>NC_087516.1:2431200-8203700 GCF_963921805.1 Phalacrocorax carbo | reverse complement strand
CGGTCCCCCAGCCCGACCCCGAGAGAGATATTACATGTCACAACTCATCTCGGGCCCCGTAATCAGCGCTAACTTTCTGGTGAACAGATAACCAGAGATGGCAGATGGATGGAGATTGCACAAATGAGGCTCTAATTGACAATCAATTGTGATTAGGAGCAATAGAACATCTTTATAACACTCGCTTTAAACCGCCAACAAACAAAAGCGCCGGGCGGGCTGGGGGTTCCGCCGGGATGGGGACGCCCCCCCAGCACCCTTGAGGTCTCCCCCCACCCCACCCCCCCTCCCCCCCGCTCTGTGTGTCCCCCCGCGCCGCCCCCGGGGGGGTGGGGGAGGGAGGTGGGGGGTCGGTCGGTGCCCCTCGGGCCGGTGGTGCCTGCGAGCACGCCGGGGTGAGCAGGGGTGCCTCTGTTTGGGGGTGCTCTCTGGTTTGGGTGGCTCCTTCTCCTCCGAGCAGCCGGCGCAAATCCCGGGGTTTGTGCGCATTGAGCCTCTCGGGGACCGTCCCCGCCGGGCACGGAGATTTCCTTACAGCTGGGGTATTTTTTTTGTCTAAGATGTACTGACCCAGGGAATAAAAAACATCCCTCCCGCCGCCCCGAAACCGGCATTCTCTCCGGGGGAAAAAAAAAAAAAGTATAAAGGCAGGCGACTACCACGGCGGACCCGACCAAGCCAGGTCGCGGCACCTGCTGAACTACCATCTACTTCTCATAAATAATATTGCAGAGCTGCGGGCAGAAGTGATGGGAGGCAAATGTATCCGAAAGGAAAGCTGAGATCAGAGGCACGGCCGGAGGAGGAGGGGAAAAGGAGCTGCTAACAAACAAACAAGCAAGCAAAGAGGCGGTGGGGGTCTGTGCAAGCGTGTGCCGATGCGGGCTGAGCCCGGCTCCCGCGGCGTGTGCGTGGCCGCCCCGGCGGTAAGGTCAGGGGAAGGGGGAGAGGTAGTTACCCACCCGCGATCGGAGATTATACGTACCATTTCAACCCAGGAGGTGATTTATAATTTAAAGATAAAGCATAATAAAGTCATAAAAGGGAAAGGACACTGTTGTGGTGTCTGATTGAAATCTAAGGGCTGGTGTGTAATATATGAGCGGGGGCTGTTGCGGGCTCCCGCTCAGCGGGACTCCCCTGGGCCCAGCCCGCTGATGGACTAATCATGTCCAAGCCCTACCAAAATTACAGGCTGATTGTTTTACCCATTATTTCTCCCAACTTTTAATTTCTGCTTTCTAAAGGATCATTGCCCGCGGTAATTGCAAAGGACCTGTCCTTGTATGTGTCACCAGCCTCAAAGACAAAAAAATCTAATTTTCCTTTTATGCTTTCTCTATTTTCCTATCCCCCCCCCCTTTTTTTTTTCCTGGCAGCTAATTCAAACAGTAGCGACTGGAGCGTCCAAAACAAGAATTAAATTGATACGATCAAAGCACACACGGCTATACACGAAAGGGAAGGAAATTAAGTAGGGGAAGAATTTCGGGGTTTATAATTGGCAGATAACTTTTATTCCTACCTCTTCGTTTTCCAGAATTAAAACAACTTTTGATAAGAGAGGAGGTTTGGGGGGTTGTGGTTTTATTTTTTTCTTTTTGCTTTCGAAAGTGGAAGTTAGATCTGGTTATTATTTTACTCCGGCATGGGAGGGAACAGACCTTTTCTCCCAGTTACTCAGAATTTATTGATCGTCGTGTTTTGTCTTGTGCCATTTAAAGGTATTAATTTTCTCCCAGCGCTTTCCTGGCACTTACATTTGATATTTAATTTTAATTAATTAGCTAAGGGAGAGCGAGAGACGCGTGTGTGTGTCCGCGGACACCAGCCCTGCTCCAACCGCTAAACCCCCGTCCATAATTTTCTCCTTTTGTTCTAATTTAATAAAACCAGCAGGGAAAGGGAAACAGGTGCTGGGGGCTGACACCTCCGAGCCCACACACACATAATCCCCTTTTGCTTATCCAGCCCCGCTATTAGGGACGGAAGACCATAAGTTCCCATTTTCTGTGTATAATATCTTCTTTATATTGATCCCGCAATTATTTAAAAGAAAGCGTCATCTCCTCCCACTTCTCCAAATAAGGCTATTTAGATGCTTTCCAGATGAGTGGAGGTGTGCTGAAACAGAGCTGACAGCCAAGTATATCACAGCCAACACCATCCTTCATTCGCTCTCTCCCCTGTGCCCCCCTCCCCCCGGCACACGCTTGCACCGTGTCTCTCCTCCAGTGATGAAGATTACAGACTATTATGGGCAAGGGATTAATTTGTAGCCAATTACAATCCAGTGCTAAATATGAATGCATAAATAAGATACAGCCTTGCCTCGGTGTGTATGTGTGCGGGGGGGTGGGGGGTGTCCGGGCAGCCTGGTGAGGATGATGAGAAGGAAGAAGGAGCAGCTGAGCGGAGGCTCTGAGCCAAGCATCACCTTGTGAGTCCCCGCCTGCCCCGGGGGCTCCCGGCCGGCCGGACCCTGCACAGCCCCGGGGGGCAGAAGGCAGCGGCTTGCCCCGAGCCCGAGCGGAGGCTGGGGAGGAGTTTCCAGCTCAACTTCGCCGGAGGAAGAGGAGGAGGAGGAGGAGAAGGGGGGGGGGGGGAGCAAGAAAGGGGGGGGGGGAGAAGTTGCAATCGAGAGGGGCTCTGCAAAGAGTCATGAATGTGAGCAGAGACAAGGTCGGTGACATCTCCATCCCGGTAGCGGCAGCCGCGGCGGTGACAGCCCCCGGAGCGGCGGTGACAGCCCCGGGAGCGGCGGGCGGCGGCGGCGGGGAGCCCTGCGGCGGGCAGGGGGAAGGCATGGACAGCCATGGGGAGCAGCGGCTCTCGGCCGGCGGCGAGCTGCCGCTCTACTCCTGCCCTGGAGGCAGGGACAGGCAAGGGGACAGCCAGAGCAACACCCCCGGACAAGAGGGGGCAGTGGCCGCGCTGCCCATGGTGCACAGAACCACCTCCTTCTCCGTGCTCGACATCCTGGACCCTAACAAATTCAACAGCAAGAGGAGGCAGTGCGCGGTCTTGTACAAATCGGTGGGGACCGAGTTCACGCTGGGGGCGGAGGATAAGCCCGAGGACTCAGGGACGGAGCTGGCCGGGCAAAAGGCTCTCGCCGAAGATTTCGACACGTGCAAGAAGTCCGCAGACCTGATCAGTAAGTGGGTCTGGGGGCCCGGAGCCCCCAGGGATGGGGGGGCTGCGCCCAGCTCCCCGGGGAAGGGGCTTGCATGCTTGTGAAGCCCGGCCTTCCCCCGCGGGCGGGCGGCTCCCGGGAGGGGCGAACGCTCCCGCCGTTGCTGCGTTAGATGTGAAGAGGTGGAAAAGTGCGTTGGGTTGGGGGGCGTCAGGGCGGGGGGTCACCCCAGGGCTGGCGGCACCGGCCGCTCCGCTCCCCCCGGCAGCTCGGCGGGGGACACCCGGCTCCCTGACCCGCGCCTCCCCGGCAGCGGCAGGATCGGTCCCGCGGGTGCCGGGCCGGCCGGGGCTGGAAGGGATCCCGCCATCCTCTTCCTCCCCCCGAGAAGAGGCAGCCCCGAGTGGGAGCTCCAGCTCAGGCAAACTTGGAAGCGGCTCCTGGAGCCCAGGCTTCAGAGGGCCGGGGATGCGAAGCCCTCTCTCCGCGCCCCCTCCTCGCCTGGGCCCCCCCGGCATTTATGACTTTTTATGTATCTTCTCCCCAGCCCCGCTCCCCCCTCCAGCCCCCAGCCTGCCGCCCGTTGCTCTGGGCGACAGATTCAATTTTCTCTCTCCCCTTGGCTTTTTTTAGGACAAATCAGACTAATTGTGACAAAATGCTGGTTATCTCTGGAAAAACAATTAAATTCCTTCGATTACATTTAAGGTAAAATGTGCTTAGCAGCGTAAAGAGGCTGGATAATGGGGGAAATCGCCCCAGAGTGGCATGTAGGACTGCCTGGATCGATATCCTATTATCGAATCGTGCATATCTCTTTCAAGCACCTTGCAAACTCTTCCCTAACATCTAAATTATAGGGTCAAAATTCGGATAATTACTCGATTAAAACCTATTACACTTATTAGGGCTCGCTATTGATCGGGAATTGCATTCGACCCAAGCTCTAGATTGCTTTTTCTTTCTGGGTCCAAATATCCCAACTTTCTCACCTCTAAACACCTCGACTCTGGGGAGATCGCGGCGTTTCGGGGAAAAATATCTATAGCTCTGGTGTGTCCTGAGAAGGGGCGGCGAGGCTGGCCACTGCCGGGGGACCAGCTTCTCGGAGAGGGCAAAATAATTTCTCTGTGTCCGGGGCGGGAGAGGAGGGCTCGGGGCTCTCTAATCCCTCCGTAGCACGACTCTTTCGATTAAAATTAGGCAGTGAAAGAGGGCTGGAAGCTGCTCCAGCCCGAGCCTTTTGCAACAGACGCGTTTTTAATCTCTGAAGGGACGGGGCGCTGATGGAATTCAGAAAAGATTTATTCTTTTTATTTTTTTTAAGCAGCGCGTAGCTGGTAATTATTCGTCTAAACTCGTCTGACTTTGGTCATATTAAATAGATCTGGGCGATCAGAAAGACTGACGAGGTCAGCCTATCGCTAATCTCACACTTTTACCTCCAGACAAGGAGAGAAATGCGACTCTATCGCTCTCTGCGAACCTCCCCGCGGCGGAGCGCCGCGCTGCCCCCGCAGCCCCGCTGCCCCCGCAGCCCCCGCAGCCCCGCAGCCGCGCTGCCCCCGCAGCCGCGCTGCCCCCGCTGCCCCCGCAGCCGCGCTGCCCCCGCAGCCCCGCTGCCCCCGCAGCCCCGGGCGCCGGGCCACGGTCCGTGGAGCGGCAGCAGCCACCGCCGAGCCCGACCGCTCGGAAATCGCCGCTTCCAATCCCTCCCTTTCCCCACCGTAATGAATATTTAGTTCAAGCAGTGGTTTAATTTAGGTAGAAGGGCTCCCAAAAGTAGCTCTGGCCAAGCAAAGTACCGACGCCCGGAAAATGCAAAGGCGAAAGGAGAGCGGGACCCGCTCCCGACGCTCACTTGGCGTTGAAAATAGCGGTTAAAACTCCATCTTAAATTAACGTTTCCTATCTTCCAGAGACAAAATCGCAAGCCCAGCGTCAGTCTCCGCCGCCAGTTCTACTCGCGCTGCATTTTTCTGTTTAAAGGCAATTTTAGTTGAGACACGGCTGGGATTTCCCAGAGTTTACCGGCAAAAAAACCTGAAGGCTAAAACACCGAGTGCCCGCTCCCCGGTGGGTGCGTGGGGAAGCGAGGGGCGCTGGCCTCGCCCTCGGCCCCCGGCGCTGCCCCGCACACGGGGCGACACGCGCGTTTTTAGCGGTCGGCGTTGCAGAAACCGGGCGCCGCCGTCTGCAGCGGGTTCCACAGGTTGCAGATGCTCGTCCTCGCCCGCGCTCTCGGGTTTGAGGGAAGAACGGAGCCGGTGCACACGCGTGCCCGGCGGCGGCGGCCGCTGGCGTTTTGTGTTCGCCGGTTGGAGCAGAGGGCTGGGAAGGACTCTTTCTGAAGCCCGAGATATTAAGGGATATTTGTGTGGCGAAGAGGATTGCAATAAACTTCTCTGCCCTTTTTTCTCCCAGTGAGCCGTTCCCCGAAATCACCTCGTTGTAAAAAACGCGCATTTTTTTTTAAGCCCCTCTAACGTTACACACGGGCTTTGGGGTGTCCGGCGTTAGGATACGGACCGAGTTTGCGGTGCAATCGCGTGTTCAGGTTTTTGAGGATTAAAACCAACTAAAGCACGCCCGGGGTAAGGGGGACAGCGGAGCGAGCCTCTCCCTGTTTGCCCACCTCGGTTAAGCAAGCTAAAGGAGGTCGGGGGGGGGGGGCCCGGAGCCGCACCCCGCGCTGCAGGTGCGAGCGGAGGGAAGTTTAGGAAGGTCTGAAAGCGGGGGTAAAAAGGCGGGTGTTTCTGGGCCCCTGCTCGCCGACCGGCCCCCCGAGCCTCCCGCAGCCCCCGGCCCTGCGGCGGGAGCGGGGGCCAGGGCTCGCCTCCGGCCGCCCCGGGGGGTCCGAGCCCCGGGAGGGGGTGCGGGGGGTCAGGAGGAGGCGGCTCGCTGGGAAATGCGATTTGCTTTCGGGCTTCATAACGACAGACCCGTCAGCAGAAGTCCAATAGCCTTAAATATCGGATAATTACCCTGTTCTCCGATGGAGACCCGTTAATTGGAGCGTAATATAAACCCAAATAAATTAAATGACCGTTAACTAGTTTGTACATTACACAAAATGAGTTTAATTAAGTTTGTATCTGCTCTGCTAATCAATACAAGTATTTACTCCACTTTAATACTTCCCTCTCAGGAAGTGACAAGAGGTCAAAGCGGGCGAAGAAAGGGTTAAAAGGGCCGGGGCAAAACCCAGCAGGTCTCCCGCCGACGCGGAGGTTTCCGCCGCCGAAACCGTTCCAAGCGACGCCCAGCCGGGGCTGCCTCGGCCCGGGGGCTTCTCGTCCCGCCGCGGGGGACCCCTGGCACCCCCTGTTCCCTTCCCGAAGGCCTTTCCGGCCACTGAGGGTTTTGGGGGAAGGGGGGGGGCGAGGTACCCCCTGCCCCGGCCGCCTCTCGGTGCCCACCTTAGGCCGAAGCTGGGTGGTTCGGTCAGGGTGGCGCTGGCAAAGCCCCGCCGGCCCGGGCAGCCCCTTCCCGGCCCCAGGGCTGCAGCCCCCCGGGGCGGCTCCGAGCCCCGTCCCGGCCGCTTCCCAACAGCCCCCGGCCGGAGGAGCGGCGCGACCGGGACGGGGCGGGCGCGGAGGAGCCGCGTCCCTGGGGCGGCGGCGGGTCCCGGGGGAGCCGGGCAGGGCGGCCCCGCCTCCCCGAGAGCACCGGGATCCCCCAGGGTCCCTGGGATCCTCCCAGGCGGGTGGGTCCCACGGCGGGGCCGGTGTCCCCCCCGCTGGCCTCACCCGGGTGGGGCAGCACCGGCGGGGAGCGGGGTCGGGACCGGGCGGGGGCCGGGGCCGGCGGCGAGGCCTAACGGCGGCTGTCGCTTGTCCCGCAGAGGAGGGCGAGCTTTACAAGGCCGAGGAGTGCGACCTCGACTACAGCAGCCGGCCGAGCCGCAGCCCCGACAGCGAGCTGCCGGACGACGAGGAGCTGTGCGGCGAGGAGAGCAGCACCAGCACCACCAGCAGCACCAGTACGGCGGCGCCCGGCGAGGCCGACCCGGGCCACCTCCACGCCGAGGCGGCCGAGGTGCCGCCGCCGCCCCCGCCGCCCCCGCCCCAGCAGCAGCCGCCGGCGGCTCCGGGCTCGGGGCAGCAGGGCCAGCAAGCCAAGCCTAAGAGGAAGCGGACGGGCTCGGACTCCAAGTCGGGCAAGCCCCGGCGGGCGCGGACAGCTTTCACCTACGAGCAGCTGGTGGCGCTGGAGAACAAGTTCAAGTCCACGCGGTACCTGTCGGTGTGCGAGCGCCTCAACCTGGCGCTCTCCCTCAGCCTCACCGAGACCCAGGTGAAGATCTGGTTCCAGAACCGCCGCACCAAGTGGAAGAAGCAGAACCCGGGGGCCGACACCAGCGCGCCCACGGGCGGCGGCGGCGGCGGCGGCGGCGGGGCGGGCGGCGGGCTGGGCGGGGGGGCGCTGCCGGGGGGGCTCAGCCCCCTCAGCCACTCGCCGCCCATGGGCAACCCCCTGTCCATGCACGGCCCCGGCAGCTACCCCGGGCACCCCGCCGGCGGGCTGGTGTGCGCCGCCCAGCTCCCCTTCCTGCCCAGCCCCGCCGTCCTCTCCCCCTTCGTCCTGGGCTCGCAGACTTACGGCGCTCCGGCTTTCTACACCCCGCACCTATAAGCCCGACGCCCCTTCCTCCTCCTCGGCCCCTTCCCGCCGCCCCTCGGGGGCCGCCCGGCTGGGCGCTTGGGGGACGGGTCGCTGTGGGGTATCGCCCGCCCCCCTCCCCCCGAAAGGTGAAACCAACACCCACCCACCCACCCCCCCGACAGCGGCACCGGGGGGATGAGGGGAGGAAAAGGGGGGCCAGGCGCTCCCGGCCCCCCCTCAGCCCCCGCAATCGTTTCTACGAGCCCTTTTATACGCGATGTGTGCCCGGACTGCGCTTGGGGGTGGGGGGGAGGCGGAAAACCTCCCTCCCCCGTGTACATACGAGTAGGTGTAAATCATCGTTACCTGTATTTTTACGTTCACCGTCCCTCGTTGCTGTGTGGGTTCGATTTTTTTATTTTAATTTTTTTTTTTAATTATTTTTGGCTTCGTTTTTATTCTGGTCTGGCCACTCGTAAAAGACTTTTAAAAAACCACAAAGATTATGTACCCATTTGACTCTCAGGGTAAAAGGGAGAACTAGCAGTCCCGTCCGTCGACATTTGCCGAGGCAGCGACGCGCCGCTCCCTCCCGTGACCTCACGGTGATGACGGTTATTTTTTACATACGTCGCTCTTCGACGAAAGCGGAACGTGGAGGAGCCGCCGCGGCCGCGCGGGGAAGGGGCGCGGGGCGGGCCGGTGGGGCGCGGGCTTGGTTTTTTACGTTAATCATTTCTGTATATTTCTGGTTGTTACAAAAAAAAAAAAAAAAAGAAAAAAAGAAAAAAGTTTTAACTTTATAATTAATGTATAAGGGATGGGAGTAATGAGCAAGAGATGATATAGAGAGCACTTTGTTTGCTAAACACTTTAAATCAATCAATAAACTTGAAGGAAAAGGCGGCTGTCCGTGGTGCGGGGTCCCTGGGTTTCGGCTGAATTTCTGGAAGACAAACGTCCTCTGGAAAACGCCCGGCTCCTGAGGCGTTTGCAGGGGTGTCTGGCACCGTCCCTTTTTCGTTTCGTTTGCGCAGAGAGCGCATTTTTTTTATACGCAACTCAACTTTATTCTTCTTGTACGAGAGAGGGTATTTCCCCTCTCATTTCCCTTGTTTGCATTTTCTTAATTGGCTTTGCCCATTGCTGTTGTGCAACATTAAGAACAAAAAAAAACCCCAAACAACCTTTTTTTTTTTCCTCTCGTAGAGAATCCGAGCTCTCCCGTGTTCCCGCAGATGGCGAGTCTGTTATTTTGGATTTACGTAAATTTAATAAATCAGATCCCGCCACTTTAAAAAATAGTGCAATCTTTCCATCGCCTTTCAGCCGATTAGTTTTAAATTAGTTTCAAAGCAGGTCTTTTATAGTCCTTTTTTTTTTTCCTTTCTTAATTTCAGAGAAACGCTCTGACCCTGCCGCTCGGGCCGCCGCTGGCACACCAGCCCAGCCCCGCTCCACGCTCCCCGCGTGATTCCAAGGAGCACGCCGGGGACGGGCTCTCTTGTTCCACCGATTTTTTTTATTTATTTTTTTCACCCAGAAATTTGACGACTGCCCTCCGGGGGCGGGGGGGGAGGTGGACGGGACACAAGGGATGGGGCAGTTCGAAGAACCCAGCGTTTTCCGGAGCGATTTTGGGGAGTAAAGAGACGGGCTGAGCATCCCCCCTCCCTCCCCGCGGAGCCGGCGGCGGGACCGGCCCGGCTTCCCCCCGGCTCGTTCCTCCCGGTTCCCCCCGTGGGCTCCCCGCCGCGGGTGGGACCCCACAACCGCAGGCTGTGGGGCTGCGTGGGGCTGAGGGACCGGGCGCCCCGCAGCCGCCTCCCCCTCCCGCACACGCACCGTAGAAATAAAATATTTCGGTGACACCCTCGCCCCCGTGGAAATAACCCCCGCGGCGATGGCTGATGTGCCAGGCGAAGGGCGAGGGGAGCCGGCTGCGCCGTGCAGACCCTGCCCGGGTGGGCGCTGGGCAACGGCAGCCTCAGCGGCGGGGAGATGCAGGGGGACGGGGGCACCCCAGCTCCGCTCCGGGAATTCATCTCCCCTCATCCAGGGGTGGACAAGCGCCACAAGTCTCGGAACAGACTCATTTCCATTTGTGAAAATAAGAACTTTGACGTTAAAGCATGTTCTGAAGTAAATTTTCAGGGAAAACCATTACAAGCAGTGCTTGGAGCCCAGCTCTGCACGGCTTTTACTGGTAGGAGAAAACCAGCTAAACTGGGAAACCGATACTCGGGAGGCTCTTCCACGCTGTGAAACTAACCCATTACCAACGAGGCTACCAGCATTGAGCTGTTAGCTCAGCTGGGACATGACCCGGCTTAATTAAGAGATACGTCAAACCCCGTCCGCACAGCGGGAACTCCAAACAGTTCTCCCGGGTGGAAAATAATTCAGCTCCAACAGGGAGCTGCTCAGTGCTTTGGAGCTGACGATTTTCCTACTCCAGGTCTGTTAGCATCCTGCCAGCGAAACCTGTTCCTGTGAGTATTATTACTCACAGCTGTTGGATGAAGGAGTCGGTTTAGCCTGAGATTCCTAGTCATTAGACTCGGTTTAACACGGCTTCTCGCGTTCTATGGTGGTGCTGAAAACAGCCGCAGGTATCTTTCCCAGCATAGTTTAGGAAGTTATTGATAATCCTCGCTCAAATGCCTTGTCCAGAGGTCTGATCTCACAGAAGTCAAGAGCAAAACTGCAGAGGCTCAGCCCCAGCACATGCCCTCCGCGGCGAGCAGGCCGTGCAGCGGGGAGTGTCTCCAGTCCCGGGATACCGGCTGTACGCACAGGCCGCGTAGAGTATCAGCACCAAAGCCCTAACTTTCAAACGATGCTCCCTGGACCATGGCTCTGCAGCTGGCCCGCGGCGTTGGATCAGACCGCACGGTTGCAGACCTGCCAGGGAGAAGCTGGATGCTGTCAGCACAGGGCAGCTGTTGAGAAACATCCCTGGTCTGAATGCTCAGCACCCCGTGTGCTAAAGCTGAGAGCTCTCGCCTGCCTGACCGCCCTAACGGCCTCCTCTGTGCTCCTGCCCCTTCGTACGCTGGCTCTCTGAGAGAGCGAAACAGGTTACGGGCTTGGTGCAGCAATTTGAGGTTATCACCCCCCAGGGATCCCACTAGAGTCAGAAAAAGCCCCCAGGCCTCCCATTCTGGCCGCCCAGCAAGGCCCAAAAGCTGCTTCCCACACATCCTACCTGGTGTACCTCCCGCAGGCACGCAGTGCTCCTGCAGCGGGCTTTTGGAGGGCTGCAGCTTGCTGTCAGCGAGTCATCAGTGCGGAGCGGAGACCCTGGTATGGGGTAAGCGGGATCCACTGACTGAGGGGAAGGTGATTGTGACACGAGCAGGAGGTGTTTGCTCTGCTTCATTCTGTGAGTTGATTTTTTTTTTAATTACTTTATTATTCATTCATAAAATTTAGTGTTAGGGGATTCAGAATGCAGAACACATTCAAGAGGACGTTTAGCAAAGCCTTTGCCAAAGGGCAAATTCTCATCTCAGATACACTGAGCAGCATATTCGGAGTCTGATTCAGTATTTTCAAGTGACATCTTTGGCACAAACCAAAGAAGACCTGGTGCGTCAGCATATTTTTGAACAAATTCTCATGAAGTCAATGTTATATCCAAGGGTGCAAGCCTGCGAGAGATGATTCAGATATTAATTGCATCTTACCGTTGATCACTATGTGACTGAATGAGGTAAAAAGAGAAGGAAATTGCGTCTGTTTTACTTCAAAAATTTCAGCTTATACTGAACAAGTCTCAGATGTTCACATTCACTGCATAAACAGCAGTAAAATATCTGATAACTGAAATAACAGGAAAAAACACATAAACACAGACAGAAACATTCCACGTGATTGGGAGATAACTGTAAATATTTTGTGTCATTGCTGACACACAACAGTCAATGGTGTTACACCAAATCATAGGAAACCAGTGTTCTGTGTTATCACCCCCCAAAATTTCTTGGTGACATTTCCAGTCGAGCAGGGAACGTGCGTTTAGTGAGTTACTTTTTTTTGATGAATTCTTAGGGGTTTTTTCACATGTATTGTAGGCCTGCTGTCTCCGACTGAACTCACAGTCATGTTACGTGTTTCTATTCTTATACTGCGTAAGCAAAATGTCAAAAATAAAGTTTTGTCTGCATGAACTTAAATCCATTTCCAAAAATAACGCTGTGATGTCTGCTTGTAGTCCGCCACACTGGCAAATACTCATTAACTCCTGTATTACATGAATAAAATAGTTCGGCTCAAACATAGATGTATTTAAATACTCAAAGGAACGTTGTTTTACGATGCCTGGGCAGTTCTGGTCTTCAGGTTCTGTCTCAAAGTATAAGCAAGCAAATATGGTTGTCATGGAGCCTTTCTTAAGAGCAAATAAAACTAAGACTTTTTATGATATTGGAAGGTTTGCCAGACTGTGGGATGCAAACCAAGGCACGGATCCGAGCGGACGCTGAAGGCGAAGGGGACAGGCAAGCAGACGAATGGGATCCTAATCGGTTTGTCTCACGAAGTGGGTTTACATAAACCGCATTGTCCTCTACCTGGTGTGTTTCTGTAAGCTTGTTTTATCCCTTCTGCCCATACCGTTTTGTGCCACTTGCTTGCACTACACAGACATCTCAGGTGGATGGAATGACGGTTGTCACAGTGAAAATAACCCTGACAGTACGAGCTCGTTCTACTTGCCTGATGCCGTCTGGCAGAGATGTGAATTCATCACACAGAATAAGCTTCAAAGCAGCTCGGGAGGTTATCACAGCATCGGGAAGCTAGAGCTGCTAAATCTGCAGTGCCCACTCAGGAGAAGTCCTGTGGACGCTGGAAATCCTATGGATGCACCCCGTATCAACAGCGAAACACCGAGGACACAGAGGGCAACCCATGGTCAGGGCCCAAACCTCTGGGCATGCGGCAGACAGCACCTAAATCTGATAAATGATTTACCAATTTAAGCTCATTATATGATATGTAGCTAAAACGACCGCTCCACCCAAAGTACTAGACTGTATTTTAAAATACATCTTTTATATTTTCTTCTCTGTAATGTCGCAAACCAGAAACATTTTACAGTGACAGTAAAGGAGGGGTGACACTACAGCAAAGAACCGCAAGTCACAGAAATATGCGAGATGATGATTGACACAGTAAAGAGCCACCCCTCTTTGGTTAACTGCTGCTTTCTTGAGAGAAGGCAAATAAACCTATTACCCTGAGTCCAAATATTTTTATTTTATTGCTCATTTTCTTTCTTTTTTTTTTTTTTTTGTTGTTCCCCACAACCACACACATACATTACAAGAACTTGTCCTGCACATAAAGGGACTCGTTCCCATCTTCCCATCCTTAATGTAGGCAGGGTGACAGGCTTTATTTCTGCTGCCTTGGTCAGCAGAGACTGTGTGAGAGGAAGAGAAGCGCAAAAGAAGAGCATCTGGAGGAGCTGCTGGCAGGGCTTTTTCAACTTTGTGTTGACCTCGTTGACTTTGTGTCGACCTTGTGTTGACCAAGAGTTTGTAGCACCAAGCTGCATTCCCTATGACCTGTTAAATATGTTGAGATTTGCAATTAAGAATGTTCTTTGGGACTTGGAGCGCCAGCACCACGCCTTGCAGTGACGATTTTGAGTGAAACAGCGTGTTTGCTGTGAGCACGCTCTGCAGCACGCCGGCTCACGCTCTTGTCTGCCGCTTCTGCTTCCGCATTGGGGAAAATAAAGGCTCATGCACACGTGGAAGCAACATCCAATTTCAGCCCTAGGAAAGACGTGTAGCAGACTCTCCTCCTGGTGCTGTTAGCGCAGGAAAATACTATTACAAAAATTCAAAGATATCTAAAAGCAATTTCCAAACAAGCAGAATCATATATTATATTTCCATATACCTTTTATAGCGCACGAGAATAACAGTGGCTCTATAATGGCATTATAAATACAGCAAATTAATGGTGGATGCAATGCCAACACCTCGTCGTTATGCAAATTGGAATGTCGGCAGAAACGGTTATTCAACAATCCCTTTCAAAGTAACCAGACGCCTAATGCTGCTCATTACATCTGAGCTAATTAGCACCACATTTAAACAATTTTAATAAGTTTTTTCCTTAACCCCTTGACAGAGGGGATCCCTGAGGCTAACGCAGAAACGTATAAGCA
This sequence comes from Phalacrocorax carbo, assembly GCF_963921805.1. Lineage (NCBI taxonomy): Eukaryota > Metazoa > Chordata > Aves > Suliformes > Phalacrocoracidae > Phalacrocorax > Phalacrocorax carbo. The sequence goes on along the minus strand of NC_087516.1, from coordinate 8,189,775 downwards.
CTTGGCACAGGCACGCTGGGTTTTGCTCAGGGCACTGACAGGCAGAAAAGTGAGGGGAAGTCTACCCAAACAGCCAAATGACAATACTTAAGTTACAGACACCTACGGATGGAGAACCAGATTGCACGGGAGCAAAGGCTAGTTCGGGTTGCCCAGGCTCTGGTGCCACCTACCAGCAGCACAAACAGCACCGTGCCCTCCTCCCAGCACAGCAGCACCTGCTCCCAGACCGCTCTCCGGAGCCGGTACTACGCTGAGGCTCTGTACTACCCGGAGCTAGTTGACAGCAAAGGCTCAACAAGGACGTGAATTAATTTCTTTCACCCCTTGATCAGCTTTGCAGGAGAGGAAGAGGAGGGAAAGCATCAACTCGGAAACATGAGCAGTTCATAGCTCTCTCCCCTTCTTTTCCTTCAGGGGTGGCATCAGACTCCTGCAGCTGGAAGGGCAATAGCTTTGTCCCACAGGTCACAGTTTGCCCAGCTGCCAGGCAAAGCCAGCTCTCATCCACATGTATTTTCCAGGGGATGTGCTAAATTTTGGGATCTCCAGCATCTCTCCCAGCTGAAGGAGTCACCAGTGCTGCTGGATGGGGAGGGTCCAGACAGATCTTGATCTAGGCTGCTGCTCTGAGGCCTTAGCCTCTGCTGGGGCTTCCCCCCCTGCCCTGCTTAATTCCTTCAACTTCTGTAGAGGATTTTGTAATAGAAAGGACCATCACCACATCCATTTAAGAGGGATGCTCCTAGGCTCTGAACATACCAACAGGCTCTAATTTCTTTCACTAGCCTTTCACCATCTCTGTATCCTCATCCCGCACCCTGCCAGGTGTTCAAGGTCTGCACTGATAAGGCACAGCTGCAACACCTTGGGTCAGACTACCATGAAACCAGCTAAGCTATGAGAGACCCAGCTGGGGCCTCCACCCTGAACCCTTCAGATGCTTGTGGGGGAGCTGCGTGTAGGTGGGCTCCCTTGCCTGAGCTGCAGTGTAGGTGCTGTGCTTGGCTTTGTGCCTTACCGACCCTTGCCCTGATCCTTCCTTGCTGACGTGGCTCCAGACCTGCCTTTTATCTTGGTGGACTTTCAGGTAATTGCAGGCTGGTGGCTGGCTCTCCTGTTATCACCAAACTTGGTTTTCTTGTTTGGGTGCTGTGGGATGGTGTCCCTTGTTGGGAAGGCCACTGTTCCTTCCTGCCTTCACCTTCTGCTCCTGACTTGCCTCTCCCTGACATGTAGAGCCTCTACCATGTTTTTTCTCTCTCACCTTGCTATGGACTTGACTTTACTCTGCACTCCCAGCACTGTGGGGTTTTCCTCGGGCACAGCTTGGGGCAGAACTCTCTTTCATGTCTCCAGATGTAAATTCAAGTGTTATTTGCACCCAGGAGCAGGATGTTGGTAATTGTTTTGGTTTTATTTAACTGTAGATGTCCCAGTGCATCCCAAAGCAGATATATGGAGAAAATTGCTCTCCAGCAGTTATCAGAGTAACACCCTTCTCTCAGGCTTTGGTGTCTGAGAGGTCCTAGGGGCTGATCTCCTAGCTGGTGACAGTTGATATGAGTGAGCTCTTTCCTGAATCCATGAAATTCAGTGGTGTTTTTAATGGTAGGTGTCTAGGGAACAAGGATCCGGATCCAGCCCTCCCTTGGCCCCGTCTGGGGACTGTAATCTGGAAGGCTCTTTACCTTCTCTCTGGTCTCCTACATGAAGCATTTTTAGCTCCACTGTGATTCAGTTTCAGACCCCACAGGAGAAGAGGTGATGTGAACTGTTTCCTCCCAGCTCCCTTAGGTCACCTGTGGCTTGAGCTGTCTCCTGAGAGGATGTGGGACTGTCACCCCTTAGGCTGAGAAGGGACCTGGAACCCCACCGTGCCTGAATGTGTGCTCCAGCATTATAGCTACTACGTGCACTATGAATGCCGAGAGACAATTTAAAACCAGTGATTTTTGTTGAAGTTACATGTTTGGTGGGTGTTAGACAAAGTGTGAAAATACATGCTGGATCAAGCCTTCTCAAGTCCTCATACAATTCTTTCCCTGGGTCTCATCAGGCTTAAGCAGGAACTCTGGTCTAGGTGGGAAGGCCAGCGCAGCTCCCGGCACGTACAGACCCCCAGGGGCCCAGGAAACTGAAGCACTTCTTGGGATGCAGTTTTGGACTTCAGCACCTAGACCCTTCTTGGGCAGGTTTGCAGAAGGTCCCTTTCTGTGCCTATTTTCTGCTATCCATGGTCAGACTATACTGTAAAGGCATTAAGTTTTCCTATATGGCATTATCACTTCGAAAGGCATGGCTTTAAATGACCAGTTTTCATCACTCAAGTACTGCTTTAACATCCAGATGTCCTTACCTTTTCTGGTGCATGACCTACGGGTGCATTCACATCACCTCCACAATTAAAGCCATTAATGTGTTTAATAGCACCGGCTGAGCTACAGACAGGGCTGCACGAACAGCCAGGTATCTGCACGAGTGTGAGAGACCACCAGGTGGCTATCTATCTCTGCCGAGCTATTTTGGTACATGCTGAATTGAGGTTTTTGCCAGCTGGGTTCCCGAGATTCAATTCTTCTTGCTTCTGGCTAGCAGCTCGTCATTAGGAACATTGTTATCGTCCATTTCCACAGCCACTTTAAGTGGACCAGGTTGGTTTTGTGTTGTGTGGGCTTTTTCTTTGGGTTTTTGTTTGTTTGGGGTGATTTGTTTTGGTTTTTTCCACAGAAGTAAGTTGTGGGTTTTTTTCAATAATGTCCACTTTGAGCTCACTGATGCTCTCCCCAACCTGAACACTGTTTTACACAGCATGATGCATGGCCCACGCAGAACTGCTTACAAATCCTGTGTCTTCGTGTTGCTTCCAAAAAAAAAAAAAATCCAAACCCCAAATAAATCTTTTAAATGTCACTTCTAAGAGATTTTAGGGGTTTCTAAACTGAAATTGTCACAGCCAGACCCAGATTGCTAAAGCCAAGCCTCAAGTAAGTTTTTAGAGAAAACGGAATCGCAAGGTGTCACGCAAAAGGGGAGTAGGGACCCATCATCCTGCGTCGGTAACTTCAGAGGGGGTGTGCTGAAGGGTTGTTTTTATTCAGAAACCCTGCTCACAAACACTATGCTGAGCTCATTTATGCCACTAAGTGCTTTGTATTAGAGGGCCAGACCCTTCGTTCCAACCTCAAACAGCACTAAATTCATACACGCTACAGTCCTCTCCTTCCAGGCTTTTACTTCCCAGCTGTAACTGTGTGCTCAGGTAAGAATAACTATGGGGAAGTCTTTGCTTCCAGTTCGTGTCTTACCACTGAACCAGCACTAGTTATAAAAGGATGGCTCAGATGCATCCACAGAGATCACGTCAGCTCAGAGTTACCGTGTCCCTTTAGAGACCGGGAATATTCAACCCGTATTACACCCACTCACCCTAACGACATTCTAAGGGCTACCACATCCGCGGAGCTTAGGTACCTGGGAATCACATGCAGTGTCCCCAGTCAGCAGAGCTATATTACAGTACAATTGCAAAGGCGTTTGAGGGAGTTATAAAGACAAAAACACACAGCAGAGATTATGTGAATGATACTTCTATGTTTTTATTTATTTTTTTCCCAGAAGCCCTGAGGACAGGAGTAGAAAAGTTCCAGTAGCAACGTTCAGACAGTTTAGCAACAAAGATGCCTGAAGAGCTGGTGAGCTCACAGACCTCGTATGTTTAAGTTGCTGTAAGTACAGTGATGCACAGAGGTGTGATGTATCTAAAACATAGATTAATTTATTTTGAACTTAAAAGGATTTCTGTTTAACGAAGATGTGCTGGATCTTTGGAGACAGATGCCTTTTAAAAAAATTTTTCTCCAGCAGAGGTACAGATGGAAACCCAGGCAATAGAAAAAGCTCCCCAAATCCTCTGAATTATGTCTGACCAGGTCTAATGAGAACGCTTAAGTGGCCAAACTCAAGACCTGTTGTGTGTATTTGCTGTGTTGCCCTTGTAGAGAAATTATTTGATTAAATGAGGCAATTTTATCAGATACTGGATGAGGGGAAGAGGTGTGCTGGTAAGAGCCCAGGCTAGTATAAAGGCAGTGCTACAGATGATGTGTGTTTAACACATTCTCCCATGAAGATCCCATGGTCTTTCTTGCTTCAAGGCAAAAAGAGGAGAAAAAAAAATCATATCCAACTGGGTATATTCCTCACCTGATAAGAAAAGTTCTTGCAACAAAACCAGGGCAGGGAGGAAATACAAGAGCTTAAAAAAGGTCACCACTAACCTGGCCCAAAGCCCATGCTCCCGTGTCCGAGCTACCAGCCCCAAGCCATTTGCTGGGAAACCTTAATTCTGCAAATTCTCTTTCTGCATAGAAGAGGCACTCCAGAAAAACACATTTTCGCATGCATGTGTCTGTTCAATAAAGGGGGAAAGCATACAGATCACACGATAGGATCAGGTTTAACTGGTTGATCAGGCACTTGGGTCCAGAGAGGAAGCTTCAGCTGATAGTTCTAGAACTGAGCAGCCCAAAATGGGAACTCTACAGGGTGAAGTACACCTACTCTTTGCTGGAAACTTGCTAGTGCTGACACCCCATGCCCACAGCAAAGAAGGGTTAAGCACCACTGCACAGTAGAAATTCCTCCCTTCTTTTACAGGGAGGAGAGAAAACATGTCTTATAAATTAACACCCTCAGTCTGTGCAAGCTCGAGCCCCTGCAATAGTGGTACCGTGACCATTGTGGCTCTTCCGAGTATTAATCTCCAAGACGAAACACTTTCATTTAGGCTGTTCGGGGATCTCAGCATCCAATGATTTATATGTGCGGGGTTTTGCTGCTGCTGTTTTTGTTTGTTTTCTTTTTTTGTGTGTGTCTTTATCTTTGCTGAGAAATGAAATCAGTGTAGCAGTTGATGCAGCTGACCTGGTGATGAATTTTGTTTGTCCTTGTCTACATTTTGACCAGAAGCCTTCACTGCCAAGTTAGCTGGACTGAGAGTAGAAGTGACTTCCCCTTCCAGTGCAGTAAATACTTTTTGAAATTTTTGCTTTCAGTTGGCTACTTATTCTTTTATTTCTGGTATTTTAGAAGTACATCTTCCAAATACCTCTGTTGAAGAGGAAAATGTCTTCCAAACTGCAGAGCTCTGCAAGATAAACTATCAAGATTCAACATTAATTGCTTTCTAAGCCGTACTCATGCAAGTCAAAAGGTACTTGGCAGAGCTGTAAATTAGCTTTTGTCTGAGGTGGTCAGAAGCTACACTAAGAATTATTTAAAAAAATTTAAAAAGAGAAAATGTAAACTCCTCAAAGAGGCTCTTGATGCATGAGGGAACACCTCCAACAGGTGACTAAGCCAGTGCTGTAGAGAATCCATTCTAATTTGTATTCTGCATTTTATGGAAGGCTTCTGCAGTTCACTTTGATTTTTTCACTCTGTATTCCTTGATACTCCAGATTTATTTCACTCCTAAAGCTGCGTAAAACCCTGCAAGAGCACAACTGGTCAATGTTTGGTTCACTCTGCTTAAGAACATGACTATAGCCAGCAAAGCAGGCTTGGGAGATCTGGTTAGGTGCCCAGCAAACCAGACTGAATCCAGCTGCTTGCTCTCAGTAGATGTGTTAGCTGTCGCGGGAGTCAGAAAAGTCCAGCTGTTGCAGCTATATCTGGATAGATCTGTATCCATATCTGGATCCTTAGAGGCACGCTCAGGCTTCAGCCCAGTAAAATCTTAACTGATTCAAACCAAGCCCAGGGCCCGCTAGTACAGTACGCCACTTCAGTGGTTTTTAAAAACCCCATACTTTCACTTTGTACTGTGTTTAAAAAAAAAGACTTTTCTTTGGCATCAGTTAAACTGCAGCCCCTAATGAGTGTCTCTACAACCTTTCACAACATGCTGACCAGATGTAGTTCTGAAAAATACTGGGAGACATCTGCAGCAGACAAGAAGCTGACCAGGCTGACCTTCATCGTTTCAGCTTCTCCACTGGTGCCACAGCTACTGAGTTTGAATTAACTCCTGGAGCTGCTGAAATCCAGCTCCACTCCATTCAGTAACAGAAGACATCAATTGATTTGGATTTTGTTTTTCTTTAGTATGTGCACAAGAGGTCTTTAGAGGTACTGCAGGGGCCAGTGTGCTGCTTGCTGCGGTACACTTCCTATAATGGTTAGGCTGAACAACTACTCTGTGCATCACCATCTCTGGTAGATACCTAATTGCTTCTATGGCATCTCTTTCCTGAAGGCATGAAAGTGGACGCAAATGATGACATGCATATTGGCAAACAAGGTAGAAGTTACAGGAGTCCATTAAGAAAAAAACCCCAAACCCCTGAACACTTTACTCTGTATTTACAAGTCATAAAACATGCTCTATTTCATGCACACTTCAAATAATTATCAACTGGTTAAATGCATTTCATTCTATATCACATTTGTCAAAATTAATGTGCATTATCAAATAAGTTATAAGTTGAAAAAAATTTTTAAATTACCCCAGTAAAAATGCACCCAGCACAGTATTTTATTGTAAATATGAAGGTCTGTTATAAAGGTTTTGTGTAGTTACACTCTTGTTAATCACCTTTGCCCTTTTTATTCAATTTAATTCAGTGCATAGTTAAACTGGTTGGCAAACTTCTCATGCTTTCTTTGGTCCACTTGGTTCATTGCTTTCACCACTCGTTTCATAGCACCTCTGAGAGAGAAACAAACAAAAAAATAAATAAAACCATCTATGTTACTTCTACACAATCTCAGAGAATGTTTATGAATGTTGGGGGGGGAATGAACTATGATTAATCACTACCAGGCTTCTGAACACTGCACTGATGAGGCTGAACAAATTTGTCTTGTTAACTAAATTAGCTGCAGCAATACAAATAGTTTAATTCAGCAATGATTTTATTAACAGGAGTAAACAAATTAAAGTCTTTCAGTTTAATGGCTGTGCATTCCACCCTTCTAGCATGATTTCTGATAGTCACACATACAGAGTTTGATTTTAAGAAGCACCTAACTGCTCTTGGCGGGGGGGGGAGATGGGGGGGAGGAATAACTAAGAGCATCTAACAGGATCTAAAAAAACCTCACACTCAAACCCTTAAAAAATCCAACCTGCAGAATCTAGAATGTTTTGTACGGGAGGGGCTTGCAGTTCACTTCATGTAACTATAACTCATTTAGCAACTTCCCTTTCACAAGTTCTTATAAACCCATTTCATCAGCTGCGGGCAAAGTAAAACTCTTATTCGCATTAGCAGTATCCCCTTTCCTGAGCAGTAGCTATTTAATTCATAAGCACAACGCTAATTTAGGAAGACACCAGAGATTGTCATGTATCTCTGCAGAGAGATAAATTACTGCTGCAGAACAGCTAAGTGTTTAGAGTTTAGCATAGTGAGGACAGTATGTCCAATATCTTATTCTTACCTAAAGTGGAATGGGATCTCTGCTACCTCATGATGGGCAAGCATTTGTGCCCTCTGCAGTGCCTGCTCTGCTCAAAGAAGGCTCCGGAGTGTTCTTCAGACTCAAAAAGGAAATAAAGGAATGAACTTTCGAGCTCTTAAGCTTTCTGGTGCTCCTAAATCTGATGACAGTTTGCCCCCATATTGCTGCTTTTTATTTGCTGCCGTTGTTTCTTCTCAGTAAAGATGGTACCCAGAGATTTCCCTTCTTTTGGGAGGGACTTCTTTGCTTTTGAACAGGGTGATTGAATACACCTGCATTGTTCTTCCCTCCACAAACTTCTGAGTGAAGATCACACAGCTGAGAATTTGAGGGTGAGGAAAAAGATGCCTAGACAGCCTGAACAGGAGGTTCTCATAAAAGGCATAGCGAGGGCAGGCCTATATATCCTTTAACTGGTATGGCAGTGGAACGGGTTCACAATTCCAGAGGGGTAAGAAAGCAGAAGAAAGGCAGTAGCAGACATCAAGAGAATGTTCTGTTGAGTACATCTGCCCCCACAGAAATTTACAGCAGCTGTCGTGCACAGCTGAGCACATCTTGCCTAGGGAAATTTGGTTCTTCACGGGATTCTAGAGTTCCCATTTTTATTGGTTATTTTAGGTGCCTCTAGCGCAAAAGCTTAGAAATCTGCGGCTGGTATTTGCAGGTGTGTTTCAGATGTCACCCTGACTCTGTTTATGAAGAAGGAAGTTATCTCCTAACACCTCTCTGTAAAGACCTGGGCACTCTGCCAATGTGGAAGGTATACCAGCTAAGGGCTTGGTTTGAGGGACTATGTCCCTTTCAAGAACGTGGCACCGACTGATGGCTCCTTTGATTTCTACATCTGAAATGCAGTCAGTAAGTTCCTTCACACAAAGTGGATGGTTCAAGTCTAGTGCTGTTAGACTCTACGTTGTCACAGTCTGGCTTTATCACTTCTGAGGACGCTGCGGGCTGTGCAATAAAATAAAGACAAGACATCCACCTGGTAGCGTGCACCAGCCTTTTTCAGGATCAGGCTCTACACACTACTCCAGCTCTGCTCCTGTGGTTATCTCTGAGAGGCAAGCTGACTTCTGCTATAGCTAACTGCTCTCTGTAATGGCTTCGTTTTAAAAGCCATTTTGAAACATCTGAAAACAGAGGATACTTCTTAATAACACTTCTAAATGGTGGGATTAAAGATTTTCTCAGCAGCAACTGTAATGAAAACCAACATTCTGAAAAAACACCTTGGAGGAGGTATACTTTTAACAAAATTCTGCCAATAAAGTTACCAGAGTAAGGAAAATGTGGTCATGGTTTTGCACTTCAAATATTGCCTAATTGGTAGGAGAAAAGTGAGCCTTTAGCAGCGCAGAGTGGCCTTGACACTTTCATGTCATGTAGGTTTTACATTAGCACCACTGGATTGTGCGATACTGTAAATGAAATGAGATCCCACTTTGATGATCTGTGTGCAATTTCACTTAACTTTATTGGCAGACTAGAGCCTGGGTTTATCACCTATACATTTCAAGTAATTTGGGGTTGTTATAAGGAGCCAAGGTTATCATCTTGTTTAGTGCTGCAAAGCATGAAACCTATTAAAACATGACAGGTTTGATTCCCTATGCCTGGCACTAACACACACACACAAAATCATTAGCACAAACCATACTAAACCAAAACCAGCTTCTAAAATCTATTTTGTTAAAGCTGACAAATTCTGATCATGAGAACTGTATGTCTCTGACTTCCAACGAAGATCAGGTAACATGAAAATTTCACAGAAAATGTGCTATTTCTGTACCTAAAAGCAATGCGGATTTGGCTCTGTTATTAGAACCATTACATCAGAAAAGCGAAAACAGAGTTTAAAGAAATATTGTGCCTTGGATACTGTTCAACTCATCCAGTGTGTTTAGGGTATAACCCAGCACTGATGATTTTATATGAATAATCTGGCTTTTTTGATTTGACAGCTTTAAACTTTTCACTTTCCTTTGACTAATTCATTTTTGACATGTGAAACTCTTTAAATAGCTGCAGCTGCTTCCCATGTGATAAAGGTCAGAGCATGCTTAGGCAAATTTATGTTTCAGCCACATCTAACCAAGACTAGATACCAGAAATGGCATAACAGTGGACACATGAAGCTTCTGTACGTTCTAAAGCCCATTCAGCTTGGTGGGTTGGTAGGCTCCCACTTCCATCCGAGCTAGCCTGCCTGCTTTGAAGTTAACTCACATAGGTCTACGTAAGCCATGGACACACCTTTGAAATGTCTAAATGCTGATGCCATCCAAACAGTTTCCTCTCCAGCTAAACACAGGCCACAAGCTACTGTTTGCACATGCGCCGGAGGAAAGGGAGACGTATAGAAACAGCACTATCGCAGGGGGAATACTGCGTCCACGTGTCGCAGGGAAAAATAACCTCCAAACACTTACACTGAAAGAGAGACCTGCAGCAGGTTCCAGTCCTTGATATTTAAAAAAGGCAGCAGGGGTTAAATGAACAAGGACCATAACACAAAGATCCAAATATTTTTCTTAACCAGTTGAATGCATTCTCAGTAAACGAGGAGAAAAGTGCACTGGCAGCTTGTCACTGAGCAATACACAGGAAGGGATCACTGTGTGTACATACTGGACTGGAGGGCACTGCATCAGGCCCAGTTAGCCATTTAGTATATCCAACAGTGAGAGAAAACACATGGGAAGCCCAGCCAAAAGTGGTAGTCAAAAGTTTGGGAAGGTCTCTGAGCGTACACCAGAGGCTTGAGGGCAACTGCCAAGACACTGCTGCCTGCCAAAAGCCAAGGGTTTTTGACAGATCCCTTTATTAATTGAAGTTCTGCTCAGGGGAGCCCATCTTAGGTTTTCAAAAGGAAAAACTTCACTTTCACTCCATCTGTACTACTATCATGTGTCTAATGCTGTAAGTTCTGTCACGCTGAACACATCATCTTCTTTCCAGAGCCAGTGTTATGTGCGCACACAAAGTAGCATCCATCTGATTAAGAAATGGTCAACCAGAGAAGCTACTAGAGCAATTAAAGGAATAAAAAACAAAAGGATGAAAAAAAGTCTTTCATAGGCAAATTTTGTAAATTAGCTGAAAATCATTCTCAAAGAAATAACCTGGGTTATCAGTACCTGCTACTCTTTACCCTCCAGAGATATGGAAGGCATTCCTGCTCTGCAGTGAGTGAAGAAAGGTGTTTAGTAAGAGCATGTTAATGTTGAAACAGAAAGAACTGTTGAAACAAAAAGAAACAGAATTTAACAGGCTTCAGAGAAAATAAGCATCTTACTTATTGAAGACTTTCTTCTCAAGCCGGGAACGAGAGGTATTAGCCTGCTGCTTCAGGTCTGTCAGATTTGGATATTTTTTCTTCTTCCCTTTCTTTTTCCCTCCTTTTCCATTACTTTTAGAGGAACCAAGATCCAATCCCGTAGCGGCTTCAACTTCTCTCATGAATTCTGGATCTCGCCACTCTGTTTAAAAGAAAAAGCATGCACTTTGGAACTCTGAACCCAGGCAGAATTTGCGGTTTCCTAAGGTAGAGGTTCTTGTCACCGCTAGGCGAGGGCAGAGTCGCTGTGCTGTAAGTTGCATACACAAAGGAAGGGGAGGATAAAGCAGTTAGTCAAAATGACAGATCTTGATGAAAAAGCCCTGCCAGTCTGGGATTAGTATCTATTATTAGCTGCTGTAGATAAAACTGTGCTGTAGGAAGACTTAAGTCAAGTTTTTGCAGTAGCAAAATTCCAAAGAAACTATTCCATGTAGGAGAGGTGACAAACACAGTGATTGTTATTTAGAAATAGAACTGAATGCCAACAATGTAGCCGAGGAACTTATCTCCAGAAATAAATGCTGAATAGGCTTAAAAATAAACCTGAAAAATGGAATATGTCAACTTTTGAGCAGAGGGGGGGTGACAACATTGTAACTTTTCTGCAAAGAATCATATTTGCTTCAAAACATGAACTGCTATCTGACACCGAATAGCATTCTTGAATAAGAAAACATGACCCTGTTGCTATGAGCCCAATTTTGCATTTGAAAATGATCCCACTTTTTAAGTGTCCCACACTTCCTCAGTTTAATTATCTAAATCAAGCTTCCTCTCCTGACAATCACACGGGTTAGTTTATCTGATCAAAAACTTGTTTCACAGTTTTATCAAAACCTTAATGCTTCAGAATCCAACCATATGCTATAAATGAATTCTGATCACAGATGCTGCCATGGGAAAAAAGCATGAATGATTTTGCCTGCAAACTCTTTGGGGAAGCAGTGGTCTTTCACCTTCAGTGCAGCGTCTTGCATATCAGAACAAGGTAACATAGTACAACGTAGAAAGTGAAACTGTGGCTAGAGGATGGATATCTTCAAGTAGAAATTTAGAAAAATGGCATCACATTATAAAGATTTTGACCATATGGGATGGAAAGAATGTAGCAAGTACCACTTCAAAGAGTACCCTGGCCCAAACTCAGCATAAACGTCAGAATTCTGTATTTTAACAACCAGTAATTGGCACTCATTTGTCATATAGTTTCCCATATGTCAGTCAGCCTTTCTTGCCTGCAGAAATTGTAACACCAAATGTCTACTACCCTTATTTAATGTTGATGTAGATATAGAAAAATAAACAGTGCTAAATGACTCTACAATTTCACTTATATACCACAATGGTCACCGAGTGTGACAAATATTGGCAATAACATTTCAGAAAGGTCAGAGGCAATGTCCCCACTTAAGAACACGGTGTTTAGGAATACCAGAGCAATTTTCCAAGGAAAGGTTAGATCTAACCTACTATGATATGTGAAAGCAAGGACTGATTAAAATCCAACACACCAAAAAGCATGAGGAAAATGAAGCTGTGCAAGAACTGAACAGGAGAAGTACAGAGGGAGAAAACAGAACACACATACTTGATAGATCATAAGACCTCACAGACTTTTTTTTCTCTGAAGTGAAGGAATACAGAACAGCACAATTCAGATACAGGAACGATTAATCCAAGATTAAGGAAAACTGTCTAAACAGTTTATCTCCCAGTAATAAGAAGGCGTCACAGTTTAGGAACCCAGTGAATGGAGCAATTGTTTAAACACAACGAAAAAATGCCGGCATCCAGTAGAGATGAAATGAGCATTTGAGTAAAATGAAGGAGCAATTTAAAAGCCTTTGAGAAAAATCAATAGAATGCCAGGGAAGAGCAGCCTTTTTGAGCATTGATGGGCCCCTAAAGCTCTTCATACATTGTTACTGAGTTTAGCAGCAGGGAAAAGAAAATTACACAGTTTGCAAGGGTAGGCGGGAATCAATACTGTAGTTAGTAAAGAGATGCTATTTCACATCTGACTGGCCAGCGGCCTGCCTTCACCAGCCTGTCCTGATACCTGTTTGTTAACAAGTCACTAAGGGCTGAAAAACCAGATACTCTTCAGGGCTGACACAAAAAATAGGCACTTAATTTGCTCCTGTGTGCGAACTATTGGAAAAGGATGAACACTGCAGATTAGCAGGTCAGCGTAATCCCACCTGATTCATTGTTTCAGGACTAAAGAGCCCAAAGCAGCGTTTTGTGGGCATTAGCTAGAGTTTAAAATTTTACACTAAGTTAAAAAATGCTCCATAACAGCAATGACAGTGTTGTCAAAGCATAGTCATTATCAACACAAACTGTTTCTTTTACATAATTGGTTTCCCCTTCGACCACACAAGGATGAAAATAAACCTACCACCCAACAGGAAAAAGATGTAGGAAGAATTTTGGTGCAATTTAACCGTGCAACTGATTCCCAAATTTTAATGTTTGGCATTTTTCAAACTGTCATCATTAGTAAATGATGTTGTCAATTGTAAGACCAAAGCACTTACTGTACAGAGGGGGTCCCCATTTGTACATTTTCCATAGCAACATTGCTCAGACTTGCTTCAAGTCCTTCGTAAAAAAAATAAAGAAAAACACAAAAAAAACCCCCAAAATCCCCAAAGCAAACCAACCAACCCACTGCAAACCACAAGCCCAAAATAAACAAATTAAAGATAATTTTAAAAAGTTTATGAAGATATTATTATAAAACAAATTTTAAAATATCAAGGCACAGAAGAAAAGAAAGAAACAAAAAGCAGTGGATAAAAGTATTTAGTGGCATCTGGTATACATATGGCTTTAGAAACCTGTAAGGTTTTGTCCAATAAATGAAGTGCCATAGCTTGTTCAGCATCTCCCCAGCCAGATGGGATGGACCTTTGTATGACACCTCAGCTTAACAACGGCACTCAATAATGCAGTGCAGTAATGTCAACACTGGTTTGGGACTAACATACACATCCTTGTGGGCCAGAGGTGAGAAGCCTCTAACAACACCGTGCTGACACTGTAATAAAAATAAATATTGTGTCTAGCCTCCAGCGATGGCAGTTTCACGGGGGGAGGGGGGGGAATCAATATTTTTCAGTGCAAGTGATTTTTATATCAGTGTATTAGTTTCTAGTTTGAAACTAGTCCCTCAAGAACACCTACTAGTTTAATTTGCTAGCTTCAGATTGCCATAACTAAGTTGGGAACTTCCCTTTTTAGCACAATTTCCACACCCCTGGCTTAGTTTTGGTTTTGCTGTGACAGTCCAGCAGTGCCCATGCTGTCAGCTGGATGCCAGTTTAGAGCACTTGATTCCACCTGGGTAAGGGTGGAAACTGCCTGCAAACGTAGCACTTCGACCCATGCAGACACCAGAAGGTGTTCAGTAACTGCTACATTCACGTGCTGGTAATTGCCAAGCACAGTCATTGAAAGATGGCCAAATATGTATTAAAGGCAACTGGGTGGGTCAGTTTTTTATGCCCTGAAGAGGTGTCGTGGAAGGTTTAGTAGCCTCATCGATAGCATAAATGACTGTAAAACTGGTGAAATACCAAGTCAGAGCTTAAGAGAGAACTAACACCTTAAAGGGGGTATACTACAATATATGAAAATTATAAAGCCTACGGTTAAGTTCAGTTAGAATGCAGACTACTCACCTAGAATAAATAGAATCATAGAATTATTAAGGTTGGAAAAGACCTCTAGGATCACCAAGTTCCACCATCAACCCAACACCACCATGCACCCTAAACCATGCCCTGATGTGCCACGTCTACATGTCTTTTAAATACCTCCAGGGATGGTGACTCCACCACCTCCCTGGGCAGCCTGTTCCAGTGCCCGACTACTCTCGCAGTGAAGACATTTTTCTTAATATCCAGACTAAACCTCCCCTGGCACAGCTTGAGGCCATTTTCTCTTGTCCTATCACTTGTTCCTTGGGAGAAGAGACCAACACCCACCTCACTACAACCTCCTTTCAGGTAGCTGTACAGACCAATAAGGTCTACCCTCTGCTTCCTGTTCTCCAGGCTAAACCACCTCAGCTCCCTCAGCCGCTCCTCAGAAGACCTGCTCTCCAGACCCTTCACCACTGACTTCATTGCCCTTATTTGGACACTTATTGGATATGTCCATATATATGTCCAGATATATTTGGACATTATGGATATATCCTTATTTGGATATGAGGTGCTCCAGCACCTCAATGTCTTTCTTGCAGTGAGGGCCCCAAAACTGAACACAGTATTTGAGCTGCAGCCTCACCAGTGCCGAGCACAGGGACACCACCCCTGCCCTGCTCCTGCTGGCCACACTATTGCTGATATAAGCCAGGATGCTGTTGGCCTCCTTGGCCACACCGCTGGCTTATGTTCAGCCGGCTGTCAGCCAGCACCCCCAGGGCCTTCTCTGTTGGGCAGTTTCCCAGCCACTCTGCCCCAGGCCTGGAGCGTTGCATGGGGTTGGTGTGACCTAAGTGCAGGACCCGGCACTTGGTCTTGTTAAACCTCATACAATTGACCTTGGCCCATTGATCCAGCCTGTCCAGATTTCTTGGCAGAACCTTCCTACCCTCAAGCAAATCAACACTCCTGCCCAACTTGGTGTCATCTTCAAACCTACCGAGGGTGCGCTTGATCCCCTCATCCAGATCATTGATAAAGATATTAAACAAGACTGGCCCCAAAACAGAGCCCTGGGGAACACCGCTTGTGATCAGCCACCAACTGGATTTAGCTCCGTTCACCACAACTCTCCACACTTGGCCATCCAGCCAGTTTTTTACCCAGCAAAGAAAACACCCATCCAAGCCATGAGCCGCCAGCTTCTCCAGGAGGATGCTGTGGGAGACAGTGTCAGAGGCTTTGCTAAAGTCCAGGTAGATAAAATCCACAGCCTTTCCCTCATCCACTACATAGGCTACCTGGTCATAGAAGGAGGTCAGGTTGGTCAGGCAGGACCTGCCTTTCATGAAGCCATGCTGGCTGGGCCTGGTCCCCTGGTTCTCCTGCACTTGCCTGATGAGCTCACTCAAGATGTATCGCTCCATAATCTGCCCTGGTACCGACGTCAGGCTGACAGGCCTATAGCTCCCCAGATCCTCCTCTGGCCCTTCTTGTAGATGGGCGTCACATCGGCAAGCCTCCAGTTGTCTGGGACCTCCCCTGTTACCCAGGACTGCTGATAAATGACGGAGAGTGGCTTGGCAAGTTCCTCTGCCAGCTCCCTCAGTATGCTCGGGTGGATCCTGTCTGGCCCCATAGACTTGTGAGTGTCCAGATGGCTCAGCAGGCTGTTAACGGCTTCCTCCTGGATTATGGGGGGTTTATTCCACTACCCATCCCTGCCTTCCAGCTCAGGGGGCTGAATGCCCCAGGTATAACTGGTCTGGTCATTAAAGACTGAGGCAAAGAAGGCATTTAGTACCTCAGCCTTTTCCTCATCCCTCTATATCCAATAGAGTATGGAGATTCTCCTTGGCTCTCTTTTTGTTGTTAATGTATTTGTAAAAACATTTTTTGTTATCCCTTACCGCAGTGGCCAGATTGAGTTCTAGCTGGTCTTTTGCCTGTCTAATTTTCTTTCTGCAAGACCTAACGGGGTCTCTGTGCTCTTGAGTTGCCTGCCCCTTCTTCCAAAAGCAGTAAACTCTCCTTTTTTATCATGAGTACCAGCAGAAGCTCCCTGTTCAGCCAGGCCGATCATTCATCTTGCAGCACGTGGGGACAGCCTGCTCCTGCGCCAGCAAGACTTTCTTCTTGAAGAAAGCCCAGCCTTCCTGGACTCCTTTGCCCTTCAGGACTGCCTCCCAAGGGACCCTCCCAAGCAGTGCCCTGAACACGCATAGCTTAAAACAGAGAAAACTAAGACCTGCTGGAGGAAGGCAGATTAAATAAAAGCTTTGAAAATAAATGTGTCCCCTCCAATTATACACTATGTCTTTGCTGGACAGATCCCTCTCTCCCATCTTGCTTTGCAGTCCGTCAACTTCCAGTAGCTTCCTGGATGCAGTCCCTCTGGCACTCTATGAAAATCCACCTTCTGTCCATCACTAATGAGGCTCAGTTGTACTATTGCAAAAAAAAAGTCTCTTATTCCTGCCTGTGTATTCACTCCTTGCTGTCTTTCTCATTGCCTACATCCCTTACCTAGCAGTCCAGAGCTTCATCCTGGCTAAAAATGCCCAAATAATCTTGGGGAAGGATGATCCTTCCCTCCAGAGCATTCCACACCTGAAAGCAGAAACTGGGATGCGAGGAGAAGGCCATAAGTTTTGTTGCCCATCCCCATTGTTTAGAAACAGAATCCAGAGTATTGCACAGTAAACCATAAGCAATTAAACAGCATGGGTCTGCTTGCTCCCTTCCTCAAGCCCATCGCAAACACCATGCCTATTGGAACATCCATACTAGCTACAATGCTAATAAAATAAAGCCCAAGTTGACGGCTTTCTTAGTTCAGAGTATTCTCTAGCAATGCTGCACAGATGCACAAGGCCAATAACTCGCCTTCTGAAACACAAGTAGTAAATGGGTAGACACAGGAAATACAAAAATGATAGATATGAACAGATACAGGAAAAACAAGTTCCCATATTGTGACAAAAAACCATGCTGCCAGTATTCGTGGTAACACAGTGATCCTAATACTAGTACCGTTATATTATGTAAGTTACAACTGTTAGGGACCAGCAAGATTAGACAACTTCTTTTCAGAAGCATGGGAACAGTTACTTTCAAGCATTTCCCAGGAAACAGGTTTAGTTGTCCTTAATTAACATGTTCCTTAAGATAAAAGCTATAATTCATCTGTCTGAGAAGTGTTAGGAACTCTATGTAACTATAGGAAATAAAGAACAAACGCAATGTTAACTCTGTGTACACACGCGTCCATGTTTACCACATAAGCAAGAACCACCGCAAATGGTCTGCAAATTAAAATCAACAGGAACTTAAAGGAGAGAATGGGGTTAGGAGCAAAACAGAAACATGATCCAGTTCTGTGGGTCTCAACCCGTGCCTTTGGCAACAACAGAATCTGCTCCTTTCCCCCATAGAGCCTGTCCCGTATTTTTTCCAACTTGTATCCACACTGTATCTATATATAGGTACAATATACACAATATATAGATACAATGTGGATACAATATATTGTAATGCAATGTATACGATATAGATACAATGTAGACACAATATATACAACTACTGTATAGCTTGTAAATATACGTTGTACATTTTGTAAATATTGCATACAGTATCTATACAAACACATACACAATAAAGATATTGCGCTTACATTTAAAGCTTATCTCCCACCTCAGCCTGATTTTTGTTCTTCCCCTCCTCTTTTTAAAAGGCTGTGCAGGCACTAACCTGGCTGAGCCGCTTGCTTCTCAAGCCACATCTTTTCTTCTCTGGCTCTGTCCTCTGCATTAACAGGAATCCCAGATTCATCCCGAGGAATTATCTTTCCATGGAAAGGGCACTTCAGAAAGAAAAGGAAAAACAATCTCAGAACTTCTGAATGAAAATAAATTCTTATTCAACACAGCTTAAAGCCAGACGCTGGAATCAAGCGACAAAACTTTACACTTGATCCCCAATCCCCCTTAGAAAGCATCAGGATACTATAAACATCATCTGTTTAATATATCCACAATCTCAGAGAAATAAGATCTTTGTGATACGAATATCCAACTTCAAGAGGCCAGGCAGCACATCCTATCAAGTCTGGAACCTGGCACCAGAGCTGCATTGTATATTGCTGTTTATGCTATATCCCTCTCCTGTAACAATCCCATTTAAAGACTTTTAGTGCATTCAGATGCTTCAGTCTCAGGGAATACAGGAAGAACAGGGATATTGAACAAAGTATTTAAGCAAAGTACTTCTGCTCAATAGCGCTCAGAATTTGAGGCTGTGTAGGATTTAGCTTTCATAAAACCTAATTTGTAAATAAAATCTCTTTGCCTCTCAAACTCCCACATTTCTAAAAGCAGTTAATATCAGATATGCCTCTAAATGAGGAAAACTTTCTGGCAAAAAACTGTCTCTGCTTTACTGTCAGGTACTGAAACATCACAGTAATATATATAAGTAATTATTATATAATAATAAATAACTATGATGAGTGCCAACAATAGTTGAGAGTTCTTTAAATGTTTACAGCTTCCTTACAGAAAGGATGCTTCTTATCCGAAGCACACATCAACAGCAAACTTCTCCAGATACAATTTTCTTTCAGTGCCTTGAGTTATATTTACAATGTGAAATAAACTTTTATGGACATGTTTTAACAAGATCTCCACACAGCACAAATCCTGGAAGTCATGATACTTGGTGCCCACCTTAATCCGATCTTGTCTTTCGCACAGTCTGCCATCAGGCATTGGTGCTCGACATTTATGTTTCACTGGTTCAAACTTGCCAGCAAATGTTATGTATCTAGTTTTTAACATTTCAGCTATTTCTTTATTTTCCACCTCTTCCTCTACTTCACTGGGTGCCCAAAATCGATGCTCAGAGGCAAATCTGGGAAAACAACAAATGAAAATTATACAGACAAAGCTGTAAGAAAGCACATAAAGATGCCAGTATCAACCTGCTGTAAAATTACATGTAAAAGGAAGTGAAGCTTTACTAGTGATTTAGAAAAACCTAGGAATCTACCATTCTTTCTTATGACTCCTGTATTATGAAGATGTTTCTAAAATACCACCAAAGCCTGTCTAGTATTGATTTCCTGTTTAACCTGATAACTTACTACAAGCCTATACAAAGCTATACAAAAAGGATGCGGACAGGCTGGAAGGGGTCCAGAGAAGGGCCACCAAGATGATCAGAGGACTGGGAAGCTGCCATACGAGGATAGGCTGGGAGAACTGGGTTTGTTCAGCCTTGAGAAAAGGAGGCTCAGAGGGGATCTCATCACCATGTACCAGTACTTAAGGGGCAGCTATAAAGAAGATGGAGACTCCCTTTTTACACGGAGTCCCATGGAGAGGACAAGAGGGAACGGACACAAGTTGCTCTTGGGGAGATTCCGATTGGGCACCAGAGGGAAATTTTTCACAGTGAGGACAGTCACCATTGGAATAATGTCCCCAGGGAAGTGGTTGACTCGGCCACGTTGGACACTTTCAAGAGTCGTCTGGACAGGGTGCTGGGCCTTCTTGTCTAGACTGCGCTCTTCCTAGAAGGGTTGTACTGGATGATCCCTGAGGTCCCTTCTGACCTGAGATTCTGTGTGATTCTGTGATTCTGTGAAGCCTTAGCTCTAGTTTGCGATCTGACATTCAGTGTCAGTTATTCGATATCCAGTTTCAGTGAATAACTGTAATTCTGTAGTTAACTTTCTTCATAACAAAATACTTCTGTGATTAAACACAGAAGATAGACCAGGGAGGAGACAGTTTGATCTTGTCTGATCTTATTCCTGGTAGCTGTAAACCTGTAGCAGCAGAGAAGCAGAAGCTGAAATCAGAGCGTGTTGCAATATACTTGGACAGAGGAAGACAGCGAATGATCAGCTGAGTCTTAAAGAGGTTCTGTCTTCCAGGTTCTCTTACACAGAGTCCGTAAGTCTGAGACACTTATGGGGTGTTCCTCCAGGAAATTAAGCTAATCCATTGAGGATCTATTTTAAAATTAGAGATCTTCCCTATATTTACAGACACATATAGGTAAATACACTCTTTGTTAATCTGGTGTAAGGAGGATGAGTACCATGCCAGCAGACATAGGGAGTGGGGGAGAAAGGGAGCAAGGACCCTTGAGTGGTGTAGTATTTTCTCAACAGTACTCTCATCATTTCAGTTCAGCCACCCCAGGCTGCCAACAGTCCATGCTGAGAAACAGGCAACCCCAGAGAGAAACTACCTGACTCATCTTAAATGTTAATCTTAGGAAACAATGACTGTCCCTCTGATGGTAAATGTTTCTTTCTCCTAATCATGAAAAGAAATTAAGGTGACCAGCTTAAGCTTAGATATCTAACTTTAAGACACCTGAAGTTAAACACCAAAAATCCCATGCCAAATTTAAGGAAATATGAAGTTAGAGGAAAAAAAATACAGCTAAACTAAGCAAAAAAAAAAAAATAAATCCAGCCTGCATGTCTGCTGCTTATTGCAAGCAAAATGGAGATATCCAGATGACAGATGTCTTGATAAGGACTTACAATTCATAAAGGACACTCTACAATCCCTTTCTTCCGCATAGCTCTTCCACCCAATCAGTCCCACGCTGACTTGAGAGGATTTTCTCTATTCATATCCAATTCCCCTCACTCATTAATATCCTTAGGTGTCATTCTTACTTCTGAGGCTTTGCCTTCTGTAGACTGCAAAGCCACGTATACGTGAACACTGGCTTCACTAATCACAATGATCTCAGTTCAGCAAAGCACATAAGCCAATACTTTAATGGGCCTGAAGAGTCTTGATTAATTTTATCTAAGCAAGTTTTCAGCAGATAAGTGGTTAAAAAAAATTTAAAAAGAGGAAATTACCTGACTGTAGCAACCTACCACATACATAGCTGCTGGTTTTACTGCAACAGTTGACCATTTAAAACTATGTAAAGAGATTAGAACCACGTTAAAAAAGGAATTAAGCAATTTCAAAGCCATTCTATGATTTGCCAAATCATCAGAAGTAAAATCCTTGTTAAAGAGATTCATGCTATCCCATAATTTCTTCATCAAATCTACCTCACTAGTGCCAGAAAAATTCTAACCTGCCATAAAGTACAAATAACTTTCTTCTGGCAAATTAGGGGATAAAGGCAAAGGAGTTATAGTGGAGGCTAGTTCAACATTAAACATAGTTATATGTTCTCACAATTTTTGGTTAAAAAAAAGTTTTCAATCACACAGTCCTGCAAACTTCAGCCTAAACAAAAAAGCTCCAAGAATCTTTATAATACCAATATGACTTCAGTCAAACATTTGCATGGTACAGCATTTCAGCTTCAGAAGTTACGTGGCAAGATTGTACAACAGACAGTAAATAAACAAACGAAATAAGTTTCTTATTTGCTTAGTTTTAAAACAACCCTGAAAACAAGACTGACTGCTAGCTCTGTGTTTATAGCCTTACAGACACAAGGAGGAGAAAATGTTCCTAAAAAGACACCATGCAGAATTTCTATGCGCAAAATAGTCTTACAGAATCTTTTAGTAAAATTCTCGTGTCCTTTGGTGGTCTGAACTTCCCTCCCCCTCTAAATTATCAAATTACAGTTACATATGAACAAAGAAGCATTTAACAGTTGGGCATACCAACCTTCCCAATTGGGAAAAAGTTCTATTTAATATTTTGACTTCCCTCCCAAAAAATCTGCACTGAACAAATCTCAACGCAATTAAAATCATGTTTCACTCTATATATCATTGATCAGGATTTGGGAACAAGACTAAAAATAGCCTGATTCCTGCACAGATATTAATATTATTGTTTACTACAAGCATGTAAATTATTTTCTCCCAGCATGATTTACAAGCAGGTGAGAAAAGAACAAAACAGTGCTAAACCCCAAAGTTTTCTGATTTCCTGCTGCTGTAATTTAAGCAATGCTTTAAAAAGGCAGAACATGAGATCTTTGTTTGAAAAAATGATGCATGTGACAAGTAAAACCTTTTTGTAAGAGGGATCAAAAGGGGAACAGATAATCAACTAGAAGATCAACACCTCGCTCCCACTCATAGAGAGAGCATTTCTGGTCTAGGCAAATAACAGAGGCTTTAATGGAAATTGCACAGCTATACATTAGTAGGAATAAAAGATTAGTAATGGTTAACTGATATCTCCAGCTCCTGGAGAAACGTTGCACTCTTTCAACAGATTTATATCAAATTTGTTTCCTAAGATGATGGAAAGCTTATCAAAATCTTGAGTAAATATGAATTTACTCAATCCTGGAGCAAGTGCTAAATGAGCTAATTCAAATATCCTAGCCACAGTCCGAAAAAGTGCTGCACCAGCTAATTTACTCTGACCCTAAGAGTAAGCTACTTTAATTCAAGGAAAGTGGTAGATGAGTTTGGAAGGCCCATGCCATCCAAAATAGTTAGTTAAGCTGGCATAGCAGCCCCTACATAGTACAACACTGCACAGTATACACCACCACCACCCCAAAAAAGTGCTGCTATGGCTTTATAAAGTCATTTTAAGAGTTCTTAAACTTGCTTTATGAGTTGTATGAGTGAAGGCAGAAGTGGGGAAAATGGTTCAGCCCAAACTTTTTGCAAAGCCCACAGTTACCAGCTAAATAAAACATGTTTAGCAAATCATCTTCCTGGTAGCTACATTCTCACTATCAAAATCTTAATTTATTGTAAATCTGGTAATTAAGTACGTGTAGTGTTAAACAGGTGAAGGGAAAAGACTTCTCCACCTCAGATTGTAAAAATTCAAATTCCACACACATTCTATATGTGTTGTCTGTTTTTTCCTAGGTATCTTATAGAGACAGTATGTGGGCATATAGAAAGTCAAGGGAGCTGGCCAATGACTACCTTAATTTTTCAATAAATATATTTTATATCCAGGGGTCAATGGTATTGTGTGTGTGCAGAGTTACTTAAATTATCTTTAGTTAGATTGGCATATCTGTAGTTATAGACTATAAGGTTCAGAAGTGTGCCCTCTATTTTATTGGAAAGCATAAAAATAAAACAGTACAGCACAAGGCAGACAGGCAGTGAAATATGCTTCTGATTTCACTTATGACTTGAATAACTCATTTGCAATGTAAAATAAAGCCTTACTACCTTTTTGGCATTATCACAGACAAATGCTTCTTAAAGCCCAGCTAAAAATCTTAACCATTTTGTAGGCTTTGGAGAGCTTACACCACAGCAGACAGAATCCAAAGCTTGCAGTGACTGTATTAAAGCACTGTTATGTATCAAATTTCACTGGCTTTCAACAATTTAAAACATATTCAACATTTTATGCAATCAGGTACAGGGGCAACACTTTCCTCTTGTTTTTTCTGCAAACACTGTCTTCACAGCAGGATCATGGCTTGGGGTTTTTTGTTTGCTTTGATAAGAAAACAAACTAAGTTAAGTAATAGTGCTGAGAATATATGAGTTTGATTTGCAACCCAGCCAGTCAATGGTTTTTGTCTTTTCCAAGCCAGGTACGGTACACACTGATACTAATGTTCTGGTGGACTTAAATGAAATTCTTACATAGAGGGAGGACTTCACATCCCAACTTTCCTATGAAAATACTAGTGCTAAAAAGGTATTTTAAAAACTGACTGCTAGAAACAAGTTCTGATGTATGCCTCCAGTCTGTTCTTCCTGGCATTGCTGAAGCTTTTCCCAAGCCAGCAATGCTTCATGTCCAAGAAACACAGAACCTTCCCAGACAAGAATGGGAAGTGAGATATCCAAATTCAAATCCTGTAACTGCCACCTATTTCTTGTGTGAGTGAACAAGCGTATCAATTTCCTCAGTTACTACTCTGCAAAGACAGGAAAAATACCCCTGATACCTTCTCCCCAGCCTTTCTCCTACCTTGTCGGCTATTTATTTAGACTGTAAAGTCACCAGCAGAGGGACCGTCTGTCATGCACTCGCATAGCACTTTGCATAATGAGGTACCAATTTAAATTGGAGTAAGTGATGCCACGCTGCAAATAATAGACGAACATGAAAGAGCAGAAAAAATGTGCCTTGAAGCATCAAAGGATATTTAATTAGTATCACATCTTCTCAAAACAAATCCCATTTTAAGGTAGAATTTCTGACTTTGTTTATGGGTCCTATGGCACAAAGGAAAGAAGAGAAGTAATTATCAAAAGAAATAGCAGTCACCCCACTGCATGACCTCTGAGTACAAGTAAATCTATATATTTGTTTAATTTGTCTTAAAAGAAAAAAAAGCATTACTTGAGAATCTTCCCAGCACTTGGCTGATCCTGTCCCCAGTAGTGAAGATCTAATCCAAAAGGCATGAGGGGAGCTTTAGCTCTTTCTTCTTCCAGTTTTCTTCCCTTACTGTCAGGGTCTTCCAAAGCTGCTGGCTCAGTAGGTGCAGAGTCACTGGAGAAAATTGATGAAAAGTCAATAAAGAACAGCAATGATCACAACAACTTTTTCACTTTTTTCCATTAGATTTTCACACCAATCCTAATACTGGTTTAGATCTAGGACTACAACTACCTTTACAGGATTGTCTTTATTTTTTTAGGATACAGACCGTAGCACCACACACTCTAAGTACAGCACACTGCACCATGAAGCTTAACTGCACATTCAGCTAAAGCTAGATAAAATCTTATACCATGGGTGTAGAAGCCTGGAGATCTACTGGGGGCAGTAGTGGATCATACAAGAGCTACTGATGGGGCAAACCATTTTTAGAAAGGTCTTGCTTCTGTAAATTCATGCCCATGTTTGCACGGCAGTCACAGATTGTGAAGTCTTTGGTTTTCTTGACAAATTCCATCCTGCAGACTTATAATACTTATTGTGCAACACCCACTACAGAATTTATTGGTCCTCAAGACCCAGAGTACTACTATGGAGACCTTGGCTATTCACTGATAGAGCTGCGAATGGTCTTCATTTCCTTATGGAAACATTAATTTTTTAAAGATTAAAAATAAAAATATACACCTGAATACTCAAACTCCAGAGTTCTCACAAAGCAAACCCCTTCCTCTTTCTGAGATTACATTCAGTTTGCTAGGTTATGGGGGCTTTCCTGGCCAATGCAGAAGTGTCTTTTCAGACACATGTCACTAAGTAGATTACTCCAGACTTATCCCCAAATCACAGATAAATGCTAGGCAAGGCTGGAGTTTCACCAAGCTCTGAACAGAACTGACAACAATTATGTCTTTGGAATCAGTAAAACACGCCTTCAGGCAGCACTACCAGCATAAGTCACTAGGAACCAAGAGATGTTTGCAATTACTTTCAGTATTTGGATATGTTCTTTTTAGTTGCAAACCAAAAATTGCTCCAATAAATGGGGATGGGTTTTTCTGTTAGAAGAAAGTGTTTTATTTCTTCATAGAGCCCATTTATACCAAATAAAACCTAAACAGAGTAGTAAAAAATACCTTAAGAGCCTTGTGCAATCACTAACAAAATCCCAGGATCAAGCAGTAATGTCTGTCTCAGTAAAATAGCTGTAACTTTGAAATGAAACCAAGACAGCCTTTAGTGGCTTGTCTAGTTCATGAGTGCTTTTCTGTGTGCTTCTGTGACTAATAAACACAAGAGCAAGAGGATTCTCCAAGAATTAAAACAAAGATAACCTGGTGTGTGGAGGTGGTAACTTTGGTAGCTTGTCTCTAATAAGTTTCAGTGTGGCAGCTGCACAGGTTGGATCAAGTTCATCTTCATTCCCTTTCAGCTGGGCACGGGAGCTCAGGGCAGCTGGTCCTATTGAGGTCTTCCCCACTGGTGCTTTTGGAGGTGACTGAGGTTCTAGCCCTGCAAAAAAACTCAATGTTTAAAAGCAATTTACTTCTCCTACTCTCCATGCTTCACAGTGGGACCAAAGACATCAGGGTGCTGGTTACACCTGTTACTGCTTTCAGTTTGCATTAGACATCAATCCCACTCAAAGACAGAGTGGTATTTCTGCCTGTGAAATTGTTCTTATTTTGGAACAGAAACATACAAAGTAACTAACTACAGCAAACCAACTTTTAAATTTGTGTGAGGTGGTGTGACAACAAAGAATGATGCTACTTCACCTCAGAAAGAAGGATTTTAACAATATACGTTTGCTTAAGGTCCAATACTGCTTTTTGTATTTAAGTTTCTAGTGTCACATCCACGTGCTGGCATGTCATTTCTGTTAACCGGTCAAGGTTAGATCACAGTAAAATAGAAGAAAGGAACTATTGGCACTACTGTTTAACACCTGGAGTCCCAAAAGACATCGAAGAGCAGTAGAAAGCAAAAGGAAAAGAGTACATCCATATCTTCCTGTGTGCTAAGAGTAATTCTTTGTCGCGTCTCATCAAAAAGTCCTGCTAAAACTCTTACAGCCTGGCAAAGAGAAACCACGTCTGGGTGGGGATTCACTGTAACACATGACTGATGAGCACGGGAACCATCGGCACCCAGCACGGCTGGCAGGGAAGCACAGCCAGTGAAAAAACAATGTGTGAGGCACGTCCCTGTGTTTTGATGATTCTCAGCTACTGTATTGACCCTTCAGAGCTGAGAATATAAAACAAAGTATCTCTTTTTTTTCCTTCCTGATCTGTTAAGGGGCAGCACCACTGAGAATAGTTGAGTTTCAATTCCTAAATACATCCACATACAGGATTATCTAGAGAACATTTTTCTTTCACAGATACTGAAACACACAATTTGCCAAGATAAACCACCTAAGCGCTGGCAGAAGCGATGAGTATACCCCCAGGGTACGCTCAAGAGACAGTAAATGCCTGAGCTACACCTGAGGAACAAGCCCACTGCAAGGCAGCACTAGGCGTTGATGTTCAGCACGAGCAGCTCAGTTGTAGGGCAACTTAATTACTTTATACAGCTAGATTAGACAGTCAGCCCGGACTGTAGTGATGCAATTAGATAGGCTGAGCAGTTAGACAGCACATGCCTCTACCTGCTGAGCTAGAGAAGCAACTCTATTAGCTGGCAGTAGTAACAAGAACTTCTCAGTCAACGACAGCTAAAAATGGAAAGACGTTATCCCTCACGCTAACGTAATAGACTGCATTTTCCCCATCAGAAAGCCTTTTTATAAGTGATTGAAACGCAAGGCCCCCCCCCCACCCTAAATGAACACACAAAAAAATTCATGGTTTCACAAGACTAAAATTTTAAGCAAATTATCTCAGCCTTCTTATGAAAAGCAACTTGAGTTTACCTGACATGTTTTAGCTATTTATTTGACAGTTTCAGTCTCTTGCCCACTTCTAGCTAGCCCTGAAGCTGTATCCAGAAGTATTCTTGCTTTGCTAATTTGCTTTGCTCATCATTAAATGTATCACAAGATATCAACTAAAAAAGGAAAAGCTAAGCTGGTACGAACTGCCCTCTGTGTGGGAAATTGCACAACCCGTAGTGGCAGGTAGCTTTAGTGCACAAAATATTTTCATTTCAGACAAAACCATATTTTTCACAATGTTAGAGCAACTTGCCCTGACCCCTTCTTTCTGCCTTTCAAGGTCTTCCAGCAATTCATCCCAACCTTGATTCATTTGTACCACACATTCCCTGTAACCTACGGGGTGCAACCACATGGAAGGCATTGCCTGGCTCCAGCCAGAGGTCAAGCTGCTGAGCTGCCAGCCTTCCAGACCCATCCCCTAGGTACATACGGGTCTAAACTTTCCGAGTTCCTAGATCAGGAGCTGAGTCCTTGCACAGGGAATGGCATCTCCCTCTCATCTTCCAGGGCTCCAAGCTCAGGACACTGAGAAGAATGCCCTGTTAACTGCCTGCTTACCCTAGCTCCTGGACATCCTCTCCCTGGAGGCAGCTGACAATTCCAATTCAAAAATCTATAAAGCTAGAGCCTCTCAGAAGAAGAGGGGAAACAAAAGCAGACATCCAGTTGGATCTGCCTTGTGTAGCCTTTAAATTTTGCTGCATACAGCGAATGGCCACTTCAGTCATTCCTAGATCTTCTGAATACAGCTGACTCCAGAGAGAAGAGAGAATTCCAGAATACTCTCAAGGATGAGGGCTTTCCTAAGACTATCTGAGACCCCATGTCTCTCTCTAGCATGGCTTACATTGGTAAGACTGAAGGAAAATGTTTTAAGGGCGAGGCAATTCAGGGCAAGGGCCACTAATGGAAACTGTGGCAGATGGCTCACCTTCCCCTTTCAAAGCAAGGGATGGAAGGAAATAGGATCTGGAGAAGGAAACAGGATAAGAGACCGCTAGCCATCAGCAGTTGATAAGTGTTCATAGGGACTTCTCTGTCTTCTACCTCTCCCACAACAACTCAGTACATTCCTTCTGCTCATCCAGTGTACAACAAAGAGAAATGCAGACCATTTTAACAAGACAGTTGAGAGGAGGCAACTACATCCATGATGTAACTCGTGGGCGATAGTGTTTTCCCATGTCCCTAGAGACCAGAGCCAGCTCTGGCAGGTTGATGCATTCTACCTTTCCTAGGAAAAGGCTACTTGAGTAACATGTAGATACCCCACAGGAGTGAATATGCATCTGAGAGCAGGTATTTCAGTGGTGCCAGTCCTGAGGCTGTCATGGAAAGACTTCACGAAGTACCCAACTGTCCGAACGTTCACAGGCAGCAAGCACTGCAGAGTGGACAAAAAGACATTCACCACAGTCTGAAGCCAGTGTCCGACTCAGCTCTTCCCTGACACTGTTTGCTCTCTGGAAAACACCCCAAAACCAAAGCCCACATTCCTAAGGCAGTATGGCTTGAAAGGCATGCTGCTTGAGCCATCCAATGCTTCCTGAGAACAGAGGTTAGCATGGATTGCGATGCAAAGACAGATCACCCCCTTTTCATTCTTATGTTCTCAGAAGGGAGGTGAGAACGTGCCTGCGAGCTGTAGACAGACACAGGCGATCTTGCTGTTGGCTGGTGATGCTGCTGCTGACGAGCATGCCTTACCCTACCACTCCTTACTCAGTCATGCCCACATCACATTCTCCAATGAAAGCAATGACTACGCCACATTCACCTTGTTATCTAACTTCCCTTCCCAAAGTCAAAAGACTTTGAAGAACATTGTTAAAAAAAAAATTTAAAGGACTAATCTGTGTGTTGGAAAAGGGTCTCAAAACTAGCAGAAGAACCAGCAATAAGGGAAATTATAATTAAGCATAATAAGATGGAACTAAGCCAGAGGAATATCTAGGTTAAATAGCAAACAAAATGATCGCCTGACATTTATTAGGCTGGGGACTTGACTTTCAAGAGGGATAATGGTGCCTCCATAAAAGTGTTTTTTTCAGTAGCACTTAATATTTCACTGAAGGGAGCCATCTTGAATTTATGTACCTGGAAAGGTGGCAGGATAGGACTCCATCTCAGCTCCTGTCATAGGCTAAAAAGGGAAAAAGCCCTTCTCAAGTGCATTGTATTGAAGTGAAACAGAATTAACTCAGAAGATTCTGTTATAAGCACACTTTAGAATCATCAGGATTTGGAAAAGTAAACTTCCTTTTATGACAGAAACAGTTACAAACAAACAGGCCCTTTGGCATGAACAAGGTTAGCCAAGAAAAATATTTGATAGACTGTATCTGTAATGTAGAATTGCTCAGACTTTATTTAGCATTTAAAATTGCCTCGCCCTTTTTTTTTTAAGGACGAGAATACCTTTCCGAAAA
Organism: Phalacrocorax carbo; assembly: GCF_963921805.1. Lineage (NCBI taxonomy): Eukaryota > Metazoa > Chordata > Aves > Suliformes > Phalacrocoracidae > Phalacrocorax > Phalacrocorax carbo. The sequence goes on along the minus strand of NC_087516.1, from coordinate 8,159,614 downwards.
GCATTGTTTAAAACAACAGTTGTGAGAGCTCTTGTATGTGTTCTATTTACAAACTGCCTTGAAGCCGGAAAGTAGCAGGTATGCGTCTCTCGCACCTTTTTTCCTCTTCAGAGAGAATATCTGCATATGTATTAAAAGTTCTTACGTCACCCTAGTTTTATTCTAATTTTTCCTACAATGTTTATGGAAAGCAGAATTGCTTATTCACCACACTGATTTTGTCGGGGACGGGGCGGGGGGGGGAGGATGCGAACAGCAGAGACAAGCAGTCAGCAATACACAGAAAAGGCAAGAGAGATAAATAAATGGACAATGTGACATTTAGGTAGATAAAAATCACATCCAAAAGATCAATATAGGAATTCTTAAGAGATACAAGAACAAAATATTTTCCCATTGATTTCTTATTTTAAGCCATTAACAGAAAAATGGCTAAAGGTAAATACACTACGACATCAGTAACACCACTGCTACTGTAGATTTTTGAAAAACTATTTGTTTATAAAATTAGTTTTTGCTAACAAGATAAAGACAGGAGTCACTGTGCAGGCAGCCCTGGCTGAACGGCATCCAATGTCAGGGTGGGGTTTTTCTGTTTTGTTTTTAAGACATAGATAGGATTCAGTGCAGTTCTAAAAGTAAAATTCCACTTGAGAATTCTGCTGTTCTATTTTATTAACATACAGTACCTGGCTTCAAATTGTTCCAATAGCAGGTTGCAGAAAGAATAATAAAAATGTTCAAATCCCCTTTTTTGTTTAAATTGACCAAATGGCACCTATTTGCCTGAAGCAATAAAGTAGACCGTGTTCACAAGATAAATCAATAGAAGGAAAAAGAGAGGCTGGGGTTTCAGCTGAAGTTAGCCTGCTGAATGCTGACATTATTGATTTTAGCTAGTTCAGCTGGCCTTGTAATTAAAATGTAAATTTGAGAAAGAGATTATGTCCTGACAGAAATGGTGGGATTAGGGGGAGATAAAAGCCCCTCAGTGAAAATTCAGAGAAAGAGCAAGCACAGGTTTCCTCAGCTGTGTGGATTTAGCCGAAATCTAGCTACTTCAGTTCACTTAAGTTTAATTGAAAAAACGGAGATAGAATATAAACAAGTATTATGGACTTCAACTTCCCTGAAAAAAATATAATAATTTCTATTTCTCATTTGTTGAATCTTAGTCAAGTGGATGTAAGTGATTTGTATTAGCACAGACACTCTCCCAACATTGTCAGGAAAATCCAGCAGTTCAGGTACAATATTCCCCGACTTACCCTCTAGTGTGCTCATAATGAAAAAACCTGCATGCATTTTAATCAGGAAGCACAACAAGCTTTACTGCTAAGTGAACAGAACTTTGCAAAGCTTGCTTCATGTGGACTTGCAGACCAGAGGGTTCAAGTCAATGTCTGGGGCATTGCTTCCCAACAGCTTAAGTGTTTCTGGACCTGTTCTGCTATACCCCTCCGTGCACAAATGTGTTGTGGCAAAATTATCATAGGTGATCTTATGGTAGGAAGATTTCATCATCTCTGAAGGTTTGCTACTTAAAGGATGGAGATTTGAATTATATGTTGGCCCTGACAGATATTTGATCTTTATAAAGCCATCACAAATTAAGGGTATATTCAGGTTTTGTGGTTTTTGTTAATTGGGATCAAATTTAATCTCTCTACCCACCCTCACCCCCACCCCCTACCACCCCCCCATAAAGAAAGAATCAGGCTCTTTTCTTGTTAGTATCACTTCATCTACACAGAACTCTAAAATGAGGAGGAAAAAAAAACCCAACCTGTTACAAACATAGCCTTAAAAGTATTAATACAAGGATAATACTGATTGGAACTCTTAGCATTTATTGTCATTGAAAACTTCCTCTTTAATTTTAGATAGACAGAGTTTCTTATCTTACCCTTAAATGCCACTAAACAAATTGCTGCCTGCAGCTGCTAGGGGAGGATGCTGAAATGCTAGAAGTGGCTTTATTCTCACAGCACACATAAGCTGTGTGGGCATTCAGAGCAACTTACCACATGGACAACTGCACATATTATCACTTCTGTATAAGTAACACTCCTTTTAAAAGGTTGTCAAGGGGTCTTTTATAATCTGAGGTTTTAAACAACCAAAAAGATGCCCCAGTGCCTTTGAATGCAGCTATGCTCATTTACATTTATCTAAGATTTTAGAATTATACTTTGGAAGAAAAAAGATAATGGCTGTATTAGTTAATAATCATTATAATAATAATGTACATAACCAGTTTGTTTGGCTTACTGGGATTACACAGTACATTGCTATAACGGTAGTTTGCATTAATTGACCCTATTTATTTTTGTTTTGTAAGCACAGCTAAGAAACAGATTAAATCAAAGAAGCAGAGTTTGGTTTAAAACCTTTCAACACCTTACATCTTGATCTTTTAAACTTCTTGCTTACCATTTTGCAGTCCCTGGCCATTGCATAGTTCCTATGCGGCCAACTACCAAACCACTCGGAAGTATCAGCATCCTGTGCAGTGACTATTAGTTTCTAAGAACTTTAGTAGGAATCAAATATATCCCATGTCCTGCCAGATTTTCTGGGAACCTTATTTACACAGAGAAGGACCTCGCCTGAGAGCGAGGAAGGGTTTGCATGATCAACTGATTAGGATGCATCAGAAGAAATATCTACAATCAGTACTTCTACATGGGTGTAGAAGTATTTTATTGGAAGTACTAACCATGGTTTTTAGTAAATGTGCAAAGTTATCTTCATTCCAAATTCTGTGTTATAATAAGTTTCACTCAATTACTGTCCTAAGTGTAGCTATATAGAACATGTGATTGTCCACACACACAAAAATTCAGAACATACTAATATAATGAGGCAATCTCGCTTGTAAGCTTATAATTAAATACCTCTAATGTTGTATATGCTAGGAAAAACTGAGACCATACAACACATACTACAGCAGTTCAGGACTGGGGTCCTAACTGCATTGCTGAATATCTGGTATCTATACACTTATGGTAAATCAATGCATGCTAATTCAATCACTTAACTACTCCGATTTCTTTTTAAAGGATTTTAGTAATATTAACAGAAATCTTATTCTAAACACTAGACTCTTGTCTAGGGAGAGAAACACCATGGTGTGAACTGAATTTTCCAGATTTGGGGAAAAGGAACCCAAATTCCACAGGGCAGTGAAAGGTAAGTAGGTAGTTCTGCCTGTCCTTCCCCCTGCAAAACATGATTTGTTTTTCCCCTTAAAAGAAGTCAAGTAATACCCACAAGTCCTTATTCAGCCTAGATAGTATAATTCTAAGTCAGTCTCAAATTCGGTTCCTGAGAACTATGTTTCACACACTCTGAAGTCTGCAGGTTTGTTTTTGCCGATGTCTCCACGTAAAATTGTTCTCCATGTTCTTCACATGCAGGAAGAATTGCTTTAGGAAGTTCCTGAGGTATGGAGACCAGACAAATCAAACCAGACTAAAATGCTATTAAGCTTTTACAGCAGAACCCAGACAAACTGAGAAATCATTGTAGTAAGGAAGGAAAAAGCTTAAGTGTCATTTTTAATTTCCATTTAGCCAGCACATATGTGCCTGTCAGTGATTCAACAGTCAGTAGAACCTCAGCAACTTCATTCCCAAATAATATCATCAAAACCACTTGTTTTCATTGCAACTAAGGTTGGGCACCGTCATTTGGTTAATCACGGCGATGCACATTTTTATGGCCCGTAGCTGATGAAAGCAATTGGCCAGACTGCTCTTCAGACAAACATCTTGCCCCAAATAAACCCACCTTACATTTTGTATAAAATGTAGCTACCTGTTAGCAACCAAAGCTGCTGTACTGATCCCACACTCATGTTCTCTTATTTGCATTGTCATCCTCGAGTCGAGTCCAATCCATGATCACCGTCATGATAATTAAGCTCTCTCCCTTGTGGAAGCCTAGACTTGAGCAACACCCCACCATTTTAAAAGCTATTACAAAATTACTTTAAATAAGTTTTTCAAATATGCCTACCACTGGGGAACATCAATCAATCCTAATAACAGAAAATTAAAAGTATTTTCCTAAAAGGCTAATAAGCACTGAAAACAAGTCTTTCACTGAGTATTTCAGAGATGTTTAGATGCCATAGTTAAGGATGTAAAAATCAACACTTAGGATTTGTCCTTTTTCCTTGTGATTTCCAGAAGATTTTCATGTGTACTGTTAAAAAAAAACAAACAACAACAAACAAACCACAGAACAGAGGAAAACCTAACTGTAAAATCAGCAGGTAATCATTCTGTATCAACTTCTATGAAAGCCATCATTTCTTCACAGGTCAAAACAAGTGGTTTCTATTTTGCCTTATCAACACTTGCATACATGCTCTTTTTGCCATGTTTACACTTAAACCTGTTATATAAAAGAGCAAACCAGCCTTTTTATGGAAGAAACTTCATTTAGCCATAGGATAAAAGAGCACATTACTATTGTATGCAGTAACTAAAACCACTGATTTCCTACTTCCTACATCAAAAATGAAGGCAATAAATAGAGTTAAGAAAGAGTCAGCACAGGGAAGCTACACTGCAATACAGGTGGTCATGTAACACGCAAGGCTTCCAATTCAGTGCCGTTGTTCTCCACCTGACACAGGTGAAACATGAGTATTTGACCACACAAACAAAAATATTTAAAAGCATTTAGAAAGTGTTTTCTGTAGGGAATAAAAGAGTTTTATTCCAATAAATTAGTAATTAATTTTCTTATTTTTTAAATCCATCATTACACTACACATTTCTGAGGCAATTTTGCTTTTAATCAGTGCTCACCCTGCATGCCTTCATGGATGCCAGTCAAGAGACTAAAGCTTTTAAAAACAACACGCATGGAAGTCTGCTGCTTAGGTACAGATTAGAGCATACCTTGCCAATACAAACAAGTGCAATTTTCTGAATAAATGCCCTGAAATGCATGACTTTTACTGCTTCAAATCTGAAAATTCAATCATGCATTACTCCATGCAGTATTTTACTGTTATTTTTAATACAGGCTTTTTAATGTTCAGAAAAAATGCAAAAGCTATAAACCCCCCCACACCTTTAATGTATGGTCGCAACAGCAAGTTTATTCATGTTTCTAAGATGCATAGTGGGAGCTGCACTAGATTGCTTGTGTAGTCTGAAGCACTCCTAATTCTACGCAAGAAAACAGATGACAACTTCTCTACTAAGGAAATACCCTGGGTTTGTACACCTTATTTGTTCAATTGGGCTGTAAGCCTTCTTTCCCATGTTGCTATGACATTTCATACTGGTGGGGGCGAAATCAAGCAAGCTACTTCACGCACACAAAAGGCATGACCCAGACACCATCAGGTTAGGAAAGGCAGTGCAGGGACATCTAACCCACAGAGGCACATCACACTGATGGGAAGAGGGAAGAATTTCTGAAATTGATAGAATTAACCCTTGGGATTTTAGAACTGCAGCTTTGATCCTGATATAGAAGAAATCCCAAGCAGGCTTTAAGATGCAATGTGAACCACTGAGGTAGCTACCAGGGACCTAAAAACATATTGGCTTAAGGCTCGTATAGAAGAGAAATAATCTGATTAACCAGATTTGAAATAATGGCTTGTGTTCTTGACTGTACAGTCATTTCTCGTACAATTCTGGATAAGGATGAAACCTGATAACTGGTAGACTGCTTCCATGCTAATATTCCCAAGTCAGACAGTTTCCTCATGTCACCACTTGTAAAATGGCAATAGCACTTCCCCATACCTCAAAGCAGTATTGCGTAAGTTCATGAATGCATGCATTGAAGCACAGACAAGAATTATGAATTGAGAAAACCATCAGTAGACAACAGTTGATGGAGGTGGGTGCTTTGAACTAGATCTAAGAATTGTTCCATTTTCACATGGAAAAGCACATCTTTCAAAACGGGTCACTTCCCCATGTGGTTCGGAGCTCAGCTGCAAGCTAGGCCAAGACCACCAAGGGCAGGAAGGAATCTCTTATCCTGGGGTCAGCCCCAAGTTCTGTCTTTGGCAAAAGAAGGACATCAGAAGCTGCAGTTCCATCCCTTACCTTATCCACCTTAAGGCTTTAAGCCAATACAACTGACAGCTGACCAGCAAAGGCTGGAATGTGGGAAATCGCAAGTGGAAACAGGATTCTCTTTCCCTAAAGCTTTCTTTTAAATGAATAACACCTCAATTTTTAAGGGGTAGCGATACTAGCTGTACAAGGGCAATGGATATAAGCAGCATCAGTGCCAAGTGCTGAAAACCAGAGTAACCCTATGAAAATTGTCACAACGCTGTTTCTTTTTCAGCCCAATATTCCTCTTTAGCAACACAATGCATTTAAAATGGCTCTGTGGTACCACAGGAGGGCTTGTCTGTTGCAGACATCAGGTGCAAGTGTAAATAAGGATTATACAAATGGGAGGTCGTTAAAAGTCTGGTAATGCTAATTTGGCATGACACCCCTAATGGGTTATATCTTCACACTTCAGTTATCTAATCACCTAAATTCTTTTAACAAATTTACATTTCATCTTATACATGGGGATTCAAATTGACTTGTTTAATTCTCCCTCCACCGAATCTGTACCCATGCTCAGTTCATCATATATATTAAATATCATCATAAATTTTGAGATCATCATCAACTACATATACACACAGATAATACAACTACATGTCTATATACTTATGCATATAAAACTTCCCCTGCCTCTAAATATGTTTTCGTTTTTCCACAAACTTTTCAGATCTCAGGAGAGCCTCAAATATACATATGCATCATATAGGAAGAGCATCTCAGCTTGAAATTTACCTTGTTGGTAGGTTACTTCCATTTTCCTGAGAAGTGAAAGGGAATAAACTGACTTTTAAATCAATAATTTAAATGCCACATTTTCAATCCATTTCCACAGTCATGTTTCACAACTTTGTTTTCCTGTTTGGTGTAAAACGTTAATCTGAGGAGCTGTTCACTTTTCCTGGTTTGTTCAGTAAAAGTAACAACACAAGGAAAAAAGCTTTGATCTGTGCACACCTTCTGCGAAACACTGAGATTCTGTTTTACATGGAAGGTTTAACGTTCCAGTTAGAACATTCCACTTGCACAGACTTTCATTTCCTTGGCTCAGAGTCCTTATGAACTAGACGTGAACTAAAGAAATGTAGCAAAACCCCACCTGGATTATATTACAAAGCTGAAGTCGCTGCTATAACTGCACTTGCATATGGAACAAAGAACCATATTTAATTAGAGAGGTGGCTGCCTAACACAGCCAACTCTTGATGACAACACACCACTATGAAATCAATATATTCTTGTGTATTTTAATATGATAATTCGCTTTTCTAAATGTGCCAAAGGGATACTTATTTTGTTTTTGCATATAAAAACACATGCAGAACAGAATCCAGTAGAGCAAATCTAGCTCTCCATTTTCCTCATGCAGACCTGAAGTAATTGCACAGAAGTCAGTTGATTTACTTAACAGTTATATATCAGCTTCCGAAATAGATTTTGAACTAGTAACTGGCCAGTTGGTCCAAGAAAGCACATGCTTAAAAGATTGCCTGAACTCATTTCAGGAATTCTGAACACTTTTCAGACTCCTTCCTGAACTGGGAGCTTAAATAATAAATTTAAATAGCAGCAATAAAAGCTGAATGCCTTCAGGAACATCAAGAATGGTTCATTTCTTTCAAAATGCTATTTTTAACAAACACATCAGATAAAGAACAGTGAAGTGTGACCATTAACTCCTACATAAAACTACATGTACATAAAATAGGAGGTTTTGTTTTCTGATTGATTAGCTTCTCCACTAAATTTTCCTATCAGCAGTAGTTTAAATACAAATTGGGAGTTTTCTTAGTCCATTTTATACAGATTTTTAAAATACCCTTGAACAGATAGCAGGCTTGTTCTTTTATCCTTTCCCATGAGGAAGAATTCAAATAGCAGCGAAGAATTGTGTTAGCGTGATACAAAGGGTGGTAAGATGCTTTATTTTATAAAAACTTGTGTCCATGAGGAAGACGGGAGGAAAGGGAGAGAGGGAAGAGGTGAGTACATTTTATTTCCAGTGGAAGCTGACAAGAATAAACAGAACTTTTGCATGTTAGGACTCAGACATGAGAAACAAGTCCCAGCACCTGGAATTATTAAGAAAACACCAGTTTTGGCACAAGGAATACTGCCAAAGGAAGGAAAAAACTCAAAGAACCACCATAGCTGTGTTAATAACTAACCTCATTTGCTCATTCATTTACTATCATATCATAGTTTTCGGACTGCTTCATGAGCCACGTATACATAAGAAGCCTCTCACAACTGTCTGGAAGGCCGCTACCCCTCTTTTCCATTATATTCCTTTTTTGAAAGTCCCACTGTTAGCAATAGTTAGAACTTATTCAGTGTTTATTGCAAGACTGAGATAGTTCGGATAGCCAATGTATACTGGTATAATTTTATCAAAATATAACCTTTTTTTCCATGAAGAAAAAAATAAAAAGCTGCCCAGTTCCTGAGTTTGGGTCCTACAGCCCTTCATCACTGTTCTTGTCTAACACACACATCCGCTTCCCATTTCACTACCTCAGCAGGCCCAGCTCCACATCACCTTCCTCAACTCTCGGTTGGACAAAGTAAGCGCCTACAGACTGTTTCAAGCAACACGTATGCTAAGAGTGATGCCGAACCACATTGTGGCTACCTGCTCACCAGGGCACTAGTCTGACCTCAGTACTCTATACAGTTGCTAATTTCCACTTTTTTTAAAGACATGGAGGAGCAGGAACCTCCTTCAAACAAGCTAGAACCAGCCAGTTGGACTTGCTGCAAGTCCTTAAGTGGGGAACACAGATATACAGATAATCAATGCAGGCCTTACTTCCCAGGGTGTCCCAGTAGGTTAAGTCTAGATGGGATAGATGGACTGAGGCACTAACAGGACTTCACACATGCAGACATCCTTGAGCTGACCCCAGCCACTACAGGTTATTACTACTGGCAATCCTTCACTGTCTGTAGCTAAATCTGATGGCAGAAGACAGTAAAAAGGTCACTTGAGCTACATCATCTTGGGTTTACACAGGCACACCCCCTTGTTTCAGCAAAAAAACTTTAGGCTTATGCAGGTAATAGCTGCAGCCTGACTTTTACGATGCAAACCGCAGAGAAGATAAAACTAAGCACGAACAGGATTGAAGAAGGTACAACACAGCACCACTCTCACACAAACACCGAGAAATCTAGGAGCATGGAACTTATTACAGAGTCCAAGGTTTTTAACTTCTATGTGATGGCAGCCACCCTCTCCTTCTCTACAACGTACCGAAATCTTCTGAATCTTAAAACACACAATGCTGCACAGAGACAAAACTGCAGACACTTAGTAAGACAGATGTACAAAGGATGAGGAGTCACGCATTGAAATGTAATTATTTAAGGTGAACTTTCCTCAGTAACTCCCCACTCAGTTTCACAAAAACATTGTATTTTTATTTAAAATAAAAACCTTTAGAATGCATTAAAAGACGACGACAAGATTATATTTTGTCATCTGGTATGTACTCAGTGGCTGTAATTCTGCACTTGAAGGCTGAGCTCCATTTAACATCTTGTGATAGCAACACCCAAACAAAAAAAAGAGCCTTCTTTCTGAGCTCTAGGTTGTCCACCTTACAGGAGGAAGTTGCTGCACATCTCCAACTGCTATTAATGCAGGTCTACCCCATCTCACCAGACTGTTACTAGTATTTCTAATATTCAGGCTCATTTACAGCTTTACTTTGCAGTCCCTTCACTCCCAGTATTTGTTTGCACACTCATAAGCATACATGATGCTGCTTCTGGCTCTGAACTACAGTGGAACATGATGGAATGAAATAAGCTTCTTGTTGCTCTTGCTCCTAGAAAGTATTTGTTTATCTAGAGCCAATTGCTGCTCCCGTATCTATGTAATGACTTCCTCATAGCAGTCGGAGATTACCCACACCGCTGATCACTTTATTACTTCAGAATGGCTGTTTATTTACTTTAGGGCAGCAGTAACATGAAGGGATAAAGCTTGTCACAGCTGGGCAAACTCACCATATTCCTTACGCAGGTGGTCCGGAATGTGGGGCTCGTAACCTTCCTTCTCAGGGACCTCCACAAATTCATCTTCATCTTCGTCATCATCATCATCATCCGAGGCTTTCATCTACAGAGATATTTTTGTTAGTGTTTTCGTGTTTGGTGTTTTTTTGTTTTTGTTTTTAATCTGAAGACTGCTTTTAACTTCCCTTCACATTGGAAATATTTTGCAGGCATCTTGATAGCCCTACTGAGACTTCTCTATGTCAAAAGTATATCCCTAATTATGTATTTAATCTTTACCTAAGATTAGGCCTTTACTTAACATTTTACCTCTAAAGCCATACTCTATCCTAAGGGCTTCTTTAAAGCCCCTTTTATCCATTAGAACACATGCAGTTGGTGAACTCTGAGAAAGTGTGAAGCTATAAAATAAGGCAAAAAAATCTTAAAATAACATCAAGATTTCAAATTAATGAGCAAATTATAGCCTTATCTCTTCTGCTTTGGTTGATTTTACTCATTTAGCTGCACCCAAATAGTCTGTGGCATGTTAAATAGTATCACAAACTGTTTAAGAGCTCAAAACCAGACCAGACAAACAGGAAGGGAAGCTGAGGGACTGGCAAGCTAATACTGACCAAAGTAAGAATATTCAGATCTGTGTACTACAGTGTTTCACTGTGTCTCTTCACAACAACACTAAAAATCAATTGACGCATTCATTACTTAACTACTTTGGTACATCCTAACCATTCATACAGTCAAGAGCAACAAAATGGGATTTTTAAAACATGCACTTGGTCTCTAGCGCAGACTGAAATTGAGTATGGCTACCTGAAAAATAAAAATGGAGTTCCTACCAACTAACCAGAGTAATTAATTCACTCAAGTGGCTTCCTATGTATCATTTCAGCTAGCTACTACCATGTATGTGCCAGCAAGTCTCTACACTTTAAGCTTGTTCCATACTTGAAAATTAATTTTTCTTCTATACTACAAATAAGCTACATGAATCTGTGCCACCTCAGACATGGCCTGTGCTATCAGAACTTTGAAATAGCAAATGCCAACTACCCTAAAAAGGCAGTAATGCTGAAGGTTTTATGCTTTATTTCCTTTGCCCACCTTGGGAGTCACCTAATTCTTAATAACATAATTAGCACATTGTTGTATGTCTGCCATGCGCTCTCACATGTCTAGGAAATAATAAGGGGTATCCACTAAAACCAACCTTACCACAGGCTATCACTTTTTTCAACTTCACTGCAGCAAGCCAAAGCAATAGATAAGGAATGGTATCATTTTTACTATTTTCAGCTGCATTCTTTACTCTCTTACTGCACCTGACTTATGTTGATATTCGTATCAACTGCTCATTGTTACAAGCACCGGAGGATACTGCAGGTTTTGCCTGCAGCAGAATTTTCCCAATTTAATTCACTACTCTAATCGTGTGTCACAGCTGCACAGCTGAGTTGCTCTGAATTGTACACGTACTCTGAAACCAAAAAAACCTAGAAACCAATCTTGGTGTATTGAATGTAGTTAAAAATTTAAAATAAATAATAACAATTTTAAAAATCAGCATTTCTTTTTGGTCAGGCCTGCTTGTAAGCTAGACTGAACTAATTTCTAATAAAGACCATTAATTGATATTGTTACACATATTGACACACTTTAACGTATAATGAATGGATGGTTCAAGTTACAAGTACAGTTCATCCATTTGTTTAAAAAAATGACTTTAAGAAAGCTGTTGTTCCAGTGAAAAAAAAAAAAGAAAAAAAAAGGTATTTACTGTCCTGAAGAATAGATTTACTACTGCATTCTTACCAGAAACCACCTAATTAGTCTTCATTTTAAAATAAAGTCCCAGCCTAATCACGTCTGAAAGTACCCTGCTGCCAAAGACAGGTAGCAACCACAAAGTAGTCTCTTCAGCCAGTTAGCACTACCTTGAGAGTTGCCAATCTTCAGGCTACATGGGAGGATCCTGCACCCTGGTTTATTTTTTGTTTCCCACTGCAATCATTTTTCCTAATCTAGAGGAAAGCGGCAATTCAGGCCCTGCCTGGCATGGCCAAGACAGACACATGCTGAACCTGACCTCTGCAGCAGAAACCAAAACAAGAGTTCTAATGCAAAGGAAGGGTCAAATATTCTACCACTAATCACAAACTCGCAAAGGCACTAGACATGAAAGAACATCTGTGTTGAACGGCAACTTTTGGAAGACCTTTCCAATGGCCTTTAGAAAGAAAAACATCATCAGGTTTTGTACTCTGCACAACAGAAGGCGGCTAGAGTCTGAAGAGAAGTTTGTTTGTTTGTATTTTGGTTCTAAAATTCTGCTGATGTTGTCATCCCCTTTTTAGCTGTCAGGGGCAATTTCAATTAACTTTGGAAATAACATCAACTCCTATTTCTCCAGCTGGAAGCAGGGCAACATATTTTCCATACTCAGGTTCCATTTCTCATTTAGCTATTAAAAAAAAAAAAAGATTCCACCAAGCTAAAAATTGTCATGGATGATCTTAGTCTACAACTTTGTGCCATAATATAAAAGCTGACTAAATTTCACATTATAAAACAGGGAAAGTAAATTCAGTATATTTCCATAGTTTTTGCTCAGAAGTAGTCTGTAAACAAATAAACAGCAACAGGTTTAAGGAATTGAGAAATAATGTTGAAGTAGTAAAAGAAAGAAAACTCAGTTCAGACTGATCATTTAACTTAGATCACCACATTATACCTAAAATATCAGTGGGTATAATACAAGGACTCACGCGCATAGCATATCTGAGAGGACTACAAAGAATTCAGAAGAGTACCATCTTTAATTGACATTTCTCCTAGTTTGTTCACATGCCGTTGGAGGCACGTAGCGCTCTGTACGTTAATATACTGAAATTCAGTGGGCTTCACTAATCCTCAACTTGAAAACTGCATTAGAAGCAACTTTGCTGTATTACCTCCATGGTCTAAAACTTCAAAGCACGTGAAAAGCCTGACAGAGAAAAGGCATAATCAGATGCAAATTCACTTTGTTTAGGTACAATCCATGAACTGTGCATTCAAGTACTATAGAAAACATTAATCATAGGAAACTGTAATTTTTGTTATCAGTCTAACACTAATCAAAAGGGAAACCTGTCACTACCGCTGACCTGTGAAACGTCCCAATTATACTCTTCGGAAATGACAGGAGCACTTAACTTCCTCACTGAGTAAATGACGACGATCAATCAAGTTTGAATAACAATGAGCCACGGAGCTGAAAATTATTTTTTGTATAGAATCTACCCAGGAATTTATGAAAGGTGAAAAGCAACCCAAGGTTTTAGGGGCATTATGGCTTTCAGCTAGTGCAGCGCATATCAAACACTAAACAGAATTTATGTGTTTTAATTTTCTAAAAGGTAGATGTGGACTTGGTGCTACAACGCATAACATATAATGCCAGATTTTAAATATGGGGGTCATTTTCATAAAATATTATGCTTATTGTTCACACCCTTGAATTTCCCTGGGGTCTTCTATTAAATTTAGATTTCCTGTAAAAAAAAAATTAACTGCTTAGGTAACTATAAGGAATTAAGCCCCCTTTTCCCTTCAAACAGACCTAAAGTCTTTATTTTGATATAATCTTTGACAAGATAACTTATTTATCATTTTACTTTAAACCATTAAAGTCATCACTGGTGGAAATTCAGAAAGTTGCACGGTAGTAGTGGGTAGTTATATCTCAATTTACTTCATTCCAGGGGCACTTCATCAGAGCCATCCCATTTATGCCATTTTGTTCCATCCCCTTTCTACAGAAAGGAGGAGAGCTCATGGTCAACATTATTAGTCAGAAAAGTATCTTTTTTTTAAAAATTCCACTTTTCAAACACAAAGAAGGCTCCAAAGCAAGCTCTACAGATGCAGTATGAAAGTTCAGCCACCTATTTTCCACTTTTCCACTGTAGATAAACTTTTTCAGTCAATTAAAAGAAAAAAAATCAACAATCCACAATTAAATCAGAAGAAATAAATATTTAAGACAATGTTTTGAGTGGCAGATTTAGTAAATTATAATCCTTTAGGAGTGAGTAGTTAGGTACTTGCAAAGAAGAAAAACAAGACTATGATAAAAACAAGCAATACGCCATTTCTAGTGTGCCATACCTACAGTATAAGGCTCAAGTGATAAATACTAAAACGTAAAGCTTTTCTTGCAGTGTACAGAATTAAATACCTCCAAGATAAGCAGTTGCGTGACTCCTTGTTTCTCAATCACCTGTCAAAGAACTTTGGGAAAAAAGTCCTGTTTTCAAAACCATTCTAACAATCAGGTGATACGAGAACTAAGCAGTTTGGCAGTCTTACCAGAGACGCAGGGTGAACCACCTTCTCTGTCGCTAGAGGATGGTCCATCTGAAGGGAGACCAAACAGATTCCCCGACATCAGAGGCTCCTTGCATCACCACTGCTCCTCAAGTTGTGTGGAGAAGGGAAGTTTTTCCATTCAGTGTTAATCTGCTCCCTAATGCTGACAATTATTTATTTATTCATTTACTTAACAGAATCATGGTTTTGCAAAACTATGTGGTTTGGTTTTTTTTTAACATAGTAGTATTCCTGACTAGATACCTCACCGTGAGAGGAAACAGAGAGAAAATTGCCAGATTCTTGGGCTGAACTTATTTGCATATGAGAATACAGTAAAAAAAAAAAACCCACAGAAAATATGCATGCACTATTTTCATTGTAATCAGTCGGAACAATGCTTCCTCAATTCTCCTAATTTTCAATACAAACTTAAAATAGTGCTGACTTCTCCAGTGCAATCAAACCATTTGCTCCCTAACTCATTATAAAAACTTTAAAAACCAGTCTCCTCCTTATTAAAAATACTGAAAGCAGATGTTGGGTGCCAGCAGAAATGCAATTATATCTTTTACTTTGGAGTCAACACTCCAAGAGCCTCCAGCTGGTAGTGTAGCTCAGTGCAACCACAGCTCCAGTTAAATGCCCTGCTCATCCATCCCAACCAGTAATAAATGCAGAAAAACCCTCCACCCACCACACAACACTGGGAAAGATGTAAAGAAAAGTCTTTGGTCCTTTTCCCAGTTTTATACAAATTGATTGTTACATTCCGTTAAGAGGATTTAAAAACCTGAGCCTCTGCAATCATAATTAAAGCAAGCAATAAAATGACTGAAATACACAATGCAATCAGTTTGTAGGTCAATATGTACCGCGTCTACTAATTATTTCAGAAAAAGGAAGGAAGAGAAGGATTTTAGAAGGAAGAGAAAAGACAGCACATGAAGAAGTCATGTCTACTTACTAAAACACCACTCGCAAACTACAGCTGGGACCATTAAATAAATTTTGCATGGTCTAATTAACTTGGTTTGCAATCTCAATTACTTTTCACCCAAGAAATCACTTTTGTTCAGTTTTACGTGTGTCTGTTTCCTTTTTTTTTAAAAAAAAATGATGTAAGGCATCCTCAGACAAGTGAACTCTAAACTTCATTTGTCTTTCAGCAGGCTTGATGGCTATGCATTTAAAAACCCATTCTATCTTATAAACTAAAAATTAAATGTACTCAGCTGTGATGGTCGTCATTGCATCTGCTATTTATATGCTAATACCCTCACTGGAAGATCTTGCAAATTATTCCACCATGCCAATATCTCATGTGCGTCTACTCAAAGCCAACTGAATATTTTTCTAGAGGCAGACGATTTTGGCTGGGGAACCAGAATATTTATCGCCTTAGAACCTTGCTAAAGGGGCAACCTTAAGCAAACACATTTTTTATTCAACCGCAACACAAAACATGCTTCAGTCATCTCAAATGAAGTTTGGGGATATTCTATGTAAGTAAACACTGACTGGGTAAAAATAAATTCTTCAGTGCCGGTAACAGAAACTGAATAGTCGGAGTATCTTACATGTAAGGACTTTTTACAAGTTCCTCCTTTTCAATCCTTTTATATTATCTAGCCCTGGATAAAAAGGAAATAAATGCTGACATTTTGACAGATTTCAGAACCCTGCTTGAGTTTTCTTGTGTGTAACACAAGGAAAACATAAACTAATAAAAGAGCTATATTTATAGGGACCTCCCACACACACTCCCTCCCCTTTGCTCTGTGATTTGAGCATAAATTCAAACCTAGATGACTGCAAATTAGATATGTGGTCCAGGCAAATCACATTTTATGTTTAGCAGTAGAAGTTACCACCACCCATTCTATTTGTAGTTGCCTCACAGAATCACAGAATCACAGAATCACAGAATCACAGAATCACAGAATCACAGAATCACAGAATCACAGAATCACAGAATCACAGAATCACAGAATCACAGAATCACAGAATCACAGAATCACAGAATCACAGAATCACAGAATCACAGAATCACAGAATCACAGAATCACAGAATCACAGAATCACAGAATCACAGAATCACAGGCTGGAAGGGACCTCAGGGATCATCTAGTCCAGCCTTTCTAGGAAGAGCAGAGTCTAAACAGCACATAGGGTACTTGAACAGTCTGACTTTTATTCAGGAATGCATTTTTCCCACTATTTCATAATTTCCAGAAGTTAGTAAAAATGCTTAAATGGTTCCAGCCCAACAGTTACCCTATGCACAATGCTGGAGAAGCAGCATACCTTCCTCCAAATTGCTTGAGCATTATAAACTACCCAATGAACCCGTGTTTCTTTAAATCAATGCACGAGAGCCATAGTCTATGAGTATTGTCACAGTCCTGGAGGTGCAAGCTTGAGGTTTACTCAGGACTTACGCCAAAGCCTCTCCATTCCACCCAGTGATAAGCACAGCTTGGCCATGCTCATTGGAAGGTCAATAGTGGTGAGGCGCATTGCACAAAACCTGTATATCACTCTGTGCTACTAGCTACTGCATCTCTGGACCCTAGCAGGCTCGAGGTCCCAGAGAAGCTTAGGATGGATTTTAATAAACAGCAGCAAAAATTTACTCAAAAAGACCAGTAGGTCTGAAGGTGCAGGACAGTTCAAAAAACCTTGGATCTTAATGAGTCATTGTTCAGAAGAAATTAGTACATCCAACATGCCCAAAGGACTAGCAATGTGCATTTACAGCTTCACAGAGGACAGCAAATAAAGGTAGTCTGGAAAACAGGTGCATTTAACAACATTATTATCTTGGGAAGATATTGCGAGGCAAGTTTAGTACTTCTTTAGCAGTAACAACTGCTGTATCCTCAGATATACTTTCATACCTCGCTACTTGGGCTCCTACCATCCACCAAAATAAACAGTACTCGGTTGCATAAATATTCTTAAACCTTAAGAAGATATATTAAAAAAGCAAAGTTCTCCTGCATAATCCAAAGTTTTCATAAAATGAATACCACATTCAGGGAAGGTGTAACAGTTTTACTTAAACTACTGAAGATCTCCAGGTCTAACAAGGCCTTTCCTTTCCATGCATCCCAGAGAGCTAGAACAGAAGTCTGCTACCCTTCATTATTAAAGCTAATAAAGTTCCCCAACATAAAAAAAACATTGACTCCTACAAAATTTATGCTGACCACCTATATTTGATACCTATATTTCTTTTGTTTTATCAAAACTGGCTGTAGTGTTAGTCCCTTAAATGTCTTCATGTAATATTTATACAAAAATAAAGGTTACATCGTACTTTTAGAAGTACAGGAATGTACTTCTCCCGTGCAGTTACTGTACATACCTCAGGCACTACATCTTATTACACAGAAAAAAAAAACAACCAACCCCAAACAAAAAACCCCACATATAGTTTAACAGTAGTAGCCGGTATGTTTGTTTCATCCAGTTTTTCATTTACACTGGGAGGTGAGCTAATCATAAATCACCCCATCAATTTGAGTCCTCTGATTAAGTAAAGATTGACCTTCATAATCGGATCGGCATTACCTGAGTTCATTCAGTTACTGAAAGGGACAGTCTCACTATCTGAGCTTAATGCTGCTACAGAAATCTTCTTCTCTGGATTAGGTTCCAGTCAGTTCAGGCCCCTGCTGGAACAGGAGCTCTATCGCTGGTACAAGGGAGGCACGGGGAATCATCAGGGGAGGAAACAGAGACAGGACTATCCCTGTTGATTGCTGCTCATGTTTAGATCATCTTTAAGCCAACCATAAAATCTCTACCGAAATATATAAGCTGCTTCCCTGTTCAGTTCCCACAAGTAGTACAACAGCAACCTGTACAAAAACCTGCCTGCTAAAAAGTAGATTTGATAACTACACTAAGAAATACCAGGTAGAATTTAATTGTTAATGTTTCAGGAATTGTAGAATGGATTAAATAATTTTAACAAAAGAAGACGTAAGCATAAAATAGTGTTGCACACATTACCTGCACCTTGAAAACCAACCTTGGTTTCTTCATAACTTATGGATAACCATGAGTAAGGAAAGACTGTAAAGTGCCTACTCAGTTTTTCATTCATCTTAACATAGAAGGAAAGGTTTGCAAGTTCAAAGTCTGAGGTGTGATAAAGCCAGCAAAGCTACAGGCCAAGTGATGTGAAATCACGTTTAGAATCCACGCTCAGACAGGAACGTATCCAGAGCAGAATTCCTAAGATGTTTCCCATTCCTAAAGCGAAAGAAACCCCTAATTTTTGTCACTAAAGAAGAAAGCAGCTGTCATATAGCCATTGTCAAGGCTACAAGCATTACCCTGAACAGCCACTACGCCTGCACCACCCTTCCCTTCTTTCTGGACTAACCATTTTCCTCTACACAGTGTTCCCTGCACACCAGTCCAGGTAAAATTGTTTAAAGCCATTGCTTAAGGCTGTAGTGAGGTCCAGGACTGGCTTTATCCAATTCTGGACAAACAGTTGGTTTATGGTCTGATAACTCAAAGGTCAACCAAAAATACCTTTCTTACCCCTCCACAGAGAAGTCTTTAGGTTTTCCAGTGCTTTTCAGCTAGTCCAAGTTATCTTGGACTACGAGATGACAAACAGTATTCCTATGGCCACTGGAAATATCTTGGGCAATGTTTTTAATTATTTAATTTATGATTCAGAGGCCTATACATGATAAAAGCTAAATTTTAGAGCTGAGAGGGGGAAAAAATTCTCAGTACTAGTAATTTTCCTTATGAAATTTTAGGAAGTGTGATTTCCACCTAAAACGCGATATAACAAGATTTCCTTTGTGCAGAAAATTCCTACTGCATTTGCTGGATTACCACCTATCGCCTAGACCGGATCAAACTCATGCTGTTAAAACTTTTTATCCATGACCAATGTATATATGCCCCTACCTCATGATATAGACTGCACACATATACACTGTAAAATCAGTAACTAAATTGCCGCTTACTTCAGCAAACTCATTAATGAGTCTGAACTACACATTTATTAAAAATTATTTCAGAATCTATATATTTAATAGATAAATATACATCTCAATTAAATAAACCTAATTTATTACAGGCAACAAGTCAACAAAATATCCTATGCAAGACACACATAACTTTACATATATTCCTGACTCTGGATTTTAGGCACAAAGATATCATTAGATGTGAATATATTTACTTTAATATCACTGCATTAACAAAATTTAAATGCATTAGTACGTGTTCCAAGCCTGAAAATTTTCTTCCTTTTCCATTTTTATAAATACACATTTATGAACCGTTATGAACCTCACAAATATAATCAATTCACTTCAGTAGACTGTTTCCCCTTGTAAGGTAGGATGGATAAAAAGCAGGAAGCAAATTTATATCTACTACCTACAGAGTACACACCACTCAGTATTCATAGATGAATCAAGGGCGATGACCTTTCGGCCTGAAAAACTTAAATACTTAACATAAGGGTTAACTTGATGATAGAGACATCCTACTTTATTTTACACTCTATTAGAAAAGCTCCAAATTGCATTGTGCGACCTGCGAATCAGATAGGGATCAGAGGTCGTCACAGTGACAACTTTAAGAATTCATGGCTAGATCTGCATAACAAGATATTTTTAATAACTTTGTAACAGCGGCAGGCTGCATAGCCAGTGCAAAGCATAAAATACACCACGGCAACACTCAGCTCTAGAAAAGGAGGAAAAAAAAAGCCAAAAAAGCAGCCCAACCGCAAAACATCAGACGAGCTGATTAGACACTTCAACAAGAGAGTGCTGTTTTAAGTGCTAATTTTACAGTGTTTTGTTTTATATCTGTCCTACATCCTGATAGGACTTAAAAAACCCAAAAAACTATTTTAGCTGAAAAGCTATTGCAAGAGAGACGTTTCACAGAGAGAAATAATTATCATATGATGGTTAAAATTGGGGAGGAGGGAAGAGCATCTGTACGACTTATTTAATATTTTGTGTTTACTTTTATAGTTACGATTGACCTGGCTTTTTTGATAAATATTAGCTAGACAAAAAATAGTAATTTAAAATGTTGCCTGGGCTATTACTCTGACCATACAAATGTTATTAAACTTTATTCTGAGCACATTACGTGCTAATGCTGTATACACTCTGATAAAGGACATCTTTAGGTGTAACATTGACTTAAGTATCAAATATCCCTATATTTCTCTTAAGTAGAAAACATACGAACAGTCAACATCAATTTACCATTCTAATCTCAACATTAAATGCCTCTGGTTTTCAAAGGGCAACTTTGTTGAGTTATGGGTTTTTGTCTGTGTGCGATTTAAAAGCATCACCAGAGGAAAAGCCTTCTTTTACAAAGACATCTCTCTTGCCCCTTGGTCTGAGTATGTTTTAGCAGATGTGGGTTCAGGCATGGTGAGGGATCACAAAGGACAATTACTTACCCCCAGAAACAACTTCTCTAAAATGAAGAAAAGAAATAAAAAAGGAGAATGTGAGTGTAAGAGGCTGTTACAGAAAGCAGAAAGCAGTCAGCTGGACTGGGTTCTCTATGGCTACAGAAAGCAGCAAAAAGAGAAAACAATACAGCCTTTCCTTTTGATCTAAAATTCAAGTGCAACTTTTTTTTTTAAAGGCAGGCACTAACTTGACTGAAAGCCAGACTTAGAAAAGAGCTGGTTATAAAGCTACAAAATGAATAGGTAGAAATAACTCATTAGTATTGATAAAATGCCAAGCTGTAGTTGAAGATATGGAAATTTAAAAAAAATCAGAATTAGTCTTGCAGCCAAGTAATTGGTAGAGCTCTTGGCTTAATTTATTACGTATTAAAATTTTAATCTTTCTATGTATTAAAATGTTTTAAGACTAAATTATCACTGGCCAATACTTAACTTGTAAATATAATTTGTAACAAGTTTCTGATATTATTCCGTCAGAAAAAATCCAACTTGTATTGCAGTAAGGTTTGGGGATCAGGTCAGGTTCTGGACAACACAAGGACAGCCTTCTCCAAATCTAGTTATTAATGGCATTATTGAATTCAACCAGATGTTTCACATGGATAAAATTAAGTACACGAATAAATCAAGATCCAAGCACGCGCTTAGATTTGACAGAAGATAAGGAAAGGTGAAACAAAACGTAATGAAGACAGTTAATGAAAAACTATATATCTATCCCTGATTGTTAATATAACTTGAAATTAAAAATTCAAAGTGTAATAGGCCTGTTAAACCATCGCTCTGCTGACAGACAAATGAGCGGGATGCTTCTCACAGCATATTGCCTACTAGCTTCGATTTGTCCCAAGTTTTAGCCAGCCTGAGTAGTAAACCTTTTACGGCTTCCCAAAGGTAATAACATAAGAGATAAACATACTCAGGGTACAAAATGTAGCTAATGAGTTACATTTCTATTAACAACGATTAATAACGGGTACTCCTTTTTGTAAGTGATGTAAGTGACAGGTAGTGTGCATGATTTAAAATACAGTACACACTTGTCCTCTCACAACTTTTAAAACTGCAAGGTCATTTGCATCTAATCAGCTGCAAATCAGACACTAAAAAAAGTATAGTATTTTAGGAAAAGGAGGAAGACAATAACAACAGAACTATTTCTAACCAGCAAAAAATATTTTTAAAGGATCATTTTAGCTATAAATAAGTTATTCCTACAAAAGAACTAAACCTCTGGGAACAGGAATTTCTATGTAAACAGCAGAGCAGTGTTAGCCAATACCTACAATTGTACTTCTATAATATTTCATCTCAGTAGAGTCAACAATTAACTCGAAGTGTCTCCGGTTGTATTGCTGCTGGTGTAAGTTTACCTGGAAACACGGACTGAGATGATGGCTGGCTTTGGATAAAGGTGGCGTAGAGAAAAATGTCGAGCATGCAGTATGCACTCCCTCTACTGGGCACTGAAATTATCCTGCACAGGCATTCAGAGAAAGAATGGGACATGTCTGAGCATCCAGATACCGTGAAATAAAAGCCCTTCTACAGCTTCTGCCCCCTTCCCCTAGCTTCAGCTAAAAGTCAGATTCACAGAAAAATGAATTTCAACACTCTTGTTTATACTCTTAAAATACATCTATCAGAAACCAACATCTGATTCACACCCCAAACAAGTATTTAACTACAGGCAACATAACTTGTGTAAGCACACAAAAACTCATTTGCCTTTGACCGACACAGTAAGACTATCATTTTTTGTCCGTCCCCCACCTCTCTGAAAAAATAACAGCTCAGGAAGAAATGTCCTGATGACATCTGATCTGCTGGGGGCACAGCAATGGGAGGAAGGAACGTGTAGTCTGGGCAGCTGGGATGTATTGAGATTTACAAAATCTGCTGCAAGGGATGTGTTTCTAGACAGTCAAAGGATAACCTTTGTCATTCTTTTCCCTCTCCTCCCACAGCTCCTGAGAGGTAAGAGCAGAATGGTGCCACAGCCTACTTGTGTTGGCAGGGTTTAAGTATTATGTAAAATTCTCAGCCCTCCTCATAATTAAGGTTTTCTGATGCTTTGAGTTCTTCACTATCACAGAGGAGAAAAGAAAGAGGTGGTTATATCTCATGTCACTATAAACCGTTTTAAGTCAAAGTGTTTCAGTGCTTTCCTGCAAGTACCTTTGTATAAGAGAAATCCTGTAAACCTACAAAAAGTTCCCCTGTAGTCTGCAAAGCAGCGGGGCTTTTATGTTTTTCAGTAAAGATAAAGGCCAAAAAACTTCAGAGAAAACAATCTGTGCTAATTTTCTAACATGCTTTGATTGCCTGAGGATGCTGCCCTGCAGACTAGTGCTCCAAGATCTAGAAAATGAAGTGAGAACCAACGGAAAGCATGAAGGTAATAGCGAGGATTGCCAAAATCAGGCAGCTTCCCACACCAACCAAATGATTCTTCTGTGAAGGCAAGCCTGGTGACCACCAACTTCTTCCTCCCAATGTAATTTGCATCCAGCTACACTGCTGGTATATTCATATTGAACTGTATCAAGCATCAAGAATTACTCCAAATATATACGCCTTATTTGCATCTCAGCCATGCACATGTGTAACTGCTCCACCAAACAAGAGTACCAACAACACATGGCAACAGTAAGGGACTCCAGGACCTTCCCTCTTTTAAGCAGTGATTTACATCTCTGCAGCATTGAGGGGTATAGCAGAGTTCAGTGACAAATCTCCAGGTTCACTGTCTCTCACTAAACCCTCCCCTCTATCAACTTTCTTGATCTCAATTTGAGGATGGGTAAAGCCTTTCCTCCTACCATCTCCAGATGGAACAGAAACAAAGTACAGAATAGAACAGATAAAAAGGGAGGAAATTAGAGACCACGGAAGTATGGGGAACGAGCACAAAGGAAAACCAGAAAGTCTGAGGTGAATGGGCAAGCCCAAGTCCCCAGCCAAGTTTCCAAGTCCCTATCGTTCTGTTCTGTATTTGCTGATAAAATAAAATCACTTCCTCCCTGAAGGCAAGGCTTGCCTGTGGTGCAGGACCATAATTACACTTGAAATGAGCAAGTACACAAACAATTCACCTTTACGTTCTCTAGCTAACAATATAGGTAACTCAGACTGCAGTCACTATTTACCAGGAAAACTGCTATCATATCCAAATGCAGAGTTGTTGCAGACCAACTACAAAGCAGACAATTTACACAGGACCCTCTGCACTCAGACACTTTATTTACATTCTCCCTCCACTTACTAAGTGCCCCCCTTCACCTCTAGGTGTACTCATCTCTATACAAGAGCCGGTACAGCACTCTCTGACTCCGTGTGCTAACAAATAACATCGCAATGCACTGAGGTCTAGTGGGACAGGGTGGCTGTAAGCCAGTACTTTGGAGGACAGACTATCAGTGCTTCTCTTGGATCTAAAGATACAGAAGACGATAGCAAAACTTGGGCATGGCAAGAACTACAGTTCCAATGACACAAGGATGTACAGAGAGAAGCAACAACATGTAACACATGCAGCAATGATGAATTAAAGAGGAGTTGTGTGTAGTGTTTCATATACCGACATGTAAATATTTGACAGATGGGGATTTAATAATCACAGTCTAAGAGATGCTGTTTATTTTGTTCTATCAGGCTCTCATTTTACGGTGTTTTTACATTTCAACCAAGTCATTTGACACATGAATAAAAGATAATTTATACAGTTTCCTTTTGCAGTACAAAGCTCTCTATGTTCAGGTCATAAATTTAAAGTAACTCAGCACTAACACTAAATGTGGGTATTTTCCACTGGAAAAAAAACCCTAGGAATAACTATATATTGTTTTCAATGCTTAACTTAATACCTTAATCTTCATTCTTTCATTTTGAATGTATTCTTTGTGAGCACTGCTATGTATTTTCCTTTTTTCTTTTTTCCTTCTAACAATAGAATTTATTAGCTTTCAAACCTTATACAGATAGCATTGCTCAAACTCCAGAAGTGGTAACAATACCACTTTAAATACGTGCACATGCACACACACGAAAAATCAAGGCTTGAATGTCCTTTATATCTTGCAAGAAATATAGCAACCAATATTCCATGCAGAGGTGCAGCAAATGAAGTCCTGTCAAGCAAATGGCAGGAATGACAGCAGATGTCTGGATTCCTTCATAGCTGGTTGCATAAAGGTAGCACACATATTTCACTGGAGAAAAAAACCTCTGACAAGACAGTCTTTCAGTACTTTTCATTCAGAGTTGGCATTTTTGACTGGTGTGGTACATCAGTAGGTATTAAGGTGATGAACCAGATTAATCTTGATAAAGCTTCATTTGCACAATGAAAGCAAAGTCTACGACACTCAGTCATGGCTAAATGAGGCTGCCACAAACCAGTCCAAAGTATAATGTCCACATCAAATTCTTACAATCCAGTCATAAACCAGACTTTATTCTGGACCCTGACCCAAAACACTCTTATTTTCATGTCAAGCTATAGAGTAATTTTGTTTGACCGCAACCAACAGAAATGAGCATCACACAGCTCTGCTTTTTAGCTACATGAAGAAGCCATAGACTCCTTTTTGGATCTGGATGAAGTATTTGATCTTTCACCCTGCATTTATACACAAGTTTTACCTATTTCACAAAGACAGGTTTTGTGAAATATATTTTGACACTTTAAAGCTTTATATAACAACTAATACTTTTACAACCTCCTCATTCACATTACATGCTCACTAGAGAGAGTAAATCCTCCAAGGCGGAGACACTGTCTTCCTGAACTGTGAGACATTAGCACAGTTCAGCAAGTTGTAAAAGAACGTGAGCAATACCGTGTTTACTGAGAAACACGCACAAAAGCAGCGGAGGACATAGTGTTGCACGCTTCCCTATTAACTTACTCATTTCCCTGTCCTAAACAACAACAGTCCTGCCTTACATGGTTTTGCCTAATAAATAGGCCCCTGGCATGCTATACAGGTGTTTAGTGCAACTTCCTTGAGTGAAGCTACAACCAGCTGAATTAGTGTACTTATCAAACTTGTGTAGAAAGGTTTGACAGAATAAGGCTTAAGAGAAAGTGCATTTTTTGTATACAAGCTAAGCATTACTAATGGTCCCCTCTAGTAAAACAGAATTTTAAAGAAAATAAACTCACCACTTTTCTTTTTCTCGCTTTGAAAGAAATGTTTATTTCCTTGTATTTCTTCATAGCAGTCTCCAATTTATTCTTGAGATCAATGGCACATCTTAGCCGATCGTCATTTATTCCTGCTCTGGTAAACAACTGCAAAGCAAGAAATCAACATTCTTATTCTTGTTCCTGGACATCTGAGCCAAAAAACACTTTCAGTTTTCTTTCATAATTAACGAAACAACATTGTAAAATAAAGCAATTAGTGACACCACTTCTTTTCCTATCTAAAATATAAAAGCTAGTAGCAATTACTAAAGACAAACAAGGGTGGACAAAGGAGACTACAGGAGCTACATAACTTGTTTGATGGCTCTCAGCAATAGATATGCTGCCTACAGACATCCTTTTTTTAAAAAAAGATATAGTAAAATGGGGCTTCTTTGCAAAGGGTTAAAGTAAAACATGGCTTGTTTTTGTCAGAGGTGTCTGTATCAGAAAAACAATATTTCCTTTCTGTCAGTCCACCCCTACTGAGCTACAAATTCTTCCTGTTTGCACCAATGTTTCTTCAACATTAATTTCCTTTTTGCTCACTCTCCCTCAAGATTTACCGTACCCCAGTCCTTGCTTCTCAATCTCTTTATTAAGAAAATGGAAAAAATTGTCTCTTTATCCCACCTGAATCCAGGACTGCACAGAAGGCCAGAACTTATTTCTGAGGAGTTTGTGCGCATCCGTGACATTGTTTATTATGGCAGTATTATCTTCATTCTCATGCACTTTTATATCTGCTCAAAATGGGGGTGGGGGGAAGAGTTAGTGTGCAATGTTTATAGTATCTTCACTACAGGAGCTAAAGAAGCTAAGTGGAAGAAGTAGACATGAACCTTTCTAAAATATTTGATCACTTCGGGGAAAGTTACAAACATCAGAACATTTCTCTGTTCAGTACTAATTATTCTACCATTATCCACACATTCTAAAATATCACAGGAAAAGTTTTCAGTCCAGTGATGACAGAAAGAGTTGTTAAGCCATCACTACTAAGGAATCACTGAAGTAAACCACAGACAAGTGCAGTCTTACTATTTACTGTACATCTTGTCCTAAGTTCCAATCAATAGACTGCGACTTATTGTACCAGTTTCTGCATATTCAATATGAAAAAAAAAAATAAATCCCTGTCGCAGTGGCAATAGGGACTCAATTGTCAAAGAAGCCAAGTATGCCAGTACTCAAGTAAAAAAGGTACTTTTCACCTGTTAGTCATTCATAAGCCCCACAGATGAATTTCCAGTACTGTTGTCTGCAAGCACAGAAACAGGCACCTCTCACTGGCTGTTTGCACGTGACATTCCATTAGGACAGTAGTTGTAAGAGACTTCACTTAGACTACCAAAACACAACCTGTCCTAATTATTCTACGGGTAACTCATATTAGCAAAGTTATATAAAAAAGATATAATCATAATCCTTAAGAATTCCTACCAAAACTACTTAACTGCTGCTTGCATGTTTTCAGTACCAAGGGAGAAAAAAAACAAGTTTAAGGCACAGTCAACTGCAAGATTTTTAAATCAGAAGCTTATACCCCAGCTACAGAGAGAAAGAGAGAGCTGAGTAACGAAGCGTATGAGAAGGAAAATTATATATGGTAAACATATTTTTAAATTATTTAAAAACTTATTATAGGTACTATGAACTGCTGTAATGTGGTTACAACAACTAATACAAAAGTTCAGTCTTAGAAGGTAATTAATAAAATCTGTTAATCACACACAAGGACACCCAAACCTAAGAATGGTTACTAGATGAACCAGAAATAGAAAAGAACTCCAAAGTAAATCAAAGTGGTGTCCAGGAATCCCAGCATTTAAGTCAACAGAAAAAGGAAAAAAACAAAACCACAACTACAAAGCACTTCAGACAAAGACTGGCTGCAGCTATATGTGAAAATCTTTTCCAGGTACCTGTGGAGATTTCAAGGTCTAGGGTATACTTATGTGAAATAAGCCCATGGTTCCTAACAAAAGTCTGGTAATCATCATCACTGAGGGCAGGGACATCAGATTGAACTTCGGAGCATGTGCCTCCATCTAATTCTTTCTGCTCAGGTTTCTCCTGTTTCTCATCTAACTCTTTGTTTTTATCAGTTCTAACACACTGAGAAACAGAGAGAACGTCCTTGCTGCAGCATGGCTGTTCATCATCCACGCATCCAAAACAGGACTGATTCAAGGGGGATGCAGGTCTGTCCTCATTAGCAGGCATTTGTTTGTTGGGTTCCAGCTCCATGCCATAGACAGTGAAGTCAAAAGGGTCTGGCATCAGAAGCCGGAAACAGTTTTCCATCTCTGTCAGCGTGTTGGCAATCTCTTGGGACATTTCTGTCAAGAGACAAGACAATTGTTTTAGAATATTGTCAAACACTGTAAAACATGAAGGTCTCCGGAGCATACACAGATTTACAAAACAAATATGACCGCCAAAGGGGTAATCCATTTAGTCGGTAATCAGTGATAGTTTATCCATACAAATCTCTCTCTGCTGCAGAAATTGTCCTTATAGAAGTGACAATACTTTCCTTAAGCACGAAACCTAGAATTTCCTGAGCAAGGAATTTAGAATCAGTGTTCCTCCTTTCCATATCCTCTCTAAAATTTCACTATGCAAAGATGACAAATACTTCAGAGAATTTGAAGGAGGACAAGGTTCAACAAGGATATTCATACTGATGGTGGTGGGTGTTCATTCTACAGCCATGAACGTTATAGCTGCTTGTAGGTGCAGCCATGAATATATGCTACTGCTCAAAAAGATGCTACCAATAAAAGTGACTCTAAGAAGGTTAAATCTCTCTAAAATTCCACGTTTCCAGCATATAGAATAAATGCAGACATAAATGCATGCATTGCATATACCAAAGTAATTTAATTAAATAACCCTTTGTAACTGCAACATAATATACTTACTCTCTCTGTTCTTCTTTCGTATTACAGAAATATGTTTGTATGTACATATTGCTTACAGGTTCAGCCCTCAGACACATTTTTTAGCAGCAGTATGATACTTTCCATAGATATCCTACACTGCATCCGGTATGCCTGTGCTGACCATTGCCTGTACTTCTGGAACATGATGACTGTATATACAATATAATTAAGGTCATCACCCAACAGGTATTGAGAAGTCTGTGTCTAGTCATAGACATAGAAATGAAGCCAGCAGCTCCAAAAAGTCTCATGATATGTTTGCTTGAGTTTACGCGTTCATACTTGACTGAATTACAGACCAGACTTTGCTAACTTTTTTTTTTTAAAATCTCTTCATACTACTGAACTCACAGGACTGTCACTTGTTTCCCCTGATGTTCTTTGGGTGAGAGCGCCAGAGGCTCAAGCTCTAACAAATGTACTACTCCTGCCCTCTGTGGTCAGCTATTAGTTAGATAGCTATTCTCTTAGAATTTGTTTTACATAACCTTAAAAAACGGTTGCTTTAAAAACAAACAAAAACACCCAATACACCATAAGAACCAAATCAACTCACCTTCCATTTCTTTTTCAGCTCTTTTGGCTTTTTCTTTGTAAATGTTATCCAATCGTTTTTGTCTCTCCTCTTCCCTCCTCCTTTCAGCCACGGTTCTGGCATGCACATCTTGAAAATCCACCTAAGGAGGAAATGAATAAAAAAGTGTAACATTCCTTGTAAGAAATATACAGAAAATCCATTTCCTAAGATCCTTATCTGTGGTGAAAAATCCTCTAACATCAGTGATCAGCCAGAAGCTCAGCAGTACTTCCTTTTATCTCTTCTTCTCCTAGAATCAATAACTACAGTAATTCTGAACAGAGTTTTTACTTCCACTAATAAAGGACTGCTGAGAATCAATGGCTTTCAGAAAGGAATCATAAGGTAGAAAAACAAAACACTTAGGTTTCTGCATCTAAATTGCAGGAATAAGCTAGGCTTTGGGAGACCTCTGTCACAGCACTGGAGTGATGGCGTTAGGGGGAATGGGCAGGAAGAGACTACACAGGGTAGGTATTCAAATTACATGAAAATGTCACACTAAATCCACCATTAGTAAAGGAAATTTAGGAAAATCGGTTAAGTACTATTACCACAAATATACATATCACTTACTGAAGAACTTCGTAAGCAAGGAAAGTAGAAGAGAAGACATTCAAATTCATTAAAAAAGACCAAATTTTGCATTTTACATTTACATTTGTTGGATTTGGGGATTGAAAGATAGGTTATCATTCAGTCCCACTTTCTTATGACTAAAATACAAACATAAATCTGAGTGATTCAAACCGCCGTTTCTTAAAATAATTGCAGTGGGGTTTTTTTTTTTAGTTTGTTCTTAGAAAGGCTTGAAAATGCAAATATTTTTCACTTCTGTTTTAAGGAAAGGAGTCTTGATTGTATTATTGCATAAGGAAACCCCTTTGAACAAGAACACCACAGTATTTCCTTTTGGTTGCTACCATATAATTTTCATTAACTTCAACTGAGATTACGTTGAATGCTGAGCAAGCCCATACTTTGCTCCTAATAAAGTCCGCAGGCTCTCTGGTGCTATGTCTATATTACAAGCACCCATCGAACATCTGTCATTAGTGCCGCTGCTAGATGATAAAGCTTGTTAGCACACAGTAATGGTTGCCAGACACTGACATCCTACACCAACGTTCTGGAGTCCCGCAAGAGTAAAGCAATGTAGCTGAATCTCACATATGACATACAGTTCCAGACAACACTGAGATCTCTCTACACAGGACAAATAACTCTCACTTTCTTTCCAGTCCCAGAAGGTCTCTCCTGTAATATGTACATGGACTTACCAGCCACGGGTCAAGCAAACCAAGTAGTACATCCTCCTACAACCAAAGTTTGCATCGTTTTTGCACAGTCAAGAATTTTGTTGGTCTCTCATCTCAAAATTACAGAAACTTCTTCCTATTTGTTCGGCATTAAGCAAACAGGTAACTCCATTAAACGCTATAAAAGGTAAAAAACAAATGCTTGAACTTGGGCTGAACCATGTGCTTGAGTAAAGTGTCTTGCTATGTAGATGCTCCTACTGCTGAATAATCCCTACAGCAGGCAATAGGCCTTAAGGTTTTCACAAGTCTTATTTATGCAAACACTTTAAAGACAAATGGTTTTTATATAAAAGCCTCTAGGAGCAAAAGTATACTCCATTGGTTTAGGAAGACAGGCATGCTTACCAAGCTCTTTTTTTTACTGGGGAATGGGGGGTCAGAGGAAAGGTAGGGAAAGAACTAATTTCACAACCTATAGCAGCATGTGGATCACCAAACTTTTTGGATTTCAGGATCCAATTTTTCTACCAAGTTCACATAGCTCTCCACACAGTAGCAGGAGAAACAGATTGACCCAAGAGCAACATCACCCTCAAAAATGGAACAAAAATACAGAACCCAGGATCTACAGCTGCCATTCCTAGGCAGTCAGACTGGACTTGCCCAGAAAAAACAGGGCTAGCGAGAGCTTCCTAAATGAATTCTACCTACAGTAGTCTTGTTTGCCCATTCTTTCCCCTTCTCTGTCCCAAAAGAACAAGCCACATACTGCTCTGCTGTGTTGTTTCATACTTCAGCACTTGGCCAGACGCTCCTCTTACAACATCTGCCAAATCATCACGGTTTACCATTGATAACGAGAGCGCACCTCACATACTAGATATCTATGACCAACCAAGGCCACAGCACACACAAAGCTTCAAGTTGCCCAAAACAGGGCACACCGGCCTTCTACAGAAGCCTCACGAGGTCAGAATAACTCAGGGCCTGAGCTACAGATGTGCACACAGGCTCACTCGCTAACTCAGAAACTTGGTCAGAAAACATCCAACCTCACTGAGGTGATATGGACAGAAATCAGAGCTGTTGTTCTGCCCCTGTATCGGTACTGGCTACATGAAGCCTTTTACCATTGATCTGCAATTATGGAACTGGATGCGATGGGTTGTAAGCAATTGATCTTGATTTGAAGGGTGTAAGCGGTGGGCCTAGGCAACTACCGCAACGGCCTCCTCAGATCTTTTGGCTGTTTCTCACACTTCCAAGTATCTAGCTGGCAAAAGGTTGATTAAGTCAGTTGGTTCATCTCAACTCTTCAAGTACAAGAGTGATCAAACTACACAGGATTGTTTCTATTGGTACTAATGTTTCTAGAAGTATTTAAATTCAGCTGCTTTAGAAAATAGTACAGCTCACCTTGCTGGGTAGCTTAGGATCACGAATATACAGAGCGGTCACCCAGTCGTAACTGGGGAGCAGCCATTAACCACAGGAGCCCAGACAAACATGCCAAACTTCAGCAGATTTGCCATACACTCGCATGCTCAATCTGCTAAGTCTGTGTTATGTGTTAAAGCTCCCCCGCCTCAGTCTTGCATTTCTCCTTTCATTTAGTTCCCCACCCCTTTATTAAACAAGACAATAAAGGAGGATTCAAAGACAACCACCTTCTGTGAGCAGATGCCAAAAATTGTACAGAAAAAGAACACAGTACAATAAATAATACAAGTAGGGCACGCTGTTAGCTCAGTATGGAACCAGAACAATAGAAATACATCGTGTATCACAGAGGTTTTTGATCTACTGTTCGGAACACTGAACATCTGTCTTTCTGAAGAGAAACGGAATCGATACGTTCATTGAAAGCCTGATATTACCATTGTAGATAGTGTGAATGCTAAAATAGTGCTCCCAATTTCATTGTTTGCACCTCAGAAGGGACACTAAAGGAGAATAATGTTCAAAACACAGTAACTTGAAGCCTAGAAGGGAGAGCTAAAAGCAAGTGTTTACATACAAGAAATTCCTCTTTGATAAAGCTTCTTGTATGACACAGTAACACTGCAGCTGAGGGGTGCCAGCACCTACGCTTACCGTCACTGTCCTATGGTGAAAGGATGCCAGAACCTGGCAGCTCAGTACAGAGATCAGGGTAGTTTGAACTTGCACAAAAAGGACACAGTAGTTTAAACTTTCATTGAAAAACTTACCAGCTGATTACCCTCAGTTTAAGGCACAACCATCATTTCCCTTCTAAAAAGGCCAGACTGTGGGGCTTCAGGTACGAATCAGTGGGCAAAAGCCTGTTGGTGAGCAATACGTTTTGCACTCTGAGAAAAGGCTACGCGAGCCCAGCTCTGTGTATGAGCCTGAGGTTTTTAAAACATTACAATACTGTGAGATGAACAAGAAGTTTGGGGTTTGTTTTTTGAAGAGCACGTCCAACAGGGTGCCTCCCAAAGACGACATAATTTCCAACAGCTTTTCTTTTACATTTATTGGTTTCCTCGCTTTAAACATCTCCTAGTGATCATCACCTGAAAACACACACAGCAGTAAAAATGCAGAGTACCTTCTTATTCTGCTTTAAGAAGTGGTATCCCAGAGCAAGCTGCTTGTAGGCCTCTCCATACTTCTCATGCCAGTCTTGGACAGACTTAAGGGCCGCTTTCCTGAGTTTCTGTGCCACCTCTTTGGGCGGGGGAAGAGGCTGCTCATGGTCTATCCCCACCGTGAGCTCCAAGAACTCTTGGAAGTTGGAAATAACCAGCGTACGGAACTGATGGGATCGGGCAAACAACTCCTGCACGATCTGGAAAGCCGAGAAGCGCATCTCGGCGTGCTCCTCGTTGAGCCGCGTCATCAGCAGGTGGTAGGCATGGCTGATGTGTTCCTCTGAAGACCTGGGACGAGAAAAATCAATTTTAGAAAGGAAGGGGAGTTATTTAAGAGGAGGTTTAGCATGTAAAAACACAACTTTTTTAAAAAAAATTATTTTACATTTTAAACCAGCAGCCTCCGCGCTGGCGGCAGGCCGTGCCCGGCTCAAACAGCAGGTCCCGGGGTCCCCTTTGGGGGAGGCGGCGAGGCCCTGCGCCCCCTCACACCCACCCACCCGCCCCGCCCCGCGTGGGGCGGCCCCGCCGGCCCTACTTGCAGATCTTCTTCAGCTCCTTCATCCTGCCCGGCTCCAGCCGCGGCTCCCCCGAGGTGGTGAGCTCCTCCACCAGCGCGGCCAGCCGCCGGTCCATCCCCGCGGGCAGCGACGGGCCGGGTTGGGGGAGACACAGCAACAACGGCGCGGCCCAGCCCGCGGAGCCCTGTCAGGGCGCCGGGAGCCCGCCCCCGGGAGCCCGCCCCCGGAAGCCCCGCCCCTCACGGGAAGCCCCGCCCCCCGGCGGGTGGTACCGCCTTCCCTCCCCCCCCCCCGGCGCCTACCATCGCCCGCCCCCGCTGCACCTGTCGCTTTAAGCTCGCGCCGCCCCTCCCGCTCCCGGCCCCTCGGCTCTCTTCCGCGCCGTGACGCCCACGTGACGTCTCGCCAGCCGGAAGCACGCCTAGACGAAGGCGGGGAAGAGCTTAAAGGGCCCGCGCCTCGCTTTGGGGAGCGAGGCGGGGTGGTGTTAACCCCTTGTTGTCCGCAGGGGGCGCAGGGGCAGCGCCCACCTGCAGGGCTGCACCAGGCCGGAGGGGCGCGCAGCCCACACGAGGCTCCCTAGCCCGGTGGGGAGCAATGGCCACCTGCTGCGCAGTGCCCTGGGCGTACAAACCTACTTACGATATTTCTGAAGAATCACTCAAAAAAGAGGTTTTGAGGCAAACGCAGCCTGTCCTGGAGAGGGCAGAGGTGCCAAGAGCTGGGTGCTGCGGT
Source organism: Phalacrocorax carbo (assembly GCF_963921805.1). Taxonomy (NCBI): domain Eukaryota; kingdom Metazoa; phylum Chordata; class Aves; order Suliformes; family Phalacrocoracidae; genus Phalacrocorax; species Phalacrocorax carbo. The sequence goes on along the minus strand of NC_087516.1, from coordinate 8,124,807 downwards.
GGGGCGCTGAGGCAGCCCTTCAGAGACCCCTGGGTCAGGGTGGGGAGCAGAGCCTTCACGCCTTATGGGGGCACTCACAGAGCTGTGAGGGCGGTCGAACCTTCGGCCGCCCTCTTCTCCATCCCACCCGCTGCCCTTTCTAAGAAGCTTACGTTGGGTATTAGGAAAAGGTTCTTCCCCCAGAGGGTGGTGGAGCACCGGAACAGGCTCCCCAGGGAGGCATCACGGCGCCAGCCTGGCGATACTCAAGAAGCCCTTGGACAATGCCGTCAGAGCCATGGTGTGAATTTGGGGCTGTCCTGTGCAGGGACAGGAGCTGGGCTTGATGATCCTCATGGGTCCCTTCCAACTCAGGGCATTCTGTGATTCTATGATAAGCTAATATGAGGCGGGAAACGACACGAGGAAGACCAGGCCCTTGTTCATCACACCCTGTAACCCAGCCCCTCCTCACGTTCGCATCGGAAGGTGAATTTTCTCTGCTATCCAGAGCCTGGAGGGGCTGTAGAGTCTTTCACAATTGCTTCTCACATGGGCTCGGTATACACCATGTGAAACACAATTCAAGCTTCTTCTCATGGACTGGTAGGTTGTGGATGCAAGGATGTGGCAGGAGGAGCAAGCAAGCAAGCCCAGTCCTCACTACCCAAAACTACAGTATTTGTCTCCTGTGCTTTGTAATGTTTGGCTTCTTCCAGTGGTATAAATGCTGGATTTTCTCTTTGGGAAAGGTCCTCCACTTTGCAGCATTTGGAAATCATGTTGGCTTTAAAATATTGCAGGGATGAGAGGATTGTTACTGTGTAGGTGTAGCAAAATGGTACTTTTATATATGTGAGCTATGGCTGGAAGGAAACAGAGTGGTGAATACAGCCCAGTTGTCAGGACTTTCAAGGGGATTGTTAGAGCATAACTATGTTTATACAATACCTTCCACTTAAGAACCTCAGAACAGTTGACAAATGTAATAGGTAACCCCTCAGCATATGGAGACAGAAGTTGATGAAGGTCCACGGCAATAAGAGAAGCCGAGGTACTGAGCATAGCAAGGGAGTGTTGCCTACCTGGGTCCCACCCTTAAAGCCCAGCACAGATAATGTTAACCACAGTGCTTCTTCGTCTTTTCCCATGTGCAGGGAAGCACCCAGCGCTTTTTTCTGTGTGGCTGTGCTCTAAGGGCATGTCCCTGGCACGTGTCCTGCTGCCCTTAGGGTCACCTACAGTGAGAGAGAGGTTGAAACATTTACCTGTATGCTAGTCTCCGTTTGCACCAGCCACACAAGCATGATTCAGTTATTGGAGATCATGAGGCTGCCCCGGATTCGCTCTTGGCAGTGCCTGACTTGCTTTTGGGTTTGGGCGCTCAGTTAGAAACGTTCTGCAGGCCCCCATCTCTGAAAGAACTGGTTAACTGCTGGGAAAGATCAAGCCCTTGCAGGTGCCCACTTTGAACATCCTAAAGAAGGGAGACATTTAAAATATCTATTTGCGTCTGAAAATGTTGTTAGATTCCTGAATGGTATATCCATTAATTCACAGTGAAGGCATGTGTTGGAAGTAACGTATGTGAATCAGTGTTGCAGCTGTCTCTCCTGGCTCCTGTGGTAAGGGAAGACATCATTAAACACTTTCTACAAGCAATGAACTCATATTTTCAAATAGTTTACTGCAGCTAATGAATATATAAATTTTGCAATGGTTCTGTTATTTCTGATTTGATACATGAAATCAATGGCATCTTACTTTTTAATGTTTCTCCTTTCCTCATTGCCTTCCATTGAGTGAAATGGATATCCATGTGAAGCCACACAGATTGGCACAGCTCATCTTTAAAGGTTATTACTTGCAAAATTAGCATTGCTGTACTATCTAGAAACAGTACTTCAAAATGAGCCTCAAGCAACATACTTAACATCTACAAAGGCACCAATTCCATATCCATGCATAATGTTTGAAGAAATCCCTGCAAGGAGCCATATGGTTTTGCAAAGAGTCGGTTGATGAATGAATGCTGAGTTGTGTAACTCATTCATGGTGGTCCCTCAGGCAGATCCCAGCGAGAGCCAAGATATTTATTTTTTTTTAATCAAAGACAATTACATAAAACTGTGTTTGCTCAAGTTGCTGAGTTTCTTTCCCCTTCTCCTTTTTAATTAACACAGTAAATATCCACCATTCAAATATTTCTATACCTCCTTCATCTGGACCAACCTGATAAAAGGCTGAAGAGAGCCAGTACACTGAAGAATTCACTTCGCTGCAAAAGTCACAACCACTCTGCACAAGTCACAACCACTCTGCACCCGCATTGAATTTCCCCTGACACAACTGTTCTGGGAACGCAGGGGAACGCAGGACATTCTGGAGTGCAAAGGCAGAACTGACCCCACCTGCTACCCCTTCAGAGCCTCAAGGTTGAGTGTTACTCTCAGCTTACACTTGGTTTCAGCAAAGCCTGAGCCTGCTGCTTCACGTTGTGGATTGTGACAGGTTGTTGATTGAAGGAGTTGCATTTCTAACCTCTGTCCTGAGAGATCAATGCAGTTACGCTGTGTGCGTTGTTCTCCGAAGCGAGTGATACCTTGCAGGAGCAGAGACTCTTCCAGAAGTACCATCCTGTCCACCACCTCTCCAGGATACCCAACACTATCCTCACTGGCAGGAGGCATTTGCAATGGGAATGTTCTCCTACAGGATATCCCCAGGCATGACCAGTTGGTCCACCCAGAGATCATCTCCAGCTCGTCCAGTATCTTTGGCCAAACACATGGGCAAAGAAAACCCCAGAATTTTGTCCATTGACACCAATTATTTGGGTCTGGGGGATCATACGTTAACAAAGAGCCATTTGTTCATCACAAATGTAAAAGGTCAGACCAATGGCTGCAGTAAGGATCATTTCAGACTTTTGTATAATACTAAATTTTCTGGTGTAGTCTTTTTATGAAAGAAAAATCTAGACAGGAGACAGTTCCGCCGTATTACAAGATGATTCTATGTCTGGGATTGTTTTCCAGCTTCGCAACAGAGGAGCTTGACAGGCAGAAAGAAACCCCACTGACCTTTTGAGATAACTGTATTCAGCTTAATGATATGAAATTAAAAAGGAGGGTTTGTTTTCCTGCCAAAATGGAACTTGGGCAAAAAAGCTTCCCTACAAATAATTTGGAGTTAAAATAAGTTTGGTTTCAGGCCTGAAGATGCAGAAGCACAATAAACACTGATATTAAATTGTCACAGAGTTTGTGCCAGCTGGGTTGCAAAGAAAATACTGGGCTTCTGTGTGAGGTGAATAGATGCTTAACCACTGGTTTGATTCGAGTGAAAGGATGACAGCTATTTGAAATCCCTGAACTACCTCATAAGAGGTAAGGACTATATTTAAACAGGTGTTCTCAAAGGAGAAATAGTCTATTCATTAAACCATCAATAATGCAAGGCCAAAGATACTTGGCAACCTCCTCTAATTATGTGAAATATTGACTGTGACAACACTTCAGCCTATCGTAACGTTTTATAATCCTGTCATAGGAGGAGATGAATGAACCTGCTCTGTACGGTCTAGATCACTAATTAAATAACCATTTGTAAGTTGGATGGAGCAGGAATAGCTGTAGGAGAACCATCACAAATCAAGGAGCACCTTCCTACACGTGGCTTATATTCATGTCTAGAATAATTTTTAAATATGATCCTACAGCGTTTCCTGAAACTGCACGCCAGCATTGACACACTTGACTAGTATCAACAAGGGTAAATTGCTTTTTCCTCCCTGTAAAGATCTATGCAGAGTCTAACTAGAACCTAATGAGCATTTTTCTGTGTTAGACAACGTATGGCCACACCAGAAGTTAATATTTCTATGTAACACACCCAAAGAAGACCGAGGCACATCCCGTTGCCCTGCAGGCAGGTGTCTTTGGGGGTCTGGGGATACCAGCCTTTAAGGCAGGACTCAGAGCAGGTGGTTCAGAAAAGGAGGAGCTTGAAGCTTGTTAACATGTAGACAAGGAGAGTGCAGAGGAAAAGAACGCCAAGCTTCCAATAAGAGGAAATCCAGCCCAAATCCTGCTCAAAGACCTTCTGATGCTAAATCATACAGCAACAGAAGTGCCACTTTCACATGTATACAAATAGGACTGCTTTCAAACATGCAGTGTTCGCAGGAGTTTCTTAAATGCCTTAAAGAGTCTGGTTTTGGTGTCACATTGACTCATTGATGGTATGTTTTTGAACCTCTTTCTGCCTGATGCCTAAGCTATCCCATCCTTGGAAAGCCACAGCCCGTAATAGAACTGCAGTCACTCGAGCTGGTTTCTCCAAATGAGAGGCTGCACGGAGCTGTGGCTTCAGATACCCAAATGAATTGCTTTCTTCTTCTTTTCCCAAAGATGTGGAAAAGGAGAGGACTGCTCTGAAGCTTCTAAAGCTGTAGCATTGCCTCCAGTCAAAATGGGAGTGATGAGGTCCATTCCTGATGTGAAACTTGTCATCGCTATCGGACACAGACAGGCGATGGGTGTGCTGGGTCACGCAGCCATTGCGCACCATTACACAAACTCCATCCGATCAGTGGGTTTCCATTTCAGATTTCTCTGTCCTGTTCATGGACCAGGTCGCTTGAGCACGTGGAGATGTTACACTCATCCATTCACAGGAGCGTGTCCTCAGCCCATCCATCAAAATCCACCAGGAGAGTGCCCCAACAAGCAGCGACCAGGAAAGCCACATTGATCAAAACAAGCTTTTCTAGGGAACTTCTTTTACTGTTATGGTAAAAGAACGCTTTGTCTTTGTGAAGAGGTTATTTATACAGGTCAGCTTTTGCAGGCAGAAGGAAAGTCCCTGGCTTGAGGAGATTACGAGGTAGTTGGGACAAAAATAGAGTGCAAAGACCACAGTTTGAGAGAGAAGGCAATACTGAAGTATAACTAAAAAGAAGAAGGAAGTGTCTTGAAAAGAAGAAGGTAGCAAGTCTTGTGAACTGTCTGGAGCCATTAATTTATTTGTGCTTTTAAGGAAGTGTTTTGCACCTCTGTGGCTTGATATGTAAGTGGGAGCAGAATGGGAAAACATTTATTCACTTTTCATATATTAGAGTCCCTTTGTGTGCCCTCAGTTTCTGCAGCAAGCACATCATGACAGTCCCACTGGACCACCATACATCTATTCTTTTGTATTGTGCACTACTAACACTCCCAAAAGGTTTCACAAACTTTTAGGCAGTTGAACCTCAATACAGCAAGGAACCAGACTTGTAGATATAACCAACACATACAAAAAATACGCTGATTTCAAGATGACCGTGCGATAGCCTCCCAGAAGAGCTGAGCACAGAGTCTGGGGCGCTGACTCCATCCCGTGAGCTGCAGCACCTCCAGCAACACGGCCCTGCCACAGCGCGAGCTCAGCGGCGCTTCTCATGCAGCCACCCGTGTTCTGTGTCTCAGCTTGTTTCACGTAAATGTTAAAAGGCCTTTTAAATGAATCACTGCTACTTCTCCTCTTTGCACAAGCCATAACAGTAAAATTTATATGAAATACTGAAAAAGCAGTGGTGGTGAATATGCCTCAGTAAACTATACACAAAGTTTTCTTGACTTCCTATTAAGGGCAGCATAAAGGTCAACTTCTCCAAGAGGACAGTAGCCAAAAGACCAACTTTTTTGCTCCCCCAGTAATTTCCTTCATAAAAAATGGCTCAGTTATTGATACCTCAGTAAAACGTAGCCAGGGTGAGACTTTTTTCTGGCAGAACCTGTGTGACTCTGTGATTTGTGGATATGGATGAGTCTGCTCCGGAGCGACCCCTTCGACAGCCTCCAGCACGGGCTCGCAGGCCTCTGAACATCCAGTTCTGCTCCAGGTCACGTAACTCCAGTTCTAGGAAATTGTTGTGATTTGTTTTGTTTTATTCTAAATCTAAACACAAAACCGGCACTCCGTAATTTCAGTCGGACAAGATATATATATAGGGTTGGCGGAGGAAACTGCGCTGCCAGTGGCGGTCTGAGCTGGGAAAGCGCGACAGCCTCCTCTCATCTTAAATCGCAGGAAATACTGTCATTGCCTGTGTCGCCAGGTTCCTACACGGCTGCGAAAGCGCACAGCCCTGCGAGCCACAGCCTCCTGATCGGTTAGGAAAAATAATTCTGAATTTATTTAGATATTATTTGATTTATTTAATCTAAAAAAAAATCTAAAGTTATATAGATTTTTTTTTAATAAAAATATATACAAAAGCTTATTTAAGCTCACGAAGCTGTGGGCAGTGTAAAGCACTTCACATGTCCGGGTAAGAGCGAGCGAGCGCCCTGCGCAGCTCCGGCCGTCCCCGCCCGCCAGCAGAGGCGTGCCGCGTTGTCACGCACACGCACAACTCGCAGCTCTCGGCCAACACGAGAAGCCCGCGGCCTTTCTGCGGGATTTGAGCGGGCCGGCGGGCGCTGGGCTCCGGGCTCCCTGCGGGGCCGCGCCGGGCGCGCTCCCTCGCCGGCTCCGGGCCCCCGCGGGGGCGCGCCGGGCGCGGGGCTGCGCTTGGGCGCGCCCCCCAGCAGATGGCAATGCAGGAAAACCTGCGGCCCGCAGGGGCCGGGGCTGGGCAAACGCACCGCCTCCCAAACCCTGCTTCGTTACTTTTACCGTGCCCTGCGAGGGAGCAAATCCTTTTCGCCTGCAGCAAGTTACTGTCTTTTGTTTTTAAAGCGCGGGGTCTGGGCTTTGAGGCTGGTAGCACCGACCTGTGGCAATGGGTTTGGCGTCCCAGGTCCAAAACCTTAGGGGTGACCTGTGAGAATATCCAAGCGCCCAGGGGTTTTCAGCAATCAAAGGTGGAAATGACAAGTGTTACATACACACGCACACACACACACACAAATAAATAAATATATATGCATATGCCACGTGTATATAAATGTGGCGCATTATATTTATCTGTGTATATATATACACACACATATATAAAATGTTGCTCAAGAACTCCGCTCACGGCACATTCTCACATATCCTCTTGTTGCATCTCCTATCTATGTGCAAGGCCACACTGTTCCCAGGCCAGGGACAAGTATTTAAACAGATCAGACTCTTTAATGTGATCAGAGTCTTGCAATAAAATCAGCAAGGAAGAGATTTAATTTGAAAAAGGCATTCCTGAGTATCACATCAAGGAAACTGCTTTTAATGACGATTAAAAAGAGAACACTTCCTTCTAAGAAAGCATTGAAGGTGGAGGTGTTTTCCAAGCAGAAGGACCCTCTGCTGTCCCTGTGCTTATGGAGGAAAATGGATATAGTAAAACTTTCAAAGAAACGTAGAAACATTAAAAGTTTCTAGTGGCACACTTTGCCTTTCATCTGAACACACACCCACCAAAAAATACCCCACCCAACCCAACCCACCCCCCAAAACCAAAATAAAAATCAACAAAAAAACCCAAAACTCTTAAGTCAATAAAAAAAAGCATGGAAGATATTTGGACTTCTTAAGAAATTAATGAAAGAAGCCTGATTGCACCAAAAAGCTGGTGAAAAAACCTTCTTTTTCCGCTCATATTAAAACTGACATAGCTACACCTGGCAGAGGAGTGGCTTTTTCTTGAAAGGCCAGTGACGGTGAACTGAAATCACAACTGGGTGGCCAAAGAGCTGCCATGGGCACCATAACCCCGGGTTGGTTAAAGTGGCTCCAGAGCAAATGATGGAAATGGTGAGAAGCCCACTTACGTTTGTGTAAACGCAACGTAAGTTTACTTACTACAGACAAAGAATCCAAATTATCTATGATCAATATGATTCCTCTCGTCTCCATACGCTTATATCACTGCTTGGACTCTGTTCTGAACAGCGTGATAAAAGCCTGTTTGTAGCGCTCAGGGAAACAAATGCATATGTTACAAAAATACACTGTATTGTCTCTTCAAAAGTATCGTAGGCACCTGGCCTCGAGCTGCGCAGGAATACTTCAGCATTGGTCCATGTTCTGGATTTACTGCCAAGAAAAGCAGCAGTTCTTACTATTTCAGAACCACCCACTTACTTCAAACATGTCTACGTCATATTGAATTACACTGTGGCAACAGCAGGGTTAAACAGTTTCAGAGCAGTAACAAAAAGCTGTAGTGCACATTTACCTCTGTAAAACATGTACACAGCATGGCAAATACTAGAAAATTATAAATTTTCCAAAATTCTTTTTAAAAAAACAGTGACATATAGAACAAGAACAAACTGCAGAAAATAAATAGTTGCAACAGTGCCTGTAAGTAGAGATTTAAATCAGTTTTGATTATCTGAAATAAAATTGAGAGGTAACTTGTTCATAAAATAAAAGGATCTTCAGGGAAACATATCACATATTAAATGGTCTTGGGTATAGCAGCGAAAAACACAAGAAACAAAAGATTAATTCAAACTGGAAACCGGGCACATATTTTACCAGTGAGGAAACAGATTCTCTGCCTCATGATGATGTTTTTCTGACAGATGTGCTCTAACCAAACAACTCGGGATTGTAAATAGTTTTGAGACTCGACATCTACAATCAGGACACTGGAGATCTATCGCTGCTGGTTCTTTTGGAAGGCATTAAGTTACGGAGAAGACAAAACAGAGGTGGCAGGACATGAAAAACCCAGTGACTCAGACAGTAAATGTTAAAGCAGGAGCCCTGGCTGCTGCCGCTGCTACGAAGTTGGTGGTGGATCCTGGAGAGAGGACGGGATAGAGGGAGTGTGTTTTGCAAGTAGAGTTTAAGAAAAAAGTTATTTTGGCCCTTTGAAAAGTCCCCAAGTTAAAAGCAACTACTGGATGTTTCCAAGAATGCTCCCCATTTCAAGACACAGCTACCCAAGGACAGCTAAGGGTGGCAGGAAGGTTCCTCTAACGGTGGAACCCATAAGAGCAGCCCCACAGCAGGGAGGACTGCTTGGAGCAGATGAAGCCGTGAGGCTGCATTTTTAATCTTTGGGATTTTAACAGAAGTGATCCATACCGGTATCTTTAATGGGATTTGCACAAAGTTTTAGAACATTCAAGAAACCGTTGCCCTACGAGACTTCACGCTTTAGCCTAGACAATTGAGTATCACTCCAGCTGAGCGTGAGACTTTGTGGAGGAGCCCACAGCTCTGTTGCTGCTTTCTATGTGCAGCCAGGCCATAATCTTTGTGCTAGCTGCTAGAACAATTGTGATGTTTTGATTTTCCTTATGGGGTGAAGTAATGAAAATAATGATTCATTTTAAACTTGTCAGATTCCAGATGGAGGCATGATTTTGCAATAGTAATTTTTCAACAGACACCTGAAGGTTCAGCACTACGTTCATTGGCCCAAAGGTTCTTCTTGGCTTCTTCAGCCTGGATGACAAAAATGGTACCAGTACTTTGGTTTCTTTTCATGCTGTTCCTGGAAATACAAGGTGTGGAGGGAAGGAATTAAGACGAATACCTTATTCAGATCAAAATTTTATCCAGCATCTTGCATCCTTAAACACAGAGATCACAGCCTATGTTGTTTATGGTTTCCTTGATGCAAAGAAACCAGTCATTATCCTTTGCTAATTGGTTTAGAGCAGGAGAGGTATTTCTGGATTCGGCAATGGCTAATCTTACTTCAGTGAGGAATTCTTAATTTTACCTCCTCAGAGGAGGGCTCCAAACATAGAGATAGGGAAAATGTTTTGGCCAAGGGTAGGATTATTTCTCTCTTAACAGAGCAGGTGACATTCTTATAAAAATTAAAACATTAGGTGTGTTGAAGAAGGTCTGTTATTCACTGAAGGAGCAAAACAGCAGTTCAGTTGTAGCTACTGGGTTTTTTTCTATATCTAGTAGTTAAACTGATTAACTCTCTTATAAAAACAGTACCCGTTTTAGTCACTGTATTTTGAAGTAGGATAATGCATCACTGAAGCCAGAGAGCTGGCATGACAGTGAAACTCAGAGTAACCAGGTACACAAAGTCTGGATCATCAGAGCCTATGTATATCAGATCAACACTTACAAAATGCTCCTGCAAAAAAAAGACGCAACAGGTTTGCATCAGCCACATCAATTCCTATCTATTCTTCACTGTCTGATCATCTAACAGGGTGAGATCACGCAATTGATGGCATTCATCCCCTTCCAGGGCTATTGCTCCTGCAGCTGGCTGCGTCTGGGTTTCCACGCACGCAGGTTAGCAGCGTAGCTGCTCTAGGCACCCTCCGTACCCAGAGGATGCAAATGCTCTGAGGGCAAGATCCATTTACAGACTCCAGAGACATCAAGCCTGTTCTGATTCCAGAAAAGAGTTGGGAAGCAGGTTATAATACTCCTGAAATAGGAATATTACACGAGACTAAGTTGATCAGAGCTGCAGATCACCCTTCTCTTCATAACATATATCCTCATACTGCTCAGGTATCTCTGCAGCTGGCAGAGTCAGCACCAGCCAGCACTGCTGCTTTGCCAGCTCCAGCAGCCGCCTGCAGAGACACTCTCCTGGTGCATCACCTCACCACCCAGCCTGAATTCTCCTCAATTTCCTATGGTGGAAGTCAGTCCTGTAAACTGATGTCCCTTACGGCTGTGAATAGGATCAAATAATTTCTGGTGGCCATGAGATCCTGTGCACAGATGAGCAGGAGAACGGGATGGCGACCTGAGTGTGCAGAGTTTCAAACAGAAAATCATGTCATGATCCTCATGGAGAAACAGCCTCTTCTCCCACACCACGCAGCAAAAACAGCTTATACTGAGGAATCACCCACTTTTCCAAAATGAGGAGGGGCAGCAACAAGCAGATGATGGTTCAAAACCTGCCTGTGGGGTTCTCACCCTCCTGCACAGCAGCTCTGCCAGCAGGGGCTAGAGATGGGGGAGTGTGCCTAGTTCCAGCTGAGAAGTTAGCAAAATGCCAGGATGATGGTCTACCTGGAAAGAATTAGTGTAGAGCCCTATATAATGTTTTCCTTAATGACTGATCCAGGGCAACTTGAGCTTTCCTAAGACCGATTCCCCCCTGACTCCCTTCAATATTTAATAAAATATTTCTATGGTTTGAGTCCCTAAAGCTGCTACTTTAAACAGAGGAGATATCTCCATATAGGGTACACATGTGCACCCTGAAGAACTTCCCACAGCTCTGGTCTTGGCTCTTCTGAGCAATTTGGCTTGCTGTGGTTTGCAAAGGAAAAGGAAATTGTCTACCAACCTTATTATCTGTTGATTTCCTTTTGGGGAATTTGTCTATACGATCCTGCTTAATCTCCATGGGTGGGGAACTAAATATTTAAGTTAGTTAATGATCTTTTTGTCTTGAAGTGAATAGACTTTATCATCTTTCTTTCCTCATTCTTCCTTCTGGCTCTGTCAGGAAAAAGTCCTGGCTGGGAGCTCAGAGGAGCTCCCTGGGAAAATCTGCTCCTCTGCTCTGGGGGGTAGATAACACTATTTCCTTGAGAAATGCACAGCATAGAAATTAATCTTATGGGATAGGAAATAAGGTCAAAGGAGTAGGTACAGATGTAGGTTCCAGCCCCTTGGGTGTTATCCCCCACTTAACCAGCTTTGGTTTTCCACATTAATTTGGGAATGAAGGAAATGCCTTACCCTGAGGCAGCTGGGCTGGGAAGGGTTTCTGGTCCACTCCGCTGACCAACTCGGTGCTCCTTCTGCTCCACTGTCAGTGTAAGAGGTACAGGTAAGAGCAAAGTAGCACCAGGCCCCATGGTAGCCCTCGTGCCTTCAGCATGGTGGTAGCACCATGTTAGTGCTGCAACACATCGGAGGCTCAGAGCCCTCCACAGTTACGGTGTGTAATAAGGACTCTTTCAAGTGGAGGCCCTAATCAACAGCTGAATGACCTCTAGTGCTACAACAATCTAATTTATTTGTTAGTCCACTCCTCACAGTTACCTGTCTATTATGAATGGTCAAAGGCTTCCTCTTGGCAGGTTACCAGCTGTACATAATTTTTTCATTCTTCCTCTCCCAAATAATCTTTTTTTCCAAGAAGCAATCTTATTATTAATAAGTAGGAAAGGACATGCTTATAATATTAAAAAAATCCCAAATCATAGAAGCCCATCAGTCTTTAAAGCTTCCTGCAAAATGATTGGCCTGAACACGGTATCAGCTTCACTACTTCCTACCTATGAAGTGTTGCAATCTCAGCATCCTGAACCCTTCTCAGCCTGGTAGATAATGGAATACTTCAAGCTGAAACAGGTATTGAAGAAACCCATGGCATCATGAACAGTTACTGGTACAAACAGTTGGTTACTAACACCTCTCCTTTCACAATATTGGAGAATCTTCAGCATTTAGGCTAGGGGTTTGGACCACAACAAATAGAAGGAAAAGTTGAGGCAATTCCCAACCTCTGTGTAACTGGAAATCAAGAGAAACCTGTTCTGACCACAACTGGGACACATGGTTGCCTTCAAAGAGGAACATTATAACCAAAATCCAGAGCCTCGAGTCTCAGTTTGTTAAATTGCTTGGCAAGATTGAAAAAACATCACAGTAAAGGATATTGTTCATTTACAGCTCAGCCAGATCTTGAGAGGGGATAGTCTTCACTTTACTGATCAACCTCTTCCAATTCAAAAGGATGTCCTTCATTGTACAGGCAGTAACTTGTACCCTTAAGGAAATAAATGGATTGTCTTCTGTCTTCCACCTCAGTGTGCGGCCAGGCATTTAGATGATACAGGTTATCCATAAAAAAGACTAGGAGTCTCACCTAAAGCAGCTGATAGCCGCTTTTTGATTGATACGGTACACAGGCATCGCTGGCAACATGACAAGAGGTACAGTTTGCAGAAAAAACTTGGCTCCTATACAGCAGGTTATGGCCATATTTGTTGAAGTTTCCACATCTGGTTACCGCCAGGTTGTGTAACTGATTCCCCATCCTATATTTTACAATCTTGCTATGCAAGATACTGCTGGAGTGAGACAGGTTTAACAAGATCTTTCCCCAACCTTTCAACTGTTAGCGAAGGCCTCTAGAACCCTGCCCCAGCTCCACCGACGTTACACAAACCACATGCTCGAAGTCGTCTTCTCAGCACACCCACAGGCAGGAATCAATGCAGTGAGAGAATTGATTAAAATAGCATCTACAGGCAATAAGTTTATACTTACTGTGAGTCACATACTGCTCTCGGTTTGATGACTGAAGCCACCCATGGTATGAGCTATGAACTGACACCTCTGTTGGATTCTGAGCTCAAGGCCACGGAAAGCAGCCAGGGAATGCAAAGCAGAGCTCCGAGCTCTGTGCCGAAGCAATCCATCCCTGCCACTGTTTCTGACCCTCACAAAGCTGGAAGGCTTCTAAAGCCATGCCAGAGCAAGCTTGAGAATGAAAGCCAGCTTACAGGGGCACGTACTGGACACAGTCCACAGGGGTCAGCCAGGAGGCTACAACTGCATGTATCAAACAGGTCTCACTGTAGTCAAAATAGGTCATTTGATTGCAGATTTCTGAAGCAGCCATCATGGCTAACAAAGAGCTGAGGCTCCCCTAGGCTCCTTCTGGAGCACCGTCTTTATAACACACCACGAGGGACTCCAACCTCGTGTTGGCACCTGGCCCTCTGAGCTGATGCTTCCCATAAACAAGGCCCCCCTGTTGTAGAACAGCTGCTCTCCTCCCCTCCCTTCCCAAACTAGCTTTTTTAGGAGCATGAATTTCTCCACCACTCTGCTCAGGCCACAGAAAGCAAAAAAGGGCTGAAATCTCAGGAAACCACAGCTCTAACTAGTACTTAAAGAAGCAAAAGCAACACTTTCCATGCCCTACAATTGTGCAGTTACCAGGCATTTCCTCAGGGCAAATAAATCTACCCCTTCCTCCATGCTTTAGACTTCTATGCATTTCTGTGAAGTAGGGGAAAGCAAGGCTGCCCTTCTCAAAGTTATGCTTGCCCTTCTGCTATGATGCTATGAATAATGTGCCAAAGAGAAACAGATGCTGTTCCACTTGGGTTCCAGCAACGCTGCTCCCAGGGCGATGTCCTCTCCCCTTTTGAGTTCACGGTGCAACTCTTGCCTCACAAAGGAGGAAGAGACCAGTTACTGCTTAACTGAGAGCCAATTATTGCAGTTACTGATGCAAGTTCTCTCATTATTTGCCTCTGTCTACTCTTGGCACATTGCTTTGTTCTAAGGAACCGCTAAATCTGCCACTTCAGGAAATGCGGAAGGAAACAGACCCTTCCAGCAGCACGTGCAGGAACACTGGGCTCTGCCAAGGTGGCAGCTCCACAGTCTTCCAGCTATACCCGTTCACAAGCATCAATAACGTATGCTTACTGAAAATGGAAGCTTTTCAGACATACCTCACTGGAAATGCCACTGTATTTAGTTTCAGAGTGGCTGATACAATCAGTTTGTATTTCTGTGATGTCTAAGTGTTGACCATGAACAGAAGTTGTGGCCCCTCCAGTACTATTTGTCAGCTTTCTTCAAAGCACTCAGTCACGCATCAAAACCTCACAGCTGGCATCTCCCACAACGTTTTTTTTAACAGAAAGTCTCCAGGACATTAGGCAGATCCTCTAGGAAGCAGCAGGAAAAAAACCGACCGCAATGTAGATTTCATATTTCAACAGTACATGCCAAAGTTTAAACTGATGCTTTGATTTTGGAGCCTGAAGAACACCAGTTATGGGTGTAGTGTGGTGGTGGTTTTGTGGTTGTTTTTTTTTTTTTTTAGGTCTTGCAGAACACTAAAAACAACATGTGGAAGTTGCAGTCCTTTTAAGAGGGACATCTATAAAAAAATTTTTTTTTTTTTTTACATTTAAATACAAAGCAGCTTTCTAATTTTATATAATCAAGAAATGGAAAACAATTTTTATTAACATGTTTTACATTTACAATCTTTTATTAGCTAATCAACATCAACATGCAAAAATAAGCGCTAAATACAAACCTCTACAATATGGTTTTGTTTAAACTACAATGGTTTAATTCTTTTGAAAAGTCATAAGGATGTGGTCTGTAGTTGTTAAAATTGAACTATTAGTTTCAGTAATGAATACTATTTAGACCCTAAAATTATGTAATCATCCTGCAAGGCATCTTCAGAAACTTCGCCCAACACTTAAGAATACCAGCTCATTTTCATGTGAGTACATTCTCAAAGCAAGAAATAAGGCAGTAGCACTAATGATTTCATATTGAACCCTATGCACATAACTAATAACTTTAGAAGAACTTTAACACTATGGTAGACTGGAAAAAGAACATTTAAACAAGCATTGGATTTTGCCTGAAATGTTCTCAGTTCCTCTTGATACTTATGCAACCTCCTTAAAATATTTGGGTTTGGAAAAAGACTTCCTACTCCTTCAAACCAGTCCCTAGTTGATCCTCCAGAGAAGCCAGTCTTGTGTCAAAGACACCAATATCTTCCCACAGAAATAAGTTACATAATTCATGTTCAGGATTACTTCACGAGAGGATCATAAAGAAGGCAAAGAGGAGCTTAAAGGAGAACATATTGGTAGTACTGAAATCTTTGCTAACAAAAGGGTCTTGGACAATTGTGAAAAAGAGGGAAGAAAAATGAATTTAATTTCAAATCTGTTGTCACTTTTCCCCCAGTGCAAGTGTCCATCTTTAAAGAAAGTTATCCTTTAGAAGATGAAAGTACTTTTGAGAAGAGTCCAATTTTTGACCTTATGTTACAAAACCTTAACAATCAAAATTTGTTTTTGTTTTTATTCAAGTACAAACTTAAGTCATAATTCCTCTCTTTTTTTTTTTTTTGAAAGAGTGTTTATTGTTGCTCATTGATCTTTGGTCGCAAGAAACAATAATGCCACCGACAGGTCTGATCCCCAAGGTGGCAGGTTTTGCTTCTTTGCCACACGTTAAGGCCCCCCCCTTTACAGGGTATGCCAATATACACTGTGTCAAAATTCCAGCGGCACTTAATCATGCGTTTTATGGACCTACATGATGTAGACTTTCTCAGCTTGTGAGAAGTTGAAGACTTCTTTGGTTCTTGGGCAAATTACTTTGTCATCTTGACGAATAGAAAGCAGAGACTGAAAGAGAGTGAAATCAAAAGGTAATATTCACAGTGGTAACTCAAAGCATTATTTAACTGTTGAGTAAATAAACTTTTTTTCATAAAAAAGTTATAATTGGAGGTCAAAATATCTTTGCCCACAAAAGTTCCTTATTCTACATTATTGTTCTCCAGAGAGAAGGGGTTTCAATGCTATTTGATTTCATGTTATAAATTCTTATATTCAATCATTAGCTTCTTTTAAGACCAATTTAATCACAACAATATAGTCCTTTATAGATTACTGCAAGAAGTTACTTTTCTTCTGTTAATATCAAAGATAATTCTAGCTTCCTGACTGAGATTATAAGCTCTTATTTTGCTATAGAAACTTATTACAACAACTGCTATTTTGGACTTCAGTAAGTCATTGATTCAACACTTACATTGTACCCATAGACATATCCATTTGGTAACATCATAGGAGGATTATTTTCGTTCATTACATCCCCCGAAATCTTGCAGACTAGTCGGGAGTTGGCACAGTGTGCCATGGGCAGAGGCTGAGCGAGCTTGTTCAGGGATTTGCTACACACAGGGCAGTCTGGGTTTTTTGAGCTCCCGTCTTCTTTATAACACTGTCTGTTTAACAGAAAGTTAAGGCACAACCACCACAGAATGCAATAATAATTAGTTAATAACATACATTGGAAAAAAAATAGTAAACTCTGCAACTATAGCCTAGGTTATACATGTATGTGACCACAGAACTCAGGTTTAACATGTACATATAAGAATCAAGCGCTTCCTTTGTTTCAAGGAACAAGAGTGAGCACCAAGTGCCTGGCACCCTCTACAGGTAAAGCTTCTGATGTGGAACACTTGAGTAGCGCCAGTCCTTCTCTAATACACCATAGTGTGTAGCAAATCCAACTAAGTTTCGAAAGATGCAGGATATGTTTGAATATTCACATAAAAACAGTCAGGGTAAATTTGTATGCAAGTGCTTAAAAAAAACCCCAATAATTGTGACCCAGCTCACTAACTTTTGCAGATATATTCACTAGCTTAAGACACGTGGGAAGATAGCCAAGTATGCAAACACAATGTCGATTTCACCTTAAAGCTTAGGTTTGGGTTGGGTTTTTTTTTTTAAATGAAAAAAACAATTTATTATAATTTCCCTTTAATTTACTAGAGAGACCAATTCATACTTCATTTAAACAACTCATGAGCAAAAATATTCAAGTGTCACATATCCTCTTTGAGCTCTCTGAAAAGCATCCATTGAACAAAAAAAAACCCCACAATGTTTTTTTGCACTCGACAGTAGTATCTGCATTAAAGGATACGGTGTTTTTATAGCTGAAAGGCCTGCCTGGAGTGTTATAGTAAAAACAGAATTGTTTCCCAGCTGATGTAGTCTGTAGTTATCGTATCTAAACTGTTGGATCAGCATTCTCCATCGAGCAGGGTCCAAGAGATCCTGTTAAAAAACAACACGACTGTAAGTTGTTTTCAGTCTAATTGTCCCAGGGGGGAAAAGCCTGGAGGAGTAAATTGTGCAAAACTCCCTAGATTGCATTAGCATGTACGCTTCTATTTTGTGACGATTCATAGTATGAATGTACTTGTTTAGAAACTACTTTTTAACACTACTTTACTAGAAATATGATTTAAAGCAAGTATTACTTAAAATAGCTGGCATAACAATATCCAATCTCCCTCCATCATCTACCAAATGTTCTAATTAAGGTATGTAAATCCTGGTAAGGCTATTTCTTGCACTTGGTTTTCTAGAATGCTGGCCTACTTTTGCAGCAACATTAGTACTGCGGGATGTTTGCTCTGAAGCCTCTGAACCATTAACATGGAGAAGTCAGAAGCATTTTTTACCTCAAGTCAGGCTAATTCTGCTGATACCTCTTTGTAACATATGATGTTTACAGAATTTCATATCAGTTCTCAGGAGAAAAAAGGTTTTAATTTGAAGAGCTGGCACAACCCCAGGTGAGAGAAAGCTTAGCTAAGCTATGTATTTAAGGACAAAGTTATTTAATATATATTGTAATGCTGTGGGTTACCTAAAAACAGTAGTTAAAAGTAGGGGTGTTTTTTTAATGGAAGCAAGAACTAAACCCACAGGTCAAGAATATATTGAATCCTAAAACTAATGCTGTGGAAGAGCCATGTAAGACGTGAAGAACCTTTGAAAATGCACTTGTTATTGTATGTACACAGGCAAAGACCTAATTGACCTAATCCTTTTTTTCTGCTAGCACCCCTTCTCTTCGGTATCTGTAAGCTGCACTTCGGTCACGAGAAGTGGCAATGTTTATCCTATAAGTAAGTTCATATTATCAACTGTGCATGCTACACTTTGAGGCAACTAGAAGAAAGAATAATATGTTTTAGCATATTGTTTAGTTTATAAAACAGGCTTTTAGAGAAAGTCGAGGACTTACTGACAGACAATACACTTAGTAGTGGCATCAAATTCAAAACATCTCATACCAGAATTACTAGCCGGTGATTTTACCATGATGTAGACGCTAGTTTTTATGCTTTGCTCTGTACCACGTTGGCCCACCCTGCCTCTCCTCAGTTCCCTGTTCATTCAAGTAGAGACACTGGAGAAGGATGGATTCCAGCACACTACCTTGTGTTGTAGCCTGTACCCTGGAATTCCCCCACCCCAAGAAGCTCAGGCTGGCCGCAGAACTTTTATCCAAAAGCACCTCTTCTGCCAGATTGCATGTCTGCTTGCTCTATCACCTGCCCCGTTTAAGGTCAGAATGTTCCCAGAGTTCCAGGATGAAGCTTTTGTTCTGACCTTAAGGCAATTTTTGAGAAGAGGTAATAGACAGAGCCTACAACAGATCCGTAAAAAGGAGATAAAGTACTACTAATGATTAAGAAAAACTTATGATTAAGGGCCTGGTGATGGGACACAAAAGTAGCAGCTGACTGAATGTCAGTTGGAATAATTCCAGCCACAGCTACACACTCTTTTGATCTCCTTCAAACAAGCAAGTAGCTCATTTTGCCACAACATTAAATATGTTTTCCTTAAAGCCCTAAAAGATAAGACAACAAGCTGGAGAAAGTTGTATCATTGGTTATAGAAGATGCTTTTCGCTTTTCCCTTGGATTAATAAAACTCAATTAGAAATATTATCTGACAAACTTTCTCATAGATTTAAAAGTAATTTTACTTAAAGACATTTTAGGAAGCCACTTATGCACAGGACCCCTAGTAACATGTTAAAGGTAACTCCAAACAAGCGTGCACCCTATGATTCTGTTTGTCTAGGAAATTATTAGGGGACCAAAACCACGACTTCCATAAACTAGAATGTTTTAAGTCAGATCCATAAAAAGTAGCATGGAATTTGTTCCAATTGTACAGTTGTAGATGAAACAATACTAGCTTTTCTCCTTGCTCTCCTTCATTGAAACATTCTGTCCACACTAGCCCTTTGAACAAAATACAGGATTTTTATTTCCTGCCTATTTCTTTCTAACTACTAAAACAATGACAAGCCCTGTCTTACACCCAGTCTCCTAACACATCTCTTGTTTATGCTCTTAACTCACATCAAATGTAGAACCCAAAACACCAAGATCCTTCTAGGACTCCAGGATTAGCAAAGAAATTCACATTAATTCTGTGGATTGTTGGTTTGGGGTTTTTTTGTGTTTGTTTTGTTAAAGCATTGATTTTATCATCAATTGTTTAAAAAACATATTTGTATTGGCATTGCCACATATTGGCTTGGCATTGCCCAGAATTCTTGTCTTGCTTTGGCAGCTCAACTCTTGTCTACCTTCTGCCTCCAATGCCAAGTTAAAAAAGAGAAAAAGAGTGAAAAGAATTAGCACATGGCCACAGAACAAATGCAAAATCTTTAGAAACAGTAACTACCTACGAATGTTGCTTGATTCAAATTTACTTGTAGGTATTATCACTAATATCTACATTAATTTATATAATCCAAATACATGAACCCTAACCTTTAAACGTCAAAAATACTGCTTTCAAATCTGGGGGAGATTCCGATTGGACACAAGAGAAAAATTCTTCACACTGAGGACAGTCACCATTGGAATAATCTCCCCAGGGAAGTGGTTGACTCGGCCACGTTGGACACCTTCAAGAGTCGCCTGGGCAGGCTGCTGGACCATCTTGTCTAGGCTGTGCTCTTCCTAGAAAGGTTGGACTAGATGATCCCTGAGGTCCCTTCCCACCTGGGATTCTGCGAAATCATCTTTCCTTTCTTCACCCCAACCACCGCAAGAACAGTAATTCAAGGAGTAGAACCAAGAACTG
This sequence comes from Phalacrocorax carbo, assembly GCF_963921805.1. Lineage (NCBI taxonomy): Eukaryota > Metazoa > Chordata > Aves > Suliformes > Phalacrocoracidae > Phalacrocorax > Phalacrocorax carbo. Next base: position 8,104,474 of record NC_087516.1, on the reverse strand, counting down.
CTGCTGGAGTATTAAGGCCATAACCTAGTAAGTTGGGAAAAAACCCTCTCTCATTTTTTCTTTCTTCCCCATCTTCTGTCTCTTGCTGTGTATTTGCGTATCCTGCTTGCAGTCCCACAGATCTTTAGCGCTGGGGTTGTGGTACGCCTATAGCTCTGTGAGAATCTGTCCATTAATATCAAGGTCCAACTGCAACTACACAAATACTACCTGGATTATTCTACAGGCAAGGACTGGTTATTAAAATTAAGAACTATTATAAAGGTTGACTTTAAAAAGTAGAATTAGAACATCATTCAATGTTCAGATTATTGAGGCATTTTTCCTCTACAGAAAAATAACTGCAGCATGTATTTTATTATTCTGCTGTACCACTGACTTGCAAACAAAATGTTACCTTATAGGGGGAGATATGAGTGTCTGAAGGAAAGGCCAACATTCCCATCACTTGTCGAACCTCATCCAGCTGGCTTCCCTCAGCCTGACTGAAATGCTTTCTTGCGTGTCTGAAATACAGAATTTATACCTTTATCATATAGCCTTGTTTCTAAATCAAGTAAGTTTACATAATTATGGAAGATTTCAAAGAAAACCTCCAGATCCTGCTCTCAGTACTTGAACTCCAAGTGCATTTAGAGGGCTTGAAAAAATACATCCTGCAAATGTGAATGCAAGAATGACTTTCAGAATTAGCAATTTTATGCTGCAATTTCTTAGAAACCAGAACTTCTTACTGTAGCACAAAGTCTTACCTCACCTACACCTAGAGTGACAGATCCATGATCACGAGAAGAAACGTCTCTGCTTCTGCAAGCTCAATATGTCACACTTCCTCCTTTGGCATACACTCACAAGCAAGGTAAGTCTGATAATCAGCTATTCCAAACCCTTAAATATCAAGAGTGTTCATATATCTACCTTGTTTATACTGATATTTGAGAATACTTACTTTTGAATAGTTTTTTTTTTTTTAATAGGCTAGAAAGCAATATCACTTTCTGTGCAGACAAGAAAGTGCAGGGTAATACAGCAGAAAACACCTTGTTAAGAGCAAATTTTTTTTGCCAAGGAAATAAAAAATTAAGTAGAACTTCAGTACAAGTTTTTGTACTTTAATGCATACTGACTATAAGAGATACACACAAGGCTGAAAAGTTGGATATTTGAAAGAAGCAACAGAATGACCCAAAACATATTTAAAGCAAAATTACAAACGTCAATGTTTTTCAGGAAATTAATACTAAGAAGTCAGAGAATTATTATTAGATTATGAGGATATTCAATTACTTTAAAACCCTGTATGAAACCCTCCCGTATCTAGTCTTCCCAAGATTATGAATTCTCAAGGTGGAGTTTAAGTGTGCAGGAAAACCCTCCAGCCTTTAAACTGGACAATTAGTTCAGAATTTCTGCTACAAGCTCCTGTTTCAGTGGCACACATATGTTGCATAGTAGACCGAGTATGGAATCAGCATTATATTTAATTTCTGGCATTGCATAAGCCTAGAAAAGTCTTCCCTATGCCATATTTTCTCTACGGTTTGTATTATGGGAAGATACCAAGTCATCTCTGCAGTACTCTGGTAAGCATTTGCTCTTTTTAACTTTTGAAGAGTCTTGATAAAATCTATTTGAAGTTACAAGTTACTTGAAGGAACACACAGTACTTTCCAGTTGCCCATTTCATGGGTTGAATTAAAAACAAACAAACAACTAGGTAAGTTCCATTCCCCCCTGCCCCCACCTCCCAGTTCTGCTTTCTACTAACTAGGGTCATCAATACCATGAGAACAGTCTCTTTAGCAGCGTTTCAGTACTCTTATTTCCTCTCCCACCCAAGCCAGGAAGCAATGGAAGTTATGTAGGACAGACTGTTTCCACCCAACTTCCTATTTTGGGTGAGCAATTCAGGAATGTAAATACTGTTCCCCAGGTGATTACTGTTATGAGAGCAGAAGTACAAAACCCATGGCCTGAGAGAAGAGACTAGGCAGCCTGGACATACTGGAAGAAAGCTAAAGTAAGTGCTAGTGCAGAGCTGCAGATGAAAGCGATAGCTATTTAAAAGAAAGCTTAGCAAAGCAAAAAACCTCAGCCCTACCAGTTAAGCTAAATTACTGTGTGTGCATGCATGAGGGAGAAGAGAAAAAAAAAAATGTTAAAAGAAGTGATCACTGTGCACTTGTGTTCTGTGATGTTAAAACAGAAGCGGAGCTTCAGTTTTGCACCCGCCTTGTTAGTATTGGGTCCTACTCCCCTGCAGGCCTTGACAATTTGCTCTTACAGACAGCATTTCAACAATACACCCCCTTACTGATAGGAAGGGCTCTGAGCTGCAACAGGCAAATACTGGCCACACTTACTGTATGTGTTCAGGAAGAGCAAGAATTGACACTTTGTTTTGTGTATGTACAATACATAATCGCTGTGTGGGGGGCTAGCCATTCAAAGAAGTGCTCAGCAATCGAATACTTCCATCATTGGCAAAGTACTGATGAACCCAGGGTGCAATGGCTATTTTGCGTTCAGCCAGAAAGAATTAGGTTTTCTAAAGTGACCATCTGTTAGTCTTCATCTCCTGACTTTCCCTTCTGCTTATGCCCCTTAAGAAAACAAGGAAATCTTCCCACAAAGCCTGCCATGCTAACGTCTGAACTTCATCCTCTGAGTGCCATCACTTAGAAATTAAAATGAAGCAATATATCCTTTAAAAGAGAAGCAAGTTCAGTAATTCATAGCACTCTGAAGTCTTTTTTATAGGGGAAGGAAGAAACAGTACTGTGTGAGTATATGTGAATGCACATATACATATACATTTAAACCACACCTTATTTACCCTCATGCCATTATTCACCCCTTCCCTTCTCATTCAGCTATTTCCATCTCTTTGTGCAAACATTATACTCTTGGAGTTACATGTGAACCTTGCAATGCTTATTTACGATGTTTGTACCACCATTAGCACACACTAGTCAGTATTGCTAGAGTAGGGGGCTAAATTTTTGCTTATGGTATTTTTTAAACTCATGACCAGTGGACCATCACTGAAACCGCTAACTGCATTCTTGTGACAGATCAAAATAGGTAGAAAATTTTGGTTTTCAAAACCCAAAATGATTCTGTAAACTCTGTGGGGACAAAGTCCATTGTCTCTTGTTTGAAATAGCTGTTCCTCTAGCCCAAGCAGGGGTATTGTACCTGACAAATCCAGGAATGAAAGGATACTTATGAAGACTTGAAGATTTACAGTTTACTGTCTACTAAGGGTACATTAAGTTGTTAAAAAAGTATGTAAGCTATACTGTGTGTATGTCTGCATATGCCTGAATACAAGAGTGGACATATTTATCAGGAAGAAGCGATAACTGAACACAAGAAAACTTGCTCTTTCTGCTCAGGCTTTCTGACCAATGTCTGAATGCCTTTATCTCAGAGCCCATTATGACTACAGCAAAATTTATACTCAGAGTATTCAGAAGCTTTATTATTTTTATACACCTGTTCCACCCCATCCCATAGGAAAAATAAAGGAACAAACTGTGTTTATTCACCTTTGTAGGAGAGAAGTTTACTAAAATGAAGAGACTATGGCCCTTTGCTCCTACTTCTGCACAGCAGCTATTTTTATTTACTCCTTTTGTCCTTTATATCCCAAGAACAAGCTCACAGGGTGTTTTGTTAAGCTTTTAGCCAAGAACTCTGCATATCTCTAGCATTCCATAAAAGTAGCAGAATGCTGTCAGATTTCCCAGAATGAAATTAGTGAGATCCCCAAAAATGTGAAATTAGTGTCATCAGTCAATCATTGTTACAAAAAAATCCCTAAAGAGGCTGTGGGAGTTAAAGGCCAATGATACTATGCAAAGAACTTTGTGATGTACTTAAGCTTAAGAGATTTACTCTTTGTAGTCAAGAAATAGTTTTCCTACATTCTTGACACTTGCACTTCCAGGGCTGCTCTGATAAACTACCTTAGAGGAAGGTCCATTTGTACTCATTTTAAAAAGCTACAGAAATTCAAACACTTATGTAATAAGATGTGTATTTTTAAAGCTCACATCAATTTTAACCTAAAAGCAATATGTCACTTTTGAGGTTCTCAGCAGGCCGTACGCACAGCTTTCAAACTTATTTAAACACCAGCTGCGTTTTAACAAAATGTCAGTTCTCCGAGTTCCACTCATACAGGAAACTACTTGGTAAACAGCCTCTTTCTCTGCTTTCTAATGGATGCCTGACCTATTTATTGCACCACGGACACAATACTGAAAGAATCCTGCTGCAGGCACTTAACAGAAGCAAGCTAATAAAAACACAAGTTCCAACAGTTTGCTAGAAGCAATGAGATTTATGCTACACCTTCCCAAACTATATTCCCTTATTCATTACATATTTATTTTGAAGCAAAGTAGAACGAAATGGTGAAAACTAACCTTTTTAAGCCACATTAAGAAAGGAAAGCATTGAGATGTTGAACTCTGAATGTACAAAATTATCAAAACTCACCCTGTTAAAAAGGAGTGAATTGAGATGTAGGACTTCTGTAGCTCCTTTTCATTTTACATTAAGTTATGAAGTTAAAGCAGCATTGTTATGACAGGCAAGTTGTAATTGCTTAGCATAAAATATATATCAACCCTGAATTTCAATAGGTGTATGGAATATATGTGCTTCACCCCTAACAACGAGCAGTATGGATGCCTATTTGCAATACAGATAGGAGCTGTAAGTTTTAAGCCTCAGAGGCTATGGTAGTACAAGTTACTCCATGCCAAGAGTGTTGGGTCCTCTTGATGGCTGACACCTTGCTAATTTTACCAGTTCTCATATGAAAAAGGGATCTGAAGGAAACAAATATCCTGTAACAACAGTAAAATACAGAATGACTTTATCTACATTGTCCCAATTCTCAGCATATCTCCTTATTTCAGCTCCATTCCTGCCCCCTGGTTTCCAAGCTACACAAGGAAGCTGCAGCTCAAAGAAATTAGTTTTTAAGAGCATGGACTACTCAGTGTTAAGATGCATGACTGCACATTTGGCAAAGAGGCAAACTTAGCAGAGAATAAAGCTAAAAGCACAAAGGCACAGTATTCTTCGGATATAAAGAGCACCATGGGCTTCAGAAGACAGATAATGTAGTTGAGTGTCTTTCATCCTTTTCCCAAGTACCTGACAATTCCTTAGGATTTGAGAACTCCAAAGGGTGAGTGCACATATCTAAATGCTAGCATGTGGGTTATTAAAAAAATTAATTAATGACTAATATTATATAAAATAAATAAGATAAATATTTTACTAAATATAAAAACTATTATTTATATACATTATTTAATTCTATATAAAATTATTAATTACACAAACATACACTTGTATAATAATTAATGTTAATTATTAATTAAAAATGGCTGGAGTTTATTAGATTGCACATTTGCATTGGTTGGGTTCAAACCAATGATTTAGGTGCAAGTAGGGCAAGGTAGGAATGATATCACTTAGCTCAAAGCAAGCAACACATCTGAATGAAGTTAGAAATAACTGGAAATAACTCTAAAACTTTAGGTAACTTTGGGGGTGATGTTAGTCTTAGACTGGCCTCTCCACTTACTTGCGTTATCATCTCCTTTATTCTTGTTTTTAAACAACTCTTTCTCACCCATTCTCTTCAAGAAAAGGTATGTTATGTGGTTTGCTCTGCAGAAGAGTTCTTTCCACATCTGAAACTTGGGGATGCACTAGAATGCTTTCAGTCTGTGCTTATGTTATGATACATTGTATGTCTCTTCTAGTTCTATGCTCCTCTGACCAAAAGGCAGCTTTGCCACAAATACAAGCCTCCTGCTGGTTTCAATTTCTGGGGTACCTACTATGGTTTTAAAGGCAGTAAGACTTGCAACTTCCTAACATAAAAATTGCCAGAAATGTTAAGCGGCAACAGTGTTATCACCAGAATGTATCAGCAAAGCTTCAACTCTGTCCATGAAACTTGTCATCTCTCCCTGGTTTATATATTCTTACAAACCAGAACCTGCTGTGAGTTCCTCTCTCCCTTGTCCACGTGCAAGGTCCAGTAGCTCTGCCACCTGTATCATACTTTGTGGTGCTGGCAAGATCACTGCTTATCAGAATTATCAAAATCCCACTCATTTCTGCAGAACTGGTTTCCTGTGTTATCCTGAAACATTGTTCCAACACCTTAAATCAGGACCACTAACTTAAAAGCATAAATTGCTTCATGTGCTGATGTTGTAAGTATTGCCAGAAAGACTGTGTGTGGTTGAAAGTCAGGCAGTGATGAGGTCTGACTCCACTTCTGTTACTGATTCGCACCACCCTGGGCAGTGTTACTTTCTTCACAAAGTAGCCCCCACTGAACTAGTTCAAAAGAGGTGAAAATGGATATTGCGTTGGTTTCTTCATTTGGGGCCAGGGGAAGGGAGCGGGGGTAACATAACATAGCTCGTTATTCTCACATACGTGACAATACAGAATTATCCATTCAGTACAAAAGGTGAACCTGGCCTAAAGTACAGCTTATAGAACAAGCTATGAAGACTGCAAAGCAGAAGAGAATTCAGTCAAAATTGAGATGTTAAGCTTTAAATGGGTGTTTCATTAACCTTTTAGTATTTTTGTGATTAAAACTGTAATGAGTTCCTGTGGGAAGCTAGCTGTACCTCTTGAAAATTAGTTAAGGGTATATATGTTCACTACATTGTATGCCACCACAAATTACAACTGTCTTATAAAACAGATTAATCTTCTAAACCTTTATTTTGAAGAGTAAGAATATGCAGAGTTTCAGCAACAATATTAAGTTTTTAAAATGTGTATCTGTGGAATGAGACCTTGCCTTTAAAAAAGTGAATCCCCAGCTTCAATCCAAAGACCGCTCACAACACTAGCAAGACCCTATACAGCAGCAGGGCTTCTGGGTGTTGCCATAATAGTCATGTTTCTAACAAAGCATAATACCATCTTGTTAAGAAAATTGTTTGGAAAGCATCCTAATTTCGTACCTCACAGCATCCAGTCTCTTGTTCTGTCGAATGAGTTCAATGAACTCCTGAATCCTTAGGCTGAACTCCAGACAGCTCTGAGATTAAAGACAAGACAGGGTCTTAGATGGTGCCAAAACTGCACTGCACAGTATGTTAAGTACTACGTGTGCACAACAGAAAAAGGGAGTGTTAATAACATGCAACCTTGTTTGCTTGCTTTTAGGCAATCACGCAAAAAAAGTTGAAATGCTGACTTTATGGACAAGGCATCAGCACAGAATTCCCTAAAAGCAAACAAAACCCTCTTCTTGCCTCCTTCAAAACTTCAGTATTTAGCAGGGATGACCTTTTTCCTAATGACTGAAAGCATCGTTACCCGAGATGCAACTGAGGGGTGTTTTTTCTGTACTTTCTTTCAATTTAAAGTAGTAGATTCAACAGAAGTTTGGGGCTTGTGATAATTTAGACACAAGATGTCTACCCAGAAGACTGCAAGGAAGAAACAAGTCATTGAACACTATTTTGAAAGTCCCAATATTAACAAAAAACAGCACAGAGTTTAGGTTGCTGCAGACCCCTCCCTCCCTCCCCTTCTCCAAACTTCTATCCCACTCTTCTTGTCAAACATGTAAAAGCCATGCTGGAAACAAGTCTCAAACAAGAAAACCAAGTGGCATTTACCTGTTTTTGGAAAAAGGTAAAATTTGAAGCCTAATGAAGTTGACAGTGTCCCTTTAAACCAAATTCCATCACCAGTTCACAAAATCTATAAAAAAACTTTGAATATGTGGAATTAAAAAGAAAAAGATTCTCCCCCCATAAAAGAAGAAGTCACTATGCTTCTTTATAGGGACACAGTCAACTGTTTTATTACCTTAAGAAAACAATCAAACCCAAGGTCCTCTGAATCTTGAAAAGGACTGTATTCCTTTAGTTCCCGGCTCCTTTTGGCAAATGGTTTTTTCCTTCCCCCATGCTTCTAATGAATAGTTGCCTTTTGTTCATTGTCCATCAGCATAGTAATATCAAAATTCCTTAGTGACTTCAGCAGGAATTTGAGCAACTCCAAATTTGTGCCAGTTAACTGCCTGGGGTGACTAACGCCACATTGTAACAATTGCTTATTTTAAGATTTGAAATGTAAGCCATTTGAACATGAAAGTGACACATTCTGTCATATGTTAAAATATACTTGTTTAAGGAATGGAAAATAATTCATTTTCTAACTATGCATTTTTCTGTACTCAAGCCCATATTTAGTAGAGAATAAAAATTTCTTCTCTACTTTCTTCAATTTTCAAGTAGGACTATTTTAAAATCCCCTGCTATTTAAATCTACACAAACCCCTCATTTAGAATTTTAGCTAAGTTCATTTTTACTAAAAAAATTGATCAAGCTTTATTATTTTTAATGATACTAAATCTTAATATTTTGCTGAAGTGTTTCAACAGCAGAAAACCCATATCCCAAAACAACCTTCAGAGTTTGTGTTTTATTTTTATGAATTGTCAAGTAAGCTGCAAGCCAATGGCTGTATGGGTTCTGCCGGCAAGTATAACTAGAAGAGAGTCCTAGACAATCAGATGATGCATACATTTCAACTTTGTATACCTTCAAATAATTCCACAGCAGGTATTCGCAAGAGTTTAGACAGCTCACATCTATAAACATTATATAGGACTGCGTGCTTTCCCAGGCCAAAATACAGTTTAATTTTTAGATTAGGCTTGCATTAAGGTGGTGGCTGGGATTTTAGAACATTAACACTGATGAGTAGCTAAGCAACCAGAAACAGAAGAAATGTTTATTTGTGTTTCAAAAAGAAGCATAGTGATTTCTCTTCTTCCAACTCTGATCTCTCACAGTCTTAGCTTTGGCTTTTGCTTGGGTTTTTTTAAGAAAAAAAAAAAAAAAGAAGAGTAGGGCTTGCAGAAATAGATTCTTTCATTTTTTTTTTTTTTACCAAAAAGAGGAATGGGGAAGATTTTTCCTTATTTATTGTTTGTTGAAGATTAGTGATGTAAAAGACGTTCAGATTTTATTTCTTCTATTACTTAACATATTAAGATTACACAAGGGGGATCTTTTAGCAGTATAATTATGCAATAGTGTTTACATACCAATTCTGGTTTTCCTTTAATGGTTTCCATAACAAGATCATCATTTTCTTTAGAGTAATCACTGGCCGATTTACTTTTGCGTCCCATCTTCGGTTCATTCTCATTTTGGCGCCCCTGAGTGACAGAGAACGTCACTCTTTGCTTATCATTAAGTGCACTCAGACATTTTTGGTTAAAGAAAGCGCTTAGTTTAAAAAAAGACACATACATCTTTGAGGGAGGCAGGGATTTTGGTTAATATCAGTTAAAAACAGATTTCTGCAAGCCCTATAAAAGATTACAGCGTGCTTTGAAATGCAGAATTTAAGAGACAAGGAAATTTAAACCAGTTGCATAGGAACAAGTATACAGCATGTTCAGGTCAGGGTATTCAATGGCTAGAAAAACACTTACTGTGTTATTACTTGATTAGACTGGGCTTCTGTTTTATAAAAAAACACATTTCAACAGTAGTTCCCCACGGGAAGTTAGTTGTTTACTCAAGTTTTGTTTTCTTATATACAACACTTAAAAAATACTAAGACAAAAATCTGTATGAAATTTCTCTCACTGTTAAGCCTGAGGACATTGGTAAATCTATTAATCTCACTCACCAGATACCTTCATATATGAACTGAGTTATATTCTCAGCAGGACGCAGAGAGTTATAAATGTAAGTTCACATGCATCGAGACACTACATACTTCTGCATTTAAATGTCTGTAAATCGCTAAACCCAACTGAATATTTTAGTTTTATTTGAGCATAATTTGTTGAGACAACACTTGCATCCATAAGACAACCTACCAGTTTCATGTTCAGCATTTACGTGAGCTAGCTTAGCTCCCGCTATCTATGCCTTCTTAAAAGAAGTTTTGTACTTAATGTCCTTACTTTCATACAAGGCTTCATTCAAGACCTATAATTTAAACCAAACTAACCACATCAAATGTCCAAGTAGTTTTGAAAATAATTTAAGCAAGACAGGAACACATTACATTTTCATACCTTCATTTTTCTGAGCCTGGATTTGTTATCATGACACCAAGCCAAGCAAGTCATAGTCTCTTGTCTTTCCAATGACTCTTCCACTTCTTTAGCAGTCAAAAACATCTCAATATTTACCAAGTCCTTCAAAAACAAAAACGAAAGCAGGTCTTGTTAAATTGGGCTGATATTTTACACAGCAATCCACTCTTCAGAGCTGGAATACAGAGATAGAGACTTTGTTCTAGAGACTGCTGGTTTTTAGGATAGTACTTCACAAAAAGACATTACAAGATATTTTAAAGGCTGCATTTCTATGCACTGAGATACTCCGATAGTGAGACAGTGTCAATATTTTTCTGAGTCTACTTATACAACAGAACTAGGAAAAAAAGAGTAAAGATTAAACCTAGGAGCTTTGTACAGGAAGTGATCAGATTCCATGACCACTTCAGTGCAGTTCACACAGGAGTGCTTGGTTTCCTTAAAGCTTGGCCTATTACACCGATTGGACCGTGACAATGTCCTAACATTGGCTAAAGTGAGCAAGAACTACATAGGAGAATCTGTACCTACTTTACCTAGCCATCTACAACTATTGAGTTTTAAGCGAAGTCCTACAATGGTCTGAGGTCTCCAATGTATTTTCTCTCACCTGCTTAATGTTGTAAGCTCCAGACCTTCAACTGCTTTTAATAGTTCCATCTCCAACATGCGATACCGAGGTGATAGAACAAAGTTACTATATTAAAAAGCAGTTAGGCAATGGGTGGGCCACAAGATTCCTCAAGTGCTTATCACAAGCAGAAGTTTTTGAAGAAACAGCATCCATCTAGTATCCAATTTGCCCGGAGCAAACCTGTAATATGCATCTATGCTCCTTTTTAATTACCAGCAGCTTTACACATTCATACCAATCAAGGTAAACATGACTGAATACAATTTAAGATCTAGTAGGGTATCAAAGATATTTTTTTTCATATACTTCTGCTGAAAAAAAAAAAGACTTGGGTAGACATTCCTAAATGATATGAACTGGATCCAATCCGAATTGGCACTACTGGAAGTTATTTTGGAGCTGCATAAATATGTTATGCTGTGACAGTTCCTACTTTACTGAAAAAATACACTGTGAGAAACCATAATTCAATAGACAAATGGAAATCCAGTACTGAAGTATTTCATTAATATGCACTCTAATTTTGAACAGAATCATTTTTATGTAGACTTCACAGCAAAATACTGAAAATTATATAACTGAAATGCTGAATATGACAAATTACAGTAGTTCTAGTGAACAAAACCACTCTCAGAAATAAATGGCATTTTCAGCTGTTAGAACAGCTGAATATACCTAATTTTAAAGTTTATACCTCCCTGAGACAAAGATAATAAAATAGAAGTAGCATCAAGCATTATACCATGAAAAGAATAAAGGGCTGCACGCAGCTCTTGTGTTATGAAATCCAGGTAAGTCGGGCTGAGGTCAGAGCTCGAGCAGCTACAAGGTTATAGAACAAACTTAAAATCAGACTTTCAATGACTCCTCCTATCCCCTCATTGATAAAACAAAATAATCTCTTTTTATCAATGTGTTGGCAAATAGACTGAAAGAATGCCAACCTATTCCACAAAAGGTGCCTTTTTTTTTTTTTTTGGAAGTTTTCCTACAAGAACAGGAGCATAATCTCCTTGGTAGTCTGAAGTTTTTTCTCATTATATACTCAGGTGGAAAAAAGCACGTTATTCCCGTGTGTGATAAGGGGACCACATAAAAACCTCTTGCCCAGGTAACTCATCTGCATATGTAATCTAACATATAATGCAGCCATATTCGTTATCTTGCTTGCATGTGTTCCCACACAGCCGCTGAACAGAAAGACAATTCGAGTTTAAAATAACAACATCTTCATATATTTCCTCAAGCTTATTTGAGCTATGCGTCCTCTTAATGAACAGCATTTACTTTTACACCAAATTAAGACAAAAACATTTCCCTCTACATTAAAAAAGGGCTGGATACACTAGGCAGACAACAAATCACTGGTGTAATCTAATTCGCTAGCTTTTTATAGTTTAAGATTCATCACAACACAAGGTTTTATTTTTTAAAGAAGCATAAGGGCAGCATTTGTTTTATTTCAGTGAGCTGGTGAGATTTATCAATCAGGTGTTAGTATAGCAACATTCAACTGTGAGCAAAAAGACTGTAGCTGCTGCTGAGGCAGACAGAACTCTCTGAAGTAAAAAGGGAATTCCTACATTTCTTTTGCAAATTTAAAATAAAAAGGTTCTATTTGGTACAGAAATGCTAATTAGATTTTGCTGTTGCCAAAAGAAGTCAAAGCTGGGCAGCTGTCTCTATTAAATAGACAGTACATATCCAGAAAACAGAGGAGAACATTTTTAATTAAAAGAGTTCCTTTCAAAACCAACAATCACATTTAAATTGCACCAATAAATAGGATTTTCTTCTTTGCTGACTAGATAGAAAGTTAGGGAACAATATAAAAAAAAGCATTAAGAAATCCATTTGTAGGGAAAGAAATAGCTTTTGCATTTGATAGAAAGTAGTTAGAAGTCTTAATCATGCAGATTCATAGAAGAAAAATACTACGACACAATTAGGCAAGAAACCTTTAAAAGACCCACACATGCTCATGTCACCCAAGCTTTTTTAATCTGATCATGCTTTCCTATCTTCCTTTCTTGGTGGTGCCTACACTCTTGGTGCTTCTCCACAGTGTATTTCATTAGCCAGGACTAAGGAAAGAGAAGAATGGAATATGAGAGGATTATTTGGCTTTATGAAAATCAGCACAGACCACTACTGGAGTAGTAGTCTGCCACATTTTGTGTAGATGGGAACCAGTGAACAGAGTTAGCGGCTGCAAGAAGTATCTCATGTTCCAGTCAAAACCAGCCATTAAGACCCCAATCCTGAATAGTTTTCTGAAGGTATTCTGCAATTCAGAGTTGCATAGGCTGTAGACCATACAGAAACACTGCCTTCCTCAGTTCTCAAAACAGCATTAAGATTTAATATGCTGTTATGAAAAGCCTCTCACATATATAATTTGTTTACATATAAAATTGAGCGAATATAAATATGCAATTTTAGAGAAATATTGCCACCGGCTTTGCAGGTGGAGAAAAAGCTGAAGCAAGAAATCTGTTACTGTACACTCCCCCTCCAACTGGCACAGCATTCAGCATCACGGCAAAAGTTTTCTGACTGGTATATAAATTAAAAAGCAATTCTGAAGTCTTTAATTACCATCTTTCGCAACACTGTAAAGTCTGCCTTCATTTCACAATTTCAGTTTTCACATTGTAAAAGCAATTGCAATCCTTTACTTCCAGTACCGCAGAAGCGCAGCAGAACTCTGCACTGCACACAGATTATTTCAGTCTTGTTATCAAACCGTAACTCTTAGCACAGTCTCTCCAGCCTCCTGCACATCACTACGATAATTATGCCTAAGTGACCTTGCCTTAACTTGCTTACGAATGCAGAATACCTGGCATTGGGTAGGAAGACTGACTAACATCAAACTTTCATTAATTAGGCTTCTAGATTGGTACTGAAAACTAGTTTCAAATGGCTCAGGGAAGAGAACTCTGTCCTTAAGTATTACTGACAATTATCCAAACACTAAAGAGGGACAACACAGCATAAGCATTCTTCTTCCTTCTAGTACAAGCAAGGAAGTACCACCTAGATTTTATCACTTCTGCTTAAAACTATTTGGACTAAAGTGAACTAATCTTCTCTTCTACTCAGGAGTCACTAAACAGGTATCAGAAGAGTAACTATTTAAGCACTGGATGATCATAAAAGGACTATTTAATTCCATTAGAACAGTTCAAACTTCAGAGAAAAACATTTATTATTAGAGAAAACTGCACATGAAGGCTGAAGACACTTAAGTGAAATCAGAGACTTATTTAAACAAAGAATACATCTATATATCACCTGGTGCTCTGATTTACATATATATAGCTTTTAAAAGATCACTGCATCTTTTTAAGCTGCAATTGCCTCCAGGGAGGGAGGTTACCAACCCTATGATTCTGCACAGAACTCCAATTATTAAGGTATAAAATACTATGAAGAATGAGGATTTCTTTATTGTGATTATTACTCCATATATAGTCCTGGCCAGAATAGAAGATATATCCCTGTATCGCACTTCCATTTTCTGAGATGGGTTCTTAGTAAGAACATCCCAAGCATGTATACGCACTTCCTTTCCTTTGAACAGCTTTTGGACTCTGGTCAGCATGAACAGGAGTCAACAGGCTGAATTCTCAGGGTCTCTCGCTCTTTGCCAGGTTTTTTCTCCTTAGCAGTGTCCTGTTTTTGGGAGACTCCAGCACCTGCCCTTACTGGAGGGAAAGGTTGCAGCAAACACTCACTAGTTATTCAGATACCAAAATGCCGATGCAGGAAAGATCTGATGCAGGTTTTCTCCACAGAAGGTGCAATTCAGAATAAAGCTTACATCAGCGATGGGACAAGCTTGTAGTAAGCCAGGCTCCACAAGTTCTAGAAGTCATAGCATGACTGCTTTGTAATGAAAAATAATCACTACTTTAAACATTAGTTTCAGGCATCAAACCCAAGAGGAAAATAAAAGTGGGCTCAGAATGTAATGACTTCATATGGCTGTGCTACAGAAAGGAAGAAAAAGTGATTCACAAAAATACAGTGAAGGTTATTTGAAGAATACTGCTTAGGAAATAATGAGAAGGTGGATACAAAGGTAGTAAGGTAATTTGTTTCTAACTGGTGGATATTTTAGCTTTACATGAATTTGAAATGAAACACATCTATGTCTATTACAAAGTTGTGAACCAACTGAGAATCTGGCAACCATATACTGAAGCGGGGACTACCTTTATTTTAATCCCAAAGTTTGTAATTTTAAGGCCCCACACAGTTATGAGAATTCAGTAGCGAATTGGAAAAAAGTAGTAGTAGGTCCACATATTTACAGAAACCAAGTAAACACAAAAAAAGCAGAGTCTTGCTAAAAATAATGAATGCCTATCAAACTTGTTTGCCTTTCTTTTTTGGTAGGAGTTATGCAACTACTGATAATATGCTCAAGTATTTGCACAGGATTCTTTTATTCCAAAAGACCTCAAGCAAACCTTCTCCGCTTCACTAAAACCTGACCACATCTCGGTAGTCAAAGTAAGATACCAGAGTTCAGCAACAACTCCACCCAAAAGTTTTGTTTTAGTCTTGTACTAGAAGTGACCTCTTCAAACATGGCAATTTAAGAGTGTTCCTGGGATGCCTTTAGAATGCTCTCACTTTCTATTTAGACACCAGCACAAATGTAGAGCCTTCATCCAACTTTGTTTCTTTTTTTTTTTTTAAAGTGAAGCATCTTTACATTGTAACTATACCTCAAGCAAATTAAATTTTTTCACTTAAACTACAATCATTCATTAGTTTCACAGTCATAACTAAAAGACAGCAATATGTAGATTAGTATAAGTGGTAGAGTTTGTTTCACAACAGGTGAAAATTTTAACTTCACTACAAATAATTTTTTAAAAAGTCAGTAATGACTTTCTCTTTAATATATAAGACTGGGTTTTGATTAATCCATTCCCAAATATAGAAACAACTCTTCAATATACAGTTTCAGATCTAGACAACGTGGCTCTAAAGTCACCACGAAAACCGCTCATACATTTCACACCAGACAGAACAAAATAGCAACTTTGACTTTGATCTTATGTCAAAAATGGCTTAAAAAGGACAAAAGCATCACTTCTCTAGTAGCAATACAGCTTTTGCTCAAAATTTCTGTAGTGTTCATGGGAGGGTTTTAATTTAAGTGCAACATTTTAAGATTTGGAACAGTCAGGTCAATAGTCCATTGGTCTCCACTCTGCACATGAGTTGAAGTACTTTTATTTTATGCTATCTCCAGGCACAGGTGTGGAAAGCTGTCAGAAGGAATGCATGATAAAATCCCTTATAAGTCACATGAACGTTTATGTATAAAAAAAAATCCAGAATATTTCACACATGAAATGTGGATCTTCAGGAAAGCTCAAAACCAAACAGAAACAAGTACTAAAATGTGCCATACTTGTTATTTTCAAATCCCCTATGAGCAATCCTCAAAACAAGACGATTAATCAAAAAAGAAAAGTTAGGCTTACAAGATTTTAAAAAAGTTTGATTTAGATGGAAAAAGGTAGCATTTTGTAGAGGAGGAAGCTTCCTTGGTGAAAAAAACAACAGTCAAAAAGGCTATTTGTTGTATAAAATAGGCTATTCATAACATCACAAGATACTATTTATTTTTTTTAAACAAGCAAATTGTTTATTTTTAATTGCTTGCTAGCATCAGTACGAAATTGAAAATCGCCCAGTAAGCCTCAGGCTATCCGTGGCTTGCTGCCCAGAGTATGTACCAATGGCAGTTTTAATAAGATTGACTATCTATACATATTACATGCATAAGAGCGCTACCTTTGTATTAAAAAAGGCTTTGCAGAAGCACTTTAGCATTCAGTAGTACGGTAAGCATTCATTTAAGCTACTTCTATATGAACTACAACAAACAGACCACTCTAAACCAACAACTTTAAAAAACTGGTTTAAGTTTTCAATGACTACTCACATGCTGAACTACACACCCTCAATTTGCAACCTAACCTTCAATACAACTTAGGACACAGCTGTAGAACTGAAATAGAAATGCAATAATGAACAGATATGAACAGAAAGGTCTAACTAGTCTTCTACATGAATATATTTATTAAAGTTTCCTCTATGGTGAATAGACAACTTGGAAGAAGGCAGGTGCCAGGAGCTACAAGGTAGGGAACAGGACCATCTGGGAAAGAAAAAAAAAAGAGGTTAGCATATTTCTGCAGTGAAGAGACAGTGAAAAACCATGTCAGTTGGCAGGAACAGGAGCACTAGAACACACCACAGTAACACTGCCTACTTGGAAACATGCACGGAAAGAAAAAGTGGAGGTGCAGGTGAAAAGCAGAACAGGGCAATAGATTGATGACAGTAACATGGAGAGACCTTCCCCCCCCCCCCCCCCCCCCCCCAGTCAATTGCTCTGCCCCTATATAAGGGGAAGAGTAAAAGGCTGCTGGTTACAAGAAAGATCCTTCAGAGTGAATGCAGAGTATGTATAAACTGTGTAGAGGTCAAAGGAAAATGCAAATTATTACGAAAACAATGACATAGGTGGTGACAATACAGCAACATCGCAGTTACTGAAGATCAGTTAAAATAAGGCACAAACTAACATTAAGAGGCCTCCTTACTCTCTGCTCATAAAATAATGTTGTCTGAAGTTCATTAAGCTACTATTAAGTGTTATAATGCTACACACATTAACAGGATTACAGAGAAAATAAACAGAGCAATTGACAGAATGTCCTACTCCAAAGCCAGCTGCAGAGCTAGTTGTTAGAGAAAAGCAAAGACAGACAGCCAAACCACAGATTCATCAACAGAAGAGCCAGAAAAGTTTTTGTCTGCAAAATAAACACAGTATCCCATGGTGTACAGTTGAGCTTTCACATGACAGCATCTTCTATGACCTTTGTATAGCACAGACCTTTTACCTGGTTATTTTTGAAAGACCCCAGGAACTTGTATTGACTGATTGTCTGTCAGAAGATTGTCTTTATCTAGCATTAGGAGATGCTGGTACTTTTGGAGTTGGTTCTAGCTTTGTGTTTGTTTTCAAACTTGATTTTTTCTGACTTCTGATTCCACGTATTGTTTCCTTCCCTAAGATCTTCTGCACTAGATTATGAAGTTCCTTGGCATTAGATTATCAGGTTCCTTGGTATATGACTTTTGCTCTCATACCTAGCAAAAGCACCTGCTTCCTTACATTTTCCAGTCATCTCCCTCCCATTTTTCTAACAGCTTTCCTAAAGCGTGGTCACCAAAACTATACATATTCTGGTACTGACTGCTCCAGAGCCAAATAAAGATAAATGTTTCATCTGTCTACTTTTGCTCATGCACACAAGCCACTTTGGTAGAGCCTCACAGTTGCAGCTAGCACTTTGGTTGGTTATTAGCAAGCTGTTTTCCCAGTGCATCCTCTACTCCTGCCTCAGCAATTTTTGTAGCTCAGCAAATGGATGCACCTTACCCAGCAGTACATTACACCATGCTAAGCACAGTAATAAATGACTACGCTACAGTAATGCGACAAAGCCTCTAGAGCTTAAGATGCATCACTGGGCAGGGATGGAAAAAAAAAGCTTCTGGTCTTAGCTCTACCATGGCCATTTTCTGTTGTCGCCTCTTCTAGCAGAGGAGAGACAACTAATCCCTTGCAGAAGCCCTGCAGCTTCTGTCCATGCAGGATCAGTCTGTATTAGCAGCTACACACATTCACAGAAAGCAAACTCCTGTCATTGATTCTCAGTAATACGAGAAAGTGTTAAATGCAAAGTAACATTTACACTTTGAAGGAATGTCTGACAGGAAGAATGTACAATAAGAAAAATCTCAGAGGCATAACTGAAACCAAACCTCTTCTATACCTAGGCAATCTACAGGTGATAACACCATTCTCCCTTGAGATAAAATTTCAATTCAAGACTCTTGAATCACTAGCCTACCAGACTAAGTATCTTGTAATAAGTTAGCTCTGTTATGATACACTACAGGTAACCCATTTTGTCTAAAAGGACTGGAAAAAATAGACATGCAACATCACAGCACATTTCATATCCTTGGCTTTTGAAGTGTCAAATGATTTGTAATGAGAAAGTTTGTTATTCTGCATTGATCTTGACTATTTCACATTTACATAATTCTAATTCCCAAAGATGCTTGAGACAAACTGCAGATGTAAGGCTGTTCAGGAATTACAGCACTTTGAAATTCAGATGAACACACCTAGACACTCATTATACCAATCTAGTGAAAGTTGCCATGCCTACACTAAGAACAGCCAAAACATATTTAAAGGAGTTTCCGAGTTGCTCATCTATAGAGCCTAGTTCTTTAAGGTAACTCAAAACAGGCACAAGTTAACATTTAAAAGTGCCAGGATAAGTTGTGCCTGTTCAGGAACTCTTTCATATGTAGTATTCTCAAACATCTCTAGTGTGAGAACAGCAAGTCATAGAAGAGGGACACAATAAATAGATCCAGACAAAAAAGAGACACCTTCTGCCATTTAGAAACTCAGCTTGTCTACATTCTGCAGGACAACAAAGCAAGAAAATCCATGCAAGCATTATGCAAGTATTATTTACCTATTTAGAATTGAAGTGTTATGAACATAAAATTGTTTTGATGAATAAATTTAATATGTATTTGTGTGTTTGCCTACAAGCCATTCTTGGACTACGTGTCTTAACAAGGAAGATTTCTAAGGGTACAATGGTATGATTGTGGAGGAGTACTTATTCAGCTTTTAACTTTAAGATCCTATGGTTTCCTTCACTCAAACTTAAGTTTTTCTAAACATTCGTGTGAATTTCTTACTGCAGCAATCACATATTACTGACATCCAGTCTGCTCAAGTATTAAAAGTTTACTGATCCAATGCTCTCGAACTGCATTATGTAGCTTATTTGTTATTACTATTTTAGATTAAGTTTAAAAGTTTTACTCTTAGATTTTTAAGTTTCCTAGATTTGAGTTTTGCTTTACATTTAAGTTTTCACTCCTAGTTCACCCAACCATAAAAGTTAAATCCGAATAGACATTTCAGGCCTTTGGGGAGAAGACTGGTAGAACTCAGCTGTAGCAAAGCACACGCTTATTTCTGACATGCATATATACCATCAGTCTGCTATGGTGATCGTCCCTTCATTCATGAAGTGGAATGCAGCTCTAGCAGTGCTAGAAGACTCAGTGGAGCAGAGGTCAGTCTCCAGAGAGACAGAAGAGATATCCTACCTGCACATTCCTGCTGATGTGCAGATCCACCTGTGGTTGTGGACATTCACTGACCATAGGATGCCTTTATCCTGCACATCCCTCAGAGCAAGAATACCAGCTACACAGGCTTAAGAAACTTTCGGTCCAGTGGGACAGGCAAAGACAATCAGCTTAAATATGAAACTTTCCTTAAAATCCAGGCAGCTACGGGTTCAATACCATCTGCTCTCCTCTGTCAACATCCAGGAGGTGAGCTTCCACAAGACCTAAACAAACCTAAGCCTATTGCATTTTGATCAGAATGGTATTCTCAGACAGCATTTTTCATTCACTTTTTCAGTTAAAACTTAATAATTTTCCTGTTTGTGATGCTCAAATATGTGCAAGGGGAGAAGGAGTAGGCGGGGAGAGAGAGAATCATTGGTAGGAACAGTTATTCAGGGAAAAGATGACCTCAAAAATGGCAGCTTCAGTGAGATTTTGCCCTGTAACACAGAAAGAAATAATTCAGCAGTCTCCTACCGATGTCCCAGCTGAAGGATCCATTTTACAGTGTTGAGGAACACTTAAAGCAAGAAAAAACCTTTAACTTTGGGGTTGAAAAAAGGAACAAGGATGTAGGACAGTATAAAGAAGAGATCAGGTACTTGGTTAAAAGCATGCAGCTTGACTGGAAGAATTCAAGTTCCTCTTATTCCAAAGGACATCAAGTAAGATTGTTGACTTTCTCTAACAACATTAAGACAATGGAACACATCTGAATTTGTTGCATGTATCTTTCCAAATACTCAGGCTAATCCATTCAAAATGGTTTCCAAATCATTAAAACAAACTGCATTTATGCAGCAGAAAGAGTTAGAACTAGACCAAATTGGAGAGAGGGGAGAACAGAGGATAATCAGTGACTACTATTCCTTTCATTTATACTAATCAAAATTTATTTTTTAAAAATACATTTACTATACCAGTTTGAAAGATAATTAAATATTTTCAAGAATAGCTTTGCAACATCTACCTTGCTTTGATATTCTCCAGGGAATAATTATTACCACAGATTCAGAAGTTCTCAAGAAGGAAATGATTGACAAAAACTGAAGATCTGAACTCCCACTTCAAGAAAATTGTTACCTTTTTAGGACTGCTGTCAACTAGTTTAATACTGCTTCAAGTGTCAAGAAGCCCTTCTAATAGAGGTCAATGTTTACAGTGGTCATATGTCTGGACAAGACTTTTGAATTCAGTGGAACATCCAATTTTTTTTTCTCAACAATTCTTAAGAGCAAAAAACATGCTATGGTATTAATGCAAATGGCTAGTTAGGTATCTCTGAAGGACAATGCACCTACTTAACTACTGATTTAAGAACATTAATTTGCAAACCTTTGGCGTCCATGATGGAAAGTCAAGTTAACCAGTTTTAAGATATTTAAGAGTTATTTCAACTCAAGTGCTCCCTTACACCTGCAACTGTACAGTGCCACTGCCTACCCTCCCCATGGCTGTAGCAGTTCTTTTGCCCCTCAGTGGTTTATAGATTTCTAAATCATTTGCCCCCCACCCTCACACACAGACACTTGGTTTAATTCATGCTGTTCTTCAGAGGACACACTGCCACTTGTACAGCTTCTGTACAGTATGGGCATCAAGGCAAGGACATATCTTCTTTTACTAAAACTAAGCAAAGGCAGAAAGAGGATTTACAGCATATGAGAGACTGGCAGCTTCAGAATCTAGGTTTATTTTCAATTGGCAAAAATCACTATAGCTATTACAGAATTAGGCAAAGAACATAGCACTTCAAGTGGGTTGGTTTTTTTTTTTCCTTCTTAGCCTATCAAAAAGGGGGCTAGACAAAGAATTAAATTTAAGAAACAAGCACCCCATAGAACCACAAGCAAAGCACTACCTACTTAACCTAATTACAAAGCTTATCTATAAACAGCAACCCACTTCCTACTGGAACACCACACTTCCAAAACTGGATTTGCGTATGAATTAATGGCACAGAGGTGAGATAGCAGAACATGGAATAGCAAAGTTTAAGTTAAGAGACGACCCTGCCAGCTAGCTGAGGATATGAATTTACAGATTAAAATATGCATTTTTATATTGGTGTTATACTCCAAAGTCAGTAATGATCTTATTTTAACTCTAAGTTTAACAAGCTGATACTGACGAGCTTCATTTGTATGCAATAACAAAAAGGTAATGTCTAGTTTATATCTTCATCACAAACTGGTTTTCACATCATTAGGGAGCCAGAAGACAAAAAAGTCCACAATAGAATTCCCTCCACCCCATATTTACTTTGGCACAAATGTGACATTTCTGTCCTTGACTGTCAGCTCTTATTTTAATATTACTCACATTTTGGTTTACTTTCTCAAGCAGCATTACTTTTCTTTAAAGACATATCACACACATTACGTGTTTGTAGTTTCTTATATCGCCATAAACAATTATGCTTTATATATGCTGCATGCCAGAAGTTATTCCTAACTTGAGCTAGTTCATAACTCTGATATTTAAACTTCCGTATCATTTTTCACATCCAGCATTTCTTTCCATAGCTGTTTGCTTCCTAGTTTATAACCATGGCTTTTAAGTGCTTTTCTTCCATGACAAGTATTCAAGAATATCATTCCTATGAAGGTAGTGAATTTAGAAAGCAGACTAGAATTTGTCACAGCTCATCAATAACTATGAGAGTTGGACACTACAGTGTATAGTCGATCTTTGAGCAAACTGTCTGCTGTGTGTTATTGGCAACATATGAATGATTTAATGGTTTGGTTTTGGTCACTGAAACAGAATGTTTTCTAAACTGTTTCTACTCTTGAAGTACCTTAGCAGTTCTGCAGGTCTCTTAGCATTCAGAAGCCATGCAAGGAACTTAAAACAAGCAGGCGGAGACATGCTCCCAAGGTGGGTCTAATAGCTACTGAAAGATGCTTAACCTGGGATCCACCATCTACAACTGAAATTGAAAGAGCCATTTCCTTCACCCTTTTCAAACAGCGGCAAAGGGCACTTCTAGCCATTTGGCCACAGAAACAGCATCACAGATGGCTGACACTGGGTCCTCTGGAGGTTGTGTAGTCCCCTTGCTCAAAGTGGGGTCATCTAAAACAGGTTACTTTAGGCCTTTTGCAGTCCAATCTGGGTTTGCATATCTCCCAGTACAGACAGACTCCACACCCCAGTGTGTCTGCTGGGGAGCTCGGGACTAGATACAGCACTCCAGATGGGTCTAACCAGTGTTGAGTAGAGGGGCTGGATCACCACCCTTCCCCTGCTGGCGATGCTCATCCCAGAGCAACCCAGAATGCTGTCGAGTCCACTTTGCCACAAGACTGCATTGCTGGATCATGCTTCACTCACCCACACTGGTGGACAGGCTGAGCAAACCCCCACCTCTTAGGGTATAGGGCCTACCCGGCGGTAACAATATTTTCTTGATATATAAAATACAGAAAAACCCCAGGTAATAGACATGGCCAGGTTCACTACACAGCAATGTGCTTCTGAACTCTGCAGTGGTAGACACATTTATCAAAATTACAGTTGAGACTACAGTAAACAGAAATATTACTTTGAATGAGAGAAGAATACCACGATATTTTGTAATCTCTACAGCAAAATTACATTATTAAGCATTAGAGAATGTTTCAATGCTCCTACCCTTCAGCAAGAACACAACAGAGATGTCCTATTAAACCAGCAAAGCCACAAATTCTGTGTAACAATCAAGTCTCAGTATCTTACTGTTGCAAAATCTGTTCACAATGAGTATCACCACACAGTAAGAAAGACTGAGTACAATGTTGAGAGACCAAGGGAAGACTATCCTCATTTAGCCAAAATGCAAACTTTAATGTTCAGTAAAATGCATCATTTCAGCAAGCTAGAAGAAATATAGCCTCAGTGCATTCAACACATCCAACTAAGTTATTCAAGTTACTTTGATGTTATGGAAGTAAAAATACTTAGGCTTGAAGGCAGAAGTTAAATAAACTTATTTAAAACTTTTTTAAAAAAACACAAAAGTTTCTATTCAACCAACAGAATGAAAAGCTTTAAGATTCACAAGTGCAACGCGTCTACCACACGGTCTGGCAGTGTATCATGACAGACTTCCATGCTCATGTCTAAACCAAAGCTGAGGATTACTTAATGAGGCATAATAGAACTTGCTATGAAAATGAAGATATTTCCATAGTGCTCTTTCAGCAGACCTAGTAGGTATGGTAACATGATGATTCAGCAGGAGATGAGCTTCTGCTCAAACACAGGGAAGCATCTATCAGAAGTGGAAGAGCTGCTGACCATTCAGCTGCAATTATCCCAGAATAATTGTCTTGTTTTTTTTCATTCACATGCATGGGCTATCTTTAGTGAGGCACAGCAGCCTCTTCAGTGAATTTCTTCAGGATTATTTCCTATTACTACTTTGTAATCCACTTCTTGCCCTCTCTGTTCCATTCAGTCTCTACTTGCTGTTTCCCTTTTGGTATTTACTGTAATCACTGCTGGTTGAACACCAGACTGGCAAAGTAGCCAGGGAGTAACAGCAGCACGTGACAGATATTTGTACAAGACAAAGAGCAGGTATATATATGCTGTAATTTGTCAGCAGTAACACAAATCTCTTCCCCTCAACTAGCTCAGAGATGTGTAAACTCTGTAACCTAAGAAAGGCAAAGTATGTAAGTCACTTAATACAAGTAAACTCTCAGCATCTTTAACTTTATAGAAGAAAGATTTTAACCGAGGCAGTTGGATACCTTCTGGAGTCAGGAATATCAAGGTAACTTAAAATTCAAGAATCACCGAGTATCAAATAGCAAATGTTACCTAAAATTAGCGTGATTTCTCTGCATGAAGAGCAAATTCTTAACGAATCAGCTTTAACATCCTTGTGACTGTCAGCGGACCACAGTGTCGACACACTGCTCTGCATAACGAAGCTACACCAAGGTGCACAATCTCTCAACGCTTCATAAGCAATTATGAGATGGAAGCAAAACTAACCAGACAACCAGTTAAAAGGGAAAGTGACAACCACAGAATCATAGATGGCAAAATAAAGCAAAACAGCAAAAAGTTTCTATGGACCATGCAAGATATACTGGCTACTAAAAAACCCAATTGTATCAAGATTTATTTCCAAAGTAGAACCCAGCTTCCCTCTCGATGTATTAAGTACATCAATGATACAATAGTAGGATGATACAATAAAACAGTTGTTCCTGCAAGCAGCATAGCATATGCTGCTCAGTCAGGTCACCTACATGTATCGAAGCGTGGTTAGACAGATGGGATGCTCTACCAACCGCTTAATCAGCGGCCTAAAGGCTGCTAACAAGAAATTCTGTATGACATTTGAGAATTATTCTAAGTTTTATTAGGGCAAGGTGTTTATCTAAAAGCATTTAATTTGTGACTAAAAGTTATGCTTTCATTTTTGACTTAATACAATAAAATACAATTTAAGTCAAGTAAGGAGATCAAGCTCAGGCCTAAAAAGATGAACAGATAAACATTAGCAATAAAGGCATGCTCATACATAAAAATAGCTGCTACAGGGCTAAAGCAGCTTGTATTTGCCAACTTCCCCTTTACTACCGTTTTGTTAGTAAGTTAGTGCACTTTGCTACCAACCTCAATACCGCTTTGTCTTGCTAGTTTTACGGCTGTATTGTAGTAGCCACAGCGTAAAAGATGTTCCACCATCATACGATCCATACGTTTCTTCTTCCACATGTTTGCAGCAGCTGGCTGGTCACTACTATGTTCTTTCAGGTGTTCAATCCTACGTTTGCAGAGTTTTGCACTTTCATCTTCAGCCTGGATTGATTCAACTGCCTAAAGAGTAAAAATTAACAGGAACAAATAAGAGCCATACATTTTTCAATTTGCTTTTAAATCAAAATACAGTAAGAATTGTTTGTAAGCATTCTTTATATATTATACAGTTACTCCAAATAGCATTTCTTTAATTTAGAAAGACATTTCCTATGGCAGTGCATAAGTATCAGCACGGCTGGTCCAGTTCTGAGATATTCTTCCACAGAAATAAGTTTTTATATAACATTTGAACATTATGAATATATGCAACTTTCTGCTAATGCGCAGTAAGTCCCAAAATGGCAACTTATCAACTACAACAGCAACTGCTGCAGTAGTCTGCAAAGAGCTTTGTGAAGGTTTGCAGTTGCCTGGTCCAAACAGTTGACAATCACGAATTTCCACCTCTAACCTACGCACGGCTTCTTCCTCAAGCAGCTGTCCTACCAAATTAGTTCTACCCAGGAGTGATGCAGAATAATCCCACATTACTTCTAATACACTGGAGCCATTTTAATCAGTCATGCAATAATGAAAATTATATAAACATTTGGCCACTTGGCACCTTTAATTCAAGGACCTTGAAGTAGTTTTTCAAGAATTATCACCTTTGTTAAACTGGTATTATTTTACTTACCTCTGCTACTTTGGAAACATGGATCTACTATTAGGAGCATTACTTAGGAAAATAAATTTGTCCAGAGGAAGCAGAAAGACTTTCTTTTAAACCAACATACTGGCAAACCAAGTGCAAAACACACCCCCTAAAATATCTGCATAACATGTTTGTGGTTTTTTTTTTTTTAAATTAAAAAAACAAACACTCAGGTCATACTTATTTTTCCTCAGCCTTGAAGTTAAATGGCTGATTAGTTATGCTGCAAGTTTTACCAGGCAATTTTATTACAGACATATCGTAATCCAAAGCTAGCTGACTCAGCCAGCATACAGCACGTGGCTGTTGTGGGTCATGCCAGGCTACAGACAACAAGAAGGCCTGCAGTACTTTTATATGCTTGCTAAGGTAAAAGCAAACCAGAAGACAATGAAGGCTTAATACCTTTCTCATCTGTGATATATCACTAGCGATGCAGTTTCAGGTTTGGTTGCCTTACTCATGGTGACTTTAAACTTGCTGGCTTGTGTTTGAATAAATGCACAGCTATGGCAACAGGGAAGTCCATGCAGGTCTCCCAACCACACACAGACCAAAATACCTGGGTGGCTTTTGGCAGCCCACTTGCACTCCATGCTGGCACAGCTACCTTCCCAGTACTCAACCTATTCAGGCTACAGGATCATCCTTGTCTAACAGCCCCAGCTCCAAAAGCACAGGTTGGTTTTAATTACTTTTACCATGTATGCTCATTTACAGGCTACTTCTAGAAGGATCAATATTTGAAAAGCAAAGTGAAATAAATGAAAACCTGTACAAGAAAAGCCTATCAAGCATTTAGTCCAGTTAAGCCTGGCTGTGATCTGGCCCTTGATACCAAATTCAAGTATCTAAAACCCTAGTCACGATACAAAATAGTCTTTTACTAAAATTCCTGTAAACAGTAATAAAAATAACTCAGTATAGATGCAAGTCTGAGTTACTTCTATTACTGAATTTAGCTTTATTTTGTAACATGTGGTTTGGAGATCAGTATTTTAAGTTATAAACTGAGTCTCTTCCTATTCAGAAAGCAAACACTAACTCAAGCCAAAACTCACTTGGATGTCTGCAGTATTAGCAGACGTGAAGGCAACCTCAAGAATTATTCTGAATACAGCTAGGAGAATTCAAGGCAGCCAGGCACAAAGGTTGAGCCCCTTCTCATATCAAAGGGATTTCCTGATATGGTTTTGTATCTGGACTCAGGCAGCTCTTGCTGGTTTTTTTATCCTTCTAGTGCATTCAGAACGGCTACAGATCCTTTTCAAAACTCTCTGAAACAAGGCTATCTGGACTTGCCCTGCTGGATACTAAAAGAACTCGAGGGTACAAGCATATTAAACAGGATACAAAAGGGGAAACACAAAGGCCTAGGTTTCCCCAGGATCGTTCTCAGAACCCAAGAAACATGCTGTGTTGAAAAGCTCTATTTTACGAAACAGTAAGGTGTTAAACAAAGGAACCATCTCATTCTATTACGGCCATCTCAGCAGTTCATCAGATCCTTGTCTAAACACAGGAGGAAACAGAGATCCCTCGTGGGTCCAAAGGCCCTAAAGAAAACAATCATTTTGCTCGGGGCAGAGATTACAGAGAAGACAGCTGGAGTTGAGGGTTTGGAACAGAAACAAGACCTTTGCATTCCAGAAGACTTTTACTGTTAAACAGATTTTTTTTTTTTGGCCTTTTGTTCTTTCTGAGCAGCTATAAGATTCCCCACAGTCTTTCAGGCAGTCAGAAACAAATGAACAATTACACTAAAATGGAGCCTTGCACCCAAAACATTCAGCAATGCCTTCAGACACACCTCCGCAGTCAGCAAAGATCTAACAAGTAAATAACTTACTCCTCCACATCATTACTACACACCTACAAGCAAAATCTAACACCTCTTTCAGAAATAGCTGTAATTTCTTTCTGTAAGTAACAGCAGTGAAGAAAACATATCCTTTAAGACCTAAGTCTCACAAACCACAGATGAAAACAGCAATTAGATTTATGAATTCTTTTGCAGATCAACTTTTCAACACCTAGCTACCTGTTCAAGCAGAAAACCCCAAATCAACACACATGACTTATTTTCATGTTACAAACCTCCAAGGTATTTTGACACGTCACAATTTTGTCTCAAGATTTTTATCTGTTGGTTAGTTCACTTAAGTTTTAATGAAATGACTCTGCTACCATTTGTTTTGTCTATTTATTTTTGGTGAAGCACTGCTTTAAAGACAGGTGACAGTGCTACTCTCATTTTTCTGCAAAATCTGTTTCAAGTAAGCGTGCTGATGAGTTTCAGGATGAGTAATATTCCCATCCAAAATAAGGATGGCTTATACTACACAGTTTATGTTTTTAATCCTCCTCCTTAGAAAGAAGTGGTAAAAGCAAGAAACTTTGGCTGTATTTCATACAAGTGTTCAAGCTTAACAGCTAGAAGCAGGTTATCCTGCTAAACTTTGTTTAAAATGCTTTCAGTAATATTCCCTAGACCTTCCAACCTGCAAGTTCAGTGTTTGTAAAAATTGAAGTAATAATACAGGACCAATTGCACTTTCTTTTGCAAAGAAGCCTCAACACTGCAAACTCCCCTGGGGTTTCACCATTTTTCAGACTCATCTTCCTCCTCTCTTCCCTCATCAAGTGAAGAATTAATGCAGCTGCACAAACCTTTCCACTAGACAAGCAGGAATTGATAGAAATCCGTTCATTTTGCTGCTATTTCTTTTCTGTGGGTAGAGAAATTCCTTTTCACGACTATAAATACATACTAATTTTATCTTTCAACAGAGGTTTGCTATAGTTAGTCACAGAACACCAAATCATATTTCATAAGCTCAGTAAAGCAACATACAGTAAGTTTTGGTATTTTGCTGTGTGTTCTAAGGCCTTTATTTACAGTGCCAGTGATACCTATAACTTGAAAAGAAAATTCAAGCAATCAGCATTGTAGAAGACTACTTCTGTGTGCCTTTGCAAAGGCAAAGCAATCACAAGGTAGAACAGCGCTTACCTTTCGTTTCAGAACACTGAGTTTTTCAACTACTCCATCCAGGAGACTAACAACTGAATCCACAGCAGGACAACTGCTCAGTGTCTTCTCCAGCTCTGCCACAACCATTGTAACGTGGCTTGTCTCACGATCAATGTTTTTCTGTGCAGCTCGAAACCGTTTGTTCAGTGTTTCATATGGCACCTGGATGAGAAATATCAAGTCATTAGAATTTCTACATTAAAAAAGCCAGGTCTTCTGGAGTTTAAAAGAGACTGATTATTTTTATCTGATGCAGTCAGAACACCACCTTGGTTCCAGGACACTAGAGGTCATTAATTGAACACTCATTTTGGGTAATAAAAAAAAAAAACAAACCAAGAAACCCACAACAGTGACAGGAAATAAAAGCTGGTAGATTCTTCTCTGATACCAGCTTTACCTATCCTGCTTTGACTGTAGCAAGCAGTGATGGAAACAGTTCAGGGAGAACAGAAAGCAAAGACAAATGTGGATCTAAAAAAGGAAAGCTACAAGTTAACTACAACTAAGAGATCATCCTTCAGAACATGGCTTTTTAGTGTCAGGAGTTCATAAAAGAAGAGAAAGTTACCTGTGCGAAAGCGTGTATAATGCATATTGGCTGCTGAAAAATTTATACACAGTATACCAATGGTTATTCAGGAAATCTAATAGGTCTCCTACCTACTTGTGCCCATTAAGGACTACTTTTTAATATTAAATTCAGTAGGACTATAATGAATGCTAAGAGAAACTCCATGTAAGTTTTCTTTTGGTGAAAAAAGCCTACACTATATGACTAAGCTTGTTAAATTTCTCCATTCCTTGGCTGAAAGACTAACTAGGCCTCCTGTCCTACTTGTCCCATGCCTTTATGGGACAGGCACATCAAGACTGCTACTGATGGCCATTAAGGACACATATATGGGAGTAGTCTACAGCCTGGTCTTATTTCAGGGTACTGAATGATTTGGGGAAAGCTTACAGTAAACATTAAGGTGCTCCCATCATGTTGCTTCCACTACAGTGACAGCATCAGCAATTTAGACAGGAAGTTCTATTACCTCATGGAAACAGGAATTCTAGAACTAAGAACATTTGAGTGTTACACACTTAACTAATCCACATCTTATCTTCAAAACGTCCATGAGAATTTCTTTCAGGTAGTTATGATAATCTTGATTGCTTTTCCATTAATCAAAGGTATAATTTAGCTAGCAATCAGATTACACATATTAAAGGTAAAACAGGAAACGCAAATCAGTGTTCTGTTTGATACATATCACATATATGTTTGATTACAAATCTTTCAAGTGTATCACTTCTAATCAGTTATATCAAGATTGCCTTAATTTTCTTCCTTCTAATCATTTGCATGCAAGAAAGTATCCCTAGGGTCCACTCTCCTTTTGGGCTCTCTCTTAAGAGAGAGGCTACTACATAAGCATTGCAATCGACAATCAGAGATGCACTGAGAATCAGCTTAGGTTCAGAATAAGGAAGATGAGCCAAAGTACTTGCTTTCCAAGACTGTGTATGACCTAAAATAACTTGTTCTTATATTTCTGCTACAAATAACACAAGGATACCCCTAAGATAAGAAAGGGCTTCTCTTCCTCTCAGAAAGGCTGCAATGATCTACCTAATACTTTTTGGCATCTCAAACTAAGACCTAAACAAATGACAGAACAAGGTTTTTGCTTGATACTTCTGTGGTAAAAAAAATTTCTTTATACATCCTCCCCTAAAATCCCAGCACCGCACCCCCCCAAAACTCAAACCACATAAAACATCACAATAGGCTTCAACACCTACTTAGTTGTCTATATAACAGTTTTTTATTCCATCTTTAACTCTTACTTTATTTCCCTTCTCCATGTCCGCAAAAAGGATAAAAGGTTTCAAGGCCTCAGAGATAGAATGTGTGTTTTGGGGGCTGTTATTTTGACATCTCATGCTTTTGAGCATGGAAGCCCGTTTCCAACTCCAAGACTTGATGCCAAACAGTATTAAGGCAACTTTCTTTTTACCCCTGCATTCTTATTAATTGAAAAACCTATTTCCTTCAGTTCCTTGCATCTACTGAATTTAATTTCTACTTTGCTCATCAGCTTTCCACACCACACTGAAAAGCTACATCAATCAAGACTTCCAGAAGCTGCTATTGATTTGAGGTATCCGACCACAAAAAGTGTTCTTGTTAAATTTTGAGCAGTCAGTTGAACTGGACACACAGATCTAGTCAATATGAAAAAAATCTTAGCTTTAATCTCCCTTTTCCCTAGTTTCTTATCTGTACACAAGAGCAATAACACTTCCCGTTTCCCATGCTCTCTCTCTTTAGCGTGCAGATTTCTGGCACAGTCTGTGTTCATATGACATTTAGAACAATTGGACTTTCAATTTCAGCTGGCATAATTATACATCCTTTATATGGTGTCTAGGTGCAATAGGTTTGAATCTTGTTTTATCCATATTTTTATTCCCCCCAAAAAAGAGTATCCTGGGTGGAAAAGGCCAGAAGTTGAACTGTTTTACTATATACTTTGAAAGAAAGTACAAATAAATATATCACTAAACATAATTTTAGTGCACCATGACAAAGAAAATGACTGTAAAGGTACAATGAAATTATCTGCACAACTGAAACTGACAGTAAGTGCTCTCTACCAGAGTTTTTCCATAGTTTGCATGGGCATTTGTTTCTTACTGTATAGCCAGTAGTTTTTAGAGAATATTTGTAAATTGTAACCAGGTACAACTTCTACACTTATTTTACAGGACTAAATTTTGGCATTCGTAGAATCTATAAATTGGAACTGTTACGCTCCTTACCAAGAAAGCATCTTATCTAGACTCTGCATCTTGATCCGCTGGTTCTTTTGTTACTCATACAGTTCCTATGCTCCAAAAGAGACTCAGTTTCCCAGTACTGGTTTGCTTTACCACAGAACTCTTCAACAATTACAGGCTCTGTACCAATAAGTTTACTTTCTTCTCCAATAATGAAAGTAAATGGAAGGAGAACATAACAGAAAAACACTTGAGAAAATGTAATTCTAAAAATGCTTAATTATGGTTCGCTTTAATTTTCAGGTGCCATAGTTATAAGAGAGTGAACAGCAAACTTTTTGCACCAAGAGACAGCTGCAACATTTACGTATCATTAACTGCCACAAGCCTATTAGAGACTTTCAATTTTTACTGCCACTACCATTCTGCGACCAAGCCTGGATTACACAGTTATTCTTTAAGGACAAGACTGGTCTGCAGAACTCAGCCTAGGGAAGCATTACATTAATGAAAAAAGCTACTGAAGATTGAAAAAATGTGAGATAAAGCAGCAAGAACCAACCAGAGAATATTCTACAAACACACAATACCAACTTGTCCTACTCATTAGAGCTTGAAAAACCACACCTCAGTTGGCTCATACCACAAGCACAGAAGATAAAGAAGAGATGTAAAATATTAGTGGGCAGCACATTTAAATCCAGTGTCACTAAATAGATTCTGATTTTGCACGTCAGCTTCCACAGCTGCAGACACATTAAACAACTTAAGCACGCATTAAACCAGGTCAAACCTAAACCTAATGAAAAGGAATTTGACTTAAGTTAGAACAGCCTACACAAGGGGTAAAATTACAGTAACAAAAGTTTTTCCAAGATCAAAATTTTGCTACTGTGGTGTGAAGGAAAGTCTGCTTGGCTGGAGGCTTCTGCAAGTGTGGCATATGACAGCTTCCAGGTGCTAAGTGCTAACAGAGAGGCAGAAGCAACTGAATAACCCCATCCAAGTATTCATTTCAGGAATTACTTCACCCTGATTTTAGAAAGCCAGAAAACTCTGTGTGCTGTCCCAGAACATGCTCCAACAACCTCTAGCTGTTGAGACACAACTTAAGAGAGGATCCTTCTGGGTCTAAAAGCTTGAACTGGTAGAAGAGGAGGAAGGACTGCCATGAGAGCTATACCATGGTTGCTCAGTTGGGCAGAGGAAGCAGAAAACAGCAGAGCTAAGAATGTCAGAGGCAGTTTTTAAGCTGACACTTAGGAACACAACTGTGATGTTAACTATCTGGGCTCAAGCCCAAACACAGTACTCTTCCAGTCTGTGAATGCAAATAAGGCACCAAGGCAAGACTGACTAGTTCTAAAATCATGAAGCGGCGAAAACTGTTTGAATTGTGCAATTCTAAGTAGTATTTCTTTTAATAAGCCACAGGAGATTTAACTTGAAATACCCTTAAATATAGTGAATTTAATAATAATACTAAATACATTTCCATCAAATTAAACTTTTCAATAAGCCATTCCTTAAACGATAACATTTTCTTGATTTTTCAAATACATATTAAAACTAGAAAAAACCAGCAAGTATTAAATGCTTGCATATATTGTATCCTGATGTTTAGCAAACTCTATATACCTCCCAAGTGTTTATCAGTCTGTAAAAAAATATTTAAAGAAATAGAAATAACATCAAGTTAAACAAATCAATCCTCTACACAGCATCCTACAATGCATATCTACTTTTGGTTTTACATTCGTTATCAACATTTTAATGAGATAATTTTTCTTTTCTGTTTAAGATTTTCCAAAGGTATCTACGTGCACACACTTAGTACTCCATCCGTAAATCAAATACATAGAAACAGACTGCCAGTAAGTACTCTCACCTCAGCCTATGCTTTTCTCTACAGGCTCCTAGAAAATTGGCTTTAACAAACATGCCATAGGAACATACCATCTATAGCCTTTAAAAACATAGAAAGGGAGAGCAGAATGCAAGTCATTTTCCCCTTACAGAAGTCCATTCATTATAGCGATCAAAACTTAAAAAGCTCCACTACCTCAATGGTATTTATATTGGTGGGAGTCAGACACTCAGACTAGACTTCTTACTCTGGTTTTAGCACCTTGAATTCCACTAAGCAGACTAATGGCATATCGAGAACATGGCAGTTTTAGCCTCCTCACACACTCACAGCTTCCACAGCAGACACAGTCACTCGCTCACTCATTAAGCACCTGGGGTTTCCAAACAAAGTGAAGGCATACACTCTTGAGGGGCCCTCTGCTTGGAAGAAAATGCGAGCTAACAAAAGAGATACAAATCATGTCAAGATCTTCTTTGCAGAGGTGCTATGGTCCTCCAGCCACAATGGAGGAAAACCATCCTGAGTCACAGCTAGAACTCCAACACTCATTACAATCATGGCCAATACATACATCCACTTTATTCAACTAGAGTTCAAACTAATAAGTAGACTAATAAGTCTTTACTGGTAAGGTTGTTTCCTAAGCCTTCCAGATAGTATATTAATGACTGAGTCTGCGAAGAGAGGTACTATTCACACGAGAAGTCTAAAGCAAGCTGAAGATACACACGTACATGGGACCAGAAGGGAGTGAGATCACCAATGACTCACCTGCTATCATCTCTGAGATGTTATGGTGAGCAAGAAAAGTCCTCAATGACAGAAAAGGGCAAGTTTCTTGCCTCTCTTCCAAGAAAAGAAGCTGGAATATCATGAAAACTACAGGCTGGTCTGCCTCATCTCACTTCTTGGGAAAGTTACTGGGGCTGGGTGGGAGCGGGAAATCAGATGGAAGCCATTTCCAAGCTCAAAGTTGACTGGGAATAGCCAGGCTAGATTTGCCAAAAGCAGCTCAAGCTTGACAACATTGTTTGCTTTCAGTGATGAAATGACTACCTCTGAATGAGAGGAGCATGCTGGCAGTCTTTCATGCTAAGTTTAGTGAGGTTTTTGACATGGTCTCCTACAGTACCCTTGTAGCCAAACTGGGGAGACGTGGACTGAGTGACTGGAACACAACATTGGTTAAGGACTGACTGGACAGCCAGGCTCAAAGAATAATAGTCAGTGGTTCAAAAACTACCAGGTGGCCAATTACAAGTACTGCTCGACTCCCGAGGAATGTTATCAGCTCCAACGTACATGGCTTCTTCAACCATCTGCACTATGGAACAGAACACACAGAAAGCTCACAGAGGACAACAAATGGGTGGAGTGCTTCATAACGTTGGGCAGTACAGCTGCCATTCAGAAGAAATGACAAGCTGGAGAAACACACCAAGAACTTCATGAAATGCGATGAAAGGCAAAAACCACAGCCCCGTACCTGGCACAAAACCACCCCATCCATTAGCACAGGCTGCAGAATAGCTGGCTAGGACCACTTCTGCAGCAAAAGACATAGAGGTTCCAATGGACAGCAGGTTGGAGATGAAGCAGCAGACTCTTGTGGCAATGAGAGTTAACCACATACCAGGCTGCATTAGTGAGATTAAAGGCAGTGGGTTGCAGAGTGATGGTTCTTTATGCTCAGCACTCATGCAGACTCATCTGGAACACCGAGTCTGGTTTTCAGGTCACTCTCCCCCTGCCTCCAGCCACTGCTGCCACCAAAGAGATATCAACAAACTGGAAAGACTCCAGAAAGCAACCACCATGATGGTTAGCTGGTTGGAAGATACAAAATCCAAAGATAAACCGAGAGAGGCAGGGTTGTTTCACTTGAAGAAGGGAAGGCTACAGGGAGTTGTGAGCAGCACAATCTGACATAAGTCTTCCACTACCTAAAGGTGAAGGTGATAGATAAGAGCTAGCCAGACTTTTCTCAGAGCTACAAAGCAAAAAGGAGGGAGGCGGAGCAGCAAACTGGAGCAAAGAAAATTCCAGCTGGACATAAGGAAAAAATACTTTAACCGGGAGAGTTAGTAAGCACTGAAACAGCAGCCCAGAAAGGTGGTGCAATCTCCACCCTTGGAAACTTTCAGAACTAGGCAGAACCCTAAACAATTCAAATTAGCTTTGAAGTTAGGCTGGATTTGAGCAGAAGCATGAACTACACTGCCCGCAGAAGTCCTTTCCTACCTTAATTTTACGAATTCCTCTAGAAAGAAACTGGATTATAGAGCCCCATTGCTAATTTAGACCCCAAATTCATCTCCATATGAAAATATGAAAGGCCATACCAGGTAAGACCAGAAGTCCCTCCTCTGTCACTATACTTTCTCTGACAACATCCAGAAAGGGAACGGCACTTGAAAAATAGGCATGAAGATAAAAGTTACTAATCCCAGAAAGTCTCTGTGGGCTTCTTGTGGCAGAGGTGGGAGTTTTATAGTAGAAACACCACAGGGTGTTTCTCATCCATGAACTCTGCTGGTTGTTGTTGACCTGTAGAACTTTAGCACTGCAACATCCTGTGGTGAGACATTTCACAGCCTCCCGCATTGTGTGAAGAAACACTGCTTGGTTTTGTCTTGTCAACTGCTAGCCTAATTTGAAACGCTTTTATTCTTGTTTTTGGAAGAAAAAAGGGAACATTCACTTTCTCTACGCCTCTCATGCCTCTTGAGATTGAAGAGGCTCTTTCTAAACAACTCTTTGAAGACAGTCTTCCTATATCTCCAGTTATTCTTGCCCTTCTGTAGAGATTTTTCCAGTTCTACTACATCCTTTTTCAGGATGAAGGAAGGGAAAAATAAGAGTAACTCATACTAAAGTGAAGAAGAAATAGTGAATTTTACTGCTATGTAATGAGGTTCTCCATTCCTTCCCAACACTTTTGTCCTAAGCTTGTCAACATTAACCTGATCATTCCAAAAAACACATTCACTATAACCCCAAGATCTCACTGACCAATGATGATCATTTCTGACTCAGTTATCACATATATGAAATTAGGATTGTTTTTATTTCCACAATACCTGAACTGTATCATGCTACACTTGTGTATATTGAATTTAATCTACCATTTTTTATAGCCATTCAGTCTCTCATTCTTCTCTAATGCTTCATACTAGGGCTCTATCTGTAATACCTCGATTATCTTAGTATTGTCAAGGAAACTGGATCATCTCAGCACTTTCTCTTTTAGGCTGTTCAAACAGCTGAATATCAGCAGCACTGGCAGAGATGCCAGCAGAAGCCTAATGCTAACCTTCTTCCATTACAGAGGTTGGCTACTAAATCTTGGTGGTGTTTCTTATCTTGCCCGGTTCCCTATCTACATAAGGACTTCCGTCTTCTTTCTTTCAAGAGTTACTGGTAAAGGATAATAAAAAAAAAAATATTCAGTAATATGAATTACCTATCAACAAAATCTACTACCACCTTTTTATTTTTTTAACGTAGAAGTCCAATACCTTTGCATGGCATGACTTTCCTTTTTTGAAGTCACATTAAGTGATGTACATTATTCCATATTTGATTAGTCAGGATAGTATTTCTGCATCAATAAGCCATTGGTTGGAAGGGAAAAAAAAATCAATTACATGTATTAAGTAAATTTTATAGAGCGATTCTTAAGAAAGTAGAAGCACTGAGTCTTCCACAGCTATAAAACAAATCCTCGGACTAGGTCAGGAAAAACACATTTACCAGCATTTATCTGAGAATTTCCAGAGAATTAAGGAGAGGACTAGACACAGGAGAAAGGGATCTTCCCTAAGCCAAGTTAGCTTGTTTATATGAAGTGTTACATTCTGCATTTTTACTCCTTTAGAGGAGTCGGATGTTAGGCTAAAGTGTAATGGCTACTGCATGAAACTTCAAATACCAGCTTGATGCTGCCCATAAGTTTTCCTAACTGGTACACAGTAATACTGAAAGATTGAATTGCATTTGTTTCAGTCATAATTAAAGTTTTGTGGAAAATGTAACCCTTTATCCTTCCACAAGTCTTTAGCCTTAGAGTAGACCTTTAGCACACCAGTTCTCAGACTCATCTGGTCACATCCTACAACATAGGCTAGATTCCTTCTTCACTTATGGAGATTCAAGCCTAAAGAACTCCAAATAAAAATGGGAACTAAACCCCAAAGAATCTCTTTCAGAGTACAACATTCAGAAAAAAGAGTCTCTACACCACAGTGACTGCATATAGGAAACTAGTTCAGATGTAACAGAA
The DNA here is from genome assembly GCF_963921805.1 of Phalacrocorax carbo. Taxonomy (NCBI): domain Eukaryota; kingdom Metazoa; phylum Chordata; class Aves; order Suliformes; family Phalacrocoracidae; genus Phalacrocorax; species Phalacrocorax carbo. Next base: position 8,066,019 of record NC_087516.1, on the reverse strand, counting down.
GGAAATACAAAGTAAAAACCAGTTTGTGTAGCTATCATTTGGTTGTTGGAAATTAAACAGTAAGAGTGATACTTCAAAAAAGTCATCACAGTTGAAGGAAAAATTATTTGGTGGTAAAAGTAAGACCATTAATCATTCCCCAGCCTCCTGTTAACAGGAATTTTCGAAGGTTTATTTTCTAAAACCTGATTTTCACAGAAAACAGTATACACAGAAACAAGCGTGTTTTACATAGGTTTGCAGTTCTGTAAAGGAACACCTGATTTCCTCCTGTATTTGGGAGGAGAGTTAATCAGATCTAGCTTGACAGCAGTACCAACTCATATGCAGGGCAGTTTTAACTATACAGCCTGGCTTTACTGACATCTGTGTGACTCATCCTTCTTTAACATTACAGTCTCTCAGCTGAAAGCAACTCCTTGCCACATAAAGTGTAGAACATTTTTAAACAAAAGTACCTACATTGTGTATCTTTTCAAATGAACTGAATCATGGGCAGGAGGGAATCTGAAATGGATTTAAAAAAAATAAAATCTTTTCAGGTATATGAAGTCAGATAACTAGTGGGAAGAAAAAAAGTTTCAAGAAAATAAAATAAGAGTCCTGCCAGGTTAGGTGGGGGAAATCATTACAGAACTATGTTCTCCTTTCAAGGGTCAGAAAAATGATGTGCTTCCTCTCCTCAATTGTGTTAGCTTATAACACCTGAAAAGCACCAGAGATCTGTATGAATCTACAGGTCGCCAAGATAATCCAGTTGAAGACTTTGAGGTATAAATAAGCTTTTTCAAATGCCATATATTTTGCCACAGATACATAGGGAAAAGAAAGTGAGAAGTGCAGTGATGAAACTGTCTTTCAAACAGACAGAAGCGAAGACCACTTAGCTCTACTTTACACAGAAGCAAAGAGGAAGTATGGGAACATGGAAAAAAATTAAGCATCTCCTATATAGTTTTAATAAACAAAGTGTCAAGAGAAAAGGTAAACCCAGCAAGAAACACCTTTTAGCATTAAGCTGTTTCCTTAAGACTAAATCAGATCACCAGGCTCATCTTCAATAAAACAGAAGAGTACAGGACATCTACTATACATGATGACATTTGAAAAATGAGGCAGTGTACAATAAATTACTGCAAATTTTCCCTCAAACCAACAACAAATAAGCATTTCCAAACAGAATTCCTGAAATTCTGTATTTTTTATACACTTCCTTGATAATTCTTAGATTATTTCAGAATCGAGTCAGTATTATTACTTGTCACTGAAGTAATACAAAATGTAAATATCACCACTTATTCACAGAATGAATCCTTCTGTTATGTAGTTCTTATCAATCCCTTGAAATAACAATATTTTTCCTTGTTCTAGGCAAAAATCAGAAAAGGAAAAGAAAGGTAAAAGAAAGAAGTAGTAGCAATTTCATGAATGAGAGGCTTAGAATGGTAAGATTTAGGTTTAATTAGGTACAAGCATTAATATAAACTCTGGAATAGATATAGATCAAAACAGACAAAATCTCATAAGCCTAAATACAGTTGCAGATCTTTTGGATTAAAAAACAAAAGTTCTTTTTAAAAACAGTTTCAATGTTTTTGAAGTTTAAAGCCTAGTAGTTTTCCTTAGTTAAAAACATGTCAGTTTTACAATTCAGGAAGACAGTACTGCATATTCTAGAGCAGCTGTGTCTAGAAAGAAAATATCATTACAATATTCCAAGCTGCTACCTCAATACAGGAGAGAATTAGCAGCAAAAATTCTTGGACTATCCATCTGCTACACATGTACTTACTCAACAGAAGCAATTATAATCCTTCAAAATATGATCATTTTACACAAACTGCTAGTAACTTATTACTGAATACATTATGAACTTTTGAAGAAGGCTGCCAACAACAAAGTTAAGTGTTTTACAAAGCCATTTTACAGTTTTATATAACTGTCTTGCATCCTTATGTAAGCAAATTGACAGCCATTTTAGAGTCCTGTCTAGAGCCACACTAGGGACATCAGAGACCAGTCATTTTCACTACACTTGTTCATAGCTGCCACCCTGGACTCATGCCTCAAAAGAGATTTCTTCACTTTTTTCCTTCTAGTAGAAATATTTGAGTACTAACAAAAACCTAAGCATTCCTCCCTGTCCAAAGAAGTGGAGGAGTTGCTCAGCTAAGGTCACACAGCAGGTTTGTGTCCTGACCAAGTCCCTTCATTTGTTTTGATCCAAATATTTGTTAATTTTAATCACAGTATCACCTCTTTAAATGAAAGAGGTTGTCATCCTGTGTGTTTGCACAGTCCAGACATCATGATACTGGCTGGAGCCTTTAGGCTAGAGATCCCATTTCGAGTCACGCTGCTCCCAAAATAACCTATTCCAGCTGAAGGGACAGCATTTCTCCTAAGACAAATAATTAAGGATTATTGATTCAGCAGACTTATATCAGAATACACAAATGACCAAAGTTCTACCCAATATAGATATCTGTTTTACTTTAGTTCTTACTAGTTTACAACCCAAGGCGATCCACAGAGTACTCAAAGCTAAGGTGAATCAAAAGGAGGTTGTAAAGCAGTTAAATTACTGGCTATCATAACAAATATATCCTAACAAAGCCTTGCCTTATTTAAATAAGCAATAATGTGTTGTAAGTAATCAAGTATAATATAGTGTATTTCACATTCTGGGTTAGCAAATACTTCCCGTATAGTTTATCTTTAGGCCATAAGCTATGGGAGGCCAGATATACAATGAAGGTGGTTTCTTAAGTTTACAAGGACTGATGGATTTTGCCAGCTATAAGGATAGCAAACACTCACTGGCCAAAACAGTACCTTCCTAAATCGGTGAGCTCAAAAGGTGCACTATTACACTGACTAACATGGGGATGACTGATTTGAAAGACCATGGGAAGATGTTTAGAGAAATAAGAAAAACTGACACTGGGTGATCCATAACATCCAGTAAGAGCTCCACTCCTATCGCACTAAGTTCTGAAGCATTTTCCTCAATTACCGTACCTAGTAAATGTCTGAAGCTTATCTTTCCTCCTGTCTCCCAGCTCTTGAAAAATATTCACTATGCAAAGAATCAAAGATTTCACAGATATTCCTGCTTTATGTCAGTATTTAAAGACCAACATGTTAGCTGCCATACAAACATATTTCTATACCAGAAAACATACACAAACCAAACTCACAAGATCACAGGGTACTGTCCTGTGAAAACACTACAAATCAAGTATGCTGCAACTATGAATTGCAACATCAGCTAAGGAGTTACTTTGAAGATACTAACATGAGGTCTTCCATAAAACGTTTGAGAGTATTTTTCTTGAAGAATTTTCCTACAGGCACAACGGAGCACTGATAATCAAGCAGCATCTCTAGCTCATGGCCACACTGTTACTTATTGCCTTTTACTGCATTTTCTTCCTTCACTAATCACTTTACAATGTTTTATAGGGAATGGGCAGGGGTGGAAAAGACACCAATCCCCACAGGAGCCAACTCCTCCATTAGCTGCTTTCCACTGTCAAGCTTCTCCTGAAGTCCCACAGCATCAGATTCTTCTTAAAACACAGCAGCACACAGAGACCAGCGCAGAACAGCAGCGCTACAAGAGACGTCACACTTGTTTGCTGACATACACGTGTGATGTGTCGAAACAGGAAGCGCATTATTCAGCGGCACACAAATGCTCAGTATGGACGTTCAAAGCACACTCGGTGAGTCAGAGCACCCAGCTGGAAGATGGATTTAGTGTGAGATACGAGCGTTCACACTGAGTTAGTACAGAGCTGACTTACCAATATCCATGTTTCGCTCATTGTGCTAACCTTCTATTTGAGAAGCATTTCACAAATTGGGTAACAATCTAGAAGGGCCTTTTTTTTTTTTGAACACTGATGTACTGAAAGTGCATTAGGTGTTACAAGTTCTGTTACTTCTGTCATTCTTAAGTTCTGCCTGAGCCACTTTTGCTGCTATATATTCCCAGTTTTGACAAAAGTACTCTGTGACTCATAATATCAAAGTGCAAAGCTATGTTCAAAACCAACAACTTAGAGTGAAGCATATAAACAGGGATAAAAATAAAGCAGTGCAACCAATTGTGCAAAAAATTAATCTTGCACCTTTTTTGCTTCAGTGGGAGAAGAAGTTGACCCGAAGTGTTTGACATCTTCATTAGTGACCTAGATGATTCACATGGTGGAGGGACAGGAGTTGGACTCTATGATCCTTGTGGGCCCCTTCCAACTCAGGACATTCTATGATGGATCAGAGTGCACCTCCAAAGTCTGCAGATGACAAAACTGGGAGGAGTTGTTAACATGCTGGATGGTTGTGTTGCCATTCAGAGGGACCTCAAGAGGCTGGAGAAATAGGCAAACAGGAACCTCATGAAATTCAAAGGGAAATGCCCAGTCCTACACTTGGGAAGGAACAACCACACATACCAGCTGGAGACCAACAGCTTGGAAAGCAGCTTTGCCGAAAGAAAACCTGGGGGTCCTGGCAGACAAGTTGCCCGTGAGGCAGCAACATGCCCCTGCAGCAAAGGCGGCCAACAGCACCCTGGGCTGTGTTAGGAGAAACTTTGCCATGGGGGTCAAGGACAGTGATCCTTCTCCTCTGCTCAGCATGAGTTAGACTCATCCAAAGTGATGTATGTGTCCAGCTCTGGGCCTCCAGTATAAGAAAAACATGGACATACTACAATGAGTACAGCAGAAGGCCACTGAGATTACTAACGGATTGAAGCATCTGATATACAAATGAGAGAGGCTGAGAGCCAGGATTGCTTAACCCTGAGAAGAAAGGGCTTGGGGGAAGTCCTATCAATGTGTATAAGTACCTGACGGAGCAAGTAAAGACAAAGCCAGACTACTCTCAGTACTACCCACTAAAAGGGCAACAGGCAATGGGCACAAATTGAAATACAGAAAAGCCCATGTAATCAAAAGGTGTTTTTTTTTTTAAATACCATAACAGCAGTGAAACACTGGAACGAGTTTGCCTAGAGAGGCTGGAGTCTCCATCTTGGAGATAATCAAGAACAGTCTGGACATGGCCCTGAGCAACCTGCTCTGGTTGACCATGCTCTGAGGGGAGGCCATTGGACTAGCCCACCTCCAGAGGTCCTTTCTAACCTCAGCTGTTCTGTGTTCCATGGACTCAGGAGATATGCTTCATAAAATCCTATTCTTCTACCTGCTCCTCTCTTTAGGCATCAGGTAAACATAGTAATGCCATGATAAATTAATGTCTTATTAAATCTGCTGCCAGTATTTCCCCTGCCACAGCTGCCAATAAAAGAAGCCAAACAGCAGGTCAGAGATGGTGCTCAAGTATTCTGTGCCCTTACAGCTCTCCTTTTGATTAACTGTTTTTTAAAGCAGTTGCAGCCCAGCTAATCCTAAACCCTTTCCAATGAACAGCCCAGATAAGAATATTTTCATTAATGATCATCTCTGCTTTCAGGTCTTCCATCTTCCAGTTTGGGGCTCTTACTCCATATAGTTTGCTAGTTCAGTTTAACAATTAGTCACACTTCCAGAGATATGGATGAATTATCTAGCTTCCTGTCATCACTTGTTTATTAGTGTTTCAGCAGAGAATTACAGTAACAATGTTCACATTCATTCATTTTTGAATTGCCAGCTTTCACATTACTTGCTCTCAGACGAGACTAGCATAATTCTCTATCAGTAGGCTTTTTTTTTTTAAAAAAAAAGATTCCACAGCACTTTGGAGGAAGAATAGCTGGCAACTTTCTTGGCCTTGAGAAGGGAAAAGGGATCAGAGTGGGGGGAATATTCAAGTATTATTTTGTACACTGAAGTAGCTTCCCTAGATTCAGCTGAAGGAGTCTATCTACTTCTGAGCTGAACTGTTGAGGAATGGCTGAAGCGTTTCCACTCCTGCAGCAACCACAATTCAGCTATGGAATAGGGATTTCCCTTTGCAGTTTTAAGCACTCTTTCACATGAAAGACACTCTGTGGAACATACTGTAAGTGTAGAGCTATTACACAACTATTATCTAGTGATGTTGGCATGAGGAAGCTAGAGGGAGGAAACAGGAAGAATATAAATACAAGGCTATAATCTTTTATACTTTACTCACATCGGGGAAAATCACTGGTGTCCAGAGCTCCAAGAGAAATACTAGAGCTACTGTGTTAGTGGACAAAATAAAAATAAGTTATACACATTATTTTCACCCAGTGTTTGAACAAACTGGAAATAAAAATTCACAGAGGGTCAGTCCCACAGAAACTTTTAGGCACCTAAGGAACAAAATGGGATTTGGTATCAACTTACTTTAGTAGACTTCAGCCTTAGCATTCACTTCTCCCTGCTGCCATTTCACCTCTACCACCAAAATATTTTGATATATGACTCACAGTTAAGGACATTTAAGAGGATACATTAAAAAAATTTGAGCAGACACTGTTCTGGCAGGTTTTCTAAACAATGAGAAATGCTATTAAATATTACAGGAACAACCCAGAAGTTGAATGGGTGCTGGGAAGAATCAACAAACATCACCTTTGCTAGGAAATTAAGAGTTTCAGTGCAAGGGTGTCTTACCCTCACATTACTTTGCTTCCCAACTTTACAAACAACATTCCATTCTCTTATGTATATTTGTGTTGTTTTTTTTTCCAGGGAAAAAGAATGCTTGTGAAAATAAAATAATTAGTCCAAAATATTCTCTACCTTTTAAATGGCTGGCACTTTGACAATTCATCTTAAGTCATAAGGAGCAAAACAAAAACTCGCTGATCCTCACTGCCAGTAATTTTTCAGCAACCTAACAAGAAAAGCTGCGATAACAACTGGAATACATCTAAAATGCAGTCTTAAAATTACCTTCTTAACTTTAAATGCCTTCACATTGTTCTGGCTGTGGAAAGTGCTAGAGCGCTCCTTATAGCTACTGTAAAATTTAAGCCTGATGCTGTCAGCTTTGAAGTACTTCACGATGACAGAAAGAAGCCCTCATATGTAAAATGGGAATCAACACTGTGTCCTTCTGCTTCTTGGAACTAAACAGGGTGAAGCTAGGAGAGTGGAGGAGGAGGACATGCACAAGACGAACATGGCTAGAAAGCCTGCAAAACCAACGCTGCAAAGAGCACACAGTACTCAGTGCATGGAAGCACAGCATGATCCCAGCACAACAAAGTTTACTTTGCATAAACGTCTCCTATAGATGAAAAAACGTCGATACACTGACATGAGGGATGTTTAAATAAGCGCTTTGCGATAGAGCTCCTTCTCCTAGCTCCCTTCCGCGGTTACTGCTATTAACGTGGTAGACCTACTGCTCAGTGTACTGCTGTATATACAGCACAAGACTTCAAACAAAGGTTTCCATTGATTCCCATGAGCATCATCCTTCCAGTTCAACAACCCTTAGAGGCGATGACCTTAACGCTCGGCACCGAGTCCTTCATTTGCTTTACAATACCTAGTTAAAGCCAAAGCCCAGCTATGCAGTCCTGGGGAAACTACCATCCTTCAGACAGACTCAGTGCCTTAACCAACACTCCAGGCATTTACCAAACCGTAAGTATTTCGCGTATTCGTCTCTACAGGCCTCCAGCCCTTTCCAGTACGTTTGTCCCTTTTTGTATTTTAAGCTCATCCCCACCTCCGGGGGACCAAGCAGCCAGGGATCCATATTCGCCTACCCCCTCCACTCCCTCCCCTGTAACACGTCTCCTAACAACGCCACGTAGATTCAGCCCATCATCTGGGACGAGCCTTCCAAGCGGCCCTCGGTCTCCCCGAGCCGCCATCCCTGCGCCCCGCCGGCCCCGTCCCAGCCCTCTCCCGCCTCACACCACCCCCGCCACCGCAGCCTCGCCTCACCGAGCCGACCTCTCCCCTCCCTCCTCCGCCGCCCCCGGCCCGGGGGCCTCCCCGCCACCTCAGGGCACGGAGGCACCCGGGGCGGGCGGCATATTCCAGGCACGTCCCTCACCCTCAGCGCAGGGGGAGGGGAGGAGGAGGAGGAGAGCCCGCACCGGCACAAGCCGAGGCGTCAAGCGGAGGAAAACGGGGACGGGCGGGAAACCGTGCAGCAGGAACACCCCCCCACCCGCCGCCGCCGCCCCCCCGAGGGCTCCTGAGTCGGGCAGCGGGAAGGAAGGGGGACCCTGGCGCCCACCGCGCCACAGCCTTCATCCCCCGCTCAGCGCTGTTCTGGTGGGACGCTGGCGCCTTTCCCCTACTCCTGCGTTCCTGGGGAGGCTCGGCACCCACCTTGAGAGTGGGGTACTCCTGCACCTTCAAAGTCATTGAGAGCTGAGCAGCTGATTCCTGCACCGCCATCTTGGATTAGGCACCAGCCTCCCTCCTCCTCCTCCTCCTCCCCCGCCGCCCTCCCCCAGCCCGGACCGGAGGGAGCTACCTACAGCGCGCGCGGCATGACGGGCGATAAGGGCCTTCCTCCGCCCCATCCCTAATGGTGACGGGACGAACCAACGCCGTCCGCCCCCGACCGCGGCCCGCCTTCCCCCCCCCCCCGCTGCGGCGGTATGGTACGCTCCGCGGGACGGTGGTGGCGGAAGAGCAACAGCGGGGCGAGAGGCGCCAACCAATGAAAGCCACCCTTTCGCACGCTCCCGTCGGGATCGTTGACACCGCCTTAGAGCTTGAGAAGCGGCGTCTGATTGGGCGGCGGTGTGGGAATGGGCGGGGCCGCCTGGATGCGCGGACAAATCAAGTGGGATTACGGCATCGAGATAGGTGGGAGTTTAAGGGTTGACGGACAGCCAGCCACCCAGTCGGGATAGAGAGAGCTTTCCCGTAGTCCAATCAGAACCGCCTCTAGTGCTCAGTAGGCGGGACCTAAAAGTAAATTTTGATGGTGACTTAAAACGGCCGTTTGAACACCCCCCTGAGGTGTCCGGGAAGGGGAGGGGCGGGACGAGGGGCGGAGCTCGTGGAGGCGGTGCGGGGCACGCTTTGATGAGCAGGGTCCTCAGCCAACGCCGTTGCGCCGCCCTGCTGACAGGCAGGGAGTCCAGCGAATGGGTGGCGCGGCTGGGGAGGGCGGGCGGGGCAGTGGCCCGGCGTGTGGCTGTGTGTATGTTGGCCGGGGAGGGGAGGGGGCCGCCCCTAGTAAGTTCCGTGGGGAGGAGAGAGTGAGTGAGAGTCAGTGAGGCGGAGGCGGCGGGAAGAGGTTTAAATAGCGGAGACAGCGTGAGTCCCCTTCCCTTCAGGTCCTTCTTCCTTGCGCCGGGCCGCTCTCCCTCAGTCGGGGCAGGTGGAGCAGCCCGGCGCGGCGTCCCTTGCCCAGCCCGCCGCGGGGCTGCCCGCCCTCACCGCTGAGGGGAGGGAGTGGGGGGGGGGGGCAGCCCCGGGCCGCTTCCTCGCCGCGGAGGAGAGGCCGCGGCGGGGCCCCGCTCCCGGGCGGGCCGGCGCTGAGCCTCCCCGGTGCGGCCAGGGGCGGGAGCGGCTCCCGCGGCGGCCGGGCCGGTCTCGTCTTCCCCGCGGGGGAGGGGGGCGGGGATGGGGGGTGGCTCCCGTTCGGCCCTTGAGGAGCGCGCCCGGGCGGCAAAGCGGCTTCTCCCGCCGGCCCGGCGCCCTCCTCCTCCTCTGCCGGCCGGGCGGGCGGCGCAGCTCCCTCGGGGGGTGAGGTGTGGGCAGGGGGCTGCCGCCGCCGCCCCCGGGGTGCCGGCGTGCGCTGCAGCTTCAGAGTAGCGGTTTTCAACTTTTAGGGTTTTCCTCTTTATTTTGTTGTTGGTTGGGTTTGCGGGCTCCCGGCTGTGCCTGGAGGGAGCTGTGGCTCTCCCCCTGGCCGGGGTAACGCCGCAGTCAAGGCGTGCTTGTCTCGCTGACCTCTGTCCGGCTCCCGAGAGGGGTCCGCGGCGTTCGTGGGCCGTAAGGGGGAAAGCCCTGGTTTAAATGAGCAATAAATAATTCCTCTGCTGAGCGTACGGGAATGTTTCCGTATAAAAAAAAGGGACCTGATCCTGAAGACTGTCTCTACTTGTGTGTTTGAGGGAATAAAAACGCTCATGGAGTATTAATTTTCTGTCTGTTGATATACAAGCTACTCTGTCGATAATTCGTAGAGGGCAGCGTCTTGAGGTTCAGCCATAGCATGTGCCCTCCTTAGTACCCCACACGAAGCCTCTCGCTGGGATCCCAGCACCTTAGTGAGCGGGGCGGGAAGCGCTTTGTCAGACCTTGAAGCTTTGGGTCTGCAGCGTAACAGTGAGAAAGTGGAGTTAGACTGAGCAGGAGCTATATGTGCAGCGATCTAAACTTTCTTCTGTTGTTGAAGTCGGTGACAAAAGTTCTGTTTCTCGACGCAGGTGCTTGTCGTTGTCAGCAGATATGCTTCAGGTACTGTGCTGTTGGGGTCTGAGGCTTTAAAGACACCCCAAAACCTATAACCATTAATAATCATGATGTCTTTTGCTGTCTTTCCTAAACCTTGTTATATTATTTCTGGTCGGTAGAAGACTGTAGAAAAATAAACACAGATTCTTCCAGGAAGGTAAAACGCATTTAACTTTCACGGTTTGAAAGAGCAAGTGATATTTAACAAGTGTGTGTCTTAAAATATTCAGTTACGTTATTTATTTCCAATGTGCATAGGCCCCGCTGCACTGAAAGCATTTTCTATCCATCACAAAGGGCTGGTGGTAAATAAAAGAAAATGTGTGAAGTCGTGTAGTTGAGTGTTAGATTCTCTTCAGCTTTGGACTGCAAACTATTTATTTGTGCTTACTCTCAGCTGCCCTGGCATTCAGTCTGGTACTGACCATAATCAACAAATGTATGCCTGAACATAATTTGCCAAGCCCACACCAGGTGCAAAGCCTTTGTTTGAAAAGTGTATTAGTAAAAACATTTGTGTCAGTTACACCTGGGATTAACATTCATGTCTAGACATGATCTTGGGGCCGGATTCTGCAGGATGATTTGTGTGAGGAGGATTTTGACTCCATTAAGTTTCCTTGCAGGGAATGGCTCACCTGAGCTTGTCAAGTGGAGGACTGAAAACTTAGCTCAACTGTTGTTGCATTTATAAATGTAATTATGTGGCATTGTAAATTCTTCCTGTTGTTCTTGCCTGTCTTAAATATTCTGTAAGCTAATATTTAGAAGGAAATTTTGCTGTTCAATATTCCATATCATTGGTGTTACTGAACAGCTTGAACTTGGCATACTCTGAGAGCTGTGATGCTTATAGGGACTGGAGAAGCGTGACTTTTAATGTAATTTACCAAGTCATATATGTATTTGTCCAAAAAACTTCCTTGCAACAGATTTTCCTTATATTATGTTCCGTTCTGATAATACAGTAGCTTATCTAATGTAACACAAATATTCTATGGATACAGGTTACATGCTCAGATTATATCTGTCTTTAAACTAGATAATTTTTGGTGAAGGTTTGTCAGGCATTAGTAGCCAAAGTTAAAGGGTTTGCTTAATGGAACAGATGGCCAAGCAACCATCATGTCAGAGAAAACAGCATGTATTCCCTGTATTCTTGGTTTAACACAAGAGGGAGCATGTCTAATATTTAACCTTTAAATATTGCAACTTCAGAAAGAAGGCTTTAAGTGTTGAGTGTCAACTAATTTATGTTCTAGGCTCCATGTGCAAATATTGATACAACCTATGCGTGTTTCTGGCATGTTTTCAACCTTAGGTTGCAGCTGTGGATTTATAATATAAATGTTGGCATGATAAATGTGGAGATAAGAACTAAGCTAATGATCTTTTGAACTTGTTAAAATCTGTAGTTTCCTGATGAATTTAACAAAATATTTATGGTTATTGTTATTCCTGGGTATGGTTATTCATATACAGAGGTTGTACTTTGTTCTTTAATATTAGGTTAATAAATGTCTTCTGCTTAACCTACCATACACAGACATAAAGCCGAGGCTTGATTTAATTAAATTTAGTTTAATTACCAATACAACTTTTCTTTTACAGTTTTTATAAATTTTACTGCTTTATTCTTAAGTAGGAAATACAAATTTGGATCTACTAAGAAGGTTTGTGTACCGTATCTTGTTTATTTTTCCTTGTCCCCTAGTGGTGTAAAAGGCAGAATAAATATCGGCTTCCATTTTGTATTGCTTGGCATTGTCCAGTTGAATCATAATCTGTTAATGTTTGTCGTCATTTAGTGTCTTATTAGTGTGAATTAACAATCAGGTAAAATTAGGCAGCGCGTACCGAATACTCCACACCTTTAGGAGAACCTTACTTGTTTGATGGTGTATTAAAAGTATTTCCCATAGTCTTCTGCTTTGCTCCAGAATAATGATTAGAGAAGAATATCTACCATTAAGCACTGCATGCAAATTAAGTATCTTTCATAAACCTATAGACTCTGGATGCTATTTGGTAGGGCAAAGCAGAAACCGTAGTGCTCTGGTTCCACGTGCTGAAGACAACTGCTGTGGATTGAGGTTTTACTACACTCCCTTCTCTTTGTGGATGTTACAACCTCCGCGCCAGGGCAGCAGAAGCGAACGTGCAACACCATCGTGTCTCAGTTTAGTAGATGAGACTGGCACAAGCCAGTGATGTGGTGCTGTGTGTTGGATCAGGTGGGAGCGTGGGTGGCCCCGCTGGCCAGGAGAGCTCTCTTCCCCTGAGCAGATGGGTGGTGATTGTACTGGCCACCTTAAATGGAGAGGTGGAAGCTTCCACTGTGTTCTTCTGGTGAATTATGAAATATTTAGGACCTTGCCTTTAAGCTATGTTAATTTTTTCTTGTGAATAATGGGAGAAAGTTTGGTATTTTTTTATCAACTACTGTGCACAGCATTGACAGAGTAAGGTGTTAATATCAAAGCAGCTTGTCTTCAAAGTACTCCAGGCTGCTGTGTTTGTAAGACAGCAATGCGAGATGACATCTACTAATACCAGATACCTTGAGGTAGATACTCAGTAAGTGTTATGACTTTTAGAAGATAATGAGGATGAGACAATTCCTACTGGGGAAATTGTTGCTTTACCGAGTCATTCACAACAACTGAGCATTTTTAATGGATTGTTCCATTTTAATGGCTGCTGATTGATTTGATATAATACAGTGCAACGGTACTGCGGCGGCAGAAATTCATAGAGAGCAGAGACACACCTTTTGATGAACAAGTGCTGATAATACTGAGTTTTGTAAGGTTCAAGTGAGCTGCCTGGTGTCTTGGCTATTCCATATCAGTTAAAAGGGGCAAAACTTAACGCTTTGGTTTTCTTGCCCAGCAGACTTAGGCTGTTGCTCAATTTTTACATTAAGTGCATATTTTTACTTTAAAGGGAAGTGATAATATGACTATATGGTTCTTTTTTTTGGTCTTGTAACTTTAAGCTTACATCTGAAGAGTGTATTAGTGTATCTGGCTTATGTAAATAGGCTGGAGAAGTTAGTGTGTTTATTTCTGTATCTGGAGGAAATTACCAAGGGTGTAAAAACTCAACAAACAAAAAAAAGCCCCCGCCAACAAAACCCAGCGATTAACACCGGCAGGAGAGATTTCGCTGATGTGCCACAGTTTAGAGCATCGTTGTAAAGTAGTAATTGCAGATCGAACGCTTTGCTTCCTTATTTTAGCATGATTATAAGGACGCTTTCCTTATCAGGGGAAAATGTAGATGCCCTCAGCAACTGAGGTAACAAAGTTGCCATAATGGATTAGAGTTGAGACCTCAGCAGAGGCCATTGTCTGTGCTGAATCAGCTGTGTGAGCAGACAATTTAATATCTCGGTTACTAATCTGGTACCTTTCAGGCAATGCATGCGTGTAAAAGTTGGTTAGAAATTGTTCATGTGTACACAAACCGGTTTTCAGGTGTCAGTATTTATTAATTTGATTTTATTAAAAAAGTGGGGGGGCAAAATTCACAACGCAGATCAGATTCTTTCAGAATGTGAGAAAGAAGAGTTGTATTTGCATAAAAAATGGCATGTGGGACTTAGTGAAGTGGTAAAGTGCACAGACTCCTCTAACTTTCTGAATGGTCTGAATGGATGTTTTAAAATGCAAAGGGGAGGGCGTTTACCTGCGAGCAATTTTTTAGCCCTGAGCACTTTTTGTTTTTTTTTGCTTTCTGAGTTACAGCCCCCTGAAAAATGGGGGGGTTTAGAAAGAAAGTGCTGACACAGCCTTAACTACAGAGCTGTGCCCTGCGTGCTGCTGCAATAATTGTCCAGACAGTGTTTTCTGCTTTCCTGCCATTGTGCTTTACATTCCTTTAATTCATTCCATTTTTAACTTTCTGAAAGTTTGGTATTATTTAAAGCCGGCGGTGTGTGTGCAAAAGCCAGAGGAGCAAGGTTGTCAGAGTAGCATGGACTTGTTAATCTCAGCCTGATCTTGTCAGTAACAGCAGAGCAGAGGGAGAGGAACTCCGGCTGGGGCAGCGCTCCAAAGGTTTGTCTGTTATTTTTATGCCTAAATTACGCCTTAGTAGCAAACGCCGCCGCCGCGGAGCGTTGCTGGCGATCTGTGGGCGCCGGGGGTGCGGATCCGTGTGCCTTTGGCCGTGGTGGGTGTTCGCGAGAGCGGAGGTTTGCCTCGGTGTCTGGCGGGGAGAGCGAGTGTGTGCTGCGACCGGGGAAACGCTGAAGAAGAAGAAACCCTGTTGGTTCTCCATGCAAATGACCGCTTTGGTTGTAACAAAAGCCTTGATGTTGGGCTTGGAAAAATGATCTGACAGTGTAACAACCCCAGGCCACTTTCGCCATGTTTTTGTTTATTCATGTTTCATTCCCTTTTCCGTAGCTATCTCGCAGATGTTTCCAATTTCACTGTTGTTGTTTGGGTTTTTTTTTTTCTTACACCGTTGAGCCTTTTCGGAGTTAGCAAGAAAATGTGTGAAAGAATGTTAACAAAACCGAGAGGTGTTGCAGATGTTTATACTGGAGTTGTTGCGTTGCGCCTGGCGATACTGGCAGGGGGATACAGTGCATATGAAGGAACGTAAGAAGCATCTGTTTTAACTACGGAGCTTGTAATTTCGAAATGTGCCCATTGTAACTTGAATATTCAACATAAACAGATGAAGTGAGCACGTTCCCGGTACGCTGTGGCTGGTCGAGATCTCGTTTGTTTGCTACTGTTTTTTTTGGAGGAGGAAAAAAATAAAAAAAAAAAAAGGCGAGCAAGAGCAAGGGAAGGAATATCTGTGACACAACATGTATGCTCCTAGATAAACTCCTGCCATCTCGGAGTGCCTTTAAATATTTGAACAGCTTCTGTTAAGTCAAATAAAATTGGTTACCATGAGAAACAAAAAAGTCTAATAGAATAGTTGAGCACACTAATGAAAACCTGAATGTAAAATTGTTTCAGAATCATTCAAAGAATTGAATTAGACACAAAATCTTTTTAATAACAGTCATAGTAACACATTTAAACATTTTAGCTTCTGAGGTCTTGGAAAACAACACACAGTACAGAAACAGCAGAGGTGGATGGTATGTTATCTTACAGTCGCATAAATTGAAATGTAATTGTCTACTAATGATAATAAAATCAGTCTGTTACCAGGATTTTGAGAGTGTTGCATGTGTCGAGGCATACACAAATAAAATCTTAAATCTTAAAGGACAATGATCCAATGTCCGGAGCCAGTGGTTAAATCAGATGTGGTAACTATGGTGAGAGGTAAAGTTACTTAGCTTCTCACAGACCATGCATATGTGGATTTCTTTTTGTATAATGGAGATTAAGGAGAAAAGGATTAGAAAAATCTAAAGAGAAATTTTGAGCAGGAGACCTGTAGCCTTGCTCTGGGAATTAACACTGAGGAGGCTTTTAGAACAGAGGCAGGGTGGAAGTAAACACTCTCTTGTAATATATATTGATGATAATTCTAGAAAGGAATCTTTCTGGTTGGGAATGTCAACAGCAGCTCACGCATACAGGAATGAAATCAATCTTCTCCATGTTAAAATAATCCTCCTACTCCAACGAAACAACAACAAAACCCAGCATAGATTTTTACATTACCAAGTGACAGCAGCATAAGATCAGGTAAGGTCTGATATTCTGAATTAACTCATTTTAGGTTCTTGCAGAATTAAGCGATATTGATTTATTTGGATTGCATAGCATTCCTATTTTTAAGCATGCATATGATAGGTATTTAGTGGGTTTTTTTAAACTTCAAAAATGGTGGTCATATGAAGTGGAAAATAAATTCAGAGCTTAGTATTTTGGCTGGTAAATATTGGGAGAGTTTGAACTGCAGCCAGGGAGACTTTGACCATGTTTCTGATTTTCCTTGTGTTGAGAGGGTTCAATGTTACCCTGAGCTTTTCAGGGAACTTCAGATTATGCTGATCAACTCAGAGGGATATGGGAAGCATTGTCATGCTTGCACATAGTCATGTTCTGAGAGAACCACCAGAGATACTAATTAGTGATTAGCTATTTGGAAGAGTTAGGAAATGGGAGAGGCCAGGTTTGATTTCCAGTGTAGAGGGACCATTTTCCTATAATGGTGAAAAGCACATTCATTTTTACAGTGCAGAGAGATCTTGGGGGTATGAGGTGTGTTCAGCTTTCTAATAATAGAGGTTAAAACATACTGGGGTTTTGGTAACATATTAGAAACATCTTTAATAAAATATTTTAAAGTTCTGAGTTTCCCTTCCTCCTGCCTCCCTGCCCAACGTAGTGGCTGAAAAACATGTCTTGTGAAAAGCCTACAGGGGAACTCCTAGGTCAGCATACTTGGTGTTACAACTTGTAAGGTGTTTATGGATTTGCTAGGAAATACTCTTTGTTTTTTGTGGGTCTTAATCCCACGCTTTCCTTTCCCAAGTGTGCTAGGAGTGTGTTATCAGACACCTGTTTAGGAGACTGCATTTGCTACAACAGTGTGGATTAAACCTGTGAATGGAACGTATGTACACTTTTGGATGTCGGGCAAAATGATAAATAATAGACCCAACAACAATGTAATTCACATTCATTACAAATTGTTTTCACAATAGAAATAATCAACTCAACATTTATTGATTTTTGTATTTAAATTGTGGTTTCTTGAAATGTATTAAAAACTCACTAATCATATTCTGCCCTAATAGGGAGGAAGAGGATGAAGAAAAATTCCATTGCTGTTGTTAGTGGACAATACTTTGCTTTTTTCCCTATTTTTGGAGCTGACATTTGAAAGGAATGGCACATTGTTATTGCTTTAATAATGGATTATTATTTCAGAATAATATTTTTATTTATATAAAGATTGCCATTTTAGATTGAAGCAGCAAGCGTCCATAAACTAGAGTAAGATTCAGATATAGCTATTGATGCGTGACAATTAATTTCATTGTTCAATGTATTCTGAAATGGTTATCATCCTTCTTTATTAGGACATACTATATTTAAGGGCGATATATCTGTATTTCAGGCACAGGGCGCTGTTCAACCTAATGGATAGGACAGTTGAATTGGTGCAAAGAGCTTTTTCTTTGCTCTGCTGTTGGATTGGGCCAAGTCAATTCACTTTCTGTTTCTGTTTTCCATCTATGGAAGGGGTATAATGGTAATTCCTTTTTAAAGTACTTTGATATCTACTGATGAAATTTGAGACAAGCGGTATTTTGTCTTACAGCAGCACATATGACCGATAGATGGTGGATGCTCACATAATATTTGTATCAAAAGTCATTAAGCATTAAAAAATTTGATGATAATCAGAAAAAAGCTCAGGGATAGCACTGATGAGGTATTTCCAGACTGTTGCTCCTAATTTAGAAGTTTTGTAAGTATCTGAATATCAGCTGGCTGGTTAGTACCTTGTTGTTGAGTATTGGCACATTATCAATCTCTGTTTTAAAATTTCACACAAAAGATGGGCCTTCATTGACGTGTTCAGCTGTTCTGTTGGGATTCAGCCAGAAGTGTAGTTTTTAACAGCATTTTAGGATGTTGGAAAAAACAGAACTCTCCATTTCCCCAGTGAGACTATTTATATTAGTATCGGAGAACCTCTGGCCTTCTCGGTTATATTTGTAGATTGCAAAAACCAGAAATGCAAGATTGAGAATTCCAGTGCAAACAGCCATGTTTGTGCTCAATCTCAAACAGCTGAATAGTTTCTCTTAAGTCACTGGGTCTGTTGAAGTGAATAGGAATTCTCAGGATTAAAGTTTACAGTATTTATCTTGTTCTCTTTGTGCATGGTCATGGAAATTCTCCAACACAATGTGAAGTCTCATGTGTTCTAAGATCTTTGAGAGATGATTCTTGCTCCATTTGCATGTCATATGAAGCTATGTAAACTGGTCTCAGGTGCAGTGGGTAGGATGTTTGGGATAGCTTAAAAAGTGCAAAACAAAATTTAGAAAGAAATAGACTGGCCTGGCAGCCCCTACAGGTCATTCTTCAGAGTTCACAATAAGGCTTATCATTTGTGACTTGCTAAGGACTGATTGGTGTAATCAGTTGCCAGAGAGGAGCAGTTAAATATTTAAATTTGATAGTAAAATTTAAGAAATTATAGTTAGAAGTACAAAGTGTATCTTAAATGTCCACAGTTTCCTTAATGTGTTACTCTGCTTCGATTACCTACTAGTATATTTTTCTTTATAGATAGTCAGTATTTTGTTATTGAAAATGGCTGTTTGTTGTTTTCTATTCTTGCATATAGTTGAAACAGCCCCAAACACTTTTAAAAATCTACTTATATTGTGGTGTTCAAAGAACAAGATTTTATTCTAAAAAAGAACTTTAGAATCTTAAAAACTAATTTCTCCCACAGTTTTCCATTTGACAGGAATATTTTTCTTCATCTGGAGAACAAGCCAATATGGCTTAGTTTGTAAAATTTGTTTATGTAATGGTATTTTCTGTCTACACAGTGCCTGGAATATGTCTTAGAACATAAATAATAGGATAAATAAAAGGTTTTTTTGTAGCTAAACAGCTTCTGTTTATGTTTCTCAGTAAGTGTGTGTGGAGAAGGATTCTTTTAGCTTTGAGAAACGGAGTGCATGGTCTATCTAGTAAATTATGTCATTTGTTAGCTTGATAAATCTTAGAGCATCAACTACATGACAGGTTCCCTTTAGAACAGTAAAGATTATGTGGGGTTTTTGTGGAAATCATTACAACTTAAGCTCTGTTGTTATAATGTATTTCTCTACCTTTCTCAGGTAATTGTGCTTGGTTTTGTAGAGGAAAGTTAACCAGTGAGAATGGTGTGAACCGGTAACGTGTGCACAAATTGGAATTGCTTCCCTGTGTTTTCCAAGGAAATAATGACGGTGTAAAAGCTTTTGTGTAGCCTTTTTTCTAGATCTTTCATCATTTCCCTCCTTTGCTTCCTGATACGCCTCCAGAAGGAGTATGGCATGATGTTTTCTTTGTATCTCCTTTCAAATTGTAAAATGTATGTGTATGCCCTCTTCTTTTTTGGTACTTTGTTTTTGCTGTGCTGTGACAGGCAAGTAGAGATAGAAGTTGATATTTAAAGAATATATTACTCTAAGTGCTTTTAAGCATAGTCACTTTTTGAACATTCACTCTTCTTTCACTCTCTGTTTCTGCAGTTAAGGGAGTGATATCAGTGTCATTGTCATTCTGACTTTTCCACGTAAGTGATGTGAATTTGCTCTGATGCAGTTAGTGTATTGCTCCTCAGGCCTTATGGCAGAAATAGATAGAAAAATAAAAGTCCGTGACATCCTTCAGCATGAGTTGAGGGAGAAGGCGGCCAGTGGAGTTCAGACCACGAGACACAATCGAAGAGAGCTGTTACACTTATGTTGTTGGGCATGCGTTGATGCGTTTCCCCAAATGCTGGCACAGAAATAAAGAAAAGATCCTGTTTACTTTTAGGGTCAAAGTATCTGGGAAAGATTCTCTGGGGAAAAAAATGACCATTTCCCATTCTGCTCAATAACTGTGGGACAGGAAATTGACATTGCAGATTCTACCTCCTGGGAAGTCAACTTGAGGAAAGTAAAGATTGTGGTAGAGTCGTTGGACTATGAAAGTTAAGCAGATTAAATCCTTTAATCTGTTTAAGATATACAGTATTGCTTTCAGCCCTACATTGTTATACTGGTGAAGATGTCTAAAACAAGGTGATGTATTCATCGCTGTAGGAGCAATTCAAGGTTTAACTTTTCTGATCCTGATGTGACTGTATCAAAATAAACACATTTGCATCCCGGTTGTGTACCAAGGTTTCTGGATCTCATTGATACTTATTTTGAATAAGACTTAAAAGCATTGTGACCAAGATTTCATTAACTTGAGCATCTCTGCCCGCCCACTTAAGGGAGGACTTAACCTGTAGAAGTGCTAAGAACTTGTACGGGAAAGACTGCCTGCTCCTGCTGTGAGTTGGGGAAGCAGTATAAACCTATAGAGCACAAGAGGTTGGCAATAGAGGGCACAGGTTGTAAGAACAGATAGTTTCAAATTTCTATTAGCATTGTACAGCCAAATTAGTAGATACATAGATAAGTATGGCAGATATTTTAAGTGCTCTTTAATGTCATTGTAACTTCTGGATGCTTGCATTTGATTTTAAGCTGTTGTGTTCTGTATTTGACTACATCTTTACCTCTGTTCCTCATTATTTTTCCAGTGTTTATGGTTGGTTGCTAGTGGTTTTGCCTTGCAGTAGTGTGTTCTAAACGTATATATAAAATTTTTTTTTCCTGATTTAGAGCCCATTGGTGATAGCTTTGCCTGCTTGTCACAAGCTTCCCAGAAATGCCAGTAAGATTTACTGTTCCTTCGGATGTGTTTCTAGATGGAGCAATGTCTGCATTAGGTAAGGAAGGGCACAGCAGTCTAGTCCTGAGGTGGTTCATAGATTGTGATTGTCCAGGTCTGTCTTGGGAGAAACGGATGGTCTGTTAGCGAGCCTGAAGATGTAAGTGCATGGTTTCTGGCTGTAGGGTTATATAGGATAAAATGCTAAACTGACCATTCTCCTAGCTTATGGGCAGCATGTCCTATTGAAAATTAGGAATACTGTCTTGAAAG
The DNA here is from genome assembly GCF_963921805.1 of Phalacrocorax carbo. NCBI lineage: Eukaryota > Metazoa > Chordata > Aves > Suliformes > Phalacrocoracidae > Phalacrocorax > Phalacrocorax carbo. The sequence goes on along the minus strand of NC_087516.1, from coordinate 8,045,015 downwards.
TTCCTTAGTGTGTTTCTGTTTGCTTCTGTCTCAAGAAACAACGTTGTCAGCTGTTTTCTATCCCAATGCTTTGATTTTGGTAGGCATTTTTCCATCTTCATAATAATGATAAATCAGACTATTGTCAGCTGGAGGTCCTCGGATTATACTGATGGAAGTGGAGTCCAAAATCTTTTCTAATGGCTTGAGAAGAGCAGTGACATACTCTGACACTTGAAAGGTGAGGTTGAAGTGTGCAGAGCACTATATTTCTGCTGGATGTTTTGGGACTAGTGTGAAACTGGTGTCATTTTCGGGAAGCTGCTTCTCTGAGTGACAGACAATTCCATAATGTTGTTTACTGTGAATTTGGACAATGTCATAAATAGAAATTAATGTTTGAGAAGTAGTGATCTGGATGTGGAACAGTAGCTTGTTGAATATCCAGTGTCAATTTTTCAACTCTTCGAGTACCGCTCCTTCATGTTGCATTTAGTAGCAATTTATGTTATAAAGTAGTTATGTTATAAAATAGTAGCAAGTTATGTTATAAAAAGTGAGGGGTTTTGTGTGGAGTCCTAACTGCAACATTCAGACTGGGATAACTTTGCATCCTGAAAGGTGTTTTCTTAATTTCATCATTTGACTTTAAGATTTAATTACTAAAACACATTACTATCTTTGTTATGGATTCACAGGGGGCTTTTTAAGAGGTACAAGCATTAATTTCTAAGAGTGTGCCTGCTGTAGTTTCAGCATTCTTTCATAAATTCATAATTGGTATGAAATCAGGCTTGGGTGGCACTAATCAAGTTTGTGTTGTTCGGGAAGAAGTTCTTGTGTGTATGGTATTCTGTGTTGAAGTCCACGAAGCCAATGTATACCTAAAGTTGCTATAAAAGCTTTTTTTTTGAGCCAATGGTTATTTATTGTAGGTATAGAAAGTCTTGCATGCTAGTAGGCTGTTACCCAATGCTAATTAAAAATGACAGTCACTATTGTTGCAAACAGTAACTGGTGAATACACAATAAAAACATCCAAAGCAGACTGTTCACTGCAAAGTGGCCACAAGTATGCAGTGCAGATATTGATTTGTCCTATCATCTTAAGAAGTTAGCCTACAATGAGGAAGCTATCTGGTGATGGGTTTTTCTCTTAAATTAGCTTTTTTGCTATTAGCAGTCTTTGCATGTGCTTGAAAGAGCCTTGAAATGGAAAGCATGATGTAAACAATAGGCATTACAAAGACCAGATAATTTCAATATGATTTTGAAGAGGTATTTTAAAGTTGTGGCTTAGACTTGGCGCGCACTTTGCTAGCAAAACTGTTATGTATTTCATCAGCTTGGGATTGCAGTAAAATTTTAATTTAAAAACTGTGTTATGCCCAGTGTTATACTTGTCAAAATAATCCATTTCTCTTTACACTAATGGCTGCATTATTTAGTTTCGCTGCTGTGAAAGTTTTACACAAGTTGCAGCCTGACTCAGTATTTTTTCAAACTGGTGTTCACATTGATGTCAAGAATGACAATACAAATAGTTCTCAAAGAGTAGGATAAGGCACTGGACTGTAATTCAACATTTCATTTTTGTTCAACATCTGGATACATACCTCTGGATAGGATAGTTTCCTCGAGATTAAATTAAAACTAAATTCAGTTTAAATTTTAAATGAAATAAAATATTGACATATTAACTGTCACTATACTGTAACAAAGAAATTGTCTTTTATTATGAGTGTGCTGATTCTCTAAGGAAGAATATAGTTCTTTCCTAAAATCATTATGAGTAATGAAACTGGTATATACACAAATCAGTAATATATGGGATTTTAACAAGTGATCTATCAAAGGTGGCAATTTCCAGCAATATTTTATTGTCAAATGCGGTGCATCCCTTAAGCTTTATGGGTGCAGCTTGTCAGCAGAATAAACAAACACCCTGTCCCTCTTTAGTCTTGCTGCCAAAATAAGTAACACTGAGAATGTAAAATATTTTTGGTCAAACGTAAAGACAAACATGCCATGGTGGTTGGCAGTTGCATGTCCCAGAGCAGACTTTGAGATGAAGGCTTCCCTCTTCAGTTGGTGACTCTCGAGTAATTAGGAAGGTTATGCTACGTAAGCATTGGGGCGAATTTCTGCAACAGTTCTTGTGTGGGAAAAGAATTTGTCATATTGCCAATTGCGAAACCCAGATCCAACAAGAATCTGGAATCTGAATCGACAGGTCAAAAGCTTCCATTGTTTGAATTTTCAGAGATCCTGGTACAAGCCAAAAAGGGTCTTGAGAGTTTTCTGTTTTCAGAGAAGTGTGCTAAATCCTGTGTGAGATTAATCTATCCAGAATACATATTTAGCCTGGTTATAGTGCCTTTTAAACCTAGTTATAGACCAGTTTTCTGTTCTGCTGGACACTATGTCAGTCTGAAAAAAAACCCCAAAAATAGGATATCCCTGAAGGGTCTGTCAGAGATGAAGCAGGACACAGAAGATGGTACGGACAAGCAGTAAAGTAACTGACTATTAAACAAAGTTCTCTGCAAGCCTGACGTGCAATGCAGATGAATTATAATGGCACTTGCTCGGAAGTACAGCAAATGTGCAATGGATACGCTGAGCTGTTGGTAGTGAGAGTGGGTTCTGATAGACTAGATGAGTGCTGCAGGTAAGGTGATGATAGGCTGTCTCAAAAATATCTACCTTTCTTTTTGTCATAGTGGAAAGAAAGAAGGTTCAGCCTCATCAATGTTTCTGTACCCCATAGAGGCTTAGAAGGGAATGTTTCAATGGATCTTCTTGCTCCTTCAGAGCAAAAAGTGTCCTATAGCAGGTTGTGTAGTCGCCTGATGATCCATATGGTCCTTCCTTTTCTCTAGAGAAAACATCGGCATCTTTTCACCAACTGCTTTTAGTGCTAGCACTCTAAACTTTACACCCTTTGTCTTCTCCCTTCCGTGTGGTGTGTGGATGGGTTGCTTGTGAAAACCTAATACCTATCTAATGCAGGGCAGAAAATTCATTGTCTGAGCCTGGAAATACAATTATGCATTCGAATAGCGACAGTTGGTGCAACACGTCCTCCCCAGTGAGACGACTTCCCTATCCATTCTTTGCATTGCTTTTATGTAGTTAGGGGTGGTTCTTTCCTATTCGGAAGTCCCTGATCTGGGGAGGATATGATAGAGTTACTTAGATTATAGAGCAGGAGGGAGTGTGAAGGTGCCACCTTATTTTTGTGGCTGCTGTTTGTCAAACTAGGAATGATTCCCTTTTCTTTTTGACTGTGGATGTACTATTGCAAGAAGATTTGAAATAAGCTACTAATCACTTGTATTTGCTTACTTTTGCTTCCTAAATGCAGGCTTATGAAGAAAGACTTCATGATATAGATTGTTTGGAGATGTATGTTATAAGATCACTAATATAATAAAGCATTTGGGACACAGTTGTGCTTAATAGAGATATTATGACAGGTGTCTCCCGATTTGGTGTTAAAAAAAAAAAATTGGTGTCGACCCAAACTTTTTTTAAAAATACTCTTAATCTGGGGTCAGGAGGAGATGAGAGGAGATAGAAAGACCAAACTCAGTCAGCTTTGTTAACCCTATAATACATTTCACATGAAAAAGCAGAATGACCGAAAAAGGGATGCTGTCAGTTTTCAGTTCTCCATGTTTCAGATGTAGACCGTCTTCATTGAGGGTCATTGCATTCATGTGGATTGTGTTAAGAATTGTGCTATGATACTCAAATTACTAAGCAATGAAACTTTTTCCTTTAAGTGTTTGAGCTCTGAAACAGGAGGAGAGGGAATATCTTCCCTCCCCCACCTGCTTTTGGAGGATTAGGTTCTTACTTGATTTTGTAACATTGAAACAACCGTTACATTTAGTTCTAATTTCAGCTAAAGTTTAGGAAGGTGGTTGATTGTGGGCATGAGCTTTAGACAGACATACACTTCCTGGGGGAAAAATGCTTTTTTGGTGAGGAAATTATGGTAGAGATCCTTAGATTCTTCTTTGGTCACGGGGAAAAAAAAGTCAGATGAACTCTCAAATGTTCCAAAAGTTTGTGTTAAAACAAGGCTTTGATACCCCGGAAAGGGCTTGGTGCTCCTGGCTGAAGCGGTTGCTGCTTTTATGAGGTATAGATCACAACAATTCAAGATAGCAGTAAGAAAATGTGTGATTCAAAGATGATATAGAAGATTTTTTGTTCTGGATTAAATTTGTCACATAAAAGTATCTGATGCTGATCAAGTCATAGGTTAACTTGATAGTCACATTTATAAGGTGTTTCTAGCTTTCTGTGTAGTTTTGTATGGCTTTAATGGATTTGGGTTATAGTTGATGAACTACAAAGATGACGTAGACCTGAAAGGTAAGACAATAACTGCCACCTCTGTCTTGTGTCTTAGCTTTACAGCACAGTAAAACACTGCCAAGCAGTACAAAACATTAACATCTGTTTGGTATTAAAACATATCACCAGTACTGTAATGGCTTATTCCTCTTAAAGCTGAACATTGTTTCTTCCTTGTACTTCCACTGGAACTGGTAGGGGATAATCTGGGTGATCTAGAAACGTTCTGTTGTAAGTCATGGTATGGCCAAGTGGTCACTAGGGTGAAATTAAGATAATGCCCTTAGGATTCCTTTGTATTCCTTCTCAATTTAATTTTACTAGATTTTTTTTTTTTTTGTTAAACAACCAGATATAGCTTGTGCACTTTGCCTTCTGATGTGTTTTCTAGTGTTGCCTGTTAGTGTCCAAAAATATAGGGCTGAATATTGCTGAGAAGTCAACTGAAGTGTTAAAGCAGGTTGTTCTAATAAAAGTCTGGCTGACATAAAGTCCCTTTCTCAGGTAGAACAGGCAATAATTAGACCTGTTAGTTAAAGACCAGATTTTTGGTTTTGACCTAAAGTTTGGACGTTATCTACAAAAAAGTTTTCACTTTTGCTTTAAAGAAACTTTGTAGTTTTTTCTATTTCTCTATGTTGGATTTCTGAAAGAATTATCTTTAAAAGTAACAGCTGCTTTTGACTTGGCTCAGGTGTTTTTGTAATATAGCATGTTTAATGTTGAGACAAAATTAAGGAAATTAATATGTAATTAAAGAAAGGTCTTTCTGTGAGGTGACAGACTAATACAGCTAGTGAGAGGGATGTGTAAGCTCCAAACCAGATGTGAGTTGGGGAACTGAAGTAGTATAGATGGTTGGTCACTTCTGACAACCTGTCAGTTATATGTTTTGCATCAATATGAGTGTTTTAGGATGAAGGAAGGTGAGCAGTGAAAGTAAGAGCGTGCTTGCCGGTGTGATTGTTTTATGAGAAGAAGCATCTGGCTTGTCACTTGGCTCATTATTTTATCAGTGAAAGTTACTGATGAAATTGTGATGTATTATTTCACCTGTGATGATGTTGAGGTTGGCTGAAATATTGAGATCAAAGAAACCCTTTAATCTCTCAGGTTTGGCTTTTTAAAATGTTTGTTTAGCGTGGGGTTGTTCTAGGATTCTTTCAAGATTCTATTTTTTTATTTTGTGGTACTCCATTTTACTCTGGATTTCACTGCAAATAGCAAGATATAAAATTGTATTAAATTGTATTGAATTTTATTAAATTTTAAATTAAATTGTCGTGTAGGTCTAAGTCTTGGAAAGCCTGACTTGGAAGGACTAATTTAGAGTTTAATCTGAAGAGAAGGTTACTAAGGGTAGACGTAACAGCTTTCAGGTATCCGAGAAGTTTTTATAGAGTCATAGTGGGGAGTACAAGAAATAATGAACTTAGGTCACAGCAAGAGAGAGTGAGGCAGGTTGAACTTCATTAAAATCAAACCAACAGATTTTTTTAATCATAATGATACAGAAACTCTGGGATCAGCTGCCTGGAAATCCTACACAGTCTCTGTTATCTGAGAACTTAAGCTCCCGTTTAGACAACTTCTGTCAGGAATGAGAGAAGTATAGATGATCTGGGCTTGGGAAAGAAGCGGGCCAGATGACCTTTTGAGCTCTCTTCCAGTTTCTTTTTCTATGAACCTAAGAATAGAATAGGGCAACTATGAAAAGTTTCAGTACCTCTCACTTTTTTTATTGTGTTTTTTAATGAAAGGGATATAACTTCAAGTCAACATTTTGTTGTTGTTGTTTGGCATGTGTTTTCTTGGGCAGTTAGCTGTCAGCGATAATTAGCATGTTTAACTACTTTCCAGAATGAAGCTGTACGTAATATATGCTATCAGTTAGCTCTCCAAGATTCAAGTTGTCTGTTCATTTCAAAGTGTTCTTTAATACTTTCTAATGTATGCAAGGACATTAGTATGCAGCTGTTTAGGAGCGCCAGTCAATGAGTTGGTGTGATCTGTGTTTCGTTTTTTGTCGCTTTTGAAAAGTTTCTGTTCAGAACGTGCCAGGTTTTTGTATTCTGCAATTTGGCTTTAAATATATGAGACACAGCTCTGGAGCATTTTCATCCTGTACATTTTATAATGTGGTGTGGCCTGCTATTTTATGAACTCTCGAAGTGCATTTGTGTAAATGCTTATTCAGCCCTCATGAGTTTATTCATGACTATATCGCTAAAGCATTTGGGAGTTCATTATGTTCATGCATCCACATGAATGAAGTTGTTTTCTCTGAAAGTGGAGTTTTTGAAGAATTTTGTTCTTAACAGTAGGTCAACAGCCTTGGAAATTATGTAGTTGTGCAGTTACTACTTATGCAATAAAAGCTCAGCATTTGCATACCTTCTCGTTCGGCTGCATGCGCTGACTTGGATGGCTGAATCTCTAGGAGGGGTGGGTGGGAATTCAGGTGTGTGGACAAGGTTCCACTCTGTGTTTACAGACTTTCATGCCATGTGCTTCTGGAAGTGTTTGAGAGTCCCTTGTTTTCTATTTTCTTTGGGTTTCTCCCCTCCCATCCCCGCAAAGGTGAGAGATTTCATGAGCAAAACTTTAGTGTGCTCCCAGCATAGTCTTAGTCACGTATAGTAAGCCAAGTGAGACTCTTGAGAATGACTATTTAATGTTCCACCTGAAACTGTGCCCAAAAATTTGATGATTAGATTTATCTGTTGTTCATCTGTAAGGACAATTCTGTTTACAATTTTAGGGCTGATGGAGGTTTTGGATTTTTTGGGGGGGTTATCTCATGGTGTGTCTGCACAAAAGGCCCAAAGTTATGCTGGAGAAACAGTAACTTTGGTTCTATTCTTCATGGCATGAGCAAGTGTTTTGAGATCTAATTAAGTTGGATCTTGAGAGGCCCACCTGCAGTAATAGTCAGATGAAATTGGTCAAATGAACTTTTAATTAAAGCAGACATCCAATAATGACTGTATTTTTTTTATTTAAGGTTTTATCTACTGCAAATTTGTACGCAACAGACCTTTTTTTATTTCACAGCAGATTTGCTTCAAAAGTGTCTGGATGGAAATGCATTCACTTGCTATTTTAAAAAAACATCAAACTCTTGATGTGGAAATACTTAAATGTTGTTTAGACTGTGCAATTCCAACTGCTCATTAGTCCAAAGGTTTAATAAGACTATTTCTCAGACTGCTTTCAGTGGCTGATTGGCAGCTGAATTCTGAAGTTTTACCATAGGAATGAAAAATTTTTTGTAATCTCAAACCTGGTTCTTTTTGTCTACTTCTTTCTTGGGGTCAAATTCTTGAAAACTTCCTTTTGGATGATTTGAAGAACTGTCTGCTTTCTGTTGCCAAAATAGCCCATGGAAACATGGCAGTACTTCATGTGGTTCTGAAATCGAAAGCAAGGCTATGTGGAATGTGCTATGTTAGCATGGCAGGGACTGGGATTCATTTGGTTGTTCCTAAATTAAAACTGATTTATGCCCACAGAAGCTACTAAAGCTTCTAAGATATGTATTTTTTTATTTCCCCTCTTTGAAATTTCCATAGCAGAAAGCATGTTTCTAGATATCCAAACAGGTGGAACGACTTACCCAAGAAAGTTTAAAGATAAATCAGTAGGATATCTGGTATCTTCCCCTAGAATCATGGGGGCTTTCTTAGCAGACTGTTCAAGTTCAGAAATGGATCTTGGCTTTTTACCTTGTATGCTGTTGAGGGCTGGTGTGTCCTGTTGATCTCACTCACAGGCTATTCTCTAGATGCATCTAAGGGGTACTGTTGCTTGAAAATTGAGTTCCTATTAAGTCCACTACACTATATTTTGCATTCCTTTCTGGCTTGTTCCAGACAACAGCTCTGTGTTGTATTAAAATTGTGATGTTCATTAACGACAAAACAGAATAGGTAAATAATATGCAGAGAAATGATACACAGAAATTCTTGTGCTACTTTTGAAGTAGTTTAATCCCTAATCAGAATGATTTCTGAAAATCTCCTCTATAGAATGAATTGATATGAAATAACTTTAACCAAAATAATAGGTTGGTGATATTACTTTGTTGTTCACTATGTCTTTTTTGTTACTTTTTATATTGCAGCTGAACCTCTTTAGTATATTAAAAATGAACCAAGAGAGTATATATATGTAGTAACTAAATCTTAAATTATAGCTTATATTGTTTCACTCTTATTCTGGAGAAGCTGGAAAAGAGAATTTGCAGGCTGTTTTGTAAATGTTCTTGCATGTTGTAATTTAAAATAATGAGTATCTCATTGTATTACTAGAATTACTCATAAATTTACATTCCTTGTTTTTCATTCTCAGTGTGTACATCGCTACAGGGAAATTGCAGGACCAAGTATGCTGAGTCTCAGAAACGTTTATTAAGTTTGCCCTTCTGTGATTAAAATTTGTCTAATTCCCAAGTGCTTTAAATTCAAGTTTGAACATATATTTCAATAAATATCTTTTCCTTTTTTTGAATAAATGAAGAGTACTTTAAATAGTATACCAGAAACTTTTGTAGTTCAAGCATTTGGAGTATATAAGTATTTGGCACTAAGAAGCTTTATGAATTGGTTGTTTTAAAGAGGAGAGGAAAAGACGAATCTAAAAGAATGTTTTCATTTGTTTTGAACTTTCCTCTCAGTCTGAGATACTTAGAATGGTAACACTTTTATAGGAGGATTATACATTTTATGCTAAGAAGGAACTTAGGAAATGAAACTCAAGTATTCAGAAATGTCTGTCAAACATTTTTTCATGCTTTTTTAGTCTTCTGGGAAGTAGAACAGTAGGAGCTCTGAAGAATGAGAATTGACCTTTCATTTGGTGACTAATATGAGAGATCATTCGAGTCAACTCAGCACAGCTGGGAGTGAAAAGTAGAATAAACCAACTTGTGAAACTTTGATACGCTTGCTGCTTTCTGGAAGTACCTAAAGTATATGAAAAACATTTGGATGCTTGTTTGTAAAAAGCTGGCTAACAAGTTGTATGTTTCAGTATGTACAATACTTAAATTACTATTTGATTGCTTGTTATTTTAATTACAGCCAGTAAAGTGACAATAAGCTGCCAAAAAATTTTACAGACTTGAATACTGTTCACTGATTGCCAGACATCAGCCTAGGAGCTGATCTGATTTACCATACCAGAGGTTGAACAAAGGGATGGAAACAGCAGACTAGAATTCTTTCCAGTGTTTCAAACAAACATCTTTTGTTTGTAATATAGCCCAGTCAGGGATTTTGCTGTTAAAAAACAAGTAAATGAAAAAGCCTTAATTTGATTTAAAAAGGAATTTTGCAACTCAGTCATTAGTGTCACCTATAATACTGTTGGAACAAGCAGTTTGTGACTAATGAATCCATCATAAACATATTATCCAAGTGTTAATTTTATACTAGTGTGGTATGCTCCAAATAAAAAAATAAAGTGAAAAATAAAAAAAAAACACTTAAAAATTGCCATTAAAATGAAAATGCATGTGGAATTAGAAATATTTCAAGAATATTTTCAAGAATTCCAAGAGAAAAGTGTTTCTCCATCTCAGAAGGGGGTAAGGAGAATGAAGCATATCTGCAGCTGAGGAATGATTGAAAAAGGAGGAGAGTTGTTCAGACTTTCCAGTGCTTGTCAGAGATTTCAGATTATTGCTTTTGGAATTGTACCTGGTTATTAGTTTATTGGAATTTGCCCCAAGCACAAGTATTTTGATCAAACCCTGAAAAAGCACTGCATGCAAATACAAACCTCAAAGTCAGTGAAGAGGCGCTATGAACCTGTAGTCCATTATAACTAGATTGCTGTCGAAATAGGAACAAAGGAGTTGAAAATAACAATGTTTGGACTATTGAATCTTTCAGTTACTTAACCATTCCCATTCCCAATTAGAAGGTCACATGTTGACTCGAGACTGGGGAAAAAGAAATACACAGTGGCAGGACTAATGAAATACTTTTCTGATGTTTCATATGCAAAAGTACAATTTGATTTTTCCTTCCCCCCTGATCCTCCACTGAAGTCTAATTCCTTTCAGCTGTGTAAACTTTACTAATGAAGTAAACTGTGCTTAAAAAGTGGGGTAGTTTTTTTCTTGGTTTTGTGTTTTGGTTTTTTGTTGTTTTTTTTTTAAATAAAATTCCCAACATTTCAGCGTTGTGTTCCACCATGCATTCCTGCGAACAGTTGCATCAGCATAGCTGGGAATATTTATGGAGTGAAGCCCTAAGGACTGGTCTTGTTGCCCAGAGACAATTTATATCTGTCTGTTTTGTAGTCTCAGTCTGAAATTGTCGCTGTGCATGTGGCAGATCTACTATGGCAAATATGAAACTTTTGACTATCAGTAATACTCCATGTGACAGAATTTGTATTCCTTTGTTTTAAAAAAGAGTGCTGGAGATCTTTGTGAATGTGTAGTACATATTAAAGTAAGTTAAGAAGTTTCCAAAGTAAAACCCTCAGAACTTGGTGGATGTTAGAATTCTGATAAAATGAATTTGATCTGCTGTTCACTATGATGATATCTTTTACTAGTTATCTCTATATTCTGTTGTCAACAGAATTTCTGCCTTATTCGGCGTGTGAGAGGTGTAATTTCTTGTTTGTGCTTGATTTCTGAGCAGCCTATCTGTGGAAGTCCAGCAGTCAGATATGTAGAAGGGTCAGTGCAAAAACTATGGTAGAAGAAGTTATTGCTTATGAGCTCTTTTACATTGTATTACAAAAACTGGAATGTGTACAGTTTTCTGAGAAATAGGTTCTTCCCGTGAATAGATCTGTTCCCTAGGAATCTAATACTGGTGAGTATTAGAATTGAAGTCAGAAAAAAATCTGATTCCTGGGGAAAAGGAAGAAAAATACATCTAATTTCCTGATGCAGTGCTAGAAAGATTTGTGACTCCTAGTCTTTCCTGGGATAGTTGCCAGTTTTGGCAGTCTGTCCTTGAGCCATTGCAGTCTGATTTGCTAAGAAGTCACTCACTCAGATGGGTGCGTTGTGGGACCTGATCCAACAGATGGGAAATCCCATTCCCCATCCTGTGGCTGTATCACTTTTCCTCCTTTGCATCAAATCTTCTGCTTGCCGGACTGCTTAACAAACTAGTTTAGCTCACTAAGTCAGCAGAAGCTAATAATTTTTTGTGGTTATCTCAGTTTTATTTTTGTTCTTTGGGCTATATGGATTTGCTGAATAGTCAAATACCAAGCTGTATAAGCTGTGGAATCTTTGGAAGAATGGAAGGGAGAGGAATGAAGATTACCTTCTTTAGCAACAATGAGCTGTTAGGTTGACATATTAGCTGACTGACCATACCTTTGGAATGGTATAGTATACTATAACACAGGTCTTGAATATTTGCATATGCGAATCGTTGCTCAATATCATGTCCTTTGAGAAATCAGGTCCAGGAATCTCATATTTGCTATTTGAAGTAATTTAATACCTTTGATCTTAACCTTCTTTTGCAGATTGGAAAATATCCCTCCTTCACCATAGACATTTTATGAAAACAAATGAATGCGTGAGTGTTCAAGTATTACAGTGGAAAGTGCCAAAGAAAAGCACATTAGGAATCTCCTCATTCAGAACGTGATTTGAACAGTGTATAATAAACAAATTCATTCTGATATAAGGCAGGATCTCTCTCATAATGTTTCTTCACATTTAGGAAAATGCAGAGTGTGTTGCTTTCTAATTTCAGTGTTTCCTAACTTTGACGTGCCTGATTTTGCACCCTTAATCATGTTAATTTAATCTGATTTAATTGTGTCAGGTAAGTTTTCTGTGCAATAAAACATAATTGAAAAGACACACTAATAACAAGCCTTAAAAATAGAATTTCGCATACATATACTGTGTTATTTTTACTAGTCCGTAAGTTTGATGTGCATTTTAATATAAGCTATGCTTATATATATATGCTTATATTATTATTAGCTATACTACTGGCTCTTTGGCTGAATATTATTGATTCTTTAATCTCTTTAATCACTCTCCTTAACATATGGGTGCTAAATATAAGTGTTTTCAAAAAACTAAACAATACAAAACTAGACTAAAAATAACTAAAAAGTAATGCTCTAACCAGTGGTAAAGTGATTTCAAATGGAAGTTTCATTACCAGGGAACTATCTCAGTTGCTTACAAAAATAGGTTTAAGAAGTTGTTGCAGGATTTGGTACTTCACGACAGAACTGTGAAGCTAAGTATGAGAGAGAGAGTAAAACCACACTCAACTTCTGTGCTTGTTCTCGTTTTTTTTTGCCCATCGCCTCTTCCCGCACTGTAATTTCGGATCCTCATGCTCTTAAACCCAGTGTTTCTGCCTCTTTTCTGGGATCACTTACACTGAGCAAAGCTCATGGCTGTCACAACTGCCTGGGATGCGTTCATCTCACAACCAGTCTGCTGTGTGAGCTTCATGCTTTGGATTTCCAGTAATTTGAAAGGCAGAGATATTCAGAGCTATTGCTGCTTACCAGCTGCTTTGCCAACTTCTCTCTCTATGTCCTCTAGACAAGAAGTTTTCAGAAGTTACCAATCCAGCTGCTTCTTTGAAAAGTAACCCTAAACCACTTTTTTTGCTAAACTGCCTAGAGATTTTAAACCAACTCTATCAATAAATAGTTTAAAAAATTGTAACTTACTACTTAGAACTGATTAACCACATTTCCTATTACAAATATTAAGTTTAAAGAAAAGTTCATCTGAGCTCTTGACTTTCTGTAGCGTGCAACTACTGTAACTGGAGACTACCAAGAGGCATAGTAATAAAGAGAGGATTACAGCCAGAGGAAACAAAAGCTGATTTTTAATGCTGATTTTTCCAAAAATCTTCTGAAGACAAATCTGTATTTTCAGAGCCCAGATATCTGGACACTGGGAGTTTGTTTGATCATGCTGAGAGGTTAAATTTAATTTTTACTTTATTAACTGGAGAAATTGTAATTCGTGTCTGAGACTTGTACAAAGTCAGAAACTTTTTTGTTTTCGGATAACATAAGAGACTGATCCAGCAATTCAGGCATAACAGATGGCAGAGTTTCAGGAATGGAATGAAAATTAAAGTGAGATTATAAACTGGTTATAAAGTACATCAGAAGATTTGCTGAGAGAGAAAATAGCAAGAAGTGCTTCAAGGGTCACTATTGGGCACATTTAAGAGTTTGCTTTTTCAAGATCTTTATGGTGGTTGTTCTATAATAGTGTTCTGCAGGCTGAAACTGTTGCTTTGTGCTCTGATCCTTGCTTTCAAAACAGACAGAGTGTTTTGGGAGAGGATGGGACACTGGTGTGGCTCCCCTGCTGAGAGAAACAAGGCTCTATACCTTTAACTCTTCTCTAATGATATCAAGGAGCTACAATATCATACTGTAAATGAAGTACAATAGAGAATAGTAGAGTAGAATAACAAAACCCATGTTTACATGGGGAATACTTTGAAATAGCAGTCCTTGACTAGCAATCCCAATTATTTTCTGCACAGCTGCTCACATTCCAGAGAAAGAATGTCTTGTTTTGAATTAGCTTCATGCACTTCAACAGGGAGTCTTATTTATAGATCAGAAGTATTTGCATGGATCTAATCAGGAATGATATAAATTAATGTCTTATCATAAACAAGTGCAAAGACTTGTGAAGTTTCTCTAATATTCCCTTTGCCAAGTTAGACGAGTAGTTTACAGCTACTGTACGCGGCACCAAGAGATTTGCGCTGCTGTGAACAGTTGTTTCCCATTTCTAGCAGGTGGCAACATGTATTTGTTTACTGGTTTAGTGGGATACTTTTATGAGAAATATTTCTGTAGCCCGAGAATGAGGCACTAAGAATGCTGGCTTTGCAGTAATTGTCTGTATGCCATGAAGTAGGAAGATAAACACTGCCTCCTTACCTTGAACAGAATAACCATCTTGAATAACCTGTTTTGGAAGTTGAACTGACAGATTTGCTTATTTTCGAATATCCTGAGTTCTTTCTACAAAATATTGAAACGATCTCAAAAGCAGATAACCAAACCTGAGGTCTCTGTCTCAGCTGGGTGTCCTCTTTCTTACAGAATAGTCTTCTATACTTTCTCTTGCCCCCCTTTCAGCTTTGAATTCTTACCTGTGCCATGCCACAGGAGTAACCAGATGGGTGGAAGATACCCTATTCTAGACTTGCTTTGCGCAGAACACTTCTGGTTGGTGAGAGATGTGGGTTTTAACTCTTCAGCTAAAACAAAGCATTTTGGGATGCTGTATATAAAATGTGGATGGTGCTAAATTTTTCTCTACCTCTTTCCTTGTGGAGCATCTAGTTTTATAGTTGATCTCTGAGGGGGTCTACTAGCCACTCAGGCACTGAGGTACTCTAGATTTTGCTTGGATTGGCCCAAGGTTATGAACCACTGTAGCTAAGTGAATTTGTTGATGTTTATATGGGAGCTTTTCCCAAGTGTGAGGGAGATGCCTCACAGCAGAAAGCTCAGAGGTGCTTGTTTGAAAATGCCACAAGTGTGTTGATGGAATCTGGCTCGGGAAGAAATAAGTTAATTCCTTTTTATTGAGTGAGAGGCAGTAGTTGTCATTGGGGTAGGCTACAGAAGTCTTCAGAGTGCAGTCTAACTGCACACCTGTGAACTCCCTGTTCAATGTAACAGAGAAGTGGTGGCAGGCAGGAAAAGGGATGAAATATTCAAAAGGTAAGCCAAGTAAACTTTACAGTAGCATGCTGGAGGCTATAAGAAGGGAAGGTCTATATTTTCAGGTCAGAGAAAAACCTACACAATGAAATAATGAAAGTGTCTGTTAGTAACAGCCTGGACTAGAGTTTTAGTTGCATATGAATTACAAACCTTTGAATCAGCAGTATTTAGACCTAGCTTGGATATGAGCACCTGGAGAGGCCTGAATCTAAAATTGGCTCCAATGTTACAAGCCTAAGTCATAAAGGAGATGTTGATGGTGTCTACTGTAACCAAGACTTAACTTTGTTTTTCCTGTCACACAGATACATACTGGTGTTCAGCTTGGGGGAGGGGATAAAAAAAAAACATCCTGGAGCCAAGGTTTATCCTCAAGAGACTGAGATATTTTGATGTGCTATAAGTCAATAAATCAATTAATCTAAGGTCAACCTTTCAGTTAATGCTGAACATTTCTCACAGAAGCTTTGGGGGAGGGTAAGGATATGGAGGCAAATTTGCAGTTCCTTCTTTTGCTTGGACATAACTACTATCACAGACATTCCTTCCACCCAACAGCAATATTGCTATAGCTTTAGGGAGATGTTACTCTGCCAGTTACTTAACAGCTGAATCTGGAGGCACATTTCTTAGTTACAGCACTTGAAACAGTTAACAAATCTAGTTTTAGCAGAAGGTGATTGTACCTGCATGAGAAAATCTCTTCTTACAGTAGATAAATTTGATGTGAAAATAGACTTCTCTTGGCTAATATAGAGAACCTTGCTGAAAAAAAATGCCAAGATACGGAAGGATGCCTGCAAATGGTTCTTGCAGAATCCAATCAGAAACCTCTGGTGTGTAAGGGACCTCTGTAGCATGTCTCGTCCAACCTCCCCATCAAAGCAGAGCTGTTGACAGCATGAGGTCATGCCAGCTCTGTCTTTGTCTACCTCATTTTGGAGACCTCCAGGGTACAGCTTCTACCATCTCTTGGGCAACCTCTTCCACTGCTGCGCAGCCCGCGCACGGGGAAGGAGTTTGTGGCCAGTTTGAACCTCCCAAGCGGCAACTTTCCTTTTGACCCATTTTTCTTTCTGCTGCTGAGAAGAGTTTGGCTCCATGATATTTGCTGTTCCCTGAGCTGGCTCACATCCATCTTGCATCCACAGCAGTAATCCCCAGGACCTTTTTTGCAAGGCTGCAGTCTGTTCCCAGTCTGTACTGATGTGTGGGGTCATTCTGGCCCAGTAGTGCAATCTTCTTATGGGTACCCTTCTTTGGGCCCAGTCCTCTAGTTTATCAAGGTTCCTTTGAGTTGAAGCTCTACCATGTGGTGAATCAATCCACCGCTTTCTAATCTTGATATTGACACTATTTGCTGTAGATGCATTCAGTTTCTTCCTCCAGTTTACTGCTAAAGCTATCAGACAATAACTCCTGGGGTTGCTTGGCTTATTGCACGCCACCAGCCAAGCACTGATTTCACCTCTTTGGCCTTAGTCGTGCAGCCAGCTTACAACCCGTGTAACAACGTTACGCAGCTCGTGCTTCCTCACCTTCCAAAGGAGACCGCTGTGAGATGCGGCGCTTTGTGCAAGCCGCAGTCTTTTGTCACATGAGGGCTTTTGGGTTGGTCAGACATGATTTGGCCTTGGTGAATCTGTGTTGACTGTACATAAATACCTTGTTCTTCACGTGTTTTTGTGCTTCTGTGTCTTTATACTGTACTGCAAGATGATTGTCACTTTAGTAAATGCTAAAATAATTGGGGTGTGTTTGTGTGTATGATCTCTGTGATGGATTTTGTAGGGGAATTTACAAAAATCACCTAGAACATTTGTTTTTATAATAAAGCAAAATATTTATACAAACTAAACTGGAACTGAAATAAGCAGAATTCATACAGTAAGTCAAAATCTCATGCAGAAAACTGAGTGAGTACTGAGTAGCTTCAGTACTGTAGTAGCGTAGCTTGTGATGGTTTAAAAGTTTTCCCTGAAAAGAACCACAACAGAACAAAGAATTGACTCAGATTTTGCATTCTCAGGATTTGGAAGAAGATTTGGTTGTATAAAATGTGTTACTGTGTGGGGAAATATTTTTGTGAAATGTAAAATACAGTGCTGCCTGGCTTGGCAGCCTATTGTCTTATTCCTACTAAAGCAACCTTGAAAATTAGAGGAAAGCAGGAATTACATGAAAAGAGAAAGAACAGAATTTGCCTCTAGCAAAACATGTTTACAGTAACAGCTGCTCTCATAGGAACTGCAGGATGTTCATAAAATAGTTTATTTTTATTTTTTATCTATATATCTGGTAAAGAATCAACTCTGTTGACTTAAATATGTAGGAACCTAGTGTTAATGCTCTGATAAACAGCTACGTTTTCCCAGTTGAGGGTTTTTGAATAGTTTGTGAATGCTTTTGAAGAGTGAAATGTAGCAATAGCTAACAGAAGTAATCAGAGTGGTATTTCCCACATAGTTATGGGGAAGAAGGTTTTTATTTTGTTTTATGCCTCATAGGCAGACACTTAGCTTTTGGGGGCATTTGCATGTTACATCTTATTTTGGTGACCTTTTTTCTGACTTACAGGACAGAAGCTGAGGTGTCACTGATTCAAAGTCAGTTAAATTAACTGATTTTAATTTTTATCTTTTTAAAGCCTCTCCTTTTTCCCCTGCGTGATTTGTCTATTGTGCCAATCTTGTATGAATGCCATCAGCAAAAAGCAAGATCACAAGCAAGGATCTAAAGTTTTTTACACTTCATGTATTCAGTGCTGAAGCACTGGCTAGATATGGTTATGACTGTGCTTCGGAATCAGCACATAAAAATAAAATGAACTGAACTGAGTAAGTCTGGGAAAAGCCAGTGCTTGAATATACATTAAAAGTTCGTGTTTGTTTTACTCAGAAAGCTCTGAAGAGGTTTCAGACTAACATATATTAGGCGGATTCTCGGTGACCTTTCATGCTATGTTTCCACAGTTGCATTTAAGGATGGCTTAATTTGTCCATCACTGTGTTTATGAGTGCTTCACCCCATTTTCTGAGCTTTTTCTGAACGAGTAGTTTATTTGTAGGAGACTGAGATGCATTCTTCACAAGGAATATATAGTACTAAGTTTGTTTTTTTTGCCTGAATTTTTCTAATGCATCTGAGATTTTTTTGGGGGGGCAAAGTCCCACTCACTTTGCCAGCATTGAACACCTAATTTGGCAATTTGTTCTTCTTTTTTTTTTTAAATCTGCCATGGACGGAATGTTCCTGGGGTTTTTATCCTATCAACTTAGGAAAAAAGAAACATTTCAACATCAATCTATGTTCTTCACAATGAAAACTGAATGTCATGCTTTCTACAAATGTTGTGTTATTACACGTTGCTATTAGAGGTTGCAGTGATGTGTACTGACCTGCTGTCTTCTAAAGCCTGGATATTTTTAGGTGTGTATACAGAAAAACAACTTAGGTGTTCTAAGTACTGTACTTCTTGAATGCAGTATAACAGCATATAATGGGTTGAGGAACAAAAAGTATGTGGATTAACAGTTATTTAACACCTATTTAAATTAAGTTGTGGTAAACTGCATATGAAATATATAAACAAGAACATTCTGAAGTGGAGAAATAAGGTGTAGTTCTCATGTATCACCTCCAGAACCCTATGGTGAAAGTAAAATAGCTTAAACCACTGTGATTGAAAATATTTGTAAAATCTATAATAAAAGTAAGGTATAGAGGTATTTGTTGTGTTTTATGCTGTATTTAATGCTGTATTAGGTTTTGGTGCTGCAATACTTTCCATTTTCTGTAATAAATCCAGAATGTACATTCAGTGCTATATTGCATATTTGTTGCTACTGCTTACGACCCTTTTACTATCAGAGTCAACGAAATGAATCACTTGCAGAAGACACCCTGGGGACAAGTTCTCTATTAAGATGACTTAACAGGTCTTTCATGTCTCCAGGTTGTACAATAAGAACAAGTCTGAAGTCATCTTGGGTGGAATTTCTGGATGCAAGGGGTATCTGAAATGTCTTTGGTAATTTTTTCTTTTGAATTTAATAATTTAATGTGTTACTATGAGAGAGAGAAAAATACTTGGAATGATTCTAATAAACACTTACAGAATCGATGCCTGTTACAGAAGCATGTGGATTAAATTAGTTTTATCTTCAATTTGGTAGTGGATTATTAGGTGTGTATATACAACTACATGTCTCCACAACTGAGTTTTTTGTGCTCATGCATAAAAAATTCTGTTTGTTTGAAACGGACACTATTAATCCATTAAGGTTTTTATCACTGATACACAGCTATAATCAGTTTTTTCTAGGTCTCTCCTAATTGCACTGTTCCATAAATTTCCTGAATACATGAATATCTCACTTTCCCCAAACAAGTGTAATGACTTAATATCTGCAGCGTTTCCTCACAAGAGTAATCCATCCTTACAAAGTAATTTAATTAGAGTTGATTGAACAGGTCACAGGAGTGAGATATTGCTTTTAACACCCTTAGTTTTAGACTAGCCGTGCAATGTTTTGTTTTCTTGCTGCACACACCAAATCTAAATTAGATTTGGACAAGGATGACACAAATATGCGCTAGAAATGCTTGAATCAGTAGCTGTTATAGCTGGGATTTTTTTTGGATTAAGGAAAATGCGTCTGTCCATGTAGAGATACAGTTTACTTTGCCAAAAAGGAAGTACTACAGGCATTTCTGGAGTGTGATGCAGTTGTGAACAATATTCAGCATTATTACACTGTAGTTTCTGATAGGAAGTAATGAAGAAAATACCATTTTACAGTGCTTCGCAGTTACAGCTGATGCTTTCAGTTGTTTGTAGCTGAGAGGAACAGGACAGATGGGTAGGAAGATATAACAAAAGGTAAAAGCGACGTGTAGTTAACTTTTTTCAGAAAGGGAGGAAAAAAATCACCGAAAATATTACAAATACATTTCTGAGGCATTTTCCTGGAAAAAACTGCTCTAGCAGGCGCATGTCTGTGCTGCATTTGTCAATAGAAGACAGCTGAGTTAGTATGGCTGTCAATAGGAGAGAAGACAGTATATATTTTATCTTCAGGAAGAAACACTGTTCTTTGGAACAACTGTAAGAGGATCGATAGCAAACAGTAAAGGCCTTTTTTACTGCTTTTCTCATCTTTTTTTTTTTTTGTACACTGAGAGGATTTATGCTGTGAGAGAGCAAAGTTCTAATCATTGCAGAAATGGCAAGCTGAGATTTTAAACTGGTGGCTTGCAAGTTTTTCATGACTTGCAGATTCAGTTTCCCTTGTTGACAACGTATTATCAGACTAATGTTTGAACATAAATGTTTCTTTAACAGTTTCTTAATGTATCGTATATAGGCATCTGCAGTTCAAAGTTTCACCATCTTTAAAAAAATAGTTCCCAATATCTCTCTAGGAATAATTATATCTGAATAAAATGTCTTTGCCGCTCTTATGTAAATGCATTTAAAGGAAAAGTAAAAACTTCATGTTTGACTTTGCTGTGTTCAAATGAGCTTAAATCAATCCTAGTATATAGGCACTGATACAATGTTTGTATTTTTTATTATATATTTGAAATCTTTGGCCTTTACAAAGGGGCTGATTTTATTTTAATTTGCATTAGTCTCTTTAGGGACTTTAGCATCTGACTCAAGGGCTGGGAAAAAAGGTATTGTCTTCAGCTTGTTATTGTCAAACTGGAGTAAATGTATTAGGAGGCAACACCGGGGTATCACAGATGAGAGGAAGACCGTCTGTCACATTCCTCAGCTCTTTGTACGGGATGATGTAAAACTAGGGAGTTCTGAGGTGCCTGTGCTCATGTCTCTTTGATTTTTCTTCCTGCTTTCTGATATTTTCTTCACACTAAAAACTTTAAAACAGTTGGAGAGTAATTTGACTGTAAATTATTCTAAATTGGAGGCATGCAGGCAGACTCACTTGAATTTCATTGTGTTGGGTATTGTGCTCAATTTTAAGCTTGTGAGACCACCTGAAAATCCGTTCTGTTGAACAAACTAGAGTGGAAGTCTGCCTCATTGCTGGTAGAAGGAGGGGAGTTGCTCTCAGTGGTAATTTTTCATAAATAAAGTTGTTTTTCCTTGGAGATTTTACTTTGTGAGGTCTCATGTAGATTTTTAGGACTGAAAACTAGAGACGGTATGAGTAATTTGAGGTTTGTGGGTTTGTTGATGGTTTTTCCCTTTTTTTTTTTCTTTCCCGAAGGTTGGAAGACTTGATCAGTTACAAATTTGGATCCCAACAAAACCAGTCTTTGTGATGTTTCTGGAAAAATCTGCAGTTTGCCCAGTGACCTGTTCACATTTGCACTTTGGGTTTATGAGGCTGCTGTTTGGCTGTGTTATGGCAGGATGTTCCTGGGGAGGCAAAGTGTTACTGGCTTCATGTGGACCAAAGATGATTGTTTCAGCATGACCACGGGAAATTTGTGATATGCAGAATAGCACCATGACATCCCTTTTCTCTGCCTTCCCTCTGATCTTCACCCATGAGCTCTCAACAGTGCCTTTTCCCCATTGCCTAGCAAAGCGCCATCCTCTCAAGCCTCCGCTTTGCACAGAAAGGGCTGCTATTGCCCATCCATGGCTTCTCTGCCTAGTCCTAGAGCAGCTCTGTCCTTGACTGGCTTCCTAGGAGGTCTGTGTTGAGGTGAACGCTAGTTTTTTTACCCCCTCACTTTGCTGGAATTTGGCTTTGTTCAGTCCTGTGGAGACCTCATCTGCCTCACTTGCACAGTGCTGCGGGAAGGCTCCAGCATAGCTGGCATCAAGTGATTCCTTAAGTTTTTGGCAGCAGGTTGGCAGGAGATGTTACACAAATTTTCAAAGAAATATTACTTGAGTATAGTTATTAAAGCACTTATCTGCTAAAAACATAGGAACATGCCTTATGCTTCTGCGTATTATGGTTCTAGAAACAGGCAGATCTTACCTCTTCGTTAACATCTTGCAAGGAGTGTGATGTAGGTACATAAGGCGTGCGTATTGATGAGGTGGCAGATGCTGGGAGGAAATCTGTCATACTTAGAAAAACCCTGACCGAGTCAACTCTGAACAAGCCAAACCATAACCTTCCCTTTGATTAGCTAGACAGCTGAGCTGCTTTTTTTCCCCTCTCAAGAATATTTCTCAGTTTTCTGATTGTCCCAGTATATTTTCTAATGAACCTTTTTTTTCATCAGTCTTACTGAGGTATAGGTTTTAGGAGTACTAGTGTAACAGTGATGATTCCACTGCTTACAGACTTTTAAAAACTTAATGCATCTACTGTTCATACACCAAAAGATTGCATTTTATACATAGTAAAGCTATATTGAAATGTATTTGTTGTCCTATCAGTAGTAAATGGGTCAACACACTTAAAATGTTGTCTTGCTGTCTACTTTTGTCTGTATTTCAATAGGTCTGCCCATACTCTGTATCTAATGTCCTGATTATTCGAGCATCTAAGAACAATTAAGGTAGCTTTCATACAGTTTTCAGGGAAAAATAAAAGGTGTAAAAAAGGTTCCCTTGGTAGATCTATGGGAACAGCAGATCATCAGAGTGTGCTTTGAAATAAAAGTTGCTCCATGACAATAGAGTTCTGAATTCCATGGAGATGTTCCCAGAGGATTAGCCTAACAGAATTCAGTGACATTTGTACAGCTCCAACTACAGTCTGAGACATGAAGACCATATAAGTCTTGCCATAATGTAAAAAATTAAGAATTCTGAAGCTTGTCCATGCCTCTATAGCTCTAAGATACAGCAGATCTGAAGTAATAGAGTTCACTTTGGGTATATAAAACTCCACAGGTTTTTTATGACATAAAAGCAAATTATTTTGACCGTTTCCCAGAGTTTTCACAGTGTTTGCCAGAACAATGAGGGCATCGTCAGCGTAATTCGAGACATTGCCTAAGGAAATTGTAGGTTGTGTTAAGTTATGTTAGTCTGGGCTGTGCACTAGGAGTTGTGCAGCTTCTGGTCAACCAGCAGTGCTTCTGCTTGCCTGTAGCAATAAATGGGCAACTGTTTAATAGCTAAAACCTTGGTTCTGATTTCTTGTAAAGAAGACAGAGCAGGGTTTTTGAGCCATTTTTCCTTATGCTTGTCTCCTAATTAATTCTTAGGGTGCCTCCCTGGTTGTCTCAAGTGCAACCTCAGAGCAATGAAGTTACTCTGCTTCTGATTGTTAGGCATAATTTTTGTTGTAAGGATTGTAATAAGACTGCTTCAGATACATTGATTGCCGACCTGATTTTAGGTTTTGAACACATGAAGGGTGCTTTCTTGTACATTCATTATTATATGTTTGAGAATTAAACAAAAAAACAATGTAGTCTGTGGAGGAGGGGAGGCTGCTAGTTTGTAGCCATAGGAAAGCCTTTCTACTTTCTGATACGTGTGTTTATTTAGAATACAATATACAATATATTTTCTTGAAAGCAATTAACAATCTTACCATAGGAAAGTCCTTTTCTGAAATTCATTGTAAGTTTGCCTTTGGTTTAAATTTCAGTTTTGCAATGGAGCTGGAAAACTTCCCTATTAATTCTGTATTCGTTACTTAAGTCTTTCTGTTACAGGACGTGGTACCTCAAATGTTCACATATTTCCATCATGGCTGTCCAGGTATATTTACAGGTTAATGTCTAGTTTATAACTACACTGCCTAGTACTGAAGACATTAATAATTGTTCTTTAAATAATTTCTGGAAGCTATATTTCTGTTCCTGAAAATAAACTTTGTTGAAAAATTAGGCTTTTAAGGGAATTGCTCACAGAAGGGAGACAATACTGAAAGTAGTACAAATTGAATATTGATGTGAAAAGCAGGCATATAAGTTCCTTGCTTTTGTTTTTAGATACTTTATTTTCTGTCCCATCTTAGGGTAGCAGGTATAAATCTAGAAGCAATAATATGTTTGAATGAAAATATGAATCAAGCAGTTGAATGTCAAAATCAGAATGCCTCTGGGTTTAAATAATGAGTAAGTTTTAAAAGTGCATATTGCATAAACCCAGTAAGATATTTCTAATTAAGATATTTGAAGATTTAGACCCTTTATGCACATATATATTTATTTAAAAAAAATATAAAACTAGGTTATATTAGATTAACACATTAACAGCTGATCAGTAGTAAGTATTTTCAGCCTGCTTTTAGATCATGGCAAACATAAGGTAGGGTGAGACAGTTGAGAATCTTTTCCATGACTTCTCAAGTTTTAATTGAATATTCCATCATTCAGGTCATACTTTTTCAGTTTAACTGCTTTTTTTAAAGAGATGTTTGATTGACATGTGACAATTATCCTTATTACTGCCTGGTATCATCCACAGGCAGGATGTGTGCACAAGCAGGATGTGATCGGAGCAAAGGCAATGTGCGAAATTGGAATAGGAATATTTTATAGTGCAATTAAATATTAACCTTTTTTCACTTTGTATGTATTACCTTTATTATATGCATCTTATCTAGTTTTATTGGCAAGTAGGATTTAAAAAAGTAATTTATTGTTTAAAAATTATAAATTTTGGCATGTGGGCATAATTTTTTACAGTTAAGAGATAATTATCTATTCTATTCTTCCATTATCTTCAGATAATAACTTCTGTTTCTGCAAGGCTCAGGTACAAAGAATATTACTTCTAAAAATGTTACATAAAGGTGGAAGATAGCTTATAGCATTAGTTAAAAAAGTTTTCCTTCTTCACAAATCCCTTTGTTTTGCATAAAGTATTTGTTACATTTGATGGAAGTCAAGTTTGAAAGGGATTATTTTTTTAAAATAGCCTTTTCATAATGTAAAATCTTAAGTTCACAGCATTTTCTTTAATTTTCACATGCAATATTAAATCACTATTGCTATTCATGTTCACTTAGCTATGATAATATGTTGCATATGGAAGTAAATACTGCTGCAAAATGCTTTGGTTTTTTAATCACCCAGGAATTGAGTACCAAAGACTTGCGCTTAATTTTTTTTAAATAAAATTTTAAAGTATCAATCGTTGCTGTTGCTCTTGAGATGCTGAAAAGATGCATTTAGTTTAATATTATCTATTTAATTTTGATGGAATGACAATCGAGAAGGAAGTTTCTTTGTAATTGAGATTCCCAACAATAGTTCTTATAATTGGTTTTAGGCATGGCTTTTAGTGTATAATAGGGGTCAGATATTGATCTCAGTAAAATAAAACTTTCTATGGGGATCATTAAACCATTTATTCTGTGCTGGCATCGGTGTGAGTTATTACTTAACTTGTCATTGTTATAGCCAAAATTTCCTTTGAAATCATTTACTGCTCTATGGGATTTTGAACGGTGCTAATTAATATGATTATTGGTTACTTCCTAGTAATTAAATATCTAGGACGACTTTTGGGATCTCATGCCTTTGTCCATTAATCTGTCATTTACAGTAATAATATCCAAGATGTCAGTATCAATTCAACCTTTATAGACTCACTATTATTAATTTATGCCATAGCTATTTCAGTCCTTAGGATATGCAGTAAAAAGTATCCTAATTCCTGCAAGCAAAAATTGCACGCTGGATCTATAGACACCCATTTGTTTTCAGGATTATAGGATGTTTTATTGATTCTTAATTTTCTGCTTGTTTCTACGTTGTCAAATTTGATATTTTTAATAAGCAATAGAATATTAAGAACTAGAGTGGAAACGAGTGATTCGCTTTCGGAACAGTGGCAGATGCTTTGCAGCTTTCTGAACCCGTTGTGTTTCCGCCGTGCACTTCCCCAGCTTAACACGCTGGGGCAAAAAGAGCCAGCTACAAATGGCAGTCTAATGTCCAAAATAAAACTGAAGAAGTGGTGATTTTATCCATTATCAAGCCTGACCAATATAACTTCTAGAATTGCATAGATAGCTTATAATATAACATCAGATAACTCCTTGTACATTGCTAGAAATAAAAATTAAATGTGTCAAAGGATTTATTTTAAAAGGACACTTTTAAAAAGATGATATTACTTACTATTTTTTTTAAAATGCCAGAAAATGTGACTTCTAAATGAAGTTAAAGACTTTTCCAGGCTTAGTTTAAAAGGTCTGAGGTTGCTATGTTTGCTTTGACAGAAGTCAAAGATATCCCTAATACTTAAAAGTAAAGCAGTGCTCCACAGTATTTGAGTGGTGTTTGGGTCTGCGGTTGTTGTAGAGTAGACAAATCATAAAAGTTAGTAGATTTCTGAGACTAATATTTCCATTTCCTTCAAATGCATCTTCTGGCTATTATTAAACCTATTGTTGCAAAGTTAATACTTCAAAATCTCGTACCCATTTAAACTTTAATCTCTTTGTATTAAAAAAAAAAAGTAATTGTATCTTACATTTAAAGATATGTCATCTAGGTTGATTACTGCCTAGTTGTATTTTTTTCATGGGATGTGCATCTAACGGAAAGTGAAAGTTTATTTAGTTGTAATTTTGTCTTCCTTTCTAAAATACTTTAATACTTTTAGAGTTCATAAATACCCAATCATATAGTTGCTAACCCGTACGCGTACTTGCAGATAGATTTCAAAGCATCAGATAACAAACTGGTGCTTCAGGGAGCAAACCATAGCCTCAGGTTGTTGAGGAATTTCTCCCAGTGGTGACTGGTGGTGAAGAGGCGAATGAGGGCTAGTTTAGAGAAGTGGTCTGGGGGAATGCATTTGCACCAGAGGATGTGGCAAAGGGAAGAAAATACTGAAGACGTGGGGTAAGACAGGGTGGGTTGTGTTTTTGTTGTTGTTGTGTAGCTAATTCTTGTCCGTTGATTTTCCTCAGTTATGGGATAACTTGGGTATAACTTTGAATGATCTTGGATGTAATCACTTTTATCTGGCAGTACTGAATTTATCTCTTGCAGCCATTTCATGTCCCCTTAGTTCCTTCCAGTGCAATACCTGTTCATGTGTAGCCCATTTAAGGGTTACATATTTTTGAAGTCTGTGGTGTGGCAATCCTTCAGGTCCCTGTTGGGACAGTTCCCAAGTCAGGGCAGGGGACTATGCTGCTGATGGGAAAGTGTGACACAGACCTTTTTCTGGGTGGCCTAGAGGAGGGGCAACTTGTGGTAGGCTTGGTGCGGTTAGAGAAGATCAGGTGTTCTGTGCTGGGCTGCAACAGGGAAGAGGAGATGGAGATCCGGTGCTGGCATGCTGGGGGATGGGCAGCTTTCTGATAGAAATGGTGAGTGAACTCCCAACAAGCTCCAGTGTGTGGTGGAGAAAGACTGACTCTGGATATCTTGTCTGCAAAGCAGAATTAGCTGCCTCTTGTCACCCCAACTCGGACTTGCATCCCAAACCCAGAGCGCGCGCTCTGGAAGAAAAAGGCAGACACCTATATATGAGGATCTTAAACCGTAAAGTGTGTCTGCATAGGGGGGTAAAATGGATGGGGTTGAGCATTTCTGCACTTGCATACTGCCAATATTTACTGAAGGCAAGATCTGGATCTTATTAAAACAACTGGGAGCAGAGGGTTTTTTTCCAACCTGGATTTTCATTAATCAGCCAGAATGGAAATTCTTGCGCAAATGGAAAGCAAGCTTTATAAAATCTTTAGCCATGCATTTTCTAGTTCTTTTTTGCCCGATGGGCATTTTATAGCAAAATAATAGTTCAAAATTAGGTCCTTAATTAACAAGTAAAGAACTGACCCAACGCCAGCAACAACTGAATCACTAATATTTTAGGCCATCTGTTGTAGAATTGTCAGATAATTCAGAATTTGACATTTTACTCCCTTTATACAGATAATTTTCAGCTAGATCTTGACACAGAGAAGCTAACAATCTCAATCCAGATATGCAACACTCAGATAAAACAGAAGCACATGTTGTACTTCTGGTCTATTTTAAGACTTGATTTTTTGGAGGACGGTTTTTAATGTTTTGAACTGTAATATAATTGCAAATATACTTGTCTTCGAGTGTTGAACTCCTGATGTTATTTATTCAACCAAAAGTTATCTATATTTTTAAATCTAATTATGTGTAGGAAGTGCCGCTCTTCAATTATGCTGAAAATATTCAGGAAAAGGTTGCAGGGTCTTTATCTTTTGTGGGCAGTCTTTGAACTACTTCCCAAGAAATAATACCAGCACTCAAAGCAAGTTTAACATTTACCTCTCCTTGGTAGAAATTGATGCCCCAGTTCCTATGTTTTTCCATATATGCCGATTTCATAACTATTAAGTTAAATAGTTTTACCCGGCTTAAAATTATTTTATGTACAATAAATTAAAACATAAAGATCCTAGTGTTTATCATGAGATGATAAGATGTACTCTGCATTCTTTGTTCTTTACGTATGAGAATCCTACGGTCATGTTGTAGACCACTGTTTGCTTTTGGTTTAAGTCTATTTGTTTTAAGAGGGTTTAAAAAACCAAAGATTTATTTTGTTGGCTACTTGCTTTGTTTGTTGTCTCAGTGAAAAATAGTATTTGATCAAAATACAGATAAAGCTGTGATCAGGTGAATGAAAAGTGACAGAGGCATGTGAGCAGTTATACTGAAAATGGGAATGAAACCAGAAGCTTAACAATATCAATGGTGAGAAATGTCTTATTTTATGAAATTATTATTTCATAAAATTGCATGGGCTTGCTAAAGTAGTGCTAAACAGTTTTGAAAACTATACCTATTAGAAAATTCAAGTTTTGGTGGTATTGCTACTCTTGACCCTGTAGGATTTATTGACAGTTATTTAACTTCTTGCTTCTAGCAGGTAAAAGCAGAATATTTCAGTGAAAGGCTTTGAGGGCTGAGCCTCTATTCTGATGTTTTTATGTTTTATTTAAAATTCTTTTTTGAGTCAGGAGATCTCTTACAGGATTTTTGGCATTGCTGCAGTTCTAACAGTTTTCCAGATATGGTTTAGTAAAGTTGCTGCAACCTCTCTTCAGCCATGATCCCTGTTCCAATGCTCTTCATGCCTGGTCTGGTGGCTGTTGATCTCTTATGAATTTGAGTTGCTCAGACTATTTTGGCCCAAATGACCGTTCATGAGAGTTGGGGTTAGGCAGCTCAGAGATCTCTGTAAAGGGATGGCAGATATTATTCCCCACATAGAATGGGTCAGTACTTCATGCAATATAGGATGTATTTTCAGAGTTAGAAAGTAATTATCTGCTCCTTCCTGTAGAGCATTACAAGTAATCACTGTGCAGACTAGAGAGGAAAATACCTTGTTCCTTACTAAGGAGTGTAATACTAGCATCTCCCACTGTTTGTTTTACAAGGAGCATTGGGATTGTCTCCTCTGAAGTTTGTTTTGAATTTGGTATTTAGAAAAGCTGCTTTTGGTTTTTGCCTCCTTTGTTTTCTGAAGACAGGATGATATCATCTGGCTATTTAGGTTCTAATATTAAGCTTTGAAACAGTTCAGGGTATTTTAGTGGGGATGCTAATGCTATCAAAGCGAAGAAGAGGCAACCAGTTCTGAATCTCTTCCATACAGGCTCCCATATTTAAAAGGAGAACCAGAGTTTCACTCAGCTCTTGCCTCTCCATACAGAGAACAGAGGTGATAGTACAACCAGTCTGCTGGGCTTAGGAGCTTTGTTTTCCCAGTAATGCAGCTAAAAACCATGAAGAAGAGGAGTAGGCAATAGCATGCGGAGAGTTCAGGAGTCATCTTGAGGAGGAGGTGAGGAAGTTGTAGTGAGGAGAAGAGAGGACAGCAAGTATTGTGAAGCTCTGAAAACAAGGAAAATGTGAAATACTAGGATTCCTCAGCTGTGAAAGCAGATTCCAAGACCAGGTTTTTTGCACAGTGATCCCTGCAGATCATCTGACAAACACCCTTTATGAACAGTATTTTTGGAGTCATTGGCCTGCAGAAGAGTTATGAACAACTTGGACTGCTGATAATCAAAAGTAGCACAGTGAGTCTTTCATGGAAGAAATCTGTGGCTTTCCTTCTGGATGCAGTCCTGCAAAACTATTTTTTTTTCTCCAGGTACTTTGATTCCAGTCAGCTATCTTTTATTTGACATTACTGGGGGAGCTCATAATACACCAGAAATCAATGAGAATTTAATCTAATAGATGTAAATTTTTGTCTAGACCTTTTTAAAAGTCAGCATTATGGCAGAATGTGCCTTGGAAAGCAGCATAGGGTACTGCTAAGGGACCTGCTGATGGGTGGTGAATGGATGGCTCCTCTTGTTCTCAATGGCAGCGTGGAATTCTCATAGGCAAGAAATGTCATGCCCCTCTCTGACAGGAGATCAATACACTAAAATGGTTAAAGAGTTTTTTGAAGAAGCATATTCAGTATATAGTGACACAGTATGCCACCACCACATCTGGCTGGGCAGAGAATGGATTGAGAGCAGCCCTCAGGAGAAGAACTTGGGGATGTTGGTGGATGAGAAACTCAACATGACCTGGCAGGGCCAAGAAAGCCAACTGTATCCTGGGCTGTCTCTAAATAAGTGTGACCAGCAGGCTGAGGGAGGCGATTCTTCCCCTCTACTCTGCTCTCAGGAAGACCCCACCTGGAGTGCTGTGTCCAGTCCTGTGGCCCCCAGCATAAGAAGGACATGGAGCTGTTGGAGTGAGTCCAGAAGAGGGACACAAAGATGATCAGAGGGCCGGAACACCTTTCCTATGAAGACAGGCACTGAGAGTTGGGGTTGTGCAGCCTGGAAAGAGATGGCTCTAGAGAGACCTTATAGCAGCACTTTAGTACCTGAAGGGGGCCTACCAGAAATCTGGGGAGGGACTTTTTACAAGAGCATATAGTGATAGGACAAGGAGTAACAGTTTAAACTGAAAGGGTAGATTTAGATTAGATTAGATAAAAGGAAGAAATTCTTCACTGTGAGGGCGGTGAGGCACTGGAACAGGTTGCCCAGAGAAGTTGGGGACGACCCATCCCTGGAAGTGTTCAAGGCCAGGCTGGCTCGGCCTTTGAGCAACCTGGTCTACTGGAAGGTGTCCCTGCCCATGGTGGCGGGGTTAGAACTAGATGGTCTTTAGGGTCACTTCCAACCCAAATCATTCTATGATTCTATGGTCTCTTCTATGAGGAGTCCTATGAGGGGTAAATCTTGCTTGAGTTAGTCATCTGCCTGATAACTGGTTAAAAGGTTTGAGGATGTGAACTGGCAACTTGGGTGCTGGATATTATATGCAGTGCTGCTTCTCTTGTCTCATATCCTCGGCTTTCATCCAGAATTAGGGAACACATTTCTTGAGAAATGCAAACTGCTTTGCTAGCTTTCAGTCATTTTACATCATTTAGAAAAGTCTCTACTTAGTCTGTGAGAGAATATTAGATTCAGGGTTTTGGCCTCATCTTTGAGATGTAAAATGTTATGAACTTGAGATAGTTTAAAACTGTTAGATAAAAACTGCCCTCTTCAGTAACAGTATCATTCTAATTAATCAAGAAGAACTAACCTTCAAGTTAATATGGGCTGGAAATTTTATTTCCTAGTGTAGCGTAGGACCGAAGTGAATTTCCATTAAAGAGCATTATGGTCTTATCACTTTCCAGACCAGCTGCCAAGTGCACTTCTTGCTTGATCTTTCTTCTGTAACAAGATACAAACCAGCATATATGTTCAAGTAAGTAAACTAAAGATAGCAGGCTGCACATACAGTTGTCTCTCCCAGACATGAGAGAGAATAAACTGTGAAAATTTATAGTTATATCAGTTATATTGCAGAAAGATACTGAGATAGTATGATGAATGTAGTTGCACTAAAACCTTTTTGGAATAAAACAAAACAGTTCATTGCATTTGGACTGACTCACCATGCCAGCATTTTGGTATACATGATGTAGGGATCTTGCGTCCTGATGTGAGCATGAAGAAGCTTTCTAAGATTTCTAACACCTAGCTAATGATTTTAGTGTGTGAAAACTTAATTGCCTGTTTGTCCCCTTCTCCAAATTTCAAAGTTGTTTTACAGTAAAGGTAAAGTAGTTTTGCATTGAAGCGCACCTCAAAAACCAAGCAAGCTGCTGCTCTGTGACCTCTGAGAGCTTTTGAATGTAGAGTTAAAGAATACAATTCCCTGATTTTTACGGTCCTTTCTCTTGAGAGAGGCTTCTGTGAACAGAAGAGGGAGAATGCAGTTTAAAATCTATACCCCCCCATATCTCTGAAAAGCAAATTTTGCAGAACTCCATAGTGAAGCAGCCTGTAGTGACTCTAGTTCTCTCCTCTGCCTTCCCAGTACTGAATAAAAGAAAAAGTGGATGAGCTTAAAAGCTGAATATAGACAAATGTAATACATTTGGAAAATGAGTAGTGTATGCCAGTGTTGGTTATAATATATCATGCAGTTGTCAGTCACTCAGATGCATGAGACTATCTAATTGTACTTTTAATTCTTTGTTTCCCCACACTTAATTGTGTTAAAGGATGCTATATCCTAGCCACTAGCATTAATCTTCTACATAAGCAATTCCTGTAATTGCGATGAAGATTGCTTATAGAATTTAGCAAGGTGTAAAAATGCTCTGTATTACTGTGATTGAGATGGGAGTGTAGTTGGCTGGAAATTTCTTAATGAAATGTCATGCCAGGAGATGTAGATTGACACCCAAATATGGGGAAAAGAATTACCAATTAAACAATTCCTCTAGTCGAGTATGAGAGTTGTGATTACTGGAAGATGGTTGGTGATGCCTTTGAGGCTAGATAGCTGTTTCCAGGAGCCCAGTAGTGAGGGAGCCACAGCAGGAAATAATCTGGTAATTATGCTTCTGGGTATTTTAGTGGAGTTCAGTAGTATCTTCTGTTTTGCCAAGTAGGTATTCTAATAGCTTTTTTTTTATAGCTACAATTTACAGCACTTGCAAGCTGATTTTTGATCTGTAAAATGTAACATTGTTGTGGATGTGCATCCATGGATTCCCCATCATTGGAAGTGTTCAAGGCCAGGTTGGATAGGGCTTTGAGCAACCTGATCTAGTAGACGATGTCCCTACCCATGGCAGTTGTACTGGAAGCAGATGATGCTCAGGCAGGAGGGTTGGACAAGATGATCTCCAGAGGTCCCTTCTGACCCCTACCATTCTGTGATCCTGTGACCTGTAAAGGTCCCTTCCAACCCAAACCATCCTACGGTGGGTAGGACTGTAAGTAAAGGTGCAAAGTTTGACAAAGGTGGCTGAAGCTAAAACAAAGGGTAATTCTTTTAAAGTAAATGGAACTTAACGCTTGTTTGGTGTCTTGTCTAATTGCTAAGTTTTTATTGCTTAGTAAGGAGGGGAGACATTTTGGCAATATCTAGTGTTACACTTGGAAAAAAAAATTTTTTTAATTCTTAATGTGGCTATACCTGCTTGTTAAATAAATTTAGCTTTTCTGACCTCATGAACTTTGAAAAGATTTATATACCAGATGTATAATTCTACTGATACCAGAATTGTCAAAGAAATGTAGAAAAGCTATTGCTAAATGTTATTAATAATCTGTAACTTGCACAGTTCAGTATCTTTTTTAAAGTTAATTCCTGGGAAATGCAGAGTAAATGCATGTTATATTGACCATTTTACTGTTTTTAGGTGGTGGCAATTGTCTTCTCTCATTAAACTGGGAGAAAGGAATGGTCCAGCATTTGGACTGCATTTTTTTAAAAAACCCACACATGTAACTTATATATGCTATGTACAATTTTTCAAAAGTACATTTGTAATTTATGTGCTGCTGAAAAATATAGTTTCACCAGGACACCTAAGTAAGCAATAGTTCACCCAGACCAGGTATCTTTTATTCTGACTGTAAAGAGTTGCTGTAGTCTTAGGAGTAGGAGCTGTAGTAGCAAGGCTTTATCCTTGGTATTTTCTTTTTTCAACCAGAGTGTAAACACAGTCTCTGGAAGTCTGATCATGCAAAGTGTTTTTTTAATCTTTTTCCTAGGAATTGAGGGAAAATTATAATACCTGCAGCAGTTACTTGGTTAAACAGGTGAGCTTCCATTCTTTAAGCCTGTCGTGTATTCTAATTAACTCAAAGTATTACAAGATTAATTTACACTTATGTGTCTTAAAAATGCCTTACCTGAAGGCTGTCAGGTGTACCCAGTGCACTGCTGTAGTACTGCGCATTTTGAAAATACGAGATGTTAGCTTGTCGCATGAAAAAAGTTTATATTCTAAGGTTTGTAAACAGTATGAAAAGCTTATTGTGATACTGCTGATGGTATGTTGCTGCCACGGGGCGGTAATATGGGCAAACTAGAAATGTGGTCAAGAACTGTATTTGCTTAATATGGATAAGGTTATTTCACTAAAATACTCACTAGGTATAAAAGCAGTTTTGAACAAATGAGGTGCAATCATAATATTTAAATGTTACCCAAACAGTTTACTGTTCAAGTGTACTCAGTCTCAAAAAATGTTTTCCCACTACTTAACATGCTTTCTTACAGCAGCATGTGTGCACATATACAACATAGCAGGCTTTTTGATGCAGGGAAAAAACCAACACAGGTCTCAGTTCTTTTTCTAAACTTAATTAGCCTTTACTGCTTTCTCACCTAAATGTCTTTAGGCAGGGTTTCTTACCCACTTTCAGAATATAGTTTCTCTCTTTTTCCTCCATTCGTTCTTTTCCACTGAACAAGCACATGTTATTTTATTTAGTAATTTCAATCTGTAAAGCACAGGTTTTTTGACATCCGTGGGCTACTTCTAATAGTGGGAAATCTGTGACAGAGGAACCAGCTTCATGTGTGGAGTACGCACGCAGTCCATGTGCCTGGCATTGTGATGGGGGTTTGTGTCTTTCTTGGAGAAAGAAAATTAAGGGGCAGTAAATCAATAAAAGGTTAAAAGTAGTCTTTTCTTCCTGCTGGTTTGAATCCTTTCTAGCAATGGAGACTCATGAAATGCACCAGTAATTGTTTCCTTTCCTAGAGAATTCATTAACCGAGGCATTAGCCTTTTTATCATCATGAGCGATGACTTAATTCTTTGCATCCTGTTATGCTTGCTCAGGTGCACTAAAATATAAAATATTATTAATTTTGAGTTTCTGATTCAAATAATGAAAATTTTGTGTTTTGAATTATTTTCTGTAGAGGCAGTTCAGTTTCACTGCTGTTGTCTCTCAAAATCCATAATATTGTGTTCCATTTGTTTACACAGTTACTGTCTCTTGCATCCAGCTCTCCAAAAGGGTGGGAAGCTTTCGCTCTCCAGCCTGTTCAGAAAAAATTGAGTGGAGATTGATCTTCTTTTAATGTAATTTTCTTTCATTTCAGACTTCAAAAAATACAGAAGTGAGTACTTCAACAACCCACTTATTTGATATTTTTAAATAGTTTTCATTTGGGAGTTTTAAAGTGCTTTGGGAAACAGTAGGTATTGCTGTACCCCTGTGGGGTGTGTGTGTTGCTTTACAAACCAAACCAGCAGTGGATGAAATGAAGAACGCACCCACCAGGTTGTGTGTCTCAGGTCGGAGAGTAAAAGGCAAAGCCCGGAAGGACTTCAAGAGGTTCATAGTCTTAGAAAGACCACACCGGTCTCTTAATTCTCATTTCCTCTAAATCTGTTCATGAGTGAGATTGAGGCTTGTCACAGTGCCAGTCTTTCTGAAGAAGCTTGTGCTGAGTACCTGAAAGGCAACATTTTTAGAAATGCGGTTTGATGAGAAGCATAGCTGTAATATTGCTCACTGAGTGAGTGTTTTCTGACAGCAAGGATGTCTTTTTCATTTTACTTAAAATGTAGGTGTCTCAGGGAGGTAGCCTTTAATGATTTTCTAATCATAGTTTGAGCTTCTGAATGAAGTTTTCTTCATGAGCTAGAAGTCTGAGCTAGCAGAGGTGCTTCCCATCTGCCTGGAGTTGTACACATCTGCAGTAGTACGTTTTCAGTAGGGAGTAATTTTTGGCTTGTGGACAGATCTATAAGTGAGAGAGAATGCCTCGAAGGGGGAAAAAGCTTTGGAAAAAAAAACTTACGGGGAAGACAAATATCTCATAAAAAGCTTACAATGACAGAATTACTATCACAACTTCTACTATTTTCACCTTAATCCCTGTCAAAAAGGCCATTTTATAATCTTGTGCCATAAAAATAAGAGCTTTTGTTTATAAAAAAAAAATTACACTATTTTGGGAAGACATTTTATTTGGTACTAAAGTATTTTGACTAAAAACATAGAATAGTACAAGAAGTTAGTCACAGTATTAAAAAATAGTGGACAATAGGTCAAAAACCCATAAGCTTTGTTTTTACTGGCATGTTGACAAGGGGCATTCTTGGCCATATTTTGAACATTTTTATCAACAGGAAAAAAACCTTCACTGATAAACATAGTAAAAACTGCTGATGCGATTAAAAAAAGGAGATGGAAGTGCTGCAGAGCAATCAAGTTTGCTTTGATAAGCTGTACTCTATCAAGCTGTGTTCAAATTTTAGATCATAAATACAGAAGGAGAGACTGTCAGCTGTACTCGCAGGGCAGAGAACCCTATCCTAAAAAGAAGTCGCTTTGTTTGCACTGGTGATGAATAAACTGCTGAACCAAGTGCAAAGTCTTTTCATCTGAGGTGTGGTGGAATGTATCTGTGGACTGTGGAGAAAGCAGTAAAGGTGGTTCTGCATTGGACATTGATGTAACTGCTCCTGCAAGGCTTTGCTTGTTCTAGCTCTTGCAGACCGGTACCTTGGTGACTGTGACTTGCTGTTTAATTTATGGATGCAAAGGTTTGATGCAATTTAGGATCAGAAACATTACTTTCTAGGAGAGTATCAAGGAGCTTGGTCTCTTCTGCAAGTAGACTAAGGGATGGCCTGGTGATACCTAAGATGTACCTGTGCAAAGAACATCAGGGAGTTCTTCTGTCTGCCTGTCAAAGCTGTAAGCAAATCTGATGACTGGAGGTTTAAGCGAAACTGACAGTTACACAAAACCAGATGGTAACAGGCCACTTGTTGCTGGAAGAGCTTACCATGTACTAGGGTGGAGTCTACGGCACTGTCAGTTTTTTAATGACGATGATTTTCTAGGTGTCTCTTATGGTCTACATTGGAGAAACTGTCAACTTTGATTGCAGCAGTGTCTTTTAGGCATAATAGTACTAACACCTTTCAGCTTTATTTTGTCTTAGGATGTTTTTTGTGCATCCCTGTGAGCTGTGGACCTCACTTTCTGCATGGCTGTATCAGTCCATTTTTGTAGTATATCTCTGCATTTCCTAAGAATCTAAGGTGTGCCCATATGTCAGAAGGGACTGCAGGTCCATCTGTCCTGTGTCCTGGCTCCGAGAGTGGCCACTAGTGGATGC
Source organism: Phalacrocorax carbo (assembly GCF_963921805.1). Taxonomy (NCBI): domain Eukaryota; kingdom Metazoa; phylum Chordata; class Aves; order Suliformes; family Phalacrocoracidae; genus Phalacrocorax; species Phalacrocorax carbo. Next base: position 8,007,647 of record NC_087516.1, on the reverse strand, counting down.
TTAAGCAAAGTATCATGTTTGTTCTGCTCTTGCTCTTCATGAAGTATCTCCCTTCATGGCAACTCTTGGATGCTGAGCTAAATGGACATTTGGTTGGCGTGACATAGTGCACAAATTGCTGTGTATGAAAACAAAGCAAGCATGCACTGACATTTTCCTTGCCTTTGGCATTTACCTGCTTATGGATTTCTGACCTGGGTTTGCATTGTGGCCATTACTATCAGTGACCACTGATGGGTTTTCCACAAGCTGGTCTTATTCCTTTTAAGAACCACTTAAAGTTTTGGCATCCGTGATACCTGTGACACCAGGTTTTACAATTTAATTGCCTACTCTGTGACAAAGCTTCCTGTAGTTTTTAATATGCTGGCTTACTGTCCCACTGTGTGCTCCCTAGCCATTGAATTGAGGCATGGTGCATATTTTATACACATTTGTTTTATTCCCCACAATCATGTTGTCTTCAGCCTGGGGAGTATCAGTGCATTTCTTTTTCTCCTTTTCCAGCAAGCTATTCCATGCCTTGGACCATACTTACTGACTGTCCTGGCACTTCTTCGTTCTCTGTCTTTTTTGAGATAGGTGTATCTTAGATGCCATTATAATGTTTGGGGTTTTAGTCCTTTTCTGAATAGTACCTAACATTCTTCTTGGTGCCTAATTCAGTAATTGCTTCACTTTTGTGATTAATTTATTGATATTGAAGCTCCCTGTACAGTTTCTCTTAGACTGTACTGACATCTAATGGTAAGGCAAAGTGGCTTAACCACGCTTAATGGCAAGATAAATTGCCTGACAGGCAAATATAGTTATATATTTTCTTCTTAACTCAGTATTAATTTTTGTTAGACAAGATGGAATAACTTCAATTTTTACACAGAAAGTCTGACCTAATACTTTTTCTTTTTGTAATTAATCTCTTTTTGTTCTGCTTTTTTGGCCACACATTTTTAAATGTAGTTTAAATCTTTGCAAGAGTAGTTTTGGGTGCAGTGAAAATGATGTGATTGTTTTATACTGCAGAAGTTTTTATAATAAGTCACAGTATCTCCAGAAAAAGGACAGCAGCATGAGATAAAATGTAAGAATAAATGCTGTCCTGCAGAACTTTGGATTAGGATGTTCCAGTGGTGGTAGGTGTAGCAGACCCATGATTGCTGCATTTTGAAGAAACATGCAGACAAAAGTCTTTGGCCTCTTTTTCTCATACTCCTATTTGAGGTTCCTCTATATTTTTAATTGGGCATTTTTCAAACTCCTAGTGATAAGTACTGTTGAATAATACTTTTGAACTTTAAAAAGAAAAAAAATTAGTTCAGCTATTAATCTTAAAGTTTTTCTATGTTTAGGTGTAGTACACCTCAGCGAGACATAAGTATCACCTAATTTCCATTATGAACCACCATTCCTCTGAACTGAAATTTTTGTTTTATACAGAACCAATACTGCTGCTACAGACACTAGAAATGTTCAGCTACAACTTGTAGAGCTTCAAGTCAAATGTTTCTCATACATCATCCACTTTTTTCCCTTTCTCAGAGTTAGAGCTCATCTCTTGCCATAGCTTCAGAAAGTTGACTTCTGTATTATGTAAATGCACCTTTGCTTTTATCTGAACATTAAGCTAATTTCTCCAACCTAGCATTTTTACATGTGATTTTACTTTCTGCTGTTTGTCAGCTTGATACTATCCTCTCTTTTGCCAAACACAAGATATGTTGCTTTGTACTAGAGAAATATTGAAATTTAGATAAATTTCCATTTCTCAGTATTAGCTTTTTCACAGTCCATGTTGTCTTCAGCATGTTCCCTTTTCCAAAAAAAGGGGAAAACCTGAAACTTGAAACTTAATTTCTAAGGGACGTTGTTAATTTTTGTAGAGTGAGTAATTCTTATTTGTGGATTGTGCATTGGGTTAGGTTTGCAGAAAAGCTTACTGCTTCATGCATGGGGAAGGGACAAGACCATAAAATGGATTTCAGAATTCCAGAGTGTATGGTTTAAATTTGTACTTTGGTGCTCCGCTTTTAGCGGCACAAGCTGAGGAACCAGTTATGGCACAGAATAATATCTCAGATGCTGGGAATATCTGACATCCAGCCACGAAGCCGGGGTGCATCCTGTGAGTCCTTCCCGTAATTTCACTGAAGACATATTGAGGTAAGGGGAAGTGAAACAAAAACACCCCAAAACTGTTGTGGTGTTTCTCACCTGTTCAGGTGAACAAATGTGTGGTAAAGTATTCGTGTTGCTGGCCATACAGTTGCAACAATAGTCATTGCAGAAGGCATCCTTTGGCTTGGTGAGCAGCCCTAGTTGCCCTGAGCACATCATCCAGCTCACCCACGACTGTGACTGTTTTGCTGTGAAATCTTAGGTTTGGTTGACTTGGATATAAGGAAGAAGTTTTTTAGGGCAAGGGTGGTGAGACACTGCAACAGTCACCCAGAGAAGCTGTGTACGCTCCATCCCTTGAAGTGTTCAAGGCCAGGTTGGATGAAGCTTTGAGCAACCTGGTCTAGTGAACGATGTTCCTGGCAGGACGGTTAGACTAGATGACCTGTTTACTATCTGAAACAAACAGTTACTGCAAAATGTATAATTGTTTAGGATGAGTAAAATATTTATGACAAGAACAACAGCGTTTTCATTATCTTTACTTCTTGTCTCCAGGGCTCTGCAGAATGGACATTTCAAGGCTTGTGAGGTGTCATGGAAAATAGAGGTCTTATCAATTTGGGTGGGAAGGAAAGACATTTATTTAATTGAAGTCATCAAAAACTGATGGCAGTAGAATATGGATTATATCATTAGAATTTTTCTTATGGTAGCCTTATTTTATACCTTTTGAAAGTTGATAGTACAAAGAAAAAATATTTCAGTAACTCAATATAGTTTCAGACCAGAGTGTATATTAGAATGGTTAAATGAAGATTGAGATTTTTAAGGGTAACATGAAATTTCATGACCTTATTCTCAATGTGTTAACAATCTATCAGTTCTGTGAATTTAATTTCTTCTTTGGATTTCTTATGCTTCATCTGATCTGGGACTGCCTACAAATTGTTTCATGCAACGGAAGGTGATAGTGAGGCAAAGGGACAAATCAGCCTTTTGCCATTCCTGGCTGTATAGGTAAAAGTCTGTGCTCAGAAGAGTTTATATTGTGAATCTTTTGGCGAGTGGGCTAACTAATCAGAGGTTATGCATGGTACACTTTAAAATTTTTCTGGTAGGCTTTCCCCACCTGTTCAAATTTAGTAGAAATATGATCTGGTCCATGCAAAATTCTCCCATTAGACTGATGCAAAGGAAATGGTCCTGCACTCGCCGGAGCCTTTCAGGTCTGATGTGAGTTCTTCCCTAGTAATTTGGAGTTTCTCCCAACCTACAAGTATGTGTTTAATCAGCCTACTGGTTTGCCTTTTTTAAAAAATTTAATTTCTTAGTTTGCTTTCTTTTCATCCTCTCTCTGGAGAGAAGATTGTGGGTTTTGAATGGCCCTTGCTTCAAATCTTGTCACTCGCAGCTTATGTTTATCTTTTATTCCATTACCAGTGTTACCTGCTTTGAAAACTGAAAACAAAGGTGGCTTATTTACTTAGCATTCCTGTTTTAGCCTGCGGGATTTGTTCACTCTCCTATAAAAATGTTGGAGATTCCCTTTCCTTCCTTTTCCTTTTTGCCTGAAGTCTCAGAAAGCGTGAGGCTCTTCGTTTCTCAAGAAAGAGCGAAGTGCTGCAGGTTGCAATACCCAGAGGCATATTCTCTTTAAAAATATTTTCAAACACTGGAATCATCTGCTTAACTGAAAGAGAACACTCCAATATTCTTTCCAAGAGTGTATATCTTAGATTAAGATTTGTACTCCTCAAAAGAGTTTTGTACATGGGTGGTATCTCAGATGGCTTTGTAGCTAATAGTTGTCATATGACAAGCAGTATATATTCTTAAATCAGTTGGATTTTTGCTTTATCGTAAAATATTGAACTACAGAAGTCTGCTCTTAAATACTACTTGTTATTTTGTGTTCTGATTTTTAATTCATTAGACAAGTGTGCTTGTATTTTTAGTGAATTTCTCAAATACAATTATTCATGTTGTGGTTTAGTAATTGCAGTAACTAATGCTTCCATAATTATAAGGCTTTTGTTTTGCTGGGAAATGCTTCCCATATCATCATCTTCTCTTTGTGTTAGAGCATGAAGTATAATAAAACTCTGAGGGTTAAATTTAGAACTGTGTTAACATGTTAATTTAATTTTTTGCTCAAAAATGTTTTTTTAAACTTATGACAGTTTAGTATGAATAAAAATAATTTTAAAAGTGTTTTTTCTTTTAGAAAAACCTACTTATTTATATGGTACGCTTTGAAGCTGCTGTAGACAGATAGAAAACATCTGGTGACACTTTCAGTGGTAGGTCAATAGTTACAGATGGTCTGTTTTTTACAGCTGTCATCCAGCTTTGTATGTAGAATGACTACAGTGGAAAAATCTTTTGCTGAATGAATAAACAAAACAGCACAAGGAGGCCAGCAGGCATATATGTTTCTACAAGACGGGAAATTAAATAAGCTATGAAATTTTAAACCGAGACTAGTATTTAAAATGTTCATTATATTCTGGTTTCTGTTCCTTATCCTCTAGATCTTCCTATGTGACCACTGCAGGAAGTAGGTTATAAAACAGAAGTGATAAGCAAATAAATTGAAGACTAGCTTAGGACTGATCCTTTACATGAGTTTGGTGTGTTGGCTTAAGGAAAGGCAGGTGGCTATATAACTAGCTTTTAAGGTTATAAAATGCATGTTAGATTTGATGTAATGCTTGTGCAATCTCATAACAGAGCCACATTCAATATTGAAGAATGTTGTATTTTGTAAGAATAATCAATGTTGGGAAATATGGTAGAAAATTTCTAAAATGGCAACATTCTTTCTGTGTTTTAAAGAGAAAAAACTCGTCTTCTGCATTCTTCATTGGTTTTTCTCCTATTCATGATGCGATGTTATATTCAGCTGGAGTCAGACATAGTGCAAACCAGCAGAAGAATCTTGAAGTTGAGGATAAAGAAAAAGAGGTGTGGAGGGAAAGTGAAGAGGAGAGGATGAGGCTGAACAACGTGTTAAAAGCATGATGAAAATTGCACGTTAACTCAATTTTTAAATGAAAATAACGCAAAGGAACTTTGTTAAAAGCCCAAATGCACGAGGCAGGGTAGTACTGGCAAAGATATCTATTTTAATGCAAATGTGCAGTTCTTGATATTCAAAATATTTTTTTATCATTTCACTTGGAGTGCATGGATCCTCATAATATGTTGATAAAATGTGCCTATGTTTTGGTTTTAGAAAAGCTTAGCCTCTAGAAAGAAACAAGCAGATTTCTAGGTTCAGTCACTTGTAGGGCCATTAAATGCTATCCACTGATGTTGAAAGCTGTTGGGCTGGAATAAAAAGGAACAGGGAGGTGGATTATTTGGCTCGCTTCAACGTGCACTGTGCTTGTAATACAGCGTCTGCTGAGTTTTGTTCTCAAAGTCTGTTGAGATTATTTAAAGGAGGATAAAAGTGGTGCTGTGATTATGATTTTCAGAGGATCTGTATGCTTAGCTTTACCCCATCCGCTTGCTCATGTGCATTTTATAATCTACCGCTTTGATTAGATTCTTGCTGAGGGAATTTTTGTTTCTCCCCATCCCCCCTTCCTGCTTCTCACTGGTTTGGCTTAAAATGCAGACTGCTTGTTGCAATACCCTTACGCTGTCTTGCCCAGCTACATGGTATCTGAAAAGTGCTTAGTTGTATTTGCTGCCAAAGAGCTTGCCTAGTCATGCATAAACCTGCTTTAAATGCCATTTTGTTGATATAGATGTTGCCGTTCCGTGTTGTCACTGTGGTGCGTTTCCTTGGGGCTATGCCTCTTTAATTATTTCCTTTAACTTCCAAGTATCAAACTCTGGTTTACTTTATCATCGAAAGCTTAAAAGCTAAGAATGAGAAGAGTATTTTTCTTGATGGCTGCAAGCATTGGGATGCAGAAGTGTATGGCTTCACTGTTGCATTCCAGGTGGCCACACTTCTGTCAATTTACGGGAAGTATGAACCTGCACCCGCCCAAGATACCTTCTTTAGTTGGCCGTGTGTTCAGCGAAAGGGGAAAAAGTATTTGAGAGCCAAAAGGCAGAAAACGGCAGCTGTCTTGGAGCACTTCTTACACTGGCTTGTTTGAGCTGTGCTGTTTGCTTGCAGTTTTGTCTTTTGTTTGAGTGAGCTTGTTGTGAAATGCCAGGTTACCTAATGTGATTTAAGAACTTTGTGTTTTTTTCTTAATTAAGTTACATATAGATCATCTTTCTGGAAAGAGGTGGGGGGAAAAAAAAAAGTATTTTAAAGTTTAAGAAGCTTTTCCTTCTGTTCACAGGTAAAATTAAGTTTCTAAAAGACAGTAAGCGTTTCTGACCTGTGGCTGGCTTGAGAAGACCATCACCAAGCTGTGTGGAGACGTTCTTTGAGCTTCCACTCTTATGTCTCTAATGGACAAACACAAAGTGAAGCGGCAACGTCTGGATCGCATATTTGAAGGTTAGACATTTCAATTTCTAATGTTAACTGCGTCAATTAATTTCATGGATTACTGATGTTTCTGGAGACTGGAACTCTTCTCTTTTGGTCATTCAGTGCATTTTTAATTGAGTTGCAGTTCATGTCGGGATTGTTAACTGTGCACAAATGCTGGTTGTGGGTGAAAACATCTAAACAAATAAAAGCAACTAGTGTGTGAACTCTGTACTATTCTACAATTAAGTTTGCTTTCAACTTAGTGTTTTACAATATTCTACCCAAATGTTGTGACAGATTGCAGTTTTATATAAAATAACAATCACAAAACGATAAGATGACAACATAATGCTCTGCAGGGTCTTTCTGTACAGGCATGCTTCATAGAGATTGATTTCACAGCATGTTTCTGATCCTAGGAAGGAAAATAAAAAATGAAAATAAACCAAAAATCTCAGAAGCCCCTAAAACTTTAACGGGTATGAATAAAAATACCCTGAATTCTAGTGAAAGAAATGTAATCATTTGAGTCAATCATTTTACCTTAAGTCACAAAGGATGAAGTTGTATATTCCTTGTATTCTTTACTCATTTGGTTTTAGAGGTGGCGTGAATGCAGTTTGAGGAATAAGGTGTGCTATTTTTAACAATACCTAGCAACGATTCCGGCTAAACCATTTTTTTATATTAAAATATTAGCTCCTCCTTAAAAGGCAAGGGAATATTTAATTTGTTTACTAAGCCATTTTGATACAATAGGAGGAAGTGTACAGACTTCTGGGCACATGTTCTCTGCATCACCTCAAATACTGAAGCGGTGAACTGCAGTTGAAACATTTGCTCCTCCACACATTGGTCTTGAGACTTTTTTTTCTAGCAGCTGTGTTGGTGTAAGCAGTCCCTGGCAGCTGATTTCTGTCCTTGTTTTTTTCCCTTTCTTTGTGCCAATATGAGTGTAACTGTGTAATGAGCTAGATTATGATGATGACTCATACTAAAAATAAACTGTTGTTGATATATTTTCCTTTTAGGTAAATTCCTCAGCCCAGGTCAGTGTTCAGCTGACAAAGGAGTTGTATTGAAGGGAGCAGTTAGAAAGGATCAATGTGGGGTGCTGGTACCATTTACCCTGACGTAGCCAGAGAAAGAGACATTTCATCAAAGGGTGCAGTTTCACATTTGGTTTAGACGATTAACCTCCCTGTAGGTCTCCTTTAAAACTGGCCAAGCCCACCCCTGATTGCCAGGTCCAAACTGTTCTTGTGTCCCACCAGGCAGTTGGTTGAATCTGCTCACTGGAGACTAATCCCTGCTCAAAGAAATTGAGAACTGGCTGCTGAGGATGGCGAATTTGGGAGGGCTGTCCCTTTTTCTGGGCAGCATTGCAGTTGGATCAGCTGGAAACTACCTAGGGGTGTGCTGGTGCAGTGCATGGTCCTCTTCTCTCTCGTCTCTGTTCTGAGCTTCAGGGTTTTAGGTCGCTGGTCCTCATCCTAGAGTCTTTGTATGTGACCCCTCAATAAAAAATGCAGAATGTTAACTTGACAGAGTGCTCAATTGTTGTGGGTGGTGGTGGGTTGGTGTTGGTCTTCTGTTTTGTGTGGTGGTTTGTGTTTTTGTTTTTTTTTTTTGGGGGGGGGCCTGTATTAGTGAACTGAATAATTGGTGAATTGTGAGGAGGATGGAGAAACCCATCCCTTTTGATGGCAGCTGGCAGATCTGCTCAACCCACTTAATGGAATTCCAGTCTCCTTTTCTTGATCAGTGGGACAACTTAAGAGGAAAATAGACTGTGATGTGGGAAGGAATGTTTTCAGGGACAGGGGTGACAGACCAGTAGCCACTGTGACTGTTTAAAATAGTGGCTTCCCCTAGGGTGCGTGTTCACATCTGGTGATGCTGTTTTAATCAGTGCCTTTTGTCTGGCTTGTTTCTCCCAGCCCTACACAATCCACTGCATCCTACTGGTAAAACCGGTGCGGCCATGCAGTGTAGGGAATTGATCCAGTTGAAAATGTATTAAAAAGTTGGGATTTTCTAGCCACCTCTGCTTCCTAATCCCATTTACCATGTGCTAGACAACTAGCCGTGTTGGGGAAATAGTGTGTGAAGACCAGGCAGAAGATGAACAAGAGGAGAGGGGGTGAAACAATGAATATGGAAAATGCTTGAAGTGTTATGCTTACAGGAATCCAATTTGGCTCTTTAAAATGCCTGAGCTATATTCTGCTCTTGAGTGTCTGTGTGTTCAAATTTCCAAATGCTCTTTGTAAACATGTTTCTGGCTGGTGTGTTTAAATCGCTATCCCTGCAACTGGGTGAAGTGGGATAAAAACTAGGGGGTTTTCTCTACATAAGGTCCTGTTCAGGTTTAAAAATTAAATATGCAAAGTTGTTCACTGATATGTGCCTTTATACCACAACCTAAATATTTTATATTAGAAATATGCATAACGTTTTACAAAGCTTGGGAATTTAATGAGCTGTATAGCTATTAAAGGTGGTTTATCTTGTCTGTCAGCTTTTTTGTTCATCAGCTGGTGTACAGCTTTCTTCTCTTGACCTTTTCCCTCAGAACAGAATTATTTTTAAGATGCATTTTCTTTTTATTGCAAGTTCCACTTAAAAATAGGCCACACTAATTTACTAAGCACTACTATTACTAAGTCTATATATTTTCATAGACTGTTTAACATAAAAACTTGTGATGGGCAGACTTTTAATACACTATTATATCTATAAAGAGATGCCAGTGTCGTTCTGGTGGTGACATACAGCATTTCATTACTGTTCATATCCCTGCTTGAGGAGGGGCTGATAATGAGTTGAAATTCAGTTTCTGAAAAATGAGTGGTGTGGGCCTGATTCTCAAAATGAAATGCTCATGTTGGGAGCACGCGCAGGGTTGCACACAGCTTTTTTCTGTGGAGTTAATGGATTGCCACAAATGTTCTTGTAAGTTAGATAACTGTGCATGCAAAATGTTATTTGAGTTGAACTGCTTTCCTGTGGCCTTAGGTAATTTGCACACTTGCTTATAGTAACTAATCATGCAAATTAAGCAACAAATTGAACAGGCATCACTGGATTTACTATTACCTTGTGAGTTAATGATAGTGGTAGTAGTACTACTAAATTTCAGTTGATACTCAATGCAGAAAAAAACCCCTGATTCCATTACTTTGGAAGCAATTAGTCCTCTCTTAATGTAGCTGAATAAGTAATTTTGTCTCTGAGGTACCTATGATTCCCTTCAGTGACTTCTTAAATATGAAATTGTGTATTTGCTTTTAGTCCTGAAGCTGTTTGCAGTTATATTTTCTTGCACATTTCAATGGTCTGCCATGTTCTTATGTGCATCTTCTCAAAGGGGTGGTATAAAATGTGCTTTGTCATCCCAGTTTATATTGCTCTATAAACTAGGGTTTACTTAGATGGTGGAAATTGAAGACTGTCCCTTGAAAAAACCACGTATTACATTCTGGTTTCTAACCTCCACCAGTAGCTGTGAATTATATTTAGGCATAAAGACATGATTCTAAGCACTCTGAGATGCTAATATTAAGCTCACATCACAATTTATAAAATAACATTTAGGATTCTTCCCTTGAAGATAAATAGTATCAAGGCATGTGAAAGATTAATTAGTTACTGGTTATATTGTTCTTTGTCCCCCTCTCCGGTGATGCTGGTGATTGCAAAGCTTAATTATAGTAGTATACATTTGGCAGAACAGTTGGAAGTGTCACAGTGCAAAAAATAAAATGTGTTCATTTTGTGGGTAATTTGAAAAATTCTAAATGTTTTTGGCATTTTGAAAAGTTGTTATCTCTAATTAAGGTATTATTGTACTTTATATTGTAACAAAACCATAAACAATGCTGTGTATTTGCTTATATTCTAGAAATCTTTAATTAAATGTGTGTGTTTTACTGACCATTGCTTGGAAGTTACCTTGGAGTTGTCTGACCGCTGTCAAATTTGCTGGGAGCTAATGAAGTGTGGAGGCAACAGAAGGTGGCTGCAGCACAAAGAAAATTCTACATCGTCTGAATTGTCTGTGAACGGGCTTGAGGAACACAGTGCATTTTCTCTAAATGCATTACATTGTATAATATATAGTGCTCGGTCGGCCACTGCTTTTGGTGGGTTTCCAAGCTTTAGGAAACTGTTTAAAGGGGAGAGCTTAGGGACATCAGTGGAACTGGGAGGATGACATGGGTGTCTCCTCTTTCATTGCTTCTTGCTTGTTTACACAGGTATTAGGGATTAAACAGCTACAGCACTGGTAAAGTAACTGCAAAACCGAGAGTGACTTTTCCAGTTGGATTGCTTGAAACCAGAAGTTTCTTTCCAGAGCACTTCATACGTGATATTTATAGCAAAGACTGTAGTGTATGCAAGTACAAGTCTGTGAAGACCCTATATGCCCCCAGACAGATGTTTTATGTTTTTCTACTTCTGGTTTTGAGGAAGAAGAATGCAGCTTTGCACACCTCAGGACTTCTTGACATTCATTACAAATCTTCTTCCTTTTTTGTGCAACACTGGTGTACATACCTGTGTATAAAGATTCCGTTTTAAGAGGGTGCAGAAGAAAATTTGAAATGTATTTTAGCTATTTTTAACAGTGCTGCTTTATTACTTAAAAAAAGAGGATGAGTTGGTTGGGATCATATATTGGAAAAGGAAGTGCCTATTAATGGGATGAGTTTCTGAGATTTCAGATAAAATCTCTCATCTTTTGCTCTTCTGAAGGGCAGCCTTTCTTTGGGAAGGTCTGGTTACTGGCAAGTAACCAAGTGCTATGCTCTTTGAAGGACAGTAAAAGTGTACTCTAAAGGAATAGTTTCTTTTCAAGGATGTAGTCTAGGCTTTCTTTCTGCATAAGAAGACATCTGTGTTTTTAAAGCTTCTCTTTTCTGCTTGTGGTGCTATATAGCATGAGATTTAATAAGGCGAATCTTCAATTCCTAGTTGATGTGAGATATTGGTTGCAGGAGGAGTGCAGAGAAATAAGGAGGTATGAATTGAATTCAGTTTTCTTCTTTCCAAATTTATAAAAAAATCTTGAAGTACAGAGTCACTTAGTTTAAAAAAAAAGCAGCGCATTAACTTTCCTCATTTCTTGTGCATATAATAGCTTGGCTTCTTAACAAGTGGAAAGTACCAGATTGACAAATACCAAGTGTTATTTCATGACCACTGATGGAGCCTATCTGGCTTGTGTAAACTGTGATTTGACCCATTGCAGTTGTGAAATTAGGCAGTTAAGACAAGCTTTCTGCATATTAATGAGGGAGATGGCCTACTTTGGCAGCACTTGGGTTTTCCCTGAATTTAAAAAAGGATTTTTACTAAAGTTGGTACATACTGTGTAAGGTGATCTGTAACTAAAAGGAAGGAGGAATAACTGTTTTGAGGCAGTGAGTACACTCAGCTCTTTCTTATGTAAGTGGGAATTGCAGATGTCAAGTTCTTTGGAAAATGAGCTATCAATTTTCTTAACTGACATTCAAATTTGAAGATGTTCGTAGCTGTCTCGCTGCAGATATCAAAGAAAGGAAATAATAAAATGTGCAGAGAATTGGAAATCACGTAGTACTTCATAGGGTTTTCTTTATGCATACTGATCTTAGTCCTAGGCATACTAAATATGCCGAGCGTTTTTTAAAAAGAGATTAATGGGCTGCCTAGTTGCTTGGTGTCTTTTTGACAGACTTTAGAAGAAGGCTTATGGAAGGATTAGGGCAGCAGAGGGAGCTAACTCCTAATATTTTATCATTTGTTGTTTCCTAAGTGAAAGTTGCTCCTTGATAAAGTACCAATTAACCTTCACAGAAATGTGATTTTCTAACCTTAAGTGCCTTTAGCAAATAAATAAGGATTTTGAACTGAAGAAAATTCCTTTTCTCCCTAGCAATCCAGTACAAATTAAATGAGGAATCAGGTGGTAAAAGCTACCAAAATCTTTCTGCAGGAACAGCCATCAAACCTTTCAACTGTAACAAATGAAAGTGTTTAAGCAGACAGAGTTTTCTATGAATAACCTAAGCAGAAAATTCTATGAATAACCCAAGTTACTTTGATACAGGTGTCTTAAAATAAAAATGCATACATTCTTGTGTTGCATACGAGGGTGTTTTAACAATTCAACACTATTTTTCTGTGTTTTGCCTGTAAGAACTTTGAAAATATTTTTATGAGCTTGAAATATAGAGAATTAGGTAAAATATTTGATCTGTTTTATATAAGATTTGTCTTCAAAGAACAGAGAGGCTATTCCAAGGATAAGTGGACCTTTAAATAATGAAAGTAAACTGATGCTACCATGAATCATCACACAAGACCATTTGCCTCTTATCGCACGTTAAGGAGAGTTATCTGTGTATTTGGGGTATGTTTACCCTAATGCAAAAACGTCCTTTACCTCATTACAATTATAGTTAAAATGCTTGTGAGCACAGGCTTATGTTTGGTTTCAGGTTTATCCTTAATATTCAGTATTTATGGCACAAGGTGGCTTTGGCTTTCTTTTAGTTTGGTGCAGTAACCTGCTTTTGTAATTTGAATCTTCATTATGTGCTACCTAAACAGCTTTTGAATTTGCATGCACTTAAGCTACTATAATGTTACAGAGGTATTACTAGTAACAATGTGAGCTGTATGAAAAGAAAATTAGCTTAAAAGCCCATTTTGCCCTAAATGATGCTGAACAGTAGCTGCTAATGAAAAGCATTATTTTAACAAGAAAACTGGGAGTGGGGGAAAGCCTACAGAAAAAAGAATCTCAATGACATTTTAAAATTTTGCTGAAACATTCAGGTCACTGATTTAAGTTATGAATGTTTTAAAGAAAAGCTGTGCTTTTGATGTGTCCAGCCTTAAACATTTTATAGTTATATTTTCAGTAGTATATTGAAATAAAATACACTGCTTGCTTGTGAGAGCAGCTACGTTCAGCTCTATAGCCAGAGCACTAAATCTTACTGCTATAATAAAGTCAAAATAGTTTTATTTCATGTTAGTGTCAAAGACAGTGTTAAATACAGTAAACAATATAGGTTGACACTGGGTTTACAGGGTTGTAATCATTGTACTTTTAATATCATATACGTTTGAATCAGAAGCCAATATTTAACCACACCTAATCATCTAATTCCTGAGTAATTTTCAGGTAATTTTAAAAACTTTCCAGACTAGATATTTAGCTTTTAGACAGTGCAGATGAGTGCTTTAGAAGTCTAAATACTTGCTGGTAATATATACTTATTTCTGCCTGGGGTCAGGGAAGATGCTCTGCAAGCCCTAGATTTATACATGGCTTTGCACTCTGCTCTGGAAAACTGAACTGTACAAAAATTAAGTGTCTAGGTAAACATACTGAAAAATTTAAATAGTCATCTAATTAAAGCAGACGTGTTCAGCTTTCATAGAGGCAGTTCCCATCCTTAGGGAAGTGCAGTCTGAGATGCAAAAAAGGATTTTATTTCGTTTCCTCCCTTAGTGCAGTCAGGATGGGAGTGTGATTATGCAAGTGGAAACAAGAAAATAAAAGTGGAGACAGTCTTCTAGTGCTGAAGGCATCTGCTGTTCCGTCCTTCTTCCATGAAGTCAGTGCTGAACTTGAAAGGTGCCTCTCCTTTCACAAGATGAATTGCATGGAGGCTTTGCCAGGGGAAGAATATCTTGCAGAGATCTCTCTCCTCCTTAGAAAAGTCATTGTGATCTGATGGACAGTTCATCTGGAGTTGAGAAACCTATGTTTTATCTTTTAGCTCTTCTGAAGTCACATAGCAAGTTAGAAAACTGAAGTTGCCCGGTGACTCTGTGCCTTTTCTTTTTATTTGACAGAAAACAGTCAGTGGAGACACTCAAAGGTACTGTGATATAAGTAACAGCAGGCTGTTGTAATAGTTGAGGAATCCCTTTAAAAAAAGGAGGCTTTGCTAACTGAAAGTACCTGGTGTTGCAGCAGGTGAAAGCGCGCCCATCGGTACCGCTGTAGACCCAGAACTCCGCAGTGGTTTGTGACCCTGCTCAGGTGCTTCAATGAGAGGGTTCCTCCTTTCCTGTGAGAACTGCATTTAAATTGGTTGTGACTTTGGGTACATGTGGGTTGCTGTTGGGTTTTGTTTTGTTCTTTTTTGGTTAAGCCAGAAATTAGCTGTTCAGTACTACTCATGTTTCCCTTTTCCTGATGCTCATTTTTCAAAGCAGCATGCTATGCAGTGAATTTTCAAACCTCTCATTCTGCCAATTAAATGGAGACACACCAAAAAAACCCCAATAAAAATTACAGGCAATGGCAGTAGGACAGCAGAAGATGAAGAGGAAAGACTCTGTTCTTTTGATCCTACCTGTATTTTTCAGAACTTTTCCTCGTGTGCTAGATGATGATACTCAAATACAAATAGGCTATGACTCCTGTTAATAGGTAATTAAGAATAATAAGTGTTAATTAAATACATTATAAATGTATCTTTTTCTTAAGGGGTGTACATTTGAAGAAGTAGCTTTATTAAATGCTAATAAAACTTTTTCCCAGGGAATTTTATCACTATTTCTTGTTCCTTGCTGTTCCTTTCTTCCTTGAAGATTGCATCAGTCATACCCATGTGGTTTTTTTCTGGGTATCAAATACCACTTAGGCAGGTGTTACTTAGTTTCCACAACATCTGCCAGTCATTTTTTGTTGTCTAACCTGCAGATGGTCATGTTTGCCTGTTTGTGTAGTGCTCCACAAACTCCCATGCTTGTTCCCAGAGTGCTGCTCTGCGCTCGCACGCAGGCACCGTCAATTTATCAAACTCAAATAATTTAGTAACAGTTACTTCTTCTTGCAATAAACAAAAGCAGCTGCACTCTAGCTATCCTTATCTGCATGAATGCATAGATTGTAAAGGGCTTTTCTGACAGACAAGACAAAAGTTTAGAATTTCAAACTGGAATTTAGGGCATGGAAGTCAGAGGGACTAGACGCTGATGTTTAGAAACAATATAATAATGCAGAGAATGAATTAGTTACCATAGTAACTGCTTTGTTTTAATAATTTGGTGGGGCAATGAATAGAAGGAGCTCAGAAATAAGTAGTAGGAATCTTAATTACATGTTGTGGAACGTGAGTGGCTTTGTTCATTAATATTGAAATTAATTTGATTTTATAGCAGATTGAAGAACGAGTGTATAAGTTGTACTTTGGAAGGGCAATAAGAATGATTTACAGGGCTTTTTTTCAGTCTTATTTTCTTATTTTTTTACCCCTGGGGAAAATGTGATCACATTTTACATTTGATTATGGCAACACAGATTATCGATTTCTTAACAATGAAACATGCTCAATATGTTGCACTGTAAGCGTGACTTCAATCTACGTGCTGTGATTTGTTGCCTGGCAGTTGTTGGCAGCCTAGCAACATGCTTCAGTCCAGATATGCAAAAGGATATAGACACCCAAAGTTAGGAGTTACAGGGAAGGTAGATATCTTAGTACTTCAAAGCCTGTCTAAAATCATCAGCACTTTGAAGTCCCTTTGTACTTGATGGATGAAATTTAAATTCCCTCTGCACTTGACGATCACCTTCATTTTCTCTCCTCTTGCAGGCTTGAGCAGTTTGGTGTTAATTTTGTGCTTAAGACAAGGCAGGATCCTCAAACAGAATTAGCTCTTTGGGAGGCAGGTGCACACATCAGCTGGACCCTGTTTTGCAGAAAGATAGCGAGTATGATGGTGCTTTTTCCTCGAATTTCATGAGCGTCGCCTCCTGTCCCAGCATCTCTCATACAAGGCAACAGTTGGCTGGGTCCGAGGTGCCTGTGTGCTGGTGAGTCAGTATGTGTCTGGGGACTGGCTGGTGTCACAGAAGGGATTACTGCTCATCTCCTGCCGCAGCCTTTCCCAAAGCGGGGCCTCTAATTTGAGTCTGTCTTCTAATCTGGGTGCCTTTTTTTTTTTTCCTCTGTAATAAAGCTTTCAGGAACTTAATTCTCCTTGAGACTACTGGTGGCTTTTGATTGAAATTGGCTAGTGAGTTAAGGATTTAATTAAGGACGGCCCAGCAGGTAGATGGTTTCCTTTGAAAAATCTTCCTAAAAGGTGCTCAGATATTACATACAGAAACAATAAATACCACCTGGTCATTGCTTGGCCAAAGGAAGCACCTTCCATCACCGGACTCAAAGCATGTCCCTTCCCTAGGCTAGGGAGCCTTCAAGTTGTTTCTGTGAAGCTGCATTTAACAGTGGCTCCTCAGTAGGTAAGAGTGCCTGCCCAGGAACGGAGAAACTTTGGGTTCTAGATCATCCTCAATCCAAAGATGATTAGCTGTTGTGAAGGGAGGTTCATTACCCTTTCTGTGTGGTTTGCTGCTGTGTTCCAGGTAATGCAAGATCAATTCGTTGTGCCAGAAAAAAAAGGTAGAACTGAGCTCAGTAATGAGGGCTCTAATTCAGGAAGGGAAATTCAAGCTTCTCTTCCCTGTTTCTAGTATGTTTGTGTACATTATTTTGTGGACAGACTTAAAACTGCGGACTGTTTCTTTTCTCCAAGGTGAGGCCCCCATCACGGAGCTATTCTTGTCCCTGTCTCCTCCCCTTTAGTCTCATAAGAAACTTGCCCTGCTAAAGTATTTCTAAAACGAGCATATCATACCTCCAGGCCCATGTTTTCTTCATTCTTCCCTTATCTCTTAGTTGTATCTTAATAAAATTAAATAGGGATGGTTTTAAAATACTCGCTTGTTTTGAACTTTCCTTTGGTCCTAATCCTTAACTGGAATTCTGAAATGCTTGCTAATATAATCTTAAAGTTTACAAAGTCCTTTCCTGTTTAGTTTTCAAGTGTCAGTCTGTGAAACTTCCCAAAATGTCAGAAGATTAGATGAGTTTTGCCCCTTGTCCAAGATGTTGATGCGTGAATGTAAAAGGGAGTTCATTCCAGAGCTGAAAACATCCAGTGAAGAATTTTAGTCAGTTACTTCCTTTTATCTGTGTTAACCATAAATCAGTGGTTATTTTATAGGTTCCTTTTGATTACAGTCATCAACAAATGCATGGTTGCATCCTGGAACAGCTGGTGAAAGAAACTTTAGAGCTCTCCTTAAAGGCCTCAGTATACCAAGGTAACAGCATTAGTGCATCTGGTGATAAAGAAGAGACTGTGGTCTTGCAGTCAAATGTGGTCTTTAGCTGGCTTTTTTTCCCTGCAGTTCTGAGTCTCATTTTCCTTCTTTTTCTGGTTCTCTTTTATAATGAGGAAATAAAGTAATTTCTATTTTATTCCTTGTTTTCTAATGTTTCTTAATATATTTTTTGTGATATATTAATTTTGTTTGGTGACATGCAAGTGGATTTCCACTGGAAGTCAATTAGCATTAAATGTTAATATTTTAATTTAATGTTCAACTTGATTTCATTTGCTCTGATTTTTATTGCATTACTCCTTTATGAATGGAAGCACCTGCAAATATGTTCCTAAAAGCATAGTTTTCCGCATAGTTGAAAAATAGTTAAATGCTTACTGAATGGTAATTTAAAGTCCTTTTAGATGAAGAAGACTTGAAGCTTTTTGCAGTCAGCTGGGAAAAGGTTTAGCAGCATTCTGAAACAACCATCTCTGCTGACATTGGCTTATGTCTTCAAAAGCTAGCAAGTCTGGAGACATGTATGTCAAATAGGATAGATTATTCCATGTCTTGTTCTGTCTGTGCATGATTACCTGCAGGAAACCCATGCTGCAGCATGCATTTCATCTCCACTGCTGAGTTCCGCGTGGAGAGCGCTCCTGCCCCGAAGTTGTGGATTCCTCTCTTACAAGAGAAATACTGATGGGGTTTCCATGTCAGCTGCACCAGTTCTGCCAAAGGCTTGTCAGATACAAGCTTTGGTCTTCCTCGAGTCATGAAGTGCCCCAGAAGCGTGACTGACTTGCACCTCCTCGATGTGATGTAATCTAAGTGGAAAACGTATTTGCTAAACAAACCTTATGTGGTATGCAGTTTATAAAAGCTCTCTTTTGAGTGATGTGTGGGCAAGTTTATCCTTTTGTGACAAAAGGTTTTCAGGTAGGAGGATGGAGTTCAAAGAAAAAAAGTACCTTCTTTAGCCTCATTCTCTACAAGTCGCTTATGAATGTTTGATGTAACAGAAAAATATCGTATTAATAATTGTGATAGCTGACCCCGGTTAGCACAGGCAAGAGAACACTATGACATTTTGGAGTATGTATTTTAAATAACTTTTTACTCCCTCTTTTAAAGTATATGTGAGTATACCTACACAGTATAGATCACTTGAAAATGTAATTAAATGTTTTGTATCAAAAAATGAGATATTTTATTTGAAAAGCTTGATTAAACATGTAGTATTGGCATTGCTGCCACCTGCCTCCTTAGACTTGGAGTTACTCTGACCTGTGATTTGCTCCGAGTTTGTTTTTACTCAGTATTTTTGTCCCTTTGCTTGTGTAGTTTTCTTGTCTGAATGCAGTTTGTACCTGTTCCCCTTTCTGTTTTTGCTTCATGCCTGAGTACTGCAGAGCTGCTTGTTTTATCAAAGCTGGCACTCTGGTTCCTGGAATTCATCTCCTGTTTACAACACTTGTATAGGTCAGAACTGCCATGGAGTACAGAAATTAAAAGTTTTGCAGTGTTTCTTTATAGAAGCGTAGAGGTATATTTTCTGTTGAAAATGTTACTTGATTTAATTTGGTGTTATTATTGAACTACATTTACATCCCATGTAATAGGAGGTTGATTTATTAGTAGCAGTTAATTTAAAAGGCTGCTGGATACTTCCCCTTTCCTTCTGCAGCGTGAGCAGGCTTTTTTGTGTCTTTTCAGAACTTCTCAAATGTAGTTGAACCGTGGGACATATCCTGTCTTAGGTTGCCAGGTCTACAGATGCCACCACTTTTATAAACCTTAAATTGTCTCTAAAGTAAACACTTTATAAAACAGAAGAAGCAGAGTTTTCATGATTTGTAGGACGTCTATAAATTCATTTTTAGTTTAGCTGGGCTACTTTATTACATGAAAAGTTAAATTATCTAAAACAATTTAGCTTGAAAAAACTGCTGAACAGTCAGATTTTAACTAAATGTATTGAAAACTGGAAACTTCTCTAGCAGTAATTCCAAGCAGACATTCCTTAACTGTGAAGGGCAGAGCAGGGGGAGAGAACAAAAGTTAAATTATAAATAAAAGCAAGTTCAACCTATCGTTGTATCCTTGACACTAGTAGTGTAATCTGTGTTGTAGATTGGCAGTAGCGCCTGGCTATTTTGCCTAACCATCCAAAACCAGATGACATTATGCACATGTCAAAAGGGAGAACAATGATTTCCGTGTTTCCTGTTAATGGCACGTTTCCCTTTTTATCAGTTACATTTTAATTACATTAGGTCCTTCTAGTGGCATTGAAGGATTATACAGGAAAACATCAGAAACTTTATTGGTATGAAAGTTTGTAGAGGGAGTTCATTTCCCAAAAAAAGCAATATCCACCTGCTAATGACCATTCAAGAAACGAGAAATGCTGACTCTATCGTCAATATTTTGTCTGTTGTGACACCTAAGACAAGGACTTTGCACCAGGTACTTTTGAGCGTAGGGTTAGTGTTCAGCTGCACCTGCTCCATCATCAGTCATGAACTGTGATGCTAGTCTTGTTTTTAAATATGTTGCCTGCAAATAGTAAGCAGTAACAAAGGTTTGTGTTTTTTTTAAAAATATTTAGCTTAAATCAGAGACAGTGATTCAGTTTTATTTTACTTGCTGAAAGTTTTTTGTTTGGTCTCTCCAGAAAGTGTCGGTAAGCTAGAGCTTTCTTATTCCAGGTTTATTTAAAAATCATATTGATCATATGATGTTATCAGCAAGTAGAGAATCAGAATAGCTGCTACTAAGACAAAAAGATATCCAGACTTGAGGTAGTTCGTAGGAGTTAGTAAGGTTATTTTAAGATAAAATCACCATTTGAAGATGTTTCATTAATGCTTTAGATTAGCGTATTTTTTTTAAATGGCAGAAAATGATAGACACATTCAGTGTATGCTGGATGGGATGTCTTCAGAACTCAGTTTCTGTGAAGCTGAGCTATAATCCTCTGTTGTTTGTGTGGTTATTTTTTTGTAATGACATGATTAAATGACATAAAGCATTTAACTGTTTGAAAATAAAGTGTAAGAAAAGTTCAGGACTGCGTGATAAACTAGTGCCATTTGCTGAACTCAGCATTAGTCCACTCAGAAGTGACAGTGGAAAATGCATCTATTTGAATTACAGAATTTTTAGTAAGATACCTGTACCTACACCGTGGTATCTGTAAAATACCATAAATGTTTGGTGTAGCAATTGAGCATAAGCATGGCTAGCTGCCAGCTAAATCAAGTAATTAAAAAATACTTAATCTCCTTTCAGTTATTTTCTCTTGCCGTTTTATTTTCTTCTAGTTCTTATTTTCATATGATTTTTTTCTTGTATTTCAAAATAAGGAAAAAACATACTAACCTCGTTTTGGGGACAGAGCAATGTCCATGATATTTTAATTAAATTACAAATTGCCGACAGTATATTGATAATTGATCTTGTAGCTGCAGCCTACATTGAGACTGTTGGCCTGTCTGTATTCTGGCCTCTTCAGAGTTTGCCCTCAGCCAAATGAGGGAAACAAGCATGAAAAAATCTACCGTGGTTTGAAGACGAGACCTCAGAATTAAGTTGCGCGCTCAGGATTTTTTAGGTTTGCTGTTTTGATTTGAAGATTGCCTACTTCAGCCATCCAGGCTATGTGTGGCATCTTGTAAAGACCAGAGAGGTTGATGAGGGCAGTTGCAGTTGAAAGTAGGTGCCTTTAGGGAGCATTTCAGGACTTGCATGGAGTTTCTGCAGTTCTCCAGGGACTACGTATGGATCCAGCTGGCAAGCAGGGGTAGGGAGCAGGAGGGTTTCTCATTGGGAAAGTCTTGATGAGCTAGGCTTTAGAAAGTACCTGACTCAGCATTGTGCTCTATGCTATTGATAGTCAGAAAACCAAGTCCCTTTCTGGGAATAAGCAAGAAGATTTTGACCTACTTTCATTGAAGTGTAGCAGTTAAAATATTCTCCTCAGTCGTAGGTTAGAAAGTAGCGCTCCTACTTCCCGCAAATGCGTCCGAAACCCCTCGCCTGTTATCTTTGCAAATCGGTTTCTGTTCTCAATGCGTTACCAGCGGGCTTCAAGTGAAACTGCTGCTGTAGGTGTAGAAAGCGGTTCTTCACAAATCAGGTGAGTTGTGAAACTCCTTACTGCAGGATATCATAGGTTACTAAAGTTTCATGAAGGTTGAAAAAATGAGTAGTTATGTTTGTGGAAGAAAAATCCACTGGGTTTGCTGAAACATTTCTGATTCATACACCTCTTGAATTGCAGATTGAGAGGTTCTGGAGGTGAATTACTGGTCTTGCCCTTTTCTCATATTCTTTTCTCACTGTTCTTTTCCTGAATCTAGCAGCAGGGAAAAAAAACCACTATTGAGAAAAATAGAGCTTTGGTCTGAACCCATTACAAGCTTTTCTTGCCCCCTTCTTGTGGAAGGCTTCTCTTTTCCTCTGCCAAACTTAGTAGAACTTTGGACGGTCCTTCTACCATTGTTTGAGGCTTCCAGCCTCATTAGACTCATTATTGGGGTCAAAAATTAAAGTAACACTGGCGGCTTGCAGTGCATCAGTATGCCAACCCAGCATAAAAATGTCTGGCACCTCAGGTACATGCTGCCGTGCCTTTCTAATACTTTTGCATTAGGCTTGTCAGTGCAATAAATAATACTGCTTTTCACGACTTATATATTTATTTATATATATATATATATAAAGTGTTGGAAGAAATATAACTTTAGAGGCCACTTCTGAGTTAGGAAAAAAAAAAAGGCAAACGTAGAACTACTGGAATGGTTAAAGGAGAGAGGCATGACACCTAAAAAATGAATAATAAAAAAAAAGGTGTTCTGTATCAGCTACCTATGGTAATGAACAACACGTGGAAGATGTTTGTAACAAATCTATGATCAGATCTCTAGAAGTGGTATGGCATGTGATTAAAGATACAGGACATGAGATCAAGGCTTAACCAGCTGTGCTTAGAGTCCTTGTGGAAGCAATTTCCCCACTGTAGTTGTTTCCTTAGCTGTGAAATGGTGATAACGCTTTTACTGTCTGAGGCTTTACAGCCAGGTGAAAAGTCTATAGTTAAAAAAAAAAACCAACAAAACAACCCAATAAACTGCTATAGGATAATGCTACTTAGTATTTAATAATTCGTCTATCCAAATAACTGCCTCTATTAAGGAATACTTGACACATTGACAGTGAAAATTTGAAAGAAAATATTAGCATTATCAAGCAAAAAACAGCTATAACACATAATTATTATATACTTACTTCATGATTCAGCAGTTGAGCTGTTTTTGTGCATGTAAATGATTTTTACTTAATGGATTATTGCAGCACTTCTGAGCGAGCAGCGCAGGACTCTCCGAAGGGCATACCTTGAGGACACTGCAGCAGCAATATTTTGCTGTGTCACTAGATTTTATCATGCGTAAAGGACAGATTCTTTTATACTCAGCAGTCTTCAAATGGAAACCGTTGTTACATTTGTGACTGATTTCATATACGCTAGCAGTGTACAGTAATTTAAAAAGTTCTAAAAAACAAATTGGTTCTATTAATAAAGGGTTTTTTTGTCCTTTTATTTAAATATTACCTCATCAAGTGTCTAACTATAAGAGCAGTTATATAAACTACATCAAGAAGATGAGGAAACTTATGACTACTTCTAACAAGAATTTTACGAGTGATATCATTTTATTTCTTTTTTGAAGCAGGAGTAATAAAAATGTAAGTGGATTTTAGTTTACTGTTACAGTGCTCTATGGCTGTCAAGTGCTATTACTAAACAAATAGTAAAAATACTCTGTTGATTTTATTGCTTTAATAATACAGTTACAAGATGCACTTTACTAGAGTTCTCTGAGATTTTTAATGTGTTTGAGAGGTAGTGCACAGAAGTAATTTCTTAGGTTCGGACTGCATCCAGTACTTCTTGAAAGTGATCTTTCTAAACAGCCAGAGATTCAGATACTAGATGAGGGAGGTCTGGTTTCGTTAGGATGAGATTTATCTCTGGAAAAAAATTAAAAATGTAATTACCAGTAAATTGCATTGAACTGAGGATCATACCCTAAAAGAAGGACTGTGATGCAAATATTAACTAATAGACATCGACAAAAAGCGGGGGTGATGCGTCATCTCTGGAACAGTTTATCAGTCTCAGAGATGGTCTCAGTTACAACTCTGTGTCTGTGCCAATCATTCTTTGTATTCCTAAATACATAAAATCTGCATGACAGGCCTATAGGCTGCACAATACAGTATTGTGTTAACTTCGGGCTTTTTTAAAGAAAAACTTTTCTCCTGCACTGATAAAGTCGAGGGAAGAATGGGGAAATATCCGGCAAACTTGTGGCATTTCTGATTGAGCCTTTAATGTCAGTCCAAGAAGTAATAGAGCTGCAGGCAGATGTGAGGATGCATTGAATGAAGCTGGTATAACTGTTTGCTTTGGCCTTCCCCCAAACATCTATGTGATAAAAGGAAACTTTTTGTTGAACTTGAGTCAAAGAAACCCAAACATGCTTACGTAAACGAACCTGATCCCAGGTAAAAGGGTAACTTTCTGGTTTATTGAAATGTAATCTCTCATGTTGCTGAAATATAATTAATGCTAATACAATACTCTGGGTTTTGACAAGATGCTGTTTAATGTCTGTATTAACAAAACTGCATTGCCATTTTCACAACGGTTGGTAGCTGGTGGCGGTTTCAGTGAGGAGACACTAGTTCAGCAGCCACGGGGGTGGAAGTACCTTTTGACTCTGATCCACAGAAGAAGGTTTGATAAATTCTGCAGAGATTTGCAGTATGAACTTTTTATTTTTGGTTTGAATTCAGAGTACTGTACCTGAATTTAGCAGTGATGTGATAAGCCAAAGTTAAGCCAGCTTGGTAATGAGTGGAGGAAGAAAGACAGTCTATAAAGTGATCAGGATTCCACCTGAGATACATGATCTGGAAGTCTCTATCATTCCCATTCAAATATAAAGGAATTTCTAGCTTCAGTAAAGTACCTTGTTTAGATGCTTTAGGTGGTAGGAAGGATCTGAGCCTAAGCAGGGCTCAGATCAACTTCTTTTGGTTCTGAAGTTTAGAAGGGAGAGCAGTTATTCTTGAGAGCTACCCTGTTGACTGCGTTACTGTATCTTCACAGTAGAGGTAACTCCCTTGATCCTGCATCGGAGTGCATTAAGAAGCCCAAGTGTATCTTGTGCACTTGACTGCACTGTATTTTTAATATTGAGCCCGTTACTTTCTGGAGCTCTGAAAGCAACCTCCTTAAAAGCAGTAAATGTGTGATTGCTCTTCCTCACCCCCCTTTAAAAAATATGCGTGTTTATGCCTAAACCTAGGTTTTATGATCATGTTATTAGCATCCACACTGCAAATAGTTTTTCAAAATTTGGCATTACTTCAACATTAAGAGGCCAAATCACTTTTATTTTAATTGAGACTCTTGTAAGTTGCAATCGTGCTGCCTATAATTATTCTGTACTTTAATTTTAATTTGGAGCTGTATTTTGTGTGGTTGGCAGTTACATGTTTTGGTTATCGTTTATGTAGCCTTGCTTTCCTAAACATGAAACTGTTTCTACTTCTGCAACACCTACTTTCCCCATGCGGCCAAACATCCTTGGGTGTTCTGCCTACCTGTTTCCTTCAAAATAAGTCATACATCAGATATTTTTGTTTCCCTTTAGGTCTGATATTTTGGTGGCCGCGCTTCTCCTTGTATCAGAATCCATTTGTATCATCTCAACTGATTTTACCAACAACCTGATTACTTACGCTCCTTCACACTAAAGTAGCATGTGTTGCATCAGTTGGCTTGACAGATAAAAGAAAGAACATTTCTTATATCTTGAATGAGGAAGTTAGTACAGTTAAAACATTGTAAAGGCATGCCATCTGCAAAGAAAGAGCACAGTATCTATTTTCCTTGAGAAAGTAAAAAAAAATGCAGTGTGCACGCCCTATCAGCACAACATAAAAAAAAAAAAGGCATCCCAAATATGCTTCACTTTTTAGGTAGATACGTCATTTGTAAAACTGGCACAAAATGAAAAATATTGTTACAAAAGATTTTCATATTTGAAGGTGCATGTCAACAAAGAGAAACAGTTCTCTGAATCTTCAGCCTCTGCTTAGGTCCTTATCTTGGACCTGCCTCATCAGATTCCTCACCAGAGCTGCATGTCTCCCTTATTGCTTCTGTGTGTTATAGTTTCTGTATGTGTTCATCTGGGTGTATCAATGAGGCAGAATGCCTGCTCTGAGTAAGCACTTTGGATTCCATCTCTAAACTCTGCTTTAATCAACGTTGTTTGCAGTGACAGAGTGCTGTGTAGAGTCTCCTATTCTTGTCTAACCTCAGCTAGGAAATACAACAGATGGGTTTCACCGTGCTTTTTGGCAAGGAGTAGCATGAAAATAGAAATAAACCTTATTACATATGTGCTTCTCAGCACGATGCTTGTAATGTGCAATAAATATCACTAAAAAAGTGCAAACTTATTGCCAGTTAACCATTAATCAGGGACGAAAAAAAGTTTAATAGAATGAGCTTGAGAACAAATGCATCAACCTTTACATGAAAAACTGGTAGCATGGTGGGTTTTTTCTTGTATGGAGACATGCGCTTGATCAGAGACAGTATATCTCAATGTACGGTCATGAAGTGAAAGAAGATGCAGTTACGTGTTTCTCCAGAAACAGCAAATCCACTGTTGTGTGAGCAATATAACAGATATGTAACATATATAACAGACTAAAGGAAGTAATATATAATGAGAAGACAAAATTGCACATCTCTAATTTTGTTTTCAACAAAACCTATTTTCATGAATTACCAATTAACATTTCAAATAATCTGAAATCTGCCAATATATGTAAATCACATAGGCCTGTTAGTGTATTCAAGAAAACTGTAACATGTTTTCTTAGCTTCAGATGATAAAACTTGAAAGTTTGATCGTAATGAACTTAAACCCTAAAAGCTGATAAACCTGTCGAATACTTCTAGATACAATGAAGATGATACAGGTAGTCTTTGGTTGCCTATATGGGGTGAGAATCTTGGGTACATTGGGGTCTCTGCTGTGTATCCTGTCACATCAGAGATGCACAGGAGACAGTTTCAATGATTCAGCTACCCTTCAGGGTTTATTGGCGGTCATAGATTGGGGGATGTGTGTTTATCCAGTACTAATAGCAAGACTTTATTTTAATAACAATTCATTCAGCCTATTGTGCAGCTCAATTCTTAGGCTAGTTTCTGTATGTTAGCATACTAAGTGGTTTATTTACTTTTTTCATCCTATCAACTAAGGTAAATAAAGCCTAAAAATACTTTTAGATCTTAGATGGACCTTAACTTCTTTGGATGAGGCTACGTTTCGGGAATTGCTGTGAGATGCTGTATTCTGTGGGATAATGCATTGTGGTTCTGCTTAGGACTGGACAGTACATCCATTTTCCTAACAGCAATTTCTTCGTCACCTCAGAAGAGATTTCTTCAGATCTCTTCAAGGAGACGCTAATCTCAGTGACACTCAGAGTATGTAATTAAATTCAAGGCCTTTCATGGTTTCCTTTTATATATGGGAATTTATATAGGTTCTGCTCCTGCTTATTCCTGCGCCCCCAATGGCTGCTATAATCTTCTCTGACCTACCATAGACTCATCAGCCATGTCAATTGTTCCCTAAAAAACCCAACATGGTCTCTTTAGGTAGCTGGATACCTGTTCTAGTGTGAAGGAAAGACTGATGTTGGAAGTTCATACTTCCTGTTCAGTGCTTGCACTGTTTCACTGATGTCAGTTACGTTATGTAACCAACATTACTGGAGACAACCGTCAAGAGTCAACCGTAGTGACTTATACAATCTAAGAGCAAATCACCGTATAGTTGTTCTTACTGGTTCTACTCAATAGCAGATTTTACATTCATATGCAACACCTTTAATGATATAGTTTTGATACTGGTTGATTGACTAATATGAAAAAAAATGTATCTGTTCAAAACCAGAGTAAACCGATAAAACTTCTGTGTTTTCCACACATGTAGTGCTTCACAGCCCTCAATACTCTAGTTTCTGGTTTTCTGGAGTGTCAGAAACCTTAAAGCACTGGAGACTAAGTCGGCTTCCAGAGGACACTTCTAGTTACACATCTTTCCCCCTCATCTCCCCTCATGCGTGATGTGCTGTTTTTGCTGCAGACTTCAATACCAGGAAATGTGAGAACCCCAAAATAGCATTAACTAATTTAATGTAATCTGTTTACTACTTTTTTTCTAATCCAGCAGTAGCACTTTTAGGGTTTGTGTAAGTAATAGGTAATGTGGGTCTGTCTCTTCAGCTTTAGTCAGACCAGAATTTTAGGTAAATGAATGTTTTTTACAATCGTTAAAATTTCTTCATCTTTTTTGTTGACAGCCAGGCCCTTCAGAGACAATTGCTTTATCGTGGCTAGATCACAATGAGCCATAACAAGTTGGCTTACATATTTGAGACCACAGATGTTATCTTAAACACAGGCTTTGTATTCTTATTCTAATGTTTGAGATAGTTTTTTTTTAAGAGCTGACTGTAACGTGGTCCAAATTCAGTATGGGGGATGGGGGGAATGAAAGAAACATTTATTGTACAAAAATATGCATCAGCTTCCTCTAGGTGGTCCTAAATTCTTTAATTACTGGAGACATCAGAAGGAAGTGTTACAAATAGTTTGGTAAGGTCAGATTTTGTAACCTTACAGGTTCTTTGCTCCCCTCCTTACACCCTGTAGTTCTGGGCAGGAGCTCTGCTGCTGAGCTCCGCCTGCTATGGATCCTGTTGCTTGCTGATCCTGTAGATCCTCTGAAGCTGAAATTCAGATTTGCCACTTTAAGAAGTTATCAACATTTTTGTGTCTCTACTTTTACATAAAAAAATGTATAAACCGAACTTAAAGACAATTTTCTTTGGTTTTTTTTCTTCCATTAAGGTGTTTATCATTTGCTAAAGTGCCAGATGTATGAGTGTGTGTGGATCCTTTTCATCCTGAATTAAAAGTGATTCCATGTATTTTTAGTTACCCTGTTCAGCTGCACTAAACAAATTTCTAAGCAGATATCTCCATTGTAACAACTCCTAGCTAATCCATTTTAAAAATTACAACTAAGTATATTAAACCCCAAATCTTTCATGTTATGTCCCTAGTGCCTCATACTACATCTTTTCTCTGTTGTTTTCCCATACCTTTTGGTTGACTCTTCAAATACAGAAAATCTGTTCTTCTGTATCCTTGTAAAATCCCATTACTGTATAATATTATATGCTCTAGTGAGCCATTTAATATAGAATTCTCTTGCTTTTGTTTACTGATGCTGTTAAATTGAAGATATTTTACTCTGGTGGCATCTACACCAATGCATGCAGTATGGACAACAAACAGGAGGAGCAGCAGCAAAACTATGATAGAGTTGCCATCACATAATCATGGTGGGATGGCTTGTACAACTGGACTGCTGCAATGGATGGCTATAAACCCTTCAGAAGGGATAGGCAAGGAAAGAGAGGTAGTGGCGTAGCCCTGTATGTTAGGGAGTGTTTTGATTGTCTAGAGCTTGATGATGGTGACCACAGGGCCAAGTGTTATTGGCCTTCCCTTGGCTCCTACCCATAAAGGCACATATTATGGTGGGATTCTGTTATAGACCACCCAACCAGGATGAAGAGGCAGATGAAATGTCCTATAGTGCTGGGAGAAGTTTCATAATCACTAGTCCTTGTTCTCTTGGGGGACTTCAACTTGCCAGATATCTGCTGGAAATACAATCCAGCAGAGAAGGAACAGGGTGGGAGGTTCCTGGAGTGTGTGGAAGATAACTTCCTGCCACAGCTGGTGAGTGAGCTAGCTAGGGAAGGCACCCTGCTGGATCTGCTGTTTGTAAACAGAGAAGTACTGGTGGGGGAGATGTGATGGTTGGACGATGTCTTGGGTGTATCGATCATGAAATGATAGAGTTTTCGATCCTCGGAGAAGTGAGGAGGGGGGTCAGCAGAACTGCTGCCTTGGACTTCTGGAGGGCAGACTATGGCCCGTTCAGGAGCCTGGTTGGCGGAGTCCTTTGGGAGGCAGCCCTGAAGGGCAAAGGAGTCCAGGAAGGCTGGGCATTCTTCAAGAAGGAAATGTTAAAGGTGCAGGAGCAGGCCATCCGCATGGGTGAAAAATGAGCCTGCGGGGAAGAAAGAAGACTTGCCTGGCTGAAGAGAGAGATTTGGCTGGAACTCAGGCAAAACAGGAGAGTTTGGCATTTGGAAGAAGGGCAGGCAACTCAGGAGGACTATGAGGATGTTGTGAGGTTATGCAGGGAGAAAATTAGAAGCCACAAAGCCCAGCTAGAACTTAACCTGGCTACTCCAATAAAAGACAATAAAAAATATTTCTATAAATCCATTAGCAACAAAGGAGGGCTAAGGAGATCTTCATCCTTTATTGGATGCAGGGGGAAACATAGTGACAAAGGATGAAGAAAAGGCTGAGCTACTTGATGCCATCTTTGCCTCAGTCTTTAATAGTCAGGCCAGTTGTTCTCCAGGTACCCAGCCCCCTGAGCTGGAAGACAGGGACGGGGAGCAGACTGAACCCCCCATAACCCAAGGGGAAGTGGTTAGTGATCTGCTACACCATTTAGAGATAC
The DNA here is from genome assembly GCF_963921805.1 of Phalacrocorax carbo. Lineage (NCBI taxonomy): Eukaryota > Metazoa > Chordata > Aves > Suliformes > Phalacrocoracidae > Phalacrocorax > Phalacrocorax carbo. The sequence goes on along the minus strand of NC_087516.1, from coordinate 7,977,247 downwards.
ACAGGTGTATTGGGCCAGATGGGATCCACCCAAGGGTACTGAGGGAGCTGGCAGAAGTGCTCAAGGAGCCACTTTCAATCCTTTACGAGCCGCCCTGGTTAACTGATGATGTCCCAGTTGACTGGAGGTTAGCAAATGTGATGCCCATCTCCAAGAAGGGCCAGAAGGAGGATCTGGGGAGCTACAGGCCTGTCAGCCTGACCTTGGTGCCGGGGAAGGTTATGGAGCAGATCGTCTTGAGTGCCATCACGTGGCATGTACAGGACAACCAGGGGATGAGGCCCAGTCAGCATGGGTTTATGCAAGGCAGGTCCTGCTTGACTAACACGATCTCCTTCTACGACAAGGTGACCTGTTTAGTGGATGAGGGAAAGGCTGTGGATGTTGTCTACCTGGACTTTAGTAAAGCCTTTGACATGGTTTCCCCCAGCATTTTGCTGGAGAAACTGGTTGCTCACGGCTTGGATGGGTGTGCTCTTTGCTGGGTAAAAAACTGGTTGGATGGGTGGGCCCAAAGAGTGGTGGTGAAAAGAGTTAATGTTGCTCCCCAGGACTCAGTGTTGGGGCCAGTCTTAGTGACTTTATCAACCATCTGGATGAGGGAATCGAGTGCACCCTCAGTAAGTTTGCAGATGACACCAAGTTGGGCAGGAGTGTTGAACTGCTTGAGGGTAGGAAGCCTCTACAGAGAGATCTGGACAGGCTGGATCGATGGGCCGAGGCCAACTGTGTGAGGTTCAATGAGGCCAAGTGCTGGGTCCTGCATTTTGGTCACAACAACCCCATGTAACGCTACCGGCTTGAGGAAGAGTGGCTGGAAAGCTGCCCAGCAGAGAAGGCCCTGGGGGTGTTCGTCAACAGCCAGCTGAACATGAGCCAGCAGCGTTCCCAGGTGGCCAAGAAGGCCAACTGCATCCCGGCTTGTATCAGGAATAGTGTGGGCAGCAGGAGCAGGGCAGGGGTGGTGCCCCTGTGCTCGGCACTGGTGAGGCCGCACCTTGAAAACTGCATTTGGTTTTGGGCCCCTCGCTGCAAGTAAGACATTGAGGTGCTGGAGCATGTCCAGAGAAGGGCAACAAAGCTGGTGAAGGGTCTGGAGCACAAGTCTTCTGAGGAGCAGCTGAGGGAGCTGGGGGGGTTTAGCCTGGAGAAGAGGAGGCTGAGGGGAGACCTTATTGCTCTGTAACTACCTGAAAGGAGGTCGTATTGAGGTGTGTTGGTCTCTTCTCCCAAGGAACAAATGATAGGACAAGAGGACATGGCCTCAAGTGTGACCAGGGGAGGTTTAGATTGGATGTTAGGAACAGTTTCTTTCCTAAAAGGGTTGTCAAGCCCTGGAACAGGCTGCTTGGGGAAGGGGTTGAGTCACCATCCCTGGAGGTATTTGAAAGACATGTAGATGTGGTGCTTAGGGAAATGGTTTAGTGGTGGGCTTGGCAGTGATAGGTTAATGGCTGGACTGGACCTTACAGGTGTTTTCCCACCTGAATGATTCTGATTCTATGACTCCTCCCTGCAAAAGCCCAGTGGACCACAAAGGCAGTTTGGTCTTTTCAAGTACAGTCACTTTTAAAGAACAAGTTAACCACTTTGGTGATGGGATTTCCTCTTGGGGGTGAGGGGGTAGTATCAGATTCAAAATATACCGTGCTCAGTAAATGGAGTAATGGAAGAATTTTAAAATTAAAAGTGGATTAAAAATATTTTAAGGTAAATGAGGGGAATGGCTTAACTTCTGATGATTTTTTAGTGTCTCTTGATTTACCTGATATCATATGATCAAATGACGTGTTCTCACTGTAATGATATTTAATGTCTGAAATATTATTGTGATATGACAATTTTTTTCTTATTGCACCGATTGCACGTTTGTTAAAAAAAGACTGAAGCCCAGTCTTTCTAGATAGAATTCAGAGATTACATTATGAGATATTATTATGATGCCTAAATAAATAAAAATCCTTTTTTGTATATTAAGTGGTCCCATAATTAGTTACGTCAGTACTACTGTTGCTTATGGACATTTGAAGTATTAGTAGTAGGAAGTATGCTAGACAGTACTGGGTTTAAGAGAAGGGATAAGACCAAATTTCTTGTCAAAGTACTGTGGACGTCAGCCTTGTAAAGTGTCGGTACTGCGTGGTGGTCTGCAAAGATTTTTCTGCACAAAACACAGTGATTTCAGTAGAGATTAATTTTTATTGTTGCATCATCATCTTGTAGCTTGTCATTAATCAGTCCTTTAGTTTCTAAATGTTGTGCATATGTTATTGTTAAATATGATTTTTTAAATGACTCCTGCTTTCTTACTCTAACATATTTGACACTTAATATGATTAAATGACTGCGTAGCACGTATATTTTTGTATACCCTGTGAAGTTTGTATGTGCGGAGACTGAGTCAGTGATGTGGGCTCTCTCATGGGACTGAAATATTTCTTCTAGCTTTTTCTCTGATTCAAAACAATAATAATACTTTCTCGTGTTACCCAGAAAATTCTGGATGCCCATATATGAGATGCTACAAAATAACAAAATACTGTTGAACATATTTGTTTGCTTTGTTACTTCAGCTCCAAGTGTTCAGGTTATTGAAAGGATAAGGATGTTTGCATAGTTCTTGTAGGCAGTTGCTAGTTCAAACAAGTTGAAACTAGCTACTTCTTGAAAGGCTGTTGCTTTTCAACCCTTGTTAAGTGTTGTCTATGGCAAGGACTGCTGTGTGATCTTTTCTATCCTGTTAACTACTCCCAATTTTTCTTTTTCTAAACTCAAGAGAGTTTTTCTTCCATGTTTAAGTAAAAAATAACCTTGTTCAATTAATCTAGGTGTTGTAAGTCCTATGTAAGTCTTTGGGACACAACGGAAGCTGCTTTTTGTTATCCATCAATCATAGGTGCATTCAGGTGTTTGAGAAGGAGAGATGTGCATCAGGAGCTGGGATTAGAGGTGGGATGATTAGAGCTGGGATTTATAGCCAGGATTAAGTTAAAACAATACTTATTTTTTTGTTGTTGTTGTCCCAAAAGAGTGTGCAAAACCCACACTTTAGCTGATAATTTAAAAGAAGGTGTTTAACCTTGATGGTGGGCCAGTATTATAGGCCATATACACTCTATGGAGAATACATACGGAGTCACCAAGAGTCACTCCAGTCACTGTAACAGTGTTAGTTCGCTGTAAACAACTCTTGGGTACTTTGTATGCAGGTGATTGTAGTAACGTTGTCTTTTGGAGGAGGCATAAGGATGCACACTCCTTTTACAGAAAGTGACCGGGAACATGCATGCCTACTCCAGAACGCTCCAGAGGATGCTTATAGCCCACTCTAGCTTCATCGGCCACCTTCTCGTTAGATTAATGGTGGAAAAGACAAATAGAGCCTAGCTGTTGAGCTTTATCTCCTTTTCCAAAGGTAGTAAAATGCTTATTGCATAGTGTATAGAATGTAGGTGATGTGGTACGTCATTAAATGCTGCTACAAGGTAAAGGCAAATTCTTGTAGAAATGAACTTGGGCATGAAGTATGGTGGTAAACTGAAATGTATTCATGCTTCAATACATTTTAGCAAAGAACTGAAATTGGATGCTTCAGACTATGGTAGATTTTGGTCTTCCTTACAGTATCAGTTGCTGCTTTTCGTAGAATTACAGAGATCTTGTAGTCATAGAAGGAAGCATCAAGCACAGGCAAACACTCCAGTTTGAATCCTTAGTATCGCCAGTGCTTCTAAAAATGGTTAAGCCTTTTTTTTTCTTTTAGAACCATATTTAGAGCTTCTGAAGACTATTAAACTCTTCCAAAAAGGCACATAGAAACAGACAGTCCTAGAATTAAATTTTAAGCTGTTGTTTCTGATTCACCTGCCAAAACGGCTCTATTCTTATTCCTGTTGCAGGATGGGCTGCATGAAGAAGTCCTACTCTAGCGAGAGTGTGAGTGCAAAATGCAGTGAAGGGTGTTAATTACTGCATATTTTACCTAGTTCTGTGTCTTCAGTTAGTGGGTTGTTTTCTGTATTTCAGACAGCTTTGGAAACAAATATACCCCTTTCATTGAAAAATAGGTTTATATTATCCAAATTGAACAATATTGTCATTCCAGATAAGCTAAATACGAAGTTCTGTCATATATAGTATTTCCTATGTGTTATGTTGTTTGCAGTGTGATAGTTTCTGTCTGTGATGCAAAGAACTTAGGAAGGACTGGAGGAGTAGGAAAAAAGCGTCCATCTGCTTCCATTGAAGAAGCAATGATTAATAAATATATATACATAAAACCCCCAAACCTTTCCTCATGTATGCAGAGCTGCGATGAGCAGGTAGGCAAGTGAAATGAGGTGTGTTGACTTCCTTGTGAGCGAATAGTGAAGCTCAGGAATGTTTTCGATTGAGATGTTAATGCTTAAGATCATGCAGGTTTTTTAATCAGCTGGTAGTTTCTTTCCAAGTCAAAACAATAGCTGAAACCAAAACACTGTCAGCTCTGCAGTTAGTTTATTATGGGATTATGATAGATCTGAAATGTTATCTTAAGACTATTATTACCTGTTAATTGACATTTAATTCTACTTAGTTTTAATATAAACACTTTTCTGTTTTGAGTTTGTTTTGTAGAACAAAGGGAAAAGTGTATTTGTATATGTACACACACAGAGGCAGTTGTAGCGATGTCTGATCTAACACTACATCAAGGGGAAACAGCTGTGATTTAATGAGCACAAAGCTAACTGAAGCTTGTAACTCAGACTGTGTTATTGATGTTGTTGGTTTATGAAAAATCTTCTCGCCCCGTATGTGACTTCAGAATCTAACAGCTGAAGGAGCTGGTGCCAGGAAAGAGGGTTGTGTCTACAAAACTTCAGAGCTGCGCCTTCGAGTTTTGTCTAATTGTGTAATTAAAATACAATATTTTGTTGAACATGCCTCAGCAGAGGTCCTAAAACTACCTGACATCTCTGCAGAAATCCCACACTTGTGGCGATAAGGACATATGTGAGCCAGGCTGCTCAAGTGAGGATCTTCCCCTTGGGAGAGGCGGCGGGTTCATCGCACTGTGACTGCCCACAGGTCTGTGGCTCTTGAGTCCAACGCCTCCAGGGTGGTCTGGAACTGCTTTAACGATACTGTGTGATTTAATGGTAATGTTTGATCGTTCTAGGGGTAGGGAGATGGGTACAGGCAAAGACTTTGGTTTGACGCCTTGGTATTGGCAGTGCTTCTAAAAATGGTTACACTGATTTAATGTTTTTTCTTTGGCAGAACCAATTTTTAGAGGTTCTGAAGACTCTGGCGTGCTGAAGGCAGCTGTACGGTGTGCAGGGCAGCCTCTTGCACCTCCCTGGAGGAGTCTTTACTCTTCATTACTAAACCACCACCGTGTTTTGAAATCCAGACATTATCTCTTGTTCAAAAAAAAAAAAAAAAAAAAGGTTCAGCTCAGCCCTCAGCACTTACAAGTGTTGAGTGTTGTGTATTTTATGGAATACTAAGGAGCTTATTATGAATTAATTCAAGACTCATAAAAATTAGTATTTACCGCTACCAAAAATTATAGGATTTTACCTTATGAGCTACCAGAAGTGAAGAAACAAGCTAAGGTTTGGTTTTTGCCTGCCTCTTGAAGGTCAGTGAGAACTTGGTGTTGGCGTAAAGCATCCACAAAGCGTGGGGGTGTGTGTGACTCCAACCACAGAGGCCGATTCTCAATACACACCCAGCGTTCCTAAAGACCTTGATCCAGAACATGTTACTCATGACCATCTGTTGAATAATGATGTTTGCAGAGGCCAGACATGGCCCTTGTGTAAGCAACCGTAGGCACAATTTCATTCTATACATCTTAACTCTTAGCGTAAAGAAGATCTGGAAAGCAAGCAGAGTAGTTGCAGCTGGAAAACTGAGTTAAAGGAGAATTATTTCTTCCTGCATAAATTGACTGACAGGTGGTGTTCAAAATAAAATAATATTTTTCTAAGAGGTGTGGTATGCAAGAGAGGTTACCAGTGGAGTATTGAGCCTGACTTGCTTAATGTGGATCACCTGGCATCTGTAGAGGGGCTGTGCTAATGACAGAATTGGAAGGCATCCTAAATATAGAAGAGAATCAGGATATTGTACAGAAATAACTGAGATGACATTGAAAACTGGGCTAATAGAAGTGGTATCAAATTCAAAATGCACAATCGAAGGTCATATCTTTTACGTGAGTAACAGCAGAGTTTTGTAAAATAGGAACTTGCAACAAGATCCTCACTATAGATAGATAAATAGTACTTGGGTGATCATGGGATGAGCTTTGGCAGTCCCTGTGATATGCACAAAAACAGCTAAACAGAATTTTTGCTCTATCAGTGTAAGTTCATCATTTCTGAACAGCGTAACAGGTGAGGTAAAGAGACTATCATGTAAGAGGGAGATGTGAGGAGTATAAAGTGTTCATCCTTAGCGAGATACAGTATGGAGCAAAAGAACTGAAAGCCAATGGCTACAGAAGAGAAAATGGTACCAAGAAGTGCTGCATGAATTGAGGCTGAATGCTGGAAGAGGATTCCTCTTCTTTGGGCAGAGCACCCAAAGTCCACCTTGGCTTTCCAAGGAGAGGGGTAGCAAAAAAATGCAGGGGCTTCCTTAATAAGGAAGTTCAGGTCATGAAAGGAATTATTTTGCATAGCTCCTATAACATCATAAGGGAAATCCCTCTCAGACCTGTGCTTCTAAGAAATGTGTTATACCAGTAGCACTTTTACTGCTTTATTCAAACTATTTTCCCTGTCTGGGGTAAGTGTGGGTGCTCACATCTATTACATATTTGAGACGACCTGCTCTTCGAGTAAAAGCCCATAGCGACACGTGTTGTGGTGCAAGTACATTGATACATAGGCTAAATGTGTAATGTTAAGGGAAGAATATATTTAATGTGTTAAATACGTCATCACAATAGAGTGTACAAATATCCTTCTAAAGGAGCTCAAAAGCTCCAACAAAAAACTCCAGGGAGGAAAACTTAGGAGGAAGTAGATGGGCTACAGACACTCATTTCTAGATGGTTTTTCATATTAGTTGCTGATTTGAGAAAGCTGATAAATTCTTAAAAGTCTATTTTAGATTTCAGTAAAGTATCAACTGTTTTCTTAAATTCCTTATGGTCTCAATATTACACCCATGAAACTTCAGCTATGCTTACCAAAATATTTTCAAATTTAGATGAGGGTTGCAACACAGGGAGATAGTTCAAAGAAGGAAGCGTATATCTGGTGTTGACAGTTTTCAAAACGATGTGAATGTGCATGTACAATATTCAGAATTTTCACTCTAAGTAAAAAAATGCAGATCTTTACTCTTCCAAAAAAAAACCCCACCCCAAACCCCAACCCTATCATTATAGCAGATTTTGACTTTAAAAATAGCATTTGTTCTTGTGCTTTAAATCAGAAAGTAGTGGGGCTTTTTATTGTAGCAATATATTATATCACCATTGAAAACCAGCGTGGAAAAAGACAGCTGTAATGGGTTGCCACCTTTTTGAAGTTTCTGTGCAGAGCCTAGATCTCTGGGAATCTGGGATTTTTAAGCCCTGTAAGAGTGCAAAGAATTATAAGAAATGTTTAAATAAATAAAAAATAATCATCTGAGTTCATCGTTGTGTAATGTTCACTGCATAATGAATGCTGTAAATTTGACATTTTGATAAGTAAAAGAAATGTTCAGATCACTGAGCGTACAGATTGCCTAGCCCCCGCCCCAACCCTGCCCGTGGTGCTGCCTCCCGTGTAACCTCCCTCCCCTCACCCGAGGGGCTCTGGTAGGTACGTGGCCGACCGTAAAGCCATGCAGGTAGGAGCAGAGCCATGGGAGTTAAAACAGTGCCCTTAAGGCAGTGCTTCTGTAAAAGATTTGCAGTGTTATCCCGTCTAAGACGAATATCTGGATAATTGGATGTATGGACCACAGAAGTGCAGTATCTGCTTGGGAGGCAGCACTTCACAGCATGACAGAGATTTAGCAGAAGCGTTGGTTCTTTGCAGAATCCGTGGTGCTACAAAGACCTCTGGCGAAGTGTCCTTTCTGAGTGTGGAAGGTGCTCGCCTTGTAGGAATGGTCAAATTGTAATTTGCTTTCCATTTAAGCAGTTCAACAAATCTGTGTTATCCAAGAAAAGAATGAGGCAACTTGGTCTGGAAGTACTTCATTAAATGATTATTGAACTGGATCAGACCATAAGCACCATCTGCCCCAATGTCCTGTACCCGACAGCAGCCAAAACCAGGCCAGCTATGTAGGGTATTTCTAATACTTCCAGCCTTCAGGTATTTTCAGAATATGGACTTCTGAACCTGATGCAGCCTCTGTGTTGCACTCAGTGATGTGATATATCTATATATATATCTATATCATATGATACATATATATGAGAGAGATATATATAACCCCCTGGGAGTACAGCTGGTGCCCCTTTTGACTCCTGTGAATTTAGGTCTCTCTCCTTGTCTGGGAAGGAGGAAGCTTTATGAGAAGAAGAAGCACCAGGAGCAAGTGAGCATTACCATAGAGATAAAAGCAGTGGTGAATATTTTTGACCGCTGGAATGGCTATTTAGGATAGAAACATTGTCATTCTGGGCAATAAGGTAAAGACATCCCGGTATATTTGATTATAATACTTAACATTAGGCATGCAGATGCATTTTAGAATAGACTAAGTAGGTATACATATATGCATTTATGCAGTCTTAATATCAGGGATAAATTTGAGTAATTATAGCTCATAATTTGTCTGCGTTGCAGCTATTTTTGAACGTTAAATAATTGCTGATAGGAGGGAGTGGTAATTTATGGCAAGAGAAAATGCTCTCGCCTCATCTTATCTTGAGGGTGGTGGGTGTAATTCTGAAGCTGGTCCTCTCTACTGCGTCTCTAAAATATGCACTGCTGCGATCTGTAGTCACGTTCTGGTGACTGAAAAGATTCATAGCAGTGTGGGTATTTTCTTAGCAAATGAAATTATTTCTGTGCAGAAAATTTGTAAAATATTGAAATAAATGATGGTTTGTAAGTGGGAATATTTAGGTATATTTTCCAAATAAAGATTTTTCATTCTGAAAGCAAATAAGATTTTATAATAAATTTCCAGGTGCTAATAATATGCCAGAGAATAGATTTTTTTTTTTAAAAAAAACACCTCATCTAGGTTGCCATAGTTAGGGAAGACAGCAGCTTATCTTAGTAGTAAGCCATTTTTAAGGTACCATGTCTGTTTATGAACTTAACAATGATTAGACTGAAATGTGGATAAGGCCTTTGAGAAGATGAATGTCATGAGAAAGAGCTGATAGAATTATAATTTCAAACATCTTCCTGTTTATGTGTTTAATATATTATTAAATGCCATTTGCTTAAAAAAGGAATTCAATTCATAATGGATCTAGGATAAACAAATATTGTTTTTATATTACTTAGGTTCTATTTGATTTTTGTTTCGTGTCAGCATTTCAGAATTAAGATTCCATTATTTATCAGCTAGAAAGAGCGATGGGAAAGACCTCGTGTCATGTGTTCAGCTAGGAAATTCAGTGAAGCTCAGAAAGTGGCTAAACATCAAGGATGTAAAATACTCACTGAGGCATTGCAAGTATGAAAGTATGCTTCCAGGAAATGCTGGTGGTTTTACTAGAAGTGTTTGGAAGACCTGACAAGGCTTCAGTCATATGAAGACTGCCTGGGAGCTCACACATCTGGCATTATCAAGGATTAAAACTAGTTTTAGGACAGCTTCCTAATGCTGTTGGTTTGGCATAGTTAACCTGCAGAGAGAGAGTGCTAAGGAGTTTCAGGAACTAGGAGTTGTGTAGGACAAATTTCGAAGCTGTATAGCAATAACCTAACTAATGGAGACTGAGGACGTGCCACAGCGCTTTCCTCATAAAAGTATAAAGCCTTTGCTGTAAGAGATGCTCCATCTTCCTCCCTGGGGAAGGAATGACTTCTCCAATACCTTTACAGGAGGTTGGAAAAGCTCTTCCTGATGCATTTCTCAGTAGTGGAAAATATTAATGCAGGAAAATACTTAACCACATGTATAGCTTCAGACCTTCAAGTCCAGTGGGATTTACTCTATCCCTGTGTTCAAGCAAATACTAAAAGTTACTCAGCAGGCACAAAGTTTTAATGACGTCCATCTATCAGATAAGACACTTGCCTTCATGCATTTAAGTAAAATTTTCATCATCCTAATTGTACTAGAAATCTTTGTGTACTCCAGTAATGATGACTGCTGAAGCCTGGCTAGTTAAGGAATTAATTTGGTGTAAATATTCCCCTATGTAGGTAATCTGTTTTTATTACTTTTAAGGCCAAAATCAGCAACATATGTGAAGGAATAAATTACAAAGCAAGGAGAAGTAATTATTACAGATATGGTAGTGAATTCTCTAACCACCACTTCAATGATTTTTTTTTTGTTGTTACTTCCGGTTATGCTTTATAAAAGACGTTTATAGACTATGTCAGCAATGTTCTTCCTCAGTTGCTGTTGGAAAGACTATTTTTGCAGTTTATCACAAAATGCCAGATTTGCTCAGCATGTAATTTAATCTTATGCTTGGAAGCATCCACATTACTTGGTTATCATGAAATTATTCTTTAATAAAAATGTATGCTTTGTGATCTATATTTTATTAATTTGGCGAGTCAGTTTATCGATTGTTGCAGACGCCATGAATGTATAATTTGTCACAGTTATTGGTTGCCTGTCAGCAGTTCATAGCACCACAGAGTTCTTGGCTCTTGGGGCACCTTAGAAATAAGTCTTTCTTGATCTGCAGAGGAATACCTTTCTCCTGTAAATTATCATCAAGACTTGGGCTGATACCAGGTTTATCGCTTCATGGCTTGCATTATCCTGCGTTAGCCACAAACGCTGTGAACGACTGGGTAACGTGGCCTGTGCAGGCAGGAGTTTTCTGCAAACACAATTTAGTGACTTTAAATGCTGGGCTGAGGTCAGAAGGAGCACAACATCAGAAAAGGGAGGCACCGGTTTTCTCACTATTTTAGTTCCCTCTAAATTTAGGAATTATTAGGGTTACTAGACTGGAAACACAAAAGAAAATTGTGAGCTTTTTTAAATCTCCTCTTTTACAGTTGATAGTTTCCTGCTGTAATATAGAGCAGTCATGAGTTCTGTTGATTGAAAAATTTTTAAGAACTGAATTTAAATTTTTTAAAAATATTGAACGCAAAGTCTTATTTTTTCTTAGTAAAGCAGGTATTTATTTCCAAAATTATTGGACTCAATAAGAAGGTTTACTTTGCTAATAATTTGCCAGTAGTGATACAGCATAAAGCTCTGCATGCTAAAGTTGTGTGGTTGAAACATCTGCTGGTTTCATTTTGGTATTTTTCAAGGCTGGGTTCTGCACCCCAGAAGCCTGTTCTCGTCATGCCCTGAGTTTGCCTGTTGTGGTATTAAAAAACAAGCGGCTGAACAGACACTCTTCTGAGCCTCAGGGTTTAGCTGAGTAGGCTGGGGGGTGTTTTCATCCCCTCATCTTTCTCGGTTCTCTAAAACTGAGCTCGGTAGCAATCGGTGCTGGTTGATGGAGGGGCATCCCTTCCCCTGTTCCCTGGGGGGCTCCTGGAGTTGTTGGTGTGGATGATGTACATTTGGGTGGGGGTTATGTAAAAAAAAATTCTCTCCCCCCCAAAAAAAAGGAAAAGAAAAAAAGGGGGGGAAAGGAAAAAGTAAAGGGGGGGGGCAAAAGGGAAAAAGGAAAGGGGGGGAAAGGAGGGCAGGGGGCGGAAAAGGGGGGTGAAAGGAAGGGGGGGAGAAAGGAAAGGAGTGAAGGGAAAACGGAAAGAGAGGAGGGTGGAAATGGGGAAAAAGCGGGCAAAAGAAAAATAAAAGAGGGGCTGGGGGCGCAGACGGCAGAGCCAAGACTGGGGTCCCAGCCCACCCCGCCCCAGCCCCAGGGTCCTTTCCCCAGCCCCACTCCCCTCGCCGGCCCCGCAGCGCGTTCCCCACCTCCGCGGCGGCGCTGCGCTCCGCTCCCCTCCCTCGCCGCCGGCCGGGTAATGAGCTGCGCTGGGATTGGCGGCGGGCCGGCGGCGGGCGGCCGCCATTGGCTGCGGGCGGGCGGCTCTCCGCCCCGATTGGTCGCGCCCGCCTGCCCCGTATTTTCAGCGGCGGCGGCGGCGGCGGCGGCAGATTCCGGAGGGGAGCCGGCGGCGGGGATGCAAGGTGGGTGATGGGCCCGCTCCCGCCGGGGGCGGCGGGCAGGCGGCGCGCCCCCCCCCTCCCCCCAGCCCCGCGGGGTCACCTCACGGTGTCGGTGGTTACGTTGCGCTCCGCCCGCTCCGCGGCGCGTTGGGCGGGTGCCGGCGCTCCTGGGCTGCGCCAGCGCCCGGTGGTGCGGGGAGCGGGGGCGGGGGGGGCCGGGACGGCCGCGGCCCCGCCGGTGCCCGGGAGCGCCGCCCCCTGCGCCGGGAACGGGGTCGGGGCAGCGCCCGGCCCCCGCCCTCCAGCGCGCCCGGGGGCTGGGGGGGGACGCGGGGGTCCTTTGTGCGTGGGCCTGCGCGGCCCCGTCCCCGCGGGGGGCAGAGGCCGCCGCTCGGCAGAAGTTTGCCCGGCCAGCGCCGCCGGGGCGGGCTGAACGCGCGGTGGCCGCCGCGCTGCGCGGGCCAGCCGCTCCCTCGGACGTCCCTGCAGCTCCCGCCGCTGCCGGGCGGGTCCCGCTTCGGGCCCCGCATCCCGAGGGACCCGGGGGGCCGGGGGGGGGGTGTCCCGGTGCCGCGCAGCCCCCTGCCCCTTTCGGAGGGCGGCGGTGGGCTAAGGGCAGCTCTCGGAGCGCGGGGGCTGCGCTGCGCGATTCTCTGGTTTCAACGCAGAGGTTGGCGTGCGGTGAATGGCAGAAAGTAAACCGGAGCCGGCTCGGGCTGTCGTCTGACCCTGCCTGACAATCCTGGGTCCTTCCCATAAGGGGATTTGCTAAATATTAAATTACTGTTTCCCCTTACAGTCAGAGGTTGTAGCTGGTTGGAAGTGGACGTGATCGGGTGCTGTTATCTGCACGCGTTTTGTTTGGCTTAAATTAAAATAACAAATACGAAGTTAAACACCCTGCATTTTTATTCTCCCTTGTAAATCTGTTACATGGTTCAGGGACAAATTTGGCTCCGTATCATTTTGTAACACGTCTAATCTCACCTCTCTTTCATGAGGCATGTTACAGTCAACTCTTTATTACATTTCTTCGGTATATCTCATCTCATATTAAAACTGCATCCGCCTTTTTAAGTTCTGAGTTTTCTAGTGGTTTTCATGGCAAGAGTGATTTCTGATTGAGGTATGTTTTAAGACAGAAAAATCTCAGGACAGATTTTGCAACTTCTGTCTTGGTGTTTTCTCTGAGTAACGTAGTTACGCTCGGGTTGCGTGCTTTCTGTGCCATCTAGTAGTTAGCAAGAAACTTAAATATACTGTGCAGCATCCCCAGCTGGAGGCAGTACTTGAAACTGTAATGTATCTGTGTGATCATTCCTATGGGATCAGAGAACAGTGGAAATTTTAGATACAAGTACCTGATCTGAGCTGGTTAAAAATCGGTGCCTGAATGTTTCTTTCGAATAAAATTGCCACTGAACCGGGAAGGTGCCCTGTAGAGAAATTTGGGTTAAAATCAGTGGTGCTGTCAGTGAAGTCGTCATGACTGACACCTGAGTTTGCTCCCCTTGTGTGTCGTAGAAGCGTGCTTGTGGGTCCAGGTCAATTGCTACGCATAAAACTTCATTATTCTTTTTTTGTTGCTAGCCTGCAGCCGTAGGAAGCAGTAGAGGTTTTTCCAGGGAGTGTGCCTCGGGGGCCCGGGAAGTGGCAGAGGGGCTGCAGGTTGCTGGCTCCTCACCGCTCGCCCATGCACCCATGGGTGCCCAGGCAGCCTGACGGCCGAGAAGGGCCAGGTGGCGTGATCCTTTTTTGTGAAAGTTAACGACGGATGGAAACGGCACCTGTTGCACCACCAGTGACTTGTCAGCTCCTAGGGAAAAGCTGCATACCTGCAGTTTGATGAGTAATCACTTAGAGCATCTACAATATCGATATCTAGGGAGTTTATGTTTAATTTAACACTCCGTTATATTCAAATGGTAGTGAATACTTGAGCATATGAGAAATGTAGATAGCTCATATAAAGTATTTTTTTATTACGATATAAATACTGTTTATTTGTACAAGTGATACGTACTTCTAAAATGAAGCCAGCTACAGTTCAGTAACTAGTGTTTAAAAGTAGAAATATCCATGCATATGTTTTATGGTCCTTTGATTTCATTACATAATGGCATGTATAATTTTCGTATTTTATATAAACTTTTCCAGAGCATCCTGAGGAAACAGACGAAATAACGTCTATGCCTAGTCGATACCTGCTGAGACTTCTTTAGCGTAAATAGCAAATTCTGTTTTCTGGTAGTGTGCGAACGAACTGCAGGCGGGCTGGCAGGCGTTGCCTGCTGGTGGTGGTAACAGAAATATGAAAGATGACGTGAGTACTGCAGGACTGAATTACCCCTCCACGCCTCCTGCTTGTTTTCTCACCACGACAGGTGAGGGAGAGCAGATGAAGCCTTTTCTCTCCCTTTCGCACAGTACCGGATTGCTGATCTGGTACCACGCGCAGATCCAGTGGCCCCACAGAGCTGAACAAAACCTTGTTGTTTCTTACTCTTCCATTTATATTAGTAAATGTGAGTAATTGTAGACTATTATCTAAAGGAGGTGCATGTTATTAAATTTTTTTTTCCAGGTATAAATACATAATAAAGTCTTAATAAATTTTTTTCTAAATAACCGAACATAAAAAAAAACCAGACTAGAAAACTCAATTATTTGTGTTTTGTGGTGTTTTTTCCTAATTGTATGAGTTGGATAACAGTTTCGACTCCAGTATGTGCAAGAAGATTCATATGGACACAGGGTTTCTGCTAAACGTAGATTACTGACGGATCAGCATCAGTGAACGCATAAATCATAAATTTATCAAAAATCAGTCTCTGCATTACTATCTTTTACCTAGCTGGGTGTCTGAATCAAAGGATCAAAGTTTTAGCAGGTGTCATTTAGTTGTTTTGTGGCTGGTTTTTGATTTTTTTCTTTATCGTGATCTTGGTGGATGGAGAGAGAATATTTCCCTGGTAAAGTGTGAGGGGTTATTGACTTCTTTAAGGTGGTGGTTTCTGTCCCAAAGCGATGTGACTTACGGTAGCGCTTTTCCCCGACAGCAGCAATGTTTATTTCAAAAGTATAATTTTCATATTTAAACATACGCAGTATTAGATTGGAAAACTTTTAATGACAATTGCATGGCATATTTGTTTTTAAATGGTTATGTTGAGTGATGGCAGAAAAATTAATTTGTAGTTTTTTAAAGATCTGTGATTTTTCTATCTGTTATTTAATAGAGCTGTAATGTTATCACCGAGTGCTGCCAGTTCGGTGTAAAGTGCAATGTGTAACATTTTCTGGTGGTAGAGTTGCTCTAAGTGGAGAAATAATTTAAGCAGTACAAGGATTTTTATAGCCCTCTTGTCACAATTAACTGTGTTTATGAAATATGAATTTACACAACATCTGCCCGTCGGGGCCGACGTTCCCGTCGGAGCCCGCTCGCTTTGCAGACCAGCAGCGTCGTGTCTGAAGCATTGTGGCAGGGCAGGATGGACTGGAGCCTGCGTGTGGACAGGGAACCTGGGCAGTGAAATGATTCACTTGAGATATATTTTTGGGAAATTTGCACAGGAAATGCAGATGTTCTTAAGCATAAAACCTTTTTTCGGTTTCATTTTAGGAAGGCGACTTGCTTAGGCACAGCAAGGTCCCTGACCCGTAACTGGCCCATCCCATCTCACTCCCTCTCTCTCCTTGTCCCCCTAATTCCTGAGCTAGTGTGTAGGCAAAGACGGCGGCGCGTGTGGCACGCCGGTGGGGTGGGATCTGGGGTCTGGCACACACCATTACACTTTATTTTGGAGAGAACTCCACTCTATTTCTTGAAGCCGAAGATGAGGACTTGCAATGAGATGGGTGAACCCAGCTGGATCTTGTGAGGTGTGGGGCTCATCACCAGGGCGAAGGGTTGTGTCCTCGAGACCCTCCTCCTCTACGTGCTTATTAGTGGTCACCCCCTTAATGGGGGCCGGGACTTCGGCAGGAGGGGAGAGCTGGCATTTTATATGGTTGTACCTATGAAATTTGTCTCGTGATGGATCACTGTGTCTTTTATTGTTCTATTTTCCTCCAGCACTTGGTGTTCTGCCTCTCGCCCCTCCTGGCAAAGCTCAGAGACAGTCATTAATGTCTAACTGGCAAAATTTTTGTGAGCATCACAGCAAAGACAAGTTTACAGGAGGACAAAGTAGCTTGAGAGATATTGATGCTCCTCCTCAGTAAGGGATGGCTGCGGGGGAAAGGTCAGGAGGTGCTTTAGGAAAGACGCAATTTCCCATCATGGGCCAACTTGGGGGACAAGTAGCTTTTCATACCAGTGAAAAATGGGCACAATGGTAAGAGACTGTGAAAAACCTTAAAAATAATTCTGTACCATTTCTCCCACTTTTCATACATCGCCTACCCTGACTAGTAAATGTTTCAGATCTGGCACTGTCCTTCGGGGCAGAAACTGTAACGTGTAAGGTCTCAGCCTAGCTGGCACCTCAGGGTATGCAATATTCAGTACATGGAAATTCTCCTGCAACTTTCACAGTAAGTGCTGTTGGCGCAACATCCTGCAGATTTTGAGGCACAATATTAAGAAATGAGTATTCAAACTAGAGGTTGTACAACTTGAAGTCTGGTATGACGATTCGGTTGGGCTGTGGGATCGATCCAAATGCTCGCCGCTATTTTTGCTGTTGTTATTCGTGGCAAAATAATTGTGAGGCCATTCATAAAGCAAGCTGTGTTGTCCTGAAAAATAGCAACAGACTGTGCCATGTATTACCTTTACATCTGAGTTTTAGAAGTAAAAATAATACCAAGTGTTAGATCTTGGTGAAACCATCCAGAGAAACCTAACCTCCTCGTTCTTGTGCAGGTATTTAGTCCAGCCTTCTGCTGCTGCCTGAGGCTTTACTGCTGATTGATCTCTGACTGACGTTTGCAAATTATGATGATTGCTAGGTCAGAGTGAAAAAATCATGTGCAACAGGTAGTTGTTATAGTGACGATCAATCGTATTATTTTAGAGCTAGTTTAATCTGGTGAAGAAAAGTGTCCAAACTAGTTAATTACCTCTCCTTTGGGTTATCCTTCTATAAAATGGGAATAATCATCATCATAAAAGGTGCTTTAGGACTTATTAAATATTTCTGAAGCACTTAGGAATCATAGTTAAAAAAATAATTGCCTAGTAAATTGCCTACTTAATAAAATGTAAAAAATAAAAGATCTAGAGTATATTAGTCTTCTTAATCATTTAAATAGATGCATGTAGTTTATTTACCTACTCAGCGAGAACTAACAACCATTGAAAGCAAATAGTTCTTTAGGAGAACTATATTTGCAAAATGAAATTATTTAAATCAAGGTTTCCAGTTCAGCAGTTTAAATTACTCCTACATTTATGATTTAGGCATTGATTTAAATCATACTTTGTACTGTTAATGTTCAAAATTTATCATCAACACTGAAGCTGTGAACACAAAAGATGTTCTTGGCAAGACTTGCAGAATGTAACGTTGGTATATTTCTCTGGAATACTAAAAATTTAGAAAACAAAACCTTCCTGTGAGCACTTACGAAGTTTGATATCTGGGGGAAAATTCTAAAACAAGCTTCAAACAATTGTACTTCAGTCACCAGGCTGGGTGGACGTTCCAGTGGCTTTAATATAGGAACGAAAGGGCTGGGCAGAGGTACTGCCAGCACGTGGCTGTGTGCTCATCGGGCTTTTTAGAATCAGAGGAATATTTATAAAGATTTTACTGAATAAATAACATCAGTCTCTTCATCAGATATAAAGGGACTGCTTTTGTTGATTAGGAATAATACTAAGAAAGAAACTTGTTCTGCGTTACCAGTAGAAAAGCCGTGGAGTCGAAAGGACTTCCTACAGCTTTTTATTCATTTATTGTTCTGCCTAGCAATTAGATAAACAAAACCTCTTTAGATTGTCTTTACACTTGACAGATTGGCATTTGTTTTTCTCTCTGTTTAAAAAAAAAAAACACAACCCCTACAACCAACAAGCTGAGATTTTCTTCAGTCAGGAAGGAACTTTAGACCAAAGTTGTCAGAATTTGTGACTCTCGCCCTTGCGTTACCGCAGCTGGGAACGCGAAGGGGAAGGTGCGTGCCTCCGGTGAGAGCTGTGTGTAGCCTTGCGAGCTGTGCAAGGCTGTAAATCCTCAAACCAGCTCTGCTTCCCAGCAGTTTTACACGGATCCCAGTGCAGCCACGGTGCTGCGAGGTCTCGGGGATGCAGGAGCCATAGGTGATGCTGAGGCAGATGTGTTGTGGACATGGTGTACTTACCTCTTCTGCTTGATCTGTTTAGGACGGTGAAGGGGGATGGCTTTCTTCTGGCTCTTTTGGGCTGCTCATTGGTTTTATCAGACACATATATGCTCAAAGGTTTCCCAAAATTAAATGCCTGTGAAATGAGGGGCAGAGGATTGGCTCTGGGCATTGACTTAGTGGCCCTTCACTTGCCTTCAGGAAAGGTCGGAGACAGGTATCTGATTTGCACCTGTTAAGAAATGGCGATTTCAGCTTTAAATAACGATGCTTTAAGTTGTGATTTGGATTTGTATCTTCAAAGAGTAAGTATGAGGTTGCATATGTAGGTACTGTAACTAGTTACTTAAAAATTAAAGCCCCACCATTAAATTACATAGTTTAAAAAAAAAAAAAAGGAGAAAAAGTGTCTAGTAGGCTACCACAGTTTGATATATGGATACCTAAGCTAGATTTTAAAAGTTCTTAGTATTTTGAAATACTGTAATGCTTCTGAACTGTTGAATTGTTGTTTGAATGGTCCATATTTCAATTGTAGTTTTGTAGCTTCCTATTTTAATTCTTAGTCAGAATATCTTTAAATAGAATAACCTCTGAATTGTTACTGTGATATATTGGTACCATGCTTTGAAAACCGAGATCAATAATCATATTTCTTATCCTCTCCAAAACTAAAATAAAAAAAAAAATCAATTATTTGCTGAATTGTTAAAAAAAAATGTTGTTAGGCTCATTTTGTGTGTACCTACTTCAGCGACTAGAATGTCAGTGGAGGCTTTGTTTAAATTTTTTTTCTTTATTTCCCCCTCTCCCACTCCCACCCACACATACACCTGTTCATCTGAGTCTTTTGGGCCAAACGTTGGTTTATTTGGTTGGGCTTTATGGCTTTACCCCCCCGCCTTCACTCAGTTAACTGCTTGTTGTCATCAGTTCTGGCACATCCCCTTGTTTTCTGGAGGCTGCCTGTGGAAAAAAGTCTTGTTTCCAATGGTGAAGAGTTAATCTGGCTCGGAGTTGGATTAACTGTTGCGGTAGCTCATGATAAACATCTGTTGCAATACTCCCAGATGAGAACATTGCTTTCAGGAGTATTTACTGCACATTTTGAACCCGTGCACTTTACTTACGGTTTTATTCCCCCCCCCCCCCCAATTACTACATTCTTTCGAAAGGACATAAATCCAGAGAGTCTATCTCAGAGACTGTGTTTATTTTATGATACAGAGAAGGAAATGTGATTATTGAGTTATTGTTCATGTGCTAGAGCCCCCGAATATTTCTGACTGGAGCGCAGAAGCGTGTGCGTTCCTTAATAAAATCCAACTGCGGGAGCCGGCTCCTGGGAGCGCTGCCATGTGTGTCAGTGCTCCGTGTGGCGTCCTTTGGATGCCGGTCCTCTGGGTATTTTCTTCCTGCTCTGAATTTGGCAAGATAAGACTGGTGGGGAGGAGTGGAGTTTTACTTGGACGTGGAACCCGAGGGTGGTGGGTGTACGGTTAGAAGGGTTTGCCAACAGGACTTGAACTTTGCCATTGAGGAACCCTTCTGCTTTTTCCTTGGAACATTTTTTTCTAAAGGTTTTTTTTGAAAGTTTTTAAACTTTTTTTTTTTTTGAGTTTTTAAACTGTAGATTTAGTGGATCAAATAATGACAGTTTCCCCTACAGCTGGCCTTTGAATGAGGTCTTCTAGCAGCCAGTTCTTGCTGTAGCTGAGGATCAGGAGGAGCAAGCAAGGCAAGCAAGCTTTGGTAGGATTTCCCAAAACATCAACAACCTTCTCCCCCACCCAGCCCAAACCACAAAATTTACCTGTGCTTGGTGTCTCAGGGAAAATAACATTAGAAAACAACATGGAATGTCTCAAATGGGGGATGTTTCCTGACAAGTTGGTTTTCTTTCTTATGCTTCTTTCTTATGCTCTTAACAAAATCACGTTCAAAGCATTTTCACCCATATTCCTCATCAAGTGAAAAGTATTGTGTGCTAAATTTCCTACACTATCAAAGAAAATATCCGAGTACTTCACATATGTGCCAATTGTCGCCAGAAGTAACTTTCTTTGCATAGTAGTCTAACAAACGTAGTTGATGAAATGAGGGACTGCCACACACCAAAGCTACTTGTAGTAAAATGTAAGCGTCTCTAATTCTCCTTCTTGTTGGTTTTTCTTAGGTCTGGTGGAAACTCTTGTTTTAGCAATAAATTTGTAAGAACAGCTGTACTGAATCAGGCCAAGCTTGTCTAATTCAATATCCTGTCTGTGATGGTGACCAGCAGCAGGTATCTAGGGAAGGGTACAAAAACAGCGATAAAGCGATAAAATCTAAGGTGAGATTTCTTAGTTTACCAGTTTTATGGTGGTACCAGGATTTTCAGAATCTGCTTCCTAATCCTAATGCAGAAATGACAGATGTGCAGTACTTAACAGCCTCGGCTTCCTCTCAAAGACCGTCATAGCAATAGGAGGATAAAAGAGGAAAAAACCCTGACAAGTAATGGATGGTATATAAAATGGAGAGAAATAATGGGATAGACTGGGAAAAAGAAAAAAGGGGCTATAATTCCTGGATAGTATACAGAAATGGCAGAAAGAGGTTGGCTTGTTACCCAAGAGGCAAGGGCCTCCTGCTCCGGGCTCACCGAGCCCCTGCTCTGACGGGTTTTCAGCTGTCACCTGTGTCACGTCATTTGGGTGTGGGGAAGAGCAGGGCATAACCAGGACATGGAGGAATAGTTGGCCTGAGCCTGGTTCAGGGCAAGCAAGATGGTAGAGGGCAGAAGAATGAAGTGTGAGAAAAGAAACAGATGGGAAAGGGGAAAGGGGAGTGATGGGAGTGTCAAAGAAATCTGTAGAAACTCTGGATTATTCTCGGTGTGTAAACACATGTCCACTCAAATTAATGAATATGAAGTAGTGTGTGTGGAGGGAATATCTTCTGCAGGTTTGCACTGAATCCCTTGTAGCATTGCTGCACTTTTCCCAGGCTTCAAGACACCCAGGTTTTATTTTTAGTGCTAGCCTGGGTTATGTTTTATGGCAAACCTGTTCCAGCTTGCTGCAGTCATTACTGCTAAGGCCATCTAAATAGCAACTCTGAAATACTTGAAGCAATGTAAATAGTAATAATGGCAGGGGGGTTGGAACTAGATGATCTTTAAGGTCCCTTCCAACCCAAACCGTTCTATGATTTTGTCTGTGTGTAGATTAAAAGGTACTCCGAGGATGGACTTGTTTTTGGGTCAGGTTTTTTAATGCTATAGAGCAGCACAAGCATGATGAGCCTTGCATTCCTGACGTACAGATGTAATGGTGCTGTACTTTAAACAACTGACGCGAAGGCGTTGTGACTCGGATGCTGCTTTAACATTCTCTTCTTGAAAGTAGATTTTTTTTTAGGGAGCTTTTACAAAGGAGTATGGAAAACTGTTATAGACCGTCTAAAGTGAATTCAAGAATAATACTGATGAGGAGGTGTTACAGCGGATGAGGAGGTGTCACAGTTATCTGCTCACCAGAATAAATGATATCACAAGCTAGTATCAAACTTGACAAATTCAGGTTTTATTGTATGTACCAGGATGAGGAGAAGGTGATGCATCTGAGTACAAAAGGGCAAAAACCATCTTGACTTTAAACACAGTGTACATAATCCTGTGAGCCAAGGGGTTTGGTACAACCAGAGAGAAATGTGTCCTTTAAGGGGACCTTATAGAAAGGATAGCTTCGTCTGTAGGTAAAGATCAGGCAAAGGAAGTGTACAGACCGTGTTTATGAGCTGAAACAAGATCAAAAAAATGTGACTGGTCATTAATAAATTCATATTTTGATATATGTATATAAAACCATACTATAAGTTAATAGTATTGAGGGTATTGTGTACATATAATTCAGAAAAAAGTTTCATGTAATTAAAGGAAAAAAATTCAGAAACAGCCTCTCAGTATAGGAACGGGCGGCACTAAGAAACACCATGTGTTTCAGGATTGAGCGTCATTTACCTTTTTAAGAGGATTATAGGAAATTGATGCTTTCTCAATTCCCCAGAGGGCTTTTCCCAGCCCGACATTCTCAAGCCTGGTGCTGGTTTTCTTGGGTAAGTGCTGTAGAAGGTGCTTTGATTTACACCCCGTTGTTACTGTGGCAGCTGTGGGCAGGAGGAGTACAGGAGTGAATTGTGCTCACTCTATCTGCCAAAGAAGTTTACCTTTACTGGTGGTTATCTGTGCTCCTGGAGAACCGGCGTCTTTGTACGCTTCTTATTAGTAAATAGAATTAAATGCAACTTGCATAATCTCTACTCTCAGTAGGAAAATTGGAGCTCTAATGAGGTGTATATAGAATAATTTTTTTCAAAATATAATATTTGGGCATATACTTGTGACTATGAAGCTTTTTGTTAAAAGGTTTATAAAGCTGAGGTGTCAACATTTTGTTTTTTTTTTTCCCCTATTGCATCAATGTTTCTTTTGTTTGGTTTTTAAAAAGATATCATACAACCCCCTTAGAATAAGCAAATATTCTCTGGCTTTCATCTGGATGCATTTTTAAAACACACAGAGGAATATTTTTATGGTTAGTTTTGTATTTTCTCTTCTGATCCATGTCTGCACATTTGCCTACCAGCTTTCTGAATTCCTTTCTAAACATCCCAATGATTTCGTTGGCACGCACGGATAATGGATGTGCTGTGTCTCTGTTATGTTTTTAACATAAAAGAGTATTTACCCTTGAATGTCAACCTTCAGTTAGAGTTTTACTTTTCCTATATCCTTATAGATTCAGTTGACTTTCAAGAGAAGATTCGTCAGAATCGAAGGGCAATCTGATGGCACAGTTGCACATCGGTTTACAGTAACTTTTTACACCCAGGCGTTATTACCTTCTATAATTTTGTTGTGGTTTCTTTAGTAAACAGAAATAGTCCTCCACTTCTGTTTCTTAAACGCCTCTCATACTTGTGCTGAGCTGTTAATGGGTCTGTTGGTATTGTTAAAGTATTAACAGAAGAATAATAATTGCGTGTTGTAATTGTATCGAGTCTGAAAAAGCATTCTCATAGAATATTAATGAGAGCCTTTTTAGATGTATGAATTATTGTTCTTAGGAAAGAATATTAAACTACAAAAAAAAAAGTAGTACCATTCTAGAGGAACATAATAATAAAAATCAATAAGCCTTCACTTGGGCCTTTAACTCCATTGCTCCTTCTCTCCTAAACCCATTTCTGGTTCCTGCAGGTACCCCAGAAATCTGCCCCGCGCCGTATGTGCTCCGGTACCTGGGCGCAGTGCGGGACTGGGAGCCGGGTGGCAGTTGTAACAATGAATTTCTGTTTCTGTTTATCTCAGCCTTATATTACTTTAACCTTATTTAGTCTTAAAAACTGTGACTCTAAAGCTAATATTTTATGCAGCACTGAGAGGAACTGGAAGCACTTTTCATTGCTATGCAAAACGCAGCTGGGGTATGGTGCAGAATTAACAAGACGGAGCTATGCTGTTGGAAATGTGAGCAGTAGTTTATTTTCATTTCTGTCATTAAATATCTTATTACCATCTATTTGTTTTTTCTTTCCTCTCTCCTGCAGTGCAAAAAAGGGCAATTACTAGAAGGTAGGAATTGTACAACTGCTGGAAACTACCTTAAATCAGTGACCTTCGGTTGACCTCTGCAACCGCTGGTGTGAGCCATGGTGGTTTTTTCATATTAGTACCTCTGTGATCCTCTTTCTTTCATCAAATCTTATTCAACTTTTATATCGAGTTGCTGACTTGCAAGCAAAATCCAAATGTAGGAATAATTAAAAAAATTATCTCTGGTAAATAGAAAGACAGTGAATCAGGACATAATAAAACTACAGAAGTGTTTCCTGGGACTTGCTTGAGCATTGAAACTTCGCAGTTTATGTAGCGTAATATTATTTTCCTAGTGTTTTTGGTAGCAGTTATTTCTAAATAGGCAAATGAGCTGCCGTTGCAATACTTGGCTTTTTGCAGACCCGTTGATGGGAATGAGAAACGCAGAGGAAACTTTAGGTTCGTCGTTTGTTTTGTGAGATTTCGAAAGGGCTTCGGTTTATATTCTAAAATATGTAATTTCTTTTCCAGACTCGTGTACCAGCTCCTTGTCATGCTTTATTCTCCCCCGTCTGACATCAGTCTCTCTCTTGTCCATTTAAAACTGAAACTTGAAAAACTGCAGTTTTTTACTTTATATTATTCTTCTACCCCGGAGCTGTTTTTAGTGTCTTTATTGCAAGTAGACAGATGGTGATATTTGGTTTCCTGTCAGTTTTAATGAATATAGATAGGAGTGATAAGAACATTTGCTTCGTTTAGCAAACTTCCTTTTCTGGCTTTTAATTAATGAAGTGCTCACTGGTGTGCCGCTGCTTTTGTATGTAGTACAGTTAAATCTTATATACTATTCAACTTGAAGTGTCGGAAAATGAAAGAGAGGATGAAAATTAACTTCTCTCAATATCCTTTAAAGTTTACTTACCCAGACTTTGAATACTGCAGACATCAGAGATGTGCTTGTACGAGCTGCCATAGCAGTATCCTTTGTTTCTTTGTATTTAGGTAATATTTTCTTTTTAAAAACAGAAACCGAAGGAAATGGCCTGCGTTTGGTGTTGCAGTTAACCTTGGGTGAGGTCCAGCTCAGCTTTGGAGCCATTTGCTTCTCATGCAACTTCTTAAATAGAATAAGGTCCACAGCAAAAAATGGATAAAATAGAAAAGAAAACAGCGTTTCAAGCTTCTTTTTCTCCATTTTGTCTTCCTTTGGAGAGAACTGGAACATTTATCCTAATATTGATTTTCTTTTCAGATAGTTTGATTTCTGTGTTAGCTGAGCACAGACATTATTTTAGATTCTAGTCAACTATTTGAGAGTCCATTGTTGTTAAGATTTTCTCCAATGTTTAGCCCTAAGGTTTTTTTCCTTTCTGCTTGTATATATTATGGCTCTAATGCAAGTTCCATAGTGGTGCTCGTAGCCTCAGTTGTTCAAGTAATTTCTGCCTTGCCATGGCAGTTTGGAATCTTTCACGGTAAAAGTAACCTGTGTGTGTGTGTGTGTAAAAATATTTCAGCGGGTAAAGCCTGTAGATCTGAAATCTCTGCTTTGGCTTTGCAGCTCTAATAGGTTAAGGTCTTACTGGATGGAGAGGAATGAGTTGGGGTGAAGGACAAGAGGGTGGTCATTGGGAAGATTAATTTCTTAACCATCTGACTATTGCTAATTCTGAAGAAACTGATTTTAAACTTTGTTGTGTCTTAGTATCCCGGTTTCCTGAGTTAAAAAATGGACTCGATTTTGTACTTCTTTTCAGGACTTTTGTTTTGTTGTAACCTTATAAGGATAGGATTTGGTTCCCTGATGGCAAATCTGTGCAGGATAAAAAGTTGGTTTATTTTAGAAAGCTGCTTTAAAGTACTCCAACAACCCTGTCAGGAGGCAGAAATAGTAGTTATTTTATATTATTTCACCTGTCTTTCTGAAAATGTCATGAACTGCAAACCCCATTCCTCCTGAAAACTTTAACTTGGTGAAAGATACCTCTAATTTAAATGAATTAAAACCAAGCAAAAAATGTTTTCACTGATCCATGGTTGGTGAAGGCAAATAATCAGCTGCTCGTGCTATTATACGAATGATATTACCTCTGCAAACAAACAGCCACCGAGGCTTTCAATGTGTCCTTCCTTCCCAAAGGTCACAAATAAGAAAACAGAATCACAGAAGGATGGCCCAAGACCGGCTTATGTTTAAATAAATACTCCCTTTCTGTATTTTCATTCAGTGTCAGTAGATCAGCAGTTCTCATTCTGGTGCTGGTTTTTGCAAGGGTGACGAGGAAAGGCTTGCTAGCCATTTTAGAGAGAAGTGAGGATCTCTGTTGCAGCTCCAGCACAGTGCCTTCTGCTTGGGTACCTGGAGAATGGCTCACATGCACTCAAACGTGCTGCAGGAACAAAACCTGTGTTTCAGGTCCCAGGTGTGTTCATGTACTTATTTTTACTATGAGGGTCAGTCCTTCTGAACCAGACGTGAACCTTGTTCCAGACAACAGTGCAGAATGCCAGGGTCAGTTTTAATCTGCACTATTGTCCTTGCAAAAATGAGTGTAAACAAAAAATGCATCATGGTGCCTCAGAACTTGCAGACAAGAGCATTGTAACGTCGTTAGTTACAACATTAAGGTCACGTTTTTATTTCTTTCTGGTTCCTTGTCATCCTTCAGGAAACAGAACCGCATGTCTTCCCTCTATAATAAAAGAGTGTTTGCTGATGCATCTAAACTGGTACATACCGCTGTATTTGACATATGTATTTGTGATTTTTTAAATATTAAATCCATGGCTGAATAAATGAGAAAAATAAACAGATTTGATTCAGACTGAATAAAGCCTTTTCTCTCTGGAAAGAGACCGTAGTCTATATTTGTCGGGTTTATTTTTCTTTAGCATTTGCTTCTTATTCTCCAAATAATTGTAGTTGCATGTTTCTCCTTTTTCAATATTTGCCAAAATCTCCAGCAGTTCTTACTTTCTCATATCTCCTTCAGTCATGAGCCAGAAGGAAAAAGAAAGTCATCTCTGGAAAAGAAAACCCACAGGGCTCCATTCCCTTCCCACGCCCCATCATTTTCTCTCCACATTTTTGAAGATGTGAAGCAATTTAGATCAGCGTTCTCCATCGTTCCTGTTTCCTAACCTGATTCCTCTTCTTGCAGAGAGAAACCAAAGGAAGATACAGAAGAGAAGTTGAAGAAGAAAGGAAAGAAAAAGAAAAAATAGTGGAGAAAATCAGGACAGAGTTGGCTTTCTAAGAGGAGTTATCCAGGAAGCAAAATGTGCAGCTTCCCTCCTCTTTTTTTTCTGTTTTTAGCCCATCCCAGATACTGCTACTGCGAGATAAGTGGGTCAGGCGAGAGAGGATAATTAATAACGGTTTCACAGTTGCTGTGGGTACGGGAGAGTGTAGTAAGAAGGGTGGATTCAAGGAAACGCTGGCAGTCTCTCAACGGGAAGCTCCCAGCTGAGCCCTGGGTTGCTGTGCCCAGTTATCTTCTGTCACAGGACTTTGGGCTGTGCCAGCCAGGTGGGAGCTGGATGAAAGTGGGAGTAGAGCAGATGGTGAAGTGCGGCCCATCTAGACTCACCCAGTTTAGTACGGGACAGTATGTATTAGCGGGAGCAGTTGGGGAAAGGATGGATCAACCCTTTGAACAGGATCGTGGGGAAATGATCAGTGAAGTACCCTGACCAGGGATGTTAGAAAATGGGACATAATTTTTTTATGTCAAAGATTCTGTGTTTATTAGTAAGGAGCATTTCATGTGTCTCTGGTTTTTATTATCCTGCAGTGCTTTGTTTCCTCCAGTTGGTGATCATATAGCATCAACGGGGCTTTATGGGGCTGTCGTGGTTTAGCTCCAGCAACAACTCAACACCACGCAGCCGCTCGCTCACTGCCTG
This sequence comes from Phalacrocorax carbo, assembly GCF_963921805.1. Lineage (NCBI taxonomy): Eukaryota > Metazoa > Chordata > Aves > Suliformes > Phalacrocoracidae > Phalacrocorax > Phalacrocorax carbo. Next base: position 7,949,250 of record NC_087516.1, on the reverse strand, counting down.
CATTGCAGTGGGACTGGGGAGAGAGGTGGAAGAGCAAAAGCAAGAAAACCTGTGGGTTAAGATAAGAACAGTGTAATAATTAAAATAAAATAGTAATAGTAATAATGGTAATGATGATAATGATTATGATGATGATAATAATATTGTAATGAAAAGGAAAATAACGAGAGAGAAACGAAACCTAGGGGAAGAGAAAAAAAAACCCCAAACCTACAAGTGATGCAACCTGCTCACCACCCATCGACCAGCACCACTTGGTCCCCGAGCCATGATTGCTGCTTCCCCTGGCCAACTCCCCCAGTTAATATACTGGGCATGATGTCGTATGGTATGGAACATCCCTTTGGCCAGTTTGGATCAGCTCTCTTGCCTGTGCCCCCTCCCCTCCCGGCTTCTTGTGCACCCGGCAGAGCTTGGGAAGCTGGAAAAGTCCTTGATTAGTACAAGCACTGCCCAGCAACAACTAAAACATTGGTGTGTTATCAACACTGTTTTCATACTAAGTCCAAAGCACAGCACTGTGCCAGCTGCAGTGAAGAGGGTTAACTCTATCCCAGCTGAAACCATGACAGGGATAAGGTGCACGTTACAAGGACAGCAATCCATGCATTTCTGCTGACAGATAACTCAATTTTAGCATCTGAAGATAAGGAGAAGGAGATAACACATGCAGCTAGTTACAGTTTGAGTATGCTGTTGCTGACGATCTTCTTTATTAATAGGTAGATCTATGACAAGAAAAAAATGTGAGCTATAAACCATATAGCGATGTTGCTGCAATAGAAGATGGAAGGACACGCTGCCTGCATCCTTCAAATCAGCTTTCTGTGGAGCATACATTTCATTTGCTTTTATTCCTCTTTTCCTGACGGAGCAAGGTCACTATGAAACAGCCATACTGCATCATGGTCAGGGCTAGTGTCATGTTTTCGGATGTTCCTAGAGTCTCAGTGGTTGTTTCCAAGTCCTGGTGTGCTGTCTTCTCTTGAGCAGGTGGAACCTGTTGGATTAATATCCCCCACAGCCTCTGTGCTTGGATTGTATACCCCCAACATCACCTGCTTGTGTTTCCACCAGTGCCTTTGGGCTGAAGAACATACTGCAAGAAAAGCTTTTATCTTGTTGAAAAGGAAATGCCTGAACAGGAGCTTTTTACCTCCCTATGATACACTGAACTTGGCCACCTTGGAAATTTCGTTGGTGGGAGCAGCACGTCCTGGTTACTGCGGCAGAGGCTTGCGAAGATTTCCTTCACGCAGCTGGGACCATTCAGGGCCGGCTGCTTGGAGGCCACCGGACTGCATCCCTCGCTGGAGGCGGGTTGTTTGTGGGTTTGGATGTTGTGCTTGCGGAGGAAAGGCAGCGTATGGGATGGCCATTCCCTGATGCGGAGCGGGAGTGCAAGACCTTGGGAAGATGAATTTATTTTGTTTGCTTCCAGGAAAACTGTAAATTAATGCTTTTAGGTCTGTAAATCTGCCTGTGGGTGCTAATATATCCCAAAGTAGCTGGCTGTACACGTCTCTTGCATTAAGCTGTTGAATGCAGTAGATCAGGTAGAAGAGTCTGAGAGGTTGGGTTTGGGTTTTTTTTTTAGGGAAAGTCTATTTTTCAGTTTTTAGGACATATTAGTAAACTTCATCCTGCCATTTCTCCATATGGGTCTAATGTTATGGTATTGGACCTTTCTCCTTTTCATGGATAACAAAAAGATGATTCTCTCACACTATGATACATTTTGGTTAAATAACCTGAGATTGTTATTCACATGGTTTGAAATGTTTTGGAATTATTGTTAAGACAATTTTCTGAAGGATTTTGAAGGAAAAAATTAATTTCCCTGAAGGCAGTAGCTCAGTCATCAGCAAGTGCGTTCTGAGAAGGAGAGCGTGCGTGCCCACACAGGGGCACATTTGATTGCCTGATAGGTATCAGGAGCTGGTGTTTTCCTTCACAAAAGATCATCTTACTTACTGCTGAGGACCTTTATAGTCCAATCTTTCAAAAACAACATTCTGAAAAAGTGCTTTAGTTATTATCAAAGATGTGTTGGAACGTGTTAATTTTTCTAAATTACGGTATCGGCACAAAGGAGATAAATTGGAGTTGGAAGGATGCTTCGCAGTTTCTCACTGGTTTATACAAAACATTTGTGCATCTGTATTGTTTTTTCCATATGTTGAAATTGCCATATGGAGAGGTCACTGTATTTCAGCTTGCAGATGAAGGAAGCTAGTAGTAGGAAACCACTCTAAAGCAAGTGGCTTTGTAGCAATAGAACCCGCAGAAGTGCAAGTGTCTCTTGGTGGACATTTATGCTGTTGACTTATAGTGATTTGTGGTGTTATAACACAGAGACGTTGGCATGGGATTTTTTTTTTTTGTTAAGGGAAAAACGATTACATACTTTGCAGAGTAGAAGTAGCACAACTTACACCTAGCCGAAAAGACCCAGGAAGAAGGGGAGACATTGCTGGTGATGCTCTGCTGTGAAGCAGTGGCCTGATGGCATTATCTGCTGAGACGAGCAATTGGAGACTGCTGAATTCTCAGGGGAGGATGGAGAACCAAGTGATGCTTCTGCCGTGATCTTACTGAGCGCGTGTTCTGTACCTCCGCAAAATTTAAAGTTGGGTTTGTCTTGGAGAAACACAGAGTTTGAGCTGTCAGCATAAAGATGATGGAATTTGCTCAGATGAGGGAACAGGATGGGCAGAGGGAAGAGCAGGACGTCAGCATCTGAACCTCGGTGGATGTTGGAGGAGGAGGAAGAGGAGGAGAAGGAGGACAGTTTGTTTCTGGGAAGGGAGGGATGTCAGAAATAAAATACAAATAAGAAGGGATACCTTGAAAAGGCCAAGGCTGAAAACACCAGAGGTGATTAATACTGTGAAAAGACAGGGGTTTGAGGAGGGTGGAACTGTTACAGATGCTTTGGGTGAGGAGTTGTTCAGCACTGACCACTGTTTGTCAAGCAAAGGTGGTAGAAACTGGAATATAGGGCTGGAAATCAAAGCCTGTTCTTCCTTAAAATCCTCAAACAGGATTTCTGCTTTATGTTTTTAGACCTCTAATGGATACTTGCTTTGAAAATGATCGTGATTATTTTCTTTTTCCTTTTTTCCCCCCGTTCAGGCTGAAAATAGAACTTTATGTAACAATAAAAGAGATTAAGTTTATTTCTTAAAGGAGATGTTTAATGCTAACATTTCAGGACAGTGTTTTTGTTTTGTTTTTGTTCCATACCTCCAACCAAGAAAAGTCACATGAAATTTATCGTTAAATCAGAGGGATGAAAAGCTTTTCTCGGCAGAACATGGTGTCAGTACTTTGACTTAGAAAGGAATTGTGCAATTCCACGCTGTATTTTTCCTCTTGCAAGCCAGTCATCACAATATGTTGTTCCCATTACGAGCCCAAGCTTCTGGAAATCATGTCACTTTTAAATTTTATTTTTTTAAATTTTTTTTATCACAGGGTTTTTGAATTGAGTTTATCTGCTCCTTATAATTTCAAAGTGGAGAAAGAGACTTCCTAGGGCATGTTCTAGCCTTTCTATTTTGGTAACAAAGATCTGCAGCTTGGTGGTGGAAGGCAAATGATTCATTTTGTCAGGAAAATGCCACTTTTCTAAGTGGTTGTCAGGGCACATCTAAAGCAAATACATAAAGATTAAAAGCAGTCGTCTTATGTAAACGTTCAGCAGGAGTACGCGAAGCAGATACTGAATCAACAGTCAAGAAACTTTGGATGGGTTGCAATAAATATCTTGCCACATATATTTGCGAAGTGATGTGGGCTTGTAAACTGTGGGGCCGGTTGCCAGGAAATACCTGAACGTTGTCGTTTTATGCCGGGATTCGCATACTAATATACAAAATTTTGCCTGGGTTTCCATGGCTTAAAGAAGCGTTGCATAACTGCAACGTAATTTTTTTCAAGCAAACCAGGTTGCACCAAGAGGGAATATTAGTTAAAGTGCCTAGTGACTTGGAGCTGTGGGAACGCCTTGGAAAGGCACTGCAGTTTATCAGCAGTGTATTTTGGTGAATGAAATATGGGGGTTGCTTTATACTTTCCTCATGAGTCAGGAAAAACCCCTACAAAAGGCAGGGGAATAGCAACTGTATTTTAAATCGTAGCCATTGTTCCCTCTAAATTTGGCTCTGTGCCTTTCTAATTAAAAATGGGTTTTATATAAATTTATATAACATGCATTTATATTATATAAATATATTTTATATGTATGTAAATTAGGTCAAGATAACAAATGCTCTTGGAATTGTACATTCTTCTTGCCAAGATGCATTCACTGATAAGCTGTAGACATAATTTTTCAGAGACCTATTAGAAATATTTTCATGAACCTTTTCCCCTCAGTTTTGGTGCGTTTCCAAAAAGAAGTCATTGCCTCTTTTATTCATAATTTAGTGTGATTATCTGTCATTGCCACAAAAGGATTCTGACAGAAGGTTGTCCTAATATGAAAGGCTTTTTAGCTGGCGGTGGTAGGAGTCTCCCGCTGCTGGTCCATCAGGCCGCAGGGAGGAGACCGAGGCACCGAATTCCCACCCACTCGTGGTGGAAACAATCCAACGGGAGCCTTTGAACCGGGTCGTTGAGCACTTTCTTGGATGTAGATCTACTCTTCGGAAATTGCTGTTTAAATTTGGAAACTCCAGCCGACTTCCTTCCCACCTGGCCCAGTGTTAACCCTTCACAGTCATCCACCAGCTTCAGCGTTGCCAGTCCCCCAGTCCCTTAGGAAACATGAATTTTTATTTTCATTTTAACTCTTTGTAGACCGTGTAAGAGGAAAGGAAAACTGATACAGGCTTTCCACGGTACAATGCTGTCTTTTTTAACACCAGAAATCCACAGCTCAAGACAAGTGCCATTAAGTCAATACACATTTCCTTTGGGTAGCGTTGTCACAGGAGTGGTTTATTTTTTGGGGGTGAGGATGTCAAGCCATAAAGAGGGATCCAGCATTTTTTGCTCAGCTCCTCATTTTATTTATTGGGTCTTTCTGCAAATCCATCTTGATCCAACTCGATCACTTGATGGTCTGTCAAGAGTTTGGTACCTTCTTCATTCTGTCTATCCCCAGCACTTCCCAAGTGCCTCAAGGAAGTGTCATCCCTTGATAAAACCTACTGTGCTAACGAGGCACGAATCCATGTGATTTATTTAAGCACTAAATGGCTTTGCATCTTGACTGTTTTCATCACCAGCTGTTATAAACCTTGCCCACAACTTGGACAAGATTCTTAGGTTGTGGCATCTTTCTGTCACTGGTGGTACTATCGCTTCATGGCATTCCCTGGACTTCTTGACCAGTGTATATATTTCCCAAATCATCAGAAGTTAGTAGTGTGCAAATTATATTTTGGAACCCTGTTTTGAGATTGAGGTTGGGTTGGACCAGATGATCTCCTGTGCTCCTGTGCAACTGCAGTTATTAAAAGATTTTATGCTAAGGTTTTCTCTTAATCCTTTGTTGGCTGTTTCTTCTTTCCAGGTTATTGCTTTTCCACTGGTTGTTGCCGGTGGTGTGGTCATCCAAAGCTATTTCTGGGTATTCAGTATTGACCATTAGTTTAGTAGACCAGCATGTATTTATTAATCACTATTAATATTTACTAATCACTATTAATATTTACTTTGCCCTGTTTCCAACACAGACAGAGGTCTTCTCTTGTTCATTTATCATTGACTGCAGTGAAAGCTAGGTTCACCACTAAGGTTCCTCTACCGAGGCTCCACGTATCTGACGCTGTATTTCCTTAGTTGTGTGCCCTTGTTGTACGAGGTCCTCACAGTATCTGCTAGAGGCTGGAGTTAGTTTCTTGGTGGATTAGAGGTCTCCTCCTTGTCAGGTTTTGCTTCTCTCCTCCTCTCTCAGGCATCGCACCTCTTCACTTCCACAGGCTCTAGCAGTTGGTGTTTTTCATGCGTTGCAGCAATCCAGCCAGTTTGATTTCTTTGATCTGGCTGCAGCATTTTTTCATATGGATGGAATTTGAGTTTCTCTTGTTTAATGTGTTTTTAGTTAGGTAAATCACTTTTCCACTGAAATCTGTAATGTAGGGAATCTGCCAGCCATACCTAAAGGTGAGCAGGTTTTTGCAAGGGTGATGATGAACGCTACAAAAAAAGGTGAAAAACGTGTATTTTAATAAGGGTGGGTCCATGGAGTGATTGGGAAGCACTGTGTTGTCTACCCAGTATATGAATGGGGATCGAGGAGAGTGGCTAGTGAGGCTTTGTTAGAAATTGAACTGGTTTGTTCCTCGATTTTGCTGGCAGAAGATGTATCCCATCATGTGTACAACAGCCTATGGCCAGATGATTTGCCTCTTGGGTAAATGGGGAGGGTCTCTTGGCTCATCAGGGGCGCGTGGGACAGACAGCAGAGGGCACGATAATGCCTCCTTCCCTTAATTTTCTAAGACTATTTTACTATTTAAAAAATAATAGAAGTTGACTTTGGTATCTTTTAGAATTTAGAAAGTGATAAAATGCAAATGAAGAGGCAGTTGCTGACAGTTCAAGGTTTCTGTGTATGTCCCTTTTAGTCATACATGTAGCAAACCAGACAGTCGTGTTTATTTTTATACACATTTATTCCTAATAATTAGATATCTGGTTTATTTTGATTTCTTAGGAATACTGTATGTTGTGTGCAGTGGGTTTGTCTCTAGAGGACGTGGTTGGAGTGACTTTACTTGAGTGCAAATGTAATTTCAGAGCAGTAATGCCTACCAAGGATAGGAGGAAAGATGTGTTTTAGTAGTTACCTTATTTTTGTGTATGCTTGTTTCCAGGGAGGGAGAGAAATCCATATCTTTTATTTGTCCTGTTCATGAAGTAAATGGAAAATCTTTTTATGGTAAATTTTAAAGGAAGATACTTTAAAAAAAATTTAATCCAAGTAATTGCAGATCCTTTTACTTTTGTTGTTTTGTTGGGTGTTGTAAGCTTGACCTAGTTTTGAATATCTTTGCGGCTTGAAGTCAAAAAAAGAAAAAAAATAGAGAGGAAAAAAACCTCATATTGAGAGTTTCATTCTGGAGACATTCCAGCATGGGCTACTATTTCACATACATATTTAATACTCTTAATTCATATTGAGGGCAAAAAGAGCATTGTTATGTTACATGTGACTTAGATGAAATATGCTGTTTAAGTTGAGCACTCTAAAGGACATGAAAGTGTTTATAAGTTTATTTTTATTCTCAGTTGTTACTAAAGCTAGTTAAGGGCGTTGAAAAATGTCTCATTTGCAACTGTTTTTCTCCCTATTGCCAAATATTGTCATTCCCACTTCTCCTCCCCTTGCCTCCAGGTTTTGAAAGGAACCAAAATTAACATGCCTGTCCTTATTAATTATGTTTTCTATTTACACAGTGCAATATAATGACAAAACGAGTTTCCTAATGTACTGATATCTTTATGTCACTGCAGCTCTGTGAATATTATTGTGACTTTCTTTTCCTCCACCGAGTCTAACCCCTTTTTTTTTTTTTAAATTAGCGAGGTGGGATCTGGGAAATAAGGAGGCCAAAAGGTATTTTTTTGAAGATGAGGAGTCTTCCTCCTATTTGGAATGACTGGTTTGGCCACAGGAATGTGAATGGTGCATCAGGGGAGTCACTGGTTGAGGTAGATATTCTTAAAATGACATAGCTGCAACCCAGGCACCTGTTTTCAGTGGTGCCTGGTTTAACTCTCAGGTTTAGCCTCAAAAGGTTTTGAGTAATTTTTTCTGTGGTATAAATTGCTTTCTGCTTATTACAACTTCTTTTTGCCTCTACTACTAGTTTGCTTGCCACATGTTAAAAAAATAACGGTGTGGGTTGAAACTCTAGAAAGTTAACAGTAGTCTACACAGATTGATAGTATATAAATTATAAAACTGCAGGATCTTTTTATAGGATTATTTTTAATGAGGATAATACTGTTGATTTAACAATATAGGTTTCTCTATGACATTTGGCTTGATACCACGCCACATTTTAATTAGAAAACTATAATGATACAAAATGAAGAGTGTAAAGATTAAGTGGATTAAAAATGGGCAGTTTGTACTGGAGTCCTGCAGGGAGGGAGTCATTTCTTCTCTTCATCCTTGTTGACATTTTTATCCACGATATGGAAAAAACCTGTAAAGACATCATTGAAGATGTTTGTAGTTGAGACAAAGATGGAAATTACTGAAGGGAAGTAGTAATAGGCACAGGTGGCTCTGGATCACCTGGTTTAATGGGGTTAATTTAATAGATGATTTAATACATAGGAAGATGAAGTCAGACACACAGAAGCAAAAGCTGCATGTCATGCTTATGATGGTGGGTTATCTCGGTAAGCAGTGACTCCGAATTAGGATGGGTTGGGAGATGACCATGAGCTTCCAGAGCTTTGTTTTGCAGAGCTGTGGCCAAAATGAGGTATTGCTTCTGTTTCAGGCACAGGGAATTCCTTCTCCAGTGGGACTGAGCAGGGCTGAGGCGGGTGGGTCCCTCCATCAGTCAGATGGGAAGATGGAATGGAAACAGGAAGATGGGAGAATCAAATCAGGGAAAAGTCTTGGAGAATATGCACAAGAATGATTTAAAGGCCTGTGAAACATGTCATCTGAGACAGCCGAGAGTTACTTTCATACTCCAAGAGGAAAAAAATAGGAGTCCAAGGTATCATAAGTTAGAGAAATTCAGGCTAGATATAAGGTGGTAATTTTTGACCCCACGATTAAATCCTCAGGGTAGCAGTGCTGAGGGGTGTGCAGAGGATGACTAACACAGCCGAGAAAGCAATGGGACGAGTGTGTAAGAGTTTGGGGAATGAGCCAGATGTTTCTGAGCAGCAGAAAGCAAAGGTCCCATCACCTGCAGCTCCCTGGACAGGAGCTGTCAGTGACAGGAGCATCGTCTGGTGGGTTCTTCACAGAAAGGAATGGAAATGCTTTAATGTGAAGTGTGTTATAAAATGGAAACAGAAAATATAAGGGAGGGTGAGCTGTGCAGTGGCAAGTGGGAGAGGAGGGCTGTGGGGAGGCTTTCTGCCATTTTATGACTTTTTTTTTTTAAGGAGAATACTTGATGCCTTAAGAAGAAAGAAGTAAACAAGAGGCAACAAAAAATCACTTCTATTGTAAATATTGACGCTTGCCAGATGTGGGGAAAAACCCCACTGAGTTTCAGAATATAACAAGAAAAAAAGCAGCCGAACAGTATGTGTTGTGTTTCTGTTGCCTCTTCTACCTAACGTTGGGAGCCTTTGTGACCATTCCCTGAAAATCTTTAATCTTCAGAAATCATATGTAGTTTGGCTGTTCTTACCCTGAATTGCAACAGCCGAACACAGCCTACTGTGCCAGTGCCAGGACCACTTAATTACAGAAAGTGACGGAATTCAGCTGCCCAGGGGTCAGGGCGAGGAAAGCTCCGTTATGGCATCTTCAAATTTGCAGAGAGTTAAGAAAACACGAAGGGAACTGATGCGCCGGATTCCCACAGCCGGTCGCTCCCCTGGGGTCCGCAGCAGCATGGGTGGTTTGGCATGCGAGTGAGATTATTATTTTTATTATTGCTTTAAAGCTGATATTAAATTGGAGGTTGTACAGGGGCTTCTGCCAACCAAAACAAAAACATTTACAATTTAAGTGGGGCCCTTCAGGGGTGCGTCAGAAATGAAAGTTTCCAAAATTATTCAACCATACATGAAACAGCTGGAACTGCTTTGGGTTATGTTCCTGGTGTTTTGAGGTAATGCTGTAAAAATCAAATATGTTTATTAGTTTCTTAAACTTTCTGTAAGAATTTCACTGGGACCATTTAATAAGCAGTTTGCATTCAGAGATTATCCTTTTGTAAATAATGTCTATCACTGTTTTAATATCTGAGATATATCGCTGTAAACAAGTCTGAAAATAGAGATGGAATCTTCTATTGAAAATTAGAACCCAATTAATTTCAATTGGAAGGAAACAAGCACTTCAGAGTACTGGATTTTGAGAATGAAGTGTTTATTATTGTTTAAAAGCTCGGGGATATCCTGCCTAAAAGAAGTTGGAGTTCACGGGCACCCACCCGCTTTCCGTTCCCTCCCTTGCGCTGGGGAGTTCGGTCTTGTTTTCAGTGCAGTCTTATGCCCTTTCTGTTTCTAAGGGATTTTTGCAGAGCAAAAGCAGTCCTCAGCATTTGTGATGATTAAATGTGGTAGGGATAGAAACATGATGTGAGCATCGCAGGTAGGTGTAACGTTCGGTTAAGTTAAAATCATTTTCAGAGAAACAGGCTGGTGTGCATTAGACCTTGCTTTCGACAGCTCGCTCTATCCAATTAGGAAAAACCCCGACAAAGGAGATAAATCAGAAAATCAGCATAAGGATTTTTAGTGGAAGCGCCATAAAGTTTGCAGTTGACATTTTAGAAGGGTGATCGATACCTCGCATTCATTCCAAGTCTTTATGGCACAGGCAAAGGTTGTTTTTCACTTTGCGGAAGCAAATGCCATCCACCTGTTTCCTGAAAGCACCTTTTGTAGGTATGTTTTAAATAACTGGAAAGCAAGAAACACAATTTTTCTCCTTTTTACGGGTTTCCTAAAATACCTCTCGTGAGCTATTTCTTGTTGACTTGAGGGAGGAGGCAGTGCAGGAGTTGCCATGGCGATGTGATTTCGGTTCCATCACCAGTCAATACAGCAGCACTATGTTACCCGCTTGGCCCATCTGTTCCCCTCGGCGGAGACCCCATTCAGCTGGAGGTTTCTTTTGTGTTCCCAAAGTGGGGTAATAAGTGACCTTTTATTATAGGTGGAACTGCTACATGGGTGGAAAATAACTTCTTTCAGATGTGGATGTTTTCTTTACTGTGTGTGTGTGGAATTAGGGGTTTTTTTAGAATTCAAAATAAAATTATGACAAGCTTTACAGATATAATATTTTTTCAGGAATAATCTGCAAGTTCAGTTCAGAATTGCGAAGAGCCCAGTGCTTCAATGCGCAAATATATTCTCTATCATAGCACTGGTTTCAGTGTCTTACTTTTAACTAGAGCTGTCTTAAAGAATGTCAAGTCATGAGATTTTTCTTTTACTTGCCAGCGGTACTTGTAACTGAAAACCAAAAAAAAAAATGGGAACAAGGCATTTTTCACCAATTAGAAACGAAACCATAGCACTATTCATCGCTAACCCAAAAACCTTTCGCTGTTCCCTGAGGCTTTGGCTTGAGAAGGTGAGAAGCACCCGATGGGGGACGGAGGCACGCCTGGGGCTGCCGGAGTGCTCTGCCCTCCCTGGCTGGAAGGAAAATCAATCACCGTTTGCCGGGGTTTTGTAACCCTGACCCTGGGTACATCCCAGTTATTGCCTTTTGGGGAAAGACTTGTTTTTCTCCCTGCTAAAACATCCTGTGCTCCTTGCCTAATTTCCCAGAAAGGGAATCGATGCATAGTTTTTTTTTCTCCCTGCATTTGATACCATCATATGGTAAATGTTAAGTTCTTTGTTTTTCTACTTTGAAAAAAAAAAGTATTTTCTTAAACTTCGAGTGGTAAGAGTGTGCACAGTAGCGGCGCCATGGCAGACATGGTGCAAAACAAGCCCAACAGCTGGCAAACTTTTGGTCAAAAAAACCCAACCAACCAGGCTGAGTTTAGGCAGACCTTAAAAACATTAAATGTAAAATACAGAAATGTATTTTAAAAAACATTTTTAAAAAGCATTCAGCTTGATGCAGGTGAAGGAGAGAAGGATATCCCTGTCACTTCTCCAGTTTTTACATCTCTTTGCCTATTTACTTTATGGCTGAAGAGGAGATTGAGCCTGGATCTTGTTGGGTTGCAGCACGGAGGGGGCGAGCAAGTCCCATCTTCCATAGGTTTGGGTTTGGACCATGGTGGCAGCACTTCAGTGGGGGATGAACTGGTGGCCTTTATCAACATGATCTCTAGTGTTCACGTGGGCTGTCGTTGAATTCGCTCTTTCATCTGGGTGCAGATGCCTTTCGGGTCAGTGGGGGTGGGCACTGGTGTACTGCTGTATTAGTATTGACCCACGCAGGGTTGGGGGCCTGGCTGTGAGGGATTGAGACTGAAAAGGAATGGCTCTTATTTGTTACGAAGCGTTAATCAGGAACCATAAGCACTATCTCCGTTTAATTTTCTGATTTATAATAATAGAACCTGCATAAATGGAGCGTTATTGTATAGCAGCATTACTCATCTAATTGAGCCTCCTGCTCATAAAAGGTAATTAAATACAGACTGTGGTAACTGTAATTAATGAATAAGGGTGGAATGTGAACTGCAGTGGATCCATAACCAGTTGTGTGTGTTGTTTCACAGGTCACCGGTTAATACAGACACTGGTGTAGATGTAGAGCCGCCAAGGAGGTGCCAGCCACGTCCCAGTGTCGCACCACATGTCCAGTTGAGGTGTGGAGGTGTTTTGACTCTGTCGTTACACGATAGTTTTAGTACAAAGCAGATGGGCTCAGTAACTTTGATTTTCCCTATCTGCACTTTAAATCTTCAGGGAATAGAGAATCATGGAGGCATAAAGTGACTTAGTTCCTTTGGAGACTTTTTTTTCTTAAAATGTAGTTGACTGTTGAGTTACAAAACTGCCCTTAAAAAAAATAAAAGAGGGTCGCACTAAGCCATTTCATGCTTTTTTGTTAATTCTTTTGGAAGTTAATGAAGAAACCTGATGGTTTAGTTGGATGTGTAGTGTGCTGTGTTAATACCTCCTTGGTTTTGGCCCAGGTGTGAAGCAGGCTTTGGTAGTGAGGTTTGGAGTTGATTCATCCGTCACTTTAATATTTGGTAACTTGTTTTTGTTTAAAAGCTATGTTGTGTGCCCAAATCTGAGTTGGCTGAAAGTCTTCCAGCAAACTGGTTAAGTAATGGCTGTGTTAATAGTCACATCAAGGAACTAGATGTCATATTGGATATTCTTCGTAGTCTCAAAAGGGACGAGGGTGGAGAAACACATCCCCCTACATTAAGAGAGGTGTGGTGTTTTGGGTCATGTTCACTGACTGCCCTGAGCTGTACTATGGTGGGACCTTCACTTCATGTCGCTGGTGTAGAATCTGTCCATTAAAGTTGAGTTAATATTATAGTTTCTGAGGCAAGAGTTGGCCGTTCTGTCACTAATAGAAGAACAGATTAAAAAAAATCTCCCCCAGCTCTGAGTGGATGGTGGTAACTTCCAGTAATGTCTATTGGTCTTAGACCTAACTTCCAGTCAGTAGCTGAATGTGTTCTAAAAACTGATATATTCCAAAGGTATGGACCTTTTCTGTAGCGTTATCAGACCTGGTTACATGGCAGTTGGGTTGTTTTTTTTTTTTTTTTTTGTTAAGTTACAGTAAAAATTCCCAGTTATTATAAAGATATTCTGACATCAGAAACATTTTTCTTCTTACCCTTCCCCCCCCCCCCCCCCCCCCCCCCCCGAAATCTAGTTCTATCAGATATCTTTGGAATTGGTGTTTTGTAGTTTCTCTATGCTCATATCCAGGGGCCACCTAGAAGAAAACTATAACGTGTGGTACAGTAGTGTTTGGCGGTTTGATAGCTTGCTAGGAAAAGATTTTCTGTTTGTTCTCTTAGGATTTTAAATTTACCCTTGGCACTCTCTGTGGGCACTGGGAACCAGCAGCAGCTAAATGCTAACCAAAAATGCTTGCTGCAGGCGCTTGGTTTTCTTCTTCTCTTCTTTCCTTTTTTTTTTAACTTTCATTTTTATGCCATAAATTCCTTGTAGTTGCAAGGGGAACAAGGCAATGTATAGAGCAGAGGAATGTTCAGGAGGAAAGCCAGCTGTGATGTTGAACTGCAAAGCATTAGCCTGTACAGCGCGCAGCGACACTGTTAACTGGACTCGTAATACAGGGTACGTGTTAATACAAAGCACAGCAACCACACAAGGAAATACTCTACTTTTTAAGACTGAGCACGAGGCTGGGTGGAAAGCACTGCTACCACGGTGGTGGCATTTAGACCACCTTGACTTGGCAAACAGTTTTGACTGGTTGCCACTGTTTGATTTTATACTATGAACTTCCAGATTGTTTCTTTTTAAGAAATGATAATTTGTACAAAACATAAAAACATTTTTTTCTTCTTACGCCTGTGAATTCCCAGCCATCTCCGACTGCTGCTCAAGAGCTGTTTGCCAATGGCTCCTTTGCTTTCTTCATAGAAAAACTTGTAGACGTTAAAATCGCTTCAGCAAAAATCAGTTTCAATTAATCTCTGCCTTGTTACCAGTTAGCACTTTTTGGGGAGAGGTTCAGCAAGAGAAACCAGAGTTTTTTAGCTTCACCACTGGATATTGGTCAAGACATTGTTGATGGGCTCATCAAGAGGATGGACATGGAGAAACAAATAAGACTTTCCATTGACCTGACTTCTGTCCAGGGAATCTCGCATGACTTATATATAGCTGTTTACACAAGGAAAGAAATCATCCAGCCCAGCTTTGTATGGAGAAAGCACATGGAAGATACATTAAATCATTTTTTTACTAAGTTCATGACACTGTATTTCAGCTCAGATGAACTCACTCAGCGGTCTGTTGGGAGCAAGGCAGCGGAGATCACGAAACTATTTATAGATGATAGTACAGAGATTGATTCAATTTGAAGATAAGGTTGTTGAATGGCATTACTGTAGCACTTACAGAGTTTATTAAAAATGAATTGTAGATCAGATGGGGGATTATATTTGGAAATATGCGCTTATGCCTTGTGTGCCATGGCAGTAAATACGCCACGAATGCAAGGATTTATAATTAAACGGCTGGTAATAGGAATGTGATTCTGTAATGCCAATTCCTGCTATTGAATTCAAAGTGAGAGACACTTTGTTCTACACATTATTAAATAAAACTAGTCTTTGTTAAGCAAATAGTCAAGAGACTCTTAAATACTTTGTTAAAACTCTTAAATAATCCCCTAAGACATTGCAAGTACTTTCTCAACCATGCTCCTTTGACGATTACAGATGGTTTTTTACAGTTTGTTATTCTAGAATTTTACAAATGTTGGGGGTATGTATACGAATTGCTAGATTTCATAGAATTTGCTTAGAATGTGTTTTAACAAGGGTTTGGATTTTGTATGCTACTCTCTCTAGTATTGGAAAATCAACCATTTTTACTTGAAATTTTATCTGAATTTTCTGGCAGCCGTTCCTCCTGGAAACCTGGAGCTGTGAAAGTGAGCTATAGGGTAATAGTAACGTCTGGCTGGTGGGGACCTCGCCTCTGGTGGTGAAGCAAACCCAGGTACAGCTGAAGTTCGCCCGAGACGCTTGCAAAAAGCTCTTGCAGAAAGTTTGAATGCAAAGCGGGGTTTGATTGAGCTGGAGATCTCCAGAGCAGAAGAAAATACTGTGCCAGGTAACTGGTGCTGGCAGCAGTGTAGGAGAGTTACGATGGGTATCCCTGCCTGGTATTTATTATGTGCATTTTGCAGTACCGAGCTGGTTTTAAATAAAGGAGCTTAAATGACATAGCCCTTCAAACGGCAGCGCTGAGCTCGGTCTGAACGAGCTGCTTCTGCATTAACCCAGCTTCTTGGGTGGCTTCTGCAGTTACGGCTGCCCTCCCTGGCGATGCGCTACGCGCGCAGGCTAATTCAAGTATGTCTCCAGGTGCGTGAAGGAAGGTCGTTATTCTCGATTTATGAATTCCAGTATCCTGTTAACATTAGTGTGTCAGTTGCTCATGTAAAATGAGCACCATGGGTGAAAGAAAAAGATATTAAGTTATATACATATATATATTTTATATATACATATACACGCACACATGTTTAAAAATCAGTATGTATGAAAATACGTATATATACATTTTTATATATATATAGACATTTTATTTTTATAGATATATATTATATAGCCATTTTAATGTAGGAAACAAGGAATTATTCTGCCCCCAGTGCCTGAATTATTACAAGTAAAAAAGTCCTTTGCAACTGAATTGCCATGTTGATTGTTGCTTGAGGTGGAAGATAAACTTTAATAATCAATTTTTTTATTAAGTTACTTGTAACTTACAATGAAGTTGTGTGATATCAGGTTTTAAAAGTGGGATTTTCAGTTTCCTCAGTTTGAAGTATTTTAAAGAGATTTTTTTTCATTAGTTAAAAGTGCTTTTGTTCCTAGTCATCTAGTTTAAAGGAATGCTCATGCAATTAGTCATCTAATTTAAAGGAATAACAGCTTAGATAATAAGAAAAATCTGCTTTTCTTATTGTGAAGTTTATAGTTGAATATTGGCAAGGCTTCCCAACTTCATTGTTTTTTCTGCTGAAATATTAGACCTGAGTGGGCAGTCAACAGCAGAAGAATATCTGAGCAGCCCTGAGGGGCTGAGTGGAGCAGTTCCAGATGCTGAAAAAACTCTTTGATATTCTTGTATTTCGTAAGGGACCAGTCGCGGTACTACAATTCTTTAATATATTTTAGGAAAACTTACTTTAAACCTTACATTTGCACATGTGGAATCTCTTCTTCTGTCCCTTGAATAAAGGTGAGCTAGGGGAAGGTGTTCTTTGCTTGGGGAAAAAAAATTAAAAAAGGGAAGAAAAATCTGTCTCATGTTTAAGACTTTTTTGAGTCTTCAGAATTTGACGTATGCTGTCTTGTTATATCTGAAATTACTCTGTGTCAGATTTAATTCCTGACCAGATTCTTCATACCTACTGCTTTCCTTTAAACCCATGGAGAGTAATCTATTTTATATGTGCCACCCTCTTCGGTTACTGCTGCCCCTGCAAGCAGAATTAAGATACCTCAGAAGGATGCAGAAAGAATGAAGAGAGGCAGATTTTCTGCAGCTGCTCTCGCACCAATTTCTGCCACGAGACCAGCATGTTCCTGCCGAGGCTTTGTGGCAGAGTGATGCTGGGCAGAGCTTTTTCTTTTGGGATTCTCCTTTCTTGTAGGGTGCTGGCATCTTCTTTGCACTAGTTGTCTCTGACAAGTACTTGGACATCCCTGTTTTCCCTCAAGTGCTTGGCAGTTCCATGTGTTACAGCTGATTTAGGCGTTATCCTATATTATATGTTATTACAGGTAACTCCTCAAGAGCATGGGTCAACACCTTATCGTTTTCCTTTGGCGGCCACCAGCAAATCACTGCAGTTGCTTATTTTTATTTAAAAATATTTTTTATTTTTATATTTATGAGATTGGCCGTACAGAATGCAAACCAGAAGTTAAATTTTAACTGAAGATGATTATACATTTCTGAGCACTTGGACGGCGCATACTTGGGTGCAAGGAGGAGAGTCACAGTGGTAAAAGTTGCACATCTCGCACCAGGAAAAAGCAACCGGGTGGAACTAAGGAATAAACAGCTGTGCCAAAAGAATTAGCGATGTGTTTGTCAGCTGCTGTGGGATATAGAGTTGTTGTTCTTTTTTTCCAGCATGTGTGGTTTTCTGGCATCGGCAGCCTTTGGTGGTTGTTGGCTGTTCTCAACACACAGTGGGAATATAGGTGTAACCCATGCAATAGTGCTACGGGAGGGAAGTGAAAATGCAAAAGCCCGTCAGATGCTCTGCGTTCAGCGGAACCGCAGCTTGCCACAGACGTCTCTTTGGTTATGGGTGCTGTCTCCGTTTACAGGGCTGTAGATCATACACACCTGTGTATGGTGTTTCCTGGTTAAGCCAAGACCTTGACTGGCTCACTAGGGTCGCTCACAGAGGTGAGGAAATAACGAAAAAAGCATTTTATGTACCTGTAATTAACTTTTTTGACACTTATAGCCTCTGAAATGTGGTTAATCAGGATCTCGGTTGGTTTATTAGCGGCTTCTGGCTTTTTCATGTCCATAAGCATTTAGGTTCCCACTTCTGGTGTGGGAGCTGGAGCCTCTCTGATTAACCATCCTGGATGCTAACTTGGGGGTTTAATTATCTTCCTAAAAATCAGCATGTTGTTACCTTTTTAGAAACACACGTGCAGTTCTTACACAGATGTAGTTCTTAAAATCTATTTTTGTAAACGTCTTTCTTTTTGGGCCAAGAGGTTTCTGATGGCTATATATAACTATATGTGATTTCCTGGGGGAGCAGCAGCAGTAAATCAAGCTCTGTCAGTCAGGTATGCATCCCTCCTGCAGCTCGCAATTCTCATGAGAAAGTTGAAAGAATCATGAATTAAATTACACTTAATTGGTAATGAATTTAAATTCATTCAGTTTATTTCAATTTCTTCTGCTGCTTGGAAAGTAATTTTAAATAAGGGATGCAGATACTTGCAGAGATCATGGTGTCTCAGAAAACACTAAAACAGGGATGTCAAATGCTGCATTTAACTGATTGAAAAATTTGCTGGAATTTTGTGGGATGGGTGAAAGTACTTACACTTTCTCTGTCCGTGACTTACAAAGCCAGTGTAGACTGAAAGGTTGGATTTACATCAGTGTTTCGCACAGACAGGTCAGCGGACTGTAATTACTCCTAGTACCTACTGATGGGTTAATATCTGATTTTTTCTTTTGAAGATGTATTGCTGCTTCTGTTCAAGGAAACCGGCAAAAAATAGGCATTTGTCTTTCATGGTTGGTAAACGTTTTTGTTAGTCAGCTATGCTAAGGCATTGATTTTGTCTAAACAGCGAATGTTAGTTATCAACTGAGATGCAGTGGGATTTTGAAGAAGCCGCCATAATATATATGTATATCATCCAGGAAACTTATACATGCATTTACAAATTCCAGCTGTGTGAGAACAACCTAGAGTTGAATCTTACCAGCGTGAAAATCTCCTATCTGCAGAAGTTTTCTTTCCTGCATGTGTGGTTGAGGAGAAGCTTCAGAAGCGAAAGACTCCACGTATAGATCTGAGAAATGGGTTGGGTATTTTGGGCCCCACAAGTATGTCTTGTAAGTTAATCCTCCCCAGCATCCATGACTGCTCTCCACAGATCTGCACAAGTTGGGTGCCCTTCCAAAATAAGTGAAACTTTCTGAAAGTGAAGTTTTTTGAAAGTGTAAAGTTTCAGCCAGACATCAAGCTCTGCAGTGAAGATGTTCTGGTGTAGTTGGAGAGCTGAACTTGTAATGGTCCCAACTGTAGACCTCGAAGGATATTTGAGGTGGTCCCATAAGCTTTTGCAGGGAGAAGCTGATAGAGGACTTGTGACTCCCATGTTGCAGTCGGAAATCATACTTGCTTGGTTTTATGCTACTCTTTCTTCTAGGGTTTTAGTTTTTAAATCCCATCTTTGTTTATAGTTTCTATTATGGAAAATTCACTGTATTATATAGTGAAACTTAAAAGTTTTGAAGCTTTGAATTGTGGGTTACCAAATATTTAAGATTTTTTTTTTAAACTAAGCGAAACGCAGAACAAAAACCAGCCCCCCTTCCCAATCAGCTGTGTTCTCTATTCACTTCTTTAGGCTCCAACTAAAGCATAACAGGCAAATCAATAATTGCTGTTTAATAATGTGTTGGTAATAATACAGTTGCTGGACTGTGAAGGCTAATACCAACCTTTCTTCCTTGCTGGAATTGTATTGCTTATGTGCCACAGCTAACTATTGAGCGAGTTATCTGTTGAGATCTATGGTTTATTTTATGGGCCAGAATCAAAGAGAAAGCTTTGGATAAAACGTGAGGTGGCGAATTGGGAGATGTGCGATGAGTTAATCAACTGCTACATCATGTTATTTTATAAAACAATTAACAAATGCTGTTACAAAAAATTAATGTTTTTAAAGAGAAATATCCCAGTTACCCTGCAGCTGCATAAATAGCACGAAGCTTATGCAGGTACTGAATCAAGTGACTTTAGGCTTTTTTAAATATAGCTGGAGACTTTGCATAGTTCAGCATCAGTGCTAGTGAAGTGAGTGGTGATGAATGGGGTTTTATGCGCTTTTGGAGCGAGGTTTGGAAGAGTGTTTTGAGTTTCTGTGATTTTATTCCTGAATTTTTTGATAGAAAAAGCTTCTTGACATCTTGATGCTTTGCCAGAAGCCTGTGCAGGCAGTGATCAGCTTTCCTAGGGAGGGGGTAATCTGGGAGCCTTTTTGGCTGTGCCTCGTGTCCACAGTCGGCTGGCAGCATGATGAGACGTCAGCCTTGCCACCACCCCTGCTAAAAGGTAGTTTTAACGATATAAAATGAGATTCTTTTACACTCTTGTTCTGCACTGAAGTCTCTAAAATACAGTTTGGATTTCCCCTTGCAAGGCCGTTCTTCCAAACGTGTCATTTCAGGAAAGACCCTCAGGCTCACAAACATCACGTGCTCCCTGAGAACTTGTCCAGCCATTTTTGGTAGCTGGATAGTATGCCTCCAGTTGTGCCGGTCTCTTTAGAGCTATGGCTTTGCTGTTGCAATTAAAACCAGCAGCAAATAATAGACTTTGGCTCTGTAAGCACCAGCCAGGCGTTAGATGCTGTCTTGGCTTCATGACTTGATCTTTTTTGGTTCCTTTCTGCATTTAATAGTGACTTATTTGATTTTTTTTTTAATAATACATACATTTCCAACTTGTTTTAACTTCTTGTTATGCATCACATGTATTAATGCATACATCAAAAACCTTTTAATGAGCAAGCACTGAAGCTAACCTGATGAAGATGCTTTCTCCAGAGGTAAATCAATAGTCAGTCAGTACCAGTGTTGCTGGACTGTTTTGGGGCTTTTTGGGAAGGGAAGGAGTCAGTGGAGTAGTATGCAGGGGTGGAGAAAGGAACATTTTCTGAGGAAAATTTCCAAATGACTTTCTATAGGAAAGTAAATTTTTGCACAGATGTTAACGTTGGCTTCAGCTGATTCTTGGGGATATGCTTTCACGTTGTGTGAAGAACAAGCTTGGCTAGCACAGTAAAACAGTATTTTTATTAAATTCAAAAACTGAATGTTGGTGCTAAATTAAGGTTCAGAAAAAAAAACAGAAACACTTGTGGCATCTAATGCTACATTAACTAAAACATTAGCATGACTAGTGTTTATTTAGAAGTAATATAGTGTGTTAAAATTTAGTGGACACAAAAAATATTGCTGAAAATACTGCACATATGAAATGAGATGGAGTTAATCTTGGTCTAAGAGTCCATTGCCAGGTAGGGTTTGCGTTTCATATATTGCTTTTTGGAAACATGCAACTGATAAACTTTAAAAATTTTGTTTCCAGTTTATCTTGTTTCTTCTGTAAAGGTGATTCGGAGTATAGAAATGCACATTGCATGGAATTGCAAGAAAATCAGTAATTATTGTTATTATTATGCATGAGAACCCATCAGTACCTGCTGCAGTAAGCTTCACCTAAGTACTTGTGATTAGAAATTTTTAATTTCCTTTGCCGTTGCAAAGTTTGCCTGGGTTTATTTCCAACTTTCAGCACCTCTTTCCTGAGCGCATTTTAATCTTTAGCGCTGTCTACATTAAAAAAAGGGAAATGAAAGTTTAAAAAAAAAAAAAAAGAAAAGGAAAGCTTTAAGAAGTGTGAAACACAAACAGTGTATTTTAACTGAGCAGGGACATGGCAAAGGCTTCCCCGTCTGCTTACGTTGCAGCGGCTTTATGTTCAGAGTGCTGTGAGGTACCGTGCGAAAGCTGTTTCGAACTTTTTAAGTGTAATTGGGCCAATTGTTTAAAGATATCAGCCATCGTCCTTTTTTTAGCAAGTTCTGTGAAACAGTGTTGGGTTTTGGTTTGGGTTTTTTTCTTTTTTTTTGTTTGTTTTTTCTTCAGTTGAGCCACTGTTTAAAAATTTTGTAGGCGGTTTCAGTCACAACGTTGCATTTTATCTGGGGTCAGTGAAAACAGCTTTAAAAAGTGGTTGCATTGATTTTACTCCAATTTTCCAAACTCTTTGCTTCAGATGAAGCTGTCTGTCCTCACAGCCCATCCCGGCCGTACGCCCAGGGGATGCGCGGCGCGAGGGGTTGGGTGGGTGATGGTGGTGGGAGCTCCAGCTCACACCGCAGAACCGCCGCGGTGTTGGGAGCCTCGCCTGGAGCAGGAGCGCGGGGCAATATATTAAGATTGCGCCCCTCTTCTGCTCCCAGCGGGAAGGACAGTGAAAACAAATATTACATACAACAGTTGTTTCCAAAAGGCCAATTTGCAAATACTGTTAAAAGTAGATTTAATCAAAGACAGTGTGAAGTTGTATCTAGATAAATTCTGGTTAAGAGCAGTGGGGCCTTCAGCAGGGTTTTAATGACTTGTTGCGGTGGGGCTGCACGCAGGTGAGCCTGCCCCAAGGCAGATCCCAGGCCGCAGTTGTCCAAGATGCTGTATCGTAGGCGAGGATAAAATTTTTGTCAAAAATACTTCCTCTTGCAGTTCAAAATCTGGTATTTTCCTTAAGCTGATGAACCTGTTTCTGCTTCCAAAGTGTAGGAGGAGCAGAGGCTGATGGCAAAACCCCACTCCCTTCCACTGCGATCCCCAGTAATGCAGTTGGGGTGCAATATATGCCCCTCCTCAGAAGGGTGCTGTCTGTGGGAATTGAAACTGGGATGTGAAAGGTGAATTATTTAAAGGAAGGTGGCAACAGAGGAACAAGCTCTGCAGTCTACAGGAGCACAGCAGTCTCTTCCTTGCCTTTATCATGGAGCTGTTTCCCTAAAATGCCTTATTTATTTGCAGCTATCCAAGGCATTGAGCAGGGTTGTGTAGCAAATGAAAGCAAAAGCTTGTCTGCGGAAGGTGCGTGGCTCAGAGCAGCGTGTTACTGTCATTGTCTGTGCTGTCGGGTGTCTGCAGTTACAGTTGTCAGGTAAGTGGTTTTGCAAAAACAGAAGTGTAAAAACGCTTCTGTCACTTGTAGCTGAGGGTTTGGCAAATTATGATCTTCTCTTTGCTTGAAAAGTTATTTAAAACAATATAATTGAAGATGAGGGGTAGATTTATCGGGGGGGTTGTGGCCCCTGAGGCTTTGCCTTCCCTCCGTCCCCGCTGCCCCGGCGCCGCGTGGGGTACGCGGCAGGCTTTGGTGCTGCAGCTGCAGCCGGCTGTGCCGTACAGTTCCACGCACAAAATGTTTGCCCCGATTGTTTTTGCTGATGTTATTGCCTATTCAAACAAGGCAGAGCTTTCCCCTCACAAAACCTCCTGTGTCACAAATGATTTTGTTTTCTATGAATGATAAAATTTTCCAAGCAGAAAGAGTTGTTCTTTTTTTTTTTGTTGGTTAAAAGTGTTAACACTGGAGGAATTATAATATCCTCGAACAGCACTCACATACATACTCACATCATCAGGCTGACTGACAGTGGAAGGGGCTGGTAGATCGGGAAGGAGGATTCAAGTGTGGTCTCTGAACTGTGGCGTTTCATGCCCATGTTTGCAGTAGAGGTGATGAGTTTAAGGGGCACTGCTGGGCACCCCCATATCTTTGGATTAGTACAAGCACCCCCCATATTGCCTGTAGATAAGATGGTATGATGACAAGCTCATGTGAACAGTCAACAGTGTAAAAATCAAAGGTAAGTGATAGTGATCTGAAAAGACAACAGAATTTTGCGTGTGCCAGGTGTAACTGTGTGGCTGGAGCTGTGGCAAAGGTGTCAGCCTGGGGCTTACAAGAAAATAACAAGATAAAATGAATTTTTTGAATTTTCTTTTTCTTTTTTTTTTTTATTGTGCAGCATTACACATGTATGTCTTCCTTACTCTCCCAAATGCCAGGCTGATACATCTGTAAGTATTTTAAAATGTCCTTCATTTCCACGCTTAAAAACCAAAGTGCATCACTTTAAAGCTGCCCTGCCAGGCAGTTATATATAATTCATTGTCTTTTGTAAACCTCTGTCAGATCCCACTGCTCTTAAGAGGAGTAGGACAGTTTTACAAGTCTGTCGCATCTCTTTCATCGATTGCTGCCTGGCCTGATGCGCCATCCTCGTGATGCAGGTAGCAGGAACTGTCACGATGCAAACGAGCGCGTTGCCACCCAGGGCCTTAGGTCATCCGAAAATCTTATCAGATAATGTCGTCGTAAACATTGCCTGACATGGGAGCGATGGCATAAGGAGTGTGTTATGTGCCACTTTTGCAGTTAAAAAATTATGGAACTGTTTTATTATGGGATTGAAATGCTGTATTAATCACATTCCATTACTGGTACAGGTTTTAGCAGTGAAATTTCTTGCGTGATTAATAAACAAGGCTTTGGCTTGAATGTTCTTTAATTGTCTACCCTTGTTTGTCTCAACACTAATAGTTTTTTATCACATTGGTACATAGCTGACAAAAAAAGGCACTCCAGCAGTATTAGTATCATAGCGTCTTGCATTGCCTTTATTAAAACCTTCTTTGTCCTATTGTTGCTAAGTGATCTATCCATCTTAATATTTTCCCAATGTCTAAGCTACTGTCTGTTAATGGCATCCTAATGCACTCTGAATTGACATATTTCATATCATTTAAACTCTGCTTACCTATTTATCATGCAGAGGTCATAACTTAGTAAGTGAAAGTCACTTGAAGGATTTTTCTTTGCTATTTCTCTAATTTTCCGTTGCCACACTATAAGAAAATTACAGCACTTTCACTCACTTACTGTACAGTTGTGATAAAGGCTCTTCCTCACCCTGGCGTGCGATATACACGGGAGCTCTGTACGTCTGAGTTCCTTCTCTTCTATTTGTGTCAGCCTGACGCAAGATTAAAAACTGGAAACCTGAATGTTTTGTACAGCCATTTGTGGCCCTGTGAGGAACAAAGATGACCTGGCTGGTGTGGCATCCATCCTTGCGCAGTGAGGCTATCGAGGCGGTGCTGGCTGGGGCTGGGATTACGTGTCACTCAATCTTGTCAAAAATTCTATGAATATTCAATGAGGATTTTAATGTATTGTCATCAAGGAAGCAATTTCTATGTAGTCATATTAAGCATGTTGTCATCTTTGCAGTTTAAATACATTGTTTTGCCCATGAAGTGACCTTAGGCAATTTTAAAATGGTCTCGGTTTTTTTTCCATTTGCCTTATACCAAATAAATTAGTTTTACCTAATAGGAATGAACCTAATACGGATCTAACACATTTGTACAGGGAGAAGCACATTCTAATAAATAATCAGAGTATTATTCTACATATACCAGGATTTATCTTTTCCGCTTACGCTTACACAAAAGGTATGAGGTATGGTCAGATAGGCTGCAGTCAAGTTGTTCTCTAACCGAGGTTTCATAATGAGTTCAATTTTCAAAGGGGAGCCCGTTAATTTAGCTCCATACTTTCACTGCTGATGATGTTTAAATCACTGTGTGCTTCATCGTTGTATGTTTAGGTGTCGTTTAAGCTTCATTGCCCAGGCGAGCTTCTCATTTGCATAGATAGTGTATAAGTATATTTTCTTGTATAGAGATTATTGTGGGAGAACCAGTTGGGTGCTAGTGAAGGAAGATTTTGAAGTTTATTTCCCTGTGGACTTTCTAAATTACAAAACTTTTAGCAGTACAAACCTCTCTACATAGGTGAGAATGTGAACATTGTTTTTTGAGAGAAAATTGGTGCTTGTAACACTGTGGTGATTTTTTTTTTTTGCAATATGTCCTGAATTACGTATTTTTGTTCTGAAATCGGAACAAACTGTTACAGGCTATGCAGAATGTGGCATTTAAAACTGAAATATGTACAGAAGAGTCTTGTTAGTTACGCCAGCGGTTGTAGTGGGAACAACAGGTGTATTGTCGGCTGGACTGGAACAGTGGGATGTCTGATGCGCAGCGAGCTCAAGGGAGGAACCATTAGGATATGAAAATAGTTTGTTATTATGCTGTTCATTCAAAAACCTGAAAATCCTGAAAAGTACAAAAAAAGTATTTTTTGCTTTAAAATTATTTGAGAAGTAGACTACTTATTAACTCAATTAAACAGTGTTTTGGGCTGGGAAGGGAACAGTATATTCCTATCTCCAAAGCATACCTCTGGGCCAAGGCTTTAAAAATTAGCTGGAAATTTTCGGTACCTTTTATGTTTGTGTGAGAACATGAAAGTATCTGATTTTTCAGAGGGTGGATTATCACCACTTCCAGACTCAAGCAGTAGTCACTTTTGAAAAAGGCAGTCATTGTTTCTAAGGATAGCAAGTGATTTTCTTAAAAGTGATTGCTTTCCTGCACCACATGTCCCGAGGAGAAGTTTTTGCCAGTTTTGCCAGGTGACGTCCACAGCCTTCAACTTTGCAGCTAGACTTCAGAAAACTTTCCTTAGTACCTTCCCAGGATTGTTTTCTCTCTTCAATAAAAGCTATCAAAGACACTTAGTGATAAGAACTTTCCAGAAGTTTATTTTACTTCAGCTACTTCATGAATTAGTTATGCGTGTGACTAGTAATGCTCTTTGGTCATATCCTTTGCACATGGATAAATATACTGATAAATATATGGATAAAACCGAGTGCGTTTATGGATGAATGCATCTGTGTACTTTTAAAGACAGGCTGCGAGGTATGTTTTATTCAAAGACACGAAGATGTCCATTTGTAAATAAACAGGTAATCCTTGCTGGCAGAGCCTACTTTTTGTTTGATAAAAACCAGAAATAACTGATGTAAATCATCATTATAATCCATTATTTTATTTCCCATTCATATTTGGACTAGATGATCAGAATAGAAATAATGTAAATCTTGTGTGTCAATCCCCGGTGTCACTGGTAATTTCTGTAAATTCCCTGGATGTTCAGAAGCAGTTGTCCGCTCTCAGGAGTGAGGTGTAGAGGTGGTGAGGTCGGTCAGGTCAGGTAGGGCTGTCCTTATCCGAAGAGTCAACAGGTGATGAGTCCTTCAGGACTGTTAGTGCAGCTCTATGAATGTATGAGAAGACGAGCATCTTTCGTGGGTTAGGCCAACTCCAGGTGGGGGTTAGTTGAGTTATATCTGGGACAAGAGAATATTAGACCTCGTTTGCACTAAAAACTAACTTCTGTGCACGGCGGTTGGGAAGGGTCAAGAGCCAGGGCAAGAAGGGAGTGATGCCAGCCTTGACCCATGTGTTACTCTGACTCTGTGGACACCCACCTTTCTCCTGTAGTCCAGACGCCAGAGACATGGAGAGAAAGGGTTAGGCTTTTGTAGTGCAAAACACAAGAGTTTCACTGGGTGTATTGGCGGTGCTAATTTTCATAAATAAGTAAAGGGCTGGATTTTCTAAATGCAACACATGCCTGTCTGATCATCTTCATAAGAACAGCTTTATGCACATGTGGAATAATGTGCAGGGTCCTGGGTTGTGGCGGTTGCAGTGGTTTTTCCATCGTTTCGCTGAGTCTTCTCTAGTGAGCTGTTCCGCAATTGGAAGCGGATTAAAGGAAAAAGGAGAAAAATTGTTCAGACTGATCATTGCCAAACAAAAAGGCAAGGACATCAAGCACCCCCAATTCCTGATACAGGATATTTACAGTAAAAAGGCAATATGAGTTTTCTTTAAGCTTCATGTTTTCAACCAATTTTTTTAATGTTTCAAAGCCCCGTGGTAAAGTCAAAGCAGGCTAGCGCAGAATTAACAAATACGACTCTAGTACGCCTGCAGGGCTTTGGATATACATATAAAGTAGTAATCCTGTCTGAAGTGATTTCTTCTGAGTTGCTTAGAAAGTCTTTTGACGACTTTTTGCGTTTAAAAGCATTTATTGTTGTGGTCAGAAGAAATTATATTTTTCTCATGATTTCCACTGAGAAAAGACTCTGTGGTTTTCTGCCGTTTCTAACATCTTGCAAAGTCCACAAGCAATTAGTACTGAAGCCCAGGAGAAAAAGTCGTGCTTCATGGCTTCAATATGTTTCCCCTGAAATGTGTGTTAGATTTCAGTACTGCAAAAATTATTTTTGTATAGTTTCGTATTCTAAGCAAGCTCAATCGTATTGTTTGAAGCTGGTTGTATTACACAGTTGCACTCGGGTTTTAAACGAGTGCGTAAATGATTGCAGAGAAGAATGAAAAAATCTTTACTTGTAGAAAGGACTTGTCACTAATTAATATAGAATCTATAGGCATTACTCTTCATTTAAGCCTGTAGCTAATTGCTGTCTCACTGACTTCTCAAATACAAACTTCTGTAGTGCCAACAGCTGAAACTCTAGAGAGGTATTTTAGGGATGTGCATAAATAAAAGTATTGAATAATTAGCAAGCAGTCCGTATATAGTGTTTTATTCTAAAGGTATAAAAAGGACTGTGAGCTTTTTTTACCACATGAGAAACTGAGGAACAGAGGACAGACATGAAACAGCTTAATGAAGACTGGAATTTAACCCTTACTTCTGACATTTTTAAAGCTGGCATTTGTCATCCTTTCCTCACTCCGCTCCCTCTCCCTGTGCAGAATTGCTGGGGATCCGGTAGGTAGCACAGACCTTCTGTTACCTGGTGACCTTAAAGGAAAGATGAAAACAAACCCATTCTTTTCCCCCCCCCCCCCCCCTTAAATACTCGTTATTTAATTTACAGCTAGTGTTGTGAACACCTGTAGCTGCATGATGAGGTGCTATGAGAATGCTCGTCTGGATTGAGCTGATTTTGTTCCTTACCAACAGGCAGCAGAAAGAGGCGAATTGTGCTGTTGTGCTGCTGCATCCGTGCTCTGTTATCTCACTAAACAACCCAATTTTGACTGTTATTCAATACACTCCTCTGGAACATTATTCTCTTTGTAATGTTCTTGCGTGACCTAAAAAGAATAATGTGGGAGCTGTCAAAAGTGTAAAATTAGGCACACTGGAAAAAAAAACCCAAACAAAAAAAACCCTCAGAAGAAAGATTTATTAAGGTCAGGTAATGTTTTCCTCTCTACTAGCTTTTAAAAAATAAAATTCAAGAGATTTTTGTCTCTTCAGAAATCACAGTAAACCGACAAGAGATACACAGTTCTGATTTCTTTACACTTACATGCCCTGTCACTATTTAGCTGCCATATAGATGGATATATGGTACCTTATATGGTCTGCCTATACTTTGAGATTTGATTTGTGCAGCCATCTAATAGTGTAATTGGAAACAGTGAATGTTTATTTTCTCTTCCCCAAAGATGTAATTATTGTTCTTTATACTTTGTTTGGCAACTTCCTCATCTTTAACTGCTCTGTCGGAGGATGCAGGAGACGGTCCCATACCACTGAGAAGGGCATCGACTAATACGGTCTGAATACAAAATTAGAAGCTTCATCTTTTTGCAGCATTTGAACAAAAAATGTTACGAATGGCAGCACCCTGTCAAACCAAAGTACCGAGTAACTCAGCTCCTTGTCTCTGAGAAGGATTGGATAGTAAGGGAGGAATTTCTGAGCAGAGCAAGCCTGTAGTGATTTATTCCACAAGCTGCAAATTTAAAGGAGAACTAACTTTGCAATAACATTGAGCTTGATACCATAACGCTGCTGCTGAGTTAAAACCCTAGCGCAAAACAGATTTTAAACTCAAGCCTTGTTTTTTTCATATTTTTTTCTTTACACTGACACACAAAGAAGAAAATTTGAGCATAACTGGAAGATTCATCCTGTCCCTGTCATTCACAAGAATACCAGAATTTTCAACCTGTACCAAGCTTCTTTGCAGTCAAATTTATCTGTGCTTTTGACAACTGAAAAATGAAATTGCAAGACTTAAATAAAGAATAAAAATCCCCTACTTGCTGGCTATGCATGTGCTTAACTTTGAAGAGCCAGAAAGTTACCAGCATGGCAATTAATTTATTTCTTCCTTTATGCTGGAGTGAATAGCATTTAAAGAATGTACACATTTCCACTGTGCATCTTAACCTGCTTAAACCTGTGCCATAAGCTGCGGGGGCAGGAGGGTATGACGTGCTTGACCTCTGCTCACTGGGGCTGCAGGTTGCTCCATTAACGTGCTAATCGGGCACTTCTGGTTTGCTGCAAGCCCAGGGATGATGTACGGTGCGTGTGTTCATGTGCTATCCATCTCTGAGTGCGGAACACTGTGTTAAATTACAGCTTTAAAATGATTATGTTGTTCAGCGAATTTGTTTCAATGCTGGTATTAACGTGGAATAAGTTGCTTTAGAAGGTGGTGGCGACCAGAGGTTTTGCAAAGAGGTGATTTTGATGTTACCATAGGTGGTGGATGGACTAAGGAGCTTTTCAGATCCCATCCAGTCCCAGTTTTTGATTCTGCAGTGGAATATGATTCCCTTTAGGGGAGTAATAAAAATGCCCTGGAAAGACCCTTTTCTGTAATAGAATTTCGTTTATTAAATAAGCACCTGTATCCATTTAAATCTATATATAGATAATCTGTTTTTATACAAACTTACTATGCTTTCTGAGGTGTAATAAAATCCTTCCATGTCTCATTTTTCATGATACCATTGAGAAAAAAAGGAATTTGAACTCTGAAAACTCTTCATACTCATAATAAAATTTTTCTGTTTCTTGAATGTGTAAGTGACAAAATAGGTTTTTATGCTCACAGTATGTAGGGGGGGAAATGACCCCAGAAGCTCGAATAAACTCATTAAGTAAAAGACACAACAACTAGATATCTATCTATAAATGCAGAGGCAATACATGGATAAAAGTTCATGAGGCATACACTGACATATGGTGGGTTGTTTGTTTTTTTTTTACAATAATTTTTATCTTAATTTTTTATAAGTATTGTAATTATAGAAGGTGTAGAATACATTGCCTGCTGTTGCAGAGCCAGCAGGTGGAGCAAAAGAGTATGAAAGATAGTTGGATAAGAGTACATTGAATGCGCTTATTCTGAGCTGGGGGAGGGGAAGCATCTTCAACCTTTTTCTTGCTCAATATTTGCCCAGTGCCATGGTTTCCCACCTGTGCAATCCAGCTCCCATGGCTGCACTCAGTGGTATGCATGACTTGCTCTAACGTTCCACGTAACAACTGTTTTACCCTGAAAGGACCCAGGCTGACTTCACTTTTTCATGGAGACTGACTTAACTTTTTCCCAGTCTACTTCTGTACAGAAGAGTGCTCGTGGGGAAGGACTGATTCAGTCTTCTCTTCCAGAAGAGTTTGGCTTTCAAATAATTTGCAGTACAAATCTTGTCCTAAGAATTCCTGAGTTGATGAATTCAGCACAGTATCTTTATTTTTTTGTATTTTTTTTTTTTTTAAATTATTACACTGCAAGAAGACTTGCAACCGTGAGGCCACCGTGAGCTTCTAAATTGAGCCCCAAATCCTTCCTGCTTGCGCACGCCCTAGGGTGACTGCTGCACCGCATGCGCGTGGCATCCTGGTAAAGTGGCTCTGGGGTTTGGGAAGGCTGCGGAGGGGGAGCGCTTTCCCACCCCCAGCCACTTGGAGCTGCGCATTCTGCAAATGGTTTTCATCATTACAGCTCTCGCGTATGAAAATATTACATTGCAGAGGAGTTTGTGTGCGCCCTGGTTGGACGTCCCACCCACTACACTTTAAAATTATGATGTTTTGTTGGTTATGCTGGAATAAGATAAAGATAGCTGGGTGCTGCTGAGGATAGCAGGAGGTTGCTAACAGGATTAGCAACAAAATAAAGACTCCTTTTAGTAGTAAAAAATGAATTTTGTTCTAAGGAGAAGGTTGAATTGTAAATCTGTTCTACCAGGTCATTGGCAACCATTTGGGTTTTCTGGACAGCTTTTCAGCTCTACAACCACTCATTGTGAAAAGAAAGAACTATTTATCTGGAATATTGATACCTTTTTCAGTGGAATAAAGTGGTTTGGACAGAAAAAAAGTTATATATGCATATGGGAATGGAAACTACCTGTCCTTGTACACAAGAATAAAGTATGGGAGGCTTGTCGGGACTTCTTTCTACAATTTGAGCCTTTTGTTCAAATTATTTTTGATAGACTATGTACTTAAACTGCTTCAGGGGAAACGTCACTGGGTGGTATCTCATTTCTACTAACCTGGGCGCAGTTCTGTGTGGGTACAGGTACGTTGTGCTGTAATTTGCTGAAGGCAGGTGCCTGAACCTGTCAGAAATAAGCAGAAGACTTTCCGTCGATAAACTGTGACAAACATTGCACTTCCTTCTGTGGCTGTGAATTAGTTCTTATTCTCTTGGTAAGAGAAGTTTTAAGGGTTTTAAGAACTAAGTTACTGAAACCACTGATGAAATGAGAGTACTGCCTTTTAGTCACAGTATTAACATTTATTTTGTGATGCTGATCGGTTTTACATATATATATATATATATATACGCACACACACACACCATTAACGGAAGTTTCATAGTCTTGATGAGCTAGTGTGAGACCTCTTACTCCAAACCAATTTAAGTATCATGGAGGAATGTTTGCGTTGATACTGGTACTTCATAGTACCAACAGCAAATTCTAGGAGACTGAGCTTGAATTTAGCAAAGATCCTCTGGAGACTGGGACACTTGTCAAAGTCCTGCTTTTCAAGCTTTCTCTCCTACAGTCTCCATTTCTGGTAATTTATGTTTGCATTTTTTTGGCTTTTTTTATGTGAAACACTCCCCCTCGTTCTGTAATCCATTTGATACCTTGGCAGCAGTCTCCCTCCCTACCTAAAAATGGAAAGTAATTACTCAGGTTACACGTGGGATTTGTGGAAAATACTTTTTGCAAAGTGCAGTGGCAGCCCCCTACAAAAGCATCTGTGCTACAGCAGTGCAAAACACTGCTGTATTAGAAGGTACATCCCACCTTCGAGTTAATATTCTTTGTTCCTCATTAGTAAGATGAGATGGCCCTTCCCTTGCAATTTATAGTAGCGTTCACATACCCTTGACTTCCATGAGGGTCTCTCATAATGCTTTAATTTCTTCTGGTCTTTCTGATATCACTGTATAATATTTGTGTGGAATTTAGTAGTACACTGGGAGCCACAGAGGTAACTATAACAACCTGCTTCTGCAGGTAAAGTCGACTGATCTAGTTACTTTCTCAGTGAGATACAAACAGTGCTGGGAATAGAAGCCAGTGCTTTAAATGCTCCATTTTGTGTCGTCTTTGCCAGTGGACCTTGTATTGGTATCAGCGATAGAACTGCTGGGAAGAAGCAATAGCTGAAGAACGTGTTAACTTCTGACTGTGTCAAACTGTTAGCATGTTTTACCATATTAACGAGCATGTTAAAAATGTAACGAAGCATCCTCTGCTACGTTTCCTCTTTTGGAAAATATTTGGGCAGAAGGCTGACAGTGGCTGATGGAGTACTGGGCCCCGTACCGATGGAGGGAGGGTTACCACCCTGCCAGACTGCGGTTGGCGGTGTGGCAGGAGACGGATACGCTCTCGATGCCCGGGCAGGCAAGGGTGAGGATCTGCGCTGTCTTGTTGCTGATCCTGAGGATAATAAAAAAAAGTGTGCGGTTTTCAGCTCAGAAACTTTAGAAGATCAACTTGGTGAATTCAGCTGGGCCAAAGCATTTGAGCACTTGAATTTGGAGGTGTAGAATATCTGTAGGTCAAAGTTATAAACACTATTCGTATCTTATGTCTGCAGCTGAAGCGGAGGTATTCCGGCCTGGCAGAGATGAAAAGCAACGTCTAGAAGGGTATTGGGAATGAGCAGCCTCCAAGGAATGTAAAAACAGACTGAGCAGGGAAATCAAGAGCAAGAAAAGAAAAAGTGGCATCTTAGAGGTGTAGTGATTAAGAGAGAGTAAGCGAAAGTCAAGCCGACTTACTCTTGGAAAAGAAGATTTAAATGATAGCTACAGGTTAATTAAAGAAAATCAGGAAAATAGGAGTGGGACTGCCTTAATTCTGAATGAAGTTGAAGTTAAATGCAACTGGTAATCCCCAGACTACCTCTTTCCTTTCCCAAAAGGATAATGATGGAGAAGATGGCTAATGGCAGTGAGGACAGAGAAACAGCAATTGCTAATTGGAAAATATTTCGTGTGCAACCAAAATTTTCAGAGAAGGGAGGAATATTAAAAGGACTCCCAACCTGTTAGTCACATCTCAGTTATATCCTTTGGAAAGTGTTTTGAGGAAGTAAACAGTTTCTGATCTAGTAGATCAGTAGAAATGGCATAAAGTATAGTCTGCGTTTACTAAAAATAAGTAACTGATACTTCTTCTCAGCCTGGGCTTCACTGAAGTGCTTAATAAGCATCACTTCAGGAAATTGTTAGTGAAACTGGAGATGATGAGAATCACTTAAAGAATGGAGAGTGTGACAGAGGACTTGATGTAAAGAAAAGTCAGGAAGAGGGTTGTTAGTGATGTGTGAGTTGGTCTTGGCGTGTGTTTGATTTAATATTTCCATTAGCGATCTTGCAGGAAGATTGGTCGAATGAAGTACGCTGAGAATGTGAAGTAGGACAGGATTACCAGTGTGTAGTAAGTGATCAGAATATCTGGGAGGAAGATGATGAGGATGGGTAAAATACAAATGGTATCAAATTGCATACCATGAACTGCAAGGATATGCACTGAGAGACTACTAATATACATATACACATACATATACACATACATATACATATACATATACATAATGCTGAGCTTCCCAGTTCATGTTATTCCAGTGTTTGAAATGACGAAGAGACAATACTGGTCGTGGTAGGTGACTGCAGGTTACCTGCAAGCCCCTAATGAAATAACAGCCGTGAGAGAGGTCAGGTATGATGCACTGTATAAGAAACTTCCACTAAAGAGAGGGAAGCCATAATGTCATTGAATGGGGCTTTTGTCTCATCTCATACGCTGTGTGTTACTCTTGTCATCACATTCACAAATGAAGAATTCATACCAGGACAGGGCAGGGGAGATCTGTTAACGTGATGAGGAAACCATGGACCTGAGTGTCCCGAGAAGGTCAGACAGAGTGGCTGGCAGCACAGCGAAATGTGGGCTGAGAGCATGTGTATGTTTGCTGTCTGCAAAAATATCAGACAATTAAAGAAGTAGGGAGTGCAAGGAGTTACTTCAGCTGAATGCCAGCATTAGCATAAAAAATAAATTGATGTAGACTGACAATTATTACTGTTAGGCTTGAAGCTGGGAGGCTTCTGACCATGAGTGATCAATCTGACAGACACAGTGGGTCTGGACACCGTGCTGGCTTTGAAGTGCAGTGTGAACCTCTGTTTAAAAGGGCTTATATGAACTAAGTGTGAATAGTAGTTGAAACTAGAGCCAGTGACCCAAAAGGTCCTTTTCAGGCTTATGAGCATCTATTCCCAATCGTATCTGAATTACATTATAACTGAGTTAATATAAACCTTTATGCATTTATTTATCCCATTTCTGGAATTTGCTGAACTGACTGGAACAAACGGAGAATAGAAACCAAACAACATTTCAGAGTTCAGCCGCCCATTACTAACTCTAAGTATGGTAATGTGACATTATAAGGTAGTCATACATTTTGCAAAGGAATTGTGCTTTCATGCTTCTTTGAGCAAAGTTTCAGGTTGTCTTTGCCTTTAGGATATGGGATTTTTTTTTCTTTTCTATTTTTTTTTAAGCCCTAAACAAAATGGTAGAAAGCACCACTCTGTATTAGGATATGACTGTGCAGCTGTGCAAAAAGAGATAATGGCGTATTCAGCTTTTGGCTAAGATTCAGTACTTTTCATCTGTCATCAGAGGTTGAAGCGGTAATGCAAAGCGAGACTGGAAAAGTGTTATTCTGCTGCAGTGACAGCACCATTAAAATCAATAGAATAGGGTTTTTTATAATCCCTATTACAGTAAAAGAATTAACGTGCCCGTTAGTTGTATGAAAGCAGGAAATTATCTGGTTATGCGCTTGTTTGCGGTGTGTTTGGTTTCAGAAGGCTTTGCCTTTCTTTTAAGGAACAATGTATCCTGCTTAGGGCTCTGAGGCCTTAAAACCCTCAGTATTAAGTTAAAAATCCATCCACTTTTTGGGAAGGGTGTATGTTATGATATTTTAAATCCCTTAAACATACTGGTTATAAAGATTACATTGACCGCTGTGCTCTATGGTGTGTATATATATATAGTCATGGGTGAATCTGAAGTGAAAATCCATGGTGATACATATCTGTGAGCAAAATGATTGCTAGATAAAGCAGTTCCAGTGTTGCTAACTAACTCTTCGCCAATCATAAGGTATCCCAGTGTGCATTTGTGGTTTGTTTTTTTTTTTTTTTAACAAGCTCTATTTTTCACAGCTTTATTATTGAAATGTGAAAACTGGTTTCAAGCTGAAAATCTGATTTTTAACAACGCTTTTTTTCTCCATATTCCTAAAAGAAACCCATTGTTTTTAGCTCCTACCTGAGCTAGATGTACATTTTAGTTTTATTGGCCTATAATCTATTTTACCTGCTGCGAACCAATTTATGGAAATAATTTACAGTTATTTCATATCATAGCTTAGTTTATCAAAGAAAGTAGTTTTATTTAAACCAGACTTAGTAAAATCAGTGTTAGATACCTAATTATTTTCAAAGGCTGGGTTTAATTAGCTTTCTTGAGATTACAGAGGAAATCTATGTCATAAAAGAGAATTGCCAACTTAACCTTTCTACAAGGTTACAGAAATATTTTGTTACAGTTCTTCAAACACAAATCTGTATTGAACTAAGACAATACCACATTTATTACGAAAGTAATTCAGGCTGTTGAACTGTGGTTTCCAGAGGTGAAAGGCTGATACATTAACCCACTGATCTGCAAGCATATGACAGTTTGTGAAAAATGTTATATGTCATTCTCCCCCAAACAGCGTGGCAGAGAGCATGATAAAATGGAGTGGAAACAAATGGTAATGTTAGCTGAGCCTTTTTAGCAGAAAGTATCTATTTTGTGTCGGGTTGCACACAAAGAAGCAGTTGTGGTGTTTTGGTGGTTGCGTGAGATTTTCTGAAGAAATCCTGGAGGTCTAAACCATCAGTTGTCCAAACCTGTCTTAGTTAGTCTGGCTTTTATTTCACAAAAATTTGTCAGTTTAAAGCAACAGACGTCTGAGGAATGGATCATTGATTGCAAAGTTTTTGAATGGCTGTTCTGTTTGCCTTCCAGCGTTTCCTCAAACCCATTTATTTGATTTTTAAAACAAATGCTCTTTATAAAACGAACTTTCTCTTCCTAGGGTGTGGTGCCTTCGTGCCCTGGCACTGAAAGCTGCTCTGTGTAACTTAGTATTCATATTGGATGTACTTGCCTGCGGGACGCTGGCATTATTTTCACTAGCCATAACCATCGTAGCCCCATCTGTATTTTGACTATCCTTTTATCTCCCATCCAATACCTCAGGACAAACGCATCCATCCTTCAATTAGTTCTTATGGGGGATGGATATTTCACCAGAGCTTATAATACATGAACTTCCGAAACTGTGTGCAATCCTCTTTTCACATGTAAATATTGTAAGTAACTTCAGAGGGATGGTTAGTCGTTCATCAAAGTGTATTTTTTCAGAATTTCTCATTTCATATTATTTTCCTTATTTTCTCTCTGATGCTTTCCTGTTTATCAGCAGATTTAGACGATAACTCTGCTGGCAATGGGTATATGAGATATTTGGCAAGTCATTATGTAAGGACATTGCTGTTTAAAAGTCACCTCTGTGATAACCCTGGAAAAATGAAGGAAGTGAGTAGAATATTAGCTATGGTAGACAGAGATTTTCAGATCTTGTAATGGTTGTAAAACCTCAGCATTTCTTCCTCCTCCCTGGCAAAGGAAGTTCTTCCACCCTTATTTTGGGCAATTATGCTTCAAACCATTTTTTTTTTTTAGCTGATGGCACTGAGATGGATACTGGGCTGTTCTTCTTCCTGTCTCTGACCAGGTGTGTTCCTCCATTAATATCTGATGACCACTGCTCTTGTGAGAGCTGCTGAACCTCTTGGCGGACAAACACAACATTCCCATGAAATCACAGTCTTTTATGTATTGCATGGACTCTTCTCTACTTGCATCTTCACAGACATGTTTCGAAGCTAGCTCACAAATTACATTTGTTAATGACCATGCTTCATTAGTAAAATAAGTTACTTTTTTCCTGGAACGATGCTGCTAGATGTATAGATGAATTTGCTGTATAGAGATATTAAAATCTGGCATCTCTGATTTATGAGGGAAAGGAAGTGGTATGTGCCTCTCTTCAAGTTCTGAAACAGGAGCAAAGTGCAAAGGAAGATCTCTGTTTATGTTGGTACTCACAAAAGGATCTTCTAGGTTATAATATTTTATAATTGTGACAAGAAGGCTGAAATTGGATATTAGGAACAATTTCTTCCCCAAAAGGGTTGTCAGGCATTGGAACGGGCTGCCCAGGGAAGGGGTTGAGTCACCATCCCTGGAGGTCTTTGAAAGACGTGTAGATGTGGTGCTTAGGGACGTGGTTTAGTGGTGGGCTTGGCAGTGCTGGGTTAACAGATGAACTTGATGGTCATAAAGGTCTTTTCTAACCTAAATGATTCTATGATTCTATAATATATACAAAGAGGTGATGCTTGCCTTTGAGGGGTGTGCTTATCTCAAAAGATGTGACTTGTGGCTACGACTTTTAAAAGCTTATTGGAATATCACTCATACTTCTGGAATCTCAAAAGAGAAAGCAATTTAGATCTTAATCTTGGTTCCGTTCTTTACTTAGAAAATACCCAGAAAGGCGGGTTTGCACAGGAGATGCACATCATTTTCCTTGCGTTGGCTCTTCCTCTAACATCATCTCAAGGCCACAGACAGGATTTCTAGAGTTGACAGAATGAGATATTCTCCTCTTTCCCAGTTCTTTTCATTCTGCCCGTCTGTATCCCCTCTCAGTGCCCTCTCACAGAAGAAATTAAACAATTTTTTTAGCTTCAAATTGGGCAAGAAGTGTTTTTGAAGGACGTTACATCCCTTGTTGGCTGCCAGGGAAAATACCAGTTGGTACCCAATTTCTTCAAGATAAACTCCAGATCAGATGGAGTTATAAGATATGTGATTTTTTTGAAGCCCAGGACTTGCAGGTCGTTCTTCATCTTCTGAATACCTGCTTCCATATAGCTGTCTGCTCTGCCTGTAGGGAACGGTTTGTAGCTCCTGAAGGACAATTCCTCTAAGTGCAGGCATCTGATATTAATCTGTCAACACAACAGTACCAAATAGATTTGGCAGCCCTGATCATGAGAGATTCTCCAGTGATTGGGGGGGTGGGGAATCAAAATTTTGTTGGTGTAAATGCATAGTTACTAAGGGATGGAAGATTTTGAACTGGCTAGTTATTAGCATCATTAAAAGCGTTGATGCCAAGTCTC
Source organism: Phalacrocorax carbo (assembly GCF_963921805.1). NCBI lineage: Eukaryota > Metazoa > Chordata > Aves > Suliformes > Phalacrocoracidae > Phalacrocorax > Phalacrocorax carbo. Next base: position 7,910,077 of record NC_087516.1, on the reverse strand, counting down.
AGAAAGGACTGTACTTAAAATGTAACTGCTTCATGGGTGCCTATTTAGAATAGAACATAATAGAATTTATAATTAAATAATTGAATAATTAAACGGCGTATGAAAATTTTAGGAGTGATAAAACCCTCCGATTTCACGGTATGAAGAGGACTGACAATGTGAGTTAGAAATAAATATTTTTTCCTTACTTGCAGAAAATTTGCTTTTCAAAAATCAGGTGCTTGGACAACTTCCAGCGTCAGGATGGGGACTAGATTGACCAATTTTCAGCTCATAGATCTTCTGATTCCATTTTTACTGAGTCTTCAAAATTTTAATGATTTGCGATGTGCAGGCTTCAGAGTATTTCTCAAGGATTGGAATACTGCCTAACTTATGCCGAGTCTGAAAAAAAATTATTCTTAAAGCATTTCAATTTAAAAAGTGATAATTCATCTCAATATGAGCTGGGAAAGTAGACCATAGCATATTGCAGGCAACGAGAGCTTGTAGCTGTGCTGCTTGACGGATTGATCCCCTTCATCCAAAAAGAAGAAATACAAAATCTCTCCTTAAGGTTCACCATAAATAGTGGAGATAGTGATTTAAGAAATTGGAGGTTGGGGCATTTGATTTGGTATACCAAAATGTGTAGCTTTCACCCATATGGATGTGATTCATCCAGTCATTTTGATGATGCAATTTATAAGTATTTTTGTGTCTGAGGATGTGTAAATCTCTAGGTTAGAGATTTACAGGTATCACAGAATCCCAGGTTGGAAGGGACCTCAGGGATCATCCAGTACAACCTTTCTAGGAAGAGCAGAGTCTAGACAAGATGGCCCAGCACCCTGTCCAGATGACTCCTGAAGGTGTCCAATGTGGCCGAGTCAACCACTTCCCTGCAGAGATTATTCCAATGGTGACTGTCCTCAGTGTGAAAAGTTTCCCTTTCATGTCCCATCGGAATCTCCCCAAGAGCAACTTGTGTCCATTCCCTCTTGTCCTCTCCATGGGACTCCTTGTAAAAAGGGAGTCTCCATCTTCTTTGTAGCTACCCCTTAAGTACTGGTACATGGTGATGAGATCCCCTCTGAGCCTCCTTTTCTCAAGGCTGAACAAACCCAGTTCTCCCAGCCTATCCTTGTATGGCAGCTTCCCAGTCCTCTGATCATCTTGGTGGCCCTTCTCTGGACCCCTTCCAGCCTGTCCACATCCTTTTTGTACAGCGGGGACCAGAACTGCACACAGTACTCCAGGTGTGGCCTGACAGGCACTGAGTAGAGCGGGATAATGACTTCTTTCTCTCTGCTGGTGATGCCCTTTTTGATGCAACCCAGCACCCTGTTGGCCTTCTTGGCCACAGCAGCACAGTGCTTGCTCATGTTGAGCTTTCTGTCCACCAGGACCCCCAGGTCCCTTTCCACAGAGCTGCTCTCCAGCCAGGTGGATCCCGGTCTGTGCTGCACTCCTGGATTATGTTTTCCCAGGTGCACGATCTTACACTTGTCCTTGTTGAACTTCATAAGGTTCTTGCTGGCCCACTCCTCCAGCCTACCCAGATCTCCCTGCAGAGCAGCTCTCCGTTCTGGAGTGTCTACTTCCCCACTCAACTTGGTGTCATCAGCAAACTTCATCAGGCTATACTTGATGCTGTTGTCCAGATCACTTATAAAGACGTTGAATAACATTGGGCCCAATATTGATCCCTGGGGGACTCCACTAGTGACAGGTTGCCATTTTGAGAAAGAGCTATTTACCACCACCCTTTGGGTGTGACCTGTCAGCCAGTTCCCCACCCGTTGCACAGACCTCTTGTCTAGGCCATAACACATCAATTTCTCCAGGAGGAGACTGGGGGGGACCATATCAAAGGCCTTGGAGAAGTCCAGGTAGACAAGTCCACTGCCCACCCCATGTCAACCAGGCAAGTCACTTTGTCATAGAAGGCCACCAGGTTTGTCAAGCACGATCTGCCTTTAGTGAAGCCATGTTGGCTTTTCCCAATCATGTGCTTCAATTGACTTGTGACGGCCCCCAGGAGGATTCATTCCATAACTTTCCCAGGGATTGAAGTAAGGCTGATGGGCCTATAGTTACCTGGATCCTCCCTCGAGCTCTTCTTGTAGATAGGGGTAACATTTGCCTTCCTCCAGTCCTCTGGGACACCCCCGGTTCTCCACGACTTCTCAAAGATTATGGAGAGCGGCCTTGCGATGATGTCAGCCAGCTCTCTCAACACCCTCGGGTGGTTGGCGTCAGGACCCATTGATTTGTAGGGGTCAAGCTCCTGTAGCAATTCACGTACTAACTCTTCCTTCACCGATGGTGGGTCGGTGTTTGGTTCAATTGGCAATTTAGTTCCCAAAGCCTGGGACCCTACAGTGCTGGTAAAGACAGAGGTGAAGAAGGTGTTGAGGACCTCTGCCTTTTCAGCATCATTGGTGATTGACTCTCTTCTGTTTAACAGTGGGCCTGTGATGGGAATGAGTTGGTATTTCAACGCAAGAGATTTTTTTCCCAGGCAAAATATTAAAAATAGCTCATTTGCCTAGACTGAGGAAGCCCAACATAGAATCATAGAATCATAAATGTTGGAAAAGACCTCTAGGATCACCAAGTTCCACCATCAACCCAACACCAGCATGCATCCTAAACCATGCCCTGAAGTGCCACGTCTACACGTCTTTTAAATACCTCCAGGGGTGGTGACTCCAGCACCTCTCTGGGCAGCCTGTTCCAATGCCTGACCACTCTTTCAGTGAAGAAATTTTTCCTAATATCCAATCTAAACCTCCCCTGATGCAGCTTGAGGCTATTTTCTCTTGTCCTATTGCTTGCTACTTGGGAGAAGAGACCAACTTTTAGTTGTACTTTTTTTTCTTAGTTGTGTAAATAGCAGATAATAACTCTGCTGGGTTTCACAGTAATGCTGCTCTGTGTCTCTGCTATCTAATATGAAGTTGTCCTTACTTCATTTCTTTTAATTGGCGGTCATTTTTGTGTTTGGGGAGGTGAGAGGTAAGAGGTGGAAGACTGAAAGTATTTTCCACTACAGACTCCTTAAAACCAAACGTTAGCATTTTTTTCTAGTTTAATAACTAAATATGCTATAGATTACATTTTCACTCTTAAATTACTTTTAGAAATTTTGTATTTGTCAGACATTTAAATAATGTTGTCTTGATATGTTAAATAATTATTTTGGCTTTAGGTGCCTGTGTAGAGAAATATGTAGTTAAAGTCTTCTCCCAACTTTTATTAAAGTGGTTTAAAACTATTATCCCCCCCAAAAAAAAATCTTAGCTTTGAAGGGTTAGTTTATTTCCTGAATATAAGAATGTAGCTACTTATTTATCTTGATTTTATAGTTATATGTAATAGGAAATTGCAGTTTTAAAACATAACTTTGTCATGAAAATATTAAACATTGATAAATGGGTGCCTCATTTCCACTTACCAAGGCTAAAGAACAATATACAGCAAGTACTTGTGTGATGAACATGAATATACTGCCATCTCGGTGTTAGAATTTTCAACCTGATGTCGGTGTACAGCTGAAAATCTCATAAATCCATTAGGTTTACTATACACAGTACTGTTTCATCTGCCCGGTTTGATAAGGAGAACCCATAGGGATGTAATTGGTGCTACGCCGACATGTGTTTCGGTGGTGTCTGTTGCTCTAGTTCAGTCGTGCTGATTTATATCCTCCAGATCTATTTCCAAGGCCAAATTTTAAGAGCGGTTTTTGTACGAGAGGTAATCAAGTCTGTTGGGAGTATTTAGGTGCAGTATAAATACCGAAACGATGAAGCCTGCAGAGTTTTGTGGTCTGAAGAATTGTGCAGTCAGCTAAATGAAATGCCCAGTAATCAGCTGTGTGAGGCCGAGCCGTACCAGGTGTACACTCGCCGAGGTCAGACCCTGGCAAAACCAGGGTCCAAAGTCGCGTGGCAGTTGTCTGGCCGCCCTAAGGTGCCTGCAACATATATATCTGATAGAGCCGCCCCAAACGCCCGTGTAGTCCGTGCAAGTGGCGCCGTGGCCACTGCTTTTCTCAGTCGATCTGGAAGTCTCTGATAAACAAACTGCTCCCCCAGAACGCCCATTTCTTTGCATGGCGAGCCCATCTGCAGATGAGCATCAATCCCAAAGCTTGCGATTACAGCAGCCAGGGCTGACAGTTACACCCGGTGTAACATATACAACAGCTATGTCTATTGAATACACATACGTGTGTGTATAAAGGAAAAGAACATTTATGTGCATACAGAGAGATCCATTTATTTATTATTCTAATACTTTATTGAATTTAAATTAAAACAGATCTACAATTTGAACTTTTAACGGACTAGTTATTGTCATTCTGCTGTAATTGCTCTTTAATGTCATTTGAATAACAATTGGAAAGAGGAAAACAAAATTTATGTGCAATTAAACAGCTGCAGCTGCACCAAACACAAGTGTGTGGAAGTTTCCAAATAGGAACTTTAATTTGGCAGTGATTTTGGCAAAATAATTGTCCTTTTAGTGCAGCTCAACATCTGTGTGTAGTTTAAAAGTTTTGTTACCTCTTAGATAATTAGCTCCCTAGCTTTCATTGTGTTTTAATGTGGTAAAAGACCCCAGAATAAAATATTCCAGCTTTAAAAATAGCAAACTGTGTCGTACTCTAGTTAAATTTATGCGCATTTCCACAGTTAGCCATTGCTAACGGGCATGAAAATATCTAAGCTGTGTTCCTTATAAAAGAGCGTTTCAAGTAGTAGTGCACCAGAAAATACGTGGGGGAAAAGCAATATACACACATCCTTCCCACACTTGGCTAGAAAAAAAAGCATTGTTATTATTTGAATTGTCATTGAATCCCAGTGTAATGTGCAAGTGTACAGTTTTACTTGGAAAAAAATGCTGTGTGATTCTCCAGAGATGGATACTTTTTGCTTAAAGAAGGCAAGCTGCAGTTATTTTGGGGTGTATGGCTTTGTGAGTCCCATGTGTACAGCAGCCCCTCTTAAAGGCATTAATTTCTAAAATATGAACTTTGACTTTTAATCTGCCATTTTTATAGAGGCTCTTTACGAGTCTCAGTAAATACATGGCTGAGCGGAGCTGTTGTTTCATCAAATCCTTCCATACTAGAAGCAGGGGAGCAATTTAATGAATCTAATGGGAGACCAGCATAAACCAGATGAAATAAATGAGTTACGCAGCAAGTGGTGAACGTCTAGACCTTGCTGCCTGTGGAAGCCATGGAGGTAGATTACATCTGCCAGATAGACTGAAAGACAGACAGAACAAACTCTTGGACATCTGATCTATGGGCACGAAGAGCAGTAGGTGGGGACGTATCCTCTAATAACCCCAAATGCAGCAGCTACGGAGGGTGGAAGGTCGGGGCAGTGTTTTCAGCATGCAGCTAATTTCCAGTACCCTCGGTCATCTAGTCCTTTCTGTGCATTAACAAATTAATGTATTTCAGTGTTGTGTGTATGCAAGTTTTAAAATACCTGATACCGCTGATGTGACCTTTCAAATATGTAGGAGATATATAGGCTGAGATGCTAGTCCTGGAGTTCTCCACTTAACCTTAATCAAAACATCTCAGTACTTCAATCTCTAAACCAATTTCTTTCAAACACCTTTGACATTAATAGCTTGCTCTAAGAACATTTTTTAAAATTAACTCTGAGTTTTTAGGCTTTTTACATCTAGCGTTAATCCTTCTCGGAGGTAGAAAACCTTTCTCTGACGTCCTTTTCGCTCTGTGGGTGCAGGGTGAGGAGGCAAAGCCCTACATGAAGGACAGGCTCAGGTAAAAATGAATAAAAACCTCTGTCAGTGTTAAAAATCACCTTTCAACCATACTTACATCTAACTGTTGTGAAGTGTTAAATCTCTTTGAATACTTTGTAAATCAAATAAGCAACTGTGCAATCTACGCAGACATCTCTAAGCAGACCTTCTCCTTTCTTTTTGGATATTCACTGTCATCTAGCCAGAAAAAGTTGGAAGAGAATTGTCTTCATCTGTTTTTATGCTCATATTACTGCCAGGTGAAGAGATTATTGTGCTGTGGTTATTTTCCTGTCTTAAGCCCAAGAGTAGAAAATTATTAAAGTCGGCCTTTCGGGCTATATGATTTTTATCTACGTAGAGTCCTGCTCCAGAAAATTGTTTTAAGCTCAATTAATTTCACCATTATTTAACCTCTTGTTCACATGTGTGAAAATGAAAAGGAAAAAAAATGCAGACTCTAGTGAGAGGCTTGTAAGAGGTGAACTTTCAAAAATCAGTTGTAACTTGATTTCTTGGCCTCGTATGTGCTCCATCTGTGCAATTAAAGCACCTCCCAGTCTGTCCTCCTGATTCCCAGATAATGTTTAAACTTTTTATTTCTGGCCTAGCTATACATATTTCCAGAACTAATCACTTCTTACAAGCCCACTATAATTTCTTCTAATTTAAATACTATACTTGCTTAAAAAGTGCTTTGCTTGAAGAATCTGGGTGACTTTTTGGGTTGTAGATGAAGTTAATTAGTTCTGCATTTTCTCCTCATGCTTGTGAATTATCATTGGGTAACAGGAGAGCTCAGCTTTCTCCCCCTCCTTTTACCTCAAAGAGTAGAGTGTAAATTGTGACTGAAGATCTGTAGTGGGGCTTGAGGTAGAGGAAGAGGCATCTTGGTGGTGACACGGAGCTCTGGCCTATTCTCGCATGATTTGGGCAAGTAAAAGTGAATTCTGTTGGGTATTGGTAAACCCCCGGCCATCAGCGCTTCCTCTGCAGGTCCCTGGGCACCAAGATATTGCACATTTGGGAAACCATTCCTATATGGATGCTCCGATCTTCTGAACATCTTTCTGAGGCGATCACGTTTGGCCGTGGCCTAAGATAGCGTGCTGAGCTGTCCGGGTCTGTGGTCTGACCTAGGAAAATAATTCTTGTAGTTTTAATCAGAGCAGGTATCAGACAGCCGCGGGAAAGGAGGATTCCCAGGATCTGAGGAAGAAAAGCAACAAAGTGTTCAAAAGCAGGTCAAGAAGGACAACTGGAAAATATTTTTAAATATATGGTTATGCTGTCAGGTTTTTAACAAATAATTTATCTTCCCCCTTAGATGCTTTCATAGCTTTACTTTAATTTCTGTACTTAATTGCTTGATACTTAGTGAGCTTAATTTTAATATATTTAGTTAAAAGTATTTTCCTACACTTTCTGTTTAGACTTATGGAGCTGCGGTTTCTCAAAATTATGTAGTAAGTTTGTTTTCAACATATTTTACTATTCCTCAGAAGGTTGAAATGTACAATCATACACGCATGTGACAGAGTAATTTCATGATTCTGTCACACAGAGAACATAGTTTTGTGATGAATTTGTTGTGTGGCTTGAATCGTTTTGGGCAAGAGTCCCATAGATTTTTATTTGATGTATTTTTGATTTTAAAAATGTCTCAGATTAAATAGGAGACGTTATTATATATTAATACATTTTTAAAGTGTTACAGTACTCTTAAATCATATTCTTTCTCACACACATATTATATAGATGTTGTAATATCAAAAATGAAAAACAGCTTATAGGCTTGAGGAATAAAGATTGCCAGCATTTATCTGGATGTGACAGGGAGAAAAATTAATTGAAGGCAATGAAAAAAGTGACAGTATATGGTAATATTTTTATCATACCCAAAGTCAGTAGATTTTCTTCATTTTGCGCTGGAAGTGTAACGTATTCTGGTTTTCTCTTCAGCTATACGAGAGACTGATTTACTTAGGCCTTCCTAGTGCTGCTCTTCAGAGACATTATCATTTCCCATCAGCTGAAGTGTGCTTTCATAAATTACAAATGGCAAAACAGGAGGTTTAGGCTTCCAACTAACATGCAGCTCTACTTTTCTTTCTTGTAATATTGCTAAGTAGGCAGTAGCCCTGACGTGCTTTGAGTCTGATTTTCATGGAGTTTGTGCATAGAAGACGGTTCCTAAATCTTTAACATGCATCTTCATATGCTGCCATTCTTTTTTATTTGCTTTGGTCAGGCTGCAGATAAATTTGTGTTTAATAAAATAAAGGCCATCTTTTCCTCCTATTTTCCTTTTTTTGTTGAGGTAAATTATATTTTAGTAACTTAATAGTGCGTGTTTACCCCTTTCCATATGTGCAGAAGTCTGGGCAGCTAACTGGGAGAGACCCATTGGGTGCAGTGCTTTCAGTGTACCAAGCTGGAAGAAGGAGGCTGAATTTCTGTCATGGTTTTCAGCTGTGCTGTCGTGTTTCTGATGTGTGATTGTACCAAGACCACTTGGAAGGCAACTCAACTGGCTTCTTGTGCCAATGCCCCTCCAAATCCTCCCCTTCTCAAGCTGGTATTAGGAACAGCAGTGCCATAACCAGTGCTGTTTTCTCCCTTGAGCTCTATTTGTCCTTTGCAGTGAAATGCCTTGCAGAGGTCCAAATCTTCTCTGTCGGGACCCAGCATCTTTGGGGCTCTGGGCTCTGCATATGATTGAGCTCAAAGGAATTGCTGTGTTTCATATGAGGGCTACCTAGTACTGACTGCCCACCCAGAAAAAGGTTAACTGAAATTATCTGAACCAGAATTTCTCATTGCTACCTTTTTCTCTTGGCTTGGTGTGGGTGACAGTGTAATTGCCTCTGCTGGTTCTTGTGTGAGTGGTGTCATGGGTGGTTAAAGGGTTAAGGATAAGAAATGCAGAAGAGCTGTTATTGCTGTTTGTTTTTACAAAAGTACTTTTATTTTTAGATGAGTAGGGAAAGGCATGAAGAAAAACATAAAAAATAGTCTTATCGTTGGTTTCAAAAAAACCAAGTCAAATGTTTTTGGTCCTTGGTTTTTGCACAAGTGTCGTCAGGGTCTGGGGTGAGGAAGGAGGAGAGATTCTGTGCGCGAGTAAGTGGGATGCCTAAATACATCAGTTTGTAAATACTAATTTGAGGGGTCAAATTCCTAAGCATGCTGGTGTAGGAAGCTGGTTGGCTTTATATTATTGGTTTGGCCAGTGATGGATTTGTTGGTGTCAACCAAGTCAATTCAACTGGCTCTGCCTTTTTTTTCCCTTTATCTTATCTGCTTCATCTCTAACTAGAGACATTTGCTCATTCTGAGCTCATGCCATGGGGCTATGATTTCATCTGGCACATTTAGATGTTACTAGAATAGGGATAATAATAGGTTGTTTGGAAAATTTTTAAGATACCCTAGTCCTCAGCTAGTTGATTTTCCAGCAATAAATACAGGTTTCCAAGTTAATTTTGGCTTCCATTGCAGTGTAAGTGCCTTCCACTCTATGCTGAAGCTTAAGTTCTCTTAAATATAGAATTCGTGTGCGTATATATATATGTACACACCATCCAAAAACCTGCATGTGCACATTTTTATTGGCTGAGCTTTGGCTCAGAATGGAATCACACCATCATTGTGTGCATCTGAGATGTAATCTATTTATGAAACTAAAAAATTATGCATCTCATTTGCAGCATACTTACCTTTGCTGTGTCTTCAACTGCAAAGTCTGTAGTTTACAAGTACCCTTTTTTTTTCTTTATTAGAGAGGTAGTGGTTGAGACTTGCAGGCATTCACTGCAAGAAATCCTTGAAGCCGTTGAGTTTTACCGTTACTAAATACAGTACTCGCTCTTTTTAGTACAGGTCAAAATATTTAACAAAAAGGAAAGTTGATTTTAGCGGCGTTTGTGGCATTTTATGTTCCCAATGAAAAGCAAAAAAGTTTTAGTTGTACCTTCGTACTGGCTTGAAAGCAGAAGTCAGTAATGTGACTTCTAAAATAGATTTCATTATTTTATATACAAAATTTCTCATAATTCTTTAAAGACAGTATTGACAGAGAGCAAAACTTGATTTATGGTTGTACAGTTGTAAATCTTGAAACTGTTGATGTAAAAACATGTAAAAGTAATGTAAAACTGGCATGAAAATATGTAAAAATGATATAAAACTAGTTTGGAATTAGCCATCTGTTGATAGTGCATCACTCTAAACGTAATGGACCCACACCAGGACTCAAGAAGAATGTTAGGAATTAAATGTGTTTGCAAATACGGTAAATGGATTTGTGCAGCATATAGCAGTTTCACCATACAAATTTGCCATTTTTCATATGACATAAATAAAATAGAATAGCATCTGCTTTTAAGGAAGTTGTTCTTACCAGGAAAAATAAAAATAAAAGAGGAGAATGGTGGAATAGCAGCAATAGTTTATTTTTTTTACTGTAATTTTCCCTGTAATCAAATAAGCTATGAGTGTCAGGACATTTATCTTATTTGTCAGGATGTCCAAGTTGTTTGTCATCACCCACTTCAAATAAGCCAGTCTGTCTGCTGCGTTATGTTAACTACTCAGCTGGTCAGAAGAAAACCTTCTTGTCACAGACAGATGGTAGAGAGATAGTGGGAATTAAATAAGTAAAACAAAACCCTGTGAAAACTTGTTATTTATAAGTACATACTGGGGTTTTTCCAGAGGTCACCTCGTTTCTTGCAGTTGCTGACTCAATAAAAAAATAAAGTGGATTTTGTTTGTGCTGCTTAACTTGTATCAGACAGTACCTAAAGTGCAAATTTTCAGCCTGTTTGCTTTTGTTTTTTTTTTTCCTAAGAAAGAAGGGCAATTCCGGGTGCTCTGTCATTATTTAAAAAACAAGGAAAATTGAAAAAGGGTGTCTAGAAAAACAAGCCCCGCTCCCTCCCCAGGCCTGTTTGTGTTACGGTGCAGAAGCGTAATAACCCTGTTTGTGTCAAAGGGCCGATGAAGCACCTGAGGAAACAAGCTTTCATGTAAATGACCAGTTGAAAATACTGTGTCTTGCCAAGTTTTTATTTTAAAGCTTGTATTCAGAGTTGTGCTGTGACTGTTGGCAGTGTGGAAACCGGGCACTGAGATCAAGAGAAATGGCTGTTGGAGGCAGGCTGGTGTTTCCACCAGTGCTGGGGACACACTGTGCTGTTCGCAGAAAGCATCCAGAATAGCTTTATAAAGGTGATGGCCTTTGATTATTTTACAGGTCACTCTTCATTAGGGCGTCTCAGCCTCAGGCAGAGTCATCTTTCATTAACAGCGGATCAGAAGCCGTTCTTGTGGCTGTTCTTACAATCACGGAATGGTTTGGGTTGGAAGGAACCTTCAGAGATCATCTAGTCCCACCCCCTGCCGTGGGCAGGGACATCTCGCACTGGATCAGGTTGCTCAAAGCCCCATCCAACCTGGCCTTGAACACTTGTTCAATGGGAATGAAATTGAAGAGATGCCTTCATCACTTTTCCCCCCTGGACTTTTAGGGCAGCATTCCCACTGCAGCAGGAGTTTTGTTTCCCTTCCCTTCCTCTTTCTTCCCTCCACATCTTAAGGTCAGTGTTTCTGGGTTTTGTGGTTTGGGTTTTTTTTTTGATATTTGTATATTGGGGTTACAGCATTCTTCACTTCATCAATACCGAAATCTGGATGGAAGAGTTTTATGCACTCTAGCAGGCAACCCCAAACTCCAGACCCATTTTCATATTTTGATGGCCAAAGTATTTGGCTCTTCTCATAAAAGCTAGCTCAGCTCAGGTCTAGTTGATTGCTTTGGTGGGACTGTTGGGGCAGCCCATCTGGGGGCACTTGTTCAGATGCTGATGTTTGGGGAGCGCGGCACAGGCAGCCAGGTGATGTAGGACACATGCTGCTCTTCGTACCTCATTCTTGCAGGTACAAGAAAAGAAGATTCATTGCAAAACCACTTTGCACCTTTAGAACTTCTACATCTGGCAGGGAAACCATTGATTATCATTTTGTTACTGGATTTAGTTTCTTTTCACATAAAGACACTTTGTGTCTACTCAAATGTTTGGGACATGTACAGACTTCGGTGATTGTATTTTATTTTGTATATAACACAAAATCTCAAATTTTTTATAATTTAATCAAATTTATATTCAATATTTATTTTCTAATTTCTCATTAGTATCTACAAATACTTAAGTTATTAATATTCTGTTGATGCTATTTCTCCTGTCTGTTTCTAATTTTTTCAAAATTTTTGACCGCCATCTCTTTTATTTAATAAACCAAGTTTCCTCTCTGGTGCTGTCAGTGCTACTTTTCTTGAAATAGTTTTTATTATAATTTCTTGAGTTTTTGTACTGATGGTTTGATGGACCATGTAGGCCATTAGAAGAAATAAAAACTCAAATAGTAGGAGCAGCATTAAAGACATAATTAGGTGAAACAGAGACATCTGGTACCTTTGGGTAGGGTGTGTAATGAGGAATTCTCTCTAATTCTTATTTCTAAGAAAAAGTACTTAGTTCTATGTATTTAAGTCAATACTTAACCCCCCGTGCTTCCAGGTGAACTCTGTCATTTGAATATTTCCAGCACCTTGCGTGCCTCTTGTGTTCCCCGGTCTGGGAAAAACTGACATGCTGGCCAGAAGAGATTCAGGGTTTGAATGTTTTAGATATATATTTAAATATTTCATTGTATGGTTTGACAGGTTAATTGCATTTTCATTTTCCACCTACATTTCGTATTGCATCAGCACAAGTGGTGCTGCACGAAAGCCGCGTGTCTCCAGAAGCTAGCAAAAAATGTGTTGAAAGATCTGTTGAATTAAGTTTTTCCCAAATGGCGCAGTACTAATACCCAGTAAGATTCCAGAAGGGAGAAATGTAATATTTGTTTTGCAAACGCTATTTTCTTCCTTTTGTATGTATGTGTTGTCAGTTCAGCTTCTTGATTTTCCCTTGGTTAAGTTAAGAAAGGAAACAAAGACTGAAGTGGCGATTACTCAGGCACAGTGCCTCTTGCAAATGCCTTCAGTAAATAATATAGGAAAAGAACTACTTCCCTGCGTTTGACTAGAGGACGACTTAGTAAGATTGACTATATTTTAATCACCACATTTGTGCTTTCAGTTATTAGAAGTATTTTGTTACACGGCTATAAAGGCTAGCAATTAGAATGAAATGCTTCTGTCTCCTACAGGAATGACAAACACCTATTTAAACACCCTTGAGACGGCCTAGCTGCATCCATTGAACTTGTGTTCTGGTACGCAAACACCGAGTTTGGTTTTTTGATGCATCATGCACATAAATATATGCATATATGGTTTTCTGTAGCCTGTTCCACTTCGTCTGCTGTATGGGGTAAGATACTGCCTGTGGCCTGTAGCATCTCATCTAGTCCAATATTTCGCTTTCGGTAGGAGAGGCTGCTTACCCCCGCTAGGATCTGAGAGGTACCATTTGGCCATTGCTGTTCTACGCTTATTTAATGTCTGAAGCATGGGGAGCACTTTTTATTTTGCTTTATACTTAAATTACAAAGCTTTTAGGGGTCCTCTCCTTTCCCCCATGCCTTCCACAGCATTCAAGACGATGGGATTTTTGTCTGGTTTTTGGGAGTACTATATTCTGTGACTGTATAAAAATAATAGATCACTATTTAAATTATTGTTACGTGCCTGGTTATACCTTCTAAGTAGATCACTCCCTCCTTAAATTCCTTTTAAGCTCCAAACATGCAAGTTATTCAGCAAAGAGCAAATATTTACTTCCTGGAGAATTTTTTAATCAAATGACACAGCTGTATTGCCCTTCCCTTTAGTTTGAACATGAAATGGCCATTAACAGGAAGAAATCTCCTTGTTGAAAACCAGACAGAAAATTCAAGTAAGTCTGATTACCTAAGGGTATATTGTTTTCATACCGGTCTGGGTTGACGTGAAATCTGTTAATCATCTTTTTAACCTTCTGGTGTCAAAATATTTGTGCTGTTAAAGTGAAGACAGAAATGACGAAGATCCTGTTGTCAAGTACATATTGTAAATAGGAGAATGAAAATGGATGTTGTTATTTTCCAGGACACAAATAAACTTCAGTTCCATGGGCTTAAATATGGTTGTACAAACCCAAAATGTAGCAGATCTTCAGGACCTTCAGCTTCTCCATGCCTGTCTGGGACATGCTGGTGCAAGAGGTGCTCAGGGTACAATGCATGCAGGCTTGTCTCACTGCGTGGTTTCTATGGGGAAGCATGCAAATATCGCTCTGTAAATTGGTTCTTCTCAACTGGGTCAATGGAGGTGTTCCGCTGGTCTGAGCGGTGCCCTGCATGACTCCGCATCAGTCTTTCAACTACGCGGTGGGATGAGAGGCACCGGTAATGGGTTTAGGGTCATGAAATCCCACTAGCCATACAGTTTTGCATGCACGACATCTAGGGAGTGTTTTTCTATGCTGAAATCCTTTTTTGCTCTCTTTTCTTGAGAGCAACATTATGAAGTTAAGGCTACATTTAAGAAGGAGGAGGTGGGAGGACAGAAAAGTTTGATGTTGAGCTCTCTGGATGATGTTCAGTTTGAAATGTAGAAGCAGTGGTTTGCAACAGATTGGTGTAAGCAATTGCCAGTGACATCTGCAGCTGCCAAAGGACGGAGGAGAAAAGAATTAGCAGGAGGACATGGTCTTGAGCTCTGGAACTTGCTCCTTCTCTGGTCAAAGTCTAGATTTTGTTATCCTTAGGATACACTTTAAAGCTTGAAGCGTGTTTCTTTGAGAGGAATGTGGTGTTTTCTTCATTATTGTGTTGAGGATAGAGAAGTCTGTGTGGGTTTTCCCAGAGTTACTGTGAAGTCTATGACTGTAACTCATGAATTTGTTATATAAATTAACACCTTTTTTTTTTTTAAATTGTGATCAAATTGCAGAATAAGTAGAAAGCTTAAATCTGTGTGTGCTTTGAGAAACTGTTGGGAGAATTTTCAGATTCGTCTTTCAGTTTGGTTTTATGGGAAATTGATTCAAATGAAGTCAACTGGGTAACATCATCAGGATTCAACAGATCTCTTGCATCAGAAGTAGGATGTAGAAATGTCACTTTCTGCAAGATGAGAGAGCTGGGGTTGTTTAGCCTGGAGCAGAGACTTTATTGGGGCCTTTCAGTACTTAAAGGGGGCTTATAAGAAAGATGGGGACAGACTTTTTAATAGGGCCTGTAGCAATAGGACAAGGGGCAATGGTTTTAAACTGAAAGAGGGTAGATTTAGACTAGATATAAGGAAGAAATTTTTTCTGATGTGGGTGGTGAAACTCTGGCCCAGGTTGCCCAGAGAGGTGGTCGATGCCCCATCCCTGGAAACATTCCAGGTCAGGCTGGACGGGGCGCTGAGCAACCTGATCTAGCTGAAGATGTCCCTGCTCCCTGCAGGGGGGTTGGACTAGGTGGCCTCTAAAGGTCCCTTCCAACCCAAACCATTCTATGATTCTGTGATTTTTTTTCATCTCATACCATCTTGCAGAGATGTCAGAATTTGCAATTAAGTCATTTAAACCATTGAAGTTAAGAGGAGCAAATCAGTAGTATTTCAACCTGGGAAACGCCATGGAGGAGTTTGAGGGTAAGGGCAGACCTGCCAAGGTTACCCAGGGGAGCACGGCTGAGATCACCCACCTCTCTTGCAAAGCAGCCACTGACACCCTGCCCAGCCCTGCGCTAAAAGGCAAGCGGGGGAAGTCCTCCTTCGAACATTTGCCTGTGAAGAGAAATCTAAATAAATCAACGTTATGGCAAGTTACCGGTGTAGTGATTTCAGGTGCAAAACCCACCGTGGCATAGTGCCCTACCACATTTCCCTGCTCAATTCAGTGATTTATGTCAGAAATCATACCTCTTTTGGTGTGCATTCCTGTGATTTGGTCCATGTGGTTTGAGATGATGAACATGAAAATGAATTAACGTGAAATGTACTTTGGAAAAATTGTCTGAAATCAGTGATTAGGAATGAAAAGGCCATCCGTTTAACAACTGTCATCAGTCTAATAATATTTTTATGCATTCTTTATGAACAAATATTTGATAATCTGGCCACATTTTTCATCTCTAGGGCAGTTTATTTGCCATTAAATAAAACAAAATGTGAAAAAATATTAGAATGTTATTTAACCCAAGCAAACTCCTTACTAGAACAAAAATCAGTTTGTCACCAGTTATACTTGATGGAGTTTTAAATTATCTTTCTTTCATAGGAACATTTAGCAGACTGAATGATATTTAAACCACAAGATTTGTACTTAGAATATCCAGAAATTAGGTTATTATTTATTTAAAAACCCCACTGCATTCTCTTTTCAGTAGTGATGAATGCAAGAAAGAAGTTGTTTCCATCATCAAATTTTCAAATACAATTACTTAGCTGTACAACTGCTTCTATGATTACTACTAAAACGTCATATATATGAATGGATCTATAATCACATCTACAAAAACATACCAAACGATGATATTTCTGTGGCTGCCAGACGAAAAGACTCTAGGAGATATTGCTTAATCTGGGCAGTTGGTTTTTTTAATTGCCCAAATTGCATTTTTTTCACCTAAAAAAATAAAAATCGATATTTTGTTTCTGAATAGTCACCTCATTGCTTGTATTGTTTAGCACAGATAAGAATTTAAGAAGCGGCCTAGGCAACAGTTAAATTAAACTTCAGAAGCCATCCTCTCAAGAGCCATAATTTTGTTCCCAGTGGGCTTTTAAATGCTACTTACATGCTGCCATCCAAGTCCCATTATAGATGTCGATGCGTCTTAAGTTAGGCTTTATTTAAAAAGAAAAAAAAACCCCTTCTTTTTGAGTGAAACGTGGAAGCAAATAATTAGATTAAATTGTTCAGGAAACGAGATGGGTGAATTGGATCCGTGGAGTGGTTACACAGCCTCCAATCTGAGGGCATCGCATGGGTGGAAGGAGGAAGTTGGAAATCCTGCCCTGGCACGCAGATACGCTGTTAGGAAAATCAAAGCTCAAGCTGAGACTTGAATGTCAAGGCTAAGAGGAAGTTTCTACCACTGGATTGGTAGGATGAGGATTGGGAATGTGTTTCTGGGACATGAAGCAGAAAAAGGTGACAGGGAACAGTCGGCATGAATTTAGCAGGGATAAATCCTGGTTTACTGAGCAGATTCACTTCGGTGAAGACCTGGCTGGGTTTGAGGATGAGGGGAGAGCAGTGGACATTTTCCTCGGTTTTAACAAGGTTGTGGGCACTCCCTCCCACAGTGTTACTCAAGTTGGGAGGTTGTGGTGGGATGGTTGTGGTCTGGTGGACGTCCAGAGGGGTAAAACTCTGGGTGGATGATGGGGCTCAGAGGTCAGGTTTAGTGGGGTGTGCTCTACCTGGAGGCAGCAGCAAGTGGAGGATTGCAGGGGTCATGTTAGAAGATCCTGCTTGTTTCATGATAATAGATGAAGGCACCCAGTGATATTAGAGTTGCACTGCAGCTTTTGACTGTAACCAGTATCTTCAGATTTCAGAACTTGTATGTATTCCTGAGTCTTACTCATTTAGTTCTGTAATAGGTCTTCACTGAGAAGAGGTTAGCATGTAGGACAAAGCCAATGAAGATTTACTCCCCCAGTAAATTTACTAACACCCTTCCCTTGGAAGCTCTTTCAACATTCAGTGAATTTGCTAGCTAATATGAGCAAGGTGTCAGGTTCTGCTTAGCCCTTGTGAAAAGGTGGGACAAGGGCACGCAGCTTCGCTACCCCCACCTGATCGTGGGCACAAGGTAAATCCTGGTGGCAGGTCAGGTGGAGGAGCAACAAGCTCTGGAGCTCAGAGGACTTCCCTAGAAAGGATTAGTCCCATCACAAAAATCACCCCTCTCTGCTTTCCGAGACTTGTATACGCTGTCCCGCCTGGTGTCAGCACAGATGCCAACTTCTCGTCCCACAAATCATAGAATCATAGAATTGTTAAGGTTGGAAAAGACCCTTAAGATCATCAAGTCCAACCGCTAACCTATCGGTTTATAGCTGGTGTTTGGTTTTCCTGTCACCTTGCCTATAGCTAATTTGTAACTGGAGAGAGAGTTTAGCTGAGAGACTGTATGTGGTAAAAGATTGTCCTTTTTATCTGTATTTTTCTAAAAATCAGAATGAGTTACAGAGATAGTTGATTTTAAGTCACGCAGTATCCAAGACAGTGTACAGTACTGATTTAAACATTTATTTTATGATGGCATATGTTATTCCTCCAGCTGTAGCAAGCTTGTTAATAAAATATGGATTTACTTCACTGAAAATCTTTCAAATTTTTCATACAGCTGTGAGCTGGAGTTTATGTTGGCACACTGACCTGTACTGTCCTCTACAGTTATTAAAGGTTTAATTGAATCCCTCTAGTCTCTCAGTTTAACCACCTGAAAACTACTGTATGAATAGCAGTGGTCCAGAATTACTTTAGAGCTCTGGGAAGCAGAAATTAGCTTGCATTAATTGTTATTTTGTGTAGTAATGGTTACAAATTTATCTTGAAACTTCAGTCTTAGCATGTTGGAGTCTTGTATACTTGAATGGCAAACCTGGATTGATTTCAATAACATCAAGTCTTGGTCCATAAATTAAAAAATAAAAATACTTCTGAGTTTTCCCAATAAATTGGAAAACAGAAAAATGCTGTTTTCAAGCTAAATTGTTTGTGGAAACTGCAGACCAATACATAGTTCACACTTACTTCATGTGTCATAATTACTGCAGAAGTGATTAGTGTATGTTGTGCTTCTCAGGTCCCAAAACCAGATATTTTTTTTCCTCCAAGAAGCGTTTTACGCCATCAGCGGTAGCACTGTGGGGCAGTGCTGGTGAGTCAGCTTCAAGCAGGATTCAGGGGATCCGTGTGTGTGGACCTGAGCGATGGGATGTCCGCGGCACCAGCTGCAGCGGGTGTTAAGTTAAACATGCGCCCATTTTTGCTGGATAAAGCCAAGGTTAAGGATGAGAGAAGCATACAGGCAGACGGGGGCACTGACAGGTAATATTAATGAATGCAGTTGTGCTTGGAGTACAGTTACACGGATTGCTAGAAGGAAGGAGTTGAGATAGCCGTTGCGTAGGAAAGCAGTTGTGTCTTATACCCGCCGTGTTTAATTCTTCTGCGCAACATAGGTACACCTATCATTAAAAAATTAAATGTATAGACCAGGCTGGGATTGACAGTCTTCTCTTATTCTAACTACAGTAGCTTTTTTCGTGGTAGAAATGTTTCACTAACAGACAAATACAATTTTTATTGATCATATTTTCTCCTTTCCATGCTCCATGTCTCCAGATGATTAATTTATTACTGTTCTGGTGATCTTTCAAGGGTTTACCCGGCAGAATTCTATCATTATTTTTACAGTTTAGCTTCCTAATTGGCTTTTTGTGTTAGAATGAAAGTAAATTTTTTTTTTCCTAATTAGGGCCTGCCAGGATTGTGTCCTTTACCAAGGACCACTCCTCTCGCCTCAGCTCTACCCTCCATGTAACAGAAAAATGTTCAGCACCAGTAGAGGACACCAAAAAGTATGTTAAAAATATGCATGTGATTCTCTGTGAGGCTGCTCTAGGTGATACTTCCAGAACACAGGAGTTTCCATAAAACTAATGTAATTTTACAGGCCTGCAAATTTACATTATATTTTGTTGCTAGCAGGAGGAACTTCAGTTAATTGAACACTGGGAGACCTACTGGTGCATGAGGCAGCGCGGCAGGGGGAGGGCACACGGTGGGTTAGATGGTCAACTTCCTACAGGTTGTTTTAAGATGCTTCTTTGTAGGGTAGCACAATAAGCTTTACACGCCTGCTTTGAAACTACAGTGGTGACATGTTACTGACACAACTGAGATCTATACGGCGGGTGGATGTGTACCTGTCCTTGGTCTCGTTAGACGTACTGAGAGTGACTCTTCAGTCGTAGCAGGGTGTCTAAATATTTTATGAATGTGCTCTCACAGCAAACATGAGTGTTTAATAAGCGAATACTATACATATTTTAAAGATGAGGAACCTGGATATGTACAATGGAGGTGGTTTAGGATGACAAGGATGATAGAAGGCTGGTGACAGTATCAAGAACTGATTGTACTTCTCCTGAATCTTGGCTAGTGCCTTAATCCTCCTGATTTCTCCCAGTTAGGAGACGCCTCAGTTCCCTTACAAAAGCACTTGCCAGCAGAATTCCTCCAGGCTCCATCTTGTGCAACTTTTTTTTGCAAACTGAACGGAGAAGACTGTGCTGGGTCACCAATTAAGATGTCGGCAGCTTAAATACCAGAAATCGATGGGCAACATCCAGTTCTACTTGTCAGATACAGGAGTAGTCTTGCAGCATGATAGAGAAGGCGCTTAAAGAAGCACCAACTGAGCTAAACCCGAGCAAGGCGGCAGTAGCATTGGTACTTAAGAAGTACACATTGCCATCTCATTGCCTCTTGCTGAAAACACTTCTGCCAGCAGCGTACCCCATGTAGTGTGACAAACGTGCTACAGAAACTTCAGCTCACAGCAGGCCAGGCTTTGAGCATGTCTGGCACAGGGATCTGTTTATTCATTGCTAGTCTCCAAACATCCCTGTCTTGGGTGGACAAGTGCAGGAACCCCAAAGTCTTTGAGTTACTGAATGACAGTAAAAACAACTTGTTAATTAGTAGTAAAAGTCCCTGAGTTCAGTGTTTCACGTGCTGTGTGGGGCTTCCCACTGAAGTCCAACTGAAATCTATCTAGTCTGCCCGTAGCGCTCTTTGTGGGATCACCATGAGCTCTCTCCTGGTATTTAGCTCTTTCATGATACGACATCCCTCTTCGCCACAACCTCTCAGTGGTAATTGTTTTCTGTTAATGGACATCATGAGCAGGGACAGATTTAAATCAATAGATGATGCTCAGTCTTCTATTCATTCCTACAGGGAGCAGAGCAATAACCAACAATTAGTTGTCTAAGTTCTTGGAGCTGTAACGCCCCGGAGCGTAGGATCGGGGGGAATTTCCAGGTTACCTTGAACCCCTTTGTGTCACGTACATCCCTGATACAGTTCAGCCCCAAATATTTGATTAGACTGATGCTTATCTTTCAGAAAGGCATTTGAAGTGTTCAGGAGATGAAGACACCACCATAACCCTTGATAGTATAGTCAATAACATCCACTTAAAAAAAAAAAATTAGAAAATATAGATTTTGAATGAGCTTCTAAGCTGCTCTTTCTTATTATGTCTTGCTCGCAGATTAGGTAGTCCTTCAGTGTCTGGTGTTCCTCCCTACAAAGGTACTTTCACAGCATAGTCATGTTATCTCTCAGTTTTTTACTGGCAATCTGAATACATTGTGTTCTTCAAGGCATTTTTCTCCAGCACTGAGTTTTTCTTTTTGCACCCTTTTGAACATACAACACGTGGATGCCTGAGCTGGCAGCGATAGTTAACTATTTATCATCTCAGTTACCCTATTTGCAATGGCAAAAAAAATTCTTCCACGTTTGAATTCAGCTATTCAAGGAAAATATTCTCTCCTCTTGTCGAGGTGTGGTTCTGGGAGCGCACACAGAGCTGCACATCATTTTTAAGCCTCTAGTTCCCTACCCTGTCAGTGTGACAATAGCCTTTTCTAGCGGCAAAGCTTTCCATCTTGGTTTTATTAAAGCACGTTTTGTCTCTGTGATCTTCACTTACCCATGATCCAAAATGACTGTGTGATTGCGCTGTTGCTGTTATTTTTTACAGACAGTTGTTATTGGTTTTGTGATGTTCACAGCCATTTTGGCAAAGATTTTCTATGTCTGCATCCTTAGTGACGATGACAGATACCCATTAGAAACATCTCTATTGAGAGAGTTTTTCATTGACAAATGTGTCCTAAGCTAACTGATTCATAATCCTTTTAATATGTGTTTGTTTTTATGAGTTTTGTAGCATTGACTCTTTTAACCAGAATGTCAGTCGTGTAAAACTATAATTTATTGCATCTTCATGGTTGCCTTAGATGTTTATGAATCCTGGTGATGAACATAGCATAAGAATAAAGGATAAAGATTATTATTTTCTAGTGAAAATAACTCACTATTTGGTAGAAATAATCAATAATGTGTAAGTACACAGTGTCTGGATTTCATTAGTCATTCGTTCTTGTTCTGCTGCATTCTTCTTGGGCAGATCAAGAAGTTCAGAAAGAAATTTTCATACCAGATCTGCCCAATGGCCCATGAATTTCTACAATTGTACTTTACTAATTAATTGAGACCATAATCTAGGAAAGAGATATAAAAAAGAATTTAATAAATACCCATAAAATAGCCTTCCAGTAGAGAAAATGGACTTGGAATCTCTTAGTAGTATTTGGCTCACTCCTTCGAATATGAATGTGCATGTGCAACTGCACAAAATTAGCATTATTTTTTCTAATGCATCTGTGTGGGTGTTCTCAGCTCCTGTGGAGAAGAGAGGTTACATTCCCCACTGTAACTCTATGCGTAGTAAGTGGAATATGTAGTACAACTGGTTTGGGTCAGAGTGAAGTAAAATTATACTGTGATATTCTTGCATTTTTGGTAGTCTGAGCTGCTCAAAATTCTGTTTTGCAATTATCTTGATCATTTAAATTCTTTCAATGTCCTTCTGAGAGTGATATGCCATTCTTTCCGGCTAAAATTATTTAGCTGTTTCTTTTCTTAGTTAATGTAGGGGGGGAAAAATCAATATAAAAGATAATATTTTAGCATTAGTTGATCCTAGGGTCTTATTTGATTCCAGCATAGCAGGCTAAGTAGCAAATGCTCTTAGCAATTGTTTCTGTTAGTGGAATTTTGAAAGCACTAAAAGAAATCTTGATCCATGGAGACAGTACAATAATTCACGTTGACATATTTTCCCCATTTGCCACAGGGCAAGTGGAACTATTAATGCTCCTGTACAAAACCTTTTTCTCTTTTTCTCTTTTTTTAAGAGCGGAACGGAAGCAGTGGTGATCGTAACAGTGGATTATATGTAAAAATATAGGCTACCCTGCAGCCATCAAAGGGAGTAAGATTCAGAAAATTTACTATCAGTGTATCTTAGCTTTTTTTTTTTTTTTAGATAGAACCCCCCGTGCAATGCCTGTATATATGTATGTACATTGTGGTTTTTCTGTAGTGTTTTGGAGGTTTGGTGGTTCTTCTAAGGAAGAAGGCGTCTCTGGGGTCAGGGAGCAGGTAGCCGTGATTATAAAATAACCTGGCTGAACACTGCATGTACACATGAACTGATTCTAACAAAAAAATCTCCTCTGAATCCGCTCTGTGCCCCACAACGCACAGTCAGCGCCCAACAGAGACAGCCGTTCCAACCACGTGTACAGGAGGAATACTTGTTATCCATTGTAGTATTTTGCCTGCAGCTTTGAGAGACCCAATTTTCGCTTCCCTTAAGCAGTAGAAATGATGTCAGCATCGGCGTGGCACTTTCTTCTTTGGATGCTTAAAGAACTGAGAAATTGAACTATTCATTGATAAACAAAATTTATGTAAAATATGTATAAATTTAAGCAATTTCACTCAGTGCAGTAAAACTGCCTTTGAAATGGGATTTAAACATGAAGTCTTGAAAAGTTGGTTGGTTAGATGATCAGGAAATAATAGACAGTTGCCTGCTAATAGTGCTAGGAACAATAATTTCACTGTGACGAGTAGTAATGATAGATGAGCAAATATATATCTTCTCCACGTCCATCATGTTGGCATTATGTTAAAAAAAATCTGTGTGTGCTATTAGATTAAAAATTAACAATTTTTTAGATACATTAGCAAACAATTTCTTTGGTGTCCTTTCCATCTTCTTCTCCCCCCCCTTTTTTTTTTTAAGAGAGCCAAGAGACCAGGCTTAGGTCACAGATGAGATGAGTTTGATGACCTCAGCCTACAGCCTCGCAGACATCTGTCTACATCTCAAAGCATCCATAGATTTTAGCACAATTGGAAATCGCTTGTCAGGAAAGATCCAGGAATAGACTGAGAACACTTAACTCTGGTTGTGATTGTAAAACCTCAAGAAACAAAAAAAATCACCCCTTCCCTCTCGGTGCCTCTTGGTATTTAGTAGAATTTACATCTGTGGTGCTTAAAACGAAAAACATTCAAAATACTCTTGTTGAACCAAGGTAAGGTGGGTTTTTATTCTCCTTAAACTATTTGTTATCTACATGAATTATTGTTCATTCCTCTCAGGCGATGGTCCTTTCTGATGTGGGTTTCTCTGTAATGTTAATCACGTAGGTGCAGCCTCTGGGAAAGACACAAACTTTAACCTTTCTGGGTCATGGGTCTCAGAAGGCACTTTAGTAAGAGATCAGCACAGTACAACGATACACAAAGTATTCTCATTTGTTTCCATGTCTTTCAGGAAACGCTAATTAATTATTTATACATTATCTATATACATTTACTTATTATTACAGCTCAGTTGTCTTTAGCCTCCAGTAGTTAATTTAAAGTACATTTTTCCTAAGGTAACTTCATAATCACTGATATAACTTGTACTGTTCATAAGGCGTATCGAATCATTTTAATTAAGAACCCAGTCTGTTTTCATGGAAGTATTTCCCTTTTTGTGTATGTCTGCTGAAATTCACTCTTCCCGTAGTCATGTACAAGCCTGTACTGTGATTCTTCTTTCAGATACATAAAGTAATAAAAATTAATAAAAGATTATTCTAATATCAGTTACTGTTCTGCTGGTCTTAGGAATGAATAGGACCCAAATAAAACATAAGAATTTGAAGTGAGGAAAAAATAGTTTCAGTGCCTGCATGCCCTAAGATGTTCCCTAGAATTAGGCAATAAAAATGAAAACTTTCAAATTTTCGGTGGCATCAGCGTTGTGGATTTTTAATTGCTTACTGTGTTTCTTGTGACCTGGTAGCTCAAATGGCACATCAATGTAGTGAAAAATAAGAGTTCATTACACAAAAGCAGTATTAGATATCCTGCTTCATAGAAAGACAGCATAGGGTAAGAGACCGAATAATTGTCCTGATGAAATAAATGAAAAAAAACCAAACCAAAACCCCAAACTGGAAAGAGGAAGATAAGCAACGTGGTGCTTTAACTGAAATGGGGTTCAGGAGCTCACATAATGTTCCAAATCCTCTTCTATTCCGTACTCTGTTCTTGGAAATTTACCTTTTAAAATGATTGTAGAAAGTTCTTAAATTTATTTTAATGCCTTTTGCTTATAGCTCATGCTGAACTCGTTGTGGGCTTTCCACAGTGTCATCAGGAATCACAAGCGCTGCAGATTCGGCCCAGCCGCCTCGCCAGCGCCTGCCTGGCACAGCAGGAACTACCTTTAAAATTGCACCGACGATCGTGCTGCCGAGAGTAGTGGTCCTTGCGAGGTGATGGCGTTCCCAAAGTCACCTGTAGGGCCACAGTCGTGCCGTGCCGTGACACAAATTCAACAGAACACCTCTGTCAGATGGCGTTTTCCTGTGTAGGGGAGCTTAACCGTTCTGAGGACAACGGTTTAGCAAAGGTTTTCACGAGGTGTGGGTCCCCGCAGCATTTCTACATGCAGGACAGTTAGGCCTCTGGGAAGTTTATCCAAATGATCTTTAAAGAATACCATCCCATCGTAATGCCCAGCGCTGCCTTAGTCTGTAAGTCAGGGTATTCGGCAATAAATATAAGCTCGAGTAGCAGTAAATCTGTCGATACTGATTATCACCTATTTGAATTGGCTTTTCTCCTGTAGTGAAATTGTATGTTGTATGAATATAAGCGGTACGGTGAGGCAGCCTTTTTGCTAGGATAACAGTCCCCTTCTCTCTTTACATTATACAGCAATTCAAGGGGAGCTTTTTCAATATATGTCAATATTTTTACTTCCTATCGCTGTGTAAGTTGGCACATAAAGTGACATCCTTTAGGATTTGAATTGTATCTTAAGAGTCTCTATAGGGGTGAGGATTTCTTGCAGTTTACTTTTCAGCTCTGGAGTTTTAAATCTTGAGAATGAGAGGTAAAAAAATTGCACAAGAGTCTTTATTTTGGTTTAGTAAAAGAAAAAACGGTGTACATCCCAGTAACTGCCTATAGAATGTTTGTTAGAAAAATACATGCGTATTAGGAGGAGTATAAAAATATTAGTATGGGGTTAGATATTTGGAGGCAGACAACATATGAAATGTGTTTCTGTGGCCAGTGAGGTATGTGTTTTACTCAGGAAACCTTGCTAGGTTTTTTTTACTGTTCCAAAATCATTGACCATTCCCTGTTATGGATTTCCCAGCCTGCACAGTGTTCCGTACGTTGTAACTATGGAATTGATTTTCACTGCCCATCTCTCTGTTTTTCTCCACTCTAATTTTCCTGTTTTGGTAGAGTACAAAGTGCCGTTCATGGAGATTGTTATTATTTTTACATAGTTAATAGGATGTTTTTCTTATTTTATTTACAGATTTCTGGATATACTATTAAAATGAAGTTAAAATTAGTTAAAAAGTCTAGTTAGAGCTTACACTTTTTATTTTGGTCCATTAAATCCTGTAAGGCTTATCTGTAGGCAGATTTTATGATGCTCAAACAAATGCATTCAGGTTTTTTGATGTGCAAATGTTTTCTGTCATTTGTTCTAGCTGCTGCGCAAAGGGCAAGTTACCGAAGGTAGCTGAAGTGCTTAACTGATGGGGTACAGACGCTGACTGTGTTACGGTGTAGCATTACCAGATTTTAACTGTATGACCAGGCAGTGAGAGGCAAGGCGCTGCCAGGGAGATGTTGTGCGTCTTGGGAACTGGCGTGGTGATTCACTAGAGGTCACTTTTTGCTCACTAATGAACCCTTCTCTTACCTTAGCGCTAAGTGAGAGCGGCGTGCTGGTAGTGCAATATTTCTCGACGGTACAAAGCAGTGTTCGGTCTGGAAGAGGATGAAATTCAAGACTGATAACTCGTAATCGCCCCAAGTAAATCTGACAAAGCAAGGGAGTTTGTTTCACTGTCATAAATGTATATAATCCCAGCGCGTGGTTGTGCTCAAGGTCCTTGGCAGCAAATGGACATTTTCACGTAACAAACATTGTTTTGCTTTTTGCACCCGTCAGCATCCTTGCTAATTTTTCAGATTTGTAAGCCTTGTGGTTAGTTTGAGAGAAAAGTCTCCAGATAAATGCTTAGTGAGGTGTTACTTTGATACCATACCCTTTTTGTCATTCCTGAGGGGGTCCTCAGTTTTGTGGTATGTGTTTCAAACAAGGAGGTGTGATGTTCTCTGTGCCACCTAGTGAATGAGTGATGTTTATAGGCATGAATGTAATTGTTTGGGAACTCTAAAATTATCTCTGATACGACTATAGGGTTTTTTCTGGCTACTTGTGCAACTTTGTCAAAAATAAGATGCCAAGTGTGTTATAAGGGAGCTAAAAAGTGGGTAGAGAATAACAGAGTGCAAATTACATAGCAGCGCGGAGACCACTAAGTAGCTGCCAGTCCAAACTGGTATGAGCGTACAGCATCTCCCAGAGATGCCCCTACTGCTGCTTTAGCATGGTGCCACGCCCAAAGCAATTAATCCCGCTTGTGGGCAGATAATCACCTCACGTTTGGAGTAACACAGCGAACCTGACCTGCTTATGGCTTCAGAGCTAGGCAGAGATCAAGCCTCCAGCCTAAGCACCCCTCTCCGTTCTGCGAGGTGTGGCGCGGGCAGCGGCCTGCCCTTGAATCCGTGTAGGCAAACGTACCTCTTGCACATCGCTTCTGAATTTGATTTTCTGCATCCGCTGAGTTCCTCAGCAGACTGTCCTAAGCCTGGAGACATACCCACAAGAGCAGGTTCGCTCAGGAGATGCGCTGATTCTGCTCAGGCCTCTGGATGGTTAATTATTCTCCCAGTTCCCTGTGAAATCACTACGGGCAAACAGGTTGTTGAATCTGTTACAAACTTGCAGTTTTTTGATCCTTCAGTTGGCTTTAATATGGATGTCTGTTGCTTTGAGTACAGAATGCAGCTCACAAAGAGTATCTATTTTTCATTATAAATTTAAAGAGACAATCACATGTCATAACTATTCTGTATGGGTCTGAGCCTACCGCCCTTAATCATATAGAAAATAATACTGTGCTTCATGACCAGGCCCAGACTGATTTAAGACTTGAGAAGTAAATTACTAGTCAATAGTAACTTGCTACAATCCAGTTCCATGAAAGTAAACGCAGAATGTTGTTGTGCTGGTTCATTATGTTGAAGGTATATTGCATTATAATTTTTAATGGAATTTTTAGTGTAATATGTTCCAAATGCCTTCTTTAACACCCTGGGAGACAGCTGGATCTGCGGTCTCACTCGACAGTCGAGGGGCTGTCCGCTGCCCACACAATTTGTGTAGTAGCTAAGGTTAAATTTTTAAGGACTTCATTAGTAGTAGGAACCGCAGCATAGTAGCTCTGCAATGTGCATAGGTTGAATGAGCTCCAAGATTTCAGACAGGTGAGAAGGAGAAAACCCTCCTGTGGGTTACTAACCCACTTTTTGTTCTTTCATGTTAATTGGCTGTTCGTTCCTGGGAACACAGATTGCGCCGCTTCTCCTTTACCTCCTCCAATGTCAAATCCCCAAAGCAGCCCTGCCAGCGCAGAAGGGAGCGAGCCATATGGGGCAGGTTGCAGTTATTCCTTCAGGTCTGGATTTATTCCACTGTGAACAGATGGACAATGGCTGACATCCACTAATGGTTCTCGATAGGTTTCTTCTGCTGTTCATCTCTATCTTCTTTTTCTCCTCAGCCAGAACACAGACCTTCCTGGAAATGGTCTGTTAACTCCTCCTGACTAGATGGAAAGTGATACCTCTCATTTCACGACAACCAGAAAACGCAGAGGATTTAATTCCACCCTGGTTCTTTTGTTTTTAGCACTTGTGTGAAGAGGGTGAGATCAAGAAGAAAATCCCTTAGTCACTTAATACAGATAACATCAGAGGAGAGAGGGTTTTTGTGGACACTGGTTTGAAGGGAATTTATTCTTCCATTCATTCAGCGTGCTGCAAGCTTTTTCACTTTTGTATGGCTGCTATTTCCAGCATAGAGCTAGCATAGCCATTCCGTTCTGAGAAAGGAGCAATGCACATTTGGCATTTCAAAAATGACTTTGAATGTTTGACACAGCTGAACTTCTTGTTCATTAAGTGGAACTTTAATCTATGACTTTGATCCTTCAGCAAACCTTCTTTTAAGAGTAGATGAAGGTCCTCTATTTCATTTCATGCTTGTGATGACCACCATTTCTTAAAGATGAAGTGCTTCCCTTTTGTCAATTATTCTTTTTTCCATTTTCCCCTCAGAACCTGCTGAAAATGTTTCTCCAAAATGGCCCTTCTCTTTCACATCAACCAGAAAGCATTAATTTTGTACAGTGGGAAGTTTCACACAGGGGAAGTTATACATTTAAAAGAAAAAAAAAAAAAGAAGCTCTATTTAAAATATGCAATTGCAAAATGAAAGTAGACTGGTCTCTATGTGTGTGTTTTATAAACAAATGCTTTTCAGGATCTGAGCAAAAGAATTAAGGAAAGATTTAAATCCAAACAAAGTCTTCTTTCCAGATTTTTAAATAAATGCAGTAGGCTTATTTAGATTACACAATTTAAAGATCTGGTTTTTAGGCTAAAGTTTAAATGTTGGGCCTGCTTTATCCAACCATTCTTTTCTTCTGGCATAAATCCCTTTCAGGATCTCCAAATAGCACCTGCAAGATTTACTGTTCACAGAAGTTAAGATATTCCCTTGAAATATAAACTTACATTTTGATTTAAAAATGCGCAAAGCTTTTAAATGACGGCTTTAAAAAACTGTTACAATAAGTGAAGCATGTTTGATAATGAAGCAAAAACAGGCACGGAAGAGCCAGCACGCACAGCTATGACAAACAGAGGAAAATTTGTAAGAACACAATCTCCGTATCTAGATGTAAGAATATTGTCGAACCTTGTTATTCGCTTTGGAGAGCATTCGGCGAGTATGATACAATGGTAAAACTTCCTCTTTCAGTATCTTCAAAGTCACATCTGCTAAAGATATCCTACCCTAATGTATCTGATCTGTGAAAGCCCAAGGTCATGCCCTTATGATTAGACATTCTGAGGGGAATAAAACTTGTACTTGAATTATACATATGGCTGTTAACAGTCACATTTAAAACAATGTATTTACTCTTCAGCACATGTGCTCCTCCAGCTGACTCTTAAGGAGCCAAGAAGGCTTTGAAAAATGCCGTAATTCTTAGCGCAAAACAGAAGTCACTCAGCTGTGTAACGTTACTGGTAAAAAAAAAAAAGAAATAGTCGCAGTGACAGCAGTGCCAAAATGCGATATGAGGATGGGATTGTTACGTTTAGTGGAAGGTTTGGTTATATTGTAGCTGTACAAGTCAAAGCTAAAAGATGTGGAGATGACAGAGTGTTTGGTGACCCGGAGGTGAGCTGGAGAGCCTAGGAAGTAGAATGGATATGGGTAATGGAAGGTTTGATTGCAGTCAGTTGGCCTGACCCTGGATTTTCTCATGCTCAGTCTAAAACCAGGCCACCGAAAGCCACATAGGGGAGGAGGACTTAACTCTGGGTGAAAGCGAGGGTGATTTTCTTAAACAAGCAGCATCGCATTGTGTTCTGAAGGAGAACTTCACTCGCTTTTGGGTTATTTCATTTTCTTTTCCATCCTGAGAGTCTTCATAGTTTATTCTCTAGAGCAGGTGCCTCATGGCAGCTGCCAAAGAGCAGGGCGGTGAGACCTTTCGCCTGGGGAGACGGGGTCAGATAACCTCTCTCCTTCAGCAGGTGCAAATCAGCTTTCCACTATTGAAAGGAACACAGTTGGTCCAGTTACCATCAGCCGAGGATCCAGCCCTTGATCTTTTCCCAGGAAACATGAATTTGTGCTGTGCGCACGCCGGGAGGGAAATAAGTCCGGCATTACCTACAGCGCCCGTATTTGTTAAGTCTGCGTACAATCAGAAAGGAAAAAGAGCAAGCATATGAATCCCTTCATGAAGTAGCGTAGAGAATACCAAACTGCAGTATTAATAACCTCCTGTTATTGAATACTCCATCTGTTCATCATGCCAACTTATCCTCACTTAGAGCACTCCCCTTGTCATAATATTTTGTACCACACTCCCCTCCCTCCTCGAAGCAGCAGTTCCAGTTTAGAACTAAACATTTGCCCAGTCATGTAACCCCACCGAGGAAATGGCCTCCCTGCCCGTATCTGTTTGTGTTTCTCTATAAAAAAAAAAAGTAACTGAACTCTAGTTTCATGTCTGAATTTTCATTTTTCACTATTATTTTTTCCCAGAGATACTTCCATAGCCGTATGGCTATTCACAGGTTTGGCACTTGTGGCTTAAGCACGTTCTACCCCTAATGCTCGTTCCTGCTGATACTTTGCCACATGGCAACTTAAGTAGTGCGGGGGAAAAAAAAATCATTATTTTCTTCTAACAGCTTTGATATGTATATGTTTTTATATTTGCTAACATCTATAAATGGCAATAAAGTGGTTAACCACTTTAAAGTGATTAAAACCAAATTTGTTTATTTATACAAACCCCACATGAGGCGCTTGGCTAGATGCTGCCTTAGCAAGGCACAGTGAGAATCTAAAGAAACTATGTTGTTTGAGAGATGTCTGAGACGTCTGTCTTGAGCCACAGAAGGCTTTCCCATGAATACAGGAGGAAAATGAAGAAAGTCAGAGGCTGCATAAACTTGTCCTGGGAATTACCTCCCGATCCTGCTGGATAACTCTGTGAAATGGCCACTACCTGGAGACTGATGGGGAAAATCAAGTCATTAAGGAGCTGGAGCCAAGTTGCTAAAGGCTGCCTATAAGCTAAAGCCCTTTACTTGTGCTCTGAATGGATTCCTGAAATCCACACAACTTCAAGGCTGAAACCGCACTTTCTAACCTTTGGGTTCAAATAGCCCCTTCTCAAACAAAACCCACCAAAAAACACAGGAAAATCTACAGCCTGTGCATACAGAAGCACAGAAGAGATGATCTGCTCCTACTATCAGGCATGTCGCTTGCCAAAGTGAATTACTAATGTTTGCTGCCCAGTAGTCATTGTAAGTATTTGTATTAGCTGCCTCTAATACACCTATTGCCATGGGTATTGTAAGGGTTGCAGACCAGTCCTGCAGAATCAAAAAAAAGCTCTCAAATCTTTGCACCCACTCCCTCCCTTTCCATGCGCTAGTTTTTAAGAATCACCCCCGGTCCCCGAGTTCAGCAGTGCAGCAGCAGAAATAACTCTCAGATCACCCTGCAAATCTATTTAAAAAACAAACAAACAAAAACCCAAAACACGTGTGAGAGATGTTGCAACGCGGGGCTGGGAGCTTGGCACGGAGCCCTGGGCCCCCCTCAGCGAGGGCACCCCAAACCCGGCCCTCGGCTCCCCGTCGGAAGGGGCTTTGCCATTTCCCTCTGCCTGAGGAGAACCAGGCCCCGACTTACTGCCGGGCTCAGAAAACACCGCTAATATCTTAATTTTGTCAGGGGTTGTCCTGCCGTGTGTCCGTGTGTCCAGCCGCCATCTGAGTGAGGGGCCCCAGCACCCCTGAGGCGCTGCTGTGCCAGCGCGGGCTTTGGGGACGTTTGCGGCCGACCGCTGACAGAAACTGAGCGTTTTATTACTGAAAAAAAGCAAAAGATGGGGGGGGGTTTTCTCTCGCCGGGCTCGTCTGTGGGGAGGGGACGGAACGAGCGAACACCCTCTTCGCTCCCGCGCCGCCGCGCCGCTTCCCGGCCGCGGATGAGGCGGGGGGCAGCGGCCGTGCGAGACGCGTCAAAGTTTCTCGGATGGCTGGAACGGGCGCTCCGGGACTGAAGGAGGGGAGGGGAGACCCGGGGGAGAGGCGGCAGCGGGGCCATGTCGGCGCCGCGGGCCTCCGCCACCCTCACCCCTCCCGCCGCCGGGCGGGCGGGGCCGCCGTCAGCTGACCCAGCCCGCCGCCGCGCCCCGCGCTGACTTTGGTTGTCGTCCGCCGCCGCCACTTCGGCGGGGAGGGGAATGGCGGGCGACACCCGTGAAGTGGCCGGGAGCGGGGAAAGCGGGGGTCGGGCGCTGGCCGTAACACCTGTTTTTGACCCAAATCTCAGTCCAAGCTCCAGTTTGGGCAGCGCGAATGAAAAATAATGGATTTCTAGTTAATTCTCGGTGAAAGCAGGCGTTGCCCTCCCGAGGGGGTGACAGGGAGCGGCGCTGTGTGGGAAGGCCAGGTTACCCCGCGGGGACACCGGGGGCGCCCGGCCGCGGGGACCCCGCCTGTCTCCTCCCCAGAGAAGCGCCTGCTGGCCCCAGCGGCCCCCGCCGAGGGCCGGCCCCGCGCCCCGGCGCCGTTGCGTTCCGCGCGCGGCGTGGCGCGAGGAGCTCGAACCCGCGAGGAGCGGGCGCTGACCGCGTGCGGGCGGGCGGCACCGTTAGCGCGGGGGCGGCGCGCTCCGCAGCCGGCGGGGCTCCCCCAGGCGGGGGAGCGGGGCCGAGCGGGACACCCGCCCCGCCGGGGCGCCGCGGCGGGACAGCCCCTTGTGAACCACGCGGGGCTTTGGCGCTCAGGGACCGAGGGACGGGGTTGACGAGCGCCTGGCGCCGGTCGGCCGGCCGGGCGGGCCCCGCGGGGGTGCGCCCACCCATCCCCGGTGGCGGACAATGTCAGTGTTTGACCAGTTTGCTGCTTTTTCCTCTGCCGGCCCCGGCCCGACCGCTTCCCTGGTGGGACCACGGGGAGGGCTGTGGGCCTCGAGTGGGGCACCGGGCTCTGAGGCTGGGTCGGCGGCGCAGGAGGCGCTAAGCCTCGCTTACCCTCGCCAGGAGCGGAATTAAAGAGTGTTCTGGGGTAGGTTTTATTCATCCTTGTTAATTTATAAAGGGACAAAGCCTCAGCCGCGTCACAAAAAATAGCGAAGTACCCCAGGCGCCGATGGTTTGCGATACCGCGGAGTGTGTCGAATGCAGCTGGCGTTAAGTTCGTTGAAGTTTAAACGAAACAGAAGCGGCTGAATTGGGTCCTAAAAGCGGCGCCGCAAACCAAACGCCGCGCGGATGGAGCGGGAGGCTCGCCGCCCGCTTAGCGCCCGCCCCGCTCTCTTCATGTCTTGGGCGCGTGCCTAGAACCAGGAGATTGAGGTGGGGCGCGGAAGCCCCGCCCGTGGCGGCGGCGGCGGCGGTGGCGGAGGAGGAGGGAGGCGGCGACCGCTCCCCTCGGGCAGCGCGCGTGCGCGCGGCGGGGGCGCGCGGGGGCGCGCGGCGGCGCCTCACTCCCGGGGCGCCCAGGGAGAGGCCGCCATATGCCGCGGCGGCCGGCCTCCCTCCGCAGCGCCAGCCTCGCCGTGGCGGAGCGGCCGTGCCCCCCCCGCCTCCTCCCGCGGCGGGCGCGGGCGTAGCGCTTCAATGGGAAGTTCTCACTTACTAAACAAGGGCTTGCCGCTAGGTAACGATCTCCGCATCGCCTCGCCTCGCGTCGCGTCGCGCCGGCCTGGTCGCGGCGGTGGGGACCGGCGGGGTGGGGGGGGTGGGGAGTGTGTGTGGGGTACGATCGGTCCCCCCCGCCGCCGCCGCCGCCGCCGGGCTTTGTGTGGCCGCCACCGCCGCTGTCGGCCCCTGCGCGCCCCCCCGGCGCCGAGCGGGGCTCCCCTGAGCCGCATCGCCGGAGCAACTTTGCCCGGTGGCTGCTGGCGGCAGCTGGGGTGGTTGAATTAAAACAAAAAATAAACAGAAATATAGATGAAACGCGGGGAGGGGGGTGAGGCGCAGTCAGCGGACTGGAGGGCGCCAAGGGTGTAATTCATCCTTAAATAAAAAAGTCAAACGGCGCTAAAACTGCATCCAGAATGATTTTGGGGTGGTTTTTTACTCCCCCCGGTCCCGTTCGCTTTTGGGTTGAGCGGTGCCCTGGCTTTTAATTGCAGAGAAATGTTGGTAAAGTGCCACGGGGAGGGGGGAAAGCTGTGGTAATATTTCAATAAACAGGAAGTTTAAAAGCGGCGTTTTATTGCTGTAAAAAGTGCTTAAGGCCTGGCTGTTGAAATGATTTTGCTAAATCTGCGGACGGGTTATGTATCCAAGAGGTAAGGCGCTTCTCCGTAAATTTGAATTTCTCTCTTTCTTTCTTTCCTCTTCCTTCTTTTTTTTTTTTTTTAAACATGTGCTAGCAAATGCATTTATGGATTGCTGCTGGGTTTTAAGGTAACATGAATAATGTGCATGGTGCGATGTTACAGATATGCCTCCAGAACTGCTTGGCATAAATTATGTTAATCTGAAGGTGATTTTTTTTTTTCCCTTCCCCCAGACATAAGGAGACAGAATGTCGATTCTGTTTATAAACATGATTTTGTAAGCAAATGATACAAAAAGAAGGCTACAAAGCAGAGAGTAAGCCTGTTTACTGTGTAGATACAAGTCAGTCTACTGTGCTGCTTTGTTTTCCTCTTAAAAAAATTAAAATCAAAAGTCAATATCTCACTCCTAGTACCGATCTGGACAGAATAATTGTAGAAAATGCTGTTCTCAGCCTTGGTTTTCAAAATTTCACCTGTTGTAACTTAAATTAAACAATTTAACATCGCCTTATATTTTAATGAGTGTTGTCCTTATCAGGCAGAATGTTTGCTTTTAGGCCGTGATGGAGCAGCTGAAGATAATCATTCTGTTTAGCCTCATTGAAAATAACTAGGTCTGATAAACTGCAGTGAACATGTACTTTTTTTTCCCAGCGAATTAAAATTAACTATAATATTTGCGATGTATGTGTTTCAAGTGCATCGCCCCAATTCTTTCTCCTGGGTCTTAGAAGATGTAAATGTTCTTATTTAGCATTTGAGCCCCTTGGCAAGTAGCCTGATGCCCCGATTGAAATATTTTTTAATCTCATTATTGTATCCCACTTGGAAGGGAACAAGAAAATACTAACAGTAAAATTTATATTTAAATAATTTCAGTTGTAGATTGAAAATCCCTTGAGTGACACTTTAAAAAAATCTATATCCTTCATAAATAAAAAGGGTTAAAAAGCTCGCTATAAAGTAGCCTGTGCTAGTAGAAAGGTAATTGTCCAGTGCATCTCTTTGTTCTGTGTTCTTATCTGTTTTACCTATTTTTAGCGATGCATTGGTGAGGCAGGCATGTAAAATTAGCAGCCCAAACTGCTAACTTCAGTATATTTTGTAACGTTGCTCTTCATTGACCCTCAAAGGCAGGAAGATTTCAATACTGGAATTCCTTAATGTTTGACAAATAATACCCTTTTTGGTTTATTATCATGTCAACTGTCCTGAGATTAAACTAATGACAAAATATTTTGTCCACTTGCAATTCACTGGTGTATTTCAAACCTAAATGAAGCGAAGAACCGCCTGCCCCCAGCCTGCCACGGCTTCCCAATCTGAACAAGAAATAGGCGTTTATGGGGCAGCTGCAGCTCATATGCGGATGAAAGAGCTAACCCGTTCCCTTGTTTTTGTCATTGTTAATGAAAAATAATACTTGGGACGTGAATGCAGTTTCTCTGTGTTTATTTAATGGCATGGAGAGCATAAATAGGTGCAGAGTCAGTGGTGTGTTCTCTGTCCTTCTGTAAACACCCCCACCCCCCAAATAACATAGGTCCAATATTTCTCTATCAAGGGATGTGTTATTTCATCACTGAATTGGTAAATAAAACAGTAATAATCCCGAGAACTGCTGTAGTCATGCTCAGCAGAAGAGTTTAGTCAATGAAACTGCTATTTTGAAATGAAACTACTACAGTCACCTTTTGTGGATTTTTCAGTTCAGTGCTGTCATGTGTAGTTAAGGAGTAGCTGGAGCAGGCAGCTTTTGAGCACGCAGTATGCTGCGTGTAAAAAGCTCATCATCATAAATATTGTATGCACTATGATACTTTATCATAACGTGGAGTTCCTGATAGCGTGACAAAACAAATTACAAGTGCCTTTATGTTTGTCAGTTTGGTTAGCTCTCGACTCGTCCTTCTGTATCATAAAGATAAATAGCATCTGCCCTTTGTTAAAAACGCCCGATGCTTCAGTTTTACTAATCTTGCTGTTTCTCGGAGTTACTGTTTTATTTACAATGTAAACAGGGCGGGCAGGCGCGGTGCTTGGCCAAAAGTGTGATCCGAGAGATTAGGCTTGGACTGGCTACTGTGAAGTGTTATCACCATACAGGCGCAGTAGCGCACTTGCCAACATTTTGAACCGTAAAGTCAATCCCTCCTTATCAAACAAGAACATCTACTGCAGGTCGGTGACTAGGCTGGGTAGTCCCTTTTGGGGAGAAAATTGACGTTATCCCAAAGTACCTGTTCACAAGAATACCATGAGAATGAGGGGGGGGGGGGGGAAAAGCTTATTTTACAAGTAAATAGTTTGAGCAATGATAAGTGTATGGAAGGGCACGGATTTAAATGTCTTCTAAGTAAAGACACTGAGAAGCAACATGATCTTTAATTCGCTTATGTGAAATATAACGCTTAGTCAAAACCAGGCAAATATTTTGGACTGAAATTGCTTGTTGCTGCTTTGTCTTTCTTTACTTACTATGCATTTGTAATACCTAGGTTTCGTGGAACTTATCTGGCGAGGTTAGGTTCTTGTGTGTTTAGAGACCTGCCTTTAAGAGTAATATTTAGGTTTTCGCCTCCCAAGCCAGCTGGGAACATTGATGAGGTGATACTCTCCAGCATGTGTCAAGCTTTCAAATCCCATAGCAGTTGGCAGTGTAGCAACACAGCAGCCTCAGCTGAGGCTCCCTAACCTTCTGGCCCCATAATTATTTATTTAGTGAGAGAGTGGAGATGGAGTTACACTTTTAATACGTGTTCTAAAATTTAAGGTGAGGATAAAAGTTGTAGTACATAGCCCTTTAGCCTTACTCCCTCTGCTGCACGTGTCTTCTCGCTCCCAGACAGCCTAGCAACGGATTTACAGTTTGGGAAGACAGAAGTTCCCAGCTGTGTTTTCGGGTCTCCTTCTCTCCTACCGCCTTGAGAGCAAAGATGATGATTCATTTGAATCTCTCTATTGATCAGGAAGAGATAGCAAACATTCATTACAGAGGAATCTAAAATTAACATTTCCTGCTGAAACATAACCCTTTGCTCCCTCACCGGTATTCCTCTGGGAAGACTGGAGAAGTGCAGCAGCGCTTCCAGCTGTGGTGGGCGTTTCAGGATCTCCGAGCTGCAGTGTCGATAGGATCTTTTCGGAGGCAAAGTAATCCTCAGCCTTCTCCCCAGATGATTAACCTGCTCAGAAGTGTTTTGGGAATCTGGCGGCATCAAAGCATTGGCTGGCTGGAACTGATGAACAACCTAATGCGGTGGTATTGCAGGGAGGGGGAAGCAGAGTAAGTGTCTCAAACTGTTGATGCTGTGAAAAAGGGTGCTGCGCGTCCCCCGATTAGAGTTTTTTAGGTGTTTATGAGGCCCCATCGTTTGATGATCAGCTTTAGTTTGATGGTTGATACGAGTAAAAACTTCAAATTGTTTTTGAACCTGACCATAGACCTGTCTGGTTCCTTGAGGAATACAAGACAGTCCCCTGGCTTGTCTAATCTGTGCTGCCTTGTAGCTGCTATCTGCAGCCGTGCCAGGATGGGGAGTATTTGGAGCTCAGCGTGCCTCAGCCACACCCTCAGGCTCTGCCTGCCACGGGCACCAGTGCCCAGGCGGGAGCTGCCCGTGCCGCCCGCTTGGCTGGCACCGAGGGCTTTACCTGTGTGGGTGCTGCAGCAGGGGCATCTTTAAAAGGAAAAGAAAAAAAAAAAAATCAGTAATGAAATAATAATTAAAAAAAACCCAACTCAAAAGGAACCTCTCCTGAAAAATATCTGTATGTTAGATTAACAGGTTAATTATTTCTTGATGTGCAGAACATAACATGTTTATGTTTGCCTTAGCAGGGCAAGAATTTAGTTTTTAAGGAAGATGATTATAAATTGTCTCTTTTATGAAATATTTTTGTCATTTCATCTCAAACATATCATGTTTCCTGTATTATTATTCCATTTACTAATTATCCAGTTTGTGTCTAATCAACATAATTGAAAATTGACATAGTTTGATTTTTTTTTCTTTGAACTAATCATCGCTAATGCTGTAGCATGTTTCATGTTGACATTTATTTTGGATACCCATTGCTCATCTCTGCATTTTCATCTTTTATTATACCTGCCCTTTTCAAGGGGCTTTTGGAGGAACTTCCTTGCAGTGTACCTGCCAGGAGGGATTCTGCACAGAAAGCAGAAAAGGCTGGCCTTGGGGCTTGCTGAACAGGACAATTGTTAGAGTAATTGTAAAGTTGAAGGGTTTTTTTTAATTGAAAGCTTTTTACTTCCATTACATGTCAGGGCTTTGTAGCTTCAGTATTAAAACATAAGGTAATGTGATTATGTAATTTTGCCTTAACTTTAGGTATGTTAAGGCATATTTTAGTAATTTCTTTGCAGGTCAGTGGATGTCCCTTATCTGTGCCCAAATCACTTCCAGCAAGTTGTGTCACCACTGGCAAAGTTACATAAGTCTGCAGAGAAAGTTGTTCACGTGTTCTGACTCTTACGTGTGCCGGAACTCACCACACTACCCCTTCTCTCCTTTTAGTCTTCTTAGGGGAGCACTGATGCCAACTCACAAAAAAAAAGGAAGGAAGCGGAGAAACATTTCTTACTTGGCTTGAGTCACAATTCCAAATTCCCGTTCATGGTCCAGATTTCTTATTGTTGGATGTGCACTAACAGTCTTGCTGAACAGCCCCAATATTTTTTGATAGACTCCCTCTTGTGCTGTGGTATGTGGACACACCCTGTGATGAGCGTGGTGAGAGGTCCATCCTCTCATCCATCGTGGCACGCTGGAAGCTTTGTGATCAGTTCTCACACCACCATGCAGAACACAGCAAAGAGTGTAACTGTGCTGCTGCCTTTTAAAGCAAGCATTGCTTTTGCCACCTTCTGTGCTCGGGTTGACACATGACCTTCAGCAGTGAGAAATGTCTGTAGTTGGGGAACCACGCGGGGCTGCCTGGTGTTATGTGCATTTACCTAAATGTGCCTGGCCTTGTCCAAAAGGGATGCAGGTCCTCATCCATGTTGGACAGTCGGAGCAGAGTCTAAACACCGATAGATACTGGTTTAGGAACGCTGAGTTATAGGGCCAGCAAGAGAGTGGTTCTGCTTTCTATTTTTCTCATGTTGGAGCCTTGGAAAGCCAGGCTGACTGCTGTTGCTGCTGCTGTGTGGGGCATTGTCCCTCTCTCCCACCCTCCAAATATTATGAATAGGAATTAGCCTATGGCTGCCTTCTGCTGACAGCAGGAATGGCAAATCCAACTCTCCAAGGCCTTCCCTGCCACATTCCCTGTATTCCTTTCCTGAGGCCAGAGCTTACACTGTGTGCCATAAAGCCCTGTACCTGGCCAAGCAGAGGAATGGCCAACGTGCTGTCCTGCATCATGCTCAGCCAGCGCGCTGGGGAGCCAGAACTCAGAAGAAAGCCAGGGGAGAAGCAGCACTGCAGGGTATTTTCATCATCTTCAGCTACACGTACATTTTTTAACTGTGCAGAATGTTATCGTAGCCCCTGGGTGAGTCAGAAGTTGGGAGAATGAGCCAGAAAGGAGCTATCTTGAGATGTGTGCTCTCCAGTCAGATTGGGCTGATCCGCGGGGGGATTTGCAGGGAGGGAGTGCTGCCCCAGGCAGCTGTTAGTCATACCTATAGTCATACCGTACGTACAGAGAGGTGCTGCTAGGGACTGAAAGACAGTAATGCCTTTGCCATTGGTGCAGATCCCAGTATCTTTAATTTATAATTGCAGAATTTCTCTTGGCTTGTGTGGGATTTTTACTTGAATATGGCTTTTCAGAAATAGCCCTCTATTTTAAGCCAAACTGTCCAAAATTACCATTTCTTCTTGCATATTTGCAGCATGGCACTCTCGATCCCCTAAAGAAAATATATGGCTTAGCAGAAACGGTGTGGAGCACTTTGTCAAAATTCCCAGATGAGTCAAATTTCATTAGATGGTTGCAGCCAGTTTGTCTCTTGCTGAGTGTGTAGCTCCAGCCTTTGCAGAGTCATGCAGGGCAAAAGTGTTTAGCAGAGATAACCACAAGCTAGTCTCCAAACTCTTAAACTGATATTTAAATATTTTTTTTCTCTTTAATGTGTTGTGCCAGATATGTTAAACTGTTTATTTTCATCCAGATAATGAGCGTTTTCACATTTGTGGTCTACCAACCATCTTAATGCGTGTCTGGTGCTTCACTGAATAGTATTAATGTGTATCACAACCTTTCTCATGCTGTTGATTTTCCTGTTCGTATAATCAGCATTACCGAGAAGTGCTCTTCAGTAATTCAGTGTTGTATGTGTACATTCCCATGCTGACTGGAACTGGCTAGTTAGGTCTTTCTCTATCTTAATATACTATTTCTTGACTAAGGAAGGTCATTAAGATACTGACCAAAGCCACTGCTGCATTTTAGGTTTTACTTTGCGTCCTTACCAAATCCTCTCCGGCATGCTAAAAGCCTGCCCCTGCTAGTTGTGCTCCTTTCCTAGAGTGCCTTGCACCAGGATTACTGACTCTCATTTCTGCTACCAGCTTTTGGTGTGGAAAGTCTTTGTTCGTTTTGGTTTGTTTGCGTTAGCTTTCAGGATCCTTAAAGATGGAAAAAACTGCAATATCATTTTTCAGTAACTCTACAAACCAGTTACTTGCACCTAAAGGACTTACTACCTTCACCCTCAATCAAGACTTGTAGTTAATACTGCAGTCACTTTATTCCTTGGTTCTGTCAAATTTTTGTTGATTTTTCAGCTCCTGCGAGGCTGTCAAAGCCAATTTGGATTGTGCTGAATTTACCGATAGTTCTCAATGTGGAACGTTTTCTTGTTATCCTAAAACTAAAGCAGCTTCCTCCATCTGCTCTGTTTGAGATTCACAGTCAGCAGTTTAGGCACCAAAGCATTCGCTGCTCCTTTGTGAACTTTGAACTCAGCACAACCAGAGAGCAGATTTTTGGTTTTGATTTTTACAAGCAAAAGCAACATCTAAGAAAATAACCTTTTATCTGTGTAGAGCTAGATGTATTTTAGCCACGCCAGTCTAGATAAAAAGAATGTCTTGCATTTTTTTAAAAGCTTGTGGGAGGAGGCTCACAATAGAGGCTCCATTGTACTGTTAGTACTGAGCGTACAGGAAATCACAAATTAGCTATGACGAGAGTATTGAAGGGGAGTTTTAAGTTTACTTCATTCCTGTAGCATTGTATGGTTTCAAAAGGGTTTCACAATACATTGCCTTTCGGGTTTGGTTGTGTATGTTGTTTGTAATTGGCAATCCTCTGTTCAAGGCTTTCTCTTACCATGTCTTTGTTCAAAAGGTTTCATGTTTTGAATCCTCGAATCCAGATGACTTTCCGTCTTACTGTAAATACAGCGGCATACAAGTACACTTGGTATTTATCTCATGACCACCCTCCAGCCATCTAAAATTTAAATCTAGCATTATGTATTCAGCAGTGAGAGTTATCTCCTTAGAGCAAGCAATAAAAAAGGATTTTAAGTAGGAATTTGGAGAACAGTAAGCTGCCGGCACAACTTTTCCTTTCCTAGCAGATTTTGATCCTGCAGGATGTTGAGTTATTCAGCTTCCAGTTGATATTGGGGGGAATTGGAGTGGGCTTACAAATCCACAGGATCCTGGCTGCGTCCTCCGTACTAAGCCCAAGTTATTACAGGATAACCCTTTTACTAGAATTTTGTTCAAAGATTGGCTTGGCTCAGTATCTGCAGTTGAGGAACAAGTTCTCTCACTCAGTTCAAAGAACTGGGATTATGAGGACTCTCCAGAATCATTAATCTTATTTTATTAGTCCAGTGAATAAAGAAAGCTTACAATGCAGTACATTGTAATGAGTTGGTAATTTAGAACCTAAAGTACTGTGAACATTACAGTTTTGCATTGGTTTTCATAACTTTGGTAGCATCTTCCCTCTGGACTTGTTTTTAAGCCTGTTAAATTTTCTTAGTGATTTTTTTTCTGAGATTTGTGGCTTCATTTAAAAAAAAACCAAAAACTTAACAAATACTTAAAGAGAAAATATTTTCTTACACCCACAAAGAGTCAAAGGGGGGAAAAAACCTAAGAAATGGAAAATAAAGTTTGTGTTTTTGACTGTCTCAGGGATGCGATCTTAGAAAAATTATAGATTTTTTCAAAGAGTGGTTTACACAAATCTAGCAGCTATTGAAATGCCTTAAAGTTTTATTGGGAGGATGGGATTTTTTTTGTGCAGGAAGAAAAATGACCTCAAAAATCATCTAGTTCTCTCTCAGATTTTCAAAGAGAATTAGGGAAGATTAGTTTTCATTTAAGAAGAGTAATTCCAAAGAGAACATTAAGAAGTGATTATTTTTATAAATAGTAAATAACCTGGTCTGTTATATCTAAGACTTCTTTGATCACAAAAATGCATAGTGAGAGAAGCAGTCCATGAATAAGCCATATGATACCTGGGAAACAGCTCACATTTAATTAAGTACAATTTTAAATCAGGTCAGTTAAGCTAGTGCAAGCCTGTTTGAACTCTGGTTTAAGTGTAAACTAGGCTTATTGCACATTTGCAGTATAGGAATCAGCAAAACCAAATCAAAATGTGATACTTTGCAACGACTGCATATTGGGTATTTGTGTTCTGGTTTACAAGCATACTTGAGCGTAAATACAACTTCTCCGTGTGGGATTCGTACCTCTCTGTAAAAGGAACTTTACTGAAGCCCCTGTGTTTGGGCATTAATACCCTACCTGAGAACTATGTCACCTTCTTGAATACCACCTGTTTTTTCCTTTGGTTATACAAGAAGTTTCACATTACTTAAAACCTTAGGTAAGTACTGAAGGAAGGTGAAGCGTGGGGTTGCTGACTTTCAGGGCAAATTTGGTCTAATTATTGACAGGAGAATTGAAAGAGTGGGGAGCAAAGACAGTGGTGCTAGCAAATGTGCTCAGTGGTGATGGAATGGCCCAGATGCTCTTGGTGGTCTTCCCACACTCACAAGTAGCTCCAGGAGTGACCTGGGGTAAGTCACTTCCCTCCTCTGTGCCCATTCCCACCACGCCTTCAGTGTGGGTAGCGATGGTGAGGTTACCTGGGAAAGCTGAAACAGGATCTGCTGGAAATGGTGCCGAATCAGAGCAGGATTCTGTAGTTAATGGTGCTTTGAGTAGGTGCTTGGTAGGTCTTGGTTGTGTCTTGTTTTATCACAAGGAGATGCTTTGGCAGGCGGTGTGCTTTCAGTTGTGAGCTGAATTAAGGTAAATGCACTTAATAAAGAGACAACCTGTGGCTTGACTGAACACAACGCTGTACAAAACATTCTGCTGTGATTGAAGGGCTTGCTTTTTTCAGATTAAAAATGTTCTTTCTACCGTTAAAGCTCTTCCTCTTTAAACATTAAAAAAAAAAAGAAAAAGAAAAAAAAGAAAACCAACAAACCCCTCCTGTATACTTGAATCGGGAAGTTGTATTTCACCATTTAATTTGACAGGACGTGCATCAAACAAACCAGCAAAATACTGGTAAGTGGTAAGGCTGCAGCTCCATGTGCTGTGCACTGAGATTTGGGGATGTTACACTAGCACTGAGTACTCTTGCTCCTGCTGAGACA
This sequence comes from Phalacrocorax carbo, assembly GCF_963921805.1. Classification (NCBI taxonomy): domain Eukaryota; kingdom Metazoa; phylum Chordata; class Aves; order Suliformes; family Phalacrocoracidae; genus Phalacrocorax; species Phalacrocorax carbo. The sequence continues at coordinate 7,865,544 of NC_087516.1, read as the reverse complement.
CCAAGGCTTGGAGTGGAGACATGATTGCGAGCTATTTTTACTTAACAGTTGAACTTTGGAAGAGAAGTAGTAAGGGATAATTTCTTTCAGTTTGAGTTTGCACATTGTATGACTATTAAAAACTTCAAGACGACTGTTAAGTAAAGACAGCTACTTGAAGTGCCAGATGGAAAAGAGGAAGAAAAATGCCTTCTGTTTAAAACAGAAAGGGTTTATTGCTCGTTTTGTTGTGGGGTCTTCTCCAGGCCACACGGTTGCTGGGCCTGGCTCTCTTCAATGTTGCAGTTGCCGTCGTGGGGCCCATTCAGATATTAGATGCATGTGAGGTGTGTTTCTCTCTTGTGAATTTTACGACAGAACCCAGGATTCAACAGACATCTCTGTCACATGGTACCAGTTCTGCATCACAGCATCGGGCTGCGTTGCTGAAATTGGGAAGGCGCTTTTCTTTAGTTCCTACTCGCGTTGTCCAGTAAGTGCTCTTACGGACACTGCAAACATTTCTGCTATTCTAGAAATGCGCTGGCATTCTCAAAAGCTGTCGTGGTTTGTGAAATACGATACTGGCTGTTTGGTTTGGACGCGAGACCACTTGATTCATTCTTTTGCAGGGTAGTCGATCATCTTATTGCGTCCATTTTACATGGATTTAGTTCACGGCTTGTGTTAGTTTATACATAACTTGGGATAATTGGAAAATGTGAAAAATGTGGAGTATTCTTCAGTTGGCTAAAATTTTTGAAAGGGCGTTTTTTCCTGCCGGTGTTTGGAAGTCAGCCAGGTGAAAGTTAACATTCCCACAATACCTTTTCTGTGGGATAATGGGCAAGTTCAGGGCAGCATTCTTTCTTTCGTTTATATAAACAGCCTGTGCTGGCCAAGGCTATGGGAGAAGTGTTGCTGAACATGAAATTGTTGCTGTTTGCCCTTGCAGTTGTTGCTCTGTTGACAATGATTTTTTTTTTGAAATTTCATTATTGTTCTCCTGTTTATATTTAAATAACATGGTGTCTTCTGCTCTGTTACCATTTAAGATCTTGCCCAAGGCAGTGCTGTATGAAAAATTGATGCACTCTGCAGATGATTTCATACACGGTAGTGAAATGATGTAGCTAACACAAAACTAATTTTCAGAAGCTTTCAATAAGCAGAAAGGTGTTTGTACAACAATAGAGTCTCTTTGATAATAGATGAAGAGGTGAGTGTCTGAGAAGCTGAACTGACCTTTCATCTTACTCTGCTTTGCCACCCCTGGTCCTTCCAAAACACAGCAGGAGTTAATGGTCAGGGAAGCGTGGAGCCAGGTGTGCGGGCACTGTCTGCTCTATGGCAGGCTGACAGCTTTTAGTTGCCACTCCTGTTTTGAGTAAGGGTAATTTTTATAATATTAAAGATTGATAGGAATTTATTAAAATACATTTTCCTGTCAGAATTTGTATCTTTGTACTTTCAGAGTTGCTGAAGTTCATGTACTGTGAAGGTTATTGCAAAGTGCGTAACTTTGCATATAGAGTGTTATCCGTTACGAATGTTCAGTGTGTCTTAAGCGCATGTGTAGACTTTTTTTTGAGGACCCCAAACAGGAATTTATTGTATACTGCCTCAAAGTAATAGTTTATACATGAAGACCTCTGCAGAAATCATGGCCTTTCCACCCAGATGGATTACCATTTTTCAGCCTCTACAAAAACTACAGTAATGCTGGGTCAGTTAGCTGTGGCCAACCTTAGGTACAGGTTGGAGAAAAGTAGTCAGAAACATAGAGAACTTCAGTTATGCTAAACGTTTAATCTGCAGTTTTCATGGGCTGTGATGTAAATGCTGTTCTTACTAAAAAATTCATATTGGTGACTTAACAGTTTTTCATCTTAGGTCTTTTCTACCAGAATTTTTTTTTGGCCTTGAAACGGCAAAGTTTTTCCTAGAAAATACAGGGATTTTTACTGTCAGTGCTTAAGAGGACAGCAAGTAAGTGTCACATCTAAAATTCAATTATTAGTGAATTCTGAATTGACAGAGGAAGAAAGTCTGGTGAAACCCTTAATCTTTCATGCTGTCTGGATAGGTTGGGACATAGCAATATAATTATTCCCATTCATCCACAGATGTCACTGACATCCCTGTGCAGGCTGAAGCTAGTAAATAACCCTAGAAATCATTTTATGTAAACTTTGCATTTTTCCATGCAGTGTGTAGGCCTGTTGTCACATAAGCTGTATGTTCACATAAATACAAGTCAGTAGGATGAGCACAAGCACTCATAATTTTTTCTTCTCTTTACATGCAAAGTGCAGCACAACAGTAACATTCAAATGCACTAAAATGCATTAATGGTGGGATTTCCAACTTCCAGTTTTGTGACCATAATTTTTCATCTGTTTTTAAACCTCTAATGCCTTTTAATATGTTTTCATGGACTAAATAGGAAGAAAAGCACTGTTGCTTACTTGATAAAATAAAGATGTATTAAGAAATAGAAATTTATTGTCCTGTCTTCAGTTTGTATTCATTTAGAACACAGGTTTTATGGACCTTTTAGTTGGAGGTTATTTAGTTCTCTAGGATTGAAGAACAAATACTTGCGCTGCTGTATTTATTGCATGTAATTGTCAGTATCTTGGAACCAGCTATATTTAGATCTGTAGCATTCTTTTCTATTCAGTATTTCAAAGCATCCTGACTTAAATTAAGTCTATTTTTCCCACTGCAAATGCATACATGTATGGACCATATATGCCATGATTTTGTGTCAACTTATTTTTTTGCTGTAGTACAGAAAGTGTTAGCATCTTTTTATCAATTGTGAAGTTGAAGTAGCTTGTACACATAGAAATTTTTAATTACATCAGATATGTATGTGCCCATCGCTACACAAGCCGCTTGTGTGCAGATACGTATCTGCTCATTCCTAATGTGCTTCATTTTGCGACTAACACTCAAATAGCGAGCTGCCTTCCCCTGCAAGCAGCTCTGCTGACTGATTGCAGAGCCCCAGTACCACTCAGTGTGAATCAGGAACAAAGTGAGACCTTCTTAGATAAAGACAAAAAATAAAATCCTAATGAAAGATGTGCACCGAATAGTAACTTGCGCTTTTGTGTCTACCAACTGTGAAACCTCCATAAGAATTGCTACTATTGTATGAGCGTTCCCACCTTCTTAATAGAGGTGTTCTGTATCCTGTTTTTCTTGCTGACTGGAGAATGACAGTTTTTAAAAGTATTGTAATGATGAAGTGCCATTAGCTGTATACCATTCACATCTTAAATTGCATCCTTTGTTGTGTTTCTTGTAAAATAGTTGGGTATGGTCAGGATCTTGATTTGCAGCACTTCTGCTTTCTTTTGATTTTCTTGGTTTGTAGGTTATTCATTTTTTTGTTGAATTATATGTATTTCTGTGATTAGTTGGCATGGAAACATGGCTGCTTTATAGGCCAGTTGCTTTTAGCATTAATTTGCAGGTACTTGTTTTTGAATGTGAAAATGGAAACCATTAATGTTCTTCATCATTCCCCATCATTAATACTTGCATGCTTTCCGACGCAATGTGAATTATCTTTCTTCCTGTCTTAGAGGGGAAAATGTATTTTTTCCCCTCTTAAAAAAAAAAAGTATTCTGCTGCATCACATACACTGTATTAAGAAAAAAGTACTTTGTGTAAGAATTATTTTTATACATCTAACTCAACAGAATCAATGAAACAAAGCCTAACACCAGATCTTAGTTTAAGCCCAGAAAGCCTATAACGCTTTTCAATAATGCAAAGTCATGCCACTCAATTTCTGTGTTTATTAATGATTTACTGATGTTACTTTTCCTTTTTTATTTCAAGAGAGCCCTATTTTCTTGTAGAGGTTTGCTGAATTTCACTTGGCAAAGGTTAGAGGTTTGCTTTGACAGCTTCTGAAATACCTCAACACTGACAAAAATGAAGTTGTAGACTTTTTAATAGTTATTGCAGTAGTACTCATGGTGACATGATGGTATGCTGCAGCGACTGCTGCTTGGCAAAGAACAAGTAGCCCTATTACACGTCTTCATTGTGAAGAGTAGTTAGACTACTACTGTTCATATTTATAGAAATTTAAAGCTGTCTGAATGCATACTATTTTAAGTATAGATAACTAAATATCTAATTTAAGACCTGCTGCAAGCAGGTGCAGACTGTCTGCTTTCAGTGTAGTTGCTTTCAAGTTCTTTAGGATGAGATTTAATTTCTTTCTAATTTCTAATAGCTACAGACTGTCTGAAGAGCTTTATACAGATTGGATGTGCATAATAAAAACAAGATTTGAATTAATTTACTTTGGCCCATACTTCTCTATCCCATTCCAGACTCCAAACACTTTGTTTCACTAACCATTTCATAGGGAGCATGCAGAACAAACAAATTCAATTGGTACTGCTCGTAACTCTGTTTTACATATTTAGTAAGCAGTTCATCTGGCGTATGGTGCGTATTGCTGCACTGCTTTTTCTTTATTCCCGAAGTTAAAGTACATGCCGTTCGATTTGAAAAATAAAAGTCCATGCAGGATTTGAGAAATTTCAATAAAAGAACTACAGATCTGCCGATGAGGAATACATTGTTCATGCCACTAGTCCTATTTTATGAATTTCATGGTATTACTCAGCAACCATATGGTTCATTCCCTCTGGACAGTTTAAAAAAAATCAGAAAACGAAACAAACAAAACCTTATAGGTGCAAACCCCACGTTTTCACATTTAATATTTTCTTTAAATAACTTAACTGGAAAAAAGAAACAGTTTCCTTCATAGCAAACCCCTTCACCGAAACTGGTGCTTTCTGTAGTTACTTGCAAGTGGTTTTCTAGGAGGTTGAGAAAGAGAGTTTGGTATAGAAGATGAGGACTTTCAGCAGTTTACAGATCAGATTTTTACTAACCATGATGCAGCTGTGAAAAGAAGTTAGGCTGTGCCGCTTCCTGTGTGACAGTATCTCATCGTATGCACAGAATAAAACCATTTCTCCCCTCTTCCCCCCCACCCCTTCCCCTCCATTCTCTCATAAACAAACGGGGCTGTTAACAGAGAAGAGTGAAAAATAAGTGGGTGACACCCTTTTATCATCTGTGTACTTGTCAGAGTAACTGGGGACAAGATGCACTGCTGTGGCTGTCGTAAGCTGCTTTGGTTTTCCTCCCCATCCTTCCCTGCAATGCCCAGTGGCATTCCTGCTCTGGGAAGAGCAGCAGCGAGACCACATGGGGGTGGGGTGGGGTGTGAAAACCCGGTATAATTGACGTAATCCTTGTACTGAATTGTAACTTTTATTTCATCTTGTCTCTGGAACTAAATTTTCAGTAATCGGCATTGCCTCTTTCTACATATTTTTAGTTCTTTAACCCAATTGTTGTCTGAGGTTGGTGTCCTGCAGCACCACAACTCATTAGTTCTGACTGGTGGTAAACCTAAGTCCACTCAGCTCTTGCCAGTTGTGTTGTATTGCTTTGTGATAAGGTGCCCCCCAAAATTCAGGACAAAGTGAGTAAGTGTAGCTGCAGTTGCATGAATCCCTGTCCTCCTAAGTGTTGGAAGACAGCGCCTTTCTCAAATTCATTTCCCCACAGGTTGGATATAGAACTCATTGAAATCAAAGGCTTCCCTTCTGTTGGGAAGCTCTCAGTGTTCTGCTGTGGGTGCTTGCCAGACCTCCCAGAGAATTAAGCTACTGATAGTGTTGTCCTTTAAATATTTTTGACCTAAAAGTTTAATTATCTTTATATGAAGTAGTTAATGTGCTTTAAAGAATACATAATCCTGCTAAATTGAGCATTTTATCTAAGTGTTCTGGAAAGTAACTGTAGAACAAGTATGAAAAGGAATGTATCAAAATAGACAGGTGTCAGAGTGCCACTAGAGGAAGTTTATATCCCTAAAGGAAAAAAAAATTACTAAAACTTACTAGGTGTGCAGATTTCAATAACCCCATTAATTTTGCAAGTCCTTTGGCTGCTGTGAGTTGTAGTAGCCGTTCTATGAAGTTAGAAGGCAACGAAGTCAGGTGTCTACAAGGTAATAATGCAATAAAAAGTGTCTTAATGATGTTGAGAAGTTGATGTGTTGCAACTTGCTGCAAGGTAGTTTTATAGTCACTAGCATTCAAACCTGGAAAGGGGGCTGCTGGTGAAAATACTGGTGGGAAGCCTGGATGCTATCAGCATTCTTAACTTTGAGTCGCAGCTCAGAAAAGCCCCCGAGGGTCACATTTCACAACGTATTGTGGTGCTGTAAACTTTATAAGAAATGATGCTAACTAATTATCTTTCAAAAAATATGAGAACACACAGGTGGGGTTGCCTCTTGAAGCATTAAGCTCTTTGGCTAGCACCAGCTTATTCACCATCTCTATGTACCTTATTTTATCTGGTTTATGGCACAGACCTGATAAATGACCCTCATGTGGGCGACTTCTGGGTGCAGAATTTTCACCAGAGAGAGTTATTTTCCAGATTTCATCTGTTATTCTCAGCACTTGGTCCTTCTCTTCCTTTTGTAACTGGGATGACAGTCCTGACCCAGGAGGGGCAGAAAGAATCAAAAGGTTGATCTGAAGAAAATATTAAGAGCTACAATTTCCTCTGAAACAAGTGGTGCTATCAAAGTACCTAATAAGCAAAAAGAGAGTGGTAGTAACTGAAGTCAGGGAGCAGAAGTAATAACTTCTGTTTTTTTACTTTTGCAGTGATATGCCTGCACTGATTTGGTTTGCTTTACATCCAGAAAAGAGGGAAAATAATGTGTTCTGAAGACCTGTTGCTCTCTCGATCTCGAGAGCAAGGATTAGCTTCATGTTCTCCTATGACATTCTGGGAAATAGTCATAATGCTTTCTTGGTTTCTGGGAGTTATCTGATAGCTGTTGTCTAGCACTGGGCAAGCACTAAGCTGTCATTCCCTCCCATTTTTTAAGAAACTACAGCCAGCAGGAAGCAGTTAAGTTAGACTTGCTTTCCAGTATCTTTCTCTATGCTGTGTCCATTTTCTGAACAACAGAATGAGTTTACTTGCATGAAGTCAGTGATGCTTTTGATTATCTTTGGATGATAAAATTCCAAGTCACTTGATTGTTCCCCGTGACTGTCTGTTTTTAGAAATATAATGCTCCTGCTTGCCTTTCAGCATGCTGCTGTTTATCCTGCTGCTGACATCCCTCCCGTTTCTGCTTTCAGAATGTGTAGAAAAACCATTGAGTAAGGGTTCTTATTTTGGAAAATTTTTATTGCATCTAATACACTGGTGTCATTTCCATTCGAATTGCTTCTCAATCTGTTGCCAATCTATATTTTGTTTTGAAAGGAAGTTGCTGGAGTCCGTTTTTTGTAACTGTCCATTTTTTCACAAACTGTAACACTGCAGAAGTCTGAGGCTGATGCTGCGAGGGGGGGATGTGACATTTGTGTGACGCACATATGTGCCGTGGGCAGATTTTGTAAATGTCTCTGCCTGCAGACTGGGGGACAGGGGAGCTGTAACGTTGTTTTTTTTCAAGATAAAACATACGTGGAAAAAACTAGAATAAAACTACATACTGACATCTGAACTTCGTTTGCTGAGAAATGTAATAGTGAATTCGCTTTCCAAAATATAGTGCTCGATCAATGTGAGAATATACAGTTGGAGAACTAACCTGTTAAGAAATCTTGCTGGTCTGAAGTATGAGGGGTAACCCTTTGCCTTAAGTTTTGTAACTCTTAATAATGGAGCCAATAATTCCTTTTTAATACTTTCTTGCAACTGATGTTTTTAGCACTGATAAATGCTTAATGCAATTTACAGAGATAGAACATGATTTGTACCCAGAAAAATTTATAATTTGCAGCCTTTATCTGCAGACAAAGCATTTTTATGCATGTGAATAGGCCCTTTTCAAGTTGAAAATGGGTAAACTACAGAGATTAAAAGAAACGTTATAAAGCCTAGTGAAAAAATGTAAATATGGGTCATTTTTAAACACTTCTGACTTTTCACCAGTTCAATGGAAACAACTTAAAGCGTTTCAAAACCTTCTCTAAACCCTTTTAGTATGTGGTATGTGTGGGAAGAAATATTTTGCTTCTCTCATCAAGTCATGGGAATAACTCCTGATTTTGAACTGTGTTTTTCAGTACAGCTTTAACTGTGATATTGGGACCAGAGCCTTTGTAATTGAAACTCAGAACTTTACTTGAAGAAAAGCTCAGTAGAACAGGTCTCTTACATCATATGCTTTTATTATATTATGATTAAATGTAACTTGATAATATAAACCCAGCTTTTTGCCTTACACTGCCTGTTTTATTTGGCACTTCAACTGTTGTTATTGGCCCGTTCTCTGTGAGCTTGTCACTTTTATACATCCTGTTTGCTTACCTTCAAAATGAACATCTTTTCAAAAAATCCTATTTATTCAGGCTTGGTTTGGCTGCAGAGGACCCTGGATGGGAGGTGCAGGACTTTGATTTCAGAATGCTCTAGGCGCTCTCATTTTTACAACAGAACTGTTCTGTAGTTTGTAATCGTCATCAACCATTTTCTTAATATTGACAGAGAACAGCAGAGGTCAGTGGCTGTGGGAGGAACCGAAAAGGGAGAGAGAAAAAAAGAGCTTTAAGGAGCCCTTTGCACCGGTTCAGTGTTTGTCAGAGTTGCTTTGGTTTTCAGAAGAATGTAATGGAGTGTAACTCAAGAGGGAGTTTGTCTTCATTTACCAGAAACTTTGATCCTGTGTTGAATTGTCCCTTTTTAATTGTCCTTAAGAGTCTCGGCTGCGTATATATATTTATTTGTTTTTAAAAAGTGTTTTATCTGTATATCTTAGAGGAAGTTTCTAGCTCTCCTCTGTTCTTCCCATCCCTAAAGAGGAGAGTTACAGTATTTTTTTTGTCCCCACTATAAGGGCTGCTGACATGTATGGCACAGTGATGTTCAGCTGAGGGGATGGTGAATCACATCAGATGCTTTCCCAAAATTTTTTTATTTAAAAAAAAGGGCGTTAAGGAGTTACAAAGAAAATGGCGAGGTCAGTGTTCAGTATGTAAAACACTTCTGTGCTGTTATTTTTAGTGTCATTCGAGTGTGTTCTGCTGACCTCAAAAAAAAAAAAAAAAAAAAAAAAAAGAAACCTTGTGAAACTAATTTGATTATCCAAGGCTCCACACTTGCTTATCATCGGACTTTTTGATAAGGAAAACAAGGAGTGCCCCAGGTAATAGTTTAACGTTCTTGGTCAAAGTACAGGTGTGCTGTTAGAGAAACTGTTCTCCGTGTTTGGGATCAGAAAAAAGGAAGCCTTTGATGTTGGCTCTGCTCGGGTTATTGGGTTTCTTTCTCTGAGACAGCATCCTGTACAACATATAAAATATAAGAAAAGAGGTGCAGAGAGTAGCCATTAGGACAGGCTACATTCAGAAATTATATTCTGTAATAAATCCTTGGCAATGTCTTGAAAACATGATGTGAAATTAATATTCTGAAAGTGGTTGTATTGACAATGCTAAAGAGTATTTTCTCCCAAAGCATACTTACAGCTCTGGCAGTGGTTTAAAACAAAACAAACAAACCCAAAACCTGCTGGAATAAAATAACTTGCTGTGGGAGAAAGAGTTTTGGAGGAGAGAAAACAAATTATTCTTTTATTCTTTTTTCTTTCTCAGTTCAAATATGTAATATTTTATAGGCAAATCAAGAGTCGTTCCTTGAGTGTATTACATTTTAAATTGACATTATATGGCTGTTCAGCCTTGATCAAAATTGCAGCCAAGATGCCACTTCTGATAACTACAAGAGAAAACGCAGTGCTTGCATGCTCCTTTATATTGAATGCGTGGGTAAAAGAGTGAGGATAAGGCCACTGATATATTTCACTTCATATGGCCATGCAGCCCTGCTTTGCCAACCCATTCTAGACCTGCGTTCTGTATCCTAACTATTGTCCTCAAAATCTGTGGGACTGCTTCTTCCGTGGAAAGTGTTTTAGTAAGTCTTGGCACGATCTATATTGTTACTGGAATGGCTCAGGGAGTTAATCATTCTGCTCCTGTTACAATTGTTGAAGCAGATTGTTTTTCCAGTTCCTGTCGGCAGGAGTTTTCTGGCTTTTTTTTTTTAAGTCACACCCACCAACCTATAAAGTTTATAGACTGAAGTATAAGCTCAGTTGTATTTTAAAGCAGAGTTTGGGGGTGGGTTGAGGTGGGTTCCACCCCAGTTGCCATTATGAGCCTGTTCCGTGGTTGCTGTCCTAGGAGAAGATGACGGTGGATGTATATATACCCTGATATAAAGCCAGTATATGGTCTGTTGTGGGAATGCCTTTGCAGGCTTGGTTCGAGCATTCAGTTGTTTATTTTAGAGATACTGCCCCATCAGTAACTGGGATATCGATGTCCATAGTTAGTTATGGGCAAATGTGGCTGCTGGAATGTCACAGTTCTCAAGTTCTTTGATTCTTAATTTGTAGGTGCTGTCCTGAGCTTCACTGCAGTGATTCCTGTTAGTCCTTAAGTAGTTCGTAGCTTTCACCACGGCGTGCGCAGGCAGGGGCATTTCACAGTCGCCATAAAACTTGTGGGATAAGTAACAAAAGTTGGCAGCCTCCACCAGAATTTTTCTGAATCTGGGATTAATGGGAGTGTACTCAGCTAGGGCAGCTCCATCATCACTGATTTTTATTTTTTTTTCCTTCCCCCTCCTCCTTCCTTTACTTAATAAAGCTGAATATACTTGAAATAGAGTGAAGTATTTACTGTGGACAGGCACTGAAAAGCTGCATATCCAGGGAAGGTGCCATCCTTTAAAATGTTTTGCCTTTCTCTGGGGTTTGCTTTCATGTATGTTACGTGAAAACAGCGTTTCTGCAGTGTTGGGTTGTGTATATGTTTTATTGCTGATACTTAATACTTTCTCGTTTTAGCACTTCATGTAGTTGTTACTGAATATTGTCATTAGGTTTTCTTTTTAAACCACGATGGACAATTAAAATGTTTTACAGTAACGCATTGTCCTATTACTGCTTGTTCGTTTGACATTAAATAGGTGTGATTCAGTCTTACTTTGAAAAGTGTTCATGAAGATCAGGCATACTGTTGTAGCATGCTCTGAAGATGTAATTTGAGTAATTTTTTGACAGATGTGAAGTATTTCTAGCGTTCATGTGGATGTTTGAAGTACATGTGGAGTAATAGAAAATGTTGCCAGATGATCTGGTTTCACCTTAATAGAACTTTATTTCTGATCACAGGCTTTGAAGGTGTGCCTTGTGGGACCTCGTTTTTTGTATCCTGACAGGCACTTAAGATTTTGTGTGCACACTGACAGATGTTAGACGAATAACAGCAGAATTGCTAGATGTTTGAGGAAGACTGGTTAGGGATCACTATTTAAAAACACAACAGAAACCCATTTCCTTGCAGTTGTCAGACCAGTACCTGAGAATGGCAAGTTTACTTGCTATGTGAATATGGAGAAGTAATGTGGAATCGCGACTTTCTGGTTCCAGTAATGGCAGGGATATGTGGAATTTTCTAAACAGAAGTCATCAGCTTATTTTGTTTTGATCGTACCAAAAGGGAAAATCAAGCAAGACCGGTCCCTCAAAATACTCTGCGTTGAGGCCTGTGTTGTGTGCTGCAGCAATTGCTTGGATACCCACACTCATTTCTCACAGGTGGTAAAATACGTGATGCGTAAATCGTAAGTACATGGAATTCTATAGACCGGGGCAGTAATTACATGCCTGTGGTGTTGGTTATGCATTTTGTGTAAGGGAATGAGCTGTGAATGTCCTGGAGAGCGGCTGGGTGTAGTTCAATTTTTGCAATTAGCAAGAGGATATAAGTGGGTGTGACTGTTCTGCACATCATTGGGTCAACACAGTGCCGGAAACCACTTTTATTTTTCTTGGTCTCTTGCAAATTAGGAAGAAAAGAAGGAAGATAGCTTGTTTTTACTGAGTTTGTATAAATAAAAAGCATGGAGTGCGGTAGTATTCATCAGCTGTGCTCTTGCAGTAAAGTCTCAGTGTGCTTAGCATTACCCTCTGAGCCTTGTAGACTTCAGTAGAGACTGCACATGTGTCTGAGGTTAAGCTTACGGTTAGTTTTATCTTGTATGTATATCATGAAGTCCAGATCTTACTCCTTTGAAAATCAGTTTGGGATTGTTCCTCTTAATTTCCGTAAGACTTGCAGCAGGTTCCTAAAATCTTAGGAAACATAGTTAGAAACATGCAATGAGAAAAGTAAAGAAAGAAATTAATTTTAATCTGCCAAGTAATTCAGGCTTTTGAGGGTAGCTGTCACATTTTTGTATGTGCCCCTTGTTGCTGTTCTTTAAAAATATTCTCCTCTCTGCCCCCTCCCAATCCCACATCCTAAGCCATGGGAAATTGCTTCCTGCTCATACTGAAGGTGGTGACGAAAGGTGTTGGCTCTGATTCTGGTGGAATCAGGAGATTTTTTGTGTTGCATATTCAGCATCTAAATATGCTGAATATCAAAATGCTGAAGGCTGGTAAGCCCTCTTTTTTTTTTTTTCCCCCTGCATCCATTTTGCTGATCCGTGTACCTGCATTGTACTTCAAAGTTTATTTATACCTGACTGCTTTTATAGTTCTGCTCAACCTTGAATCTAAATGTCATTTGAGGTCATGGTGCAGAAAACAAGGACTACCAAAACAAAGTCTGGAACTTAAAAACACATGATGTGTCAGGAACCTTAAAATATGGTTTTGAAGTATGGCGTTTCTAGGAATTTTAATAGCACATATTGGCAAACCTAATTCATAACAGCTTCTGTGTTCGTGTTATGAGTGGGATAGTTTTTGTTTGTTTTGACAACTTGTTCTTTACTTGAATTAATATTAGCATTTATTTTTTAAAAAAAGTAAACTTTTTTGTGGGCTTATGGTAAATAAGTGACAGCTGTGATCGAATTTACAGCCTAGGTAAGAATATAAAATAAAGGTAAATGCCCCAGGGGATTAGTCTCATGTTTGATGTACAAGATCGTAAATTAGCTGAATGTCCAACCTGTTATTTTTGGGCCTTGTTTTTGTCAATATTGATCAGATTTTTCAGTAGTTTGCCTTCTGTTAAAAACTTAAAATCACTTTGCTATTTTAGAGTGCGTAAAGGAAGCTTTGTAAGACAAATTATTTTAAAAGGACATTGTCAAGGGAGTTTTCCTACTTATTTAATCTTTGCACTTGTAAGAACCCCCAGAAACATGAAAACGAAAACTCTCCTTTGGCAGGCTGCTGTCCTCCATTTCATGTGCATAGTGGTTTGTCATTATAGGGTTACTGATAAGTGTTGTGCTTTTTGGCATTGATGTATTTTTCAGAAAAAAGAATTGAAGCATTTGTTTTGAAAAAAGAAAAACACATTTAAAGAATTACATGGACTTTGCAAACAGATTTAAGAAAATGAAAGGTAGGTCAAATTTTGGGCCTACAAACCTGACAACGTCCTTTACTTGTAACATATTCCTTATTTCAGACACTCCTGATCCTAATGATGTTATATTAATCGGTGGCAGAAAAATGTGAAAAATGACATTGTTACACTATTAAGATTAATGATGATTACCTTGTTTGTTTTGGTATGGTTTCTAATGTTAGCAAACGGTGACAGCCTACTCTGAGGTCTATTATTTGTGCAGTGTGATCGCTTCAGTTACTGTCAGTTCATAACATAAAAGGTTGCTTTACAAACAGTTTAAATTATAACAGCCTAGAGTGTGTCAGGGAGAGCTTTCTTATCCTCCAGTTGTATGTGGAATGGTATTGGCTTCAACTCTCCAGCCTGGAGTGTGGTACGCAAAGGTGCACCTTTGTTTCAGGAGCGGCAGGAGGTGCAGGTAGGATTTGGGAGGGGGGAGGATATTAGCCTGCTTAGGTGGGTTTTTATTTTTTTCTTTCACATTTTAAAAAAAAAAAACACATCTTGTGCTTAGGTTGATCCGATAATTTGTAAGTCCCCGTGCTCCCAGAGGTACAGAGGTAATAATTCACGAGTTGTCCTCTCCAGTTTTGGTTATGAAGCTGGGTGATAAGTTCACTGATCCTCTGGTTTGCAAGAGAGCCACAATGACTCGGAATGCTTGTGCATGGGGCTGGCCTCCTGGTGGGTTCTGCAGCTGAAAGCTGCTTTTTATGTTTCCAAGATTTGCCGTCCCCCTGTAAAAGCTGGACTAGAATAAGGTTTTGATACTTTTTTTCTAAGAGCAGCTAGTCCAAATAGCAGCTCTGAAAAAGCACTCTGTTAGCTGCATGGTGAATAGCTGCTACATACGGACAGCTGCGCTGTGTGTCTGTGTGCGCACGTTATACCTGCTACTATTTTAGAAAAATTCCAGCAGTCACTGGCACGGTAGCTGGTACTGGGGCAAGAGCTTCACCACCAGGTTACCACGATATTTGAGGAAAAAAGACCCAAACTAATAGGTGGGTTAGAGCTGTTGGGGGAAGCTTTGTTTTTCTTAAATACATTTAGATAACCTTAAGGGCCTGACTTACAGCCAACAAAACCAGCAAGTTCGGAGTTAAGGCTTCTCACTCCATCTCCAGTACTCACTGGAGCACTTGGCTCCCCAGCACTGGTGGTACTGGAGATCACACACTATCCTCAGACCCCTGCTCATCTAGGCAAAACGTTTGCCGCTTGAGCGGTGCCGACTGTTCCAGGTATGTCTGTTTACAATACACCTGCTGTCCTGCGCAAGGTGCCGTGTGTGTCTTCACAGTCTGCTGCTTTCCCTGGTATGTTAATGGCCGGTGGCAGCACAGCAGGTGTGGTGGAAAGCCAGGAGCGAAGGGGGAAGGGTACAGATGCAGTGAGAAGCTTTAACTTTGAGTTTCCTGGCTTCTGTGAGCACCAGTCAGACCCTTAATGTTGTTTTAATGTATTGTTTGTGTTTAATTTTTAGTAAAAATTTGAACACCATCCAGGCTACAGAGGTTGCAGTGGATAAGAAGTTTAAAAGCTTTGGTTCAAGATTACAGGAGGCTGCAAGAAAAATTAAAGACATGGAAATGAGGATGGAATGACAGGCTGCTATTTTGCCTCAGAATGCTGAAGATTGTAAAGCATTGAGAAATCGAATTCATGATCCTGGAAATCAAGCTCAGATTAAGAAATGTCAGGTTGGTAGGGGTTCCTGAAAGTCTCAAGTTAGGGTAAACTGAGATTGTTTTCCCGTAATAAAGGTTCTAGGATGTGGGGGTGGATGGTATAATTTTTATCTGTGTTATGTGAAATGCTATACCATATACTTAAATAAGCCAGCTAAGTAAAATTATTCTTTTTTTCAAATTAGTTTCACATTTGTGGTGTCAACTGTAACTTTTGACCAGTTTACAGTTATTTCTCTCTGGCACCAAGTTGCATGATTTACTGTTAATGCAGGCATGGAAAATACTGCTCTTAAATCCACATTGCTTTGTCCTGCCACTCCAAGGGTCTGCTGCAAAGCCAAACACATGGTGCAGTATGGCATTTCTAGATAAGAAACAGGCAGAACATATCTAAAAGGTGGAAGAAGTAGTTTTTTGTTCAAAAGGTTCTGATTCATGGTGAAATTGTGTCTTTTCAAATGTAAACTTTAAATAGTGACTGCCACTGTGATTAAGTTACTGTAAGTTTACTCTAAGTGTTGAATTATTGTCTGCGATTCAGTGACATGGTATTTAGGCAGAAAGATTGTGCAACAGGAAGTCTATGCTGAAGTTCAGAAAAGGATTTTGGCAAGCAAAGATCTGTAGGGTTTTCGTGGTCAAGGTCGCTGGATGTATTTGAGTTCTGGGGACTCTTAACAAAAGTCTGAGTTTGTCCTGGGGAGCTTTTATCCTTCTGGTTGTTTTTCTGACTTTGTTTTCTATTCTTGGGAGCTTGTTCTGGCATGCCACTTAGACACGAGTAAGTTGGTTGAAATTGGTAGATATACTCATGTGAGGGGAAAACCAGACCACACCTTTATGTATTAAAATACATAATAATAATACATAATACATAAAATACAGAAATTATTTTAAAGGGCTGTGTTTTGCAATACTGTATTTCATGATTTTCTGAGATAGCTCTAGTCAGAAAAGTAATTCATAAAAGTGACAGTTTCTGATCTTCTGTTATCTGTATGTGCTCTTCTGTTGACAGAGGTGCTTTATTTGTAGCTCTAGGAATCATTTGTGCTGTGTTTTTCCTCACTGATCTTCAACTTTCGTATCAAAAGTTCTGGTTTTTTAAATTTTATTTTAGCTAGGATTCAAACTTGTCATTGAAATCCTGGCTTTGCTGGACTGACAATTAAGACAGTGACCGTAACATTTCAGATGTAAAATGAGTGCAGATATTCTATTCAACATGAATACGACTGGCAATGTCATTTTTACATTTGTTTCAAAACATAATTGCATTTTATTAGTGCTATTATATTTACTGTTTTGAAAGAAACATGAATAAGTCTATAAAATGCTTTATTTTAGGGTGTTTCTAAATAAATGTAATGTGGGATTTTGTAATTAAGTTCCCATTAAAGGATAGTAATTATTGTCTGGATAGCTAATGTAGCATTTACATTGTAGTGCTTGTGTCCTGTACCACATTATTAGCGTGTGGTTTGTTTACTAAAATTGATTGTATGAAGGTTACGTAGCCGTTTCTGGTTCAAACAGGTAACAAAAGTAAGTTAGCAAGATGCACATTTTTTGAAGATTATATTAAAAAGGCTTCTGTTGAATTTTGATGGCTGGATATTAAACACTAGTTTACCGAAAGAACCTGTGCACTATTTCTAAGCATGTCTGTTACTGTAGGGGTTAGGAATTGGTGGATTTTCCACAGGGAATAGTTTTAATGGGTGTTATACTTTGCTGGTGAATAGTTCTCACATCTGAATTCTTGTCTGCTACAGTGACAGTACTGCAGTTGCAGTCTGTTGGCGTAATCAGTCGTTGGGAGATGCTGGGACTGGAACAGAAGAGAACCAAATGTGCTATAGTGACCAAATGCAGAAGGATTGGGGAAGCATCTGTTGTCCTCCTGCCTTGACTCTGAAAGATCCTTCTGCTGTTTGCTGCTGAATAAGCAATTTATAGCGTTGTGCAGTTACATTTAAATGAAAGCCAGCTGCGATTTCTAGACATTTTGCAGGTAGGGTGCTAGCTGAAACTGCATGCGTATAGGAAAAGTGACCCTTGTTCAGTCGCCCTGAAGTGTAAAACCTGTTAGAATAGGTAAAGAACTTAGATGCCAGATTGTAGTAGGCTGGTCTGTCATGCGGACTTGGCTAGGGGTGGACATGAAACTTATGGGTGCAGGATGGACAGTTGAGACTACGCGGGTAACAGTCTCCTCAGCTGTACTCCTTCAGACCCAGACCTGAGCTTGGTCCCAGCGGGGAAGTAATATGCTGCTTCTCTTGACTTGTAAAAATCTCTCTTCCTAGCAGCTGTTTTTCTTCATTAGGTATCTTGTGCAGCTGGGATTCTGCTAAATTTTCCATCCGCTTAAAATGCACGTGACAGTCTTGCAGGGCCTTCTTTTTGAAACAGGCTGGGACATAAGATGCAGGGATTTCTTGGAGAAGGTAGCTGGGGAACCTCGGTCTTCTGCATTAATGTTGGACTAACCTGTACTACCAAGCAATACCAATGTTTTTGAATTCACACTGCAACAAAAATATGTTGACATTTGCATACAAGACATATCTATCCTGCTTCGCTTTCCCATGTTTAAAACTACTTATTTTAAAAGAGGGGGGGAAAAAAACATGTACTTCATTCTTGTTTCTGCTTTTTCCTTATCTCTTCAGGAAGTCCCCTTTTTTCACTCACACTTAACTACTTTTGTGTAAATGTAATGGTTTAATATTATTCCCTTGATTATTTTTGTATATTTATTCCATCTATAATGTTAAAAAGATGCTCTCTAAATAGCCTGTTACAAGGATTACTCTTAATTTTAAGACTCTATAAAGAGGATATAAATGATGTCTGCATTTTCAGCTGATTCTCCTTCCCCTACACACTTACCAGGTATTTCTTTGTCGCTATAGGATGTTCCAACTGTGATGTTGACTTAGGGAGGGACATTTTGTACATACTTTGTAAGAGCTTTCAATGGTGGATTAATTAGTGTGTGTGTGTGTTTGACTAAGCTATACAGAACTGTTTTGTAAAACTGTTAAGTCTAAGCAGATCTACGTAGATAAGCAATTAACCTGTATACTTGGACATCACGTCTCCAGTAAATTCAAAATTTTGCTGTGGTAGGCTTTTATTCAGTTAAATTTTAGTCTTAGCAGATCATCATCACTTATGTAAATCGAATACTCGAATCTTCACTGAGTTGCTTATGATATTCCATAAGCTACACTCTTAGAAGCCTGGACAAGATATTTCTTGCGCTGCGTAGAGCTCACAAAGGTGTGGAATCCAATCAAAACATAACCTTTGGGTAAGGTTGCACAGACACTTCTTAATAGTGCAGTGAAGATGTCCCTTTAAAAGGCAGATATACTGTTCTTTTAGTGGTTTTCTCCATCTTTCATTGTTTAGCCTCCTGAGCCTCCATGGCATTTTTTAATTAGGTCTTCTGCGTTTGGTTGAATACTGACTATAAAATTCTTCCTGTTTTACTAGCTTCAGTCCTTGAGATCTTTTTCTTCCATCAGAATAAACAGACTAGCTATAATCTTTTTATTATTATTATTTGCATGGCTTGAATAACAAGTCTTCTCTGTTTCTTCACAGGCATTCGACCTCCGATCATGAATGGGCCCATGCACCCGCGCCCTTTGGTAGCGTTGCTGGATGGCAGGGATTGTACAGTAGAAATGCCTATTCTGAAGGACGTAGCCACAGTGGCATTTTGTGATGCTCAGTCTACACAAGAAATTCACGAAAAGGTAATATTTAGAGGTATAATTATAGTGTTTGAGAAAACCCAAATATTTTCATGACTATGAACAGATGCAGTGCTCTGTTAGCTGTGACAATGTGGTTAGCTATTGCATTTTAGTTAATAGCTGATTGCTTTAGCGAGTGAGTTAGTGGTTGTTTTCAGTAAGTGATAAAACGTGAATAAACAAAGATGTAAATGTCTGCTCTGAAGTGTGCTTTTGTGCCGTGTATCTTTGGCTGGATGTGGTCCGTGTGTGTACCTACTGAATTAGATTCATGACGAGTTACACTTGGGAAGATTATATTATTATACATTTTGAAATGCTTGTTGGAAGCACTGTTTCTCAGCCTTCAGCTGGAAAGCCAAATATCAGTACTGGATTGGCCATGGGAGGAACTTCCAAACTTCTCTGTTTAGCCAAGGAATTGTGCAAATCATGTTAGGAGGCCTTGTGCACTGAGAATTGACACTACAGAAGCTTTCCAAAGCAAATGCTAACCCAGAATTTATTTAGAAAATTGATTTTTAAAAGTATTCTGTGTGTTATTCCAGAAGTTTACACCCTTCCTGGTTGTTTGGGAGCTGTAAAACAGCTAGGGGTGCTTAATGGGTATCCTGCTAAGAAAACCTTTGATAACATTTTTTGTGATGATAGCCAAGGGAGCCAGCTGGCCCATATACCTGCATTTTCTCTTCAGAGACTTCCTTGGGCATGAAGGACTGACGTCTACCCCAAATCCTCGCTGCTTTCTAGGCAGCAATAGAACCTTTTCACGTCCATATTTCTGTGGAGGTAGAAGAATTTTGGTGAAATTGGCTAGCAGAGTAAGCCTCAAATGCCAAATATTCCTTCACCTAATAAAGGATGAAAACGGGCCTTACAGCTTCTATGGAGGTAAAAAAATGAAACAAATACAACAGCAGAGGAAGTCAGGGGTCCCTTCCAAGGGAGTTTATTGTCGTCTTCTCCAGCAAGGATCCATGATAGACAAGGATAGATCCAAGTATTAATTTAAAGGCTTGTAAGGTGTCTATATCCACTTCTGTGCGTATGGTACTGTATACTGCTGTGTGATTCAGGTGTTAAGGAGTTGTTAGCTGAACCGAATTGCACCAGTATTGTTTCCCTACAGATACTTGTTAGACTTGTCCGACGCTAATTATGGCAGCTCTTGGGTTTATGACAGGTTTTCAGAAGCTCTTCACTGTTTTGAATTCATAACTGGTTTAATTGTTTATTTACTTATCGCGTTCTTGTAATATATAGCATTGTTAAACATTTTAAAGCCTCTGTATATGATGAAAGATTTAATCTTTTCTTTGATGGCTTTGTTACAAAGCCAGCTACCTGAAAATAATATGAACACTAACTTCCCTTCTGTTATCAGGTGAATAAATCTCTTTTTCTGTAGTCCATTTCATGTCAGCATCTTCCTGGTGAGAACCCATCAACCAACTGTTCAGCTTCTTATTTCTTAAGGAAAATATTTTTATTCTGGAAAAAAACCAAAAAAACCCAAACCAAAGTATTTTCATTGTTAAAGCTTCCAAAATTTGTAAGTGATAGTGGGGTTTTTTCTTTTTGTGTGTTTTTTTTTTTTTTTTAACCAGTAAAGAGAAGACTAGAGAGTTGTATGCTCTATCAACATGGCACTTAGAAGTGCTGATTCTCATGGTTCGGGCAGACACAAGGAATGCTGCCCTCTCCTGAAGCCCTCTGTGTAGTTCCTTGGTGGATATCTCTGCAGACTTTCAGATGTTCTGTCTTACCCTTCTGTCCCACTCCCCACACAGGGATAAGCTGGTCTCAGAACAGTAGTCAAGAAAAATATTTGAGGTTGTTTTCTACCTCATCAGTACTGGCTTAACATCACTAACTCTGGTTTAACATCACTAACTTGTTTTGTTCTGCTGTGGTTTTAGATACAGTAAAATTCTAATGTGACTAGGAAAATGGAAAAAAGTAAAATTTTTCCTACTAGGAAATAATGTGCATTCCATACACGCTTTTTTCAGTTCATTAGTTGCTTTTCACCGGATAGTCAAAACAATTGGTTTTGGATTATTTTTTAATTACAAGCTAGATTCAAAGTTGGCAATATTATAGTTCTGATCTCATGCCCTTTTTTAAATGTATTTATACTGTCATACAGAAGACCATCTTTACAGGGGATGGCCAGCAGGAGAGCATAAACTCAAAACTTGAACTTCTGTTTGGTTGTGACGTTCAGTTTTGAAACAGTAAGGTTTTACCAAAACCTAAGATAAATTTCAACCTTGTCGTCTGCATCTGTTGAAAAGACTAGTGGTTTTGGTGTGCACATGACTAAGATTACTCGGTATTGTGGGGGAGAATGAGAACCTAAAAGTAACTAACTGGAGAACAAATGCAAAGAAGTGAAAACTTCTCTCTCTTTGTTGGTAATTTGGAGGTGCATAGAAATGGATAGTGGTTGGGTTTTTTTGTGGTTTTCCTTTTTTAAAAAAAAACACAAAACAAAACTTGAATTTGTGAGAGTTTGGAGCCTTGGAGCAGTTGTGGAGCCTTGATCACAGGTGTGAGGAGTTAGCATTAGAAGTGTAAACATTTTGGAATATGGAGAAGGGCTTCCTGCTGGTCATGAGACAGCTTCTAGGACAGGATGATGGTTTAAAATACTGTGATTTAAGATGGCCAAACAACAAAGGAATTAGAGTGGAAAAGGGGAATTTGTAGTAGCTTGCAAGGCAGGTAGCAGCAAAACACAATCTAGATGTTTTTTCATAGAGAAGCAAGGAGGCTGAGAGATTTTAATACATACAGAAAGGAGAAGAAATAAGAATTTGAATGCTATTTGTACACAGGGTCAAAAGCAGGACGTTAGCAAATACTATCATACCTTACTAGGTATGTTAATTAACGAAAGTTTTCTCCAAATTGGGTAGTACTGGAGTTGCCGTTCTGTAGCGATTTCCCTATGCCAAAGAGTTCTTTTGTCATTCTCTTTTTTTTTTGGCTGAGGAAATTAATGTATGGAAAATAAGTAACTTGTTTAAGATCAGAAGTAAATAACTATTTGTATTAGAACTCTGCTTCATCTCAGGTCAAAGCGTTCATTCCCCATGGCACTGCTTTGGAAGGCAAGTGGGATGGCAATGATATGTTTCCATCCTTTCTAAAATGAGGTTGCCAGTGCTTAAATGAATACTGACATTTACTGACAGTGACCCAAAGTTTTGAAATAACTTTGTAGTTAGAGGACACTTACTACACTTCTTCAGAAACTACTAATTTGTAAGGGTTTACTCCCCCCCCCCCCCCCCCCAAGAGTGGTTTGTTTTCAAGCCAGTCTGAAAGGCTTCAATATACATATATATATTTATGCTTTGACTCCTAAGTTCTGTTTTATTTAGATGTTGCACATGGCTGTGTGAAGTTGAGCATTACATTTGCACATTACTATATTATGAGATAACTGGGAACTGGCTTCACTGTTCTTATAAGAAACTTCTGTTATCAAGGGTAAAAATTATTTTAAGTTTTTGGTGGTTAAATTTCTTTCTTAATAGACATTGCATTACCATCAGTACAGGTTACTCACTGTGTGTAAATTGCTTTTTATTTTACAAATCAGTAAATCAGTCTTCTCAGTAACCATCTCAGACTGCTTCCAAATGTACATGCTGTTTTGGTTTGTTCTGCCAAAAATATAGATGCTCACCCCAAAAAAATTATTTAAAAATAATTAGCTTCCATCCTCATTGCAGCTCATCTTGGTTTTTCCACTGTCTCATGCTCTGCCTCTCCCCCTCTTTTTTCCCCAATCCCTCCCCCTTTCAGTGCCATTCAGAGTTTACTGCTTTTCCTGGCTCCTTGGCACCCTACCCAGCACTTCTGATTTCTGCAGTATTGCACCTTCTTTCTACTTCTGTACCTTTGAAGGCATCACAGACTCAAGCACACCCTTGACATCTTTGTGTTGCCTAAGATTTTTGGAGTTGAAATTCTTTACTCTTTGGACGTCTGACTCCTGCCGTATGTTCTGTAACACGGCGTGCACTGCGTAGCTCCAGAGGGCTAAACGTAAACAGAATATGCAAGATCTGGTAGCAGGCATCTTGACCAAGCAGAGAGAAAATAAAGTGATCCTTGCAAACCCAAATGAAAAAGACCAGAAGCACAGCTGGTTCGGAATGATCTTTAAAGCAAAACGTATAGGCTGGAAAGAAGTCAAGAGTTTATTTGAAGCTGTGTATGTTTTCCCATTCTCTTTTTTGAGTAATTATGTGGTTTCCTACATCTTGTCTCAAATCATTTAGAAGGAAAAAAATGGGTGTGTTTTTAACTGGATTTACTGCTTCCTGCAGATACTCAGTTCACCAGAACATCAAAGAGAGTAAGATACTCTGTTGGAAGTGGGAAAATGGTCTGTCTGGTAAAACTATGCTCCAGCCTTACAAGTGATCAAGTCAATTTAGAATGTATCAGATCCCTTCACTCCTGTTATAAAAGCACAAAATAAAATTATCTTCACAGGGATCTACATTTCCATAATTTTAGTTTAAGTTAAGAAAACTTAAAAGCTGAACTTCTATGTTTTAATTGTACTTCTAAATCGGAATTAAATGTAGAAGCATTTCCAGTCATTTTAGTTTTATCTAAGACTGTTTCAAAGAAGAGCTGAAGAGCTTTCATAATGCAACAAATGTTTTGAAACTGATAAAAACGAATCAAGAATGGTGGTGGTGTTCATCTGAATCTTTTATTTGTTCCAGTTATATCAGTGGTTAAGTAAGATAATTTGTCCAGCTTCAGATTCTTCTTTGTTTAGCAGTAAAGCTACAACCTTGCATTTGTACCATCAGCGCTGTTTGTATTCATGATGCAGTTGCAGCATTTTAGTTTTCCATCAAATTTAAATTCTCAAAGAACATAGATTGAAAGTGAGCTGCCTTGTTCTAAATGGTAACATATACTTGGGAATAAGCTGTTGTCTCGGAGCTGATCCAAAACCCCGCAAATTTACTGACACTGAACGAGCCTTGGATCAGAGTCTTTATGAAAGACTTTGGAAAAAAAATAACAAAAAGAAACCCTAAAAACTTCTGTTACGCCTCATTATACAACAAAGCAGTTAACATACAGCTATCACAGTAAGGATGTATATAGAATCAGTGTTTGTATTCGGTGACCCTTCTGCCAACATCTGTCAGATTTGCCAGTGGCAATATTACAGGTCAAGTGCGGCATTACAGGAAAGGGCAGGCTGCCAGTGTCTCCTCTGAACTAATACCCTTTAAAAAGCAGAATGGAAGTGCTGATGTGCCCAGGAAGCAGCATATATCAATCTTACACACAGATTAGCATCTAGTAGAGTTGGTTCTCAACTAGCCTTTTCTTTCATTTCCCACTACCAGGTTTTACTAATAGGGGCTTGAAAGTCACTGGTGATTATCAACAGCTTTTTTGGGACAGAGTTGCATGGGGTTGAGGTGTTGTCATTAGTGACTTTCATGGCATAATGATCCTTTGGTATAGAAGTTCAGTCCATCGTAGCATCTTATAGACTTGAACTGAAATGGAACACAATTCAGCTTTATTAATAGAACATACAAGTTAACACACAGAACTCCTGTTAAAGATTTTTCATTAAAGCCTTTTATTAAGTAAAAGTCTTCTCAGAGTGTGTATTCTCAAATTGACTTGTGTCATTAGGCTGCATATAATTGTCACTAAATCCTAGGTTTGAAAGACTGGCTTCAATATAGTTTTTAAAAGGAAGTTTGCTATGGGCTATGCAGGTTATTTATATAGTTGTGTGGGTATTTATGTATATATATTTTTTCAATAGTATATCTTAAAAAGGCTAGAAATATATATACACACTCAACATATATGATATGTAGTTTATACAGTGTGTGGATATATAGGTGTTTAGAGAGAGTTTTCAGGAGCCTGCAGGTAAGCTTTGTTTATGTTTATATAAAACAATTATACTTGTATTTATGTACAGTATAAACTTAAGTATTAATGTTTAGGGTCTACACTAGACAGTATCGTGGCTGAATAAAGTGCATATCACGAAATGGGTGGGTTACTGGCAGCGCCATGGATCACAGGAACTGATAGTCTCGTAAAGAGAAACAGGAACTTGTAAAAAGCAGCACAAACCAGCAGGGTTTTGGAGACCTCCTAAATACTGTCTGAGCACATTGGCTTTTATTCTTTAGTTTTAATGGCATTAGTTTCACATGGGCCCTTTGTAATGTTGTAGTGAGGCTTTGAGAGCAGCTACAAGTCTGCTGCAGCCTTCCCCTGTGTGGCAGACCACTGATTACAAATTTAATGTGCAGCTGCTTTTTGCAAGTCAAATAATGCAAGGCTTGCTCAGCTTAGGTCAAGTACATTTTTTTTCTACCCAAATGTGCAAAACATCTCAAGTCTGACACTGGAACATATTTTTTTTTGGAGATGACACATTAAACTCCAAGTCCAAGAAATGCAAACACCCTGTGGTTTTTAGAACCAGATGAAATAAAGCACTTTCTAGTGCTGATTTCCTAGAAGTATTTTTTAAAAATTATTATATTGTCATATTCAATATGGGATTTATAGATATTTTCTGTCTCTGTTTTGAAGTAGTTTGGCATTTTACATAGTTATGTTTCTCTACTCTAGATCTATACACAAGCCTCTGAGATCAGTCTCTCATAATTGTATCTCATAGTGTATCTTTAGATGACCAAGGAAGAGGAGGCCGCGCTATTCTATTCTTAACGAATATGTTACGATATGTTTACATTTTTTATAAAAATAAATGAGATGCTAAGAGTTCTTCCCCAAATAATATGAGGCACGTTTGTTGCAATGGTGACTATGCGAGGTTTGGTGTGATGGCTAAAGTGGCCTGGTGCTGAAATAAGGTGAAAAAAATAGACAGGCAGATGTTAAAGTATTTCAACGTTCAGTATTCAGTGCTCAGGGGATTTGTTAAGTTCTTTGAAATAGAAATGTCTCCTACTACAGTGTCATCTGTTCTCTAAGAGCGTTGGAGACCTGGCATGTTGTGAAAGCAGAGTAGTCATTTTGAGGCTGAAGAACAGCAGAAAGACCTGTCCGAGCAGTTGTGATTGGAAAGGATGTCAGCTCATTGAAGAGCGTATGAAAAAGGCTTTCAGCAAGCAGTGTGTTGTAGCCTCACCTGGAAGTAAGTGTGAAGGCATAGAAATTATGCAGATGGGCTTCATAATCGTTTGGTGACAGAAGGAAGCCAACTCATGTCCTGTGCTTCAACTTCTATCTTGCATCCTTTCTTCCTGAAAAGCACAGCTGCAGTCTGATGAAAGCAGGAATAGCTGTTGGAGGTACGCGGCTAACTCTGCTTGTTCTCTAGCAAATTCTGCCCATTGCCTTTCCTTGTGAAGATCATGAGAGAGTATTGTCTGACTGCCGCACACTTGGGCTGATGTGAAATTTCTACCTTGCCTCTTAAATGTGTTATCTCACTCAGATTGACACAAGCTGATGTCTCTGTAATGAAATTGTACTAAAATTTGGTGACTGTTGTATCAGTCAAGTTAATTATGGAAAACAATGAAAAAACATACACTCCGTGTTCCTCTCATGCATTCACCACTGGGTGTGCTTCTGTAAGTGATCAGTAAATTACTCCTATACACAGTTATTTTTTCTAAAGATTATTTCATTTTCCCAAACTGTTCACATTTATGCTGGATTTCGGTTTCACGTGTTATACTCAGATTTAGTTCAAGTTTTTACTCATTGACAAGCTTGTCAAACTTCTATGTGCGCATTTAGTGTATGTAATGACTGAGAATATAATTCCAAAATATAGAGACTGTTAATTTTTTTAATCTGTAAGTGGCATTATTAATGTTCATTCATGCTGAATATTTCTAACTTCAGATTTTTTTGCTATTACTTTCTGCCTTTTTGGCATACTTCAATCACGTGGCCAGTTGCAAAAAGCAGTAACATCATTTAATTACCAAATTAATATGAAATAATACACAGTTGCATAATATTACATTTTTGGCAATGGATTTCCTTGCTCACTGGTCCACAATCCTAGGAAAGCCTCAAGCACTAAAAAGAAGTTCTAAAAGGATTTTCATTTGCATCTGTTTGTTCTGTATCCCATATGATGGGTAAATAACTGCCTGAGGAAGTGGCTAGCATTGGCCTTAAGCCATAGTTGAGGAATATTCTCCCTTTTATTGAACACGTTCCCAGGCTTCCCAGTACTTTTCTGCTTCCTCCTAGTACCAAGCCATAACCTAGATGGACCCAAAAATGTAGCGTAATGGGCCAGACCAGTGCTCATGGAGTCCAAATTACAGTGTTGACTGGCTGAGTTACTAAAATACACACAGTTATGAAGTGTAAAAGCTGCTTTCCAAGTGAAAGTCATTTTAAAATACAAATGTCTGAGCCACTTCAGCTGTCTTTTAGCCCATATTTAATGTAGTCCTTCAAGCACTGACAGCTGTCTGCACAGAAAACTACACACACCCTTGGCCTTTTCCAGTCTGGGAGAGGAGGGCCCGGCTGTCAGGAGCCTGAGGTAGGTCCTCGCAAGCTCTGAGCTACTTCGCTTTTTGCTCTTCTGATGACTACACAGAGGGTGTTTTCTGTGTCACAGCCATCTAGAGCAACCCTGGAGGGACAGGAGGAAATGTAATGTGATAAAACACAGAATGGAGGACATGGCTAATTGGAGAGAACCAGGATATCGTGAAGAACTTGAGGACCTTGAGGCTTGAAGTGACAAGTGCTGTGACTTGGAGAAAGAAGTCCTACTATAAACTTGGGATAGTGACAGAAGGACATGCTTCAGGGAGAAGGACTCAGACTTAAGTGTGTTAGTCAGGGGATCAGCTGGCAGAGTGATGATGGTCGTGCAGAAACGTTGCATGTCATGTGAGACTTCATTAGGAGAGATTTCCAGCATACATACTGCTGCTGAAAGTGCTAGTGTTGGTATAACACAGTGGGGAAGGAGAGTTCCGGTAGCACACTGGGTACAGCTGTGATCACCCACTGAAGGGTTGGAGCTTAGACTTCTTTAAACACAGTGGAGAAGTGTTAGACTTGATCAAGGGGGTAGAAGGGCATCATCCTAGATGAGACCAGAAGGACTAGGTTTGTGAAGTCTAGTCAAACAAATGCTGAGAAGGGGATATGATCGTTGTCTATAAATACATTTGGATTATAAACATCAAGGAGAGAGAGTATGGTTTAAGCAAATGGCCGACACTGGCACCAGAACAAATGGATACAAGCTGGGCTGTGAATGAATTGAGGCTGGAAATAAGAAGAGATTTCAGTATAATTGAAGCTGTGAGATTTTGGAACAGTTTTCTTTTAGGATTTAATTGCACAAAAAAAACCATAAGGGCATTTTAGGTGGGCACTCAGGTTATAAAGGGGACTATTTCTTGCGTAGACTGCCCCAGGCATGGGTTTGGCTTGGTCCATACCAGCTGTAATGTCGCTGTAGAAGCAAAACCAATAAACTGTTTTGGTTTTTTTTAACCCTCTGTAACAACTCAGGGAAACACGTTCTGATGAGTGCAGTGTTTCTGATTGGTGACTGCTAGATATAATCTTCAAAGGACTTGTTTGTACCATTAAAATCAAGGAGTTTTGTGTGTGTATAATCGTTTATAAGATCAGAGCCTACAGCTGTTCTTTGAATTATGTTGTAGCTGCATTCTTTAAGGATGTGTAATTCCTAATTTGTTTGCAGTTCTTACTCTTACAAGGAAATTTAAATTCTACTGAAAGGATTCTGCTCTTTATCTGACTTAGAACTGGGGTACCGATACAGACACACCTGTTGAAATAGCATAAATCATTTTGTGAAGTATTCAGTATGCAGCCATTTCCCTTCATTTTCATGGAGTTTGTTTTTCTTTTCCTTTAAAATTTTTATTCTTGTATTTTGATTTTAAGAATTACTGCTGCAGATCTTGGGTTCCATCAGTGGTAATCCTCTGTGCGCGAGACTGTTTTGCTGCGGTAGGGTTGTTTTTTATTATTTATGTTGATGTTGATTATTGTTACTGATCTTGCAGTACCCTAGAAAATGCTCATATGAGCAGAAATAACTCAGATGACAGAATCTGTGCATATGCCAGGTCCAGAAATCTATCGAAAAAGAAATTTGGAGCCTCCACAGAACTTTTGTGTGAAGTGCGTCATAGGAACCTCTTGAAGTCATTATAGCTAGCTTAGATGGTGAAATGATGTGTGCGTGCTTTGTATCTTGGAGAGCGATTAGGATATTAGGTAGTGCATTGAAGGTGGAAACACAGAGAAGTGCTTTGAAGAAGTGAAATTGTCAAATTTACATGTAAAGAGGAAAATACTTTCTGTGTTCTGAACAGTAAACTTGTGTCAGCTGTGTGGGGTGCAGTGTCACTGCTCGTTTGGTAGCAGAATTCGAAACTGCTGGGCATGGTGTGCTGGGCTGTCTTCCCCTTCTCCACATTCCTTCCTCTTAACCTTTCTTGAGTAGGTTGGATGCACTCTAACATAATTTGAAAGATACTCAGACCTCTCAGATCCTGTCAATTTATTCTTGCTTTTTTGGCTTGCTCTCTCACAAGTTTTTTTTTTTTCTTTTGCAACATTTTTGCTTTGCTGCAATTTCTTATTTCTTAGAGGTGGCGTTTTTTCTGGATAATGTCTAGTTTGGCATCTCAGTTGTACCAATTTATATAACATCCAGTTTTCATCAGCGAGAGCTTTAGACAGGGACAAACACTTTGTTCTTTTGCATGAATGGACAGATTTCAGTCTCTGTTGTCGAAGGGTTTTGTAATAATTACTGAATGTTTTCTATTCAGGTATCAAGTGGTTTAATAGCGCCGTGAATGCCTGTACCACTGTGTGTATGGTGAAGAGACACTGCTCTGTGACTCCATTCAAAACTGAATGTCAGCTGCCTAAGCATAAAAATACTTACTGTTTAAAGTGGGTGCCTGCTCCCACGGGCAGATGTAGTCCAGTGGTGTGTGCGCTGTGGGGCCAGTATTGCAGAGCATCTCCTGTGAAACGAGAAGAGTTTTCCATCTTAATAGGAACACAAATACAGGTCACAATTCTTCTAAAGCTAATCTCATCATACTAGAACTGATACATCAGATGAAAAAGACTAACAAGAGGCTGGAAGATATTTGGAAAAATGACTTTTAAGAGACCTGGATTTAATGCTTTTACAGTCTTTTTATACCTGAAAATATGTGTACGTGATTAAGCTGAGATTCTATGAAAGAGAAAAAATAAAAGTATTTTTTCTTCCATTTTATTTATAGGTACTAAATGAAGCAGTGGGTGCACTGATGTATCACACTATCACTTTAACACGAGAAGACCTGGAGAAATTTAAAGCACTTCGAATAATTGTCCGAATTGGCAGTGGTTTTGATAATATTGACATCAAATCTGCTGGAGATTTAGGTATGACTACTAAAGCTATTATACTTGCCTCCAGAAATCTGATAGCTTCCAAGTCTTTGCATTAATGTTTTCTGTGTAATTTATACTAACATAATATGTAAGCTGTATAATTTTCTCATTAAAGTATTTAAAAAGTGTTGTGGAGATACTAGTATTCATTAATTAAATGATAATATTAACAGCCTTGTGACAGGATGGCAATCTGTCTGTTCAATATAAACCCAAGCAGTAAGGCCATAATTTTTCATCTCTTTTTTTACCCCAGTTGTATATTTAACTACTACTGCTGTAATCCAATCACAAAATACAATTCCATCAGCATGGCATACTACTTCTGTTTGAATAAAAAATGAGATCTTTATCAACTGTCTGAGACTTATTTATGATGCATGAGATTTAGTACTAAACCACTCCATAAAATAGAAATATCGATTTTATAGGAGAGTCAGTTGTTGCTGCTTCAGAATAAATTCAGATACTGGAAATAAGAAGAGATGGTACTTAGTGTTTCGCTGTAAGAAAGCAAGTCTGATTTCTGCTTTTCTTACTTTAGGATAAACGATCTCTTAAAATCTACAGGTCAAACTGCCACTCAGAATAAATGTCTACAGTTTCCTCTTTTCTAAGACTGAGGTGACGAAGTACATTTCCAGTTCTGCTCTGGGAAGATTTTGGAAACGTGTATTTCAGTGTGACAGTGCTTCATCCTAGTAGTAACCCCACTGATGCAGTGAGGAGCTGTAATATGGTCTATTTGTCAGTAATTGATAGTAAAATAATCACCTGTTTCTAATGGTGGTGTAGTTTGCACAGCAGGCAGAGGCTAACAACTTCTTTGTGAGTTTCTGTAAGGAGCAGATCAGGTCTGAAAGCGTGCAAGTCTGTGTTCCTACGTATTGTAACTAGTGCCACAGTTAGGCACATGCATTGTGAGCCCCAGAAAACACATATATACATAGAGACTGGCCCAGGGTAAAATCCTAGATCAAAAACCAAAACCTAGTTACAGACCAAAGGCCCGAGCAGTCAGGAGTCTGATTTGTGCAGAGAATCCCTGATAAGAGGAGAATCTTTGCAGGTTTGTTGGCTGTTTCTGCAAGTCTCCATGCTGGATTGTAACCCAAGCTTATAATTTAAATGCGGCCACGCCATTCTTCAAGCTGGAGTACAGCAGACTGGGGAAATTCTCATTTGTATGAAGTGCAAAATGGCCACATTCTTCATCATTCGGTTCCTATGTTGTGATTAGACTGAGTTATGCAGTTAGGATCCATGCTGTTTTTGCAAGCCAGTATTTATGAAATACAACTGTCCACTCTGTCAAAAGCCAATAAATGCTGGAAGGCTTACTGTGTAAAATCTCTGATTTTAATAGCTAGGGGGGAGATGGTTGGAATTAAATACTAGCTCACCACTGCTGGGACAAATCACTTTCCATTTGTTGAACAAATAATACGCATCTCAAGGAGATAATGTGAGTTAATTGCTCTTCATAAAAAGCTTTGATTCACTCTTGAAGTACAGTGTAGAGTTAGACCATAAAGTCTGACATATTCCTGAACTTCCACAGTGACTTTTTGAGTTATTTTTCATAGAGTTGGCTCATGGCGTTGTTACCAGCTTTCCCTATTTAGTATTATTTTCACGTTAGCACTTTTGCTCTTCTTAAAATGTATGAAAGCATATGTTTCTTGGATAAAATCTTCAATATCTAGTCTACTTTTTCTCTAATTTATTAATTGTTGACTAGAAAATTGTACAAGTTGTGAGTGTAGCTGGATGCAAGTGAAGTTGGAGTCCAGGGGATGCCTGTTAACTCCTGTTGAATCTGTGCACAAGATCACTGAAGGTGGTGGGGAAAGGGAAGGGAGCATAGAAGCAATGGATATGAGATGAGTGTGCTGTCTTTTCCTATGTGAAATGTCTCTTTTCTTCATATCCTTGCCTCTATCCTGCTGTGTTTTGTGGTTCACCATGTCTCTGCCTTTCAGAAATTAGCTCTTTTTAAAGTTGGGGGGAAATAGGGAAAAAGAAATTCCTACAGTTTAGGAGAGAAATTATCTGACTCTTCTCCCCAAAATTTGCTAAGGAAACCTATTAGGGAGGAAGGTATAAGGTGAGTTCAATTCTTTATTTTGCTTCCCAAGTACGTAATGTAACTCTTTAAGCTCCTTTTAAAGTATTATTTTGTTGATGCCAGCTATCAGGAGGCATGCTTGTTAAATGCAAGTTCTAGATGGCAAAACAAATTTTTGCTCAGTGAAAGAGATGTTTAGTATAAACAAATGCAGCTGTTTAATATGATGCACTTAAGGGGATGTTATTTTTCAGTCTTGTACTTTTCCCCCTGCTGATGCTTCTTCCCCATTTTTAAAAAATGATGAGTTTCATACTACTGTTGTTGTTAGCAGGATGCCAAGATTAATATTCCAGCAAATGATGCTGGTTTATCATTGTGTAAGTCTAAGAGCAGTGACTCAGCACACACAATATCTCTACAGCAGAGAAAAGAAAAATAGTTCTACAGGTTCCTTATGCGGGTTTTTACTGACCTAAAGAAAGCTGTAAAAAAGTGCTGAGCAGCAGAATGAAGGCATTTGTAAAACATAGATAAATATGGTATGAGATTATTATTTGTCAGATTATTATTACTATTATTGAAGAGAATGCTTTTTATTCCTTCATAAGATATACTGGTGTTAGCTGAGGACTCATTGACTGTTTGTTTATGTAAAAACCCAAACAACTAGATGGTAAAAGCAGTATAGTGTGTTTAGTATACAAAACACTTTTCTTCACCGCAGCGAAATAATACTCAGTCAGCAGAACAGAGACAAACATTTGTGAGAGCTGATAATTAGAGAGAGAACACATAGTAAGTAAAATTAAGAGAGACAAGTCAAAAAGGACACAAACTTTTCAGGTAAATATTTTGCTTAACTGCTGTTTACTGAGTACTGGAAGGTAAAAAGCAGAATGGAGTGCATGCAAATACAATCACTTGTTGCCTGATCTGTTTTTTGAAGGAAAAAAAAGAGCATTGTGAGTCTTGTATCAATCCACCTTCCACAATTGTCTGTGGAAATTTGTAACACTCTTTTAGCTGCTTGATGTTATGTCCTTTTCAACTAGTAAATTTTCAGCTATTAGGAACATGGACTTAATTTTGCGTTATCTTTACACGCCATGCAGAAGCAGATTTTATATTTCGCTATTGACAGTTAGCTGTGCTGTCTCTTTAATCTGAGGGACCAGGAAAGGACTTGGATTCTGTTTGTCGTAATTCTACAAACCCACGTGCAGCATGAAACAAATTGTCCCTCCCTGTGTTGTGATTACCCGTACATAAACTGGAAATACTGATAGTTGTTCTGTGAGGGCTTTATAAGAGTCGCTGGCATTAGAAATTATTTTATCTTTTTTACAACTTGTATAGATACCCTCCCAAAAGCTATCTGCTCAGTGGTGGAAAGCTAACTCACACAATTAAATCTAAACAATAACTAAAATGTTGAGAGCTTTCTCTTTGCCATTCAGAACATCTGCCTCAGTGTGCATGTAAAACACATACCAAGGCTTGTGTTCTAAACTATCTGGCATCTTCAGTACTTTCTTTTTGTGGGTTCAGTGGACCGTTCACTGTTTGCCTTTGTTTGCAAACACAATAAACAGTAATAAAAAATGAAAAAAAAAAATGTTTGCACATATTTATCAACTATTATGTCAAGTATTCTGTCTGCCATTACAGCCAGAAACTTAGTATTTTTGCAAAACAGGTGTTGAAATATCTGTAAATTTAAACATTGTAGTTGTGAATTGCTGTTAAATGGGAAAAAGTAAGTAATGTTTGGCAACTGGTGTCCTTTCCCCCAATTCTTTGCAGGGATCGCAGTGTGTAATGTGCCAGCTGCCTCGGTAGAAGAAACAGCAGATTCTACCATGTGCCACATCCTGAACCTGTACAGGCGAACCACCTGGCTTCACCAGGCTTTGCGAGAAGGCACGAGAGTACAAAGCGTTGAACAGATTCGGGAAGTGGCTTCTGGAGCTGCCAGGATCAGAGGGGAGACCTTGGGCATTATTGGATTAGGTATGTTGGCTTGAGAGGAGGTTTAATACCCTCACCTTCAGTTGCTTTCAAAAAACTATGAAGATTTGAGCTATAAAAATGGAACACTTAGTTCACTCCTTTCCATGTCAAGTATTCTGTGTAATACCACCTCATTCCTGGTGTTTGTGTGTCAAATGTTTTCCCCTTAGACATCATCATTCCCCTCAGAAAACTTACTTTCTTGCAGATATTCTTTAAGTTCTTTTAATTTCTGCACATCTTTTCTGTTGCCGTATTGCCTGGTGTCAGGCACACTGGTTGTAAGAGGAGGAGACATCACTTCCCCTTTCCCAGACAAGGATCCTGCTACTTCAGCCTGCTTGACACATGTGTATGCTGTATTTCTCGTCTGTTGTCATATCGGGTTCTGTTTGTGCTTTTTCCTTTTTCTGTTTTTAACATATCTGAAAAGTCTTTGCTACAGTAACAGCCTGCAGTACAGTCATTTTGTGCGTTTGGTTGAGCTGCATCTGAAATTGTATTTCAGCTCAAGTGAGAGGAAAAATATATGCAAGAAAGTTTGAAATGTTTCCCGGCCTAATAAAATCACCTACTTACCTCTCTGAATGGCCCTAAATGTGTTTCAGCATCTAACAGATGGACAGGCTTGCTTGAGATCAGTTAATTACTGTCTGTTACAGAAGTAGAGAAAAAAGCCAAGCAAGTCAGTTTCTATATAAAAATTATTCTGTCATGTGTTTGTGTTATCAAAGTTCTGATAGACTGTGGATGTAATTTCTGTAAATTCTGTAATCCACAGGAATTAATAATATGATTTTGACAGCAAGGCATGACTGTTCAGTTGCACATTGCTGTCAAATAACTAAAGCCACATACTCTTACTTTTGGAAGCTGAAAATAGCCTGGCGTTACATAGTACTTATTGAAATGAGTATGCAACACACCAAAAACATATTCACAGTGAAAGAACTGGCTTTAAAATATTACTTTCAAGAAGTTAGTCATGAAGTTGCTTTCTCAAATCTATACCTGTGTAATTATGCACCTCATTTAAACACACAATAATTATCGCACTCACAGTCACAGCGTCTGTACATAAATAATAGACAATCACTTGCAGTGTTTTAAAAATGGAAATGCGTACCTAGTTTTTGAAACTTAAGCCTTGGCTCACATGCTATGTGTGTATTTGCTGGAGATACCTGTCCTGTTGGCATTGCATTTTTTGTATCACACAAATTCCAGACTGAGATTAGAAAAAAAAGTCATTCATTGTTCACTTAAGTGAATTTTGTGTGTGTTGTTTTTGTTTTGAATGACTGAAAAGTACAGAGAAACAAATGGATAATCAGATTGCCAATATATGTGCAAAGCTACGTGAAATGCTAGGTTTTGGCTTTAGTTTTAAAAAGCAAGCCCTTTGTGTGCACGGTATGCTAAAAGGCTAGTAAAATCTGATTTTAAACGTACACATCTGTTACAGTTATTAACCAGTCATTTCCTCTAGCCTTTTATTGTTCCTATTTCTTTTCCTACAATAGAATATTCAAAATCTCAAGGAAAATTAAATTCTAAAGTCAGTTTTGAAAACTTCCACTGTTTCTTTTTGTGCATATATGTGAATAGGCACAATATTTTGATTCTGACCTGTTCTAACAGACTCCTACGTAGCTATGTATTAATGAAGAACAAAAATGTAGTCTTAGAAGATGTGGAAATAGGTCTGTACTAGACATTACATTTGAGACCTCAGGCACTTGGGCTGTGATACACGCCTAAGTATTAATCTATTACAGACCACTGCAAGAGGCTACCTGTCTCTAGTTTCAGACTAAAATGTGTATTTACAACCAACTTCAAACGACTTTTACCCTTAGGTTATGTTTCCCTACTAGTGGCCTCTTCCCACGTCTGTAGTTTTGCCTCAATTTATTATTTTATTATTTAGACATGCCAACGTCAGAAGTGATGAACCACTAAGAGGCTATGAAGTGGATACATTCCCCACAAAATAAACAGTTTCATCAACTGTTACTAAGTCCATCTTTTCTCTAGTTCTGTGTGGTATTGCTGTTTCTGTCCTCCTTGCTAATGTGTGCCTGAGATCATCTCGTATCCCAACCACAGCTGTACGTCTCTATTCTTGTGTTAAACTTGTGGTCTCTTCAGCAGTGGGTTGCTTAAATTTATCACTTTGCTGCTGCAACAGCTAACTTGAGATCTTCTTCACATCTGTTCCTGGGCTTTTCTCTTGTTCTGCCAAAGAGAAACACCCTAGCTCTTGCCTATCTCTGTTCTAGGGAATGGCTATGTCATTCCCTCCAAAGCTTTAGCTCCTCACTTCCTTATCCACTGGTCTGGCCAAGTTTCATGACTCACTTGCCTTTTCCTTGCCATCACCCACTCTCTTTTCTCTGCCTCCTCTCATGCATATTCCTGCTTTGACACTTGGTCTATACCACTTAATCCTATTATTCCATGCCCCTTCTTTAAAGTTAACCCCATCTCTCATCCTCTGCTTGTATTGAGCTTGAGGATAAGTAAAGACTCAATGATATAATGCCTTCTTCATGTGCTTGTTGGATACCATCATTGTTTTGTGGTTTGGTTAGCCTCTGAGCTCCTCAGGGCAGAGCCTGTGTTTCTTTGTCTTTATGAAGTGTGTGATTCTTTGAGTCTTACATAAATAATAATATCACATCATTAAACAGCTGTCTTTGTCACTTTTAATCTTTATTACTATCCAGTGTCCTATATTTCAAATGATGCATCACAAGCTTGGATAGTAAGCCCTGCATTTAACAATAAAAAAGGCTACGTTTTCACTTTGTATCTAGACATTTAGGGGTGGTTTTTTTAAAGGAGAATATTTATGAGCAGCAGCATGTAAGTACTAGGATGAATAGATAGCTGGACCTGGTTCTGCTGTAATGATCATTTTACAGCAGTGAAGGCAGTGAAGTCACACTCCCTTCCCCTTCCTTCCCAGTTACAAATGCTGATGACTAATAGCTAACGCATGTCCTCACTCAGGAGAGGTGAAATTCCTCCAAATAAATTTGTCTCTGCGTCATAATGAATGTCATCACTCAGTTTGTCTTTCCTCACCTGCTATATTCCCTCAACAGTCCCACGGTCCTGTCTAGTTGTTGGCCAAAGTACTGATCTGCATTATCAGACAATATTAAGGCTTAAGACTTGGGTGGTGTTACCATGCACCCATAGCAGTCCTACTAGCTCTCTTAATGTGCTCAGCAGGAAATGTAACAAAATGGTACTCTCCACGTTTCAGAGTTCTCCAAGAGGGAAGAAAAATTACCCAGATTCTCCATTACTGTTGCATAGACAGGAAAGAGCTGCTAAGTGAAAGCACTTTTTCTTTCCATGCAAGTCTGCAGGCAGGTCATCAGTATTTCCATGGTATTAAGGGCATTTTATAAAACTTTGTAATAGCAGCACAGAGTGCCCATTCTTTGCCCAAGGGCTGGGCAGGGTCGTTGACAACTGCAGCTACTGTACTGTCACGCTCAAACCAGGTCATTGGCAAGGTCAAGGTCAGAAGACACCTATAAACTGGGAGGCTTGGGGAGTAGATGGGTCAGGCTGTAACAGGAGACCCAGGTGTTTTTGATGAGTCTCTCACACTTGGTGTCACTGAAATGATGCATGGCCTTTGCTAGAGCTTTAGATCTCTAATTTCTAAAATAGGCTTTTGTTGCTTTCTGCCTTTTTTTTTTTTGCACTTGTATGCAACATGCATTTTCTGCATTCTTCCCACACTACAGACCAAGAAGTTCATTTGATATTTTGAACTTCAGAATGTGCCTTCCCTGGAATCATCTGTGAATATTCATAGCAATTGTATATGCTTTTTAAGATAGAGTTGTCCTGAAAGCGGGATGCTTTGTGGGATGCTGTTTGTTCTTGATATGCTGAGGTAGGTTTTGAGCCACACCTCGTACCCAGGAGAGTCTTACATAATAAAAGTCTTTCAGGAAAGGAAAATTCCATCGTAGGTTTGTGGTTGTACTATATTGTTTAAAAAGGAATTGGCAAATTGCATGTGTCCACCTATGTATTTGTTTAATGACTAAGACTAAATATGAATTGTCAATTGCGGAAGAATTTATCCGATAAAGTAACTGTAATAGGACAACTCTGGCTTGGAAGTACCCACATGCGATTCCCAAATGTTTCAGAGGAAACTGTGCACATTGAAGAAGGCTTTGCTTTGTTAGCCTGGTTGCCATGAATGGAAAGTGTAGCTTTAACTGGAGAGTCTGCTGGAAGAGATTTCACTCTCGTGAATCCCCTCAGGTATTATTGTTGTAAAAAGCATAAAAAAGAACAGATGACAGAATATTGTGTGTTGAAATGAGTGGAGCTGGAGTAAAAGCGATATGCTTCGTTTAAAAAAAAGAAAGGTTGCAGTTGTGTGACTGGTTTCTTGAGCTGTCAACATGCCAACATTTGAAAATAATAGCAGTTGTGCTGAAAATTATCTAATTCAACTTTATAAAAAACAGCTTGGAAAGCAAACAAATAACATGTATGCAAGTATTGAAATAAAATATTTTGAAGGGTATTTTAACTTGGTGTCCCCAAAGAAAAGTGAACAGTCCCCATCAGATTGACGTACTGTTTAATATTCCAAGCACATCTGTCACTGAGCACTGCAGAATCGCTGTGTTCAGGTTAAATGATCAACAAAAAACCTTTCTTCCTGTGGCTTCTTAAGTTTATTCAAAGAGAAACTGAAAAGTGGAGGGAAATCCCTTCAAGCACAATTGGAAAGAGATGGGATTTCCCTGTGTTAGTTTGATCCTTTTTTTGAACAAACTCAGATGTTACAAAAGAAAACTTGTTGAATTTTTTTTTTTAAATGAGACATGATTATTATGGTGTACCTGGGGATGCTTTTGGAATGTCTTTATCTAGCATTTTTAATACTGTAACGTGAGCATCTAGTGGGTAGTCTTTTAATGTGAAAATGTGTTCGTTCTCATTCTTCAAAATACCCTTACTAGATGTGCTAACTTTTTTTTTACTCTGTGTTTTACCGGTAGCGTGGTGAAGGGAAATACACACCTGCTGATACATGTGGTATGGAGTCATGCCCAGACAGCTATTTCAGGTGCAGCTCTGAAATATGACAGTAAGGGAAGTGGAACAGCGAAAGTGAAGGTCCATGTGAATATCAAATGGTACCGCACTCTTCTTAACTAGGTGCCATATGGTGGACTGTATTTATTCATCATTTAGGTAGATGGATACAAAATTTTTTAAAGCCTTAGACAAGATTCTTGTAGGTATTTTAATGCTGAAAGGATGTTATTCAAAGTGAAAGAAAGGAGATTGTATGCACTGAGAATGGTTGAGCTTCAGATTAAACAAATTATATTTTATTGCATCCATTTTTGAGGATTAATTTTATAGCTTTTTATTAAAGCCAGCTGGTCCGACATGGGTAAGAATAAGTCCCTGGCAGGATGTGTTAAAAAGCAGTAGTGTTTTACCATAAACAGGCCCAGCAGGCAAACCCTTGTATTACACAGATTATTGCAGATTACGTGACATCTTCTGGCATTTCAGATCTCCGGTTGCAAAAGGTGCAAGCCTCATGCTTTGTTTTGAACAAGGCAGTGTGAAACAGCCCAGATGTAACATTTCTGATCTTAGTGATGATTTCAAGTGGGATGGGAGCCGCCTCGTTTTTATCCTCTTCCAGTTGCTGTACAAAACACTGTGGTTCAGTACAAGCGTTTGCAGTAGGAAGGAGGAGGCTATCTTACAGCAGCTGCTTCACATCTGTTCTCATTGCATGTTTATCTTGTTCTAGGGCGTGTTGGGCAAGCGGTAGCACTACGTGCCAAAGCCTTTGGCTTCAGTGTGATTTTCTATGACCCATACCTCTCAGATGGCATGGAGCGTGCTCTGGGACTGCAGCGGGTGAGCACTTTGCAGGACCTGCTGTTCCACAGTGACTGTGTTACCCTGCACTGCAACTTGAATGAACACAATCATCATCTTATTAATGACTTCACCATAAAGCAGGTAATAATCTCTGTGGGCGCCCTCCACACCAGTGCTGGTGGCTGACACTGTATTGTGTTTATTTATGTAAACAGGCAGCTTCTCATTTGAAATAAATTTATTTTCTTTTTCCTACTTTGGGATCAAGCAGGTTTATAACTGATTAGGAAATAGCTGGTGGCTTACATATTGTTGCTTTTATTGTCTTTTGCTCAGTACCATTGCATTTGTGGAAATAACTTGCTGCTTTTAATGTTGCTCAGATTTAATAAAGTTGCATTTATGTAAAAGCGCTTTTCCTCTGTCTTCTAGTAGCTACTTCCTTTACCTGTGTATTTTCAGGTAGCAGTTCTGCCTTTCACTCTTGTTCCCCAGCTTGAGTGCCTTAGATGCAATTTAAGGATTATGACTAAATGGCTCCCCCCTGTGCTCAGTCCTGATGCTTGCAGAGGGCTTCATGGATGGATCGCATTTACAGGATTGCATTATTTAGAAAAATAATGTTTCTTGGAATTAGTACTAACCTGTCCCTCAAGTCTTAAGTTCAAACTGTAGGTGTAGCAACTGCTCCGTTATTGACTAATCTGACAGTAAGCTTTTTCATTAAATGCCTAACTTCTGATTCCGACCTCAGTGTAAGAAATGTAACAATGAGATGTAAGAATGTAGGTAGTGGACAGGAAAGAAACTCTTCAGATAAAATAGTTGATTTTGTTGTTCTTTATATATGTAGTGTTTGTAAGTGTTGGTAACAATGACAGTACCACTCTTTTGCAGTAAAATCATTGCTTGGCTTCTGAGAAATAGTTGGCACCTACTACTCTTGAACTTCAGAGAACTGAAGTAATTAATGAATGTGTTCCACAGTCATGTAGGATCATGGCAGAAAACTGACAATATAACATGCTTCTTGATTTGAGAGTTTAGGGGTTTTGCAGATCCATCCCAACATAAAATCAGGGTTTTGGATTTAAAACTCTAAAAAATTAAGAAGTTTAAAATGCAAATCTGTAAGAGAACAGAGCTCTGTCACCCTACCTTGAAGGTTCTTTTTTGTTGTGTGCTCAGGTACACTTAATGGTTATTACACAGTTAGGTGTCTTTGCAAGCAGACTTCTAGACCCAAACAAGCCACATGGAATTTAGCAGGACCGTCTGGAGGCTTGGCGGTGATCACTCGTTATACAGTGGACTGCGAAACTTGGGCCAGCGTGTCATGGGAAGTGTTTGAGTGGAGATGGATAAATGCGATGAGCTTCAGAGAGGGTGTAGTGCATTAATCAGAGAAACAAAACAGGTTAAAACTGAGTGACACCATCCGAAATGAAATGCATATAATAAAGTCTGTACTGGAAAGAATGTCATAAGCATTTATCTTATTTGCTTTCCTTCATGATTGAAGCAAGGGTTAAAATGTTAGAAGATAGTTCTTGCTTTGGATAAAAGTTTGGATGAAGCAGGCTGTTTTGTAACAGCTGATGTGAAAGCCATAAAATTCTAACACCTCTGACTGCTTAGGTTGCATAGAGCAGATCTTCTGAATCTGCATGAAAAGGAGCAGAACAGGTTTTTCGGCTGACAGATTGGCCTAAAATTTTTAGAGAACATTGCATGCCACTTTCGTCCAGTATTGCATGCTCATTTAATAACCAGCTTTTAAACAAAGTACAGAGAAGTATGGTGCATCTCATTTCACTAAAGTCTCACCCTGAATTAATTTTGTTTAGAATCTAAAATTACATAACCTTAAAATGTCTTTGATAATTTGGTGTCAGCCTTGTCTTTCAGTAGCTTTTCCCTTTAATTAGTCTGCATTCTGCGTAGCCGTTGTGCTTGGTCTTGTAGACCCAGAGAAGTTCAGAGAAGCGTTTCAAGCTTGTGTTATCATAGAATCATTAAGGTTGGAAAAGACCGCTAAGATCAAGTCTAACCATGTTTATTGAACCCATGATAATCAAGTGTTCTTAAGGAGGCTGAGGTCATCTTTAGTTTTTACAGATTTGAGAAAAATAAGTGCAATTTAAATGCAGTACATTTTTAAAGCAGCTGTGCAAGTTTGGTGTAGGTGAATTGTAACAGCTGTAAGCAGTTCTAGCTGTGAAGCTCTTTCAAGCTTCCACCCATTGTTAAGGGGGATCTCCAGCTGCATCCATCCTTACAGTTTTTCATGAGTCACGTAATTCATTCCCACTAGAATGCATTTATGCAACCATTTTCTGTTTGATTTGGACTTGTCTTAGTACTAGCTTTAGAGTTTTGTAAATAGTCCTAAGATGAAAAGTCAGGCAAGGTTATTAAGATCAGACAGAAAACTTTAGCAGGGTTCACTTTGATTAAAATTTTTGAGTCCTTCAAAGGGCATATAAATACACTAAGCTATACTTAAATTATCTGTTTGTAAGAGCACAGAGATAGGAAGGGTATATGTGCTCCCACGAGCCTATATGGCATGTCTGCTCAGCAGGTGTGATTGTCACTTGGGTGAGCCCTCCTGTGCTAGCTTTGGTCTACTTCTCACAGCTGACTTAAGCAGTGGAGAGGCAGTAACAGTTCCCATCAGGAATGTCTTGTTGTTACTACACCAGCTTAAGATCATGCCACCATTTCTTCACTGTTCTAATTACCAAGTCAATTATATAAAACTTAAAGAAGTATCCTGAAGTTCTGCTCCCATAAGTGGACTTTGCTTTTGCTGTATAGACCAATGGATGGTTCTCCTCTAAGCCCAAGAGTGTGCAAATGGAGAGAGGCAGGGCCACGCTAAACCTAGTGAGTTGGCCAGTAAAATATGGTAGGTTTTTTTCCTTATAACCTTACTGCAAGCATATGCATGTTAATTGTTTAACATTTCCTATGATCTCATGTCAAAAAAAGTCTCTTAGCTGACTTTCATCCAAGCTGCCTTGTTGTTCATGAATTTGGCATTTTGAATCAGTCTTTCAGAGGAAGGATCCATTTACATAAGCTTTAGCTTGATGTGTAGGTTTCAAGTAGTTGACTTGGTGTCAAAATGTTGGGGTTTTCTTCTTCTTATGGTGAGAGATGGAGTCAGTACAAAATGTGATTTTTATCATTCATCTTCACCATGGTTGCTGCTCTTCCTATGCATACCTTCATGCACAGAAATGCTTCTGAGATCAGAAGCTGTGTTTGAGACATCTTGTAAAAGATGAAGTATTAGGGTGGCTGGAAGCAGGTTGTAGTAATTTATTTTTTTTTCCGTACCATCTCTCTTATTTAAACTGCCACTTTGTTTTCAAGTTGTGGATATGTTATGGTGTAAATTCTTGTAGTTCTCCCCACACAGTGTCATCTACAATGCTAATCTGCACAATGCACAGCACAGCTTCTCTCCTGGGCACGCAGCGTTCTCAACAAAATTCATTTTCATGCCTTTTAATTGAATAATATAAGAATTCTTTAGACCTTTATTTGAAGAGACTCACAGGGAGGAGGAAGCTGAAGTAACAAAAATAAATAAAACATAGCTCTACTGTGTTTCGGCAGCTGAAGGGAAAAGTGTTTGAAAATCCAAAAGCATTGATTTTTCTGAAAAATTC
This sequence comes from Phalacrocorax carbo, assembly GCF_963921805.1. Classification (NCBI taxonomy): domain Eukaryota; kingdom Metazoa; phylum Chordata; class Aves; order Suliformes; family Phalacrocoracidae; genus Phalacrocorax; species Phalacrocorax carbo. Next base: position 7,821,509 of record NC_087516.1, on the reverse strand, counting down.
ATGTAGGTTTTTGTTTGTTTGAAAGTTGAAAACTACAAAATATGAATTTGTTTAAGAATGTGCTGTAGTTTGTCTCATGCAATTTCACAGTGAAATGAAAAGGCATAAAATGATCTGTCACTTTCATATGCACAGTTGTATCTTTTGATCATGGTACTGCACAATATCTGAAACAACGCTTCTATTAAAAGACACTACTTACAAGAAACAAAAGGTTATTAAGTGCTGTGAAATAGCATTTTATGTTAGAAGCATCACATTTTGTGGTACTTTCCAATGGAAAGGGAAGACAACTGTTACAGGTTAAATCAGCTGAATAGCCTTTGTTGTAATGGATGCTTCTTTTGAGTAAAAAAATAATGCCACAACGATTTTATTTCATTTATTTTTATTTCATCATTCTTGTTTTTAACTTTCCCTAGATGAGACAAGGGGCTTTCCTGGTCAACACAGCTCGAGGTGGGTTAGTAGACGAAAAAGCACTTGCACAGGCCCTGAAGGAAGGAAGGATACGAGGGGCAGCCTTAGATGTACATGAGTCAGAACCATTCAGGTGCTTTTCCTTTTCTTTTAATTTTATTTTGTTCACTTTCTTATTTTTAAGTCTTAGTGCATGATACAATCAACAGCAACAAGTAAATTGAGTTCTCCCTTCATTTGGTAGCTAAATACTCCTTAGTCAAGCAACATGAATCTGTGCAGCACTGGACTAATGCAAATGTAGATGGAGCTTGCGTATGTGGTCAGAAGTGACAAAAGTGACATCCAAGATTTAATTCCTTAACAAAAAAAAAAAAAAATCCAATGGGGTTTTTTAGTAGAAATAGCAGGGACTTGGGTTCAAGTCCTGGGCATGGCTTTGTCATGGATTTGAGGGGAGTGTTCCTTTGTTATTGGTGCAACTCTGGAGGCAATTAATGTTGATGTCTGAACAGACTCTTTCAGAAAGGAAAGAGTTGAGATTTGGTGTGAAAAAGAACTATTTTATGACACCTTTCTAGAGGAAGAGACGTACTTTTGTCCCAATTGCCTCTGCAGGAAAGCCATAAATATAACAGGTTGCAAAAAAGTTAAGGAAGGTGGTCAGAGTGCAGGCTTGATTTTGTTTTACCCTTTATCAGGGGAGCAGTAACTCTGCTGTCATTAGCAGAGCTGGTAGCACAAGCCTTAGTTTTCAACTGAGGCTGGGAGGTCCAGCGCTTTAGGCGGAAACGTACCACTCCCCGAAGTGGCATTGGTATTACATTATCAGGACTCATAACCAGAAATGAGCCTGTTTGATATGTCCTTGAGTCTTGAGCCTGAGTTAGAGTTTTGAGCATAGACTGCTGTAGCTCAGTGCTTGTGTGTAACAAGCCTTTTTCAGTTGTTCAGTCTGGGCAGGGAGAAATGTTAATTTGACTAGAACAATCCACCTAAGTTTTTGAAGAGGAACAGATTCAGGACTTGAGGGCAGGTTGTAAAGACTGGAGAGAGGACAGTCTGTCTCATAACAGCTTGGTGGAGGGAATAGAAGACTTAAAAAAATAGAATAATATCCTCTTAGGTAGAATTTTCATATCTACTGAGATACAATGCCACATCACAAATACTTAATTTTATTTATGCATACCCTGCATTCATTTACTTCTAAATGTAGTCATTACAATGCAGTAGTGCTGTGCAAAGCCAGTCTGATGGCTCAAGGGACTTTCAGCTACATATATTCTTCCCAATTCAGATCTCAGATCTGCACAAGCAGACCATTGCACCTATAGGAAGCCCCATTTACTGCATGGAGATGCCATCTGCAGAGATTCAGTTGCAGGATTACAGCCACAATTTCCTTTGGCTTTAGTGCTGCATGTCTATCTGATCGCAGCATGCAACTCTTCATTCAAGAGTTTTGCCAGATATTCTGATGTTTATTGAACTACAGATGAAATCTATCATTTTGTGAATTATGACCAACTCTGAAAGCACGTTTTTGTCTTAAAATATTTGTTCTCCTGTTGTTACAGTTGACTGTAAGATTATTAAAACTGGAAATAAATAGGAGGAGCAAGTTTCCATTATTTGCAGTTTCTTTATTCTGTATCTGTGGTGAAGCACTTTTACACAGATTCATTGCATTCCCTGAAAATTGATCTGTACAATAGATTTCCTTCTTTCTATGGAGTTTCTATAAAGGAACAGGAAAGAAAAACTAGTTAAAAATAACGGGGGAAAAAAAGCCTGAATCATAAAAAAAGTTGAGGCTGCCAATGGACACACTTCTTATTTGGAAATAATTGTAAGATTTTTTTCTTTAAATGACTAAATGTCACATTGACAGTGACTTGAGAGAATAGAGCTTTGTTGACTAATGCAGTAAAAGTAAAACTGTGATGAAATAGACAAATGGAATGACATCCTGAATTGATTTGGGTCTTGTTTCATGCATTTTTGCACCAGAACTGGAGTGGCAGTGGCTATAGATAGCAATAAGTGCATTGGGCAGAAGCTAATGTTGCTACTATACTTAGGTTCTACCCTTTGAGTCTGAGAGGTGATTGTTGCTTATTTATACCATGAATAGTGTATTAAATTAACTGACAGAATTAAAAACAAACCCAACAAGGAATAGAAGTGCAATTTTTTTTCTATTGTAGAAATCAATCTATTAATCTGTGTATGTACAAATCCATGTGGATCCCCCCCCTTTCCCCCCACCCCCAGATATCTTTTGTCATTTGATCTTGTTTTAAATCTTCATTTAGCTTTAGTCAGGGCCCCTTGAAGGATGCACCAAACCTGATCTGTACCCCACATGCAGCCTGGTATAGTGAACAAGCCTCAATTGAGATGCGGGAGGAAGCAGCACGAGAGATCCGAAGGGCGATCACAGGTACTAACTCAACTTATTTCCTCTTTCACTGCATACTTCTTTTTAACCAACTTTTTTCAGTCTTGAAAGATGCTGAAAAGATCCAGCCTTAGGTTTTGTTTACCACTTTGAGTATTTGGAAAATAGAAACGAGCAAATACCCACTAAGTTTGTTCTCAGAACTGGAACAGATCATTTTGGAGGCTCTTTGCAATTACAAAGAGAAGGCAGGCACTGCAAAATAAGTACTTTTAACGAATAACAGAAATGTACTTATGTGTGAAAAAGCCGCCCTTTTTTTTTTCTTCCATTTGATGGGTTTGACTGCAAGTCATCCAGATATTGCTGGTACCTTTCATAGGTTTTCCTAGATGCCCCCTTATACTTGCAACGAGCTGTTCTATTTCCTTTATTCTTTTCTCTTTGGCTCCTTTGTATTTTCCAGGGTTCATCCCCAAATTTGCCTTAGAGGACGGTCTAGAATTTCAGTGTCTTCAAGGCTGTAATGTTCAGAGAAAAAGCATCTAGAGCTTCATGCTGTTCCTAGTAGTGCTCATATCTCCACAACTTACTCTCTACGTCAGAACAAAGTTTTCAGTATTTTGCTGGGAGGGTACTCTATTGTAGATGTTCCTCTCTTTAAAGCATTGCTAAAGAAGTCTGGCATTTTAAAGGGCAAAGTCTCCTTGTTATATAACTACCATGTAATTGTAAACTGTTCACATAAGAGAAAACAGCGATGTCTTGGACATGCACTGCTAATAAATAAAATGAGAAGAGTGAGCCATTTGGCATTGGTTTGAATCCCTTGTAGCCTAAAATAAAAGAAGGGATTTTCATACTGGAAAATGATTCATTAAGCACTAATGTTCTCTCTTTAGTAGGACTTTGCTGTTTCCCCCTTGGCAATATAGACTGAATGCTCTGCAGAGATGAAGGGCCATCTGTGTCACCTTGAGAGCAGCTCGGTGCCAACACTTTTCTCTGCTATACAAAAATCACTAGCAGTAGCCCTTCCTGTGTCTTGTGCCTGAAGAGGCTGGGCAGTTTAGTTTCATTTATAGCTTGTGCAGAGAGAAGATTTCTCTTCTGGGTGGTGATTAAAGGCACCTCTCAAATTCCTGATACGAATTGCCCTTTACAGGACTATTTCTCTCTGTTTCAGAGGTAACCTAAAGAGTCCGACCATCCCTTTGCCGGAGTTGGTCCTTGTGCTTATACTCCAGAAGAACTCTAATGTGCATTAAGTTGTTGCGTAACTATTGCCTGCTCCCAAATAGCTTTGGGAGAGGTTGCACAAACCAGCATACGATACCTGCTTGGGGGATGATTGATGTGCAAATAAGCATTAATGTAGGCTAAGATCTGAAAACTGAGTAAGAGTCAGCTCTACAGAGCTAGTTTTATGTTAAATATTGTGCAATAGCCCAAACACGTGCCTGGGCCAATGGACCTGTATTTTCTTAAAGTGCTTGATTGTGCTATCAACAATCTAAATCACTGATTTGTATTGAAGCTGTCAGCACTTCAGGGTCTGCACATGGTTTGTAGTAAGATCAAACTGAGGCCAGCATTAGGGAGGTGAGAATGACATTGAATCACAGTGAAACAAATGTAGGAAAGATACAGGAAGTGTGGGATAAAGCTGGATATGTGAAAGCCATCGGGGAACACATTGGGGAGAGGGTGTAGAGAGAGACTAATTGGAAAAAGGTCTACAGTGAAGGAATGCAGGCTATGACTACCATCTGATGATAAAGATGTTAAGTGGTGCTGCTGTTCCCAAAAAGGCAATGGCATTCAGATGTATAAAATAAAAATAATAAGCAGAGATTAAATATCTTTAAATATATTTTTGAACATCAAAACATTCAAAGTATTACGTAAGGAGGAGCACTGAAAACAGGGAAGAAATGGGAAGGTATGCATAGCAAGTGAAAAGGTTGTTATGAAATAAGTTTAAAATAAATACTGTTTTGTAAGAGGAGACTAGTAGAACATGCCTACAGAAGTTAGCAAAATGAAAAATGAGGGGAGAGGAGGAAGGCATGACTGCAGTTTAAAAATACTTGAGAACGATGAGCATCAGAAAGAGAAAGATATTATTTAAATTTGTGGACAATGTTGGCAGAAGTTCAGATGGATGTATATTTCAGCTAAATTTAGAAGATGATTTCTAATGAGGAGAATGGTAGGAATTCACCCATAATGGGGCACGTACCTCATCTTGTCCCATATTGAACCAAGAAGCCCTTTCGACTTATACATAGGAGACGTGAGAAGTTCTAGTGACATAAGCACAAGTCATGGAGGAACAAGTATTTGATAGCAGCCGCTAGACATAAAGCAATTCTGTAAAAAGGCTTTTCTACAGCCCCATTATGGCCGGGCTGATGCATAGAATGAGCAGGCAGAGTAGTGAGGTCCTTAACCAAGTTTCCAGTAGGAAGTTGGACTGAAAGAGCCTGAATTCTTCTCATAATGGAGCATGGTCTGTTTTTGAAAGTGTTTCTGGAGTACTCTTGCCAAGGGTAGCAGAGGTAGACTTGAACTCAGCTCTTTCTAACTCTGTGTGTGCAAATGCACAGTAAGATTAAATGTCAGAAAGGGTACACCAAGACAGATGTCAGGACACAGGCTCCAACTGATTTCCCATTGAAATTGGTGGAAATATTCCTGTTGCCATGAAGAAAATGTGTATTGTATCCGTTCATGTAATTTTTTGCAGGGCTGGAGATAGTTCTGCAGCAGGCGTTCAGAGGCTTGTCCAGTATGTGCTGAATCAGGTTGAGAGATTTTCCAGTACCTGTGTCTTAAAACTTCAGTTAAACTTCAGAGGTTAAGCAAAAGTTTTGAAGAAATTAAGAAGGGAGTTTTCTGGTGTATTGTCAGGTTTTGTAGGAATGAAAGAGATGGCTGAGGATTCATACATTATAGTAAATAAATGTGAAGAGCAATTGAGGTAAAGGGGAAGGTCAGGAGAACAGGAAAAAAGTGTTGATCATATTCAGGTCTATGGCAAAATCCATTCAGAATCCTACACTCTTCAATGAGTGGTTTTATTGCTGTTACACGTGGAAGAAAAAGGAGGAAAGTGAAGTCAAAGAAGAGCAGGAGGCTACGCTACTGAATCTGAGTGGCAACCATGCTCCAAATTCAAGTTTTAGCTTCTTGGAAAGTATGAATCTTGTTGATTATGGTTTTATTGAGACTTCGTATACAAGAGACAAAGAGAAACAGAGAAATAAAAAATATGCAGAGATTTTAACCGTTATTAACTATGTCCCAGATGAGGGGAACAGTGAGGATCAAAAATAAGCTCTTAGTGTGATTTTGTATTGATTTAAATATGCAAATATTTATAACTGTTTTTAACATAGATACACTAGGAGCATAAGGCATACAACTTTTGTGGCTTTTTAATTCCTCTCCCTCACTTCATCCTAGGTCGTATTCCAGACAGTCTGAAAAACTGTGTTAACAAAGATCACTTGACTGCAGCTACACATTGGGCCAGCATGGATCCCGGAGTTGTTCATCCAGAGCTTAATGGTGCTGCATACAGGTAAGCATGCTGCAGGTGTAAAAGAAATACCTCCTTAATTCAGACATAGGTGTTCAAGAATAAATAAGACCTTCCTATTAATAAATAAAGTGGTTTTGGATTAGGCCCCAGCTATATTGTTTTCATAATTGTTCCATTGAGGAGAATAATCTTGTTTTGCTAGTTGAAGTCAGTCATGCAGTGTGTAAGTATGTTTTCTTTTCTTACCTTTTTTGTGTGGATAGTAATATCTGAACAATACACAGTTTTTTGTTTATTCAAGTAAAAGAATTCTGGTCATCTCCAGTGAGTGCAGTGGAAGTTTATGTTCCTTTTGCTGAAGGTAATGATACTGCAGTAGGTTACAGAAAGACTTTTAATAATAAGCTATTGTTATGTGGTTTTGTGGACTCCAGACACACGAGAAAACAAATAACTTTGTAGTGAATACAGTGGAATAGTCTGTGGTGATTATGAAAATGTGTTTAAAATGGTGTTTTGTAAATTACACATTTAATTTTTGAGCAAAAGCATTTGAAGGACTTGATCTATGTATTCTCAATCAACTGTGAAAGCAGCTCTTAATAATTAATAGAAAGGGGCAATTTTTTTACGTCTGATATGTACGTTCCTTAGTTAGTTTGCTTGAGAGTCTTTCTCTGTCCCTTTGTCCCTAGCAGCTGTTCTAACTGCAGGTTTTTCCTAGTAGCAAGCTTCACACTATTTTTATTTATGAAAAACATCTGCAATTTTTTATCTTCCAGTATGGTATTTACTCATAAGTAGGATGAAAGTGGCTGAGAATGCTACAGACATCTGCTTCCCTCAATGCCTTGAGGGAAGGGATAGTGCAGTACTTCCATTATTTTTTATACCTCTTTGTCCCAATCTCTCCGTTGCCCTTCTTCATACATCTTTCTTATCGTTGTCCTTTTTAGGAGGGCTTCCCCATACTTTTAATAGAGAGAGGATTTTTTGTGTGTGTTACTCTATATGAGAACGCAGCTGTGCAATGCTGAGAAGTGAAGCAAATCTGTCATGTCCCAGTGACTTCTAACAGTCTCATCAGAAAGTGATGGAGAGATGAGGGGGGGAGCATCACCACCCTCTGCCGTAATCTCCTTATCAGTAGCTGTAAGTGCACCAAAGGAGAAGCATGACTTTGATCAACATCCATGTATCTCACATCACATCAAGGTGGTCATTTTTTTAAAAAGTACCCATAGCCCTAAATATCTGAAGAAGGGTGTCTTTATTTCCTTAAACGAAAAGTTCAAGCACACGTGTTCTCCTCCACATGGGATGTGATTTCATTGACTGCAGTCTGGAGTACTTGGGGCAGAGCTGAATGCAATTGAGGCTTAAAGGCAGGTGTTGCTGAACAGGGGGTAATAACTCCAGCCCTGTCATGGCAGTCAGGAACAGAGTGGTATGCCCCAATAAAATGCACTTGGTTGTTCTCATTTTGGGGGTCACAAGTCCAGCAGAAGCCGGCTTCACAGCTAGAAATGGATTTTAACTTAGGAATGTTTTGGGAGCTAATGATCTACAAGGTAAAGACCATATGTATTTAGTTTAAGCAGGATAAGCACAGAAGCTGAATGCCTTTTTTAGACATGTTTCAGTAAAGAAAATTTGGTGTAAACAAATTCTGACGACTATTTTCAAATGCAAAATAAAACTCATTCGGGGAATTTTGAGGGAGAACTTAGTCATACAACAAATATCAAAAGGTTTTTGGAGGGGTGATAGAATAGCGTTTGAGTGTGGGTGAAGGCAGTTATTATTTTGTGCGGTATAAAATATGCGGCACTTGAAGCTCAGGCTTTATGGAGGAATTGGTTCCAGAAGCAGTGTTTGCTGATGCTTAATTCCTACCTGGATTAAGTACAGAATTTTAATTGATTGTTCAAAACAAATTTTTCTGTCTTCTCTTTGCAATCCAAGATTACATTCAACTGGATTAATTCTTTCACTGGCAGTATGATGTTTCAGATGTGCTAATAACTGTATCACAGTCAAGTAATTGCATTAGAAAATAAGACCTGGGATAATAATTTATATGTTAAAAAATGCAAATAGTTATTTTGGTGAGCTAAAACTAACAAGGTTACTTTTTTCTGGATATGATATACTTGTATTTTGATGTAGGACAGAACTCTCAAATTATCAGATATTATCGCAAGTGAAGAACTTCGAGCATTCATCAGCAGAATATAATCTAGATCTTCTGAATATCATCGTATTCTGTGGAAAACAAAACCATTTAGTGTGTGAAATGCAAGACACCCTACCAACACAAAAGGTCAAGCAAACAGGACCTATCCCATGAGTAAAGATTAATGGTATTTCTGAGAAGGAACTACTTGTAATAGTCTTGGTGAAGCAGCATAATACACCCAGCTTTTGTGTTGTTACTGTGTATGTGTTACTGAGCTGCCTGTCAAATAACCTCCTGCCATTTCCTCTGTCACAGAGCGTGCAGGTTATAGGCAAAGTGAAATTTGACAGCCAGTGAACAGTGATTGTGCAATTTATAGACATGTTGACGTATCTATCTGCCTTCTAACAGGTAGAAGATGAGAATGTAGAGGTACTGAAGAGGTGCTTGGATGAGAATAGTTAGGTGTTGGTAATTCAGGAGTTATTTCATGTTGAGGTATTTCACTGGTGATTTTCAGACTCTAAGATAAAAGTGTGTGCTTAAATTTTTAAGCTCTTTTGGAACTGACTCAGTTTCTTGAACAGAGCTTAACACTGTGAATTCAAGGTGCTTTTGTAGTTTAAAAAAATCTGTAGTTTTAAAAAATACAGGAGAATTAACATAGACATTAAAGTTGCCTTTCAGTTGCAATTAAGAGGGCTACTGTATTTTTCTTTGTAAATTAAGACTGTGTGGGAAAGGAAGAGTATGAAGTAGCAGAGGAGATGTAACTGATCTCTCGCTTCTGCTCTTGCGAAAATTTAATTAAGTGGACATTTTACCTGGAAAACATTTCAGCTTATTGCTACCAGAGGAAGAAGAAGAATTGGAGCAACTTCATGAAGTGCTGGAGGGAACATATTTGTTGGTTAAGAATAGAAAAGCAATAAATAGCAACATAAAGGAAGGTTATGTAGGATAGAAATGCCCATGTGTAGAGGCTGCTGAGTTTACATGTTCTCCTTTCAGAGATAGGATCTGAACGACACTGATGATTACATTTAAAAAGGGACAAAAATTATGAAAAGAGCATGGAAAAATAGGGTTAGGAGTTGCCAAGCAAAATGCAGTTTCTATACAGGGGTATGTCATCTGGCTGCTGCCACTATATGGCTTTAGGACAAGAAAAACAATGTTAGGGTTTGTGGATGTTACTAAAAGTCTGTAGGAAGCCTGTATCTGAGGTGAGGTGCTGGCAGGTAGAATTGGAAGTTATAATAACTTGCTGTCCAAGGGGAATATTTTTATATACAGAAAGAATATTTGGAGTCAAAGGAGAATTACAGTTGTGTAGTTTGAACTGCTTAACGTGCTCATAAGGCAACTGTTAATGCTCCTGATCCAGCACCATCCCTTTTCACAAGGGGAGGCTCTGACTTCTCTTTGTGAGGGAAACGCAGCTGCAGAATTTGCACTCTCCTTGATTTCTCCCAGCTCCGGTGTGCTGATGCTCAGGGAATGTGTTGTTAGAAAGCAGAGTTTCTATGTTGGAAACGGTCGCCATGTTGGGATTTTAAATGGAAGTTGTTGTCATGTCATGTTGTGTTTTTTGCAAAGCACCTAAAGTAACAGATAAGCTGTTTCAACATCAAATTTGAATAAAGAAACCCACACCCAGCCTGACAGTTTTCATAGGAATTGAAGCAAATTTTATTAATAAGATTCAAATTGAGGTGTTGAAACAAGCAACTAATTCCATTAGCAACTACAAATTAATTCTAAGGAACCTCTCTGGAGAAGGAATTAGCATAGGAAGCCCTATAAATATGTGTACAATTGGGAACAAAGTTCTGGCCTGCAGGTGGTGTGATCTTTCACATACTGGTTATCCATCCCGCATTGCAGTCAGTGGTGTGATCTGTAGGAATCTTTCCCAGGATAACCAGGCCAGTGTATGGTATCTTCATCGTCCCTGTGCTGTGTCATGTAGCCATGCTGAGTCCCTCTGGCACAGTGTTTGCAAAAGGCAGTTCCTGTGATGTTTCTGTGATGGAAGAAAAGCAGAACAAATAAATGTGCTTTCATCCAGTTTTTTTCCTCTGAGTTTTGCATAAGTTCTGCGCTAATTTTCTGTCGGTTTGAGGGAACTTTGGATGAGCAGCACAAGCATGTGTTACTTCAGAAAAGATGCTACTGAATCGGGGTGGAATTCCCTGATGCATTCTGCGTTGAACTCTCATGAGAAGAAAATCAACAGCAGAATAATGTGATATTTGAAAAAAGCTTGACTAGACTATAAGTGCCTTTTGTCCTATTTAGCTTTAAGTAAATACTAGGGTAGCAAATGCCACAGTAAGTGGTAGGTTTGTGTGTTTAGGCTTTTAAATGGATAATGCTCTCGCTAGGATGCTTGGGGGAGCAGAATACAGCAGGCAAGAATGAGCGGTGAGTGTGCAGCTTTATGAGGGGATAAGCGAAGGGCCAGTGTTACGTGGCCAGTGTGAGATAACTTGTAAATTGGTGTCGAGGTACTTGGCTAAAAATTCACCATGTTTTCATTAAAAGTGTTCATGTGTACCTGTTGTTTATATACAGCAATGTCAAATACCGGTGTTTGTCAATTATGGGACTTGAAACCGTAGATTTGCAAAATGATTTTTTGGCCTGATAATATCAGATTCATCATAAAATCAAGCCAAATCAGAGGGTGATTTTTTGTTGAATTTGGAAAATACTTAGGCCTCACTGTTCATCCAGAGGGAGTAACAAATCTTTAAAACCAGCCATTGTGGTCTGCATCTCTGTTTCCTGCAGTCTGCCTAAAGCGGTTATCCTCTCTATAACCGGTACTGGTTCTCTTTCAGACCAGTACAGTGGCAAGTTTGATGCTGAAAAAGTTACTTGTGTGTAATAGGCTTGAATCTGTCAGTTTAAGAGTGTGCAGGTATGATTGCTCTTTTGCAGGGCTATCAGAAGGCTACGACTGCAAGGTTAGTTTAAACAAATATTCTTCCAAACCACAACAATGACATTTCAAAATTTCTATGTGAGAACGAAGGAGGAAAAAAGTCCCCGAAGGTCAACTTGAGGAAAAGTCATAGAGAACAGAGAGGTATTGCACGGACCCAGCCTGAGTTGCCTCTTGTTGAGGCATACTTTGAGAGGAGTGATACTTCCAGGTTGCTTCCTTTGCTAGGCTGTTACTTGTGCTATTAAGTCTGAAATCTGAAGAAACAATTTCGCAAACCTTTATTTCTCACTAGGGTAAAATATGGCACCTTTTGCTTTATTTAGGAGCACCTGCATATGGTATCTCCTCTGGAGCTTAACCGTCTCTCTCACTGGTCTGAAAACAAAAGAAGCATCTCTGTGGCTCTAGAAGGAGGCAAGGTGGGCTATTCGCTCAGTCATCCCTTGGTTTTAATGTGTCTTCTCATTTTTTCTCTCAGCAGGTATCCCCCAGGCGTTGTAAGCGTGGCTTCAACTGGCATACCTGCAGCAGTAGAAGGAATAGTCCCCAACCCTATGTCTTTATCACACGGGCTCCCTGCTGTAGCCCACCCGCCCCATGCTCCTTCCCCCGGCCAAACTGTCAAACCAGAAGCTGATAGAGACCACCCAAGCGACCAATTGTAGCCTACGAAAACAGCATTCCCAACATCGGAGATTTCAACTTCAGCGTGTGGAAAACAAACAAACAAAACAAAACAAAACCCTGGATTTTGATTAAAGGCAAAACCATGAACTTACAGGAGGAGACGATTATTATTTTAGAAACTGGTCCAATATACAGTATAAAAGGAAAAGGTGGGAGACAAAAAGAAGATTTGGAAACATTTTTTCCTCCGTATAAATTGTAGTTTGTCCCTGTCCAGTGGACTGATTCACTGTTTCTGTGTCCTATGGGTTCTTTGTTAAGCAAGAGAAGTTAGTAGTTAATTATATCATGAATGTACTTGTCTGTGTACAGTTTTTAGAACATTAAAAAGGGTTTGTTTGCTTAGCTGTCAACAAGGAAAAACATAAGGGAGGCATTCAGCAAACCAATTTTGAGATTAAAAATCCTTTCTTTTATATTTTAAAACATGCCCAAAAATGAGGCAGTTGGCAAACTTCTCAGGACAATGAATTTTTCCCATTTTTCTTTCTACGCCACACAGTGCATTGTTTTTTCTACCTGCTTGTCTTATTTTTTAGAATAATTTAGTAAACAAAAGAAAAACAGTTTCTCCTAATTTTGGCATGAATTCCCTTATTTCAAAACAAAGACAACCTTGCAAAGAGATTTTGAGGAAAATAAAAAAAAAAGGTTTTGTATAAACGAGCATTGTGCTTTTTGTCACCAGTTAAAGTATATATTATTGGTGGTATGCGAAAAAGGCACTAGACTACTGAAAAGTAGCAGCATTTCATTGCCTACATTGATTCCTTCCTGGTAATGTGGTAGGCTAGCAATATTTTTGGTTAAAATCATGTTTGTGACTGTAACCATTTGTATGAATTATTTTAAAGAAATAAAAATCCCAGACAAATATCATATGTGTAAAAATTTTTATTTCTAGTAACTGTTTATTCAACTTTTATTAGGTTTCTTAGCTGTAATTTTTAAACAGATGCTGTCAAGTATTTCATTTCTAGCTTTACTTTGCTCTCTGTTGTTTGTAATACTGTCTTGGAAGCCTGAAAAATAAAAAAAGTAATTCTTTCCATACCATTTTTCCCTTGACATTTCGTAAATGTTGATCTTTTTTCCTGTGTTTCTAATGGAGTTTGAAAATAAGATGGATTTTGATTTGTACACCGGCTTCATCAGCTACAATATGGTAACAGCATTTATGCCACCACTGTGGGCAGAGCAGAGGAGGTACAACAGCAACACAACAATAATAATAATAATAAACGTCTTTTGCCGAAGTCCAACGTGAGAAGTGTCCATTGTTTTATTTGCTTTTGTGATGATGGCAGCGTGCAGCAGGACGTAACTGTATTTGCTACGTTGAAGGCGTTTGTTTCTTGGAGCACAGGCAGAAGTGTTTTCCAGGCAGGTTAGGTTTCAGCTGGAAGCTGGTTTGGCCTTTTCTGTGCTCCTGGATAAGATGTCCTTCGTCCCTACACAGTTTTAAATAAAGGCAAGACGAAAGTTTAGCTGCTGCAAGAAGGAAATCCAGGACGGGCAAAAGTGACCCTGGACATAAACCTCCTTGGTGGTCTCTTGTCTATTTGTTCACTATTAACCTGAACTAGTAACCGCACCAAAAGTTAGCGAGCTCTCTGTTACGGGATCTGTGAAAAGCTACTGTCCCCTGTCCCTGCAAGTCTGCAGAGCTGCCTCCCCTTCTGCTAGGAAAGTGCTGGGAGGCTGCGAGTCAAACACTGAAACTTGCGGGTCTGTACCCAAGGAGCACCACATGAAGTGAAATTTTGTCTCCGTGGAAGAGCGGAGGGTTTTTGCCTTGAACATTTAGAGCCAAAAATGTCATCCATTGCAGCTCATTTGATGGTAAAACCATCCCTATCCCCTCCATGAAAAAAAGCAGAGAACAGCCCTAAAGCTGCAAGTTGCCCCAGCAAAGACGCTTCTGACGGCTCTGTGGCCAAAAACTTGCAAAGAACCAACTGCGGTCTCCCACAGCCCGAGTAGGATTTCCTATTTCATTGGTAATTCGTGTTTTAAGATGCTGCTTTGTCAGGCTGAAGATGCTTCTTTAATATATGTAAACCAAACATGTAATGTTTGCCTGCAGAGAGTTGCTGACAGTCTGATTTACAACCAAATTTTTCCCAAAAAAAAACAAGAGGGTGTTTTTTCCCTTCTCTGGCATGGGTTTGGATGTGGTTTATGTAAGTGAGCTTTGTTCCCAGTGAACCAGTACGTTGATGAACTAGAGATGAAGGCACCAGTATTTATTGCTTGCAGTCTCGGGCTCAGTTCTGAAGCTTGCTGTCTTTCAATGACATATTCTAGAGCCGTCATCCGTGCTCGCTCGGGCACAAAGTTCTTCAGGATTTGAGCCTGAAATAGTGCGCTGATGGGTGCAATAAGGCATTGCTGCCGTGGTGGTAACGTGCAGTGTGTTAATGCTGGTGCTTGAAATACGTCGATCGGTCTGGCTGCTGGAGAATGCAGTTTCCTGTTTCTGTTGGAGCAGAAAGTAAAAGCCACCCTGGCAACGACAAGACTGACGGGTGCTGACTTCTGGGTTACAGCCTGATAAGCTGAATTTAAAAATTGGGGGGTGGGGGGGAAGGCTTGGAGTAAATGACTAATTGAAAAACTGTACCATAATAAACAAAGGCTATTAGCCCAGGCTAACCTTATAGCTTTTATGACTGCTTTTGTTGGGTAGTGGAAATGTGATAAGATTTCCTCCGTCTGGTAAAGGATCTGCTAAATAAAGTTCAGACAGAAGATGCAGTTAAGTGGGAAAATACAGAAAGTGGGGAAGGCAATGGCAGCAGAGGGCCACAGATGGCCTGAGGCAGTGTTGAAAGGTGAAAGAGGAGATAATCAAAGTGCCTGCCTCAGACGGGTTTTTTTGTGTTATTCGAATTAAGGTTCTTGGCCGAGAAGGAGGCCAGCCACCGAAACTGCTGCTGGCTCAAAGGCTCTGGGCATCACCAGTGCGCAGGAGGCTCTGGAGCCTGCTCTAGAATTTGATGGCGTCGAAGAACGGGCTGTTAGAAGCTGAAAGAGAGTAGCTGTGCAAATGGAAAGCGAGCTGATTGCGAGTCATGACAAAAACTTGTCAGAAAAAGGAGCCATTAGCGACTTCCCATGGTAGGAGTGATGGATTGCTACTGTGGGGCAGCCGTGGAAAAGAACGGTGTGATGGCAGATGCATCTGGGGATTGTTTTTGATAGGGATGAGATTGGATCAGAGGTGCTACGCGGGACCCGGAGCACTGGATGTGCAGGTTTGGTCATGCATTTTCAAAAGGCTGAGCTCAAGCTGAAATCGTAGCTAAGACTGGCTCTCAGAACGACTGGAGGTGTGGAGGGCTGAACGTGTGAGAGGCAATTAGAGTAACTTGGCTTTTTCAGCTTAAAGTGAAGGCTGGGTTGGGGAAATGACAATAAATAGGAAATGCTGGGGAGGAAAGAGAAGTGTTACAGAAATGCCGGTACGTGAATAGACAAACATAAATGGGGGCTGTGATCTCTGCCAACAGGGAGGCCCTGGGGCAGGTTTGCACCTGAGGTGACTGGGATTCCGTCCTGAAGTCCCTGCAGCTTGGGTTGGGTTTTTTGTTCTGGTTTTGTGTTTGGGGTTTTTTTGGTAGTTTGTTTTTGGTTTTTTATAACTTTGTTTTTACAATCCAAAATGTGAAGACATTGTTTAAAGGTCATACAAGGTTGCTACTAAACCAACAACTAGAGGCCTTTTCCATTCAGGGTAAACCACTGCAGCTTCCTTCATAACAAGCCTCAAGGCTTTTTCCTTTAGTATGATTTTCTTTTTTTTGAGAAAATGCCGTATTATTTTCTTGTCTAGCCTTCCACCTCAAATGATTAAGGCTGGCTTTCCAAATGACTGTGACTGCTGTAGTCTGGCTGTTACCAGCTCACTCCTTGCTTCAGACTGAAGGGTTTTCTTCTCTTGTTTCATCTCAGTGGATGCTTCAATAATGTCAGCACCGCCAGTATTTCCTTTATTCTGTTCACTCCAACCTCTCTACCTTTTGTAAATTAAAAAAAAAAAGGGGGGGGGGGAAGGGAAGGACAAAAGAAAAAACAACAGTCATCAGTTTTAAGGGCAGAGAGTAATTTTAGATCATTTTGTCTGACCACTTAGTAAAGTTGTTAAATATAATGTTCTTCATTAAACCTGATATTGTGTTTTGACTTAAGTAAATCTTTCAGAAAGATTACTAGTCTTTATATTAAAATGTGAAGTGATAGGGTTTTTGCTGTTTCCTTCAATAGTTTGTTTAAATGGGGGATAACTGTCGCTATAATTTTTAAACTGCTTTATTTAATTTGGCATTCCCTGTCTCTAAATTCCAGTTATTGTTTCATGTTGAACATGAGGTCATGTAGGCTGACTTGAATTTAGTGAGCGAGTCACATTTTAGCCAACTGCCTTTGTACTGAGGTTAGTGACACATCTTCCAGGAAGACCAAACGGTGTTATTCATCTGTTTTCTGTTCCAGTTTCTTTCATTATGCTGTACATCCTCTCCTTTCTGGCTCTGTATTTTTGTCCTTTTGAATGACATAGACCAATATGGTTATCTTCTGCAGATGGGATTTCTGATCTCCAATTTTCAGCTATTGTCTTCTTGCCTCCGTTGACTTTCCAATTTCCTTGGTAAACTATTTTCCTGTGAAGTCACCAGCGCTTGAGGAACATGATTAATCCTCGTCTCGGTATTCAAATTGCATTTGCCTAGGTAGAGCTGAGCAACTCATTACTAGCGAAAGCTCCACGTTGAGTAGGTGCTCAACGCAATGGTCCCGCTCTTGTAGCCCGAGTGCTGGCTTTCATCCTACCATCTGCACCCGTTGTGTGTCTGCCTCTTGCAGAACGGACCTATTCTGGGCCTCATGCCTCAAATCAGGCTGTTTCTCCCTCAACATCTGCCCCTGTCCTTCCTTCTTGTTTCCTGCTAGCATTCGGGGGACCTGGAACATTGTTTTAGAATTCTTCCCTTTTTTAGAGGAAATGTCCTTTGGTCAGTTCTACTTCTCATCTATGAGTTCCACCTCGACACAGACCAGTTGTTTTTCAGGGCTCTCTGGGCCTGATCTCCATGCACATTGCCTCACTAGACCCCTATCCAGTATTCTATTTTTTTATGTCCACTTGTGGGCTTGGGATCACCCAGTTGGTGTTTTTAATGAAGCTCCTCATCTGGAGTTTCCTTCCTACATTTTCTGTACTACAGAAACAACTATGGCTCTTCAAATCTAGCCTCAGCACTTTTCTTTGCCGTTACATTTCTGCTCAGAGTCATAACGGAGGGTTTTCTTGAAGGAGCATTGTTTGATTTGGGGGAGTTGTGACACTGTGTCAAGGCCTCCATAAACAGCCTAAAGTATGTCCTTGGGATGAGTAGAGGCATTTGAGACATTTCCAAAACAATGTAGATCATTCTCTGAGCATGCCAATCCGTTGAAGACATTTGTTACTTGCGCAGTGTTTAACTACATAATCTATCCCCCTTCTTTCTTGTGCTGCCTAAAAAGGATAAGCAGCTGCCAGTTGGACGCATTGATGATCTGCTCAAGAAATAAGGAAGTTTTTTTAAAAATACACTTAAATACTTGAATATGTTTTGAGTAGCAAAAATTTAAAGTAATAAAAAGAGGCAAAATTATTAGCTTAAATTGCCACAAGAACCCTTTTTACATATCAGGTTTGACATGTTAGAAGTAGACGTGTCAATGTGACGGTGCTGTTTCTTCGTCTGTGCCGTGAAAGCAGAGTCCTTGACTAGTTTGGGAAAAGCTTATGGAGCTGGTCCTCCCTGGATTAACCCTAAGAGTTAGGGAAGCAAATCAATATCTAAAAATAAATCTCCTGAGGAGCTGACATCTCGGACTTGTGTTTCCAAACCCCTCCAGCCATTTTCAAAATGTCCCACCCGATGCAATGGTTTGAATTCTCAAGCCAGTTGCCTCCAACACAGCTGTCGGCTTCGCAGCATATTCCCCTTCCCGGGAACTCAGCAAGCAGCAGTCGTTGCTCTTCAGCACACCTAAAAGCATCAGAGTAAGTCCCATTTAAGTGTCCGTTGTTGTTTAGTAGGATTTCGGTTAAGCCCTTGGGTAAAGTTAAGTCCATGCTGTATTTTACTCTTCTTAAACCACAACAGAAAGAGAATCTGCTTTTGGTGTTTTCCAGTAACGTATTTTTTGTTATCAGCACCGGTAGTTTCCGTATTAAAATGGAGTCAGGGGACTTCCAACTTCTTTTTGCTATGGGTTTTCAGGCATTTTCCTGTTTGCTTGCCCATGTTTTTTTAAGGCTTAGTGTATGTGAAATGTGTTTATTATGTTATGAAGTTATGGTGGTAATTTATTTTTATCTCCTAAGCTATAGCCATTTGTACTTAGCTCCAAGGCCATCACTTCGCATTCCAAGCATGAAGTGGAAAGCCTGTCCTTTGAAACAAGTTGGTGAAACTGGAGGTTTTCAAGAATTCATACTCTGAATAGCTGTATTTTTTATTTTTTATTTTTATTTCCCTCCTGCAGCCAGCCATTTTAAGCACAGGATACAGCCCTCATATTGCAAGAAGCACAGGTAAGAGATGAAAATTCTCCACTGTGTCTCTAAGCTCATTTTTACAGGTTTTCAGCCTCTGTAAAGTCAAAGGCATGGTTTTGCATCATGTAAGTAGTACCTGAGATCTGATCCTATTTTACAGAAAAATAAGTCTTAAGTCTGTTGAAAGAGCAATATTAAATTGCGACCCCTTGGATTGTGGCACACATGCCACTTGAATTTTCATATGCATCCCAGAGCAAAGTGTGTCCTTCCAGTGAATGTCTTTCCCGATGACACAGGTTCTGGGACCAAACCTCACCATTTGAGGAACTCTCTTCATGTGTTACCTCCAGTGTTGCTGGAAGTAGGATAAGGTTCTTGATATTGCTGTGATCCCCAAAGCATTCTGGTTTCACCTGCAGTTAATTGTCAGTGGAGCTGCGCTTGACTCCCAGTAGTCTGTGATGTATTTGTGAAAGACAGCTGTGTGTTCAGATCTAAGCAGACACCGCAGGTTTTCCTTTGAAAAGGCTGTTGGGTAGCCATTAGATGGTGGCTGTTCTTAAATCTGGATTCATCTGTGTGGGTGCTCCCTGCTGCTAGTCTTCGGTGACCTGAGTGAAAGCTTAAGAGAGATAGCTCCTCATGTATATAGTCTTTCCTATTAAGTGCCTGAGATTACAGTAGAATAAACCAGGGACAGCGTCTTCAGATCCAAGTGTGTCTGGTGTAAACTGCTTATGGCAAAGAATCTAATTTTCTGGTTTCAAAGTGGCTTCATTACTCAGGAAATGCACGCTGTAGAAATGAAATGCCATCCAGAAGAGGGACCTGTATGTACTGCTTCTTATCCCCTCTCTCTCCAGATATGTACAGCCCACTGAAAATCCATCCCCAGAAGACAGAGAAGGATGAAACTTCTCTAATCAGTGGTGCTGTTTTTGAAAAACTACTTTGATAATCCACATCTGATCGTTCACCCCCAATATCTATTATTGTGAGGTTTAAAACTCCAAGTGTTGGAAATGCTCTTAAGTAGGCGCTTAGGCTCAGCTCCATAAGCCTCTGAAATCCCTTTGGGGAGGTAGATTCCTGGGTAGAAAGGCTGATGTTTTGTTGTTTGTGATATGTTTATTTCTTTAAACTCTTCTCAGTACGTTCATTCCAGGGGACTGGAGTTTCAGACATGCCGTGTCTGCTCAGCCTGGGCAGGAGAAGTTTGCCTGCTGCAGCCGTTGCCTGGTTGAACGTGCCAGGGGACAGAAATTGTGGTCTGACCCTCGTGGAAGTTGAATATATGAAAATGTAATAGAAGAATGCAATGTAATAATGTGCTTCCCCATCTGACAAGCCTGAGCTTGTGGAGGTGCCGAGTGGCAGCCGCTGCGGTACCAACCCAAACCTTTGGCTTCAGTGAGACAAATGATCTAAGCTTGCTTCATGCCAACCTCTGCATTTTACAATAGGAGCAAAGTCAGATGCTGAGCTGTTGTTTCCTCAAATTCCCTTTTCAGAAATCCCTTGCTGCTCGCTGTTTCAAGCCAGGTCTGTATTCTGGCTCTGCAGCACCCGGCTGTGATACATGAGTTTTTCTACCAATTTCTTTGCTAAATTGAAGAACTACAGGTGATCTAGCTGGTGATTGTTATATATGCTATATTTTTTTAATTGCTACTGTCTCCTGCTATTTTCCTCCAAGATCTGGGGGCTGGTGGGGGCTTCGGATGACAAAGGCACAAAAATGCCGGCGATCTCTCTGCAATAGCCACTAGGTGGCAAAACAGACACTTTGTGCATCGAAACTGCATAGTGAAACCCTCGCTAAAAAACGGTGCTCTGCTTTCCCTGCCCGCCTCTATAAATATTATTTTTTTATAAGCTCTTATGGCATATTTAGATACTGTTCGTGGAGAATCTTCAGTTTAGAAGTCTGTAAATGCTCCTGTTCTTAATTATGTATCAGTTGTTCAGGGTTTAAGCCTGCCCAGGGCATTTCAGCGGCAGAATTTGCCATCGTATCACAGAGTTTGGAGAGGATAACGTGTTAAACAGCCCGGTGAGACTGTTAATAAAGCTGTGCCGGTCCTGGCTCTCCTGTGAATCACAGTTCAGGTGTTGTTTCCCTTTCTAAATTACAGATGGCTCAAAGACTTGGGACCCGTTCAGGATAGAGGTTCTCTAAATGCTTTCATGTATTTATAAACATGTAAATGAATATTTGAAGATAGTCCCTTCTCAAAATATTTTACAGGCACAAATATGAAGCCTCGTTAAAAAACAGAGGGGAAACATAGACACCCTGGGCATTTTCTAAAGCCCGGGCATAGGTTACGCTGTTTGTTATCCTGACTCTGTGAGATTTTGTCCTCTGTGGGACATGTCCTTGTGCTTTTGCCTGCTGGAGATGTCTCAAGTTACAGATTTCCATCATGGTCTGTTTTTTTGTTTTCTCAATAGCTTTCAGGGGCCCTCACAGGGAAGTTTCCAGCTCCCTCTCTGTGGTGACAGCAGCGCTCTTGGCTGGCTCCTTTCAGACAATTTTCACGTACCCAAGCCTGCCCTGCCCTCGTCGTCCTGTTCCCTAACGGCGCTGCGTGCAGCTGTGCACCTTACTGCGCCGCTGATCGTACCTTTTCTGGGTTGTGGTACCTCTTCTTCAGAGATGCTGGGACGTGAAGCTCATCCGCTGCCCACCAGGGTCCTGCGACAGCCCTCAGTGGCGTGATCGCTCCCTCTCCCTCGGCAAAGGTTTTGCTTGGAAGAGCAGAGAACTCGTTTTGCCCCAAAAAGGTGGTCTGAAGTATCATGTTGTGGAATGTGGTGGGAACCTCCTGCTCTGGAACTGTGAGAAACATGGGCAGAATTAGATTTCCTCTGCTTCTCCCTGTCTCTGGCAGACCGGACATTAAAGTCTATGTGTTAAAATTAGGCACAATAACAATGGTAATAGGTCAGGTCTAAGCAGAAACAGTGGATGCGAAGCAGATTTTTGACCAGTCGTTTATTAGTAGAGCATTGGTCTTCTGAATGGAAGGCTATAATATATATAATATATTTAATGCTATGGAAAATACAGCACCATGCGTGTCGCTTAAGCATCATAACGTTCATGTGGCTGCTCTAAGGTTTCACAAAATACTGGAAGTCTGGATTTTGCTGACTTTTGAGTACTTGCCTTCAGAATCTTAGTGCTGATACTCTAATATTTGTATTCATAATTTCATTTTTAGTTCTTGTGGCTTCGAGCAGCCCTGGCTGTTTTAATGGTGTGGTGGATCTGCTGAGGGTGAGTCTCCCATTGCTGCTGACTGGAGGCAGGAGACTTCACTGAGGCTGGAAGGATAGCTGGAGGTCTGAAAAGTGCTGCTGGGCACTACCCTGACTCCTGAACAAAAAGCACAGGGTGCTCAGAGCTCAGTTTAGGCCACCCACTGTGGTCCCTTGGGTCCCGGGTCAGGTCAGGCCCAGTGCTACTGAGTCCCATCTCTATGCGCTGTAGCAGAGAGCTGCAGTTGCAATGCTCAGGGTCAGGCACTTTCCACAGACAATCTGAGTACGACTCACTGCAGGGTAAGAAAAAACAAAGCAAATGGACCCTGAGCCAGCACCGGGCCCTTGGGGCCAAGAAAGCCAATGGTGTCCTGGGCTGCATTAAAAGGCATGTGGCCAGCAGGGCGAGGGAGGTTATCCTGCCCCTCTGCTCTGCCCCAGTGAGGCCACACCTGCTGTGCTGCGGCCAGTTCTGGGCCCCCCAGTTTAAGAATGATGTGGAACTGCTCGAGCGAGTCCAGCGGAGAGCTACGAAAATGATCAGGGGACTGGAGCATCTCCCTTGTGAGGAAAGGCTGAGAGACCTGGGTTTGTTCAGCCTCGAGAAGAGAAGACTGAGGGGGGATCTCATCAATACCTATAAATATCTAAAGGGTGGGCGTCAGGAGGATGGGGCCGGGCTCTTTTCAGTCGTGCCCAATGCCAGGCCAAGGGGCAACGGGCACAAGGTGGAACACAGCAAGTTCCACCTCAATATGAGAAAAAACCCCTTCCCTGTGCGGGTGCCAGAGCAGGGGCACAGGCTGCCCAGAGGGGCTGTGGGGTCCCTTCCCTGGAGACATTCACCCCCCGCCTGGCCGCGGTCCTGTGCCCCTGCTCTGGGGGTGCCTGCTCCAGCAGGGGGTGGGATGGGGTGAGCCTCTTCCAACCCTGCCAGTCTGTGATTCTGTGATCCCCAGGCCTTTCTTGTGACATGACAATTTTCAGCTGTAAAAGCTGACTTCCTGGGATGTCCTTTGGTTTGCAGTTATTTCCTATGAGGCCAAAGCAAAAAAAAAACCACCAAACCCAAAAACCTGCTAATGGAGTAACTACATGTTTTCCAAGAACGTTAAATATATAAAAATGATCCTGGAATTACAATGGATTGATAACATATATTTGTCTTTGATAGGCATGAGAAACATGAATAGCCATGTAGTATAACCTGGTGGTCCCAGTTTACAGCAAGGGTAATGTATTTGTTATTTATAAAGGGTTAATTAATGATTAACAGACATTACAATTAAAGGTTAATTGATTGTTGTAGTCTTATTTCTCACATGGCTTGCAGCTATCTGTAACATTGCATTCATGCTGGAATGTATTTATAGCAGTGATTAATCACGCACTAGTGTTTTTTATACGTTCTCATTTTATTAGGAGCAACCACATTTTCAATAGCACATCAGTGAACTTGAGTTCTGACTTCACATTAGCAAAAGGGAAAATATAAGAAACCAGTTAACTTGGCCTTGCTTCCTTTAACATGAGGAAACCATCAGCTGCATAAATTAGAGGCACTATCACATTATGAAAGCGATTTTAAGTAAAACATGCCATTTATGGAAGAAGCACACTTAAAGATTTTTGTAATTACAAATATTTGTACTGTTAAGTGAATTGCATTAAAGTATTTGTTGTTGTTGCTTTATTTCCCTGGAGGACTCTTCCGTAGTGGGAGCTTTGTTATGCTGATAAACGTGCCTGAAAGCTTTATAATGTACTGATGCATTGTAATGATAAATAGATCTGGTTAAGTAGTAAAGATCAAACACACAATTAAACAGACTGTAATAGACATTTTGCTGAGCAAGGGAAAACTACAGTGGAATCAGTAAAGATGAATACAAATGGTTTTATTGACCTAAGCAAAAAATACTTTCTTATGCCTACAAAATGAGGAAATCTGGCCTGATACTTGCATGAACAGAGTTATGAAGTGCTTAATCAGATACAAAATATCTCTAAGATGTTCAGCGTTTATAATCAACAGAGAAGGCTTTCTCTGACCGCTCAGAGTAATAGAGATGTGCAACAAACCAGAGGTTAAGCAAATCAGCACGGCGTGGGATTGCTGGGAGAGGAGCCTGGGCACAGCAGGCAGGACTCGCAGGTCTGACGCTGCAGTAAAATTATCAAAAACATGTTGCTCTTGACAGAAAGATTAGAACTGAATATTGGCAGCACCTGCTTCCATTGTCCAAAATATCCTTTCCTAGAACCGTTCCCAGCAGGGAGGCTGGTTCACACTTGGCGAGGCCACAGAGGTTTCACACTTCTTATTGCCGTTTGCTCTTTCAAATACCAGGAAAAAATGTGATTCAGAAGGAGCATGCTGGAGTAGAGAAACATGGCTATGCATTACTTGAGAGTGACAAAAATAAACCTGTAAACCTTTAACATAAAGGCAGAGCAGTACGCATACAACCTGCTTGCAGGTTATTCTTGTCCATTCCAACTTTGAATTACTCTGAAGGGTGTTTTAAGTGAATTTCCTTTGCAGGGGTGCCCATAGCCAAGTCAGGGCAATAGGAATTTCAGAGGTCTTCGTACAGATGCTATGGTGAAATAACTCCTAGAGGAGTTAGAATTAGGCAGGATATAACAGCCAGAAGAAATACTAATTCTGGATTGACTTTATGTGAGCTGCTACGCTACACGGTGCTTTGCCCACCTGGAATATCATAAGTCATGTAGATTCCTTAGCAGTGTCTGGGTATTAGCAAAACTCAGGAGAGAGACCAAATCCTGCTTCACTAATGCCAACAGCCAAAACTCTTAAGTCTTGTGCGCACTGACCAATTATCATGTAAAATCCCCCTGATGCTCACCAAGTCCTGCTATGCCACCAGGAACCACCTAGCAGACAAAAAGCGTCCGCCTGTGATGTGGGCTGCTGCAGACATATTTCCCAAGGGTGTACAGCATGATACATTCCAGCCAGCAAACTGTGTACTGCTAACTACTAAAACTTTGCACGGCCTCCAGGAAGTTGGGCTTATTTAATGAGAAACAGGGGAGCAGTAAATGCTTCCAACTTCTGCAGTTTAAAAGAGAAGGGAGTGGATGGGAAGGTGGTGTGCCCCCATGTGTCTGGCTCCTCACAACCTGAGCTACAGGTGTTGCTCAATGCAAAGATCCGTATAGGAGTTCTCAGGAATATACGTGGAATAGAGCTGGTTTCTTCTTTGTAAGAGAACTTATTTCTGCCCCAAGAACTGCGTGTTGCTCTGCAAAGAAATGTAGGTGTCTAGCACCCACTTAGGCATCTGAATACCTTTAGAGATCTGGGTTTCAGTCCTAACTGTGTTGCTGCAGTCCACAATGTCACCGGTTTTGCATGGCAGGCACCAGATCGGAATTGACTGCGGAGAAGCACAGCCCGGCAGCCACTGGCTTTGATTTAATTGGGTTGAGCTGGTTTATGGTCCCTCGATATATGTATTTTTTTCCTTGTTGAAAAACAATGTGCCTGCCAAAGCCGGAATGAAAGCGGGAGCTGTCTGGAGGTGAAACTGCAGACTGACGGGGACAACCCTGCTCGATGGGAAGTAGACTCCGAAGGGTTTTGTGATGTCTGTCAGTTTATGCCATCTCTTCGTCACAGAGTTTTCAGTCCAAAGATTATTTTGGATGCTTGCCTATTCCCAGAAGCTCTGTGTGCTCAGAACAATTTCAGCTCCGTGTTAAGACAATAATTATAATCAAATCTCATGCTCTGCTGCCTTGGCCAGTCACCTCCATGGAGCAGATGGGAAGGGGGCTCGAATCAGCAAGGGTGTTCCCTCCCAGTGTACAACTGGCCTGATGTCTTCAGAAAGGGCTTTTTTGTTTTTCCTTTTGGCTCCCCTCTACTTCTGTCGTGGCATCAGGGATAGGCTGCAGCTGGAAAATCATGGACAGGTTTCGAAGTGCAGGGAAGGAGAAAGTTATTTTGTCTGCTGCCTGTCTGCTGCTCCTTGTTCAGACATCCTGGCTGCAGAGAAAGCCAGGCTGGGAGCAGGCAGGCGAAGGAAACCGGTTTGTCGGTAATCCCTCCTGCATCTGCTGATCTTCAGTGTCTCGTCCGAGACCTGCCTCTGAGCTCAGCCTGGTTGGTTAGTCCAAGTCCTACATTCCCAGAAAGCTTAGGTCAGTTGTTAGAATAGCCATTGACCTGCAGATAGGTGTTGTGCTATCCCGTCGTGGCACACGTGGCCGTGAGCACACATAGAAGTTGCTGCTAGTGTTGACTCTGCTGAACTGCTTAACTACCTCGTACAGCACAAACACAGCGGCAGACACAGGTCATGAGTTCAGCGCTTTGGAAGGCTGTCCTTCAACGCAGCCATCCTTTCAGCTTCCTCTGCACGTCGGGATTAAGGGGAGATGTGATTAAGCCTCTTTTGTTGGATGGTCCCTCTGTACTCTGTCACCTCAATCAAAAAAGCAGGAGGGTGCCTGCTCAGCTCTGGTGCCATTTTGACCCCCAAATCATATGTTAGGTCTCCAGAAAATTGCAAATTGAGGAAAGAGATGTCTTTGGGAAAATTTTCCCAGAATGGGACAATGTTGCTGAATTGACTGGGCGCCTGTTTTAAAGCACACACCTCCACCGAGCGTTGGGTGCCTTCCACTAACAGCCCAGCCTGTGCTGTGGCACTGCTGCATACCGGTCACTGAAATACTCAAGATAGAAGAGCACCTCGTGATCCCCCTGTGCTTTTGGTTTCCATGCAGCACTCCTAAAACAGACTGGGAGTGAGGAGCCACCGGTTACCCGTGCTGGTCAGACCCAGCTGGGATAACTGAGCTCGTTCACCTGGAGCTGGCGGTGTGAGATTGCTGGTGCTGAGACACAGCCTTAGGACTCGCACGTTCCCTTCGCTCACCCCCTTGATGAAAAGTCCCAGGGATTTCATGTTTATGTTATTTTTGGCAATGGCTGATGATATCTCCTTGGTACCATAGCTCTTCTATGTTTTTTTTTTCCCATTTTGGGTTATTAGAACAGGAAATTACATGTAAATGTTATGTGGAATAGCTGCTGAATGTTTCAATTTTTACTGTGCTCTCATGCTGCATCTTTAATTGTCACTGATTTCCCCTCCCCCCCTTTTTTCTTACAGGCCAGTGAGGCTGATTGTGGCATTACAGTAGTTACGGAGGTTGTTACTGCATCCCGTTGTACCCCATGACTGCTATTAATGAGACGTTTGTTCTCTCAAAGGTGATTGCAATTATTGTTGTTAAAGTAAAAAAAATATAAGCTCTGTGCAGACTCTTTTCCCAGATTTGGGATCTTCACCAAATTTGTGATGGTGTTTTAGATCTGGATGCTTGCCTTATTCACATGGCTGTCTGATTCACAAAAGCACCTCTGGGGAGTATTTAAGAAATGCTCTGTGTTTACAGGAAAGAGGCAGGCAGCACCCACACAACTGCCGAGGACCATATTTATCCAGTGACTCAAAAGCCCCGACTTGGCAAACTCTTTGCAGACTTTGCAAGACCTTCAGTGGTGAGCTTCCCTTTTATGAACCCAGAGAATCCCCTGCCCACCACAATGCCCAGCCACCAAGGTGATCTCCTCACTCCCGGCTTTTTTGCATCACCCAGTTTGCACCCTGCAATCCCAAAGAGGTGATTAGTGAGCTGTGCCTCAGGGATGGACCTGATGCAAACACCTCCAAAAGCAGTTTACATAGAGGTCTACAAAATTATAGCGTTGTTAGCTCTCTTGGCTTCGTCAGCCAGGAAAAGCTTGTGGGATCTCGTGGTTATTCCAGCAAGGAGGAGAAAATGATGACACTGAGGAGGAATGCAGCTCTCAGCCAAGGCGGTGGGCACGCTCTCTCGCTGCTCTTCGCTGGCACGTGATCCTCACACGCATTCAGGCCGGGCTGCCAGCTTCCTCCTCCTCCTCTCCCTCAAATTCTCCCATCATCCCCGTCCTCCTTTTCACAGACCCACAGGCTCCCCCACGCGCGAGCTCCCCACGTGTGCTGCTTGCGGGGGTGTGGGGCGAGGGCTGCTGCTGGTTCAGCTGTTGGCTTCGTGGCGGTGATCAGCTATTTCTTGCTGTTTTCTTAAATGGCGTGTGGCAGGCCCACATCCACACTCGCAGAAGCAGCTGTCTTGATGAATATTTGCCCAAATCATTATGCTATCTAGCAGTTAGCCTGCAAAAAGACCCAGCACCATTTGTATGGTAATGGAAGGCTTTCTCAGAAATGTTTTGGAAGCAATCAGCTAAACTAATAGGATTTTATGTAAACCAATCTCTTTCTTTAGATCAGGGTGGGTTTTTTCTTCTGGAGAGGAGAGTAAGGGCTTTTTAATAAATGCAAATTGATATTCCAATGAAAATGGAAATGAGAGAAGTTCATCGCCAGGGTAAAATGCTGCGACTTTGCTCTAGCAGCAGCTCTGTGTGTGATTCTCTGCACATCTCCCAGCAGCCACACCAAATTTCTGAGGTGCTGAGGCATGGCACAATGAGGAGAAAAGCTTCCTTCCACTTTTAGGCTATCACGAGACATAGTCTGGGTTGGACTTCTCGTCATTCCATCAAAGCTGTGCTATAGGAGGATTCTCCAGTCCTGGACCTCTGCAGAGGGTCACGGCAAGTGGTCGCAGAGAGGAGGCTGTGGGCGAGCGGGCTCTCTCTGTTGTTATTGCTCATTTCTGCTGTGAATCAGCAGCTCTGGTGCTCTGTAACTTGAGCTTTTTGTATCTTTGCAGCAGGATTTGAGAAAAGTAAAGGATGAGAAGCGCTCAGAAATCTGATTTATGTTGTGTGCTCAAAGCTCTGCTTTTAAGATAAGTGCTTTGCACTGGGAAATTGCTCGCTGCATTCACCTACTACCAAGGCCTTTTGCTGCAAACCCTGAATGCTTTAATGCTTTCTCACTTGGGACACAGCCAAGGTAACTTTCTTGGCCCTGCTCCCGCTTGCCTCGCTGTAAAAGGGCCTGATACGTGATGGCAGATCGTCTGCGTGGAGCGTGGGCTGGCTGAGATTGCTGCAGTCAATCATTTAGCTGTTTTCTTAGTTGTTTGTGGTTTTTTTTAAATATTAAATTAAGCTCTGACCAGTCTGGAGACATAGTGGTACTGCTGGAAGTGCTGTTTGAGGACAGTCAGGCTAGTGAGGATCAGGCACCCAGGAGAGTTTCGGGTGAGAAACTCTCACCTTATGAGGCTGAACCTGAATCTGGAGCAGCAGGGTTTTGGGTTTGTCCATCCCGTGTAGCAAAGGACAGCAAATGTATGTGGCAGAGGGGTGTGATGAGTTCCCAAGGCCTTGGAGAGCACCCTCCGGCAGCACATGGGCAACATGGACATGCCGAGCATTAGCCTGGTGGGGTCATATCCCCATAAGCCCTGTCACAGGGTGCTGTTTGAACTTGGTAGCAGTGCAAAAGTGTCAAGAGAAAAAAATATTCAGGAAGTGGTGTAATGACTACCTGTTTTCCTCATTTTACTGTTAGGTGATAGCAGCAAGTTATGCAAACCACAATGGGGAAAGGTAAATATGCCAAGATGGCATGTGGTTCCTTGGAAAGTCCCAAACATCTTCTTTGGTCAGGAGGTGGAGAAAACAGGTGAATTTCTACAGTGCTGGGCTTGATCTTGTGATACGCTGCGGCTGTGGGTGCTGCAGCAGCTACAGGAACGGGAGGCGGCCTGGTGTCGGGAGGGGCGTGTTTTGATGGGGCAGTGGTGCTTGAGGAAAGCAAGTAGCAGTCAGTACCTTATCACACTAACACTTATCTAAACCTACTGCCCTGGCCTGCCAGTGTCTTTAATCAAGTCCATGTCCTGCTGTGCTGCTTGCCAGCTGCTCTGTGGGTCGCTAATGAATTGTTCCCCGCTGCCGTGTCTGGAAGCCGGTACCCGAGGTCAGCTTGAGGTGTTCTCCTAAACCACCTGGAGACTAAAGACGGGCATTTGTCCACAGTGCACTGGCTTTGATGGCAAAGCTGGTTTAAGAAATACTTTCCTCTCTCCGGCCGCTTTTTCCTGACCCATCATTCGTGCCATGACAGCTGTTGGTAGTGCTGTCCTGTAACCTGATTGCTGAAATGATTTGGCGTAAAAATTCTTAAAAGAAATAATTTTGGGGGTTTAGTTTTAGCATGTATCACCTCAGTGTCAAAGGCTGTACAGAATTCCTCCACATTAATTCCTCCTTTGAGATGGCCCAGTGACCTCAGTGTGACAGAAAGCCCTTGCTCAGGTTTTGGTCATGTGCAAGAAGACAAGGTCTAATCAGTGTCCCATGATATGAAAACAAAGATTTGACCTACAGATATGCCTGGTGAGTTACTATTAGGCTTGCCTGAAAATATTCAGGTTTCAATCCAACAATAGGATCCAACTTTACAACGAGAAGAGTCAAATCTAAGATATTAAGTACTCATTTATTCAAATATGCTTTCATATTTGAAACCATGTGGAACAGTATGAGCTACATCAGAAGAAAGAGTGTGTGTTTTTACAGAGTGTGATCTTTTTCAAACCTCCCCAACTGAACACTGTCCCAAAAGAGTAAGAGAAGAGCATGATGTTTGGTATTCCACGTTCCGGGTTAGATGCTTTCCAGATATAGTACTGCATTTCCAGACACTGCAGGTAACACCAGCTAGATTATTAAACTGACTGTTTAAACTGTTATACGTTTTAATGTTTTGTGAGTTTGTCTGGGCTACGTTAAGTGTATATGAGTAAATTGTCGTTCTTGAATTACAAAATCAAGCAGCTTTTGCTTGCCTGACATCTCAGTCCACTCCTGGAGATACATTCAATGGGGCCTTGGAAAGTTTGCTTAAACAATTCAGTCTCTGGCAGCTATAATTTTTTTATTTTTGATTTATAACATTTATTGAATACTATGATCTCAGCATTCAATAAAAATACTAGTGAAATTTCAAACTGCCTCAGATTTTGTGTCTTCTAAGAGAGAAAGTGAAATAAACAGAGCATATCCAGAAACCAATCCTGTTATGGACAGGGGATGTTAAAAACCATTTTAAAACCAATCAGAAATGTTAAATTGAAAATTTCCCTGATGGAAAATGCCATTTATGCAAAAAATAGTATTCCACCTTTGATTGGTAAAATTGAAAGAAAATCTTTCACTGTGGTTTGGATCTATCAAAATAAAAAAATAAAACTCTTCTTAGAAATGAATCCCAACTTCTTCGGGGGTGGCTGCCTCATTTTAAGCTTTTGTGCTTCAGTTGGCTCCTGTTAACTGTGAATCAGTGCCAATTATAGATGGGGTATGCCAACAACGCGTGGACAGTCCGGGAAACTCTCCTTCCCACTGCTTTTTCCTTACATCTCTAATTTACTGCTCTCAGGAGCTCTCTGCTAGCTGTGTGAGTGGCAGACTTGGGGGGCAACTTTCTATTAATCAACCAGTGGCTGATAGAAACACGTGAGCAGTTAGTGTCTGTGCTTTTCATCATGGCATGGATTTTGGAGGAAAAGAGGCAATATTCCCATTGATAGGGAGAAGCAAGGAAAGAGTGGGGTTCTTCAAGTACAACAAGCTGCTTACACACAAGTACGGTTTTGTATTTCATAGCAAGTTTTCAAACTTGAACCCAGGCGTGGTTGTGCTGAAGACCACCCATAATGGAAATGTGTGCACCTCTGTGTTACTCAGAACATCTGCCTTGGAAGTTTTGAGATCTTTTCCCTACTTGATTCAACATTCATTTGTGTCCCTTTGAATTGTCAGGGTGTTGAATCGTCCTTGTCTAGTTTGACCACCCCCCTGGATGAAAGACGTCTCTCCTGGTGCATGATGGTTGTAGGACTCCCAGGATATCCTGAAGTTATTCCTCCAGCTGGGAGAAATCTGACAATGCTGCATAGTCCACGAAGAACCTGGCCAGGAGACACAACTGGAGATGTGAAGCACCCCTTCCTTGCTTCTCCCTTCCAATGGGAAGATTTCTGTCATAGTTCAGATGAAAAAGATACAAGATACTCCTACAGGATGGAGAGGCTACCTTTTAATGAGGGAGTGACTCAAATCAGCAGATCCTGCTGACCATGAGACAAAATTCTCTTCCTTGCTTTCTTCATGTAATATTGAAGCAATTTAATACATGAAAAAAATATTCCAAAGATTGCAATTGTAATAGCTTTGAATCCACTTACCTCCACCTAACTTTCTTCTGCCATAGTCTAAAGTTGCTCACACTCGTGGTTGCTCTAGCTCCTGGTCATGTAAACTCCCTTTATAAGCAATGGAGATGTCAGAGCATGTCATGTCAGAGCACTATTTGTAGTGGGTACCTGAGGGTGTCCTGTTTGGCCAGGCGCCTACGCTGCAGATGCTGATGTCTGGTGGGATGAAGACACTCTGTTCCATGGCGGTCTTTTTACCCCAGCTATTGCTAATTACAAGAGGGTCGAACAGGTCTTTTAAATTATCCACCCAGTAAAGTTACAAATTTCATAACACTTTTTTGGCCTTTTTTTTTCTTGTAAAGCAATTATTATCCTCTCTTAATTAAGTTGTCACAGACTCCAAGGTGTGTTGATAACAGTTTTTCAGGTTGTCATTCATTCTCTAATCATGTATCAATGAGTTTCTCAGCTGTCTGGACTGAAGAGTTTGCCTGTTTAAAATGTTTTGGAATCCATCCGCTCTGGCTTTTCTCTAGATTTTTCATGGCATTAAAAAGCACAGTTGGACACTTATTCTGCTCAGTGGAGTCCTCAATTTTGTTTCCATCTGGAATCACACACCAGTACTTGTGGGGCAGTTAACTTGGCTGAAGAAAGTATTATGGAACTGATCTTCTGAACTTGGTGAAAATCTACTTAAGAGGTAAGTTCCGGTTGATCAGCTTCAAAATCTCTCTCTTATTTGGTTGCCGTTTTGCAGGGATACCAAATTTCATATACAGTTTCCAGTTAAGTTATGCATAATGTTTATTATGCATAGAAGGCTTATTCTACCAGTCTCCAAGTGCATCTCAAAACCGGGTAAATATGATTAATTTGATGTAAGAGTAGGCAGCAATTTGACACTGATGCTGGAAACCAAACAGTGACCTACATTGGTGGTCTGCTGTATGGGTGGTTGCGACTACCAATAATATACCAAATTGCAAGAAACCCAGCCTGCAAGGTTCTCCACAAATGTCTTGCAGAGTTCTGTGTTGTTTGCAGGATTGACCAACTGGCTGGGAAGAATAGATGTGTTAAGGGTGAATCCAGGCTGGCTGGGAAGATTTAGGCTGGATACCCCTAAATAGGTCCTTTTTTCCATCATGACTGCCACCAGCCTGGATCTGCTCAGAGCTTTGTTGTCTGCCCTGGAGATCAGAGGCACAGCCTGGAGCAGGGTGCTGCTGGTGGTTCATTGAGAAGCACCAGCTGGAACTCATCCTTAGCCCCTCTGCTGGGGCAGAAAGACCAGAAAGATAGGAAACAACTCTTCCACTTTCTCTCCTCTAAGCTACCACATCAGAAATATTAATGAAGGTGGTAGAGCCTTGGCATCCTGTCCTTGGGACTGGCTCATCTACCTATAGTCTAAGGCCAGCCTTGGCCTGTCAGTTGAGTTTCTACAGGGTTCTATAATGCCATGTTTCATATTAGGTAAGTATTAAGTGCTGATATGTCTTGCATGCCTTAGTCTTAACCTGTAGTTTAAACGTCTTTTATTTTGCTGCTCTTGATAGAGGTGTTTCCAGATGTTAGTATCTGGGGTTTTTAAGTGCCTCCAATAGAAGTAAGTCTAGTATGTAGATTGCTGATAAAATAAGGAGCTTTAAGTGGCAAAAACTGTCATGTCTGCCTAATCTCAAGTGCTTTTATGACCTTTAACACCAGAGGCTGTATCTAATTGCTATTTTAAGTAAAGGTCAGAACTGCTATGCAGGAGCTGTAGAGAGCAGGGACAGAAACTTGGGCCCAGACTGTCTCTTCGTGTTGCCCAAGTGTGCTCCTACTTATGGGATATGTCAGAAGCAAGGCCTGCCTTTAGTTGGCTGCTACGTGTCCCATGGTATCATGTCAACAAAACAGCCTTGGCTCCTTCCTAAAGGCTTTGACACAGTGAGAATATATGGGACATCTCTGCAACGGAGACACAAAAGTCTGAAGATCACAGGTGATACAGGGACACAGAGTACACTGTGCTTCATGTAGCCTGTTTGTGGTCTTAGATGCAGCTACATTGTAGAAGTGGAGCCAAGGTGGCAGGACCATACATTAACTGCTCATCCTACAGCACCTCTGTGAGTCAGGGAATTGCTACTCCCTGAATGAGTAAAGATGGCTTCCTGCAGGGTCATCTAGAGATGTAAATTCTGTTTTCTCAAGTCATCAGTATCGTCAGAACCTCAAGAGCATTTGACCTCATTCAATGCATATAACACTTTGGGCCATGATCTATATTAGGCCCCGAGAGATGGTGTAAGAGTATTATATTGGCAGGTGTGTTGCCACAGTCTATTAGGGCCAGGTTGTATTTACAAGGCTTTATAGAAAACGTGTCTGCTGTGGGTTTTTTTTGGCCTTTATTGCATTCACTCACCCCATCTGTTATATTCCTGAAGAAGAAACTTGTGTGAGTCATCTGCTGACCATTTTAGAAAGATTCAGCTGTGGGGCTGATATTCCGGTTTGCAGAGCAGGGCTGGTACTGCAGGGATATATAATTTCAGAGTGGTGTCAGTATTTCATACAGCTGCGGCCATGTCCGTTGACCAGGATTTATAGGAGTAATGAAATGCTCTAGCATTTCCATGGACGTCCAGGCTCAATCAGAAATGCTAAACACTAAAATCTGCCTTTCTTGCTATTGACATGTACAGTGCAAGTTCCCATACAGCTACATTCCAAGCCTAAATTTCAGAGTGGTTAGTTAAACTAAACAGGCATTGAGGAGCTGAGTGGATTGGAAACGGGAGGCAGAAGTTGTCTGGGGTTTTGTAAATTGTCCGCAGTGTTCCCTTGTGCATGGGATGGCCCCTTCTGTGCTGCGGAGCTGCGCTGTGTCCGGCGAGAGCCGCTCCAGCTGGGTAGCAGGTGTGCAGCAGCAGTGACCCGGGTTGGGAGCGACCGCCGCTAACCTCCCCGGCATGCCAAGATAAAGATTGGCCATATGTTCCAACGCACGCTCTCGTGCCGAAAGGTCATCTTCCAAGTGGTCTTAGAAAGAAGCTGCAGTCCTGTGGAAAAAACATCTTAAGATATCCCAGGAAAAGAGGAAACCACTGCTCAAACTATTTTCTGCATGGATAGATAATGTAAAACAAAGGTGTTTAAACACATGGGGTAATTCGGTGTTGCTTGATTCATAGCTGTGTCATTAAAAAACATTTGGACATAAAGGAAGGAAAATGAAGCATATAGCTGAAGGTCCCAGAACTGCTGAATAAACCAGGAGACAAGGTGTCCTGTGCTCCCACAGCCTGGCTTGAAGTACCATTGCAGGGTTTCAGGGCACTGAGATGCGAGTCCTGAGAGGCTGTTAAAAAGTCCTGGCTGCTGCGGTAGAAGTGGGAAGGTCAGTCTGGACCCCATGGTGATGGTTTGTGGCTCCATTTTTTGGAAATCATTTTTAGCTTTTCAGGCTGAAAAGCACTGGGACTTAGATGCCTAAAACCCTGGCAGAGAAAGCTTCTTAATATCTTTTTCCTATTTGATCATCCCGGTTGGATTTTCGGTAATGTTGGTGAAAGCTGAATGCCTTACCAGAACTTAACTGCCTAAATACCCTGCAGATTGAGATCCAAGTTGTGTCTGAAATGGAAAGCATTCCTACCTGACTTACATGACTTTGGAAGTGTTAGCTATCATCTGAGCAATAAAATATCCCACAGGCACTTGAGAATTGCACATGGGAAAGGACCGCTTATTGTATTATTCCCAATTTCTGCACAGCTGAGAGACACACCAGGTGATATCTAATTGCAGCTAGAAAAAAATGCCACATGATTACAAAGGGAGCTAACCACTCTTTTCTGTTCACTCTTTGGAAGCAGGACCATCTTTTCAGTGCTGCCATTCATTCTTGCTTATCACATTTCCACCAATAAACCTTCCAGTCAAGTCCTTATCTGCAGCTTATAAAGTACTGTTCTCTACCTCACCTTTCCTGCATGAGAAATCTGCAAGCGAGAGTGCACCAAAGCAGTCTGAAAAGAATGTATAGGCTTCTTGCATATTCACATGGTTACTTACACAGCCTTAAACAATTTTATTTATTTTTTTACCTGTGCTTTTTGAGCTTGCAGGGCTGGGGCTGTGTACACACAGCATTTGCTGTGCTCACATCAGCCCTTGGCTGAGAGCTTGCTGTAGTCCTTTCCTGAAGTCATCCTGAAAGAGAAAATTACCCACAAGCCTCTGGAGTTGCAGAAATCTCCCCCCTTCCTCCCTCTGCCCCGGTGCTGGGAGGATGTGTGTCTGGTGGGGAATAGGAGGGGACAGCTGTGTTGCCTGCTGTGCTTTGGTGACCCTCTTTTCTGCTGGAGTTGTGGGGCCAGAGAGGAGCCAGGGGTCTGCTGCAGAATAATGAAGGGCACTCTCGGCTGACAGATCAGCCAGTGGGCTTGCTGCAAAAAAAGGGAGACCTTGGCAAAAGACATTTCTGAGACATGTGTTTCTCTGTTGGTGGAACAACTGAGCATGTTATTCTAGTGGTATAAATTAAAACTGCACGTTCTGGCTTTAGCTTGTACCAAAGCCAGGCAGAGCGTGGGGAGGGAGCTTTGAGTTAAGCACTTGATCAGTCATATTGTAAAACCTCAAAACTAAGCCAAAAGGCGACCTCGGTTCACGCTCCAGAGGGAAGCGGGAGCACACACCATCTGTTGGCCCGTCTTTGCTGGACCCAAGGTTTCATTCATGTGCTCTGGACACATCAGTGCATGACAGCCCCTCCACCAATAGATAATTCAAGCTTGTTTTCCCCAAAATGCAGTGCTGGATGTGTTGAATTGAGATAACAGCCAGCAGTGGGAAGCACGTGGGCCCTGCCATGCTGCGTGTGTTTTTTAAATTTTAGGACTGTGTCCCTCTTGGCCTCTAGCACTATACTTCAAGATGCAATGGAGACCTGGAGTCATAATTTCTGAAAGTCCATGTAAATCTGTAGCTTTCGCATCTGCAGACTCATCCGTGACCTCAAGTACTTGATATGAAGGTATCTGCAAATGCATCTGAACACCTCCAGGAAAGGTAAAATGACCCTCATTTCACTATTGTATAAATCCATATTATGGTCTCAGCTTAAATGTTTCCTGCAGATCTAGCCACACTCTCTCAAGAGCACCAAGTAGAACTGGAAAAGGTCCAAGGGCTGGTAACGGCTATGGAAGAACGAGGGCCTTCGGAGGACCTCCTCTCCGGGGTTAGGGTTTGCTTGCCCAAGTGTGATGATCTTGACTCATTGCTATTTTGCACAAAGCAAGAAGTAGTAGCAACAAAGCAATGTGACTGGAATAGTTTTTACCCAGAATATAACTGAGGTCACTGACCTTCTTGGCACAGGCTGGTGCAAAAGCACAGGTGGATTCAGAAAGGGCACTGGCAAATTATGAGGGTGCCAGTACATGGTGGCAACTAAAAAAAACAGGGGTCCAGATGCAACTCCTTGCTCGAGCTGTTGCTAAGCTCCTGGTTTGCCAGAAGCTTGGGGGTTTGGCCAGGAATTATGTCCTCTCCTTCCCCGCGCAAGTCACAAGACACTGGGCTCTGGATGGACCCTTTCTCTGACTAATGTTCAGGCTCTAACAATTGGAGTTTACCTGGCAGCAAGTCCCAATGATGTAAGTTAAAATGCAAGTGCCAGCGCTTGTCAGGGGTGTGTCATTTGTTTGGATGTTCTTGTTTAGTGTAATTTTTTTTGTCTGTATATTGAGTTATACACCCTAGTATTGTTTCTGCAGTAAAACAGTCACACCATGCTAGCATTTTTGTGGCGTACAGATCTCCTATTTCCTTGATTCTTGCTCATATATGGTCATGAGACTGAGCAGCAACAGCTGGGGTTTGAAAAAGCAAGTAGTGATTTTCTGTTTGCACAGGAGGATAACTTCAGTAAAGTTTCAATTTTAGAAAGTGCTGACCTTCAAAGCCTTTTTAAGATTAGGTCAGGCTGGACAGCTCAGAACAGAAGGGTACAAAATCACCAATCACTTGAAAAACTGGTGTTAATGCCACCAGAAATATATCAACCCTCGCATAAATGCTGCAGATAATTATTACCTGCGTAATAATGTGGTTCACAAGTTTGTTTTAATCATTATGCAAATGAAAGTTAAGCCCTCACTTACGGTGTGATAGATTTTATGTAATTTATCCTGTATAACAAAACCGAGTCATTAGTTTCCCAGCATTTGGCAATCAGCAAAGGCCTGATTTTGCCTCTGTGATGAAACGACTCGAGGAGTAAACACAGCGTTTCTCATTGTGCATAATAATCATAGAATCATAGAATTTTGGGGGTTGGAAGGGACCCTGAGGATCATCTAATTCCACCCCGGCTCCCACCATGGGCAGAAACACCTTCCACTAGATCAGGTTGCTCAAAGCCCCATCCAACCTGGCCTTGAGCACTTCCAGGGACGGGGCATCCATAACTCCTCTGCGCAACCTGCTCCAGTGCCTCATCACCCTCACAGTGAAGAAGTAATGCTGGTGTGAAATTCATGTTTTTAAGTGTTCTTCTAATTGGAGAGAAGTAAAATAAGAAAACTTATAAACTTTACACCGTTGTCATTGAAGATGGACTAAGTGGAGTTTTGGTTCCTGTGTGACTACTGGGACAGCATTTCCAGCTGTAGTTGCCTGAGTTGGGCATCCAGCCACGAGTGTTGTGTGGAGAGGTGGAAGGTGAGGTGTGTGTCGGGGGCTCTGGGACACAACTCCCCTCCGTTTGCAGTCTTCCCACTTGCTTGTGATACTGCCAGCCGCTGCTGTACTCTGCTGCCTGTGCCAGGTCCTGGTCGGACACGTCTCTCCTGGCCTCTTTCATGCCTTTGTCCCCACCTCTGTGGGACAGAGCCTGATCTTGGGGTGCGACTGCCTGCACCCCACGTCCCAGCAAGCACCCACCAAATCTCTAAAGCAGGATCTGCTCTGGGTGTGAACCAGAACTAGAGAGCTCGGTTTTCCTGGAGACAGGGAGCAGGAGGCAAAGATTTGGAAGCAAAACTGCCCATTGCCTCTGTAGCAGACCCTGTTGAACAAGTTTGCCTGCTCTTGGGGCAGACGCAGCTTTCCTGTCCACCCAGTATTTCTACATTGCCCGCACCAGAGCCACAAGGTCAAGGATGGCAGGCAACCTTCTTCCCTGCTGCCAAACTACAACAATTTAGAGCAGCATACATCACTTGCGATCAAAAAGTATCCCTAGATGTCATCTGCTGCTGCTCAGTAACCAGCTAGCTTGGTGTCCTCAGGGTTTCTTCTTGCCGGTCACTGTTGATGGTACCGACAGGTCTGGAGAAGGCCAGAAAGAACCTCTGGCAAACACAGGGATGCAATGCTTCGCTCCTGGACTGTGTTTTCTCACTGCTTGTGCCCTGTCCTGCAGGGCAGTGAATGCTTCCTGGAGGTACTTACGTCAACGAGCACTGCATTCCTAAATTAGATGCCTAAGATCAGAGCTCGATTTCCCTGTGGAGAGTGGGAAGGACTTGCAGGGCCTTCAGGGTACTTGGTGTGTGTGTGTCCCTCCACTGCAAGGGAGATTTTCCTTTCCCGTACATCCATATGACGTCTAGCAGAGTAGCCCCCCCAGCCTCCTGAAGCGCTGTGATGCATGCCTGGATGCTCACCCACAGCTGAAAGGCCAGGTTAGACGGGAGCACCTCCCAGGGGAGATGCAGGTGCTGCATTCACTGTACATATTGAAAAATACCGTTTCCAGCTGTGAGCCAGTGCAGCTCCAGTCGGCTGCAATACTGATAGCATTTGCAACACTCCAGTCGATTCACTAGTGCTGTTTGAACGAGGAACTCTTTTGTTGCTCTATCAAAGTCTCCCTGACATAGCCTGCAGCTATGAACAAATGTGTGGCTGCAAGCTGGAGCATTGAAGAGACAGGAAGCGTGTTCAATATTGATAAAGAGCGGAACGGGGGCTTGTTTAAATTGTGCACAGACAACTTTTCCATAATTAAGGGAGCAACAGACGCAATCCTTTGCCTACAAATGAAATGACTAACAAAAGCAGGAGACGCACATGACATGCAGCCTGATACATGCCTGTGAGCAGAAGTGATGGTGAAAGGGACCTGAGATGATTCCTGAGGATGGGCTGTACGTGCCCGTCATTCCTTTCTTTCCATCTGGCATCATGGGTGTACAGAAATCTCGTGCTATTTTCTCAGCTATTAAACAGCAAGTGCCTTGAGCCCTAACTGGAAGTGGAGCCCCCTCATATGAGGCCCTGTACCCTTTCTAGTGCTCTTATTCATGCTGGAATGATTCAGCCTGGAAGTGGAGAAGGTGGATTAAGGGATCAAATCAACCTCTATGCGCCATCCCTATTCACAGGGGCTAATGTATGTATGTGATTGCTCCCTTCCTATCTGCAGCTTTATTCTATGAATGTTCTTGGGAATATGTGTCTGTGAACGGTCTGGTGCTGTGTCTTAATACTTAATAAAACGAAGACTTCTGCTGGGCAGCAAAAAATGGGATTGGAGCAACTGCTGGGAGAGGTAGGTTGGATGCTGCTGGAGTTGCGTATGGGATTTACTTCCAATACTTATGAGTGCCTGATATGCGTAGGTTACAATGGCAGCATTAGAGACGTGCCCACCCGCTAGCCTCTTCCAGATGCCACTTGCTCTGTATTCCCTTCTTTCTAAGTTTTGGATGCCTTTCCCCAAACAGAAACTTTAAAAAGAATTTGCAGACCCCTCTAACAGCACCTGCCTGTTTTAAGTCATGATCCCGACAGCCCGGGCCATACTGATGCATACTGGTCTCATCCTGGAGTCCCTGTGAAGCCAAGGAGGTTTTGCTTGAACATTCTTCTGGTCATTGAGGGCTCAAGCATGCTGATCTGCTCACAGGCCGAGGGCCAGCACGGGCAGCCTGCTATCCACACAGATCTCATCGAGCACTGTTTAAAATGGGCACAGGCATCCAGGTCTGTGCCAATGTTGTAATTTAGCAGCTGGCATATTTCAATGCTTGCAAGTGGGATCAATCTTTTTTTAATCATTTATGTTTAATTATTGTTTCCAGCTAGTTCTCTCACATTTTATTGCTAGCAAGTTTCTAAAGAACCTCTTTAAAGCTTGAACTGAAAAACCTGATGTCACCCAGCAAGGAAATGCTTATAACACTTCAGGTAGGAGAATTCTCCCATGCTTGGAGCACTTGGGCAGGCCAAAGGGTTGAATTCACAGAATTATTTTGGTTGGAAGACATCTGGTCTGACTTCTGCTTACAGGCAGGCCATCCTCAAAGTGGGCTAAGGTTGCTCAAGCCTTGCTCAGTCAAGGTTTGGTTATTTCCAAAGAAGATCTCACAGCCCTAGTCTCAGTACCCGATGGTCCCCATGATATACTGCTGCATAGTGTTACCCCACCCCAGATGCAGGTCTAGGCATTTGCTGTCCACAACTCCATGGGATTCCCATTAGCCTGTC
Source organism: Phalacrocorax carbo (assembly GCF_963921805.1). NCBI lineage: Eukaryota > Metazoa > Chordata > Aves > Suliformes > Phalacrocoracidae > Phalacrocorax > Phalacrocorax carbo. Next base: position 7,779,828 of record NC_087516.1, on the reverse strand, counting down.
TCTCTAACCTGTCCACGTCCTTCTGAATAGACTCCTGTCCTCCAACGTGACAACTGCTTAATCCAGTTTGGTGGTGTTGCAAACTTGGTGAGAGTGTGCAGAGAGCTGGCCAAGCAGGGATGGTGGTAGGATGCAGCGTGTTGCTACTTAATGTAATGGGTCTGTCTTAAAAAACACTTAAGGAAGTAAAGATTTGTGTCCCCCAGCACCCTTCCCTGAAAGAAAAGGGGTCAAGGAGCTGGTGAGCTTTGCTGTGGCAAGAGGCTCAGGATGGCACGTCTCTCTGGATATTAAGACATGTATTGCCTTTCCAATGTCCTGGAAGAAATGTTCTCCAAGGTCACTGTTCAAAGACCCCTGCTATTGTATGTGGCCGAACGGAAACACCATGGACTCACAGAGCTTTTTGGCATCCTCCGTATTTTCTAATAAACATTTACTTTCTCATTAAGTAATTAGCATTTGATTGTTATTGCTCAGTATCATCATCTTTTCTGAACTCTCTATTTACCTGGGCTATGGAGAGAACAAGCATTAAAGACCCATTTGATTTCAGCTGCCTGATATAAGCCATTCCATTTCATTTTATAGGATAATTCAGGTTGGAGGGGGCCTCAGGATATCTCTAGTCCAACTTCCTGCTCAAAACAGGGTCAGCTATGAAATCAGACCAGATTATTTTGTGTGCTATGTTGAAGAACATGTTTTTATCACAAGTGGTTTATTTGCTCATGGCACAAGCACGTCCAGGGTGTTTGCATGCCTCCCCACACACGCCCACACTATACAGGGACGCAAAGATGGAGCAGGCTCCTTGCTCTCACCATAACACCCTCACAGGTTGTGCAATGTGGCATTTTGTTTATGAATGACTTTGGGTATCAATGTGTTCGGTTGCAGCATGCATTACCGTATCAGCCTCCATCTATTGAGAAATGAAAAATGATGGATGCCAACCCCTCCTTCACTATTCAAAGCATGAAGGAAGATGATGCTGGTAATTGGGTGTTAGCTGTCTAAAGGAGGAAGTTTGTAATCCATTGCTATCGCTGACACGATGCCTCTGTAAACCCCCAAGCCACGATTTATCTCAGCCATTTAATATCTGTGTGGAGGGACAGAATGGCATATTCAGGATGAGCCATTATGAGCTGTCTGTTTGGGAATACAAAGCATTTTATAATCTCCTGTGGATGCTTTTTACTTTAAATAGAGGAAATTAATGTCTAAATTCTGCAGAGAAATAATGCCTGATGTGAAACACCTTTTGAAGGACAATGCTACATGAAAGCTGAAATTGTCTTTCTCTTTCAGCATGGTATCTGTTTTCTTTTAATCACAGGAATGAAGGACTAGAGTTTCAGCCTTAACTGTTAATCTTCTGCCTATTGTCTATTCAAACAAGATCCTGCTGTATCTCTTTTAGTAAATACTTTTAGAGGCAGGGCTGAAACCTGGGCCTGCCCTCTACCCCTCTCCAAGGGTAGCAAATTCCTGCAATCTGGGACACCCTTTCCGTGCAACGCAAGGGCTAAAGCAGCTGGCTGAGTACTGAGAGAACGGGGGCTGGAGCACCGAGAAAAGGGCAATAGAGGGTAAAAATGGCCAATAGAGCCATATGGAAATTCAGGTGCAAGAAAGACACCCAAACGTATTCAGCAACATGGCCAGGGGACACGACCGAGCGGCAGCTTGAGACCGTGCCGCGGAATGAAGGGCCAGTGCAGAGCCCTGGGCACAGTCGCTGCAATAAGTATGTTGGTGCTACTCCCACACAGGCTGCATTCGAGAAGGAATTGCCTGAGATTGTTTAAAAAGTATTACTTATAGTAGCCAGAGGGTGCCCTGGACTAGCCCAGTGCTCTGCCCTTGTCCCACATTAATGGCAGTGGTTAATGGTAGAGCAGAACAGAAATATTTAGGGCAAATTGATAAATGTAAAAAAAATAATAAGGGTGATACCTATTTTTAATTTCTCATCAGAAGTTTCGCTGCCTTGTAGTTAGTAGATATTTTAGAAAACTTTATCTTAAAGAAGTACTGGTTTTGGTCTGACACATCTACATTTACTTTTATCAGTCCTGGGGAGCTTCTGGGGGGTAATATATTTTTTAAGATGAGCTAAATAAATGTACAAGGCTTGATGTGATTTTTTTTTTTCTTTCTTTCTTTTTTTTTTTTTTTAAAAAAAGCTTGCAATTCTGGAAAAAAGAACAGTGATCTTGTAGGAATCCAAAACTGTGATGCTGAAGCTCTTGAATTATTCATATGATCTTATTCAATGCACTGTGATTATTTCTGATGCTTCAAACTCCTGGATAGCTTTTGATGCCTGTATTATTTCTATGTAAATTCCAGCCATTAGTTGGTTTTATCAATAAGGTTCAGATTGAATCATGCCTCCCCTGCAAATTAATGCAGGCTTGACAAATGGAAGAGAAGATTTAAACTCTCAAACCACAGACTGTTAGATGTGGGTTTAGAATAAAAACATATATATGTTATTTCAAGCTTTAGAAGGTGATATCTGAAAATATTAGCACATACAGGGACATTTAGCAGATTGGTACACATGGAAGAGTGAGCTAAACTACAGGCTTGAAAGGCTTTTAAGATGTGTAGATAGACTCCTAGCTCTGCCACGGACTCAGTACTTCACTGTTTCCAGGCTGGAGACCAGAAAATGTTAGACTGGCTATTGACTTATTGTCACTATATCTAATTAAACCAGAGAAATTGTTTTCAAACAATGTTAAAAATCAGATTTAAACTCATAAAAGCAGGAAAAACAGGATAGGGTTGAAATTGTCTCTCTAATTCACCCCGGCATGCCTTTGGGCTGTCTTCTGCAGAAATGGCATGTGTCATTGATTAGAGCCTACCCAGTGCAGAGGCCCACTGGGAACGGCGTGGCACTCTGAACACTCAATTCTCATGCCCTTCTGCATGAGACTCTGCCTTTAATATAATTTTATTTCATTATTGTAGCGTTAATTTATTTCAGACTACTATTTTTTTTTTAATTACCCTTTCTTTTCTCAGCAAAGGAGGGGAAAAGATATGATCAGCTTTAATGGATGAAAAGTTCTCTGAGCAGAGCGCAGTCAATGCAGTGACCGATTCAAGCCTGCAGGCACACAAAGTCATACCTGCAAATCTGCTCAATCAATTTGCTCCCCTAAAGCGGCGATGAAACTGGTTTAATTACTAATGAAAAGTTACATCTGGTCTGGCCCAATAAACTGTGGGAGATACTGTTACGGAAAGCAAAGAAAACCTAATTTCCCCTGGTATTGACCACTACAACGTGTTAAAAATAAGCAGTAGAAAATATTAAACGAAAGCTGGAGCAGAGGCCAGTATGGGCTGCCAGGAAGAGCAGTTTTGACCTCTTGTGAAAATAGAGGACAGTAGCAAGATCCAGACATGAATCTGGTCTCCTCTAAAGCAAAGGAGACATTTGGATCCAGCTTTACTGCAGAGAGAAATTACACCTACCGGGTGGCAAAACCAGAAACATCCGTAAGCCTGTTCTCCCCTTAAAATGTATCATCATCCTTTTCCCCTATCCTCCCTCCATCTACCTATATTTTAATCAGATATTTAAATCTCCTTATTAATTTTTCAACACACTTCTTCCCCAGCTGGAACAAGAGCTGCTGTGGGGAGCAAGCAGTAACGAGAAGAACGAGTTTATGAAGTCTTGGTGGCTCCCTCGGCCCCACCGAGGCTGATCCAGCAGGCTGGTTTGAATGTCAATCCTGTAAACATGCGGTTATTCAGGAGGCTTTCTGCAACAGATGCCTACAAGACCTAATCCCCCTGCATTACACAGGATTGTGCTGTGGACAAGCACATGAAGAAAAGGGGGTGGGACAGGGAAAGTTGCTTCCAAGTCGTTTCTGCTTACACTATTTTTGAGGGATTTCACAGAGTCCCACAGGCAAATACTCCACAGTTTGTTGAAGATGGGGCTTGAGCTAACTCAGATTAATTTAGAATTTATACCCAAATCTCAACTAAGTAATTTATCCAGAGATGACTGAGTAAAGGGATTCACCATCTCCCCTGGCTGGACTACATTCAAGAGAAGACCATTTGGTGTGTAGGTGCTAGGACAGAGCTGGTGGATTCGGTGATATGCATTGCTGGGAAGGAGGAAGAGGGGTTTAACCTAGTTCTTCCCTTGATATTCTCCTGTGATCAGTGCAGGCAGCTCTCCCTGGAAGGCCTCAGGTTTGTTGCCTTCTTAACATCTGTTTCTTAACATTCGCTTCCTGGGAAACATACACAGGTGCACCGATGCTGCTGGACCACACAGCAGACGGGGGCTAGAGATGCAAAATATCAGCTTACATTTGCCTCCTGTGAACTGCCAGGACTTGTCTCACCCCATGCACTTTTTTTTCCTGCTTGCTGCTTCTTGGAAACAGACTCCTGCATTTCTTTGGTCCAGCAGGGAAAATTCTTGGCTGCAAAGCTGAGTCTCACAATCTGGTCCACAGGCCAGCAAGCCCTGGCCTGCTTCCAGGCACAGGATCTTTCAGATGTTGGGTTTTTCCATTGAGGGTATTCTGCTGCCTCTTCAAATGTGGAGAGAAATGCATTTGGAGAGTGGCTCTTGCTGATAATCACCCCAAAAGGCGAGAAAAGAAGCATGTGCTTTCCTGCGGAGGCTGCTCCCAAGCCCTGCAGAAGGCTGGGGTCTGAGATCAGCCCCTGGACTCCTGCCCAGAAATAACTGGCCATTGGTGTGCCTACTGTGTTTTGGGGCTCCTCTGTCCAGCCAAAAGGGCAGCTGTTGCCTGTATTTCCACAGTCCAGAGAGTAAAATATGTAACTGAACAAAAAAAAAAATTCCAAAAAAAGATATTTTTCTCTTAATGCATTTTTAGGCATATTGAAGAGAAAGGCTAATGCTGTTCGGTTCTTCCTGACTTGATTATTTTTATTTTGCAGGCATCCGAAACACCCCTACCCCTATTTTCTCTTCTTTCTCAAATGTTGTAAGCCTTGTGTTATGAGGCTAAGGCTTGAAACACACATCCATCTACTGTGGTGATGAGGGCATCCAAAGAAATACCTCTACGTGTCAAAGAAATACCTCTACGTGTGTGTAGTGCATCGTTGGAGTATGCTGCGTGCTGCAGTCAGCTCTACTGGCAGTCAGCACCTCCATGGGCATCGGATGCTACATGCCATGCCCAGTCCTTGACAGCCTCCAGGAGGCATGTCCCTTCCCCACCGGTCAAAAAGGGTTCTTGGTTCTCTCTTGGCAGCATCAGAAGGAAAGGCAACCACCTGCAAGCGAACATGTCAGACCCACAGGCAGAGGGGGATATGCAGAATAGCCAGAGGGTTGTTACACGTCTGGGCTTTGTCTTTCTTAGGATGAAACCTCAATGAGGAGATTTTTAGCTGCCAGGCAGATTGCAGGTCCCACACCCTTGTGAAGATGATGAACCTCTATCACTTTCTATCCCTGGAGAAGCAGCAGAAGGTTGAGGAAAGGAAGGCTGGTATGGAGTAAGTAGTGCAGAAGAATGGGATGGTGTCAGTGCTGGTTTCTATAATGAGGGGTTCTGCTGGGTTATTTTAAACACTGGGGGATGCTGTTCCAACAACACCATTGTTCAAATATCTGCTTCTGCGTAGTGGATAAATGCTTTGGACTGAGTGCCATGTTTTCTGAAGTTATTCCATTTGGGGTTAAATGGCCCATCAGGGGAAGCTGTGTCTTTAAACAAGTGCTTAAATCTCATGTGCCTGCTTGTGAATAGCACCTCAGGAGAGATCAGTTGAGAAGAGATCAGAAGAGATAAGCTCCCTTTCTGTGCTGAGGCACAGAATAGTGATTTATTGCATAAATGAGTTTTAAGAAGTTCAAGGGTAAAAACGTATGCTTTGTCTACAGAAGATATTGAAAACAGTTGATGCAAATGGGTACCGAGAGTGTTGAAATACGGTGCCACTGCTCAAGGAGAGGCATCGTGCTTTCTGTATTGGCTGCACTATCAAGATTATAACTTTGATTTCTGGGGGTAATCAGAAGAAAAGAACTTCATGATTGAGAGGGCATGTCTCGCTCAGTTGAGGATCAGAAAATTTCTCACTGTTTTGGGTAGAAACAGTCGCTAAGGTGATTCCCATTTCTCTTAAAGCTTCCCCTCCTAGCTACTGTTTCTTCCTGCTTGGCAGCTGAAGTGCTACATTTTGTTCCTCTGTATATTCAACTTTACTATCATTAAACGATGGGGGACTGTTATACTTACCAGATGATTTATCTTAATCTTTATTTTTCTTTAAATTGCCTCAGGACTTTTCTGTCAGAAGGGGAAGGGAGGGGAGATCATGATAAAAGCAATGGGTTTCAAGAAGACAGATGTCAATAATGTGACATTTGGCAAATCAGATCTCCCAAGTGGTAAGGCTAAGGGAAGAGAGAAAAAGCTCATCAGTTCCTCAAAGTAAGCTAGGGGCACAATTCAGACTGTCCAAATGCAAGAACAGGAAATTCAGTAGGTGCCAAGCTGGGTAGGTGATGAAGGGTTTTTCTGTAACTTTAACACCAGACAGAAACATACAGAGAAAAAGAGGAGGTCAGATTTCTAAGAATAAATCAGAGAGAACAGCACAAGCATTCAGGGATAAAACCAGAAAGGCTGAAGCACAAAATGAGACCTCAAAGATAACCAGAAATAATTCTGTAAGAACCATTAATAGAATGAGGAAGATCAAAGAGGGGATTGGTCTGCTACTCAATGGAGAATGAAAGCTGTCTGCAGATAATTACAATAAGCCTGAAGAATACTGAAGAAGGAGAAAATATTTTTTTTCACAGAATAGCTTGGGAATTATAGTCCAGTCAAATTAACAACAGTTCTAGAGGAAAAAAAATCAACCACAACAAATTGCCTGTAGCATTTACAAAAATAGTTGGAAGATGAATAGTAGTCAACATAGGTTGGTCAAAAATAAGTTGTGTTAAACCATTTTAATTTCCTTTACTGCAGAACAAACCCTTGCGGATTGGATCAGGAGCAAAGGTCACATAGCCTAATTTAAAAAAAAAAATTTAAAGTGTGCTTGGTAACTTTGCAGCAGGTGTAAAACTAAGAAGGACTGCAAGCATATTGGAGGAAGGAGAAATATAACACAAAAGTGTGATAAAGTAAAGAAATGTTTGAAAAAACAGGGTTAAATTCAGCAGGGGACAAGTGCAAAGTACTCTTAGCCAGAAATACTTTGCTAAACAAATAGGCTGGGAAACAACTGGCTAGGAAACAGTGCTCCAGAAAAGTATCTTTCCTTATAACAGATCAAAAAATAACTGAAATTAGGCAATGGCATGCTGTTGTGAGAAAGACAAACATCCCACTATCAGGTTCAGACAGGAGCGGCCTCTGCTCTGCTCAGCGTGGGAATACTATGGCTAGTTTTGATCAATGAGTTTTTGAGAGAGTTGTGGATGGACGGGACAGAGTTCAGTGTCCCCTTCTGATAATGGTTGTGGGGTGTTTTTTGCCTTTTTTTTTTTTTTTTTAACCTCTGATCTGTGAGTAAAAATTGAAAGACCTGGGATTATATAGTGGCAGAAAAAAAGGCTGAAGCGAGGCCTGATGGCAGCCTGCAGGTATGTAAAGGGCCATTTCAAAAAGGAGAAGGTTTTCTGCGTATGTGATGGCTAGGACAAACAGTGACGTTCTTAAATTAATATAAGGGAAATTTAAACTGAGCATTAGGAAAACCTCTCGAAGGGCAAAGGCAATAAAGCAGTGGAATAGGTTGTGTGGAGAGGTTGTGAAGTTCCAATGATTGTGGGGTCTTTAGGAACAGATTGGACAAACATCTGTCAGGAATGATATACGTCGATACCGCCTTCAAGTGAAGGCGTTTTTGATTCCTTCCAGGGCTATTTTTTGATGGTTCTGTGCAAATCTAGAGACGTAAGTGACTTCCTGGGAGAAATTCTCATGGCCGTGTCGTTACCTCCTTCCTGAGAGGGTACTGCTTTGCGTAATTCATTTCGTTTATTGCTATTCACTTATGTGTAATTAAATACCTGAGGTGAGCAGGGGGAGGGCAGTTGTCAGACCCCGTTATGGGAGGGCCTGGCTCCACCTGATCAAAGATGCCCTCATTTGGATGGCATGGATCTGCTAAGGCAACATGATGCTGATAGTCACTGTAACTCTCTTACTTGCTATTCCTTTCTCTAAATATGTTGTCTTTATCTGAGAGAGCCTGGGGAGCTGTAAATCTCTGAAGAAATTCTCCATGTGCCAGTGATTTTCAGGGAACTCTGCCATACATAATTTCTGATAGGAATGTTTGAATGGAGAATTAATTTACTTTGGGTCCTTGATTGTTCTGTCTTGCAATAGGAAGAGTATTGGCATCAGGCTGAAAGTTAAACAAGGTGCTAGTTTCCCTTTTCTTTCTCTCTGATATTTACATTCACAATAGGGCTGCTGCAGTCAGAAACCAATGCAGATGGGATGTACAGCCATCACAGAAAATCAGTATTGTGTAGCTGAAGTAATGTCTTTATTCCAGGAGCTTCTAATGAGTAATGAGACCATGTTTCATGTAACTCCTGTTAACATGGCAACATATGAGCATGCATCCGTCTGCAAGCAGAGAGGCTTTAATAACACACAAGTAAATTACTTCACGCATGTCTCTCTTGAAACAGCAGACTTCTCTTAGAAGAGATAAAAGGATGAGGCAAAAGCCCTGCAAATTGCTTGAAAGTGGCATAAAGAGTGGAGAGGGATGACTTAATCAAAATCATGACACTTGAAAAGATTTATATTCATGGATTTTCAAGCCAAAATATGCCATCAACTTATAAAAAATTGGCAGCCCTGGCCATCAACCCTCACCCAGTGAATCCTTTCTCCATAACTTCGGTTTGATTTCTGACCAATATCTGTCTTCACTAGGGCGCTGGAGGAGGCAGAGTTTACCACCACTGGGAAAGTTGTTCCAGCTGTTTGAAGACACTTGTTTATAATTGTGATAATTATTTTGATTTACCTTGTCTTCGGTTTCTGAGCAATGAATCTTGCTATGTTGCAGTGAAAAGCTCTGGTTTTAGTCATGTAGGTGTTTATAGTTTGTACTTCTGCTGAAGCAATATAGGGCACTACAGGCCAAATTCTGTGTGCTTTCTTTTGGGAAAGGCTTAAATGCAGACAATGGAGCATCATCTGGGAATACAGCTTGACAAGTGGTGGCCTTGCCTGGTACAACAGTCTGATTATAGACACAGTGCCTTCCTGCGTAGTGGTGTTTTGTTGGTGTAAGAATTCAATGCAGAAATGGGGAAGCTCTCTAGACAGTAGGTTTGTACAGTGTTCTGGTCCTCCAAGGAAAGAAAACTCCAGCATTGGTGTTTTACATTCCTATTCTGATTTACCTTAATAAATATTTCTTTTTTTTTTTTTTTTTAGTTTCTAAAGCAAATGGGTACAAAAGGGAACCATTAAATTCTATAAATTCTATACTCACCTTTTCCTTAGGATTTGGGATACTGTAGAAGTAAATACCTTCTGGGCTTCCCTTATAAGAAGCTCCACAGTCTCTTAAGTAGGAATGTAGTGTCACGTCTCAGTCTGCCAGACTTGATTTAGCTTCGAACACTCAGGCCAGCTGTTGAAATACAACCGCGTGTAGATGAACCATAGGTATTAGCCACATTTGAAGGTTAAACACATGAAGCAAAGTTTATTCAAAGTCAGGGGTTGTCACTTTATGCCATAATTTGGCAAGTAATGTAGCCAAATATATTCAGCAAGTATTACAGCACCTTTAAAGACAAACCAGCCCATCAGCCCATGGATTGCTTTCAAAGGCAGTATAGATTTTGTAATAAGTACACCAAAATAGATCAGAGTGGCCTCTTAGCTATGTTAGAAAATATTTAGATAAAATTTTAAAGGAGCTGCCGTATTTGGCTATTCATTAAACGTATAAATCCATGTGATCTGTCTTCCCCCATCTGGAGACTGCAATGTTAATGAGTTAACTGCCTGAACGTAGTCTCTATAGAGTCACTCGGATAATTTGAAGCAGTGTCATTTCAAGCTAAGGATAAATACAGCTTTGTATAAAATGAGTTCTTGTTCCAGCAATAATTGCTTGTGCGCTATATAAGATGGTCTTGAATCACCCCATCAGACTCATTCCCAGAGCAGCAAGTGATACGGATTTCCATAAAGGGGCAGTGCATCTACTAGCAGATTCACTAATTTTGTGGGGGTGTTGGCACATGGAATCAATTTACTTTAGCAGTCAGAGACTCTTTTTATGGCAGAGAAAGCAGTTAGTGGAAAAAGAAAATGTACACAATTTATATTGCACTTCCATGTTTAGGGTACCAGCAAAGCACATTTCCTAACACAGATAAGGTAATCTGTGTTTATTTTTATATTGTTGTTAATGATGACACTTCACAAGAAATAATTCCTTACTGTTGAAATAAACTGTTTGTTACTGTGGCACCTATTTTTGTGCTCATAACAGGCCTGTTTTTTCTAAGTCTCAAGGTTCAAATATGCAAATCCAGATTCATCAAGGATGAATCTGACCAAAAATAAACATCCATACTCCTGATGATGTCTGTCTCGACCTTATTGTCAAAGGGGAATAAGAAGTACTTTAGGGCATGAGATATCTGATCTGTTTGTGGATGAGCAAGGAAAATACTAATATTTCACATTTAAAATAATGTATTAAGAAATGAATAATTTCCTAATAGTAATATTAAGAAAGTCTATTAATTAAGAAAGAAAATCTAACTGATTGGTCATCAGCTGGCATTTAAATCTGCTCAGATGAATTGGGTTACCCCAGTTAATCCATAAAGAACTCCTGTGCTTCAAAACTCCTGGATGGAGAAATCCTACATAAAGGGAATTTTGATACAGTGGGACCTGGCAGGTCAGACAAATGTAAATTCTTCCCACAACACAGGGAAAAACTCAAAGGTCTTCCTTGATGGAAGATTATTTAAAATAAAGATAAAAGTCAACTGTGTTCTGGGGATGAGATCTGGCATTGAAACTTCCAAGGTAAGATCAGATACAGTGCCAATTTTCAGTCTAATTAGAGTTCTTTCACTAGGTGAACCTCTGTTCTGAAATAATCCTGGGCAATTGGGGAGCCAGAATATTTCTCCTTCATATTGCTTCTCCATCCCTTTTAATTATCAATAATTACAAATATTAAAGAAGGAAACCCCTTTCCTACAAGAATTAGGGCTAGAAGAATTTGTTCTTCAAGGTAAAGGTCTTAAAGTACCCTGTCAAGTTGATGAAGACAAAATTCAGATGGTGGCTAATGCTCTTCTAGGTTGGAGTCCTTCCAGAATTCTTGAAATCAAAGCTCGGTGCCAGTCAGTGTGTGTTATGGCAAAACACAACTAATAAGTGAACAAGACAACCAATGCATTTAGTGTGACAGCACCACTTGGGGCATTTACATCTGTCTTAAGAGAGTTCAGTCAAGATTGGATCAAGCATTTAAATCACAGGCAAACCTGCAAAACATTCCCATAACCTGCCAGAATAACCCTTTTGTCTCCAGCTAAAAAACACTCTTTATTGAGCTTAAAGTGAATTAAACAAAACCACTTTCTGTCAAAAGTAACCATGACGTAAATAGTTTTATCTGCACGTAACCAAGGCAAGAAAACATTAACCAGCTGGTCCCTATTCAGAGGCATCTGTAACCATCTGGAGGGAGCCCCAGACTACAGTGCAGTGGCTCAGTGTGGGACCAAACATGACTCTGTGCCTGCCAGAATCAACACTCAGTGACTGGAACGTGTTCAGAACCTCCTTTTAACAATTCTCCAAATAGTCTTTACCAGGCATTAATGTAGCCTTATTTCCACGAGCCAAGTGGGAGTTGTATGGTTCTGGCTGGCAGAGGCTGGGGTTGGGTGGTCCTGCAATGCTGGTGGTCTTGGCACATGGATTTCAGTTCTGGGAAGAAGTGATCTTGGGATCCATCTGCATGATGGCTGTTCTTGCTGAGGTTGGGTGATTACTGATGTTGTGTGGTCAGAAATGAGAGAACTGCCCATTTGTGTTTGCACAATCCCACTTCCATGCTCTGGCAGCTTCATATTCTCATTGTTGATGTTTCAGGATAGGTCTGTGGTTAACTACAAGGGGCTCCTGTTATCTCTGTCTCCATAAGGGTGATGAAGGTACTTTGCTTTGGCTTTACTACTTGGTAGAAGTTTTCTTGTTTCTTTTTTGACATTGAGTTTGTTCACCAAATTAGTTAAAACACGAATCAGACATTAGCAGATACGTGTCAAACAATTCAGCTCAAGTAGCGTACAAGGTCTGCCTGCTGTCTGATGTGAGTGCATGAAGCCTTAGAGGTGCTGTTCTAACCCTCAAGCATTTAAAGGGCTTTCAGTGCATCTTTCCATTCATCCTATTGGTTTTGTACCTGTAATTAAGCTGTGGATAGAAAACAGGTGATGAAAGGTGCAACTTAGTTATTACTCTCCAGTCAATTTTTGTGTTACAGTGTTTTTTGGTATCTCCAAAAAATGAGCCTTCAAATGTCTCTCTAAAATGTTGGCATGGAGCATTGCAAAAAGACTAGTGGTGCCGGGGTCTTATCTGTTACATCAAGCAAAATGAATTAGGCCAACTCAGACCTGATTTAGTCCAAATGATTAAACCTTTACTCACTTTGCTGACCAGTTGCTCATATAAGAAATCAATCTCTCTGAATCCAGTGGGAGTGCTTGTAAGAGTATCCAGTTATCAATATGACTGAGGGGTTGTCTTAACTAACCTGGCTTTGGACAGTTTCTGCTTTCTTTGGAAATACAGACCTTTATGTATGTTGTGGTCACTTTTCTCAGTGAATTAAGAATCTCTGTGTATCTTCTCCTAACTTCCTTCTTGCTTAAGTGAAAAGATATACACCAAATACTCATATAGGGTGGTAGAATACAATTTTATTCAAGGCAAAACCCTGTGCTCAGGTGCCTTTACTCAAAAGGAGCTGCACGAACTATAAATCATTGGGTTTTTATCATTAAATATCCTACTTACGTCCTTCCACATTTCATTTTTCAAGACTCCTGTGCGAAGGACTGCATAAAAGATAGCTACATGAATGTTCTTTTCACTCTGCCACAGACTTTAAACAGGAAAATTATTTCCCCTAAACTATTTGTTCCCTTTTGGATTTTTGAGTCATCAACTCGAACTTTCTCTGGTTTTGCATGAGGTTCAAATAATATGGTACAACTTATCTCTTGTTTACAAGGGCTTTTGTAAACCAAATCACTGGACCTCTTAAAAAAAATTACAAAAAGCTTGCTGCAACCTGTAATCATAGAAGAATTCATATTATAACAGTTGGATTAATAATGCATGTAATTATAATACACAATTTTCTTTAGGCTTTTCTAATTATAAAAAAAATTACAGATAACATCAACAGTATGATTTTGAAATGCCTCTCATTTATTATGTAGCTCTCTTAATCAATGCTCTGCCACTGGAAATCAAGTCAGAATGTTATTATGGTCTCTTCTTCTGGATTTAATTACAGCAGTAACTCATGGCTCAAAGTCTGAGCAAACACACCACGCAGTTTATAGCTTTGAAGAACAGCTATTAATCCTACCATCTACCTCCCAGTGCAAGCCAATGAAAGTACTTTAAAATTCTTTATGCCTGAAGATAAACACGCACTTACATGCAGGCTTAAGGCGGGGGTGCAGAGAGCCCAGCCACTGCGTCTATTCTGCGCCGGCGCAGTAGATCGGCCGCTCCTGGGAGATGATCTCAAGGTGTACAAGTCTCTGAGCTTTTTTCCACCCAGACTGAGGTGTTACCTTGCATCCTTAACGTTTGTGAGAATGATTTTAGGGTGTCAGCTCCTGTCTGTTGGTGGTCTGGAGCCAGGGTCGGGCTCTTGCCATATAAGTAGGCTTGCTGAAGTTGTGCACCTGTGCCTCTTGTATTATTTTAGGATCAGTTTCCATCATTAATCTCTAACCTGGCGATTAACTGCAAATGGGGATAATGCACTCTTCCAATAATGTGAATTAGTATTGGGAACTGCTTTTAGTTTTGGCAGCAGCCAGGGAGGATGCCTCTCTCGCCAAAGCAGAAGCATGCTCAGCCACATGCTAGCAACTGGAAGGACAGAGCTGCCAGAGAGGTCTGGGAAAGGATGAGGTGGAGCATGCAGAAGAATGAACATGAACATGAACACTTGGTTTTTGAAGCTAACTCTTTTTAAGAAAATCTTGACATCCAAATGAAGGACAGTTAAAACACCCTAGGCTAATATCTACCAGTGCCTATGTCTTTCAAAAAAGAATGTAAACCCTGATTAAAGAAAATTCACTTGTCCTCTCAAGACACCATCTTGAGAACTGGCTTTCTATATGCTCATTATTTTGTGAAAGAGTAGATTGAAACATAACCATCCTGTTTATTTTATTGGGTGGTTTATTTAAACTCACCAGGGGTGCAAGGGCCCCAAAGTCATCCGCTTACTTTTCTGGCCAGCTGGACAGACCGACAGCCATTTGATATGTGTCATTTGGGAAGCTGTGGGAAGAAACCAAAGAATATTTGCACTTGACTGATGTAGGTTACATCCATGCTGCAGTGTGCTCTGCAAGGTTATCAGAACTGGTCAGAAATGAGGGGGGTTTTACCTAAATATTATTTCTTCAGGACCTGTTAGTTGTTTGAAGTGGAAAGTACTGGCAGGAAAGGCCAGGCTTCAGCAGATTGGCCTGTTTGAAAGACAGTGACATTTCAGAATGGATATTCTGAAATTGCCACATGCCTCCTGGAAACAAGAAGAAAGGAAAGATTGATATGCCACTAAAACTTCTCAGAAACATAGACATGAGCTACCTGCCTGACCGTTCTGAGTTTTGTGGTTTCAGTTTGCTAGCCCTTTCCACATTGCAATATTTTCACCGTCGTGGAACAAGTTTGTTTGGCTTTATTTTGAATATCCGAGAGTTGTCTGGGTTAGCAATTTTTCCCAACCCCGGTTTCCAGCTTATGTTCCAGCAGAACCTGGGATCCTTCTCACCCAGTAAGCCAGACAAAAGGGGCTGAAGGTACAGCGGGACTGGGTACAAGACATCTTGTGTCAAACAGGAGAGGAAAAGAGTAGGAAAAGCACTTGGGTAGGGGCTCAGGCTAAGTCTGCAGTAAAAATGTCCCTTTACTCTCATCTCGTCTAACGTTAGCCTTCCAAAAGCAAGAACTCTTGTCAAGCACCTAAAAAGGTGATGCGAGCTTCCACTGCACTCCCCAGGGAGAGCTGACTGCCCGCTCATAGCAGTGGGCTCCGCACTGCCCTTTTTAAGGTATTTGTCTCTTTGGCTACAGGATGGGTGCTGGGACAACTAAATATCAAGGATGTTTAAATGGCATGAAACGAGGTGCTATGAGCACCTTTGTGCTCTTTCCTCTTGGCAGTCTATTTATCTAATGGGAAAGCCTGAGAAAATAAGACTAATTAATCCCAACTACTGCAGGCAGTGAAATTTAAATTTTTTCTAAGCTTAACATTGCTTAGGTTGAAACCTGCCTCAGAAACCCTCAGCTCCCATCCCCAAAAACAAAAGTATCCTGCGTTTTATACAATGAAATATACAGCCAACTGTATTTTCTAAATTTGCTTTCAAACTCATCACAGGAAATAAGCCTTACAGGAAACAGAGGAAATTAATAACCCTGCCATATTCCCAGAAAAAGCTGTGGGAAAAGCCTCCCGCATTATGGATTGAATTCACTTTTCTCTCTAGCACTGGGGATATGGAAAAAAAAAGCAACCTCCCCTTCCAGCATCCAGATCTACTGCTGTAGGGAGCTGTGTCCTTGACGGCAACGAGCCGTGGTGTCAGCTCGGAGCAGAAGAAACTGGGTTAGAGGAGGCGAGGTCTTCTGGCTGCAATAATGTGACACTGACACATGAGGCTTTAATTTCAATGCAGGAAGTGGAGCAAAAAGGATTGCAAAATCTGGTTCCATAATGGGCTGTGATTCTGCTTGCTGTGCTTGGTATCATATTTGTGGTCGCAGAGGAAACATCAGCTGGTCCTCCTTGCTTCGAAGCAAGATGGGGAGGTGGGTGGTGGAGTGCAGCGTTAAAGTGAGAACAGGGAAAAGTGGGGAACCTTGGTGTATCATCAGGGACATTAGGAGACCTTTCCTTTCATCCTGATTGAGAAGAAACAGTAAAGCGTTTCTTTGCACCGTGTTTTGGTAGGTTGTTGGTTTTTTTCCTAAACAGCATGTTTTTTTTAAAGGCTGCTTTGTGTTTGTCTGTGAACACTGAAAACTTTTTGATGTTTGTTTTGCCATAAGCACGTGAAGGCTCACACACCCAGGTTGCACATCTCAGGTTCCTAGCAGACCTCAGCCTTGAGTCGCTTATTTCCAGGGTATCCCCAAACCGCCTGATGAGACGGCACTCAGGTTGCGGGAGGTAATTTGCTCTGGGAACTGAGAGGAGAGCAATCCGTACAGCATCCTTAGAGCAAAGCAACACAAAGACAAACTATTGTGGAGAGTAATTACTCTCTCATAATCCTCCAGGCTCGCCTTGCCACAGCACTGTGCTGTCAGATCTCTACGAATCTGGACGTTTCTGTAATTCCCTTTGCCATTTGCTGCTATGGAGGGGAAGGTTGTTTTCATACGAAGGCAATCACGTACCCTTTATTTACTGTGAAGGATGAGGATGGGGGACTCAGTCTCCCAAAGCTTTTCACAGTTGGTTTTGTTGTCTAATTATTCTGTGGAAGAGCTTTTCCCAGCAGCACGGGGCTGCGTCCTCTGCAGCAGAGCTGGGGGCTCCTGCCCTTGCAGAAGGTCTCTCTAGAAGTGAGTGTTTCGTGGTGGGAAAATACTGCAGCCCACATGCCTTTTTCACTTTGTTTATTTCTTTGTAATTGCATCACATGAATAAAGAAACATGCCTTCCATATTGTCTTTTGAAGGAAGATTTGTGGTGGTGTTGTGTTCACTATTGGCTTGTCATGCCCAAATGAATCTACGTATATCTCTCTTTTCCTTCAAAAAGCAGCCCTGGCGAGTTTTCCCAGTTGTTCAGTCAGTCACACAACACTGTTGTAAAGCAGGTGTGGCTTTATGTTGTCTAGATAGATGTGGCTCTTCTCTTGTTCCCGCTGTCAGTCTTATTGTTAAATTGCTTTGAATCTGCAGTGAATTGAAAATCTCTTTTCCAAGGAGAAAGAAGTTATTACTTGTAAATAGGTTTATTAGATAACAGCACTTTTCACTCTGGAGTTAATGAGTTATGATTGGAACATATCCTTTTATTAGTTTAAAATAATCCTGCCATTATTCTGATATTGTGATTTTTTTTTAAATTTGTATATCAACCCACTTAAAACAGTAGAAACACACATGGCTTCACAGGTGTGCTGTTTTAGGCTGGGGTAGAGTTAATTTTCTTCATAGTATCTGGTATGGGGCTCTGTTTTGGATTTGTGCTAGAAGCAGTGTCGGTAATACAGGGATGCTTTACTTACCGCTGAGCAGGGCTTGCACAGAACCAAGGCCTTTTCTGCCCCTCACCCCACCCCACCAGCGAGGGGCTGGGGGGTCACAAGGAGCTGGGAGGGGACACAGCTGGGACAGCTGACCCCAACTGACCCCAGGGATGTCCCACACCATGTGACATCCTTTAAGAATGATGTGGAACTGCTTGAGCAAGTCCAGCGGAGAGCTACGAAGATGATCAGGGGACTGGAGCATCTCCCTTGTGAGGAAAGGCTGAGAGACTTGGGTTTGTTCAGCCTCGAGAAGAGAAGACTGAGGGGGGATTTCATTGATACCTATAAATATCTAAAGGGTGGGCGTCAGGAGGATGGGGCCAGGCTCTTTTCAGTGGTGCCCAACGCCAGGCCAAGGGGCAATGGGCACAAGCTGGAACACAGCAAGTTCCACCTCAATATGAGAAAAAACTTCTTCCCTGTGCGGGTGCCAGAGCAGGGGCACAGGCTGCCCAGGGAGGCTGTGGGGTCCCTTCCCTGGAGACATTCACCCCCCGCCTGGACGCGGCCCTGTGCCCCTGCTCTGGGGGTGCCTGCTCCAGCAGGGGGTGGGACAGGATGAGCTCCAGGGGTCCTGTCCAACCCCTGCCACTCTGGGATTCTGTGATGATGTCATGTTCAGCATATAAATCTGGGGGAAGAAGAAGGAAGGGGGGGACGTTCGGAGTGATGGCATTTGTCTTCTCAAGTCACCGTTACACATGATGGAGCCCTGCTGTCCTGGATGTGACTGAACACCCGCCTGCCCACGGGAAGCAGTGAATCCCTTGTTTTGCTTTGCTTGTGTGCACAGCTTTTGCTTTACCTATTGAACTGTCTTTATCTCAACCCATGAGTTTTCTCACTTTTACTCTTCTGATTCTCTCCCCCATCCCACCAGGGGGGAGTGAGCGAGTGGCTGTGTGGGGCTTATTTGCTGGCTGTGGTTAAACCACAGCAACGGGCCACATTAAAATTATGGATGGCTAAATGTGAGCCTGTGTCACCACTCAAGTTGAGAAAAGTCCCACCATGATGGGTGGCACCAAGGTAAAAAACACACCGTAAGATCAATTATCACACAGGATGTCTGAGACTGAGCTTCACAAGAGACTTCCACTTGGAGTTGACACTGCAGGGGCAATCAGTGTGGCAAACTGCTTTTCCACCTGTTTATCTCCATCTCCCTGGGATGAAAATGCTCTCCTTTGGAAACCTCTGTGGCACCATTCAAAGTTTTCTACTGGACGAGGAGGTTGTGGAGGCACAATGGCATATAGAAATGGTGCTGGAGAATGTTGTGTGCTACAGCCTGGAGAAACTCTTCTTTCTTTCACCTGCTTTTGCACTGCAGGGTTCCAGCATGATGATTTCTGTGGCTGAGCAGAGGGACAGGCACATTTCATCAACTGCATTTAAGTGATGGTGTGATTAAGGTAGGCGTTGGGCTCCTGTGGGTCAGGGAGAGAACATTATAAAGGTAGCATAGGAAGCCAGGATGTTGGAAAAAACTCTTCCAGTAAATTGGAAGGTAGACTTTAAGTGGTGAGCTTCAAAGGCTAAAAACGATTCTTTGATCTTCCAAAGCCTGTAAATGAGAGTAGTGTCTGCAGGACACAATGCATGTCCAAACAATCGCAAAAAGTCAAAATGGAGTTTTGAAGCAGTAAAACCTTTAGAAAAGAAAGGTAAAGGGACACAATTCAGTCAGTCAGTGCAAACAACAGCTTGGTTGTCTCAGATGTTTTTAGTAGATATTGTACAATAACTTATTAGCTCAAAAATAAACTATTCGGATTGCCAGCTGAATTTCTGAAAAACGAGGATGTTTTAAAAGAGGGGAAAAACAAAAAAAGATGTGGGCCTGGAATAAGAAAGACTTTAGTCTGTGCAAGTTTCTGAAAAGATCACAGCCTCAAAATCAGAAAAATATTTTTTAGGTGGGAGGAAGTAATGAGAAACATTCTGAAATATTTTTGTTGTGGTTTTCTGACCTTTTACAAAGTGCTCCAGGCCTACATGAAATGCTGGGCTATGGGGTGGATTTGTTTGCTCTTAGGTAAAGCATGCTAAGAGAACATCTTTAGGATCACAACTCTGGGTAAACAACACTTGGAGACTTTAGATGGGCCCTGCCATGGCCAGTCAACCTTGGGAAGGGTCTTCAGGCTAACGTTTGACTTGATGTATAAATCTGGGCTCAGCTCTGCAGTGATGCTTAGCTACCCGGTTCCCAATGGAATAGAGTTAAAAACTTAAATACCTCAGTAGTTCCGCAGCTGAATTACTGAGACTGCTGGAAGGGGAGTATTTATGAGCAGTATACTCATATTCTTTCCAGAGATGTTTTTGGCTCATCAGACCAAACTGTTGAATTCATTTGTGTATTTGCTTACCTTAGAGTGCAGTACATGACTGGAGGATGTATCCTAGTCTATGTGCCTTTCCTTCCTAATGCTTTACCATCACTTACAACATTAGTTAGCCGTGTTTTCTATTTCTAAATACATCTGGAGTTTTGTATTTAATTACTCATTGAGACAGAGGCTTATTTTTTACCAGAGTTTCTGAATGTGCTCTTAAAAATCTTGGACCCAACATGTGACAAAAAACTTGGACCCAACATGTGACAGCCAGAGTTAAAACAGGACTGGACAACAGAGCCTGTGGTGTCAAGGCAGTTGTGTAAAGAAATGAGGTAAGATTCAACATTTGCTTCTGATATGCCGTCTCAGGGTATCCTATTGGAATTTCGTGTGACAATTGCTTTTTATAAAAGGGTTGTGACGAGCAATTACACACCGCTCCACACATCTTAAAGAAAGGAAGAACTGAATAATTGAAAATAGGGCTGGGAGAGCTCTCGGGAGGTCACCCAGTCCATCCTTCACCCAGGTGGATCGGCTTCACACTAACCACTCCTGGCATATGTTCGCCTCACATGTTTTCAAAAACCTCCAGTGACAGAGGTCCCGCAACCTCCCTAGGAAATGTTTTCAGGGCTTATCACTGCTTAATGTTAGAAGCTCCTTTCCTATTGCCTTGCTCATGTTCCCCTCAAGGCCAGCACAACACTGTTGCTTCTTTCCAGGTTCCCAGGGAGCAAAGGGGATGGTCATTTCCTTTCTTCCACAGCTACAAGTCCATCTGTTTGGAGACTGTTATCATGATTCTTCTTAGTTTTCTCCTTTCTAGACTAAACAAATCCCATCCTTTTAACCTTTCCTCATAATTTATGGGTTTAAACCTTCCCTCATTTTGTTGTTTTCCTCTGGATTCAGACTAATTGGTCTGCATTGTCCCTGAAAGCATTGGCCCAATACTATGCTTCAGTGGCTGCATTTTCTCATCCTGATATTCATTTTGCAAGGGATGCATTGCTCATTGCAGCAAGGATATTCAGGAGCCTTTGTTAAAACGGTCTTTGGTAAATGCTCAGTTTTGGATCTGATCTGGTGTTTGGACAGGCAGTGCAGACTAGAGGAGCTTCAAAACTTTTGCTGAACTCTGGTACTCTAAGGAGTGCTAAATTTTAAATGGAAAGAGGAGTTGAAAGAAAGATGGTAAAAATACATAGTGGCACCATTCTCAAAGATGACTAATTCTTAGAAATGCCTTTTACTGACCTATGTTGGTCTCCAACTATCTATGTCAAATGAACTTTCTCAAGCAGTGCATCTACAGAAATGACTTCCCAGTGTAAGCCTTTGAGCAGGAGAGCCATCTATTTAGCCATCAGCTAAACATCCCTACAAAATTTGTGATGTATGTATTTGGCGGGGTTTGTCAAGAGGATTCTCCCCTCCTGGAAGAAATACTGACATTTTTGGCTTCTATTATACTACTTTAATCCTGAAACCTCCATTGACAGTGGCAAAACACCCTCCAGGGGTCATGGCCAGGGTGTCTTACAGTAGTTTTCTAATCCACTTGAATAGGATTGGGACGGAAAAGGGCAGCTGAAGGACTAGATGACTTTTCCAGTTACGTAGCTCTCAAAAAAACCTCCAAAGCCCTTGGGGTTAGGCATCCCAAACATCATGGTCTGAATGAAGTTTCTTTGGGAAAAAATGTCAGCAGATAATGGTTTGTGTTGGTAGGAACTCAGCCCTGTATTAATTTGAGAGAAAAAAAAAAAGGTTGTTGTTGGCTGTCCTCTCCACTGGTAATGTAAACTGGTAGATAGGGATCCCTTCAAGAGTAAACAATTATAATTGATTGAATATATTTTTTTAGGTTCCCAGAGCTTTTGGGAACTGAGGTGATACTGCAGATTCTGCTGGGTAGCTGGAAAATGAAATGAGAGGAAAAAGCCTTGCTTTGAGTATGTGAGGTTAAACTTGTTGCTACCTCTCTCTGTTTGGGATTTCTGCAACCAACAGATTGCTCACTCTTAAGAAAGCAGAGTTTCAGTGTTGTCTGCCGTGTAGTGTAATACCACATAAAGTAAGAGAAAGAAAAGGAAGTTGGTTAATGCTGGAATTGTTCTGATGTTTTCTCATGCAACAGAATGGTAAATTGTTTTCCTTGGCTTTCTGGAAAATATCTGACCTTGATATTTCATATTCAATTTATGTAAACAATTACAAAAGCATCTGAGCCAAATAGAAAAGGCTATTTCTTGAAAACCTGCAGGGAGTGCACATGGGAATTTCCCACATGCTGTGGCAATCGCAAAAATACCTCCTTGTAACCCCACAATATTAATGATTAACTCCGGAACTGTGAGTTTTTCCAGACTTCCAGTGAACTCTGTGATTTGTGTGTTCAGCTGCATGTATCGGGGAGAGGTAGTAAAAAAAAGTAATTTACCACTTTTAGTGACTTGCATTTAACAAACAATCTGCCACATTTTCCCCTTGAAATTCAGGTATTTCTGCAGATTGCACAGCTGATAAATGTCACAGTACGGGAAATGTTGTCTTGTGGCTAAGCTTTGTGCTGAGATGGTCTTGCAAGAACGAGCTGGAACCAGTTTTGTTGCTCACAAATTACTCAAAGACAGAGCTGCTTCTCTGGGGACGCTCACCCACATGGTGCAGCACGAACCTCAAGAGATGTGCTGAACATCATTGATATCTTGTTTATATACATATGGAACTCAGTAATGGTGTTAGCTTTATGAATCGTTTCCGCTACGTTTGCTGAAGACGAGAGAAGTAGCAGTGTGCCCCTTGATAGGTGGTTTCCCAGAGCAAGCAGGGCTTCTCATGCAAGCAGATTCACATCACACTAAGTCTGTTCACCTCGTGGGCCGAACCAGTGGGCAGCACTGCTGACAACCGTTTGCAAGTGCAAGCTGTTGCATGAAGCTTTTCAAAGTTGCTGAGTGCCAAACCCTCACCTATCTACACCAACAGCCCTGGGCCATAGGAGTTAGAAATATTCAGCCTCTTGGATCACTTGTCTTTATGTTTATTTGTCCTCTTTAATATGGCAGTGTGGTCTATCAACCGTCCCACTGCACTGCTTGTGGTGGTTATAATATTTTTATCATTAAAATTTCTAGCGGACAGCTTTTTAATTCATTGGGCTTGGGAGATTGGAGCATGTCTGTCATGGGTGCCAAATCAGTACTCATCTTTACTAGGCCAGAATATAACTGTATTGGACCACCTTGTGAACCAGCGCACCTCCATTTCAGGGTGTTTTTAATATCAATATATATACATCATTTAGTCATATAATTTAATCTCTCATTACTTATCTATATCTATATCTGTCTGTCTGTCTATCTAGCTATTTATTTATGTAGTAGCTCCTCTGGATGCTTTCTGGGTCCATATAAGTCTTTTTTTGGTAGCGGGGCAATCGCAACATCTCAATGACACAGTCACACACAATTCACAATCAGACCATCAGAGCTTTGCTGCAGTGGGCGCTGGGGACTTACCTACCCTGCAGTCAGAAAGGCTAAATAGCTCTACAAACTGGACTGGGAAACCAGTGGTGGTAAAGAAGAGAATCCAGCTTTAGCTTTAGCTGCACAGAGAAGGGGAACCTGTTTTTCTTTCTGGACGGAAAGCGGGCAGTGTGTGTGTGTGTGTACAAACACATGGAGGACAGGGATGATGAAGAGGTGAATTTCTTTCTTGTGGTTATTTTCTTTCGGGCTAGCACAGACAGAGCAGGCACAGCCTTGCTAGACCTTTAGTGGGTGAAATGGTTTGTGTTTGTGGGGAAATAGTAGAGAGTCTCTCTATCAGGTAGGGGGGTGGGTTTGTGTGCACAGACTGGGCCTACAGCAAGCTGCACTGAAAGCTGTTTGATGGTACAAAGTGACTAAAATAACTCAATCTGACAAAGTATTGCTAAGAAATTATTGTAGTTATGAATCTTACATTATTTAATGACTGTTCTTGAAACTTCAGCTCCTATGAGCAGCCCATTTAATGAAAACACTTGTTTCTAAAAATCAGGTTGGTTTCTACTCCTTCCAGTCATGACAAGTGACCTGGAAATCAGACCTGAGTACACCTGAAAGATTCAAAACTCAGAAAGTCACGTGGCAAGAATAGACACCAAATCTTTAAAACCAGGATGTTTTAAAAAACCCTCACAACACCTATTAAACAAAGGGCAGGGACTTTCTATCTTTTGTAATATTTAAAAAAAAACTGCGTTAATATGAACTTGCAGTAGTTGCTTAAGGAAGAATATATATAGATGGGTAACTGACAGGCAATGCAATCTCATCTGAGAAGATGCCAAACCTTTCAAACATCACTATTCTCGGGCCATAATATTGTGGGCGTAATTCACTGCTCAGCATTTGCACGCACCCCTGCAACTACATATATACGTGTATTAGGTTTCCCTTCTACGTCTAATACACAGAGGATGTGGCTTTGTTTCAGCCCTGCTTTGACATTTACCTTTCCATCTGGCTGTAGAGGTTCACAAGTTCTGCTTGAGACGTCCTGGGTTCAGTTGTTGTTCTCAAGATAGATTTTGGTTATCATTTTTGGGGGGGTTTGGTTTAGACTTCAGCATATGCTAGGGCACATGTGGTCAGGACATCTTGCCTCTGTAGACAGGAAGCAGATAACCAGCTGGTCAGCACGGTACATCTCTCTGTATCTGCTTGATTAATGCAGGATACGGGTCTGCCACATCTTTTACCATCAGATCTTGGCTTTTCAGCTGACTTATGCTTGGAGAGCTTAATTTTCCTCCCAGAAATGATTTATTTCACTGTTTTTTTCCTTAAACAAAACCCAAACAAACTTAGAAATATCCAGTTACTGGCACCAAACTCATGAACTTTTGCCCCATTCAACATTTTCCATTTCCCATTACATTCAGTTTGACTGGAGCCACATGCTGTCCCTGCTCCTACGCTGGCCATTTCCCGCTGGAAAAGGCAGGAGAGAGTCTTAATTGACTGGGAGAGGACTAATACCTGCAGTTCTCTCTGTAACCTCTATGAATATTATACTACTGTATATGCTATTAGCATTCGTAAAACATCTGAATTTTGAAAAGTAAGACTTGGACAAAATTGTTTACATATGACCCTTGCTGTACTATGGAACTGTGGCTTATTATTATGGTATTATAAGACCTTCACCTTACTGTCAGCTGATATGATAAAACCATATCATATGAAGCTTGGGGTTCAGTAACTGGCTTTTGTTCCGTACCTTGCTACAGGTCGATCTCCATATGTTTTATTTCAGTTAGGATAATTGCAGATATACATTTGAGTGTCTGCCCTTTTTTAAAGCTGTTGACTCCTTGTTTCCTCCAACATTTTCATAGCAGTTAGGCACTGTATAAAATATTTCTTTGACTCATTTAAGAACTTTTATGTTATATATGTACATTGACCCATCAGGAAGCCTCTAGGAAAAACTAACCACCTGATTTTACCCTATTTTTCACAAGTTGTTCTTTATGTTACACATCTCTGTTCTGTCACCTTTTACTTGCTTCCCTCTAAATTGAAGGCTGTTATACTGCCTTAAATCTCTCTGCCTATGGGAGTCTTTTTAGGCTGCTGAACATTGTAATTAACCACTTCGGATTTTCCAAGTTTTACTGCATGTATGCTCTGCTAAAAATTCAAGCCCAGGTACGGCAAACAGAGCTCCAGGTGAAGGTGTACTGTTAACTAACATAATGGCATTATTCATCCAACAATAATTCTTTTTTAATGACTTTTCTTTTTACTGTTGCTCTGCAGCAGTCAAACACCTATTTCCATGCATTTTGGCAAAAAACAGGCATTAACTTTGAAGCTCAAGGCACTTGAGCTTTTAAGGCTGGGCATCCACATTTTATGAAAACCATTCTAGTTACCTGATTGTAAGTCTTATAAGAACTGAGGAACCCCCAAATCACCTTTTAAATTCATGAGCTATGCCTGTTATGATGGCCTTGGTCCTCCTCCTGGTGACACTGGGTGCAGGTGAGCCCAGCTTCATCCTGTGCCACTGACCTGAAGGTGAGGTTTGCACAGTGCTGAGGAGATCCCAAGCTACAGAGCAACCAGTCTGATGGAGGGATAGTTCCTACCTTCCTGCACCCTGGAGCTGTGCTTTATTTGGGGATGGAGCAGACTGTGGAGGGTGCACTGCTCGCTTGGATAGGGAGATGGTGCCTGGAGGAGATGCTCTGCTACCACCACTGAACGGGGTTTTGTTGACAGCAAGAAACCATGAGCTGACACTGTCTGTGTCACAGCACCATCTGCAAAAACATTCTGTATTACAAAAAGACTGTAGCAGAATTAGGCAAAAGTGTTGCAAAATGTGATAAAGTACACATTAGACACACAATACCCTGGGAAGGAATCTAGCAGTTCTTGCTAAAAGGGATCCTGAAATGATCCACCCATCTTATGGTTGTCATAAAAACATGCAGATAAGACACTGGTATGTTCTACCAGGTGGACAGAATATGGATTTGAAGAAAGAGTGGTGGTGTGCCTGTACATGAAGAAAGGGCTTGCCAGGACTTATTAAAGTGCCATGTGTTTGCCTCTGTGGTTTGGTCATGACCATGAATGAGACAGCTCAGCCGAGGGGAGCCACAGAGTTTCAATTCTGGCAACATTAACTAGGGAGAAAACCCGAAATGATGCTGATATTAGTCATATAGAAATCTCTGATGACACACAGTAACTACGTATGAAATCACAAGGGATATGGAGCAATTGGCATGACTATGAGAAAATGATCATCTAAGCTGAAGAAACTACCAGATGTAAAGCCAAAACTTTGATGATGAATGCACAGCCAGATCTATACTTGTATTAAAATTCTCATCCGTCCATTTGTATGGTGAAAAGTGTCTTTCCCCTCGAACAAGTCTGGAGGGGCTGTGCAACATCTGAAAGTTCATGATCCATAGCTGTCAGAAGAGGCTCTGACTTTTAAATAAGCCAGCTGGTGATCAGATGCTGTGACTTGCTATTTATTTTACAAATCATACCTGCGGACATGTTTCCTTAGCAAAGCCACTGATTGTGACAAATGTGTATAACAAGTGCAGTCTTCTATTGATTCACACATTCTATTTTCTGCTTTTGGTGGAAACAGATGGAATTCAATTTTCTCACAATTACTATTAGCCAAGAATAACATCACTTAAATCAGTGCGGGGGAGGTAGAAAGTTGCAACTACAAAAACACACAGGCTGAAAAGCTGGATATTGAAATGTAACTTGCAAATAACCATAACTGATGTGTTATCCAGGCCCCAATTCAGAAACACACTTAAGCCTTTTCTGGACTCAAAGCATTATGTCCTCCTGACATTATACATGTGGCCTTCTGAAAAAATGGTGATCCAGATTGTTCTTGTAGGTTAGTCTCATGGCATGACTGATGCTTAAAGTGTAAAGTCTCAGGACATTTTCCACTAAAAATAAACCCAGGGTAAGGCTGGACGTAGCTAATATTAACGTAAGGATATGCAATCGTACAAAAGCATTGCTTACCTTGCAAAACATTAAAGGAAATTCTTAAGAAATTTAAATATTCATCCATAATTAGAAAAGTCAACCATTAGGCACACAATTAATCATTTCCAAATATTCAGGCTGGTTTAGATCAAAATGCTGTGAATTTAGAGAGGGTGCATCGCATAGCTAATGTACGAGTATAAGAAAAAATCCTACACTCTGTGAATGTTAAATCAAGTGCTTAAGGTTAAGAAATACCATAATTAAAGATTTTTTTGAAATCTCAGCTTTACACTGATTTTTGTATCATGGTGAACGCTCAGATCAAGGGTATTTTACTGCCATTATTTAGTATGGCTTCTGGCTTTGTTTATGAACCATATGGGATTATTAGTTTCATCCTAGGCTTCCTCCTGTCCTTTTCATTACAGTATCTTAACAATTCCCCCAAAATTCTACATTTCTGTTCACAATGGCCTTGTAAAGAGGCATTATTAGATCTATCGTACAGATACTGAATGGAGCCAGACACTTCTATGTCAAAAAGGCACCAGGGTAAGATGATTATGATATTCTATTTCAGAGCCTTTATATTCTTATAATGCTTTATGTGTTCATAACAAAGATATATGGAAATCATACAGCTGGTGTCTGTAGTAAGGCATCTGAAAAAACCAAGATGACCTGCCAGTGGTTGTCCATGAAAGCCTTGCACTGTAATACCTGTAAAACCTATGGCTTAATGCCTACTAAACCCATCTTCTGAGGGCAGCTTGCAATATCTGGCAGAAGCCTGAGGAGCTTCAGTTCTGCGCTTGTGTACTGGGATTGGAGTTACACGTCCACAGTTTTTTGGAAGCTGCACTTTTAAACCTTAACAAGTTGACTGAAACTGCATAAGATGAAGTGGTGGTTTTGGCCAAGTTTGGGCAAATATTGATAACAGCAGCAAAATGCCTCTTGTATCCCTGAAATTATGCCTCTGTCATATTTCAGGCCCCCAGAAGCATTGGGGCAAGCTGGAATATTTCACTTTGTCTTTTCACATGGCTAAAAAAATATTTTTCCTTAAGAAATGCAAAGCAGCTTTTCATGAAAGCTTTTACCCAGAGATGTCAAGGGAAAAAAAAATCCCCCAAAACCCTACCAAATTTTTTAAAGTCAATCCATGTATTTGTGAATTTCGAAGTGCTAATCAAGCCACCTCTGTCCGAGCCGTCACATCCTGCTTACAGCCTCACTGCAGAATAATTAAAAAATGGAAATCTATATTCCTTTGTGCAGCATTTATTTTTTCTAAAAGCACTCAGCCGGTATGAGTGATTCCTCTTTCAAACAGGGCAAGGAGAGCATGAATGAGGCGGCTGCTCAGAACCTACAGCTACCTCCGGAGTGGATGATTCGTGCTGCGGGAAGGCTGGGAAGCGCCGGCTGTGGGAAGGCAGGGTGGTATGACAGACCCTGGACACCCGTCTGTGCCGGGCAAGGGTTGCATTTGGCTGGGGAGACAAAGCGCTTGCTCATGGCCAAGTTTACCGCATTGCGTGAGGGGATGAGTCAGGCTCTTCACGCCTGATCCATCACTGCTAGTTCATCCAGCACAGAAATGGCTGCATCCCTGGCTCCCAGCTGGCACCGGCGGGTTTTCCATCCTTTTGCACAGTCGTTTGTACCAGAGCGAGGTGGCTGCATTGGTGGTGGGGTGCTGGGGCCACCAAAGTTGGTCTTTGCGGGTGCAGGGTGACATTTCTCCTGCAGCCTTCCTGCACCCTCTTTGCCCCCGTGGTTCTTGCAGTGACATGTTTTCCCACTCACAGTGACAGAGCTGTGTGTTGAAAGGCGGCACTTTAAGCTGAGATTGTATCTTTGCTCTCCCCACTGTTTTCTGTCATTTGAATGTTTCTCATGAAATTTGCGGGCTTAAATTTCTCATGCTAAAACCCGACTGTGTATCAGCATCTGATACATATTTAAATAACTTTCCAGTGCCCTTGTTTAATTCAAAGGACTGAATATTCACTGAAGTCAAATTATGAAGCACATTGGCGTCAGGATGTTTCCATACCTTCAATTTTTTTTTTCACTTGTAGCTTCCAATGCTACCATCCTTGTTAGAAGAAGCAAGTAAGGACAAAATGATTTGAGCAGTTCTTACTGGGAAGGTATTTCTAAGCAAAGAGGTAGCAGGCTTAGGATCTGAGTACACAAGACATGCAAAAACTGAGATGTTAATCGCAAACCTTACAAATGAGACAGAAGCATAACTCTTTTACTACTCTTGGCATTGGTTAAATCTACAGAGGAAATTGAAGATTTTTATGATTCTATTAAAATTACTGTTCAACACATTCAAAAGGATGATAGCGAAACATAAAGGGCAGTCTCTCATACGTTAATGTTAACCTGGCAATATCATTTATATTGAAATTTGACTTGACTTTCAAGCACCATTTGAAAGGTTATTGCATGTAAAACTGAATTAAACAATACAGCTGAAGTTTGCCCTTTCATAATTTAAAATAAGAACTGTATTTTTCTTTCTCTAAATCCTCACTCAAAAAAGAAAAACAACAAGAGGTGCCCTAGGTTTATGCCTTACCCTACCTCCCACCAGCAAAACCCTTAGTCTGTTAGGGGGAAGGAAAAACAAAAGCAGGTGAAAAAGGCATACCCTTAGGGCAGGGCTGTGATGCCAGAACTGGCTTATGCCAGCGCACATTAATGAGGCTGTTTCACCTTTACACTAGAGTGCCTGAAATTAGATACTCCTCCACTCTCTAGTTTCTAAGTCTTGTATTTCCATCCCTGTGTTTATTAATTTTGGGCTAATGAAATCCTTTCCCATGCCGTCCCAACCTTTACCTCTTAGACTGCTCCAGTTATTTGAAGCACAATACCTTGTTTAGCTAAGCTAGCCCGCTATGTACATATGAGCTGGATCAAATAACCCTGCTTCAGTCACCTCTTTAACTTTTCCAGGAATTATACTAAAAACTAACATCCATCTCCCTTAGGGTTTGTAATGCAGAGTCTCAGAAAGCCTACGTAGTTTTGGTAAATAGCTTGGAAATTTTAAAATTTGCGTGAAAACATCTTTAACTGAGTGGGACCCCAGGAAAAAAAAAAATCCCAGCCACCCTCATCCTGAGATGACCCCAGCAAATGCAACTTTTTAATGAGGCAAGCTAGTTCAACAGAAACCATCAGGCTTTTCTGAGAAACTCTCCATTGCACTGCTGCCAAATGTACCACTTTGGGCATTAATCTACCAGATTTCCAGGCAGCCGGAAAGTGCAGACAAATGGTCACTGTGCACGCAGCGAGGAGCCAGCCCGCGCCTCTGCACAACAGCCGGGCATGCCAGCAGCTTGAGACCTGTGAATATTGGCACGTTTGTGCCTGCTGTCACTAACAGGGGAGGCAGGAATGTGTCAAGTAAACAGAATCTCTGACTTCGGCAGGGAAGACGGTGCCTTCGACACAATGCAAAGACGGGACTGAGATAAATATAGGAATTTATGGTCACTACAACCAGACTATTTAATGGAACAGGGAGGACCTGTCAGGAGTTGTCTTTATGAAGAACGATTTTTATTAAACTGAGAATAGATTTTCCTAGTTGAGGTGTTCAGCACAAGTAGAAGGAAGATTTGGAAACAGGAAAGACTTTCCCTGAGGTTTATCTTTGTTGCTTTGCCTATGGCAGTATTTTTCAAAGAATGAGTTGTGTTTTGGGAGGAAAAGAAGGGCAGGGAAGGCTGTAAGACTTAGGCAAAAATCTTCTTTTCCCCCTAAATATGCTTCCCAGAATTAAAATAGTTGGATTTTTTATTGGGAGATATATTTGTATTTTGGAAAAGAAAATAGAGATGGATCAAATGTAGTAAGCTGTCTACTTAACTTCCCAACTCAAATAACAATGTTTTCATTGTGTATTTTTATAACTGCAAGTGTGTATAAATTCATCTATCTCTATTCATCTAATTCTTTTTCACAGTGAACAGTCCTGTCTCCACTCCCACCAAAGTCATGCTTCCTGTGATTTCAAAAGTAAACAAGTTCAGAGGACATGAATGGCAGCAAACAATGTAAACAGGAATTCTCATGCTAATTGTACCCATGCTTTGCTATACTTAGAAGTGGAAGTCAAGTCAGTGTTTGGTGAAGCAAATCTCCTGCAACCAAGAAGGAAGCAGAAAAATAATCGACCTACAGGTTGGTAGGTCTGCAGAGGAAATCCGAGGTGCAGTTTCACAATACGTTGAGTCCAAAACAATATCGGTTCAAAAGTTCCCCTTCTGCCTGACCTTGGCCTTTGGGGAAGGGTTGGGAAGAGGAAAGGGTGTTTTAAAACCAGATAGTCCAGTAAACTGATTTGTAGTTTGGCCTTACAAAAACGTGTGCTCATACAATTGGGGAAGTGATACGGAGAGGAAACAAGCCTGGGCAGAGAAGGATCTCCAGGATGGAGCCATGTAGGCAGAGTTTGCTGCCAGAGCCAGAGAGGTGTGGAAGTGTGTACCAAGAGTAAAACAGGGAGATAGCTATTACCATGTTCTTTGATTTCAGATACCATATTTAGTGAGAGCTGGTAGAGTCAGAGTTCCTGGACAGCTTCATTTCTGGTGGGATGGACAAATTGCTTCATGATGAAACAGCTCTGTGTCATCTCTGGTTGCTCCTTTCCAGCGATGTTGCTGTGCAAGATCCATCTACCAAGCTTAAGTGTTGCATGAGCTGGGCCTTGTGAACAGACACACAGAATTGCACGTTAGGAGAGGGTGGCAGCGATAACCATGTAGTTCAAGTTCTACTTATGATGGTTAATACCAAATTGCACTTTGCCATGCAGATTTTATTGTCCTTGGTTGTGTTATTTCTTGGGTTTTTGGTTAGTCTTACTGAATAAAGCCCAGTGTTGACAGCCACCCTCAGCAACATCTATAGATGCTTCTTTGCAGGTAAGAATAATAACATTCAGCAACACTGACATCTTGTGGCTGATGAGAAATGACTCAGACATGCCACATTAACCACAAATGGATCTTCATCAATTGTGTATTCAGCATCTCCTAAAATATGGTGATCCTTAAAGGGATGAGTACCATAATTCCGGAAACTGAGAGGTTAAAAGGCAGAAAATGCATTAAAAAGTGCTGGGTTTTTTTAGTTGACTGAGCGGTGTGTGTGGATAATCTGGCTGCATGCTAATCCTTCTGGCTAATCTTCTCTGTGTGAATGATTCCCTCCAGAGGATGGGGATAGAGTCTGGGATGTTTGAGGTAACAAACAGAATCTGTTGCTCCCTGCAGATGATCTTCTTTGTGTTTTCCTCCTCCATTAGGAAGCTGGGAGAGAAAATACCTCTGGGAAAGGCCCCAGGAGGAATTTTTCTTATTACCTATTGTTGCCACCAGCAATCAGGTCAGCAAAGCCAGGCTGTGAGTCTCTGCCTCTCAGCCAGTGGAGATTTTTGGAAAAAGGTGTGGCAGGGAGGACTGTTTATATGGGAAGATTTGTAGGAGCAAATCCTGGTTGGCTGGAAAGTTGCAAACTCTTATGCATGTTTGGGCGACTGAGGTTTAAATATACCCTGTATAAAATGGCCTTACCCTTAAAGTATGGGTAAGATGAGAAAATCTAATCCAGACTCCTATAGATGGTGGAGGGGTCAGATTACTTTCCTGGTCTAAAGATAGGTGCTTGTGACTCTGCAACATGTGATGGTCAGCCTTGGACTTTTCAATTGCTAGGAGCTTCTTGGATTGTTTCCTTGTTTGCATATGTTTTTGTTGCTGATGAACATCTGTATCCACTTTATCATCTGAAGCCAGTGATGAAACGATTACTGAACACGAAATTAAATGTTATGCAATGGTCTTTTGCAAGTATCTAGAGAACTTTCACGCTTTCTTGAGGACGCAAGGTC
Source organism: Phalacrocorax carbo (assembly GCF_963921805.1). Lineage (NCBI taxonomy): Eukaryota > Metazoa > Chordata > Aves > Suliformes > Phalacrocoracidae > Phalacrocorax > Phalacrocorax carbo. The sequence continues at coordinate 7,746,417 of NC_087516.1, read as the reverse complement.
TGGGATTGCAAGGAGCAATGACCATATGCTCTGCTTGCAGCCTGTGCTCCTTGAAATCAAAGCAGTTGTCTGGTTTGGGGCCCATATTGTGTAAAATCCTTTATGAAACCTGGGGGAAGAACTGTAGAAGGCTACACCTAGGTGGTGATTGGGATCAAATTGATTAGGAAAATCTTAAAACCCCAAGACGGACTGGTTCAGGCTTGAGCGTCGTATTTGCTAATTGTCTTGGGAGGTGGGGAATAACATCCTTTTCCTAGTCCCGGAATGAATTTAAATATTTTCCCCTTGCTCTTGTTTAGAATTACTTTAAGTAACTTTGCCTAGTGAGACAGTGAAAACAAATAACGGAAGTTAATAATTCTGTGATTTGAGTGTGCTTGGCTGTACTATGTATCGTGCCTTGGCACCTTTTAGTTCAGTGCATTAAGTCACCTTAAACCACTGACATACACAAATGCTGTAGTTTAGTATACTATGTGAAAATTCCAATTTCAAATGGTTGATACCATGTTTTGGGGAAAAAAATACCCTTTTATCTGCTCTGTTGACTTCACTTAATAATACAAAAGATTATTTCTAGTTGATAGGAGAAATCTGGAGAGAAACCTATTATTGAATACAATTTAAAAGTGGGTATGGTAGAACTTACAAGAGCCATTCATTCATACTTATGTTTTTCTCTAAAACACACCTTGTTGTATTGCCTAACTATATTAAAATCTATCACACTGAATCACAGATGTTTGTTTCAAAGTGTAAAAAGTGCTCAGTTCAGCAGAAACTTGCAGCGGTATGCTGAGTTTCAAAATGCCAGCCAGCTTGGTGTGAATTTTGTTTATTTAGTCTCTGAAATGTATTATACTGACTTGAAGAAAACTAAAGATCTCTAATATATACCCCTTACTTCTTGAGCACAATTTTTATATATGATTTTCAATATATGTTATTTTTATTGATCATTGACAAAAATGAAATATATGCCACTTGGTGTTATGTAAAGCAACATCTTTATTTCCTAATTTACATTTAGAAATAACATCTTTTTCTAAACCAGTAGAGGTATTGCTGTTTTAGCAGCCCACACTGCAAGCTGGTCCTATAAAGCTCGTATATCTTTTTGTGAGCTCAAATAGGGAACAGCACAAGCAAATAATTTTAAGCTTATGATCGCAACTTTGACGTTAGCATTTGAAAAAAGGGCATCAAACAGTTAATTATGGGTGAATGGAGGACTTGGGTCCCTTCATAACTGACTTGCAATGAATTTGAATGGATGCATTTTTTCAGAACTGTAAGCATGGGAAAACTGGGATTGATGTTGAAAATTGTAATATATCCTAATTTGATCCTAACCAGCTACACTGTACTCAGTTGAAGCTTGGTGAAACAGCTGAAGGTACGGACACAAGACACTTTTGGTACACTGCAGGCATTTGTAATGTAAATTATTCATCTTCTCAGGGAAGGTGAAGCAGAGAGATTGCTGAGGTTTTCAGAGATATTCTGCTGTCAGCTCAACTATGTGTTGGCCAACAAGTCAACAACATTTCTGCATTGCCCAACAGCCCTACATTGTTCCCCCTCTGTTGGAGCACCATTGGTGACAGGATTGGATTTCTGTTAGCTTTGACCCCTGCTCATGTATTCAGCCTACAATGATTTTTTCCTCTCCCGCACTACATTTTTTTATAACATATGGTCTTTCATCTGTAGGGCTAGAAAGCCAGATGTCCACAGCTCTTTTGGTCAATACAATCAGTTATGCTGCCAATCATAAGCCCTTTAAACACTGCTAGAGAAAATTACAGAGAGTTTGTTTTCATATCCCTAGTCTAAACCTATTTACCAGACTCATAATGATGCTTTAAACCAATATCTGTACATTGCCCAGTCATACATAAACTGCTGTATTTTAGTTGTTAAGTAATGGACAAGCAATGAAGCAGCTGTTGAAACATTGCACTGGGTTTTTCTCTCTCAAGCTGAATGAGAGAATTTGCCAGGTCATTTAATCAATTTCATACTGATTTAAACTAGATAAAATCAATCATCTTAGCTCATAGATTTGGTAGCTGGAAAAATTGCATTGTCTGCATTGTAAAGGTACACTCTAATAATTTTTAAATTAAAAAGGAAAAGGTCCTTTCCAGTGTCTACAATGTAGCAACCCAAAACCTGATTAACTATTGCATGTGAGACCACTAAAACTATAATTCTGAAATGACCGATCTGTAAACTAAGAGGTTTTGTGTATTTTGATTAATTAAAACAAAATCTGGATCTGAATGTTCAGTTGTCCTGAAAAGTGGGTTAAGATAATCTATTTGATAGCTTGATCAAAAGGGGAAAAATCCATATGATGTTTAGAGCTGTTAATTTTTTGTGTCTGTTTTTTAATAAACTATCCACTTTCTATATTTCGCAGGACACCCATGCGTTGAGAAATTTTCTTAAAGAAAAGGAAGTTTCATTCTTTATATACAACATAAGCCAAAACCAATATAGATAATATTTACAATGAGGTAAAAAAGCACTTGCAATGTTTTGCCCAATGTGAAACTTAGAGCATGGCCATCCAGAACCAGTATGTGCCCTCACTGAAGGTAAAGACATGAGGGCCAGGCCCTGCTGACCAAAAAGGGTCAAGGTATGTATTTGTCTAATATTTAAGCATGAGAGTGCACTCAGGTACCTGGCCTCCTTGCACATAGACAGCAGAAGTCATGTTCAGATGCTTCATTTCCCTTTACAGTGGGAATTCATGGGTATTTGGACACTCCAGCACGGCCTCAGCAACAACCAACAAGGTAAGCCAAGAGCCGAGAACAAATGCAGAGAGAGAGTGCACATCTTGAATCCCACCTTCCCAGGAGCCTTGCTTCAGGCTGCAGTGAGATGCCTTCATCCATCCTCCAGGGCCTGAAGATAGACACACTGCCCAACTGCCCAAGAGCTTATGTTTCAGTTCTTTCACGGTTGGTACCTGCCCTGTGTGTATGCTTTTTTAAAGATGCCTGTCTCAAGAAGAGCCTCAGTACTTCCAGAGATAAATTTTCATCCAATGATCAGAGCAGAAGCCTTAGCCTTAAAATGTGCTTATTCAGAACCTGAAACTTATTTTTTCTAATGCTATAAAATAGCTTGAGGTCAGAAGACACTAGCCTGGGAAGTGAAACGCTCAAGTTCAATTCCTTCTCCATCTTCTGGGGTTCAAAGACCTATGTCTTGCCTGCTCCGAGAGCAACTAATTGAGAGGATTCTGGCTGCTCTGAGTGGTGGGATCATCACACCTCCTCCTTCGCACTTTTTCTTTTCCCCTGTCCTGCTGAAGTTGTACCATTATGAAGAAAGAAATTTAGTAATTAGAGGAAGACCTAGAAGATCCATGGCTTTTTTATTGCACTGATAAGTTGTCCTAAAACGAGTGCCCAGTTTTCAAGAGAAATTTTTTTCAGAAGAAGGTGGTCTGCAGGAGAAACCCACAGAACAACAGTCTCGCCAGACATGCTTTTCCCCATATTGTACAGCGTATTATGGAAAGATCCATATGAGTGACCACATATGACTATGCTGATGAATTTTTTTTCTACTAGTGTATTCCATACCCATTCCATACCTATTTTCTAGTTTCTTTGTTGTTTTTTTTTCTCTAATACACTAGATTTACTTAAGATTCTGAACACTTGAATATTAAAATAATTTCACAAACTAGTAAAATATGCCTAAGACTTGTGTTTTGAGTGCAGTCCTATGGCATCAGTAAAACGGGAGCTTTCAGGGAGCAGATGGGCATGAGTTGCCAGGTCACATGTCAGGCCTTGGTGAGATTTTCCTATTTAATTTGATACTTACCCTCAATGTGGACTTCATAAAGTCTGTATTGCCTGCTGCATGCTTCATAAGGTCCATGTCAGGGCCACACTCCAGAACAATGCCACACTTTATAAAGTGCAAATTAGCTATGCAAACTTTATTAAGTATACAAAGCTGCTATTAATGTCTAATCACTCCCCAACAGATTCACCAGACTGCTACTCAAAGGCATTGCTTTTTGTCATGTCCAGCAGCTTAAAATACTTTTTACTTTCTGATTCCAGCCTTTCAATATTTTATGAGTCAAATAAAACTAGGAAAATTTCAGTGAGGTGAGACTACCTCTGTTGTTTGACTCCCTTGGTGCAAATATTCAAACACATAGCTTGGTTTAGCTCAAACTGTGCAGAGGTGTCCCATTGTGGCGATGGGACTATATCTGTGCAGAATTTGAGGTTAATAGATCTTGATGAGTTGAACCAGGAGCTGGGAAGTTTTCAAAACATGCAGTTCTGTAGTGAGGATGGTAATGCCTGTTTAAAGATTTGGCACTAGATTCACAAGAGAAGGTAAACCACATTAAAGCTTCTACTCTCAGCACCTTGAAGACCCATTTTGTTGTTGATTGATAATTCTGTAACACATATCTGTCATACAGAAAATTTCACAGACTTCCAGACGTTTGCTTGTAGCCACGTACGGAAGAATTGCCTTAGTCTAGAAAGAGAGCCATGCAGTGAAAAAAGCTTAACTTAAACATGAGCTTCCTCCATGTCAGACAAGTCCTTTAACCCACCTGGCTGTGGACTAAGAGTAAGAAATGCCACAATTCCTCCAGGCTAGTTGTGTGCTAAGCCCAGCATGGCAGATACATCCAAAGAGTACAACCACATGTGACCCTAAAGCCAAGTTAAGGGATTGGTTTTGCATGTTTTACAGTTGCAAGCTCTGTGCTGTGTTACTGGGTGTTTTTCAGACTAAAAAAGATGTAGGTGTGTTCAGTAACAAACATTTAGATAAATCTGTAAGTCCTAGGAAGAACTGTGAGCGTTGCAAATCACAGTCTGCTAATGCTATTCCATTATATATTTTTGTCTGAGATGTTATTATTTGTAAGACTGGATGGTACATGGTTGGTGGTTGGTGGCACAGAAAATTTTCATTTTTTCCATATCTGTCAACTTTCCTTAATTTTGTGTTTCCATCCTACAGTACCATTTTACCTGCTATGGCTGCCTGGAGATGTTCCTTTCAAGTTGGCAGAGACAATCAGCATCTAAAGCCATTGCTTGCTACCTGGCACTTTTCCTTTCTTCCAGTAACTTTTAATCATTCTGTTTCCTCTGTCTTACTGTTGAGGACTTGGTGTATTTTTAAGGTTTTATCTATGGCTATCATAGTCACATATATACAGCATCATTCCTGGGGTACAACTATGGCAGTTGTACTCAGTTCTGAGCTACTGATTACAAATTTCTTCAAAAAGTGGAAAACCTACATGTAAAACATCAGAAGATTTTGAGAATATCATGTTGCATGTGAAGTAGGATCTGGAGATCTGTGTAGTTTTGACGGTACGAGAAAGCCATGGACATACCAGAGTGAGTGGGGAGTCCCGAGGATCGTCAAGGGGCTGGAGAACGTGAAGTTTGAGCAAAAACAGAAAAGGCAAAGGGAGATCTTACTGCTGTGTCCAGCAACATAATCGAGACTACGGAGAGGACAAACCAAGAAACTTCTTGGAGTCCTGTGGTAATGGACACAAATTGAAACAGGAGAAATTCTGGTTAGACAAAAGGAGAAAGGTTTTCACTGTGAGGTTGATCATTCAGAAGCACAGACCTAGGGAGGTTTTGGAAACTCCATCTCTGGGGATATGCCAAACTCAACAAGTCCCTGTGTAGGCTGACCTAGCTGGACCTGCTCTGAACTGGTTTTGGGGCTAGATGATGTCCACGGTGCCTTCCAACCCATATAGTTTTCTGTGACTGTATAAGAAAAAATAAACTTTATTAATTCAGTATTTACCAAGGACAGGGTTACACTGAGCACTGTACAAACATATAGAAAAGTGTTTCTTAGACTGAAAAGTTTATGCTCCAAATAAAACAAAGCCTTGTGTGTGTGTATAGGGACTGGAGATGCACTGAGGTGAAGTGATTTGCTGATGTACTACTGAAATTCAATGATGGAACAAGAAAAAGCATTATCTCATCTCATTCTTTCCGCTGTCTCGGTTCAGACCATGGTGTACGCAGAAAGCATTGTTAGGTTACAGAGGATGGAAGGATTGCAGAAGTAGGACTGACGTTTTGTTTTTTTCACTTACAAAAAGATATTTCTGTCTATGACATTTTGCAGCAGTTAAGGAAAAAGTCCCGCTCACAGCAGTGTAATATCCAGATAGACACCCTATCACTGTTACACAAGCCTTTTCTGCTGAGGATGCAAAAACATTCTTTCTTTTCCTGTAATTTCCTCTGATTACTCCAGACCAGTTCCAGGCAATGGGCTCCCAGTCGGTTGTCTGTGAAATCCCTAAATGGGTATATTTAGGCAGTTCCAGGGTGTGAGAATAAGTTTGTTTGCAGAGTTGTTTGAACAAAGTAACTCTACCTGTATTCTTTTTCAGTGGGCCACCAGTTAAAATATAGTGTGAATACTGAATAAATAATTTCCAAGGAGATTCACAGTGGCTTGCAAAAGAAGACAAGTAAAAAATGACCTCTTTACATATACGATGCATTCTGATCCACTCCCCCTTAATAATTAGAAACATGGTTTCACTGATACACTTTATAAAACCATTCTGGGGATTCATGAATTTAAAAGAAAAAAAAAAACTAGACGTGAATAATTCATACTTAAATAGCTGTGGGCCAAGATATTGCTTCAGTATTTCCAAGTGTGCAGGTTTTATTATTCTCTTAAAGTATGAATAAAAACAAGGTTGTTTTATCACACTTGGACTAATCAATGATACGCCCGAAGCACAGTTGGCAGTAAATGATCCGTTTTAGTTTAAAACATTTTTAAAATTGATGTGTATTGTAAGGGAGTCATAAAAATCTTCAAATTAAAGGTTTTTGAGCCATAAAAACAAGTAATATATTTAAGGGTTTTTTAAGGCAGTAATGTTTCCAAGTAAATAGGAGATGGGCCAAGCAGTTCCCTCTGAATTACCGTTCATCAGGTTTTCACACTCTATTAAGGTAACCTTCATGAAAGATTTCTACATTACACTTCATGATGTAATTTGAATGCATTAGAATTAATTTGCCAATAAACTGCAGGGAAAATATGGAATATGCTACCTCCAAAAGCTTATGAACTCTCTCTGTTTAGCCTGGGTCACATTCACGAGGGTTTCCAATGTAAAGTTTGCAGGCAAAAAATGACTCCTGTGACTACAGTGCTTCATTCAGGAGCGAGCTCTTTGCCCAGGGAGGGAAAGCGATGCCGCCTGCGGGTCTGTGCGCTGGGTTCAGGGGTTTTAGCTTGCTCAATGCATGTAATACACTGGGAAACCAGTGAGTCAGTGCTGACTTTGTAGGGTAGAGACAAGTTCTTAAATAAAAAGCCTTTACCCACCGCAGGCAAGGTCCTCCATGGCTGTCTTGGCCAGCCAGCTTTCAACAAAACGTGTTGTGGTGCCAATGCACCACTGAGTCCTCTTCCCCATCTAAGGCATGTTTTACTTGTTGGAGGAGATCCAGAGCTGGCCCTTGGCTGTGTGGATAAGTTTTAGGGAACGTGAGATCACCCAATGACATCAGGGGGACTGCAGGTGTGAAGTAAGATTTGCAGGGCAGTGCCATTTGAGAAAGAGATTTTTGCCTTGACCAGGTTTTTGTACAAATGCTTAAGGTTGCTTCTACTGTCTGCCACCCACCTTTGATGCCGAGGATCTAACACAACAGCCAGGGAGTCGCTGGGGAACACAGAGGAGAGAGGTTATAAAGTTTTCTCATTCTTTACTTCCAACAGGCATTCACAATGCTGGCAGCTCTGTCTGCATTTCTAAAGAACCTCTCACTGTAGGTTTTAGTTCAAAGGCAATAGATGTTCCATATGTGTTCACGTCAGACATACCATGTTGAGGTTTGGAGAAAATCCACTGAAGGCGAGAGTATGCTTCCAGTGTTTGTGCTCATTGCCTTTGGTTAGAGTCAGTGAGAGTGAATGGAAATACTGACAACAGGACGTATTTTTGTAGTGGAAAAACTGGCATGTGATATCTCATAATCCTCATAATTCTTATTGCCCTTTTAAAACATATGTAAAATATATGTGCTAAGTACGTCAAGAACTGAGTTCTTCTAATCCTCAGCATTTTATGCAAACTAACTGGCAAAAAAAAAACCCCAGCTCAGCAAGAAATCCTTCTCACTAAGCAGGACCAAATATCAGGAGACAAAAATCCTGTTTTGTAGCATTTCCATATACTTGTGGAAATGAAAGCACAGAGACCCTCAGAACCAGGACTGTTCTCACAAGATTTCTGATTTATTTACAGACCCAGGAGTTGTGCATCACCAGAACAAAGCTGGAAGTCTCTATTTCTTCCTACAGTACTTTTTCTACAGTCCTCTTTCTTCCTACAGCACAACCAATTTCCATAGCATCAAGGCTTTGCAATCAAACTGTCACCATCTCCCGTTTGTAAATGGAGTTAGTGAAGACATGGCAAGGCTTTTTGGCAGCTGGTTGCCTCTCTGTGTTTGAGATCCACCTCTGATATCCTCAAAGCCTAGATTTAGCCAGGGCCAAAGTGTTCAGGGGTGAGCTCACCAAACCAGAGCAAGCTGACCTGTCTCACTGCGCTCTGAGGGTGCTATAATTTCCCAGCTTCCCTGGAAAACTGGGTTATACTGTTTGCCCAGTGTCCCACGGGAGCTGGTGGTAGAATAAGCAGCTGAAATTTAAAGGAAATTAGATTATGCTACCTAGGGCAGAACAAAGGTCTGGAAGTTGAGAATACCTAAAATTCAAGTGATGAGGTGAGAGATACTAGCAGTTGCCAAGTCTACTGTTTTCTAGGATGGATTTGTGTGCACTGTCTGTCATTTCACCTGTAGGTTTAAGAAGCTGGAGGGCCAGATTTTATCACGTTTGAACAGTTTGTTCCTCCTGCTGAAGGCAAAAAGAGAAGAGAAGGTAGGACATGCTGCGTGCAGCATTTGGAGATATTGCAAAGGGCCACAGATTGAGGATCCTAGCTTTTAGTTAAGTCAGTGGGAAATGCCAAGGAAGCAGCTGGTATGAGTGTGTCTCCCGGCCAGTCGCACCTTGGTTTCTCTTCAGGTTTCTTCTCCTGTTGCCAACTCTGGCAGAGCACTTTCTGATTTTCTCATCTACAGTCTCCTCATCTAGAGGATGCTGCGGGGTGTGAGAAGATCTGGTTTATTTTGGATGATAATATGTTTAAAAATAAATAAGGCTGTGTGGTCAGAGTAGAGAGCTGATTCTCTTGTTCTTTCTTTTGTTCCTCTGGCAGAAAAATCTTGGCACTATCTTGAACGAACATATTATGTTTCCAGTGAAAGGAAATAATTCCAGTCATTCTCAAGTAATCCCTCTATCCACTACTGCATTAATACTACAGGTCCTTAAAGAGACACCCATCTACATTTTTTTGGCTAAAAAGTGGTCACTGAATAAAGAGGCAAGAAATCAGAGAATTTTTTTTTTTCTTTGAACTTCAGGAGAAGCTATCTCCTCACACTCACTGCCAGAAGTCCTGAGAAAAATTTCAGGTTAATAAATAACATTATTCTTATTGAAAATTTTGCAGAAATATTTGGCAGTAAAGAAAGACCAGTTGTAGATTCTTTACAGTAGAAAGTTTAAAATGGAAAGTGTGACATATTCTTAAGCTATAATAACACAAATGGGATCGCTATAATAACACAAATGGGATCACTATAATTTTCAGTTCTGATTATAGGTTATAAAATCACTGCCAAATACCCATATATTCATGAGCCTGCAGAAAACAATCTGCAAAATGAAATATGGAGAACTGCTGAAGGAAAGTACAGGCAGCTGTAAATGTAGGAGATATAATGATAAAGCCAAACCTAAAATCAAGATACTGTCGATAACTAGTCAGAGGAAATTCACTCATACCCTATCAAATTGAATTTAATCACTGACAATTTCCATTATCTAAGAATACAGTGATTTATTTTCAGGCATTTTAAGACAAAAAGCTTTTCTAAGATGGGATTAATTTTGAGAACATATATCAAGCACTAAACAGGAAAGAAATTATAGGGATATATTATCCAAACTGAATAATATAAACCATGGAAATTCAGACTCAAGGTTACATCAAGGAGAAAGAATTAAGCTCTAAAAATTGTATGTGGAAATATTCATTAGTTTTGGTTACATAAAAATTAATAATTTTCTCATTGGAAAAGAAATATTTTGTTGACAGTGCAGTTCAGAACTCTAGGATTAAAAACAGAGAAAGGAAAACTAAGAAGAGTTGGTTTAGCATGAACATTTACAACTGCTAGAGATAATACAAACATATCTATAGCTTCATATTGAAATGGATGACTGTGAGACTGCAAGATGTATGAACAAATGGACTTCTTCCTATTAGAGTTCATGTTCCTTTGTAACTGCATGTAGTTGGGGTTTGCAAGAAGTTTGTTGAGACAAAAAAATAAAAACATGGACCTGTTAAAAGACGGAGACCTGACCTCTTTGGGGGGCAGAAACAGCACAGTAAACCACTAACACAGATTTCTGGTATTGCTAGTAAATTGCGACAAATAACCTCCCAAATGTAATAAGACACATAACAATATGTAAGGAGAGTAAATTTTTGCAGTGTGAATTAACAGAAATTAAGAGTTTGAAATGCAGTAAGTATATTAGTTTGAGCAAAACTCTGTCTGGACTGCAACCGTCCATGACATGAGCTTGACTGCTTGAGTTTCCTTAAGAATGACCCTTTTGCATTTCTTATTTTTTTTTCTGTCAGCCTGTAATTTCATTTCAGTTTGTATTGGCTTAGCAATGAGCACCCTTAAAAAGTGATAGCTGCAGGAATGTGAGCATAGAAATGTGTCTTTTAATCTTTAGGACATTGCAACTTCTCTGCTTAAGAAACTAAGCAGTTCAGGAACTAATAGCTGGGCAACTATGCAGCTGAACCATTGCCTATGCATCGGTGGGCTTCCTGATTAGAGTATAAAATAGAAAGCACAGACTTGAAGATGGTATGAGAACCATCGGAGTTATGGTCAGCCATTTCTCCCTGTGTGATAGCTGTGTTAATGTTTGTATAACTGAATAGAAATTATTAAGGTCTCTGTGGGGTAATTTTCCATGCATACATCCTGCACGGTGTCTGTTTTTCACTGATATGACTTGCCCTGCCTGAATCTTCCCCCACCCTAAAAGCCCATTTCCAAAATTTCCAGTTGTCCTTCTTGCATGACTGACTGTGACTGCTTATGGCTTGTGAATGCTGTTTGTAGAAGCACTATACACTGAAATTCATAAGCAAAATATGTCTTTAAGTAACTGTAATTATTACAGAGCTGTAAGTCTTGGTGGGTCTCTTCAGCTGAAAGTTTTAGAAGTTTCCAAACAGTTAAGGTAACGTCAAAATGTTGTGTCTGATGGGTAAATGTAATCTCAGTATTTCACAGGGTAAAATAGAAGTACCAAGAAAAGAAACCTCATGGTTCTGAATTTGGGCACTTGAAAGGTTATACTGGCATCTAACGAGGTATGCTTGCTTTCTTTTTTTTTTTCTTTTTGGAAGCAGAATCGGGCTGTGGCTCCAGCACACTTCATTAAAAAGGTCTTCAGATTTTCATTGGAAGGCGAGGATGCCCGCCAGCTGCTAGCATAAAAGCGTCTTATTTATTTTACTAAATGTGGACATTGCTGTTTAATATCAGCTCTTCAAATAGTCTTGAAGGGAATTGCCCAAGGTCATGCTATGCCTTTGGGAGAGACCTCAAGTGTTTTGATTCACTGCTTCACTCTGTAACGCAATGAGCTAAGCAAATCTCTTCTGTTTGGGAGCCAGAAGCTCATGCACAAAGAAATTTCCTCCTGCACAAAGTCACCAAAAATTGAAGAATGCACACAGACCTGGAGACTGGCCTTTTTGGTTTTCACTGGCCAGCTTTGAGGCTGCAAGCTTCTTCATCAAAATGATGCAATTCCAGAAGCACCTCAGCATTTCGTTAGCATAGTTTGTTTAGTGACTCACTTTTTCAATATACATGAAAATGCTGTTAGCTAGGAAGGATCCCAGACTCCTTCATCCTCTTTTTAAAATTATAGTTTAGGGGACCCCCCAGTTACAACTTTTTATCTTGCTCATTTTTCAGAAAGAAGAATTTGAGACTACCTATGGAATAAGCTTCTCGTTTCTTGAGCATAGCTGTAACACATGGCCTTTCCAGACCTCTTCCAGTGATGGCTACATACACAGGGTCTCTCCTCTTTTTGTGGGTGGTAGCAAAAAGAGAGAAAGACTTGAAGAACAGGGATTTTGTAATCGCTGTGGGGCAGGCGATGCTTCAGACCCAGATGCAATGCAGAAAGAGGTGGCTGGAAGAGGGTGGAGATGGCTCTTCTGCATGCCAGGACATTCAGCTGAGCTTCTGTTGTGGCTGGAGAGGGCATCTGGGAGGTGTGCTGTGGGATTGTTTGACAACTAGTTGACAGATCTGGACTTGAAGGTGATCTTAAGGCCAGTCCTAGACACCAAGGGAAGCTTATCTTCCCTGCGTTTATGATTTCATTAGGTTGTAATTAGCTGAACAAGGACAGAGTCTTCTATGGAACAGAAAGAAAAAAGCTTCTGGTTATTAGATTTGGGGCTTTAAAGCAGAGTGCTTGCATACCAGCTACAAAACTTTATCTGTTGGCCTGAAAAGAAAAATCTGAGGCTCTCAGAGACCCACAAACCCTGTGGTGTGGTGGCTGGGGCACCACATTCCTCGCTTGGCAGCAAAAGCAGTGGTGGGAGGCAAGAAATGCCAGCTTTTAGATCTGGGCAAGGTGCGAGCAGCCAGTGCTAACCCAACCTGGAGGGAGAGGTGTGAAAAGCTTTCAGACAAAGCTCCCCAAATGCCATATCTCTGTGATTAATCTGTCATGAGTTGTCTCTACTGGAGACCCAGAATGAAGTGCTAGACAGTGATATATAGTCATGTTATGTGATTTTTAAATTATTACAGCATTTCAAAAAATGTAATTATCAGAAGTTTCTATGCATTCTAGAAGGATTAAGACTAGGAACATAAGATTAGGACCTCCAAAAGCCATGCAGACTGGAGGGTTGTGTTTGGCATGGCTAGATTTTGTGTTTGGATTCATCCCACTGACTACAGGAGGGGAGGTGGGGGATTGTCACAAGCATCCTTGATAGAAATATTAACAGATTGAAAAAAAGAGAAGGGGGGGGGGGAGAAATTCTGTATAAAGATATTAAAAAGAGTGACAAGAGAGTTTTTTCACCTTGACAAAGGAGGAGGGAGATGGTTCAGAGTGGAGTTTCCGAGACAGGCAAGGCAGGCTCAGCTTACCAAGTTAGTTTTGGAGGATGATCCTGAACAGTAACACTCAGGAAGCGAACTTTTGCTGAATTTTTCTCTCAGCTTGCACAGCTGGGTGCTGGGGGAAATCCTAAATGACAGTTAGGGGAGGAGACTGGTTTCTGTGTTCTCTATGGGACTTGTTTCCAACTTTATCGTCATGTATTTTATTGTTGCTTCACTGGGATGAAATTTATTAATCTTTAAGCTGACTGATGATAAGAATCATTAGAAATGAATCTCAGAAGCACAAGGCACATTTTTGTTTCCTATGGGAGTAATGAATGCAAGTAAAACGATTTATAAGAATAAAGCCTTCAGGAGCTTCTGCCCTTGCTGACATTTAGGCAATCTCCCACTGAACTGCAAGGATCTGTTTGGGGCTGATTTCAGGTACCACAATGTGATGGTGTATCTTTCTAAGTAGGTAAATATAAGAATGCAGTTTTCTGTGGTGGATGATAGCCAGTACCTCTTTGGCAAAGTGTATATGGTGGAGAGAGATTCCCCAAAACTTAGTAACTTCAAATCATCGTGATTCGTGCCGGCAGAGTCCTATGCTATCGGCAACAGTTGCAGCTGCTGTTTTTCTTTTTTTACCCACCAAATTCTTGCTGAAATAAAACTTGTATTAAACTAACCTGAGCTCTCTGGACTCGAGTTGCTCTCCAAAGTTGTTGTGTGTGTTGCCCAGCTCAGTTTACTGTATGACATAGCCTTTATTTAGCTCCTGCCAAAATTAACTCTGTTTAATTTTCTGTAAATCACAGTACTACGTCTGAGTTTTTTGGTACTCTACTTCTTTACACTTCCTCCAAAGTCTAGGTCTGCACTGCGGTTCTCTACTGAGAAAAATGAGACAGATGTTAGATTAAAAGTACTCTAGGGGAAAAAAATCGTAAGGACGATGGGTATCAAAAGATGAGAGAGCATTTCTGAGAGCAGTTGGGCAACTGAACTCAAGAATGATACAATCTTAAAAAAATGCACCTCCTGTTTTCAGTTAAAAAGAAACAAAACTGGTAACCTTATTTTGAACTTTTTTTTGTGTCTGTACTTAGGGGTGCTATGTTTAGGGGAGGAAGAAACAAGCGATTTTATGTAGCCTCCAGCAAGATGCCATGTTTTTCATACAACATTTTCCTGTTCATGCTTCTCTACACTTTTTCTTTTTTTTTTTTTTTATATTTTAGTTTTTGGGTTGCTCATACAAATTATTTGAAAGGAAATATTCTCCAACAAATCTCAGCTGTGCCTCTAGTTCCTAGCATTTTGAAAAGAAAGGTTCTGTGTCTTGAATATTTACATAAAGCCTGAATGCCAGATTTGGAAGATGTAATAAAAATATGCTTTTCTGGGATTTGTTCTTAGGGAAAGAGAATTCCCCATGACCAAAAATACCCCAGTAATAAGCATTTGCTCTCTGCTGGTACCACTGTGACCTTAAATTATGAGCTTGCCCCCATTTGTAGCCGCTTTCCCCTCTTTAAATGTACAGTTAAGTCATTTGTAAATATCATAACTAAATCTGGAAGTGTAATTTAGTGACTCTATTTGAGGATTAAGAAGAAGAGTAACATTACTTAGAACCATATGTAATCTTTTCTGCTTTGTTTAATTTAGTTTGCACTATGCATGCCTTATCTTACAGTCATTCTTCACTCCAGCTCACTTGATATATTTGCACACTGTTGATAATACCATCAGAAAAATAGCTAAATGTTCATTTCTTTGCAAAACAAATGTATATACTGTGAAGTGCATTGACATAACATCAGTGATGTGGGATCATTTTCCCTAGGGAGGATAAAGGTTGCTAGATCATGATGTTCATTTCCCAACTAGAGAAGATTTAAAACTCTAGAAAGGAGGTATTAGATTTTACACTTGATCATACTAGTTGGCTTTATTAAACACTTGGAGTAACACACTAGTTTCCTTTACCAAGAATGCCAAAGAATTGTAATTCTCCACTGAATACAGTCTACATCATGGTCTGTATTTCATTAAGGTGTTATTCATGTTTGGGGTTTGTGGTTTCCTTTTTTTTTTTTCTTCAGTGGGACTGCCCCCAGGAGCTGTGGCTTTCTGACGTTTGATTATTGTGTCAGAGTGACAACTGCTGATTAATTTGTATAACTTATTATTCATTACAAGCCTCACAACCTTTATTCTTGCTGGGCCCACCTTGTGGTCCCATATGGTAGCTGAATTCACATCTTATTTCCTCCAGACAGTATGGATAGTGAAATAATTGTAAAGTCCTGAGCAGCTGCTTTTGAAGTTATTCTGACTCCTTTCTGAACCAAATAGTCTTAATTTGTAGCCTTATTATTTATTCTTTCTCATGAAAGTCTATCCATTTCCATAAGAACATATTGTACTGTCAATGAACATAATTCTTTGTCATATACTTAGAGCCAACATGGGGCAGATCCTCACCTGCTGTAAATACTCATAATTCTGTTGATTGTGTAGCACTATTTAAGCTTTGAGTGAAATTTTGCAGAGGACACTTTCATCCTTTGCTCATAGTAGAGTCAAGGCGGGCACACAAGAGGAAGTGCCTGAAAGATTACTATGAACTGGGAAGAGCAAGGACATCTCCTAAAATAGTGGCATCCCATGTCATCGACAGCTAGCTTTGGAAAATCTGATAGTTCGGTAAAAGGAAGACTTTGGAAACCAGGCTCTGGAGCTCAGCAGAGCTGACACAAAGCTGTTTCCAGCATTCCTTACCTCCCAAACTGCTCCTTTAGTAGTCTAATCCAATGCCCAGAAACAAATAGCCACACACAAATAAATCCCCTGGCACAGCAGGGCCTAAGGAACAGAAATAGCAGTGTCTCAGTTACAAGAAGGATAGATCCGCAGCCAGCAGTTGCCCCCAACTCAGAAGAGAAATTAAATGCAGAGAGGCAAAAAAGAAGAAGAGAGAGCAATGTTCCATTGGGGAAATAAAAGATGAAATATCAAAAAAAGCTGTAAGTAAAAAATGACTGGGAAAGATACACATGCATGCACGCGTGTATTGATACATGGGCCCGGTTTCATCATAGAACATGAAATATTCCCAGTTGACTGGAAGCTGGCAATCGTTCTCCCAGTCTTCAAAAAGAGCAACAGGGATGACCCTGGTAACTACAGGCCCGTCAGTCTCACTGCTGGGCCTGGCAAAATTATGGAGAAGATTATTATGGGAGTTATTGAAAAACACCTGAAAGACAACACAGTCATTGGTCCCAGCCAGCACGGGTTCACGAGGGGAAAGGCCTGCCTAAGAAACTTAATTTCCTTCCATGACAAGGTCACCCACCCGCTGACCAAGGGGAGGCAGCCGATGTGATCTCTCTGGATTTCAGTGAAGCTTTCGATACTGTCTCTCACAGCCTCCCCCTGGACAAAATGCCCAGCCCACGGCTGGATAAACACGCAATGCAGCGGGTGAGCAACGGGCCGACGGGTCGGGCCCAAAGGGTTACAGTAAATGGGGTTACATCGGGCCGGCGGCCGGTCACGAGCGGGGTTTGCAGGGATCCATCTTAGGGCCGGTACTCTTTAATCTCTTCATAACTGACTTGGATGCAGGACTGGAAGGAATGCTAATTGAGTTTGCTGGTGACACAAGGTTGGGAGGAGCTGTTGACGTTCTGGAGGGCAGAGAGGCCCTGCAGAGGGATCTGGACACACTGGAGAGCTGGGCAATCACCAACTTCTTGTTGAAGTTTAACAAGGGCAAGTGCTGGAGTTTGCCCCTGGGGCACGGCACCCCTGGCTGTACAGACAGACTGGGGAGCGAGAGGCTGGAGAGCAGCTCTGCAGAGGGACCTGGGGGTTCTGGTCAACACCAAGTTGAACACGAGTCAACAGTGTGCCCTGGCAATCAAGAGGGCCAACCGTGCCCTGGGGTGCATCAAGCCCTGCATTGCAGGGGGTCGAGGGAGGGAATTGTCCCGCTCTACTCTGTGCTGGTGCTGCCTCACCTTGAGTGCTGTGTGCAGTTTGGGGCACCACAGTACATTAAGGTTACAATGCTACTAGAGAGTGTCCAGAGGAGGGCCATGAAGTACAAGGAGCAGCTAAATTCACTTGGTTTGTTCAGCAGAGAGAAGAAGAGTCTGAGGGGACACCTCATCATGGTCTTATTCAAGAAGCACCTGGACAGCACCCTCAGTGATATGGTGTGAATTTTGGGGTTGTCCTTTGCAGGGACGGGAGTTGGCCTAGATGATCTCTGTGGGTCCCTTCCAACTCAGGACTTTCTTTGATTCTGTGATTCTATATAAGAAAAATAATTTATTAGAAAGTTCCAACCTAATATAAGGTCCAGTAACCAGATGGCCATTTTCTGCAGTATCATCAAACAGAGATCCATTCTGATCTAAAATCCTTGATTTTCGTTATTATTTCTTGTGTTTATGTCCTTGATACCTTCACCTACCTTACATTAGAACCAGCTGGAAGAGTCATGGGTCTTTTGGTGAGAGGTGAATCCAGATTCATGGTTTCAAGTGGTCATGAAACATAACCATATACCTGTAAGTGCAGCCCAAGGTTTCTAAGAACCTTTAATATTATTGACAAGGGAAGAAATATCATATAGAAAAAGGCAATGGACCTCATTCTTGAATCAAGAGAACTGTAACTAGGATTGCTATGGTCTTGCTGTATCTGCCAAGCAATTTGATAGATTCTGGTCACTGTGCAGTTAGTGTAAAAATTGCACCAGCAATTTTACAATCTTAAAACATGTAAAATTGTGCTGGTAGAACTGGAATCATAGAATCACAGGATCATTTATGTTGGAAAAGACCTTTAAGATCATCAAGTCCAGCCATTAACCTAGCACTGCCAAGCCCACCACTAAACCATTTCCCTAAGCACCATGTCTGCATGACTGTTAAATACCTCCAGGGATGGTGACTCAACCCCTTCCCTGGGCAGCCTGTTCCAGTGCTTGACAGCCCTTTCGGGGAAGAAATTTTTCCTAATATCCAATCTAAACCTCCCCTGGTGCCACCTGAGGCCATTTCCTCTTGTCCTAACACTTGCTCCTTGGCAGAAGAGACCAACACCCACCTCACTACAACCTCCTTTCAGGTTGTAGAGTGATAAGGTCTCCCCTCAGCCTCCTTTTCTCCAGGCTAAACAAATCCAGTTCCCTCAGCCACTCCTCAGAAGGCTTGTGCTCCAGACCCTTCACCAGCTTCGTTGCCCTTCTCTGGACATGCTCCAGCACCTCCATGTCTTACTTGCAGTGAGTGGCCCAAAAATGGACACAGTATTCGAGGTGTGGCCTCACCAGTGCAGAGTACAGGGGCACCACCCCTGCCCTGCTCCTGCTGCCCACACTATTCCTGATACAAGCCAGGATGCTGTTGGCCGCCTTGGCCACCTGGGCACACTGCTGTCTCACGTTCAGCTGTCTGATCTAAAGGACCCCCAGGTCCTTTTCCTCTGGGCAGCTCTCCAGCCACTCCTCCCCAAGCTGGTAGCGTTGCATGGGGTTGTTGTGACCAAAGAGCAGGAACCAGCACTTGGTCTTGTTAAACCTCATATAATTGGCCTCGGTCCATTGATCCAGCCTGTCCAGGTCCCTCTGTAGAGCCTTCCTGCCCTCGAGTAGATCAACACTCCTGCCTAATTTGGTGTCATCTGCAAAATTACTGAGGGTGCACTCGATTCCCTCATCCAGATGGTTGATAAAGATATTAAACAGAACTGGCCCCAACACTGAGTCCTGGGGAACATCACTCATGACCATCCACCAACTGGATAGCTCTGTTCTCCACAGCTCTCTGGGCTTGGCCATCCAGCCAGTTTTTTTTCCCATCGGGGGTACACCTGTCTAAGCCATGAGCAACCAGTTTTTCCAGAAGAATGCTGTGGGAAATGTGTCAAAGGCTTTACTAAAGTCCAGGTAGACAACATCCACAGCCTTTCCCTCATCCACTAAACAGGTCACCTTGTCGTAGAAGGAGATCGTGTTAGTCAAGCAGGACCTGCCTTGCATAAACCCATGCTGACTGGGCCTCATCCCCTGGTTGTCCTGTACATGCCACGTGATGGCACTCACGCTGATCTGCTCCATAACCTTCCCCGGCACCAAGGTCAGGCTGACAGGCCTGTAGCTCCCCAGATCCTCCTTCTGGCCCTTCTTGGAGATGGGCGTCACATTTGCTAACCTCCAGTCAACTGGGACATCATCAGTTAACCAGGGCTGCTGATAAATGAAGTGAGACTGATATCTAATTAAATACCAGGGTGAATTATCTGGTGTTCAATAGTAAAATTAGTTTTAATTAAATTTAATTTTGACAATAGAAATTAATTGTTGTACTGGCCACAGGACTGAGAGTACATTATAAGGACATCTAATCAACAGCCGTTTTAACACCGGAATTGGCATGCAGGAAGCATTTGTCAACATGTAATTAGGACTCGATCCAATCCTCTGAAATAAACTTTCCATTGATTTTAATAAGAAATACATTAAACTCTGGACACCACAGTTCACAATAATGTGTTATCTCTGCTTTTAAAATTTGGCATCAGATCGAATTCTGTAATTTAGCTTACAGATTTGCTACAGGCAGTGACCTTACCCATATTATATGGTATGACAGCTACGAAACAGCTGCTATCAACTTCGAAGAATGGTGGTTTTATAAGCTGGGAAAACAGTTTGTCATGATAGATTGTTATAATGAAGTAGATACAAGTTCAGGAAACATGGCAAAAAGATAATTGCTCAGTAAAAAAACCACTGAAATTCTTTGGTTTCCTACCTTTGCAAAAAAGCCGCAGTTTCAAGGACTAAATGCATACCGTGAGGTGATTATTCAAAGCTACTTATATGGCATAAAAATTCAAAGGCTCTGAAGTTTTTTATATTCCTCATTCTCACAGTAATCAATAGAGAAATCAATTATTCAAATCAGTGGGAAGGGAGAGATCTCTTTCATAATCTTAATTTAGTCCAAATTTTAAAAATGACTTATTTTCAATAAATGTCCCCAGTGTGCAATCCACGTCTCTGTGAATGTTACAATTGCATTTGGAAATTCTTTGCTGTTCTTCTGTAGGATTAACCAGTGCTTGTCATGCTTTGATGCATGGAAATAGGTATCTGCATAAAAAAACAGCTTCATTTTTTTTCCTAGGCCACCTACAACTGCATCCTTCAGAAAGTCAAGGCATTTTCGCAGCACTTAAACATCTGACTGACACTAGCTGCCTACATGATTTCATTAATGCTATTCAATAATGGTATTTTGGCACATGTCCTCTAAACCTATTAAATGGCAGTTGCTGGAGACAGCAGCCACACAACAGGAAAGGTTTGCAGTGCAGATGTCTACAGCTGAGCCAGTTGTAGTGGTTTTTTATAGGCAGTGGGGAGATATGGACACTTTTATGTTGTGATTCATCTCATCCTACAGTAGACACCTAAAATAAGGCAGATGAATTCCGTTTTAAAATTGTGTAGTGGCATAAAAGAAACTGAAGGTGACTGCCTTTGATATGGGCGTTCACCCTGTAGATATACACAGTTAAGTCAGATGAATCTTTCCCTGCTAGAGGGATTTCGACCTGGCAGCATTTAGTATCTCCCTCTAATGCCAAGAAGAACCCACAGAAGTGCAGTAATATTATTAAAAATATTGTGTCTAATATTTTTCATACAGGGAGAAGCTTTTAATTTACTTTCTAGCCTCATGACCTGCTCTAGGTTTGAATCACTGATAAAATCTCCCTTACTGTGAAAAGGTGCATTTCTGAGGTCATAGGAAAAAGTGTGTTATTAATTCATCATTTGTAAAAACTATCCCTGTAATTAAGGATAACACTAGCAATTGCTGCTGTCTCTTTAAGTGACTTATTTACCAAACTCCCAAATAATTTAAACCATTCGCCTGTCCCAGGGACTGAGTAATGCATGTAGAATTATCAGTTCAGTCTTATCTCGACATGTGCTGAATGGTAACTATTATTTTCTTACTTGATAGTTATGGTACGTGAAAAATGTGTGTGCACTGACATCCATGCTGCTGCACTAAGGTACTAACAGAGTCTGAAGAAGTTTAGAGCTGGCTTGGGTGTTTCTTTATATCCTTTAGCTACTTCTGCAGCAAAATGTAGAGGCACTTTAGCGAGAATGGGGTACCTGGGTGTACCCAAATGGAAAAAGTGTCTCAAATTTATACTTTTCATGGAGTGGCAAGGAATGCTGAGTGATGGTATTTGCAAACTAAAATATAGCATCTTGAGGAAAGGAAAAAAAAACACAAGGTAAATAATCTTGAGCCATTTAAAACTTGATTGGAAGAAAAGCCCAAATTTCCGGAGTGAATAGATTTGATATTACTGGGGACAGCCAGAGAGAACTCTGCAGAAGTTCTGTCTTCAAGTGAAGAATAGATGATCACATTCAAGCATACTGAGCTGAAGTGTTTCTTATTCAGATTAGCATCAGGCTGCTTATAGCGCATCTTGAAAATAACCACACTGCGCTCGTGAAGAATCAAACTCCAAATACCTAGTGGTGGATTGGCCTGTGCCTCATTTGTCTAGGTTCTATGAATAAATTTCCATCTATGCTCAGGCTGGCTTCTTCAAGAGCACTTTGAAGTTAAAACAATACATAGTTCTCAGATTTAGAGGTGGAAGGTGAATCTGAGATTGAGAATGGGCTACAGCCACATTTGGCTGTCATTGTCACCGCAAATGTACTCCCCAATGTGGGCGATGCCCCAATACCCACTAGGATTTTCCAGGACTTTCCTTCCTGCTGTAGAATTTGGGCTGTCCCTCTAGATCTTGCACTGCCATCTGATGAGCAAGTGTCCTGAACATGAGAAAAGAAATGGCAGCAGCTAAATGAGCTTTGCAGGGGTTAATGGTATTTTTCGTAGATCTTTCTCCTGGCTGGGTGCCTGAGAAAAAACAAAAGTCTACAGGAACTCAAGAATTAAGTACCTCTGATGCTGAGAAGGAGTGGAATTGAAGGGGTGATCCCAGAGAAGGGAGTAGAAAGATCTAATTAACAGATTGTAAAGCTAAAAAAGACTACTATGACCATCTGATCTGATGTAACAGAGGTCATAAGTCTTCCCTGAATTGATTTTTACTTAAACTTGGCATTTCTTTTTAAAAGCCATCCAATGTTTATTTATAAGTTTCTAGTGATGGAAAATCTTACAGACATCTTTAAGCTGTGCCAGTGGTTAATCGTTTTCACTGCTGAAAAAAAAAAAGGCATAGTTTTAGTTTTGGTCTGAATTTGTCTGATTTCAACTTCCATGAATCTCAACTGTGAGTTGTTACAGAACATATTGAGTCAATTTCCATCCTTTTGCTCCTCTTCCAGCAAAAGATATGGCTCTGTTTTACTTGGTTCTACATTATTTTAATGTCATTGAGAGACAGAAAATGTGAGAGAGAAAAAAGGAAAGAAAGAAAGAAGCTAATGGTCAGTGCCGGTATGAGACTTGAGATTTCTTGCTCTGACACTCTCCACTTCACCAAGCTGACAGAATATTTCAGAGCTACATTTTGGAAAGGTGTTAAACACTTTACAATGGAGTAGGCATGCAAGGAGCATTTAAAGTACCTCTGCACCCAGCTCCTTGTGTTTCTTGTGGATCTAGGCACTTCTGAAGACCCAATAAATTGTTATTGGGTGCAGAACAGTTCTGCCCCCACCCTCCCCAACCCTTAATCTCTCTGCCTTATCTGGCCAAGGAAAATCTATGTAGAAATGGAGAAGAATGCTGTAAGGTTAAACATTACAAGACTGTGAGGTGTCCATATGCAGGAGGAAAGGAGACCATATGAGTATGTAAGCTATAGATGTGAGTGTGCAAAGGAAGGATCACTTCCATATCATAGTTCTGGCTGGGAATCTCTGAAATTCACAGCTTTTACTGAGCTGTTGGAACCCTCTGCTCAACCACCCATTTCCTTTCTGAATACCCCAAGGAAAGAAAATAACCACTGCCTGCTGATCCACACCATGGATCTGGCATCTGCTCCACGCCCCTCTGAAGTCGGCAGAAAGGCACTCCTGGATGGTAGCAGGCCCTGGGTGTCCCTTTCCCCCATCACATTCCTCAGCGTCCTCCAGCTTCTTGCAGCTAATCATTGGGGGAGTCTGCATTTCTTGGCTGGCTGGCAAGTGTTTGAACTCCAGTTCTCACTTTTGGGACCTGCAACCATAATTTTCTTACGGTAGCAATGCCAAATGTAAAGACACTGTACCTGATGTAACCATTTTTCAGGTGGACTCAATGAAATAAGTTCAGGTGTGACCAGATTATTCCAGTCACGTTTGTTAATTTTCTCTCTCTCTCATCTCCTTTTCCCCTCTTTCTTCCCACCCCCGCCCACCCCAACCCACCCCACCCCACCCCACCCCACCCCACCCCACCCCAACCCAACCCAACCCCCACCTTTTTTCCCTCTCTTCCATTCTTTTGGCAAGAATAACCCTCCTCTTGGGTTTGAAGAATTTGTTTGTTGATTCTCTTTAATGAAGCTCCAGTTTTTCGAGTGAGAAACAAGGGCTGTAATATTTAATGGAGATTCTGTGATTCTAAGAATTACTTTTTGAATAATCTGACACTGTATTTTCCTATTTAAATTCCAGAACTGAATCTGAAATGAAGAATTGTATATGACAGATGCTAAAAAGTTCTGAGAAAGGAAGAAGTTTGATAGGAAAGACAGAAATTATTTAGAACAAGAAGACATTAGTATGGACCTGGTAAAGATCCAGCATGAATGGGGATTAGCAATTAAGAGTTTCTTGTGTTTCCCTCTTCAGTTTTCACTCTGAGGGAAATGCTGCTTTTACAGCTTTTAGCTCAGCTGTTTCATTTTTTCTGTGTTGTGCTGCGATGATAAAAATAAGGAAAAGGATGTTTTGGATTTTTTTTTTTGCCAAATTGTTTTGCTGTGAACTGCCTTTGATTATGAAGTGGAATGAATTATTGTTTTGTGACTCCTCAGGATTATCAAAAGGAGTACATTTGTGCAGTTTCATGTCATATATTTTAAACACAAATAAGTTTTAATGGAGAAGATTTGTGGGCCCAACTGCCAGTTCCTAGGGACTCAAAGGCATTTGAAATCCTGCCTACTCATCTTAGTCCCTCTTGATTACTCAGGAAAAGGTCCTGGTTTTCTTTAATGGAAGCCTTGCCTGGGAATCGGCTTCAGGATGAAGGTCTGTCTTTTTGTTCAGCTCTCTCTTGGAGTCCAGTTGACTAATATTGCAAGATAGTATTAATACTTTGCTGTCAGAACTTGTCAATCCAGAGAAAGCAAGTCTGACTCACTGGAAAATATCCCCTTGAGAAAGAGACTTTCACAACTGCCTATCTGAATGCACGGAAAGATAAACGCTACGCTTCAGACTTTCCCTCCAGAGAGAGACTGTTCAGGAAAAGTCAAAACAGACACATGCTCAAAGTAGGCTCAACAGATTTTACAAGATATGACATAAACGACAAAGAATTTCTAGCAGTGGCTCTCTGCAGACAGATTTACGGAAGATCGAGCACTTGAGGATTAAAATCTCTGTTGGCTGGGGTGAAATGACCTGCTTGTTCTGTCCAGCTGGAAAAGAGACTAGTAGCAAGGTCCATCTTAAGAAAATTAATCTATTTAAATGGTGCCATGCTGTCTCCAGCTGGCAGTGCCGGGGTGACAGTGAACATAAACACTCACGGGTTGTCGCTTGCATTGATATCCTTAAGAGAGCAAGACGCATGAGGAAAATGGTACCTGGTGTTGAATTAATCACCTCAGAAACTGAACAAAGTGAACAAAAAGTAAATTGAAGGGATGACACTGTGTAGCTGGGAGCTACGCAACTGTAGGCCATCAGCAAGATGCATCCAATATGTGAAATGAAGATTAATGTTACAGTTAAACCTATTAAATACATTTGATATGGAAGTACACTGGGAAAAATATACCTCAGAAATTTTCACTGCTAAAATTGTGGTTTATATTCCATACACTGCTGTTTTTTATTTTGCATTTTCACTGAAAGTCACACAGCCAAACAGATCTCTGCTGGTATCTAGAAGATTTGTTTGGAGAAGTAGGAGTTGGAAGGATAGGATGGGAAAAATTATAAGAGTAAAAATAAATGGGGAAAAATTCAGTATAATGGCATTTTAAACAGATGCAGATGAACCTTAACTTCAGATGACTTTTTTTTACTTGAAACAAAACCACCCTGAAAAACATGAAGATAATTATTTGTACAATTTATTTTAGGTGTCACCTGACAGAATGTCTAAATTATAATTAATTTATGGATGCAAAACCAGAAGATGCTGAAGAGAAACATGTTTTCTTAAAAGTACTGCTGAAGGTCCTGAATATATTTGTATATCTTTTTCTTTCTAGTGCAACTGTGGGCAGAACTGACCCAAGTCAATACTGGGTTGTTGGTATTGAAAAGTTTTGTCTAATTTTTGCTTTTCTGAGTAGTTCTGATGGTTTCTGTGTGGCTGTGCCCACAGCGGTGGAGGGCAGTAAATTTGCTGTCTTGCTCCAAACTATGCAGCTCTAAATATATATGGAAGTTGCAAAGATCCACCAAACAGCAGCTCTGTATATAGACCCTGTACATTGTTCTCCCTCCTCTAAGTGGCCTTGGATGCCGCTCAGAAGTAGTACCATCATGGCAATGCAATCTGGACACACACTCTTTTCTCTGGCTTATTTCCACGTTGGCAGTAGTAAAGGGGAATGTGCAGAGTCCTGCCTGCCCTGCCTCAGTGTGTCCCTCTCTGGCCCAGGGCACAGTCTGGCCCAGGGTGAGTTTCCATTTGGCCAGCTGCCTTTACCCCATAGGAGATGAAGAACTGCAGATTGATGGAAGAGCTGAGCTCCTTTTGGATAAGCTTATAAACTTCTACAGTGGTCAGGGCTGCTATTGTTCTGGGGGGCTTAGGTACATCTAAGTACCACTGTACCTCTAAGGCACCACCGTGCCTCTAATGTATGGAGGGTTACTGCTGCAGGGGGTTGGGGGGCATCCTAAACCCCAGTTTTTTCATTCACTACTGCTGGGATTGGACTGTCCTAATGTTGTAGAAAGGGGAGAAGTCCCCAGGTCAACTTTCTGTATAGCAACAGGGAAATGCAATGTGCAGGCTTTCTTCCATGTGCTTTTCTAGGGGGAATGATGTGGAATAACTATAATGAGTAATTTCTCTTTTGAAAATTATTTACACACCTTAATCAAAATCTTTTCCTGTTACCTTCTGCTCTTCATCAATGAAACCCAAAATGCCTGATGAAAAAAACAACAGTATTATTATCCCTGTTCTATAATGCAGGTATCAATGCCTGGGTGTCATATGGGCTGGGGTCTGTAATTTCTTTAGCTGGAGTAGAGGACTGTATTGCTTCAGAGAACTGAGTCCAGCATTATTTAACCCAGGCCAAAGGCAAGTCACAAGCTGTTTTAAGTTTATAATAAAAATTTCCTGGTTTTCAATCCTTTGCTCATTCCACTCAACCATACTGGCTCTCTGAAGTGCTAGTGGTGCGGAAGGAAGAAGATGCTTTATGATCCTTGATGACTATAATGTAGCAAATAAAGCTCTAGGGTGCTTTCAAACTCACAGTGATCTCGTGGGGTGGAAAATGAATCATGCTGCAGCTAACAGAGAATATATTTTTTTTTACATTAGCTGCTTGGGTCTTTTTCCAAACCAGAAGATGATAAAGCACTTCCCACTACTGGATGAAGACAAAAGAGAGTGTCATCAATGTAAGCAGTAAAATAAGCTGAATAAGCTTGTTTGGACTCCTGGTTACTAATCCAATTCTTTTACAATCTTTTTTTGGCTCTAGAAATAAGAACTATTTGCAAAATAAACAGACTTCTTTTTAAATGCCCAGTCAGATTGTTGCAAATGTTGGATCTCAAATCCTTGATCTAGTCTTTCAAATTTAGCTGCCAATCTTTCCTTACTACAGAATATTGATATATTCTGTATCAATGTATAGACAGTTAAGCTCTAGAAAGTGCTTTGAAATTGTTCCCTGCAGTCAATATGTATCAGTAACGCAGCTAAAATAGAACACAGGCAGTGGTTTGAGGTTTTTTAAGACTCCTGATATTCCTACTGAAAAAAATCTTCATCAGCTTTGTCTTTCCCACTGCTTTCTCAGAGACCAATTTTCTCTTCTTACAGTGACTTTGTCTAATCGAATCATCAAATGAAGAGATCTCTCCAGAGACCTCTTTCATACTGGAAAGGGGGTGGGGGGTGGGTGTCCCTTTAGGGTCCCAGATTAGCTATTTGTAGGGTAATTCACAAATGCTCCGGGTTCATACTTACAGGGTTTATTTTCCAGCTGAAAGCTTGCCCTTATCTAAACGAGGCCATCTGGGGTTTCCGGCATGGTTACAGTCTCCCTTTAAGCCTGTAACATTCCTCTTCTCATAGGCTGCAGCAGCCCATGAGCACTGGGATTTCATACCCTCTGAGCAAGGTCAAGCTTGGTATTTTCCACCTTGGCGGCGTTACATCCCTGCAGCAGGGATAGGAAAATGGAATCCATGTAGCTGTCACAGCAAAGCCAGCTCCCAGGTTTTGCAGCGCTGCCACCCTTTCATCACATTGCACCTCTGCCGCCTTGTTGTATGCTGTAAGTCAAAACCTAGGTTGAAACCTAATACTGAACTTGGAAGGGAGGATAATTTTCCTTGACTAGCTTCAACTTAACTGCGTGCTTTTTCTTAAGACAAAATGGAGCCCTGTTGCAAAACAATTGATATTTACCTGTTCTTTGAATTTCAGAAATGGAAGAATCTTTCTACCTTAACTAAAATGCTAGGATCAGGGCTCTATAGTAACTAATGAGTTTTTCTTTTAATTGCAGTCTGTTGGTCTAAAGAAGGTGCTGCGCATCATCATCTCTTTCCACTCCCTGGCACCAGACCACTTCCCCTGCAGGCTCCTACTAAGGGAGAAAACTGGAAGTTCAACAAGAACAACTTAAAACAGGACAAAAGAACAATCATGAAATGAAAGAGGTACTGAAAAAACACACTCAGAAAAACCTGTTGGTCAACATCAGTTTTTTCAGCTCTTCTTGTCAAAGCTTCAGCTTTTGCTAGAGTGTACAGGAGAAAGGTCAGGAATAATTGTGAGGGCTGGAACCCACAGAGTATAAAGATTCCCATTAAATATTTTGTCTTGCAGCCAGCTGTTTCCTGACATAAACTGGGCACAATCCTTGTTAGCCCACTGCTCTACCACAATTTTAATCTGGAGACTCATGAAACAACTCAGCAAGATGAGAAAACTAAATAATTTGAAAAATATTTTTATGGTAAATTTATATTTCAGTAACATATGGATGCAGAACAAGATCTCAGGAAGCATTTTATTATGGACTTTGTGAAAATTAGTAAAAGCAGTTCAAACTGGCTAAAATGTTGCAGCATTCTCCGAATTGCTACTACAGGGTTTGTTTTCACTATATATCAGGTCGTTTGTGTTTCAGAAGTGTAAATGATCTTTGGAGTTGAATAAAGAACCTGTAGCTTGTTGTCGTAGTTGAATTTTTAACTGAGAAGCAAGTACACTCTAAGTGCAGGCCCTTATCCATGGACTGTGTTTATTCCCATTTATTAAGTAAACATAAGTGAGTCAGATGAAAGACTCTGCCCCAGCGCTTGCTTATTTGGGCATCCTTTCATTGTGGTATCTGACCCACTAAGTATTCAAAACTAGACAGAGCAGCAATACTCTCACTCAGCTCTTCATCTACTCAAGGAAATAGGATTGCTTTAGCAGATGTGTTGCTGCTTGACTTCTTGCTGGGGTAAGTTCCCAGCTGTGCGCAGTCCCTGAACAGTTTCCAGTCCTCCCTGGGAAGTGGTGCCCCCATTCAGCGGTGTTTCCATAGAAAAGTAGATGTCCTTGGACAGCCGTTAGTGGGGAGGGAAGGAACTGTCAATTGGAGCAAACCCCATGGAGGACATGGAGTGTCAAGACATATTGAGTGTATTCAGTGCAGCGGAGGGAGCAAGTACAGAGGAGAAAGACTCATGTGGCTCCTGTGGTGATTTTTGTTGCTGTCTCAACTGTATAAAAAACCCCCAGCAAACAGGTTTCAGGGCTAGAGCTGTGATAGGAAAGGTTATAACCAAAAAATCTTTCCTCAGTAAGCATGGGACAGTATCTGGCCTCATGCTGTATTCAGTGAATTTCAGATGCAAATCAGTGGGTTTTATGCTGTCATTAAATGAACTTCCAGAAGCATGAGGAGTGCAGAAGGCCTGAAGGGATACTTAACAACCTGAGGATGGATGCCTAAATATTAGGTGATGCTGTAGAAAGTATTTTTTTGCTTAAAATGTATCTCATCAGCATCACCCTCATATCAACAGTTTTAGCTGTTTTCCCTCCAGGAACATACTGAAGAATATAGACAATGATATTGTGACGTGAGGCAGAGAGAAACTCAAGCAGCAGACTGTACTGCTGTCCTTCTGGTCCCATCCCTGTGGTATCTGTCTGTCTCTCGTCTTTACTCTCTACAGATGTTGAATAATGCTGGAGATAGGATTGTGGTTGAATGGAGTTTGCCACTAAAAGGCTCTGGAGAGCTGAAAGGAAGGATCCGAGACATTGCAGGACATCTTTTTTAATTTTTGCTGTCTCCTGGCGGTGAAGTGAAGTACAATGCCAGTAAATAACCAGATTCTGCAATAGTTTGTCCTTCAGTGACACAGAACTTTCCCTTCAAAGTTGCTCAATATGCCATTTTCTTGCTCATGCTCTTGTTGTGAATCTGAATTTCTGTTTCCTCCCCACTTAATGCAAGATGAGCCTTTTCTCAAAGGCCCTGTGGGAGTTAGGCACCCCTTTCTCAGCAATTTTCCAGCTGAGCTGGCACCAAATTTACTCAGACAATTCTTGAAATCTCACCCATAGAGTTTGATAGTTAACTAAAGAGTCCTCAGTGGAAACTATGATTATTACAAAGGTTACTGGCAATAAACGTTACTTAGTTATGCCCGTGATGTGTGTGCAGTTGATTCATAACAATAACGACACTTTTCACCTAGGTAGCACTTTCATCTGAACTGAAGGACCAGAGTCAATATTTCCATTGTGCTGGTGTTTCAATAAATCTCTGCATTTGTCATTGACAAATGAAAGAGCTTCAGAAATGTTTTCCCCATCATTTGTCTCCTGGAACATAAACTAAACAAGGAAAGTTCATGTTGTATCACAAAGAGTAGGAAAAAACCCGAGTTTGTTGGCTCCAAGAACTTAGCAATGGCAGATGTGATGAAATAGCTGGGGGACATGCTGGGCCCCACGCTAAGTGTAATGGAAGGCGTGCAGTCAGCACGTGGACCGAAACGCCCCTGGAAGGTCCTGGGCCGCCCTCCGCGGGGCCTTAAGAGCAAAGCCTGTCCCTTGCCTTTTCAATGCTATGATATGTAGATAATAGGGTAGATAAGACTGCTTCTGCACTCTCGATGTATTCACTCGAAATCAGCGTGTAATGGTGAATCACTGTGACATGATCCTTTTTCAAGCACAGTGAGAAAGATATTTTCCAGATAAAGTTCAGTTTGTTTTCTTTTATGTGTGATGGGAACCACACTTGGTATTTAGGGACTTTTAACATTTCCTTGCAACCACAGCTATTCAGGCCTGTCTACGTGTGAATCAAACGTGTCTGACAAACTCCTCTGTCAGCAAGAAGGCAGGTAAAAGGAGAAGTAAGTGCAGGAGCAGCTCTCCGATAAAGATGTGTGAAGTACTTCCTATGCCACCTACCTTGAATTTTCTTCCCTTTGCACAGCAAAAATACAGTAATAGAAACTTCACAAGCAGGATTTTTGTTTTGGGTTACTCTTTGAGTAAATCTAACACAATATCCTAAAAGCCCTTTTTTCTGAGGCGTCAAATAATCAGTTCCTAAAGACAACACACCATTTGATCTGTTTGTTAATGTGGCTAATGCTGTTAGAACTGGTTGTGCTGAGAGGTGTACAGATGTGCAGTCCAAAGGGATGTAACACAAAAGTCTTGGAGGGAGGCAGCTTAATATGTTTCATCATTAGGAACTGTATAGAAAAAAAGGTTGCAAATTCTTGTCTTAATCTGAAAGATCCTTCCCAATGTTTCTGGCGGATTGGGTCTGCTTCCCCTTCTGTCCCTGTCCCTGGCTTTTAATATAAAAAAGAAAAAGTGATGTCACAGAAGTAAAAGCTACAAGAAAACCACAAAGTAAAGTAAAAAATATACATAATTAAAAACATGTCAGTGAATGGCTGTTCTGTGGTTTCTGTAATGTGGACCCCATAGGAGAATGCAGTGTGGGGGACTCTGGCTGCAGCTATAACTCTGGAGCTCTTTTTCCTAACTCCAGTGATGTGTCCTCAGGGCAAAAGAGATTCTTCCCAAGGATGGTTTTAAAATATTCAATGGAGTTTTTCCATGAGATGTTCTACAAAAAACTACCCTTCAATAAAATGAGCAAAGAGCTCATGACGGGATGCTCTTACTGAAAAAAGCCCCCAGCAACAACAACAAAAACTGGCTGTGGAGGCAGCGATGAATTGAAGCTCTTCAAAAGCCTAGAAAAATAAAATCATTCAAAGACAAATGGGTCATATGAACCATAGCTGCTTGCCTTGAACTTGTATTGCATGTCTGAGATTTTAAAAGGCTACTGTTGTTGTTGCACTGATTCTATGGTTTTAGATCGCTGCTCTTCCAGCTGTGCTCTGCAGAAATCAGGTTTGTGTCTATCTGATCCACCCACTGCCATTGTCACGCTTACGTCAAGTAAGAAAAGTTGCAAATTTTACAATTTTTCCTCAGTTTTAGTGACAGTTTTTGGAACAAGAGCGTTACAAGAGGACTTGTACACTTTCTTACAGGATACCAGAAATGGAGAAGAGCAAAGTATAACCTAACAAAGTCTGGCATATGAAGATGCTTTAATGTACCAGATTTTATCAGTAGAATTTATCAAGCCTATTGGAGTTTTCTTTGCTGAAAATTTTATTCAAACGGAAATTTCTAGAGTGGCAGTAAATGTGACAAGAACTACACTGTATCTTAGTTTATTTGTCCTGGGAATATTTTAAAATCTATGAGTTTAGAGCTGTGCTTGAACACCACAGCTGAGGTTCAGAGGGGTGCGGAGGGTGGTCAGAGGAGTACGCCGCTGGACTGGGTCGTGCTGGAGGGCAGGGCGGGGTGGAGCGGGTGACACCGGGTATAATTGTGCTCACACAGGGCACTGTAGGACGCTGCTGCTGATGTACCCGTTGTCCTTTTAGGCAGCCTGGATTAATGCTGGGCTCCCTGCTCTTCCCAGTGACATTACTGCAAAGGCAGGCAGGTGTTGTGGATGTAAACCAGGAAGGACACAGCAGGTAAGAGTGAGATCTGAAAATACCAGGTACCTGAATTTAATTTCCTGGGTGCACTAGATGGGCTCTTTCACAGTAGGCTCTGAGGACACTTTAGCGATACATAAACATGCATAAAAATGTATGAACAGACATGTAAATACATAAATAATATGGATGTTGGAGGAAGTTGGCCTTGATCCTGGCTTTGAGGTCGCCCTTACACCTACTGCCTCACAGCCAAAAGGGCAGGTGTAACCAAATAATTTATTTGCTTGAAAATAAATTGGGAAGGAAACAACCCAGTGAGTTTATTGGCTTTCTCTGATTTTGGTAATTTTCTTTTAATACTATGATAATCAACGCACATTTAGAAGATTGGAAGGGCAAATGCCTATTTCCCCTTTTATAAATGATGGTGAAAAATAGTTAACTTTGAATGAAAGTTTTACTGTGACGGAGAATCATTGTGAGGGGTTTTACTGTGTGAGATGAGTTGTCAGGCTACTGCAGCTTGTTCTGGCAGCGAGTCTAGTCAGTGAAGCTGAACCAGCAAATGGCCACTTCTGTGGTGTCTTTCTGGAGGGGTCGTGTTGTGGTTAATGCTCTCCTAACATGGTTTTACCCTATCTGATGACACTAGTCCCTGAAAGAATACAAAGAGCTTATTTAAAAATAAATATAATTTAGCTTAAATGGAAAGTCAAAATATCTAATGTCCTGTTTTATTTCTCTTAATCTGCCTGGGCACTAAAAAGCAGAAAAATCCAGTTTCTGGCCATATGTTACACATCTAGATGTCTGATTTTAGTGGTGCCTAGGACAGGGAAGGGAGTTCAGCTGGCTCCATGAAGTCTATTAGAGGTATTGTTGTGCAGATATATTTTACCTGGAAAGCACATTAGTCCATGGGTGGAGATAGCTAGAACTTTTGGAATAAAATATGCAAACAACTGAGTTTTATTCCGAACTAACTCTTCTTTTGCGCATTGGAATATTTTTATTTTGCTTCTGTATTTTCTTGTAAAATGATTCCTTGGGATTTCTTTTGCTTTTTCTGTTTGTATTTTTCTCCTTTTTACTCACGACTCATTGTTTTGAACTTAAGATTTGCATAACTACTTTCTGAATATAATCTATCTTTGATAAGATTTATCTAAAAGACCCCTTTATTAGCATATTTCCTATTTTTTCTAGTGCATACTCAAGAGCCCTGCATGAAATGGAAGCTGCCTTTGCATTCCTTTGCCTCTGTCACTTAAGCACTAGCTTCGTGCATTTGGTTGTTGTTGCTTAGACATATATCACTCCGTTTCTGTTTGTCTTGGTTAGTTTTGCATCTTCTGGTATCCTTCTCTGCTCATCTGAAAGAGATCTTTCTAGTTCAAAACAAGCACTGTTGTGCAATTTGTTGATTTGTGGTAGTTTGGAGGGGATGGGGAACGGTTTCATTGCACTGACTAGAAACAAATATGGACAACTTTTACCTTTCTGACCCTTTTGCTCACCCACTTCCTGTTTCCTTTATTGCAAAAGTTCATCTCATTAGAAAAAATAGAACAATATCTTTTAAAAATAAACCAAATGTTTCCGGGCCTGTTGTTTGTTTTTCTGGGAGATGGCTGTTTCACACAGAGTTACAGAATTGAAATATCTCGTAGGATGTCTGATGCTTTGGGAAGAAAGGGTCGAGGAGAAAATGTGTATCTGTTTTGCATAGCACAGAAGCAAAGAAATCTTCACCAAAAAACCTTCATCTGGATCTTGGTTACGGATTTGCAGTAACCTCCAAGCCAGAGAGTGATTCTGGCTTCCTGCAATGACATTGAACTCTGTCAGTTTGCTCCATCTTGCAACAAATGTTATGAGCTCAGGAAGTCATCAGTGGTACTTCTCAAGCTTTTTATCATTAAGTGCATGTTTTCTAGATGGACGCAAGAGTGGGGCGTGTTTTGAAGGCTTGAACTCTGTGACATTTTCCTCGACTTGTGCAATCTTTTGCTCAACATTTGATAATCCACAGTTTTTATCAGCTGTCAGTTACAAGAACCTGCTGTGGGAGTTTCACAAATAAACTACACTTTAGTGGTAACTGGGAGATGTGAAAACTATGTACAGTCCTTAATTTCCTTAAGACTTACACTGGTGAACTTTTGTGTACAGAGAAAGCTACAAGCGATATAATCAAACACTCTGTGAATGTGTGCTTCTGAAACAGCTGTATATCTGCTTGATACGTTACCAGGGACAGTTTCTGGGTGGTGTTTGTGCTCTCTACATATGCTAAGTACTGTTCAAACTGCCCTTGACTTCCAGCCAGCAGATGGGAAAGTCATTAGCCATCAGACTTGAACAACAGTTGCTTTCTGTGTTTACAAAGTCCTGTACACGATCTGTGTGTTGACAAGTTATAAACTGAGTGGAAAATATCTGAAACCTTCTCAATGCAACTTGTATAAAACATCACAGTAATCAGCACAGGGTTAATGTAGCATACTACAGGTCACTTGTCCCGCACAGAGCTGCGGGCTGTAGCAGCTAACTGAAAGGAGGACAGTTAGGTGGTGAGAGAACAGGAGGCATCTGGAACAACAGCACAAGACCAGTTTGTGACTAGGACACAAACAAAGTACATCTTCATAAAAGCATGAACATTTCCTGTGCTGTCACCGAAGTCAACAACCTTAGTAGGTGTAAGAATAGCACCCCAGGTATGTAAATTTTACTAGTCCTTAGTCTAATTTAGGCATCTGTAGCACATAATCTGTGCTCTGCTCAGCCTTGGCAGAGTTGCTGGGGTAATAATTTCTCAAAAGTAAACTGTTGTGGACAATCTCTAGGAAATATTCTGTGCAACCGAACTGTTATTGACTCCAAGTTTGGCCTTACTCTTTTTTACTTATTGCCTTGATTGCTCAACAAATAAACACATGATCAAATTAATCCTAGCCTTCAGAGGATTATATTAGGGATGGAATTGGCTCATTATATTTCATTTATATATGGGTGAAGAATCTCCATTAATTTGTAATGTTTCCCTGTGCTGTAATAATGCACTCTACTTTCTAAACTACGTGTCCAGAGGCAGAAGCTGGTTAATGCAGAACCAATATGTTGTCAAGGTATTTGGGGGGGCTGACTTGGTAGAAGTAAATCAGTTCCGATAAGAATTACTTCATCAGTGGCTGTTAGAGATCAGTTATTTATTTACTTTTTGTAATCATACTATTACAAATCTATATTGAATCACTTTTATATTGAAGAAAATTCCATGATGGGAGAATTCTCAAAGATTTAAACAGGTCAGCTAATAATAATTTTCAATGTGACTCAAACATCCCTTTGTTCCTCTATAATTCTCTTTGTAATACCCACAGATGTGACTGTCTCAGTCCTTTCCCCGGAAAGGATCTGCAGATCAGGTAATAATTTGCAAGACACCTAGCAGAATGATTAGCTGAGAGAGGTACAGTTTGGGGACTCAAGATTTAGAGACATTATGAAAGGGCATTTCAAAACTTAAGAGGTCACACATGGTGTAACCTGGCTTTGAATCACTGCCCAATAAAAGAAGTAGCATTTCAGCCTGCTCAGTATAGCGACTACACAACGGACAAGGCAGAAAACAGCCTGGAATTTCTCAGTTGTTTCAGGAAATTTCTGCAGGTAGTTCTGTACCTTCCTAGCAAAATGCAGTATGAACGCATTGCTGTAAACAGGGATTTATTGTCTCTACATCAACTGGAAAAGACCATTCTTCTGCTTGTCATGGGTGTTATATGTTTATTAAAGGGAAAGTTAGTCACAGAAAAAGCTTTTTCATTTTCCCTTGATATGTTAATATTTTTTTAGGAGCAGGACCCTGAAACATCTTGGAAAATGTAACTGAGCTTTACATTCTTTCTGAGTACCTACAACATCAAACGAAGTTGGTGAGTGTGATAGTCAGATAATAAACCCCTGCAAGAACCAAAGTATTACAAAAGAAGAGATGTGTGTATAAAATGATTTTCCATTTGTCAAAAGCATATTTTCTAAATGTGATTGTCAGATAGTTTGATCCTGATACTTCACTGCTGAGATCAATGAGTATTTTTATATTTAAAAGATGATTAAGTCCTTGGTCAGAAATAATCCAGTTTTGCTTGCTCTCTCCATAAATATACATATACACACACTCATACATTTACCTACCAACCTATGCAGAAGGGATTGAGAACACAGTCATTGCCCTGGACTCTTAGTGAAACAGGGACATTTCTGAACACTTTCTATCTTTCAAAGCAGAAGCAGAAGCCCAATGATGCATACCTTGTTCTTCATTCAGAAATGAGCCATTGTTTATCTCTGTGAAAAGTGAGTGCAAAATGCTACCAGCAGAAGGAAAGGAGCTTCTAGTTTTTTCACATAAACATGACATTATAAAGCATAAGGAAGTGGAAAAGCAGGTCCTCTGTGTTGGCAGGATCAGGTCTCTAGATTCTCCTTCCTTATGTGCCAAGTTTTTCTTGCCATATTTTTCAGGTGATTAAGTTTGTTTACGGGAAATCTTGTTCCTTTTCCCGCCTGTCCCCTTTTGATAGCAATTTTACCCTGAAATCCCATGCTGAATAGAGATAAGTATCAGGGCAGCTCTATCTCTCTTACAAAGCAGCGAACTGAGTCAATGATACAGATCGTTGGTATCAGTGTGAATTGAATCAAAAGTTTCTCATTTCATGCTAGTGACAATCCTTTAACACAGATTAAAGAACTATGTTTCTAACTGGTGGTTAGCGGTCTGAGGGCTTTGCATTTGTATCTTCAGCACCTTTTCTTCAATGTACCCTGTGACCGCAGGCTGACACATCACATCCAGTTCTGTGAAAATGAACAGTTGGAGGGCTGACTAACGCGAGGTTTTTAAATCAAAGGTGTTTATTTATTTAATGAAAGAGTGTAACATAGGAATGTTTCCAAACTAAACGTCTCACTTCATGAGTATTTCTGTCCAAACCTTTGGAGTTAGCATTAATTTTCTTATACAGTTTAAATCAACATGCCCTAAAATTCTAAGAAGTTTCTGATTTGGTCCTATTATTCACTAGACATAATATAGCAACATGCTTGGGTTTTTTTGTTTTTGGTTTTGTTTTTTTTTTTTAAAAAAAACCTTTTAAATTATTATTTTAATATAATATGATATAATTATTTTAAATTATTAACTTTTGAAAAATGGTGACCAAATTTCCTTCTTCACGCATCTCCTTGTAAACTTCCTGGTTCAGACAGAAGACCCTACTGCTGATCCTTGTTACATGAAGGAACTAGGCCATTTTCTCTAGGCATAAAAAGTGTAGGAAACTACCCAGATCTTAGTCTTATATAGTGCTGAATGTTCCATCCATTATCCAGCAAGGTATTTAAGCATATATTTAACTTTCAGCACCTCAGGAGTCTCATTCGTATCAATGGGTTTACTCAAGGATTTTGGGGTGTTAGGGCCAGAATTCTCAGCATCCTGTTGAAGGAGATTGGGATGTGAGGAACTAAGGGCAGACTAATGAACAAAGACCTGCTCATCTCCTGATCTTTGAGATATTCTGACATTTTATGAGGAATAGAGTGAGAGCCAAGAAGTATAAGCCTAAATAATTTGCTCCTTTTGATTAGGGTTGTGCAAGGGATAACGAGGATTATTAATGCTCCTAGGAGACACTGCTACACATAAAAATGGCAACAAAGAGAAGCCTGTATTTGGATGGCACTGACTTGGAAATACAAAAGGAAAAACTGCAGCTCCGCTGAGAAGGGTGGGGTACAGAACTGAAAAGAATAAAAAAAAAAAGCTACTTTTCTTGACGTGAAATTCAACTATATTTTCCCCAGGAAAAATGAAATGTAATACTGGTAATTTATACAGACAGTTGAACAAATTGAAACCATATACAGAAAATTAAGTTATGTTTTTATGGAAAGAACAGAACACATTTAACAAGCACTACCTAGAGCCAGCAGTCTTTCACTATGTAACTTGCAGGGTGTTTTAATTATGCTGAGGTCAGAATGTCTGCTTCTAGCTTTAATCAGCTAATTCAAGATTTTATTTAGTATGAAAAAAATCTAATAAGCTTTTTTGTTCATAGATCTTTTTTAATATTCCAAATATGAATTAGAAATAAAACACAATATATTTTAAGATGCTAGGTTACATTTATGAAAATATCCTTGGGAACATTAAAAGAAAAAAGAAAAAACTACTAACCTGGGTAAAATGTGCCCTTGAATTTTAGTGTTTTGCATAGTCCTTATTCTTAACCACTAGATTTAAACCTAATTTTATGCTGGAGGGTAGCTTGGTTTGTATTACAAAGAGATGGTTAAAAAAGAAGGGATCAATTCCTTAAAACCATGTGTGGCCAGAGTGGGTTCTTTGCTGTAGGAACTGAGCTATATTCTGTCAGTTGTTAATGGATATTTTTATTGCCTATTTTCAAATATTGGCTCACTGATAGTAAGAGTGAGTGAATTAGATGTAGATGAATTCTATGTTTTTTTCCATGCTATTTCTGCAAGGAAGCGACATGTTGCTATGCTTGTGCCTGCTTCCTTGTATGGAAAATGAGCAAAGAATGAAAACTGAATGGATCCTTTGTTTGTATGGCAAATGTAATATAAATCCATAATGGTAAATGCATTTTACCTGAAGCAAGCACTGGATAAAATGCAGAGGCAGGCTTTGACACTGGGACTGAAACTGGAACCTGACAATGTCCCTCCCTTGGATGGTCCTGAGCACCAGCATGAAGCATCACTCTTATTTTTTGCTTCTGCTGTTCAAATGCATTTTGGTTTTTTTTTAAATTATTGTGCAATAAAGCATTTCCAACCAGAAGAATGGAGAATGTAGCTGGTTCATAACTGCCTTGTGCTGAAGATGCCCTCCAGAGAAGTTGGAAGATGTGGTTTGAAATGTCCTCAGACGGAGAAGAGAATTTGAGCCTCTCTGTTCCATATCCTGGTTGAGGACACTAATCAGATTTGTACTGGGGGTTACAGCATGAGGTGGAGGAAGGAGTAATGGTGGGGTAATTTGCTCCCATTGGACATAAAAAGAAAATAATAACCCTACTCATCTTTTTGAAGGAGAGGTAGTAGGTACCTATGTTCAGGAAATGACCCCTAACTCAGGTGGTACTTTTTGGCAGGCTTAAAAAAAAGGCAAGATTTAGGATGTGTTCTTAGGTATTCCTTTTTGGTCAGTTCTAGATGGTTCCCTCCCCAGAGACTTCACTGTTTTGAATCTCATTTTGAGATGTCTAATACTTCCCTGGCATTACTTTGAGAGTCTGGTCATCTAATACAGGGTTGTGAATGTGGCTTGGCCAAAAAAAAAAGATTTATGATGCTTCTTTGTTGCAGTTCGTAAATCAATTTGTGGCTCTAATTCAAATATACTACTTTTTTTCCTTTATACCTGGTGATTCTCTGAGATGGATGTTATTTAAGAGAAGCAGCATGGGCAGGACACCCCCTAGGAAATAGGTTCAATCAAAGTAGCATTTGAGAGGAATGAAGATGTCCAAGAGTATTTTATATCTTGTAATTAAGATATGTGTTTGCTCAGATCAGTCTCAAGGTATTCAGAAGGATGGCGTATCTTCCAGCTGCTTTCTGCAGCTTTATCAAATGTTTGAGCCATTGTGCTGAAGACCCTATATTTTTTGTCATCCACTTTCTCTGCTTAGGTATGGACAGAGTATAATAATCACTGCATGTTCAGAATAACAATAACTGAGGTATATCTGTAACTCCATTCCCCCTTTATAAAAACAATGATCTTGCTGTAACTCAGAAGAGACTGGCCTTACAGAAGCCACATAGCTATGACTAGGTGTGTATATACAACCGAAAACTATTAATGATAATTTCCATTCCTTGATTGGATGACAGCCATTTAGTTAGCTGTCATTCAAGTGCAGGGAGACCACGTAGCTTGTGAAAGCTGTATTTACCAAAAACATCCAAGTGACTATCCAATTATATTAACGAATGATGATGGCTAGAGCTTGATATGGTGGAAAACGAAATGTAGACCCAGTTTTCTACTAGTAATACCTTCTAAAATGACACTCCACTACTTCATATTAGCTTTTCCCCTCCCTGTCCTTTTTTCCCCCCTCTTACTTCTCCAGAAGCCTATCAGTCTCGGCATTGAATGGCTGTACTGTTGAGCCTCATTTCCATAGATAAAAATCTCTCTTCATTTCTCCTCTCTCTGAAGTAACTTCTGTCTGTAGGTTTATACCCCACCTATGGAACATGACCTAATGTCTGTCACACTTGAAATAAATAAAGCTTGGTTCAACATTATCTGCAAATCCTGGCTTGGTGAAAAAAATCAGCATGCAGCAAAAATAACAAACTCTTCACCCTACTAGCAAAAAAATGGTAATATTGACAGCTTTTATTATGATACTGTGACTAGTATGATTCCCATTGTCCATGCTCCTGAAAGGAAGGAGATAGATAAACTTTTGTTAAAAAAGATTTATTTATAGTCTTCCTGTTTGCACAAAAAGTTGGAAAATTTGACCTCAATATGCCCTAAGGGCTTTAACCCAGGAAATGAAATGTCCTCATGTATATATTTTTAGATTTCATGGTTTTAAGCTTCACCATAGGATTTCTGGGGTTTTACGGTGTTTGAGTGCTTGAGGTTAGTAGCACTACAATGACTAATAAAATCATTGGTTTTTATAATCAGAAAAATATAAGACCACATTCGAACTACAAGTCTGAGTGCAAAGGACAGAGAACAGATGTATTTCACATACTGTTTTTTCCTTCTCACAAAACATATCTTAAAATACTTGACAGATTTAAAAACACAGAAGAAAGTTTCACCCCAGCCGTATTTAACTGTCAGCCTGGGGAAATAGAAATTAAGAAGATAAGACATGTGATTTCATCTATGATTAGAAATGTGATCAGGGATCAATGAGACATAAAACTAAAGTGAATATGGATGCAATAAAGTTATATGAAACAACATCTAAGAAGATGCTCACATTCACAGTGCCTAGACTCTATAAACAGAGAAAGACCACAGAGCAGAGGTCAGAGAAGGTGACAGTAACATCTGTGAGGAAGGCTGCAGGCAATCAAGGCAGCTGGCTTTAAAAAAATGGAAAATAAAAAAACGTGATTGGCAATTTTTACCAGATCATGGGATGCCTGCTTGTGACTGGGGTTGATGTGTTCAGACAGTGCTGTTTGTTAGCTAAGCTGAGTTTAATAACTATTTTTCTCTTGTGAGTGAACATATGAATTGAAATTTCTACACCATGGAGATCCTGTTACCATTAACTGATGTGCAGCACCATCAGCAGATTTGTATTCTGCAGGACATATCTGTCTTGAAGCTGACATGTTATACGCCATCTTTACCTCAAGTGAGATGTAAAAGGCAGAAATCACAAGCTCCAGTCTTTCTGAGGCAGGGAGAGGTGGTCCTCTTGCCTGAAGGAGCTGTGGACTGGTGGAGGAGCTGTGTGCCCAGGTAAAAGAACCATGGGAGAAGGTCAGCAAACTGCACAGCATCAAAGAGAATGAGAAAGGGATTGATCAGATCTTCTCAGAGATCCTGCAGAGACAATAGCCTGAACACCCAGGTACAGCAAAGAATGGACAGGCAGAATCTGTGTTTATCAGGTTGGGAAATAGAGATCCCCATGATGGTGAAGGCTAGAAGCTAATGACTTCTGGCATCAGAAGGATAGCTTATGCTCCACTTGCAGATC
The DNA here is from genome assembly GCF_963921805.1 of Phalacrocorax carbo. Lineage (NCBI taxonomy): Eukaryota > Metazoa > Chordata > Aves > Suliformes > Phalacrocoracidae > Phalacrocorax > Phalacrocorax carbo. The sequence continues at coordinate 7,703,824 of NC_087516.1, read as the reverse complement.
TTCAACTACAGAATATGTTCAGTGCCCTGGCTTCAGGTGAGGGACTAGGAGCTCAACAAAGCAAACAAGTCTGATGAGCCTGAGTCATGCAGGAGCACCAGGAGGAAGCAGCAAGTGATAACAGTAGGCAACTCCCCACTTTAGGGGATGGAGACCCCATCTCCGTCCAACCTGCTGGTTGTTGGAAGTTCAGATCCAGGCTGCCAAGGCTTGAATGGCCCTTGGATTATGATCTCCTGCTGCTCTTCCTCATGGGCACCAATGTATCTGCCTGTTTCAAGTGTGACTGCATGACTTACCACCCAGAAAGCAGATTTGCAGAAAGGGACCTCAGTAAGAGCTGCATTAGGAACATCATTGCCAGCAGGTTGAGAAGGGTGATCCTTCATCTCTGCTCAGGACTGGTGAGACAAATCTGGAGTATGGAGTCCAGTACTGTGATTCCTGGTAAAGGAGAGGTGGACATACTAGAGCAAGTCCAGCAAAGGTGAGTAAAAATTATTAGGGTTTGAAGCATTAGACGCTCAAGGAGATGACAGGTTTTGAAACCAAAAAACAAGGTTATGTTCATCCTGGAGAAGTGAAAGGCCACTGGGGGATATTATCAATGTGGGATGATGTAAAGAAGGTGGATCCAGACTCTCTTCAGAGCTGCACAGTGAAAGGAAAAGAGGCAATGGGCAGAAATGGAATGGAAATACAGGAAATTCTGTTTAAATATAAGAGTTCTCTTTTTTTCTTTGCTTTTTAATTGTGAGAGTGGTTGAACACTGGAAAAGGTTGCCCAGAGAGGTTGTGGAGTCTCCATCTTGGAGAAGTTCAAGACCAAACTGGACATGGCCTCAAGCAATATGCTTTAGCTGTTCCTGCTCTGAGCAGGGAGGTTGGTCTAGATGATACCCAAAGGTTCCTTCCCACCTCAGTTATTCTGTGAGTCCCAGCCCTTGAAAATTACATTGATAATGGCAGCCAAAGATTTGTTCCTTTCTTAGTGTTCAAGGCAGAAAATTTAGCATAGTTTATAGCCAGCTAACTGAAGTTCTTCAGGACCTGTATGTACAAAAAAGAGTTTTCTGGGGTGAATCTTCATATTTTTAATTGGAGAAGGTGACAAAACACTTCCTCAATACATCACCTTGCCATTCTCCTGAAATAAACTGATGGGAAAATTGGATATTGATGGATGGGAAAGGGAGGGAAAAAAAGGCTTCTGAGCCTCATGGGGTGGCAGAGAGTAACTATTTTACTTTGGTTTTAATGTTTTCTCTAAAGCAGAATTCAGGCCAGATGTGTGCAATGTGGACAGCAACATAGCTTCAAAATGATCCATGTTACTGTGTCAGTAATGTGGAGTGGCCCTGGCTACCACTGCAAAGTGTCTGCTTTCTTCCAGTGCTGTGAAATCTGCAGGATTTCAAGAAAGCCTTGAAAATCCTCCATTTGGTTGCAATATTTTTCCAACACAACCATTTTAACAAGACAAACTGATTAGAGGAATATTTAATAGTCCTGAGTCCCAGTGCTATGGTACTAACTATACTGCGCCACAAGTTTATTTTTATTTTGTACACAATGGGCTACAGTTTGGCTGAAAGTATTTTATACCAGCATTTCTCTTGGATGAGCTGATGTATATGAACAACAGAGTGCCTTTATGAGGCAAATATATTTTGTTAATTTTGGGCAGGCAATATTGTCCCATTCCTTTGCCGAGTAGTGTCTCATGAAAACAGAAATGCTGTTGCCTACTGATACTGACAGAGGCCATAAGAAAGAATCTGTGGATGGGCAAGTTGTATGGACAAGGTAGCTACAGGGAAAAATTGTGAAGGCCTTAGCAGTCTATTTTATGCAGTTAATGAGGTCAAGCTGAGGAAAAAATAATGCTCCAATTGAGTAGCCTCATACAGTATATAAAGCATGTTTCAAAATAGTGATACTAGAAACAGACTCATACTTGATGAACTCCAGATGATTCCACTGATGTTAATACAGAGAAAAAACCTCAGCATCCTCCCTCCTCCATTCCGTTCCCCTGCCAGAGGTAATCCAGAGATTCTCGCGCTGTTAAAGTCATTATGACATATTTTGGAACTAGCAAAAATGAAAATGATTCATCTCATCTTTCCTATGATGTTTAAAAATGTATTTTGCAGTAGCTCTAAGCACAAGGCAGCTAGAAAACTTTCAACATTTTATATAAATAAATATTGTAGGAAAAATCTTTGAAGTGGGAGATCATGAGTGAACACATCTGCTTAACAGAACTGAAAGCACAAGGGTTTGAGACCTTTCCCTTCTCTTCTACCAAACAAAATCAAAAAGAAAGATGTGCTTTGTTTTAATGTTTTACTCATAAACTTTTTACATTGTTTTGTATTTTAACACTTACATAGCAAAAGGAGTGTGTAGATAAACAAATGCCTCATGTCTCTTAGTAGCAGAAGTATTCTGCTTCTTATTTATTGACATAGCATAAATGTAATCTTTGATAGTAAGGCTCCCATTTACTTCCGACTAAATAAAGCCCTTAGGAGATAATGTTAAAAAAAGATCTTTGGTTCTTTAATTTCAGTCATGAGAAAAATTTTTGAAGCTACTACAGTTTAAACAGTTCAATATAATATCCAAGAATCTGACCTTGCTTTACAAAGAGTCATCTCTTGATCAAAAGGATGGAGCACACGAATTAAGTAGTCTTTTCCATCTTGAAATACTAGGATTCTGTGATTCGTTCTATTCATAGCACAGCCTGAAACCTTTTTCCATTATTATCCAGTCGGTAATGCTGAAAAAAACATCCTTAAACCTAATGATCTTGTTCAAATATTTTTTGAGTGGAAGAAGGGATGAAATAGACAAAATCAAAGAAAACTCAGACCTCAGTAAAGGTTTTCCCCATAGGGTAAATGAAAGAACTATTTTATAATAACCTTTCCTCTTTTCTCATACAAATGCGTCTTTTCTTTGGACAACATATAAATGTTAGATTGTTATAAGGTCTTGTATGTTACTGCATGCTAAGGAGCCTATGATTACTGTTACTCACAGGAAGGTGTCTCTTCCAAACTGGTTATGACTATGACCAAACCTAGAAGTTTCTGTGCAGAGAAGTGAGTGAAGTTCCTTTATCCCTGAATATTGTATCAAATACAGAACTGTACAACAGTGCTGTGGTAACATATCTTTAGGGAGTGCCGCTTTGAAAGAAATGAAAGGCCTAATATGTGCCAGATCATTAAGTGCCAGCTTTACCAACAGACAACATTTTTAAAATTTTTAAAATTGCTTCCTATAAAAAGCAGAACAGTGTTAAAAGTGAAACTGCAAAACAATTTCAAGTAACTTTAACCCACTAATGATAATGGTATGACATAGATATTCCAGCATCCCAGCTAGTTTGTGAAATTAGCTGCCTTTTGCAATTGATGTTAAATTTGACATGTGTTGGAGATTGCTGGTGCTACATTTTCCTTACCAGAATCACTGATGGTAACTCCTCTAGGCACTTCTCAGGTCCAAAGTGGAATGACTGCAAAACTGAACAATTCAAGCTCTTTTTTTCAATTCTTGTGCTTGGGTGTTGGACATCACAGAATATTTCATGTCCTTGCCTTTTCCTTCTCTTCCTCAAGTCTTTCATGGGAAATATTTCTATTATATATCCTGATTAGATTATATATTTAGCTTTAAGTTGCCTTTGTTGTGATTACAGCCTTTTTAAAACACTATGGTATAAAGTTACAAAATATATATCATAAGAAATATGAAAGGTACACGTTTTTAAAGATTTGCAATATGCATTTGGACTATGTATGTTTAAATAAAATTGACCAGTATGAAGTTGCCAAGACTACATAAGGTACCTCTTTCGGAGATTGTGTTAGACTCAAGGAATCCTGTCACACTGTTAAATCCCTATTATCTTCTGATATCCATCTAAACTTGTAGGCTCTTACCAAACATATTAATAAGAGTTTTTTTCTGGTATTAATTAACAGGCATTAATATCAAGTATGTATAAATAAAAAGGTCATTTTAATGCATTTCTTAATAGTGTTCTGCATCCTTTGCCTTACGTTTCCTCCCAGTGTGTTATTATACGGGCCCTCAAGACGGTCTCTGTATTTCCTATTTTTATAACCTCATATTTTAGATAAAAAATTATAGTCAAGATAATTCTGGCAAGAACTTTTTCTTATGCCCACTGATACTAGTATTCTATAAAAAGAGAGGTCAAGCTAAAATAATACAAGATGTTGCCTCTTTGGCATATAAAAAGCTGGAAAAAATATGTATTTTTATTTTAGTTGGGAAGACGAGAAAAGAGGAAGACTGTGACACTGTTTTGTAGTCCTGTCACAAATACTGTGCAAGGTTTGCATATGAATTTTAGTAATGTCTACAATTAATATTTAGGTGTTTGGAAATCTTTTAGTTATTACTTCTACTTTTTGAGTGGTTAAATGTAAAACAGAACAAGAAGAAAACTAACAGCTACACCAGATTTCTGATTGCTATTGTTACTGTTCTCTGAGCTCAGCTTCAGTGTTCTTGATCTGCGGCAGCCAAAACTGAAAACAGTTGTGTTACGCCTTTTCCTTAAGACTAGGGTACAGAGGAATAAACTACTCACATATCCTTGAATAGTCAATGTTGTATGAAGCTTTTATCATGTACGTAACTTTAATGCAGAGATCAGTGGGATTTAGTGTGCTGCTTCTAGGCACAATACTTGTTTCCTCTACAGCTGTCAACTGTTCCTGCATTTTTACAGAGTCTCCAACTTTCTTCTATTTTGAATTTGAAATCATAGTGTAATACCCTGAAAAAGAGGTAGTGGTAAATTGGCATCAACTTACGGAAATTGTTTTGGAAATACAGAAATGGAATTCAGAACTTTCTAAGTCCAAGAAAGATACATTCTCCTCACCTTATTTAAAAGAGCCATGGTTAAGACAGTTTCACCGAGTATGTCAAGCATATGTCCAATTTGCTGCTCCAATAAATATTTATTTATGTATTGTGGAAGAACCACAGTCAGGGGAAATGAGAATCCCACTTTACAGTAACCATGGTCCTAGTCCTAGTGATAGAATGTTCACGTCAAATAGCTCCTGATTCTAGTCCCTAAGTGAAAACAGGTAAGCTTCGATTGGTTGTACCACAGGTGAAACGAGTCACCTAACAACAACTCTATTGCCTATTATGTTTTTCATCCTAGACCCCAGAAATGCCTTCTAATAAAATGTTAATTAAAATTACACATTACCAATAAAGTTTTGCTTTCAGCAAATCGACACTTTATAGTGAAGAAACCCAAAGCGATGACAAAAGTTCCTAACAAACTGTTTGGATTGAATGAAGGTGTAGAAGGGAACTGCAAGCATTCAGAGGCTCAGACTAGTTGTTAACCTCTTCAAGCAGTGACAGAGAATCACAAAATTATAGAACCATATAATGGTTTGGGTTGGAAGGGACCTTCAAAGATCATCCAGTTCATCCCCCCTGCCTCGGACAGGGATATATTTCACTAGATCACGCTGCTCAAAGCCCCATCCCATCTGACTCTGAACATTTCCAGTGATGGAACATCCACAATATCCACCTGTTCCAGTGTCTTACCATGCTTATATCCAATGTAAATCTACCCTCTTTCTGTTTAAAACCTTTGCTCTTTGTCCTGTCACTACAGGCCCTGGAAAGAAGTTTTTCTTCTTCTTTTTTACAAGCCCCTTTATATAAAGGCCAGAATAAGGTCTCCCTGGACTCTTGTCTTCTCCAGACTAAACTCAGCTCTGTCAGGCTTTCTTCATAGAAGTGCTCCAGCCCTCTGACCATTTTCGTGGCCCTCCTCTGGACCTATTCTAACAGATCCATGTCTGTCTTGTACTGGGGACCCCAGAACTGGAAACAGTACTCAGCTGGGGTCTCATGAGAGCAGAGCAGGGAGGGGGAATCTCTTCCCTCCTGTGACCTGCTGGCCATGCTTCTTTTTATGCAGCCCAACCTACGAAAAGCTTTGATGTAGAAGGTTATTGTAAACACAGATTTCGAAAGATTTCAGTTCTTTCACTTACAACTGGAACAGGTAAAACAAATCTCTGGGAGCAATATATTGTAAGAACCAGAAAAACATTCAAGAGCCTGTGCAAAAGTGGTGCTAATAGAATTTGCTGCAGCTTACAGTTGAGTTGATAGGTTAGATGCAGTTGATCTCACTCATCTTTAGCTACCTACATATGTCAGGCTTACTTTTAGTTTTACAAGGATTTAAGTATGTTCATGTTATTAGCTAGCAAACAGTAAATGAAGCATTGTGTCAGTGTTCAATCTTGCAAAAGCATCAGCAAACAAGAAAACATAGTAACAGGAAAAAATCAACACTGGAAAGAAAACTAAGAGGTATCATGGGAAGTCTCAGGTCTCAAGTAATGATGAAGTTCTAGATAAAATCCTACTTCTACAAGCATGAAAGCAATGGGGAAGCAGGACTGGTATCTGTACAAAGGCAATGAGGGAAAAAGACAGGAAAATTAAGGAAGATTTGAAAACAATAATTAGTAACATGTCATTATCTGGAAAAATACCTAAAATGCTGGGAAACATATTTAAATAGGACTTTAACTTCAGGCATCTGTACCTGTAGAATCATCTATATCTATATACATCTATACTGCAGTTAAAGGGAGTCTCCAAAGCTGGTCTCAGGTCTAGGCTCCATGTCCAAATGAGTGAATTTTCAAATGTGACCTGAAGTGTGGATGCAGCCCAGGGAAGCCTGCAGACCCAGTCATCTAATATCCTGGTGGGATGGTACCAGGTAATTAGTATGTCTGCAAGGAATGCTTCCAAGTGGCAGTAAGGTCCCTCATCTTTGTTGGGAGTGGATCTAAAATCATATCACTTTAACAACACAGACCTAATAAGTGTATAGTGGAATGCTGGCTTCACACCCCCAACCAAGAAGCTTAAAAAGGATCTCTTGTCACTGAGAAATCTGACATCCATGTGTAACTTTGAATATATTAAAAATATGTAGCTAGGGATAGGATTGCACACACGAGATGTCATTCCAGACTACATGACATTAAATGCAAGCCCCTGTAAAAGGGTCACAACAATAAATTAATACAGAATAAATATTAATACCAACATAATTACATGGAAAATAAATTCAAAATATAATGGTTCAAACCATGAGAATCAAGAAGGGAAATAAGTGACTTGAAATACAGGCACTTTGTCATGGTGCACAGAATGTGGAAAACAATGTGCAGAAAGGTAGAAAGAAAAATGCCCTATCTTTAGGCAACAAAATACAATGTGTAGGAAAGAGATTCACTTTATCCTCTAATATCATGCTGTCTCAAGAAGGCAAAAATAACTAACAGTCACAAAGACTGTAAAGATTTCTAGTAAAGGGAAGGATAACCTCAGCATAACTTTAAGAGATGCTGAGAATGAAGTTTTCCAGAAGAATGCCAATTATTCTCCATTTTTTATGTTTGCAGCTATGCTGTTAGACCAATGACTAAATTCAATTGCCACTGGTTTACGGAGCCAGGTGCAATTTAATGCCAAGAACACCAGTAAACAGCAACATTAGACTGGAGAAGTGAGGCCAAGTGTTGTTCATCCACAGTAAACTCATTCAGGACCCAGTGCACAAATACAGAATCTTGGTAGGAAGCCCATGAACCAACAGACAAGGAAACCAAGGAAATGGTACACCTAGAGGCAAGATGAAGCTAGAAATAGTTCCTCACATAGTCTGTAAACGACAAGAACACAGAATGTCTGTAATGGTGGTGTAGCTAATAAAGATGGATGTAGCTGCCTACAAAAAAGGCATCATTTCAGCCCTTGACATTTTCACTGCAGCTGTCTTGAACTGGTGAGAAATCCTTCAAGTAAATTGTCAAGTACTCAAAACTCAGATATTTTAAAGAAAAAATAAATTATTATCATGACCACAACCCTAAAATGCTACTATCCCACAGAATGAGCAAAGTGAAAGTGTAATTTTCAACAGCAGTTAGGAAAAATACTCATCTAAAACTAGCCGGCCAAAGCTGTTGCTAGTAGATAACTAGTATGCTCAGAAAATGCATCTGGAGTAACTGTATAATGTGACTTAGAGTCTTATCTCAGGGCCAGAAAATGGCTGTAAAAAAGCACTACCAAGTGTACCTGAATGGTTACAATACATACTTTTGAAGCTTCTGTGCTGTGAGGTTAGAATAAAATTTTCTCAAAAAACCACTTATGGTGGAGGTGCAGTGTAGGGCAAACTTGTAGCGGCAACCAACCAAGGGGCCTCAAAAAAGGACCAGGAGGAGTCTTGGATATCACTTGGCTTTGTTCAGGAGAAATATAAAAGGTAATGTATATTAAGAACGCCTAGGATACCACCAAACACTTTGAAGACATAAGTGACTGTGTGATTCCCACTAATAACAACACAGACATGAAATCCTTTGAAGAATGCCAGGTTGGGAGGATTGTGGTGGTGAAGTATATGCATGCGGTACCAATATGGTTCACATCATCTACATTCCAGTAACCTGTAGTCCCAACAACTTATCAGACACTTGAAAAAAAGGCATGGAAAAGCAGTATTCAAATGGCAATAAAAGAAACTGTAAGGAGCCTGGATACACATCAAGAAGCCTTATTCTGCAGCAGACAGCTGGAGGTCAATCTTTATGTGGCTGGATTAATAGCTAATGTTGTAACCCTGTTTTAGATAAAGCATTTATTTATGTTTTCACTCATTAGTCTTTGTGTGATATTCATGAGCCTGTGGTCCATAAATGAGGTTGGATTTTTCTTTCACTTCCCTTTGTAGAAATAAATATCTCTCATTATTCCAACAAGGTGAACAGCTGATGGGGGCAAGGAGGTTTGTTTGTTTTTTGTGAGCCATATTTTCAGGGACTTAGGAATTTTCCAGAACCTGCTCCAGGCTATTCTATTGATATTTCCAATTCCTTGGAGGTTGTAAGAAGGGATTAACTGTTGGAAGATATTCACATGAGAGACCATGAACACTAGAAGTTGAAAGCTTTGCAGTATAATAATCCGTGGAAATGTCATCTGAAAAGCTGAGATAATGTCTGAAATTTGCCAATGGGCAAGAATACTCTATCTGGGGATGTAGAAAAGGATAGGCTTGAGCTTGGTTATAAGAATTCAGGAAAGATGGAATTGAATCTGAATAGAGAGACTTGTGGGTCTTTGCATTATGTCTCACAGGAGATAAGCACTTGCTGACCTTCAGCCCCTCAGTGCTCTTCTGCCCGGACTTATAGTGCCGTTGAATATTTGTTTCTTGAACTTGAACCCTAGCAAAGCTAAGAGGTTTAGAAATACTTGAATTGGATCTGTTTAATGAATAATTTTTGGCAAGGTTACTGTAAATCTGGATGCTCTTCATGAATTGTTAGTATTGCAAGGTACAGAGGAAAAGTCATTGATTCTGTGAGAAGAGCAAATGGCAATGTGCTGTCGAGGGTAGGTTCTTATCTGCAGAACAAATATTCTGATGAGCTTCATAGTCATGTATCTTGCAAGTCAAGAACTACAGAAGGCTGTTAAGGAAAACATTATGTTGCATTTCTGTTCCATGTAGTCTATTACAGATAACTGTGGTCAGAAGACAATTCACAGATTTAATATACTAGATATGCTTTCTTTGGTTTTGGGCACTGAGTCCCCAGAAGCATATCATTGTAGCTCTGTGTCCAGTCAAACTGAGGCCAAACCTAAGCTTTATTTCTGAAGAACTACTACCTAACCAGTTCTTCTCCCTCTTACATTTGCACAGATGACCTTTTTTTTTTTCCTTTTTGCTAAACAGAGTGCTTTGCTCATACCCTTATTACTTTTTGCAAGCTGAGGTTTCCTCTATTCCCAGTTCTGCAGTTTCTCTCTTCCAACTCTATGTATTACGACAATTTTTCCCCATCTGTAAAACAGTATCTTGAGGAGGGTTGGGAATTCAGTCAGTCTTACATGGTAATATGCATAATATTGTACCTTGCAGCTCAAGTTAGTCAGAGGCTTTGGATCCTTTTTCTTTTGATATGTACTTAAGCAGGCTGTCCTATTTTTCTGTCTTGTGTGTCCATGTTTCTGAAAAAGAATCCAAAGCAGAATGAGTCCCAGAACGGTTCCACTCTTTTCGCAATGCTAAGGATACATTCTGTTATGCACCAGATGATTAATGAGGTTCCTAGTAGTAGGCACTACCTATCCTGCTCACCGTCTTTAGGGGAATTGATAATACCCATTTTGGGAGAATACAGGGTGTCCAAAAGCTAGAATATTTTGGGTTAAATACCATATACTCCAGACAGCTTTGTGTTTCTAGGAGGATCTCCTTTCCACTACCTCTGAGCAGTCTGGGTCTGCTGGCAGTTGCAAGGAAGTCCTCCTCTTCCCTTCAGTCTTCAAGGCTACAATCTCTGAGTTTCCTGCATCTCTCCCTACCTCCATTCTACAATATTCTCCAGGCTCAGTGTGGTTATTTTCCTTCAGGGAATTAGAAATCTGCTTCTCCTTCCTGGGAACTCTTTCTGATCCTGTGTCTATAGGCAGGGTAAGACAAACAGGTGGTCTCCCTTCCTGCTCAGCCACATCCTCTTTAATACTGTACACACAGCAAACTATGGTCAAAGAAACAAACCAGCATTTCTCACTCAGAGGCTGATATAGTTAGTACATGTCTTTAAGATGACATTTTGGTGACTCAGAAGTTGGTGGCTTGTTTCTCATCCAATCAATAAATTTGGCTTAGAGAGTACTGGTGGAAAGGATGTAGATACTCTACCTGATCTATCTGATTCTCAAATAAATACTCTACGCTCTAGAGGCTTGCCATCTTTATGTTTTGTGTGTTGTCAGGGCTGCCTGACAGACAAGAGGAATCAGAAAATATTTAGGCCATCAGTTCCACCACACTGCAGACATAAGGCAGGTGCAGAGACATCTCAGCTGTCTCAAATTTTGAGCACTTCAGCACAAGGTAGGCAGCTGGAATTCTATTAAAAATCAGAGATGTCTAGGGAATGTCACTACTCCTAGGGGGGAAAAAAGACTTAACCAAGAAAAGAAGCTGTTAGATGCCCCCATTGACCTTGCGTATATTCTGCTATAGCTTGAAAACGGTATGTAAGTCAGAGCACCCATTTTAGAGTGATGGGATTTGCAAGTTTCTTAACCTAAAGTATTCCCTTTAGGAGGTTCAAGTTATGGCTTGGCCAGCTAGCACAGTTATGAAAGTACTAAATTGCATGCACAAAAACTGCTAAGGAGTTTCAATTAATTTTCTGACACTTGAACAAATCCCAAAGTTTTGTACTGTTGTGTTGCTGGATCTCAGTGATTTTCTTATAGCCTATGCAGAAGAGGAAAATCCATTGTTGTATATTTTTTTCTGTAGAAGCATTTAAGAGTTAATTACCTATGCATAAACCTTGTATTGAGGTGAGTGAAGTGTGACTTCAGCTCTTCTCCTGGGGACTGAGTTAAGACTTTCAAATGATGTTGTAATTCAAATTAATTTCCTCTAAATACAAGTAAAAACCTTAATCTTTTAAAATTATATGTGTAATATTGCATATATAAATTAAAGTTTTCTGACGTATTTGATGTTTCTTGTAACATAAAACATAAACATTAATATCATCCCTCACAGTAATACGTATGGGCTGCGTATTGGGCGCAGTCATTGAAGATGTGAAGTATTTTGAGAATTTATGTACACTTTATGTTGGCTTTCTCAATTATCTTTGTTCTTCAGGGCTGGTACAGGGCACTGTAAAATGTTTTAGAGTGATGTACATTACAGAGAAATATCAATTGTCATAAAAATTGTGTAGGCTGATGCTTGAGGGCTTTAGTAAAAGCTATGGGGGAAATGTGTTTTCAGGTCACTGGATGCAGTCAATGGCACTGAGTCTTCAAGTGACTGAGCTATTACGTATAAAACCTGGAGCAGAAACTATAAACCTGTTCAATGTAAATAAGTTCATTAATGGACTATACCAATTTTTGTGTACACAGAGAATAGAAGGCTTTATTTGGAGAGATTTGTGCAGCTAATAATACTTCTGGCTCTCAGTTCAAATTTTCAGCTTGTACTCTTGTGTTTAGAACTTAAATTTTTAACTCTGGTTAGGAAAAAGAATAGGGAGTGTTTTCAAGGGCAAAGAAAAGTTTCTGTTCGGGGGGCTTCCAACACTTAAAGCCTTCCTCTTACTAACATAATTTTCCTTTTTCCATTCTTCTACTACATTATTTATTTTTTTAAATTGATCTACGTTGTCAGGACCCTGGGGATACCAGTAGGAGTTAATGGCCGTAAGTAGCCTCACCTGGGACCCCCACCCATGCCCCACCCATGGGTTCAGGACCCCATTTCAGCTCAACTGGGGCCATCAGTTCCTGCCCCAGTGATGCTGTAGGATGCCAGTTCCAAGCTCTGCCAAAGCCCTGCCCAAGCCCTGCCCTCACCATGCTGGGTATTACTAAGCTGGGCTGGACCTGTGGGCTGATATCCCAACCTGGCCTCAGCCTGTCCTAGTGCCCAGGGAGTTGCCTGATGCCCTGGCCTTGGGGATGCTCCCAGCTGCCCCCAGCCTGCCCTGCTCCCTGACAGTGGGATGACCCCTGCCTAGTGGGCCCCCGTGGGGACCTTCTGCTGCTCTCAGTGCTCAGCCTAAGGATGCTGCTAAAATCTGAGGCAGAGATGTTAATTTTAGTTGTAGACCAAACAAATATTCACCCATCCATTACACAGTTATGTGTTGCTATGAATCTTAATGTCTGTCTCTGTAAAGGAAGGCTTTTGTAAGCTGAACGTTTTAGGATATAAACTATGGAGTAGATTGCTAAGAAAAATGTAGCTGTGAAATTGCTTAGCAGTTGGAAAGTAATACTTGAGTAAATAAGTGCTTTACTGGTCTTACATTCAAATGATCTCTATGAGACATTGGCCTGACCATTTTCTAAGAGATTTTGAAAGTAAATCTTATTGTGTATTTGCTATTCAAACAAAATATTTCTGTTTGGCTGGGTGAAAAATTTTCAGTTTATAAAACCTTTCTGAATATTTACACACGTTTCATTTAATCATCCGGAGCCATCATTTTTACCAGTAAGATACAGAAAAGTGAATTTCTATTAAATTTATAAAAAACTATTATTGCTTTCAGAAACTCTGGTACAGTTCTGTATTATTGTCACTCTTTAGAGTGTTGTACTCTTCAAAAACAGCAGAGCATTTTATTTACGGTGGCTTCATGGTCTGGAACTAAATGAAGTCCTCGTTTTTCAAGACCCATTGAAAAGGTGCTGATTTTCCACAATTAATAACCCTGGCACACTGAATCTTCCAGGGAAGCCAAATATAAGAGAGGGAATTTCCATTTCCAGCATTCAGAACCTGTCTGCATTTGGATTTATTTCCAGATACCTTTGGAATACATAAGATGCTGTTTTTAGGGGAGGAATATTTTAGGGGTAAACAAATAACTTCCGTTTTATGTCCATTCACAGCATCACTATTTTTAACATTAAGGACTGGTACTAATCCTTTCATTGTTCATCCTGATGCTATTTTTTGATTCTAAGTCCACCCTGTCCAGAGGGGATCCTTGAAGAGTGTGGATCCTGCCATTCAGCATGTATCTGTATAGCCCTGTAGATTTTCAGTAGTTGGGCTCAGTATCGGGATCACCAAGGCCATCCTTGCAACCCTCCCTGAAGCCACACTGCCAAGACTTTTATTGCAGGCACTGTAATAAATCCCATAAAATATTGTCGGCTGCCAGAGGATTATAGTTTTCTTTTGGGAATTCTGTGAAGTTTGAGATAGTGTCAAAGTATTTTAACACCTATGGAATACAGTCTTTCTCATCTGTGGATCTCAGCATGCCTTGAAGACATTAATTGAAGAAAGGTATATATCCATTAATACAGTTATTTTTTTGAATAGATCTAGTCTTGTTATAGAATGATATCAAGTTTGTTTCACAGAATATATCTTTCATGAAGCATATTGACCAGTAATGTTAATATTTTCATTCTTTCTGGAAGTGGTCTAATACCCTTCATGCTAGTTATTTCTACTTATATATAGAACTACTTTCTAGGAAATGAGCTCTAATGTGGGAAAGCACAGGCTCGAAAAGATCACTGAATACGCTGAAATTGAGCAAGTGATATTTGACAAACATCCAACGTGATCTTTGGTATAGAAGGATTTTCTTAAGAAGCAAGAAATTACATTTGATGAGACTATTAAAAGAACACGATGTCTCATTTTGGTATCGATACCGTACAAAGACTTTTTATAGCTGTTAAAATCTTGGAGAATATTAGAATAGCTATAACTACAGCTTATTGTCTGCCATACAGCTTGAACTCTTCAGTTTATTGCACAATTACTGCTTGAAAATGTAACTTGAATTTAAAGTACCTGCAGAAACATATGTGATACCAGAATATGTATACGTACATAACAGTTTCGTCTAAAGGAGAGCTACATAACAGTATCCAATAGCTGGTAGCCAAGGTCCGTGAAGTTCAAATTTAGGATGGAAGACATTTTTTTCTAGGATGGCAGGGAACACATACAGGCATCACCATGCAGAAAGTCAGAGCCATGTGTGTGCAAGTGACAGGACAAGATGAGCAGGATAAATTCCTTGTAGAGTGGAACAGTTTGCACTGGAATTTATGCCATAATAAAATGGCTGATTTAAAGCTAGTATAGAGATTATAGAACAGAATCACAGAATGTTCTGAGTTGAAAGGGACCCACAAGGATCATTAAGTCCAACTCCTGTCCCTGCACAGGACAGCCGCAAATTCACACAATGTCTCTGAGGGCATTGTCCAAGTGCTTCTTGAATAGCATTCAGGCTTGGTGCTGTGACTGCCCCCCTGGGGAGCCTGTTCTGGTGCTCCACCACCCTCTGGGGGAAGAACCTTTTCCTAATACCCAGCCTAACCCTCCCCTGGCACATCTTCCTGACATTCCCTTGGGTCCTGTTATTGGTGGCCAGAGAGAAGAGATCAGCGCCTGCCCCTCCTCCTCCCCTTGTGAGGAAGCTGCAGGCCATGATGAGGTCTGCCCTCAGCCTCCTTTTCTCCAGACTGTACAAGGAGCAGCTAAAGTCACTTGGTTTGTTTAGTTTTCTCCTCTAAACCCTTCACAAACTTCGTGACCCTCCTCTGGACACTCTCTAGTAGCATTGTAACCTTAATGTACTGTGGTGCCCCAAACTGCACACAGCACTCGAGGTGAGGCAGCACCAGCACAGAGTAGAGCGGGACAATCCCCTCCCTCGACCCCCTGCAATGCAGGGCTTGATGCACCCCAGGGCACGGTTGGCCCTCTTGATTGCCAGGGCACACTGTTGACTCGTGTTCAACTTGGTGTTGACCAGAACCCCCAGGTCCCTCTGCAGAGCTGCTCTCCAGCCTCTCGCTCCCCAGTCTGTCTGTACAGCCAGGGGTGCCGTGCCCCAGGGGCAAACTCCAGCACTTGCCCTTGTTAAACTTCAACAAGAAGTTGGTGATTGCCCAGCTCTCCAGTGTGTCCAGATCCCTCTGCAGGGCCTCTCTGCCCTCCAGAACGTCAACAGCTCCTCCCAACCTTGTGTCACCAGCAAACTCAATTAGCATTCCTTCCAGTCCTGCATCCAAGTCAGTTATGAAGAGATTAAAGAGTACCGGCCCTAAGATGGATCCCTGCAAACCCACCTCGTGACCGGCCACCGGCCCGATGTAACCCCATTTACTGTAACCCTTTGGGCCCGACCCGTCGGCCCGTTGCTCACCCGCTGCATTGCGTGTTTATCCAGCCGTGGGCTGGGCATTTTGTCCAGGGGGAGGCTGTGAGAGACAGTATCGAAAGCTTCACTGAAATCCAGAGAGATCACATCAGCTGGCTTCCTTGGTCAGCGGGTGGGTGACCTTGTCATGGAAGGAAATTAAGTTTCTTAGGCAGGCCTTTCCCCTCGTGAACCCGTGCTGGCTGGGACCAATGACTGCGTTGTCTTTCAGGTGTTTTTCAATAACTCCCATAATAATCTTCTCCATAATTTTGCCAGGCCCAGCAGTGAGACTGACGGGCCTGTAGTTACCAGGGTCATCCCTGTTGCTCTTTTTGAAGACTGGGAGAATGTTTGCCAGCTTCCAGTCAACTGGGACCTCTCTAGATTCCCAAGAGCATTGAAAAATCATTGAAAGAGGTCTCGCTATGACATCACCAGCTCTTTAAGTACCGTTGAATGAACCCCATTAGGTCCTGTCAACTTATAGGGATCCAGCTGGAGCAGCAAGTCTTGCACAAGTTCAGGATTTATTAGGAGTTTATCATTCCCACAGTCATGGTTCACTAGCCCAGGGCTCTGGGGGTCCCTGAGCACACCATTGGTGTTGAAGACCGAGGCAAAGAAAGCATTAAATGTCTCTGCTTTACCTACAACCCTGCTTATGAGGTGACCATTCTCATCAAGCAACAGGCCAATGTTATTTCTAGCCTGCCTTTTGCCATTAATGTATTTAAAAAAGCCCTTCTATTGTTCTTCACAGTCCTGGTGAGCTTCAACTGTAATTGAACTTTGGTGCACATGTTTCCTCCCTGCAGTAGATATACTGCAAGGAAGACATATAACACGATCGCATTTTAAAAATAGGGTGGGATTACTTTCACAGGACTTCGAAACACAACAGTTACATGTTTTAGGTTTCAGCTAGTTACCTTAACCTCTCTTTGTATTCAACAGGGAGAAACAGAACTGAACAGTAAGAAATACTTACTTTTATATGCCCAGCTTAGAATAAAATGGAACAACTTCTGCTTCTCAAAAAATCAGGAGTGCTTTTGGTGACCAGCTAGGAGTTATGATGCTAACTCTAGAATGATTACATCAGGATATATAGCTAGATTTCTGACTTTCTTGCTTTTTATACACTTTCAAAAGTTAGTTCTTATCGCTATCTTATTAAAAGAGTTTATGCATATGAAGAAATGACTTGAAATTTTATTCATAACCATCTGAAACTGCTTTTTTTCTTAGTTCATAAAGTTCTGGTGCTTGAGTTTGTTTGCATTTATTTCCTCATTTCTGTGTAAAAATTAGAAGTCCATACTACATATAAAATTTTGCAAATGGTTTCTCTTGCTGTAGTACCAAATATCATCACCCATGTCGTACACTTCAGTAATTGCTGGACATTTGACAAAAAGATAAAACATATCTACTAATATTTATAAAATACACTTTATAAATGAGATAGAATCTATGGGGAATATTAGAGACATGTCTTTGGAGCAGGCTTGAGAAGATACATATTTGGCAAGCTTCAGAGTAATTTGAGAAGTGGAAATCATACAGTGTTATCTTGTTCCTCCCCTCTTCTAGTTTTATACAGTGCAGGAGATGAGGCTCTTTTTACCAATGGAAACTATGGTTATTTGAAATTTAATTAGTATTTTGTTTTAAAACAAACTTGTGGCCTTGTAGGATGGGTTTAGTTCATTTTTTTTCCATTTCATGCTAGTAAAATTTGTGTGTGAGCTTCTAAACTAAGCATAGCTTTAACTTATACAGTCATTTTGGAAAGCAGAATACCTTGTTACATCAAATAAAACACATTCATGTAAGATTAGAAAAATTAGACATTGCACAGCAGGTCTTCATGAGTAGCATAGTTCTAAAATATCTCAACCAGAAATTGCCTTTGGATATGTGGATATTTCTCTGGCATCATACAGTAATGGAAAAAAATGCTTAACTGGTGCTGGGAGCAGACCAGAGTATAGGACTCTTCTGTCCTAAACTTCTGTTTCCTCCTTGCTCCAGGCATGTATGACAGAGAAAATGGGTAATACTTTGCACGACACATTAAATTTAAATGATACATTAAAATAATTCTCTAACCACTGGATAGGGAACCATACTTGTCTCAGTCCCAGTGAATATTGCATTGTTTGATTGAGTATCTTTCAACGAGAAAGATGGAGAATACTAAACTAGCCAGGAGTTTGTGATTATGGTCCTTATTTAGGAGGTAAGAGCTATAGTTTTGCTTTTCCTGAGGCTTGCAGGCAGATGTGAACTTGTGGACCCAAGCACCATCCCTAATCAATTATTGTAACATTTTATCACAATTAAATATTTATAAGATTTACACAATACTCCAGTTTTTAAGATTTTTAATCATGATCAGTGTTCTGTTATTGATGCTACTCCACAAACCGACATGAACACTGCATTTCCATATAAGAAGTTATATACATACACACACATATATATGAATATGTGTGTAGAGTTATGAGTGTCATGATAGATTTTGTATTGCTTTCTGCATCATTGGGTTTGTAACTCTGTGTTTACTCACCATTTTTTGAAGAAATGCTAAGTATTACACAAAAATTTTTGGTACTCTGATCACCATAACACAAGGATCTTCTTCCTAGAATAAAAAATAACAGACATGGGAGAGGTATTTGAAAACCCAAAAGATTTATTCCACTGATGTCAGTTTCACTATATAAGCAGTTAATTTTCTCTGAAACTTATGCTTTCTATATTCTATGTCCCTTAGAGCCACTCATATTACCTTTAGCTTTGATTAACCCAAATTTTTATATCCCATGTGTGCTTTTTGCCTCCCTGTCTCTCAATCCTTTTCCCTAGAGATAGATAATTAACATAAAATTAAATCTAATATAGGCTGAGAACATTAATAACTTTACTGGGATTTTGCACTGACAAGAAAAAACTTTAAAATAAGTTTTTTAACACAGAGAACAATACAATAATGAATCATTTGCTTATTCAAAATACCTCTAAGATATTACTTATAAAAATGTCTTTATTGTTGTAATGTGAAACAGTGATCTTCTATGTTGGTAAACAGTTAGAAGTCAGTGCACACTAAGAAATCCGTGG
The DNA here is from genome assembly GCF_963921805.1 of Phalacrocorax carbo. Taxonomy (NCBI): domain Eukaryota; kingdom Metazoa; phylum Chordata; class Aves; order Suliformes; family Phalacrocoracidae; genus Phalacrocorax; species Phalacrocorax carbo. The sequence goes on along the minus strand of NC_087516.1, from coordinate 7,684,850 downwards.
ATAAAATTATATAAAGAAGGTCCTTTTGTTTGTGCATGTGAATATCCTTTCTGTCTAGGGACACCGGGAAGTCCGAAAGGACCATAAATCTTAATTCGTGTCTTTCTTGCTTTTTGCATTTTTTCCTCAAAAATCTTATATTGAAATGCTCATTTGTGTTCACTTCTCCTCGCGAATCCTCTAAGACTGTAAACTTTTCCTAAAGGTCCAATACCTTTCCATCTACCCCATAAATTACAACTCCCTTTTAATGAGTTAGTGTTATAATGAAGACTCACTGGCAATGCAGTGTATTTTAATAGACAAATTACTCTAAATTAAGCTCTAACCATCTGTTCTGTTCTCATTTATGACTCTAAAAAGAACATATTTTAAAATTATATCATTTAAAAATAATGTAAATGATTGAAGTCTGCAGTAAGGCTTCTGCATATTTGTTCATTCAGTGTAGCATACTTATGGTAATAGTGATGTTTCTTCCTTGCTCCAGGCATGTATGAAGGAGAAAGTGGTTACTGCTTGATACAATAAATTTGCAGTTATTATGACGCATTAAGTATGTCAAAAAAGATATTTTACTCCTAGAGAGTTACACTGAATGTAAATCTCTGTATTGGAGCATCCTGATGGGATACCTGGAGGCAAAGCTTTGGCTAATTCTGCAACTTGTAGGGGGTTAAGGATATCAGAGACATTAAATGCTGACAACTGTAGTTTTAATATGCTGGGGAAATGGAGCTATTCCATATCGCTTTCTGTATTTGTTAACAGTTATGCCACCACCAGGGATCTCACCAGGATTTATAGAGAAAGAACATGCTGATAGCTATTTAGTGGGAAAGCAGTGGTTTTTTTTCTCATGCAGACTCGTTCAGTAGTAAATTGTGGTACAGATTGATAGAGCAGCAAGGAAGAGAATAGAAAAGACATGTATTCTTAAAGAATGCAACTGGAAGTACAAGTAAGTCCCTTTTCCTCCCATCGCCTCTCTGCTCTACCAGTGTCCTCCGCGTTTTAACAATATCGCATTATATACTTGTACTAATCCTGTAAGTGAGATAACTTTATTACTGTTGATTTTGACTTCAGAATAAACATGATCAGTCTAAGAATATTTATCTCTGACTTCATGTGATTCTTGCATTTGAATGGGAGGCCACCTGTGGAAGTGTCTGAGACAAGTATTACTTACGATGCAGGGACACTTTTTCTCCTGCAAAACTGGGCAGGTTTCTGGTCTTACTGAAACATAAAACAAGATCAGCTGAAACTGAGAACTGAATCTGACCTGCAGGTTGTCACCGTATTCAGTTTGCAGTTTAAAAGGTAGCAATTTTGCCTGGGCCAAATAACCAGGCTGCCTCTCTAGAGACAGTGAAGAGTGTGACAGGGTTGTTTCTTCTGTGTATTTTTAAACAGGATTAATTTCCTTCTGGAAGTGTCACTGTCTATGGAGACAGCCCGTTTAAGGCAGGCCAGATGCTACGCTGTTAGACAGCTAAAGTTAGATGAGAAGAACGTCAAAGTTAGCATTTACTCATAGCATTCCATTTAACATCTCCTTTTCAATCATTTATAGAATGACATCAATGATTATAAAGGGAACATCTGCTGATGTTTTTAGGAGGTATTAAGTTTGGAATGACTAATTTAGTCATATAATTAACAGAAATATGGTTTGTTTGGCAGAATAGGAAAAACGCACTGTAGAGATACTGATGATAATTGTGAAGGCCAGTAATAGAAATCAAAATGTATCACTTTAGTACATTACATGTCTGAGTCTGTCGTTCCAAAGTAAGTGCCTCTTAAAACCAGATGCTCCCTCTGCAGTATTTGATGTGTTTTTATAATGGATATACAAAGCAGATATTACATCTTTTGTTATCACTAAGCACCAAGGTCAAACGTGGTAAGTAAGAAATGGTTTCAGAGTTTTAATTATATAAAAAATAATTCTGTTTAATTCCTACAGAAATCTGTCTGCCTTTTGGGGATTTTCTGGAGGTAGTGTTTCAACACTGGCCATTTTTTGCATTTGTCAGCAGATATAAATTTAAAGTGTGTTTTATTTTTAATCTTGTAAGTATTAGGAATGTAATTCAGATCTCTGGTTTGGCTGAGGGTGTACTGGAAGGATAGTAATGGATGTATGTGGCTAGTTTTCACACTTGAGCATAATGGAACTTTAACAAAGATGTTCCTTCTCTAGAATGTTAATCACTGGAATTACATGATATAATAATACAGGACAAAAAGTGATTTTACTCTATCTAAATAAAAGCTATTGAACTTTCATTTTTTAAAGTATTAAAATTTTTGTTTCCAGAGTCTTTGGAATTTATTGTTTTCCAGTTGTTCATTTATTATTTAATATATGATTTCATTTCATTCCATTCAAATTTATAAACTAGCCTTGTGACACTGAGCACTTTCCAGTATACAGTTAAGAGCTGTGATTAAAGCTGTTTATCTGTAGTTCATTCTTTTCCATTTTCCACCCAGTGTTTGTAGTATTTAGTTTTGCCAGGCTTTTAAAATTTATTTTATTTCATGTGCTTTATTTCGCAAAAATGCTAAGAAATGCATCTCGCATTTGGGAAAAGAAAGGGAGAAGCCTTCCCTCCTCTTACTTTCAGAACTTCCCCATAGACTTTTTTTTTCCCCAGTTATTTTCACCTTGCAAATGAAGTTTTTGTTCAGTGTCATAGAACTCCCACTTTTGGCGGTTCTGACTGTCTGATACTGTTCCACTCATCCCAGGAGGAATGGATTCTTGAGCAGAGTGAAGGTGAGGAGTTGAAACTTCATGGCAAATGAATCTTCTTATCTTATTCCATAATTTATACTGTGAATATTACTGCTATCTAGATGTAAACCTTTGCTATACATGTGTACATATTCAGAAGAATTAACCGGCAGATTTTTTCCTCTGTGGGAGCTGATCATCTGCTCGCACAGCTCTTTGTCATGCAGGATTTCCTGGTGAAAAGGAAACTGATCAGAAAAGCACATTACAAATGGAGAAGAAGGAAATAGGACATTTTCAAAATTACTGAAGAGTGATTCTTTTCTTTTCTAGATTTGGTTCACTAGCAATGGTTTAACTATACAACTTAATGTGTATTTTTTCTTTAGTGAAAGTATTTTACTAGAAGAGAAACCAAGTCTAATTTTTTTCCTGTCTAAATTTTCCACTTGTATTTAGGAGGTGATAGGTTTGGGGCCATAGTGGCTATTACTGTTCCTTTCTGTGCCCTCTGAGAGCTCAAACTATGAAATGAAGCCAAAGCTGCAGCTGCAGCAGCAAACATGCACTTTTTTAATGAGAAACATCTTGCTGTTTTCCCCTTCCCCACAGTAAAATTTTGCATAAGATGAAAAATAACATATCGTGTTACAAATAGGCTACAACCTATTAACATTTAATTTTGTAGTGATAAAATTAAATACAGGTATTACAGATTTTTTCATGGGTTTTGTTTTTTGCACATATTGCACATGTGCCATTGAATTACTGCTATACATTCAGAAGGAAAAATACCTTCTTCTGTCTTTACTGTAAGTTAAGTTCTTATTCTTCAGTTTTATATTAATATTTTCAACTGATGTCAATTTTCTACACAAGTATCATCCTGATACAAAATTTCAGTACTATTTCATGCAATACTTCTATATAAACAAAGCTTAAATTCAGTGTGCTGTCATGTCAGTTTCATGTACTTCAGTTTTATTAATTCTAACATTCGCCCATTGAAGGGGTAATGATTTATTGTGTGTGGAAATTCCACAATACCCTATTTTGCTTTGACAGCTGTATTTATTCCAGTGAGTTAATTAATGGGAATCCCAGTTGTTAAGATGATTTTTTGATGTGTCGACAAAACCCAAAGAAACAGCTGACAACCACACACTTTGGTTTCAGGCAGAAAAAATGGTTTCTTTCCTTTTTTTCCCCCTGATCTTCACTTATAGAATACAGGGATTGTCCACTGGAAATAAGAATGGATCCAGGCAAATCTTTCCACTGCACTTTAAAATCCATTTTTGTAATAGTTTCTTTTTAAAGATTTGTCTATAATATTGCTAAATAAAAAAAAAAAAACCAGAAACAGTTGAAGCTGAAATAATTCTATTATTTTCTTAGCTGAGTTACTTCCCATGGTGAATTAAGTGATGCGATTAAAGTGATTAATTTTCTTTCATAGTGTCCTTTGTACAGCAATCTATGATCTGAGATGTAGGAATCTTTAATCTAGCAGCTAAAGACATAACAAGATACAACTATGGCTAAAAGCAGGAGGCAGAAACATTTAAACTGGCAATTAAATGTAACTTTTAAAACCAGGATGAATCTGACCTTATTTTCGAGCACCTCACTACATCAGGGGCAATTCGTAATTGACATTCCTTTTCATGGAAAGTGACAAATTCATCATCATTTGGGATCTTGAAATCAAAATTAGATGCTTTTGAAAAAAACGTTCTGTAGCTGAGTCAAAAAATAAGATTGGTAATGTTAATTTATGGTAAAAAGAAAAAATAATAACTTCCCAATATGAAATAGCAAGAAATTCTTTGGTCCATGTTATTTAGAAGCAGGATAATAAGATTATAGTGGATTCTTCTGGTCTTAACAGTCTGTGGGTCTACAAGAAGCTGCTCAAAGAATACATGATATGAGTACAAGCAGGGTACAGAACATTTTGAAATGAAGGATGACATTAGGGAGGCAGTCTGGTTTAGCAATTAGTGCATGGATTCACTAGTCAGAAATTCTACATTCTATTCCCATATTTGACATTGATTAGCAAGTCACATTAGGACTTATTATCAAAAGTCAGATATGCAGCTGATCATCTAATTAAGATCATCATACTATTAGCATAACTGCATTTGCAAATCATGCATGCAGAGCTTTAGCCTTTGTTTAACCTTGATCTGTGATATGAAAGCAATCTGTGTTATGGACCGATAGAACCCTCTTATTCCATGATTTGAGCAGCTCACAATTTTTAATGTATTTATTCTCATCAGAGTCTGTCAAACTGGTTATTATTTATCCCCATTTTAAGAAAGTGGAATTGCAGCACAGGAGTATAAGGTTCTGATTTCCAAAGATACTTAGGCATTTAAAGATGCAGATAATGAATTAATGAAATTTTCATAAGTCCCAAAGAAGGTTACATCCTTAAGTCCTATATACATTTTAATAACATTTTAAGTTCCTAAATCGCTTTAGAATTTGGTTCTACATCTTGTGAGGGTCTATGAAGCCTAAATCCAATTGGAAACTCTCTCTATGTTAGCAAGTAACAGACTGATATCAGCAGATTAATAAAATGAAACAGTGTGGACTAAGGATCTGGCATTTGCACATTTCAGGGGCCTTTAATGTTGAGCAAGTTCTAGACATGTTCAGGGGGCTTTAATGCTGAGCAAGTTCTAGACATGCTGTGGACTGAATGCTTGTCAAAGCTCACCTTCTACTCACTTTCATTCCAAAATCCAGTTTGTGTGGGGCTCCAAGACCAGTCCATAATATGAATGAAAACATAATAAATGGAAATGATCACGAAATTCTCTTGAAAAGATCACACCTGAGCTAAAAAGTTGATGTAGACTTACTCTGTGAACCTTAGAACCAAAACAATAATTGTATAAGTAATTGGATTCCTGTCTGCAAAGGTGGAGAATACTGATGTCTTTGCTTGAAAAGATAGTATTAGTAAACAGATTTGGTCATCTGAAAAGTACGGTAAGATTGCAGCTCACTGAAAAGCTGGATAGAAACAGTTAAAACTAGCTTGAGAAGGGATGTACTTGATTTATGGAAGGTTAGCCAACTTAACAAAACAAAATACTTAGCACCTGTCCAAGTCTGAAAATATTGCTGTGTTTTGGGATTATTTTAATAAACATTCTGAATCTCTCTTGGCCAAGTTTATGAGAGAAAGCAATAATTTTCCATCCACTGTATTGCCCTCACATTTTCATGAATTTTCCATATGATGAAAAAATGAAAGAAGAAATGTCTCATTTCAATGTTACTAAGTATATGAGTAAAATGAAATGCATTTATGAAATTAAATACGCTTCCATTCAATAAGGTGAAAGAGAGATTAAAGTCTCTAAGAACAAATATGATTGAGAGTTTCAGCATGGTAAATATTTCAAAGATCTCCTGGAATTATTAAATCCACTAACTTCTGTGTTATTCGTTTGAATGAATTAATTTTGTCACTCCTACATTTTCCAGAAAAATATCACGGACAGATGAGAGGTGCTCTCTGAACTTATATTTCTAACCTAAATATTTTTTCCAAAATACGACATGAGCTTTTATGACTGTGCATATGAAAAAAATCCCAAAGAAAAACAGTCCACGTGACAACTGCATGTATACATGATTTTCTAAGATATCTAGATTTCGTCCCAGTTTTTCTTGTGCTTTGGTAATGCTGACATGCTTAAGTAATAAATACACATGAGCATTACTCAAGAGAGGTCAGGAAAAGAATGCAGGAATAAGAGAAGGTTCATTGTTACCCTAATAGCCTTTTCATGCCCTGAAATATTACCTCAGAGTTATAAATACAGGATATAAACAACAGATATTGAAAACACCCAAACAAATTTAGTAGGGTCAGAGGTGAGTAATGCAACATAAAAGATCTATATGGATCTCAGGCAAAAAAATTACTTCTTTGTATCTGGATTTTATGTATTTATTTATTTTTAGGACCCCAGGTATGAGATAACTATAGCAATTTTCTAGTACTTTCTTGCAATGTTCATGCAGTGAAAAGATGTCTTAATCCACATCCTTTCCCTATATCTCTGACTGAAAATTTAGAGCCTTGATGACTTCTACCAAATACTCTGATGACTCAAGAGAGTCTTTTTTCACTCTAGAAAATTAAGATACTTCTAGAGGTTTTCCACATGTTACTGCCAAAAGGATTTGTGATATCCTAATATGTCCATTCAGAGTCTGCTAGTCTGATGGATAAATTGAAGGAGGTGGGCTTATAAAAGTATACTCCCCTTCCTGTCTCTCAGTACTGTGTGTGCAAAACATCTCAGCTGCCCTTTTAGTATAAATACTACCATGCTTATCACATATTTCCATTATATACTATTAGTATAGCTTGGCAGGAAATTTACAAGGTCCAAACCTAATACTCCACAGTAACTTGTCTAAGAAAATGTTTTTAACTAAAATATCTATAGTTTTTCTTTATAAATGGTGAGAATACTCACAGTTTACTTTTGTTTATTTTACAACATTTCCTGGAAATTATTCTCATGGTGTCTCTTCCCCTCCAGTTTTACATTTGTCAAGGCTTCCAGATTTGGGGACAAGGTTAATTTTTTTTTTAATGACTTCCTATTTGTTAGTTGTTATTGACTATTCTGCTATGCAGAAACAAGGGTCTTGTAAATACCTGGGAAAAAGAAGACTACTTATCAACAACAGGGCTTCCTAGGCTGCTTATCTATACCTGTTCTCTTGGATGCAATTTAAAAATTTTAAATTTAAAAGAGCACATATAATTTTTGTGTTCTTCTGCCACAGACTTCTGTTCTAGTATCTCTAGAGATACTGAACAGGTGGATGTAAAATGTGCAACACTTTCAATGTTCTCCAGCTTTGTTTCTGAAACCACTGTCTTGGATTTCCCTTGAGGAATGGGAAGACTGGGAAGTGAAATGAAGATGTCTACAGATCCTACAAACAACTATTTATGGAGACATTTGTTACTTTTTACTAAACAGTCTGTATCTCCTCAGAAATATATGGAGCTTATGAATGGCTGTTATAACGCAAAAGCTGGAGCTGGTAATCTGTTGGAAAGACTCCTGACAAAGCACGTGTCTTGCTTGTTGCAAAGGAGATCTACAGCCAAGCCTCAGAGGTCAAGGAGAGGGTACATTCCTAGAGACCCAGAGGGAGACTGTGTGAAGGTTGCTGCAACCCAGGAAGGCAGTGCAAATTGCTGGACTCCAAAGCATCTGGAAGGAGAGGCTCATTCTGAAAGGAAATAGAAAACAAGGGGAAGATTTGTTTTCAGAACTTCTATTTATCTGCATCATCCAGAAGATCTGGTTGTCTATGTTCGAAGAAAACATAGCAATTAGAATTACTTCAGTGTTTTGGGATATGCTCGTTCTACAGATAAGATTGGCTAGTACTACCTCAAGGCTCAGACCTCCTCAAAGTACCATCAAAACCTCATAAAGGCAAATGTTTATATATAAGCTTTCTGGGATGGAGGGCCTCTCTTCTGTATTTGGAAATGACTACAGAAGTATTAGTAAATTATCCCTGGTGTAATATATTTGGCCAGTCCTGCTGGTAGAAGGAGACAAATAGCTACTATAATGGACTAGAAACCATGGAAAAATAAGCTTGCTGTTTAAACTTTTGAAATTGATCTAATTTGTGATGACAACAAGTCTCTGGTTAGTACAAGAGGTTTAAGAGCACACTCTAATACAGTTTTTTGTTTCCCTCAATTTTTGCCTGCTTTTCTATTTCTAGATGCTAAAATCAAACATTTCAGTTTTCCAAGGAAGCACCTATCATATAATATACACCGCAAACAAGGTATATTTTCTATTCTGTTTAAGACATAAGTATAAAAACTGTGTTTCAACATTACAAATTCTTAGACATGTGGGCCCCCATAGAATGAGCCAAATTCTCTACTGTCTTATATCTTCAAACAACCCTAGTACAATCCAGGGAAATAAATGCATAAGCTTTAGGACTAAACTATCAACAAAAGACATAGATCTCGGTAAACTGAGCATAAACCATTATGCATTTCTTAACCCCCTTCCCTTCCTGTTTTGGGATAACTGGCAGTGTTACTGAACATGAGCTGCAATCCAGATACTGCATTCTTTGCAGAAGCATTGTAACTTACATCCTAGCTGCACGGTCTCTATTCAGCAGAGCTGCACCATACTTTGCTTTGCTAATATCTGTTGTATTACACCAGCTAGCTGAGATGCCAATGGATTGGTGTAAGAGAGTAAGGGTTGGCAATAAATGTAATTCTGATTGTCTCATTTGCCATATTTGGTGGGACTTTGTTGAGGTGTCCGACAAAGAAAATGTGTAAATAATTTGATATTGTGAAATTATGGGATTCCCGTGATAATGGTTTGGGGTTTGTGATATAACATGCCCAGACTCACCTTCAAAAATTACTATGCAGTTCACAATAGATTTTACAAATGGTTGGTTTTTTTTTCAGAAATATGTTTTTTATTTTATTATGGTGGGAAAAAGGCCACTCAGGCATCACTGTCACCATTGTAAGCACCTGTAAAGGTAGCTTCTAATCTTAAAGATTGGGAAAGATTGACTTACCTGCAAATGCAAGGACATGACTGTATTTATATCAGTTTTTATAACACAGGGACAATTATTAAAGGAAAAAAATATTAATATTGTTGCTGGGGATGATCCAACGTTTGGCAGATTGATGTTTCTGAGAATTCTTTCACTGCCGGCAGCACAGTATCTCTGACTGTTTTACTCACAATCTATTTTGCCAAAAGTTACTTAGCCAAGAGAAGTGTCAAAATCACCATTAAGGATAAAGACATCTGCTTCTGCATTAGAGCAGCAGGGAAAGCAAACGCTGAAATAGTTTTCAAAATAGTGAACATGAAAAATAGGAGACAGAACAGAAAAGAAATAAACAGAATGTTGATAACTATCAAAGGCTTGTTTAGAGAAGTTGCAGAGAAAGACTTCAGGGCTTCCAAAAAAGGCAAAGGATCCACACTTGAAAAAATGTAAAGGCCTTTTTCTTTATATCATACTAGAGTGTGCTATGAACGTATAGCACTTGATGAAACAGGGTATCCTTGGCAAATTTGATGACAATACTGAATCAGCAGATTGGCCAACAGGACAACGAATCTGCTCTCCAGGCAGACCTTCATAATTTTGAGGAGGCAGCCAACATCAAAAACTTCAACAAGGAGTCCATAGTTCTGCCCCTGGGGCAAAATAACCCCACATGTCAACTCCGGATGGGAACTGACTGGCTGAATAGCAGCAACACTGAAAAGAACCTGTGGATTACTGTGGATGCCAAGCTGAATGAGAGCAAGCAGTGTGCTCTCATCCTGAATAAAGCAATATGCATACTGGGCTACATCAGGACTTTCAAGGTCAGCAGACTGAGGGAAGTTGTTACGCTCTGTACTCACCATTGGTGTGGCCACACTGAATACTGTATTCAGTTCTGAGATTCCCAAATCAAGAGGGATGTTGAGAGACTGGAGAGGGTGCAGCAGAGGACTATTAAGACAAGATAGACTAAAGTATATGGCATATGAGGAGAGGCTGAGGGATCTGAGCTTGTTTAGTCTAATGAAGAGGAGGTCAAGGGCAATCTATTAGCAGCCTGCAATCACTTGAAGCATGCTTCTTGTCGGAGACAGCAAAGCCAAAACTCCGCTTGGTAATGGCAGATGATGTAGCAAGGGAAAACAGCCACAGATTGCACCTTGGGAGGTTCAACTGGAGGAAGAAAAACTTTTCCACAAGGGGTGTGGTGCAGCACCAGAACTGGTTACCCACGGAAGGGGTGGCAATGTCTACTCTTGGTGTTTTTCATGACTCAGCCATGCAAAGACAGAGCTGGCCTGACCTAGTTAGGTGACGGCCCTCTCTCGATAAGAGGTTGGACAAGAGATCTCCAGAGGTCCCTCCCAACTCGTGTTTCTATGATTCTATATAATAAATTGATTAAATATTGTTCAAAAAACATTTAGGAATAAATGTTTGTGTTTACCACATAGATTTACTGAGTCAAAATTATCACTAAAGAACATTTTACATTCTATACACACCCAAGATTAGTGTTTAGTTTCCATTGCTTTTTTTCCCCAGCATTTTATTACAGAATATTGAGCCTGTAATTTAGATGAGTAAATCAATGCTTTTAAATTTCTGATTTTGGCTGTTCTGGCTTTTTCTGTTACAGTGATTCTAGACACTGTTAGAAATGTGTCATATTATAATGATCATATAGGGCTATCCTGTTCATATAGCAAGCTAAATGTGGGGACTGAGAAAGAGAAGAATGTAAATGAACACTGAAACCTTTCCCCAGTTCTGCGCTTATTTACCCTTAGTTTTAAGGGTAACTGTATTACTTAATGCAATTTTTTGTCTTCTAATACTGGATTTTATTAATAATTATAAGAGGTTGTCCAAGCAACTGCTCGAACTGTTTCTCAGAACCCATAACTTATAATGTATTCAGTAAACTGCATTGTAACTTTGAAGAACAGGTTAGGACAAGAAGCAAAGAATCATATCTTTTCTTAATTGAATCTGCAAACAGAATTCAAGGTCATTAATTAAAATGTGGTCTGGGCAATGGCTTTTCTATTGACAAAATAAATTACAATATGAGTTTTACATCTTTTAAAAGGATACGTCAGATTTTGATTATGTTCATGTTAGCATAATTGTAGAGTATTTCTGTTGATGCTAATTCATATTTATACCAGTGTTTCAGAATTAAAAATCCATTAAAGGATTTTGAGCAATACAGTGCCTCCTAGCATGATACTTGACATTGATTCAGTTTCAGAAGTAAAAGAACTAAACGAGCAGTACAGCTTCCTGAAATATAAATTGATATCAATTTATCCTTAATTTGTAGTTAATGCAGAATATAAAGGAGAAAACTTAAATTTGTCATCTCTTTGTTGACTTCACTTTTTCACTGTAATAATTCATAAATAAAATTCACACTCAGGCAGTTATGATTATTAATAATGTGGGGATCTGAAACAGCAGTAACAATTACAAGAAATTTTATAACCCATTATTTAAACAGCAGCCTTCTTCAATCTCAAAATTGCAAACATTTATTTTTTTATAATTTCACTTTCTGCAATACTGGCAAAAATGCTGGTTTAGAAAAAATTTGTTCTTTCATTTCACATTCCCATGAGTTTTGTTGGGAATCAAAGGGCAAATAGACAATCTTATTTCATTAATTATTTCTGGAAAAGAGCAAGTTTTTTGTTGTAGACAAGAGATGCTGGCCTGTGGTCAGAAACAATAAGGTCCTGTATATAATAGTCCTGTCTCATCTGCTCTATACTACTTGTAAGACCTTTTGTGCTCTTTGGTATGTATGCCATAAAAGCTACCTTTTTCTGCTGTCAGAGTTGGGAGTTCTGTCAAAAGTTTCTTTCTACACCTTGTGTCATATTTATAGCCAAGATATAAACCAATTATTTATATGTGCAGCACAATGTCTCTGTGATGACCTCCCAATTCCAAATGTCTTAAAGAGAATGGCTGACTACTTGATTCCTTCAGCATAATGACAAGAATATTGTTAAGAGTATCCATTTCATAGGGGTGGACTTTGCAACATTTATAAAATGCTGTAAAAAAAAGCCTTGCAATATTGCTTATTGTCAGGAGTGTCACAAAAGAAGTTTCCTATAATAAACTCTGTGGGTATGCATTTAGTTCTCTACAGTATTATTTGTGTTTCATCCAGAGACCCTCCACAAGCACGTGAAAACCTCTGTGGAGCTTTTCTCAGAACTCGAAAGTAATATAACTGTGTTTGCATGGCCTGGTTTCTGAATTTATAGATCCCATCTCTCAGTCAGTTAACGAGCTCCATGTTCCCCATGTTAATTTAAGTTCAGTATCTCTAGTTTTGGAGGGAGACTTCTTGGTGCTAACTCAGGGAGTTCTGCACTGCATTCCATTGGATGACATAGACGTGTATTCATGTCATCCATAGAAATCAGCCCCATGTTCCCCTCCTTTACAAACCTTAATTTTGCAATTACACCCCTGGTATTACTTATGAAAGAGAAATCCCAATGTGGAGAGAGACTATGAGATTATTAGGTGAAAGTTTTTTTCTGTTACCTGAAGCATTGGAATAAGATCAGAAACAAATATTCTTCATAATAAGATCACATGATAGTTCAGGTTATAAGGGACCTCAGGAGGTCTCTAGTCCGATCTCCTGTTCAAAGCAGGGTCAGCTCTGAGATCAGCTCAGGTTGCTCAGGGCTTTATGCAATCTTGTCTTAAAGCCTCCAAGGAAGGGGACTGCATCTTTGGGCCAACTGCTCCACTGCTTGACTCTTATGATGGTGAAAATGTTTTTCCTTATATCCAGTTTGAACCTCTCTTGCTTCAATTTATGCCACTTGAATACTGCAAGTGCCTAGATGTCTTCACTGTATCAGAATTTTTTGTGCTCTCAAATGACATAACCTTTTTTTAATGAGTTGTCATTAAATTGGAAGTTCCTAGTTTTCTTAGTGAGATAGACCATATTTATAATGAAGGTAAGGAATGATGACGGAATTATATGCATAAACAGCAAAGTTGTACTGATTTTCCTACATAGTTTCCATGGTACAAGGTAAACATACATCTTGGTCCCAAAAATATGGTCCCAGTCCACCAGTGGACAACAATTCCTCATTCCAATACTACTGTTAAGTCTGCATGGGCTCCTCACCAGTGCTGGGGTGGGAAGAATATACTGTGCTATGGTGGCGAATAATGGATCTTTTATTGAATTAGAGCTATGTGCAGGCTGTGATATATGGATGACTTCCCAGAAAAGATTAATTCATTTTTTTCAGTACCTGATTATTCACATGAATTAAAGATGTAGCTCTAATAATGCCACAGCTATCATTTAATATATTTAAGACCTTTGAAAAAAAATACAGGAGAAATCAACAAAACTGTCTGTGAAGCAGAAAATAATATAACCAAAGACTGGCCTTGATAGTGACTACTTTAGAAATATAATTTGTTGGTCTTCTACACTGTTGCCAGAGAGATGAAAGACTGACACCTCTACAAGGCAAAGAAAGCATCAAATTGGTCTTAGGAAGTCAACACTTTAAAAAGTAGCCTTTGTAGTGGTATGGGCAAAATGCATTTAGATGTTTAAAGCATTTAAATTTTTCCCCAGTGGTAATTCCATGGCAAAAAAGTACAAACGTTAATGGTACAGGGTCATTCCACTTTACAAATGAAGTGAAAGATATAATAGGAAGATTGGATTTATTGGAAGATGCAATCCCTATTTTCCACAAAATGAGAACTAATTTTTATTCTTTTAATTATCCTGCTGTAGTTTTGTCGCACATTTTCCTTAGGCAGTTTTCAGGTTTCTTCTTAAACCATTGTATAGACAGCTAACTTAACTATTCTCTATAATGTAATAGAAAACTACTGAATTTATTAACAAGGGAGGGTTAGAAAAAAAATAAATTCCATTAGTAACAGAAGGATGTAAGAAGAATAAAGTTAAAAAAATAAACCCCAAACCTCTTCCCATTGAAAACAGTGGAACAAACCCCTAAAACTGGTTTGTTAAGCAAGTACAGTAAAATTGAAAACTACTATATTGGAATGACCGCAGGGATTTCTACACAGGCTGTATACTCAACCCTACTGAAGAATGATGGAATGAAGCAATATGGTAATTAAAGCACTTTTTTCTTCTCCACATTGTGTGTGTGCACAATACCACAAAATTATCCTGTCTTGTACTGTAATTAAACTGTAGTACAATACACGTTAGATTGTCTTCAGAGAATTTGTGTTTCAGTTAGAGGTTTTCCAGTAAATATCTGAAGTAAATTTATAAGCAGGTATTCCCACAAGTGTCCAACTCAGGTCTGCAAGATGTGCCTTCAGCATATTCTAAATATTCAGCTTGTTTCAGAGTTCTGCTAAGTCATGCATGCTATACAGTCCAGTGAGCTAATACTGCTGGTGCAGGCACTCCACAGAGTAGCAGTGCTCTGAAAGCTGACCCTCATCCTACAGCTCAGAATAGCAGACTGACGAACAGGCCAAAGAAGCTAGGTTTTTTCCTCAGCTCTGTGGAGTTTTGGTGGGTAGAAAGACAGCATGAATTCCTGTTCTAACACCCTATTGCAAGACTCTTTGGAAACAAAAAGCAGCAGCGGCAGTAACAGGTGGCTGTTGCAGGTATGCAGTGGTCTGAACAACTGAAGTCCAGGATAAAGGAGCTGCCTGAGTGCACAGGCCATGTGAGTCTGCTTCGTACCTGTCTTAAGCATTAGCCATAGTATGAGAAGGAGGCCCCAGATTTGTGATTTACCTGCTTAGTTGGTGGAGAGGATTTAAATGCCAGTTGAGTTAATTGTTGCCAAGATAATTCTTCTTTACTCATAAAGGTGATTACAAGATTTCATGGTTTCTGCTACAGATTAATTGGATAACCTTGATGGTGAGGTCCTCACGATGTTCCATCTGCTGAGCACTTGTGAGAGTCAAGAACCACCAGCTGTGTGTATTATGCCTGAAGGACTGTGGTGAAACAGGAGAAAACAGCTTTGACCCTACTAACAGTAGTTGTTTTCTGAAGGATACTTTTACAGTGGAAGACAGCTTCTCTGTTAATATGATGAGTGATAGATTAGGAAACCAAACGTGCTGGTGAAGGTGACTATTGAGAAAAGTCAAACACCTTGGGTGCTGGAGAGCTCAGCAAACTGGAGTAGCCGAAGAACTCCCTGGCGATGGACCCACTGACAGATACAATCCCGCGTCTCACTAACCTATGTGTAATCTATGGTTACACTGCCACTTTGATGTAAACTGAACCCTGTATTGCCACTGCCATGGGTGCTCCCATCCTCTTCTCTGTTAGGAGCTGCTTCTTCTGGTGTGTTTCTTTTGTCAGAGTCAAATGAAGGAACTAATTTGTCTGAAAGATAACTTAGAAAGATTTGCTGTCAACTGGGTCAGTTCTTCAGTTTATCTCGCTGTGTAGCCACTTTTTACTGGTGTAAAGAAGATGAAAATAAGAAACCAGGATGCAGAAGACCATGGGAATCTAGGATCTTCTTGCAAAATCTTTTGGAAAACAGAAAAGATTATATGGTTGCTACTGTTGCAGTTTGGGTGTATCTAAGCTGTGGGCAGGAGAAGAAGCCCAAAGAGAAGCATAGTCTCTAGTCACTTTCATAGGGGACCTTGATTTGGTTACCTCATGCTGGCCTACATATTAGGTTTTTCAGTACTGGAAGTGACTTAAATACAGATGACAGAAGAATGCAGAAGATGACAGAAGAGCTTTTTGTTGCTGATCAGTGTCACTGTGGTCAATAAAATTGGGATTTTTCCTTTTCTTTATCTTGGCTTGAATTCTCAGTGAGCCCTGAATTAAAAACAAAAAACACCCAACAACAAATCACCATCCCCCTCCAACCCCACCCCCTTTACAAAGGGAAATTCTAAATTCAAAATACAGAGTGAATTTGCAGTTCCTTACTAGCAGTTTGAACCTTGGTTATAGTCATCAGTGAGACCGTCTAACAAAGTCCACTTGGCTTCAGATTCATCAGAAGAGATGCCTTACCCACTTATGTGTAAATGCTTACATGAGAGCTTGGTGTCTGGTCAATGGAGAGCTTATCAGTGTAGTTTGTGGAGACCAGAGAGCTACTCATCAGCTATTCATTTTGCCAACTAGAGGTATGGATTAAAGGGTGAGCTGAACAGTTCTCTAGGTTCTCTCCACTACAATGATATATAGCCTCAGTTTACATATCTAGTTCATATGTATACACTCATTTTAGGTACCTTAATCTGCAAACTGAATTTTTATCCCAAAAGATAAATAGAGATTAAAGCTACCTTCACTACTTTTGTACTGTCCAATATTGGGAATGTTTCCTTCTCCTATATAAATGCTTTATTTTATAGAAGCTTCCAAATCAACACCACAATTTCTCCACAATAAAATATTCTGCTGTTTGCCACTCTGTTACTGAGATTTTACAACCTAGAGCTCAGAAGCTTTTGACTGAATATAAACCTTTTGGCATTGCTGAGTGTCCATAATCGTATGTGTATCCATGGTAACTACATGAGAGAAAGTATGGGTGGATAATCCTTCCTAAGTAATACAATGTTATGTTTTTCTTCATAGACAAAGAGATGCTAGCTAGTCATAAGCATATTAAACAGCCTGTGAATATCAAAGTTGCACGTATTCTCCTTACCAGGAAAATAGAAATTGTATTAATAAAATTTTAATGTGTGGTTATAGTTCAGAAATATAGGTACAAAATTTCTGGAGCTTCTGTTTTGAATAAAGGTGCACAGACTAACTTCAGATCAAACATTTAAGTTAAAACTCCTTTCTCTTAATCTTACAGTTTAATAGAAAAGTCACAACTAAGCATGCCAATCTTGTTGCTTACCATAGAAAGGGCCAAATTATTCTCTGACTAATCAAAATGGAATTTACACCCTTTTATAGGGCTATATTCCTGTGCGATAACTCAACCATGATCATATATAAACATTTTCATATGGTGTAAATAATTCAAGAGTCAACATGGTATTGACTGTACTGCTATATAATCAGGTAGGGTTTTTCTCCTTGTTTTCTTGTTTTATTAATCATTTTTTGTTAGAAAAAATACAGAATATTTTAGACACAGTTATGACTGTTATTTAAAAACCAAAAATATCTGGACACTGTTTTTGTTTTATACTTTCCAGCTTTCATCCTGTGGTGAAAGCTTGGTGAAGCCTGCAGGAACTGTAAGGTCGTTGTCTTATTGACACGAAACAGCAGAAGTTGCACACTTCTGCAAGTAAAATTAAACACAAGGCACACTTTGGCACAGATGCTTAAGAAAAAAAAGCTTTGTATGCCGACTCGCTCAGGCATTAGGGGTCTGTAGAGGTATGCATATTGATAGATGATAGGTGTACCTGAAGAGACACAAACTTGAAAAACAAAAGCTATTTTGCTGTAACAGAAAAGGAATTAAGTCCAAATCGATATACAGGCAAAATATTTTCTAAATGGAAACTTTTATTCCAGTTTTCCATTAGTTTTCAGCTGCTTTTTAATGGGACATAAAAGTGAAGAAGGAATGCAAGCATAGGTTCTGATCCCACAGCAATTTTTTTCTCCCACTGCTGGCCCACAGAAATTTGGCAACTGTGGCTTCCCAGCCATGAAAGTAATCCATTGAGTGGAAATCTGTTTTTTTTTTTTTTAATTTAGGTTTTTTTTTTCTTCCTGTCTATGAGATACTAAATTTGGTGTTTTGAAGTCCTTCACAATGTCAGAGACTGATTATGCTTTCCCCAGTTTCTATTTACAGAAATAAGACTGGGAGTCCCAAGTTTGTATTTTCTGACAACATTGCTAGGTATGTTTTTCCCTGTTTCTCCCTTTCTTCAGCCATGGGGGTTGGGGGGTGTGGAGAGGGGAGAAGATAATTCAATAGAATGTGCAGTTGCTGTATTTTGCCAGCAATTTAATTATGAATCCAACAAAGATAAGAATGAGGCTGTGGGTCCTGAAGATTTTAATACTGAGAAATCTGTCACATTTGAGCCCTCATTGTAAACAGGGAAAGGTCCAGTGTAGGAGCCTTAAGGAAGAAAACCTCCATTCTGGACCAGGATCAGAGAACTAGAATAAGGACTAGGATCCAGTTTCCCTGTAAGTATCTGCAGCCTTTGAGGAAAGAATCCGTCTTCGTTTTTTCAAAATAAAATGCTTCAAAGCCTCTCATTCCCACACTGGTAAGGTAGGAAAGTAAAAGATCTAGGCTCAGTTGTATTCCATTAACTGCATATCTGATGTTGAAGAGTATGATAACCTCAAGAAATTGGAGTAAGAGAGCTCTAGAAGAAGGATAAACAGATTACACAGAATTGCAGAATTGGAAAGCATCTTGGATGCTCCGTAGAGAGCATCATGCACTCCTATTCCAAGGGACAATCAACTATAACTTTTGTGATTTTTGATATTTGTTTGTCTACTCTGTACTTAGAAACCTCAAGTGACTTCCCAAGTTAATGACTGCCAACGATTCAATTTCTTTTATCATTTAGTAAGTTTTTCTTATAATAGCCATGCCAAATTATGCAGCCTGCATGTATTGTCTTGTTCTTGGATACATTCATAACTTGTAGTCATGGAACTAGAATGATCTAGTCTGGTGATGTGTCTTTTGGCAGTAATTTTTTTTTTTCGAAAGGAAAAGGCTAGTCTGGTATATTAAATAATTCTGTGCTGGATCTGGAGCTAATTGCTTTGTTCTCATTTTAAGTGTTGTCCTGGAAGTGTCACAGTATGTTTCAATATGTGAAGTTAGCTGGTTCAGTAATTGTGATGATAAACAGCAAAACCTACTGAAGTTTAAAGCTACTTAGTAATAAATAACTAATTTTAACAGTGCTTTGAGCAACATGCTTTAAAATTTGTGGGACTTTTGTATAGCTCTTCTAGAGGGCTGCATGGGCTGGAAAGATCACCCACTTCTGATGTAAGTAGACTCAATTCTCTAAGGAACTTGTGGATCTGGAATTCTGTACGTAGGAAGGAGTGAGCAGGATGTAATTCAAATATCATCCTTCAACAAACACTCAAAGAACTGATATAAAAGTATCCATGAAATCTCTTTGCTCTTTTTCTTAATGGAACCTGGCTCCTGGAACAGAAATAAATTATGGAAAACATTGCATTGACATAGGATGGTGGAAGGGGCCTTGGAAATAAAGGGCATGTCCATGTCTAAATGGCTTAACCGGTGACAGAATTCCTATAATCTATCCAGATATAGAGAACTTGTGGCTATGGGTGCTTAATCCATCTGTGTTGAAACGTGCAATAGATTCCATTTTGTCAGAAGAATAACCAATGGAAAATCCATTCAGACATCCCAGTTTATTCACCTCTTGGCTTTTCTTATTGATTTACCGCGGGGTGGGGGGCAGAGGGGAAGGATAAGTTTCCTGTTGAAGTGCCTCAAAGCTCAGACTGGTTGTTTGGTAACCCCCTCCTGGTGGACAATAGCATGGCACTTACATCATGTACCTATGACGCCCTGGGAGTTTCTTCTGAAAAATAACTGTTTTTTTTTTTCCATATGCTGTACCATCATATTAGAGATCTGTGGAAGTACTTAAGTAACATTCCTCACAATTTCAAAGAAGACTCTATCAAAGACTTTCTTCATGGTTCACTGTAAACTTTTGAACTTAACTTCCATTGCTGACCCACCACAGTAGCATTTGTTAACCTTATAGGCATGGCACACAGTCCTTGTATTCACTTAATTGAAGGTTGGTGGGGAAAATAATATAAAATAAATATGAAACATTCTTAATTGGGTCACTGCATTATGCATATTTTTTTCATAGAAAATTTAAATAATTTTACTGATGTAAATATATGTACTGTGCTACAGAGGATGTATGATTTAACTGTAATAATAAGATTTTTATTTGGGGTTTTTACTCTGAAGACAGCTAAGAAAAATCTCAGAGCTTCCCAAAACCACTCTTTCCAAAGAAACCACAATGTTACAGAGCCCTTTCATCATCCAGCATACGGTACTGTAGAACACAAAAATACACACTGTCCTACTTTAAATTAATTCATATTTGCAGGAGACACAGTCTGTGTGAGTATGTGCAATTATGAAATGCAACTTTTTTTTCCTCTTGACTTTTTTAGATGCCTCACCCCTTTTATTTGAACACATACATATGGTGTGTGAGAGTGAGCAAGCTCTCTGTAAATGTTTGGAAGGAGCATCTGTCAGACAATAAAACTTACAAGAAAACATGCTTCTCATTTAAAGTGTATTCACTAGAACTATTTCAGTGTTGGAATCAGTTCATTTGTATAGCTTGGAGGCATTTATAAGAGCAGAGAACTGTAAAGGCACCAGAAAACTCGAACTGTTACTAAGAATCCAAGCTATTTTTTAAAAGCTTTTCGTCTATTCGGCATCACAGTCTTCTGATAGAAACCTGAACCAGTTGACAGACAGGAAACCTCTGATAGTCCATCCAAAAAGATTGCAAACAAGAAGATGGCATGCTTTTTGCAAACCTGGAAAGTCTAAAGATTACAATAATTGTTGGACCAAAGGGACCCTCTTCAGGCATAAATAGCAAGACTCCTACTGTCTTCTGTTGCAGACCAACTCAGCTGCCAGCAAAAGCAGGTGCTCTCCCCCTACCAGTGCTCCAGAGGAAATATTTAGTGAGTATTCACATCTCTTTTTACAAATTAATATATTATTAGCATTTTAGTTAAATTTGTATAGTTTTCTGAAAGGACAAAAGCATTTAAAAATAAGTTTTTAAGGCTGTTATTTTAAACAATTGCTGGAGTTCAACTGTCTGATGCAATTACCATATTAATTTAACAGCAAAATTTGCACAACCTATGACAGCAACTTTTTAAAAAGATTGTTTTTTAATAACTGTCTAGCTTAAACAATCTGAAGCAATTACAATGTATTTTTTAATGCACAAGTTATGACAGCAAAGTAATTTATATAGATATGAAATGTATTTGACTTTAAATGTTATGCCATAAAATAGCCTTTGTAGAACACAAATTTAAAATAAATAATATCTTTTGGCAAAGTAACCTGCAATTTAATCTTTAGAAGAATAAATATACCACTAATGTTTTCCACAGGAACAGTTGCTACTCTAATTAATTCAAGATGTGACTCTAATAAGATTTCCAAAGAAAATCAGAAGCAGATTGTTCTCAGAGGTAGTACTATGGACAAGATTAAAAAATTTTTATTTTCATTAGAAACACTTGTCCCAGGTAGAGTTACAGATTTGTATTATATAGTGTCAAAATATCAAATCTGAAAGCATTATAATAATGTTTTTAGAAGCATAACAATTTTTAGTGTTTCGGAAATATGCTTTCTTTTTGATTATAACTTATGGTATGTTACATTTTATTAGGTAACTGTTATTCCGTTTTGAGTTTACAGTGACTAATATGGCTAACATACTTTTTTCTTTTTGTGTGGAAGGGAATGGAAAACCTGATGTTTGTCTACCACTCCTGTAAAGTTATCTGGACATTACTTGTAACAATACTAGGTTATGCCAGCAGCTTGCCTGTGGGTGACGATTCTATTTGCACAGCAGAGGAACTTGCTAAATACAGCATAATCTTCACAGGGAAATGGAGTCAGACTGCTTTCCCTAAGCAGTATCCACTTTACAGGCCCCCAGCACAGTGGTCATCAATGCTAGGTAAGCACAGTATGTACACTTTTAAGAACAGATAAATCTCTTCATCGCTGTGATCTTTTTTCTTCTTAATTGTCAGTTTTAAGATAACTGATGAAAAGGAAAAAAATAGCCAGAGTTATTAAGAACGAAATGCAGAAATTGAAGTATCCACAATGCTTTCAAAAATCTACAACTGTTTTCAATTGACTTCTGTTTTCAATTGGCTGCAGCTGAAATAAACAGTGATAAGCCAAATGTTTTAGTGTTCACTCATTTTTATACACATTTTTTTAACCTCAGAAATAAAACAGAGGAATTGAAGAAATAGGGACAATCTAAACCAGACTTTTATGTCATGCCATGTATTCACTCAAATAGGTGTTACTCATAGTTCTGACTACAGCATGTGGAAAAAAAATGAATATGCCAGCAATGGTGTACGTGATTTTGCTGAAAAGGGTGAAGCGTGGGTATTAATGAAGGAAATAGAAGAAGCTGGAGAGAAAATTCAGAGTGTACATGGAATCTTCTCTGCTCCTGCCATTTCCAGTGGTACAGGCCAAACCTCCACTGAATTAGAAGTGCATTCAAGACATCCCTTAGTAAGTAAATATGCATATTAATATTAAAAGTTTATGTCACTAGCGCACAAGCATTGGAGTTCTCACTTGTAGGAACAATATAATGCAAAAAGTTACTAAAAAGCATGTCACATTGCAGGAAGCACTGTACAATTCTATAAAGCAGAAGAGCATAATGAAGTATCTTTCAAAAATTTTAAGTTAAAATTACTATGAGCAGGACTGGAGCATTTCGAAGTAAGTGATGCAATCCTGACAGATCATTTTGTTTCATTAGGTTTCATTTGTTGTACGAATTGTTCCAAGCCCCGACTGGTTTGTGGGTATCGACAGCCTAAATCTCTGTGAAGGAGACCACTGGATGGAAGAAGTATCAGTAGATCTATTTCCATATGATGCCGGAACTGACAGTGGTTTCACATTTTCCTCCCCAAACTTTGCCACTATTCCACAGGACACAGTTACAGAGGTAGGTGTATATACATAACTTCATACATAGGTTTTGAGTCCTCCATTTAAATGATACCTCTCCTATGACTACACAATAGACTCTTGTGAAACCATTTTCAGTATCTGAGACTGCTGATGCTCTCTGACTAGGGATTTATTACAAAGCTGATAACCCTACTGCTTTTGTTTATTTGATATGTCTTTCAAATTTATTACATAAATGTAGGTGGTTGATGAAAATTTGCCTTTTTCTTGGCCACAAATACAATTAGTTTGGTATTTTCTGTAAAAGCTGGCTTTTTAAAGATAATTTTTGGCAATTCTTATAACACCAAGAAAATAAAAATATTCAAAAAAGTCATGGCATTACTAAACATGTATGTAAACAGGAAGATTCTTAAGACTGAATGGTGATGTGGGGAGAAGTTTTCAGCAGAAACATTGCTGAAACCTGAAACTGTTACATCTGAGGGAAAATTGCTAAGGGAAAGCAGAGGGGAACTTCTGCATCGCTACCGCAGTGACCCCACTTTCAATCTCTTTTGCTCGCTTGATACTGTACATGCCTCATACTTTGCTTTTGTCATTTAAGAGTGCTGGGGAACAGAGCATTTTGATTCAAATGTTTTGAATACTCTAAGCCTTCAGTCAGTCTTTCCTTTAGGGTCAGTTTTTCTAGAGCCAAATGCGGTGCTAATGAGTAATGAGAAAAGGAACAGAGAAGCTGAAAAACAATATATTTGGCCTCCTATATCCATATGACAGCTGCTATAGCATATCTAATATTATTATTTTATACTCTTGTATTCTCCCTTGTAGTAACATCCACTTCGTCCCATCAAACCTTTCCATATGTTACTCTGTTTTCAGCACCTCCCGCTGCAGTTCTTTACCTAAAGCCTGGCACAATTCATTGTGCCCAGTCTCAAAGCATTATGCATAAAAATTCTGGGATTACCAGCAGTAGTTTTGTGAACTAAGGTTCATAAAAACTGGTTACATGCATTTTACTTGCCAAAAAGTATTAGCATGATGTGTAAACATGATTTTACAGTTATCTACTTACTAATATGATGTAGTTTCCTTAAGGTTCTCTTTTTTGTTTCACAGATCACTTGTTCCTCTCCAAGTCACCCAGCAAACTCATTTTATTATCCCAGACTCAAAATTTTGCCACCGATCGCTCAAGTAACAATGGTGAAATTAAAGAAAAACCAGCTGGGTCTTCCTGCACCTTATCTTGATATTCCAGCTAAAAGCAATGAAATAATAGACTCTGTCTCAGGTAAGTGATTAGTACTTTGATATGCTTAATTCTGTAATTTCCATTCATTCAGAATATATGTAGAAATCTGACAGGTGGTGTGGATGAAATAGTTGATTAGACAGAATATCCTCCTACCTGCATAACAATAGTTTCCAGACTCACACATGGGAAATAAAACAAGCCAGCAGACATAAAAGAATAAGGAAGGGATTTCGTATTTTAGCTATGGTTCAAAGGTTTGGGTTATATCCATAGTGAGGGTTACTCAAGCCTCAGCATCATCATAGATCAGTCAATAAACAACGTTTGACCAGAATCAGAGTTCCCAAATTCTTTGCAACTTTGAAGTAAATACTCATACTTAAGTTTTTACATGACAACGGAGCAAAAGAACTATTATTGTTGTCTCCTCTGGGTCAGATGGCTTGATAGTTATATGCAATAAGAATTGATGTAATTCAATTGATTTGGACATATTTGTGATAGGAACATACATCCTGACAACAAAAATAGCATTCTCTCTCATTTTTCTTTTCTTAAAAATTTTAGCTGATAACCTTGTTTAGGTAAGAAGACATACAAACTACTGACTCAAGTCAGTCTTAAGGGTAATTTTCAAATCTCCAAATTAACAAATACTATCTTTGCTCTAAGGGAAAGAGCAGTTGGACAGTGCCCACCGAGATTTTCTCTTTATACTTTTCTAATGGATTTTTACGAAATGGAAGAGGAAGAGTTAAGAAGACTGACATCCTAAATACTATTTTAGAGACAGCAATAGGCTAAACCCTCAATGTATTCCTAGAATAGCTGCCATGTTCCAAGAAGAATTTCTCCAGAATAAGTCTGAAGGTTATATGCCTCTAGCTCTGTGCTAAAGTCACCTCACAATCACTAAAATAAAGCTAATTCCCTACACAGCTAATTATGCATTATTTATACCTTAATAAATGTATTTCTTGATCAGTTTAGTGTTTTAATATATTTCTATGAGTAAACAAGACGTACGCAAAGTGAGTGCTACATATCTCATTTTCAGTCATATGCTTTTCCCATGACATTAAAAGGAAGATTTGTCCCTCTTTAGGATATAAATTTAAAACAATGGATTTAAAAAGTAATTTTTCATCATATATCTTCACTTTATTGTACATTAACCAGTAAATCCGCCTGTTCAAAACATATTCCCAAATCAAAACGATGGATTTAATTGCCAAGCTGTGTCCCTCATTCCCATTAGAAACATGGGAATGAGTGATCACAACAGAAGTGGTGACTTCCACTTCTATACCAGAAATTTATACCAGAGGTCACACACTTAGTACAACATTTAAAGCTGATTTTGTGCACACCTGTTTTACCCACAAACGCTGTAATACACAGTTCTGATGCAATTTCCTGTGACAAGCAATATTTTTATTTAACCTGCTAAGGAATAATCACCTATATTTTCATGAGAGATATTTT
Organism: Phalacrocorax carbo; assembly: GCF_963921805.1. Lineage (NCBI taxonomy): Eukaryota > Metazoa > Chordata > Aves > Suliformes > Phalacrocoracidae > Phalacrocorax > Phalacrocorax carbo. The sequence goes on along the minus strand of NC_087516.1, from coordinate 7,658,986 downwards.
CAATGGAAGTACACAAGTTTCTGACTTCTTTTCTTGCAGTAGATTAAAACTATATTGACAACCCTTTTAGAATTAAAAACCTTCCAGTAACAGAATGTCTTTATTGGCAAAGGGAACTGTAGTGTACATTCCAAACAAAAGCAAGATGATTTAATGATAAAAAAAATGGGTCTTTCCTTTAGTTCTGAAGCAAACTGGAACAAAAGTTAAATGGAATTTCATATGAACAACTATAGGAACAATATCTATCTGCAAAGAAATATGCGCACCTAAATAAACCAGAAAAAATCTTTAATCCTAGTGTTTTTAGTAAGCCATACAAAGGCAAATGAGTTATAAAATTGACAGTAAATGTTTTTTAATGTAATCTTTTGAATTATTTTAAGTATAGTTTTATTTGATAGGAATTTCATATTTTCAATTCAATAAATATTGTGCTTCACTATTGTTACAGTACCTCAGTCTCCAGACCGCAATAATAATAGTAATAGTAATAATAACAATAATAATAATACCAGTGTTGATGAGTGTAGGAGCTGAAAACAGATGTTTTTATTTATGAGGCAACAGATGAATTTTATTAATATTACATGTATTTTTGTGTAAGAAAGGACACTATTCGATCATCATTCCTTAATGCTTTGCCAACTGTGTATTTGCCTTAAGAACAAATCTATGTAAAGTTACTTTTTTTTTTTGGTGTATACTGCAGAAACACCACTGGACTGTGAGGTTTCACAATGGTCTTCCTGGGGTCTCTGTAGAGGTGCTTGCAGAAAAACAGGGACCAAGATCAGAACTCGTTTTGTACTTCTTCAGCCTGCGAACAATGGAATGCCTTGTCCAAATCTGGATGAAGAAACAGGATGTGAACCAGAGAATTGTGTCTGAAATAAAGAAAATATAATAATTTAGATAATTTAAAAGTAGGATAAGTTTAACTAAATCTAAACTATATGTCAATGTTCCTTATAATTCAGGTATGCTGCACTATTTTGCTGGAAAGGTATATTAGACTGGTTTTGAAAGTTGTTGTTTAATATCAAGATTTGGGGGGTTAAATTCCTAAGGTTTAGTATGACAACAGTACTTGATCATTCACAGACCAAACACCCCAAATAAATCCTTGCTATAAATATACTCTAAGTTCTTGGAGTACCCTCTAGTGGCAGAAAAGGAGACATTTGGAAAGATTATCTTTCACGCATGTAAAAATCTTTCAATCACGAAATCTAAAGTAATAGCATTCTTAAATACTGTAATTTGTTGATCTACAGCTATTTATACCTAGAAATTAATTTTTTCTCTAAATTATGTTTTTATAATTTATTGGCATTTTTGTCGTCTTTCTAAACATTTTTAACATGCATTTCTTCAGAAACTACTTACATAAATCAGAGTGACCAGATGTTTGCTGTATGGTAAAGACTATAATATAACAGAGTAAACTTGTCTTGAGACTTATGAATACATGAAAATGTCTTTCTTCTTCTTTTTTTCTCAAAACTGAGAACAATATCTGTCATGAGGACACTCGGCCAACAAAATTACTAGAAAATTCTCAGAAGTGTGGATACCAGTAGAAAACCTCTGAACTTAATTGTTAGCTGAGATTTAAAAACTGACTGATTGTTGGCGTGTGTCCCTCATGAGACAACTATCTCAAAGTTAACACTGTTTACCATAACATAAATTATATAATTGTCTTTATATATGCAGTAAATGTGTTTATGTTTCTCGAAAAGTTTGCTACTATTTGTATTGTTGTAACCTTTTTAAAGAGAAAACTTACCAATGTTTTAATATTATCTAAACCTGAAGTATACACAGATATAACAAAACTCAATATGTCAGAAAGTGTTCCTGTTGGAAAGTTTTAATGCTGAAATAATTGTTATAAAACAAACGTAACATACGGCTTATAAAGACATGTGTCTATCAACTAGAAAAGGGATTTTGGAATAACACTGTTCAATAGAATATGTTTATAGTCAGCCCATAAAAGTTTTACAGCAGACTGTAATTTTACAAATATACGGCACAGATATTGAACAGGAGATGCTGATTGGAGTAGGTTCTTCTTGGGGTATGCCAAATACCAGAACATTTATTATGTACTTAAAGGAGTACACGGTACTCTCTGTAGGGCTGAAACATTTAAAGTGTTCTCTATATTTTTTCCAGGAGATAAATCTTGCAAAGACCCAAAGAAATTTGAAACTTTACCAGGCTAGACTAAGTTGGTCCTGCAAATGCTGACAAATGCACAGTTGTTAGAGCTAACTATAGGAATTTCTACATCTTGCATTCTTCAGATTCCCACCATTGCCTGTTTTTCAAAATTGTTTCACTTACACTTTTTATTATACTTATTTTTTTTCAGGTTCCCCTGTTTCCATTCTACTGTGGAGATAGTGTATTATACTATCATTTTCATATTTTGTGTTTAGTTAATTTCTCTGTCTTTTCAATTTTTTCTTTCTTATTTTTATATTAATTTTTACCCTTTCTGTTTTTTCTTTCCTGTTAAACATTTACTATATAGTTACACATCTATCACCTTCTTAAAAAACTAAACATATATTGAAGTATATATTTAAATACTCTCTGAGGACAGGAACTAATTTCAAATTGATTGATCATCTTGTGATAGACTGAACTTAGTAAAGGTCTTGGGCAGAAATCAGATGCAAGTCAAAATTATGACTTAGGGAAAACAAACCCACAAACCACAAGGAAATCTTGGAGGAACCGTCCTAGCATTTCTCTAAACACTAGTTTTCTTCTTCACATGACGAGAACAACGAAAGGCCTAGGTCCAGTAGAAGAGTGTCTGCAGCTGTAATTGTATATGTGACCTGAATCTAGGATTTCAGTCCTACAAGATATGATTTGATAGTGGAGCAGTCTCAGTGTTTACTCAAACTCCTGAAGCCAAAAGTTTCCTGAAGGCCACTGAAGGAGAATGGATGAGAGGGGGAGGTGGAGTAGAAAGGGAAGTGAATATGTAAAAGGCCAACACATTTCAGGAAACTCCAGTTATTGCTAAACAATATTTCTATTTTAGAGTGTTTACATACATGGCAATTCACTGTGCGTTCCTTCAAGCAGAAGTTTCCTATCCAGTCAGTTACGTGGATATGGGATTTTTGTAAGCATTAACTTCAGGAGACCTTGGTAAGTGTGACATGCTTTAAGGGTGCCCTTGCAGCAATATAATGTTTGGCCACAAATACAGTCCAGGTATTGACTTTGCAAACACCAGGGACGGAGATATTTCTTGGCAAGACTGTGGATACAGTGATATCTAGTGAAGAACATTCAAACGATGGAGCACATTTCTCACAATATATCTTTACTAAACTGATTAGTGAGGTACAGTATCCCTGTGTGGATATGTCTAGGCCTTTGTAGCTTTTCCTTTCAGCACAGTCTTGGATTTGTCTTAAAAATTTTGGGACATCAAAGAAACATGGAGAAGGTCTTCCTTCCTTTTCCCTTACATCCAGTGTTACAGATGGCTGACAGGCAAGATGCTGTGATATTACGTACATGAGATCTAGGGAAGGAAACAGGTAAATTAATTTCTGGGTTAAACTAATCTCAGAAAACACTTTGGGAGAAAAATTGAAATGGATTTGTAAAAAAAAATTTTTTAGCAAGAATGTGTTCTAGGAAGAATCAGTTTTGATACCTTGGCAGATAGTCTTGCAGAATGAGAGACATGGTTAAAGGTAAGTGTAGTAGCAAAAAAAGTCACCACAGACTTGAACCGTGGTCTCACAAAACCCACAAACACCAAATTAAATTCTTAGAGTGGAATAGGGTACCTCATTACTGAGAACAACTTGTCCAGTACTTCAAGGAATTTAAGGACAGTTAGCTGTGAACATGTGAAAGTTCTTCCTATTATCTCCCAGTAGGTAGGAATGCCAGCTGAAGCTGTGCATGTATTTATGCTTTTCTATGGGCTGCGGCCTCTCTGCAAACACCCAATACAGCACCTTGGTGGTTAATGACTAGGAAAAAACAGGATACTTTTGCAGATAAGTCAGGATACAGGAAGGACTGATGTGATCCTTGAACTGAACTGCACTGAAAAGCTCCCCCTGGTACCATAGCATAAATGTTGGTTGTGCGAACCTTAGGGGGTCTAAAGGAGAGGGCAGACATTTTGTTCTACCAAATATTCCAGAATGACTGTGATGGATCCTGAGTGTGTGTGTGTGAAACAAATGTACTAACTGCAGTTTGAGGCCTTGTTCCATTTTGTTAGGTAAATATGCCTTCCCACTGCTGAGGAGAAGCTGTTTCAGAGGGCCAACTCTATAGTATGTATGTGTACTGTAAAGTAGGCCAGCTCTAACCGACCAAATCTTGTCCCCTGAGCCTGCTTTGAAATGATGCAAGCAATTGTCAAGATGGCACAGGGTCTGCTGTTAAAGATCATTTTGGGACAGACAGTATTAGATTCACCAAAAAATAGCTCTAACATCCTAGCCACACTGCCTAAGATAAGCACGGTCTCCAAAACTAATGTGTGCCTAACTTCTAGAATGGGAGGGAAAGTATATGCCAGCCTTTCTGACCACTGAATGAGCTCTGTCCCCATCAGGACATAACTGGAGTGCGAGCAAAAGGTCTGAGAGTACTTGATAGCATTAAAGGCCAAAAATCCTGTTTCATGATATTCCCAGTCCCCGGTAATTGAAGTATATTGGGAAAATCTGATCTGTTATGAATGATCCAACGCAATAAAGTAACTGAGATTATTCCATGACAATATTTAGTGTGCTCAGAAAATTAATCTAACATTTGATACAGCAGTTCTGAATTCAGCTGAATCCTGTTTAATGGGGTGTGTATGTAGAAGCTGTGGCCGTGGTAATTCACAGGTACTGTGAATGCCTGAGACAAAAATCTCTCAGTATGCTGCATGACAGCCTGGTCGCTTGGAAGCTAACCTATTTTTGTTTGTTTGAAGTCCAGCAGCCCTACTATGTTAGCATTTGTTAGCCAAAAGTACAGAAGTAATGTGTCTGTCCCAACTGGTTGGGCAGAGTGAAGGATAAAGTGGCATCCTGTGTACATCTTGTGCTCTGCCATTGGAAAATGGAATTTTGGAAACCTCAAGTAGTCAACAAAAAGCTGAAAGGATGATTGCTTAAGGAGGTCATAATCTGCAGACAAACCTATACTTCTTGCAGTTATAATATGGCATGAGGGTTTATGCAGGTGCATGTCAGTCAAGACCTTCCTGTGGTGGAGGGGTAAGAGTCCAATTATATGATGAGATTCTGTGTAATACAAAATTATTTCTGGTGGATAAATGTTAAAGTAGTAACAGAGTCCTAATATCACCCTTGAGACTCCTAAGGATTTAATGAGCATGAGATGCAGTTTGTATCCCTCTATCCTTAACCATATTGAGTCAAAGAAAAAGAAGGAAAGTTTAAGGAATCAAGGCTTCTCATCTTTGACAATCTCTTTATCAGTATAGGGATGTTGTATTTTGCTGGAGGTGAACTCGTACTTTTGCTAGAACTTCTGTGAAGATACTTTATGCTGTGGAATGGACCGAACTTATGATGATTGTGAGCCTCTGTCAGTGTTAGACAAAGACTTTTTTATTGAGGTAACTTTATAGATAGCAAGTGCAGTGAAGGGCAATAAACCAGCAGATGTGAAGTAATCCAGTAGGAGTTACCATCCTGAAATTCTATGTATTTAAGTTACAGATATTGAGGATGAGTTGCTGTCCATCCTTCTTCCCTGCTACTAGGAAAATACATGTTCTTGTGTTATGATGGAGCCAATTCTACAACTACCAGCGCTAGCAGAATGCATCTGCTAAACCAGATTCTCAGAAGGGCTGCCCAGAAATAAATAGGAAGACCGACATAGTTCTATTTACTAATAAATAGGTGTCACTAAATAACAGTAAATGCAAATAGGACATTCTGTGAGGAAAAGAATAATTCAGAGGAGGTGTTGAACAATAAGAGAATAAGGGAAAATGATCCTTCAGTGTGTGCATTCTCAGTGTTGAGGATGTATTTTATGCAGCTGAGTATTTGACAACTATATAAAAACAAAACATAAAATAAAATCCAACTACCACCTTTTCAAGCAAAATAAATACTGGTAAATCTCCAGCAAGGAGATGGCAGTATCCCTGTCCACGGTACTGTGTACCACCTGTATGACGTGTGTGTGCAGTAGAGGTAGCTTATATCCCATACCCTGAAGTCAAGATGACAGAACTCTGAAGTGAACTAAGAGGTTCATCAAAGACACAATTTCAAAGAACAATTTCATCTGCAAATGGCAGGTGCTGCTGAGGAACATGGCAGGGTCGGAGAGAGTAAGTGATCAAACTACGGAGTCTTACAACAGGAGCATAGTGAGCTTCTGAAGGGGAAAATGAGATCAAAGGTGGTTCCTCCCTACTAGAAATGATCCCATAGGTGTGTCCTCTCTGCCAGAAAATGACCACATGTCCTCTCACATTGAGGCCAACCTTTCAGACAGATCTCAGTTTATAGGACAAGGAACACTTGAGTGAAACTGAATTTGTCATCAGGCATATAGATTGTTTGGTCAATATCAGTACAAAGGGTAACAATAAAAAAAATCTATCATTATTTAATTTACACTATCACCTTCTTTAGGGAATTTATTAGGCAGTATCTAAGAGAAAGACATTCTTAGGTAAAAAATCTTATTCGGAAAGTGTTAATTTTATTATTTTTTTCCCTGCTATATCATATTCATTAGTGTTTCAGAGTCTTTTATTTTTCCAGTTCTTTTGACTTTCTTCTCCATCTTTCTTTCAGCCCTTTCATGTAGTCCCTACAGGCTTTGTACAGCGATATACATATGTCCATTAGGTTGGAAATGACAAGATTTCTTAATCAAAGAGGAGTGAAACTCTGGAATAATCACCCAGAATAAATGTGGAATATAAGTTAACAAGATAACTTAAGTTGAAAATTGAGCAGTTTATGGAAAGAGATAGACAATGCAGTTGCTTACAGTAATCTAGGGAGCTGATCTCAAGAACCTGAGCGGTCTTTTCCAGTTTCATGTTCTCCTATGTTTATAAAATAAAACTTTAATCTAGATGTTGGGAAAGAAGAACGATTTTACAAGTTATCTTTTTCATGTTATCTCATTCTGCAGAACATACTGTAGTTATTTATAAATGTGTAACCACCAGCTGCCTTTTCTCACAGTTTTTTTTACTCCCTCAAAAATACACTGATAAGGAGCAAGCAAGGAACAACCACAGGACTACATACATTTGTAAATAGTTGTCTTCAAAAGCAGTACAACTGGGATACATAAAAACCATGAAAAGCCAATTGGTAGGATTTCTTATGAACTTTTGGATTGCTTTTTCACTTGCTTTATATTTTCACAGTGGAGAAAGAGAAGAGAAATGCATAATCGAAGATGTTCCCAGTGACACATTGGTAATTGGTAGGTACCTGTCAATGCTATATGCTGATCTAACCTATGCATTAATAAAGGTAGCTTGTAATGTAACAGGAAAATCTGTGATTGATAGATATGGTAAAACCATGGTGATAAGAAAGAGGGTGCACTGAAAATAACTCCCCTCAGCAGTGGCTAGTCATAATGTCCTCACACTTTGTGTGTATCCATCACACAAAGAAATGCAGAGTTTTCCAGAGTTTCCAGAGTGCTTCACTGACTAGACAAAGAAAAATTCTGTCTTCTAATTCTACTGCCATTATATTGCTGCTTCAGTGTGTGCTTCTATACATTCTGACTGATTTACTCGTTCATACCAGAATTTCTGTAACATGTTTTTCCCCATATCAATGGGAGAGTTACTTTTTCGATCAACACTGGCCTGGAAAGAAGCAATTCAAGATGTACTGAAGTTCCACTTCAGCTGGGATATCACAAGCACATTAAATTAGTCTACAAGAATGTAAATGTTAGATTGGTAGGAGAGAGTAAAAAATAATGTATAATCATCTTTTTTATAAATAATGTCATAAATATGAAAGACAATCCTAAAAATGTAATTTGAATACAGTACACTTATGCTTTTAGAGGTCTCAGCATGCCTTCTGTATGCTAAACTTGTCAGAGCATTAAGAGTAATCAAAAAGTATTACTTGTTAATCAACCATTTTGGTAGTATTCTAGAACATTTTCTAGTGTAGTAAAAATTTATTGCATTTCACACTGTTATAAAGTGCCCCCTGAGCAATTTTAATCATAAGCACATGAAATACATAAATTGTTTTATTGTTAATTATTTATCTTAATATTTTTGCTGGAAAAGCAATAAAGATATTTAATATTAAACTATGCTTTATTTAACAGATTTTTTTCTATGCTTCTATTCAGGGAACTACAAAGTACAACGCTGGGATATACATAAACAAGACTTTCTTGAATCTGCTCCTGGTTTGGGAATGTTTGTGACTGTCACCACTCCTTCTGCTGAGGTAAGTATGCTTTAGGAATGTTTATGTAGGAGTTATGAGTTGACTTTTGGCACTGACAGGCAGCACTATCTAAAAATAATAGGCATATAGGGAAGAAGTAAAACTACAGTCTACAAGGTAGTTCAGTATTTTGATGTTGAAAGGTGTAAGCACCTTGTGATTTCTATCAAAGTAAATGAAGATAACAATATTTGACAGTGTTTTCTGTGGCAAATTTTTGCATTACTACTGGATTTGGGAAACTGTGTCATTAGGTATAGTAAGTGACAACTGAGAAAACAGGTTAGATTTAAAAAAAAAAAGAAAATTCACTTATGAAGTAAAATGGAACAGAATGTACTTAAGCAGCAGAAACAAAGGTTGATGATACACTAAACTGCAAAAGTCAAGATTACCACAAGGCTGCATATCACCATCATGCATAGCAACTGCCTGCATTGCCATGAGGTCCTGAGCTTTTTCAGCAATGGACAATTTATTTCTGTGCCTAGGCAAGGTCTTAGTTTTCAGATTTTAAATGCTTTAGAGAGCATTGATTTTCATACACTGCAGAAATCTATAGCATTTCAATGTTCACTGTGAGCTAAAATTGTTTATTTTTCTCGAAATCTGTTCAGAAATTCAGATAAATTTAATTATGTCAGAAGGTTAATTGATTACTTTTTACATCCAATTCACAGTAACATTTATTGATTGTTTTATTGATATTTATACTGTACATACTCAACATATATAATATCTAAATTACAGGTACTATTGTCAAAACTGTATGGGCCACAAGGAACATTTTCTTTTACATCCTATCTATCTGGGGAGCATATTATCTGTTTACAGTCTAACTCCACAAGATTTGTGGCATTTGCAGGAAGTAAACTGGTAGGTGTATTTCCTAAATATTCTTTGTTGTACTACTATCAATTGCTTACAAACTGCAGAGATTACAAACTAGATTAGAAGATGGTCTAACTGCTAGCAGAAAAATTCAACATTTCCTAGTGATTAAAGAAGACAAACCTAGAATTTTGAAGTTAAAGAGATAAAAATACTCTGTTCTGATATTTAAGTGAAAGAGACAAGACTAATAACTATAGAGTGATTTAATGTTTGTACGGTGCTTTGAATGGGAAAGAGTCTGATCAATAAGAACAACTATTTGTTTCAAAAAGATAGATATGTAAGATTGACTGACACAAACACTTGTCATAAAGATATTTCATGTCTTCATTAACTTAGACTGAATTCCTAAAGAAAAGTTAACATTTTAATTTTTGAAAGAAATTAAAATTAAGAATATATTAGCATATTTGATATTGCCAACTACCAACAAAGTTGGTCTTAATGTAGATTTTGAAAAAAAAAAAAAAGCCATCAGAGGTGATATGGCTGTAATCTATTTCAGCAAAGAATTTAATAAACACTCTTGAGAATTTTACCTATATGCCTCTTCTCAAAAGATAGTTGAACAGGTAAGAACTACTCTCTAGAAGTGCTTTTTTCCCAGTTGCCTGCAAAAGATTAGGTAACCAGCTAGATATAAACATCTCATAAATGTGATAAGCGAGGTAGGCCAAATTTTGTCTTAGATGTGTGCTTTGGGAATGTGTAGATAACAGAACTGAGAAGAGTTAACAGTACTGAAGTGGGGCTATTACACTGTAATAAGCAGGTGTTCTTATGGACCGATTTATAGAAATGAGTGGAAATTCAAGCATACACCGCACAAAAGTACATAGGTTCTAAAAATATAAAAAATATGTGGAGCTTATCAGCTAGAGAAGGTAAGGAGGATAAAGCATTGGCTGGTCATAGTTAACTACACACCATGAATGTGATTCTGAGGATGCACCAGGAGATTTTTAGCCGGTATAGAAGGGAGCTGTATTGAAAATATTGCTCTTTATATCTTCAGGAATAAAGATCACAAAAAGAAAAATATTCTTTAGCTAAGTTAAATCTTTAAGTGGTCTTCTGTAAGAAACAGATGCAGTGGTGGTGATCTGAACTGCTTCAAACAGTTAATGGACAAAGGCTGTGAGATGGATTTCTGGATATTCAGTTATCTAACTCTAAGAGAGGTGAAAGCACATGTGCTCCTCATTTGTGGTTGATGTATGAGTCGAGCAAATTTCTACCATGGTAATACCAGCTCTAGCATTTCTGCAGATTATCTGTTTGGCTAAAAGGTTTTTTTGTTTGTTTGTTTTTTGTTTGTTTGTTTGTTTTTTTCTTTTAGGTACAAATTGGCTTCTAGGAAAACTTTCTCTTATTAGTTTTAGTAAAATTTTTCATTCATGCCAAAATAAGTTGCATAATATTGCAAGTTCCATTATTCTCTTTTCTTTCTATGGGTCTATTGCTTGGCAGGTTTGGGGCATTTTTGCTATAGACTGTACAATAGCTTGTAGGATTTTGGGAGGTATTTCATACTGGATAAACCATGGTTTAAAGAAAAAAGGTACCTTATGGACGATTCTGCTTTAATAACTATGATAAACTGCAAATAATGATTCAGCTGGTCTCCTTCCAGTCTTATATTCCTAACTGTGAGGGGAGGAAATCTAGAAGTGCGTCTATAAAAAGCTTCCTGCAGTATTACTGAAGAGTATAATTTCTGCAATATTAGGATGGTGTGAAATACAATGAATGGTCCTAATAGTGCTCATTTTTTAACTAGTTTCGAAAAAAACCCCAGAAAACATTTTTATCGTGGTTGAATCAATGCTAGCATAAAATAGTGCCCTAAGAGTAGTGAAGATTTTAAATTTGTATAATTATCTTTAAAATGAAATTAAGAAATACTTTAAATATCCCACCTGATTCTAATTTTAGAAAGGATTTCTATAAGCAATCAGAACTTAAAGGGAAATTATCCATAGTTTCTATTTTCCTAAAGAATTTTGAAAACACAGAAGACACAGTAATGAGAATATTTTTTCTGTTTGCAGCGTATCCATTTGGACATTAGAGTTGGAGAACATTTTTTGGATGAATCTGTTGTTCAAGCCAAAGACACAGTGAATCAAGTTACTGTCAGACTAGAACATCTAATTGAGCAAATTTATCACATATCCAAAGAACAAAACTATGAAAGAGTAAGTATGTTCCCTAATGGAAATGTAAAAATATTGTACTTAGGCTTTTGATTTATAAAATATTATGAGTTTTATTATTTAATTGCAGTGTTATTTTTAACTAACTCATAAAATCTATTGGTATTTAACCAAAATAGCCTACATTATCTTGCAAAATATTTTAAAGCTGTAACATAAAAATAATTAATCACTGTGAACTTATGCTTATAGCAACAGGTGTTATTTTAAAGCAGGAATTTCCAAATATAGCTTTCTTGGTCAGAGTCAATAACAGCAGCTGAGCAGATGGCAGGTACTGTTGCTGGTGATGTTGCCAGCTGTTGTTACCAGGCTGGTCTGTGTGCATAAACTTTATTGGAGTGGGTAAGGAAATGACTGAGTATATATTTATTTATCTCCATGCAGTTAGAAATAAAGCTCTCCTTCAAACAAGCATACACCCGTTGTCTTCATTTTTCTGTATGTATGCAGGCAGTCAGACTGTGTTTAAAATATATCAACTAGTTACCTAAATAAAGAAATTTGGCTGCAAAAAGTTATTGACTGCAATATGGAAGTGACTGTAAACCAAAAAAGGCTTAAGCCTGTACTAATGGAACATATTTAGCACAGTATATCTTTTGTGAACAAGGGAAAGCTCTGTTTGCCTTTCTGCTGCATGATATTGTGTGTCTGCTTCTCAGTTTTGGTTTGTAAAGATATCCACCTTATGGATAGGAACAAACTTCCATTTTTATAAACAGATAGCAGCATGAAACTTACAGAAGCCAAAAGGTAACAATTACGCTTTTCTTTTTTTCCTCAGGAGCGTGAAGAAAAATTTCGGAAGACAAGTGAAGAAACCAACAGCAATATTTTGTGGTGGGCTATTGTACAAACACTAATCCTCATCTCCATTGGAATCTGGCAAATCAAATCTCTTAGAGATTTCTTTATATCTAAGAAGCTTGTTTAAGCCTTATAAAGTAAATGCACAGTTTTGAAAATTGCATACCATATAACACCTAACATCCAAAGAAACCCTGTGTCTATGAGAAAATTTGTTGTATATAAGTGTCAAGCTTCTCTCATCATCTGCTTTGGTTCTTTAACTCTGGTTTCCCCATCTGTGTCACAGGCCCTGGAATCCCCTTACATTTTACTCCTCAAATCCCATTTTTATACATTTCTTTTCCTCTGCAAATGTAAAGCTAAATCTAGAAGAAGGGTTCAATGACAACAAAGAGAGAGAAAAATAAAAGCCAAGTGATGCAAATGAAACAATTGTTCACCACCAACTGAGTGATGCCCAGCCAGTCCCCAAGCAGTGGCCCCCCTGCCAACCTACACCCTAGTTTTATTGCTGAGCTTGACATCATATCGTATGGAATATTCTTTTGGTCAGTTGGGGTCAGCTGTCCCAGCCATGTCCCCTCGCACCTATTTGTGCACTTCTACCTTACTCACTGGTGGGGCCATGTGAGGAGTAGAACAGGCCTTGATGCTGTGTAAGCCATGCTCAGCAGGAACTAAAACATGTCTGTGTTATCAACACTATTTTCCACGGTTGTTTATGTAAATTAGTCTTTATGAAGTGTGCCAAAGTAAACCAAATTACAGGTTTCTTAGTAAACACTGATTTTGTGCCTATATATTTTAAGTTATTCCTGCACTAAACCCTTCATTCCGTTTTTGGAGAATTATTTTTATTTTAATTATTCAGCAACTGGAACATGACTGTCTAAGGAACTTACCAGTTTTTGACTTAATCATGCATTTCCATTCCACTTATTGCAGCTTGAATATACCTTTATGCATTAATTTAGCTGGTTTATGTACAACTAGCAGAATAACTACAGTATCATGCAATTAAAAGTCAAATGCTGTGGTTAAAAATTCAGATAAATAGCTTGACAAAGCAACAGCAGTGTAAAAAGGAGTTGGAGGTGGCTATAACATGACCTATCTCAGCACTTGTTTAAACACATAAAATCATGGAACATGAAAAAGTTTCTAGAGAGCATGGTCATAGCAAAATATTGTGGTTTGTCTTCATACTTGTCTTTCCAGACCCTCCACTAGTCTAAAAGGTAGTGAAAGCTGAAATATCTGTAGACCAATTCCTGTTTTAAAGGCATGCCTTACTTTCTTTTTTCTGTCTTCTCACCTTTTGTTTTCATTAACAAGGAAATGGCATTGACCTTTACGATCACTTATGTTTATAGAATGGGAATGAAAATACAACTGTGAGTATGTGAGAATCCATAAAATTGATACACAATAGAGACAAAAAGCAATGTTCTATGGACCAAATCAATCAAAATAAAATCTCACACAGCTACTCACTGAGGTGTGTCCTATATTTAAAAATTCTGAGACTTTAGAGTTGTCACTTGAAATGCCCAGTAAATAAGTGTTATCAAATTAACCTTTATAGACCACTCACTTCCAATATGTCTTGTTATAACATCTTTGGTGGCGGAAAAGAAGGAAAGATATGTTACAACCATATCGTATATGAAGTCCAGAAGAAAGCTTAATAAAGGTTGTGGTTCAGACTTTAGCTGATATTTAGTGTAAGGCTCCGAGCTACATCCCAATAACAAACTTAACTCATGTCACTTACAATACACTTCACAGAATCACAGAATCACAGGTTGGAAGGGACCTCAGGGATCATCTAGCCCAACTTAATCTTGTAAATTGAAAGGACATGCACCATGTCAGCATTTATGAAGGAGCTAATTATGTTCCTCTGTATTAATTAGGTCTCTACTCAAACCAGCATTGAGACTTGGAGCCTTGACTATAGCTTGAGAGTGCTTCATTCTTTATCTATAATAATAATTAAATATCTTTGCTTTGATGAAATGTTTTCAGTTTCCTTCAAGATTTTTAGTTTACTCTATGAAGCAGAAACTGAATCATAGCTCCTTTGGGAAGTATTTTGGGGGCAGCAGTCTTTATGAAGTTAAAAGCCAGAGGTTCCTCCTGTGCAGTCAGTGGCTTTGTCATACTCAGAGCTACAGCCTGTGCTGCCAGTAGGTCTGCAAGGGAATTTTTCCCTAAAATTTTCATCATGGGAAATTAGCAAACCCTGGGTTTTCTCCAGTCTAAAAAATGAGATTCAAAACTCCTTGATTTGCACTTTTTTTCCCACCAAAAAAAAAGCAAAAACAAACCTGTGACAGTGAATCAATAACCTTCCCAGATTCCTGCATTTAAAAGAATTAAAAACCACTGCCATTTTCCACACACTTGTGGTCCCGATGGCAGCCCTTGCTGCATGGCTGCCTCTCGAGGAGAACAGGGCTTGTGGTGAAACACCCACTCAGAGCCCTGGTGGCTACTCCACTTCAGCTGCCCACGTGTGGAGAAGGGAGGGGAAGATCTCTCAGAGAGGATCCTCTGCGTGGGTACCCTCTCCACTTTGATAGTGAAAGGACAGAAAAAGCCCTTTTTTGGGGTGTGAGGGTCAAACCCTGCTGCCCTTTGGCCCCACTGTGTGGGGGAGGGGCGGGCACAGCCACCCCTCATCTCAGGGCCCCGTGCTGCCTCTGACCAGAAGAACATGGCGGAGGGAGGCCTGTAGGCCTCACCCAGGGGTGGCAAGGAAGGTCGGTGTCTGCCTCAGCTGCCTGCTCCCTGCCAGGCCCTCCTGCCTCTCTGCCCCATGGCTGTCCTGGTCTTTTGCAATGTCTGCTTCTGTGAGCCCCGCAAGCCCACCCCACGGTTCAGCCTCACCAGCTGTGGCCATGTTATCTGTGAGAGCTGCCTCCAGAAAGGTAATGGCTGCTGCAGGCACAGGCGGCTCAGGCCTCTGCTTCATGGGGTCAGGCAGTGCCAGTGGGCACAAATTTACCTTAACTGCTAGCATTTCTGACCCCCTGTGGAAAAAAGAAAGGGATGACATTTCTTCTTGTCAGTTGAGTGTTCTTGATAAACCTTTTCAGTTCTTGCTATCGATTTTCTTTAAATAATAAAAACCACCTGTGTCTGCCTCCAGATGAATTCAGCTGCAGCAGTGTGGCTTTGAGAGCCTTAGACACAGAAAACTGGAGGCTTTCATAAAAGTTGAGTCTGGATGGTTATGATCCATGATTGCATTGTAGAAAAAATAAGATGGTATTTTGTTCTGCCTAATTTTGGAAAGGGCATGCTTTTTCATTAGTGAAAGAGAAATTTGCAAAACATAGGATTTGTTTAGGGCAGGTTTTGCTAATAGTCTTAAGACATTTTAAATCTCAGTACTGGCACTGAAACAACAGAAAATTATCAGCAGCATTAGGAGGATTAGAGGTGATATTTTGAAGCTCTTGTCTGTTGTATGCAATTCCTGAGTCATACTCTGGGACTCCTGTGGTGTGCTTAGCTGAAGATCTGTGGAAAAGATAGCAGAATAAGGAAGCTGGTTTTCAAAAGAGAAAATAGACAAATATCAATGTTTCTCCCTTTGAGGTAATCCTAAATGACCAGGGTTTTGTAAGGACACACAGAATAAACGATCTGTCTGTATTTCAGAATTAAAAAGTTTTCACTAAAAGTTTTCACATGGTTGCTGTTGAGGAGAGACGATCATAAAATGCAGCCTCTAAATACAACTTGCAGGCTCCTAGAACTTGAACAACTTTCCTTTCTGCTGTTAATATGTTTTGGCAGAAAAAAACCTGAGACGTTGTATATTTTTTTTCCGTGAATTCAATAATAATGATACTATCAGGTTTAAAATCTATTTATTCTTTAAAGACATTTATAAACATTGATCCTTAGAATCCTTAGAAAGAAAGCAGCTAGTAAAATTATCAGTTATAAATACTGTAGTTATATGCATTTATTAGAAATATTTGCTAATAAGTTCGCAAATAATCAGAGACATTTTAAAAATGATAAAGTTTTAAAAAGTGATGTTTTTCACTGCAAAATTCACACGGTAAAATTATTAATTATTTGAAGTTAAGGTTTCATATATTTTATTGGGATGCAGTCTGGCTCCCTCAATCTAAAATGTCATTTATCTGGCTGACTTTAACTCATTAGTGCACATAAACATACATTTAATTAAGCCAGTCAAGTAGTCCTATTTAAATCAAAGGAACTAACAGTCACCTGCACTCAGTGACACTAATGATATTCATAAAATCATTTACATAAATGTTTATTTGCGGAAGTAAGACTTGATGACATTCACATGCATTTTCCCTGTGCAACTGTGTGTAATGGTTATAGAATCAAATCCTTTATTCATGTTTATTTGCATTACTTGTATAACCTTCAGATTCCTTCCACAAGCTCCAAACAAAGGCTTAGGCATCAAATTCTATTAAAAATTTATTCGATATCTATTGAGTTTGATGTATATTTTAAGTGTGTCTTTACCTTACAGGGAAAAACGATGAATGTTTGATCTGTAGAACTCCTTGTCGTACATTATTCCTTTCAAAACAGGTAAATGAAGCTTTAGTATTGTTGTATTACATTAATCTGTAGTTTGCTTAACAGCTAAATTATTTGCATTAGAAAATATTTCCCTTTTGTTTGCCAACTGTGACATGAATATTTACTGATGATAGGTTGGTAGACTTAGACGCTTATACACTACACAGCTTTTAGTTTTATGGATTAGTTCAAATAAAAGCCTACAGAGACTCTTTAGGTTTTCAGATTCTGCTGGTGTAAATAATTTCAACCTTTTCAAGAAATATGGCTGGCTACTGTGTAACATCAGTGACTACTTCCAAAATGTGGAAGAATGTTTATTGGCTTTGGCAGTGGTACATCAGAGAACATGGACTGTAATGAATTATTTCATGTAATGGACTGAACTGAAAACGTGCATGGCGGTGCATCAATGTTTTCAAGTGTATGGGGTTTATTTCTCCTTTTTTTCTCTTAAGCTTAACTATCTTCTTCGTGGTGATGTGATTAAGAGAGGATCTGAAATATTGTTGGGAATTCTTATTATTCACTAAAGAATGAACAACTTTTAATTCCCTTCCTTGAGAAATCATTAGAAAGATTTAATTTTCCCATTTCTCTCAGGAACCATCTACTTCTTAGGTGATTTTATAAATGGGTTGTGGAAACATTTGTATTTTCCTAGACTGATGCCTACCTGAGAGACAAGCCTGCCTTACAATGACAAGAAAAATACTACGAGCATTCAATCAGCTAACACATAAAGTCCTACAAGGGTATAAGGCAATCGTGTATGAAACAGAGGACAATTTGGAACTAACCCTGAAGTGGTGACCTTGGAGGGCATGGTTTCTCTAGATATGTTTAAAACTGAGATGATATGTATCTAAATACAGAAATCTCTACCTATACATACTGTATATGAAAAAGTAAGACTTACAATTTTTTTTTGTATTTGTAAACACAGAATCTTGCAGAAATGAAACAGGGTAAGGAAGACAATGCTACCAAAAATACAAAATTACAGCAAAACAACAGAATGCAAACATAATACAAAGGAACAATGCACACAGTAATAAAATTTAAAAAAAAACCCAAAGCCCCTCATAAAACTTCAAAAGAAGGTATTTTAATAAGCTTTCAATATCAACCTACCCTGGCTGTAAATTTTGTTATTAATTTTAGTCACAGAATAATTCATGTTGTCAAGGACCTCCAGAGGTCATCCTGTCTAACACCTTCTCAAAACAAAGCTGATTTTGAAGTTAGATCAATCTTAAATTGCAGCCTTTTGACAGAACTTGATAATGTGCTTCAAAAATACTGAAGGAATTTAAAAATGCAATGATTGGAATACTAACAAAAATATTAGCTGTTTCATTAAAACCTGCTCTGGAGGACTGGAAGGAAGAAAATTACCATATTATTTTAAAAAGACATTAATGATGATTGTTTAGCCTTGATTAAGAACAGATAAAATGATTGGAATGATAATTAAAGATGCATATAAAAAAGTCATGGCTCTGTAATTCGGGAACCTGAGTGGAAATATACCTGGTAACCTTTATGAGCTTGATGCTATGGGAGAATTCCCAATGAGTAGGAGGTCCTATAAATGTGTTAAAACTCCTCATTAAATTGTATATTGGGGCAATCAACATCTACACATTAAATATTCTCATCTTCACAGTAATGCATGCTTGTCACCTTTATATCTTCCTTCTAAGTCTCATGATCCCTGCTTGCTTTTTCCCAGAGGATGGTTGTTATGATAAATCAGAATCTGGCTGTTCATTATTTCAAAATATCACGTTCCCATCTGCTACTCCTCCATGCAACAGATAAAATATAAACAGTGTTCTACAAACGTTTATTTTAAAGAGTACTTAAATCAGCCACAAACCTGGCTGGTTTTTATTTTTCTCAGATCTGATAGGTTCTTAAACCAAGGTCATTGCTTTGTTAAGACCCTAAATAGGTTTCTAGATCTTGCCTCCTATGAATACATTTTAAAGATGTCAAATGTATTTTTATTAATACATTATTTTTTTCTAGAAGAAATTTTATTGTCTTGTTTATATTTTCTTTACTTAAATACAATAGATAAGTTAGACTGTGCTGTCTATATGCTTTTTTCTTTCTCAGTGTGCCAATTCATCGTGTGGAAATTTTTTAATACTTTGGTGATGTCAACCAAATTCAAAAGAGCAGAGGAAGTTTCAAATGCAATTAATTTCCTCCTGTGAGTTCTATAAAAATTAGTAGCTGGGGAAAGCAAAGAAAAGTAGTTTAGTTCCCCTGGTGAGAGAAGTCCAAGTCCAGCTCATTGATAACCAGAAGTGCATTTGGCAGCATGTGCGCAGTTCTACAGTAACCAAACAGCACAGGAATAATCTCCCCAGGGAAGTGGTTGACTTGGCCATGCTGGACACCTTCAGGAGTCGTTTGGACAGGGTGCCGGGCCATCCTGTCTAGACTGTGCTCTTCCTAGAAAGGTTGGACTAGATGATCCCTGAGGTCCCTTCCAGCCTGGGATTCTGTGATTCTGTGATTCTGTGATCTTTGCTCAGATGAAGTGCTATACCAGACATCGAAGCAGATGATGTCAGAACAGGGGGAGCAAAATATACAAATCTGTTGCTAATCCAAGTTATGAACTTAGCTCCTCATGTAATTATTTTTGATATATATAAGACTCAGTTCCCTCTTAATATTAAAAATATATAATATAAGAACATGTTGAAAATAGGTTTGGCAAATGCAGCTCTTATTAAGTCTTGGATATTTCACTTTATACTAGTATTATACTGGTTTTGGAGTATGTAAAAATATCTTCTCTCTATGTTTGTGCATTTCCAAAGGGACCAAAGCCTAGTTCTTTTTTATTTCAATGCAATATTTTTAAATAATAGCACTTATCTTTCTATTTTCTTAGCAGCCTCGAAAACTGTTTCTTCATTCACAGCTGGCTGGATTCTTATTTCTTTCAAGAATTCACCTTTCTTTACTTTTTCAAATTTCTAACTTTTTGAAATTCTTTAGTACTTCTGGGATTAATTTACATTTTGCCTTCTACGGTTTCAGTTCCTTTTGACTGGATTTTGAAAGGTAGTTCCTTACATGAAGGATGCTTTTTTTCTGAGACAATCTTCTTTTGTCATCTCAATATGTTGGGATTGTTTTTGCCTTTCTGTTCATCTTTTGGCTACTTATAAACATACCTTCTATTATACAATCACAAGAGAACCTTCCAATTCACAGTTTACAGGTAGATGGTTTTTTTTTAGCTAGGTACCTGATTTTAAAAGCTGTCTACTGTTACAGTAGAAGATGACTGCAATGTGATCACTGTTAGTTCTTAGTAATATAGCTATTTTAACTTAGTAATATAACTAGTGTAACTATTTTGGGGTTGTATTTTTTTTTTGTTTTTCTTATGAATAAATTAGGAATACATGCATTCTGGAATAAAGGAACTCTTAACTGAATTATTTACATTGCTTTGTAGATTTGTATAGATGTCCAAATGTCACTTACATTCTGAATTTCACTTTATATTCTGTAGCATTTCTTTCTCCCTATAAATAATAAACATATTCCTGAATTACAGTGATAGCTTAGGTAGAGAGCACTTACTCAGCATTTTCTAAAAACTCAGTTGGCAACATCATGATCTCTGATTAAAAGTCTTGGCCACAAAATACTTGAAAAATTAAACTATCATTTTAGGGCTTTTTCTCTCCTGTGAAGATAGCATTCTGCTACCAACAGGCAGGAGAGGTAAAGGGAACCGTGTGAGCGCTGGAACCATTCTGAAAAAGGACTTAAACAAAACTGATTATAAGATGCATCTGTGTTGCTGGGGATGGTGAGAACCAAAAAGCACAGAAAGGGACTGCCAGAAACCTGGCTGTTGGTCTGAAGGCAATGCCTCTTCCAGGGGACCAAAACACCTTCCTTGAATGTCCTCTGGAACTTGTTATTGTCTTAGTTACAATAAGTATATATGTATGTAAATATTAAAACAAAATCACAAAGCCTTCCAGATGGTTAGTAAGGACATTAAATAAAACTGGGCATGTTTTCAATTTCTGTATCATCCTACTCTTATTCTGTCCATTTTTTATTTATATACATTGATCAATTTAAGGAACATTTCATAAAATGTTGTATTTAATATAGTTTGCAAATAAAAATGCTAACATTGGTATACTTTCTTTTCTTGGTAGACAAATCCTGATATTCAATCACTGTTCATGGGAATAGATACGTTGTGCAAGAAATATTCAAAAGAAATAACACAGGTGAATCTGCCTTATAACTTTTTAACTCTATATAATAATCAGCAACTTCTACTGAATTTTATATAAAATATATGAGTGAAATCTTGAAAATTAATGTATGCCCGTTACTGTCTTTTCTTCCTTAATTCCACAGTTTCAAAGTTCTTAAAGCATAAATTATTCATCATGGTCACTGCTTATGTTTTCAAATTCTCTCTGAGGACCACTAGTCTGGTTATTTTAATGAAGTAAAATCACTTTCAGTGCCATGCAATGAACCTTAAACATGCCCAGATAGTGTGCCCTAATTATAGCAATAAAAAGTTACACAGTGAAAACCTGAGCTGGTTAAAGACCTGAGCTGAATGATGTCTCTCTCTCTCTCTCTCCCCCCGCTCTCTCCCCAAAGCGAGCAAGTTAACAATGATCCCTGATCTCAAAGGCTAGGCTTTATTAAAAATAAGAACAATCTAATTCTTCAGGAGCAAAAAAAAACCCAAAAGAGGTCTGTTTTTTTCAGACAGATGCAATAAAAGATTTCAAGTTAAATTTCCTTCCTGCCTTCTGTAAACTCCAGGCAGGATGCCTTACTTCAGGCTTAGTTTCCAGCCGAGAACTTTAGTAGTTGTCTGGGTTAAATGAATACATACAAACTCCCATTGCTGCCTCATTTTCTGCTCCTCTTCAGCTTGGCTTTGTGACTTGCCCTTGTCCCTCTCGCTGAGCATTTCAGTCTCAGTTTCAACTGCTCTAGGTTGAACTGTAGTAGCACATCCTCCCTCAACCCACCTGCAAACTTCATTGTGTATTCTCATCTCCTTGGGCTGGTACTTGTTTGGCCTTGTGGTGAACTTGCTGGTCCAGCAGAAGAATAACCCAGGGAAGATCAC
Source organism: Phalacrocorax carbo (assembly GCF_963921805.1). Classification (NCBI taxonomy): domain Eukaryota; kingdom Metazoa; phylum Chordata; class Aves; order Suliformes; family Phalacrocoracidae; genus Phalacrocorax; species Phalacrocorax carbo. The sequence continues at coordinate 7,636,841 of NC_087516.1, read as the reverse complement.
TTGCTTCCTTTAATGGTGATTATGGATTCACAGCTGCTCTACTCTATGCTTCACAAATTTCTCCAAAGCTGAGAGGGGTCCCTTTCCTCAGCACTCCTCCTCCTAAGATACATAGGTGACACAAGGTAAAGAAGAAGTCTTCCTCTGTCCTTCCATACACACTTTTTAACAGCATGCATGATGATCAGCAGTTGTTCTGTAAGCTGAACAAATCCACACAGCTATGCCACCAATCATACATGAATACAAACTTCTGTAATGTGTCAAAGAAAGGAAAAAATGGACATGATCTCAAAAGACTAAGGTGGGTTTTCTGTAGCCTGAGATAACCTATGGGAAACATATTGACGTGTAAAGGTATTAAGGTATGTTCAGAACTCCCACCAGCATCAAAAGACATAAGAGCAGCTTGTGCTGTCTTAGCACAGAGGTTTATCTAATTGTATCTGCTGTCACAACAGCAGATGCTTAGGAAAGCATATGAGAACAAGGCTGCCACGTAATGCTATGTCTTCAGAACAGCCTCCTAGCTTTCACCGGCTTGTGGCACAAGGGTTTCTCAAGGTGGGGTTGGTGCCTTTGTAATCAAAAGCTTTTGGTGGATATTTTTCCCCATGTAATTGTTAAATTGTTTTCTGAATATCTAGCACCTATCCCATGCTATGGAAAGGAGGTCCACAGGTTGTACACTGTGTGATGATGATTTCCTTTTTCAGGTTTTAACCTGTTAAACGCTAGTTTCATTTGATATTCTTGAATCCCATTCTAGAGAAAAAAGTAACCAGTCCCATGTACTCCATCTGTGCTAATCATTAGTTATAGACTGCTAACGCATCCTTTCTTCAACTATCCTTTTTTTGGCCATGAAGACTCATATTCTATGTGGTCATTCTTTTACATACTCTTACATACCGCTGATTAATGTGAACTATTTCCAGACCTACCATATTGTTTCTGAGATGTTAAGCAGGCTTAGGATATAGCAACATACATTTTTTGAAGTGGAGCAAATATATTCCCTGTTCTATTAATTTTTTTTTAACCACTTTTAAATGGTTTGCTTTTAAGTTAAGTGGTCATACCGACCACTGAATTGTCATTTTCATAGCTTTCTGCTTTCTAGACCCAAGACCTCATTTCTGAGTGCTGGGAGGCAGCTCAGAGCCATTGCTTCTGAGTAGCTGTTTTTTCCATCAGTTCTTCTGGAGACACTTCTGATCCTTTGATGAGTATCTAGTGGGAACCTCCCAGGCTCTTCTACAGTGAATAAAAAGTAACCATTTCAATTAGATGCTCTGCTATGGCTTTATCTCCTCTGAGTGCTTCTTCTTGGTTGTCTCTATCCCTACACATTTTCTGGCAGTTTTCTTACATGTGAGAAAAAAGATTTATTAGTAAGTTATTGCCCATAGTAATTTGTTCTTCAAGCTCTTGTCTTGCCTACCTTGTATGTTTTTACTTTTAACCTGTCATGGTTTACGATCCTCATTTGGACACAAGAAGTGCTTACATACCACCAGACAGTGTGTCTAACAATTATTTTTTAATTAACAGGATATTTTTGCAAGGCAACTTATAATTGCCAGTAAGACACATTACTTTTTATGTTGCCATTAATTTTATGTTTGCTTAGCACTAATGAATAAGAAACACCACAGCTAAACTGGCTTTCCAATGTCTTTACCTTGTTATTGAACGGAGTGTTAAAATATAAATTCAGTGAAATAAATCTACTAACTCTAGTGTAGGTCACACTAGATTAAATAAAATTGATAAGACTTTCCTACCATACTTATTCCTCTACCATTCCGTAACTTGGAATGTTTCGTTAGAGAGGATATAAAGAAGATATGTTAAATACTTACTAAAATATAGAAAAATTTGAATACTGTGACGTTGTTCTTCTCCATCACTTTTTTGCTGACGTTGCATGAACGTAATTAGGTGAGGCTTCATATAACTGTGTTTATTTTTAGGTTTCAGAATTTCAAGAAAAACATCGTAAACATTTATTGGCATACCACAGACAAAAGGTAACTAATTATTATTGTCTTTTTTTTTTTTTTTTTAAATGTTTGCCTTGTTACTTTGGCTTATTTTTAGAAAATATATTCACCTTTTATTGTAATACTTAGAGTAATTTATCAGGGTTGCCTCATTTCTGTCATCATAAATACCAGGTTTGAATTATTTAAAATTTCTGAGGACTTTATTAATTATGGTTACTATTATTTAATAAAACAGATTTTAGTCGTGGAATGACTGAGATTAAATGGAGAGTCAAGGGGCAGGGAGAGAAGAAACCATTTCACTGCATCAAGAAGAAAGTGGAAGAGGTGGGGAGGGATTCATACTCAGATGATAAGCCTAGAGAAAAAGAAGACTAGGTCTGACAGAATAAATTAGAAGCTTGAGCAATAGAGAACAAGACTATGGGCTAGTACCCTGAGTCAGGGATAGCTCTATCATTAGAGGTTGCATATATATATACACAAAACCCATATATATATCTTTAAGGTATTTTGGCCTTAAAATGATCCAGTCCTACAGAGTGACAGGGTAAAGTACATTGTTCCTAACATCTGTACTGGTCACTTTCTTAATTAAACCTGGCTCTCATGAGGAAAAACAAAAAAGAAGAATACAAAAAAATCAGGTCTTAAGTAAATTGGATTTTGTCTTTAATCTGTTTTGCAGTCTGACATCTGCAAAAAGAGCATAATATCTCCCACAAACAATATGATTTTATAAAGGTATATCAGGTAATATTATTAAAGGGTTCAAATAATATTGTGAGGAGAAGCATGAAAATTTAACAAGAAAATCCATAATTTCTCTTAAAATCAAAATACGAATAGCATGAAGTAATGAAGGACTAAGGTCACACAATGGCAATTACGGATAAAATACAGATGCAGTACTGAGGCTACTGAGTAAATTTTTATATCCTTCATAAAATATAATGTATGAACATGGAATGAAAGACTGTAAAAAATACACATACTAGGGAGCTGACCTGATGTTCTTGACCTTAATGTACTTCAGTTTTGCAAGCCTGTAACATTCTTTACGGGAGATTTTTTGGTTGTGTCTATAACAATAGGACATATTCTTCATATAAGATTACAAATAGATACTGCAAAGAACTGAATAAATTTGAAATCTGAAATAAGAAATAAAGGAACATGGTATTTGGTATTTTATATAGTTATTGGTAACTTTTCCAGATAATTCTGTATTAAATGAAACATAACTTTTATATCAGATATGGAAAGAAAGAAGAAAAATAAAAGCAAACTATTTTTAAGTACTTTTCTTAGTATTCATTTATCCAATATTATGAGCACACTTAACAAAAGGTAATCAAACTACATCTGTAAGTGCCAAAAAGAAGCATATCTTTTTAGGACTGTCTGTTTAATGGATCCACATAACAGCTCTAGTCTTGCCACAATAAATCAGGCATAGCAATGATGTCTAAGGTTAAAACCAATAGCAAACAGTTCAACACTTCAGAATACTAGTTGTATGAAAATGAAGTTGTATATCACACTAACAGATTTTGTTTAAATCTATGATTGCCTCACAGACAGTAAAGTTGGAAGAATCTCTCAAGAAAGTGACACAACAAATGCATCAGATACAATGGTAAGAGGTTTAATGCAGCAAAAGTAAATGAGAAATAGTCTTTGTAATCAGACAACTGTGAGTTTAATGGAGAAAACAATTTAAAAAGTCATGCTTTATTTGCCTTTCTCATATAGTGTGTCGCATAAATAGAAGGAGCATATTTTTTACAGAAATAAATGAACAGTGATTTCTCTCATCAGGTCCGTTTTCTTCATATTAATCAAGCCTGTTGGGAAGGAATAATTTTATTTATAAATTGAAGCCAACAGTTACTCTAAAAGTGAACGTTTAGTAATCTTTATCATATAGATATTGAGTTCTAAAATTGTTATTTGCATTTACATGAACATGTTTGTGTTTTTTCCAATGGGCTTTTCAGCATCAGCCTGGAAAGTACTATGAGACCTTTCCTAGTATCTAGCACATTTGCAAAATTACTTTTGTAACATGATTCTCATCTTCTCTGTTTCTAGTAAAAATCTACTTCTTGACTCATCTTAAATGAGTGTTTTTTTACAAATGCATCAGAAAGATACCAAAGAGGTAGCTCATCATTATGCCCCTACACCTTAATCTTTTTGTCTTATTTATTTCCAACTTAAAGCCAAAGTTCTTCTTGATCCCTAAGTGCACTCAGTACTACTCTTTTCAATTCATTACATTTTGTTTTAATTATTTGTTTGACAATATCACTTTGTTTTTAAATCATTATGTAGTTCTTCTCAATATTGATATAACTTTCCATCTCCAGAACTTTCTGTCTTCAGATTTCACAAACTGCAGGCTACCTCTGAGTCATCAGGGAGTATATTAAACAGGATCACTTGCAAGACTAAACTCAAGGGGACATCACTAGTAACATTTCTGCACTTTCTTCACTTTTTTGTTGCTGTTGCTTCCCTTTTAACTTTTTTTCGTGGTATACTTACTTGATTTAATTGCTCTTATCTCTGCTTTAAAGTCCATACAGCACTCTAATATTTAAATTTAATTAACGCAGAAAATATATACTATCTTACTACTACCAGAACATAAAACAAAAGAAAAAAGATATCAGATTGATCTATTGTGATCCACCTATGCTGAAATTATTACATTTTCCACAAAACATTTGTTTCCATGTCCTATTTTATCCTTCCCATTTTCTAAGACTTCAAAAACTACTGGGGAAAAAAACTTAACAGGCTTAGCCTGCTTTTGCCTTTTAGTGAATATGGGTATAAAGAGTAGTGTGTAGGTGTAATCTGCTTCTCCCTATAGATCCGTCTTTTTGAGAGAAGCCCTTCATGAATGCCACTTTATGAATACCAGTGATCAAGGATGCTGACGTCTCCTTAATAAGCCAGTTCAGGAAGCCAGCAATTTAATTACAAAGTTTTGTTGATCTTTATTCTTTTTCTGTGTTTTTTCAGTGTAGACTTTCTTTGGAGTCAGACATGCACATAATACTGTATTATGCTCTCTTACGCTGTTTGGTGTAATATAACTGAAAGAAAAACAATATAAAGGAAACTATGTATGTGGTGGATTATCATAGTTTATATATTTTTATCCACTGCCTCCTTTTTCTTGTCTGCATGTCAAATAAATAGCATCACAGAGTTCTTACTGAATTTCAGGTTTTTCAGCATTCTGCCAAGACAGTATGACCTAGGGCTTCTCCTTGCATGCCCAGTAGACATATTCCCCCTATTTATGGTTCTTGATGAAGGTATCAGTTTTACGTAGCCATTGGTGAATAGCATAAATATGTCAACTTTTCTTTTGATAACTATATTTTTTAAAGCTTGGGAAATGTATACATTGAAACGAAGATTTCTGGCTCAATAAGAGTTGTATTTTACCGTCAGTTGTTCCATAAAGTACTTTTGCCATAATGTTATCCTAAATTGGTATTGTTGAGCATGTAATGACTGATACAGACATTATGATACAAAGAAGAAGTTAATAGCTTAGGAAATAGATTGTTATTTTGCTTCATGGTAAACAGTGAAGCAAATAGCTGGCACAAACCAGCTATTGATGGATAAAATGTTTTGATTTTATGCTTTATTGACCAACCGGACAAATGAAATAACGAAACCAGCTTTCAATTTCTATCTGTTGTTTCTTCTGTTTCCCCTTTAGTATGAAACCTCCTGAACAAAATACACAACTACCATTTTGCAGTACAAGTAGAAATCCACTTTCCAGTAAGAAGTGTTGGTTTAAGATACTAATTATAGAATACATATCACTGGATATAGCTATGTTCTAATAATAAATTTATTAATGACTTTAGTTCCTTCAAGAAAACAGAATGGTTACTCTTCATGTTCTCTTCATCCTAGTCATCCTTCTGCTTCTGAAATGTAGGTACAAATCAGATGATTTTCAGTGAAAATCTTAACAGTGACAAAATACTGATATTTTATACACAAAGCCATTTTTTGGAAGTGCATTTAACATAAGTATATTTTCTGGGTTTGGGTTTTGTTTCTGCAAACTGTGTAAGTATGAAAGAGCTGGGGAAGGTCTTATCTATCCAAATGTACGTTATAGCTACTTGTATAGATTGCCTTTGTAATCATACAAAGGAATAAATTCTAAGGCATGATGCACCTTATTCTAAAGACTTCTTGCATAGATAGATTATTTAGTGACAAACTCTTCCCATTGACTATAAGGAAAAATTAAATGGCTTGTACAGACACCTACTGTAGTTGTCTAAAGTTAGATGAGATGAACTCCAGTAAGGCTCATTAAATTTTGAATAAATTGAACATACAGCTTGCTCAAGCTAAAAGATTTCTATACCTGTGACTGTGAGTTTATTTTTTATAAAAAAAGAAAATTCACAATGCCCTTGTTGTGGAGACAAGTGACAAATATATAAATATGCATATTTATTCTATATTAACTCCTAGAATAATGACGCTAATCATAAAATAACTTCTCTGTAAACGTCGAAACCAAAGTTAAGAATCAATCAATAGATTTTGCTTACTGCTAGTGGGTTTTGGAACAAGTCCTAAATACTCATATATGTTATGCATTATGTATTATGCTTTTCCATTATTAATCAAATTTAACATGAGAATATAAGGTAATTTTAGTCACTATAATGAATGTGTTATTTTTGTTACAATGTCATACTTATTTTGACCTTTGTTGTAAGAATGGAGTCAATGGAGATTGATCCTGTACCTTCACCAATGAGGAAAGTAAGTGGGGGTTTTGTACGTATGTTTATATACATGTATATGTTCATATATATGCTTTTGATTTCTTCTACTCTGCAAAAAATAGGATCCCCCCGACTTCATAACAATTCTTATGTAAATGCTGATTTCAGCTATACTTGATGCTTTGATGCTTAGTAGAAGTCAGATGATCCCCAAAAAGGAACCAAAAGGCAATTCAATGATTTCTGGAATTACATTCTTCACATGCCATATACAGGATTTTAAACTTCTGATGCTAAATTAAATGGCAAATTCTTGAAATGTCAGTGTGCTTTTATTATAAAAATGTTGTAACTGTTTCCAAAATAAATGTCACTAATGCACAGATTTGAGAGTTGCAATTAAATTTAAGTTCTAATATATTAAAGAATGGAAATATAGGTAAGATTTCCACCTTTGCCACCCCCCATGTAGATGTCTGCAGTGCAGATCTATGCTAGCGTCTCAGGGTTTCCTTTATAACCTATGGATTGATTATATCCATAGATAGACCTATATACATAGGTATAACCTCATTAGTGTGTGTGGTTCATCTAATTCTAAAGGACACTTATTCCTGTTTCTCCTCCTTGACAATAAGGGAATTTCAGGGGATCAGGCTGGGTGTAAATGCTGTCATGGTGAAGTTACAAGAGGTGAATCACTTGGTGCTCTTAACTTCACAGCTTTCCTGAAATTTCATTTATGATGGATAAAAGGTTTTTTTAAGCCACAAATCAAGCCAATAATTATGTTTCACCTTTTGCAAATAATTTTGTTTGCTGCTTTGGCCTGTGCTCAGGGGCATTAACATCTGTATAGTATCTTCTCATGTTAAGAAAAAGATAGATGTAAAAGTCAATGGTTAGAACCTGATATTTGAATAGGGAATTGCAAGTTTTAAGTGACATCTCTAGGAGGAGAATGAAGGCAGGAGCTTTTCACTGTATTAGTATTTTGATTAGGAGAGCTAACATCCAGCAACAGATGCTAGCTTAAGAGCGGAATCTCAGCACAGAAATGATGTAAGTGTCTGGTATTTTTCTTATCTGAATGTGACAGAAAGGAGTTCTTGGAATAAAACTAAAATACATGTACTTTTCTCCTCCCATAGATGTCTAAAAGATAGTAACTTAATTCTGAGGTTTTGCATTTTTGTGCTATGAACAAAACTGGCAGCGGAGAGTGCCAGCAATCTGCAGTCTTTATAGACCTCAAAGATGTAATGCTGTTGCTTAAAACACCTTAATAATTAACATATTTATTACACTGTTATACCTTGTATACACTGTAATACCTTGCCACTCATTTAGCCTGAGACACCAACTGGTCCAACAAGATTATCATTAATAACTCCACCGCAAGATGGACGTATGGGTGAGTAAAAATAAAGTTTGTAACTGGATAGCACTTGTATTACATTAAGAGGATTAATAAATTAAAATCCATATATTATCAATTTCCTGAGAAAAATTAAATTGTGTTGAGGTATAAGGAACTTATGTAGGCATCAATCCTGCGGAAGGGAAATAGTTAAAAATGAAGAATTGAAAAAGTCTTCCTAGTACTGACCTGCTCTGTTCTGTGAATAATTACTTGTAGCCGAACTGATTTTTGCTGTGCAATCATAGTGAACAGCTGCAAAGAAAATACTGTAATGATATCCATGGTTGAACAGAACAGGCATACTTGCAATATGTGTTGCAGATCCTCTATTAACCTTCATAATTGTATTTGTTTATAGTTACCAGAGATTAACATTTTCCATAATGTCATGTTAAAAATCACATGATGAAAAGGGGGGAAAGTAAATGGAAAAAAGTATTTCATGACAAAAGCAAGGTAATTAAGTTGAGATCAAGAATTTCTTCAGAAAGGTGATTTTTTTTTCACCATATCACTGTGATAGGGTAAAAGACATTTTAATCCCCTGTACTTCCCTTCATTCCTGGGCTGTTGCAGAGCTTGGGCAACACTCTGATATACACAAGACGTGAAATTAGTGCAGACTCCTTGAGTAGTGCTTATTTGTGAGTAGTTTCCCAGAATTCCTAATGCTCTGCAGGTCTACTGTTCATGTGTCCCTCCCATTCTTTGTTTTACATTCAGTGTGTTTCTGTAACAGTCCATTCCCAGGCAGTCTTTCAGCTGGCTTCAGCAGTTAATAGAATCACCTCCAGCCACGTAAGGAGCTTTTAGCACTTGTGTTTTATATGGTGTAAACATCTCAAAACAAAGACAAACACAATTGCAAGGCGATTGTAATGAAGGAACAAAAATTGCTCTTTCTATGTTTTGTCTGATTTATATGTTTAGATCCTTCCCAAATGCATGCTTGCCTATAAATTTATGGATGATAAATTAGCGAGAGTTGAGGCTAACAGTTTTTTTTTTATTGTGCCTAAATATAGATACTTAATTAGATGATAAAATTATATGTAGAACAGTTATGTGTTCAGCACTTTTTAGAATCAACCCATAAAGTTTTGCAATGGACAAAGATGAATGAATCAAAAAATACTTGCAAAAGTAAGGGCAAGTAGAAACAATGATTTAATGGTGTACTAAAGAAAGTTTCCTTCCCAGATATGGATGGAGCAAAAAGAATAGCTGAAGAACTGGAGCACCTCAGCAGAGCTGTTATTCTAATGTGCAGAGCTGATAGTCTAATAATAGTCATAAATGAGAGTAGGTGAAAGAAACCAACATATGTGCTTAACTTGAAAAATATTTGCAGGAATGGCAGTGTGATGTTTTCATGACAGCTAAGCTCTATGTAGGATTCATCTATTGAGACTAAGGACAATTGTTCACCCTTATGCTCTGCTGGAGTACTGCTGAGGATTTTTGATAGCTTTCACTTTTGCTGGATCTTCTTCCAGCAAGAGGTACTGGAAGACAACTCATGCCTCAGCAAATGTCTCATCTGTACTAAATTGTAAAAACACATTATTAATTTTTATGGCTGTTTTCATCCTTTCTCAAGTGACATGGTGACTTTATTTTGTCAACCAATTCCTTATCTTTCATTGCCTATTGTAATTGTGCACCATTTTTTAATTCTTGAATAAACCAATCATGAATTTTCCCAGAATAATGCAATTAAAGTACTAATCTTTGTTTCCAAAGTTATCTCTTAAGTAAAATGGGTGATTCATGTTGGTCCTGTTTTCAAAAATTCGATTATTACAGGTAGTGTATCCTACAGAAGTTCTCAGTCATCTGGAATAATATCAAGTCAAAATAGTAGAGCAGGATCTACAAGGTAATTAAATACCTTTTCAAGACGTTACCATCTCCTATTAGAGACTGAAATTTCTCTTGTCTGGCCTGTCTTAATCTGTACATTTAAAGGTTATAGCCTATATCTGAAGAAATGTTATTGTGCAGGGTAGCTATCACCATTATGAACGTGTTTGTTATTGTTGTAAAGCTTTATTTTGAAATCACTTTCTTCAAAAACGTGCAGAGATAATCTGAGCTCATGTGACTGTGGACACCTACAGTCATGGTACTTTTATACAAAGGGTAGTAATTCTGTAGTAAGAAAGTGCTTTATAGTTCTAAAAATCAGAGGTGACGACACCATCTACACAAGAGCTATTCTCTGAATAACCTGAACATCTCCATGCAGTGTGTAGCAGGTGTTTCAGGCTTTTCATCTAAACATTGAAAATATCTTAAAACTGTGAGAATTACTAACATCAAGAAAAAACTTAAAATGGTTCTGGAAAAAGTGAGTTCTTGTTCTCTATAATCATTAAGCAAAATATATCTTCCAAGCACAAATTTAAAATACATACAACAAAATATTTCTTTTTTTTTCCATCTCTGATTCATATCATTTATTTTGTCCCTCTGCTTTTTAAAATATGTAAAAGTCCTGAAGAAGCAAAAATATGATATAGAATGTGTAGAACACAATAATTTATAGCATTTTCTGCTAAAAAAGTAACACTATGTATTTAAGGGATTTTGAAATCTCTTGTACTATGAATGTAGCCTCAAATCATATCCATGTATTAATTTCATTAACAGATCCACACCTATAAGACTACCACATAGTGGATGTTCACTTGCATCATCATCTGGATCACAAAGTAGTAGAAGGGGGTCTGATTTCAGAACCCCTCAGTTGTATCCATTCACATCACCTTCCCCACAGTCATCTGCAACAAGACACCCAATCACCATCTCTGGACTTCTTCAAAGGCAACATTTAGGCAAGTACCTTTTATAAAATCACAACATTTAACACTTCCTGAAAAATTTTCAGCATAACATACACTTATTACTTATTTACTGGAGAATAGTAAATAAGAAGTAAATTAAGCAACAGAAAAGTAATAATTCAAAATTGGAAGTGGCTATCAGCAAAATATGAAAAATGTTGATGTTTATGATTATTATTTTGCCTTAGCCTTCTGTGTAATAAGATATCTGCTGTGAAAATGTGTTCTTGCTTCACCCCATAAAAATTATAATAATAATAATATTTTAACAGACATTTAAATCTAATAATTTCCATAATAGTTTTCTAGAAAAATACCAGTTCTAAATAATGCAAAGCATATAATAATTGCACAAAAAATAATCTTGCAACAAATCTCAAGTAAGGAGTAGAGAAAAGAGAAATGGAACAGTGGAGAAAGTGCAGTGAACTCAGTGGGAGTCATAGCAAGACTGAGATAGTCAACAGGAGTCCTTTAATAAAGCAGAACAGCTGAGTTGACACATGGGAAAGAAGGAAAAAAAAAGGTCTATAGTGAAAAGAATGAACGGGAGACAGTTCCTCTATGACTGAATAGCGTGTTGTAGAAAGTGGGTGGCAGCTGACGTCTCTCTACATCCAGCAGAGAAAAAAGAAACATAAAAGGAAACTGCAGTATTCTGAGAGTAAGAAGTGAAGTGTTAGTCACCTGGTTATTTGGAACTAGGGAACACTAATGAAAATTAACAAATGAGTGAACTCTTTCTAAAAATGAACAACAGATAGGGAATGAGCAGATGATGAGACAGAGAAGAGGAAGGAAGTTGTGTTAAGAAATAGAAGAAAGGTGAGGATATTAAAAAGCTTGGGAGAAGAAAATGAGCCCAGAACAGTGCATGGGACAGAACAAAGGCTATAGAGGAAGCAGATTAAAGAATGTGTGAAGAATGGAGATGAGAATGCAAAATATTAATGTAAAAGAGGAAGTAGGTTTGACCAAAGGAAAAAGATGAGAGGATAGTAACGGCTATTTTTCCTGCAAAGCAAGAAAAGCAGAAGCGAGACGCTGTGGATAGTTACAACAAACAGACCAAACAAAAAAGCAAAGAGTAAGGAAATGATAGGAAGAAAATTAAAGAAGGCAAAAGCATTTTCTAGCCTTTTATTTTTGTGTTTTATAACTACTTATTTCATTGTACTTCTCTGTCACATGCTCTTTATCTTAACAGTTCGGGAGGAAAGGCTTAGATGATAGTTATGACCATTTGTTGCTGGCCATTTTTCCAATATTCTGTATGATATTAACTTTATTTCCTTTATTATTACCTATTATCCTGTCACAGACTTCAGTAGTAATCTTCCCAATCCCATGATTTTTTCAGTCCTAGTAATGTTCTCTCATTTGCCAAATTTTCTGTCTCAACTTCACATTTCTTACAGATCTAGCTGTCAAGACACACACAAATGTCCACAAGTGACCATAAAAAGGGAGGGTATTGTCTGTTGAGTGCAGCATAAAAATAGCTAAAGTAGCGGCACAGAGACCATCCCAAGAGGGGTGTAGGTAGGAATTGCACTGGGACAGATTAATTAATAAAATGATAGAATCATAGAACAGCCCAGGTTGGAACGGACCTTGAAAGATCATCTGGTCCAACCTTTTGTGGGAGAAAAGATGAGATTATCTAGCACCAATCACATCTTGGAAACCTAAATCTCATATTGCAAAGTACACATCACAAGTGAAATCTTTGTTATTTATATTAGAAGGATAATTCAGCTATAAAATATTTTCCAGTCCATATTACTAAATGTGACCTTTCTGTTGAAGACTAACACATCCCAAGCAGTTCTGAGTTCATGAAACTTCATGAAACAAACATAAAGATATTTTGAGAAATGCACTCATACTCAAGTTGTGAATGCTTATAGCTTATAGAAGCTGCCTTTGTAATTGTTCTTGTGGAACTTGTGGACAGAGATATAACAAGTGAAATAATGGATGAACCTGACAGAATCTGTAAATACTGTACTAGAAATAAAAGTCCAAAAAAACCAGCTACATTGACCTTGAGTATTAGTCACCTTTGAGCTGTATGTTTACAAGTTAATTGCAGTTCATATGTAGAACAAAGCTTTGGACATTCTCTGTGTAGCTGAAACTGGAATATGGCAAAAATACTTTTACCGAAAAAAAAGCCTAATTCTTTTATATAAATAAAAAGGAGCATATTTAGATTCATAAAAAGAGCTATACAAAAGTCCTCACCAAAATGTATGGGTTTTATTTTTAATATTGATGATTTTCACTTTGTCTCATCCTTGAAAAAGTTCCCAAAATAATTTACATTAATAAAGTTTTCTGTTAGTCTTACTAATTTTTTTTCCCATTTGTACTTGTATTCTTATTCTAGGATTGACTAATTTTGGAGGACATTCAGCAGAAAGATAAGCAAACATCTGTGAATTGCTTTGGTCAATAGGCATCTGGAGAAGCCCTACACAGTCTTTGGATATCTAAGGATTTATGATTTCTATAAAATGTCAAACTGGCATAAAACAGCTACCCATTCAGCCTAAATAATGCATTTAAAACATCATTGATCTTGCTGATTAACATCTACAGTAGTTTTAAACAGGAGTACAAAACCCTTTTGCTGGTTTTAGAAATTTTTATGTAAAATATATTGTAAAAATAAACAGCCTTTATTAATTAAGTGTTAAGACAGAACATGATTGTATATTCAATGAGCATTTCTTGCTGTGAATCTATTGAGCTGCAGTAGAGCTCTATTTTTAAATTGTTGCACCTGTACAGTGTTAGAGATGAACCCCAGTCCTAAAAAAAAATATTAATTTATGGGTTTTTGATTCCAGAATTCCAAATTTCTGTTCGTACTCAATAGACCACTTTTTGTTTGCACTGTTGAAAGGGGTAAGGTTTGAGGGATATTACATTCTGCCAGGCTCTGCCAAGCTCGTAATACAGTATTGATTCCACACTCCAGAAAGTTTACCTTTCAATTTAAGTAGCAATGCAATGATTCCTCCCCAAAAAGGAATGAAATGGGGGAACTGGGATGAAGAGACAAAACACAGATTGCCTTCACTCTCATACAGGAAAAACAGCTGGAGACTCTGAATGGAGGGTGTTGGAACGCAAGCTTTTTTCTTTCGAGAATAACTCTTATGTTGAAATCCCCACCATTACTGCGTGTCTCTGGCAAAATTTTGATATGGCTCAGTCATTATGCACCTTTGTCTTGTTTTGGCCCTAACTTTACCTGGAAAATTTTAAAAATAATAAAACTAAAAGCTGTTTTTTTGAGATAAAATCCCCTAAGTACATGATAAATTACTTCTGGGTTGAAATGTTTTGCCTGACCTAAAAGAAAAGTTAGAACAGAAAGAGCAGTATGAAAGAGGGTTTTTATGATGCTGAGACAAAGAGTTAATTCACCCAGAAACAAATTTTAGGCTTCCATAACAAATTTTAAGCTTTTTATTTCACTTCTTTTAGCGTAAAACTGCTTTTACTTTTTTTTACCTTGGGAAAGCTTGCGTGTTTTCTCCTCCCTAATGTTCTTATACTTCCAATTTTAGATGAAATTTCTAAGTAAATTTCCTTTCAACCAAGTTTCCATTAAAAGATTTAGTTTTACAATACCATAGACATATATAAGTAAAGGAGTGTGATGTAACTTTTAGAAATTCCTACTCTCCTTTAGTTCCAGATGAGCTAGAATAGCTTGAAAAATGAGGCTAATAAATATGATTGCTGGTTTCCACATTAATTATGCCCCAATGGTTTTCTGTTTGCTTGGATCACAGGAAGGAATTCTTTCTAAGTTCTATTTTATCACACTGCAGAATCATCATCCGACTGCAAAGTCACACTATAGCTTTTATAACTGCTGGAAGCTGCATTCTACAATCAGGTGAAATATCTGGAGTTTATTAGTTTTGTTTCTCGCTCCCCCCAACCCACCCCCGCCAACTGCACAGCTGTAAGCGAGGACAGAATTTGAAGTTGATAAAGCTGCAGAATCTATAAATGGGACTTGTCTGAAGGTTCCCTGGAAGGAATCCTATAAGGAGAAGTCACATATGCTAGTTCTACAGAGCTAACAATAATAAAAAAATGCACCCTATCATTCAGAGATATGCCTAATGCAAGTGCTGGATGATTTCTGTAGTGCTGCTCACCACAGGGGTTTCCACACAAATTCACTAACAATCTTCATGATTCTGGTAATCTTTAAGAGTTCTCCTTTTCTGTGGTAAAAGCTTGGCACAGGCAGAGCATGCTTTGTGGCTTTAGGTTGAGAGATGAACACGGACCATCACGTCAATAAAGAAAAAAAGTATAGTATGAAAATGGGTATTTATATAATTTTATTTCTGCTTTGAACTACTTAGTAGTGTCTAATAATATCTTAGTAGTATCTTAGTATCTTAGGGACTACCTAATCTATTTGACCCCACAGTCCAAACCTGAAGGAAATAGAAGGCTCTTCTTCAAAGATGTTACAGCTTTGAAATGTATTTTGAAGAGAAAACAGAATGTAATTTGAGTAAAAAAAAAAAGGCATAGGAGCTACACACGTTGAGTAGAAATACCTTTGAATGCCACCCTCTTGCTTCCCAGTTCAGACAAAACAAAAATTTTGAAAACACAATTTAATGAACTGATTATAATGTGAAATTTTTCAAAACTTGCATCTAAGTGGCTCTCAAATAATGCAAAATAATTGCTAGAAAAAAAGATTAAAAATCAAAAAAGCCATTTGAGGAATGTAATTTGCCAAGTTCAATGCTTTTATTATTTGTTCAAAAAGAGTTGAAAAAACAATTCAGTATTTTCTTCTTTAAGAAGAGGAGAAGGAAAAAAAGCAAAGTTTCCTCTATCTGCAAATAAGCACAAAAATTTCGATATTCATCTCTTAGGCATCCATCTTCACCGAATTTTTCTTGCTTTCTTGAGGAATCAACATCCTTTAATCTTTAAGAAAATTTGCATTACACTAACGATACACCAGAGGGTGCTAACTTACCTCTAAACACATTTAGCACCACTCCTGTGGGGAAGTGGAGTAAAGTCTGTACTAGTCCGGCCGTTTCAGTTTGGAATGTATAGAGAAAAGCTACAGATAATAAAAAGAAGGGCAACAAAGTGAAGATAAAACATCAGAAACGCACCCAAAGATGAACAACAAACGTGAATGAGCTAAACTGGCAGTTAAAAGAGCAGTTCGGGTACAGTCGCCCACAAGTAGGTGAAAGGTGAAAATGGAAGCAGGCATTAGTCACGCTGCTGGTGTAAGCACTAGTGGTCTCAAGGAAGAAATTATTTAGGCTTGATATTGGGAAACTTTCTTAACAGAATACTTTGGCAATGCGCTAGTCTCTCGCGATAGGGTCGGTGCGCCATCACAGTGGGTGTTCAAGACTTCAGAGTTCAGGCGCCAGTGCTAAGGCTGTGGTGTATAGCTTTGAGATACACAGCGGCTGAACTGACCTCGAGTTCTTTTCAGTGTTTCTGTCTGCAGCGTTCTGACTTTAAGTCATAAGAGGGAACTAATTTGTCTTCTGCAGTTTTCTGGGAGACACCACAAGAGTACGTATTTCACTACAAGGGTGTTCATTGCACATACAAACGATAGCATAAGATTTTATTACAGGCCAGAATCATGCTATTCATGCAATGGGGTCACCACTAATGCTGAAGGTATCCTCTTGTTTGCATTATCGCTGCCAACTTCAGCTTCATTTCACAGTCATCACTTATCTTTTTCACAAGGTGACTCTTATGCCATATAAGGTAGCATCATGGCTATTTATTGCTTCATAATACAAAGGAAGCCTGTTGCAGACAAATGCTTAGTCTGTTAGACATAATACCTGATACTTGCCAAGTAGCATTTTCTACAATCGTGCCAATTAAAATGTGAAATTGCTACCACTTATTTTTGAACTCTCATGTTCTGGCAGTCAGGAAAGAATGCCATAACTCATCAAGATGCAGCACTGTCAGCTTATCTATGATAGTCCTATTTTTCCTCTAGAATTTAACCTGCTCATGACCTGAGGAAATGCAATTTGATAATTTTCTCCTTCTGTGGTCTCTGTGTCAAAAGCACCAATGTACTGTAGCCTGTAGGTCAGCTTTGTGTGCCTCTGGAGCACATGCTGCTTCTGATGGTCAGACATGTGCAGCTGTGCCAGACTCCTCCCACAACCCTCTTCTGTGCAGATAGAAATATCTGTGTGGATAGGAGGACACTGCTCATGTCCATGCCGTGAGCTTTTGGCGTTCTTTCATATTGCACCTTTAGGACTGCTAGGTGGCCCATCAGCTCTGGCAAGCTTTAGCGCTATGCAGTCACTGAATCACCTGCATCGCTGGAACTCCTGACTGCTACAACACTTTGCAGGGAAAACTGCCTGATTTGCACCGATATGCACCAGTGCCCTTCATAACAAAAGGATCGGCTTGCTGAATGTCTTCATGGAGGTGAGTGATGTCCTGCCCCAAGGACCCTTTGGCTGGTGTGCCCCATGAGCTCTCGTCAGCTTTTCTCTCAATTATGTCCAAAGCCCTGATACTTCATCCCTTGGAAAGATACTAAACATTTGTCCTGGACTCATGACAGTACTGTAGTACTAAGGGCCAGGGTGCCAGCTGTCTGGAGGGGATAGGGGAAGAAGATAGAGAAAGGCCCATTTCTTGGGACAAAGTGATATTTATGTAGCGACGGGGTGGGGAAGGACATGACTCTGTGTGTTAAAGGCTTTTCACTGTTAGGAGTCAGTGAACAAGCCGTGTTGTCAAGTTACAATTTACCACCAGCAAAAGAGGAGAACTCTTTCTATTCTGCAGATGAAGAGTTGCTTTCCATTTCTATGCAGGACATGGGCAAGGTCCCTCACGGCCCTACCCATAGCAAAGAGCAGTCCCCTGACCTTGCTGCTGTAGAGCTATTCAGAAGCCATAAAAGCTTGAAAAGAAGCTGTTCTACATCCTGGTCCACCTTGCAATGCTCTGAAACCAGGTACTTACCCCAGCTGTGCTGCCAAGGCCCCCATGCAAAGAACCTCTGCAGATGATCAACAACGCTGACGGAATCCACTTTAATTCTGGCACTCTAGAGAATCTCACCATGCAGTCGGTATTTCATCCTAACCAACACAGGCCTCTCAAATAAAGGCACACAACACATTTCCTATCAAGGCAGCCTCAATAACAAGACCAAGGGCTTCTATTCTGTGTTAAGGCGTCTGGATGAGACAACACAAAAGAGAAGAGGAAATCAGTCCCACTAGACATTCCTAAAGGCTTTTTCTGGCCCCTGCCTTAACCGAGCACACATTTGAGCCGTGTTTGACATCCTTGCCCAGCTCAGTGTTGAGCCAAACAGAAGCTGACTTTGGAGATGGTCTAAGTACATCTGCGTCTTTATGCATTTGGCTGTGCAGAATATGGTGAAAAAACACTTCAGCCATCTCCAGCTTCTCTGAACTCAACTGATTTGAAACAGGCAGGAGAGAGCTTGAGAGTCACAGTGGGTGACGACAGGCAAGGCTTCGTGCAATGGGAGTAAGGAACAGATGGGCCATTTGGGATTACCCAGTCCAGTCTCAACTATGGTTTTGACCTATATCTGCAAACAGGACCCAGCCGGGGAGGAAGACAGCTCTCTGGGTTAGCTGTTATGCTAGCAGTTGCCTGTAACATGGGAGATTATAAACTGGGGATGATGCAGGGGAGGGGCAGGAAAGCCTAGCTGGGAGATAGAGGGAAAAAGGGAGGAAGAACAAAAGCAGCCAGGAGCATCAAGGAATGTAAACAACCTCGTTCCAGTCTTGCTAAGCTTTCCTCCTCATGTATACTCAGATGTTCGTGCATGTTCTTTCTGCTGTTGCCCATGCAACATTAGCAGTGGATTGATTCTGAAAGGTGTTAAAGCAAGGAGAGACACTGGAATACCTAAAGAAGAGCTGGCTGAATGCCCCTGGTCAGCCTTCTGTTGTTTTATTCTTTGATACCTTTCTTCCTGGAATAGTTGTGCAGACCTGGATTGCCTTGTGTATTTCTTTCATTGTAAGCTCTGAAATGGGCATTTCCAGCTTTCTATGTATTTATTTCCCCTTCTATTAGAATCTCTGCAGTTCCTAGTAATGGCTAGCAGGTCTCATGCAAATTATCACAGAATCCCAGAGTGGCAGGGGTTGGACGGGACCTCTGGAGATCATCCCGTCCCACCCCCTGCTGGAGCAGGCACCCCCAGAGCAGGGGCACAGGGCCGCGTCCAGGCGGGGTGTGAATGTCTCCAGGGAAGGGACCCCACAGCCTCTCTGGGCAGCCTGTGCCCCTGCTCTGGCACCCGCACAGGGAAGGGGTTTTTCCTCATATTCAGGTGGAACTTGCTGTGTTCCACCTTGTGCCCGTTGTCCCTTGTCATGTTGTTGTGCACCACTTGACACCTCTTGACACCCTCCCTTCAGATATTTCTAAGCATTGATAAGATCCCCCCTCAGTCTTCTCTTCTCGAGGCTGAACAAACCCAGGTCCCTCAGCCTTTCCTCCTAAGGGAGATGCTCCAGTCCCCTGATCATCTTGGTATCTCTCCGCTGGACTTGCTCGAGCAGTTCCCTGTCCTTCTTACACTGGGGGGTCCAAAACAGGACACAGTGCTCCAGATGTACTGGACACAGTACTGGATGTACTGGACACAGTATTCCACATGGACTCCAAATTATGCAGCTTTCCTAGCTGAGGAATAAATAGATAAAGGGATAAGAAGCAAGGCCAATGACCTTTGTAATGTAGAGGACTTGCATTTTTTCACAAGCATAGTGCAGCTACTGTTACTTCTGACAGAATTTCACAGCTTACCAATAGAGTCTATAGGGTGTGTGGGTGGAAGTAACACAGCCTAGTAATGTTACAGCACTATACATTAAATCTTTGCTGAAACAGAAAAAGAGAGCTCTAGTTTGTGTGTGTGAAATTACCAAGTTTGCAGATTATTAGCGTGAATGTAAAAAGCTTCGACCACAGCATACGGTAAATACATTAGTGCTATATTCCAGGAAGCATCATTTTCCCAAGCTATAGTTCTTACTGACATATGTGGTGGAAAGGCGAGTTCTGCCAATTGTCTGCTTCCTTCATGTCCTCCGATTTGGTGCAAGTTTAAAGCAATAGGCTTAATAGCCTTAGTCTAGTATTTTGAAAAATTGCAATACTATCTATCTCTGTGGAAAGTCACATATCAATGACATTTGGTTGGCACAGTGGGTTTTGAGAAAAATGGCAAGGGAAACAGTTGGCACTGAGCTTTGAGAAAAAATGTATCAGAAAGTGTGAGTCTGCATGCAGTAAACTCACACTTTATTTGCTCATATATCACTTTGTCAGGGTTTTCAATAGTTCTTGTGGAAAATGTGTAAATTAAATATAAAGCACTTTTTACATATAGTAACAATTTTTCCTTTAACCTAACTGGTGTTCTCACAACCTGTGCCATATACAATATTCTGGGTAGTACAACATTGTCCTCCTGAAAGAACTGCATGAGCCTCCAAAGTAATTTCTTTGTTAAAAAGCCCATCCATTCACATTTGGCAGGACAGGTATGAGGGAGGGGTGGGTGTGCATATGCACAGGCTGAATGAGTGGTACCCTGCTGTGGATGCTCATGGACATAGTGGATCCGTATCTTCACTTGCTCGTGTAAATATTGATGCCATGGCTGCAGATTTAGAGGAAAGCTGCTGTATATTTCCAGTTGAACTCCAACTGGAGACTAGCAAGCCGCACCCCAGCCGCAGTCCCTCTCCTTCACACCATAAATCACAGACAGCTAATAATAATAACAACGCTAAGGCGTCAGACTGCTGAAGCCTTTTTGCACACTGAACGAGTCAGCAGCCTTTTGGGGTTCAGGAATAAGGAGTTCAGAATTTCACTGGTGGGCTGAAATTGGCTGCTTTTGGCAGTCTTGTTAGGAATGTGTGGTTGGGACAGAAAGTCATCTCCACGCCAGTGTATGGAAACCTCTTTGGAGTCCTTGCACGGTGGTGGTGCCCCGTGCTTCTCCTCCCATAACACTCAGAGTGACTTTCCTACACCCTATGATTAATTGTCGTAACAGTTCGGCAGTGAAATCTGCTCCATGCATCCTGACTCTGTAACTCAGATCGAGGGGTGACTTCATAAGTATTTTTCATATGTGCAAACATTTTAATGGATTGCAAGTCGAGCCCTCTTTCTTTGGGCAATCTTTGTTTCAAAGTACTATTCCCTTAAAACTCTCATCTCATTGTTGATGATGGGGCTACAAATATAACCACTAAAGACACAAGCTTTAAAAGAAAAGTCGCAAATATATAAAATACACGGACGTTGAAAGGCTTCCTGTTGTTTGCAGCATTGAATGTTAGTTCATACCCTGTTCCTTGAGAATCAGTTGAGAAAGATATAAATCAGAAAACCAGCTCCCTACAATATGGTGTTGAGGTAATCGCAAATTTTCTACATTGATTGTTAACGCGGCAACAGACTGTTTGAGGGGACAAATAAAGGGTTGGAGAGGAGGGAATAGCTCTTGTAAGACTCAGCTGTGCCTGTCAGAACTGTTAAAAGAGTAATAGTTTTTGTTAGGCAATAAACTGGAATCCCTGCCGTGCTTCATTTAGTTTCCAAAATTCATAAATGCAGCCTGTTTCCAAAAAAACTCATGAGTAAAAAAAAAAAGCAGGGAAGTTCATGTAGAATGCTTTAGAGCTTTCTTGTGATATGCTAATTGATGCTTTATTTTACCTGAATTATCACTCAGCAGTACTGAACTATTTGAATGCGCCATATGTAACGTCATGTTACTGCAGGGATCACATTTAATGAGATACTGCTGTACTAGCTATGTATTTCCCCAACTTTACGTAGTCTTTAATCCACATACACCCCTTTATACCCCAAGACAGTGAAAACTGTGAATATTCAGGGAATACAACCTCTTACATTTTTGTTTTAAGCAGTACCAAGCAGACCCTGAAAGAGTATATTAACGCAGCACAGCTAAAGCCAAGCCAGTGGGCACCGGCCAGATTTTGCCATTGACGAGCCCAGCACCCAGCAGTGAATGAACTCCAGCAAAGACTGTCAGCAGACAGCTCGTGAGCCGGCGGTGCTCACTCACGCGCCGAAAATACAGCCAAGCAGGGCAGAAGTGACACGTGAGGCCGACCAGCTGAGCAAGAGGGAATGTCATTCTTTGTGTAGCCTTTTGGGCAGAGGTGTCCGGAATATAACTATTTGCTGCCAACACTACTTTTAACGTAGAGCAACAAGACTCTTCTATACTGAAGGGAGAGAAACAATTTCTATGAAAGTCAAGCAGGGGTGAAACACCACTGGCCACGCTTACGGTTCCTACCCACATCCCAGGTTTTGGTAGTTTAAAGAGAGATACATGCATGTGTTTTGCCACATAATTTCATAAATAACCAAACTTCTGGCAATCAGATTGGTATAACTCAGAAGGTAACAAATACAAATATTTGCTTGACAATTAGCAGGGGTTATGTTTGAATTCTTTTCCATAAACCTGATATTACTGTGGCAATACCAAATTTATCTTTAATGTCTGATTATTTAGCCTAAAAATAATATATATATTAAAAAAAAAAAAAAACAAAAAATGCAACTCACTTTACCTTTACAATTTGTTTAGAAAAGTCAGACAAAACGTTACGCTAAATGGCAGGAGTTAAGTATATCCTTTCTTGGGGTCCCAGTTACGCCTTGTTATGCTCTTCTGTCGTAAATATTTATGTGACATACAACTGATCTTTTTAACTGAGTTCTCAGTGATTTTCCAGTAAACATTATGTGCAAACTGGGAGGGGGGAGGCAGCACTTATTAGTTTGCGACTGAGGGAAAGCCACCAGCAGGATGCAACAGTGTCCAGGCACTGGAGAAGCCCCATGGGGTGGTGACAGTAAAAATCCATGCCTGTGCGGCTCAGTCATATCAGACACACAAGAATCCACTCCACCATCAAGGCCGCTTTGCCATGAGGAGCCTGGGATGTCTAATTAGATGTGAACTCTGTCTGAACTTTTCTTTAAGCTTAGTGCTACATTGTGTAGCCTTCCTAGTGTCTAATAAGGGTGAAATCACACTGCAGCACTAATCTAATTCAGGTAAAACCAAACAAAGCATGAGATAGCCGTCTGCTGGAGGCCAGCCTTTTATTAGTTCCTGTGCTCAAAGAGGTGCTTGTTCACTTAACCAAAAATAGCCCTTTTTGCCTAGTATTTAGTTTAAAAACAAGTACCAAATAATTTGTAGTATTGATCTAGACTGTGCTCTTCCTAGAAAGGTTGGACTAGATGATCCCTGAGGTCCCTTCCCACCCAGGATCCTGGGATTCTGTGATCCTGTGATGCTGTGATCTGCAAACCAGCCTGGGGAAGTTAGGTGTGCAGGTCCCATGTCTGTAGCTAGCACTGGTCTTTATGGGGGTTTCAGCAGCAGAACTGGTTTTCAGTGAAAAGAAGTGAGTTTTCCAAGATAGGTGATTTTTTAAAAATTCATGTTTATTGAAAAATATGTGGGCTTTTCACATTTTTTTCCACTTGTCAAACAAAAAAGGAAGCTCATAAACTACCTGAATTAGTATATTCTTATTCAGAGGATAGTAAAACAGGTATTCCTGCTGCTTCCTCTCCCACCTTTTTCTTCCTGAGCGAGCAAGTGGAACTAAGAAAGCCAGGATGTCACACAGCAAAGCTTGGCCAAACAACTCCTCACCCAGCACGTTCCATCTAGGCAGGAAGGACTGCTGCACACCCAGTTTCCAGGGGTCTGAGGTGGCATCTTCTCATTTGGCAGCACTGGATTTTCCTTCCAAGGATGTCCATATAACATAAACAGGGAAATGAATTCAACCATCTGTTGTCAGAAACAAAGAAAATCTTTCTCTTGTTGCTTCCACATGCATGGTGGGATCAAATTAAAGCAACATGCATGAAAAATAAAAATATATTTTGTTATTAAAATAAATAGCATTTTAGAGCTAATTTTCATATCTAATCAGATGTTAAACTTATCTATGCAGCACAAAGTGAGATCTTAGGATCTGAAGTGGAATAACCAAGGAATTCACCTCGTTTTCATTGCTGTTAATTTAATCCCAGGAAATTTCCAATATTCAGCAGCAGAACAGAACTAGTGTGAAACCAGCTGAAACCTCCCCAAAACCCTTTACACAACACAAAATATGAATCTGCAGTCTGATGCAGATCTGAATACGGCCTGCAAACCCTGCGCTAAATGGGAACAGCATTTCCTTGTGGCCAAGGTAGAGATAACAGGGTTGAGTGGATGTAAAAGCAAAAGGCACTCTAAATAATGAACTGCTGAGTAAGAGTGGAGTCCGGATTACAGGACATACCTTATGGCTATCAGCAAGCAATACAGTGAATGGAAATGGTCTCTGAAAAATGCATTCAATCAGGGAAATTGCCCCACCTGTAGCTCATTAACAGGATTAAGTCTTGATACAAAGTGACAGTCAGTATTATTTGTTTAGGCAAAAAGCTGCCTCTCTTTGTAGTTTTTGGCATACCCAGCTGGCTTTAACAATATGGATCTGAGACAGCTAGTGTAGCTCTAATGTTAAATTAGCCAGGGTTAGAAGCTTGCCAAGGCCAGGCAGAAACAAAGTGCTCTTTTTTGCAAAGTTGGCACGTGGGGCCGGTTTCATTTCAGTAGCACCCATGTGGTAGGTACTCCATTTCCCGCATCCACGGCAGCATTGTTCCAGGTACTGGATGTCGTTCTGTCACCAGACCTCCACGCTGTTGCGGCGCGAGGGAGAACGTGCTCTACGGGGCCGAGCAAACTGTGTCAACACCCCTTCGCTTGTGAGGAAATGGTCCTCTGCGCTCGCCGGAGCTCGGGGTGGCTGAGCAAAAGGGGGAAACTCAGAGGTCGGCCCTTTGTTTAGAGGAGACTCACGCTGCAGAAATCTGAGGTCTGGTCTGAAGTCTAAAGAAGAGATAAAGGCTCAAGTCCTCAGCTGGTAAAAATTAGTGCCGCTACTGTGAACTTCTGGAGCTGCTGCAGTTTAGTTTATTGTAAGACAGCTGGAGTGTGGTCTGCAGCGTGTAACTGATTCATTGCTGCGTCATTCCAGCTCCGCGCGGAGGAACCGGAGCTGGAGAGGAGGCTCATGCTCCAGTGCTTGCTAAATATGGCTGGTGGTCTGGATTTAGCTTTGGAAAATAAATATCAGAGGCTATTATAACAGTTGTTAAACTGCTATTTTAAAATCAAGCAGACTGTAGTATATCCCCCTTTTTGCACTTGGAGGCTAAGTTCTGTATTTATGGATGCTAGACAGCAGAGGTTGTGTCAATGAATGTCAGGGAATTATTTGCATTTGTATTTGTATTTGTGTTCCTATACAGCAGCATCCAAAGCGCAGAGATATGTTTGTTATCAGTAATCACTACTTCCCTTTCTAAATGCAACTACTGCATCTTATTCCCTTGCCCCTGCTGCTGCCACCCCACTACTGCGCTGCCCAAGACCAGGATAAACATCTTCTTGCACTGAGAAAATGATATGGAACTAAAACATAAAAAACCTCCAACATTTCTCATTCTCCATAATTATCTGCTATACATCATTGTCAGAGCTTAACCTAATGCCTAAGCCTGGTGGGTTAGGAAGCAGTTGTCTTTGGAGGTTACCTTCAACTGGCTCATTTGCACTTTTTTTTCTGCAATGGCTGGTGTAAGAGCCACAGGTCCGAGCCGGACGAGACGCAGCGGCCGCCGTGCTTCTCTCCAGGAGCGCTGCGGTGCGTATTTCTGTGGGGTCATCCAGCCCAGAGATGCTTAAGGTAATCTGGGTTGGAGAACCGCAATTTGTTGTGTTTAAGAGAACTCAGCATTAAACCTTATAACATTCTGCAATGTCAGAACATGATAGATTATATATTAAATGAAATGTGAAGTAAACATGGTAATTTAAAATCTATAAGCCACTGTGAACTTTGGTGCGAAGAGGGCAGAAAATGCTGGAAAAGTTTGCTCATGTCACAGTGAAATCCTAATGATAAAGAATCAGGCACACAAGGTAAAAGGAGTAGTGTTGAAAAAAGAGAAGACTGATATATTCAGAAAGCTTGATCAAAAAGCAGAATATAGTACTTGCCAGAGAGGAAGCTGAGGTAGATACGTGAATCAAGCTGTACCGAATCTTTACAAAACAAACTTGTTTATGCCTATTGTTCTGGCACTGAAAGTAAACGGGCAACATAGCTATGAAAGGCACCAGAATCTGTCATCCCTTATAGCCAGAATAAGGCCATGGATAACGGACTATAATGCAATCTAAGTAGCACTGCCATGAAACCAGGGTAATTTCATTTAGATCAGAGGATTTGGTTTGTATGGTGTAGACTTATGAATATAATAATTCTTAGTCATGACAGAGTAGCCTGCCAGCGTACAGCACCCTGGGCTTTTACAGAAATGGCATCCTCAGTTACACGTTTTGTTTTAGTCTGTGCCCTGTGATACGTATTAGATTTGTGATATATGTGAGCCACTAAAGACCGAACTGAAATCCCTAAATCCAGTACAGTCTCAGAGTTCATAACATAAGCTGCCCAAAACAACAAAAAGAATTGTACCATTAGCTCAGAGGATATAGGTGATCATAAGTAGTTTTTTGAACAAGTGAGAAATAAAACAATGAAATGCCCAAGGAACTGAGAATTATCCCTGTTGCAGGAGAATGTCTATAGTCAGCCAAGGAAACTAACATCTTTCTTGTAGTAAATTATGTTTAAAAGTGCTGGAGAATAGTGATTCCACACACATTTATTCTTATGTGTGGGAAGCAAGTAGGAAACCGAGAAAATAGTTTTCTCCACCCACTAGAAATGTCCTATTCCAGATCCTACAGGTGTTAAAAAAGCTTAAAGTTTCTCTTCCTTTGTTTTGATTTTATCTATTTTGTGTTAGCACTTGTTAAACAACATGTAGACATTGCCTGTCCATCTCCTTTTGTGTGTGTACAGACTCATACCATTAAAAAGGAAATAAATAATTCCTCTTTCTAGGAATATATACGTTATTATTTATATATTCCAGCAGGAAGGATGGCTGTTGCCGGCCAAGGAAGATAATGCTCTCTGTTCCTCACAAGCTCACCTCATGCCTATCTGAAAACCTTCACCTTTGTCTTGCAAGTTCTTCAAGAATTTTTGAAGCTTTTTAAGCTCCCTTAGACTGCAGAACAAGTGTGCTTTAAGGCACCTCCACAATCCTGGTGCTGACCAGAGCAAGGATCTTGGTGGATCTTGCTTTGGCTTCCTGTCAATCTGTGTGCCAGGGTCCCGGAGGCTAGAAAATGATGGCAAACCTGGGGAGGGTGGAATGAGGAAGTGGGGAGTAGAGATTTATACCTATGTACTCCCTATATGGAAGCTGAGACATAACTAGAGCTCATACTCAGAATTAGAGCCCAAGGATTGCTCCAGGTTCCTGCACTTCACACTCAACCCCGGTCAGTCCATTCTCAATGTGTAGACAGAGACATCATGAAATGTAAGCTGACATTTCTCAGCAGTGTCTTTCTTTGGAGTGTCAAATCAATTCACAGTTTTAAATTTTGCACTGAAGTATAAGGAAACCACTAACACCCATATTCACGTTTTATCATTGCAAAATTGTCCAAAGGTTTTATAACTGTGGAAAATATATGGGGGGAAAAAAAAAAAGTTTGAGGGACGTAGGGCTTGCATAGAAAAGAAGCCAGTTGGATTTATTTAGCTACTGCATGTTGGATCATTGAATAGAAACTTGATAGTAGTGCAGGAGCATAGTAACATCTTTTTAACTTGTTTTTATTCCACGTACTTTAACTCCACAGAGATTCAGGATCCAGTCACTGTGACCCACAAGGGTAGTTAGTTCTCAGCTTGTAATGCATATGTCTGCATTTGCCTGCTTAGCCAAGGTTCACTTGCATTCATGGCACATGGAGCCGAACTTTTCCTGTTTTCTTTTCTGGCCAAAAAAGCATTGGGTCAAACTTATATCTGGTGTAACAGTGCTGATTTCACTTACTTCAGCAAAGAATAAGACCCATAGCTTATTTTTAGGCCAAATAATGATACCAGTAAAACAATACTGATGACTGCAAGTTTGGCTCTCATTAATAGATTAAATGTGGGTAGATGCAAACAGATGGCATCGGTTGCTTTGTCACTTCCTGGCAGAGCTGGCTTCATTAAACCAGCACTTCTGCTGAAGCTTTTGTGCTTGTGATTAAAGTTGCCAAAACTTTTAAATAGGCAGAGTTTCAAAGTGATAGTTGGGATGGTTTCCAAATGTATCTGGCGTAGTACAGCACTCCACATTAGACTTGTAAAGCTGCATGTTTTTGAGAATAAAGGAGATCTTTCATTTACCCAATAGGCACTTTTATAATTTCATATGTCATCTGTTGTATTTGTAAGGACGTTTGTTTCCTTCCAAAGAAAACAGTCAGTGGGATGTAAGGAAGAATTATTTAGTAAACAGTATGCTAGATGGCTGTTATATCACTGACACGTCTTCTCTCAGCTTTGTCAGAAACAGAACAGGGTAAAGAAGTTCTCAAAACCGAGAATTCACAAACAAATGTGGGAGAGAGGGGGAGACGAATATTTGGAAGACTGAGCGCAACTTTTGCTGCTGTGCAGTAATGCAGAGTGATGACAATTACCAGCTTTTATTCAAACTGCAATTTGTTTCTTTTGCAGTGAGAAGGGGTGCTGCTGGCGGGAAGAGCAACACTGTTCTAAGGCTGAATTCACGGGTATTTGCAAAAGCATTGGTATTCATTGCCCAAAGGAAGGGTGGCTTTCAGTACTGTGCTGGCACTCCTGCAAGATGCCTTAACACCAGAGCTCCAGAGCACCCACGAGCAAATCATTTAACCTGTTTTTTTCACTGTCAAGGTGGTGTTACTTTTTTAAGGGGGAGGCAGAGTTATTCTGGAGCCAGAGGATATAAAATTGTCTGGAGATTAATTGCTGCCGGATGCTAGGAAAATAAAATTACCTGCTAGTGGCTGTAAAATGGGTAGATATAAGGGTAGAGGAGAATAAAAGTGGTCTGATGTTTGTGAATTTAGGCTGAAGCTGGAAGATGTTATAATAGCAGAAAATATTTCATCTACATGTAATTTTAAGCAAGTTAAAAATGGAGGGGTTGCTTTTTGCTGGTAATTAGCAGGTTAAGGCTTGGATCTGATGGCAGGAGGTACTGAATGAAAACTCGGACGAATCTGTTGAGTGGAAAACTTATTTGACATTTGGAGAAATGAGCCTAATCTTTTATAGGTCTCAAATATATAGCAAAGAGTTTAATTCCCTCGGTTCCAAAAATATTGCAAACAGGCCACAAAGAAAACCCTGAAGTTTGATATACAGTATCTGGCTTTAGGAAGGAGATTATGCTTGCACATGTGCTGGGTCTGTCATAGTTAATGACATATGAGAAACACAGTTTTAATGGGTTCACAGATTATTTATTACGGGAGCAGAACGTCATAAATTTGATAACCAGATCCTACTAATTTGCCAAAATATGTAAGAAACACATTGATGTAATTGTGTTTGTACTGTATTCACTTGTGGGGAATAGTTTAATTTATATTTATGGGAAATTTCCATTCAAAGGCAAACCATGCAACAGTATGTTCTTCTGTGCATATATGTGCAAGATCTTACACAAACATTCAAAATTCTACTACAAAATACTGGTATCTCCAAGGGTAAAAAAGGACCATTTTACAATTACACATTACAAACTACTTACAACCTAGCAAGTCTCTGAAAGAAGAGTTTTGAACATGGCTGTGTTTCTGTAAAACTATAAAATAAATATTGCCCCTGTAATAAAAGCAGAAACTAACAAAACATCCAATGAGAATCTATTCCACTGATTTATAGCACCTGTCCTGTAGACATGAAGATCAGTCTGTCAGATGTAATTGTGTCCCATCATACTTTCTGACCCATTTTCTAAGCAAGAAGTCAAGAGCAGCTCAGCATGAGGGAGCTTCTAAGTACTCAGTGAAAGTTTCCTATCTTTCGAAATAAAATCAGAGAGTGATTCTAACTATAATATGAAAAGGACCAATAGTGTCCCTGAAAGGTAGTTTGTCACTGAAATGATACACTCCCACAGCACTGTGGTTTTATAATAAATACGAAATAATTCATGAATGGCAAAACCATCTCCAGTTTTAAACTAAAAGCAAGAATCCCCTTCAAATTAGTGTAGTGGACTGTCAGTAATAGATGGTCTCATGAGATTATTATTTTAGCTCTTTTCAGGAGGATCTGGCAGAAGAAGGGGGTAGAGGAAGAAACTCACCCAGACTGTGCAAAACCTCTTATTTCCATGCAGTGAGTGATTCTTACATCTGATTTCTTCCTGCTTTTGCAACAGAAGTTGCAAATTATTTGATTTGGACACACAGTTTAAGGAATAACTATAGTGTCTTCAGGAAAAGCCTCATGCTCTCCTCAGGAGGGATATTATTTCCTTTCACTCCCTCATTGCAATTCAGCTGGCTTACTGGTATGTGTTGCACAAAACGATGGCCTGCAGGGTGTTTTCCCCAAGAGAGAAACACATTTTCATGTGACAATATATAACTATTCTTGTTACTCCTGAATTCCCAGCTCTTTTTCCATGACTGCTTTTCATGAGCAGCCACGGTGGATTCCCATTTCCATCACAAGGAATTTGCAGTATTTTCTCTGTAAAATGGTGGGAACTCAACCAGATTCAGATGGTTCAGTGATCTCAGGTCTAAGTGTGATCAGCTGGGTCTTCAGCCTACATTTCAAAGCCATTTGGCAGCTGACGCTCATGGTGTCCAACAGCCCACTAAATGACCACGGCAAGAATTATGCCAATGTGTTGTCAGCAGCACAGGGTGCTTCCAGATGTCAAGGAGGAGATTAAAGTGTTTGTTTTGTTCATCAAAAGCCAAAAGCCTAACTCTAGCAGAGATACAGCTCTGAATGATTCAACTCCAATTAACTTGCACCACATGGGGCTGTGCATAGCCCTGATCTTGGATCCCAGGCTTGGTCTTGCATTGAGAAGGTGACAGGTTACAGAGTGCAGATGACCTGCTCGTCTTTTTGTTGAATTTTCTTGAAAGTTATGCGCTGGATAAAATCCACAAAGAACTGTCCAAGGGTCATAAGAGGTCATAGATGATTATGATTCCCTCACTATTTGGCTCAAAAAAATATGAAAGTACTAGCAATTGGGGAGTTGACCTGTCATCTCTGAGGGCTGCAGGGAAAAAAGGGCCAGGAACATGGTAGCCTTTCTCAAAGGTCACTGGAAACCATAAGCCCTGTCTCAAACTTTGAAGACCTGAAGGACTTCTTTGAATATTAAGGCTGAAATCCCGAGAGTGAAACTGCAGAGTAGCTGGCTACCTGCCATGTACTTATATGAATACACAAAGATATGAATATATGTTTTCAGATTTCTGAATGCCAGTTTATGTCATGGGTCTTGAACAAGTTAAGCCTATTCCATGTGAAAATATGAATTGGGAGTTAGGAGAAAGAAGAATTTAGTACTGCAAATAGCTACAAATAACTACAAATGAAAAAATAGACCAGAAAGGAGAGAAAGAGAAGCAGTAAAACCATTTTCAGTCCTCCTTCAGGCCTCTGAAGGCCCCTCAGTTTAGGAACCCTTGCTTCCTTTGGTCATTGACAGCAAATGTTCCTTGATCTCTGTGGTGTTTTGTTAAGCTGCTATTTTAGACATATAGTATTCCAGGAAAAAGAATGGTCCAATAACCAAACTTTCTTACATCTTTTTTCCTAGAAAATATGATGGTTCATTTGACACATGGTTGTGGTTACCAGCGGCTATTATACACTGGTTTTATTGACTGCATTTTGAAAGGATTGACTGAGTTCAGAGGAAGCCCCTGTGTTGTTCCTCCTTACAAACAGAGAAATTATAAGTCTGTGCAAGTAAATTGAATATTTAAACTCTTTTGTATCTGATCTTGTCCCTCAAAAAACTTATATCGGCTTATCTCAGAAACGGTCTGCCAGAAGTACAGCGTGGGAGCAGAAGGCACAGCTGCTCATCAGCAGCATTTCAGAGCTGTTAAAAGACAGTCACATAAGGGATGGGTTGTGCCTCCATCTTCCTTTGACCAGGCGTAACCATGGCTTGCCAAACACACACAAACAAAGCATTGTAGTCTGTCCTAAATAAAAACATTTGCTAATGGGGAAATAGAGCCCTTGGTGGAAAAATGAGACTCAGAAACAGCAGTCAACTATATAAAAGCTTTAATCCATCACTCTTCTGGAGTGACAGGGTGCCAGGTCAATAAGACAGGTGGGATCTTTGTTGTTTGGAAATGCCATCCACTCAGTGTCTTGCTGTTTTCTGCTAAACAAGAAACAACCTCACTCCATCCAAATAAACCCCTGTTTTGTAACCGTATCAGTCAGAGACCTGCAGAATTTTTTTTGACGCTACTAGACCTTTGAAGAAAAGTGGGTGTTAAACAAAACCCTGTTCTTGGAGGGGTATAATGGTGTAATTTCTCCTCACCCTAGCTTAAAAAGATGCAAGAGGTGAGCAGTGACCAATGTAAGGAAGTCACAGCTGGTTTAAATTAGCTTCCACAACCAGTATAGTAAGTGCCAGATACACTGGTCTAGCCCAGCTGCTCTGCACTGCTGTTCCAGTGATCCTAAACCTTGTATTTTTAAGCTAGTGTAGGTGCTTTGCGTCACCGTAGCATTATAAAGCCACTAGTGTACACCAATGAATAGGAAATCCACCTCCTGAGCACCTAGACACTTACTTTATTCAGAGAAATCCCTGCCTCGAGCAGTATTCCTCTTTATGAGGATTCCTTTCTAGGTGGATTGACTTTCATAGGAAGTGAAACATTTTTTCCAGGTTCACTTCCATTTATTTCTACGTAGGTGAGAGGGCATCCAAAACAACTTTGCAATAATGTGCATATTAAGTCCTTGTTCATACAAAGGTCCTTATACAGGCTGGAGGAAGGCTAGAGAGCTAAAAATGGATGTGAACCCTCTCTAAATTGCCAGAACACTGCAAAGGGCCTCAATGTAAATAAAAATCAGGGGATAGCTGGCAAAGTTTTGTTTCAAGATGTTCCATCCCAGAAGAAACCCTTGCCCTGCTGAAAGCACCAGAAGAGGGGAGCTTGGAAGAAAACCAAGAGGGCAAAGGAGGGAGAAGAAAAGAAACATTTTGTAAATCAATATCCCTGTCAAAGGCAAATATTTTCTCCTGTTTTGTCTGGCACAGACAGTTTTGGAGTGGATATTTTTAGAATATCTTACATGAATTTTTGATTACCTTAAGAGATTTATTTTCTGCCAAAACAAAGGCATCATATTTCTCTAACCAGAATGTGGCACTTATTGTAAGGAGGGCCAAATCTTGCACATAATCATTGAGGTCACATGCAAATAAAAGGCACCATACTCTGTGTAAATTCCCATTTTAGCTATACTTACAACATTTCTCATTTATAATATTGTAACTATTTTATGAAAGGCTCTCTGGGACTAGTCCATTAAACCACAACCAGCCTATTTGCCTTCAGCTCCTGCTGAGGAACTGCCTTCAAGGAATATTTTGAGATTTAAAAACAAAAAAATAAAATAAAGTGGTTTTTAGCAGTTTCGTTTGAGCCCAATCTTTAAATGCAGCAGTATCAGTAATATCTTGTTCATCTGCCACTGTCATGGTCCATTGCAGCAGTGATGGTGTCTGCAGGATGGGAGATGCAGGAGGAGGTCCCTGTGCTGGTTCCTCTTGTCCTTCAAGTGATGAAATGCTACCGTGTGCTGCAAAAGAGGGGTGCTTCAGCCCTGCTAATCCCTCTGTCCAGCCAGTGCTTTTCTCTACTCACCATTTTATCAATCCCCATTCCCTCTTCTTCCTCCCATCTCCTCTGCCCTAGCCTTCATCAAATTTCCTTTTTTGCCTTTTCTCTGGGAAAAACATATGCCTGGCATGTTGAAAGACTCATGGGAAGTGTATTGTCTCATGTATTTGTGCATGAGGAGGCCAAGGCAGGAGCTGCTGCATTATAACAGTATTTCTTGTATGTAAGTATAGTAAGAACAACATGCTGTAATTATGGTATGGCAAGTAACGCTTACTAATGCTGCTAGGCTGAAAGGCATTAGTATTAGGTCTGTCAATAAAGACATTCAGATTGCTGTCCCTGTTACCTCCTTTCTGCAATCACACGTTACAAAGCTTCCTACTGTTCTTCTGAGCTGTCTTGTTCTGGCCACTTACTGACAACAAGCAAAAGAAAGCACTTCAGCAGGGACATAAAGCCAGCTTTTTTCTGTGTAAATTCAAGCAAATGATTGCCTGTTTTAAAACTACCCAAATACAGCCTTTGTTTTTTTCTTCTCTGTGCAATAACAGGGCTAGAGGAGAGTGGTAGGACTTGGTCTTGTAGTATGGATTTTCTGTCTCTTCCTTCCTTTCTGCACAAATTGCAGACCCTCGTTCAAGCCGCACTCTTCCCCCAGAACTGGACCTAGTCCTTTGTCCCTGTCTGAATGACAGGGCTCAGCAATTAGTTTTCATGTCAGCCTGCACAGGCTGCCAGCTCTTCCGGCCACCCCGGGCCTCCTGTTTCAACAGAACTGACAATAAAGTCATTCTGGCTATTCCACTGTATTGATAAAAATCTTTATTTCATGGGCAACAGTAACAAAACCACCAGGAAAAGTCAAACACTTCCATGAGAGTGGAAAGAAACCTTGCCAGAACGACTTGAATGAGAGATCCACTTTCTTTGTGAGACAGATAAAACATACTGTGCTGGTGCTATCTGGAAGATGCTCAAAAGCACCGGCCCTGGTGCAATACCGCCTGCTGCCTTCCTCCCTTTCTCCCATCCCTTCTCTGGGTACACTTGCACACACAGTGGTCATGGAGCATGGCAGAAGCGATTTTATATAGGTAGTTGCTACAGTTGTGCTCTGTGAGCACTTTGTGGCTGGTTTTCCTGACATGATCTGAGGGCAAAGACAACTGGCCCTTCTTGGAATACGCCCTCTATCCCTTATCACAGAGCAGAATAGAATAGAATAGAATAGAATAGAATAGAATAGAATAGAATAGAATAGAATAGAATAGAATAGAATAGAATAGAATAGAATAGAATAGAATAGAATAATTTCAGTTGGAATGGACTTACAATGATCATCTAGTCCAACTGCCTGATCACTTCAAGGCTGACCAAAAGTTAAAGCATGTTATTAAGGGCATTGTCCAAATGCCTCTTAAATACTGACAGGCACAGGGCATGCACTGTCACTTTCTGACTTGCACCCTCTTTCTGTTGTCCTTGCTTTCCAGCCAGAGAAAACGTGGCAAAGAATTTAGGGCATCTGAGAATATCCTTATTACCTTCCCCTAAGTGCATCTGTTCTGCCCAAGGGACAAGGAATTAAAGGACAAAGGTTTTCCTTGTGTGCAGCAGCAGTCAGCCATATCCTACCAATGTGAGATTACAGACCTTTTCCACAATGGTAATAAATCCTTAAGGTCAACTAGACGACAAAAGCACCTGAACACGATAGTAGCACATGGTGTTGGCAGAGAGGCCTGAGAGCCCTGTGACATGCAGGACATGTCCAGTGTGTTTCCAGTCATCAGATCCCATATTTATGTCACTTTGTAAATGCTAATGAGGAAAAATGACCCTTTCACTATGTGAGGTTCCCTTTCACTACCTCCCTACATTTGCATGCAGACACTGTCTGACTTCACCTTGTAATAGATACCAAATTGTCTAAATGAATCTTCACTACAAAGCCACCCTCTTACTTCTGTTTCTCAAGCATCTCTTTCCTTTACTGACCACTATCAGAACTGCTCTTTGACCAAAATGAAAGAAATAATCAGTAATTCTACAGAAGTGAGATGCAAGCACTGGCATTGCAGCAGAACATTATTTACTAACCCAAGCAGTGCAAACTAGTTATGTTTGAACCAGCAGTTAAATCCTTCAGGGGAGTTTAGTACAGAATTACATCCTCAGTGCAGAATTTTTAGGCTTACTGTAGAAAAGCTTTCACTCTCTATGACATTGTGCTGTTTTGCAGACTCATTTCCAAGGAATATTTTCTCTTTTTTAGCCCTATTAAGTTCCAAAAGGGTTTGCCATAAACATTAGGACTCCTAAGCAATTCCAAGACTGCTGCTGATCCTCTCTGAGGATGCGTCAATGTGAGTCTCTGAAGATGCAGGTTGTCACTGCTCTACCTCAAAGAAGACTGGAGGATCATAGTTTGGATCCACCTGTGGATGCTCCTGGGGTGTTTCTGAGCATCTGCACATAGCTTTTGTTTTCTGGAGGCCTGCACAATGTTACCACAAAAGAAAGATAGCTCTAAACATTAGACACATCCTTCAAGAAAGAAGACCATGTTTTTCCATTACCTTACTCTGATGCCTCAGTGATGTTTCTTCCTTAAACAGGATGGCTCAAGGGGCTTGTTGAAAGATATAATTTTCTTTTCCAAACTCAGCTAAAGTCCAGTCCAGCCTGATAATAAATGCAAATAGTATTTGGGCTGGTGGCCCATTCGAAATGAGATGATTAGCCTCCATTCTGTCCTCCGTTACCAGGTGTTCACATTACATAGTTGTACTGCAGTGGTCTCAGCAGAGTTATTAAAAACAGACAATCCCCTCTTTCCTTAGCAATGATCTACAGGTCAATGCAGTGGCATGGGATCGGAGGGACATGGGGACTGATGAAGTTTTCCATCCACTTGACTAGTTATATGTCCTCTTCTTTACATCTCCAGCTGCTGTATACAGAGGTGGATTCCTTGGCTTCAGACTAAGGTTTTGGCTGAGCAACTTCCAGTTTTCAGAATTGCAAGCCACTCCAATATTTCTCTGGAGCATCAAACTCACACAAGCTGAAATAATTAAGCCTCCACATTTTACCAGTCCTTCCTGAGGAGCACTGGGAGAAAGAGACTCAGAGGAAGGTACTAACTCCTCTGTTCCCTTCACAGGATCTGAGACCATCTCTGGTTTCCTTTCTCCAAGATGACTTCTCCAGTCTCATACAGCTCACACAGGCATTTTCAATAACTGTGACTAGAAACTGAATGAATATCTGAATTTTCTTCCTCGTGGAAGGATTTTTTCTAGGACTAGATCCATTCTCCGAGTTGTGCCTAATCCAGTTTCAGGTTGGCTCTAAAAGGTCTCTCTGACTGGGCACTGCAGGACTCATACTCTGTGTAGTAATGCTTCTAGGTGCTCGGGATTTTGGGGTGGTTGACTGGCTGTGTATATATATTTTTAATTATTATTTCTGCACATAAAATGGCACCTGAACTCCAAAGATTTATTTATTTTTTTTATAAATCAGTCCTTTAGTCAGGAAAGTGTCTCTCTTTTTCTAAGGATGAAGAGGCTATTTGTTCCAGTCACAATCTCATTTTATTTCTGTTTTGGAACAGTTTTCTGTTTTAGAATTAGTGTGTCTGACATGTGTGCTATTTGCAATTCATTTATTATCCTATGAAAGCTATTCCTCCAGTTTATTATTATTGTTTCCCTCCCAGTGGCTCACAGACACCCCTTTGCAGAGTGCATGTAATAGGTTTTGGCAAAACTGACTTTTTTCAAAGTTCATTCTGTTATTTAGCTTTTTCAAAGACACTCCAATATTCTGCTGCCATTTCAGCTGTATGGGGTGATGCTGATTAGCCATGATAGGTGTAATGTTCATGCTAGTTAGTTATTCAGCTTTTCCATTTCTGCATATTTGGTGAGTGACATGACCTTTCCATCTAGTCGCCTTGCAAAAGGTCTGTTCTCAAAACTTCTTCCTTTGGGTAGGAAAACAGAATATTCCTTCCCATAAGCTCTTCAGCAGATGCCATTTCATGGAAGGTCTCATTTAAGGCAGGAAAAGTGTCATTGTCACATCTCTTTTTTTTTGGTGTTACACCCATGTTTAGGTACTGATGTAGTTCTCAAGATGTTAAGGAGCTCATGCTTTCAGCTTACATAAAGCCAACATGGGACCTCTGAGGTGGGTCCAGTGTGCTGACTTGCTGGTACCTGCATGTCTACATGCATTGTGCACAGTTATTGTTCTTCAGGAGCATGATCTGTGATAAAACTACCTTGTGAAACAGAAGTTCAAGAATTCAGTTACAAACAAACTTTTGAAAAGACAGCAAAATCACGTTTCAAATATTTAGAATTTCCCAAAAGATTTGGCTGATTTTTTTAAAATGGAATAGTTTGTTTATTAAAAATTGCAAGCCCAATATAACTTAGATATTTCAACTAAATTCACCAAAGAATTGCAATCAGACAATATTTGGGGGACCATTTTCACCCAGCAAGCTTTCTGACAGAGCAATTCATTTCATCCCAAAAGTGAAGCCTACATTTGCTTAGGTGAATCTCAACCTAAAACTTCCTATTTTTCCCCTCTGACTGTCTAGGAAACTTCAGCAAATAGCTCAGATGTAGATATTCGCAGTATAAATGTCTGTGGTTACAGGGAGTAAGTCCCAGCCAACAGGAAAATAGGGCCCTTTTGTTCAAGAGGCTTTAATAGCACACAACAAGATCCCAAGAGCCTGCATGCTTTGTTGAAAAAAGTCACAGGATGAGACAGATTGGGACAGACGGGGTTAAAAATGTTATTCAAGGTCATTTAGCAGCTTAATGGCAGGGCCAAAAGCAGAGAGCAAGGTCAGTGCCTCATTCTCCAAACCAAATTGCTTCCCTTAATTATTTATGAAGTTTCTTGGCATTGGGCAGGACTGAGAGAGGGAAAGGCAACCCAGTCTGCAAAGGACTGGGCACCGGGGAGACAGGATGCTGCATCAAAGAGGTGAATGCCTTCGTGGTGATCTTTTGGCCCATTATTAGTTTCTCTTTGTGAACATTTTGAAAGGAATAACTTGTTAAAAGGGACTTGAACGAGGTAGAGATGTAAACAGAGACACTGGCAGGATGCTTTAGATACAGAGCAACAGAGGAGAGACACAAGAAGATGGAGAGAGCAGCAAACTGGACCAGGAAGAAAGTGGGGGAAGGAGAAGGTGGTGGTAAATTTGGAAGGGAAAGGTACCAGCTGGAGTGTCCAAATACATATAAAAAAGGGAGACAAAACAAAAAAAGACCAACTGGGTTGTTTCCATGTTAACAATAGTTAAGATCCTGAAGATTAGAGAAAACTGCAACTCTAAGTTGTAATTTGGATTGTCCTCCAAGGGTACAACCCCAGCAATTCCTGCAGGTTCAGAGCTGACCTTGCCACCTATGCCGGGACATGAAGGCAATACCTTTCTTTGAAAGCCCTTCAGCTTCAGACTGGCTAGTACCTCTGCATGGTCTGTGTCAGGGCTTCCTAAATGTTTTGATTGAGGACTTCATATATTTTACATATAATGCAGCAGCGCAAGAATATTTTCTGCAGGACAGTTTGCAAAGGAGGGTTCTGTGCATTCCCACTGTGGGGAACACTGTCAGGGAAGAATAGTACAGAAAGGGAGCCTGTGATGTGGTTTTCAAACAGAAATGTATGAATCCAAAATAATGTCCAGTAGAATTTACTGGAGAATTCTGGATTTCACCAAGAAACCACAATTACACACATACAAAATTATTAATTCCTCCTCCCTCTCCATGAGGCTGGCACGAGGCTTTGTCCTCTGATTTCTGAGCACCTTCACACCCAGCAACACATGGCTGGCCCAGGTTTAGCACTAGTGAAGTTCTCTACAGAGAAGCAAGTGACTTAAATATGAGCTCAGAAGAAAATCCAGTTAAAAATATATTCAAAGGTGTTAAACAGGAAGAGAAAGAAAAGCCCTTTGCATTAATGAAATGTTCTTTTCAGATTATTTCATAGGCATCAAAATATTTTTCTAACCTCTTCCTGGCTGCACTTTAGCAGTGGAAACTTATTTCTCTGTGCCTGGCATTCTCTTTTGTTTGTTGTACTCACAATTACAAGGAGAAAAACATGTCTTTGTATTCCCCAATAATACATACTATCTGCCTGTGTGTAAACAGTGATCCAGTTTTAAATAGACTAGAATATTTTGGTTAGAAGGAGTCTACGATGATCATCTAGTCCAACTGCCAATTCAGCATTGACCAAAATTTAAAGCATATTTTTAAGGTCGTTGTCCAAATGCTTCTTAAACACTGACAGGCTTGAGACATTGACCACCACTCTGGGAAGCCTGTTGCAGTGTTTGACCACCCTCTTGGTAAACAAATGCTTCCTAATGCCCAGTCTAAACCTCTCCTGCTGCAGCTTTGATCCATTCCTACATGTCCTGTCACTGGATCACAGGAGAAGAGCTCAGCACCTCCCTGTCCACTTCCCCTCCCTGGGAAGAGGTAGAGTGCAATGAGGTTGCCTCTCAGCCTCCTTTTCTCCAAACTAGACAAACCCAAACTCCTTAGCTGCTCCTCATAGGACATGCCTTCCAACCCTTTCACCAGCTTTCTTGCCCCCCTCAGGATGCATTTAAGGACCATAGCATCCTTCTTAAATGGTGGGGCTCAGACCTGCACACAGTACTCAAGGTGAGGCTGCACCAGTACTGAATACAGAGGGATAATCACCTCTTCTGATCAGCTGGTAAGAATAGAGATCATTTCCTTACCTGTAAGGAGATGCAAGATGGGTGAGAGATAGCTTGTCCTTTCTGCTCTAGGCTTGGTTACGTAGGTGAGCAGAAGGGAAGAGGAGCAGGTCTAACAGTACAGGACGGCACATGAGCAGCCTGTCTCCCCTTCCCCTTGAGCTTTGCCATTGCTCTGCAGAGCAATGGCTATGACTGGGCCTCTGTC
Organism: Phalacrocorax carbo; assembly: GCF_963921805.1. Classification (NCBI taxonomy): domain Eukaryota; kingdom Metazoa; phylum Chordata; class Aves; order Suliformes; family Phalacrocoracidae; genus Phalacrocorax; species Phalacrocorax carbo. The sequence goes on along the minus strand of NC_087516.1, from coordinate 7,595,806 downwards.
CCCGTTCAAGATATGAGATGGATGGAAATTCTAGAGAAGCACACTGAAGTCTTCAAAATCTATGCAGACAAAATTTCTGGGCAAAAAAAGCAGAAGCGGGCAGAGAAATACAGATGCTTGGTGGCCCTGTGGCTTCTTGCAACATAGGGCATCAGTCCTCACCAGTGCACAAACCTACATCTGTTGAACAACTTCTGTCCATGACATCATTTCTGAGTCTAGCATCCAACACAGGGTAGCGGTTGTACACACACATTGGGGTGCTCAGTTCTTGCCCCTGAGGAGGTACAACTCAAACAGGAAAGAGAGGGGGGCAGGATTCAGATTAAACATAGTGGGGGTTTGATAGTAGCAGGTAAAAAAACTCTGTAAGAACGTGATATTAAGAGTAAGGGACTGGCTGCCTGTGAGGACTATGATGGCTGAGGGTGCTCCCAGTGCTGGTACCTTGCCTGGATTTCAGTTTTCACTCTACTCTGTGTGAGCTGAAAAGTTAGATGAAAAATGAGAAAACAGTGCAGGCCAAAATCTTGGCTAACGGATGAACAACTCCGAACTTTGAATCAACTTTGAGCCATGAGTGCTGTCTTAATCCAAGGCTTTTTGAGAAAATAAAAGGCGGCCTTGGGAGATAATGTTGGAAAAGATTTCAAAGAAGCCCATTCCTCTAAGGCAGGATCAGTTATTCTCATGGACACTTAAATCATTCCTGCCTCAGCTGTTTATGAGACCATCCAGTGGTGGAGGTTTCACAGATTCTTGGGCAAGATTCTCTAGCACAGAAGAAAGTCTCACATCAGAAGAAAATCTCCCCTGATAACCAACCTGAAGTTCTCTTAATGCTGTTGAAAACCAATTACTCCTTGACCTATGATCAGTGGACATCAAGAACTGTTCGTCTTTTTCTCCTCTGCAGCTACTTTGCAAGTCTATACTGCTTCATTTCAGTCTTCTGGCATGAAGACTAAACCCTGTTTCTGCACTCTTTCCTTGGCCGTCTTGTTTTCTACAGCTATGACTGTGCTTTTTGTTCTTCTCTGGACACCCACAATTAGTCCAGTTGTTAATGTTGATTTAGGGAAGAGGAGAAAGCAGATGATACCTTGATATACACTTAGGACCATAATAGATAAAATATTAAGAAAATAAAGTATATGAAAAAAGTCAATACCACCTCTTCTCCTGTCCACCTCTTCTCCTGCCCAGACACACTGTGTACATGCATCCAGCTCTGTTGATCCTTCTCCTTTTACTCCAGCAGCTGTGAGGTTTGTCAGCCCTTTTGTGGCAATTACTTTAATTCCCTGAAATCAAAGCACCTGCCAGAGAAGTGGTTTGTTTTACAAAATCAAGGCCTATTGAAACATTTTAAAGAAAGTAGTTGTTTCATTCTGTAAAGATACAGATCTTCTCTTGAATCAAGGAGAGAAGATAAAGGGGGAAAGTTTGACATTTGACTTCTGTCTGGAATGCAGGTAAAGGCTTGAAACATAAACTCAAAGATGAACAGATTTGATTAAGGTATCATTTTAAACTACTGTCCTTCTTTTCCTTATTTATTTGTAACTGTGAAAGAAAGACAAATAGCCTTATCTTTTCCATTGGACAAAAAAAAAAAAGCAAGCTGACAACTTTTGCTGAGAAAGTCTGAGTGACTTTGATGGCTACCATGAAAGCGTATTGGTCTGTTTGATCTTTTGTTGACTAACTGCAGGTTTGGGGATGTTACAATATGTGTTTACATAATGTAGGCTAGCTGCAAAGCCTCACCTCGGGTGAAAAGACACAGCTGGTTTTAAAAGCAAGCTAGGTCAGGATAAAAAGAAAAAGAAGTTACATAACAAGTTATGAAGTTTCAAAGGTAACACATGGGTTATACATCCAGCATACAAAAAGACAAGAAGACTGTACACCATCAGAAAAGTGTGCAAACAGACTGGGATTTGATGGGAGCCCTTGTAGTTTGAAGCTGACTGAGTGTTCAGTATACAGCCCCCAAACATTCACTTTGAGGGTTATTTGTTAAAGAGAAAAGCTAATTCAAATATCATCACCTAAGTCCTAGGCTAATCCTTCTCTTCAGGAAAATTTGCTTTTACAGTTCCTTTCTCATTGCACTGTCCCAGACCCAGCCTGCTCACACTGGCTGGATTTTCTAATGCTGATGCTGGGGCTGAAATCATTAGCGTCCTGGGAAGTAACCAGCTAATCACCAGTATCTGTCACTTGGATGCATGCAATTGAACTGTATGGCCACCCTGTGCCCACTGCTGTGTTCACCTATGGACAACAGTGAAGTTGACCATTAGGTGCTTTTGCTGCTTCAGGGAGGTCAGAAACCTGGCCTAACTGATGGACAAGGACCTGTAGGCACATAAGAACTGGATTCATAGGAGCCAGAAATACAATCAAAGTACAACCTCTAACAGAAGATAGTGCTAAAGACAGAGACAGACCTTAAGCCTTGCTCACAATAGTCTCTATAACTGTCCTTCTGTAAAGGGACAAAACCCTCAGTTGAGCATCTATCTACAAGGCAGTTTCTATAAGAGCACGCAACTTGGCAGAAAAGCATTGGTTGGGTATCTCCAAGGGGTTGCTGCTGAGGTCCTTACATCCACACTTGATGTGTTTCAGGGGGGTTATGTCCATTTATATGTAGTCTGGTCTTCTGCACAGAAAGGACTCGCCAGGCATGTGGATTGAAGCAATGCCCAGAGGATGTAGTCTGGGACCCTCACGCCTCCGTAGGAGAACATCTGGGGTGTGCTACAGCAGCGGGTTTTGGTTTGTAACCCACAAAAGGAATCTGATGCACTAAGACCGCTCCATTAAACTGAGTAAACTCTGTGAACTCTGTGGTAAAGGGAATGATGGGGGGTTCTTCAGAATGGCACAACTGCTCCAAGCCAAAATACTAATGAAACAGAGCCAAAGTTTACAGAGAGTGGCCAGTCCACTTCTCTTTAAAGCACAGAATGTCCCTTGAAACCACAGTGGTGAAGGCTCTTGCCCAGGACTATGAGTTCAAGTTGCCCCCCTGCCTGAGGTGAGCCATCTTGATATCACACTGCTTGACAGTAAGCATTGTTATCTCCATGCTTTGGTCCATGGCTGGAAGCCATCAAAGTCAGCTGAAGCCATTACACTTCATATCAACTATAATGCCTTGTTGTTACTTCTTGGACAGCAGGTGCCAGGGAAGAGCACTTAATGGGCCACTGGGTCTGCTCGATGGCTTCCAATTAATCATATTCTTCTGAAGATGCAACCTTTTCCATTGACTCCAGTAGATCTTTGGATTTGGGCCCTATTTGCTGAAATAACCAAGAGAAAATACTCTGATTTTTGCAGTGTTGGTTTTAAACCACAACTGCTGATTATATAGATTTTATCATAATTGGTAAAATCTTGTTTTTCAGTTTCTTTATGCTATATTGATTATTTTGTGGATATAAACTCTCTGTTGGCCAGTTCATAAAAACAACACATTTTACTGTGTTCTTTGAAGGAAAAGTGAGATTTAAGAGATGCTGTATATTTTCTCCATAATTCATCCTGAAAACTTGTTACACAAGTAGTGACAAGCTATGCTGGTAAACAGAGAGACAAGGAATAATTTTCCAGTTGTGAAGAAGGTTATTTTCAAATTTACTGTATGAAGATGAATGCAGTGCTCTTAGCTCAATGGAGATGGCTCCCTTCCAGCTGAAACATTCATTAAACCCCATATAGACAATGTCTTGTTTGTTTTTTGGGAAAACCATCTAGGAGCTCATCAGAATGAGAACTGCATAGATCATTCTAAAATTTCAGCTCGATCTGGGGCTAATCAGGTTATCCATTTTCAGGATGTTCTGGCTAAATTCAAGTATTATATTCTTTTTGTTCAACCTCCAAGGAGGCAGCCCAATAGCAAAAGCTCCCTACGAAGTTTGTTATAGAAGTGCCTGTAATTCAGCTTTGGAGGCAGCTGTTGTAGACAAATATGCTGTTATTGGGGATGTGCACACAGTTCTGTATTTCTGACATTCCCAGGACAGCAAAGGGTGTATAGGGAGGGGATGAGGGGACAAGTGAGAGGGTGGAATCTGTGAAGGCTTTTTAATGAGCATTGTTTTTTGTTTCCCTGGTGGGTTGAGTTTAAATGTTGCTCAGACAATTTTTTGATAAGATAGTTGTTATCTTGCTGAATAAATGCTTGAAGGAGTTGTTAAATCAATGGGAATACATTTGAAATCACTGTGAGAGGTCTGTGGTCCCAGCAGACCTGCTGAAGAGCAAGCACGAAATGAATGCTCAGCAAGAACCCTGAGAGGTGTTTAGTTAAGGTAATTACACGATACAGATATTTTACAACTGAAGAATGAGCAGTAATGCCCAGAAATCATTAAATAAAGAGGGGACAAGCAAAAGAGCTTTCTTAAGTATAGAAAGTTCCTTAACTTTACCAGAATTTGTTTAATATAAACTCTTCAACAGAGTCATAACTGTCTGCAAGTCAATTCAGAGTGCCTTGGCTCTGCTTTCCCATTGCTACGCCTGGCTGACAGTGGAAAATACACCTTACTGTGAGCAAGGATTTCTCTGAATAAACACGTTTGTATGAATTTGCTTCCATCTATTACTAGCTTTCACGGTGAAAACACAATTTCTTTTCATGAAACAAAGTCTTGTTGCCTCAGGGATAAAGACAGTTTTCAGATTACATTTCATAATTCAGTCTGCAGTAGATGGGGTTTGACGGTGAGGACCCTCGTGGGGACCATTTTGTTTCCGTAGCCTGTGGGCTATCGCCTCTGGGCAGCAACTATTTATGCAGCTTCCAAAATAAGTGAGGAAGGAAGAGATGGGACCAGTGCCCCTGAGATGAAAATGCCCAACTGATGGATTGCGAACAGGGGAGCTAATTTCTGTCTACTGCTCTCGCTGGACTTCCAGCTGGCTGCCTCACCCAAAATGTAATACAGTCTTAGCAATTGAAAAAAATGCATCAGAAAACATCATTTAAATTAAGCTCAGTTATGGCTTTGAAAATAAAACATATCTTACACTAGTTCAGCTACAATCTCCTGTTCCCTCGCAAAGCACAGTGTATGCAAGGGCTCTGATACCCGTTTTTCTTATAGTAGATTTACCCCAAAAAACTCCCACTGATACCTGTAGATTTACTGTGATGAGCCTCTGTTTCAATGGCCTGAACCAAAGCCTGTTCAAGTCAGTGAGGAAACTCTCCTGACTTCAGTGAGCTCTGGTATAAAGCCTAAGAGAGATATCACGGGAGTTCTTGAGCCTTTTAGGTGTTATTTACAGTGGTCTTCTGCTAGGGGAGTGCTAAATCATGGAGTTATTTGTCTGCTGGGGAATTTAAATGGCAATCAGCTATGCTGCTGCTGCAGCTCCAATACCTTTTCTGCTGCAGTGATTCATGACGGGTCAAGGGAGCATATGTAATGGAAATATGCTTTATTGTATTCTATCACTTGTCAAGTCTTATAAACACAAAATTTTTATTTTGTGGTATTCTCACTTTGTTTTGACTGATGTCTATGTGCAGAACTGATGAGAGTGTATCTTTATATACAGAAATATCACCAGATGCCTTTCTTGTCCTAAAATTGAGTATATTTTTCATTTAAAGGCTGATCCTGCTTACCTCTCTCAGCCTCAGCAGCTCTGGGAATTTTGCTTGAGAAAGAAATGCAGCACAAGCCTTTTCCCAGTGCCAGGGCCAGACTGCTATGGAACGGGACAGGGGCAATCAGCCTTGTGAAATGGTTTGTGGAACTACAAAAAGGGCCAGGTTTAGGCTCCAAGAGCAGAAATATTCCATCCATGGGATGTTTCCACACCACTTCTGCTGTGCTGCCACTTCTCGAGCCTTTTTCAGAACTCTCAGCATTTTCCAAAGCAATTTTCACTCCCAAGTCCTAGCCCCAGGACTCTGTTTCCTGATCCCTGTGCTTGCAGTTGCATTTCCATGTAGAGAAAGCCACCACAAGCTGCTCTTCAGGCAGGGTTCACTCCATCTTTTTGTTATCTGCATAATCCAGACAGGGAGCATGTTGCAGTACTGTTCCCTGGACTGAAAGCTAGTGTGAAAAACGTCATTGTCTGGGAACCCAGTGGGTAAAGGGGGCAAGGCAATGTATCTTGCCTGCCAGAGACAGGCTGGCAGGCAGGACCTCTGCAAGCTCTGCAGGATGCTGCTGTGAATATCACCAGCTTCACATTTTTTCTCAGTAAGGAGCAATCTTGTGCAAACTGCACGGCAGCATTTTAATTTAGAGGAGTCCCAGAGTGAGGCACAGCCCTGCAAATGTATTGGAAAGACATTTGTTCAGCCCAGGGAGTGGGAGCACTGGCCATTTACCTGCTGCTTGTATTTCAACCTGAGTTTACCCATGCCTTTGAGTGCACCTTCAGAGATGGGGCCAGAGCAGCCCAGCCAACTGCTGCCTTGCTCCCAAATGACTGTAGTGCTGTGGCACGTAGTGCCAGACCCGGTGAGCCATGGGTTGAGTTTTGTCTGGCTCTGTCCTCCTCAACAGACACAAGGGCTTCCAGGCTTCAGTAAAAGTCTGTGATTTTCATGGCTGTCTCTGCTGAGATTCCCATATGGCAACATGAACTGTAACATGGTTTATGTGTTACCAGCTACAAATTATGCTGTACCTCGGAGTCTGACTCAAGCACCAAGTACCACATGATGATAACTGTCATCAGGAACCTTCAGCAGAGACTCTGAGTTCAACCTAGAGCAAGACCTTGATCTGGAGTCACCCTACCAAGCCATAACCCTTTAGGAGCTCAGGCAACTGGGCAAAAAAATCAGCCATTTTCTTAAAGAAGGAAAAAGAAGCTTATTGTCAAACTCCAGGCCATGTGTAAAAGCTCAGACATAATTTCATTCCTTACCGGTTTACTTTCACCTGCCTCACATCATCTACTCTTCCTCAGCTTTATGAAAAAGTGTCAGATATATCTAAAGGGGGGTGGGGGTGGGGCGGGGTGGGAAGCCAGACTCAACTCCCTGTTACAAGCCTTGTGGCTGTCAAACTCCGCCGGAGGATTGCCAGCTCCCTCTCGTGGGTAGAGGAGCGCTAAACGGTGTGGGCTGGTGATTCCGAGGCAGCTGCATGTCCCATGCTGTGCAATGGTTCATCTTTGTGCATGACAGTGTCCGCAAAGCATGAGAAGATATATGTGAGCATACATGCTTGTGCTGGCTTGCACATACGTGTGCACAAATAAATCCACTATGGGCAAAACAAGCAAAGCTCAGCCCTCACCTTGTCTGCAGAAAATCAGGTCTGTTCCACCCTTCTGGTTTTGGACAGATCATCTGTTTTAGTTCGCTTGCTTTTAAATTTTGTCTCAAGGTGGACAGTGGAGTAGCAGTGCCCTGACTGCTGCGGGCTTCATGGGTGCTGCCAGCTTTGTGGGGTGCTGCAGTGACACTTTGCCCCAGCCCTTGGGCTGCCCTTATGCGGGCTGTGGGTAAGACCCAACATCAGAGCAGGACACGTGAGGATGCTCAGCCAGCAGTATCACCCAGACAGCTCTGACAGCAAAGGGTCTGCTCAGCATTAAGCATCAGCTGGGGTGGCAACTGAGGTACCTGCTAGAGCTCAGCTATCCCTCTTAGCAAGCAAATGGGAGCACTGTTTGGTCTTACTGTGGCTTCCAAATGTACAGTAGGTTTACCAAGAAGGCTCAGATTGGCTTCCTGTGGCTCAGAAATACCTGTGCACACCCTTTGGTTCACCTAAGGCTGGATGAAGCTTTGTGGATGCAGCTCATTTTTTCAGTGTGCAAACGGGGATCACTCACAGAAGGTATTCCTGAGTCACTCCCCCTTCTCCTGGTGGTATTATACCCAAACTCTTTTGACACTAATAATTATGCTTGGAAGTGATGCTTTATGTCTGAGCATTTCTAAAGCGCTGCTAAACGGACGGTGGTCAGGAGGCTGTCAGGTTTTGGGCCTTCTGGTGGTAGTTGTAGGTCAAGGTGTCTCCAAAGCCCCAGCTGGTCCTCCAAATTAACTGGTTATGAGGGACAAATTTTGATTTACTTGGTGCTGATAAAGCATACAGAAATCTAGATCACGATATAAAAAATGTTTTTCCAGGATGACTTTTCCACAAAAACAGTTGACTTTATCACCTCTTAGGTGATCTTAATGGGAATATCTGTCAATATCCACAATTCCCTCAGCTTCCCAGAACCTACGAGCAATTTTCTTATTGGGAAGAATAGAGGTCAGCAGTGAGTTCAGGGATGAGGAGGATTGAATAATGCCATAGATCCCATACTGCCACATAATAGAGAAAATTCAAGTTATTACAGCTGAGAATCATTGAATCATAGACTCTAAAAAGTTATAACTCCTAAAATACTGCTAGTCCCAATACAGAGATTTGTAGACTGAACTTTTACCATAGATGCTCTGGTTTTTCTTAGTTTTCAGATAAAGTGGTCAATTTGGGGGTAAGATCTAACAAAGTGCAGAGACCTTCTTGAGCAAATGCTTTTAACTCCTACAACATGAAGAGAATTAGGAGACACAGCAGTGTGCCTGAGGTGCAAAAGATTTTCCAGGAGAATGTAAAGAAGAGGGAAAAAATCTCTTGCGAATCACTGTCAAATATAGTGGGTTTTCAGGGTCCATAGCCTTTCATTGTTATAATGTGGATTTATGCCCAAAGCCTGTGCTTGTATAGGGTGCCAGCTCTCAAGCTAAATAAGGAACATGGTGCAAATGCTAATGACATATTTCTACTGAAGCAAAACTTAGACATAATGTTTCCCTGACAGGTGATCAAAACATCTCAGCAACTATCAAACTCCGTTTCCTACTGTCAGAAGTAATGGCGTTATCTAGACTGGGAGCTATTAACACTATGTTATTGCACTGCCATTCACAGAGCCCAAGGGAGGATGTTTTTTTTTTTTTTTCTTAAATTGCAATCCGTCAGGCGTGAATGAAGATCTTTATCGGCTGAAAGATAACAGCTGATGTCTTCCCTCCTGCTCTCAGACAGGGAAAGTAATATCCTACATAATGGAACAAGGGAGCCATAGGAGCTCCAGCAAGAATGAAGAGAGAAGGGAGTAGATTGTGTTTCAGGTGTAAGTGTTGAGCTATTATGTTTCATGGAGTAATGATGTCCTACCCTGTAAAACAGAGTAGAAAGAGGCTTTTTATTCTGCCCTCGGGGGCATGGCAGGGCTGTAATCGCATTCCCATTGTGTGGGGGGACCAGGGGTTGCAGAAGCCACAATCTGTTTTCCTACTTCAACTTATCTACCAGATGGGGAAAAGTTAACACTCTGATAGTCAAGACAAGCCTTTTTGAATGTGGTATTTGTTTTGGCTGGTAGAAGTAGCCCCAGTTAACTAAAATAGCAGAATTATTAAAGAGCCACAGGAATGGGGTGGGCAGGGCATGTCTTATTTCAGTCAAGGCTGGTCTTTGAATAACCAGCTCCTGTAGTGCTTATGGAGTGGTCTTTAAGAATTTGTGTTTATGGAGTGTGTGAAAAAAATTCTTTTAAGTTTCTGGAGATTCGCTGGAAGAGCTGCAACCAACAGTACTGGTACCGTTCGACTCCCCATATCGCCAGCCCAGGAGACAGTCCTACAGCTGTAGCAGATAAAATAATTAGCTTCCCCATGACCACTAAATAGCTAAATAGCACTCATGGGGAAGCTGAAGGAACAGTAAATTTGGACCATGACAAGTCAACACCAGGGCCCTGCTTTGATCACGGCTCAGATAGATGCATGTGGGGTGGCTTCAGGCTAGCTCAGGTGTCCCTGCAATGCCACTGCAGCAGGCTGGAGGTCTGAGGGATCTTGCAGTCTTATTACTCTGCTTCCTAAGTAGGCTTTGGCGTCCTTCCTGAGCTGTGTGCTGTTGCTGTTACATGGCTAAAGAAGACAAGTCAGCAACTTTTCTGGCCTGTGGACACAGACAACTGGTGCCAGAATATTCTTGCATGGCTCGCACTGGTGAATGAGAGAAGTGTGAATAATCTGGGTTATTAGAAAGGACTGCAGTACTTCGATGACATTTTTCTGCTTTCCACTCCAAATCTTGCCAGATGCCCAAAACACAATGAATACGGTTGCCGAAACACCGCTTGCATGTTCACGCTCCAAGATCAAGCTGAATCTGGACAACTACTAAAAGATTTTTTTAGATATTTCTTTCTCTACTTGAGATATTTCTTTCTATGTTTGTCGTATCACTAGTGAAGTCTTCCACTGAATAGATATCAAAGAGAAGGTTGTGGTTTTCCTCACAAAGGAAGCGATATAATAATGAGAATTTGTTCTGCTCTTCCCTGTAATACGATGAAAGGCTGAAGTCAGGTTAGCGCATTACTTCAGAATAGAAAGCTTTCTTTTTGCTCTCTGAAACACTTTACAATTACCTTTTGCTGTAATTTACCTGTAAAATTACCTTTACCTGCAATCTGAGACCCTTGTTCACCCACTTACTCACTTACTAAAATGAAGCAGTGTTAAATACCTTTCTGAACAGGAACACAAAAATGTGTTTCTCTAAAAGTGAGAGAGCGAACAAGTCCAAGGTCATCACACAGGGGTGGGAACAGCCGTATCCTGCTTTGCAGGCTTTGGCCTTTCATCCATCTTTAACAAAGACCTCAGAAAAACTGCTTTGAATGCTAAATATGACCTTAAGTAGATGTGGGAGAAACGTGCAGGCAGAGAGATTTCCTTCAAGGACATGTAGAAAACCTTGTCACATTCTCTGTGTGAGTTTCTGTTGTGCTACTCCAGGGGGTCCTCTTCCATCAAATTATCTTAAGATTATCCAGCTAAAATGGGTTGCATCCAAGATGGTCTCTGCAAGATGGATGCTCTCAGACTGTCACCTGGTGGTGCCTTCAGCCCGTTTGCACAGAAATAAATGAGCAAAGACTGCAGGGTTGATGACAGAGGGTGCTGTGTGGTTCAGTTGTCTCTTTTTCGTGCCTGGTGTATTGCTCTCACATGCGCTATAGTCTTAATGGAGTGTAAAAAAAATCTGTTTACATTTAAAAATCCATCACCTTGACAATTTGGCAGATGGTTTTGGAGGCCACCTTTTACACCGTGCTTCTTAAAACTTGTCAGATGCTGCTTCTTCTGTTTCAACCCTTCCCACCCCCTTTTTCATCCCCCATTCACTCTCATTAACATTGTAGCTAAATAACCAGACATATAAATGCTATTTTCCATTAAGGTTGCCATGTTACCAAATAAGTGCAAGTTTAAAGGAGGAACATGAATTTAATTCCTGAATACCAGTGAGACAGATGTTTCTGTTACAAGGAATTATCACTCAGGGCTTCCTTTCTCTTACTCAAAACAAATAGCAGTGTTGCTAGCACTCTTCTGTAATTAGTATCTGCTTCCTCTGTACATTCTTTGTGCTAAAAGTTTTACGCATTAGGGATTGTGTCATTTTTCTGTTTTGGAGCATTGTTTAATAGAGCAAAAAAGCTTGCTTGCCAATAACTGCTTGTAATTTCTTAAATAAATAGATTAAATTAATTTCTTAAATAAATTCTGTGTTCTTCAAAAAGTGCAGAAAGTCTTCTGAATCCAAAACATTAGATGATATAAAGTCTACGTAGCTGGAGAAGTCTGCAGAGCTATTCATCTGGCAGATGTAGGCATCTGTTCCAGGGCAGCTGAATCACTTGCTGTGCTCCTTTGACTGTGCCATGGCACCTCTGCTTGGCCTGTAAAAGAAGCCTGAGCTCTTGATTCACACGTGGATGCCTACATTACAGACCTGAATTAGTCGTCTTAACCCACGAGCTGAATCTCCCCTTTGTGGAATTACTTGGCTACTTCAGTGAAAGAGACTTTTGAAGAGCAGTAGGGTGCTGAGACAACCACACAGGTCTAATGGAGGTGGCAAGGGATGTCCTGGAGACCTGTGCCCTTCTGGGGTGGCAGCTGGAGACCAGCTGGGCAGTGCAAGAGCATCTCGAGTGACACAAATACTGATGTTTTGGCAGTAGAGTGCCAAGTGCCTACTGTCAGGGGGACAAATCAGCCTCTGGAGATGCCTGTCTCCGCTATGTATGGCTGGAGCCTAGATGGCCAGCATAGATTAGACTTTCAGCTTTTAGCTGGTGAAATGAATCTCACTTTATGAAAAATTGGAGTGCTAATGGCTCAAATGTGTAATTTATATTTGCATTGTAAAGCCACTTAGTAGTCTAGCCAAGATAGCTCCATTCTACTGGGGCCTCCACAAATAAAAAATGTTTTCTTTATCTAAACAAAAGCTCTAATACGTTTTTATACGTTTATGCACACTCAAGAGAAACGAGGAACCACTGTAGTCTTCACCCTAGAGATTCAGAACTGAAACCGAGAGGGGTGAAGTGATTTGCCTATAGTGACATAGAAAATTTAGCACAGGAGAAAGAACTTCACCTGGCTTTCCTGTCCTTGGTTCCATGCCTTAATCAGAAAAATATTTTTTTCTTTTCTTAAAATAACAGAATTCTTAAAGCAAAATCTGTATTTAAATCTTGTTTAAGTAAATGCTTGTTCTCTACAAACCATATTTAAGTTCCCATGTCAGGCTTCTAAAAATAGATGGGCAATAAGAGACACTTTTCTTTTAATGGCTTTATATGTAACATGGAAAATGCAAAATTGTGCATAAGTTGCATGGTTTTGAGCCTTGATTTCAATCAAATGGTTTAAATTTAATGGGGAAGAGTGTGACCACAGATATATGTGCCATGCCATGACAATCTGTGGTAGACAGAAGTAAGCAGTAATTAACCATAAAGAGCATTCCCTGAGAATCTTTTGTGATGAAAGCAAATACGTGGCTTTATTCTGGCAGGATGGTGTGCACAGAACAACCCCAGCTTTTTGAACAAAACGTGCAAGGGTCATCTTGAAAATGTGTTGGATTAATACCTGTTTATTGCAGCAGATCATCAGGCCCTGTTCCTTGAGGTGCTTATGAATTTTATGGTGCATTTAGTTTGAATTAATTTGAATTTCTTGTGATATTCCAAGGCATCACAACACCCATCACATTAATCCTAAGGGCTTTTCTCTGCTGGAGTCTGAATAAGGAAGTTAAAGGTTTGTGAGGACATGTAGCTCTCTGTCAGAAGGCACAGACTTCCCAGGATACTTTGATGGATTTTTTAGTACTTCACCTACAAGGCGGTATGTAGGTACAGAAACATACGTTGGGGAGACATCTGTGATAATGGAAACTACCTAAGACTGGAATTTTTTTCCATGTCTAGAATTGACTGTAGCAGACCTTAGCCATGATGTTTTGTGAACTCTGTATGAAGCCTGAGGTTCACAAAGGTCAATGTCAGAAGACCATTAACTTTGGTCAGGCTGATTTTTTGCCCCAGAACTCTCAAGGGAATAATATCCCCAGTACTATTTATGATTCTGTCAATGATGTGATATCTGTGTTGTGTATGTGTGGGCAGCCCAAAGCTACCCTGTCCTTTCTTAGTGCCAAAATGCATTGCAAACACATTCTTGTTGCGTGCTTGTTATCACCTCTTTGTCTCTCTTCCCTCAATTGTTTTCCTGCTCTCTCCTTTCTGCTGATATAACTTTAAAAATGGCAGAGAATTGCCTCCTTTCTCTAAAAAGACAAGCATGGTAAGGAAGCTTTACTTTAAGAAGATATAATATTCTCTAGTGCAAAAGACCCTAATGTGCCCTATTTTTAAAATACTGGCACGGACTGCTAAGGGATCTTTCAATATATCCTGGCATGCAGTGGATGCTTAACACTCATTTCCTCTTGTGAATCCAAGTATCAAACCCAGATGATGAAAGTTTAATCCTTTGGCACAGGTACTGCACATTGCATCTTTCAACACAATGGAGCCCATTTTCTGCAGAGAAGCAGCAGTGAAAAGTGCCGTGCACAGGACTTCAGCGCAGGTTCTTGGGTGGAAAACAGGAGAAGTTAGAAAAGGTGCAATATCTGCAAATTAAGTTCCATCTCCAAGATACACATCTAGCAGGCCAAGGCATTGCTTAGTGAAAGAAGTATAGTGCCTTAAAGCCATCTGCACAATTTCTTAAAACTTCACTTCCCTGATGGATAACAGATGGAGGAGGAAATTTATAAGTAAAAGATTAGAGCAACTCTGCTTATAAACAGGAGTACTAATCACTCTGCCTTTGCCCTGGAGACCAGATTTAATCTCAGGATTTAACTTAATGCAACTGTCTTGTTTCTGCTGCCAACAGAGAATGTTCAAATACTCCCATGATAAGAGATACTTTGGGATGATACAAAGCTAAACATTGCTTGGCAATTGATGATCCAGCATTTAATCAATGATTACACTCAACGTAACATGGTGAAATAATGGGCTGGGTAATTTGTGCCGTCAACATTTGTCATCTCCCAGTGTTTAAATCTATCTGCTCAATAGTTCTCCCCTGCATTTGTGTTGTGTCACTAGTACCTGCACTTTGCACCCTCACCTGATGGTTTTATTCAGCACCCTCTGAAACACTGAAATGAAAAGTCAGACCTCTGAACAGGTTGGGAATAAGGCATGGAGCAGTGGATTTGCTGCGGGAGAGGTCTTCACTATCTCTTCACCCTTTGGAAGAAATCTCTGTGTGCTGTGTAGGGGATAGTGTGTGGAAACCAGGGGTCTGTGAATTCATGTGATATCTCTGACAATGGCCTTTGCCTAGAGCTGTGGTGGAACAACAGCAGCTCGTGCCCCAGCACACAGCAGGGTGTAGAAGGCTCAGCTAAGCTTTGCATCTTGCCCACCTATATTTCCAGTCCTCTCAGCATAAACTATTAGGTAGTGGATTTTCCACTCTCTGTTTTCTATTTCTGTACCCCAGTTTCTGTGCTGTGTTCTGGAGTGTTGGGCAAAAGGACAGAGGAAGTGCAATCAGATCTATCATGAGAACTGATTTTTCAATTTGCTGCTTGAAGTGGAAATTAAAAAGGCAAATTGCCCCAGTATGACCTGAAGTGAAAACATATTAATTTTCTCATGGAAAAGAAACCAACCACTGTGCTCGCTGTACCCCTGCTAAAACAAAGTACCTACAGGCTAAACAGAAGAATTTTATTCAGAATGGAAGTTTTTGGTTTGCTCCTTGTTTATGGTACCTTTTTAGATGTTAGGTAGTTACCTACACCTATGTAGATAGCATCTACATAACATGATGCCTAGACTCAACTTCACAGCACAACCAAAACTGAAATGGTCCATCTTGAAAAAAACATAGTTGTGATATTTTCTCCTGGTCTTGTCATGTGTTGGAGAGCTGACCTGAGTTTACTACTGCATTGTAAGAGAGGGTTACAGCACAAGTACAGAGAGAGGTGTCTACCCTTTGAAAAATGCTGAAGTCTTGCCCTTCTTTTAGTATTTCCTGATAGCTCATTTAGGTGACTCCCTGCTCAGCTTGTCGGCTTCTGTGAACTAGTTTTTCTTTTATGTGGTATGGGAAATTCGAGGCACTTAGGCACAGGGTGCCTAAAAATTAGAAGCCACAACACAGCTTGGCAACATCTCAGTCTGTTGATAAGACCTGATTAATCAAATGGTTGTTAAAAGCAGCTTATCTAATCTTTAGGTGTATCGTGGTTTAACCCCACAGGCAGCTAAACACCACGCAGCTGCTTGCTCACTTACCCCTCGTGGGATGGGGGAGGGAATCAGAAAAAAAGGTAAAACTCCTGGGTTGAGATAAAGACAGTTTAATAGGTAAAGCAAAAGCTGTGCATGCAAGCAAATCAAAACAAGGAATTCATTCCCTTCTTCCCACAGGCAGGCAGGGGCTCAGCCATCTCCAGGAAAGCAGGGCTCCATCACACATAACGGTGACTTGGGAAGACAAACACCATCACTCCAAATGTCCCCCCCTTCCTTCTTCTTCCCCCAGCTCTATGTGCTGAGCGTGATGTCACATGGTGTGGGACATCCCTGGGGTCAGTTGGGGTCAGCTGTCCCAGCCATGCCCCCTCCCAACTCCTTGTGCCCCCCCAGCCCCTCGCTGGTGGGGTGGGGTGAGGGGCAGAAAAGGCCTTGGCTCTGTGCAAGCCCTGCTCGGCAGGAACAAAAACATCCCTGTGTTACCAACGCTGCTTTCAGCATGAATCCAAAACAGAGCCCCATACCAGCCACTGGGAAGAAAATTAACTCTATCCCAGCCAAAATGAGCACAAGGGGTTTTGTGATGAATAAGCATGAGGTTCACCTTTGCCGATTAGGAGAATAAATAAACCTGAGGACTTTGTCTTACAGATAGCTGGGGCAATTGGTGAAACACATGTTTAAGGTACCTGAACCCTTTCTTGCTCCCTAGGAATAATATCCCTGCTCAACTGATCAAAACAAAGGGAATTTGTGCGATCTCTGGTCATTCTGTGTATGAATAATAATTTATTCCTGCTTCGCATTTTTTGTTCTTTTTATTAGAGAAACAAGGGCTTGGGGATCGTCCAGGATTGTGTGAGAATGTGGTCATTTAAGTATTTTCAAGCTCATTTGACTGGAAACAAAAGGAATAGAAACAAAATTCCAAAATTCTCTGTGTCATGAAAGTAGCTGCCCCGGGACAACGGGCAACAGAGGGACAGGCTGCAATACTGGCATGCCCTTTTCCATTTTAGGCAGCAGGGTCTACACATTATGGGAAAAAAAAACTCACCAAGAAGTGGCAGCAAGACCCTGTATCTTATTTGACTCTTGAAAATCCAACTCCAGGACACAAACTCATGGGAAAATGGATGCCAGTAGTTGTGTTGCTCATGGAATGTGTTGCTTCAAGTAAGATTTGGAACAACTTAATAATTTGGGCCTGTTTTGTGGAGATTGGCAATACTTCACTGATGGAGAATGGTTCATTGGTTATGCTATCCACTGGTGCTGACAAACCTTTAAACTTTTATCTGTTTGTGTGTTTGCTTGCTTTTTAAAGTACAGTTTCAGAATAGACTGGCATGTCTCTGAATGTAAAAGGCAAGGGAAAACAGATTAAATCTCCGTGTTACAAAGCTACAGTACAATCTAGGCTGGAGATCTGCATGGATCAGAAGAGACATGGTCCCCACTGTAAGCAGGAAGCTAATGAACACATCCTTGAGACCTTTCTCTCTGGAAAAATGATACAATTTTAGTAGGCTAATTTAGTAATAGTAAGTGTGTATATCACTGCTAAAGTTCTCAGATGTCTCTTTATCAGGTAAGTTTTCACATCCAAAGAAGGGAACCTCTGAGGTTTTTCTTTTTTGGAAGAATGGAAGCATTTATAAATATCTGACTGAAATATTTTCTTTATACACTCAGAAAAATAAGAGGAAAAAAAATCCCAGCAAAACTCAAGTATGTCTTTGATAATCATGTTTATACAGAGTCTGAACACTAGTAGTTTTGTAAGAGACATTTTCTTTTTCTGGACTTCTGGCTTGCACATTTTCTCCTTTTATGAAGTGTGTTTCTTTTAGACATCCTGGCCTCATAAAAGTGGCTTATTTAGAACAGACCTGGCCATCTGGGGCCACTTTACTATAGGCTAAGCTTAACTTATTAAGAATTGTCGTCCAAAGGCAAACAGAGGCTACTAATGCATTTTTGGCCTAGTCTGTGTATTTCCTATTCTGTGAGCAATAAAAAAAAAAAAAAAGGAAGGAAATAAAAATGGAATGAGTTGTCTGGAATTTGCGTGCTTTAGGATGAGCTAAATTGAGTCTGTGGAGGTGTTCAGCTTCATTTGCCTGCTGAGGGTGAAGAGGGAAAGAGGGGGAAGGGGGGAAGTGTATTTTCAAGTTTCTGCTGAAAACTCACCCAGAAATGTCTTGCCTGTGAGTAGGGAAAGGGTGAGTTACCACATCTGCTGTGAGATGTTTGACTTAAGAAGTACTTCCCAGAATCTGGAGCAGCAATGTCTGTTTAAAAGACAGTGTTGAAACTGGGATGTCAGTCATCTTCTCAGTAACAAAACAAATTCCCTTTAGTGCAGCAACATTTGGATGGCATGGAAAAGTGATTGCTACGGGAGCTTAAACAGCACTTACCTGGGTATTAGTGTAATTCTTGGGGAGCTGGGTGTTTTAATGAGAAGCAATCTCTCACCATTTCAGATTGCTTTCAATCACCTTGTCCTCTCTGCAAGGTCAATACCAGAGATTTAAACCCCTAATATCTGAGGGAGCACCAATGTGATTTTACCTAGAGAAATCTTGAGCCGTCACTGCAGACCCTGCTGGCAAAGCCACAAGCAGAGCTTAGGACCAATCACATAATTTCACCTGTTTCTCCTCTGCTTTGCAGGACAATAGTCATATCCAAATTTCTCAATGTGCAGGCACTATTTCAGACATTATTATCATCTGGAAAAATAATTATTTCTAGGTGGGAAGAAATAAAACAAGAGGTATACTGCAGTCCAACATCTAATTCTTGGAGACAGGGAGCACCTAGGGCTCTAGAAGCGAGTGCTAGAGATCATAGAATCATATAGGTTGGAAAAGACCTTTAAGATCATCAAGTCCAACCGTTAATCTAGCACTGCCAAGTCCACCACTAAACCATGTCCCTAAGCACCACATCTACACATCTTTCAAAGACCTTGAGGGATGGTGACTCAACCACTTCCCTGAGCAGCCCGTTCCAGGGCTTGACAACCCTTTTGGGGAAGAAATTTTTCCTGATACAATTGACCTTGGCCCATGGATCCAGCCTGTCCAGACCCTTCTGTAGAGCCTTCCTACCTTCAAGCACATCAACATTCATGCCCATCTTGGTGTCATCTGCAAACTTACTGAGGGTGCACTTGATCCCCTTATCTAGATCATTGATAAAGTTATTAGACAGAACTTTCCCCAAAACTGAGCCCTCGGGAACACCACCTGTGACTGGGTGGCAACTGGATTGAGCTCCATTCACCACCAGTCTTTGGACCTGGCCATCCAGCCAGTTTTTTACCCAGCAAAGCATATGGCCATCTGATCCATAAGGAACCAGTTTCTCCAGAAGAATGCTGGGGGAAATGATATCAAAGGCTTTACTAAAGTCTGGGTAGACAGCATCCACAGCCTTTCCCTCATCCACTAGGTGGGTCACCTTGTCGTACAAGGAGATCATGTTAGTCAAGCAGGACTTGCGTTGCATAAATCCATGCTGACTGGGCCTCATCCCCTGGTTGTCCTGTACATGCCACGTGATGGCACTCAAGATGATCTGCTCCATAACCTTCCCCGGCACCAAGGTCAGGCTGACAGGCCTGTAGCTCCCCAGAGCCTCCTCTGGCCCTTCTTGAAGATGGATGTCACATTTGCTAACCTCCAGTCAACTGGGACCTCCCTATTTAGCCAGGACTGCTGATAGATGATTGAAAGTGGCTCCTTGAGCACTTCTACCAGCTCCCTCAGTCTCCTTGGGTGGATCCCGTCCAGCCCCATATGCAAATGTGTGTGTCTGTGGGGCAGCATGTCTCTAACCACTTCCCCTTGGGTTATGGGGGGTTCAGTCTGCTCCCCATCCCCGTCTTCCAGCTGAGGGGGCTGGGTACCTGGAGAACAACTGGACTGACTATTAAAGACTGAATCAAAGAAGGCATCGAGTAGCTCAGCCTTTTCTTCACCCTTTGTCACTATGTTTCCCCCTGCATCCAATAAAGGAGGGAGATTTGCCTTAGCCCTCCTTTTGTTGCTAATGGATTTATAGAAACTTTTATTTTGACATCTGACTGCACACAGCAAGCAGTAAACTGCTTATTGCAGGAGTTTTTTCCTCTCCTGAAACAGCCAGAAGTTGCTTAGTTGGACCAGGGAACTTTTAGAATTATTTTTTAATTATTTTTACTAAGAAAATGGACCAAGTATATCTTGTTAAGAATACCACGCAACTTGTTAATCTCTTTACTTTAAAATGGACTTTTGGCCTTTGAGGTACTCAGATCAATTATGATTCACATTAGAGATATGGGGGGCATTGCAGAAGTGTAAAATTGTATGTATTTATAAGGCTATGTGTGTTCAGGCACTGTGTATACACTCAGGTGTTAGAATCTAGTTTGGATGTGGTCTGAAATATACTTTTCCCTGAATCTTAACAGGATCTCAGACATAAAATTCCTTCATTTCTACTGGGGCCTCCGTGTTTCTTACTGCTCTCCCACATTCCCTGGGAGCATTTCCCAGCTGTTCAGAAACAACGTACGAATTCCTGTTAAACTGACCTTGGTAAAAGATATCTTTTGAGAAAAATCAATTGCTTAGCCCTGATGAACCCCCCCACTCTGAACCTTTATTGCCTTTAGAAAGTGGCAGGATTCTGGAAGGAAAGTATCTGCTGTTGATGTGTGGTTGCAGCTTAACATGTTATGCCTGAAATAAAACATTGAGGGAAGATTTCTTTTCGATGTCTCGTTTTGGAGGAAGAGTTTTTGAAAAAGCTAAAGACAATACTGTGATTAGGCTGCTGTTGTTTCAGCTCAGTGTCAGACGTTGAAGCTTTGGCTGAAAGCCCATCGACAGGGCCAGATGTTTTAGTCTTGCACTTGATTTGCAGTGGGAAATAATGAAAACTGAGCCTTGTAAATGAAATAGGACTTTGATGATTTAATTCATTTGTCGTATCATTGTGATTAATATCATCAGAAGATCTCTCTGCCAGGAGTTCAGACCAACAGAACAGGAGCTCGTAAGGGAGCTGCTAATGGGTTTCCACAGATGCCCACCATCTATTTTTCACTTCTCAGATGTCATCTTTAGTATCTCCCACCCTGAGAAACCTATGGGAATCTATCTAATTTCCCAAGGCAGGTGTTTTCTGGGAATTCATTTGCCGAGATTTGTGAGACACAACCCTTTCCCTATAATAAACCGGACTATAGGAGCTCATGGAGGACTTGAATTCAAAGCACAATGCTCAGAGAAGATGATGGCCTTCCCAGAGCTCTGCCCTGGGTTGATGTTGAGCATCACTGTGCTACCTGGGTGGCCTGGGTCATGCTTCACACAATTAGCTCTGATTTATTCCACCTGACTTATCAAAGCATCTTCTGTGCACAGTACAGCGAGAGATGCCTCCAGGTGTGATTCAGATGTTTTGCTGAGGAAGTCACAGAATCACAGAAATCTTCTTTTCACAGAATCACAGACTGGTGTGGGTTGGAAGGGACCTCTGGAGACCATCCCGTCCCACCCCTGCTGGAGCAGGCACCCCCAGAGCAGGGGCACAGGGCCGCGTCCAGGCGGGGTGTGAATGTCTCCAGGGAAGGGACTCCACAGCCTCTCTGGGCAGCCTGTGCCCCTGCTCTGGCACCCTTTTGGAAGTGTCTGTCTCTATGTTGGCTATGTGAGGAGCATGGGCAGCTTTGAGCATCTCCACAAAGTGGGTTGAACTCAGGGCCAATCATTCTCAACAAAATACAAGCATTTTTTTTTTTTTTCCTCTGCTCTTCCCTGTACCTGAATATAAATAGCTTGCTTCCTCTGGCACACTGTGCTCTAGCACACTGGATATTTTCATAAAGTGACATCAAGTATAAGAAACTAAATGCACTAGGTTTAAGCATCTTTCTTTACAAATACAGCCAAACAATGGAGGTACTAAAGGTGGTAGAAGGCAGAGTTGGCATTGCAAAAATCCCTGTATTTTGCCTCTGAGGGGTGTTTGTAATTTGTCACGACTTATTGAGCTTTGTTGAAATTAAAGCTAGGAGGAGCCATCGGGTATCTCTGTACCCAGTTTTGCCCATAGGCTTCTGCACTGGAACGTTTGCCTGCCGGGAGCATCAGCAATGCTTCTCGCAGACCCACAGCCCCACTAGCCTGAGGCTGTCTGCGATCACCAGTGTTGATGCTCTCCACAAACCCAGAAGTCACCACAAAAAACTTGTATGTTTGGGATTAACAACAGCAAAAGCAACAGGGTTACGGCCATTGTCAATAACTGAAAGGTAACATGAAAGAAATGTATGATAAAGATGAGAGAAAAATATCTCATTAAAACTTTATACTTAGCAACAGTCAAGGAAATTTCCTTTAAAACAAAATCAACATTGGAAACAAGATGAAATATATATATTGTTTTCTCACTGAGAAAGACCAGTTTAGGGTTTTTTGTTTGGGGTTGTTTTTTTTTCTTTCGTTATTTTAATTATCTGTATGTAGCTTTACACCTACTTCACTGTGTGCTAAAAGAGTTTTAAATACAACTTATTGCTTAGAAAGCCAGATTTTTACAGATTGTACTATTGTAACAGAACAAAAAATTGCAGCACTTCACTCCTGTTAGACATAGTTGGAAACATGTATCTACTTAACGGAGTCAAATAATATCCTAAAAATATGCCTCAGAATATCCAAAATGCTAGAATCTTGAAATAGAGGTAATAAAACATAACAGATTTGAAAGAGGGAAAATGCTGTAAATGAAAACCAGAGAGAAAGTCTACAATAACAGTATATGACCATCCACAAAGCCAAGCTCTGGTAAATGTTAACCAGTTCAATATAACGGGCTGGCACTTGTGATCCTAAGCTCGGTAGCTTAGATGAGTTATTGGAAGGTATGTTCCGATTAGGGTCTGGTTTATGGTAGATATGAAGAATGGGGTTTTTAGCAGTCCTTTAGCTCCCTTCCTGTAATCCTGCAGCTGACTCCAGTAGCTGTGGAGTTCAGTGGAAACCGAGGCTTTTGAAAATCCCACCCGAAATGTTTCATGTCTGCACGTATTTAGTCACAACCAATATTTTGAAGGAGAGGATGCTGAAAACAAGCACCGTCTCTGAGGCTTTGGAGTTCCCCTAGTCCGCATATAGCAGGGGGGCAGGTTCATATTAAATACAGCAACAAGTCCTTAGGGTAAAAGGAAGATGGGATGCAAATTTTTCCATTAACTGTGTTTGGAGAACTGTGTAAATGTGTGTAATGATTATATTCCTCTTTAGTTTTGCTTGCTTTCCTAAATACTTACGCCTGTCTGGAATATGCTTGTGAGACATCCTGAGCTGCTGTGGGGTCCCATTAGGTCCAATGAGAAAAAACATGGTTGGAGGGGGTTTTTCTCCTGGATGTCAACACAAGGGCCCTGAGATGTAAGCAATTCGGATGTGTAAAGGTTATCATGTTGTGTCCTGCGCTGTAGTCACTATCATAATAAAAATGAATTAGTAATAAATATTAGCAGTTTGGCAATCAGCATTGCCAATTTCCCAGGGTATTTTGGGAAAGGAGGATAAAGCGCATAGACCAATCAGCCTTTCAGTTACATATTTTAA
Source organism: Phalacrocorax carbo (assembly GCF_963921805.1). NCBI lineage: Eukaryota > Metazoa > Chordata > Aves > Suliformes > Phalacrocoracidae > Phalacrocorax > Phalacrocorax carbo. The sequence goes on along the minus strand of NC_087516.1, from coordinate 7,572,506 downwards.
GGCAAGAAGGAGCCATATTTGTTTCTCCTCTGCACTTTGTCATGACAGAGTCATCATATTTCACTGAGCAACTTCTACTCACAGCCAAGTGTTTGCATGAAGCTGACAGCATCTGGAGGGTGGTTCAGGAGATGGGAACCTACATTGCCTTTGGCAGTTTGTTTCCTCAGACTCACCCACTCTGTTAGATAATTGTGCCATATTTCTTGTTGGGGTGTCTTTGCCTTTAATTTTCAGTCCTTCTGTGCTGTGTTAGGAAGCCTTTTGATATCTGATATATACTGTCTTTAAAGAAAAAGTGTAGTCTTTTTGACACTGAAATCATATCCCCCCCTTGATCTTTCTGTGGACTTCAGAAGAGTGAGTAACTGACATTTCTCTGTAAGGCACATTTTCCCAGCTCTCCAACCATCAAGGCCTGTGTGTATCTCTATGCTCTGAATTTTTGTGAAAGTGGTATTGAAAACCTGTGCCCAAGGTTTGGTATGACACCTTGTACAGTAACGTGTTGCTGTACACACAGACCTGTACATGCATATGTGGAAAAACAGGAAGGAAAGTCACAATATGTGTTAGGGACATAAAGACAAAAGGAACATCTTTGTACCTATAACAGATCGCATGTCAACTCTCTAGCCATAGAAGACCTTTTTTTCTTCCACCTAAATCTAGTAGAGCTGGATATGAAGGCATGAGGCACTGCTCATTGTCACAGACGTTAAAAAGATGAAGTTTGTCACATTCTTTTCCCCCAGCAGTTTAGGTACTTTTATGACTTGCATCTTTCCACTCTTCTTCTCCCCAAGCAATTTACTTAAATGACGTTTTGGCAGCTTGTGGTATAATCAAATGTTTTATTCAAATGGCTGACAAACAGTTGGGAGAAAATGTACCGTTGTTAAATATTTTATATGCTAATGTTTTCCTGAAAAGCTGGGCACCTGCCTGCTGGAGTCCTCCGTGATTCCCAGGAGATGTCCACAAAACCAGGAGTCAGACTGCTGATTAAGCAACATTTAAATAACAGAAATAAAATCCTCACATTTTCTCATTGCAATTCAAAGAAATAAAGAAGGCCATAAAACTGTCCTCATCACAGCAAGCTAACCCCATGTGTGGGAACATTATTGAAAATTGCCAAGACATTTACATCCTGGCTGGCAAACAAAATGCTGCATTTTTCTTCTTAATGTAATCTAAAACATTCCGAAACACAGACAAATATAATAGAAATGCTGATATGCCTTTACTCACTGTGTCACCAAGGCATCATTGATGATTTAACTGTAACTACAAGTGACTAAATATGCCGCTTCTAATAATTTCTCATGGTGTGGTATCTCTATAATATTGGACGTAGGGACATACTGGCATGTGTAAAATGTTATCCCTACTAACTGCACATCAAGATGAAAGTGGTTTCTTCTATACACCACTCTAAGAGACATGATTCTTCTTGGCAAACAGAGAAGCTGCAAGATTGCGTGGGGGATGTGACTTTACTTCCATTAAAAGCTTTAATTAAACAGATCCCAGAATACTATGTCTGTTTGTAGTATCCACATTTTAGATATTATGAGATGGGAAAGAGGTCAGGGGAAAAAAACAGATTTTATTGCAGAAGATTTTTTCACAGCTAAAGAAAATAATTTGTAATGAGGGATTTATGAAGCAAGTTCTTAGGTTATCAGAAGATGACTGAAAATAAAGGTCAAGAGATGAATGAATTTCAGTCTCTATGTTCTTTCACACAGAGAAAAGTACTGAGGCGAATGGTCCTTCCACTCTTAGGGACACAGGCACGGCCAAGTTGAAGCCAGATGTATTTTTATTGAAGAACAATTAAACTTTGGGAAAATTTCCCGTAAGTGACTTGATTTCTCCACCTCCTGCTGTTCTTTGGGAGTGTCTTATGCTGGTGCCTGCTGGAAGACCTGCAGCGAGCAAACACAAGTCACTGGACTCACTTGTGGGACAAGGGATCAAGTGTCGATGTCACATGGACACACTGATGTTCTGCTCTCAAAACCCACAAATGAAAAGTGAACAGAAAGCTTACTGCCTCTGCATAGATGCAACAGTTTCACGCCGTGATGGTGACTCCAATGTGGTGACCAAATCAAAATTAGGTTTATGTTCATGCTCTTTTGCAGGGAACTGCAGGCGTCTCTCAGCCATTGCAAAGGAATCTAATGTTTTAATATGGCCACCAAATAAATCTGAAGAGAATTTTTCTGAAGCACAGGACTTAAATAAGCACCCCACTCCTTCATGCATTTACAGTTTAACTTCAACATCGGGCAAAGGCTGCTACATTTCATTTGTCAGCTCTTTATTGAACAAGAGCAACACCCACACCAAGGAATATATCTTAGTTCTCAACGTAAGGACTTCTGTGGTAGCTGAGGCAATGGAAGAGAGAAATCCACAATGATCTGTTTATTCAGTAGAAGAACAGTAATTTCTTTCTGTCAGCAACAGAAATAGAAAATCTTTGTAAGTATACACGTATACAAGGCAACTTCTTCCAACCAAGTGGCTTGAGTGCCAATGTTTAGAGATGGGACACAGGGCTGCCTTTTATAAGTCTGTTAAAACACTGATGCAGCTCCTAAATAGGGCTGTTATTTTGGCTATGAGATCTAACCAGAAATATTGGCTGTGCAATGAATGGGATACTCATCTGATTTCTACATATGAGGAGGGAGAAACTCTACCTCAGAAGGAAAATACCCATGGAAGTGTCCACACTTTGCAAGTGCCTACTCTAATTAAATATTCATAGCACTTTGAAAAGTGTTGGACCTGTGTCATGTAAGCAGTATTCCATGTGTCTGCCTGGGATGTTTCTAGACTTTGCAATTTCAAACAAGCAAAGAATGCTGAAAACTGGATCCTTATTCACTTTTCCCTCTCCTGGAAAAACAAAAAACAAACAAACAAGCAAAAAAACCCAAAAAGCAAACGTGAAGCGGACTTTTAAATGATAAATGAGGTCTTGTCAAGGGGACTGTAATATCTCTTTTTCCATGTTCCAGTCTGTGATCAAGGGAAGCTTCCTGGCTTTGGGGTAACATATAGCTTGTAGCACAGGCACACCAGCAAGAGACCACAATATGCAGCTGCTAAAAGGGATTTTAAAGTTAAATAGGCAAGACAAGCTGGTAGGAAGGGAGTGCTACCTTTGTGTTTTCTGGGTGAGAACTGAGGCAGAGAGAGTGGTTTGACCCAGGCAATAGCAAAAGGCTGTGACCAATCTGGGGTGCAAATACAGATGAGAGCCTGCAGTGTGGGCCAGATGGGCTTGTAGCCTTGGCTCTCTGCAGGCTCTGTCTTCAGCGTGAACATGTTATCCAGGTTTGCTGTGCAGTGCAGAACATGAGGGAGCTGCCTCCGGAGGGTAAGTCATTCCTCTCCCCTCCCTCATCCCACCCCACCACCCGAGATGGGCAGCTCATCCAGGACCTCTGTGCAAGTGATGAAAACAAACCCCACCCAGCACTTTCTCTTGGGGTTACATTTAGCACGCGCTGTTCCCAAATCACTGTGAGAGGAGGCAGGAGAAGGTTTACGTGGATCCAGAACTAGCACTGACTGTGCCTTGTGCAGCTGTGCTGGTATGACACTAAGAAATGTTTGGGACAAGCCATGCTATTGCTGTGGAGAGAAGTCCTGGAGCAGTGCTGGTTTGGAGGTGTTGCCCTGTGGTCTAGACACAGCCTGCATTTGCTCTGACATGGTGGGGATGAGGGAAAACACCTAGTTAAATTGGACTAAAACCTCAGACATCCTTAAAAGTCCTGTCATTGTAATTTGAAATAGTTATGTGGTATTAGGACCTCTGCTCTCGACGTTTGCAACCAAACGCTGTGCACAGCAGTTTTATTCATGCACATCGATTCTAAAGTTGAGGTGAACAGTTGCACAAATATATTATTACAAATCTGATACGCACTGCAGCCCACAGCAGAAAATGTGCTGTTTGAGACCACTTTCTGAGAACGTGGGCATGTGTGTATAACTTGGCTGAAAGATCACTGAGGCGTTGATACAATAGCCACTATAAATATTTGAAAGGTGTCAACATCAAGGTCTAGATTTTATCCACAGATGCCAACACAATGTTTCCATTGATTAGCTGTTCTGTAATATAAGCCTGTGTATGGAAAATGTATGTTAAAGAGAGTCTTATATAGAACATGCCAGGATTTCACTTCCCCTGCTTTGTTGTATCAGTCTGAGCTGACTAAACCCACTGGAAGTTTGCAGACATTTTTATTACAAGTTAGAAGCTGGAGCTTATAGTAAAAAATTAAAAAAAAATTAAAATTTCTGGACTGACTGAGGCTCAGACCGGGATCATTATTTGGATCCATCATTTCCTGGATAATATTCTCTTTTGATTAACAGGTCAGCAAGCAGCTGCAACTACCATAACACTCACAGGGTGTTAATATTCCTTACATGTGGATGCTGAACTGGAGGTTATTCTCTCTAGTGAGCTACTTGCATGTGTAGGTGTGCTCAGACCTCTTAAGAACACTTATGAATTTAAAATCTTTGTTATTATTCATGCACTTAGCTTGGTTTGATGATGTGCATCTTTGTAACACCCCTATGTACAAAGTCACCTGTCACGTTTATGGCAGAGGTGGGAGCACAGATCAACCTTCTGAGCCTGCGGTCTCATGTTCCAACTCAATAAAGCAGTTAACACATGCTGCTACATTTTATGATGGAAAAGGGTCCTGTTAGTCTCATTAACTTTCTGAAGCTACTTCTGCATTTGAAGTTAGCCATGTGCCATATCTAATGCCATATCTAATGGAAATAGGTCTTCAACTGTGTTGTTAATTATTTTCAGCCTGTGCAGCTCACACATACCCTCACCACTAATAAAAAGCATTTTCCATGGAAAATGCTTTCTACATGCACATAATTAACGCCCCTTTTATTATAAAGGAATTGGTCAGAGAAATTTTTAAGGCAAAAAATTAGGTTGAAAGAAATTAGAAAGGATGGTCAATTGCTTGCCTATCAGAAGAAAATAATCAAAATGTTACAAAGTAATTAAAACTTCATTTGGACGTTTAGAAAAAAAGCCCACTATCCTTTTATTTTGAAACATTTATATTTAGGCTTTTTTTTTTACTTTGCATACTAGTAGCCTTTTAAAGTTGAAATTAAACGATATATTTTAAAATAAGGTATTTCAGTGAATTAAAATTATTGTATAGGAGATAATTTCTCCTTCATGTAGAAACTGGAAATATTTGGGGTTTTGCTCTGATTTGGGCAAAAGCATGTCTGGAATTTCCAACCTCCTTCACAAAGTGGAAGTCTGGAGCTTCCGTTTCCATGCAGCTTTATTACAAAGTTACTTAGTGAAGCCCATTTTTCAGTTCAGTTTCCATTTGAATTGGGCCATGACTGAAGCTGTTCCCGGTCAAATGGAACAAAACTTCAGAATAATGGTTTTGGTTTAAGGAAAAAAAAATAAAGAAGGAAAAAAAAGAATTAGAGATTCAACCCAGTTTTTTGTTTAAGTCCCCTCCCTAAAATATCCCACACAAAATGTACTAATAATTTTAGTGCTATCAGCCAACAATGACCTCCACCTAGTGTTATAAAACTGTAGGTTAGGCTGAACTAAGCCCATCCTAAACTAAGCCTGTTTAATCTATTCAGCACTGAAATTATGCCCTTAAAATGAAAATGTTAAAGAACCAGTTGCTTTGGGCTGGGTTTTTGTTTCTTTGTTTTGTTTTATCTGACAGCAGTTAGCACACCCGCAGACCTGTACCCAACAGAAACAACGTCCAGATTTAACATCCACAGGAAATACTCCATAAAAGCACTTAATTAGATTACAAATAGTCCAAGGGTTGTTAATATTTACCCTGTAGATGATGGGCTTCCTTTGTTCGCAAGACCTTGATGGAAAAATCATTTTGACCCCACTGAGAATAATGGTAGCGATGTTTTGTTAATGGTGTTGGCACAGGGACAGAATACAGGTGCCCTTTTATGGAGCCGTGTCTCGCTGGTGAGTGGCGGGGTGACGTGCAGTGGGTGACAGGGTCTGACTTGTCCTGGAGAGTGTCAAGCTCTGCGCGAAGGGACGAGGAACCTGTGAGCAGCCGCAGGCAGCCGCAGAGCGAGGGCTGCACAGCTGCAGACCGCAAACCCACTCAAATCATGATATCAGGCTTTAATTTAACAGGCTCTACTGAGGAACATTATTTGTCTGTTAGCAAGAAAACCCTCAGCTGGCCTCCAGGTGACACCATGTTGTGCCACACCAGAAAAAGCCCAGGTAGGTCCCCGGTGACCTCTGTATTTTGAGATGCAGGAGACAAACTGGTTTTGGCATTTTTATGTGTGCTGTGTGTTCTTGCAGGTTGTTTTATTACCCTTGGAAGTGCCTCACCTTCCCATAAAAAGCAGAGCTTTCTGGGCATTGTGCATGTATTGTAAGGAGTGAGAACATCACCATCAGCTATTTCTGCAGCCGCTCTGCCCAGCAAGGGTTTCCTCTCAAAACTGTGAGCTCTCACACCAGTAGGGACAGTGGTTCTACCCCCACCATACCACCATGCCCTGGTGGACTCTCCTACCCACAAGCCTCAGCTGCCACACTCCTCGGACTGGTTATTCAGTGGGACCTAAGGTAATGTTATAGGTCCTGTGGATGTTGTAGGTACTCTGAGATGTGTGAAGAGATGGTACCAAGTTCTGCACTCATATTAAGTCCAAAAGAAGTAGAAGACTTTTCCCAATCATTAGAGCAATGAGAATAGTCTTCTGGTTAGAGTAAAATAGATAAAAGGCCAAAACAGTCTGCAAATGCGGCACAAGTGATAGTGGAAGACACTGTGTGTGACTTGGGCCTGTGTCAGGAGATGAGTGGACAAATTCCCTTGCACCTTTGTGCAAGATGAGGTAACCAGGTGGGTATCTCTTATGGCTGGCTGTGGGGGCTGAAATCTCTGGTGGGTGGTGTCAGAGTAATAACGCTGAGATGATGCCACATCATGGCTGAGTGCAAACCCAAGTGTGGAACTCGTGTTAACAATTTTTTAAGCAGGTGAATGCAGTAATTCCAGATTTCTTTCTAGGTCTTCAAGCTTCCTTTCTAAATCTCTGCATACTACAGCAGGTACCTGAAAATGATGCCACTCACCATGGCATCTAACATTCACTCTGTCTGAATCTGCCTGGAGCTCAGCCATTAGGCAACCCAGATCTTAGAAACAGAAACACTTTCAGAGAGGAACATTAGCCTCTTTCCAAGATTAAATGTGTACTTAAAATGCTGTTTTCAGATGGTATTTTGTTTTGGGGTTAAACTCCACAATTAAAGGTGGTGTATTCTCTTAATAAGCACAAAGACTGGGCAAACTTGTTCTGAGGAGTGATAAATCCTGGCAATAAATACCATTCCTGGGGAGAAACTGAGAGCTTGCTGTACTCCAAAGGAGCAGAAATAGCCGGGACACTGGAAAACGTAGTAGAGAAAACACTTATGCTGCCTTGGGGGAGAGGGGAAGGTGGCCTCTTAAATCCCTTCCTACTCTTTATTTCTGTGACTCATCCAGACCTGCCTGTAATGGGCTGTTGCATCGCCACATTGTTAGTTTAACTTCTTTGTATCCTGAACAGCCAGTGGGTTGGTAAAAGAAGCTCTTTGTGCCTTTGGTGGGAGAGAATGGCACCAGGGTTGTTCTTGGAAGAGGCCCAGGGAAAGTGTGGGGTGAGGAGGGAGAAGGGAGTGAAAAAAAAATCCCCAGACAAGGGAAAAAAAGAAGAAAAAGGGTGTCTGTTTCACAAAGCCTGACCTTCAGCAGAACTGCCATTTCCTGAGACTGCACAAAATGTACCGACCGTCAGCGTTCGCAGGCCTGGCAAAACGGGAAGGAACCAGACATTGACACCACCACAGAGCTGGCTTCCTTGGGTCCCAGGGAAAAGCCGATGGGCAGCCAGGTCAATGAGTACCTGATCATGTCTTCAGCATGAAGAGCAGTGCAAGCCGAGCAGTAACGCTTCGCTTGGCTTGGCTTGAAGTAGAAGGAGGAGCTGCATCCAATAACCATTGCCTTTCCATAACAGCCTGAAAAGGCAGAATTTCCAGCAGCTGTTTTGTCTTTGAAGTATGTTGTAAACAGGCTAGCATGTTGCTAAGTAAAACTTACCCTATCTAATTACATCTCCTGGTGAGGTGAGCCCTTGGAGAGCTGTTTGGACCTTCCTTCAATGGTAAGTTTTTTGTTCTCTGGTGCTTCATGGGTGAACGTGCTGCTGAGAGAAGGAAACAGGTCAGATTGCTTGGAGTACAGAGAAGATCTGGGGTTATTCCAAGAGGAGCAGCCAAGTCAGATGGGGACCATCTTTCTGGTAACAGAGTCCAAGTGGGGAATAGTCAGGGAGGAGCCTTATCAGTTCAGAATAAATTCATTTTCTCTGCTTCAGGGAACAATGCATTTATTTGGGTCAGCGACGACACTGCTAACGCTGGGAAGGAAAGGTGGGAGGGAATGGCTTCATGCCATGTTCCAACAGCCTTTCTTCAGAGCCAACAATGGACAATAGTGGATTTTTATCACCAACAGTTTTCCTGGAAAACATCAAGGGATGTATTTCATATTAGATAGGAATGAGTCTTGAAATCTTATAGAAATGGAAAGCTTTATGGCTGAGAGTGAAATGGGTTTATAATTATGGAAAAAACATTACCCCCAGAAAGACAATAGAGCCGGCAGCCATTCCATCTTAATGGCGGTTAGGTCTTTCTTTCCTCTGCAGACACTGGGCACAGTAACGTGGTAGAATAAGAAACTGAGCAGAACCATCAGAAAGGTATCTTCTTTCTTCCTCTGACTGTTTCATAGAAATGTGTTGCTTTTCTACATAAAAACAGGCCTGTGTTTTGAGGGAGGGACACAGGCCTCATCTTTCCTAGTGGCTGGAGGCACTGGATAGTAAGGTCCCTCTAGAATGTGAGATATCCGTATTCCAGCTCCAGCTCTGACTCAGAAAAAAACCAAATTCCTGATTACTTGCAAGACAAAGCAAGCAAAGAATAGTTCAGATGTCTTCCATGTTCTGTATTTTTTATTTTAGTGTGAATCCTACATTTTTTCCATGGCTCAAAGTAATGGTGAACATCTGCTTGGCTAAGATATCTGGGACACTGCAGGAGAGAGGGAAACATCTTGAGAGGTGTCATAATCTACATCAATCATGTATGTAGTGTTGCTATGTTGTACTTTTGTAGTTTATGCCAAACTTCTCACCAAAACCCTCCAGAAATTGAATGGATACACCCAAAAGGTGGGAACTTTTCCCAGCTTCTGGGTCTTTAGCTGCACTTACCACATCCTCACTATGCATTAGAAAGAGACATGGATGCACACGTACCTGACTGTCTGCCCCGGTTTCCAGATGAGGGCAATATGGATAACTAGGCAACTCAGAATGGCAAAATGCTGTGGAGCTCACCCTCCCAGCAGCTGAGACACAACACAGCCAAAGTCAGCACAGACAGGGACTAGCAAGTCGCCATCGGCACAGATATGCTAATTGTTATGAGCACCAAAATATGAATATGTCTGTAAATGACATATGGGAATTTGCCTCCTCCTTCCTCTATTCCTCTCCTCAAATCAGAGATAGTTGTCTCCTCAGATAAAGCCTTAATAAGCTGTTTCTTGAGGGGAAAGACTCTGTATGTATGGATCTTTTGTCTCGTGATTCCAGGACATCTGGACAAAGGAAGCTTGATGAGAGCCAAACTTATTTTGCTGTTTGTTTTCCAAGTGTGTTGAATTGTTAGTACTGCGTCAGCAGTGTGTTGGGTAAGTCAATCAGTTTTGTTGTCTTGGCTTTAGTTTGTCTAAACAGTTCTGCTGCTAAGAAGTCATGTGTCTAGGTTTGGCAAAAGCCATTAGTGGGTTGACATATTTCTAGGAGAATGACTAAGGAGGGTGGACAGTAGCCTGCAGATCAGGGCACTCAGATGGCGTGAGGAAGATCCAGACCTTACTTTATTCTTGGCCATATAACTCTTGCCTGACAGACTTTATTACAGCATAGGTTCAATAGGACAGATAGAGCATGAAATCTTTTTCCCTGTCAGCCAGACTGTTCTGTATCTTGACAAGTCCTGCCAAGAGGAAGATGTTGATTGGAGTTAATAAGTTTGGTGAGAAAACTAAGACTCATAAAATAAAGCATACGCTCTACCATGGGCTGGGTTCTGAGTTTTTTCTTAGAGATGTTCAGTTTAGTACTTACCTGGGGTTGTACAAATGGCTTGGACCCCTGAGACAACAGAGATCACCCAGACCCTCAACACATAGAAAGAGGTAGGATTTCAAACACATATGTGTATTTAACACCTCACGCTAGCTCTAGGCAGTTCTCAGCCATGCATGTTGGCCTTCTGGGGTCCTAACTCCAAAGGGACTGATAATTTTACACTGAATTAATCTGTGATGACCCACTGTTCATTAATAGACTTTCCATTATCCACGTTTGAGTTTCAGCACCTCTTTAGTCTGCCTGAGCTGTGCAAGCTATGTCACATACCTGGTCTCCTCAAGTAGTCATGCAGATGCCCTGAGTTGTGCTTTTGTCACTGCAATGTGTGCTACCTTTGCCCAAGCATTGCATTTTAGCTCACATTTATGCCAGACCAAAAATATACAGCTCAGTATCCTGGTTTAGGTCCCCCGGCGCTCCTGTGCCATTGCACACTAAGGAGGACCAGTGCCATGCCAGGCTACAGCCAGAGGCTGGGCAGAGCACATCAGCCCTCATGCCTGACTGCAGTTTCAGGCTGCTCCCACCAGTGAGCCCTGCTGGCTCAACAGCCAAATCATAAATCTCATTTCGGTGCGGCTTTCATCTCCAAAACACATCATAAACATTAATCTTAACATCCCTGTTAAGTACCAGTAGGTTCAGTGGTCAAAATTTAATAACTTGCAGACATTCTATTATCCAAGACAGCAGTTTCCCACCGTGCAGGGCTGAAAATAATGCGGCACGTAGATGATGATATTTATTGCATCAGTGTTACCTTATGAGGCATATCCTGATGAATGTCTTGGAACATGCATCAGTTTGGTGGCAGCATTCAGATTCTGCCCCGTGTCCAGAGTATTAAAACCAGGTGCTCACGTATGTGAAAGCTGAACTGGTAAGGAAATAATAATAATAAAAAAGACTTTTTTAAAACTGTAAAGGCAGACTTGATTTTGCTCTTGACTAAAGTAGCAAAAATCAATTGATTTCATGCAGTGTTACATGTAGAAAGTCCGTTGTTCGTGACTAAAGGAAAGCCGTAGCACCTGAAGTTGGTCTGGTTAAGTGTAGCTGAATGCCAGTGCTCAGGCTGGTCACCCTGTGAGGCTGAAGTCTGACCTAAGGTAAATCAGGTCATCGTGCAGCATCATGTCCAGCAACGTTCTTTAGTGAGGGAGAGATCAGACACTCCTCTGAGGTTAAAATAGATTTTGATGCAACATGTAGAAACCCATCCTGAACAAAAGTCCACAAAAAAGGGGTTTCGGCACTCGCTGGATTGCAAAATATTAGCCAGCTGGATTTTGCTCACATCAGGCTAGCTAGCTGCTTTGAAAACCACTGCTTCTTTGATCCCAGTCCTACCAATACTGTTGGACCTCTGCTATACAATGAGCTCGAGGTCAGTAAAACATTTTTCAGTTGTGGTGGAAGCATTTAAGTTGGAATTTGTTAAATCAGGGGCACAATTCCTTGGGTAGAAATTGAACTCTACGTGTGACATTTCTCTTCTTATTACACTTCAAAGTATTAAATCGTGCAGGTTTTTATTTCCATTAAAAACAAGTTGCCAGATTTAGCATTTTGTTACTTTGTAGTCATTCTTTTATTCTCCCCCAAAGGGCTTTAACTTTCAGACATGGTTATCCTTAAAAATATATTTTAAATGTTGGTTTTGAAACCTTACAAAGGATATGGCATTGGAGAAATTCAGAATGGAATGACTTTCTCAAGGGCAACAGTCAGGGAACAGTAAAATATCTCAATTTTTCTTCCACCCCCACATTTCCCTTCAGTTTTCAGTATATTTAATTGGATGTCAGCTCTTTCTAAGTCCTGTACAGAATGTAATGCTGAACTTTTAGGTAAGCTCTTCTTAGGATTAGTTTCTACTGGAACTGGTTCCAGAGGATTCGCCCACTCCCAGCCACAATCTGAGTTAGCAAAACCTGTGGCTGCTCCTTTGCAAACATAGCTATAACTAATACATTAAATTAATGTTCCTAAAGTATTGAAAATGAAGCCAAACTCTTATAGATCAAAGTGTGATCTGTAATGGATAAAAGCAGTGAAGTCTCGCTGTGAGAACACGGAAGTGTGAAAGACACATTGCTATACCTGAGTGCTTATTGATAGGTAGGGGTAGGGACAGGCTATGAAGAAAGTCTCCTCAGAGCAGCCACATGATTTCAGATGGAGAGCTGCAGTACTCCCCGCTGTGGGAAATGCGCAACAGGAGAAACAAAAAGCCCTCAAGGGGACATTTACAGACTTTTCACCTGCTTGGTCAATCACAGGAGAGGCCACAGACGTGGCTGTTACTGCACTGGCCCTGGAGTCCGTGTAGAAGGCACCTATCATTGCAAAGACATTCACACACCAGTCTGTCATTCCTAATGCTACTCTCCTTCTCTCCTCCAACAATACAGTGTCTTCAAATCTTATTCTAGCTCCTTCTAGATGTTTGGAGGACACAAGACCAGGGCTGATCACAGAAAATCAAACTGGTGGGAGTTGGAAGGGCCCTCTGGAGCTCATCCCATCCAACCCCTTGCTTGAGCAGGCACACCCAGAGTTGTAAGCTCTGAAATGGGCATTTCCAGCTTTCTATGTATTTATTTCCCCTTCTATTAGAATCTCTGCAGTTCCTAGCAATGGCTAGCAGGTCTCATGCAAATTATCACAGAATCCCAGAGTGGCAGGGGTTGGACGGGACCTCTGGAGATCATCCCGTCCCATCCCCTGCTGGAGCAGGCACCCCCAGAGCAGGGGGCACAGGGCCGCGTCCAGGCGGGGTGTGAATGTCTCCAGGGAAGGGACCCCACAGCCTCTCTGGGCAGCCTGTGCCCCTGCTCTGGCACCCGCACAGGGAAGGAGTTTTTCCTCATGTTCAGGTGGAACTTGCTGTGTTCCAGCTTGTGCCCGTTGCCCCTTGGCCTGGCGTTGGGCACCGCTTGACACCCACCCTTTAGATATTTCTAAGCATTGATAAGATCCCCCCTCAGTCTTCTCTTCTCGAGGCTGAACAAACCCAAGTCTCTCAGCCTTTCCTCATAAGGGAGATGCTTCAGTCCCCTGATCATCTTGGTAGCTCTCTGCTGGACTTGCTCGAGCAGTTCCCTGTCCTTAAACTGGGGGGCCCAAAACTGGACACAGTACTCCAAATGTGGTCTCACTAGGGCAGAGTAGAGGGGGAGGATAACCTCTCTTGATCTGCTGGCCACATTCCTTTTAATGCACCCTAGGAGCTTAACCTTATCCTAACAAACAAGGAAAGGCTGGTTGAGGATGCGAGAGTTGGGGGTAGCCATGGCTGCAGTGACCATGAGATCGCTGAGTTCAGGATCCTGTGTGGTAGAAGCAGGGCAACGAGTCAGGTTACAACCCTGGACCTCAAGAGGGCCAACTTTGGCCTCTTCAAAGACCTGCTTGGAGGAATCCCATGGGCTAGGACTCTGGGAGGCAGGGGGGTCCAAGAGAGCTGGACAGTATTCAAAGACCACTTCCTCTGCGCTCAAGATCGGTGCATCCCCAGGAGGAAGAAGTCAGGCAGAGGAGCCAGGAGACCCGCATGGATGAACAAAGAAATTCTAGAAATATTCAAATGGAAGAGGGAGGTTCACTGTCTGTAGAAAACGGGAGGGGTCACTTGGGAGGAATATAGGAATGTTGTCAGGGTACGCAGATATGCGATGAGGAAGGCCAAGGCCACTTGGAACTAAATCTGGCAATGCATGTCAAAGATAACAAGAAGGGCTTCTTTAAATACATCAGCAGTAAAAGGAAGACTGGGGATAGGGCCCACTGCTGACCATCACCTTGCTGGCATTACCCCCTATCTTCAGAGAAGAGAATAATCCATCACTCTCTTTTATTTTCATATGTTATTCTGGTTTAGCCCCAACCTTCTTGCTTCTGCTGGAAGTGTGAATATGACTGTCAAGGAAATGGCCAACCAAAAAGCAACTGGATATACATGTTTGCGAGCCAAGGCATGTCCTTCTACACATCCTGGAAAGTTTCAAACACCACTGATGACATGATCATAAAGCCAATGAGCAGCGAGAGGAACTGCCATGCATCTCTGGAGTGTTTCACAGTGATCAGCTCCAAGCAGAGCCCTCCCTTGCAGAGACCTCAGTGCCTGTGCCCATTGGAAGATGACCTTGTAGGAAACTTAACTGGAAAATTCTTACTGCCACCTTTTCTTCCATTTCCTTTTTCCCCAAAGCACTTAAATCTTTAGGGGAAGCAGGAAGCTTTCTTTAGAATGATCTACTCAGTGACAGCTAAACACCTCTGACTCTTTGTAGTTTCCACTGTCATTTTCTATTCAGTATTTAGGAAAAATAATATAAATGGTTTCTGATTACACCAACACAGAAGAAAAACATTTATACATGGATGTAATTTATTTTTCTTTTAAGATGAAATAGGGTTCTACAGGTATATAATTTTAAATTATTTTAAATTCCCCAGGTAACATTTAGAGAGGAATGACTTGCCTGTTGTCAGTTCTCAGTCATGAGGTGTCTTCACAGAGTTACAGTATATTCAGATATTTTTGTTCTTTCAGAAATAAAATTTTCTGTTAGCTGAAACTAATCCCCAATTCATAGATCAAAATCTCTGCTCCTCAGACATGCCAAATCAAATTTCTTTTGGAAACTCAAAAGTCATGTAATCTCCTTCTATATCCAGTTTTCCTTTCTTTTGCTATCCTCCTCAGTAAAACTCTAACAGATAAGCTTTTCAATCTTTGCATTCTTTGACACGCACAAGGTGGCACATCTAGAACTCTCCCTTTCGTCTAGGCAGTCCAAAGTCTGGAGTGTTCTGTGACTTCATGTGAAGTTTAAGTCAAAAGTAAATATGCCAGAAGTATGCCTCACTTGATGGGCTGATGATTTTTGGGGGTGGCATGGTCTTTCTCACAGTGATTTCCCTTGCTTGACTTCTTGTTCTGAGATGTTACAGATCCCAGGGGCCCCACTTGAATATGAAGCTTTGAGTTTTGCAAACTCATTGTGATACTAAATATGGCAAGAAGTCCTAAAGGAATAGTCAGCTTAAAACTGTGCAGAAGTAGTTTAGCAAAAGAGGTTAACATTGTTCAGATTGTGCTTTGTGCAAAGGCCCTTTCTGGCCTTCATAGGCGTGATGTCATTATTACCAATATTTTTCTCTTGCTTAGGTATCTGCAATGCATCTCTTCTGTATTATAGGTTTTTATGTGTGTAGGAAGAGGAGAGGTTTGCTGAGCTGCCAGTTCGTTCACATCTTTGTTTACTCTGCTGTCAAACATCCTGATGTGTTCTTGGTCTTTTTGAATTGATCCACCACAATTGTGCAATGCTTGGACTGAGATTTTCATGCTTAATTAAGGGTTTGAGCAGTGAGCGATGTAAAAAATGAGGAGAGTAAGAGAACTGAATAACATGGGATATACAAAAGTCTGAACAAGAAGCAGAAGGTGAATCACAGGTATTTGAGAGGTGGGAGTGCAAACAGAGAGTCTGATGAAGAGTACAAAATGTCAGAGTTTTGAACTTGGAAGAGAAGCTAAAGAAACCACATGGGAAGCTGTAAGGGGAAAAAGGGTCCAGAGCTAGGGGAAGGTTAGATGTGGAGGGAGTTCTGCCTGAAGAACTGAGAAGCATTGTCCTCTATGATTACCAGAAACAGAGAGTGCCTTGGGAAAGCCAAAGGCTCTTGCACTGACCCGAAGGAGAAGGCCTGTTGTGTACTAGGCACAATCCATACTCATTAAGGGACAACGTGGTGCCATCCCATCATAGCAGAACTCCGGGAAATGTGCTGCTCCTACTCTGAGGATGTCTTCTGTATGACTCTAAGGACCATTACAGTGAGCAAAGTGGTCCCACTGCCACCAACCTGTGCTGTCCCAAAACCACCAATTCACAAGAAGACAGGGCTATAGTTCTGCTTTCCCCAGGTCTGTTTTGGGTGCCCTGCCTTGCAAGGGAACTGTGGACAAGTTTGTCCTGGGAGAATAATAGCATCTCGGTAGTCTTCCTTTCTGTCCGTTATTCAGCCAATAACTATGCTTACTTATATGGCTTGGTATGTAGATGGAGCATGTTTGGGGTTTTTTTTGTTTATTTTGTGGTTTTTTTTTGAACACCACTTACTTAATTGTGTATCCTGGATGCTAAGGACAAAAAATACTCACTAGTATTTTTCACTGCCCCATAAAAAAATGTAAAATTGCCCTTTAAGAGAGAAAAAACTGGAGCAAGAGCACATATGAAGAATTTTCTTCAAAAAAAAATTGACATTTGCATGCTTCCAAAGGTCGTAAGGGGATCTTCCAAAAGAAGTCAAATGAATCTCCCTGACAAGAAAAGTAAATGCAATTATTGTTATGAAGAATTGCACCAGGATCCAATGGTGATTGTTTAGAGAAATGACAGTGAGTCAGTCTCAAGGAAACCAGTCTGAATGAGGTTAGGGTTTTGTAGAGTAACACACTAGTCATTATCATTCAGGGTATTATCATCAGTCAAGGAAATTACAGGCCTTTCTATACTCTTCTGACAAAAACTCTAAGGTTATGGTTATATTGGTTGGATGATTATCTAAGGAACAACACTCAAGATTCCTTTTCCTCTCTAAGACACAATCGGTACAGAAATTCTCCTGGCAACTTTATAAGATGGTTGAGAAAAAAGAAATAATAAAATGTCAGTCCTAATATAATTTAGTTGCGTGCATTCTAGATAGACTCTCAGCATGCTTTAATATACACTCAGAATACCTGACTTATATTATAACTGCTCATCTCAAGCCTTTGACCATGTAACTCTCCGACTGGCTGGAAGCATGAAAATGAAAATGCTGACCTTTTTCATTGCTGCATCCTCAACTACCATTATCCACCATCCAGAGTGAGTAACATTTTCAACTGCTGACAGCAGTCACCATCAGACAGCCTGAACTGTCTAACAAGGAATTCCAAAACCTCATTCAAAGCCACCATTTCAGAGAGCATGAGGAAATGCTTCTGATAAATTACAGTCCTTAAATGCCTTGTAGATAAACACCTTATGGCACCTTGACATGAGAAAATTGATAAATGACTGAGTGAAAAGACAGTGGCTCCATTCAGATGATGTTTCCATTTTTTAACATGGTACTTTTGCACTTTTTCAGAAGAGAAACCAGGAACTTCCTAACCTTTAGCTTACAAATGAAAAATACAGCTACAGCAAAGTGGTGGATTTAACCACCGAGTAAGTATGTGTTAATTTCAATTCCTGCGAGTGTGCCGCTTTAAACTGTTCTTGACAGAATTTAATAGGAATTTTGGACATTGTACATTAATAAATAAGTACTACCTTTGTTATTTTAAGTGCAATGGTTTTCCTTAGTTGAGAAAGCCTGGCTCTCTCACTTGATTTATATGATGCTATGTTAAAAAAAGGTAGTAATGATATGTGTGTTATTCATGTACTTGGAAGTCTCAAAGGACTTTAAATATATCTTGACACATATGCTCATAAATTGTGTCTAAGGTAGACATTCTGGCAAACTGGATATGGAATTAATGTTCTTGAGACTTCCAAACACCATTGATCAAAAATACATTCAAAATTCTCCAGAACTCCAAACTGATTTCTTTTGAACCTGCCTGTGTGGTCAGTGCACCATCTATCAAGTTGTCTTCAGCATGGAGATGTAGTTCATGAGCACAGGCTGCATTTTGGTGCAAATTCTTCCCATCATGAAGGCTTGATTTCATCAGTTTGAGATGGAGCAGTTGAGCGTGAGTCTCTAATGAAGCAATATAAAGAGTGAAACATGAGTGAGTACAGAGCTTGGAGTTCCAAATGTGTGTGTGTGAGTTTCTCAGTGATGACCTTTCTACACTCAATCTAATGTGTGAAATGCAAAGGCTTTTGTAAAAATCATGTTTACTTTAAGCAGTGAGCCACACAGTTTCTGTGGGATGGATTTGGAAGGATGCTCTTGAGAAGATTTGGGGAGGCAGAAATCAAACACAGCAGTGGGCTGAGAGCACGATTCTGGCTTTGCTTCCCTTTCTGTATATGGGCTTAACTCCTCTGGACTTTTTTGCTACAAATATACCATGCCTGTTAATATTATATACTGTTTTGGGTACAAAGAGCAATTTTTCCTTACTGTCTGTACAGTGCTAACAACTGTTGTAGCCTTCAGGTGAGAGTGTAATCCCAGTAAACATTGCTGTATTCTGGTCTATGCAGCTAGCCCAAGTGGGGGCCATGAAAGTTATTTTCCTTAGGAAAAGCAGATGGCAACCTAATATTTCTTTGGCAGAAAGCATTATTCTGGATGCAGCAGTAACAAAACTGGAGTCAGTTCCCTTCTTTGCAGTTCCAAGTCCTTTCCAGGCCAGCCCCCTTCCCAAAATGTGTCCTTGATGTCTCCCAGGGTGTACTGCAAGGGCTTCCTTTCCTACTGCCTTTTTGATGCTTTCTGAAGCTGGGTATTTCCAGCTTTTGGAGACCAGAGTGTTACCAGTCCTGGCTGCTCATCTCCATACCACGGCATGTTTCCACTGTAATTTAGAGAAGATAGATATTTAATTATTTATAATGAGCTTCACCCCCCCACCCCCCCAACCCCAGGCCATTCTCGCTCCCACTGATCTGACCAAATCTCATTCAAACCTTGCTTGATTACATTTTTCAGCATGTGGAAAGGGTCTTTCCGTATGTCTCTGATGGGAGTCTATTGTTCCTGCAAAGTCTGCTCTGTTTGCTTCCTGGAGATGATTTCTTTCTAGTACAACTCTTTCACTCTTTGAAATGGTACTCCATGGTTCTTGTGGCAGAAACCTGAAATAGCCGAGACATCTTTTTGGGTGATCCCGCGGCATTCAGAGCCACCTTCCAAACTTTATTCAGCCGGTCTTTCCTCATAGTCCTTCCCACACCAGTCAAAATATCTCTTCTAAAAGTTTCCTGTGTGAATGGGTGGGAAAGTTTTAATAAATTGAAAATATCTTCTTCAGCAGAAATGAGCTTTTTTTTTCAGCCTTGCCATGTAGAAGGCTTGTATAAGATCCACACTTCTGTGTTTCTTTCTTTTCAGGAACCACATAGGAGAATTTGTGAAGGACCTGATTTTATGCAGTACTGTGGAAAGTGCCGTGATATATATTACTCTCATTTTGGAGTGTTTTTTCTATTCAAAGGAATGGAATATGCTGTTACCAGTCTTTTCTGGGAGGTTTGATGCACGTAACCGTATGAACTGCTATTGAACCTTACTTCTACATGATCATATTGCTGGTGCAGAGGCAAGTGTGGGATTTCTAGACTCACAGAATCTAATAAACCGGACAAAACACTTTGAATTCAAAATTTAAAAGGCTCAGGGGGCATCTCCAGTATTAGTGTACCTGTGTTTCTGAATTTCTTTCAGGGAGCACACATGCTAGTGCTTACAGTGTGAGGACAGTGTTAATATATGAACAGAAAGGGCTGGGAGCAGAATTTGATTTACTGCAGGGAAGTAAATTTCCCATGGAGAGCTTCTTACTTTACCTGGCAGTGCCAAAGTCTGTATTACATTTTCTCCATGACTTGTATGTAAATTCAAAAACCCCATGTAAGCCAAAAATGCAACAGAAAACTGTGTGTCAGAAAATGTTTGGGGGGCTGATTCTTCCAGAAACCCTTTGTGTTCTTTATGTAAGGGGAGATTTCTCCCTTCCACTGGGTTTCATAGCAAATATCTTTTTAAACGAATGTTTTTCTGCACTCACTTTCCTATTGAGAACCCACTTGCTTTGCCATTAGAAAGCAGTAGTGAAAATAGCAAGTTCTGCTCAAAGACTTTAAAGTGCTCCATGGTATTATCTGGATTTAAAAAAATATTCTGACAGTGGCAGGTTTAGCCATCCAAAACCTGCTCTATGGACCTCCAAGATGGGACAGGCTCTTTCCCCAGGGTAAAAAGCTGTCACTTTAAATCGCTACAGGTCTTGTTCTGGTGTATTTTCCCCTCGTTTGGGGAATTCTCCATTTTTAATACCAACACAATACAACAGACAGAGTGTCCCCATTCCTAAAATTGAACAGGGATACTGTACTGTTCCCTAGGGTAAGGTTTCTGTGCTTCAGGCTGAACTGACCCCTGCTGCTTGTTCAAGTCAGCTCCTTCCTGAAGTTTCATTTCCCTCTGTCCAGCTCTCTGGGTAGAAGAGATGCTTTCACCAAAGACACATGATGCTCTCTCTGGCCAGCCAGAGATATGTAACTGTTTTGGCCACGAAACAAAGAAATTTCGTAATAATAACTTCTATGCGGTCCGTTTCCTAAATTTTGTCTGTTTGCCAGTTTTTCTCCTCTCTTTCTTAAAAAAAAAAAATTTAAAAAATTGAGTTTCATTGTTTCCCTTTTAGCTCAGAAAAGTCATGAGCCAAGTTAAAGTCCCTTTGCTTTAGACATGCCAGGGATGGAGCCGTCCATCAGGGCTCATGGACACCATCTTCCAGCCTCCTTGCAGTGGGTCCTTCTCCTGCTGAGAGACTGTTGACTGGAAAGCTGGAGCACCACAGCAACCTCTTCCATGTCCTGAGGTATCTCGGGCCTTTCTTCTTTTGATTTAAGAGGCATGTTTGAGTTCAGGCAAGCATCCCTATATTAGTCTTTTATGCCTTGCAATCTTTCTCTGAATCTAAGCCCATGTAAGCTGAGATTGCACAAGTCTCCTTGGACTTCCTCCCTTTCACTTAAGGTCTTTGTGCTTTCCATCCAGCTGTAACCTGTTATCTGTCTAGCTCAGACTGGTGGCAGATCTCAGGCAGATTTAGACGAGCAGTAGAGTAGGTGTGCTGTGTACGACTTTCAAAGTGGTATGTTCAGGGTGATTCTGTTCAGACTGGCACATAAAACCCACAACCAGCTTTCTGGGATGTTTCTGGGATGTGATATTGGCTGACATATGTATGCCTGCACAAAAGCCTGACCCTGAGCTGACACATACCTTTTTTCCCATTTGGTATTCCCAAATAGAAGCTGGAGTAGAAAGAACCACCAACGCTCTCTCTGTGAAAGTCCTTCAGATAATATGAGTCCACATTTGATTTATTTAGAAAACTTTTTTGTTTCTTTCTTTCTTTTTCTTTTCAGCTCCTTAAGCCTTTGTTTCAGCTGAAATGTATTAGTAAATTCCAGTAGAAAAATGCCTCCCTTTTGTGTGAGGAGTTTTGTGATCCATCATACCCCATTGCTCAGCATTATGTTGATCCATTACTGAGCATAACTTGGAAGTCCCTAATAAACTGAATGCCAGAGTCTATGACAGCAGAGCAGAGGCATAAGCATCACCTTATAGGGTTTTTGTTTTGTGTTGTGTTTTTTTTTTTTTTAACAGTTTTGCCCTAAACTTCTAATATTGGCTAATGTTAAAGAAAGGATACTGTGCTACATAAATCTTTAGTTTGTCTTAGTGCAGTTTTCTAAAGTTCATTTTTATGTGCTGGTCAAAATCTTATTTACTTTAGCGGGGCTTTTCAATCTGCTCAGACACACTTCATGCTGACCCCAAAACCTGGTCATATTTCTGTCTTTTCTGGGAAGCTATGGAATTTTGATTTGGTTCCTTTTTAGAGGGCTCCAACAATTGTTTAGGTCTTGTTTTAATTATTTTCTGGCCATTCCTGAGTTTTGTGAGTACCTCCATTATTTGTTCCAGTTTTATTGCAGATATCAGCTCAGCATATCTCTCACGGGAAACTTGATTTCTCTCCTGATATTTGGCTGCCCTATAGCCAATATTTTTGGTGTGCAAGATTGTTTTCTTTGGAAGGAGAAAATGGTGACAAGTTTTCTTGAATGGCATCATGTTTGCTTATGGAGAATGTTCAAGGAGACCTGCAGCAATGACCTAGGAGTCAGAGTCCTTGCTCATAATGCCATTTTCCTTCTTCAGTAATTCTACCTCTTTTTGGTGTTTTTATTTTACAGGTGCTTTTTCTGTTGTTTTCTATCTGCCACTGGTTGTTTCTGTCACTGTGCAGACATGTACAGGTCTACCAATCCCACGATCAGTGTTTATGGTGTGTATTCATTTCCCAGTCAAACCACCAATGGCAGCTTAATAGACATATCAGTCATGTCATATAGATTAGTTATATAAACAATAACTCTGTTATTAAACACAAGAGCATTTTTTTCTGCTCTCCCGTATATCCTGAATAAAAGGCTGCTACTGGGTCTATCAGCTTCAGAGAGGTTTGGAAATGTCCATATACCAAAAACCTTTTGAGGCATAGAATCTTCCAGCAGAATAATGAGAGAGATTTGGGCTCCATCCCAAGCCTTCGTCCAGAACTACTGGGTGGCCAGTAGTGTCTGAGGCTTAAAATAGAATCATAGAATAGTTAAGGTTGGAAAAGACCTCTAGGATCATCAAGTCCAACTGTCAACCCACACACCCATTCCTCCTAAACCATGTCCCAAAGTGCCATGTCTACATGTTTTCTGAACACCTCCAGGGATGGTGACTCAACCACCTCCCTGGGCAGCCTGTTCCAGTGCCTGACCACTCTTTCAGTAAAGACATTTTTCCTAATATCCACTCTAAACCTCCCCTGGTGCCACCTGAGGCCATTTCCTCTTGTCCTATCGCTTGTTACTTGGGAGAAGAGACTAACACCCTTCTTGCTACAACCTCCTTTCAGGTAGTTGTAGAGAGTGGTAAGGTCTACCCTCAGCCTCCTCCAGGATAAACAACCCCAGTTCCCTCAGCTGCTCCTCACAAAGATGTGTTCTTCAGACCCTTCCCAGCTTCGTTGCCCTTCTCTGGACATGCTCCAGCACCTCCATGTCCTTCTTGTACTGAGGGGCCCAAAACTGAACACAGGACTCAAGGTGGGGCCTCACCAGTGCCGAGCACAGGGGCACCATCCCTGCCCGGCTCCTGCTGCCCACACTATTGCTGATACAAGCCGAGGTGCTGTTGGCCTTCTTGGCCACCTGGGCACACTGCTGTCGGCTGTCAACCAGCAACCCCAGGTCCTTTTCCTCCAGGCAGCTCTCCAGCCACTCCTCCCCAAGCCTGTAGCGTTGCATGGGGTTGTTGTGACCAAAGGGCAGGACCCGGCACTTGGTCTTGTTAAACCTCATACAGTTGGCCTTGGCCCATCAATCCAGCCTGTCCAGGTCCCTCTGCAGAGCCTTCCTACCCTCGAGCAGATCAACACTCCTGCCCAACTAGGTTTCATCTGCAAACTTACTGAGGGTGCGCTTGATACCCTCATCCAGATATTAAACAAGACTGGCTCCAAAACTGAGTCCTGGGGAACACAACTTGTGACTGGCCGCCAAGTGGATTTAGCTCCATTCACCACAACTCTCTGGGCTCGGCCATCTAGACATTATTTTTTACCTTATTGTCCCATTCTGAGGTACTGACATAGCAGTAATAAATTATTAGTTAGTCATAAATCTACAGATACTAGTGTCTATGAAGTGTGTTTGGGTCCTTCAGTGGAATCAATCTAGAAGTGCAAAACTAAATTAATCAGAATGGTGACAGGTACACTTTGTATGGTATGGGTAGTTTTGTTTGGTTTTTTGGTTTTTTTTTTTCATCATCTTTGAACTGGAGGAGACATTCTGCAGACTTCAGATGTGGCCTCTTCTTTCTGAGCCTTCAGGTCTTTCCCCATTGAACTTGTGGGAAATCAGTTCTGCAATGTTATTTCGCCTCGAATAACTGTACCAGAGAGTCAGATATGAGGGAATGGCCTTTGCATGCCTTTCCCCCTCCGTATTTAAAAGTTTTGCTCTGTTCTGGATATGTAGGATAATTATGTAGGTATCAAAGAGAAAGGAGTTAAAACAATAATCCTAGGCAACAGGTGAACAGCAAAGTCATTAAATGCATGGCTGGAGGAGTTTAGAAATTTGGAGTAACACCTTTACTTTAGTGAAAATGTGAGTGTACGTTCATGAGGCAGGGAAACCAGGGGTGTTCCCTCAGTAGTGTTTTCTCATGTGACAACAAGAATAAAAAGAAACTAATATATGGCTATTCTAATAGCAACAGGAATTCTACTAAAGTTTCCACCCCTGTGCTGACCTGAGGGTTTGGACAGCTGAATGCTGATCCTTTGCACCCAGAGTTTTTGCAGAAAAGATGTGGTGTAACTTCTCACCAGGTCAGTGCTTGCTCTGCTCATGCCGCCAAGTCCTTGCTGCTGACCCGTTCATTGCTGGCACCAGCCCACACTCCCCTCTGTGCTGTATCTCTGGGGTCAGCTCGACCTGGGCTGTGGCTGCAACAGCAACTCCTGGCTATCCCTGCCTGTTGGCCCCAAATCGGCCCTTTGTCACTACGGCTGATATTTTTTCTGCTTTAACCTGGCAGGCCCCTCTCTTGATGAATCTCTTCTCTTGACCCTTGTTCTCTGCTCGCTTGCTCTGAATGGACATGTTTTTGCTCAGCTAACAAATGATGGACGATGGTGTTTTGCCTCCAGCTCGCTGATAGCTCTGGTTCCACCCTTACTGCCCTGCTTGAGGCTCTAAAATTCCCCTTTAACACCTTTCCTCTCTCCTGTGAATATTTTAGATCTCCTTCCATTTTTTTTCCCCAGATTTTCAGCTTTATGTCTTTTCTCTTTTCTAGGATGTTCTTTTCTACTGAACTGTAAACCCTTTCCTTGCCATTACCATTCTCTTTTGCTTCTTCAAGCCTACAGCTCTCGCTCACCCATCTGTTCTGAGGATGGCTCTGAAACATCTTTCTTTCTCCTCCAGAATTATCTTCTGAAGAAAACTGGCTCTGAACTGACATTGACCTTTTCCCAAGGGGCCAGGACACGTCTGAATTTCAGTGCTTTTCTTTCTTTTTCTTTGAGTGACGTTTCTTGTGGTAATATCTCCCAAAACACAGACAAGTTTTTCTGAACTGTCTTCCCTAATTGTTTTCAGATATAAATATGCATCTTAAAACTCACAAGCCATTAGTAGTTGAAGGAACTTTTGGCATGTAAAAAATGGTGTTTAAATGCTGAGAGGAATCTGGCAGAACATTACTGCCCTACCTTTCCAAATGTTGCAAGATATTCTTGGCTTATTGCGTATTATATAACAGAGCCTTTAAACACAGATTATCTTTAGAAAGAAAGGCAGGGATTATTGTCAAACTGCAGTGATGAATTAGCTGAAGCTGATGAGATGTGTTTGCAAAAGGAACTGACCAAGGGAAGCTAGAAGTAGCCAGCCTGTTTTGGGAATAACAATGTACTTAAAGATAAGTAAATAATACGTGTGATCCCACAATACTATTCTCTTGGAATAATTTTTCTAACTTCAGAATAAACAGAAACTTTGTGTACATTATGGCTGTCTGCTTCTCATATGGCTAACTAAGGACTTCTGCCTGTCAGTATAGCAAAGCAATTGACCAAAACTGGGGCCATGGCAAGGTAAAATACTTTTTGGTTTCCTTTGGAAGTCCTGCCATACAAGCAATTTCTGACTGATGGAGTTAGTGTAACTCATGTTTTTTCTAGGACTTTTACTGACATTGGGAGAAGACAAATACTGGGAGCAAAGTAAAAGGAGCAGACTTTTTATGCCTTGGTTTCCTTATGCATTTTAAACAGATTCTGCTTCTGAGTGCTAAGATTTTAGTCTTCAAAAAGAATGAAAGAATATGTCTTGGATGGACAATATCATGCTCTTTATAGGGATATTTGTGCACCCTATTCTGACTTCAAAAAATTCCTTTAAAACTAGGAATACTTTACCTGATTTCTTACTTGACTTATCATTAGAGGCTTATGATTTCAGGGAGGAGTAAATTCTAACCTGCTTCTTTTGTGAATATTTAATAATTTGATCTTTTTGTGAATATTTAATGTACAGGTTAAATATGAGTCCAGCCAAAACTCCCATTCCTGCTAGTGAGATTTTGCCCTTTCTGTAACTAGCAACTTGCCAAAGAATGTGGTGGATTCTCTGTTGCATATAGTCTTTAAATCAGACTGAATGTCTTTCCGAGAAAGATGCCCTGAGTCAACCACAACTTATTGGAACTGATTTAGGAATTGCTGGGCAACCTCCTCTGAGCTATGCTCTGCAGATGTCAGAGTAGGTGACTGCAAAGTTTCCATATGATCTTAAAATATACAAATACATGGCTGATCTTTGAAATACCAGGGTCTTAAAAAAGTTTTTCTATTTTTGTCTGGGAGGTTTTAAGATCTTTGATGTGCTAATGATCAGTCGTCTGGCTAGATGATAAATCT
The DNA here is from genome assembly GCF_963921805.1 of Phalacrocorax carbo. Classification (NCBI taxonomy): domain Eukaryota; kingdom Metazoa; phylum Chordata; class Aves; order Suliformes; family Phalacrocoracidae; genus Phalacrocorax; species Phalacrocorax carbo. The sequence continues at coordinate 7,545,925 of NC_087516.1, read as the reverse complement.
CAGATGAAAGAAGTAGATGGTGAGTTAAGATTTCTTTCTCACCTCTGCCTGGGAGCTATGGCACATCTTAGTAACTTCCTTAATAAACAGTATGTGTGTTCATGGGATTGGGCATGATTTTAATTGCAGCTTAGTAGGAAACTGTTTTCCTATCTTATGAAAGCTCTCTTGATTTTTCAAAACGTCCTTATGCTTTGCGGAGCTGAAATCGTACCAGCTTTTCACCTCCTTCTAGCTTAAAGCCCAGGGTTGAGGACTCCGGGATTATAATGCCATGCCCTTGTTCTGGGTCAGGCGGAGCAGGAGACTGGTCTTTTGTCTTCCAAATCTTTCTGAAAGAGTTGGACTGAGGACTATGGACTGTTCCTCAGCAAAATCCATCTCCTTCTTTTGAATAGCAGCTCTATCCTGGACCCTGAAACTTTCACTGGGGAAACTGGCCAGTCCTTTCCAGGGAAAATGTCACTTTTGATAATTTGGTATTTCTTGGCAAACACTCTTCTCCCCAAATAGAAAAATATTTTGTCAGAAAATTCATGACCAAATCTACTAGCAATGGTCATAAAAAGAGCTACACCAAGGTACAGAGAGAGATCTCTTAAAGCTGTGATGCTTTAAGAATCTCAAAAGTTTTGTGGACCACCAAAGATAATAAATCACAACAACTGTGAAGTCCAGGATGAAAACATTATCAAAAAGAATACAAATTGTGTCATCTTTAAAGTGTCAGAAGTTTTTTAATGAATATGTTTACATACTTTTAAATCAGAATTTTCTCTGAATGCTAATGTATACATAGGGGGAAAAAGAACAAAACTCTCTCTTCTCAAAATCAGATGTATTACATGTAAACAAATGTCCTTCCCAGTCTGCCTGAAGCTGGCAGTGATAAATTTTAACTTTGCAGAAAGTATTTAGCATAATGTGTGTAAATATTATGTTAAAGGTTTCATGTCCTGTTTTGAACAGTGGCAAAAATTTCCTTTCAGCCTTTAGGTTTCCCACTAATTTCTTTCATATTAAATCAGAGCAGGCTAAAAAAACTGCTGATCAGATCTTTACTGAGCTTTATTGTAATGTAGTTTAAGTGGATGCAGACGGCTGGTTTTTTCTTTTTCTTCATTTCTTCATTTTTTCCCTCCATGTCTGGAATATTATAAAGGAGACTGAAGTTCTTGTGGCATTAACATGAGAGTCTCAAAATGGGCCAGAAAATAAATATTGTAAAAATATGTCATCCAATTCAAATACTGTGTGAATAAGGGAAACTGGAGAGGTTACAATTGCGGTTCAAGGTTTTACATGCAAGGTACCTCAAAAGTTAGCTAAATACATTTCAGATGGATGTAAAATGCAGAGGAAATGTGTTAAGTATCTTTCCCTGGTGAGATCTCGAGCCTGGCTCAAATAACAACCTTGGAGGTCAAGTTCCCATGTGGTTACCTATGGGGTGTGGAAATAGGCTCAGATCGCCCTCTCCCTTTGACAACATCATCCAGCTGGTAAAGAGGCAGAGGATCTGCTATGGCCTGACAGTGCACCGTGGACACCTTTATGCAGTCAAAACCCTGAGGGTGTCCAAGAACTATATTGCAGTACATGGAGCCTTTAGGTTTCCGTACTCTGGGCAAAAGCTTTGGCTACTGACTGCTCATGGTGCTTAACAGTGTAATTGTCTTAATTATGCTAAATTGCACTGTGTAGTCCCTTAACAATTATGTGGGTTAGCAACAGTATTAAATGACAAAAATGGCATTAATGTAATCGTAGCATTGTCTAGCAGAAGCATGAAAGTCAGTAAATACCAGAGTCGGCACAGGTTTCCCGTGAGGAGCCGCCCTCACCATTGCTCACTCTGGCAGCTGCACACGACTTTAGCACAGGGGGTGATCATATTATCACTGATTATGTAAAAAGTCGTCACTTATGGGACAACTCTACCAAAATGCTTATTTCCAAATATTCATTAAATAGTGAATGTTTGGGCAAACAATTTTCACCCAGTTGTTTACATCAAAGAGATGATGTTGGCTATTAGAATTTGACTGAAGGGTTTTCAGCTGTGTTCGAGTATTACTGCGAAACCTTACCATTATTTCTACAGAGCTGGTTGAATTCAGTAGTCCAGGACAGTTTTCATTAACAGGTTGGTTTTCGGGCACAGTTCTGGGCAGCCATTTGACCATATTGCTTTGCCTGGGAGCCAGGGACACAGAGCCTCGAAACAAGAGTCTCAGCAGTGAAAACTGAGAAAGAACTTGCACAGAAATTCTGGGGACTAAGATCTCAAATTTTTTTGCGAGTGCCTAGTTTGTGACTCTGCTAAGATCTTCCTATTGACTCAGATACTGCAGACCAGTGTCCTTCCTCCCCTATCCAAGGCAAAAGAGCTGGCTGTGGCAGCCTCCCCAGACAGATGGGTGCTGACTCTCAGGAAAGGTGCAATTCCTCCTCCTTTTCCAGAAAGGTCAACCTGTTACAATAACTCCAATATGGTTCCTTCCCTGTTGCACTAGTTGCACTATTATCTACTTTAATATATATCAATTATATCTAATAATTTAAATATTATACATTTACTGTTTTAGCAGACAAGACTATTTATTGCATTTGTGCAGCAAGCTGTGAACTAAAAATGTGGCTCTTCTGCCATCCACTACTTTCCATACAGCTTGTCTGAAACCTGCGTTGTTTCAACCTCTGTGACTGGCAACAAGCGAGTAAAGACTCATGGGTATGAGCTTCAGGGAGCCCTAGAGAGTTACAGAACCGAGTGCCAGCTTTTGTGCTGTACTGTGTGAAGGTGAAAAAAAGGTTGCAGCTGTATTATTTAAATATTTGACCAGCTTCACCATGAAATAATATCCGGAATGAACAGAAACTAGCTTGTTCTGACTAAGTTTTCGTGTTAGGGTCCTTTAAGGGGTTGTGTAGGATCCTCTGCATCTAGCAAGTTTATTACATGTCTATTTTTAAAAAGATGGTTATAGGTTATGGGTATGAAATAGGATGGCCACATCAATGAATGCCATCTTAAATATTAGTGAAACATTTATGCTTGTTGTCCTAAAGAGCTGCTAAAATCCAGAGCAAGGCCCTTAAGCTAAGTGACTTGATTGACCGTCTCTGCCAGTGAAACCATTTGTAGAAGCTAGAATTAATTTCTATTATCTCAGAGTAATAACAAATTGTGGAGAAATACTTTTTGCTTAACCATCTATGGAAAAATCAGTTCATTCCTCTTTTCATATTCTGAGGTAACCTATAAGTTATTTCCTTAGGTATTTATAAGGATAGCTCGGTGTGTGGGATTTTGGTTATTAAACCCCTCCTGAATTCTAGTTTGGGTTTCCCCTGGTGAAGTGAGCACGCATATCCCCAAGTAAGCCATCTGGACAGGGCCTGGTCAGTCTGAAGAATTTAACCCTCCTGTAAGGTTTAAACATTCCTATATAATCTTGGATTGCCTCACAAATTCTATTTACTTTTTTAGTAGGGTGAGTGTAGCCAAGATGGACTCTATCTGGAAGAGGTCTCCCATTTATCAACTGAATACCTGCTCTGAGTAGTGAAGAGGGCAAACCTTAGAAAAGCAAAGAAAATATGTTTGAAAGGTGGAAAAAGAGGTATTTTCTTAAGATGGCATGCATGCCTTCTTGCATATCTTACAGAATATATGGCCAAAGTTCAACACGATGTGGTTTGAGCTTGACTTCCTTTTGTAAATAAAAGCATACATTTAATAGATGGACCTTCCTTTAATTTCAAATTCATACCCAAACTCTCGCCAGAGTTTGGGGAATTATGCTCCCAGGATTATGACCAAGAAGCTGAAAAAGGAGGGAGCTATATGTAAAGCTCCGGGGTCTGAGATTTTGGGTTGAGGACATCTCTATCATTTAAAAAATCTTTCCATGTACAATCCCCCCACAACACACTAACTAATAACCTACGAAGACTTACAAAAAGTCATTGAAAAATGAATGCTTTGCTTGTTAACTTTTTTAAAAAAAAAATCTCAGCCTGTCCTCCTGAACTCACAGCACTCAGTAGTGCTTCTGAAAGCACTCAAATAAAACTTTGCAGTTAAAGAATTGCTTTATCAGCCAAAATGATCTATAAAAAAACTTGAGGAATTTTCTGGTGAATAAAATATTGTACTGCAAATATTTGCTCTCCTTTAACCTGGCTTTGTTCCTGCTCTGGATCTATTGACAGTTTTTGGGGAAAGACACATTCTCGTTTTGAGCTGCGTCTCAGTATTCCTTATCTAGTTTCTTTACAGAATATGTTACAGCAGCAATTCACTACAAAATGTCATTTGATTCTTTGGTACAAGTGGAACAGTGTGTCAGCTCTATTTCTTTGTGAAATACCTTTGCTGTGGACACAGAGATCAGCAACTGCAGCTCATTTAAAGCCAGAAAACTTTCTCTGGTCCCACCATTACTCAGCTTCCACATTTAATGTGTCCATCGGTTGCACACTTGATAATTACTCTTGTCCAAAAAAAAAAAAAAAAAGGATAACTTACTGGTTGAAAATGTAATTTACATTAAAGAACAAATTTCTGCAGCGCATTATAGGTATATCTGGGGAGGGAGTATGCACTAGGAGCCTTGTCAAGGTCCCAAACAGGTCTGTCTTAGGCAGCTCCATGCCTCATTTTGACTGTAGTTTTATCTATTTGCGTTCCACTTTTTGGGTGTCTGCTGCAGGCTGTGGTTTCCTCTGGTCTTGTGGCAGCTTCAGAAGGATAGAGGTCAGAGAGAGAGGAGAGCTTTACAGTCAGAGCTCTCTCTTGCCCTACCACTCTCAAAACTTAATTTTAAAAGGCTTACAGATTAATTTGTTTGTTTGCAAAAGACAGTCCTTTGAAAGAATGGGTTGGATTCATATCTGAAACACACTCAAATCCGGAGTAATGGTTCTCATCTTGGAAATCACTCTGGTTTATCCTGCTGCAATAAACCAGGACTTGGCTACTGTGATCTTCCCAATCATCATTTTGATTCCAGCACATACTTGTATGTGCTCTGCAGTAAAATTAGAGAAAGAAACATCTGGCAAACAAACTGATTACCAAATAGATGTTGCCCGTGGCCCTGATTTCACACTCAGGGTATTTAAAACAAATGTTCTGGTGCTATTGAGTTCTTGACATGTTTGCGTTTAGCTCGTCGGGTCAGCTGAAATTGCCTGTGTTCACAGTGATCCCTGATGAGAGATGCTTTGAGTCACAGATTATTTAGACTATTCTCAGTATGGGGTACAACACAAAGCTCCTTAGCAGCGTGACTCTCATAACAATGATATAACCCAACAGCAGGTCCCCTGACCTGCCAAAACACCCGTCACTTCCAGGGAATTTGTGTAGCTAAACAAAATATTTGTGAACTAGTGGGAAAACAGGAGTCACCTGCAATGAATCTGTCTTTATTTTAAGGACAGACAGCACTCTGTCGCGTGTGCTGATTTCCTGGCATATTGTACCCGGGTTTTGTGTAGAAATGGACCACATCTCAGGAGATGCCAACATTTTTCTTTTCCTCTTGTTTTCTTCCCATTTGGAGACCAGCACATGCACAGTTTGGTTTGGCAAATTTGGCTGCATTTTAAAGGTAGGATGGAGCCAGCCTCTGTGCTCACACCTTAAACAGAGACGAACTACGCAGAAGAGGCCATAGAAGAGACTCATAGGTAGTGCAAACCGGTATTTTTGCCATATAAAGTCAACAACATATGTGTACAGGGAAATGGGAGGGACAAGAAAAGGGTAAGAGGGTGTCTTCTGTGGATGGCTGATATTCTCCAAAATCTGAAGACAGGTGACTTCACCAGGAATAAACACACATGCATGCTCCAACTTACCTTAGACTTTCCCCTTGTTGGTGAACCCATATCTCCTCTTTTCTTCCTCTTCCAGCACAAAACCTTCCCAGCAAATCCAGCTTCCCCAAATAGGACCACTCTTTCCCCTCATCCCAGCCCAGTCTGAGATCAGTTTGTCTTGGTTAACACAAACAGGAGCAGGCAGCTGATATGTCCTGCAGAAAATACTTGGCTTTTCCACGCATGATTCACTCCTCACGTGTTGTATGCATTTTTGCCTCCAGACAATTCACTTTTTCCTTCATCTCTGCCTTTTGTATGGTGCCTTGGAGACTGACTGCCAAACCCAATGCCTAGAGTAGGCTGTACTCATTAACTTCTGGCTTTACAACCTGTTCTTACCAGAGACCTCTCTCTCCAGCTAGGGCTGGCTTTCTGGATGAGAGTGACAAAAATTTGGGGTGTTGTTTGTGGTTTTTTTTTTGTCTTTATTAGAATAATTTCTCAATTCAGGAAAGACTAAGTCAGTCTCGGTAGGCTCATAGGAGCCTCAACCCAAAAGAATCAAAGCATTCAGGCTCAGATGGTCAGAACCACTTTAGTTGATCCATTTTCTACCAGAACATGCAAATTTGGCCAAAATGAAACACTTCAGAAAACATACTGATTTTGTCAGCACTTTGGTTTAAGAAAATAGGAAGGAGAAAGAATTTCAGGCCTGTTCAAATGTGCTGGTTTTAAAATACTACTATTTTGGTTTTGTTTTCATTTCAGAGAACCTTTTCTTTGTCATTTTAACACTGAGTTGTTTTTTCTAACAAAATCAAAGTAAAAAGAACTTGTCTTCTGTGTCGAATTCTGAAGCTTGAAGGTTTAATTTTAAAAGAAATGAAAATATGTATCTAGATCAGGAGCAATAAGAACTTGTTTCAGCAGAGATCTACACTAAGCCAAAAAGCTTAGGCAATATCCCTGCCATATCCCATCATCCAGCTCTACCTGGGGAAAATGGAACTGCAGGGGATTCAAATAACAAATTAACAAGGAATCATTACAAGTAATTTGACTTCTGAAATGAGATATTTCTGCACAAAAAATAGATACAGCTTGAACCTCCTTCTTTCCCACAACTGTAAATCTTGCTTGCTTTTATGAGGCCTAGGATAAAATTCAGTTTGCCTTCTTGATACCAAAGCAAGTGAATGTGGCATAGATTCTGAAAAATTACTACGTACATGCAAAATCCGGACCTGACTCTAAGTCATTGGCACAATAGGTGATGCTGCTTAAAACAGAACAGATAGATACTCTGTCAAAGATCTCCAGCTCAGTTTTAATTTTATTTAAGTATACTCAGAAACCATTTGTATTTATCCAACAGATTCATAGGAATACTTTTTTATATAGCCTTTTGCATTCTCCCTGATTTTCTCTTCACCTCCCTTTTTATGTCAAGATTTGAAGTAGTTTTCTGTTTAAATATTTTTTATAAAAAAAAGCCCCAGCACTGAAATAACCATGTTTTTAAATGAAAAGCTGTTGATATTGACAACATTTGATGACTTATGAGTGATCATTTCTAAGTGATCAGTTCTAAGTAAAGTATTTGATCATTTTTTCAGACCGCACATGGGGAAAGTAGACACAGTCATATCAGTAACAATGGAAAATACACATCTAATCCTTCTTATGCCATCACAGTAAAATCAGTCCTTAATAATAACATTACAGCAAGGTAGAGAGTTTTATTATTCTTAAGAGCATGGCAGAGTATGGGAGAGTAAAGGACAGAAAGAGTTGACGGAGTCTGAGAAATGTCTGGTGACCTTACAGTTAAAAAAATTTTATCATTAGGGAAGTCCAGCATGAACTAGGTAGCCGTGTGTCATCCCATTAAATCTGTCTGCATTAACAAGCAATTAAAGCATAGTCACATGCATGTAAGTGAACATGATTAGGAATAAATACTCACCATGGTCGAAAAGGAGTTTTGTTTCAATGCATAAAAGGAGCTGGTTGTTTAATTATGAACACAAAGAGGATCAGAGTCAAAATCAGATTCACTATGTGTTTTAACTCATGAATTAAGCTTTTGTTTAACTGAAAGAAAGAAAAGTTGTGAATTAGTTAGTGACATGAGAGTGGGGCAACTCGATCTCATTAGGACTAATCACTTTCCAGGAAACGCTGAGTGCCCTGTCTCACACAGCATCTCCCAGAAATGATCACTATTTTGCAAGACTGAGCTCAGTGTTTAGTACAACTGTTGCAAGAAGCTGTCATTAGCTGCGTTAGGGAGGACAGAACAGGGACAGAAGGCCACTATTCTTGAAATGAGTGTGGCAATCCAGGCGCTCAAAGCTTCCTCTTGCTCGTTAAAACCAGAGTTTGCCATCTCCACTCAATACAGGCTCGAAGTACAAACTGGATTTTATTACAAAGGGAAATAACAGAGGATAACTCCAAACAAACAAGGAAGTTGGGCATTAAGAGGTCAGTTTTGGAGAAGATGATGCACAGATGATTTGAGAGTTAATATATCCACATGGGAGCAGCCACCGAAGGAGGCACCAGGGCAACAGAGGGTGCCATTGTGCCATTGTGCTATTTGTGTGGTTTCAGAGATGGGTTTCCTTCGTAAGCTCCGAGATCTAGTAGATAAAACACAATCAGATATATTTATTTATAGATCTTCCAGAATTTGTTTGCATGGCAGGCCTGGCAATGCAGGCAGGAGGGCATTGCACATGTTTTCATGTATATAAATGTATAGATAAATATACATATTGCTGAGGGGGTGTGCATAAATACAAAAAAGCACACCTCCGAGGTGGGCTGTGATAAATGGCTTCAGCACACATTCTTTCCTAGCTTCATCTGCAGCCAATCCACTAATTTCTTGATCTGGCAATCTATAGGCTCCCAGTGAAGCCCTATCTCTTCCCCCCTCTCCAGTGCTTTGGCATTGGAATATTTCCCTACAAATCTACTCTGGCTCGTGGTCTAGCAAGTCAAAGTAGTCAGTCATTGACAGCATTTGCTCATAGTAAAAAATGCTGCAGCTTCATATCCAGATTTAGCCTTTGCCTCTTAGTGCTGTAGAAAAGGGACATTTTTAGATACTTGATGCTCATTCCTGGCTCTCAAGTTATCAGAATTTACAGTTATAATGTTCTTATGAACAGAGAAGGCTATTTTTGGTCAGAATGAAGGCCCCGTGATGGACCAAAGCTATTAAAACCTCTTACTTTATTAACAGAAGGGTAAAAAATAGTCCTAATTAAATATTTTTCAGCTCTCCTAAACATTCCTAAAATAGCCCTTTCTGAAGGGAGGGGGCATAATCAGAGGGCATGACGGGGTAGTGCAGTTTTCGTGGCACTCCTTTAGCTGCCTGCAGAATTCATACTGCTTGTTATGTGCCCAGCCCAAAGTTCATCTGGTAAAAACCTCTCCCCCCTCTGCCATGTGCTCCTTACCCATGTTGCAGACAGGCACTTGCACACTTCATGCAGCATTTGCTTCACGCAGCAGAAGATATTTGTTGAGTAAAATCACTGATGCCCTTTAAATCACTGTAAAGCGGGTCGAGGTCTTAAAAGCTTAAGAGGAGAAGCTGAGCCGTGCAAATGTTGGTGTAAAAGCTCTGTTGTACAAACAAGAGCCACGTTCCAAGGATGCTGCCACCTTGGATTTCACTAAAAACAACACCCCCCCTTACAACTGCGGAATTATTTAGACTGTGAATTGTCAAGACAGGCAACATGTATTCTGAACCTTGTACAAATCCTGCAGGCTCATCATCCCTTCTCCCACCAGAGCAGAGACTTAAGTACATTTGTATTGTGGCAGTATAGATTTGAACACAAGTTTCAGTTTCTGTGTTTGAAAAACAATACAGACCCAGCTAATGACTGTTCCCATTTGCTGCCTATGGAATAGACATATTCCATATAGTTTGTTGAGTGTTCAAAGGTAACAACAATGAGACCAGCTAAGATCATAACTAGTTTAGGAGCATTGGAATTTTGTCCCTGAAAGTTTTTTTTGAGAAGAAGTGTGTGTTTAAGAAACAAAGCCGTGTGCCATGCAAATTGTTCCTGCTATAAAGTCCTGCCTCCCTGCAGAGAGACCTGTCACACTGCCATTGATTACAACAAAGAGAATAAGAGCTACGCAGTGTTTCAGTGAAAAACAACATGAAAAAACCTCATTTCAGAAAATAACTAATGTCTCTTTCTATATAGACTCATCTGGAAACACTGTTTTCCACTGAGTTTTGCACTGAAGGTGAAGAGGATCAAGCCTGTAACAAAAATGTCTCATGGAGAGAGAAGTAGAATTATTCAGTGTGAAAAGGTCCAAAATATATGCAAGGACCTCAAATGGGCAATGTCTTGGAGGCAGAGGGGCATACTTCTGCTGCTATGATGAGTGTCCCAAGGAAGACTGAAAAGCTTTCAAACCTGAAAAAGGCAGGTTTTGTTTGAATACAGATTAGAGTGATTAACATCTGAGCAGTGAAAACTCAACGTGCCTAGGGAAGCCAAAAGAGAAATAACCAGGTTTCTGTGGAAATCCTGTGCCAACCATCATTACATTTATGTTGAAGATGAACTTTAAGCCCAGTCCATAAGCTCCCCTGGGACAGCCTCTAATGGCCAGGACAAATGAGAAAATAGTGTTTAGCAACAGCACCCTCCCTGGCAGTGTTCAAGGCCAGGCTGGATGGGGCTTTGAGCAACCTGATCTAGCGGGAGATGTCCCTAGCTATGGCAGGGTGGTAGGAACTAGATGATCTTCAGAGTCTCTTCCAACCCAAACCGTTCTATGATTCTATGATTCTATGAACGTGGTTGTGGAGCGGGTCCATTCACATTGCTTTCTTTGCTAGCGAGCAGCGGTGTGATGGGCCAATCAACAAACCAGCCAACAGTTCATTGCTACCACACCATGGGGCTGGCAACATAAACCCCAGTGTGAAGGAATAACCATGTTTTTTTCTGTTGATCACCTTGAACAAAATTCGTGTTGGCACAGGGGAGCTGTGAACATCCACCTACTGAAATTCATAGGAGCTGTCATGATCGGCCAGATTTTTCTTTGGAACAAAGAAAGCTCCCCTGTTCAGACCTTCAAAAGTCAGACTGTGTCTAATCACCCTTCCTGTCCCCTCCTCACCTGCCTTTGATGGTAAGCCATGTACTGTTTGGATGACTTATACACCCAGTTCTGTTTCTTCACCACTGAAATGCCATCAGCTATAACGGATCAGCTCTTTCTTTACCTGAGTGCATTGTGTGCATGGGACTGATAATTTTGGTCGTTTCCCTCCACCATAGATCCTGTGGGATTTATGCTTACAGGTGCTCTCTGAAAATGCTGTGGTACAACGAGTCACCATGGTCCCTCTGAGCCAGCAGCAGAGACAATAAGTGCAAGAGGGAAAAGTGGCATCTTGGATGTGCACCCTTGAAAGAGACCTAAGCACCTCTGTAGTTTCCCCCTGCACCTAGAGATTTCTTGAGGTCTGAAGTGCCTGGATTTATCCTTTCCAAGTGTTTACATTCTGTTTTACTCTAACTTTCCATCTTTATTTTTGTCCTAGGACTGGAGCAAACCTGGGCTTTCTATCTTGTAATTCTGGCATTTCAGATTCTGTTTCCATTCTCAGTCAGAATTTAAAGAATATGTTGAAAAATCCCAGCTTGGAAAAAAAACCACAAACCTATTGCCCATCACCTGAGCCTTCCCCATTTGAATAGAGCTGAAATACTTTTGCCAAACTGCTTTTATTTCCTTTTTCTATCATAGTAAAGAAAAGATATTTGTTAAAAGTTTCCTATAATCTTCTTAAACAAGTTAATGAAAATTGTCAGAAGACATTTTGATTTGATAAAACAGTATTATCCTGACCAAAAAAATATAACTATATAGCCAGAAGTTATAATCTAAGTCTAGTCTTTTCCTTCCTTAATTTCTGCCAGCTTCATGAACACAGAGATGCAGAGGAGACCCACACTCTTCTTCTAAAGGTCTTTTTGTGACAAAAACCTTTTGCTGTGAATGAGGCCATTCACTGATTTGACACGTTGGCACTCTCCGACCTGGTAACAGAAGACTCCATAGAGATTCGTTCCCAGTCAGATGGGTTTATATAGTTTGGGAAACAGCTGGCTGTGGCCAAGATGACCAGACTTTCTCACCTCCAGAACTGCACCTTTACTTGAAACTCTAGGACTTAACACTACATGCAGTCTGCTATGTTACATTCAAACTACGATCTGGAGTAGTGCAAAGACCCAGATAAAATGGTGTATTGCTTCTTCTGTGAGAAACGCCATGTAGTCAGAGACATTTCCCAGAAGAGGCTGCTATCATTCTGTGCAAAAACCCAGTAGGGCTTTGTTTTTTATCCCAGAGGTGATCTTGCCCTTGACCTCCAAAGAACGTTTGAAGAAGAAGGTGGTCTGGCAAAATAGAGGCTATGGCATGAGACAATTGCACAGCACTACATTTACAATAATTTTCAAATAGAGGAATATTAAAAGAGATGAACAGCACACTAAAATTGCAAAACTGCAAACAATCGTCACTTACGTTTTTTGTTGTCATACTCCACCCCTGCACGTACATCTGAAATACACCCAGATCATGATGCTACTTCCCACTAGCACAATGATTTGGACTTACTGCTCCTAAACTGAGAGAGAAGGCTTTCGCCTGACCAAAAGGGAGAAGATCTATACAAAGCCTCTATGGAGACTGCATGTCTTCATTTTTTTCTAAAGGAAAGGATATTTAGGAAATCATATATGAGACTTAATAATGAACTTTCTCCAGGACATTCAGGTTAAATATTACACAACTGCCATCATATTGAATAGGATAGGAGAATGTATACTTAATCTCGACGCATCCATTTACGTGCTCTTCCCACTGAAAAAGCTGGAGGTGGAGGGGTGGTGAAGTGAAACCTCTCTGCCGTGCGATGTGTCCCCCTGGCATATGGGCCTCTGCTGGTGAACCTTGCAGCACAAACGCTATCACACTACCTTAGCCAGAGTGCTGAGGACAAACATCGGTGCGACCAGAGCATGGAGTCACTGAAAAAGAAGTACATGTCCATGCGTTGGACAGCCCTTTAGCTAATTACCTGTCAGATCTTGAAGCTCTCAAATCCTTTGGGGCTGATGTGCAATATGACGGTGGTGCCCTTCCCATCCCACCTTTCAGCAGGGGATCCATAGACTTTCTCTGGAAGATTATCCACATGCCATTCTCTGTCCATGCGTCAATCATGTGCCATTATCTAGCTGCCATTGGCTGGGGTCCTGTCTCCAGGGACTTTGGTGGAAAATGCCCCAAATTACCTTAATGGGTCAGGACCCAATCTTACTGGCTAAAAAAAGAGCATCTCTCAGTTCTTCTTGTTTCAGGCACAGTCCCTCGCTAGACAAATATGGATGATAAATTTTAATAGTAATTGTCTCTAGATGCCAAAGATCAGTTTATAAATTTTTTCTAAAACACCTTTTTCACCAAAACATATGATCTCTTTAGCTCTCTTTCTCTCTATATATATGGTTTTTTTGTGCAGATACACACATATAGTTATAGGTAGCATAGGTTCACACACTAGCTAAACAAGAGTATATTTGGGTTTTTTCAGTCCCCAACCATAATACAGCAAGAGTTAATCGCACCATTCAAAAATCAGCTCTTCATCCAACTTTCTGTCCTGCACAAATGCTACGTCACCTCCTGAGCTATGCAGGACGGATGATCAGCCATAGCATTACAACACAAGGCTGCAAGGTACGAACCGGCTGCGTGAATGTGGTTGCCTGAGGTGGGGGGTTGTTGTTACTTGCTCTGTGGCATCTGTCAGCATCTTGCCATGAGTTTTCATTCTTTATTTATGAAAAGCTACCGAGGCACAGCAGGCATTATGCATGATCTTCGGCATAAAAAAGGATCATGCCCTTATCAATTTTCTACAGTAATTTGCTAAATGTCATTGCTCTTACCCAGGCCTCATTCTGCAGAGCCCTGGCATGCTGTGGTCCTGCTAAAATGCAGCCCGTCTTTCCCCTCGCACTCATGTGAGTGTTTGCTCTGTCATGAGATCTTCTGAACACTGGATGTTTGATAGGCCAGTTAGATGCCTGGATAAATATTTTCATTTTCTTTTAGTCAATGCTAGAGCCAAAATTTCAACCGAAAATAGCTTGGGGTATGTACTGTAGTTTTGAAATTAATTTTGTAATACATTCTATCCATGGAATCAAAGAGTAGTGTTCCTATGCTTTTAAAGGGCACTATACAACACTGCAGAGAAATAACTTTTTTACTGCTAGAAGTGTCTATTTCTGGAAGGCTATCCTAAACTGTTCAAGGAAAACTAAAGCATTCTAGCTCAAAAACACTGATACAAGTCTATTGCTAACAGAGATTTGATTGTTTGACTTAAATGACTGATTGCAGTTACTATCTACTTTTGCTGCAGTCTAATGAGATTATGAATGAAAAAAAATAAAATAGACTTTATCAGCTGCAGATTTAAGGAGAACATTTTAAAACCTCAATAAGACTTTTGAAAATAAATAACAAAAAACATTAGTTTGGATGGTGAGCTATTTTTGACATTATTTGATAAAAGAACTCAACATGGATCTTTTTGAAATACGGTTCTTATTACCGTTTGGATAGAGTACATTTCCTTTTCTTGATTCAATCATGAAAAAATTCCACTGTCAGATAGTCCATACATTAGTGCAGCCTCTTTCACACATTACTACATCATAATACAGTTGGCTGCACTTGCTTCAAACAGGTCCACTCTACCCATATGGCCTGGCTTTATTATTTCTTGCTCCCATCTGTTTTAAGTTATCTTCCTTGGGCTGCGTTTTTCTGAGAGACGCTCTTCAGCTACATGCAGAAAGGCTATTTCTGAGAGAAAATGTGAACAACAGGGAACTTTTACAGTCTCACGTCTGTGCAAGGTTCATTGAAGTCAGTGGAGCTTACTGGTGTAGATTTTGGCTCTGCAGAATCTGTTAAACCCTGTTTTGTCTGCACGGTCTAAGTTTGCGTTACAAAACCCTGGAGGCCTGGTTTTTAAATTCTTGATTCACTTGAATATTCCTGCTGGAGACCAGTGCCGTGCAAAAAGATGGTTTTAATTTTCATTTTCCCATTCACCTCTTTCCCTTGTCGCCTCTCCCCACTGGGTCAGTGAGTACTGACCACGTCCTCCATGCTGGAGAAGTAAAGAAACAGTCCTTGACCTAAAGCTTTTCCATCCCTAGCAGACAGGTCAAAACCTAGAGGAGATTTCTACTGACTTCCCCAACCTTTTGATGGGTCTCAGGATGGGCTGGGAAGCCAGGAGAAGCGAATGCAGCTCACAAGACCTTCTCCTACCATCCAGCCTTGCTCCACACTCACTAGGTGGTCAGACCATCAAAGTCACTTCCTTGTTAGGAAGTCCTTAATCTTCTCCTTTCTTGTTCTCTCCTGAAACTCGATGTTCCCAACATAGTGATGCCATTTGACATTACTGATCCCTCCTAAACACCTGCTATCAAATGCATCAAATCTTTTCTTGTCAGCTTGCGTAATGCCCCAGGTCTTTGCAGCATCGAGCAAAACTGATACCACACAGCTGTTGTAGAGTCTTATTTTTTGTTTTGCGGACATGTCACTACCCCATACTTTTGCCCTTGAATTTATTTACATTGATCTTCACCTTATACTGGTCAAGCTTAAAATGACATCAGACAAAATCCAGGCAGAGTGGTCCAGAGCACTGAGAATGGGAATAATACTAAAACATGAATGCTGCCATGACTGCAACTGACCTCAAAGAGAAGGACAAAGCCAGTATTTCTTTTCCTTGACTGACCCAAAGCCATTATTTCATCAAAAGCTGTGATGTTTGCTTGTACTGAAAGTTTCAATTTTTATCTTTTTTTTTTTTTTTCTGGTGGTCACTGGCCTTTGGGCTCACCAAAGAGGAGACAAAGGATTTTGTAATTCTTCTTAATAGCTGGATATATTGTATTTATGAAAACCCTTAGAAAAGAGGGACAGAAGGCAGTGGGTCTTAAATGATGTATTAAGTACAAAGGATGGGTTTTCTTTTTCAGAAGGGAAAACTTGTGACATGACTGAATTTATTAATCAAATTCTGCACCAAAATTTACAAAGAAAATAACATGGAGGGGAAAAATGAAAGTAAAAGCTCTGTGCATAACTCTTTTCCTTTGTCCAGAGGTAGGTAACACCATTTACCATAATTTTTAAAATACCTTCTGATTTTTTTTTAAGTTACATACCTAGTGTAAAAGAAAAGAGACGTAGCACAATGCTATTGGTTTTTAAATTAACTTCTCCTGATTTGTTTTGCAGTCTGCTAAAACTTTCCTGGTGTTTGAAATAAATTTTTAAAATTTTTCTGAGATAGGCAGAGCTGTGTAGAATGTATTTTTCTTATGTGTAATTTCCAGGAAATGTCCACATGGCATACAATCAGACTATGCCAGCCCATGGAGAACACACTGCATGTATTCATACAGGTAATATTACGTCACCAAATAAAGAAAATTTCCTCCCGAGAATTATAGAATTTTATGGAAAAAAAATTAATGTTATATGACCTAGACATACAAGCATATAGTAAGCATAAGGCATTAAAAAATTTAATCTATTCCTCAGTATTGAAGAGGGCATGAATAATATGAACAATATATTTTAAAAGTTTTGAACAATAATATCTAATGTACCTAAAATTATATAGTTACATTATATTATACATATAGGTAATACATTTATTACAATTATACTGTATTGTATTATTGTAATCATAATAGTATTTCAATACTATATTATTTAAAATAACCATGGAAAAAATATAAAAATAATTTTCATTTAATTATTATAATTCTATATTATTTGTTAATTATAAAGTTTTACATAGAATTATAAAACTGTATACATTATATATAATACCATTATATATTACATGTAGGGATAAACTTTACTGTTTGCAAATCCACCTTTCTGACAATTAACATAAGACTGTATAAAACTCTGGTGTATTTTAATTTTTTTCCTGCTTATTAAAAGTCATGTGAACATAAAAGTATCCAGTATCAGATTGATTCTACCTGTAATTTTGTAATTTTCATCTGAGTTTTATTAACTCAGAGCAGGATCACATTTTATAAGAATCTTGTAGTATTTTTATCTTCCAAAGGAATAAAGTCAGCACACAAGTAAGGCACGAATCAATTACTATATTCAACAGTTCAACATGTGAAGCTTTACTGTGACCATTTTTACATTGCTTGTTCCAAATATTGCCTTTATTGTTTACATATCTAAATAAATAGAAATATAAAAGTTATAATTAAAACATCAGTGTGTCATTAAAAAGCACTTTGAGAAGTTATTCCTTAATTGAAAGATAATTAAATAAATGTAAGTTGAAAAGAATTCCAGTCTGATCTATAAAACTTCTGTAGAGCAAAGATTTCTGTTCACAGGAACAGAGACTGTAACTTTAAGGGTTGCTTCTAGATTTTGGTTCTGATGAAGGCAGGGAAAATAGATTCATCATGACTGTTGGAATAAAATCTGTCCATAAGCAGGTATCAGAATAGTTCTTGTAATTTTTTGTGCTCAAGAAGTCTTTGCCATCCAAGATTCAAAAGACTTGCCGTTTTGAAGTTAATTACAAAAATCATCTTGATCAGAATTTTAAAAAATTTGTTCAGGCATTTTAGTTGCATTTTAAAATGGGAATAATTTAATGGGAAAATATTAATTTCAGTGCAAGTAATAATATGAGTAAGCACTACTGCAGCTGATTTGCAAATAAGTACACATCCTTGCTCTGTGAAAAATGTACTTTTTATGTGATATTCATTTTTTAAGTCTACCAGGTTTTCTTTACAAAATGGACCCTGTAAATTAGATACTTAAATCCCAATTCAGTTGAGCTTGCTTTGAACCCAACAGTAGCACAGTAATGAGAAAGAACATTTTAAGAGCTTTAAAACATGGGCTGGACACTGTATGGAACGTGCCCTTTTATAGCAACGGTGACATAAGATAGAGTTGCCTTTCAGCTGTCTTTTTTTTTTTTTTTTGCTAAGACCATGTCAAATGAACTAAAAAGAGTCCGGCTGACGATAAGCCTCTGTGACTGAGGTCATTATTTCTGGGCACTGAGGTAACATTCTGAGAAGCATGGTTACCTGCGCATAAAGAGCAATAAAACCGAGGTGATTTTAACTAAGACCATTAATAATGTACCATGTCATCTTTCTTCACTGTAAATCATGAGGGTTTGGCGTTTGTTTTGTGGTTGGTTGTTTTTTTTTTCCCTTCCCTGTTTTATTTTTTAAATTTCAGGACTGCCTGCACGTGGCCAAAAGGAGCAGCACATCCCTGTCCCCGCCCAGGTGCCATGACTGGCTGCAAACCTCCCTTGGCTAGGAAAGAGGTTCTGGCATCTGACAGGACAAGGACTAGCTCAGGCTTGGTAGAGAAGCCTACAGATAAAGGAGATGAATCCCACCCCAAAAGGTGTGAGCAGCACAGTGAAGGTGACACAGAGTGGAAAGACACCTCAGCTTCCATCTCTGGAGGATGACTGAGCTGAAATAATTGTTCCACCAGTGAGATGTTGGACCTGAGGACATGAGGCTCCAAGAGCCTTAGCATGGGCAGACCTGACTGTGTATCAGACAAACTTTCATTTCTTGCTGAAACACTTTTGGAAATGCACAGACATACGGACACTGTGCCCAGGCTGAAAACTTCCATCTAAAATAATACTAGAAGAATATCTTGGGGCAGGGAATGTGAAGTTGTCCAGCTGAACTGAATTATTCCCCAGGGCACAGGCAGTATGGGCAGAGGTCCTCTGTAGAGGCTGATGACCATAAAGGTGCAGGTCAGCTGAACCACTGCCCACCTCCTCATGCGATGCCCTGCCCGCTTTGATCCCTGAAGCCTGTAGCCTCCCTGGCTGAGCCGTTGCTCACAGGGAATTTTCCAAGAGGGCTCCTATCTCTGAGCTTGTTAGCCCTTCTGAGCTCATCAGCCCCTCTTGGCCAAGAACAGCCAAGCCTCAGTGACACCTGTTACGTGGCCCTGCTAGTAAAGGATGAGTTTAAGGAACTTATGATGTAATATAGCCATGTGTTGACTTTGGGTAGTCAGCTAGAGTCATTTGGGGAATAACACCATGTGTATTAATTATGACTTTGTACTTTGCATGAGAAGTCAGGTGCGCTAGAGGCAGATGAACAGGGTAGTCATCTATGACACCAACAGAACTCAGGTCCCAACATTGGGTTTTTTCCATGGGAATAACACCAGAGCACGCGTTCAGGCAGGTGTCACCCACAGAAACAAACACAAAGCTTCTCTATCTTTCAAACTGCTAAGACTTTGTCTTCTCTCTGCCTCAAATAGGAATACAGTTCTTTTTATGTCTTTACTTGTGGGCCCTACAGGGAGCTACTATGATACCTCCCACACACAGGCAAGCATGGTGGATGGGTTGCAATGAAATTCAGTAACAACTGGTCCTAAGCTATGGTGGCAGAAGGAAGGTCAATGAAAATTTAATCAGCGCAAATGGAACAAAAATTGCCAATGCACAAAAAAAAGCCATCAGGATAAAGCAGCATGGTATACTATCACTTGCAGCTAGACCACAGATTAAAACACACAGCTACACAGAACTCCAGCTCAGTATACAAACTCTCCTGTCCCTGTTTAGTATCCCATAACCCCGTACCCACCAGTGTCCCCCCCCCTTGTGCCAAAGACATCAGCAAGAGCTGAACCTTGGCAGTACTCCACTCTGGAAATCACATGGGACTGAGAGAGGAACAGAAATTGGCTACTGTCCTGGATTGAGAAGAAAGCTCTGAGATCTGAAGGAGCTGATTTGGTGCCATTGCTCTTAAATGCAAGAGACAACAGGGTCAGCAGGGGGTACTCCGGAGACAACATGGAGCAATTTCTGCCCTGCAGCGCTTACTCAGGTGGACAGACTCATTAACAACAATTAACATCCCATTTCCAGGCATGGGTTGTAAAAGTACAAGGGTAATCACCGACTCAAAGCTGAAGTAATATTTAAAAGTCAGTTTTAGTGCACATCCAAGTCAAACAAACCAGATCCGAGTTTCTGCAGACATTCAGTAGTCTCATGTGCTGTTTCTGGGCAACAGGGAGGCTGTTACACAAACAGCCTTGCTACAGCTACAGCAGGCTGAAACTGTGCTTTATTCAAACCATTTCTGAATGGTGCCTCATTGCATTCTGCCTCCCTGCCTATTTATTATTTGCATTAGGTGACCCTGTTGCCAGTGCAGCTTTGTATGGAGAACATCAAAGGGAGGTTCAGAAGTTATCGGAGCTTTCTTATCTTGTAGCCAACATGATTTCCTAATCAGCACACATCTGCCTCGCATTTTGTGAATTTTAGCACATTGAAATCATTGTGGCTCAGAAAAGCTTTTCTGGAGCCTGCTTAGTTGGTACACATTCAAGTCACTGCTGCTTCATGTCCTGGTCCTCCAAATGCTCAAGTACTTGAGTTACTTTGCGCATCTGAACTGTCCCATTGACCCAGCGGGAATATCTGAGTGGGAAAGTGTCTGCAAGATCCAGACCCTACATCTGAAGTGAGGCTGAAAAGCGTAGGCGAAAAGGGGTCAGAGAGAAGGAAGGACATGATAAAAACACACTAAGTAGTGAACAACCCTGGGCTGTGAAATCGGGTGTTACTGTTTAACTCTCATAATAAAACAATAAGGAACTCCTTGTAGCACAGGTAAGATAACAAACTGAGAACTGTCAGAAGGAAATACTAGATTTTAATCAAGTTACATAATTCTCTCTTGATCACAAAAAGTAATTCATGCTGGAAATTAATCAAAAATGCAACAAGGGAACTATTGTACTTCATTCTAGCTCCGGAAGAAGCATACATGCAGTGGGTGATTATGCAAGGAAAAAGATATAGTGACAATAATGGGACAATTCCTCAGCACAGACTGGAAGGTGTTGCTAAATTGATTGACACTGATTTTAAACACTGGCTAACACATATCACAGATCAAAAATGAAACATCGCAAAGTTTGGTTGTTGGATGGGGGAGAAGAGTGGCAAAAAAGAGAGACAAAAAAGCTTGCACACGTTAGGCTGAAAAGCAGTTTGGGGCAGGGATTTGTGTTGTGATACATTTCTGCAGAACCCCTGCATCCTGTTACCAAAAAGTACTATTAAGCCAGAAAAAAGCTGTCAAAAAACCAAAAAATCCATCTTTTGTAAATAATAGTGTTGAAGGCCTGCATGCTGAGGGGTACCATTTCTCATTCAGGGTTTAAACTGAGTTAGCAGGATTAGAGACACAGCAGAATAAGCCCTTCTGTTACCCTGGACAGCCTGCCGTGAGACGCGAGGGCAACTTGCTCTTGACCTTCTGGTCTCAGTTTTGGCGTCGTGCCCTGATTTGAGTAAATGTGACACACTAATATTCTACAAAAATACAATTTCTTAGTTGTTGGGTGATTAACTATTTGTCCTGTTGCAATCCTTTCCTCTCACTTCCCCTTACAGTGTGGCAGTAGGGATGGACTGTAAATTTGCTGGAACACCACCACCAGCAAACCCAGCACAAGTCCCCCTCGTTACCTGCACATCCTAAAACCACAGTGTGCTGAACTCAAACCAGAAAAACCCACTTTCTCCCTCACCCCCTGCACCAACCCAAATGACTGCCGTAACAGAAGCACTGAGGAGTTAATGACAAATGTGGCTGTGGATGGAGGCTGAGGCTTTGATGTGCCATCACATGTCAGTGTGCGGGTGTTGCTGCAGAGCCCCCGGATTCAAGAGCCTGTTGGGATGGAGCTGATGAGCACTCATGGAGCTGCAGCTCCTGGCGTTAACGGGTGCAATCAGAAGCACAGCTACACGGGAATATAGAAAACAGCAGCCTTTCAGTGAGGAAAATGCCTGTTTGTCCCAGCTGAAATGCTTTACAGCAGCTTTCAGATTTTGACAACCTGGGAAAGCACGAGGGGAGTTTGGGGACAACCCAACCACTTCCCCTCTCTTCTGACCCCAAAGAGTTACTGACGTGTCTGGGTGTAACAGCCAGAACGAACTCTCTGCAATCTAGCAAATATTTTTTTCCCCGAAAGGAGCAGTAATCTGGGTGGCTCCATGCTCTGGAGATCACATCTGAATGCCCTGAGGAGCTGAGCGTTAAATCTTTGAGTAATCGGGGCTCGGCAGAGCCAAGCAAATTCAAATCCTTTTGCTTATTTGTTTCTGAAATGCTTGGAGGAGTCCCCATTAGCATGGATTCATGACACTCCGAGGTTTAGGTGAGAAACTGCCAGTTTCTGTGCATTAACATAGATCGTCATAGACTTTATCAACACACCAGAATACTAGCAATTCTCTTGCTGTCTCTTCTTTTCTTTCCACTGTGTGGATTTTTTTAAATGCTAGGATTTTGTTTCTGAAGAGCATACTGTCATTTAACTATTTAAAACTGCTATGTACCCCTGCGTACAAATTTCTCTCACGTATTTCCACAGTCTGAGGTACTTCATAATCTTACACTTAAATTAGCAATTAATTTGTCAACACACTGTCTCAGACATGACTGAGTAGCTGAAATACAGCATTTTAAAGTTAGGACACCTGAGTGTTTCCCCCCGTCCCCCGCCTTGAGCTCCCCTACTGCTTTATGTAAGGTGCTGGGCAACTCACTATAACTTTTTGCACCTCATTTTTTTTAATCTGTTTTGCAGAGTTCCGATAATTTCTTTCTCAAAATGTTAGCGTGCAACTAAATTCATTAGCTTCCTTTTGGGTGATGAAACACAAACTATTATCACTTATTGAGCCTGGTAATCAAAGATAATTTGAATATAATGTGGCCTCAAAATTAATAGCCCTGAAACAAATAAGAATAATAGACTCTAAGGAAAATTACTAAAATAAGAGCACAGCAGGCTCTCTTTAAATGTGTCTTTAAAAATAAATTGCATACTAATAATCCTATTATTCAAAGGAAGAAAGAGTATCTTTCTATGTTTATTAGATAATCTGGAAAAGCCACAGTCTTTTATAATACTGCTTCTCACAAATCACTTCAATTTAATGACAAGATACAGTACACTTCATCTCACATTTAAGTAAATATGTTTATTTCATCCCAGAGAGAGATTTTATTTTAACTTTAAGATTATAATTTCTTAAAAGCCTGTCACAAAACAACATGAGCACTGCCAAATGGAAATACATACCACCCCCCCGGCATGTTTAAAAATTAAGGTTTTTTTTCCTCCAGCATAGAAAAATACTTATTTATTCTGACAAAGAAGCGAAGGATGGCGATCAGGGACACTAAAGTTAACTGCTGCCTGAAGTCATAAACATCTGGTGGCTATTTTAATTGCATTGTGAACTAACCACAAAATCCTCTGCTAAAAGAATAGAAATATTTCCCCTGTACAATACTGTATTTTAGAATTCCTCACTTCTGAATCAATGTCAGACGTGATTACAGCACAATGAAGTCTGTGTTTTCATGCCTGCATCTTCTTGAAAATGCCGCGTACCCTTATTACAATTACAGTGTTACTCAAAGATTCGCATGTGGACAAATTATTCAGGTTACCGATGCAAATGCTCATGTAAAGACAAAACAAATGCTTACATCATTGTCATTTTTTGCAAGTAAGTCAGATAGATTAGTATGTCCGTATACAAATAGCAGACATTAGAAAGCACATGAATAATCACACAAGCGTACAACTTTGTGTATAAAGAATATGTATATACATATACACAGACATACAGATATTCATGCATATATATGTATATACATGTATATATAGGATGCATTTAGTAAGTAGCAATACAACCTACCTAAATGTGAATAGAAATTGCTGTTAATAAAATACTTGCATGAGTTGTACGGGGACCTTCTAAATGTCTGTGCTTCCTGGGGAGACCAAATGACCTCTTTTTTACAGATACCAAGATCAAAGCTCTTGGTTTAGATACTCCAGCTGTCTCTCTCGTTGGCATTTGACATGCAACCCCGTCCATTTAAAATCAGGGGGCATGTAAACATTTTAACCCTTGGCAGCAATATCTGAGAAAGATGCTAGCAATAAATGGTCATAACTGTCTGGGCCAAATCACATTTGGTGTCCTTCCTTTGAAGTCCATGCAGGCACTGTACCCTATGGTTTTGACAAAGAGCCAAGTCCAAAAAAAGGATGTAGGCTCTCAAAGCTGTCTGGATGTGGACTTTGGGATCCAGGGTGGCTCCACGCAGCTGAATAGTTGCCTCCAAACTCACTGCAGGCCTCCCTGCCTGACCTTGGAGGGTCTTTGCCCATGGCTCTGCTTTGGTGTGCTGCCTGCATTGCTCCAGCTCCCGCACTCAAGTGGCATTTTTTTGCCTAAGCAGAGGGCCACCTTCGGCCCTTGCAACACCTCCTTTGGTGTTCACAGGGGTAACGCATGCTGACAGGATTCGACCCCGCACTTAATACAGTCACAGCTATTTTCTTTCTTTTTAAAATCATTGCCACAGGAGGGTGCCATTTTTCTGTTTAAGCCCCAGTAGGTCACGTCCCTTGCTCAGAACCGAGCTAGGGGTTCAAATACCTCCTGAGACCCATCAAGTCCCAAGAGAGCAGGTGATGATGGATGTGAGCCCAGAATTGTCCTTGCATGCCCACGCCCTTCCTACTAAGGGCAAGCCAGGTCCCTAGGGACAGGTGAGTAAACAAGATCAAAAAGATCCTATAGATAAAAGCACTTCTTCTGGAGAGGACTTCTGCTTCTCACTGCCAGTTTGGTTTCTGTCCACATTTTTGGAAGACAGATAGCAATGGAAAAATACCACCCTTCTCTTCTGCAGTCATGCGTTAAAAAGAGTGAGTCTCTCTCTCCCTCTCCCCGGTCTTTGAAGACACAGTGGAGAGCCCCATCCTATTTGACTCCTGAAGTTACCTGCCTTCTGCACCAGGTACCCATGGTCTGGAGAAATCATGAGCTACACCCCCAGGTAAAATATGTCCCATTGGCTTGTGTGTGGCTTGAATGCCATTACCCCCGTGCAGTGAGCCCAGTCGCTTAACCTGAGCTTCCAACTTCATTTCAGGTTCAGGAGCTTAAATATTTTTACCCTTAAAATGCCAAAGTGCCCAAAGGTGCCCAGGGCACCCATGCGGAAGGCAGCTCGGGAGCAAAGGCAGCGAGAGGCTGATGTGACACTGGTTAATCAGAGGGCAGAGCAGACTTGTAGAACACCTGCCTCATAATGTGGTACAGAGCATGTTCAACACTATGTGATGCTCATGGGGAAGAGGAGGAGGGCACTGCAGACCTCAATCACGAGGATCGAGGATATCCATCCTTCCCAGAGAGACCTTCATTGCAATGTGGGTTCTGCAAAGGCAGCTCTGATGGCTGTTGCCTGGCAGTGGAGTGGGGAGCTGTGCACCTGGGTGAGGTGGCAGAAGCTGGTTCCCAGGGGCAGACCTGAGGACACATTTGCTGCTTGGAGGACAGTTGATGTAGTCAGCTGAAATGGCAGAACTAATCCTGGAGGCAGAACCCTGGGAGCTTCCCTTCTCTGACTACAAAACATTTTCAGGCCTTGCACTGCCTTCTCCTGTTGCACTCACCCAGGTGTGTAGCTTCTGTAAACAGCTGAGTTTCAGGCACTTCCCCCTCCTTGTTCCTCCTGGTGCCGTTTTCCTTCTGAACAGCCACCTCCATGGAGGGTTTGTCTCCCCCATGCCCACACAGGGAACATCCCAGTTAGACACCTACCCCAGCACTGTTATCCTCAGGGATCCACGGGCAGTGGTGAGGCATCCTCCTGAACATCCCCGTGCCTGAATCACGTTGCCTGTGGGCAAATGTAGCTGAACACAGACACTTTTGGGAGCAATCCCTGAGTCCCAGACCAGATAGTGCTAGCTAGTTTGTACCCACGCTGCTCTCCTTCCTCATCTTAACCTAAGGGATTCATCCAAGGTGGAAGTCACTTCAGCCCTGTGTGTGGCTCTCTACAGCATGCTCACAACTGCTCGGGCTGTGATGACTCCTCTATTATTAAACTCATGAGTACTCAAAACTACAGTCAGTTGACTTTCAGCACATTTGAGTATTTAAAAGCAATGGCAGTCACTATCAGCTGCAAATAAAGCTATAATGGCATTATAAGCACTTAATGTTTGCATTCAACTATTGTCAGCTATTGTGTGAGTACTTTATACCAACAAAAACCTCAGCAAACATGATCTAAGGAGGTCATTGAAAGGGGAAATTATAAGATAATACTAACCTCTGAAGTTTTTTCCCCATTACTCTTTCTTACAGAACTGCAGCTATTAAAGTGTCTTGTTAAATATGTAGCTTCTAAAAAAGTGCCCGCTAGCTCAAAATTTACTATGCCTTAATATTATTTTAAAAGTTATGCTTGTACAAAGTGATAAACCAATCTAACTACACCATTTCAGAGTTTAAACAAATACTCTCTGAGCTGCAGTGGCAAGATTTGGTAGCTAACTGATTGTAATTATATCAGTGCATTTATTTCTACTTCCAGACGATGTTACAGAAAACCATTGGGGAAGGATTTCCTAATAGTGCAAGTGTACGTGGAAATATTAAAAAACCCCACTATGCTGAACTTCTGTAATTAATAGAGTTGACTACAGGTGTTTATAGTCAAGAAATTGAAGAAATCAACTTAATGTTTCTGAGATTGGTGCTGCTCAAGAATTGTTATCTAACCAGACAGACTGAAACCTGGATTCCAAGGGTACCAATCCCACACTGCTATGAATTGCTGATATGGATCACTGGTCACAGCTCTAATTGACTGATTACACAAAAGCACTTTGCAAAATCAAGACTAATCCTCTGCAAAGTATGAGGTGCAGTTCCTAGTGACTGGCTCCAACGGAGCTTCAAAGTTTGCATAGAGTCACCAAAATTGAATCTGCTGACTTAAAAGCAAAACTTGGGGGATAGGTCCTGTGCATTTACAGAGTCTGAGGAATAATGAATAGCACTGGAACAGCCAGATGAAACATTAATTGCTAGGGTATAAATTGAGCAGCAACATTTAAAAATATATTTTGTGTCTGGCTTCAAGTGAAAAAAGGATTTAGATCAGAATTGGCGTTAAGGTTGGAAGATCAGCTTTTGATTTGCCGATAGCAAAATTCAGATGAATTTTGGGAAAAAATGATAGCACAAACGAGTATGCCTCTGGAATATGATTTAATCGATGGGGCTGTAAGCTTGTTTTCCTTTTACCTATTTCAAAACTAATTAAATTAACTGGTACCACATCTACCTATTTACACTGTAATCTCAAATCTAATTCTGCAGATGGCCTTGAGACATCTTTTCATCTGTTGCCTTGAAAACACGAAGAAAAGCAGAGGCAGGGAAATGGAAGTGTAATCAAAATTCCTGGTAGCAACTAAAGATCTGAATATCAAACTGCTTCATTGTCACAATTATTTAGAAACAAGCCATCTCACTTTCAGTGTGTGCTATGATCTCACACGGCAAATGGTAGAATATCAGATCAGGAGTGCAGAATTTATGTAATAAATTAGTCACATCAGGCATAATAAGATTTTGTGTTCTGTTTCTGCAGCAGCACACTATCCATTTCATGAAGGCTAGTGTGCATTTAAAAAGACCCTCAGAGTTTTCATGGGCATTTCAGCAACCCAAGAACAGAAGCGCTTATACCACTGCAACCTAATAAATTCTACCAAACTGGTGGGGTTTTCTTCTTCTTTTTCTTCTTCTTTTGAAATTCAGAGAGGAAATAAATGAGTTAAAATAACAAGGAGGAAAATTACCTTCTTGTAAATCTTTGCTGACTTCTAGTTTATGAAAAAAGACAAATGTAACTTGGGACAGCAGATTTGTATTAAAATGTGACCCTTTACAACTGGAATGTCCATAATGGGTGGCAGTTGAAAGATCTGTTTTATAACCCCATCACTTCTTTAACAGCCTCACATGCCATAATTTCTGCATTCAATTTCCTGTACATGTGTATGACAGCTTGCCCAAGGGAATTGGGTTCTCCTACAATCCTCCTTCTTTTCCTGAGCATTTGCAACTTCTAGCCACTGGAGGAAAAAAAGGGCGGGGGGGGGGGGGAATCCCATAAAAAATAATACAGTAACACTTACTGTATTTATGAGGCAGTGAACAAGTTTGCATTCTTTGCTCCCAGTGGAATGGAAAAGGTCACGGCCTGATTCCACCAAGCTGTGCCACAGCTCTGACAGCTGGAGGACAAGCCTTCTTCACCAGGGAGAGGAAGGCTGCCCCTCATGGCAGCTGTCACAACTGGATGTGAAATGCTGTATTCCCCTTTCCCCTTCCATCTCTTCCATTTGAGGAAGAGGTGCAGGGAGGCAGAATGGGCTGGAGAAGGGGAAGAGTTGCACTCAGCCTCGCAGCTAACGGGGATAGTCCTGAGCCAGCTATGACAAAAGATGGTAAAGATGCCGTTCAGTTTTAATATTAATCTTCCTCACAGTAGTTCTGGAGTGTCATGGCACACACTGTATAACTTACAATTTATTATTTGGCATGGGAAATCATAAGGAAATCCTTTACTTAACAATGAAGAGTGTTCTCAGCCCGTTTGATAACTGACACTTCCTTGTCTATTGTTGTTGGGTTTGATGCGGGAACTGCTGGAGGGAATCAGTAGCCCAGGCTATGCCCAGAGGACTGACTAGACAACTGATTAATCTCCTCTGGCTGTGTAGTTCATTCAGAGTCATAAAAATAAATCAGCTATTGAACTACATACGGAAATTCTATACACTTGGTTATCTCTGCTAACTAATGCTCCAGGCTTTTAGAGCTGGCTTTGGGCAGATAAGGAGCCTTAGTGCTTTCAGGAAACCAATTTATTCCCTGTGTAGGCATGAGCATTAACCTCACCAGCATCGCGGCTTTGAAGGAACGTGTCATGCAGCTCTTGCAGACTTGAGGTCATCTATCTTGTGGTGGATGATAGTACTTCCACCCAAACACTGCCAGCAGATGAATGGTAGTCATTCCAGTTTGTGAACGTAGGTCATCTATATTTAAAGTCTGCATGTCTATATAGCTCCATATCTATATGTATGAAGTCCATAATATTTAACAGCTCCTCAGCCCTAAGTGTAATACTGGTGTTAAGGCTTTGAGCTAAGACTAGATCCATTTTTGGTTTTGTAACTGAAGTCCCCCCCGTTTTTGTCGCAGTTACATTCTCCTGGAGCTATTTAATGTCCCTTTGCCCTTTTGGGGGTGAGGATGGTCTCCAGGATGCTTAACTGTTGCACTGCAAGGGACTTGCAGGTGTAATTGGAGTACAGATGGTGGTGAAAGGTCCAGAATATTAAACATACCTTTTTTTCCTTTTCTTCCTGTTTTTTTCAACACACAATAACCATCTTAGAAATCATTTGGCCAGGAAATGTTGCTCAACGCACCCAAATACAAGAAATCCAACAAAGCAGTGAAGATATTAATCAATTTTTCCAATTCCTTTAAAATACATTGAGTGATGTGGCAAAATGAACTACCATCTGGATAATTTCTGTTGACACAGTAGCGTACATTGCCTAGAGAAGCTGCCTTCTTTGATTTGTTTCATCCAGCAATGAGGCAAATGGGCCTTAGCTCTACAGCTACATTATCAGCAAAAGCATTAGCATGGCTGCTGTGCCATTTATCTCCTGTGCTTCCTGACATGTCCTTCGTCCTGCTGTCACAACAGATACTTCTGCAGCTGGAGACACTCTGCAGTGAGCATAACAGCCCAATGCAGGTACACGTACAGCAAGAAGACACTGGGAAATATAACACATCCTGAAAAAAAAGGCCATTGTTTCACCTTTACTGCCTGGGAAGGCAAGAGCATGCTGACAGCACCCTTTATATCACAGAAATTAGTTCTGCATGTGGGAAGGGCATTGCTCAAACACCGCGCATCCCTGTGAACAAGAAGATGGGGAGCAATATTGTGCTTGAAATGCTTTTTACTTTCTCCGAAAAAGGATCAAACCCTGCTGTGCTTTTCATTTCTCAAAACACCCTCAAGGATAAAGAAACTCCACACACCTTCAGCAGGGCCAGAGCACCAACACAGCACATTTGGTAGCTTTAAAATCACACAAGACTCTTCTAGATGCCCAGTCACAGAATCACACAATGACTGAGGATGGAAAGGACCTCAGGAGATCATCTTGTCCAACTCTCCTGCTCAGACAAGACCATGTCCAGACAGCTTTTGAATACCTCCAAGGATGGAGATTCCACAACCTCTCTGGGCAACCTGTGCCAGTGCTTGGTCACCCTCACAGTCAAAAGATGTTTTCTGATGTTCAGATAGAGTCTCTTGTGTTTCAGTTTCTGTCTATTGCCTCTGGTCCTGTCACTAGGTACCACTGAGAAGAGCCTGGCTCCATCTCCTTTGCATCATCCCCTTAGGTATTTAGGTACATTAAGAAGATTTCCCCTGAGCCTTCTCGCCTCCAGGCTGAACAGTCCTACCTCTCTCAGCTTTTCCTCATAGGAAATGCTCCAGTTCCATAATCATCTTTGTGGACCTTTGCTGGATTCTCTCCACATCTCTCTTATACTAGGCAGCCCAGAACCAGACCCAGTTCTCCCAGTGTGGTCTCACCAGTACTGAGTAGAGGGGAAGGACCACCTCCCTCTCCCTGCTGGCAACATTCCTCCTGATGCAGTCCAGGATACCATTCACTCTCTTTGCAGCAAGGGCACATTGCTGGCTCATGTGCAACTTGGTGACCACCAGGACCCCCAGGTCTTTTTCTGCCAAGCTGCTTTCCAGCTGGGGTCACCCAGAGTGTATTAGTGCCTGTGGCTGTTCCTCCCCAGGTGCAGGATTTTGCACTCCTTTCTGAACTTCACGAGGTTCCTGTTGGCCCATTTCTCCAGCCTGTTGAGGTCCCGCTGGATGGCAACACAACCCTCTTGGCAAACTTGCTGAGGGTGCACAGTCCCACCATCCAGATCATTAATGAAGGCGTTAAACGAGACTCCACCCAGTATTGACCCCTGGGGTACACTGTTAGTTACCAGCCTCCATCTAGATTTTGTGCCTTGATCACCATGCTCTGGGCACAGCTGTTCAGAGAGTTTTCAGTTCTTCCAATCCTTTCGATATCCATTAGCTGCCTTCGCTAGTGTTCAAAATCTTAGAAGTAGGAACTGCCTACTAAGATAACCCTCAAAACTGCAAAACTTGCATTTGACAATTGGAGAGTGCAGACGTTTTATGGCCCCTTCTGAAGTGCCTGAAAGGCCATTCTGCTTTGCCCTGCTTGTGTGATGCAGATGAGGCACTGGACATGTCACGCAACCAGATGGTCTTGGTACAGAGAAAGGGACCTCATCTCCCTCTTGGTGGCACGGCATCCCGCCCTGCTAGTCATCACCATGGCAGGGAAAGGGGAAAGAGTCACTTGGCTCTTTGAGGGGGGAAAATGTGGCAAAAGGAGCAGAATCAAAGTGACTTTAACCAGCTTGTTATCTGGATAGAACAGCAGCCTTTAAAAGCAAGACAGTCTTTTCTTTATTTCTTTTGGTGCACTGCAATAATTGAGAGGCTCTAGAATGCCAAATACGTCTCCCTTCACCTCTGTCCATAATGCTTGCGAACTGTCAGTCCCCGTGCTATGAGCTTGTTTTTCTTGTCAAGGACAGTGTTGACTACATGTGCTGGCTAAAGAATGGCAGTACTTGGTGCCAGAGGCAAATCTGCAACTGGACTAGCTACAGCTGTTAAGCCTTCAAGCCAAAAATCTCCCTTTGCAGAGCCAGTGGCATAAGGTGTGCATCCCTCCATATTGCCCTACCCATCCTATCACACAGGTCTGCATTTCTGTGGTGGTTTCAATGCAGTCAGTGTTAGTCCCTTGCGTTGTTGGGCTCAGCACCATCCAACCCCGCCAAACCACTGACAGCAGCCTGGAATCCAAACCTTGGCAAGACGGACTTTTCTGCCATTTTTTATCCCTCTCCAAAATGTGGTAATTGAAAGCTGCAGTCAGGCAATCAACAAGCAAATTTCACTGGATGGACACGTGTAGGTGGTACACCAGCACAGCTGGCTGCTGTCTCACCACCAGGTCTGGAGCCACCAAACTGCAGTGTTGCTGGCATGAGGCTGCCATTGCATGAGGACTCAGCTGTTGCCTCCATAGTTTGCAGAATCACAGGTTAAAATGCAGTGTTTTTAATACAACCGTGTGGATAGAGGACATCAAGGTCATACCTGCCAACTTTATGTCACTAATCAGGTAGTTCAGCACTGATAGTGATTGGACATGTATTTACCAGGTAGGTTCCTGACCAAAACAGAGCTAGCTTTTTAATGTAAAAAGAAAAAAAAAAACTCAAACCCAGCTTGATAAATCTTTTTATTTATGACTTTTAAAACCTGGAGCCTGAGAACTACAAATATATTGAGAAGTCTAGGTCACCTTTAGGAAAGCAGCAGGGATTAAAATACCTGAGTAAGCGATTGGCACTAAGCACCTTTTTGCTCCTAGGCCTAAAATGTTATTGATACAAGGGATTGCAGCAGACTTATTCTCGGAAATGATTTGTTCAGTTATTCTAAATTGTTACATTTTGTTCTGGTTGTGAATGCACTGGTGAAATCAGACAGGACAACTTGCCCTTTCCACAATAAATTAAACACTAATGTGCTTTGGAAAGCAATAGGGAGAGATGGTATGGGCTTTAGCAGAGCTGGGTTTATTTCACATTCATTCCCAAATTCTTTATACATTTGTGGGCAAATCATCTTATTAGTGTGAGTCTTTATTGCCTAAAGTATAGAAAATATTTCCTTTCTCTGCAATCCTTTGTCTCTCTTGTCTGTACAGCTTGTAAGTTTTCTCTGTGTAAATACAGCGTGAAGTAGCATTAACAGGACTCCAATATTAGATGGCAATTCTAACACTATTGCAATAATAACTGTAGCCAGCTCACATTAAATCACCATATATTTGGTGTAACAGTGACAGTTTCAGTGGAATTACACTAGAGAGAAATTTATCCAAGAATCTTTAGCAGTGATTTAGACATGAATGCCCTTTTTATGTAATGGTATAGTTGGAAAGATTAAGATTGGGAGGTTAATCTTTCCTAATGGCTAACTCATTGTTTTCTCATGATTCCAAAATTCTTTGGTAAGAGACATGGTCTGGACAGCTCACCATTAGCAAATTTGGAATGGAAATTTAACCGCAAAATAGTCAGAGCTGGATATCTTGCAAAACTTGCTCAAATGCTGATTTCCTTCTGAGTCTTTCTTCTAAAGATGCCAGACACATTCCTATCCATGTCCAACAACTCTGTTTTCTGAAACAGGAACACTTACACATACGCACATATTCACGCAGAGACACACACACTGAAAGAGGCAACTTAAATTCTCTGCCAAAGAACACGTACGCTGGAAAATATATTGATTGAATAACATGTTTTCTTATCACAAGCTAAGAAAGCTTACCCTTTGTAAGAAAGGGTGCTACTCATAGCAGAGGCTAACATCAAAGTTAATATTAATTAATTAGAAAAGTTTAACGATTTTTTTCCTCTGGTTTCTGAAATGGAAAGACATTCTAACAAATATTTGGAACAGAAAGGAACTGTGCTGCTAGCCCTTCCCAGGAGGAGAAAGACTTTCTGTCAAAGAACTGGTGGAAAGCAAAGAGGGAAGGTGCCATGAATACTTTTTGACTTAAATCCCAATGTCTGGAATCAAAAATGAGACCTCTTGGTGCTATGCTAAATGTTAATACATACAATCAGAGAATCATAGAATCATTAAGGTTGGAAAAGACCTCTAAGATCATCAAGTCCAACCATCAACCCAGCACCACCATGCCTCCTAAACCATGTCCCAAAGTGCCATGTCTACATGTTTTCTGAACACCCCCGGAGATGGTGACTCCGCCCCACCCCTGGGCAGCCTGTTCTGATGCCTGACCACTCTTGCAGTAAAGAAATTTTCCCTAGTATCCAATCCAAATGTCCCCTGGTGCAACTTGAGGGCATTTCCTCTTGTCTTATTGCTTGTTACTTGGGAGAAGAGACCAACACCCACCTTGCTACAACGTCCGTTCAGGTAGTTGTAGAGAGCAATAAGGTCTCCCCTCAGCCTAATACCTGGCATAAATCCCCCTCCAACCTTCATTTGTAAATTTTGTCCTCAAATCCAGCTATGCAACAAGTTAACAAAAGTTTTTTGTTTCCAGCAGATTTCTCCTTGGTCTGCCTGAACCAAGTCTGCAGTTCAGCTTTGCATCTATTGGGCTCCCCGTTGGTCTATGTTCCCCCTCGGGCACTTTTCTTATGGTCTCAGCATTCGGTGGGTGCATGGTCATGGACTCAGAGAGATCCTGCTCTTGCCAGAGGGAATCTTCCTCCATGAGGGTTCAAGCATATTTATAGGCAAACGTAGAGAGGTCTGGGATTTTTTTGTGTATGTCTTTCATATATCAAGGGTCTGATGACTTCAGGGCAGCTTGTGCTCAGGGGCGGCTCAGAATAGAGGATGCTGCTCATGCTTTCAAGTAATCGGTTCAAACCATATGCAGAATACACTTAGGGACAGGATTTATGAAACAGCCTTGTATTAGGCAAAACCTGCTCCCATGGTGATATCTGAGTGGTACACACACATAAATGGAGCAATGCTAGGCCAGCGAAGAGCGCTTTTGGAAAACTGCCAGAGTACGCAGTTGTGGGATGACATTTCTTAGTCACGCCCCGAATTCTTAGATTCTTCCATCCTGTTAGAAGTGAAAGTCCTGTTACTTGGAAATTATTAGTTATGCTTCCAGTTCCTAAACAATTATTAAAGAGGGCTATGTCAGGTTATTTATGGCACAGCTGCAATCAGAAAATAATGGCTGTAAAAGTGCCATAGTGGATATCTGGTTCAGAAGCAGCTTTCTTTGCTCTGTTTACAAATCAGGGGAGTTGTCAGCCTCACAAACTCAGCCAGGGAACTGAGGTTTAAATGGGGTCATTTCTGGCTCAATAATCATTAGCAGTACTGAACTTTCTGCAAGATAAAGAGTCTTCCGTCTAGGAGCAGATTTATATCGGAAGGATCAGAGCCTCCAGCACATAAATTCTTTCAAGGCCAGCACTGCCTACATTTATGTTTTTAAAGTACCTCACTGAAAGGGGCCTCAGAGCCATATTATATCAGAATTAAATGTTATTTTTAAATCAATGTGTTCCCGAATCAGTTACACAGTTTTAGCCAACCCCAGGCATTACTGTTTATAGAAAAACAATAATTTAATTTTACTGGCTAATTCATTCCGGCCACCTTTAGATGAGGCAGTGACCTGATGTCCTCTGAGACTGGTGGAGAGACAGAGAAAATACAGGACAGAAAAATCTTTGAAGCTTCCACTAGGAAGTTCAAATTTTGTAGGATAGGATCTTGTGCCATACAAATTTGGTTATTGTGAGTTTGGGACTGAATTGAATCATTATTTTTTATAGTGCTATAAAATGAAAAACTCTTTTTAACGAATCCAGTTCTAGCTGTCCCTTTTGGGCTGTCAAATCCAAGAGTGCTCTGCCCAGGATATAATTAGCCTGATGCACAAGCTAGTGAAATAAATGGACTTTTAATGATGCTCAGGGTGCTCAAAGGAAAAAGTAGCCAATGCAAAAAAATGCATTAAAACTGGAAGTCAAATAAAATTGCTTCTTGTAAATTACTTTTTGGCTTGTTTCTCATTTAATTTCTGGATGTTTTTTCTTGCCTTTTTTTCCCCCTTCTTTTTCTTTGCTCGAATTATTCTTCATAGCTTCCAGGGAGGAAAACCTGCTGCAAGCACATACTTCCCTGACTATCTGATCTTCCCACCCTGTCACAAGCAGCTGCCATTTCCTCTGTTCCTTCACAAGAAGCAGCCTTGCCAGCTCTTCCCTGGCCCACTGCCATGCACCCTGGGCTGTCTGATGAGGTTGCCCCTGGGCCAAGGGGGCTGCAGGCTGAGCAGGCTGAGCCTCAGCAGAGGTGGGGGTCAGGAGACGCCTGATATGCCCCCTTTTCACTGCACAGGGATGTCATTCAATTTTCGGCCTTGCTTTTTTTTCTTGGAAGTGGAAAAACTCTTCTGGATCTCGCCGATTTCTGCTTCTGGCTCTGTCTCTTCAAGAAAGAGCAAGCTCAGTCCTGAACTTCAAGAACCCTTTGCTTCGGAGCTGTCATTTTAAGATGAACTTGTCTGTCTTTAGACGACTTCAGTTCTTAAGTGCATAAAATCTGTAAAGAGCATAAGTCTCATGCTAGCTATACACATCCTGTGGATGTTCATACTGAAAGGCCATCCTTCTTCCACAATGTACTGAAAAAGGCAAATGAATCACAAAACACAAACCTCCATGAGCTGGACAGAGTGCAAGTGTCTCCCTATCTTGGTTCAAAGAAAATTTTGGCTCTGAGCCCTAGATCCATTTGAACTGGTGGCAATCTTCCCACTGCCTCCAGTGACACTGAATTTGGGCCTTGGGCATTTATGTTGTTAAATGGAGCTAATAGTCCCTGGATCAGCCAGGAGAAGGGAGCCCTCCGCCCACCAGGGTCATGGGGTCTGGCTCTTACTTACTCAAACATGGAAAAAGTACCATCAAAAGCTCATAAACAGCAGCAAAGGCTGGAGGTTAAAAGAAATGTCTGCATGCTTCACAGAAATCCAAAAGCAGTTGTGCAACTGCAAACACATTAAAGCATGAGTCAGCCCAGCGTTTGGAGGGAAAACACGTCCCATGGTGGACAGATACAGTGGGTAGATGGACCACATGGCCCACTGCCATCCTAAACTGTTGCTATTTTAGGTCTCTTATAATATATTATTTGCAAAACAACCCTTTCAGACCAACTTTTATGTCATAAAGTGGAGTGTAACTTCCCTGTAGGTTGGGTTTCTGCCCCGGATCTCATTATTTCTCCAGTTATACTCTCAGTTTTCCACTTTCCTTTTCTGTGACCCTGCTCTCATTTTTCTGAACACTGCCCTTTTTTGAGCTGCCTCCTCCTCCCTGCTCACACCTCCTTAATCCCAATGTTTGCAGTTACTCTGTTACTTTTCCATCAGTCGGTATCCTTCTGCCCCATTAAACAAGTCTTTTATGGAGCTCTGTTTAAGCGTTGCTTTCTTCTCACCTGATCCCACACTGGTTTTATTCTATATTTATGGCAGGTTTTTTCCAGTTCAGTCACTACCTTCACCCCCCAGTCTGATGAACTCTTCCTTTGCTTTTCTAAGGAGTATCTTTGTTAAATGCTCTTTTCCTTAATACATTTATGGAAATTCCAGCCTGGGGAAAGCTCAGATGCTAAAGATCTTACCTGGGACTAGCTAGAAAAGTGAAGGTGAGTCAAGCCACTGATGCAAGATTGCTTTGAATGCAGTATTTGGCTGTTCACCTTCTACTAACAGGTGAAGTCATCATCCCCTTACTCACCTCATCGCACAGCTGTAAACCTCATGCAGCTTGCGACAACATCTACAGCCGTCAGTATGTGGAAGAAATACATTTTTGGCTCAAAAATTTTACACACTGTTGTTATGAACTGTGAAATGATGGCAGCTTTCCATCCAGAAACAGCTGGACTTGCATGTGGGTGAAGTAAGTCCTGTATTTTACATCTATACTTGTCTTATCTACCATAAGGTAAGGATTTCTGGAAAACGGATCAGTCACTGCATTAATACGCAAAAGCATGTTGTTATCCTCACAATAAGTGTCATAGAAAGTCATGAAATTATCACACATATCCCATGACCCATTTGCATGTAGATTTTTAAACTCAGCTTGGCATGTTTGCTTGGAAAATGTGAGGTTTTAGGTGAATGAGCCATTTAGTTGTTAAAGTATTGCTGCTCTGCAGAGCATGATTGAATGTGTCTTGGATGCCAATCAGCTCACTCAGCAAAGAGAAAGAACAGACAAAACTCTTGGAGCACTAAAAAGCTCCTTAGCTGCCATCCACCCTCCTGCTTTCCTTAAACAACCAGCCTGGTGGGAGCTGGTTTTTCTCTCCTTGTAAAAACAGTTAGGCATGTGCAGTGCTAGGATTGAGCAAAGCAACCTCCAACAGAAGCGAGTCGCTTCTTACCTAAGAGCACAACTAAACGTGGTGGAGACAGAAATGAAAAATGAAAAGTTAATATTTTGGCTCCAAGGTCCTTCTGGCAGACTTGAGGTTATCTTTGGACGTGTCAAGAAAAGCTTTCAGGACAGACCCCAGAGCCAAACGTTTCTGAAGTGACTAGCAGTTTTGGGAAACTCAGCTGTGCCGTGCCTGGCTTGAGAAAGAGCCATCTGAAAATTCACCTTGTGAGAAATCAGGCCCCTTTGCAGGGGTGGAAGAGGATAACTCAGCCCTCCACCTCCAGTAACTCCCCACGTGTAAAAGCATTGATGAATTCTTCTTGAAGCTGCCTCCATTTCTTCCCCGTAAGACATCTCTGCAAGACAATTCTCATTTCAACATGAATGTCTAGACCACATTAGCTTTTGTGGTGTTTTTGCATTTCTGTTATTGAGGTCTAATTGCTTTCAGAAAAATCACTCCTGGTGGAAGATCAATAGAAATGCTGTCACTTATTTTAATGTCACTAAGATTTCTCACAAGTGAGAGCTTAGATGTGAGCCTGCTGCTTCAGAAAGGCCTGTTAAATCACAGGCATGAGGAAGACACAGTGTGCTTGAACTTGTGTTCATTGGTCAGACCTCAAAGTTGGCTCCATGCAGAAAAAACAATACTCCCCTCCCTGTGGGGCAAATGAGGAGTTCTCCACTGAAATTAGTGGGTTAAAATAGTATAACTGAAGGGAAAGCCTGTCTCAAAGAATCATCCTTTTAAGGCTGTATTCTGATTTTATAAACCCTAGCTCAGATCTGGAGTATGCCTGAGACAAAGATTCTGCAGCTTAAAACTTGCACTTAAATTTAAAAAAAAATTGACAAAGCAAATGAAATATCGCAGTGCAATTAGGTACGTAACTCAGCCATGCATCCTCTGCTATTGTAAGGTCTTCAAGTTTCATCTGCCTTTCCTCCAACTCTTATATATATTATTCCTCCTCCAGCTCATCTCTGCTTGTCTCCCCTAACCTGATGGATTACAGAATCACAGAATGTCCTGAGTTGGGAGGGACCCACAAGGATTATCAAGTCCAACTCCTGTCCCTGCACAGGACAGGCCCAAATTCACACCATGTCTCTGAGGGTGTTGTCCAAGTGCTTCTTGAATAGCACCAGCCTTGGTGCCATGACGCCTCCCTGGGGAGCCTGTTCCAGGGCTCCACCACCCACTGGGGGAAGAACCTTTTCCTAATATCTAACCTAAATCTCTCCCGGCACATCTCCCTGCCATTCCCACAGGTCTGTCATTTACCTGTGCACAGAAACTGAGAAAACTTCATCAGAGGTGCATCACTCCAATATCTCAAAGGATATCTGACCTTGCAAACAAAGCATGAAGTGATAGTGCAGCTTCAGATGAGCTGGAGGAGAGGTTCTCCGCATGGCCACACAAGTCACTCAGCTGACCTCGAAAGGCCTTGCCCCTGAATATCTAAATACCCCCATACTTTAGTCCATAGGAGGAAAGGGAGGGGAATGGCTAGTATGGGAATCCAATAAGGTTCATGCTCATCTCCAGGTCTCTTAGTTCTGCCAGGGCTTGGCGGGCTTGCTTAGAATTTCTGGCAGAAAATTAGGTACCTGTTGTGTCAAGTGGCAGCTGAGATGAAGTCTGGAGCACCTCAGAGGAGCCTGTGTGCTGAATTCAGGCACCTCATTGTCTAGCCCTGTTCCTAAGGCCTTTCTGAAATTTAATCCCTTCATTTCCCCGAAATGCTGCACCGAGTTCAGACTTGCAAAGAGACAGAGCTACTAGGATTCAGATAGTAAAAAACCCAGGGAACTCTGCTGCACCAACACTTCTCCAAGCACCATGGTCCAGAGGTGTCCAGCATGCGGATGTGCAAGGTGCACACATCTTCAAACTGGTTGTGGTCTGCCCAGCACTGTACAAGCTAATTATATTTCTTTCACTGAAGAACATTCCTTCTAGCAGTTCATCAGGGCAGGGATAGCTGCATTTGTTGATTATGGACAGAGCTTTGATTATTGATCCTTTGTGGATGTGTTGGGGCAATAGCAACTCAGCTGGTGCAGCACCACACAAGCTCCAGACTCCAAGCTGGCTGCCACCCGCTTCTACTACACTCTTGACACTCAGCCTGTTTGGGCCTTTTTTCACCCCCAGACATTGGCAGCAAAGCAATGGAAAACAGAATATGTTCAACATGTAGGAGTGTTTACTCTTGCAGTGACACAGTTTGGGATTTTCCATTTAAGCTTGAAAAACAAACCCTAAGCAGAATTTATTAGGAAAATAGTAGCTATGAGGTAGACTTATGTCAATGAATGCCAAGAGGTCAAACAGACGACGCATGACATTTTGGTTGAATATTCTGTGTGTTCCTAGAAGCAGTGTGAAAGCTGGCTTACAAACTATTTGCTGGAGCGTTATAGTGACTGGGGAATAGGGCAAGTCCAGAAAGTCCTTCAAAGCAAAGCCTTATTCTGCTTTGTTGTAACAGAGGTCTTTTCTTCATACACCAAACCTGAGTGCCCCGGATGCCAAGGCTGGGGAACGGCAGTGGGTACTGACATCGGCATGGCCATGTCACCAGCAGGAGACAGAGGAGGCAGGACAGGCTGGTGCCATAGACGTCCCAGCTCCAGCCTGCATAGAGAATAACTCTGACTTTTTCCATGCTGCTTCCAAATTAATAAGTAATAATTTCTCCTGAAAAGAGTCCTAATCACCATGCCAAAGTGAGACACTGACAGTCATTTTGGGTGAAGGTGTTCTGCTCTCTTTAACAGAGACAGAAATCCTCTCAGCCAGCAAGAGGAGAAGAAAAAACTAATGGTGAAAGATGAATACGAGGAAGAGAAGTGTAACCATTCCTGCTTCAAGTAAGGTTCATATTTTGTCCTCAACAATCATGAACCTGTATGATGCGCCTCACTCATTTTTGCATCTCATTCATTTTTACAGATCTTGCCTTGTTTTTTAGTCCATGAGTTGTGTTTTTAAGAAGAATTTCACCTGACATGAGATTCATAATGGATATCACAAATTAGACCATCCCTTTACTTAGGCAGCAGATGGAGACTGGGTAAATCCTATGCTGTCAAAGCTCCAGCATTCCTGGGTTAGTAGCTGTCTAACAAAATCTTGCCCTTCTCCATCTTCAGGATGCCTTGGCACCATATTTTGGCAGCTCAAAGCTTGGATAGGTGTACTCTGAGCTGGGCAAAAAACCAGCTGCGTGGCTGAGCCCAGAGAGTTGTGGTGAATGGAGT
The DNA here is from genome assembly GCF_963921805.1 of Phalacrocorax carbo. Classification (NCBI taxonomy): domain Eukaryota; kingdom Metazoa; phylum Chordata; class Aves; order Suliformes; family Phalacrocoracidae; genus Phalacrocorax; species Phalacrocorax carbo. Next base: position 7,504,524 of record NC_087516.1, on the reverse strand, counting down.
CAAATCCAGTTGGTGGCCAGTCACGAGCGGTGTTCCCCAGGGCTCAGTGCTGGGGCCGGTCCTGTTCAATATCTTCACTGATGACCTGGATGAGGGGATTGAGTGCACCCTCAGTAAGTTTGCAGATGACACCGAGCTGGGTGGAAGTGTTGATCTGCTGGAGGGGCAGGAAGGCCCTACAGAGGGACCTGGACAGCCTGGATCGTTGGGCCAGAGCCAACGGTATGAGGTTCAACAAGGCCAAGTGCCGGGTCCTGCACTTGCATCACAACAACCCCATGCAACGCTACAGGCTTGGGGGGGGAGTGGCTGGAGAGCTGCCGGGAGGAAAAGGACCTGGGGTGTTGCTTGACAGCCAGCTGAGCATGAGCCAGCGGTGTGCTCAGGCAGCCAAGAAGGCCAATGGCATCCTGGCTTGCAACAGGAATAGTGTGGGCAGCAGGAGCAGGGCAGGGATGGTGCCCCTGTGCTCGGCACTGGTGAGGCCCCACCTTGAGTCCTGTGTTCAGTTTTGGGCCCCTCGCTACAAGAAGGACATGGAGGTGCTGGAGCATGTCCAGAGAAGGGCAATGAAGCTGGTGAAGGGTCTGGAGAACACGTCTTTGTGAGGAGCGGCTGAGGGAACTGGGGTTGTTTAGTGTGGAGAAGAGGAAGCTGAGGGGAGACCTTATCGCTTTCTACAACTACCTGAAAGGAGGTTGTAGTGAGGTGGGTGTTGGTCTCTTCTCCCAGGTCACTAGCAATCGAATGAGAGGAAATGGCTTCATGCTGCGTCAGGGGACCTTTAGATTGGAAAAATGTCTTCACTGAAAGGGTTGTCAGGCATTGGAACAGGCTGCCCAGGGAGGTGGTTGAGTCTCCATTCCTGGAGGTATTTAAAAGAAGTGTAGACATGGCACTTCAGGGCATGGTTTAGGAGGCCTGGGGGTGTTGGGCTGGTGGGTGGACTTCATGATCCTAGAGGTCTTTTCCAACCTTAGTGATTCTATGATTCTATGATCTAAATAGAAATATTGAATACATACAATATCACAGGTAACAATAGGTTTTAACAGTTACTCTTTTTATGTATTCCAATAATGCTGCTGAATTAATATCTATCCATGTTACATCTCCTTCCTTCCTATTCTGCTTATCATTTTGGTGCTAATAATGACATTTCCAGGTGTGCAGTTCTAGAAATTATTCTATCTGGTTTACAGATCTTTGCAGATGGTGAATAAAACTAGAATCTACTGAGATTATGAGAGGGAAATTAGAAGAAATTCACCGAGACAAACATGGCAAATTATCATCAAAAAATGTTGTCTTAAGTGTTGTGTAGAACTATTTTCCAGAGATGCAATGCATTCCCAAATGCTCTCTCCTCTCAGAAAACGTGGACAATACTCATGTAAACACATGTTACTCAGAGACTATGGGTTGAAACCCAGTGGTTCAGGAGAACTCACGTACCACAGCTAGGTGTGCTAGTTTTCACGGCTGTGATGGCCGCACTCTGACGGGCATATCCCAACAGGTTGCTTGTAGGCTGCAAATACTGTGTAACACTGTGGCGTGCTCAGGGGCCCCTGGAAGATGTCCTGACATGATTCAATGTTTTGCTGCATATCTCTCATCTGAGCTCCAAATTCACATGCTTTATGGGGCTTAATTTGCAATGCTGAAAAACTGTAAAATAAGTAATACCAGAGAAGGATAAACATGGAAAAAGTAAGATGTTTCAGATGATGGAAAAAATTTCCAGCTGCATCTGTGTGACCTTGGAGGGTAAAGCCACAGCTGTACCAGCACATTCCCATGGGCAAGGCCATAAACAGGAGAAGACCCAGTGTACACACCATGGGCCATGTCATGATGGCTGACTGTAGGAATGCTCCAGCGTGACAGCTAACTACAACTCCTTTGATCTGCCTCGCACTCTGTCATGGGTAAGAACAAGCATTTACCGATAGTGAGGTGAAATAAAGCCATCCCGTGGCTCAACCTATGACTTCTTTCTGCAACCATGCCCTAAATCTCAAGTCACAAAGCTCAAGTAACTGTGAAAAATAGGAGTTTGGGTAATTTATGGTCAATTTTTTGCAACATCTGTGACACCTAAACATACCCAGTAAGATTTCAAAGTTGAAATCCTGTTAGGACCTCAGCATGTTTGAACATCCAGACTCCAAAAGTGTCCAGGTGTCTCAGGTGTGCCAATGTGCAAACTTTAGGTCCACTGAGTCCTTCAGCTATAACTCTAAAGCTTCCCCTTTAACATTTTGACTTGTACTGTCAGCTACCTTTCCAACAACAGCCTTTCTGCCAGGCACCTAATTCACCCTGACACCTGGTAGGGGACAACCACTGCTCTGAGCAGAGGTCCTGGGGTGAGCTCCCACTCAGGCCAGCTGAGATATAAATATACAGCCAGCTTCCCTTGATATCCCAGTGGCTGAAGAATAACCTTTTACAGGATGAGGAAAGATGATAAATCCTGGCCTCTTGGCAGGTTTTACACATATATATGTCATATAGATTGAGATATAAGGATGCCCATGCTTTGGATGAGCATTGAATCTAGATGCTTTAATCACTGGTCTATCACTGCCCCAAGTTTCAGGAGATGCAAGACTGCAAACACAGACTGATATTTAGCCTTTTCTTGGGCTCCCCATATGTTGACTGGTCCACACCCTTGCTTAAGTGATCTGTGAGGTATGTAAACCACAGCCTCCAACTCAGGGGTCTGGATCCCTTTCTTTCTAGCCGCTAAGCATCTAAGGCAGGTTCTTAGGTGACTGACATTTTTCAATCTAAATCATTTATTAATTCTAGCTCTGAGCCTTCAGATATGCCTAAAAATGTTATATTAGACTCAGGGAAAATCTTATTCCTTCCCTGTGAAGAGCTACATCCACATCTCTGCAAGACCAGCACACTTTTTTTTTCAGACATTAAGTGCTTGGGTGAGGCATCTGTTAGTGGCAGAATCTGAAACCCAGATGTTATGTATTTGTAAGGAGGATTCAATTTTAAGTACAGGGCATTTAGAGCTTTAAAATGTCAATTTTGAACCACTAGATCCAGCCACAGCTGACATGGGGTAGCATGGAGCTGTAGGACTGAGGTGAATAGGATAGCAGAATCTGGTCTTCTCTGATGCAGGGGAACAGAGAGCTTCCAGTAGAGCCCAAATCCTGCCTTGGGCACCCTGGCCTGAGCTAACTGGTGTGCAGAGGCATTCCTGACGCAGTCCCACAGTGAATCCCAACAAAAAGACAAATGGAGGTCAATGAGATTCCCCACCCTGCCATTCTTTGATGCTACCCCCCCCTCCATTCACCCACACAACCCCTTGATGTAAATGGGTCAAGACTCACCCTCCATATGGGGCAGTGCATGCTATTTTTAATTTTTGAAAGTTAAACCAGCTCTGAAGCTGGATTAGCGATGGCAGATCCCCCTAAACTATAGGCACGTAAACTGAGGGTGGACAGCTGCTCCGACGTTCCTGGCTGGGAATCCAACCCTTAAACACACTAGATGCACATACATGGCTTCTTGGCTGCCCCATTTATGCCCATCTGTTATGATGGCACACTGCCTGCTTAGAAGTTGGTCAGATCTTTGCCCTTGGGTAATATACCAGGCAATGATGGATACATGAGGACAGCCTGCATACGGTGGCAAGAGATCTCTTCCCCAGGAAGTACCGCCTTCTGCTCTGCCTGAACCTTGCTGTTTGGTGTGGTGGTACATCCTTGCCCTCCAGGCACACCTGTTTCATTACTGGCCCCCTAATAAGTAATCAAGCCGAGGAGAAGAAAAGGAGCCTGTGGACTTCATGGAAAGTTCTGGCTGTCAACAATGAGCCAGGTTGTATTACAGAGCATTCCTGAAATACATGCAGTTACCAATGGGGACATCAACACGACAGTTCCACCCACTGCCACTCTGCATAACAGGCAACAGGACCAGAGGACAAATCAAATTTCAAAGGATTGCATACATCTGAGCCCAAGATACCATTTGTACATTTGTCTCAAGAAGAGCGCCAAGGGACATAACCCTTCCTGGTCTTTAGCAGGGTACACGATGCCCTTTCACATGGGAGCATGGTGACATGAATAACTATGTCAGGTGAAAAGCAGGGTTTTTCTTGTGTTCCTTTAAGGATTGTCTATTTTCCTTTGCATAGAGTGGGAGAAATGTCTTAAAGTGAACACTGAGAATTTTATGGGCTTCTCTTCCCCCTCACCCCAAAGATTTTTTAGCAGAAGCAAAGATCGTAAGTCTGTAAGACAAATAATATTTGGCTTGATGCAGAAGAGGGCATGCTCTAATCTGCCTTTGTATCTGCAGTGACACTTAGAGACCTCAGCTGAGATTGAAGCCCTAGTTACTTTTCAGCTTCTGTCCCAGGAAGCATAAAATATAAGCACATAATAATAAAGAAGACAAAAAAAGAATATTATCCTGCAGTTAACTCCAAGAATTAGATAAAATTACTTATCTGTGCTCACAAAGGAAAGTTTTGTTTTAGTAAAGCCCCTCTAAATCCCTCACTCACACTTTATCTATGAGAAAAGTCATCCTATGTTAGAATTGTCTCAAATACATTTACACTAGTGCAGGTTAGTAGCATTTTGCTGCCTTTCTCTCTAATTTTTTTTCCACTACCTCATGATTCTGTGACAGGTTGATTTATTTAGTTCAGCAAAAGCTTAAGGAAAACAGAATTGTTTTGCTGTCACCTTGGAAGTTGTTAAGGGAGTGATTCCCCAAGATCCAGGATCCTGACTCAGGAGAACAGGAGCACGCTTGCTTCAATGCATAGTGCCAGCGAGGATGCTACAACTATCTCACCCTACTCTACTATCCCAGTAAATCTGCACCTATTTGTACACTGCCTGCAAAGCAGCTTCCAAGCCCTGTGTGAGCTCTGGTGCCCAGATGAGCGCAGCAGGTCAGTGCATCAGCGCAAGCGCACTCACGCTCTACCATCTAGCAGACAGGCGGTTGGCAGCCCTTCAGAGGCCATTCTTGCATGATGATACACATGTCCCCAAGGGTAGTCTTGGAAGGGTAACTGAATGTCTAGATCCCACTGAAATCCTATAGTCTCCTTGTCCCCCAGGCCTCCATATAAATTGGGAATAACAGGAAATCTCTAGCTCAGAAGAGTGCCATGGGGCTCTTAGATACTGATGTAATTGCAGCTATTTATGTACTTCAGGTGGATGGATCTGATGTATTACCCGCGATGGCCCTCTTACTGTCCAAACCAGCCTCCAGCATGTGTACATTTCACTGCAACACCCTGGCCCATATCCCATCACTAACAGCTATTTAGAGTGCGCTTTGAGACTTTCTGGTGAAACCTCTATCGTTCAGTCACCAGGATGAGATAACATTTTAATGAAGGAGAAAGTTCCCAGTTTTCTCACCATCACAAGTGAGAAGCCCTCAGTGTGAACTCCTCTCTCTGGGAGTGCAGTGCAGGGTACCGTCCCACCGTCCTCTGAGTCTGGCTCAGCCCCAGAAGCCAGGAGTGGACAATGTGTGCAGTTTCTGACCATAGGCCATTTCTCTCACTCTAATTAAGTCTGACAAGCCCAGTTTCTCCTTATACATTGAGCTCACAAGTTCCTGTATGAGAAAATTTTATTACAGCTGCCATTGTATAATCAGAAGTATTATAGGTTTTGATCTTTCTTGCCAGACAGTGTTTTTTCTCTAATTGGATCCATAAGAATGCCCTTACTCTTGAGATGCGACAGACTTTTGCCAAGACTAATGTCTGCAGAGAGAGGCTAACCTCATTTATACCTTACAAAATAATGCTTCTAATCCAGCAAAAGGATTTTATCATTGTGTTATTTGGATGAGTGATATGGGGTGGAAGCCACATAAGAGACCTAATAAGTCTTAAGTAGTTAGTGGCATAAACTCACCTTCCTAGAAAACCTTCCTTCAGTCTTGTGTATGCTGGTTGCATTTTGCAAAATGCCCATCCTAACAGATGCCCTGTAAACACAGGTGGTTGTGTACCTTGCTGGTGAAACAGCTAGAGAAATGCCTCTTGTACACAGTCTGGCAGGATCTAGCTGTAGGTGAGAGGTGTTGGTGTCCAGCATGTTCAAAGTTTAGCTGGATGTGCACAGGGTGCACTAGGTTATCTATCTATCTATCTATCTATCTGTAGAATCTTAGAATTGTTAAGGTTGGAAAAGACCCTTAAGATCATTGAGTCCAACTGCTAACCTATCACTGCCAAGTCCACCACTAAACCCTATCCTCAAGCACCACATCTACACGTCTTTTAAATACTTCCAGGAATGGACACTCAACCACCTCCCTGGGCAGCCTGTTCCAATGCCTGACAACCCTTTCAGTGAAGAAGTGTTTTCTAATGTCCAACATAAACTTCCCTGGTGCAGCTTGAGGCCATTTCCTCTTGTCCTATCGCTTGTTACTTGGGAGAAGAGACCAACACCCTCCTCACTACATCCTCCTTTCAGGTAGTTGTAGAAAGCGATAAGGTCTCCCCTCAGCTTCCTCTTCTCCACACTAAACAACCCCAGTTCCCTCAGCCGCTCCTCACAAAGACGTGTTCTCCAGACCCTTCACCAGCTTCATTGCCCTTCTCTGGACACGCTCCAGCACCTCCATGTCCTTCTTGTAGCGAGGGGCCCAAAACTGAACACAGGACTCGAGGTGTGGTCTCACCAGTGCCGAGTACAGGGGCACCATCCCTGCCCTGCTCCTGCTGCCCACACTATTCCTGTTGCAAGCCAGGATGCCATTGGCCTTCTTGGCTGCCTGAGCACACCGCTGGCTCATGCTCAGCTGGCTGTCAAGCAACACCCCAGGTCCTTTTCCTCCCGGCAGCTCTCCAGCCACTCCCCCCCCAAGCCTGTAGCGTTGCATGGGGTTGTTGTGACGCAAGTGCAGGACCCGGCACTTGGCCTTGTTGAACCTCATACCGTTGGCTCTGGCCCAACGATCCAGGCTGTCCAGGTCCCTCTGTAGGGCCTTCCTGCCCCTCCAGCAGATCAACACTTCCACCCAGCTCGGTGTCATCTGCAAACTTACTGAGGGTGCACTCAATCCCCTCATCCAGGTCATCAGTGAAGATATTGAACAGGACCGGCCCCAGCACTGAGCCCTGGGGAACACCGCTCGTGACTGGCCACCAACTGGATTTGACTCCATTCACCACAACTCTCTGGGCTCGGCTGTTCACCCAGTTTTTAACTCAGCTCAGAGTGCACTTGTCCAAGCCGTGAGCTGCCAGCTTCTCCAGGAGAATGCTGTGGGAGACAGTGTCAAAGGCCTTACTAAAGTCCAAGTAGACAACATCCACAGCCTTCCCCTCATCCACTAAGCGGGTCACCTTATCATAGAAGGAGACCTGGTTAGTGAGGAAGGACCTCCCTTTCATAAACCCGTGCTGGCTGAGCCCGATCCCCTGGTTGTCCTGCATGTGCCGCATAATAGCATTCAAGATGAACTGCTCCATGACCTTTCCAAGCAAAAATCAATCAATCAATCAATCAATCAATCAATCAATCAATCAATCAATCAATCAATCAATCAATCAATCAATCAATCAATCAATCAATTAATCTATCTATCTATCTATCTATCTATCTATCTATCTATCTATCTATCTATCTATCTATCTATCTATCTATCTATCTATCTATCTATCTATCTATCTATCTATCTATCTAATCTACCTACCTACCTATATCTGCACACTTGGGTGACCAGCAAACCATCCCCAACTTCTGGCAAAACATGTGCCAGGTAGTTCACAATCGACCTACCCCAGTTTTTCAGTCTTCCATTGTCCTTAGGCACAAAAATATTCACGTAAAGGACCCGTCCTTCCCTGTGATGATATCTCTGTGTATGTCTGGACCACTGTGAGACTCATACTGTGAAGTGAAAAACTAAACTGTTCACACAACTGAACACCTGGAGGTCCAAGTCCCCATGCAAATCATGTCCCGAGACTCCAGTAGCACACACAGACAGCAGCTGAGCCAGGGCTGGAGGATGTCAGTTTTGCACTTAGGACCACAGGGGGTTTCCTATTCATTTTGTAGAGCTCAATCAAGAGCAGAGATACTTCTTTTTCAAAATATCTCCTCCTCATTAAATTATATTTCTGTTGGCAGCCGGGGGCCTTTGACCTCTCTGAGCAGCATGTTCTTTCCAGAAAAAAAGTTTATATGTAGACTGGCTAGTTCATTACCACACAAAGGATCAGTTCTTTGTTAAGAATAGACAGTACTTGAACATGGTTAAAAATGAAAACACAAAGGAAACCAATCCTTTTTGGGCAGGAAATAGTGGACTTCAGCTCTGAGTGAAGTCACCGAACTGCTGCTCCTTACGGTGGCATGAGAAAGGAAAGGCAAGATACATAGCTGCAGTGTGATGATGCCAGGTAATTGCTAGGGTTGGAATTGCTCCTGAACCAAATACATGGAGAATCAAAGGCTAAGGACTGCCAGTGTTATCTGAACCATTTCTTAAAGATTTAAATGCCAAACAGATCTAGCAAAGCTTTTTGAGCTAATGTAAGTTTGAGAAACTCTACCCTACAGAATATTTGAATGCAACTATGCTACAACTTCAGGCTGACTATAGGAATGATGCAGAAGTGAAGGGGGAAAGCACGGGGATGTGGCCAGGATGTCTGCCTTACACAATACCTTCCAGAAGAAAGGCCAAGATTTCTAACTTGGATGTACTCACCCAAAAACTTGCCAAAGCTTTTCATTCTCTGTGCTGTGAACAAGAATATGGTAATGGTAACGGGAGGTGAAATTCAATTAGGTGGAACAAAAGGGACCTTTTATGGATTTTCCATCATAAATCCTTTACTTGGATTTTTTCTGGGGGGGGATCATACAGTTTAAAGAAATGAGGCATAACATATAAACCAGTAATGGTGATTAAATAAACATAAATCAGTACTTAGTGAAAAGTTGGTGAAAATGCAATAGCAGCACAATATGTCATTGTCCTTTTGCCAGGAAGACCGCTTAAAAGTAATGGGTGAAAAACTGCTCATATTAGGCATCATCTAGACACCAGATGGATGCCAAATGGGATTTGGGATTTTAAATCAGTCTATGTTTAATGCTCTAATTTCAATGAATCTCAAGCAGTTCACTCTCTTCCATTCCTTAGACCGTCCACACTCAATTCATGCTGACTGCCATCTTTTTCTGTCCCAATATGATAAGGAATTGCAAGACATAAATCTGGGGTTTGTCCACTGATATCGAGGTAATTGACTTAGGTCCTACTGATGTCAGGGCAGTTGTTGCAAATTTAGACCCTGACTGGCCTCTTCATTATATTATTTTTAATTTTTCCCTGGCACATCTCAAAACCCTTTAATAGAAAAAATATAGTCACACAATGTTTGTATGTCACTGTATAAATCAATGATGCATCTATATCACAAAAACTGCCTCCCCCTGCCCTCAAAAGCCCCAAGTAGTAAAATGAGGAAAGTGACCGTGTAAGATCTCTTTTTTCCCTCCTTTCCTCATCCTTGTGTCATAGGTCCAGGGAACAGGGTCAGGATCCCACCAAAGGCTTCTGGCAGGTGACCCAGGTTTAGCTGGTAGTGTTGCCAAAGGCAATATGGGAAGACTGAGGGGGGATTTCATCAATACCTATAAATATCTAAAGGGCGGGTGTCAGCACAATGGGACTAGATTCTTTTCAATAGTGCCCAATGACAGGCCAAGGGGCAACAGGCACAAGTTGGAACACAGCAAGTTCCACCTCAATATGAGAAAAAAACCCTTCCCTGTGCGGGTGCCAGAGCAGGGGCACAGGCTGCCCAGAGAGGCTGTGGGGTCCCTTCCCTGGAGACATTCACACCCCGCCTGGACGCGGCCCTGTGCCCCTGCTCTGGGTGTGCCTGCTCCAGCAGGGGTGGGACGGGATGAGCTCCATAGGTCCCTTCCAACCCCTGCCATTCTGTTATTCTGTGGTTCTGTGATGTCTAGGGGCTTTGGGGTTGCTGGTACTCAACAGTTTTCTGCCCTCCCCTTGAACAGGCCCCTACTGGACCAAGGAGAATGAGACTATCACCTCCTACATCCCACCAGCCAGTTTCACATTCCTCCAAGAGCAATGATTCTTCTCCAGGAATATGGATGAGCCCGAACCATGGCCCCAGAGAAGCATGCAGGCGTGGGGGTGGTGGTTCAGGTGATGGAGATGTTCAGCAATGGCGAGGGTGACAGTGTCAACTCTATCACCACCATCTGCTCTTCTGCAAGTTTTGCAGAGGCAGGTAGAACTAGAGCTTGCGTGTATATCCCAGTGTCATTGGCACCTAGTGAAACACTGAACAGTGCTGTCAGGAAGAGCTGTTTGCACGGTTAGTTAACCACAGTGATTAGACCCTGAGAGCACTCTCTGTTGTGGGGTTGATCTACCTCCTGTGATTTTCCAGTTTTCCTCTGGGAGAGTGGTTGTCAGCAGGAAAGCAGAAGACATCTGGAGCTTAATGAGGAAGAGCCCAGGTCAGTGCTGTGGATACAAGCACCAGATCATAGGAGTGAAGTGCTCAGAGCCTTTGGCTCCATCTATACCTGCAGAAACTGGCCCAAGGAACACTCTTGGTCTATGTAATTGCGTTATCTTTACTAAGCATTGCTAGAACAGCCACTGTCATGGTTTTGCCCGGGACTGGCTAGCATTGTCACAGACAATTTCTGGGCTTAGGTCAGGAGTCAGCAGTTCCCTGTCAGCAGTTTTCTCACAGCCATCACTTGGGAGATGTAAAGACAGTGACTGGGATCATTTGGTACAGACAAGTCTCAACACCACACACAGATCTAACACATACTTAATTCACAAGTACATTTTTGCTCTCAGCCCTTGAACCATTTTTATTATGCCAACTTAAAAGAGGGTATTGCAAGGCCAGACGAGCATGTGTGACTCTCTTCAGTTAACAGCGGTGTCACACAAGGTCCCATAAAGGCTGTATCCTGCTTGGAAATGCAAAGGTGCATACCTATCCCAGATACAGCAGCATCAGACTCATCCCTGTTTAAAGATGCAGTTCCTTGAAGATGGCCCACAGCTCTCATCTGCTAACTCCAAGTCCCGAGTCAAGAAGATCCATGTTTTCTGAGTGACAGAAAATCTTCGCAGAGGCAGTGTTACTGGACCTTTGAAGAGGTTTTATATGAAGGCCAATGCCATGAGGCTGTGCAGGAGGAAGAGCTCTCTGTACTGTCTCTGGTTTGAGTCATATGATTTAGTTACAGGTAGTCCTGTGAGGAGCAGGGAGTTGGACTCAATGATCCCTATCGTCCCTTCCAACCTGAGATAGTCTATGATTCTGTGCTTTGAGCGTTATTGCCATACGTGGTCATGATAATCGCTGTCTCCCTCAGGAGAAAAGACAATAGGTCCTGCACTGACTTCCCTGACGAAGCAAATATTGCAACAAGAATGTCTGTCTTCTTGTAGGGTCCAATTCTCTTAGGCAGAGCAGTTTTTGTACACAAAAATAACACATATACTTTATTACAGAAAATCACACCCCACAGACATCAGAAGAAGGGAACCACATATTTTGTCTCTCCTCCAGGAGCCCACAGCAACCCAGGCCTTGGATGGAGAGGATGTGGGCACACCAGTCACCCATCATCAGGCAGCTTTTACTGGTCCTGCCCACAGACAGAGACATGTTGGTCACACGTACGCAAGAGCTCGGAGAATGGCCCATGGTGAAGTGTACAATTTAAAACCCATCCAATTACATTCCTGGAAACACTCTCCTCCAATTCAAACCGAGAAAAATATGTATTCCAAATACCAACAAGAGGCACAAGGAATTGCATCACTCTTCTATGGCTCCAGGATTGCAACGTGGCCAAAAAAAGAAGGAGGTGTGGGAAGGGCAGGATGCAAAACTGCAGCCCTAATTGTTACCTCGGAGGAGGCTTGAGGGTCCTTGGGTTCAAGCAGGAGAGGTTACAGCCCTGCACCAGAACTCTCCTCAGCTACCAGCATACCACCCATAAAGTTGGCAAGCTGATTTCATACAAGACACAGTCTTGCTCTCACTGAAATTGATGCCAAGACTTCTCCTGACTCTTCCTGAATTAAAGACTCATGCAGACCTCAGTACAACCTTGCATCAGTGTGTCCAACAATGTTCACCGTTGTAGGCAGCAGCACACCAGTGCACTGGTGACACAGGGAGCCCACAACAGACATGCAGTTATGCATCCGCATATTCACACCTTCACAGATGTTACATGTGTAAATAATCTGTTTTTAAACACAGATGGAAATGAGCTGTGTATCTTTAAGAAGGTGGGGGCTTCTTTTGGAGAAACAACGAATTTTTTCATCTTTTCAAAATGTGAACAAAAGGGTGGCATGTTTAATTAATGTTCATTTTTGCAGGGGTCATTATTTGCAATTTCAAGAATAGAGATCTTAAAAAAAAATAAAATTCAACCTGTTCTTTAATCTGGCCTTTCTTTGAATTTCTCCTTTCTTTGTAGACATGTCCACTAGTCCTTAACCTGATTTATGTGATTGGTCAATTGTGAGTTAATGAAGGGGATAAAATGTTTTCTGGAATGCTGGGATAATCGACAAATAGCAATGACCAGTAACTGGACCACAGCCAAGACAGGAACTTAATCCCCTGAAGTCCAAGGGTATTGTGAAGTTGCACTGAAGTGGGAATTGAAAGAAACCAGTTACATCATTCCATTTGTTTTGTTAGATTGGGACAAATGCGCTCACTCCAGAAAGCATATTTGAAGACTAATTATATAGGGAGAAAACAAGTTAGGAAGGAATTTCTCTACTTCTAGGCATATGTGATTTCAAGTGCAGTTTAAGGGTTTTAATCCTCTTCTTTTCTGGCAACTTTTTACTATTTGATGCTTTCACTGAGGGTTGTTTCTTCCAGAGGTCACACACTCTTATCCCCAACCTCTGCTTTCCCTAATGATGCGGAGCGGTTCACTCGCTCTCTGTCAAACATTTCTCCTGAATTCTCAGTGGCAACACAAGAGCTGAATGGTTCAGCTGCAAAGATTAAAGAGGTGGGTTTAAAATGTATGTATATCCTTCAAGTGTAAAATTTAAATTAGAATACAGAGACACCCTTGCTTGCTCTGCCTTGGATTTCATGTAAAGGTCAGAATTCATCACTGCTGGAGTCCCACTGAAGTCAAGCAGTTTTGTCAAGGATGAACTTGGGGCTGTTCAGTCCAGCTAAGGCTTCTCAGCCTGGATCTTTCTGGTTTTGAACGCACACCTCAAGACACATGGTGTGGGAGGTTGGGGGGAAAATTATTTTCAGGTGGCTGGTACACAGTCATTGAATTTGAACGTTGAAACAATGCACATGAAGCCCTGATCAATGTTCATGAGTTCAGCACCTAGACTGGGACTGAAGCCCAGCCCCTGTAAGGCTGCCAAGAAGTGAGCTATCATGCCTCTGGTGGAAGAAAAAAGGTGGGCTACGGGCAAGCCACTAGTGATAGTGGGAGGACAAGGGGAACTCTAAAATATCCCCTCTGCCTGTGGTGAGTATCACCAGCACCGAGGAGCTTGCCAGGAGCAGAGGGATGACAAACCCAATTTGCCCTAAGCCTCCGGTTTTGAGAAGTTAGACCGGGTCCCAAATGTGTTACATTATATATGCCAGTACAAGGACGTTCGTTACCTCAGTCCTCGTATTGAGACTATGCAACACATCTCCCAGAGGAGGATTTGGGGGATACTGAAGGATGACCCCTATACTCTGATCAACACCCAGATGCTCAATCATGTTTTCTCAAATACTCATAATCTTCTCAGGTCTTGCTGGAATAAAAAAAAAACCCAAACCTACAAACAAACTGAAGTGACAGAAACTCTTCAAGGACTTCCGAGCTAACACCCTCCCATGTGTTTCTGTGCTGCTTAGGCTCACTTTTCCTTCAATGAGTAGTTAATTTTACTACCATTTTACAGATATTTTTCTGATGAGGCCCTGGAGAGCCAATGTTGCACATGCAGGTGGATTGTAAACCTGCTGGGGAGATGGCTGAGGTTTATTTGCCTCATTTGCGCCTCAGACAGTGGATCCTGATTTCACTGCTACGCTTAATTCATGTAATTGATGGACAAATAATTGAACAGCTTAAAATTCCTGGGAAGGCCCAAGAGAAGGTTCAAATGGATCCATCTGAACCTTCTTACAAGAACAGTTGGGGTCTGTAATGATGTGAGCTTTGATGGGAGCAAGAGATGGTGTTTGTGGTAATGAGATTTCCAGAGCCAGAGGCCCATCGGGAATCATAAAGAAGAGAGTGAAGTGAGATGTGAGGAGAGATTAATTAGTGGTAAGAAACATCCTCTCGATACTCTTTAATAAGCCAAAACACTCCAATACGTGAGAACTGTGTTAATAGCCCATGATGAAGCACCAGATGGGCCAGCGCCATGGTCTACACCTGAAAGTAGGAGCTCCAGGGCAGTCCTGCTGCTCTTCTCCCTGTCTGGCTCTGATCTGAACTTGCAGACTCCTCACCACCCTCAGCCACCTGGCTATATCTCCGATGGAATCAGGTTCCTCTTCCATCTCACCCTGGCTCCTCCACACCAGTCTGTTTATGCTCCTGGCCTTGCTCTGCATATTGCTTCAGCAGTTTTGCCTCTTCATTAGCATTTCAGCAAGCTAATTGCTGTCCTCCTGCGAGCTGGCTGGATAACAGTATTGGCCAGGCAGCTGCATCTCTCTTGTGTTTAGGGATTTGTTGATTAAAACGATTAGCTCATCCAGTTTGACCCTATCAGCTCCAGCTTCCTTTGCTGCTGATGAGAAGCACATGTTGGTGGGCCTGGAGCATTTCACAGCAGAGCTCATCAGCAAGACAAGGGGCTGGACAACAAGCAGGTGGGTTCTGGTAGTGTGAATTCCTTCTTGCCATGGGTTCAGGACAGATCCATAGGGAGCAATAGTAATCACCAGTGCAGAAAACATTGCTGGTAGCCCAAGATCCCATTTAAGACAAAATTCAGCAGTAGGTGGCTTCAGAAAGCTAGATCCTTTGAGAGAAAGACTGAAAAGCATGATGCTGGTTGGGTGAGGTCTAGGAAGTTAAGGGAGGGGAGGTGCTATTTAGCTCTAATTTGCTTGTGATAACAAAAAATAAAGACTTACAAGAGTTATTGTGTAAATGCCTTGTGAAGAAATAGAAGTTCTTCTTGTGGGGTTTGTGTGTGGCGTGCTAAGGACATCTAATATATTGCACAAATTTAGGAGAGCTGTGTCTGCTTTGTGTTTCACAGAATTCAGATGAAGCTTTTGTTAGTAGCCAACTTTCCAACTCTCTGAAGGAAGCTAGATCTGATTAGTTTACAGCCCAAGGTGCTAAACCTCATCTCCATGTCCTTTTAGTCAAAGGAAGGGCTTAGAGGAGAGTTTCAGGAAGATTTTATTATTCGTTTGTCTTTAATCCTTAAACGCTGTATTAAGGTACAGACTTTTAAGGTCCAATCTGAATTGGTTTAAATCAGGAGGACAGTTGCTCTTAAAGACAATGAAATACAGAAGTCCAGCAATGAACATCTACGATAGCTCAGTTTAAGGCCTGATTCACCTACCTCAGGTCTCTTAAAAGCCTCCCATTCAAGATCTTCCTATGCAGTCTATTTCAGTGCTTGCTTATCCATTGAGTTACAGATCTTTCTGGTGTTCAGCAAATCTGATTCTTTCATTCATCCACATCTATCTTCTGTGATTTGGATCTCATGTGTCTGGAGTACATATTACTTCAGCTGAACAAAGTGCTCCACGTGTCTCAGATATGGCTCTCAATTAAAACCATAAACTAGAGCTGCCAAGCGCTGACTTCAATAACGTATCTATTAATAGTGACTGTTATCAAGGAAATGGGAAGAACAGCAGACAGATAGAAGGAGAAAAACAGTATCAAACTAGACATTTCTCTGAAAATATGCTCCAACTTAGACCACGAAATATAGTCAGATAAGCTACAGAGTTATGGCTACATGGGTGATATGCCTCCTTTTAATTTTTGCTCAGGAAACTGTTTCAGATTAACTTTTCAGAAGGGATAAAGGCTTCTGAGAGACCTGGGTTTGTTCAGCCTGGAGAAGAGAAGACTGAGGGGGGATTTCATCAATACCTATAAATATCTAAAGGGCGGGTGTCAGCACAATGGGACTAGATTCTTTTCAATAGTGCCCAATGACAGGCCAAGGGGCAACAGGCACAAGTTGGAACACAGCAAGTTCCACCTCAATATGAGAAAAAACTTCTTCCCTGTGCGGGTGCCAGAGCAGGGGCACAGGCTGCCCAGGGAGGCTGTGGGGTCCCTTCCCTGGGGACATTCACCCCCCGCCTGGACGCGGCCCTGTGCCCCTGCTCTGGGTGTGCCTGCTCCAGCAGGGGGTGGGACGGGATGAGCTCCATAGGTCCCTTCCAACCCCCGCCAGTCTGGGATTCTGTGATAACAAAAGAAATTTACTCCTACATGCACAAAACCCCACACTAGCATGTTTATGCATTGCTCTGGGTAAAGCACTTTCCAGACACTCAAGATTGTTCCCTTCTCTAAGCATTGTGCAAACCAGACTGTTTTTGTTGCTTGCTGGGCTATAGCAGCACTGACTTTTAAGTTTGTAACAAAATCTCAGGTAACAATAATATTTAGAAACAGCAATCTGGAGGGATTAAAA
This sequence comes from Phalacrocorax carbo, assembly GCF_963921805.1. NCBI lineage: Eukaryota > Metazoa > Chordata > Aves > Suliformes > Phalacrocoracidae > Phalacrocorax > Phalacrocorax carbo. The sequence continues at coordinate 7,487,772 of NC_087516.1, read as the reverse complement.
AAAAACAAAACACAGAGCCTAACTCTTACAGGATTTCCCGTGTTGTTATTCAACTTGCACAATTTAGAGATGGGAAAACCAAACCGTGTAGGGCTGCGCTAGTTGCTCCCAAAGACTAAATGCCTATACATATGGGACTAGATTCACAGTAAGGATTTAAGGATCAGGATTAGACCCTATTCCTAATCCTAATGAGGCAGTTCCTAAAGATGGTAGTTCACAAACCCCAGCACCCTGGGCATATCTCTGCCTAGTACCTGACCCTCTATAAAAAAAAAACCAACAAACAAACAGCAGTTTGTTTCTTAAATCTAAGCACTGAATCAATTCATTCATTCCACTCCCTTCCCTCAAAAAATACTAGAGTTGGGGTATCCTGTGCAGAGCTCTCCTGGCCCTACACATCTCTGACATGAGAGACCCCCTTCAATGTCCACACACTGTGCTGAAGATCATCTTAGCAGTTGGGTCATCAGGTCTTCTGGTGTAATTATTAGTTTTTCATGCAGAGGGGATGGGGCTTTTGTGCAGTGGGGAGTGTAAGGGGAGGCGGACAGGCTTTCTGCAATAGCCTATGGGATAGGCACTTCGTCTCCAGCATGTTTTTCCCATCTGTGGCCTGATGAAAACCTAAAACCCAGCTCAGATTTGGGGGAGGCATCTCTACGTGGTGAGCCACTGGGCTCATATACAATGAACCTTATTTTGGATGGAAAAGCTTCAGTTCCAGCTCCAGAAACATGCTAGCGTCAGGGGACTGACCAAGTTATAATTGAATCTCCTTGTGTTATTGGTCCCTTGGCCTTCCTAAGCTGAAGCAAGTTACATTTGATTTCTTTGGCATCATCTAGCATGTGTACTGCCAGCATGTTGCCCTTGGTGCCTTGTGTAAGCCAAACTGGCCACTTCTGTGACCTCTTGTTCCTTCTATACATGGAACATATTTCAATGATTTTATAACTCCTCAAATAAGGTCTCTTTTATTCTAATCTGAATGCCCTGTTAACTTGGTTTTGGATCCTCTCCCAGTCTCCAGAATACCTGATGCTTTATATTTTGGATATAGCGGACTGCCTGCTGCTCCAGGCTGTGACAGATGGTGTCTGGTCCACATAATTCTCCCTTTAGATGTTAGATTGCTTGTTCCAGTTCCCCATCATCACTTTAAAAAAAAAAAAGGGGGGGTGGGGGGGGTGGGCTGGCGGGGAAGGAACTTAAACAGCTTCCTTCGAAATTCTCCCTGCAAAAGCTGCCCATCAGCTCACTTGTGCTGTCTTATCAGCTGGCAAAAGCAAAAAGTCACTCTTGTTGCTCAGCTCAGCTTGTCCAGGCCATGTAAGTGGTCAGATTTTGAATCAAGAAAGCTCAGCATGAGTTGTTTCAACACAGGTCTAAGGGCAATGTCTGAGGCACAGAACTACAGAGATAAGGATCTCCCAGGCAGTGCAAAAAACTGGCACAAGAAAAGCCTCATCTCCTGGAAACTGGTTAGTCAGAAGCCAATCTGCTTGCAGAAACATTTGGGGAGGGAAGAATCTCCAGACTAAATGTTTTAAAAATATACTTTTCAACTTGCCATAACATTCTCTCTCTCTCTCCCCCCCTTTTCTTAAATGAAGAATTTCTTTTGATTCTAAAGCACCTTTGAAATTGCAGTACACTAAACTTTTCAAAAGTTTTTCATTATCTTTAGCTATCAGAATTGAAATAAACTGTTCCCATATGCTTCAGATTAAAAATTTCAGTGGAACCAATCTGAAACTGGAGGGGGAGAGTTTGGCGTGCAGAGTTTTACTTGTTCTTCTTCTTTATTACAGAAGGGGAAAAACGAAAGCTCTGAAACCTCTCACAGGATGGGGAACAAGTTTCCTACTCGCTTGTGGGGGCCAAGTTCTCCAGGCAGAGCTGCTTTTACGGAAAACCAGCCCTGGTGAAGGTTTCTTTCCATCAACAGATGTAGAGGAAATACTCCCTTCTCAAATACAAACTGGTCATGGAGGGTATAATGGAAATTTGGGGTAGATGAAGCCAAAGTGATCAACAATTTCTCTCGTTCTCAACTCAGCTTCCTCCTCTTCCTCCAAATTAACTTGTTTCTTTGTACATCTCATGCTTAGTGTTAAGCATGCAAGCTGTAGCTCCTGTGGTGGTGGAAGATAAGGGTGCAGTTATATTAAATTATAGCAATTGACCCCAAACTTCTCCTGCTTTTTAGGCTCTTATGAATGCTTTTGACTTCTCCCTCTCTCCCTGGCCTTGGTCATTTCTTCTTTGAACTTTACTGTTGAAAAGGCCTCTCAAATCCTGAAACAAACTCTTGTGACTCCCTAGTCTGCATATTTTCCAGTTGAAGCATCCCAGACCATGCCAAACTGGATATCTTTTAGAGAAGCCTCCCAGAGGGAAGATTCAAGTGTTTCCCCCGCTCTCCCACTGCTCCTTTTCACACCGTTTTTTTATAGTTCGAACTCCAGACTGTATCATCTCTGCAGCCAGTGAATTATCCAGGAATTCAGCATAAATATATTCAGCAGCTTGTGAGTTCCTATCAGCCAGGAGAAAACAGTGGTTTCACCAGAAAAAAAGCAAGATGGGCACCCCAGAGTGCCTTGCTGGTCCTCTTCTCCTGTGGCACTGGGAGGTGATCAGCAAAGGCTACTGGACATCCAAGCTCCATTATGGATGTGACCGATGAGTTTCCAAAGGGTCATGAGGTCTTGGAATTATGGACAAGACTGCCACCCTTGTAAACTTTTACAAAACCAATGTCAGCCTCTCTTCAGGTGTTACCATGAAAGCATGTGCTTACTTTTTATTTTCTTGTCCCTCGTGAACTTTCTTTTGCACTCAGATTCCTACAGCACAGGTTTTTCTTCTTCTTGCCTCTCCCAGGCTTTCAGTCAGGAAGAAAGCTACTAGTTGGGAGCCAAGGAGACCTTGCCAAGTGAGCATACCATTCACCAGCCCAGGAACAGCAGCTGAGGCAAAATGGAGCCCGGGCTGACTGGCCCTACATTTGTGCCACGGCAAGCGGGAAATTGCTCCAGGTAAGAGATATGACTGTACAGCTCCAGGCTGTGCTCCAAAAGCCATGCCATATTGGCAGAGGATGACAGTGCTATGTGAAGTGCCGTCCTGTGAACTGGGAGCAGATGCTGCTTGCAGAAATCCCTGCCATGATCTACATCCATAATCCTGGGCCGTGGAGAAGCTGGGGTTCCCATGGGAGTCCTGTGACCAGGCAAAAGTACAGCAATGAAAAATGTTCAACAACCAGGACAGGTCAAGTAAGGCTTCAGTAGGGTCCTGTGAGCAGTAGGAAAATATTTCTAAAGGTCCTTCTAAAATCCAACTTGCCTTTTCATCTCTACACATTTTTCTTTGCAGCGAGGGAATTTTTCTGAGCATTATTGCAAGGAGGACCCTGAAGGGGCAGGGAAGCATGAAGGGCTAAGAGGAGGTGAGGGACGGAGAGATGTTACAACACAGGACTGGTCTGCACCAAAAATACAAGTCAACATGGAATGGAGAGGCCTAGATACCTTACCCTAACCTTCCAGTTAAGGATAATATCGAGGTTTTCCATGCCATCTCCATTCAGAAACAAGAAAAATAGAGAAATGCAATCATTCTATCCTTACATGTCACTGATGTTCTGAAGCTTAAAACAATAGCCTGTAATCCCAAGTGAGGAAGCAATTACTAATTGTAAATATAATATAGAAAACATGTTTTAAAGAAAAAAATCCCAGATCTTCTTTCCTTTTCTCACGAATCATTCCCTGAATTTTGTATGAGTGTTTGCTATTCATACAATTTAATTAAAAATTTTGAGTAATAACTTTCAGACTTTGGAATACATGTGAATTGCTCTCTTAGATTAGTCTATATAATTTCCCAGTAAGCGATGACCACACTGCTGTTTGTAGTGTCAGAGTGGTCAGCTAAACCTTCCAGCAGTACCTGTATACTGCTGTGAAATGAATGGTACTACAGCATGAGGTGTGCTAAAGACTGAATGAAATTATTCTCTTGTCATAAATGAGTGATTAAGGAGAGAGAAACATCTTAAGAAATCCCCAGCAGCTGCCCCATGCCTTTGCGAATATATTATTTAATTATTTGATGGGCTCTGCGTTGCTATAGGAACTTGATGAACTTGGAAAGAGGCAACAAAACAAGGCCTTTCCACTTGGGACCGTGGTGTCTTTGGTCCCAAGCATTTCACGATGTACTGTAATTATTTAAATGTCAGTAGAGCAGTGATATCATGAAAAGACATGACAGATCACACTTTTCTCATATTAGGAGAGAGGGCTGGAACATGTGAATATGTGTACAGGATTCTGTTTGTAATGAAATTGCCGTTATAGGGCCCTTGTGTCCTTGCAGTCTCATTTCATCAAGTTAAGAGTACTCACTTTCCTTAATGCTTGCTTAATGTGTTTACTTAAATAAATTTAATAGCCTATGGAGCCCATTTCCATTTACTGTCGGAGTTTTTTTAGAGTGTCATAGTGGCAATGCTGCATAAGATACCCATGAAAAACATCAGTAATGGTAACATATTGAAAGCGCTGAAGGGTGCATGTTCAGGGTGTAAGAGGGCATCCTTCAGTTTTGTAATGAAAATAAGTAAATGAGGAAAACCATGGGGACACATTAAAATAGAGCAATCAGCCAGCAAAGTAACAAATTTCTCTATGTACCCAAAGGGAAAGAGTGAAGAAGGCCAGTTTCTTTTTTCAGATGTTGCTCATTGTGGAAGCAATAGATGCCCATTTTGGAAAAAAAAAAGTGATGACAGTATAAGGTATTGCTCTCTCTGCTCCCTGTTCACCATCTGACCACCTCACTACTGCATTCCTGGCTACAAACCAGCTCAGCTTCAAGGAAAAGACTGGACTGCCCTCAAGAAACCCTATGACCTGGTGGTTAGGACACTCTTTTAGTATGAAGAAAAGGAAGGTTTAGCGCTCCTTGGTCTCAGTGATAGCCTCTTTCTCCCTAGATGAAGGTAGTAGCATGTAAACAGCAGCCACTACCAAAAGCAAAGGTAGTGGCTGCCCTGACCACGCTTTGGGACATTCTCTGGGAGGCCTTGGGTTGACGTGGCTGACTGGCTGAGACTGCAGTGGAGGTCTAAGTGGGACATCACCACCTGGTTTTACCATGAGAGGCTCTTCTGACCATCTCTGAGGGCTAAAGATAAGCATCAAGGGAAAATTCAGGTAAAATTGCTGCAAGTCCTACAGCTATTCTCATTTCTAGGTCAGTATACAGGAAACTCCCTGCTCAGTGACCCAGGGGAAAAGAGGCAGCGAAAGAGGCTAAAAGCCTTGAAGCAGAGGCACCGAATAATTGAGAATCCACCCTTAAATTGCAGGAATGACAAGGGGATTTTGCTATCACCCCTCCTGTGTTTGAGTACCGGCAGCCTTGTTATTCCTGCTAGAGACATCTCTATGCCAGAAAAGTGGGTCCTGGTGGCAAGGGACACAATGATCTCTTCAGAAGGGTCCCAGCTGCCTTTCCCTGTTCAGTGTCACTCATACCGCCAGGCCTGGGGAGCCAGTGCTCATGCATGTAAAATCACTCTTTTTAATTTTCTGTTTCTGTAACATGACCTATTACTATACTACATCTTCATGAGGCAGAGCTGTCTGGAGAACATCTGTTGCAGTCCCAGCTGTTCGGGTACTTCCTCCGTCTGATGTTTCAGACCTGATATGTGCAAATCACTGACAGTATTACATCCCCCAGTTCCTCCTACAAATCCTATTTTCTCTGTTCTCACAGGGAGAGAAGGGGGAAAAAAGGATACTTTATATGGTTAAATACGGGCTAGATGCTTTATTCTCACCAAATCACACCAGTAGGGTCATTGTGGACTGACTCATACCAGACAGACAGTAAAAACCATCCCAGTGTTTATTCCCTTTGGAGCCTATATAATTAAAGCTGCCCACCTGCTTCTGAATTTTGCTGTCATTTTTTGATGCTATGGGCAATGTGATACTCAGTTATTATCATAAACTATGTTAAACCTTACCCACTATGGGGTTTATGACAACAATCCTTGAGAAAATTGTAATCCTCTGTGCTCAAGTGTATCTACTTGTTATAATGCTTATGATTTTTGGCTTGGGATGATGGCAGATGACGGCCATGAAAGACTTCCAAATGTGGGTCCTGGCAACTTGCTGTCTCCCTAGCTTGTCTGCATTAGATACATTAGATTAAGCCTTTTCAGCCCGTCTCTTCCAGCCTTTCAGCAGAGCTGTCATTCCTCTTCCAGGGCACATGTCTGAGAGGTGTCATAGCCACCCCTGAGGTAATATTTCCCCTCTCATCTCCAAAGCCATCCCTCACAAAGTCACTAAGGGTCCAGGGGGAATTAAGGTGGCTGCAAGGAGGTGGTGGTGGGGACACACCATCTGAGCAGCTCTCGTGCTGCGTCACCTCGGAGTTTGAAAGGAAGCCACTTGCCTCCTTTCCCTGCTTGGCCTGCGACTCCTGTTTTCATCACCATGCGATAGCAAGCATCAGCATGCCTAGCCAAGGGTGCTCAGTAAGGGTTTGGGGCAATTCTCAGGGCTTTAACTGAACAGTTTGCAGGGACAATTTGCAGTGTACAGAACCCTTGTCCCTCACCTTGAGTGACAGTTACAACCACTAGCTCATCACATTAAAGGCAAATCCTCTGGGCGTGTTTTGAAAGGAAACGCTGCTTGGATTTTGGGAGAAGGGTTGTACAGAAGAGCACTCCAGGCTGTGGGTCCCATGCAGACTGGACTTTTGGTGCTTCCAGTGTCTGATATTTCCCCTTGGAAAAATGGGAATTCTTGGCTAGTCCTCCTTACACACTGCACAGGCATTGCCAGAGGCAAAGACCAAAACATGTCTCTAACGCTCAGTGTTTAATCTGCTACATTTTTTAAAAAAATTCTAGCTTCCGAGCTCCAGATACTGTGAAATAACCTAGGGACATCAACTCTCAGTATTACAAATACAACCACGGGGCCATGCAAATATTTGACAGTCTTGGAAATAATAAAACGGGTTTCTGTATCACCTAATACCAGTGAAACATATATTAAAGCAAACATCATAAAATGCTTACTGTAACTTCACGATTGAAACAGCAAGAACACATTTTGTCTCTGTAAATGCTCTTCACTGGTTTCTGGAAAATTAAAAAGTATTAAGAATATATCTTCAGAATAAATTTTTTTAAATGGTAGAAGCAATAAAGTCTTTGGAAATTCAAAAATTTTTATGAATTTTTTTTTTTAATTCTGAATAACAGGACATCCAAAATTTAACACCACGTTGTTACAAAGAAGCCACATCTGATAGAGTTTTCCCTGGAGTGGTGCTTCCAGCTACAATCACAACAACAAAAAACTATCAAGATTAACAATCCAAACATGTTTCCTAGACAGTCTGGTGATCCATATTTGTTGGAAGCAGCCATTTCTCTTCACTGCCAAAATATTGTCTATCATTTGTTGCCTGATACTCCTGGAGGGACTTATAAGTATTTATTAAAGAATTTGATTCTGTTGGTAAAAATTTTATTTAATGCTGGTTGAAATGTGAATTATTTATCATGATTTTTTTTTTCTCCCAGTTTCTGAAGGACAACATGTCATCTTTGATAAAAGCTTTTGAATGCTGGACGTGCATGAGCTGGAACCACACACATCTCACTTTCTGTAGTAGCTGCAAGGCAAAGGTTTGATGTGACACATCTTGCAAAGGTCCTCCAGGATGGTGCAAAGCAAAGTTTCCCCTTGTATTTTTCTTGCACATACCCAGAAAAAAAAAAGGGAAAAAGAGAAATTGCTTAGTGCTGATGATAGCAGTTGTTGGAAAGTTGCTAGCTTCTTAAGAGGATTGTGGAGGCCATCTGCTTGTAGCTAATCATTTACCTACACAACGTATATCACCTTTTCTCTGAAAATTATTTAACAAGCAGGTTATTTTTAAGTGCCATTTTGACCTTGTTCAGCCTGTGTGATTTTCTGACTTTTGGTTTGTGGGTGGCTGTTCTGGAAAAGATGGCAAATCAGGTTAAATGCTGCAGGGACTTGCATTGAAACGCTGACCGCAAAGCCGTGTTTGCACATAGGCCCCTGCAGCACTGTCAAGGAACCAAAAAGCAAGTGCAAACAGAGCTGTGCTGACTTTATGGCCCCTTACAAATCTTTTCTGGCATATGGGGGTATTAGGTCTTAGCACACCAAAATGAGAGAAAAGTGTTTTATCATTTCTTTCTGACACTGGGTTGAACCTGTCTTTACATGTAGCCTCTCTTGCGCACGCACATTTGGAAGAGACTTTCAGATAAACATCAAAATGCATCTCTTCTGATGTCAGGCGGGAGAGCTCTTTGCTCTTATTGAACCATGACAGAGGGCAGGTTGTGTTCCCCTGGCAGCTCGGGGCTGGGGCTGGCAAACAGCGATGAAAGCTGGGGTCCGTACCAGCAGGCAATCCCACCCTGCACACCTCTCCCCTCTGATTCCCTGGTTTTATTTCCTGTTCCTATGGGCAGGGAGAGTTCAGGAGAACATCAGCCTCCCAGGCTTGCAGGGATACTGCAGAGACACAGCAGCATAAGGAAAGTCACAGTTATTTGCTGAGGTCCCCATTGGATTTGGGTAAATTTAATGTCTATGGACACTTCACCAATTTGCTGCATATTTTTGTAATTTTCCAACACTGTATTTCAGTGTCGAAGCCAGATTTCATCCTTATGTTTCACGGTACCTGAATGACAAATTTAGCTTATCTCATCAGCTTCAGTGGAACAGTAAGCACTGTTGGGGGTCTTTCCACCCAGAAATAAAACGCATCCTTATTTCTCTTTGAAATCCAAGCAAGGCAAGAACATGCTTTGAATTAAAGATATTCTCCAGTGATATACTCAAGAGAAATTGCCTGTTATAGTGGGAAATTAAGACCTCTGGTTTGTCCTGGGTCCAAGAGGAGCACCTTGGAAACTTCCTGCAACATGTCACCTCTCCCCCTCTTTTTCAATTCTTCTTCTTTATCATTCATGACTCCTCTTTTCACATTCACCTCCTGTCTTAGGCAGCATTAGTCAAAGCATGAATATTTTCAATTTTCTATATTAGTAGCATTAATATCAAAATAACTTGGCAAAATTTGCCTTAAACCCTTACGCAGTTCCTCAGCAATATTTAGGATCCCAGCTCCCACTGGTTTCAGGATCTGGGCCTCCATCCTTATGTCTCTGATTAAATCATTATCTTTAAAATGCCTCACCATTTTCAACCTGATAATAAAGCACAAGGAAACGTGGCTGTAAGCTTCATGAGTATTTATTTTTCCAACAGTGAAGGAGCAAGTTTACCTAACAGCTTTGCTAACAGATTGTCTGCAGAACAAGGAAGTTATGGCCATGTTAACGCAAGCAGTAAGTAGTTTATTGTTTTAGTAGACACTTCTTTTTCCTTCCTTTTGAATAAACACACTGCAGGGTCTGGGAGGACGTGTGCCAAGAGCATTACTGAGCGCAGCAACAGCCGAACAAAGCGCGGCAAAAGCACAATCCTAATCATAACAGAGCGAGCAAGTATTGTTACAAACGTTCCCTTTAGTATGGAAATGAGCCAGGGGTAATAAAAACACCATAAAAATGTCAAAATGACTGATCACCATGAAGTACTGGCCTTTTTATAACCAAAACTTGCAATGAACTTAAAAAAATTCCTGTGTTGAGAAATGCCATTTTTACTTAACTTTATTGGTTGACTTATCCTCACTTCGCTGCACAGTTAAATGATTGCAGAAGAGAACAACTTCAGAAGGGCATCAGTAAAGATCTGATTGATATTAAATGGCATTCAAGCACGATGGTGGACTCTGGATGGAAACAAACTCTTAACCAGGGCATTAACATTAACACTACTGCCTCTTTATGAGAATATGGGGCATATTTAGGTACTAATTGTTTGAACAGCAGCAATAAAAAATAATGCTTAATGACATACAAATGAAGAGCTGTGTAATTCATGTAATTCCATCAGAAAACGCTCAGCAACAGCAGCTTGACTCTAATTACTCAGATCAAAGGAAAAAAGGCATTTTGAAGTCTGGTCTAAAGTGTTATTTATTACTCCTCTCACTAAAGCACAGATCAGCTCAGATATAAATAGTGCTTGAGACTGCATTTGCTTAGAGAAAATGGGAAAAAATAATATTCATTGCTTTGCCAATGTCCACGTATATTGGGGGATATGTTAAATCTTAATTACAAGAGACTGGCGGAAAGGAAAAGAGAAAAGAAAGAAAAAGTGTAAAAGCTAAAGTAAGGACAAACAAAGGTTATAGCTCTGTGTGTTGCTCTCAAAGACCTGAAGCTGATAAACACACACAGAGGGGCCTCGGCTAATCGCAAAATGTAAAATGGGCATCCTCTTTTCTCCAGACTCCATTCTATACATAAAAAATACGTATATGCCACTTAAGAGTCAATGTAACACCAGCATTTTGAATATGGTTTTATCAGCCATTGCTTCCTGTTTTCAGCTGCAATAATCCATTTTTTTGGTGGGGGTTTTTCTCACATTTGTAGCAATCTTCTAAAAGCTGAGAGTCTTGGCCCGAGAAATGCTTTGCTGGTAAGATAAGGTCAAGAGAAAGTATGAAAAACCTGCAGCTTCCTAATTACTAGCATTTTCTGGCAGATCCAGAATGCAGAACTGACCTGGCAGGTGGCCTGAGTGTGTCCCGGCACATTTGGATGACTGACCCTAACCCTGGCCAATACCTTCACGCCTCATTTCTTCCTCTGTGAAATTTTTGCTGAGATTTGTAGGGGAAACTCACTCTGTAAAGCCAGGTGTTTTTGTGACTATGCCACTCACACCCTCACTACATCCATCAATCCACAGAGAAACACACCCAGGTGCCCACTCTGTGAGTCTGACACCCATTGGGATCCTGTGCACGTAGGAGACCTGCAGGGTCACTTTGGGCAAACTCTACTACCCAACATACAACCCCTCGCGTCCAAATGAGGGGACCTGTGTCCAGCCCAGGGCAAGGGCAGGGCAGGATCCTGGCCAGCTCCCATGCATGGCAAAAAAGGGATTGGTCCTTACACCAGTAATACGTTTAAGCAACAGAGCAGGCCCAGAGAGGTGGTGGAGTCACCATCCCTGGAGGAGTTCGAGAAACATGTAGACGTGGCACTTGGGGACATGGTTTAAGGTGCATGGTGGTGTTGGGTTGATAGTTGGACTTGATCCTAGCGGTCTTTTCCAACCTTAATGATTCTATGGTTCTATGATTAACCTCATGTGTTTACATTCATATTCACATGTAAATCCTTCGTGTCACTAACTGCAGCGAAGCCAGTAAGATTCTTCTAAAATGCCGATGGCGTAGAGGAGCGGGGTCTGTGTAAGCAAGGGGCTACGCTGCTGTTTACACAAGGGGTTTCTTGCAGGCGCAGTAAATGTCGATGCACAGCTCCAGTTTATACAAATAACGCCATTACTGTAGTAATAGGCTGGAAAGTGTTGAGATCACATACGTACAGTCTGGAGGCAAAAGGCGCTGGGTGTGCAGCCTGAGAGAAGCTGCCGTGTGCCAAAGGTTGCCGTAAGGTCTGTTGTGCATGTGTGCAGCACAGGAGCAGGGGACCTGCACTTGCACCTCCTTTTCTCTGCAGCTTGACTACACTTCTTTAGGGCTAGAAGGGATCACTAGATGACCCCACCTGGACTAGGTGTACCCCTTTATCTTAATCACATTCCCAGTATCTTGCATCCAATGGAAACACCCTGCCCACAAAGCATCCAGCCTTGTTTTGAAGATTTTGAGAGATGCAATGTCTACACATTCCTTTGATAGCTCCTCCCAAAATGTGTGTATTTCTCATTTAAATGTCTCTGGCTTCATATTCTGGACATTAACTCCTGTCACATCTTTCTGTGCCAATAGGCCAGACAGAACAAAGATGTAAAAACCCCATGCGTCCAACTGATTTCCCAATGGACATTGCAGGGATTTTTTTTCCCACTGGCATCTGTAAGAGCTGGAACTGGTGCTATATGTGGATTAACCATTGACTTCAGGGCATTTGGAGTCCTGGGCACACTCAACATACCCCGTGTAGGCAGAGATGATGCCTGGACAGCAAAGCCATGATAAATTCCCCATTAACCTTTGACCACCTCCCAGTTTTTGCTCACTGCTGCATCTCCCCTGGGGCGTTATTCCAATATTTCAAACCTCTGAAGAGTTTCAGACAGCCAGAGAAATGGAGCTGGCAGAGAAATATTTCCTTTTTCCCACCCCAAGTGTGCAGTTTCTGCACAGGGCTCTTTGGGTCCAAGGTCCAGGTCAGGTCAAGATTAAGTTTGGGTGAGGGCCAGCTTTTCTTAACTTAGTGTCCCAGCTTGGACATTTGCTGCCTCTGGAGTGAGTAGTGAGACACATTTTTGCCTCAAAGGGGTGGAGGTGCTGGGCTTGACCCTGAAATCCCTCCTCTACTCCAGGCACTGGAATTTGGCCATCAGCTCCAGGGACCCCAAAATTTCATCTTGCTAACGGCAGTTTGGCTCCTGGTGCAACTATGGCATTTGGCTCTAGAGGTGAAGAGAGGAAAAATAGCCCCTGTTCACTAAAAAACAGAAACTTTTTCCAAACCATTAAAAAACTAATGCCTCTGCTAGATTCACAGCACCTACAAAAAATATCAGACTGAGTGGTGGTGCAAAAGTAATTTGGCAATATTGTCTGCTTTGTCTTGCCAGCACATATTCCTGATGTGTGCAAACACACACACGTGCACACCCTCACAACCACACATGGCCACCCTTTCCTTCAAAACACAGTAAGCTTACAGAACTCTAACATCTATTAACACAATTCCAGGCCTTTATTCCTTTCTTTTCTTCTATAACTTTTATTACACAGCCAGAGACATAAACATACTCTGCCATACTGTCTCAGTTCAGGTGTTCAGTTACTGTTTTTGCCACCGACTGAAAATCATGTGACAGTTTTTATTTTGAACGTCTGATAGAAGTTTTTAGTTTGAAAGGGGCCGACTGTACAAAGATTGTCCGTACAAGTTTAAAAATGCCACACACAAACTGGCATGTAAGGCTGTTTGATCTGTAATGCAAATAAAATAAACAGGTGAGTTTTAAGCCTAAAATTCCTTTGATCTTTGAAGCCACGGGGCTTTAAGAGTACAACTGCCTTCTGTATCACAGCCTGGCAAGTGCATCTATATGCCTATATGTATATGTATACTGATACATAATATAAAATACTTCTGTGTTCAAAATAGGGTCAGTAGCTAATTGCAAGCCTACGGTTTTCTTTTGTAAACACCCTCTATTCACATGTGAAGATGAGTCCAGATCTTGTCCCAGTGATGAAAAAACAAATTCAAACACGAGCAGGACCTGGCTGAATTTATTAAGAGTAAGGAAGACTCTGCAGTACATGCAAGGCACAATCAAGCCCTAAAAATAAATGGCATGCAGTAGGGCATGGGACAGAGGGACTCTTAAGAGCACTTACAGATACCTTGTGGAGGCAAAATAACTCCTCAGAAATGCAAACCCCACCCAGACACAGCAAGCCAGCGCAAGGCCCAGACACTGTATATAGCCCCTCTTAAATAGAACATATAATGATATTTTTCTAGGGGGAAAATTCACACCAATTTGGGTGCCCAACAAGAGATGCTCAAGAGGGAGCTGATAGCTAATGCAGAATGAAGACCCCAAGCTTTCTGCAAAGCAAGACCTTTATAGCATCTCACAGAGCACATCCAAAACCAGAGTTGCTGTCTCAGCACCATGGCTCAGAGCTGCAGCTGCACCTGGCCATTGCATCGTCCATGCTGGGTGGTTTACTGCAGCGGTCCCCTTGGGAAATCTCTATAACAGCATCACTAGAGACCTGTGTCTAAAGGCAGGAGCTTTGAAGGGCAGGAGGAAGCCACTCCTCCCGCACATCTGGCAACATGTAAAGTTTTGGCTGCATTATGCAACACTACAGAGCTGGATCACAAAGGGCAGAAGGCACCAGTGGAGGGCATTATGCTCAGCGTGGAAGACTGGGCTGTGTGGGAAACACAGAATTGCTTCTTTTAACCCACTAACCCTCTCTCTGAGGGTCAGCGATATAGCTGCCATTTGAAAAAGTGCCATAGGACAATCTCTTAGGGTTTGCCAGCGTTCAGCTCCACATTTGAAGCTGGTATCAGTTCCACTACGACAGCATGTGTCAGAAGTGTCCTCCCACTGCAGGGTCGGCACAGAGAGCAGAGAAGGGCTGCGGGCTCTGCCTTGCCCCTCTGCCATGCCCCTAATGCTGCTGAAATGTGCAGCAGCTCGGTACGTACTGTGGTGCAAGTAGCTTCCCATGGGCATGAGATAGGAGATGTAGCCCTTAGTGTCCCTAATGGAAACATCCACTTACTGCCTTCTTGAAATAAAGGTGATGCATTTAGTATATAAAGGCTTTTTAGATTTTTTTTTTTAATGAAATGACTCAATAAACTACAGCCACTAAGAACTCCTGCCTAAGTCATGCCTTGTATCTGAACAGAGCTCTCACTGCTCATATTTAAGTCTCCCTGAAGCTGTGAGGTTGCACAAAGATACCCATGATCTCAATTTAGCTTTTTCAGACTTCATAAATTTGTGTTAACAAAGTGTAACTGAACCTTCCCCCTGAAAAAAAAAAAAAAAGCAATGGGTTGCTTCGTTATAACCTCTACAGGAAGACCATCCCTCACAATGGTCTTCCGGCAGAGGTTATAACATGGATTTCCTACTACAGCATGCAAGAAAGCAGAGAAGTGTGCTATGCAGCGCTTAATTGCGCTTAATTGCAACAGTGCCAGCTGGTAAACTCCATGTGAGTAGGAAGGTCTCCCTCTTCTACTTCCTCCTTCTCCTCCTCCTCCTTCTCCTCCTCCTCCCCTTCCCCAGAGTTATCGGATGGCTCCAGCCAGCACTGGTGCGGTGGGAGCCACTGATCCAGCTGGCTAAGGCAAAAAAGGGCCTTTTTGGAAGAGCATGTATTGGTGAAGGAAAGCGGGAGCTTACATGCTTCGCTGAATCGGGGCCCCATCTCACAGCGGTACGGCTGAGCAAACAGGGAACTGTTTGGTTTGCTGGTGACTCAAACAAGCCAGCAGAAAAATCACTGCAAGTCAACCCAGAGCAAATACCTTCAGAAAAGTTCAGAGAAAAGCAAAGCCTAAAGCACCGTTTTGTTTTACGTTGAATGAAGTGTTTCACTTTTAAACAGAGCAGCTGGTTTGCCGAAGATCTCTTTCGTGGAACAGGCTTGAGCAGGAAGTAAGTTCAAATTTAAAAATTGGCATGTTTCAAAACTTCAGGGTTTTTTTTCCCAGCCACCTTTAAGTGAAACTCAAGTGAACAGCAAACAGTTGCAGCATTACTGAACCTGCCTTCTCTAAAGAAAAGTTTGGCTGCTAAAGGGTTGGGTGCCTCTCCTTGGCGTGCAGCAGAACAAAGGTGTGAGCCCTCCTGAAGGGGAGCAGCTCCCCACATGCTCTTCTAACGGCACCCAGCTCACCTCCCCGCTGGCTCCTTCAGCAGCTGTATTTACAAATGAAGTGTTTCACCTACATTTCGTATTTTCCCCTCCCAAGCACCCTGAGGCCAAAGTTCACTTTACAGGCTCACAAATTCTTATGATTTGATTTACAAATTTTTCTTTTAAATGGAAACCCACTGCAGGTTTGTGCTTAAAAACCAAATGCAACCTCCTTCCCCCCCCAAAAAATGCATAGCTAAACAGATTGCCCTGCAAGCAGAGATCTTTGTTACTGAAGATGCAGAGAGGTCCATGAGAAAATCTGGCCCCTGCAGACCCTCACAAGGGCAGTTTCTGATGGAAACGATGGCACCAGCGGTACCTGAGATGATGTTAGGAGATTACACGTGGCTAGTGTAAAAAGGCATAGAGATAGATGACCTTTAGGTTAGGAGAAGTGCGGTCACATGCTACATTGAGTGTGTTCTGAGCGTGGCATCTATAGAACCTGAAAAAAAAAATTCTTTATTTTCTTTGATCAAAAATATGTATAGAAATGCCTGTTTTGAGGAAAATATCATACATTTTTTTCTTGTTTAACAAAATAAATTAAATATACATGACTTCTGTTTAAACTCTATATAGAATTACAAAGGTTTTATATTTGCAATTGGATTCATTTCCAGTCCATATAGGTATTTAATATGGTCCTTATTTATTTTTTCTTCTTTCTGTTTTTACCGTTGTTTGAACTGCAATGAAGTTGTATAATTTCCAAAAGGTTATCTGAGGGGAGGGGACAACCACACACAACCTAGGTGAATATTTCTCAAATGCATTTTTTCCTACAAGATTATTATTTCATTTTCTTTGTTTCTTATTCTTTCTTCTAATGTTGTAATGTATTTTTCATTCATGTAGAAAATCCAGTAGCTTGTCACTGTGAACCATCAGAGAAGGACAGCGTGTTTTGCTTTCTTCACCATCAGCAGTTCAATTATTATTATTATTAATTATTATTTCTTAAATATAAATATAAAGGTGTTCTGTACAATGTTCCTCTTTCCTCTTTCCTTTTTCCTGGCAGCAGCACTGAGTCCTAGGACTGGGGAGTGGAGCACTTGTGGTTTGGTCTGCAGAACCCCCTATGGGAACCACGATGCCTTCAAGTTGCAGAAATCGAACTAAGCAGCCTTGTTAGCGTTCAGATCGAACGACCATGATTGAGAAGCATTTGGCATTTCATGTTGTGAACAGAATCTATTTTTTCCAGACCCTCTTGTGTTATTTTTTACCCCTGGAAGAGGTGAATTCGTGGTGAATATGTCTTCTGGTGCTTTGACACTAAACCTAAGGTACTTTAGAGCTCAAGTCATGCAGAGCAGGTCTGGGGGCTTCCCTCTGATGCAAGTGATGTGCAGCAGGCACAGGAACAGCAGTGCCCATCCAGAAAAGCACCACAGTCGCCTCTTGCTCTTCTTGCTCCTTTTAGCAACACAAGGAAGAAGGTGGTGGGTCACGTCCCTGTGTCCTGTCCCACTTGTCGCCACCTTGATTAAAAAATCCGGGAAGGCTCCGCTGCTGGGGATGGCTGCCTCTCTGCTGAGATTTGGAGTTCCTTCATTATTCCTCGGCTACATCCTGATTGCAATAATTAAAAAAAAAAATCTCTTTTCTCTCTCTGTCTTTCTCTATTATATATATATTTATATAGATAGATATAGATATATACACATATATATACACACATACACACACGCATATACAATTATATATATGTATATATATATTTAAAATTATATATAAAATCTTTTCTGTCTGCTTTGCCTATTGCTGGCAGTGTGAGCTGACTTGGAGCAGTCTCTTCTGAGGTACCACAAGGAAAAGCCCAAACGAGCTACTGTACACGGCCACCCTTTTAGCACTGGTACTGAATGTGCTGGTGCTGATGGACTTTGCCCTCCACGTGTGAGTGGGTGTGGGTGTGGATGTCCGTGTAAATCTTTGGGTACATTTTGGAGGCCATGGCTGGGGCGAGTGCTGGCCCTTGCGACAGTAAATGCTGATGCTGGGCGACATATTCCTCATAGTTTATGGAGGAGATGCAGTCTTTGTCGGGGACCTGGGAGACACAGATTCTGTCCCGGGGCTGCGGCCGGTGCACGGGGGCAGCAGCTGGTGGGGAACAGGGTTTCTTCTTGGTCTGGCAAAGCCACAAGAGGATTGTTCCAAAGATGAAGACAGCTCCGGCGGGGATGCCGATGATCACGGGCCAGGGAAGGCTGCTGGCCGAGGAGGGGGGCACAGGTGCACTGGGAGGCTTCGGATCTGGACATCACGGCAGGAGAGAGACAGAAAGAGTTAATTGAATGCAGGCAAAGTGAATTCAAAACAGATGTCACACTTGGGCTGGCTTTTGTACAGGCTGTCTGGCAACCCTACCAGACCAAGTAACAAGGGAGAAATAAAGCCAGCACATGATGTTTGGTAACTGCTTTGCTTTTCGATTCTCCTGGAAGGGCAAGCAACTCATTTTCTCTGTTTAGTGGCTGGGAGGGGAGTCTTTGGGGGATTTTTTTAAACTTTCTTATCAAACCTTTAATGGATGCACTAGAAGCAGCTCTAGAGAGTTTCCTAACACCCTCGCTCTGTGACAGACTGGGCTTTGCTGCCCACATTGGAAGACACAACATGGGACTTGTTGGTAATACCTCCACGTCAGAGGTCCAGGAGGCACGATTGGGTTATGCAGAGCAATGGCACGTTGCCCACTTGCCTCTGCCAGGTGTAGCTCTCTCTGCGTGGGCTTTAGTATCCCTTTTTGGAGATACTGAAGCTACTCAGCAATGCTCTGCCATGGCAGACAGCACAAATGTGGTGTTTTGGAGGGGTTGTCTTGAGTTTCTTGTGTGCCTGGGAGTAAGGCTGAAGGATGCAAAAATGTAAGCGAGCTGGTGTCCCCTTCTTGGTGCCCGAGCCATAGAGAACTGAAAGTTCACACGGTATTAACGTGTATGTCCATTTCCCTATGCCAAATGGGCTCTAACTCCACCAGCCTCTTTGGAGCTGCCATTGGCTTTCCCAAAGGGAGAGAATTCAGCTACCAGTGGAGATAGATAAGACACTTCAGACAGCATCTTTCACACCTACCTTCCCCCTTCCCTCTCTGCTCTTGGCAGCCTGTATATCCCTGGGTAGTCACTCTGGTTTCTCAGCCTGATTTCTTAATTTATAGATGAAAAGGAGTCCTGGGGTATGATCCTAGCTATCAAAATCCCCATCTAGTAGCTACCAGCTGGGATTTGCAAAGCCCTGAAAAATACCTAGGCACAGAATTCAGATTGCAGGGAGACACTCAAGAAACTTTGAAAACCTCAGGATATCCAAAAGGCCCAGTATGTTATAATCAAACATCTATCACAACTTTCAAGCCAAACTTCTTTAAGACATTAATGTCTTTTACTCTCCTTGAGAAATAATTCTACAGCTACTTTGAAATATTAAATATATAGCATGAGGTCTCTTTGAAGTCAGAAGGACCTATACTGCTGATCTCAATAGACAAAACTTTGATTCACCAGCACTGGAAATTACAGAATAAATTAGGCTGGAAGGGGAGTCTGGAGGTCATCTGGTCCGGCCCCTGCTCAAAGCAAGACATGATCAGGGAACTGACCCATCAGCTGACCACAAAAAGACCAGCCTTCATGTTGGTTGGCAGAAATCCTCTGCTGGGCTGAAATGAAAGTGTTTTGATATTCATCCATGCTGTTTTTTGGAGCTGTCTCTGTCAAATCTGGTAGATTTACAAGCAAAATGGTGTTTTTCTAACTCATGGCCTTGCAACCACATCTTTGCCTCTGAGGGCAAGCTGGGTTCTCCTTCTCTGTCACTGCCAATAACAACAGGCCTGCAGGCTGTGGTTCTGGTATGAGGCCTCATTATAGTCCCATTTAAATCAATGGAAAGTCTCCCACTGATTTCAGTGGGAGCTGGATCAGATCCTCATAGTTCAGAAACTCCCAGAGGCTTTGAGTTATATCCCACCCACACAGCCTTTTCCTTGGGATTGACAGGCTTTCTAGTTGGAGTTTAGTCCTAAATCTAAGTGTTGCAGAAGACAACAAGACCATATTCTTGGCAACCCGCTGTCAGTGTCTAAATCCAAGCTAGTGAATCTTGATGGCTGCTGAGACGCAGAGGTTTGGCCATCAGTGACCACAAGAAGCCATGCTGCCTTAGTTACAGGAGTCATGAGCATTTTCCCCACTACCTCTGCATAAAAGCAGTCCTAACAGCCTGGGAGAGTTAATGATCTCTGTCCCTTGCTGGTGTCTTGACTGGAGACACCCCATTAGACCTGAGAGCTAAAATGTTCTGATACTGACTCCAGCTCCTGCACTCTCTTAGCTGTGTTGGCCTTGCGGTGAAGAGAAGAAAAGAGCAGCAAGACTGATTTTTTGTTATAAAACTGGATGATCTGAAGCTAGATTCACATGGCAAGATGAGGTAGAAAGAAATGCCCCCTTTCCATAAAAAATACTTCTCAGGGCAGAACTGCACAGTCAAGAGGCAAAGGAGTAAACAACAAAGCGAGGATGGTGTGCCTGAAACACACTCAATAAAGCCTCAGTTGGACGTGGCCACCAGTTCTGAGGCCTGGGGAGAGAAGAAAGCAGTTGCAAGTTTAGTACAAGGGTCCCCAGGGGATCATTGGATAAGAATTTAACTAATCAATCAATTATCTCTTTCACACTTGTTCTTTTCCTTTCCTTGTGACTGGGACAGTTTTCATTCTTGGCTCATTTTATGGGCCTGTATCATTGTTTCCTTTTACCAGTAATAACAATATAAGTAAAAGCAAGAGAAAGAAGAAATGTAAGGGAACGGGGTTGCAAACTGTGCTGCTATTCAGTTCCCCTCTCACCTCCCACATCCTATTGCTGAAGTGATGTAGTGCCTGCAACTGCAGTATCATTTCCCAGCTCCTTTTTCATACAGGAACAGATCATTCATTTTATTTCTCCTTGCTGGAATCACTATTCCCCATGAAGGGAGAAAAGGAACCACCACCAGGAGGAATTCAGCAGCAGGTGATTTAAATCAGGGCTGTTTTACTCCCTCACTAATTTTTATCAGAACTGGACTAACCTAAATCAGGACAGCATCACAGAGGACCATGCAGCCCAATGGATATCAGCAGTGGTGTTAATAAATACCGTGATGCAGACTATTGGTTCAGATGGGGGAAGAAAACATGTAACTCACCTGGCAGGACTGTGAGAAAAGCACTGCGAAAGCTGTAGCCCATGGTGTTTGCCCCTAGGCAAATGTACATCCCTGCGTCCTCTTCCTTGGCTCGAGTAATCATCAGTTTGTTCAGGTAGGAACCATCGGGACGGGACCAGACCTCCCCTGTGGGCAGCACAACGAACTTCTGTCCCCCAACGTCGATGGTT
Organism: Phalacrocorax carbo; assembly: GCF_963921805.1. NCBI lineage: Eukaryota > Metazoa > Chordata > Aves > Suliformes > Phalacrocoracidae > Phalacrocorax > Phalacrocorax carbo. The sequence continues at coordinate 7,466,746 of NC_087516.1, read as the reverse complement.
GAGTTGTACTTGCTCTCCGTGCCGTACTCCACCCTTTTCAGCCACTGGATGACAGGTTTGACATCGCTGCGGACTTTGCACTGGAAGGACGTGGTCCCACCGTAGTCTACCGTCGTGTTGACGGGGTGTGTCCCTGTCAGGATGGGCTTGGACCTCGTCCTCTCTGCACAAAAACACAGGGAGCTCCATGGAAAAAAGGTGTTTGCCAACCTCATTAACTTGTGATTGAAGAAGTACAGGAAAAAGGTGTAGGAGGGATGCAAAATAATTGTCTAGTCCAACTCCTGGCCCAAAGTCAGGCTGAGATTTCTGCAAAGCTCTCCTGATATATATTTGCCTGGCCTCTGTGAAAAACTCTAATGGTAGATGCTTTCTAGTCTCTCCACATAACTACTCCATTGTCTGAGGCTTAGCAAGTCTTTTCTCATGTTCAGCCTGAATCTTCCTGTTTCTAAAAAGGAAGCTACTTTACTTGCATCAGACCTGGAGAAAAGTTTGCTCTCCCTCTTAGACCTTAAATTTTGGAATATTTTCTTCAGCCTTCTCTTCTGTACACTGAACAACCCTCCTAACTGCTAAGCAAACAGGGTCCTAGGAATCCCTTATAGAAGGTTTTTCTGTCTTCGCTGTGTTTCTGCTCTCTCAGGTCACACATGAAGCATTTATATTTGGGTACCCAGTTTGTGGTGGTATTATGCGGCACCACACAAATCAGACCTGGCCTTTTTGCTCATTGGCAAGTATTGTAAGTCCAGTCCGGACTTCTGAATTTCCCCATTCCCTTGATGTTTGCTGCAGCTATGAGATAACAAAAGGGGTCATCCTTCCTTGTACTCCCACTTATCCCCTTGTCTCAGGGACCATATCCCAGAATAATGGGATCTTAATGATGTACCTTGACCTCAGGGTCAGAGGCTGCAGTGATCTTTCTTGAGTCTTGATGAGAGGAAGATAAATGGCCTGATAGTAGCAAAAAAGGCCAAAAACCATTTCAGATCAAATTTGGGCAATAGTACAGGCCTGAACACAAATGAAGTGGATTATTTCACTGTAAAGGTTCACTTGATATTGACCCTGATGATATCTTATCAATGTTTCTAAGTTTCTGAAGGGAGGGTGTAAAGAAGATGAAGCCAGGTTTTTTTCAGTGGTGCCCAGTGACAGGACCAGAGGCAATGGGCATAAACTGAAATGCAGGAGGGTCCCTCTGAACATCAGGAAACACTTCTTGACTGTGAGGGTGGCCGAGCACTGGCACAGGTTGCCCAGAGAGACTGTGGCATTGCCACCCTTAGTCATATTAGAAAGCCATCTGGACATGGTCCTGGGCAACTGGATCTAGGTGACCCTGCCTGAGCGGGGCGGTTGGACCAGATGACCTCCAGAGGTCCCTTCCGACCTCAGCCATTCTGTGATTCTGTGATGCTGTGTCTCTTACCACCATGTCTGGTAGGGTGCAATTTACAGGTGAATATGACAGAATCTTATGTATTCTCAAACACGACTTCAGTTTTTTTTATCAGATTATTTACAAGTCCATATCTATTGATATGGCTACCCCCAGTTTGGGGACAGTGAAGGATGGGGTAAGATATTTTCTTTCTCCTTTTGTTCTTCTCAAATTTTCCCAAAAGACAGAAAACATTGTATGGGAAAAGGCCCCTCCTTTCACAGACTAATGGCAGGCTGTGGATATTGTCTCATCTTTTGTCTGGGAGTCCTTCAGGAGATACCTGTCATCACTGTTGCTGGCCCTGGTAGATGTCCATGGAGACAAAATTCTACTGGAAGCCATCCCATGCCATGTCATTCAGTGCTGGGGATGCTGAGACCACAGGTACTACTGCTGAGGAAGATCTTCACTTTGTCCTCACCTCCCTGCTTTTATTATTTCTTTCTTCGGTCTAACCATTCCCTCACTCACTATGGAGCAAATTTTTGTGGAGGAAGAGCTCAGAAGGCTTTTGCTTTTCTAGCCAATAACAAAATCTTTCCTTTCTCACAAAATTTTTTTGCCTCAAGTTTCAGCTGATGAAGGAAACAAGATGGTAGGAAAGGAAATCAAACACAAGAGGTTCACAAGACCATCCTTTCCGGCATGATCGTTAAGCCTTAGGTTGTGTCAACACCACATAAAGTCAAAGGAAAAATATATCCCTCATTCTGAAGAATGTTTGCATTTTTTTTAGTGCTAGCAACAGAGAAATCAGTCACAGTTTCCAGACAAGGAGGTACTGCAAACCTGTATCCTAGGCACAGAGAGAAATTATGGTATCACAGTGGGTGGTAACTGCTGGCAGTCATCAACTACTTTTGACAGCAAACACTGTTGGATTGAGCATGTAACAAAACAGCTCCCACCAGCACAGGCTTTGGGGTGAGAGGAAGGAACAATGGACCCTCTTTCAAAAACTCAGGATACTTTCAATAATGAGGGCTCTAAAGATGTGCTTGGGAAACAAAAATACCATAGTGGTCTCTGCAGGCTCTGCCTTGGGACTATGAGCAGAAATCACAGCTGGGGAGACTGAGACTCAGATAAGCAACACTTAGGAGTGGAGGCTCAGGGCGGGGGGGGTGGAAAGGAGGAAATTGAATGAAACCTGTAATGCTCCACGGAATGGTTAAAAATAGAAAGATGTCTGAAAACTGCTTAATGCCCTTATCTCCTGACTCTGGTTCCAGCTTTGGTTACTGTTTTCACTCCTAGCCAGCAAAAGCTAATGAAAACAAAGGTTACATACATCTTTAAGTTGATAAAAACCAAGAAAAACAGGGACACAGAAAGGGGTTTGTTCCTGGTGCTGTCTGGTTTTGATGAAGTGAAAATGCCACAGCTGCCATTAGGATGGGGCTTGATTCATTTCCCTGTCTCTGCTCCTGGTTTTAGTGTAAACACATGTTTTTACTGTCTCCACACAGCTGCATCTTTATCAATCCCAGATGTCCAGCAGGTTTGTGCCTTTGGAGCCCAACAGAGCTCCCCACATGTGCTTTTAATTCCTGTGATTCTAGAGAAAGGACTTATCAGAAAACAGATCTTTACCTTTAAGAACTATCTTTCACACTGGGATAAACTTTCTCATGCTAAAATGTATGCACAGACAAACAACATGCTTTCCATGTGGTTGAAATAGCCCTCCATGCCCCTGCTCCTCACTAGTGAAGGCTATTCAATCTTCCCTCCACTCAGCTCATCTTCTTCATTTTCTTGAGTTGGCTGCTCTGTAATCATTTCCATGACAACATGTGATGATGTCATGGACAAGCACAATGATTTAAGAATAAGAACTCTTCTCTGGTAGACTTAGGTAGGATTTGAGTATAATTATCTGCAGTAATAATAGGGGAAACAGGAGATTAGAGACCAAGAATTAGAATAGCTAGATAGTAAGAAGAGCAATTTACTCTACCCCACCGCAATGCAGGGTAATCCCCACCCGCTCATCTTCTAAGGGTTGAATCTTTAAAGCTATGTAGACATCTAAAGATACAGACAGGATCCCAGTGGGATTTTTTTTTTTTTAGTATCTCATTTGTACCCACCTAAACCTTTAGATGGCCAAATGTTTAGTAAAATCTGGCCCTAAAGCTTTGTCTGGTTAATCACACCGGTCATAAGATTTTTGCTAATTCCCTTGGGAGCCTTCTCTGATGAAGTGGGCGTCCTATTACAGCTATCTGACTACATTTTCAATTGATTAGTTTCACCCTATCACCTCTCTGATAGCGCAGTCTGGGCCATCCTAAATATTTCAGCCCCTCTTCTATGGTACATGAAAAAGCTTTCTCAGATAGTTCTCATTCTGTCCTTGAATTGACTCTGTTGGTAGTATAAGATTGAACTGAGCAATGGTGAACTTTTACCATGCAGGTGCCCTTAGAGATGACTGTTTCCCAAGTATCTCTCCTTATTTTAGCTACTAAATTGTATAGTTGCTACCCTGTCTTGCCCAGGTGTTAGGTTTATTCTGGAGTTTCAGTAATGTTTTCTCTGTCTCTGCTGATGTTTTTAACAATTCCCCATTTCTGTGTCCAGCTATTGGCACTGCACACTTGCCATCACACTCTCTTTACTCAGCCACCCCTCTTCTCAAAGCTCCCTGCCTTTCCACCCCAGAGGCTGCACTTACGGATTACTTCAACTTTGTATGTTGCATTGATTTCTCCGACTTTGTTAAACACTCGGCAGGTGTATTTCCCACTATCTTCTGGCTTCAGGTTCTTCAGGTTCAACGTCCACTTCTTCTTCTTGTTCTCCCCAATCTCTTGGGGTGTGAGGGGCTTGTTGTCCTTCAGCCACGTGATGTCAGGCCGTGGGTTCCCGCTTGCCACGCACTTCAGGCGGATGGAGCTGCCGACAGGACGGGCGATCACTCTCCGTCTCATCTTGGCAGGCTGCGTGAACCTGGGCCGGGCTGCAAAAGGCATGAAAAATCGACTGTGGTGAGCAAAGGTCATGCAAAGAAGGATACTGCTGTCAAGTGTCATGGCCAAATTTGCTTGAGAGGCACCCAGCAGCCCCATACATACCAATGTATCACTCGCTTTTACACCATCAGCTCAAACTGATTTCCTGAGAAAGGAGACACCATCCAGCCCGATGCATTTGAATGTCTACTGGACCGCTATGGCCACCGCATTAGCCTTCTGCATGGCACAACCCTGGAATATCTCAGTGTCCGTAAGGCAACTGCGCCAGACCGTCTCACAAAATAATATCAAAATCACACTATTTTAGCTGAAGGCAAAATGCAGCCCCATAATCACATTATAATTGCTACCATATTCCATGCCACAAATGCAAGCCCTTAGCCAAGACCAAAAGAAAAACCTCAAATTCCTGTTTTGCTGACGATTTTCTCAATCTTTTGCCTGTCACTTGAAGCTTCATTTTCTGAAGATGTTTTGCCCTTAGCTCTCACTGGCTTTAATCGGACTTTAGAAGAGTCAACATCTTTTCAATATGTAGGAAAGTCTTAGAAGTATGCCACACTTTTGTACACGGATCTGAACTTAAATGTATGCAACCCACTCAACATTAATTTATGAAGCATTCATGCTGAAAGGCCCAAAGAAGCAAGCAAACAAATGGAAAGACCCCATAAAAAACCCTTGAGTTTGTTGTTAGAATATACCCCATGCCAGTCCATCCCAAAAAAGGAGAAGGTGAAGCAATAGCTGGTGGTGGACAGAATCATGGGTTAAACAGTCACCTTATCTTAGCAAGGAAATCACCAATATTTCTAATGGCAGTGACAAGAATACTGAAGAAATGCAAGGTCCCCACCTAGCAAAATCTGAAACTTTTAGGACAGTTGAAACAATAGAACATGATCTGTTGCAAGGCAAAAGCTTGCCTAATAGTATTCTGTAGTGAATTCCAAAGAAATTACAAATCTCTCACAGTTACTTTAATCATGCAGTGCCAGTCCAGGGGCACTTCTAATTGCAGTCTCCTGCTGAGATTAACACCACTTCTGACTCCCACTTGGCACTTTCCCCCTACATCCAGAATACTCCTGCCAAATTCACCTGTCTTTACTCTTTATTTTGGCAAAGCCAGTTTGTCCTCCAAGTCCATTCAGCATTTCCACAACAGGTCTCTCCCCCTGCTTTTGAACCCTATTTCTTGCTTACCATGACCTTACTCTTCAGCCCCAAAGGGTAGTCACCCTGCATTTTTGCACTCCCCTGGTAAATCCTCCCTGATTCTTTTCCTGGGATATAAAAGAAACAGATAATGAGTGGCCTGCTCTGTGGCACACTGGGCTGAATTATGCCAACAGCCGTTGGCCTTCACCAACAGCAACTGGAAAGCCACAACCTCAGTAGCATGTAACACACCAAACCAAGCTGAGAATGCTGTGCTTCAGGTATCAGAAAAATTAGATGGGATGGATCAGATGGCACAGTTGGACTCTTTTACTAGAGAGCCACCCCTGCTGCCCAGGGCTGAGGGTCAGAAGCTCTGGGAGATGCATTGTAGAGGAGTTTTGCTGGATGGAGGATGTTGGTCTGCAGCTTCCTCTCTCCAAGCACTTGGAAAAGGCAGCCATCGCCCTCCGAGGTCTGTGAACATATCCCTTAGTTCTCACTCCCCTGAAGCCTTGCCCAACATCCGTCCCTATCGGAAGAAGTCACCCTTTGGCACACCCCTCTCTTCAGTGTCCTTCTCTGTAGAGGAAACCATCTGCCTCCACAGCTTTCCCTTGCCCCCCTTGGCTGTCATTTTGGGTCCCAGCCCTTTTGTGTTATTTCAAACTCCTGCTCAGAAATGCTTTACTCTCCATAGAGAGGCTTTCATGTGTAATCTAATGAACCAGAGCAACTCCAGCACTGAAAGTCCTTGACGTGACAGCTGAGCAGCAAGTGTGACATACTAACCCACTCCACAGGTCGTGGTGCGTAAATTGCTGGGTATTCCCTTGGGGGTCTGCTGCAAGAGGAGGCCCCCTCCCAGCAAAAACAATCACTCTGGGAGAGACAATTAACCCTGTCAGAGCTGCACGTTGTGAGCAATGGCATGGCGAAGTTTAAGTCTGAGCTGAGGGAGCCGTGCTGATAAGGGCTGTCATTGTGGAAATTGAGAAAATGTCTGCAAGGTGCATGGAGAGGTTAAGAACCAGCTGTGCAATGGGTCTAAACAGTTACCCTCTAATACAGCAGAAATTTACTCTTAGACCAGGAACTGCAGGTCCAGGTAGGGATAGATCCTCACTGGATGGGATTCCTGGGCTGGAACTAACATATCAAAGAGCAAGTTGGAGACAGGACAGCCACACTACCCATGCAGGGTGGAAAGTCAAGTGTGTGACTCTAAGCTCTCACTTTCCTTTACCTCTTCCCTGCTTCCACATCAATATTTCAGGACTTGGTGGACTCCCTGCTCAGTAAGGGCACGGCAAGACAGAAACTCTCTTTCATCCCAAAAAAGCAGGCCTGTGACATTTCTGGTTTTCTTCCCATTGCGACTCCCAGAAATCTGCCTGGAGAGCTGCGTTCACTCCTCGTACATTGTTGCTCGGATACATATCAAACTACAGGTATAGCTAAACTTCTTTGGCTCTTCCTGTCTGTCTTTCTTCTTCTGCTTAAATAAGGTTAAGTGATTATGTGGTCTCAAAAGCTACTCCAGGCTATGTGCAATATGCTGAAACCAGATCCCATTTACACAGCCCTGAATGTTTCCTTGACAAAAGCCTGAATGGAACAAGTTTAGAAAAGCCAGTTAACAATAAAGGGAGAAAGAGGGAGACACACAGAAGAGAGAAAAGGAGACCCAGCAAGCACAAAGGAGAAAGGAGAAGCAGCAGTGTGAGAGAGGCAGAAAAGTCTCTTTTGAGTTGGTGCTAGTAAATGTCTGGTCCCAAATCTGTGTCATTTACAGAAGTTTTGCTTGTTGGAGTGCCAGCGAAGGCCATTACAAAGTGCCTCTGTTATTTATACTTCACATGGTTGCTCTCCTCCACATCGCTTGGCGTTTGCTTTATAAACACAAACCACACATTTGTACAGTATAAATTATACCACTCACAAGAGCAAGGGAAAACACAAGTGGATGGGGACAAAGAGACAGTGCTGTGTACAAGTTCCTTGTTGAGATGCTGTTTACCATGAAGATATACTGAAGCTAGTGAAAATTAAATTAAACAGAAGGCTGTCGGCACAAAGACCTGGGAAGGAAGTCAGCAATCTCCTCTCCCTGTGGCACATGTCGAGGTGCATGGATAAGTCCCAGAGGCTCCTTTCAGACATTGCTCATACAAAGTGAGGTGGTTAACTAAAACATGTATTCTGCTGCGATTTGCCACAACTACCTCCACATAGCGATGGTCAGTACCACTTCAAGATTTCACGGCACTTATACAAAGAAGTGTTATGATAAGACTAAGTATTGAAATACTTTCAAATCTTTTGGGTAAGTGATCGGTCAGTTGTGGGAAGACGTGAGTGTGTGTGTCTATCTTTCCTCACATCATCTCGCTGATCTTGGTGGGGGCAGGACTTCTCCCCAACGATACCACTCCATGACAGTAGCTGGAAAGCAAAGTGAAGCTTTTTCTTTAACCATGCTTCCCCTCTCCCACTTCTCTAGGGCCCAGGACTCTGCAAATACAAACTGCTCCTTCATCCGTTATCCTCCGGAGCCCTGCAGACACACAGTGACCCTCCCTGCACGCCAGCACTTTGCTGGTGATCACTGCTGGGTGGAAAGGGCCCGGGGACGTGTGTGGCCTGCCTCAGCCATTCCCCTGCTTGAGGAGAGGAGACAGGAGGGAGGGAAAGGGGAAAAAGCAGAGGTGCAGGAACACTCTGCAGCACAAAGAAGGACTGGGCCAGGGCATCACAGAATAAGACACAATCTGATATGAGATTATCAATGCCTAATAATTTTACTAGTGCTTACATCTTTTTTCATAATATTATTGTTGTATTGATCCATCATCCACCAGCTCTACCAGAAGCATATCTGCCATGGCATTCAATGTCTGCCTCTGTCTCCACCAGGGTAATGAAGAGAGGAGAGATGGCACTTTTCTTGCTAGATGCTGAATCCCTCCTGAAGGACTTCTGACCTGTAGTTTATCTAAGCCACCCTTTCTCTAGCTCTAAAATGTTGTCATCCTTTTCCAGAATGAGTTACCTTCCTCTCCCAGAGCAAGCTCAGTCTCAGATGAATCTGTAATTCAATGTTGTTATGCCACTGCCTCCTCCAGATGTGGACTGGACTACACTGCAGCATACCACATACCTTGTTTGCCAGCTCCTGAAGAAAACTGGCTCAGCTCAAGTGGTGGGGACTCATATGGTGAAAGCTTGACAGGTTCCACCCCTGCTGTTGCTGTGAGGTTAATCCCTGGCCACAAATGTGGTACAAAGCCATCTCAGTATTATAAAATTAAAAAGAGGGATGTACTGCAAGAGCAAAATGGAAATGCTGTGCTTTATCCCTCGAGGTCTTAAACTCACAATGCACTTCTGTCAGTAATGGCCAAAAGCTGTTTGGCATCAGCCTTACAACTTATTGTCCTTCAAGGAGTGCTTGGACCAAACTTTGGACCTGCAAGTCTTGCGGTGATTCAGAACCTTTTCCAAGTGAGATTTTAGCAGTTCCCCAAAGCTCTGCAACAGCATCAAACTCCTATGCTTGAACAGTACAGGGCTTAGAGAAGTCCATGCAGGTGTCTAAAACAGAGGGTAATTTAAAAAAAAACTCAGCTTTGGCCTAACGCTAATTCTCCCGAAGTGAAATCAGACCTCCCATTTGCCCTCAGTGGGAGCAATGTTATGTTGGCACTGAAGATTTTTGGAAATATCGCTGTAAAAGTCAATATGCCTTTTACAGAGAGTCTATGAAAGCTATAATAGCTGCACATGCAAAAGAAAGTCACTGCCCAGAAAAACAAATGCAAGGGAGAACCATGCTGGGGTGTATGGCAGGGGGCCCTAGAGCGGACCGCAGGCTGCATGTCACAGAAGGACTCCTGGATGGGATCCATTCACACCGACATGTTCAGCTGACGCTCTGTTTATTATTTGACCATTCTATAGGGAGAACTCACTCCAGTCGCTCTGCCTTGCCTTTCCTTCAGCAACTGAGAAATGTGCTGTGTGAACAGCACTGAACCAAGAACCGAGAAAAACCAAGAAACATACACAGCTCCTTACCCCATTGCTTCCCAGAATGATCTTCATATTCTCCATTGGAGCCTTCAGGTACCTGGCTATCCTTCCCTGAGCTGGTATCATCTGCAAAGGAAAGGAAAGGGAAGATGTTAAGAAGGTCTCCTGCACCACAGCGGTATGACAACAAGTTTGCATTTCCTTCTGGAGGCGCTGAAGCACACTCAACCTACATTTGGCATCCCCATCCTGGCACTTACAGCTGGCTAGTTTAATGAACAATTTAGTTTGCTGCTTTATGAGCTTTTCAGCAGGCTACCAAAGCAATGGGAGATGAATCAATGTTTCCATTAATAGCTGACAAAAGCCTCTTTGTTTATGTTTACAGGTTCCTGTTCCCTAGGAAGAGCTGATCCATTGTACTTTCTATGCAAATAACGGTATAAATAAAAATTACAGATAATTAAACCTAGGAGGTGGGGGAAGACTTATGTGATCAGTCACACAGAGCACAAGCAACGGAACCGGGGCCACTAATTCGCCTTTCAGCTTCCATACAAAATCAGGAAAGCAAACAGGTCTGGGGTCAAATGAGCCCTCAAGGGATGCTGAATGCAATGTGATTGCTGGAGAAAGCAATACTGAATTGAAAAGCTGTTTGTGTTGTGTTTTTCTTTTGTTTTGTATTTTTAATTAAGACCACCCGTCTATCTGTATTGACAACACATCACTTTCTCCCTTACCACTGTAGGTGTTTATACCACTACCACAGAGCAGCATCAAGGTCTCCACTCTGTGCCCTGTACTGCTTGGAGAAATAGAAATAGAAATCACCACAAGGTGAAACCCCCATCTCTCCAGCAGCCCCCACTTTAAATTGTCTCTGTGATATGGCCACCTACAAGGTCTCTACGAAAGCCAAGGGAGCAGGAGAGTGCCCTGAGCCTCCTTCTGCAACCTGGGTGACGCTGGTGGCCTCACGCCTCTGCAGTGCCCAGATGTGAAGCTTTTTCCTCCTCCAGTAACAGCCTGACCTCTACTGCACATGCACTCAGCTCAGAGCACCCTCTTATAGCAATGCTTCACACCAGGAGAGAGGTCCACCTGAGGGACTTTGGACACCTACAGGTGATGGCGCAGCAAAGTATGGCTCTTCCACAGCTACTTCTGTGCTCTGCAGATGCTACACCCCATATGGCAGCTGGATCTGAGGTGAAGATCTTGATCAAGAGCTACTCAGTTCCTGGCTAGAGTGCACTGAAGTGTGTGAAGTTTGATTTTCAGAGATAGGTCAGGTGAAGGCTGGGAAAAGGTTCACCTGAATAAGAAGCTGCCCCGCAATGGTGTTAAAAAATAAACATAACATGAGAAGTGGAAACATCTGGCCTAAGGAATGAATCCCTCCAAATGCTCAGCTCCTAAAACCCATAAGAAAAAGGTCTTACAAGCAAAAGAGAGGAAACTTCTTGCTGTAATCTCTGCAGCAGAGAGGAAAATCTTATCTCAGCTTATACATGAGCATGCCTCCCCCCAAATGTACAAATAGTAGAGCTGTTCCTTACAGTTGTTCTAGAAGCTGGGTTGTGCTTCAACAGTGCATGGTATGTAAACTTATGTGCAGTCTTTGTGTGAGAAGAACATGTGTTTAACCCCATCCTCACCCCAGTTTCCACTATGTAGGAAAATCATCCCATCTCTTCAGCATGGGGCATTTTATGCCCACACATGCTCCAGTCTCGTTTGCCACTGTCCCGTAAGCAGAGAGGCTGCAATGCCGTATGGGCTTGTCCCCCCTCGCCCCTGACAGATTTTTCCCTTCTCCTTGTGGTTACTTCGGCAAGTTTCCCCCGGAGGTATGTGCAGCTGTCACTTCGAGGGGAAAAGAAAACTTTTAGGGTAGCAGCACACAGTGCTCTTACTTCAGCAGCTCCCTCCAGCTGACTGACCCTTCCCACCTCCCTCTCGCCCTCTGTCCATCGCTGGAAACCTGGAGGCTCTCCCAGGGGCTCTAGCCAGCTGCCAGCTCAAACCACAGGGAAGCAGTGTGACATGCAGTCACGCTCAGGAAACAGCAACTCTTGCGCGGTGCCGTGAGTGCAAACGTACCGCCCAGTCTCTGCCGAGGCTGGCCCGGAGCCTGTGTTGCAGACGAGACGAGTAACCCATGTGCTGTGCTTTACAAATATATTTTTACAGCCTTGGCAAACTGAATGCAGGGAATACAAATATACCCATTATATATGATGGCCTGCATATGACAGATCGTCTCCTTTCAGTCAAAATACTGAATCGATTATCTTCTGGCACTTGTACAGGTTTTCACATAAATATCAGTAGTGCTACTAACGAAATCTTGGAAGCTCTCTGACAGAGGACTTAGTAAAACCCCTAGCACAATTAGAAAAATGTATTGAGTAATGGAGAATAAACAAAACCTGTGGTCAGAGATGTAGGATTCCTGCCCATTGTTAACTGCCGAATATCTTAAAAGTGGTTAAGATGTTTAAGTGGCAATGTTCTGTCAATTATATCTTAATCCTACTCAGCCTGGTGTACAAAGAGCAGTATATCCTCCCTTGCCTCCTGCCTCATGTTACAGTATGTCAGCCCATGTGCACTCCTCCTGCCTACACACAAGGACTGACTGGCGTTCTCAACACCTCTTGACATGCTGCCAAGCTTTTGATGTAAATAAGGTTGTTCTGAACCTGTTTGATCCTTTGAAGACTCTTTGGTTGTTATCCTGCCAAATCCCAAACCTGCGGCATAACCTACCAAACCGAGAAAAAAATCATTTTGGGGGGAAGATATCAGGATAACTAGTGCCACCGTGCTGAGCCTGTGAAAGAGATGATTTGGCAGAGGAGCAAGACTCAAATAAATAACTGCAGGCATTTAGAAATATTGGTTTAAATCCACCGGAACCAGTTTCACTTTTGTTAGGTATGTGGTAACATTAACAACAACACATAGCAGAAATCTTGGTGGTGGTGGGGAAATGTCATAAACATGGAAACTCATGGAGAGCAAAACTACGCCTTCCCATCCCCTGAGTTGCACACTGGGTGAGGGATGTTACAGCAGTCTCCATTCCAGCTGCAACACGCAGTGAATTCGGCTCCTACCTTCAGCGTGACTGTAACTGAATGAACCCACACTTGAGCATTGTAGGAAAAATGCTGATTCATGAGATCCAGAAACAGGATGAAACTCATTTTGGGAAGATTCCCTGAAGCCCAGGAATCTCCAGTCAAACTTAAAAGTGTGAGGCAGCAGAATAACCAGTGATATAACAATAAAGCGTTAACCTGGGATGTGAGTGACCCAGGGTCAAGTCCCTCTTCTGCTGCACTCAGAGAGCGATTGGAACCTCCCCTCTTACACCTTGGGTGTCTTAAGCTCTGACCTGTCATCTCAGAGAGCCAAAAAAGAGCTTATTATTCCCTAAAGTGGAACAGCACTGTGGGAGACAGATATCTCAGGAACACCCGTAGGATGGAAGACACCTGTCTAATTCAGATATCACCAAGATTTGACTTCCACCTGCCCCATCCAAAGTTAGTACTGTGGCCTCATGGAAAGAATCTGTCTCTCCCTGTTTTGAAGAACTTTCTTATTTTTTAGAGTTTAATATCAAGTGGTTTCCTAGGGGAGGGAAACAATTTCCCAGCTGTTCTAGTCCCTGTGCTAGCAAGGATGGGTATCCTTCTGTACCACAAACGCACTTTGGTCAGCCCGCTCGCTGCTAGGAGGAGTGAGGGGTCTATGACACTGAAAGCAAAACCAAATTTCCTGAAAGTTCAGAGGCATCTGGTTCAGCCCAAACCTGCAGGCTGAAGCTGGTTAATAGAGCCAGATCTGAAGACCTGCTGTTTGCATTTCACCCCAAGCTTTACAAATGCAATGGCCTGGCAATATTCTTATTAGAGTGAGAGTGGACCTGAAAAAATGAGCCACGTTGAGATATGTATGACCAGCATACAAAGCAATGAGTTAGTAGCAGAAATCATGTGAGTCTCAGCTATATTCAAAAATGCCCTAATAAGCCCATTCCTTACTCATGCTCTTGTCACTTCCCACAGAGGCAGGCAGGTCAGGGTGATAAGTACATACAAAAAAATCAGCCTTCAGCCAAAGGGCAGCAGGGAGAGCTATGCAGCGTTGCCAGCTTTGCTGCCAGCAGATTACCGCAAGAGGCAGTGCTAAGAACGATGAGCTGCTGAAGTTTCCTACAAGCTCCCTTTTCTCTGACCTGTATTGGAAGGTCATCCCGTACCGGACTTCTTGGACAGTATCACAGGCTTAGGAAGGCAGCCAGTTGGAAGACGAAGTGGAAAACCTGTCTTGAAAAATAATCACTGACTAATTTTATGTCACAAGTATCTGAGGCTAAGAAAACGTATATGATTTAGACGTCCTCACTGTACGATTTGGTTCCATGGTGTTACAAAGCATGCTGGCTGGTCGGGAAACCTGAAGTGGAAGGCTTCAGTATCAATTTCAGGTGATAGACCTGGAGACATTGGACAAATTCATGTAGCCCTTTCCCCTCCAAATACTGCGCCTGGCCATACAAGACAGGGCCAGGATGGATCCAGAGGCATCATCAGCCCGTTGTTCAGGAATGTCGTCCCAGTGGCGTGATCCCCAGCTGCTCTCCAGCCACGGCCTCTCTCTTGCTTCAGGATCTCATTCCAAGCTGGCTTCTAGGTTTGCGATGCCACAGGACTGAGATGCCGGCGCTGTGCTGGGGCAGTGTGTGGTGGGGCTGAAAGGGGCAGTCATGGGATTGGTTTTGCATGAGACTTGCCACGTCTGAGTGTATGAGGCCCTGATTATCAGTAGCCAAATTGCCCTTTCTCACTCCAGAAAGCACGATGCTTTACGCATATTGCCTTCCATGTGTCTTTTTGGTCTACCCCCTGTCCCAAAGCAGGCTGGATTTCTGCAGAAAAGGGATTTCTGCGTGTAACTCCATCAATTGACTAAGCACTCTGGGGATCCTATGGGACAAAGACTGCCACATAAGCAGGGTATAGTTACTGTTTATTACCATAGCAGAATTGTTCCATTCCCTCTTAAAAGTTAAAACAAATGGAAAATTCTGCATAACGGTCCGGCTCTGAGAGAAACTGATGGGAAATATTCACAGACTGTTACTGAGCCAGGATCAAATTTTATTTACCCACAGACTCTCCATGAAGGCTTCGTGTTTTTAGCTGAATGGGTATGACTGGTTTTCAGACCAACACTACGCGCTGAGCATCCAACCACGAGTCAAAATAATTTTTTGAAGCAAAAATCTAGCCATAATATTTCTCTATGATTCACAAAGTTGCTTTAATTTGTTATAATGCAAGGCCCATCCCTACTCCGATTTGATGGGACCAGCTTTGGAGTCTTTGATGTCAGAGGCCTTGAAAGCCCCATTTCACAGATGAGCCAGCTTTGCATAAATAAACAAAGTGACCTCTGAACTGGAGCCTGAGACCTGAGCACACTTCAAAGCACTGGGGGAGGCGATGGGGGGGCAATGGGGAATGAAGCGATCAGCATGCATCATTAAGGCAGCCCTTGCTCAACACTGCAGCTGAACAAGGGGTGTAAATAAAAGGAGGGAGGCAAGTGGGGAGGGAGTGAAATGAGGGGGAAAGTGATGTAATCCAGTCAGGCTTGAACAATTATAATGAGGCCTTCTCCCATGGATGAATGAAAGAGATCTCTCTGAACTCCAGCTTTAAGAGCTGACTCTTGCGTTTACCCAGATGCATCATATTTGCACATCATATTTGCTCCCCAATGTCCTTCACTGCCGCAGATGTCTAGTGAGTGACAAAACACGTTCCTTGTGGGAGGTGGGTCTTGGGCCTTCCTAGGAGTTAAATCAGAATTTGTTCTGCTGAGCCTAACCAGTAAAACTGAGGGGTGGGAACATACCATAAATTCAGACCAGGAAGTGATTGAACTTATTTTTCAGTAGTCCTGATGGTGCAGTAGAGAGAAGATAAACACACATTAAATTAAGTACAGTCTGAAAAAGTAGGTCTCTACAGTTTATCTCAGATAAATTCAGGATTTCCTATAACATTTGCTGGAATTTAAGGGGAAACACAAGGGAAAGACCATTCTGTACTTTGTTTTAGGGAGTATTCTGCTATCCCTACTGGTTCATCTGATTCTGGTGTCAAATGGTCCATAAGGTAAATATGTAGGCAGGCAGTAACAACTTTATCACTGGGTTTGAGGGGATTAAGGCACTTGCTTTCCCTAGATCTCCTTAATGTGGATTAACACTCCAGGTTTCACTAGAATTTCAGCTGGCATTAACCCCCAATGGCCAGGGAAACCTACTAGCTAGCACATGATTTCCATCTGAAAGCTACCACTGCGAGCTGCCAGGATTTTATTGCTCATCTTGTGATATTTGGGGTTTCTGGAGGATCTTGATCCTGGCAAGTGACGACTTGAGAATCTATTTTCTTTTCTTACTGAATAACAATTCTTAACATCTGTGATTGTGAAGAAGAACTCTACACAAATACACCCTAAAATCTTGGAGGAAAAGGAACAAAATACTCATTTTTGAGATCTTGTGATTTTTCAGCTTGTTTTGTGGTTTTGAAAGGTCTGAATTATGGCTTCAGGACCCTTGGGACTGGGGATCCATAGATGAATCCCAAGGCTTATTTGAAATGATGAGAAAGATTAAAATGCAAAGTCCTTATCTTGACTAATTCCGAATTTCCTCCCATCACTGAGGTCTAATTTAGCAAGCCTCTTCTCTGAACCCTCCATTCTGCCAGATACAGACAGGACAAAACTCCAGTGAACTCATCGCACTAACACACACCTGGTGTACATCTTAGATACTAATTTCAATGTTTTTCATAGTTCTTCCTTCAACCCTTCATCTCATGCTCACCATTCCTTAACCTGCGTACTATATTAACAGTGTCACCTACTGTATTAACAGTGCTGATGCTATGAAAAGACAGGAAATGTGTTTAGAATTTATTTGGAAGGGCACAGTGAAAGCAAAGGGATCAGGAATACTTGGAGGGAAGAAAAAAGATCTCATGGAGGAAACCCCTCTCCTTGGGCCCAGCCAAACAAAACCCCTCAAGATGAAGAAACCCACTCAGAGGAGTGCATAGCCAAGAAACACTCTATTTTTATTAAAAAAAAAAACCCAAGACCGAAAAAAACCAAACCAACAAAACCAACACAAACTAAAAAGGTTGCTGGCAGAGAATTTGCCTCTGTAACAGGCACTGAAGCCTTTACTGCCTACTGCCTTTGACTCCAGTTGGGCCAAAAATAACCAGAGGTATTGATACTGGCATTTCCTGAAAATAAAAATAAATAATGTTTGTGTTAGTGGCTTTTTTTGTATTTTCAGCTCTGGCCATTTTTATGAGAATTTCCATGCAAAAATTTTCATGGATCTCACTTCAGCCCCAGTACTGGGAATCTCTCTGTAAGCAGGATACTTTACAAAAGAAATGTTTTTAGCCCACCCGCCTCCTGAAACACTGGAGAGGCTGCACAGTGTACAGACCAAAGCCCTGGCTGGGGAGTGAAGAAACAAGACTTCTGTCCCTAGCTAGATCAGTAACTCGCATTATTCAGTTATGATGATGTAGAGGCCCATCCTATTACCTGTAGATGACAGAGGTCTTAGCTGGTGGTTACTGCTGCATCCCACACCTCGACACACAGGTGAACATATATCAGAAGTGACTGCTTTAAGACCAAAGAAGATGTAACTCCCTCCCACAGAATGAAAGACTGAGGGACTATAGGGTAGCATAGACATATCAGAGCCCGTTTATTTTATGGGCTGGTACCAATGTAGCTCCAGCAGCCCAGGCAAACCAGTCCTACTTCTCTGGAGAGTTTTAGCAGCCCACAGAGAATCTAGCACTGCTGTGCATAAGCTGCTACCAGCACCTGAGTTACTCTTTTACTACCAATTTCAACACAGACATATTCCTGTTCCATGGCCTTACAGACCACTAAAGAATGCTGTGGTTTATTGTTTGGGCTTGATTAAAAATCTTTGGTATGGAAAGGGATCACGTATTTCCTTAGAGAGGTAAATGTGTAAGGTGGAGAGATGGAACTTCAGAAAAGTGGAGTATTTTAGGCATATAAAGGAATTAATACACAAATAATTAGACACAAAATAAAAGTATTTAAATTGAACATATGTGAAAGCTTTCCAAGAGGGTCATCTGTTAGACTATGGAATAGTCACCCAGGAGAAGAGAAAAAAGTTCAATTTCACAGAACCATAGAAGCATAGAATAATTTAGATTGGAAAAGACCTTTAAGATCATTGAGTCCAACCATTAATCTAACACTGCTAAGTCCCACTAAACCATGTCTCTAAGTGCCACATCTACATATCTTTTAAAGACCTCCAGGGACGGTGACTCAACCACTTCCCTGGGCAGCCTGTTCCAGGGCTTGACAACCCTTTTGGGGAAGAAATTTTTTCCCAATATCCAATCTAAACCTCCCCTGACGCAACCTGAGGCCATTTCCTCTCATCCTATCACTTGTTACTGGGGAGGAGAGACTGACCCACCTCACTACAACCTCCTTTCAGGTAGCTGTAGAGAGTGATAAGGTCTCCCCTCAGCCTCCTCTTCTCCAGGCTAAACAACCCCAATTCCCTCAACCGCTCCTCATAAGACTTGTGCTCCAGGCCCTTCCCCAGCTGCGTTGCCCTTCTCTGGACACGCTCCAGCAACTCCATGTCTTTCTTGCAATGAGGGGCCCAAAACTGAACAGAGTATTTGAGTTGAAGCCTCACCAGCACTGAGTACAAGGGGACAATCACTTCCCTAGTCCTGCTGGCCACACCATTTCTGATACAAGCCAGGATGCAATGTGCACCTGGGCACATCGCCAGCTCATATTCAGCCGGCTGATGACCAATACCCCCAGGTCCTTTTTCACCAGGCAGCTTTCCAGCCTCAATCTTCAGAACGTTTAAAATTATAACGGTCTAACTATGGCTGAACTTGAGGTTTTACAAATTCATATGCCAAAGTTTGCTCATCTAGTTCCCAAAGAGAGCTTTAGTAACTCCTTCACTGTTACTGTGAATATAGTATGACTCATAAGAATGAAAAAGCACAACAGAAATGGATGTTCATGATGTTCATGATGCTCGATGACCATAAAAATATTCTTTATTGGCTATATCTATACAGAGAAACTTGGGAGCTCTTCTGAGCTCCTGCATGGAGCTCTTCTGAGTCCATGCACGACGAAACCTCTGCATACCATGTTCATCTCTCTCTTCCCTCCTTTGTCCCCATGACTCTGTATCTGCTTCAGATCTGCACCTACTTTATAACTCTTTCTCCCCCTCCTTCTCCGACCACTTTTCATAAAGCTGTGGAGGGAGAAGCCTTCCTGAAGGTTTAGTTGTTCCCTTGCTCCTTGTGGTCTATCACTACCCACAGAGCTCACAAAGTCATCTGAGACACATTCTCAGTCATGGCACATCTGCATATAGGGATGTTCCAGCTCCTGCTGTAACCACACAAAGAACCACAGGGAGAAATGGCTGGAGCTTTTCACTGAACCACTGCAATTCCCTGGCCTACCATTATAACAATTACATTACAGAGGCAATCACAGGCCTTCCACCATGCCGACTCCTCCAGACACCAGGACCTCCCGCCTGCCTTCAGGTCTCCATTCCATATTCCATGGGGGACAAGAAAACAATTCTTCCTTCTTTGTTGTTGTTGTTGAGGTTACTTTTTTTATCAGCATACTCCAGCACACACAGACAGCAGCCCTGAGAGCTCTGCACCACAGGCACCAGTCTGCGGTTATATTCTTGATCTACTACTGAAGAAGATGAAAGAGAGAAGAAATCAGAGAACAAGACAAGTGGTTAGGCTTCTGCCTTGTCACCAGCACTTTCTGAGCATGACATAGTAGCACCAAAAAGACAGCAATTACCAATCAGCTGTTCCAGACCTTGAACAGATTGAAAATATTTCCCAGTATTTTTTAATTGTACTTGTACCATGATAGTATCAAGGATTTCTTAGACACATGTTCCCAGTATATTAGACATTCTTCACTCACAGCACAAAAGACAGACCCTGTTTAAAGAGTTTACTGCCTGGGTAGTGCAGGCACAGAGTGGGTGCCACACGTATTAAGGTTCCTCAAGAAACATTTTTTAGCATCCACCCTTTTTGGCCTGGTGGGGGAGTGATGGGGGTCTTGTGCTTTTATAGACTTAAGAAGCAAAGCTTCATTTATAACACCTATCAGTCTATCTGAATTTATAACAGTTTTATTGCATTTATCATTCATAATAATAAATCATTAGTTACCTATAGTAAGTTTATAAACATTGGGAAGAATTACGCTATTTTCATTGTTATCTGACAAATAAAGATGTTGAAATAGTCCTTACTTTAGAAACCTAACTCTAGTGCCCAAGTTAGGAGTAAGAATGAAAAGAAGGTCAGGTTGACATCTACCTCTCTTCCCTGACTGCAGAAGAGATAATGGAGGGGGCTCAGCCATGTACAGCGGGTGCCAAAAGCGAGGTGGTATGAACACTCCACCCAAGAACATAGGCCAAAATTCCATCTTCAACAATCCTAAATTGCTTACGGCTGGGGGAGAGAGGCATGCCACTGAAAGGACTAACGCAAGGTTAATGATAAGAAGATTACTGCAGAGCCAAGGATAAACTGACAAGACCTGGCTCTCAGCCTTCTATTTTAACCACTATGCAGCTGCTGTTCCCAATAAAATTATACTTCTATCACTCCTCTTCCTAGTGGCACTGATCGATGTTTATTATTTCCTTCACCAAGATGTGTAGGAACATCACTGATACATGTCCTATCTCCCTGACTGTTCACATGGCCAAAACAGCCAGCACAAAGAAATTTCCAGAGGGGTTGGGAGGAAAGAGAGGTCATATACGTCAGTGACTGAGTACAGGAATTATTTTTGGATGGCATTTATAATCAAACAAAAATAATCAATTGTACGATGCTGTCCCTTCCAAACACTGAGTTAATTCCTTAGTGTGGAATTACCCAATCCATCATGATGAACTGGGAATTGCAATACTGGACTTTACACACAGGAATGTGGATCCAGCTGTTTCTTCAACACCAGTATGAAAATTATTGAAACATTCTTTACGGGCTTACATATTTCATAGTCTTCTGGTAGAAGAGTAAAACTATCTCCCATGCAAGAAAATGAAACGTCCTATGCAGTATGAGAATTACCAAATGAAGCAAACTCTCAGAGAGGAAAGCTGCTTAACATCTTTAATGGGAAAAGTGGGCCCCATGTGCGTTTGCCTGAGGTGAAAAATCACACCTCATCAAGATCCATCATTAGCCTATTATGTTTTAGCTTTGATTTCAGGAAATAACAGCACCTACAAGTGGTAGAAGTGCTGAGAAATCAACAGAGGGTGATAGTTTTTAATTGGACATTACAGAACATATCAAAATCCCGGCGTCTAAGATGTTGGTTATATTCAGTAAGGTACAAAATGTTGTTAGGGAATCCTTCCTCTCAGATCTCAGAGGTAAAGAGAACTGTATCAGGAAACAGTCCATATATGTAATAAGGATTTTTAAAAAATGTGTCATTTGCAGCTGTCAGCCTCTCAACAGCCACCAACTTATGACTGTATACTCAAATATCTTTTGGTAAACAGACTTTCTAAAGGACAGGTAAACCACTAAGACGGAAAAGGCATTTGAAAGGGTAGAGAGGAAAAATACATTTTAGCTTACTTTTTTTTTTTTTTTTAACAAACTTTTAATAACAAACTGAAATGCAGTACTGTAATAGCAATAAGGTGGTGGTGCAATCCCTCTGACCACTGTACTTTATAGCATGACAAGCAGTTAAAGAAATTGGGATTTCTGGGGTCCAGTCATAAAAGACAGAAAGCAGCCTCAGTGTCTGATGATGTCAAACCTCTCAGCATTCCCTCATATGCTGTTAAATGCATAATTTTATTCGTGAAGTGCCATACACCTTCTACATAATGTTCAGTGAATGATACACGTATCTCTGGGTCATCGTCAGACTAATAAACTGGTTTAAGTAGCAAAATGTTACCACTTTCACAGTTCTGTCCAAGAACAACTCTGGACAAGTGGCAATTTTGTTGGGTCCCAAAACAAACGGAATACTTGGCACCCTACCTAACGTGAGGACTGTAGTACATTACACGGGATAATATGGGCGTATGTCTTGCCAAAATTAAACCTAACCTAATTACTTGGAGTAAATTATAGCTTTCCATGTGGGGTAAAACACAAGTTGTAAAAATGGTTGCTCCTCAATTAACTATATAATCCCAATGCTGTCATTACAAATTTCTAAAACATACTTCAAAACAATGACTAGTGTAGTACAGTCATTCCTGTAGGACGGAATTAAATTCCCTTGTGTTTTTTGTGTTGTGTTTTTTTTTTAAATGCCTGTCCTAGCACATGACCAGCAGCGTATGAGAACAACACCCAGTATAGGACCAGAAAGGACCAGAGACAGAAGCTACCTAAGAAAACATGAGAAACCCAAGATTATTTGAGGTAGAATTCAACCACTTTTGGGTGCTCAGTCGCAGCATTACTGCGTTGTGTTGAGGGCGGGTGCACAGCTCTCCCCAACACTCACAACCCTCTACAATCAGAGATGCAACGCACCCCATGTTAGTGCACTTCATACCTTGAACCTCTTTTAAAGGCTTCACTGAGATGAGGAAAGAGTGGCAGAGAGTCTGCATGAGTAACGCGGTTTTGCAGATGGGGAACAAAGACGCAGAGACCATACAAATGCATTGAGAAGACAGACTACGGCTGCAATTTAGATTCAGTGCTTGTCAATGAACCAGAGCTAGCTAACAACTAACCAGAGGTAGCTGTTACCTATCACCTTGCCTAGATGATCCTATACAACTTTTTCCAAGATGTATTTCACCTTCCTTGATATTTAGAAGCTAAAGCAGGTGCAGTTTATTAGCTTTCTATGCAGGTTACCCCATAAGGACTGCTCTTGGACAGCACTAGAAGCCACAGTGCAAGCCAAGGGTGCAAATTGGAACATTTAAGTCCTCTATTCAAAATACAAAGACTATATCACCATATTACCTGTGGGGGAAAATATTTAATTTTTTTTACTACTAAACATTGCTTTCTCTGAAACCTCTAAATACTTACTCTAGCGAGCACCGCAGTTACACACCTTATTTTTTACTGTGATAATGTGTACTATTATTAACATACTCATATGAATATTGCATACTGAATGTATCCCACACGCTGTTGGCTATTTTAAACAACAGATGTGAGAGGGATTTAAATGCCAATTTTAAAACTGTGCAGTTGATTAAAATCCTGTGAGCCATTCATAGATTGCCAGATATTCTATTTACATGTATTCCTCCCATGTAAAATACTTCAGGGAATACTCTGGACCCTGGCATATGGTTTAGAATGATGATAACTGATGTTGGAGATGCCACACAGACAACAGGACATATTATCCGGTTACATCTGTGTGTAAAATGCTTTGAGATTTTTTGATGGAAGGAGTTATGAATGTGTAAGGCTGAGATGCTACATTTATGTCCCTCTAAATCATGCTCAGAGATAACAAGCGGTTAGAGCCCCATCAATGCAAAAACAAGCACTTTTATGAAGGCATTTCATTGCATCCATGTGCTGTTATCCTCTAGGGTAATTATGACTTGTGGGTGAACCTCGAAAAACTGCGGAGGATCAGCTTAAAAGGAGAACTCCAATGCCAAAACGCATCCAAACCTTGAAAACAGAAACCTTGTGAGAATAGCCTGTGCACAGTCAGACTGCAGTGCAATCAGGGCTTACTCTTCACTTCTTCCAACACCGGGGAAACCCCTATCCATGCCACAAATCTGACTGACTTCAACTTCTGCATCTGCAGCCTCACAAATCCCATGGGCCTGAAACTCCCACGCTCTATAGCAGAGGCCCTGCATGACAGATTACATGCAAATGTTACAAATACATCATAGGTTATAGCGGAGGAATGTTCACAGTGCTGCAGACACATTCGGGGGAAAAAGATTCAGCAAGACCCCTTGGTAAAGTCCCCACGGTAATACATCCTGAATGAGGAACTCTATCGTGTGAAAACATTCCTAATAATTCGTTCTGTTTTCATTAATAATATTAAATTTCCTGCTTCTGGGGTATCTTTTTGTTTGAACAAGCACAGCTTTTTGTCTCGTCTTCTGAAAGACTGTGCCACTGTAGTCTATTATTACTATTTATGCTGAAGTCGTTTGAATGGACCAGGCCTCCATATCCAAAATCAGCAATTTGCAAGCCATAATCTCATACCAACCAGATTAATGTGACACCTGAGATGTGTTTTCTTTTAAGACTTAGGAGTCTGAATGGCTGAAAGTGTCAGAAACACATGAAAAAATAGTTGTTTTTGTTTCAGAAACGTATATGCAGTTGATTCTGCGGTGCTCGTAACTGACCTTTGGTGATTTTTTTCTTGACAAACAGCCAACTAAAATTGAATCAAACTGTAACAGGCCAATGGTTTGAAATCACTAGAAAAAAATAAGAGCGTTGTTTCCTTACTACTTGAAATACCTCATTCTGGCCCAGAAATAATTAGGGGTGGATAAATTATCTGGTCTACGATTTTCTCTGGAATATTGTTTTACTCATGTCTTTCTTCTTCCTCCGCAGGGGGTGCTTGTGGTCATATTGTTCTTTTATTTATGGCTCTCAGCCTTTTCAGTGGCAGCACGCACACCAAAGTGCAGGCACAGAGCGGGAAGGCAAATTCCTTGCGAGGTAACCAAGAGGAGAAAAATGTCCCAGACCATGCCAAATCTTTACAAGAACAGCAGTTAAACAAAAGACTATACCCTTAAAGAAACAAAACCTAGGAAACAACAACTCTTAATTAGAATATCACAATTTGTATATTTATGAACTTTAAATATAAGACCTGGTTCCCTATTGAAGCCTAATTGGTTGTTTTGAAATTCTCTCATAAAACAGTGCTCATATTATCCAGCTGATGCATTCCCCTATTTATTTTGCTCGATGGTGACTTGCTTCCACTTTGAATTGGTTGCTCCCAGGACTGCTCTCTGGCTCAGCTTTCAAGCTGATTTCTCTGACAAGCTGGCAGCAATAAAATAATTCATTCCAGAGGCTGAGAGAATCACCCGCAGCATATACTGCAAGTATCATCTGGCAGCAGTACAGAGGCCTACGCAATGGGAAGCCTGGGGTAAACCCTGCGCTGGGACACATGAAGGCTGTGGGGAGGAGGAAAAGCTTCAGGAATTCCACCAGGAATAAAGGCGGCATCATGGCAGCGGGATGGGAGGAATGCTGTAGAGGGGTTGCTCTGAAGAAGACTCACTGAAAGGAGGAAGAAGCAACGAAGGAGGGGAATATTTTTAATAAAACCAGAATTTCCAAGAGAAGAAGCAAGCCCCTGGGATGAACTCTGCAATGTGGTGCAGGTTTTCAACCTGTGGTCTGCATATCCATGACCGTTTCTGAAGGCCCAGGGAAGATAACTGAGGAGGACAAGCCAAACAGCAGTAGCCATGCTTTTGCAATGATTTGATATAGTTTTGTCTGTATTTCTGCTGGAAATGCTGGGGATCCACAAGCTAAAAAAAAAAAAATCCTGTGCTAAACAAGTTTTACAGCTATGAAACTCTGAAAAAGACAAAACAGCAGATGCACTCCTGTTCAAAAAAATAAAGGTAAACTGAGAACCGAGTAACAGCATGGGGTTTGGATCATATCTGTGGCTAGGGTTTCTATAAGAAAAAATAGGCTCGAGATACTACATCTCCCTGCTGAAGTCACCGGATCTCTGAATGCTCACAGCAATCAGGACTTTCCTGTATCAGCATGACGTGTAATGAACTGGCCCAATATCTCACTGAACAATCACCAGCCTTTTGCAATGAAGTCTGATTACATATCCCCGTGTACTTCCAAACCAACCGCATCTGGGTAGAGATTAGTCACTGTTTTTACAGTAAAATCCTGGACTAAGATCTGCTGTCTGATGCATTTCCGAGGGCTAGAGACCCCACTAACTCTATGCCCTGAAACGTGTATTAGTGGCAGGACCAGCTGACTCCCACGTGCTCCCTTGGAGTCCCGTGTAGGGGGAGGCAAGTCAGGGTGATTTGGCAAGTCCTCTTTGACATAACACAGCAGGAAAGCAGGGTTTAACTGTGCTGGCTTTGCTCTTTGAGCACTCAAAAATTATACCGTTGGAATAGTATATCATCCTCCACATGAATCTTCCTTAATTTGACTTCTGGCTGGTGTAACCATAATTTGTCAGCATTTCAAACTGTAGGAAGTCTCTTCCACAAGATCTTCTCATAATAGATAGAGCTGGCCCTCCTGCACAACCCAGTTTGTTCAGCTCAGTGCCACATTTCCACTGCATCCATTCAAAGTCGTGCACATTGTCCTGGCCCAGTCTACATAAAGCCAACTGATCCCTAAGGAGCTCCTGGCCAAGGTCAACTGCCTGACCTGCAGCTAAGACGGCTCTCCAGAGAAGCTATCTAGAAGGTGATGCACCACGTCGCCCCTTCACAAGCAAGAGTTAATGCAACCACACTTCAGTACGCCAGAAATGCAAAACAGACTTCGTAACACGACATTCAATCACAAAGCCCCATATTGAAACTTTTCCATTGAATTGCCAGGCTGAAGCTGGCAGAATTTAGGATTATGCTTTAAATGAAGCAGAAAATTGCTTCTATTTTATTTCTAAGCTACATGTTACTCAAGTGACCAGATATTCCAATGAAAACTGCATTGGAAACTTCCCAGAAACTGAGGTGTAGCATTAATTCTGTATAAGGTAGAGCAGAAGGCAGCTATCTCCTTTCTATAGCATGAGTGGTTAGTTGATGCCCAGCAGTCTTAAGAAGATTAAATATCACCTTAATTTCAGAAACCTTCTGCTCTGGCTATAAAAATGCTACAACTGCAATAATAGTAGAACTGACTGTAAAACTTCAGTGTTTGGCTTGGATTAATACCACTGCTACTTTATTCCACAGGGAAAGTAGGGCAGTGGGTCTTATGTGTTATCTCCTCCAGACAAGAAGGGTTAATTACCCATTATTCATTACAGTAATTGCGTTTTTGCTTGCTCAATGGAAAAGTTACATGATTTTCTGCTTTATAAACAACGGGTTAATCTTATCAGAAGAAAAGAAATTACCTCTGAAAGCAGATTTTTTTTCATTAGCCTTTTTTAAAGAGGAAAAGCATAAAAAAGCAAAAAAGCATTTTTATCTACCAATTTTAAAAAATGTTGAAAAGCTAATTTGGAGACAGTAAGGCTGGGGGACACATACCCATCTCCATAGGTAAACACACCACATGAACATTGTGCAGGAGACATCTCTCAGAAGAGACATCTCTCAGAAGAGACATCTCTCAGAAGAGACTTCAGGGTGCTGTTATCTCAAAGCTGTCAAAGCCCCTGCCCATTCCTCTCCTTCAAAGGGGAAAAGTGAAGCAGACGCATGGCACTAGCCAGGCTCTAGGCTCTCCTTTGCCACCAGGGAGGTGTCCTTCCCTGCTGAGGGCCCAGGACCTCATCTGTGAAACCTGGAGCAATAGGTTCCCACCAACTGGGAGTAATATGAGGATAAACACAGCCAAACTGTGAGCCTTTCTGGTACGAGTATAGATGCAGAGAGACAGGCATGTTGTTTTAGTCAGTGTGTATAACTCACTTAAATTTACCATGCAGTTTCAACTTGCAATCCCATATTTCCTGTCCTAATCTCATATACAATGTGGGTTTTGTACCGTTAAACAGTTTCTCTGTGGTTGCTCCATAGCAATGGGCAAATTGATTCCTATAGAAAAGGCCAGGCTCCTTTTAGATACGTACACTGTTGCCACTGGTCTGAAATGGGAGTAGCTGGTGTGTTCAAGAAAAACAACTGGTAGAACAATAAGGCATAGGTATAAGGCACGGAGGTGCCAATTGCTTCTCAGCTCTGCCCAATGCCTGTGAGTGAAAATGAGCAAGTTATTTACGCATGGTAATATTAATTCTGCCTTTTCTGTGGTTACAAAGAATACATATTCTTTGGGCAAGGGTTGCTCAACTGTCTGCAACCAGTTGTGCAACAGGACCCCACTACAAGGAGTTAGTAATAACTAAGAGAAAAACTGGTATGCCTTTAGAGGGAAGGTTAAATACAAACTCCTTTTAACAACCTGTACAGCATGACAGCAACCTTACACAACTATCACAGATTGGATCAAAGCACACTAAAGCCAATTAAATTGTTTCATTGGCTTCAAAGTAGAATGGATGAAGAACATTAAAGTTTAAGGATGGATGTGAACAACACTGAAAGACCCAATAATCTGAAACTGTTCTCCAATGGCATCTCCCTGAAGGGCTGAAGTGTCCCCTGTCACATATTAAAGGATTATAACAAGACCGAAGCAATGCCGCAGGAAAAAGGAAAAAAAAAAAAAGCAATGGAAAGCACAAGCTGTAGAAGGTCCCAGTAAAAGGAACGCTACAAATTGCTTAGGAAAAAAGCCTGGATAAAATTACCACCTTCACCCTTCAAAGTTTCTGCCTGAAACCAAATCTAAATCACACCTTAGCTGCACAGGAGTGTTACTGGATGGGAGGTGAAACACCTAGTTAGCGGCAGCAATGCAAAGAGCGGCAATGAAAGATGCAAAACCATCTGTTTAGACACATGTTGCCTTAGGACAACATATGCTATGTAGGTTATTTGTGTGAGTTCTTTGATATCTGATTTGGTCTACACCTTGGGGTTTTTTGAGCTTAATAAGTAGTAGGCCTTATGGTACATCCTGATGTGTATGCACAGTCAATGGCTGCACTGGCAATTTGTACCTGCAAGATCTTATTCTTAGGGAACATGGGTATTAAGCTGTTGATTTAAAAGGAAATTTCAAAATACATTATTGCTTGTCTGCACCGAGTAGAGAAGTAGATGCTGGCTTGTGCTTCTGTCATCTAAGCAAAAGACAAGCTTTCAACATCATCCACCAAATCAGACAGGACACAAGAGAGGTCCCATGTCCTACTAGGAAAGGGACTACCCTTTGTTAGAGAAACACCACCTGGCCTTAAATGCTTCTTTGTGCTTGTAATTTCTTAAAACAAGTCACTCATCTTTGCCATGGCCACAAAGCATATTTCTCAGGAATCTGTCCAACCCTCTTGTATACCAGAGCTGAGGAAATGACAAGTGCTTTGCCTTCAGCAACAAATATCCTCTGTGGGAATGGTGGACAGTATGAGCGATTTGCCTGGCAAAAGGATGACACTCCTGCAACAGAGACAGGGAGACAAGGTTCTGGTGGGAGGAGATGAAATTCTGCTTGATTGGAACTGAGCAGGCATCAGCTAGTCTCAGAAAGGTGAGAATTTAATTGTCTAGACAGCCTTACTCCATGTAAGGAGAGGGACTGGACAACTAGCCACCTTTGCCATTTCCCTAAGGTGAAAGATAAAGCGAAGGGTTGCCTTTTCCAGCAAAAATCACTGCATTTCACTGTTGGACTTTTAAAATCATACATCCTCAAGATCTAAGAGCAGGAACTGGTTATTAAAATGGCAGCAGCTCTGAGTGAACACAGTTGACAAGTGTATCCCAAGAGGGAGAGGAAAGATGGCTTTTATGTCATACGTTACTGCTTCTGAGCAAGGAAAACATAACTGGCAATAAATTACAATGAAAAGAAACAAGCCGATCAAATACTCAGCACAAAGAAATGTTGTTAAGAAGAAATTGATTTAACCAGCCGCAGGGTAGTGCAGAATGACACATTTGAGCTTCGGCCCGTGAAAAGCAAAGGAGATGCTCTTGGAAAATGAGCTAAATGCCTCATAACTTACAGAACATGAAAGCAGAGACACCTGTAGTGCAAAGTCACAGATGAGAAGATTTTCAGTAGCAAAACCAGGCTCACAAACAGCAGGAGGTTTCTTTTTCTTATGTCTCTACTGTTGCATATTCAGCATGAGAAGTAGATACCCACGTCCTTCACTCCAGCCTCGCCAAGCAAGGCAGCCCAGAACCAAGCGAGTGCTTAGAGAGAAGTGGGGCATCAGTGAGAAATCAGTTATGTATCAAGACTTCCCTTAAATCCACTGGGATAATCTAGAAGGTCGAAAGACTCTGATTCACAGTTCAAGCAAGGTGAGATCAGACAAATTCTACAGAAGCCAAAAAATAGCAGAAGAAAGCAAAAGAACACAAACGCCAGTGAAGTTGCTCTGGAGGAAAGGCTGTTGTTTTGGCTGACCTCAAAAGCAGCCCCTTTCTCCAAAAACTGTTTGCAAGAAACTTAATATTGCAGAAAGGATTGTTCTTTAATATTGCAGAAAGGATTGGCAATGTGAAGAAGTTCAAGACAAACCTTCCCCCAAGAAAACCCTTGCGCCTACCATTAATAATGTCTTATCTTTCAAGAAGTTCTGCCCAGATCCAGATAACTCCAGAGGCCGGGAAAATTCAAATGCACCTAAAAATGGGACAGGGCAGAACCCAGCTGCCTGCCTGTATCAGCACAAACAGTAATTATCTGCAACTGTGTGCCATTAAGGCACCTACTGCAACTTTCCTTTCCAAAGCTGAGGGCATGGTGGGCTTCATCTGCACAAGTGCCTATTAGCACAACATGCAAAGTGCTCCAGGAGAAAAGCGGAAGGATTATGCTACAAACAGTTTGGTAGCCCTCAAAAGCCTTCACTATGTTAATAGCCTTTAAAGTGACATTTCAGAGCACCAGGGGCACCTGGTCCAGCTGCTCGCAGCTCCTCTTCCATCTAAACCCCTCACTGCTCATCTCCCAACCCCTCCAGCCAAGGTAAGGAGGGCTTGTGCCTGCCTACTCAGTGCTAAAATTTATTGGTTAGGCAAGAGGAGAGGACATAGGCTTCTCCTTCGGTTTCTTGTGCACATTCTCCTCTACAGCTGCTGAACGTAACTTTAGCAAACATCAAGGAGAACAGGAGGCTTTACTGAATTAAAATATTTAACATACTGGCCAGTCATCGTTCCCTTTGAAACCAATACCCATCTGGGATTTGACTTCATGAAGACTGTTACAGTCTTTCCATACCATGTCCCAAAAAAGTTCAGAAGGGAAGCACATTGTTGTATACTTTATGTAGGCCCATAGAAAGATTGGGTTTGGAGTGCACATGCACACAAAAGCTTTTTATCTCCAGAGACCTAACCTTTGATAACTGTCATTGCAAGCATTTTATTTTGCTCACTTAAGTAGCACTATAAATAACCGCCTTTTGCTCTAAAGACAAACGTGGTCTGCTTTTCCAAGCAAAGGAAAACAAATTAAAGACTTAAAACACCCATCAGTTGTTCACTTCAGCAATTTGATCGCTATCTTTTTTTTTCATTTTATTTCCAGAAGACCCTTCAGGCCAGATAATAGTCACTCACTGCCTGCAACGCTGCACTTCAGTCCAAAGCGTGTGTATTTTTTGAGAGCTCCAGTGAAATATGAGTGAGAAGCACAGATTAGAATCTGGCCTGGAATTACGGTTTGAACTCTGCAAAAACGGATACAGCAGGTCAAATTCTCCTCTCAGTTACACCAGAGTAGCATTCCAACGAAGAACAGAAAATCCATGTTTTTAGCCCTCATTTTTTAGGTTATTTATACAACCCAGAATGATGTGGGGGTTTTAGAAGGATTAAAATAATTTGTAAGAAATCTGCGGCAAGCTGCATGTGTACAGCTCGCAGGTGCATCAGCTGAATACTGGACTGAAGAATAAAGAAGTGTGTGGCTCTGGTGTCCTGTGGGAGAAGGCACATAGGTTTTACTGCCTTGCAAGTCTCTACCTCTCTGTGGCAATTTCTGGAGTCTGGCTGAGTTTAGGGGAACCTCTCCAGGCAGAAGAAATGTAGTTACAACAGCACAAAACTCAGCAGAGGTGATTTTACTCTAATACTCAGGATTCCTCAGTTATTCTGATTTACTCTAACAGTATGATAAGGCACACAGACTTTCACACCGCCATGGCTAGGTGGGTGCCGCTCCCCATGACATCTGGTCTAATTGCATCCGTCATCACTCCATTACACTGAAGACAGTGTGGAGGCATACCCAAAAATCAGCGAGGGGAACTTGACATTTACCTTTAAATGGGAAGAACTGACATAAACATGGTAGGAAAGAATAACACCAAAAGGACCCTGTGTGATACAGCCTAGGGAGCACTAGTGTGGGAGCAACGCAAGGCGTTTCTGATGCGCATGAAATAAAAGCCGTGTTTGGAGCCCCGAACACGTGTGGACATGAGCAGGTACAAGCGTGAGTTGCACCCACGTGCGTGTGAGAAAGGGAATGGGGCATGTGCATCTCTGGTGCTGTTGTACTGGAGTTTTTCCAGAGGCAGCGTTTATTGGCCCTGCTCCTCCACTTGCTTACAGAGGAGACCCATCAGGGATAAATTTTATCCTGTCATTCTAAGCAGCTGGTCAAAACAATAAAACTGCAATCTGTAAACATGCTTAGGGTTTCCACCCCCCCCCCCCCAAAAAAAAAAAAAGGTAATAACTTCCCCTTACATACAGACTTGCACATTGTTCAGAAATATTAGCCATTTCTCCTCTGCTCCCGCTCTGGTAAGTCAGGTAATTGAAGCTTCAAAGGAGAATCACGGTTTAATGGATCTGTGCTTGCCAAAGAAGACAAAGGACTTTCATTAGATTTCTTCCAGCTTATTTACATGACTTATCTTTTTATAAATTCAACTTCCTTCCAAAGTCGATAATGAGGTGCCTTGAAAAAAAAGAAAGAAATGGAACGGTTTGTTTTGTCACAAGACAAGCGATTATTTTTGTGATAGTGCCTGGTGTAAAGTTCAAAAACAATGGAAGTAATAGTCTTTAGGCAAAACACATAACTGTTCCTGATAACAGTCTCCCAGGAAAAACCAGCATTTTTCAGAATTCTGCATAATAGCATTGACAAATACCTTCCAGAAGCAGCTGTCATGGTTAATTTCTGCTCTAAGACCTAAAACCAGGGATGGCTTTTCAATTAGACATTATTCATAACTTTTTTTCATTTCTTTTGCCTGAGTCGAGAACGGACATTTCCGAGACAGGAAAAGAACCGTTAACATACTAGATTAAAATGTTTCCATGCATTTCAGCCCTTGTCATTCTGACTTGGACACAAATATATCCATTTTCTCCACTGAGGAGTCCTCATAAAATCACAGGCATGCTGGTATTTTCCTAAACTGGCCTCTACAGTGCGGCGATGAGCCTTGTGAATATTGAGATTTTAGTGAAGGAAAAACAGAGACAGAGTAATTGGATCATTTGAAATAATGATGGGAGTTACTTTCTAGGCAATAAGTGATCAAAAAATAGGCAAGGTGATTTGCACTGGTTTGTCATTCAGCAGCTGGGATCATGGAGAAGATTTACCCCAAACAACAGAAGGGGACAGATGACAGGAAAAAGGATGGAGTAAAGCATCCCCCTCTGCAGGGAGTCAGCTTCAACACTTAAACTGACTGCTTCTTTATCGATTGCATAAAACCCTGACAAATAAGCACTCACCCAGGGCATCTGACAAATTAATCTGAGGGTCTACCCATGTGAATTTATCCCAAACAACTACCACCGTTAAATCACGCTTTAGCTGAATCTAAATTCACTTGAGAAGCAGGCCCCAAGATTCCTGTTTCCAAACTTTTTCAATATATATATCAGCAAACAAATGACTTCTACATTTAAGTTTCACTCAAAAAAAAAAAATTCCATGTCATGAAATAAAAACAATATTAAAGCAAAACTATGTGTAAAATTATTAAACAAAAATAAAAAGCTCTAGCATACTTTAGCAGAAAACCTAAAAATAGTTTCCAAAGAGATACTCAACGTTTCTAAAATCAAAAGCTGTCATAATAAGAGCGTGTTGTAATAGCAAATCTTGCTGTAAAAAGTTCTGAACCTTATGAGTGTGTGAACTAAAAGAAACTAAAGCAAGAATTTTTACAAGTCACTAGACTCAATATTATGGTAGATTAACCTTGATTTTTTATTACCGCTCAGCATTTTTGCATTTGGACCAGACCAAACCCCAGAAATACCAATGAACACGCGTATGGGGGTGGGGAGGAGAGAACCGGGAGGGTTTGGGGTTTGTAATCACTGAAAAAAATGCAGCGTGAGTTCTGTGCTAAAACCCAAGTGAGCTACCATTTTATGTAACTTATTATCTCCATCCATAATTAACCCCCAACTTTTCTACCCACAGACTTTGAACCAAAACATGTGCCTGAGAATTGTGCCGGAGGGACAGCCCGGGAAGGGACGTGGGCTCAGGTTCAGGGCACAGCTCAGCCTCACTCCATTGAAACTAGACTCCAGGAGGAAAGTCACTTGCAAAAAACATCCATTTCACTGACCACCTCTTATTCAGTGGAATATCACATGTTTGCAAATAAAGTTGCTAAAAATAAAAGGGGTAGCTGCTCTGCCCTTGCACTGATGGGAAAGGCAGATGTTGCCTTTAGCTCTACCCACCACAATTTTATTCTCAATTTACCCACCACCCCCTGTTTTATGGCTCACCCTGCGGTAAGATACTGGAAGTCAGAGCTGCTGATTGCCAGTATGAACCTTGTGCTGATGTTTATAGTGCCTCACACCAGCAGCCTTTGCTGGAAAACAGTTTGGAAAATATCGAGAAACATTCTCCAGTCATTCCAGTGGGAACCCATGACAGCTCTTTTTTGGTCAAAAAGGAAGTGAAAAGGGAAATTAAAAAAAAGAGTGAAGATAGCATTCCTGATAATGCACTTAGTTTATGTGCCTAAATCCTGCCCTCAGATAGAAACGGGCAACTCAGCTGCTAAACAAATGCTTGAGCAAAGAATTTGGCACCCACATTTCTAGCTACAGGTCGCTGTAAAGCGAATCATCGCTGCTGCCCTTCGCAGCGCTGGAAGAGGTCATTTCCCAAAGATGTATGGCCCCATGGGGTCAAGCATGTGGGCCAGGAGACCCCAAAAGCACCGTGGCAGAGCACAAAAGGCAGCATGAAGTAGCAAAATCAGTCCATCTCAATCTCTTCTTAAGGCAGTGGAGTCTTTCTACAACCTTCCAGGTATGACAAAAAGCTGCTTGTGTCTGACAGAGCACGATGTCAGTGAAGGGGCCAATGTCCCAGCATTTCCAAAGCTTCCTTTCATCTCTCTCATTAGGAGTTTAATGACCTCATGCTTATCCCAGATTCATCCTATTTCATAAATTTAAGCTGTGCCAACATGGTGCAGATGCCCTTTCCCACCCTGTGTTTGCATCCCTCCTTGATTCGACACACCTTTACATTTGTCTGCAATCCAATGTCAGCATGTTACCGTGGGACCTTTGTAAAATAAATATTTGAATTGCTAGCAAATTCAAAAAATTGAATGCTAGCAGCAGAGAGATTCTGCATCGATTACACCATATAAGACCATGAGCAAATGGGCAGACGCATTCTGAAGAAGCCAAGCAGGTTACAGCAAACACACTGGCACCCAGAACTAGGAGAGAACACAGCAAAAAATTAGCCCAGATTTCTTTAGTCAAACTGGCATGCGAGTTGTTCAGCTGTGGCTCATCTCTAGTAGAAATGCAGCATATGCTGAGTATTTCAATGATGTGGTGAATGCAGTAGCACAGAAACGCAAGCCCAGAGGAACACATGGTTGGTTTTACAGGAGGTGTAACACGGCCTCATCTCAGGCAGAATCCTTCATCCTCAATCCACCTCCATCTATCCAAATATTTTTGAAAAATGCCTAAACTAATGAGCAGCCATATATGCACGTATCCGCAGAGGTGTGCACACTGGTGTGCCTTTACTGGCCAGGAAACCCTGAGAGGGTACACACAGGTGAAAATAAACAACTGGAACTTGTAACTTGATGATTTTTCTTTTGCTCCTACTTGAAGGTATTTTTTGTATTACTCATTTGTGGCTCTTTCATTAAGCTAAATGGTTTGGATGCCTTTATGTATGCAGGCTGGCATGGTGATGCAGTGAGACCGGACCTCCAGGCCCACCAAAACTCCCACTGCTCCAGAGGAAATAGCTCTGAGAGCATCTGTGCTTGGAGCTGGTTCCGGAATAACTATTTTGCCATCAGCCCCATGGCGATACCCTTATTCCCGAGCTCTTAGTCCAGTTGAGGAAGGAGTGGTGAGCTCAGACCTCTGGAAAGAGAGGTCTGTGCTCCAGAATCGGTGTCTAACAATGAATTTATGCCACGATACCCTTTCCAGATTTCCAAGCGTTAGTGCAAGGGAAGCGAAGCAGGCTCCCTGGACGGCTCTCCGTGCCAGCTAAACCTGCACGAATTCTGCGTCTGATCGTACTCTCTGAAAGAACAAGAACTATTTTGGTTGCAAAAGGAATGTTCCATAGGAACAGCAGGAGGCAAATCCTGGAGCCTTGACTTGCCTGTTATACTGGCCGATACTCAACCGAGGTTCCCGGCAAGGACAGAGGGAATTTAGCTGCACACAAACTTCACTTTTCGGCCCCAAGGGACTATTGATATCTAAAAAAACCCCAAACAACCCTATCCTCTCTGCTTCCAAAGCAGGAGCATTTGGGAATCGAGGGGAAGTCTGAAAGCTCCTAATGAAGGGAAACATTTCTGTGGAGAAACTCCTCAGTGCGGGCAAATCAGAACTGGAAAAAATCAAAGCTCTGGAGGGTTTTATGCAACAGTAGCCAAAAGCCTGAAAGAAAACATTGTTAAAGGTTTGTACTTTCTCTTTTCTTTGGGGGACCGTTTCTTCTGGAGTGGCCTACATTCTCAGGCCTGAATACTCCCAAATTAATTGCTTTGCGTCCTCTTCCCTCCCCCCGCTCCCTTTTCTTTCTCTTTCTTTAGCTTAGTCCCAAGCCGGTGAAGTCTTGGCCAGTAATGAACTGGCAGAATGATAAAGAGATGCTGGGGTGGAGGGAGGTGGGGGACCAAAAGCCTGCTAATAAGACCAGGATCCCCTACTTACACCATGCCCCACTGCAGGGAAGCCATTAAAGACCCACAGAATAGAAGAGAAAAGGAAGAAAGTTCTTACAGAGAGACCTCCCCTCCCCAGGCCCTCTCCAGCACTTTTTCAGAACAGAGCCCTCGACATGGCTAATCCCTCCACCGCTTAATGAACTACAAGCTTCCCTTTCACTCGGACAAAAGTTTCTTTCCTTTCTCCGGCCTAATCGCAGACAAATGGTCCCCCCACCATGATGCCTGTTAAAAACCCATTCCCTTTTTTGATGCTGCGAGGCAGGAGGAATGCCACTGGCAAGAATAGGTACCCTTGAAACAAGCTCCTTCTGCACTTCTGAGAGATAAGTGGGAGATGACATTGGAGCTATAATGGAAAAAATATTTTCACAAGGCAGCATCTGTTGTTTCACTGGATGCAGCCCCATTTTTGTTCCAGAATGCTTCTGTACATCTGTCTATATCTTTTCTGTCAGTGAAACAATTACCTCCTGCCCGCCCTCTCTATACACACATATATTACTGGTAGGAATGTTGCATGGCTGCACAATAAAGCTGCCACAGCTTGTGTCGAGTTTTGTACAGACAACAACTTACTGCAAGAAAGAGTTATTGGTTTGCTTCTGAAATGAAATAGTAGGCATGACTTTTACAATCTATTACTTCACAATGCAGGGGATGAGCTCAAATATTGTCACCTCCATACAGGAAAAGGAAGTTATGCTATCTAATTGAGTATAGAAAAGTTGGGCATCCAAATTTTATTTTGATATATAAATAATTATCCTTATTTCAAGATAATAAAGACCCAAAGCTTTTGCAGCTCTCACTTCTGCAGAGCAACAATGAAACCAGGCCATTTATTTTAGTGTTTAACCTTCCAAATATGGTATGGATATTTCATCTTGGGTGACTTTTTAGATGACCATTCAAAGCTGATTTCCCCAAGTTTACAAAATACACCAGTATCAGAGCTGGGAATGTGCCAGGTCTGCCAAGCCTCGCTCCAGAGCTATGTCCTCTGTCTCACACTCCTACCTGACAAGAAGATGTATAGACTTTAAAGCAAGTAGGGACCATTTGAACAACTAATCTGAACTCCCATCTAGTCAGTGCTGCTGTATTTGGCAAAAAAGTTTTCCAGGAAAGGTTCCAGAAATAAGCTGAAGACATCAAAAGATGGAAAATCCATCCTCTCCCTCAGCAGTTTCTCCCCGGGGTTTTTCACCTCCACTGCCTGGCTAGTTTTTACCTCGCATTTGTCCAGACTCACCTTTTAGCTCTCATATTGGCTTATGCCTTTCTTTTGCAAAATTAAAGAGCTGTTTAATATCCTGTATCTTCTGCCCGTGAAGTACTTGCACACTGCAATTAAGTCACCTCTCAATCTTCCTGTTGATAAGGTTTACAGCTGGAGTCCTTTAAATGTCTTTCTTGAAGGCCCTATATACATCCTGTCAACATTTTTGTTGCTGTTTATATAGCCCCCCTAATACATCAGTGTGTGTTTTAATGCATGGGCCCTCTGGTTGTGTGCAACATCTCTATCTCGCCAATGCTGTTCACATGGCTAAACAACCTCCTGCTCCCAACAAATAAGACCAAGCTAACCCTTTTGCAATGGCATTGTTTACACCAGTACACAATCATATTTAACAAATGGAGAGAGGTACTTAGCATATAAAAATGCCTTTCTGGACTTCCTGTTAGAATGGATATTGGTTTTTTTGTGTACCTGGACTGAGAGAAAAGGCAGACTTCAATTTGTTTGCAAGACAATATTTAGTTACTGGATTTGACTAGAAGGGAAGGGAGAAGGAAAAACTCCCCAACCAATCCCAGCACAGAGCCTTGGGACACAGGCTTCACTCAGGCTCCCATCATAAGGAAATGTTTGAGTTTGTATCCATGTCTCAGTGGACTTCATATACAGTTATTTTATATTTTAAAGGGTGCGGTTTGGTGGGGGGGAGGGGGGGAGGAATCTGTGTATGGATTAAATGTGCAGCTGTAAATCAGTTAGGACCAAGCACTCACAATGGATAAAAGTTCACATCAATGGGCAGGTCAGATAAGACCCAAAGCATGTTTCTGGACCATCACACATTCAGCATTTCCTTTCCTATTACCAACCATCACAGCAATAGTAACTGTAGTTTTCTAACAGGCTCTGTGTAGATACACGGAGTTTTGGGTATCTCACCCACAGCTTACAGAGCCTGTCTGGGAACTCACAGTTACATTTTCCCCTGCTGGATTCCCAGCAGCTCTTGCTCCTGCTCTGCTCTCCTACCACTATACTTCTGCCCGTGCTCTGGATAGATCCAACAAATGCAGAAGCAATTGAGGAAATGACAGGTAGGAACATTAACAAGATCAGAGCTGTGCAAAGCAATCTCACGTTGCTGCGTACTGCAGAGGAGAGAGGAGCTGAAACCTGCTAGTGTGAACTGGAGCTCCGTGGCTTTGAGCCCACCTTGAACCACCACATTTATCTAAAGCAAGGGTGATGACACACAACTGGACCAACAAGGCTTTAAACTGAACTAGTAACCACTATACAGAATCAGGAAAATGCATCTCTGACAGAAGAGGTCTCTTTTAAGGCTATTTCTCACTACTACACCATTGAATTATGGCTCTCTTAGGAGAAGCTCTCCCCGTTCAAGTGGCAGAGCCCCCCCGATATCCAGGTTACTCCAGGCTTTTGCAAAAGTAGCAGAGAGCTTATCATCACCGACTCGCAGCAGAGTTCACACCACAGTCTAGGTGAATCTTTGCCAATGCCTGTAAAGCACCTAGGACGTGAGAAGTGACAAGTATTAGTATTTTCAACCATGCATTTCTGACTCTCCAGAGCGGGTTCAGTTTCAAAGGGCTGGATTTGGTTATTATTTCCCTCAAGCTTGTCTGCCCATCACTCCTTGCAGGGTCAGGCATAGGAGGAGGGAACTTCTACCCAGCAAATCAAGCAACTACAAAACAAAAGGAATCCCGTTCAATTATTCCCAGCAAGAGGATTAAGCAATGAAAGCAACATATGAGTCCTTTGTGTGGTATTTTTGCAATTATGTTCATTTTTCCTACATTACTAATACGCTACTAGAAACCAGACACCATGCCCAATAATGTGAAAACAAGACAAAAGAATAGAGCCAAGAAAGGAAAGAAACAGAGTGGAAAATGCAAAACAGTAAACTATTCCTCTTAGCGAACGTTAAGTACCAGCAAGGGCACATTATAGCTGGGCCCCCAGATCATGCAGCAATGAACTAGAAGCAAAGCAGCAGATGGTGGTACAGCAGATTAGAAATTACTACCAACTGCATGTCTGTAGAGCTTTGCTTGGGATTACAGCTTTGAGGGTACAGCAAAAACCTGTAGCGAGAGACATCAAAATGTAGGGATCCTTGAAACAGGAAGGGTCTAGGCTTCATGGAGATTTTATCTGCCCATGTAGACTCTACCCTGCCAGTGTCGGAGAAGGCAGACAGAAGAGTTTTGTGAATGTGTTGCTAGAAAAAGTAACTAGATCATGTTACTGTTGTGAATCAGTGCAGCTGCACTGGCACCAGCAGATCTAAGTCAAAATGTACTATCTGAGATTCAGGCTTCAGAAACTAGGCAAAACCAGATGAAGGTAAACACCTTGCAGTGGGCTTATAAAGGATTGGGAATGCAAAAACCACCATGGTCTATGTGTGTCTTAGAAGGAAACACTAAAAACGGATTGCTTGCTTGTGTGGTTTTTGTTTGTTTTTAAAGACAACCTTCATACTCTGCCCAGGTAGGACTGGGGCACCTCTGACAGGTCTTTCCCTGCCCTTCTGCAGAGCCTGGTGTGCAGTGGGCTCAACTCTCCATATCTGTCTCTGGTTTCTGGTCCCAAGGATTCAGTGCACTAAGACTTCTAGTATAGAAATGTACCTGTGGTGGGGGAGTTTCAAGTGTGCCAAAGTGCATATGCAGTGCTCCTTTCTGTGAAGATCACCATTAATTCTCCTTTACCCTTCTATCCCCATTGTCTTCCAGATGTAACTCTACAGTGATGCATTAGCATTTCCCCATTAAAGTGCCAATGCAGAGCAATATTTTTCTCCTAAAGTGCTGATAAAAAGTGATATGTGATATTTGAAGGATGATCGCCTTTACTGTTGGCTGCTTGGAATAGTAACTGCAGCACAGCTACTGAGAGCAGAGAGCATTGCAGCACTCTTCGGCGTGGAACAAATGTCTAACAAAGTATTTCATTCAGAATTTCATTCAGAAGGTCATCCTCATGTTAAATGGTTCTCAGTTAAATTCCTGTTGACTATCAGCAGCTGCTAGTTTACCAGTGCATCTCTAGCTACAAGGTGACAAACAACACACGTAAGCAGGAACCCAAGAGAGCAAAGGAGCTGACTTCAAACTTTACTGGATTTAGTCTTTCCCTTGTATGACCAGAGGTATTTTCCAATGCAACAGTTAGATGAAAGCTTGGGAGGAGATCTACTGTATCAGGATGGGCAAATGTGCATGCATGCGTATATTTATCACCACAGTCCTCCCAAGGACTCAAAGTGCCTTCTGCAGAGGGATATAGTTTCTCTACTGGGTGATGTCCAAGCACCAGCTTCTCTTGTTGGCTTTAACTAATGAAACATTCTGACAATAAACCACAGGAAGCCTCTTGCTGCATCCATCGTGCTGAACCAGTGT
Source organism: Phalacrocorax carbo (assembly GCF_963921805.1). Classification (NCBI taxonomy): domain Eukaryota; kingdom Metazoa; phylum Chordata; class Aves; order Suliformes; family Phalacrocoracidae; genus Phalacrocorax; species Phalacrocorax carbo. The sequence continues at coordinate 7,425,280 of NC_087516.1, read as the reverse complement.
GTGTTTGCACATGCATTTTTGAAAGTACATTTTCCTTGATGAGCCTGTAATTCAGCTCAGTGGGTCAGTGCAATGTGCGCTAAATGGGATGGGAGCGTCCTTCACAGTATCATTCACATGGCCAAAGATCTGAAGCAAATCTGTTAAACACATTATGTTATTCCAGATATTTCGTTGTGGAAACAAGATCAGGACCTGGCTTATGATCACAAGAAAAATGTCCCTTATGACCTTTGTCTTTCAAGAGTGAGAGGGAAAAATCTGCCACTTGAACATATATAAGGTTTACTGATATAGATTTCAACGTGGACCAAAGAGGACCTGAGGAGTGATCCAAATGTTCAATCAAATTAAATAAGTATTTTACAGCGGTTCAGATTTGGGGCTCCAGTTGTCAGTCCAACCAAACGTTGATCTCTTTCTATTCCAGCATCTTCCAACCAGGAAGATCCAACATAGGATTCCTAGTCTCTCTTGAGAATGCAAATCTCCAAGTAGCCTTGGAGTTTTATTATACAATAGCTACATACATATACTTTAGAATTGCACCTTTGCCTCAGTCTGACCCCATTTAGTTTATCAGAAACTATATTCATAAAATTCTTTTTAAAAAGGATTGAGAAGGGGAATCTCTTTCCAGAAATACTGTCCCACACTGGTGAAGGAAGCCCAGTCCCCAGAGAGGTAGTTGCCCCTCTCGTAGAGAGTAAATACAAGGAGACGAAATGCCTGTCTAGTTGAGCACTAACTCTTTAAAGCTATGTTTGACACAAACAAAACTATTTCTGAGCACCTTAGTACAGGTTCTCAGATAGCTGGCATTTTCACATTGTATTTGTCAATCAGAGAAGATTTTGCTGGGAGATAAATAGAGCATTCAAGCTGCCCTGCTAAGACTGGTGACCTGAGAAGCAACATATGTCACCGCTGCCATGGGAGATGGTTAGTGGGTCAGATCCTGCCAGTGATGCCATGCGGTGTACCCCACCGATACACACTGGGATCTTAGGGAAGGGAGCAGTCAGGGTGTATTGCCATTTCCATGAGGAATAAACCCTGATTAGACTGGCCAAGGGAACTGCTGGCCTGCCCTCCTGCCTGCCACAAAGGTCAGGGCTGGTGGGGCCAAGCCAAGTGCTGGCTGTCATCTTCTGAGCCCGTGCCATTCCCCTCGCAGATGAGGCTCGGCTTTTCCAACACACAGCTACGGCCAGGCCTGGCAGATGCTCTTCATCGGTGATGCCAGGACTTTCGCCTTGGCTTGGCTTCTCCCATTTGGATGGGAGTCATCTTCAGCGGCAGACAGGCTGACGCCTGACGAGGGCTGCCCTGCAGGCAGGATGTGACCCCTCAGTGATGACCAAGGGCTCCCTTTCCTCTCGCCCCTGAGTCCATGCTCAAACCCCAGAGGCAGAAAAGAGACATGCCCATGGTGCACGGGGGTGCTGGATCTACCCCTTTCCACTCAGAAGATGAAGACAAGAAATGTGGTCGCTCCATCCGCTGCAGAGAACCTAAGTCTAAGAACCTAAGAAACTAAGAGCTGACAAAGTTTTTTTTAAAGCTGGTGCTCTTTGTAATGAAGGCAAAAGAAATCTGTTAAACTAAAACCTCAATTATAATGGTCTTTTTACATCAAAAGAGAATTTAGTAGCTTTGTTGCTTTCACAATAATAATAATAATAATAATAATAATAATAATAATAATAATCACTTCTCAGGAGACAAAAGTTAAATATGTGTCTTCTTTGCTGACAGAAAGGCTGAGGTTTCTCTCATCCGCTGCACAAGTAATTTGCGCGCACTCCTCTCGTGTAACACTATCCCTCTCCGCCATCAAAGCAGTGTGGGTAGAGTTTAATCACCACCCCTACTTGCTGTGCTTACCAGCCTTGTCTTAGAAGACAGGTCTCCCTTTAGAGATGGATTTTCCTGTCAAATCCCTCTTTTCAATGCCACACCCACTGCACAAGATCACAAAGAAAAGGGAGTGTTTAAACACAAACCCACAACTGTTTGATCACAGCAGTGTTATCGCTTATAAATACTGCAGAATCTTTCAAATCTCCAGGTATTCATATAAGAAATAGTTAATCTCCGCTCCACATCACAACAATATATTATTCACGCTTCACCAAACAGAATCGACTTAAACTTGGAAAATGAGAATGGCACTTACATACGCAATGCATATAAATAAATTACACTCCCCTTTCTATGCATTACAGATCTACATAAAGATTAGCCCAAACCAAAATCCAGGATCTAAACAACCTCAGGTTGTGAAAACATGTGGATCCAACAGAATTAAGGCCAATGTCCACTAACCTATCAAGAGGATACCCTGAGGCACAGAAATTAGGGACTCCTTCCCCATCTGAACCAGACATAAATTCTGGCAGAGTCCTTCCTTCAGGCTAAATGGCTTTTTAGAACACCAGTATTTGTTGTGTGTTACTTCTGATGCAAGGACTATGCAAATCTGTAAGTTCATTGAACCAAAAAAGGAAGATGGAAAATTTAGGGAAGAAATATACAAAATATCTTGAAATAAATACCTGCATGGCTATTGCCCAGTGATCTTACAAAGATGTATGTTAACAGTGTGCAAAAACAACTAGCACAGAGCTCTTGAGACAACTTTGAGAATAGAACAAACTGAAGAGCACAGAAAAATGTAAAATTTCTGTTCTGTGGAAAATACTGACATTTCATCATTTGCTTTATACCCTGGGTCTAAAATGTTGACACCTTTTAATACTTGTCTATTGGATCAAAACATGAAACTGTTTCGTTTTCATGTTGTCAAACCAAACAAAACATGCTAATATTCTCAAAAAATCAGACACCCCTTTGTGATGTATTTAGAAAGCCCAAAATGCTTATTTTCTCACTATGTTGACACTAGACTGCCGTCTCCTCCTCTTGCACATTGCCCTATGGGAGCTGTAGTTCCTGCCCATACTTCATCTTCTAACAGCTATGCAGAATAACTGATTCTTGTGATGGATCAAACAAGTTTGGACAAGAGATACAGGCATTGTATTACAAAAGTAGCCGATGGAAAAGAACGTAAAACTAAAGTATAACTGCTAGAAGGTGCTTGCTGCATTAATAGAAGCAACTTAATACCTTAATGAACTGACTCAAAACAAAGTAAGTTGAGTCAGATTCAATAAAACAAAATATTCCAATTTGAATCACGCATAGTCAAATAAAATTTCTTTGGGATTTTCCCAACAGAAGAACTGATATTTTTGGCATAATCAGAAGTTTTCTGAATTAATGGATTTATAATTTTATGGAAATTCCATTTTCCATTAGAAAACGTCTCCGGGAAAAAGTTTCCAAATAGCTTTCATAAACGTCGTTGCTTGAGGCAGCAACCATCTTTCTGTTCATTGTACACTGGCTAGTACGATAGAGTCCCAGTTTGTGCTGGGGCTCTTAGATGTTACCTTGTTACCAATATCATTAAATACTAGAAGAAATACACTCCGATTGCCTTGTTTTGTAACAGCTTTTTTGGTTTCTTGTGGCATATGCCATAAGTCAATTTTACATTCATGAAGTTTCTCACATTGCCATATAAAGGACTTGTCCTTGGATCACGAAAGAAGCTGGCAAGGCTTACAACCCCTGGCAAAACTTTACTGAACATGGCTCAAATGCCAAATTTACTATGAAAACACTCAGAAGAGAAGCCTCAACATTGATTTCTTATACTTCATTGACACACCACCAAATAGGTCTTCTCTTGTGGTGAGCAATTCATAGGCAGGTGAATAAGGTTTCATGCTGGGCTTCATTCTCATGGCACACACCTACTCCTCCAGGCAAGAGAAGTTATTCTCTGGGCCTGGGGGAAAGTATTTGACAGTAACTGATCAGGACGAATGGCTGCTGTGTGCCTCTCCATGTCAGTGAAACACGGTAACGCGCCATCCAGAATTTGTACTACTGCAGCTTAAAACATTAGGAAAATAGCCCGATCAATAAATCCTCAATGACTGCACTAGCACATTGCTGCGTTATCACACAAGTGGAAACAACAAATGTGTCACTCCAGTGATTGTTTGATGTGAAATCATGTGGAACGCCTCATTTGGAGAGCAGCCCGGTCGGCCTTTCTGAAACTGATCCCCCTCGCGCCATGTTAACGAACGCTGGAGCGTGAAATCCAACCTCGCATCTGCGCTGCTGCAATCTCATTTTGTGCCCGCTACGTGTCAGCGTCTGTTTTTATTTTCTGGCACCTTGAGCAAGTGTTAGCGACTCTAAATAATAAGTGACACACGGACACTTTGCTAGCAACGAGCACCTGGACTGTAACATGGCATTCATTAAACCCCAACACATTCACCCTCTGCACTCTTTTCAGTACCTTCCTTTCTTTCCCTTACCACACGATTACTCATGTGCCTACTGGCAATGTGAGAAATGGAAAATATAGCATGCCCCACTGGCCTAACAACTGGACCATGATTCCAGCAAAACTCTCCTCCTCTTTGGTCCCCTTTATCCTTTCTGCATGGTACATTTAATAAAACCACAGGCACACCTTGGTCGGCTTCGTCATTAGAGAAGATTAGGCACTTATATTTTCTTCAGTGCATTGAAACCTGGGATGCCCTACACAGGTGCAGTCAAGCTAAAAGGGTATGTTTTTGTTTTAGATGAGAAAACAAATTTTAGGCTAAGTTAACTGCCTCTCTACAGCTTTGTAACATGCAAAAAGCCTGATTTTTTGATGCATATCTTCCATGAAGTTGAACTTCAGAGAAAGTAATGAACAGTGTGCACCATGATGGTTTTGAGACTTGTAAGTGGTCCCTTATCCTGTGTAACTACGAACTTACCAGCAAATGAGTCAACAGAAACAGAAAGATGCAGAAGAAAATGCATGTTGGGTAACTTGTGGGTGATCAGGAAGTTGCCAGCAATCATCCTCCCCAGAGGATTTGCTGAATTAAACATTTACTATCCTTCAAAGAGAAAGCTGTGTCTGGAAGGGTGGAGAGATTATAATGGCTGTGCCATACTGCACTGGGTAATGCAGGGTAAACTCAACATTTCCAAACCATGTGAAGGAGGAAGATAAGATTTATAAGCTTTAGGTACAGCAAGTTCAGTCCAATGAGCTAAAAATGGGGTGACCATGAGGATTTTTCACAGACCATCTACCTTCATTGGCAGGCCAACCACTGCCATTATTAGCAAAGACAATGACTGCTCCTTAAGCCTTTAGTCATAACATGTGTGGGTTTTGATTTTTTTCTCTTAAAAAAAAAAAAGCTTTCCAGGGATTACTTGGAGTATTTACCTGGGCACCCCATGCAGCCTGAACTTCCCAGTGGCAAAAAAAACTGTCTTGGCTAAAATAAGGTGTGAAAGTAATACTAAAATATTAAGAAAAAGCATATATATACACACACACACATATATACATACAGGTTCAACAAAAACAAAGAGAAGAGAAGACTGATGACAAAAAATGTCATTAGTCTTTAAAAAAACACAGCCTGCAAAAAACTCAAGTTAAAGGAGTGAAACACCAGGGACCCATCAAGCCAAAATCAATAAAGCAGCATTTAAAAATCCATTTCCAGTTCAGGATAAAGCTGTTGCTATATGGGGAAGGAAAACCCATCAGTGGTAGCACAGAAAGGACAGAAGCAAAAGCAAACCGAGGAGGCTGTGTATCCTGAGAAGAGAGATGACTGTTAGAGCATAAACTGCGTCATCCACAGAACAGCTAACCATTCAGCAGGTCGATGCAGTGTGCATATATTTGAGGTTGGAAGAGTGAAAAGATTCAGGTTGTGAGACTCAGTCTTCATAAGCAAAGATTTTAGGGCAACCAGCTCAACCTGAACTCTCAGGCAAAATCTGTGGCAAAACCAGCTAATACATTGTTTGGATGCGAGGACAATACTACATAGAAGCAGATAGGCGATCTGACTGCACACAAAATACTATCTGAGATATCATTCTGGATCTATACACGATGTAATGGCTCAAAAATTAAATGGAAAGAATGAAATTAAAAAACTCAACAGTATAAAAGTGAGCCAAAACCAATTAAGAGAGAAAACATTTGTAAATGTTGAAGTACTCAACACATCCTAATAGTTAGAAAGAAGGCTGAGAAGTGAGTTAAGCCCCCTTAAAAGATTCTTCTGCATAGCCAACACATAAAATTGTGGCCTCTGCAATCTTGGTGAACCATGCAAAATATAAGCCAGTGACTGGCGGTGGAAGTCAGCAAATGGCAAAGGAGAATCTGCAACAGTAAAATTTCTTATGTTTCATTTAGCAGCATCTTCAGGCCCTTGAGTAAACAATTTTCCAACTTTTTCCTGGACACATACATAGATGTAGAGCTGTAATATGGGACTGAAGAAGTCAACTGTTTATTCACAGCAAATATTTCATGGATTCCTAAACCTGTTATTTTTCATTAACTTTAATCTTGGCAGGTAGCAATGTTTAACGCTACTTTCTTTAAAAGAAAAAGCAAAAAAACAAATAACCACACCCAAATATTTCACTATTTTTCCAAAGAAAAGGAACTAATGTAGCGTAGGTAGCAATTGCCATGACATTTGAGATTGTCCCATAATCCAGTTTCAATCTTCCAGCTGGAGAGGGGAGACTGGATAGTTTGAAATCTGTAAAGCTATTCAATTTTAAAGGCTTAACAGGCAAATAAAAGGCAGTGTAGGCCAGTGACACCAAATTTGCTGTATAATGTGTAGTAAGCTGGATCCAGATTTTATACGTGTCCTCTGTTTGCTTACTCTGATACAAACAGTTACAGCAAACCAGAAATATGTGCTGTCTGTGCAAGATGGACTGGAATTCTGTCCTTGCTCACGTCTGATCTGTTCACACAGAAGTCAGCAGGATCAGCCAAAGGAAGAGACATTCTCAAGATAGAAGGTATTTAAAAGCAATGACAAAAAAGCCCTAAAAAATTTTATCATAAAGGAGGAAAGGTCATGGGGAGCAGAGTATGCATCTTTATATATTCTTTGCATCATCTTGTAGTGTGCAACTAGCTCTTGTCCACTAACCTAATCAGGAAGACATATTTTAGAGAGTGACAAGTAAGAATGAATATAGTCAGTCTTGTTTTCATCGCAGGACACAGAGATTGGGTTTGGATGTCTTTTTGAAGCATTCATTTGCCAGGCAGAATGGGAGCCTGAGGGCAGAAAGCTTCAAAAAAGAGAAAAATATATATCCCAAAAGTCATCTAAAATACAGGGCTACAGTCAGCTAGCGTAAATGAATGTAACTCCACTAATGAGAAGGAGCATCTATAGTATAAACTAGAGGAAGATCTGTCCATGACAAACTGAAATTGTGCCTTTAGTCACATCTGATCTGTCCACAAAAAAATGCTTGCCTTCTGGGGCAAATTTTACTATCTGCTCAAGTTTTGTTTGGGGAGTATGTGCAGCTATGTCTGCTGGGAGAATCAGGAGGGGCAGAGGGAATGCTCTGGCATAAAAAGCTCTACATCATTAACATCTCGAGAAGCAAATTCCATCCTCAGTTGCACAGAGGACAGTTAACCCCCTCCAGAGCTCTGCTCCAGACAATCAATCCAATGCCCAGTTCTCACCAGTCTTGTAGTGAAACTCCTGGCAGAGCCATGCTCTCTGAACGCTGTGTTGGCCCAGAATAGGAGCAACTTTGCTGAAATAACCATCATAGACATTCTACCATAGAGCTGAGCTGCCTGCAAGGGGAAGGGGAATGCAGTTAGAAATAAGAGAGAATTTATCTGTCATGAGTGGCAGAGTGCTCCAGTTCAGAGCAAATTCCTTGTCATTTACGCATGCAGCTCTGTGTGGTTTTAACCTTAGCATAGTCGCTGGTAAGTCAATAGTACAGAAGGGGTCGCGGGGAGGATGATTTATTTTTCCTTCTTGCTGCTGCAGAGCAACTGCATATTTTCCTTGTCAACAGCTGTGGTTCATATACACTATAGAGATAGGCAGAAAGAGGAAAAAAACCCACCCAATAAGCAAGATGTAGGACTCTGAGGAATTGTTATTACATGCTGAGCATGACAATATCATGCTATTCGCAGTCTCCTCTCTAGGTCACCAGAGATTCCAGCGTCCTTTGTCCAAAACAGTTGTTCTCCCCCAGGAGTCTGTGCAAACCCTCATCTTTCTGCCGTACTGCCAAACCCCGGGGGAGGCTTTAACCAAGGAAGGGTGAACAAGTCCCACTTGTGCACCTAGCTGAAATGCCTCTGCTCTTCACACCAAATTATCACAGGCATGTCTACCCTCTTTCTTTGTATCCCTCTTCCACGCTTCTTTTCTGCTGCCTTCCACGTGACTACTCATGTCTGTAATCCCTTCCCAGTCCCAGTCCTCTAATGCCTTCCATGCACTTCTGGGGGGAGGTTTTACTGACATTAGAGTCCACAGGGACACGTAATCTCGACACTGACAGGCAGTGACACTCCTACTTGCTTTTCACCTTCTCCACACACAGCATCTTGCTTATGGCTTAGGGTATTAGAAGCTCCAAGACAACAACTCTGGCTCTGCTCCCTTTTAGCATAAAGGCTCACAACCAAAGACGGCGGACCCACTCTGTCTATCCGAGCCACCTCTTTGTCACAGTAAATAATCACTCAGTCTGCCCCAGCAGCAAATTAAACATGGAAACCTAAACTGCTGCGAATGTGATGGCATAAGAATGCCGTTTCGGCTACCACAGCTCAGCTGATGAGGGGTAGCTCATTAAATGGTGATTGTACCAGCAGTGTTTATCAAGAGCCTGGGATTTTAGGCTGCTAGAATTTAGCTGTAAATTCACTAGCACCTTACTGGCATGAAAATGCAAAAGCATTCAGGCTCTGGCCTCTGCCTTAGCTTTCTTCTGGATAGGATAGCAAATATCGACAGCTGTCTATGAATATAAAACACAAGTGCTGGCCTAAACCTTCACCCACCATCTAAGCCAAACTAAAAAAAACATATTCAAAGGGGTAAGAAGTCCTTGCTTTACTCTACAAACTGCCTTGAATTATTTTGGCACTTGCCAAGAGAGCTGAAGTCACAGTTTCATGATAAAGGCTGTTCATTGAAATGATGATTAACAATTATGTTGTGATCGTGCCTCAAAAAAACCTCTGTCAGGTCCCCACCGTCTGCAGCGCTCTCTCCACAAGCATTCAGCTTACTGAAACACCGAATCATTTTTGCAGGTATGCATGCAAAAATACCTGGGCTGGTTCTCGGGAGACTGTGACAGTTACAACTGGGCCACACAAGTCACTGCCTGAATGACCATTTGCTTCTGCTGGGACCAAATCCACCTATTACAGTGCAAATATGCCCACATACATTCAACAAGGGTTTGTTCAGACTGGCTGAAGTTAGGGAGGACAAGAAATTAAGATAAATTATTTAGAGTTCCAGTGAAATCCAAGTGAACCTATTTAGCCATGCAGTTCTGAGCTGAATCCTTCTGTAGAGGTGTTCAGCAGAAGCTGAGGTCAGTAGAAAGAGCAAAATTTGGGTTTCCACTATCTTGCTTTCACCAGAGAGATTTTTTTTGGAACAAATAACATAATATCTGAGCTTCTCACAGCAACCACGCTATCCAAGTTTTTCTGTTTGAGATCTCATTTCATGTGTGTAATACTGGCTCCATAAATGGCTCTTGGAGAAAATTGTGTTACAAATACAAACATATCAGAAACAGATGCAGTCCTGCAGAAAACTAGCTGTTCTCAGGTAGAAGAGTAAGCACACAGAGTGCCCAAACCAATTTTAATGTTCAACTTCATAAATAAATAATGGAAAATAGTCAGCGATAGTCACAGAGGTCCTGCAGCCGGACTGAAACCTGATTTCAAACTAAACACTGCGGAAAAGTGAGCAGCACTGCTGGCATTTCCACAATGCAGGTTGGAAGGAACATTATAACCACTGATTGACACTTGACTCCTTCCAAATAACCTTCAGGAGTTGCACAAAAACAACATCTCTCTGCACCCACTTGCCTTCCACTCCGGCTCGCCAGAGAAGTGCATTGCATCCTCCCAGATGGACTGAAGTTTGATACTGGCAGCTGCACCGATGAGAACAACAAAACACAAAAAATCTTGCTCTCCTGGGCTAGGCGCTGAGCTATGCCTACGTGTCTGGAGCCAGATACTTGCTGGCCTGGCTTTCACAATGCCAGCTTCTCTTTTGTTGTGCAGCACCTCTTACACAAGGAACTGTGTATCTGCTTTCATTCACAACGAGAGATCACCCACAGTGCTGGACCTCCATGTGCCGGGAGGGAAATCTTTCTCTTTCACTTGGTGGGTTTTATGAGGGCTATCTTCCAGTTTGCACATTAAAACATATGGCCTGATCCAAAGATCATTCAAGCCAACAGAAAGGCTCTTCTTGACTTCTATAGGCTTTGGCTCTTGCTGCTGTGGAGAGCAAGGAACTGTGGTCTTCATAATAAGGCCCCGGGCCAAAAATAGGGTTGCACACATGACACGACTCTCACCCCAACTCCATTCTCATCCCCCACCTGCTTCTGCAGGTCACGGCTTTGTAGCCTCAGGAAGATGTTTGTGTCATGGTCCTACTGACACAGGTCAGAGTTCAAGGAAGCCCAGTAAATCATGACTCTAAATAGGGTAGGGCTGGAGCCCGGCAGAGGAGAGAAGGGAAGTAATGAGAGCAGATCCATCTCTTTGAAGAGGAACAAATGTGAATGTTTACAGTCCCCCTGGTGCATTCTCCCTCTGCTGAAAACATGTTCAGACACCGGTTGGCTAATCTGCCTTCTGAGAAGTTGTGCTGAATGGTAAGGAGCCCTATTCATGCCATCAACAAGATCTTAGCCTATATTTCAGTTTACCCTGCAAAAATCCTAGTGGCATGGAAGGAAGCCAATGCATTAGCCCTGTATTTTCATATGCACTGTACCAAAGAGGCTGAACTATGTATTGTGTATTCCCAAAAGGCTGGTGAAATCAGACTTAGTCCCAGCACACAGTGGGATTCTTCTCAAAAGGGAAAAAGCAAAAGAAATCCCAAACCAACCAAACCCCAGTTAGCAAACAAGACAGAGCATGTTTCTGCACTAAACCACAGTACGGAGTTTACCAACCTTTCACAGATCTTCTTCTTTTATCATTGATCTGAAGGCAACTACTTCTCCCCGGCAGCAGATGTATGATCCAGCTCCTTTATACTCCAATATTTCTAGGTTTCCTATACAGTTCTGAAGACCTCAAAGATATTCCCACTGCCTGTCATTACTGCAAAGTGCATTAGCGTGTCACTCTGTCACTCACTGATTTCCTCTGCCTCATTAAAACTCCGGGAGCATTTAATTAAAGCTGAACACAAACTGATGATGAGGCCTCATGACACTTTTGCTCTTCTGTTTGTTGATCAGTAAGTGCTAAACTCAAGGGACTTAAGGAGAAAGTCCAGGACAAAATGAGTTGAGGAAAGTATGAAGGGAGAGTCAAAGTCCAGGTGTGGGACATCAACTCAGCAAAATCATATTTCACACTGAGATCCAAGCAGCAAGGGTGGACACAGTATTAGAAATGCTTGATCTTTCTTTCTTTTACAAGCAGTCCGTGTTTGAAAGACATCTGAAAGGCATTTGCAAGACAGGACAGTCCTAGACACAGGCATAGGCTTCTAAAGGGAAGTGTGATCTGCCTGCCGTGCTCTATCCACTTAGCAAACATAATCCAGGCTGTCTTCAGCACAGTCTCTTTACTGATGCCTCATCTATGCTAGAAACATTATACTCACAGAGCTTTATTGCCAGACCCTTCCTTCCTCAAATAGACACAGAAAATTATCATATGGACAAAATCCTGCTATTGCTAGTAAAATGATTTATTCCAGCTGAGTAGCTGATCCTAGGCTTCATTTGCTCTGCAAGAAAGTCCCAGCAGAGATTCACACAGAGAAAGGCATCCTCAGGTAAAAGCAACATTCATGTGCCTTCCGGACCTGGCCTTGGCTGATATCACTTTTATTAGATGCCTGTTTCAGCGAAGAACAGAACATTAACCATGTGGGCAGTCAGCCTCCCGCTTCTGTAGCTTTCAGTGAGATCTCCAACTTGTCTTAAGCCCTCCTAAGACACAAATATTGTTCCAGATTGAGTTTCTTTTATAAATTGCAAAGGAAGCTAGTGCATTTTGCAGCGGACAGCGGTGGCCTAATTTTTTGCTCTACAATCATGCAAATCCTTGCCCCCAGAGGCCGAATGGCTCCTCTCTTGACGCAACCACAGAGAAGTCTGTGGGATCAGACCAGCGTTTCCCACATAACCTGTACATTCAGATGTTGTAGTTTTGAGTTCAAAAGAGATCACAGAAACATCCATACTGACCACATACTTCTACGTGGCATGACACATTGCCTATATTCTTCATTTTAAACATGAAAGTCTTTAGTTAACAGTTTCCAGTTTTCAAGCAACTACATCGAGCACAACAGTGAAGGCTCAACCACCGAATCACTTTCCAGGCCCTGATGAAGAAGAGAGTTAATTGTCTGAGGTAAGCCCCAGTGCTAGCAATATCCCTGGCTGCAAAAAAAAACCTCGAGAGATCTTTGCCAAAAACCCTAAAGGAAAAATTGCTGGCTCCTAGTCTGGCAACAGTAGGTCCTTGCCATGTAAGAAAGACACAGAAGACAGACATTGAAACCACTGTGCTGTCTCAGAAATATGACAAAACACCCCATTTTGTTGGTATTGTCTATGGGACTGGGCTAGAAAACAGGTTAATATGAATTAGTCATTTGTAGTCACTATTTTTCTTATTCTTTCCTAATTTACTTTTGGGTAATCTGTGAATTTTAACAATGTAGGTTCACAGTCGTAATGACTGCCATTTTTGTTATTTATTATTTATTCTGTAGCTATTTTGCAAGGACTCCCTTCAGGCCATGAGACACATCATAGGCAAGGAGCACAAAATGCAAGGTGACATGGATGTGCAAACAGCCTTATGTCTGATTTGTAGGCTTTGAGTCGTTATTGTTATTTTCTTTTTAGGTAAGTAAATGTAAGATGCAATGGTATCAGTCGTCCTTCCTGGCGCCTGCTTAGCCACACGAGCGATAAGCAACGCAGCTCACAGTATTGCTTTAAGTAGGGGACATGCACAATTCCCTCCTTTGGCTACCTGGAACAATATACTTCAGTCTTATCTGCACAGGAGAAAAGCATTGTGTTAGCAAACGTACTTGTTAGTACAACATTCAACATAATTTGTCCTTCTGAACAATGATTATCAGTTTTAAAAACACATTAAGTGACTTCAGATATTTCACAGAAACCCAGGTTAGTGACTTGTTAAAACGTTTAACTGTGTCTTGGCTCAGGCCCTCTGGAAAGTCAAGGACAAGTTTATCTCTCTACCTATAAAAAACTTAACTGTCTTTACTTCTTTTTAAAAGAGCTGGTTGTAATATTTAGTTGCTGAATTCTCTGCTGCTTTCTGTTCTGCACACTCTGAGGCGCTGAGCTGCTGCAGGTATTCTTGACGACGCTCAGTGAGAGGCAATCCAGCACAGGTCTGGATGAGCATCCAGCATCCAGTGCTCCCTGCTCCGCCGTTGATGAAGTCCACCAGCTGCAGCTGTTCAGACAACTTTCCTAACACCATCCCATGATGCAACGTCTCCTGCCCAGAAATTACTCAGAAATCCCCACTTACAAAAACAGGACACAGGAAGAGGGTTTTTAGGACACCCAGGACAGGCTGGCATAACCACAGCTCTGTCAAAATATGTGTCCCTCGGTGGGCATAGTAACAGTCTTGCATGGTTAAGTGATGCAACCTGCTATGTTCCAAATAAGCATCAGCTGCAATTTTCTCCATTTTTGTTGAAAATTACATGTGGCTCTCAAGCGCCTGGCAAATTGTCAACACAGCCCCTATTCTGGTGCAATTCAAGTGTCCCTAATCCAAATGGTATAAAAGGAAACAGTTACAGAAATTCTGAAAATAAAGGATTATATTGGGTTGATGGCTTTTTAATATTTCTTAAAATCCTGGGGGTGCCTTCTGTAGACATCTACTTTTAGGCAAAATTTAAAAGCCTGAGCTGCCATCGCTTTCCAGAGCAGCTGGCTTAGAGGCTATATTTAGAAGATCTTGTCAAAAAGTTTCCTTTAAATCAGGCTGCTTAGTCCTACGTAGAAAAGGATGTAATTTTATACTCATTTGGTTAACTTTTAGCTATTTCCATACACACACATTTTTTAAAGGAGAGAGACGACTGGGCTACCTCCTAAATTTAAATTAAACCATCATAAAAAGCTTGCAGAGAAAATGCCAGCTTTTTGCCTAGTGAAAAAACAATGCAGTATTTTCCTGGCACTGTATAAATGACTGATTCACAGTCGTTATCTTTGCAAAATGCTCAAACTATGAAATTCTTCATTGATTGGCAGTTACCAAAAACTTTTGGGCAGAATCTGGCTTATGTGATTTGAGCACTGCTTAGCATCTCCCATGAGAAAGGCTTAGCATGAGTTTTCTTCTTTTGAAGGAATGCAATGAAACTGAAGGAAAACCTGAAAGCATGAGGAAAGAAGCAAGTGAACAGAACAGTTAAATTACTATTACTGAAGTGCTCGTCAACCATCTTTAACCATCAAACATTAACGTGATCCTGTCTTCTTGGGGATGGATTACATGATCTCTTTCTGTAAGTCTTTTCCATCTCTTACATCTGTGATTCATCTCTTTTTTGAGCAAAACATAAACCCAGTGTGCCGATCATTCATCATCATTAAAAATCTCATTGGATTTTTCACAAAAGCAGATATGTTTGTTCTAGCCAAAATTCCAATTTGTGTCATTACTGTGTACTGCCGACTGTCATGGTTTAACCCCAGCAGGCACAAAGGACAACACAGCCGCTCGCTCACTCCCCCCTGGTGGGATGGGGCAGAGAATCAGAAGAGTAAAAGTGAGAAAACTCATGGGTTGAGATCAAGACAGTTTAATGGGTAGAGCAAAAGCTGTGCATGCAAGCAAAGCAAAACAAGGGTTTCATTCACTGCTTCCCATGGGCAGGCAGGGGCTCAGCAATCTCCAGGAAAGCAGGGCTCCATCACGTGTAATGGTGACTTGGGAAGCAGACCGCCATCGCTCCAAACATCCCCCCCTTCCTTCTTCTTCCCACAGCTCTATGTGCTGAGTGTGATGTCCCATGGTGTGGGACATCCCTGAGGTCAGTTGGGGTCAGCTGTCCCAGCCGTGTCCCCTCCCAACATTATTTCCTCCATGCTATTGATATGAGGCAGCACAGGTTGGGGTCCAGTGCTTTCCATGCTGTACAGATACACCATTTCTGTTTCAGGGCATTCCCAAGGAGCCAGCTAATGGAGTCTGGGCACTTATCTCAGGGGAATACCACAATATCCTTCTTTTTTCACTTTTCCTTGGGCATTCACTACTGTAGGCATTACAGACAGAATGATGTGCTAGATAGGTCTCTGCTTCAGTCTGGCTTGGGCATGCCTGTGTTCTGGCATCCCGTGCCTAAGGCCAGCATGTAAAACCCTACCTGAGAAAATCAACTTAGTGATAGTAGGGTGATAATACAGTTACCAGTGAGAGTACCGATAATTTCATTGCACAGCGTCCAGTACAGAATCTCAGCTCAAAGACTCCTCAGAAAAAGAAAATTCTTAGGGAACAGAAGTTATACTTCATTTATTGTAATAAAGCTATAAATGCTGTAAAATTCTAAGACCAAACTGCTAACGCCAAATGGTCAAAGAGATTTACAGCATCTCCAGTGCATTGAGACACTCTTAACAGATCCTTCTGGATCCTTAATTTAACAACCAAAATATGGAAAACCCCATGTATGTCAAATAGATTTGGACAAAAAAAAAAAAACCCAAACCAGAATACAAATTAAAGTGGAAAATATCCACCATAGTTGGGGTTTAGGTTAGACAGTGGAACCTTCTAAATTGTTAAAAGAATGAATCCTGCACGTTTGGCCCAGGTATGTGTGCATGGAAACACCCTTGCCCCATGTCTTTTCCTCTTCACACTGAGACATTATAGCTTGCTTTAATATACTCTATATGGCTGCCTGACTGGCAAATTTTAACACACAATACCTTCCATATGTGTTAGAGAAATTTCCTGATGCACCAACAAAACTTATATCTGTGCACAGGAGCAAACCCAACAGTCACTGTTCTCTATCCTGTGTGCGTGTTGTCAGTAGTAGAAAGCCAAAGCCAAGTCAAAAGAGGATATTGAATTCTTTACAGTGTGTCTACCTCAAACTAGCAGAATGAAATCCAAAAAGAAAATATTTAGATTCTATATTAGGAAATCAGAGGGGAAAAAAAAAAAACAGCCTCTCTGGAAGAGAAATAACATCTATTAATTAGTTTTGGAAAAGAAGGACAGACTTCTGATTATGGCACCTGGACTTGTAACACAGGGGCTCAGTTTCCAGTTCCTATACAAACTTCCTTTGGGGCTTCAGGCAAGTTCCCTCACCCAGTAAAATGGGACAAGGTCTGTCACTCATCATTTGTGTAGTTGACTGAGCCTGTAAGATCATAGGGGTGAGGTCTTCTTACTACAGAAAAATGACCAGCCCAACATGGCTTTGCTTTCCATTTAGACCTCTGAGTGCTAGCATATAAATAAGAAATAACCCCACTGTATTTAAAACTGCTTGGGACAAAAAAAAATAGAAGATATGCTGAGGGGGACAAAACAATAATGATAAAAAATCATGTTTCTTGCAATAAAGGAAGGCAAATGACATTGTCTGAAGAAGAAAAGACCAGTTCTGAGGTGGGACAGGCAGTGTTCATAGCTGGGAATAGGCAGTAGACCCCCAGGATCTGGCAGATGGATGTTGCTGCCTCAATATGCGGGACAGCAGGATGGGAGCTGACAGCAGCTCCGGATTCCTGCTGGGCTGCTCCTCTTTTAGTTTCTGTCTTAAACCACTCTGAGATGCTGCTGGGGGCTGTCGCCAGCTCCTGCTCTGCCCTCCAGAACATGGCACCTTGGGTGACTTTGACGCACCACCACATCTTCTAGCCTGGTGCATACCCTTTCCCCAATCCCTCACCATGGGCCTATCATATCATCTGCCCCTTCACCCATTTATCTGCTGGTGTTTCCTCTGCTGCTAGCCACTGCAGGAGAGGTACAAAAGGACATGGAGAAGATAATGCCATAACCCCCATTCTCTCACAGCGTAAATCTTGGATCCTGAAAAATACATGCAGGATTTTCCCTCAGACAGAAAGCAGATTTCAAAACTGGAGAATCAGATTCAGCCTTGGCATATTCCCAAGCAAATGGACAACTCAGGCTAGACTGAAGCCCAAGGGACTGCACAAGGCAGCATCCTGCTTTTTAGCAATGCACTTCTGGCCATCACACCACCACACTTCAAATTAAAGGTCTGCAAAAGCCTCCACTTCATAAACCTCTGTCAGGTACTTCCGTGTCATACAAAACTGTAAGTGACAGAGGAAGGTAAGTGGAGAGGGAGGGAGGAGAACTAATGCACTAAGGAAATCAAATGCTGTATGCACAACTGACATAAGCACTAAATATTTACCTCAGTTTAAAAACTTGAGCTATTTTCCTTTTCAGGCCTATCAAATCACCTTCCCAGTCATACGCATTTGTTATTTTTCCCCAAGGACATGAACAAAAGACATGAACGAGGACATGAAAACGTCTACTCAGGGAGAAGTGAAGTGTGGCTGGTGTGACATGAATTGCTGCAGAAACGCTGCTGAGGGTCCGATGCAAATGCAAGCTTGAGCCACGGGCTTCCAGCAGTACTGAAGACACGAGTCTGAAAATCACTTCTAGCTCTCTCTTTGCATCTTCTGATTCAGCCACCCCACGCTTACCTTTCAAATTACCTGAACCCACATTTCACTTAATTCCTAAGGTGGAATCATAATGAAATCCTGAGCTCAGCTGCTTTTGCCTGAGCCTGAGATCTGCCACTTGAACTAAAGGGACTACTATTGCAATTTCTATTAAATTATTTTTGCAAGGAAATTGTTTTAGCAGAAGCTATACAAATGCTGAACCCTTTGCAAGCTGTGACGATCCACAGGAACTGAAGAACTTTTCTCCCATGACTGTTGCATTGTTTTACACAAGGAAGGATGAACAGGAGGTCAAAAGCAATGCAGGAACAGGAGTCTCTAGCCAACTTTGTGTGCTGAGGTCTAGGAAGTCCCACTAGGAATTTGCTGTGCATTATGTAGAACAATATGGTTTCTTTGCAGTGTCCAAAAATCCTGCCCTACCTCCTCAACAGTGGCATGTAGGTCCTACAACAAGCAAAAAACACTTTAAAATATTTCATCCTGTGCTCTGGCAAAAGCGTTAAACCAGGCTTCCTCGCAGTACTCAAAGCTCACTGAAAGAAAAGCCCCAATCTCTCTGCAAAGACAGTATCTAGAAATAGGTCTTTGAATTCTCTCACATCCAGGATAGACAGAAGCAGAAATAAACGACCCTGTCTCAAGAATTACACATAGAAATTAAAAGAAAAAATACTTCAAAATAGTCTTATGTAATTTGTGACTGTGCGCTAACGATGTCCTGAGGCCTTATTTGAAACCTTATTAAAGAACTGCAAAGTATTATTGCTATAGTGTTATTAAATAACAGTGTGAAATAATTCCAGATGTAATGAGGATGGAAAGGAAGAGGGTGCCTCACACTCTTCACAATTATATCTTCAGATGAGTCTTTTGCTTTAGCTGCAATTTCCCATTCTGTGTCCCAACCGTGGAGGTTCACAGTGCCTTACACACTGGAATTGCTAAGCTGAAGCCACAATGAATAATAGCGCTTTTGTTTCAAACGAGCTTCAATTCCCATGGTTTCTTTCGAGATCTCTCTCCCCCTTCACAGATTCTATATTTTGCTGACTTTTTCTTATATCTAAGTGTCAGCCAGCAAAGAATTGGCAACCACTGTGGGACAATTGCTTCTTCTCATCTCCCTCTTGCAGGGGGAAAAAAGAAGGAAAAAAGATGAATTTAAAGAGACAGCCCGCATGAAGCAGTGAAGCTTACACCATAAGCTACACATTTTCAGAGAGCACGAAGACATGAAGTGGAAGGCTTGAAGGCTTGGGAAACTGGAGAAATGCAGCACACTGCAATACCTAGGTTCTCTACCATGCTACCTGAAGTGGAATTTAAGGGCAATGGACTTGTGTCACAGGGCTCTCGGCGACTCAGAGGCAGACGCCACCCGCACAACCTCACTTCGTCCCCCCCAGCACGCGGGTGTGTGCAGGGAGGGCTGGTGGACTGAGGCGGTCAGGTTGGAAGAGCACTGACTGGCAATTAGGAGACCCATAGGGCATCCTGAGCGGGATTGCTCTGCTGCCACCCACACTAGAGCTCAGAGCCTGGTGAGAGCATCCTTGATGTCGAGCTATTAAACATGGAGAAAATAGTGTGAAGCCCTGGAGTGAGTTGGACAGGGAGATCCATTTTCTTCCCGGCATGCTATGCAAGGGGAGGAACGAGCCCCTACCTTTCCAATGCCTTTCTATGTAGACCTAGGCTACCTGCTATGTGGATGAGCATCCAGTGAAGTATAGGTAAATTATTTTTAATGAACACAAGGTGGTCTAAGCCACCATTTGGGAGCTTCCCCGAACAGGGTTTTGCTACGAGTGAATTCAAATGGCAAACATTTTTTCTTAATTTGGCAGAAATGATTGTCCTCTTATGTTTTCTCCCATAGTGTTTGCAACTTGTTGAATACAGCTAAGGTCCCCAAGGCAAGGGATCTGTGATCTCTGTTGCCATGTTGTAGAACTGTCCTCCATGGTATACTCTGGTCATACACTTTCATTTGGAGTCAAAAAAATAGATGATGCTGTCAGGAAGTTTCTAATCCAGTCCTGGGTCCCACAAAACTGCATCTATTCCTAATCAGTCTCAGCCCTCTCAGAATCCTCTGTGGGCACAGAAAAGTCCCACTTCTGCTCTGGATGGAGGCCACTCTGGTTAGATGTCCCTCCTACCTTTGCATGTGGTCAGGGGTGACGTGGTGCACAAAGGACTTGGGACACCATGGAGGAAAAAGGCAGGGTAAGGACAAACGGGCCCAAATCTGGGAGCCAGACTGGCAGGATGCATGTGATGCCCAGGAGGCTGGGGAAGGCTGACACAGGGATCTCTACCACCTTAGACTATGGGCATGAACTTGGGCCCTTTCTAATCTTTCATGCAGAATTCCCTGAGATAAAGTGCCCTGCTTATTCACCTTCCAACCCTATGCTTTTCCATCTTCCCTAATGCCATTAGACCCAATGAAACCCTAAGACTCACAAGAAACAGCTCTGCCATTGCTCTGGCATGAATACACTGGTTGCACACAGGAATGAGAGCTTAGCCTGGAGACATAAACCCAAATATACAGCTGTGTACGGTATGCTGAAAACTAACCCAGCACAGAGAGCTGCTTTTATGGGCAGGATTTGTTTTTCCAAATGGGATTTATTTAAAAGAAAATTGAATGGTTATAAAGAGCTCACTCTAACAATAACACAGAAAATGAATCCAGTGTTCACTGCCGGTTTTGCTACAGGGTGCAATCCAGATAGAGAAATCTTCTTTAGAGGGTCCTGGCAGCAAATGACCTGCACTGCAGTGCAAACCATGCCTTATGGGGAAACAGCTGGCTCAAAACGGGGACTCTGCTAATGACTGAAGTTAAAGCAGGAACTTCACTTGGGAAGAGTGTTACAATACCAACATGAGGAAGTGACTACGGGAACACCCTGTTTCAATAACCTGTATCAATAGCATAGCAAGGCTCTAGGAGACAAATTAGACTTCCCCTCCAGGAAATTGTTGACAGTCCCCATTTCACCGTCTTTGTCACCAGGGACAGGACCCCTTCAGTCCAAAGGTCACTTATGCTCCCTTTTTGTTCTAGCCAGCTGTATCAAACTGCCTCTGTACAACCTTGCTTCAACATTGATGGCATTTGGGAACTAACTAATGGGTACCACAAAATGCTTTAGGTTTCAGCATAAGGTGTCCATAACCTGCCCCACTGAGTTTCTTAAAGCAAAGCACTTGGGACCTTTTGACCATCACCCTCTACAAACCCTCTTTATCTGTTTTTCCCGGAGCAGTACAATGTGCTGGAGCTTTCTTTGGCCTGTTTGTCTCCTTCAGTATGTGTCCCAACAGGCCAATACACCTAGTCACCTAATTGCAGTTTGTGTGACTACCTGAAGAACAGAAACAAAAACAATTAGCCATGACCATTAATGTTTCTGATACAATTTGCTTCAGAACTACAAATCTATTTCAGTCACTAATTAGAGAGACCATTAGATGTTTTTAATCTGGGGCACATCAAAGACCTTTCTTCTCCAGTTAGGCAATGGGCTTCGTTCAGTCCTGCCCAGGACAGTAAGCCATGCACTGTTGCACAGATGTTTTCAAGTCACAAAGCAGAGCGGGTGCGGGGACAATTTTTACAGCTTTTACTGGAAACCTATTAAGGTCATGGTGTTGAGAAAGAGCATATCAAACCCAGAGTTATAAGATTATTTATACTGGAAGCTGCCTACTAGGCAGCTGCCAGTGTAGAGCTAATCAAGGGACTGGCTGGCCTATTAATACTGACATATTCCCCAGCCCAGAGTCTGCCCGTAGCCTTCCATGCCCACTCCACAGTCAGCAGACAATCCATTACACCAAGAAGTCCTGATGAAATCCCAGACGCAACTAATTTTTTAAACCTGCCCCAACCATATTAAGATCCAGGCAGAGAAGAAGCAGCTGGTTAGTTAGCTGTTATGGACAGAAACCTGGCGAGGTGGATTAGCCCTGAGAGAACTGAGATCGCCTGATCCCTTTCCAAACCCTCCAAGAGCTCCACACACTTTTTATTTCCAGAGACATGGTCTTTGCAGTTTGCCCCATAGAGTCTCTAGTTTTAAGCCGAATGACCTCCCACCTCCTTGTCCCAGCACTCTTATGTATCCCAGCACTACCCCAGCCTTCATCCCCCAACAGCTGCCGTAACACCTCCAAAGCACATTGGAGCATCCTTTCCTTCTCCTGCACTACGAGTCCGACACTCAGCATCCATCCTGCACCCTAAGTAGCAGCTTCCATTGCCTCTACCTCACATTAGCAAAGCCACATCTTTTCTCCAGCAAAGCTTGAGGAAAGAGGTACTGATCACAGGTGAGACTGAACGTGCCTACTCCAAATCTACCAGATCTCACCCTGCTTTATGGTTATCCTAAAGGAATTCAGATTTCAACAGCAATTCCAAATGCACCTACTTGCCCTCAAATGAAGTAGATTTTTCCTGCATAAATTACCTGTGCTGATATCCCAAGCTCATCTTGCCATCAAAAATATGCTTACTTGATTCCCTCCTGGGTGATTTGAGGATCAATTCACTCAAAATTGTATAACACCTTGAAGAGGTAAGACACTTGTGCAAGTGGTAGGTTTTAGTAGGCTACACTAAGCAATAGTGAAAATTAAATGGGTTATATGAGTTGTGCAACATACACAGTTTTCTAAGACCTCTGCAGATAACTTGCAAGTGTTTCTTTTACCATTACATTGGTGCATTTGCTGAGAAATCCAATGTTGCCCAGAACTAAGGAAACCCTGTCAAATAGCTACCAGTGTTAAAAAGAGGAATTTCCCTTACTTAACCTTTTGAGGAACAAGAGGTTAACAGAAAAGGTAAATTGTAAATCTTTCCAGTTTAGAAAGTGGGACCTTTTCAACAGCATTTTCAAGGAAATCTACTGCCAGAGTGTTCCCAGAATTAAAATGGAAAGCCTGACACCTTTAACAATTTCCTGCCACTGTATAACTGTCAGCGTTGCATGGATTTTATCAACCCAGAAGTTAAGTTTCAAGGTTAGGAAACCTTTGCATTCATATGCTTTTAGGTTGTTTTCATACAGTTTTCTTTCCTCTGCAGCCCCAAGATACCTGGCTGAGGAATGCTGGGAAAGGCAGCGCTGTATTCTTTACATATTTTTCCTTCTCCCGTGAAACACCATGCAACAAAGATCTGAACAGCAGAGTTTCGGACCATTCCCATGATCCAAAATAGCTCAAGTCTGTTACCCTTCATGTCAAGGTACAAGACTCAGCTTCCACAAGTGCTGGTGAAGGCACAAACATCATCAGTATGGCTACTGCTTGCCATGCAATTAAATCCAGATGCCACAGCAAAAATCAGAGCCCCAAAGGATGAACACTGTCCCTCTGGGAGTACACAAGTGGCATATGTAAGACCCAGGTAGGAAGCAATACCCAGCAGCACCCAGTAGATAAATGTTAGTACCAGGATTATAATCCAGGTTTCTTAAATCCTCGTCTCATGGCTAGTATGCTGTGGCATCCTGTTTCTGGGGTAAAGCAGCAATTTGGCTTAGCTACACATGCTGAATGTAATTAAGGGTAGCGAAGACTGAGAAGTTACTGTCTTGCTGGGTTCATAACACACATGGATGCACACAGCCTTTACTATCTTATCAGATAAACTTCTTTTAAAAAATCACAGTTCCTCTCTTTCTTGGTCTCTCTCTCATGTGCACTTAAAAGCTAATTCAGCATCATCAAGATCACAGTGAACACTGGGAGCATGGAAAAAGGTCCCAATATTTTACCGCTCCATCCTGTTTATTACAGAAGAAGTGCTGGCTCTCTTCTTCAGAGGTGTTCTAGGGTATACCAGCCCATTTTAACCACTGTGAAGACATTCACGTGCCCACGTCTCAGCCAGAGGTGCTCAGGACACCAAGAGCGCTCCATGTTATGATTTGACCAGTTTCAATAACTGAAGAAATATAACATTATAAACACAACCCAAAAATCACCCCCAAGCATGCACATCGCTGTAAGAAGAGCAGAAGAGCTAACAGGAAGGGGACTCACATGAGAGGAAGAGTCTGCAACCATAGAAAATGTTTCTACAGTGCTGTTAATTATTTTAAAGCCCTTCTCACCATCCCCCACAATATGTTATTTTTAATTTTTTTTTACAACAGAAAGAGCATTTGAGACAGGAGAAGGCATTCAGTTCAGCTGTCCGCTCTCAGCCCTGCAAAACCACAGAGCACTCTCTGTATTTCCACCTCCACCATGCCGGGGAATGACATCACCTCTGCTCGAGGGGGCTGCCAGGCCAACAAAAATAACTGTTACTGACCAAGAGCGCTATTGCAAGGAATATTTTTGGAACTGTATTCTGCATTCCTCCAAGTCCCCTGCTTCCTAGTCCAAACATATCATGGCCTAAAAATTCCTCGCATTTTCTATGCAGTGTTTCCTTTGGGCTCATACAATGGGGCAGTTCTTCTGCTCAGCAGCGCTAGTGTTCTGGAAAGGGAAGGGGAAAAAAAAAAGCTGAAGCACTAAATAACCCTAATGGCAACCGCAGGGGCCGCAATGTTATTTTTAGGTCAGAAAAATGATGCAGAAGGCAACAGTGTCACCTCAGATTTACCTTCCACTGCCCTTTACTGAACAAACGGCCAAAGAGCTTGGTCATTTTTTTCACATGGCGGTAAGGGGACTCACAAATGCTTGTGACAAAGGCCCAGCTATTTAGGGGAATTTTTGCAAGGAAAGAGGAGGCCAGTAGAATGTGACATCTCCCTCCGACAGCACCTCCGGGACCATGCAGGGGCAACACAGCCCCAAAGCCTCCTCACCTCTGTGCTCAGCTGCCCTTCGGCTGCAAGAGGCACAAATCAATGGAGGCAAACCCTAGGTTGCATCTAGGCTGTGCACCAACCATCGTTATCCTGGAGCAAAGAGCAGAAAGCCCCAGCAGGGACTGTCCCTCCTAAAATTGCTCCCAAATGACACTGTACCAATGGCTTCCACTCCCACATCTGTTGGAGTATTGACATAAGGTCATTCTGGAGGCTTTGTCGCTAACAAAAAAATGATTTTGGCAAAATGTATACACTTAATAATATTCATAGAATCATAGAATCATTTAAGTTGGAAAAAACCTTTAAGATCATCAAGTCCAACTGTTAACCCAGCACTGCTAAGTCGACCACTAAACCGTGTCCCTAAGCACCACATCTACAAGTCTTTTAAATACCTCTGGCAATGGTGACTCAACGGCTTCCCTGGGCAGCCCGTTCCAGGGCTTGACAACCCTTTCCAGCCTAAGCCAAGCAACAGAAAAAACTCGTATTCCTTTTTCACTGTGCATTTCTACCATTTTTTTTCTCCTTTATTGGATGAAATCCGTTTTCTTTACTGTCAAGGTAAAAGTCATGGTTGATCTCGCAGGGAGAAGTTACATGTACCTAGATGGTAACTTCATTCCAACTCTGCTCTGCCCCAAACAGAACTATTTACCCAGCCTTGGTACAAATTTCTATTTGAATAGAAACAGAGGCTATTAAACAAAGTGTGCTTTACTGGCCATTACTTTGTTTCTTTTTTTAGCTGCCCAGATAAGAAAAACAATGCAGAAACTAATAGGGGGCATAAAGACACCACTTATGCCACTGATGATGTGCACAAGGTTTAGAAACTGCCTTTACCTTTTTGTTCCTCTGTTACTCCACCAGTCCTAAACAGATAACGATCAACCTTATCTGTTTAGACTATAAAGTCTCGGACTTGCTTTCTGCTGTGCCCTACTCTTCCCACTCGTAAGTGGGCCTGGAGGCGCACGTTTATTAAAAATCATTGTATTTTTTAAGGTATTTAGATTCACTGCACATCTACACACAGACCAGTTGCCATAAAACTGTTTTCAAACTCCAGGAGAGCAAACAAAAATCACTCTTTGGGGTGTTACAATTGAGAGATGAGGAATGGGCTGGGGAAATCAGTATTTAGGTGGAACTAATTAGCAACAACGAAAAGCTAAATGACAACATAACCCACAGCCCCCTTGCGGGATATTCTAAAATGGCTGTACATGTCTGAAGTGTTTCAAGGACTTTCATTATCTGCTCGGTCTACTGCTTTCACAGCTCAGACAAATCAGTATTTTCAACCACAGCATTCAGCCCCGTTGCCCTGCAGAATAATTCTCCAGTTATTATGTCCACAGATACAGAAGCACACAAAATATGATCTCTTTTACTAGGCTAATAAAAATCAGAACGTATACTGTATAAATTTTATAGACCTCAAAGGTCTATCTTCCATAGGAGGAAACGGACTTCAGGCTACTGTCGGCACCATAACAGAGAGCAAAAAATTTATTGGCTGCTTTAGAAAACCCACCAGATACAGAAGTCACCAGCAAAGCAAAATAACATAACTGTAAACTTACCTGAATCTTTCCTCTTCGTGGAGCTCTCATGTTACGGTTTCAACTTGCAGATTAACGCTCATAGAGCCACAAGGGAAAAAGGGCCAACCAGCAAGGAAACTACTCCTGCTTCTTTGAGCCTACCCTAGCAGGGAACTCTATACTTAATCAGAATGCAAAGCACAAGGGCCATATGGGTCTCGCTCGCAGCAACTCTGCATCGCTGTGCTGAGCCCACTCTGCGCTGTGCATGGGGTCACTGGCTCCCTCCAGCTAAGCCGGGCTGGGGGCGTTCAGAGGATAGAAGGCGCCTGCTCTGTGCAGAAAGTCCCGCTGATTTGGTAGGATGATTCAGGGAACCTATTTGTGCTCCATTTCTGAAATACACTGGCCCTTTAAGATATTACTGTGTCACTGTGTGGTCTGAGGTATGTCAAGTACAGCCCTCATGGCTGTGTTGCTCCTTGATGAACCAGGGATGAGAGACTGGAAACCCAAACACCTCCTGAAAGCCACCTGTGTGCCTCCCAGAAGCTATGTCCCAGGCCGAGAAGATCCATGTGGATTCAGCTTCTCCACAAAAAACAAGGGGGAAGCAGACTGCGAAAGCAGGGGAGGGAAGAAAAGGAAAAGACTCGTGCAATTTTCCCCAAAGAAACCAAGGTGCTGAGCTAATGCTTTTACAAAGCTGGATGACTAGGCAAGAGGTAGGAAGGAGGACTTTTTGACTGTCAGATTGGTGAAACTGGGAAGAAGCTGAATACTGGGGTCCCAAGGGAGAGAGACACCATGGTTCAAGCAGAAGCCAGGAGCTGCAGTAGGGGACTCCAGCAGCGGTGACCTGGAGACCCAGAGAGGCACTAATAGAGACTTTGGAGAGCACCTCAAGGTTAGAAGGAAGACCCCTGCACCAGCAATGGGTTTACTTCTTTCGATATAGCTCCTGTGTGCTACAAAGCAGAAAGTGGCTGCTTCAACATTTTCTGCAAATTTTCTGCAAAACCCATGTCTGTTTGCTTGTGGGCAAAACCTCATGCCTCAGACAGGTGAAATCAGACACTTCAATATATGCCCTGGATTCTCAGAAAGTTCCTAAAGACCCCAAACCTCATCCAGTTTCTTTGTGATCAGAGGCAAGACTGATAGCCAGAGCGCAGACCTGAGCAAATGTGTGTTCATGTTCTTTAGTGGAAGGCTACACCTCTAAAAGCAGTTAAGTTACAGGGACATTTTTCTCCTCAGGTTGTTTGGGTCCAGAGTGCCTGCCCACATGGAAACACCTCTCCTCACCTTCATTTCAGTGACCCAGGACTGAGCAGCTTCAGAGGGCGGATGCAATTGTTGTCCAAATAAAACCAGTCAGTGACCACCACAATTTTGCTCCTCCAATGACCAAGGAGTTCAGAGACTATAGGGCAATATGAGCACAGGTGAAAGCCAAAAGGTGCTTTTTGCTTCCCCCACGAGCCACATGACCAGCATAGCCCAGGTTAGTTACATGAGGATCCCATACCCACAGGCTAGTGATAAAAACAGCGGGTGTCTCTTCAGCCCAGCTTTAGTCCTAGTTTCAGTGCTAAAAGATGGAACAAATAGATCTGGCTCATGACTTTGACATTTGCTCTGCTATCATCATCAACTCTATCTGATAGGATGACATTACTTAAGCTGTGGTAGCCAGAGGAAATCCAATGCTAAGGAAATGGACATTCATTTAATGTTTATCTAGGATCTGCTCCACCAATGAATTCCAGATGTTGGCTTTAATTGTCGCATTCTGGTATGTTTAAGCAGCAGGAGTTCATAAGGCCGATTTGTAAATCAATCTGGCAGAGTCATACTGAATCCCATCTTTGCCAGATTTTCTAAGTAAGAAGATGCTCTTAAAATATTAAGTACTTAATGTGTCTGCAATGCAAAAGGAAGGAAAGATTTTTTAAAAATCCCCCCCTGATGTTTTTCTCCTTTTGCTCCTTCTCTCCTTAATTTCCTCCCTGCAAAACTGCAAGACAAGCCACTCCCCTCAGATGAGTGCAATGAATTTTAGCAGTCCTTAAGCTAACAAGGGCAGGTATTAGGATGCCTCCCTGCAATATGGGCAGAGCACTCTGCTCCTCACTCACTTACATTCCTTCTGAGTAACCCCACCGATTTCCCACCATGGCCAACAACAACTGCATGCATGGACTACAACCAGCAGCAGTGTTCCTGATATTTGAGCCCGGGGTTTTCTTAAAGAGGGAAAAAAAAATTGATTACTGCAACCTTGGGACTGTCTCAGGCCCCAGCTTCCATGCTCTTATTAATTTGTGTTTAACTGTTACAGCAGTTATAGCTCATATCCAGAGGTGGTACAGAAATGTCTTCCATATTCTGAATCCCACAGCATCGTACAAGCTCTGAGTTAGATGCTAGGAAACCTTGCAATTGTTTTGTGCTCAGCGTGACTTCACATAACAGCTGAATGTGTCGGACTGGTGTTAGAGGGATTGCTTATTGTGACAGCCAACTTACTGGTCAGGCCTTGCTTACAGGAGAGAAAACTGTTAAAAAATAGCTTCAGCTTAAGTACTGTGTCCCTACTGACTAGGGCAGACACTATAGCTCATTAAAATTGCTTTAGAAACCCGTTTTCTCAAATTCCTTTCAAAACACCTGCTTCTAAGAAAGCACCTCAGCATTCAACACATGTGAACCCTACTTACATTTTTCCCAGGAATGTGTGCTTAGTACACACATTTTTCAAAAGGCGTCCCTGGCTGGTTAGGTAGGGTTTCAGAAGCTTTCAGCATTGGCAATGCTCATCCCATGGAAGTTCATGGGAATTCTTCAAAAGGGTTTAACTCAGCCTCGGCTGACTGCTTTTGAAAAACTCCCCTTTATCTTCCATCTTTGACTGCTCCAGAGATAAAGTGCTGTAAGTTCAGTTTACCACCCTCCTTTAAAATCACAGACCTCTAAATGGGGTCCACTTCTTCCCTCACTGAGAACATGAAAAGCATTTCACTCATGGCCTGAGTCATGCCATATTTGAAGAGAGGTTTGAGAAAAGCAGTGGTTAAAAATCCACCCATTACTTTACACTTTGAGCAGAGACCAAAGTGTCAGCAAAGAACTGGCTGTATCATCTCAGTTTAGCAGTAGTTTAGCATTTGAGGCTGGAAAAAAAAAATCTCACTGCGTTACAATAGTAAATCCCCCCAAATAGGCAGGATGAGGTGAGCAGGCTTGAAAGTACCTTCCAAGTCCATGGGACCATATCTAAGAAAAGCACAAAAGCAATGCCCTCCCAGTAAGTTAAATCCTCATCACTGTGCATCCTGCAGAGCTGGGGTGGCACTAGGTATCATGCCACATCTGAAATACAAAAAGGCAGGTCAGAACTCCATAAGGGAATAAGCAAACTGGTTATTTCCCCACAGCAAACAGGCTCCCTGTGCCAAGTGTCAAAAAAGCTCCAAGGTCTCCAAGGAGGTAGCTGTCAATAAGAGAAGCCATAAAATACTAGAAAAACAGGCTGCAGCAGAAATAACAGGAAATACATTTGGGCAACTCATTGGCTTTTGTTCCCCATGCCTGAAACAATTTCTGTGGTCCGTAGCACATGAACAAAAACTAATAGATTTGGCCTCAAACACAGAAGTGTGCTTTCTCCAAATACCAGGTGGGAAAGATCTGGTGAAACTTTTAAGAGTTTCCCCTTCAGGGCATGCCAACATGGGCTTGGAGGAGCAGAGATGCTGTCACAGGACCTGCAATATTCCCTCCCTCGCTGCAGATGCTGAAGGGTGGCAAAAATGTCACTTGTGAGCAGTCCAGCCTGCAGTCCATCCTCCTGTTAAGTGTGGAGCTCTGAACACAAGAACAGCCAAAAAATTTGTAAGAAAAGCTAACATGGGTCGAACAAAGAAATAGCAATAACCACATACAAGGCGTAACTTCTGTATTTAAGGTTTAACAGTTTAATGTATAGTTGAGTATGTCCATGACCCAGGTTTTGCCTAGAAAAAAAATGCATCCAAATAATTTCTGGCAAAGGCACGGGAGACACACAGGAGCGCTGATGGTACTGAGGATGTTGGGTGGCCAAATTAATTTCTGATGCAATTATGCCAATCTACCCCTGAAATGTGTTGCCCTTTTTTCTGTTTACCATGGCAAGGTTTCAAGCGGCCACCACAAGATTCTCGGTAATTACCCAAGGACAGAGCACCCAGAGAACAATCTCTTCTTTTTGAAGGTCATATAGACATGTTTTAACAATGGCCGTGATTACAGCTTCTTGGACACCTCCCCACAGGCTCTGAAATCCATCCCAGAGGAAAGGTGCTAATAGATTCCCCTAGATGAAGCCAATCAATACACCAATGTGAGCACAAGACAGCTCATATCTCAGGAGCACTCCTGTCAGGACGGGAGGAGCATGCCTAGCACCTTACTAGCATTTCAAGCCAAAGGCACCAACCAGCTTCTCAAAATTCACACTCAGTATTACTCACTTCCCACAAGTGAAGGCTGCTGCATCTTCCAAGCCTCCTTGAAGGAAATGGATTAACAAAACCACACTCAAACCAAAGCAGCTCACAAGAGACCTCAGCTGAAACAACCCTCTTGATGTCAAATTCCCACAACTTTCTCCTGGCTTGGAGTTTCTCCTGCCAAAGCACACATGAGGGCTACCAGGAGAAACTGCAGTGGGCTTGCAGTTGTCAAGAGACACCCCAAACAGAGCACAAACATAGGGCTGTGCCAGGGATTGGGGAGACGCCACCCCTCTCCTCCATGAGATTCCTTGGATTGCTCTGGAGAGAGCAGCAGGCAGGTCTGGGAATCCCAGCCTACATCTGAAGTGGATCCAGCTCCCTTCCCAAATTCCCTGCCAGCGAACGAGGGCTGTCACTAGCTCTTCTCTCTCCTGCCACCTGCACATTCAACAAAGGTGAGATGAAGCTCCTTGTTTACTTCAGTGGAAAGGTCATCATAACTTATTCTCGCTTGAAAAAAACCAATGCAAAACCAACATGCCAACTCATATGGTTTCTCTTTAAGAAGAGAAACATCTAATATTGGAAAAAAGAAAACTCAGTGAAGAATTTGGCGGTGACGCTTTTTCCAAATCAAAATAGTTTTGCGATGGAGGATTCAACCCCAAAAATTTCAAAGCCCTTTGTTGACAATCAAGCAGAAAACTGACTCAACTCCATAGTTCAACTGGCTTGAGAACATTTTTCAGGGAAACAATGAACTGGAAATTAAAAAAAAAAAAGGTAATAAAAGTCCTATGCATCATTTGGACTATGTGATAAACTCAGATTTAGTGGCTTGGTTGGCATGAAGAGATCAGGAAACAATCCACATTCGGCATTTTTTGCCCTATAGCCTTTGTAGCGTGTCTGTAAGAAAATGATAGACACACACAGGAACACACATATCTATAGAAAGACAAAAGAAAAGACTGCCTTTTTTGCACTGGATCACTGCAATGGAAAATTATTTGCTTCCCTTTAATTTACATGAAATATTTTCTGTACAGGCTGTTAATAATTTAGCTTGTTATTAAACAACAGCATTGTTCTTACTGTTTGTCTCCCTGTTGTTCTGCCACTTGCAGTAATTTAAAACAACCCAGAAGAAATCACAGACAGATGCATTGTGTAGAGGACAGATGTGTTGACCCATACAGCACTTTAACAGCTAAGCTTGCAAGGTATGTTTATGTTCTTCGCTTTTACTGCACATTAAAAGAAGGTTGTCTTTAAAACATTAACTTGAGACCTGCAAAATACATCATGGGAGTAGAAAGTGAAGGGATAAATTCTGTGTTATCTGATTCCTTTTACTGCTTGGAGGGGTTGTATTTCTCCCCTCTTTTCCTTGGCTTCAGTGCGTGGAGCAGGTTCCACCCCGTCAGCATGACCAGAGTAAAACTGACGTTTTATGACTGGAAACAGTCCAAGGATGGTGGCTTATGCTCTTAACATCCTGACATCTCAACCTCTGAGAGCAGCAGCGGCACTGCTTCCAGTGGCTGCAGAACACCTTAAAAAGCAGCACAAACTGACAATGAAAATAAACTACGGTTGCAGCACTGCTGGAGTCTGGCAGCCCTTAACAAATACAGCAGCATCTGGGTGTTAAAATACATAAATCTGTCATCATTACCAGGCTAAGGGGTCGTCATCCTATTCACAAAATAAAAGAACTGTGCATAATCAGTAGGGCAGGGAGTTCAGAACAAAGTACGCCTTTTACAAACTCTCAACTGCTGATAGATGGATGTTTGCAAGGGACTTAATGTCTTTAACAGGGTACGTTTAAGAAGGAGTGTAGGTTTCAGAACTCCTGGGATTAGTGCTTTTTTTTCCTCTTCTTTTCCAAATTTATTGCCAAAAGTGTATAATGCACACACTTGGGTCTTCTGACTATGAAACCCACGTTATTATAAAGCAAGAAGAATCAAAGTGCTCTAGCACAGTGATATTATTCATCAAGCACAACACAGACTATGTTGTTTCTCTCATCAAACAAAAATAAATTGCATTAGAAATAGGTTTATACACTATTTGCCAGCAGTTTTCTTGGTTTTCTTTTTCCTTTTCTTCATCTTTTTCTTAATGTGGATGCCAAAGACAAGACAGGAAATGTAGAGAACAAGACCCTACAGAAATGTAAAAATACACCTCAACAGCTGTGCAACATACCTACATGTATGGGTCAAGAAGCTGCACATGACCAATCGATGGTGTGTATGTGCATTTACACATAAAGAGGTAGTCTCCAAAATCAACATTCAAACTATACCTTATAAACTAGCCCAACCTGGTGCTGTTCTTGCTGTAATAAATATTATACACTGTGCCTTAATTTACAAGTGTCTTTTGTGCATTTCTGAGTTAACTGATATCAAAGGGACTAAAATTTGGCTTAAAAAAACCTATCAGTGGTATTTACTGGGCAAACTGAGGGCAGCAGAGCTGTGTGATGGCACTAGTGAATGCGGCACAGAGGTCTCTGGCAGAGACCTCCTGGAGACACTATGCCCACGAAGCTCAACCCAGCTCTGAGTGCCATGAGTCCATGGTAAATCCTTCACTCCCAGTCTTTGGCAAGAAGAGGGATGGAGCACAGGTGCCAAGGACACTGTCAGGAAAAGCGGAGGGCAGTAGTAGTTGTAGGAAAGTTAACAGAAACCTCCTGCTAACTGGGGAAGCCGGTCATCTTGGATGGTTGGCAAGATGGTAGGTATCTCAAAACTGCTGATGACCAAGTCTGCAATTAGCATGATAGCTGCTCATTACTTGGGGCACTACTAATTTAAAGACTCTTAACTACTATTCTGCAGCCACAGCAGACCTTGACTGGTAATCTAGACCACCATCTGCATGCCTGCTTTCCACACACATACGTATCACCTGCTTGGACCAGGGACTGCCTTGGCTTTACTCACAATTGCACCTATTTCTAAGCATTATAGATGTGGACAAATGAACAGCTGTGCACATCAGCATTGCTCTGTCAACACAGGCTGAAATTCTGCCCATTAACTATACGGAGGATTGTAACAAAGACAATTCTGGCTAAAGTCAGAGGCAAAAGATGTTTTTAGCCTCAGACGTACTGACGAGAAAAATCCAACATGTACGCCACATTGGGATCAGAGGCTAATTCTGTTAATATCATTTAACAGAAGGAAGCTATAAATTGCTCAGATCAAACACACTTTTAACGTCAGCCTGCCAGGCATTGTGTATTGCTTTCATTCCCAAACAATTTTCGTGCAGCAAACAGAGCTGCAGTTCGCTATTTGCATGGGTGTAGCAGCAGCTACACACTCCAAAGCATCTGCAAAGGATTGTGGGCTAAATGCATCCATATGTCCTGCATGCCTCGAATTTACACTGGCTGCAGCTCTGGTTTGCCACAGTCTACCACAGGATGGAGTATAGGGGGAAATTATATATCCATACATATATGTATGAATTTCATGCTTACATCCATGGAAAAAAATCTTTTCATTTCCTTTAAATTGTGAACAGGTGTTGTCACCTTCTTAACTTGGCTTCTATGTTACAGCTTCATGAAGGGAAAAAAGAAATCTACCCGAAACAGTAAGGCTTTTGTTAGCCAGAACATGATGTATTGATAAGCATACTGTAAAGTTTGTTATAAAATCAAATGAAACTAATAAAACCTAACAAAGATCTTGTAAAAACTGTGGACATTATACAGCATTAGCACTGAGTTACATTATAGATCTGGACTTGGAAGAAACAAGACTGCTGCCCGGTTGTGATGTTTTCCAGCTTTTTACACCCGTTCACCGAGAACCATCAGTCAAATCACTTGGTGCTACATTTCTGATCAGTCATTTTTAGGATAGTTACAGCTAAAACGGGCACTCACATCATCACCTCTTTATGGAGAAAGAGCTTTTCAAGAACAAATTATTATGGGCTGTTGTGACATCAATCTAGTGTAGCACTCATCGAAATGACTAAAGCTAGTGAAAACATTTTTCTGCAGCAATCTGTGCATTTTGGAATATTTCTCCCTCTTCCTTTCCTCTCCCAGGAGAGTGGTCATTTTCCAAGACTAAACATGCTGCATATGTGGACAGGGAGTTTTCGGACTCTGAGCAGCATTCTCCAAATGAGGAGGAAATGAAGCACCACTGAAATTCAGGGGATAGGAATAACTGATTACTTCTAGATTCCTTTTAACATGGATGCTTCTGCTGTCCCTGTTTGGTCTGGGTGTGTGTCTTTATGCCTACACTAATAAACACTCAGAAGGAAGAGCCCTTAGTTGAGTGAGGGCATCATTAGTCAATGATGAGTCATCTCCAGTGGAAAAGGAGCTTCATTTCCAACTGAACAGTTCTCAGCTATGAGTTTGCACCTAAATATGAAAATATTCACATTTTATGTACTGAGCATTTCATTGACTCCTGTAGTCAATGGGATCAGCTCGTGCAGATTGACAGTTTCTTACCACAGGCTGATACACAGGGTCCCCTCACTTGACAACATCACTTAGCCAGGTCTTGTTATGAAAAAAAGCCCTACCGCCCTACCTGTATCTCCACAGAGGCGTTGCTGTGACCCAGTGACACCACGCCACACGCTGTCAAGAAGTCCTTGTGCAATGATTGCATTTGCTAGGCCTTGAGTAGTAAACTAAGGCTCCCCTTTTCTGCTCAGCTCCCAAAGGCCAAAAACAATCTGAGCTTTAATTAGCAACATAACCATTACTAAGCATCAGTGACTATGGCCAGATCCTCATCTGGTGTTAATCACACTGTGTATGCACAGGAGGCCACCAACATAGATCCAGCTGCTGGATTGGGGCCTTAACAAATTAAACACGAGAACTTTGTTACTGTTTATTGTCACAAGGAATTCTTCATTTCCATATAACAAGTGACTAGTCTTCATTAGTCATGATTATATGCCCTGTGATTGTGTTAACGGTCCCACGCTGGACGGGCTGCCTTTCACACTTCGTGTTGAAGAAAATGCGCTGAAGATGGATTGCTAACTCCATACCACGACCAGCACAAGCCACACCACCTTGTTCTCAAATGCAAATACTGCACCTTTTTTTCTTTTTTTTAAGTGTTGACTCATTTCAGTTTTTGCTTAGCATTAGCAGTCCCTCGGTGCACACATTGCTGACTCAATGTTGATTCACATCTTCTTGCTGAGCACATATCTCTCTGGTCCCCAGAGTTTATTAAGAGGCCAAAACCCAAACATAAATGAATTTGTCATGCTTTTCCAAGATGTCTGGTGGCACCTGACTCTCTGCTACAAATGTTTTCTCAGCTTTTGCACTATAAATGAGTTTTGAGGCATGGATTGATGACTTCATTGGAGATCTGTAATGCAAACCATATTTTACTGTACTTGACTTTTTTTCACACAGTATTTTCTACTACTATGAGCAGAGAAAAGCACATTAGAATATATATCCATTCAGACATTGCCATGATTTTTTTTCAAGATACTTATGCTGACTGTCCAAAAAAAAGGTTATTTTAATGCAAATTTTTCACACATGCCTGTTATCAAACAGAGCTGTCTTTGGACAAGCTGTAAAAAAGCATAAAATAGCAGCTGGCTCACGAGGAAAAAGCTACTTTAAAGATAAATCATCCGATGTCAGGGAAGATCCTCAAAGCAATCAATTGCAGCAGACAGACAGCAGGCATTTAATAGTAATTTTGATTTGTTTGAAAACAAGATGTAGCTCAATTTCTGAACAGCCCATCAGAGGTTTAGGACAACAAGCTGCACTCTCCCTCCTGCTCTCTGCATCAGAGTTTTCCTGTTCCGTAGCCCAAATCAGGCCGAGTGGCTTGATCACTCAGAGGGCCAGGCAACAGAGGGAGATATGAACTGGATGGATGAGGGATTCTTCACCAAAATCTTCCTCCAAATAAACACAAAGAAGAGAGAAAAAAATTGCAGCAGTCAGAGATACAGGGCAAGAAAGAGAAACACTAGAGGAGCTGTTCCTTGGACTTAAACGTTGATCCTTTTTGTGCTGAGATGCAGCCAAGCAAGGTTTGCTTTTGGCAGTTTGCAAACTCCAAGTGAAGCAACAAGTCTACAGTGCAGAGACAGTCCCAAAGCCTACTCTTGTTGCTGCTTCCTTTTCCTTTGCTACAGAAGGTAATAAGAAACACGCATGCAGATGCAAAAATAGAGGCAGTTTGATCTTTCATCACTTGGTTGGGCAACTGATGCAAGATGAAGTATTTACTGGCAGCACCTGTAGCAATAGTCCCGCATGTTGCAATGCTGGCACACCTTGCAGGATTTGGCCCATAACACTTCTGCAAGCAAAAAGTCCTCTCTGTTGTGCATTAGTGAAAGAGGTCATTATGCTACAGCATAAATATTTACTAATAGTCTTTCCTACAGCTGTTCACCAACAATTTTCCCTTCAGAGAATGACCAGACTTCTGGAACAAGTGATACTGTTTATTATTGCAGAAGGAGATGGTAATGGAGGTTGTCCAGCACCTCCTTGTTAGAAGACTTTGTTTTCACTCATTTATAAGTCAGGCAAATCTCACCCATTTGAGCTAAGATTTCCCAGGGAGGGCCTGATTGCTGGAACATGCGATGGCTCCATATGTGCAACCTCACAGCTTCTCCAGGCTGGCCACAGCTTGATACAGGCTTCAGTTATACCATCACATGCTATTTTTTTTCTGCAGAAAAATACCTCCATCCAGCACACAAGGTGGACAGTTTTCAAATAATGAGCAGCTACTCAACATTTTGTTTCTTCCTCTTTGGCCTTAGGCTTCCTTTGAGAACACACGGGAAAGGAAGTTTTATTCTGCAGTAAAGAAACCTCAGGTTTCAACCAAGTGTTTAAAAACAAAATAAAGTTACTTTTCACACCTGTAGGTTATAAACCAGCTCTTCTGAATTGATTCAGCTGGGAAAAACACTTAAAGATAAGATTTTCATGGGCATCATTGTATAAATAACTTTTTGGGAAGATACAGCACATTTTTCTGATGAGCTACAGATAATTCTCCACAATAAGGAACCACTGTACTTAATAACTGCAATGCTGATTTAATACTTATTAAAGAGAAGTTCCTCTTCCAGCATTTGTAAATCTGTCTGCAGTGTAATTGGCATCCCAAATCTTGTGGTAAGCCACAAAAACTATTAAGGCTGGCTAGGAAAGGAAATTGTAGTTTTAACTTATATTGGTTATCTGCTTTTACTGGCTTATATTTCACGCAGGAGTGTATTAGGGCAGGATTCCTTGGATCTTTGGGATCTGGGCACTGCTGTCTGAGAAGATGGGGAAATAAGAAGGACAGAAACCAATTGTTACCATCTGGGTTGGCAAAACCTTTGTCTGAGAAGCAAGATCAAAAACCTTGAGTAAGAGAAGACTCCCAACACAGCAGCAGGAAGATGCTAAATTAGAAAGAAAATACCTTACCAAGTGAAGGAGAAATAGTCTTTTAGGGTGAGATTTAAGAGGTTTAGACTCAACTCTGAGCCACAGCTCATATTTTATGTGGTCTTGGACTAATCACCTGGTCTCTCTTTGCCTTAGTTACCATCTGTAAAATCACAGTAATCTGCCTCATCACTTACAGACGGAGAAGTCCTCCAGCCAGGCAACGTGTAGGTATGTCTACCAGACCTGCAGAGGTTTGCTGTGCTTGTGCACTGAGCTGGCTGGTTGCAAGCAAGGTCTGTCAGGAAAGCCGCAAAACGACATTCAAACAGGCTTTTACCAAAATTACCACATCTCACAGAGGCCAACCTGCAATGAAGACAAGAGAGCTCACCTCTGCAATGTCTGCCGGCACCCACTGGTGTTGGTGGGTCCACTGCCCATTTTTTTTCCTTTGTACAATGTCACAGATTTTGGTTGGTTCTCCATACTGTACTAGAATATAGAGACCAATACGAGTTAAGATTAATAAGAGTTACAGAGCTCTGAGTGTAGGCAGAGAGGTTCAAGACAGCTGAATTTCAGTCTTAGTTTTCTGTAGGACCTTGTGTAAACCATCACCTCATCCTGCCGCAGTGTACACATATATGACACAGGTATGACAGTTCCTCACTTGCCAGCGGTGTGGCAGAGCTCAGTTAAAAACATATAACTCCAAAATCTTTCAATAAGCTATTGCATAGATTCCAGATATTACTGCTTAAATTCCCAGAATATTTTCATGTCAAAATTTATTTTATTTTTTAAAGTCCCAATGTTTAATGAATCATTTGATGCTATCCTGGATTTAATATCTTAGCCACCTTGTGCATGTCTGACACCTGTGTGGTTTTGCACATTTGGTGTCAGCAGTAAAGATGGAATAAGAGGGCTTTTTCTCCTTTGAAGGAGTGGGAGAACAGAGAGACCATATGGTCCAAAAGGCCACTCTGCTTAATGAAGTTTGTGTTTTCCAGAGCACAAATAAAACAGCTCCATCAATTTGATCTTCATCCTCAAAACTGACATGCAGTTGGTCTTAAAACACTGCCTCCTTCTCAAAAATCAACAAAGGATTGATTTGCTGTCAACCCAAAGAGAATGGAGGGCGAAGAGGAGCATCTGGCCAATGCATTAAATGTTTGAATCCTTTGAAAGAATAAGTCAGTGATACCTTGTGTTTACTTGCAGACCTTGGCAAGAAAGACACTAGGGCAACATTTGTTTTCAGGGGAAATTGTTCTAGTGAAAAGCTATTGGTCTGAAACTTTACGTGAACACATTGTACCACTGGAGACGAGGGACATAAGTAATTTGTCAAAAATGATCTGAGCAACAACAATGCACAAGGGTACACTGTGAGACAAGGAAGGAAGGTGCAGAGGGTCTAAGAAGTACTGGTTTTAGCCAACCATTAGAACAAGGATGCATGGAGATGAATGATAACTCAACCCATATGTCTGCCACATATTTAGTTTAAAGTTACCTCTTTCTTGGCACTTTGTGATCAATATTTGTTTGCATAGGGCTCAATCTCACACCCACAGAGGCCAGTGGGAGCTTGCCATTTCCTTTCATAGCTGCCCGATGAGGCTCCAAATAACCAGTGTTTGTGCCCAGGGCTTTTCGGTGCCAAATATAATGAACACTATTGTTCTTAACACAATTAAATTTGATAATCCAATTTCTCTGAGCAACTGAATTGGAGTTTTTGCCTCAATCTTTCCTGAATTCTAGTCCAACTTTTACCCCACGCCTCCAAGCTTTTCCCTTTCATTTGTTTCTGTTGTGCTACCAAGAATAGTCAGAGCTTTCTTTGAATCACAGATACCTCAGTGCCTCTTTGCCTTGGAATAATGAGAGCTGTCTTGGGCCCTGAGCTGTATAGAAGATACTGGATTACACAGAAGATCAAAGAATTTGGCAACCTCCACATACTGCAAAAGCACAAGCAGGACTGGAGCAGGCTCCCTCAGCATTCCTTTCTTCACACCGGTCTGGAAAGCACGTCCAAAAGGAGTCTGTATAGACATGACTCTATAGACTATTTCCACTTCGCCCTTTTTGCTCAAGTAGCAAAGAAAGATGGATAAATGTGGACAGGAGAGAGGTGAACGAGGAAAACCAAATCCACAAACTATGTAAAGTATAAGATGGCTTTTGTGGCTTTATCCTGTTGATACTACAGGAGTCATACAGCAAAAGGGTTTCCCTCATCTAATCATCTCTGTCCTGATAAGACATCATTCTGGTCTCTCTCCCGTACTGGCTCTCCAGCAAAGTGCATTCTCCAAGAATTACCCTGTCATTGGGTGATAATCCTCCGGCAAGCCACACCAAGTGTTTGCCTCACACTCTGAGTCTACAGCAGCCCTCCTGCTGTGAACGCGAAGAAGAAGAAACAGAACAAAACCAGGCCAAGTGCCAACCAGTAGGCATCTGGAGACAGCCCTAAACTCTGTCCTCACTTCCACTGTCTGAGAGAAACAGAGCTTTATAGACCAGACACTGGGGGTGCTGATCAGGCAATAGGGTAAGCAAGGTACCCGGTCTCACCCCCTGCTTTGTAACCCTCCCCTTTGCTCCCTCAGCATCCTCCAACACACCAAATTTCATCCAGCTCTTTCCCTCCCAAGAGGCAAGGAGCAACGAGCATATTTCTGTGGCAGCCACAGCAGAGGAATCACTGATTACCCAGAGAAGTGTCTTTGGGGGCCTGCAGTGATGCTCAGCCCAGCAGGTGACCTCAAAATCCCATCCCCAGGCCAAGCAAGCCCGTTGAGGCCGATCAAAAGTACAGCCAGAGAACCCGTGGTCACGAAGATGGCATCTGAAGCTTTTTTAATCCTGCCTCTACCAAGGGGATTTCTCAGGAATTGAGCATCCTTGGGTCATATGCCAGCTCTGAGCTTTGTTTCAACCTAAATATTATTATTCCGGAATACACCATGTTTTGCAAAAGCTCAGTACGTGGATCTTTCAGCTGTGCGTTTTTATATGGGTGCCTTAACGTTTGTTTTGAGAATTACCCTGTTCCAACAGCAAACATAAAGATCAGTGTGACCTCTCCTTATCGCGCAGCCTTTCCTGTGTGGAATTCATTGTGATCTGGACCCTAGTGACTATTGCATCATTTCTGTTTATTTGTAACCTTTGGCACTCCGTAATCTTATCTGCCTGCAGCCGGCTGCAGCAGAAGATGTGCAGCAACATAGCCAGCTCTGGCAATCCTCAAACACTGGAAAGGGCCAGTTAAGACTGGAGGTCAGTAAATGATTAGCAAGGCAAATCTGCAATCATTGACAGTTACGCAGAAATCAGCTCATTCTCTCCCCCCGAAGGTGAGGCCTGGCTTTTCTCCAGCTCCACTCACCAATCACGATGAGGGTGTAGTTCACATTGGTGCTGCCGAAACCGTTGGTGGCTTTGCAAATGTAGGTTCCTGCATCTTCGCTTTCCACCTCCTTGATTTTCAGCCCTTGCTGAAGGATTCGGAACCTCGTCCAGCCGCTGTGGATAGTGCGTCCATCCTTCATCCACATGGTAAGAGGAGGGGGGTCACCCTCCACTGGGCACAGGAGCTTGATGGTCCTTCCTAGCCTCACGGACTGACGGTGAATCACTTTATCAGCAATCCTTGGGGGGCCTAAGAAAGAACAGAGAGAGGAAGAGCTGTTATTGCTTTTGCCAGTGTTATAGCACTGATTTAAAGACCAGTCATCAATCAGGGCATTACGTTGACTGCTATACAGAGATGCAGTGAAAAATGCTTACCAAAAATCACTTACAACAAGGCTAAAAATGCTGGCAAATGCAGAGGGATAAAACAGACATACTGGTTTGTGCAAGACCTGAAGCTGCAGCCTTGCCATCAGCAGCAGCTCATGTTAACCCACCAGGGAAGCCTGGTTCTGAGACTCTCTTGCTTTTCTAGAGCAGCCTCATTTTCTTATAGCAAGGAGGAGTCCAATACGCAAACTATTCAGCTGTATTTGGTAAAGCAACCGTAGTTGTTTTAAACTTAACACCTATCCTGAAGGCAAAATTAGTAACAGCACTGGTACTTAAAACAAAACCACTGCCCTCCCCCCCAAATGTTATAATCCTTTCATGTTGTATGTACAGTAATTCCCTTTAATAGGCACCAGATGGGCTTTATCTGAGACACATAAGCCTGCAGTTGTCAGACGTAGAGCAATCATAGGGTAGCGCTTCACCAAAAGATACAGCATAGCTTGACATGTTAACATTGCCTATAGTCCAAAAAAAGACATTTTATAAATTGCCTTGGCAACCCTTCTGGTTTGACCTGACTGACAAATATTTGTCCTTTGTAAAAGGTGATAATTTCATGCAAAACAGAGTGTTCCTGGAATGCCACAGAGTGAACACACTGTTTGCCACATGATAACAGGGTGTACTTGGATGGGCCAACACTCAGAAAAAAAGAAGTGATAAAGACTTCAACAGTGGGAATGGTCCCGTAGCTGAATTCAAACCGGAATTCATCTCAAGGCTCTGAAAATTTGAAGCAGAGAGTCTTTTTCCTGCATCTGCCTTTTCATTAATTGCACAAGTTCCCCGCACAAACTGCAACACCAATGCTCTTCCCAGAATAGTCTATTAATGGGCGTGATAAGAAGTGTCTTGCTCTTGCATAAGGACAAAATGTTTTGCTAAGGATTGCTGATGCAGAGTTGCACCCAAAACCCACAAGATGTTTGTGGGATTTGGAACTCTTCCCTCATACTTTATTCCTAGTGTTTTGCAGGATTGGACCCACATGGGATAAGATACAGAGCTCATATTTGCACTTCCTCATGACTAATTCCTATTATTCCAATGTCTGCCTGAATTTTCCCCAGCATGACTAAGGCAGTACATACAGTCCAGTTCATGAATGACTACAGAGCTGCTGTCGCAGTTACTCATGTTGAATCGCACCCATTAATTTCACAGCTTTGCTCATGAACAGAAGTGCTGCTTAAGCTGAGAAAAGAGTCACGAACTAGCTTGAAACTCATTAATTAGTTTAACTAAGAAACTGGTGAAATCAATGGGTCTTAGACACACTCAGATTCTGATGAACTGCTGAAGACCCAAAGAGGGGATCTTGAGAGCACTTATTCTGGAAAAGTCCTTGGCAAAGACAACACCCATCCCTGCACAGCTTCTGCAGACACCTGTGGGACAGTATCTCAGAGGTGATGGTGCCTTCCCAGACTCCAAGGGAACTGGCAAAACACCATGAGAAATCCTGCCTGTCCAGGTCTTTCTAAGCACTGCAAACCACATTGTTAATGTTCTCCACCTTGGGAGATCTCCAACAATCTCTGTGGATGGAGAGATAATCCCAAGATCCTTTGACTGCGATCTCATACAAATTGCATCGAATCTTGTAAAGAGGAAATCCACCCCTCAGAAGGGTGTGCGTTGGCTTTGATAAAGCAGAATTAACCAACATTGAGGATCCAGTCCCAGATTCTGCTCCATATCCCTACATGGTGCAGCGTCTCAGCGTAAAGGAGCAGAAATATCCAGACAAGTCCATAGCTTTGTTGAAATTCTGCGTTGGCCCTTGGGGAGGTCTTTTCTCACCTAGAGCCCTACCAAACTGAGTAAAACTCTAAGAGTAGCTTCATTGCAATCTACTTGTGAGCCAGGATACTACTCCATGCATATTCAAATGACAAAAACAGATCTATAATTAGTGCTGGGGAAAAATGTTTGGTGCAGGGCAAGCAGGGACAGTGGAGAGAGAGCACCCTCCTCCCAGCTTGGAAACCTGCTGTAGCTCCTTCAAAATCCCTTTCCTTCCGACATTCAGGTTGACTCCTGATGAATTTTGAGACCTGGAGGAATCAGATAGTTTCCCAATCACGTCATGTGCCTTGTTGAGGCAGGCTGCACAAGCGGCTCTCCTGATGGCACCAGAGTTGCCTCTGGATCTGTCACATGTTTGGGTCAGCGGTAAGCTTGGTCCTCCTAAATGCCATTTTCCTTTGATTGACCTTTCATTCTGAGGAATTGTTGGATCGCTGTCACAGGATCTATTCGCAGACCTTTATGACATTTAGAAAAGGGTGCGTTTCTTGAAGCCTTTCTGCCTGGGAAGAAAAACACTAGCACGGTCCTCTGCAGCCCTTTATTAGCCCCTCCAGTGACTTTCTTGGGATGAGGAATACAAATTTTCCCCCACTCTTTATCCTGTTCTGAATTCTGCCCAATTCAGCTGCAAGCACTTCTCAATGAGATACAGCCTCAGGACTTAGATGTT
Organism: Phalacrocorax carbo; assembly: GCF_963921805.1. Taxonomy (NCBI): domain Eukaryota; kingdom Metazoa; phylum Chordata; class Aves; order Suliformes; family Phalacrocoracidae; genus Phalacrocorax; species Phalacrocorax carbo. The sequence continues at coordinate 7,380,683 of NC_087516.1, read as the reverse complement.
AAAACCTTGCTTCTGTTCATTTGGTGCTGTAAATATTCCCATTTTATTACCTATCATCTTTGCGTTAATAAGTTTCTGTGCAAGCAGTACTCTCTCTCCAGAACCAGTGCCTTCTCATATGCCAGAGGCTTCAGAGGCCCTGGCAAGCCGATGATAGCTGGACCTCCTGTAGATGGCTACAGCAAGAATAAAATGTTGATATCATCACGGATCCCTGTCTCTCTTTCTAATGTACAGGCATCCACTGGGTCTTATTTCACCACATATCTGTACAGCCCTGCCTTGGGACTGCAACAGTGACGGATGAATGCTTTTCAAGTCAAGATACACTTTGGCACATCTCGCCACTCTGCGCTGTCAGTATTTGGAGGGGAGGCAGAGGAGACGGGGAAGGGTGTTTTTCAAAAAGGCCCTTCGGCAACATCCCCGTGCAGCGGGTGCTGCTGGCACAGAGCTACCTCGCATGGCATACCGTGGAAATCCCACACTATCCAGATAGAAATGCATTCCCCCTCTGAATCCATACATTAAGCTGCCCAGAACCCCTCAGGTTTCCCTGGAGTTTAACTTCCAGGGCTTCTCTGTGCCAGTTCTATCTTCCACTATATGAACAGAGCAGAAAGATGTAGCAAAAAGATGCTGAGCGCTCCAATTTCTTATGTGCACCACTGGTACCGAAGGGAGCTCCCCACTTTGCAGAACTGCCAGGAGGGTGGCCATGAGAACAGAGTGCCCGATAGCTGCCAGCTCTCCCAAGTCATTGATTTAGGAGTGTCCCTTGGCGGCTGCCTCCCGTGGGGCTGAGGCACGCGTGCACTCACAGCTGAGGGCAGCAGCATGGGAGCAGAGCCCAGGGCACAGCCCGCAGCCCTGCAGGCTGGATACATTTCTACAGCTGCTTAGAGAGGCAAAATCCCAGGAAAGCACCTGCTTCTTCACCTACAGCTGCCAGCGAGGTAAAAACAGACCAAACCCTGGCTGCTGCTGACTTCCCATCCCTTACCGCTGACGGCTTCTGACCTGTGCCCTAATGCAGCACTAAAAAGCAGATGTAATTACTCCTCAGGCAGCCAGTGTCACAGTCTCAGGCATCCTAGACTCCGGCTTTGTGTTGTATGCGAGCAGAAATGATCTAATGCATTTTGAGAGCAATACCCTATAGCTGCTTGCTGTCCTGTCGCTCTTGTCTTGTTTGTGGGTTAGGCATTAGAGCAACACCACAAGAGCTAGATACCAACACCATAAGGGATAGCTTTGAAACCTGACATCATTCTGTTTAACCAGACTGTTAAAACTGTGAATTCATGTATCTACCAATACAAGTTTATCAATGCAAATAGACACCATGTTTCTGACTATGGGGGGGATGGCGTGAATGGCCATGTGCCTGCACCCATGGGCCAAAGCTCCAGACTGCATCCTTCCAAGACAGAGCAGGACAGAGCACTGCTCTCTGGCCCTGGGTATAAGTCCTGGGGGAGGTGTCCCTACACCATACCCCCACCCTCAATTTCTTCGCCATTAGGCAGTGATTTTTTAAAAAATCAGCCTTTTTAAGTGCTGAGAATCCGCAACCTCTGATGCTCCTGGAGACTGAGATAACTTCCCACAGTATTTTGCCATGAGATATGGGGGAAGGAGCCTAAACTAAGGCCCCAGGTAGATATTCCACCAAAATTGGTGACACAGATTTTTACACTTTTTTATAGTCAAGAGGGGAGGGGGGAATGATGAGGAGAGAAAACAACCACCACCTCTTGCTTCCAGTCCTGCAGTTTTCCATTACACAAAGGCAGCTTTCCACAGCCACAGGGCACTGCTGACAAACAGCCTTTTAAGCCACACCACGCTGAAGAGGATGCAGCTAACTTCACAGCCTGTGCAAACAGAAGCAGCTATTATGATAAATTAAGCCCTACCTCGACACAAACCCAGTGGGGACAGGTTTTCTTCAGCCCCCCCTTGTCCTCAACCCCCCAGTTTGAGAGAATCATTTCTTAATATTTCGGCCGAGGGAGAAGGGTGGGGTTTGACATCTGTGATGTGACTTAGGAAGAAGTGACGAGAATGCAGCTGCCTCCCCCCGTGCCTGGTTGTTATTCTTTCTCCAAATACAAACTAAATATAACTTTGCCCCATAACATTCAAATCATTTTAGTTACTAGAAGAGATCATGCCTGGGGTTCCAAGGGCCAGGGTGCAATCAGGCTTAAAATATAATTTAAACAATCCAGACCCTACATTTTCCACCAAGTTATTTTCTTGCTTGTAGTTTCCCCATCTGCAAATACATATAAGTACACCCAGAAAGAAACCAACAATCCCAGACAGATGCCAAGTTTTCTGTGCAAGATCATATAAGCCCAGTCAAACAATAACAAGGAAATGCCGTGATCACCTCATTTGTTTTAAATTTTTCTGCTCATATACATGCAGACAAGTGTGCAGATTTATTTGCCTCATTTACGAATACAAGCAACTGGAATCTCCATTCTGTTCCATTATATAAAAGACAGATCCTACACCTGTCTTACTGAACAGCTGGGCAATTTTCAATTTATATCCTGCGACACTGCTCTCCACTACCCTATACCGCAGAAAAGCCCCACTTGCTGCTCTGCTGCTGACACTGCTTTACAGGCATTCCAGTTCTCCCCCCCAGCGCCTTGGAAGGGCTGGTGGCTGCCACTTCTTGGCAAAAGGAGTTATGTAAAACCCAAGAAAGCCTCTTTGCTTTAGCAAATAGCTATTTCCGGGAAGCAGCAAAAACAATTTCTATAAGTGTATTTAAGACACAACAGTGGAATAGCCTGGAGCTTCCTGTCCATATTTCTCACAGTCAAAAACACACACACATGTAATTATATTTTGCTGGACTGCATTGCAAAGTTCATGCACTCATTCAATTCTTACATATAGTAAACATGATTTATAGCTCTGTGTGAAAACCCTCTAGATATATGGTGTTTTGATAGTGACTCGAACCTAGAGCTATAATTTAGTAACACCTAGCAGTGAAAGCTAAATGATTTCCCACTCCACATTCCTAACTTTCCATGAACCCCTTTTACTGCTAACCTGGGGAGGAAATACTGCTGCTACAATTGTTTGGACTTAGCCTTGTTATTCCTTCAACTACACTGCACACTAACTTCAAGCTTCACATATGAACACACCAGCACTGACCCATGTCCTGTGAGACCATTTGCCATGATACAGTTCAAAGTGAACTTTATTAACACATTAAACATAATTACAAAGAGGAAATTCCAAGGAAGGTCAACCAGCCCGGACAGTTTCTTGGAATGGAAAGTAATTTATAATATCCACATACTGTATTGTAAAGTTTATAAAGAAGTTAAATAAGTTTTAAGAGCCCCACGGGTTATGTATATTTTATTATTTAATACCAAACACATTCACTTGCCATGAAGATAAGATTTCTTTTGAAGTGCTGTGTTAGCAAATTAGCAAAGTCATTTGCCATGCAGCACCCAAACACCCCATCAACACATGCAAGGAATTAACATCAGGGACTGGGGGATCACAACGTGTGTCCTGCGAGGAGGATACAGCAAAGCAGAGAAATCTTTCATTACGACAGTGAGATGAAGGAGTTGGACAATGCCCGCTAACCAGACCACTCGTTCCGAGTGAACACCATATCTTATACCAACACTTGAGGCAACGCTTCGCTTTCGGCATACTCATCACTGTAAAACCTGATCCTCCGGAGTCCTTAGTGCAAGGATGGTTCACACCAAAGTTGATATCTTTCACTTCTCCAATGCTCCAGAATGAAAATGGATGGCTAGCAAGGACTATCTAAAAGCCATGTTTCAAATTTGCTTTCAGAGTTGGTTAACTTGGAATATCCATTGCCAGAAAGGCAGGCTGGACAACTCCTGCTTACAGTATGAGTTTAACCCTTACTACAACAGTTTAACCCTCTCTGCCAAACTAACAGGAGGATTATACACTTACACCCTCTGCACATCATTATTACCATTATTTGTGATGGTATTCAAGCTGTAATGCTGGATCAATTGCTAGAGGCCTCACGATGCTAGTGGGTCAAACACCTACCAAAGAACAATTCCCAGAGGGAAGGGGTTACAAAGCAATGATGGCAAGAGATTCAATTAACTTGAGTAGGCGTTCGTCAAAGAGAGAAACTCTTGGCTCTCTGCACAGTGGAAAGCCATTACTTGGAGAGCAGAGCTGATAAAAATACTTTTTGACAGAGATAAAAAGATGAATGCTTTGCCCATGTATAGCACTAACTATTGGAATAAGCAGTTCGAAGGACTGGTGAATCAAATATCTTTTCATATTTTCAGAACAAAACAGTCTGCGTTTCCAAAAGGTATGCATTAGCCAAGTAAAGTAGGGGTCAGCGTAGGGGTAACTGGGACAAACGCTTTGGTATGTGACATGAGGAGATCAGATTAGATGAGCTAATGGGTCCTTCTTGGCCTGAAAACTTAGGCGCCCACAGACAAAAACAATGCTTATCAAAAATAATCAAAAGATTAAAGAAAAAAACAACGGCATCTCTGTAGAACAAAGACTCTTAGAGAGGAACACAAAAACACCAGAAGTATTTGCTGACCAGCCCTGATGACTGGTCAGGCTTAGCTTTGGGAATAGTGGACTGTTTGCAGGAGCAAGTTCTAGGCTTGGACTGCACAGCTGAGCCCAACGACATGATGGAGAAAACAGCTTTGTGGATTCATTTTACAGCAAGTAAAGTGACATATTTTCTCTTTCTTCCCTACCTCAGTGGTAGGAGCTGCTTTCCTGATGAAATGGATATTTATTGATAGCACAAGAAGTGCTTGCCATATTTTTACATGAGTAATAACTAGCCCCTTGGGTGAAGGCTGCCAGTAAATTTTCTACTCTAGATGTTCCAAAAATAAGAAAAATAGAATATTTGGGAACATGTTCCATTTAATTAAGTGCCCTGCATCCACATTTCACTGAGATTTAATAAAATAGTTATTGTATGTTAAACAATTGGCACTTGATTATTGTGTAGATTTATTGCAGTTCAACAACAGTAGATGAGATACATATCTCTTACATGGTTTTTAAATCCTTTGAGCATATGTTTTCAATAATCAGTTGGTATTTATTTAACATTAAATTACCATCTTATTAAATTAAATGTGCATGGGTGACATTCAATTTCAAGCGTTGCTGAGTATTTCTTCAGCAGCAAAAAATAGTAACTTTATCCTTTAGGTTTTGAGGTAGCAAACGCAGAGGAGAGTTAGGATTACTTCAAATTACTTTTGAAGAAACAGACTTCATATGCTAGAAGGTTTCTCTTCTAGTGTGGAAGAGAAGATATTATTTATTGTTTCTTAAGTGCTGCCAGTGGGTTTAGCGTGAGCCAGAAGAGAGGACTAATATTTCTACTCTAAGGCTAAAATTATACTGATGGCGCAGTTCAGGTATGAAGTCCAATGGATAACCAGAAAACTATTGTTTTAGAGAAGAGATAAGGACAACAAAGGTGTGTTGGCACACACAGCCACAAAATCTACCTTCTTCATTCCCATTCAAGAGGGCAAGCCCATCTGAATAATGGCATTCCTAATTTGCTTTTTCAAAAGAAATGGCATTAAAGCATATTTTCAAGGTTCTGAAATTAAAAGGGTATTTTTTAGTCTCCTGTTTCCAAGAAGGACAGACTGCCTAATTCCAGAAGAAAGCTAGAAATCCTCTGGCTTGAGGGAGTTAGGAGGATCCAGAACCCAGCCGAGAATCCTGTGCCATAGCCCCCACCTGCTCTCACCAAACCTAACCCAAATCCACAGCATCTCCACCACAAGTCACCCAAGGACCATTCCTGCCAACATAAGGCATCTGTTTGCTTCCCATAATCTCTGGGAGTTCAGGCAGCCCTGAATCAGCTTCTGGGGTTAATCTACCCCAATTTTAACATGAATGCTGTTGTATTCTGCCCTTCCAACTACTTCACAACCATGCAGATCCCACTTCACGAGCCCAGTGGATTTCCCAGCAAAATCGCCCACCATCTCCAAAACTTTCAGCAAAACAAACCAGACACTCTGCAAATTTCAGTTTGATTCACTTATTTTGTAACAAAACTCCCCTTCAAGCCACCAGTTGCAATCATGTTCCAAAACCCAAGGCTTCAAAGCAGGCATTTACTTCTGAGCCAATCTGCTCCGATTTCCATCCCCTTCTTTGTCCCCCTGTATACATGCAGTATCCTGTCAACTAACCATTTTATTTGAACAGCTCCTAGAAAATGGGATGCCCAAGTTCATGTTTGGTGACATGGATTCGCCTTGAACTTTCGTAGTCAATATTTAACCCAACCTAGGCACAGTACAAGGTTTAATAAGTAATTAGCCATTTCCCTTATAGACAGACGCTTGTGTGAGAGCTGCACAAGCAGGAAATTGTAAGTGTCATTGTTTATGTCTGCAGGGAAACAGAAACCACGATGGTTGACTCCGTGCCATATTCGGGAGCGATGTGAGCAAAGATCTTTAAATAGTTGGTTTGCCTTCATGCTAGTCCACAGCAGCGAGCCTTTGGCCATACACCGACACAGGGCCCTTTTTCATTTGTATCAAAGAATTTGGTTTCCCTCAAAATATTCTTTAAAATCTTTTTTAACAAATTTCTCCCTAAGGGATGAAATTGGAGAAGACTTTATGCTCTTCCATCCAATGCTGGTTTCTACCAGCTTTTCCCAATACCCAAGATGGAAAAGGTGTGATTAGGGCTTCAAGGGCTCAGAAAAAAAAAATCTGAAACACTCACTCTCAAACAGGAGACACTGCCAAAATATCCATAAGCCTTTCGCTGTTGGGAAATCAGTGGCAGTGCCCTACATGGCAAGGCTGCTCTCAGCCCTCTCTGTGCTCTGCCCTCGTCACTGGGGGCTTCTAAGTTTGGTCACCACAAAAACGCGGTAACAACTGTTTGTTGGTGACCACAAAGAGATAAACATTGTGGTATTTAAGAACTGAAGATATTTTCAGAGGCTTCTCTAAAAGAGAAAGCACTGCCAGCTGAACGGCTGCAGAGCAGACTTGGTATGAAGTGTTTTGCAGTAATGTTTTTCTACCAAAACCTGAAATTTTTGTCAAGAACCAAGACTTTGTCCAGTTTTCTCTTTCAATGTTCCATTTTCTCTTTAGGAAATCTTTTGCATTATAATTTTGGCAACTTAAAAGGAAACACAAACAAAAAAAAAGTCAGGATTTTAAAAGTACATTGATTAAGCAATGGTAATATTTTTTTAATGGGTTGCTGTATCACTAAAATATGACAACAGTTTTGATTTGGAACGGGGTAAATTAAGATAAATTTTAAAAACACAAAGGCAAATATGCATATATATAAAAAAACCCCTTGTCTTCCTCGAGAAGAAAAATTAAAAAAAACCCCCAAACTTATCTTGCTCCAAAAGAAAAATGCAAACCGGAGCTGACTTTCCACCTCCTAAGGCAGCAGCATTTTAAAATTCTGCCTGAAACCACTCACTGTTGCCCTACCTAAACCTCCAGTTATGGTAGGTGTGATGGAAGTGCTCTATCCAGGTGTCTCCAAATTAAACTGTCATCATAAGGGTCTACCTTACATGTGCCTACATCAGTTTGGACTGGGGGTATGCTTTAAAGTTAATATTTTGATCATGCCGACCAACTATACTTTGTTTCACATCATGAAACAGTTTTTGTGTACATTAATTCATTGCTTTTATATGAAATTATGCTGCAAGGGGTGCTCCAGTTCAGATGGGCGTTTCATTCATAGGACCAGATTAGGGCTATTCTGAAGTGAAACACCCCTCTGAAACGGGAATGTCAGGTCCTCAGCACCAAATGCTTTGCTTTACAGATCCAATTTACCAATCCCCACCAGCTGCTAATGCAGACACAGCCAGCAATTGCTAGCTGGGTCCCTGGTAAAACAAAAGCAGAAGCTGTGCTCTTGGATTTCCATTAACGAGCGCTCAATCTACATTACCAGACTGGAGCTAATCCAGAAAAAACTCCCAAAATGCCTGTAGTGTGAACATCACCTCCTCAGCACCAAATATTTCTCTTTAAAGATTTGTTCCTGTTGTGCCATTCTGCAAGCTAACTTAGGCACACCTGTACATCTCTTCCAGGAGGGGAAAATACTTAAGAGCATTTAAAAAGAAAGTATTCGCAAGGTTACAGAATCACAGAATCCCAGAGTGGCAGGGGTTGGAAGGGCCCTCTGGAGCTCACCCTGTCCCATCCCCTGCTGGAGCAGGCACCCCCAGAGCAGGGGCACAGGGCCGCGTCCAGGCGGGGGGTGAATGTCTCCAGGGAAGGGACCCCACAGCCTCTCTGGGCAGCCTGTGCCCCTGCTCTGGCACCCGCACAGGGAAGGGGTTTGTCCTCATGTTCAGGTGGAACTTCCCGTGTTCCAGCTTGTGCCCGTTGCCCCTTGGCCTGTCGTTGGGCACCACTGGGAAGAGCCTGGCCCCATTCTCCTGGCACCCACCCTTTAGATATTTATAAACATTGATAAGATCCCCCCTCAGTCTTCTCTTCTCCAGGCTGAACAAACCCAAGTCTCTCAGCCTTTCCTCCTAAGGGAGATGCTCCAGTCCCCTGATCATTTTCGTAGCTCTCCGCTGGACTTGCTCGAGCAGTTCCCTGTCCTTAAACTGGGGGGCCCAGAACTGGACGCAGCACAGCAGGTGTGGCCTCACTGGGGCAGAGCAGAGGGGCAGGATAACCTCCCTTGACCTGCTGGCCACGCTCCTTTCCATGCACCCCAGGACACCGTTGGCCTTCTTGGCCCCAAGGGCCCGGTGCTGGCTCAGGGTCACCTCGCTGCCCCCCAGCACTGCCAGGGCCTTCTCAACAGGGTCGCTTTGTAGTAGTTCAGCCCCCAGCCTGTGCTGGTACGTGGGGTTGTTCCTCCCCAGGAACTTACATTTAAACTCAAGAGATGCCAGGTCTCCCACATGTGGAAGCAGGGGAACTATCACTGAATTTTGATAGCATTCACACCTAGTTCCTGCTCCCCAGACACTGAAGCACAGGCTACCTGATGTAATAGCACATATATTAAATAGTATTGGCAGGAGCCAGGACTTCTTAATGCATGAAGTCTTAATTTCTGCAGAATATTATATTGTCACATCTCATATAGGACACAGCCTCAGCTCCAGGCCGCACCCAAAGGAAAGCAGTAATATTTTCTTCAAATGGATTGACCCTGGTCCAGTGCCACAGGACAGTGTTAAAATACATGATGATACCTGCACAAGTCCATGTGCAAGTGGCCTTCTGGCTATGAAAATTCAAGTTACCATTGGCACAGTCTGAGGGCTCAGCTAGTGCCTTGGACAGAGGCTAGTCCAGATTACTGCAGCCTTCCTGCAACCGGGACACTTCAAACAGATCCACTTACTCTGCTTCTCCTTTTCTATGTGCTGGCTTGCTCACGACAACAGGGTTAGTGCACTCTGAAGTGGCCTTCGTTAGCTTTTTTAGCAGGAGATAGTAAAGACTTCATCTGTTAGGCTTACTATATATCTGATCGCACCGCCATGGTTTGTGCCTAGGATTGCCAGGTGCTTTTCTGGACAGTCCTGAGACTGTTCAGCTTCTAAGACCAGATGAAATCAGTGCATTTCATCTGGTATGTCTGAAGCTCTGCTGCACCCCTTGCCGCTCAAAAGCTGCTTCTCTTCATCTGGAGGAAGGTATTTTTCCTATGCCTCTATTGCACACCAGTGTGGCATGTCTCACGATGAATGGTATTACCGAAACAGAACCTAACAGAGGATATATTCTGCATAAATCAAAACCCTAAAAATAAATATTTAAAATATAAATCCATTTAAATTCCCCAAACTATCCTAAGGATTTGGAAATATTTCTCCTTTGCTGAAGATCCCATATTGCCTGCCTTTTATCTCCAAAAATCTGCACGAGTAGACAGATGCTGCTAATTATTATCTGATACACAAGAAAACTCCCACCCCATTATTAGCACTGCCTGCAACTGCCAGTGCAGCTGCTTTATCTGAGCTGCCCAAACTTCAGCAGCTACAGAGCATACAGGAGTTTTGCTGACATCGATTGCTCTGTAATTTCAAATGACGTCATTCCACTGGCAGGCTGTGAACTGGTACGTAACATCATATCCATCAGGTAGATAGAGCTACACTGCAATATCAATTAATGTGCACTCCTATTACCTCACGGTCTGGTAATGTACAGTCCCAGCTACCCTCCTGCAAGTGTGTGCAGGGGGAGAAACCTGGAGAGCATAAGCGCTATCGAGGAAAAGCTGTGCATGGAGAAATATTGTCTCGCCCCGTGGTTACATTGCTGCTTTATCCCCCATCGCGTGTGTGCGTGTACCAACACACGCACATCGCATCAGCTGTCAGCAGGAATTCCTGACTGCAGATTAAAGTGTTGCCACAGTCTGTCTGCTCAGCCTGTCCTGGTCGATGTACATCAGAGCAAAGTGTCCACTCACATAAAGATTTCTGAGCTTCGCTGTTCACAAAAGTAAGAGTTTTTACTGTTGCAATAACTTGAACTTGCTCTTTAGAGAAGCCGAATCAGAAATAATTTCTGTGCTGCACTCTGGCGTTTCTAAGTGAGGAGTCAAGAGGTCAATAAACCAAGGTCAGAAAAAAGTAGATACACAAGACCCCTTGCTGTACCTGTGGCTGGATAAATCAGCACTTTCCTAATCAGTCACTAATCCCCTAATCTTTATTGCATGTAAATTCCAATCCCTTCCCAACGGCTGCGCCGTGGTAATCTCCAATCTGATTACAGTGAAACCCCATTGGAAGACTCATTGATAAAAGATGGAAATGTGTAAAATCAATTTACTAGATATCGCGCTACTCACCCCTTCAGGGATCAAAGAACTGCCATCAAATACCAACAAATAAAGGGCCGTTAAAAACATTTTTTATCTAATAGTGGATTTGACTGTTTAACAAAAGACAAAATTCATTTCTGAAGGGAGAACCAGGGCATTGTTTTACATACAGTAAAGGCTTAGTTGGTGACTGAGTCAGAAAATGCAGCATAAGAAAGGTCATCATTTAAGGCCATGCTGTAAAAGTGAGAGGGCAAAAGACAAGAGAAATGAGATGCACTTAGGCTCACAATTTACTGGCAGGGGCTCAGACCCAGCCAACGATCTCCACTTTACCTATATTCTATAAGTACAGCAGGAGCAGCGTTGGCATGGAGTGGTTGTCCAATGAATTTGTCATTTGGTATTTATCTTGCTAAGAAGCAATAATCATTGGTAGGGCTGAGCAAAATGCTCCAACTTTTGGTCCTGAGCTCAGTCAAACTTTGGGCTGAAATGGCCCCACAGTAGGGACCACGGCTCTGGCCCACCAGCAACAGCCTTGGCTCCATTATTGCTAAGCACAGCGGTTTTTAGTTTTGAAAACAATGGAAAACTGATAGCACTTATAAAAATAAAATAATTTGGCAAGATCTCATTCTTATATCACTTTTCTACAGTGGCTATAACGGAAGCCAAAGTCTCCTTCATGTAACCCACCAAAAGATAAAGAAAAATATTAAATGAAAAGCAAGCAGGCCCCCATCTACCTCCTGTGTTTCATCCATTGAGGGGAATTTGCCAGCATTCACAATTTCGTTTTTTAAATCTTGTGATATTAGATGCTTGTTCCTTATTGTCTCTTTTCTGAGGGCATAACTCTGAAGGAGAGTCTCCTGTTTATTTGAACATGAAAAGAAATTTGTGACGTTTGTGATTGTGGGGAATCGCTAGATGCTCTAAAAACAGGAAGCAAATAGATAAAATCCAATTTGTTGTAACATTCATGCTATTTAAACAAGAGTATTGGTTTTTTGGGGTTTGACCCAAGGGTGTTGAACATGCAGGATTAGTAACGTGAGCGTTTCCCACGGATGTGTCCCATGTGATTTATTTAAGCATCTTTACGACACCCATTAACAAAAAGCTACACTGGCTGTGGGATCCAATAGCTGTAGGATCTAATATAGCTTATGCTCCATTCACCATAGAGGAGATTATAAACAGGTGTCTCTCCTAGAGAAATTGGTATGCTACAATCAACAGGAAGCTGGCTCATATCCCCAGATGTTTGTCATTATGGGAAGGGGGAAGAGAGAGGGATGTTAGGATCCATAAAACCACACTGCTCCTCTTGCAGCACCTCAAGTCCATGAGGGACTTCAGTAGCTCAGCTCTGCCATTGATAAGAGTTTTACAAGTCCTCTGCTCCAAACAGCCCTGAAATCAAAGGTCTGTTTACTTGGCCTTTGCTTGCTGAGCTTTAGGATAGTGCAGGGAAGATCAAAGCAGGGACCCCGTTTAACATGTCCAAGTACACAACCGGCAAGTCTGTTTATGTTGGATTCCTACACACTGAGTGTGCTGCTGTCTGTCAACGCCTCAGGCTCATTTTCGGCAATATTGGGTGAGGAGGGAAATATTGAGAAAGGCCCCACAGATTTTGGTCCTGCTGAAACAAGCGAGGGAAAGTCAGAGCAAGGAGCTCTGCTTTTAACTGTGACTGCCGAGGTCAAAAATTAACTCCTTGCAGGAAAAAAGTACACCTGTGGTCTCTGCTGAAGTGCTACGCCATTCAAATGCAGCTAAGTCTGCACGAAAAGCCACAAAAGACAATCTTAGTTCTGTATTGTTTGGGCCCTCCTGTTTTTATGGCTAATGCACAGTGAGACTAAGGTACTTGGTTCGGCCTTGGTAAGGGAAGACTCCCTGTGCACCTCATGCACAGAAGGAGGTGCAATACCATCAGCAATTCACATCTTTCTGCTGTCTCCCATTGACACCTGTACGATTCCACTCTGGGGATGCAGAAGTTTGCAATGACAGGCCATCTATTCAATTTACATAGTCTCTCTCTCGCTCCCGCTGCTGGGGACTACCAGCTGGAGGTGGTTTTGCAGTTACCAAAAATGCAGCAAGACTAACAATGCTTAGTTTCCACTGGCCCTGTATTCTTCATGTGGATTTCTCAGCACCTATTAAGGGGCAAGAACCTGCTGACACATTTATTTATTTATTTGTTGGTTTCTTGCTGGTGCTTTCATCTTCCTCTAACATTTAGAAAAGGCTGGAACCATGCAATGGCCCCTACCTCAAGCATGGTGGTAGTGGGAGGCAGCACTATTACAATCACTCCCATCTAAACGGCTTCCCATTTTCACAAAGTTTGTAAGAACTTACTGTCTCTTACATTGCTCATTCTCTGATACATCTGAAACTGGCTGATAGGATCAGAAGCTATTGGAAGGGATGGAAATGGGTCAACCCTCAAAAAATGTCTCCACATGGCTCTAATCTCCTTAGGACAGCAATCTAAAGACCAGCCTTAAGATTAGACAGACAGGGATAGGTACAAAAAGGGCACTCGGACAGCAGGTTACTTATTTAGCTTTGGAAGCAGGGCGCTCTCAAACTTTTTCTGAAGACATAACCAACATCTGGTATCACAGCAGAACCTTCACCAGAAAATCCAGGTCACAAGAGTTGGACGGATTTCTTTATTTTTCTGGATGCTTTTGTTAAAGTTTCCCAGGAGAAAAACCCTCCCATGGTCTGACCAGCATTGCTCAGAAGAAACAGAAACTCAGGTCCTGCAAAATGTGAGGCAGTCTGTAACCAGTGTTAGGAAACCAAGTCTATCAACAGACAGCTCATTCTGGAGCCACCTGCTGCAAAATGCCCCGCATCTCCTTCTGAAATAGCTGAAAAGACTCTGGGCAGTGACAAGGCACTGGGCTGCACAGCCCACAGATGAGGCAGGCAAAGGACTTGGATTCAAAATACATGAGATATACTATTCCTCCATCTCTGACATGCTTGCTTTCTGACCTCAGATCACCTTTGTTTCACCAGCTGGGAAACAGTAATTTTTTGCAGTGTTGCATATGTACTTTGAGATCCTCAGCTGAGGGACCCCAGAGTGACAGTCCAGGAGCAGAAATGGGGCCATTTGGTTTGAATGGTTTAGTGGTGGACCTGGCAACGTTAGGTTAACAGTTTAGTGGGACATGGTTTAGTGGTGGACTTGGCAGTGTTAGGTTAACAGTTGGACTGGAAGATCTTAAAGATCCTTTCCAACCTAAATGATTCTATGATTTTATGAATTAGACCCGTCTGCCATTTGCCTTAGGAAAACAAACTACACAGCTGACAACCAAACCAACAGTTTTGATCGCTGTGTCCAGACAGGAACCAGCAACATAGTTCAACCGCACATGCACCCTATTCCCACTGCTATCCAGGGCACTGATCAGTTCTAGGCGTGTTTAGAGTAAAATTCCTTCAATCCTAACTCCTCATCTAAACATGCCACTCCCAGTGGTTCCCTCTCAAACTTGCTCTCTTGCACTGTTGGGAGAAGCTCATGCAGAAATGTAATACCTGCTTCTTCTTCCTCCCTTGGCTTCGCAAAATAGTAAAATTTTATAAGGAGTTAAAAATTATAAGGAACATGTGGAGAAGACCATACAAACTGTAGGCTGGATGAGCCCCATTAGGTCTCCTTTCCAACCATCTCACTGTACTATCAACAGGACTGACCCTTTAAAACAGACACAAGTAAAAGGAAGGAGAGTCTAATGGTTAAGATATTCTGTTAGGTCCTTCATTCAAGTCAGGCAGCAAGGGTCACACAAGGTACCGAAGTGCCACAATGGCACACAGGGACATCTCCCTCTCATGGGGTGCTCTGAGGACAAACAGTAGATTGCCAGGCACCCTGTGATGAGGGGAGTGCAGATGGGTATCTAGAAAGATATGCAGGTTTCTTTTAAATGATAAAGAAATCTCACTGAAGAGTCTTCCCAGTTTTGCAGGGAGATGTTTTCCCTACCTAGGCAATACAGCCCGCTTTGCTCCACCTTATTTCAGTGCCTCTAGTTGAAACCCTCATCTACACTCCTAAACTGCTCCCTCCCCCTCCTCCTGGCTCCAGTTTCCAATCCCTTCATACACTTGTAGACAGTTATTGTCCCCTCAGGTGTCACTTAGCCAAGCTATACATATATTTACAAGCAGCTCTTTTAATCTTCTCCCATAAATCAGTCCCCCCAGTTGTCTGATCCAATCATCTGGGCCTGTCTCTCTCTGTCCAGACGAAAACCTTGCCTGTCTCCCTGACATCTCATGGATGTCGAGCTGTCAGCTCAAGCTCAGAGCTCTTAATCTTCCTCCCCCTCCCCATCTCCTTCCTTAATTACTGCAGACACCGCTACCATCCTGGCAGTCGCTCAGGCCCATGGTCTGAGGGTTATTTTTTACTTTGCTCTCCCTCTAGCTCTCCACATCCCATCTCAGACTGCGAGCTGCAGAGTCTTTCTGCAGCTCACTGATAAGTCCCAGCCCTGGCTGTCCATCCGCTTGCCTGCAGTTTGCATCCAGGCTCCCATTATATTTCATCACAACTCCTCTGCTCCAGCCTTGACGAAACACACTCTTGCCTCATTCATACTCATTTTTTTCTAGGCACCACGCTGGCCACATCTGCTTCTCTTCACATCTAGCTCTCCTTTTCCCTGCCACATCAAGCGGCTGCTACTTTTCTTCACTTGTCAAGGCTCCTTCTGGCCTCTCCCCACTGTTGCTATCACCTCTACCAGAGGTACACCCTCTTCCAACGGTCCCAGAAGTCCAGGCTCTCTCCTCCCTTTTTCCATTTTTCAAATAAAATCATAGGTGTTTTCTGCCAAGCTGCCAGCCTTGTGTGAGAGCAGCACCCCATCAGCATTGGCTGAGGCACTCAGGTCTCTCCCCATGCACCCCTCCTCAAAGCTTTCCTGCACCAGGTACGCAGGATTGCAGATCAGCAGCTAAGCCTCACACCTCTGCTGGTCCTCATGGTCGGCACCGTCACACTGCTGCTTTGCTCCACCCATGTCCCCACCTTCCTGCCATCATCCTTCATCTCCTACCCTCAGGTAGCTGTCGGGGTACAGCCTTCTTGTGTTCAGACAACACCTTGCACAGTGGGGTGAAGGCCCTGAGCACAGCAGCAACACACACAAATCATGCTAATCACAACAGCTTCACTAGCACCTCTCCGCTGATTATCCTCATTTCTGCATCCACAGCATTAAATTATAATTGCATTTTAACAAGCTTCATTAGCACATTGCCTTAGTCAAGCGTAACACAGTCCAAGCACCCAAGGAAACCTCAGGGTGCTTCTTTTCTGCTCAATATAATTTTCAAGGATTCTGTAACCTGATTTGTTAGGAATAACCTCAGGGCTGTAAAGCTTTTCTTCTGCCATCCAGCAATTAAGGAATAATTTGTCATGGAGCAAGTCAAGCTGCAGGGCAGGAAAACCCTGTGCAATACAATGAAGCTGTGTAAACCATAGCCCTCGGTGCAGGACCGAGGCAAGCATCCCTCCCCTCCTCCTTTGTTAGCTGGGAGCCTGTGTTCAGCAGCAGCTCCTGTAAATGCTGCACCGTCCCCTAAGTAATGCAATTCCCCGGTGCGCAGGCAGAGAAATGACTGCATACACCCTGCCGGCGTACGCTAACTGGGACTCTGCCCCTCCTGCACTTTTTTGGGCATTGTGTGGAAAGGTCAGCAGCAGTTGCTAAACCATACCACTGGCATGAGCTATATAATGGAATAGGATTAAGAAATGGGCTGCAAAGCTTTTCTATCAAGTTTATGACGCTCCAAAGGATAACTGAAACCCCACCTTTTTTTTTTTTTTTAAATGGGAAGAAAAATGTTAGTATCTTAAGAATAAGAAAGAATGAGCAAAGGTAGGTGATGAGCTTACAAGACCCTGGTTGCCTTGAACTCTATTTGTGTATACTGCTACCCACGACAGGCATGAGGCATGGTACCCTGGGCAGACCAGGGCAACCCGCGGTGCATACGCACCAGGGTCGGGACATGATCGCGGGCAGCAGCTCCCAGGCAGGGACACACTCTGCATTTCAACCATTGTTTATAGCCAATAATTGTTCATGTAGCCATGGACAAATACACACGCATACACTGAGGAGAAAACAGTCTCACATTAGAAAGAAGAGGCAGCCTTTATGTCTACAGAGTTTGATAAGTATTTCTGTATGGCTAAACCTTTGGTAGCTTTAAAGACGTTTGAAACTTTCTCCTGTTATATCAGTGACATAAAAGTCAAACACTTTCCCAAGCATTCCTGGAAAGATGCTTCCTGTTTTGGTGAGGGAGACAGGGTATTTTTAAATAAAAAATGATCTGACTATGCTCACTGTGTATTAAGCCCAGACACAAAACCAGAAGTAGTTTTGCAGATGGGGGTTGTTACCTGATTTTTTTTTCCCTTAACACCCATAGCAGCCAGATTAAGGAACTGCTAGCAAACCTCAGTCACTGTTTCCAAAACCATACATAGGAGCAGTGTGGCAAGAATAGAAAGCTATAGAGTATCCACCACTCCAGGGCCCCAGACAGCTGCTGTGAAAGCAGAAAACATGGGGTTAATGGTCCTTTTATATTTTTCTTTTAGTACTTGCAGACAACTGAGGACTGGCATGGACATCACTGGTCACTGCTGGAAATTCTGCTTGCAAAGAGACAGTCTGATCTTGTGAAGTGTGGGCAATGCTCAATTCCCACTCATGTAAATAGAGATCAAAGATGTCCAGCATTTTGTAGGAAATTTAAAATCAATGGACAGGTAGACTCCCATCTCACTATGAAAATGGTTCGCCTCTAGCAAACCCCTCTCATGTCTCTATTTATCTGTGCTTTGTAATTTTTCAGCTTATGCACATAAAGAAGAGGAAAAAAAACCCAGTTGCTATCTGCTATTACAACAGTACATTCTTCAGGAATATGTACTTTTCACATCCTACTACCATTATTTTAACATTCAGAGGTAGAGGAAAAACTTCACCCATCCCCACCTTCCTCCCCCTTAACCAGACAAATAAGGCATTCAGCTCGTCTGAATTTAAATTTTTATTGGAGTTGATCCAGCAACCAGAGCACATTGCTAGAAGCCAAGGTCCCGCTTCCTTCAATACACCTCCTTCATTCTGACTCCCTGCTTTTGTACTGCTTTGGTAATCTCAATCTGTGGTCAGGGATAGGATAAAATTTCAGCTATTTCCCCCCTCAACTGCACAGAACAGGGCTTGCTCTTAAATCAAAAGCCCTGCACCCTAAACCTCTGGTTAAGTACTTAACTATAGGCAAGTCTTTGAAATCATCATGGGCTTTTTTTTTTTTTTTTCCTTAGATATAGCTCTGAAAACCACAGAAGTAAACCAAGTTCTCAGGAATATCAAAGGTTTTCAGAGGAAATTGGGGGAAGGGGGCACATAGGGTGGCTCCACAGTGCGTTTTTGGCCTGATCCTCTGAAGTAGATGGCATTACCAGTCCTCATCAAGAATGTGAAATTTCCTCTCTTATTCTCTAGGGCATGAGAAAATATTGTTAACTTTTCTGGAAGCATTAGGAGCAGACGGCAAGTGGAATCCAAGCAGCAGTCACATTTCTGTCCTTGCCTTGGTAAATGACCTACACCTTTCTGCACAGGATGGTGTGGGCTCCCACATACCTTCTACAAATGTTTATATTTTCCTCTCTCTGTTTTTCCTTTTTCCCTCCCGTTCCCACTCCTCTATACAAACAATAATTCAAGAACCATGATCAACCCTTTGCTTGGATTCAGGTCCCTCGCATGGGCTAAAGTTACCTCCAATTCTCCGGCATGGTTTGGGGAATTTATTTATATTCCGTGTTCTAGAGATAGACCTTATGTCTTGCCAAGGGCTCGCATGGGTCTTACAAAAGGAACACTGACAAATATTTATGGAACCTAAAGTGAAACTCAAGACACTGTTAAAATAAAGTTTGCCTTAGTTTTTTTTTTTATTTTCCTGAAGAATTGACCTGGCTTTCTTGGCAGAAAGACTAAGCCAAATGCTATTGGTATCTTAACAGCTCATAAGAACCACATGCTTCAAATAAAGCCATTACTATCAGACACGCTGAGTGGTTCAATTAAACAAATATGAAAATAGACACTTCATCCTGCTTTAACTAAGTGGGATCATTTCACTCCTGAATCCAGACTGACAATGAAAATGATATAGTATTTATAGAGTAGCTTTTTATCCTGAAAGATCCCAAAGGATTACACAGACCCCACTTCACACACTACTGAGATGCTGCCACTTCCAGGGAGGAACACACGAGCTGTCCCACAGCCCCAAGGAACGACACATGGCAATTTAGACAGGGGACCAGAAAAGAATTTCACATTCAGCTGAAACTATAGAAGGGAATTTAGGCAAGCAGAATGGAGATTGTTTAGACTGGAGCACATCCAGCACAGAGGAGGTATAGTACTCCAGTGGTTTAAATATAAAAGTTAAGGCAAAAAAGAAAAATAGTTCAGGTTTAAACTATCCAAAAATCAGAATTTAGGGCAGAAAGTGATGTGCTGTATTGAAGGTGAACAGGTTCATTCTGTCCACTTAATATGTGCATGGGAAATTCTATAGAAGATGCTCTTTTTCACTATGCCCTTCAGGAATACAAGAATCAGGACTAATAATACTTTGCATGGTTGCCTGTTAAGGTAAGGACAACACAGGATACTTTATGAATTAAAGGCTTCAAAATACTTTGACTGGTAGACTCATACACTTCATGAAGAGGAGAATATTGGGTCCATCTACATCCCACAAGGGATCATATCAACTGCTGCCAGGATCCCAGCTGGCATCTGCGCCCCATTTCACATTAGCTGCATTGTAAATGTAACGCAGCCTAGTATGGAGAGAGAGAGTGATGTGCCCAAGGCTGCCCTGCGAGTCTGCAGCAGCAGCATCTGACCCCCAGTGCTCTACTGTGATGACCAGGTGATGTTTCCCCTCCCAGGACATGCTCCCTCCTGTGAAATCTTGGCCATGTATGAGGACCTGAGCAAGCCCTGGGGTTTTCAAATCTCATATTAATAGGTGGCCAAGAGGTTTGCAGTGAGAAGCTTTTGCGGAAGAAGTAAAAGGAAGCTGTTGATTTGTGGAGCAGCAGCATCGCAGATCATGGAGAAGCAAGGAAAATCCATCATTTTAAGAAGCTAGGGACACAGTGACATGACACAAAGTCATGTGGAGATGTACCAAATGTCAGCTGCGACTCTAGGGAGTAGCCAATCAAAGCAAAATGCCACATTTAACTCATTTTTTTCCCCTGAAAGATTTACACCTGCTCACCTCTAAAAATGTCGGTCCTTCTTCTGATTCACAGAGACTCCTCCAAGAGAAGCAGTCCTGACATTATTACTGCAAACACCCCCCAGAAGTGTGAAAGACATACAGCTGTGCAGTGAGAGGTTTTTACTCACGTACTAGAGCTAGCAAAAGACTTTCTACAGAATAATTAGCAGAAAGCACCAGTCTTATAAAGCTTCTTTCTTTTTTTCAGTTCCTTTAGCCTGAAGTAGAGCAGTCAGGGCTCTTCTGGCAGGATATCACGTTCTCAATATGTAAGCACTTAAAGGAAGAGGACAGCTATTGCAGATGTCCCAGGAGAAGAAATCATTATACAAGTGAAAGGGATTTCTTTGGAGGGACTTTTAAAATAATGTGAAGCTGCTTTATTTTTTTTTTTTCCCCAGGACTGGACTATGAACCTTTCTTTCACTACTGAGCAGTTGTTCACTCACCTAATCCTCTGTGATTTAAATGAAACTCCTCAGGCAGATAATCATATATCAGCAGGAGGAAGGGGCTGACTCTGTGGCCCTACAGCCTCCAGGTAAACCACTGCTTTTTCCCCGGAGGGAATGGGAAAGAGCAAAAGGAAAACCTCTATCTTAAGAGATGAGCAAAGAGGAAGAAGTTGCATGCTGTGTAAAGGAGAAAACTTCCAGTGGTTCTACAGACTGACAAGAGCTAAACCTATTATTTATACATACTGGAGGGGGGGGGTTCAGTTCTCATGGAGCTCATACCGCTGGCAGCAGGGAATAAAGCTCACCTATACAGACACGTATAGAAGTTCCCCACTGTGGCAGGGAATCTGCCCTCAGGTATGACGTAGGAGGAGGATGCAGAGAGCTCAGCTGTGTTCAGCTCAGGGTCCCATGACACACAGGGCAGCAGAGCCCCAGACCCATGTGGCAGTGCAGAGGAAGGCTGTGAGATGTATTATGGCTAAAAAGGTTGGGAATGAGGTCCCTGTTGTGCCAGCTCCGGTGGGGCGGTTTGGGAGGTCCTTTGGACTGAGGCCACCAGCTCGGCTGCTGTTTTGGAACAAGAAAACCTCTATTTTCACTTCTTCTGAGCAAGAGACAGATTGGACTAATGAGCAGCAGGCTGAGCTGGAAGAAACTCTGTGCAGCAACCTTAAGGCGAAGCAGCCCGCGTAACCCACGGGACTCAGTGTTTCATATAGAAGTGACTCCGTTCCTCTGTTCCTGTGCGAACACGCTGTATGTAGTGAGTAAGCCTGTGTCATCCTGCGAGCCTGGGATATTAGAAACACACCCAGCTTCAAAACCGTGTGGATGGTGAACATTTGCAATGCCAGCCTTTGAACTGCAGTGCAGGGGCTTGTGCATCACCCTGAAAGCCGTGCATCTGCGAGCTTTAAACCGAGCAGTGAGACAGACACCCACGAAGGCATGGTGGTAAGGGCTTCTGCACACGTTAGCAACCAAAATGTGTGCCTTGGACAACCTCTGGCTGGTGTCCAAAGTAAAAAAAACAAGCCTGGTGGAGAGTATATCCCCTCTCTCCCACCCTCTGAGTATCTTTAGGACAGTCCACTGAGCTCCGGCTGTTGCTGGTGCTTTTACACCTTTGCTGATACACCCATGCAGCAACAGTACCACCACTGCCTGCACAGACTGAGTGCTCCTGCTAATCCCACCACTAAACTCCTCTGACACTGGAAATGCCCAGCAAGCTATTGCTGGTATGGAAAAAAAGGGTAACTACTGCTGGGAACGGAGGCAAGGTGGAAAGGGAATGTTTAAATAATGCAACGAGTGACTGAAGATGTCAAAAATTATTTAAAATCTATTTTTTCTAAGTCAAAAAGATATATTTTTTTAAAAATTTAGCAGCTGATAACTGGTTCCTCTGTACACATGCATGTACACATGAACAGCACACAACACACACGTGCGTGCACACATGATCTACATGTGAAAACGCATGCATTTTATCACACGGCTCTGCAGACCAGAACGTAACGTCACCCCACATACAAAAAACGTATCTGTGTATTGCCAAACAGTTGGTGAAAGCAGAATTGGGACAGCATTGTATTAATGAAACGTATGATGCTACTCCGCAGCCAGGAGGGCTCTCTCTCTGTATCTTGAAATACATGGCTGTTTTACTGCGAGCAGAGCCTACTTTCTCCAACAGCATGACATCACCCGCCCCACACTCAGAGAATAATTACAGCCTTGTCTGCACTGCAAAAACTGGCCCCATAATTTAAAAAAAAGTGCTGTACAGCCAGTAGCAGCAACAGCAGTGCTCTAATGCAAGACTGGACTCAGCTGTTTTTCGTATTGGATCATCTAACTCTGCTTAGAGTGGGATTAGAAAAAACACTGGGAAAAACTCCCACACCCTGACACCCTCCTCTTAACAATGGCCTAATTGCAGGGGCCACAAAGAAAGCAAGGGGGAAATGGTGTTCCTGTCCCCAGAGGTTCTTCTGAAATTTTAAAAGGAAAATTCTATTCCAAAGAGGGGTAACAAAAAATAAAGAAAAGCAAGAACCTCGGCTTTTTCTCAAAATGTTAATCTAAGAACATTTTCCTATCTGGTCAGATGTTATATCAGCGGTTTGGAAGTGTTTCATTTCAACCCCGGCAGTCGCTATTAATTTTTAATCTGTTCAAGCTTTATGGTAAAAAAGTAACCTAAATGGCAGATCAGATCCAAACTGTTTCAAATCAGAAAATGATGCTTTTCATTTGAAGAAAGTAAACGGCAATCGCAACCTCCCTGGGTGAGACACAATTTTGTTCCTACCATTCTTCATTTGTACAACAATTAGCTTGTCCTGATCTGAGATAAACTCCCCCAGCCACCGTTTTGAAACAGACGATAACAGCAGCGTGTTGGGTTTTTTTTAAATGAACATGTTGAATGACCAAAATCAATCCTTTCGTCAAAATTTCAGTTATGATGAGCTAGCATTTTTCACCTGAAAAATGTTATCTCCAGAAATTTTCAGCTATAGGAGAGAATATAGGATATATAGGAGCATCCTAAATTTCCATGCCTCACAGCAGTTCATGGGTATTAATGTTATTCCATAGCGCTTCTGCAGCTGTGTATTGGCACAGCCACTAGCTACTCTTCTTAAACACAGAATACGTAAGATTTCATGCATGTTGGACTTTAAAAAGCAGTAACTTTAAAAAGAAGTAACTCCTTCCCCTACATGACAATGTCATAGAAAGATGAAATTAACTGAATTCTTTCACGCACAGAGCCAATGAGCCGTAACACGGAGCAGAATACTAGCCCTCCGCGTCAGCAAGCAAGGACGAAATGCGCTGAGACCTCATGCTAGATGCACCTCATCGTTTCACCCACATGCACTGATGGACAAACACATCAGTAGTGGCACCCCTTCCCTCTGGAACACCCCTCTCTCTCAATTCCCTGCCAGGGGAAGTGAAACACTTGCAAAGTTACTTACTGCAAGTATCTGGGAGGCTGCCCTGCGCCGCGAGCTATCTGGCATGGCCTCCAAGATCTTCCATTCCTCTGCACAAATTATTTTGGTCATTCAGATAAAATCAGAGGGAGATGAAGAAGCATTTGTGTCTGGAATTCCCTGAATTTCATTTACATCCACCGAGGGCTTACCCAGGGCCAAGCTCTGTGGTTACTGCAAAGCCACACTTTGATTTCAGGACGATAAAGGTCCATTCACTACCACGGAGAAGCCTTGAGGGGTGTGACACGAGTGCAACAAGGAGCAAGAAAACAGCCCCCATGGTGACACCGGATTGAACTCGCACAAACGGGGCGGCTGTCGCAGCATCCCTGCTGTGTCACTGCCACGGTACTTCTGCTGCTCTTGTAGCGCTTAACCTATGTCAACTACCTCTGAGCCGTCCGCTTCAAGACCTGATAGTGACAGATGTGTAATTCAGTTTGGGGAGGCGTGAGACCAGACGCCTGCTCTCCCTTACCACCTCCCTCCCACGTCTATCCACTTTCCTTGCTGCTGGGTTATGTCAGCCTAAAAGCTTCCCTGGGGAGGAGAATAACAGCTGGTTCTCTCAAACCATCCCACCCAATTAAGGAAAAATCTGCAATCAATGCTTACATGCTTTTATTGTTGACGAGGCAGAAGGAGGGCGAGAAGCGACCTCACCCTCCCTCGGCTGTGCTGGCTTTACAAGATCCCTGAAAAAAGTCAACTGAACAAGAAGGTGCCACTTGTAGCCCATAGTTTCTCAGAGCAGATCCAGGCTTGTAAATGTTAGTGCTTATGTAAAACTCTCTGAGATGCCAACTGTGCTCTTTTCATCCTGACTTAATTATATTTAGTATGTTTTCATGAAGTCCCAGCTTCTGGAGTCATGGGATAACACACAAGGATGAATCTTAAGGAATTTTTTAGCTGTTGTGGTGACAAGCTTGTGGAAAGCTTGAGAATTTGAACCCTCAGCCAGAAAACAAGTAACAAGTGCCCAAATGGGAATTTTAAAATACCTTCCAATATCCTCTTGAGCGTTGGAGACTGAACCATGGTTCTGGGAAGGGCAACATTACATCTTTATCGTCTGCTGCAGGACTTGACTGGGATGAAATCAGACATTTTCTGTAACAATTTTGGGCCTCTGTCTCTTGTGTAGAGGGGATGGTCCTCAGCAAGTAGCAAAGGATGCCTGCCTGCTAAACTGCCATTAAATTAATAGAATTACAAATGCTTAATAGCCTTCATGGAAATGGACAAGGTAAGACATTTAGGTGCCTAAGCTGATTTTAGCATCTATCATTAAACACGTGTGTTTGAAGGCTTGGGCCCCAATTTCTTAGTGTTATTTCTTCCCTATGAAGTAGGTCTAAATCTAAACCTCTGTCTCACCACAGCATCATGAGGTTATTCTAGTGCCTGTAGAGTAACCTAAGGCTGAATGAGATGTGCAATGTCAGTGTGATAATTAACACTTAGTAAGGACAAGCTCTTGACGGAGCATTTTGTACTACAGACACACCAAGCTAGTATCAGGAGAGCAGGAGAGGCTTGACCAATGTTTCCCAGCAATTGCTAGGCAGGCCCTGCAGTACAGCTCCTCCAGCAAGAGGTCAGCTATACTGACACAGCCACTGCAGTGGCTGAGATCCACAAATGAGCACTTGGGCAGATCAGGGCTTTAGTGACTAAAGCTGTCACAGGTCGCTTGCAGACAACATGTCAAGTATACTTCTTACTGTCCCCTGACCCTCCCATCCCTTCCCTCTCCTCTCATTCCAAAACATAAGCAAGTGGCACTTCCAGAGGAACTCACAATACAGTTTTCTGATGTTCACAAAGCAAAGCATGACATGAGCTGAGGGATACGGCAGGGATTCACCTTCCTCTCTGAGCCTTTTCACACATGTATCTGCAGAGCCCAGGCTCCCATGGCTGCAAGTGTTGTGTGCATTACTACTGTTGCCCAGAGGAGTTAGCTCAGCAAACCCCATGCCTGTCAGCTTTTAACCAGGACCTTATGCATTTTGTTACATTCCCATAACACCACACCGCACAAAATGCCCCCTAACTCTTTGAACAAAGCCCTCAACTCTGCGGCCACATAGCCTGGTCCTGCCATAGCCCCCTACACAGTATTCACATATACCTTGTTATTTATTAAGGGAGTCATGTATTTTCTGCCAAATATGTTGCTCCTTCATACAGATCATGGGGCCATCCAGCTCCTTGCCAAGTAGGCCTCTCAAATATATAGTGTTAAAACTACAAGGGCCCTTGTAATTATGCAGAGAAATGTTTCTTCCCTGCTATATATTGTACCCTAGGTACCCCAACAGTCCTTATTCACTGGGAGCCGAGGACGATGCAGTGACATTGCTGCTATCGCCCCAATGCACAGGGAGCAGGGTGGGGGCACAACTCCATTCCCAAGAGGACAACTCAGCCACCAGCCATGAGATGACAGAGTGTTAGGCCACACTGGTCTTCAGATTTCGCAGGAGACATTGCGCTCTGATCTACAGAGTCCCTGCTCTCAGATGTGAAACCACCCTGGAGAAGGGCCACGATTTGACCAAGCTGGCACGCAGGGCTCCACAAAACTCAAAATTTCAGGCATTAGTCATCTGCAAGCCCTCACACGACAGCAGCTCCGTTCATGAAGGAAGGGATTCCTTTCCCCAGTAATAATCACAAACCTAAAAAGCCCTTACATGGGTACAAATCTCAGCGGGACCAGCCAGGCTTCTTTCATTGTTTGCGCAGAGCAGGAGGCAAACAGCACTTTGATTATCAGTCATCTTCATTAGGAACAGGGAGGGGGATTTTCAGAAGCGCTGGATAGCCTGGCAAGCACAACTAGTGCTGAAAGACGAAGGGACTTTTGCTCCTCAGCCAGCCGGGAACTTCAAAGGCTTTTTCATTCAGTTGCTGTTACCGCGGTACACGCGTACACAACTGCTGTTAAGTTATCACAAGCCTTGGTGGAGGTCAAAGCTGCCCAACTCACAGTACAACTGCCTGCTGCAAACACAAAGTAGGCAGCTTTCTAAAAGGTTTTTTGTCTATATACAACTTATGTTCTGTGCCCAACAGAAACAACGCAGAAATTACCATGTGAGACTTTGTGACGCGCATGATGCAAGAGGTCGGATGAGATTACAGCACAACCATTTTGCAGCTGCCTGCCTTTCAGTCAGAAGATGCCAATTTGAAGAAAAGTGCAAATCTGGGATGAAAGTATACCAAAATTGATATACTATAAAAAAAACCTTTTAGGTGCAGGATAGAAATTTATGTTTCCCAGAACAGTCACAGCCTAGATTACAAAAATCTCAATTCAAGCCCTGCAATAAATTAGTGAGAACAAGACTCTTCTATTTTCTCAGAGCTCTAGTGCACACACAGATGCAACTCTAAAAGTTTTCCTCTGTCTTTGGCCTGAGGAATACTGACTTCATAGTAATAAAGAGCTCCAAGAAGTAAGACTGGTAGAGAACCACCTCAAACTGGCTAATCTGGCCAGAACCACCTTCCCACTGCCCCAGTGATTTCCCTCCCATAGAACTGGTTGGTGTACCTTTCTGTCTCTTTTAGGTTTTTTTCTTGCTAAAACACCACCTAACTGCAAAACACAATGAAAAAACTGAAAAGTCTATTTATGATAAGAGAATCCGTATGATCCGTTTTGCCTTTCAAGTCTAGGAAAGATATTTCTTGCTTCCAAAAGGCTTAAGTTTTAGGATCAAACCTTATAGCGGTTTTTATAGGGGAGCTCCCTACAGTGTCGAGTCTAGGTTAAAGCAAAATGCAACAGGTAAGGGCAAATCTGCAAAGGAGAAGGGGTAAGACAAGAAGTGGGCTACTGTAACTTTGCAACACAAAACAAAGAGAATAAATAAAGCAAAATGCATTAAAACTCTTCCTAGTTTGTTTGGGGTTTGTTGTTTGATTGGTTTTCCCTGAAGTGTTAATAAGAAATTAAGTCATGAGGTTTAAGTCCACGGTTCCATTTAAAAAGGTATATTCGCCCTCCTCCTCTCCCAATAGGTTTTTATTGAGCAATTGGAAGATGCTATTTTCAAAGCCAGGACTCAAGTCAGTTAATTGTTACATCTCTTTGTGTTGCCTTTTCTTTCAATGAAAAACAGCTAAAGGTTTGCAGGAAGGAGCCTCAGGGCTGCAACAGATGTCATGAGCCACTTCCTACAAATTAGAAAAGGAAAGTAACCCCCTCAGGTTAATTATGGGGAGAGGCCACACACGGAGCTGTGTAATGAGCCTGTGGGATGGAGAGAAGGCAACTGCTTCATATTGGATTTCAAGAGACAGAGCATGAAATCTCTCGTGCTGACTACATGCTTTCACACTGCAAGAGCAATGCCTTCTCCCTCCTGGGAGGACACAAGCTATACTGTCTGGGGCAGGCAGCAGAGTTAAGGAAGGATACGCACACATTGTTCGACTACCCTCTGACGACATCTCTTTGCATACGTGTCTTCCCGGACGATGGCTACAGCAGCAGGCTGCTCTCCGCAGCTCAGCACGCTGGGGCTTTGCACCTGCCTCCCTATTTACACAGGTGCAAGGTAGTTAGAAAACCATGGCTGAAGGACTAAAATGTAAAGACTGGGACTTGGCTGACCTGGATGTTGTTATTTTCCTGGTGGGATGAATAAGCCAAAGTCCTTTCATCTTTCTCTGCCCCATTTCCCTGTCCGTATAATGGAGACGGTGGCATTTATCTTTTCTTTTTTTTTTTTTTTTAACAGAGTGGTTAGATTTTCACTGAGGGAAAGCACCAGGAAACCAGGAAAGTCCTAGGTAGCATCATTACCAGAGAGCCCTGTGAGAGTGCAGGTTATGGCTTTTCCTCTCTTCTTTTCTTTTCCATTCTCCTCTCCCCAACATGTTTTCCAGGCTTGTCTGAGAGACCATGTTTCATGAAACCATTTCCTTAGGAAAAAAAGTCACAGACACTCATTTAGGGTAAACTGGTGTAGCTAAGCCATTGTAACTCAGCCATGAATCTCGGCTGAAGAATCAGTCCCATGTTTCCTTCAACTAAAATATACATCCATGGTCAGGTTAGCACGACCTGACAAACCCAGCAATGACAAAAACAACAACCCTGGATAAGCCAGCTAGCATGCCTAGAGGTTTATTTTGGAGGGGTGGGGGGGGAAATAGCCTGGTGTTTACCTGAAGTATGATTCGCAGGCTCAGGGTTTAAGTGACAGTTAATGTGTTCATCCACAAACAAGGAGAGTCCTGGCAAAAGCTGGGCTACAGCTTCGCCCGGGAAGGCATCGCTCTCATCAGAGGAGAGTTCAGTGGGATCTAGGCAACGTTGCACAGGCATAGCTAAAGCTCCTACTGCCAGGATGGCCACGTAGTTGATCCTGAAGAAGGAGGGATAAGTAACTGCATGTTTTAGTGAACTCATACAGTGGCCAGGAGAAATGGAAAAGCTCAAGATTTTCAGTCCAAAAGGGACATTTTGTTGACATTCCATCTTGTGGGGAAAAAAAACCATTAAACTTTTTGGTTTGTTCCGGTGCAGAACAGTAGGTTTTTTTCATCTCAAAAAAACAATGGGCGATAGATCTGCCATCCTTTAGACAGCTGTAATCACAGCGTCCTCCTGTAACATCTTCCCAGTTGTGAGCACACCACTCCTAACACCTTTGTTGACACTGTGCTCAAAACAGGGGCCAAGCAGAAAGGCCTGAATTGTTTCAAACTTCTCATAAAGCATAACCAGTGCCGATTAATACACAGTTCCCTCACTGACAGAAGCACCAAGCAGTGATTGTGGCAGTGGATTTTCACCAACACCTATCACTTCCAAGAGCACAGGATGATATTCACAAATGCAGTAAAAATGACTAGTGGTCAAAAAATACCCAATAAATATTAACTGTCTTTCAATTTTTCCACAACCAAAGACAAATAAGCAATGTCCAGGCTTGAGCTGCCGGTTTGCATGTCATCCCACTTGCCACTTCTTCAAAAAAAAGGCAGACCAAATCCACCCTACTTTCAACAGGTAGATTAGAGGCTAAGTAAAACTGGCTTGAGGTGTTTCTGAGATAATCTGTCTGCCTTCCAGGCACCCTCTAAATACTTAGAGGCACCCATTTGTCATCACTGTTGCATTATCCTCACGAAATGCATCATCCTTGCACGATGGAGCTACCTGATCTGCAGGGTGGGAGCGTGCGTGCCTGTTACCTTGCGTGTGTATCTACTGGGGAGAAAAACAGTTAGTGGCCTGCATATTTCAAGCTGCACATCAAAACTGTGCAGATATTACAGGGAGACACAATGCTGAACTCTGATCACCCCGTCCCAATGGTGCAGGATGGCACCCAGCTGAGCCACAGGAATGTTGCATGGTAGGTCTTCAAAAAAATGACCATTCAGCAGGGATAAATGAGCAGTTTCAATTTCTTGCAGCAGATATGAGGGGTACAAACAGTCCACCTGGGCGATTATCAATGTCAAGTGCAACAGGATGGCAAGGCAGCCTGGAAAACTGAAAAAAAACAGCAAGTCTTGCTCATACTTGTACTAAATTTTCTTGGGCTCAAAGGATTTCTCTAAGATTTAAACAAATAACAGGATCAGAAGGTTTTAAGAAGCTCCCACGGGCTCATAAGGGGCTAGATCCAGCCCCTAGTGCAGACAGTAAGTTAAAAAAAAATAATCCCCAATTTAAACACAGCTATCACAATTTACACTGGCTGAGGATCGCTCACCCCAACTTTAATGGGAACATGACCAGGCTGCTTGCCAGCACTTTTGGCTTTGCTGTAGTAGGAGTGACGTTCAGGTATGCGTGACCACTCGCCATCAGATTTCTTTATAATGACAAGCTTTGAAGTCAGAGCACTTTGCTCTCCTTCCACAAACCATTTTCACTCAAAACAATAACTATTTAAATGGGAGACACACCAAAGCCATTTCAGATTTCTTTTTTTACTCCTCTGTCAATAATAAAATATAGCTAAATCACAAAAACAGAGAGAACTGCCTGCTCCATAGAACCTATTCAGCATATGCTGGATATCCCAACACTCGACTACCTCCATTATTTTTCAGCACTGCGAGAGAAGGCACCAGTGGCTTCACCCAATATTACATTGAAACTTTTAAAAAAATAAAATTTAATAAATGACTCTTTCTGCTGAAGATTTTGTTAAGCTCCTCCCAGAAAAACCACTAAAAGTTGTCTATTTGTAGCCAGCGGGACTGCTAGAGGCTTGAATGCGATTTGTGGACCTCATCCTGCCTATTCAGAGCAAAAGATAACACCTGCGGGAAGCAGGCGAAAGGTTAAAACCTGGTACCTCTGTGTTTTCCTAAGTGCAGAGCTTGGCACCAGAACAGAGGTTGTGAACAATGGCAGGAGCATTGCGCATGTTTTCTTTTCCCTTAAAGTAACATTTTTGCTGCAGTGTCATCTTTCTGCTCAGCCAAGCAGGCGCTCTGGGTCACATCAGCCGCATGAGCCGTCAGCAGATTTTTCTGGCCCTTTCAAAAGATCTTCAGGCATTGTATTAAGAAGCCAAATCGGTGAAAAAACAGGAAAAAAAAAAAAAAGTGGACTGACTGCCCACACGTTTTACCGGTCAGGCGCTCGCATGACTCTGAAATAATCAGCATTCTTTTGGTGATATGTAGCAGCTTTAAACCAGCAATCTGGCTTCACTCTCTGGAAAACAGTGTGTTTTCTCGAAAAAGCTAAAACCAGGGTATTACAGTCTGACAGCTTCAAAATTCCTCAGACCTCCCGTAGGAATCACTCACAAAAGAGCGGGCTAGTCCCCAGGGCTGGATGTCAGGGAAACAGGCCCTCTGATGGAAAACCCTTAGGGAAGGCATACTTCCATTTATACCATCTTTTATGTTTTGGCTAAGTGGCTTGTTTATAATTGTTGGATTTAGGCAAGAGAGGCTTCACCTCTCCTCGCAGTTCCTGTAATGCAGCAGCTCTGGGGCCTGTTGGGTCACTTCCCAAATAGAGAAGAGAGGAGGAAATTTCATAGAGTATTTCACGTATTTTTGGCAAGCATCCTCCAGCAGACACGGACACAAATAGCATGGAGGACAGTCCCACTTCCACAGCCTTCTGCACAAGCCATACCTATTTCTAGGAGCCACCATGCACCAGCAGAGCAGAGAGAGGAGAGGCACCGAACAAACTTCATCGCTATTTGCCAGGACTTCCATAAAAGAAATAGCGTTTTAAAATGAAACAGCCTTTTTTTTTTTAAAAAAAGAGCATTTTTAAGAATCCCCACCCTTTCTGTACAAAATTTCTTCTAGGCCTATTGCTATCCCAAACAAAAGAAACTGAGGAGTTACATATGGGACTTCTGCACATAATAGCTACCACGAGTCTCTGTGGTTATGGTGAGAATCAACAGGTTGTTAAAATTGATGAAGACAAAAGTTTAATTGCTCGTAATTTTGCCAAACAGAATTGTTTTGCCTAAGACTTTCCCATGCCTGGGACGTGTAACTATATTCTTATGAGAGAAAAATAGTAGAACATCTAATTAGAAATTCTATTATTTGGCATGTGCACACATGAGCTGAATTAAGGCAGAAAAGGACATATTTTTCAATTCTTTGTTTTGCAACCTTAATAACTAGTTTGATGTAGTTTTATGTATTTGTAAATATATTTAATAGATGGTAAGTGAATGCTAATTTCTAGTACTTGTGAAGCAGAGGAGTTGAACTACTCATTGCTGCACATTAAATAACAGATTATGGCCTTAATTTCTATTTGTATGGTACTAAAAGAGTGGCCATCAAGCTTACACTCTCCCTGCTGGCTCTTCTCATGTGAACTTCCTCCAGTTTGCACTGTAGTGAAAGACAGATAAAATCATTTATAAAATGAGAAGGAGGCCTGAAATGTAAATCAGAGGAAGAAGTTGTCAGAAAAGGGTCTTCATACAGATTTGGTAGGTTATCAGGCCTTTACCTGCCCGGTAATCAATCCTGGTACCTGATCAGCTTCAGGGGATGGACCCAGCAGGAGCACAAAGGCTCTTTATTCCCTCTGCTCGTGTTGTGACTCTGCTATAAAGCCTAATTCGATGGGAAGGGCAAGGTGGAGCTGGACATAGGGCCTATCAGGTAACGTTAATGTTCAGCCAAGATATGGACCTTGTGTTTGAACGAGACAGACAGTCTTTGAAGAACATAATGTGTGTCGCCAACAATGGCTGGAGTGAAAGGAACTCGCTCTGGTTACCTTATAGGATGGACTGGTAAAGTATAGTTGGATTCTTATCAAGGTGTTGGGTTTGGGGTTTTTTTAATCGTTGACTCATATGGTAATGGCTGTGAATACAAAATGCAATGTCTTCAAAGGGAGGAAACATGAGAAAGGTATAGCTTTACCTAGTTCATGTTAAGGTTGCACACTTTTGTTCTGTGTGATTTTTTTTTTTAATATATAAGCCCTGCTATCCTCGCAGGGACTAATCCTATCCATGTTTGAAAAGATTCCCTCCAATTCCAGTTGGATACAGGCTCGCCAGCAGCAGTGAAAAGCAGCAGCTCTCCTGGGGTGCTGTGTTTCTCAGATTGACCTTAGCTCTGTTTACCCTTGCTTCAAAAGTTTGGGCCAACATCTGCTAAATAAACTGGAATGCCAGGGTGATGGGGACAGGGAGGGAGAGCTAAAAACAAATGGGGTTGTTCTGAAACAAGACAGTAGCTAGAGGAGCTCTAGGGAGAGTGTGGTGGGTCAGAATATAGATGCAATTCCCTTTGAATCAATAGAAAGCTGCCTTCTGACATCTGCGACCCAGTTTTGAAGCATGCAAAACATACCTGTCCAAAGGTAGTATTTCCAATCCAGACTGAAGCACTCTTCAAAATACCCAGCCAAGCCATGCTGCTGTTACTTCTGTTTCCTCTTCATACGCAGCCCGTTGAAAATACCCATATACTTTACCCATGCACGCAGTTGTGACTTTGCTCATACAGTATGTTTAAGAAGGGCAGAAGCTTATATTGAAGACAGCAGAATCTCTTTCCCCTGCTAGCTAAATTCAAGTTAATTAACCCAATGGCAGCCAGCTGCAAACATGGGGCCTAGAAAGGTGTTTTCAAAGCCAATGGTGTTTTCGTTCCAACACATCATGGTTTAGACCCTCACTACCAGCAACCACAGCATTTCACAAGCCATCACAGTTCCTCCCTGATACAAGAGGTGCCTGACTATGCCACACTTTGGACTTTAGGACTGGTCCCCAGGCCAGTGGCCTGCACAGCATCGCTATACTGTGGTCATGCCTCCCTCCAGGTGTTTGCCAGAGGCACGCTAATCAAAGCTCACCCACTCTTAGCGAGTGTGAGGATGTTCAGCTCTTTGCTGAAGAAGCTCGGCACCTCGATGGATCAGACAAGCAGGTATTGCCTCACATCTACAGCCTTCCTGATCTGAATGTCTTGCCAGCTAGACTATCATCTAGGCACTAATTCTGAAAGCCAGTAAAACCGGATGAGACAACATGCATTTCTGCCTCCAGAAAGCCAGGAGTAAACAGAAAGTCTTGGACAGGGCCAGGGAGGACGGCAAGTGGGCCATCCTAAAGGGTGTTGTCACTGTAGTGATAACACTGTGTAAGAGTGGCTCCAGACTCAGTCAGGAGGCTCCAGCATAGACAATATATATGGGAAAACCTGCAGCTTCTTAAGTTTTCAGAGGATGCTTTAGCTATGTGGGCCAAAGCATGGCTTTGTTGTAGCAGCTATATTCACACTAGGAAGCCACCGACTGCATAGCATACCATTATATACCAGTAAAGCACTCCTTAAATAACTGTATCCTCAGTATTCAGCATATGCCTTTAAAGCATCAGGATTAACGTCCCTTAAAAAAGAAAAACTGGGTAATATGAGAGCAGATATTCCCATTATCAACATATCTACATGTTTTTTAATCCCAACCAGCACGTGGCCCTAGTATTATCTCATGGCAGTATGTTCCAGAGCTTATCTAGAATAACTTTGCTTTTCATCACCTTCAAAGTTTCCTGAATATTTCCTTGTTTGTCTGTCATGCTGCCTTTGGCTTACTGGACAGCTCTGTTTGTACTTAAGGCATCTGAGAAACAGACCCCAGCTGATTCAAAGACACTGTCTAGAAAAAAAGGCAAAAGAGGCCTCCTTGACAGCAAGCTGTCTGATAGTCTTTTTCATACATGGCGATAGTGAAACCAGCACAGTGTCATGTGAGGTGAGGACAAGCCCGAGAATACAGTCATAGTACTATACAGGGGTTTATCGCAAATCCTGAAGCCCCAGGCAATCGAAGGCAGGTAAGTGGCCAAGAAAATTGGGTAAAATGCAATATTGCTTAATCAAAGATGCCAACTAACTGCGAATCTGCTTTTGATATGAAAACTCATTTTCTAGACATGAAACTGTGATGCTGAGTTTGAATAAAGCTTCACTGGTTCATGCCAATGATGCGGAGAAACGAAAATTAAATGGAACTCATGTTGTCTGAAAGCACCTCGTTGAGCCATGCTGGAAATTATCAGTGTGCATGAAGATGTGGGGACCAGTAAGAGGTGAGCTGGTCAGTGACTGAGCAGGAAACCACCCAGCACTCTGCTAAAAAGATCAACCTACAGGAACTTTCCTAGCAGACTTCCTCCAAAAGGGCA
Source organism: Phalacrocorax carbo (assembly GCF_963921805.1). Lineage (NCBI taxonomy): Eukaryota > Metazoa > Chordata > Aves > Suliformes > Phalacrocoracidae > Phalacrocorax > Phalacrocorax carbo. Next base: position 7,345,250 of record NC_087516.1, on the reverse strand, counting down.
CACAGGGTAAATCTTACTAAAGGATATCACTAACAGTTTTGGCAGCAGAGCATAACATGATGTTTAGAGGCTGGAAGGCTCTATCTCCGGGTCTCCAACGCATTCACCACTCCAGGAACAGAGCTGAATGCCACTTTTCTCCAGAGGAAACTGATTATACGCAACCTGGCATTTTCCAGTCGAAGTATTTCTGTGAAGGAACATTATCCCTGCTTCACACCCAGGAAACTCATGTACATGCTGGTGATGGCAAAGACAAACGGGATTTCTCTCATGTCAGTCAGGAAGACTGCTGATGCACAAAGATTTAACCCATAAGTCCTAGCCAAGAACCACAACCGCCTAAGCAGTCTTTCTCGCCTCTAGGTTACAAGTCCTTCAATGCCTCTCCTGGAACAGACCTCAGGTACCTCAATCCTTTGTTGGGATATTTAAGGGTTAAACAGGGCTTACAAAGCATTTCTCTGCTGATGATAAAGTGTCAGAAATATATTACAAAAAAAAAAAAATCAATAAAAATTGCAAAGGAAACTATTGATAACTGTCACAGTGGGAACCCCCTGAGCTCTCTGTGTAGTCAAAAGCAGCAAAATAGTAACCTAAACCTGTTCAGTTCACCTTTAAAAGAAGAAAACTAGAAGAAGCGGGGAGTTGAAATCTGTGTCACTCGATAGCTCCTGGCAAACTCTTCTTGGCTTTATGGTTATGCTTCTAAATCCTCTCAATTTAGTGGCGTAGGTTTCCCTATTTTTAGATCACAACTTAAGGCAGCTCTGCTTTTTTTCCTGCATTTTGTTTTTAAACTAGACCACGGTCATTAAACTTAGCAGCAAAGGAGCAAGAGCGTCCTTTAAGTAAAAAAAAAAAACCGCTATACACATGGAATAACTACGCAACTGGAGAAGGGAAATCACTCCCAGGGGCTGACAGACCTCTTGAGTTTCCACTTCGCTGGCCCACGAGGCAGGTCTGGTGCTGGGACTCCCGGGACCCCAGAGGTGCCAGGGCACTTGGCGGCTGATGGAGAAGCTGCCTTGGCACAAGTCTCACGTCGAGCGCAGGTCACCAACAGGTCTGCAGTGAGTGTCGGTCCACACGCTTCGGTTGGATTATAACCAAATAACCCCCAATTTAATGCAGTAATCAGGGTGAATATGGCACCTTGCTGCCTCCTCTCTGCTGCCTGCAGTCCGGCTGGGGGTGCTCTGCAGTGGGAGGGCATGCCGTACTCCAGATTGTTTTGAAACAACAAGAAAAAAGCTTATCGTAATCCTCCTGGCAATTAGAGCCCTGGCTGGCTGTAAAGTATAATGCATTTATCAAAACCTCCTTTGAAGGCGCTGAGGGAAGTGAATTTGAAGCTGTTGGGGACTGCAGGAGTAAGAGAGCCCAGCTGCTCCCGGGGAGACTGAACTGGGGTGAGGGAGCAGAGGGAGGAAGAAGAATTCCCTTGTCTGGGACGTGCACATTTCCATCAGCCTGTTTGTGCTAGGATAAATAAAATGTTATCTCTCTTAGTGTATCTCTCAAAAGCTTGGCCGATTACAGCTGGCATGCTCTGGGGGCTCTTCCTGCAAGTTTTGCCAAAATGCTAGCCACCCCTGGAGCCATAAATCATCCCAAACCAGGCTTCTTCCCCCTCCTCCCCATCAACATGAGAAAAACTGAAGCTGTTTTAAAAAAAAAAAAAAAAAAAAAAGAGAGAAAGTTGCCAGTTTTGTGAAATGTCAGGATGACAAAACTGGCAGCTTTTGCGTTTTTTACAACATGCATCAGCAGCACGTTCCCAGAGGCAATTCATACATAGCAGCATGTTGAAGGGGATCATCTCCCCTTGCCACACAACAAGGCCCTGGTCCAGCAGTGTGAGGTGGGATTACAACAGTACAGCCTTGTAAAAACCATCTAAAGTAACAGGCTAGAGCAGTGTTCCCAGACCTCTACCACCACAGACTGGCTATTGGCATCTGATTAAATTCTCCAGATCCTTTTTATTTCCCACCTAGGGCCTGCTGCTCTCTCCACAGCCCTACAGACCTCTGGACATCGCTTTCCCTCTCCCCTCCTCACAATTACAAGTAATTTCTTTAGTGGGCAGAGGTAGAAAATTGCTCATGATGCTCTCTCTCCTCATCTGCTTCCCTCTGTCTGGTGTGGGCATGCAACCTCTTTGGCCACAGGACGCTTATTCTCTTGGGGCAAACACCATCTTCCCTTTGAGCAAAGATCATACCCCAGGGTGTTTATACTGCAACGTTAGCAGTGTCCCCAAGGCCACCAGGGAGACTGATCATGACACCATAGCTCTGCTACCACAGGGAAAGGAGCTCATTGCAGCCCATGGTGCAGCCATCCAAGACTACTAGGGCTCTTTGCAGAAGCATCGTGGCACACGCGCACCCTTGGCAAGAAAAAGGATGTCAGTATAGCAAGTGAAAGCCAGGGAAGGATGGGAAGAAGCAGAGAGATAAGTAAAGATGAATTAAAGATTAAATTTTCCTGAGTAAACTGTCTGCAGAGAGTAGGACCACCATGCCGTCCCCCTGCATCTCCTCCCCACACAGGGTGGGATTTGTCTTTACTTTATATAGATGTACAGTCCCACACCCCCTTCCAAAACAGCTTCTCTCCTCTGCAAGGTTTTGTTCATTGAAAACCACTGAACAATCATTGCCTTGAGTATTTTTTTTAATCACTCCAAAATGTCTTTCTTTTGGGGGATTCCTGCTGAGATCCCAAGCTGGATTCTCCACTGGAGTAGATTAACCTAGCTCCACTAACTGGGCTGCTGATTTACATCTGCTAGAGGTTTACCCTCCTCCCACCCAGCCTCACTCCCTACACTCACCCGTGCGCAAGCCTTGTCTAAAAAACTCCTGGCAAAACCTTGCAGTGCATCCTCCCCGGCACAGGGATATTCCTGGGATTTAAGGAATGTGGGCATTATATTGCTATGAAAAGGGGCACTGTACTGAATGTATACGTGGTGAGGTTGCAGGGATGAGAGCCAGGGTGTAGTAGCCTTACATCTGTGACAATGTTACAGGGGTGACAACAGCAAAAAAACTTTGATCAATCCCAGAGTACAAATGCAGGTTTATATTCTTGCCATCTGGCAGAGTATCATGTTAAGAGCTGAACAGACAACAGTGGCTGCTACTACACAGTGTGCTATATACCAATAAAAGCTGAATGGATCTACAATAAAGCAGACTTTTGAAATAGCTGTGAAAGGCAAATCTAGGCCACTAAGTGCTGTTAGAAACAATGTCCTTATATTTTTTCCCCTTCCCTTACTATTCTCTTCTGTCTTGCTTCTGCTCTTGGGATTCCTCTTCCCTCCCTTTTCCCAGCCCCAGTGGCTGTACAGAGAGCTATCAAGTAAAATATGTGTTCATTTAACAAGCATTAAATAACGGTCAGGAGGGGCAGACTGGCAGCTGCCTTCACAGCTGAGGCCAATCCCCCTCCATAAATGGTGAAGCATAGCATCCCCACAAATGGAAGAGGTGACTCCAGCCTCTTTTTTCCTGCTTCTCCCGCCCCTACTCAGTGCAAATGTGTACAAGGTCTGTGCTGAGCCAGAGCCCCACAGATAAAATCCTGGACTAGTGTAACCATTGTCTTTTGCACTTCTCCAGAGCTTCTCCAGCACAAGGAGCTCCAATCAGTCTCTAGACCTTGCCCACAGCAGCTATAAACTCTCAGATGTGATGAAGCCACCATTGCTTAGTCAGCAACAGTGCTCTGCATCCATATCAAATGCCTGTGTCTTAGCTCAAATGTCTTTTGTTAGAAACTAAGTGGACAACTCTGCCCTGCACTTTCCACCTGCCAAGAGCACATTTGCTCTGACACATGCAGTAGTGCCTTACACAGTGTTATTTGGGCCACAAAGTGCCAGAGCATCTCTCTGATGGGGATCAGAAGGAGGGACAAACCCGGATTTCACTCATGAGTTTACCGTGGCTTAAAGATGTTTGCCCAAGCCAGTAGCAAAGTCAGGAAGAGACTCTACCCATCCTGGTTCCCAGAAACCATTCTCAACACCAAAACCACCACTCCTGCATTATTCAACTTCACAGGCCACAGACCTTAACACAAAACATGGTTGGTACCATACTTCACAACAAGCCAAATAAGCTGTCTGAGCTACTGAATCATCACAGCCGCTGGATATGGACAGACATGAACACATCAATGCCAGGACGTACTCGCCAGCACTCTCCATTTCATCGCAGTGGTGAAAATACCACGGACAATGGCACGTTATCTAAAGGACCCCATGGGATCCCTTCTCTATGTTTTGAGTATGTATTTCCCATTAAAATGAATAAGATTATTAGCCAGCAATTAGACAGAAGAAAAATTTAGCCTGGCAGTTAGGTCTCATTGTTACTAAGTTTTCCTATCAGGAAATACAATGGTCCCAGAAGGGAAGCAATGGAAACTATCACTCGAAACAACTGAACAGGTTGCTAGAGTAGACAGTACAGGGAACAGTCCTGACCTGGCAGGAAGGCTCAATAGCCCTATTCTTCCTCTTTGGCATCTGTGATCCTACAATTGCTCAGTCATTTCAATAAATCTTTCAGCTTCTCTATCAGATTTCATTTTTTTAATGGGCTTAATTCTCAAAAGAACTCACTCCCAGCATCGAGGCCAGCTTTTCATCTTCAACTGCAACTCTGAGCTTTCCAAACATGCTCAGCACCCAGGAGGTTATCTTCGGAAAGTCCCAGACGAGGTGCTATTACTTTGCCAAGACTCTGAAGTAGTAAAGGTATATTTGATGGCCGCCTGACTCTTCAACAGGAGGAAATGGTTGCATGATGTTCACACTGTCAAAAAGGCTAGATACTATTTTCCCAAAGTAACTTGACCCATTTAAAGAACTTCTCTGGGAAAGCCAGTTGAGTACCTCTGACGTCTGCATTACCACAGACACTCTGGTATTAACCATCCCCTTTATCTCACTATATTTTTGTTGATAGCTAAACTATGCAATGCAGTGGCTCTGGCATCCCAGCAATGAGTAGTTATCAGCAGCAAGAAAGCACGAGGTCTGGGAACTCATTGAAAACATTCAGAGGCGATATGTGAGGGACTGGGAGAGATTAGGCAGGGTTTGCTGGGGCTCCAGGAATTCCTGCAATTCAGGAGTTACATGGTGAGATTTCTTTTCTGTATGGGACAGCAGCAAGCAGGAAGATGGAGTTTCCATTTCTCTTTAAAGTTGTTTTCCCAAAACTGTCACATATACACAGCTTCTCCTGTTTTCTCTCCACTGTTTCAACCGGCTGGGGTACCCAGGGCAAGTCCTCAGAGTAACAGCCCTCATGTAAACTGGAGAGGCTCAACCGTGCTCTCATTTCACCAGGAGCTAGACTTTGGAGCCTGACTGACAACATCCACAGCTGCCTCCCCAACAGTTCACCACTTACAAAGGGCTAATTAGTATGAGGTAATTAGTTTCAGGCAAAGAATGCTTGAAAAATAATCTGTGTGTGTAAGGTCAGCCATCCTAGGTTTTTGTTCAACATACTTTTTTTTTTCCTGCTGCTGAAACAGAGCCCAGTAAGATGATGTAAGACACCTAAACTAGGCAGATGCTGGAGATTCAAAGAATCAAGTGTTTAAATATAATAAAATGCTTAAAGATGCAACTTCAACCCTAAATGCTTCTGATGTAGCAGGCATATAAAATGTGGAGGTTTCATGGGTGATGCTAATTATCTAAGAGCTCATCTTCTTTTCCCATAGACCCTTACACCTAGGTTCTTGGTTTGCCCGGGTACACAAGCAAGACAACACGAAAGCGATCCAGCAGAAGACAGATGTGCCAACAATGTGGTCTTGCAAGAGTTGTGGCTACATTTGCCACCCAGCTCCTGCCCGGTCATGGGGCAGCTGTGAAAACAAGGCCACTGGGAAAGCACCACATGAAGCCAGAATGGAAATGCCAACACAACCCCAAAGTAATAGCAGCCGATTTCAGCCACAGACGCTACAGTGGGAGCTTTCTTGCATTGTTGTTGTTTTTCCCTAAAATAGCCTGGAAGATAAAGGGACGGTGATTAGCTAAGTGCCATCTCCCCTGATACGCGTTTGCCCATTATCTGCTCCTGACACCTAATATCTAATTGCACTGAAACGTCCCAGAAGGACAGCCTGTTCTAAGAGGGACTGAATAGACTGGCTGTGGGGAAAAGAAAAAAAAAAGACAAGAAAAACAAAAAGCTTACTGGCACATCCAAGAAATGAAAAGGCTGCACTCCAGCAGGGTTAGGATGTCAGCATTAGGATGTCAGCAATTTCAACAGCAAGGGTGCAAAAGGTTACTTCTAGGACAGGTTGGCTACCTCTCAGAAGCACATCCAGGTTCCAGACTCTTGGGTCTGGTAAGGTTCCCTGCCCACAAAAATAGCCACATGCTCTCTGTTGATGAGACCTGGGCTCTTCCCTCTTTCCTTCCTGTTTATAACTCACCTCTTCAAGGATGCCAGTGAGATCAGAGGTTCTCTGTGCTCCAGAGAGAGACACCCCTGCCTCGCCATGTTTAAAATCTGCACAGGAAAAGCAATAGGAAGGAGGAAACTTTATCAGCTCTCCAGGAGTTTTTTGTTGCTATCTTGGGTTTTGGGGCCCTTTTTTTTTTTTAATTAAATGGGCTTATTTCACTGATCCTGTTTGCCAAGCAAACATATGAACAACCTGATAAGCACAGCTGGCAGAGCAGCCCAACATGGCACAGAAACAGATGACCAAGGATGAGAAGGCAGAAGGATGGACCCTGCCTGAGAAAAACAGCCTGAAGTACACTGACATCTCCCAAAGCAACACAGGACCAGTGGCAGAGCCCAGTTCCCCAGTGCTTCAACCTAGAAGGATGAGATCCAGTTGCCTTTCCTTTCTATCATGTGGTAACCAAGGAGCCAGCTCTAGTGGTGGAAGAGCTACATACCAAGCTCTGTGAGCTCTGGGGCTGACACAAGTCATCCTGCCCTTGAATGCAGGACTGAGTCCACCATAAACATGACGTTGTTTAAGTGTTTGTTGTAAACTAAACAGGAAGGTATCAGTTATTTGGAAACTTCATGCTGTCCATGCCGGAGAGAGGAAAATCTTTAATCCATAAGAAGCAGCAAAGGAAAATTCTTCAGTCTAGCTCTGCTGACAATTTTTGGCTATAAGGTTTGTCTTCTACATTGTCTCCTCTCAAAACAAAGTGATTTTGGCTATGATGTGCAGATGCATGGAAAATGCCTAATGCCCAGGAAGAAGGCAGAGGTTTTGGGATTAGGTTGCAGTGCTTTGTGGCTTGCACATCAACAAAGCAACAGCCATGATGATCACATGCACCTATGACAGTTATGACACAGTGTAAGAGGTTCACTGTCCCCAAAAACTGTGACGTAGTTCTCCATCCTCTGACACACCTGCCATATGCCCCTGAACACTGTGTTACCCAATGCAAAATGTAACTCTCAGCATCAGGCACATTGCTTTACTTGGCTTTGAAATCAGTCTGGAAGCATCTCAGCTATCTAGTGTTGGAAATGGTCATGATGCATTCAATTGCTATTCTGCCAGAGATCTGTGCAAGCATCTTACAGCCCTAAAACCACTCTGAGCTCTCTATTCTAAGCAGAAGCTTGAGTCTTGGTCCAGACTCGGTTTGCTCAGATTTTAGGATTTGAGATCTAACCATAATTAAGTTGCAGATCTCATTTCCATGATGCTGGAAACGTCTAGGCTGTTCAGATCAGAGTCATACCATCTGGAGAAGCACAAAAAGGCTCCCAAACTGCACCACACACTGCTGTCATGTCACTCCTGTTTCCCCGATCCCCAGCTGGATAGCCTTCTATCTAGCCTACCACAGTGGAGAAGGGGAGATTAGTGGATGTTGTCCATCTCAACTTCAGCAAGGCTTCTGGCATTATCTCCCATAATATCCTTATTGATAAAATGATTAAGTATGGACTAGGTAAATGGAAAGCAAGGTGGACTGAAAACTGACTGAGCTGCTGGACATAACACATTGTGATCATCACCACGAAGTCCAACTGGAGGCCACTCACTAGCCAGGGGTCAATACTGGTGCTGGTACTGTCTGACATCTTCATCAGTGACCTGGACAATGGGACCAAGTGCACCCTCAACAAGTTTGCAGAGGATACAAAACTGGGAGGAGTGGTTGTTGTACCAGATGGTTGTACTGCCATTGAGGGGGACCTCAAGAGGTTGGAGAAATGTGCAAACTGAAACCTCATAGAGTTCAACATGGGAATATGTGAAGTCCTACAGTTGGGGAGGAACCATGCACCAGGACAGGCTGGAGATATCCCCATCTTGGAGGTATCAAAAACCAGACTGGACATGGCCCTGAGCAACCTGCTCAAGCTGCCCCTGTTTTGGGCAGGGCATTTGGACTAGGTGGTCTCCAGAGGTCCCTTCCCACCTCAGCTAATCTGTGATTCTGTTAAGTTCTCATGGAGTATATAGGGAGTATGCAAATATTCTGGCTTTACAGTACATGAATAAACTTGTTTGATACTGACTAATAGCTATTGCATCTTTCAGTAAAAGGTGACTATGAAAGCTGTCAAAATGATGAAGGCTGCCACAAGGGACACCTCCACAAGCACAGCAAGCAGTGCACAAATATGTACTGCACCAGCTAGTGCCAAATATGAAGTCCTCGTCTTCTTTCTCTTCTTTTCATTTTACTCTTATTTCAGCTTTTATTCAGGAATGAGGTTACAGTTTTGACACTGAATCTCAGAGGAGCCGGGTCAAATGCCTTCCACTCTCCCTCTTTCAAAAGTACATTTCATTCCAGATCAGAGACTTGAACCTGGAGCTCCATTTCTTGAACCAGCAACCCAAATTCAAGATGAGGAGCACCACACTGTCTTGTTCTTCCTATGTCTTGGCCTCTCTCTTGGGATATTCCTACTTACATTTTTTTCAAACCTTTTACCTCTTCACAAGTATGTTGGTCTCAACAAGTACCAAAATGATTTCAGGAAAGCTACATTTCACAAAAACATTCCCATCACCTCTAGTGATGACTTAACTTTAAGTATAGACAGCATGAGTGCAGCTGCAATGTGTGTGTGTGTAAACCTGGTGTGACTCTGCTGAAGTCAGCAGATGTGGTCCAGATTTGCAGTGCTTTCTTGGAAAGAAGATCTTGGCCTTCTATTTATAACATACTGTCTTGCTAAAGAAATGGCCTTAAAATGGCATTCACTTTTTCAGTAAATGCTTTAAAAAAAGAAACAAAAAAAGACCATCAGTTACAAAAAAAAACCTTCCTATGCAATGGCAAAAAAATACTTGCTGTTACACTGACACAGAGCTGAAGTTATCCTGATCTTGTCATTAACATGACTGCACATCCACTCTAATTTAAACAGGCAGCAGAAAGCTGTCCTCATGCAAATAATACACAAATCTGCCAGGAATTGGTAATACTTAGCTCAATTTGACAGCTATGCATACCATCAGACAAGTATTGATGATAAATAAAGATAATGAATGAAAAACTTGTGTTTAGCAGCCTAAGCAATTAATAACTAAAGACAGACAGACAGATGAAAACTGTCAGCGCATGGAAAGGATCCAGTAATTGCATTGCATGTAAGTTGCAAAAGTGGAAAGCTTTTATTGTTTTGTTTTTTTTTCAGAAAGACAACTTATAAGAAAGTTTAAAACGACGGTGCTTATCCGTGGCTGCAGCTCCCCCCTGAGCAGGGCGATGCCATATCTGCCAGACATCTCTCAGGTGTCCTACCCCCAGCTCCTCTGCTCCGAAGGGAATGGGGACACCAACAGCACACACCCCCCATACTTAGATTTTCCTCCCATTTGTCAGGCGACTTTCCTGTTGACTTAACTCCCTTTTCTTTAATGTCTCTAAGGTTGATCTTTCCAACATAAGTCCCATTCATATTTACCCTTTACCTCTATTTAACTTGTCAAGGCTCTAATAAATGAGGAGAGCACTCTTGGCCAAAGGTTTTCCTCTGATCTGCTTGGTCCAAATAGGTACACGGAAGTGGATATATACTTCAAATGATACAGCTTATGTCTTGGAGGATGCAAGTGAGACTGCAGCCAGCAGCGGGGTGTGCAGGCACCCCAGCCATACAGCAGACCCACCACTGCGCCCCTTTAAGTTGAGATAGATATCAGCTCCAGCACCCACCTTAGCCTTGCTTGCACGTCCCGGTTAATCCCCAGGACAAGGGAGGGAACCTCCAAAGGGTGAAAACAGCCACGGAGTAGGTTAAGCAAAAGCAATTTCAAGGACTGCAGGAGGCTGGGATGTGAGGTTTACCATGGTGTCCCCCCACCCTGGAAAGATACCACTTTAGATGGTCCCTCCACGTTTTTTTTTATCAGGAGCAGGGACTGATCCCACTCCCTTGACCCCAAGGGAGCTGCTTTTGGCTCTGAGGTCTCATTCATCAGTGTAACTTCTGCTGGAGAAAAGGGGCAAATCCCATAAAAACCCTTTAAATGGAAGTGTAGGGCACTTGATGGGACAAGAGGTGGCTCTGGCCAGCTGAAAGGGCTGCAAACACCAGAAAACAAGGCTCTAATTGCTGCATTTCAGAAATCTTGCTTTTATTTGACTGCACTTTCATCCCATTTACCCTGACAACCTTGGTGTCCTCATTGCTCACAACCCCAGAGCCAGCTCCCATCACCACCAGGACCCTCACCCCTCTGCCTTCCATCATGTATTGCCCTGCTTCCCCACCCTCGGCCACCAGCACCGGCCCTCCCCACACACACTGGGCCCGCCGGCCACCTCAGGAGTTTACCGCTGCCGTGCCCTACTTGCCATTTCATGCTACATCCGCCATGTCGCACCCTACTCGCCATGTCATGCCCTACCCACCACACCCCCAACCCGGCTCCTCATGGCAGCCTTTGCAGTGGGTCTGGACCACTACCTCTGCAGAGAGAATGAGGCGCAGGCCCTTCTCTGCCTCAGCTGCCAATTTTTCCTCCCCCAACCTCCACACCAGTAGGCATTCATCTGACAAAAAAAGTCACCTTTAAAGCCAGAAACCACATGGGGGCTGGACGATAGGAAGGAGGGGGCCTTTCTGTCCATGCTGTCCAGATGCTCTGGCAAGCGGTGCTATCTCAGGCTTGGCTCCCTCCTCAGCCCCCAGACAAACGCGGCTCCCCTCTTGACTTGCTATTTAAAAACTGTCCCTAGACCGGCATACGGTGGGTTCAGACTAATGAGCGGGAGCCCTTAGCGGGCGGGCAGGCCATGTCCCCGTCTGCTGCGAAGCGCCGGGTGCCCCCACAGCAGAGCCGCTGCTGCCTCCACGTCAGACCAGTCCATTTATTTACTTGCACCTTTGTCTTATTTTTTAATTTAAGGAGGACCAGTTTCTAAAACAGATTAGAAGCTCCAGTTCCAGGGGAGAGGAGGCTCAGTCATGGGTATATATTGCATAATCTTAAGGTTTTATTGCATTTACACATCCCCCTCTCAGCGCACTTTACCAGAATAGCTCTTTATCTGCAGACACGGCTCATTGACGGGGGCTGAATGTGGAGCCCAGACCGAGGCAAAAAACATGACTGAGACCATTTGGGTCCCTGTGTTGTGTCCCTCCACCCAACCTGCTCCCTTTGAAGCCCACATAATACCCAGCCCACGGGGCGGGGTATTGAAAGCCTCCTGCCACCCAAAGGTAGGCAGAAGGTAAGTATTTTGTTTCATATACAATTTCAAAGATTTTGAAATCCAGATTGACCTGAAGCAGCAGCAACACCTAAGTGTCGAAATTGTCTCAAAAGGAAACCCTGATTTTCAAGAGGATTGTTTAGCTCTGAAGTCCAGCAAAGGGCATGCCACTCTGTGAGGTGCTTTCATCTCAACAGGACAGGACTGCAATTTCTGATGGAAAACAGTTCTTTTCCCAGGCTTTATCTATATATCTAGATAGATAGATAGATAGATAGATAGATCAGAGCTGATGTAATTACATGCACAGAAAAGAGAGAGTATGTACTTGTAGATCTGCTACACTCAGGGCAGTCGTTTACAGGGGTGCAAAATGGGTTAAGGCCCTGTCAAATCAACACAGTAGGGTTTTACATCACAATTATTACAGCACTTCCCCCAAGGTCCCAGTCAGAATAAGAGCCCCGATCGAATGAGATACAGTGCAAATGCACAATGAAACAGTACATCCAAATGGAGCGACGAGACAGAGAGGAGGATGATGAACAGAGCTATGAAATAAATTGGTCAAAGTCCCACAGCAGGTTGATTGCAGAGGCAGGAGTCACCCCAGGAGCAGGTCACACCACCCTTCACACAGGTCTGCACAACCATAAGTGAGCAGGCACTTGAGAATCAGACTCATTGCACATGGGAACATGGCTTTGGGGCACCACCAGTCCGGATTTACATGCCAGGGGCCTCCTTTTTACAGCTCACAGCTGCACTCTTGCTTTCTGTGTCAAACTGGGATCAAAACAACACCATCAGTAGATGGTGACATCATTTAATATCTTTGCTTGCTTAGTGCACCTGGCCAAGAAAAACTGCAAACATTTCGTGTTGATTTGGGATGCAGGCAAAGAGTCCAGTGGTCTCAGGATTTAGCTGCAATACAGGATGAGAAGCCTAGGAAGACCAATGCTGGGTAGAGGAAAAAAAATAGCCAGCGAGAGGATTAACATAAGCAATTGCAAGAGGATTGGCAGTGGGGGAGCCTGGATGATAAAAACTAGTCACAAAACACAAACTGTATTTAACATCCAGAAGAAACTAAAAAAAAATCCCATAGGAACATGGACAGGCATTTATGACACCCTTGTGCGAGCACAAGGCAGCTCCATGCAGATGGGGTAATTGCTCAGGCTGTAACCATCTGAAGGGCTGAAGAGATAATCCCCAAAGCCAGTGGATGGGAAGAGCCTCACTTAGAGTGGGTGCAACCTCTCAGAAATTTGTAGGGCCAGCTTTGTATGTTACACGGCCACGCTGTACCCTACACGCCATGAACTGCATGCTCCTTTCCCCGTGTCCAGGGATGGGAGTGCAGCAACGAGATGACAGCATCTCTTGGGTAATGCCATCAAGTCACAGCCCAGAGAGGGACTGGAAGCTGGAGGGGCAACCTGTGGGGCTCCACTAAATTTGTTACCCTCCTAAAGTTGTTGGTGCATGCTAAAAAATAGCGGCTGCTATGGAAGAGACTTGATTGAAAAAGAACAGGAATTGCATTCTAACCCTGAGAGTTGCATGGTTGAAGTCCTTGGAAAATCTGGTCTAGGATCCCTAAAAGACAAGCTGCATCCTAAGCTAAAAAGCCTTTTTGGTGAGTCCTTGGTGGGCAATATTTTGTTGCCAAACAAGCCACTATTCTTTTTAAATAGCCTTGTCAAACTGCAACCTCATCCACACCATCCTCCAAGAGCAGTCTTCAGAGCAGCCGCTCACAGGGCATCCTCCACCTCCCACCGGCACCCACTCAGAAGCACAAGGATGGTAAGTAAGCTCTGCCAGCTTCAGCCCAGGCTTGCACAGGGTTCGGAGGCAGCTGGCTGGGAGGGCAGCAGCGAAGCTGCCCGTCCCAGGCAGCCCAGACACACATGCAGCCCATGCATTTACTTCCGACCATTTCTGCTTTGTAATTTCTGAAAGCAGCTTTTAGGGGCCAACATTAGAAAGGAACCACAAGATTACAGAGGGCTTGTGGACAGCCACAGTCAGGCCCACCAGAGCTGAAACTGTGGGTGCCCCAAACAGCAGACAGAAATTCTCCGGGAACTTCAAGCCCATCACCAAGCGCTGACTCCTTTGTGTCCATTCAGATTCAGATGAGGAGACAGGCATTAAATCCACAGCAGATCTGTGGTTTAGGACTCCAGTTAACAAGGGAGGCTTTGCCTTGCTTATTTTTACATTCCAGTCATACATAAACAAAGAATATAATCTGCTTTTGAGGATTTGAAGTCTGTGGATTTTGCTGCCAATGTTAAGGTGCTTGGTCAGTGCTATCAGCCTCCGTTCATCAGGTCTGATGTGCCAGCTTGATATTTTCCCCCCCTAATGTTGTAGAAACAGAGGGAGCACTAGAGAAGGGAAAACTGAGGTTGCTTTTGAAGAATTGCTTGCTGTTAGGGAAGGCAAGGAAACACTTCTGGTTCAGATTAGCAGGGTTGGATAATGACAGAGGAGACCTTTCGCTACGAGACCTTGCATTTCAGCAGCACATGAGCTCTTCGCTGGTGCACTGTCCAGCCCGGTTCTGACCATTAAAGCAATGGCATTTTCAGGACTGTTTCCCTCCAGAGGCTGTCGTGTAAGCTCAAATGTCTGGAGCTATTTACACTGCCTATCTTTACCCTCCTGTGTAGCTAACGGACAGAGTAGACACCACTACGAGTCCTCACTTAGATGCCCAAATTAGATGCCTACAGTTAGATGATACCCCCACTTTCTCACACACTCCCTTTCACGTCCTTCTCACACTGCTAGACTGGTGCTAACCAACCTGAGCATCCACAAAACTGTCTCTCCTCCTAGGATTATGTTACCCCAGGAAGAAACTGCATCCTTTGCCTGGGATCTACAGTTCAACTGGTTGCTGGCTGTTGGTTTGAGCAGATTACAAAAGAAGACTCATCGACTTCCCTGCACTTTCACACACATTAAGTAGAAACCATGGATGAAAGGCAGGACCAGCCTCCTGCACTCAGGCACCTGCCTAGAGAGGCAGTGCTTTGCACCCAGAGGTTGATGCGCATTGAGAAGGGGAGGAGGAAAGAAAAACCTCTCTCTTAACATACACACCACCTGTCCAAGCGGTCAGCTTGCCGCCGGCAGTCTCTCTTTGACACATTACACACTGGATTTGGGCTGTGAAACGTTGGTTGCAATACATCTGTAAAAGTAACAGCCACCATAAAAGGAAGCGGGGGACGGGGTAGGGGGGGTGCTGGGTTTTCTGCAAAATGTAACTAGCAGGAATTAAAATGTAAAAGAAACACCCTCCAGGGTCTTCACAGAAGCTATAAACCCAAGCAACTGTTTTGCCAGGTGTTATTGTGCAGCGCCTGCTGTTAAAGTGACTCTTTGCTGGCACCTCGCCTGTCTCATCTTCCCAGTACCCCTGAGCCCACTGGGCAGGCAGTGCCGGGCGGGGGCAGCCGGGGAAGTTATTAGCCAGCACCGCTCAGCAAGGGCTGAACCGGCGACAGGCTTTGAGCAGCTGAATGAAGTGTTGTCATTTCCCAGCTGGGAGCGGGAAAGAGCATGGTGCCGCTTCCTGATGCTGTTATTTTATTTTGCAGTGGCTTCCCCTTCCCGCTGTCTGAATGTCACAGATTACTTCACTGCTGTGTGAGCCTGGGGGGGGGCGGGCAAAGGGGGAAGTGAAAAATCTGGCGAGTGCTTCCCAAGCTGCCAGCATCCCTGATGCCCCAGCTGCTGCACAGAAACCAGAGGCTGGAAGGGATGGGTGGAAAATTCACCTTTTGGGATGGAAGAGCCTCGCACAGGTCAGTAATCCACCTGCCAAGCTCTGCAAACACCCAGGGATCCTGCTCTCACTCCCATCTATTTAACCCCCTGCTCTAAAGCTCAAGATGTCTTGCTGGCTCAGGAAATATAAGCCCCGGGCTGCTTTTTGGAGCCTGTCAGCAGTGCTCTTTTGTCAAGCAGAGGCCTTCCTGTCAAGTGATACAAAGTGCTCGCTCTCCTTTTCCCCTCGGGAGCTGCACACGCTTCCTCCCACAGCAGCCCAGCCTTTGTCAGCCCAAGGGAGCCGGGCAGCTGGCAGGATGCCCAAGTGTCTGGCAGGGAGGCTGCGCTGCGCGGCCCCGTAGCTCACCACCGCGTGCGTGCAAAGGGTCTGCGCAGGGGAGGTGGTGGGGAATTTGGGGGACTAGGCTGGAGAATGGCAGAGATCACCAGTCTGGATGATCGGCAAGGATCTGCACATTACTTCAGAGCAAAGCAACTCGGCTGATCCCGCCTGCGAGACGCTCAGGGTCGATGCCCCTGAGCGAGGGACTGACCTACTGCATGGCTGCTGGGAGGCAGCGTACCAAAATGGAAAAAGCAACAGTAAGGACTTCATCCAAACGCAATATATGGTACTTCCTGACCCTTTCCAACCTTTCTGGCTTCAATCCAGAGACTGACAGAAAAGCAGAGGGTCTATTTGATAAGTCAGAACAAGTGCCGCAGCAAAATGATCTTATATAGTTTACAGAAAGCTCCTTCCCACAGCAGGAGTAAGATGTCCAACCACAGCTAAACTGAAACACTCAGAGAACTAATGAGAATTACCAAGAATAAGAAAAAAAGGAGCCATAACATGATTTCCTCAGTGATGTGCTACACAGCTACACCAGCAGCAGCGAGAACATCAAATTCTCCAGCATACGGGAGAAGCCCCTTTCACCTTGAGGAGAGGCAAGGAGAGCATCCTTGTCTTCACTTATTTCTGAAATTTCATTTGGCCATGGCCCTGTTTTGCGGAAATGGCTCCACATCTGTGAATTTGCACACTTAGATTTGTACCTTGTAGGTTGTACACACGAAATAAGCTGGGCCAAATTCAGGTCTTTTTCCATACTTCAATAACTAGCACCTCCAGCCCTGGGTGAAGAGCCATGGGCGGGACAGCAGACAGCACTAGTGTGAGCGGGGGTGATCTAACATGGACCTATAACACTGTCACTGACTGTCAGGTGGGTCATATTCTCTTTTCCTTGGTGCTTGGTTTGGCAAAAGCTGTTCCCAGTGCCTTGGATTTGTAAAGCAGGGACAAGGGTGCCAACTGCCTCTGAAAAGCATTTTAAGACCTATCCACTATGAGGTGCAGCACGCACGCATTTTAACAGGACTGTTGCCTGAATAAGGTAGCACTCTGTGAGCTCAGAGGGCAGGCTGAGACTACTAAAATCACCCCTCGTTTCAAGACAAAAAGAAGATGCAAATAAAAATTTTCTGCTTAATTTGTTCATTTTGAAGGAGATGAAAAGTGCTTTCTTCAGCATGCAAACAGAGGAAAGATAATTAAACAGCAGAGATCGGGGCAGCACGGCATGTCATTGCGACAGTCTTGTTTGTGGGTTCCCTACATAATGTCATATCAGAAACAACTGTCATATCTGTAACATCTAGTAAAAGTTGAGTATTGTCAGGAGCAATTAAATTTACAACACTTTCAATTTTTAAGCTTAAAGAGCACATTAAAATCACTGCAGAAAATGCAAAAAGTCAAACTTCATGGCAACATAAGTGTCTTAAGACACTAATTTTCTCCTCCAATTGTGAGGAAGATCCTGAATCACATTATTCTCTAAATAATTTGTCCTTCTACTTCCACAGTTGAAAAGACAATTCATTTTAATAGGGAACACCAATAGAAAATCCTATAGCTCATGTGCACTACAGCATCAAGAGAGGAGGACCACAATGGTAGCCTGGAGCTCTTTTTCTTCTGTTTAAAGCTTCTAGCCACCTATCTGGGAGGCTCTGCAGACAGACAGTAAAACCTCAACCTGTATCAAATTCTTGGTGAAATCCCCCAAACTAGGCAAAGAAGGATGCATTAGTGTATCAGTGCTTGGTAGGCAAGGGTTGAGCTCCCAGACTGCTTTTAACTCATCTAGCCCCATCCTGCATCCAAGTGAGACAACCATGAGAAGAAAGTAGGGCTGCGTTTGCACAATTTATGTTGGCCTAAATCACTACTGTGGCTGAAGTTAGTTGTAAGTTGGGTGAGTTTATTACGACTGCTTACAGCAGTGCTAAGGGAGGGGTAGAGTAGGGCTGGTAGGTGGTCAGGGGGAGCAGGCAGGTAGGATCACTTCTCTTAGTGGTACCAGCTTGTGAAGGCTGAAAGTACCAGGGTAAGACACACAATCATGCTGTCAGCTCTGGGCTGAAGGGCAGAAACCCTTTGGTAGTGCAGAGCACTGCTTCACAGTAATTCAGGCTAGGAGGCATTTGCCACCACACAGCCCCATGGTTTCAAGCAGCATTTAGGCAGACAGGTTGCATTAAATCCCATGTCAGCATGCAGCCTCCAGCTCCGATGTTTGGATTGAGTGAGTGTAACTCTCCACTGATCTCTGGGGCAACAGGGAAAACACTATCCTCACATCCCTCAAGGCACAAAGCAAATCTTTTCATTCTCACTTCTTCTTTTCCACCCCTCTTAAAGTGATGGCATTCCTCACCAGCTGTAATCAGCATGCACGCTCTCCCAAAGTGCCATTTAATACCGTCACACAAAACTGCAGCGTGACCCACTTTGGATTATTATGTGCAATAATTGCAAGACACAGCAGCCCCGGTCTGCCAGGCTCCAAGAGGCTTTCTGCAAGGGCACTCACTCAATCCCCACTTTCTGTAGACTCTCGGCTACATGCCTGAGAGATGGACAGCATTTCTCTCCGTTGCATCCACCCCCACCTCCACTTAATTTCATGCTTGGACTGTGACTGCACTAACAGGGCATATCTAGTTTCTCCCTCATACGCTGATTAAACCGACATGGTGCTTTGCACAGTCTTTCACGGACTCCTTATCTCAGTAACAAGAGGGAGGAAAAAGCACAAGGACAACTCTGAGCAAAGCAACGCTCTCTCCTTTTCTGGCAGTGGCAGAGTCTCTCTGGGAAATGGTGTGCACCCTCTCTCAGGAAGCTGGGGGAGAAAAGTCACAACAGCTCAAGGGCTTGTGAGGGCAGGCTGGTCCTGGTAAATGGGAAATTCTGGAGGTCTGTGTAAGAACAATGTTTTCCAACCTTTTCACTGTATTTTTCAACTGTGTCACATTTAGGAGGTGAATAGAAACCAGAGGCTCGGAGAGGTCGTGCACAAAGGTTTTCAGAAGTGGCCCCTGCTTCTGAGAGCTCAGCCAGAGATGCCCAGGACTGGCTGGTGCCCTGCCCTACCACAGTACATGCCCATGAAAATCAGGATCGTGGCTATGGAAGCAGGGCACTACAGCAATAACTGAGTGCTGTTACTTTGCATCAGTCCAAAACTCAATAGATCAGGTTTAACCAAATTATTTTTTTCCATACTGCCTCTTGTCTGGCAGGATTTGGTGTTGTTGAATGTACTCTAGCAAGCTTACAAAGCTTTTCTGGAGAAACACCTTGTTTTAGGACTTAAAAACAAACAAACAAACTTAAAAATGTGAAATCAGGAATTCTCATCTAATCCCATTTTCTTGGTTTTTCAAATGGTCGTAAAAGCAGGAAATATTCTAAGGCCCACAATAATTGCAAAGGGAATTGCCACCATTAAAAGGTCCCTTCCAACCCAAACCATTCTATGATTCTATGGCCATACCAGGATAAATCAGTGGCAGAGCCATGGGTAGATGCGGGGTTGGGAGGATATAGGATAGGATACACAGGATGCTTAGGGCAGCACAAGATGCACCAGGTCATCCATATAGAGCTGGCAGATAGGACACTGAACCTATGGGATGCCTACCTTCTTGCAGGGTAGCAAAGCCTTGGGCGAGAGCCCCCATGTACCAGTTATCTGGGTTTGGAAAACCAAATGATAGCCTAGATTCCCACAACGCAGCTGCCTACATCCAAGCTAGTTCCCTTCAGGTCCCTGTATAGAGAGTCTCTGTTCATCTTGAGATAACGCAGGCACTTAAACCAGGTCAGATGATTCCCACACCAGGTCTCCTAGCCCATAGCCCAGCATTCCCTCTGCAAAGGCTCCATCTGAAATGCTCTTCAGACAGCAATAGAGCAATAGCTGTAAAATAAGGATGGCCCCAAATCAAAGCCTTCATCAATCCTATGATAGGAAGCTCTGAGAGGCCTTTGGAAAATGCAAACACATAAACTTGTCTTTGCCTCCTGCCTCCTTCTTGGGCTCTGGTACCATAAGATAGGCTTTTCACTCCTAATGGGCTTGTGAAGCACTCACAGCTCCTTTCAGCTCAGACTAAAACCATTTGACACCTTTACATGTTCCCTGGTTTCTCAAAGGAGCCAGCCTAGCATCTCCAGAGCCCATTATAGGAAAGCACAATGCAAGTATAAAAGAACAGACTCTGTTTCCAAGCCACAGGTTAGAGGCTTTGCTTAGAGAACCTCCAAACTGATCACAAGCATATTCACTGTCTTCAAATCCCCTTGCCATAACCCTTGCAAAGATGGCAGCACATGGAAGAGGAATGAGGGAAGCTGATTTCAGAGGTGGATTGATTACCTGTGACATGCCTTTCTGGTGCAAAGGGATCAGCTCAGACCTCAGCTTTCCCAGCAGTTCGTTTGCTCATCACACAAAACTAAGTTTGAGAGAGATTTGTTCTACTCACACATACCTACAGGTGACATTTGTGCCGTTTAAAAAAAAGTTATTTCAGGAGGAAATCTCTTTGTTTGGCTTGGGTTTCTTGATGGGACCAGAGAATTGCAGCTGATATCACTATTGAATGGAGTTAGGCCAGGTGGGTTATCGTTCCAGATAGACGGTCTGCTGGAAAGTGCTTTCACACATGCGCACACACACGCAGAGTTTGGCTGGGCTGGCTAAAACACTGCAGCACTTATTGCTCCTTGAGGCCTATGAGTTCACTTCTAGGCTCCAGGCCAGCTTGAAAATCACATAACCCACATAAGCAGCAAGACTGTAAGGAGACATTTGTCAAGAAAAAAGATAGTTCCTGAGTGCAGTTCCCCGCAGGACATATCTCAGCAACCCTGAAACCAAGATAGTAACTAGTCAACACTTCAGGGACTATCCTTGGCGAGGTCAGCCATGAAATGACTGCCCACCGCCACGAGTGAGAGGGTTGCCATGCTGAGGGAAAAAGGAAAAAGCACCTCCCAGGCTGGGCTCTTTTCTGCAGAGAAGCACAGAAATTTTGAATCATTCTCTAGCACTTTTATGTCAAGTAAAAGGGCCAAAAAGGCATAAAAAGTCTGTAAATCATTTATGCTGTCTAGAAAAGACAGCGGAGCATGGGTTGTTATATTCCAGGAAAGTTTTCAGTGAGGACAGTCAATCATTGGAATAATCTCCCCAGGGAAGAGGTTGACTCAGCCATGTTGGACACTTTCAAGATTCGGCTGGACAGGGTGCTGGGCCATCTTGTCTAGGCTGTGCTTTTCCAAGAAAGGTTGGACTAGATGATCCCTGAGGTCCCTTCCAGCCTGGGATTCTGTGCGATTCTGTGACCTCCTTGCAAACACCAGCACAAGGGGCGGGGAGAGGATGCCAGAGAATCAGAGAATGGCATGATGAAGATGTATGGAGCAAGAGTGCATGGTATTGCATGGACAACAGGGCACCTCATTTATAGACATGCCTCTAAAGGAGACTGCAAACCACCATGGGTCTCTTTCCCCAACCAGAGCAACATATGATGGGCAAGCAGCAGGTAGAGAAAAGCCTCCGAGAGCTCAGTATCAATCTACCCGCAGAACAAGGTCCTGTTCCCCAAATCCTGGCCGGATTTCATGTTGGCCCTTCATGAACCCCTCCCACTGTATCCTCCCTCTGCAGCACCTGGTACATCAGCTTCAGCTGGATCACAACAGGGTGAGAACTGGGTCTGAGACATGCAGGGGGATTAGGTAGCCTCGTCAGGCCACGTTCTGTGCCCACAAGCACATACCATCACTGAGGAAGCCAATGGGGCTAAAAACAAGCTAAATTAAGGGCAAACCCCTATTGCATCAGTGTCGCAATCTGCATGAAAACACACCTATTGATATAATCAGGTTTTCCATCCCTAATAGTCATCTTTTTCTTATTTTGTTCTAATTTTTGCTGTTAAGAAGTAGCTCATTATTTTTTTGGGGGGAGGGGAGGTTAATGTTTTTTTCAAATTAAATTGAGGCAGCGGTGTGCAGAGAAGCACAGCACTTCCCCTCTCTCACCGGGTAAGCTGCCGCACAAAGGCTTGGGGCTGATCTCACATCCTCTTCAACAATTAAAAGTCAAGGCCAGCAGCACAGCCAAAACTTGACATGCTTTTTAGAGAACAAAGGTCACAAGACTGAAGTCTTCACTCCCCGCTTTGGCTGGAGCAGCATGAAACATCCTCTTCAAAACCTAAGGCAGTTGAATCTTTATCAGGTGATGATGGCTTTTTGGAGAATAAAGACAACTGACCTCTGTATCTTCCCTCCTACTGTTCCACAAGAAACCTTCAAGCCACCTAATTAGTATAAATCATTTTCCAGTAAGTGCTCCTGCCCCATGACGGCCTCATCAGACACAAGGTCCAGAGATAATGCTCCTGATGGCCACAATAGCAGCTGGGCCAACGCTGGGTATGATGCCTGAAGCAAGCCAGAAGCCGGACAGTCGCAGGCTGTGGTTGGCCCCAGCTCCCTGAGCAGAGCAGGCTGAGGGGGTCATCGCAGAGCTGCAGGTGTGACCTCCCCACAGCTGTACAACACATCACTGCACGGCCAGGGAACAGGGGGCTGGAGAGGACAACAGCTGGGCAGGAAATGAGCCAAAGAAATGCTGCACTAGAAACGCCAGCACTCCTAATGCTTTTGCATAAATAGCATTTTTGGTAGATTAAATAAAATAAAAAGTCATTACATGGTTAAATGGTTAACTTCATGGCCACATTTGCAAAGCTGACAGAAGTCCTGAGTACAGCCATGGGGAGGTCGTGCCCAAGCCTGACACCACCAACACCAGCCCCGAGAAAAGAGGCTGCGCTAAATAATTTGGTTTTGGCTAGTTTAAAATTAATCCTCAAAGCACTTTGCTTGGTCAGCCTAGGAGTCTCACTCGTGAAAGAGTCCAAAAGACAGACCCATAGGACAAAAGTCAACCATATTCTTGCCCATCATAGGGTAGGAGTAACATCCATCCCAGACAGTTCAGGTCTTTCCTGCCTGCTGTGCCTTCCCAATGCTCCCTGCTTTGTCCAGCACGCTCAGATCCTTACCTGAGAGCCCACCCAATTCAAAGGTAGACTCCAACTTGAGGACGCTTTGTGTGAGTGGCTAACAAGGCCTAGCATAGTCCTATATCCCCCTTCTCTGCTCGAGGCAAGGATGACCTGTGAGGACAACCTACAATGGTGGACTGAAGTTGCCTTGGGGTTCATAGGATTCATCTTACTCACTCCTTCCCACCACCTCAGACGGACCCTGGAAGTAGAGTACAGACTGACTGCATTTCCCCCCACACTTTGGTTTGCTTCTAGCATAGCCCTTGTCCTGGCAAAGAGCCTTCCCAGCAGTTCTCCAGCAGTCAGGGGAAACCCTCACAAAAAGGGTATTTTCTGGAGATGTTTCCTCCTATCACTTTGAAGAGCCAGTGGCATTCCTGTCATTAGCCCCACAAAAATAGAAAGCACAAAGCACCACAGAATCAGACCTCTCACTTCCATGAAGAATTCAAAGACCTAAATCTGAGCTCTTCCATATTGCAAAGACGAAAGCAAGCAACCCCCACCAGCACCAGGAAGGCTTTTGGATTCAGCTGTGAACTTGGAGACATCTAAGTCCGAAGTAACGCTAAAGCAAAAATCAAACTGACCTTTTCCTCTTCTCAGAGTGTGGTCACTCCCTAGGTACTGTTGTGGTGAGAAGGAAGATTCAGGTCATTAATCCAGCAGAAAATGTTTTGTTGCGTTAGTTTTCAGTCATGTTATGAGTCCGACTGGCCCAGTGCCGCCAGAGGAGTGTGAGAAGGCAGCAGGCAGCCAGCAGCAGGAAAGGACACAGGGAGAGAAGGGCCTCCAAAGTGAAACTCACCCGAAAATATGATTTTTATATGAAACAGCCTCTGCTGACAAATAGTTCTTTGTCCCAAAGCAGAGAGCGTGCTTCAGGCAAGAGCTGCTAGAGCAGAATTTCCCTCATGCAATTCCCTGCTCAACAGAGATATGCTGCAGAAGCCAGCGCTGCCTCCATGTGCCCTACCTGCTCTGGGGTTAAGACAAAACATTTCCAGCCATGTCCCTAAATAAATAAGTACTCCATTTCATGTGTTGCTCTATCCTACTGTTACTGAGCTAAAGTCTAAATCTTCACCCAGTACCACTGAAGTCAGTGGGGCTGCGCTGCCGGGGCCCAGGCAGAACCGCTCTGCCCCTCGAAGTGTCATCTCTGCTACCTGAGGCTCAGAAAACAAGACATTTAATAAAACATGAGGTACCTCTGATCGGGTTACACTAATCGATACCTTAAATTCCAGCATGTAATTCTAGGTCTGGAAGCTTTGTCTCCCCCCAAAAATGTAAGAGGGGGAAAAATGCCAAATTTTCTTCAGCTTTCTTTCATGGCATGCTGAAGAAATTGTAAAAGGTGGATGGACAAAGTCTTAATACTCCTAGGGCTCTCCATCAAAGTTTATCCCTAAAAAACTGAATTCAGGTTTATCAGATATTAATTACCTATATAGAAAAAATAATCTCACCTCTTCCTAAAAACTAGTAATTAAAAAAATAAAATTGATAAAGAAGTCATAATGGATTAACACACACATGCATTCACCGTGCTACTTACTAACCACAGCCCCTAATAGGAGATAATGGAAGCTGCTTTCAAACGAAACGTCTAAATGGGTCTAGGGCTTGTTTTCTCCAAACTCAGCCAGGCATTACTGCTGCCACAGCCACTTTCAATCAAGCTTTTACTGCTAAGCAAAACAAAGGAAGAAGTTAAATCCATGGGAGATTTCCAATGAATACTTAAAAATCTTTTCATGGGACAGAGTGAGGGAACTCTGTACCAGCAATGACCTCAGAAATCTGGTGAGTTCACTACATTGCAGACTGTTCCCTCTCTCCGCTAGATTTTAATTAGCTAATTCAAGGCCTTGTATGGAGGAGGAAAGAGTAGTGCTTAAGCAGCAGAAAGTTCAGCTAAATTTGCTGTGTGCTTGGAATTTAATACACAAATACCAAGATCCTTTCGGGGACTGTTATTTTACACAGTTAAAGGTAGACACATGGCCACTTGGAGCTTTTCGAAGGACCACGTATGTACACAGACGTGGTGTGTGCATGCAGCCACAGCAGCTCTTCTTATACCACGTATATGCCCAGATTTGTGCACCATGTGTGTACCTTCCAATGCAATGGGGATGTACTCGTGGGGAGGGGTGCTACTGCACTGTACCCCTGCAAATTTGCAACTGTGCAGACACACAACACACAGCAGAGGCATTTTCCCTGCCTGCCTGTTTCTCCCCTGTAAGCTCTTTTCACCCGTCTGAGGAACAAAGCCGGCAGTTGAAAGATTCAGCAAAAGTGCCTTGTTATGCAGAAGAAAGAGATACTTTAACTCAGCTGTCAATAAGTTTTGCCCATTGCGGAACACTTTGAATAAATTACGTTTCCAGGATTTAGCTCCGCGACACCAGCCTGACAAAAGCAGACTTACAGCTCCGGGTGAGGGGAGGGGGTCGAGGGGGAAACATATTTTGCACAAGATAAAATCCCTTCCAGAACCATGAGGGCAAAATGGGTTGGTGTTTTTCTTTGAAGAGCATGGCTTTTACATCACTTTCAATCTATTTTCAAACACATTTTCTGCTTTAGAAAGCTGGGTTTTCATCAACCGTAGAGAGTCAGTTCCGCATACGGTCTCTGTGGGGGTGACAATGGGATGCTTTTGCTTTTTTAATTACAGATCCAACAAAAGTAAAAACGATGGGGGAACCATGGGTTGCTGCTGATGCCAGGTAGACATGTGCCCCTTGGTGGTCAGATTTTACTTGGAGAGTGAAATCTGCTATTCCAGCTTTTAGCAGGGCCAGCAGCCAACAGAAGCGCCTACAGGGCACTAGCTGGGGCTTATATCTTATTTTTAAAATGCACACATATATTCCCAAGTGACTACTCCGTCTGCAGAAGACTTACATGTGGGGAATGAAAGAGAAGAGGATGCAGTCTGTCACATCATTGGATGTGCAGGAAGAGCAGCTTTCTCAAGGACCAGTCCTACACCAGGGTAATCACTTCAGCATTTTACTAAGTTCAGAGACCCTAAAGAGGCAAAACCCACTGGGGTAAAGTCAGTGGGATTTATTAAGAAAAAATTGGGAAATTAGGTTTCCTGATTATTAAAAGGAGACTTTCCCAGATGGCAGGTACTCCTCTTTATCCTTCACTTGCCTGCAGGGAAATAATCATATAGAGAGATGCTCGAATGGGTTTAATCAAACGCAAGTTTGTGCCCCCAGAAGAGACTAAGCAGATGAAGCTCCCAGCTCTGTGCCAGGCAAGACAGACCAGCTGCTCTAATGGTATGCACTGATCTTCGCATCCTTCAAACTGCAACACCATGAAATAAAGCCTGGCCACTTTCCAGGGTTGCACTGGTCAGTGACTTTCATAAAAATAAGTGAAGAAAAACCAACCCATGAGGCTGAATGCTCAGGCAGGTTCCCCACGAAAACAGCAACTGAAAATATCCCCAGCTGACAGGTCTGCAGTGGTTCGGTGACAGCAGTTTGGGAAGGGCAGCCAAAGAGAGCTAAAGACTACATGATTTCTTCCTCCTCAAAGGCAGCAAACTTGAATTCCTGACCTCCCTGATATGAAAACCAAATACATTGAAAGTGAGAAAAGGAAACCACCAACATCACAGCTTCGTGTTTAATATCAGTGGGAACATGCCGAACCTTTCTTCACTGCTTCACACAAACGAGTGACTCATTCCCTTCACAGCAGCAACCCTCCCAACCACCGTTAGCAAAAGAAACAATGTGAAAAAAAAAAATCCATCTCAATTAGGTGAGTTCTCTGCCCCCAGTACTTGACAAATGATATGGGAAACTTTTGAAAAGTATCTCATTATCGTCCAAAACGGCCTCTCTGCAATTACCACCCTAAGCCAGTCAAAACCCCTGCCAGAAGCGTGCCAGTTGCAATGCTCCTAATCTTATCTGCAGAAGAGGATCCAGGGCATCAGCTTTACCGATGTTTCCAGGAAAAGGAGCCCTAATCAAGCATTTCTCCCCATGAATAACAGACGAGGAATGTCTCTACTTGGCCAGTAGTAGCCTGTGAAAAATTAAAAAAATCACACTGTAAAATCCGCTTTGGAGGCAGGGGAGAGCAGGCAGAGGATGCGATTGCTGTGCTGTCTCCACCAGTACAGATATTGTGAAGGCAAGGATGACCCACGGACAGCCTATCAGTCCAAGCTGGCCTAACCAAATCTGCAAGGTCATATACAGTCCTAGGCAACAGGTCTACCATGCTGGATAGCAATCACGCAAAATGGAGGTCTCTGCCCAATAGGTGCTTTTTTTAAATTATGAAGAGAGTCGCAGTAATGACTGATTTTCTTAAAACTTCAACTGCTGCAGCATTGCAGCAATGAGAATGTTGCAGTCAAAAATACCCACGTTTTTTTAGAGAACTGTGAATGTACAGCAGAAATAGTCAAAGGACCACAAACCACTTCAGGTACAAATCTGAGACTAACCAGCCCCAGCCCGGCGACTTGACCCATTGCTCCGGAAGGCACTAAGTAGGCCATGTTGACTTTTTACTAGAGGATGGCCCTGAAAAAGAAAAGCAAATGTTTACAAGCTCTTTTTCATGCCAACTGGGCCTGCTTACTCCCAACCAAGCCCCATGATCCCACATAGTTAGCAAACTGCATTTGCCAGAAATAATTGCTAATGCTGGGATGGCTGTTCCTGAGCAAGTAAAAGCACTTTCAAGTGCATGCATGCATGCAGGTTTGCCATGGCACTTCTTAGAGACCTGACAACACACAGCAAAGGGTCAACAGTTCTCTCTGGAAGGCTGTGTTGATATCTGCTGCAAGATAACGCACCCTGCAGTCAGAGACTTACTTATTTTCTAGGCTCGTTATCAGTTGTTATTGTAAGTAAAGCAGTACTATGTCAAATGCCCCTTCGTTTTGACCTTACCATGGGCAGGACCCACTAATATCCCATGGAATGTGAAATAATCATTAATACAGTCTTCGTGGCAGTGCTAATAAATCATACAGCTCAACATCTTTTAACAGAGCAATAAAATTCTACCAAAGACACACCAATAAACTGCATATACAAGAACTCTCCCACCCCCAGCCTCTTCCCTCACATTCCAAAAATGCAGAAAAGCAGCAGTGACGTTGGCTCCCATCCTCTAATCCCCAAATCCCCAATTACACCAAAGGAGCTGAAGATAACACAGATTTAGGACCTGGAAGGAAGCTTCTTACAGAGGTAGAAGAAAGGTGTTAAATCAACAGTCCTGGGTAATGGATTCATTTACCATGACACTTCTCTGTGTGCAGACAGACAGGCAGCATAATGTCTATAAACCTTTGGCCTCCCGAGCAAGCCCTTAAGAGAGGGGTTCAGCGGTACCTGAGCCTTCTGCAACGAGCTGAATTTCATGCCATAAAGAAAAGTTTTGCCTGTATAAGTAAGAGGGCTGGCTTACATATTAATCCTTCTAATATTCACTGAAGCCTGAGGGTGAATTTACGTTTATTGGCTTTAAATTAGCCTTTCCTTTTTCACTCCAGAGAAGCTATTCTTCATTTACACCAGGACGTGCTTAAAACCAGACCCATCGGGACTCCTTCACCTCTAACTTCAGACACACACAGTGTAGGCACCTGAGGGGTCCCTCACCTCCCTTTACAGGAGGAAAAGGTGCTTTTAGGGTGTGATGCAACTCAGTCTCATGGAGGTAAACAGATTGGGCCAAATAAATCCTGCTCTGCAGCATAGCAGGGGCCAGACAAGCTTCTCTCCTTCACGCTCTCAAAGGTACCATCAGGCGTCTGCCCAGGGCACTTCTTGTTAGTGGCTTTTTCCAACTGCTGCCATGATTTGATGTTCCCTTTCACAGCAGTGGGGCTCCGGGCCACCGTCTCCACCTTTCCTGGCTCACACAAAGCAGGAGCTGCTGTACTGGCCATATATCTAGCCATGGTGAAGGCCACCAAGTCTTCTGCATGCGTCACCAGCCTTGCCAGCAAGAGCAGGACTTGCAGCACTAACTCAGAGAGGAAAGTTTTGCTTCCAGCTCTGATCCACCACCCACAACTTCTCCTCCTGGATCCAGCTACAATCCCTCTGCTAGGACGCTTTAAAAAAAAAAAAAAAAAAAAAACCACAAAAAAACCAAAAAACAACCAAAAAACAACCCCAAACGAAGTCATGTTTTCAGGGTCACTGTGAAATGGTATTGTTTTCAGCAAACAGAACTGCCTGAACCTGATTTACTGTACATCCCGTCTGTGCTTCACAAAGAAAACACCACAGAAGGTTGCAGGTCAGACCCTTGAGCCCCTCCTGCTTGGAACGCTAATTCCATGCATGGTGATGAGGAAGCCCCAAGGGCTATTAATCCTTCCCACTCTGGGGTATAAACTGATCACCAAGAGGGAGGAAAACCACCCCTTCCCTGAAATACATATAATATTACACACTTAGGAGTGATTAGCTTGATTGTGAGGCTCCCAGATGCAGCTACTTTGCTGACAGCGGCCAAAATGTACCACGGGTCTGTCCTTGGATGTTTGTCCAGACAGTGTGAACTGCAATCTGTCCTCAGGCACTGGCACCCAGCAGGGAGATGTTGGGGGCTCAGAGTAAAGGTGGCCTAGCCTGGGCTGGGACATTAGGTAGCTAAGGAGTGAGCTAGAGCCCGTCCAGGCTCAAACTCAGGAAAAAGAAACTCCACGGGGACATGCTTGTGAATTACCTGGAGACTTTAATTACTGGCACTGCCTGCAAATAGGTGAGCAGTAGCCATATATACCATCACCATTAACTATCCCAGGAACCTAAATATGGCCAGGACTCAGCACTCAGATTCACCTAAATGTACGTGTCTAACTCCCATTACGGTCTGCAGAAAGCTGGTCAATACTGGATCAATGCCCTACTTATTTATTAACATCTCCATCAACTTTGAGGGCAGGTCAGACACCGACGCATAGATAACTTAATCTGTGAGCTGAACACTTCTCACGGGCTTCATGCCACAGGACAGCAACCCCATGCCTGGTGGGATGAGCCCCCACGGAGGGGATGAAGGGGTCCCCTGGAGCACCTCCCCACACTCCCCAGTGGTGTGGATATTCCTTGGCCGCCCAGAGAGTCAATGCATGAGCACAGCTGTCTCAGAAAATAATTTGTAGACCTGCAGATGCAGGGAGGATCAGTCCTACCTGAGCAGGAGCACACGGAGGGAGCCAAACGCATGTCAAGCCCACAGCCTCGGGGTTCATCGGGGCTATCCTGGTGCTCCTCACAGACTGCTGCCTGCTTGAGAGGGGAGCCCCACGTGCAAGCAGCAGTTTTCAGAAACGCTTTTGCATTCTCACTAAATCCTCAATCCAAACCTTTCCCTTTTGCTCAAAGTCTTTGCAAACACTTGCAAAACCTTTCCCGTTAATCTTTCTTCATCTTGCTAAAACAACACAGACTGTCTGTCTCCAGGGAAGGCTGTCACAGGATATGGGGGAGGAATCTATCATTTGTAATGCACGGAAATATAACTTACATATATCAAAGGCATTTTCTGTAAAAACAAATACGCAGCAAAGATTGGGAGACCAAACCCCCATTGCCTTCAAGCTACTGTGCTTAGCAATCGTGTGAGCAACAGCCTGAGCAAACCAATTAACTTGATTTGTAGATTGCACAGATTAGGAATTGTGTTCCAATAGCAAATCTCACAAGGAGCTCCTTTCCCTTATGTTTCTGTACAGCTCCTCATTTATTACCATAATATGTAAGGGCACCTATCTAAATACCTTAAAGTTATGTACTGCCAGGTATGCATCCCTGGCTTCCAACAGCACCATCGAACCAAAAACTGGGGAGATCTCTGCAAAATTTAACCGAAAATTCTCCAATGTCTACATCAGGTACATAAGCAAAAGCATTGACACTGAGGCATCGAGAGGCTCAACTTATCTGTTAACATAGAAAGTTTGGAACAGAACTGAACTGTCTTGAGGACACGATTTCTGAAGAGCTTTGCACTTCAACCGCCAGCCATGCTGGGGCTCCTGCACCCTCCAGCACCCCTGACTTGATCCAGATTTAACTCCCAATGTGATCAGATCCAAACAGGAGACCCTTTGCATGGTAACAACCCAAACTAGGAGCAGCTTAGCAATAAAGAAAAAAAAATATTCTGAAAATTGAAAAACGTTGCAGGATACACTCCTAGAGTGGAAATTGTTCTTTCCGCTTATGAAGTGTTCTCTCTCAAGTAAAAATGCCTGACGTAGAAGTACATAGTCAAAGTTGCATGAGATTCTAGTAACATTTGTTTTAAACCCAGAGATGCCCCTCTAAAATGAAGAGGTTTGTGAGGCTGCAAAGAAAATACAGCAGCTACAGTGGGGTAGGGAAAGTGGGGGGGGGGGGGGGGGTGTTGATGGTGGTGGTACTGTATCAACTAAAGAAACATGATTTGCTAGTTAAAATTTAAAAAAAAAAAAGGCAAGATGTCTGATGAATAGTTCTACTGATATTGACTGGATTTCTATATTTCTAAAAACATGAGCACTTCATAAATACACTGAAATATTCTGTCATCGCCAGACAGAACGTGCCAGTTCTCTATAAATACAGACATCTGGCGGTGGTTTCTTCTACTGTTATGGATTTCTGGTGCAAAGAACGCTACTTTGTGAGCAAACGCATGTTTGAAATTAATTTCATATGCAACAGGTTACATTAAAGAGCAAGAAAGATTTGCTGGGCAGAAGCGAGTAACAAAAGCATTGTGTTCCTCCACTGCTCCTGACCCTCTGTATGAGGTTGCCTGCACGATACTGCAGGCGTAAAATATGTTCCTCCAAGCAGTGCTGTGAAACTTAATTAAAGCATGCCCACAAATTGCATTGAAACCTGAAAATGGGATGTGGTATTTGGTGTTGTAATTCCAGCCATGGTGAAACACCGCTGAGAAAACAATGACTATTAAATATCAGCGAAAAACAGCATGCTTTGTACAAACCACCTGAGGGGTGCCACAAGCAACAAGCAGGTATAGAAAACCCAGTGCTATAGGGCTGTGCCATGACTTTTGTTTGTTTGTTAGTGTTGGTGGGATTTCCAGCCAGATCTCTGTCCTAAATCTGGCCCACGGTGCCGCCGTCTGCAGAGCTGCCTCAGACAGACGCCAAGCTGGGGACACCACAGGGTCACAGCAAAGATGCGAGCATGGGGGACACCTTACGTCACTAAGGACTTGCTCAGGCTGAAAATGGACACTAATCTCGCACTCCAAGGGTGACAGAAAACATCTTTATGTAAAGGCATGGGCTACATTTTCTACCCACATCTGTCTTGCTCACCAGGCTCCCTATAACGAAGTCATTAGCATCAGCAGGTAAATAAATTTTTGGCTGGAAAAGTTTCCTTTCTGGTTAACATAAGCCAAGTGTAAACACTCCCTTGCAGGTTAACAAAAACCAGCAGCCCGAACAGAGGTAATGCTTTGGGAGAGCGGGAGCTGGAGTTGGGGGAAGTTGAAAAGACAATCACAAGCTTTCCTACACCATGGCACATTTTTGCCAGTGAACGGGTGTTTAGGGTGTCTCTGTGCTGGCTCCTCACCCTATTTAAAATCTGGTTGGGGGCAATATTTTCCAACTGGAGCCATCAAAAAAGCAGAGCCCGGAGCCTCCCTGGTCGTCCAGCCCCCGCTGCCCACCTTCCCTCTTCCCTTCAGCAAACACTGCTAATTCACCAGCTCCATTAGCACCTCTGTCTTCCTCTCCCAAACCACCCTAAAAGCATTTTGGGACCAAAGGAAAAGACAAGGAGGGGGGGAACACACCAAACCCACAATCTCTAGACAGCTCTCAGTGTGTGTCAGATACTTGCTAAAAAATCCAAATAAAGACAAACCCAAGAAGCCTGGATACCCTGCATTATCTTTGCAGGCTGGCTGCTGCCTTATCAGCTCCAACAGAAACCGGCATTTAAGGAAAATTCAGTAGCCTTTGGGTGGAAGCTGGTTCCTAAGAAAACATGCATCCAAATTGCTGGAAGTCAGTACAAGAGGAGAGGGTGAGCGGGTGAGAGATGGCCTCAAAGCCTCTGCCATCGTCTCGCCATTCTCCGTCAGGAAATACAGTACCATGTATGATTTTTAATTATTTTTCATAAATCACTCCTCATGTTTCACACCCATTGCACAGGCCAAGAGCTACAAAGGTGAACAATTACTGAAAATGCCACTTGCTCTAACTAGGGAGTGACAGAATCCAGGCAAAGCCACCAGCTCTTGGTACCAGGTTTCAAAGTGCATCAGAAATACAAGAAGACAGGTCATGTCCAACACTGGCCATTGCCCTGAAGGGGAAGGATAAAGATGGGCTTTTCCTGATCCTCACTTATAGCAAAGGTGTTCTTTTTGGATAAAGTCTCCATGGAAGAAATTGAATGTTAAGGAGCATTTTTTTTTTTTCATGAAAAGCAAAAGTCCTGTTTGCTCTCACACGTAAGTCGCTGCACATGGATTTTGGCAGCCACCCCGCACAGGAGTTGTGAGGTGCAGCCTTTGCAAAGGCGTGAGGGTCCCCCTCTTGAAAATGTTATAAATTACCTATAAAACACCTTTGCTTGACATTAATTGATGGGTAGAACAAGCTAGAGAGAGAAGAGCTGTCTCAAGGCCAAGGGCTGCTTTTCAGCGTCTCATTTGTAATGTGGCAAAGGGAACAGCTGGGGGGAGGCCGTCTGCCTCTTGTCAACCCCAGAGGGAAGGACAGACAGACAGACACTCCCCAAGGAGCTGCCCTGGTATTATAAATGCCTCCGGTAGAGGGTGAGCAGCTTTCTACCTCTGACCTGACCCTTTCTCACTTGGAGAGTCCTCACAAATCTTCCTTAACAGCTAGCAAAAATTGAAGTGACACAGCTGGGCCCCCAAAATGTTCCTTTTTTGGTGTTGTTTTTTTTTAATTTTATTTTGTTGTTGTTGTTCTCAAGCTTTCCCCATGAAGACAACATCGCAGGGGAGGCAGAGGAATGAACCAAAAGGAACTGCAACTGTGGAGGAGGGTGTCTGCACAACCAGGCTCAGGCCCTCACATGACAGCACTCTTCGGGGCACTGCTTGCCCCTAGCACCCAAAAATCATAAAGCAGACTCCAAAAATAACAGGACTTGTTTAGAGGAATCACGTAAAGCTTGCTTCAATTCTTTATTTCCCTTCTGGTGGCTAAGCCAGCCAACAAGGTTAGTGCATGCAACTCACATTCTCTACATATCCTTCAAAATCTTGTGGGTTAGTTTGTCTTTACTTCAGCTGAAAGCTGAGTTATTTCCCATTTTCCATAGGCCCAGAAAAATAATTTTAAGGGGAAAAACCCAGTGTCAGAATCCTTGTGAAATAATTGGTGCCACTTCAGCCCATGCTTAGGTCCTCCGTATTTCACATAAACGTAACACACTGTGTAACGGGTCCTCAGCAAGCGTTTCTTTGAATACAAGTGATCCTCGGGTGCTTAAAAGTAGGTATGTGCTTAAATACTTGGTAAAAATAGTGTCTGAGATCAGAAAATCTGTAGTTGCAGAAGTGCATTGAAATACTTGGGTTTGTATTTCCCCTTGCATGTCTCCAGTGTCATGCTACCTGGGTTTCAATGGATTCAAACTGGGATGAATTCAAATAGATGTGTCATACACTATTTTTCATGTTTTATTTGACTTTAATTACTTCTTAACAGTGCTGCTGTTTGAAAAATCTTTCTCAATTGAGGGTGTTGGTTCTGCCTAGGGCTGCTTGGCCCTTTTCCACTGAAATGCCCTTTCAACAACCACCACAAGGCTTTCCAAGCAAAACGAAATCTTTTGGAAGAACCTCTTTTTCTGTGCCTGCGTGAAAATTTGCCTTTCTCAACTCTCTTCCCCTCCCCCAGACATTAGGTTGTCTTTTCTTTACACTTTTCCAGGATGGAACAAAAACCCATGGTGGACTCAAGTGGGATGTGGAGCGATGCCTGGGAGCAGTCAGACCTTGTTATTAGCACATGTGAAAACACCTTGCTGCTTATAATAATAATAATAATAATAATGCTTGAATAATCTTTGTAATTTTTTTTCATTCGAGGACTGACTTTTGACAGTTGTTTCCATAAAAAATAAGCATGGTGTAATACCTAGCTCTCCCTAAAGTCAATGATGAAGTTTGTACCCAGCAGAAAGGGGAAGACCAGGCTTGTGATTCACGCATATGAACCACATTGGCTGTATGGCGCAAGCCCTTCAGCCCATGCATAAATGATACCTTTGCACCTGTTCTGCCTTGGGCACTTGCCCAGGGTTTGGGCACAAGATTATCGGTTGTGTGGGTCTGTATTGTAGCAGCAGCAAGAAATCCTTATCAGGGCAACGTCTGCTTTACACAGGGTGCTGTAGGCAGATATAGGATCTCACCTTTCTCAGGTTTACACGGGTAAAATATAGCTCAGCTGACCGATGGGTCTGGTTTTCGAAGGGAACCTTTGTCAGAGAAAAACAAAATCTCTATACAAAGAGCTGTTAGTACTTTGCAGTTAAGACTATAGCTGTCTTTTGTAACAAAAAAAAAAAAGTCACACCAGCTATAACAACTTTGCCTTACTCTGCGTTCATTGTATCAGCCAAAAACCATTGCTTGTTTGCTGACCTGCTCTCTAAAAGTAGTATTAAATATTTTAGATGTTGCAGCAGTCCTCC
The DNA here is from genome assembly GCF_963921805.1 of Phalacrocorax carbo. NCBI lineage: Eukaryota > Metazoa > Chordata > Aves > Suliformes > Phalacrocoracidae > Phalacrocorax > Phalacrocorax carbo. The sequence goes on along the minus strand of NC_087516.1, from coordinate 7,309,556 downwards.
TCCAGCTTTGCCTTAATATTTCTGTCTTGTAGCAAAATACCCTCCAACACATGCCACAGACAGAAGGCCCTGCTCCACTTTGAAGGCTGGGATACCTACAGCTCTTTCAATTACTTTGGTACATTTTTCATCTCCCTCAGACAAGTTACTGGGTTTTTTGGTTAGGGGTTGTTTTGCATTGAGTACAGTATCTGCATTACTCTTGCAGAGGTAAAAGGAAAAGCACCTGCAAGTATGCTAACAGAAAGATCCAAGACACGAGGCTATTAAAATTCATTCAGGCTCGTTCCTCTCTGCTGTTATTTCAATTAGTGTCTGATAACTAAGCTGTCCCTTTCTAATTCTACACTGCACTTTTTCTTTTCCTTTCAGACACTTGTCTCAGTAGAGGTTCGACGCTGTTTCTCCTTCTGAGGAAAGAAACCCCAAAGATGTATTTTCAACCTCCTGGCTCAGTGTTTCCCAGATATTTTGAATCAGGGACTGCTGCCAAGATCCACATTTTTCCACAGATCACCGCACACCCTCACACTCGGAGCAGAAAGCCATTGCGGCGACACAGATGTGGGAATGGACTCTGGAGCAGTTCTTATTGCACTGGTTCTTGTTGCCCTTATTGTGGTCCATGAGCCGGCATGGGAACAGGCGCTCACCCTTCTCTCACCATCCAGGCCTAAGACCTGGCAGATTTTAAAGGATATTTAAAAAAAAAAAAAAAAAAAAAACACCAAAAAAAACCCCCAACCGAAAACACACACATCCCTGCTGCCTTGGGATAATCATAATTATTTAGTACCAAGTTCTGATCTTCCTGAACACGACAGATTTTAGCCTTCCAACGCAGAGCAACCCCAGCATCCTTCACATGGGTACTGGGACGTGCACCAGGATCTTTCCTGGATCTGTCCTGGATCAACAGGCAAGCAAAAGCCAGTTTCTCATCACATCAGACATGCGCCAATCATCCCCGGCCAGAATTCACCCACCATGCCTCACAGGCCAACATCAACAGCGCCCCTCCAGAAAACCCCTAAAAGCGTTGTAAATGCAGCCCTGCAGCTTTACCTCTTTAGCCTACTGGCTCTGTTCCCCTAGAAAAATATGTTTGCCTGCGGGGAGTATTTTGCACAAGTTGTTTTCTCCGCCTTATTTTTGCAACCCCCTGAATTCACAGTGTCTGGACTGGAGGGAACTCGATCACCAGCTTTACTGGTCGCAGCCCGTCTCTCTGCCAGCTGTGCTCCTGCTGGAGCAGCCTCCTTCCTTGCAGCAGGCAAAGCCATCAGAGGGTCAGTAAACGCTGGCAGCATTAACTTGCCATTTCCCAGATCCCCAAAATGATCCTTCTCCCACAGAAGCCAAAAGCAGAGGACAGAGAAAGGAAGATTCCCATTTCCCTATAAAGCATTCCAAATGTCAAGGGAACACTGAGGCAAACAGAAAATTGTTGCAATGTGAAGTGTGAAAGCTGGAATCTCCCAATGCAAATGGGTCAGAGAGATGCTGAACCAACAGCAAAAACCAACTGGGGATAATTACTACCTCTTCAGAATGGCCCAAACCACTTCTGGATTAGAAGTTTCTATCAGTATAATATGCACTTTTTCCAATGAGATCCACCAATAGAGGACCCAGGACCCAAATTTGATTTTTCCAGTCTTCACATTCACTGCCCCGGGGCAATGCTACATTTTGTAGTGTGGATCCTGCTGCACTTTACATTCCTAAAGCATCATTTTATAAATATTCCCATAAATGCTCAGTCCTCCAAAGTACCAAGCCTTCCTGCCAAAAGTGGGAATGGAAAGGACCTACTGCCTGTGGTCACGCTGCGATATCCCACGAGCTTCAGGTCATGCTCCTATAGCAATTTAACTCATCACATCTTCTTCCAGGTTGGCTTCCTGCCCAGGTGAGCTCCCCAAAACACCCAACAGCAAGGTCAGAAAAGCTCTTACACTGGCACGAGGGAGTTACAAGCCTGGGAGCAGAGCAGGACAAGGACAGGACAGCGGTGGAGTCAAGTTCAGTCATCTTCAGCTGCCATGAGATCACACCTGAGAAGCATTTACTGCCAGGACCCAAGCAGCTGCAGTCAGGCAGAGGAAGGAGGGTCCTATTTGTGCTGCTAATGACCCAACTTAGCAGGACAGAAATCAAGTGCTTGACCTTTCCCAACATCATGTGAAGCAAATGCTCCATAGGACATGTCTCCAGCATTATCTGCCAGGCACAGGTGCATGACTGCAATTAGAAATGAGCAGCATTTCATACATAACAGCACCTTTCAACCTAACTTGGCCCATCCAAAAACAGTTGGAGGCTCAGTTACCATCATCTTCCCACCCAACATCCCCAGCACCTGGTCAGCCCAGGAAGCACCAAATAATTCCCCCTGAAGTCTCATAGCTATTACCTGGAAATTAAACTGGAAGCCACAACACCTCTCTGCATGCTAGTAGATCTTAAGCCTGGCACTTGTCCTGAGACCATTTCTCACCCCCACCCCTAATTCAACTTCCATAGAGAACAATGATGCTGCTTTGTGTCCACAACAGATTTATTCCCTCCTAGCAGCTCGCGCCACCTGTACCTTCAAGGGGCAGTAGCTGCTTGAAGCGAATGGTTCCTCTGGTTTCTGGGAATAAAAGTCTGCCCTCCATAATCAGGGCATTGTTCTCCCTAAACGGACCCAGACTCTGTAAACACGCTCCTCTGCGCAGCACTGGGAGGGAGACTGCGAGTGTGTGTATGCGTACATGCAGGGAATGTGTCATGTGCTAAAAAAGCCAGTAAATTATGTTAATTCATTTCCTCTGCCTAAACAGTGGTAATAAACTTCGGGAAAGGAGGAGGGAAAAGTAAACAAGAGTCAATTACAAAAAGGTGAGGGGGAGAGGTAACCAAATATCTCCACCAAATGTCTCGTTTGGGAAAGGACATTCACATTACAGCTCGGATGGGCTCCGCGCAGCCCTCCCTCCGTCCCGCTGGAGGTATAAATGCGACAGTAACAATTTCTTTATTTTTTTTTTAATAAGGTTTCGGCCTGTTTTCACAAATTCAATCTCGTGAGCTGGGAAATGAGCCCCCACCAGTGCCCTGATCTACAGCGAGTACATCCCCAGGGGCTTTGCTCCACATGTGATGTGAGCACTCCAGTGACTGAAGCCCAAACGAATAGTCAGAGCCTATTTGTAATTTTCTAACAGGAAAATAATTTCACTAAGCAAACTACTATGCTTTGACTCAAAACCCTGATTAACACAGTTTGAAAACAGGGCAGCATACTGTTCTGGGAATTAACTTGCTTGACCCCTAGTCTATAATGGCACTCAAATAATCTGTGAGTCAGACGAAGTTGAAAACTCTTGGAAGACCACACTGAAAGAATACTGGACTTATTGGATTTTCTAGGATAAAAGAAAAATAAGCCTCAAACTCCACTTAGCTAGTCTGTAGTCTTCAGAAAGACAAGCTTTTTCTCCTGACACTATCTAGAAGAGGAATGCTGCCTATGCTGAGCAGCGCTTTTTGGGTCCCCCCCTGGTTTCTTTGTTCACTGGACACTCTCAATAAATAGTAATAATAGTAATAAATAGTAATTAATAATATACAGGTCTATTGCTATGACTACTTTTGAGTAGCACCTTGCTGTTTTCTTCCTTGGGATCAGTGGTAAAACATGGGGAAAAGGGACAGATTATTGCCATCCCTGGGAATCTACAACCCTCCTCCCAACAGGAGTACTCACAGGGAGAGGAGCCCTGAATTGAGCTTCTCATTAAATATCCTTAGGCCACTTTACCAATTGCAGAGGACTACTCTGGCATTTCCAATGAACTTCCAATGCCAGGATTAATCCTGTATACAGCACTGTCACAAAATACCGCTTTAAACCCTCTGGCCTACCTCTGTTTGAGCAAGCAGGAAATCAGGAAAAGCATTCTGCCTTAGTGATACAAGCAGGACCTTGCTCTGCTCTAGATAAGATACTAACCCATCCCTACCTTATGGTTTCTCCAGCCCCTGAGCAAAACGCTCTGACTAGCCTCTACCACTGCTTTGTGTCTCTGAATCCCAGAAACAATAGATGTGTGCTGAGAGCAGTGGCAAACATTTTCAGATAACAAATCCGGCAATTAGAAATCAACTGTCCAAAGCCAGTTCCCCAGCATATGCAAATATCTCCCTAATAGGTTTATGATTCCTTGTCAATCAAACCTGTCAAGGAAAAGTAAATAGCTGTCCCAACTATAATTAAGTTGAAAGCTCCACTCTCATTAGCCCTTAACAGAATTAACCATGGCAATACTGCATTTCTGATTGGTTGTGAATACCAGGAAGAGGAAAGATACTCATCAGCTCTGATCTGTTAATCTAGTTTTATGTTAACTATTGCAGATCTCCATGAACCCTCCCATGGCTTGGTGCCACAGAACTGAAACACTACCTGGTCTTCGAGGCCCCAGTTTCTCTCTCTGGCAGGATTATAAATTTAAATCCTGTTCACAGCTACTCAGCCACAACTCACTGAACCTAAAGGGACTATTCCCTTTCTAATGGAGAGCAATATCTCACCCTGAATATTAAAATATGAAACAAGTTATCAGAGCACAGAGACCCGTATCCATATGCTGGTGAAGCTGGCAACTCTTCTCCCAGTTTCTTGCTTTAAACTGCCAAAAAATACATTAAATACTTCCTAATATTACTTTCTGGCTCAAGAGAAGAGCATGAATGGTTTTGATCCACCCAGAAGGTGAGCAAGATGGCTTATAGCATCCTCTCTCAGAAGGGTGTCCACACTCTGAAGGAGTTTTAGCCACCAGTTTTACATCAGCGGGTCGATGCCAAACAAGTGCTTTTCCTTCCACCAAGAGATTGCAGTATCCCTGGAGAGATATTCCACAATGTCCAGAGGTTTGCCCTGTTATTCATTAACCCTTCCATCCTTGACACACAGTTCACACACCTGTAACTCGTCTGACACTTGTCATTGCTTAACCAGTGTTAACAGATCTGTTAAGGTGAGAACAAGTGCTGAGAAAAATGGCTTCCTCAATTACTCCAACTCACCCAAATCTATTAGTCAAGAAGAAAAAGGAGGAAAACAAACCAGTTCACAGTGCTCCAGTGTCTGCAGCAGCCTAACTCCAGTAGTGTGGCTTGTTTGGCTTTGGGAGGCTGGTGGGGCTGAGTAACTGTCCCTCCTCCCTCCTTTGGGGTTGATTTGGCCTCACCCCATCCACTTCGGCCTAGAAAAAGGAAGATTTAAACCCATACAAGGCAATAGTAAAATACTAGCTACCCCTTTTACCACAGAATGCTTCTGCTCAAGTGTCTGACATTGGTCAAAAGCCCATTAAGCATCACACCTACACCCAATGATCTGGGGACACGTGGGAGGACACAGGTGAAAAGAGAAATACATCACAGTTTTGGAAAAGCGGCATCCCAACATCCTCTTCAGAGCACACACGCTGCAGGCTCGAGATCCTCTCCCAGAGTTTGGCTGTACCAGGCCTCAAGAGCTGCAGTACACCAATCAGCCTAAATTTTCTCTTGGAGGTTGGCTAATGGTTACATTTCCCTCCACATCCTCTTTCACCTTTTTCCTTCTCCCAGATATCTTGCTCTGGGCAGAACTAGCAAGCCCATTGCCATGAAGAGTCTGCACAACGCCAGTACCAAACTCAAACTGCCATCACTTCGCTGGGCGTGTGCAAGCAGACCCAGCAAGGAGAATAAAAATTTTAAAAAATGCCTATTGCATCAATTAAGTCTGCATTTCTGCATTTATCTGCTGGTCCTGTGGTTTTATCTAACATGCACAAATACTGACAGGTCCTAAAATACTCAAAGTCAACACTGCCCAAGTGGCATCTAGGGTTTGACACCTCTTGCATTACTCACTTCTCAATCACTTGACAGGACATCCAAGATTGTGTAAATCTTTCACTAAATAAATTTACTAGACATAAGGAGGAATGATTTTGGGTCCCATCAAGCTAGAAACCGCTCATAGGGAGGCTGGGAATAGAGGTGCAGCAGTCCTGAGAAACATTAACCTGCTCTGAGAAGCCTCTGTTCCCAATTTACCTTTTGCTTCCCTTAGTGAAGCTCAAAATTAAGTTTGAACACTTAATGGAAGGAGTAGCCTGGAGTTATTGGCTGAATTTCTTCCTGAAAATTGAAGTGGTTAGGATGAAATAAAAATGCTAGGTTATTCGCAGCACTGCTGGATACTGTGTTTCTACTGCGATACAATGGGGAGACTGTGTAATCAGGGCAACCCACCAAACTCCATGCAGCCCATGTTTATTTGACTCAGAAGGGATAAAAAAAAAAAAAAAGAAAACCAAACAACAGGGATGTGAATGGATTCAGCAGCAAACGGCATATATTAACTTGTTAAATAACACTCAGGCCAGCCTTCAGCCCCTCCACACCTAGCAACACCGCCCCTAGAATGGCAGCCTTCCTTTGGGGATAAACCCCTCTGCAGCAACCCAAAATTTAAGCAGTGAATTTCCAAGTTGCTTTCAGCCCTGGCAGTGCATGTTCCAGCCACGAGCCAGAGCTCACAGTGGGCAGAAGCAATGTGTTTCTACAATAAAAAAAAACTGAGTCCAAGCTGACCGGTGAAGCAGGCGAACGGCAGGATCCAAAATACCCCTCTTAGCCATCTCTCTCCCGCTGTCATACATGAGGGATCCATACACAGATTATCTGCGATGTCGGTCTCTGTAAGTCGTCCTTCAGGAATGGATCCAAAGCCCATAGGAGTGGGTAGGAGACATGGCACCAGCTCTCACAGGCTCTGAATCAGGTCCTAACCTGTTAAAACTGGCATAGGCTGCCTCTGTGTATCTCATACGACATCAGGGCAGCAGGATCAGATTATTCAAGCTTACTTTTGGAAGTAGTTTTCTTTTACCTTAGTACCACGGCTGCTATGAATGAGCACCAGACTCAATAGGCTTGCATCAGACAGTGGTCTTTGCAACTTCTACATTCACACTGGCTCTATTCTCAAAAAAAAGTCCCTTATATAGACAAAAATGTTCCACCTTGGTGCAAAAGATAAGGACAGGTCAACACAGATAAATACGTATGGAGGCATTATTATTAGATAAAGCTTCAAGTCAAGGCTGATTACAGAGAACAAGAAAAGGAAAATAAATCCAAATCAAATGTTCAAAACAAGATCAGATGCATTTCAGCTTGAGCAGCCCACCAGAAAACACCAGAAGAGGTCAGATGAAAGAAACTCCTTGAAACAAGACAAAATTACCAGGTTAATGAAAGAAAGGGGAGAAAGGAGCATTTCAACTGACTCCTGTAATGGTGGGATACATTTGCACGGACCTTTGAGCACCATGATTTTACAAGTCTCTGCAGACAGAAGTAGGAGCTCCGCGTCTCAGGAAAATCAGAAAGCTGCACTGGTTCTACTCCCACTGAACAAATAAAGCTATGACGAAAGGCTGTTGGGTTGGTTTGTTTAAAATTCAAACTAGGAAAAAAAGGACTTCTGCATTATTATTATTTTCCCCTTTTGGTGGAAATTTTGATCTCTACCAATAATTAATCCAAAAATTCACAGCCAGGCAGTCACTACCTCTCCTGCATTCACGCTATTCTACAGCAAGTGTTCGGCACCCAGATGTACCAGCGTCGCTCATGGCGAGACAGCCGCTCGGAAAGGAATTATCCGACCAGTCATTGGAAAAGATCAGCTCTATCAGCCAATTCATGCCAGATGACAAACTTATTCTTCAGTTAATGAATTAGTATTGATGGTCCTTGAAAAGCAGGTTCCTACTTGCTAGTGTCACTTTTTTTTTTGTTTTGGATGACATTTCTTTCCTAAAAGAACCATTTTCCTGTAATTTCTCAAGCACCACCTCATGGTACATAAAAGTTTCTTCTGTGGCTAAGAGTCAGACTTTGGAGTCTAGCCTTTGCTGTGTACAAGAGCATCACAAAAAAGATGTGTATTAATTTGCTGCTTGCGTCTTTTAATGAAGGTCGAAGAAACATATGGACTTGGAAAACAGTTATAAAACCTTTAAGGAAAATCTAAATGTATTTGAGCAATTTGCCGAGTTTTGTAATATTCCTAATAAAAAAAAAATAAAATCAACCCTAATTTTCCAGCATGACACACACTGTATTTTATGTTTAAACTCAGCCATAATTTAAAGCGGCCGACAGCCTCAGAAGAAGGGAGGAACTGGGGTTTAAAAAAATAGCCAGGATTTTCTTAGATAGTCATGTTGATTCTAGGTACAAGTCATGCTGACAGATTATTCATGAGCAAGTTCCCCGAGAGCACGATCCAAAAAATGCCCTAAACTTAACCAGAAGATGTGCAGTGACTTACATAAAATCTGAAATCAGGCTGTTAGATCAGAACACGCTTCTCTCTCACAACTGGGAAATTACCTAATCATTATATCTGGTAACAAATATTCAACAAGAATAAAGGAGTTAAACAGAAGCCAACAACCATCTCTCTTATATTATCATTATTTATCTTTTCTGCTTTTACTAACATTCGCTCTTATAAACCCCAAAGTCACAGAACGGTGGATATATTCACCAGAGTGAAGAACTCGTCTCCAAAGAAATAAAAAAAACCTTCTAGCATCCTATTTCCTTTTCTCCAATATTCAGAGAAACAAAAATGGCATATAACATTATTTCTGCATTAAACCATTGAATTTTGAGGAGGCCCCACCAGTAAATTCCCTGTAAAGCAGGCATCAACCAGGTTTGCAAGCCAAGGGTCGCATAGAGAAGTGCCAGAGCAGAAAGCGATTACGGTCCCGTTCTTCCCCTCCCTACGCAATGCACAGAAATTGAAATCAACATCCAAATGAATTCGTTTCCAGCAGAATATCAGTTTACCCACTAACAGGAGGGTCGTTACTGCTCTTACCAAAAACTTCTAAACATACCATACGAAATCTTGTTTAAGCCACGGGACCAAGCCAAGCACATCCCAACGTTACCATATACGGTCACCAATGAGAATATGATGGCAACTTGACAGATTCGGAACAAATATTGCGTTGTGTGTCACTGAGATAACATAGGCAGGAAAATATCAGATTGTATTACCTGTATCCGACCGGAGGTGTGGCGTGGTAGGAGCTGCATTGCTGCAGGACATAGTCACTAAAGGTTAGTGACCCAAGATGGCATTCGTCCCCTGTGGGGGAGGGCCAGGGCAGGACGCTGAGGACTTTTATGCCCAGTATAGGGCTGCTTGGAGCAAACAGGAATGGAGTGACATGAGGGACAAGCCACCAGACCTGCACTATTATCCCAGGTTCAGGGCTGACGCTATCCGGTCCAGCTGGCAACCGGGCTGAAGCTGCTGCCCTACGCCTTGGCCGTCAGCCGTAAGACATATCCCCTCCTAGAAAACCACAGCACGCAGGTTTTGTTCTCAAAGAGTGGATTTTGTGCGTGCAGAAGTTCTTGTCTTCACCCATAAGCGAAAGAAGGGGGTTGAATATTTACTGAAAAAGCTCCTGAGAAAGACTTTTTTGGTACAGCCTCCCTCTAGGAGATCCTAGCCCAGAATAAGATTGGTCACTGGGGGAGTTATTCCAGATTAAGTTTTTTGGAAGGGTTATTCCAGGTTCTAGGCATTTGCAGATGTTGACAAGCCCTTAGCCAAAGTCTTTAAATTTCAGCCCCAAAAGCATTGGTTCAAACTTAGCCAGAGCTACCTCACCCTTCATCCCTCCAGACACAGCAAGTTCTGCACCTGGACCTCTAAAATCAGACTTTTTCTCTGCTTTGTGTGGATACTTTGATAACTTGTTAAGAGTTTATCTTGGTTTCCTAAGGTATCCCCTTTTTTGTAGTGTTTTGTACATCGGTGATGTGACACATCGGCTCACAAGAAGGGACAGAGCCGGTAGGCACAGCTCCGAACCTGGAAAAATGCCCATTTGCTGGGGGTGGGGGGAAGTTGCTGCATTAGCCCAATCAGTCATCCCTGCGGGGTCCTTCGCCTTAAAAGGCATCACCTAAATAAAGATGTAAAAATAATACAACGTAACATTTAATGCAAGATTGCAGCTGAGCACTTGACTGTCAGGAAATATCGAAGCCGGAGCGTGTGGGCAACTTAACTCTGCCCCCTTGTGCAACAGCACTATGGCACAAGCCCTTCCCCTAGCGCGGGCACGCAACCAGGCGGCTCCAGATTAACATCCTCATTCCAGCAGTAACTACTTTTGCCTAATATGAGTAGAAAAGAAAGTCCAGCACTTTCACAGAGAGCCTCCTCAGCCACCTTCCTCACTTGATTGCAAGCCAGTGAGCACCTATTTCACTTCTGACACCTCAGATTAGGAGGCGGTGGCACGCTTTGGGCCACACACGTCTAATGTGCAATCAGGATATAGATATTAAATGCTGTTTGGCCAAAACAAAGAGCCCTTCTTCCTCCGGCGTAAAGCCTTGCGACCTCAGGCTGAGATCTGGCCAAAGGACTGTCTATAAAACCTGAGCAACTGAAACAGGTAACATTTATCCATCTCCAGGGGCCGAACCCACCGTATGATACATTCGGAAAAAATCCACAGGCACGTTAACAACTGGGCACATTTTTCTAAGAATCTGAAATTATCCCAATGTAAACATATAATAATTGAGGATACTCTGCAACCTTATTTTGCACTGTCATGTGCTGGAGAGTGTCTCACCCCTGCTCATTTACACATTTGATCTTTCATATACGTCTTCCACTATCAAGAATACCCTCAACCTCAAGAGATGCAAAGCAGGCTTTAAATGTTAGGGTTGTCTCTATTTATTTTTTTTTATAGCAACAACACCTTTTTTTTCTTCATTTTCCCTCTCTTGGTATCAGCACATGAACGAATGACATTTTTCATGGGTTTGGCCCTGGTTTTTAAACTATATTCTATGTCATTTTACATAACCAGGACCATCTCTCCATCCGCTTGTAGCTCTGAAAAGAGTTCCAATAAGCCAATTACCAATATGATCCTATCAAAGTTATATTAAAAAGTCCTTCCCATAGGAAAAATGATGATGTCCTGAAATTACCGCAGTTAATTTTCTGTCACTTCTTCACACCACAGCAGCCCACGGTAATTCGTTTTCCAGGGGCAATAAAAGAGTATAAGCAAGACAAGTGCAAACCAAATTTAAACAGGGTCAGCCACTAAAGCAGCCAATACTTGGCTCACAACAGAGACAAGAATCTTTTTGTCTTCTGCCCACTTCAGATCTTTTCCGGAACTCCACCAACTTCTCAGGTCCATTGCAATAATATACATCCATGAGGTCATCTGAATTAATGCGCTGCTGCCCATTGCCTACAACTTAAACTGAGTGTCCATTGTAAACCTTGCCTGGAGTTCAGACTTGCAGGACTTACAGCCTATATGCTGTTTTCTTTTTCATTCAGCTTCCAGCCAAATCATTTTACAGTGCTTTTGCCTCCATAAAATATTTGCTTGGGAGCCAATGCCAAGAAGGAAAAAAAAACAACACCACACTAACCAAACCTTGGGTTTTTAGAGTAACGTTCCCCTTCTCCTTTCCCACCCTCACCCCCAACGTTCATTTTTGGCAAGTTACGGCCCAAGCGAAGGGCAAGTTTAAACCTTTGAATTCACAACTCCATGGCACTGGGTGATTTAAAGGTCTTTCAACAATTCATGCAACTCTGACACTGTTGGGAATTGCAGCTGGAGCAATCTGCATCCTAAAGCCATACCCCCATTCTCCTGGAACAATGCAGCCCCTCCTTTGTGACCACAGCCGGGCGAGCTGAAAGCATGGTTTCTCATTCAGGCTTTCCGGGGACAGCACCCACCAAGGTACGACACAGGCGAGAGCGGAGGAAAAGCTACCGCTCCTTCCGCTCTGATCCCAGAGCTTTGCTTAGAGCACCTTCCCATACAGAAACTTCTTTTTTTCCACACACACCACCCCCCCGTCACTCCAGGTCAATGTATTTCAATTTGCCTCTGGTAGGGTAACCTGTTTATTGAAATCCGATCAACTGCTGGAGCCCCAGCGTTAAAATACGCTCTCGCTGTTGGGAACTGTCATTTGTCTGTCACCGAGGAAGTTAATGGATGTGTTTGTTTAGTTTGCTAGTGGGAACATACAGGGCAGGGGCTGGAGGGATTACAGGAGGGGAGAGGTATTACTGATCCACAGAGGAATGCAGTTGCTTTTCTTTAAAATTGTCTGTGTATTTTTACACACGCATGAGAAAAGCCCCTGGAAGTTCACCTGCGCCTAAGAGACCTCAGCAAACCTGGAGCGACCGCGCTCCATCCAAACCAACGGCCCCGAAACACGCAGGTAAGAGGGCACCACACGTGGGCACGAGCCCGCACCCCTGCGCGGATAAGCAACGTGCAGGGGACGAGTCCGTGCTGACAGCAACTCCCTTACGGGGTCCCTCCGAGGGCACCGCGGGCATTTGCAGAGCACGAGCCCAGCGGAGCAGAGGGAAGGGTGCGAGTCGCAGAGGGTTTGCAGCGAGCGCCGTCTCCTTACCTCTCGCCGAGTCCGAAAATGCAATTATCCCAGCAAAAAGGAGCGCGAGCTGCAATTCCATTTTGAAAACCAGATCCTTCTGTATCGTACAGGCTACCGTCCTCTCAGACCTGGAGGCAGGAAAAAGGAGAGCAAAATAATTACCGGGGAAAATAAACCCCAAACAACCCACAACTTCGCAGAGTTTCAAAACCTATTGCGGAGACTTAAGAGCAGAAACAGCAAATGAAAGAGCAACGTGCTTGGCGCTCAGCAAGTAAAACTTTGCCCTCCTCTCTGCTTTAGCCTGATATAAATCAAGGACCCACTGAGGCCAGTAAGCTCCTCTAAGTTTACAGTTAATGCATAATTCTTTGGTATCCTGTACAAAACCAGTCTGGAAGGCAAACAAAACACTTGCGAGTAGCCATAAAACAAGATTTCAGGTTAACAATTTGCGGAGGAACTTGGGGAAGGGGGAGGAGGAATGTTACCTCTCCCATCAGCAGCCCAGAAAACTTTGTGTTGCTGCTTCAGTGCCCCTCAGCCAGGCTGGGCTCTGGGTACGCGCCTTCCTCCACGCCGTAACTTCTCTGAACAGCACTGATTTTTTTCCTTTCCTCTCCCGCCTCCCCCCCGACTTGCTCCCGTGTGCTCCAGAGGTGCGTCCCAAAGCAAAACTGCACTTAATTATCCAGATTCTTGAAGATGCCTTCGCTGTGATACGCAAACCCGGGGTAGATCAGGTTTACGTTAATTACACCCTGTTCTCCTCCTAAAACTCTCACTCTCTAAACACTGTCTGAATTCCTCACCCTTGTAACTCCCCGGTTTAAACACTCCGTGCCCCCAGGACACACAACAACCCGCGTACAGCATCCAGCAAAGCAAATACGGACGCTTTGCCATTAGTTTCCCAATTTGCCGTGGGGAGCTGGTACGGACGGACGGAGGGACGGAGGGAGGGAAGGGGGGCGCCGGCGGGGCCGGGCGGGCGAGGGGGCTCCCCCCGGGGCGGGACCCGGGGCCCCGCGGGGCGCAGCGCGGCCGGGAACGGGATATTGGGGGCCGGGAATTGGGGTCGGGAGGCTGGATGGCCCTGGGGCGGGGGGGACGGGACACGGGGACGACACACGACACCCGGCGCGATGCCACCTGGTGCTGCCCCCCGCTTCGGGGCAAGCCCGGCGGCTCCCAGCTGTGCCTTAAAGTCTCCCCGACCCAGCGCCGACCCCAGGCGGGGGGGTGTGTGTAGGGGAGGGGGTCTCCCGGCCGGGGGTGGTGGCGCGGGGGGCACTTACCTTGGCTGCCGCCGGGGCTCTAGCACCGAGCGCTGGCGCCCATCCCCGCCGCTCGCCGCCTCATGCCCTCCGCGGCCACGGCGCCCGGCGGGGCGCTCCGCCGCCGGCCTCTACCTCATCCCCCCCCGGGGGGCTGCTGGGGGCTGCCCGCTGCCTTGAGGGGGGGCCCTCCCCACCGAGCGGCTCTTCCCCTTCCCCACCGGCTTCTTCCCAACCCCCCTCCCCTTCACCCCAGGGGAGATTTTTTTTTTTTTTTTCCACTAGGGAGCCACGGGCGAGGAGCTTAAAGCAAAAGGGGGGAAAGCCTGTAAATTCTTTTTCCTGCTTTCCGGGTCGGGCTGAGCGTGTGTGCGCGGGGAGGGACAGCGGGGACCTGACAGACCCGCGGGGCTCCGCGGCCGCGGGATGCCCGGTGATGCCGTCCCGCGGCTCGCCCAGCCGGAATCCCGTTTAAGGAGCGAGGGGAGGAGGGGAAAGGGGCTGGGGAAGGGGAGGGGGCGGGGGGGGGAAGGGGGGGGAAGAGCCGGGGCGAGAGAAACAAGCGATAAAGCAACTTTCCCTGCAGGGCTTTGTGGCTGTGGGGGCCGAGCCGCCCAGGAGGGCGGTGCGGAGCCGCCCCGCTCCAAACTTCGCACCAATCCCCGGGAGCCCCCGCCCTCCCCCCGCCCTCCCCGCCGGCCCGCTCCGCGCCGCCGCTCCCCTTAACCCTTTGCGGGAGCGGCTGGGGGGGGGGCGGGGGGGGCCGGCACGGCACCGGCGGCCCGCGGAGCTCCGGGTGCGTCTCGGAGCGGCGAGGCCCCCTCCAAACCCCCTCCCGCGGCCCCCTGCCCCCCTCTGTGCCCCACGGCCGTGGAGCCCCGGAGCGCCCTGGACACCCCCGCCACCCCTCCGGCGACCTCCCGGGGCAGCTGTGCCCCAGGGCATCCCCCCCCCCAACCCACCCATCCACTCTCTGGAGCCCACGTAGCCCCCCGCGAGCCAAGCGGCGATGGAGACCTCCAGCCCCGCAGCCCCCCATGCACCCCACACCCGTCCCTGCCAAGCCACCCCTCTGCCCAAGGCAAGGAGAGAGCCCCGTCCGTGGAAACCCACCGTGGAGGCAGTGAGGGATGGAGCGGGATCAGCCACGCCGTTTTGATCTCTCGGGTTGGATGCAAACCATGCCAGAAAAAGACTGGACTGAACTAAACTAAACCGATTGGAAAATAACACTGTGGAGATCTCTGTTCCTTAGATTAACTGTTATTATTTACTTTCAAACAGGACTCGACTGATGCGCCCACTCTTACAGCAAATTACCCTCCGCGCAGGATCAAAACCAACCTGGCAGAATTCACCAAACAGACTAAACAAATGACAATATAAAAAAAGCTGCCTCAATAGCTATAGTTTTATATCTGGAGAGAAACATTGTTTCTGTTGATGCTACTGTTTATTAGATCTCTTATTTGACATGCTCCAGCATGAAGGCCGCCTTGAAAATGAAGCTGTCTCCATACTAATTCAATGTGATAGGCACCAGGAGAACCCCTAAAATGAAGCCAAGTAGTTTGAACATCCATCTTATCTATTTTGTTAGGATTATGAAATCCCAACCTCTATTATTATTATTACTACTACTAAATATTTTTGACTCAGTGGTTCCTGACAGCATTAAATCTTGATACACAAAATCAGTGCGAAAAACATTCAAGACTAAACACACAAACCCCCTGAACCAGAAACAAAGCGGCTGACAATACTGTTTTTATATTTTACATATTTATATCATCATTTTTATTATTAAAGTTCATTCAGTTGAGAAATCCCAGATGGACTACTCCTCCTATCAGGCAATAACTTCAGCCTCATTGACTTCAAAGACAGTGTTGACTGAGGCAAACCTTCAGGACTTGACCTACATGGTCATATTCATGCCATGGATTCTGATAAAATCCCTCCAACTTGCACTAGAATGAGGGCTCAACCGCACGCTACCATCTCGAGGGAGGTCTTGTAAAACACCTCTTTGTAACATTTCCCAGCCATTTCACCACAACGGAGTCAAGGTCTTTGTCCCAAGGACATCACAATCCACGTGATCCAGCCCCAAAACTATTTACACGACCTTCTGTTCCCGGGCAGACTGAAGTCCAAAGCAGCTTCAGTTCTGGCTCAGACATGGGACACGTCTGGCTCGTCATGGGCGGGTTTCCCACCAGGTTAGAGGGACCTGCTGAAGAACTTGTACTCCTCATCTTGTTTTTCTGGGTCATGCATTGAGACCGAGGTTTAATTCCCAGACACACCATGGCTTTCTCATCACAGACTGTGTAGAGACTCAGGCAAACTCTCTCTGGGCCTGAATCAGCTCTGGTCTGGAAGAAGAGGCCTTCTTCCAAGCCAGGCTGTGCCCAAGCCCAGCACCAAGCAACCAGCTCAGGTTGAACATAGATAAGAATCCTCTAATGGATCCACTCCTTCCATCCTCACTTCCTTATTGAAAAATCCCACGTGTGCCTTTGCAGGCTCCAACATCTCCCAGACTGCGGGCGTATCTCCTCGCAATGCACCTATAAAGCAGCAAAATCACCAGTGGGAAGTTCTGGGAGATGCAGGATTACAGAGGTGGCACACAAGAGTTTCAAAAGCATCCTGGTGCCAAGATCCCCCTTAAGCCTCTGTCTTTAGGCTTTTTAAGAATCTGACTCCAAGTCATGTTGCAAAAGGATTACATGGAGCAGGGAATGGAGCCCACAGCTTCCATACCGCAGGATAAAATAACCAGAAAACAACCCCTACCGACTCCAAAATGTCAGCACAATTATTATTTTTTTGCAGGGGCTTGGGAGGACATGAAATACAGTCTGAAACTGTACTGTAGACTTCATCCATCTCATTCCCAATATCGCAGTGGAGGAATAAATGTAAAACATTGATACAACAAAAATAATTAATATTCCTGAAACAGCTCCTGGTTTATCAGCAACAAAATCTCATGCTGTTTTCCCAACACTTCTACCTAAATAAGGAAACATGCAGAGCTGTGTTTTTTCTGGGCTGGCTGTAATTTGCAGGATGATTGAGTAGTCTGAAAGTCAACAGCCCCAGCTTGCTCCTGCACCCCACGGTCCTGAGACAAGGCTGTGGGAAAACAGCTTTCTGGAGCTGACAAACAAAACCGAATGCTAAGCAACGAAGTACGTGTCTTCATGTGGCCTGAGAAGCAGCCTAACAGCCCATTTGTATCCCAGTTGTCCCCAAAACCCTGTTTCCAAACCATGGCTTTCCAGATTTTGCATAGCTGTGATGGTCCTGTGAATGTCCATCCCTAGAACAACTTTCCTCATGTCTTGGAAACCACGGCTTAGCCTTTTTCCAGCTTTCTCACCTCTTTTCTCCCAGGACCTTCTTACCTCCATCATCACAGAAATCCATCTTCCCCCATTTTCTCCCTTCCACCTTGGTTGTTTTGCCTTGTCTTTTCCCCTACAGACAATTAGGGAGACACTACACCTCTGGGCTGTAATTCCTAACCTGCTTCTGTGATATTCTTGAACGCCAGGTGGTAGCCATGCAGCTGAATTTCCCCATCCCACCGAGCACCCAGGAGCCTGGGGCCATCCAAGCAGCTTGGGCTGGCAGCGGTGCCTTGCAGGAGCACGAGGCCCCATGGCACGGATCCACAGGGACATGCCACTGGGGCGGAGGGTGTGCGGGACTGGGCGGCTGGGTGCAGCTGACGGAGCACGTGAAGGTGATGGAAGGGCATGGCCAGGATTAGGCACATTCCCTCTGCTTGCCGCCCTGTTTGTGCAGCCCTCCTCGGGTTACCGGGGGGAGCAGCCATGTGCACTGGGTCAGCCCGAGCATCCATCTAGGATGCCTAGGACTGCTCTGGGCATGGGGAAAGGTAAGTGATGTGGTTAATGGGACAGATTTCCCTGGGTGGATCAGTTCTGATAAAACACTTGGTGTGTGACAAGACAGCACAGAAAATGTTATATCTGGCCAGACAGGAAGCACAACACACACCTTTCCATTTGCACGCCAGGAGGGTCACTGTTCTGATCCATCTGGGTATGTAGTTAAGGCTAAAACTGTGTTTTTCAGAGAAAGCAGTATTCTATGAGAGCTGAATCACCATCTCCCCTATCTATGGTAACTGAGACCTAAGCTGTAAACTAGGTGATGTTCAGTAAGGAGCTATGGGCAGATGGAAAGATGAACCAGGGTGGTATGGTCCTGAAATCTGTATTTCATTCTTGATGAAAAATGGCATTTCTTCTCCCCACATATTCAGTTATTCCCTTAGACTGTTTTGCTATAAGCAGTCTTGCAAAGAAACAAATGGATCATCATATGCATAATGTTAATTTTTATACATGAAGCATGAATGCTGTTGTCAGGCAGAGAAGAAAAGATGATAATGGAGTTAAATGTCCTGTCAACCAAACCTTGGGTCCTGTGCAGGATTCTGGGAGGTCCCACTGCCTCAGGGTCCTCTTGCAGCAGGGCTTTTGAGGCTTTTTGCAGGCACAAGTGATCCCTTTGCTCCTTGTCGTCCCTGTCTTGGTCTGAAGCACCACCACCAGGAGAGGGTTCCCAGAGGAAACTCTGAGGACCAGTCACACATGCTGCCCAGTCTCACTGTGCCTGGAGAATGTGCTTGGATTTCTCATTGATGCTAAATTTGCACATGACGGCATCTGCAGGAAATGCTTTCCACCATCCCCAGTTGGCCGGGAGACCCTATCTCTTTTGGCCAGGTTAGGCACGCTGTGTCAGCGCTCCCTGGCACTAGGGAAACGTGACAGCTCTGAGCAGGGTACGGGCAGCGCTCAGGGAATGCCAGCCAGCCCAGCCCAGGAGGATGCATCTTGTTGGCAGCATGAGTCCTTCACGCTGCCTTCCCAGGGGCTGCCAAATGAGGTTCAAGGTCTTGGTGGCTCGGACACACTGCTCAGCAGGTGGTCTCCAAGGTGGATTATAGGTCTCCAAGATGGATTGTAGCAGAGGGCAACTCCTTTCTCCAGGCTAAGCTGAACCCTCCTCCAGAGGCAAAGCTCGCTTGTGCAGGAGAGCCAGAACATCCCAGGGGAGCTCTGGGAAATGCAGACCCTGGGTCACAGCTTCGAACAGCCTTTTCTGCTCCAGAAGTGTGTATAAGAAGGTCCTAGTATAATAAAACACTACAACCCATGGAAAATTCTCCTTCCATGTAGGGAAGGTATGCACAAGGAAGAGTTTTAGATCAAGCAATACAGAGAGAAGAACACAGAGAAGGTTTTGGATGCACAAGTCCCAGACATCATCTGCTTTTCTCCGACTCCTCTCATCAGATCTAAGAGAAGACATTACCTCTCCCGACAACCACACCACCACAGTGGCTATAGCAGGAGTAAACCACATCTGACACTCGCTACACCATTTCCACACTCCCAGAAGGTGCTCAGATATCCAGATGAGGAATATGGTACAAAAACCTTACAGCAGAACAGGTTGCCATTTGTTTGAAAGAGCTATACTCCTTCTGCTTTCTTTAATTGTATCTCATTCTTCTTTCTCACATCCCTTTGCATCAACTCAAGCAATTTGCTTATGCTCTGTACTTTTTTCCACTCTTAAATGTTTGCAGGCCGTTCCCTTACTCAGCGTTTGTTCAAACTACAAGTAGTTAAAGTTTCCAAATGTTCTCCATAAACACATCCTTCCTCAGGCCCCTTATCCCTTATATCACTCAACACTGGTTTCTTGGAGTCAGTCTGACACTGATGTATGAAGGATTTGATTTTGCTTTCCTTTTGCATCTGGCTCGTACAAGAATAATCCCACTAGAGCCTTTGGAATCATTGTAAGTGAGAAAAAAACCTGATCAAGCCAACAGCCTCATCTGTGCAGCAACTATTGAGCTCAGGTAGTCTGAGCTGAAGACTCTGAATATGCATCCCTGAATCTGAATATATCAGCTGGGGAGGTGACCACAGTTTTGAAGGCCTAAATCTCCTCTTGCTGCTCCCTCACATCATCCTCCTGTGCAAGGAAGTTTGTCTGTAAACATCGATGCTGGGTTTAGCAAAGAGATGTAGCAAACATGAAAGGAGAGGTGCAAAAAATAACCAAAAAAAAAAAAAAAGCCCAAGATCAACAGACAGAGTGGAAAACAGAAATGTCAAGTATTAATTGCTGCAGAGACGTGAGGAATGTTAAGGGAAACTGTTTGTGGATTTATGTTCAAAAAAATAAGACAACTTCCCAAACTATTTCCTTTCAAATCTCTCAGCATTTTCCATAAATTCCATGTGCATGTGTGGTGCTCTCTGATAACATACAAATCTGTATGCATAAACTGTTTTGAAATGTTTGTACAGTTTCATCCAAAAATATGACTATATGTTTGTGTTTTAATTGTCAGCAATAGGATATTAGGCAATAGCCACATGCATCATGTCAGGGGCACTGGCTAAGTTTAGGTGGTACTAGCACAACCTCCCCCTCTCTGGCTGGATCTCCATGATGAAGAGAAAGCAGATTATCTGAAGGAAGAACCTGTTACCAAGCAGGGTGCAAGCAAGAGCACAGCCCCCGGTCTCAGTGACTGGGGTGCCAGTCCAGACCAGCAAACCCACTGAAACCAATAAAGCCATTTCAGACTCACAGGGGTGTAACCAGGAGCAGAAATTTGCTGATTTCCAGGTCAGGTGTCAGAGTTTCTGCAGCTCTTTGGAAAAAGATAAAGCCTTTTGGGGTGGGGTGGGGGAATGACACTTTGTTTCAATCAATCAGTGTTGTTTGAAATGTCTTTCATTTATTAACATTCTTGCTGAAGCCAAACATTAGTTCCACTTTATCAGGAATATAATGCAGCTGCATTTTCTGGATGGGAACACCACCAAAACTATGTTAACTATATAGTCGACAGCTATGCCTTGTTTACTCTTATGTGTAAAACCATACAGAAACAATCCTCATAGGAAATCTCTTTTCTTTTTCTCTATCTGTATGCAAATAAAAATAATAGGAAAGGCTGGAATAGCATGCTTATTGAGGAACTTTGCTGTCCTCTCCCCAGCGAGCAGCAGGATCGGGTCAGCCATCAGTGGGTGAGGATTTGCCTCCCGAGTGTGGCAGAGGGAGCTGAGCACCACGCTGTGCCTTTGCAGAGGAGCACTGGGTGCTGAGAATCCTCTTCCTCCATTCTGCCTGGACTGTCAGGGGCTTTATTTTGCCCAGGGTTTGTTGAGAAACCCTCCTTGATTCCCCAAATGCAGATCCAGCTAGGTCAGCCCGCTGTGGTACAGCAATAGGGTTTGCAGGGAAGATGCACCCATCCCCTCAGTGCTTTCTCTCTAGGACATTCCTCTTGGAGCTGCATTTCCCCTGAAGCAAATGCTGCAGTTAGGGTGCTGGCTTGTGCATGGCTCTCAGCCCATGAAACTGCCACTCCATGGCAGCTCAGCCTTGGCATTACTTGTGCTGTGGGATGAGCTGCCCAAGGAAATCAGCTGGCTCCAGAGATGAGTTCCCGTGGGCACAGGGCATGGGGGTTACAAGGGAAGTAGCTCTGGAGAGGATTCCCCTGAGCTCAGGGGGGACCTCTCGGACCTTCAGCTGCTCAAATGTTCATCAGATTCCCCTTGTCTTGGTGCCATGCCCATGGCTTCATCCAGCAGCGCTGGCAGAGTGGCTGTGGGCACAGAGCAAGGCTGGGGGGAGAGGACACTCACACCTGGAAGACTAATCTTGATGGACCTAAAGAGTGCTGCCCACTTGCCCACAGACCAAGGAAGAAGGCTACAAAATCCACCAGGGTGTGACACACCACAGACTACATGGCACAGCCTCCATCCCACCCTCCCCAGGCACAGGCAGGGTTAAATATTAACCACACCAGACCTGCTTAGGCTAGGGTTCTGCAAGACAGCCTCTTCGGCTGGGCAGCCACCCCCATAGCCATCCCCACGTGGAGGGAAGAGCAGAGAGCACACTAAGGAGCCCTGGAAATATGCAAGGAGCTGGCAACGTTTGCTGCCAAACACTTTTATCTTTAGACAAAGATAAATCTGTTGCTTACTTAACCCAGTCTTTACGAAACTCACACCTCCAAGTTTCCAAAATAACAGGAGCAGAGTAGGGCTGGCTGGTGTCCTGGTGAGCAGCAGATATATACAGGGCAGCTAGAAGGCAACAGCGTATCTCCCTAGAAAAATGGCTGGAGAATAAACCATATATCACAGAAATAAATAAGAACTTAACCTCCATGGGTCAGAGAACTTATCTTCTTGTGTTTCGTTAAGTGCAGGTGCCTGTTTACTGAAGAGAGCGATTAGGATATAATGTTAATAATGAAGATCAAAAAAATCTGCTACTCAAAAAGAATAATGAGGAACATGAAAACCTTGCAATGCAAGGCAGATGCAGTGGAATAGTGAAGGAGCAGAAATGTGCCATAAATACATAAGAGGGTGTCCTTGGCAGTCGCGTGGTTTGTAACCGAAGGCCAGCGGGAAGACAGATGCCAGCAATACAAGGTGCAGCCCTCACCGCAGCGCTGGCTCTGAGCCCCAGGGTCTGCTCACCGAGGTGCTTTTGTTCATGTTATACATGACTGTGAGTTCAAACAGATCAATGTCACCTCAGGGTTTTGGTGTGGTGCTGAGCAACAACTGTGAATTTTGGACCTGCCTCCTCTAAGAGGTCCCATGTCCGACTGACGAGGCACTACTTATTTACCAGGGCTTTTGTCAAACTTCAGGCTTCCCGCAAAAACTAGCCAGACTCCACCCTCAATTTCAGGTCATTTGCTTCGTTTTTGCAGGGATAGGTGCTGCAAAAGCCATTGCAAATACTGACTAGGAACAGCAACTGCCTTTCTAGCTATAAAATTCACCAGTCTCAGTAAATACTATTTTTTTTTTAATACTAGAGTTATTATCCGACAAGAATATAGCCCCTTCCTCTGCCACCCGTGACCCAGGCTGAACCTGTTTGGCCTGTGTTATTGTGCTAGTGTAATTCAGTGGAAAAGAGATTGGATTAAACAGGCAGCTCTGGAGGAGTAAATAAAAGGAACATGCTTTAAAGAGTAAATAGACAAGTCTGGGTATAATGGAATAACTCCTGGCGGTGCTAAATCAAAGAGAATATAATGCCCTCACTAAAATCTGAACACGGATGTTTGTCTCTGCAACAAAACCCAGAGGGGAGCAGAGGATGCTCTGGGGGTGTCCGCAAATCCACACTAGAAACAGTACAAAAAAAAAAAAGGAGAGCATAAAAAAAAAGGGGGGGAGGGGGCAAGATCTCTGTAACAGCCAGACTTGTGCTGAGGAAGAAGCCCAGTTTCTGAATGATCTGTGCATGTTTCCTGAGAGGAGGACAGAGAAAGCCAGGTTACCTCGGGGTAATTCCTCACTGATTCCAGACCAAATCTGTTTAGCAGCAGAAATATTATTTTTTTCCTCACTGCCAGCCCTGCAGTTCAACCTGGACTGGTGGGTCAAGTCCTCGGCTTCACCTCCCCTTTTGCTTTTATGCTGCTCCAACGAAGTCAAGAGCATGTTTGAAGGCAGTAATGGGATTTTCTTAGCACAGGGGATCCTACAAGAGTAGCCAGCAGCTCCTGTCCAGGCCAGCAGCATGATGTCCCAGGGCAGGAGAGGGCTGGGAGGATGTGATGCTCCCTGGCAGCCTCAGCATGCAGATTCCCACTTTGGGAATGGTTAGTTGATGGCATAAATCAGCCCAGCTGTAAAGTCAATTGATCTATCTTCTATACAGGCTGTTTTACCCCCAGCAAAAAGTTGAGAAGCAGATAATACAAAGCTCGCTGCAATCCCCCCCTGCTCACCTGTGCTTTGCACCTCCAGAGGCCCTGCAAGAGAAACAGGGCACTCAGCTCTCCGGGACCAAAGCAAGAAACAGAGTTTTTTTGCAACTGATTCACAACAGTTGTGTCTGGGTCTGATTCTGGTTGTGTTCGTACCTGTATGTTCCAAGGTGGATTCTGGTCTGTCTCCATCCCTCTGCTGGGTTGGGCTGCAGAGAGTAGGGGGAAAGACTTTAACATCAACTCTGATCTGAATATAAGAACAGTAAATACCCAAGTGGAGTAAAGCATGTATGGAGTCGCTTTTCAGAGCTGACATCCTCATTTTCATGCAGTGGCATCAGAAAAAGTACATTGTGAATGACTCGGGACATTTGTTTCCCATCAGCTGCAGAGGAAGCTCTCTGTACTTGCAAGGTGTGAGGGTCCTCCCCATAGAAAATGGGACAGTGAATCTGGGAGCCAAAAATTAAGTTATCTTCTTTTCCTCATTTCTGCAGTGACTTTAGTGTCAGAGCTTTAATGAACAGTTTCGACAGTATATAACATATTGTTACATGTTGGCTCAGCTTTATGGATGTATTGCCTCTTCTCTGCTAAAGAGGGAATAGGGATCATCATTTCAGTTAAAAACAGACATACAAGTGCAGAAAGGCTAAATATATGCAATTTTACATCATCATTTTCCTAACCAGACCCCAAATGTCTTCTTCATAAATCATTTGCTAATATGAAATGGATAAGAACTTTTTAACTTTCTGGGGTCCTGATGTGACCATTAATTGAGATATCCATGTTACAGACACAATCATCCCTACCTAAGCATAGCACCTGAAGTGAATAAATGAAGAGAAGGAATTACATAGTAATGCTATATGGTACAGAAGAAGTCTTCAAGGAATACCACATCCTGAGCCTTAGACAAGGAAATCCAGGCTGGGCATTGTGGAAAAAATTTAATACGTTTCAAGGCCAGGTAGAGTTATGAGGATGATCAATCTGAATAATCCAAGGTGCATAAACTCAGCCGCATTTTCCAACAAAGTGGAGTAAGTGTGAGTCTGTCATGGAATCCAGCACCAAGGTGCAGGACTTAGGTTACAGACACTGAAGTCATCTGCATGAAAGGTTCACCAGGACTTCACTTCAGAAGAGATTCAAAAGCAAAAAGAGAATGAAAACTGCAGGTCAGCATTTCCAAATCACTGACCGTGACTCCAGATGGGGAGAGCCACACTGGCTAGTGCGCTCTGGCAGGGCATGCAGCTCTCCGAATCCCAGTGCACAGGGCTGATGAGCACTAGTAGAAGGCAATGGCCCATCAGAGCATTCTGCTTTCACCAGCTAAGGGGTTCTGCCCAGCCTCAGGCCTCCAACAGGCCTGGAAATGCGTATTTCATTTGTAGGCTAAGACTTTTGCCATCTACTAAGGGCCTTTGAGCTTTTCTCTTGATCTTTCCCACCCAGGGATGAGAATGTGCAAACCAACCTTGCCTCTTCTCATCTGTCTGACGTTGGCACTCAGAGAAAGTGCTATCTTCCTATATTCAACTCTTGGTGTCTTTGTGTTTCCTTCAGAAAGCAGAATAAGAATGTAAGTCCCGTTTAGCACAGGTACCATCCTGCAAGAAAGGGAGTGCAGATACTTGGAAGAGGTGCTGTGTTGTTCCCATCACTTTGAGGCCCTTTTGGTGCCGCTCTCTGCATTGATACTGTGGATTTAATTGGCAGCAAAGGCCCCGTTGCACGGTGCAGGAAGGCACATCATGGCTGCACTGGAGAACATTTTCCAGGTGTGATTCTGTAGAAATCCATCCAGGGCACAGCTGAGACTTGAACTGGATGTCTAACTGGGGTCACTGGGGTCACTGGGCATCAGAACAATAAACCATGCACTTGGATAAGTTGGACAACATGGTGTTATAGCCCTGATGAAACTAGATGCCAGATTGCTTCAGAGTTAAACACAAACTTGAATGCTGGCATGGCTCAAAAGCTTCTAGGAATAAACCACATATTTTAGAAGTTAACTCTGTTTTCCCAATCAAGATGTTCTCAAAACAATCTCAGGTGTGTGAAAGGCAGCCGAATCAACAACTCCTTATTCTGGGAAAACTGATGAAGACTGAAGGAAATTGAGATAATTGGAACTGCAAGCTGAAATACCATGTATGTAATGGTGTAATGTCTCCAGCCTTACATGCATGCCTTCTGCATAGAGGTAGGGTCATCTTTGGATGCATCAGGACACCAGTATAGCCAATACCCTGGTCATCAGTTCTTAGGCTCGTGTAAGAAGCTGTTTGGTTGCCATATAGATATACACTAGTCTGTTCACTCATGCTACTTTTTACTACTGTTCATAAATTAAATCTCAGTGAAGCTTCCTGCTTCACTGATCTGTGAGTACCTCCATCTGATGGAGAAGCAAGATGCACTGCCAAGTTTTGTCACTTGGTTGAGCTCCCCCAGTCAGCTGCAGCTCCGGAGCCCAGACTCCCAGTCCCTCCTAGTAAACCTTAGTGCTTCATTATGGACACTTCCCATTTCAAAAAAGAACAATGTAATGTGTGAGAACAAGCCTGCCTGCAACATGCATACTGCAGGAGAGACCTCATGGTCCTAGAGCAATCTATCCGGCATGCTTTCACTGGAGGAGGGTTTGCCACCAAGGACATACCCAAGCTTCAGCACAGAGCATGCATAAGCCAGACGCCAGCCCCTTTCTTCTCACTGCCAGTTCAAATGTCAATTGCATGCAGTCGCCTGATTTATAGGAAGTTGTGCCACCACTCTTGTGAGCTGGAAGTGAGAATGCCTGCGTGAAGCTCCAGATGCCACCACAGAGTGCGGGACACATGGTGTGAAAATATCTCCTTATGATGCAGTCCCTGTAGGTGTAGGGCAAGTGGCTGATACTATCACCCCCTAACAAGGGGAGTTTGCACAAAGAGCAAACATGAGCGCATGGGCTAAGGCTGACAAAATACTGGTCAGAGATGAGCTGCAGACCCAGAATTTGGCTCCAAGTCCAAATTTTTCCAAAGCTCAGGAGCGTTTAGGCCTGGAGCTGTTGTTCAACCTGTTGGGACAGAAGATCTCATAAAGGCTCATTGTCTGCTGCTTTGGTTTCTGTTGCCCAATCCAAATACCTACAATGAGCACATGGCACTCCCAACACCTTCCTCTTCTCCTCCTGTTGTCCTCATATGTTCTCACCAACTTGCTTCAGTTAGTATTGTGTTTAGGGAAGCTTTGCAGACACTTCGCAGCATTACCAGGAAACTATATCTTCATCCCAGTTTGTCTTGAAGATAGTCTACGAGTCTACATGTTTGTCTGTGCTATAGGATGCTTTGCTAACCATCCCCCTTCTTCACCCCAGCATTAAGACGAAAGAGAAAGGGAGAAATAAATGCCAGCAGGTCTTAGCTGCGGGTGAGTATCAGGTGAGCGGCTTATCCCTCTGCTGCTAAAGCCCCCTGAGAGTACAGAGACATCCATCTGAGCTCCATCAGAGGCAGCATGACACCACCTTGCTCCTTACATCTGATGCTATGCAAAATGAACTTTAGGATTTCTAGGGCCAGGTCAAAAGTCATTGGCAAGATCCCACTGCTGTATCTTACATACAGATAGGTCTTCTAAGGTCCAGAAGTGCTAGGGACCATAAGGAAAGACAGGTATGAAGCTCTGCATAGAGTCTTCCAGATCTGCTGAGGCAGGTATTGATCCTCACTGGAAGGCCCACACAGTTCAGTGCAGACTCTGTGCAGGCACTTCTCCATTGTGCTCCCAGTGAATCCCATAACTACCTCAATTTTTGTCAATATCTGATTATCCCCCCTCCCCTCTCAGATAAAGGAAACATGATTATACATTGAAAACACCAACATTTACTTTAATTTCTTCTTTTCTTATCCATGTCTCTCTCTTAGCTGGTAAGTGCTGCATAGTCTCTGCTTTGCCATGTAGAGCAGTAGTTTGTGAATAATAAATAACAAAGATATGCTTTCAGCCAGAAAATAAACCCCATATGTGTCCTCAGGTCTCTCTTTTCTCTTGAAGAATTCACGCAAACATTGGTTCCAGAGACAGTTATAATCCTGTTTACTTGTCAATGCTTGGAGTGAGCACATAATTACAGTTCCAGTGTAAGATACTTCACATGTAATTCAATGGCAAAGAGCTGCCACGTTATTATAGTCTCCTATGGTTGGATTTATGCCCTGAAACTGAATTACTCCAAAAAATTTCTGTTCAGAGGAGGACAATTTAATGTAAACTCTATCAAGCACACCAAGAACAAATTTCACCGAGACAAGAGACAACACAAGCAAGTAATTTCTTTTATTTTTTGCTTTCTTTGCCACAATGGTTTTCTTGGATTTGTATCTTCCTAGATAGGCAAAGGGCTTGTGTTTGCGTAGGATGCAAAAGTGAAATGAAAGGTATCAGCGGTGATCAAAGAAACCTTAGGAATCATTTCTGTCCTTGGAGACATACACCAAGCCTCTGGGAGATGTCTCTTACGGTGTTACCCAGTGGTGCAACTCTGATGTCAGTACTGAGCTAAAAGATGAAGAAAGTTATAGGAGTCTCTGGCCTTTGCTCAATTAGTCATGCCAGTGCAGCTACATCTCTAGGATCTGTTGTTAAGCTACTGCTTGTCATACCATCATCATCAAGAACATTAACTGGGCCCTGCCTTAAAATAATCCATCCTTAGCACCACAACACTTAGCACTCCTACGGGCCTGTTCATGCAAGACTCACAGAGGGCTTTACATGTCCCAGCTGCTTAAGCAATACAATGCGCCCCAGAATTTGGTCAGAGGCACAATGGGGGTAGCTGTGTTTGTCACAGTTGCCTATGGCCACAGCCGAGGCTGCTCGAGGAACAGAGGAAGCAATCCAGCTCTTGGCTGCATTCATCTTCTGCATTCCCAGTCCCATATTTTGTTCTGAGCCTCAATTTCCCGTTTGTAAAAGGAGCTTCGGACTTTCAGTCTTCCCAAGGACAGGGTGACACCAGTCATGGGGCCCCTTTAGAGCAAGTGAGTTATCTACAGCAGTGGAGACGCCTGGGTCTCCTTCACCACCTTTCAGCAAGGCTGCCCTTCTCGAGCCATGGCCTGACTCCTGAAGCTTGTGGCCAGCCTTTTCAGTACAAACATAATGCAGGCAGTCTTGTTACAAGGCGTAGAGGCCACAGCCAGTCTGAGTGTCCACAGGAGTCATGTGAACACGGGCAGAAAGTCCCCAAAGCTCAGAGGAAAGAGAGCAGAGGAATGCAAGCATGGGGAGCACCTGGGACCCTGGGCTGCCAGCAAGCCCAGGTGTGCACCGCACAGGCAGGGGGACTGTGACCATGAGCTGGCGATGACAGCTCAGGGTCCCTAATACATTAGCTCTTGGGGTCTCTTGTGCATCTGTTGGAGGGTTTGAGATTTGCTGTGGGCCGAGGGGATAATTAAGCAGGTGGGCTGCTGGCTGTCCAGCATGCCTGCTAAATTCAGGCCTGCTGGAAGTGGGTGTAACCCTATGGAAATCATGCAGGCATGTGGATGTATATGCAATATGCTCACCGATGCATGCACACAAACAGATGGGGGAGAGAGAAGAGGCACGTGCATGCACTGGTTTGCACACATTTGCAGAAGCACAAGAAGACGCCAGGAAGAAAGATGCGTGATCTGCAACACAAAACCCATCACCTGAAAGCCACCACACAGCCCTTGGAAAATGTCTGGCAGTTTAGCTCTCCTCTTAGCAACTCTCCACTCTTTTACTTAGGGAGAGGTCTCTAATGGGCTGCCAGAATAGCCAGGTTCATACAACGGTTTCATTGTGCCATCTTCTGGTTAAAGGCTGTGGACTCCCGGAGAGGGAGCCTTGTGCGCTTAACTCCAGCGCACAAGAAAAGCTTTTTTCTTATGCCTTCAAGAAGTGAGATCTGGAGATGCCCAGGCAGCTCAGCTGTTGTGGTGTAATAGCATTACCTGCAGAAATGAACCACAAGACCAAGGCAGAGTTTGCAAGGAACACGGGGATGTAGGACCTGCCAGAGCCCTGGTCTGCCAAGCCTGCTGTTCTTGCCTCCAGGAGAAATGATGCTTCAGCATATCTCTTCAGCATGACATTGCGATACCTCTATATCCCTTTGACCAGCTGTGCAGCTATGAACCACCTGTAGGTGATGAACAAAGCTACAGGAAAGTGAAAAAGAAAGTAGGCTCAGCAGAGTCATCAGAGACAAAACATGTTCATCTCTCTACTAAGAAAGATCATAAACACCCATAAATGCATGAGGACACATGTCCAGAACAGCTGCCAATTACTCATCTGGATCATGAATATGGAGAACTGGATGTTCCCAACCCACCCTTTGCTGCAGAAAAATGAAGATACATAACTGCAAAGGGATATGTGATCTTGGAAAGAACTCTTTGTGGAGAAATAACTGGTCTGAATGCGCAAGCCTAGACTTGATGCAAAAAAAAATTAACTGACAAATCCTCTTGTTTTTCAGCAGCACAGTTTATAATCCAAGTTTTAAAACATGGGCCCTGAAAGTAAAGCAATTTCCAGCACTGCCACATCACGCCCAACTCTGAGCTCACTTGCACCAGCGTAGCTCCTTTGATTTCAACAGCGACATTTCTCCACCTACCAGGATCATTTCACAGGAGTAGGTGTGCAGGATAATGGGTTCAAAAGGAGCTAATTAGGCACAGATTAAACAGACAAATTAGAAACTACGACTTCACTAAATACTGGTTAAGCAAACACAGCTTCAGGGAAGATCCGTGCTAGGGATTGTCATCAGCAGTACTAGTGCGAGCTGGATGAATTAGGTGCACAGCAGTCCCCACCAAAAACCTGGCATGCGGTGGTGGTAAGAAAGGATTAAATCATCTCCTTTTCCAAGAAGGGGAAATAACCGCAGCATTTCAGACACGGCAGAGTATGGGACCTGACAGACCGGTGGCTGCAGGTGGCTGCCGTCCTAGTAGTATTTAATTATTTTGCTGCAATGACCTCTGCAAATGTGTTTAGGCTCAAAACATCTTTTTATAGTACTCTGAAATTTCATGTAAAACAGGATCATTGTGAAAGCAGCCTGATGATGTTACACACAGGTATCAGTCAGCGCTGAGGTACAATTTCGTTCTTAGCTTAAAGTAAAGCAGAAGCAGAGACAGAGTTTTACAAGATTTAGATGACTTCAGCCTAAAATACCCACTTATAATTTGCCTACACTTGCTAACATGCTGGGTATCTCCTTGCACAAGTCTGTCATCAGGAGGAGATACGGGCACAGGTCCAGATTTTGAAGTAATTAGGTAGGTTCTGTACCCTCAGTGATCTGGCAGACGAGCAATCAGGAGCTGGGATTGCACCATGCAGTACGTGATGCCTCTCTGCATTACATGGACAGTGGCACTATGCTTACTGAGAGTACGCTTACGCTTAGGCTTCCATCAGGATTGCCAACAGCAGAAGGAGGATTTCAGACCTGAAGTTGGAGGTTCAGTAGGTTGAAATGAGAACTGAAGCATATAACCATCTCATGGCAAGGCATAAGCTTTGCTAGCATCTGACCACTGCTGTTATCTAGTCATCTTCCAAGAATGAGTAAGTCCCTCCCTACAGTTGCATCATTGCTCGAACATATCAGTAATAAAATATGAGGTGCTTTTCCTGCCTGCAAGCATACCAAGTATCAGTCCTCCTTATATATCAGCTTTTAACCTTTGCATCATTTGTCTTTTGATCATTTCTATGCCTACATTTCTTAGACTGTATAGGCCAAGACTGATTCAAATACTCAGTATGGGGTCTTTCAGGGCTGTGGGGTTGTGGGCTTCCAAGAGCACCAGTCTGAGCTTGTATTTATTTCATTATTTAGTGCAACTTTCAAGTTTTCTTTGAATTCATTTTTTCCCCAGATCTGCTTCTGGGTTGCTGTTCATTCATTGCTGCCACAGTTTTCTTCCTCTCCACTCCACTGTGGCTCTGTCCTCCTCCACTTTCAGCATCACAAAATGACAGTTAAATTAAGGTTTTCTGCCAGGTCATCAGCACTGATGAACATACCCACCCCGGTGTATTCTGCAGTGTCCCGTAACCAGTGGCCTTGCTCTCCCTTCCTGGAGGACGATCCCACTTCATCCCCTGTCTTCATTCCCTGCTCTGGTCATGGCAGGAGTTTTTGACCCATCCCTCCCTTTGCTCTTGTGCTGCTTCTCACTTGCAATACCCCAGAATTTCATTGCAGGGGGGTCCCTGCCACCAGATCCCCACTCCCCCTCCCTTGCAGTGCTGCCCGCTCTTGGCATTCCTGTGTCCAGAGGGGCCAGCAGCTGGCTCTTGCTGCAAGCATCGCAAACGGTGCCCACAGCCCACAAATCTCCCTGATGCCCCTTGGGACTGAGGGAAGGAGCAAGTCCCCAGATGACCGGGAACTGGCCTGGTCTTGAAGGCATGAAATAAGAGTCACCTCCATACTGACCTCCTTGGCACCCTGCTGTGCCCTGGGGAGCTCACCAATAGCACTCTGCTCCTGGATAAGATATAGTCTGAGCAAGTGTATTTTTAACCACTTAGTATTTTTATCCAGTTTCTAGCACAGCGCAATATCAAATACCCTGCTGAATCCCAAATACTTCATGGCTGCGCTAGACTCGCTGCATCTACTAAATCAGGAAGGCAATTATACATTTGTTTGGCATGATCTATTTTTAATACGCCCATGTTGTTTGCTGGCTATTGGTTGCTTTTCTGCCAAATGTTGTTACACAAACTCCTTCAACACAGTGTGAAATCTGGATGCTTCCCCAAAACAGACAACAAGCTAATAACACAGAAGATGCCAAGACCTGATTTCATGGTCCTCTTAAAGACAGGTACCATATTTGTTTTCTGCCAGTCTTCAGATGCCTCTGACCTGAGATTTATTGACCTAATTTTCACTGGCGGGTTTTTTTCTCACTAGATGCCTGATCTTCTTCTGTTGTCCAATTCCCATTGACAGCAGAGAAAATTTGGGCTGCTCAAGGGCTAGAGGACAGAGCCCTGGCTTTTTTCAGCTCCCCTGGGTGCATTTCATCTGTTGATTTATGTGAGAAATAGTTTGCCTTGGTGGAGAAACAAAAACACGCAAGTGCAAAAAGAAAAGGCGACTGAAGACACAATGGTCATGTCATTATTGAAATGTTCTTCTCACTTCAGAAACAACAGTCTGCGTTCAAATGAAGTGATAAGTGGGGGACAGAGATTAAGCCAAAATAAACCTCCTTATCTTAAAAAAATCCAGCTTCCTAAAGCCAACCTGGATCTGATCTGTGTGAACAACAAGAGAAAGTGCAAGAAAGCTTAGATATTTCTTAAAATAATATTACTGTGGGACCCAACAAAAAGTAAACTCTGCTCGTGGGACAAAAGTTATTTACAATTAGCACTGACACTATGCCCATGAGAGGTCAGATGGAGAGCAGAGCACTATGTCTTGCGCGTTTAATTTACAAACATAGGCAATGATCCTGCAGGGAGATACCTTGGCTGGACATCAAACGCCAAGTAGTTCTCATTGTCTGTGAACTTCCTTTTAAAAGCAACAGAACTCCTCCCAGCACATAAGGTTAGAGGCCTTTGGTTAAAAACTGTGTATTGGACTGATTTCACAAACTCCAATGAGGCAAGAAGAATGATTCCCAGTGCATGGTACCAAGCAAGGGGCTTCATTTCAAGCGATGGCCTTGTGGGAGACATCTTGGGTATGTTTCCCCACCAAATTTACCTTCTTCTTTTAATCCCATTCCTTGGAGTTGCATTGAAATAAACAAAACAATAATTTCTGAGTATATTCTTTACAAAGGGTTATAAAACCCTCTTGGACACTAAGTCAAACCCTCAGGACCTGCAAACAGGCATTACACAGAAAACAACAGTTTAGGCTCAATAAGGTCACCGGCTGTATTGCAGGGGACATCTCCCACGCCATGCCTTGAACTCATTCCTCCTTAGTCCCCTGATCCAACCCAACAGAGGTCAACTGCAGAGCTGAGCTGAGTCTTCCCTGCACAGTGCAAATCCCTCCAGTGTCAGACAGCAACGTGTCTTCCCCAGTCCCTTGTCCCACCTACAGCACACAGACCAGCCCTGGGTTGGGGCATCCCCTCCTTCCTCCTGCCTTGCTGGGTGTTGTCACTTAAGATTTTAGTTCCTTGCCTGTTGTGCAGATTACTTTCCTTTATGCACAAAATATAAATGTACGGGGGGACACATACATATTTAGATGCCTGCACACCAGCCTATGTGTGCGGGCTCCAACGTTGTCTTTTAGTTAACATAACCAATCAGAAAAAAAGGGAAGAAAGAGATGTCATGCCATGAAAGCACCAGGACCTCTGTGATTTCTGCGTGTGAGAAACCATCCAGTTGCCACCATGGGCCACCACCCTTGGGCCAGCCTGACTTTTGTTCTTCAGGTTAGCAACAAACTGGTCCATCCCAGCGTTTTGCCTAATAAATATGTTGCAAACTGAAATGTCCAGCTAGTGATTCACGCAAGCTCTGAAGGACTTTTAGGATGCCTCTGTTACACACCCCTGAGGAAGGGCTGTGCCAGGTGAGAGCCCCCAGCTGGTCGACCATCCTCTTCCACTCCAGGTTTACAGCAGTGTTACCTCCAAGCAGATGACACTATGGGTGCACCATGACACACTTGAAGGAAACATTGGACTCTTTGAGAGATATTATTACACACACGGCACTGGCACTGGACAAATAGACATCTCCATACGGTAAACGTAGGGCTATGGATGCACCCAAAGGGCTGACAGTCCAATGAAATCCCACAGGAGCCAAATCCACCCCTGAGCTCAGACCAAGAAAAGTCTGTGGCTTTGCCAAGTATTTTGCAGAGGGATGAGAAAGTCTTCTCCTGGGACACTGTTTCGCAGCAGGGCAGAGGAGAAATGACATGTCAGGCGTGCCTACCCTGCCCGGGCATCTTCTGGAGCTGGGTCTGACAGAGTTATCCCCCACTAAAGCCCATGTCCAACCGGTATGGGTGCTGGAAGAGATCCAGCCCCATCATCAAACTGTCCATGAAGGGAAGGCACTAATGAAGCAGAGCATCCACTGGGAAAGGCTGTTTCTCCTTTTCTGACTTGCAGAGAGTCTCTCAACACTGTTTCAATCATATGACACACTCAGCAGCAATGCGGCCTGAATTGTTGCTCCTCAGGGGTCCGTCTGCCAAGAAAACTGAGGAATGACTCATGTCATGGCTTTGGGAGCGAGGGGAGGGCAGGACCGGGAGGTGACTAATGATTCAAAAGCACAGAGGTTTACTTCCAAGGGAGGATGGGCCAGTCCTACACATGATGCAGGAAAAGGGCCTCGCAGCACATCAGGACAACGGAGCATAGCAATGGGTATGTGAACGATGGAGAAATGCATCCCTGTCCTAAGGCAGAGACAGCATTGCCGTGAACAGGCAAGTGATACACACCTGACCCAACACGGACTGGGAGACTCAGAGAATATGGTTAGTGAACCAGATCATTAGAAAATAGATGAGGGCTGTTTGGTGGCAATCTGAAATGGGGTTTGGAGGTTTCTGCTGAATTTCCTTCTAAATCATAGGAAAGACTCAATGGGGACATTCAAGAAAAGGGCCAAGAAAAGGGCTGCCTCAGTCAGAAGAGAAAAATTTGTTACACCTGTGTTGCATTCTTTCCCCACGGAGATGAACTGGGATACATGCAATACCTGTGTTGGAGAGACCCAGATTTGCTCGAATTATATTTTTGGGACATGCATTCGATGAACCCTTGAAAGTGGACTGCACAAGGGGGAGAATACATGCCCTTTGTTGCCACAAATATTTGCTTTACATCCATGACTTTAGCCATAACAAACCACCCATTTAGGGAGCCCAAGTGCCCCACCTTTTTCACTTCTTGCTGCTTAACAAATCACATGGAAAAAGTTGTACCTCCTGTCCCATCCCCCGTCCAAAGGAGAGAGTCAAGCTGGGGAAGATGGAAAACTGTTATAAAACCTGTTAAATCCTTGTTACATCTCTGCTCCTCTTCTTTCTTGCATATCTTTGGCTGTAACTGTCCCATCCTGCTATACATATGACCCTCCTCCAACCCAGGCTGGGCATCTCACAGGAGGCAATGGCACCTCGGAAACCAGGAACGACCATGTGAATTTTAAGGGAAAACAGGCAAGTTCTAGAGAAAGCATACCCAAAGAGGCAGTTTTGCCTTGAAACTAGCGTAGAATACATGACTGTGCTTATGCGACACTTGACACTGCCAAAAGGAGCATGGAGTAGGGAAGTAAAACACCTCCTACCCTGCCATTTGCTGCCA
The DNA here is from genome assembly GCF_963921805.1 of Phalacrocorax carbo. Taxonomy (NCBI): domain Eukaryota; kingdom Metazoa; phylum Chordata; class Aves; order Suliformes; family Phalacrocoracidae; genus Phalacrocorax; species Phalacrocorax carbo. The sequence goes on along the minus strand of NC_087516.1, from coordinate 7,273,509 downwards.
GCACCAAGCATGTCCAGTTGCTAAAATGGAGACAGCTCACCAGCTACGGGGCACTGGGTCAGGCTGCAGCTCCTTCGTTGCTGGTGGGCAATGAGGAGAAACAAGAGGGGCAGGCTGCCCAGCAGCCCTAGGGACAAGCGGCGGCCAAGCACAGCCCCATTCGGGCACAGAGCTGCGGCGCAGACGTTGAGGTTGGCTCCTGGTGTAACTAAAGCATGGATGGGGTTTGCATTTAGCGGGGGACGGAGGGGTTGCTGCGCCATTGCGTCAGGACCGGCTGCTGAGACGATGTCTGGACCCAGGCACTGATTAGAAATTATCCCAGACAGAGCAGGGTGAGGGCAAGGGGGGAGAAGTGAGTGATGGATAAACCCATTTTGAGTCACACTCTCCCTATAAAGAGTGGGTTACTTTCTGCTCTAACGCTGAGTTACACTAACAGGCATTGCTGAGACAGGGTCTGGGCAAGATTTATTTATCTTGAATCCCTTTAAACATTTCAACACCCTGTGCTGTGCACCCAGCGAGCCCGTGAAACCGCATGCCTTGCAGTTCCTACCCTCTCCCCGCTCTTCCCTCCTGGTTGTTTCACTCCCTCCTTGCTGCAAGCCAGCTTGCTTGTCAAAATTAAAAATTAAGCCATAGGAGGCACGCATTTGGCTTTTCCTCTATGCCCATCTGGTAGGGTCCTGATCCTGCCTGGGGTGGTGGGACTTCTCATAAGCACATAATCACCGCTAGAAGATGCCATGGCCTCTTTTTTCCTTCAAGGTCCACGGCAATATGGACACTGGGGAGAAGTACAGAATGGGCTGATCCCTTGAAATTGTGTAAACTTTGGAGTGCCTTGTACTGCACATGGGGTGAGGTTTCACGTGTCTTGGGAGGAGCTCCTACTACTGCAATCCATCACCCATGGACCTGGCCGAGGAGCCAAGGTGATACAGCCCATTTGTTAACTTCTCCATCCTGCTGACTAATGAAACGCGGTGGGGATGGTTTATGGGCTAGCTCTGAATCACACAGGAGCCCCTGCACTGTTGTTTCCATCCAGCACCTTTGTTTGGAGGATGCGCTGAAACCGTCAGGGTTCTCTGGGGGAACAGGGAGCGGCTAGTGACATGTAAGCTGCTCCACCAACTTCAAGAGAGTTGCAAAAATGGAAAAGCACAGAAGTTTATCCCAAAGACTTCCTTGCAAAAGGAACAGCCAAAGCACAGAGATTCGCCCTATTCTTGACTCCTGGGCAGGTGGACATTTCAGGCCCCTTCCTCCCAAGCATCCTCAGTACCTTCACTGCGTGGCAGCCTGTCCTTGCCGCACCACCTGGTAAATGCTATGCTTCACTATCCTGCTGTTTCTACCATTACAATATTTTAGCACCATTTAGAACAATTTCATCCAAAGATCTCAAAGTACTTTACAAGGTTTAGTTAATTAAGCCACTGAAGTATTATTACATCTCTCTTATGGAAGAGAAAGCCAAGCAAAGATGTTAAATGACTTGCCAAACGTAATATGAGTCAGTAGCTAAGTTGGGAAAAGAACCCAGGAGTCCTGACTCTTAACCCATGGCTGTAAACCATTTTTCTCTATAAAACAGAAATTAAGCAAGCAGAAGGGTGGCAGCACAACTTTTCCTTTTACTCAAGCTGCCTTATAATTAGGACAGCAAGAAAAATATTGATTCCTAATCTTAGAACTTGGTACATTTGTTTGAAATGGACTGTGTAGAAGTTTTGGGGGACTTGCTGCCTTTTGAAATTCTCACATCATGGTTATACTTAAAGATGCTGTTGTGCTAGCAGGAGTCACAGGCTTGTTGCAGAAATAAGCTCTGTGTTATCAAGGAAGTTGGAGCAGATCATTGAAATATCACTTCAAAACAGTCTGACAAATCTATGACATCTTCCTGCTAACTAAAGGCATTAAAAACACCAGAACAAGTTACTGTTTGTTCTCTCTATTACCAAAGAGAAAAAAGGAATATTAAAGTGATGTCTCTTGCAGAAAAGAACTCTTCTTCCTCCACCCCAACCCAGGATCTCCAAGTGGAACCACTCCAAGTCTAAAGATAAACACAGCGATAGCAAGGGCATTTCCACAAGGAGGCCAAGGAATTTGAAAGAGGAAGGAGTAACTGGGACCCCAATGAGCCATTTGCCTGTATCCTGCTGTCCATAAGTTTTATAAATTATGGGGGAAAAAATGTTGTGCATAACTGAAAGCTGCCCCTAGGCACCAATAATTTGTCTGACCTGCATTTAGACGACCAATCTGCTCAGCTCTAACTAGCCTTGGCAGCCTCGCGCGGGTCGTATTTTTACATGGATGAACTGTTCTTCAACAATTTCCTCCAGTGTGCTAGCAGCACAAACAGGCTTTTCTTTGCAAGCAGGTATGTGTGCCTTCTTTTTCCAGTTATTTCTTTTCTCACACACATGGTTCATGTGGCCATTTGCAAATTAAAAACACCCAGCCCCCTCGCTCTTTCCTACTAGCAGTTGCTACAAGCCCTACAGTTGTACAGGGCAGGGATGGACCTTTGCTTAGGTGTGGACTCCCCTGTTTTAGAAGCCAGCAGCATCACCTTTTTCTTCAGTTATTCCAAGTTCTATTCCTGTCCTTCCCTAACTTTTTCCTGCAGGATCATGTTTTATTACTCAAGAAACTTACTTATGCTCATAGTGACAGCCAGAATTTATAGCTGTGAAATTCCCATTGCTTTCCAGGGGAATTCTGAGGCTGAATTAGACATCCAGGAGAAATCACTGTGAAGAAGGGGAGAGAGCTGGGAAAGCTGTGCCATCACCTCCCTAAATCCAGTGCTTTCATCCTATGGGTTTACTTGCCATGGCCAAAGCCCTGTAGCCCCTTGGGTCTATGGGATTGGAGATATGGTAAGAAAAGCATGAAGAAAAGAAAGCAGGTGACAAGGGCACCGTCAGCAATACATAGATACATACGTATATGCCTATAAATGTATTTCCCTTTTCTAGGAAGGGATTCATATGCACCAAAACCCGCATGACCTCAGGGTGTGGTGCAGGGCTTAGGGGCTTGTAGGAATTTGCCCTCGCTCTTTATTTAACGCCGAGGAGGACTGCGCCTGTATGAACTGAACACATCCAGTGGTTTCCCTCAGACATTTTGATGATGGATTGCGGGCATCACTTGTTTTCTTTTGAAGGCAATTCATTTATCAGAGACAATTACTCAACTGATAAGTTCAGTGTGTTCAGCTGTTCATGGCTACACAGCAGCTACAGGCCAATAAATATGAGCTGCAATTAGCTTGATTAATGATTTCAGATCACTAAACTGCAGCTTTGTTTAAGATAAGGCTCTAACAAGCTTTTCTGCTGAATCTGGTAAGTTTACCGGCATCGGTGACACTACCTTCATCGTCAGTGCCCCAAGCCCAGCAGCTCCTTCAGTCTGGCTTTGTGACAAAGCGAGTCCTGCTCCTCAGGACCTCTGAAGAGCTCAGCAGGTGTTTGGCGGGTGCCATACAGTGACGGGGAACCCCCTTCCATCTGCCACATAGCAAAGCACTAAGGAAATTGTTTCCAAATGCCCCTTGATTTAGCAGTTTACTTCCCCCGCCTTAGCCTCCTGTTTTACTCCTCGGGGCTGCTGACCTTCACCTTTGCTGCCATCCTTCAGCTGCCATGTGAATCCTGATGCTGAGCCAGCCACGGGTGTCTCAGAGCATGGAGCAATGAGCCAAGGAAAGAGAAACTATAAGAGCCCAAATACTGTGAGCAGACTTTTAAGCAATGGAGAGCAGGTTTTAAGAGGACCACATTTGATTTAGCATGTTGGCAGGCACTAACACTGCTATGGTGAGACTTGCAGAGCACAGAGCTGCATGTGCTGTTAGCAATCCATTCAGATGGGATGGCATTTGCACTTCATTCACTTTCTGGTTGTAAAGAACATGAGCATGAATGCGTGTGTGCATATACATGTACCTACATGCTCTTCCCCTGTTGCCCTCTGCTAAAGGAATCAACGTCATTGATTTCTGTGCCACAAGCCCAGACTGGTAAGGACTGTGCTTGTGGTGCAGCAGTTTCAGAGTTACAAGCCCTGCCAAGCTCCAAGCACAGGCTCGAATCAGCTGTGAAATGAGCTGGGTTTCACCACACTACATCTAGCGCATTTTACACAGACCCAGTCCCACCTCACGCTCCTCCCAACGAAGATATTTGCCGACTGAAGAAGAACTTCTGGGCATTGCAGACCTCCAGAGATTTTACTTCAGTGATGTAGGGAACAATGCAACTGGCATTTTGCTTTAGATGGACAGCCAGTGAAATTCAGACCATCATTATTAGATGTACCAGCTATAACATAGGCACCTGCCTCAACCAGCTCACTCAGGGTCTGTAAGTGGGGTGTCCTCCCTGAAGTCAGGGGAGAGAAACAGGCCATTTGCTGCTAGTAGGAATCTGCTGGTTTCTGGGCTCAAGGTAACAGCACACACAGGGACATGGCTGCATTCCCAGCCCTTTCTCAAGTTTAGGTGCTAAACTAGCACTGCAGCTATTTCATCCCAAGGTGAGAGTCTCAGGTCACCTTCCAAGGAAGAAAAGATGGGAGAAGACATCCACCTCTTGAGCCAGGGTCCTGCAGCTGCAACGTTTGCTTGTGCAGTGTAAGATCTTGGGTTCAGCCTCTGCTTCAGCATGGGGGAAAAACAGTGCAGCAACACAGCTGCATTTCACCTCTACACCTTGAATCTGGATCTCCACATGGCAGCAAGGAGCAGGTTGGAGAGCCATGGAGCATGCAGCAGCCACAGACAGGAGGAGGTTGTTCTTGCTCACCCCACTCCCAGGGACCTTCATTTATTTTACGTTACACTTTAGAGGAAAATACACTGCAGCTGTTAATTTTATACCCACCTCGTTGCCTGAGTTTACCATGAGAATCCATTTAAAACATGGCATAAACGTTTAGAAATCAATACATTTCCCTGGGAAGTTTCCTCACAAATAACAGGTAATAGGTATATTTTTATTAGCTTAATTGAAATTGCTCTCCCCCATAGCAGCAATGCAGAAATCTTTGTCAGCCACAGCCACACTGAAGTGTTTAGCCAGATGTCCCCGGGGGCTCAATAAAGGGAAAATAAGAAAACAAACCCACCCCAAGCTGTAGGCACACAGGGCTGTGTACTCAGGGACCTGGATTTGTGCCCAGGTGGCCAAGGAGGCCACCAGCCCCCGGGCTTGTGTCAGCACTGGGGTGGCCAGCAGGAGCCGGGCAGGGATGGGGCCCCTGTGCTCGGCCCTGGGGAGGCCCCACCTTGAGTGCTGGGCTCAGGTTTGGGCCCCTCGGGACAAGAAGGGCCTTGAGGGGCTGGAGCGTGTCCAGAGAAGGGCAGCGGGGCTGGGGCAGGGTCTGGAGCACAAGTGTGCTGGGGGGCGGCTGGGGGGGCTGGGGGGGTTTAGCCTGGAGCAGAGGGGGCTGAGGGGAGCCCTCCTCGCTCTCTACAACTACCTGGAAGGAGGTTGTAGTGAGGTGGGGGTCGGTCTCTTCTCCCAAGTAACAAGCCATAGGACAAGAGGAAATGGCCTCAAGTTGCATCAGGGAAGGTTTAGATTGGATAGTAGGAAAAACCTTTCCCCGAAAGGGTTGTCAAGCACTGGAACAGGCTGCCCAGGGAAGGGGCTGAGTCACCATCCCTGGAGGTATTTAAAAGATGTGTAGCTGTAGCGCTTAGGGACATGGTTTAGTGGTGGGCTTGGCAGTGCTAGGTTAACAGATGAACTTGGTGGTCTTAAAGGTCTTTTCCAACCTGAATGATTCTATGATTTTATGATTCTATGATGTGCATATTTTGCAACTGAGCCTGAGGCCAGGAAAGCTCTAAGCAACCCTCCTGGAGGAGCCTTCATCCTGGGATGCATACACTCACCTGCTGGTCTGAAGGTCTGAGAGAGGACAACAGGAAAGGATGAATTGTTGATCCAGAGATTTTATAGAGCCCAAGCTATTGTCTGATCTTTGTTTTAGAGAGAAAGGAGATTTTGTTGTGAATTTTTGTAGTCTGTGGCTGTTTCATTACATCATGAAAGGGAAATATGCCCATCAGAAACTTCACCTATAAATTTGGGACTGGTTCATATGAAATCTCATGGTTGCTCAGACCTCTGGGTTTCCCTTACTGGAGGGATTTATCTCTGAATCCAAACTAGAGACTAACCATTTTCCAGTAAGAACTTGCTGATGTGATTAAAACTGTAGGATTGCCATGCAGATGCCTCAGATTTCTTTCCAAGAAATCCTGGAAAGTTTTAAGGACCATAAACCCCCTCATTTTAGCCCCTTCTAAAGGCTGCAGATCTGGTGATTTCAAAATTTCCCAGATTGCCACAAGAACACATTTCCTGGGGGTGACCTGGCACATTGATACCATGAGAACCCAGAGCATGCTAAGAGGTGGGAAAAGGATATTTTTAATTTCCAGATACCTCAGAAATAAAGTCTGTGTCTGACTCTGGGTTCCTATGGATTCATCCCCTTAGAATTAATTTGCTAAAAACTCACATTCTGCTCCTACAGAAAATCATCAACAAACTGCCTGAAGCCACTCAAATCTTAAAAGGAGCTGCCAATAGAAAACAAGGCAAAGACCATGTACAGTTTTAGATCCCACAGAAAATCTACTAGTCATATGCTGTAGCAAAGGGAGACCAAATCCAGACCTACTACAATTTCACCAGTAAAGATAGCAAAGGAACCCAGACTACCTTGAAGCCTGGATCAAAAATATGAGGGCAATGTTACCATGACATCAGTTTTACAGGGTTCTACACTAGAGATATTTGGGGGGGGGGGGGGTGAGAATTATTTCTAACATACACTGGGACAAATGTGCTCAGAACGTGGCCAAGAAGCAAAGGAAGCCAAATCGATGCACAGTGACACATGGCCAAATCCTGGGCTTGGCTACGCCAGAGTAAATTCCAGCTGATCAGCTTTGCTCTCCCTGGAGCTACAATGGCTTCAGGCCTGGAAAGCTAAAGGTGGACCTTCATCTGCACTCTAAAAGATCCAAAGCAACAGGAAGCTGGACCATGTGGGAGGATGAGATGAAAAGAGGAGGAAGACTTTGCTGAGATGAAAGACAGGAACAGCAGCAGTCTGGAGAAAGCAATTTATAGACCAATTTCCACAGCCTGGTTTCTAGAAAGACACAGTTTTGGCAAGTGCACTATAATCCATCTCTTGCCAGCCCAACTGGGATTTTAGCAGGCACAATGACAGCAATCCCCTGTGAGAAGACAGTTATGCCAAAGCATACCTCATTGGCTGCAGCGTGGCACAGGGCCAGGGAAAACAGTGAATGTGACATGAAGAGGTACTAAATGAGGTAGCTGAAGAGGTCACAGCCTAAGGTGGAGAAGGGGGAGGCTATAGCCGGAGTCACAGGTCATGCTTTCAGTACAAACCATGCCAAACCCACCAGCTCTGAGGGTGGAGAGGACGGATTGACCCAGCACAGAGGGAGAAATGGTGTGAACAAGAGCAGGGAAGACACAGCTGCCCATGGGCTGCACCATGCCCACATGGAGAGAAAAGTCAGCAGACTGGACAGGGAAGGAAAAACCCACTGGTATGAAAAGCCCTGTAGGAAGCTCTCCCTGAGGAAAGCTCTCCTGAAGGTAAGGCTAGAGTGTTGCTAAAGGGATGTTGAGGCTTTTGCTATTTCGACCCAGGCTGAAGGAGAGTCCAGACCTACAGCAACATAAAGGCCTAGTCTATGGTTTGGGTTCATGGACAGAGCATGGCAGCTTCAGCCCAGCACTCGGAAGACTCATCACCAAAACCATAAGCTAAGAAAAAAATTAGTTTTTCCAACTGAAAATTAGTTTTGCCAACTGTGTCAACTGAAAAAGAGAGTCTTTCCCAATCACCTTGCTTCATAAAGAAAGGCCCCAAGCCTCAAAGACCATGTAGTTTCTTTTCAGCAATTTGTTTTTTGTTTGGGAAAAGTGGAAATAATTGTGTCTTTAACTGAACATTTACTTTTAGTTAGGGCCCCATTTCCCCCTTCTTAAAAAAAAAATTGCTTGAAAACTTTTGCTAAACCTTAGCGTCAGTCTTTTGAGTAAGGAGTGAACAGACCAATAAAGTCATATTGGGACTGGCTGAGAATGAGTTAATTTTCCGTATAGCAGCCCTCATAGTGTTGTGCTTTGCATTGGTAGCAAGAAAGACATTGATAAGAGCGTTTTGGTTACTGCTGAGCAGTGTTCGTACCGTCTCTCCAACATTCCCCCTCACCAGTAGGCTTGGGCGGGGGGGGACGGGGGGACAAGATCTTGGGAGGGGACATAGCCAGGACAGCTGACCCAAAGTGACCAAAGGGATATTCCATACCATATAACACCTGCTCAGCAATAAAAGCTAAAAGAAAGGAGGAGGGGGGAGGTGGGGGGCGTTCCTTATTATGATGTTTGTCTTCCAGAGCAATTGCTACACGTACTGAAGCCCTGCTTCCCAGAAAGTGGCTGGACATCACCTGGTGATGGGAAGTGAAGAATAAATTCTTTTTTTTCCTTTGCTTCCACGCGTGGCCTTTGCTTTTGCTTTATTAAACTGCCTTTATCTTGACCCATGAGGTTTTTTTCCCATCTTATTTTCTCCCCCACTCCTGTCCTGCTGAGGAGGGCAGTGATAGAGTGGTTTGATGGGCACCTGGCACCCAGCCAAGGTCAACCCAGCACAACAGTTTAATCTTAGTCCAGTTCACATCTCTGCATTTCTTCTCCAGACAGTGTAGGTCAGGTTGGGAAAGCTGGTGTTGAAGGGTTTCCCTTCCTCCTACATTATCTTTAGTCCCTTTTCAAGCAGGTCATCTTTCACCTTTCCCGGGCAGTTCATTCAGACCAGTTTAAAATAGTAACTTAAGCCCAGTGGTTACTCCAGCAATACCCCCGGGGTACAGGAGGCTGTTGAAGCCGCACTGAAAGTTTCTGAGTCTGCAAATGTGATGCAAAGAGGTTGAAGAGGCAAAATTGCCCCATTCTCACATGGATGGGCAGATCCTGGCCATGCTGTCACCATCAGTTGGTTCACACATGCCATCGAGTGATGCCTTTGGTGAAGGGGGCTGGGACCATAGACAGTCCCAATTATAACGACCGACAGTCGGACGTGCAACAGGGGACAACAAATGGCCACAAATATTTTTTACCAAGAAAGCAAGGAGGAGGTGGCAGCCCCCCCAGCCCCTGTGCTGGGCAGGGGAGTTTTATTTAATCTACCCAGCCCCCTCCACCAACCCCGGATCATTTCCTTCTTCAACAGCTGCAGCCATGGGGGACAGGGGAGCGTGGAGACATACAGCTGTCCCTCGCCGATCGCCGCACACCCCTGCCGGGGCTTGCCGGATCCAGCCCTGTGAGTCCAACCCTGGGACCAGCTCCCCCAGCCTCTCCTCAACCCCAGTCCTTGTGAGCTGTTTGGGACAATTTTTAAAAGTTTCTTTTTCGTTGCTGCTGGAAAATAAAAAATATAGCCACTCCTCGCAAACTTTACCTGGTTTACAGCCTTCAACTAGCAAAGCCACAGTGAGATGATGGAAATACACGTTATTTGTAGAGCCAGGTCAGTGACTGGGCAAAACCTTGATTTGTATTTTAAGTATTACGTAAAAGTGTTTCTCTCTGACCGGCACACCAGCTCTGTGAGATGGTTCCAGCACATGCTTCCCTTGATCTATACCTCTAGCATGTAAACAGGGATGACACTTTTTGCAAAAGTCAACTGTCATGAAGCTCTTAGAGCAGTTTGTTAAATCTCCCCTCTAAGGATTGCAGGTAAAGGGTTTGGGTTATCTGCATCAATTTTTAGTGTTTTAGAGGAAAGGGGGGGCCAGTTTGCCAGTATGCTGAAGGGGATTTCTGAACAGGACGACTCTCACGGTGGTGAATGTCATTTCTCACAGGGAGGCCTTTTTCCACGGCAAGATTTGCGCAGTTGGAATCTGAACAGAATAAACCTACAGACTGACCAAACACTAATGGGCCTTAAAAGGCCTGTGTCAGATTTGTTAAGGCTGGTCCACAAAGACCTGGCTGCAGTCACGAGGACAAAGGGTTTAAAAGAAGTCACATCCTCAAACTGGGCTGGGTTCCTCAGTACAAAGGGGACCAGAACAAGGGCACTTAACAGTGTTTCTCCCTTTTTTTGGGGGGGTCCTATTTAGGTTGACCCTACCCATAGCACAGTTTCCTGGCCTGGCTCTATATAAATGACAACTTTATAGAGTTGAACTGCCCTTTTTCTAACCTGGGTTTCTGTTTTGGACACAAGAAGTTCAGTATTAGACATAATCACTTTTTGGCATGCTATATAAATATTCATTTTGTTAGATTGATTGGCTCTGTGTAAAGACCTGAAAGGAATAAAGATCTACTATTCACCATTGTCAAAGCAATACCCCAGACTCCTAATCAAATCTGCTGCTGCAAAGGTAGAAAAAATAACAACCCTGCTATAATTAACTTGCCTGCAGCCACCATTCTGACGCCATGAAACTGAGTTTTTCTGTGCTGTGTAGGGACTCGACTGATAAATTTTTTTCCTAAGTCATAAAGTCATTCTCTTGATGGCACAACATTTTCTCTCAAGGGGCGTCACAAGGTACACAGGCACCTAGGTTAAATCTCAATGTTTTTAGAGAAAGAGCACAACCATTTTAGTGTATATAGGCTGAGGGTGCAGGAATGCAGTATTAGAGAACCACAAACTGCCCAAAACTGCAGCCATGTCATATCCACACATATCAACTATCTCAAATTGACCACAGCTGAATCTGGGAACAATTCAGTATCATCACTGTTCAGATACTTAATGGCAGTAACAGAGCTGTTAGGCAGCCTTACCTTGACAAATTTGATGCTGATGCTCTGAGCTCCAGGTAGGATGTTGGATCTCCAGAGATACCCCCAGTCCCTGTTTCCCAATGATTGTGTGCAGGTCTGTTCTTTCCTTTGCCACCTGTAAGATCTCAGAATTTCATTAAGGAATAAAATAATCTGCCTCTCACAGGAGACAGAAAAAAAAACTTTTTCATGCTACTATTTACATGTTTTGGAATATTTAAAAAAATATAACTACTCTTTGTCACCTTAATTTATATACTCTTTTTTTTTGGTCCAAGGTGTACATACTCTTAAGATCTCACACAAACAACATGCTATCAATGCCAACAGCCTGGAGCATTTCAAGGAAGAGCAAACCTTGAGGAACAAGAGTTTTTGAGAACCATTAGTGATTTGGACGCTTCTATTTATATTTTCATATAGAAATAGAGTCTAATTTTGTCTTTGTGCATAAGATATTTGGGGTCAAGAGACCAGTGTCTGGATGTCTTCAGAATTTCTCTTTTTAAAGACCATGGCAATAAATAAACGCCCAACCTGCCACGCTGCTCTGTTCTTTCCCAATTCCCCAAGTGACATGAAGTGTTTCTAAATTAGATTATTAATTATCAAGCTGCCAGACCAGCCTCACAGCAACTGCGTAAAACCAGCTTTACCAGTTGTATCGATAGCAATGTCACCTCCAGCATACAGGAAAGCAGATTTTGCACATGACTCTGCTGAACAGCAACATTCTATTGCTTTCACCTCACCTCTCCAACTTCTCCTTTTAAATAAAAGGAGATGTTCCTTTTATTTCTGATCAGCCTCATACATGTTGTCCCCATTTCACATGTAAGGAGAGGTGGCCCAGCAAGACTAAGTGCCACAGTCTGACCAAATCTTTGTGCAGAAGATGGCATTTAAGATCAAGGGAGCAACACGCCCACAAATGACAGCTTAGCTAGGGCATTGCATCCCTGGGTCCATGGTCTTGTCCAAAACCCAGGCTGCAATGAGCCTTTCAGAAGGCTCTCTTAGCAGTATGTCTCTGAAAAAGTCCCTGTTCACTAAAGCCGCTCTTTGTCCAGAGGACACAGGAACAGGTAGGCATTAGCACTGCGGGATGTCTTCCCCAAACTGTCCTGCATGTGGTTGCCAGTGCAGGGTATGCTTTCCAAAACGCTGCTACCCCACACCGTGGAGCGTTACGGGGTAAGAGCCATTGTGATCTGAATCTGACTAAATATTATTGCGGCTTTTTCATCAGGAAAAAAATATTTAGTGTACTGCTCAGACTCACTTCTTATCCTCATTGCTGACAGGAGGTAGAGGGCAGGAAGGAAAAGATGACCCTCATTGCTCTCGTGCAGGCCTTGTGCTGCTGGCTTGAATACTTGCAGTGAAGCTGAAATTGTTCTTAAAGCCCTGGCACTCCTCTGCAGTCCTGCTATTGGGACTGGGAGGAGAGGAATTTGGGTGAACAACTATGAAACTTATCGCACAAGCAGAACTCAATGTTCCTGCCCATTTCCAAAGGGGAGACGGGAGCCAGCCGGGAAACAGTGAGACCTAAAAGACACACAAACCAAATTTGATTAACTGAAGAGGCAGAACAGCAGCAAGTTAGTCTCACTTCAAGGGTTTTACACCAATGCACAAAACCACATTTGTGTTTAGGCTTCCAAGCCTAAAGTAGCTGTGGGTAGGGAGGGGGGGGCTCTTTTAATTATAGTCCTTAAAATTTTAGTTTTAAAAAGCCCTTGTGCTCTTCAAAACAATTTTAACAGTGTGGTCTCCAAGTGCAGAGGAGATCACAGCTTATTGGCACGATGGGAATGGAGGGAGAGAAGGCACTGATCATACATGGGACACTGCAAGGACAGATTTGCAGAAGGAAGTCTGTAATGCCTATGAATGAGCTTCTTAGACACCTTAGCACCAAAGCAAGATGAACCCATATGCACCATGAAACAAAGAGCCACGAAGTCAGCCCTGCCAGTGTCCAGGCTGCAGAGATGCCCTTGGTCACTGGTAATGAGTGCTCATTGGGTGATCCTGACCATCGCCTAGATGAGCGAGGTGGCAAGGCCATGATGTCTCTTTTATCGCTGTCTTCATTTCTGTTTCCCATGCTGAAGTGGCTCAAGCCGGGCTGAATGAGGCTTCACCCAAATGGTCTACACTTGTTCTATTGATTGTCAAGGCAGGGGCAACCAAAAAGCACCAGTCCCACAAGTGTGTTCTTACACTCAGGACTGTACGACATAACCCGTGCTATGCAGTCAGGCACCCGCCGCACAGCTGAAAACAGCCTTTGTTCCACAGCGAAGGAGCACGTGTTCCCCGCAAGTGTTCCACGGGCTTTTTGAAAAAAAAACCACATCACCATTCCCATGGTTGCTGTGCACGGCCTATGGTCTCCCAAACCGCATCCTGGGCAAAACACATTCCAGGCCAGACCTGTGCCCTCTCCCTCCCGTACCCAGACCACTGTCCCAGCAGCAGGCCCGACCTTGGGATGGGAAAGCGAGGGTCCTGCTTGCACCACACTTTTCAAAGAGCACATTAACCTTGATTGTCTTGGCTAACTCTCTGGAATTTCCTTCCTTGCCCCAGAGACAGAGCATTCTGTGGAAATGAAAATTAATACTTACAGGCGGCTTGAGTTTGGGTGTGTTTTCAATTATATATTTAAAAAAAAAAAAAGAGTGAAAATTCAGTGGCTGCTACAAATAAGCCCATTTTAATTGTAAATCCATTTAGCAGGAGATGGAATTAACCACCTAAAAGAGAGCGGGGGGAGAGCCCCAAAGTTGCGCACAAAGCAAGGCGAGTGCGAATCACACAGTTGGCATGAGATCCCATTTCATTTTTGTTAAGTGCAGGGGTTTTAAGTCCCTGAATATCTCACTGTTCTTTCCCTCCTGTTCTCCAGAGGGAGAACAAATGCAAATGGTGTCGTGTTAGAAGGGGCTAAAAGGGCACCCTGTAATAATCCAGTGTGCGAAACCCCATGGATTCATCAAGAAGGGAAGGTGTAACAGCCCTCAGGAAGCCTGCAATAGCCTCTGTGTACACATAACACCTCCAAAGGAATTTTCTGCAGCTATTCAAGAACAGACCCGGGTCTATTCACCCCGGCTTCACCCCATAGCTCACTCGCACATGCCTAGACAGCACTCAGGGGAGCGCAGCAGAGTGCCGCGCCACACCAAAATAACCCCAGCCAAATGAAAAATAGGGTCTGTTGTTTCTCCCATGGGCGCTGGTGTTGGAGTTTGACAGGCAAGGGGAAGGACAGTCTTTCTACAGCATGTATCCCAGAGCACAGGTTAGCAAAAGCGGGAACAAACCCCGCAGCAGCAGCTTCCCACTGCTTTCCCATTCCATGCTCTGAAAGGCCCTTTTTCCACCCCAAGCAGGGATAGGAGAGTCCAGGCAAGACCCCAGCACCCACGATGCTGCACCGCAGTGAGCTCAGAGGCTGCAGCCGTTGCAGCCAAGTCCTGACAGATGTGGCTGCAGCACAGCAGGCTGCACAGGGGATGCAGGCAGGATGAAGATTGCATTTGTAGAGCATCAGCTGAGGGGTGGATCAGCTCCAACAGGTTTTCCATATGCATTTTCCTTGAAAGCTGTGAATTAATTCAGCTTGGGCAAACTCACCTTTGTTTGACATTCCTGCTCCACAAACATTCAAGCTTTAGCTGTACAAATACTTAGAGGAAATATATTCCACATTTCCAGCCAGTGCTTGTCACCTTGCACATCAGCAAGGACTGAATCCTTCTACTGTCGATTAATTTGTCCAGCTCCTCCCTAGACCTGCTACGCTGCCTCCTCAACCTTTTGTGGCAGCACAGTCCCACTGTTTGCTGCCTCTGCCCAAAGATGATCTTTCTAATACCCATTTTAAACTGGTCTACTACTACATTTTACCCTCTAGTTTTAATATTAGATTTGGTGAAAAACAGTTTCACATTCGGCTCATCCATTGCCATGAAGATTTCGAAAAATTGAATTGTATTCCCTGACCATTACCCTTCTCTCCAGCTATTGCTTACAATAGTGCCATACTCTGCAGTGACTCGATTCAGACAGCCTAGGCTCTGGCCCAAAGGAGAGGGATCGTCAGGCCAGTTAGTCACCCCCAGTGAGCAATCTGCATGCAAAGCTTAATTCCCTAGTTAGCTTATTTTTTAAATTATTATTGCAAACTGGCTGTGTGTAATATCCTGAGAATGGTGCATTGCACAAGTTTTTGTAGGAAACAAATTTCAAAATTGCTACATGCAAGAACATATACCAGCTGCAACCATGAGAAAAACCATGGGTCTCATCCAGCTGACCACAGCGCACACGTAGAGTATGTGTGATCAATGTGTTTGACTCTTGGAAAACACACATACCTCTCAGTTACGCGGTTTGTTTTACAGGGAAAAATAAATCTGTTTTCAGTGCACAAGCAGGACTGAGAATAATTCATCCATCAGTTTGGCCATCAAGCTGAAAACATTTTGGTTTCATCTGAGTTGAAGCTACATTCTTCTCTAGCTTTCCTTGGACACGAGCAAGACATCAATCCCCAAAATGAGGCAGGGAAAGCATCGCACAAAAGCACATATTTAGTTTTCAAAACTGAAAAACTGATCTTCTAAACCACTTTCCAGGAAAGACTCTGTGAAACTTGAAGAATTTCTCAAAAGCAAAGGGCTGAGCAGAGGGTTTGTGACACTGAGGGAGAGCTCCTGCTGCCCTGGGCACTGCTGCACGGTCCTTTAGCTCATGACCCTTCAACAACCAGTTCTTGTAACACCCTCTGCAGCAGGGAAATTGCATTTTCCCCATGCCACAAGAGAGGAGCCTTAGACCCTCAAAGGGCACCCAAGCAAAACAAGGCCACCAATACACAATGCCTTAGTCCTTGGTAGCACCTTCACTGTTGGGCATGCGTCCCCCCGCACATGACGGCGGGCAGGAGCCTGTGAGGGAGATGGGCGACAAAGAAATACGAAATGCAGGAAAGAAAACAACTACAGTAAAACTGAGCAGCTGGTAGGATGGTTGTGGGACAGAAGGTGATACATGTTATAGCATTATAAGCTATAGCATTGCAGAGGGGTGACAGGTTCCTGCACCATGAAGGCACAGACTGCATTCAAAGATTAAACTTGGTGCTCTCCCTAGGGCTCCAGCAGCCCAATACTGTCACTAAAAACTCACTTCTTGATAAAATAAACCAAGCTTTCAAGACTACTACAAGAAGTAATCTTGATCTATGGTGTATATATAGATACATAGTATGTACAGATTAGAGCTGGTTGATTGATAACTGTCATATTGATAGACAGATACAGATTGATGGAAGTGATCTGTAAAGCTCAAATGTGGAAATTGTTTGGCTTAAACATGAGATCTGGAAAAAAAAAGAAAAATCAAGCTCATGACTTTTGAAGGACAGACAAAATTTCTGAAACCAGGGTCTGGCCACACTGTCTAATGAAACGTGGTGAGCTCCCTCTCTCCTATTTGAAGTCTTTTATTACTATACCAAATGCTTACTTTTTTCCAGTGAAGGTAGTGGCCAATTCTGCAGGCTGTCTGCAAGCAGAGGATAACTGGTTCCTAAAGATTATAAGGAATTACAGAGCTTACGAGCATTTGCAGAATCTTCCTCCAACTGTCTATGTCTGCCATAGGCTATTTATTTCAAAGTAACCTCATTACTCCCGTCCAGTTAGTTGCCACCCCCGTGCTGGCCAACGCACCCATGAGCCAGGACTCATGGCTCATGAGTCATGCACTCATGAGTCATAGGCATGAGCCATGCACTAGGGATCCTTATGAAACTTCCCTACCCAGGTCCACTTTATCCCTTCATCCTCTCCATACATCACCAGCTCAAGGACAACATGGCCCCAAACAAGCACATCTCAACCTGCTGGCAATCATGCAACGGTGATTGCATTTGCCCAGTCAAACCAGGTAAAAATGTGGGGGTTTTTTCTGATTTGCTGCAGAGTAGCAGAATGTACATAGAAACAGATTTGCAATAGTGCTGCCGGTCACCATTGGTGTCCTCTATTCTGCGTCTTCACAGCAGAAACGCAGGGCAGGAAACTGATTTCATGCAGCTGTCTGTTTTCAAGCGCTGTGGCTCAAAGAAAGGTTCACAAAGGCAGAAAGAAGTATTTCAGGGCAAATATGATGCCCATACAGTTTGGTTTCTTCAGAGCAGCAGGCTAAAATACCAAGCTCCATTCTCCCACTGCTGGGCATCTTTGTTCAGCCCTGAAGCACAGGCAGAAAAAAGGCTGTAAACAAAGTATTCATTTTGAGGATATCAGTGGCTGTTATTTACATGTTATTCAATAGGGGTATGTGGGTGCATTTGTTACCAAACCCTGGTAATCAGATGTTAAAGCAAAGATGTGCATCTCACGGAGCCCACTGGGGCTTTGCACAATGTTCTGAGCACTGAAAGCCAAATGAGATGCTGGTAATGCCTTCCTCTATTGTGCAATGGCACTGAAGAAATACTGGCTGTCTTCAATTTTTAAGAAAAGAAGTAGAAAACAAGGATAAAAGGGATGATATGAATCACCTGCCATATCTGGGGGAAAATGCACAATAAAAGGGAGGCATCATAAATACTTTGCTCAAAAAGGGACATTTCAGCTGCGAGGAATTTTTTTGTGCTGTTTTTTAAGCCCTAAGAAGGACTTTGACCAAAGACCCACAAAAGTTATTACATCGAGAAGTGCTGCAGGTAGTTATTACTAAAACAATGATCACAATGGACAGAAATTTAAGAAAAGAGCAAGAGAACTGGTACAAAAGAGTCCCAAAGAAAAAAAAAAAAACCATGACCCCACCACTTGCAACACTGATATCGATACGTGGGAACCAGATCCCTTTGGCACATGTACATTACGCAGCCGGAAACTTGTGAAACTCGTTCCACGGGTCCAAAGGCAGCCGAGGAGATGCAGCCAGAGCCCTGAGCGCAGAGAAACGACACTGGGGAAAAGCAAGGTTATGGACAGGGCACCAGAAAATTAAGCCAGGAAGAAATTAAATTGAGAGGAAGCAGGAATGGGCAGTTATAAATGACATTGGGCTGGCTCCTGCTGTGAGCTTTCTGCCCCATGAGGAGTCTCAGCCTTCAGCAATTGCCTTTCTGGAAGTATCTCTGCTCCTCTTCCAGAGTTCTGCATCCTGTGCAGAACCTGAGAAGAGGCTCAAGGAGTTCAGCATGATGCTCCATTTAAAAAAAAAAATCAAATCAACTTGGGATGCACCAAGATCTGACAGATGCCTAAGGATGGAGGAAAGGAAGTTTTCTCCATTTACACATTGGCAAGAGGAAAAGCATTCCCAGCAATTGCTGCTGCTCCCTCACCAACGGCCCCTTTTCTCTTGCATCTCCCCATGCAGCAGCCCCTGTTCTGCTCCCTCCACAGCGCATCATCAGCACACAAGGTCACACAATCACAAAACACAAGTGCCAATGGCAAAAACATAGTATTCAAACCCAAGTAGCAACAGATGTCTTGTTTGCAAATTAGCACCATTTCCCAAGACAGCAGGAAAAATTACCAGTCTGGGGAGTCTCATTAGATTAGAAGATATTTCATTCCTGTCTGTTAATTCACCAACCTAAATCTTACGGTGCTTTCTGGGGGGAAGGAGGGGAGACAAATGGGACAAACTCTCTTCACCTCATCCATCATTTTAAGGATGCAAGATCATCCTTGATGCTTTATGACAAGGTCCACTGGGCTTTGTAGGCAGCTTTTTTTAATTTGTCTGGCTAATAACATGAAGGAAGAAAACATAATTTCAGCTTCTCAGCCCTGCACCATATAGATGTATGTTATGGTATCTGGATCCTTAGGGTAACCTAGCACATTATGCCACCACTTGGCCAAATTTGGAGGAGTTTTCTCACGCTCAACAAAACTGCTTTACAGCAGGGATCGTTGTTCAAAGCCCTTCATGCTGCCTGGGCAACCACGCTGATCGCAGGGGGTTTCTGTGTATGTGACAGTGACATAAACATTGTGCGATGTCAAGTGGCTTAAAAAACAAAGTCTTCCCAGAACTGCAGCTCTCCAAAGCAGCTGCTGCTGATACTCAAACTGGCCAAATTCTGCCAACCAACTAGTTTCGCCCTGGAAAGCACCTCATCTACCAGTTTAAGTGTCTTTTCATCATCTCTGTGGCCCATGACCTTCAGCTCTATAAACAGCACCAGCCTCAAAGCAAAAACCCTGCCAGCCAGCCTGTCACAGCACATGCAAATAGTTCTTAAGAAAAGCCATGGACTAGACCAGTGCTCAAAGGGCATGTGTGGAAAGTCAGTGGTAGATAAGGGCTGTGTTTGCTCAGACATACAGTTCACGGTTAACTAAGCACCAAAAAAAATATTAATCATGCTTACATGGGCAAGTCTATAAATAATCCCAATGGATGGAGTACACTGCTGGCAATTTCCTCGTGGAAGTAAGAGCTGCGGTATCTACCAGACAATGTTAATGTCCTCAGATTTTAAGGGGATATTAACGTCCCCAGGGATGCCAATGATTGCATTGCTACTATGGCATTTTAATAGCTCATAGCAGTTAAGCAGCTGCATTGCCGTGTACCTGTGTCCTTTTCCCTCCCAGATGAGCAATACTAACACCACATCTGACATCTCTGCAACCTGACAGAATTACCATGCAAGAGAGATGCTTCCCAGATGTCTCCGACTTTTTGCACAGAGCTATGCAAGTCTGGGATATGCCCTGTGGCTCAGGACATATGGCAGCCTGGTCACAGCCACTGTGCCATTACAGACATCAGAGGGACTAAATAGAAAATGCCCTCAATAATCTTCGTGGGCAAAATTTCTTGGAGGAAGACCTGTCTGAGAATATATGGAAAAACAGCAGCCCTGCATTGGACAGCCCTAACAGAATCTCAGCGTCCCCTCCTGTCGTTGCAGGCAGAGCGCAAACGTGTTATGCACATCACCCAGGGAAAGCTGCCCATCAGATTAGGAGCACAAACTCACGCTCTGTCCTTGGACACATTAAAACCAATGCATTTTCTACAGCTATCAGGGAGTTACACTGCTCATATAGGAAATACCTTCATAAAAGCAGTGATCCAAAATTCATGCTGCGAGTATGGTCTCACTGGAAGACCCCAGACCATTCCTTTCATAACGGGTGAGTAAAAAAAAAAAAAAGATCATATATGAATATATGATCTACAGTGGGAGGGGAAATAGAACATGAATGCACTCACTCAGGTGGTGCCCTTACAATTAACAGGGGCTCCAGCTTAACTTCAGTACACCAAGAGTGGAAAGCTTTCGAAAGCCCCAGCCAAAGGGGATAAGTGGATGGATTTGGGATGCAGCAAGCAAATCTTCCCCCTACAACAGCTTAACAGTACCACCTGGTGGAGAAAGCCAAATTTGCTCTGGCTGCTTCAGAGTGGGGCTGCGGAGGGATGCAAAAAACCACAACGAAAGAAGATAAAGGTGTAACAGGGATATCCAGGCTTAATTTTCCATAGAAACTGAATTTTCCACACCTTTTCAGCAGGCACTTAGCAACCATGAAAACCACACTGAGACCGAGCTGTTTAGTTGGGGTCTCCCACTACAAATGCAGCCACACGGCCAGCAAAGAGGCCACTGGCGTGGGGCATCCAGCAGCCCCCTCCTGAGCTGTGCTCCCAAAATAAAATAAGCAGCAGCCTTCAAAGACTTGTCAGGAGGCAACCAGGCAGCTAACATCAACCTACGTGGTACAAACAAGTCTGTCGGTGATAAACATCTCCAATTAAAGATATTTCCTAGCTGGATGTTAAAAAAAAGAAAAATCAAGCTCCCTGAAATTTGTATTAATAAAGGAATTATTTGGAGAAGCCTCCAGTTCTGTAGGCTCATGATTTCCTAAATCTGCACATCTCTCTGTATCTAACAGTTTTGAAGTGTTTAATTAGTGATCTTTCCAGAATCTGCAGACAAAACATTCATTTTTGACAATATGAGGGTTTCATTACACTTAAGCAGCCTCATTATGCAGTTCCATCCTGGTGTTGAATCAATTAAGCATGGCAGCAATAAAGCAAAGCGGAACTAAAACTAATGTTCTAGTAGGAGCTAAATCACCAGGGTTATTCAGAGTGAAATGTTGCTTAAGGAGACCCAGGCAGAGTTTATTTACTCTTGCGAGCATCGCTGTGCTGTGTCACACAACCTGGACACCTTGACCTCCTGCTGCACCCCTCCAAGAAGCAGTACATTAAATCTCTCAATCATGGGAGGTGTTTGCACTCTTATAGCTAATTTAAGGCTCTGAGTAACTTTATTTTTTAAATATATAGATGTTTTTTATAAATATATTTTACTTTTATATATGTGAACCAGAAAATTCTAACAAAATTAAAGCTCTAAAAGAAATTCTCATTCAAAACTAGCAATATCTTAACAGCAAGAGGGTAAAAAACTTCCACTATTTATAAAATTGTGCAGGGAAAAATTACGAGCAAGAGTTTTGGCTACCGTAAACCAGACACTGTTGACTTCTACTCAACTACAACAGCTTACAGACTCCTCCACAATTTGCCATGACCACTAATTAGTTTACTAAAGACTCCCTGCCAGTTGTGAACTCCTGAGATGATGGGAGCTGGACTGTTGGAGTTTTTTAACATGTAATTAATTTTTCCAGTTGTTATTTTCTCCTCTTTTTGCACTTGGCTTAGCTCAGGCTGCTCCGTCTTTGGATCAAGCTGAGCTCAGCTCAGGCATGGTGCTGCAGCTATGTTGTGCTCAGCCCAGGGATTTCTCACCAGATGTTAATGGTGTTTATTTATTAAGAGAAGTGATTCTGAACAGGATTGCTCTGAATTTCAGCCAAAATAGGTTTTCAACTGCTTGGGCTGTTCAGGTCTGCAGGAAAACCAAGGTTGAGGCATTTTAAGCAGAAAACTGCTTCCATTTGGAAGTGCTGTGGGGAGGCCAGTTTTGGGCATGAGTAACCTGCTCTCCATCTTTGCAAAGGGCAAATCAGATTTTACCTCTGAGCCTTTGGCCCTGGGAGCCTGTCCCTTAAAGGGGGAAGAAAGGCATGAAGCAAGCAAACTAAATCCTTAAGCTGTTGCAGTGACATCTTACTGAAAAAAAAAAATACTTTGTTTTCCCTCCACTGCTGGCCCAAGACAGGCAACTTTTGCAGAGAGCCACGTGTTCTGCGAAAGCTGCAAGTAAAAAGCTTAGTGCTCCCCCTAAGATGATGAAAAGACAATTTCATCAAAATCTTTCCTTAGATTACGTTATTTTAATAACATCACTTCTATTTGCCTGGAAACTGACCAGCTTCCAGTAGGAAAGCAGGTAGTCCTGATCCAGCATCTCCCCAACCAGCCCATGAAGATGGGAATGAAATTAATCCCTGGTTAACTTCCCGGAAGTTGCACAATTAGACAGAAAAGCCACTCGGACACCTGAGACAAAAAATTATCAAACCGGGAGCAGAAAACTACACCACTGCTTCACATTCACAGGTTAGCAGAAGCTTGGCCATCAGGCAAGGAGGAACTCAAGGTATCAGGATGGGGCAGAGGGTTAAACCAGAGGATGGAGGACGGCAGCTCTGCAGCATCCTGCCAGGGTGGGCTGAAAGGAGCCAAGGAGTTGGGTAAGAAAGCAGCCTGGCTTCTCTCACAGCATCACAGAAGCAATACAGCCCTGCAGAGTTTTTCCATTGTAATGAATTGGCATTTTCTGATGAAAAAAAAGAAAGCACTAGGCCTGGAAGCAGTTTTGTAGCGAGAGCTGCCAGCACCCACTGGAGTCAGGGTGTTTTTGAGAAGCCACTCACTTTCTCAGGTGTCCGAAATTACATTCCAGAGCCCAGTCTTAGGCTCCCTCTTTCTCACCCATCTTGGCTGCTCCTCACCTTTCCATCAGATGGGTCAGCAACAAATCTTCTGGACCTCGCACCACCATCCATTGCGTTGAGGTTGCTCAGCATCAGGCATCCTCAATCTGCTTCTTCCCTGGATTTGGGCACATGCAAGGCTTGGAGATCCTTCTCCATGACATCCTGTCACTGGGAGGCTCCTTTTTTCATCCCTGTCCTTTCTGTTGTTGTTCAGAGCCCAGGAAAATACGTCTTTTAATTTCCCACCCCCACTTGCTTCATGGTGACATTTACAGCCTGAGGCATCTGAAAGGACATTGGGAAGGCAGAGACTGGCCACTCTTGCTCATGCAAGGAGAACTGGAAAAAATTTTCCATTTGGCCCTGCCAGCGCTGTTGCTTCTGGACTTCTAGTGATGCAAAGCATCCTGGCAATGCTCTCTCCTAGAGGACTACCTACATGGAAGGGTGGAAATTACCAGTGAGGGGCCAGGGTGCGGGGCTCAGTGTGAGCAGTGAGACAGGCAGCGAGCAGAGGAGCTGTTCCAGCTGGCTGCTCTTCCCTGGTGCTTCTCCCACCCAGCTCCATGGGCCTCCAAAAGCCTTTGAGAAAGTGCAGGCCTGTCCACAAGCCTCCCTGAGCTCCCTCAGCCCCAGCAGTGAGCTACATGGCTCCTGTCCCACAGCTCAAGTTAGAATTTCATGGGCCTCCCCAACCGCTTGTCTTCTGGGAAAGATTGTCAAGAAAACAATCACTCTCCAGATGTAGCATCCCGTGCCCTTCTCAGAGCAGCAGGGGAGCTGCAGTTTCTTTCTCTTTGTCACAGGCATATCTGCAACTTCTTCCACTGCCTTCCCAGCTCCATCCCTCACTCTCCAGCCAGCCTTTCCCTCCTGCACCATGGGCTCCAGGGAAGAATTCACCACCCATCACACTCTCACTCTGCTGCCAGGGGCTCAGAAAGACAGGGGACACCTGCATGGATGGTGAGAGAGGACCCACAGGCCTGTGCCGGTGCCAAACCCCATATGGAGATGACACAACCTGCTCCCAGCACCCAGGGCTCGCATTTCTGGTTCACGCCCATGGCCTTTCCCTCCTTCCAGCATCCTACAACAGAAGCTGTCTGGTCCCTCCTTGGAGGAGCCCTCCCCAGCTACCAGAGCCCAAACACAGGCTACTGAATAGTCTAATTACTACTGAGTGTTGCTGAAGACTCATCCCTACCCAGTGCTGGCAGATCTGCTGGGTTCAGGGCATGTGATTTGGGCAAGGGAAGTGATCTGGAGGCTTCCTGGAGTCCCAGCAAACCCCTGTGCATTTATATAGCTAAGGGAAGAACAGGAGACAAGCCATCGCACACAAGAAGGATTTTGACCTGCACTGCTGAGTTTCAGAATGGAACTCACCAGGGTTTGGACTTCCAAAAATCAAGAGGACTTACTAGTGTCCAGTAACAGGCACCATTTTCACTCCAGGCGGCTAAGCAGTGTCTCCTCTCTCTTCAAGATGCCAGCCTATGAGTTATACAAAGCTGCAGACAACCCTAAAAATTCTCTGGCTCACCATGAGGCAAAGCTTTAGCTCAGCCCTAAGGCTTTCCACCACCTGCCTTGCTCCCCACTCTCCTTCCTTCATTACTCCCACAGATCAGACTTTTCAGGTCCTCAATCTGCAAACAAAGAAATCACAGTCAACCTCCTTTGGCTCTAAATAACCCAGGTTTGAACACTGAGCTCTGGAGCTGCCTCCCTCCACCTGGGCAAACAAGTCACAGCTGGCATAGGTGAAGCTGAACCAAACCTTCTTACAGGGTTGTATCAGCCTGTGAGGACCATCCAGCAGTAACACCCAAATGAGGACTTGCTTTTAGATGTCATGGTCCCAGCAAATGTTATCTGCTTCACCTCAGTGTCCTCAGTGATGAAAATGTGGAAATAGGAATAAAACACAGTGATGATAATGGAAACAGCTTTTTTTCAGGTCATGGTAGTTCTCAAAGCCCTTCTTTCATCAACATGTTCCAAAGACCCTGAGAACTGAAACTGGAAACCCCTGTAATAAAATGCATGAACCACTTGTGATTAAGGCAGAGGACAACTCATAGCTGAGGGGCAGTAGGAGACTTTTTGGCCCCATGGTGAACTTTTGTAGACCATTTCAATGGAGAATGCACACATCTCACCCTCCCGACTCACTGTTACACTGTTATAATTTTGAGCCAAAAGGAATTATTCTGTTGGCAGCAGAGAGGGTCCTGAAGGCAGAAGACCTGTTGCTTGGCACAGATTAACTATGGAAGACTCTCAGACCCTGAGAGGGGACCAGCCAGCCAGAGCAAGGCACAAGGGAGGGATGGAAGAGGAGTGAGAAATGAAGAAGTGGAGTGTGGGGAATCTCAGGAAGGACTGGCTACCTTGGGTGTGATGGAAGGAGAAATAATGATGTCTTGGGCTGTGACGGACATAGGAGAAAATTACATGGCCAGCATGGATGTGCTCTACTCTGCCCTCAAGACCCCATCCCAGATAGTTTTGTGAAAGAGAAAAATTCATCCCTTGTCACTGTGAGATGTGTTACATGCAGAGGTTCTGAGGGAGATCCAAATTCACACATAGGAAGGCCCAAAAAAGATCCAAATTCACATATAGGGAAAAAAAATCAAAACAGGGATCCTGAAGCCAGTAGCAGAGAGGCAGGGGCCAGAACCCAAAAGGAGGAAGATGAACACCTGACTTTGAGCCATGGCGTATCTTAGGGACCTGTCTTTGCCAGCCAGGGCCACCAGCAGGAGTAGAGGCAGACCTGGCCATAGCGTTAGACACCAGGCGAACTGGGACTGCCCTTCCCCCTGTGCAGCCCAGTCCTGGATTAGCTGAATATCCAGTGGAAGAAACTATGACCCCCAAGCATGCATTCCTTTATGCACAAAGGAGAGACAGATCTTCAACTAATTTGAGATTAGATAGCTCTGTAAAGTCCAAATTCCACTTCCAGAGCTGCATACAAGTCCCTGAGCCACATATACCTTCTCCCTTCATACAGAGAAATGTGGGAATATTAACATCAAAAAATGAATCCACTGAATGCAGTTTTCCCTTCCTACCAGCAACTGTCTATCCCAATGTTCATGCCCAGAATGGGTCCCTGGCATCGAAGCCCACTGGCATGCAACCGCTCACATTCATACTGCTGTCATCCAGAGCAGGGTGGCCACGTCCAAGCAGCCACAGGGATCAGTCCCAAGCCCCAGCCAACTCCCAAGCCATCTGCTTTTGCTGGCCAGGGACTGACGATTTAACAGCACAATTGAGTTGCGGTGCCTGAGGACATTCCTTGGCTCTGCTCAACTCGCTGGTGTAGCTGCAGTTCCTCAGACCACTCCCTTCCTGCCTTTCATAGCCAATGCCTCTTTGATATATTTCCAGTGTAGGTTAGGTTATAAAACTGCTACAACAGAGACACCCTTACATGATCACTGCTCAAGGAGGACTTCCCATACCCACCTCTTGCCTGAGTACTCACCACTATATAAATAAAGTCTTTGCTTTTACCTCTTCTGCAAAAAAAGCACATGGCGGCTCACCCAGAAACGGCCAGATTGGTTTTGGATTACCTCTAGCTGCAATACCAGGGTAAGATTGGTCTGCACCATGCACTTATACTGCCCTGGCTACTCATTTCCACCAGTATCTGGACATCTGCAAAACCATCTGTGCACCAAGGAATGTGTCAGGTGTGCAGGAAAAAATGCCTTTCCTGGAAGTGAAGGGGCTGGAGGTGTGCTAACCGAAAGACAGCGTTGCATGCAATCACAAACCCAGTCAGCGACTGCTGTGGTATTTGCAAGTTCACTCTTTTAAGCTGGCATGACAATGTCTATGCGAGCTGCAAATGTGCAGCAAACTGTCACGCAGGCATACTCTGCACGGAGAACCTTCCGATGAAAACAAAAAAGAAAAAAATTCATTCTCAAGAAAATGGTTACATTTGACCTAAGAGTACTGTGGGAACAGACATCAGCAGTACTGAATGTAGGTGTCAGTGCAAATTTTCATCCTAAACAAGCAATCTTTTGCTATTTAAAAAATCCTCTTGTTCTCAAGAACATTCCATCCCTGAAATCTCCACACAAAGCTTGGATCGGATGTCTACTATTCATATATTTTTCCCTCTTGGTTTCAATATTAGCTGAGGAGCATTATCGGCAGGAGTTAGGGCCGGAAATAGGAAGTAAGATGGAAATTGTTAACAAGAGGGGAAAATAGTTCAAGGAGGTTGGTCCTTCTAAGAACTGCTACCTTTTAGAGCCTAGCATTATGTGACACTCAGACCAGAATGAATTTAACAAAAGGAAAATTCAAGACATTTATTGATTTCGATCATGTTGGCCAGCTATCTTGTTATTTGTTATGTTTTATTGTGCTTTACAAACTCAGGACATATGTGTGATTCTTGTCCAAGAAGCTGACAGTCTAAGTATGAAAGAAAAGGTAGGTAGATACATAGCGCACAGTATGAAATGGAAGAAGGAGATAATAGGGACCAGCAAGGTAAATGTGGTCTTAAAAGTATCTCTTAAAAGTTTTACCTCTGTCTCCTCTTAATAAGCAAAACTTTGATATGTGCCCTGTATCAGAGGGGGCACTGCATAGACAGCAGTCACAAAGTTAAAAGGCCAATGGGATAGAGGCAGGGTTTGAAAGCTTTAGTTCCAGCATTAGTGATACCAGTAACAGCAGCTGGTTCACCATGCAAGGTGGAAATGAAAAGGGACATGCCCAAAAGCGTCCTCATGGGATATATTATCATTTAAGGTGTTCATATCTATATGAGAGTTACATGAGACAGAGAGCTACCACTGTTCTCCACAGTTACCTCTTGCTCTCTTTGTACAATGTGCACCATGTTAATAGTCACTAAACAGAAAACATGGAAGGCGAAAAACCAACTGCAGCTATATTTGAGTTACTGTTGGTACACATTAAACAGACAAAGTTGGTACCACAAGTCGGGAGGACACTAAATAACAAATCAGTGCAGCAGGTAATTTTCAGTGTTTCTTTCCAGTGCTTTTCCCATTTGTGCTCTACTGGAGTTAATTACTTCTCTTGTTCCAAATAATTTCTCGTTCCTGAAGACCAAGACTATGTAGTCTCTGTACTCGTACTAAAAACCTGCTAGAATATACCAATATCCCACTGGCTGTGAAACAGGTTCTCGAGGGACACTGCAATGTTTACTGCTAGAGTAGACAAAACCACTAGTTATGCTCATGTGCTGGGGAAGATTCTTACCCTGGGGCAGGATGATCTAGGAGTAGCTACAAAAGATCATAAGCAATCGAGTTTGTGTGACCTGAAATGGTAACCTCCTCTCTCCCAGAAGCTCAGACATGAAAACTCCTCATGTGGAGCAACAGCAAACTAAAATGGGCCACCTTAAGTTATTATGAATGTGTCTTGTCTTATTTTACACTCTCACCAGCCAGAGTGAACATAATTACAGCTGCAGGAGGGTAAATTCTTGCCATATGCCAACCTGATGATTTGCGCTCTGATCTTACCCTAACCCTAGGGATAGGATGCATCAGTGGATGCTTAAATTCTCCCCGGTTCCCCAAGGAGCAGAGTGAACATATTATTTGCAGATCCACAGCCTATACTGGTGCCATTTCAACATATGCTGCTGAAATGATGATGTTTTGCTGGCACCACCATTTCAGATTCAATTAACACCCACAGGGGAATCCCTAGGCGGTGTGGTTTGGCACTGCCAGGAGAGGTAGGGATGCTCCTCCCTATGGTTCTCAGAGATAAAGACCCATCTGGCAAATTGCATGGTAAAATAATAACATAAATTTATAGATTGGGAGTTTAAGATGAGTACTGATTCACTAAAAGTGAACCAACCACAGGTTTTAACTGTGAATATGATCAAAACAGTGAGTTTAATCCTAAGAACACGGTATTTGGTCTTCTTAAGGGCAGCTCTGACAGGCCGGGATCCAGTGGCTTTGGTTCCAAGAGAACAAAGCTAATTTTGTCTTTCTTGATTTTGGTATGAGTAGTTTTGGGATCCCTGCAATTTGCTGCAATTTGCAGGCTAAGCTGAAATTCAGCAAAAAATAGTTTGTCTGGCTTTGGGATAAAAACATTTTCAGTCATGTAGGGACTAGTATGTTTTCCACCTCATAATAAAACAAAGCTCTGAACTGCCCAGAGAAAGGCAACATTCTCACCTAAAATGAAATCCTATTCTTTCCTCAGTGTTTTATTTTGACTTGTTGCTGTTTATCCTACCTTCTCCGTTGCTCCTGAGCTATGTGCACAAATCAGATTTCTCCATTCTTTAATGTTGAGTAAATTCCACATGGAGACTTCACAGGAGTTTCCCATAAAAGGTCTCACATTATCCATCCACTGCAAATCCTGGGATATGGCTGTGGACCGCAGTGTGCATGTTTTGGTACGTGACATCCGTATCTTGGCTCCCACCTTAGGGCACATCTTTTCACATGCTGATGTATCTTCCATCACAGCAAAGCAGTTCAAACCCAGAGAGACAGTTTCTGAACAAGGGTGACCCTTTCTTGCCCAGAAAGATGGAGCTTGAAGATTTTGGTCTTCAGTAGCAACAGACATCAGGACGGCACCTGAGTGTGGGGGTAGATACTGGCATGTACTTCCAGAGGGACTGGGTGTGGTTGTAGTGATTTTTCTGCTCTGGATACTGCTGTTACATGGATGAGATTTGAGATCTTTTCCAAGGGACTACTTGCATTCCCAAGGTTTATAAATGGTATGCCCTGTGGGAAATGAAACAAACACAAGAGATGGAGAGACCTTTCTCTTGCACTCACCGGAACAACACCAGGGATAGGGATTCCAGCTGGCATGGTCAATCATCACAAGCATTAATGTCCAATAAGCTCTTTCCAGCCTCACTGATCTTGGTCTCTTTGAGCCATACAGTGCTCGCAGAGTTTCAGCCCAGCTTTCTGTGAAAGTGTAGAGCACTGGCTTGAACTGGATCCAGACTCCCTAAAATTGTGTATTTAAAAGGAATACTGGACTCTGAAATGAGCCAGGTTAGTACCTCAGGGGGATAGAGAATGCACACCTAACCTGCCCAAAGAATTAGTAGCTGAAGTCCTGCACAGGGTGCTGCCAGTAACCTCAGATGGTCCAGGATTCACAGGCTGAAGCGTCCCAGTGGGCTGCTCTGTGCAGCTTTTTCCTGGGGTCTCTATCTAATAGCATCTGTATTTCTATCCTCTCTTCCTCCACTCACATCTCTTCTGCCACAGCTGGCATAGGCATCTCCCAAGAAGAGACAATGTTAAAAACCCCTGGTAAAGTCACATTTCATCATTAGTGAGCTCTCCGTACGGGGTGATCAGAGTGTACCTAGAAGCTTTTATTAATTTAGCTTTCCCACACTATTGTGGCTGCCCTGCTTCTCCCATCTAATTAGAAACTCATTTCCTGAGGGATACACAACTCCCAGAGGGGAAACAATAAGAAACATTCAGTAAACACTAGCCTGTGCTATAAGTTTATTTTAAGGCTATAATTGCTGTGAGTTCCAAGAGATTTGGGGGATATTTATTGTTACAGCAGAGTGAGTCAAAGAACTGGCACTAGGGCAGAAAGCCTTTCATCCCTGGGTCACCAATTCATATCTAGCACAGGTCAATAGAGGCTATAAGTTGTCTTCATCCAGTGAGTCCTCAGAGGTGAACACGACATTATTTTGGTGGCCTTCATTTGCTGCCTAGCAGGCAGATGCCAGGCTCCCAAATCCGCTGCCTCTGGGTGACCCCACCAGCAGCTTCAGCAAGACCAGTCACTGCACAGGCCAGCAAGAAAGGTGTTGTGCAGATTTTCATAAAATCAGCTGTATGATGCACTCCTGGAAGAGGGGTCTTAAAGCAAGACCAGAGTAGCAACACATCTAAGTCCTACCTCTCTTCTCCTCCATAACCCCTTCCTCCCATTTTTCTCCTCTGGCTTTCAATAGCGTTCTGATATTGCCATGAAAATTTTTGTTCAGTCAGCTGTGAATCCACCATATGAGCACCATTCACACAGCCAAAGGAAAACAAATGCTATTACTGAGTATAAAATCTTCATTGGCTTTGCCAGTTGCAGGTCGATCTGCCCTGAGCATGGGTCTTGTGCTAAGTCAAGGGGTATGGATCTGAGACCTGGTACAGACTTATACTGAAATCCTCCATTAGCCAGGCTGTCAGTCATTCAGGGGGACAGACCCCATGAGCTGCTGGCTATAGAGTCTTTATATCTCTTTGAAGGCTATAGACACCATATCTTTCTCATGCTCAGCTACTGCGCTCCTAGGCTTTCAACACTTTCCATTGCAGCTTTGCACCTTGGACCTTGTCTCTTGCAAGAGTTACTTCCAAGTCATCAAAGATGTTTTCACGCAGACACAGCACGAGACAGCAGTGGTGTCTGGCCAGCCAACATGTT
The DNA here is from genome assembly GCF_963921805.1 of Phalacrocorax carbo. NCBI lineage: Eukaryota > Metazoa > Chordata > Aves > Suliformes > Phalacrocoracidae > Phalacrocorax > Phalacrocorax carbo. Next base: position 7,242,206 of record NC_087516.1, on the reverse strand, counting down.
ATCTGAGACTGCAGCAGGGCTGGCCCAGCTCCAGCACATACATCAGGGAAGGCTGGAGTCTAGGAGCCAGTTTTTAGCCTTATTACACGAGCTTGACTCCCACATATCTCTACCAAATTCAGCAACACAACTGCACATGGAGTTCACGCAGAGTGAAGACCAGGACCTGACTCCGCAGTTGCAGACACCATTATTGTAAAATTTGGCTCAAGGGCAAGTGGTTACGTGGGCTCTGCGACCTGGCACGCTGAGCGTACACACCTGCCTTTTGGGGAGCATATTTCCCATTTATGAATTGAAGGCTTCTTCTCAGAGCCAGTGACAGCTTTTGGTTTGGCCAGGCTCACCTCGGTTTCATGGGAATGCCTGAGGGCAGAGCTGATCTTTGAAGCATTTAAACCTAAAAGATCCAAGTCCTATGAACCAGAAAAACAGAAGGTGTACTTGGTCTTGACACCTTGTGCACAATTTGCGTATTTTTCCAAACAAGCCCTGCCTAAGCCTTCCAAGAGCTCAGCATGAGATTTGTAAATGTGGAAAATTTGACAATTTTGTTTTTGATGAGCAGAGCTAAATTACACAGCTTTTCTCACTCTGTTATTTAATTGGCTGAGACATTTGAAATTAGACCTAATTACTTTTCTCACTCCATTAATACCCATTGACAGTTGATTTCTGTTTTGTGAGAAGCATTGGAGCTTTTGCTGAATTATTCAACTACAGCGTCGCTGTGAAGGATCCTAGGAATTCATATCAACAACAGCCGTAGCTAGTTTATGCTAAAAAGTCTTATACACACAACTTGCTTTTCATTCAGGTCAGTTGGCTGTAGTTAAGGCTCCTTGGATCACATGTTACTTTACTTTGCAGAGAGCTTGTTCTTATCGGGTTGCTGCAGATGAGCTCCCACTGCTCTCGCTGCTGCAAGTGCTTGACTGCTACCCCACACTGCTTGCCTTGGCACTGGCCTTTGCACTTGGGTTTTTGTCTTTGCCCGGGGTTATTCTGGCAGGATGTCTCCTCCCCATTTAAATTCTTGTGGGCAAGGAGAACTTCACCATATTGAGTTCAACTAGCAATGGGGTCACATAAGTTTCCAGTTGCCCCCTCCCCCTGTGCTTGCTTGTGCATCCCTTCAGAGCACTGCCTTTCCTTGCCCTGCTTCTTCACTATAGAGATGAGTATTTGTAGAAAGAGATCTGGAAAGCTTCTTAACATCTCAAAAGAAACCTCACAGTACAAGGAAAAGATGGGAACAGCATTCACAAGCTGAAGAAATACAACCTTTCCGTCATACTTGGCTTTAAGATTAGAGTTGGTAACAGAAGCAGTGGTGCACTGACTCTCCTCAGCACCTTTCACACCTTGGCTGACACAAACAGGAGAACCACCACCTGCAAAGAGGGTGACCTAGGTCTCTGGGTGAAACTTGGAGGACAAGAGATGGGAAAACCACAGCCCTTCCAAGAAATGGTTTTCAGGACAGCATTTCCTGGAGCATGTTCAGGGAATCAGAAAGGTGCAGGTAATTTTGCAAATGTACAATTAAGACAAATCAGAGATAAAACATAGTCGTGAAGGTCTTGCTGCTTGACAGACTGTTTTCTGCTGTTCTAGTCTCCTGGAAAACAGAGAGAACTCTCTTTGAAGAGACGAATGTTTTTGGTCAAAATAGTTTGAGGATCTTCCCGACATTCACCTCTACTGGAAATGGAAAAAAAGAACCATTCTGCTCATGACTTCAGTGATGTGATTACACGATGTGGCTACAATGACTGTGTTCCATGGCCAGATCCACAATAACCTTATTTTTAGTGTTTTTTTTTAGATTTTCTTTTAAGATTTAGTACATTTTCTCTCTTTTTTTATTAACTCTAATACATTAATACATACGGGAAAAAATATCATCAAAGTGCTCTCTAACACTTCTAAAATTTTACATCCTCCCAGGCTATTGCTTCTAGTAAATCAGAAATCCATCTTTTTTTGTTTCAGCACAGTTTCTAAGCAGAGGCACAATGTACTCCTGACCTTCCTGTCATCACGTGGGGCATTTTTTCCACCTGTCCACAGTATGTCTGCTCCAAGCCATACTCCAGCATCTCCCTTGGTACTACGTAACCATCTCCATGAAGCTGTATCTCAAAAGGAAACAGATGGGAAACAGTCACAATTAGCACAGGGCACTGCTTCCTATCTCTCTGTCTTCCAGGAACATGAGACCAGCATCCTCCTCTGAACTTTCTGTGTAAGGAAAGATAGAAAACAATGAAAATCTAATCCTCCTCCAGAATGCCTGGAAAAATCACAACGCTGTCCATGGCCTTAAGTGATCTGAGATCAGCCATTCCCTGGCTTGTTTTGGCCAGAAGGTGTGTGATCTGCAACCACGGCCCTTTTCAGGCTGTTATCACATCAATATCATTCCTGCTGAAATGGCCATTGCCCAGGCTGAGGGGCATTCCCATGCAATATCTTCTTCTAGCTTCTCTGAGAAATCCCAGTGAGGGGAAACTGCCAACCACTCCCATGTACTGTTGGTCCTGGCATAGCTGCAGTCCACGTCTGTAGACTTCCCCATGCAACCCAGGAACGACTGTGATTGCAGACTGATATTGGCCATACTGTGGGATGAGACTGAGGGGCAAAAGCTATCGTCAAAGAGGTACCAAGCAGGTCTGCAAGTCCTTGTCCTGGAAGAGGCACAGAGCTCAAGTCTGGCAAACACCTCCACGGTTTCCTAAATCTGTACAACCTCCCCCACGCTTCAATGGGGTCTCAGCTCCAGGGCTAGAAGAATAAAAAATGCCTGGGTGGTTTCCTGACATCCCCATTTGCAGAGACAGAACCATTGCTGTGCTGATTGCAACCCATCCCCGTGAGTCATGGTCAGAGCAGCCAAAAACAGCCCTCCGCTGCAAAAAACAGTGCCTGATAAATCATCTGGAAAAAATAACTGCCCCATTTATTTCTCCTCAGCCTGCCCCTCCTTCAGCCACTGCGCAGAGCCACCGCAGAACAAGCTGTAGGAAATATCAGCCCTTAACCCCTCCACCTGTGCAGCAGGCAGTGTGTGTGTGTCGCTGCGTTCCTGCGACGGGTTGTTGCGATCACACGGCTCAGCAAGATTCCTGGTAGCACTATCTGAACTGATGAACGCCAGCAGAGGAAACATCAGCAACTGCTTGTTACTTAACAGCTCTCTCAGTCCCAGAGTCCTTGTATTTTGCAGAAGACATCACAGCAGTTGTTACAAAGACCATCGCAGAGCACAGAGGTGCAGGATGGGACTTTGTACCCCATGCTGCTTGCTCAGGACTGTTCCTTAGTGCACAGCTGGGTTTGTGTGTGCGCCCTGAGGAACAGGCTTCCAAGGGTAGGTAATTTCCCCATCATTTTGAATCTTTGCTTGAAGTAAGGACATGCTCATGACAGAAACACTGAATTCGATACAGGTATCACCTGTGCTGGGGGGAGGTCAGATTAGTCGGGTATTAGATTCTGTTTTGGCCTTGAAAATCTGTGAAAGAAATACCTGCACTTCAGCCTAGCTACTGCACTGCTAGCAGCATCCCAACCAGTAAGCACTGGGACACAGGACTGGGAGGACTGCCTGTGACACTGACACTTGCAGTCCGAAGCAAAAACATCATAAAAATCCTTCTATAAATCAACAACACTCCATCTCCTACGGGCACCTGTTTTCTTCCCTTCTGCTCTAGGAGGGACGTCATTACCCCAGTTGCTAACAACCTTCCCCAATTTCTAACCTAGATTTATTCATAGCTGCTTCATGCCGATTTGTTCTTATGCCAACATTGTCCTTAGGCTGAAATAACTCTTTTCTCTCCCTAGTATATTTATAGACAGCCATCACATCCTCCCCTGAGCTTTTGTTTTGCTAAACTAAACAAGCCAAATCTAGCAGTCCCGTCTCATGTGACAGGTTCCCCATAGTTCTGATCTTACCCCTGCTTGGTCCAGCCTTGGGTCACCTTCCCAGTTCCAGGAGGTCTGGCCTACTCCAGATGTCCTACCTAGATGTCCAGATCACTGCAGGTCCTACACATAGTGCCTGGGTGAGGGGAAAACAGAGAGAAATGATGCAGCAGCTGGGTTTTGACCCAGATACACATGCCAGTAGCTCCCAAGTGCTGCCACCACACATAACTCATGCAACACCTGTGGTGGGGCAGGCCCATCATGCTATGTGGGTAGCACAGCCAATGTGTGAAGCAATAAGCCCAAGGGATGATGCATGGTGAATATCAGCTGAGCCCTTAGTGCCACAGAGATTTCTTCACCAGTTAGGAGGATTTCTTCATGCATGTCCTGGGTTTTGTAACTGTCATGGGCCCATCCTATAAACAGATTTTGTACAATGACTGAAACAAAATACGGAACAGCAGCACAGTGAGTTGTATTAAATGAGGGACAGCTCAGGAAAGAAGAAATAGTTTGTGGGTATTGAGGAAAGGCAGACACATCTGGACACAACCAGTGATGGGGTGGAGAGCTGGAAAGGGGAGGGAAGAGAAGAAGAAGAAATGCCATTGTGTGATCTGAGTACAGATTGCCCCATGACACTAAGCCCTTTGAACTTCTCCCTGCTTCTGGTAAGCCTCTCCCTGCACAGAAGCATAAAAGTTGCTCAGGGAACCTTAATAAATTATAGCTCCTAATTAAGCTCCTGATTAGGCACCTAACCTGAGTGCTTGCTTTGAGAACTTTGATTTTCTTTGGTCATATATTTTTCCTATTCTTGATCATTGTAAAGGTTATATTTCAAGTAAGCCTAGTCCAGATCATTCTTCTAGCAACATTTCACTATTGAGTTGTACATCACTGACGATGAGCTGCCTGCCCAGAAACAGGGAGGTTATTATAATCACCCTGTCATCACAACGAACAAGCCTTTCTGTCAGCTCTCAGAGGCAAGGGACAGGAGGATGATGCTGAGCTTTCCTATTAGTGTGAATTTATTTTGATTTTGCTGATGGATGGGTGTTTGGGCAGCTGATTCACCTGGGCTGGGATTTTCCTATTCATCTTGCTTGGGGAAGGTTTTAATAACTTCTCAGAAAACTTAGGACAAGTAACTCAAATAAGGCTGTGGAAAATTACTCTGAAGTGACCTGATGTCCCAAGATATTGTGTTTCATTGTTTATTTGTTTATTTACTAGGAGGAAAACCTAGCAGCAATTTCTGCTATGCAAAATGCTAAATGTTTTGAAAATTCTTGGCTTGTGCTGGAGTTTTCCTACTTAGCGATGACCAACAGTGACCTAATTCAGATTTGACTGGGTTAAGCTGCAAGGCTCCAGTGTACTAGATATGTCCCGAAACTTCAGCAACACATGCTGCATGGCAGAGAAAATAGAAATCATTAATTTTAAGAAGCCCATGCATGGCTGTAAGTCCCAATATACCTCAGGGAAGACTGCTGCTCTGGGCACCTCTTAGTGATGTTGTACTATATCCAAAGACAGCCTGATGGTGAGGCGCTCTTGGCCAGCAAAGAATTGCCATCACCACAATCAACCACCTGCTTGTCAGCAGCTCCAGGGACACCACTGTGAGAGCAGGAGGAGTGGAGAAGGCAGTAACAGAGGACAAGTTTTTTGAGGCTTCAGCATTTTCAGCAGCCTGTTTTCCGTGTTTCTTGCTTTTCTGCCCAAATTGTCCTCTGATCCCATGTAGCTTTAGGATGTCAGAAAGCAACTGTGTGCTTGTGGAGATGGGTGCACTCACAAAACTACCATGGGAGAAAGTCAGATAGAAAAGTCCTCCAGGTCCAACAGTTCCAAAGTCAACAAAGGCACTCAATAAAACACGTCCTGTGCTTAGAAGTCCCCAAATTTTGAGCTGTCATTGAGATTCCAGTAAATAAAGATTCTGAACCACCTGTCATATAATGTTCCATTAATGTCTGAGCTATGATATCTCTTCTGGGAGAGAGAAAAGAAAATTGAGACCAAACAACTGAAATACAAGGAAATGGTTCTTATGTTGTGGTTCAGAGAAGGGATATTTAAGCTATTTAATCAGAATTTTTTACAATGCATTTGAATGACAGTGGTAAAATTCCTGATTAACAATTTAAAATTAGCCACCTTCTTAGACTCCCTCTCAACATTTACAAAAGAGTTGACTCTACTTTTAGTGCAACTGATAATTCAGCTTCAGTCCAGCACTAAAACTGTCTTGTTCCGGCCAGTCCATTTGATAGTTCAATTATTCTATTGTTGGGTTAGTTCAGTATTTTATTAATAAAAGGCTTAGCTTCAGTGATGTTTTCTTGGGTTTAGGTTAGGTATTTAACAGTTCTAACAAAATATATAAAACTGAAATTGATACTGAACCCATCTCTCTGGAGCAACACTACTCCAAAACCTTGGAGGGCCTAGAGCGGATGCCAGCCAGTCAGTTAAAAGGCAATTTCCCCCACAATAAATCTGTGCTCTCACACACTGGGAAGCTGTTAACAGTGAGACTGGGGAATTCTGCTCAAAGAGTGTCTGGCAGCAGAGGACCACACAAGGTGCAAGACAGAGGAGAACTGGGCCATAAATTATCACTTCATTATGTTTCTATTTAAATAGCCTTAGGGGTGGAGGTTGCCACCCTTCCATCATGCGTTTTGCTGTCTTCCACCTTCAGTGCATCCCTCCCCTGCCCCAGTCCTCCCCAGCCTGCCCGATGGGGAGATACTCCACACCTGAACATCACTGTCCTCTCCATGGGGTCTCCACTTCTCCTCATTCCTGGCATGTCCTGTGGATGACAACAATAGAAAGTGAGGATTTTGTGCTTCTTAGGTGTGTCTTTAGTGTGGACCTTCACTGCACAACAGCTACCTACATTCAGAAGCAGCACAGAGGCCACTGGAAGGGCATTTTGGAGTAGGCATCAGTGTTCAGAGAGATCATGTGAAATGGTAAATAAAAGCTGACCCTTGGCCATCCAAAATTTGAGTGAAGAGTTGCTAAGATCCACCATGGTATTTATCGTTAACTTACAACTTCTTAGGATGTCACGGACACAGAAGCTTGGTCCTTCCCCACACTGTCCATCATCAGACTCAACACTGCTCTATTTGTTTTGCTTCTACTGCAGGAAAAATGAACAAGGAAGGCAAATCTGGTTCCTAAATAATTGTCAGATTTTCTAGAGTTTTTTGGCATAAACATTTTTAGAAAAGAGGAAATCAGAAGTTTGTTTAAAAGTATTTGGGTACTTATGTCTCGCTTCGTCACTACTAATGGCTATGTGCCAGAAGGCAGAGACTGGAGGCAAGGGGCACAGGAGGGAACCTGGATTTATGATTCCTCTCTTTGGAGAGTGGGTAACACCATAGTCTGCAAACTACAGCCCTATCAGCCTGTACATGTCTTTCAGGTAACACATTTTGCAATGAAGACCAACATACTAACGCTCCTGAAGATGCCACAAACATTTAACTTCTCTTTTGGATTGACATTTATATTTCCCAATCTGTGTTCGCATGTTACATAGTTCCTTTTCCCAGATAGTTACAAGAATATAAACTTTGTCAGCTAAAAGAATCAGTTAAAACCCAAACGCTCTCTGTTGTTCTACCTGTGGAAGATCATTTAAAATAAGGTTACTCACACATCACATTGGCAGCTGGTAGACGGATTCACCAGGAAGGCAAAGAAAAAATACACCTCTCCCAAAAAGCTCAAGTTCTTCTTCCCAAGGACTCTCTCTGACAACACCAAGAAGAGCAAATGGACACTAAGCAATGCATACCAAAGGCCTGAACAGTCTGCGGTAAGATGAGAGAGGACTTCCACTGCCTTCTGTCCTGTGTAATTGCACTCTGTGATACCCATGAGCTGGGGAACTCTGTGACCTCCTCCCTCCCGGCAGGCACCTGTATACCTTCTCACCAGCACAAATTCTCACGTGTTTGTATTGTTCCTGGGGCAGAAGTTAATTCTGCCAGCCTCCAAGAAGACTGCAAAGAATTAAAAAGCAATAGACACTCAGAAATGGTAAAAATGGAAGAGAACAGTGCCCAGCATTTTATTAAAACCATCATTATCTATAAGCAAATATACTGACTGCAGGATGTGGGTCCTCATGCAGCCATGAGTTCGCCTTGCTCTTGCAACAGGATAGGCAGCCAGCAGGGAGGGCAGGACAAATTGCTCCAAATCCCCAGAGCAGAGCTGATATTTACGGACAATGCTAAAAATTATGGCACAAGGAAATCAACAAGCTGGAAAGCCATGCTGGCTGTGGCTCCATAGGAAACAGCGGGGCGGAAAAGCAAAGTTTGCCAAATGGATGAGGAAAAATCTGGTAGGGATGCTTTTTCTGCTTTTTCTTTTTTTAATCAAGTTTCTTAGGATGTTTTACAAACAATGAAGCACAGAAGAAAATGTAGAATGCGTTTTTAAAAATAGTGCATGGCTGAGGAAGGCAGCTGCAGTTCAAGTGGAGTTGAATTTAGTGAATGATGGACATTGCCTTCAGATTCTTTGTTCTACCACATCTTGCCCAATTTGCCTCCAGAGTAGCTCAGGTATCAGGGTCCTCATTCCCTTTATCTGGCCAAACTTTCTTCCTGCCCTTGCTCATTGCAATAAATGTAAGTATCAGGAGCATTAGGATCACATTCTCTCTGTATTTGCCCAATCAGTTTTTGCTTCTTCTCTTTCCACCCCAGATGCAACAAAACACCTAAGCACCTGCTTAACTTTAAGCCCTGTGTTTCGATCCTGCTTGCTTTAGATGAATTCAAGCACATGCTCATTGCTGGGCTGGATCTGACACCATCACTGACAATGTTACATGGTCCTGGCCTTCAGGGCACAAAATACCCAGATCTAGACTCAGTTGCGAAGTTTTTTGGCTTGCAGTCCCCTTCGGCTTCGATCAAAGTAGATGGAGCAGCAAAGCCACCATGAGAGTGTATCGTTCACAGAAGAAACGCAAGTGATTTGTCCCCAAAAATCATTGCACAGCCGCAGACCTCACATACAGCTTCCATCAGGTTTCTAAACCTTAGGTTTTCCACTGTGAAATGCCAATACCTGCATATATTCATTTCCCTGGACTTCTGTCAAGATGGATTCATTTAAGATTGGGAAGTATTTGAATACCATTGGAACAGGAATGACAGGTATAGTATAAACATATTTGGCTGCACGTCCAAATAAAGACCTCTGGAAGGGATATCCCTCATTGCTGCCACCCTTTGAGCATCACATGGGAAGGCTATGCCTCTCCTGGTCAATTCAGGCTCAACCAGCAACACTCCCGTGCAAGGGAAGCATTTGTCAATGCAAGGAAATTGTTAGGAAATTTTGTGTCCCAACCTAGTTAGAAATATCCCCAAGCCATTCCCAGGCTCAGTGTAGGGTTGTTGGAGTCCAGGACCTATTCCCATTTGGTGACACAGTCAGCTTGGCTGGGTGGTGAAGACATTTGCTAGGGTTGCTGAAGGCCATCCCCTATCAGTTGCCATCCATGCTCAAAAATGGCCCCAGGCACATTTCATTTCCTAGTACCAATGTAGCTAGAGAGACCACCACAGACCTGTGTATATTCCCAGTTAAATAAAAAGGAAATCTAATCACTTCCAAAGAAAAAAAATTAAAGTAAAATACCTAAATTAATTTTAAAATTTGCTTTGAAAACTTATGGTCACTGTTGATCAGTTTTACTAGATGTTTTGAGATTTATTATAACCCTCACACAGAAACTCATCCCATGAAGAGTGGAGTTTTGTTTTCTTCTCCGTTGCTCTGCAGGTCTAGCTGCTGCTACAATGAAAGCTGACTCTAGTTTTGGTTTTAATGATCTGAGAGAGGCCTGTAGGGCAGGGCCTCCCTCATTTCTTAGAAATAAAAATAATTCAATAAGATTCTAATATAGTCTTTGGGGGACTTCCATAAAATAGGGTTACAGGTCACTGTAGATCCAGGTCTTTGTAGTCGTTTTTAATGATAAGAGACTTCCCACTTGAAATTATTAAAAAAAAAAATAGAAAGAAATGGCACTTTTGTATTAAAAGATTGAATGATTTCTTGATATTAGGCATGTTTGTAAATTTTAGTGGAAAAAAAGATATGAGAGAGGACCACTGACTGTGAAATTTTAGCACAAATTTGAAACCAAGGTCAATTAAAACTCTGGGTGCTCAGACCTGGGACTCTGAAGTTACCTGTTACAAATATGAACTAGGAAGTTCCAGTTTATGAGCAGGATTATCTGATTCATACCCTGGGGTCAGAGGACCCGCTGGGTCCCTTTTGGAGCTGCTCCTGGGAACCTCACTTAACTCTATTTCCCCACATCTGTGGAGGATCTCACTTTGGCTAGAGGATCCTCCAGCTGTAGCAAATATCATGTACTCACATCTTCCACCCTAACGCATCCTGAGACAACTACGCCCGGGGCTCTTCACCCACCAGTGCAATGCCATCCTTTCCCTTTCGGAGGGTGCCATCAGTTTAACACCCTGCAACATAATGCAAACCTTTAGAAGAGGAATTTTAGAAGAGTGAGTCCAACTGAAACCTTACAGAAATGTCCCCTCTCCTTTGCAAATACAGACTGGAGGCAAAATTGTAGGGCATTCGTTTGGTTTCCTGCTCTGGGAAAAGTTGTTATATAGAGAAAGCCCATCCCTGTTCATAACCCTGTATAACCCAGCTAAAATCAAATGTCAAATCCCCATAAGCATCTGTCCCTCAGCCAGAGGTTGTTTTTCTTCATGGATGAATCAAACATACTGAGTAAATCACATGAATCACCAACGGAAACATCATCCTTACAGCATCATCTCACATTTATGAATAAGGAACTTGTTTTGCAGGTCCCTGGAGAAGAAATAAAGCAGTGGGAGCTCAGGGAAAGGCCCAGGACTTTCACAAGCATTTGTTTTAATAGATCACGAACAATAAGGTGTCTCCCTCCTCCTATCAAAAATTATAGGCAATTGCTTTACAAACCATCTCTCAATTTAGCAGTCCTTTTGTTAATAAGAAAATGCTTATGCTGATGACATAGCTCAATAACCCAGTTATAAATCATATAAATCTGTTGCAATGGTTACAAATGAGCAGCGTGAGTTATGAGCGGGGCCACTGACTTCTACACCTGACATAAAACTTTGTATGCAATCAGCCACATGTTTCATTTTAGTTTTATATTTGACATATAAATCAGGCAGTGAGAGGGACTCTCTCTCCACCCTCACTCCTCCCCTTTAAACAGATGAAGTAAATATTTTATAAGCAACATGTAACTCACTGTAGCAAGGGCACAATACGAGGTATGGAAAATGTTATGCTGTGATTTCATTAGTTTCATGTGAACCAATATGGTGTACAGTGACATGCCCTGCAGAGCAGGCAGGAGGGAAGGCAGGAGAGCAGGCAGTTAAGAGGGGAATAACCATGCAGGTCACCATGGAAAAACACTTGAGAAAACAAATTGTTTTCCTGCACTACATGCCCCGTTTATTTCCAGGTTTTGCAAACCCGTAAGTCCCCACCTTCCCCTCCTGAGCTGAGCAGAGTTTGGCCCTGCTTTTGAGTTGTGGTGTCCAACATAGCCCCACAACGGTGATGTGGCCATGAACAGAATGGAGCAGAAAAGGAAACTCAGCAGTCACTAACTGGCTTTTAGGGGTGTGCTTTTCATAGGCATTAATAAAATAACTGCCCAGCATGCATTGCTGGATCCCTCCCCTCTTCAGATGCTACAGAAGATGCTGCTTATAGGTCGGAGCTTCAAATTTGAGCCCCAGTTTGATGCTGAACACCATCTTCATTTTAAAAAAAAATGCACTGGGAGCACATTTCAGTCATTTTAGGCATTCTGGGATAACTCACAACTTTCTCCTGCATTTCTGTGTGACCCAACTCCAAAGTGTGTCAAAACCAGAAAGACTCCTTCATTCATCTGAATCTCGAGGTTGGTCAGATCTTTGTGCAAAGCGCTGCCTGAAATTAGGTACCTAGATAGTTGCCTTAGAAACCCAAAGAAATGCTGCTTCAATTATCTAGATACAAATTCAGATGTCTGGTTTTCAGCAGGTGTAAAATCAGACCCACGAATACGGGGAATTTTCTACAGGTAGGATGTACAGAAGTGAGACGAAATGTAAAATAACATACAACAATCTAAAGAAACGGTTATTTTAAACAAGTGGTATAAATCTGTAGTGCTTTACTCAATTGGACAAGTTAGCTTATCTCAGCTGGATCAGGTCCCGTTGAAGGTTTTATATGGTCTCTTCCAGGGATGTGAATTTTTCCATAACAGAGCTTCTGGAAAGTGCTCACTATGAGTCAGGCATGTACTGCTTTTCCATTTTCTCAGAAGGACTCTAAATACACTTGAGGCAGTGGAAATTCATCTGGAGAGAGAGGTTGAAGGATGGGTTATGACTGCTTCGTTCAGTGATGCAGAGCTCTGAAGACGGGGTAATAAATGGACTATCCAATGTTACAGCAAGATTTTTGTCAGAATTAATCCACTGTTTCTTTACTTTTAATCTTCAGTGACTTTATGTGATATATTTTATGAACACAGGCCTCTTGGAAACTTCAGTTAGTCTCTGATCAGCCATCCAGGTTACACCACCATCCAATTTCTTAGTGCAGATGAGGCATTTGCATACCCTCGGATTATAACTACATCTTCACAATGCAAATATCTGCAGTCCCACAAAGACACTTAATGTCTTGTCTACTCTAGGAAATAATGTATGCTCCAGCTTAATCAGACACCATCTGTAACCGGATTTCTCTAGCGTGTATTCAAAGTGGAAAACAGATGATTTGCTGATCAAGATGAGCTTCTTGGACCATAGCTGAGGTGTCATTATTTATTAAAAAATAAGTTGTAAAAATACAGGAGAAAGCCAAACTTGGACCAGCTGAGAATTCCCCTGTACACTTTTCAGCTGCTCATGACCTTACACCTTCCTGCTCCCCAACAGATAATGGAGTTGATTCTCCCGTATACAGAAGGGGCACTGGAGACCAGAAAGTTTACACCTCTAAGTGTTTGTCGTAATTAAGTGTGTTGAATGAGTCCTGGAAGAATCATAATTAAGATGCTCTCTGCATGTAAATTGACATTTAGTTGGGGGTGAAGGGATTGAAGCAAACGCAACAATGAAATAATTCAAGGTCAGTATAAGACTGAGCTGCCAGTGTAAGCCATGGTGTTGGGTGTGGTTGGGTGTTAAGCAATGTCTGGACCCGACAGCAGAGGAATCCAGCAGCCCACCAGTATCCTAAGCCCTTGCTATGGCAAGGAGCGTAGTAGGGCAAATACGTCCACGTGAGTCCATAGCCTAACTTTACCCCTTTGGCAACCATTAATTAGGACCAACCTTTTCAGGTATAAATTGCTCGCATACTCCTACTCAGTGTCTTTTCTTAAGCAAAATGTTGTCCTTGCATTATCTCCTTGTAGCAGTGGGACTGTGCATGAGGCTTTTCAGTGGCGCACCTGTATCACATGGTTTGCATTATGTCTTTTCCACTGTCACAGTATTTATTTAAAAGCTGCAAATGAGTGTTTACATGTCCATGGTTCTTCCACTGGATCTCCCATTCTTTCTTCTCTCCTCCACACTGTAACTTCAAAACATGATATATATATAATGATGAGGAGCGATCAGCAAGGATGTACAAAGCAGAAATCATGCTTGACCAACCTCGTTGCCTTCTACAAAAAGGTGACTATCTTGGTGGATGTGGGGAGAGCAGTGGATGTCGTTTACCTCAACTAGTAAAGCCTTTTTCACTGACTCCCATAACATCACCATAGACAAGATGACAAAGTATGGGTTGGATATGTGGACAGTAAAATGGATAAAAAACTGATCGAACCACCGAACCCAGACGGTTGTGACCAGTGACACGAAGTCAAGTTGGAGGGAAGTCACCAGGGGTGTACCCCAGGGCTCAATGCCTGGAACCAAATCTGCCTAACACCTTCATTAATCACCTGGACAATGGAACAGAGTGCACCTTCAGCAAGTTCACATATCGTACAAAGCTGGGAGTAGCAGCTGGTACCCCAGATGGTCATGTTCACATTCACAGAGACATCAACAGGCTGGAGAACTGGGCAGAGAGGAATATCTTGAAGTTTAACAAGGGGAAATGTCACATCCTGCATCTAGGAAGGAATGACTCCATGCGCCAGTACATACTGGGGGATGACTGGCTGTAAAACAGCTTTGCTGAGAAGGACCTTGAGGTTTTGGTGGATAATAAGTTGGCCGTGAGCCAGCAATGTGCCCTGGCAGAAAGGAGGTCAGCAATATCCTGGGCTGCATTAGGCAAAGCATTGCCAGCAGGCCGAAGGATGTGACCCTTCCTCTACTCAGTGCTGGTGAGACCACACCTGTGCCTACTTCTGGGCTCCCCAATGCGAGAGGCATGGACTTGGGTGTTGGTCTCTTCTCCCAAGTTACTAGCAATCGAACGAGAGGAAACAGCTTCCAGCTGCATCAGGGGAGGTTTAGATTGGATATCAGGGCAAATTTCTTTACTGAAAGAGTGGTCAGCTACTGGAACAGGCTGCCCAGAGAGGTGCTGGAGTCATCAGAGAGGTGGTGGAGTCACCATTCCTGAAGGTAGTTAAAAGATGTGTAGGTGTGGCACTTCAGGGCATGGCTTAGGATGCATGGTGGTGTTGGGTTAGCAGTTGGACTTCATGATCCTAGAGGTCTTTTCCATCCTTAATGATTCTTATTCTATGATTCTATGACTTACTGGAGCAAGTCCAGCACGGGGCCCACTAAGATAATTAAGGGGTGGGAGCATCTCTCATATAAGAGGCTGAGAGAGCTGGGACTGTTAAGCCTGGAGAAGGCTCAGGGGCATCCAATCAATGTGTATAAATACCTGATGGGAGAGAATAAAGACAAGAGTCAGACTCTTCTCAGTAGTACCCACTGGCAGGACAAGAGGCAATGGGCACAAATTAAAACACACGAAAATGTTTACTGTGGGGACGGTCAAACACTGGAACAGGTTGTCCAGAGATGTTGTGAAGATAATTCAAAACCAGACTGGACATGGTCCTGGACAACCTGCTCTAGGTAACTCTGCTTGAGCAGTGGGGATGGACTAGATCTCAAAGTTGGGCTAGATCTCAAGAGCTGCCTCCGACCTCAACCATCCTGTGATTCTGTGACTCTCTAACAACGCATGGTACAACAGCAGCATTGATCTCTTTTAAGGTGAAGAATATTAAAAATACAGCATAATGAGCATTGCTTATTAGCCTATTCGTTGTTTATTAGCCTATTTCTCATTGACATATTAAAGTACGTATGTTTTAGACTGTGTTTTCAGCTGTGGGCAATTTGACACACTATAATATAATAATTGTAATTGGAAGTGCAGCAGTGATCAGATCCAAGAAGCATTTTGGCTGCAGACTCCCAAATTTTCAGGAAGTTCCAGCGCAGATCTGCACCTTGCACCTGGTTCCTGTCTGTGTAATGGGCAGAACCAGCATTTCTTATCTGAACAACCACCTGCTATTTCAAGAAAACCCAAACCCCACAGCTATAGAGATATTCTTGTTTAGATTCAGACTCCAGTCTTTTTAGCCAAGGTCAAGACTGTAGCTGTAAAATTTTTTACCTGCTCCACTCTATGCTGCATCTCTACATTCAAGAAAAAATGTAAGTTTAGCATACATTTTGAAAGAAAAGGGGACATTGAAATAGAGCTGAACAAGACAAGAATAAAATGTTTTTTAAACAGATTTGATTTACATTTTTTGACAAGTTTTTCAAATAACCTTTGGTGACTTATATTGCTAAAATGGAGCCAGAAATAAACTGTTTACAACAAATTATTTTTCCAGTAAGTGAGAATATATTTATTTTGATTCAAAGGATTTTTTTATTAACATTTTAAAATATTTTTGGAATTGTTCTTTAAATTATCTAAGCAATCTCAGTCTGCAGAGGAGTGCTCTCCTGGGGCGACAGCCGTTCTCTATCTGAAGAACCAGGCAGAAGAAAACAAATCCTGAGTCCCAGCTCTTCAGTGAGAATTACTGCATTATACCAGGAGGGTCTAACCTCACAAGCTGAGAATGTACATGCTTGGCACCTTTTCCAACAAGCGCCAGCTCCGTTACATGTAAATGTGCATTATTACAACAATACAATTGCCCTGATATAGTGTAAATTCAGACTGTAATTTTTCTCATTTTATTTTCTGTTGGGAAACTCTGGTGGCACTTATTTTTCTGCAATTGCCTGCATTCTTCATAAGGCTGGAGTTTTCTTGAACCACAGCTAGCGTAGATCAAAGTCCTGACTCAGATTTTTAAAAGATCTTCCTGAAAGAAGAAAGTATCACTCCAAGAGCATTAGCAGAAAATATTGTCTGCCTGGACTAGCAGTGGATATTTTCTGCCTGGAATTCAGTAAGGTCTTTGATGTTATCTCCCACGAGCTTCTCATAGAGAAACTGTTGATGTATGGGCTGGCTAAGCAGACTGTGAGGTGGGTTGAAAACCAGCCGAGTGGTTGGGACCAGAGGTTGGTGATCAGTGGCACGAAATCTAGTTGGAAGCCAGTAACTAGCAGTTGTACTCCAGGGGACAATACTGAGTCCAGTCCCATTTAACATCTTCATTAATGATGGGAACGATGAGGCAGAATGTACCCTTAGCAAGTCTGCAGGCAGTACTGTCATAGTTTTAGCTGGGATAGAGTTAATTTTCTTCACTGCAGCTGGCACAGTGCTGTGCTTTGGACTTAGTATGAAAACAATGTTGATAACACACCAATGTTTTGGTTCTTGCTGGGCAGTGCTTGTGCTAGTCAAGGACTTTTCCAGCTTCCCAAGCTCTGCTGGGTGCACAAGGAGCCGGGGGGGTAGGGGGCACAGCTAAGAGAGCAGATTCAAACTGGCCAAAGGGATATTCCATATCATGTAATGTCATGCCCAGTATGTTAACTGGGAGTGGCTGATACACCAGAGGGTCATGCTGCCATCCACTGGGACCTCAGCAGGCTGGAGAAATGGGCCAACAGGAACCTCATGAAGTTCAACAAGGGGAATTGCAAAGTCCTGCACCTGGGAGGAAAATCCCGTGCACCAGTACATGCTGGGGCCACACAGCTGGAAAGCAATTCGGCAGAAAATGACCTGGGGGGCCTGGTGGACACCATGTTGAACATGAGTTAACAATGTGCCCTTGCTGATGGTACCTTGGGCTGCATTAGACGAAGTATTGCCAGCAGGTTGAGGGAGGTGATCCTTCCCCTTTATTCAGTGCTGGTGAGGCCACATGTGGAGTGGAATTAGTGTCGTTAGTGTAGACAGTGCATAGTGTAGACAGTCAGTCCTACTACAGCATGTGGGATGCCATTTGACCATGTGCTTCTCTTCTCTGGCTGCTCTCCCATCAGTATGTTTCATGCATTTTGTCCCATCTAGTTTAAAAAGTATCATGTGCTGAGCCTATTACCATTCCATCTTCACAACTGTGTGGGTCTATGCAAATAATTTTGGCACCTTACATGCCACCTAACTTTATTAAACAGAGACCCCCAGACTCTTTTCTACTTTTTACAAAATACTGCTAGCCCATGTTGGGAGGATTAGAGAGTAACCCACCAAGCCATGCACCTTATACCATCTTTTTACCCCTCTTTCCTTGCATGAGTTTAGCTCAGGAGGGTTTTACTTCAAGAGAGGCTTTCATCAGCACTGATGATGGAGAAGCTGTATGGAGGTGCAGTGTCCCATCCTCACTCATGTGCCAAAAAATGTGGGCTACATAGACCCATAGAATCGTTAAAGTTGGAAAATACCACTACATCATCTTGAGGTTCCAGAGCAGGGGCACAGGCTGCCCAGAGAGGCTGTGGGGTCCCTTCCCTGGAGACATTCACCCCCCACCTGGACGCGGCCCTGTGCCCCTGCTCTGGGGGTGCCTGCTCCAGCAGGGGTGGGACGAGATGGTCTCCAGAGGGCCCTTCCAACCCCTGTGATTCTATGAGTACAGGTTCCTTGTCCTCCTGCAACCCCGGTGCTGGCACAAATTGTGCTGCAGGCTACTGCATCTGCCTTGGAGGCTGGTTTTCTTTTGTGCTGAAATTTCATGATGCCTTAATAACTTTCATTCATAACTTTCCAGCCAAACCTTTACTGCCTTTGACCCTGAAGAAATTAATATATAAATAAAAGTCTGAGAAATGAATGCAGCTGAACTGAACCAACTTACTGATTAGAACTATAATGGTTTAATGGGTAAAGCACGCACCTTCTCAGTCTCTTGCTCTGGCTTTTTGTGATGGGGAAGAAATAAAGACCAGCTCAATATAGGAAATCAGCAGACAGGTTCAACCTGGCATTGGCAAGTACACTTCTGTTACTACAAGGACTCTCAGGGAAGAAGAACTAACCTCTGACAAGATTTGTTATGAGAACAGTCAGCACCATCTCCTTATTAAGAGTTTTATCACATTCTGAAAAGAAGGTATTAGGAAAATACTGTACCCTAGAAATTATAAATATTTGTAAAAAATATCTCCTCCAACAGAGTTTGACAAGTCCTGAAAATACTGAGCTAAGGTACATCATGCAATAGGCAGCCAGGCATAAAACCAAATAGAAAACAAGTTTGGTTCACAGCTCAACAATAGATCCGTACAACCTCGTCTAACAGACAAATAAGGAAAATACAATATTTCAATAACAGTATAGTGCCATTGTATTCCCTTCCTGACACTCAGAACTTGGCCCTAGATTTGCTGTGGGTTTCAGTGGCTACTAAGAATGTGTCTGACAAACTTGGCTTGAGTCTTGGGTTTTTAATTAAACAGCCGGTGTCCTCTATATAGTTATTTGTCCCCAGTCCTCCTAATTTTACAGCTAGATTCACCGCAGCTCTCCCTTCAGGTGCTGGAGGTGTTGACGGTCGCTTGCCACTATTCCCTTTTATGTTTCTTTCAAGTAGGGTGCTCTCCTCTGGGGATGAATCTCATCAGCCTTGAATAGAGCCTTGCAAAAATAGGAATGATGTAAGTTAAGGCATTTTTTTGAGAGGGACAGAGATATTTAGAAAAGAAGTGGCAATGCACTGGGGAAAAGGAGGACGCATTTGAAATGCTTCGGGGATATTCAGGCTCAGCCCCTGAAGTCTAAATTTATGAATCCATTCTGATTTTCTGAAATGATTGAACATGTACTTTAATAATACGGATTCTTGCTTTCAAAGCCCAGTTAGCATAAATTGCAGATCTGCATCGTCTGCAATATATATGCCACATTTTATTACCTAGGTTCATGGCCAACACTTAACTCAATTTAATGCTCACACTTTCATGTAATATATTCGAAGATATGCATCACTTCACGGTTCTGCACCACGGTACTCAAATCTGCCTATGGTATTGATCTATATGATGATTAAATCTCAGCATTTTTAAAGAAACTGGAGTTTCAGAGCACTAGATGGTGCTAGAGAATCCTCTTAGCTAACTCCGGGGCCATGTCCCTGTAAAGTGTCTCCATGTACAATTTCTTTTTGTGGGATATAACAGCATAATCTGCATCAAGCATCTATATTCTCAACAGTGTTTCAGATGGGCTGCTGATACTGCCCGTCACTCTTCCTTGTGAGGTGATGAGAAGTTGTTTGTTATTGCCAGAAGAAAGCTGTCAAACCCATGAGTCAGGCTCCGCAGATCATGAGACTTCCTTCAAAAACAGGGGATATATATATTTTTAAAGAGTACTTTTTATTTGCATTCTGGTTCCTAAGATTTAGGACTGTTATGATGCTATTTATGTGCTCCCTAGAAAAGCGTGGAAGTGCTGGGCACTAAAAGCGTCTATGATCAGAGCCAGGCACGTGTCTGAGCAACAAAGTTCAAACCACAGTTCAGACCTGACCTGTGAGTATTCGGAAGTATGGTTTTGACCCATCCAAAGTAAAGAAACCACCCTTGGAAATGACCAGATGAAAAAGACAGTTAGGAAATGGAGTAGGGAGTTGTACAGTTCTGAGTTTGCTAACTGCTATGGTAATCTTTTGGCTGGAGCACATGCTGGAAGGGGAGGTGTTTGGGGGAGACCAGAGCAGCCTGCACCCAGCAAGAGGTTTTCTCAGGCCATTGAGGGCAAAGCGCTACATCTTTAATTGCTCCCAGTAGGCTAAGGCTGGGTTCATGTCCTGTGATGTCCAGAAAGGGAAAGGAAGGTCATAGTGTCTTCACCAAGGCAGTGGTGGGCTGCACTTCTACGTCTGAGAGATGGCCCTGGCATCAACATCAATGGGCCATTTTGTCACCAGCAGCTGCGCCATGCGAGGACAGGCTTTTGCAGAGAAACTCAAGTGTTGGTCCTTCTCCTCCTGCCAAGTGCCCCAAGGGCATGGGGTGTCTCAGGGAACAAAAGCACACAAATACTGGCAGCGTAACAGAGATAATATGGGGTGTTTTTCCTTCCCTCACAGCTCAGCTGTGAGGCTGCACACTGTAGGCTGTACAAGACTCAGGTGCTTCTAGAAAGGCCATATATATTTTGCAGACAGGTGCCAAATCGACAAAGCTTTCACAGTATTGGTGCCATGAGAGATGCTCCCCAGCTGTGCCTATCTGGGTGGCCGGCACGGCAGGGACAGGCACGCGGGCAGGCACGCAGGCAGCCGCTGAGCCGCAGACAGCAACTGCTGCCCGACAGCTGGAGCGGCCGCGGCCGACGGGTTACAGGGCTGCCTTGGGGTTAGTCCCAGGGGCGCAGTTGGCAGCGAGCACCCCTCCTGCTGCCTGCGGGGCAGCTGCAAACGGCAAGAGAGCAGCCTCCCTGGGCGCCAACATCACAAGGGCTTGTACTCATCCTGCCCGCACAGCATGGGCTGGGGTGTCCTCCAGCTGCTGCTCCCCCAACCACACCAGGCTGTGGGCTCAACCCATGGACCCATCCAAATCCCACCTACACAGGCAGGTCAGATCAGGCATGATGGGGCCAAGCATGTGATGGGCACATCTTCTGCAGCTGGTTCTTCCTAGGCATGCTGTAGCTACCACGTGCTCATACAACAGCTGGCAGCACAGATGGAAACACCAGAGTCCAGACATTGACCATGCCATGCTCCATCCCACCAGGAGCACCAATGATGAACAGTGTAGAATGAAAACCACAGTTTGAACAACATGGGAATCCAGAGAGATGTTATGGGCCCTGCACTCGAGCACATCTGATATCATTGGCTGAGAGCAATTGCTTCTCGTGGCTTATTTAACCTGGGTTTTGTTGGTGAAACATGATCTATCCTGGTCCAGCTTGATGATGGCTTTTAAACCAGATGGAAACAGTTTGAAGAATTCAGATATGGCATCATGGAATTACAACATCATCACTAAAACAACCAATCAGATAACAGCTAAATAATGACATTTCCAGGGAGTGGACATTCATTCCTGTTGCATTTTTAGTACCTTTAAGACATTGAAGGGACATAGATCACATCAGGCCGTAGCTTAAGACTTTTTAAAAGATCAGAGGAAACGTTCTCATCATTTTTCTTTCAGCTGAAATCAAATCAATTGTTTGTATGAATTTAAATGTACCCCTGAAGTGTTCACAGAGGGTAAAACTGCAAACCAAAAGGGAAACCCCACTGCTGTGCTGGTTGCGTAGCAATGTGCTTAAAGTCTTTGCACTACCCGAGAAACTCACCATGGTGGCTCATCCCCGTCTTATTTTATATCACCCACAGTCTTCTAACACCGCACAGGGTGGAAAATTTGCTTTTAATTGATTGTTAACCTACCAGCAACTCTCTGTGTGCCTTTTATTTACATTAGCAGTCTGAAAGAGCGAAGTATTCCCTTTCAGGTTTCATTCTGCTGGAGAAACAGGTTTGCTGTCATCACTCCTCACAAGCACAGCCTGAGACCCCCTTTCCTAAATCTCTCCCTTCCACCACTTGTCTTTACTACCTCATAGCTGTCAGTTTTTCTTCTAGCTGCTACTATGAAATGAGCACAGGATTGGTTTGGCCAAAAAACACTCAGTAATCCACAAGGAGGGGAGGAGGGGAGCAGTTACTGATCTTCGAAGGGAAAACTTCCCTGGCGTGCTATCCTTGGTTGGGTGTTGCAACCCCCAGAATGAACATCACTGTTAATTCTACCCGATACTAAATTCAAGAGAATTATAAGTGATCATTTATTCCTGCATCACCAAAGTTCTCAAATCCTCCTACCACAAAGAAAACCTTTCTTTCCTGAAATAATTTGGTATGTGGAGAAACCCTAAAGCAGCTCTTCGTTCTCCTATTGCCACAGCGGTGTTAAACAAAGGTTGACAGCACTCTACGACTCCCTTACCCAACAAAATTTTCCTTACATGAGTTATTTCATCCATGCTGCCTCAGTTTCCCCACTGTAAAATGGACAGAGTGCTAGCTGCTAGGTTGACAGCGGTAGATGTTGTCCAAGGGGGAACCATGTTTTCTATGAGCTGGTGGGTCTTCTTTCCCCAGCTGAATGGGTAATCAAACACAGAGAAAGTCAGGTGAGAAACATACCCAAGGATCTGGGAGAAGTAAATAGCCCAAGCTACTTCAGAGAGAGACCTTGCTGGACCACCCCATGAGAAAATAGAAAGCCATGTTCAGGTCCTTTCTGTTCGGGTGACAGATGCTTTCATAGGCAGTCAGATAAATATATTTATTTTCCCCAAAGAAAGAAACCTTGTGCAGAAAAACCTACTATATTTTAATGTCACTGCAACTTTCATTTGTGCCAGAAAAGTCTAACCATTTCTTTCCAAGGTCTTGCCTTCCCAGAGGCTTTTTTTTTTTCTAATGGTCGGTGAAAATTCAGACAAATGTGTCAAATGTCACAGAGATTTCAGAATAAAAGAAGCAGTCCATCAAGACAAAAAACACAAGGAGCCTTCCTTTACCCTGTCCAAGCTGCTTGGCATCCTGCTGGGTGATTTACCCCTCATTTTGGGGGTGCAGGATGAATCCTAGATGATTTGAAGGGGACAGGAGGCTGAATTCTCACTTTTGCATGAAGTCCTGGCTAAGGACAGCCCATCAGAAGCAGGGCTGGTTCACTTTGCAATTAGACATAATAAAAACCCAGCAGTCTGTGGTCCAAGCAGGAGCCGGCTGGCACCTGGGTGACTTGAGTGCTGCTGGGTGCCATCACCAACCTACCTGCTGGAGGGGGAGGATGCTGCTGGTGCTGTCTGACCATGAGGCCATGCCCCTTTTGGGGGAGCCCCCCTGCTGCCATACAACATCCCAGCTGGCTGAGCAGCAACCCTAACCTGGGTCTGTACGTCATGACGGCCAGCACGGAGCCAGGCTGTCCCCTCACTCCCCTCCCGCCACCCCCTCGCTGGCTGCGAGGACTTTGTGTCCTAAAACCTCATTCTTTCCATGGTGTAAAAAATAAACCAGCATGTGCTCCTCTCCAACGCCGCCCGTCTCTGCAACAGCCCCGGGTGGGTTGTTGCTGTCGTTCGACTCCGTCTCTCCTTAAATAACAGAATTACAGCAGGTCTCATCCTGCAAAGTGCTGAGTAACAGCTCGTTCCCAATAAATTAAGCAGGCACTCAGCACCACAGCCTGATATTTGTATCCATGTCCTCCTGGATTATCGGTCTCTCCTCCTCGCTCTCTCCCCGGGCCCCTCGGGGAGCAATTATCTGTGAATGAGAACAGAATAACTCTTTTAGCAGAAGGTTTCCACACTCGCGCACAAGGAGCGCTCTGAATGGATTTATCATGCTCGCTTAGAAGGGAGGTGGAAAAAAATTGCCCCTTCTCTCTCTTTTTTTTTTATTTTATTTTGAGGAGAAATCCCTGAAGCGGCAGCCATTCCCCTGTGGCTCCATGCACCAGGAAAAAAAAAGGAAAAAAAAAGAAAAAAATGGATATAGTAAAACTTTTTAAGGGAGGCATGAATCGGTTCTTCAGAAAAACAAGGCAGCGGTGCCAACTGGAAATGTTTGCTTTGGGGGTGAGTTAGATGGCTGGCGTCAGCCAGGACTAAAGACATGCCAGCGGAATGCAATATTGGGGAAGCAGCAGGTCACTCAATCACTGGCAATTTGCCCAGGAGCAACTGGATGCCTTCAGATTTTTTTTTCTTGTGTGTGTACGTTGCTTTTTTTCCCCCTTTTTTTTTTTTTTTTTTTTTTCTCCCCAGGCAAACAGAGCCCCAGCAGTTTTGGGGGCCAGGGAGCTGGAGAATGGTATTTCTGAAAGGCACGTTCCTGCAGGAATACCCCTGCGGTCTGCTCGGCTGTGCAGCAGTGACATCTGGCAGAAGAAGCTACGTTTCGATGGATGAGGCTGAATCCTGCCTGCTGCTGCCTCGCCACGTGCCAGCTCTGCCGGGGGAGCGGGCAGCCCCAGGGAAGGGATTGGGCAGGGGGGCGGGAGAGCAGTGCCGATGCCTCTGAAAATACCTTCCAGCAAACAAGAATACTTTTTCCTCCAGTAATAAGTATCAAACACTAGGGAAGAGACTTTGTTTATATTTTTGGGAGGGAATAGGATTTTTTTTTCAAGGTTAGCTTGCTCACAGGAGTGGAGAAAGTAGATAAAAGACAAAAAGAAGAATTTGCCGTAATGCAAAATGTCTATTAACTCCCCCTCGGCACAGGAGGAGGCAACAACTCAACAGGCATTTTTGTCTGTGCATCTGTAGTTTTTCATTGCTATATCACTTGCGCAGAGTGCCAGGCTGCACGCAGAGCCCAAATAACCCAGGGAAGGAGGGCGTCCCAGCAGGAGTGGCTGTGAGCAAGCTGGTGGCCCGACTCGCAGCAACCACCATTGTTTGGGATTTGTCCTTTTTGCTAATGAGGGAAATCGGTGTTCGGCCAGCAGCTGAATGCAGCACAGTCACCAGCACATGATGGGCTGATGTCGACTGTGGCACTTCTCCAGGGGTAAAAAGGAGCGATGAAATTGCCGCCGTCGTCGTCTTCTCCATCCGTATGGGTAAAACGTGATGTGTGGGAGGGAAGGGAGCTCTCACAAAGCAGACCCAGGGACCAAGCCGTACCTGCGACTCCAAACCTGCAGGGTTCAATACCTTTCAGAAGCATTTTTACAGGTAAACGCAGCGTCGTGATGCCCATCACCAGCACCCACCCACCTTCCACTACAATGTCACCACTCCACAGGGCAAAACCACCCAAGGAGACTGCCGCTGCAGATGGAGGAGAGGTGGTCTCCCACATAGGCAAATCTGATTAATCCATGAAGAAATTGGAGAGAAACTATAGATCTTTGGAGCCAGATCCCAGCTATGATCAGCAGGTAGGGATCCCTGAGGGGTCTCCTAAGCAGGGTCTGTACTTGTGCTCTGCTGCTGTCCCCTGACCGGGCAGCTGCCCTTGCACTGCCGTGTCATGGTGTCTGGTGACACAGCCACCAGTCCACTGAGCCCAAAGAGCATCAGGTTCTGAACCACATCTTCAGCTCCAGACTCACTCCCCACCTGAAATGCAGCTTTTTTTTCCAGTTCTGGCTTTCAGAGCCATTGCTCTGGCAGAGCTGATTTTAGCTAGATTACTCTTGTCTCTCCTTTGACTCCTTTCTTTTTACATTTGCCTCCCGGTTTTGGATCTTGATCCAGCTGCAGAGGAGAATGGACCAAAATGCACTCAGCATCCCAGCTCTCCATCATTCTCCTTTTCATCTTAAAAGATTCATACTTGGAACAGGAGCTTGTCATTAAATTGCTGGACAAGGGCTTTAGTTAAACAGGATTGCATTCCCAGGTCAGTCACCAGTTTCTGTGTGATCTTGAGAAGAATCCCCTGCCCCAGGTCTTTCTACTGTAAGATTGATATTGCAACCATTTCTTTTCCATGTTGTTCTTGTTTTAGACTTAAGGGCAGAAGGAGACTCTCTCTCGCAAAGCACATACACAGCAAAACAGTGAAAATTATTTGGTTTTATTGTTAAGTATCTTTAACCATTATTTAAAGTAAATAGTAAATGGTTAAGTATCTTTTACCATTATTTAATAAAATATCCAAGTTCCTCGACGGAGGAATGTCTTAGGGGAAAAAAACATTTCCCTGACTTCTTTTCTAGATGATTAATCCTTGTAAAAAGGATCACATCAGAGTGTCCAGCCCATACAACAGTTCTAGAAGATGCTGTAGTTGTCCATTCAACCAGGACACTTAATCACCTGCCCGCAAGCACCTCCTTCTTCCCAGAACACTTTCAGTGCGGTTCAGGGAGAGCACTGATGGGCAGCAAGGAAAGGAAGAGTGGACACACTCAATCACCCTGAAGGATAAATGTCAGTGAACTCTCCCACCCAGTGCTGTGCTCCAGGGCTGCAGCACAAGGCAGAGCAGCTACTGGAGAAGGGCAGGACTGAGCCCTTCCCCGCTCCTGCCTCAGCACTGCTGTGTAACTTGGGGAAACCAGTTTTGCTTCCCGTACCTCAATTTCCCCATCTGAACATGGAAATAATGATCTTGGCTTCTTTTTAAAGCTCTTTGAGATGAACAGCCCTTTTAAAGAGGTAAGTAGTATTATAAGCAACGGACTCTCACGTCTGCCAAGAACCAAAAGTGATATGAGGGTGATGAAATTCAGGCCACCTCATCAGCAAAGCATGTTGTCCTGGCCTTCAAGACAAGGTTAGGACTCTTGGAGAGAGCCCGCTCCTTTTTGGGACAGAAAGGAGTGGACACAGACCCAGCACATGCTTTCCTATTATTAGTCATTCGTATCCATGTATTGCCGCAAATGTATACAGCCCTCAAAAACTCAACCAAAGCAAGTGCGTAGCCTAAAGCCATCTAACCCAGGAGCTCAACCATGCAATATGGGTTGGTTAGAAGTTGCCAGATAATTTTCCCACGATGGTTTGAGCAGGATGGTTGCAACGAGCCCTCAACAAGACTGCAATCCTCACCATCTCCATGAGCCTTTCAGTAGGACTGGAGGGGGACAAGAGCGGGCAGAGGGACCTGCCTGGGGACCGAAGCTTGAGAGCACAGTGTCTCCAGAGGGCCAGGTGGAAGAGGATGGTGACGCACAGTTTGGCTGGGGGAAGGAAGCTGGAAGGAGGGGAGATGCAGGCACAGACAAGGCTGGTGAGGACCTCACAGATGAGGCCAGAGGCACGACTGAGAGCTGCTTTGCACAACAGGGCCAAATCTGTCCCTGGCACAGCTCCGCTCCGGCCGCCTCTGTGTATTTGTGTAAGGATCCAGCTCTGGCCACACCGGGAGGCACCGGCTGCTGGGGGCTGGCATGCCAGCCCGGAGGCCCAGACGAGAGGACGGCACCAGATGCCCGGCATATTTTTTCAGCTGTGCGGGCTGTGGGTTGTCACACGGGGCTCGGCGTGCACCTGTGCGACCCTGAGCCGCCCAGCTATTAACAGCCGGCGACAGCGCTCTGATGCCATATCACTGACCGCTCCGTTCCCAAGCAGGGTGATAAATCAACAGCTCCGGGACTCTTCTGCAGCTGGGATTGATGCAAATCCTAATGCACCTAATACTCGCTCCATGGCAGGATTCGGCCATGTGCGGCCAGCCCAGCTCCACCGCGTCCTCCCACCCCAGGTAGGTGATCATAGGATGCCCAGTCTTCTTGGTGCTCCTGGACCATCCTCTTGAGCCCATGGGTCTCTAAGGGTCTCCTGATGCAGTTTATGAATGTTTGGGGTCCTCCAAGCAGAGATGAGACTAGCACGGATTTCTGGGAGAGAAGCTAACATGGGGAGGACTAACACAAGATGTGAAATTGCTGGGGTATGTTTGAGGACGTATAAAGCACCCAGAGGCAAGAGGTGCAGTAGGCACTGAGTATCAGTGGGGCTAAAACCTTCTCAGACATGGGGGATAGCAACTGAAGGTGTCAGGGAAGGAGGCACTGATGGGGAAAGCTTCATTTACCTCTTTCTTCACTCCCTCTGCAGGCAGGGACTTAGCTGGGGCCCTGCTCACCTTAGCACCAGCCCTACACAATACTTGCACGTCCAGAGGAAAAGTCCTGCCATGTCCAGCCATTTTGCAAAAACACACGATGGGTGATGGCCTTCACATTCTCTCTTTTCTTTCACTGCTGATCCAAAGTAAGCACAATCTGACTAATTAACAGAGCTAGTTAGCATCAGGATGAAACACCCAACATGGACCACAGACTCTTGGGAAATAGTTTTTGGTGCCTTGGGACACAGGAAAATGATTTCCCAGGCATCATGTGCACAACACAGCCAGCTCTGTGACTCTTCCTCTTTTTCCTCATCAGTTCCTGGTTCTAGCACAAAGATGATTTTTAATGCCAAATCATTGTGCTTCTTCCCTCTTTATTTCAGGCCGCAGGCTCGCCACATTCTGGACTGGTTGCAACCCATCTGGTTTCACTAATACTTCTAATATAAAATTTATAACTAGCTAAGGGGTGATCATATGACGGGTATAATCAATAAGTCATGTGCCAATTGTGGTTATTCTACACCTCAAGCCATTTTTCTGTATTTTGGTGTCCTTAGCCTGCTGGGGTATTTGTATGTTTTGCTGCTGTTGTGCCTTTCCACCTTTGCAGCCTGGCATTAAAGAAGGCTGTCATGAGCCTCAGTAATTGAGAAAAAAAGAAACATCACTTTGTTTCCACCCAAAAAAGGAAATGAGATGAGAGAATCAACCAAAGGCTCTGCTTGCCAGATACCACTTGCCACCACCTTTGGCTTTGCTGAAGGAACTTGCGTTTAGGAAAGTTGTTCAATCTAAACAAAATCATCTTCTCAACAAGTTCCTCCTTCCCACAGCCAGAAGGATCACCCAACAGAAACGAAAACCAGGTCTGACAGTTTTAGCTCACCCGTAGACAGCTGTGGCAACACAGCTTCATATTCAATGGGCATAGGGTATTTTCTGGCAGACTGTCGGGTGCCAGGGAATAAAGACTCCCTACATTAAAGGGGGAGTTCCTGTTGCATGCCAATACCTCCTTCTTGTTCTTTCTGCCCTTCTCACCCTACATGGCTAGGCTGGGCTAGCCGGAGTAATCTTTTGGTAGATGCTAAGATACAGCAAGAGGTATTTTTGACCCCTTCCAAAAAGTACTTTATAAAATATCTTCAATAAACTTTGGTTGAGACTGTCTTTGAGAAAAAAAAAAAAAAAAACCACACTTTTAGCTTAGTTTTGAAAAGAGTAAATGTCCTTGGTGTAAAACCACTGTTTTACAGTGGCACCAGGCTAGGATTGAGTGGCACCAGGATTTGGACCCATGTGACTGCACAGAGGCAGGAGAGTGAATTCTCCCTTTCCACAGTGCTTATAGCTGGCCACAGCCTGTAAAAGCAGATGATTTAATGATTCATTCTGGCAAGCAGGGAAGGATGACTTCAGGTTTGAGCTTCCCACATCACTTCTATCAGCTCCCCCCGGAGAGCCAACTCATTGATAGCCAAGATGATTGCACGCCGCAGAGACAAGCGGTGCTGCCTTCTCAGCCTCTGGATCAGGAGCACAAAGGAGGGTCCCTCCGTGACACATGGGAATTCAGCAGCAAAACAGAGGCTGTGCATCATCCCCAGGAGGACAAATTAAACATCTCCTTCTCAGGCAGAGGCTTTCAGTGGCGACAGCCACTACCTTGTGAGTCAGTTTATTCAGAATGGCTCTGCACTAACGGGATTAACAAATTCTTCACTGCTTGGATAGCTTCACAGTGGGATGATCCAAAATCAACTGATGGAAAAAAGGATAATTGCTCCTGCAGAGGGAGCAAGATTGTTTGTGGAACCAAATGATCAAACAACGACTCTGAGTGCTGCAAGCAGGCCATGCATGCAGATGCTTACCAAACCCTGTTGGGCACTGGGCTGGATGATGCAGGCTCACAGTGTCATTGCGTGGTTGGGACCCCATGCCCTATACTTGGGTGCAGGTCTGTGGGATGGTCAGTGTTTGAAGGTAGGAGAGGGGACGGGGAAAGGAGCAGTCATTCTTTCAGGCACTTCCAATTGTAAACCTCAAGGCTGGAGGCTCAGCTCCAGTAAGGAGCGCACACTACTTGAAGGAACTTAAAGTCCTAAAATGCCCCAGCAGTGCTTCTACTGAGCAGTCGCAGATACCACATCCATATTCATCATATGAGGATGTGCAAAACGTTTATTTTCTTTGCAGAACCCTTTGCCACAGATACTGCATGGCTTTCTGCCTTGCACAAAACCCTCTCTCCAAGGAAAAAGATACTCTCAAATTCCTTCAGTACCAACCTCATCAAACTAATTTTCTGGTTCGTCCAGCTCTCATGAGATTTGGCACTGAAAAGGGTGAATTGGCTGAGTATCATCACCATCAGGCACCTTGAGTTTCTGACAGAAGAGCAAGGCAAATTGTGGAGGAGACCCATCAAGTCCCCACCATCAAGCATGGAAGCCACTCAACTGGCCGTGTTTCCTGCTTAGGCTGTATCTCAACCATTTGCCACATAACACAAAAACCTGCTTTAGGCATCCTGATGTGTGGTCCACCTATCATGGCAGCTTGGTATGCATGGTCAGAGATGGGCAGGACACCAAAATGCTACACTCTGGTGAGAATGAGCTCTCTTGCCAGCACCAGGCACCAAAAGCAGCTGGTCACAAAAAGGATTGTGGCGGTCACCTGCGGCAACATGGTAGATTCCTTACCGGTTCACGTAACCTGGTATTTGGAATCCACTTTTTAAAAAAGAGGAATACTCAGAAAGTCTTCACGAGCGCAAATGTTTTGAACTAAAGGTAGTCATACATTTAATGTGTGTGCATAATTTCAACTCTGAGAAGTTTTAGAAGCTTGTCAGAAATTGTTCTTAGAGGTTTCATATATGTCCTGTTTTCCTTTGGTCTCTCCCATGGCAGGGAGTGAAGCCACGCAACAAGCATGAGTCAAACTTATCCAGCCATGACCCTACTAAGGGGTTTCCAGTGTTCACACAGAGCTTGACACTTCAAAACGACATTATTCAGGCTCTTCTCCATTTGGAAGAACGAATGGACTACAGCTGGTCTGAAAATGGAGATTTCTTCTTCTCTCATAAAAATTCTAATTTTACTTAAAAAAATATATAGAAACAGCTGAAAATAAACTTTCTGCTTTTAGCTGAAAAGCTTCAGTAAACATCTGAAATTTCAGGCTGAAAACAGACACTTCTCTAAAAATGTTGCTTAATCCATAACGGCATTTTCTGTCAGAAAACATTTGAGAGGTAAACATTTTGGAACAGCCCTGGAAATGCTCTTTGCCTAGCTCAGTTCAGTGCACATTAACCATTTTAAATATCAGTTGGAACACTGTCATCTGCACCTTTAAAAAGAGAAATCTTTTCTACCCTCCCTTTCAGGTAAGCTCAGCAATAGATCCTCATAATGGCTCTACGGCTTTCCTCCCATCCCATTTCCACCTTGACAATGACCAGGATTAACAGTTATCAAGATATATACCTGCAAATCTGAAAGCAAATGATTCTCTCAGGAATGTATTAGGGGCTCTGAATGTCATTAGGAACAATCAGTAGCAGGAAAAGGGTTGTAAGTTAGGGTGAATGCTAAAATTAAAGGGCGTCAATGTGTCATTTGACTGTGCATCATGTTTGGCTCTGCTAAAAGGTGGGTGGAAAGCACAAGAACAAAAATGTCCACATGAAAACTGGACTTGGGTCCACACCGCATATTTCAACAGGCTCCTGTTTCAGGGTGGCTAAGGTTAGCTTTCCGATCAACTCAGCACAGCATCACAAAGAGAAACATTATAAGCTCTTTTTGTTGTGTTAATATCCAATTTATTTTTCAGCAGTGCAATTTCCTGCCTGCTCTTTGAACAGCTATCAAAGGACAAGACACCAGATCATGGCAGACATTCTTCTAGTAGTGACATCTGCTAAACTAGTCAGTCTGTTCCTATACAGCCCACTCAATGCATCCTAAAATATTTTATAAGCCACCAGTGGAACAGAGGATAGTAATGTGGGTCCCTGACCTTTATCTGAGCCACCTTGATGTTCAGTACAGATGGGGAATCACAATTCAGCAGCCAAAATTTCTGGGTCCATTCAGCTTAGGGTTTCTGTGTTACCTCCAAAGCCAATAAATTTCACTTAACTCCACCTGGCACTTCATATCCTTCACTGATTTTCATCTGAGAGCACTGGCAAATCTAGATATGAGGCTTAATCCAAAAGCCTCTGAAAAACAATGGAAAGATAGTTTTAGATCATGCCTAGAAGTGCAAGACTTTATTTAGAAACATGCTTTCTACAGCTTTGCTGGAAGATGCTCCTCCTTTAAACAAGCACTCAACCAGCAGTGAGCACATTCCAAGAAAACATCTGGACACCTAAGAAAAGGTTGGTCTACTGACATTTAGAGAAGCTAAGAAATTTCACTAATTACCCAAATTCTTACGTGTTAGCCCCATTACTAATTTTGCTTTAGGCAACACCACTGGTACCATGAACATCAATGTGTTCGCAAACATAGTCAAGTACTGCTAGGGACTACTCACAGCTAATTTTCAGATTATTCATAGGACCTGCAGCCTCTGCATTACTGTCTCTCCTGCGCTCTCTGGCTGTATTCCAAAATGTTTTCCATACCAGTGCTGACTTCTGCCTGAATTTTGTGTTCTGCAACCAGAAAAGAAAACAAAATATGCTCAAATACCTGATAGTTTTCTTATAGGCTTGATTGGAAGTTTGCCCCAGCCAGCCACTATTCAAGAAGTCCTTTTCCTTGCTTTCTGCTCCTCACCATCCTTCTGGGTTGTGGTTGTATCTCCTGAGCACGATCTCTGCTATGTTTGAGTCCTGGCCCTGGTCCATATCTGCCTGACCTCACTCCCATTCTGTCAAGTCCTTGTCCTGAATCCTCTCCTGTGTCACTTTTCTTTCTAATCTTCAACTTAATCCCAGACTAAACTTTTATTTTCTTCTTGAAAGAGTTCCTTGATACATTTTGGCCAAATTTCTGGCCTTTCATCTCACTTATCTGGATCACTGTATTCTTCAAATTTGCATCTATTGACCACAGTTGTCCTTAATTGCTTCTTTTGAGCCCTGCCTGACCCTGACCACTTTGCTGAGACCTCTTAACAACCAGAGACCTGGTTAAAGGACATGGCTGACTCGCAATGTTATTGACTGTTCAATAACCACCATGCTTCGTTATCTTTTCTCACAGATACAGACAGACCATGCTGAGAATCTATGAGACTGACGGTACAGAAGGATGGAGGAAGAGGGGAGACTTGCTCAAACTTACACCCAAGACCATTTAAGAATCACAGTGAAGACTCCAGCTGCAAGCATAATGACAAATGAAACAAGTAAAAGCCATTTTCTAGCTATGAGGTCAATTGTCATAGCATAATATGGGTCCAGGTGGCTAAGTGCTCCTCACCCCCACCCAAGGAAATAAAGAAAAAAAAGGAAGAAAAGAGAAACCCCATGTTGACCACATGAATATTGCCCATTGGGAATCATCCCTATCCCAGGCTATCCGCAAAGTGTGCCTGGCCATTGTCT
This sequence comes from Phalacrocorax carbo, assembly GCF_963921805.1. Taxonomy (NCBI): domain Eukaryota; kingdom Metazoa; phylum Chordata; class Aves; order Suliformes; family Phalacrocoracidae; genus Phalacrocorax; species Phalacrocorax carbo. Next base: position 7,208,643 of record NC_087516.1, on the reverse strand, counting down.
GAGAAAACTCACTCGGCCCAGACCAAACCCATCCAATGGAGCACACTTCTTATTTAACAGTGTGGACAACCGCTCTGCCCTCTGATGTGGTGTGCACCTCTGGGTGGAGACTGGAGGATGGCCCTGGTCTGGCAGTCTCTCTGCCCTCCTGAGAAAGGCTTCCACAGTGGGGAAGAAAGGCCTGGCTGGTGCATTGACGCAGTTCTGCTACTAGTGTCTTCAGCAGTCCAGTGGGACAGGAGTGAATTCAACAACAAACCAATCCATCTTCAGCCAGCTGGGAGATCATCACTCCCATGACTAGCCAAGGGAGAAAGTGCCAAAACACAGACATGACAACTCAGAATCAACCTCTTGGCACCGTTCCCATGTCACCCAGCTGGATGGATATGTCTGCACAACGCATACCCAAGATAGCAGGAGACCCGAACCCAACCCTGAAGGCAAACTCTCGCTCTAAGGCAGTTTCATATTTGACAGTGGAACAACAAATTTTGGGCAAAGCCTAGTTCTTCAGCAGCCCCAACATTCCGGGCTTTATAAGAGACTTTGAACTCTGTATCACAAGTTAACTGCTGTACATCAGCCCATCACCAATTTCTTTTTCCCTGTTTCTTTTTGCTACACTGTTCACCAGGTCCTCAATCAGTGTAAAAATTTCACAGACCAAACTGTCAGAAAGTTGATAATGTCCATGGAGTATTCATTTATGTGCTGTGAAACATGTTAGGAGACCACGGTGAAGAAATTGTATTGAAGAACTGGCTTGAATCTTGGCAGGGGTATTATTTTATATCCTACTAAACCTAGGAAAGCATTTACCGACTAGTACTAAACCAAGTCCTGCAGTAAACTGATGTCTAGATTACCAGTCACATCTTTCATAAGTCAAGTAATGGAGCTTTTTCTCTACTTGTGGGATGCTGACAGGCAGTAACACAAAACTGAAGAGTTGCACTGAAAGGAAGTTGAAAGGGAAAGTTAGGAGTCAAATGATTTCAGGACTCAGAGTTTATTTAAAGAGTACATTTTCAATGCCAAATGTTAATAGAATGAGCAACAGAATAAAGTCTATTAGAATTAAAATAAGGGAATGAAGTTCAAAAAGGGAAATCAGAAAAGGCATGCACATAGGTAAACCAATGTCAAAAATTAATATAAATCTATCAAAGAAAACATTCTGAAGAGCAATTTCCTAAAGCTCTGAAAGCTAATAATAAAAACTATTCCAAACACTTCCAAAGCAAGTAGTTTGCCAGACAGCTGTTCAGACTAATATACAATCAATATGTGATAGATGAGCACTCAAGACACATTATCTCATGATAGCAAAGTCAAATAAATACTGAGGATGCATCCCACACTACAGCCTTTCCTTACTGGGAGCATGTCTGAAGAGGTATCTCAAATTGAAGCGTCACTAGAAAAGATTTTCAAACAAACTGATAAAGTGAGTAAGACAAGTCTGCAAGACCAGATGGTGTTCACCCAAGAGCTCTATGGAAATCCAGAGAGGAAATTGCTGAACGGTTACCTGCAATGCAGAGCCAACCTACTGTTTAAATCAGCCTATGTCAAAAGAATAGAAGCAGTAAACATAATGCAAGATGAAATAGAAGTTTCCAGAGGTGGCTTGTTGAAGAAATAAACACAGACAAGTGTGATTCTGTATAAGGCAAACTGATAAATATTCTAAAAAAGAATATTAGACACATCAGGGAGCAAGAGGGAAGGAGTCAAGTGTTGCATCTATAGGTGGAAGTCATGTCTCACAAATCAAGTTCTTTGAGGGCGTCACTGAGTTTGGGGATGGTGATCTCAGTAATATGGTTCATTTGGTTTTCCAGATGTGGGAACCTATGAAAAAATTAACCTGTTCTTGAATAAGGGAGAAGGTCCTTTTGTGGCTCAAAAACTGGTTAAAGCTAGGAGACCAAACAAGGAATAAATGGCCAGTTTTCTCAACAAAGGGAGACAATCTCCAGGACTGGATGAGGCTTTGTGCTGCCAGGACCTCTGGTGCTCAACACACGCATTTATTCTAGAAAAGGCATAAGAAGTGAAAAGCAGGGTGACGACTTTTTCTGACAATACTAAACCATCTAAAATAGTACAAACTAAAGCTGTGAACAAAGAAATTCAGAAGGACTTACACTGTTAAGTGACTGCACAACAAAATGGAAGATGGCATTCAGAGTAATATAAGCAATGAGAAAAAAGCAATCCCAAGGATACATGCCCAGTAACAAGCACTGAGCGAGCTGCTACTGTCGTGAATAAGATCCTGGAGCTACTGTGGATGGTTTTCTAAAAATGAGAACTTAGTGCTCTATGGGGATTTAAAAGGCAAAGAGAAAATTAAAAACTAGTAGGAAAAGACTTCAGAGCAATATAAAGAATTTTTGCACATAGCTCCAGTGCACCAATCTCGTACAGGACAGAGCAGAACTACAAAAGGCAAGAAAGGGCAACAAGACGTTAGAGGTGGGGAACAGTTTCCAGACAAGAAGAGCCAAACTAGGGTAAAACCCTTCATCTTGGGAGAAAAGAAGACAGAGGGGATCTGAGAGAGGTCTATGAAGTAATGAGTTGCATGCAGAAGATGAACAGGAGATAATTGTGCACCTTTTCTCACAACAAGGGCCAGAGACTAATAAAATGATCGGGCGGCGAGTTTAGAACAGAAAGGACGTTTCTGTCACAAATGAGTTATGGGACTCATCGCCACGGACAGAAAAAATTACAAATGAGTACAAATGGGCTTAAAGTGGCTAGCTCCAGGAGGGCTACTAAACACCAGAGTCCAAACTCAACCTTTCGTTCAGGAGTTCCCTTAGCTGTTGACTGCCAGAAGCTGAGGTGATGTACCATGGGTAGGACGACTCTGCACTCAACCTGCTTCTTACTTCTTTTTAGTGTCTTAGAGTCTTTCTGTTTCATAACTTTGAGGCAGTATGACTTTGGACTTCCATGTCCTTATTCACTAACATGCCCCTAAAGTAATCTATCCCAATCTGAAGTTCAAGCTTAACCAGAAACAAGCTGCTACATTAAGTTCTGTGGAAAAATACCAAGGTACGCTATTGATATACTCTAATAATAAATTCAGTGCTTCTGATGAATGCTTAATAGAAGAAAATAATGAAATTTAGCACGTGATAAGGCCTTTTTCATGAAGATGAGCCTTTCTGGGAATCCTCTACCTTCTCAAAGCCTCAATTTCCGCACCCTAGTGGTGACAGCCCACTGGAGCTGTGGGTACGTAGCTCATGTAAATGAAGCTCTCAGTGGTAGTACTCTTCTGTTTTCACCATTGAAAGCTCTTTTACACCTGGAGCATCTGACTAGAGAGTTTATAACAAATGTGCCTCTAATTGCACTCTCTTTACTGTAACCACTAAGAGTCATTAGGAATTCTTGTGACCTTGCAAACCACATTCAACAGCCACCATTAAAAAAATCTGGCAAACAAGTGCTTGTTTGCCACAAAACCCACTCACCCACAAAAGTAAACTTCCATCCAAAATACATAGGTTTGAACTAAAAAAAGAGACTGTCCTGTACCTATGTTCTATTTAAGGTCCACTGTCCTTTTTCTACACCAAAAGAATATTAAGTGAAAGATTTAAGCATCCTCACACCTCATCCTTTTTCTTTTCTGCCACAATTTCTCCACAGAGATTTTTAATATTCTGGTTTTGCCATGACATTTGTCACTTAGCATACACTGTCACTGACGACAGCTTTATCCAAGGTCATCTCAGCCTCATTTCAGAGTTGGCCAAGAGCTTCAGAGTGAACCAAGTGATGCGGGAACAGGGCAGGGTTTGAGGCTGATATACCTGGTCAGCAAAGCCCAAAGGATGCTCAATACACATGGGGAAACTAAGGCAGAGGGAAGCCTGAGGCGGCTTGCAATAGCCTGTGTATCTCCTGTCTACATGTAAAGATTAATTGTTTGAAATTAATTGTTTGAAAAGCCTAGAAAACACTTCAGCTCTCACCACCTTGACTGGCCAAAGGAGGAAGAGTTTGAGCTAACATTGATACTGGGCATCTTGTTGGTGCTGTAGAGCACAGGGAACAGAGTGAGGATGTGGATTGGGGCAAGGAAGGACAGGGTACTGCTGCTTGCCAGGACCCACAGAAGACCAGCAGCACTATGGGGAACAATCTGGCAGAGCTGGTACTGCACCTCGTGTCCATCTCCACACACAACCTGGCCACATGAACAACCACCCAGGCTCAGACAGGTCCTGAACACACAATGGGAGGATTTTTACTGGCTTCAGTGGTGGATGAGGTCAGATCAGGCTCAAGCCAGAGCAGCTGCCAGTGAAACTGTGCATAAATCAGTGGATTGGCTCACAGATTGAGAAAGAGATGAGGTTTTTGCAGGTCCTTACCCAGCTATTCAACCTCCCATACATCTCACATCCCTTCAGTGCAGGAGCCCATATCTGCTGCTGCTGAAGCCAATGGAAGAGTTGTCCTTGGCCTTGATGGTTCCAGGGTTACTGCATAAGCTGCTATGGTGTGGCTAAGCCTCCTAGCAAGTTAATGGAGACACATCTTTCACCTTGCCTTAGCAGGAGGGAGGCACTGAGGCTTTGGTTTGAGTAGTGTAGTATTTCCACTGGGGCTAGGCTGACAACTACAGGCTTTTTAAAATTTTAAACAAAAATGTTTTTTTTATATAAAATTGAGCCTCTCAGTCTGTAGCGGAGAGCGTCCAATGCAATCTGCAAGGCCATCTGCAAGACTGCCAGCACCCAGTGGCTTCCACCAAGATGTACGCTGACATTTCAGAAAATCAGATACCTGACTGGGATTCAAAGATATTAGGGCCAGAGGGATCCTGTACAAGTATTTAGACCAGCTTTCCACATAAAATAAATCCATACAATAACTCCTGCATCAAGTCGACAGCTTAAACCATAACATATTTTTAAAAGATATCCAGCTTTTATTTATACAATTCAAGCAGTGTAGACTCCATTATTCCTTTAGGTAATACATTGCAAGGATCTTTATGTTCAGCATAACTACATAGCTCTTATCAGAAGCCTCATCTGTTCATTGCACGTCTTTCTGACAGACTAGAAAGCCACTGGGCAGCAGCAACGTCCTCACGGAGATGTGAATGGGTCACAAGCATCTCACCCATTGCTGTTTGCTGAGCTACACTACAAAACACGTTTTTCAGACCTTGGATCACTGTTACAGCCCCAATTTAAGCCGAGGAGAGGAGAGGAGAGGAGAGGAGAGGAGAGGAGAGGAGAGGAGAGGAGAGGAGAGGAGAGGAGAGGAGAGGAGAGGAGAGGAGAGGAGAGGAGAGAAGAGAAGAGAAGAGAAGAGAAGAGAAGAGAAGAGAAGAGAAGAGAAGAGAAGAGAAGAGAAGAGAAGAGAAGAGAAGAGAAGAGAAGAGAAGAGAAGAGAAGAGAAGAGAAGAGAAGAGAAGAGAAGAGAAGAGAAGAGAAGAGAAGAGAAGAGAAAAGAATTAAATGTCCTTATTCAGTCTAAAAGAATAAAATTAAGCTGCAGACTGTCATAAGCACTTTTCCCTCTAAGTGTATATTGACTGTGTGAAGTCAAAAACAAGCATTTAAAAAAAATACAGTTTTAAGTCAATGGAAGATGACTCCAATATGAATTTGGTGTGAATAATTTGCATTTCTTACCTCATTTCAGTGTCCTTCCTCAGTTTCATATTATCCAAGAGGACTATCTTATAATCCTGCCCATGCGCATTTGCCAAGTCTCCAAATAGCTTTAAAAAACCCTGCTGATGAGAGACCACCAACTTTATGGGTTCTTGCAACTCCCACTGTACATTTTATGGGAATTTAGCAATGCTACAGGGTTTTCCTAATGCTGGAGAAATTTCTCTTCACTAATAATAGACATGTGTTTCAACGGCTTTTTCTCACTTTTTCTCTCCTCTTCTGCCTATATTCTCGAACTGCTGATTTTTAAGATGTATTTTTCCTATAAAACAGTGCATTTTTTTCTTTTTCTTTTTTTTTTTTCCCAGATTAGGGACTGGACAAACTTTTAGCCTGCCAAGCCTTTTTTTATTTCTTTTTTGTTGTTGTTTAAATACTTCACAATAAAAGAATGTGCTCCTGATGGAATTTTTATTACAAAAAAGGAAAAGTTCTCCCCTTCTCCTTTCTTATATCTTACACACTTCAAAACACATACTGAAATTCTGTAACCTCCCAAGAAAGACGGCTGCTCAAATGCTGTCAAACTTTTAATGATAATGTCAGAGTACATGACACATATTTAAATGTTAAAAGAAGAAGGATTGAGGCTGCATCTCAGTCTTGCTTTGATGATGCAACTTTACAGTCATATACTCAGCATGCCACTTGTGATCAGACTGCTGTTTTTGCTCTTCAGCAGCATTTTAAAATAATTCCTCTTGCCTAAGGAGGATGTTGGAAAATGTACATGGGAGTAGACGTTCCTTTTTAACAAGTGCAGAGCTCTGGTTTTTCACAGGATTTGGAAGCGTGTTCTGGTTTTCAGAAAGTACAAAGCTGTCACCAGCTGAATTGCCTTTCAGAAATGTTCAGGATGCTTCCCTGGGGAAGATGTCCTGTCTCCCTGGCACCAACCTGCAGCATGTCTCTCCCCCATCGCCTATCCTGGGCATTGAAGACAAGACTTTCAAACACCCCAAACTGCACCTACTGCTAAATCTTGCCACTTCATAGATTGCTCCTATTTCCTTTCCTTCTCTACTTACTTATCCTTTTAAGAAGTATATTATCTGAAGACACATTCTGAGGTTCCACAGTCATTTATTTTAACCACATCAAATTTTAGCAGAGTGGAGAGCTGCCCAACGAGGTGTTTCACCCACTGGCAGAAGGCAAAGACAAGTTTAGGTGATGGTGCTGCAGTGTCAGGGAGAGCTCGACCCTGTACTGGGTGAATTAATCCATGACTTTGAGCAACGCAGTACCAGAGGACGCTGGGATGAGAGGTTAACACTTCTCCAGTGACCCTCTCTGCTCAGATTTTTACCAAGGACCCTTATGTCCTTCACAGGGGACTGGCAACAGGTTTGTTTCCTCATTTATTTACCCTTGAAGGCAGAGGTAGCAGAGGTGCATGGCAAGCTTCTTGGTTGGTGCTTATACTGAAGTTATTTTCTTGGTGGGTCTCAAAGCAGAGGAATGACCCCCTTTCCACCTCACCAGCGTGCAGCCATGGCCACACCACCACATCACAAAATGCCAGGCATATTAAACAGGACTGGGCTGGGTTAGATTTGCTCACCCCAAGCACAGAGGTCCCCAGAGCTGACAAAGGGAGGAAATGGGATTATGTCGAGGAGGCAGGGCAATGGGATCAGACAGTGGCACCAGACCACCATTGGCTCTGCCATAGACAAAACCTCCCTGTGAGTGCCTATGCCCTGCAAGTACCTGTCTTACCCATATCTGTGAATACCTGCCCCGTAGGACCCCGCAGGACTGCTAAAATGATGTAACTCTGAGTGCAGTCAAGGCTGACATTAAGTGATCTGCAGAAAGGAAAGGTCAGAAGTTTTGCTACAACTCAACCACAGTCCTGTTACTCTGCACTTCTATGCCACAGGCAGGTGATTCCTTCGTTTTTCACCCCATGCCATCATTTTGGCGCATAGGTACCACACAGCAGAATGAGCTGCCGCATCCACATGGCATAGAGCAGCCAGCAGCGCCCAGAGGTTTTCCTGCATTCAGTCCCGAAAGCCATGTTGCTCCAGTGGCATGGCACGAGGCCGTGCTGCTCCCAGCCCGAATATCGATGCCTGCATGGCCCCACTGCTTGGATTTCCAGAGGCAAGGTGGTGTCCGTGAGCTCAGGCATTGCTGTCCATCTCCATTGCATGTGGAATGGCTCTGGAGCTACCATGGCTTGTGCTGAAGGGCAGAGTTTACTCTGCAGGAAGTTCATCATCACTTGATTTAAAGAGTAACTTTCAGCTAAATAACTTAAGCTGGTAGAACTTAACCCTTCCATTGCAGTTTAAATCTCTCTCCCTTCAGTTTAGTCTCAAGCAACCTTTAGTTTCAACCACCTTTAAGGTAAACAGGAGCAACCCAAACCGATGATAACAAGAGAGTCCACACAAAGTTTGCACTGCTTTAACTAATGAAGTGAAAGCAGGTTAATGCACTCGGTGCAGGTTTGTATGTACACAGCGTCTGCGCTCCATGGTTGGCAGCTGTCACTGCTGTATCCTCTGTGAATGGGGCACAGATGGGGATGGGCTGTACACGCCACACAGTGTGTCACCCTGAGGGAAAAGGACCATCGTGACCCAGCCCTGACTTGGGCCTCCCCAGCTCTCTTGTGATACCCATAACCACAAGGATACTAAAATGAGAGAAGGGGAAGGTCTGACAGACAGTTATGTGACTAGGGACACTCTGGTTTAGGTTTCTTCTTGGAAGCACTCCGTAACGCAGCTACCGCCAAGGGAGCAGCTATATAACCAGCACCCAGAAAATACACGTGCCTTAAGGGCACGATGTGAAAAACAAATGGTTTAAATGGCTGCAAATTCCTTTGGTTTTAATGGGCTTCATCTATTTACCCCCCCAAATGGATTTGGTTCATGGAGTCAAGCTGGAAGAGCAAGGGGATTTTAGGTAGGCAGAATTTAATGGGTGAGACTGAAATTTGGCCAAGATCTTGGGTTTAATCCTCCCTCTCTGTGAGAAGTGCCACCAAATGTTTAACGTAGGCTTCCACTGAAAGATAGACCCTGCTGGAGGGACTGGTGCTACTTGCCACTCACTGAGTCATTGGGGTGAAACCAGGTCAACCAAAAATCCCTTTGTTGGCTCTCATCTTGGAGAGTTAAGAGAAACTCAGAGATGAAAGATGGAGAAAATGATCATTAGGGCATGCCCTGGCATTAGTAGCAACAATTCACAGGCTCTAGCTGAGGATATCAGACCAGTTTGCCAGCACCACCACAAGGCAGAGGGTGATGCTACCCACATTGGGAAGACAGGCACTTCTGAGTTCAATTGACTCACCTAAAGTCCTTCTGAAAAAGAAAATCAGACTGCAGTGACACCTGGGACAGAGGATTTAATGGAGGAGGCAGCACGGCTGTTACAGACACGGTGCTGAACCAGGACTCAGTATATTTCTCTAGTATTATCTCCACTACCTCTAGTTTCTCCACCTGAAGAAACCCTTGCTGTGTCTGCTGTGGTGCAGCCTGGCCACAGTAGCACGAAGCAGAGGACATCAGCCACCAGACAGAGCTTGTCTTGCCTCGTAGACCTCAGCTAGGTCAATGGAAGCTCCCTCTGCTCGCCCCATGCGGTGCCGATGGCTGCTAGGGTGACATGCCATGGGAGGAGGAGGAGGAGGAGGAGGAGGAGGAGGAGGGTGGTTAGGAACCAACATCCCTTTCTCTGCAGTGAATTCAAGCATCTCACAGCTTACATCCCTCTGATTCTCAGTACGACTCAATGTCTGAGGGGTTCAGGTGACTTGAAAACAGAAGCCAGGTGCCTAAATAACAGAGATACTTTTAAAAATTACAGAGGTCCTCCTGAGGTCCCTTCTGTCCTGAATTTTCCTACAATCCTGTGAAATGCAGTTTATTTCCAGCTGTGCCACAGCTCTGACTGTGACCTTAGGCAAGTCCCCGCACCCCTCCATCGCTCCCTCCCACCCTGCCTGCCCACTCTGCAGAGCCCCCTGGCCCTGCTGCGCTGGGGCTGCTCCCCCGGCGTGGCTGGGGTAAGGGGTGTTAAGGGGTTTCGGGGTGCCAGCAAAAGACAGCCCAACGACCGACGGGTCCCGGCTCCGTTGTTACCCCTGTGAAAAACAGGGCAACGTTCTGCTGAAGAATAATTCTTTCAAGTGGATGCGAAGTCGGCAGCAGAGCCGGAACCGAAGGCTTCAGGGAGCCGTGAAGGGCGATGCGGTGATGGGAGGGATACCCGCGAGGTGCCGGGGCTCCCCCGGCTCCCCGTCCCGCCGGCGTGCCCGCCGTGCTCCCGGGGACGTTTAGGAAGGCAACGTGAAGTCAGGCACCCCCCACCTCGCAGATGAGGACCTTGATGAGGGGAAAAGAGGGGAGAAAGGGGATGAAGGGAGTTGAAAACCAAAGCAAATCACGGACTTCCCTGGGGAGGCAACGGGGGGTGCGGGGAGAAAAAGCGCACACGGTGGGTCGCGGCGAGTCTCCGGGGGGCAGGATTTCTCTTCCATCGCATGGAAGAGCGAGATTAAAGAAGAAAGTGGGAGTGGGGTGGGAGGGGAGAGAAGGGAAGGGGGGGTTGGGGGGGATGAACAAAGGAGATTGGCAGCACAGCTGTTTTGGGAAGAAAAAAAAAAAAAAGGCCAGCCTTCCTGTTTCTTTAAAGCCGCTCATCTGCGCGGCGGGCCGGCTGCCGGCGGTGGGAGGCAGGCTGCGGGGAGCCGCCGCGGACGGACGGACGGACGGACGGACGGGCGGGCGGGCGGACGGACGGACGGACGCACGCACGGAGGGAGGGAGGGAGCCGGCCCGCCGAGGCTCCGCTGCCCGCCGCGGCCGAGCGGGCGCAGATGGGCGGCGGCGGCAGCGGGGCGGCGGCAGCGGGAGCAGCGGGAGCGGGGCTGCGGAGCGGGCGGTGCTGAGCGCACCCGCGCAGCGCCCCGCGCCATGCGGAGCACGCCGCTGGCCGCGGGCGAGCCCTGGCCGCGCCTCTGCGCCGCCGACCTCGGGGGGCTGCGGCGGCTGCGGCGCAAACACGGCTGCAAAAGTTTCCGAGTGGAGCTGAAAGTGCTGAGCGGGAGGAGGACGGGGCTCCGCGGGCCCCCCCCGCCTCCTCCTCCTCCTCCTCCTCCGCCGCCCCCCGCCGCCCCGCAGCCCGCCTGGGAGCCGCGCACCGCAGCGCTCGGCGCCGCCGCCGTCTTCCCCGCCGCGCCGCCGCCGCCGCCCCCCGCCGCCCGCCCGCCGCCGCCGCCGCCGCCCCCCGCCGCCTCCTCCCCGCGCCCGCGGCCGGGCGAGGCGTCCGGCGTCTCGCCGGAGATCAAAGCCCTGCAGCAGACGCGGCGGCTGTTGGCCAACGCCCGGGAGAGGACCCGCGTCCACACCATCAGCGCCGCCTTCGAGGCGCTGCGGAAGCAGGTACCTGCCGCCGGCCGGGGCACCGCACCGCACCGCACCGCACCGCTCCGCCCGCCCGCCCCGCGGCTGCTGCCGCCCCGCGGGGAGCCGGGGCTCCGCGGGCGGGCTGCGGGGCGGCGGGCCGGGGGGGGCTGGGGGGGGGGGGGCGGCCGGGCATCGCTTTGCGAAGTCCTCCCCGTCCCAGCTGTCCCTTTCGGGGACGCCCGAGAGGTGCTGATGGGTGCGCAGGGCGGGGGGAAAGCCCTGGGGCCCGGGGAGGTTAAAGGCAGGAGCCTGGAGTGGACGCCTGACAGAAGGGGAAGTCGGTTAAAAATGCCTGGAAGTACCAACCCTAGAACTATGCTAACACTCAAGATAAATAAATAAGGGCTTTTAATTTGCTTGCAGTCAGAAACTTTTGGACTTTTTTTTTTCTCCTCCGGAGGGAGAATGGCATAGAGGGGGTAAAACTGAAACAAAACCGAGAAAGCCGTCTGAGTGAAAACAGAGGCTGGAGAGAGGTGCTTGGCCAAGCTGCGAGCTGGGGTGATGCCCCTGGACCAAGAGCTCATGTTCTTGCTCGCCCTCCTCCTGGGGTGGGCTGCCCCAAAGGCATCGCTGGGAATTTGGGCAGCAACACGCTCCCGTTGACTTTTGTGCAGGGTGCCTGACCCCTCAGGGCCCTTGGAGTTCCTGCAGCCGCCTCTGAAGCTTTCCCTGTGCCCTGTGTCTGCCAGGGATAGCCGAGTTAAGTTGTGGTCCCCTGCCAGTTAGTTTCCCATGATTTTTACTGTAGTGTGTGCTTGAAGTGTGTAAGGTGCCGGCTTTCATGTTGAGAGGTCTTCAAAATCCTCATGGTCATCTGTGAAGGGTGATAGACGAGTTCTCACTGGCAGGGTGGAGCTTCTGAGAGGTAATGGACAAAACCCCTCCATCACCCCTTAATACGTGGAAGGTGAGGAGGGATCCAGAGAAGCCGCAAGGTTCTTGTTTCTTCCCCACAAGAATAAATCAGTGCCCTGGCCCCTGTGCTCAGCCCTATACTTCCATCTGCGTGTAGGCACCCTGTATCAGCTCACTGATAGAGATGTGCTGTCACACTGTGCAAGCCCAGCTGTCCCGGCTGTTCTGCCTTTCCGGTAAATGATGACGGGACTATTCCAGGTGTGCAGGAAGGAGGAGGTGCACAGGGCTTGGAGGGCTGGGAGCTGCAGATGAATCTGATCCTAAGAGATGCTGAGCATTGCCTCTCCCAGGATGGTCCCACCAGTACGCTCGGCTTGCAGGGGAGCTCACCCAGGCTTTGGCTACTATCCTTCCGACATTGCTTATCCAAGCTATTCCCCAAGTGCGCTCACTGTAGGACTTAATCTTCTTTCCTGCTCTTCTTGTTCCCAACTCCTGCATGAGCCCTTCTGAATGACCACTGGCTGTTGAGTAGCTGCACCCCAAGAGTTCATCCTTCCCCATCATCTACTTCTCCAAACAGACTTCCAGCCCCGACCTTGGCTGAGACTGGGGCTTTATGTCGAGAGAGAATTGCTGATGAACATCTAAAGTAGAGCATTTTTAATCACCGTGCAGTGGTGAGATCTGACAGCTTCTGTTATAATCGCGGTAATCCAGTGCGTGCTGGATGCTGTCCCGCCGGTGCTGAGAGGCCGCCCCTTGTAGATGCAAACTCCAGACTTGATATATTTTGTTTCTATAAGCTGCTTCCATATCTCGGTTGTTTGGCGACTGTGTGTAACGCGCTTGGGAAGTGTCAGTCTAATTCTCCACGGACAGACATCTACACCACCAAAACCGCAAGGGGAAGTAGCACTGATTTCCCAAATCACTGGCAATCTTGTTCTAGGCTGAGCCTCAAGCAGAAGTCAGGCAAGCAACAAATTAAAGCCGCACTCTTTGGGGAAATGGGCAACTCTTGAAAAGCCTCAGATTCCTGGCCTTGGCCCTGTCTCCATAAATCATTTCAGCCCTGGACTCAGCTGGGAGCCCAAAGAGCCTGGAGAACAAGTTGCTGTCCTCTCTTCCCATGAAAGCCAGTCTCTAGGGTCAGCACAGGAACATACTGGCAGAGCTGTATTCACTCTGCAGAGAGAAAGAAATCATTCTCCGGGAAATGTTTGCTGGGAGGTTTTCCTAGCAATTTGCTGAGGGGTGGGCTGGCTGTCCTGACCATCATTGGATGACATTTGGATTCATTTCTTGTCGGGCTGCCAGCGGCGTGCTTGGTGCCGTACGTGACATCAGGTGACAGTCAGCTTCATTGCACATACGCGCGGTGCTGACTTGTCACTCAAATCATTCACACCGGTGCCGGGGCGAGGCTTTTGAGGAGCAGTTCGGATCAGAAGAGAGGACGTTGCTTTCTGTCATATCTTGGTCAGCAGGGCCGGGAAGCAGGGGTACGGAGAGATGCTTTTGTAGAGGTAAACACAGTAGGGAGGCTTTCTCTTGCCTCGGGAAAGCACCGTCTTTTCACATCCCCAGGCATACAAAGGGCCTTCAGCCCCGTGCAGGAGGCAATCCCTGTGTGCCGTCAGCCACAGACCTCAGTTTACTTTTTGTTCCTCAGTTAGTCCTCCGTCCCCTCCTTGTCATCACATATCAGGCTCTTAAGCAGCTGGGAGGCTTTTCCTGAGGCACTGAAACCGATACCTCCCGGCAGACGGGGCAGGCGAGGAGCACAGGGGAGTGCTGCGCTTGCACGCAGCCGGCGCCGGCCCCACGCTCCTTTGGGAAGGGGTCGGGTGCTGGATGTGGAGCCGCTGGAAGCAGGAGCCCCGCTTAGCCACCAGTACCCAGCACCCACGCAGGTGTCATCCCCTTGTGCACTCTGGGTGTGTGAGGCTGGAGATAAAACCCCAGTGCTTGCAGGATCAGGCCCACCACGGCCATGCCGTAGGGAGCCCATCCATGCCCAGTGAGGAGGAGGAGGAAGGGGAGGCCAACCCCATCTCAGCAGTCCACCCGAGGGTGAGCGACTGGCACGCAGCGTGCCGGGCAGATGGGCTGACAGCGGCGTCCCTGCGCTCCGCAGCTGTGTACATATGGCACACATGTTTCGGCTTGTGCCGGCTAGCTCTCCAGATGGCAGGAAGGGGTGGGTTGTTTTTTTCCCCAGTTCTTGGTGGAGGAAGAGCCAACCACAGTCGTTTCACACAAGGAGAGACTAATCCAGCCGTGTCCCTGAGCACTTAGCTGTCCCTGGCCTGCCTCCGAAGCCAGGGCCGCCTCAGAGATGGGAGGTAGATGGGCAGCTGCCGGCTCTGGGAAGCTGCCTGCTGTTGGGACAGATGTGTCATTGCTGTTGTGCTCGCCCCTTGGTGTCACGGCCACCAGCAACAAAGCTCTCTCTCCCTCTCTCTGTATCAAGCTGCTGCCTTCATCATAGGGCCATAACACTGAAGTGGGACTGAAAAGTAGATGCTCCTGAGGTACAGCTCCTTCCCCAGGTCTTGGCACTTGTCATCTTCAGCTACTCAATCTGGAAGAGATTTCCCCCCTCAATCCCCCAAGCATCATTTGTCGAAGTGATCCTTCCCCTGACAGTGGACTCCTGAGGCTAACAGCGTATTTTCCTGTGGAAAACACTCACCTGCTCTAAAACACTTTGAGATGGTGGAGATACTTTTGCTATACTCTGCTCTCCCTCTGCTGCTGCCTTTCTGGGTGTCCCTCCTGGGTGCTGCTCCTGTCCCCGTGGCTGGGCAGCTCCTACCTGGAACACTGGTCTCCTGCCCTCAGATGCCCTGGAAGGTGTTGGTCAGTGGGTTCTTGCACTATTCCAGCTGCTCCAAGACCCCCCATAAGTGACATGACGGGTTGACACTTCCACTTTTTTTCTCTCCCTCTCCCTGCTGTTGTGGCTAGTCAGTGAATCCAAACATCTCCGATGCAGATAGAGACGCAGCACTGAGTTCACAAGAACCCAAGGTCATCTCCTCCTCCAGCTGAAGTGCCCTTGGGCTGGTGGATGTTTCGGTATGTGACGCAGTGCAACTGTTCAGAGAGGACAAGATACAACACCACCACTGCACATCTTCAGAGCAACTGCTATCCAGGCTGCAGTTGCCAGCAACGCCAGCTCCTTTTTTTTGTCTGCAAATTCCTTTTGGCAGCAAGAGTCTCTTACTTCAGCACATCCCCAAGTGTGAAACTGAACCACCTTAACATTTATGACAGCATGGACTTAGCCAAGTTTGCTCCTGGAGTCCTTGGCCAGGAGGAGATAGTGCTCTCCACTGTTACGCTGCAGTGGGCACCCAAGCAAACCAACTCCCACCAGTATATTTCACTCGCAGGAGTTGCGATAGAGCTTCTCAGCTGTGCTGACAGACCCTAAGGTGGCAGCAAACTCTCCCTCGATGGACGGAGACAACCACAGCAGCCTTCCTGATCTGGAGCCTGCATAGCCTTGCACATCTGGTTTCTCTCTGGAGCACTGCTGTCCAGCTCCTCCTCAAGAAAGAAACGCATCGAGCCACAGCGAGCTAGAGTCTGCGCCAGGAGCAAATGTGTCCACAGACATTTATTTTCCCTTGAAGTATATTGGCGTTTTTCTAAATCTTTTCACCACTGCATTACCAGGGCGCTCTCTGCCTTAGCAGCTGACAGCCTTGCTCTCCACACTCATGTGGGTTCTGGAGATATTTTAGGGTTTTATAGGGCTTTTTAGCTGCTGGAGTGGAGGTTTTTTCCCCCACTAGCATCCTTTCACTTTTTGCTGCCGGCATGCACGTGGCTGCTGTGGCTTGTTGTTAAATCAGTGCAGAAAAGACCCCGCTCGCTCCCGCTGGGAGCATGGTGGGACATCAGGAGCAGCAGCCTCAAGGCCCCGGGAGGAGTTTGCATTGCTGTGGGGTGGCGTGGGGGCAAGCTGTCTGCAGGGGTTTGAGGGAACAAGCCAGGCACTAAATGCAGGCAGGACCTGTGGCTTGAGCAGTGCCTTAGCCACAAGCCGGTAGAGGCTGAGACTATTCTGGGGATGCATCATTACGTGCTCGCCCTGTTTGTGTGTCATCCCAAAGGCGGCTGTGGTTTGTCACCTCTGCAGGCGGGACACCGTATGCGACCAGTGTCACTGGCGTGTTCTTATTGCGTGGTGGGGAGACAGAGCTTTCCTCCATCACCTGCTGACATCTCCCAGCCCTATTTCCAGTGATTCACCCCCCCCATGATCTAACCAGCAGGAAACCCTAAGATGCCTTAAAACCTGGCTTCTGAAGACAAACCGCCCATCAAGCTCCCTGGAGGTGGCAGCAGGGCGGGGGGGTTTGGCCCTGCTCCACGGTGGCAGTTGGAGGGATGCCACCAGGCTTTGGGAGAGCTGGAGCGTCCTCCACACGTTGCTCACCACACCAGTGTTGTGGTGCCACCGCTGCGCGTTGTCATCGAGCAGCACAGCGTTAACTGGAGCATCTTGGTGGTTTTAGCCAGTCCGGAGTGACGCTTACGGTTATTTAGAGCCTGGTTGGGGCAGAGCAGGGTGGCACTGTGGTTTAACAGCTAAAGAAGATGACAAAATACTGCCCTGAAGCAATGCAAGGGGAGAGAAAATAAGGGAGAAACCAGACAAAAGGACAAAAATCCTGAAAACAATGACTGTGTGTCACCAAGAACGGGGCTTGCTTGTTCCCTTTGCTGCTAACTGATTTTATATTCTGCTACAAATCCTGCTCCTGTCGGGAGGTATTTGCTCTGCCTGCTGCAGCCACCCCGAGTTAACCTCTGTGTTTTCTTATGGCTCCCGCTGAAATTGGAGGAAAGAGTTCGCTTTTCTCCGGCGAGCTTTGAATCCAGCCTCTGCTCGCTGCCTTAATCCTCTTTCAAATTCCTCTCCAGGCTGTGGTCCCCATGGTGGGGTGGTGGGACACTGTGTGGTACCTTGCAGCAGAGCCTCCTGGGCTCTTTGTTCCTAACCCACATCTCCTTTGGTCTGTGCCACGTGTGTTCACAAAGTGATATATCCTACCCTGGTCCCAGTTTGCACTGTCCCCTGTAGCAGGCAGGGATGTGAGCAGAGCTGTGCGTGTGCTGCAGGAGGGTTGTGCTAATTGCAGCAGACCGTGGACTCAGGGCAGCTCCTGGGTCTCACCGGTAATAGCAAGGAAGTGGAAAACCCCATGGTGTCCAGCAGTGGCTGGTGACTGAAAACTCACCAAGGCCAAGCTGGGGCTGGTGTAAGGCCATTAGCGCCAGTGGAGCTTTTTCTCCGATTCCCCAGGTGAACTGGACCCACTGGACCTCAGAGATGGAGATGACTGCTATTAAAATGTCACCCAAAATGTGTTCCCCACTATAGTGCTTGAGGGTAGCCCCTTCTAGAGGAGGTTTTCTGTTCCCAATGGCCCTGGGATTTCTCCTGTGGTACCCCAGTAGTCCTTTGTGTAGTTATTGTTTTGGGCAGTGGTTCAAAGAGCCTCCAATAAAGTAAGAGCTTTGCTACAGCCCAGTCATATGATATTTTTCATGCATGATAGTGAGAGTGTGTGTTGCATGCCCTGAGGGTGTGCAGGAGGCTTTGAGGTGCAGAATATCCAGGGACAGTGCAGGAGGACTGTCCAAAACGGAGCAGAGCCAGGCCTGGGGCAGTGTTAACCAGACTGCCGTTTGGAAGAGATCCCTGGGGTGAACTCACCCAGCACCACACCTAGGTTTTGTTTGGAGGAAGCCAATTCATTTGCTCCAAGGAGTGAACTCATGTTTCTGCAATGTGAGCGATGGGGGAGCCAGGAGCTGGGAGGGAACCAGGAGCTGGGTTATTTGACAGTGTGGACCCACCCGAGAGGCGAAGGCGCCTGGGTCGGGACTAGTGCTCCCGCCTGAGCGATGCTGCTTTTGTTCTTGTTGGCATTTTTAAGCTAGGTTTGGTCCCTGGCTGAATGCTTCACTGCCTGTGGCAAGGCAGGGATGGGGCTTTCTTTCAAGCTGCTGTGATTGCTTTGCTAGTACGGGGCTGCCCATTCCCCACTGCTGTAGTCTGGTGGCAGAGAAACAAAAGCCTCCCCCACCCGTGGTATGAAATAGCTGCCCATTGCTGGCTGGAGTAGAGCTCTATGGAGCATCTGACACTGTGGTGCCCACAGATGGTTGAGGGAGGAGCACTGCCCCTCTGCTCCGCTCTGGTGAGACCCCCTGCAGTGCTGCGTCCAGCTCTGGAGCCCTCAGCATGGGACAGGAGCAGGTCCAGAGGAGGGCCACAAAAATGATCCATGAGGAGAGGCTGAGAGAGTTGGGGTTGTTCAGCCTGGAGAAGAGAAGGCTGCAGGGAGACCTTATTGCAGCCTTTCATACTTAAAGAGGACTTACAAGAAAGATGGGACAGACTTTTGTAGGGGCTGATGCAATAGGACAAAGGATAATGGTTTTAAACTAAAAGAGGGTAGACTGAGACTAGATATAAGGGGGACATTTTTTACAATAAGGGCGCTGAAACCCTGGCCCAGGTTGCCCAGAGAGGTGGTCGATGCCCCATCCCTGGAAACCTTCAAGGTGAGGCTGGACAGGGCTCTGAGCGACCTGATCTAGTTGGGGATGCCCCTGCTCACTGCTGGGGGGTTGGCCTAGATGGCCTTTAAAGGTCTCTTCCAACCCAAACTGTTCTATGATTCTGTGGGGCCCTTTTCCAAAAGCACTCCCCTGAGAACCATGCCATTTATCCACAAAGCAGGATCTGGCCTTGCTGGGTTCAAACCCGTGCTGTGCTGTCCCAAAGGTTCAGTTCAGTATAGTGAGCACCAGCAGCATGGTGGAGCTGTCGGTGGAAGCTGGCTGCTGCTGTGCCGTGGGCAGGAGGAGGGGTATTTGGGGACGAGGGCCATGCAGCAGGCTCTGCTGCTGCATGAGGGAGTAGTCTTGCAGGCAGCAAAGCTGCCTGTCTGGTAGCTGAAGTTGCTTGGTCAGTCTGGACCACACACTGTGGTTCTCCTGGGTCCTAAGTTCAGGCACTCCATGGAAGCTGTCTACTTCCATGGTACCGTTACTGCCATCACCAGACCCACCCACTGATAACCAACTGCACTGAAGGGGTCTGGCAGGACTGTGAAAGGACATCCTGGCAGTGCTCACAGGCTTTTCCATAATATAGCTGTATCATCATCATTGTCCCACCTGGATTGTTAGGAGGACTCAGGGCATGTAGCTGTCAAGAGCAAGGTAGGGAAGCCAAGTCTCTTGCACCAACTAGCCCTTCAACCAAGGGATTCCCCAAGAAGTAGGAGGATCCATATGTGTCCACCAGAAAGAAAAAAGGCTGACTCCAAACCCTTCCCAAACACTGTCCACAATGTAACATATCTTGAAAACAGGTGATGATCTTCTGGACAAGGCCTTCAGCTTATTAAGGCTGTTACTCATAGAATAACAGAATGCTTTGGGTTGGAAGGGACCCTTAAAGATCATCTAGTCCAACCCCCCACTATGGGCAGGGACATCTTTCACTAAATCAGGTTGCTCAAAGCCCCATCCAACATGGCCTTGAACACTTCCAATGATGGGGCATCCACAGCTTCTCTCCTTCTCTTCCTCCCCCTCCTCCTTCTCCTCCTCCTCCTCCCAGTAGCACTGCAGACACCAGCCCTGGAGATACTTCAGGGTGATGAGAGAAAGAAGTTTCCCTTGCTCTCAGAACCGACAAGCAAGGAACACCAGCAGTCCAGCTGCACCAACCTGCTGCTTTTCCCCCAAGGTGCCTTAACCCCAGGAAATGTCTGACTCACCCCGGGGTGGAAGGAGGGATGTATGAAAGTCAGTGCTATTAAGCACTGGACATTTATATGAACCTTCTGGAAATATTTTTGGCAGGAGGCGCAGCACAAACAATGAGACAGTGCAGTTGCACTCCGTGTTCGGATGCAGGGAAGAGGCAGCCAAATGCTCTCCCCGGGGGCAGGCCTGATGTGTTTCAACTCCCAGTATAAAAATAAACCAGATGAATTAGCAGACAGGTAAATTCAGCAGCTGATTATGGCATGTTGTGGAGGAGCTAGCTATCAGGAGGGCCTAGCTTACATTGCATCACAAATACGGACAATGGTGTGAACTGGCTTAATGCTCCTAAAGTCCATGGGATGCTCCTGATTGTTCCCCACAGACCCGTCATAGTGAACATACCCTCATGTGGCAGGGGTGGTTACTATACCCTCTCACCCATCTTTTTCTCCAGTTGTTCCCCAACCTCGTCCCTCAGTCTCCTCTCCTGTACCCTGCGTGAGAATACCCTTCAAGACCATGTCTTTGGTGGATAAGAGTGACCCTCCGGGGAGCTGCAGCGAGGCCTGCCTTCCTCGAGAGAGCTGGCTGCGGGCCGAGCGCTGCTCCGGTCAAGTGTGCAGCAGACTTCCCACAGACTTCAAAGGGAGCATCTTTGGTTTTCCAAGGGCGCTGCCTGTGAATCGCAGACGTCAGGGATGGAAAAGACCTGTTAGGTCACATCCCGTCCTATCTTCCTGCCAAAGAAGGGCTCTTCTGCACAGGAATATGTCTCAAGAGTGTTCATCTTGCGTTGCTTCAGCCCCTGACAGCATGGGGATCACTGATAAGACCCATGAGACTCTAGAGCCCTTTGCAGACACAACCAACAAACATCCTCTGGCTCAAGCTCTGGTTCCTGCTGGTCCCAGCCCACTGCCGTGCTGATCTCCTGAAGCTGAGGATGGTGCCAGTATCCTTTCCTTTCTAGCAGACAGCTGCATTCCTTTGGATCAGTGTGAAATTTCAGTTGCAGTTCCTTCCTAATTCCTTTTAATCATTGCAAATATTGCAGGCAAGATGGTGAGCTGCGCTGCCGCTCACAGAAATCCATGAGGTCAGATAAGGGAAATATTTTCATTAACTGCCCGGGAACTTGAGCTCTCCCCTGGTTCCCCCTGGCTCTGAATGGGCCTGCTCAGCTCCCGTCTCTGCAGCTCTCCCACCAAAGCACTGATGTCTGTTTGGCTCAGCCATGATGAGCAAGAAGGTGGCAGAAGGAAAGGACTTGGTGCTCACTAGGAGCGTGACAGATGCCTGCTTGCATTACCTCCTGCCAAAAATCTGTGCAGCGCACACCCCATGGGAGCTGGGAGGGTTACACCTGCGTGGCCACACCAGCATTAGGCATTTTTCCTATTTCTAAGATGCTCACTCTGGTTTGGGTTGGATTTTGAAGATTTCTTGGCATCCAGGTGTGTCATCAACACCCTTCACTCCAGCTTGTGCAAGTCTGTCCCCTCTTCCCTGCTGGCTTTATGTTAAAGAAGGGATAAAACCAAAGTTCTCTTTCTCCCCACTCCCCCCACCCCCCCGCCCCACGTGGGGAAGCTTTGGATCTGGAGCTGAACTAAGTGGTTCATTCCTTTCTCAATTTCCCATGTTTAATTCAAAAGGAAACATTAAAATGGCAGGAGCTGAGCCAAGACAGGGAGGGTTCCTACAAAACAGTTATTCTAACACTGTTACCATGGCAAAAAGTCTTATCTCTTAACGTTGGTGCCCCGCACCCATCACGGTGGTATCTGAGCTGCTCAAGGTGAACCTCTTCCCGTGGACACATGGGCCAGCTCCAGTTTGGACTTTGCAGCATGTGGGAAAAGTGTTGTGTAATCCCAGTCGAGGGTTTTGTCAACTGTGTTAGCACTGAGGTCTTTCTTGGAATTTGTAGCAAACATGTCCTACAAAACAGTTTGGTTTTTATTTTGTTTCTTCTTTTTTTTTTTTTTTAAATGAAAACAAAACACAAAAGAGGGCAAAACAGATGAGGAAAAAAGACATTAGCCTGCCTTCTTGTGTTGTAACTGGACAGCGTCTGGGCGTCAGCCTCAAGGATTTTGTGGTCTATTTTCCTTCCACTTGATTTAACTTCCTTCTTGCTCTAATTCTGAAATTATTCCCACATTTCACTGAATCCTTCCATTTTAGTTTCCATCTTGCTTTGGTCTTTCACACTGCTGTTTGATCTGGGAACCCCACTGTTCTTGTTACATCAGCGTCGAAAGAGACTTGGGTGTTTCTGCTGCCTGAAGCTCTTGCTTTCAAAATAACTCTCGGCTTATTGCATCTGGGGCCAGGTATTATGGACTGAGGGCAAGCGCCGTTGGTGGGTGCATAATGCTGGCAAATAACTGAAGGCAAGGACTTGGAGAGAGATTTTGTTGGGCAAAAAGAGGCCCTTTGTGCCACCAGATTCCAGCCGTTTCCAGCTACCCCTCTGATTTACACTAGAGCAATGGGGACAACACTTAGCCTTGCGTTTTCCTTGACTGCCAGCTTTGCAAAGGGGGTCTTACAGGGTATATCTCAAATCCCGTGGGTCACCTAGTGCTGTTTCCAGCAGAAGGAGCTTGGAATTGGCTCTGTCCCTTTTGGGTTGGTGTTACCAGCAGAGAAGTTTCTGCTCTTTGCAACTGACACCAGAGATCAACGCAGCAGTGACACTGGGTGTTCGCAGAGAACAAATAGATTCCCTGCCTCCTCCGGGGTATCAGTAGCAGATGATGGTATAGAAAAAGGACCTTTGAAGCTTGTTGGCTGGCTCCTGGAGAGGTTGGATACTGATGGGCACCTGGGCTGTATTATACAAGCCAAATGGCCCGTAGGGCCAACAGCATTAAAATCCATGTGCTCGTGGATAAGGGTGATCCAACTTATTGTAGTTGATCTGAATTTCCATAAGTGTTATGGCAGAGCTCCTCCCTAGGAGTGTTTGAAGAAACAGCAGTCAGTGGACAGGTGGGGAACAGTGCAGAGGGAAAAAGGGCTGGTTCCTGTGGGGAGGGATGTCATGGGTGGACAAACCAGGGTCTGATTCTGAGCTTAGCTCTGCTTTGAGCAGGGAGACCCCAAAGGTCTCACCACCTGAAATTGTGACTGTGTGAGCTGTGCTGCTGAGTGTGTTCATAAATGACCTGGAAAGGTGGGTAAGCAGTGAGATAGGAAGCTTGCTGACAATACTCCAGCAAAAGTTATGGATATTTGCTAAAGGTATCAAGGATAAGAATTGCTACAGAGGGACCTTATGACACCAAGTGACTAAGTAATAATATGGCAGATGAAGAAGATGAAGTGATGCATATGGGAAAAGCCATACCAGATCCCACGTACGAAATGATAGACCCTGAGCTGACCATTATCTCAGATGAGGGAGACCTCAGGGTTTCTGTAGATGGTTCAATGGAAATCTCGAGTCAGTGCCTGATAGTGGTCACAAATCAAATCAGACTGATCAGAGAAGGAATATAAAACAGAACGGATAACATCAACATCTGTTAGACAAATAGAACACCCACAACATGAATACTGCATGTTTTTCTGGTCCTTACACCTCCAAAAGGACATGTAGGACTAGGAAACGTTCAGGGAAGAGCAGCAGGGATTATCTGAGTTATGGGTTGGCTTCCACACAGCTGCCAGCTACAGAGGTTTGGTCTTTTCCTTCTGGAAAAGAGTCAGAAGAGGTGATGGAGAGCTGAAAATGTGTGTCACAGAGGAAACGAGTAAAGATGTATTGTCCTCTCTTCTAGTACAAGAACTGAGGAATCTCAAGTGAAGGCAGTAGGAGCTAAGTTCAAAACAAGCAAAAGGAGGGCTGTATTGTATAGAAAGGGAAGAAAACTTTGCAAAAGAATATTGCAGGTGCTAAAAGTTGAAAGATGTTCACCTTACCAGACCAAATTAATGGACAAAAAGATCTATCATGGGTTGCTAAATACAGAGGAGGCACATCTAGCTGAAGTCATGGAGCTGACATTAGTTGGAACCTGGCAGAATACTTGGGGAAATACTATATATGCCTGAGCTGCTCTTCGCCTCCCTTGGCATCTGCATATGGCTGCTGTGGGGTTTGTGGAGGGGATGAAGCCATCTCACCTCATGTAAAGTCAGGGACATCCATCCAGGAATGAGCCTGGCTTTGTGTCTCTGCAGACAGTAGAGAAGGTGAGGCATGAGCATGGCAAGAAGTGTTAAAAAAATCTCCAACCGTAAGCGGAGTTAAGACACCGCCGAGAGATGAGGAGGATGGAGATTGGTACAGAGGCAGGTGGTAGAGGGTCACTGAAGCATCCCAGTGACTGATGTAGTATGAAAAGTTAGATTGACTTGCAGTCAGATAGCCTGAGTGGCTAGGATGGATCGCAGATAAATGCCCAGCTCCAGTTTCCTATAGGCAATAGACTCTTGGGCATTAAAAGATGAATGACCTTTAGCGGTTTTGCAAACTAGCGAATGGGGTCCCAAGCCTATTGAACTCAGAAGATCTCTCTTTAAGCCAGACGTGTCAAAGTTGTGTGCCTAAAGTTGAGCGTACGTGAAGTGTTCTGTTGGATCATGGTTGAAAAGCAATCAAACCTTCTGCAGCAGGAAAGGTATCCTGTTCAGTTATTTAGACACATGCTGTTTAGTTTGAATTGTTTGAATGTTTCACATTACACTAGAAACCTTCAAGGGTAAAGAAATAAACCGCATAAGATACAGCCAGGGCCCTGAACCAGGCTCTGGTTTGGTCTCTTCTGGGAGGTGAGGTACTGTGATGGGGTGTTTCAGCAGGTAGGAATTACTGCCTCCAGCTCCTGCTCCTACAACAGCATTGTGTTTTTGCATGGGCTGGATGTCATGATTGATGCTGTTTGAGTGCAAAAACACCAGGTTGTGATACACTTGCTCATACCCCCCTTCTTGCCGTATTCAGCAAGACCTGTGATGGCATTGGAGCTACTTGCAGGGTGTAAGTTACTCAAGACAAGTAACTGGGTGGCATGGGGGTTGCAGGTTTCTGAGAAAAACAGGGCCTCTGCGAAGCGAACTGAACGGCAGGCAGGCGTCCCAGGCCATATCCTGCCATCGCGTTTTAAGCAGAACTGCCCCACTGAAATCAAGAGGCTTCGTGCTGCTTTCATCCCCATGGAGATCAGCGGGAGAGCTCTTCTTAAAACCTGTTGGGACCATATGGCCTTTTATCACTAGAGTTTCTATTTATGTTAAAAACTGCTAAGAAAATAACCTACAGTTGTTTTGTCATGCTTCAAGCAAGATATTTTGTTTATCTGGCCTAATTTTTAATTTTATTTTTTTTTTTCCCTGTTACCCTTTCTAGGTTCCCTGCTATTCTTATGGTCAAAAGTTGTCCAAACTGGCCATCTTGAGAATAGCCTGTAACTATATCCTTTCCCTGGCCAGACTAGCAGACCTGGATTACAGCGCTGACCACAGTAACATGAGCTTCTCTGAATGCGTGGAGCAGTGCACTAGGACCTTACAAGCAGAAGGAAGATCTAAAAAAAGGAAGGTATGTTACGGCCTCCCCCCCTCACCCCCCGAATAACGGTAAAAGTTACAAAAGGGGAAAAAAAGGGAAAAAAGAAAAAATTCTAAGCAGTTTCCTTCCTTTCTCAACCTCTTGCGATTTTCCTGGGTTTTTTTATCTCTTGCCTTTCTCTCTCACTTTTTATCCTCCGTCCATCTGATCTTGTAATAACCACATTCCTCTCTAATCAAAAGCTTTTCTCTCCTCCCCATCCTCCGTGCAGAGCTCTTCCTCTCGTTAGTCGCCCATCGTGTATTTTAACACGAGCGTGATCCTATTAGAGTCATCTTGGGGCTGTTATTTGTTAAACCAAACCAACCTCACGTCGCCTTTTGGAGCCCATAAAACACGGTCGCCCGCCTGTGTTTTCTGTTTTGTTTAATCTAACACTTACCTCCGAGAAAAATCACCCGACAACAAAAAAAAAGTAGCTAATGGAGATGTTGTATGTATAAACACATTAGTAAGATGTATGACCTGAAGGACATGTGGGTATCTTGAGGAAACGACGTTAAATCTAATTACGCCTTGCATTCCTTAGGTTACTTAACACTGAACCAATTAGGTGAAATCATCGTCAAGCGGCGGGAGGAGGAAGCAGAGCGTTCTGCCAGTTTTCCTCTCGGAGAGTGACATGGGTGAATTAAAGGAGTGATTGATGTCTTTGTTCAGGCTTTTATGACAAAAAGAGTTTTGTAAACTTGAATTGAACTTCCCCCTGCTTTCTGGGCTCGCTTGTCAGGCAGGATAATAAATCAGCGGGATTTTAATGGATGAATGGGCAGCTAAGCTGGGGAGCAGGCTCCTTCCCCGGTGTCGTTAAGATCTGCCTCCCATTCGGGCAGGTTTCCTCACTTTTCCTCCTCTTTAGCCCAACAAATCATCCTGCAGAAATTCAGTTTATAAATAAACACAATAGCACACTCCCTGTCGCTTCCTCTCGCTGTCATGGGCTGTATTTATGCCCCTGGAGCAGCAGTGCCAGGTGGAGATGCGGCACCACTCGCCCGCAGCCAACAGCACCAATTGAGGTGCACTGGGAGGTGCGGGGGGAGCTCCTGAGCATGGCTCAGAATTGAGGGTTCATTGTGGGGTCCCTAGTGCCGCAGGCGGTGGTGTCCCAGGGCCACTGATGTGATGCCAGCAACCCTAGGGCGAGGTGAGAGTTGGGTCTTGGGTCCCCTTCCCAAATCGAGGAGAAGTGGATGAGAATCCTTTCTGGGGCTTCGGCAAGATTGCTAGTTGGGTCTTGAATCCCCCTCCCCAGGTTGAGATGTGGGGTAAGAAGAGGATGAGCATCCTTCTTGGGGATTCAGCACATTTTTGGGCTGGTGTTCAGGCTTTGGGTTCCCGATGGGCTGAGACCCGTGGTCTTGGCTTATGTAAACCAACGCAAGCTTAAAGACAGAAAACACAGAGACAGACTTCAAATGGCTCCGAATCCCAGGGTGTTCACATCTGAAGGTTACGGCTGGGCCCATCCTTAATTAAAAAATAAATTAAGAATTAAAAGCCTTCCATTTATGGCATTTGTTCTCTATAGTTTGCTCCAAATTGGCGGCAAGTCCCAAACCCTTCGAGAGTGCATGAACTTTCACAGGGCATCAACACAATCCGCCTCCCAGCTGGCCCCCACTGATCTGCAGAAACAGCGGAGAAAAAAAAAAATGGGAGAAACTCTGCCTTTTCTCCACATTCTTGAAGCACGTGCACCCTAACCCTTCTCCAAAGGCCCTCTCCAAAAAGAAAGCTGGGCTTTGTACCCAAGGCAGGGCCTTTGTCCCTGCTCTGCCTTGCTTTTCTTTCTGGAAAGTGTCTTGCAAACGCATTTTTGCTATTTGGGCAAAATTGCCCCAAGTTTAGGGCAGCCCATGGATTCCCCTGGCTGATAGGTATCATTTTATTTCCAGCAGTATTTGCTCAGGTGATGGGAAGAGCATGTTCAGCTGATGATGAAGCTGAAACCAGTAGGTACCACTAAGTAACACCAGTAATTCCCAGTAGGTAGGGATGGGGATGCAAAACCTGGGTTAGGAGGATTCATCTTGGTATCCCCCTTCCTCTTTGAGCCATGCAAATCAATGACATTTTGAGCACAAGGGAGGGAAATGCCATTGTCAAGGGAAGTTATAGATCCGGGATGGCTGTGCAGGGAAGATCCGAGCTCTGGATGTCAGGTGGTGTGAAGGGATGTCTCTCCTGGGGGGTCTCACGCGGGCGGCTAGATGAGGATACAATGGCTTGGCCCAAAATCACCGCACCCTCATTAATTTTGAAACCAGCACGTTTTTCTAAGCTGTGTGTGTTTTTAATCAGGTCTCCAAAACCACTGCTCGCTGAGCAATTCCTCTGAATTATCGACTTTGGGGTGGTTGTTATATTTTTGTTGTTGTTTTTTGGGTTTCCTTTTTTATTCTCTCTTAAAAAACAAAATCACAGCAAGCCCGAGCACAGACCTCCACTCCTTGAGCTCTACTGTTGAGTCCACAGCACCCTTATCTCCTATCGTCTCTATTTTATTGTGTCTCTGCCTCTGTCGCTCTCTCTCAGCTCTCTGATTGCGATGTGCTGTGGCACCGTGAGCTTTTCACACAAAAAAGTAGCTGGTTGGAGTTTGTTTTGGCAGGCAGGGGCTCCAGATGTTGTGTTTGCAGGATTGTGCATCGCCTTTTGCTTTGTTTTTGAGGGCAAATTATCTGCTATCCCTAATGTTAGGTTGTTCTTCAGACTTTGCCGTTGCAATAGAAAATTTAATGGCTGTTTTTCTCCCCCGCTTCCCACTCCATTTTGTTAATTAGAAAAGTTGGCTTTAGCCTTTCAAACTTGACTAGGGAAAAAAAAAAAATCCCCTTTCCAGTCCTAACTACAGTTATACGGTGATTTTAGTTGTTGCAATTGAGACTTGACTGAGGGTGTTTGGTGATGTGAGATCTCATTTATAAGCAGCAAAGGAGGTAATTGAAGGGCTTCAAATGCCTTTTCCTTTAAAAAAAAAAAGCTGCAGGGCGGGTGGTGAATTCTGATGATACTCTTCATTTTTTAAAGCTGCCTTTTGCTTGGTTATACAAGCGATCTGGACTAAGCCTTGCCCTTTAACGTGCATGCAAGGGACACACCACGGCGGAGATTTGGGTTGCAACAGCCTTAGCAGAGCCCTGATTGCTGCTGGGGCCACACCAGTGTCCTGGGAAAAGGCGGGGGGGATCTGACCTTGGCTCCAGCCAAGAGCATCCTCCGGCAGCGCTGAGGATGCGACAGCGAAAGGAGGTGGATCACAAAGAGGAGTCCAAGTTCTGTCATTCCTGGTGTACCCTGTTTCTGCATGGGACGTGATCCTGAGCGGCCAGAGGTCGTCTGATAGCCTTGCATGGGTTTTGTAGGGTTTCAGGTTCAGCCTGCTGTTTGTACAATCTCTTTTTATAGCCTTTTCCCCCAGGGCCAAATTCTGGTGCCCTGCAGGAAGGCGGTGTTACGGCTCAGAGTAGGGTTAGGGCTTTAGGGTGCATGGCCAGGTGCTCTCGCTGGAGATTGGTGTTTTTGTGGGTGCAGAGCTGGGCACCGCAGCCCGCCACATCCCCCAGCCCCACAGGATCTGGCCCACAGGGCTATGGGGCGAACCTTACCTCCCTGCCAGGCAGCACAACCACAGCCCTTCAGTCAACAGAGAGCAGGACCCGACCACTAACAAATACCCTGTGCAACACACCCAGCACTGAGCAGAAAACCCCGAGCCTAAAAAAAAAAGAAACCAAAAACACCAAGCTTTCATCGCAAGGTTCATTTTCTTTTCCTTCCCCTCCCCTCTTTGCTTTTGATTAGCCCTCGTGCTAGGCAGCAACATCGCCGCGGCCATGGGAGCTAAGCCGGAGCAGGGAGGGATGGGTGAGGGATTTTTTTTTTGCTTCATCCTCCCCCCGTCCCAGCTCTTCTGGCAGTCGCAGACTCCAGATGTTCGGAGCGCGAGCTGGGAAGTCCTGCTGGCGCCACTTGGGGCAGAGGGCAGGGGAAAGGCACGCGAGCTGGAACCCGGAGTACTCAGTCACTGCAGGACTTGGCGCATTCCCCAGCTCACTGCTGGCACATTCCCCGGCTCTCTCCTGGCCATCTGTTCCAAAAAAACACTTTCAGAACCTCATCATCACTCAGGATACAACACTGCGAGCAGCTGTTAGCAAGGCAGAAGGAAAAAAAAAAAAAAAACCACACACACACATAAAAAAAAAAAACCAAACCATGCGAAAGGTCTCTTTGTGAGAGAGGAAACTGGGTTATGAATAACAGGCGAGCAGTTGGAGCTCAATAAAAGTTTTCGGCTGGAATTTAGTTTCTTGTTTTTGTGCCTGTGTGTGTGGATGCACACAGACGCAAGGAATTAAAAATTTAAAATGCACTCTCTCTATATATATATATATATTCCCCAATAATTAAATTATATAGAAGCACATATAGAATGAAAAGCCACTCTATTTGTTGCAGTCTGCTGCACTAAAATGGCTCACATTGTGTATGTAATTATTGCAGTATATAAAATAGTTATTGTGGTGTTCTGCCATGCCTTGATGTCGCCTCATTGCTACTTTGCTAAAAGCAGGGCTCCAAACGTAGGTAACGCTTATTCCCATGGAAAAATTCAAAGGAGGGCGTTCTGCAGGCAGAGTTACTTGCAGAAGTGAACAAGTTAAGGTTTTGATAAAAAAGAAATGGTAGTGGCAGGCTTGATTTGTATGGCACTGAAACCATTTGCTTCAAGCACATTTTTTCTATAACACGGTATCATGACTCATGATTTATTTAGACAGAGCCCCAAGATAAAGCCACAGCTCCCACCCCCTGGTCTGCATGGATGATCCTGGCTGCCGGGGCTTGCTGTTATTGATCATCTGATATTGATTATTACAACACGTTCGGAGCCAGCACAGTAAAAATCTTGATGATCTGCATGGCATTTCTTCCTCACCACTTCCCGTCCTGTGCAGGTTGCGCGGGGAGGGGGGGTCTGATAATGAGGTTCGACCTCCCTTTCTCTGCAGTTTGACTTAGCAGAGATTCCTCTTTAAAAATAGCTTCATTTCCCTGCTAGGACTTGCAGGCGAGAGCGGGCAGCCAGCCAGTCTGCTTCCCCACGGCCGCCGGCTCCGCGGCCCCAGGGAGGAGCTGGACCACAGGAGAGCAGCGACCGACCCGCTCCGAGCCGTCCATCTGCCTGCGGGGCAGCAGGACAGGAGCATCCCCAGGAAAGGGGAGCCTGGATCTGCCTGGCCACGGGTTATCCCTGCCCCATGCTAGCTGAAGGATTACGCACGCGGGGAACAGACCTGTGTAAAAATAAGGTGGCGAGGGGGTCATGAGGCTGTGTAAGCACCGTAGCAGATTCCTGTGCTTATCCCTTGCGTTTGGTATGTCCCTGCAACCCGAAACAGCAATTGCAAATGGGGCATGGATGTGAGGCTAAGGGCTCGTGACAAGTTCATGAGCAAGTTCACCCAGCGCCGGGCAGGGAGGCTGCAGCAGCTTTGTGCATCCCCGAGGGACCGCGCGCTGTGCGTTGGCCCCTCGGGGGGTTGAGCATCAGTATCCCAAAGAGCAGGGCCCAAAGCTTTTCCTTGAAAAAGGGGTGTGATGAGGGACCCCACCGTTGCATGACAGCACCCCAAAAGCCCCTTTGCTTTAAGGGGTGTTGGAGCAGCCGCATAGCAGCATGCAAAGACTGGGGCTGGGGATTTGCTCCCACGGTGGGAGCAGGCTCCCAGTGTAGGCTCCGTTCCCTTTGTAGTGAGGGTATTACCAAGAACAGGGTAAGATCTGCCCCACAGCTATCAGGTAACTACAGTAAAAGAAAATGTGAGTAGAAGAGACAGGAGAAGCCCTGGAACAAAGGCTGACTCAATTCCAGAAGTGCTTTGATTTATAGAGATTGAAATGCTCCGGGATGCTGCAAACTCACCAAGGTCATTGGGCCAGTTGTCAAATTCAAGAGCCATGGGAGTTCTGATATTATTAGTTTAAAGCAGACCCTGGTTAATAAATCTGTCTTCAGAGCTCCTGGCTGGAGTGGAAAAAGGTGGAGGGGGGAAAAAAAGGAGCCTGTTCCCACCTAACATAACCCATGGCCAGCACCTGGGGGACCAACCAAGCAGGGCCAACGAGGTCTGCTGGGACCTTCCACCGTGTTGCAGAGGGTTCTCTCCATTCCTCTTTCCATTTTCTTTGCCTTGAACATACAGCCCTTGGCTGGTTTGTACGTATTCCCTCTTGCCGCCTTCCATGGCTGATCTTCCCCGGTTGCAAAGACTTCAGAGCAGAGACTTGTCACTGAGGCTCCTCTTCCTAAAACCATCCTGCTTCCGAAAACCCACCAATATTTTTTATCAGCATTGAGCACCCTGAGCTAGAGGACAGGGTCTCTGAACAAAGCAGGAGGTTCATGGTAATTTCAAACTGCAGTCTCAGGTCCTGTTTGTTCAGCACTTTAAGGAGCACCAGAGGCACAAGAGAGGGGACCAGGGGCCCTGTGACTCCGATGGCTTTGGCTTAGGGCACGAGGCTCCTAATGCTGGGTAATTCGTTCCTGCAGTGGAAAAGGTTTTGCTTGCTAAGGCTGCTGTTCCAGACAAGAACAGGGGGGATTTGTCTCTCTACTGTCTGTTAATATTAATGAGAGTAGTCATTGCTTCCCTCCTTTTTCTTCTTCTACATTTTCTTTCCATGTGGGATAAATTAAACAACTGATTTTTCTGTTACAGTTTATTAATATATAATATTTATCATTGGAAAATATTTTTAGGGGTTTCCTAACAAAAACAATTGTGACACACAAGGCTGTTTGTCATTCTCCCACCTAAATCTCATTTATTCAAAATCCCAAATCCTAGTTAAGGCCTTGAATTAGGGCAATAGTTTCCACATTCTCCTGCTTTGAGCAGCACTAGGTAGCATCTTAGAATCAGCAGACACACCTCCTTACTGATAATAACTGCAATAACAAGCTCTGTTTTCAGATTTAGTGTGTGCCAGGTGTGAAGAATTCATTATTGGTTATGTAGGAGAGTAACCAATGCAGACTGGGACCAATGGAGTGGCTTTTATCTGGGGACTTTGTTGTCACAGGGATACACTGGGATGCAGCCCATGGCTCTGTCCTATCCTCCAGCAGAACTACGTGGCCAAACGCCACCTCCACCATATCCAGATGTGCTGACCCCAACTCCAGGAGTCCAGGGTCCAGCAGAGACCAGCATTTCTTGCATGGAGGAGGGCCGGGGCCCTTACTGAGGGGAATCCTGATGGTCCTGGGGCAATCCTGTGCTTCCCAGGGCCTGCACTTTGCAGGAGGGTGTGGCAAGGTGGGTTTGGGTTCCCCTGCCCCTTAGCCTGGTGTGGATGCTCAGCTGTGATGGTTGATCTCACAAGCAGCTGCCCTAATAATAAAAATAAATTAAATAAATTAAACAAAATTAAATTCTAAAATAAAACATCAGTATCTCAGTAATATTTTATACCTTCGTGTTAAAATATCCAGTCATGGAAAAGGAAATGCAATACAGACACAAAACGGATTGAGGAAAAAAATGTTTTTCAGACCAAGCTGTAAGGAGTTTGACCTTTTTAAGGCTGTCAGAAAGGTGGCTGATCTGTCCAGGGAATTGATGACCATGTCCAAAGGATCTTCAGCGGCCATACTGCACCCTTAAAGGCTCTTAAATCCACTGGCAAAAAGCAAGCAACGGTGGTTGGACTTGGTAAATGGGATCTCATTTCCAAGTTTCTAATTCCTAAGTTACTTAAAGGAGGATTTAGGAGCCCACGTGATGAAGGCAGTTTGGACAACAGAGATGTGATCTCATGAAAGAGCAAGCCCTGAGGATTTTACTCTGGTTTGAACTATGGTAACAATTGTTTGTGGGTTATTCACAGGACTTATTTTAATGTTAAAGGGGGTTTAGATGAGGTTTCCCCTGTCTGAAGCTTCTGTGCTTCGGAGCTGTGCATTTTCCAGCGAGCCTGGCTGTCATACTCTGTAGCCAAATGCAATTACCCACGTACATCTGCCACAGCCGTGACTTGCAGAGGGATGCGCAGGCACAAGGGACAGGTTGCAGTCCTGCAGGCTGAGAAGCCGTGCATGCAGAAAAGTAAATGCAATCGTTGAAATACATCCCATAGCCTGTACAAATCCAGCTTGTCCCAACTCCTTTGCTTTTCCTCTGTAATTCTGAGATTGGCTTCTGAAGCTGAAAATAGACCCAAAAAGCCGCAGGTCTTGTCAAAAGCAGGCATTTGCCATCATTTGTAATTTTTCTGCAGCAGGAGCTGGAGCCAGCACCTAATTACCTGGTTGTATTTCTTCCCCAAACCTTCCTCGTCCCCTCCCTGCCAGTCCCCCTGCTCTGTGTAGGCTCTGGCCACCGTTGTGGCACCTACAGGTGGTTGCTCTGCAAGGCCAACTCTCAGTGGGTCCCATGGCCACCAGTCCCTGAGGACACCCCACTTGTGTCAACAACAGTCGTTCGTGCAAGGAGCCACCAGGACACCACGTGTTCTCTGTTATGATAGTGCATCTTTCTCTTTCCAGGAGTAATAACCAGGAAGGGAGGATTCAGAAGAGCTTCCAGCCAGAGTTACATCTGTTCTTGGCAAAGGTTGCATGATCCAGATGAAGACTGCAAGCAGCTTTTTTTGCAGAAACCCCTTTTTGAGATGATGATTGGCCAAGGAACTTTCTTAATCTCTGGAACAGAAAAGAAAAAGCAAAAAAGAAAAAAAAAAAGGACATGGATGCTTTTAATTGTTGTTAAGCCAGCCACCTTTTAGTACGTGCAATTTATTTAGCACTTTTCCCTTTGCTTAAATGGGAAATGTTACCCTCTCAGCTCATGTGTACAGTAATTTTTTGTTGTTGTTGTTGTTGCTGTTGTGCCAAAGATTTGATGGAGCTTCTACACTGTGTCTTATTTTTGCCTTAACGTTAAATCTTTGAGCCAAAGAAAAGTCAGAGGTGCCATTCAGATGGTGGCAAGCAGGCCAGCCAGCTGTCGGTGACAAAGCCGAATTTCTGAATCCTTCTGTGAGTCGCCTCTTATTTCTCCTGCCCGCACTTCTCTGCCTGCAGCCCCAGAGCCAGCATTCAGTGTGGGCAGGAGCTGAGACAACACCAAATTGTGCTTCGGCGTTCAGGTTTGCTTCTTTCTTTGAGCTACTCCGTAGTTCTGCCTTTTGGGCAATTTCCTGACGTTCCTGCCTGTGCAACATATCCACAGGGTAGAAATACTGACATGAAGTGAGAGCTGAAACAGGAGCTATGATTTTTTTTTTTTTAATAAATAAATAAAATTAAATAAGCAAAAGCGAAGTGCCATGTAAAGCAAAAAGACAAAAGGAAATCAAAAGAAAGTTCAGCTAGGCAGAACAAAATGCAGCAAAACGATTCAGCGGGCGTTTCAGGTTTGTGAAGTCGTTTTTTCCATGGGGTTTTTCAAGGGGTCGGAAACCCGTGTAATGCAAAAGCATTTGAATCCTATACTGTACCTTTCACTTCAAATTGAAGTAAAAAAAAAAGAAAAGTTTGAGAAACATTTGCTTGGAGTAAGCAGACTTTATAGGTAATGCAGTTCGTATGCAAGACATCTGCTAATGATGGCGGGGACGGAGCGCTGTGTTCAAGTAAAAAAAATATGGGTTTCCAAACCAAGGAGATTAACATATTTTGTTTCCCACTCCAGGGGAAAAGTTATTTGCAAGGCCAGATACACATCCTGGCTACATCAGCATAAATCAGGTTCCCAGGCGTCTGACTTACTCCAGTCTGAATCTGGCCAGGCATTGCCAGGCGCTGGCGAGGGCGAGGGGCTGGGGCGGGCGAGCATCGGCGGGCAGGGGAGGGGAATAGTCTCTGTTTTACTGACATGAATACAAAACTTGAACTACTCAGTGCCTGCCCGTTTATTTCCCAAGCTGAGCAATTGGAAGATGACCGCTGAGCTGGGGAGCTGGTATGCAAAACCTGAGCTTACTGGGGCAGGGTCTGGGTCTGGGGGAAAGCCAGGCTGTGCAGTGCCGGTCTGCTCGCTGCCCAGTCCCCTGGCCCAGTCAAGGATGGGTGAGCTCCTGGTAACAGTGCTTGAGGTGTTTTCTGCCTGATTTCTGGGACACACGGAGGATGGCTCCCTCCCAGCTGCCTCCCAGGAGCTCATTATACTGCTCACCCCTCTGCCCTCACCGCCGGTCATTATTAGCAGCCCAATAAAATACATTTCTAGATTGTCATTTGTATTTCTTTATTAAAGCACAGTTTTTAACCCTGTCTTTACCTGTATATAACCCTGTTATATACATTAAGGCCAGCTTTGTACCTTATAGCAGGGAGAGGGGCTGAGCTCATTGACCGCAGGAAACACTCCAGGAGTGTTTGCACCCACGTGAAAGGGTTGGGTTTAAAGTGCATTTGCTTTCGAGAGCCCACAGATGTGGCCCAGCCACAGGAAACAGTGAGAGAAGGGGAACTGGAAGGCAGTAAAAAAAAACAGTATCGCAAGATGACCTAGAAGGGGAACAGCAGTTTTTGCATGAGGCCACACTGCAATTCTCCCATCTGGGATTTGAACAAGAGCAATAGGGACAATTTGGGGTTGTCCCCACTGTGACACACACAGCCTACACCATGTAGCTGGGGGCTAAGAAAACCCTGTGGGCATTTCTGTCTTCAAGCATCAACCAAAATTCACCAAGCTTGTTAATTTGAGAAATGCCATTGTATTTTAGTCAGTAGTTCTGCAGTGACTCTCAGGTTGTGAGAGTTAATAATTACCAGTAAGGTAAGGTCTGCAGGGAGGGTCAGCAATACAATACTGCTGATATTCTTTATTCACCTTTTTTTTCCCTTCCATTCCTGTTGATAGATACAGAATTTACTGCAAATACGTAACTCAGAAGCTGGGCGGCATCATTGGGTTGCGACTGGGGCTTTAGGTTATGCAATATTGTTTGTCCCCCTGATTAGGGAAACATTAACCTTTGGGATCAAGTTGCTTCATTTACAAACTCCCAAATTCATTTGCCTTGAACATTCCCTGTTATTCCCACCCTACCGCTGCCCTCCAGTAAATGCAGGCAGAAAGATAGACCTTAAAAGGTTTTAAAAAACAAGTTTCCTTGGTTTAAGTGAACAAGCCTCTACAAGAGGCTGTGTGAATGCTTTTGCAGCCCAGCGGGAGATCAGGCGAGGTGAGAGGAGCGGCAATGGCCGTCCCAACCACTGCCCCATGCTGCCCAGCCCAGCTCCACCAACCAGCTCTGACAACCACAAGGGTAATTTTTTTAGCAAAGGGTAGCAAGCATGAGTTTGAACACCATAGCGGAGGTGACACTCTGCTTTCCTAGACAGGCACGCAGCTGGGGTCAGCCGAGGTACAGAGCCGACCTTGCCTCACTCCTCCCAGCAAACATGCCGAGTGATCGCTCTCTGCCAATAGCAAGGCAATGATGTTTGTATCATGCTGGAAAAGCAAAACAACCCCTGTGCTCTCACCTCCCCAGGGTCAGCAGAGCCAAAGCCTTTGCTCCCAGTTGGCGCCGGCCCCCAGCTCCAGGTCTTGGATGGGAGGGCACGGGAGCCCTTGTAATGCAGCCCCCGCGTAGGACAATTTGCAGGAACTCAGCTGACCATCACCCACCATGGGACAGTGTGGAGGTGACGTTCATTAGGCAAAGGGGATGCTGAGAGGCCAGTGGGATTTGTTTGTGGTTTTCCCAGATGCTGAATGCTGTATTAAACCAGAAATCACACCCCAAACCAATCAGTCACCAGCTGCAGTGAAGGGCATCAGCACTTCCCCTTATTTCTGATCTTATAACTGCTGAGGGAATTTAGCAGCCAAGGAGTTGCCAAAGGTGAGGACCTAGGTGAGGATCATCTTATGAACGTGGCAACACCACCAGACTTGTTCGAAGCATTGCACAGGATTCGCAGCAGCAGTCACCATCTACCTGCATGATAAGTAAATGTCCTTGCAGCTGCCATGTCCTTCTTGCACAAGGAGCCCTGCCCTGCAGAGACACCTTGAAATCCAAACATCTTCAAGCCAGGTTTTATATCAGCTTAAGTTGCCTGGGGCTGAAACGCTGTCTACAGAGTCTCAAAAATACCCTTTGTAATAATCGGTCCCATAAAGCCAGATTCTTCCTTTTATCAAGGGTTTTGTCTTGCTCAAGGGCAGTAGGATCAGCAGAGCTGCAGGGGAGCAGTAGGAGCTTTCCTGCCATTTCTGCCCTTGAAGGTTAAGCACGAAAACACCACAAGAACAGTCACGCTGCAAAAGGACAGAGATCACTAGGTGCCTGGGCTTCTGAAGACATCCCTGCCAGCTTCACATAAATCAACAGCTGCCACTTCCCAGCCTCTTGGGCTTATTAAGCATCGAGGATATAAAGCATAGGGCAAGTGATGAGTGCAGAGCCCCTGCACGAAGGACCAGCCTCCTCTAGGCAAAGACCCCCATGGTGGTGCTGCCCCTGCTTGAATCCCAGCTATGACCAGACAAGGCCCGGGCAAAAAGCAAGGTGGGATGGATCCCAAAAGGCTGTGTCAACCCAGGATGAAGAGGCCTGGCCACCACACTTGCCTGTTTTCTACAGTGAAGTGGTTTGTGCTCTGCTGTGTGTCTCCATCAAGGCCAGTGGTATTATTTTGGCTTTATCTTGATAAAAACTCATGCTGGCCCTTTTTACTGGTCTTCGTAGACCAATGCAACCACTTTTGCACAACAGCTCTCACCAGGCTCAGCTGAACACCTCCATCTCCCTCTGCCCTACCTGAACAGAAATATTACCACTCAGGCTGGCTGGCCAGTATTTCCATGGACAGGTAATAATGTCTTTGGCAGGCTGGTGCTGGGCCCCATGGTTCCCATTCATCATCCCTGCTCTAACAGGCTATTTCCATACTGAAACAGGGAAAGCGAAGACCTCTGCCCAAACCAAGGAGGCCAAGGCTGATAACTTCTAACCACGTGCCCCTGATTTTCTCCTCATATTGTCAGTTTGAGGTGCTCTGGAGAGGTAAACAAAACTCCCATTAACCTGGGTGAGAGTGGCTGCCCCTTATCCTGTCGCTGTGGAGAAAGGAGGCTTGATGTTTCAAGTCAGTGCTGTCAAAGTGCTGCTGGGATGCTGCAGACAGAGCACAGAAAGCAGGTTAACCTGTTGACTAAAGGAAACCATGCATCAGACGTAAATAGATGTTGAATAGATGTTGAAACAGAGGTCGCCATGTGAACTTTTTGATATAGTGGTATAGGAAAAAAAAGAAAAAGACCCCATTGCAGCTGCCCTCCACCTACCTGCCCTCCATGCCAAGGGCTGAGATGATGCACCTCGGAGTGCTAGGATGGCAGTGCCTAAATCAACCCATTAATGAACGTGGATCAACCCAACTCACTCATAAAGCTGCATGCAAAGGTCAGGACTGACGTTGCACCCCTTCTGTGGCATTAATCCACGCTGCACCTGATGCTCCCTGACAGATGCCAGCACTAACACAATTTCCCAACAAGCTACCTACCATTGGCAGGCATCAGTGGTCACCTTTCAGGGAAGCTTTAAAGTGCCTCAAAGCGCTTTTTTTACAAATCTTGGGCCAAGCCCAGCTCTTCCAAACTGGAAGGTCAGACGCAGCATTTGCACAGCTCACCTGGTGATACGCTGGCCCAACTCTGCTCGCTGCTGCATTTAGAGGATTTATTCCCTCCCTGTACAGCCCTGGGGCCTGGAGAACTATCTCCCCCCACAACTAACTAGGAGATCCATCATCTAAGCAAGATGATGTGGATCCCTCTTCCTAGATGGCTGCTTTGATGAATACAGTATATATGCACATGCACACACACAAAGCTATGTAGAAAGGGTTTCCACCTTGGTTTTCAGATGTAATATTTCACAAAGTTAACTGTATTTCACTGGGAGTTTCTTTATTCCTGCCCCGCTATATGTAGCAGTGGCACCAGTTACACTGCAGCTGTAAGATGTGTATTGTAATTATCAGTAATTGTATTCACTTACTCCATATAAAAATATCAGCACAGTAACATGAATGATTTGTGTAATGATATATTTGCTGTTATTAGGACCTAATATGTTATGCCTGTAATTACATACTGTGCCCCATATAATAGGCCTGGAATTGCTGTGTAAATTTTGGGTAATTACAGAAAACTATGCTACAAACAGGTCCCCCTAGACCAAGTCGAGTGTTCACTACCAGGAAATGACCAATATTAAAGGCTCTGCAGTAGACAAACCAATAGATTGAAAGCCAAAAGCTGTCTGAATATATAGCACTAATGATGGGGAAAAAGAAAGAGCATGCAGGTATATTAGGGAGAGAAATATCCAGTGCAGGGAGCAACAGAAGTACCAGTCCAGGTAGTGTTATACCTGGGGAACATTTCTTCTAACCCTGATTTTGGCAATACTCCAGCCAAAATCTGAGGAACCTCCAGTAGGTGCAACATAAGCTCCAAATAGCACAAACTCATTCAGATGCAACTGTTTCAAAGGATTTAGAAGCCGTACTTATCATTAAAAAATAAAGTTATAATGCTTGAATCGAGATTAAAAGTCTGCCAGAGGTCATCACAGCTTAATGCGCAGTCAGGCTTTCCTAAATCGGCTGGAAACATTGACATTGATTAAAATGTATCCTCTCCTTCCCAGATCCAAGAACTTTTCCAGATTTCAATGCACTTTTTTTGGTGAAGCTGATCCTTGCCCTCCTCACCGCAGTATCTGCACATCTTCCATCTAAAATCAATGGTCCCCTGTGGGCTCCTCGCCGTTGTGATCGTTTCTCCCAAGGATGGGACGTGATGGGAAGAAATGAGATCAGCCATTTTTATGGCTGAGTGAATAGTTACGGGCTTTGAGGGCTTTCTCATGGTCATGAACCTCAGAACAACTTCTGATTATTTTAATTTCACTGCAGCCTTCCAGCTTCGTCATCTACACTGCCAACTTCTATTAAGGTTCCATTAAAAGCCAATGAAACACAGGGCTTTTTACAATACCCTTGACAGAACGATTTTGCTTTCTGGATATAGTACAAATTTTTAGCCAGAAATACATCTTTTTTGGTAAAAAAAAAGGGGGGGGGGGGGAGGAGAGAGAAAGACAGACAATTTGAAGCAGTTCAAAATATTTCACAAAATGTTGTCACACTGTCTCAACCAGAAAAAACAATCCAGAAAAGCTGATTTTTCAAAGCAAAACATTGATTTTTCCTTTCTGCCTATCGTAATTACATTTGTTTCCACTTGCTTATGAAAAGCCCCAGATATCAGACAATATTTCATTTTGTGTAGAGCTAAATGTTTTGTTCAGAACAAAATATTTTCCACAACACTTTGTCATCGATAAATGTTTGGTAATTGAATTTTACTGTTATTAGTTGTACTTTTTCCTTCAAGAATCCTAATATCTCTTCATTTTAAGTGTAACTAAACTTAGCATTAGAGAGAAGGACAAACCCTGCCCTCAGATATAACTGGGTGAGGTAAAGCAAAACCTGACTGAAACAAAATGTATAGTAAAAGGTAAGGGGATAAAATTTAAAAATAAAATTAAATTTAACCCTAAGGTACACAGAGAATAAGCTTGCCCAAGACACTGTTTTAAATGTCTTAACCCATAACATACCAATAACTTACAAAATCTGTGGCCTTCCTCAACAATATTGAAATTACAAGTCTGATCTGGAGGCGTCCATGTATGTGCTTGGTCTTCCTGAAGTTCGTGGGACTCCTCGCAGCATGAAGCACAACCAACCAGTTTGGTGCCCCGGTGACCCAGTGTCAGGGATGGGTTTTGTGCAGCGAAAGATCATGTAGCTTCGAGTATTGGTAGATATTAAAATTAAGTTCCTATCCCCGTAAGTGTGTTTCCCCACATTTGGCACATTGCACTAAAAGAGATAGCAAGGGTTGGCCCCCACCCCACGTACGTAAGCATGTGTAAACCATGGGCTTAAGTATCGGAGTCTTTGCAATGAAGCAGAAGATCTCATTGCTCTATGCCTTTCCATGGTACGCATTACAATAGTGTATAACTCATTAATTACACCATAAATCACTCCTGGGTTTGCTGTGCAGAGGAAAGCAAGGGAGGATTTTTGGAAGAAGCCTGAGAAGGCTGAACGTAAGACAAGTTGGCAAGACCCACAGACAGGCTTGAGCCCCTTATTGAGGAGCCAGCGGGGGAGAGCAGGACTGCGGGGTGAGCAGGGCCCCGAGCCGCAGAGGCTGACGTGGGGAGAGCCATGGTGGACAGAGATCCGCACCTCATCGGCAGCACAAGTGTTGGAGCAACCATAGGGCTGACGCTAAATACTGAGTGGGTGCCCCTTGCGAGAGTGGTGCTTCTTCAGTGAGCTGAATGGCGAGGATCCTGCAGAAAATACTGTATAATGGTCATGAGACCTTCCTGAGACATAGGCTTGTGAAAGCTAAATGAAGATGGGAGATAAAACCTTCATTCTGGAATCTCCTAACTTCTCAGCAATGGATTTCATAGCCTCAGTGCAGTTTATAGGCATATACTACCTACATACTCTGACACTGACCGGAGTTTTACAGCCTGCACGTTTGCACATCTACAATTCAAAGCTAATTGCAATGACCTCACATAAAATAGTAATAATCAACTATCAATAATACTTTGGGAGTTGGGGGAAAAGTAAAGGGAAAATGTTCATTCTTAATAAAAACTGGTGCTGACGGTCAGGAAATTGAACCTTCCACTAGCATTACTTTCAGGAGCCAAAAATATTGCTGCTAAATGTTTCTGGGGAGCATATGCTTTATATACTTGAAAGATACTCTTCTATATCAAGTCTTCATAATTGCAGAGACATGGAAAATAAAGGCAGAAATCATAAAGTTTTCCTTTTCCTCTGGTAGCTAATCAGCCCAGGGTGTGTTTATGTACAAGCAGAGAGCTGTCTTCATCCCAGCCTTTCTCCTCTCTGCATCCCCAGGATGCAGTCCTATGTGGAGTTAGCT
Organism: Phalacrocorax carbo; assembly: GCF_963921805.1. Taxonomy (NCBI): domain Eukaryota; kingdom Metazoa; phylum Chordata; class Aves; order Suliformes; family Phalacrocoracidae; genus Phalacrocorax; species Phalacrocorax carbo. The sequence continues at coordinate 7,166,192 of NC_087516.1, read as the reverse complement.
GATGTTTCCCTAATGAATCAAACCATTTGCTCCAGAAATACAAGGTGCAGGGCCAATATTTTCAAAAGCTGCCTTTAAAACTCTGGCAGCAATTTAGTGTGGTCATGTTTCTGAGTGTGAAGTTCTTCATGTATGAATGCTTGCACTCAGGATTTATTTGCTTGGACTGCACTAACATCCGTGTGGGGAGCGTGACCATGAACCCAAAGTTTTCCATGTGCTATCTGCTAGATGGAGGAAAATGGGTTTAAAGGATTAGAAACCAGGTAAAGACTGGAAACCTCATAAGGATTTGCAGATCTGGGGTGGTGTTTAGGGCTATAGAGCAGGGATCGAGTTAGAGGAAAGGAAAATGAAAAAAAATGTACATTTATGTGAAGCAAACTCAACAGTTTCTAGTACATTCACTACGATCTTTCTTTGCACTTCACTAAGGGGGGTGAGATATGCCTTTCTGTGCACATCTGGGAGCACAGCACATGGAACATGGTGCACAGGTCCCAGAGGTGGCCAGACCTGGAAATGGTCTGACCACATCAGCATCATCCAAAATCAAGAATAATTAGTCCTTGCGGGAGCATACCGGCTCCAGTGCTGCCATGTGAACATGATACGAAACTGCAGTTAGGACCTGAATGGGGACCTGCCGTTTAGATGTACTAACCCTCGCTGACCTTGCTTGGGGAACCCTAACGCACCCCTGCCTCACACCTCATCTGTTATCTGCTGTGCTTGGAAGGAACGGTCCACAGCTCAACCTCAGCACGATGTTTGCAATGGGTTTTTCTGAATGATTAGTGACATGGACTGTCTCAGATGTACAGGGCAGGACCACACCATGTTGTGCACACCATAAGTGCAAACTAGAAAGATGTCCTTGCCCCAGCCCACAAGCAAATCTGTCCTAGTTCTGTACCACGCACACACCCCCCCATTTTTAGCCTTTTCTACTTTTAAAGAAATGCAAAATTTAATCCAGAAATAAAACCACGAAGAGTCTTGCAGCTTTTATGGAGAAAAGTGTGCTTGCTCAGGAAGCGTGAAATTAAAAGCTCTCAAGCATGCATTTGCCCGGCACCACACCACGTGTACCTCGCCAGCTCCGCAATGGGCTGGGAGCTAACTAATTCGCTCCATGGCCTCATCCTGCAAACATGCACCCCTGCAAGCAAGGCTTACTCATGGAAACACTATGCCTGCATTCCTGTTAGCGAGCGACTCAGGAGGAACCTGCTCCCCGGGCTGCCCAGGGGACATGGCTGGCACTGTCCAAGCAGTCAGCCTGGCACCGCTGGGAGGGCTCCAGCAGCACAGCAAGCCACCAAGCCTGGCCAAGAGCATGGGATCCCACATGCTCTGAAGGACACCCTCTGGCCATGCTCAAGGCCACACTTGGATGTTTTCTGACAACACAGACACCAAAATCTCTTCTTGAAATAAAGTGCCTTCAAGCAGCTCTCAACAGGCTCCAGAGACACACTTAGGAGTTTTACTAAAAGCAGCTTCCCTGCCTGTCCCTCCCTGTGTTATCAAAGTTTGCTTTGTGGTGTATTTTCTTTAGGAAAATTTGGATGTTGTTGTTCCACAGCCCCCTCCAACAGCCTTCAAGTTCCTCAAGGCTGGGCATGACACACAAAATGGGCTCCTGCCAGTTGACTCCCAAATCACAGCACTGCCTTGCATGTTTGCAAGGCTGTGTAATGGTCAGTCTCCCACTCCTCAACATCATGGGCCAGACACAGCAGGGCAAGCCGGCCTCTGATCCACAAACCACGTTTTCTGGGGCAAGACAGGAACACACCGGGTCTGGAAACTATGTCACCTGCCAGGGCTCCCAGCTCAGATGGTCCCCATGGAGGTTGTAACTGTGTGCTGTGACACATGACCCTCTGTCCCTGCCTGTGCACCCCCCCATCCCCTGCTGGGAGGCTCAACATATGTGATCTCACACTTTGGAAGGGAAGAAAACCAAGGGACCTGCCCTTCTCTGAGAGATGGGGTAGCAAAAAGCTGCTTGCTTTCAAACCCCGTGGGGTTTGAAAGGCTTGTCTCCCCTGGGGGAGAACTCCCCCATGGGATTGAGGTTTGTCCCCACCACGACAGAAGCTGAGGTACCCCCAGGGCCTTAGAAATCCCCTGAGGACTACAGTGCCTTTGCAGAGTTTTAGGGAGCGCCTGCTGTGACCCCTCCTGCGTGGCTACAGCTCTATTGGTAACGGTGCATCGACGTGCACGTAATACGTTCCAGACTCCTTTGGTTTGACTGATGCATATTTTGACATCTCAGAGAAAACATTTTGCAAGATGCACAGTCAAAGGCTCTTTCAAGCTGAGATGTTGTGGAAAGCCGCATGAGCTCTCCAAGGCACTATCTCTCTCTCTCTGCCAGCTGCTCTAATGAAAGCTCCCTGTGCAGGCCAGAAGATACAGCAGGGAATAATACATTCCTTTAAATAGCATCCTAGCTGGCTTGAGGAGGCCATGAACATTTTAACTCACTTATAATTTTCTTGCGGTTCAGCCCTCTCTCCTGCAGCAGCTTCTCAGGGCACCAGGGCCAAGCGAAGACACGGAAGCCATTAAAATGGCATTAGCTAACCCATGACCGTTCAGGGAGTGTTTGTGTTCATGTCCTTTCCTGAGCAATACTGCACGCCGCACAATACCTACCCTGTAGTGTGCTGCTTAGACCTTAATTACCCGGAGGTAACTGGCACATGAAGACAGAGCGCTCAGGTCAGCAGAGGAGACCTTGTTCCACTAGGGACTGATCTCAAAGAGATGATCGCTTCAATAACATGTGGTGCTGGCCAGAAAATGCTCCCCCAACATTTTCCATGTGACATTTTTCCAGAGGCAAAGCCAGCTAAAGAGGTCCCTGAATGTCCTCCTCCTTCGGACCCATGCAACCGTCTATAAGCCAAGTCAGTGAAAGAAAACGCTTGGGGTCAAGGGGGGGGAGGAAATTAATTGTGATTAAAAACAGTGCACAGACCCCATTTGCAGCATGACCCACAAGCAATTCTTTTGGCACAGCAGCAGGGCAGCAAACTGCTGAGCAACAGCAGGAAAGCACTGGGGCCAAGGAGCATTGGGATTCCCTTAAAGCAGCTTTGGTCAAGGAGAAGCTTGAATAGAAGACTGTCTCCTGGGTGACTAGAAGGAGCAGCATGAGAGCAATGGTGAGAGGCTTAGGATTTTTATATAGAAAGAGTTATTTAGAGTAATTTCCAGTCTCCTTCCCCATAGGAAATTGCTAATAAAAACTTAAGATTCAGTGGCAACAGCAGTCTCCAGCCTATATAAAAAATAAAAAGAGGAAAAAATGTTTTGGGGACAATATCAAAAGGATCATTTTCTCTGCTGAAAGCTGAAATTCTTCCACAAAAATGTCATTTTGCCACTCCCCAGAAAACCAGAAAAAAATATCAGTGTTTTTCCATGGGTGATTTTTAACGGTTGCCTCATTGTCTTCAACTTCAATGCTCCTCCTGCAGAGCCTCTCAGCCCTGCCCTCGCCTCACTGTGCCCATCAGCTCACGTACAGCCTCTCCAGGACAGGCCAGGTTTCTCTCTCATGCAGCTCGCAGCACACCCAGTGCTGGCATTTTAATGAGATTATATTACTGATGGGGATACTCTGATACAGCCACAGGTTTGCGATGCTGAACGTGTGTGATACCAGAGCATGTCAGAGGTGCTGGGCTTTCTTTCTGGTTTAATTTCTCTGCACCACCCTGTGCTTCTTGTCTTGCTCTGCCATTGTCCCAAAATACACCTACTTCTTATCCCAAAGGTTTGATGTTACAGAAATAATTGGTGGCACTGTAATACTTCTCACCCTTGTGAGGCAAATGGTGTCAAACAGCCCTACAAGTGTCCCATGTTTTACAGGGGCATTTTAAAGAATATCCCTCAATTTTATCAGGTGTTTTCTTTTGTTATGCAGCTCTACAAAGGATTTTTTAAACCACCCATCCTGGCATGGGTTTGTTTGCTGGTGTAAACAATTTGTGTTGCATAGGTCTCCAGCAATCAGTTCAAGTTTATCATAGAATATTAGAAAAAAAAGTTGCATCCTCATCGAATTCTCAGCAGAAGCAGATCTCTTAGCTGAGAAGATCTGGTTTCTCTATCAGCCTTTATCTTGAGAGAAAGAAGTTCTTTACATTTGCTTTACAGTGAGAAATTTGGTCCTCTTGGGGGCCAAAATTACCTTTCTTCACTTATTTCCAAAGTTTGGGAATGGGTTAATTTGCATTGAGCCAAACCACAGTCAGGCTTCCTCAGACCCAAAGCACAACTCTGTTTGCTAGAAGTTCATCTTCACATGGTATTTCCAGCACAAGGAGAGACCATCAAAACAGCTTTTTATGGGAGCTGAACCACTTCCACCCCTCCAGCTGAAGCTGTGTGAGAAAGGACTCTCTGTTTAACCATATTGAAATATTGTGGCTCTTCTGGTGACGGTGAGGACAGGTGGCCTTTCCCTGCTTCCCAAACTGAAACTGGAGCAGCTTTTCACTTTGTAAAGCAGCCCTTTGGTAAGTCTGTAATGACGGTGTGCACACGACCTGCCACCGGCCTAGCACAATGGCAACTGGGAGATGCCAACATCATGCTCCCTCCAGGAGAGGACTGGCGTCCTGCACATGCTGCCACCAAAACAGTGTCAGCACCTCTGGTGGGTTGACCCTGGCTGGACACCATGATGTCCACCAAAGCTGATCTATCCCTCCCCTCCTCAGCTGGACAGGGGACAGAAAATATAACAAAAGGCTTGGTCAAGATAAGGACAGGGAGAGATCACTCAGCAATTACCGTCACAGGCAAAAGAGACTCAACTTGGGGAAACCAGTTTAATTGTATTACCAATCAAATCAGAGCAGGATAATGAGAAAATAAAAACAAACCTTAAAACACCTTCCCCCCACCCCTCCCTTCCCCAGGCTCAACTTCTTTCGCAAATTCTCTACCTCCTCCCTCTGAGCAGCTCAGGGGGACGGGGAATGGGGGTTGCCATCTGTTCATCACACCTTGCCTCTGCCGCTCCTTCCTCCTCAGGGGCAGGACTCCTCACACTCCTCCCCTGCTCCAGCGTGGGGTCCCTCCCACGGGAGACAGTCCTCCATGAACTTCTCTAATGTGGGTCCTCCCACGGCCTGTAGTTCTTCACGAAGTGCTCCAGCGTGGGTCCCTTCCACAGGGCACAGCCCTTCAGGCACAGACTGCTCCAGCGTGGGCACCTGGTCCTGTCAGTGACTTGGCACTCTCAAGTCCTGCCAGGAACCTGCTCCAGTGTGGGCTTCCCATGGGGTCACAGTCTTCTTCTGGCACATCCACCTGCTCTGGTGTGGGGTCCTCCAGGGGCTGCAGGGGGATATCTGCTCCCCCGCTAACCTCCAGGGGCTGCAGGGGGATATCTGCCCCACTACTAACCTCCAGGGGCTGCAGGGGGATATCTGCCCCACCACTAACCTCCAGGGGCTGCAGGGGGATATCTGCCCCACCGCTAACCTCCAGGGGCTGCAGGGGGATATCTGCCCCACCGCTAACCTCCAGGGGCTGCAGGGGCACAGCCTGCCTCACCGTGATCTTCACCATGAGCTGCAGGGGAACCTCTGCTTCAGTGCCTGGAGCGTCTCCTCCTCCTCCTCCTCCTCCTCCTTCACCGGCCTTGGTGTCTGCAGGGCTGTTCCTCTCACATATTCTCACTCCTCTTTCCAGCTGCAGTGGCACAGGTTTATTTTTCCCCCTGTCTTAAATACATTACCCCAGGGGCACTACCACCGTTGCTGATGGCCTCAGCCTTGGCCACCAGCGGGTCCATCTTGGAGCCGGCTGTCAGTGGCTCTACTGGACACGGGGGAAGCTTCTAGCAGCTTCTCACAGAAGCCACCCCTGTAGCCCTCCCTGCTACCAAAAACCTTGCCATGCAAACCGAATACAGCACCAGCCATGGACCTGATACTGCGGGGCTCATCCTCGCTAGCAGATGTTTGTAGAGACAGCAGCTGGGATGCCACCTTTGCCTTTCTGCTCTGGACTCAGCTATATCAAAATCGAGATGCAGAGTAGCTCCATGTTTGAAGATTATGAATGCTGAAGGTTTGAAGCAGGCCCTGGGAGAGATGGAAACCAGCCGAATCTGTTCGCTTGTGAGCTTTCCCATCTCAGGTGTCTCACACAAATTCTGACCACAGATGGTCACCTATCTTAATGTTCCCTGCCCCATTCCCTCAAATTACACATAGCTTTCAACACCACACCTGCTCAGCTCCATGCCTTGCATGGAAAACCTCCATTCACCCCAAAGCTTTCAGTTCTTTCCTCATGTTCCACATAACTTTCACCCATTTTTTTCTACCCCCATCCCATCATCACCCATGGGGCTGTTCAGTCACTTTTTTCCGTTGTCTCCTGCTGAAGAAAGGGAATGTCCAAATTTATGTATCCAAGAAAAGAAGCCTGTTGTCCCAGCAAAGCCTGAAGCAAAGACATATTCCTGCTCTGGGCTGGGTTGATCCATGGACAAGTTTGTTTAATTTGGGCATCTTCCTATGGCACAGCTTTCACACCCATATTCAGGTCCTGCACCTGGGTCAGGGCAACCTCCAGTATCAGTACAAGCTGAGGGATGAAGGGATTGAGAGCAGCCCTGTGGAGAAGGACTTGGGGGTACTGGTGGATGAAAAGCTGGACATGAGCCAACAATGTGCGCTGGCAGCCCAGGCGGCCAGCTATATCCTGGGCTGCACCACAAGCATAGCCAGCAGGTTGAGGGAGGTGATTATGCCCCTCTGCTCTGGTGAGACCCCCCTGCAGTGCTGTGTCCAGCCCTGGAGCCCTCAGCACAGGAAGGGCATGGACCTGTTGGAGCAGGTCCAGAGGAGGGCACAGAAATGATCCGAGGGCTGGAGCCCCTCTGCTGTGAGGCCAGGCTGAGAGAGTTGGGGTTGTTCAGCCTGGAGAAGAGAAGGCTGCGGGGAGACCTTATTGCAGCCTTTCATACTTAAAGAGGACTTACAAGAAAGATGGGACAGATGTTTTTGTAGGGGCTGATGCAATAGGACAAGGGATAATGGTTTTAAACTAAAAGAGGGTAGACTGAGACTAGATATAAGGGGGACATTTTTTACAATAAGGGCGCTGAAACACTGATCCAGGTTGCCCAGAGAGGTGGTCGATGCCCCATCCCTGGAAACATTCCAGGCCAGGTTGGACGGGGCTCTGAGCGACCTGATCTAGTTGGGGATGCCCCTGCTCACTGCTGGGGGGTTGGCCTAGATGACCTTTAAAGGTCTCTTCCAACCCAAACCATTCTGTGATTCTATGACATCAGCTGCACCCAAGCCACAGACAGCTTCAAAAACTCAGTGATGGCACCGTTTTAAATGCATACACAAGCCAAAGCCCTGCAGAAACACATGCAACATATTCCTTGCATGTCATCTTATCACACAAGGAGGCAGCTCTTTCCTGAATGTGTCCTCCATGGAGAGTACATTGTAGAGTACCTAACCTGAGGTCAGAGCTGTAGTGCATTCCCCATTACCATCACCATCACCAATTCACTGCCTGAAATGCCCCAAACTACAGATCTATGTAACATGAGCACCCAACCCCTATACACTAGCCTTTCCATTCAACTACTGCTCTTATCCTCAGTCCTTGCAATATCTCAACCAGTTTGTTCCACGAGGAGACACCACTTTCCCTAGGACAGCAGGAGGGAGACAAGTAGCAGTCATCCAAAAGCCCAAGCCTCAGATGAAGGCTGGTACCTGCAGAGGTCCTAGCCAGGGACCCCGCCAGGGTCTGCCGTCCACTGAGCCAGGAAGGAGCAGAGCACATCCATCGCTCAGCTGCAGGAGCCTGCAGCCCAGTGAATTAAATATTCAACAACCACTAAACTCACAAATAGACAGTAGGCGCCAGAATCCTCAGCTGTGACTCCTTGGACTACACTGGATTTACGCTGATTTAAGCCAGCTGAGGATCTGCACCATCAGGCCAAGTCCTGCTGGCCTACCTCAAGCTGATGGCTGGTTGACGTGACTGATGACTAAGGTTTCCATTTAGCCTAAATCGAAGCATGAGCAGTGCCTATGTAGTGCTACCATTGTTGTCTCCAGCCTTTTGTCTCAGGCTGTAACCGATAGGCCTAATAACCAAAATCATACTGCATGCATTCATTCACCCTCTTCGCAAACAGCATGTTATTGAGCTCAGTGGTGAAAAGGCATGCACAAACACAATGGGGCTGGGATTAAGCCCAGCTGCATTACCAAAGTAAATACTTTTGCTGCTGACAGTTTGTCTGTAGGGATTTGGAGAAAAGTTTTGTGCATCTACTTAGGCAACATATGGTTTTATTTTCCCTGTTAACAAAAACAGTAGTGGTCAAAAGTCAACACCCTCTGATGACTGTTTGGTGGCCAATGTGGAATGGGCTTGGTGGTCTAAGTCCAGTTTCTTACATGTCCACATAAAAATGAACCTCTTCCTGCATTCCTCTCTCACTTGGTGCTGTGGTTTACAGTCTCCGCAAGGAAGCTGAGGGGTTTTTGAGGTTAATCTCATCTGTCCTCCTTTCTGATTGAAAGCCATCAGTGACGTGATTCGGGTGAAGATACCTTGCTCGCTTCTTTAATTCCTCTTGTAATGAAAACCCCTCCACAATCTGTTTCCTTGAAGCCTGAAGAGAGTCAGAATTAATCCACATTAGCCAGCAGCCAGGGCATGCCAACTAGTCTGACTTCTAAAGCAAACACAGAGCCGATGAGGACAAGCACCATGCCAAGAATACAAATGGTCTGAATTTAGCCCTTCATCTCCAAGCCGAATGCGTACTGTTCTCCAAAGATCTCTGCAACACTCAATCAACAGCTGGTCACCTTCACATCTGAAACAGAGAAGAAAATCCACAAGGGCCTGGCTTTATATTTGGCGATGACTTCAGTGGGGTGGTAAAGGGCAAAAAGTTGGCTGAGCTTCCACGGGTGCCCATCTCACATAGTTCCAGTGAAGCAATTGGTAGATACTGGCACTCAGCACCATTGGGAAGAAAAAAAACAACCACCACCACCATCAAACTCTCCATAGCTGACCCCCCTAAAAGGTTTTAAAGCTCTCAAGGTGCAAACAGGTCTTGTCTACACGGAGGTAATGAGAATTACAGCAACTAGAGCACAAGTGCTAACACTTAGCATGTGTAGGGTCAGAAGCAGCTCGAGAGCTGTGAAGGGGTGTTAACTAGACCCACCACATGAAGTAATTGTTTTTAAGGGAGTGTATCCAAGCTGGAACACAGCAATGCAGAACATACACACTAAGACAGGTGTAATCCTAGGCATGGTGGGTGGGAAGCAAGGCTGGAAAATTACAATTAAGAAGCCAAGAGGTGTTGCATAATCCAGACTTCCCTGCCAAGATGAAGGTAGTTTTATTGAGGGACAGATCCTGCACGATGCCCAGCTACTTCGGCAACATGTTTGCCATCCTCAGATGCTACTGACATCTCTGGAAGCTGAAGGTCCAAAGTATTTTGCAGGGGATGCTCCAATTGCCCATGGACAGCCAGCGATGGGCAGGCAGCCAGGGCCGGAGGAGCTAAGCCAGGAAGAGAAAATGCTGCAGCTCAGGTTGACACGCAAAGGGAGCTCGCAAACAAGCCATCACAGTCCCACAGTCACACATGCGTCCATCCACAGAGGACAAAGGTAAAGGCAGAAATTGTTTCTGTTCCTATGAAAGACAATCGGTGAAAACAAAAGCTTGTAGTAACATTTTTCTGCAGAAGTTCAGGGGTTTTCATTGAAAAAGCAAAAACTGAAAAATATTTGGTTTCTGGCAATCAAAAACTGGAAACATTTTGGCCACAAACCAAAACAATTTGGGGTTTCTGGGTTTTGGTTTTGTTTTGGGTTTTCGCCAAACTCCTTAGCTTTCCTTTGCCAAAAAATCTGCACATTTTTCAAGCTTTTTCTTTCTCAATGAAAACCCCAAAATTGTTGTTGAAATTGGACTTTTCCCACAGAAAATTTTTTTAAAGGCATTTTCGGCAAAAAGAATGTTTTGAATGAACGATTTCATCCAGCTCTGTAAGCAGATCCCTTGGAGGGACTCTCACACCCTCACTTTTATCTCCTCTCCCCAGCTCACTTTTCTCACCCATGGGACTCAGGGCTGACCACGGTCTGGTTTTGACCACCACACGGCCAAGCCCTAGAGTTGTGGAGCAGCCATGCTGACCCGCCCAGGGACAAACAAATCTGAGGTGGGAATGGCTTGAGCTTTTCTATGAAATACCAACTCTCTCTGTCAAAATTAAGAAATACAGCAAAGCAAAATAAGTATCTGGATTCTAAATTCAGTAGATCTTGTACTAGGACCTGATGGACCACATTGGTACCCATGGTTCTGAGAGACGAAGGTCCTCCAAAGCATCCAAACAGCGTTTATCCACAGGTTCTTTATAGCTGCTGGCTCTGGGTCCACCATAAGCTCCTCACAAAGTACATGGCTGATACAGTCTGCGTTAATATTCAAGGTTTGGCACAGGAAAAGTGGACATGAAAAAGAGGACTTCTAACACAAATACAATGCGATTGACTAAAAAGAAAATTAAGGACTTTAATACTTTTCTACTCCAAGCACTGAACTCAGAGATGGAGCTGAAGAGGGAACCCAGCTCAGAACTGAGAAGGTGTTTGCACCCTGTCTCCAGGGATAACTTTGATCTGACCCAACACTGAAACCAGAAACTGCACAGAAGTGAGGGAAATTTGGACTGGATTCTGAGTGCCAGAGTTTAGACTGCATTTTTACAACAGAGTCAAACTACAATAACAAATCTCAACTTCCTGAAGTTCTGTGAATGTGAATTTGGACCGGGTTTTGAATTTCAGTCTTCTAACCAATCTCCCATTAAATAGCCATTGAAATAGCCATTCTTTGCCCAGTTAAAACTAAGAGATCTTGGAGTCTTTAGAATAAAGTAGAGCCATCTTATGGCTGTTTTTTTCCTGGAAATATCCTCTTTCTTTCTTTCAAGGTCTGTTTGGATGTTTTCTTTGGTTGAGGGACTAAACTAGGTATTTAATGACCTTGCCAGAGCTAGGACTTCTGTGAGGAAGACAGGAGAAAGAAGGCGAACACAGGGAGGGCAATGCCGATGGCAAGAGGGAGAGTATGCCAGCAGGGAGAGGGGAGGTGAAGAGTCTCAAATTTAGGCAAAAATGGGATTGCCACACAGCAAATTACCAGCATGGAGGACTTTGAGCAGGCTGTTCAAAGGGGTCAGCCAAGACTAGAACTGATGACAGGAAAAGATGGATTTGGGGCAGGATGGAGAAGGGGAGGAATAAGGAACAGGTGGGTGAGGAGGAGGCAGGTCAGGGGCTGGTTATGAGGACAAAGGTATCTGTCAGGATTTGGGAACAGGTTTGGGATAAAAAGGAAGGTTCTCATGGGGCAGGTGAGGAGAAGTGGGTAATGAATGATTAAGAGGGCTGGGTAGGTGGTGATGAAGAGGAACAGATTTTTGCTTTCTGCAAAAGCAGAGGGTTTTTCCTTTCTTTTTTTTTTTTTTTTTTTTTTTTGCCTCACTTGGATAATAATGGCCCTCACACTATTTTTAATCTGATTTTCAACAAAGTTTATTTAATCCTGACACAGTCTCCTGCTGCCTGTCAGCTGAGCCATGGTTAACAGTGCTGTCCCCTAAGCCCAAGACAAGCAAGGTGAGGGGAATAAATTAGTTTAAATCTCTGCAAAAGGTTTCCCAGCTGCAACAAGGTGATAGCACATGCACAGTAAATTAGTGTGATTCAGCTCACTGTTAAGTTATGCATCTGAACCCTCCAAATACAGAAGAGACACTCTGTCATTAATACAAACCTAAAAACAAGCTATAAGCCAGCACAGGCCAGTTTTAGAGGCCCTTAAGCAGAGCAGTTAGCCTGAAAGGCAAGCTGGGGCTGCTCATGATGAAAGCCCCACAAATGGAGAGGTGGTTGACGTGCCAGACAGCCCTGGCAGAGAAGGAAATATATAGATTTATGCTGACATTTGAACTGTAATGCCCTTATAATAAACCATGTCCCAGGAGTGTGTGTTATTTGGATTGTCTTGACACCAGATAGTGAGAAACCCAAGAAGGGGAAACTGAGGCAGGGCCAAGGTTTGACTGACATCCAGCTGCATAAGCTCCCTCTGTGGTTCTTTATCAGGACTGTGTTCACCCATCGTGTACTCACATAGTTAAGCAGATCTAGGAAGCTACAATTCCTTTGCTTTCCAAAGCTGTTGCTCAGGAAAAGACTAATTAAGTGGTGGTGTTATTACAGCAGGTCCTGGAGTCTCCGAACACAACCAGCAGCGATTAGTCAGGCGTCAGCTACTGGGCGGGATTTCCCACTGCCCAGCTGTGTAATTATCACAGCAGCTAAGCCAAAATCATTTGACAAAGAAAACCAGCTGCAGGCTGCGGGTCTGAGAGATAGCGCATGTCCAGCAGAGAGAGAAACAATAACCTACTCTCCTCTGTATTTTTCCAAAAGAAAGATCAATGAAGACAAGCATGCCACGTTCCTGCAGAGGAGCAGATAGTAATATCGATTTCAGGGGAGCACCTGGAATAAGAATCAGGGGTACAATACAGCTCACTGCGGTTTTGTTAGAGAATTGAATATTCACTGCTGCGTCCCTCACCTGGGGACGTGGCGGCAGTAGGTGGGAGCTGCTAAGGAGGGAGGATCTGTTGCACTGCTTTGAAATATGGACCCTATCCTGCAGCAGCATCCCTGCAGAGGGGGGACAAGGACTGTCTTTGATAACCCCAATAAAGCACTGAAATGGACTTTGAGTGAAAGAAAAGCTTTTCTCTGAGACGATTTCTGTTGTCTGTGGCCTTGTGTAACCTTCTGCCTTGGTTTGCCCACCTCTAAAATGATGGTATCTGTGTTAGCTGCCTCACCGGCTGTCTCAGCCACATCGCATGATGCCTTCAAACAAACCAGACAGAGCCTCGCCCACGGCTTGGGGGCTTTCTTCCGTGTCTGTGCAACCAAATGCACCTTCAAGAGAAGTCTTCCCTGTCTGTGGCCACAAGGCTTTTGACTGCGTGTGAAATGGCCATTAACATCTCCAAAGCTGTTCTTCCCTCCCAGCAACGAGCTGCCTGCCAGCAAGGATGGCTGATGCACAGGAGGGAGCAGAGCGCCAAACACAGGAGAGACAAACTGGGCTGCCAGCATGCGTGGGAGAGGAACTGGAGTTATTTGGAAGAGCGTATGCAGCTCATTGCCATGTATCAGCAATATGTTTAGTGGTGTAGCAGGACAAAAGCAGGTTAAGAGAATGAGGAGAGGTTGCAGCTGAGGAATATGTCACCACCATCACCAGTGCAGTGTTGTGTCCACCCTGTAAACTACGTGCCAGGTCCAGCTGACCTGTGTAGGTAGAGAGTCTTCCCCTGGTTGTTTCTGGTGTGAAGGTACCCCAGCACATCACAGCATGGTGTAGATCTGGCTGTGAGGAGCTCAGCATGAGTCACACATTCCGCATGTGGCAATGGTCAGGGCTGGGCATGGGACCCACCTGGACCTCCTGGCACAAAGGATGGTGCAAAAGACAAGGCCCTTGGAAAAGAAGGACAAGGACAAAAGCCAGCATTTTCCAGAGTAGCAGCACAAAGGCATCTATTTCCATTTATATGTAGCAGCTCCCTACCCAATTCCAATTTCATATCTTCATCCAAATCTATCTCTTCACTCCCATCTGAATTTATTTGGAGCAATCCCCTCCTTTCCTTCAAAGAGCCAGACAGGACCTTTTCAATAGGTGCCTAATGAACACTGTTTACTTGGTGGAGCCTGTGAGCAGAGACAGACCTCACTTGATCTGCTGCATGAGGAACTCATTGCTTTCATGAAGGTCCCAGCCTCAGCCTCTAACTACATTCTCAGTGTCTGTGCAAATCCGCCAACCATTAGCAAATGCCTTCTCAGAGGGCTCTTCAACCTGCAAATCCATTTGCACTTAAATTGCCTGACACGCAGCACTTGGCCTAGATAAGTAACGAAGTGTGTGACCTTCCAGCAATCAAGCATTGCTAATATCTCAACTATTTCAAATGTTTAATAACTTAATTTAATGCAGTGAGCACGATTTGATTGAATGCACAATATCTGTAGCAGCTAATTAACCACAGTAGCCCAGAGAGGTCTTGGACTTCATACAACCTTTCAATATAATTACAAATTTTTAACAGCAAAATGAATTTAAATCCAGCCTGACACAGCAATCCATCTTCATCTCCAGATAAAAGGTAGCACATGCGGTATTAACATTTAAACAAAAGCCATGGGCAGCAGAGAGAGACAAGGAGCATTAGCAGATGTGCAGAATGGATTACTAACAGCGCTGAGGAAGGGAAGGGATGGACAAGTGCATTGCATTGTACAGGTCAGATTTACAACACGGCTACTCACTTTGGTGGGTTTGCCTGTAAGCCATGAGTTTAGAGTTCATGGCAAGGGCAGAGCCCTTTAGATCTACCTGCATCTCCTCTGGAGGACCGGGTGTGTTATCTCATCCTCCTCCTGCATGTGCAGCATGCCACACACCAGCAGGCATGGGTGATTACATCCCTGCTTTTGGTAGAGCTGTTTCTCAGCAAAGTGGATCTGAACACAAAAACCCCCCTCTCCTCTGTGCCTAGGTAGCAAGAAAATGTCCCAATGGTCTTCTTGCACCTGTTTTGCAATGCCCTTCTACCATCCTGTGAGCCACACCTGGAGCTTCTCCTGGAGATTTTCTCCCCTCCCATCCTCCCAGATGTGGGCTATGTGCCATGGCTTGCAGGGACATGAGGATTTGGGTATAGAGCTTGCAGAGTCAGTTTGACCACACTTGCTATAGCCATAATGGGGATTAAACTGGACTTTAGGACACTAGGTGGGATTCATGGACCCCTAATATGGCATCTCAAGTAATTCAGAGGAGCTGGAGGCATCTGTTCCTCTCCACTGACTCTAAAACATGTCAGATGTGTGATTCAGGAAGGCAATAGATTTGGGTCCATCCTACATGCACAGCATCTCTGTGCAGAAAACTGTTGTTAGCATTAACAGATATAAGAGGCATGGCTTGGGGTCACTTTCTTGCAAAGCCCTGACATTCAGTAGTATCCGAGCTGAAAGCTCAACAACTGGGAGACACCTTCCCAGCTCCCTTGAGGTAATAATAACAAGGGGGAAGAACATATTTGGAGTTTTCATTTGCTTTCTTGGTTTGAACCTTCTGCATTCAGAGAGCCTCTCCTAAAAGCCATGAAGGCAAAAAGCAGATTTTAAGTGAAAGGTGAGATTTCTCCTTCAACAAGCAACCACCTGCCCTCAGCTGCTTGGACAAGGCATTTTAAGCCTCTCTGGAGCCTGCACTGCTGTAAATCTAGCACAGTTAATTTCCGTGGAAGTGCTCCCCGTTTTCACTGGTGTAAATAAGAACAGGATTAGACTGACAATAAAACAGACAAAATACCAATGAGAATAAAACACAGACGCCCTACGATCATGATAGTGAGTAGCATTAGTGGGTATTAGTAGCTCAGAATAAATAGATAGGACATAAAGGAACTATTTGTTCTTGCTGTTAAGCACTTTTCAGATTCCCACTTAGCTTGTATCTGTCAAAGACATTTTTCCCCCAGAGTTTGTGAAACATTACCATAAATCTGTCCCATGTAGAGTTTTAATTGCCGAGTTCAAAACTAGGCTGACTCTGCCAAATGTGATAGCATCAGCTGGTGGCATCATTTGTCATTGTTACAGGCAAATAAACCAGTGAGTTAATCAAAGGGGATGAAAAATGAGGTGGTTTCGGTTTTTAGAGCCCTGAATCCAATTCCTTCTCCTTCTTCTCACTAGTCTACACCAAAATGCCAACAACACCAGCTGGCCAAAAGGCATGCATTCAAAAAATCCATTGTAGACAACACATAGGCACATTCTCAACTGATAAAATCAAGGACAAATGGGAAGAGATAATAGCAAGTAGAGACAAAAAAACATTCTCTGGACATTGCAGCTGAAGGAGATGAGCAGATAGGCAATCACTGCTGCTCAGACAGCACTTCAGTCCAAGGCCTCTCCGTATCAAACTGATGTGAGGTCTCTCTGGACAGACAGGGTGGTGAAACATATTCTTTCGAGGGCCTCTTGGACTACTGCATAAAATAAGCAGAGATCAAAATCCAAATGAGTCTGAGTGTTTGGGAATCCTGCTTGTCAGCAATATGTTTCCTGGAAGCTCAGATCTAGGCTTCTGGTGATCCTACGCCAATCCCAGCTGTGAGGTGCTGTCTGACTGCACAATCGCTGTCCTTCTCTTGCAGACAAAAACAAGGAGTCTTTGTTTGCAAATCTTTGCTCTTAATATGCCAATGATGGCCTTTAACAGACCCAAAGTAGATGAGAAAATAATGTTCTTTGATCACAATGTGCCCTGCTTATCTCCTTCTTAGATACCCTTGGTGGAAAGACAGACATTATCTACTAGATGGAGACCTAACGTATTTCATGCGGTACCTCAGACTGATAGAGGAGGCTCCCTAACACTCCAGGGAGTCAGTCAAAGGGTTCTCTTATCTCATACAGACTTCTAGCTTCCCTAAACCACTGTGAAGAAACTATGTGGCCAGCACCACACTGGAAGTCTACAGATATGTACAGGCACGCACAAATGAACACAGTGATGGGCTTAGCATTTGAGCTGGCAGCTGAGTACATACTCCTAGTCTGTTACAACTCTGAAGTAAATAGCTGAAACCTGTGCACCTTACAATTGTCAATTTGTGCCTTATCATTGATCCCAGGGCAGAGCTAAGGTCTTCCAAGTCCATGGCCCACACCAGGAAGAGCATCTCTCCCCATTCTGAATATTTTGAAGGCGACTTCTCATATTTTCTTTTCCCCCTTAGTCCATCCCCTACTACCTATCCTAGCAAACATTACTATGAATCTAACCCCAAAAGTCCTGAGCTTGCACGTATTCGTAGAGAAGTGGAAGATTAAGAGCAAAACAGGGTCTTCTGCACAGCTCTGTCCTTATCCTCCACCCAACTGCACTTACCCCACCTACAAAAGCCCCAAAATCTTGCATGCATAATACTTCTCATTCCTCCTGTCTTTTTCTCTTTCTTAATTTTCCCTCTCTTTAATAAGAAAATCACACCTTACCTTCACCATCCCTTGACCTGAAGTTTGTTCAGGCACAATCAGCACAGATAAAGAGTGAGGACCAGATACTTCTCCACAACCAGCTGTTACTCCTTTAAACAACATCATCTGGTATCTTCACATCCAGACATGGGCAGGTCTGGCCCTGCTCAAGTGCTGCTCTTCTGACTGGGGGGTTAGATGGGTCGAGGCGAGCTACTCAGCTTTGCACTTTGAGATGCCAGAAGTAAAAAGCTGTTTTCTTCCTCAACAGATGTGGAATAGCTTCCTCAATAGATGTGGAAGAGGTGGAGAGAACAGTGACTTTCCCTTTGCTCAGAGCTCCCACAATTTTTAGGGCTTTTAAACTTCCCCCTGAAAAGTAAGTGGGGGCTTACCCCAGAACCCAACAGCATCTGTGAAAAAATGGTAATTTAAAGAAAAACAAAGTCACCTCTCCCAGGGCTTGATCTTATGTTCTCTGAATTTGACCTTCTGTCCACTAAAGTGTATGAAAATACCCTCCACAATGAAACATTTATTCATCGGCAATTATCTTAATTTTTATTACACAGGAATTCCTTTTCCTGTCAGACAGGGTTTGGGTGAGCTGAGCGTGGCTCATGGCACCTCTAGTTCCTCCCAACAGATATTACAGCGGATGATCTCACAGAATGTGCATTTCCCCTCCACGCAAATTTCAAAATAGGACCACATCCCTACAAATTTCCTACAGCCTAGAAGGAGGGTACATTTGATTTGTCCCTCCAGCTCAACAAGACCAGTGGCCAGACATGCTACAAGTTTTTAGGAAGTGAAGGTTGAGACAGGAGAGAGAAATGCCATTGTAATAATCAAGGGGAAAGCAAATATATGTTGGAAAGAAGGAATAAGCTGCAAGAAAGAAGCAGCATGAAGGAAATTTGGAATAATAACTAAGTAGCAAGTTTCTCAGGTCGGACATATGACCAAGATGTCTTCTGTTTGCCTAAAATGCAAAATTAGCTCTCTGGTTTAGTGCATACAATAGCAGTTGGCCTCAGAGGTCAAATAATCCTACAAGGCTCAAGACCATCTCCTTTACCACAAGTGAGAGATCCTACTGCTGAATATCTTGAGCTGATGTCTACTGAGGATAGTCATTGTAACCCCACATCTGGCATCACAGAGCATTGGTCATGGTCTCAGACCCCAGTGCCCTGTGCCAATGGCTCACTACATCGGCATGTTCACATTCTGAAAGCAGAAACCAAACCAAAAACATGTGTCATCTTGCCAGAACTCACAGCGCCACCCCAAAATCTCATGATCTTTGAAATCTCAGATTCTAGAAGCAAGTCTTTTACCTTCACCTGGAAGGAATTCCATGGTGGAGAGCACCCCATCCTATACACCCATACAAAAAAGAAAAATAGCTCATGTTTTTATTCAGCCCTACCAATGAGTTCTCAGCCCCGCTGAAGAGAGCCATTGTGGAGCGACTGCATTATAAAAGATGTTAAGGCCTCTTCCAGACCATAAAATATGCAACAAAACAGAGTGCCAAATACCAGTCCTTTCTATGGCCCAAGACAAAGAGCCGCCCTGCAAAGCATTAATCCCTGCAGCTGCCTTGAACTATTCATGTTTCTCGGCTTTACGTAAGGAGCCATTCCATTCTGGCTACCGCTCTCCCCGAAACAGAGACTTGCAGAGTCTTTAACACAATTAAAGGTCATTTTGTGAACAGAGAACCCAAAGATTTGAATGGGAGACTGTGACTTCTTAGCAGAGAAGGCCAGACTATTTATTTTCAGTGGAGAGTAAATTTACCCCAAAATGCAGTTATGATTGTTTCTCCCTTACACACATCAACACCCCTTTCTTTCATCTAATAGCTTCATCGTTAGTACATTCACTTAGATTATGAGGGACCCCGCTTCAATTTCCTCCTTTTCCTGGGGCTATCTGAACCTCTCCCTTCTTCCTGCCCCAAACCACTAGACCACAGGGCAGAGCTACACAGTTAAGCATTACCAAAGCCCAGTGGATTGTCTTACTGAGGTCAGCAGGAGAAGCGTTCTGTCCCATGGGCCAGCTGGGGACCACGCACCACCTCCTTCTGCTGGGGGTGGCAGCAGCCAGCTTCACATGGCCCCCAAGAGAAGGTGAGCTGTAGGAGACACAAAACCACCTGCAGAAATGTGGGAAGCATCATACTTTGCTGAGGTCTGGGCAAAATATACTCCCAGTCTAGATACAGGCTGCAAAGTGCCATCTGAGTCACCCTGTTATAGTCCTCTGGTGGGATTTTTCATTTGCTCTTACTGAAACTATTAAACTTTTCATACATAAACATGAATATTGGGAAACCTAATCTACTGGCTAGACAGAGAAACCCATAGTCTCTCCTCTGTGGCAGAAAGGATTTTTAGGATTTTGTCATACAAAGTTCTAAGAAGTGGATTTGAAGACCATCCTCTGCTGAATATCATATAGCTTTGTGGTGGGACTGATTGCCTTCGAGTTCAGGTTTTCAAGCTGGACCCTCAACTGGTGGGGGTGGAAATTGCATCTAAGTTTCCTTCACTGTGGGTAAACACCGAAAGAGCTGGGCCTTTGGATACAAGGCAGCTACCACTTCCACATGACTATTTGGTTCTTTGCTTTTTGTACAAAGGCCTGAAAATAAAACCTTTTGCTTTAAACCAAAAGAACATTTGGCTCGAAACAATAATGTTTTTAAATTTCTTGGGTTATTGAAAGAAAGCTAAAAATTTTAAGCTTGGCTAGAGCAAAACCTAAATTTTTTTACAAATGCTTGGTTCTGTAACTAAGACACACAAACAAACAAACAAAAATCTGTTTCTCACAGCTCAGCTTCTCATCCCAATAAAAAGTCTTTCTCCAAACCATTAGTTTTCAGTGGGTATGAGATGCCACCTTTGGTGGTTTGCTTATTTGGAGGCTAGGAGATCTCTGAGTAAAAGTAACCAGAAGAAATACCCCCTAGTGACAAGAAGCCCATGTTTCTGGCACAAAAAGCCATTTTGCACCTTCAGGTGGCAGTTTATGACAAGATCTGTAAGAGTGAAACTCATTGTACCAGCAGCCCAGCCTGTATCTCAGTTTAACTCAAAAGGAGGTGAAATGAGAGTCTATGATGCTGCACCTCAGCTAGGGTAGGTCACTTAGAGAGGTCTAACAGGTAAAAGACTCTCTCTAGAAGGTAAGTCCCCAGCTGCCACCCAGCACAGTCCCTCTGAGGAGTAAGTGACTTGCCCAAACCACTCCCCAGGGTGCCGAGCTCACACCTTTGAATGAGCACTGGAGCCTCCTGGGACAAAAAGGAAAATAAAAAAACCCAACCCAAAAAAAAGCAAACCAAAACCACTAAGACCTGGCAAATTTAAGCTAATTGTCCTTCCCTGTGAGCCATCGAAGTATTTTTTAAATGGACCTTGAATAACAGAGCCCTCCTCCTCACTTGTATTGTCCATGCGGTAGGTGAAAACTTCTGGCCCTGGGCAGTGTCTTATGGACACCATTCTCGATCAGAAACAAAAATGCAGTTGTCTCATTAGTAAAGGGACTTATTTTCCCCACTGTTCAGGTTGCTGGCTGTCCTGAAGACCCTAATGGCTCTGGTGCCCTTACTTGCAAGTGCTCTGATGAAGTACTACCAAATCCTGGCTCCCAAGCCCACCCCACACCAGCTTTATGTGACAACAAACCCTCAGTTCAGAGGGTCCCAGAAGTTTAATGTGCAGCAACTGAAATAAACTGTCTGTTTGGTGACCCAAAATGGCTCGGACAATTACATATCCATTGGGTGTCTAAGAGCTGTTGGGTGCATGGAAACCAGTCTATATTGAGCCATCAGCTGTAAAAGCATTTTCACTAATGAATATGTGAATGAACTGGGTGGGGAAAGTCAGGTCAGTGTTTTTCCAATGATTATGGAATTTGTTATCTAAATTTTTGGGTAAGTTACTGACAGCAAGCTGGATGCAACAGTAAAAGGTCAGTTGTGCTGATGTATGCTTATCCCTCCCATACACCAGGTCCAGTGGGGTCAAAGAAGACGTCACTCCAAACACCCAAAATAGGGGTTATTAAATACAGGCTGCTTTATACTGTCATGTGCCGGTGTAACCAACTGTAGCAATATATTAGGTCTTAGAGTGGAGCCACATCTAGGGTTATAAATCAGCATTTTGAGAAAAGCACCTTTCAGGCTTTTTCTCCAGCAGTGTCAAAGGGCCTTTCAAAAGAGGGCATAAAAAAGGAAAACAACCCCCAAACAGATATATTTTGAGATGTACTGAAAAAAATATTTGAACTTTACAGATTAATAAATTGGGGTGGCAGACCCAGTGAAGCCTGTTTTCCTGAAGATTTTTTCCCCTACAACGCACCCACACTGTCCCAGGCTGGGAAAGATGAGGCACGTGGTGTAGCCAGTGTTGCCCTACACACTGGCCAGCAGCAACGGGCTTGTGGCACTGCCAGCACAGCGTCTCCCCAGGGGTAACATCCAAGTGCCTCCTCTCCCTCCCATCAATTTGCACAAATCCATTAAAAAACAAGCAATCTATGAGATCACTTTGCCTTTGTCAAACTTGATTGACCAAGTGATTCAGGTGAATGTAAGAACTGGATAGCAGAGAGGATGCTGAGGAAAGGGAATGGGCGAAGGAGGGTACAAAACATAGCCAAGATACTTGAAAAGATCCCTGGGCTTTGAGATGGTTACCAGTTAAAAACCACAGGCAATGTGACTTGAGGCAGACTTGTTCAACAGGCTGCTTCAGAATGTGCACACTGTTGAAATCCCTGTTCAGGGACACATTTCACATATTTCACTGACTTGCACCAACCCTCTAGCCTGCTGTATCTGTATTTACAGGGATGTAGGCTTGAGTTGTGCTCAACTACAAGCCCAAATCAAACTGTGGTAGTAAAGGTACTGAAAACCAGGACTAGGCTTTGAAACTGTGGATAGCGTAGACTTAGGCAACTTCAAGCAGAGGTGCAAACCTCCCATGCAAGGTGGAGATGCTTTCTACACCTCACCCACTCCCTTCCCCAGCTAATTCTCCACATGCTCCAGAAATGCATCAACCAAAGGCACTTTTAATTCTCTGTGGCAGAGAGTGAATCTCCAACCTCCACAGACCAGCTTCTCTTGGCTTTTGGGGTTTGCTGGGCAGCTGAACACCTGTAAGCAAGAAACCACCCCATGCTACCATGGGGAAAGCAGGACTTAAGCTACCTCTTGAAATACTCTTGAAATACAAATGCTGATGCCCAGGTGGGAGTACACAGGGTGTAATCTCCATGGATTTTCCACCTGATCATTAAACCAGTTCCAATGTAAAGTTCAACCACCAAAGCTCACAGTTACAGCCACTCAGGTCTCTTGGGCTCCTGGGCTGTGTTTGCTTTTCCTTGGCTTTACCTTCTTGCTTCCCTCCTTGGTCTTGCTAGCTCTCCTTGTTCTCCCCTTCCCCAGTCCAATCTCTCTTCCCCAACTCTCATGTTTATCTCTCAGCTGGGTCCTTTTCACGGCCTTTCTTCACCTGGGAGAGAAATGAAATGCTTTACGCCCAGTCTCTGGGCTCATTCCTGCACAGTGAACAGCAGCAGTTCCCACAAAATGGGCTGCTCTCCTCTCCAAAATCACAACTCAACCTCCTTCACAGAGGAGGACAGATCCGCCCCAGCTCGCGGCGTTCAGCCCAGACGCATGCTGCGGGATCAATACGAGCATCGCTGGGAAAACCCTGACCCAACGCTGCTCCATTATTAAAATGTTCCTTGCACTCAGCCAGCAAAGCCCTGCAGACTGATTTGGGTGCGACAATCGTTGCTGCCACTGCTGAGCGTTTTGTAAATATCTGGTGATACAGCCCCTCTCCTACAGGCACCATGATATAATTAGGCAAAAGCGTGATGGAAGGAAAGATAAAAAGAAAACTTGGGTAGATTTGGCACACAGCCGGCTGCTCTCTTCCTTTGTTTATAATATGTAGAAGAGAGAAAAAGCAGAGGAGAATGAAGGATTTTGTGTATTTGCAGTGCACGCAGGTCTTACAGCATTATTAAAGTCTAATTTGATGATCTGCAGTTTTACATTCTGTT
The DNA here is from genome assembly GCF_963921805.1 of Phalacrocorax carbo. Classification (NCBI taxonomy): domain Eukaryota; kingdom Metazoa; phylum Chordata; class Aves; order Suliformes; family Phalacrocoracidae; genus Phalacrocorax; species Phalacrocorax carbo. The sequence continues at coordinate 7,142,847 of NC_087516.1, read as the reverse complement.
CTTCCCAAGATTCGTGAAAAAGTACACGGGATAGGCAAAAAAACACAGTGTGAGGACACTCTAAATCTCTCTGCAAAGACAATTAACTGTTATGCTTATTCGTTATAGTGACTTTATGTTTGCAAACTAGCCTGACCACAGAATATGCTAAACACGTTATCATCAACTCCAAGCTCAGTGAAACCTGATAGCGCTTCAAAACACACCAGGTTCCTCGTCAAGAGGATCTTTGGCCTCCAAAATTCAGTATTATTTTAAAACTATAATTGAATTTCAATCCTCTGTGTGTGTGTGTGTGTGAAGAAAGGAAACACTTCTCCCAAGATTTACTGCATGTCTGTTACTGTGTGGGCTGTTTTGACTCTGCAGCGTAGCAGAGACCATGCAAACCGCGCGCTATTGGAATCGGTTCAAACTTTTACAGTCCTTCAAATTGGGGCTGGAGCCGGAGAGGAAATACTAAAATCCTGTATATACAACTTCTGTCTGTGAGGGGGAGAGAAATTCCATGAAAATTAAGAACTCAATGATGTATAAATTTATATTCTGTTTAAAGGGTGGGTTGGTTTTTTTCTTTTCTTTTTTGGGTCTTTTTTTTTTTCGGGCCTTTTTTTTATTCTCTTGAAGAAACAATTGAACTCTTATATAAGGAAACCTAGGATCTTTAAATAACACTGGGTCCTGCAAGCTGGTAGTAGAATAGAGGCTCAATCTTTTTAAGCCAAACCATCTAATTAGCATGTGAGCCAAGTTTTATGAAGGTGGGTCAGTTCAGACGTGTTACTCCTGCGAAAGCCAAGCCAATTTCTTTTAATGGCATGTGCTGTGAGAATTAAACCAGATTCTGCAATCAGCATATTGTCCTTCCTGGCCACAAACAGCCCCTGGTAGGCTACAGTCAACAAGCACATCCACAGCAGCTCCTTCCCGGCAGGGACCTGCAAGCCCCATGGCCAGGATGGAAGGAGGAAAGGATTCAGGGTGCTCTTAGCACCCTCTGATGGTTGCACAGCCTTGCCCCAAAGAGACTTTCAGTACACAATTAAAAATAATATAATAACCTCATCTTGGGGTTTCCTATCCTGCCAGCGAGATGCCCAGTGCCTGGTACCCCACTGGCCCCTCTCCGCCAGTTCGGTCCTAGCACGGCACCGGTTTTGGAAACACGGATGCTGTGACCCACCCTCAGTAGCTTTCCAAGGGATCTCACAGCCTCCCCGGCTTCTGCGCACGGTTCTCATCCAGAAGGAAGCTGCTCTAACCAGGACTATTCCCATATTGTTTCCATTATATTTTTATGACTGTCATGTGGACAGGGGAAAAGGGGAGGCGGGGGGAGACAAATAAGAGAAAAAGAGATGCAGGACGTCAAGTTCTGCCTTTGAGGAGGGAGCTGACAAAAATGTGATGGTCAACTCCCTCTAGAACAAACTTGCAGACACTGGAAATCTGAGTGAGCACAGGCAGCCCCACAATGGGAAGGACAAAATGCATCCTCAAAAGCAGTTTTACAGCCCCTCTTGCAAGCAAGAAGGCTACAGCCTCAGCCCCAGTTCCTTTTGTGGGTTTTTTTCGTGGTCTGGCTAATTTTGCTCTCAATCACACAGGTCAGGAAAAAATAAGGACAACAATTTGACAAATTGCTTTCTGCCTGGAAACCCTCGCGGGGCTCCAGTGGGATGCAAGGCACAGCCCTTCCCCAGCCGATGCCACATGCTTTTGCTCCAGCGGTGACACCGCGCGACCCTGGGGGTCGCAGCACCACAATGGGCCCATCGCAGCAGGGCCCAGCACTGTGGCTGTTTGCAGCTCACATCCGCAGGGCCACGCACACCGATGTGTGTCCCCAGATCCTTGCTGGCTGCTGCCGTGGACCAAACCATCTTGTCCCCCATCCCTGTGACTAAAATCTGACCCTGCTGAGCCCTGTCTGGAAAATGGGATCATTTTATTTCAGTCTGGGTCCCTCAGCTGGCTGGTGTTAATGGGTTAAAGTGCTGTGGCTCAGCCCCAGGTTGATGCCACCATGCTGGAGCAGGGGAGCTCATCTCTCTTACCCCACACCAGTGCCCATGCCACTGGGGTTTGGCTCTGCTGTGCTAGTCTCCATCTGTCCGTGCCCTCCCTCCACATGCTGAAACATTTCTGGAGTTTGCCCTGCTGCCAAAGGGGAGAAATATGGGAATTCGCATAATTTGTCAGTGAGAAAGAAGTTTGCTAAGCTGGTCAGGGCATGAAAGGCAGAACCAAAGACTTTTTATTCAGTCAAGAAACAGGTGGTGATATGGGGACTGGCTATCAAAGGAAGAGACAAGAGAGAGATACAAAAAGGAGAAATCATCTTCTCTAAGTACTTTTACTTAGCAAAAACCCTGCACTGGATACAAGCTCTTTCTATATCAGATCCTCACTGTGATATTTCTTAGAGTTGTGCCTGAGCACTTCACCTTAACTTGCCAATATCTCCTGAAATAAAGCATACACAGCTATTGCCTTTGCGTCAGGGTACAGACAAGGCTCCAAGCAGCACAACACATGCAAAGTGGTTGCATCCAATACTCTTACAACATGACAGTAAGGGCCAGGTGCACATAACTGGGGGGGATTATCTTGTCCGTGTATGGCCACATGTCCATCAGTATTGTTTTAACCTTTCCCCAGAAAATGTAATTTTTGTCACAGACGTTTTTCGACAACAAGCAAACCATCAGACTTAAAATGAGCATTGCAGTCCTTTATGGGACCTGTAGTTTTCTCTTGGGGTTTCCAGGGTTGGGAGGCACAGTCAAACCACCTCCACGAAGGCACCGTGAGAACAGCTTTCAGCCAAAAAGGAGACATAACCAGGCGGCAGAAACAAACCAGGATGGGAAAAGCAAATTACCACTGCCACTTTCAGCTGCAACATGAAAATGTCCTGTTTTGACAGACCCAAAAAGACTTTTGTTTTCATCAAAAGTTTCTGTAAAAGAAAAATCGCTTTCAGGCAAGGACTCATTGTTTCCTTCCTTTCTGCTGAGTGATGACAGATCTCACAGAAGCTCTAAGCATAGGTGGAGTAGGAGAACCACATAAATATAAGCTAAACTGCACCTATACTTCCTTCCTGTGGAATACCATAAACTCTTGTAAATTCTACAACATGAGCAGCTGGGTCAGAGGCAGAGGGGAACAATAAACAATGCAGGAAGCGATTGCTGGCGTTGCTGGAGAAGCTCCTGGAAAGCCCAAGAGCAGGGTTCTCTGTGGTGCTGTGGGCTGTGTGCTGAGTTCATGTGGTCCCAAGTGGGCTTACAGGCTAAAAAGATGATGAGAAAGCAAAGAGGGATGGAATAGCTGCTGCAGGGTCACCTAACGCATCCGTGGCAACGTCATGCTCTCCATCCCTTCACACTCCATCTGGACACCTGTGTGTAGACACCAGGATAAGTCAAAGATGGGCAGCAAACCCTCACTCCCACAGTCTGTGCCTCTTTTTCCATCCACATGCTCCACGATGGCTGGATAGAGTGGGACAGGCTTTGGTATATTTTTTTAAAGCCATGCAGAGGTATAGAGTGCACCAGCTCTCCGACAGTGCGACTAGACTCTTTCCAGTGATGCCCAACGACAGGCCAAGGGGCAACGGGCACAAGCTGGAACACGGGAAGCTCCACCTGAACATGAGGACAAACCCCTTCCCTGTGCGGGTGCCAGAGCAGGGGCACAGGCTGCCCAGAGAGGCTGTGGGATCCCTTCCCTGGAGACATTCACCCCCCGCCTGGACGCGGTCCCATGCCCCTGCTCTGGGGGTGCCTGCTCCAGCAGGGGATGGGATGGGATGAGCTCCAGAGGGCCCTTCCAACCCCCACCACACTGTGATTCTGTGATTCTGTGAGTGACTTATGGTAGGAGGAGGTGTATCTGAATGGAAATGTCACGGTTTTGTCTCATGCTTTCACCACTTCTTAAACTTCTTAGAGAAAAAGTAAAATGATTGTCTTTGGGATCTCTCACCAATGGGTTGTGTGTGGTTCCTGAAGCATCAGCACAGCTCCTTCCTCAGTTGTTAGCAATTTCTTGGCATCCTTTTGGATGTAGCACAAAGGCAGCATGACTGCACCACACAATGTCACACGGACTTAGTCTCTTGGGCATCACCACGTTTGTGTGCTGCCACCTAGGATGTGCCAGAAGGGACATCGGCTGCCCAGGTTGCCCTGCGGATCTTCATTGGGACTGCACAGCCCACTCTGCCCCGACACCTCGGGGCTGCCACGGGTGCCAGCCACTCTCAGGCCAGCTGTGATGTGTCTACACATCTCTGCTCCCTAGGTAGTCATCTCCTAAAAAAGCTTATTTAGGCCGCAGAATGAAAGCTGAGAGGAGACACGGTTGCTGTCTATAAATACATCAGGGGGAAGCACTAGGGAGGCAGTTGAGCTATTGAAGCTAAAAGACAATGTTGGCACAGGAACAAACGGGCATGAAGAGGCCAGGAATAAATTAGGCGAGAAATTAGAGAGAGAAGACAACCCTCTGAGAAGCTCTCGCCTGGAACAGCCTTCCAATAAGGACTACAAGACACAAAGCGCTTTTCTGTCAGATGGATCTGACTAAAGTAATGAAGATGTGGGGTGGCTGTATGTTGCTGCTGCCTGAAACACAAAGGGTCGCAGCATGCATCCAGCTGATCCCTTCGAGTCCCACAGCCCATGTTCTTATGAATGTGTAGATACCACTATGCTGGACAGGTAGGCAAATACAGAAGTATAGCTATAAATGTTAAATTTGACCTAAGATGCCCCAATCTCCCATCAAAGTGTCTGTGCCTGGAAATGCAGCTAAGAGAAAAAGCCCACTATAACCTTTTCCATGAGTTTGGCCATTTTTGTTACCTCTTCTGTGCTGGTGCTCACCAGGACTCTACTGCAAAATGTGCTGACAAGGAACCATGGTCCCTGCTCCACAGAGCTAGTGCAGCTCTTCTCCAAAGTGCAGGTGAAATTGTAATCCACCCCCTTACCAAGGAAGGGGTAGGACTAGACTGCGCTCCCTATAAAAGAGGTAAGGAAATTGTCTGATCCATCCAGAAGACCAGATGGAGAAAAGCAGTAAGACTTACTTTTCCTGCTGTCAAAAGCCACTAAAATAACACACCCTGACATCCGTGGTAGCCACCACCACATCATGGCCCCAGCCCTCCACAGTCAAAGGTGGAAGTGAAACAAAGCCCTAACATGGAACAGAAGTCTCCTTCCCTTTGCTGTGAGAGAGGAAGGAAAGCCACAGCACAGCCCTGGCACAAAGCAGCGTGGGCACAGCCATGGTGCTGGCAGCCCATGTAGACTTGTGGACTGCTGCCCCATCTCACCCTCAGCATGGACAGTGATAGCCAAAGGGATGCAACCCCCTGAAACATCACTGCCCCACCCTGGGGTCTGATTTTCCCCCTCAGCAGGAGGAGCACACTGGCATCCTCAGGGCTTTAAATAGGTTTACAAGGTCCAGCCTGCACCGGTGGAGTCTCTCCCAATGCCATGCCTGCTGTAGGGCTCCACAGGGAGCCTTTTCACCCCACATGCTGCAAAGCCAAGCATAGGTAGGGATGTGGGCAGAGGTAGCTGCAGTTCACTGCCTTGTTCATGTGTACAAATTGGGTATTTATGGCAGCTGAAAGGGGAAAGACCATCTTTCCCAAGGAGCTCTGAACATTTCCCGCCAGCTTCAATACCAACAGAAGACTAAGTAATAGCTCCTGCTGGAGGGAAATTGTAGGTGCTCCAAAAAACGTATTCATCATAAATTTTTTTTCTCCTCCTCACGCCATAAGAAAGCTGTGGTTTAGCAGCTGGAGATCTGCCAAAAGCCAGCCCGCATTATAAGATCACACATTTGAAAAGATTGCAGAAGTAGGTTTGTGCTTAAATATGTATGTTGCACAAACATATATAATAGATAGATTCCCTGACATCCCTGAGATAACCTGAGTATAGTTTAGGTAACTCAGGTACTGTAACTCAGATTCATTCTGTAAACACTTCTAGGCTACATTATCTTTCACATCTATTTTACTCAGGCTATATTACCCCAGTGATCCCAAAAGAGAGCCAATAAACCCTTCCTACCACACCCTATATCATATGTTCCCTATATACTTCGTATTTAACAGACAAAGTTCACTAGGGATATTTTAATCTGGTTATTTTTTAAAAATACATCTAGAAAGCCAATTCAGGGCAGATGGATAGGTGAAAGGCCTAATAACTAAACTTATAATTCCTATAGAGTTCTCAGTTCCCCTCTGCATTTGGGTTCAATCCTGGGAATGCTGATACCGAGCATAGCACTAATTGCATAAATTTTTTCAATAAAAGTCAATGGCTGTTCTCACAGGCACAGAGTCAGCTTACATAAAACCCCACAAGCTCTTCTGCTGGCCCACTGTCTTCAAGTATCTTTAGGATCTTTCTGACCATCGGAGACTTTGAAAATGGGAGCAATTATATCATCCTTAAGGAGGAGGGACTGTCAGGAGAGGAGCCATTTCATGTAAGTCTCCTGATTCCCAGAGAACCACAAAAGGCTCCACCACATCTACAAGTGCATCTAGAGGAAAACAATTCAATTTAGTTCACTTGAACAATGGAGAGAAATTCACTCTTGCATGTGCAATAATCAACCATGTAATAGCCCATGTATTACAAGCTTAATATTTACTCCAAAAACATTTTCACCTCAGATGCACTTGGTTTGCAGACTTCGAGAACGTGTTCCCACTCCTCCCAAGGGAGATGAAGGCAGGGGACATTTGAAAGTCCTCTCCATTCTGCATTGCCCAAAGACTTCTGCTCCCTCACTGCATGCCCTGAAGGAGCATAGCACGAGCCCAGGAGCTAACCCCACACTTGTGAATTGAGACCGCCTTCCCCTTCCAACACACGGCTCTTGCACATTTTTGTTTTAAAATGAAACGGTGTTAAGGAGGCCTTTGGGAAATGAAACAAAAATGGCATTTTCTTTCTTTTTTTTTTTTAATTTTCTATCCATCACTTCTCCTCAAGACCTCAAGTCCCAGGACATCCTGCCTGACACAATCCAGAGCTGGCCCCTTCAGGCTCTAAATGAAGTCACAGCTTCAGGGTTTCCAGGCAGAAAGTTCACTGGAAGGGCCATGGGAGTGTTTTTGTCCTTCCTAAGGATGATGAGAAGTTGCAGAAGAAACCTGGATGCTGGTTGCAAAGGTAGGAACTCAACTCTTTGAGGAGCAAGGCAAACCCATGAATAATTTTTCTTCTTGTGCCCATATGGATGGTGTTTTAACAAGGCACAGCTTAATTCAAAAGTATTCACAGCAGCTCACAGTAGTGACAAGAATAAATGAGCCATGACATTTCACTCCAAGAGCAGTAGATGGGGAATTCACAGAAGGGAATTTGTGAAACCTATTAATTCCCTGCAGCCCCCTCCTCCCTCTGTATTAGTCTGAAAGACTCATTTTTCAGTTCCCGGTTATAACACAGGAACAGCCTCCTCTCACTCACCAGGGAGCCACAAGAACATGAGATGTTTAAATATTCTTGCATGGGAACATCTCCTATGTACCCGAAGAACATCCCTCCCTCCATACCCTCCCATAGAAGATAATAAGCCCCAGCTCTGCCTAAGTAACAGCCTCAAGGAGGAAAGGAGGTGATAGCTTCATGCTCTGTGCAGCCCAGAAGTAGAGAAGCATAGGAGAGGCACACACTGCAGCTGAATGTGCCTCTATTTCTGGAGACATTTCTCCTCTTTATGGTCACGCACCACTTTGCTGTCACTGTACAGGGACCTCAGTAGGTATATCTGCTCTGTCTTCAAGCATAACTCCTGGGAGCTATGTGAAGGCTCACAAGTCCCTAAATTTCAACTTCAATTTCCTCACTTTGCTTATCTTTCAGATGCAGTAAGAAAAAGGGATCCACCCCAAAACCCAATGACAGCAAGTTAGCCCATTTCACCCCCACTCAAAGCAGGCAGGAACATGCAATCTGGAAACCGTCATCGCCTTGTAAAACCGGCCACTTATTTTGAGGACCCAGTAAGTCAGAGTTAACTTCATAAGTGAAGCTTGGCACAGCTTTCCTCCCAGCTTCCCTATATGAAATTTTAGGCTTAACACCTCTTTTTCTGCAAAATTTGCTTTTGAGCATTCAACTATTTTCCTACTAAAGTTTGCCTCATGCTGAGATATGAAAAGCACAGATTTTGGCTAAATATGAATGACTGAGGTCAGAAAGTTTCTACAGACCCCATAAACTCCACAGCCTTAAGTGATTTAAGGCGACAACCCTAGGGTTTCTTTTGGGCCAGCCTTTGACTGAACTGGGAATTTGGTTGACCACCGTTCAATTCCCAGTGGAGGCTGTCACTTCAGGAGATATTTTACAACTGGAGATTGATTTCAAGACGTTGGCTCTGACAGAAGCATCTGTTGTGTTGCATGGACCATTGAGACAAAGTTTGTTGCAGCAACAGGGCCCTGACTGCCATCCACATGATGAAGCTGTGCAAGAAGGGAGGAGTGATCCCTCCATGGGCGCTTCTCCTCAGGCTTTGGTCCTCAGCATTATAGGCTACTGGCTTCCACACTCATATTGCTCCATACCAGAGCGTTGCAAGCTCTTTTTTACAAATCTATCACCATTTCCCTCTAAAACCCCCTCCTCTGCCTGCTGAAAGGTGGTTTCTTCACCTCCCTTGCTGGGATGCAGAGGGGCACCCACCCCAGCTCAGCCACCTGGGAGCCAGCAGCCACGCAGGATGCCAGGGCTGTGGTTTCCAGCGCAACAAAAATAACATCAAGACTATCAACCTATTTCAGGACTGTTCCCTCATGCAGGGCAACCCAGCCAAACTATTCCAGGCTGCTACTGTACTTACTGATGGACACTGCCTGCGTGTGCCCGGCATACTGTACATTCCCTTGTAAGGGCTTGCCCCATTCCCTGCTATGCTCCTAGTTGTCATCTGGCCGTTTGCCCCACACCTGCTGACGGGAAGGTCCCCACAACACCCACTCTTGAAAACCCTCTCCCGAGGCTCTCCCGGGAGCTCCCTGGCAGGCTAAGATGGCTTCAAATCGAAGGAGGTGCTGAGCTGAGATGGTGCATCGTGGTCCTGCATTGCAGGACCACAGTTGTCTGGTTGTGCAGCATCCCACGCAGCAGACACGTGCTTCTCATTAGGAAACTGTTTTAAAACCCACTCCTACATTTATTAGATCTTCTGCAGTGAGCTAGAGCCTGGGACTAGGGCATCAGAGGAGGGAGGTGGATGTGAGAGCTGGGTCCAACAAGGGATCCCCTCCTCAGGTTTACATCAGAGATCCTAGAGTTGGAGCTTCACTGAGGGTTTATCACTGCTGACATCAGCTATTTATAACATCAAAACCAAAATTTTACAAGGTTCACAGGGGCGCTTCAAACATTGCTCAGGAGCAGGATGGCAGCAGGCTTCATGAGGAAGACCTTGCCAAATGGGATTCTGGGCCACACCAAGGTCTGCAGGGATGAGTAATATTAATGAGGCGATCTTGGAGGACAAGTAGGTAAAAGCTGGTGGATATAGGGCTTTCTGAGAGTCAAAACATTTCAGATCTCAACCCAGAGTGCTAAGGAGTGGGGCCTGAATTCCTCCTATCCAACTGTATTTTTAACAAGATGTCTCACTGCCCCGTGTTTTCTTTATAGCCTGTGAAGATGATTCGAACTCTAGGTCTATGGCAACTCATCTCTCTCTGTTGACTTCAGAGGGCACTTAGACCAGATGCCACTTCAAAGCTAAGGACCTGAGTTAGTGGGCAAACCTAAGCTGAAACCTCCAGTTTACCACCAAAATGAATAGAGCTACTACACAAATGTCCCCATAACACATTGAACCTGATGTCTGCCAATATTTGCCTGTGGGAAACCCCTTGAGAGGAGGAGGATGTGATCTCCATGGCCAAACAGCTTCTGAGCCTCTCTGCTGAAATGGGTGGTCATACCCAAACTTACTGCCGTGGAGGGGATAAATTCTTGATTTTTGAGAGCTCTCCACCACCAGCATGATTGAAAACATCCAGAGATTAGTAAGTCCCTCATGGAGGTCAGCTTGCAAGCCAAGAGGTTAGCTCTGAACTCTCTCTGAGGAACAGAGCAGCCCCTCTGAAGTTACACACCTCAGTAATTCAAATGTGTTTTTATTTTCCCATCTGCCTTTTTGCCCCTTTGAAAGCACAGAAGACACGGTGCTCAAATAGTATTTCATCTGTCTCCTCTTCCTCACCACACTCCCTTCAAAAGCTGCCCTGTGTACAAGCTACTCTCTCCCTCTTGAGCTTGAGGCACATCTCCTCCAATGGCCTGCATCCACCAAAGATATTGGGCGCCTGAAAGATGCCTAGCAGGAACTTTCAACTCTTAACTCAAAATTCACATCCCTAAAATTCACACAGCTACTGCTTACTCCTGGAGACGCCTGACATTGGTAGGGACCATGGTTCCTGCTAGCAAGGTGCCTACCTGCATGTTTGTGGGCACTGCCTCTCTCTGTAGCACTGTTTTTTCCCTTCTGTTTTTCCATAAGAAAAGTGTTTAAATACCTGATTTAAAAAAAAAAAAAAGCATGATTCTTACCATGCAATGCACATCCAGCTAAAGAGCATCATGAGTATAGAGAGCCACAACCCTCTCAAAAGACTCATGACACATTCTGGCATTGCTCATTTCTCACACCACGCACAAAGACAGTCACGGTGCTGTCAAACGCTTGCGTTTTGCTCTAGGAATGGATCCCTCATCAGTGCAAAGCACAGAGGCCATGACAACTCATGCCATGGGAGGCACTGAACACCTGCCAAGAGCAGCAGGAGCAGACGGGGCCATGCATGGAGGGGAGCTTGAAGCAGAACGTGCTGGCTGCTGCTCCAGCGATGCGCAGCCATCTCGCACTCATATCTGAGGAGCTGACAATGTGAGTAACTGACACTTAAGCATGAGATTTTTTTATCCAAGGAGCATCATTCACTGCAAAACCTCCTTCCCATTTGCCATCCGTGGGGGTAAGTCAATCAGGATAGTTAAGCTTTCAAAACCAACAGAAGCTCTGGGGCTTTTTGGCAGCAATGAGTCCCTGCTGCCTCTGCAATACTGCTTCCAGACATGCACAACCTTCCGTCAAAAGCACCGCTTGACACTGGGCACCTTCAAAAGTTCACCCAGCGAGCCCGAGCCAACTCACTGCCCCATCGCCCCATGTTTAGATAAACCAATTTGCAAAATCTGGAAACCATTCCCTTGACCCATCAGATAAGGGTGCTGCAGGATCCAGATTCTCAGCAACACTCCTGGACTGCAGCTGAAGCAATTCCTGCAGTAGCCCAGCCTGATAAAGCTGCTGCTAGATTCCTCCCTTTTTGGCTGAAGATTTAATTCGAGATCTAGTATCCCACTGTGCACTCCCCCAGACTTCCAAAATGTTCTTCTCCAAACAGCCTTCCCATCTCACACTGCCAGGCTTTGCACATCTGGAGTCCAGACTTCATTGTCACTGACCCAGGACTCACCATATTTCTCCTCCTCCAGCTCAAAATTAAACACATACAGTCATCCTGATCTGAGCGCAACCCTTCTGCCAGGTGGTGTCAGCATCCCACAGCGCCAGGTCCAACAGCTCATGTTCATTTTTAAAACAAAGCAGCCCCAGCTAAAGGCACCCACACTGAATTTCTAGGAACCCCAAAAAACTTCCACCGTGTCCTTAGCAATCACTACGGCCTCTCCACTGACATCAGTCTGCGGGTGAAAATCTATTATTGGGCTTCTCATTTCTCCCTGAGGTGGAAAAACTCCAAAATAGCCTGTGGAAATGGATGGTAGTAGTACCCCACCCGCTCCCCCCACTCCCCCCAAACATCAGCCATCACTGGTTAAGTCCCCACCGGTGGGAAGCCTCTGCAGGCGAACTTGCTGGCAGATGTAATTTCTGTCCCCCATCACATAAGCCCGTGCACCATATGGAGTCACGGAGTGGTTAGGATCAGGCCACTGACTCTAAGCTGTCCCCAGTCCTGTACCAAGTGCAAGAACCACCCTCTCCTCTGTTTTATTTATTTCTGAGAAAATTACCCAGCTCCATGCCTGCCTTGTGCAGGGTGTCTTCTGCTTCAATGTCACCCTCTCCAGAGTCATCACATAGACCTCTTGCAGCTGTAGAACCTTATGATGGCACAGGACCACAAGGAGAAAAAGATCCACATCATATAGCTGCTTTGCTCTAACATAAAAGCCTTCCCCTGCTCCCTGTTCTTCTGCGCAACCAGTTTTGCATTTGTCTGCAGCTTCTGGTGACTTTCAGGGCATCACTGGAAACATTTGGGAGAATAAACTTCTGGCAAATAAAACTCACTCTTTTGCCTCGCCAAGATGAATCCCTTTGTTTATGGAGCTTGTCCCCATCCAGATATCCGGCTTACTCAAGCAAAGAGACTCTCCAGGTGCAGTTTTTCCTGCTCCTGATTGAGGAGAACATCCTCATCTTCTCCATCTTCTGCTCTGAATCATCAAGTGTAAATTAGCAGTAATGTTGCCCACACGGAAGAGTCTGGAGGAAACACAGACTGGAAAAATGTTCTGCCTTCAGAAGCCAGCAAGTGGTATATATGCAAGACCAACAGGCACTGTGAGAGGAGTGAGGCTGCTATCTAGCAACCCTTGGAGGAAAGAGTCAGGACCAGCTACTGTCAGCCTGATGCTGTCAGGTAAAAGAGAGAAGCACAGGGAGATTTGAATCCTTCCTTCAAAAACTCCTTCCTCTAGCATCACCTAACCTGACCCTTGCTGTATTAAAAATACACTAATTTTTGCTCAAATCTTGACTTCAAGGTCCAGTCCATCTCTGGACACTGTGGTGGGTGGCAGAACAACGTCCTGTGCATGTGTTAGCAGGCATCTAGTGTACCTCAGAGAATCTGTTGTTGACAAGGTGGGTTTTAACTTTGTAGAGCTCTTGGGTGCCAGAATGACAGAGCTGAAGAATGACATATTCTGCTGCTGGAATGGGCACATGTTCAACACTGACTCAAGAGAGGAAAAAGCCACTTACTGAACCTCCAATACTTGTTTCTCAACAACTCAAAGCTTTTGGAGGTCTCCCATCTCAATGCTAACCAGGTCCGTTGCTGCACAGCTTTTGAAACCTCACAAGAACAGGCACAGTGTAAGGAGGACGCTGCACTATTTGGAGCAAACCGGGAGACAGTCAGTTTATAGAAAGACCCTCCTGGATTTTTAACAGGTTAATATTGAATGTTTTATTTGAACTCGCCTGCTTCAAATTTCAGCTATCGGTGGGTCAGTGCATAAAATACACAGGTTTCATTTGTGTGCATTCATGTCTGCATGTGGTGCTTTGAGCCAGGGGCTCAGCGACCAGCAGGGAAACAAAAGGGAGGAGGAGAAGACGGCTAGTCAAAGGAAAAAGATATTATTACCTTCATGCACATTTTAGGGTGGTAATTTTCTCCTGGCATCACCTCCCAAGGGCTCAGTCTTCAGTCTGCTCTCAGTGTACTTGTTCAGGCTAAAATCTATGGTCAGAGTATGGGATTTCATCTGTGTTCCACCCACCACCACCCCCGAGCCCACCCTGAAACCCTCACACAAAATAAATTATGCCAAAGAGAAATCCTCCCTAAGAATTGTGCAAGAATTAGCATCCTGCAGGGACCCCTTTAACCCACCCTTGTCCTACCAAAGACCCACACTGAGCTCAGGTTTTCTGGGACAGAGCCACAGGCACTATCCTCATCAGCTGGAGGAACAAGAGACCGAGCCTTGATCCTGCCAGCTTCTGAGCAGCCTGGCCTCATCCAGCAAAGCAGTTAAGTATGAGGCTTATGCTACAGCTTAACTGGCTCAAGATCCCTGGCTAAAGGGCCTCGGAGAAGAGCAAAATAGCACTTGGCCTACGTTGTGCATCCGTCTGTCTGTCTGTCACTGCCCTCTGCCGGGGAGCGTGGCAGCTTCAGGACCCCGTGTGTCTGGCGTGGTCTCACAGGCCTGGGACACGAGTGGCATAGTGTCAGGCAACGATGATGAGGATGGAGAGGGGAGGATGCAAACCTGCACCCACTTTCAGGGAAACTTTAGCTCCTTTCTGCACCGTGCAGAGAAGATGAAACCCAAACCGGAGCAGTGAGCGATGCCACGGAGCCCATGCACCCACACATGAGAGCCTGCCTGGCCGATGCAGACACCTATGACACCCATAAATTTTAAACACACTGACCAACATAAAATTAAAACTTGCTTTGAAGCCCAGTATAACCTTACTAAAGTAGCATAGCTAGCAAGAGCATGCAAGTGCTTTGTAACACTGATGGCATAGCCAGACGCAACTTTGCATATGTAAGTCAGTGCCGTGATCACAAAAAAGGCAGACAGAGATGGTGTAGGCACACTTAGGAGGCATCCTGGTGACAAATGTTGCCAGAGGGAGGCCAAGATAAATACAAGGGGCTGCAAAAAGGCAGAGCATCCCCCCAATACACGAGGAGGATGGCTGGCAAGACAAAGGAAACAAGGTAAGCAGTATCAGGAGGAGAGGAACACACCACCACCACCTCCCTTCCCCTTTTTGGAATTGGGCAGTAGCATAAAAAACATCAGGTATAAATGAGGAAAAACTGGAGAAACAAGAAAAGAAGCAGTTTGGTTCTGAGTTGCTCTCTCAAGCCTGGTTACCTTGACCTGGGTGATCAGGAGCCACCGAGACTGCAGGGACCGGCGCCCACTGCACAGCATCCGTCAGTAATGTGTTTTTACAGCTAGTGTATATAGGATTGCTGGAGGCTGAGTCTTGTATATGCAGTGATGGTGATTAACACAGTGGAAGAACTGACCATCAGCAAGAAGCCTGTTCGGATTTTAGCAAAGTTTAATTCTACAGTTCAAAACTGGACTGATGTGCCAGTCTTCTAAATACTCCCATCACAGCTATCTCTAATTCTGCCACAGATGGATGGATGGACAGATGGATGGACGGCTGGATGGATTCATATGCAACACAGAGCTCTGCTGGAGAAGGACGACAGGCTCAGCAGTGTTTCACTCCATGCCTGCATGTTTAGGTACCAGACAATGCCTCCCCTCTTCCCAGGGCAAAGCGACCGCTCCAGCACACAGGCAAAAGATGGCAACTGGAGGGTGTAATTTCATCCATTGCCTGTGTTGTCTGCAGACTCATCCTGTCCCCTTTGGTGGCTTCATTTGTACCAGATGCTGTGAGGAGCACATCTGGTGACAAGGGGCCAAAATAACATGGTGGCCATCAGAGGTAGTTGTCACTTACCTGCCTTGAGGGGTGGAGAACCCCAATCCCTGCACAGATGCCTTATTCTGCCCCTTGTTCATGAGGGTTTTGGACCCTCACACACCTCTTTCTTAGTCCTGTAATACAGGAAAAGGAGAAGAGAACACGAATTGCTTCCCAAATGACACAAGAAGATACCCCACAAAATCCCAGCATCCAGCATGGGACTGGAGGCAGGTTTGCCACCCCAGCTCTCCCTGGCAGAGACCTGCCTGTGCTGGCTTCTTCTTTGCTCTATAGTTGGGACAAGCACAACATTTGTTGGGAGCATCTTGCTTACACTCCTTCAGCTAGTCTATACACACTGCAAATGGACAACCACAGTGAGGAAATATGGATCAGAGCCATGCTTCCTCCAGCACACAGCAATGAGAAGGTATAAGAAGATATCAAGGAGGCAGATATTTGAGAAACTCTAGACCGTGAGGGTCTCCTCTTAAGCTCTGAGCACTGGATAACAGCTAAGGCCTGAAAGCACTATTCAGATCTGGTCCAAAACTTGTTAGCATAATCTCTTATGGGTCTGAACTAGTGGTGTGATCCATACAAATATCTGACCTCCTTTTCAATTTTGCTAAGTGCCTGGATTCAGCAATACTCCGCAGCAACACATTCCAGATTGCACTTTCCATGAGAAAACCGTGTTCATATGCCCCTTGAATGAGGTGTGTGATATAAAAAATACAATACAATCACATAAAACAGTGGGAGATCCTTACTTTGGAGAGCGTAGCAATAGTTAGCTCATCTCAGAAAGGAAATCCTTGATGCTGAGGCCAGGTCCTCAGCCTGGATTTTTCCTGAGCTCTGCACTTCTCTAACCTCATAGACTAGGAAGCACTGTAAATGATAAAGAAGTGAAACCCACTGCTTTTTAGCTCCTCATCCCTCCTTTTCATCTTGAAGGAGGCTATTTCAGTGCTGAGCTCCAGGATCTAAAGGCCACAGAGTTGAGCAGTGATCAGTGGAAATTCTGTCTGTGGGTGTGAAGGAAAAGAAACACATTTGCACAGGGAAATCTGGCATCAGCAGAAGCTGCAAATGAGACAAAGAAAAAGGTTTCCTCTCTCTCAGGAGGAAAGCACAAGAGCTATCCCAGCAACTTTTATGGACCACAGTCTTGCAGCCAAACCTGGAATCTCCTGGCTGCTGTGAAGGACTTTATGAGGTTCCCCCAATGTGCACACTGAAGTAGCCTGTTTCATACACTCCACATGTCCCTTTCGATTTATATCCCTCAAGCTTTGTCTGCTGGAAGGAAAAGAGAGCCAACGGCAAGTGAGGCACTTCAAGGAGAGCGTGATTGTCAGCAGGACTGCCTTTTTGAAAGGGCTTTGGAAGAGGAGCAGCACAAGTTGTATAATGGCAGCAGTGAGAACACGGGAGGGCATCCGATCACTTCTCCTGCGGAGCCAACGCAACAAAGACAACAGAAGGTGAGCATGGTCCTTCCATTCCCTTCCAGCCCAACCTGGCGATGAGGCTGACCCTAACATGATTTCCCGCTGATTGCTAGCAAGGAACCCATCAAATCCACCAGTTCCCTCTGATGAAGATGAAACTCCTGTCTGCAAGAACTCCCCATTGTAATATCAAGCATCATCTTTTCAAGCAAAATGAAAAACACCGTGATTGTGCTTCTGCATCCCTAAAGTCACCCCAAAAATTGTACCTGCAAAAGCCAATGTTAGAAGGTCTGTGAACAGCAGGATTAAGCAAGCTTGGATTCCCACCAAGTATCACAGCCAGAGTTGGCTGGCCAAAACAGGGTGGGAAATTACCTACCTTTTTCCTCCGCTACCCGGGCACAGATTTTTACATTGTTTACGAACTTGTAATACCTTTTACAACCCTCCCCATATGCAACGTTTAAATAAACTTGGCCATGAGCTACCTTGGGGACGAAGGGGCAAAGGTCACACTGCGTAATCTTTAGCCCTTCAGTAAGCCTACTGAAAAAATAAAGAAAAAGAGGAAAAATACTTATCATTCAACGTACTAACAACTTGTTCAAGAACAAAGTGAAAGCTAGTTGCAGGCTACAGTGGAAGCAAAACACTGAATGGCAGCCACATCCCCTCTTACCCGCCCTGCCTGCCTGCTGCGGGCATGCCTACCCAAACACACACCAGCAAAAGGCAAACTGCTCTCATATTGACACTGGGACCCAACCTAAAGGGCTCACAGAGATCATGCAAAACCAAAATTTGACCTGCTAAAAGATCCGTCAGTTTAAAACTTCCCCTAGTGCTCTCCATAGGCAGTTGGAGGTATTCCACGGTTCTCCTGCAGGAACCAACTGCCAGACTTGCAGATCCTCCCAGAGCGACATCTGTACGCGTCTGCTGGATGAGGGGCCTCAACACCCAGTTGCCTCCTTGTTTTTATATAAGAAAACACCTGCATGTCCTCTGACTTCCCAGAGAGCTGATAACACAAAGGATAATTGCAGATTTTGGGTGACACCACAGGCTTTGGGTATCAGCTGCTGTTAGCAGGGGCAACCATGTGCCAGGGACAGCTCATTACACCTCCTGTGACATTCCTACTCCTTTCTTTCCTGCAGCCCTTTGATGAGATGATGAATTGAGCATCATTTAGTTCTCATCTAACAGCTCGTGCAGATGGGAACAAAAGTCAGAGCCAGAATAAAACCGCTCCAGGTGTATTTGCTTCATTCCTGCATTTTGCAGGAGTATTCCTAGCACGGCTGGTTAAGAAATGATATGTTCTTGGCTTACACTTTTCATGGCAGCTTTACACTGGGAAACATCTCTGTCAAATGATCGAAAGCCGCACGGGAATGCATTTTATTTGGAGCTCTGCATGTTGATGATTGCCAGCTGCTGGGTCGAACATCAGGATCTCTTCACGGGTACATCAGGACGTTGTTGTACTACCAGGTGTGATCATTTTAAGGCAAGTCTGTCCTTCGTGGACTGCAGAGAGAAATAGCAGCAAAGCTGTGATCTGGGAAGCGCTGTTTGGAAGGAGCGTGGTGGGGTTCTCCCTCGCTGGCCCACACATGCTCAGGAATCAGCTTAGGGTTAAAAAGGATGAGACCTCCAAGAATTGTCACCTGGAGCAAGGGCCCAAAAGATGTCATTGTATTACCATAACTCACCGCAGCCATCACCAGCAGCAAGCAAACCAGTCCAGAACAGGAGAGGAGACTTGACTGTCACACATGCTAGATCAGGGACAGGCTACATCGCCTAATAACAGTCACAACAAGCTTGTGAGACCAGCAAAGGGCAAGCGCGTACGCCAAGAACAAATAATATGGGGTCACGCTTACAAGTGTATTCCAAAATAAGAACGGGAGTGGTATGCATACAATCCCTTTATAGTCAAGGATTGGGCTGAGGGTCAGAGATAAGCAGAGCCTGGGAAAAACGCTCAAGTTTTCCAGGCCAGTTGTCTTACCCAATTAAGTTTTCCCTCTCTTCTCCTCTCCCATAATAAATGTGAAAATAACAGAGTGATCAGAAACTTGGAGTAGAGGAAAAGCTGAGGTCCTTCAATCACAAGGAAAATATTCTCCAGGGACATCAGACATAGCAGAAGCAGCAGCAGTTGATATCGATGGGTGGGCTCACACCCTGCTGTGGCATCAATCAATGCAGTTCCCGGCTCTACGCAGATCTGCGCCTGCAAAAAACCCACCCCCATCTCGCTTCAGTGGCTTCATGCGCAATGATGTATATGTTGTATACAGACCAAACCATATCTGCCCCGTGTCACCCCACCTCATCTGTGCCGCACGATTCACATGGTAGCTCCTCCTGTTGCCACCACCACAGCAGGTGCGAGAAGCAGCTGAAGCAAAAGGCCAGTTGAGAGTGCAATGAGCCACGGAGCAAATCCTCCCTGGACAGGCTGCAGGCAGGATTTAGCAGGGAAGTGTTTTACAGTGTCAAGGTCCATTGCATCCCTCTGCTCCAGCTGGCTTCTCCAGTTTTCACACATTATTTTCACAGGAGGAGAGAGAAACTAAAGGGAAGTGCAGAGAGCAGGTTTCCTGCAGTTTTTGAGCCTCCCCTTTATTTCTGCACAATGTAGAACCTCTTTTGTCCCTAGATCACAGAATCATAGGATGTCCTGAGCTGGAAGGGACCCACAAGGATCATCAAGTCCAACTCCTGTCCCTGCACAGGACATCCCAAATTCACACCAGGTCTCTGAGGCATTGTCCAAGTGCTTCTTGAATATCACCAGGCTTGGTGCCGTGATGCCTCCCTGGGGAGCCTGTTCCAGGGCTCCACCACCCTCTGGGGGAAGAACCTTTTCCCAATACCCAACCTAACCCTCCCCTGGCACATCTCCCTGCCATTCCCTCGGGTCCTGTCACCGGTCACCAGAGAGAAGAGATCAGCACCTGCCCCTCCTCCTCCCCTTGTGAGGAAGCTGCAGGCCATGATGAGGGCTGCCCTTGGCCTCCTCTTCTCCAGGCTGAACAAACCAAGTGACTTTAGCTGCTCCTCAAACAGTTTCTCCTCTAAACCCTTCACCAACTTCATGGCCCTCCTCTGGACACGCTCTAGTAGCTTTGTATCCTCTCCTAAGCTGGCATTCCCAACCACCACTCAAGAAGAGAGGTAAGTCCAAGCCCCAGTGCTCAAACATACCTGAAGATGCATCTGCAACTAAATAACAGGTTCTGCAAGCTAAGGTGCTCTTTCCAGGATTGTAAATTTTAAATCAGTCCAAGAGATGCTCTAATTTTGGTCACGGCTGAGTTCAACATGCAGCTCCTTCTGAAACAAAGGCTTGTGTTTCCCTCCCCTCTGCCTCCAGCATCAACTTTAGCTACAGGGGAGAGTCTGTCCCCAGTTTTATCACTGGGCTTTACTTTTTCACAACATGCCCTGTAAGTAGAGCTAAAAATGCTTCAGGAGGAAGGGTGAGTAACTGCAACCCCAGCATCAGTGTCTAATATCATGCATCGAGCCGAAAGGGCAGAAAGAGAGAGGCTGGAAAGAACACTCCCTTCCTCCCTCTGGGGCAGCTAAATCTATCCCCGGCCCACGGTGGGATCAGCTACAGCTGAAACAGCCCTGTCTGGAGTTCATCCAATGCAGTCTTCAAACTTTCCAGTGCTGGAAGACCTCCCGGCACAATCCATGCCAATGCTTCTCTAATCTCATGTTAGAAAAATCTTCTTGCTGAACCTAAACCTCCCAGGATGCTATTTGTGTCTGTTACTGCTTGGCCTTTCCCTGGGATGATGCAGAAGGAAGGAGGGAATCTGTCAGTGACCCTTTGCATCATCTTCTCTGGACTGGCTGGTCTCTGTTTGCTCATGTATCCTGGCTAGCCATGTTTTTGGAGGTCTCAGGATTTTTGTTGCCCTCCAAATCTCTCTGGTGGCAAAAAGGACTGAGCCAGGCTGGGCAGACCTCCGTGGATTGGTCCAACTCCCTGGGAAACAAAGCAACCCACAATATATGTAGCAATGATCCCTCTAGAGCTGAAGACTGTTCCCTTCCACAAATCTCTACACAAGATTTCTAGAGTACATGCATATATTGTTCAGGCTGGCAGAAGTCCTGCTTTTCATAGAATCACAGAATAGTTTTCCTCCAACACACTGGTTTCCTTAAATTTGTGCCCCACATTTCTGAAGGCAAAGCACTAGGACTGAAAATAGGAGGGGAAAATGGGAAGGTTTTCTGAACCAGAGAACAGGCAGCTACTCTCTGTACCTTCACATGCCTGAAAAGACCATCATTGAGCCTCCCTGTACTACCAAATATGGAAGGGTTTGGGTGAATTTAGCAGGCAAACACCCAGTACCTTCACCTTGGTGCTAATGAATCCCGAACAAGTGAGAAGGAACA
The DNA here is from genome assembly GCF_963921805.1 of Phalacrocorax carbo. Taxonomy (NCBI): domain Eukaryota; kingdom Metazoa; phylum Chordata; class Aves; order Suliformes; family Phalacrocoracidae; genus Phalacrocorax; species Phalacrocorax carbo. Next base: position 7,121,635 of record NC_087516.1, on the reverse strand, counting down.
CCCTCAAAAAGTCACATAACCACTTGTTTTTTGCTTTATACCTTCCCTCCTGTGGCGCTACACCTGTGTGGAGCCACCATGAGCAGGGGTATTTTACTGCTCTGTAAAGTAAGCTGCTGCCAGACTTGGTCAAAAGCCTTTTGAAGCCAATGAGCCTCTCTGTTTTAGTGGGCTTTGGATGAGGTCCTAAATGGCCTCTGTGGCAACTTCACAGCAGAGAACTAGGAAACACTATTGATTTTTAGTCTTCTCTTGAACAGCACTCACAGTGAGTGTCCAACACAGGTGACTCAACCGTGACAGATCAAGACTGACTCATCACTATGAACTCATGGGCTCAGGCCGTTCCCAGGCTCAGTCCTGATCTCCTCCCCATTTGCCTATAGCATAAGCAATCTGCTGAAACCATCTCACACAGAGAGGCATCAGCACTGAGATGGGCTGCAACGTTAGCCACCATCAAACAAGCTCTGGCTCATCAGTTACATGCTTTGAAGCGAGGAACAAACTTTAGCACTATTCCCGATGTACTGGGTTAAAGCCAGGGCTGCTGAGGATTTTACATGCATCACTGTTGTCCTGTCCATTATGGCTGCCCAGACTTTCCCATGCAGATAGATCTTAGCTTTCCTCAGATACAGAATATTCCTGCTGCCTACAAACCTCTGGGAATTGTGAGCAACAGCCTGTATGTCCATGAAGGCTGGAGCCAGAGGCATCAGTAAGCCTGCCCATGCACTCCCACATCCAGAGAAGTGAAAATGCATCATAAAACATCTGTCTCAAGTGCCTTCTTCCACTTTCTCATGCTGGAAGGGAATAAAATACAGGGCAGATTCCTTCAAATGATACCAAATCCCAGTGCTTTGTGAATCCTCGGAGAAGAGATTGTCTGGGTGGCCCATGGTTCTACCCCCAGCCATAGCCAGGGCTTCACGTTGGCAGCCAAACGGCTGAGACCCCTTTTGAGGTCATTTCTGCAGGGCTCATGGGTGCAACCACTGAACCAAGAGCCAATTATGCTGCGTACAAAGGAAAGCTCATTCCTGAGCTTGGGGAAAGGCCCCGTGCTGGGCTGCACCTGGGTCATCTGCCTTCCAAAAGGCCCTGCAAGGTGTTACGGAGGCAGCTCAGCACCACGGCATCTCTGCTGGTCTATGACTTGCTGCCTACTGCCACAGTTCCCAGAGCAGGGGAGAGGCTTGAGCTTATGGAGGGAAGCAAGGTGACTCCTCCAAATGTGGAGAAGGACCACCGGTTCTGGCTGATCAAGACCATGAGGTGGTCCTTCAGAAGCAGCACAAAGCAGGATCATGGCAGGAGGTGGCAGAGACCTTGACTTACCTTCAAAATACTGTGTTGGAATCAGAGATTCAGGGTTTCTGGTAAAGGAGGTAGTATTTTTTGGACTGTTCTGAAGAGGTCTGATGAGTTTCTGCCTTGGCAGGCAAGCTCCACACTTCTGTCTTCACCAACCTCAAACACAAAGTGAGCTTTTCCTTCCACACTGCTGGTGTGCAGAGCAGCAGTGTCACAGCTGAGCAGTGACTTTCCCTGTCCATGCAACGTGCAAACACTCCCCAACCTGCCCCTGATCTGAGGGAATAGGAAAAAATCCCTTTTCCCAAATGCTTTTAAACATTGGTGGGGTGGGGAACAAAATACGAACACCTCAAATCACTAAGTGGCCTCCCCCACCAGAGGAACTAAAATAAATAAAGGAGGGATAAACCTAAATACCTTTATGCAGAGTGTGAAGACCCATGATTATTTTATTCCTGGTGCGGGCAGTAAATCCAGGACTGGTGCTGTATGCTGGCCACCTGAGCACTGAAGTCGAGGGTGATGCTCTGCTCAGAGGACACACACTTGTATCTGTGGGGGACAGAGTGAGTAGGAATGGGGACATCAGCTCTCCTCCCTCCAGCCCATGTGGAGAAATCCCTGTTATCACCCTTTGCTTGTCACTTTACACCCGTCCTGTCTAAGAGCTCTACACCCATCTTACACCTACCTTGCACCCCTGGCTCCTCTGTGGATACCTGATTTGTCCCAGGCAAGGGACACACAGGTGCAGAGTTGGACACCCAGGTCCTTTAGCAGCTTTCAGATACCGCTGCCTTGGTCCAGCTCTCAGACCAATGGAGACTTTGACTCTGAGGAAAGGGAATATAGAAACATTATTAGATATCAGTTTTGCTATATTCATGCCTACACAGATGAAAGAAATTGAATTTACAATCCAAGAAAACATTATCTGGTCAAAAAACCACTTGACTCCTTTTGGAGAGTGTCAGGCCTGTGTGTAGGCTGATATTTGTCACCTTGGGTTGCATCCTTTGCTGCACTCTGGCTGGGCCAACAGCTGATGGTATTTAGTACTCAGCCGTGGGATGAAAGTCCTCATTTTGAGCTCCACTTGTGTGTTGAGCAAGAAAAACAGTTCATTCCCATGGCTTTCACTTCAGGCTTACCTTCCAGCACCCAGCCCATACGTGTTGCATTAGTGGTTAAGGATTTTTCCCGTTTTGATCCTTCAGAACGGCACGTTGCAGCTGGAGGAGAACCTCGCCACAGCCTGTGCACATTGCAGCTAAGCAGCATGACTCACGCCAAAGCACTAGATGGGGCTACGCACCTGCTTCTCATTTCCAGTGCTTCTGCAAACGTGAAATGCCTCCCTGAGGCCCAGCTGGAATAAAAGCCCAAGATGCATTTACCGACCACAGGGAACTCTCCTTGGCACTGCTTTCATGGACCACTTCACCACATTTCCTTTTATACCACAGCATAAAATTCAGCATCTCTGATCTGTGAACCTCCAGACCTGCTGTCAGGCATGGGGACTTCTCTTTCGGTACCCAGATATCAAAAAATCATTGACATTTCTAATGCAGCCTGAGTGTGAGCCGTTATAGGTAATGGCTGGGACTGTCACTTTGCAGCAGCAGGTTCCAGCCCAGGATACCCACAATGCTTCCCTGAGCTGCAGAGCTACAAACCAACATTCATCCACCCACTTCCGAGCAGCAGCCAGACCCAGGGACAAGCTGGCACGCATTACTGGCCAGTGACATGAGGCACAGCTCATTTGCGAGGAAAAGTAGGCTTAGAAATCAAGCCCGATAAAACCAGACAGGAGAAATGGTCACAGGCTTCAGACCCTTGTGACCACACAGAGGAAAACCCCTTGGGTTTTGAGCTAAGCCATGACCTGTCCCAATTAACTGCCTCTATAAACAGGAAAGGACTTCCTTAAAAATAACCACAGACCTCTCCACCCAGCCATAAAGCTGAAAATGCTCACAGAAATCTCAATACTTGACTGCTAGAACAAAACAACCCTTCCTGCTTTTTGAAGATTTTGCATAAAAAAAGGCATGATACAACCAACTACAATAACCTGCAAACTTCTTTCCCTGACAGAGCATCACAGAGGGGTCATAAAACTTCCCCAGATCCACATCCTCATCTTTTCCTGCAGGTACAGCAATGCCAAGCCCTGAAAAATCACACCAGCTGCTTCTCATGAGCATCTGCTCTCCTCAGCAAAAAGAAGTTGGCCAAAAATTTTTACTGAGATATTTTGTGGTCTTTTATGTTACAATAGCACAAAAAGCCCAGGCACACAATGCTTTAGAGGGTCAGTCCTCACAGCTGCTGTCCTGCTCCAGAGGTGTTCCTAAAGCTGCACTCAGATGATGAAATGAGATGCGTGTATATTCCTGTCTTCTCCAGCCCACTGCCAAAGTACTGGTTTCATTCCCCTCCAGGCCTGCTTGTCCCACACCTCCTCTGCACCATATCCCTTGTTTCCCCAAGACCCTGTCTCGGGTTTCTCAGCTGCAGTCTCAACCCCACAGCAAATGCCTTTGCACCCCTTGGGCACAAACCATTCCCACCTGAACTTCTCCAGCTGGTCAGCCTCAAGAAGAGGCTAGAGAGACACCACAGCCCAGTGCAGCACATGGGAGTAGGCAAGGTGGTGGAGAAAGGAGTAAAACAGCATAAAAAACCCAAAACCTATTGATTTGCCCAAAATAAAGGAGGCAGAACCAAAAAGGGGTGCAAGGGAAAAAAATTATGAGCACCAATCCAGCTCTTGCAAAGGAAAAACTCCTTCGCAGCTTCTCTATCAGCTCCATCGGATCTCACAGCTGTGGTAGTGGGGGGAATAACTCGAGCTTCTGCAAGATGTGGGGGTTTTAAGCTGATATCAGGTCAAAACAGACTGGAGAAAGGGAGAAATTTGCAAGGAACCTTGTTTCTGCTTCCCTTTCAGGACTGGCTTATATACCAAAGGCCCAAGCTGGGGATCAAGCCTTCCTTGAGCTAGAGAATAATTACATTAGCTACAGCAGGAAAGCAAAGACCGCTGAGAAGGAAGCATGAAATGCTTAGCACTACAGCACCTGCTTGTATTTCTGGTTTTCTTTTGTCAGAAAGATGGGAAAAAAAAAAGGTTGTTTTTCTGCAACTCACTCATCGTGTTCCTGTTGACCCTTGGCAGCCCCTTCCAACAAGGAGCTCCAGCACTCAACCCCTGCTGAAGCCATCTGTGCCTCCTACCAAAGGCCAGTGCTCCTCACTTCCCATGCGGAGGGAGCTGGGGCGGCTGCACTGAACAGGAAAGCTTTGTTCTCCTCAAAGGCATGTGTAGGAGCTTGGAAACAAGTTGGGTTTGGCCCAGGCACAAGAGAGGCAGGCTGTGAAAACGAGTGAAAACGTTCAGCCCTGCTCATCTCTACAAGCATGAGCAGCTCAAATTAAAGTTCACAGGCTGGAAAATACAAGTGTTAACAAGAATTTCCATCAAGATTCAATGATAGGTTTTATTTGTCAAAGCACAGAGAGGTGATGCGCAAGTGCTTGGGCAAGAAGAAAAAGGTAAATCAGCTGAAACAGGCAGGTAGCTGAAGAGATTAATGAAATCTATGGGCCTTGCCTCTCCACTCCCCCGCCTTAAAACCCAGTCCTGGTAATTCCTAGCCTTGTGTATCAATATAAGCCACAGGAGTTGTCGTAGCCCAGGTGATTTAATGCCTGCCTCCTACCTTGACCATCAGAGCTGCCACCAATGATGTCATGACCTTACGAGAGTCAGTCACATGTGATAAATTTTGAACTCCAGCTTGTGAGCAACACATACCAGGTCCCCACCAAAAGAGCCCTTGCCATGCTTCAAGGAAGGTCATCTTAGTGTATTATTTTTAATAAAAAGTCTTGCTGCTTTTAGCACACAAGCGCAATAAGCTTCACGCAGAGAGGAGCAAGGCATAAAGATAGAGCTTGAGCAGGATTCCCTCAGGGCAGCGTACGGGTCCGTCACCAGCCATACACAGACCAGCACAGAGCTATGAGCCACTGCGGCTCCCTCCCAGGAACGGTGGGGAGGATTATGTATGTATAAAATATGGCAAGTTTTGGTCAAAGAGTAAGAGCATTCACCTTATGACACACCCCCGGTGGCTGGGGACATGCTGAAATGCAGACGCTCGCTACCCAGGTTTGTGATTCACACCACCGGTGGGCACGTGGGTGGGCGCTTCAGTCCCTGCTCACAGGGTTGTTCTAGGGAAAATAAAGAAAATAGCCACGGAGGCAGAGAACACATGAGACTGCTTGTAGGAAAAGCATTTTTTGCGTGCCTCTGAAAGGTGATTAGACATACAGGGCGTTTTAGGTGTGGTGTGACCAAGCTCCTCAGGGACTCGAGGGGTGGGTCGCCTACCTTATGAGACATGTGGCAAGGCCGATACCAAACTGCTCAAGCCTGTTGGGACCAGGATGTACCTACGTGTCATGGTTTAACCACAGCTGGCAACTAAGCACCACACAACTCCTTGTTCGCCTCCCCCCAGTGGGATGGGGGAGAGTATTGGAAGAGTAAAAGTTAGAAAACTCCTGGGTTGAGATCAAGACAGTTTAATGGGTAAAGCAAAAGCTGTGCATGTGAGCAAAATGAAACAAGGAATTCATTCCCTCCTTCCCACGGGCAGGCAGGGGCTCAGCCATCTCCAGGAAAGCAGGGCTCCATCACACATAACGGTGACTTGGGAAGACAAACGCCATCACTCCGAATGTCCCCCCCTTCCTTCTTCTTCCCCCAGCTCTATGTGCTGAGCGTGATGTCACATGGTGTGGGACATCCCTGGGGTCAGTTGGGGTCAGCTGTCCCAGCCGTGTCCCCTCCCAACTCCTTGTGCCCCCCCAGCCCCTCGCTGGTGGGGTGGGGTGAGGGGCAGAAAAGGCCTTGGCTCTGTGCAAGCCCTGCTCGGCAGGAACCAAAACATCCCTGAATTACCAACACTGCTTTCAGCAGAAATCCAAAACAGAGCCCCATACCAGCCACTGGGAAGAAAATTAACTCTACCCCAGCCAAAACCAGCACACCACATTTGTCTACAAACATAACTCCCAGGGCTTTGGGAACTGCTAGGTCAAGACCTGGGCTGCTGCGAGAAGATAAACATTTCCAGAGTTAGGTGGCTGCAGAACAAAGGAGTTGCATTTCACAGTGGGGCTCAGCTGTCCCTCTTCACACATCTTCATCCTTTAATTCATATTTGGATTTGGTCGTATGCCACTTCAGGCAATGATTTCCTCAACAGCACCCAGCTTTTCAGCAGTAGCATTTTAAAATATCATATTCTCCAGTTTTGCTGGAGTTGGTCATCATCTCAACCTCAACAGGCAGGATTTTGCTGGGCTTTTTGTTTATGACACAGGGCAAGGTTGTTCTTTCATGGGAAACAGCCTTCATTTTAGAAGACAACAACAAATGCTAGTTTGTCAACATGTATATCCTGCATTTATTTAATAATGCAAGGGCTCTGTGGAATACCATCACCTTAGGTACATTTGAAGTAAGGAAAGGCAAGAGCCTTCCCAGGCAACAGAAATTTCAGAGGGCAAGATGCAGGTGCTCATAAAAATCAGTATTTCTGTAAAACCTTGCTGCTGGCAGGCTGGACGATGAAAGTCACAGCATCGCATCTGTGCTAGTCTTAACAGAGGTGCACGAGCTCTTCCTTCATCTGCCCTCGGCGACAGGCAAAGAGATCATCGCCACACTGCGGCAGCTGCCTCCTCTGATCCCCTCCCATCTCCTGCGGGAGTGCCAACCGCAGCATGGGAGCTGAAGCTATCGGCACACTTCCGTGCATCTGCTGAAGAGGCTGAACTGCTCTTCGGCTCCTTATCAGCATCCCAACAAACGACCCTACATGCTGAATATCCAGTTCCAACGTCAACCAGTCACTGACCATGGTCCGCAAGCACCAGTTGTGGCACTTTCCCACTCTGCACCCAAGCAACTCCCCTCCTCCTGCAACTCTGGCACCTGTTCGTGGCATCACAAGAAACAAATCCGAACCTTACCCATGGTACATCTCCAAGGCGACAACAGTTTGTCTCCAGCTGGGTGCAAGACTTCTAAAACACTTGAAAATTGGCACCATAAAGTCACACTTGGCAATTCAAAGTTCCCATTTGTTTGAATAAATCAGATCTAGCCAAAATAAGTATGTCGTTCATCTCTTTCCCTACCCCCTGAGTGGTCATAAAAATCGGAACATACTGAAAGAATAAAAAAAGCTTCACAAATTATCTTCAGAACAGTTTCAGAATTGCTCAGTCCTAACAGAGAATTTCTACTTGTGTCACCTGAAAGGCTAAAGCATAACAGATAATGCAAGTAATGACCGCTCTGAATTCAAGGGAGGACAAAGCTGAAGTTATGTTCCCTGAGAGGAACCATGAAAAACCAAAACCAGCATCAGAACCGGACAGGCACATACATAACTGATAGCTCCTACACTGACAGTTCCAAAAAGAAATCCTGATGTGGAACACAAGGGCTTTATCACAGCTCCCAGATTCCTTGTTGACTTTTTAAACAAACATCATGAAGGCGTATCTACAAGGGATGATGCAGATTCTTTGCAGAGCATAAAATGTGGGACACAGCAGCACGGAGGCATATTCTCATCCCCATTAGTCAGTGCTGAGATGGATTCTCTCTTCCATGCCCAGAGAGATATAACTCTGCTGACAGGTCAAAAAAAAAAAAAAAGCCATAAATGAAAGGAGAAAGAGTCATCATCGGCCACTAACTGCCCTCTGCTTGAATGCCTGGGATTGCATCAAGACTTTCAACTGGACCAGTATGAAATGTAAAAGCCTTAATAAAGGAGGCAGAACAAATCACAAACTGTGAGACAGACACGTAAGTAGAAAGTGGTTTCATCAGTTTATTGCTTTTTGCAACCTGAACTTTGCTGCCATTTCACAGATGGCTGAGTCTGTGCAGGCGTATTCAATGCAGTACACACTACCACCAAGAAAACGCTTTATCACAAGCCACAAAACTGGTGAGAAAACAATCTAATCCTACATCAACATAATTTGAGAATTTGACAGTAAATACAGCATCTCCAAAAAGCTATTGGCATTTACGTTAATCAGCTGATTATTTTTAAGATACTGAGTAAAGCAAACTGGTGAGGGACCAAGTGCTCTGAACTTTTGGTGCATTCAGGATGTCCTCCCAACACATGCGTTCTGAAATCTTCCAAAGTTTCACTAATACCAAATGAAATTAAGGTTCTTTGTTTCCAGTTTAAATACCAGGCAAAAATAATTAGCACATTTAAATATATTAACTAAAAGACTATCTGTATAAAACTCTTCACACATGAAATATTTTTAAATTAAACAATATAAGAAAAACAGACTAGAAATTTATTGCTAGTACAAAATTAACATGTTTCACGGAGAAGTTAGATTAACATTATTGCTATAAACACAAACAGTGCCAGAGACAAGAATCTGTATTTCAATGTGTTCGCTATCCGAAACTGGCTTTGAAAGACATGTAGGTACACGGGACTTAGGAAAGATGAGGTCCACAAGTTTCTTTAGAGCTCTGCTGTAAGATCTGATGTCATTTTATTGCCTTTTAATATAACGGCCAGAATCAGTCTGCTACTCCTGTGTTCTAACATTATCATTCATTAGAACTTCTCTCCATGGGAGAAAGGAAAAAAAAAAAAAAAAAACAACCAAAAAAACAGGAAAGAAACACCACAAGACCCCAACCACCCTAACCTTGCTTTCCCGCCTTAGTAATTTGAAAATTCAAAACTACAACTACATTCAGTATCTTAGCCCATAAAAAGAAGTGGGAATGTTCACGATGTGGGAGTTCATAGCATGAACAGTGTTTCTAGGCCACCCTTTGATCAACTTGCTAACGAGCTTTCATTCCCAAAGAAAGCATTTTTCACATACTGTAGTCAGAGTAACAACACTACTCAGTGCAAACACAGTCATACCTACTACTCTACTAGTAACAAAATGAAAATGAACACCAAAACCTGCTCGCAGATCTGTACAGTCCAGTTTCTTTGCATCGCACTGATTTCCAGTCACAAGAACATATATTTATAGCTATTTTTTAAAAATTATGCTGCTTTCGGCAGTTATCTAGCTTGCTGCTAGATCATACTACTTTCTCAAAGTGATTTTCTTAACTTATGCACACTCACCCAATTGCTGACTTAAAAGCTGTTCTGGGAAAACCACCAACTCTACCTCTCCCTTCAATTGAACAGTCAACACTAGAGCTCGTTAGGGTTATCATCATTGTAAACTATTAAGGTTACGATATCTGTATTTAATTACTAAAGGAACATAAAGTAAACCAATGGAAATTTTAGCTTAGTCATAGATTCTATTATTGCTAAATGGAAAGTTTATACAAACTAGTGTTTTATAGAACTGGCAATTCTCAAGTCACTCAAAAAAAAAAAAAAAGGTGGGGGGGAGATTTTGTATTAATGCCACTTCTTTAGTTGGGGTAGCTGAACTCTGCTGCAAATCAATTAGTTAGAAACATTCTTCTGGGTATTGAGGAATGGAAATGAGAAAAGATCTGATTTAGGTGCAAGTCTCCTGCTGGCTAAATCATCTTATAGCGTGCACTCAGCCCAAACGTGCCTCATGATAAAGCAGGATTCTAACCCAATACATTAATGCATCAATGATTTTAATATCAACCATGAACGCCAAAGTACTTACTACTCAGTTGTTGCCACGACAGTTCTTTTTCCTTCACCTTCACTCCCACATTCCTCCTCCACCCCCAACAAATATTAGTACAAAACCAAAGGAATATAAGTATTTCATGGGGAAACACAATGCTCAAGCTGTAAGAAATGAAAGACTTGAGAAGCATACGTCTTTCTTTCCATGGCATCCATGAAAAGGAGTCATACACCAAGAACTAGATCGACAAGGACAGTAGTTCAGTGGAAAACAACTCTTGTATGCAGTTAGACAACTCAGGCTAGTGTTGTGCATACCATATACATCTGAAAACAAAAACTCTGCTTTTCTTCAGACAACTTAAAACATTAAATATTTTCAATGGATCTCTTTCAACTCCACATTGTATTTACATAGTTATCCAAAAAAATGTGCAAAGTAAAATCTGACTTAAAAATAAAATTAAAAGTCCAACAAATTGAACTTGACGTTAAAAAAGGCAGCAGAGAATCTACGTCCATTCTACACACACTGCAAAGAACTACTTAAGACAGTGAGAAGGTTGTTCCAGCTGAACCTCTGGAAATTTAACAAATCCAAACCACGACGCACTTCAATCACTAGCTGTCTTCTCCGCAGAACTCACAATGTATCCCACCGGTGAGGTCTTTGACAACTTTTTCTTTGATCAGTTTTTGCAGGAATTTAGTCTCGCTTGTCACATTGTGCATAGTTTGTCCGTTCATGGCAGCCATGCACAGGTTGTTGTAATAGTGCAAAGGTGTGCTGGGCTGATCGAGGTCATATCCAAATCCTGCTAAGCTCACTTCATCACATAAATGGGTGGCCAGAACGACTGCTGTGACCCCAATTGTAGGTACGTTCTGAAAAGGGGGAGAGAGAATCCTGCTGAATTCAAATATATTCTCCTTTGCCAGTTTTATAAACACTTTACAAAATTTAATGGCTTTGTCTATTCCTTCTCCTCACTTAAACGGAAATCAATTAAACATTTACAACCATTTACAACTGAAACTAAAACTAAATTAAATGATCAAGTAAAACTAAAAACTTCAGAGCCAAATACTAACACAACTTGAGTATTTGCCTGTCAACTCTCAATTTTTTTCTGCAAAGGCAAGACGCCCTATTACTGTGTAGTTAAACTACAAGTGAACCCTTGCTCCAAACACTCAAACAACTCCTGAGAGGCAGTTAAACTTGACATTTCTTAATGTACACTTAACTTCAGTCCTGAACAACAGTCTCTCTAATGGTATTCTTCACGATATGACTTTTCACTGAATCACCCATGAAGAAGTAGGTTATACTATGATACAAGTAAAAGATATGCAGCTTGGTATGTTACATTATTTTTATAAATAAACGTGAGGAGATCCTTCAAACATTTGTGCAATAACACTACCATTAAATGCTTTCACACAAAAGGTAACAAGATGATGGTTATTCAGTATTTTTCGTAGTTTCGTAGAACTAGTGACATCCAATTTCTCAAACAAATAATTTAAATAACAAAAATTCAGTGTATAATTACACTGGGCGATTCATCGCTCCATGCTGTTGCAGGAGGAAGGACATAGGGGGAGGATATACCCATCAGTTGCTATCAAACACGTTGGCATACGTAGCAATTCCAAAAGCTGGAAGGTTGCTTTACACGGGCCTGGTGTCCACACTCTCTCTGCCATCCCTGCAGCTAGAGACACACCTGTCTATACTGATCACTGCTTTGACTTAACAGGGCTGCTCTTAACATACATCAAATGCGTGTTTTGAATATTTAACACCAGTCATAACGATGTGTGAGTGAACACACTGTACTGGAATTAATTTACGTTTCACTGCATCCGAATGCTTTATAAAACAAGCCAGTTCACGTCAGCATGCCAGGCATAATACCTCATCTAAAAAGGTGAGCTGAAATCCTATTTTGATTTTACACAAGAAAATACAAGAGTTTTTTCAAAGCACATGAATTTCCCTATTAATTGAGACCAGCTCTGAAACTGTACAGAGAAACTATATTGAAGGAAGAGCCCAAAACCTTTTCCAGTTCCTTATTTTACTTTGTATTTTAGCCTCCTTCTCCTAAAATGAAAATTCTTACCTTATCCCAACCCCAGAATTTTGATCGAGGTTCAGGGAACTGTAAAATGTCCAAAGCTGTCTCTTTGATGATGACTGGATTCAGAATCCGAAACTGCTTTGATGTAAAAGGAATTTTCTCAGCAACTTCTTTCCAAAAGAAAAGTCGCATCCACAGAGGCTAAGAGAAAGAAAAAGTAGATTGGCAAAGGCAAACTCTGAGACTGCAAAGCGTATGGCAGACAGTACACAAGTTAGAATCCATCAGCAATGCTGAGACATTCAGGAAACAGTCTGTAGCTAAGGTGGGTTCAAGAATACCAGTGTACAGCTCAAGTGAGTGACCCAAAAGAGGAAAAGGTTTCGAAGTATTTGGAATTGCAGAGAGGATTAGCAGGGGGAAAAGTGGTTTATCCTGAATATTTGACTGCACTTTGTGTTTAATCAGTCAACATATCCACCAGAATCCACATGGTTTCACCACAACCAAGCAGGCAGCAGTATTTAAAGAAACGGGAAAGGGAATCGCAGTTTTCCACAAACATTAACTGGGCATTCTGAAACAAGCCCTGGATTTAAAACAGTTTTGCCCAGGCTTTGAAGCGAACAGCTGTTGTTTGATATCATCCACCTAGTGATAAATGTAACACTTCAGAAGAGGATTTACACAAGACTCAGCAAGCCAGATTCTGATCTCATGCCACTCACAGTCAATTACCTGCATGCTAAAGTAAATAACAATACTAAATCAGGTTCATTTGACAAATCTTTCCATATAAAGCATAACACTAAGCAAATGATAAAACTAATATAGCTGCAACATAGACCTGTATTTTTCAAACATGCTTATTACTGCCCTAACATACAACTCTACAGCAGCTTAAACTGACCCGGTTTAGGTTGCCATGGTCCTGTGTTCCCACCCATACTCTGAGCAAGTTTACTAAAGCAGCAATGCCTTCACAGAGAGCTGACCCAACTGAAAGCCCTGTATTTGAAACAAGTATGTTTTCAGTTCACAGAATCACAGAGTGATTGAGGTTGGAAGGGACCTCTGGAGGTCGAGTGGTCAAGCAGGGACACCTAGAGCCAGCTGGCCAGGACCACGTCCAGATGACTTTTGAATATCTCCAAGGATGGAGACTCCACAACCTCCCTGGGCAACCTGTGCCAGTGCTCGGCCACCCTCACAGTCAAAATATGTTTCCTGATGTTCAGAGGGCCCCTCCTGTGTTTCAGTTTGTGCCCATTGCCTCTGATGCTGTCACTGGGCACTACTGAAAAGAGCCTGGCTCCATCCTCTTTGCACCCTCCCCTCAGGCATTTATAGACATGAATAGGATTTCTCCCTGAGCCTTCTCTAGGTTAAACAGTCCCATCTCCCTCAGCCTTTCCTCGCAGGAGAGATCCTCCAGTCCCTTAAGCATCTTCATGGGCCTTTGGTGGACTCTCTTCAGTATGTCCATTCCCAGATCAGTTCCCAAAACTGGCTCTCTGCACCAGCAAAAACACCAGAGCAAGGACGAAGGTGAGAATGAGCAGATCTGCTCCTAAGCCATGCGAAGCAAGAAAAAGTACTCTTTTCATAAAGCACATACTTCAGCCTTGTAACTCACTAACAGAGGATGCTGCGGATGCCAAAAACCAATCACTCTTTCAATCCTTCCAAAACAAATTTTAATACAGAGAGCCATCCTTGTACTAGTCATTCTTCAAAACCAAACCTTAAAACATTAAATAGTTCTTACATTTGCAAAAATTTATACATTCAGGAATATCTCCCCTCTACAAAGCATATTCAGATTATTCAAAACAAGGCAATAACCCTGCACACACTCTCTCAAGTAGTGGATAGTCATGGTCAATATTAAACAGACTGTCCATATGCTCTTATGTCGTAAAAATCACAGAACTAAGAAGGGAACGTGGCGTACCTAAACTAGTATGTATCAAATTGTTAAAAAAAACTTGTCAGGCTTTCTCCTGAATCCGTCTCAATAATTTAGACCACTTGTATTCAATCTGTGGTCAGAGAAACCTAGCTTCTGGTTTTCAACTTGGAGAATTTATTTGCCCGCAAATTGAAAGAGGTGAAAACCACCAGTTTAAAGAGCATTTGGAAACATAGAACCCTACTATCGGTTCCTTAGTAATCTCTACACTTCTTTAAATATTCAGTGAGAAATAAACAACCTCTTAATTTTGGAACCAGAGGCAAATGTGAAGTAACAACTGCAATGCTTCAGTTACACATTAACTGCAGGTACGCCTATTGTAGCAGCACAGGCTTGGCTGTTAAAAAAAAAAAAAAAAAAAAAAAAAAGGACTAGCATCCAGAAATCTCATTTCTGTTTCAAGCTCTGCAGACCTGAACAAGTCCCTTAAGCCTAATGGGAAATGAATTCCACTTTAGTAGACACTCGATATGTCATGTAGCTTGTAGCAAACCGCCAATATCTGCAGAAAAAAAAGTGTTATTGCCTGCCAGCACAGGGCTTCAGCATGAATGATGAATGCTGGTACCAACTGTAACTAGGAGGCATAGCTAAAAAAAACCTGCAAAGTTAAATAAAAGATCCTTAGTATAATAAAACAGGAATAACAGATCAGCAGCTTCTTAAGCATTAGAAAAAACAAACACAAATCACAGGTACATAACACTACCGCATTACATACCAAGGTTTCATTTTTTACCATTGCTTGAAGCCAATTGAAATCAACACTTTTAAATAAAACAGCCACAAACAAGCTAGCAGGAGGATACTCGTGTTCAGAAAGGGGGGCTCCTTCCGGGTAAGTCATCCGTATGGTAGTTTTGTTACCGACGTGATCTGTGTATCCTTGAACGGGTGCATCATTTAACCTAACAAAAAATAAAAAACAACCCACAGAGAGAAGCTGTATTTAATAATCATGAGTTACAATCTCATCACAGCATCAGACACTAAGCAAAGAACTTGCATTTGGCCCACAGATTTTTAACAGAGCAGAATACAGCGTTTTCCCAGTATCTCCATGTTCCTCGCCTCACACACTCATCCACCCGTTATCTTTGAGAGGAAGCCAATTCTATTTCTAGATTTACTGGCCCAAGCGCAAAACTTCAAAAAGAAAAGCTTGAATAGAAAAGTAAGTTAAAACAGCACTGCAGAATTTCATGTTCATTGTCTTGTGTCAGCTCAGAGAGGCTTAAAAGAGGAAGGGAAAGAAAACACACAGCAAGTTGCCTGCATTATCTTTTTTTCTATACATTTACATATACACACACACAGGAGTATTACATACAGAAAGGCATTCAAATTATCCCTTCAATGCAATGTAATGCATCCTGTGGGTTTACATCATTCCAGCTCACCAAAAACTTCAGATGCTAGGACACTGCTGACACGAACACCATCATCCGGCTCCATCAGTTCTGCAGAACAGTACAAGTCCCGCAAACTTTTCCATATTAACAGAAAAGTCACCTTCACAGTGCCAGCCCTAATTTCAGGGAACAGTTAATGCAAGTTCTCTGCCCCTCCACAAACTAACAGGTTTGTTTACCTTTGTATAAGGGATATGGACTCACTGTATCAAGTCTTCCCTTTTTAAGAGGAGCAAGTCTTAGTTTACAAAGCAACTTGGGAAAATGCGTGTATTAAATTCAGTCATGACTTTAGATGATTCAAAACACAAAGAAGGAGAGTTCAAACAGTGATGTTCAGAAGACACGAATACAAAGCATGTGTTTAATTCAGAGATTAGAAAACACGGGTAATCGTAGAAAGCATGTGCTGATCTTGTAAAGATAAGGAAAGATAAGCGTGCTATACAGTGTGTAAACAAACCGTATACTGAAATGCCAATTAATTTTTATTGTGTTTGAAATAGCTATTATTAAAAAGAATTGTCAAATAAGCATCCCAATTAACCAAGGGAAGAAAGGCAGAGGTGACTCCTAAAGCCCACCTCTGAAAGCTTAAACATATGAATGGGTAAAAACAGGATTGTCTGCTTGTCTATCATTTCACTGGTTTCTATCCCATTTCTGCCCATGTTTGTTTGGGTTTTCTGTTACTGTTTTTGGTTTTGTTTTTGTTTTATCTGAAGTCCACAAATAATTACACTGAATTCCTGTCTTGCGAACATGACAATTTATTTTGCTCCTAAGACTTCAAATTCCATCAAGTCACAAGTAAATTTCTCAAAAGCACTTTCAGAAATAGTCTTATAAGTTGTGTAAATGTTGGAGATACTTTCCCCTTAAAAAACAAAGTCAGCTCATGAAGTAAAGTTGAAGTAGTTAGAATCCTTAAGTGGGAAATACTTACCTTATAACAATATCGAACTGATTCAGTAAGTGACCCAGCTCTGATCCATGAAGAATTCCACCACTGCCAACAACAACACAACGCTTACAGTGTTTTGACTTCAAATCTTCTGGTAAATCATGCTCAGGTAAGAGTTCAAGGAGATTTTTAAGCTTATCAAAGAACTTGTGAAATCCAAAAGGAGGCTCATATTTAAATAAAGCTTCATCTTCATTTATATTTTTTCTTACAAAGGGAGATATGTCAACGCTGTATTTCTCCGCAAATAACTTCCCCATTTCTTTCTTCACGTAAGAAGGCCGGCACTGTTCCTGCAGTGCAGTGCTGGCATACTGTTGTGCTCTCTAAAATAAAATGTACATGATTTCAGTCAGGAAAGCTACCTTCAGGAACATAAAGCCCTCTTAATGCAACCCACCAGCTGACCATCAGCAGTTTAGCAAAGACAGGGGTTTATAAAGAAAGCTTAAACATGGAAATGCAAGACATTTTAAAGCATTCACTCAAATGCAGACGCTAACCAGTGTGGGGTGAAAACCCGCAAGGAATGCCTCTCCATCCAAACACTTAAATCTGGATAGGAACTTTTCTGAAGAAGAAATTCAACTACTAAAAGAGGTAAGTGAAAATGAACTGTTTGAGAACCATTACTTACAAAACCAGACTAAAAATCTAGACATACTTCTACCCATCTAATTCAGCAGCAAGCCAGCAAGCGCAACTCTACTCTGCTGCTCAGCTGTGTGACCCAGGTTCTGCCTGCAGTAAGATTTTACCAGAGACACATCCACTGGGTGTAAGTTCTGTGAAATGCCAGGCTGGACTTGCTTACTAATGAAAACGAAGCAACGCTTCTTCCAGAAATATTGCTGAAGTGGTATTAGCTAATGACTAAAACACAACTTTAAAAGGAATGCAAGGTGGAGGTGTTTCAGGTCTTCTTTCAAAGCGTAGTCACAAAAATAAAAAACTACAGTTCCATATTCCATAAAAGATCAAGCTGTCAGATAAAACTACACATTGATCCATCTCATTAAAAAAAACCAACCAAAAGAACGGCACAAACCCAATAAACCATTCATGTACTTTCTTTAGAAATCTGTAGTGGCAAGCCAGTATCTGATGTAAGAAAGAAGAGAAATAGCAAAGATATTATTTTTATCAGTTAAAATAAAATCTTTTTGCACATTATCTTCCTCAATCCAACTCGGCTGATCTGTCATCCATGTAATAGAAAAAAAAAAAAACAAAAACCAACATGAGCAAGCACAGGGGTCTGAGGGCTAAGATTCAAATCTCATGCTAACTCAGTTCCCCTTCTGTACCATTAAGGAAAGAGAAGTGTGCATCTGGGTGCAAAAGGAGGGAAGTTGTGCTGCCTTTTTGTTTTTTTTTTTTAAAAAAAAGATTGTTCTACAGAACTGCCTCTGCCACCGTTACAAAGATCTCTGCAAGTCTGGGCATAAACACCACACTTCCTCCTGAGCAAAGCGCATCTGAGCAACTTCATGCTGTACTATGCCATCAAAGGTCATTGCCTCTTCGGAATAGCTTCATTTTTAGGGCTGACAGTTGTACATCCTGTCAGTAAAAGTTAATGCAAATCACTCAACCACTGCCCCAAACAGTTTGCAATCAGCTACTACCTAACTAGACAAACTGCAATGCTATTTCCTCATCCTGCATCTAATACAAACAAAATGAATCATGAGACAGCAACAAACACAGTTCATGCAGTCTTTAGGTTTGCTTGGCTTAAGGTGGTGATTGTTTGGAAGCAAGAATATGTTACTGAGAAAAGAAATAAGTCAAATAAGAAGGGGAGGCAAAGAGGCTCAGAAGGGGAAAAACATGCACAGAAGGAGGTGGGAGATGGGGGACGATGCGCATGCAGTGATGCTCAGATGAAACTACCGTAAATCAGGGCTTCTGCTATAAGCTGTGTCTTAGGACTGAGACATTCAAAGACAGAAATGTAACAACTCTAAGCCAAGGTGTACTGTTATAAAGAGCAAACAAGTTAAATAGCAACAGCAGAGAAATGTCAGCAAGAATTAAGAGAAAGCTTTATTGGCATCTGTTACACCAGCTTAAAAGCCACACAAAAATTGCAGTTGAAGTAGCTGCTACCTTAAACAAATAAATGAAGCAAGAGCTGCACCCTCCTGCACATTTACCCTGTGATTCCAGAAACATCTGAGCAACTACAAGGCAAAGCAGACTGGGCGCTGGCTTAGGTAAAATAAACCCCTGGTTTAATGTGTTGAGTTTGAGGCTTTTTTTTTCTGTTGTTGTTTTTTTTTTTTTAAATATGTTACTTATCATTTGCATCAATTTTCTGATCACCACTGTCACCTGCACTGACACTTGTATGATGACACGTCCGCTTCAAATGCTATTTTTAACAGTCACAGTTATCTTGTTTTACCTCTAAAAATCCAGTTACTCTATGCACTTCTGTTGTTGCTCCACAAGAACAAAAACCATGAGTTCTATGGCATGAAATGAAGCAAAATATATTTTTGCTCACAGGATAATTTCAGCTTTCTAGTTCTTTGTTATAGACCCTTACAACTCTTATATTGTCAGTTAATAACTTCTTTTAAGCCAAGTAAAAAAAAAAAACTCAAAAAAAATACCAACCCTTACACGATCGAGGTCCACATACAGCATTTTTGTTCTGTCACATTCTTCAGGGCCAAAATGTAATTTGAGGATATAAAGGAAGCAGCCTCCAACGACAAACACTGCGAAAAGTCTAAAAACATACAAGAGGGTGTAGGAAGTCATCTTTTTTCCCAGCAATCCATTAATTGTTAAATGAATATTTTTAAACAAATTTAAGGCAGATCAAGAACTTCAGGTGAATACTTGCATTTCATTCAAACCATGAAAAACTATTGCTTTGTTTACTGCAAGTCTCTCACAACTCTTCAGAGCTATCTGCAGAAACGTACAAACATATATAGATGCTTTGATAAGGAAAATGTTACATATTGACACTCTGATTTATGCAGTTCTATGCCTGCATCATATACTTCAAAAGCATCTCCAATGGGTCAAACAGCTCTCCTCACAAAGAAACCAAAAGTGACTTCTGTTTTCCTGCTTTAAAGGGCAACTTTATTCTGAAATATGTATTTTCGTGCAAGTTAAAAAAGGGCTGGAACTTCAAACTGCAAGATTTTGGAACAATGGCCATCACCCACAAGCAAAACTTTCAACTCATTGGCAGGCTAGAATGCAGAATTTAGATGCTCGGGTTTATCTTAAGAAGCCTAATTTAATTCTTTACATCCAAAAAAATGCAGAAGAAAAAAACCCCAACTCTAAAATTGAGTAATATAGACTATCTGTATTTTTGATCTACTCATTTCTCATTCCTAAGGAACCATACCATTGATCTCCAACTACTCACTTGGCTCATTTCACGTCTAAACCAATTTGCAAAAATTGCATCATGATTTGGTTAGAGCTGTGGTTGCTGCTCAAGTATGTAGTTTGAGCTTTATTATTGATTTTCATTTCCCATGATTTCCTGAGGACTGAATATTTGTTTAAATGTCTTAAAAATATATACAATCTACTAAGTATGCAGTGCTTCTTGAAACTCTTTCAGATGAAGTTAATGCAGGTTTCCAAGACTTTTTTTTTTAAAATCTTGTACCATATGGGCTAACAGATGCAACCCTGGCACTTAATTTGCTGTATGAGCTGCAAATAAGGTGGACACTGGAAAAGCAGCACTGTTCTCACATCTGATTTAACTAAATTAAATTTTGCACCATTAGGGGATCTAAAACATTCATTAACATTAGGTTGCAGCCCCTGGAAATCGACTGACTGGCAGAAACAGGGGATTCAGAGCAGATGAATGAGGCTGAATTTCCTCCAGAAAGGTTTATCAAGTATCTCTAGATTCAGCTGGGGCTGCACCATTCAGATGCTCAAAACACCAGTGGATGTAACAGTTCGGCTTTGCGTTTTTTCAGCTTTAAGACCTAAAAATTCATGTGGCAGAGAGGCATCACCGTAGTGAGCTTTTCTGGTTTAAAATACAGTTCTGGAAGTACACTAGCACACACTCATTAATTCCAATTTGATGTTAAACTACAAACAATAGAGTAATGAAGACTTTGTGATGTAGCATTCCAGAAGTCTTGATAAACAAACTAACTATGAGGGGACACCTCTCCAAAGTACCCACTAAATATCCACTGCCCTTCCATGTCTTCAATTTTCATAGGGTACAAAAGCCTCAACATTGTTACTTATCTGGGTACAAAAAAAGACTGGAAATATGTGTGAGCAAAGTATTGGGATCTCACATGGGCTTGGGAGAACAGGTACTACCACGAGAGAGCCTACACCAAGTGCTTTAGGTGCCCCAGGAAAGCTGTGAGCCCAACCCTCCATTCAGTGGCTGTGGCAGTCTCATCCCTTGATTTCTGCATCCTTCTTGTAACTGCCCAAGCTAGAGGGAGAGCAACCGACCTCTATATTGCCATGACAATGACACTTACTTGCGAGTACCTTTTAAAAACCAGCTTGGTCTTCTCATCTTCATGTGCAGCCACCTTACACCATTGCACAGGAGGTGAACAATCACTTTTCAGCTTCACAGAGTTATTGTCACTCAGCATTGCTGTAAAAAAAAGAAAAAAATTATCATGATTTTTTCTGAATGGAAAATATTTCAGAGGACATCCAGTAACTGTTAACTTACTCTGTTTCCCAGACAAGACTGTGATTCTTGGTTATCGTGTCAGGAATACTGAATCACCCCGACCTCCCTGTGATCAAGAATACACTCATTTCACATGCACCACCAGGACATGATTCTAAAAATATGTACATATTTGCCATGTAAAGGTCTTCGCATTCTTCATAAGTCTGAGGTCTAATAATTGCAAAGACACCAGTTACTGTCAAACACTATTGTTTGATCTTAGTCAAACACCATTTTGTTTGAGCAATGAGACTCCGGACAGGAAAAACATGTTAGAACACAGTGTGCTCAGGGTATTCAGGATCCCCAAATCAAAGCGTCCAAGTACTATGCTACCCTGATCCTATCCTTAAAACCAGAGCCCACTTCTCAAATCAACTCCCTGCTTTCCCTGAGGTTAAGCAAACCTGTCTCATCATCAATCTGAATCTACTGCTGACTTCTTCAGAAGCCCCAACAATGTGGTCAGCAACTTCAACAGCAAACACCAAAGGGGGTGTGCAGGAAATTCGGCCTGGCACACAGCAGGACACGGGGGCTGCCAGCACAAGGGCCATTCCTGTGCACAGCAGCAGGTCCCCTCCAACAAAAACTGTGAACCCAGCAGAAGCACAGAGTGCTCCCTCACAGACAGCCAAGTCACTGATAGTCAGCTAACGAGAAGCCATCTTGCTGTTTACTGTGTGTAAGCTCCCATGAGTTTCCATCAGCATGCTTCAATCCTGATTCTGGAAAGAAAAATACTGTGTGACACATCAACTTCTCTCAGTCTGCTGCCATTAACCCAAGATGTGAGCAAACAAGGAAATGCCATGCACAGCCTACCCATATGAGCTGCTGGTTTTGCCCTGAAAGGAGAAGGGATACAGGCAGGGGTTTTTGCTGCCTTACCAACTCCCCAGCGCTGCACTCCCTTTGATCAGCCAACCATGGAAGGGCGCAGCCTGGTCCTCCACAATAGAGGATTTCAGCCTTCCTTGTTCCCTTTGATCTCGGTGCTGAACCCTCTCTACTCTCCACTGCAAAGATGTTTGCACTCTTCTGTTCTCTTGCCAAGAGCTCTATCATAAGAACTTTTTAAAAAAGCAGGGCTTTTATCTAGGGATGATCTTCCACATTCTCTTGTGTGCTCTGCCTCCTTTTACTTTATGTGCTGATATGACCCATCTGAACTAGCCTGTACTGCCACTTTAAAACACTGTTTGTTTGGACAAACAACTGATGTTCTTAAACACCAGGACAAAGGAGCTGATGAGACAGAAGCACCCCCTCCAGATCTCAAATCCAGCCCACTGAAATTTCAGGAATATCTAATTCAGTATATGACTCAAAGTCAGTCATGCACAGTCATGCATCATTTCTCAGTTGTGCATGGTGGAAGGTCAACAGCCACAAACCGTTGTGAGACAGAACAAGGAGATAAGATCAACACCAGCATCGTAAGTCCTTTGAAGTGCAAACAGTTAAGTGATACTTTCTAGAGTCACGTGCTAGTGGTCATAACCCACAAAACAGACCACTGCGGGGGGAGGGGGGGGAAGCCTACTGCTTTTTTGCCAGCAGAAAACTTCACTTAACCAAGGTACCTATGTTTGAGGTATTATGATACTACCAAGAACCTCAAATTACACACCTAGCTGTAGTGATTAATTGCACAGACTCTCCGAGCTGTCACACCCATTTGTAGGCCTTTGTCACAAAGCAGCAATACCTTAAACACCACGTTTTAGGAGATCTGAAAACACTGCACAAACCAAAGTCAGTACCATTACACCTGTTTTGGAACAGGCTAAACCAAAACCCAAGGTCCCCCAGGATGCTAGCAGTTAAGCTGGAAATCAAATCCAGCTCTAGTCTCCCACACAGTGTGTCAGGACACCAGCAGCAGGTAACAGTGAACCTATCAAGCCTTACAAGCTCATCCTCTTCTCAGAGCAACACTTTATCTTTACTAGCTGCATCTATACCACTGAAAATCAGCACTGAGGAACAAAACTGGGTGCTGACACCACCACCCCAGGCATCCACATTACGCATCCCTTTTCCTCTCAGCTAAGATTTGCAGGAAATCAGTCAAGTCCTCACAGGTAAAGGCCTAGCGTGCATCAGGAAAAATTTGTTACAAGGACCATACCCTAGTGCCAGTTACAGATCACCAAGCTGAGCTGCTCTGTCTTGGGATGTCCGGTGCTGATCCAGCAGGACTTGCACAGTCACCTTATATTCCAGGTGTGACACACGTCCTTCCTGCCAACACTACACAGGCAAGACAGCTAAGCACCCCTGCCCTGGTTTTGGCTGGGATAGAGTTAATTTTCTTCCCAGTAGCTGGTACAGTGCTATTTTCTGGATTTAGTGTGAGAATAATGTGATAACACACTGATATGTTAGTTAGTATAAGCAATGCTTAGCAACAAGTCAAGGACTTTTCCATTTCCTCATACTCTGCCACTGAGGAGGTACAGAAGCTGGGAGGGGACACAGCCAGGACAGCTGACCCCAACTGACCTAGGGATGTCCCACACCATGTGACATCATGCTCAGCATACAAAGCTGGGGGAAGAAAGAAGGGGGGATGTTCGGAGTGATGGCATTTGTCTTCCCCAGTCACCATAACGTGTGATAGATCCCTGCTTTCCTGGAGATTGCTGAGCCCCTGCCTGCCCGTGGGCAGCAGTGAATGAAACCCTTGGTTTGCTTTGCTCACATGCACAGCTTTTGCTCTACCCATTAAACTGCCTTGATCTCAACCCAGGAGTTTTCTAACTTTTACTCTTCCAATACTCTCCCCCATCCCACTAGGAGGGGAGCGAGCAAGCGGCTCTATGGCTCTTCATTGCTGCCTGTGGTTAAACCACGACAACCCCTCATTGCTACCAGGGACCCGGTACCTTCATACCAACACATCTTGGAGACGACAGGTATCCACAGAGATCACATTGCTAGTGCACACAGGGAGCAGCCCCTGCTCATGGAGCCTGCCAGCACAGTCACACAAAACCAACGGCATTAGAAAACACTGCAAAGCTGCATGAATGAGGCCAGTACACCATGTGGAAACTCCAGGATTGCTCAGCGTACTACATAGGGCACCAACAGACAGATCACCTCAGAGGAGACCGGCTCAGACCAGCACAAACAAAGGGCACTCAGCACTGTTTGCCAAATGGAAGGGGATCACTCACTGGCATGGATGACTTCCTGCATGGATGTGATTACTGAACACTGCATATGGCTAAGTTACAACACACAACAGGCAAAACATCTGTCAGTCCCACATATCTCCGCACACACGGCTGGGCAGAAGTATAAATTTGAACACACCACCCACCGACCCAATGCCGCCAGAGGCTGGTGCATGGTAGGGGATGAGATACACCCACTCCACGCCGTGTTCTTTGGCACAGGCGTCTATGAGGTTGTTTTAGGAAGGAGTCCTGTTGTCTGACTCAATTCTCTCTGGGGTGCCGTGTCGCCATAGCTCTTGTTATTCCAGGCCCAGGATAGTGTTCCAAGCAGTGGCATGGGGCACGGGATATGTTTCCAGCCAGCCGGTCGTTGCTTCCACCATTGTAAGCATGTAGTGCTTGCCTTGGCGGGTTTGTGGGAGTGTGATACAGTCAATCTGCCAGGACTCCCCATATTTATATTTCAGCCATCTTCCCCCATAGCACAGAGGCTTTACCAGCTTCACTTGCTTGATTGTGGCCCACGTTTCATATTCATGGATAGCCTGCGCAATAGCGTCCATGGTCAAGTCCACCCCTCGATCACGAGCCCACCTGTATGTTGCATCTCTCCCTTGACGCCTGAGGTGTCATGGGCCCACCGAGCTAGAAATAGTTCACCCTTACGTTGCCAGTCCAGATCCACCTGAACCACTTCAATCTTGGCAGCCTGATCTCCCTGTCGGTTGTTCTGATGTTCTTCAGGGGCCCAACTCTTGGGGACGTGAGCATCCACGTGATGTACTTTCACAACCAGGTTCTCTACCTGGGCAGCAATATCTTGCCACAACGTGGTGGCCCAGATGGGTTTGCCTCTGCGCTGCCGGTTGCTCTGCTTCCACTGCTGCAGCCAGCCCCACAGGGCGTTTGCCACCATCCAGGAGTCAGTATAAAGGTAGAGCACTGGCCGCTTCTCCTGTTCAGCAACGTCTAAGGCCACCTGGATGGCCTTTACCTCTACAAACTGGCTCAATTCACCTTCTCCTTCAGCAGTTTCTGTGACTCGTCATATAGGACTCCATACAGCAGCCTTCCATCTCCGGTGCTTTCCCACCAGGCGACAGGACCCGTCAGTGAACAGCGCATATTGCTTCTCATTTTCTGGCAGTTTGTTATACAGTGGGGCTTCTTCAGCACGTGTCTCCTCCTCCTCTGGTGATATTCCAAAGCCTTTGCCTTCTGGCTAGTCCATGATCACTTCCAAGATTCCTGAGTGACTGGGGTTTCCTACTCCAGCCCACTGGGTGATCAGTGCAGCCCATTTACTCCGTGTAGCATCAGTTGCGTGGTGTGTCGAGAGGACCTTTCCGTTGAACATCCAGCCCAGCACTGGCAGTCGGGGTGCCTGGAGGAGCTGTGCTTCAGTACCAACCACTTCTGAAAGCAGATTGAACCCCTTCCTATGCTGCCAATATCTCTTTTTCAGTTGGAGTATAGTGGGCTTCGGACCCTCTGTATCCCCGACTCCAACCCTAGAGGTCGACCTTGGGTCTCCCCTGGCGCTTTCTGCCAGAGGCTCCAGGTAGGGCCACTCTCCCTCGGTGCGGTGTAGAGCACGGTCTTTACATCTTGTCCTGCCCAGACTGGCCCAAGGGCTACTGCATGAACTACCTCCTGTTTAATTGTTGTTGCTCAGGGCCCCAGTCAGTGAATGAGCTCATGGATGGGAATGGGGGAGTCTCGGTTGGTGCAATATTGCCGCCGGTGCACTGTTGCGGTGGCGATCGGCACCTGTTGTTCTTTGACCCTCAGCAGCCCCACAACAGGATGGTCCTTCGAGAGGCCGGGCAAGGTAGGCAACTGTTTAATTTCCTCTGTCTCCAAGGCAGCTACACCAAAAGCCCACCGGTACCCTTTTGGGTCCTTGAAGTACCCTCCCCTGAGGTAGTCTATGCCAAGGATGCACGGAGCCTCTGGGCCAGTCGCAATGGGGTGCTTTTGCCACTCGTTCCCAGTTAGGCTCACTTTGGCCTCCAGTAGAGTTAGCTCTTGGGATCCCCCTGTCACTCCAGCAACACTGATGGGTTCTGGCCCTGTAGAGCTTGATGGCATTAGGGTGCACTGTGCACTGGTGTCCGCTAGAGCCTTATACTCCTGTGGGTGGGATGTGCCAGGCCATCGGATCCACACAGCCCAGTAAACCTGGTTGGCCCTTTCCTCCACTGGGCTGGAGGCAGGACCTCTCTAGTCTTGATCATGGCATTCACAACTCACTTCCTGTAAATGTGAATCAAGAATCCCTCTATTAAGTTCAGAAATAAAATCAGTACTTCTACTCCTTTGTCTGGAGACTTGCTCACTGGGAACTCTAGCAGCAGCTCTCCTGGAAGAACCTCCCTGAGTGATTGTTCTTCCTTGCAGTTCACGCACCCGTGCCTCTAGAATCGAGGTAGGCTTGCCATCCCACCACCTCATGTCCTCTCATGCAGGTAGAACCATAGGGCGGCCCATGTTTTGTATCCCCTCCTTTGAGCCAGAGGACGCTTATTCCTAACAGCTGATACACTACACTGTAGAGGTGGGGAGCAGAACATATCTTCTTTGAGTTGCTGGACCTCTCAGGATAGTTTCTCCACAGCAGAGACAAGGGAGGAAGAGATATTTCCTTCATAATCCCAGAGTCTATCAATCACCTCTTCCACTGCTGGTGCCTCATTATCTCTCCAGGACATTACTGCCAATGAGTTTGCATATGAGGATGGTAAGCTCTGTACAAACTTCCACCACATAGGTCGTGTGCACTGGGCTTCATCTGGATCTTTGGATGACTGTTGATTGTCCAGGTCACCATAAATCACCTGAAGCACAGCTAATACCCTTAGATACTGCATGCCTTTCTCCATGGTTGTCTATTTTCCTAGGCGATATGTAACATCTTTGAAGGGAAACCTTTCCTTCACTCTGGACAGAAGTCGCCTCCAGAGGCTGAGGGCTTGTGTCCCTTTTCCAATTGTTTTGTCAATGCCCCCTTCCCCAGAAAGGGATCCCAGTTGTTTGGCTTCCTTCCCCTCTGATTCCATGGTACTGGCCCCATTATCCCAGCATCGGAGCAGCCAGGTGGCAATTTGCTCACCTAGACAACGGCCAAAATCTTTTCACATATCTTATGACTCACTCAAGGGCAGGGATCAGGTAGTCTCTGTTTCATTTATAACTTCTTCCGCCTCTTCTTATCATGATGGCCCTGATTATTCATCATCCGCTTCTAAACGGGTTGACTTCTGCTTCCAAGATTTCATCTTGTGTATGGGGGCGACCGATACTGGCATGGGTTGATTCTCATTCAGCTCCAGTGCCTGTCATGAGGTTTGAGTAGCCACAGTACTTGTCCTGAGGGTTTGCGTGGCAGCAGTGCCTGTCATTGGGGTTGGAGTGACCACACTGCCCGTCACTTTGTCCTTCAATCCAGAGACCTTCTCTTCCCCTTGGAAGCACTGAATACTGTTGAACAGGGCTTGGTACACACGGGCCAGGCCCCAGCACGTTGCAGTTATCTGTGTCTCTCTGGAGTTCCCAGCGTAACAACGTACTTTCTCCAAATATTCTACTAGTTTTTCAGGATTCTGCAGTTGTTCAGGGGTAAAGCTCCAAAACACTGGAGGTGCCCACTGCCCTAGGTATTTGCCCATGCTATCCCACATGCCCTGCCACTCGTAACTATCAAGCCTTGCGGCAGATCTCTGAGTGATATTCTTAAGTTGCTTTCTAACCTTAATCAAAACTGAAACAACATGCCCAAAAACTAACAATAAGTATATCTTAACTACCCAAGGATGTTCAAGATACAAAAGAGTTGTTGCAATAAAGGTGGAGACATCGTAGAAGAAAGTAGCAAAGATACCATTCTGTATTCTTTCCATATAAAATCTCTCAGAGGAGTAGGTATAATTGCCAATTGCCTCAACAAGGTGGGATCCAAAGTACAGTAACGGTTCCAGCAAAAACCCCAAATACCAGATAAAGCTGAAAACCAGTGTTTGCATAACAAACCTCTTAGGCAGAACATCACTAATCACGGCAGAACACAGCAGACTAAACAAACCCACACCAACCTTTATCACTAACTGCAAAAACAAGAACATGGTGCTGTGACCAGCAACAGTTATTACTTCAAACCCTCTGAGCCCAAGTTGGGCGCCAAAAGAGACTGCTGTGGTTTAGCCGGCAACTCAGCCCCACACAGCTGCTCGCTCGCTCCACCGCCGCAGGATGGGGGAGAGAATCAGAAGGGTTAAAGCACATGGGTTGAGATAAGAACAGTTTAATAATTAACAACAGCAGCAACAAAAATTCAATGGAAAGGAAAACAACGAGAGAAGCACAAAACCCAGAGGCAGGGGGAATGAACAACTAAAACAAACTGCACCTGACACAGCCGCTCACCGCTCACTGCCCACCAACCCAATGCTGCCAGTCCCTGAGCCACAACCGCTGCCGGCACGCCAGCTGGCCCAGTTAATATACTGGTCATGGTGTCACATGGTATGGAATGAACATCCCATTGGCCAGCTGGGGTCAGCTGTCTTGGCTGTGGCCCCGCCCCTCCTGGCCTCTTGCCCACATGGCAGAGCATGGGAAGCTGGGAAGGTCCCTGACTCCTACAGGTGCTACAGTGAAGAGAATTAATTCTTTCTCAGCCAAAACCAGCACAAAGACTGCTCAATATATATAAAACTTTTTATTGCCTAATGGCACTAACATACTGCTGGAATCATTCTGCAGCATGGAACGACACAACCAATCTCCTCTGCTCTATAAATTACCAAAGAAGAGTGCTCTGCAAACAGCATGCTTTTAATAATTTCCAAGGGTGAGAATTTCCTACTACAGAATTGTATGCAGAGATCCTACAACAGATGCACTTTTCATGAGGCTTTTCAAAACAAAGAAAAGGGAAGACTGCAAGAGATCTGAACGATGGAGAAGGAACTGAAGAGGTAGAAAGCAATGAAGACAGAAGGGGATTAATGAAGAATACAAGACTGCAATAAACGAGTGCTATCAGAAAGTCTTCCTCCGTCTGAGGGAAGTCATCTCCAAACAGTTGCTTCAGTCATCCTGGATGTGCAAAAAGGAACAGGAAAACACAAAGAATTTAATTACCTCAGAACATCCTTTCTGAGTCCACCTCTCAGTACTTAGTATGCTCCATGCTTTTGTTTAATTTGTTTACATAACTGAAATAATGTCAGTTTTCAATTCATTTGCAACAGTATTTCAGGCTGACTTTTGTTAGTTCTGTTTACTTCAGATGAATCCTTTCTTGATCAAGTCTATATATATGACACATCGATAGACAGACTGATCAAGTCAAAATACACCTGTGCAGCAGAGCACTTTTTGAAAATTACTCAGGGTTTGATCCTACACTCTTACCTAAATCAATAAGCACCTTTCACTGGCTGGAATGGTGTAAGAGTGCTCAAAAGATCAAGGCCAGCAGTAACAAGCACCTGAGAGCCAGCCCTTCCCACAGGCTTCCTAAGCTTCAAAAGAAAAAAATAATCTATAAGTTTACAAAGAGAACAATGGCAGTTAAGAAACCAAGCACCAAAGACAAGCTATGCCTATATCATCCAGATTTTGTTGTTGTTGCATTCAAACACCACTGCCAAACACCACTACACCCTTTCAGAAAGGGGCAGTGCTACAGCTGTTTTGGAAGCCATAAATGCAAATGTCTCAATTTACATACAAAAGATGTCTCAGTAGTAGTGCTCTATTACAATCACATTTTGCATTGACATTTCCATAGCTACTCATTGTGGTGTAATTACTGAGGACTCAAGGGACTTAAATTTGCTTTTCATCTACTGAACTTAAGCGATCTGCGTAAAGCTGCTGCAAAAGCTAAATTGTCCATCAGTAGGAACACACTCCAAAGCTTTTTGTGGTGTTATTCTTTTAACCATAATTTACTTTTGTCTCATTGTTATTCTTAAGCAGACAACATTTCCTCACTTGGAATATTTCAGAAGCAATTAATTTAAGTCTTCAGGATGTCTTTTTATGTGGGAATGCTAAAAACTAAAAAGCAGCATGTGTTGAGCTGTACATGACCCACTGCCACACCCTGAAAAACTGCGTTTGGTTATGTACCACATCTGATTTTACCCAAAGACAAGGACTCTTACCCCCATCATTTGAGTGTCAACAGCATTACCAAGCACAGAGGCAGGACCAGACCAGCCTGCCTATGAGTGCAGAATGAGGCATATGCCCACCTCCCTCACCATCCTCTCATTAAGCCCCCAGAACCATAACCCCACGCAGGGGATGTTTCCACCTACCCCCTTCGCCCTACCAGTTCAAGCACATTCTTGTCTCCGCACATACCGAGGTCCAGTTAACAGCCACCATGGCTGAGCCCAGCATTTTACATGGGCAGTTACCATTCCAAAATAACTGCCTGTGCAGGCAAGGACCAGAGCCACTGAGGAAGCACCAGCACAGACACTTACTGTCAGTCAGTAACTCTTCATGTCGAGGCTTATCCCCCTATCTACTCAAGTACATGGGCACAAGATAACAGCACATGGGCTGTTATCTGCAACCCACAACTTTACAGGCTCTTACCAAAGCCTGTGGGAAAGCTACCATAGGCAGGCCACCGACAAAAACCCAGCAGGACAAGAGGCATCTTCTGTCCTACAGTTGTAGAGCATCTAGCACTACATGATCTTGGACTACACCTGAAGTTCCTAGGAGCTGAAAAATCTTTAACAACTTTCCTTCTCACAGTACCACCAGAAGCAGTAGAAACAGACAGCCTTATGAGTCATCTGCAACACAGTCCATCTTGCTGCACAATGCAGCCTTTGAAGTTCATGCAGCAAGATCAAGAAGGTTGCAGTGTAAAACCCACAGCAGCTGAAAATGGAAAGTCACATGTGTATAAAAGGAATTGCTAATCAAAAGCAACAAAGCTTGAGCAGGCAGTGAAACAGAAGGTAAAATATAATGCAAAAACACCTAAAAAGACCTGCTCATTTCATGTCCCTTTCTATAAATCAGGTACACAAATTACTTATGGAACATACTTTCAAAAACAGTAAATGATAAAATGAAAGTTACTTAGTTTTGAGCTACATTTGTGTTTTTTTTAAAAAAAGGTGAAGTTAAAATCAGAGAAGGTGTTTTCACAACTTGAGCAAGATACTCTGCATTGAGATGTGCACATCATCAGTGATTAGTTCTGGAGAACTTCCTGTTCCCAGACTTGTTAAAACAACAAAAAGACCCACAGACATACTGCAACACTTTATGCAAGAAGTTAGAAGAGTACATTTAAGAAAACTTAAACCAATTACAGATTGTTTCCTGGGACACATCTGGGGAAAACAGATGAGACAAAGTGTCAACTTGTCATGGTTTAACCCCAGCCAGGAACTAAGCCCCACACAGCCACTCACTCACTTCCCCCCCAGTGGGATGGGGGAGAGAATTGGATGAGTAAAAATGGGCAAAAGACAAAAAATACAACTTATGGGTTGAGATAAGAACAGTTTAATAATTCAAATGAAATACAAAAATAACAACAATAATAATATACAAAGCAAATGATGCAGATGCAATTGCTCATCACCCACCGGCTGATGCCCAGCCCGTCCCCGAGCAGCGATCGCTGTGCCCTGGCCAGCTCCCCCCCAGCTCTATATGCTGAGCATGATGTCACATGGTATGGAATATCCCTTTGGGCAGTTGGGGTCAGCTGTCCTGGCTGTGCCCCCTCCTGGCTCCTTGTGCACCTCCTCACTGGCAGAGCATGGGAAGCTGAAAGGTCCTTGGCTTAGTATAAGCACTGCTTCGCAACAACTAAAACACCAGTGTGTTATCACAATATTCCCATACTAAATCCAAAACAGAGCCCCATACCAGCTACTGGGAAGAAAATTAGCTTTATCCCAGCCAAAACCAGGACACAACTACAACACCAATGTCTGTGATTACTTGCGAGAGCTGTGCCCATAAAAATATTACACATTTTAATCTATCCTTGTTATCGACCAAATGCATGAGATGTTAATTTTCATAAGGGCTTTCAAGACTGATAATATTTGAATAGAAGGCTGTTAATTTATCTAACAACATGAAAAATGGTTTGGTAAAATTTATAGTTAAGATTAATTTTGTTTGCTTCTGCAGTACTGAAACCCACAGAGATCAAACGTAAGTGCTGAGATGTAAAAAAAGAAACAAAAGGTTAATTAGTAGTTTTTGTGGGGTTTTGTGCTTTTTGTTTTTAAACAGATGTAAAAAATTGTTTAAGAGCCATCTGCTAAGCAGAGCCTCTCACTTGAAGAAACCTGAGAATATGAAAAATGTAACTTATCTTCTGTTAAGAAAGTAATTAAAAAACATGATTCAGAAATCAGTATAAAACTCTCCCAGTTGCCTCCCACATCCTCTAAACCTGTTCAACTCTCTCTAATGAGTAAAACAGTCTTGACTTGGGAATTTTTAAGTAATACGATTTATTGCCAATTAATACAACTTCTGATCACCAATTCTAATATTGATAAAAAGAAGGCAACCAATTTAACCCATGAGTAAACACCTTTGCTTCCCCCTTCACAGGCTAAACTTAAGGCAAACACTTCTCTATCTCCCCTCCTTGTCTCAATTTCCCTTATTTTTGCTACAGGTTACACGGAGCCCACCCCAACACCTCTGGGGAGGCGACACGCAGTGCAGGAGCTTGGGGTCACATGCATAACAGTTTCTGTCTGCAGCTCCTCTGTGATTCTCAGTGGGTTTCCTCTGGTGCTCTCTGCTTCTTACCAGCTTACCTCCTCTGGCACAGGCAGTCCTCAAGTCCCCCAGGGGTATACCTCCCCCAGGACTCTCCCTCCCAAGCCTCCTAATCAACATATAATACCTTCATATCCTTCCTACGCTTTCAAACTTCATCATCCCTTCATTAGAAACAACAAACCATTATGAAATTATTTTTGCAAATAATCTCTACCCTATTTAAAAAAATCATAATAAACTATTTTTAATATTTGTTTTAAATTAAGAGTGGACCAAGCCCTGTCCCAGTAATATTCACAGTGAAAAATGATAACACAAAGAATAAAAAAGCTAAAGCTGGAGATAGTTAGTTGTGCAACCTATTATACAGAGAGGACTGCGCAGTTGCAAAAGCTGTACAGTAAAACCACTACAACTGCAATGGATTGAAGGTATTTTTCTTCATCCAAAACACAGAGTCTGTCTTAAATACAAAACCAAAAAGGAAAGCTACTCAGGCCTACACAGCCACCCTATGGTTGCATCTGCGTGACCACAGAGGGGACACGAGGAAGTGGGATTGAAAATCTACAACAGCCTTAGAGGCACAGGTACGTAAGCTGCAACAAAACCCAACTGAAAAAGGGGGTTCTTCCAGGAAGATTGTTGATTGAGTTCCCAGTGAACAGGTCCCAAGACAGAGTAGAAGGTCTGACCTTACTTCCAATCTTAATAAATGCACTCCTGATTCACATTTTTAAGAAGTGAGTAATGAATAGTATGACCATGATCGGGACTAGAAGGGCCCTGCCTCCAGCCCAGTGGAGGAAAGGGCCAACCAGGTTTACTGGGCTGTGTGGATCCGATGGCCTGGCACATCCCACCCACAGGAGTATAAGGCTCTAGCGGACACCAGTGCACAGTGCACCCTAATGCCATCAAGCTCTACAGGGCCAGAACCCATCAGTGTTGCTGGAGTGACAGGGGGATCCCAAGAGCTAACTCTACTGGAGGCCAAAGTGAGCCTAACTGGGAACGAGTGGCAAAAGCACCCCATTGCGACTGGCCCAGAGGCTCCGTGCATCCTTGGCATAGACTACCGCAGGGGAGGGTACTTCAAGGACCCAAAAGGGTACCGGTGGGCTTTTGGTGTAGCTGCCTTGGAGACAGAGGAAATTAAACAGTTGCCTACCTTGCCCGGCCTCTCGAAGGACCATCCTGTTGTGGGGCTGCTGAGGGTCAAAGAACAACAGGTGCCGATCGCCACCGCACCAGTGCACCGGCGGCAATATTGCACCAACCGAGACTCCCCGATTCCCATCCATGAGCTCATTCACTGACTGGGGCCCTGAGCAACAACAATTAAACAGGAGGTAGTTCATGCAGTAGCCCTTGGGCCAGTCTGGGCAGGACAAGATGTAAAGACCGTGCTCTACACCGCACCGAGGGAGAGTGGCCCTACCTGGAGCCTCTGGCAGAAAGCGCCAGGGGAGACCCAAGGTCGACCTCTAGGGTTGGAGTCAGGGATACAGAGGGTCCGAAGCCCACTATACTCCAACTGAAAAAGAGATATTGGCAGCATAGGAAGGGGTTCAATCTGCTTTCAGAAGTGGTTGGTACTGAAGCACAGCTCCTCCAGGCACCCCGACTGCCAGTGCTGGGCTGGATGTTCAACGGAAAGGTCCTCTCGACACACCACGCAACTGATGCTACACGGAGTAAATGGGCTGCACTGATCACCCAGTGGGCTGGAGTAGGAAACCCCAGTCACTCAGGAATCTTGGAAGTGATCATGGACTAGCCAGAAGGCAAAGGCTTTGGAATATCACCAGAGGAGGAGGAGACACGTGCTGAAGAAGCCCCACTGTATAACAAACTGCCAGAAAATGAGAAGCAATATGCGCTGTTCACTGACGGGTCCTGTCGCCTGGTGGGAAAGCACCGGAGATGGAAGGCTGCTGTATGGAGTCCTATATGACGAGTCACAGAAACTGCTGAAGGAGAAGGTGAATTGAGCCAGTTCGTAGAGGTAAAGGCCATCCAGGTGGCCTTAGACGTTGCTGAACAGGAGAAGTGGCCAGTGCTCTACCTCTATACTGACTCCTGGATGGTGGCAAACGCCCTGTGGGGCTGGCTGCAGCAGTGGAAGCAGAGCAACCGGCAGCGCAGAGGCAAACCCATCTGGGCCACCACGTTGTGGCAAGATATTGCTGCCCAGGTAGAGAACCTGGTTGTGAAAGTACATCACGTGGATGCTCACGTCCCCAAGAGTTGGGCCCCTGAAGAACATCAGAACAACCGACAGGGAGATCAGGCTGCCAAGATTGAAGTGGTTCAGGTGGATCTGGACTGGCAACGTAAGGGTGAACTATTTCTAGCTCGGTGGGCCCATGACACCTCAGGCGTCAAGGGAGAGATGCAACATACAGGTGGGCTCGTGATCGAGGGGTGGACTTGACCATGGACGCTATTGCGCAGGCTATCCACGAATATGAAACATGGGCCACAATCAAGCAAGTGAAGCTGGTAAAGCCTCTGTGCTATGGGGGAAGATGGCTGAAATATAAATATGGGGAGTCCTGGCAGATTGACTGTATCACACTCCCACAAACCCGCCAAGGCAAGCACTACATGCTTACAATGGTGGAAGCAACGACTGGCTGGCTGGAAACGTATCCCATGCCACTGCTTGGAACACTATCCTGGGCCTGGAATAACAAGAGCTATGGCGACAAGGCACCCCAGAGAGAATTGAGTCAGACAACAGGACTCCTTTCCAAAACAACCTCATAGATGCCTGTGCCAAAGAACACGGCGTGGAGTGGGTGTATCTCATCCCCTACCATGTACCAGCCTCTGGAAAATCAAACAGTACAACGGGCTGCTAAAGACTACACTGAAAGCAATGGGGGGTGAAACATTTAAACACTGGGATACACATTTATTAAAGGCCACCTGGTTAGACAACACTACGGGATCTGCCAATCGAGCTGCCCCTGCCCAATCAGAACTCTTACATACTGTAAAGGGTGATAAAGTCGCTGTAGGGCACATTAAAAATCTGCTGGGGAAGACAGCCTGCAATACTCATGCCACAGGCAAAGGCAAACCCATCTGTGGGACTGCTTTTGCTTGAGGATCCAGGTGCACTCAGCGGGTTATGTGAAACGTTGGGGAAGCCCAATGTGTATATCAAGGGGATTTGAGTTTGGGTGAAAACAGCCAGCGAACTGAATTGTATGATGTTAATTGCTATATAATACTGTGTGTCATCACTACTATATGCCATATCAATGATATTACAGTAAGGATCACCCAGATTAATGAATAATGAACTTTGATGAAACTGATTAAAATGCGGGTTCTGGTTCCATCACTGCTGCTTCAGCATGCAATGATCCAACACCACACACCATTTCTCCTGCCCGGAAAGACTGTTATGACAGATGGAGTGCAAAGGCATGGACTAAATCAACCCAGCAGATATTTTAGAGGAATGACCCATAGACTAATGATACCTGTGTGTACATAGCAAAAGACAGGAAAAGTGGTGGTGATTAATTGGTATGTACTGGGAAGTACAGGACCTAGGCATGATGTAGATGGTATAGAATAAGGGGTGGATACTGTCCTGATTTCAGCTGGGATAGAGTTAGTTCTCTTCCCAGTGGCTGGTAGAGTGCTGCGTTTTGGATTTAGCATGAGAATAACATGATAACACACTGGTGTTTTAGTGTAAGCCCTGCTTAGCAAAAACTAAGCCAAGGACCTTTCAGCTTCCCATGCTCTGCCAGTGAGGAGGTGCACAAGGAGCCAGGAGGGGGCACAGCCAGGACAGCTGACCCCAACTGCCCAAAGGGATATTCCATATAGCATATAGAGCTGGGGGGAGCTGGCCGTGGGGCTGCTCGGGGACGGGCTGGGCATCAGCCGGCGGGTGATGAGCAATTGCATCTGCATCACTTGCTTTGTATATTATCATCATCATCATATTTTTTCCTTATTTCAATTATTAAACTGTTCTTATCTCAACCCATGAGTCTTCTCACTTTTACTCATCCAATTCTCTCCCCCATCCCACTGGGGGGGGAAGTGAGTGAGCGGCTGTGTGGGGCTTAGTTCCTGGCTGGGGTTAAACCATGACAGAAAGCCAACTGAAAAGCTGCCCAGATGTTGAAACTGGATTTCAAGCCTACACAAGGAAAGTAAAAAGCCTTTATCTGAATGGGCCCATTTGCCCACAGTGACAAAATACTCAGGAAAAATGGGGAAAGAAGAGGAATAGACAAGTTATACCAAAGGAACCGTTTCTGATTGGGAAATCTCTTTGTATAACACAACGAACATTGAAAAACCTTCTTTAAGACTCTCATTCGATGGACATGACAAAAATTCCTTAAAACCACAAGCATCATGAAAAATTCCAGAGATATTAAAGATCTGAGGCAGACTTATCAGGGACACTCGAGGCATGAGACACTCATGTTACGATCTGTAGCAATGTACTAACTGTTGGATATTTGTCTTACTTCAGATAATCCTCTGATCATCATCCTACCACCTCCTAGCAGAAACGGTCACAAAGCATGACAAGCCAGCAGCCTAGGTGCTATTGCAGATTAAAGATTGACAGCTTCTCACCAGAGGAAAAATTGGAACTAAAGTTAAAAATTAGAGACTTCTGTCAATTATTTCTTCTGTTGCGACTATATAAACCCTACAGTAAACCTGGTACTTTTAGATATTTGATAAACTTTCTTTGAATATTATCTCCTTAGCACCTACTACTATTGAAAGAAAAAAAGCATTTACCAGATGTGCCTTTTCTGAGGAACAGTAGAGTCCGTTGTTTTGGTTAATTTAATAAAGTCAATAGAAAGAATACATTCTTGATGGCAGAAAGAAGTTTAACCTATAATATGGTTATAAGCACCTACAACAGGACATTGATTACAGTAGCATATAATGTGTCTTACAAAATGAACTTTGACTGGTAAGGCTTTTTAATCAGACAATAAAAAGTAAAAACCAATGTCATCTGTACAATCTGCAATTCATTTGGTCAAGATCTGTCTCCTCAGAAAATGAGAACGTAATACTGAATCCTGCACTTGTGGACACAATTAGCCAAAAGCGAAATGAGAAGTAAATGAAAATTTCAGAGCAGTTGACAGGCACTCTTCAAGGGCACAAAGAGGATCACAGGTGAAAATTATTTTGCCTGGATCCATGAATACCAGCAAGAAGCAACAGTACCTTATAGGCATCAGCATTTTTCCCTCCTTGTCTTTGATGCTTTACTTGCATTTTCTTCTAATTGTTTAATGGCTCAGTCCTTCATCCTCTTTGCAACATCAATCACCAACTAACTCATTAAATCATTAATAACCTTACGTTATTGCGGCTATTTGCCCAGGCTTTTCCTTTAGGAAGGATACATATAGCTAGGCTATTAACTTGCTCTTAACTTTGGGTCATCCAGATTGAACACAAAAAATTTATTCCAGCTCAAGTTCAGTCCAATTAGCAGCTTAGAGATATTCAGGGTGTGACACCATCCCTTCCAGCAGCATTCACAGGAAGCTTTTTGGATATTAATAGTGTCTGCTAAAATAACGTTATAGACAAAGAACTCTTAGTGGGGATCTGAATGGCAGTTCAATGTTCATAACAGGGATCACCCTCTTGATTTCACTTTTGCCTTGGCACCCTCTTCTCTAGTCAAGCTTTCCAAGCTTTTCTAAGCTTTTATGTGAAACCTCTTTAGGGGGCTCTAAAGTGAGGAACAGCAAAAATCCACAATGCCTAAACAAGAAATATCAACAAGATGTGCGTCAACCCTTAAGAGGACAGATGACATCTTGCAACAGATGAAAACAGTATCTGAATTTGGAATTTTTCTGACTGCCACATGAGCCACAGAAAGTCAGTGTTCCAGCCAAGCAGGAAGAAACAGGTGAGTTAAAGCGCTGCTGTTGTGAACAGTGTGATATTTAAAAGATTTATTTCTTGCAGAGGAAGCTTTTGAGTGCCCCCCCCCCCCTTTTAAATGGGAAAACTGGGATTTCTCTTATGTTACTTCTCTAAGAAACAGTGGCCTGCCTGCTCAGGGTGCTCAGAACTTGAGGTCAGCCACTCCTCCTGGCATCTGCTGAAGGCAGCAAACACACAGAGAGAATTAATTGCAGCATAACAGCAGGCAGCTGCTACTCAGAAACCCCCTCCTATGCACATCTCACATGCTCCTTTCCACAGCACATCTCCTCCCCAGGCCCACAGACCCAGCATACATGAAAGAACTGCTCTGCTCCAGTACTTTGCGGAACAGCCACACCAGCCAGGAGGGAAAAAAAAAAAAAAAAAGAGCGCACCATGTATCAGCACATCACCCAACACCAGCTGGGTGGGTTCACCTAGCACAAGTGGAAGGTATTTCTGAGCCCCTGCAAGGAAGCCAAAACAAATTAGGTCTTTCCCCTTGCATGGGAAGTTTGAGGAATAAATCTTCCCTAGAAGAATGGCCAGAAAAGACAGGACATAGAGTTAATCTTTACTGGGCTAAGGAAACATGCCAGCAGACTTACACAGCCAAGATGTTTCATATTACATCTGAACTATGCAGCAGAAAAGCACTGAACAAGTGGTAATTATGGAACAATGTTAATAGTACAGCAGCATTTTTACCACCGTATCATTTAACACACCAAGAGATCATGGTAAAAATCACACTTGAGCATACAGAAGCAAAACAGGAGACGCCAAAAGCCTCCCATGATGAAAAGGCTTAAAAGGAAATTGCAATATAGTAAAGATCATTGCTGGGACCAATTTTAGTGCTTACTGTCTGAATCATTGAATGTCCTGAGTTGGGAGGGACCCACAAAGATCATCAAGTCCAACTCCTGTCCCTGCACAGGACAGCCCCAAATTCACACCATATCTCTGAGGGCATTGTCCAAGTGCTTCTTGAATAGTGTCAGGCTTGGCACCGTGACTGCCTCCCTGGGGAGCCTGTTCCAGTGCTCCATCACCCTCTGGGGGAAGAACCTCTTCCTAATATCCAGCCTAACCCTCCCCTGGCACATCCTCCTGCCATTCCCTGAATTCAATACTTCAGGACATAACAGGTTGCAGAGAGCTGGTGGGATGGGTGAAGGAAGAGCTGCTCCCAAGGCAAACAGAGCTCAGCTCGTCTAGCTTCGCAAGACAGGTTAAGAGTCTCTCTTTACATACACCAAACACATGAACACCAAATCCAGAAGCAAACAATTCAAACAAAAGGACAATGTTAAGGCACAGGGAAAAAAGTAGTCATAAATATATATATGGACTACAATCAAAAGATTCCTGAACAGCAAAGGAATAGCCTTTCCATGGCTTCCCAAGGCAGTAACAGAAAATAACAGCCTACACAAGTCTTAAGAAGCCCTTAGTAATTTCTGAATGGCCTTATGGGAGACAGCTGCCTGCAGCTGAGGAGACTCCTCCATGATCCAGAAGTCCTATGTCCAAATTACCATTGTGCGGTTTTGAAGGACTGGATGCACTCACTGCACTTGCTTGAATCTGCTGTGTTTAAATTTCCTTCAGACTCACTTGTAATTTGAAAATCACTCCATGACAAGTTTGAAGCATTGGCTGGGTCTTGTTCAGTAAGCTAGCATTTATCAGAACTCAAGACCTACTTAAGTTTTCAAGGCTCTCTTATCTAAACAAAATCACCCACCCTCCAAGCAGCCCAACTCTGCAGCAATCTTAGCATATTCTGCATCTGTCGCCTAAACAGATGGATGCAAAGCAAGCAAACTTAAACATTTTTAGCCCCTTTTCCTCAGTGAAAGGAAGTTTCTGCTATCCCACTTTGTCCTCCTGCATCCTGCCCCTAACTGCCTGACAATCATGTGGCCAATTTAATCAAACTCTGCGGAAGGGAGGATGCTAAATCCCAAGAAGGTCCAGGAAACCAGAAGCAGGATGAGCCTGTTTCTCACCAGCCCTTAGGAAGTGGCCAACACACCAAAGCACTTGCATGTGCTAACTCTCCAGGTGCATTTTGACCTTTCAATGAGATTCCCAGTGTTTGCTGCCTCTTGTCCGGCTAGCAGAGAGCTTGGAAGACAGCTCAAGGTTTCCTGCTGCATGATCTAGACGGGAGATAGTAACCTCGCTGCAGCAAAACAGATGGCATAACATGGTTTGCAGGAAAACCACGCACCAGTTCTGAACTGCATCTGTCCAGTCCTGTCATAAACTACGTTTAAAAACATGTAACCACTTTAGATGCATAATGAGCATGATCTCAACAAGTTTTCTTTAGAAAAGTAAGAAATATGCATCTATCTTTACCCTTTTTCTCGGAATGAGACAAAGCCAGCCATTTACCACAGGAAAGCCATTTACCTCCAGTAATTTTATGAACGTTTCCCATTCATTTCCATAACTAAAGAGAGGTGCAAAATAAACACTTCTCCTCCATTAGCCTTTTATTTTGATCTTATCTACTGAAATAGGGAAAAAAAAAAACCACCAGCTCAGCACAACTCTTTTTTCTGAGTAGTGCTGAAGAAGATAAAAAAGGTTTTGGCAGCAACAGCAGAAGTAATTTCTGGTTTGCATTTTCATCACTCCTGAGGAGGAAAAGAAAATAACCCAAAGAAAGGCCATTGCAACCCGCAGATGAGCGGAAACCTATCGGTTTTATTTCAGAAGAACAATTCGAAGCAGCCCCAGCTACACTCCCCCCAGGAGAGGCCCAAGACAGACCTGCCTTCCAGCAGATCGCCCATCTGCTGGAGAGCTCGCAGCCGCCACCTTACCGCCCGGAGACCTCCCGGGCCCCGCGTCTCCTCACCTTCCCCGGGAGACACCTCGAAGCACCGGCGCTGGCGGGCGCATCCCGGACACCTCAGCCCCACACCGCAGCGGGTGGGCGCCGCGGCCTGGCCCGGGTGACCCCGGCGGCCTCCGGTCAGTATCTCCAGGACTCGTCGCCCCCTCAAAACACACCCCCACAAATGTTGGTGCTTTCACGCCTCAGCTGCGCCTCAGACCCTCTTCGGCAGCCACAGAGGCTCCCGGGGTGCTCCTGAGCGCAAAGCCCCCTCAGCACCGCCGCGCCCCCATCAGCTCCCCGCACCCGCAGGCCCCGCGCCGCCGCACCGGCCTCCCCGACACCCCCACCTCCAGACGGGGGGGGTGGGGGGGGCGGCGGGGACGGGGCGGGGGGCGCCGCGGCACGTGGCGCAGCGCAGCCAATGGGGGCCGAGCGCGGCTCCGCAGCGGGGCGGGGGGGAGCGGGGCCTGCGCCGGCCGGGGCCGCGGGGGGGCAGCGCCGAGCCGGCGGCTGGAGGCCACCTCCTACCCGCCTACCGGCCTTTTGTCGTGTTATTTCACGAAATAAACATTTTCCCCACCTTTCTTTCCTCAAAAAATCCTGATTTGGGGGTTACACACACACGCAGCGAAAGGGCCGTGCGGGTGGACCTGCGCCCCCCATTCCCTCAGCCCGGCCGCCCCCGTTCCGCCACCTCATTCCTCCTTGCCTGCACAGCACCTTCACCCTCTCCCTGTGGAAAATCGCGGTCGCTCCCAAAATCACAGCATTTTAGCTGCTGTTATCGTGCCTTACGCTCCCAGGAGCTCGGGTGCATGAGGGTTTTCAGGCCTCTCCGCAGCTGTCTTAGGAAACTTGTTCTGACAAAGCTCGCCACCACAATAAGCATGAAAAAATGTCCGATTCAGTAGTGGACTTGCATAAATAGCCGCTTGACTTGCAAGAGAGGAGAAATGACCCTGTAGACCTGCCTGACCAAGGGTGTAGAAGTCACATGTTGAATCACCAAAAAGAAAAAAGAGCTGAAAAACCACTGGAGCAGAGCTAGAAAGCGTGGGTGCTGGCTGTGGGAGAGAGCTGATGAGGCAAGAAAACAGGTTAAGTCATTACAGATTGTGCTAGCGAGGAATTTCCTTTTTTTTTTTTAATATCTGGCTTATTGCTATGG
This sequence comes from Phalacrocorax carbo, assembly GCF_963921805.1. Taxonomy (NCBI): domain Eukaryota; kingdom Metazoa; phylum Chordata; class Aves; order Suliformes; family Phalacrocoracidae; genus Phalacrocorax; species Phalacrocorax carbo. Next base: position 7,078,479 of record NC_087516.1, on the reverse strand, counting down.
CACCTAAAAATTGGTTCCTAACCTAGGTGATTGCTGCGAAACAGAAACTGCTAATATATGAGCGCTGGTAATACAGCACATAACGCACCACAGTGGCCATGTCAGAGGAGCTGCAGGGACACACTTGCTCTTAGGCAAGGTGGGGAAACACTGGCCCTGCGTTGTCATTCACAGTTAAAAAGGGGTGATGTGGTAGAGGTCTGCATCACTTTCCTATGAGAAGAACTGCTACACAAGATCTGAAAACAACCATGTTTTTTAGACGGATATATTCCTTTATTGCAAGGGATGGATGAGCTCATTTCCTGAAGCAGGATGGTTTAGATGCTTTTTAAACAATATAAATGCAGGTGTGATTTTTATCCATAAATTGGTCTTTTCTTCATGTTTCTTGCTAAACAATGTCTCCTAGTCTCTACAACAGATTATATATTGCTTTTGTGTAATGTTGGCTGTTTGGTGGTTTGATTTATAGTCAGGGCAGATCCTTGACCACTTTTTATACAATTCAAGAGAAAATACGTAAATGACAGAAAAATATTTCCTTCTCCATTTTTCAGCCATTGGCGTAACCAAGGACATATTTTTTTAGGATTAGCTCTTAACTCTGGTCCTCCATAATTGCAAGCAACCGTTCATTGGTTTGGACTTTCAGATGAAGCCTGAAGATGCAAATAAAGACCTCAACTGTACAGCCAGGCGTGCACAAGGGTATCACAGGGTCTGTCACATTGGGCTTTGGCTGGGAAACAACCAGGCTTTGCAAGCAGCCTTGAGAAGAGCTGCTGCAACAAAGGTGCATTATATTAGTGTCTTTTAAAAAATGCAGGAGTGATCTCAGTGGATCAGAAATAAAATCTTAATAAATCTGAGAAAAAAACATCATTGGAAGAGAAAAAAATGGCATCTGGTAGGGGGAGGCAGGGAGAGAAATAGCAGAAAACATTTCAGAACATGTTCACTTCCACCGGAGTGAAAAAGTGCTAGAAATAGATTCAAGTCAGTTTTCAACTGCTATATTTGCTGCTGAAAGTATGTTGCTACAGCAGCTTTGACAATGACAGTGTAATGCATCATTGCAGTAAATATGTTTGGATTTAGGATCTAGCAGAGGTGTGGACCATGCTGTTGCCAGCTCCTGCTCCTGCTGCGCGATGTAGTCTCTGAAACATCGTCCACTCTTCCACAAGGGGAGGCGGTGGATCAGCAGTCTGGGGTTGGGATGCACAGGGTACACACGGCGGTGTGCACGTAGCTCACACCGCCGGGCAATGCTGGAAGCGTAGACGGGCAGAGAGGCAGCATCTCATCAAACATTATATGAGAATAGCTCCCATGATCTCTGAGATTTGTGGTTATGGACTTAGTGATTCTCGGAGACAACTGGATGCTTAAACATACAGTTTAGGCATGGAAAGGGGTTTTTAAGTGCATCTGGGCAATTCTTCACTGAATCAGTGGCAGTTAGGCACCAGAACACTTCTGAAAGCCTTGTGATGTCTATCCTCAGTATCTGTATTTAAGCAAGCCTGAGAACACCATCCGCTTGGCATATGCACGAGCTGCTAAAAGAAAATTTTTTATTTGGATCTGGTTTTAGATTTGTGAGCATCTGTTATTTTCTAGAGCTGTTTTTTAAGAATTGCCTTCTTACCTGTATTGTTGTTTTAACTGTGAGCTTGTGTCTAGTGATTTCCACAAACTACTTTTCTGTAGGAGAACTGAGACCCTGGATGCCTTTCAGTTTTTATTGGTGAATAGGAGCAAGCCACTGCTGAATAGGAGACCTGAGGGATCTCAGGTCTGAGCATAATTAGATCCACCCAATAAAAATGTTTCCAGGGTCAGTCATCAATTTGGCCTTCTAGGAAAGAGTCTGAATCTTGGACTCTGCTGCTTCTCATGCTCCAGATGTCCTACTCTGATGGGTGGGGTAAGGTAAGTCATCACTTTAAAAGGATGCTCCATTTAAGTAAATGGCTCTCTCTTATTACCAGTCTTTGTAATTATTTCTGTGGCACAGCTCTAATGGATTTATTAAGCAGTGTTATGCTTTAGTGTTTATTCTGATTGATAAATGAATTACAGAATAGTGACACTGCTGTTGTACTAGAGAAGAACTACGTAGACAGTTCTGCTGTAGTTCATAGGAGAAACATTTTCTCAACAGAGTGCTTTTGTAACTAGGTGTTTGTTGCTAAAAATACAGGCTGTTTTTCCACAGTAATTTTAAAAAGTGAAGTTTCTCCTGTGGTTCGGCATAAATTGTATACCTAGAACAGTGTATATAATGATATTACTCATCTGTATAGGAGGGACCTGCCCAGTTTGAATGGAGGAACAAGGCAAAATGACATGGCTATTTATCATTTCCATGTCCCATCCCACTATCCTACCTGGAAAATAGCTTCTTCTGTAACTGGCCATGAAAGATGCTTAGTGACAGCACAAAGAAAACAAAATACATTCTAGGAGCAGTTAAGGACAAAGTAATGGAGATACGACTCCACTGTAGAAATCCACGCACCTTGGCTTTGCTAACAGAGGATCAGTTACTGGAATAACTATGCAGTATGCATATACCCCCTTGACATGAACAGCATGTGAAACCATCACCTGACCATCGTCTTTCAAACTGAGATGGGAGCCACAACATTATTAATCTCAGTGGGAAGATAGCCTCAGGTTCTGAAAGCTAACAGGAAAAGTGAACAATAAATTTATTATGTGTTTCCTTGTTGAGATGTAAAATATAAAGGCAGGATGAAGCATGCCAGTGGATGAGTGATGCTATATTTTAAAGAAGGCTTAGAGGATCTTCCAATTACCGGTTAACTCTGTCAATAAATAAGATAGAGTCTCAGTGGATCGAAGTCCCAGAATTAAATAGGAAAAACACAGTACTAGGTCTGCCTCACCGGTCTAGCTGACAAGGAGGTAAGACCAGAGAGTCTGCAGGGCAGGAAACAAGATCATAACTGTCTTCAATAATTCAAACGTAGGTTGGGTAAATGTCACGGGAGGGGGTGGTGCTGTATCTAACTGTTTAGAAACTGTCCGTGACTACTAGTGGGGAAACCAGAAGAGGAAAAGAAGTCCCTGGTTTGGTCCTAAACAGCCTCATTATTGACAAAGAACCACACTGTAGCAGTAACTGTAGCATCCTTGGATTCAACACCCTTTAGCCCCAAGAAAATCAATAGTATTCTGATTTCTTTAAAAAAAAAAAAAAAAAAAAGAGGAGAAATATAAAACAAGACACACCTCTCATTAAAAGGGGCCTAAAAGGAACATCTAAAAGAGTTGAGTCTTCCTGGGTGCCATGGAGACTGTTTAAAGCTGCTGTTCTGGAGGCAGAACCAATGCACCAGAAAAAAAGAATTTCTAAAAGGAAGAATGAGTAAAAAGTACAGTAAGGGTTGTTACTAGATGAAGAAGGCTTCCTTCAACAAGCAGAAGTTGTACCCAGATTAGGAAAAGAAAGGACTATAACCTCTGATGGGTTAAGTACAAAATCATGACAAGCAGCCAGAAGGAGGTTTCAGGATCAACTTGCAAAAGATAAAGAAAATAATACCATGTCTTTCCTGGAACAAATCAGGAAGCCTGCCAGAGCTTGACTGCTCTGTAAGGCAAATAGGTTGTTTAAGATGCAGAAGAAACATCTGGAGAAGATACAGCCATGAAAGAAAAGCTAAATGGATTTTTACATTTGTGAAAGGGATGGATGAGCTTGAATAAACTCCAGTAGTGGGAAGCTTCTTAAAGGGGGGTAATTGGGAAAACGTGTCTCAGATTAAAGTGTAAGTATAAAAGATGAAGGAATACATTAACAAAATGAGCAGTAGCCAAATGCTGCAACCAGATGGTGTTCAGCCAAGAGTTTTCAAGCAGAGATGAAGTGGTTCAGGTTCTATCTGCTGTCTCTAACTTCTCACCTAAAAAAACTACCCCGGCCTCAGAGGGGTCTGCAAAGTTGCTTATCTGACACCAGATTTTTTAGAATCAGAGAAGATTTTGGAAGCTATAGACATGGAAGCCTGATGTCCTTACTAGACAAATAAGTAGAAATTATGTTAAAGAACAGAAAAGACTTAGTGGGCACATGGAGAGGACAACATATTTGGGGAAGTCATTAAGGTCTTTGTAAAGCAAATTAGTGTCTCGCAAATCTATCATCTTTCTTTGAAGAAGTCAACAACTTCTTGGACCAGGGAAGATTCAATTAACCTTTTACGATGATTTCCAAAAGCACTCAGTAAGATTCCTCCCCAAAAGGAATAAAAAATAGGCTGCTAATGGATATGAAACATGGACAAATAACTGATAGAAATGGAGGTGAATAGTGATTTACAAAATGTGCAGATGATACTAAGCTATTCAGTGTAGGGCTAACGGAGAAAAACAGTGAATGGCTTCATGTTACTAATAGACTCAGTGACAAAATGGCAAGTGAAATTAAAATCAGATAAATATGAAAGGTTAACATATGAGGAAAAAAAATCCTAACTTTACATATATACTGAGGAACTTTGAGTTGACTTGTACCACTGAGGAAAAGCCTTGGTGTTATGAGAGAGAGTTCTGTGAAAACATCAGCTCAGGGCTCAGCAGTGACCAAATGGAAATTGAGAACTGTTAGGATTATTGTTAAAATTTATTAGGAGAGAAATAGAGACCAAAAGATAAATTAAGAGTAATTATGCCATTGTGTAAATCTCTGTTGCACCTGTGTCTTGAATTCCCCATGCAGTTCTAGTATCCTTATGTCAGAAATAATATGGTAGAACTGGAAAATATTTTTAAAAATTAATAAAATTATCAGAAATAGTAGGAGGGCTTCCAGATGAAGCATAGCTAACTCACTTGGGTATCTTCAGTCTGAAAGGGAGGGGAGATAATATTACAGTCTATATAAAATCTGCAATGGTCCAAATGAGGAACAAGAATCAAGATTGTTCAGTAACTTATCAGACTCAAGAACTGACATACATTAAATAAAAGTCGAATTTGGAAGGCTCGGAAGAAACGAAAGGAAATAATGCTTCATACAGTTAAGCTAGAAGTCGTCTTTGCTTCAGGATGTTGTGGTTACCAAAACTTTGCATGGGCTTAAAAGTCTGAAGAATCATCAAAGACTCTTGATCTAGCTCAGCAAGTTCCTGACTTGCAAGTTGCTGGAGCTGGGAAGGTATTTTGGGGAAATACAGAACGTGTTTGCCCTGTTCTTGCTCTCTTCCTACTTAGATGCTATCAACTGCTGTCAGAAGCTGCTGGGCTAGATGGAGCTTTCATCCGACCCAGTATCAGCTTTTATGTACTTGTGATTATTTTACTGTAGTGAGCCTGATAATATTACTTCCTAACCCCAGATCATCCAACTGTTATAATCTCCCCAAACTATTTCAGATCATTAAGTAATCATGTAGGGTTTCTGCACCTCCTTTTTGTCTTTGCCTTAATTCCTTCACTGTTCCTGTACCTCAGTATTATGTTTAAGCCCGCATGCATTTTTGTCACTGCCCACTATTTTGAGAAAAAAATCTCATTTAAAGTCTTTAATGTGTTCTTCCCAGAAGCATTAAAAAAAAATTAATGCTTGTAGGAGTACTGCCTTTCTCACTTCCAGGGGAATGCAGGTTGGAAGTGCAATCCTAAATATGGCCTAAATGGAGGGAGTAATGTTATACGTAGTGTGCTGCTCGAGAGGAAAGTAATACACGGTGTTGTGGAAAAGGCAGTGGTCGAAATGGGTGGGTGCAAAGCAGTTTGTTGCTCTTCAAAACATCTGAGCTGGCTTTGTGAATTAAGGGGAAACAGGGTAGAAATATTCATATTTCCTGTATTTCCCATTTAACTTGTGCAGACAGGCTTAGAGCTATTGGAGTAAAGAAGTATCAATACAAATATGTACTTTAAAATTATGATAGACCATATACAATTTGTGTCCTTCTGAGTTTCTTTTTCCTAGACGAAAATATTTTCATGCAGTTCGTATCATTTTAAGTCTATTAATAATTGTACAAAGCCTTAACAGCAGAGATTGTAATGCATATATTAATAATGCATTTGCAGAGAAAAATATATTAATGCTTTCCTAAATGCTCAATTAAGCAATTACCTAATGCCACAAAGCATTAGTAATAGAGCAAGTATAACCTTAAATCATTTTACAAGACTGTAGATGTCTAAGAGTTTTTCTAAGAACTCTAAGAGAGAAGAGCATGTGGAGTGAAGCAGTCTGAGAGGACAAAAGCATCCGGCCTGCTGGAAGCTCTTTCTCCATGACTCAGCCGGGTAGGAGGCATACCTTGGCCACAAGACTGTGGCCTGCCACTCCCAGGAATGTCACATACGGTCACATCAGCCTGAGCCAAAAGGAAGACTTTTCTGGCTTCTTTCTTCCTTGCCACAGCCCTTCCTGGAAATGTCCATGTTACAATGGAAACTGAATCAATCTAAAACACCAAGCAAAAGGAGCAAATCTCTAGATTTGTTTAGCAAGCTTTCTTTTGATGTTAGGTAAATTTTGCCTTTTTTTATTCTAGAACATTGAATTGCTGTGCAGCTCCTTTAGCAGTTATCTTTAAAACCCAATAGAGTTTGTAATTTTTATCTGAATTTTGTTTAGGCAGATTAGTAGATTTCTTCAGAGTAAAGTGTATGTGCTTATCACCTGTTGTTTTAAATTCCAACACTGTGGTTTTGATCAGCCTGTTTACTTAGCATACCTACTGTAACTCTTGGCATATCTCTGAAGCAGGGACCTAAAAAAAGAGTTGTTTAATGGGAAGTATGTACACACCACAGACCACACTCTTTTGTGCCATTCTTTATCAGTTATGCAAACTTTCAAGTTACCTTGTCTACCATTTTCTAGATACGCTACTCTGCGTAGATAACCTTAAATGACATACATTAGGATCATATGACAAATTCAGGTTAGAAGGGACCTCAGGAGAACCCTTCTCCAATCTCCTCCTGTCCTGGTTTCAGCTGGGATAGAGTTAAATTTCTTCGTAGTAGCTGGTATGGGACTATGTTTTGGATTTTTGCTGGAAACAGCGGTGATAATGTGGAGATGTTTTAGTTGTTGCTAAGTAGCACTTACACTGGTCAAGGACTTTTTCAGCTCCCCATGCTCTGCAGGTGCACAAGGAGGTGGGAGGGGGCACAGCAGGACAGCTGACCCAAACTGACCAATGGGATATTCCATACCATATGATGTCATGCTTAGTATATAAAGCTGGGGAAGAAGAAGGAAGGAGAGGACGTTGGGAGCGATGGCGTTTCCCTTCCCAAGTAACCGTTACATGTGATGGAGCCCTGCTTTCCTGGAGATGGCTGAGCCCCTGCCTGCCCACGGGAAGTAGTGAATGAATTCCTTGTTTTGCTTTGCTTGTGCGCGCAGCTTTTGCTTTACCTATTGAACTGTCTTTATCTCAAACCATGAGTTACCTCACTTTTACTCTTCCGATTCTCTCCCCCGTCCCACCAGGGGGGAGTGAGCGAGCGGCTGCGTGGTGCTTCGTTGCTGACTGGGGCTAAACCACGACACCTCCTCCAAGCAGGGTCAGCTCTGAGATCAGACCAGGTTGCTCAAGATGTTATCCACTTCGGGCTTGAAAATCTTCAAGGATGGACTTTGCACAACTTCCCTGGGCAATCTGCTCCACTGTTCAGGTGTTATCACAGTGAAAAAGTTTTTCCTTACATCTAGGCAGAACCTCTCATGTTTCAGCTGATGCCTGTTGTCTCTTCATCCTCTCACCATGAACCCCAGTGACGAGCGTGGCTTCGTCTTCTCAGTGACCTCCTTAGAGGTACTGGGGGGCAGTAATCAGATCTCCTATGAATCTCTTCTCCAGGCTGGACAAGTTTCCAGTTTCCTCAGTCTTTCCTCATGGGACATGTGTTCTAGCCCTCAACCATCTTGGTAGTCCCCTCCAGATGTTTCATTTAAAGTGCTAGGTAGAGGGGTATAATCAATCTGTTGCCTGTGAACCTGTTAATACAGCCCAGGATGATTTTTGACCTTCCTTGCTTCCAAAGCACACTGCTGGCTCATGTGCAGCTTGCTGTCTACCAAGACCCCAGGTTCTTCTCAGCAGAGCTGCCCCCCACACGGTCATTCTCCAGCCTGTGTCATTGCCAGGGGTTCTTCCTTCCCTGGTCCAGGGCTTTCCATGGGTTCTTGTTGAATTTTTTAACATTTCTGTCATCCTATTCCTCCAGCCTGTGTAGGTCCTTCTGAGTGGCAGCCCTGCCCTCAAGTGTATGGACTGGTCCTCCCAACGTGGTGTCAACTGCAGGCTTGATGAGAATGCACTCTATCACCTCTTCAAGATCATGGACAAAGATGTTAAACAGGACAGGTCTCAGGATAGACCCCTGCAGTACTGAACCTGTTAGCCACCTCCAGGAGGAGTACACCCATCAATTACCCTTTGATCTTGATCATCCAACACGGTTTTCATCCCTCCAGACCATAACATCTTGACTTGGATACAAGAATATTGTTGGAGACTCTCTTGAAAGCTTGCTAAAGTCAAAGTAAACGGCATCCACTGCTGTCCCATGATCCACAAATCCGGTCATTTTACCATAGAAGGGAATCAGGTTGATCAGGCTTGATTTACCCTTGTTCAATCTAAACCTTTTCCCCGTCACCTTCTCCTTCAGGTGCCCAGAAACATGCTCCACATTTTTCCCAGGGTCCAAAGTGATACTGTCCCACCTATTTTCTACAGGTTGAACTTTTGGCCTTTTTTGCAAATGTGTTTGGCATTAGCCCTTTTCCAGTTGTTGGCATCTTCCACCAATCTCCAAGACCTTTCAGAGATGACAGAGAGTGGCCTTGCAAGGACATCAGCCAGTTCTCAGCACCACGGATGCAGCCTGTCAGGTCCCATGGACTTGTATGGGTCGAGTTCTCTCAAGCGATCCCTTGCCTTGACGATCATCCATTGCTGTGTGTTGCGTTAATGGTAGGAGCCTGGGGAGTGGCTAGGGGAAGATCCTACCATTGTGTCATGAGGTTCAGACAGGACCCACTTGCTTTCTAAACTCCTCTCTGAGAGGAGTCTAGGTGCAGCTAAGTCCAGTCTTAGACTTGGTCAACGGTTTATTTCCTAAAGTCTGTAGAAGTAAGCACTCATCAGAGTATTTGTTGTTAGTAACTAATGTGGCAGATGCCCAGGCTGGTCGCGTTCAATGAGAGCGGTCGCAGCTAAATTAATGAATAGTGCAATTTATTAAAGGAACAGATACACAGGTTCTTTGGATTACCGGTGATAAGATTGCTGGTTACAAGATACACATAAATACCAAAGATATGAGTACACTGCTAGGCTACAAGTATGCTAAATGAATATGAGGCAACTCTGTGCAATGGAGATTTACAGGATGACTCCAGTGCCTTAGATTTATGCAACTCTATACAATGGAGATTTACACAAAACAAATATGAAGCAACTCTAATACGTTAGAGGTTTAAAGTGACGCTATAGAGGTTTCCAATCTTACCCAAAGGCATCCCAGTGGGGGGGAAGAGAGGCTCAGCCCTTCTACTGGTCCCAGAAGTCAGAGTGGTACGCGATGGCATCTTCCCTTACACCCTCTTTCTCTTCACATGTGTAATACTATTTTTTACCTTTCAGGGGGAGCTTGAGTGACTCTAGTCATACATACCTTTATTATGATTGCATTAAAATTTCCTCACTTTACTTTTAAAAGTGTAGGCTAGAAGAAATTCAAAATGCATGCCCAGTGAGTGGTTGTCGTACCTTAGAGGCGGGTAGCTTTTGGGATGGAGGTGTGTTTTCGTATTACAATGATATTATAATGAGCAAAGTTCACCAAAAGGACAGCATTTTGTCAAAAGTATGACAGGCTGTTGGCCCAGGGTAACAAATAAGCAGCGTACCAGCTCCATGGTACCTCGAGTTCCCATTTATCACAGAGCCTGGCCACGATGCCTCCACACTGCTCCACCCTCTGGACAACTCCTCTTAGAGTCAGAGCGCCAAGTTCTCCTGGTATTGCCGACATCTCTGGTTACTAGGGAGCTTCCGTGGAATGGATTCCTCACATCAGCTGCACCTCACCCTGACAGCTTCTTCAGTGCTGTACCTTTTCTAAAAACAAAGGTTTACTTTCTAAGTCACCTCCAGCGATTATTCCACACTGTGTAAGTTGCCCCATGCGGATGTTTCAATGAGATACATTAGTATTTTACAGCTAAGTCATGGCAAGCCTATGTTTGTTCATGCCCATGCTCAGACACACAAATACAGCCCATTTGGGGTGCCAGCTTCATAAAGCAGAACTAGTGTCTTCACTGATTCAGCCTGCTGTGAACTGATAAAAAAGCACCATGCTGTTGAGAAAACCACCGCTGTAATCTTCACAGCAGCTTTGCTTGAGGTAAACCAGACAGGCAGTGATTAAAACAGTAAGAAAGAGGAGGCTAGCAAGACCATGATTGAAAGAAACCTCCTGTCCCTTCCTGTTGGGACCCTCCGAGACCACCCCTGATACAGGGCCATATTCAAGATGAGCCAGAGAGCCGTGGCAAAAAATACTTGCTTAGTGTGAGCAGCAAAATGGCAGCTTGTTATGAGTAAGGCTAAGGTGTCACAGAGAGAGGACTGCACCAAGGCTACAGCTGCCAGGCACAAGCTTTATCAGGCTGATGTAGAAGATGTAAAGCTGTTGTAGACGGGAAGGTGCTTATTAGCTCTGCTCCGGAGCTGAGAGGGCTTCTGTTCAGGCAGTGCTAGGATCTGGGAAACAGAGCAGTTGTGCAAGCTGCTGATTGCTTTAGTGTATGCTCTGCCAAAAGTGTTTTTACCTAAAATAAAGTCATAAGTTAAGTGTCTGAGCATGACATACATAACTCATAACTAGGCAGCGGTGCTACAACTGCTGAGTTGCAGTCACATCTGCAAGGCACGTCCCAGGGAGCTGCCCTGAAATCAAAGTCTACGGCTTTGCTCTGGGAGGAGGGGGATTTTGCTTACAGAAGACATTGAAGGGTGACCATTGACCTCCAACCAACCAAACACACCCAAACATTTCTGTTTCTATTGCCATGTGTTGTATTTTCTCTGCTTTCTGTGAGCCCAAAGGGTAATGAGGAGGAGGAAAGAACTGATTTAGTGTTGCCTGACAGACGCAAGAGCAATTACTAGAGCCCATCAAGGCTTTTCTCAGCTGCGGAAAGCGTGAAGAGCGTATTTTGACAATGTGCCACAGGCAGACAGGGTCCTGCTTTGCGTTATGTTGTGAATAACTAGTGCCTGGCCGTGTCAGGAGTTTATGCAGGGTTTTCAGGATCTGCTGAGGATCTGTCATTGAAGAGTTTCTTTTACTTCTCTGAACTGCAGAACAAATTAAATAAACCGTGCTCTCTGCAGCGCACAGTTTTACTGTGCCATAATAGAAATCAGAGCTGGACAAAACAATTAAAAAGCTTGAAAAAGAACAGGCAAGATGGAGGCCATGCGAGGGACAGATGAAAACAGTCCCGTTTTCATACCATGGAGATATGAGGCTGCTCGCTGTTACCCAAAGGGGAAGGACGCAAGCTCTGAGAGCACGGGGTTATCAATGCTGCACTGGGCAGTGGTGACTCATCTCACATACCAAGCACAGCAATCCCACAACTGATCCCTCCTCTCCAGAAATAAGTCTGTTTTCTCAAAGATTTTCTGCAGCAAATGTCTCCCTTCCCCTGCCCGTGCAAAGCCCAGCAGGGCAGCGTGGTCTGAGCCCCACCACATGTGATGGCTATGTGCTTCTGTCTGTCATCCTGTGGTCAGATGTGTAGCCCACACACGACCAGAGCATCTTCTGAGCAGGTCCAAACCATCTCCTTCTTTCTTTCCTTCCCCCATTCTAAGGATCAGATTTTCTTTTGAGGAGTACTCATCAAAAGCAGACCACTCCAAGTCATTGTTAAATCAGATTATTTTGGTTCAAGAGCTCAGGGAAAAAGAGTTACCTTGACTTTTTCTCTGTAAATCTGGGTAGATGTTACAAAAAAGGCCAGTGGGTGCCCATGTCTTCCCCTAATAATACAGAGGCAGGAGGCAGGGGTGTGCGTTTAGAGCTGGGGGCTCAGCAGTGCTTTTAGGCCACACCTTTGGAGGTTGGACTCACCTGCCAGCCTCCCCACTGCAGTATGACCACCAACGCTTCCTGCGTGTGGGAGATGTTTTATCCTGAGAGCAGAAATAAAGCTGTTCTTCCTAGAAATGTACGGAAGTTAAATCATGCTTGCTCGCTAGTATTGCTGAAGTTGTGCCAGAGAGCTGAAGAGGCACCTGGGCCAAGACAAATGAACGCTGAAAGTGGAGAACATTACTTGCCAGCTAGGCTGGTGAGCCAGTTCAAAACCAAATGCCCTAAGTCAAAGCATGCCATTTCTACCCTTCCCACTGCTGCCAAATGATTTGCTTAAGATGTGGCATTTCATGCTGAGAAACAGAAATAATGTGGGTTTGATATTGTAATAGATTTATAGAGGATCCTTCCTGCAAAAGCATGTAACCTGAAAACCCAGTTGCAGGATTGCTTGGAGGCATCTTTGGGCCTTCTCCATGCTTTGGATGCTCAATGTGTTGTGACATGTCTCTACTTCAACTTAAATCTGCATTGTCTATTCTTTCTATTTTTGTTTCCAGTTTGTTTTTATTTCTGTTGAAAAAAAAACACAAAACCATCTTTGGAATGCATATTGGTTTCTGAACACTGTCTTTCTGCTGAAAAGGTTTGTTCCTGAGAGACAGTGGCCAAAGGCTGTGAGCTCCTGGCTGTTCAGATGGTGCCTTAGTGAACCAAAAGAATAAATACAGCTCTGTATCCAGGGCAAGAGGAAGTACTGCTGGTCTAGTCTTTGCTTTTCAGAAGAGTGTTGAATGAGAAACCACGGAAATAATTTGTGGGAAGGATGCTGTGTTTTAAAACACAATCAGAAAAATATTTTGTTATTTTTGCAATGTTTGTTATCAAAAATACTATAATTCACCTTGCTTAAATATTATTCTTCTTTTTCAACCTTGCAGAGTAACGTGTGATCTCCATGAGCTGACAACTGCGAGATGCCGATTCTACAGGAACATGGTGAATACTTAGGACGGACTGATGTACTCTGGGAGTGTGTGAACATGACAGAAGTTCACATTGCAGGAACCCCACCCAAACATTGCCTTGCTTTGCTGAGAGCTTTCTGCCTTGCAGATAGAAGAGGATGTCACTGAGTCTCTTGTAATGCACCACAAAGGCTGCCCATTCCTGCTGTGCATTGCAGCACCAAGCCTGAGAGAGGGACGAAGGACTAGAGCTTTTCCTGGCTTTCCCTTTCTCCCAGCAGTGCTGCCATATCACCCCCTTCACCGGCATTGCCATTTCCCTTCCAGATCAGGTTTTGCCCATTATCCCTTCTATCCAAACAGCAATTTCCATCCCTCTGGCACTGCTCACAGTGCTCCCTTCCCTGGCAAGCTAAGCTGAGCCAGGACTTTTCCTCCTCTAGGAAGCAACCCAAGATTACCCAAGCATTTTTATTTTTAGCTGAGACTTTAACTGGCTGGGAATCTGTGCTCTGAGACTACTAGCAGGAAGAGAGGTCTTTCCAAAACCTATGGGAAATATTAAGGTGGAAGAGAGACTGGTTGCTTGAATGCCCCTTTAAAGACGTTTTTCTCTCCCCTGATGAGAGACCAGTGAGCCCTTTCTCATCCCTAAATTCAGTTTTTATAAATAATTACCTTTTTAGGTCTGGGGCAGCATTCAAAAATACAAGCAGAGCAGCCAATGCCACAGAGCTAAGGCATGGCAGCATCGCTGCGGTGGTGGTGCTGATACCACAGCGCGAGAGGCGCCGGAGCAGCTGAATGACACTGCGGTTCTGCCTCTGAAAATAGTTCCCACTTGCGTGTCAGGAGGTTTTCTGGCACCGCTGAAAGCAAGGCAACAGGCAGCAAGCTTTGTCAGTAGGACTTGGGGGATGTCAGTCTGGCCTTTGGTGTTGTAATCCCTTATAAAGATTATAACTGCTTTAATTAGGGGTATGAACTTTTCTGTTTGCTTGGGGTTTTTTTCACAGAGGCATCCTACCAGGAAAAACCACAAATATTTTAGTATAAACATGCTGACATCATTATAGTTTATTTCCCCAAATGGAAATGCACTTATATCACTATTAAATACTTACTCCTTTGAAGTTGACTAGTTTAAAAGCATTAGAAAGTAGTGCATTAACAAGCACAAAGGTGAAGTAGCTTCAGAGGAAATGCAGCGTTTGAGTATTATCCTCACTCTGCTCGATAATGAACAGGAAGCAGTAAGGGCATTCACCACCGCTGTGGCCATAGGGGCCAGGCTCCGTCTTTAAGCTTTGGTAGTGAAAAGTTGTTGTCTGTGACTTTTTTATTTTGGCTGAAAGATCGGTGGGATGATTCTCTCAGAGCATTTGCTGGAGTATCTTCTCCCAGCAGTAACTGCACGTGCTGAGGTTACGTTGACAAATGTTTCTACCATAGCCTGTAATGAAAAGCCCTTATAAAATTCATTGCAAACGTCTTCCCCCTGATTTTAGGAGGTGTTTGATAGAGTCATGGATGATTGTGGGGCTCCTGCTTATAGTATGGGACCTCTGCTGCAGACCTTGCTATGGGAAGAAGGGTGAATCCTACCTTAAACATGCCTGTTTCTCTTGGCGGCTGCAAAAGGAGGCTCAGAGCATCTGGCTCAAATAACCACGTTGCTGTGGGAGGCCTGGAGGTTGGGTAAGATGAACCTCAGGGGAAACCAGCATCACATTTCAGATAAACAATGTCAGGCAAGCAGATAAACAGACCTTGCCTTAAGCAAGGTTGAACAGTATTAAAAGACTGGAGTGGAAAAAAAAATGGGGGGGAAAAGCTCATTTAATTAGGTATTACAGCCTCTGATGGATAGTAACAGGGATCTGCAGAACTGGAGATGGAAAAATGTGATGTTTCAGACAACTCATGCATGAGCATGGCTGTAAGTCACCTATTCACAGCTTTTCTGTAGCAGCAGCAAGCAGAGGTATAAAAATTAATCTGACTCCCTAGGGAGTAGCCTGTTTGCAAACCACACAGAAAAGACATAGAATATGGCAATTTAAATCAAATTAGAGTTACAAATTTTGCTGATAATGTAATTGTAGTATCTTCCAATTATATTCCCATCTATATTCTTCCACTCACCCTGTTGTATTTGGTTTGCATGGCAAGGTTTCAGTAGCAGGGGGGGCTACAGGGGTGGCTTCTGTGAGGAGCTGCTAGAAGGTTCCCCCGTGTCCAATAGAGCCAGTGACAGCCGGCTCCAAGATGGACCCGCTGGTGGCCAAGGCCAAGCCATCAGCAAGGGTGGTAGTGCCCCTGGGGTAATGTATTTAAGATGGGGGGGAAAAAACCTGCGCAACTGCAGCTGGAAAGAGGAGTGAGAATATATGAGAGGAACAGCCCTGCAGACACCAAGGCCGGTGAAGAAGGAGGAGGAGGAGACGCTCCAGGCACTGAAGCAGAGGTTCCCCTGCAGCTCATGGTGAAGATCACGGTGAGGCAGGCTGTGCCCCTGCAGCCCCTGGAGGTTAGCGGTGGGGCAGATATCCCCCTGCAGCCCCTGGAGGTTAGCGGTGGGGCAGATATCCCCCTGCAGCCCCTGGAGGTTAGCGGTGGGGCAGATATCCCCCTGCAGCCCCTGGAGGTTAGCGGTGGGGCAGATATCCCCCTGCAGCCCCTGGAGGTTAGCGGTGGGGCAGATATCCCCCTGCAGCCCATGGAGGTTAGCGGTGGGGCAGATATCCCCCTGCAGCCCATGGAGGTTAGCGGGGGAGCAGATATCCCCCTGCAGCCCATGGAGGACCCCACACCAGAGCAGGTGGATGTGCCAGAAGAAGACTGTGACCCCATGGGAAGCCCACACTGGAGCAGGTTCCTGGCAGGACTTGAGAGTGCCAAGTCACTGACAGGACCAGGTGCCCACGCTGGAGCAGTCTGTGCCTGAAGGGCTGTGCCCTGTGGAAGGGACCCACGCTGGAGCACCTCGTGAAGAACTACAGGCCGTGGGAGGACCCACATTAGAGAAGTTCATGGAGGACTGTCTCCCGTGGGAGGGACCCCACGCTGGAGCAGGGGAGGAGTGTGAGGAGTCCTGCCCCTGAGGAGGAAGGGACAGCAGAGACAACGTGTGATGAACCGATGGCAACCCCCATTCCCCGTCCCCCTGAGCTGCTCAGAGGGAGGAGGTAGAGAATTTGGGAAAGAAGTTGAGCCTGGGAAGAAGGGAGGGGTGGGGGGAAGGTGTTTTAAGATTTGTTTTTATTTTCTCATTATCCTGCTCTGATTTTATTGGTAATACAATTAAACTCATTTCCCTGAGTCTAGTCTCTTTTGCCTGTGACGGTAATTGCTGAGTGATCTCTCCCTGTCCTTATCTTGATCCACAAGCCTTTTGTTATATTTTCTGTCCCCTGTCCAGCTGAGGAGGGGAGGGATAGATCAGCTTTGGTGAGCACATGGTGTCCAGCCAGGGTCAACCCACCACACCTGTGTTGGGTAGTTTGTGTTGTGTTTATTTGCTTCTGATGAAAGGTATGAAGAGTAAGATGGATAGCTGTCTTGGAAAATGAGGTCTTCAGCTTTCTTTTAAATCAATATTACTGCTGTTTAATTAGTGGTAAGAAGACAGAGATCAGTTTAGTTGCCCCAGCCCCCTTTACTTATCACTAGCACAAAAGAGGGCTTTTAATACAGCAGAAAAGCTCCTAAAAAGTCTGCTGAATATGTAATCTAATCCAACGTAAGCACCCTTAGTCATTCTTATATTTGGAAATTATATGGTTCGACACTCCTCATGTGGAGATGAAATAGGATGAAGAGGTTTTGGCCCGGAAGTCCTCAAAATGTCAGGCAGTGAGAGCTTCTCAGCATCAGCTTCATAAACCCTCAGGTACAGCAGATACAGGCTGGGTAAAGAGGGCTTTTTAGCACCTCGGAGTAACTGCTTGATTTTCTTCTTAACAGCAAATAACTACAATTTGTTTTGCAGTAAATCTGCCATAGCTTTTCACTGAACAGAGGGAAGGGAAGGGAAGGGAAGGGAAGGGAAGGGAAGGGAAGGGAAGGGAAGGGAAGGGAAGGGAAGGGAAGGGAAGGGAAGGGAAGGGAAGGGAAGGGAAGGGAAGGGAAGGGAAGGGAAGGGAAGGGAAGGGAAGGGAAGGGAAGGGAAGGGAAGGGAAGGGAAGGGAAGGGAAGGGAAGGGAAGGGAAGGGAAGGGAAGGGAAGGGAAGGGAAGGGAAGGGAAGGGACCATCCATTTTAAGCCCCTTTTTCATCAGTAATGCACTAAAAATTATGTTTTCACATGTCCTTTTAAGTGAAATTTCTCCAGCCATCCTCAAGCAAATTGCGATAGAAGCAGTGTCTTGCTTCTCTGGCTGTCTACTTGCAATAGCACTGCCAAAAATATTTGCAACAGCAGGACTTAGCTGTGAGGCCAGTTTGTCATCTACTACCAATGATCATTTCATTGTTTTACACTTGCTTTTACCTGACGCTCTGCGTACAGCTGGCCAGGTCCTTCTCTGTTCCCCATTTTGAGGGCATGTAAGACATTGATCCCTGGGGGCAGTGGGACTTCCTGTGAAATGCAGTTGGCTTTTTTTGTCCCCCAACAGTTATTGTGGTTCTATGAAAATAATACTAAAAATAATTCAAGAATCAGCCTTATCTTTATCATTGAGGAAAGAGTTCACTTTGTTCAGACCTGCCAGATAGGGCATGTGCAGTTCTCTGATGTTTAATTTTTGGCTTACATACAGCCACTTTTTAAGTCTCTGGCAGCACTGGAAGAATGCATGTGGAGATTTCAGTATACAACTGAGTCAAGAAATCTCGCCTTTCTGATGCTATTTACTTCCTCATCACAGCTTGGCAGCATCCCTCTGGTTTTACTGCCATGTTCACGTCTTCGGCATTAATCACGCTGCTTCCCAGCCTGCACAGTGCGACCGGCTCTGCTCTGCACAGACCACCATGCAAGCCTGGCCCCAGTTCCAGCAGCTTTCTGGACGTGCCTTCTGTTGGCCTTCAGTCTGCTTTATTTGTCTTGCCGTAAACGGGTGCAGAATGTAGGTCAGGCAGAAACTGTTTACTTTCTCCTTCCATACTTTGGCTGTAGACCAGGTGCATCGAACACCCAGCCCTGCAGCAACAGCCTTGCTCCTTAAATCCCCCTTCCTCAGACTGCATTTCTAGGACTATCACAGCAACAGAATGACTCACTGTCATCTCCTCATCCCCAGTTCATTTTGTTCACAAACAAGAAAAACACTCCGCCAGAATATGTTTTCTCTGTACCAGGACCTCGCGTGGCTGACTGTGTAGTGCTCTGGCACTGCATCTGATAGTAGAATATCACAGAATCACAGAATCCCAGGTTGGAAGGGACCTCAGGGATCATCTCATCCAACCTTTCTGGGAAGAGCAGAGTCTAGACAAGAAGGCCCAGCACCCTGTCCAGCCGAATCTTGAAAGTGTCCAACGTGGCCAAGTCAACCACTTCCCTGGGGAGATTATTCCAATGGTGACTGTTCCCACTGTGAAAAATTTCCCTCTGGTGTCCAATCGGAATCTCCCCAAAAGCAACTTGTGTCCATTCCCTCTTGTCCTCTCCATGTGACTCCATGTAAAAAGGGAGTCTCCATCTTCTCTGTAGCTGCCCCTTAAGTACTGGTACACGGAGATGAGATCCCCTCTGAGCCTCCTGTTCTCAAGGCTGAACAAACCCAGCTCTCCCAGCCTATCCTCGTATGGCAGCTTCCCAGTCCTCTGATCATCTTGGTGGCCCTTCTCTGGACCTCTTCCAGCCTGTCCACATCCTTTTTGTACAGCGGAGACCAGAACTGTACATGGTACTCCAGGTGTGGCCTGACAAGAGCTGAGTAGAGCGGGATAATGACCTCTTTCTCTCTGCTGGTGATGCCCTTTTTGATGCAACCCAGCATCCCGTTGGCCTTCTTGGCCACAGCAGCCACTGTTCGCTCATGTTGAGCTTCCCGCCCACCAGGACCCCCAGGTCCCTTTCCACAGAGCTGCTCTCCAGCCAGGTGGATCCCAGTCTGTGCAGCACTCCTGGATTATATTTTCCCAGGTGCAAGATCTTACACTTGTAACAGACCAGTGCTAATCCTCATCTCCCCAGCAGTGCCACAGTTTGTAAAAGCCACTGCTGACAACCTCCCTTAACACTGACTCCCACATCACCTCTTTCCCACACAGTTTCTGTCCCATTCACAAGGACGAGGGTTCCCATCTGCACCTGGTGATGCTCTGCCTGACGAACCACTGATTCATTGCCATGACAATGGTCTGCAGGCTTGTGCTGGCCATGGTTACCTGCCCAGGTGCTTTCCTACTGAGACCAGCAGCAGATACATGTCTGTTTGGTGTCTGTTTTGAGCGCCCCAGTGCCTGCACCTGTCTCCTCCTGACTCATTGCCTGCTTCTGTTTCACCTGGGGCTTTATCTCCACACACTTGGCCTCCTAGTAAATTCCTGCTGGCTTCACCACTTCTCCTTCTCACTTGGTTTTCTGTTTCTTGTTGTGTTTTCTGGAAGAGAGATATGATACTTGGCTGGAGAGAGGACAGGAGGGGACTGGAGGGAGTGCCTTTATGGTCCAGTTGGAGGAGAATTCAGTCCATCAAAGGAACCAGGAGGCAATGAGTGATGGAGATGCCATTTTTGGAGGGGTGGAATGACGCAGCAAGGATTTCCCATCCCTTCAACTTGATCTTCGAAAACTCAGATCCGTCCCTCAGAAAACATACTCAACCCCTAATTAACGAAGCCTTAGCGGTTTAGAGAGCATTCACCCATCCAGCCCACTCACTGCCATATACAGATAATTTTGTCTTTATTGATTATCTTTAACAACAACAATGACTACTCAGGGATGTCAACATTGCTTATAATGACAAAATAGCTGACATACCTTCATGGGGAGAAAAAAAAAGGCAAAACTCTCACTGAAGTGCTAAAAAGCGCTTTAAGAAAAGGCAGCAGAAAAGCTGAAGCCAGGCTAATTCAGACAGGAAGCTTCGATGACATTTGCAGCTGTAGCCATGGGTAGTTTGCACCAATGTGTTCCCCATTCTTCTGAGGTCTTCAGATTGAGACAAATGCTGTATGAAAGGAGTGTTTCAATAAACTACCCAGCCTATGGCTTTCTGCTGCCCTCTTCCCTGGGCCCAGCGGGTTCTTTCACACTGCATGTCTTGTCGTACATCTATCACATGCCATCATGTCCTCACGATGGGGCATTCATGTTAGATCACTCAACTGGAGGCCACATGTGGTGTCCACATGAGATGGGAGAATATCAGACCACAAGCTAGGACAGAAAACCCTCGAGTACCTACAGAAGATGAGTTCAGCATGACCAATTTACTTGAACATGAAGTAGTGTATAGATGGAACAAAATGAGATGTCATGGTTGGTGATGGCCTGGCAGTCATTGGCACTTCCGTCCTTAATAGCAGGAGCTCGTGAATCGATGAAGCGTGTATTATTGGGTGACAGTGGCTGTGGTCTGGCTACATTACAACATGCACTAGATAGAATTTAATTAGTCTGAAGTAATGCACACCTGCACTACAACAGTACTTCACCTGTATTAAATTGGTTTAGCTTCTCTCTGCAAATTACTAAATTTTAGTGTAATTGATTTAAGGAAGGGTTAAATTGGGTTAAGTACATCTCCATTATGTGCTCTTACTACTTTAATTAGGTCAATTTAAAATCTATTTAGAAAACTTGCACTGGCTGGTTTAGCTAATGTATATCAGAATCTAGATATGGTGAAGGAACAAAATAATTCATTGAGTCATCAATGCATCAGTTTTTATGGTCAGACATCACATGGTCTCTTGGACCTAAATTTTCAGTAAGCCCAGCTCTGCTGGAGCATGCATATATGCTGGGCCTGAAATAAGCTGAATGTGAAAACAGGTCTTTCCACCATGCTGCCTTGGACTCAAGCCTGGTTAGGTTTGGTCTACTTGTTTCACACTAGAGGTATTCCTGGCTTTGATGGAGTCAGCAGCCTTAGCATTAGCCTGTAGCCCTCCGGACAGCCTGCACCCAACTGGTCCGCTGCAGGCCTGAGCTTTGCTCCACCAGGACACTTGCTGAAGCAAGAAACACCCTGCATTGTACACATGTTTATGGCCAACAACCTGATGACACAGTCAGCGAAGGTCAGACCTGAAGCCGAAAGCACCCTCATGCCCCTAAAATATGATGTAGAGGAAAGTGCTTCCAGAATCACCTGCTTCTGCAGCTCCTCCCCAGCACTGTACTGGGATGCTGATGGATCCAGAGGCAGGGAGGACCACCAGCTAGCACTCTTCTCTCTACTGCCAGTGATAACCCAGCCCATGGATCAGAAAACCTAAATGGGAAGAATCACAGATCATCAGGCTGAAGGACTGAGAGACATCACCTGTCACACCTCCTGCTTCAAGCCAGGACTGACTATGGCAATGGTGTTTCTGACACAAGGATAACTGCATAGAGCTCAACCTGCCAGGAAGGAGATGAAGGTGATGGGGAGGAGAAGCTGCAAGGACCACTGGGCAGAAACTCTGGGACCCTTGCAGCATGTCTCCTAGCCCAGCAGTTTGGACAAGAAGGTCTTGTCCAAGTAACAGACTGTGCTGAACCCCAGGGTAAGGCAAAAATATGATGGGCATCAAGGGGAAGCCTCAGAAGACCAAGAAAACCTCATTGCTGGCTACAAGGGTCCGTAACGTGGTCGCATGCCCCAGAGTCAGAAGGGGAGACCAAGGCAGTGCGTCGGAGCATGGAGACATCCTGCTGCAAACTCACCTTCCTCCAGAGCAAGCTGTGGCTGTAGCGGTTTGGGAAGGAAAACCACTGAGCAAAGATACGGTTCCTTGCATTTCGACACTGCCCGCAATGTCAGCCGAATACTAAAAAGAAAAAAAAAAAAAATACTAAAAATAAAATACTGAAACAACCTCTGGACTTCAAAGATTTGGGGGTTTTGTGTAGGACAAGGGGCAGGGACTGCTTATGCTTTGGACAGGGTACGGCAGCAGCAGCTCCCTGGCACCACCTTCCTCCAGATGAGCAGGATTATAAACTGTAAATCCTCATCAATGCCTCATTGCGTCATTGGGCAAGTCAGTATTGCTCTGAGCCTGTTAACCATGCCAGTATCAAGCAGTTGTGAAACAGCACCACAAAATCAGCCTGTTAGCTCATAACCATGGGTTCAAACAGCCGTACATCAGACAGGCTCAGGCACAGGAGTTTGATCTGGCAATCCCATAAAAGCAGCTATACTGGGTCAGGACAAAAATGCCATAGCCTGCTATCACTCTCCAATAGCATCATTTTAAAAAGGGCAGGTAAAGGGTGATCTTTTCCCTGTTATTCTTTCTCAGATCTTGGCAATAAGAAGTTTCCTGAAGCAGAGGCTATAAATAGGCCACCGTGCCCCAGAGCTGCCAAGGACCCTCTCCTCTATGAATGGCCCTAATCTCTTTCTTCTTAAACCCCTTTAGACTTCTCATCGCTAGCATATCTTGTGGCAAGGAGGCCCATGATTTAATGCCTGCTGGGTATGAAATAATTTCCTTTTATGCAGTTAAAGCTGTTTCCTACCAACATCTCTGGAGGTGGAAGCATGGACTGCCTGGGTGAGAGCCACAGCTCTGCTGCCAGAGTGGAGGATATTCAAAGGGCAAGGGTCAAGTCCCACATGCTCAGTGACTATTTAAAGAAAATCTGGGCTGAAAAGGAGTGGGAATTTGGGAATTCATTCATCTGGCACCTGGGCCAGAAGGTGAATGGGCAGGAGGGTGGGCGGCTGCAGGGGAAGGGAGAGGTTGCCCCTGTGGTACACCTACCCGTCTCTGGCTGGGTATTTCACATCAAAGCTGGATTTGGGGTGGAAGCCAGAATTTCCCAGGTCAAACTTGGCATGTTTTTTCAGGTGTATATTTCTCCACTGAAAGCAGATAGACTGGAGAAGCAGCCTTTCCTAATAAGACAGTCAATAATTAATTTGTTTAGCCCAGAATTGTGGTGGTTTTGAATTCTCAGCCAAATAAGTGTATGGGAAAAAGTACTTCTGTGTGATTTTTTATCTCTCTTCTCTTGGTGGTTGGATTGGCTTGTTCTCCACCCCCAGCCAAACTTCCCAGCTGCAACATTTAAATCTCTTCAGGAATCAAATTTCTCATAGCTTTCCATCACTGGGATGTGGATTTTCCAACTCAAGGCTCTGGTTTTCCATCGTTAGAAGAGCTGGAAAAGCCACAGCAGTAGTTTCTCCAAGGGAATCCCTGCTCTACCTGTTTTTCAAGTTGGCTGTAAAGTTGGCATTGCAGTGCAGTGAGGACATCAGCCTTGGTGCTTTGCAACTGCTCATTCACAGCCTTGCAAAGGAACCACAAATATAAACATCTCAGTTGCATGCATTGCCAAAGCAATTGCACTTGCAGGTGTTCAGGCAAATTTCAAGGAGATTATTTGCATGGATAGTTATTCTTGCTTTGCAAAGAGATTACTGCAATTAACTTCTTCACTACTGGGTGGACTTAGTTCTATTTATTTGTATTTATATGCCTAATTGTAGGCACACTCACAACTGCATGGTTAGCCTAAAGCTGGGTCAATGGGTCATAGAATCATAGAATCATTAAGGTTGGAAAAGACCTCTAAGATCATAAAGTCCATCCATCAACTCAGCACCCCCAGGCCTCCTAAACCATATCCTGGAGTGCCACGTCTACACGTTATTTGAACACCCCCAGGGATGGTGACTCCCCCACCTCTCTGGGCAGCCTGTGCCAGTGCCTGACCGCTCTTGCAGTACAGACATTTTTTCCTAATATCCAATCTAACCTCCCCTGCCACAGCGTGAGGCCCCTCTCAGAAGACAGCCTGCTGTGCATCAGGATGTCCCGCGACCACTGCAGGAGCATGGGGGACACTGGGGCCCTGCCGCCCTGCACGCATGTACCCACGGAGGCTTTGTTGCCCTTCTCTGGACACGCTCCAGCCCCTCAAGGCCCTTCTTGTCCCGAGGGGCCCAAACCTGAGCCCAGCATTCGAGGTGGGGCCTCACCAGCGCCGAGCACAGGGGCCCCATCCCTGCCCTGCCCCTGCTGGCCACCCCAGTGCTGACACAAGCCCGGGGGCTGGTGGCCTCCTTGGCCACCCGGGCACTGCTGGCTCATGCCCAGCCGGCTGTCAGCCAGCACCCCCAGGGCCTTCTCCACTGGGCACTTCCCAGCCCCTCTGACCCAGGCCTGGGGCGTTGCCTGGGGTTGGTGTGACCCAAGGGCAGGACCCGGCACTTGGCCTTGTTAAACCTCATACAATTGGCCTCCACCCATCCAGCCTGTCTGGGTCCCTCTGCAGAGCCTTCCTACCCTCGAGCAGATCAACACTCCCGCCAAACTTGGTGTCATCTGCAAACTTACTGAGGGTGCACCCGATCCCCTCATCCAGATCAGTGATAAATGTATTAAAGCAGACTGGCCCCAACACTGAGCCTTGGGGGGCCCCACTCGTGACCAGCTGCCAGCTGGATTTAGCTCCGTTCACCACAACTCTCTGGGCTTGGCCACCCAGCCAGTTTTTTACCCAGCCAAGGGTACCCCTGTCTAAGCCATGAGCTGCCAGCTTTTCTAGGAGGATGCTGTGGGAGACAGTGTCAAAGGCTATACTAAAGTCCAGACATTGGCAAGCCTCCAGTCGTCTGGGACCTCCCCTGTTAGCCAGGACTGCTGGTAAATGACGGACAGTGGCTTGGCGAGCTCCTCCCTTGCTCCCTCAGTACTCTCGGGTGGATCCCATCCAGCCCCATAGGCTTGTGAGTGTCCAGGTGGCTCAGCAGGTCGTAAACTGCTTCCTCCTGGATTACAGGGGGTTTATTCTGCTCCCCGTCCCTGCCTCCCAGCCCAGGGGGCTGAATACCCTGGGGACAACTGGTCTGACTATTAAAGACCGAGGCAAAGAAGGCGTTAAGTACCTCAGCCTTTTCCTCATCCTGGTGGCAATGATCCCCTCTGCATCCAATAGACGATGGAGATTCTCCTTGTTTCTCTTTTTGTTGTTGATGTATTTGTAAAAACATTTTTTGTTATCTTGTACAGCAGTGGCCAGACTGAGTTCTAGCTGGGCTTTTGCCTTTCTAATTTTCTCTTTGCATGACCTAATGAAAGCCTTGTACTCTTCTTAAGTTGCCTGCCCCTTCTTCCAAAATTGGTAAACTGTCCTTTTTTTCTTCAGTCAATACCTATATGTATACATACATTCAAGACTGCAGTTTGGAGGTAGCCCGTTATGCTTCTGCTAACAAAAAGTGATCACATCACGAATTTAAATCTAAAAAACCCAAAAAATATCTATGAGGAAGATCTTTTCTAATAGCCATTAGGAAAAGCGTTTGTATCTCAGCTTAAGAGGTAGGGTTTTTAAAAACTGCATGGTGCAGTACAAATAGTATGTGATTATCGTCACTGTATTCCTAAGCCTGAGAGCTGAGAGTCACAGCTACATTCAAACTGCCTGGCATGTCAGGGCTGGCACCTGGCAGAAACTGACCATGAACTGTCACTGGAGACATCCCTAGCTGCTCCCCATCACTCCTACCTGCAGCCTGGAGAAACACATGGGAGCACAGCGTGATGGAGAGCGAGTAAACAGGTTGAAATAGGAAGGGAAAGAAAAGTCCTAGCTCTCTGAAATTAGGGATTGCTTCTGAGAATTGAGAAGAGCTCCAAATTCTGCCTGCTCACTTGTAATTTGTTGTCAGCTTTACGTACAATATGTAATTATATGTCAGATAGTCACAGTGTCCCCATTTCATGAGCTGAAGGAGTAGATTTTATTTAAGACTGCAGAGCCCCTCCCAGAAGACAGCCTGCTGTGCATCAGGATGTCCTGCGACCACTGCGGGGGCATGGGGGACACTGGGGCCCTGCCACCCTGCACTCATGTACCCACGGAGGCTTTGTTGCCCTTCTCTGGACACGCTCCAGCCCCTCAAGGCCCTTCTTGTCCCGAGGGGCCCAAACCTGAGCCCAGCATTCGAGGTGGGGCCTCCCCAGTGCCGAGCACAGGGGTCCCATCCCTGCCCGGCTCCTGCTGGCCACCCCAGTGCTGACACAAGGCCCGGGGGCTGGTGGCCTCCTTGGCCACCCGGGCACTGCTGGCTCATGCCCAGCCGGCTGTCAGCCAGCACCCCCAGGGCCTTCTCCGCCGGGCACTTCCCAGCCCCTCTGCCCCAGGCCTGGGGCGTTGCCTGGGGTTGGTGTGACCCAAGGGCAGGACCCGGCACTTGGCCTTGTTAAACCTCGTACAATTGACCTCAAACCCCTGACACTTATCACCACTGCAACTTTTTAAAAGGAGAGAACTGTCACAAGTGGAAAATCAAACAGACCCTGTGCAGATTTAGAAAATTTCAGTTCCTTTGCTATCCAGACATTTGGGGTTAGCTGTGATTTCTCAGGCTGCCTCTGCTGCATGGATCCCCTCAGCAAAGGAAACAGCCTGTTTGGAGCCCATGGGCTTGTGGAATTGCTCTGTTGGTGGGTAAAGCCACACCACTCACATCTGTATCAAATTCTCCCTAGGGTAATTGAAGAGGTGCTGGAAATATAGACTGCCTCACACTTGAGCGTAGCATATTCCCAATAGAAAACCCCAACCCCTCAAAATCTTGTTTCTGGATGACCTCCAGCCATCAATCTTCCCATCTGCAGTGTACAATCATCCCCAAGCTCCTCAGATGGAGGATGAGGAGCGGTACTTGGGCTTTCCACAACCATCTATATCCTTACAAACGTCTGAACAAGGAGCAGTCAGGGGGTGCTGAGCACTGCTTTGTGGGGTGCAGGACCCGGCCATGGCTCAGCAGACACTTGGGGACCCATGCTGTGCCACACAAGAGCTCTGCAGAGCCATTAAACCACAGCACAGCCACCAACATCATCCAGGTTGCCCCTTGCACTGCTCCAGGAGAAACCATGCACCTCCACAGCTTGTCCACATCAGCCCAGAAGGAGCTTCTCAACATGTGCCACCACCTCAGCAAATCATTTGCTGGACCCCACTCCCCAAAATACCCCAGCAGAGAAGGAAACAAAAAGGTGAATGGGGAGTTTTCAGCACCTGCTGAACGTCAAACAGCAGGCCAGCAAGCATGCTTTGATCCCCGTTGCGTTTCAAATGCGACTCGACACTTGTGTGCCCGCACAGGAGGCAATGCCACCACATGCCAGACATGCCTGGTGCGTGTGTCTGGCTGACAAACTTTGAAAACCCTCTTACTAAACCACATGCAAAGGCTTCAAGATGGTTTGGGCTCATGGTAGTGGTTGATCCTATTTGTCATAAAATGCCTGGACTTGGAGGACACTGTTGCTTCTCCTAATAGCGAGAGGCTCCTGAGCTGGTGTGAGACCAGGAACAAAACCTTTGCAAAAGTCACATGGGAGGAAAAAAGGACTTGGGTTAGGGAAGACTGTGCCCTGTGGATCAATGGGGAGTGGGATGAATTTGCTGGCAGTGATGTAGCAGAGCACATGGGATCTATCATCTCAGGGATCTCCCAGGTTCATACTGGGAAACGTTCCTGGGGACATGTTTATGGTGTCCCAGTGCTCGCGGTCTGCACACCGAGGAAAGGATCAGCTGTGTGCAGCAGCCTGGCTCCTAATCATCATCCAAGTCCTATAAACAACCCCAAAATAAGTGCCCCTGCCATGGGCTTGGTTTCTGGAGGTAGGCACTTTCTGCTGTGGGGCTTTCCACACTGTACAGGAGTCATCAGCTGAAGTTGAGAAAAAAGCCAGTGTCTTGCAAGGCGATGCTAAGTCAAGCTTTAAGTGATGCAGTGATGGGTATAGATAGGACTGGTGGGTCTGCCAGAAGTCTATGCTAGTGACTGATGAAACCTAAAAATATTCCCCGTGTCCTCTCCCTCTGGGGCTCAGTTGCTTCCTTGGTATTTTGCCTTTTGAAAGGTTTAGCGTGAGGAGTAATTGCCTGTAAAACACTAATGAGACCAAGTGTAATTGATGCATGGGAATTGAGTTAAACCTCTTCAGTGCATCATCGCACCTCTCTCTCCCAGAAGGGGATTATCTGGCAGATGGAAACTGTATTCGGACGGACTGCTTGCTTCCCAAACACACTGCTTTTCTCATCAGAGCAGAGCAGATGATTGCAGTCTGCTGGATAATAACGTTACGTCGTGCCAAAAATATGCCCAACTCTTCTGCCACGGTCCCAAAGTCTGCAGAAATAGCATCACTCATCCTGGAGGCTTTCTGAGCTGACCCAAAATTGGATGGCAAATGCAAGTAGCAAAGAGGCAGGAGGACCCCAAGCTCTGGGTCCTCCTTGGATCCATTGTCTTGGGGTCTGGGTGGTTTCTGATGATTCCCTGTAGAGAGAAGGTAGGAAAGTGGACTGGGAACCCTTATGCTGTGCTTACAGCTGGCTAAAAAGCTTCTGTGGTAGAAAATGTTCTCTCTTCCCCAGAACAGCACAGCAAAGGGCTTGTGCGTGATGAAAACAGGAATGCTTATGGTCTCTTCTGTCTTTAATATGACAATATAATAAGTACAGTTTGGACAGGCAGCTCCCAAGACACAATTCTTTTATTGACATGCTGTGCAAAAAAACCCCAATGACCGTGGTTTGCAGGGTGCTAAAACAAGGACTGACTCAAAAGTGTGAGCAAGCTCTGCATGGGGCTTTCAGAGTCAACAAAAATAGCATCGCATATCTTTGAGGTGATCAGAACTGAATCAGAAGCAGATAGCAAATGCAGTCAGGAAATGGGTTTATGAGCCTTTATTTAGGAGTGATGGCTTCTGCTGGCAAATCTCACAGGGTGCTGCACAGTGCCTGCATCAAAGAAGTACAACTGCGTTGTCAGTGGGGCTGCCCCATGTGTGGAGGAGTGATGTGATTTGTCTGAGATCATGAGACATCTGCATTTGAGCTGGGAACAAAGCCCAGATCTTGTGAGCATTAAAAACATTTGCTTTAACCATGCAGCTTTTCCCTTTTGCTTAGGGAAGGTTTTGAGTTGCTCCAGCTTCATTGCATTCTATCTATCTGCAACAAGACCGGAGTGGAACAGGTTGCCCAGGGAGGTGGTCGATGCCCCATCCCTGGAAACATTCAAGGCCAGGCTGGACGGGGCTCTGAGCGACCTGATCTGGTTGGGGATGTCCCTGCTCACTGCAGGGGGGTTGGGCTAGATGGCCTCTAAAGGTCCCTTCCAACCCAAACCATTCCATGGAAGCAAAGGCTGACATACTCTGCCCTGACCTGATGCTACGGCACTGATGAGGTGATGCCAGGTCTTCAGCTAACCAGAAGCAGCCACTAAATAATGTAGAAGGAAAAATAGTAACATTTCTGCTACTGAGCCAGAAAAAAAGACAACGCCGACTATAGCACAAGAACGCCTACAAGGGCTTAAAGCTCCCCGCTGCGTTGCCCCCTGCGCAGTGCAGCACAGCTGGATGCTGCAGGCTGTTGCATTTCCAGGTCATGCACCGAGGACATGAATTACTAGTCAGCTGGCGGGGAGCTGTGTCACTGCGAAGATGCATAGTTAAGAAGTCATTTCTTTCCCAGTGCACATAAGGGCCAGCTGCCGATGTATTTTTCTGACATAGTGGAAAAAGCTTGGCAGTGACAGAGTGATCTTCACCCCACCTTAAAGATATTAAAACCAGCAGGCCAGGCTTTAGTGGGAACGACAGAACTTTACTAGTCCTTTCCCCTTCTCTCTCCTCTCGGTACTGCTTAACTCAGTGTGTTTATCCAGGATGGCTCAGGCTGTTGTCCCCCAACAGTCACTCTAAATACACTCTTTGACAGATACACATCTAAATTCATACTGGTTTGAATCATACCAGGTCTGACAACTCTTCTTTTTAAGACATATGAAGTTTTGTGAGGAAACCAGAGACATGCCATAGAGCTGGTGCTTTGTGTTTGTCAGGTACATGTAGGATGCGGTGACTCTCAGACGATGCCTCAAACTCTGGGAAGGAAAAGACGCACCCAGAGCGCTTTCCACATCTCTGTGTTCCCCAAACCCTCGCTCATCTGAGATGGTCCCTGAGTAAATATGGAGGCGATTGTTCAAATGAGGCCTTAGCAAGAGGTGGGTGCCTTGGGTGGGTGTAGCACAGGATTTCTGACCGATCCTGATAAAGATGATTTGTATCAGTTTGCCAGGAGGGACTCAGAGTCTTGAGAAAGGCAAGTTCTATTTTTCAAAGTGACTTAAGCCCTAGAAGCACACACTCATCACAAGTTCTCCTTACTTAATTGTAGATGGATGTTTTTCAAATGGTTTATCAGGCAGTGAATAAAGCCCCTCTTATCCACAAGACTCCCCCACTAATTTAAGCAGGATTTAGAAAATAATTTCAGAACAAAAAAAAATCAGAGAGAATGGCAGGTGTTGAAAAATGGCTGGTTTATTTTATTCTGGCACAAACCTTTTCACATTTAAAATCACTTCAAAAATTGTGGGTATCTTAAATAACTCCCCTAAGCAGAAGCTCAGATGAGATCTTTTGGTTGACTGCAAACAAAGCGTCAGGTTTTGTTATACCAGGAAATCTCCTCTCTCTTGGTTTGACAAACCTAGGGTTCGTTTGGGGTTTTTTTGGTGACCCAGTGAGGTGAAAAGCCAGTCAAACCAACTCTTCAGGATGCCTGTGTTCCTCATGTCAATATTTCTGCTTTCTTGCCCATAAAACCTTATTTTAAAGGATCACTTCTTCTTTCATAGACGATGCAGTACTCAGGAGTCCAAGTCCTGCTGCATACCCCTTTCACTGCAGTGAAGAAAGCTTTGCTTCCCTGGAATGACTCAGCATTTCCAGGAAAAACCCTCAATCCCTTTTTAAAAATTTCCTTTAAAAAATACCCACAAATCCCAGGGGGAGAAAACTTCTACCTCACATGGCTTTGTAGGACTACAGGTTCCCATCCCACCCCCAAAATGAACGAGCAGAGACTCGCTCCCTTAGATATCTTAGAGTGGAAACAGTTTAGGATGACAGATATTGGCAGAAATTATTAAAAAAATAAACAACCAAACCAAACCCTCAACCCAATTAATTTCAGTTCCTTGAAGCTGAAGCAAAGAAATTTCCCCAGGCAGAAGGGAGAAGAAGCCGGTGTCAGCTCTGGCTTTTGTAACCATCCTGCAGCCATGAAGGAGCAGGGATCCCCTGCGGTCGCAGGCCACTCAGCCGAGGAAGGGAGAGCCTGTTTTCGGTACCGATGGAGAGACACCCATCCCAGGCAGGGACGGCACTTGGGCAGTGGGCACACCCCACCACTGCACGAGGGGAAGCTGGCGGCAGCAGCTCGCGCCCGTCCCCTGCCTCCCTGGCAGCCGCATGGGGCATGACGTTCCCCCACCCCATAGCACCAGCCCCACCGGCAACTTAAGCAAGGCAACATGAACCATGGGGAAGGCGAGCGGCAACCCCTTCGTGGGCTTTTGGAAAGGATGATCACCACCAAGCAAGGGGGAGGCTCTGGGGAAACTGGGGTGCGGGGGGTCGGGACACAGCAGGGGAATGCAGTTAAGCTGGAAACGGCTAGGCCTTGCTTTGCTAGAGCTTCAGCTGCAAGAGCTGTTTGTGCAAGCCAAAGCAACGCCTACGAAACCTCTGCAAGTGAAGGGTAAAGCTGAGAGCCTGCAAAAGCACTGCCTGGAACAGGCTTGGCTTCAAGGGCCCAACACAGAGACTTGAAGCCACTCAGTGGCAAAGCTTTGGGTCAACAGGACCCCATGGGTCAAGGTAAAAGGGGTAGATCCTGTCCACACTCCCACCACGTGCTTTGTGTCACCCAGTGGCTGCTGGCCTGTTAAGTTGGAGCATGTGTGTGGGCACTAGCTCCGTCTCCGATGAAGGAAGATGAGCTTGTAGTGGTCTGGCTGTACCGGAGATACCTGAGCAGACCCACAGCCTGGTGGGCGCAGTGGTGGATGCATCAGCACCTTAAAAGAGCTCTTTCAGCAATAGTCTCCTGCTCAGAGCCCTGGCCTGGCCCCAAAATATGAGGCAAAGCATGAGAGCTGCTGCCTGAGCTCCAGTTACTGTAAAATTACGTAGCGGTGCTGATGTTTGTGCCAAGGGGATGAAATGGGCGCTCCCTGCTGCTGCCCCTCACTTGGCACCAGTCTGGGTCCAGCCTCAAACTCCTGCCCAGCCTGAACTTGGCAAGAGCAGGAATTCAGACTCCGCTCTCTTTCCGCTCCCATAAAAATTCAATTCTGTAGCTTTACCCAGGGTTAAAGATGATCCATTAAGTCGCAGCTGATTCTTCTGGGAGGCTGGTGACACTGCCCTGGTCTGTAGCATTATTTACATTCATGGGGCTGCTGGCTCTACAACACATCTCAAATTCTGCATCTTCCAGAAATAACCCAGGAAATACGGTATAACAGAAAGCAGAAGAATCCTCTATTGAAGTGTTTTACAGACCTTTTTTTTTTTGCCCCAAGGTACAGCCCTGGGATTTTTCTGCAGAGCTGTTTTACTGTCAGCATACGATTTGCTCTACTTGCTTTTTCAGTTTTAATGTCCCATTAATAATACATCTCTATTTATTGCAGTTTGCATTAATGTTCCACTGTTACTTCTTGATCACTCGTTACTCTCGCTGTAGTGCTAGGCACGGCTCCGAAACCCAAACTGCAGCAGTGTTACTACGGACCAAGCCATAGCCCCACCAGATTCAGGGCAGCCCCACCAAGGCGGATCATTTATCTTCCCAAAGCTGTCAGAATGTGCTGCACCCAGGAAAAGGGGAACAGCTCTACATCCTCTCTCGCTCTGTGATCAGACCTAAACTTTTCCAGGGCAATTTGGACATTCAGCTCTTGAGGGATCTAAGCCAGAAACTGTAAAACATTAAGGAGCGGCTTGCTTAATCCTGGCTCTATGGCACCCGCTGCAACAGGAGCGGGAATGGGCTGTTGGGCTGGCTCTGGCCGACAGCTCAGCTCAGCAGCTCAGGCCTCCGTGGAGGATACGCTAACGATGCCTCCCTTGATCAGCCTTCCATTCCTGCTTAGCTAAACTGCTGCTTAGCTGTGCTTTGGCCCTGCAGCCAGTGAGCTCTGTTGGCACCTTGATTTCTCACCCTACAACACTCTGAGCACCCCATTATACCCCCGTACACCTCCAGCTCAGCATCCAGGCTTGGCCGTTGCACTGCCTGTGTCCACCTCCCCCCAGGAGCATCCTCAGGCTCACCATACCCATACTGCACTGCAGAGCAAACCTGAAATGATATAGAAAGGTAACGCTGAAGGAGCTGGGTGGTTGCCTCACCTAGTGGTTGCAGCGCTCATCCATAAGACTGGGCTTCATAACCCTCTTTTGCCTGAGGGACTTACAACCCCAGTCTTTCGCATCACAGGAAAACGCCTTAAATCCTGAGACAGCTGTAATCCTGTTTTGCAACAGGATTTCTCTCTGCCTTTCTGGATGAAGCTACACAAACCCTAGAAGAAAGGTTTCTCTGGTATTCCAAGAAAGCCCTAGTTTCCCCTCCTTTCCCCTGGGAATGGAGCTGACCTCCTCCCTCCCTTATCAGATCTCAACTCTCCTGGGCGATGTTCGACAGTTCTGTCCGACCTAATCGACCTAATCGCAGAGAAGACAAAAGGTTTTGCTTTGGCTCGATCTGCCTGCAGCCAGCCAGACCCGGGAGCGCAGCCCGGCCACGGCAGTCTGACCTTGTGTGAAGTTCCCCTGAGGTGTCACATGCCCTTGTACTTGCCAAACTCCTCAGCAGACGAGGTAGCTTCCAGCTTTCAGTACTTAGTGGCAAGCTTCATGTGGTTTGTCCAGAAAGGCTCCGAATGATTAAAGATCTCTTCGAGCTGTGTTGTTGCTACTGCTTGGTTACTGACCTACACAAGCATAACAACGTGGGAGCCAAGGATCTGGCAAAACAAACTTTTCTGCTCCCTGACTTCTACTATTTAGCTTTGCTTTTGAGATGAAAGAAAAACTAATTCCTATTTATATCCATTCTCCTTGCCTGACTTAGGATTTTTCTAAGTTTAATGTCAAGAACAAGCCTTCTCTTATGATTTATGAAGCCTGAACGCAGCTCACTTTCCAAGTGCTGTGCAAATACAAGCTGATTCACCAACATACTGAAAAGATTTGTTATCCCTGTCTTATAGGTAACTAATCTAGATCAGCCAGCGGGTGTTTCGTCCCATACAAGCAGGGTAAAACCCACAATATACGCCCTGCTTGCCAAAGTATGCGTGACCAGAAGACGAGGATCACTGCCTCTTTCTGGCTGAATAATTCTTAAGTTCCTTCTGTTAGAGCTTGAAAAATCCCTCTTCCCCCAGCTTTCACATCTGCATACGCAAACCAGCCCATTCCTGGGGTGCACTTGCAGTCGAGCTTATAACCTCTAGCTTTCCAGACAAGACTGTTTGCTATTATTAATGGAGGTAACACACAGAAAGCAGGCAATTTTGGAAGCTACCTTTTCTCCTCTCATTCCTCCCCCATATTTGTA
Organism: Phalacrocorax carbo; assembly: GCF_963921805.1. Lineage (NCBI taxonomy): Eukaryota > Metazoa > Chordata > Aves > Suliformes > Phalacrocoracidae > Phalacrocorax > Phalacrocorax carbo. The sequence goes on along the minus strand of NC_087516.1, from coordinate 7,043,797 downwards.
GGGTACCTTGGCACCCTGCAGTGCAGCAGGCAGTTAAGGCAAGGCATGGTTCCTAGTGGAGAAGCACTAAGAGCGTGGCCAGTGCCAGCACTGCATCCAACTTCTAAATTGCTTACAAATGGAAATGCAGCATGCATACACAAGCTAGAGGAAATCACCACAAGGTTTGGCCATTTGAGTTTTGCATTATTTTTTAGAATTGTCAAAGATATTTGACAGAAGACTTGTCAATAGCATGCAAAGTGGTTCTGCAGAAAGCAGTAAAAAATAGCATGAAGAGTTCTCAGTGCCACCTGATGTGTTTCTTTACCACTTCTTACTTGCCGAGCTTGGTCAGCCACCAGAGAGAGCCAGGAGGTTTCCACAGCAGCAAAAAGTCACACTGAATTCTGATTCAGAGCAGCAAGACACTTACTTGGAGAAAAAGGAAAAAGGCAGTCCCAGTTATGAATTCCCATCTTATTTAAGTATTTGCAAAGCTCCATTCTCACACTCCAAAGGGCTTTTAACCCATTCTTGTAGCCTTTCAATCGTGATCTCCTCCTGTCCATGAAATCACCCCTACTGCCAGCTCTTTGGGATCCTTTATGACAAAACTGACTCCATTTCTCTGTTTTACATAATTAGAAAGCTGCAAGAGCCCCATCCATTACTGCAGCCTTCTCTCAGACTGTGTTTGGGTGTAGGTAGCTCACACTGCCTCAAAAAGTACTGTACAGCCACAGCAATCGGTGCAAGGAACAAGAAACTTTAAAATACAGAAGATCTAGCTGCATAGAGGTACATGTTGCATGAAAAGAACTGTAAGTTTTCTGACCACAGGAATCAGGATGTTTCTTCTACCTCCCTTTTCTGCACGCATGTGAATTTTAAGCAAACCGAAGCTCCTCCCATCTCAGAAAGGTCAGTTTTAGACGATTCCCAAGTCAAGGTGCTCATGCTATACAGTTTAAGAGTAACTGTTACCTCAGCTGCCTCTCCTTCACAGCATAAGCTAAGCCCATTTATATGCCCAAATACGTACTGTTCTCCAGCCTTGGAGGCACAGACTCTCATCTGAGGCCCTGCCATACTCTCTCCCCTATCACTTTTGTCCATTAACAGGAACAGACATCTGCCTCGTTCTCCTCAGCAGTCATTAGGCAAGATCTGAATCGGAATGTTCGGGGCTTTCCTACAGTGTCAGTTTAGTTTCAGGACAGATCAGAATATTTTTTGGATCCTGGGCCATGCCTGTATTTTAAAGGCAACTCAAGACTAAAAGGGAGGTTGGATCATCCTGCCACAGCCAGAGCACATGTTCCAAATGGCTCTATTTAAAGAATCATCACTATTAGATACGTTGGGAGCAGGACTGACTAACCACCTACTGAATTCATCGCCATTTCCTGCGAGCTGGTTCTGGAGGAAGCAAGGAAGAACAATATTTGACACACAACGTGGTGTAAAGCAAAGGGCAGTCACTTCAGTATGTTTTCTCAAAACGAGACTATGTAACATTCATAGGCGCTTTCCTGCCCCTTGCTCCCCTCCCCTAAGGCATGCTGGCTGGCTGCTGCCCCACTACCACGCAGGACTACTCACCACTGAAGAAGCACGCAGGCCTGCCAGAGGATTGCTACAGGCAACACTGGCCTCAGTAGCTTCGCAGAGCAACAGAAAAGCAAGATAGCATCTAGAAAAGGATATCCTCAAGTTGCTCAGGGGGCCTCTCTTTTCAGATGGAGCACAACATAATTTCACATCCATACATTTCAAATACACATAATTTGTACGTGGCTATATCATGCCAAGTACATATCATATCATATCATATCATATCATATCATATCATATCATATCATATCATATCAAGTCTAAGACTGTATTTCATGGCTGCATAACTGTGAGGACAATTCATTACCATGACACAATCAAAGCGGCATCTTAAGCCTCACAGAGGAGTCACATGAACACTTGGATGAATGAGTTATTTAGGTCAAACTCTTTACAGAGCTAAAGGATGCTGCATCACCACATAGAAAATGTGACAAAGCTGCTCTTCACTGCGGGACTGTGAATACCTCTTGGGGATCTTTCTCAGCAAATGGTCTGTAACAGTAGACTGTAGCCTGAAATTGAAAGTCTTTTCGTTACCCCTTTTGTTCTTTCCCATCTAACCATTTGCAGAACCGTATCCAACTAATTCTGTCCCAGTTGTTTGCAGAATGACACGTTTTTGAGAAATACATAGCAGGTGCTATGATTGGAGAAAGACACAAGGAAATCTTTTAGGAAGATTTGCAAAGTGAAACTGGAGAGCTACCGGCCTAATGGATTTGTTAAGCTTCAGTGCAATTTCAGTACATTTGACACAGTTTTAAGGGGCTGAGGCAGAACGGGGTCCATCAAGATACCCCGCAGAGGCTCTTCCACAGTCCCAAGCCAACATCTCCCACTACCTGATGTGATTGGTGTTAGCGCGGCTCCATTGGAAGTTGGAGCTCCTCAGGTGGCTCAGTGAGCTCTGGCCCTTTTCCACTCGCTTAGAGGTACCACTGGGAATGATCAGGGGCTGAAATCTGTTAGAAAACCTGCCTACACAGTAGTAAGCAAACTCCAGAGAATTTTAACTACTGGCACACATTGCATTCTGATTAAAATCAAATGTATAAACAAGAAAGTCTGATTTCTGAAGAGTGGCTAGCAGCTCTCGGCTATGCAATTTTTGACAGCCATCAAAGTCAGAGTGATGGCTGTTGGCTGCATGACAAAATTCCCTTGGTAACATACCACATAATAGGGCATTCAGAATATTTCTTTGCAATGTCCTTTATTAAATATCCTCTTTGATATAGAATATTTAGGAAAAAATAGTTTAAAAACCCTGTTTCAGTAATTCTTACAGGACCCTGTTGGGAAGTCACTGTTACAGCAGCTCACGTCGCCATTTAAGAAATAAATCTTTACCAAATGTCAGGTTTCTCGCTGTGCGGAGATCTGTTCTGTACAAAGAAGTTGTAAGAGTAGGCGCTGGCAAATGCCTATAGAAACCATGAAAACTCTGAATTCCAGTCTTCGGCTAATAAAGAAATTTAACAATTGTGTCATGGACACATAATTCTTAATAAATGAAGCAACAGAATAGGAAAATTGCATCCTCTAAAGCTTATAGAATTCATGGCAGTGCACGCAAGTACAGCAAAAGAAGAGGATGTGCCTCAAGCAGACGCTTCAATAGAACATTGAAGCTTCAGCACAGCACTGCCCAGCTCCACCTGTGAGTTCTGAATGCTATTTCCAATAATGGAAATTTGTCACGTAACAACCGGGTGGCAACTGGCCCTTCTCAGCCGGCTGGGATTCTGTCACACAAAAAATAGGCAGCATAAACAGATTCGTCTTTGACATCTGTCTGCCACTGCTGCTGCACGGCCTGTTTGAGACCCAGACAGTCTCCTTCATTTTATTCTTTTTTATGTAAGCCAATAATCTCTTTTTTACATTCATGAACATTAAATACATGTTTCTTTGGATTAAAGGATAGCTCCTATAGATGCAGACATTGTCATTAAATAGGTTAGGCTCATCAAGTGTCCGGAACAACAAACCTACTGGCACAGGGAAGATGACTGGGGACCCAGCATTGCCCTTGTTGCAGGGTGCACATATCTCTTATGATGAACATTTTAGTCAGAATCCTTAAGTTCTAACCGAAGCACTATGTGAGGGGTTGCTTGAGGTCAAACAAACCGGTCCCTCCTTTAACAACTTTTCCAACCACTAGGCATGCAGAAGGGGATCGCAGTTCATCGTGGGCACCTGTAACAGAATTCAAACAACATCATATAAGGCTGTTTCCAAGAGTTTCTCAGAGGTCAGTGCTGAAAAGAAAGCATTTTGGTTTACATGCCAGAAGTAATCTGGTTCAGCACCCCCTAGTTTCAGAAAGGCACTGCCACCTACTGTTCACATTTAATCGGTATTTCTGAGAGCAGGAGTCCAAAACTCTTCCTACCCCACGTACAACAACTATTATCTCATCCCAGTCTTTTTGTGCAAGCAGAGAACTGGGTCACATGTTACTAAACCCTCCCTATTCAGCATGAAAATACAACACGTTCTGAATTCTAAGAGAACGCAGATTTGACCTTCCAGTGATCGCATTTTGCTGATCGCTAAAAAAATACATCAGTGAGGCAAACCCAAAAATATTCCATTTTCATTATTGCCTTTTTCCTTTGTTAGAGTGAATCCTTTTGATGTGGATTTTAAATCCTTCTGGCTAGATATGAAGAGAACTTTTCACTGTAGAGACATTCCATGAATTCCTTTGATTTTGTGGTTACTCACTGTAGCGAAATAGTGTCACAGAAATTTGGAAGCTCTCCAGATGACATGCCTGGCTAGGACTGTTAAGCTTCCACTGTTTTTATAAGCATCCAGGCTGTTTTTCATTCATTGTAACTACAGCAAGCTGGAATTTGGTCATTAGAGCAGTTGGAATATTAGAAATAAAACTGTTAAACTTTTGATAAATTTGGGTCATATTTATTCTACGGAGCAAGATGTACTGAACTTTCTATCATACAGAGGATGGGGGGAGGAGCTGCACCATAGCACAGTGTATGGCATGTGCTTGCTGCTCTCATCTCAGCTACAGCTGAATAATTAAATAGCTGCTCCTAAATGCGTGTCTGCTGAAGAAAAAAAAAGCTCCTTTGTTAGATCATTAAACAAAACAATCAAAACTGTTCTGTTTGCTCACGTGATGTTAACAAAGAATCATTCACTGAGCAGACAGCCAAAGGGATCTCACTTCTGATGCAGTGTGCTCTCTGCACTCTAAACCCGCATCAGCACTCTGCTGGGTCACGCCCGCACTCTAATGGCACTACTTACATTAGCTGTGCACAGCGGTCACAAGCCCTCTTTTTTCCTTCTTACTGGCCAGGGCCATAAGTGAGCACCCTTGCAGTGTCTCTTTAAATGTATGGTCAAGTTGTCAGTTACGTTAAAGCAAATTAGTTCCAGATTGCTGAAATCCACGTTATGACTTTGATTTCCATCTTGGAGAAATCAGTAACTCCCTCCACTTGTAATTAGCGTAGCTTTCCTGCCAATTCACTGTGACCTTCTGTCAGCATGCACTTTGTGTCTTTATTCATAACATTATCCATAAATTTTATGGATATCTGTAATATTATCCATAATTACATTTCACCTGGCAAAAGCTTTATCTTATTTCTAAGTCTATATGTGACTCAACATAAACCCAGAGAGAGAGCACAACTGTGTGCAAAACATCCTCTTCTACTCAATTTCAACCCAGATTTACACCTTTCCTTTCTGATTTTCAGATGAATTCTAAGTCAGTTGTAACAAATACTATTCATTAAAACCCAAACTACCTTCCCAGAAAAGGTGTCAAACAGCGGTAACAAGATGAATTCAGTGATAAGAGTATCTCTGACATCTGTGCAAGGCAGTTTAAGATACTAGCTGAAGAGACCACATTGAGAGCTCTTCCCATTTGTAATAGGTAGCAAAGAAGGCAGCACAGGAGCATCCAGGAAAGTATCCAACTGGCAAGCAACAGAAACCAAGACTATTTGCAAAAGGGAGATGTAATTAATATCTAAAGCATGAGATGAAGCAAACTGTCTAATGACAGACTTAAAGCACAAGTTTTTTGGATAAGACTCCTAAGTGTAGGTGGCCAGTAGCCGTTTCAAATGCCCTAAATGATCCATGCAGCCATGTGATTTCTACACCTTCCAGAGCAGCAACTAGAGGCCAGAAAGGATACTCTTGGGCATCTCAGATGGCACCAGAAACCTACGATTAGACAAACGAATCTGACCTTTTGTCTGTGTTTGATGAAAAAAGCAAAGATAGTAAAGAGCTACAAAGCACAAGAAAAACAGAATCAAAGTAACAACCAGGAGGACTGTTCTCACAATAAAATTCTGAATAGCAAAGTTAGAGAAGAGATGAAAATATGGAAGTTATAATAGAGACAGAAAAACAAAGCAGAGATGACAATTTTAATAGCAGAGACAGAAAAAGGCAGATTTAGTAGCCTATTGTTATAGCAAAGCTTCATAATCTTAAGGTTTGTTATAAAAATGCTTATCTAATTCTTAAAGAAAGGAGTCACAGACCCCACAAATTACATGTGGGAGCTGACTTCATTTAAGCTGACAGAATTTCATTAAAAACATCTGGAGCATTTTCCTAGGCAAGGGCTTAATTAAAATTTTAGCCTCTGGCATTTTTTTCTAATGCAATTATGCATTACCCAGAGTAGTGGAAAGTTACGATGAAAACAAAGCATATGTGAAACGCTGCAGCAATATATTTTGAATTAAACCATTTACCCATCATTGTTGCTTCCTTCAAGAATTTGTAGCTGGTTTCAAATGTCATCTGTTGCAGAGGGGAAGAGTTGGACTGAATTCCAAAGCGATTCAGCGGTTTATAAAATCCTTCAAAACACATGTAATCTGCCACAAGTGAAAGGTGCCGAGGGTCTACCACAATTCCTAAGAACACAAGAAAGAGCAATCATCAGAACATTCAAGGGCTAAGGTGTTTTTTTTTTAAATAAATCAGGTCTAAATTAAATCCCCTGAGTCTAATCAACATGGAGAGCATCTCTATTAACATTCTTCTGGCAGTTGCACCTCTTTGTGCATAACTGGCTTAACTGCTCCCCTGAAACATCCGAGAGAGGCAGACCTTATTATAATATAAAACAATATCTCTCTAGGGCAACTAAATTCTCAAGAATGCTGTAAGGTGGGAGAGTTTCTCTACATAAAATCAGTCAGGTCTGCATCACCTTTGTTTACGCAGAAGGGGATCAAACACCCATCCATTTGTGATGGGACAGAGCTCTAGCCCCTCACCCGTATTAGCCAGGCACAGAAGCCACTGTGTTTTCTGTGTATAATATTAGGCATCCACAGAAAACCCCATTTAGGCTAGAAAGAAATAGCACTTATTTTCAAATAACACTTGTGGAGTCAGTGTAATGGAGGATCATTAACAGCTCTGTCAACGTTTACCTAGCAGTCCTTGAACAACTTGAAAGTCAGATCATTTTGGGCTGCCAGCTGGCAAATCTGTTTGATATGACTGGTTGCTAAAATTCCCACTGTATTAATCTTCCCTCTTTTCAATAGTTTAATTCATAGCATGACATAGCTCACTTAAGGCAAATTCAACATGCCTAACTTCAGCAGCCTATGAAGACAGGCATCTTCCCTAAGCTAGTTGTCTGGACTCTCTGAATCAACCAGGCAGAGAGAAGAACATTCAGACAAAGCAGCGCAGCTATTTTAGGAAAAATATAAAAACTCAACTACAAAGGGAGCCTAGACTCCCATCGTTAAAAAGCTAGAGTGAGGCAAGGTTAATCCTATTCTCAGGGCCACTATTCAAGTCTAACAGTTAGCTTCCTCAGATGTCAATAGTTAACTCGTCTGGGCATTCCAGCTTGCAAAAACCAAACATACCAGAATAGAAAAGCTCTGTAAAGGGGGGATAAATTCGACCTTGTTTAGTGGATTTTCTACTGATTAAATAGAACCTAACAATTAACTAACCAAGTCTTCACAGAAGGCACTATAATGACTAAAATGATGAAAAGGTGCAACTTAAAAATACACACATAAATGAAAAGATCATGCAAAGCCATAACTTTGTAAGCACTGTGGCTGATTTTTCCCATCTTGATTATAATAAAGACTATCTTCAAAAATACAAAGAAATCTTACCGTATACAGCAAATACATCTTTTATTTCCTTTACAATCACTCTCAGGGCAGACTCAATCCCATAATTCTTAGCCATAGCATGAATATCATTGGAATAAAGTCTGTTCAGGTCCAAAATCTGAACACAAAAAACCCCACAGGTACAGGTTAGGACAGTAGTTACTCTATATTTCAAAATAACTGAAGCTAAGATAGCTTTTTTCTCTATTTTTCATTAGCTTAAGCAGCACCAGCAGTTATGGAACAACTAGGCAGCAGCTCAGAGTCAAACACAGATAAAAATGATTCTGGAAATCTATCTTTAAATCCCCACAGCATTATATACATGAATAAGAGTACTGGAATAAAAACTGCCCATAGGAGAAAATGATCTGAAATTAGAAAAAGGGCACAAACCATCCCAAGCAGAAGAGGAACATGCTAGTCTTCCAAGCAACACAGTGCAACGCCCAGTCCATCTCAGGCAGCCAGAACTTTTAGCAAAAGCAGTAGAGAAGATGTAGCTTACAACAATCCTGTACTTGTAGAGTTATGGGCTAGATGGCATAACAGAACTATTCATCTCCAAGTACTGCAATTCATTGAGATGGAAGAACTCCCTCAAGTAACGTTTAGAGAGACAGTTACAAGCATGGTGTGGAATTATCTGTCATTAGACACTGGGCTGCTGCATAAAAGCTGATTTGCAAGCTGCCCTTGAGAAAAGGCTCTGCTGAGCTCTGAGCACTTCTGGGGGTATAAATGAGGAAGAAGAGAGTTTAAGAGCTGAAAAGGCTACACATCACCCCTGCTAAATTTAAACGCCATCCATCATCCACTGTCTCTCCCTAGAACACAAAAGATCATTCAAGTTTGGGATTATAAATAGATTACGCACATCAGAGTATCTGAACAGCTCCACAAGGTTTATCCCTTCAGTATGCAGAACAAGTTCCTTCTCTCCTTGCTTATTGGTACTTTCATTCAACAAGCATCGTGTGATCCCCTTCACTTCATGAATGACTGTGCTTCGCGCAAGAGAGACGAGCAAGGAGGAGAGATCGAAGTACACCTTCATCAATGGCAGTGTCAATGAGACCTAAAAAGGAAAGAAACAGTGCAGTGTTCTGTAAGGAAACCTGATTGTTAGGCTCAATAGCCAGCCTCTTCTTTTTAGGCAAAAAGCAGACAGAACAACTGGGATTTATCCTAGCTGTGTGCTTAGGAACATAAACATCTGACTAGAATTAAAGCTGAATGATGCTAATAAGAACACCACACCCCAGGACCATTCATCCACATTGCTTTCAAAATCTCTGCACTTATATCAATTAGGGTTTGTTTTTTAATTTGTTTTGGATGTTTGGACATTTTTCCTTCTGTCTTGCAGGAGGACCATGTGAGTTTCTCAACACCTGCAGCTTGTTTGATTTTGTTGCATCTTCTGACAGTTTCAAAGCAGTATTAGCTCAGGTTAAAGTAAAGGCGTAAGATTTTTCAGCGTGAACAAAACTGGAAAACTGGGGAGGTGGACAACGCATAGCTGAGGTCAAAGACAGCTTGTTGCTGGAGGGGTTTTTGGAAGGAATATGGGAGTGGAATCAGGAGAAAAGTGTAGGATAAAATTAGCTAGCTAGATCTGAAACAAAAAGTTTTATTTCTGGAAGCATTAAAAAAAAAGTTTATTAAAAATAGCGAGTGAAATGTTTCTGGATCTATGAAATTCATATTCCTGCCAGATTTTTTCAACTGTCACTGTCACGTTTGGTCAAGAATATCTGTCCCCTTTAATTACTATTTCATATAACTAAGCATGCCAGCTTTACTAATCCTAAATTCCTCCATGAGTAGATGTGCTTCCCAATATAAAGCTCCCCTTCTGCCCAGCACCTTGAGGACACATTCCTGCATAGCCTCTTTCAAAAGTCCAGTCATCACTTATTAATCAGGAGCTACACAGTGCTGCAACACATATTTAAAGATTAAAACACAATAAACCTGTCAATTATCTTAAAAAAGAAAAAATAAAATTTCATCAGAGGTTCTGGAAGTTAGGGCTTGCTAAAAATTATGTCAAGACGTACCTTTGCACTGCCACTTTTCTGTATTAATACAGGAGTGCTGAGGAGAAACAGCAGCACTCCAGCAAAGACAGCCATGTTATGGGAGCTACACGCAACCCTTGAACAACCACACACATGTTTCCAGGCACCACCATCTTACCTCACACCAAAGTTCATTTTCAGTGTCAAACGAGTAATCCTGTATTGATGGGTGGCTGTCTAGGACAGCATTTACACGCAACTCAGCTGACTGAAGTAATCGATCTTTCTCTTTTTTAGTCTGAGACATAAAGGAAGGATGTTGAGGTTCATCACCATCTGCTCCAATCTGATCTTCTGCACTGGGAGTCCTTTCTTCTTTTTCCGATTCAGCCCCTTCATCTTCTAAATTCTCATCAATGTTTCCTTCTCCATTCTCTTCTTCACTCTCATAATCAACCTGCAAAGAAATAATGTTGTATTTATCTGAGCCAGAATATGTACAGAAACAAAACCTGCCATGAACAGTTTTATTCATTAATATTCTTGACAGCTGAGTTGCAAGTATCTTGCCTATGACACAATGAAAATGTAATTCTGCTGTAAAGAAAATAATACAACAGATTCAGTTCAGAATTCAGTTCCTTTATAATCTTGCCATTATTCCTCAATACAGTCTGGGATGCTACAGGTTATTAGGACTGTAGCAGAATTTAGTTTTCTTCCCCCAAAAAAGGCTCTTCCCATAATCCAACCCTGACGATGGGATTCCCTCAGGATTTCCAATTATGCTACCCTCTTGCCGAAATTACACCAACCCATCTTTTAAGCAGTACTAATGAAGTAGTGAACGTGGCAAAAACATGCAGAGCCAGGGAGAATATTTACTAAGAACCACAGTAAAGTTTTAAAAACAATTAATGGCATGAAATTAGCAAGAGGTAAAGTTAAGATGATCTACAGCACAGACAACCTGATTGCCAGACACATCTACCCAATGGCTGAAGAACAAGGCTTCGGAAAAACACAGGTCTCTTCCATCTCTGGCTTGCATGGCTCTGTGTTACTCTTAAAGGACAGCAGTGACCAGGCTCAACTATGATGACCATTATTGACCATGGTCATCAGAAGTCTCAGCCCACATCTTCTGCTATCCATTTCCCTCCATCCAAATCAAAACTGATCAGCACAAAGCAGAGGCCTTCCTATCCCCTTTCAAGTGGGGTCTGGGTTTTTTCCAGCATTCTGTTTCAATGGAAGCTTTCCATCCCAACTCAAACCAAGGCAGAAGAAACTGGGAACTCATGTGCAGTACTCAGCACATCTACAAAACCCTTACCTCTTCTTCTTGGTTCTTTCTCCGTTTTGCTTCTGTAGCATCCCCATCCCCTTCATCAGCTTCTGCGTCAACAATGTTCTCCTCTTCCTCTGCTGGAGCTTCCTGATTATTCTGTGTCTAGAAATCCATGACAGAAGAGATAATCATGCTGACTCTGCTAGGAAGCATCAACTGCATCAAAAGGCTTTAGCCAAACGTTTGGAATTTAACAACCCCTTGTTCGATGGTCTACCTTTAGGGACAAATTCATTTCTATAAGCCCACTACTATAAAGAAATAATGAACTTATAACTCATAACAGCTTCAACATTAAACAAGACGGAAGTCTACAAGATAGAAAAGCTATCACCCTCCTTATATGACAGTCCGTGTTGGGAGAGGGATGGCAGAAGGTACATGCCAGCCAAAGGCTTTCAATGAAAAAAAAAGAATCTTCGCCAATGTTTTGACAACCACTGTTACAACAGCACATTGCTCTGGGAGCAAATGGAGAGTAATATAATATGCTTTTATCTCACTGAGGCTAAAATAAACAGGCATTTTCAGAGTACAGTCATAAGTAAATTAGGATTTAATACACAATAACTTTAATTTCCTTGTTAATTTTATGAGAATGCAAAGACAGTTTATGCATAAAGAAAATATTTAAGAAGTGACCTAGTATTCACACATTTCGTGTTCACGTTGAAACATGTTATGCTTTTCCAAATTCTGGTTCTCAAAAATAGGTAATGAGGCATTTTTCAGGTAATGTTTCTCAGTACCTTGTCTTGGTCACCATCTAAATCTTTCCGAGTTGCCTTCCGGGTGCTGACTTCCGTAAAAGATGCCATCTTTGCATTCTTTCTTTTAATTGCTTCCAGAAAAATTTTAAAGAACCTGAAAGAAACAGCAATTCAGAATGTCAAAGCCCAGCAGTACTGCAGTCAATTTCAAGTCATCAGAAAATGAATTTATTTTGCTGAAGGAGGCAGTCAACTCATGACAGGACATATTCTCTGGTGGATGCAAAAGTACTTCTAGGATAAGGCAAATCATTTTTCTTCTTGTCCCTTTAGGAATCAAAAGGTTGGTATCATCTCTCTTACAACTACAGATGTAGCCATGAATCCAAAGCTGAAAATTATAAGCTCATCTGGACATAAAATCCACACATCAAACTGACCTTCAGAAGAGATGGTTTACTACTAGACTTTTTTTTTCTTAAAAAAAATCAAATTCATTAAATAAAGCAAGCCAGCTTGAACTCATGTGGCCTGAAGGAAGGACAAAGCAATGAAACCTTTTTGCAAAACAAAAATAGCTTTCAATAGATCCTTATAATTAAATGTTCTACTTTTAACTACACAAATTCAGCCAGACATGGGAAAGGGGGCAGGGGAAAAAAGAAAGGAAAAAAAAGTGAGCCTTGCCATAGAATCACATAATCAAAGAATGGTTTGGGTTGGAAGGGACCTTTAGAGCCCATCTAGTCCAACCCCCCAGCAGTGAGCAGGGACATCCCCAACTAGATCAGGTCGCTCAGAGCCCCGTCCAACCTGACCTTGAATGTTTCCAGGGATGGGGCATCGACCACCTCTCTGGGCAACCTGGGCCAGGGTTTCACCGCCCTTGCTGTAAAAAATTTCTTCCTTATATCCAGTCTCAAACTACCTGCTTTTAGTTTAAAACCACTATCCCTATTGCTAAGCCCCCTGTAAATACTGGAAGGCTGCAATGAGACCTCCCCACAGCCTTCTCTTCTCCAGGCTGAACAACCCCAACTCTCTCAGCCTGTCCTCGTACGAGAGGGACTCCAGCTCTCGGGGCATTTCTGTGCCCTCCTCTGGACCCGCTCCAACAGCTCCATGCCCTTCCTGTGCTGAGGGCTCCAGGGCTGGATGCAGTGCTGCAGGGGGGTCTCACCAGAGTGGAGCAGAGGGGCAGAATCACTTGCCTTGACCTGCTGGCCACACTTTGCGATGCAGCCCCAGACACAGCTGGCCTTCTAGGCTGCAAGCGCACATTGTTGGCTCATGTCCAGCTTTTCATCCACCAGTACCCCCAAGTCCTTTTCCTCAGGGCTGCTCTCAATCCCTTCATGCCGCAGCCTGTATTTTCTGATATTTTTTTTTAATTAATTAAATTAAGGTTTATTTCTGTTCAGTGGGAGCAGCAAGGGGTAATTAAAGTATTCAAACATTTCTGTTGGTAATAAATGTTTAAGCATCCAAAGATAAGGAGTGGGAGTTGCTTGCACCGGCTCTTCTCTGCATACATCAGAGTCATGTGAAAGATCTGCCTTGATTCAATTCCGCACTGTCACCAAGCCACAGATCCACAGTGTTATTCAAGACCTAAAAAGCAACTGCGTAGATGCTTCTGCAAGCAGACCTGCAGGAAGCTGTTGCTCCAAAAGCCATAGCAGCAGTAATAAACATACAGCGAACCTTAGAGGAAGGAAAGGCAAAAGAAGAGCAAACATTAAGGTATCTGAAAGCAGTCACCTTGTTTCCATGAAGTACAAGATCTCCCTGGGCTTCACACACTTCTCCTCTCGGTAATATTCATGGGGCAAGAAATGGAATTTGATTTTGTAGAGGTGATGTTTGTTCTGCTTGCACTTCACACGCAGGGATTCCTCTATCTCAACTTTCTGCAAGACCTACAAAAGCCACAAGTAGGAACATTACTCCTTTGATGAAGACACTTCATTTACTTCCTGCCACTCCAATGCTTTCCATACGAGACCAGAATTACACAAGACTAACTGGCAAACATTTCTGAGTCTTTGTGGGTAGCTCTTGGGAAAGAAGACTTTACCTTACTGCACTCTTTGGCTTAAACTCCTCCCAACAAACTTAGGGAACACTGGGAGAACAACCTCACCTCCCACCAGACTCCTTCACAAAAGACTACACTTCCTAGTGGGCCAACAGCTTCATTTTACTGACCCATGCTCATTGAGCATGACAGTATTTCAGCACAGGACTGAGCCTTAACTCTGTCCTTGCTGCTTTCAACTTGAAAGAGTAAGACAGAAGAGGATAGGGCATTCAGGAAAGCACAAGAAACCCTGCACTCCTAGGAAGAGAGGGAGCACAGAATACATCAGACTCATCAGATTTCAATATATTCAGTCTGCAAGTTGCCACATGGTTTGCTTTGATTGAGCACAGCCACTTGTACAATATTAGGAAGGGGTGGGGGATAAACAAAAATGTCTCTACTGTGCCACTCACAGCCAAATTAGTTGGCCTCAAAGACAAAACAAAACCTCTCCAATTCTAGAGACTGACAAAAATGAGCTTGAGAAAAACCCAAACAAGGCTATGGTAGCAATCATAAATCCTCCCTGCCATTATACTACTGCTATGTATGAACTATTACCCTCCCCTTTTAATTTCTATACAGAGTTTGTAGCCTGTGGCAATGCTCTACATGTTAAATTTAATTTACATCTCAAACAGCCACAGTAACTGCAATTCCTTTCAATGCTCCAATTCCTAGCAGATACTACAGGTTCAGCAGGCAAGAGGTGAAACGAAAGGACCCTCTCATCTTGCACTCACAGGCAAGCCTTCAAAAATGGAAACAAAGCCAGACTAACTGAAGAGCTCAAACAGGAAATTTTGTTTTGCAGACTTTCAAAGGATACGCTGAATAGGAGGCTCACCTCAGCTAAGCATACTCTTGTGAGCTTTTTCTTAAGCTGCTTCACTTTCTTGAGAGCTTTCTTGGTATTGAACACAGGAACACTCATTGTTGGCGTTTTAATATTTGCACTGGCTACCATTAATATTTCCCGCAACCTTTAAATAAAGAATGATATTTCAAATTAAGCAATAAAAGCACTATGCAATCAAATAAATATCTAGTTCATTTAAATAGGCAGCATGCAGCAACTGCCAGTGACACCAAAGCCACATGCATCAAGAGCTGTGGTTACCATTGCACTGCTCCTTTTCACTTTTTTGATTCCTCATGAGGCACAGCACAACAGCAGTTCTATTGCCTCAGTTAGATTATCACCCATTACGGGAAGAGACTAGAGAGGATAATAAGTTGTTCCAAGAACAGAAGAACTAATGAAGCCTGTTTCCTACAGATGCATAACATATGCTCCTCATGCTTTCTCCCCCTCCCCTGCTTCTCTGAAGTAACACAACAGCCTCCCACCTAAGGCATCGCACACCTACGCGCAAGGCCAGGGTCAGCACCCATGTTTTCCAGAACAAGCTGATGACTGGCTGGTAAGGACGTCTGCACTCATAAAGCCACTGTCACCATACAGAAGAGCCAGGGGAAACCTGGCTGCTATAAAACAGGTCTCTTTCTACATAGGTGATAATAATACTAAACATACCAGATTTCACAACTGCAGTGAAATTTTGTTTGTGAAAGAAATAGGTTTAAAAGTGAGTAGGGGGAAGAAGAGGTCGGCAGAGGGCAAACCCACAAAATGCTATTTCTTTAGGCTTATACTTTACTGACTAAAATACAGAAGCAAATAAGCCATTTGCTATACATCAGGTAAGAGTAAGGGGCCTTCACAGATATTTTTTATCTGGAAAATGAACCAAAACAACCATAAAATTATAAAATGATAAAATAGTTCTGAACAGGCACAATTTACAATTAAACTGAAGCATCATTTGCCCTCAAGATTACACATATACCTTCCAGTGAGATCAAGCACTATTACATAAGTGCCAAAAATGGCAAAGAACCCACTGAGAGCAAGTTTTCTCACCTTGGAATACCCAATGTGACATTCATTTCACCTCTGCCAGCAAAGTGGAAGGTGTTCAGAGTCATCTGTGTGGAAGGTTCCCCGATACTCTGAGCTGCAAGAAGACCCACAGCTTCTCCTGGGTTACAAAGTGATCGCTGCCACTTTAAAAACAACAAATCCTTTAATCTGAAGACAGGAAATAAGAGGTTTAGCTCAATGTAGTACAAAACAAAGAACTCAGAAGAGACTGAAACATTGCTCAGTTCAATAAAGCTACCTCTTTCAGCCAGTTTCTCCTGGTAGCTTATGGATAAATACACTGCAGAAACCATAAAATTGTCTATCCCAATCTGAACTGACAAACAGGGCCCATTAACACAGAACTGGGGCCTTGGCCAAACCATATTTTACTTCTACTGCTAATTCCCAGGATGTCAGAGGAGAGTCCATTTACTCCCATTTGCTCATCTTAACTGCCTTGCTAGCTCCAGGTGTGGCAAGAGCATTTTTTGGGTTTTAACTGTTACTGTATTTTTTTCTATGTAGGGGGACAGCAATACGTTGCCGTTATTCCGTGAAGCCTTAGCCAAAACCCTTAGCAGCACGGAAAGTTCAGGCTTGGAAAAAACAGATAACCAGGCCCCTCCAGTTCATACTAAGCACTTGCCTTTCAGGCACCATTCTGAAACCCACTACTTTTGTTTCACAAAGGTCACAACAAAAACAAGTGTTGATAAAGACTTTTCACCTTTAGCAAACTCAGTCTAAAAATAGGGTTGGTATTTTTTGGCTCAGTGCAACGAAGACACAGAAGTTATTACCTATCAGAAGAAAGTCCTGGGCGCATATAACTTTGTCTGTTCTCAGATTCCCATTTGTTGAGATAATTTTCGACTCCATTTTCAAATGTTTCTGAAACAGATGCAAAATAAGTATCTGGACGCCAGACACCAAGGCTTGGGTCAGGACACCTATTTGTTTTCTTCAGATACTTCCTTCGTTTCTTCTCATCTAGTTCATGCCACATCTTCAATAACTGAAAATAAGAGGAGATTTTTAAGCAGACTGGTTTATCCACAGTAAGACCAAAACCAAATAACACTGCTTCCACCAACAATCAAGCAACAGCGAAGAAGGAAAAGATTACCTGTGTAAAACTTCAGGCTGTATATAACACATAACCAAATAACTCAGCTACAAATACGGCATTCTCCATTTTCTGATACTTACACTTTTGATCCCAAATGATTTCAAGGTTCTTTACAAGCCTGAAATTATCAGTTATCTATCTGTAGTACCTACTCCAGAAACCAGTGAAATACAGCCCTCTAAAAACAATTTTAACTTGCGAGTGAACTTCCTTGACATATTTAAATCTTTACTTCTAGCTGACTACCACCTCACCTGCCTAAAACTGGCATGACAAAGGAGCTTCTCTGATTTTCAGCTGTTGACATTCAAGCACAATAATCCAGCAGAGACCTTGAACAGAGCTTGCATCTTATGCATGCTAATCTATTTTACTTCTATTCTTCAGTTTGCTAGTCTTTCAAATAACACTTCAAATGTTGCATTTAATAAAGGAAAAAGTTAATACCAACTTAAAAGAAAATCCATACAGCAAATGAGCTAAACATATCTTCTACACGCCTTGCGGTTTTATGAAGGAGGAACTGGCTTCTGACATGGAAGTCTGTCTACTGAGCTTTATAATATACTGAGACAGAGATAAATATGTATCTGTATCTAATATATAGATCTACTGAAAGAAAAAATAAACAAACAGTGAATGAATCCCCAGGGCAAATTGTTTTCGTTGTTATCGAAAGTGCCAATAGCAACACAAATTCAGCGTTGCTGATAAATGAACCAGTGATTAGGCGTAACATCTGCAGACAAGCTAACAGAGTTATACAACTCATCACCTTCAACTTGGAGTTTCATGCTAACTGTCCGCATTCTACCAGGGTAAATTGCTTGTGAAAGCAAGGCTGTGAAGCAGCACCTGTTTGCATTTTGTGTCCATACATACAATCTTCATTAGAAGCCATAACGTATAGGTTAGTGCCCTGATACACAAGAGGCTTAAGCAAGAGTACTTTTTTGAAACACTAGGCAGGGCTGGCTCATCCCTCTGATCTTCGTCTTTTAAACAGGCTCTCATCCAGCTAGCAGATATCTGTCCATCAAAGTGAGACCTACTCTTTGTACATAAAAAATAAAAAAAAAAGCAAAACCCACCACCAAAAATCCAAATAAAAACAATCCTCCCAAAAGCACCCACAAACATGGGCTGTTTTCTAAAATCAGTTTTACGTCAAGAGTTTTTGGCCTCTGCCCTAGCATTAGGGCCCAAAAGCTTTAACAAATGAATGTGGCTTCACCACACACAGAGCTGACATATGATTTTTTCAAAAGGTAATTTGTGTAAGTAGACTGTGAAACACTTCAGGACACTTGGCTCGTGGCCAAGACGATGAACAGCATCCTGGCTTGTATCAGGAACAGTGTGGGCAGCAGGAGCAGGGCAGGGATGGTGCCCCTGTGCTCGGCACTGGTGAGGCCACACCTCAAATGCTGGGCTCAGGTTTGGGCACCTCATGACAAGAGGGACACTGAGGTGCCGGAGCGTGTCCAGAGAAGGGCAACGAAGCCTGGGAAGGGTCTGGAGAACAAGTGTGATGAGGAGCGGCTGAGGGTTGTTTAGCTTGGAGAAGAGGAGGCTTAAGAGGACCTTATCGCTCACTACAACTACCTGAAAGGACATTGTAGTGAGGTGGGGAACGGTCTCTTCTCCCAAGTCACTAGTGATAGGACAAGAGGAAATGGCCTCAAGTGGCACCAGGGGAGGTTTAGATTGGATATTAGGAAAAATTTCTTCCCCAAAACGGTTGTCATGCACTGGAACAGGCTGCCCAGGGAAGTGGTTGAGTCACCATCCCTGGAGGTCTTTAAAAGGCATGTAGATGCGGTGCTTAGGGACGTGGTTTAGTGGTGGACTTGGCAGTGCTAGGTTAACGGTTGGACTTGATAATCTTAAGGGTCTTTTCCAACATAAATGATTCTATAAAAAGACATTAAAAAAAAAGAAATCACTGAATTCTGCAACTTTTTTTAAAGGGCTCAATCAATTCAACTGCTTCTGTGTTACCTGTAAAGTAGCAGGATCTCTCCCATTTTTTATTTCTCCTCCTGGAGTCTGTGCTTTTACACTTGCCATCTTCTTTCGGGAAAACATCAGAAAACCTCCTTCTCTTTGCACAGAGTTTTGGTGTCTGGTTCGCCACTTTTTGATGGCTTTGAACTGCTGATTGGCTTGGTGACACTCCATCCTTGCTAAAGCTTCATCTAGACGGTTTGTCTTCTGGATTACCTATAAGAAAGTTATCTGTATGATTATCCTTCTCTCTCTGTGCTCACTGTAGTAGAAAAGACAAAGCAAATGGAAAAGGTCATCTGCTGCCACTCAAAATGTTCAGCTGCTGTAAAACAATTTTAAAAACTGTTTTTTAACCCAGCTGAGACAAAACTCATTCTATCTTTATGTGACCGTTGCCATTCTTTAATAACCAGTGATGACACTAGTAAAAGTTAATCAAACTTAACAGTCTGAAGAATAAAGTCATCTGCATTGAATCCAACTGCAGAGTTCGGATAGACAAGAATAGGGAGAGCGCTTGGTGCTCTGTTGAAATTGAGACGGCTTAAATCATGCCACAGACTTAAGATTAACTTCCATATTTTGAATACAATGGCAAAAAATGTAGGTTAGTCTGAGCGTGACTGAGTGAAACAACTATGCCACTGGACCCCTACATGCAAGACACAAGATGTTAGCTGTGCATTTCGGTCTTCCCCTTCACCCCATTTAAATACTTAAGATTCGGGTGTTCTACCTCATAGTTTTCTGCAATGAAAGGAAACTGCTCAGGTTGTAAGAACTGAGTTTTAGGGATATCAAGGCCATCTTCTCCATACAGAAACTGCACCACACTGCCATCACTATCTCGTACAGTCAGGTCATACTGAACTACCAGTCCTTCCAAATGTTTTATGATACACCTGTTCCAAACAAAAAGGGAAAAAAATGAAACTGCTGTTAAGAGGCTACAAAGCAACAAGGATGATCTCTAACATGAAAATACTGTTTTCATTAATACCTTAAGTACACGTAAGGGCTGATCAGAAATTATGGAAGCCAAAAATCAGACACCACACAAAGGTGAAACATATAATGATATTGCAAAGCTTTCTGCATGTTGCTCCCTCCAGTTCCCTTGGACTGAAGTGACTTAAAATGAAATGGCAAATTACTCTCTATTTCTGCTGTCACTCCCAAACAGTTGTCTGAAAGAAGAGAGCATCCCTCCTTTAGAATCCCTCACTACCTCCGAAACATTTTAAAAGTTCCATCTTCTTCCACATACTGGAGGTGTTGCTTGCGTAAAGACAAGGACCATACAATGTGGCCAAGAAAAATTAGAGTTGCGCGGAATCTGCACGTCTTTACCTGTACTAGGAAAATAAACATCTCATTGCTGCTGCTACAGAAATAAGTTAAGAAATTATAAAGTTCCATTTGATCCAGTCCTTTAGAAAGTTGGTCTTAGAACATTCAACATATAGACAGTAAACACTCTTCTAAAAAAGCGAGTATACTGAAGTTAATCTAAGCAATACATGCACTTCTTCCAGTCTACAGTACTCTACAAAAACAAACAAACAAAAAACCCAAACAAACAAACAACAGGATCTTTAAAAGCCTCAAATTCTAAAAGAAGCCTCTTACCTTTGTAGGTATCCAGAACGGCTGGTTTTGACAGCTGTATCTACAAGACCTTCCCTGCCAGCCATGCAGTGAAAGAAGAATTCCTAAACATAAGCACAATACCATCAGCATTCTGCTCAGTACACCAAGACTGGCAGTTTATGCTTTCTCAAAAGCTACGTTGAAAGTAAGGTCAACAAGGCTGATTTATCTATAATAGCAGACACTGTATTAAAATACCAAGATTTAAATAAACCTCAGTATAAGCACAAACAGTATTAAACTTACAGAAGGCTTGATTCCAGTGAGAAATCTGCCAGTCACAAATCCTCCTGAGCTAGGGGAAAAATCGTAAGGCTGGAAACATGGCAGTGATTTGCCAGATGCCATCAGCGGGGGTCTTCGACCTTCCAACTCGATCTGGCCCAGCAAACAAGAAATCTAAATGTGGACAGGAAAAAGGAAACATAATTTTTACATCCAGCTTTTTGCTCATGTAAGTTCAACAATTTTTATTGAAAAACATAGTAAAAAAATAAAAAAGTTCACTAAATGTTCTTTAAATGTTGACGTGTTCATTAAATGTTCTTGCTATCAATAGGCAGATCTCATCTGGTATTTTTAAGTTATTCCAGGCCCTTGACTCAGCCTCAACATTTCCACTGTCATTCCGTATGTTTATTTTAATACAAAGAGATAGGAAACTAAAAGTATCATAAATATTTTTTAGGTCCCTATGTTACCTTACCACCTCTCTACAGCGTACTGAAAACAGAACAAAAAACCAAAATACAGCCCACCCTGCCTTGAGCTTTGGTCAATCTCTCTCATCCGAGACAGAATTTTAGATGGCCTTTTTATATAGGGTTTCTTGCTTGATGTCTGTGTTGCAGAAGGCAAAATGAAAAAAACCCCTTGCCATTTCTACCAAAATCAAAGTAATATTTATTTGTTCCTGTTAAGTAGTGGAAGAAGGAAACAGAGTGGTCAGCCTCCAACAGAGGCCAGGAAAAGTTCTTTCTTACAGTAGGTTGGTTTGTATAATCTGCAGCATTCCTTCTAAAAAGGTCTACTGTTTCTATAAATCATAATGTACTGAGAACTGATTCAAAAATAGAAGGTTATAATAAGTATTGCCTCTCCTCCATCACCCACTGAGGTCTTTATTACATTCTTCTAAATTTTTTCCATGCCAAAGGCCTCTATTCCCAAAGCTCAGAATAAATATCTTGCTTTGGTATTAGATATCTACACAAGAGGTTCTCAATAGCTTACATTCTAGGACAAATCACATGCAGATGCTAAGTACTCTAGCTGTCATTACCTGCATTGTATTTACAGTGGATCCTTTGGCTCCTGACTGTACCATCAACTGCAAATTGTTCTCTGGAAAGCTCCTGTGGAGACCAAGGGGCATACAAACCTAAAGAGTTGTGGTGGGGTAAAGGGAAAAAACCCAAACCATTATTAATAAAATAATAAACCAAAGCAACTCCTGTTGAAGGCTTTAAGAAAGTGAAAGAATGAGTAATCACGAACGTTTCTATTTATAATTTTAAAAGCATCTTGAATATTAAGCCATCTTCTCGTTCAGGGAGGACAAGGTTGAGGTGGGGAGGCAGTACGTGAAGCCTCATGCTGGGGACAGATGAAAAGCTTCAGCCTCCAGAAGGGTCAGGCACCCCTCATCGACATTAAATTAACTTTGTAAGAAACTCTCTGAACCAGATTAGTATACCAGATGCCTCAATGCCAACCTTGTTAACTTCATTGTTGTAATTGTTTACTTCCTCCTTGAATTTCAGATCAACCATGTTAAAATCCCTCTGGTCTTTGCAGAGATGGGCATCCTGCCATTTCCCTTGGACCTCCTCACATGATGCTGTCTCTGGCAAATTAAGAGCAGCTCTAACAGCCTGAAAGTAAAATATGGGGGGGTTTTAGGTGCTAAGCAGGCATGATTAAACAGGGCAGGATTTAAAAAATTTTTAATTGAGGGGCAGGTGGGGGAGGAAAATTCTGCAAGACAGACTTACTTCAATACCATGCTGGCTTGACTTTTCAATGATTTTTTGTCTTTTGTGGTCTGCTTCAGGCTTAACCAAAATATCTTCAATCCCTGTTAAGAAGAGAGACAGAGCACATAACAATCTACACTAAAAAGAATCAAGGAAGGAACCACATTTGCTGTCAGGGATTTTGAGAGCAAAGAGCTAGAAAAGGAAGTCACAATTAAAGATACAATAATTGTTAAAATCAGGCTAATCGCAGTCTGACAGGAAAAAAAAATCTGAGTGGATTTTTGAGGGAGAAGGCATAGGCTGTTGTCATCATTTTAGCTGGGATAGAGTTAATTTTCTTCACTGTAGCTGGCATAGTGCTCTGTTTTGGACTTAGTATGAGAATAATACTGATAGTTTTAGTTGTTGCTGGGTAGTGCTTGTAGTAGTCAGGGACTTTTCCAGCCTCTCATGCTCTGCCGGGTGCACAAGAAGCCAGGAGGGGAGGGGGCACAGCCAAGGCAGCTGATCCAAACTGGCCAAAAGGATATTCGATATCATATAACACCATGCCCAGTATATTAACTGGGGGAGTTGGCCGAGGGAAGCAGCCATCATGGCTTGGGGACCGGTAGTTGGTGAGCAGCTGCATCACTTGTTTGGTTTATTTTTTTCCCCTCCTCCCGAGTTTTCACCTCTCTCTCGTTATTTTCCTTTTCATTATATTATTTTATTATATATTATATTATTATTATTGTTACTGTTTTATTTCAATTATTAAACTGTTCTTATCTCAACCCACAAGTTTTCTTACTTTGGCCCTCCCAGTTCTCTCCCATCCCACAGGGGTGGGGGGAGTGAGCGAGAGGCTGTATGGTGTTTAGTTGCTGACTGGGGCTAAACCATGACAGCTGTCAAAAAAACCCATGCAACATCAAATAAGCTAAGCATTAAGGGTGCAAAATCAACTCCCTAACTTAAGCCTTATTTCAACAGTGCCTATAAAATCTTAATCAGTGCACTTGCACACAAACAAACGTGTTACAGGCCAGCCACATCAAACGTTTTTTTTCTCTTCCATCCAGTTTGAAGTTCCTGCTTTGCAGAATCTGTCATTTCCTAGCTTCTTTAAAAAGGTAAACTAAAAATACAGAGCTTTGTGATGACAGGTCCAGGTGAACAACAGTTTAGAACAAATCAAAGGTTGGAACCCTCACTCCTGTAAGCTATTTGTAAGGAGTCCTGTGAAAGTCACTAAAATGGACACTAAAATGGCTGGAGCACGCGATGGATGAGAAGAGGGAGAAAGATGTGTTTGTCCTTTAAAGATTCAAGGAAACAAAATTTTCTTCAAGAGGAAAAAATATTTCACAATGCTGGCACAGGGACCCAGAGAGGTTGCACAATCGCCATTCCTGGAGATATTCACACCTTGACTGGATGTAGCCCTGTGCAAGCTCATCTGGCAGGACTTACTCCGAGCAGGGAGCTGCGTTAGATCACCTCCAGAGGTTCCTCCCAGGTTAAGTGTACAGCAGTTGTAGGGGGACAAGTGGAACACTTTACTGTGAGTTTCACATATTTATAAGGCAAAGGGGCCTGTGGTGCCACCTCACATCCCTCTTTTTTCACTCTTTCTGTCCAGCCCTGCTCTCCTTTTCCCATTACAACCTTGCCTCTTCTATTTTATTTCCTTCTCCTGAACCTTATTCATCTCATCCCAAAGCCTCGTTTGCTCAGTCCTGAATCATCTCATCTTCACCAAATCCCTGGCTCCTGCTCCAATCCTACTTCTCTTTTTCTGACATTTTAACTACCTAGTGATCCCAAGGTCATTATCTTTTCCTAACTAGTTTTTGCACTCTGGCTCTCAAGACTTATTTTTGGTGTCTTACACTCAATTAATCACCTTCCTCACTTCAAAATACCTCCTTCCCTTTTTCTTGGATCACAGGAGTCTGTCGCTTCTTCATTACTGCTGTCTACCAGTCGGCCATGTCTATGTAACTCTAAGTGATCATATTGTGCCTGCAGATAAAAGCCAATTTAAACCCTCCTGCTGCTCTATATTCTAAGTATTTCATTAGTATAAAAACATCTTGTAAAGTTCTACTTGGTAATTTGAAATATTTCAACTATTGCAAGAGGAGAGAGTACAGCAAGAGTCAAATCTTTACTGTGTGCCAAGGGCGTTTTTGTATGAGTTTGCAAAGCTGTAATGAAACTCAAAAGATTTACAGTAGAATGAAATATGCCAGACTTGATTAATAACATCTCAAAGTTCTCCCATCTCACTTTATCAGTTGTTCTGGTTTCCATGCAACAATTCTTTCTCAGAGAAGTAAAAATAGAGATGACTCATAGGTTTTGATCTAAAGAAAATTTCAACACAAGACATTTAGACTGTGTACACTCTGACTAGGCAGGACAGAAAAGAGAACTTGACAGACATACTCAAGATGATACTTTCTCTTTATGCTTAGAGGGCCAGCTGCACACCAACCAGAACAAAAAGAGACCAAGAAAAAAAAAAAAAGGCTGGCAAACAGCTATCTCGCTCAAGGACAGTCTTGCAAAACTTTATTTACAGAACCCTTAGCAGGTATTATGCCCAACAATGTCTGTTTTATCTCAGGAGGGGCTGCACTACAACCCTAGTGAATTAGTCCTTGTGTTACTCACCCATTGTAAATCCCCTGTACAGCTGCAGATAAGCAGTGAAAAGGCGTCCTAGACACGTTAGCACTTTCCCACTGGTCTCACCCCCATAGATTTCATAGCAACAGTGGACCAGGCCATAGGCAGAGCTGCCGAAGTGAGCTTTGTCCAAGACTCCACACAGTAATTCCCCATTTCTAATAATAACCTGAAAAATAAAACCACAGCTATTCAGGAAAACAGAAATTTTGATCATATTATGATCTCTACAGGCTTTTCCGTGCAATCTACATGAAAATAGGTTTAAAGCCCACATACTGGTGAACAGTTAAATATGGACAGATTATCAATACTTCCAGAATGTATAGCAGAAATAAAACTTCCAACACTATCTGTACTTTTCCACCTATAAAATTAAACAATGAAGACAACGTGGCTTAAAAAAAACAGATGGAATCTTTATCAGTCAGGACAGAACAGAGATTTTCCTGACCCCCAGGCCTATCCTCTAATCACCACCTTCTGGCAGTAACTGTTGCTGAATATCTGTTTTTAACTTTCTCATCCACCTGCTTCCCTTCCCATTCCTCTACTGTATACACCATTTTATTACGATACAGCCCAGCCCAACCTCCAGAGCTGCTGCCCAGCATACCTGAGATTCACACATTGAATCAAGATTTAGACATCTGTTCGCAGGTCCCTTTACCCAGGCTCTTCCACCAATCTTAGCTTTCCCAGTCAAATTCAGTGGGACGTGGTTTTCAGGAATTATGTTTATTAGCAACGTAGAAACAACCTACAAAGAATCAGGAAGAGTGGCAGGAACTATTTATTTCCTATATTCTCTTCTCAACGTAAAGAATTTCGCACGGAGGAGAAAAGCAACATCCTATATGTATTTTTTCCACTGACAGCAAAGCTTTAAAAGTTTGGAAATCTGAAGCCTCTTGCTACTCTAGCCTTTGAAAGATCAATGAGCTGAGGCACATAATTATTCAGAAACATATGGCACCAAACATTTTTCCAATAAATAGATACGTACATGTATTTAAAAAAAAGTTGCCTGTTGGATTTTACAGGGAGTTTCCCCTACTCTGCTATTAGACATAATACTTGAATGTTAAACTCAAATAGTAGAAAATGGAGCATTCACTTGGGCTTCCCAGATATTAGATCAACCCAATGATGATCTCAGTCAAAAAGTCAAATACCAGAATATTTACCTACAACATTTAAGTTCAAAGATTTACAAGCACTGACTGGTATAACCCAGTTTATTATGATCAACAAATTCCTTCTCTGCTCCCATGCCTGGAAAATGCAGCATTATACTTGTATCTGCAACACTGTTTAGAGCAGCAAGTAAAAGTGCTATTCTAATACTGTCATTTTAAATGAAAGAAGACTCTCATAGCTCCAGTAACCCACACCAAGATCTATGTGGTGTTGATTAGATGAAGAGATCTGGCTTTTCAGCAACCCTCAGCACAACTGGATTTAACATTAGCATTCTGCTTACTTTGGAACCACCAGTATTCTTTAACGCAATAAATTATGAACTACCTGCTTTCCTGTCCATAATCGTTGTGGTTTCATAATGGCAGGAGGAAAGGTTTTAATTCTTCCTTTTTTGTCTGTTAGTCCTCGATAAACAAGCTCCATATATTGCTCTCTGGTGAAAAAGCAGCCCCGGATTGTCATGCTGACTCCAGAAATCATGTGATCCTGGATCAAGCCAGGAAGTGGCTTCCCATCCTAAAGAGATAACAAGAAAAAGGGTTGGCGGGATGATAAGCCATGTATGAGCAGCTCCCAAAATTATTCCAGCTGGATAAAAGCACTAAAGTCATTTGTAAAGAACTTGTCATCGCAGCACAACTCTCTACTGAATTTCTTCTGGACATTGACATTAAAAGGAATGAGATTGTTTGGATGTGCTGGGCCTTCTTTAGATGAAGAGAGCCACAAGTGGAGACAGAACAGAAACAAAGAATAAATTTCGAAAATAAACAGCAATAACAATAATAATAAATAATAATTTAAACATCTATTTCATTTGACAAAGCAAAATAAAAAACCCCCAAACCCCCCAAAAACAGGTGAAGTATTTTCACACAGGAATAAATTTACATGACAGTTTTACATACCTTTGGAACCAGGTACTGTTCATCAGTAAAGGCTAAGGTGTAGGCTTCTGCTCTACCCAGCTCACTCTGTGGAAAATGGGCGTTCATTTCATCACCATCAAAATCAGCATTGTAAGCCTTACAGTTGGCATAGTGAAGCCTCAGTACTTTTTCTCCAGGCAGGATTCGGGCCCGGTGAGCTTGGATGGAGGGTCTATGAAGAGTGGGCTGGCGGTTCAGTAAAAGGACATCTCCATTTTTAATATGTCGACACACCTGCAAGGTAATTTTGGTTGCTGTCTATAAGGCATTTCCATGCATGCCTCTGAGAAGACTGCATCTTAAAATATACACACATCCAAACAATTTTCTTTCTAGTATTAACATTCTGTGCAAAGCTTAGTAAGAGAATCAAGCCTACTTGCCCCTGGACACCCTCTGCTCTCCACCAAACCACACTCTAAGGCTGTATATCCTCCATTAAGTCCCACAAACTGCAGCGATCAAACCAAGTTAACAGCATACAGGCCACGCTCTACCAATCTCTCCTCTGCCTTGACAATATAGGTATCAAAGTCTGAAAAAGAATATTAGGCCATTTGTAAATGAGAAGATAAACTATTTATTCAAAGGCCACAGGACTGACTCGATAATACCTGTCACCGTACACCCAGCACTGGACATCCTAGAACAAGGTAATAATATGACCCAGAAGCTGAAGCAGAGGCCAGCGATCTCGGAGTCATAATTTCAGGTTTGAGTACAACACAATATCTAGAACAGCATCTCTCAAAACAGTCTCATTTTAATTTCTTTGTCAGTAGCACCCATATATCCATTTCAGTGATTATCACAGGAGTAGGATAAGCTGTTTGTACAGTCTAAATACTGCTACGTTTACTTCTGTGACAGGTTCTGAGAGAAGTGACATCACAGAAATACTCAGTCTTAAATATTAAATCTCGTGTAACATACCAGACATTGTGAAACAACTTTTCATCACCAACACTTTTGCCCTAGCAGCTAAATAATGAGTTTTCAACTCTTGCAAGGGGTAGAGATACAGTTGTTAAGAAGTTTCAAAGGTTGATTAAGCTGTAGCACAGAGAACTCAAACCCTCCAGCAGCTCTGAAGAAACAACTGATATAAGCACTAAGCATTTCACAAATGTTCATGACCGCACAGACGGATATCAGTGTGGTTGATTCTTGTTTTGTCAGCTGTAGAACGAGATGCCGATGGGAAGACCCCAGGTTACAGCAATCAGCGCTAAAACACAGACCACTCCTCCCCTGGTCAGTGCCACTACCAGCATGGCTGACGCAGAACAGGGGGCTCTACTTCATATATACTCACGGGCACCCTGCTCCTGGGAGACATGTCACATCAACCGCTTGCATTGTACCTACTCTACAAGTATACTGAATTTCAGCCTTCAGAACTACCACCAACCACCTGCTCCAAAGACAGAACCTATTTAATATTTCAAAAGGAAAGGGAAAAAAAGCTAGAACTTGCTGAGAAGGATGGGGAGGCAGGGGGACATAAAAGCATAAAATGAAAGCAGTATTTTATCTTCCATACTGCTAAGACTTCCCAAGAATAGTCAGCTGCAAAAGAAAGACTACTCCACATCTTGGCAAGATGAATGCCACGCACTGCATATTAAGAAAAGAGTAAAATTCAGGATGGAAAAATGGTTTTTAGAATTTTAAGAGGTATCAAGCTTTTCTTGCCTCCCCCCCCACAACTTCTTCTCAGCCACCTACTAAAAGACGAGATAACCCTGCTCTGGGAGTCTTTGTGAGCAGGCCCATTGGAATCACTAGCAAGGACAGTAGTATTAGGATTAAAAAAAAAAACCACCACAGGTGTAGGAGGGCTCTGACAAGCCCTTTGTCTTACTCACAATCTTCAGTCCTGTCTGGGGCGCGCCTGAAGAAGGAGTGAGGAGCTGCTTAGCTATGGCTTCCCTCTGGGTCAGGCTGCTTGCACTCAACACTGTACGAGATCCATCTTCATTAATGACCATGGAGGCCCCAGGGTGAACCTTTGGGCCGTTTATGACGGCCTGCCTCAGCTCTTTGACATTCCAGGGAGTGACTGGCTGAGGGTAAGTCAGTTTGGTAGCAAATACCTAGACAGGAGGGAAAAGAGGAGAGAAATGACTAGTTCTTCCACTTTAGCTTAAAACAGTACTAAGTCACTGAGAAAACTGTGTCAATTGTTAAGTCATACAATGTAAACATAAATTACTTTAAGCTCTTGGATGCATCTCCTGCTCATTCTACTGTCATGCCAAATAAACACATTTCTGTTTTAAAATCCTCTACCATAAGAACAGAAGTTATGTCCTTTTTACAATTTTATACTGCAGTAGAAAAGGAAAACTCCATTAGCAATTAAAAAAAAAAGAAAGCATGATTTTAGGTTCTGCAAACAAATGGACAAATACAGAGAAAAAGCCCATTATCACCAGGTCCGCTATTTGCAGACAGACGAGTAGAAAAGATGATGTAATGAAAAGCTGGAATTCAGGCTTGGTGTCATCTCTGCACAGTTTAAAATCTTTAAGGACGAACGTGTTGGTGACATTATTATGGCCTTTTCTTAAAGGCTGCCAGAGCTGTTACAAGATACACTGTACAAAGACCACAGGAGAAAAAGAATCTACTTATGAAGTTTGCACTAATTAATAATCCCAGGAAGCAAGTACAGCTTTTTCTTTTTTTTAATCCTCTTTCCCAGACATGATGTTCAGTGTAACAGTAAGAATTTCCTGCTCTTCAGTGCTCCTTTTTTATTAACGCACAGCGGTAACATACAGCTATGACACACTGGGGAGGAAAGAGTCCAGGTGCCAGAAAACCTCTACACTTTAAACTGCTTGCTATGTAGGTGAAGGTGTTACATTGTAGTTCAGTCCCCTGCTGCACAAAAAAGAACCGCTCCTTTATTTCTTCTTACCATGGGGATGCCAATCTCATTGGTACCAATGTACATATCAGGGCAAATGACTGATCGAGCGGCAAAATCCACACGCTTTCCCATCATGTGCTTGCGGAACAGTCCTTCCTTTTTCTCTAAGAGCTTTGAAAACAGAAGTTAAGTTAATGATTAAAACATGAAAGAATGCAACATCAGACAGGTTCTCCAGATATTACAGTGACGAGTGTCATGAAAATGCCTACATGCTAACCACAAATATTGCACTTTTTTCTTACTCCATCAACTTCTCGTTTTAACTGTCTGTGACACACAAAGTCCAGAGTCTCTAAGATTCTGTCTGCTACCCACCTGACGAATACCAGGGTATTTTTCTGTCATTAGTTTGTCCATGTCACTATCAAATACAATGTTGACGTGGCTCTGAAGACGAATCCAAGCGTTGTAGAGCTTATCTGCAATGCTCTGTCCTGGAATCATTGTCAGGACAGAATGGTCCAGAAGTTCATTATTCTCTCCTGTCTCCTACAGAAACAAAAATTAGTAACTTCGACTTAACAAAATATACCTTCTATTTACTAGGCTGAAATTATAGTATAAAACAACAAATGAAACACTGGCCGCTTTTGTGCCTCATTAAAGACATCAAATTTAAAAAACAAACAAAAAGAACAAAAAAAAAATCCCCCAACATTAATAATGTAAATGTAAATTTCAAATTATTACAGCCAAGTGCCTCAGACAGGTCTGCTGTCAAGTTTCAGAAACTGACTTGGATGGGAGATCTAAATGATTCTATCATTCTGCGTGGTGAAATTCTGCGTTAGGTTTACTGTTGGACTCAATGTCTTAAAGGCCTTTTCCAGCCTAAATGATTCTATGATTTCCAGACATCACAAACAGCGACATACCCCAGTGGGATTTTAATACGATTCCTAATCAATCATCTCCCGGTGACAGTCCTCTCCCCAAATCAGATGTTACTGCTTAGCCAGTCTGTTATGAATCACTGTGCTACCAGAAGGTCCTATTCTTAGATAAAAATAATGTAAATCCAAGAGTTTTTATCACCTACATCACTTTGTTTTCACAGTCTAAAAGTCGGTATACCAGTCATATCTCAAATGCATTAACCTTCTGTCACATCAAACGCTTTAAGAACATACCTCCACCTAGTGGCTAAACTCTGAGTAACTAAAAATGTTTTCAAAATGTTTCACACTTGAGACATAAATCAAGTTCAGCTGCAACTAAGTCCAGTATCAAAGAACCCTCAATAATACAATTCACAAACAAATATGAAAGGAAGCATGGTGACATACATTACTATTTACCACTACATGACCATTTGAATGGGTTGGGAATAAACAAGCGCTGCTACTAATTAACGTTTTTAGTTAATTTTTTGGTCTATTTAGACATCAGTGGTCAAAAATAATCATGATCACAATTGGCTCTACCAGGCTTAGAAGATAAAGTGGCTTTTTCCCCTCCATCATTTTTCATTCAATGAGATGGAAAAGTTTTATTGTGAACCGTTCGTGTTGTACGTATTTCATTCTCCAGCAACAGAAGCCCGTTATGTCTCACCTACAGTAATCTAATTAAAAACCCATGACAAAAGTAGTCTGTATAAAAGCTTTTTCCCTTTGCACCAGGCAGGTGGGTGGAAAGAGGCATAAGAAAAAAAAAATCAACACTTACTGTTTGGATTTCTTCTTCTGGAATTTTTATTGGCTGACATTGTTCTTTTGCCATGAAAACCAAGAGTTTCCGTATCATTTTGGCATCTTTCATGACAGCCTGCAAGTTCACCGTCTGACCATTTGTAAACAGTCGGTCTCCAACACGATTTACGGGACGATACCTACAGTGGACCAAAATTACTTTATAAGGTTAGAGCCACCAAAAAGTAGCAATATATCCTCATACATTCTAAGCTAAGTCTTCCATGCATGAAAGATAATCCCTATAAACTAATAGTGAGCATTTAAAATGTCATATATTTTACTGAGCCAGTCATAAAAGAGGAATGATTCCTTAACAAGAAATTCCACCAGTACTACACAGTTATTTTTTTTTAATAATTTAAAATACTAATATTAAAATAGACTTTCCCCATAATTACTACTTCACTCCTTTAACAAACTCATTTGAAGTTATAAGAAAACTTATCATCAGTTATTGCTGTGTTTTTGGGTTTTGTTTTCTATTTTTCAACGCTCCACTGACACTAGCAGACCAGTGTTCGTACTGTGTCTGCGTCTCTGACTCCTGCAAAAAGTATGTGCTAAACCCCGTGACTTCTACAAAAGTCTTTTGGGGAAGTTTTACCTTGAAGGCGGAACCACAAGTAGATCTAAAAAAAACATGTCTGGACTGAATCCTGAACTCTCAGGGGGATCCACCCCAGCGAAAAGATAACGCAAAAAGAAACCTAAAAAGATACAATAGAAAATATAAAAACTCATTATCGCTGCTATTGTTTGGGAGTCCAAACCCCTAGATGCATTTGATCAATCAAGCCAAAAGCATCTGCTAAGTTAAACACTAGCGAGCTTGTTTAAAATAAAAACATTTAGGTGTACTTCAGAAAGATTTGTCATTGTTCCTTTTGGTCACATACGAGTTTAAAAAACAACTCTAAACAGAAATACAGAATTTAACAAAAGGAAAAAGCAAAACAGCAGGAAGAAACAGTTTCCAGCTCCTAGCTGTGACTGATACATGAAATGGCCTTGGCTTTGGCTTTTCCTCGTAACTGCAGACAGATTCAGAGTACAGGGAACTCAAAAGAAGATACAACTAAATACATTCTCAGTCTTTAACCAATGTAACTGTGGGGAATATTAGGTACAGCACCATACGAACATTAAATTCTCTGTAAACAACAATCGTGATTCCTGGGGAGCCACAATCTGAGAACAGCTAATCGAACTATTCATTGAATCTAGCTCACTAGCTACCAGTCCTCCTGTCACAAAAATCTATCTTGCAGCAGGAGCTCTTAAGGCAAAAGGCAAAGATTTGGCCAGGAGTTCATACAGGAACATTTGCAGACTTTGTCTGCTAAATGACACAGGAAACAAAGTAACATTGCTCTTAATAACCATTACCTTCATTCTTCCACAGAGCCAGGATGTATTCCTTGGCAGTCATCGGTGTCAGATATCCTCTCTTCCCTAACTGGCTTTCATCAATAGCTGAAAAATAAAAAATAAAAATTAAAACAATAAAATAAAATATTTTTTTTAAAGTCACAAGAGGTTACTTTGAAAGTTTTTTTTTGCTTGCAATGGTAAGTGGTTCCAGCTCAAAAAAGGAATGGAAAAACATACAAAATACACTGGCTGGCAGCTACATTAAACTATCATTAATATGTTTGCTTTGGGGATATGAAATTAACTAACATAAGAGCCTTCCCAGTATGGCAAAAAAAAGCCATTTCTGTGTCTAATGAACATCAGTATAAGTAACTGAAACAAAACTTCAACACCTAAAGTGTCTGCTTTATTTCATCAATGGTGAGCTGGACCCCTTTTCAAATGATCTTGTCCACTGACCAAAACACAAATCAAGCGTAAACCTGCAGCTGGTGAACGCAGGACTGGGATTCAAGTATTACTGGTGAGATCAAGGTTCCCATGAAATACCCAGCCGGATAAGACAACAGCAACAGTCAGCAATCCATGTATATTATAAGTTAGACTGGGCTAGCTGTATTTCTGAGAGGAAGTAAAGCAGGTGGTTTTGGTACTGAAAAGCAGAAACATTTAAAAAAAAAAAAAAGAAGATAGGTATTTTAGGTCTCATTTTTCACTTCTTTTGCAGGCTAGCCCCTTGTGTCGCAGGGAAACCATAGTACCCGACTCAACAAAAAGCAATTCTCCCTTGACCTTAGATAAAATTTCCTACTGTTCTTTTGTCTAAGGTCCAGATATCCAGATTTTTCCACGCTGAAAATTCAATCCCTTCACATCGAAAACCTTTCCATCCCTTAAACACAAATGCATGAATGCCAAGGTTAAAAGTACTCCCTCTAAGTTTCAATACAATGAGCAACCGTGACAGAGCCTATGCAAAACGTACATAATTATATATAGTCCATCCCATTTCAGATGGGATGTAATGAGAGAACCAAGAGGCATTACAGCATTTGTTTTTGAACACTGACAGGAGGAAGATACTTCTTACCTGTACTTCAGCTGTGAGTTAACAGAGATTGGGAGCACATGCCTGGCTTTGAAGCTTTCTGTGGTAAGGCAAGGTTGTCTGAAACCTGGCAACTCACCTGACCCTCCAGAACAACCATTTTCTTGCCTAGCATAACAAAACACACCCCCAAACTGTAGACAGTCCTAAAGGGGTGCAAATAAAAAGCCCAGAGTAGCACCCTACAATTTAATGGAGTTAAATCTGAGTGACAGCTATGAAGTAGTAACACTGGGATATGCAAACTTTCCTGCCTTTGTTGAATGTGTTACGGATAGGATGTTAAAGCAGAGATCTGACGTTTTTGCTTTAAAACCCATCCTTGACATTGCACTTCTTCAGCCACAACTCCAGAGATTTAATCCAATATTTAAACCACAGACTAGCAAATGGAGTAAGCTCGCTATGTAAACCTTTTTAAAGGGTTAAGTAACTCACACGCAAATCTACTTCAGTTATACCTGGTTGCATAAAGGATCAAGGATGCAAAAGAAAAAAACAGTTTAAAGTGATTCAAACGCTAGGTTAATTAAGTCTGGAATGTGTCATCTACTTTCTTTTCTGTCTTATCCTCTTTAAGAGGAAATTCTTCTGTAAGAGTTAGGATTATCTGATTTTCCTTCTGAAGTAAGGTTGGTCATTTTCCTCCTAGTTCAATTTTTGTATAGTCCGTTTCAAAAATCTAGCAGAAAATCATCTACCCACCAAAAATGCAGTGTCCCAAAACCACATTAGAGTTGACATAGATAATGCTCTTGTACTTCTTTTCCTGACGTGCGCACAGACACTTGAAGCTGCAAAAAGCACAGAAGGCTTGCAAATGACGACATTTAACGGAATTGGGTACTTCCCTACTGCTGAGCTTACTGTTTTATTTTAAGTTTTATACATGAGTCACAAGTGCATATTCACTGCTAGGAGTCTGTGCATCTTAAATACAGGAAAGTAAGTGGCAACATATTTGAGTAGAAGAGAAATACTTTACCTGCTGGCTCTTCCAGAAGGCCTTCCTCTCCTGACTTGTGGCACACAGTAGAAGGATATGTTACTGTCAGTTTGCTGTTATGCTCTTTTCGCACTAATGATCTCCTAGCTCTTAAAGGAAAAAAAAAAGAAAACCAGGAAAGGCAGTTAAAAGTTAATACAAATGCTCACAATATTGAACTTTACACCAGCTATTTAGCTCCTCATGTAGTTAAACTTACTTGCAGTTTGGGCATTTCTTTGAGCTCATATGTGCTTTCCAGAACTGTGCTATCAGTTTATTTCTACACTCACATACATTCTTTACCTGATAAAGAAAAAATACCAAAAAACTTAGAAAATAATTTAAAACATGTTATATGAAGAATTATTTAAAACTGCATAATCAATGTAACTATCAACATGGACATTATTAGTATCTATGCACACACATCCTTGTACTGATTTAATTCAGGCCTTGATTTTGAGTGTTATTCCATCATCCTTCCACATTTGCTGGAAACATACACCCCCCACTGCCCACTACCCTCCTTTTAAAATTTATTTCATAAATAGTCTTTATTTTTCAAGTCAGTACTGGATTTTAAAGCTTTTCTCTAATGATGATTTAAGAAGGTAGAAGATTGATAAAAATCACTAATTTTGACTGCTTGTGAATGTGTGATTCACAAAGTGCTCAAGATTAGTTTTGAAAAAAGTGATTAAGAAATTAAACCTGGCTTATAAACAAATCTGCTTTGAGATGATAGACCTTTAAATATTCTTCACTAACATTTTCCTTTAACTAACAATGTATATTAAATTGCATTTAAATGGAAATGAGTACTCAGTTACATAACTCTTTCTAAAAACCTCACTGTAAGGAATTCCGCACATTTGCTGGATGCATGAGTTCTCAAAAAATGTTCTCCAGCTCTAAACACCTGCAGCATCATACAGAAAAGTATCAACCTCTGTAGGATATGTACTGACAGCAGTATCAGATTATTTGTATAGGCTATTAACACCATCAGAACATTTCCATACACAAAGCGTATTTTCCAGAAACCTAGGTTATACTAACAGAAAAGAAAATATTTTTAAACTTAATTTCAGACATTTCACCCAGAAAACCTCTAAATATAACACAGTTCAGAACTCCAGGACAAAATCTAGTGTCTACACGGTCAAAAACAGACTTTCTTCTGCACATTACTATTTTAAGAGGACAAAAACTGAGATTGCACTGACTGTACTTACATTTGAACACTCATCTCTTATTTGATGACTCTGTAATATTTCCTGAACATGGTGATTTAACTCTTCTTCTATTTCTGAACCTGTTGCATCTGCACATTGCTCTAAGAACTAAAAGAAACAGAACAGAAGAAATTGGGATAGCTCTGTAGTTACAGGACTATCAGCTCAAAGTGGAATGGAAAAATACACAGTACTTGCCCTGTTCAGAATGACTTCGAGATCATAGACGGCATGAAGCAGCCCTTTCTCCAGCACCTTCAGCTGACTTAGCAGTAAATGAACCACAGCTCGAGTACATGTCAGCATGTGACAATTTAAACAAGAACCTCGAATTAAAAGGTATAATTTCTGGAAAGAAAATAGGAAAAAAAAAAGTTATCCTGGTGGATTTACTAGCTTGCACTAGTAAATTTACTAGTGCTACCATTGGCTAGGAATTACTGCTCCCTGGTTTTGTTCCTTGGTCAAACAGAAGTATTTTACTTCAAAGCTGGGACAAGACTAGGAGTGGGATGGACCTCATCTAACTTCAGCCATATGCAGGTGAAACTTTTAGTCTCAATTAGTAGCCTATGCAGGAGCCAGCTACTGTAAATGAGACTAGCACCTCAGGAAGGAAATTCATCCCAGCTCAGGTCCCTACTATAGGCTAGATGAATCTTCCTCTGCAAATAGCCCTGCTTCTCAGACTCCAGAAAGAGCTAAAAAGTACTAATCAGATTATACATCTAACTTCCAGAAGACCAAAATAAGGCGAATCCTACTCTTACTGCCAGGAATCCTTCCATATTTAAAAGATGACTCTTTGAAAAAACACCCACATCAAGCACTTGGGAGAAATGTACAGTCTGACCATCAACAGTAGCTTTCGAAACATAAAACCTGCCCTGAAAGATGCACACCTAGTCAAATCTCTGCTCTACGTTAGGTATCCCACATATCATGTAAATACAATGGTTGTAACGGTTGTAAAGCTATGAGAAGCACGTGTCTGACTTCCAGATGCAAGCAATCTTCTTGGCAGCCTTTTTTTAAGTTATGCAAATCTATGGATTTCTATATAGCTTAGCATTTTTCAACTCCCTGCCACCACCAAACTTACAACACTATATTCTTCGATTTACTTGGTATACGCGTTATGTCACTCAGCATATTGCTGACCAGGTTGTTGGGTCTTAACCTCATTGATCCAGTTTTCTGGAATAAATTATTCTGGAATAAGAGGACCCACTGGGCAGAATGTAAGAACACAGCTAGTCTGAGTTCAAAAAAGCCCTGAATGTCCAGGTATCGCTTGGAAATCACCTAGGATAAAAGTATGTAGCTGTTAATTTAAGTTTGTAATAGTAGTTTAAAGGGAACAACTAATAATTTTTACTGTGCCATCCATTTAATTAAGGCATGAAACCATGTGGTTGGTCATATAGTTTAGTGATCAACATTCCCCCTTTCTTCTTTGTCAATATTGAGTAAAATAGTAGTTACAACAAAGTGTATATTTTACAAAAGTCAAGGTAGTCTATTTGTATTGAAATATCATGACACAACGAACTTTTTCTACTATACTTAGTGTTATTACACTTAAAATTAGAGAGAAAACAGATCTCGGCACCTTTACTATTTTCAAGCACTACAAACTGTGACAGCTTGAGCACCATCACCCATTTCACCAGCAAAACAATAATTAAGCATACATACGTCAAAAAACAGAGGGTTGTAGACAGTCAGAGGCAGTTCTATATGGCCAAAATGACCGGGGCAGTTGTTGAAGTTCTGCATGCAAGTTGCACACACTTCTTTGGAGTCTGGAGGTCCCAAAGCCAAGTCATACAGTCCATTAATGGCTGGATTCCCCATATTATCCAAATACTGAGGATTTGTTATGGCTTTTACACTGAGTTTCCTGAAGTTGAAAGAAAAGAACAAAAATCAGCGGCAGCAAACAGCCACATAATATACAATGGTTAAATGGTACAACTAGCATTGATATTTAGTACCTATATGATTTTTTTTATTGATGAAAACATGTTTTTGAGGGTACTTTGTGCGTGCAACAGGCATTTCTGTATTGGAGCCATGGTGGTGTTGGGTTGACAGTTGGACTTGGTGATCTTAGAGGTCTTTTCCAATCTTAATGATTCTGTGATTCTTTGATTAACTTCATTGTCAGAGTGCAATCATTCATACCACAGTAAGTATTTCTTTTACATCTTCAGCCGTTATATTAAGAAGTCAGGTAATTTTGCCTACGTGTCCTCTCAAGCAGGACAGGAGGTATAAAAACAATGAAAAACACCTAGACAGCAACAGCTTTACACCCTTGACTATACACAATGCTAACATCACACCAACACTAAAGGGATGCTGACAGCTCTCTACAATTCCAGGAGATATGACTTGCTGGAAAAAGCTGCAAAAAAACCCTCTGTAACACTTACACAGGTGCTAAAACATGTAAATATTTCCCACTCACTGAAATCAACCAGGTCTCTTTCGCCCAGGACACTCAGGACCAGATCCCTGGCCAGCTCTCCAGGACCGTGCCCACCAAGGGACAAGCCCAGCCTCACCGGCACAGGGCTTCTCCAGGCTGACAGGCCCTGCTGGCACGGAGGCGCAGGGGGCGGGGGAAGCCAGCACACCCCCTCAGAGGAAGCCCTCCAGGAGGGGAGCAGCCTTCGTCCTCCCAGAGTGAGTTTATGCTGCACCCTGCAGCCTCTACCCACAGCAGAACATAGAAACGGCCATCCTCCCCCCGTCTCCATTGCCAGTGAGGGGGTCTCCTCAGAGGGTGGGCCGCCTCCCTGCATCCTGACAGACCCTTCCGCCCCCACTTCAGTCCCACACAAAGAATCCCTCCCCCCCCGGCCTCACAGCCCTCCCCCACTCCTCCAAGACCTCCAGCGGCCCCAGGCCACGCAGCGGGTCCGAGAACCCCAGAGAGAGGCCAGCAGCCCCCGGAACCCTCAATAACCGCGGGTTACTCAGTAGTCGCCATCCCAGCGGTTCGTGCGGGCCGCTATGCAGGACTACATTTCCCAGCAGGCCGCGCGCCGGCAGCCCGCCGAGGCCTGCCAGCGTTCCGGCGCAGGGCAAGCCGGGACTTGTAGTCCTCAGGAGCACGCCCCGTAAGGCGAGGGAGGAGGACAACCCACCGCCTGCCGCGGATCCTCACCTGATCTCCTCCGCCGTGTACATTCCGAAGGAGACCCCAACCAGCCGCCGCCACGGCACCACTTTCGGCGGCCTCATGGTGAAGGAGGGAGTCTCCCCCGGCCGACACAGCCTCTCGCCGCAGCCGAAGGCGCTGCGCCACGGGAAACACCACGCGGTCCCGGCGGCTCGGGGCAGGCGGGGCCGGGCCGTACCACCGCCGCGAAGGGGCGGTCTCCCTCCTCCCCCCTCCCCCGCCGCGAGAGTGGTACTGCCCTCCTTCCCGGAGGGCACTGCGCGAGTGCCGGCATGGCGGCGCGGCGGCTGGGGGGCAGCTCCTGGCAGCAAGTGGTATCGCTGAGCAGGCGGTGCTGCTTACCGGGCGGGAGGCGAGAGCGCTACCGGTAAGGCTCTGCCGTTCCCTCAGCGGACGAAAGAGAAGGGCCTGGCGGCTGTGGCGCCGTGGAGGAATCAACGTGGGGGAAGGGGTTCGGGTCTGGGGAGTTGAGGCGCGAAAGGCCGCGCAGCCGCAGTAAGAGTTAGTGCGCGACGGAGCGCTGTGCGCCTGCGCGCTGGTGTCTGCCGGCACGCGGGCTGGGGCGGGCTGGGCTGTGGTGGCCTGGCCTCGGCGGGGGGAGCGCCTCTGCTGGGGCTTTTCCCTACTTTTAGTGGGCTTTGCCGCTTGGAGCCGCCCCGGGAGTGAGCCTGAGCTACCAAATGATTCTTACAGCTGGATCTCAGCAAAATAGCAGAAGAAGGGGAGTGGAGGTGGGGTGGTCAACCGTGCCCTGGGGTGCATCAAGCACTGCATTGCAGCCGGTCGAGGGAGGGGCTTGTCTCGCTCTACTCTGCGCTGGTGCGGCCTGGCCTCGAGTGCTGTGGGCAGGTTTGGGTGCCACAGTACATTAGGGGTACGCAGCTACTAGGGAGTGTCCAGAGAAGAGTCACGAAGTTGGTGAAGGGTTTAGAGGAGAAACCGTTTGAGGAGTGGCTAAAGTGACTTAGTTCGTTCAGCCTGGAGAAGAGGAGGCTGAGGGGAGCCCTCATCGCGGTCTGCAGCTTCCTCACAAGGGGAGGAGGAGGGGCAGGCGCTGATCTCTCTGGTGACCAGTGACGGGACCCGAGGGACCGGCAGGTAGATGTGCCAGGGGAGGGTTAGGCTGGGCATTAGGAAGAGGTTCTTTTCCCTGAGGGTGATGGAGCCCTGGAACAGGCTCCCCAGGGAGGCATCGTGGCACCAAGGCTGACGCTATTTCAGAAGCACTTGGACAATGCCCTTGGAGAAATGGTGTGAATTTGGGGTTGTCCTGTGCAGGGACAGGAGTTGGACTTAATGATCCTTGTGGGTCCCTTTCAACTCAGGACATTCTAGGATTCTATAAGTTGCTTTCAGGCTATGCAAAAAGCAAGAGTTCAGCTCCTCTGAGTGCTCATTATAGGCAAGATATAACTCGCATCTGGCATGGTAAAATCGTGCTTCATAAGTTTATGTGACACATAGGAACAGATAGAATTATGCAATATCACTGTAAAGTGCAGATGTACGAATGCACGTTAACAACATCTCAGGGTCAAGGTCAGTGTGGAAGCACGTGCGAATGCCAGTTACAGTAAGACTTTAGTGTTAGATCGCTTCGTGAGGGGGAAAAAAAAGTATTTTCATGCAAGCTTTTTTGTGTTAAAAGCAGTAAAATGTGAGCAATTGTAAGAAGGACTTGGAGCTGTGTCCTGTGACTCTGGGCTGAGCACAGAGCAGCTGCTTTGCAGTATAAAGCAGAAGTAGATTTAGGTGAACGTGCCATCTGCAGCTGTGGTTACGTGACTGCTGTCTGCAGCTCTGTAGAGACTGGGCATCTGGAACTGAACAGGTCTGATTTCCCTGCATCCCAACTCAGGCTCTTCTGCTTGTGTAAAAACTACTCAGGTCTAAAATATATAAAAGAAAAAAAAAAGGCACTGCTTTCAGCTGGATTCTGCCTTTAAAACATGAAGTATCTTTTCTGATTTATGTTCAGGATTTCCTTTCTAGGATGCAGTAATTCATGAAAACTGCTTTAAAGCCATGACATCCCCAAAGATAAAGAATTACAAATTTTATGCAGTAGAATTTTCTGCGTATAACTTCTTGTCTCTTGAAATTAGGGCTTTAAGCAAAGCATCAAATACGAGTTTTATGGTAATACTTCGGAGTTATTAACACTGCAACATTTCCAGTTTCTTGTCCCCTCTAATGTTTTAATTAATTCTGACCTGTAGTACAGAATTCAATTACTCTACTTTTGCTATATTGATGTGACTACCATAAATGCAAAACTCTGCTTGGTTTGTAGGTGCTCTTCTAGTAGTACAGCACTTGGGAAGCCTGTGGAAAATTCAGGAGGTATGGTGCCTTTAATTACTAGTTTCTTGCATGTACTGTTTTAATCTCCAAACAACATAGCATGTCAGGAGATATAGAAGACATGAATGCCCTCTTTCCTCTTCTCAGATTTTCTTCCCCATCCCCATCTTCATTGTGCAGAGATTTCCTGGCTTAACTTGATTACCCTCACTACCAACTAGCTCTGTGCTCTGAGAGCAGGAACTGAGTTGTCCAGTTCCACGAGCTGTCCAGTTGCTCCTTGAAATTGAATAAACTATGAAATGAAAATAAGGAGTATTCCACCGTAATCCTCACAGTTTCCTTCATGTTCTTGCTTCTTCTCTGTACTCCTTACCATCTTGTTGCTATGAGTTTTGTGGGAAAAATAATCTGGGATGCTTGGAGTCGTGCTGCACATGGGAACAAGTTCCTGTCAGTCAGTAACAGCTCATGGAAGCATAAACACAGAGGCAGTGGGAGAAGTGCCTCTGTAGACCCTGGCTCTGGGGATTGTAATCAGGAGGTCCGACATGCTCCTCTGTGAATTAATTTGCTGAGATGCTTTACTGACAACCTCTAGCTGCTTCTTTTGGTATCGTCCTTTTTCTTTTTTCCCCTCTGGGAAAGCTGGGCAGATTGATCTGTGGGGTGGAAGGAACTGAGTGGTTGGTGTCAGGCTATTGGAGTAAGAACCCGAGAGGGTACCTTGCTGCAGTCTTCAGGCAGGCTGAACTGGAGAAGCCACATGGGCAGAGGCAGCAAGCTTGAAACTGGAGGACTAATAGTAGGAAAGCAAGGGACTGGGAAAGGCTGGGGCTCAAGCTAGGAGATATGGGATAAGGATTGGAGAAGCTTGAACGGGTAAATGGGTACAGTCTCTTTGACATTTGTTTACCACAGGGCCCTGATCCTGTCTA
This sequence comes from Phalacrocorax carbo, assembly GCF_963921805.1. Taxonomy (NCBI): domain Eukaryota; kingdom Metazoa; phylum Chordata; class Aves; order Suliformes; family Phalacrocoracidae; genus Phalacrocorax; species Phalacrocorax carbo. The sequence goes on along the minus strand of NC_087516.1, from coordinate 7,000,594 downwards.
GGCACAAGACACTTAAGCTCCCCACCAGCCTTGTCTGTTTTCATTGCAATGAAGTGTGGCCGACGTTAGACTGGTTTTAAAATCTCTGCTTTAGTACTTTCAGCTGGATCAGCTTAAATCATCAGTTTTCATGAGGTGAAGTTTTTCTTCAGGCATCTGTTTGTTTCTAATAACAGTTTTAATATTGTTTCTCATAGTTACTCAAGAAGAAATTGTCCTCCCACGAAAGAAAACCTGGTGAGTGTTTACTGCTGGAATATCTCTATTGACCTGGAAGAAAATCATTGTTAACTAAATGTAATCTGTCCACCAAAGCTGAAAAAGAAAATTCCAGTTGTTGTATTCCTGGATTTAATGTCCCACTAGTGGCTTTCCTGCTGACCGGGAGCTCTAGGAATATTCTTGACACTTACTCACTTGGCAGAGTATGTACACTCTGTTCCTGACCTTTCTTTTAGAAACAGTTACAAGGACTGCATTTTTAAGCCTCGTTCTGTTTCTTTGTGAAAGATCACATTTGCTAGAAATCTGTAAAATCAAGTTCATTTGGCTGACTGCATGTAGTTGTGTTTCTTTCGGCAAAATAAACTTGGCCATTGATAGCTGGCTGAATAAATCCTGTTTAGAAATGCAGCTGAGCAAAAGCTATTTTGTTGGAAGCACTTAAGATGAAGTTGCATGACTGTACAGCAAAAACTAAGTTTATTGCCAAATGGTGTCTGCATGTAAACCTAAAGTAAGACCACCTTCACCTAAACACTTTCAGTGGCCTTTGTTTGAAACACAACCAAAGTCTTAAGGATCCACAGGGACAGGAGTCCTGAGAAATCTAGTTTTGTTTTGTCTTTTTTGTTTTACTCCCAAGACTTGTCTTGCAGAGGGACTCATGCATCCATCCCTCAGAGGCAGCGCAGTCTTAAGGGGCTCTGAGGGGAGCATTCCAGGGAATTCCTCTGTCCTCCTCGTATGGCCCGTCTTTCTTTGATAATGTATAATAAGACCAGGAGTGGTAGCAGGAAACACACATACTTTTCTGGTTTTCCTCAAAGTCTTTTCTTTTTCCTGTGGTTGTTCCAGAACTGAGACTGTTTTTGCAGTTGAAGTTTCCTTCCCTTTGCAAAAAGTGGTATTTTCTAAGTGCAGCAAACCCGTTATTTCCTACAACTGAAAATCCTTACGGGCCAGGATAATCCTGTGCTTGTTTTGCATACAGCATAATGCATAACAAGACTGAGTATTAATCAGAGCTCCTTTATGTTTAGGGATAAGCTAGCGGTTCTTCAAACATTGGCTTCTACTGTGAACAGGGTAAGTAGTTCGGTTGATCATGGAGGTAGGTTGAGTTGCCCATCTCATGCATTAACCTTGCACTCTGGAGGCTCTTACTTCTACTTTGGCCACAAATGAAAGGTGGGACTTTTACATAAGTTTTTACAGGGATTTAACTTCCACTGAACATGTCTTTCTCTGTCCTTAAAGCTTCATTCTAGTGCTAAGAGATAGCTGCAACTGCCAGAAAAAGCTGTAATATTTTGATAAGGCTTTTGCTAACGTCAGGAGCAAGGGTCTTTGCCAGTTCAGCTTCCCAGTCCAGACTGCCTCTGCCCAATCTCAGTCCAGAAAGGAAGCCTTGCAAAGAGCAAGCAGTGTCTACTCTTGCTAGGCAACAACTGTAAATTCTGTGATGCCATCCTTTAATCCTGTCTGTCTTGGGTTCTGGAAAATGAATCTGATCCAGCAAGTCCCCTCTGCTACTCTGCAGCTGTTACCGCTGGGGTCCTGCTTGCTTTGCAGGGCACTCATTGCTTTTCGTGTTATAGCACGGACCCTTTTGTTGTCGCTATGTCAGCCTGCATGTGCATGTGTAATGGCAAAGCTGTTTTAAGTATTTCCAAACAGGCTAAACTTTCTGAACAAGAGGAGCTTTTGTGAAATGGGCATCAGGTGATGGTTATGTGGGAACTGTTCATTGTGCCTTAAATTCCATGGGGCAGTGTGATATGCCTACAGAGTGCCTGTGTACATATGTGTTTCAGTCCTGGGTTCTCCTTTCTACAGGATCCTACTGCTGCTCATTATATGTTCCAGGATGACCCTTTCCTTATGCCAAGAAATGCAGCCAATTCTGTAAGTATTTCCTTTCAAATCCTTGATAGCTTCCCCCTTCCCCCCACTTCATCTAGTCTATGAAAACTATCTAATGGAGCCTAGTTTCAGTTACAGAAGGAAATTAATGTATCAGACTTTCCAGAATTTTCTCCTATGTGTATTTCTGAATTCATAACAACTGCAGTATTTCTCTGGACAAAGCCACTCTGCACACACAAAGCTATCACTTCTTCCCGCCCCTGTAGGGACCTTCCAGCTGACACAGCTCTGTTAATGTTCCTGCAAGTTAGTGGCTTACCTGCTGAGTTGTTCTGTTTCTCCCTGTTCTTAGTCTGTTAAATAACTCACAACCATAATTCTTCAGGTGAGGCATTCAACCTCTTAAAACTGTGTTTGTATACCTTGGATACAGACTGTGAATGTGTGGTGCTGCAAGTGTTGAGATTTAGTGCTTACAGTTTAGTTAAATTTGAATTAAATGTATGAATTAAGATGCACAAGGTCACTTGTGTGTGTGTTACTACACAGAGATACGTTATCAGTTAACTGTCCCCCGGAATTTCAGTTTTATCACAGAGCAGCTCTTTGGTAACTTAGGCTTATGGAAACAGTAGTGTTGAGTTCATAATAGAAAGGAAGGAGGAAAGCAGTCTTCCCCTGATGTTAACTCTGCGTAAGATTAAAGAGCATGAAGCTGAGGCAGGAGAAGACAGAACTGGAAATGAGAGCAAGAAGGAGCTGCTCTGTGTGAGGTTAATTGGAGTGTAGCGAAGGAAGCCTGGGAACTGCGATGTTGTGGCAGATCAGTGATAACGTTACGAGAAAACTTGAGTTCTTCTGCATACCAGAGGTGAAGTCATTGAGAAGGCCGAAGGCAGCTCTTGAATCATGAAGAGTTTTAAAGGAAGCGGCAAAGGAAGGTCTAACTTTAGAACTTGAGGAAAAGAGGTGAGTGGGAATCAGGGGATGCTCTTGGAAATGGCAGTCAGGGAGAGAAACGTCCGAGTGCTGTGACTCTAAAAAGATGGTTGCTTTTGAGCTTGAGGTAGTAGAGCAGCATTTCAGGTATCTAGTACAGAGCTTTGTCTGTGAACTAATTAACAGAAAAGTAAATTACAGTCTCATTTAAAGAATAGACATTCTTGTATTGGCATAAATACCAGAATGTTTATCTGGAGTGTTGTCTTGTGTCTGTGTTATTACTAAGAGTTGAAAAGGAAGCATGAGTTTAATTTCATTCCATCAGAACACTCAGTGTTACAAAAAATGTTTTACTCGCTCTCAGCCTTTTAATTGCGTGTTTCTTCATCTTGTTGTCTCTCCTATGCAGCGACTGTTTGCATTGTCGAAGGAGTCTGGGAAAAATACTGCAAAATACATTATTAAGCAATTTCCTCAGTATTTTGACAAGACTTTAGCAGAGCCCAACGTATCAGTAAGATTTTTGCTTTTCATTTTCATTGTATTTGTGCTTTGTCAGGTAGTGAAATCAACTGTAAGCCTGGTCCAAAATTAACATAAAGGATAATTTTGTTAATTGTTTTGTAGACAGCTGTGAAAGCAGCATTGTATTTCACCTTGGTTCTGAAGTGAACGTTTTTCCTTAGGAATTCAGTATCTCATCGGGTTCTTTAGATAAAAGTAAGAAAAGGAATGTGGTTTAGATGTTGACTTCCTAGCATGAAAGTGGGAGATCAGGATGTGTGGTCCTTCAACACCAAAAGAACTCAGCAGTCCTGTGAGACTGGGAGGGTTGGGATGTTGTCAAAGCAGTGTACTGGGTGAAATGTAAGCAGGTTTGGTTAGTGTTTCAGCAGTGGCCTAGAGGATGTTTGAGCTCGTGTCTGACTTGCAGTCTTTGCTTTTAGTGCTTGATGCCTGAGACTCTTACACCTCAGATTGAAGGAGTGAGTGAGGAATCTCTAAAAGAACGTGTCCACCTCAGAAGGGTGAAAGATTCTGTGGACCTGTTTGATCAGCTCATACAAGCAGGTATGTGGTCACCTGCCGTACTCTGTGGTGGAGCTCTACTTAAATTGTGGTAAAAATATCTTAGTAGCTGGCACAGGCTATGGAGACAATTCCATGGTTATCTTGCTGCCTTTCACAACTGGCTCTGGTCCAGTGAAGTGGTTCTTCAGAATTATTGGGCTGTCCTTATCCAGTGCTTGTCTGACATGTCACTTTGGTGATACAGAGGACAAATGATTCCTTGATCGAGGAGCAGATGATACGGTTTGAGGTTTTTTTTCTTTCCTTCCAAAGTGGAAGAATTTGTGATGCAGTAGAGTAGGGCCTGTTGTGAGCAGATGCTGTGTGATTAGGTGATACCATTCTGCCCACAAAGGCCCTCGTGGGGTAACATATTGGTTGGTATGAGCTACAGCTGTGCTGAGTGCCTGGCTGCGTGCTGGACTGGTATAGCGTACCATCAGAGTGCCCTTCCATGCACCTGCCCTCAATAAATGAGTCTTTCTCAGTTCCTCCTTAATTTGGACCTTATCTCTGTCATGGGTGAATGAGGATGAAGCATTAGAAAACTGTCACTGCCACAGCATCTGAAGGAGGAAAGCCTACTGGGAAGGTGAGACCTCATGCCCACTACAAGATGGAAAGGAGATGGTTCCATCAAATAGTTATTTTCTTTTGTTGGTTTTAAATTTGTTTCATAGGAAGTGAAACACGCAAAATGATCTTCACAGCAGGGTTTACTCTAGGAGTTGTTATGAAAAAGCACTAGAAATTTCGGATGTTGTGTTGGGCTTGTGCTGTTTCACAATTTTGGCTGCCAATTGCAACCTCCCTCTCCCACTTTGTTGGGAAAACTACCCTTTTAGTGGCTTCAGTAAAAAAAACCAAACAGTCTAGTTTGGTGTAAAAATTGTCTCCTACTGTGAATGGGTTTGTGGAAGCATTAGTGTCACACCCAGGTTTTACAGACTTGCTGGAGAACACCTTTATGTCAAAAGAGAGCTGGACGTAACTGGGTGTTTGAAAGTTCTGTTATGGCTGTAGAATGTGTTCTTTACTTTCTCTGTGACTGTTGTACCTCCTTATTTTCCATAGGCACTCCTGTATCTCTGGAGACCACAAACAGCCTTTTGGATTTGTTATGCTTCTATGGAGATAGAGAACCTACTCCAGAAAAAGAGGAAGAAGAAAAAGAGGATTTGGAAGAACCACAGGTATGAAAAACCTGTTGATCTGTGTTTATTTCCTTCATATGTAGTGGGAGCGCATCAAGGTGCTGTCAAGATTTTTGTACTGTCACTACCTGCCTAGGAGGTGGTGTGAGGTGGGTCAGGTGCCATCAACATTCCCTAGAGATACAGCAGTTACAACAATCCTGTGTCTAACCTACTAGCAAAAGTAGTTTCCGTAAAGCTGAACTTAGCAACTGGAACCCTGTCTTGGCTTAGTTGTGCTGAACTGCATTTAAATAACTGTTTCTCACTGACAGCCTTGTTGTTATAGTAGCCTGCAAAGAAGAACTCTAGTACCTCTAGCCTAAAACCAGTTAGTTAATTTTCTGCCAGTCTCAACCATAATAAGTAGATTTCAATGAAGTTGAGGGCTCCCTGTGTGACCTCAGAGTGTCAGGGTGCAGGGTAGATGTGTCACACGATACCTGTCCCTGGGAAACTGTTTAAGGAGAAGGGGTTTTACAGAGTATGTGCTATAGTCTAATGATTCCCACCAGCTCCACAAATACATATCATTTGTCTTGTTAGTATGTTTAATAGCATGAATAGTATTCTTAATGTAGTTATTGCTTCCTGAACATTATAATAGAAATTATTGTAATGTAACCCATTAAACAACGCACCTTTGGTACCATATAAATTGGTTTTGAACTTCTGTGTTGTTACCAAATCACGTCATGTGATGTTTAATCATAACTTCGGACTCTGAGAAACTTATTTCTGCAAAAATCTCTCCAGGTGAACGTTTCAGAGCAGAAGGCTCCAAAGAGACAATTCCAAAGAGGTTCACAGTCATCTGGCTCTAGATGGAGGTATAGAAAATGTTGCCAGTATTCCCGTATTCAGTGGTCTGTGTGCATGCTTTGTTGTTATAAAAAAAGACTTTTTAGCTGCCCATACTTGCAGATGTTACTTGTTAAACACATCTGTGTTTGCTAATCTTTAAAGTGTTGCTGGAAATCTGGTAAATGATTGTAGGATAGCTCAAAGTGTCACAAGTAACACATTTGAATGTCAGCCCTTGGGAGTACAGCCCATTACTTTGTTCAGCATGTTGAGTCCTTTTCCTAAAGGTATCTTTTATTGAGCTCTTTAACATTGAACTTGTTCATTGATTCTAGGGAGGACAACAATGCTGAAAGGATATTTAAGATAATGCCAGAGAGGAATGCACACTCCTATTGCACAATGATCCGTGGAATGGTGAAGGTAATGTTACCCATCAGTGCTGGGAGGACTTTTTTCAGCTTGTGAAATCTCACACAGTCGTAGAGATTGTTTATTTTTGGTTGTTTGGGTTTTCTTTTTGCAGCACGGGGCTGCAGCTAAAGCTTATGACATGTACACAGACTTGCTGAATGAAAGACACAAGGGTAAGTGTCTCCTGGTTTGACTTGTGGTCTTCTAAGTAGCTGCAGCCAGTTGTTGGGTGCATGAATATTTCCTTCATGGCAGTGATGATTGGCGCAGGGGTACGGACCTCAGCTAGATCATGGGAGCTGAATGCAAGCTGGGTTTTTTGGTGTAGCCTGCGTGTGGCCGGCTCACTGGAAACAGGTTTGCATGAGACTCTGCCAAAAACTGAGCCATGTTAGAATAAACTGTTTTCTGTGAAATATAATTGTCAGTTAAAAGTAGTTACCTTACCTTTCCAGCTGATGTGCACACCTTCAACGCACTGATTACGGCAGTCCCATATCTAAAGGAGAGGTTCTTAGAAAGATGGGAATTAGCCAAGGTAAGGAGGTAGAGAGAAAGAGGTGGGAAGGGGTAAGAGTGTAGGGGTTGGGTCTGCTTTATCAATAGAATTTTGCAGTTGTTAGAAGGCTGAAAACAAGAGCTTTGTCTGAAGATACTAATATCTGGTGCAAAGGAAGTAAGCTTGTGTAAACATATGGGCTAACTCTTGGGGAGTGGAAAATGCACAAAATCCAACCTTGCCCTTGCAGAATGGTTTGCCTTGTGAGAACATATCTGATCCAAGAACTCCCCAGACAGAAAGTAGTTGAGAAATTATTCTGGGACATTAAAAAAAAAAAATTTAGATAAACTCTTCTCTGAATTGTGATTCGTGGTGGTGTGATGGAAATAGAATTTTGAGAGGTAACATTAGAGGCTCCAGTTTTAGTGATGTAACATCAGTAAGGAAAGTGAGTGTGTAACTTCAAAAATGTCCTTGATGTTCTGGACACAATTCTCCAAGATGTAATCTGATGTAATTTTGTAGTCTTGTTTTTTTGGTCAAATTAATTAAGAATTAGATGGTCCTCCCTTAAAAAATGATCAGCTGAGGTAGAGTCATTCATGTGAAGGGGGTCAGAAGGATTAGATTGAGGAAATGCATGTATATCTATCTACCTGAAAGCTGAAATGTCATCCATAATATGTCAGGCACTAAGGATTTGGGTATTTTGTTTTAAGGTCTTCCTGAATCACATGGCTCAACAGGGAGTGCAACCAAATCTGCTAACTTTTAATGCTGTACTGAAGACCCTGAGAAGATGTGGTACTGTAGGCAGAAGTATGTCTTTATTGGTGATAAAGGAAATGGAAGCACTTGATATAGGTAAGAGAACCAGAATGGTTATTGTGTTCTAGTGCCACCTCCAGGACTTAAGAGTTCGGCAGCAGCAAACAGCACAGTGGTTCCTAGTTGCAGGGAAGAAGTCCAAGGCTTGTGGAAAAAAACATTTCTCACTGTGTTCTCAACCTCACTATTTGTTTCCTTCTACAACAGAATTGAGAAATAAAAATGCATAAGTACTGAGCTGTGGCCACTCAGGAAGCCAGTGCCTGTGGATTTCAGATTGAATCATAATCTTCAGAGTCTTTGTTCAGTGTGGATTACTAACTACAACATAGAGGGTGTACTTGGCTCCTTAGGTCAAATCCTGAAGCATTTTGATGCTGTAGTGTTTTAGGTCAGGAGCATGTTTATCATTACACTTTTACCTGTAGTACTCAAGGACAGGTGCGTGCGTGCAGTGGGGAGTGTGTCCTGGCCCACGGGCTCTTTCTCAGCTGGGTCCTTATTGTAGGACCGCTGTAGAAATAGTGAATAATATAAATATATGTTTGCAGCAGTCCATCAGCTGAGCCTGTTAGCTTCCCTAGGATGAAGGAGATTTACTTCACAAGCCACCCTAGCCAGTTCAGGTCTATATATCTACATCTCTACAGAAAAAAAGCTTTTGATCTAATTGACGTTTTTTGATGTCAAGTAAACACTGCAAAAACAGGGAATGTTCGCATAGCTGATTTGATGTCTTGTAGAGTGTGCTTTGCCCTGGTAATGTCCTTGCTGATACACCACAGATAGGTTTGTGAGTGGAATGGAAAACTAGTTATGAAATACTTTTGCTTTTAATTGAGAGGAGGGAAGCTTGGCCGTCCGCCCTGTAGCAATACAGTGCTTCAGCTGGTGGTCCACCCTCAGGCTGTCGTCTCTGCCAGTTGTATGTGAGGTGTGGTCCAGCATTAGGGTCAACAGGGAGAGAAATGATAAAGTTTATGCGTGCTGCCTGACAGGAAGGGCTGGAGACTGAATTAGAGCTCAGGCATAAGCTCAGCCAAGAATGTTGAAGTAAGTTCAATGTTTTTGCTTTTCAGAGCCTAGCCTTGCAACGTATGATCATCTTCTCTTCATATTTTATAGAGGAGGTACGTGCAAAATCAGCTTGTTCTTGAATGTGTCCTGTTTAACACCTGCTTTAAATGCTTTCCAAATGCAGTGGGTGAAGGCAGCTGATTTATGGGTTCAAAGACAACTTCTTATGTGTGCAATCCTAATGTTACCTGTGCAGTCTGATTCTGCCTGGGGGAAGAAAAAGCTACAGAGGATCATAACCTCTTAAGGGAGGGAAGAGTCCTTGTGTTTTGAGAATGGGCAGAACTGGAAAGAAAGCCTGTTTCCTTCCCATTTGTGCTCACAAGTTGGTAAAGCTAAAGAGCAAGTGCTGTGCAGTCTCTGTGGAGGCTGGATCTGACTACCACGCCTGTGATTTCACAGATGGTGCCACTCATAAGGAAGAAATTGTTTTCTGCAACAGTTCTGTGCATTGGAGCTGTCCTGAAATACAGCTGTGTTAGGAGGCAGGAGCCCAGCTGTTGGAGGTCCTTTAGCCAAAAATCTATGGGCTTGGGAAGAGAATAGACACAGCAGTGATAACTGCAGTCCTTGTGTTCTAACAAACGTGAGGGACTGCTCTGGAGTCTCTTTTTGTTGTTTATGAAATGCATTGCTTTTCCAAGTGCCATATTCTAACAGACAAACTTGCAGGCCTGTTGGATTCCTTGCTAGAAAGTACTTGTATGTTTCTTAATCTGCCCAGTTGTGCTCTGGTAATCTGGCCATAGTAGGGCAGATTTTAGTGCAAATAAAACTGCAGCTGGTGTGGGGCACCACGAGTAGGGGTGCAGATAGGAGAGTCATGACGCTTGTTGAAACCGTGGTGCTTGTTTCCATTTCCATAGTATTTTTGCAAGCTGAAGCTTTTTACTGATATGTGATGTTGCTTGTCTGTTTGTCCCGTAGGTGATCTTTGCCCATCAGGCATCATCTCTGAGGTGCTAGATGATGTTGAAAAGAGGACCTTCACTCCCCAGGACCCTGATGATGGTATGGACTTCTATATAGCTGATAATCTGCATTGTTTAAGCTTGGGTGAAAAGGTTTTTAGGGAATTTCGAGTAGTTCTACCCAACTAGAAAGAATGCATGCAGCTTGCTTGTATCAGTCCCTTCTGGTACTTTCTGGATACAAAGAAGGACAAATTCCAGCACTGGGAAGGTGTGCTGTGCATTGGCGCACTGGCTTCTGTGTGGAAGTAGGAACATACCCCATGTGAACAAGTGGTTGAGTCCCACACCATAAAAAACACAAGGCAGTTTACAAGACTAGTTTAAGGAGGAACATGTGCTAGCAGCTTCATGAAATTATAAACGTCTGGTGAACAACAGTTTTTTGTTGGTGTATGGTTTGAGTTCCTATTCTAGTTCTTCCTAATCCTTTTCAGAAAATTACATGAAATAAAGCTTCATGTAAAACTGCAGTTTGGGCCTGTAGAAGGGGTAGATTCTGAACAACCCATGTCTCACTGGCTCTTTCTGCCAGCTGTATGTACATGGCTTGGATGAGAGGCAGTGGGCACAAGTTGGAACACAGGAAGTTCCACTTAAACATGAGAAGACTTCTTCCCTGTGCGGGTGCCAGAGAAGTGGCACAGGCTGCCCAGAGAGGCTGTGGGGTCCCTTCCCTGGAGACATTCACACCCCGCCTGGACGCGGTCCTGTGCCCCCTGCTCTGGGTGTGCCTGCTCCAGCAGGGGGTTGGGCAAGATGATCTCCAGAGGTCCCTTCTAACCCACACCAGACTGTGGTTCTGTGACTTTGCCCTAGTGTGTTCATAAGTGCTTCTGTACCTTGGGAAGTAGATGCAGCTTCAGTCTGAAGAAGAGTGTGGCAAAGAGGGGTCTGTAGCTTTGCTGTGTACAATGTGGTGTTAACAAAGCATCAGAAGCCACTCTTGAGCAACTGACAGTTCAATGTATGATAGGGTGAAGAAGCTATTGCAGTGGATGCTTCAGGAAACCAATGAGGGGTTGATATGGTTTTTGGCCATTTAATGGACAAAGATTAGGAGATGTTATGTTGGAGTAGTATATTAGGTTATCCTACCAGCATTTGGGGTTTTTTGTCCTTGGAAAGAAGCCTGGAAATAGAATGTTGCACACCTCTTTTGTTTGCTTCTGTCCCGCAATGTGTGTTGTACTGTTTCTTGCTCTGGCTCTGAGCTGTTGCCAGAAGTGTAGACAATGACTATACCTGCTCTGCTCCTTCACACTCTGTAGAAATACCACTCTTAGCAAAGGCAGGGATTATGGGCATGCAGATACAGGCGTTGCCTGGATCATGGGAGTTGATGAGCTTTTCTACACAGTGGGGGGGGAGAGAGAGAGAGAGAGGGAGAGATTGCTCACATAAGACTAGATCAAAGGCACTTTGTCTAAGCAAAATGTGTGTGTAAACATTTTCTGCTCTTCTTCAACATGGGGTCTCTCTTCGTGCTCTTTTGGTAATTGCTATTGCAGAATTCAGGTTGACACTGAACAAAACCGAGGCTTGTTTTTCCTTAGTGTGGTGGTGTGTGTGAACTGACTCTTACCTTCAGAAGCCTTGTGTTTCCTGCAAGGCCTTTCCATGGCCCAGAGGATTCTGTAGGCTGCAGCTGAACAGTCAAATAACACAAAAACATCTTTTCTGAGTTAAAAGTCTTGTAAGGGAAAGGGAGTGTATTTTATCTAATGGTTTTAAGGAAATTCCCTTGCAATTCTTTCTGCCATTTTGGTACTCACAGCTAGCATTTGTTTCAGTCTCTGATAGCATCCCATGCCCTTATGTCTCCTTCAAAAAACCAAAACCACCTATCCAAAATTCTCATCACAAAAACAAGCTACTGATGAGCGTAGTTCGTGTCCTCTTCCCACTGGGGCTTTCTTTGCCTCCCTCAGGCAGCATCAGTCTCCATGCTGCTTTGAAATGTTAGTTACAGAAACCAGAGTCAAAGCCTCACAAGACTGTAAGGAGACATTCTCAGGGGGCAGTTGTATGTTCTTGGGCAGCTCCAGGGTGTACTGAAGAGGTGGGTAACCTGCCTGAACACCTCTCTGTTGCATGTGTTCTCTTCCGCTGGAGTAAATAGAGAAGATGAGTGATGTGGCTGCCTTCTTTTGTAGCTGCCTGATAGACAAATAATGCTGTCTTGCAACGAGCAAGAGAATGTAGCTTTTGTAAAAGGGCCTAAAGTCAAACAGATCATCTGCTTAGATCTGTCTCCAAAAGCACAGCAGTGTAGTTGCCTCCAGACCACTGTTTAGCAAAGCTCATAATGCACCAAAGTCTCACATATAATGTGAAGAGCCCTGCTAGATTGTCAAATGGAGCTACAAATTCAGTTTTCTGATTGAATGCGTCTCGGCTGTCTCCTGGGAGGCTGGGTTAATGTATGTCTTCTTGGAAGTTTGAAGCTAACAGACTCTGTTTTCTCCCTTTCAGCCAACTTTTTTGCCACCGCTATGCAAGCGGTAAGTACCTCTTCCCTGCAGTCAGAGTTCCTTTGAGCCCTCCAGCTGTTTCAGAATTGCCTGTGAATTTTCCAACCTGTCATGCAAGGTTTAGTCTCAATATCTTTTTCTTTTCACCTGTGTTCATCACCTCCTGTCACTTTCCTCCGTAATTCTGCAGTTCTTCACTTGATACCTCCTAAATTGGTAACTGGCATGCCTGTGATACGCGCATGTCTTGCTCGAGATGACTGAGTAAGCCCCTGTCTTCTGTGCCCTCCCTCCTCCTCCTGGAGCCACCACAGCGGTGAGGTGGTCTCCGCACCAGAACGTGTCAGTTTAGGTTAGAAAGCTCTTGGCCCACTGGGAGAGTTGCACGTTTGTCTCAACTATACAAAATGCCTTGGCAGTCACTGTGTCCTGTTAAAAATGTTTGCTTTCAGCACATTGCCCTTCATACCTTTGTGAAAGTGGGTCTCAGAGGGATGCATTAAGTGTTATCTTTGGTAACTTTAAAATCTAACCGGTTTATTGCAGTGCTGTGATCTGAAGGATATCAAGCTCGCCTATCGGTTAAACAAGGCAATGGAGAAGGGAGACAATTGGAAATTCTTGGACGTGGATCGGTTAAATGCCTACTGGTGAGTGAGGTGCAGCTTAGATTCAGTGTCTTGTGCATTGTTGCTAATTTGCAAACTAGAATTCGAACGCTGTGCAAAAGGATGCTTTGTTGAACATTGTCAGGCTACTGTATGTGCAATTTGGGAATTAGGCCCCTCTTAAGGACAGTGATAGCTTAGGATTTATTTTCCGTTTGTTGCCTTGCCCGAAGTGAAATAAAGTCTTGGAGCATCAGTTCAGCTTAATCCCCATCAAACACCTGCACCAACCAGTTGTATTTTCTGCAATCCTGTTGTCCAGTTAGGATGGCAGCATAGGAGAGAACACCAAAATAGCGTACAGGGCAGACCTGGCTCTCCGCGTGGTATGGTAGAGAGAGGCTGCAGTGCAGCAGGTGTGTTTAGGCACCAAAATCCTGCGTCCTGCCATTTGTCCAACATTTGACACTGTAATCATGGCAGCTGAAATGTCTTTACTGATGTTATTAAGTGCTGCAGTGGCTGAACACAATTAAGCGCTTCAAGGGTACTGGTTTGAAGAGCAGCCTATTTAGGCATTGGAACTAGAGATGCTCCAGTAAATTAATGAAAAATAATGATCAATATAAGATGCAGTTTTCAGGGGTGGGATGATTCATATGACTTTACCTTATTTAGCCTGTAAATAAATCAAGGCAAATTAATTTCTTGGTCTAGATATTTTTCCTATTTAGTGCGTTAGATCAAGGTCCCAGGTGCGTATTGCGAACTTGCACAAGTAACCAGGTTAATTTAGTTCATTTCTGGTTCTTAACGAGAGGTTGCATCTGAGAGAGAATCAGATACCTCAAACCTGGTGTCAGGCAGGGAGATGGTATTTTTTGTTTGAGATTTTAATATCCAGTGTCCATTTCTTACTAATTCTGCCAATTACTGAGTGTCAGCATTTTCTCTTGAAAAAAAAAAAAAAACAAATTGCTACTGCATTTTTAATTGTGTGGAGTGTTGCAGTCACCCAGGGAAGTTTCCCTGATCTGCCATACAAATCTGATCAGACCACCACCATTGGCTGGTGCTTCTGTATGGTTTGGTTGATGTAATCATTACTGAATTAGAATGTTTTCCCCCTCCTGTAGGTCAAAATTCTTTTCACTGTTGTGTATGATGGAACAAATTGATGTTGTGTTGAAATGGTACAAAGGAATGTCCCCTTCGGTAAGTGTGTGTTAGGGTAAGCGAGCGGCAAAGCGTCAGTATGGAGAAACAGACCAGTTACTGTTCACTGAAGTGATGCTCTTCCTCCAGCTCTTCTATCCAACTCCTAAAAATATATTGGACCTCCTTCAAGCACTGGATGCAGCCAACCACCTGGAAGTGATCCCTTCAGTCTGGGAAGGTTAGTGGCAGCCGTATGGCTATGTAGGCAGTTTGTCTGATGGGAGTTGGGAGCAATGCAAAGTGGGAGGTGGTTGGGAAACCTCCCAGTGCTCAGGGTAGCCACGGTAAGGAGCTTTGGCATGAGGGATGTTATTCCTTGGTGCAGCAGTGGGGCTGCTGCGTGTAAGAAAAGCAGAACTGATAGCACAGACTGCCAGAGAGATGGCTGTGTCACAGGTAAATGTCAGCGTCTTGGAAAACTGAACGCTTACCAGAGAGAAGTACCTTAATGGCCTGGGTTTAAATCATTTAAATTACTTTCCTGTTTTTTGCCCCTTAAGAGGAGGAGACAAGAATGCAGGTACAGGCTCCAGCACACAGAAAATACCCTACCGTCACCCAACACTGAGGGGCCAGACAGGTTCTTTTAGGGATCCTTGGCAGAATGACAGCACTAATTTGTAGTTACAGTTAAAGTTTTATTTTCTTAACAGGATTTTATGATTAGCTTAGCATAGAATTTCTACTCTGAATAGCACAGGATTTCTGTAAGTAGAATCAGTGTAGTACAACTTTACAAGTACCGTCGTACAGAATTTTGTAGCACTGCTTGACTTATGCTTTCTAACCTGGACCCTCTGCAGATCGGGTCAAATCTTAATATTTTATTTGAACAGAAAAAATGTGTTTGGTTTGTGTACTTGGTGCACAGGACCTTCAGGGCCTGATAATGAGGGGAAAGGGAACTATCGCATGACCCGTTCAGTCACAGAGGATGGCTTTTTGCCTTACAAAATGGTATTAGTTATGCTGACAGTGTTACCAGGAGGTGGGAGCAGGGGGTACTGGTCACACCTACTAAGTCCTGCCTTTCTCTAAACAGATATGAAACAGCTGGGGTTTAACAGGAGGCAAGACCTGTTGGAAGAGCTCTTGTCTTTGATGAGCAGGGAGCAGCACCCTGAAGAGGTAAGGAAGCTGTCATGGTTTCACCCCGGTAAACAGCTCAGCCCCACCCAGCGGCTCACTCACTCCTCCCTGGTGGGGTGGAGAAGAGAGTCAGGAGAGTATAAGTGAGAACTCCTGGGTTGAGATAAACACAGTTCAACAGGGAAAGCAGAAGCCGCACACGCCAGCAAAGCGAACCAAGGAATTCATTCCCTCCTTCCCACGGGCAGGCAGGGGCTCAGCCATCTCCAGGAAAGCAGGGCTCCATCACACGTAACGGTGACTTGGGAAGACAAACGCCATCACTCCGAGTGTCCCCCCTCTTCCTTCTTCTTCCCCCAGCTCTATGTGCTGAGTGTGATGTCACATGGTGTGGGACATCCCTGGGGTCAGCTGTCCCAGCCGTGTCCCCTGCCAGCTCCTTGTGCCCCCCCAGCCCCTTGCGGGTGGGGTGGGGTGGGGTGAGGGGCAGAAAAGGCCTTGGCTCTGTGCAAGCCCTGCTCGGCAGGAACCAAACACCCCTGTATTACCAACACTGCTTCCAGCAGAAATCCAAAACAGTCCCGTACCGGCTACTGGGAAGAAAATCAACTCTGCCTAGCCAAAATCTATGTCGACTTACCCAGGCCTGCTAAGCCGTTCGGCTTGTCTTCAACCTACAGAGAAACCTCAGATTAACACAGCAGATGATTGCTTCCTTAACAGGGTTTGGAAGAGCGATCCAGCCCAGCCAGCCACATCTCTGGGGAAGCACATGGCAGAATTCAGGGATTTTTGCCAACGCTGCCATTGCAGTAGCTGGCTTCTCAGGCTGAGGAGGGTTAAAGGCTTACAGGTACTGCAGAGGTCTCTTAAGTACAGCTGTCCCTGCAAAGCCGTCTCGGAGCTTGTCTAGTGGGGGCAGTTGTCCGGCCAGAAGTGAGGTTTTTCTGCCAGGAGTACCCGCTGTTAATTCACAAATTTAAATCAGATACAGGGCAGACCTGTAGGAGGAATCGCACTGAAAAAGCTATGTTAGTCCTAGAAGTTTTGGGATTAATAGCACAATCTTTTCACAGATTCAGCTGGCGTTCGCCAAGTGTGCTGAAGACATCAAAGCTGTCCATGAGCAAAGCAGGCGGGATCAGGCCCCGTTGGAATGGACCAGCAACATGCTGGGCCACGTCGTGCTGTTGTTTTCCAGGGCTGGGAGAACCCAGGACGCTTGGTACGTGTGTGGCTGCCGTGAGCTCCTGCCTTGCTGACACCACAACTCCAGGCTTAATCACAAAAATCAAAAGCTAACGACTGATCGCCTTGGAGTGCTAGTGCAAAGTGGGGGGATGAATCCTGCTGGGAATGTGATGGGGGGGTTCTTAATTTTTTTATTCATTCTTGGCACTGAGTTACAGTTGTCGATCTTAAAAATGGCTTAGAAGTTAATGTAGCAGCTAGCTGAGAGCATCGTACAGCTGCTCCTGGCAAGGTGGGGTTTGATGACCACTTCACTAAGTGCTGGTGATTTCCTACAGCCTCCCATTTTCTACTTTTTAGAACTCTTTGGAATTCAAACTGCTACAGAGATTATTTAGAGTTTAATTAAACTTTTAATTAGAATTAATCCTAATTAAAACTCTAAAGAGAGTATTTTTAGAACTCTCCAGTAGGTAGAATTTACTGTCCTACATGCTCTGAACTTGAAATACTGGTTAAAATATCTAGTCTCCAATTCAAGGCTCTGAGCTATTTTCTGTTAAATACAGATGTTCTGTTTGCACTGATTTATTTGAAGCAAAGAATTGACAAGTAGCCTTCTAAAAATATGTATTTTAAAGTGAACTTGCCGCCAGCTACGCTTTTTCTTTTTTCTGTACCAGTTAAGATATTTTGTGTTAGACTAGTCAGTGACGTGAGCTGGCACACGTTGCATCCGTGAGGGTACGGCATGGGATCTGTGTCAGATCAGTTTCATGAAGTAGAGCTTGTCTATGTTTCAGTAGGGTCTTATTCAAGAGATTTAATATCTCTCTGTTCCTATGTTGGTTTTGGGTTTTTTGTTTTGTTTTGTTTTTTTAATTATTATTTTGTTTTCTTTCGAACAGGAACATGATGGAGCGTTTCCAGCAAATAAACAGGATTCCCACGTGAGTACTTCTAGGCTCTGACTGCGGGTACTGAGGCTCCCCTTTGGCTGAGATTTTGCATTTCTGTTAGAACTGACAAGAGTTGTCCATATCTTATTGTTACTTCTGAAGCGTGAGTGTGTGTGTCTGTCTGTGCCTGTGAGCAGGGGAGTGTTTTTCTAGCTGATACGTTCCAAGACCAAGAATATGTCTCAAAAAACATTGAAAATGCAAAGAGGGGGTTTAAGTGGTTGACACTCAAGATGTCATCGAATGAAGCTCTGGGACATGGAGAACAGTGCCCTGATGAACTTGACATTAGAAACCAGTCTAAGCAGGACTCTTGAGAACCCCTTATTTCCTGTGTGCTCAAAAAAAAAAAATCTAATATGCTATTAACTGAGCATAGGTGCTTTGGAGGTGTCTGGATCTCTGAAGAGAAGTTTGTCAAGTCAAATCCTAAATCTTTTGTGGTACCCTGTTAGGCTACAACAGTTAGCTTTTCTCAGGGTTGTGGAGGAAAAAATTCTGTCTGAAGCAGAAAATGACTTTTAAGGAATAGTAATGCATTTAAGGAAAAAAAAAATCCCAAACAACTGCTTGATGCTCACGGAAATGAACGCCTCAGATCTGACGTTGGAGATGGGGGTTTCACCGAGAGGCACGCTGTCCTCAGTGGCTGCCCGCACCAGCGAGGGTGCGCGGTACCGCAGGCAGCTGTCAGTGGTGCTCTGTGCTCGCTCTCTGCGGCAGGCTGCCGCTGGTGCTGCCCAGGGAAGCCTCGACACTGCCAAGCCACCTCAGAGCCCCCGTCCCAATTTGGCCAACAGAGAAAGGGGAAGAATTCTTCCGAAATCGTGGTGTAGCTGATGGGTTGTGGATGTGAAGGGAAAGCAAGTCATTTCCCTGCAGTTACCAAATGGATCAGAGGCTCTTCTGGTTGAACTGTCCTCTTCCTTCCCTTCTCCGCGGCACCAGCTGCAAACAGACTTGTTTCCCTGCCTAAAGACAAGAGGGGTGTCTCCAGCAGCTGTTGCAGGTGACAAAGGAGCAGAGCCAGCACTTGGACATGAAAAACTGAGCTGGCAGAGCAGAGCCGGCTGTCAGCGGCTCCCAGCGCCCACGGGCAGCACGGCAGCCTCTGGCAGTGAGTCCCCTGCCTTTGACTGAAAGCGCTGTTATACTGTTCCTTTACCTCCACCAGCCATGTAAAAGAGGGCAAGGGCCTGATGTGGGGATTGTGAAGAAGGGAAGAATGTTTAGGCTGCTGCTATGGTGGGGTTCTTATCTTCAGCAGTGAGCTGCTGCCCTCTGATTTTGTGCAAGGAGTAGGATTGCCTCCTGCTAGGGTAGGAGTTCCCGAGCACACCACATCAGCACAGGGTGAGGCTGAGGTAAAACTCCCAGGAGGAACAGAATTGGGCTGGTTGAGTGATCTGAAAATGTGTCACCTCCTCTCCCACTCTAAAGCACCTGTGGAAATTAATGGCCACCTCACTGGGGGCCCCAGGGACAGTCACACTTTGCCTTTGCTTTTGCAGCGAGCAGGTGATGGACGAGTTCTTGAACTGTGCTAAACAAACCAATTGCCCGGATGAGGCAATTAAGCTGGTAAAGCTGGCAGTGTCCTTTGGTCTTCCTTCATCTCAAAGGCTGAAAAGCAGAATGGAGAAGGAATTTGAACTCTCTGAAAAGCAGAAGTAAGTTGGAGCACTTCATGTTACTGCCAAAGGGGGACAGTAGGCAGGGTGTTGGAGGGGCAATTCCTGCAGAAAAGCATCTCGCCAGGGCAGCAGAGAACTGGTTTCAGAGTGACGTGCTTTGTGTTGACTCTGGCTGACCCAAAATGTCCGCATGGTTTTTGATCCCATGCTGTGGCCATCCCACCTGGGCGGGAGGGTGACTTTCCACGAGGGGGTGGGTTGGCCCCACCCACCGCTCAGACCCACTATCACCTTTCTTTCCCAGAACCCTTTCCTAGCTGGGTCTGGCCACCCAAAAGACACTGACAGCGGGCTGGTAAGAGCGGGGAGGGGGAACTGGATTGCCGTGCGCGTAGGTTCTGCGGCCCATGGTCCAGCTCCAGTACATCTCGCTAGCCACCACGGGCCGTTGCTGAGCTGATGCAGCCAAGCTCAGGTGATGGGCTCGGCCTGGAGGATGGAAGTTTGGAGCCAGTAGTCTGGTCCAAGGGAATGAACAAATAGAAGCCCGGCACCCTTGACGGTTGGCTCACTGCTTCCTGGGTCACTGAAGCAGTCTGCTTTCCCAAAAGGAGGCGGGTGCGGGGTGGGCCTGTCCTTTTGAGGGTCATAGCCACCAGACAGCCCATAATGTTCTCTTTGGAGGGGGTTTACCCTGTGTTTTAGGTCCCTCCTTCCAAGCAAAAGTCACACAAGTAACTGATGACCAGACTGTTTTTACATCTGCAGGAAGACACTGGAGAGCATCAGATCAGACAGCGACAGCAGTGACAGCGACAGTGACAGCGACAGCGACCGTGACTAGCTGGCTTTGCTGCCTTCCTCTCGGTCAGACTGGGAGCGACTGCCGCCTTGACACCGAGAGGCTTCTGCAAGAAGGGAAACGACTGAAGGGGCGGCTTCTGGGCGGCGCTGCCCAGCATGCCAGAGCATTCTGAAACTGGGCCTGCTTGGCGAGGGCGTGTTGGCCTCGTCGGAGCAAGCTGCGCGCTGTCCTGGTTAACAGTCACGTTAACGTCAGACGCAGCACGGGCTACACCAACGTGGTCTCGTCCGCACCGCTGCCTGCACCAGCTAGCTCCTGCCAGGCAGCCGCGGCCTGCTGCTGCAGCTTGGCTGAGGTACGGGCAGGCAGCTCCCTGGAGCCTGCTCGGTGCAGGTAGGACTTTGACAGCTTGAGCAAGACGTCTCTTGGCCCTTCTGGAACCTAAACCTGCACCAGATCTAGTTCCTTTCCAGCTGACTTTAATGAACTACTTAAATGTGAAGTTTACTCTGTATGTAAACACTGTCATGCTGTACTCATCACTGGTGGTGTTATTCCTCATCCTTTTTGGTGTTTTGGGACAGGCTTTGGACTGTAGATGTTAAAATGCTACAATCTCTAGCTGTACAACTTGTATCTAATAAACACCTGACATCAACTATGGCTGTATTTGGATAATCCCTGCGCAAAACCTGTTGATTACAAAGTGGTGCTGCTGCCCTGTGAGGGGGCATAAGTACAGCTCATGCGGCCTGCAGCACTGCAGGTACTGCGGCAGCTGGCTGGGCAGCCGGGCGCCCGGGCTGGGCCGCTCTCTGCCGTGCGGTTGACTGGCCCTCACAGCACTGCGCTGCTGGGCTCAGCTTGCAGAGGAGCTGGGATGTGAGGTAGTTACCTTGACCAGGCAAAGAACATCTTGTTCCTGTGAGGATTAAATCATAGTGTAGTGAAAAGCAGGTACCAGAGGATTCTCAGTGTGCATGATGGTGTGGAAAGCAGCTGAAGGCTCATGCAGTACCGAGTTTGGGCAACAACTGCTGCTAAGGTAACCACAAACTCCAGCTGACAGGCAGGGATTGGTCACACTGCAGGGGCAGAGGGGCAGGACAGCTGGTGGAAGGCAGCATTCGCTGCAGAAAGCGAACATGCCTGGCCCAGGATTGTGTGACTAGCACAGGGAAGGTGGAAGATAAAGGGCTTTCAGAGGTGCTGATGTGCTCTTTGTTTTATTGGACCAATTTAAAACTGGGTCAGCAGGTAGCCCAGGCCCCAGTTACTTGGTACCCAGTTGCTGAAATGATCGAGTCTGCTCAATCCTCACTGATGGTAAGAACAAAGGGACAGGTAAGAGTAGGAGGGCGCTCGGTCTTTTCTGCGCGTTCCCATGGTTGAGCCAAGATCAGACTTTTAGAACTACCCAGTCTTCTGAAGCTACAGAAGAGCTGGTCTGACAAGTGCCACCCGGGGAGAGAAGCCCACCAGCACCTGTGCTGTGGCACCAGCTCAAACCTGCACTTACACAGGGATTACTCCCCCCCACAGCTGTACAAGTTACTGACCAGACACATCGCTCACATCATTGAATTCTTGCCCCTTGAAAGGAGTAAGAGAGAGAAGTTCTAACTTCTTCAGGTCACAGAGAAAGGCTGTTCCTGTACTGCCCAGCTGTGCTTGGTGTTTAAATAGGAGACTGAAGAGCAGGAGGAAGTGGTTGAATTCTTGTTTTATTCAGCTGACAGAGTGGCAAATCGTTAATGGGAGGTTACAGACATTATTTGGTTGGATCACAAGCCCGCTTGGTAAGATGGGGAGACAACATTCTTACACAAATTGTAGAGAAGTTTCCTGAAGTTGGTTGTCACGGTAACTCAAACCCGACACAAATACAAACCGGTCGTGAAGTTAAACACAGTGCAAGGAGACAAAACGGTACCCGTGGTTTGATTTAACGCCTCCAGCCCCCGCCAACAGCTTGCTTTGCGACCCCTAGGAGATCGTGGGATTTCTTTCCGACACAAACAACCGCTGAACTGCCTCCGAAGCTACAATCCTGGCTCACTGCACTTGAGTTGTTCCTAACCCCACAGCGCTGGCGTACGCTGTCAAGATATCCACGATTTGTTTTGTTTCTAGGGTCATTCGCGCTTCGGTCAGCCAGTCGTGCGCCACCCTCCTGGACTCTCCTCTTAACTGGTTGACAAATTTAGCCGCCAGCTCCAGATCTCCGTGTTCAATGCAATAGGAAGCATAAGACAGTAATTTAAACGTGTCGAGGTCGTCGGGACTCAGCTCAGCCGGTGGCTTCAGCTGCTGGGGGTGAAACACAAGCAGCGACTGCAGGTAAGACAGGAAGTATTGATACAAGCTGTTTCTCGTTTCGTCGATCATCGCCACTCTTTTGGCCAGTTTTTGGACTGTGTAGAAGCGCGCCCTGAGGGCCTCTTCGCTGTACACCCCCCGCGTCAGGGACTCCTGAGGGAGAGCTGCCGTTAAGGTTTCTGTGAACGCGTTGTCGGAGCAGCTGGCTTTGATGGCCTTCACCGCGCTCTCCAGGGGCTCTGTGGGACTGTCCCCAGAGGCTGTTTTCATGCAATATTTGAGCGCCTCAACAGAAAGCCACAGCTGATGGGCCTTTCTGGCTTCCTCTTCTGCTACTGCATGACCTGCAAAATAAGCCAAGAAAAGGACCCTCAGCTAGGGGCACGCATATGGGAAGAGGTTTTGAACACAAGCAGCAAAAGCCTCTGAACACCCTGCTTTCAAAAGCAGCCGCCCCCTCGGCGTTTGGCCTCAAAGCCAGTCTGTTCCACAGTTTAGGGTCAGAACAAGGTGACGGCTTTGGACTCGTGCAGCTGGGATTTGCTGGGTGCTCAGCAGTGGGGCAAATCCAGGCCCATGAGCTGCGTGTCTAAGCCTGGGTTTAGGCACCCAGCCTAACGGGTTAGGGTACCCTAATGGGATCATGGCTTTAGTCCTTAAAGAAATGTGATTTCAGTGCTCACTCTCAACTGCTTGCTCTATTCCTTTCAGTCTGGCATAGGCAGTGTTTATATCCAAGGTGAAGTTGTCGAGCTGTTCCTGAGTAAGGCGTCTGAACTGCATTTCTTGTTCACTGAGTTTCTCAGATAAGTTCTGAAACAGAATGAGATGCATAGATCAGCCCAGAACCAGCTGTTTAATTATATTTACCTGATTTTTAAGATACATTTTTAGAAATCTGCTAGGGACAGTCTAGAATATGTTCTGGGGACATAGCTACAATAAAATTTCTAGGGACAATACATATAGTAAATACAATACACCAGTAAGAAGCCTTAGAGTGAATTTAACAGTTACTGCACTTGCAACTGTCACAAATTCCTCATCTACAGCAAAAGCTTTTACGACAAGTCTTAATAAAACCTACACATTCAGGCACTTCATCCCACCTCTTCAAGCTGAGCAGGCTTCCCTCCCTAGCCCGCATTTCAGTCTCCTGGAAGATGCTTCAGGACTCTCACGCTTCGCCACGGTTCAAATATCCCCCCAGTTCCCTTGGGGACTCCTCTCTCTCCCCCCCTTACCTGCTCAAACTCCACCTTTAGTTCCTGCTCCTGGATCTTGAGAACGTCTCTCAGGTGGTCGGTGTGGGCAGCAGCCTGCCGCCGCAGCTGGGTCCTCATTTCGCTCTCCATCACCTCTCGCACTTCTTCAACCTGTACGCACACGAGTGGTGGTTACTGCACCGCTATTTTTCAGCTGCTTGTCACAAGGTGTGTGATCATATCCTCAGCCATCACCTAGGCTACGTTTTACAGGAGCAGCATTGACAGAGCCCATGTTTCATCTTAAAAAGCTGCCGAGGTCCATTTTTATAGCTGAGCCTTTTCCAAAGGCCATTAAAGAACAGCTTCACTGTCCACAATGCGTGTAACGGGTGATTACGCTCACTGGGTACTTAGCACAGTTATCAAAATATTATATAAAAAAATACAGTAACACAAATTAAACACTCCAGTGTTTATAAACCAGCTTCCAAACAAAACATATTTTACCTTTCCCTACATGATGTAATGCTGTCTGAGTCAGGCACAGTTTAATAAAATGGAAATACCCCTTCTACCTCATCTTGTGTAACACAGCCACTTTAGGGAGGGCGCGCTGGCACACGGGTGCCTGGTGTTGGTTTATTTAGGAGCAGGTGAACAGCTTTTTTATTTTCTGTTGGTTTTGGGTTTTTTGTTTTTTTGTTTTTTTTTTTAAAAAGGAGTGTGTAATTTCCAACCTTCCATTAAATGTGAAGATGATAGTTAAAGCACCTTTTGAAAAGTTCTAAATTAATACCTGTCACTGCAGTACTTTGAATTAACAGGCTGCAGGTGAACTCCTTAGCACCCCTCAAGTCAATGCAAGTTTTCCCACTAACGGCCAGTGTTTGATCTCGCTTTCAGAGGCAGAGCTGGGAACAGCAGGGGTACTTGGCTGAAGCCTCTGCCTGCAATACGGCATCTCAAATGATAAAACCTCCAGTGCCCAAATCCCTGTGTTTCTAAGTTGCACTTGCTTCATTTCTAAAGCATGAAAATTCTGAGTTTTCATCATCTTTTTGAAAGAAATCAAATCCCAAACCACTGGCAAAGAGCGGAAGGACACAGAAACACCTCCTGGAAGCAGGATGGAGGGGCTACATAGCCCTGCAATGGTCCTGCTGGGTCAGATCACTTACTCTGACCCAGTAATCCCACCTCCATCAGCAGACAGGAATGGGAAGAAGCCACTCCCTGTCCCGCTGTACGATTTTACCGCTCTAACTGTGCCAAAGTTTCCTTGCTCAACACCACCTTTCCACGCTTACCCTGGGGCCCGCCCTATCTGAAGTCTCCCACCATTCAGAACATCCCCGTTGCTCTTCTGTGCACATCCTCTAGCTCTTCTACATCCCTTCTGAGCCAGAGACCCCAACAGGCGCGTTACGCCACTTTACCTTCTTTTCCTGTTCTATTTCAATCTCACTTTTGTGATGCTCGAGCGCTTTGGCCACGGCTGCCTCAAATGCTTTTTTGTCTTCAAGTTTCTGCTTCTCCAGGGCCGACTCGATATGCTGCTGTTCCCTCACTCGCTGCTCCGCCAGCTCCTTGTTTAACTGGTCGATGCGACGATGGGCATGCGCAATGAGAGAATTTAAGTCGTCCGTCGATAACTGGCCAGCTAAAGAAAACACAGGGCTTTAGGGAAGTCTGTGGGGCAACTGCTGCCACGGTGCTTGCCCACCTCCCGCTCCCGCACTCTAAGGCTCCACGTGGTTGATGAAAAGTTTCTGAGTGCTTCAAGCCCTTGACCTGTGCTAACGCCCGCCCAATACCACTTTCTGAGCCGTGCCTACCAGTGAGCACCTTCTCTCTAGGAGAGGAATTATCTCAGTTTCTTTGAAGTGATTCACAGCTATTATTTACACTCCGCTCTTCATGTCACAACTGAATTGGAGGAGATTGTTGGCAACTCTGTTTCTTTCTTTACACCACACGTACTCTCCCCCGTGACAGCACACAGAGCAGCAGGACACATAGAACCCCGGTGCTGACCAAAACCTCCAGCTGGGTACAAGTGTACAGCAATTTGACACTGAGAACACCAAAGTCATTGTGAGGGACGGCCAGCGTTACGCCCTCTTCAGCAGTCCTCCCAACCAGATTTCTTACCCCAGTTTGTACCGTTCAGGTTTGGCTACTCCAAGAGGAGCAGGGGCCACGACTACATCTGTGTCTGCTAAGGAGTTTGCTGGTTCTCTGCTGGGAGAGGAGGATACAGGCTACGTCTGCAGTATTTGTAGATTTGGTGACCAGAGAATGGCACAGGCTCCATAAAATGCTGCAGCTCGTTTTGCACCAGCTGCCAGCTAAATTGCCTCTATGGAAAACCCTGGACTACTGGGGAAGGCATTCCTGCAGGGTCCAAAGCAAGTGAAATTCATCCTGCTGGTGAGTGCTGGAGATCGGGCTGGTGCAGGAGGGCTCGGTGCAACGAATCTGGCTGTGGTGACCCAGCTCGGGGTGGCCCTACGTGGCTTTTCAAGCATACCAAGTCCCGCAGCGTTTCAGTGGCAGCAGCCGGAGCTGGTGTGTCCAGCAGCGCTCTCAAGCCAGGCCGGCTGCGGGACAGGCCCACGTGAGGACAAACACCATCACACAGCGTAACTGGAACCGGTCATGGTTTCTGTTTCTCACTGGAGTCTCAGCAGCCGGTTATCAGCCGGCTTAAATTCACAAAGGAAATTTAAACCTGGCTTTCACAAGCCAGCCTCACACTCACCTGGGGAGTGCTACTAGACAAAGAGTTTGTGGTTTAAGCTAGATGTGCAAAACTAGTGGAAAGGATCCCAAAGCATACCTCAGCCTGAACGGGTTTAGGAATGCAACTTTTCACCCCTTTGTTGGTCCTGCCTGCAATTTACAGTGATGTACCACACAAACATAAAAAAGAACAAAGAGAAGAGATGACGTTCACAAGATGAGAATAAGTTACAGGAACTCACCTAAGTCAGTTATCTCTGCAACAGAAAGAGGAGAGGTTGGAAAAGTTAATACACGTTCACTACAGCAAGTCAGTCATGCATAAGTCAAACAGAAGACTAAGAGCTTCTTATCTGCAGTGACTTAAACATGAGTCCAAGACTTCAGTTAGGGAGAACAGTGTATCGAGTATAAAAGTCTCTCTATATTACAGGCAACATGCAGCCCAAAACATCCTAAGCACTAAAATCACCTTTGGAAAACCACAGATTGATGCTGAAGTTTAGCCAAAGCAAGGAATACAAGTTTGAAGTAGAAAAGTGCAACAAGACACTGGAAATTTTAGTCAGATGTTTCTAGGTCCTTAGAAGCAGTTGGTTAAGGAACAACTTCCCAGGCGGCAGCAAGGGCTGCGGACCCTAACAAGTCCCTATGTACTTCCATAGGTCACGCTGGTCTGAGACTGGGTGCACAGAAGCTACCAGGAGATTCCCTTTCCTCCCTCCGAAGGGCAGCAATCACAAACCCCAAGACATTCTCCCTTTGTCCCGCACAAGGAAAGGCAGCTCATGAGATTTCAGATCTCAGGCAAAGAACTGCAGCAGCAATGGCATAAACTGAGCGTACGATGTCCGTTCACAGCTTCTGCGCAGCAGCCGCTGTCGTGCGAGGTAAGTTACTCGATTTAACGTAGAAATAACACATACTGGGGTAGGTAGGGTATGAACAATGAACTCTACCTTTCAGTGTATCTAGCGTTTCAGTGATGATCGAGAAATTCAGGGAGTTCTTTACCACTCTGTAGTAATGGGGTATTGTAATACCTATAATCACAGAGACTCAACCAGGCAAATGCTTGCTCAGCAAGCAACACAGACTTGGTCCAAATATGGAGTGACCTGGGTCTCTTCCTGGAATACCAGGGGAGGGAGGAGAGGTTTTAACAACCACATCGTATTTATCATACAAGAGCTACATTTTTGGAACTTCCAATACAGCACAGGTAGTTTACGGAATAAAGCCTCTTCATAACGCCCACTTTAGATTACTTATTTGAACTGTAAACTCATTTTCACTTCAGACCAACCAAACAATATGGAAAACAGGACGCCGGGCATTCAGTTCCATGGCTGTAGTGGTAGAACACCACAAACCAGAGTGACTGGCATGTAACAAAGCACCAAGTAACCCTGCAGTGAGAGACTTACTCAGCCCCTTCCAGCCAGGCTGTACGTCGGGGGTGATGCTGTCAAGCTCTCGCTGAAACTCTTCTCTAGCTGTAGCCACAAGCTCATGGTATTGTGCTACTATCTTGGCTTCAGATTGCGCTGCCTGAACCTGTAACAAACAAAAATTACATCAGTTTATTTTTCAAGGCAAACGTTGAAAACAGGCATACATAATTTAAAGCCAGGTCCAAAGTTAGTGGCAGATATCATCACCCTCCAGCCCAACCAAAGCACACTCACTTGGGGGAGAGAAAACCCCACCCTGTGATTATCAAACCTCTTGTATACAATAATTATTTGATGGAACTACCACAAATCCATTTCTCCTCGTGCACACTGTAACTAGATAGCCAGTCTGTAGCCTAGACAGAACCAAAAGGATATTTTTAACTCAGTTTATATCTTTAAAGATCTCCAGCTCTTCTTCTTGGCTTTCAACTACCATATAGGCTGGTGAGCCAGCCCCGCGATGGCTGCCCCCTCTCAGTAAGCTCTGATATTCCCACTATTAGGCTAAATTCTCCACTCAAAACGCACCTGAGGAATTATCAGCTGTGCTGCAAAGGAGATAAATGTCACCTTTACATTTCTTCCTCAGTCTTCTGAGCTGTAAAGCTCATTATTGATTAGCACAATTTGCTCCTACTCCTCCCTAACCTCATGGTAAATTCCTCTCGGCACCAAATGGAAATAATCACAGGTCGCCTACAGGAAGGACAGACACAACTCAAACTGGCTGGACACTCTTTCAGGACAGAGTTTAAGTTCTTGCAAAGATCTTGTCACGACTGCTCACTGGTATATAATCAGCTCAAAGGCTGCGCATAACTAAAAAGAGACCAGAATTTACACTTTAAAAATATTTAACCTACTACAGAGGACTTGGGAGCGGGAGGCCTGCACCAGGTGCCAAGCAGTCCTTACTCTCCTGGCAACTGAAAACCGCCTGGGAAGCACTCATCACCTTTTTCACTACATTGTCCAAGTCAACGATCATATGATGAAGATTTTCTTCTGCAGCAATAATGTGAGGTTTGGCTCCTGCGATCTGAGACTTCTTGGCATCCTCGATGATACCTTTCATCTTCTCTAACTCTTCTCTGGAGAGAGAGAGAGAAGCAGCTGCTAATTATAACGTGTACAGGTCTTACAACACAAGCCCAAAGAAAAGTTTACTTTATGCCGTCTATATTTATGGGAAGAGCTACTGGCGACCTCCGCTGGCGCTTCCCATCTACCAGCAACATGGCAAAGATGCGCTCATTAAAGAATTTCTTTTCCACAGCCTGAAACCAAAAGATGTCAGCGTGTCTCTTCCATGTCAAGTGAGAATTATTTATAATTCAGTTAGTACTTAGCTGGAGGGGGCAGATGAAAGAAAAGTCACTAAAAGGAGTTAGTATTAGTAAAACTAAGTTAGTATGAGAAGGCAGACATTTCCATTGCATAAAAATGTTTCCTTGATTCTCTTAATACAGACGCTTACTCTTGCAGAAGCATTTCGGACGTGGTGACTGGTGGAGATAAATGAGGATAGGAGAAAGTTTACAGAGCTCTGTGAAGATAGATTTTTGTGGTTTTTGGTAATTAAGGAAGAACCGCTTTCCTCTAATTGCAATATTTGGAAATCACAGAAAAAGTGAAAAAGCGTTCCTTTCCCAAACCCATTCAAACCAATGGAGGTTTCTAATGACCTCACTGGAATAAGGAACAAGCTTTAATATAAATAAACAAGTAAATAAAAGCGAAGGCATCCAGTAGAGCAACAGAGAATGAAAGCTAGTGCACCTGGCTTTGGGTTAGCTTTGTTTTACTCTTTGAATCCTCAGTTACACCTCCCAACTCTTTTTAGTCAGCACAGCAACTTCAAATAGAAGTTTGTAACTTAAATAGCAACCGTGGCACTTCAAGGATGATGTTGCCCTCTCGGGCTCAAACATCAGAAGGGCTTCCAAATTCACGTCTGTCCTCGTTACAAGGGCAACTTGGAGATATGTCTGTCGTCTTATTTTCGCTGCTATAATCCCTACGCGATGCGCCCGCACACCAGACTCAATGCCCATCAGCGCGGCCCGAGCAGAACCCTGGGTTACGAGCAGCGCTCCGCTTCAGCATGCGAGTTCTTACACATACACTTAGTAAAAATCTAACCTCAAAAGCAAGTCTGCTGACGGATGGAACTGCCAAATGATGCTGTAAGGTTTAAGTTTTCATTACAACTAAAAGCAGCTGGTGATGTTACTGACTCACTACACAGAGAGTACAGTCATGGAGTCCTTACGATAGGGTTTAATATTGACAAAATTAGCCAAAAATAATATAAAAAGGATTATGGATTTTTTTTTTTTCAATCTTACTTGGAATTACCAACATTATATGTAAGCACTAAGGAGAGAAACAAGTTCTTAAAAAGAATAGGACTGTTTCAGACTCTTTGGTACAGTGAGCACCACGTGCACAAGCACCTAAGATGTACACACTGCGAATTAAAATACTCGTTAGTGTATGAACTTTTTTTAATTTGGCACAAACGCATCAGTTTAATACGAACATGGGTGACCACACACTTTCTAGAAACTCATCTGGTGTCTGCCAGCCCACGCATGGGCAACATGAACTTTACACTCGATAAGCCTTAAGAACAAGCAACTTACTTGGCTTTCAGCAGGGCATCAGCGGCTTCATCCACTGCCCTCCTCCGATCCTTCAGCGCTTCCTCCAGAGTGCGCCACTGAGATGATTTTTTCTCCCCAGCAGCCTAAGAAGCAGAGATGCCTCATCAGGGTCACCACAATCATGAAGTAAAACAGTTACCAAAAATAAATGAAAGCCTGAGAAGAGTCAGAAGTTGCTACACTCATTTCACTCAAACTGAGCAACATTTCTGTGTTACGAACGATTCCTCCATTGAGTGTTTTGGGGTTTTTTTGATTGTTAATGTTTTGTTCCACCTGAGCAACAGCCACTTGTCCACGCAGACAAGATTGTGTGAGGATCCCTCTATGGTGCCACAATGTTTTGGGGGGAAATCTCTACAGGTATTAAAGTACTGTAATACTTCAAAGTTGCTTTTAAGCTTAATGCTTAAAGTACCACAATAGTTTATAAAGTTCCTTAATTTTAAAGTAAGCTTAATGCTTAAGCTTAAAAGCAAACTCTCAAAATGCTTGTGTTTCTAACTATTAGAATAAATCTCAGGTGTCCATTTAGTTGCCCATATGCCCCTGTTTGTTTGATTAACCACTAAATTACATTCTCTGCTCCAGAAGTGAATAGGAAACAGTGGTTCCACGCAAACCACCCCGCACCAGCACACCGGAACCACAAGCTGGTATCGCTCACACATCCCCTGCTCATTCCAGACAAGAAATGAACAATCCAGCAAGAAGATTTTGGCGAAGGGAATGGTTCAATGGAATTATAGGGCAGACAGCGTGATACCCTAACTATATCTGCGTAAAAACTGCACTTGGGAATTAAAATACAATGAATTAAAATACAAGGTGAAAACTATCAATGTGTTAACTTGTGCTTTTCTTCTTGCAAAAGGGAACTAAAGGATTGGGGGGGGGGGGGGGCGGAACCAAAGCCAAAATTCAAAAGCAAAGCTACTGTATTATTCAACTACACCGTGTTTCATAAGTGGAAAGATCAGTTAAAACTGTGATAAAAAGTAAAGACATTGCAAGAAAAGCTTCCAACTCCAACTGTGAAATGAAAAGTTCTGCTGAATACAATACAAAACAAAAAAAATTGTCCCCACTTGTGCAGTTTACCTCAGAATTGTCCATGGCCTCCTTCAGTATTTGCGAATGGGCATTCACTGCTTGCACAGCAGACTCCTGGGCAGTGATCGCCTGGAGGGTTATACGAGCTGTTGTGCTTAGGGCTCCTTCTAGAGTTGCTGCAAGGGCTGGGGGGGGAAAAAAAAAAAGAATTAACTCAATCTATACATAAAAGAGCCTTAGAATTAGTAAAAATGATACGTTACATTCTCTGCATCTCCTTATGTTTTTTTCTATGACCCAAAAGAGATGGTCAGTTTGGGAACTGCGCTCGCAGCCTACAGAAGAAGAAGAAAGGTTGCCAAAACACCGTCCTTATTTCGAGGAGGACGACTGAGGTGCAAGTCTGCATTACAGCAATAAAGCTGCTCAGTGGAAGACCTCTGCCATGTGTCTGCAGGGGGCATTTAAACCAATACGTATTTTCCATCTTCGTTTGTTACTTGTTTCCTCTTAATAACCATTGTAAGTTTTCCTATCTTCCCCAAGGAAGATATATTCCAAATGCAGAGTTATTCTTCCTCACCAAGGCGGCGGTGGACTCAACTATTCCTATTGATATAGAAGCACAAATGAGCTGTGAATTATTCAAGTAGAAACCAAACCAGAATGACAGAGTGAGCAATACCTGCCTTTCTGGAGCCAGAGATTTATTTCTAAGTACTGGGGCAAGTAAATCCACCTTTCCAGTAAATACTCCTCTGGATTTTTTCATGTAACATTTCAACTTCTTCACTTGCAGAGAAGTCCTTGTACGAAGAGGGCAACTAATGCCAAGCCTCTTGTTTCTGTTCGTGTTGCTCTTCTACACCACACAAAGTTCTGAAGAGCAGCAAGCGGCAGCAGGCCACAACCAACATGTCTCCTCCGAGCCCGTTAAGTCCAGACTTGTACATCCTTCTCATCCCTCATGTGCAACGACAGCCCAAGGCCTGGACTCTGGCTCAGGACCAAAGCACTCCGAGGAAAGTCTGTGTGTGGTCGACACATCTGCCAAGATCCTGTTTCACGTGTGCAGGCGTTGGACAGACCAGAGCAGGCGCACCACACTGCACCAGCACCTCTTCCACCATCAGACATGCCAGACAGCAGAACACTATCTACCCAAAAACCCATTTCTCTATTTTTCTGGCTTTCCCTGAGGCAAACCAGGAAAGGACCCAAAACTCCTGATTTAAACAATCGTGCTGCAGCCAAACCAAGACCAAACAACAGCCCAGAAGTATTTAAAATCTAATAAACCAAGTGGGGGGTGAGGGGGAAGCAAAACTCATTGTTTTGAGCAAGACACACAAGGAGGACATGAGTTTTGAGGTACCAGAAAAGCCAGACCACCTCTCAGTAATACAGCTGAATTAACAAGTCTGAGTTAGAACTCATAGTTCCCAGCCCAGAACCTATAGGCAACTCTTCACAGAGCCTTGACATACCATCCCTGAACCACCACCGAACAAGTCCAGGCAACAGCTCTGTAGACAAGGGACTGGGGATCCCAGAAGATGGCAACCTGCACACGGTCAGCAGCAGCAAGTCCTGACCATGAACAGGGCTACATCACACAAGAGCACATCCCACAGATCATGTGAAAGAATGATTTCCCTCTAACTGGCACTTACGAGACTCCATCTGGAATATGGTGTCTCATTTTGAGAGCCTTGGTGTAAGAAAGGTACAAACATACAGGGGGGCCAACACTGGAGGGGCACTAAGATGGTCAGAGGATGGGAGTACATGGCACAGATGAGAGGCTTGTTCTGGCCTAAAGAAGAAAAGCCAAAGGCCTATTGTAACTAATGCCTTCCACATCTAAAGGAGCATCACAGAAGAGTCTGAAGCAGACTTCTCAAAAGTGCCCAAAGAAAGGGCAAGAGGCAACAGATCCAAGTGTCAACAAAATAAATTAATTGGACATATCAAAATTTAATTGGGCTGCATCACACAAAGCATGGCCAGCAGGTTGAGGGAGGTGATTCTGCTCCTCTGCTCTGGTGAGACCCCAGTGCAGCGCTGCGTCCAGCCCTGGAGCCTTCAGCACAGGAAGGGCATGGGCCTGTTGGAACGGGTCCAGAGGCAGCCACAAAAACAATCCGAGGGCTGGAGCCCCTCTGCTACAAGGCCAGGCTGAGAGTTGGGGTTGTTCAGCCTGGAGAAGAGAAGGCTGCGGGGAGACCTTATTGCGGCCTTCCAGTGCTTAAAGGGGGACTCTAGGGAGGATGGGGGCGACCTCTAGCAAGGCACGTTGTGACAGGACAAGGGTGATGGTTTGAAACTAAAGGAGGGTAGATTTAGACTGGATATAAGGAAGAAATTTCCAATGAGGGTGGTAAAACCCTGGCCCAGGTTGCCCAGGGAGGTGGTCGATGCCCCGTCCCTGGAAGCATCCATGGTCAGTCTGGACGGGGCTCTGAGTGACCTGATCTGGTTGACGATGTCCCTGCTCACTGCAGGGGGGTTGGGCTAGATGGCCTCTAAAGGTCCCTTCCATTCCATGATTCTATCAAGCTCTCTGTCATAAGAGGCACTGGCAAAGCTGCTCAGAGAGGCAGAACAATCTCCATCCTTAGAGAGCTTCAGACCTCCAGGGGAGGCGGCCCCAAGCAACCTGCCCTGACTCTCCAAGTAAGGGGGTGGACTAGAGACCTTGGAGGTCCATTTGAACCCCAAATTTTCTATCATTCTTTGACTATCAGTTACTT
Organism: Phalacrocorax carbo; assembly: GCF_963921805.1. Lineage (NCBI taxonomy): Eukaryota > Metazoa > Chordata > Aves > Suliformes > Phalacrocoracidae > Phalacrocorax > Phalacrocorax carbo. The sequence continues at coordinate 6,966,528 of NC_087516.1, read as the reverse complement.
CTTAGTGGGCGGAAGAAGCTTCAACACCACTCACTCTGCAGGGACAACACAGGGACAACAACAAAGAGGTGCAAAAGGAACTCAGAACTCAAGCCAAACAAGTCCAACCCATATAGGAAAACTACCAGTATGGACTTACCCGATACCTTCTCTTGCTCCTCTTTCTCTTGCTGGGCAAGCCGGGCTGCAACTTCTTCTGGAGACCGTTCTTTTACGGCATGGGAGCCTTCATGTTCTTTACCTATTCAGAAGTAAAAAGAGTTAAACTGTTTTAGGGGAGAGTCCACATAAGTAAATGGATTCCTTGTAGGCAAGTAACTTTCTTTTCAAAACTGATTTTTATAGTCAGTATCACTTTATAAATCTGACTTCTGCATGAAGCTGTGCTGAAACTACCTCAAGCTTTTTTTATACTCTTAACGGCCAGTCTCAAATCTTCTTAAAATTAAAAATAGCAGCACAGATACTTCACACGCATCTGGAGATTTTATGTTGACTAGTTACAAAAATATACAAGATTCAGCAGTGAAAGGCAAAGCAAGAACTGGAAAACATTTATGGAGCCAAGTTTAAAATTTAAGTCAATATATGTTGGGTTTGGTTTTTTTCCCCTCAGTTCTCCTTTGGCAAGCTTAGAGAGTCCAGCCAAAGTAAAGAAAGATTAGGGAGGGACCTATGGTGAATCACGATTATACTCTATTCCCTAGCCTAAAGCTACTTAAAATGCCCTTTAGAGTGAGCATTGAGCTAAGTAATTCTTCTCAAGACCAAGAGCAAGTCTGCATGGGAACTGAGGAGAGAGCCCAGACTTCTCAGCTCTCAGACTTGTGCTGCGACAAGAACTATCCAGTTACCCTTAATAATGCTGACGCTAACTCTGAAGAGGCATTTTCTTCTTGCTGGCATACCTTTTACGAATGGTTTTCATACCTAAAGAAATTAATACTATCTCAGCTGAAAGAAACCCCCATACAGAAGCTAGTGGTTTTTGTTGAGCTAAACAATAAATGCAGTTTCTTCGCCTGGCCCTGGGAGACACGCTTTTCTTAAGAGCAATCAGAACGCCACCAAGAGCAGAGGCAAACTGGACTGTACAAGTTCCAGATCAGCATAAAGGCAGGCTTTCCTCTTGCATTCACACCTATACCTGTCCCATGTACCAATCTCAGCTTCTTAGTGTGTTAAAATGTGGAAGAGTGGAAGTTTTCTTCTGCAAAAGGCGTAAAGAATCACGCCTTTAAAAACTGACAAATACCAATACAGACATAAGAATTAATGCACTCGAAGCTACAGGGTTTTGTTTTTCTTCATTGTGCTCATATGATCTTTTTCACCTTCTTCAGTCTCTGTACCCGGAGCTGGCACCGACATGGCTACACCTGTTGCAGAGATGATCTGTGCTGCAGCCTTGCCTGCTGTTAAATACAGTTATAGAACAAAACCAGTTAGTATAGATGTGCTATAATGGAAGAACTATACTTACTTATATATACGCTATACTTATATATATGTGTATATATAAAAGACAAATTTTTTTCTTCTGTAGAAATATTTGAGAAACCTTGTAGAAGCAGTATTTGGACACCGACTTCTTATTTCCAGAAAAAGAGTATCACATACACACACACACGGCCATGAGAGGTAAATATAAAAAGATGTCACAACTGCTCCTCTCTAAACCAGTTTCATTTGATCCAGCTTTACAGTAGCTCAGTAATTAGCCAAAATTAAGCTGCTTGCACTTGCGAGCAGAGGAGGCTCCAGTACCCAAAGTGCTCTTCCTACTGAGTTTTGTATCTAAACCATGCAGGATAGTCATTGTTTATCTTAGATTCCAAATATTCTATACAACAAAATTGCCTATAAAATAGCAAAAAAAACCCCAGCTAAAGCCATTTTAGGCAAATATTGTTATGACTGCAAAGAAAATAACATCAATTCTAAGAAATTATAACATCTTCAACCATTCCACCCAACTATTTTAACCTACTCCAGCATGTATTATATAGATCATTAGGTCTTTTGCCTCTCTCTACATGACAGTCTGTAAAGTTACCTTCTTTCTCCTCTGAAGGAGCAACAGCTTCTGTTTTGCTCATCTGGGATTTGGGAGCAGGCTGTTTAGACTCTTTCATTACTTCTGCTACAGATGAGATCTTCAGCGGACCTTGCTGTACCTAGAAAAATCAAAAATAAGTATCATCAGTTTTCCGAACGGCTTGTGTCTCACCGATCCCATTATGATGGAAAAGAACATTTGCATGTCCGGACAACTGTATCCTCAATCTAAACTTCAAGGTACTCATAAAAGCAGTAGCAAGGCCATGTAATTTCTTGCTTTGATTTTTAATTTAGAAGGAATCTTTAAAATTTTCACCTCTCCAAAACTGAAGGTAGAGTAGTGGCAGTTTTCACTACAAATATTTATTAAGGTATGCACAAAAAGCAACTCATTTCATGCCCCAAACATTCCAAACACTTCTGAATATTTTGGAAGACTACAGATAATGCAGAAACTGTAAAAACCACAAGTACATGAAGGTCTGAAATGGCTCGAGAAAGCAGATTTCAATCATTTCCCCATGGACATTATTTAGTCCATGCAGGGTACCTTACATTAAAATTCAGCTGACACTTCTCTTCATTTCACACCTCTTGAGTGTTTATTGTCACAAAAAATTAGGCCATCAGTCTTCCCTACCCAGCTTCAGTTTTTCAGGTAAGCGGTCCAACCGCTCGCTCCCTCAATCGTAATTTTTTTGTCCACCAACACTTACGGGAGTCACCCCGCCCATCCCACTCAGTTTCCAGGCAATTCCTTTTCTACTCGTAGTGGAAATTATATGTGATTGTTTTGAAGAGAGGTAACTGCATAACTAAAGATACATTTAAAAAGAACAAACATGATTTTATCCGGTTTTCACTGAACAGGAGGTGCCACAGGCATGGTGTGCCTTTGACAGGCATGGAGGAATCAGACCTGCATGGTGTCACTGATTTCCCTTTGAAAGGATTCAGATGCCGGTGTTAACGGCAGACAAACACGTATTCAAGCACAGGGTATTGCAAGGTTTTACAATACTAATCTGTTAATATCCATCATGCAAAGCCACAAGACAATAATAAAAGCATCTGAGTTAGAGCCATGACTGGGCAGGAGACAACTTTGCCGTCGGACCAGTGTGCTTTGTAAAATTTACTAGTGCCTGGGAGGCATTAAGAGGTTGGACGATCACACATAAAATGTAGCCAAACCAGAAGAGATACAGTTTCAGTCAACTGATATTCTCACATTTGTTAAGAACAGCTTTCTATAACTCCAATTAAAAATATTTTGGATTTCTTGAAGGTCAAAAGGCTTCTGAAAGCTCAGGACAACAGCAGCCAGAGCAGCTTTTCAGCGTTATTAGATAACTGGGAAGTGTTTGCTTTCAGATGCAGGAACAGAGAAACTTCCAGATTTGATTTCCTGAGCTGTGCTGAAGGCAGTATCAGGCTTTCCATTCTGCTGGGCCACACCACTAATATTTCAAAGTATGATGCTTATGCATGGCCCTGTACCATTCAAGTCTTTATTAATTCAAAAATGTTCTGAGTTCTCTTTAAAGTAAGTTCAGCTTAGAATAATTTTTTTCTAATCCTGCTGCATTTCTAACTACACTAAGCCTCTAGTAAAAGAGTTAAATTCCAACATGTTGCCCACCCCTCTCTCTTCCAAATGTATTTCTGAAAATAAGCAGAGCAGCTATTCAGTTAGGATCCTACTATTTTATTACAAAAAAATAAGTTTTACAACCCACAGACCACAATCACAAGATAATAGCAAACATACAAGCAGGACTGTTACGCAGCACAGTTACAAACTTCGGTTCATAATTCTTAAACCTTCTTAATTTAAGAATTTTTTAAATTCTTAGCACTCAGCAAAATTAATCGGAATTTGGAAAGTAAGAGCAGAGGCTCTTTTTAAAAAAAAAAAAAAGAAAAATGAAAGGGCGGGGCGACTGGGAAACACTTACCGGTTTCTTTGGCATTGGTACAGTGTGAGGTGCAGGACCCAGTGCCATCTCAAAGAGTTTATCGGAGTAGGGAACAGCCTTCTCTACGCTCTCCCGGAACTGCGGATCATAGCTGGCATACAGGACGGTTCCACCTACTCCTCCACCCACAAACAGGGCACCTGCACCGATGATTTTGCCTACCGAGACACTGGCGGGGGGAAGGAGAGTGAAAGTTATGTGAATTGTATTATATGACAAATGTCAAACAGATTCCAAGTCTTTAGCTTAGAGCTGGGGACAACCGCTCTGTTCCAGAAGCTTGCCAACAAACCCAGCACCCACTTTAAACCACCTTCAGCACCAGCAAATCCCTGGTACCGTCCCGGGTCATGACTAACCAAAGATAGGACAGCAACCCACAATCTTCCTTCTAAATATTGATCATCTTGATTAGCTTCATTTAAACCTTACTGAACAGAACAAGGAACACACAAAACCATGACAATACAAGTTATTCAACAAACACCCCCACCACCAATTTGCTCTCACGTGAAACTAAGGAGCAGGCTCCCTCTTGATCAATGCACAGAAGAACCAATTCCACCCTCCAAAATCTCCTACGTACCCAGACTCTCCCGGGGGGGTAGCATAGCCACGGTACAGTCGTAATGGACGGAGTGACGCTCTCCCACAGCGGCTATTCTGCAAGGGGTGGAAGAGACAAGAGTTAAGCAGTGAGCACATTTAAACATCTCTTCACCTCAACAGCAGAATGGGAGCGGCTTGCTCCATCGCCACGCCTTGCACGCCCTCCCAAGGAAAGCGGCAGCTGGCACTGGAGCAGCGACATTGGACTCTGTTTTCCCTAAACGATGGAGAGACCTTTCTTATATGCAGCTTGTAGGTTAAGGGCTTTTAAAGAAGTAACTAGGCATTTTGAAAAACAAGGAAGAGGGGAAAAAGAAAATCCACCCCAGCTTATTTCTGCATTTATTTTGCCTATTTATGTTCCCGACCTCCAGTCTGGGCAGTACAAATGTGTTAGTTCAGATTCTCTTCAACAATCTCGTGTGCTAGAGCAGCTCAGCTCTCAGCAGTGCGGAAGACAACAGCAGCTGTTTAAATAATTAAAAATATTAAAAACCATATTTAGTGATTAAAACAATATTTATTTCTGAAGACATACAAGCAGTTCTCCTTGAGCTTCCAAACCAAGACTTACTCTTCAAAAGAACTAACAACGCATCTACTTTCCAGATAGCCATCAGATTAGAATAGAAATGAAATTACTATATGGAGAGTGATATTTCATTATATTCTACATAACAAAAATCACGTTATCCAAGATTTTTATCTTCTTTAGGTTTTAGCTGAAAACTAAGATTAACCAGAAAGACTGGTTAAGCTACTCTAGCATGCAGAAGGGGAAAAAACCTGTCCCCTTCAGGTGGTTTTTTTTCCCCCCCCACATGTGAATTGCTAAAAGGGAAATACAGGACTCGCAGGAAATCAGTGTACAAGGCACAAAAGGAACTTTTCCCAGAATTGAGATATTTTGGGCAACAAGAACATTTTTATTAAAAAAATAAACTGGGAGATGCTTCACTACAACATACCCCCAGAAGATAAACTGCTCCATTTCCTTTTGTATACGGCAATAAGTAACAAGCCCAAGTCTTGTGGTTTAGGTCCCATCCTTGCCCAACAGCCTACAAAGGAAAGGCAGGAACACTGAATTCTTATTCTTTCCACAACAGCAGCCAAAATATTTTAGTTAGTAACAGGAGCATGTGTACAGCAACAGGAAACGTGCTCTTCTTACCCCTGAGACTTCCACAAGCCCTAGCTGTGTTCTACAGTCCATTTCCTCATTTACAATGGATAGAATGGAAGACAAAATAATAAATATATTCTGTAATGTTTTTGATTATTAGTCTCGACTGCCCCAGAAGCATGCACCGAGCCTTCACCAGCCCTTTCAAATAGAACATAATGAAAAAAAGCCTCTTAAATGATTTTGTAATCAACTGCTGGACATGCTTCTGAGCCTCAACAGGTCCCTATTACACCATGAAGGTCAGGGTGAGCAAAATATTTCAAGCATTATGCTAACAGCTCAACCTAATAATATGGGAGGGGTGGGGGGAATATTTTCTATTGATACATTCAATTTCAGTCCCTTCCAACACTCTGGGTTTACATTATTTTGCCTAAAACTCACGTGGAAATAAGACCAAAGCATCACTGCCAAGCCCCTTGCCAGGCTTTCTGGAGTTCGTCCCACCCTACGCCACAGCAAGAGGGAGCTTAAGGCAACTCGCTCACTCGGCCTTGCTCAGGCTGCACTTGCCTTTTAGGCGGTCCTGGGGGCTCTCCCCACGGTCACCTGGGTACCTGGGCCACCACATTCCCTTTCATAGTGGCTACAGACCCTGCTCGCACCTGGCGATGGCAAATAACACCGCACCCACCTTCAGCAAACACATCCGCTCCCGCGCTTTGGAAGAGGCCGCGCTTAGGGAGCTGGCAGGCTATAGGAGAAAGCTCGCTTCTTGTTGTTCAGCATTTGTGCTCTGTACATCAGGAGGGGTTTTTTGGAGGGAATATTGGTTTTGGACCAGATGCTCTTTGGACCAGGTGAACTTTTGAGGTCCCTTCCAAGCTGGGCTGTTCTATGATTAGCCAAATCCTCATTTTTATTCATCATTATTTAAGATGAGAGGACCCGAAGCGCAGGTGCTCGGTCTGCGGGGTCAGACTCTCACACTAGTGTACCCGTAGCAATGGGAGTGATAACTAAAACCAAAACAAGTCCCCACCAACTCTTTCTTTCAAGATGCCACAAACAGAAATTCCCACAGCTGGCCAGGAAAACAACCACAAATCTTTAAGTACCAAAAAGTTTTATGAGCAGAAGCCCAAGTCCAACTCTCTTCCCCTCACATCTAAATACACTATTAACTCAAAACAAAAATCACTGATTTTTTTAAAGCAGCATTGCTCTCTTTTGGCCATCATAATAATCTCGCTTTTATTTGCTGTATCACCATAATTTGGAAATTTACAAGCAGTTTCTAATCTCTCCTTTGTATAATTTCCAGGAGTTTGTAATTTTTCAGACCCCTGCTATTTATATGTAATAATGCCTCAAACGATTTGGAAGAAATGCATCACACATGCATTGCTATGCCCTGTAAAAAGCAGAAATAAGCCATTTGCTGTTCTGCAGAAGAGAAGCCAAAGAAAACCCTTTGGATAAGGCATCGCGCAGACAGCGCAGATCCCCGCAGCAAGGGTGCTGTAGGGCAGCTGTTGCCATTTCTTCCTCCTGTTCCAGCAGTTCTACATGCAATTTGTGTCGCCTTATTCTTACATGCTTGTTATTTTACATTCATTACATACTATTATATCACCACGAGAACCGCTTTGCAGGGCACATCATACCGTCACTCTGGTTAACATTAAGAGCCCCAGTGAATCTGGTGTTTGAGGTTATCCACGTGAGCTCGCCCCGGCAAAGTGCTCAGGATAGGCACAGCATGGCAGAACATAATTAAAAATTATAAAATCTGCCCTGCGGGCTTATACAACACACGTAACTTCAAAATAACCACACACAGGACACGCCATCCTCTGTGTCCATTCAGGCCCAGCTAAACCTCTCCTAGTCACCAGCCCCTTGACCCAGGATTTGCACAGAATGAAGCTTGCAAGACATGTACTGTTTTCTGGAACATGGGATTTGTGCACTTAAGCAGAAAGAGCAAACCAAAAACTTCTGAGAAAGTTCGTCTTCATCATGATGGAGGTTAGGTATAACAAGGATATCTGACCACACAACTCAAATTAATTTCCCGTCATTCAAGACTCCTGCCAAATATCATACCTTTTTACAAAAGGGCCTCTGTTTCTTTTCAGTAAGAACACTACAAAAATACTCCAACTGAGGAAAGAAGAGCCTCTGTGCAGGACTGCACATGTAGCTGAAAACATTTATGAAAATGCTGCCTACTTCTCTCAAAGCCACAACTTCAATTTACTTGTTAACAAGTCTACTGACCCTCCCCACACAAAGCTCACAGTAAAAGGATAAAATTTTTCCCAGTCCCCACCTCACAAGCTCTCTACTGGGATTTTCAGTACTCAGACCTTCATGCTGCTCTGGCTTAGGGGAGCAGCAGTTGCTTTGCTGTCCTGTTCCCGTCCCCCCCCACCCAGCCACCCTCTGCTTCCCAGCTCTCAGTCTGCTCAAGCAAATGAGCATCATCAACGACCCGTTACCCCACAGTCCTGACCAGGCCCAGCTCTCCTCAGACAACTGGATTTTTTTTAACCTGTAAAGGAGTATCTTAACATCACAAAACAGAAGCAGACTTGCCTCACTGTCAGCTTCCATATAACACATATGTAAAAAGGGTTTATTTCCATTATTAAAAAAACATTGTTAAAACTTGCCACTCCTAGTATTAAAAAACAAAAACAAACAAAAAAAACCCAAACACAAAACCCCAAACACACATTCCTTTTTGGGCTGTACCAAAGCAAAACAACCAAGTCTCACCAGCTGAACAGCAAGGTACCAGCGAGGCGGCATCACTCGCAACAATGCCACCATCAGGTCTGCAGGAAGACGCCAAGGCTCTGACCTGAGCTTTAGCCAGCTGAACAGGGCGAAAGAAACTCCTAAACACGAGACACACCCAGCCTCATGTCTAAAAAAAGAGGGATGAGAGTGCTGAAGGGGTACTAAAGACAAGAAAATGGAAGATGGATAATAAGATATAAAAATGGTGCAATTGTGGCTGCCTGGGGATCGCCACAGCTGGAGCAGAGAATAAACCAATGCTGCTGCTCTGGCAAGAACATTCCTGTTGAATGTGGTCCCCCAGGCAGGAGGATGCAGGCAGCGAGGACGCCCTCCCTTACAAGCAAGGCAACAGGCAGCACAGACAGATGGAACATCCTGGTGTCGCTGCACTGGTGCCCTTTCCAGGCCTGATGGCATCAGCATCTGCCTGACGACCCTTTCACAGCCTTAACAGGTCTTATTTCCATGATGGGAATCTTCACTGCTTGTGAAAAATCACTTAGTACCATCTCAGATCAGGTTAGTGCTTCTTGATTAGAGTCTGCAATTCTACACCTCTTGCAAAACAGGCACTGTAATTAAAAATTGAAGTCCAATTTCTGACTCTTACCACCAAGAGTCAGAACCAAGTTTTAGGTGCTGAAAGCCCACAGGACCCACAACGGTTTTCACCTGTATATACTGCAGTATGCCACAAAGTTTCCCCACATATGTATAAAAAGAAGCAAAATGCATAAAATACAGTTTCACTGCATACACACTTTTGCCATCCAACTTAAATCTCCATCATATTCAGTCTCATCAGAAAACATGAGTAGGGATGAAGGAGAGGAAAAAAAGGGGTTTTTTTGGCTTTTGAAGTAAGGAAACAAAGAGGAAGGGTGCAGACAACAGACTCCAGAGCGCTGAGGCACCTCTGTGTTTGCACAGTTCTTCCACTGAACATTTACAGACTGAAGGCACACTTCCGAGCTGTGGAGCACAACACTGGCTTTTCCAGGGCTGTACAGTCATTCTAGACATGTTCTTTTAGAGACTGATTACATGCAAATAGCCCTAAGTGATAAACATCTGTGAAAGCCTGTTTTCTGTCTTCTCAACTCCCAGCTAAAACCTTCCACCAGCCTGCAAACCCAGAGCCTTATTTTAGTGGGCATCAAATGACCTGGCCCAGAGAACTCTCCAGCCTTATAAAGCAGCGGAGGAAACATCAGCTGCTGCGGTGGAAAAGGTTGTTGGCTTTAGGGCGGTTACCTTTCGACTACAGAGCTGGGGGCGCTGAACACACGCCTTGTCCTTCGCTGAACCGTGTGCACAGAGAGTAACCAACACCGGCATGCAGAGCGGAATATAAAAGTGATCTAATCAGATTATGTTTTTATTACTGTTAAGCAGACACCTGAAATACAAGTTGGGGTCTTACCAGAAGAGTCACCCTCACCTATAAACCCCTGTAGCTTCTTAAAGTTGGCCGACTGCTTTAAAAAGGCTCCGTAACATATCATCGCCCTAATTTCTAGCGATGAGGGAGGGCAAAGGCCCAGAAAATACACCCAACGGGCACCTTCCCCCCGGCATCACAGCTTCCCTGCCCTTGGTGCCTGGCTGGGGGGCTGGAGATCCCCGCCACAGCCACCCGGGACCGCGGGGCCCCTCCCGCCCGAAACCCGAGGCTACTCGTCCCTCTCAGCACCGCACCCCCGTTATGAACCGCACGGCCGGACCCGCTGCCGCCAAACCGGGGGAGGGCTGCGAGGCGGCGGGCCGGGCCGCCGCAGGGGCGCCAAGGTCACGTCCTTCCTCGCCGGCGAGCGGGCCCGACGGCCCCGCCAGCGAGGAGGAGGCTGCCGGCCGTGTGCCGCCGCCGAGCCCTGCTGCCCCTCCGGGCTGCGGCCGCCGCCCCCCGCCGCTGCCCTGGGGCCGGGAGCGGTGGGAAACGAGGCGGCGGCGGCGGCGGGCCGGGCACCGAGGAGACCACATCCCCCGGCAGGCACCACGGCGCGCCCCACCGCCTGCTGCGACACCCACGGCGGACTACAAGGACCAGCATGCCTTGCGGCGGCGCTCCCCTCCACCCCGCGCAGGACGAGCGTGCTGCACGCCGGGACTCGTAGTACGCCCGGTTCGATTGAGCCCGCTTACCGCCCGCCCAGGTGTCCCGTTGGCCCTCGCAGCCGCCACTCAAAATCCGGGCAGCCAATTGCGGCCTACGCGTGTGGAGTCATTCAGAGAAGAGCGAGCTCCGGTCAGAGGACGCGCCGCGCCTCGTAACCCCCCCACTCCACTCCGGCCCGGCTGTCTGCGCTCGCCCCCGTCGGTAGGCCCGGCCCGGCCCGGCCTGGCCTGGTCCGGTCCGGTCCCTGGCGAGCCAGGCAGCCAGGCCTCACCGGCCGGGGGGCACACAACAGCGAGGACAGCTCGCAGGGCTCCCCCAGGGCTGCGCGCCGCCCTGCTCACCTGCGCGGCCACGGCGACCCCCGCTCGGTGACACGCCCGCAGCATGGCCTCGGAGCCGGCGGCGGAGCTGCAGGAAGGCGCCCTGCGCGGTGACTCCCAATGCCGCCCGCCTCCGCTCCGCCCCCCCCCAGCCCCGCCACTGCGAGTGAAGGGCCGAGCGCATGCGCGGCGGCCACGGGGGCTTCCGCTCTGCTAGGGGCGTGGCCGCTCCCTGCGGAGAGTGATGGGCAGCGCGTCCAATCAGAGGGGACGGAGCAGGCCGCATGCAAATATCGCTTCCCGCTGGCGGCGGTGCGAGGCTGACACGGGGCGGCCGCGCTGGTGCATGTGCGGGAGAGGCGTGGTGGGGCGGGCTGCGTGTACTGCTGGTCCCGTGGCGGGGGATGAGGGGGGCCCAGCCCACAGCGCCGCGGGTGGTGGCGGACATGGCGCTCCGAACCTGCCCCAGGCAACGCCCCGCTAGGCGGGGCACGGCGCCGCTCCGCCTCCAGCGCAGCGTGACCTTCGGGACATGGCGGCGGCGGCGGCGCGCGGGGCCGTGACGGGTGGGTGTGTGCGGCGCGCGGCGGCAGAGGGGCGGGGGGCGGCCCGTGAAATGGCGGCGGGGAGTGGGGCGGCGTGCGGGGGTGCCGCCTGAGGGTCTGGCTCTCCGCAGGGATCCTGAGGCGCTGGGCCCCCTGGGCCGCCCGCCGCCCGCTCTCCGGCCTCGCCGCCCGCTGCGCCGGGGGAGCGCGGGCACCGGCAGCGGCACCGCTCTGGAAACCGCGGCTGTCCCCGGGGAGCCCGCCCAGGGGAGGCACCTCGTCGCTCCTCAGCAGGTACGGTCCGCGCCGTTCTCTCGGGAATGAAAGCTTCTCGTCTGCCTGATGGCTCCGTGCCCTTCTGCCCGGCAGGCAGGCTCTGCCGGGCTCGGTGCGTGCGGCGCCTGGGGGGAGACACCTCTCCACAGACTCATCTTCGAGATTTGGTAGACAGCCAGGGAGACAGCAGGGAGATGCGTTGCAAATATCAAAGGGCCATAAGGACTTACAAATGTGTGACTTCCCTGCAGGAGGGGTCTAGTCACCATGTTCGCGCACTAAGTATTGAGTATAAGAGACAGGTGAGGTGGTTGGGCCTCGCCCTGCCAGTCGGACACCCACAGGCCCTGGCAGAGACAAGCTGTACTCTTTGGCTGGGGAAGTCATCTCACTCTCAGTAAACAGCTCCTCTACAGACAGGTGTCTGAGCTAGTCATCCCGGCTTCCTCTAATGTGAAACTGTATCTGGCTGGAAGGGACAAAAAAGAGGGGCTGAAGGATTCTCATCAGAGACGCTTCTTAGACTGCTTTTTACTGGAGCAAACGGGTCTCTGTTTTAGCCCTAAGTCTCCCACTTGTGTTAAGTGTAACGCTGGAGGCAGGGTGTAAAATGGAATGTGCTTTGCAGACATAGGCTTTACAAAAAGCCGTGTTGTTGTAATTGGCACCGCTTCTCTTGCTGGTCATTAATGTTCTAAAAGTAATTTCTGGATGCTAGGGACAGCTGAGCATTTGTTCTTGACTGTTTAACCACTTCTATTAGATGAAAAAGCTGTTGCATATGGAATAAAAACTTTGAGATTAGTTTCAAGTGGAGTTCAGCACTGCAGTTAGTGTTCAAACACGCACACTCATTAAGTGGTGTGCTGTAATCTTGGATGAGTTCTTATTAACCTCCTTCAGACAAGTCGCAGCCAATTCTGATCTCTCTTTATGTGAAAAAGCCAGTGATTACTTTTAGAAAAAGATGTTTCATTTCTGTTCTTTTTTTTTTTTCCCCTATTTTGGGGATGGGGTTTTTTCTTTTAGTGTCACACCTCTACTTCCAAGTATACTTCAGCAGCCAGCAAGGACTCTCACTTACTGTAGCTTGCGGAAAGGAAAGAAGAAAACAGTGAAATCCGTCATCGATAGGTTTCTCCGGCTGCACAACGGCCTTTGGGTTAGGAGAAAGGTAAGACTTTTTTGTTCGCAGTCAGCAGGATAATTGTTTTCATTCCGTTAGAGGGCAGCAGCTAGTATGGAAGTTAAAAAGAGCTCCAGAGTCTCCCGTCCTTCCTGAAAGTGGGGAATTTGTCCTGGTTTGCTGATCAGTATTGCTGTATATGTGTATTTGCAGTGACCCACTGAAGTCTTTTGTGACTTTTCTTCTGACAGGCTGGTTATAAGAAGAAACTGTGGAAGAAGTCAGCTGCCCAGAAGAAGCGTTTGCGAGAGCTGACATTGTGCACTAGAACACAATGTAAACTCCTTGATAAAATGACCACTTCTTTCTGGAAAAGAAGAAATTGGTATGTTGATGACCCCTACCAGAAGTACCACGACCGCACGAATCTTCGTGTGTAGAAATCTTGGATTCATTTTTGCATCCCGCTAGGAAAGAGGTGGTGGTACATATGGTATGGTCTTAATAAATATGTAACACCTGTTACTTTTTCTAAATAAACATATGCATATCGTCTGATCAGAATTATGGGTATCGATGCCCAAAATAAAGGAACATTCAAGATTATCTTGAGCATTTGTATTTTACTTAGCTGAGGTCAAGCTGGTCACCTACATGTTCTGATGTCTGTGGATTTCCTGTGATTGTGTGTAACATGGATGATTACAGTCTAAACGTCACTAAAAGTGAAAGAAATGTTTAAATAACCCGGGGATATATTTTGCTCTGTCCACACCTAGTGGTAGCTCACTGAAAGGAGTCTCCTTGGGGGAGAAAGGAGAGCAGGGTCCATTCCGGTATTGTTGCCTGTCACGGTACCAAATAAACCATTGCCATGTCGCTGTGTGAGAGAGCATAGAAAAAAAAAAAGTGTTTCATGGCTATGTGTGGTTTTTGTAACTGATTTAAAAGTGTATTAGCCACCAAATTTCATTACAGGACTCACATTTTGGATCCCATGTTGTTTTTTGAGTAGTAGAATATATTCTTTGAGTCCTACGCTATATCCTCAGGCAGTCAGTTCTGAGTATTTTCTTGGTTTTATTCTTTCTTTAAGCCTAATTATACCTCACGCTGCATATCTCTGATCATGTGTATATATGGAAGAAACTCAAGGATTTATTACATGGTCCTTTTGGAGCGTGCAATGCAGCTCGTCTCTGGTTTCGCCAAGGGCTAGATGGGAGGTTTTTATGAAGCTGATACTCCAGTAAGTGTATGAAAAGCAGTTGCTTCTAGCAGTACCTTCAAAACGTGTGCTAGTAATTAACTGTTATTAAGCAGCTAGTCCCTGCTTATCAGCTCCAGGGCCACCTGTATAGCAAGAGAGGGTTTGCTGTACAAGGCTGTAGCGTTTCAATGAATTCACTAGTTACGCAGAGTGTTCAGTAGCTGTATTTTTTTTCCAGTTCATAATACAGAAAGACGTTATGAAGGACATGCAGCACTTAGTGAATACATCTATGTACAGTCAGCCAGAATTGAGATAAAAATAATACAGTGATCAAAGTAATTATTCTGGCCTGCCAGATACACTGAATGGACTAAAGATGTTTTCTTCTTTTTTTTTTTCTTTTTTTTTTTTAAAGAAAAGATTAAGACTTTATTCAAGATGTATATCAAGCAGTATAACAAAACCAGCAAAACATCGGCCTTTGGAATAGTGTTGTAACGGCCATTCTTGTGAGGCATTAAGTGTGCCGTTTCATCACAGCTCTTTTCTATCGATCACAGGAAAGAGATCACATGAAGGGCACGGTTACGATCCTTAAATAGTTTGTCTAAACGCAAATCCCAACGTGGTGTTCTCTGCTATTTCAAATACGGTGCTAGATGCAAAATGGGTACCCAAAACAAACAGCAAAAAGGAGGCTGTGATTAACGAGCATTCGGTCACAAGTACGAGGGTTTCGTCACTACACGCGAACACTTCAGAGAGCAGTCAGAGGCAGCAGGTTGTTTACATGAGGCTAAGGAGCATCGTATCTCTCCAAGCAGCTTTCTCCCTCTCAGTAGGAGTAAATAACCCAATTCTCCTTTCCTTCTGTGCTGGGTGTGCACTTACTTACACAATTTAGATTAGCGTGCGATTCGTTCCAAGGTGACGGTGATACACACGAGGTCTGTCTTGTCTATATTTGCCGTGATCCTGATTCAGCGCTTGGCGATGGCTGTAACTGCACTGACGCTGGCCCCTGCGACAAGAGGAGGTGTGACCTGATCAAGCTTATTCTCTTCATAACTGAGGTGAATTTATGGTAAGTGGGTGAGGTAATTCACGGTCCCACTTACCATGGACCATCTTCAGCTGCAGTTCCCTTCCCCTCAGCCTCGATTTTATTTGCTCACGGCAATGCACGTTTCACTTGAGCCTCGTGCTGGTCACGGGCTGTATTTTCTAGCGCTGGCCTGTTCCTTTCAGGGTTACACTCTCCAGGCCATCTCTGAGAAGTCAGGAGGTGCCTCCCTGGCCTACTGGGCTGACTGTGGAGGCCAGCTGCCTGAAAGGCCCCTATAACCAGGCTTTTCTCACTTAAGCCGTTTAAACCGTCCCCTGAAAGATTGCTTGCTTTTAGGAGGAGTAATCTGCAAGCGGTTAGCCGGCTTGCACCCTCAGAGCCTGAGCTGGGAGGAAGCTGAGAATTGCCCGCCATGAGCAGTCGCCTAAGAGCCACCATCCATCCACCCTCTCTGCTCAAGTCCTGCAGGCTCGGGTTTGCCGGGAGGGGTCAGCATCAGCGCAGGGAGGCGACTCGCTGCTTCGCGCTTGTGCCTTGGCAGAGGCTCAGGAGAAAATCTGCGAGAGACTTCACGTCTGGTGAATGCAAGTAGCCAAAGAGTGAAATGACAGACTTGGGGCAACACCTGTAAACAACCTGTGTGTGGAAGGTGCGGAGTCAAAAGCAAATGACCGTTCTCTTCTGTACACAGAACACTACAGCACTAAGTGTACGTGGTTAGGCATTCACATTTCTTGTCTATCTATTCACAAATATACAGCTCAGTTGATAAATTAATACATTTTTGCCAGAGATATGAAAAGGTTTATTTTTTCTCCTTTTTACAGTGAATGTTTTGAGAGATATAAGGCAACTCCCTTGTCGACAATTTCACCTCAGCACTTAAGAAATGCTAAACAGTCAAGTTTACAGTAAAACAGCAGATCAGACGCACATTTAATAATTTTAGTGAGAAGCAATGGTAATACAGCGTGTCTGAGAATAGAATTTGTCAGATGTTGTGTAGCTCTATGTTGTTGGGGGGTTTTTGGCATAATTGAGTGCAAACTTGTCAGCTTCTTTTTCATCTTACGGCAGCCCGTTGCATAGCAGGGAAACAGCTTGCTTGCAACAGGATTTTATTTTCTACTAACACTGCAGGCAGTTTTTCTATTTCTTTTTAATGTTTGCCAAAAGAAATCAAATAAACTCTAAAGCTGCTTAAAAATAAAACACACAAGCTTAGCTCATCAAAGCTTTTGCTGAGTATCTTCCAAGGACTGACTCTTCTGTAACAGCTCTTTAGGCAGGTTTGTTGGGGCTTTTTCCTTCTCACCCATTGCAAAATGTGATTGAATTAGCACATGTAAAGGAAATAAAACTCTCAGGTAATGAGGCCAAATACTGTGGCAGACACCGGAAATACCTGCTTGCCTTTTTCCACTTCCTAGCTACGTCAGATAGACATTTGTGCGTCCGCATAATTTATTTCTCTCTTCCCCACATATGTAGGAAGCTCTGGAGGAAACCTCAGGGATCCGTCAGCCAGGGACAGCAGGGATATCGATGCGTACCCGGCAGAGAAAAGGTTTCAAAGGTCGCTTCAGATTTATCTCCGAGCCTGATACACTCCAGCCAGCTGTTGGCATCCTGGACTGCTGCACCTGAACTAGATTAACAGTACTGTTCATCGTCAAGCCCGTGTACTGATCCATTAGTGAGGGCACGTTCTACATAACACTACATGTTTTTCTAGTCTATGTGACGGGTCCAAGAACAAACACAAAGGGCCACGTAATTAACTTAGGTGTGAATCTCACATGCTCAACACTTACAAGAGACACCAACTTGAAGCACAAATACACAATCCCTACCATGTCTTCCTCTTCTTTTATATTTCTCATTTATATATGGATACAAACACACCACTCCATCTGGTTCTTGTGGTTCTAACCAAACCCCGTGCTACAGGCAAAACTCCAGGCTTCGGAAAGCAGCTCAGACCCAGCGCTCTGCTCTGCTCCTGCAAGTAAAACAGCAGCACCTCACCAGGAAAGCAGAGCGCTGGGACCAACGCTGTTGCAGGCAGGGGAGAAAGGTGAGCTTTCCCCTGGAAGCACGTCACTGAGGTGATGCTAACTTCTGTCGCTGCAGCTAGTACAAGCCTGGCTTGCTCACACTTTAAAACCAGCAGCAGAACATTTGCCACAAGCGATACGATCTAGTTCTAGCCACCACTGTTTTCCACACAATACTCTCCTGGCTCAGGCTGATCAAAATTAAGACTCCCCCTTCATTATGTTGCTGAAACCATTTATTTCCTCTTGCATGTCTCTTCCTCGTCCTCTGTAAGTGGTTCTCTCTCTATGGTTTTAGCACAGCGATCTTCTCAGAATACACATAATTTACTTGCAGAAAGAGATACAGAGTTGCAGCTCAGCTTCTGCTAATGAATCTTGGCCATTTTGTACAGTCGAAGTACTTTGACGTTTGCTACATCATTCCCAGTCTTGAGGAGGAAGGGAGGAAAGAGAAATCCGTGACTTCCGCAAATCCATTTCATTAATGATAAAGCCATAAATAAATACACTGTCAATGTATCATCATGAGTAAATGATTATTTTTGTTTCCGCTGTGCATTCACAGAGCTAGAGCTATGCAGACACAAATGAGAATTGTACATGTACAGCCTTACAGGACCAGCGTGAGTGGGCGTACACTCTGCAAACGAAACAAGGGCTTTTACCTGCAGGGTTCTGCCAGACTGTGCTACCCACGTCATGGACAAACGCGAGAAGCGTGTAACAGAAGGACACAGAGAGAGGAGAGAGAAAGGCCATGTCTACAATGCTGTACGTCAAAGCACATCCATCCCACTGCTGCTTCCTACATTATTAACGAGTAGCTCTTTAAGGCAGAAGAGAGACATTCTGTGGATCTTGGTGCTATTGGCTCATTGCACTCACATTGTTTCAGTGGCAGAGGACGAGGTACTTTTCTTCCTGAAGCGAGGTCTAAGGGTCCTAGGCGGTGCCTGCAGAAAAGCAAGAGAAAACTTCAGTGGCGTAATGAGAAATGTTTTTTCCTTTCCTTAAAACTCACCCATCTTTGTGGCACCTCTGTGACAATGATCCCATTCCAGGCATGAAGTAATGGAGAGCAGATCTTGGCCCTGAAGATCATTAATGAATGACCAGCTGAAGGCTCACCCCTGTAAGATACCCCTTGTAATCTTATACCCAGGTTACACCAACACCTTCCCCTCTGGCGCTTGGTTAGAGGCGTGGCTAAAGATTCCTAATAACATAACAGTCGAAGGAGCCAGGACAAAGTGGTGCCATTTACGGCAGCTCTTGGATCAAGAGAGCAAAGGGGTGGCAGAAAGGCGTTGCTGGTATCTCCCAGCCCACCCTGTACTGCCCAACCCTGCCCCTCTGAGGGTACATCTCACTGGGGCATTACAAAGCTGAAGGAGTCCCCAAGCTGAAACACACTGGGCCTGTAATTCTCACAAGGCAAAGCTCTTTGAAAAGATCAGCGCCTTGCTTGGGAGATAGGCCAGACACAATCCGTTGAAATTATTTTAGAAGCCAACTATTGCAATTCTGCCTTGCAGTCAGCTGATGTAGGGAGCTTTAAAAAGGAGCCCAAAACACCCCGGAGGAGCCAGACCAACTCCATGAAATTGGCTTACTGTGATTAACCCATTCTCCAGACTGAGACAGAAATTAGTTAGACTAGCAAAGAAACAAACAAACAAAAAAACCCCAAACCTAATCTGCAGTCCGTACTTCTCTCAGAAGAGCTCTGGCATAGCATTGTGCCTTGCAAGCTTCACAAGAAGAAATGGTTACCAGATGCTGTGGAGGAGCACAAATTCTCAGCGTGCAGGCCTGTCATAGCATCACGTAACACTGCAAGGCCTGGTAAGCTCTTCTACTTCATTTACATAAATATCCAAAGCTTTATTTTCTTTAACGGCCCCAACCTATTTACCTGTAAGACTACGATAGGGTCTTACCATTCATAAGTGAGGACTGGCATTTCTGTTTTATAGGCCTTTCCGACCCAAGATCATGCTGTGTTTCCACATTCCTGTGATGCAGCAAGGTACAAATATTCATATAGATAAGGAACTGCAGTGCAGTGAGGTTTTGTTTAGACTCCATCTAAATCTCCATCTCTTCCAGCTTGCCCATAAACCAAGGTAGTTTTAGCAGAGATGGGATTAATCCAACACCCGCCCCATCTTCCAAGCCTGAAGCCCCCAGTATGAATCCCCAGCAGCACAACAGAGCTGGATGGGATGGCTTTATTCAGAAAGGCACAGCTGGAGGAGAAAAGCCAAGGAAGAAAGCTGCTGTCTATGGCAGACAGGGATCCCACACCACCCCAGACTCCATAGCTGCTGGCTCTGAGTCGCTATCTGTAAACCAGGAGCTCGGGGACACAGCCTGACAACTACAGAAGTGTCTCCTGCAGCTTGGGAGAAGGCTGCTCTTTGGGAAGCCAGATGGCTCTTAAAGCAAAGCAGCCATTAACTGCACAGTAAAGACTCTTAAATCAGGAATGAATAGCTCTGCCTCCTCTGGGAGGCCACTTGACAGCTCTGAGAGCAGCTACAGAGGCTGCACCTTTCCAGGGTAGGAACAGAGCAGCCCAGCTTTTGGTGAGATCCCCCCAGAGGTAGGACGACCCACCACAAGGTCACACACTGCTTACCAAACCACACTGCTCCAGCTCCCTCACACTGAGCCGAGGGGAGGGTGGAACAAACCCAGCTCCCCCACGGTGGAGATCTCCGGGCTTGGATCTGAGAGCTGCTGGCTGTGGCTCCATCCCCCCAGCCCAGATCTGGAAGGAGTCTTTGCCTATGGCATATCCCATGGAGGTTTTATTTCCTCCACAACAAAATGTTGCTAAAATTGCTTTTGGCAAACCACAGTGTGAGATCTGCGTCTCCTTTAGCTCTTTTGTTTCCATGAAGCAACTTAAAGCATACTTGTTAATATAGTGCCTGATTCAAAAACCTACTGAAGTCATGAAGGAAGAACTGCCGCTAGTTTTGGTGGGATTTGGCTAGGCGTGAACTCAAGCGAGAGGGATGGGGCTCTGAACTGTGAGCGCTCTGGCTCTTCTCACGGTAACTATCCTGCCTTGGGGGTGAGAATATATTTTACTCTGCAGACATGAAAAATCAACTAGCAGTTGATATCCAAATCCTCTCACCCAAATACCTCCATGCTAGCACATGGTTTAGAGCTAGATAAAAGTTTTGCAATTCAGATCCAACTCTGAAGCATTCCTCCCCATAAGTATTATCTCCACAGGCACAACTTCAGACTTCTTTCAGGAAATCCGCACATGCAGAGAAGTAAGCGAACCCATAGCAAGACCCACCCCTGAAAGATCAGAAATGTATTGTTTGGACTCGAGTGTTTTTAGACCAGAGATGTTCATCCAGTTGAAGATTCAAGGAATGTCACAGAAGGAGGAGCCTTGACAATATGGAAGTACCTCAAGGGGTTGATCCTTCTTTTTGGGCCTTTTGTTCATGGATGCACAATCCAATGAATCGTTCTCTTCATCATCTGAGAACACAGAGTCTTTTGTTTCACAGTTCGCCTCAGGTGGCTTTTCATATTTATTGTCCACACCTATTTAACACGGCCATTTACAGTCTAAATGTGAAGACAGAGGATGAGGAAATCAGTGATGGTTTGATTCACACTCTGCCAAATGCCACGTCACTGCAAAGCCATGCATCTTTCAGGGATTAATAGACACTCTAGTAATAGCAGCTGTGGGGTTAGAAATCAAAAGGCTCTTGTTTATGAAGCCATTATAAGCTCTATTTGGATCGTTTTACATAGAAACAAGACTAAATTCACAGTTCTAGAAAGAGATTTTTTTGTTTGGCTCAGGGATAAATAAAATAGCTGATTTCTTGAATTGCTGATTCCAGCCACAGTTCCTGCATCTACTGCTTCCAGAAGGCATGTCCTCTAGAAGACACCAAATGAGTGCTGAAGCCCTCTGGACAGTACGGAGAGAGCTGTCTGGGATGCAGAAATATGAAGCACAGCAGCACTAACTGACTTGAAGCTGAGAGAGCTCAAGCCAAACACCCAGTCTGAGAAAGTTAACCAAAAGGTTCAACAGGCACTGAATGGACCCTCAGCAAGTGGGTGTGTTGCTGCAAAACCAGAGCAGGGAAAAGTCTCTCTTCTGTCACTCTGGAGTAAATCTTATGGAACACTAACTCCACTGAGGGATCTGAAGGCAGATGATGGCCCCATGATGACAAAGGACTAATGCCCGCTTGGTGGTTCTTAACCTTGTAACTTATGGCAAGATCTTTGCCGGACTGGTCATGTTGCACAACACAATCCATTTGCTGCCTGAAATCCAGACAGTGAAACAAGATGGTATTTTTAGTGGTCAGTCCAAAGCAAGAGGTACAGCAAAGGACACCCAGAGTGACCAAGCCTTCTGCATCTCCGCAGAGAGTTTCTTATCAGCAGGGCTGGAGCTTGCTTTGTTTGACTGATAGTTAGGCTGTTTTCATTCTGAAATGTGTCAGGCGTGGAAGTGTTTGCTGTTTAGATGGCATTAACCACAATTACTGGCCCTATACTTAGACTGTGGTATAAACATACATAGAAATAATGCTCTGTGCTCCTTGCCTCAGCCTGACTGTAAGACTCTACTGGATCAAAGACTAAAACCCAATGACTAAAACCAAAGAGGATTCTTAAACATCTAATACTTATTAATCAACTTCAGATCCTTAAAGCACAGAAGAACTGAATTCTCCAACAGCTTTTTCAATTGGGTAACGGAGAGACAAAGGGGAAGTGATCTGGCTGCAGCAACACCACAAGTCACGAGCAGGTCACTGGGGCTCTCTCCAGTGCCAAGTTCAAATCAGCAGCTAAACACTCTCAGCCCCTGCGTTCAGCCCACAGGATGCAGCTGCTGCTCGAGAGAGCGGCGCACACCATCCTGTGGCCACCGACCCTGTGTTTCTATCCCTCCATCACCATTTGTGTGGACAAGCTGGCTGCAAGACACCATCGCAGGTTTCCAGGAAGAACTGGAGTCAACTTTTTCCCAGCTGTACTGAAAATGCTGATAGTCACATTGAAGAGAGGCTCGGAATAATGCTGAATTGTTGGGGTTTTTTTTCTATATATGACTGTGGTGTTAAGACTACACTGTGGGGAGAATTACATGTTCTCCAGGCCACATGGCAAATCAGTCCAGGAGAATTTTATTTTAATTACTATTTTATCCTTCCACTTGGGAAGTGAGATATTCAGGAGGAGCCTAGCTTAAGTCATCTTGGATGTGGGAACTGGTCCTTGCACCTCTCTAAGCCAATGAAAAAATGAGTTAAATTTGTTTTTAACACTGTTTGTTCAGTGCCTGAGCAAAACCTGAACCAAACATGCCCAAATCTGCAGCCTGGAGGCCAAGTACTGTCCTCAACACTGATTCGTATGACTGCTCCCAGCTGCCCTCTTCCCCAGAGGTCCCTCAGATGTGAACTGCAGGCTGGCCCAACAACACGCCCCCAGCCACGTGGTGCTGCAAGGAGACAACAGCTTTGCCCAGGAAAAAGAGGGCTTCAAAGGGGACAGGACAGAAGGATGTTGGAGAACCAGAATTAGAGCGTTTGGTGACCAGACTGTGGAGATGCTGGCTGCTGAAGCTGAGAGCATACAGGATTAGGCAAATGCCCTCTGCTCCCTTTCTCCTACAACCAGCCACTCCACTGCAAAGGGAGACAGAAGGAACTGTCAGCCCTTTTCTAGCATACATTGCTTCAGCTCTGATATTATGATTTCTCTTGAATTGGGTGCTGGGCAAAAAAGATATCCAGGGAGCTCTGCCACCTGCATCGCCTGTCTCCGTGACAGGCACAGCAGAGGCACAGCCTCCTGCAGGCTCTTCTGTTCTTCCCATCAGCCTAAACGTCATATCCATGTCCTGGAGCTGCTTCCATGAAGATCAAGAGGAGAGCTCAGCCTCCATGCTGGCACATACCACAGCAGAGAGGTCTGTAAAGTCCACTGGAAGTTGGGCTTAGGCCTCTCTCCCCTGTTCCATCTCATTGTGAATGAGGCACTGAAAACCGGCCAAATGAGAACCAGTTTTGCTTTAGCCTCACTGAATTGGAAAAGGGAAAAAATGGGTCTATCCCAGGCCTTTCCACTACATTTCAGACTATTGACGAGAGCAGATCTTGAATATGCAGGGCCCTTCTTTAATATCTGGAGCAAGAAGGAAGGATTCCCTGACCATCCTGCCTTGGGAAGGTCAATCCCAACCTCGTATTGATCGGGGGTGACAGACTTCGTCCCATGTTTGTGGAAGCATTACGCTCTTGTGGGACTGGAGGCAACTCATCTCCGAAGGGCTGCTGCAGCGTGAGTGCCAACTCTGAAGTTGTTGGGGTTTTTTTGTGAATAGAGTGATGACAGAATAGAAAACTAATTTCCCTACTGGAAGAGAGTGAGTCCTCTGCAGGAGAAAATGTAAAGGAGGGGATTAACCAGAATAGCAAGCACACATGTGAGGAATTAGGGAGAAGGGAGATGGAGGCTTAAAGTGAATGGATGGGTTCTGGGATACCAAGGTTTGTTTCTGGAGAAGGTGAAGGCTGAGAAGCAAAACATGCTGTCAGGGCTGGCACAGGCTTCCCAAAGACAGCACTTGGCCTCAGGTGACCTCCTGTGTGTTTCTAAGAGCTGACTTTAGGATCTGGGGCTGTTGGGCCTCAGGCCACTATCGGATGTCCCCAAAGTGACAGAGCCAGCAGCATGTGCTGCTCCAGGGAAGCAGCTGACAGCCCCAGGGACCGTGCCACAGCCAGGAGGTGTCTGTGTAAAAGCATGGACCATATGCCAGATGCCTCCCCTGGCTCTCTCGTCTTTGGGAGACTCTCACTCCCCATCTCAGAGCGGGCTGTGTTTCGGGTGTCTCCACCTCTCACAGTTACAGCTTCACGCCTTTGCGGGGAGGGGCAGAATCGCTGCAGAAACAGGAAATCGGCTGGTGTGCCAGGGCTAAAGCTGCTGCTGCTGCCTCTTGTAAACTTCTTTTCAGTGTCCAGAACAGATTACACTCCTCTCTTCACTAAGGCAAGACAGAATCTGACTGTAAACAGCCTAAGGAAAGGGACCCCTTAATTCCAGATCCTATCATCCTATCCTAATTCTTTCAAAGGGAACCGATACAACCAACACATTGTGCGGGAAGCCCTGAAGTAGACAGGGCTGGGATCTAAGCTATTAAATGCACCACAGGGAACAACCCAGCATGGACAAGGGAACATAGGGCCAGACTGTCGTCATCTTCAATCTCCGTGATTCTGCATGGGCTAAAAATCTCACTTGCAAAACTCTTTCTACCGCAACAAATGGGATTCAGTAGCAGACTGGTTTTTTGGCAATTGCTTTGATTCAGGCTCTGATCTATGCTGCTGTTTAAACCCTGAGTAACTCCTATGGATTTTCATGAGTACAATGGAGGTCAGAGCCTGGCCCACTCTAATTACAGAGGAGCAAGGGACTTTGATGTAGATCCTCTGAAAAAATGTGGACACTTAAATACAGTTACAATGGGAATCAGGCACCCCAATACCTTTGAGAGAAGCTGGACCCCCCTTGTTTTCCCAGGCAATATTTCTTACTCCTGCCACCATAATTCTTCAGAAGCAATGGGGAAAACCACAGTCACAGACTACACGAAGCAGGAGCAAGGTATTGTATTTTTGTAATGGAAGATGAAGTCACTCCAGAGCTAAGCCTTTCCAGGGGATAATTCATATAAGGAAGTTTGCACACCACTTAATACGAGCAAGGGAGCAGATATTTATTATACGATCGCGATCAGCTTCTTTTCCCTGCAACAAAGACAAATTTGCCATCATTTCCAATAGGCACGATCCAAGTCATGTACTTCCCCAACAGTTTTCATTGCCAAACCAAGAAGTTAGGAGCAGCCCACTCCACCAGCACACACTGCCCAGGAGCCACAGAACAGAGGCGGACATCCTTTCCAAGGCTGAAGTCAAGTGCAACCAAAGCAAACAAGTCTAATCACATCAACAAAGTTATCTGTTAATGAAAACACATCCCACAAATGATTAAGTTGTTAGGTGCTAGTCTATTCCAAACACCTCAGAAGAAAACTCATGCAATCTGTAACACTTACATCAGAGTCCCATAATATTTACATAGAGAAAAGGAAAGAATAAACTGTTAGGGGAGAACATTTGGGTGTAGAGGGGGAAGGAACATTGTTTCAGAGCACAGAAATCTTCATCTTCGCTTTCATAATATCTGTTGTTCAACTGGAGTTTATTAAACTACAATTTATGTTTTAACTTTCTGTTACTAAAATGCAAATGGACTTAAAGAACCTACTGATTTTCTACGAAAAATTTTCCTTCTCTAAAATAACCAAAATAACTATGGAAGTATTTTAAATATCCAGATAAACTCCCAAATTGCCATTCAGAGGCAGTGTTGCAAAGTGATGCAAGACACCCCTGTAAAGATTTGATTCTACATTTAGCAAAGGGAAGTTTTAAGGAACAAAATGCCTAGAGCAACAGAAAGCTGTCGTTTGTTGTTTAAGCTTGACGAGAGAAAGGTTAAAAGAAAAAATCTGTAAATCCTCAGCACAACAGCTGGAAGCAAAACTGGCTAAGAACAAAAGTGAAACCGCCTACACCATTTAACTGAATTAGTTCAGAGATATATGAACAGCCCCCTTGATGCAAAGACAATTAGTTTTTTAAGAGTACTTTCCGCTGTAATAATCTCACGTGCGATTTGTAGCATACCACAAAGAAGGGGTTGGATACATCTAACATACCAACAAGGTGGTTTGTTTAAAAGACAATTAAGTGAACGTCCCATTAAGGTCCTTGCTGAGCTGCACTGCTGATTGCGTGTGATCTGTCACCTTGTCTTCAGAGTGACAACCACATGTAGGAAGAGATCCAGCATTATTTTATTGGAAAAACTCCAGGGGCTGGCTTTATGCTGCAACACCTTATACAAGGCTGACTGTCAGTCACTGCTGAGCTGCAGTGTTCTAGGGGTACCTATCAGACACCGCTACGGAGCACAACCCTGCGGTGCACCCTCAAAAGCCAGTCCCATTCATCACCCATGTCCTTGCACATTTCTTACATTGCCTAAGGCTCCTGATCAGCATTTTAGTATTAAATGCCCCCCTCAAACACAAGCAGCCACAACAGTTCTCCTGATATACAGCTGGTTCTTCAATATCTGCTAGATTTATTTATTCTCTCCAAGGATTAAAATTGTTCCTCCCTCTCAACCATGCCACAGGTCTTTGCAACAGCACCTAGGAGATGTTAGTTGAGAGAATACCACTGAACATAATATTTGTTACTTCTTAAATGCCAGTTCCAAGCAAGCTTGTTTAATATTGACCAGCGTTTAAGCATTTACCAGGCACTGCCAAAAGACAAACAGATATCCCTGGAGATTTTCACTCTGTCCTTCCTGAAGGGGAAAAAGAGGTCTTACGTAATTGTACCTTTGTTCTTTAATGCTGCAGCCTGACTTCTCACAGGCCGTGAACATAGAAGAAATAAATCAGAAACTTGTGTAAAGACCTGGAGGGAGTTTTGCCAGCAAAGGCCTGTGACTGAAGAAGAGCAAGAAGAGCTGACCCAGAAGCTCTCAAGAAGACAAGCCAGAGTATATATAGTGGATCATGCTTGTATTTAGTGAAGCTGCCCAGAGCAAGGGAGGATGAATGTCCTGAATTGTGTCAACACTTTGCCATGTGCAGATTGTGGGGCCGGCTGGAGCAAGGCAACTGGGCAGGAAAGAGCTCTTCTGTGAAGCAAACAGCTTCAGCAGCAGAAGAACCCACCACCACTGACAGTGATGATCTGCTCCTGTACAGGGTGAGCTCCTGCTGCACTCAGCCTGGGCTTCAGCCTCTGCATAAATGCACGCTCTGTGGCACCTGCAGGCCATAGCCTCATGAAACCTTCTCTCAGGATATCATCTAGGGAGCAGGATGGGCAGACTTTTGCTCCCACCAGCCTGTGCTATCCTAAGAGCTGTGGGGTTTTCTATGAGTCAGCCAATGAGAGAAACAATTGAGTTTCACCTGCAAGAGCGTTAAGGCAACTGCTCCTGCCAAAAAGGCTGCACCATGGCTCTGAACTAGCCTTTAACACTCCTGCTTGAGGTATGGCTTGACAGAGCTTGAGGTAAGGCTGCCCACTTAGACTGTAACCTCTTTGCAGATGAGTACTGTTAACGATTGTATTCTGAAACTGGCTACACAAAAGTTTGCACCAAGGAAAGATGATTGCCAATAGTTAGGACAACTTAGTCCTAGCTAAACAAACTGAGCTTCTTTCTTCCCCCTGCCTTTTGTGGCGTTGAGAAAATGTGTTCACGTTACGTAGCCAGCTCTCTACGCTACCAAAGCTACACTTACAAAGGAGCATTTTAAACAGCAGGCGTTGTCTGACGGTGCATTAATGCATCTATTGCCTTGGAGACAGAGAAAGGGCAGCCTGTGGAGACAGAATGAACCCTCTATGAGATAGAGCCTCACCATATCCCTATTGTCGTGGTCCAAGGGACTGGATTATGTCAGGGGGGGAAAAATAGTAAAACAAGCCAATCTGAAAGACAGGGCACACAATTTAAACTAGATCAATGTGACTTTGGGCCCAATTTGTAAAAATATTAGAGTGATTACTGCTTTAGTATCATTAAATGACTTTCCTAAGATTAACTCATGACTATGAAGCACTTAAGGATTCAGTGATTCTTTTTATAAATAACACTTTCAAGTCAAATACATAAAATCAGTTTAGGCTAAAATTAGAAGGGTGCTAATAAAACACACTGTGAATACAAGCATTTCACGATTGCTTAAACAGATACCACCTTAAACGGGCTTCATTCTCCTGCACAGTGGCACACTCACCCCAAATGGGCTAGTGCAAAGAACGAGAAAAGGACAACAGGGAGGGTGACAAAAAAAACATGAGGGTTGGTTTGCCACCTATGCAGTGTGCAAGGAGACAGTGTCAGCCTGGGATCACCAGCCTCCAAACATTACTGCTGCACAGGGCTGCCTGGCACATCAGGTGCAAGGCAGTGGGAACGCACACCCTAGTGCTCTGAAGTGACACGAGCCAACGGCGATGGCTGCAGCACGGTGGCAGCACCGGCATCCTTCGGTCCCTCTGCTGCCATCCCCAGGCTGATTACAGTGTGCAAAATAAACAAAAAGCACATGAGATGAGAAATAAAGGAATTACGAAGGTCTTCTGCTTCCACCAACATGAGACCATGCCAATCTGAATTTCTTCCTTCTCCCTAGACAAGCCGCTTGGCAGCCCCATCCTCTGGCATGCCCAAATCAGAGGCCTCCCCCTCCTTTCTTCTGCCACTGGGACAAAATGCAGAAGTGATAATGGCTCAGCTCTTAGCAACCAAGCTAACTGGTGCAGCATTGAAAACCCTGGTGCAGCTAAACCCTTCACTACACACCTAAGTTTGTAAACACGAGCAACACTGGGGACAGTGGGACATTTTTCAAAAATGGCTGTAGCACAGACTGAAGCAGGGAGAGTCTGTTCAAACCTATTTCATTGTACCAGGGTCTGTTACTGGGCTTTGTTATTTACCCTGCTCACCCCAAACGCAAGAGTCCCCTCCACCAACAAACACGTGCCAGTCCTTAGGGAACAGAGCAAAACAGGGCTGGGAATGAGGAAGGTTTGCTGGTTTCCCTGTGGTTTTACACTAGCACTGGGGGATACGGGGCAGGAGTTACACCAGTGAAGCAAGAACAGTGGTGCGTCCTCTAGAACAGAAAGGACTGAGGTTTTTCTCCAGAGGAACACTCCCCAGCCTTGGGTAACACAGGTCAGTAGGGTGAGAAGCACCACAATACTTGCCATCAGCACACACACAGCTCGCATTCTCGCTCGCAGCCTGGCCTTCCCCTGGTTTGTTTCCCTGGTGTTAGGAAACCCAGTGAGTACGAGCAGCAGGAGCAAGCCAGGCTGGGGACGGCAGTCATGCCTGAAAGGGATGCGTGGGTATCAGGGTGCAGGAAATCCAGGACTCACCTCTGAGGAGTCGGCATACCGAGCAACACGTGCACACTGAAAGAGGAGCTGAGCGTTAGGAACTCATCAGGCTAAGCTACCTCTCAGAAAACACTTGGTATCATCCTGAGGTGGACTTCACAGCCCCCATGTGCATGAAGAGACAGTGGTCTCTATCCACCAGCAGGAGCACAGATTCAGGAACGTGCCTCACCCCAGGCTATGTGCTTAATGGGTGTTAAGGCTGGGATTACTTACAGCTCCCTGGCTCTGCTCTTACATCACTAAACAGAAATAACTCCTGGCTAGAGGGGCCTGGGAACATGGATAAGCAATGGGTAACGCAGTGCAAAAGGCTTTATGATAATAACACAGGGTGCAATATTGGGACTTGTATTGCTGCGTGCCTGGATTTTTTTCAGTAGATTTAGACTTCTACAAGCACTGGTGCAGCCATTCATGCAGCTTCTGAAGGAAAACTATCCATAGATCCCTAATCTTCCTAAATAAGGAACATGCTGAGGAGTCCCACAGGAATTTTATTTTGGTGGAATTGTCATAAGAATGAAAGCAGCCAAGGGAATTGTACTGTACCCTTCAGTGCAAACACAGGTGATTCATAGCTGTTCATAAAAGCATGACCTTTACAGTTTCACCTTGTGGATAGCCTGTGTTCCAGGAAACAGCCTAGAAATAATTTCTAGTTTGAGCCTGCCAATTTAATCCTCACAGCGGCATCGACGACTCCAGAGAAAAAAAGCTTTTTGAGGAAAAAAAAAAAGGTTTGAGCTCTGTGTGATTTCTTTAGTTGTGATTATCCTGCACTGTAGACACTGGAAGTTCTTCCATAGATTCATAGTCATTTTAAACCAGCACAAACCAGTGCTGCTGCTGAAAGCAGATGTCCCATTGCCCCTTGTGCTCTGGCCTCCACCTCCCTTGTCCTGTTGCTGATGTCTGTGCTGCTGCTCTCTACTGGCTTCAGGATCTGACCCAGGTCAAGAGCAACCTGGAAACAAGGAACAGCACTTAACTTGAAACAGCTTTCTGGCTGGGGTCAGCATATATAAATAAGATATAAACATGTCCAAGAGAAAGGACGGTATGGGGCAGATGCAAGCAGCTGGGTCATAGCCTTTCAACAGGAGTGCTGGCTCACATTGGCTGGATGCTGCTGTGAAGCTACGGCCTTTGCATAAAAGAGATGAGTCTCAACCAGCCTCAAGAGATCTGCTGTGGGTTTAGCTTCTGATTTTACACAGAAGGTAGCTGATCACAGTTTTATGAAGGTTTATTCTATGAAAGATCATACAACGTATACATATGGGTTGTTTCACACATCTTTCTGGAGTTTTTCTGGTTGGTGGGGACTGAGCTATCCAAACATATCCTCAAGGGTGATATTCCCCCACCTTTGTCCTGTCCTGCAAAGCCTTCAGCACTTAAGTACAAAACCAAAAAACAGCCTTGACTCTCTCCTGCAACAGAGGAGTGGAGAATATCAGAAAGCATACTGCACACTTCTGCTTTGAAATCATTCCAGCTGAGAATGATCTCTGCCTGGGGTAAGCTTCAGCAGAAACGGCACTCGGACTGGGCAATACAGAGGTTGGCTCCGTAATATTGTGATCCTCTGGCCCAGATGACGTCAGCTCTGGACACTGACCATCCCGTGCTGCAACGCAAATCTCCTGCTGCTGAAATATGTCCCACTGACTCACCCAAAAGCAAGGCTGGCCTCCAGTGCCCAGCCCACCCTCGAGGTTTCCACTGACGTCAGCAACTATGAGATGTGTTTGCATCAGCCATGGGACTGAGCTATGTGACACAGTGGCCAATATCCCACTCCTGAAGTTGCATGTGTCACTCACGAGCCATCATAAGGGAACAAGCTTTATCTGCACTGTCCAGGATACTTTTAAGGCAATACTGTGAGGCTAAGAAGTGCAAAAGCCCACCACTGTTAATAAAGACACGTCTGTCCATGGATTGTTACTGGGCATTTGCCAGAACAACAGGATTGCCTTGAAAAATATTTGGAGATGTTGTCCTGGAGCTTCCAGTTTTCCACAATGACAAGCAGCCACACATCTACAGTTCTCAAAGGAAAGGGGCAGTTCTGCCTGTGGAAGAAGCACACGTTGGAACACGCTTCGAAGCTAAAATATCACAGGCTATGATCAGGGTGCCAGGACACTAAATCAAGAAATGCTGAACTAAGAGCAAAGCGAAAGATCAGATACGGAGGACAGGTGGTGGGCCTGCTACGTGGAAGAAGGGCAATCATCATGTTTCCTTGGTGTGCGTCAAAGGAGGGTGTGCACGTGCTTCACAGGAGCCGTGGCGATGCCTCGCGTAATGTGCTGTGTGCGGGGTCAGCAGCCACACACAAACCATGGCGAAAGCAGCCTTTGCCCCTTTGTGTCGTCTGCGTGTGGCTTGTGACTGGGTGTGAGGAGGAGGAGAAGGGTCTTTCTGTGGGATGGGTGTGAATACTCATGGAGCACCTGAAGCCCGCTATACGCTGAGCAGTCCTGCTCCTGTGGAAGGCCATCTGCACGAGTGGGACTGCTCAACGTATGGTGGGCACAAAAGGCAGCAAAGACAGCAAAAGGGGTGGGGGGTGGGGGGTGGAAGCAGCAAAAGGTAGAGGAAAAGAAGTAATTCCCCCTGTCTCAGAGGCAGCTCTTGCATATTCTGTTTCTTGGCCTCATAAGACACTCTTCAGCAGACAGAAATAAGCCTTTGCTGTGTCTGCATGTGGTCATTACTAACTAAATGCCAAGCTCTTCACACGGTGCTTTGTGTCAAAAGGGGATTCAGAGAGTCACAAATCCATCTAACCAGCACCAGTCACGTTACAAAAGTAACAACAATGGAAATGAAACAAGCTGAGTGGTTATTTAATGTAGCCGGAGTACAGAGTGGTCCTGCAGCCAGTTTTTGGCCACAGCCAAAGCCCACCAATATCAGAAGAGTGTTTTCACGGGTTTCAGTGGGCTTGGAAACTTGCCCAAGAGATGTGAAATGAGAACCTGAACCACTCCTGGTGCTCACAGAGGGAGCGGCAGGGTTCCATACTGACAAACCTGAGTTTCAGCAGTCTCATCTTTGCCGGGAAAACAACAGACCTCTCTCCATCCCCTGCCTTTCCAAATCACTTACTTTCAGATGTCATACCTACTCTTAAATGCAGTCACACAACAGGACTGGAACTGAGCAACACCAAGTTCCACACCAGAGCTGGCTGTGTTTTCATTGCTCAGAGAATGGGACCCATCTAAACTCCTCTAACCTTAACCTAAAGAGCCATCTCTTGTCTTTGCCTCACTGTTATAAGCAAAGATGTGCTTCCATGCACCATTTGTTCAGCAGAAAAGCTGGCTTGAAGAGCTTCCCATTCCTGGCCTCTTGATCTCAAAACATATCTCCCAAACAACTATTTTGGAGGCTCCCAGTAAGGCAGATCAGCAAATCAGGCTGGGTTAAAAATAATCCCTCAAAAATAGTACAAGAAAGTATTTTTAATCAGGATCAAATTCAGGATTTCTTCCTGAGTCCACAGCTCTGTACTACTGTTCCATCAGCTGAGGGTAGCACTTGACATCCCGATATCATAAGGCTGCTATTCTCTCTTTGACATGGCTGTCTCTCCTGTTGAGAAAAGTAAAAGCCTGTGCTGGATGCAAAACTAATTCTTCAGCCTTTGTACATCCCTGACAGCCATATAAGAGAAATAAACAGGGTTATAAAAGCACTCCCATAGGCAATCTGTGGAGGTACTCCTTCATCAAAGATTGCAACCCCATAGGACTGAGTGATGCTCACACGCCTTCTCAGGCTTGGGGATGCCAGTCCCGAAGCAAAAACTATTACAACTGCTATAGCAGTGCTTGGCTTTTCCACTTGTAAGGTTGGCTGTGGCCCAGCAATGCCCCCTTCCTCAGGCAAACTCCAGGTGCAGCAACACTCCTCAACACATCCACTCAAAATAACACTTCAGGTTCCTGTCCCTGCCACAGTTACCAATAATTTGTAAATTCAGGCAGTGACTTTGAGAGCTGCACTTGCAGAGTACTGCAGTAGATCGGTATGGATGGAGGATGTAGGGAAACGGGTGGGAGTGGAAGCACTTGAATGAACAAACAGCAGAAGAAGGGCTGGAAGAGTGGTACCCAGCTCAGCGAGTCATCAAGATCCCAGCATACCCACACACAGCTTCTTAGATGCCTGGACTGTGAAACAAAGGATAGAATAAATGAGGGGAAAACATAAAAAGGGACATTTCAGTTGTCCGGAAACTCCCAGAGGTAGTAGCAAGATAGGGCACTGTTACTACAAACAGAAACCTTCTTGCAAAACTCGGATTGATCCACAGACAGGACTTTCCCACAGGTGTTTTACATGTTATAATTAATCACTGAAGTAAGGTGTACAGGAAAGCCACAAAAGAAATCTTCTAAGGTACTGACCTCAAAATATACAAGCATCTTCTACCACATATGGCTTTCAGGACCTGGGCATGGGAAGTACAATTTGTTCTGTTTTACAGACACACGGAGGAACAAAGGTCGCTCCAGGTCACACCAGTATTTTGCAGTAAAGCAGGGTGCGAGTTCATGTGTCCTAACTCACAGTCTTGCCTCCTGACCACCCCATTGCTGCTTCTGCAGACACAGGACCCATTCCTTCAAGCCCTCGCTAGAAGTCTCCATAAAATAGGATTTCTATTTAGACCAAGGGTACAATGTTTGCAGCCCCAGCCAGGCTCTCTATTACTTTTCTTAAAGTCATTACGCACATCCCAGTTACTGCTGTCAGGCTTTCTAACAGCTGGTTAGAAAGACCTTTTACAAGAAAGGTGAGGTCTTCGGCTGAGTCATCCTCATGTCAAAGAGAAAATCTGGTGTGTTTTTGCTGACTCCCTCCAGTGTCAGACTAAGTCCCATTATCTCTAAAGCAGGAATACAAAGGGAAGTCTAATGTTTCTGTGAGACCGTGGGGATTGCTGGCATGGACATTTGTGTTATCTAAGGGCTTTGGGACAGGAGAAAGAGCTCTGTGTCAGCTGTTACATAGTGACTGCTCATGCACGTACTCGTATACGTATATATTACATGTATATAGAGCATAATAATAGGCAGCAGCAAACTCTGTCTGCCCCTTGCTTATGTGCAAGACTCCAACTAAACAAATATGGAAGGTGGAGTGATGGGACCGTGTCTGATCTTGGTGTGTCTAGAAGTGTCGTCTCACCCCGAATATGGCCCTCAGGATGTGATACAAGCTGGCTGATAGATCACCCTCTTCCATACACACACATGATAGTTATAAACCTGATCAATTTGACCCTGCTGACATTCTCACTACATATATAATTGTGCCCACACAAAACAGCACAAGGACTGGAGAGACCAGGACCACTTCTTTTGCTCAATCCAACTAAAAGTGAGAGCAAAACTGTGGCCGTAGTCTTCCACACAACATGATGCCACCACCTTGGGGTGAAATCACCCTCTGGAGGTGCCTCTCTGTATTGTCTGCAGGTGGAGAAGGGGCCTGCAAGCAGGCTCCCAGATTAGAGACCTCAATGAAATCACTAAGTGAGATAGGACAGATAAAGGTCTTGGAAGATTTTGCAAATCTGTGGTATTTTCATTAAAAGAAGAATTTAAAACAAAATCTCAAATTACGTGGATCCAAAAAATTGTGATAAACACTAGGCTCAGTTTGAAAAGACTCCAAACAATCCAATTTTCCAGAGATTCATTTTGAGAGATCCTTGTACAGTATTGATATGAAACCAGATCAAAATCTAAAACTTCTGTGTTTTAAGGCAGGGGTTTGTGGCCAGGTGTGCTGAGCTCGCTGCCTTAAGAACAAAACTACAAAGGCTGCTCTACAAAACATGGAATTAAGATAACTAAATTATGCTTTATTTGTGCCATTTGTAGTTTTGGTCTAAATGATATGTGGGTTTTTTTAGTAAGAGTTTTATATTCTGCATGTGAATGCTTTACTTTCAGATTGATTACTTCAAGTGAAGTGTATACAAGACTTTATATAAGAATCAGAGTAAACCCACTGTGCACCAACATCAGCTGTATCAGTTTACCTGTAAAGAGAATTTATTCAACAGATGGTTAAAAAAACAAACAGAGAGAAAAGTATGTGAGCTATAATTCTCAGAATTTGTAAAGGGCTTGGAGGATACTCTTTAGGAAGGATGAGACAAGATATTCCTAATACATTCCAAAGCTAAAGCAAACTAGAAGGGGTAGCAATAGACACAGGCTTGATACAGAGTGAACGTTTGCACAGACCTCAACACACACAAGCTGAGACTGCTAAATCTCAAACTTGGCAGCATATGTTTAACAAGCTACCAAGTGCAACACGCCTGCAACTTTCTGTGCCTTCTCACCACAGCCGTCGAGTTGCATGATCTTTTGTGGTGTTCAGGAATCCCAGAAGCCATCTGGAACCCCCTGCTTGGGATAACCCTCCGTGTCTCAACTTTTGAGATCTAATCCGCAAAGCTATCTCCGATTAAATGTTTGAGGTCTGGGTTCACAAAGATTTCTTCACCCAAGCTTGAAATCACAGAATTTCAAGAAATCAAGAATTTCAAAATAAACTTTTTAAACTGAATTGTCAGGAATGGATCTTATTCCTACCATGATGTTTCTTCCCTTTGTTCTTTCAGAATTTGAAAACAAACCATTGCCCTTCAGAGAGACTTGCTTTCCATAACAGTGCTTATGCAGCCATCCTTCATATCGTAAACAACTGTCAGATCTTGGCCTCTGCTTCTGGTAGTGCTTTATATGGGTTTTATTTCTCAGTAGGCTTCCTCAGTGGTAAAGTTCTGGAACCACAACTGTCAAGTGTTGTAACAGCTACTGTATAGTTTAGAAGAAGCATCAATGGGCCTAATTCAAACCAGATACCCCTTAGAACTCGCGTTTATGTTTAGATGACATAAGAGAGAGAGGCTGTATCACCATATGGGGGTTTTAATGATAATAATGATCCTTGCCCACTACTGTGCATTCTTATCCACCCTTTTTGCACTTCCATTAGCCCCTCTCATTGAAAACCCACCGCATCTTGCAGCCCCCAGCCCAGAGCCTGACATTTCAGCTCAAGTTGCAAGGACCGATGCTGGCTCCCTTGCCCGCTCAAGTCCAGTCCTCAGTACCAGCCAGGAATAGTAACCATCAAACAATGATACTGTTTTCGCTCTTAAGTGCCAAAAGGCTCAACAGCATGTCTGTGTCCTGTGAATTCTGGTATGTGCTGCCTGCAATGTCTGTTTCTATATATTCCTGCCAACTGCAAGACTGTATTCAGCTGTGTGATATTCCAGACAACACAACACTGAAAATAACA
The DNA here is from genome assembly GCF_963921805.1 of Phalacrocorax carbo. NCBI lineage: Eukaryota > Metazoa > Chordata > Aves > Suliformes > Phalacrocoracidae > Phalacrocorax > Phalacrocorax carbo. The sequence continues at coordinate 6,929,775 of NC_087516.1, read as the reverse complement.
CTGACACTTACCTGAGCTTCCAGTGCCTTCCGATGCACTTCTGGATGTTTTTGGCTGGCTCTGTTTGCTACTTGTTCGTACAGTGACCGAAGGAGGAACAGTGCTGCTGCTGTCTCCACGAATCGTCGAGAGATCCTGCATGCTAAAGCTCCTTAGTCTCTCAGACAGAGCCCCCTGTCCCTAGTTAAACAAGCAAGCAAATAACACACATTAAAAAAAAAAGTTAAGATTCCATAGCATATTTTGAGGCTTTCTCCTCCCTAGCTCATTGAAATCCACCAGTACAATAGGAAGGGAAAAAACTGCCTGGTCCAGTAACCTAGAGGGGACAAAAATGAGTTGTTAAAAGCATCATTTCCCTCCCTTCGCTCTTCCTTTTGGAGTGGTCCTACACACAAAGTCTGACCATTCAAACTTTTGATGGCGAGCATCTCTTACTCTTCAGTGCAGTCACCTGAGCTCAGAGCAGCCTTAGACACATCTGAAAGAGCAGGATATTGTTGCATGTTTCTAGTAGGTACTTTTCTTCATTAAGATCTGAGTCAAATATGTGCTTGGCTTCAGAAACACAGTTAAATGGTCTGCATCAAAATAATTCCCTTTTAAAGGTAATCGTCTATTATGAGAATCACCCAGCAGTTCTCAGTCATACAGAGAATTTCCAGAGCATAGAAAATTTGAAATTTTTAGGTAATAAAAAGTTATTCTTAAATGCAAAGAAATATTCCAGTGCTTTTTCATGCAGCTTAAGGAAGAAATAAACTCACATAATAATTTTCTTTCTTTTTGTATCAGCTCTCAATCAAGCAACAAACATATTCCTTGGTGAAAGGAACGTAGCTGTTCTTTGTAGATAATGGGTTGATTAACACCTTTCATTAAAACTACATCCTACCAAAAAGTTGACTAGAAGTATACCTCCTTCTGAATTCTGTAATCCTCATGCTACACTACTGCCCTAGAGCGAGATTGCCAAAAAATACAATTAATACAGAATCTATCTATCCTTCTCTGTTGGCTAAACTAAGTGGCATTCAGAATACAAACAGCATAACTGATAAACAGTACATTTGGGTTTTAACATTTTGTTCAATGGCGAGGGGGAGGGTCTGAGATACACTTCATAGCATATAGTCTTAAAAAAAATACTGAAATAAATACACAGAGCCTGTTTCTAAAATTATTTCTGCTAGTGTAAATTAGGAAAAATCCAATGGACGCTTTGACTGAGGTGAAACCAGAAAGATGGCAAACAACAGGAAATATTGTCCTGTTTACAAGAAGTAGCCAGATAAGGCACATTGTAGCAATTCACAGGCCACCTTCATTTATACTTGTATTTGTCAAAGCAGTACATACGCAGCAGCATAGCCTGAACACTGCCAGAGGGCTCTAGGTTGGGGCTGGACAGAGTGTATCACTGCTCCCTTCTGGGCCGCAGATCGGAGTACCATGCCCATAGAACCAGGGCGCAGGTGAGGGTGCAGCAGAGAGCACTCTCTGGTGCTGGCCTGGCACAGGGAAGGGACTCACCCTGACCATCTGCGATCAAAGGCAAGACTGGATGCATTCTTTGCTAAAGCAGTTAGGTAACACCGCCTGTCCGCTAGTGCACTCCCATTGGTACATTGGGAAGGCAATGCATTCATCTACCTGCAAGTACTAATCTACCAACATCACTGCAGAAATTTTGCATGTGAAGTAATGGAAATATCAGTGTCTGTACCCCATATAAATTCATTAGCATCTTACTTTTAAGGGACTGTAGTAGAAGAGGCATCAGGTGCTTAGAACTAGTCACTGCTTGCATTTTCTACATTCAGGAAAACTTCTAGATCAGTAATCTCCCAACTTTTTAGCCTGAAGCTTTTCATACAAGAAAAAATGGGTTCAAACTTCCTTCTCAGCTCCATAGTACATCAACTTAACCCTAGGCAGGCTACACATCCTGGATTACAACACTTTTCTGGATCGGCAAGAGCAAACAGCACATGATGATAACTTCTTCAATGTTGTCCCAAATCACCATCAGTAGAAATACACTTCACCTCAGAAAAATAAAATGGAACTGTCCTTTGTAGGGCAGAGTCACCTAGGGGAGCTGGGAATTTTCTCCTCATTTCACTGAATCTTTGGTGTCTTAAAAGCTCTCTATGTATACTGTGTTTGGCAGAATTTTGCATTTAGTTTTTCTGCAGGCTATCACAGAGCAGTTTCCACACCCCCACCATGCTCTTCTTGGAGACTTACTTTGCTCTTTCTCATTAGCCTGTTTTACTTTTTGATGTATTTTAAATGGAGGGGGCTTTTTTACTGGTATACCAAGATTTTGGTGGGGTTTTTTTGCTTATTTTATATGCCTGGCAGTGGAGTCCATAGAGCTGATGTTTTGTTAAAATCTCACCTCTCCCATCTCAATCTCCAACCTGCCACAAGAGTTCATGCCTGAATTTTGGCTACTTTTCCTGCCAGTGGCTAAGCCACTTTTGGGACATGTTCTCACTCCAACAGGCATCTCAAGTTTTTCTTCTTAGACCAGTCTAAGGTACAGCTACTCTGTAGTGCACAGATGCAACTGTCACTGGGCTGGTACACTAAAATTTCCTTGCATGGCTAGTTAGCTGGGTGTGATCCCACCCGCCCAGAACTCACTGCAGTGCAGTTCTGGGTGGGTTTTGTAGCTTACACTGAATTCTTGCACTGCCACCTTCTCAGGAACTGCTTTAAAGCTAACAGAAGACATCCTACCCTGCAGTTTGACTACAACAGACAGATCCCTAGCGAGAGCAAGCTGAGAGCAATCAAGCTCACTAAATATTTTGTTGTTGCAGAATGACTGGAGGGTTAGCAACTGATGAGCTGCTGTAACTGGAGTGCTGTATTCCTGCACCACCAGCTCAAGTGTCAGCAGTGCTCAAGTTGTTAACCTCCTCCCAGCTGCTCTGCTCAGCCAGCTAACCCAAATACCATTTCATTCCAGTGAGCAATGTATGTATGTGGACATAAATCAGATTAAAGACAAGACTTATGCGTCAGACCAACCTGGCAGGGAACGTGACACTAACGCACCCTTTTGCACTGAAAATGAAGAGGAGATGTTAATACTCTTGCATTGCAACTTGTGGTGTAGCGGTATATAATGATCAAAGGCCGCAGGGACAGCTTTGAAAGAAGGGCCTGATATGTGCCTGTCAACTGTGGGTCCATTACACCAGCATATAACATGTACAACCACAGCCTTAAACACCCAGTCATGGCAGTTGTGCTAAACAACTTTGACTTTCTCCAGGAAAAAAAAATTTTAAATTGTCTTTTCTTGATTTTTGCTTTAATTTAACCTGACATAATTATGACAGCAAAGACAAAGGTTGCTCAACACACAGATAATAGCAAAATATTACTGTTCCTACCATTCCACGAAAGTTTGTCCAAATCTCAGAAATGTCAGGGATAGCAAAGGCTCGGGTAGAGTGAGGCCACTGAACACGTGTGAAAGCCTGCTGACTTCCCTTCCATTTATTTTCTTTCAGATTTTTGCACCTTCAGTCTTTATAGGCATTGATTTAATTGCTCCTAGGGCACAACATAACAACCCCAATTCTTTCCCAGTTCCCACATTTCTACCTGAGTCCAAATAGAAACATGACAAAAATTATGATTACAACAGAATCAGGCTGGTTTCAGAATAAAATGGAAAATCTTGTTACCAACCTTAATTTCCCCGTCAGAGAAGCAGCTGCTCTATATGAAATCACAAACATTTGAAAAGCCAGCACTGTGAGAGTTTGCACTGCCGTACAGTTTTAGAATAAAGACTTTACCCAGCTGTAACACTTATTATTCCACAGTAAGACTTATAATTTATTAACAAAAGAAAAAAACGAGTTAATAGCTTTATTTCACAAGAGAACATATTTAGCACAGCACACATCTTGGGCCATGTTTGGTTAAAATGATTGTGTGGAAGATGAAGAGCCACTTTCTTGGGGATTTTTGTTACTGTCTTGGCCATGATCATACAGATGCTCTTCCAACTCCTACAGACATGGGAGATGCCCTAGAAATTTTGGCACACCGTGTGTCTGCACAGAGAAAAGATGCAGGTCCTGAAGCTATGCCTATGCTGCAGGCCAGAGGCATCTTTGCAGCATGTCCGCACGGATCTGGGCTACTTTTATCCTAGAGAGCATGACAGAATATCATGAGAGTCGCTGTGGTAAAGTTATTTCACCATGTCAACAGCAAAACAGCATGGTGGTATCGTACAGCCTTTTGAAAATGGGGACTGGGAGGACTGCGGGACTATGGATGACACCACCTCTCTCTCTCCCCTCATTAAACACAGTGATTATGCTAGATGGTGAGGTTTTGTGGCAACAAGCGGGAGCAGGTATCTTCCTGTCCCCTGCTCACTATAGTGTACCTGCTCCCAAATTCATCTGATCTTCTTGTCCCAAGGAAATTTCACCCCACAGGTGAAGGTATGGCACAAACTGAAAGCGCACCTCATCAGACTTCCTTCACCTCTTCTTCTCCCAGGACCCACCAACCTCGTTCTCTCTTTACAGGGGCGGAGAAGGGCCAGGCTGGGCTAGGGCTTGGTGCTACTGATTAGGACAAAAGGCAAATACTAAAAAGGACATGGTCATATCACCCCCCAGTAACTGCTATCACTTGGTATCAACTTTATTTAGATTCATGACACTACCAACAGCATTAGGGCATTGCCCATCAAGATGTGGACATTTAAGCTGAGAAGCTCATCTGTGATTCTAAGGGAAGTTAAAGCTCCCATCCGTGTGGCACAGTAATTAATCTAAAACTAATTTAGGTATCTGCCTGCATGCTTAGGTCAAAATTGCAACTGAAGTATAGGCATACCTTACTTCCCCACACCTAGCACATTCTCTCTATTTCTGATTTAAAGAGTGGGACAAAACAGTATCAAAATACTGAGCTTTCTTCCAAAGCCCCCTAACCTGCAGGCTACCTTCCTCTAAATGTTGCAGATATCATCATCTCCAGAAATGAACATTAACCTCTGTGGGCCCAAAGCACAAGCACTGTTGCAACCAGTATTTGCTTGGAAGGATCAGAAATCTTGATCCTTTCCAAAATCTGAAGTCATTATTGTGTCAGGCACTCCATCAGAAATCACTGGAATTGCCTTCATTACTTTGCCTCTCTATAATTAATCCTTGCATTCACATTTGAAGTAAAACTTTTTAGATGGAGATGGATTTAGGAGTCTAGAAGAAACTGGGTTTACATCCAATGGAATTAGTCATTAAAAACACTCCACATATGTAGGTAACTTCACATAGGCTCTAGGTAAATAAAAACAAGCACATAATTAAAAAATCTGCAATGTATATAACAAAGTCCCATTAAATATGATCTAAATATAAAGAAACAACAGCACCTAGATTTCATCATACCTTCAGTCTGGCAATCTGGAAGAGTTCTGTAGACATTACTTAGGCTTCAGAACACCTCTAATACCTACAAACTCCATTCTGCAGCTGTGGAAACTATAACACAGCATGGCAAAGTGACACAAAGCAGGAACCAAAAAATGTCAAGTCATAAAAGGGAAGCTTTTAATACGGTCAGTGTTAATACAGGATGGCACTTTCTGGTCTTTTGTGTCTTAGGATCAGTAGTTAATGGACAGGCAAGGGAATACTGCCACGCTCACCACACCTCCAACACAGTGCTAAACCTGTTAATGTTCTCTTCTCTTTTTGCTGTAACTTTGGTTAGCAGTTCTCTTCCACGCTAGCAGACATGTCTGCATGCATGTTACAGCCTCCATCCTGCAGATATTCACTACGGGGTGTAGTGCACGTTCCGTGGATGTCAGTTATTGCTACGGTGTCAGCAGGACTTCCCCAACCACTCCTATCAGAAAATGCTTGCAGAGATGCATCTTCACCGCTGAGCCAAGTCCCAGCCTCACTAGCTCCACTGCAACCCCAACTGCCCTAATGGGATCACAGCAGCGGGAGAGAGGCTCTCTTTATCCATTAGCGAGAAAACAACAGCAAACACAGCAGCTTGGCCAACGCAGTAGCAACAACCCGAGTTAGATGGGTTTTCCACATACAAAGCTCCCTTCCTGGCTGCTGGAGTCTCTCTGATTGCCAGCAGAGGACTTGGAAGGCATTTTGCTGATGAGATCAAAGACAGGCTTTTGAAGCTCAGCACGCAGGATCTACTGACTGGAAGTAGAGCAGACGGCATCTGGCCTCAGACCAATCTCAGCTGAAAACAGTTCAAACTAGTCTAATGGGGAAGCAGACATTAGTTAGGGGTTAGTATAAGCACTCAGCAGATTACCTGCCCTTTTCTCTGGTCCAAATACAAGTGTAAATGAAGTAGCTGAGAGACCTAGCAAGGGAAAAAAGAGAGCCATTGTGGCAACCCGCATAAAAGCTTTGAGAATAAGGTCTATTTGAAGCATAAGTAATAGAGGCAAGACATGAGCATGACACTGGGCACCATGTGCAGGGACTCACATACACATAAAAAGCAGGGGCACCCACCTGTGGACTACACCTTTGAACGTAGGTTCTCCCTTCCTCAGCTTTCCCAGAGAGATGGAGAAACCACTCCATAACCCCAGCTGACAGGGTGTTACCTAGCAAGTGTGTTTAAAGAGTAAAGCAAATTATAAACACAACGGGCTGCCACTCTACTTGCACCTGATCTATGCTTCCCACTGGAGGAACCCCCAGTGTCTGGCCACCTCTTTAATCCAGACTTAAGATCATTAAGAACAGAGTCCATTTATGACTAATTTAGGCACAGGATTAGGTGAGGGCCACGTGGCAGTCATTTTAGTCCTGGTGATTGACAGGTCTTCTGAGAAGTAGGGTAGTGCTGGGAATTACTCATGGCAATGAGTGGGAGTTTGCACATGGAAGTGTTATCATGCCTGGCTGCAGGCCCTGCTAAGAGCAAAACCATTGGATTTATGCTCTGAGCACAGGCCTGGGTGAAGGAGGAAATTGCTTCTGCCACCATATGAACACAAATATCCTGCAAGCAATATTCTCATGGCCAAGGCCTGCGTGCCGTGCCTAGACTCGAACAGTTGCCCAGTTTGGAGATGTCAGACAGTACTAAAGACTCAAACGGAAATCAGCTGATATTAATGCTGATGGCGGAAACTTAATTTCATCCACCCTTTTTGTTTGCGCAGTTCATTTCCTCTCCTGGGAACTGTTTGCTATTGTCTCTCCCAGCCTGGTCTCTCTGTATAAATTTATTGTTTGGTTCTGCTGTCCTGTGCATTCACTGGCTGTCGTCTGCTTCTTGTTGGCTCTTTCATTGGTGTCTCCAAAGAGGTAAACTGGAAACAGCTACCTGGATTGTAGCTCAAACAGCGCCGGTTTTTTTATTGATTCAGGAAAAACAGATTCCCAAAGACTTAAGAATGAAAGATACATCACACCATGACAGGAACAAACCACAAAATATATATATGTTTCAATTTATTGGTGTAACATAGCTCAGCCATGAGATCTTTGATTTTGGATCCCAAATGCAGATCCTTTAAAGGAAGCTACTTTCAAAAGCAGCATGCTCAGCCCTTCTGAGATAACACTAATGAGTCTCTGTAGGTTTCTCAAACTGCGCATTCAAAACCACTCCTGAAATCCACCACTCTTGGCCTCGTCCCAGACCAGGGCACACAGTGTGGCCATTACAGATATGGTACTAAGCAGACTGGACAGAACTGTTCGCTGATACTTTTGGTAAGCAAAGAAACAACCTCCCTCCAAGTGCTGGGATCTCATTGTTACAAAGAGGCTTTATCCAGCCTCTTAAAGGGAAGGATGCTCCCCACTCTTTGTTTCCCTCTTTCCCAATTCAAGCAAAAGCGTAGTTCTCCACTGTCATGCCACAAAAGGCAGCATCTCTCTCCCGCACAGGATTTTGCTCTAAACTCCCAGAGTAAATGGGTCTCAATTCTCATGGAAAATTAGGGATCTAAATATTGATTTTCAGGCAGTTGCACTGGCTATACCAGCTAGATGCTAGAAATTAATAAAAAGATGCTGTCTGACAAAATCTAAATGATCACCAGGATTTCCCTTAAAATATCCTGGTTTAAAAAAAAAAAATAAAAAAAAAATCAGCAAACGCCCTGGGAAACTTCCCAATAAATTTCGTGGGCTAAGGGACCCTAAACTAGTGGAGCGGCAACTCCCCAGGGGGTGGTGAGCCCAAAGGTGGACATGGAAATGAGGTTACCAGACCAGACAGGTGGTTGTTAGCTGAAGCAGTTTGGGAACTGCTGACATTGCACTCCTGAGCATTTAGGAGGTAGATGAGCATAATGAAACCCTCCCGCCTTCGTCTGCATGCCTGGTCCTTTTAACGGATAAACCAGAGTGATTGCTAGCTCTGGCGGCACCACAAGCCATATTTCCCCACGCATGAAAGGCTCCTGGACTGTTTCTCAGACTTATTAGGCACAAACGGGCTTTTCATCGACACCAGTCATGCGTGCCTGCTCCCTCCACCTCATTTATCATCTCCTGCCAAGGCACTGCACCCACTGCCAGCAGCACACTGTGCCCCACTCCCCTTCCTAAAGGTGGGCTGTACCAAGGGGCACACAACGGGCCACAGCACCAGCTGCTGTGCAAACAGTCCCTGCCCCACGCACAGGAGGGCAGAAGAAGGACAGAGGAAGGTAGGTTATCAGAAACCTCTGGGTTATGATGACCTGTAGGCTGTGGGATATTTTCTGCAGCTCTCCTTTGAAGAACAGAGTTGAGCCTGCAGCTTGGGGATGGTTCAGTGTTTGGGAGGATGATTTGTCTTGGGGGGAATAAAGAATTGGCCTGTTTGGCAGAATGGGTTTGTTCAGGGTGAGGAATAAGGATGCATGCAAACAGGATTTGGGAAACCCACAAGCTTGAAGGAGAAGTTCAGAGAGCTGGAGGAGAGTATAAAGCTGGTGATGGGAGGGTTGCAGAGACAGAAGGGGCAATGCAGGGCTGGGCCAGGTCTTGAGAAGAGAAGCAGGGAGTAAAAGGGTTGGGGATGGGGGATAGGGCAAGGCAGAAGGTAGTGGGAGGCTCAGGATAACAGGCAGAGGATGTGCAAGTGTTGAGAGTGCAGTGACAGTGAGGGAGTACATGAGGGTGCGCTGGAGGAGGCTGGTGCTGCCTCCAAGCCATCAGTACCTCTCCTCACTGCAACCACACACATGCCCCAGCCGCTTACAGTAGAAACCTGACTGGTGTCAATGAAAAGCCCACTCAGACACAAGCCTCCATCTAATGGCTCTGCTGCCAGCCAAGGCCTTGCACCTGCCCCACTACTAGGGCTTTAACAGCCTTGCTGCTGCTCCCCTTCTGCTGGGACCCAAAACCAGGCTCTGCTTCTCCTCTCCTCTCCCGAGATGAGCTGGAAAGAAGGTGGTGGTCAGTGCCCAGGGCCCTTTGGGAGTAGGAATGGCTGAACTAGTTGGAACTAATTGGAAATGCACAAAGAGCAGCAGGATTTACCGCCCGGTCATCTAATCTGGCCATTTAGGACTGACCCACTTGAAATCACAGCATGTGACAGAACGACCAAGGAATGAGGACAGGATTACAGAGCCCCAAATGAGATTTATGCTCCTTGGTGGGGACACAAGCTGCTGGGGGCAGGGAAAAGATCTGTGCTGAGCACCTAGCAGGGGTAATAAGACCAGATATCCAATGCTCCGGCTGCTTAGAGAGCATCAAAAATAGACTCTCCAGAGAGAGAGAAAACACCCAAGCGAGCCAGCTGGGCAGACTCTGGGTACTTGGGACACTGACAGCTCCTCAGCTCGTAAAATGAATTGGCACAGGCTTGTGCCAGTGTTAGCACACTGTGGAGTCAAAACAAAACAGAGCAGGGGAAGGGAACAGGAATGGGAGGAAGGGGAAGGGAGAGAAGCCCGTGGTTGGCTAAGTAAAACTGTAGGCTATTTAAGATAGAAAAGGGAAAGGGCCGGGGGATTAGTGATAAGGAAGGTGTGGCTGTGTACGGCTTGCAGCAACTTAGCCTGTGGTAAATACATAAGTAGCAGCCTGTCACACACTGACAGCCACATTGTACTGCAAGATAGATAAAAAGAATGAAGAGAAAGGCCTCGCCCGGAGATGTTATCACAAAAGACAAAAGATCATGATGGATCCCGTGGGAGCACAAGATGATCAGTTACCACAGCTCAGACAGAAAGGTAGGGTGAGGGCTATGCACAGTAGGAGGCATGTCTCCAAGTACAAGAGCCTTTAGACTTAAGCTAATTTACTGAGAACAGCTCTGTACAGAGCACACTTTCAGCCCAGCAGCTCGCTCTGTATTTGCCACCAGAAGTTGCTGATTTGCAAGGTCTGAGGGTTCATTTCTTAATACAAAAGCCTCTTTTCCTTGCCCATTAATCCAAGTGAAGCAGGAAATAAGACAGATCCTCACATTCACTTGCTGGTAAAAGCCACATTTTCCACAGGAGCTGCAGGAGCTCAGTGCTTCTGAATATACGGTCATCTCTATAGGCTCCAATTTTAACATGATCCATTAAAGGCTGAAACCCAATGAATCTGTTCAGGGCTCACTTTCCCATCTACACTCAACACAGGCTAGCTTGATACCCTTAAACCCTGGCATTGGGAAAGCCAGGATAAACCTTAGAAGTAGAATCAATCCTCTTTCCTTCCTCCCTGGAAACTTCCCCTGAAGGACAGCACTGCAGTCTTGTCTGGCACCTGTCAGCTCTAAGTGTTTTCCAGATAATTATTCATTTAAACTTCTCTTAGGAAGGATAATCTAGCTCTGGTAAACCTCCTTCTCAAGTGAGCAAGTAAGGGCATTGCCATACATTTAACAGCAGCTGAAAACCAGAGCAACAGCAGCTGTTACCACCCGTACCCTGCTTGTATAGCTCCTCTCTTGGAAACGGCTCCATTCACAGCAGCAGGGACAGCTAAATGGAGACATGTCCATACCCGACCCATCACACATCCCATCTGAATACCTGAGGAACCCCAGCTCAGCACTTCTGTACTGCAACACACCAGGCTGTGAGTCACAACTCTCCCTGCCCAAAAGACAACAAATTCAGTCCAAGAATTCAGTCCAGTTCTGCACGGGGCAGAAGCTGCTTTAACCATTCCTGACTATTAAACCATGAAGACTGTAAACGTATTAAGGGTGTGGTCCCATGAGCAGCAGGCCTGATCTCTCTACTTCCCAAGACCTGGAAGGAAAGATTTTGCTTTCCCTTCCTCCTGCCATACTCTTCACAATGCAGTTCTGTTCCTTCCCTTGTGCTGGTTCAGGCACTCGAGACGCATTTGTGGGCTCAAAAAAAACCCCCAGTATTCCTTTTCTTTCTCTTTCTGGATTAGCTTTCTGACAGATCAGAGATAAACTGAGGAGGTCCAAAGAGCTGGTGCACAGTAACCTACTGAGAGCAGGAGCGTTACCACATTTTGGAGGAGACCTATCAGATCAGCTCGTTCTGTCTCTTGGATCTGCACCGAGGCACACAGAAGCAAGCAACTTGCTGGAGGCCACATGCCAAAGTGGTGAAGGAAGCCAGGAGTCCTGTTTTTCCTCACATATTCAGAGTAACTTAAATGTCAAGGTTAAAACAAACACATGAACAGTCCTTGCTTTGTTATAAAAAAATCACTCAATCGATTTAATCAATCCAATAACAACCTCTCAATCTTATCAACAGATCATTTTCCATCTCCCCAAAGTACCGTGCAGGAAAGATTCTTCTGATCCATTTACAGGTTGCAATATCTCAACTGTTTTCTCTCAAGTTAGGCTGGCAGATGTGCCATACAATACCATGCAAGTCACAGAGTTGCTTTCTTCCAGGACTGAATGGGAGCTTCATGAACTCATGCAAAACAATGGATTCCTTGTACCCTGGAGACTCTTCTCCCTTCTACCCAGCTTCCCACTGCCACTGGAGCCACATTTCAAGGTAGTGAGAGATTCTTAAGAAAAGGCAGAACAGTGGGGAGAAAAACTGGTGCTGGCTTCATTCAGGTTAAAGAGCTGATGAAGACACTGTTGCAGTCCTGAGATGAACAGGTTGGCACTGTGGATCTGGGCTACTGTTGAGCTTCTCATATTCAGGAGCTACCCAAACAGGAGTCAGAGTTTCTTTGGGATTCACACATAGTTTCTCACTCTATCCTAAAAACAGCTTAGTGCAGATAGTCTGCAGCACCTTGTAGGATGGGGCTCAGAGCAAAGGCGGTGTTGCAAAACAGGCATTCCCAGAACATGTTTATATCCATGGTGTGACTTCAGGCTTACATAGCAGCAGCAAAAGCGTTAAGTGTCATGGAAGCGTCACACAAATGTTGTTTCGTTGGGCATATAACAAACAGCTTTGCCTTAGCTCCACCTTTATCCCAGGTTTCAGTCCAAGTTTGGTTTAGCCAGCAGTCCCTGGGTTAGCAGAGCCTCCCCACTGAACAGCAACAGTTCAGGAGAAGGTCTGACAGTCACAGTCTGCCCAATGCTTGGCAGGGAAAAGGGAAGCAATTTTGGTCTTTTCTTTGAAACAGGATATAGCTTTGGCATGTCCTTGTGATCCTACGTTTGCATGGCATATCCCAGGGGCTCCCCACTTCTGTAATACCTTGCATTCAACATGCTTTATAGACTTTATGGTATTTGGCCTCTTAAGGATGTATCATGCATTTTTACAGAAGGTAAGGCTACGACGTACTAAAACGATGTGCTTGAGGTGATCTGACAGAAGAAAATAATTTCCTTCGACTCCCATTCACGTTTTTCTTAACACTAGTACCCACCTTGCCCATATGTTACTACTATCCTTTTGCAAGAGGATCGTATCTGACTGCATGAAAGCCACATCTTTTATCCAATTCTTGCCCCCAAAACACAAGGGTATAGTCACTGTGCGCATCTATGCTAAGCCATGATAATCCATGGCCAGAGAGCAGGACCACAAAACGCAGTTATCAAGTCCTTGCAAGCTTTCATACAAGCAAAGAAACAGCTATTTGCTGGTTCTGGCTCTAAGCCAGGAGCTGAGTAGAGGATACACCTCCTCAGATGAGACCACTCATTCAATATCTACTCATTCTCCAAAAGCAACTAATGCCGCCTCCCATTCACACTTACATAAACATGTCTCCAGAGAATTATACACCAGGTATGTTACATGTAAGCCTTGCACATGAACTTCTAGTCTTCACGAACTTCAGATCACATCTGCTTTCTGTCGGTACCAAAATTACAGGTCACTAGATCCTCCAGACTTCTCAACAATTCAGAACAACAACTGACAAACTGGGCTGCAGATGGCCTTCCCCTTCACTGCAGAAGGTGCTGACCAAAAAAAGTATTTCCCTGTCAGGGTGTTAACTGTGTTCACCTAACGTCAGCCTCTTTCATGGGAAGCATGCTTCTATTTTGACAGTGAAAATGAAGAGCACAGGCTGTGATGAACAGCATTGCTAACATTGTCACCTGTGTACTGAATGCTATGGAATATATAAAATTCAACAGAGGCCTGAGGCAGACCCTAGTCTTAATCCTGCATTTCCAACCTCCTAAAGGATCACTAGGCACCACACTAACTGTCTTCATTCCAAGAGGCACCTGTGTGGCTGGTGAATGGGAGATTGGAAGGCATGATCAAAAAAATCAGTAAGCGAATCCCTACCCTCACCTTCTCTCCCCCTCCACACTATGGCTCCTGTTAGCGATGGACGCAGATGAGATGCTAATGAGTCACCATCCGGACCCACACCTTTACCTTTGAAGCTGCCATGACAGCTGCCGTGGCTGCGACGTTCAGCCCCCGCTTCCCAAAGTGAACAAGGGCGTCGTAGCTCCGGTCTTTTGCCTGGACGAGGCAGTCATCGATCTCCTGTCACAGCAGACAACAAAACAAACAAAAAAGCACAAGAAGGACAAGTTCAGAGTGTTCCCAGCAAAAACTCTTGGCAGGGCCAGGTCATCTTTTATGGAGGCAGACATCCTCCACTTCCTCTACCTTGGCTTGAGAGAAGTTCACAGCCAACGTTTGCAAAGAGGAAAGGTTTGTAGGGGAGCAATAACTCTCATTGCAGGCTTTGGAAACTACTCTGCGAATGGAAGATTGGGACCCAAAGACAGGATACACTTGCACAGTGCAACCACCACCAATAGGTCCTGGAAGCAGGGCAGACACATCCACCTGGGTGGAATGGACCAGGGTGTGTCAAGAGCCATTTGCAATCCATGGGCTCTACAGACAAATTGGATTGCCCCATAGTTAAAAAGAATCATATTATGACACTGGGGAGCTGCAGCTGTACTGCCCTGGCTCCAGGACTGGTGGTCTTGGAAGTATCTGAGACGCATCTGCACATCACTGCAGTGTCCGGCTTCAATATGCCCATGGAATTGGTAGGTCCAGAGCTTCTGGACTTCAATGAGGCTCAATATACAGTGAAATTATTATGGAAGTTCCTGCCCTCACCCTCCCTCCCTCAAGACACAGGGGTCCGGATGATGATGCATGACAATAACTTCTAGTACTCAGGTACTGGATGTGCTGGGTTAGCAGGGACGGAAGGCTGCGAGAAGCTGTTGGCTGTTTAGTGACTCCCTCCCTATTCCTATAGATAAGAGGTGGCAACCCAAAATACACTAGCACTACTTGTGAGAAGCGTAAGCAGAGAGACAGTGGACTGATCCTCGCTGTGCTTCTTGGACAGGATTGAGATACAACTGTTCATGCGCAGTTTGTGGCTAAACAGAGATCTTTCACTTCCATAGTTGCCAGTTTAGTACTTTATACTTTACATGTTGATATGTGACTGAGAGCTATTCTTGGCCCATGTATCCATACGAGCCAAGTGGATGTGCCTGACAATGTCCCATTCACAGCCACAGGAATCTCCTAGGCAGGCAAATGATCCAAGCTATAATGTCCCCCTCCCTGAAATTTGCATCCTGAATTTGAGCAAGACATTTCTCAAACCAGGACCTCAACACGCTACATGCCTTACTTCAGCATGCTATACATCTCCCAGCCAGGCAACTGCTTGCTAAGCCCCTTCCAGACAGGCTCAGCTATTTGTCTCATTGCTGCATAACGTTTTAGGCAGTGCTAGGAACAAAGTTAAGGAGCCCTGGCCACCTGACCCTGTTTCTTTAATTGTTATATCCAGCCACAACACAGCACTCCAGCTATATTAAGCCAGTATGTACAAAGCAGCTCAGGAGGTATTTTTATGCCTCTCCCTCCCAACCTCTCAAGTGCACAATGATGAGTTAATATTTGTGAGTGCGTGGAACAGATGCCAGTATTAAAACCACAACAACCACAAAGAACAAAAACACCAACCAAAAGGAGATGATCAAATGATAGAGGAAGAGCATCAGCAACTCCTAGTCCTTCAATGAAAATGAGTGATACGAAGACTGGAATAAACACACTGTAGATCTGCTCCACCCAGAGAGGACCCAGGCACCCGTGATTACCTTTTCTTTTGAAGACAGCGTTGGATGGACAAATTTCCGGTACAGGAGGCTGGAGCCTTTTGTGTATGGAGACAGGAGCCAAGCTACAAAAGCTATTTTGAGTTCATAGTAGAACGGAAACCTAGAAGAAAAAAAGCTGTTAATGTCTGCTCCCAGTTTAACCACTGCCCTTAATTAGAGATGCTCACCACAGAAAGGGTCTGGCCAGTCTAGCTTAGGACAGCTTTTGCTTACCAAAGAATCCAAAGGCCAAAACACATTCATTCACCTTAACACACATCTCAGCCAGGCATGTGGGTGAATCGTTACTTGGGTATCAGGGCCATTATTTAACGGTCTGAAAGAGACTTGACTGTGTGATAAGAGGAGCTTTCTACCCACAACAAGTACAGATGCTGCCTTCATAGCATCACCAGTCATTATGAGGGAGCAATCCAGCAAATCAGTATTTCATTGATATATTTATGCACCTTTCATCTCTCCGCTTTTCTGCTTTTAGGAAAACACTTATCTGAAACTGAAATACAAGGATCTTTCTTGTTCAAGCAACATGCAACATAAAGGTGCAGATCCATACCGTGGCTTTCAGGTAGCACTGCAAAACATGCAGGACACAAACTAACAACAGGACATGCTTTAGCTGTAAGAAACCAGGGACTTCTTGAGATTAGATTATCCAGACTCTTTTCTGGAGGACAAAGTCTAGAGCTCAAGGCTGGCCAGCTAGCAGCATCCTCACGCAGGCAAGCATGTTGCTGCCAGCAGTGTGATGAACCAATGCTACCCTTTGCAGGCAGGGACAAGCAAGAGCAGCACAGAGAACCTGTGATGGCCGTGCACCAGTCCAGCTGGGCCCAGACAGACTCCTGATGTGCTAGCACAGCACTGTCACCGAGCCAGCTGGGCCATACAGCATCCAGGTCTGACCCAAAGGGCCTCTGCAATGCTTTGTTTTAGATTTGCCAGGTTGGTCCTACACCTCACTCTCTACAGCATACTTGATTTCACAGGCTGGACAAGCGCTGTGTCATTCCTCCCAAGAGACCCACATAATACATCCTCCAGAAAAACAAAGCTCCAGATGAACACAGTGGAGGTAGATCTGCATGCAAATTAGATAGAGAGACAATAACGTCTTTTATCTCCTTTTCAACAGATCTGACATCTTGCCAAGTACCCCCAATTCCCTTTGTCTGGACAACTCGCTAGAAGCATGCAGTGCTACACAAGAACAGGCTTTAGGTGAGGGCCATGCACTAGAGTTAGATTTTCATCCTGAAATCTGCTGACCTCACTGGTCTGTTTCTGCCTCATCCCTAGATTCTGGGTATTTACTGTAGGACACAGCTAGGTAAGTCTAGAACTATGCCTGTAGCTAAAGTTTACATAATGATCTCTGCAAGCATCCAACTTGGCATCAGCTGTGCCTCTCTCTGACAGAAAGGGGACTGAGACTCCTGTAATGATGTGTCACTAATGAGATACCACTGAGCAGTTCTGTCTTCTTTCTTGCTTTCCCTGTGACAGCACTGAGAAAGGAAGCCTGGCTCAACCAGACAAAACACGTCTATGTACCTGAAGCTGCTAACCCCGTGTTCAAGAGGCAGTGCACCTTTGTGACCCTTTTTTCCCCTTTGTAAACATTTCCATTTCATTCCATCTCTTGCCAAAGACCCTCTCCCATCTGGTGCTCACCAGCAAAGAAAGATATCCGTGAACGTCTCTGCTGTCGTGAAGAGCGCAAATATGATCCAGTACATCATCCATTTGACCTGGTAAACAAAAACAATAGCCGGTTCATGTTTCCCCAGGGGCCTTGAACTACCTCTTAGAGGCATAACTGCACAGAATAACTCAGAAAAAAAAAAAAGATTCTTTTCTCCCGCCCTTTTATTTAACAATTACTACAGACTTGAAGATGCCAGAGCTCCCCCCGCCTCAGCACATAACACAAGTCAGATTTCCACACAAGCCCTTGGGAAGGAAGATTGTGGCCTTTAGGACTGCTCTCATGAAGAGAAGAACATCCTGACTCTGTCCCTACAGAGGAAGCTCCACTGGCCAGCAGAGGACTACAGCCCTATCACAGGGCATTCAAACTCTCACTTGGCTCATCTTAATAGCAAAGGTACGGTGTTGGCCAAACTGCAATTAAGACAAAATGTCATTACTTACATAATATCTACAGGCAGGGGAAATTAGCCAGGAAGAGATGAAGAGGTAACTGCCCATCCCATGAGCGAGGGCTCAGGAGCACAATCAACTCACTGCAATTTATTGAATTAGTGTGCATCACTTGAGTGGCGGTGCCTCCTCACATCCACACCCTGAGCCCGTTGCAGTGACAAGGGCAAGCCCATTAGCTTAAAACCCTTACCTGGGGCTTACGTGAGAGCATTTACCTCGCGTTAGTAGTGAAAGCATGTGCTGTGTTGTCACTGTGTTCAACTATGATAACTCCACTGTGGGGTGGACTGCTTCATGGGTGATCTATGGATGGTCTCCTTTGCGGTGATAGCGACTGACACAGAAAAGTCTTTGGGTACCATGGCTTGGTCAGGGAAACTAGTATCTCAAGTAGTTCAGGAGTGTGGGGATTTTTGTCACTGAGCACTAAAAGGCATTTAAAAGCACAGCTAAACTATTGTGTTGTATGCAGTATTGGTTCTTCTGCACAGAAACAACATATTTGTCACATGCCATCAGCACTTCCAGTGATTTTTATCAAGAGATGTGGTGCTCCTCTTCTGCGTCACTGTCACCACAGACACGATTTAAGGAATAATTTCCAAGTACTGGACATGAGAGAGAAGCCTTTTATTCCCCCTCAATTTTTTTCCATTGGAGAATTGTAAAACAAAGTTCAAACAGCTTTAAGAATCCGTTTCTCCAAAGGAAAAGAGATGGTAAGGCAACAGTTGGTAATTTAACGGAAAATTGTCGTCTAATTAGCTCTGTTTGAAAATGGAGGTCCCTAAGCAGCTTTGCTGGAATGTCAGAAAGCTTAAGGAAGTAAAATCCATGAAAATCCATGACCTAGAGAATTAGACCGTGTTACCTAAGGCTGGGATAATTGCAATAGAATAAGGGAAGGCTGAGAAAGAAGGCAGTAAAAGAGGGATACCTACACCAGGTGCTGCTCTGGGGAAGGGAGGATGGAGGTGGCAATAAATCTGGGTCTCACCAGCTCCAAAATGGCTTGCTCCATCTTGTTCCCGAAGCAGTGGGGACAGGGCCTGTAGTGTCTCTCCATCTCCCTGCAGGTACTGAAATTATGCCCTGAGCACCCATCACGCAGCTATATAACTGCTCCCCTGGGATTTATATGTATATTTATATTTAGTGTCACAGCAGTAGAAAGGCACTGCTAAATGCCTGAGACCATTGTGTTCCCAGGGCAGTTTCTGCCAGACTTTCTACATAACTGTGACTCCCTCAAAGCCTGACTGCCAGCACTGTTCTGTCAGCTAGACTTTACTGCCAGCAAAACTTTTAAAAGCAAACCAAGACCTGGCACAGATGGGCTTGGATCAGCCTAAAGCACCATTTATCAAAATGACTATTACCAAGCAGAATAAAAATAAACTACAGTGATAAAAGTTTTGACTAATAAATGAAGGTTTGTACTGTGTCATTGTGAATAACTACTCTTTTTTTCCTTTTTTATTTTTTTTTTTTTTTAAATCAGACCCTAATGGACTTATTGCCACAACCGGTGTGTTAAACTGAAAAACAATTTTAAGTACAAACCAGGTCTTAGATCAGCTGTTCCCACATTTGGGTCCTGACCCTATTTGTCTGATGCAAGTTCCTCTTTTGCAACTGAGTTTCCAACAGGAATGGGACCCTTCAACAAAATATTTTCCAGAAAAGGACTATGCAAATGCTAAGCATCAGTGGCAGACATTGCTTGGGGATGCTAGCACACGCCTTTGGCGTTTCCAAGCAAAGGGTGTACAAACCTTGAGAAGCACAGCTGTCCAAGGATGCAGTGACATTGTGCCTTAAGTATCTGCTGTGTTCTGTAACACTTATGAGTCTCAAAATATCCAAAGCCATTGTCTGAAGAGGGGAACTGATAGAAAGGAAAAGTCTTAGCAGCCACACTGAGTCCCAGTTTGAGCTTGCGCTAAGGACTTAATGGGATAGCCATCTATGCTGTCACCCAGAGGAGAAAATGGGCTTGTTATCCCTGGGATCTTGAGAGGATTGAAAAGTCGAGATCTGGAGGCTGAGCTGGTTTCAGTGAAATTAACAGAGCTCAAGTTGTGAAGGGCACTACAAATCCTACAGGACCCCAACAGCATCCAAGTGGTTTTGATTCTCCCACGCTTCACTTTCGCTGGTGGCTCCATATGCCTTTGGACATGGGGCCCAGGGAACATTTTTCAGCAAAAGGTTGCCAGACCTGCCTGTTAATAGGTTGCTCCACAAGGAAGGGTGTTTCTATCTGAGGATTCAGTCCTATGCGCTTTGAGCTGCCTCCTCTGATCCTTGTTTTGAATGAGCAGCTAAAGCTTCAAGGCTTTCTGAAAAGGCTTTGATTTATTCTGCTCTTCAGAAACAAAGGAAAACATGCAACACTCTGGATGCCAAACACCTTTTAAGTTGGCCATATATAGCTCATGCCACCAGAGAAATAGCACACATTTGTCAAAGAGCACATCAACTCTGCAGAGGAGCCAGAACAAAAAACCCAAGTCTCCTTATTCGAGACTTGTGCCTAGCAATCAGCCAGTCTACCTTTAGGCCAGTCTTCACCTTGCACTGGTTTACGAGCTTTCCCAGAATACAGGCAACACCTTTACAGTGTGATGAGGAGCAATCTTAGAACAAACCCTGCAGCACAGCCACAAACCTCATTACTCACATATTCTTTGATGTCCTTTGATTTCACGGCTTTGTAAGAATAATATGCGGGGTAAAGAGTGCCAAATATAAGCCTGGAAAACAAACAAACAAACAATTAATAGATTAAATTGATTTCCTGTCACAAAGGAAGATTTTTTCCCATCTGTTAAATGTGTTTCTTGCACTAGCGAAAAGCATTAGGATTTGATTTAAGCTTGAGTGCACTAAGTACAGTATTGAAATGATTTTGCATCGCTGAATTCAGAGAATTTATTGCCAGTGACATGAATGAAGAGCAGGGATTCAGGTTAACTTTCCTTTTGCAATGGGTTCCATAGCTGTACCTTATGAGTGACACACAAAATTAGTTACACAGTACAAGAAGGACACTGAAGTGCTGGAACGTGTCCAGAGAAGGGCAACGAAGCTGGGGAAGGGTCTGGAGAGCAGGTCTGATGAGGAGCGGCTGAAGGAACTGGGGATGTTTAGCCTGGAGAAGAGGAGGCTGAGGGGAGACCTTATTGCTGTAGCTGAAAGGAGGTTGCAGTGAAGTGGGGGTTGGTCTCTTCTCCCAGGTGGCAAATGATAGGACGAGAGGAAATGCCCTCAAGCTGCGTCAGGGGAGGTTTAGGTTGGATATTAGGAAAACGTCTTTACTGCAAGAGTGGTCAGGCATTGGCACAGGCTGCCCAGAGAGGTGGGGGAGTCACCATCCCTGGGGGTATTCAAAAAACGTGTATAGGTGGAACTTCAGAGGCCTGGGGGTGTTGGGTTGATGGTTGGACTTGATGATGTCAGAGGTCTTTTCCAACCTTAATGGTTCTATGAAAACCAAACAAACCAACCAACAACCAAAAAAGACCACTGCACTTTTAAAAGAAAATTAAAAACCTGACTTCAGAATAAACTACTGTGATACCAGAGATATGGAGCATTGCTTTCAGAGGCACGACAAAATGAGAAATTTTGTCTAAAAACCCTTCTACCTCTTTTCAATACTCTGAAAAGCTGGCAGAGGATAAAGCAGCATCCAAGTTCTACTGGCACAAGCGTTTGAATGCTGGGGCCTTATCCTACATTAAATCTGCCAAAGGGAAGAGCCCTGCACTGTTTGGTAAAGTCATTTTGGGCTCACCAAATGAGGAAGAATTTGCCTACCAAGATATGCCAACAGGATCAGGCCTGAAAATCCCAGCTCTGTTGTTCTTTCAGACAGTTTCCTTTCATTTCAAGTCTGAAAGGGATGCTGTCAGCTTCAAGATTTCATGCAAGAAAGAAATAAGGATCCGTAAGTTAAAAATAGCACTACTGAGAAAAAAAGGTTGAGAATTTTTGTACTAACTCCTCTCCGCATCACTGCGTAGCCACTTATTCACTTTGACTGAAACCTCAGCAGGGCAAAGTGGTTTTGACAAGCCTATGCTTATGTCCAGAATAATCAATTTTATTCAATGCAGTAGGATGATGCTGCAAAGTCTGAATTTAATAGACTGCAAGGGAATGTTTATTGCCTTGCAACTACCCTTCTTCCCACTCGAGCTTTTGCTTTAAATTCACACAGCTGCTTCTGCTGCTCTTGGGAATGGAAATGATCAATGTTTCAATCCCTAATTGTGGAGCAACATGGACCCACAGTCGTCTTTTCCATCCTGCCAGTAGCAACTGTGTGCCATGGGACTCATAATTACAGTTGAGTCCATTACGTGCATAAGACATTAAAAATTAACACTCTGGGATATGGTGTGCCATCATACTTCCCATAGTTCAAGAAGGTATTTGTGAAAGAATGGGATGAGCCAGCACACATCTTGATTTCCAAAGCAGTGACTGGAGACAATGTGCCTGCTATTCATGATGCTTACTGTAGCATAGCTTAGTAAAACCTGAGGCACAATGCAGACTTCAGAAAAGCAGCTACTGAGTGAAGAGATTCAGTATTTTACAGAAGCTTCACATTGGCTTCAAAAAGCTTTGCTGGAAACAGTCAGCTCTGAACCTATTTCACCCCACAGGGGCTGTGCTATGTGCAGGGATTAGATATAATTGCTCAGAAAGATTCTGGGAAACCAAACACATTTTTGTCCCTTGTAATACCTTAACAAACAGCAACACTGGTTAAAGCAAGGAAGAACACAGAGACAATAGCTTGATCCTGTTCTCGCTGAAGCTAACAACAAATATTCCCTCTGAGTTCGGTGGTAGCAGGACCTAATCCAACGAAGGTAGAGCTCACAAAAGGAAGAAAGCTCCACAATATCCAGAAACTAACAGCTGTGCACATGAATAATATTTTTGGCTCTACTTATAAAAAGTACCGCAGTTCTGTCCTTCCTTCTTGGCCCAGGCTGGGTGCTATCTCACACTTTTATTTCCTGCAAATAACCACTGAATGATTGATTTTTTTTTTCCTTAGTTTGTGCTGATAACAAAAGTAACTGGATCCTAAAGAAGCAAAAAGTTTACAGGATCGCTAGAAAATAATTAGTTGCAGACAATAAACACTTGGAAAAAAATCCTGTGAGGAAAGGAAACTGTGCAACGCTTTTGCATATGCAGAGCAAAGGACAGTTAATAAGGTGATGTGCTCTCCCTAAATTGGAGATTGAGAGTTTCGCTGATTTGCCTTGTAGTGTGTTGTGTGCATATATGGACATTTATTACTGCTACGGTTTAACAGACTGAAAACCGGTTTAAGGAATGTTGGATCCCAGTCTTGTCACTGCTGTGGCTTATTATGTGGCTTGGAGTCACTTAACCTTTGGGTACACCCTACAAATGGAAGACAGAAGATGTTCAGGCATTTCTGTAAAGCATATTCAGGGTTTTGGAGACAAATACCTGCACATAGGCATATTCTAAAACGTCTCTTGTTACTGTCTTCACTGGGCTTTGGATCAGGCTTGAGGACAACTGATTTAATTCAAACATACACGTCAATCCTCTATCTCTCCTCAGTTCCTCTCCCCCACTGAAGAAAATACTGCTCTCTTCCCCTTCATCCCCGCGCTCCCTGTGTAATTACAGTTATCACTGATTCCTGCCTTCCTTCACCCCCATGCTCAGACTGTTGCCAAATCACTCCTTCTGCACGCTATACACAAAACCAAGGCTGATTCTTTGTCCTTCTGCCCAAGCCACTAAGTCACTCCTTGTCTAAGCCTCCTTTTCAGCCTCCTTTGCATGGTTTCTACCCTACCTGAATGCACCAGTGTTTAAACCTCTTTCTCCCTGCCCTCACCTCCCCGCCCCTTGCCTACCAAGATGAATCTTTGCTTTCCATATCTGAAAAATGTTGCTCCTAACTACTGTTGTTTTGGCCTTTTATCACTGGCCACCTCAGTCCCTTCTCTCCTTCAATGACTATAGTGCCACCATCTTCTTACTCTGCTGTTCCTTGTACGTCTTCCCTCCCACAACTGCCAGCTGACCTGGGAACCACACACACGATGATTCCTTCCGTGGTCCATGCATTGGCTGCCTGACTGGTGCCTGCCAGCTGGCAAGCTAAATTAACGACCTACCTATGGAGTTAGCACTGCAGCTTTTACCTCCTGGCAGACACTGCTATGAGACAATCTCTTATCCAGCAGCTAATTCTTATAAATAATGTAGAAACTGAATATTTGAGACCTCTCTGACCCATCTATTTCATCCACAATCACTTTGCAGATCCAAAAGTCAGCAGCAGTGGAAAAATAGACTGCTTAAGCCTCACTTCCTTAGGAAACCAGGCTACAAATGCAGAGTCAACCCACTCCCCACCCATTTCCATCTTTCAAAGCTCCTTTGAATGAGTTATGTACCCTGGAAAGCCTTGGCTCTTTTGCCCTCTGTGCAAAAGCAGAAGCAAGACATCCTGATCAGCAAACCAGGGGCTCCCAGGGCTTGATGTAGTTGCTACTTTTAAAGCTATAGAGATGTGTTCCTACAGCCCAGGCTAAAACAAACACATACCCTCAGAGTACAGGGAAAGGCAAGAAGTAGTGACATTCCTCAGCAAGTTAGGAGAAGCTCACTTGCAGCACTAAACAAATAACCACAACAGTCTAACAATTCTTGCACTACTCCATGCTGGAGGTCTACCTCAATTACAATCGCCTGGAAAAAGGACAAAACAGCAGCTGTAAAGAAATCACTGAAGAGTCAACTAATTGTGCAACAGGAGGCAAAAATCTAAGTAAAAGGTTAGTCTTCCTAAAGAACAGGATAAGGATTAATGCTGGAAATCTTATAATCCTATTAGGCACAGCAGCAGCAGCAATCCCCAATCTGGACCACTATGTGCGCTTCTGGTCATTCTTTGTAAAAAGGGACACGGCAGAGGCAGAAGGGGAAGGAGAAGGGCAGGGGAAGTGTGTGGATGCGCACTGGGGAAGAGAGCAACTGTAAATGCTGCAGTTGTTTCTTTTGCAGCAAAGACAAATAACTGAGGTTATTTGCTCCTACTCCTGATGCAGGACAAGGGAATGTTCAACTGAATCAAGAGAACAAAGTCAAAAAGGAGGGGAAAAACCCTCTCTATCACCAGGAGTTAATCTTTGGAACTTAGTAACTGTATTTATATGATTATATTACATAGGTTTTAAGGATTGGTTTTCAGTATTAAAGTTTACCACTAAACGAGACAGGAAAGCATGAAGCTTCCCATGTTGTGGGGTTATCTGATTACCAGGGGAGTATTAAAGGAACTGAACTGTTGGCTCTTCCTTAGCAATCTCTGTCGTATTCCAGGGGAGCAGCTGCACCATCACCAAACTTCCTTCTGTCTCCACTTACCAGTACAGCCACAGCCAGCCCTGGCTATTATATCCTTCTACTCCTTCTCCAAATCTGCCAGCGCAGTGATCTGACCAGCACAGAGCACAGGCTAACCCAGATGTGACAACATCCCTCAGCATCCAGGTTACAGCCTGGGGATCAGCCTCATAGCTGGTACCAGGACCTGGGATGGCCCCACATGACACCTTGAGTTCCAATGATTTGGTGATGCTATTTCCCTCAGGAGGGGCCTGGTCCTACAGCCATTTACCTGTAAAATTAACTCTCACTTTCTGTACAGTAGCCACTGAAATAAATGGAAAGATTCTCAGCGATTCTCAGGAGTACTGGCCAGGACTCAGGTTACCTCCAGAAGTGCCTGCACACAGGTATTTTCTGGATGGTAACTTACTGTTACAAACATACCAGCATGGTGCTGTCCACATCCCAAGCCATCCAAGTTTTGCTCATCTAGTTACCATGCCACCAGTGATGTTTGGGCTGCCCAAATATTTAGATCTTATTACTACAGCACAAATAGAACAGCCCTTATTTTGCCCGTAAAAAACTAATGTTTACATATCAGCGGCACACAGCAGCCAAGACGGCCAACTTCTGCTCAAACACAGCAATGGACACGTTTAAGAATCACTGAAATATTCCCTATTTCCTCAACATATTCACTGGCTAGTGCGTGCTTCTTACGCATGGAATGGCAGCTGAGCTGTCACCATGCCAGCATTCCTTGCTGAAACTGCCAAGAAGGGTGCCAATAGGTTTGCATTCCTTATTATCAGTCCTAATTAATGTTCACACAGTGCCACAGATTAAAAATAAATAGCACTGTCTTTGCACCAAAGGTTCCCAGTTTAAATCCAACAGCTGGGGATGTGAAAATAAGCAGCACACAAGGTCAGGGAATGGGTTAATGCAAGCCCCTTGACGGGTCAAATGCCCGATATCCAAGAAGGGACTGGGGCGGAGGAAGCACCAGCTGCAGAGGAGGCTGCAGGATGGTATTCCCTGGTGCATGGTGCCTCAGTTGCAAAAACATCCCCCCAGGAAAGCACTGGGCTCTAACACCCTGAGACAGATCAGGCTCACTTCAAACTCCATTTGCAACTTAAATCAAACATCCTTGTGGGGTTGGTTCAGTGCTGCCGAGGACAACCGCAACCATGCAGCTGTGCCCACGTCACTTGGCCAGTTGTGCTGGTATTAACAAGGTGTAAAGCTCCAGTTGAACAGTTGCTCAGCATATCCCTCAGCTTTAGGAAACTTTCCTCCCAACCTCCTCAGTAGGTGACCTCCTTAGCTCTGGCTGCTGAGACCTTGTCCTCATGAGCACTTCTGAAGCATTTTGCACACCCATGGCACCGAGGAAACAGAGGGCAGGCCCAGGAGAACTCGGTGTCTAACACAAAGATGTTCCGCTTTCCATCGAGATCCACCTCTGACTTCTCAGCCAGGCTACTACAGAAGCAAACTGCAGACTTTGTTTTGGTTAATGTAACCTAACGGCTGACGAAACTCAATCACTCCTTTTGGTATAACTGCAGGGTAAAGGGACGGCCGACTGTCCTTCCAGCAGAAATAGCAAGAGTAAGGGCTGTCCTTGATGCTTCTAATTTAAGCAGTCTTGATCTTCCCAAGGCAGCACATACTCCTTTCCACTTGACACCACCTTTTTTTCCCCCCCTCAGCCAGGGCACTCCTCACATGGGAGCTGGAAGACAGCCAGGCACAAACAGGTGAAGAGACATGGCCGGGGGGGACAGGTGGAGGAAGTGGTCTTGACCAGCCTGGAGCTATCACAGAACTATTATGTTTACTCACATTGAGATCCTAGATCCAGACTTGTCTAAAGAAGAAAACATGACTTGCTTTTCCCTACTTCTTGTAACAGGAAGTAGACAGAAATGCTAAAATACCAATACTACTGATGGAGAGACCTTGTGAAACATTGAGATCGTCCAGATAATGCACTCGATGACTATTAAAACCACCAGCAGTGAAGGGTCTCACAGGGTTGACTTTTACACTGACACCCTTGAGTTTCATATGTAAAGCCCAACCAAGATTAAGCAGGTACTTCACCCTTCCCAAGGTTATTGTTCCACGCCATCTTCAAACTCAGGCAAAATTGCATCAGTTTACACATAAGCTAACACTTACGAGTGTTTTGTTTTGGGTTTGTTGGGTTTTTTTGGTATAGTCCTTCAGAACAGAAAAGGCCTGTGTGGCTGCTACAAAAATACCCCACGGCTCCACAGTTATTTTAGGAAGCAAATTTAGTGCAGGTAGATGGCTTACTAAGCTGGGCTGTTCTACTTCATGCTGTGTTCAGTGGAGCTGCCTGGCCTAGCAGAGGTGGGCTGCTGATGAGCAAGGGGAATTTCTTTGCCCTCAAGGCAATGCTTTAAAGGAAGGACCTGCATGGAGAGTGTGTGGGGCTGGTTTGGGCCCCCAACCCATCGGTAAGAAGCTGCGGGTTGATAGGAACGCAGCGCCTGGCACACGCCACGAGGCTCGAGCAGCTGCCTGCAAGAGATAGTGTTTCGTGGGCCTCGTCGGAGGCATTTGCCCTGTCGCTGCTGCTCCTCCCCTCCCTGCGCTTCAGCTCAGCAGGGCGGCAGGAGAAAGCCGTCCAGGGCACTGAGCATTCTCCCAGCACTGGCACAGCCCACTGCATCATTCAGACCCTCCCGGGGGAGAACAAATAATTCATCAAAGTATGATACTGAAGGGAATAAAATCTGTGCCTTTTAGAGAAGAAAACATGCTCTGCTATGTGACGGGGTCAGATCTTCACCCAGCTTCACTGCTCCAAAAAGCCAGGGCTTAGCATCTGTGTGCCCCTGATGTTTTTCCCCTATCCAGTACTGACCATATAGTTCCTGCTTTGAGAGCCCTGTCTTTTTCCAGGAAAAAATAAATGGTGATTTGAAAACTAAATGGTATGTTTTCAATGGGAAGGGCTGCTTTTCCTGACTCTGGAGAGGGGGTTGTTTATGTGGAAAAGGGATTTTTTAGAAGCACTGACATTATATTCCAGAGATGACAGATGGTTTAAAATCTGTATTGTGAGTTAGCCTACAGATTTATGGTAGGCTCAGGATACAAAAAGGAACAGAAAGAGACGTATAACCCAACCAAATTTCTAGGCTAAAAAAGGTATAAAAATGGACTGCATATCAACAAAGCAGCTCTGCATTATTTTCATATAAAACCACAAAGATCATGCTGCAAGTATTATTTTGGAGTTATTTTAACTGATGCTACATGGATCAATTTTTAGGAAGCACAAACACATACAGGAATCCCAATATGGAGCATAATCCCATACTCTGTGTACCCTAAAACTCAGTTGAGGTCTTGGAAGTCTTCCACCACCAAACCACAAGTGCTACCACTGTCTGATGAGATGGTGAGAAACACAGAAGCTCCTGTTTGTCTATTCCTCATTGAAAGACAGCTTTAGACTCCTAGTGTTGTCCTCGTGGGACAGGAAAATGGAATAAGAAATTAAACAAAACTATAACTCGTCCAAATCAATTGCAATATGGAATCTCCTTAGCGTAACGTTACTTCAGCTTCCCAGGGACAGAATATTACTAGAAGTGCTTAAGTAAGTGTAAGGAATATTTTTGCTCACCAATATAATTTAAAAAACCAAACCATGACACCTTTTTGACCCAAATATCCAGCTAAAGCCATGGAAAATGTTGACTTCCTATTAAATCACAATCCTGGGTTACCAACAGTTCAATCCACTGACCCAAATCGATCAGTCCCAAGGCTGCTCTGAGTAGCGCCAGATCTCAGAGATCTCCACAAGCTCTTGGAGGAGGACAGAAACCCCGGTTATGTCTCTACACTAGCCAAGGAGAGCAGTTTGGTATAGGAACAGGTATCAGGTATGGTCATGGCCAGCTTGGCACAAAACAGCCTGCAGAGAAAAATCTTACTGCTGCCTGGACATTTCTACAAATATGCTAGTAAATTAACAATAAACAGCATAACTCCTTCCATCAGTAACTGACCCTAACTTCTCACATCTCTGAGGACTCTAAAATCTGAAAAACTGGGAGACCAACCATTTGGAGGGACCAGCCCCATTGAAAACATGTGGGACTCAACTCAGTCATAAACTCTATGTTCCAGAGCTGGTATTTAACTCCTAGTTAAGTGAAAAAACCAACCAACAAACAAACCCAACCCCACCTTTAAAACATCTCCTTTTGATAACACATTTCAAAGAAGGATCTCAAAATGCAGTATTACTATTAGTGACCTGAGTATCAAAGTCAGTTGCAGTTACACTGATTTCTGACTATTTCTATTTCATTCATGTCTTATCTCCATTTTAAATGATGACAGTGAGATCCACTTGAAATTATACAGGACGTTCACGTCAGAGACATGAACATTACCCAGTTTTCAACTCCAGTTTTAAAGCAAGAGCATAGGAAAAATAAGGCAAGATGATTCTACAGGTAATTTCAGAATATTCAGACCATCTGAATGCTTTCGTTAGTACGAGTATCAGAATGCCACATGCTATATATAACAGCTGCAACATTGCAGAGAGTTCACAGGCCATGCAAACCACATTTCTCTTTATGGCCCACAGACGCAGATTGGTATTTCTTCTGGGTACTAAAACAACATTTTAGGGAGGGGCTGGGCACCTGCTTTTTTTTACTAGGACCTGCATAATTTTTAAAAAAAGGAAAGAAAGAAAATGAAACACTGTCATACAGCTCAAAAAAGACAGACTTTTAGTCTTTTCTCATATGCATGTGACAAGGATTTCTAGTGTAAATTTAATAGAGTTCTTTCCTCCAGGGTCTTTTTTTCATTTCATTCATCCTTTTTAATCCTTCCATTTTATACGGCTAATAACAGCATCTTAATGAAATGCATGGTACAACTGAGATAAACAAGGAGGGAGAGATCTCCAGCTGGAGCTAAACTGATACAGACCAGCCTCCAGTCTAACCTAGACATAAAGGGGAGGAAATCAGAAGGAAGCAAGCCTCTGTACTGAAGCCACGGATCACTAATGAATAAACAGAGCTTCTGGCTATACCTCTGAATTCAGCTTCAACTACCAGTAAAATTATTTGTCTCTAATTAAAATAAATAAGAAGAAAAATGACCATTTAGTGGTTAATCTTAAATCCCAGTGTTAGGATAAGTGATAAAAAACAGCAGGTAGGGGAGCCTAAATAATGCCCTGAAGTTATGCTGAAGAACAGAGGGGACAGCCAGCACTTTGGCTTCTGTGCCAAGGAGCCACATCACTACAGCTCACTGGAGAGTAAGAGAACTTCCTCCAGGACTGACTCCAGAGGAATCAGACCCATCCAGCACCTAAGCAGCAGCACTGATGCCCTGCCAGATGTAAATCTTCAGCCCATTTTTTCCTGTATCAACAAACAGCATCTTAGATATTAAAAAGGCCCATCAACGCTAAAGCAAGCCATTGTAAACATTTTTCTTCCCCATACTTTCCCATCTGAGAAGATTAAGATCAAAACCTATGTAACAGGTACCATTTAGTGTGCTACTAGAAACTGTTCAAGTAAGAGAATGGCAAATCTAATACAAGAAATAGAAATGTGTCCTTTAGACTAGAATCATGGAGTAATTTAGGTAGGAAGAGATCTCTGCAAGTCTTTAACCCAAAGCAGGACCAACTCTGAGTTTACATCAGGTTGCTCCAGGCCCCATCTGGTCAAATTTTCAGTATCTCCATCTCTGGACCTCTGCTCCAATGTTTGCTTACCCTTGCTTTGAAGACTGTTTTCTTTATATCTAAACAGAATTTCCTTTGCTGCAACTTGTATCCATTGCCTCTCACCTTTTCACTGTGTGCCTCCACAAAAAGCCTGGCTCTATCTTCTCTGTAACCACCCATCACATTTCTGAAGACAGCACTAAGATCTCCCCTTCACCATCTCTTGTTCAGGCTGAACAAACTCAGCCCACTGACCTCTCCTGGTGCACTATGTGCTCCAGCCCCCTTCCACCAGATTCACTGCTGGTGCCCTCCGTACACTAGGCAGACCCAGCAGGATGCACTACTGCAGCCAGACCCTGTTCACACTTGCAAATAGAGAGGAACAAGCACTTTTCTCAACCTGCTGGCTAACCCTCTTACTAAACCAGTCCTGTATGAAGATCTGGAAGAGAAGAGCACTGCACCCTTCCCTCATCCTCGGAGGTGCAGAAGGACCCACTCCCTGAATGAGGAGGAAGCTTTTCCTTGCTGCTTTGAGAACCTTCTTGCTCAGCCATACCACACCCTTTCCTTTTCCCCAGGGAGCTAAGCTGAAGTCATGGTACGACAATAATAGAAGTCACGCTACAGCAGGACTCTGAAAATGCTCCTTTTAGCCTTCTCCAAATGAGCTGTTACAGTAATACAAACCTCACTTAGCTAGCTGCAAAGCAAAACTTGACTGCCATGGGAAGTACGTGAAGAACAGTACCACGCTGTCCTAACTGTGGGACTTAAATGGATGAAGCTGCTGTTACCATAAGAGCTTTGAAAAAAGGAGTGAGGGAGATTAAATGAATATTTACAAACACTTATTGCTTTGATACTCTTGCTTAGCCATTTTTGGTGAGCTAGGTGAGGGACAGCTAGATTTCCCTTATCTCTACAGCCACATACTCATAGTGTAAGCCTCCGTTGTCATTAGCTGTGCGGCATCGCTGCAAAATGTAATGGTTTTATGATAATGCTGTCGCATGATCTATTCTTACATAAAGCCACTAGTAGGGAGGTCATTATCAGCTTGTATACTTCTATGCCAAACACCATAGACCAGGGTACGTATCTAGAGAGAAAATGGCACATCCTTTCTTTTGCTGGAGCTGGGAAGCTAATGGAGAAAGTAAATTACCCATACACATGGCTAGTAGTCATGCTATGATAATTTTTAAAAGGGTCAGAGGCTGCAACATCCAGCAAAGCCTTGACTGAGCTAAAACTTATTTAAAGGGCTTCTTTAAATTACAGTCTCCGCCACAGTGCCTAAATTCATCCTTTAGCAGTCGGAGAATTGCATTTGTAGGTTAAATGAAGAAAGATTAAATGAAACTAATTCTAAGAAGAGCTAATTTCAGCACTTTCAAAGGGTTCACCTAAGTTAGCAGGACAAACACACACAGCAGGATTCGGGAAGCTTTAATTTCTCTGACCCACTAATTCTAAGAGGCTTTTCAGGACTATAACTGAGTGCATAGCAGGGCCCTAGGCACAGAAATATCAGTGTCTCTAAAAGTCTTATCATCCTCAATTAGTTCTCTCCAAGGCTTTGGGAAATAGTAAAGTTCTCGTATTCCCATTTTACAGATGGGTTTCTTATAGGCCCAGCTGAGTAATCCCCTGGTTGGACATTCAT
Organism: Phalacrocorax carbo; assembly: GCF_963921805.1. Classification (NCBI taxonomy): domain Eukaryota; kingdom Metazoa; phylum Chordata; class Aves; order Suliformes; family Phalacrocoracidae; genus Phalacrocorax; species Phalacrocorax carbo. The sequence continues at coordinate 6,897,238 of NC_087516.1, read as the reverse complement.
CATGCAGTGTTGACATGCAAAAGCTGCATCTGTTGTGCCTTTAACTTGCTTGGGTTGGGCAGGATATTGTCACTGTTTCTGGCTTGGAGCATACCAGCATACAGTGTGGGTGTACTAATAAACTCTCGGGAGGAGATGCAGCTGCATAGCCTCTAAAATTCATGCCATTCCCTCAGTAACACTCACATGTTGCCCAGAGCCACAGCCCAAGTTAAAAATTTCTGACTTGCAATTCACTTTGCAGGTGCATGTGACAAATATAGCTCATGCGGTTTGCACAGGATTCTAAAATACCTTTGTTCTTTGCTCAACAAAAAGTATATATGTACAAATGTACACATGAAGACAGAAATATTGGAATTTAGACATATTTCCTCAGAACTCTGGGATGTTTCTTAAAATGGAAGCCTTCTCTTCTGAACTTTGGAATCTCTTTATATCTATTTAACTTTCCTACACCACGATTCATCCCACAACTGGATACTCTTCTGCTACAAAAAGACAATTCTTTCCCTGCTTCTCCCAAATCATTTTATCTCATTAAGTATCTCCAGGTTTTGTATTTCTTGACCAATATCTGGTTTCTTTGTTTAGTTTTTGGTATCTTCCTGTGTTACCATAGCTTCTTCCTGAAGCTTAGCGGGTTAAACACTTTCCTGTTACACCAAGGACTCTAGATTTCAGTCCCTGTAGTGTTTTAGTAAGTGAACTTTGCGTCTTTAACTAAAGATAAGACAGAGGAAGGGGATTCTTTTAGCTTCCACCAATTTTCATAGCACTACTATATTCATCTGCATTACAGTTTTTAACAGCCAGCTATTACCTCAAGCACAGGAGAGACTTAAGAGCAAGGACAGGCATCCATTGAAGCATCTCACAGTACAGCACTTCATGCTGAGAGCTTCACAACATCAACTGGAAATCATAGATTTGGAATAGAGAGGTTCCTAGAGTAAAAATCTTTAAAGAAGCCTGAGGCAACAGCCAGTTTTCAGAGATGACAAATATCTACAGGTCCCATTGACCGTGCTGGAAATGAAATGGCTTTCACCACTGGAAATCAGCAGCTTGGTCACAGCCCAGGTAGAGCCAACGTGAGATCTGGAAGCAGAAGTCACAATTTCCAGGCTGTGCTAGCCTTTATCACCTCCATCATCACACTTAGACGAGCTCACTCTGTGAGCACAGCTTAGTACCGCAGTACTGCCAATTCTCACATTTGTCCATTTAATCTCATCAGGTGATTTCTTGGAAGTGATTATAGGAACATCTCAGTTCAAAATAAATTCTCAGGCTTAATGGTTTCTCAGAAAAGAGAATGCAAACAATCTTGCAGGTTCAGAGGACAAATCAAAGGATCTGATGTACAGAGAGATATATATGCACATACTATACAAGTCAGGATTTTAAATCCAGACTAATAATTTGGTGAAGGGGTGAAAGGGTTTGACTCAGGTTTTTTTAATACCTCCAGACGGCAGTACTGCTACCCAGACACTCAATCTTCGTTCTGACAGAAGATGTCATGTTCCCATTTGCATTCAATTTTGATCTCTCCCAGACTTCTCATATCTTTCTGAATTTCAGGCTTTGGCTGAGAGAGAGTAAAGAGGATTAGAGAGTAAAAAGGATAAGCCATGCCACTCTCTTCTGTTCTGCATTTCCCAAAACACAAATGTGTTCGGATCAAAGTCTGTGACACAGGCATAGCTTCATTCTTACACTGTGAGGAATACCTCTTTGTTTCAGGCTTGGATAAAAAGCCAGTGCGCTGTACAATTAATAAGGGCAAAAGCTTTGCCTCTTCTCTTTCTTTTGGCTTAGTGACTTCACCTCTTTTCCCTTCTCACCTTCTCTTGCATACATATACCTTGCAGCTGGCAGCTACTCAAAATATAAAATGAAATATAAACTGAGGCTTAGGAGCCAGATGGAGACTTCACAGAAATAACTTCAGAGGAAAGCAAAGGGTAAGACAGCCAATGCTTCCAAGTTGTTAGAGATTTCTAAGTAAGCAGCTGCTTGAGAAGGCAGCTTGTACTTTTTGTGGGCACGCCCACACTGCCTGCTATCTTATGTATGCTTTTCCATCACTTCTTATTCATTGTAATACTGCTGGTTTAAATGCCACAGTCCAGTGCTTGTTCTCCTTGCAGGCGAGAAGATTCACACAGAAGGATGACAGTGTAAGTGCCACTCCCCAGAAACAAAGCATTGCTATTTTGAAATGAAATGGTTAATTGTTTCCAACATAACATGGAGCTGTATAAAATGTGCCTTGAGAACTGCATCTTCACAGAATTCAGCCGTTTAAGGATTGACTGCCCAGAGTGAGGTTCAAGAATATACCTAAAACACAATAGTGTTCGAATCTGATTTGTTACAGCCAAGTATCTGCAGACCTCAGCAGAATAATAATTGAAAAAGAATGCTGAGCTGTATAGCACATCTGAGTGCAAAAACCTAAGGACACACTATAGCAGAGAGAGGAAAAATATCTAATCTATAAGTCAGTCCTAGAGGGGGGGTGGGTGGAAAAGAGATTTTACAGAGTGGGTTTACATGAGATTAACTATGAATCATACACAAACTACAAGGAAAGCAGACCAGTTCAGTTTCCAGTACCATGCAAAATTTGGCATAGTATTTACGTACTTAAAATGCATGTCCTGCCTCACAGTCAGCAGACAAGATCTTTCTCTCTGGCTGTATGCAGCTTCTTAACCAGCTCTGCTCCTCCTACAGAGATCTAGGAATAATCTGTAGAAATATGCATAGGGTCTGTGTCATCAGTCATGTATGTCACATTGCCCTGGGCCCTGGACATGGCTGTCAGTGAGCCCTTGGGATTCCCAGTTCAGGGAAAGCCTGCAAGCAGCACTGAAAGAGATTTAAGATAGGATCAGGGATGCAAGCTAAGAACTAATGGCAGCGGGCCGTGGTTAGTTAGCATGGTGTGATGTCCAGCCCCCTCTGTAACAGATCTTCGCATAAGGGTGCAGGGATGAAGCATGAGAGATGACAGAGTTTCTCCCTGTCTGACATGATTAAAGTAGCTTTTAAAATATACGTGCTTGGGTGGTCTGCAATAAGGCATTAGGATTCTTTAGACTGAATCTAAAGAGAAGGTGATCATGCTTTTCATCCTCAGCTTCCAGTGGATATTCACACTTACTAGAGAGAAGCTCAATAGTGAATCTTAAAAGAGAGCTCCGGATCTGAGGTCAGAGATATCTTCATTATGGGCTTTGGGATGGCCCATTTGAATGGCTTTCGTTACTGAAGGGCAGGTAAAGCCATATGCCAATCTAGTAATGAAATTCCCAACGCTAAAATGAAAGAAAGGATAAAATAACTGTCCTGACAGAATCATGTCTTTGGGAGCCCTCTATCCTCAGTCTGCCACCACTCAAAGGGCGTTTTAACTTAAGGTTCATAAGGAACAGAAGTCCTTTGTTATCTTGAACTGGCCAGTTTCTGTCCTATAATATTCAGTTTTCCAGGATCCAGCTGGCACCCTCTTCAAGGCTCCCACTGTTCTGAGCTACAAACACAACCTTGGGATTCTGACCTGGGTAGATTTACACCACTCAGTGACTTCAGCAGGGCTGCACCAGTTAACACAACTTGAAGCCCTGGTATTGCCTTAGGAATGAGAAAATGACTGAGGTTTGCGTTGAATCAGCATTTTCCAGCTATTTATTCCCTCTGTCTGCAGAGCATCCAGCCTTGATCCTTCAGGTTTACCACAAGCCAGGACTGAGAATTTTTGTGGCAGTTCTTGTTAAAATTTGGCAACGCACCACTTAGCCTACTTCCACTGACAAAACAGAGAAGCTGCAATTATTCCAGATATGAACTGACTTTTTTTCCCCCCCTCATATAATATGTGGGGTTTTGACAGAAGGTTACACTGAGAACTTTTCTATTAAATTCCCTCTTTACTGTTTGGATGATCACTTTTCATTTCGTAAGGATCCTGTAACTCTGACCATGTACCTGTAAGGTTTTTTTGAGCATGTAAAATAACACACTTATTTGATTGCTAGATTAGAGAAAAATAGTTGGTACAGTTCCTGTTGGATCTAAGAATCTCCAAATCTTCTGTTGTTACTCAATTATCTCTAAGTGTTCAGGTGCCAGACCGTCGTTAGGAAATTCCATCTAACAATCAGCTGTAACAGAACACACCATATACACGGATCCCAAAATGCTACCCAAATACTGATGAAACAAGCTTTACCTAATGCCGTGAGACGGGAGACTACTAGCAGACACAGGTATAGGCAGTACAACACAGAGACTCCAGTAGCCCTGTTCAAAATTACCACAGTAGTCTATGTTACAGATTCACGACAGTTATAGCTATATACATCTACAGATATGGATATAGCTATGAGAGAGTTGATCTCCTGAGAAAGGACCATTAGATCACAGCTTCTCCCCAAATCATTAGAGTCAGCAGGGGATTGGTTTGACTGATTGCATTCTGACAGCTGTGAAAAGAGGTTAGCACAATACAACAAACATGAGAAAATTCCAACAACATTTATGCAGGGAACTCTTTACTCAATTATTTCATTGTCTGCCTTTTAAAAATATCTGTTTTAAATAACAGCTTCCTCTCTGCATCTGATCCTACAAGAAAGACCCTTTCTGTATATAGGACAGCAGAGTGTGTTGCCATGGAAGTTGTTATGATCTACTTAAATTCAACAAATCCAGCCTTATGGGGTATATTCCCTGCAGCATCTCAATTTAATTATTAATGTTCTTTCTACATAGCAACATCTTTCTGTTTTGACCAAAAGCCTTATAAGCAGAGTGAAAACAATAAACCTGGAAAGTGGAATCCTTTGTTCAGCTGCAAAACAGGTGCAATTAAGCCAGGGAAGATGCAAACAGCCTCCAAGCTGCCCTGCCAACATGCTTCAGCTCAGACCTAGATGGACCATCTGGAAGGGAGAAAGTCTTATTCAGTGTCTGTGTCTGTTATGTCCCTGGCCTCCCTGCTGTGATTTCCAGCAGAAAATACCAGCTAGGATACTGTTTGGGTTTTATTTTTTTCAGAAGGACAAGTTCAGTAGAATCTAAACATGGACCATCAATTCATTTCCACATAGCTGCCCGTCTTGTGCTTGTTCACCAGCCATGCAAGCCCAGCAAAACCACTCAATCTTCTCCCATGAAATATATCACCAAATCCAAAACCTTTTAGCCTCAGGGGAGCCTCAGCACCCATCATCCTCCTTCAAGAGTCATCATGAATTCTGCAGGTAGATTTTAGGAGCCAGATGGTGTTATACAGGCCGATATAACACTGGGGATAGTTTCTTGTGGGTCACATAATATGGGTGGCATAGGTCTCAGTTTAGACATGCACAGACACACGTCCTCCCAAGTTCCCAGCAGAAAAGGCAGCAGGACAAGCAGAACGAGGCTTAAGAGCCTCGAACTGCTCATCCACAAAAGGGCCAAAGGCAGAGCACAGCCCACAGCAGCCCTGTGGGAACTGCCTGCAGCTGAACAGCAACCTTATCACTACAGCTTTCAATGTGACCCGCAGCCTGGGTAAGCTGCTCTCCCCACACACTCACAGCAAGTGTTAGGGCATTTGTGCCAAAGACATCAAGACAAAGGTAGCCATGAAATGTTGTGATGACAGGAGAAGGTCATCTTCCTGAGATTGCTCTGCTCTTAATCTTGACCAGGTGCTTCCCGTCTGTCCTCCCTAGAAGGGTATTCCTCATGAAATGCCATCTAAGATTCCTACTTTCACTCTTCCATGAGTGCTTCTCAGGGACTGACAGTCAGGAGAGCTCTGCCACAAAAGAGGCCAATCTATACAAAACATCCCAGAGCATCCCTGAACTTTTGACCATTGGCTTGGAAATTTCAGCTCAAAATTCATAATTACATTGCCCCTCCAATTCTGCTCCAGAGAGCGTGCCTCATGCCCTCATCAGGGTCTATCACATGCAAAGCAGAACTGATAGTTTACATGGACAGAAGTTATCACTACGCCTACTTTACAGGTACCAAATTAAGAAAGAATAAATAACCTGCCCTCCTCCCACAGGGAATTTGCAGCACCACTGAATCCAGGCTCTTGGTATTCTCATACAAAATCTGCAGCACAAGTCCTTTCCCCTCCCTTGTACAATACTGGTTATTGGTCATAAGCCTTCCTCCAAAACATGAGGCAAGAAATGTCTGTCCGTTTTTGGTTTTCCTCTAAAAACATTTATTTAGAGGCTGGAAACAAGAAATAGAATAAATGAGCTCAGCTGAGCTGAATGAAAGGAAGCAACAGTATGAACTCAACAGAAATGCTTCTTGAGAAGAAGCTGCAACTGTTCGTTGATGCTGAGAGTATTGAATTGCTCAGTAGGCTCAAAGTCAGGCTACACACGTTGCCCCAGCATCCCTGGGACCCGTCCAAAAAGGCACAAAATTCCAGACATGAGGGGCATTCTTTCCAGCTCCTCACAAATAGGTTCTTTAATGCTGGTTTTGTTGTCCCATAAAAATTTGCCATTTTGGAAAGCAGATTACTGTTGGCTCCATGAGAGAGAAGAGGGAAAGACGGAATGCAGCTTTACTGAACAGTTGATTGATTCCTTCTTTGGAATTCATTGGTTGTTTATTTATTAGCAATTAGTACATTAGCAGTAAGGGACGCAGCAAGCAAGTAGGCAGCATTTGAAGAAACAAACCTTTACTAAGCGTGACACCAGGCCAACGTTCCCAGCTGTCCCCCCGTCACTCCCAAGAGCCAGTCTCCAACTTGACACCTGATCCTCTGCCTCCATATAAATGTGTGTCCCTTCTGAAACATAATCCTTGATCTTCATTTCTGCTTACTGTACAACCAACTTCTCTCCTCCTTCGGTACAATCCTTGCCCTCCTTCTGGCTATATGGCAGCTTTCACCAACCTGCAGGTGTCTGCTTTACCAACCACATCAAATTAAAATCCTTTATCTTCCCCTTCTGGATCCTGCAAAATGTCTTCTACAAGAAACAAAAAGCAGGGTACCACACTAAGGTGATATGCCTGCTCTGAGCTTCACATCAAAAAATGGAGTTGTTCTGTGTATGAAGCTGGCATAAGTACCACCCATGTTTCTAGGTCTGGCATGCCTCTCCAGGTCTGGAGTGCCTTCCTGGGTCCTGCCTGTGGAATGAGCAGGTTGCCCTGTTATCTCAGTCCTTCCCTTCGGAAGCACACAAGTCATGGAAAGATAAGACACAGTTTTCATTTTGTCATTTCTTCTAGTTCGTTCTCACCACTCTGCTCACCATCTGTTTTGCCTATATTTCCTCAGTTTAAATTAAGATTCCTGCTCCGAGGAGCTCCTGTCTTACTACATGCATGTGAAATGCCAAAACAGAACATGAACACTGTACCAGTAACAGTGTCACAAAGAAATTACCAAGGAGCACCGGATCAGTCTTATAAATGATTCACCTAGAAGGCAGAGTTGCATTTATTCATATATTATTTAGTTTTATATTACTACAGAACTTAGGAGAACCAACTAGAGACTAAATCACATTATCTAGGGTGCTGTAGAATCAAAACTACTAAATAAGAGTTCCTGCCCAAAAGAGTTTACAATCTAAATACCATGAGTGATAATAAAAGTATGTGACACCTTCCTCTGCAAAAAGCAGTGTGTGATTAACTTCAAGCACACAGGTGATTTAAGTGACATTTTGACATGGAAGCATTTTGCTTGCAAAGAGCCCGATTACAGGGACGCATCCTTCCATTGAGCCATTTCATCTCACAAGGCCTATCTGAAATCTGCTCAGTGGCCCTGATCAAGTCAAGTGCAGAGTCAAACAAAAGGCAATCTAGACTCAGATCCTAGCTGCCTAATGGGGGCATAGAAGAAATTTTTACATATAAAGGTTCTACAGCAACCCAAACTAGCCAATACTCCTGCAGCACTCAAGTCTTCACCTACCTTTTTGATTAGCCTGGAAGTCCTCAAGATACCACCTCTGCCTGCTGAAAGCATGGAAGCAAAAAGGCAAATGCAGCACTTAGTGCTCAGAAGCAACTGCTCAAGAAGTAGCAAGCATGATTATATGCCTTCCTTTATCCTCTCTGTACCAAGCATTTCCTCTTGACCAAACAGCTCTCTATGCAGCATACTACCTTTAATGGAAGCTCCTTAGAGACATCTGTCTCCCTCTGTTAACTGCAATAAGAGCACAGAAGAGTGTTTCTCAACCTTTCCTATTCACTGGGCTACCTGACCCTTCGAAAGAAACATACAGCTCATTTTATATCCCACTGTTGTTTAAGGATAGATGACAAATAATAAGTTGCATGGAATTGGTAAAATGTTTAAATGTTAATATTTTACAGAACTGTAATTCAGTAGGTATAATTACAAAACTTATAACTGAAGAAAATGTAGTAAAAAATGGTATCACCTGATTAAATCAGTTAGTGCATAACTGACAACTGCCTGTATGAGGGGTTGTGTTTTAGAGCTGAAATGCTTTCATGGACTGCCTGATGTTTTGTGGACTGCCAGCCGTCTGAGGACCACAGGCCAAGTAACTTGGCTCTAAATCTCCCTGCTGGGACTAAGTAGCCAATTTTAGTTAGTGTAATGCCTGACTTAGTAGCCTGAATCAGGCACTCTGGCTGTTGCGTTCTGCTGTCTATGACACTGACAGCAGCACTAAGGAGCTGAAAGGGAATGGGTCATTATTCAGAATATTTAAGTCTGGTTGTTTGCTTCAGGTAGCACCTATTTAAGCCTGTAGTTTTGTTCTACCCCTCCCGCACCCCTCACAAATCCATAAAATAAACCACAAACATGACACCCAATTTCCTGATCAGATCCCCTCTCATTAATTTATTGATCAAGGAGCCTGAATGAAATATATTACCTATTACCACAGGTTTTCTGTGGAATATTAGACACATCACTTGATCTCCCTGTGCCTCAGCGCCCTTACCAGGGCAATGGCAGTAAAATCATTCTGATGACACAATACTTACTAAATTAATGCTTCAAAGTGCTTTAATACAGTGAAATGGTAAGGGTCTCACAAAGGCAAAGTACTGTATTAAGGCAGCTGCAAAGGCTAAGCCCCCTAGTTATATTCCATAACTTCTAGTTTGGCAAAACATCCTTCCTTACCAAACCAGGACTAGTAACATCTGTGATGTGCATGCAAGAAAACCTTCCCCATTGGGGCTAAAAGCCTTTCTAGCACATGTGTGCTTGGGCAGGAAAATCTGGGTCACGGTTGACAAAGCAGCAGGCAGCGTTATCCCCTGCAGTGTGATCAGCACGGTCACATTTCACATGAAGGGCAAAGCAAATGTCGCACCTGCGCTGGATGCTCCTCTGTCAGTTACTGTCACCAACAGGTTCTGCCCCTCAGCTGAGCTGCAAAGGCTGCAGCAGAGATGCACGTGGTGGGCGCCGAGCTGAGCTGGGAGCCACGGAGACCACTTGTTCTTCATGCGAGGGAGAGCAGCAGTACAAGACTGAAAGATCTCTTTCAGAGGGATTAAACCACCTTGTTGTACACGTGATGTTTCTTAGCAAATTCTGAATGTATGGCTGGTGGTCTGCCCTTCCCACTTCCCAGCTTCAGAGCACATAAAAGAGTCTACTGCAAACTCATCCCGCAGCCTTAGCTGAGAGCTCAAGCCACGTTGGATCCATTGCTGTATTGTCACATAATTTCACATAGACTCATAGAAAGGTCTGGGTTGGAAGGGACCTTTAGAGGCCACCTAGCCCAACCCCCCTGCAGTGAGCAGGGGCATCTTCAACTACATCAGGTTGCTCAGCGCCCCGTCCAGCCTGGCCTTGAATGTTTCCAGGGATGGGGCATCGACTACTTCTCTGGGCAACCTGGGCCAGGGTTTCACCAGTGTTTCACCACATCACTGGTGTTGAGGTTTGTACAGAGCAATGATTACCAGAATCCTTCACATCACCTGCCAGCACCATGTAAATAACATAGACTCCGAAGAAGGACCTTCACGTATGCGGTATGTATCAACTGAGAGGCTAATGCTGACATATCAATAACCAAAAGCACGGGGCTGTGCTATGCCTTCACGAGAACAGCCCTCGCCCACTTGAGCAGATCCTGTCTCTGCCTGCCTCGGGTAAAGAGGATACAAGTTATCCTTTTCTACCATCATATAATGTCTATTACATTACTTTTTTTTTTTTTTTTTCATTCATAAATCTCTTCAGGCTTCCCATACGCAGGAAAAACAGGAGGAGGAAGTATCTGCTAAGCTTCTCTAAAAAGGAAATTCATTACCAATGTAAGCAGTGCCTTTTGATTAAATCAATGTCTGACTCAGTAGCACTATGGATTTATACCAGCTGAGGATGGGGGTGGCCGATCTCACCCACCCTTGCTAAAATGGCATCACAGGAACCAAGGAAGAGAAAGAAGAAAAATTGTGACAAGGAAGGAAATTTCACTCATCAGTTTAAAGAATTCTTTGGTTCCTCTTTGGTTTTGTTCAGACCTACCTACTTCCAGTGACAGCCAGAAGAAAGGATGCCTCTGACAAATCCCCAAATCCCTGTTACTTCCACACAGGGCTGGGAATTCCCAGTGAACATATCTGAGGTTGTACCAAACCGTAAGAGATCAGACAGGCCATTACTGATATTTTGATTTAAAAGAAAAGAAATACAGGCAAAAAGGCATAATTAAGGCTGTGGTACTTCACAATGAAGAACATATTTAACCATTTTATAATCATTTGTAATGCAGTTTGAAGCTCCTCACAGCAGGAATTCAAATGCCTAAGTCACACAGTATCACGTCAACTATTGATGACCTGTCTGCTCCAGCCTCATTTCTACTGCCATCTCCTTCCTCTGCCACATGTTCCAGATTGAAAGGTTTTCAACAGAGCATGATGCGCTTAACTTTCAGAATTGGAGCCAAAACCTGTATTTCTGTTCTGCATGATCCCAAGCATAAAAAGCAAGTTCCATGTTTCTGGGAAAAGAATAGGATTTCCATGCAAATACAACAGGCTACATTTATATAGACCACTTTTAACTTCAAAATGCATTTAGACAACAATCAAAAGGTACAGCAGACCAGCAACCACCCAGGTTTGCCAGTGCTGTGCACTGTATCTGAGCTGGACTGCAATAATGAAGACAGGTCCCAAGTCCTTCTGCTGGAGTGGTCTCTACCACCTGAAGCAAAAAAGAATCTCCTTTGAAATGAATAGCAATAAACTGTAGATGGTAGGACATGCCACTGATCCCTTCTGGTCTGTCTCAGGGAAGATAAATTCAGCACAGTCCACTACACTTCACAGACGAGGAAATGGAGGTACAGGTGTTCTAGGATGTCCTTTGAGATGTACTCGGAGATGATGAACTAAAAAGGGGTTGTAATTAACGATGCTATCCCATTCCAGTTATTATGAGAGTAAGCAACAAGTAACTCCAAGATGCAACAATTGCAATTACAGTGACTGCAGCCACCCCTTGGTGGAAAAGTTGCCTGTAATCTACTACCGTGAGAAAAAGAACATCCTGATTTTGTTCTTGTTGAGGTGAGTGGAAAAGCTACCTGGACCACAGGAGGACGGGAACTGAGCTCTTAAAGGAAAAAGATAACCAGGGACAGGATTCTCTTTTTGTTGTGCATTTGTACCGTACCTAGTGCAGATCCTGACAATAATAAAGTTTCGACTTTAACACATCGCTATGGCAATATAAGATGCTGCTCTGAAGTTCTCATTTCTCTTCTGGGGGTTACCAGCACACAGCTCTGCAGGCAGAACAGAAAAAGCCAACACTCCGGACCAGCGTTAACGCAGAGCCCAAACACTAACATTGAAACGATGTAAGAGAAGGTTTGCAGTAAGGTGCCAGACGTCCCGCTGAAGTGGGTGAGAAGCGCTCACAGACTCTTATCCTTCAGCAATATTTTGGAAACAGAAACTGCCAGGACAGGGATGCATTAGTGCCCAACGACAGGCCAAGGGGCAATGGGCACAAGTTGGAACACAGGTAGTTCCAGCTAAACATGAGAAAAAACCCCTTCCCTGTGCGGGTGCCAGAGCAGGGGCACAGGCTGCCCAGAGAGGCTGTGGGGTCCCTTCCCTGGAGACATTCACCCCCCGCCTGGACGTGGTCCTGTGCCCCTGCTCTGGGGGTGCCTGCTCCAGCAGGGGGGTTGGACAAGATGATCTCCAGAGGGCCCTTCCAACCCCTGCCGTTCTGTGACTGTAAAGTGGAGATAGTGGAAGCAACAAAGCAAAGGTTTGCTTTTTGTTTTAAGGCCCTTTCTGTTAGCTGAGTCATATCAGACATAAACCCCACAGAGATCAGCAGAAGTCGTAAGAGCACAAAGCAATATTCACAGTGTGACTAAGCCACGCCACTTTCCTCATAACCCTTTTCAGCTAGTAAGATTTGATGGAAAAACAACTAACTAGGCATGAGCAAGGGAAAAAAAAGCCGAACCAGGTAGCCATTCTACTTTGAGCACAGCTATCTGTACTGATGGGTCAGCTAGTGATTCATAATGAGATGGGGAAAACTGATTAGATAGATTGAATGTTTGTCATGGTCCTTAATCTGACAACCACTGTACAGAGAGGAGTCAGTGATCCACCCAACAGCTAACCAGAGCGGGTACAGGCCTGTGCTGTGCTGCGCTGCATGCATTGCTTGGCCGTCTGGCCCGCATCGCCCTGCGCACACCCCTTGGACACAGAATCAGCTCAGCTGGTTAATTTTAAGGAAGGAGCCCATAGGAAGCTCACAGAGGTCACCAGCTGCATGTCCTTCTTTGTCTTCATCTAAAAGTGCAGCAACAAGTCCTCTTGTGAATGTCCTTTTCATTTGACAGTAGAAATGATGAATAGAATTGCTATTATTTATATTATGGAATACTATAAGGGCTCAAAAGACCAAAATGGAAGGCAACCTTTCAACAGGCAGATCTGCACAGTGTGCTGTGCCCAGACTGGAGGGCTGTTCCATGTTAGGCAGCTCAGGGTTTCCAGCATCTGAACGGATGTAAGATTATTCATACTCTCCTCTTTTTCTTCATAGTATTAGCTCTAGTAGATGGTATTTTAAGCAATACACTGCTGAGTCCGAGTTTCTCGCTAGGATCATAACAAATCAGCACTTCCTGGTGCAAAACATTCTTAAAGGATGGGTGTATACTAAGTAACCATGCAAAGAAAGAGGTGATCAAGCTTGGCTTGCCCCAGGTTTCCTCACAAAATTATTTTTAAGTTATTACTATGATTAATAAATGATTATTATTAACACTGCATATTCAAATTCTTATTTGCTGTTGAAATTCCAGTATAACAAATCATTGGTAACACCCTTTAGACACCTGATTTCACACTGTGACATGCTAGTCAGAAAAATAAAGCTGAAGCGAATGGGAAGGTTTGTATATTCAGCTAATTTCCTGACTGCAGATGTCAACCGCTCTATGTCCTGCCCCTTTCAGATTTTCACCCAGTCTTAGATGAAATGACCCGTGTATAGGCGTGTGCGCCGAGGCAGGTAAGTTAAACTACCATCTTTCTGTAGACATTCTTTGTTCCTGAGGATTAGCTGGGTTACATGATGACAGGTTTTTTTCAAAGTGGGAATTAGTCTAGTAGAGAAGAAGGAAAAGGAGCCTTGGACAATACAAGCTACATCTCATATTGCTGTCAGAGATATCTGCAGCACCATACTGTTCAGATTAAGTCCTTTAAATATTTAACACTCTTTCCCAGAATGAAGTGCAAACCCAATAAGGGCTAGCTACAGCTGCAGCTGAATCCAGATCATATACCTCCAGGGGCTAAGTTCAACTCTGGAACCCCCAAAAATCTTCATTTCTGGCAGCCACCCATGTCTTAGTGATACAGAGAGACAGCTAAGATCAAGGCAAGTTTTCCTTTTGCTGTTTCATCTCATGTGGCAAAAGAGGAGACCTTGAAAATGCCTTTCTGGAACCATGCTGATGGTGCAACATCATGGCATGTTTCTTTCAGACAAAGAAAGTGACAGGCCCTTACAGACCCTCTACAATAACTTAGGAGCACAACAGATGTTCTCCTGAGTCTGTGGCTACATGTACCAGACAGAGAAAACTGGCAAATGATTCATCTGATTCAGCGTACTAACCTTGACCAGCCGCATTTCCAGAAGGAAGACTGATCAGCCATCCTGCTGCCCCACCTTAAGCCCAAACTCCCCACCACCACCACACACACACAGGAATTTTCCTAGTGGCATCGAAAACGCCCTTTTCTCAGTGAATCTCTTCTCAGGTGGGGCAGGTGAACGTATACCTCGAGCTTGCTCCATTTCCCCCTGTTGCCTGGGAAGCATTTTCAGGGAATTTCTATGCGCATTCCCACCTATAGCACTTCCAGCTATGGAAAAGCTGTGGGACAAGCGCAAAGAGCCACACGCTTCTCCACCCAGGCTGACAGGTTAAAAGGAAATAGAGGATGTCTTTTGAGAGGGTGGGCTGCAGGTTGCAAGGAGGAAAGCAATATTTGCTATTTCTTTTCCAAAAAAAAAGAAAATAAAAGGAGAAGAAAGCAGGGGCCGCCCCTCCCAGCGCCCCCTCGCGAGTCCCAGCCCGCCCAGCCCCGCTAACAAAGCGCCGCTGCCCAAATCCACGTCCATTTTCCCACCCGGTGATGCTCGATTCCCCCTCCCGACCCCCAGCCCGTTCATGGCCGAGCACCGGGCGATGCCAACCGCCCTCCTCCTCCCCTGTCCCCTTGCGCCGCACAGCACGGCGCCGTTTTCCCCTCCACCCCCTGGTAATTTTCCCACGCTGGAAAATACCGTGTGACCCACCTATTTTCTCCTTCACCCACCAAGCGGCCGAGCGCACCGGCCCTAACAACAACCTGCTAAATTTAGCCGACTCGCCTCCACCTCGTAGCAGGGGCGAGGGTAGCGGAGGGGGGGGACACAGGCGGACCCCGCACACGCACGCCGCGCGCCCGCAGCCAGACGCGTACCCACGCCGGGCACCGCCGATGCAGGTGCCAGCCCGGCAGCTACTCACACCACTAGCCTGGAGATGATCCATGAGACCATGGCGCCCGCTGCCCGCCGCAGGGCTGGCTCTCCCGGCACGGAGGGCTCGCCCCGTCTGCTCGCCCGCCGCCGGCCGCCGCCCGAGTGAGCGGGGCGGGCGGTTCGGCCATCCGGCCCCGCAGCCGCAGCGCAGCCTCACTGGCGGCGCCGCCGGCAGCCAACGCGCAGCGGGGACTGGGCAGGGCCGGCGGCCGCCCCCCCGCCCAGCGCTGCGGGAGGAGGAGGAGGAGAAGAAGGGGGAGACCCCCAGGCCTACGGGGATTTTTCGGGCCCCGGGTAAGGGTGGGGGGGGGGGAATGCGCTAGCCGCAGGGGTCCCTTCCCCAGGCGCGCGCTTCTGGACCACCGCGGCTGAGCGGGACACGAAGCTAAAGCTTGTATCCACTGTTCATATGGACGTAAGGGTAAAGCTAAGGCGTGGTGTTGATGGGCCTCTTGGCTATCTAGCATCATAGAACAGAATCACAGAATGTCCTGAGTTGGGAGGGACCCACAAGGATCATTAAGTCCAACTCCTGTCCCTGCACAGGACACCCCAAATTCACACCATGGCTCTGAGGGCCTTGTCCAAGTGCTTCTTGAGTATCACCAGGCTGGCGCTGTGATGCCTCCCTGGGGAGCCTGTTCCAGTGCTCCACCACCCTCTGGGGGAAGAGCCTTCTCCTAATGCCCAGCCTAACCCTCCCCTGGCACATCTCCCTGTCATTTCCTCGGGTCCTGTCACCGGTCACCAGACAGACGAGATCAGCGCCCTCCCCTCCTCCTCCTCCCCTTGTGAGGAAGCTGCAGACCGCAATAAGGGCTCCCCTCAGCCTCCTCTTCTCCAGTGACTTTAGCCGCTCCCCTCTAGACCCTTCACCAACTTCACGGCCCTCCTCTGGACACTCTCTAGCAGCTTTGTATCCTTAATGTACTGTGGCACCCAAACCTGCCCCCAGCACTCGAGGTGAGGCTGCACCAGTGCAGAGTAGAGTGGGACAATCCCCCCCCTTGACCAGCTAGCAGTACAGTATATATATAGGAATATAAGAACATAGGAAGAGAGGGATCCCCCTCTGCACCTCAAAGTTTGCAGGCATGGCTGACAAGGGTACTAGCTGTGCAATCCAGGTGAATCCCTGTCACTGTCCACGATGACAGCCAGCAATCTCTCCTCCACCTTCGTTTTCATTAAGGGGTCTCACAGCTATCAAGTCCAATCTCCACAAGGAACCAATTTGCCCCCATGCGGAACAGATATTAGCTTGACCTGTGGGTTGTTCTTCCCTGCATTTCCTCTGGATTCTTCTTCTTTTCCTCTGTACACTGGCACATGCCAAACGTGATTAGATTGTCAGAAATAATCTTCCACCGCTTTCATTTTTTTCTTCTATCAGAAGCACACGTGCCCACAGGGATTCATGATGTGTTTTAGTCTTGCAGCAACCCTTAGATCTCTCTCAAGCTTGCCACCATGAGACCAGCCCCAAGCTTCCCTGGGAGGCTGCTCCGTGGAGCAGCTGGCCTGGTTTCAGGCGTCAGGGCCCAGGCTCCAGCCACCCTGGGTGTGCTGCAGGATCCCTGTCTCCATGCCTGACACATTCATTGTTCTTTCCTAGGACTGTGCATCTGCAGCAAATTTTCCCGATCATTCTGAGACAGCATAGCTGAAGGAGGCTGAAATTCCCTGATGGTATCGTGAGTAACCTGTGATGAACTCTTCTAGGGAGAGGCTGAGCATTTCAAACCAGAGGTAGCAGAGCTCAGAGCTGATCAGAGACCCCTCCACTCCCAGGTGGTCACAGCCATCCTCATGCTCCTGTCCATTTCCACAGGGGGATGACCATCACGCAATACCCAGCCCTTACCTAAGACCTTCTGCTCAGCTCAAAGTCCTCCATAACGGGACCGTCTTTTATCATGTAGGCTCTCTGGAACCAGTCCACAGAAAAACAATAGCACTCATAGTTGTCAGCTAAATCTGCAGGTATAGACATACATGTAGTTAAAGTTCAGCACCTCTAAAAATTACCTTCTAGAGGAAGATTCAAAGAGTCCAGCATCTACATCACCACATTGCTCTTCTCTCTGTAGTGGGTCTGTTCCTCCACCAGAGGGAACTTCCACCTCACGCTGTGACCTGTAAAAAGCTGTTACCTCCTCACCCACCTCCCTGGGTTACAGCAGCATTTCTGCCACAAACACTGGCGTTTTCTGGTTACAGACAGGCTGCGAATCACAGCTGGAGGTACAGGGCTGTCACCAAACGTTCCCGCCTCGGGGACTGGAAGGGCCTGCAGTGGCAGCATTGCTACAGCCAGCGCTTTGACTGCTTATACAAGCACCACAAAGACAGGACTGGGTGGTCTGTCGCAATAAACAGGTGTAAATTAGCAGTCTTCTCCAGACAAGATTGCTCTTTGGAAGAGCTGCTTTCTCTCCAAAAGAAGCCATCTAGCCCAAACTCTAAGGCAGTGAATCATCCTGTGCCTGTCTCACTTGTTTGTCATAGCCAAATAAGTACTTGGAAATCTGCTATCAAAGATTTTACATGTATCAGGATTATTTAGCGTGAGATTTTAGGCTACATGTTGGCAGACACTCCACAACATTATTACAGTTAATTATATGATGTTATCAAGTATAAGGCACAGATCTCTCTGCATAAATATTCGTGTAATCACCACAGTACACAGAACTTGCCACTTAGTCCTTGCTGCACATTTTAAGCACTGAAAAATGGTCCAACAGGAGAAGATACCAGATCATAAAGAGGGATAACACACAGGACAACACCCAAAGCTGCAGCAAAACATTTTAGTGCCCAAAGCATAACTCAGCCTCACGCCCTCTTGGCTCCTTCCAGCCTCTTCCAGCCCACCACGTTGCCTGCAACTCCTGCTAGTCGCTGTCACTGCTGACCTGCAGCTCTCTTTTCTAGGCAGCAACCCTCTGAAAGGCTTGAAGATTTTTTTCTTCTGCTTGGCAGGTCCCTCTGACAGGGACAAGCAGGACACGGACCCCTCTCATGCTGCTGCTTTGTACACAACTGACATGATCACCCGATGACTGATCTTAAACTTCAAATGTACAGAGTTAAACCTAAGGAGCCTGTCATTGGGGACGCAGGGAGCTTTACTTAAATAGCTATTTGGTAAGCAATGGGTGAAGGAGAGAAATTCAGCTCTACTGAGTCATCAGTGGAAGGGTGACAATGCCCCCTGCCTACTCTTCATGGGCTGTGTTTTAGGATGACAGTCTCACAGCCCTGTGGCTGTAAGCTCAGCATACGACATCCCAAGCATCCTGGAAAGGGGCTTTGCTTGAAGAAAGCTTTTCCTTTGCTATTAAACCACCTGACCCAGTCTATAAGGAAATAATGAAGAGACACAAGAAGAGTTAAAGCTGTAGGGACAGATATGAATTAATTTACACAGGCAGCTTAGCAGAGAGGGCACCCAATGCCAGTGGAACATTTTGGAACAGCTTTAGCAGTGGAAGAAGTTCAGGCAGTGAGAAATCCTATGCAGATTGCACCATTAGATGGTTTGATCTCTGTTCCCCAAATAACAAAATACACCAGCTTTGTTAATGAAGGCAGAGTCACCACCCTTGCCCTAAATACTATGCAGCCTTCTCCTAGCAACTACTTTTCCTGAGCAGTTCACAGCCATGGAAAAGTCAGGACCCCCACCAACAGCCGTGTCATAATCAGACTCATTCCTCTTTAGCCCCAGGGAGAGGGGATGTCAGCCCCACAGTTGAATAACAACTGCCAAGCCAATATTTCTTAGAACAAGAAGAGTGACTGATATATATGCACAGGGCATTCTGTTACCAACTCTAGAAAAGGTCAGGGAGTAGCAAGTGCAGAGAGAGGGGGACAGCTCTTATCAAGAAGGCATGCCCTCCAACGGATCGAACCTACCCAAGAGGCATTTCAGAACAGCTTGAGAAGAGCAGACAACCTAGCTAGGAAACATCGCCAGGTATAGAGAAAAACATCAGACAGGAAACCTGCGGTGATGTTTAGGTGCTGAAGTTCACATGGGGAAAACAAAATAACAAAATGAATACACATGCAACAGCAACAGTGCACACGTATATTCTATAGCATTGTTACAGTGCCTAAAAAGTATGAGGAGAAGAAAGATAGTTTGATCAGGAAATAGAAATTCTGCATCCCATCAAGGAATATATATACACACACACACATATATGCACATATATAGATACGTATGCTCAGCCTCTTGGAAGATAACTGTTTGGTCTTCCACCAACTGGAAGAGAAGAGGTGATCTCTTGCGTTTATCTCCTGACTTCTACCTGGGAAGCAAAAGAAAAAAATGAATGAACAAAACCCAAAAATGACAATGTGGACATATAAAGCAAAAATCCAAGAAGAACACAGCTCCTGAAGAGAGTAATGAAAAATTCCCATTTCTAAAACTACAGCTTTACTATCAGATACAGACCAGATACAAAAAGGTTAATCCTAATCTAAGGGGAGTATTGTTAAAGCATGTGGAGACAGTCAGCTTTTCCTGGATGCCATTTCCATCTTCATTATTGAATTACTTGCTTCAGAGCTATGGCCATTAGCAAAGAGATTAAGAAATGCCTATTTTGATTCAAAAGTGGTGTGGTCTGGCATTTGACCTGGGAACTGTGACTGCTGAGAAGTGCCCTTCATTCTCAATGACTCACTACAAGAGCTTGGGGAAAACACAGAGATCAGCATGCTCAAATGTATCATTTGGCTTTGGGTAACCAAAATGGGATAGCTTGGTACCAAATATTCTAACACGAAACTTTCCAGCACAAAGATCAGCCAGTGGTACTCAACATCTCCAAATATTAAGCTCTGAATACCTCAACTTGTACATCAGAAGTGTCTTCTAAGAAGTTTGTTCTTTGCTTTCCTCATCCCCTTCTGTAACATACATGTTACAGGATGCCTCTGCCTCAGAATAAATCCATGTGTCTTAGATTAATCCATTAGTGGCTGTAAGGCATCTGCAGACCCTCAAGCTCCATGAGAAATTATCCCAAATCAGCATGTTTTTCCTTGTACTATTTCAGGATGAAGAAAACACTTAGGTTGCAGCATTTTATAAATTCACTAAAAAAGAACTGTGTCTTAGACTGGAACTTCACTTTTTCAGCCTTAAATGCCAATATAAACATTAATATATTACCACTATTATTACAGTACTTCTGACACTCAGATTAGTCTTCTTGTCCCTTGTTACCTACTACCATCTTTCCACCTCAAGCTAGTTGTGCAAAACCATCAGGTCTATTCCATGTCCCCAGATGATTTGCCTGTCACTGATTATGTCCTAAACATGAACATTGCTATGCTATGGACAGCTTACCACAGAAATGTTAAAAGAAAGGAAACAGTTCAATTAAAAAAAAAAATTATGTATGAGCAAAAAAAAAAAGTGATCGGAAAACAGAATGTTCAAAGACAGATTTTTGTATAGTCTGCTATAGCAGGTAAGACGAGACACCGCCTCTTCTTAGGAACATAACATACAACCCCCTTATTTTTATGAAGCACTTCTCTCCCTGTGTCTGCCAGACAAGAACCCACCCCCATATTTGATAAAGACTGCAAACAAAGCGGAAGATATGCTGCACAGATATCTTGGTTGGATGCTGAGAGAATGTCAGCTTGGGATTTCCCCAAAGTAGGTTCAGATCCTCACCATCTTCCCCTTGAGGCTTTCCTTCTTCATGAATGCTAGCTCTCTGAACATCTGCTGGAGTGAGAAGGCGAGCATGACAGAGATGTTCCCTCTGTTAAGGAAAGGAAATTTCTAAAAGAAGAACTGCAAGAGTGACTTCTAATAACAAGGTATACTCTCAAGACTAGGAACCAGCAGCAAGACCAAGCCTATTCTAGCTTTAAAACAGGACATTTACTCAGTACAAAAAAGGAAAAGGAAAGGGCCACTTCCTGGGCAAACTGCTGTGGACGATGCATACTGAGTCAAGACCGGGGAGGGTTTCTCTTTAGATTTGCTGGTGTGTGCCTCTCTGGGCCCTAATTATCAGCCACCACCAGGGAGGAGATACTAAGATGCACAGAGCTTTGGTCTGATCCAGTGCATCAGTTCTTATATTCTTGCACTGGAAGGATGGGCTTTTTGAATTTTATTACTGTATAATGTTTAACAATACAATAATAAATGTTCTGAAGATGACTTGACCATGTTCTTGCCCTTAAAGCAGACACAGAGAGAAAGGAGGAAGGTAATTAAGTACTAGTATGAACATAACATTGGCCAAAGAGGAATGTTGAGAGAAATATGGTTGGTGCATGGCCTTGAGGCTTCACTGAGGCACCATGCAGATGGGAATGCTCAAGATAACAAGAATCTGTAAATAATGAGGGAAAGGGGCCTCTCTCATGGGAAGAGTGAAGGTTTCCTTCAAGAAAACAGAAAAGGAATGTAGGGGAGGCTATGGACAGCCCTAATTATGTGAGGAGAAAGCCAAAGGACTGCTGCAGACTGGTCTTTGCAGTTTCTAGAGACAGGCTGCCTTCACAGACTGATGCAATAAAAAAAATGAAGGCAATAAAAGAGGAAAACAAAGTGGGCTTCTTCACCATCCCTTGCTGAATTGCCTTTAACTAACCACTTCAGTATTGCAGGCACTGCTCTGTTTAGCAGTATCCTGTACATAGGTGAAATTACTAAGGAATTACTAGACTACTGTGGCTTTGTAAAAACATGCTTTAATAACTGTATAAATGCTACTTCATGGTAAGTTTTAATAAAAAGCTGCTATTGACATTTACAATCAATTTAAATCCAGCACAAACCGGGATGTGGCAACTACAGATTTCAATTTCATGCAGAGTCCCGAGGGAGGCAGAAAGAAACTAGCTGCACTGGCACACCTGGCAAAGATGCCCTCCCCTAGGAGCTGCTCAGAAGTACTTGCAGGTGAGCAGCAACCTCACTGTGAGTGCACTCATTTCTCCAGGGTTTTTCCCATACTCCAATCAGAGCTCTCCTCCTCCTCCCATACGCCACAATACACCTGCATCTCCCATATGTGTCCTGTTCTGTTCCTTTCAAGGTGTGTAAACCACCCACTGCTTTATAACTGCTTTCTCCTCAGTCATAAATGCAAAGAGAAATGCCAAGTGTCAAAGCACAGGGCACATTAAAGACAGTGACTCTCATACCATGTAGAGTCATGAACACGAAATTCCACCACGTTAAGCTAGTTCCAGTTCTATTTAATTCTGGAAGAAGTAAAAAGGATGTCAGGGAAAATATGCCTCTTTATATGGACAAGTTATATAATTTTTTTCTCTGCAGTCAGGATATATGAGAAACTTGCTGTATCATCCTGCTTCTCTCTCTCATTATGTGGCAGTAAGAACAAAAATTAATTGTCTTCCCAGGAACAAAAAAGGCTAAACTCCAAAACTGAAACAGAAAAAAAGCAAGGCTCCAAACAAACAACTTAGAGGCTTCAGAAAAAAAGACAAAGGAAAAATACACCCACTGTGATAAGGGTTTTCAAGTTACTTTCTATTGGCTATTTATAGAGGACCCCATCTCTATAAGCACTCCTCCCTTTTGAAGACTTACAATATCTCACTTTAATGCCACTGTTAATAAGACCAGGTAACCATTTCCTGGCTAGTATCTTCTTACAACTTACAAAGGTCAGAGCGAGTGGAGCGAGAGTAGCATACCGAGCACTCCCAACATTTGGTACTGGGAAGTGATAATATTCTAACACATTTCTGAACAATGCATGTCTGACTGAGGAAAGTGGTGGTAGTTTTTTCCCCCCCAAATAGTGATCCAGTCTGACTGCTTAGCACAGGATTTGAAAAGGCTACAGCTGGAAATGGAAATTCGGGCTCCTAGAAGTCTATACTTCAATACCACAAACTACACTGTAAAGGTAATGAAGAGAAAAAAAGACAACAGCCAATTGCTAAAAGGCAAACAAAAAAAGCCTTTGTGTTTGATCTCCATTTTCCATACCAGTCTCCAGCAGGAAAACTACAAGTTCCAATCTCTCGAGCTAAGAGAAGCATTTGTAAGCATGTGTTCTCTCTCTCTCTCTCCCTCCACACTCCAATAAGAGACTCTTAATTGCAATTTATGCAGGTGATGGATTGTTTTCTGTACTTCCTTCTCCCTCAGACCCCATTTCAGCCATCCTCTGTTGAAAATACTTCCAATGTCTATTACAGCTCAGAGATTCTCTAAGTGCCACTGAAATGAAATGGACAAAATAAAGCCAGTGAAGAGCACTGCCAACAGCAGGATTGTGAAGGTATATCTATATCCCATGAAAAGCGTGCCAGTGAATCACATGGTCTTCCCAGAACTACCCTGAAACCAATCAGGGCACTGATAAAGGTGTTGCTGTAGTAACACAGAGATTACTCTGAGATGGCTCCACAAGCATGTCCTCTGTATCCTCAGGTGATTTTCAACTCATGCTGAGCTCCATGCCACTGAGGCCACACCTGACTTTGTACAATAATTGAATAATTTCACTTGCAAGTAGCCTGTGGAGGTCACCCGGGCCAGCCTCTAGCTCAAAGAGCCAACTTTGAAGTTGCGTTACACTGGGGAGGGCCTTGTCTCCAGCTAATATTTTATAAAGCAGTCTAGACATGACTTTGTGAGATGCAGCTGTTACAGAGCAGTGGGATGTGAGACAGTTTTAACCTTACAACAACACTCTGCAGAACTGGTATGGTAGGTAGATGATGCTGCTGTAGCGCTGAAGTTGCCTCCCCCAGTGCCAGCAGCACAGCAGCTATCAGAGCACTGTGCAACAGGTTGCGTTACAAACCTCTTACTGCTAACGACTAGGTCAAGACATTGTTCTTTTGAATGGAAAACTGGTTTTGCAGAAGTCAAGTGCATTCCTTCTATTCATTATAGGCAAGAGGATTTCAAGCCCTGATTTTGGGTTTGTAAACACACATGGTGGGCAGCTGCAGCCATTACTTAAGAGTTAATCCCTGTAATATCCTTTGTTAATCTAACTACAGTGATCAAGTGGCATGGAACATATTCAACATACCCATAGGGTGTGTGTTAGATTAACACGATTACCTGCTGCTGATGGTAATACTATTCTGTATTTATTCAGCACTCCTCTGAAGAACAGAAGGTACTTTTTTAAAGGTGGGTAAATATTTGTTAATCCCAGAGGGGAAAATGGAGGTGCAAAGAGGTTAAGTAATAATGCCAATTCCACACAGCAAACCAGTAGCAATATTCCCAGGTGCATGCTCTAACACAGCTTTTCTTAAGCCATTGGTTGATGTGACCTGCTCAGAAAGCCCTAACAATTACAGCGCATCCTGTTTTCTCATGCTTACAGTCCACTTGTAAAGCAACATTTCTATTGCTCGTTAAGCCTCCATTTTCACTGCTAACTTTGAAAGAGTCTACACAAAATATATTTGGGGAGCAAGTGTAGAGTTTACCATGGTAAATCTAGAAAAGGGATCATTCTTTCTTTTGCACTGTAGCATGTCTAACACACTGTGCTATGGAATAGTCAAATGTAAGCATTCTGAACCATTTTTAACTTAGCTGGTGTCTTTTATAACCTGTGTTCTTAAATTATTATTTTACATTCTTCATGTACAAACAATAGAAGTGTTTAAAGCACTTTGATAGCTTTAAGAATAAAGCTTTTATTTTTGCCCCTCTTTAAAAGATCCTTTATGGCCACAACCAATTCCTGTGATTCCTGTCTTTAGACATTCTTCTTCTAATATTCATAAGGTCATTTGTGCTACTGGAAACCTGTGAACCCTGAACATACACTGTACCACTTATTAGATCATTAGTGCCTCATATTAACATTCACTCGCAGTAGCTTTCAAGAAAGAAAAAAAATTCAATGCCTACCTAATTGGGGCAACAATGTGTAAACCAAAGGGTAGCAGAGACACCACCTCACCTTCTGTTCAGTTCAGCATTTACTCTAAAAGAAAGGGTGGAACATAAGTCAATAATCATGGACCACTACAGCAAATGAGGAAGATCAGACACCTCTGAGGGATAATTCGTCCCACTTATTCTAGACACCTATTTTAGTATGAATCTCCTTCTGGAGATGCATCTTTTCATTCCCTCCAGAGTAAGCCCAGACAACCAGATGCCTCCTGGTGGATGAAGTTCATTAAATGAATATTTTTTGTATTGGCAGTTTGTGACCTACATGTTATACAGAGTGAGACACATCCTACCTCCGCTGTAACCAGAGGCATAATGCTAATCACCACAGTGGTGTGAGTCAAGGAAACTAACACCTGACATACTATTATGCCTTCTAAAATTCACAGTCCTCCAATGATTTGCTGAATTTTTTTCCCCAACACTGCATTTATAAAATCCCTTTCAGCTTTTTTAATTATTTCAATCACCTAAAATATTTTCCTACTTGCTTTTGAAATAAATCCATCTCTGGCCATCCTGAGGTAGACATTCAGGTTTTAAGCTACTCCTCATTGTTTGTGTGTCCAAGTTTGTTCGACAACAGAGACAGCCTAGTTGTGTGCCTTATATTCTCATTAGAAAACTGCAGCTGTAAATTTTATTCTGTGATGATTTCTGCATAGGAAAGAAGAGTAAGAAACGGCACTAGAAACCTATGCTGCAGCACAAGTACTTCTGCAAAGGAAACTGGAAACTGTCATTTCCATTTTTTGGACAACTGCAGTTAGGTAATTATGCTATTTAGGGCATTAGATATTGGGAAGCAAGAAAAGTTCAATTTTGCCTTCTTGTGCTTTTTGGAAGAGATGAAAGACAAGACAGATTGCAGTCTTCATCTTAGGAGAAGACAAGGCTGACATATGATCTCTTTAAAAAAATCAGTGGATGAAATTCCTAGTTTCACTGGAGTCAGGAATTTGCTTTAGAACTACTGTTTTAAATTTAGGCACAAACCTCTACTGCCAAAGCGTAGGGTTTGGAGAGCAGCCATTAGTCTCTGACAACTGTAAAGAGAGTTGGTTAGGGAAAAGACACTATTAAGTTTCACCGACATGTAGTTAACTTGCAGAGCTTTACAAAGAGGAGTAAGAAATTACAAAGTGCTTTATGGTGATAAATACAGTGAAACATCATAATTACCAGTGCCAGTATCAATGCCCAGCTGCACTGCAGGCTTCAGCCTGGAATTCAGTTGCCATCCCAGTAGCCATAGAGCTGTCCAGTGCTCCCCTCTGCCGGGCTGGCTGGCGGTGAGAGACCTCAACGCATAGAAGGAGAGTTGAGACTGAAAGAGCATTGGTAACAACCTGTAACTTACAGCTGTAGCTATTTTTCAAGTGATGCCATTGCATTTTCTCCCCTTAATTAAGCTGCAAAAAAAAAAAAAAATCACAATGCCCATTTCCAGTTTCGCCTGAGAGTACAGGGAAGGTGGGAGCCAGTTGGAAGGCACAGGTGTGTCAGCTGCTTTGGTTTTGCTTTGAGTATATTTTACTCAAAATCTCTACTCTTGCTTATATACTTCTTGCATTGCCCCTTTATCTGAAACATGACTCAATCCCAATTTAATATTAAATACCTTCTGGGAAAAATTCTTAGCTGCTTCACAATCATGCTTTTTCCCTCCCTGGCATTAGGGAGCACAAACACTTATTAAAGTTTTAAAGGAAAAGGCAATTTGAGGATTAAAATAATGTTTAATTAGTAGCTCTAATACATCTTTCAGGTGCACAATACAAAGCAATTCATAAGAATGATTATTGTTATCCCTATCTTAGAAAGAAATGAGGCGAATTAAATTATCTGCCTAATGACACACTTAGCGTTAGATTCCAGATCTGGCTGACAGTTCTGTGCTATAGCAACTAGGTCACATTTAGCAATATACAAGTTTTAAAAATTGCCAGTTCTATATTCATAAGTCTCTGGGATCTTAACCTTTCACTTTCTTTTTTTACCCTTTAGCTTCAGGATGCTGAAGTTAATAGCATTACTTTAGCTTTGTTAACATTGTATCAGCACAACAATGCAAATTAAAAAAAAAAAAAAAGGACGTATTTCTCAGTTGACTCTTGACACAAAAAGATACTGTATTTTCCTACTGGAATCAGAGTTACTACTCTAGCAGGTAAAACATACAACGTCCTCTGCTAAATACCCATTGCTCCAGTGCAAGGGAGAGTCAGAAAGCAGCAGGACAGGAGAACTGGAGTCAAGAAAGCCAGCATTCTCTACGGGGAATAGAAGGATTTGCAGCGCATCAGGTAACACTCAAGCACATACAACCTGCCCATCAGGATCACTCTCGAGTGCTTTCTTTGCATCTGAGTCAAAAGTCTGAGCCTCTTTTTAAGTGAATACACATTCAAGAACAACCAAAGTTCTTGTCCAAATCACACGTACTTGTAACTCACAACAATCACTGCTTCTCTCTGTGTTCACTATTTTGTCACAAACTACATTAAATTACCAAGACTGAAAGTGTCCCAAATACTTTCAATAGAAGACACATGTGGTTTTGGAAAAACAAATGCAGCACTGTTAATTTTGTCCAAATGATCCTAGAAAAGTATGTAGCAGGCTAGTTCAATATTAGTAAAATTTCTATCACCTAGTCTAGGGTTCACTGACCTGACACGTTGCTACACATGTCCAGAAGCCCGAGTTGCCAACATTTCTTGTCAGATCCACAAGAGAAAGGGGTAACTTTTCTCCCAAGGGAAGCAGCTCAATCACAAGACCGATGTGTTTAAAACCAAAAGAGGCAATGGGAAGCACTTGTAACAAACTTCAAGAACCTCTCTGGCACTGGCAGGGAATGACGTAAAGACTAATTGGTCTTTCCCAACACCAGGTTATGTTATTTCAGTGACAAAAGAACCTCAACATCATTAAGTAGCAGAATATGAATAACATGATGTGCTTTCATTTTTTTTGGTGAGGCTTTTGGAGGTGAAGCTAATTTAACAAAGAACATTTTTCCTCAGTTCATTAAATAATGTTGCTTAAAGTTCACAGCATAGCTTTACCTAACTTTCAGTGGCTCTTTTTGTACATGGGTAGTAATATCACCAAGACATTCCTCCTGTGCTGCTGGTCTTCAAGACTTGATTCACCTATAACCATCAAGATAATACTGATTTGAATTCTCTTATTAAGTATGATACCCTGAACCCTTTGAATAATTAAATCCTGTAGGGAAAGGGCTTTTTTCTTCCAAAACAGGCCTTCTTCATCTGGAGCAGCCAAGAAAAAACAAAATCTGCACATAGTTACTAACCACGCTTTATGTCTAAAATTTGCTCATGGATATTCTTTAAAGGTTATTGCATTACTTTGTCTATAAATACCTGTTCAATTTTAGAACTAATCTGAAAAATTGAACATCCAATCCAAATCCCCAGACAATACTTAACATCCAATTAAATCATTAAATCATTAAATGTTCAATTAATAGTCAATTAAAATTTAATAGTCAAACCTGATTTATTATCCTAAAAGTCCTCTCACAATTTCCTGTTTCTACAGTTGCGATAGCAAATCTAAGTCCTACTAACAGGTAGCTAGCAAAACAAAAGCAAATTAGTCCCCACTGCAGAGTATGTACGGCAGTGGAAAAGAGTAAGTTCAGCATTTCTTATGGAATTTTTCCTTCAGCAAGTAAACTAAATTGCATAGTGATATAAGGTACTTTGTGTCAAAATATGTGCTTCCTTTAGCTTTAGACAAGGGCACAATATTAACTAATGTAAGACATAAATTGTTTTATTCTCATAGAATCACAGAATGGTTTGGGTTGGAAGAGACCTTTAGAGGCCATCTAGTCCAACCTCCCAGCAGGGAGCAGGGACATCCCTAACTAGATCAGGTCACTCAGAGCCCCGTCCAGCCTGGCCTGGAATGTTTCCAGGGATGGGGCATCGACCACCTCCCTGGGCAACCTGGGCCAGGGTTTCACCACCCTTATTGTGAAATATTTCTTCCTTAGATCTAGTCTAAATCTCCCCTCCTTTAGTTTCAAACCATCATCCCTTGTCCTGTCACAACAGGCCTTGCTAAAAGGCCTTTATTTAACTTATGGTAAACTTATGGTAAACTTAGGGCTATTTTAACTTATGGTAATGAGATAAGCATGGAAAAAGAAGAGACGGAACTAGTCCTGCTAGTCTTGCAAAGCTGATCCATGTGAGGTATCCTGAGGTAACATGACTGTACCTGAGAAAAGAGCTTATAGAAGGTTTTATCTTTTCATGCTACAACTGGAGCTAGATCGAACAGGAGTAGTAACCGACCTACTTCAGCAGTCATTAAACTACATCAGTTTGGGTGCTAGTGAATAACAAACCTTCTGGTAGTCCGTTATCACTCATTCTTTAGCACTGTGTCTCAAGACATATTGGAAAAATGAAACTGTTCGGTATTTTCCAAAGCCCTGTTTCTAGTTACTAAGACTGGTATTTTTGTAGTCTCACCAAGAGCGCTTTCAACTTTAATTATATGTCCTTACACCTTCATCATCAATCATTAGAAGATAAAACACTTTATAGTCTTTTTCAGTGCTTGTACAGCCTCCAGTGGGGCTTTGATTGAGAATGAAGACCTTTAAATGTTGCTACAGTAGAGTTTTTTAAAAAACAGTATCCATAAGATCTTGCATCACCCATCGTTTGTTGTAACTGCACACAAACCTGTAGGCTTATCTTGGAAATGCAGGAGGAGAGCCCTAAAAAACAATCTGCCCCCACTTATCACAGAAAACATCTTCCAGAAACATAGAGCCATGACAGTTCATGTTAGCTACCGGCCCCACTCGGAATAGAACCGCCTTTTCTTGCAAAGTGTCTGCCATTGGTGATATCAAATACTTAGACAGTGACAGACCGATTTTCAAGTACAAATATTTGAACAGCACATCCAGATTTTATATGCGGAGAAGTAGGCTTAAATGCCTGAATGTGGATTTTTTTTAGGCATCAATAGTTACAAAACTGGCTATTGAGTTTTACCGCACGTACTGTTAAAATCAAATTTCTCTTCACTCAAACCTTCTTATACTTTTTTCCTACTGATACTGTGTACAAGAGAAAAGTACTGTTACTTAATGGTGGCTGAAAGGAAGAATTTATTCAAGTGTGTTCTGAGGTTACTGTTTAAAGAGTACCTGTTTGCAGAGATTACTCCTTCCTCAAATAGGAGCTAAAGGCTTACCTATTAGCAGTTCAACCCAGTACATAGAGGCAGCTGTAAAAAATTATGTTCAAGGCTTACTGCAGGCAGAACAGGCTGAAATCTGCTGCTCTGTAGTTTAATCAGTTATGCATATTTACAGCACTGGTTTGTTTTGCAGGTATTTCGAATGGCATTTTGTTCAACAGATGTCTATAATCCAGAGTGAGACAGCTGTGCCTGTGTCACTATCGTAGTGTTTGTTTGAAAGTTATTTGTGAACATTTTGATATTTCTGTTGACACACTGTGTGAGTGCGGGTGAGCAGATACACACAAAAAATTTTCTAGTAGACATTAGTTTTTGTGGAGACTATTGTGAGTGGTGGTAAAATAAGCATGTAAGAAAAATACAAGTATTTACTTTTCTATACTATATGGTTAAGATCCTGGGAAATGTATTCTAAAACTATGCAACAAATTCAGACGTGTTTTAGCCACAATATGAAATTTTATATCTTTGACTTTTTGACCCAGGACTTCACTGGTTATTCCAAATTTATAACTTTTGAAGAAGCTAGAAAATTCGAAAAGATGTTTGGTCCTGATCTAACTTATTCAGGGAATGAGGGATCCTAGGGAAGTGAAGCAAGTAGCTCATTATCTTCCCTGTTAAAAATAGAAAAAAAATCTTGAGTTATCTGGCTTCAACTTCTAGCCCCTGGGTTTCAAATACCTCTACTCTTTAAGGACTGAAAGCTTGTTTGTACCCTGAATGCTTGTTTTTTGTCCAGGCTCCTGTCAACTTGTACTCTGCCTGCTCTACCACCTTCCCTTGTGGTCTTTGCTACTTTGTGTTACTTTATACACATTCAGAATGTTGCATTTTGATCATATGACTCCTCTTTTAGCATAATTTCCTGTGTAAGTGTAAGTTCATTTTCAGGGTTATTCATGGACTACATCATTGTAGCTATCAAACTCTGCTGGCTCTCTTACTCTCAGCCCTCTAGGCCAGTACCTACCCAAACTATTAAATTTTAAAGCACCTTTGATCAATCTTCGTGTTACTCTGCATGTGGGAGCTGCTCATTCACGAAACCCACATTGCTGTCTTTCAAATCTCCCCATAAAGCTTTCCTTTATTCTGGTGCTAATGGAAAAAAAAAACCCAAAACATTAGGCAACTGGAATGCTACCAACAGTTTTATCTATTGTGTCAAATGATATTGCTTCCTTATTGCCTAACATTGCTCTTCCTGCACATATCAATCAGCTACTCTTGGAGGCAAACTGTAGTGTACGCCTAAAAAATAAGGACTTTAAATAAGGAGGGTATACAACACCTACGCTGTATGATGGATACGTTGTACAGCTGCTGTTACAAAAGCCTAATACCAACAATGAAACAAGTGATTTGGTAGGTTCAAATATATCTTGCTTTATACAATCTCTTAACACAAATTCCATTTTATAGGTCTGGTCTTCATCTTAAATATTTAAATCTGAGAAGCAAACATACCTGTTTTTCCTTTCAGTGCCTGCTAACAAGTATTTCTTCAGGCTACATTCAGTACTAATGTATTAGACTAATTTTCTATTATTCACTTTCGTTTGTGTGTTTTCCCTCCAGAAAATGCTACATATTACTAGGTTCATCTTGCTGCTAGGAATCGCTGAAGAGGCCTTAAGGTTACCAAGGAATTTAGGCTGCCTGATTTCCATGGCGTGAAGGACAGCGACTCCCTCATCACAATGCACAAGGAATTTTTTGCGCTTTTCCATTTCATATGTGAACATGTTTGTTTGATTGTAGCAGTAGACATGTGATCAGTGGAGAGTCTTGAAGCAAATTGGTGAGAAAAGCTTTAAAAATGTATTTAACATAAATGTGGGACTGGCTTATTTGAAAAAATGGAGGATGAAACCAGAACGCAACAGGAATATCCCACCTGCAGCAGAGCCCGTGCTGCTGTTTGATGGGGATTTTTGGAGCTCAGACATCTCTCATGATGGGAAGAACCCCAGAGAAAGCATAAGCTGAATACCACCAGCTTCCAGTAAACTGGATGACTCAACAGCTTCTTGGCCTTGGGTACGTTCTTCATTTTTGGTCTTCCTCCTCCCACATCCTCTGGTAGCAAAATCTTGTGGTAAGAGGAGCATGTACCTCTTGCTAGGTCACTGCAGAGTATCACGAGCTTGCTCTTTACCATGTTATCAGTTTATCTACTCGGCCCTGTTATGCTCTGGTCTTTCATAAGAGTGCACAGGTCTTGCATGAAAACAATAAGAGATCTGAGGTGGTGGAAGCCATTTGCTCATAGATAGAACTATATAACCCAGCTCAGCTACAGCTAGAGCATCTCTAGAGCCTGCCATCCTCCCAAAGAACCTCTAGGACACGTTATTTATTCCCCCTGCGACTCCTCCCGCCCTGCCGAGCCAGCCACCCCCGGCCCTCCCCAGCCCCAAGACACCAAACAAGATGGTGGCCCTTCAGGCGCTTCCGCCTTACTCCCCCGCGCCGTCGGACCCCTCCTGCGCAGGCGCATACACCGCCCCCGAGCAGGTGTCGAGACCCGTTCCCATCTGCGCTTGCGCAGACGGCAGCCCGCAGCGCCCCCGCAGGTGCGCCTCTCCGATCTGCGCTTGCGCAGAAGCGCTCCGCAGGTGCCCCCTCCCCCTGTGCTATATCTGAGTACGCCGCGAACCGCACGTATAAGCGGTCGCTTCACGCTTCTTGCAGCCATCAGATCCCTCCGCCGACCCCAAAGGCGGGCCTTATAGCTTAAGGCTCAGCCCGCCTGAGGCGGAAACACAAGCCTCAAAGCGCGCCACGGCCTAAAACACGTTTATTTTTACGTGTGGGCCCATCTTTGGGCTCTTCGTGGACGTGGGCGGGCTGGCGGACTCCTTCAGCCGAAGCTTCGCGGAGGGATACTCATCTTTTTAATCCCCCATCTGCTGAGCAACGGTTTCGAGGCGTGGCCGGGAGCGCGGGCACCGCCCCTCCAGGCCAATCGCTGCGGGAGGCTAACAGGGAGCCCCGCCCCGCTGGCGGGGAAGAGCCAATGGGCGCGAGGTGGCGGAGCGGAGGATGGGCGGGCGGGTGAGGGGGTGTGTGCGCGAGCGCGGGGACGCGTAGTACCGCCGGGCGCAGCGGCGTTGCTGGGGGCGGAGGGGACGCGCCGCGCCGCCGTGGCGGAGCCCGCTGCCGGGCGCCGGGGGACCGAGGGCTGCGCCGGGAGGGACCGGCGGCGGGGGCCGGGGGGGGAGCAGGTGAGGGCAGGGGTGAGGTCGGAGGGCTGGCCGGGCGGGGAGGAGCTATCCGTGAGGCGGACGGGCGTCCGGAAGGAGCTCGGCCCGGCCGCGCGCTTCTCTACCTCCCCCTCGGCTGCTGCCAGCCGCTCCGGCTCCTCGGAGGGAGGGAACAAAGAGGCCGCGGGGGCAGGGTGGCGGCCGGCCACCGCCGTGGAAATAGCTCGGAGCCGCGCTGCAGCAGCCTTTGGTATTTCCTTCCACCTCCCCCCCCCCCGGAGGGAATGATTAACCTGACCGGGGGCACAGAAGCGTCCTGTGGGTGTCCGAGGGCTCGGTTGGAGCCGCCTGGAAAGGAGCGGGGCGGGCGCGGAGGAAGGCCGGGGAGAGGAAGAAGGAAGCAAGGCTGCTCCTACCGCCTCGGCCCCGCGGCTCCCTGTGAGGAAGGGCGGGCGGGGGGCGAGCCCGCCGGCGGGGCTGGCAGCGCGGCCTGCCAGCTGACCGACGCCTTGTTTTGTTTGGTTTGTTTTCTTTTTTTCTTCTCCTTCCGTCGGTTTCCTCTCCGGAGGCCTCCCGATGAGTTAAAATGGTGCTGAGGCTCGAGGGGAGCTGGTCGCTGCTGGTGGGGAAGAAGTTCCTCAGCCTGTCGGAGGAGGAGGACAGGTCGTGGGACACCAGCCGCATCTCGGAATGGCCGTGGAAGTCAGGCAGGATCCGAGCGGTTTCGCACACAGACATATCCAAACAAGACTTGAAGGTAACCGGGACCTAATAAAATGAGAGCGCTTACCCTGTGACCCGGAAACTTCGTGTTCGTGCATGTGTACGCACACGTATATATAGTGTTGTCGGGGGAGAGAGGTCGTCTTGGTCAACTTGCCTGCTTAACATGCTTGAAAATGTGCAACTCTGGCCAAAGCCCCCAGTGTGCTTGTACTAGTGCCGGAAATTACCTCAAACTAATTATAAACGTGCTTTCTTCCACCAGCATTTTGAAAACTTAAGGTTTTTTGTGCACTCACTGTGCCTAGATTTTATTTCTGCATATTTCCTAAATGTAATTTAAGTCCTTGTCAGTTGTAAACAATTTTTTTCCCCAGAGATTGCAGTTATTTATAAAACTGAAACACTCTTATGTCGATGGGATTGGTGGCTTTTCGTTCTGGCTCTTTGAAGTAGCTGGTAATGAACAATTACTTCTATGGTCTTAAAAGACTAATTCATATATGGTGTTGGAGGTTTCTTGGACTCTTCTTGCATGGTGGCCACTTCTAAATGATTACCAAAGGGATTTCTGAACATGCAATCAATTAGTGCAAACTTAACTATGCATTTTGGTGGAAGTCAAGCAACTTTTGCGATTTGACTGTAAAGCTCTTAAGGGGTTATTTGGCAACTGTAGTCAGTAAAACTATTCAACCATGCCTGGGCAATTCCTGTAGTATACAAAGTACTCAGTAAGGACCAAACTCCATTATAGTAACGGCATCTTGTTACATGGGCCTCTTGTTTCTACAAGGGACTTTGGTGGTTGACCATTCTATGGCAGAAGAACGGTACCACTATTCAGTTAAAACTGTTTCCTTGCCTTTGTGGTTCTTTTTTTAACGGGGAGAAATTTGTGACCTTTACTTAACTGAAGAAGTACCCGCTCCTTGTCAAATGAGAAGAAACTGTATGTGTCTCTACTCTTTCAAAAAAGAGTTAAACTTTGTTATGAAGAGTCCCGAGTTGTTAGAGGCCGAGCTTGTTGTGGATCCGCGGCAGGGGTGGAGCTTTCTCCATCTTTGGCCGGCGGGGGCGATGCCCACGCTGCACTTGGAATGAGGAGGAGGAAGTTGATGCTGCAGAAAGCTCTTCTTAAGGACCTTCTCTGGGACGTAAAAGGAGAAAGAGCAGGTGCTGTTGGGGACTTCACTGTGAGCCTTGTAACTGGTTACGGTTCTGCTAGAAGCAATTGACTTAATGCATTCTCCAGTGAAAGTGTTAAAGAAGTTGCAGTAGACAATGTAGGAGTAGAGAGATCTTTTGTACCAAAACATGTGCTGTTTCCTTTCTTCTCTCTCAGCTCTGGGGAAGAGTAATGTGTAGTTAGACTCCAAATAGTAATGGATTGGGGTGGGGGAAAGTCTCTAAAGGAGTAGAAGTATTGAATCTTTTTCTGTAGTGTCAGGAGCAAACTAGAGAATAGAACTGTCAACTACTTTTGAAAGTATTTTCTCAACTGTGTTTTCCTCTTTGTGCTATAGACAAAACAAGCCGTTCTGGTACTGGTGTTATTTGCTTATCTCTTTCATTGTTTCCGTGAACTTCAAAATGACTAAATTCATTTCTGCAGCAATTAGTTTTACAACTCCTGTCTGTGGTAATGCTGTTTTGCGTGCATGCTTTTACTTGCCTTTCCCCTTAGAGGGAAGCTAAACACTAGGGAACGTTTCTCAGATTCACTCGACATAGGTTTCTCTGCCGTTAGGGTAAATTAGTTAAATGTATTTAGACTGGATGGTTTTGTTTTTATGGGAAAAGAGAGTGATTCTTCCAGGAGTAGTGCTCTCTACCAAAACATCCAATTCCTGTATTCAGGCAAAGCTGTACTTGCGGTCTTTCCCAGTCCTTTGTTGATCTCCCTGTGTTGCCTATGAAAGAAGGGTAATGCCATCCCAAAGAAATTGGTCAAGCCACCATAGTTTTGCCATGAAGTGACGACTGCTTTCCTCTTGAAAAGTCTGTAGAGATGCTTCAGAGACTCATAAAGATAAATACCAGTTAAAAGCAGGCAGCAAGTGACCTTATTCACATTATATAATTTGATCACTTTTACTGGCATACTGTCATTTGTCCTTCCAATATATTAAGTAAAGCTATTCTTTGGGACTCTAATGCTTAAAATATTATTGGAAAACAGCTTGTTTATTCAAGTACTTTGGTTTAGAGCTTGTGGGAAATGCTTGTGCCACTACTGTATACAGGTCTTTAAAGTTTTTGGTTTTTTCTTTGACCAAAACAGTCGTGGCAGAGTTAACACATAAACACCAGAGGACTTTCTGAATTGTAAAGTTAAATAGGAATATTAATGTTTTAGGCAACAGTAATGATAAATCTGTGAGCATTGACTATCCCTTATGAAATACGAGGTCAGCTTGGGATGCTTTAGTGACTGCTTGATTGTGTGACAGAAAGGCAATCACAAGTACTTTTAATTAAATTTCTTTCTTTGTGGAGAAAACTTGTGTTTGTTTATCCTTTATCATGTTGTATGTGTCTGAATTCTATGGTTAGTCACTCCTTCACTTTGTTTCCTTTCTGCAGATTTGTGTAGAATTTGATGATGAGTCATGGGAAAAAAGAAGATGGCTAGAAGTCTACAGCCATAAAATGAAAGTATTCCTGGTGGAGCAAAAGCTGGTACTGGCTGAAAGGAAATCTCAAGCCAGCTCTATGTCTCCTGTCCAGTGGCCTGCAATGGCAAGTATACGCTTGGCCTAATTCACTTTGGTGCTTCAGTTCTGTCTCCCAGGGACAGCGTTGTTACAAGTGTGAATTTCTCAAGTACAGCTTCACTGGTGTACCCTTACATGTAATCTGAAGGGAGACTAACTCTTTGTACAGCTAGAGCTAGGCAGACCTTGTAAGCATTAGAAGTTGGTATGTTGTGCCTGGAGATACAGGAATCTATTCTTCTGACTTTGCTTCTCTCCCAAACCACTGTTCTGTTTGATGTTCATTCCTTCTCCCTCTAGTCTCATGTTTCTTCATTTATGAAATTGCTGTTAAGAATAGAGAGAAAAAGGGCAAATAATCAGGTTTCTAAGGATAGCCTGTATTTTTACCTTGAATTCTTCTATTCTGCCTCAAGTACTGTTAATTCTTCAGTGATTCTTGATCTGAGACAAAAATATTTTGAGTTACTTATGTGATGGCTGCCTGGCACAGATGATATGTGAGATTTGGATGGCTTTTGTGCATACAAAAACCTGAGCTACACTGAACAAGCCAGAGAACTAAGCTTTGTGTAACTGCCATGCATGGCTGGCTAGGCAAATTAGCCGGTAGAGGTGAACTGGGAGCATTTCTTAATGTATTCAGCCAGTGTAGTTTTACTTGACTACTTTGGATCTTGCTACTCATAGAAGTAGCTGTGAAATAATGAAGATGTAAACTTGCTGTACATTAATTATGCTGAAGTTGTAGTCCATGTTTTAACATTCTTACCTTTGCTAGGTATAAAGTAGGCAGTGTAATTCATGTTGCTGCATTTTAGCTGAGTTTTAAGGAAAGCTAATCTAAGCAGATATTTGTTGGAAGTAGGGCCAAATAGGATGGGTGAGGAAGTGGAAAGATGAATCCTTTGTTTTATTTCCTGACCGTGCATTAATATCAGCAGTTCTACTATAGATTTTGCTGATACAGTGTTCTGAAAACCTGTTTTTTTTAAACTTGGCTGTTGTCCTTTTGCAAGTATCTGAACAGTTCTTACTGGTTACTTGTCTTCAATTTATGCATAAGGTTTTCTTGTGATGTTTGATGTGTCAGTTCATGGAGGGTATGTGTTCCAAAGCTCACTTAGCAGAGGAATGATGTAGGATAAAGTAAAGCACAATACTGAAGCTTGTCTTGGCAAAAAGTCTTTTTGCCCCCTTTACTACCACACAAGGCAGGAAAGAAGGGGTCACAAAAGAGATGTGATCAAGAGATAAATAAATTAACCCACACAATTTATTGACTCAAGTATACGGGAGAGTATGTTTCTGACAAATGGAATAGCTTTGCAGAACCCTTGTCATGCCTGGTCATTCCTGGAGAGATTCTCGTTCCTCTTACAGTGATACCATCCCTTCGCCAGTGCTGGCCTAACTGAAGTGAAAACAGCAAAGAGAAAGAATGTCTTTGTTTGAAACCCAAACACACAATATCAGAATGAGTTTCTTCTCTTCTTTTAAGTAGGGCACAAATATACTTTTCATGTAGGGAGGAGTTATTCTTGCCAATTCCAATTTTCCAGGCTCCTCGTGCCTATACACTAAGAGCTCTTATTGCAGGACTAGACAAAAATTAACCTTGAACATACTAGAAAGACTTCAGAAGCTTTTAAAGGAAATTTTTTTCTTCCATGTTCTTAAAGCCTTGGTTTACCTGGGTGACAGAGCGCTGGAACAGGCTGTCCAGGGAGGTTGTGGAGTCCCTTCCCTGGAGACATTCAAACCCTGCCTGGATGTGGTCCTGTGCCCCCTGCTCTGGGGGTGCCTGCTCAAGCAGGGGGTGGGACAAGATGATCTCCAGAAGGCCCTTCCAACCTCTGCCAGTCTGGGATTCTGTGAACACAGCTTTGTAATTGTACTGCTGTGGTAGAACAACTATGAGGCTCTCAGTGTTGCATGAGCTTTGAGAACTTTAATGTAAGCCATACAGTAGGCATTCATTGTTTTTCTTAGTTAGTCCCCAGTCTATCATAAGGAGGGTTTTTCATTAACATATCCACAATTAGAACTCCTAGTATTAGTAAAGTCTTCATGTTGACATGAATGATTAATAAGTGTTAATTATGGCCACCTGAACCGAATTCCTTATTCTAAATGAAATTAATTTCAAGTATAGTCCAGTAACTCCTTTATTAGGCAAGTATTAGAAGTTTTATTGGAAACTTGCTTTGTTTCAAGAGTTGCATGTAGGTGTGATATCTTAACAGAAAAAATAGATGTAAAACTAAAACAATTTTTTAAATGTAAATGAGGAACGATGAGATCTCCTTACTCTGTTTCTAAGAATGTTTATCACTTTTCTAGACTTACAAATCCTTAGTGGACAAAGCTGGTTTGGGATCAGTGGTTTCAGTACGCTATCTCGGTGAAGAGAGATGTGTTTTTCTTTCTAAAGACCTTTTGACACCCATTCAGGTAACCTTGTATGGCATTATAAAGATGGAAGATAAATCTTTTATCTTGATATTTAAGATTTGTTGAGTTACTGCATTCTAAATGCAAACTTCAGATGGGTAAAACTTGGGGTAGGTGTTTATTGCTGTAACTCTATAAATACCAGTTTTGAATGTAATATCTGATTTAAAAACCTTCTGTAGCTGATCCAGGATACTATTGCTTAAGAGTTGAATGAGGGAGTGTGTGGGTCAGTTATTCAGCTCAGGTGACAGCAATTGCATCATGTTGATTGTGGGGCTAATCAGGAATAGTTTCCCTTTGTTCTTTAATAGAAACATGTCACTTCTAATCCTAAACAAATGAGGAATTGGGCAGGATGTAAATGACATGGTTGATTTATAGGCCCTTTAGTGAGCACCAGGAGGAAAGTTTGTTAGTGAAAATTAGGTAGAGATGGGTTGAAACAATTGCCCGGTGTGACTGACTGGTCAGGCATTTTGAAGAGTATCCGCTAGTGATAAAGGATTTAACCTCTTCAGGAAACTACTCTCACAGCCTGCAAACAGTCTGAATAAAACAAGTAGTGGATATCCCATGTTGATACTGCTAGTAGTGCATCATTGGTGTTCTATTTTGACCTGTTAATGGTCAGCAAATAGACAACTCTTCTGGAGAAACTAACAAAAGAATCACTTAAAGCTAAATTTGAGTTGTAGATTGTTGTCTTGCCTGTGTTGGCTCAACAACAGAGAAGAGATTTCTTTATGTAGAAGCCTTATCTCAATAATGCAATGGAGAAGATTGCTTTTCTGACATCTTGACTAAGACTACTAGCTCTTCAGCCTTCTGCTTCTTACAAATAGCAGAGCAGTCCTTGGGGGAAAAAAACAAAGGCCAAACAACCCAAAAGCTTTTTCTTTTTATATTAGCACTCTGAGCCATTGGTAAAAACTTGCTCTAAACTTTCTAGTTCAGAGTTGATTCTAAATGTTGTCAAATGGCTTGTTTTAGAGACAACACATAAAAAAACCTCTAAAATATAAATACGTGATGCTGAATAACTATGATTTAGATGTAGCTGAATCTGTTTTTATTCATATGAACATTTTATAATGGTGTCTTGAGACGGACGGGATCCTGGCATTATTATCATAAAT
This sequence comes from Phalacrocorax carbo, assembly GCF_963921805.1. Classification (NCBI taxonomy): domain Eukaryota; kingdom Metazoa; phylum Chordata; class Aves; order Suliformes; family Phalacrocoracidae; genus Phalacrocorax; species Phalacrocorax carbo. The sequence goes on along the minus strand of NC_087516.1, from coordinate 6,856,688 downwards.
AGAGACATAAGACTTAAAATATTTGCATTTATGTCTGCTCAGGACTACTTATAAGTTGCTGCTTCTGCAAACTTAAAATCCTAAATTAAAAAATGGATGGCTCAGTTAAACCTAGTGCTCATTAGCAATGTAGTAAAACAAAGCCAGATTGTTTTCAGAACAATATAAAAATGGACTTGGAGAGCTCACTTCAGTCTGGCTTGCAGGTGGTCAGTCCCGATTAGTGGCAAGGAAATGATACCTGCCTCAATAAATACAATATCATCAGAGCTGAAGGACTACAGACTAATGAGAAACTTTTTGAACTTGTATGAATTGCTGCTTTCTTGTTTCTCAATATTATGGGGTTTTGTTAAAAGCATTGTCCTTAATACCAACTTCTATATTTTTTTTCCTAAATAGGATGTGGACAGTTCCAGGCTTCCTCTTAAGGATGATCAAAATGTTAATGAAGAAATTCAGGCTTTGGTTAAGAAACACCTAGATGAAACTCGCTTGGTACAAGGTACAAGCACACTCTGTGGTGGAAAGCTCTGGCAAGAAATACTCAAGGCAAAAGGGAAACCTTTGCAGTGATGGTGTAAATTGCAGTGATCTGTTTTAGGGATAAAAGCTTTTTAAAATACTGATTCCACTTTCTTTCACAGCAGTGAATGCAAAATGTGAAGGATTATAGAGATTTAAGTTTCAAGTATTTCCTTTTAAGAGTGAGTACATAATTAGGCACACATGATGGCCTGGCACTTCTGAAAAAGGTATCAAATTTGTAGCAATTATCACTGAAATTATTTGGAGTTATTTATTGTTTCAAGTAGCTTGACTTTTTTTCAGTCTGCTGCTTGTTTATAAAACCTTCCAAAGTGTTATAGACTACTTTTTTAGTCAAGTTAAAATGGTTACTTTTAGATTTGCCAGCTTCAAAATCTTAATTACTAGGTTCGTACAAGCATATTTGTAGTCATATGCTTGCATATGTAAGAAATGTCTTACTCTTATGGAAAGGTAAAAATTGCAACTTAGAGTTGACGCTTCCAGTACTGTAAAGTGGAAAAATTCACATCTAATCATTGAATCTTCATTTCCGTGTCCACTGATCTGCCTCGCTCTCTGAAATCTGGAGGTCAGTCTGGCCTCTGCTGCATGTCTTAATCTCCAGAAAACCACACGGAGCTATTCTAGGAAGGAGGTAGCTGGAACACAGTTTTGTGATGTTCTCCCTCCTACCTCCCCAAGCTATGTGGCAGTTGTGTCAAGGTCCTCAGTTTGTTCTGCTTGCTTGTATCTTACATGCAGTACTATCAGCAAATTCATGTCAGTGGCTATAATGATCTTAATACTCCCTTTTTCTAAAGCTCCCTTTTCTGGGTTTGGTGTGGTTTTTTTAATTTTTAAGGTGGAAAAAATATCATTGGTTCAAAAATCAGGATTTATAGCCTGGATCCATCTACTCAGTGGTTCACAGCAGTTGTTGTCAATGGTAATCCAGCTACAAGAACTCTAGAAGTCAACTGCCAGGAGGTAAGAACCAGTTATTGTGGGTGTACAGTCGGGGATGGGGAATAAGTGAGAACTTGTATTTATATCCCCACCAACACTATTTTTAATTCTGTCCTTACTGTCATAAACTTAAAAAAAGGGGGATCAGTGTAGTGCAGAATAATCTTTTACCCCAAAGTGTTTCTATATGCTGCTGGTAGAACTATCAAATAACAAATGGCTGCCTAAGCAAAATGAGGAAGACCTGGAATTTTTTTGAAGAGTGAGGCAAATGTACGATCCTCATTTCTCTATTTTCTGTGCTGTGGAGACAGTGCTCTGAAGCATCTGTTTATCTGTGTTTTCATGTCTTGTTAAATTGAGCATGGTGTTCAGACAACCTAGAAGTTTCTACCACACATCTAAGATAAATACATACAAACAGTAACTTTCACCTCTCTAAATGGCTGCTTCTGTGTCTCTCTCATATCCAAGATTCCAGCTTTAAAAACTCTTGATCCAGAGTTAATTCACGTTGAAATCATATATGACAACAACGGAAAATGTGGTAAGACCTATTTGTTTGTCCTTCAAACACTAAGTAGCATATTTGTGATAAATAGACTGATTTCAATCACTTTCTCTTCCAGATAAGTCTAAAAGAATTGGGGGCATGAAAAGGAAGTCATCTGAGAATGGTGGAAGTGTTAATGCTAAACACACAAAATCTTCTCCTGAGGTAATGTCTTACTATGTTACATATGACTGTTATATAATATTATGTCATTTCTCAGAACAGTCTTGAATAAAGATTAGATGGGAAAGTGGAATAATAAATGTAATACCTGGGAGGGTGTGTTGAGTTCTTTGGAACTTGTCTAGGCATGGGTAAAGCATCCTACCTTGTGATAATCTGAGAAAGTTACTGAACCTTGAAGGTTTTTTAACTGTGCTTTTTTGCCCGCTCCTACTTAGGAGTTAGCCTGCCTGGTCATGTATTCAGTAGTGGGAGAAAATGCAAAGCGGTTCTCAAGTTTTTAACCTTTGCTTTTCACGTTTGTTCTTGAAATGTTTTGTACTTAAACCCAAAGCCTTCAGCTACGCTTGCATGCTTTGAGAACTCAGGCTAGACAAGCAGCAGCCTGGAAGAACATCGCTTCAGTACAAAAAGGGAATATGACTACTTTTCTAGTACTTCCATGTCTACATTTCTTTTATGAGTGACATGCCAAGTATCACTAAGATCTAAGAAAACCATCCTGAAGGCCAAAAGATGGGCTGGCTAACTTTAGAGATGCAAATGAAAAATAATGGCTTGTTTAAAGAACAGTACTTCAAACTTGCCCTATAATTCTGCCCCAGTGTTTCAGATCAAAGATTGCATTTTTAGGCAGGAGCAACCTTCTGGAAGCCCTGGAGTTGGGGGTGGGGTGTGAGGGTTGGGGTTTGCTTTGGGGTTTTTTTTCCTTGGCTTCTGTGCAGTCAGTCCTGTGTTGAGTCAACTGTAGATCTGACTAATGACTGGATATTGTCATTAGAAATATTTAATAGCTTCACGAAGACATGGCATGAGGTAGCAAGTCCAGGATAAGATTCCTCAATGAAGAGTGATCTATCTTGTATTTACTGCTGAGGAAGAGCATGCAGCAGATCAGCATGAAGGAGCTAGTGCTTTGGAGTCATCCTCTGCTTCTGTTATTTCTACAGCGTGCTTGAGTACCTTTAGCATCTTTTGGGTGCTCAGTTTGCCAGTCTCTGGCTTTCTGTATATTCAGCCATTGAGCTGCCTGCTTGATACATACAAAGCTGGTCTTTATTTCATATTCCAAATCTTCTGCAGAAGAGTTATGATCTGAATTCACAGCTTGTTTTACTATAGTTTTTCCTTAAAGTAGTGAAGTTGTTTATGTATCTTTTTAGTCTGCCTTCCTTTGAAGGACTGGATCCTTTATCACTCTTGTACTCTTTAGGAAGTCTTGCATCTGTTTTCTCAAAATGGTTATAAGCAAGTGTACTTTCTAATATGGAAAACTGGAAAGCTCTGTTCCTCTGATTTTGATGGATGTGAATATATGGGAGTGATAAGCTGAAGCCAGATTTTTTTGTTTTACTTGGTATGAGATAGTACTCTGATTTTTCTAATATGGAGTTAATTAATTCTGGTGGGTTTTTGAGAGCTTGACTCAATGCCTGACAGCTGTGTTACACCAAAGCAGAAAGGAAATATTTTGGAGTTGGTGATAACGAGTCTGTAGTGTAACTTCCAGCAGGAAGCTGAGCATGTGGGAGTGGAATATGGATGTTATAGCTGAGGAAGGAGCCCCACAGAAAATTACTGTTTTTAAAGATGGTTGCTAACTTGATAGGCCTGTTGTATTCCTAAAAGAATTGTAGATTTGTAAGGCTGGTGATTCAATCAGCACAGGATTTCTTTACCTAACACTTTCTAGAAGCCCGGTACAAAGACTCTTTTGCTGCAGGGAAGTTCACATATAGGCTTTAGTAATGTTGTCAGACTAACTTCAGAGTTTTAATTTTCTCCAAGATTTTCAGGTGAGCTCTGAAAGCTATTTCTGAATTCTGATTACTGCAGTTATTTCAGAATGACCATTGCACTGGCAGTTATGAAGAGCAGAGCTTTCTATCTTCATTTCCACCTCTTAATACACCTTCCTTCCCCCACCAAAATTTGTTGTTAATCAGGAAAATTAACAGGAACAGTGTTTCACAGAACCTATGAGGTTTAAAAGGGTGCTCTAAGGTCTTTCCATCTTATGGACTGAGTGAGGAATTGTCTTCAATGAGCTTTATTAGACATGGTGGGAAGGATGTAAAAAGAAAAATATTTTTCTTTTTAAGCTGAACCCTGCAAAGCAATATTTCTGTTATCCTGAATTTTCCTAACTGTTAAAATCTCCCTTACAGGTTTCTCCCGGTCAGGGACATGTGCAGTCAGTACCAACAGTGTTGGGTGAAGCATTGCTAGGATGTACTCCTGCTAATAAAGACCAAAGGCATCAAGGCCTGCCCCTGCCAGCGAACTCACCACCCGATCTCGGTGCAGAAACTCCTCAGGGGTAAGGAATCAGTTTATGCTCATGCAGACTTCTCCTCCAAAAATAATTCCAGTTCTTAGCAAAACTAAGAGGTCATTTTAAAGAACTGTAGTAACTAGTCTTCTGTAGTATTGGCATAGAAAAGTGTTAGACTTAATTGTCCTGGGTACATTATGTGCTTGCTTGTGCCATATTTTTCTTTTTTATAGAAGCATAGAATGGTTTGGGTTGGAACGGTCCTCTAAGGGTCATCTAGCCCAACTCTCCTGCAGTGAGCTGGGTCATCTTCAGCTAGATCAGGCTGCTCAGAGCCCTGTCCAGCCTGACCTTGGATGTCTCCAGGGATGGGGCATATACCACCTCTCTTCCTTATATTTAGTCTGAATCTGCCTGCTTTTAGTTTAAAGCCATTATCCCACGTCCTGTTGTAACAGGCCCCACGAAGAAGCTTTCTCCATCTTTCTTATAAGCCTCCTTTAAGTACTGAAAGGCCACAATAAGGTCTCCCCACAGCCTTCTTTTCTCCAGGCTGAACAACCCCAACTCTCTCAGCCTGTCCTCACAGCAGAGCTGTTCCATCCCTTGGATCTCTTCTGTGCCCTCCTCTGGACCTGCTCCAACAGTTCCATGTCTGTCTTGTGCTGAGGGCCCCAGAGCTGGACACAGCGCTGCAGGTGGGATCTCACCAGAGTGGAGCAGAGGGGCAGAATCACCTCCCTTGATCTGCTGGCCACACTTCTTTTCATGCTGCCCAGGATACGGTTGGCCTTCTGGGCTGCGAAAGCATGTTGCCAACCATGTCTTTGAGGTAGTTGCCTTTCAGTGTCACAATGCCACTGCTTCCTTGTACCCATCTGCAAGCTGATCAGTTATACATAGGTGTGGTGCCTACTTCTGGTCAAATGCATTCCTCCCCTGCCCCCAAGAAAAACAAACACATTCAGGCAGGTGTCCAGTACACTAACTTCTACATCAAGTACTGGTAGTTATTTATGTTTCTGTTGAACACTAGTGGCTTTAGACTTTGTTTACCTTTAGGAGGCTAGAAAATGTCCAGTTGGGTATAAACCTTCCAGTACAGAGTTTCCCACTCCAACCTTTCCTTGAGCAAATTTGACTTATACTGCATTTTCAGTATAAATCTAGCTTTAGAAGTCATGTTGTCAGTGTATTTTTTTAGTCAGATAAATGTCTCCAACATACAAACTTCTGCATCAGCTGTGACAGGAGGAAAGGCAGTCAGGGGCTTGAGAGGATGGGTATGTTTTAGTCAATTATCTGACCACAGCAAGGATGGGGACTGTATTGTACCAAGTACCTTGTTTTCCTGAGTGTAATCATAGCTCCTTCCTAACTTGCTTAATTTGAACGTTAGCATATTGTGCTTGTGTCCCCAATTCTGTCACAAAAATGAACATACATGGTAGAAATAATGTGACAAGAAAACTCAAATTTTGTTTTAGCTTTAAAAGAAGTAGTATAGGTTTTTACCGTTAATTTTGTGGTTTTTATCCCAAGATAAATATGGAAAAGGTGACTTTTCAGCTTTTTGTGTGGGAGCGGTTTTACTACCTCCTTACTGCACTTGTATTGCCAGCCAGAAGTTTCTTGAGGATTAGAATCCTCTGAGACATGCAAATGAAATGCATTTTGTTATACAGCTGTTGCATGGAGAAAATGAAAGTACCTGTTTAATTGTGAAAGAAGGTAGTGGAGTAGCTGCCATACCTAAATTTGTGTGTGCCTACGTGTGTGTACAGCTTTATCGTTCTGTCCAAATCTTAAAAAGAAATCAAAAACAAAAAAAACCACACAAAAACCCCAACCAACCCAAAAAAAACCCAAAACAAAAAAAAACCCTCAAAACCACAAACCTATTTAACCTCACAAAATTTAAAATCTTGGAACATCAGAATTTGCAGTAAATGATTAGATTTCTTCTTCCAAGCTTTAAATGTGACTAGACGGCGCAGCTGATGCCCTGATTTATTAGGCAGTTTTTTCTTTGCCTAATTATTGCATGTTGTGTGTTGCAGCACATGTAGACGAAGCTTACCGGAAACTCATCCTTCTTGTCTTAATACTGGAATTAAGCCATTGAAGGAAGATCTGACGGCCTTTCCTAAAGTGGGGTTTATATCTAAAGAACAAACACAAAATCTTAATGATCAAAATGGTAAATATACCTCTTTGACAACCTCAAGATCTTCATCTGTGACTGATTCAGCTAATGAAAAAGGAACCAACCTGAAAAATGCAAATGAATCTCTTATGAAGCCCACAACAAACTTTCCAAAAGAGTGCACTTCTGTAAAACAGTTGCAACACCTTAACGCTTCCATAGCAATACCCAGAGTCAGTAGCACTCTTGAACTACAGAGGACTTTAGATTGTAGACCCTCGACCTCAGATGCTCATCTTCTCTCTTTTGCCGAGTCTGGAGTTAAATCACAAAGCAATTGCAATAGCCAGAACAGCCACAAAGGAAATAAGACTGATGAACTTATAGACATGGAATTTTTTATTAGAAGAAATTCAAATGAGATTCTCTATGATAGAAATGAAAATGAAAGCTTTTGGACTGGAAGTGCCAAGGCCCAGGATAATAGTAAGTATTTTTAAAACTTCCTGTCACTTGAAAGTCCTTGTAGCTTCTGTGTAAGTACATACAAGTAGATCCTTTAACATATGTAAAATCAGTAATTTAAATTGTGTGGGTGAATCCGGAATTCGAGTTATTTGTGAGCCCTTTTACAAAGGGAATTCCATACTTGAGAATAACATCTGTTCCTGATAAAGGAAAAGGACGAATCATTAATTTCTAGAAATACACTGTTACAAAATGTGTGCAAGAACAGAATGGCAGAACAGGTTACAAAAACAAGGTCCTGTTTGGAATGCAAATGCTGATGGCATGACACTATTTTTTTTAGCAATGGTCCTAAATTTTGTAAGCATGGTGAGAGATGGAAGGTGTTCCCAATAAAGCTTTGTTCAAGAGGAGCTTTCATTTAACAAACAGCTCACCCAACAACAACAACAAAAAAGAATCAAAACCTACCCAGCCCCAAAACAACCCACCTCGTTTGTTTTCTGTGGCCCAGTTCTTGGTGAGCTCAGGTTTTCCACATGGGTCAGAATGGGAAAGGCTGTAGTTGTTTAAGGAACTGGACTCCTGATGTCATGTATTGTGCTGCGCGTCAGGCTGATTGTTCAGGGTTCTGGGAATCTCCCTACATACCCACCTCTTCTTTCTTTCCAACCTCATGTTGCTTGGTCTTGAGTTACTACGTGCTATTCTGTGATTAACACGGGTATGTGGCCAGCCAAGCAGTCACTGTTGCACCCTGCTAGGCCTCACCTGCAGTGTGGGAGGGAGAGAGATGCATCTGGCATCTGTTACAGTAAGATGCTGAAAGCCGTTGCATCGTGAAGGGTGAAAACAGCAATGAGAAATGGCCAGGTTGTACTTCTGTCTTACTTGTGATGTGTGGTCAGTTAGTGCTCTGGACTACTTGGTGCCCCAGCCCTGATGGCTAAAGGGCTTTCGCTAAAAGCAGGTGCTCTTTCAAAATATTCCTCTGTAGAGGATCAAAAGGAGCTGTTAAACTTGGGGCCGCAGACTATGGCTCCAGTGGCACTGTACCTTGAGAAAATTTCTAGACTTGAAAAGAGGTTTCTGCCAACTGCAAATATTTTAGCATAACTTTGTTTCAATGTAATGTGAGACTTAAGAAAAGTTGACATGGATCTTTCAATAAAATACATCCACTTGCACCTTTACCAAGAAACTGAAGCTTGTCTAATCTATGCTACTCTTCCCTGCAGTAATTGTTCGCAAGTCAATTTTAGCAGATGCTTCTAAAGTGAAGAAGCTGCAGCAAAGTGGAGAAGCTTTTGTACAGGATGGTTCCTGCAATAACATCGCACCTCACTTGCATAAATGCAGGGAATGCCGTTTGGACAGTTACCGGAAGAACAAAGAGCAAAGAGACTCCACTGTCTTTTGTCGATTCTTTCACTTTAGAAGGTAAGAATGACTTTGACTCTGTGTAGACCTTGGTATTCTTAAAATGTGAATAACATGCCCCATGTCTGAGTTGGACTTACGACCCTTTTTCCTTTTCTGAAAAGGGTGCTGTTGAGTGCTCGCTGTTAGCTATGACATGGATCTTCATCTTCCAGGAGAGAGGAAAAAAGTTATTTGTTCAAAGTGGTCTCACTTAAGTCTCTGGTTCAAAACTGTTGGATGTCAGTGTGTAGCTGCAAAGTTATAAGGCTAATACACCTCATTAATGAGAGGTTGACTGTGGGGTTTTTTTAGCCCTTAGAAATGTTTTAACTGCTTAATTTGGGTAGAAAATATTTTGGCAGGAGTTTGAGCCCTTCATTTTGTGATTCTAGGCTGAGTGCCAATGGGATAACATGAGTTTGTTTTGAGTGCTATAGCTCAGTACTGGAGGTAGCAGTGAGGGGGCAGGTTCCGTGCACGTCCCCCAGAGCTTAGTGGTTGGGCATATGGAATGTTGGACACATCCACAGCTGTGGATGAGTTGCAGTAAGTGGCCAGGGGCTTTCAGCTGGAGTCATGGAATAGCGATGGGCAAAATAATTTTACAGTGTGCTGCTTCATTCTTTGTTTGACTTTATATTTGAGAGTTTGTGCTGCTTCTTTAAGCTTGCTGTAGAAACTTTGAATCACTACATGTGCTGGGTTTCAGGAGGGCAGATGGGGAGGGTCAGCAAGGCCACTTTAGGGAAAACGTGATGACTGGAGTGGTGGTTTTCCAAACCCGATTTGCAGCTTCAGATCCATTATATGCACCCCTGCCCTCCAGCCCCCACAGCCTGATGCTCAAGGTCTTGTGATGTTTTATTTCTTTAGCTCTTAAGAATCTATGAGGAACCCTTTCTGAAAGAGTGCTAAACTGTTACTTGAAGCCTATCTGTAAGCTCAGAATGGATGTTGACAAACTGCAGTGCCTGGCTGGTATTTAACATGTCATTTCCTTTGTTTTCAAGTTGTATAAACTTTTTTCCCCATGAACTATTTGATCTCACAGCCAGATGTTGTTGTGTGCTGTTTTTTTTATTTCCCCCCACGCCCATTTAAGCACGGACTGTGCTTTATGGAAAGTAATGCTTGTGATATTAGAGAGGAAAAGCAAAAATACTAGTTACTGCAAGGGAGATGGGAAGCTTACTTAGTCTCAGTTTTGCTTTTGATTTTCAGAGGAATTACTTCCTTTTGAGTCTCTAGGTAGAATAAAAAGAAGCTATAGGGCTGAGAACCTTTTGAAGAGAGAAAACTGAAAGAGGAAAGGTTACAAAGAAAATGAAAAAATACTTTCCACTTTCATTTGTTTCTTGAGGTTTATTCTTCAACTACCACAACACTGTCCGTCTTGCACATTTTGTAGCTAAATGTTTAAAAAACAGATGTGTTACTAATCTGTTATTTAACCTCGGATCAGAGATTTTACTATAGAAAATCTTGGGATAATTTGACATTAATTGAAATGTTCAAAAATGTGTGATACCAGAGTAGTGGCAGACTGTGCTAATCATCATCTTAGGGTAAAAATCCAGACTTGCAGTGCAGTTCAAAGCAGTTGAATCCTTCAGTGTAGAACCTGAAGCTGATGGAACTGTCTCTCTTTATTGAATAAGAAATCTGCAAAGTCTGAATATGGCATTTGTCTGGTGGTGCCAGTTACCAGCGCGTATTTGCTTGCCACACTGAGCAGTACAGTGAGCACATGTTGTCACCAGAAGTCAACTTCCCTCTACAGCATTTAGTAAAAAGTTTCCTGAAAACATGAGCAGCGCTCTTTACTAAATAAAAACCATAAACTACTAACAATACAGATGATGTTCTTCCCACCTAGTCAGAATCACTCAAGAATATCTTACTTAAATTTTGCTGGATTTTTTTGGCAGCTGATTGTTACTGAAATATATTGTATTTTTAAGGTGTTCTGATGTCTCTTGAGTTGTACATAGTTCTAGATTAAATTCTTGTTACTTCTTCTAGATGTGTTCCTTAATGCCGATGCATTTTTAAAATGATGTTAACCTGACTTGATCTTTGTGTGGATTTACAAAGAAACCTTTAGGAAATCTACCTTACTACAAAAAACCTGATGTTTTGAGTCTTTTTCTCTAAAAGCAGTACATGAAGCATGCTTCATCCTAAGACAAGTATGTTCACCCATGTCTGTTGCAACCATTAACTCTTAAACTCATTGACATACAGCATACATGTTAACAGGTCAGGCATTGACTCACTGGAATGAATATAAACTAATAGAACATTTGAGATGATGGAATTTTCTCCTTTTCCCCCCTCTTTCTGCAGGTTGCAGTTTAATAAGCATGGAATACTGCGTGAGGAAGGCTTCTTAACTCCAAATAAATATGACCCTGAGGCTATTAGCTTATGGCTACCTTTATCAAAAAATGTTGTGGGTCTAGATCTTGACACAGCAAAGTATATCCTAGCCAACATTGGAGATCACTTTTGTCAGCTAGTGATATCTGAAAAGGAAGTTATGTCTACGATTGAACCACACAGTAAGATAAATTTGTATTAAAATAATCTGTATTTTAATAGCTGTATGTGAACCTAGTGTCTGACCTGTGTGAAAATACATTGCATGCATTTGGAAACGTCAGACTTCAGTGTTTCCCTCTCAGGGAGAGGTAGTGGTTAAGATCCAGTGTGACCTAGTGTCAACAACTCTTTGTTCGTAGGGAGGGGGAAAGGGAAAAGTAATTCTACCCTTGTTTATGTCAGAAAACTTTTCTCAATTTATCAAATTACTTTTCCGGTTGCAGAGAGTGTAATTCTGTTACAAAAAAAGTGTAAAAAAAAAAAGAAACCAAAACCTACAAAACACCATACCAACAAACAAAAAACACCCAGTGGGCAGCTGACAGCAAGCTATTCTTAGCATGTAAATGAAATAAAGCTTTCATGTTGACTGCACAGGTTCTGTTAGATTGTTTTGGTCCTATTCTGTTGTTCTTGCATAATGGACCTAATGCTGGCAGTCAAGTCAGTAAATATGTGGGTTTTTTTTCCTCTCCACCTGAAGTCTTGCAGTAGGACTGTTTGAGGTGGTGATCTGTACAGCCCTGGGAATAGACCAGAGAGGTGCTGTTGATGGGGTAATTGACTGTAGAGCTTTGCCAGTGCAGGCAGGGCAAACCTTGCACCCTTGAACACAGGTGTTCGGCTGCATCAGAACCTCTTCGTAGCAAACATGAGCAGACAAATGGGGAAGGTTGTGGTCTTGCATAATCACTTCTCAGGGTAGATTAACTCTTAAAACTGTGTTTGTTTTTTGGATTATAACTACATGACTGAGATGTAGTACAGGTTAGAAGACTGTCTTCTGCATTTGGGTAGTATTGACATTATATAAGGATTATATATCAGTTTACCAGTCACTCCAAGCTTTTGAATAGAAGAAAAAACTGAACTGGCTTGAGTGCCCTTCAGAAGGGGAGGGAGGACTTGAGATATTTCAGAAATGCTTGATGTGAGGTCTTACCCTGTGCTACTTGGAATCTGCAAGCTCTACTCTTCACTGGAACTGGAACATATTCAGGCTTGTGGAGCCAAAGTATCAATAGCCAGAGTGAGAGGTACAGACTGGAATTACTGAAACACTTTCAGAAGGATGAAATTTTGGGTGGAAGTAATGGAAAAAAATGGGAGGTGTGGTGTTTGTTAATAGTAGAGGATGAATCTGTTGCCATACCTACCAGAAACATCCTCTGCTTAAAAACGAATGGACGCATTTGAGTTGTGGTGTTGGTTTGCAAGGAGCAAAATGTCACTAATTCCTCTGATTGTTTATTGCCCTGGCTGGTGAGAGTAAGGGAACTCAATTTCATTAAAATGGAGGATATTTTTAATGCCCTGGGTAGGAAAGAAGTAATTTATAGTGTAAATATTCATTCTTTGAACAGTTCAGTGGAAGGGTGCTTGCTTGGTTGGCACAGGAAAAAGGTAGTTTCTTTTGTCACCCTGATTTAAAATTATGGTAAACTTTTCTTGATGGTGTTTGGTTGAAATGATACTTTTTTATGAAAAATTCTCTGATTAAACTGACCTTTTTCCAAAATGTCAAAATACTTTGTTCAGATACTATTTTTAGGGGATTATTTATGTTTGAATATTTTTGCATTGCACAGTATGTCTTGGGGTCAGTCCTCCTCTCTCTTACCAGTGAGTTACCAGACTGATAGGCAGGGCCACAAGACAAACAAGTGTGAGGGGAAAAGATTATTTGGGAGAGCTTCCTTAAGGAGGGTTCCTTAAAGGATTAGTAGAAAACCACAAATGGAATTGTCTCCAAGCAGTAAAAGTTTGACCAGTGTAGAAAGAACAGCTTAATAGGTCATGTTGCTCCTTGGCCACCAAGTGCCAAAAGGAGACCTATGGAAAGAGGAGACAGGGTCAACCTATAGAGACGAAACAAAAGAACAGGAGGAGTGGAAAAGGACAAAATCAGAAAACTGAAATAGAAATGACAGGCAAAAGATAACAAAAAAACCCTTCATCCTGTTTTGGGGAGATTGGAGGATTGGCCTAGAAAATGGTTAATGTAGTGCATGTTTCTAAAAGGCGGAGAAGGGAGCTGGTGATATTTAGACCTCTGACTCTTGGAAGAATTTTGAAGCAAGTAGTCAAACAGTTTTTACCTACTTAAGAACAATTTGTGCCAAGCTATTCTGGTTTTGTTCCATACATAGTTAATGGGCATTTCACAGAAGAAAAGCAACAGATGTCCTGGATCCTAGTGTGGCTTTTTTAGCGTATGTTAGGACACGGTCTCCCATAACTTGCTTTTAAAATTAAGAAATGTTGTAGGCAGAAGTTTCAGAGAAGTTACAAGTGTGGAAGGAGGTAGGAGGTGGCAGATGTGTGCTTTTTGTCTAGTCTAGTTTTCTAGCTGGTGACATAATGAAACAAAGATCAGGTTAAAATAATCTGTACATAATGCAGCCCTGGAAGGGCTTGTGATTTTGGGGGAAGATACTGTCAGTGTTTGGGATGTTTTGAGTGAACTGAAGGGAGTGACTTGGGGTGAGGAAAGGTGGAATATAATGGGTACATAAGAAACCTGAACAGCAGCGTTTAGCTCTTCAGAGAGAAACAACTCTTGATTCTGAGGTGTGATACACACCTACAAGCACATAGAAAACCTACTAAAAGGAATAGGACTACTTGCCCATTATACTATTGAATAGAGAACAAGGACAAGCTGGTTGTGGCAAGCTAGACATTAAAGTCAGCTTCCTAGTAGTAACTTTTTTCTAGGGTAGCTGTGGAATTTCCACTTAGGAGAATGTCAGCAGTGTGCATCTTAACCTGGGTGAATATATCTGTTACTCCTGATATGTTGTTGGTGCTGCACAGGAGAAGGCAAAATGGCCTTGACTGCTTAGACTCTGTTCTGGGCCTAGTTTTCTGAATCTCTAACAGCAAAGGCTTTGTTTTGGAGTTCCAGTGCAAAAACAAGTCTGAGTCTTTTATCACTAAAGTGTTTTAATGTAGCTATACTTAACATGCAGATTTTTTGTTTTGTTTAAACTAACACTTCGACTAATCTGTCAATCACCACAGGACAGGTAGCCTGGAAGCGTGCAGTTCGTGGAGTTCGAGAAATGTGCGATGTCTGTGACACCACAATCTTCAACCTTCATTGGGTCTGCTCGAAGTGTGGCTTTGGCGTGTGTGTGGATTGTTACAGGATGAAGAAAAAAAGCTTACATGAAGGTGAGAACGCATATTAGTACTTTAAACAAAGCAGGGACGGGGAAAGAAAACCTGTATTTTGAACTTGGTAGTCAATAACAACCTTAAGCCACAAGACAGTAAGCCTTCCCAACAAAAACAACATGTTGTAGAGCTGTGGTTTGGTCTATCGATAGTACTAAAATGTGGAGCTTTCTGGAGGAGGATGAAAAATGCACTAATAAAACAACTGAATGGTTTTGTTTTACAGATGATGACTCGGATACTTTCTCCTGGTTTAAATGTGTGAAGGGGCAGGTACATGAACCAGAGAATCTAATGCCTACACAAATAATTCCTGGGAAAGGTATTTTGAATATTTGATTGTGATAAAAAAATGCTGTAGACTTGCTGTCTTTTGTATGTTGTTGATATTGTAGCAAGTGAGGGATTATTTTTAGTATAAAGTTAGTAAAAGCTTAGTATTTATTGTCCAAAGACTGGAATGGCCTGTGTACTTAGTACTATTTATCTTTGACCTTTACAAAGAGGTAGCATTATTTAATGATGAACTGTGTCTGTGTACTATTGTTCACCTGCACAGCATCAGTTTCTTAAAGTGTTATTGAGTGTTGGATGCTCTAATTACATGTGAGCTCACTAATGACTCTTGTCCTTCAGCTCTCTATGATGTTGGTGATATCGTTCACTCCATAAGAACAAAATGGGGAATAAAGGCAAATTGTCCTTGTGCAAATAAGCAGTTCAAGGCACTATCAAAGCCAACTCTAAAGGAGGATTCAAAACAGGTATTGCTACTGTCTCACGCTATGTCTGTGTAGTATGGGTTTGCCTCATCTACTACCTGTATTTGAAGCCAATGATAATTGACTTTGTAGGTATGACAGTCCTGACCCCTGCTGATAACCCTGCCATGTAGGTTTTTGTTCAAAATTTGCGTTCAGTATTCATCTTTCTGGTTCAGTTCTTTCTTAGGTCTTGGGGAAGATCTCATCCCTTTTGACATGCTGACACCTCAGTAACTGACCTATCCTTGAAAAATCCTCAGTGAGGATTTTTTAGAGCAAAAATAGGATTAGATTGAGAGCCTCCTTAAGAGAAGAGTCTTAAGAACAGACACGGGGAAATGGTTGTGAAGTGTAGGCTATCCCTTGGGTCCTGGAGGTGTAACACCTCTGGCATCTAAAAGAAGTAGGATGGAAGAGCCCTGGAATTCATAGAAGAACTAAACATGAATAAAATTGCGAGGGCTAGAGCAGTATGGAGAAGCACTGATGTCTCTGGGAATCCTGGCAGAAAGTTTGCTGCTCGTTATCCACAAGCAATTTTTTTTTAACTATATAGTATTTTTTTGCTTTTGAAAATAGAGCACAAATTAATGGCTTAATTTTGCAGTGTCATGCAAGAAACCAGCTGAACTAAGTAATTTTAACTTTATGTGTATTCATAACATATTTAAGATAAACTTATTTTGAGAATAAGTTTAAGAAGCAGGCTGAACTTGACTTTGGTGTTGGTAATCAATAGAGGAGATGAAAAATACCGTGAAAGTGTTAAAAGTGAGGAAGATGGTTGCGTGATTCAAAAGTTAGCCTATGACTGACCTAGCTTCAGTCTTCTGATTCTCAGTTTCCTTTGTGACCCTGGACAAACCGCTGCCTTGAGATTTATCTATACTTCTCTTTCTGTAAAATTAGGTACTGCAGTGGTTGTGTGAGGATAAGCTTATTAAAGCTTGAAGCATTTTATATTATGTAATGTTTGAAATCCTTGACAAGCATCAGCAATCATTAGAAGATGAAATAAAGAACATAGCAATAGGCAGACAGAGGTGCAGAATAATTTCTTGACTGGAAAGTATTTGAGCAGAGAGGAGAAATTTAGTCAGTCATGCAGGAATCCCAGGCCAAAGCAGTAGTTCTGGTTAGTCTGTTACCTTCAATCTCCAAACAAGTAGATAAATCGGGTGCACGGGAGATGTACAGTAGTCCTGTGCTTGGTTTGTGCTGGCCAGGCTGGTGCTGCACTCATATGCAGGTGTTTTTAGACCTGGCAGGTGAGTGGACTTTTGCAGCTGCCTTAGGATAAAATTTAGGAGCTCTATGTATTTTAGTCTACCAAGCTAGACCGCCAGCTTAGCCTTGGTCTGAACATCAGCTATTGCTAAAATTGCAAGAGCGCTGCTATTAAAACTGCATTTGGTTCCCAAAGCAGCCCCATAAAATGCATGTGGGAGACTCAGCTTTCTGTGCTTGTCTTAGCGGGTATCGCTCTGTTGCCTGCTCTTAAACTCTGGAGATCCCGAATCCTGTTGGATCATCATCTCTGGCTGATACTGAGATGCAATGCTGACCTCTTGTGGCGATCAGATATTTTTTGAAGGGCCAAACCAGTTTTTAGTGAAAGAATTAATTTGGACGTGTTACTGCTTGCTTCCCTTTTGAGTAGAGCATGTTTGTGTCTAATCAAGTTCTCACTTTTTTTTTCAGAATTTGGTACCTGGAGAGAGGACCAGCCTTCAACATAACAGTTTAGTCCTGAGCCCACAAGTCACTACACACGATCCGCCTCTAAAGTCAGCAATTGGAAGTAAGCAAACTGCTTCAGTAAATACTTCTCCTTCATTAAGCTGGTTATCGAATCTAACAAGTGGAAACGTGAATAAAGAGAACAAAGGTATGTGCAGAACCAGTGAAGAGTAAACTCTTTGTGGTTTTTTGTCAGAAGAATACAGATCAAACCAGCAGTATCTCGTGTTGAGAATTATATAATCTGCCTGCTGGGATGGGTGTTCAGTGCCTGTCCTGCAAAACTGGTCTGTGGCAATGCCTTGGAGTAAAACCTGGCAGGGTTAGCATGTTCTTATTTGAAAACTGGGTTAATGTCCCGTTGATGCAAATATTCTTAAAAGCTTAGTTTGAGAATGTATGTATTTTACAATGTGTGATTTTAAAAACTTTGGAATATTGAAGAAAGTTAAGTGAAAGGAGTATTTCACCTGTTAACTATTTAGAGTGTGTGTGTATATATATGTTCATATATACGTGCATGCATATAGGAGTATCTTTTTGTCTTAAAATCCCAAGCATATAAAGCGAAAGCATATACTTCTCATGGTTCAGAGGATTAACCTCTCATTCTGAGATGTGATCTTTCTTTGTTTCAGAGAAACTCCTCATACCTATTTCAAAGAATGAAAATAAACCTCTTCAGACACTCCCTAGTCTAGCTAAGCCTGCTGCAGCCCTGCAGACATTCAACAGTGCAATATTGACACCTGTGAGCAACAATAACACAGGTTTCTTGCGGAATCTGTTGAACTCTTCTGGAGGAAAGGTATATGAAAAACCTCATTTTGCAAGTCTGAGTTGATGCTAGGCTTAGACTACTGTTCCAAACCTGTGAACAGCTACCACAGACGTTTGTCACAGTAGGTAGAATTCTGTCTTTATTTGAGAAAAAGGGCTTAATGCAGTGTCTGTGTTGCAGTGCTCCAGTTAATGCTTTCTAGAGCAGTAACTCAGTGGTACTATCAGCAAGTCTCACTTGGTGAGGGATTGGGAACCAAGTGATAAAGCAGAGGTCTAGCAGGCACATGAATTGGCGTGTCCATTAGACTCAAAAAAGAACAGTCAAAGAACTTATGGATGGAGGGAAAAACATTCTGTGGTGGGTGACTGTCTTTCTCATATCTCGTGTGCAGACTATTCCTTCAGATGTTCCTGGGCTTTGTTTGCTCTTACAGATAGGACTTCAAAATGGTGGGGTAAAATATTGGCCTTGAGAATTCCTTGATGAAACCGCATTTCTGTTCTTTATATCAAATTCTGGTTCCCTGCTGCATTTCATGGTTTTCTGCAGCGTTGCTGAGATGTAAATCAGAGCAGACCTTCTTATGCCAGAATGCTGTAGACAAAGTGTCAGAAATGGCATTGGCATTTAATGATGATGAGTTTCTAGACGGGAAAGTTCTGCAGAGTTTTGTTTCTCTGAACAACTGTGGGCTCAAGTGAGAAATTTTAAAAGTGGCAAATATCTTTAAAGCCTGCAGGACAAAGCAACAGAAAAGTGCACCAACTTTTTTTTGTTCTTTCTCCTTTTTATTTTTTTAAATCAGACAGATAATGGACTCAAGAGTACACCCAAAATCCTTGATGACATTTTTGCTTCCCTGGTGCAAAACAGAACCATTACAGACTTGCCTAAGAAACCTCAAGGACTGACTATAAAGCCTACGATAATGGGCTTTGATACTCCTCACTACTGGCTATGCGATAACCGCTTGCTATGTCTTCAAGATCCCAACAATGAAAGTAACTGGAATGTCTTCAGGGAGTGCTGGAAGCAGGGACAGGTATTTGGGTTTTTCTGCTTTTTCCATTTTCAGTTCATGTCTATTTTAACTGTAGGGCAGGTACAAACTTCAATGATAAGTAATGCTAAACCTTCATAAAATGTACCACATGAATACTGTTAGGTCCTTGGATAAAAGGATGTGTATTTTACTACTCGAAATCGGTTTCTAAACACTGCTGAACTTACGTCTCTCTATAAAAAGCTGCCTTATAGCTTGAAATAAAGAATGATCAAATGCACGGCATAATTCTGGTACAGCAGGCTGAGCACTTATTTTGGAAAATACAGTGTTCGTAGTGTGCCTGTGTTCAAATGTTTGGTACCTTTTATACATTACTCTGTTTGGAATTAGAATTTTTGCCATTTAGTAAGTCTTCTGAATATATTACTCTTCGTAGCCTGTAATGGTGTCAGGAGTGCATCACAAATTAAACGCAGACCTCTGGAGACCGGAGTCCTTTAGGAAGGAGTTTGGCCAACAGGAAGTAGATCTGGTTAACTGCAGGACCAATGAAATCATCACTGGAGCTACTGTAGGGGATTTCTGGGATGGATTTGAAGATATTTCAAGTAAGTAGTGCGAGATTTTTTTGTTCCAGTAGGTAAAATATTCAGCAGCAGTAACTTTGTCCTAGCATGAATTTGTCATCCTTAAGCAACGTAAAGGACTTTCCAGGCTTTTTCTTTGTCCGGACAGCATGTCCGCCGTGTGTTCTCTCCATGCATGCGTGCGGGTTGGTGGACTGGATAGAAGCAGTCAGCCCTGTGGAGGGCTCTCCCTCAGGAGTACGTTTGGCTGCCTTTAGTCTTTTGGGGACGCATCCTGAGGAAGTTTGGGATTTTCCTAGCAAGTAGGTTCACCTGTCAGCTTTTTTGCCCAGTTGAGTAAAACATAAAAGAGCCTGCGTAGTGTTGGTGCTCACAAGGTAATTGGTTCTGCTGGTTTAACTTGCAGGTGCTTTTTGTTCCTAAGGAACTAAAGTTATTTTGTATAAAAATGGGTTTAGGGGAGGCGAGCATGAGGCTTGGCGTTGTTTTCACTTCTAGGTGAAAACAGACTTTTTCCAGAAGAACTAACACTTGCCATGGCATTTGGAGTTCTACTTCACTCGCTCGGGGAATTTGGTACTTGGGACAGGGAGAGTGGGACCTGGAATGCTCGCGTACACCTTTCTTTTCTGTTACTTGATCTTGGAAAAGATTTGGCTTTATCATCAGCTACTCTAGTGTCAAACAGAACAATTCCTGCAGTTTAGCTCAGGCAGGTGCTTGGGCAGGGGAGCTGGTAAAGGCCACTTGTCTGGTGTGAAATCTGTTGTAACACGTTTGTCACGGCAGCTGTACCCAACTGTGGTGTCAGATGAACTTGTATGTCTTTGGTTCTACCAAATAGTTGCGGAACGAACATGATTTTTAAACCAAGATGAGGATTTCTTCTTGATTCTTTGGATTTTGAGTTGTGCAACTATTAAAAACTAAGACTTGTTCATATTTAACAATAGGTCGCCTCAGAACAGAAGAAGGAGAGCCAATGGTGTTGAAGCTTAAAGACTGGCCTCCAGGAGAAGACTTCAGAGATATGATGCCTTCTCGGTATGAATTTACAAAGAAACTGTTCATAACTTGTGGGGTACACCCCCAAAATAATGGAACGTAGGAATGCTGTTAGGTTTTGACACCTGCTGCAGCTTTGAGAAGCAGTTGGTCACATGTGAACCATTTTCTTAAAGATGCCCGATATAGCCAGAAATGTTAAACAAGATTTATGATAAAGTTTTATGTAGTTCATTGTATTTATTGCCAAGTAAAGGGAGTGCCTAAAATTGCTAGTGAATGGTTAAACTTTGAAAGCTTCCTAAAAGCCTGAATAATTTTAAAATCTAAAGTTCAGGTGAAGCTTATTCTTTTGCCAAACATTTTAAAGTATTCTGACTTACTCTGTTTGCTACTAGTTGAGATGATTACACAAGGAAACAGCATTACTCCAGAGCAGTTAAATTTATTTGCTATATTCCTGTGTCTTGTTTGTTTTGTTCCTTTTTGTGGTGTCCAGTAAACCCCCTGGGGGAGGGAGCGCAGTTTCTCGACTGAAGAAAGCTTTTCTTGCGGTCTACTTAATATGCTTTTTTTATCAGTTCCTAACATTAAATTGTGCTGTACTACTTCAGGTTTGATGATTTGATGAAAAATATTCCATTGCCAGAATACACTAGGAGAGGTGGCAAGCTCAACCTCGCCTCTCGACTTCCCAACTACTTTGTGCGACCAGATTTGGGCCCTAAGATGTACAATGCGTATGGTAAGGAATTTTTTACTCAAAAGGTCACATTGGCCACACGTTCAAATTAAATCTTGCTGTAAATTAAATCGGTTATGCTGCTGTAGACTCTTGATTAATCCCATTGATCTGAAAACCTAATATTGGCTCACTCATAGTTGTTAGTGATGTCCAGAGCATTATATGATTTTTATTAAATGTTTTTGTCCAGGTGGTTTCAAGCCAATAATATTTATTTTCAGTCTTCCAATCAACTCGCTCCACATGTGTATACACAGCCTCTCTTTCCTGTAGCTGGCCACCTGTATTTGTTGTTTTTGCTGCTTCTGGCTGTATCACTTCTGTTACTTCTCCTTTTTGGGCTGTATCTTTTAGTTTTTAATCTCTTCTTGAGTACTTCTTTCCACGGGTAGTTCATCTGCTGTCACTCAAAAGGCATTTAATACTATATGTGATCACGGCCAGTAAAAAGATTGTGCTAGTAAATACTGTAGTAGCTGCCTTTTAGACTGAAAAGGAGGCTGTTTCTGAGAATGCTTTATTCTAAACTGCTGTAGAAACCCTCTTCTAGCAGGACTTAAGCATGGCTTTTGTATATCACACAGGCTAGGTATAGATATGATTGATGTGTGTGCCTGTGAACTGATCACTTGGGAAGACAAAGAAGATGGGGCAAGGTCCTGGGTATAAAGTATATTGCTGTACTAGAGTAGTTTGCTGATAAAAGTAAAAGTTGTCTGGTCTTATCAGATAATGCTGCTGAGAGTGGCGTAAGGCTTTGTTTCGTCTTACTAATGTATCTGCTACTCCTTTTTCTTTTTCATCAGGTTTAATAACACCAGAAGATAGAAAATACGGCACAACAAACCTCCATTTAGATGTGTCTGATGCAGCTAATGTCATGGTTTATGTGGGTATCCCCAAAGGCCAGGCTGATCAAGAAGAAGGTAGAGTCTGTCTTGTGTTCAGGGGGGCCATTTCTGTGGTTGGAGGGAAGGTCCCTCAGTGTAACTGCTCGTGTTCACTCTCAACAGAAGTGCTTAAAACCATACAAGATGGTGATTCTGATGAATTGACAATTAAGCGTTTTACTGAAAGTCGAGAAAAACCTGGAGCTCTGTGGCACATTTATGCTGCTAAAGATACAGAGAAGATCCGGGAATTCCTTAAAAAGGTAAGCCGTTAAATCTTAAACTCATCTTCTGTCTGTGTAGGCTTGCAAGTATGTATCCTTGGACTTTTCCCTCCTTTCTATCCCAGTTGTTCTGGAAACACGTCTTTGAGTTGTATCCAAGACAAAACTTCCTGTGTGCCATGAATCTTGCAGGATCCGAGGAGGGTAACGAGCTGAAGTAATCCTGTATGCGGGTGCACTGCTGCTGCCCACTCTTGTTAGAGCAGAAGCAGTGATGTGATGTAATGGACAAACAGCTGGTTTCGATTTAAGCAAAACCAGTTTAATCTTAAATTAGATCCTTCTTTAAAGCATGTAGGTGAGAAGCTCTTGGGAAGTGAGAGCAACATGTGGTCCATAAAGTTCTTCCTTGTTGGCTCCCTTTTCTTACCTTTTTTCCATGCCTTTATGAGGTTCAGATTAAGGGAAGAGCATGAGGTGTTTTGGGTGATGTTTTCATGAGAGTTAAAGGTTTAATAGAGATGTGATTCCACACCCAAAAGGGCTTGTTTCAGTATTTAATTCAACTAGAAATGGTCCAGAGTTCTTGGTGGTTTTAATTCCAGAAGTTCTTTGGTGCTCTAAAAGTGAAAAGAGGACAAATGGGATGATCTGAACAACTGTTGGCCTTGTCAGCCTGATTCCTGTCTTGGGCGGAAGCTCAGAGAGGCTGCAGCAGATTTGTTTAGTATTAACAACAAGCAAATCTTATCCCTGATAAAAGACAATACTGAATTTGATAAGCATTGGCATTTTGAGTTTTGACATCTGTCTGGCACCTCTTCTTGGTCCCTTGTAGCATACTTGCCTGCAGGTGTGAGGCTTTCAGCAGCTTGTCCTGGAGTAGAACCAAGCTGTTTGTCCCCTCCCAAATGAGTTTTTGGGCTACGGTCCTGGGTGTAAATGACTGGCACAGCAAATTGGATTTATACTGGAACTTTTTGCAGAAATTTTCTCCCCACAACCCTCAAATTTCTCTTCTGAAGTGCTTGTTGTGCCTGCCAGCCTCATATCTCCTGAAAATGTAGTTAGCATCCTCTGCTTTGGTCAGTGAGCATGCTGACTAGCACTGGCCTCAGGGCAGACACCTGCTGCTTTCCAGACTTGGGATTTTTCTCCCAGTTACAGGCTATAGTAGTGAGAGTACTGATCCCACTGTAAACACCCATGAGTCACTTAACCCTCTCTCTCTTCTTGCTGTAAATTGGGTTTACTTACGCTTCCTATATCCACATTTACAATGCGTCTGAGGCAAGAGGGACTGAGAAATGACGAGGCCTTGACAAAGGACTGAATAAGAATCCAACCCTTCAATTGTGTAACTCTCTCCTGAGCACGTGGCGCGAGTCGCTCTGGCACACGTGCGTACAGAATACCACACCTACGTCTTGGTTGCCCAGTGAGGCTGGGATATGGTAATACCTGTCATCTTGTGACTTTCCAGGTTGCAGAAGAACAAGGTCAAGAAAACCCTGTAGACCATGATCCCATTCACGATCAGAGTTGGTATCTGGACCGATCACTAAGAAAACGCCTTCATCAAGAGTACGGAGTTCAAGGCTGGGCTATTGTACAGTTTCTAGGAGATGTAGTCTTCATTCCAGCAGGAGCTCCACACCAGGCAAGGGCCAGAGCCGCTGTTACAGCCTGACCGCTTGGGCAGACTTCTGAGCATGTGGCTAATGCTTGTTTGTTCTCTCTAGGTTCATAATTTGTACAGTTGTATTAAAGTTGCAGAAGACTTTGTATCCCCAGAGCATGTCAAACATTGCTTCTGGCTCACTCAGGAATTCAGATATCTGTCGCATACGCATACGAACCATGAAGACAAACTGCAGGTAACTCAAGATGAACCCTGCCCCTCTTAACCCTTTCAAAAAAAACCCACAAAACCCCAAAAGACAACAGCCAGCCCTCACCAAGCCCATAAGGGGTGTGCCCACGCCCAGGTCAGCTTTAATGCATTGGATCTTGAAGAGGAATTTCCAGAGGGTTTCGATGTTTACAGTTCTCAGTAGTTTTGAGGAAGCCTTCTGAAGCTTCTCCTGAGATTCTTTGGAAATGTTTCTTCCATTTCCTTTGTTTTCTCTCTAGCTGAGCTTGCAATAGTGTCCCCAAGCTACAGGGTTTCTGTTTATATCCTGTTGAAACATGAACCTTATTTTCACAAGGTAGTGATTCAGGTGAAGCTCATGCAGATAAGCGCCTTCAAACTGAAAGGAGAGCTTCATGGGGTGGGGGGGGGGAAGCTGTGCAAGCGACTTCCTTGTGTCAGGGCCTTCCAGCCTGACCCCAACCATGCCATTTAATTGTAAACCAAAATGCCTTTTCTTTCCCTCCCAGGTGAAGAATGTCATATACCACGCTGTTAAAGATGCGGTCGGGATACTGAGAGCTAACGAATCCAGCCTTAGCAGACCGTGAAGTAGAAAGCCTTAACCACACACTATGGATCAGAAGCGTTGGCAGCTGTTTTAACTCCTCAGTCAGGACCTCTGTGGACTTTGAGATTATATGAATGTTACCTCATCTTCCTTTCAGCAGTACCAGAGGATCATGGTACTATGTTCTGTGTATTCTTCCAATGTTTACAAACCTGATATGTATATGTAGTAATATGTATGGACTGTGGCGTGCAACCGCTCAGTTGCAACAGAACTTTATATGGAGTTGCTCTCCAAACTGTACAAAATACCTCCTAGAGAACTGTCAGAAACTATTCCAAATTATTCATTTGAAAAATATTATTCAAGACATTGTAAAGCTCCAATTTTTAAAGTTTATTTTGGGGTGGGAGGAAGTATGGAGTCACCCAATTTAATAACCAATTTACGTAAAAATAAGAATGCAGTTCTGGAATTTCACATTAACATAGAACTAGCATTTAAAAGTAGCTTTAAGCTATTGTATAGTAACATAGAGATGGGAGTTAACCATCTTTAGGTAAATGTATTTAAATTTCTAAATGTTAAAAGAAACTTTTAATCGAATGTCTTCTGTTTGAAACTGCTCTTTAATTTGAACTGATGTTTAATTCTCTGGTTTTTAACACTGAATGGTCTACATAAAATTCTTCTATTTCAGATATTGTTCCTTGCCTGGCTTCTTCAATTGACTCTTTAAAATGTAATTAATTTGATGGCAGTGCTTTGAAACGCAGAAGTAAATACTGTTCATACTGCTGTTCACAGTATCTGAAGGCTTAGTGTATTGGATGTTGTGACAGATATGTTTATAGCTGGTTTTTTTTTCGTTAACTGAAGGGTGGTGTAGCTTGACTGCTGCTCCTCCGGCAGGGCCAGTTCCATGGTCTGTGTCAAATGAGTTTTGCAGCTTCAGTCTTAAATAGCACACCTGTCTCCAGAACTAGAGAGAGACTGAAAACACAAAACAGGCACAGGGGTTGAGACTGGAAAAGTTCACCTCTCATCTATCAAGATCAGCTGTGACAAGGCAAACCCCTCTGCTCTTCAGTGCCCTTCCCAGCCCAGCAGCACAGAGGAGAGCTGTTGGGAAGGCCCAGGCAGGAAGGGAACCTCCTACTCAGCCAAAAGTCACTTTTCTGAACTTTGTCACAGGCTGACCAGCTCTGTGCAAATTCCCCTCCCTGTAGTGCTTCACTTGCTGCTAATGATCAGCACTAACTGTTCTGAGTCTGTCTCAGGAGATGGTATTTTTTTTTTGTAAAAACTTCCTCTTACCCATCAGTGTCTGCAGTGGAGTTGAGCCTACAGGGACTTGCAGGGAGGAGGAGCCTCTTAAGTTAATGTGGGATAGTAAAAGGTTTGTCTGCTGTGAAAAGGTGCATCTGCTTCCTCAAAACTGAGGTGAAAGCAGGCAACTGAAGCAGCAAAACAAAAAGGAAGCTGATGTGTGGCAATTGCCTGGCCCAGGCCTGAAGGCTGGCTGCAGCACCTGTTCCTGGGGAGGTCCCTTGTCTGCAGCTGTGACCAGTTATGGCTCACTGGGGGAGGAGCTGAGGCACTTGCAAGGCAGCAGTGCAAGTGCTGTGATGTTCTTGCATGGGGAAATGTTCTGGCTTGCCTAGCTTAGGCGCCAGCTTGTTGCTGTGTCCTGTGGCAACTTCCCTCCATCTCTACTTGCTGCTGAGGCCTCTGACATTAGACTGACTTGTTTCTAGTTGCTTCAGCTGGCTTTAGTTCTGTAGAAGAGCAATAAACCCTTGATTTGGCATTTCATACTTCACTAGTGAAGTATCCTTAAAGGCAGCGCTTTAGCTGAATGTTTTCTTGCAGTATCAAATCTGAAGTAAATAAAACAAAGCAGTCCAGTTGCTTTGCTCGGAGCCGGCTGGAGCACCTGTGGGGAGCTGGTGCCAGGTGTCTTGCCTCCCAGTGAGAGAAATGAGTCACACCGGTCTTACGCGTGCTTCTGTGCACACTGCTGTGAAAGGCTCTGTTGAAGTTGGATTTTGACCTACCTCACCCATGTGCTGCTGGCTTTATTGCAGCTGTTATCTACCTGATCTTACCAGCTCTTCAGCTGCTTTTGTTTTCTGTCTGCTCTGTCCTCTTGGGATTTTTAAGACCACAAGAAACAAATTGTCCCATTTGCTTGCTTTTTATGGCTGAAACTGACAGTTGTTGGACACCACCCAGGTGTCTGTCCTTCTACCCTTGCTGTTGGAAAACACAATTATTTATAGACTTAGTTTTCTTCTGGTAAGTCTTCCTTAAAATTAGAAACTCTTCCCTTAGCCTATGAGACTGTTGTGGCATTGCCATGGCGGGGGGAGATACAGTGGATACTTGCTTTGCCAGCTTGCCTTTTGTCAGTCTCACCATCATGAGGCTCTCCTTGAGAGGAGATGCACCTTCCCTCTGATACTAAAAGCGTGCTGTTTCAGCAGCAGCTGGCTTTGCACTGCTTGTGGGACAGAGAAGTGACAGTACCTGGAGTGACTAAGCTGCCAGGGCTGACATTTGCATTCTGGGAGTGTGAAATCAAAAACAAAAGCTGCTGGAGGTGGCCAAGATCAAAAGGGCAGGGCCTGGGCAGGTCTGGAAACCTCCTTGGTGGTGGCTCCTAGTGGCAGAGGCAGGCAGCTGCACTGAGGAGTGGTTCTTGCCTGCAGCAGAGCTCCTCAAGGAAAGCTGCATGGCTGGATGGGCAGCTGGGCCTGCCTTTGCTAAATAAGGCTCTGCTATGATTATACACCACCTGGACAGCACGGGAAGAGAGCAGCTATTTAACAGCTGCTCTGAGTGAAAGTTTTAACTATGCTGTGAAGGCCCTAAACGTTCTAACAAAACCAAACCTGCTATAAAACCACAAGGGAGCTGTTAGAGGTGGATATAGCTTGTGAAAAGCATTAAGTGATGCAAACTAAACTGATGCACAGAAGCAACTGTTAAGAGCAGCTTTAATAAAACTTGTAGTGAGTCAGAAAAACAAAGATCTTACCACTGAAGGCTTTTGGTAGCAGATCAAGCTGAAGTGCCTCGTAGGGAAAGATGGTACTTGAAGCTAAGAATGTGTATTTCAGGGCTTTGTATCTAAAAGTACAATGTGACACCACCATTGCCATTTCACCACAGCCTCTCACAGGGGAGGCGGGCTGAACAGAAAAGGGTAAGAATCTCTACAAACCACACTCCCCAAGAAGTATATTACAGTAGTTTCTTGGAGAACACGTTCCCCAGGAAGAAAAAAAAAAATATATTACATAAAGTAGTCTCGCTTAAGTTTTGCATTTTGAATGTAGAACAGAATATCCATTGCACGCACACAAAAAAAAGGCAAACTGTACACATTGGCTCATCCTTAGCTACGGAGAGTCGCTAACCGCGACTGCATTGCTTCGATGTCTTCCTCCTCATCAACTGCAGCGGCCGCTCCCATGGGCTCAGGCTCTGGAAGGGCATCTGTGACTTTACTGGGTGCTTTACCCAAGGCCCCTGCAAACAACAGACAGGCCTGTTAGCATACATCAGGTCTCCATTTAATCATCTGCGCCTTTCAGGTACAGATATTTAAAATAATTCAGCCTGTTACTCAAGGTGACACGCAAGAATAGTTTGTTGGGGGACACAGCAGGATGGAGCCTGCTGAGGGAGGAGCAGCTTCCACTGCCTGCCCGGCGGGAAGGAGCTGCTCCCAGCCAGGAATAAAAGGAAAGCAGGATGTGAGAAACAAGAGAGGGCAAGAAGCCAGCAGCGGGGCACAAGGTAACAGCAGGAGCCGGGGCACAGCGCTTTCAGCATGTTACAGCTGAACGCAGCTCCAGTACTTCATTTGTCGCACCAAGTCAGAAGAAATTCAGGTAAGGAGTGTGCTAAGTGTGACCTAGTCAAATAACTAAACCAGTAGATCATTGCTTTGTGAGCTGTAAGGCAGAAGTTGGGCATTTTGGGTTGGCTTTTGGCTTTAGGGGTTTTTATTTGTTTGTTTTGTGGGTTCCCCTGCCAACAACTCAAGACGCTAACAGCATTTTACAGCCAGGAATCACAATGCAGCCTAAGACCCAGGGCACTGCAGCTGAGTTTATTTCCTGGCTTTGTTAGTGTATCTAGTCAATCATACAAACTTCACCTTGTTAAGAGGAGCCACCATACAAACGGTGATCTGTTAAGGCCTCAAGCACAAAGCTGCACAGACATCAGCTGATCCACGCTACTTAGGCTTTGCTGGACTGCACCAGCCGCCTCAGCCAGTGTTCCCCGAGAAACCAGTTTGTCAGAACACACTGCCTGTTAGCAAAGGCACCGGCACCACTGAGAGCACACAGGTAAGTCAGAATAGACGATTTAGTCTGCTGCGCCTTACTGAGCAGAGTGGGGCAAGGCGCCGCTCTGGGCAAACACACACACACTCACCAGCCGTAATTTCAAAAAGGATTTTGTCAATTTCCATCTCTGCTTCCTCTTCCATTTCTTCCTGGTCCTCCAGGCTTTCAAAGGTGTCCTCCAGCATTTCCTCTATAATACCAGCCTAGCAGAAAACAAAAAGGCAGTGTATGATGCCCTGGGAAACAGCAGCTAAGAGGACGCATTTCCTGCTTTCCAGATCAAGTTACGCCTATTCAGGTGTTCAAGAACCAATTGCCGGCTGCTCGAGCCTTCCCGACAGAGGCTCTTCTGCTGCACCAGGGCTGGCCAACGTGCTCGCCTGCAGTTTAAGCCATATCTGTACAACCGGTGCACAGGAAAAGCAGAAAGAAAATTGAGGATTAAATACACACGTTCTCACTTTGAAACCCCTAAGCTATTATTTATTGTTATTGCATGTCTAAATGCTGACAACCCAGCGTGCTCCAAGCGTGTGAAATACAGCCGCAAACTTCAGTTGCGAAGTGTAAATTGTGTAACACACTGTAAAATTAGTGTGACACAGGTCCCCCTTTTTTTCTATCTGCGTTTGAAAACATCCCTTTGCAGGGCCTGCAACTGCAGTCTGGCCAAATTGTTCTGGTGCACAATGGTGAAATTACTAAAGAATAAGGTGATCTGGCCTAAACTAGCGTGTAAGAATAGAGGGGGAAGCAAAACAACTTTGGGAGTTGAGAAGAAAATAACCACCACAGGGAAGCAGTATACTTTAAGATCAGAGCAGTTCCATCAGATGGAGACACTAAACTAGGTGTTTTACACCCAGTATCAGAATAGTCATCTGGCCTAAGGTGGGGCTTTCAGCTTCCCAGCCCACAATAGGCTGCCGTAGGTCTGTCTTAATGGACATTTTTGTCCCTGAACGCAGGGAGTTCAGCCTCCCCAGAACAGAGAGAAGCTCAGGGGCATGGGCAGTCACCAGGCACAAGTGCGAGCCCTTGGGATGAGGATGACCAAACCACAACCGCTCTGTCTGGTCTTTCTCCTTCCATCCTCAACCTGAGGAGCTGTTTTGGCTTCAAGCTTTACACCAAATGTATCACCGAGTCAGGGTTTTCCCCACATACAGTAACTCACTAGAAAGTCCCCCGCTATTAACGTGCAAATTTAATTTCTGTTTGTCAGGGCTCCCAAAAGCCCTCTGACAAAGGGCCCGCCAAAGCGATTGCACACTAACAACCACCTGTTGTTCACCCAAGTCTTATTTACAGTGTAGATCTTACCTTCATCATCTCTTTGGACAACTCCCTCATCGTTGCTTGGATTTCAGGGATTTTCACTAGATTCTGCATAGCTTTCATGACTTCTGTGCTCTTCTGCAATGAACCTGCTACTCTCAGGACAGCTGTGAAGGAGCGCCATAGAAAAGCTTGAATGATCCGTGTGTCACCAAAAGCAGAGAAATTATATCCTCCCTACATGGACAGAACAATTTGATTTGGATTCTATGATTCTACTTGGAAGGCAGGGTAGCGTTTGGTTGACAGTTGGACTTGATGACCTTAGAGGTCTTTTCCAACCTTAATGATTCCATGATTCTAGAAATTTGTTTGCATTTAGGCAATTTAATTAATTATAAAGAAGAAATGGCACCCTGCTTCTTCATTCTTGTCTACCATCCTGGAAAAGCTCAATTCCTACCCACATCAGAAAAACTACATTTCTAGCAAAGATACTGGTCCTGTGTGATTACCTGGAGCAACCCAGACTGCCTGCAGAGAGAAACTTCAATCCACTCACGCTCTGGTTCATACAGAGAGGTCCCTGAGGAGCTCCTGCCTGTGCCCCTCAGCAGCCAGAGGGCTTGCTGAGGGTTTCACCAGTGGAGCTGCTGCCCAGCTCCATGCCTGACTGTTGGCCCAACTAGTGACCTTCCGCCTGGCACTGGGTACTGGACACGACCTCTGGCAGAAGTTCTAGCACAATAGTTTCACAGCAAACAGTAAGCTAGAAAATTAATACTGAAGCAGAGAAGCTGGAAATAAGCGTATTTTAAACTGAATTTAACAATACTCTTTCCAGAGGCTATTCTCATAATACAGCTTAAAAGCTCTTCTCATATACATTGCTATACCAAGATCAAAATGCAATAGTTAAGGGTACTTTGAGGTTCCTGAATTGTGCTGTCTCACTTTGTGGTTTCCTAGCCATGGAGAACTCACCCGTTTGTATATAAAATGGTCACTCCTCAATGAAATAAAATGAAAAATAATATATGCTGTACCTTCATTTTAATACTTAATTTCTGTAAGAACATTACACTTGTAATGTTAACAAACTAACAGAAATCTTGCCTCTAGCAGTCATTTCCCCAAGAGGATGCAAGTTAATACAAACCCCAGACTGAAATCTAGATTCCTTCCTATCGCTTGGGTAAGTGTCTTGGAACAGTCCCAGTAAGGTGAAGATGCTGGTAGCAGTAATAAGGAGTTTTTCATAGAATCATGGAATGGTTTGGGTTGGAAGGGACCTTTAGAGGCCATCTAGCCCAACCCCCTGCAGGGAACAGGGACACCCCCAACCAGATCAGGTCGCTCAGAGCCCCATCTAACCTCATCTTGAATGTTTCCAGGGATGGGGCATCGACCACCTCCCTGGGCAACCTGGGCCAGGGTTTCACCACCCTCACTGTAAAAAATTTCTTCCTTATATCCAGTCCAAATCTATTCTCCTTTAGTTTAAAACCATCACCCCTTGTCCCATCACAACAAGCCTTGCTAAAGAGGTTGCCCCCATCCTTCCTAGAGTCCCCCTTTAAGCACTGAAAGGCCGCAATAAGGTCTCCCCGCAGCCTTCTCTTCTCCAGGCTGAACAGCCCCAACTCTCTCAGCCTGGCCTCGTAGCAGAGGGGCTCCAGAGCTCGAATCATTTTTCCTTTTAAGGGACACCTCAAGCTGCACAGATGGCCTCTACTTCCCCTTCCTGAATGAGGTACATGGGGAGCCACATTTGACCTATCGTAAGATTACACTTCAGGTTCACATTGCAACACCCAATTTATCACTCATCTAGTGATAAAATCGACCAGCAACTAGCCTGGGTAACGCTGGGGTGGGGGGAAATGCTTTGACATTTCAGCGTGTCAGCCTCCACCAAGTCTGGCCCTGTCGTTAATGCTTTCTGCTCTGCTCGCCTTGCAGACTGGAATGCTCTAAGGTACGGAAAATACTGCAGGAAGCCTATTCCGACATATTCCTGATGTGGATAAGGAATGAGGGAAATACGCTGGTACCAGGGGAGCACAAAGGACCCAGCAGGTTTTACGCAGAGCTAGGCATTAAGCCACAGGGCAAATCAATTCATCCCCACCAAGGAAATCAAACACTGCTCCCCCATCTCCATTTAGGCCTTCGTAAGCGTCCCAAGACTCTTGCTAGAGAAATAACAATATACAAGATGAAGGGAATTCTACTGAAGGAAATAAACACGTTACAGAACCTGTCAAAATCAGTAACAACAACAGGCTCCACACGGATACAGGGGTATTAGGCACGCGTTCCAACTGTTTAGGAACGCACACTAAAAACATGCCCTGAATCATTGGAAGAAAGTTCTGTTCCAGAGCACGTGATTCTCATGTCACTGCACCCATCAGGCTCTGAGGAGAGGTGTTAGATTATCTGTTGAGCAGCTAGTCAGAGGAAACAGAAAGCCAGTGAATATCTAAGGAACAATATGGGGTGGGAACCCCAGGAAGCTAACGGGGAGCTCCCTGACTATGCCAGAACCCAGGGTGGGAAACACATCCAGGGAGGGCAGTGGGGAGACGTCTCCTGCAGGCTCACGGGGGTTATTGCCTACAGGGATACAGGCCTCAGTATGGGATGTGGGGGGGGAAAGAGCATTTTTTGAACCAAGAAAAACTTATTATGGAATTTTTTAAGGGGATTGCAGGAATGTGACTGAACATGAGAAACTTTTTATTGAATGTTTAGAGGAAGGACTGAGGGTGGAGAAAGGGAGGGATCAAGGTGGAACAGGGAAGACCACAAACCTCAGGGGCCTACAGGTCCAAGTACCAGCGGCCCAGGCAGAGGAAAAACCTGGGGCCAGTTACCAGAGAGCTCGCCAGCTTAGACTGAGCATCTGAGAGCAGCTGCTGAACAACCCATGCACTGTGCATACATGTGTATATGCGTACTCTACTAGTGGACCTCAGTCCTAACCAGCGAAGAGGGAGACCAGGACTGAGCTGTCGGTGCTGTTCACATTTGTGTGAGAGCTGCATGTGTTTACACGGGTGCTGGTAAAGGCATTGCTGTGAGCCTGTGCGGCCATGTGTGCCTGCTGGCGCTCAGCCTGGCTGGATGTGGGGACATGGAACTGCAGCAGCCTCACACCTCTGGGCCCACTACAGCATGAATTTCCCCGGGTCCTGAAGCCCACTGGAATAAGCTGCCTTTCATAAGAGTAGGACTGCTTCCAAACTCAAGCCCTGCCTGCCTTTCACCTTGGTTCATAAATATCTAAAGGGCGGGTGTCAGGAGGATGGGGCCAGGCTCTTTTCACTAGTGCCCAACGACAGGCCAAGGGGCGACGGGCACAAGCTGGAACACAGGAAGTTCCACCTCAATATGAGAAAAAACTTCTTTACTGTGAAGGTGACGGAGCAGTGGCACAGGCTGCCCAGAGAGGCTGTGGAGTCCCCTCCCTGGAGACATTCACACCCCGCCTGGACGCGATCCTGTGCCCCTGCTCTGGGTGCCTGCTCAAGCAGGGGGTTAGATGGGATGGTCTCCAGAAGTCCCTCCCACCATTCTGTGATTCTCTGTAATGGAAACCCAGACCTCACCCCTGAAGCTAGAAGCACTCAGAAGCTGTTCTTACCAAGCTGGTTCTTCATCCCCATGAGAACAGAGTTCATGTGAGCTTTGGATGCATAGAGTTTGCTTACGGCCTTCCGAGAGCGGATCAGTTCCTTTGCCAAGATCACACACACATCTTTCTGACCCTTTTTGGCAGCGTCCTTTATTGACCGCTTCACCTTCTCCTCTTCTCTCTGGATATCTGGAGCGCAGAAAAGCACAGCAAATGGGAACAAACCACTAAGGATTTGGAAGAGAAACCAGTCATCAGTTGGGGTGTATTTTCAATGCAAAGAATCATTTCTGCTTGATTTCAGATCTCCTGTTACTCAAAGACCTTGTTCTAGGCTGATTTACATGTTAGCTGATTAATTCAACTAAATATTAATAGGAAAATTCTCATTATGAAAACACCCAGCTCTGTAAATTCCTTTGCAGTTAAGAGTACTGTAAAGGACTGTCCAGGAATATCACTGCATGAAGCTGAGCTAAGACAAATTCTTAAGAAGCAAAAAAAGGTCCAGTAAGACCAAAGCACTCTGAGATGACTACTTGACTTATAACTTCAAAATAACCTCCTGACTATTGAACTGGCCTGATATAAACCTACATATAAAACCCTCCATCCTTGCAGACAGACTTAATTATTCCCCCCGCTAGGCACAACTCCTTGAGCCTCAACTGGACAGCCAGCCAAGTCTATGCTTGTACTTAAGAGTTAAGGTCCTGAGTTGATACTGCCCATACTTTAAGACACCTACATTAGGTGTTTGTATAAGCTGGCACATTCAAATTATAAGCTGACTGGTGCCAAAGCTATGATAATTTACCAGTGAAAATTAGTACGCTGGTAAACCATTAGATATAACTTAAAGCAGCCTGTTCAAACTCGCCTGGCATCCCGCTTTATTCAACAGCTCTTTGAAAGAGCATGCTGGAGCAGGAGTACTGAACTGAGCCCGTAAAAAACCAGCACCGAACAGCTGGGTTTGAAATCTCATCCACTAAATATGCTTCCTTAAATAATGTGGGTTTTTCTAGCAAACTGGGGGTGACCGTTCACACGTCAGATAATGCTGGCTGTGTACAGCAGAAGCCTGGTACATCTAAAAGCTCAGAGTAAGAAATGCAGGAACAAGCAGGGGCCATATCAACCCCCCTCCCTTTTCCAGACTCAGCAATAAGTTAGCCATTGGTGAAATATGGATCTAAGAGCCCACAAAAAATATTATCCTAAAGTAAATAAAGAAGGGTTAGGCTCACCTTCCTGCAAAGAGTTGAAGAAAATGACCACAAGAACAATTATTTCTAGCAAAAGCTTTGTTCAAATTTGGTTTTGTTTGAGTTTTCTTGATTTATACCAGACAGAAGTTACAGGGAGGCAAGAATCAGAAGTTGCCCTTTTATAAAAACAAAGGCATCAGTGCACACTTTTTGGCACAGACCAGCTTGGAGACTTTGACACAGCTTCTCACGTGGGAGTTAATGAACCCTGTACTCAAGGGTGAGTCATTCCGTCACATCCTGGTTTCAGCTGGGATAGAGTTAGCCCTCTTCCCAGTGGCTGGTACAGTGCTGTGGTTTGGATTTAGCATGAGAATAACATGATAACACACTGATGTTTTAGTGTAAGCCCTGCTTAGCAACAATTAAGTCAAGGACCTTTCAGCTTCCCATGCTGTGCATCTCCGGCACAAGAAGCCAGGATGGGGCAGAGCCAGGACAGCTGACCCCAACTGCCCAAAGGGATATTCCATATCATGTAACATCATGCTCAGTATATAAACTTGGTAGAGTTGGCCAGGGGGGGCAGCAATCGCTGCTTGGGGATGGGATGGGCATCGGCCAGCGGGTGGTGAGCGGTTGCATCACTGGCTTTTCCTGGGTTTTGTCTCTCTCTCTCATTGTTTCCCTTTTCATTACAATTTTTTCTTATTATTTTATTTCAATTATTAAACTCTTACCTCAACCCACGAGTTTTCTTACTTCTCTTCAGATTCTCTCCCCCATCCCACTGAGCGAGCGGCTGTGTGGGGCTCAATTGCTGACTGGGGCTAAACCACAACACCTCAATATCATTCAATGGCATCTTTGTCATAAAGGACTGGCAGAAATCTGTAGGATTGTAATCAGAACAGCATGCTCCTTGCTGCTTCCCCACTATTATCTGCAGAAATGTCACAAGCTTGAAGACACCTGTACGTCAGCCATGGGAGTGAGCCAAGTGCCAGCATATCAGAACAGCAAGGAACAGCTGAGGTGCTGCAGCAAAAACCAGAAAGCACCAGGAGCGGAGTTCCAGCAGTACTGAGGAATTATCACATTCACTTTGTCAGGCTAAAACCAGCCACAAATATGTTACTACACCCAAACTAGGGTAGCAGGGCCCTGTACTCGAGTGAATGCTTTCATTTGCATGAAAAACTGCTGAATATGGCATTAGTGGCATAAAATATGCAGGAATAGTCAACTCCACCTTTGAAGGTCAGTGGCAGCTATGCACCTCGAATCAGCCCACGTCACTACAGCAGTTGCCTTTGCAGCACTACCAAGCACAACAGAGGCACGAAGCAGTCCAAAGCACCTGCGAGACGGACTTACAAACTCAGTAAAGCACAAAGCTACTGTATTACTCTAACTATATTAACTCGAAAATTTCAATTCTGAAGTTGCAAAGATGCCTTTCATTTCTTCAAACCTTCCAAGCCCTCAAAAGCAACCTACACCAAACAGAAATCACGACGACAGGAAGAGTCCAACAACAGATGGTTTGAAACAGCATGTTGCTGTATTGGTGACTGCGCTGACTGGGCGAGCCAAGTGCTCAAATGATCCAAGCCCACTCAGTTCATCCCAGGTGGATGAGTGTTGCCGTATCAAAACGCATCCAGCACAGCATTCCCCAGGGAAAGGAAGACAGGCCCCAGCTCAGCACCTTTGCTCAACGATTACAGTGATTTCCTGTGTAAATCTCAGTCAAAATGATAAAGCATGGCAGAACCCAACTACAGCACATACTTTCTGAAAAAGCCCTTTAGTGGCACGTGGCTGTCATCTTTCAGCAGTGGCCTGCTAGCCTCATGTCCAGCAGAACCACGTAATTCCACAGCTGACACTTGGTAAGATGTCAAATCCTAGCACAATATGGGCATTACAAAGATATTCTGTACTTTATTTTAATGGGAATTACCAGAATAGCAGATGATTGGTGGTGAGTCTAAGCTCTTATGTGCTAAACTGTATTTCTTTGAATGTAACACCCTGAAATACATATACAGAGATGTTTAGAGCTGTTACAATAATTTGATTTACACCCATGTCAAACTATCAGACTACCACATAACCCAATATCTATATAGGCCTTTAGAAGTATCATGGCATGCATGAAGTTGAGAGAAAACCAATATTTCAAGAAACCATCAACAGTGAACACATGGGTAGTTTGCTCCCATGGAAGATCCAACCTCTAAATAATACCATGCTAACAGGATCAGCCGCATTTCGGTTGCTCTGTGCCTGATACAGCCACACCAAGTGCCTTGGAGAATGCAAAACAATTCACAAGTATAACGAACATCACTGTGTTTTCCTGGAAGAAGCATAAACCCTGTCCTGTTACAGATAAGGACAAAGGCAGACTTTGTACTGCACAAGCATCTCTCTCCAACCAACTCGTACAAATCTACAAGTGGGAGAATACGTGAACCCCGCCAGCCTAGTCCAGAAGCACAGGGCTAGGGGAAAAAGGGGGAAGGGAGAACACACCCCTTGAGGAGTCACTCAAAACGGACATGTGCCTAATAACCAGATGCCGACACAAAATATCCTTTACCAGCACATCCCATGGACCAACCCTGAGGGCAGGGCAGAAGACAAAAAGGGGAAAACAGAATCTGCCCCAAACCTATTTTCAGATTCCGGGAAGGCAGGCAGAAGAGAGAACAAGAAGCTGAACTAGCGGCAGTGCAATAAGCAGCAACTCCTCTGCTTTTCAAGATCTCTTCAACAGTGTAATGCTCATAATTTAATAACAAAGCTCCCACCGAGAAAAGTCTTTTTTCTTCTTCTTCTCCTCTCGTGTCTGCAACTTCCCCAAGCTGACAGCAAGCTACTTTTGTTTAGCGTGCACGCTTCATGCCAGTACATACCTGTGGAACTTTCTACACCAATACTATTCAATAAATCAATATGGATGAAGTTCTGGATAGTAAGTCCAATTCATGTTATCAAATGGGTTCTTAGAGCATTACGTCATGCAAGAAGCATAAAATATTTGGGTTCTTTTGAAAATTTTACTTGGAGAACTTCACAGTCATGTTGTAACACAGACTAAGCCTGACCCCAAGACCACAGTCGTCATCATCTATTCCAGATGTGACAGAGTACCCCTGGTTATTAGACTTGACAGCCTCCCCCAGTGAAAGCAAAAAACCCTTGAAGGCAGACAGGGAAAGGGGAAGAAAAAAAAAAAAAAAGAGACTTAAGTACAAACCTCTGATCTGTCTGTCAATCACTCTCATTTCTTTCCTTATCTTCAAGGACCATTCATTGACCTTAAAAAGAAAAAGCAAGAGTTACTTGAAATTCCAACTTTAAAAGTATACTTTCATGTAACTTAACCACTCAATATCAAAAGAAGCACTTCAAAATGCACAAGCTTTAAGTTATGAGTCTTGTTTAAACATTTCATTATTAAAAAGAAGCCACTGCAGAAATACCACCAATTATCGCACTCCTCTTACAATTCAGACATGGAGTTAAGGAGGACGCAGTTTGTGAACAGTCACTGCCTGGCTAAATTCCCACGTCACAGCAACATCATCATGCAGAGGGAGGGGATTTCAGCATAAGGTAGGACCTTTGTCACGGGCTGACAGCACCAAGAGTGCCACCACCCATTTCAGTCCAAGGGAACCCCAGAAGGTCTCCAAGCCAACTTCCCACTCAAAGCAGGACCAAGTTCAGGGTTACAGCAGGTTGTCTGGGGCCTTGTCCATTGAGCTTTGACACTGTCTGAAGGCAGAGACTTCACAGCTGCTCTGGACATCTGTTCCAGCACTTCTTCACTCCCATGGTGAAGAACTTCCCTCACATCCAATTCAAAATTCTCCTCTGGCCACCTGTGGCTGTAGCCTCCTTCCTGTCCTGGGCACACCTGAAAAGTAGGCAGTTGGTCTGCCTTCACTACAACCCCGTTAGAGTCAGTGAAAGCCTTTAGACTCTTGCCTCCTCACCTTTGCTTCTCCAAGCTAAAACAAGCTCAGTTCCCTCAGCCTCTCCTCCTCTGTAACGGGCTCCAGTCCTCTGCCGCACTCTCCCCAGTTTGTTATCCTTCTTGAACCGGGTGCTCAAACCAGGACACAGTTTTGCAGATGTGGCCTCACTAATGCTGAATGTGCAGAGCAACTGAACAACCAGTTGCCTCAGCTTGATGATTACAGTTCACTAATGCAGCCCAGTTTCAGCACAGCCACCCCCTCTCCAGCTTCCCTCCCGGGACCTGCCAAGACCACTTTGTTCTAGCACTCCTGGCTCCCACAGCACAGGGCACTGAAGGAGGTGTGCAGCACCACTTGCCCCGACCCCCTCTCTAGGGGAGCAGAGTCACCAGACAGGCAACGGCTGCCAGACATCCAGCTGAGAACTGGAAGCACTTGTGGTAAACAAAGAAGCTGAGAGGGGCTGCAGAACCAGAATGGAGAACTGGGAGAAAATACTAGCATACAGAGTGCCAAATACTTGCACAGCTTGGATGCTACAATTGTTAGCAGCACAGATTTTGCACAGTATCTAAAAAAACCCAAAAAACCCAAAGTACAAAGATGACCTCCAGTTCATGGATCCACTTGTGCACTATACGTGCCAGTGCACAGACCACTCAGGAAGTCTAGCTGGCTGCGTGAATAGTTTCATATGAAAATCACCCTGATTTTTATGTGACTTTTTAATTATTCAAATAAAAAGCTCCATCTACCTGAATAAGCTTTATAACAGAACAGTAAAAAGAGTGCTCCTCAGTGCATGAGCCCAGCAGAGCAAGAGAGATTCTTAGACTTTTACCAGTCTCAAAAGAAATTCTTTCAGTCACGACGAACAAGACCATGTTTTGACTACAAACAACCACCATCTGAGTTGCCCAAGCACAAGATCTGATGCAAAACAATGCAAACCCCAAAGCCCTGCAGAACTCTGTGCGTACACATTACGAGTGTGCAGAAGTTTTGAAGGGGTTTCAGAAAGCTCCTGTTCAGAAAAAAAAACAAATCCTGCTGGACCGACTGCAGCCTCCTCGCTTGCTCTTCAGAATAGTGCAGAAAGATTTCACAGATTCATTCCTCGCCCTGGTAAGAGGCTCAGAAAGTCGCTCTTCAAGTATGCCTCCACTAGATGGAGAGAAGATGGGAAAGAGATCAAGGTAAAGCATGATTGAACTTTGGCTGGCCAACTGACACATCTCAAATGTAACATCTTCTACAGACTTGCTTTACAAGTTGTATTCTAGAGCAAACCAATGTGTATTAAACCTTCACGTACAAGCACAATCAGGAACTGTCAAATGAACTACAGCAGGATTCACAGATTTTTGCCTCTGCGATGCCCAGCCCAGCACAAAGACACCATTAAATCACAACTGGCTGTATGTTGTCACCAGTCCCTGCTAACTCTGACAGCAGAAACCTCTTTGATAGCTCACCCCTTACACTGCCAAGGAATAAGCTGCTTCAGCTGGCTGTCCTCATAAAGACAGAGCTGATTGCTTCTTCATTCCCAGGTCTTCCCAACACACATCACCAGTTCTGTGTACAAGAGGAGGAGGAAATCCCATTGACTCTCATCTAGACAACTGCATGCTTTCAGTTACATGAGACACGGCAATTTGCTGAGCAGTGAGGAAGCTGTAGCGCTGATTGCACGCAGGACAACAGGGATACGGCTGCAAACCACGGCACAATGCAGTGCAGAGGTACCACTGCTGGGAATAAGAGTACTTCGGCCAGTTAAGCAAGGCTAATTACCCTGAGCACAGCTCCATGCTGATGTAGCTACTCTGCTCCCACTTCTGACACAAACAAAAACATCATTCTCACAGCACCGCATCATATCGGGGAGTCAGCCAGCAAAACACTAAGATGAAAGAAACCACTCAGACTATACTGGAGGAAAACCACTTTTTAAGCTCAAACAATCCAGACATGGCATTAAACTTTTTATAGACCCCCAGCTTTAGACAGGCTGAAACCATCATTAGCTCTTCACAAGGACTGATGATGTTTGCCTTGTGTCATTCAGCCAGTAAGTTCTTCTTCATCGACAGACAGTGAGTGTACAGACAAACCCAGGGTGACTCACTGCCATCACAAAAATCTCAACCTCTTCCCATCATCAGCCACCTCCTGCAGTGCTCCAGTTGCTGTCTCTAGCCCTGCCCAGGGACAGTATCTGTGTATAGCTGCTGGCAGACACAAGGTAAGTGGTACTGTTTCCCCATCACCTAGTAAACAGAAGTAACGACTTCTTCCTTCTAAAGTGTGCAGTCAGATGCAGAAGGAAATAAATTTCTTACTATTAATGGGTTTCTCAATTTCACTGTTATGACCTCTGAAATCACCGTGCCAGCCCACAACCCAAGAGTGTGTCCATGACAGCAAGATGACCCACGTCACTCCTCCCTATGGGTCAGACACGTCTGTCTTCCAGTGCCCTTGCAAGCTTTTCTGTAAACAGCTCCAAGATGACCACAGCCATGCTGTGTTACTGGGAAACATGACAAGTTTTTGACTTGTTGTGTGTTATCAGGTTTTCAGTCTTAGGTTGTCGGACATGAAACAACAAGAAGTTATTGGTGCAGTGTAACCACTTTGTGCGGGTTAAAGGGTTGTCTGCTGCTTTACCTCACCAAAAGCAGCCGTCTCCAAACCTCACTTCTCTGTGGGAACACTGCTCACAAATGGAGGGAGCTGTAACCAGCCTGCATGGTGCTCTGACACAGGTAGATGAGGAAGGGAAAGTACACTATCCAAAGTAGATCCCCTGCCTAACACTGCCACCCAATAAGCAGTGACTACAGACCGCTTGCTCCCCTGGGAAGTGGTTGCGTTGCTACAAAGCAGCAGGGAATATCTGTGACAATGCAGCTCTTCTAAGCCTTCAACTTCAGTAACTGTCACCTTCTCTCTGTTGTTTTTTTAGTACCTCTAATGTATTTGATCTTCACCGCCACCAAATATATTTTTTTTATTAATATGTTAATAGGGATTTATGAAATACAACAGTGAAATCCCTTAGTATCTCCATTATTTCATTCCACTGTGACATTATACATGTATGGAAAGAAGCAAGACTTAAAAAGTTTTCCCAACGACTCAGAAGAGCCCACCAAATCCCAATATTTCAGCTATTCATGTTCTTGCAAGAGGAGCTGGAAGCCCCTAGTGAAGTCAGAAGACTATAAGCTATGGAAAACAGCTAACAGCAAGCTAAAGCTCCAGGAGCCGCTGACTATCCACCCCAGCCACGGCACCCCGGACGCGTTGCTCCGTTGGCTACTGCCCAAGTGGCCCTGAGAAGCGCCCTCCGAGGCCCTGCACCCCGCAGAGGGGCCCTGGCACCGCACCGGGCGCGACAAAAAGCTGCTACATTTCGGGAGGAGTGAAGTGACCGAGGGCGGGTACCTACAGCCCGCCCGGGACGGAGCACCAGGGACCCTCACCGCCTGCTGTGGCCCAGCCGCCGCGGCGATACTCGAGACAGACCTCACGGCTCCAACCCTACTCTCCGCGGCGGCGGCGGGGGTGCGGGGTGCCCGTTCCGCCCCAGACCCGGGCCGGGAACCCTGAGGAGGCCCCCGGTGCCTCGCCCAGGCTAGGCCCCGTCCCTCCGCAGCCCCCACCCGGCGCCGTCGCGCACCTCGGCCGCCGCCCCTGCGACACCCGCCGGGGCCTGGCCAGGGCCTCACCAGCTCCTTGGGCGGCTTCTCGGGGGTCTTCCCGAACAGGCCCATGGCGGCGGCCGCCGCCTCACGCCCCCCGCCACTTCCGGGTTCTCCTCACCGCCCACGGCGGGGGCGGACCCTCCACTGTGCGCATGCGCCGCCGGGCACGCCCGACTCCGCCCCTTCGCCACACATGCGCAGAGCCCCGGCCCGCTCCCGCCGGCACTGCCCATGCGCCGCAGGTGTGGGGGGGCGGGGAGGACTGAGCAACCCCGCCCCTCGCCACGCCCCTCCAGGGGGCGATCCCATTGGTCCTCGAGGCCCGGGCGCACCTGCGCTTCGCACGGCCCCATCGAGCCCCACAGCGCCTGAGGGAGGCGCGGGGCAGGGGGCTGCTGCGGGGCTGACGGGATTCGGCCAAGGTGCTTGTACTGCCTGGGCGCCTCCTCCGCGCCGGTGGCGTTGTGAACTGGAGCGGCAGGAGCTGATGCTGGTCCGTACCCGTTCAGAGCAATAAAAGCCGATGGCAGTGCAGGTTATGTCACCACCCGCCCTCCCCCAGAACGCCCAGTAGGAGTATTTACAAATCTAGTCATGCAAGGGGTGATTCAAACTAGACTTCGTATCTTTCTCCTGCAGCCCAGGGAAGACCCGCAGGAGGCCTAAAGAGAAAGAGAAGCACCTGTTAGCACAGAAGACATTGCCTGCCTTGGCAGGCTCCTGCTAAGGTTCTTTCGGAGGTGCCCCGCCAGGAAGGCCTGGCTCGTTTCCACCCGCCGCCACCCTCTCCGCAGCAAAGGGTGGGTACCCTGGCCAAAATTAACGGACAGCTTGGAGCCACCCTGCTGGGTGCTGCGGGATGAGCCCTGGCAAGTCACTCCATCTTCTTCCACCCCAATGCACAAGCTGAGACACACAAGACTAGAAATAATCACTGATGCACAGAAAGAGTGTGAAAGCTTAAGAAGAAAAAGGTGCTGTTAGCTTAATCCAACTCTAATACCTTACAATTATACTTACCCTCACTATTTATTTCCCAGAGAAAGACATTTTAATAACAGTTTCAAAAATGTACAATTCACCTTTGTCTTTTTTCCTTAAACCTCACACAGAACGAAGACTGCTCTAAATACACTTTGGAAAGGAGAGGTCTCATTTTGTATGGGGTACGAGCAGGGGGAAGCCAGCATTACAAAACAGTAGTGAAAGTGCAACTGGCAGAGAGACCTTCAGAGGTCATCTAAATCCATCCTCTAACAGAACAAAACACCAATAGTCCTCATTAAACCTACTGACATTAAGTAACCTCAGATCAATTTTTTGATATTTTCTATTTACAGTTGGCTGTCAACTTTTGGGCATGCAGAGAATAAAACACTACTTCAAGAACGCTTGGCATCTCTGTTAAGACACTTTACAAATACTAGCATAACCCAGCCCAGCAAGGAAAACAAGCAAGCAGCGAAACCGCTGACCCTGTTAGAGGCACAGTCTTCGCCCTGTTCTCCAGATTTTAAACTGTCAATGCGTTGGGTAAGGGCTGTCTGAGGTTCTGCGCTCCGTAGAAAACAATCCTGCTTGGATGCCTCTGCTGCTACTGACACAAGCATTTCATAAAATAAATACATCCAACTGTTTTTCCTTTCCTGCTGGGACTACCAATGTACTACACCAGCTGCTGTAGATTTTGAAACAGATGCATCACCAGGAATTGGATCACAACAATTTATATAACCCAGGCTAAGGGACATGAGGGGACTGAGCCTTCAGTCACAGCCATCTATTGGTCATAATTATCTGCTCATATGGATGCATTCTCTGCGGCTCTCGTGCCGCAGTTGTGTCATTCATCAGAAGGACTGGACTCGGAGAGCAACAGAGGTCATTAAAGCAAGACTTCAGCTGAAACAGGTGCACACAAAGGCTTGCAAATAAGGCTAAACCTGTGCAC
Source organism: Phalacrocorax carbo (assembly GCF_963921805.1). Taxonomy (NCBI): domain Eukaryota; kingdom Metazoa; phylum Chordata; class Aves; order Suliformes; family Phalacrocoracidae; genus Phalacrocorax; species Phalacrocorax carbo. The sequence continues at coordinate 6,812,043 of NC_087516.1, read as the reverse complement.
AAGAGCTGCTTGGGCTCAGGTGTGGTATGAGGAAGCCAGCTTTCAGCAGCAGAGCCGTGCTCCAGAGGCACACAGTGCTCTGAGGACAAGGCGTTGCCTGAACTTACTGCTCACAGTGTTTTGTGAATATAATACCTCGGCATTTTGCCAAAGCTGTTCTCCATTCAACCGAGGCAAGGCCTCGGTTCAGTGCAGGTTTCAAGACAGTCCTGAAACGATGTGGATTTCAACCCCAGCTGCTTATGATAAGCACATAGGCTAAGCGTCACACTGCCATGCAGATCAGAAACAGAAATGCTCTTTGCCTTCATTATGCCTCTCCGCTGCTCAGCTGTGGCTGTAATGACAGATAAAGGGCATGTATTGACAGGCCTCAACTGGAATAAAAATTACTTTCTGGATCTCAGGAGAGTTGGTGATATTATCCCCCTTCTACCTCCCTGCTTCAGTACTGCAGTAGGAAAAAGGAAATGAGAGAGGAAAAATTACTCTCAATTAAAAACAGGTCTTCTGATAATTAGGAGAATATCCTCCTCGGGGGACACCTGGTGACTGGAGGCATGAAACATTTGTTATTAGAAGAGATAGTGCTCAGATAACCCTGGACAGATAGAACAATGCCAGCCGGCTTTGTGAATGCCAGCCCCCCGACTCTCTGCGAAGGCACAGAGAGATGGATTGTAACTGCAAGAGGGGCCTGTGTTTACAGTTGTTGTTATCAGCTTCATTTAATTATCCTCCTTTCATACCAGATGGGCAAGAACTAGGAAAGTTATAAAACAATGCAACAGTTGAAAGCAGCTTTCCAGTTCGGCCCTTTCTTCTACTTGTGTCATTTCATGCTCATTTTTTTAAATTCTCTCCCCCCCCGCCCCTTTTTTTTCTTTCTAACCAATGTCTCTTCTCTGGATTTTCAGCCAGATGAATTCTGAAAGGTACAAACAAAACAACAGTTTCATCTTGAAATATAAAGAGAACAACAGACTCAATTTTTTATGGCATCAAACAGCTATCACCATTCTCCAAGAAATCAGAATCATGGCATGGTAGGGGTTGGAAGGGGCCTCTGGAGATCATCCCGTCCCACCCCCTGCTGGAGCAGGCACACCCAGAGCAGGGGCACAGGGCCGCGTCCAGGCGGGGTGTGAATGTCTCCAGGGAAGGGACCCCACAGCCTCTCTGGGCAGCCTGTGCCCCTGCTCTGGCACCGGCACAGGGAAGGGTTTTTTTTCCTCATGTTCAGGTGGAACTTCCCGTGTTCCAGCTTGTGCCCGTTGCCCCTTGGCTTGGTGTTGGGCACTATTGAAGAATCTAGTCGTATCATCCTGACACCTGCCCTTTAGATATTTATAGGTATTGATGAAATCCAGCAGTTGGAATCTGGCAATTTTTACTTTTACAAGCCACGACAATATTTTGCTACTTCCCGATGGATTACTTTGAGGTGGTAGAGGGGCTACCCTAAAGTCTCGTTAGATGTCTGCAGATGAGGGTGCTGGAGAGACGGCTCGTAGAAGAGGGTCTCCGTCTGATAAAGCTGTTTGTGATCAACTGTAAAGCTACCAATTGAGCAGTGAAGCACCCCAACACAGAGGGTTTAGGAAGGAAGTAGCTCCCCATGAAAGACCATCACCTTCCACTTGGCCCATGGCTAACACTGGAGCAGTGAATTCCTGCATCGCTAGGAGATGATGTATTAGTCACAAAAGTTGTGTTATATTTTTATTGTCTTCACAGATAAATCAGACCAGCAAGACATCCGTAACCATACACACAAAATATTTATCAAAACAATTAACATTACAAATCTCCTTTTAAAATAATTTATTTCACTGATTTCTTTTTAAATGGTACTGTCTTACAACATACATTATTCAACAAAGATGTGCTGAACAGACACTAAAATGAGAAACACTTAAATTAAGCAACTGTCTCCGATTAGAATTTCAATTTCACCCACATCCTAACTTGTAAACGTTTGCTGGAATACGCTTCTGTTGTAGGCTCGATTTTTGTGCTTACACAAAAAGCATCGAGTTTCCAGATGTTGAAAAGAAAAAGTTATTGTACGATAAGTATGCGTTCAGTCCAACATACAAGGCAACCAAATGATTCTGTCGTTAACGTTAGCATCATGTATATTTTAGTTCACTGCACTAACATTTAAACTAAAACTTCAAACCACATAATCTTTTAAGTGACTAACATTTAAAAGGCAAGCAGTAATATCCTGAAAGCTTACAAAGGACATCAGCACACAGCTAAGACGGGGTATCATTCGACAAAGGCTGCGGATGTGTGTATGGCTGCTTTTTTTTGTACGAAGCCCACCTGCAGACGGGGCAGCAGTGTCGCCCGCCAGCCAGCCACATCACGATGCAATTCTGGTGGAACACGTGGCCGCACGGCAAGCCCACGAGCAGACAACCATCTGCAAAATTTTCTAGACACACAACACATTCTGTACAGTGCAACATCTCAGCGGGCCAGACGGACCAGTCTGGCTCCACGTCACCTGCGGCGCTGTACGAGCCGTAGGATCGCGATTTCCGTTCATAGGGCTCGTGATGACAATATTTATTGGCACATGAACAGGTCTCGGCACCGCACCGAGGCTCTCCTTCACTGCACCTATGAAATGCGTTTAGCTCATCGTCCTCCGAGACTTCTTTTTCACTGCTGAAGACCTCTTTGTTTTCACTGTCAGAGTCACTTTCGCTGTCTTGAAAGGTTTCCAGCATTTCCTCATCGGAATGGACACCAAGGCATTTAAACCTCCACATCGGCAAGTTTTTTATGTAATCGGTTGGTATCAGAGGGTGAAGCCAGAGATCGGGGAAGGCCAACCGCTCTAAGAACAAATCCGGGTCATCATCCCAATCCGAGTCAAAAGGAAAGTGTTGAAAAGAAGCAATAGGATGAAACAAGTAGCTGGTGTACCAGTCCCACAGGCTTGACAGCCACTCCAGGTTATTAGCATTTACTTCATCGGTGTTGTTATTGCGTCTTCTTTTCTTCTCGAAGTAATCAATTAGTAAACCATGACCAAGGTACGTGCTGAGGAAGAGGGCTGGATGCGAAGAGTAGAACATCCAGTCGGCTCTTACCCAAGAAGCCAAAGTAGTTGTGTTAGAATACCTGAAGAGTTTTAAACTGTACTCATAAAAGCTGTCTAAGTAGGGTAGTTGCAAAAAACCTAACACAGGTAGCCAGGAAATAATTAATAATGAATTATACGTCCCTAAAGTGCTTATAAGAACCACAAAACGCTTTATAGTAGCACCTTGTGTAATAAACAGGTCCATCCAAGCCATCAGATTAACCAAAACTAAGCTTAAAACAAATAAATCATTCACTTCTGGTTGCAGCGAGCGCAAAAAGGAATCCATGGCACGTAGTGATATAAATTCACCAGTGTTATTTCCGTACCTGTAAATCCCCTCGGGAGTCCTAAGTATGTACGATGGTGTCTTGTAGACACCAATTTCTGCCATATAACTCTTATTGTCCCAGTTTTCCACGTTCACAAAAATAAACTCTACTCTTCCAGTAAACTTTACACTTAGTGCAGAGAAGAACGCCGGAGGCTGGTCAAGGTTGGCAAACAGGTATATTTTCACACGGTACTGGTCACTTTTGTTCCATTCTTCTTTTAAATGTTCGGAGTTGTAGATGGTTTTGATCCGAGAAGCAGCATGGGCTGTGATCCATTTGAAAATGTGCTCCACTTCAATTTTGCGCCCGCTGTATTCCTTAAGCATTACTTTCCCCTTGGAGGTACTGGTTTGTGGAACTGACATAATGAGGGTGGATTTCAGCCAACCCCTCCTCCGGCAGTATCTACAAAGAAAATGGCAGGTTACATTAGAGGGTTTCATAACCCTGGAGCTTCAGGCCTTAAATTTCTGTTATGAGCCCAAAAATGAGACATGCCGAGCACCTGGGGATCTTTACATATAGTAGTAGGAAATACGGGCACCCAAATGTTCTCTGGCAAAGCGTATTTATTCTTGCAATACCTTTGCTATCTGTCTTACAGAAGTGTTGTAAAGAGGAAGAGGAACAGTGTTAATTTTCGTGGGGCATTACTGTAAACAAGGCCATACAGTCATTCACGCTTTGTAACTGGATTTGAAAAATATACAAGCCAACTCTTCACTATAAAGCTTTAGTCTCAGAAGCTGTTTTTCCTTGGCCTTCCAGCCAAGCAGATAACCACTGCAGTGTAACTCCATGTCTCACAGCTTTCCTGAGCCTGCAGATAACTTTCCCAGTGCTTCCTTCCATCCTAGTTTTGCCAAGCAGCGGCAGGGCGAAGTTAACAAGACATCGGTCTGCTTGCAGTTGCTTTAACGAAGCCAACAAGTGTCCGCTTCCTACAGGGGCCATTTTGGAAGGATGCAGGCAGGCTAAGGGGTGTGGTGAGAGAGCTCACCGCAAAACCGGGGGAGGAGGAAGCCGACACGTGCTGCCAGGTGATTTGGGCTATAAGAACACCCCCACTGCCTGGCAGGCTGGGTGCTGAGATGGGATGAACTCCAAATCCACACCTAAAAGAGGTGGCTCTTCAAGGCTGAAACGTAAGTCATGGTCCAGACCCCAGTAACTATGAGATGAGTCTGATGACTCAGAAGATGCCTTCTCTCATGTATCTGTCCTACCAGCATCACTTTACATTGCCACCCAATTCTAGTCCTCCTTTAGGAAATGTCTGTCAAGTTTCAACAATCAAAACCTCAGGCAGCCAGCAGGCACGCAAACTGTCTCCAAGAACCCTCACGTTGACATCAGGGCCATCAGCCTCATTCACTAGCCATCTCACCTACATCCTCCCTGGCTTTGGTCCATCACTGTACCTTTTGACAATTACAACTCCCTATCTCAGGAATCCGAATGTAACATTTTTAGAAGGAGCCATAAGATATTACCCTACTAATAGAGGTATCCTGACTACTGTAGTATGCAGTTCCTCTGAATTTCAGCTGCAACCTGATGAAAACGCATCACAGGGGTTTACTCAACAAAACACTTCTTGTATTAGGAAAAAATAAATTAATTTAAAACGTAATATTTGATCATAGTATTAAGACTAGATAGGACCTATGCAAAGAGAAACGCTGCCAAATTTTTAAGACGTTTAAATACCAGTGTTTTGAATACACAAAGTTATTTTCCGTAAACGCTGCGAAGTCTAACAATTTTCTCTTATGATTAACTTTGAGATTTCTGTAAACATTTAGGGCTTAAGCTGTGTAAGGCACGTGCAATGCTAGATAAAGTTTCCCATCACATGAAGCAAATGCTTCCAAAAAAATGTTAAAAAATATATTCTTCTTACAGCAGCACAGAATTATTAATAGCTTCACTGGCTCTGCTCGTCTTCCTTGTTCGAAACCATACGCAAACAACAGTGAGTCTTGCACAGCACAAGGGTGTGTGCAAGTTTATATATAAACATATACACATTTGTCAGGGAACAGAATTTGTCAGTAATCCCGAGAAGCAGGCGCTGTTTGCAAGGTTCGTGCTAACCTGTGTTCCTCCTTTTCCAGGCGGCAATGTAAAAACTCTACACCTGACACAGCTCTCTTACATAGGCTATATATATATTCAGCTTTGTCCTAAGCAAGCACAGTTCCTGTCCCCACACGCCTGGACTATAAGGCCAGATTCTTCTATTCATTCCCTTCTATTGCTGTGTTACGCTCCGCATAGTCTAATCATCTATTTCCCACACGACGCTTTAGGAAGCTGCAGATCTGTGTTTCTGATGCTGATAAATAATGTAATGGAGACTTCTGAACAGACTTCAGGAGAGATAAAAACATGAATAAAGCCACCTTCTGTCACAGCTACTTCTACAACACAGCAAGCCCTGCTGCCAGAACACAGCTGAGCCTTAAGACATTCTCAGGATTTAGATAATCCTTTAAGAACATACCTGGGGTCACTGGAACAGTTAAATGTGCCAGTACGTATGCCAAATCTTGATACTTTCTTCACCATTTTCTCCCAGTGGACTTTACCCACCAGCGGGCTTCTGTCATTTGCTACGACCTATTGCCAAAATAAAAGAATAATTTAGTATCATAGTAAGTTTGCTTCCTGAAGTAAAGCGCGAGTTTTATGAAAACAGAGATCTTGTCACCCTTGATACTGTTTTCTCCTCTTAGAACATACAATAGGTACGTACAACTCGTAGTCACACTAAGTGTCTTTGGAGAGTGAAACTCTAAGACAGAAATATAGTTTCTGCAGGAAGACAAAAGTGCATCACCATTTTAAGTACCTGTTAAGATTTTAATAATCAGTGGTAGGTAACAAAAACCTTGGGAAAATAACAAAACTGTCATTAACCAGTTCATAGTAGGGGAGAAAGGAAGAGGGTGCAGCAGGTTCCTCCTCTTTGCAGTAGAAAAAGACTATTATTTTATTACAATTCTCCATGAAAAGTTAAAACATGCCAAAGAAATGTCTCAGAGCAAGTAAAAGGAGTTGGAACGTAGGTACCTGGTACCAGATTATACTGCCAACAACCACTTCTAAGCGGTAGAAACCAGTAGTTAAACTCCCAGATAATGCTTAAAAATCTTGACTCCTTCCAGCTTTGCCAGTGACTCACTCCGCAACCTTACGTGACTGTTCCACCAACTCCAATGTCCTATCTTCCATTTCATGCTCTGTGATATATCCCAAGGTCTAATTTGTTCTAACCTAGTATATTAAAGCAGTACACTTCAGGTTACCTAGACGTAAGCTTCTGCAAACACGAATGACAAAGAATTAAGCACTCATCCTCTGACTTATAACTGTACAGGGATGGGGAAAAGAAAAGAAAAAAGAAAAACCTGCCTGCCTGCAGTTGACAGGTAATTTTGAATGACGTGACTGATCATGCATTATTCCATGAGCCATCGCAGTTTCTATTTTAGAAGTGCCTCACATGCTTCTGCAGGCTTGCTGGCAACCACTTAGAATATATTTTAAAATTAAGTTTTGAAACCACCATTTGTTAGGTATTTGTTTACCTGCCATTAAACTTCTCCCAGTCATTTTCTGACTTAATAACCTCAAATATCAGCTTTTCTCTGGAAGTTCAGTTCTCACCATGACTGTACAGGTTAAGACGCAGACCTGGAATGCATTTATGGCCTTTTGACTCAAGAAAAAAAAAAAGTCTGCTTTGTGGTAAGTAGCATCCTCTCAGCAACATCAAATAAATAAGAGAATTCACTAAGCAGAACATTCTACATAGGGAAACAAGGTTAAAGTGAAGTTACAGATTACATTCCCATTCTACTGAGCCCAAAATGTTTAAATAAAACCAGAGGTGAAAATCTAGACAAGAATCCTTCAAGTTATCTCAAAACACACACATCACACAGAAAAGCCTTTTTGATTAACTGAACATAACCTTCAAGCACCGAGATGACCAGCTGGTGAAATCTGCTGTATTGCTGAGGCTTCTTTACATCACCCAATGTAACTGAGACAATTACTTCGGGTATTTTAAACTTCCTCCTTTCATATTTCAGCAAAAGAGACCACGTTCCTAAAGACACCTTAACGCCCACATATCCTCAGAGCTACTACGGCATGATAAATGCACCCAACATAGTAAGGTATCACTACGTTTTATTGGTAAGCAGAGAAGTAAAACATCGATAACTGAATTACTCTTTGGTACAACTACTCAGAGATCTTTTTTCTTCCAAAATTCTGCGTGCATGTTCTGAAACAGCCTAGCACAGTTGCTGAGAGAACGCTATTGTTAGGTGCAGGAGGACTGATTCTGCCCAGCTGCTTCTTCTGTCTGATATGACAGTATTCACTTTAAGTGTCAAGAGAAGGAGACTTTCTTCCTTTGAGGTGGTCTTCACATTTTTTCGTTTTCTTGCAAATATGGTCACCGGTATGTTTTACTGCCATCTGGCTGTTTCTACTTGTGGATTTTTAATACCAGTTTAATTCCCTTCCTGTGAAGAAGTCTTTCCTCTTGGAGGAAGTTATTTACGCTGAAGGACGACGACAGAACTAGCAGTTTGTATTTTGGAACTAGACAGAACCCTACTGTGGTTCTGCACACTGAAGCTTTGTAAAATTTCTTGGGCTCATGTTTTTTTATGTCATTATGGCAAAAAAATCCCAAATAAACACATCCTTTGCAGCTGCTCCTTGCAGACAACACCCTCTTACAACATTGGGAGTTCACCACAGAGGCAGGGGTTTGCATTTTAGAAAGCAGTCATCATCTCCATGCATGAGGGAGTCTGAGAAAATACTGCAGGTTAAGCAATCACAATGTAACTCGGTTTAAATTAAAGATCACTTGCAAACACTTGTAACAGATTTTATTTAAGATGTGTGAATTTTTGTAAGCTAACAAATTTAGCTTAAAAACCTGTGACTGAGGAAGCCAGGAACTTGAATGTGAAAGAGGCCTGGAAATGCTTCAAGTCCGAGCTGTTAGAGCTATCAGGATTTTATATTTCAAGCAAGGGCAAAAAGTTGTCAAGTCCTGCACTCCTCCCTAGCAAGCACTTCCAAAAAGATGTTAGAAATAATTTAAGAATCTACAAAGGAATGAAAAAAAACAGTCAAAAGAAAGAGTTGGCAAAGAAAGATATGTAAGAACTATAAAAAAAGGAAAAATGAGCAATTCAAGTTAGACCATATGAAGAATATTACAAGCTACAGCAAAAGGTTTTTCAGTCACACGAATAAGACTAGAACAGGGAGGAAAGCAGCAGGGTCACCATACAATGGAAATAGGACAGAAACGGAAGATAATTTTCTTTTTAAAATGAAATTAATGCGCTGACTCAGTTTTCAGTGAAGAGGAGATGGCTGGTCACGGACAGGTTAGTGAGTTTGAGAAGAGACTGTCTCACCTGAAGGTGGAAACAAATCTTAGATAACTCAGTGCACTTACATCAGAGTAAGCCGGTGATGTCCACCCCAGAACTGTAACACGAGCATACAAAATCACAGATGAACCTGCAAAGATTCCTTATAAAACCCATCAGACTCATTTATATTTTGACAGGAGAATAACAAGTTGGTAACTATTTTTAAAAGCGAATGAAAAAATTATCGCACCAGTTTGATCTCAACAGTATGCAAGACTGTAGAACAAATTTTAAAGGTGGAGAGATGGCTGAATTTTCCACTCCTTTCCAGCATGGAATTACTAAATATGTATCATTCCCGATTAAGTTGTAAGTTAAAAATCCATCTCTTCCTGGAGGAAAAGCAACAAGTTTCAAGAGAAAGGGAATGTAGTACCCCGCCTGTACTTTATGGTACAGTATCGTGTATTGTGCCACACGGAAAATTTTCATGAGAACTGGAGATAAGCTTTTACGGTGAGTAAAAAAAGAAAGACGTTTTAAAGCGAGTAAGAAATTGGTTAAGGCAAGAAAACATCAAAATGCCAGAAAGGTGCTAACAGATTTAAGATATTTACCTTAGAGCTCAGTTCAGCATAGATTCCTATTAATGCCCTTCCTGCAGAAACCAGAAGTCTCCCAAAACCATTTGTAGATGACATAAAATTGGGAAGTATGTCTATGTACAAAAGAGGATTATAACGCTGTACAGGAAGAGCTGCACAAATCTTGTAATGCAGAGTGTCAGAAATGAAATTGAATTCAATAACGAACAGGACACTCAAGGAGTTCATCAGTTAGAAACAGCGATGGGAGGAAAAGCTTGTGTCTATTAGTTGATCCAAAAAGAACTATGAGCCATCAATATTAACTAGCTAGTGAAGGAAGCAAAGCCCAGGATATATTATGCCCAACAAAACAAACTGGTTGACTGACCTCACATACTGGGAGTAGTGGGTTAGACATCAGGAGCCAGTGAAACTAAAGGGCCGTGTCAATTTAAGTGCAACAGGAACAAATGAGCCATGAACGTGCTTAGGCCAGAAGTTGGATACACGTTTCCAAGAAGAGGGGAACAGTCAACGTGAGTATTAGACTCAGACAACTTATAATTGAAGAAAAACAGCAAGCTATTTTATAAACACATATTCCATAGTCTAGCAGAGAGCTGAACTCACTCAGCAAGAAGGTCCCTTTCAGTCACATGCTCTATTTCATTTTAAAGCAATAAAAACAAAGATTACTATAGAAGAAAGGATCTTTCATGAGATCAGCTAACACAGCTGGGAAACAAACACCACGTTTAGGGGAACACAAACCCTTCAAGCTTTTCTTATTAGCTATGTTCACCATCTGCAAAATATCATGTTAGAGTGACAAATAAGAAAATGAAGATAACCCTGTTAATGCATTGGTCATCTTAATGGGCTAAGAGAATCCAACAGGATCAAAGTAACCCTGCCATTTAAGAGTCCCACATCACTGAGTAGATCTGCTCCCTGACATCCAGCCCAGGCCAGAGGACTGGCTCTAACTGCAGGGTCTGAATTACCATCTTTGTGCATGAATTACTGCCTGCTTTAGTGGAAGAAGATGCTGGAGAGAAAGCCAGGACCTCCCTAGACATCCATCCACAAACTTCCTCTAAGTGTCAGACACGAGTTTCTTTGTACTCCACCTGTGAAGTTGGGAGGACCATGCAATAACCCAAAAGGTCAGGAGATTCTCAGCCAACAAGACTGAAATACTACAGGTTAGTTATACCACCAAGACATGCAGAGTAAAATGGAAAGACGGGGGGTTGCAAATCTCCTTTATTTCTACACGTTCTGATTCCACTTTCTTGTTTAGTTTCCATAAATACCTAAAAAGATGGCTTCCAGATACCCGAGAAAACAAAGCTAAAACAGAGTTCACCTAGAGACTGGTATATAATACTGAAATCATCAAAATCCTGATGGTTTCAACTGCCATTTGCATAGGTAGCTTTTGCATTGGAAGAGCTCTCCTGACTTTAAGTTAGACAGAACTGTCCCAAAAGAGGATAATCGAGAACGTAATTAGCAGAGTCATTTTGATCTATAAGTTAAAATAGTCATAGATATGACATTAAAGAAGTGAACAGACTTTAAGAGAAAATACCCTGGAGGCAGAAAGATACAAACACTTTGAGAACCACGACAATGTCACAAGACACTTTGCCTCTCTTGCTTAATCCAAACCAAAAGCGTCTCAGGTAGATGCCTAGATATCGCAGTATCTACTTAGTAACGTTCATCAATGTAGTTGCTTCTCAATTTTCCAGTTACCATTAAGGATTTTTTAAAAATTATTTTATGAAACATATATTCTTAAAATACCAGTAGAAGATGGGACAGAAATGGAAGTGGCTCAAGGAAACACTGCTGCTGTTGAAGAGTTTGCTGTAGCAGTGTGATATGCAAAGACAGATTCCTGCTCTGGTGCTCCAGCAGTACTTCAGCACGACCTGCTAGTAGCCTTATTTGAGCATTCGCCCATTTTCTGTTCATTTAAACCAGATATTGTTCCAGCCCTTTTAGACAGCTACGTAGAGATTTCGAAACAGGTCGCTATACAAGGTTTGGTCTCAGTAAGTTTTGAAGCTCACTCACAGCTAAAAAGATTCAAATATCACAAGGCTTGAAAATGAAAGTCAGAAATCAACAAATGCAGAACAAACAAGGCTTCATGGTATTTCAGCTCTCCTTATTTTAATTGAAGGAGCTAGAATTGGTTATTTCCTCTGCTTTCTCCTACGGTTAGGATATACAGAGCAAAAATGTACTAACCCTCTGATGCATAAGAAGAATTACAGTACGATGGGGGAAAGAGCTAACAGATACTGTCATAGCAAAGATACCAAAATAGGATTAACTGGTGCTTTTTTAATGGGGAATAAGCCCTACAATGAACGGTGCACAAGACCGGTATACTGTCTGGAACGAAAACAACACTCTTAACAAGTTGCCTCTGCTCCAACAGCTGGCAGCAACCCGAGTATTTTGCAGACCACAGTATACGCAAGGGTAACTTCCCACAGAACCTGAACACCCTTAACAGATAGCTTTTTTTAAAGAGGACATTTTTAAATCAGCCCTTGAAACTAGTAATTATTGCTTCTAACAGCCTCAGGAATCTAACGCAACCTCAGTACCACTAAAGGGGAAAACATCCTGACGAATTGTCTACTTTGCACGTTTGACAGCCCTTGCGCCTTGCTAGTTTGATTAAGAGTCATTCCATTTGTGTTTGTTACATTGCGCCAGAACATTAAAAAAAAAACTCAAAGCAGAAAGCAAGAATTGCGAGATCATCACAATACAGCAGAAGCTCCCAGCTCAGTGATGCACATGTGTTTTTTATATGGTTTTTTTGTGATGGAAAAATATTCACATTGGCATCATCTCTCAGCCTTTATGGGTTAGGAGTATGTGCCATGAAAGGAAGAGAAAACTGTATCCAAATGAAAGCGCCAAGGGAAGCTCAGGCATTGTCTAAGCTGGAATTCAGCCAGGATGCCAGGTGTCAGGCACACCTGCTCATACCAAGAGCACACAATTTTGAATACGCATGAATAGTCAAAACTTGGTTTTATGGCTTAGCCACAAAGACAACAACTCCAAGCGCTCATCAACTCTGGGCACTAGGGCACTGTGACGGGCTTTAAACCATCAGGAAGAACAAAACCTATTTAATAAGAGACACCATTTCCTGCTGTGCACACACAAACACGTACAAGTAGTTCTCTTGGGAGCGGTCAACCCTCGCCTGCCTCAGCTAGTCAGTCTCTGCACAAAGGAGTACAGACATTTGAATTGGAAAAAACTGCGTGATTTTGCCAAAGGCAAGCCTGATTTCTAACTGACTTGATGAACTGGTAAGGTTGTGTGCATGCAAGAATTGTCAGTCTGGTTCGGCAGTTCCAGTTTGAGATATCCAGACCCCTGGAGGTCCAGGAACTCCTCCATGGTGCCTGCAGAGGTTAAACGAGCAAAGGAAGCCTGACAGTACTGTAATGAGTCCGTGCACTTGCTGGAAGGTTTTTAGGGATCCACAAAGATACAAAGGTTCAAGAGCCCTGGTCTGTTAATTAAGCTTATGTACTTTTGCTAGAACCCTTTGCAACGAACAGCTATGTTGCAAACTATCCTGCAATAGATAAAGCAGAAGTAAAAATACTTGGACAATTCTTATTTATAAATACAATTAATTATAAATGGGCTGGTGAGTTATTTAGAAGCATGGAAAAAAATCCCACTTACTCCAGATAATGTCAATAAGTTTCTACATGACTGTCTGTACTTTTATTAATTCTGAGACATCTCACACTCTTTATTATTCAGCACTCTGCTGACAAAACTGAATTTCCGCATAGTTGCTCTTTCCTAAGAGCTCACAACTGGTTCAGAATCCATCCATATGGATTAAAGATGTCTGGAGTTGTTTTACTTTTCTTTTCTGAGAAAGAGACCGTGATCAAAATAGCCAAAGGCAGAAGACTACATCCATTCAAACGTGCAAAAATTAACCACTTCAAAATTACCTGCGGTTTCTCAAGGGAGCTGGGGGTGATCTATGCACCAATCTGAACAGCTCAGTTAAGCTACCAGTTAAGTCAGAGATTGAGAATAAATGAGCTTCTGTAGTGAATTAACACACACATGCAGGCGATATGAGAACTATTACATTCGACCTGATGGTATTCTGCACTCTTGACTGGATATGAAGATTCTCAAGAAGAATACTGAAAGTTAAAGTTGGGTATCCTACGTTAAATGATCCTAAAGGGCTACTGGAAAAGACACAAATACTGAACAACTTATTTTAAAAGAATTGAGTGTTTCTACTTAATTTTCTTGTAGCGAGAACAACTGATCACCTGGCAAAATTAAAAAGGCAAATATGAAAAATACTCATCCTACACGCAAGCAAAAGAACAAACGAACAACCACCAAAATCCTGTAGGCACATCCCTTGCTCTTGTGACTACATCGCTTGAAGAAGAAGTTGAGATGCAGAATGGACTGCAACATTTCATGCCCATAATAATGTCCTTTGCACACTTACCAGGCATGAGCAAAACACTTGTCCTCCTGATTCAATGCCAGGAAGAAGGTTCCCTTTACTTCTCTCTACCACTATGCTACAGTAGGGACTTAAAATAAAAATTTACATTAATTTAGATTTTAACTTCATTCAAAGAGGATTTTTATCTGTAGATCATTTACTGCATGCTTTAAAAAAAGCCATAATGACTACTGCATGTGACAGGCTTCTAGAGACTAACCAGAGAGCATGAGCCATAGCAGGGTCTGGAAAAGCAAGAACATTACTCCTCTACCAACAAAAGAAGCAGCTCTACAAACTACCACTTGTCCTCCTTGCCAGCCAAAGAAGTGCACAACAGCAGCTGGCAAGCAAGAAGAAAGGCATAAAAGGAAAGGTGATGAGATCATGAGCTAATAGGGGAGAGAACATGCTGCTCTCTGTGGCTCTAAGGAAGCTCCACAGAGGGCACCTGTGAACAGCTACACTGGCAAACAAATTATCATTGAACTTGGACGCTTTGCACGTGGATTTCCAGTAAAGAAACAAAGCACTGTTTCCTTCTGTGTGGACTTTGACTTTCTTCAAAGAATTCATCTTACTGGCTCTAAATGATAAATTCACATCCAATTTTGTGTCAAACCTACCAAGAAACAGTAATTGTTTCCTCTTTTCCCTTTGATTCTCTGCAGACTGTGATGGCTATCACATTACCAGCCTGTGCCACCCCAGGAATTTCATTTACATGCACTGGAAAATAAAAATCATCTTCAGAGTCCCCATCCTCCCATACATCATCATAAAGTCTTCAAAACCATCTCAACCAACAGCCACTGTGCTATTTGAGCCAGAACCATTCCTCTCCCTCCACTGCTCTCCAGCAGCCCCCATGGAACAGAGATTCGGGGTCAGGGTCCTGAAAAGGATCTGGGGATCCTTTCTGCTTCCCAGGAATGCCCCAACCTTGTCTGCGGTCACCAAACCCATCCGTGAGGCACCCTCACTCTCATACCGTCCCCTGCCTAAGCACCAAGCTGAATAATTAGCTGTAAAGGAGCTCCATCCACTCCAAAGGATGCCTAATGGTAAAGGGGAATGTGCAGGGGAGGCTAATCAAGAATTAGAATGGGGAAGTGATGACAAAAAAAAACAGGTCTGCAGGGATGAGATCTAAGAAAAGAGCATGGGGAAACGTGTGACAGGACACAAAGAATCCAGCTCAGGAGCCATCCAGACAGGAGTTACGGTGGGGAAAGGAGCAAATGAAAACTCAAAGTGATGAAAACCCAAAAGGCGAGAATGAAAAAAAGGAAATTTGACATGTCTAGTGGTTTTTATTGTGGAAACAGACAAACAGCATGCAGCAAGTAAATTATTCAGTAAATTCCACTAATTTTTTTTCCACAGCTATTGTGACCAACTGAATAGCTGTGCAGATAATCCCAGAATGATGACAACATTCATCACACTAGAAATATCAAAACGCAGCCTATCTGATCTGCTATTATGAAGCTAGCTGAAAAAATATTACGATTAAAATTCTGCACAAACAGACAACAGAGAACTACCATATTTTACTCTTTTGAGCTGCACAGGGAGGAGGGAAAGTTTTTCAAGGCATATTCATGCTCGTATTTGTCAACTAGCTTGGAGATGCGTAAACTTCATTTCAATGCCCT
Organism: Phalacrocorax carbo; assembly: GCF_963921805.1. NCBI lineage: Eukaryota > Metazoa > Chordata > Aves > Suliformes > Phalacrocoracidae > Phalacrocorax > Phalacrocorax carbo. The sequence continues at coordinate 6,796,409 of NC_087516.1, read as the reverse complement.
GTCTCTGCTTGAAGCATCACCTTCGGTATGATTTAAACCCGAAACTTAGATTCAATAAACTCCAAATAGGTCTTTCCCAAAACACAAATGCCATTTCAACTGCGAAGGCAATCTGTCCTCTCATTGTCTATTCTAGGGTGAGATCTGATGTGGTGACAGTGCCAGTCTAGTAACAGGAAGTCATTAAATCTTGATAATCCATTTAAATAGAAAACATGAAGTGAGGAGACCAGACAAACCAGGCAGGAGAGCTGTCAACTGAACAATTAATTGTCTGGTGGAGAATTCTGATTGCCTGATGTGGCTGTTAGCAGAGAACTTAAGCCTGGAAAAAAAAATTATCTTATACAATAGAGAAGCGGATGCAGAAAAGCATTTTTACATTTTGGTCTAGGTTACTTATGTTCTCAAGAGTGATGATAAATTGCTTCAGAACCCCATTTGCACAAGTCTTTCTTTCTTTTCCTAAATGTTCTCTTATTCTCACGCAGACCTGGGGAAGCACACTCTAAAATCGGTGGGCCCACAAGGTTTGGGGGAAGGTTAACTTTAAGCTGCTGGAATATGTTGTAGCAGCAGCCTGCTAGCCTGGGAAGCAGATCCTGAGATCTTGCTGTTGTGAAGAGGCAACAGAGATTTTAAGAGCGCTCTGAGCCCCTTAAATAAACAGAAGCTTAACCTGGTTGGGTCTGAGCATGTAATGCAACGAAAAGGAAGAGCAACACCAGAGCCACCTCTTCTGTGCCAGCTGGGAGCACCTACACTAAATGCACCCACTTCACCCATTACACAAGCTCTTACAATATCAGGGCCAAGCACTTACACAGTCTGTGTACTTGAGCGTGTACTGCTTTGCTTGTTTTCTGGTTCTAAAGTACCTGGTTTTCAAAAAGTGATCTGCAGAATAACAGGTTTTTTTTCTTCCTGTCTGTGTAGGAAGCCTGTCACTTCCAGCCTTTCTTGTTTTATTGAACAGATTTATTCTTTATGATCTCCCTGATGTAGTTTATCTTTGCTACCATCTCTCTGTTGCACGCTTTCACTACTAGTTACCTACCCTCATAAACTCCTTTGAAACACATTTTGGATGTGATAAACATATAAAAATAAATGATCAGACTTCTATACCTGTACCAGCCAGATCCCATCTTTTGTGTCTTCTACAAGCTCATAGAAGTGCATTTCACCACTAAAGTTTGTACTGGAAACCGATTCAGAGGCCTCTTCCTCCTTGAGAGCAGAATAAAGCTCTCCTTCCATGAGGTCTCCTGAAAAAGAGGCAATTGGATACATTCCATTAAAATGACACTTGAAAAAGATCCTTTCATAAATTCCAGTAACAGTTTAACTAACTGTATTTTACATGGCTGCTCGAAGAACCTTTTCAGTACTAAGGTAGCTAAACTTTAAAAGATACTTCTGTTAGTGACATGACTATGAACAATTTGACTTCAGCTGCCAGACCACAGGAGACATTAATGCTATGCTTCTGATTACACAGAGGTACCACACATGCAACCAAACGCACAAAATAAATTAACACCTTCTAAGCCTCACTCCTGAAAAGAGCAATATTCAGTGGCCAAGAGCAATTTTAATTCATGTATCTTTGCTTTCCTTTCACAGGGCTAATTTTGCAGCTACCAACTTCTTAACACTGATAATTCAGACAGACTTTCACAATTCTAATCAATAATTTTGTACAAAAACCCCGTATTGATTGTCCCATTCCAATAAAAAAAATCTCAGGTAGAATAATTTAGGTGTTGGCTTCTGTTTGCACAGTTGGAAAAAGTTCCCATGAACTCCAGTCCTAGCGACATAAAGAGCTTACAGTAAAATCATCTGATAACGTTTCCTTTGTAATCTCATTTCCTTCTTATGTCTTGTTTCACAATCATTACAAACGCTGCTAATGGCAACTAGCATTCTAGTAACTAATCTATTAAGCTTGAAGAAATTAAGTCTTGTCCAAAAAGGTTGTTTCATCCAAAATAGAAAATAAAAAAAGCGTTGCAGCTGAAACCCTTGCTGGGTTTCCAAAAGTATTCACAGAACTTAGGAAGAAAAATTATGGAAAAATGCTGTAAAGCCTGTTGGTATAAGAAGTGTTTCCATGACATTTAAGAAGTCATTAATACAGTTTGTTTGGTGTTAAACACTTCCCTGCAACATTTGCAGCCCAAACATCATGACATCATGGAATTACCTGACAGCCAAGGAGTGAAAGTGATTGGAAACAAAAGTGAAATCGCCTAATGCTTTTTACTGTTGGAGCAGCAAGGCAAATAAGCACCATAAATAATGAACGATAAAAGCAAATTAGATTTAAAAGTCCAGCATTAAAATCAATTATTTAAAAGGAGTTCGCATTTTTAAGGTTATGGAACTCCCTATATTCATCCAAACCCTTTTCTTTTTCTGTCCGGACACTGGAGCCCGTCACTGTGTATCCTGATCACCGGGGTTTCTCTCCCCAGTACCAGCAGCCCTTCGATCATCGATGTGAAAGCAGCTACTCACGTTTTCCTGCCTGGCTGGCAGCACCGCTGTTACATCAGCCCCACCTCTGCGCCCCTGGGGCCAGCTCCCCCCGACCACTCCAGGCAGCATCCTTGGTTTCACGAGTCTCCTGCCATTCCTTTCACCTCTGTTGCTCTTCACCCCTCACTATCCATCACCCCCAGAAGCCCACCTCTTTCACCGGGTATTCCCTACTTCTGAAACACCTCCCTGCCTTTTTTCCAAGCCACTTTCTGTGTGTAGGATCTACTTCTGCTCCTCTTCTGTAAAACCACCACCGTTTTCCCTCGGTACCCATCCCTTCTGCTCCTCAGCTATAAAACTGCTCCTTTCCTCAGGACCCATCTCAATGGCAATACCTGTCGTAAGACCAGCAGACGGGTAGGAGAGGAACGCATGAGAAAAGCTGGCCCCAGCTGTAAATACTAACCCACTGCACGTATTTGAATTCCTTCCTCCTCGTTTTTCACGCCATTCAACCTCGGCTCTCACCCGTGCCACCACCACCTCGCCGCCCTGACCCCAACCGCCCGCAGCGCCCCGGCGTAACTCGTTGGTAAAAGCCATTTCTCGATGACCCGTCAACCGAGGCCTTCCCTCCATGCAGCCTCTTCGGGCTTAAAACGCCGCGAAGGTTTTTAACGTCACTGTCCCCGAGCTTCCCCCTTGCCTTCCTCCATTTAACTGCTCCGGAGTCTCGGTCCTCAGTGGGGGAAACCAGTTCGTTTCCCAAATTCCCAGGCGTGAATTCCCGCAGGTGTGGGAAGCGGGGTGCGGGTCTCCATCCCAAGGGCGGCCGGAGCCCGGCCGGAGGTCGCTGGGGATTGCCTTCCCCCACGAAGGGGTGGCAGGGGATCGACACCCCCCCCCCCCCGCCCACGCGTGGGTCACGGGTTGGGGGGGAACCCCGCGTACCTGACTTCTCCACCAGCTCCCGCACATCCTTCTTCTCCGGCAGCCCCGAGTGCCCCAGCCCCCGGCACTCCAGGATGGTCCGCAGCTTCCTGAAGCTCAGCGCCACCGGATCCACCAGCTGCGTGGCGAGAAAACCGCTCTCGTACCACGCCACGGCCTCGAACACCCTGGCCAGGACGAAGAGAGCCAGGAAGTAAAGCAGCAAACAGCACAGCTTCACCCACATCTTCCCGCCGGGGAGGGGGGGAGCTGCCCGCCGAGGGGCCGCGGGGGGGAGCCGAGCCGGAGGCCGGGCCGCCGCGGGGCGGGGAGCGGAGCCGGGCCGGGGGGTGTCAGAGCCGCGGAGCCACCACCCCCCCACCTCCCTCCCGCCGCTGTCCCCGCCCCGGCCCAGCCGCCGCCGCCGCCGGTGGAGACATAACAAGTGACGTCGGCAGGCGGGGACGGCGAGGGGAGGGGCGGGAGGGGGCGGCCGGTGCTGCCCCACCGACCGGCACCGCCCCCCCCCGGTGATTCAGCACCCGGTCACTCGGGTGCCACCGCGGACCCGCCCCCGCCGCCGACTTCGGACCCGGCGGCTGCGCTCGCTGCGAAAATAAAACCCAGCAACCTCCCCCTAAATATCGCAGTTCCTCGGATATCGGTTACCGGGGCGATCCATCCCCCCCGCGACGGGCGTTTTTCGTAGAAAGAAAAATGTTTACCCGGCCGGAATTAAGCCGGTCTTTTCGGCCAGTTCTAACAAATCCTAACGGGCTGAGTTTATTTGGATTCGGGTCGGTGCAAGCTGCTGGGCGCAGGTACGATCCCACCGCGCCCCGTTCCTGCGCGCCAGCCTGGCTCCCAGCCCTGCCAATAATAAAGTGAAATCCATCTGCAGGGGTTGAAACTGGGATTCCGCTGCTTGGCGTTGGCTCCCGAGCACTTGGAGCAGGTCGCGATAACCTGACATTGCGAGGCGAGCGGCACTGCGATGTCGGACAAAGGTTTAAATTGGGGCTGTTCCACCCGTCGGGAGCGTTTGGAGTGCGGCGTGGATCCTCCTTTAAGTGGTGGATCCACAAATAATCATCCCAGGCTACCCAAGAAGCGTTAGGCTGCAAAGACGCGATTTAATCTGCTACAGAAGATGTCTTGAGACATTGTTCTTTGAGATGAAGGCCCTCCTCAGAAGGAAACTCAACATTTCTTTTGCATGTTTAGTTATTTTAAGAATCCATAATTTGCATGAAAATTGCCAACTCATAGAGATAAGCACAAAAATAGTGTAGCTTAATTTTAAAACCACTGACAACCCTCCCAAGTGTACACGCTTAAGTAATTCTGTGCTATCGAATTTCAAAAAGACACTTTAATATTGACCTGGAGAAAGCACTTAAACGGCCTTATTCCTCCAAGCCTTTAAAATGTATTTACAGGGTTCTCAGTGTGCTGGTATGACTTAAAAAGGGGGGTGGGAAAAAAACCCAACCCAGGTTCAGCCTGTTTTGTCACACAGCCACCACGGCCTCTTCAAGAAGAAAAATCACGGCAGTTTTCTTTGGCAATGGGCTCGTTTTGTTTCTTGAAAGGGGAAGAGCAGAGGGGTCACAGAAGTAGCTGCTCACAAACTAAGCCCTTATGGGCTGGTAAATGTTGTGCCTCGCGCTGAGAAACATAAAAACCTTTGTTCTTCAGAATTTTTACGTGGGAAAGATTAGAGGTGGACTGTAAACGCCAGCTGTGCTGACGCTGTGTGATTAAACATGAGGGATTTCAGCAGCTCAGCTGGATTTGCAGCGAGGCCTGGGTGGGACAGAGCGTACCGGAGGCCCAGTGCTGTGAGGGAGCTCGCAGGAGGCCAGGCCGAAGCACCGCTCTCTCCTTCAAAGCCCCTGCGTTTTGGTAAACTCCCCCTTCAACACAGCCAGGGCCCATCTCCCTAATGAGAAAGTGGCAAAGCATCAGTAAGACGAATCCCTTCCCCTTGGCAAAAACCGAGAGTGGCTTTATTACGATAGCAGGCAGAGCCGAGGGACTTCCAATAAAAGGTGCATATAACATCACCTGTCCTTAGGGCCAGCAGCAGGCTCTGCCCGAGCCCTGAAAAACACACCCCAGGACACAGTTCTTTTCCAGAAGCTTTGTGAAGGCCCATTTCTTCTGCCCCACCTACAAGAAGTTACCCAATTTCTCTGCCTTTTGTTTCAAGTGAGCAGCTCGAGCGTATGCGAAACGACGGGTGGGAGGAAGTGATGGCAGTTAGGTGTTTGCAGGGGAGCCTCGTGATTTAACTTTAGTTAGAAAACATATCGTTGGGGTTTTGTTTTTGTTGGTTTGTTTTTAACAAGCACCGCAGATCCCTCTCCACCCCATCCCTGTGCCTCTCTCCTGTAACACATTTGGGGATGTCCTTGCTTCCTCCGGCAGGAAAGCACCTAGCAACAATTACGAGGCTACACTCACAGCTGAACTATCTGCAACACCAACTGCTGGGAGGGCTGTCACCAATATGTCATTTCCTAATGCTCATGTGCTGAGTTAAATCAATTCTTAACATTCCCCAGTGGTAACTGATGATGAGTCCCCTGCAGAGACGAAGCTAATCATCTGCCAAAACTCAAAACCCTGGAGTCGTTTCAAGAAAGTAAAAATGATGTTTCAAACCACTACTCGAAACCCCCCAGAACAACCAAAACAAAGCAGCTACCAGCACGGAAGCACCCAGGCAACGAGATGGGACAGGGGCAGCGCTGCAAACAAAGAGCAGGGATGGGTACGACCAAGAACTGCAGGTGATGAGTTGACCAAAGCACTGGCAGAGAAAACCAAACCCAATTTGGTTCCTCTCTCAGGCTCTCTACTCCTGTCTTTCCACCCTACCTTTACATCCCCGACTTACTAAGCTGACCCAACCGGAAAATGTCGTCTTTCCTAGATACAGCTGCCGTTCGTTGGCTTCCAGTTGCAACTCAGAACATCTCTGACGTGTCACCTGCAAACAATTTTTCAGGGAGTTTTAATTATCTGGAAGATCTAAATATCTTAACAGTGAATTAAAATTTATTTGGGCTGAAGACAGAGATGACACATGCTGACACGTTTAAAGACCCCAGTGTTAACTCTACTTCATTAACAACATTAAATAGTCATCAGACAGTCAGTCCTGTGCTCATAGAGAAAATATTACAAATGTGAAGAGAATGAAGAACATAAATTCCACCTTTAATCAAAAACCCGAAGCAGGGAATCTGCTTTTAAACAATTTTGGCAGCAAAAATATTTTACTACAAGAAAATGAGACCAAACCCTGAGAACTGGGACAGCCATCTTTTCTTGTCAGACAGCCAAACCTGAAGCCTCTGCTGCCCGTTGATAAATGGCAAGGATTCCCTTTCCTCCCCCATCCTCCCCTACGAGCAGTTGCTGACTGCGCAGCCCAGGAATACCGACAATAAACCACTTTCCAGAATTCTGTGGGGAACATTAAGAGCATTGTCATTTTGAAGGCAGTAAAACTGAGGACTGAAAATCTTAATTCAATCCTTTACCAGGTTAAAATATTGTCATACCCCTTTTTTCATTTGGACAGTTTTAATCTCGCCATATATCAAGATAAATTTCAGTAAACTAATATTGAAAGTACCTAAACCCCAGTTTTCCTAAGAGCCAGCCAACTCTGTACATACAATCGCTGGGAGTTCACGAACGTAGAGTCTCTTGATATACTTTTTAAGCAACGTAGGTGCATCTCAACACATTTTTATGCACGATATGAAACCGTGACTCCCTGTTGTTATCTGATATTTATGATATAAACCAACAAGCCTGTATGAGAGTCTCAAAGCAAGACGACAGCAGCCCAGGTGCTATTTTGTTGTAGGTAGAGGAATTTTAAATCAGAAGTTGATTTGATACTTGGTGTTACTCTGCAATACAATGGCCAGTATGTGACCCCTCAGCTGAAGCATTGGCTGTTTGGCTGAGGCAATCCTGGCATGATCCAGCAGTGACTCAGGCAGTAAATAAGATTGGGCAGGACCTCAGGAGGTTAGGAAGTCCAACCTCCTGCTCAAAGCAGGGTCAGCTGTGACACCAGAGCAGGTTGCTCAGGCCTTTATGCAGTCTACGTTTTTATCTGATAGTCACCCCTTCCTCTCTTGTGGCAATTTTCCTTTCCCACCTACAAACATGCAGTAGTCAACAGCACAGAAATGTACATCAGTCAAGGCCAGACCAACTCGCAGGAGCAGAATACATGAATTAAATCTTGAAATAGATGACGCTTTTTTCCCAGGCAGTTGGCATTTTCTTTCTTTGTAACAGTGAAAACCTATTTGTTGCCCTGTGGAGAAGAGAGGGTCTGGTTAATGAAAAAAAAAAAAAAAAATTAACATCGGGAGACCTTGCCTGAATGTGTCGAGATGACCAAGGAGCCCATTGCAGTAAAGAATTTAACAAATGAAACCAGCATGCTAATGACCTAAGAAATGAGAAGATATTGGCATGTCTTTAAACATAATCTATAATAACACAAAGAGCAAGAATACAAACAAAAGCAGCAGTTTGGGCCTAAATCTGACAGAATGACAGTGACTTGTAAGCACCTATACATCGTGTATTCTCATGAAACAAATTTCTCTGTTTTCTTGTCCTGTTCCAGCAGTATGGGCACAGATGAAGCAACATTGTCTCAGACTCCAACCAAATGCTGGTTTTGCAGTAAACTTCGTCCACGTTTATTAGGAGCTTTGGTTGTACTGTGCTACAGAAAACAGTCATATCTGGCTTGTATTGCCACTTCCAAATACTGAAGTTGGGATAAGTATGTTAAGCAAGTGGTATTAGAGCTGAGGCGTTTCTCTCAAGCATGCTTTTACAAGGCGCTTGCCAGTCAGATGCACAACTTTGGTCTGTAAGAATCATAGAATGGTTTGGGTTGGAAGGGACCTTTAAAGGTCATCTAGTCCAACCTCCCTGCAGTGAGCAGGGACATCCCCAACTAGATCAGGTTGCTCAACGCCCCGTCCAACCCCACCTGGAATGTCTCTAGGAATGGGGCCTCCACTACCTCTCTGGGCAACCCATTCCAGTGCTTCACACCCTCACTGTAAAAAATTTCTTCCTTATATCCAGTCTAAATGTACTCTCCTTTAGATTAAAACCATTACCCCTTGTCCTGTCCAACAGGCCTTGCTAAATAGGTTGCCCCCATCTTCCCTACAGCCTCCCTTTAAGCACTGGAAGGCCACAATAAGGTCTCCCCACAGCCTTCTCTTCTCCAGGCTGAACAACCCCAACTCTCCTAGCCTGTCCTCATACGAGAGGTGCTCCAGCCCTTGGATCATTTCTATGCCCTCCTCTGGCCCTGCTCCAACAGGTCCATGTCCTTCCCATGTGGAGGGCTCCAGAGCCGGATGCAGCACTGCAGGGGGGTCTCACCAGTGCAGAGTAGAGGGGCAGAATCACCTCCCTCGACTTGCTGGCCACTCTGCTTTTGATGCGGCCCAGGATATGGTTGGCTTTTTTGGCTGTGAGTGCACGTTGTTGGCTCATGTACAGCTTTTCATCCACCAGTACCCCCAAGTCCTTCCCTGCAGGGCTGCTCTCAGTCCCTTCATCCCCCAGCCTGTGTTGATACTGGGGGTTGCCCTGGCCCAGGTGCAGGACCTTGCACATCGCCTTGTTGAACCTCATATGAGGTTCTCACATGCCCACCTCTCTGGTTTGTCCAGGTCTCTGGAGACCTGTAAGCCAACATAAAACTCAAGAGGAAGTTTACTGACCGAGGTAACAGCCTAATGACAGGCTAGATGTTGTGTTTCCGGCACACCAGGCTTCTTAACGCAGCCCTGTCTAAGTCGCTCCTCGGCACATACCGGTGAAATGTTTGGGGCAGCTGCGAGCTGCACCTCCCCCAGCCTGGCTGGAAGCGAACCCCCCTGTACCTCAGGCACCACAGTACAGCGCTGAGCCCCCCCCACCGCCTTCCCGCCACCGGGGGTGCTACCTCAGCGGCCACACTACACCCACCCCAGCGGGCCCAGGGCAGGCTTCGCCCTGTCCCCCTCATGCCTGCTGCCCGCCGCCAGGCACCGGGCCCTGCGGCCGAGAAGGAGCCGTCCCAGCTCTCCGAGGCCTCCTGCGGGGCCGGGGCAGCCCCTCGGACAGCCAACACCGACTAGTCCCGGCCCGGCCGCCTCTCCGCCACCCCCGCCAGCCTCCGCGTCGCCGTGGCAACCGCCCCCCGCAGGCCCCCGCTCTTAGCTGCCTCCTTCCTGCCTGAGTCGTAACACTTCAAGGATCCCCTCTCCCCAGCCTGCTCCCCCACCGCCCGCCCCACCTAACCGAAAAGCCGAAAGCCCAGCGCTGCCCGGGACCACCGAGGCCACCCTAAGGCACCGGTAGAAGCGTCCTTCTCGCCCCCCTCCCCGTCCCCTCCCGCCAGTAGGCGAGGGCTGCCCGCTGCGCTGCCTGATTAATAATCGCTGCTCCTCCCTTCGCGGGCTGTGGGGAGGTCCTTGGTTAAGGTGTCTGCGGTGCTGCCTGTGCCGAGCGCCGCCGAGGTCCCCGTCTGCCTGCAGCGCTGCCTGCGCACAACTGCCGCAGCCTGAGGAGACGGGGAAGTTGGGCGGGAGCGGTGCTCCGGGCTGAGCCGGGCCGGGCTGAGCCGGGCCGAGGCGAGCCGGCGGGACGGTGCTGGCGGAGGGCGGCCAGGGTGGGGCGGGCAGAGAGGGGGGCCCGGGCAAAGAGGGGGGCCCGCCGGCTGCCGAGGAGGAGGAGGAGGAAGAGGAGGATCGCGGCCCGGTGCCGGCCGCTATGGACCAGTGCGTGACGGTGGAGCGGGAGCTGGAGAAGGTGCTGCAGAAGTTCTCGGGCTACGGGCAGCTCTGCGAGCGCAGCCTAGAAGAGCTCATCCAGTACGCGGGCGGGCTGCGCCGGGAGATCCTCCAGACCGAGAGTACGTGGAGACACCCCCCCCCCTCCCCGTTCCCCCCTGCCCCTTCCGTGAGGGGACGGGGCCCGGCACCCTCCTCCGGGGTGAAAGGACTCAAAACTTTGGGCCTTTGTGGGCTGGGGGACCCTTCCAGGGAGACCCTCACCCCCCCTTCCAGCCTCGGGGCTGACCAGCCGGCCCCGGAGAAGGTGTCTCTGCGCTGGGGGGGCTGAGCTGGAGGTGTGCCCCCTGGAGTCGGAGCTTTGTGTGCCTTTCTGGCAGAGAAAAGTTAAAGGTAGGAACAGGTATCGGACCTCCCGGGCCTCGACTACCTTCTGTGAGCCGCTGAAGAGGTGCGTTTGTTCCCCATCAGCAGGTACAGCTTGACCCTGGGCACCTTCTGCCCCTTTATGATGGGTTTACAGTGGAGTTAGTCACCCCCAGGGAGAAATAAAGAGCAGAGCAGCCCTCTTTTCTCCCCCAGACCCCTTATTTATTTTCTTTTTTTTTTTTCCTCCTAAGTCACTAAGTTGTTCTCTCTCAACGCGGCTAGGTTTGGAAGCACGTAGGGTAAAGCCACTCTTTAGCAGGAAGTAAACACGGCCTCCGAAGTCTTGTCTGTATTTACAGCTGATGTTGAGCCCTTGCGCAGGCGGGCTGGATGGCCAGAGCGTGCTGTAAACATGAGACATTTAAACCTTGCGAAATCCCTGAGATGGAGGTAACTCAGTGTTTATTGATGGAGTGGGAGGGGATGGTGAGACAGCTGGAGTCATTTACCCAAGGCCATGCAGGAAGCAAATGTCGACTCAGGGATTAAAAAGGGAACTTGCAGGCTCTTGGGCCCAAACTTGAGAGCTAACTGTGCTGTTTCACTGTTTTGGCGAATCTGCTTTTTGGTCAGGGAATCTGTTTGGTTCAGGGAAAAATGTGTTTGCTGTAGCCTTGTACAAATACAGGTGCAAAGCTCACTTAACGGTGCGTATACTTCCAGGAACGTAAACACGAGTGTATTAGAGCTGCAGTGTGTACACAACAATCTCCCTAGAGAGTAAACATGGAGCTCCAGTTCTGAGGCATTTATTTGGGACGAAATAACATTCGGTCTTTTTGACATTGTTTTGAACTGTGTTTCAGCCAATGTATTTTGTGCTGTTTGAAACAGTTTGGGCCTGTGCATTAAAGACGGTTGATAAAATGCATGTCTTCACAAACTGAGATGCTGACCTTGCCTGGAAAGCTGCATGGTGTGACCCTTATTCTTGTATTGATCTTCGTAGGACTCTGTGAGGCTGTTAAAGATTTGTCTGTGAGAACCTTGCTGCAGCTCCAGAGCTTTTACTCTCTTCATAATAAAATTAGAAGGGTTCTGCTGTACAGTTCCTTCAGGGTCCTCACTGGGTTTTCAATCCAGACCTGGTTTAAGAGTCTTTGGGACTCTTCTGTGAAGGCCCTGGGCATGTTTTCAGCACTTACCAAATAAGTGGTGATGCTGTCTCAGTAGAGTACATCCCAAATAGAGCTTTCTTTTAGTAACTGCTGTAGAATGAAGCCAATATGTTATTAGCGCACCCTCAAAGGTCTGGGGACTCTTCTCAGTTTTGGCATCTGAGGGTAAGGTGGCTTTATATGTGGCAAAATTCTTATTTTTTTCTTAACGATGTTATTTATAACTCTATAATAAGAACAGGAATTTGCAGCTTTTATACTATATCCTGAGTATTTCTGAAAACTGATTGAAGTGGAAGCAGCCAGACATCTTAATGAGGAGCTCTGTAATTCAGGGGTCTGAGCTGCAGAAATATGCTTGTGTATATAATTTAAAAGGAAGAAAAAAGAAAACCCTCACTGCTGAAGAAGAAATTAATTCTCTAGGACAAGATTTGACAGCAAAAGTGTGTGAAAAGACCTTAAATAGGCAGTGGATATAAAAAGGAAGCGGGTGGAGAAAAAGAAACTGTTAGAAGCTGCTTGAACCTCTAAACTGGTTTTCTTTTTCCCACTCATACAGTCTCTTGAAGGTTCATTAGCTGTTTTCTTATTAAAGCCTAAGTACAGAACAGCCCTATCCTATGGCTTGTGAATAGGAAGACAAAGTTTGGTTTTCTTCTCTTCTCTCTTCCCCTAATATATCTCACCTCCTGGAGTAGCCAAGGCAGGATTGTGTGTTCTTGAGTGGTATAAATGCATCTGGCTGAGTAAACTTGGCTTCGGACTCTACCCTGTGCCACTCTGCTTACTTATGTACTTTTTTCAAAATTGTGACTGTACTTACAGCATATGGAGAGAAGCTGTCGGGCTGTAGTGTGCTGTGAATGCTGAATAACTGGTACAACTGTCTGCAGGCTTTCTGCTGATATTTTAGAAGTAGTTTGTAGTTTAAAGGTGAAAGAGAGGAGTGTAGGGGGGGAAATCCTTTCTCTTACGGCTCTGATGGCTTTTCCTGCGTAGACATTTTCATTGCTTTACTGTAGTTGTTTCTGCTACAGTAAGTGTTAGGCCAGCAATTCACTTATTTGCTTGGGGTGAAAACAGTTACACATGTAAGTTTTTCGGGTTTTAGGTTAATGTCTTTTCTTGCAAAAAAAAAAAAAAAGCTATTAAGAGAGTGTATTTTATCCTCTGTTTATTGGGGAATGACTGTTTCCATTTTGCTTGTTGCGTAATCTTTGACTGATCATTTTGTCTTGGCAAAAGTCATGAGAGAGTTACTTAAGAGCCTTCATGTGATTTTATGTCTACCATAAAAATTAAATAGCAACGAAGAAATAATGATTTTTCTTGAAATAATTTTAGGAAGTGAACTTTATGTAGTAGTTGAGTGAAATTTTCATTTTTAATTTAGGATGCATAGAGTCAAGTTAGTGAATGTGCACGGAAGAAACTCTTTCCATCTTGTTACTCCTTGCTCATTCACTAGGGAAAATACAGAGCCCTATTAGCCGTCTGCCTGGGAGGTGACCATTAGCTTCATGGGACTGGAGGGAGAAAAAATGTTAAAGCTCTTTTATTTTTTTGAAAGCTGTTGCAAAAATGCTATTAAAGCTTCCTCAGCTGGGGCTTGTGAGCATGGACAGGAGCTATTTACTTTCCTAGAGATGAGCTAGTTTTAGTGTGTAACAACAGAAAGTTGTTTTTGCTGTTGATGTCAGTAGCGGGGATGAGAGTGAGGATGCATAAAGGAAGGCTCCAGAATCAGTGACTGGTAAGTTACTACCTACTCCCTCTGATGACGGCTTTTTTTCTGGATTTCCTTTGCTCTCTCTGAGGTGTATTGTTCAGGGTACAGCGTAAGAGTTATGGTTTGTTTCTGGTGTTCCGGGGTCGCTGGTCCTGCAGCAGCAGTTCGATGCACCTGCGTTTTGCTTCTCCATGAAATACCAGAAACTGGACTCTAAAGTGCTGCTGAAACCAAAGGTGTGTTAAAATGTAAAACGAGAAAGGGGCAAACTTGGTGGAAAATATGGTTGCTTTCTAAATCTTTCTTAGAGATATTTTGGGGGTTTTATTTTTTCACATGAAGGGTTTGGTTCCGGCATGTTAGGGAAGCGTTTCTGGGCTGCTCTCTCATGTGCAGTTGAAGGCTGCTAGGTCCGTGTCCCTAAAGGAAAAACTGTCATGTAGAATGAACTTTGAGGGAGGTGAGAGACCTTCAGAGGTAAGACTGGAAAAGAGATTCTCCTTGTATCTTGAAATCAAAAGCTGGAAGAAAGAACTGGAGTAAAGCATTAAAAAAACATAATTTTCCCTCCGGCTAATGCTGCTGAGGGGTGTTTGAGTCAAGGCATGAAGGGTCTAAACTGTTAAGCAGAGTGATGTGGTCAGGGTCTTGTAAACCTTTCAGGTTTATTATTTTGTTCACAGAATGCATCGTATAGCATTGCACCTGTTGGTTGAGCGACAGTTTAAAAATTTCACCATTTCAAGAGAACAAATCTTATAACAAGAAAGAGTGAATCTGATGTTCACAGTCAGGTCCGTTACGGGCTGTTTCTAATCCATCGAGGAGGATTTGAGGCTGGTTGGCTGAACTGTTTAGAGATGTTTCCACAAGTCAGGAAGCAGAAGTTTCATACGGCTCAAACACAGACAGCGTCTGATGTAAGACGGTGGCTTGCAGGACAAGAATGAATTGGGCCCTCATTAATCCAAATTTTGTTTGTACCTTGTTGAAGTTAAAAATTATGTTCTCACATATCTTCAGGGAACTGTCTAAAAGAAAACCGATCCTGTGATAGGTTCAGTAGCTTCCTATTATAGCCCGTGAGATTAGTGGATTGGGGTGTTTCTTTGAAATGGATTTATTAATCTGCTGCAACTGAGACACATGATATCTTTACATTAATTTTTTAAACTGTTGCACTTGTTCAGTGCTATTGTGCGCCTGACTAGATTCCTAATTCCGCAAGTGATCCATGTCCCATACATACATCTTGCTTTGCAAATAGTTTGCATTTCTTTCTTTTAATACCATTTCTTGTCTTTATATGTTGTTGCATTTTGAGAGATTTAATGTTATAATTTGTTTGTAACAAAATTAGTAATTTTCCTCTGTCTTGTCTAGATCAAGATGGAGACTTGTCGGGGACAATTTCACTCGTTATGACGCAGTGTTGTAAAAGAATAAAAGACACAGTTCAAAAACTGGCCTCCGATCATAAAGACATTCACAGCAGCGTATCCCGGGTTGGAAAAGCCATTGATAAGGTATTTTATATTGTGGCTGGATTGTGTTATTGTATATATTCTGTGATGTGTACTCTGCTTTACAAAATTTGGATTTATACTACAATTAATCTTAATTAAATCTCCCTGTCAGCTGCAGAAGTGTAGGTGTGGCACAGGCAAGACAGTGGGGTGTACAGTACTTGCTTTCAGAGCTTGTATACAGAGTACTCCTGTTGGGGCAGCTCAAATCTCTTAGTTTCTGAGAGAACATGCCATATAGATGTTACTAGACTTAGTAATAGTATGTAGCAAAACGTTTGCTCTGATATCAGTCTCAATAAGAAATACTGTGGGGTTTTTATATATGTAAAGATTGCATTTCTAGTTAATTTTCAGTAGCAAATGACTCAGAAATGGCATTCTGTTCTAGAAGGCAGCTTAAAAATTGACTTTTTTTAAGAAAGACATTTTATGTATATTTCAGGTGTGATTTGGTTCTTAGGGCTTAATTTGATAACATGCAATGTTATCAATGTGAGTGGAGTAGATTAAACTTTTTGTAGTATCTGTGTCTATGCCATAACAAATAATAAGGTAGTGCACCTTTTCTTTGAAGCTTCTTTGAGACACTCTTGTATGAATTCCAGGTTTAAGAATAACTGGCATCTGAATATGTTTTTGTAGGTAGATATTACTAATGTTTCTTTGAAATGGTACTAAAACTTGTTTGTTTTGGGGTTTTGTGGTGTTTTTTTTTTAATTTTTATTTGTGGTAACTGATGCTATGTCATGATTTTCTTGGTCTATGTGTTCTTTTGTATAAAGCAGTTATGTAGGTAGGGAGTCTTGTACTTGCTTTTTGGACATTCCTATGTGATAGTTTCATATCAGAACATGTTTCTGTTGATAGGGTCTTAACATTTGGTTTGAGGTGCACTTTATAATCTTACTAAGGAAGACACTAATAAATGAGTGCCTTCATCTGCATAAAGGCATTTGCAGCGTTAACGAATACTCATTCATTCTTTGAGAATCTAACTTAAACTTTGTTAGTAGCGATAATCTGCTAAAGCATAATTTAACAGTAGTGCAATGAAGGGCCAAAGTACGTAATGCTGCATTATTGGGCAGAATGTCTGTGCAACTGTTATTTTTCTTTATATCTATGCTTGACTGTCATGGAGGGCTCAAACTTTGTACAAATAGCTTTAATCCAAGCATCACTGTTATCCAAAGCTTAAGGACGCATCTGTCTCTAATCCTTGCTGCTGTATCTAAACCAATTAACTAGAGTAAAATTCCATCCTTATTACTGCCTTGAAGCCTGAAATAAGTCTATGTAATCTTGTCCTAAGTTTGCAATTTCCCTATTCCATTTTAGCGAGTGGACTTTGTACAAATAAGCTTTCAGGTTTGGCTATACCTTTTCCATATAAATACTCTGAGATAGAGCAGCCCTAGGTCATATATAGAGGGTGTCAATATTCAGTGGAAATTTGTGATAGTGTTTCTTAGAAGCCAAAGATAACAGCACTTGCAAGCTTAATAAAGTTTAGACTTGAATCTAATCTCCAAATTACTGTTTCAGTTGTCATGTGCATAGTTTTTCCAGTGTTGTTTTTGTCCTGCTGTTTTAAGTTTGTTTACTATTTTTATTTGAAAAAGGATAGCTGTAAATAAAAGCATTTTTAAAATATCATCTGTGGTTTTGTAAAATAGTAGAAAGGATATCAATAATCTGCTCTGTGCCTGTTGAGTGTCAAAGGGCTGTTTCGGTGAGGTTCTCAAAAACGAGCTCAACTTGCTGTATTCAGTGTACTCATTCCTCTGGCTTTTCAGTCTTGCTTCGTGTCTGTGGTGTTTACATGAAAAGGCTAGAAGCAGTGGGACTGCATGAGTCCCCCGTCCTGCTCATAATGAAGGACGTATTTTTATAAAGTTCAGAGCATCAGTTAGGATTGTCTCCTTAAATATGAATTTTGGATTATTATTTTTTTTTGTTTAAATGCAACTAGTTTGAATTTTATTAGTTTTCCCTGACTGTAGTATCTTAAGGGAACTTCTTTAAAATGTGTCCTGAAGCCTTGGCCTGTTTGGCAGATGAATATGTGTAATGTTTAAATCCAGGTCGAATCGAATGCTTCCCTGGACAGTGACATTTGAAAGAAATCTTCCACAGGTACTTAACGTGATTTCCCTGTGCTGCTGGAAAATATGCTTGAAACCTGCCAGCAAAGTCTTCGTTGGCATCCAAGTCCCATAACCTATTGAAATCGCCCTCCCCCATTCTTTCCCCATAATATACTTAAGCTTAAACCAATAGAAGTAATTAAATGTAATTGATGCAGTGAATTGATTCTTGACACATTCTGGGCAAAACACTACCGCTTCCTAAATAAAATGCTCATTAGAATTTAAAGAAGCACAGCCCTTGCCTTGATTCATGAGAGCTGAGTTGTGTTTCTGTCACATGTAAACCCTCGTCCCCTCATCTAGAGATGTTAATGTGTCGATAAAATAGAACATTGCTTGTGGTCTTCCTAGCTGTATATGCACCACCGCAGATAAATGTAACTTACTATTTTATTGCATTATTTGAGACTGGGAAAAGTGCTAATGTTGGTACCAATTTTATGCATCCAAATGACAGCTGTTGTAACATGTAGAACCAACAAACTTCCTACTTAACAAAATGGGATTTTGAAAGAACTTGATGAATTATCAGCTCGTGGCAAATTTCAGGTTAAATTTCTTTTTTTTCCAGTGTTGAGGCAGGGTTATAACTATATGTAAAGTTTAGTCTAGTCTGGTTTTGAGTTAGTGCTTATGAACTTGGATGGGACCTAGACTTGTCAGCCTCCAGAGTTCACTCTGCGAACAGAAGCTCCTAAGCATTTGAAAAATGAAGTTCTAATTTGGCATTAAATGTGAACCATGTTAAAGTGTCAAATGCCAAAACTTTGCATGTTGCTGTTTCGTTATCAATTCCTGGAAAGCTTATCTAACAAGCTAGACCTTTTTTCATAGTAGTTCTACATGGATTACATGCTTCTGATCCGCGGCAGGTTACCCTTTCTTCCAGAGAGCATTTTCTCCTTTGAAAGAAAATGTTTGCATCCAGTTTTCTCTTTATTGTACTAGCATTTGCTCTGCTTCCAGAACTCATCATGTCACTGTTGTTCAGCAGGTTGCTACCAGGTAGCTCACTCATCGGTCTCCCTGTAAATCAATCACTCTTCTGGAATGATTTGAATTCATCTCAAAGCATGTTTGATGGGCTAGTAAATGTTTTTCCCTCTAGCAGCAATCTGTGTGAGTAGTAGGTAAATGCCTCCATTCGGGAAAGTAAGTGGAGTAAATGGTGGCTTCTTCCATTTTTATCCCCCCCCCCCGAATTTTAAGCCTGATTTTAAAGGGCCGACATTTTAATCCAGTTTTTGTTTTGGGAAAGCAAATATTTACCAAAGTTAGTGTTTGCTTCATGTAAAAACTTATATGCAAACAAACTAAAAATGTTTACTGAACGTCATTTAATCATATTGCTGTGAAGAATATGGCTAGATAATTACAGAGTCTTTGGAAGTCAAGCTTTATCTTGTGAACCAACAAACTGAACAGACAAGGTAAACAAGTTTATTTTATTTGTATTTTGGGTCAGGATTCAGAAGAAGGGAGGAACGCACAAAGTAGTCTCAACTGAGAAACTGAGGAATAAAACTTCATCATCATCCTCCTTCATATCATATTGTACTAATGAGTTCAAAGGTTGTATGTTGATTAAAATGGTCCCCTGTGTGTATGTCTTGAAGTCCTCCTCACATTTCAGCAATTACCAGTAATGTACTTTACATTGTATCATTGGTACATTTAGCACATAACACTATTCTACATTTTAGCCCTAGGCTTGCTAGTTAGGCTCTTAAAAAACACTTGTATCTTGGGAATATTAGCTGACACTCTTCTAAGCTTAAAACCTGAAAAGCACAAAAAACCTTTCTGGAGTTTGTAACTTCTGGAATTTTTTTCAACTTTTGAAATCTTATTAAACCCCGCATGCTATCAGTTAGCATACTGTTAGCATTTAGAAAACAAAACTGAGAGGTGTGTAGTCACCAGCATATCATGCATGCATGACAGTTATGAAATGGGTAAGCCAAAGGCAAGCAGTAATTTGTTCTGGCATGTGACAGTCACTCACTGTAATACGTGCAGTCAGTTCTTGAAGCTCCTCGGAATGCAGAGGAGGCAGAACTGTAGAATCCCACATATGAAAAAGACCTCAGAAATTGTTTTGTTTTTTAAAAGTTACTGGAATGAGAAGCTGGTCAAGACTGGGTTGATTGGAGAGTGGATGAGGGGGGAGAAAAAAATTGAGGTCCTCAGGTTGTATGATGTGACTTTAATCCACAGCATGTCTAGGTTAATATGAGTCATCGTTACCATCTTTTATGGGATTTTAAAAATCTCATTTATGATGGGGTTTTGAAAGGGTTCTCAAGGCGCATAGGTTTGTTGTTTTACAACAAAATGTGTATTTTGTGAAGGAACTGAGGGAAGCAGCTCTACCACGTCTGCCCCCAGGCAATGAGAAGGATATGCGATGTTTATGGCATAGGTTCAGCTCTAATGGTTGGTCACTGCCCAGGAGAATACAGTTTCTTCTTATGGGATTATACATTCAGTAGAACTTGAAATTGCATGAAAAATAATTTAGTTGATTGGTTTTAGATTACTGATGGTTCCTCCCACCCTGTGCCCCAAAACCTAAGTAACAAAGCAAGCTTGTGTGTTCTTGCTACTGCTGCTGGCGTTTCTCTAATGCCTTGTTGGATTTATGTTACCTGCTAGTGGTGTTTGGACAGCGGTACTGGAATTGGCAATGGTGGTGACCCTAAAAGGCTTCAAAGGGTTGGCAAAAATAAAAACAGTATTATTTAGTCTTCAAGATACTTCAGTTTTTTTCAAGATAAAGACAAACACGTGACAAGGAGCTTATGGGATATGACACCCAAGTGAAAGTGTGGTTAAATGTGAGACTTAAATCTATGGCAATAATTTAAATGCTCGTCTTGCTCCACCATATCTGAAAGATGGAAGAGACTATTTGCTAGCCTAAGGTTAATGTTTTAACTGGAAGTTAGCTACGAGACCTGAAGGGAGTGGTGGTTTTGAAGCCACATGTGTGGGGCTGAGAAGGCTGCCCCTTTCTCATGCTGATGCAGAGCAGCATCAAAGGAGATGTGGAGATGGCTGACGAAGGAAGTTAATAAGTGACAAAAAAAAAGGAAGACACAGTGCAAATCTGAGCTGTGCGAAGTGCTGGAAGGAAGAATGAGAAGCTTTACAACTTTATGCTACTGCGCCCCCTTTAACTTCCCCCTTGCCAGTGAAGAGGTGGATGTGCTTGCTGTGGTAAGGCTGTCTCTGAAGGGCTGGTCCCCTCTGCTTGGGAGGTAGCGCCATGCATCTGTCTCTACTGCAGCTGATGACTGCATACCGCTCCAGTCCTCTCTAGCCAACCTGAAAAGACAGCAGTTTGGGTGTTTGAGGCTGACTTCTGAATTGTGGTTAGGTATGTGATACCTCCTAAGGAAAAAGCAGCGAGGCCTAACTGTGCAAGAAAGACTTGTGTGAGGCAAAAGCGACCCCTCAGTCTGCAAGTTTGAAGCTGCCGTGATGTTTTCTCTACTTTTTAAAATTCAAGAATCTCCTTCCAACTTGATTTAACTTCTGAAACAGGTTAATAGTAGACTCTTGAATGCTTTTGTCAGGTTGCTCTGCAAGTGTCTGTTGCCTGGCCCATGTTTTCACAAAACAACGTATGACTCTTTGGGTTCCTACTGCAGGTCAGCGACATTGCGGCCCCTGGAGTGCAAAGTGGTGATCTAACGTAACCCAACACCACCTGCTCAGATTTGCTCTGAAGTTGGTTATCCAGCTTTGCACTGGCAGACCTTACAGCCGGTCGGGTGTCTGCTAACCCGCCGCTCCAGCATTGTGCTGGCTGACGGGGAACCGATAATGTGTGGTTGACAGATAACTCATACCGACTCGGTGTTGTTTGCCCTGCCTGCTTTAACAGAAGTGTGCGTTTGTGCTAGGTAGGTGTTTCCATGTTGCACAGACTGTCAATTGTCACAGAGCTGTAGTTGAAGCACTGCTGTTTTCACCAAACTTCTGATTTCTGAAGTTCCTTCCTGGAGGAGAGCTGTAGTTACCAGGCCATCAGGTCAGGCAGCAAGCAATGCATTGACTTCTAGACTGCTGATTTTGCAAGAGGTTTGTTTTAGGCAGTGGGTAAGGATTTTTTTTAATTCAAATTAACCTGCCTGTCCCGATCATAAAACATGTTAGCAGTAAAAATCCTGTTTTATATCTTGGGTTAGAATAAATATTGCTATTCTGCTGCCAAGAGGCGCAGTGCCAAGCAGTGTCAAGTGTTACTAAAGAGTCACGATGACAGTATTTTTATTTATTCCTGGAATATGTCCATAGGCCACTGACCTAAAAATACACAGCAGTAGGATCATCAGGGTTAGATCTGTAAAAGATCTCTCAGATCTTCAAAGCTCATCCTGTTGCTGGGATGTTGAGGTCTTCAGAGGTTCAAATTTCATTGTCGTTTTGGGAGTGGAGAGAAGTGACATTTTCTTTTTTCAGGATTGTCTACCCTCCCAGCTATGCCAAATTTGAGTTAAAGCTTTTACTTCTAATTTGGTGCACTGTGGTGACAGTGATGCATTGATAACACTATTTTGATTCTAGTGTAGGCAATTTTGTCTTCTGTTCTCTATGCATTTTCAGTTTTCACATATGGAAAAAGCCTTTTCTGCAGATACTTCCTTCAAAAACGCATCATGGTCTGGAAACCTGTTTATTAGTTAACCAGGTTTCTGATTTGCTAGCTAGGCCTGTACTTTGTCAGTCTAATTCCTTATAGTGGATAATATTCAGACTTCAAACAAGCAAACCAAAGGATTTCTTCTTCTGTACGCAGAAGGTGATGAAGCAGCTGACACACGTATTTCAGTTTGAACAGGAGGGAATTGAGGGTCAACTGAGCCGCAGGCAGAAAGAATCAGGGTGGAGATGTAGGTGTCCTGCATAATTAAAGAAAAATCATGTGGGACGATTTGTTCCAGCCTATTGACTGTTAATTTGTACATTTCAGAATTTTGACTCTGACATCAGCAGTGTGGGGATAGATGGGTGCTGGCAGGCTGACAGCCAGCGAATCCTCAACGAGGTGATGGTGGAGCACTTCTTCCGGCAAGGCATGTTGGATGTAGCCGAGGAACTTTGTCAGGTAATAAGTGTGAATGTTGAATATTATTGATTATGGGAAACTATGCTTTGGGTTAGCGTCCTTATTTGACTGTTAATGTTCCAGGTGAATAGTTAAACTGTCAGAAAACCCGCAGCTTAATCCCATGTTTTCTTAACATTTCAACTAAAAATTCCTTTGGTTTTTTTTCAGGAATCTGGTCTATCAATAGATCAAAGTCAAAAAGAACCATTTGTGGAGTTGAATCGAATATTGGAAGCATTAAAAGTTAGAGTTCTGAGACCTGCGTTAGAGTGAGTCTACTCAGTTTTTCTCCTTTTTTTAAATGCTTTTAACAAATGCTTAGTTTTTTATTTTAAATATAATCTTTAGTATGTTTCGATGTATCCCCATTTGTCCTTTGAGAGGTCTAGTTCCTGAATGAACCCCTACCTTTTCCTTTTGTCCCATCTGTGTCCTTCCCCATAAGCAGTACTTAACTAAGGGTCTCTTTCTTAGATTAAAGATTAACTTGAATCATTTGTGATGCTGATTTAAGGTTTTTGGGAAGAAACACCACTTAGAGAATCAATTGTCTGTCATGATGGTATTTAGCCTTACAGTGAATCATCAGTGAACCTTATTTTTAAAAGTTTAGTTACAAAGGATGTCAGGACTTACCAAAGGTGTTAGTATCACTAGGTCTTTTTAGCTTCACTGAGCCCTTGGGGTGAGCAGAGCTTGACTCGAGATTGAAGTTCTCACTTTTCCTCAAGTCACTCTCCCTTTCCAGATAAGGGACTACAGGGTGGGAAGAGAGAGTGAAAGGATAGGTGTGTACTTTGCCGGCTGCTGCTGCCAGGTAGGTGCTGATTAACGCTGGGTGGGAGGTGTGTCCCTTTCCTTGACAGGAAACATCTCTGCAGTACGTGAACTGGGAGCACAGACTGACAGTGCTATCTGTTGGTGAGATTTCTTCTGAACAAAACGGCTGTTCATAGAAATCAGTGGATAATGCTGGGTGCTCAGATGAAAACCACGTCTAGAAATATCTGAGGTCTATCAGTCAGCCTTAGACCAGGATATTTTCTTGACCTTAGTAGTCTTTACAACCATTAGACATGTAAGCTGGTGCTAGAAGTGACAGTGAAGAGGGAAATGTAGTGAAGTGTCTCATGGGCTACTGTTTTGATTTCCAGTAGTGGATACATAACTCTGCTCTACCATTTCAGAACAGCTTTTATCTTAAAAACAAGAAAACCTCAACTAAATCCTCAGCCTATGTTTCATGGGCTGTTTTTTTGTTTGGGTTTTGTTTTTACATTGCAAGAGCTTTGGTAAGCTCAGGTTGGTCTCAAAAGTAAGTAAAAAAAATAAAATGGCTTTGAAGTGACCTTGTAAGAGTAGAAACAATGAAACAAAGCAAATTCAAACTTTCTGTTTCATTCCAGAGTATAATCCGTACATTTAAAATACCTGTTTTGTATTATTCATTTAAATACATTTTCATACCAACAAACGTTTTCCCTTGCCTTTAACACAATCCGACATGGGTGTGTCAATTCAGAGAACATTGGCATCTAAGAGCAGAGATACTCTAGTACTCAAACTGTGGTGTTCGTCAACTAAATCTTGGTTATGCCTCTGAGTCATGCAAAGTTTGACCTAACTTTGACCAACACAGGTGGAAAGCTCAGGTGGCTTATTACTATTGAATTGGTTAATTGAAGGGAAGCAACACTGAAATGCCTGGTGTTACAACTGAGGCAGGATTTACTGTCAGCTACACCATTTATTTCTTGTAGTTCAAATAGTAAGGCAGTGTTGCGAAGGATACTCTCTGAGGAAGAGTAACTTGTTGTTATGTCCATCCACTTGAAGTCACTAAATTCATTTTAGCTCCAGTTTGCTAGGCCATATGCCTTAGTTGTTGCTACTTAGTCGTATCTTGTAGTTCCTGCAGTGTGTTAAATATTTTTTCAGACAAAGGAGAAGGCATGGTCCTTCTTCAAAGGAACTTTTATTCTGAAGGCAGCTGAATGAACAGAGAATAGGGTGTATTGTCAGCGCAGTTTGTATGCCGGTCTCCCTCCCCCATCCTGTCTCATTTCTGTTTATAATGTTTATTCAGTTTAAACTCTTCAGTACAAAAGCTATATGCTTCTCTTTGCCTGCTGCTGGGCACAGAGGGTCCTTATTTATAGTGATGTTTATGTAAAAAACATGGTTGTTAGTGAGGGCTATCAAAATGTGACAAAACTGTACAGTTTAGGAGGTAACTGGTGTCTTAAATGCACAGTTATTCCACAGAACTGCTGATGCTAGTGAATGTATTTCCCATATTATTTCCCAGCAGACGTGGGTGTTCAGGCAGAGGGACACAAACCTTTCCTGGGGGGGTGGCCTATGTGAGAGGAGCTTGGAGGGGTGGCATTGTGCTCTTTGGGCAAAGAGCTAATAAGTGGCTAAAATTTGCATCAGTAAATACAGCTTCAGGGGCGCATAAATGCGGTCCCAGACTGGCCTGTTCTAGGGCTGTTGAGGCAGAAAGGTGTTACACGAGGGCAGTTAATTACAGTGTCGTGAACCAGGAAGGGGAGTATAGCAGGGTTTACCCAGGAAAATTGTGGAAGGTTGGGATGAAAACAATAACCAGTCTCTCTGGCTCTGCCAGTGCTCTGTAGTTGGTGCTCGGCTTAACTCAGTGTTGGAGATGAAGCAAACATGAATTGGCTCCTGGTCACTGCCATCGAAAGGGACTTGTCAGATTAATGTCTTTTCGAGAAGACTTCCAAAGCCTTGCTGTGGTGATAGAGAGAAGTTAGTATTAGTATCTGATTTAAAACAAACAAACAAACAAAAAACCCCAAACTACTATTAGAGTCTCTTTTTTTCAGATTATTTTACTCATACAAACTCCAACATTTACAAATACTACACTCCAGAATTAAATGTAGTACAACTGGCCATACCATTTTTCTTTCTTTGTGGGGTGTGCACCTTGAGTTTATAGATGCCCAGTCTGGCCCCGCACCCTAAGCCATGTAAGCTCTGTGCCTCTGCAGCATCCCATTAGTTTCCAGTGACTTTTGTCACTGTAATTTGGACCTGAGGGAGGGAAATCCATAGGTTCTTTCTGAGCAGATTCTAGCCCTTCTGAGCCCAGGTGGGTCTCCATGTGAAGGTCTGGTGGGAATAACTTGCAGGTTCAAAGCTTTTGACTGTCATCTCCTGAGGAAGAGGTATTGCCTTCTCTTATGTCTGTAAAGCAGCAAGGCAGACAGGTCTTGTTTTTTTTCTGGGACCTTTGGGGTATGGTTTAAACTTAATTTACTCTTTGCTAGACTTTGTGAAATTCATTTTAGCCAAATCCCATGTGGGAGCTAGAGGAGAGCTCTGTGTACCTGCGGTTTGAATAGTACACTGTAAACGTAAAAAAATTCACATGTATTTGAGTCTCAGAGGTGAAAACACTCATTTTGTATCATTTTGATAGGAGGTAGGAAGACACGTGTTGTGGTTACTAATGGTTTTGGATGGTGGCAGAGAGTGTATTTTAAACCTTGCTTGTTTTTTTTTTGTTTTGGTTTGGTTTTTGTTGTCTTTCCATTAGAAATAGGAACAGCAAGTCCTAGACCAAGCACCTCAGGCCTTGCTTCTGTGGCTGCTTTCTTCCGATACAAATCTGTGCTGCCACTCAGAGCTAAAAATGGAAAGCCTGCCTAAAAGCTAATTTGGAAAAACAGACTCAGTCTCAGCAAGATGAAGTACTGTGTCATGTGGTTGCAAATATTGGCAGGGAGGGGATGGAGGCTCTTTTGATGCCTCCCTTTTGATGCAGTACAGATTAATATCTCATGAGACTGGACTGATACCAGTCTTACTGTTCATTGATAATAGTTTTTTGTCTTCCAGCTTATTGGTCCACAGTTGTTAACTTCAGGCTCTTGTTTTCTTAGTTGGGAGTGAACTTCATTGCCACTATACCAGGTTTAAACTGTGGACACTGAACATAAAACCCTGAAACAACCCATGGTTAGTCACCCTCCTGGTGGAGATTACAGCGTTGACAGCCTTCTGAGGCTGCTTATCTGAAACTGCTTGAAATTAGGGACAGTAGAGCTTGCTCTCGGTTCAAAGGCTACATTTCTCATTGTTCCCTACTGAAAGGTTACTGATGTCATTACAAAGCTGTGCCAGTAAAATCAGACTCCTGATGCTTTCACCACAACAAACTGAAAGTAGATACTTGCTCATTAATGCTACATCGTGATGCAGAAGGCTAACTTGCATTGAAAGCTTTACCAGTACTGTAAGAATGCTTAATTTTCTTATTTTAGTATTGGTTGAAAAGAACAGAAGCCTCGCATACCCCTTCTTTTTAAGAAAGAGACTATCTCACTTCCTTGCTGAAAAGTGCAAAGCTCTTTGCTTAATGGGGCCCCCACAGTGAAAATAGTGTAACTAATTAACACCTAATGAGAAACAGATGTACTGAAGAACATTGAAACTTAAAGTTCATAAGAGAAAGTTTGGATTGATTTAGGCCTAAATTGTTTTGGGTTCCCCCCCGCCCCCCAGTTCAAAACACAAAAAACTGAGAGGAATAGGTAAAATCTAAATAATAAAATAACTTTTTTATGAAATGCTTTAAAAATTCCAGTTTACTTGGTGTGTGTTTAGGAATTCTTCCATGTAATTTGGGAGCCAAACATTAGTGTTGCCATGGTGAATGAGACCCAGAAAATGAGAAATATTTTCAACTTGGGAAATAAAAATAACAGAGAAAGCAAAGTTTAAGCAGGGTAAGGCACAACCTAAATGGTTCTATATTTAAACTGATTTCCCTTCCCCCTATTCTTCATTGTAGAGTCTTGATAATGTTTGTCTTTGAGGCCCCCATAGATGCACTTCCTCTCTCCAGGGCAACATACACATGCATATAAACATAGTGGCTTAGAGAAAATGTTTGGGGAATGAGGGAGTTGGAAAATATGTTCTTGAAAGTCTTGGTCAAACTTCTTCAATCTGCAGCTGAAGGCTATCTTCAGTTGTTAATATTCAGTGACAGAGTGGTATTAATAGAAATAGATTTTAGCCATTTCACCTTGTAATGTGCCTAATTAAGTCCTGCCTTCCTGCCAGTGAGTGCTGAATGTTGCGGAGGTTGACCTGTGCAGCAGCGCCAGAAGTACCATTGTTCACGTGTTGTGTGCCCTGTGGAGCTCTGTCACTTGTAAAGAGTCTTGCCATTTTCTGTGCTCCATATAAACTCATAGAAGTTCAGGGAACAGTCATATTCTCCTTAAAATAGGTGTTTGATAATTGTAATAATTTCATATGGTGTAGGCTGACATTTCATTACTCTTGTGTCATGTCCCACTGAACCTCCTTGTTTCTTCTAGGTGGGCGGTATCCAACAGAGAAATGCTCATGGCACAGAATAGTTCGTTGGAATTTAAACTACACAGATTATATTTCATTAGTTTACTGATGGGTGGAACAGCAAATCAAAGAGAAGCACTTCAGTATGCGAAAAACTTCCAGCCATTCGCCCTAAATCATCAGAAAGGTAAGTTTTTGGTCAAATTAAGGGGACTTAAAGCACTTGGATGTGACACCTCTTAGTAAGATATAAATCATGTCCCAAATGTGGTTTACTCCATTATTTTAATTTTATTAGAGGCTTCTTATTTTCATATTTAACATGTAGAACCTGAATCATTACAATTTGAATTAACACCACTTTTAAAAATTAAAAACTCTTTTTTTAAAGAGGGCAAAAAATTATATATTAATGTCTGCATATTTGCTTAAACTTAAGGTTTTTGACTCTTTAAATAATACGTAGATTACATCTAGAATAGGCCTGCTGCCAGGGTGAAGTGTTAAAAATGCACAGAAATGTTCTTGGAATAGTCATCTGCTATTTTCTGCTGCGTGGGGTAATACAAAGAGAAATGGAACTTTTGAAAAATGGAGAATATGCAAGTTAAGTGAACCATCTCAAACTGAATCAGTAAAGCCTAATTTTTAGGCTACTCTGTGTGTCAGCTTACAAGAAAATAAACCTGTTTGGAGCAAATTAATAGGCAGCGTGCTGTGCTTGTAGCGGGGCAGACGACCCTCCAGTCTGTCCATAGTGGCCTGTAGCTCTTGTAGCTATAGACGTCTGTTCTGTGATGGCCGTAATTGTATTTTGTAGGGGTGAGGATGTGTTTACATGTTTTCCATGTAAAAGCTAAAACTGTAGACGCTAGCTTTTATTTGTAGTGTAAAATAACTAACTGTTCCTCGTCCCTCACAGATATTCAGGTTTTGATGGGCAGCCTGGTGTATCTGCGGCAAGGTATAGAGAACTCTCCGTACGTTCATCTATTAGATGCAAACCAGTGGGCGGACATCTGTGACATCTTTACAAGAGATGCCTGTGCTCTTCTGGGTCTCTCGGTTGAATCGCCTCTCAGTGTTAGGTATGCTGGTTTTCACTTGCTTTTAAGACGAGGTACATAGTGTTTTGGTTTCTATTTCTTGTTGAGGACAAAGGAAACAGCTTTTGAGAAGTCTCATCTAGCTTGTGTTAACTAAAGAGTATGGTTACAATCGTCTCTAACGTGATTTGCAAAGATTAGAAATCAGATGTTCACGTGTGCTGTGCTTTACTCTGCACCTTTGCAGCACAAGAGGAAGCATTCATGGATGGAATCTGGCTTCTGTAGGTTAGACATCAATGTGAAAGATGAGGATGGCAATCAGCCAACTATTCCCACAGCAAATGTGTGAAAATTGTCCCTGCTGTTTAACTGCAAAAAAACCCCCTCAAACTCTGGCTATGGTTCTGTCAGCATTTGAAGATCTTGGTTTTTAATCCACACATTACTTTACCCGTCTTCTCCTTAGAAGAATGCTTAAGAGTTATGTTGTGATTTCAGCTGCTAAAATTTCCAAATCATTTGCTGGGCCTCATTTGCAAAGAAAGAGGCACTTTCAAGCTCAGTAGCTAATCTGACAAAATGCAAATCTGTAGGAGGCTGTTGGAAATGTGAAGAAAAACCAACCTAATCTCCTTCTAGCTTCTCTGAAGATAAAACAGATTAGCTGCTATTTAGCCTTTGGATTCCAGTTCCCCCAATATACTTGCCCAATGTTCTAATTTTCATTTCAGACATTAAATAGAAAATAAATTATATGTATCTTTGTGGGCTAGACTTGGTACTTAGCAGAAGCTTTGCTACCTCTTCTCTCTTTTAATTTTTTTTTTAATTAGAGTGCTGTACTTAGTTTAGAGCTCTTAAAATTGTCAGACCTTCTGCTTCTCCTGTTTGCACCTCCATCACTAAATACAACAGGAGGAACAAAGGGAGCACTTTCAGATTAATTTTCTTCCTACAATAAACATTGTGAGTTTCAGTTTGAGGGATTTATAGATGTCAAAAACATCTATCTCTGGTTTTCATCTTTTTCCTGTTTCAGTCAAATTAACAGCAGTCCTTTACATTTTAATCACTCATGCACTGACGCTGTAATACAGCTTTCGGTGCACATGGCCAAGAGATTTTCGGTGAAGTGGAAAATCCCTGTTATTGATGTTTGGATTGGTTGGATGCTTGCTTTGCGCCTGGTGTGAAATCCATTGCACTGAAATGTATTTATTGTATAGGTGGTATCGATACTCTTGCATAAACAAGACTGTCCTAAACTGCCGTGACCTTTGAGTGCTGCAAATCCTGTAGAAATTAAACCAGCTTGAAGCTCTATCCCTGCTAGAAAATACATTGCTTTCTAGAACATGGGTAGCAGTCACATTTTTTTTAAGGCTGATTGGTTTCTCCAGTATGTATCTAATCGTGTGCAGGCCTCGTGGTCTGAGTTACTGTGTGGAGTCAGTGGGAAAACTCTTGTTACACTTACAAGGTCATGGTTCAGGGTTGTCAAGGACTACGGGACACCATTTGAATTTACTATTTACTTGAGTTGTTATACTCTTGCAGGATTCTTCCAGAGACGTTTTCATACAGAACCATTAAAGCTGTAATGCTTTTATTTCTACAAATACTATTTTTCTAAACTTCCCACAGGGTTAACACAAGTTACACTCAGAGCTGAAGTAACTTAAAAGCAAAGTGTAAGGACTAAAATGGCTAGTGGGAGGTGATGGATGTGATTTTTTTTCTTTGTTTTGTTTTAAACTTAGGCAAGAGATCCATAGGTTTCAGGCACATACCTCCCAAGTAAACTAGGCAGAACATTGCTGCAGAAACATAAAACGTGTATCTGGAGGGGCAGAGTGGCGAGGAAGGTCGTGACTTCTGCAGACAGTAAAACTTGCACAAATAGTAAAATAATCTGCCAAAGAAACAGAGCAGGCTGATACCAGGGTCAAATCCTGTTTCTCTTGCTGCTGATTTCCAGGCCTATAGTACTGTCATTAGACTTAAATCCATCAAAACATCTGTTAATTTGTGGAAACTCAGTGTCATACTTCATTTTGTAACATAGTGAAATATTTCAAAATAATGTGGTAAGTTCTGGTAATGGGTAACTCCCAGAAGAGGCTTAACTGTTGGGACACTGACTTTGGTCAGCTGTTTACTGCCATTCTTCTCACAGGCTGTGGTTTCCTTCCTTCACTTGCCTTCCTATGTCTTTTTTTTCTCCATTTGTTTTCTTGATTTAAGGTGAAGGTGGAGAGACGTGTTTCTTTACATGGCATTACATATAATTAAAGGCTTATGTGTTGTGAGTTACGCGGAAACTCTTAGGTTGCATATACTCTCCTGTAGTTGAGAGCAACTACCTGTATAAGCTAACATGATGTGTTCCTCCTGTACAGCTCAAAACCAAAGTAGGTGGTATAGAAAATTGATTCATTATAAGACTCAGAGCAGGGATGAACTATTGTTTTCCGTCCAGAATGTAGTAATGAGGGCTGTAGCCTAAGATGCAGGATAACTGATGACCTGCCCCAAAAACTCTTGCTTGTTACGCTTGAAGGGAGCTTAGAAGTACAGACAATAACTGAATGAATTGTACAACACTCTTGTGTCCCAGTTAAACTTTAAAGTAGAAATAGGAAAAATGCTGATTTCCAAAAGGCATCGTATGCTAACATTTCCTTTTTCTGCAGTTTTTCAGCAGGTTGTGTAGCATTACCAGCTCTAATTAATATCAAGGCAGTTATTGAACAAAGGCAGTGCACAGGTGTTTGGAACCAGAAGGATGAACTGCCGGTGAGTTGATGCTAAGCTCTCCCAGGGCAGATTTCTAATGTTAAATGCTGTTTTTAGGTTTCTTCTGTGCTGAATATTAAGGGATGGTACACACGGCCGCCACCTCCAGCAGCTCCTGGGCTTGGGACTTCCTGCTGTACAGAGACCTTGGGGTCTTGTCCCAGGCCGATGGACGTGGCTGCTGGTTTCCCATTTGCAGGTTCAACCAGCAGCGAGGCTGAGCATGAACCGCAGACACCCACCCACGCACACACACAAAGGATACTGATGTGACTGGCTGTGCAGGCTGCCACAGACAAGGCGCTGCCTTCAACAGCACCCACATACAGGACTTGCATAAAACATAAGTATAGGCAGCCGAGATCCCTTCCTCCTCTTTGGCTGGTAAAGATTGAAATTCACTGGCGAAAGCACACACGCCCCACTCTAGATTCATAAGCAAATGCGAGTTCATGGACCCTCAAATACTGACATGGCCCTTATGGCCCCTTTTAATGCCCCTTTCTGGATGTTCCTCCTCAGTCTCCTTCCCCTCCACATTCCTTCTGCCGTTTGTATAGTTCTGCTAACCCCCTCTCCTCTGGGACCCTCAGGTTTACATTCTTATCTGTTGCAAAGTCCAGGTTTGGTTGCAGTTTCTTGATGATCTATCAGTGTGACTGACAAGGCTGTTCCTTGTTACTGTCTCCATTACATTTGTGTGTCAGGTTTATATTTCCTGGTTTTGTTTGTTGCTCCCCTGTTTATTTGTTAACCCCTTTTGCATTGAAAAGGTCTTTGATCAAATGACCTTAACAAAACAGATGCACTCACCTTCCACTTAGCCTTAAACTGAATGTATGAGATGTTTCTATATAACTGGAAAGGAAACGCATCCCACTGAGAAACATTAACTTCCCCTAGCTATGCTTGAGCTCTGTCCGTGAGTTGCTTTGCACTAACTCTTTATCAGGCAGATAGGAGCTGAAAGAATTAGTGCTACACCTGGGGACATGAGAACTGAATTGGGATCCGGTGCATTATGCTTCCAGCACAACTCATTTGTGTCAGTTGAAATGAAGTTCAGTTGTTGTGAAACCCCAGTATCCCTTTATAGCTCTTACTAGGCACATGCAGCTCTCCAGTGGCCTGCTCCTGATTTGGAAAGCAAACCTATTTCATGCAAACTGGGCATGAACTGAGTTAGCCTCTCTGATTGTAGCTGAGAGAGATTCATTTATAGTGTAAGTATGTGTGTTGAGTTTCTCCCAGCTATGTTTTCTGTAACACTGAGAGTGTAACCTCCAAGTGTGATAGATCCATGCGCTGCTGTCCGAGCAGGAGTGATTAGCTAGGGAGCATTTGGGAAAAAAATTGCTGTCAGCTGCAGATCAGTTAATAGTATTTGTACGCCTCCTTGCATATTTGAAATGTAAGGGTCTCTAGCATGTACTGCTAAGTCAGTATGGGGATGGGAAGCTTTATTTTCATTGTGCAAAGGCAAAGATTAAGCAGTATGAAAGGTTATATTGTCAGATTTTGTTGAAGGTTAAACCTGTCGGAACTGAGGACTGGTCAGAGCCAGGAGCTTCAGGTACAGAAGCTGTGATCTTTGTAGTTCTTGATTGGGTCCGTGACTTCAGGAATCATTCTTCTCTGTGAGATGTCCCCTTCGGAAATAATTTGTTCCTGATGGCAAGATCTGTGCTGTACCAATGTCTTTTGTGTTGGTACTAAAAAGATATTATTCTAATACACTTCATTATTGACATGACATGTAGGTGTTGGGAGAGTCTTTCAAGAAGCTGTAGAGCATTAACATAGTCAATCCAAATGTTTTTCTCTTCTCTTCCCCCCCCCCCCCCCCCCCCGGCCCCTTAAATGAGATCTGTCATCTAAACCACTTTGGAAATCAGTGGCTACGAAATACAGAAAGTCTTGTTGGGTTATTAGCTCAGTTTTCCTGCCAGGGTATAGATTTGCACTAAAATACGCACTTGTACTTTGGCAGAGTACTCTGCTTTGTTGGGGGTGGGAAGAAGCAACGTAAGTCACCATTTTAAGACCACAATTAAGCATTTTTGGCTGGGAAATTGTCAGGCATCCACATAATCGATTTTGCTGCCTTCGCAGCTGAATTGTGAAATCCATTAAATAAGAGCCTTGACCTAAAAGGGATTAATTGTCTGGAAATGTAGTTTTCCAGGATAAATTGTTATGTTAATTTCTTTCACAGATTGAAGTGGACCTTGGTAAAAAGTGCTGGTATCATTCAATATTTGCCTGTCCCATTCTTCGTCAGCAAACAACAGATAATAATCCACCTATGAAATTAGTCTGTGGTCATATTATATCAAGAGATGCTTTGAATAAAATGTTTAATGGCAGCAAGTAAGTACCATTCTTTTATTTCAAGCAACATATAGACAAGGACAAATCTTAAGAATAGAATACTGTGTTTTGGGGAAAACTGTGCCCATAATTACATAATTGGTGGAAGTTTATTAATCTTAAAGAATTACTTAGAAACCAGATAAGCCAGGTTGATGCGCTGGAGAAAAGCGTAATAAACCCTCTGTTGTAGAAAGTGAGATTACGGGGAGGAATGCAATGAACAGAGTAATTTTCCAAGTTGTAAGTACCATTGTGTTGTCTTAAATTCAAAATGGAGGCTTTTACGCACGCAGTTTTTCGTAGGGAGCAAGGTTAGTAATGCATGAAACATCCCTTAAAAAAATAAAACTAAACCTCTGGGGAAATACAGCTTAGTAATTGAGCAGGTAGTTGAATTATCGCTGTGGAAATACTCCTCCTTAGGTATCAGTGGGGTGCCTACAGGCTTTTGGGAAGGAGGAAATGGGAGGGAGAGAGCTATACAGATTCCCTTGAGGAAGAACCAGTGGTAATTTGGATTGAATATATGCAGCTTCTGTGGAGGCTGTCAGCTTAATTTAGAGCCGTAAGTTGTTCTGCAAATCCGGTGTGAAAATAAGTGAGGCTATGAATGAAAATGTTGAGTGATATTTGCATTCCTTGCTCTGCTAGAAAAGCCTAAAGGTATGCCTTCATGGGTGACTTTAGCCATTTTAAGCCAGTAAACTTGCTGTTACACGGCTCCTGTCCCCGATCACTCATTCCTGATGCTTTCATTGATCAGCTTTAGTGACAGCACAGCTCTGGCAATATTAACTTGGGGTGGGGAGGGTGGGGTGTGAAAGACCCAAACTTAGAGATGGGGAAAAATGGATCAGTGCTAGAAGAAATATTGTAAGCAGGTGCAGTTTCATCAGTGGAGACCTCAGCAGGGAGGCCAGGCTGACCTCCTTAGTCATAGCCTGCAGGAGCTGATCTAAGTGGGCTGTAAAATCACAGCATTTTGGGAACAAGATTGTAAAACGTACTGGATGCTGAGGAAGTCAGAGAAAGCTAACAGCCTATTTAAATCACTGAAATTGAACAAACTAATCCAGAAGTAGAAATAATAGATTAATCATGAAGAGTAATTTTTTGCTATTTAATAATTTGGGGGTGTCTGGGTGAAAAGGTGAGAAAGAATATAATTAGAAGAAAAAGCGTGATAAGGTCTCTCTCAGCTAAAGGTCACTTTTAATGGAGCCAAGTAAAGCATTAGGGCTTAAGAGTACATTTGTTCCATGCTACAGGGGAGAAAAGAGGAAGGACTATCTCTGCAAACTCGATGCCTTTGTAACGGATGGAAAAGCGTAACGCTCGGTTGTCACCCATTGCCGCGATTCTAACGCATTGTCTTTGCCCCCAGATTAAAATGCCCCTATTGTCCGATGGAACAGAGCCCTGGAGATGCCAAACAGATATTTTTCTGAAGAAAAGTTTCATTATGCAGTTTGTAAGTGACACTCTGGATTTCAGGTGCATTTCAGGAGAATTAAAACACACTTGTTCCATTTTATGCAGCAGACTGAGGACTCCTATGTTTGTATAAGCTAATGCTACAGAAACTTTGCCAACATTTAGTATATACATACCAAGTGGAAATGCTACAGAAATATTATTACCATAGGGCTTTACTATACTCTTGGTCTCCATACCTGATCAAGTTACTACACCAGCAGTTGTCATTCAATGCAGGTTTTTGTACTTAATTATATGGTGACTTTTTAAAAGCAGAAACTGATCACCCTCATGTGTTTAATATTCTCCCTGCTATTATTCTATCATTCTATTGATAACTGTCACCTTAGAGAATGTTTGTGGAAAAAGTTTTATTTCCTGTAACGTGTACATAATTAAAGGTAAATACTTCAGAAAAAAACGTTTGATAAATTGAATAGTGGTTATAATACTAATTTGTATTTTTTTGGCTGAAAAAGCTGTGATATATTCTGAGTTTTTCTTTTAAACATTTTTTCAACTTTTACATAGAATTCAAAGTAAATGTGCATATATATAAAGTATATAAAATATATAGCCCCAAGGGGCTACTGTTAAAATCCATCACTAATTTATAAGGGTGATGCGTGGCTAGATTACTACCGGAGCAGAGAGGGAATAGGCAATCCTGTTCCTTTGGTTTCACGATTGAGAAGTGTTTATGTAAGAGAACATTCAATAAATTTTGAAGTGGAAATGCTTTTAGTCGATGACATTTGCTCTCTGGCCTTTGTAGTCATGTTCTTTGAACTTTGTATTCAGAATTAGGCTATAAATGTCATGTCGCTGTATAGTTTAATAGTCATTATAGTGTGCTATTTATAAACAGTTATCAAAACCAAATAAATTGTAGAAGTATTCATTGTTAAATGGGGGAAAGCATGTTCTGATGCAATCTACTGATCACAACTCTGCACTTGGCAGAACTGGGCCCTACATATATTAGGAGGTAGCAAGTTTTCTGTAGCTTGAGAACACTTTGCTTCTAGCCTTGTTTTTGTAGTAGACTATTACTGCCATTGCCACTTTTTCTGCTAAATTTGTCATATTGTTGACTAGGTAAATTTGTACTCATAAACGAGATGTAGATCATGGCAGTTAAATCTTTTCTAGTGTGCATATATTTGTATTTATTGCACTGTCCTATAGTAGGGCAAGCAGCCATAAGGCATGGTAAGCTACATGTAAAATTATATTTCTGTATTGTGTAGTTAAAAAAAAAACCCACAACAAAAACCCCAAGCTTAGCTGGTTGAATACTGACACACTGGTTGAATGCACTAGCACAATGCACTACAGAGAAGACCGTCTTTGAGAAATCTACACCTTTTGAATTTGTATGTCACCTGACTTGAGAGACGGAGTTGGACTCTATCGGATCAGTGACAATGGACATCCCTAAAGAGACATTAAGAGGAGCGAGTCAAGGCACACAGATTTTAAACTTTAAATGTATTTGATACATGTGAAAAATACAGGTGTGTGATTTTTCTGCAGAACTTAAATTGTATTCACACTGAGTTCAAAACAACCGCGTTGCCAAGTGGTAAAATCAACAATAAACGGGTGAGGATATTATTTTCCATGTAGGTTTCCTAGTCTTGCTGAAATTGCTTTCAATCTTCTCTTTTCAGTGGAATTGCTTAATGCTTTGGATTTATATGAAATTGCATATGAAGTATTTAAAAAACAAAACAAAACAAAAAAACAGTAATAACAAAACCCTAGAAAACCACCCTGAAGTGTAAGCGTCGCACCTCTTTCACTGTTACGCTGCTGGTATTTTGGCATTGGTGTGAACACCAGTTAGTGTTGATAGTGCCTCTAATGCAACTGCTTGGAGTACAAAAATGGCACAGTTATTAAATGGCAACAGGGTGCAAATTCAACTTACATGTTAGAATGTTTTTAGTACAAAGTGGTCCTGTTTTCCCTTTTGAACAGTGCATGTTATAGATCCGTAGCTAATTTGAAAACTCAGCTGTTTTCACCAGGTAATTGCAGCTCTTTTCCTAGCTGTCTGTATGTTTACTTAAAAAAAAATTGCTTGCAGTTTTGAAGCTCCACCAATAGATGATGCTAGCAGTTTAATATAGAATGCTTATGTGCTTACAGTAATGGGATATTGTGCTGGGCGTTGATGAAACACGTCTGGATTTTGGTTGTTACAGCTATCCAGGTTGCCCTTTGAGGTGATGCAAGGTGCCTCCTGCTACTGCCTGATACGCTTTGGTAGCTAGAGAAAGTGCTTGCACAGGGAAAAGTGAATAATACTCTGAGGTTTTCATGCTTAAAGTATAGTCAGCATACACTTTCTTTAACAGTGTTTGGGAATATCCACATTAAAAAAACCAAAAGCATTTGATTTTAAAGCTACGGTGGTATCTCGGGTCTGTCTCTGTTACACTTTTGGACCAGATTGTGAAGCCTTTAACTAGTCCCTTTGCAGGAGGGGCCTTTTAATGAGATTGCTGCATAATGAGAGTAAAGAGACATGGCACATTTTATATCTGTATCGAGATCACTGTGTCACTTCTGCACACTTCGTGGGCTTGCAACTGGTGCTCCCCGCTCCTTTGCAAAATGTGTCAGAACAGCAGCTCTGTGGCAACAAGTGCACCAGTGGTACAGATGGGCCTTAAGTCAATACTTTTTTTTTGACCACGCTTCTGTAAAAGGTTTAGTTTAGCTTCTGGGTGGCCTGAAAGTAACGGATGTTTATAAATATGATTTCTGTAGCAGCAGCTTGTTAGTAGTGTTAGTTCTATGTCTATTAATAGATTGAGTTCTAATTTTTGTAAATGCCTTAAAAAGGAAATTTATTGTGATATGTTCTTGCGGGGTTTCAGGTCTGGCTTGTGGTATAAAACATAATCAAACCTTAAAAACAGTAGGAAATGAAAATAGTACGTAGCCTTTTTGATCTCAAAAGGTGTTGATGATTTCTGTAGTACTATGACTGTCATTAACACAAAGCTCATGTCTTCACCGCCCGGTAGCAGCCTCGATTTGCTACTCTGAAGTATTTTTAAATGAAGTCTTTTCCTGCAGTGACTTTAGCACTACATATTGCTAGTAGACATGGCTGAACAACCAGTCTTCCCTGCTAAAAAGTAGTGTTTCTCTGCTGAAATACTGTATTGATTCCAGTCTTCTGTCTGTAAGTTGGGTTAATTAACGTGTACAAACTGCAGTGAAAGCTGTGTGTTACCAGTAATGAGTTAGAGCTTCTGATCCCTGTTAACCTAGACCTGTCTCCGTCCTGGTGCTTTCATTCTTCTTAACAGTTTACAGGATGGCTGCTCCTGAAATTTAAGGTTCAAGTTATGACTACGCAGAGCCAACTTGCCAGGTTTAACAGAGTAAGTTTGGGTTAGATTTCTCCTTGCAAGGTTTGTTTGCCTACTGCAAGATCGGTTTGCCTTTCTGTGCTTATCGCTGCAGAGGTTGATTTGTCTCTGGGGGAAAAAGTTCACGCTCCTTAATCCATCCCCAATCTTGCACTTCTGCTTTTGTGAGTGGGAGACGGCAGGGTAGGGAACACGGCGCTTTGAGAACAAGAAAAAAACAAGAGAGTGGCAGCGACGATCTGTAGTGAATAAAGCTGTAATGCAGTGTTACGTTACTGTTCTGAATTTAATTCAAGCCCTAATATATATAAAGAAAGAGTGGTTCACAAAAAGGTGTGCGTGTGAGAAGGGTGACTTGATATTCCTATATGACTTCATGTTTGCATTAGATTAGCAGCCCTATAGGGAAATATGGAAACTGGAGTTGTTTGTAGCCTACTATAAGCCCTTACTGAATCCTGCTGGGCCTATATGCAGGAGCTGGTGTTTTCAGATCACGCTGACTTGTAGTTTTTACAGGGCGGCTGTATCTGTGTATCCTAATGCAAAAGCCCTAGTGGTGTGGCCTGGTTCCTATTCCAGTTTAGAACTAAGGATTTTGCACATTCTAAAGTGTTACTTTGAATGTAGCCAGGCAGCACAGTCTCAGTGCTGAGGCTGTGGGTGCTGTGACCTGGCCTGGAGTGAGCGAAACCTTCCTGAATTCAGCCTTTGAAATGGTTATCCCCTGTTCTCCTGCATTTTCTCTGCCTGGTGTTTATTTTCAGACTTAGTGACACTGCTCTTGGTTTCTTCCTTCTTACTAAGTGTCAAGTTATCGCTGTGGGTTTTCCTTCACTTTGGCTAAAGGAACAAAGGGATAGGGAAGATGCAAATAGTGTCTCCAGTTCAAGTCTTAAGCATCATCCATGAGACATTTGGATGTGGGGGGATAGCCTTAATGTACAAACACAGCTGTTTTGTCTGACAATTTTTCCCCCCTCAGAACTGAGGGTAAATTTCAGTATTTTCCAGGGTTTCTAAATTACACAAGAGGTTTCCAAGAGCACAGAGCACAAGCAGATGTGATAGGCCTCCCACGACAAAAATTGTATGTATTCAATTTATTCAGCACGGCTCAGGATGGGAATCCAGTGATGGATAGGTCGTGCTGACCCTGCATGTCAAACAGATTTGATTTAAGATGAATCAGAAGGAAGAAACCTAGTTACTGGAAGGTCCTATTTCACTGTCTCTTTACTATTCTTCCAGGGATTTCTGTAATCCTTTCCTCACCTTATTCTGCTTTTCTGTCTTGCATGCTGCAGAAATAGCAGCAAGGGTATGGTTTCTGTGGGGTGTCTTCCCAGCCCTTGCACCGCACCATTAGCCTGAGGAGTCTGCGTTGAGGTTTGGTGCTCTCACTGTGACAGCTGAGCTGTCAAATACAGGCTTGGACAAAGCGACTTTAACTGACCAGTCCAGTTTCTGGCTCTTCTGGGGTCACCTTGGCTGCATTATTTATCTGGAGCTTATTTAACTTGTGAGAATCTTTTATCACTCAAAAAATATTTCAGAGTAAGTGAAGCACCACTTGCGGGAGAAGTAAGTGTAACAAAGGCAACAAATTCTGGATGCTCTGTTTTGTGGGGGCAATTTATGCCTCCCTCAGCTTCATAGGGCTTTCAGTGATCATCTTGTACCCTTTTTTTATTTATCAGTTGAGGTTATGCTAAAATTGTAAATCAGCTCTTACTCCTTCCACCATTAAGTGTAAGTCAGGGTTGGTTGCCATCAGCTTCTGAGAGTTTTGAGCTACTCCACTATTAGTTTTGAGTGTCTCTGCAATGAAGTAACCCTCAACCTCTGAACAAATTTATTCCTTTCACTTCACTCTGAAAGTCATTCTGTATCTCAGACTTGTTTGCCAATACAGAGAACAAGATACATACATACAATATTGCCTTGTATTAACTTGTAACGGCCCCCAGCCTTTGCCTCTGCACCCCGTGCAGTCGCCTCACCACGTAACCTGGAATTTCCTCCACATGCCATTAGCAAAAAGCTGTCAGATCAGTAGGGCCTGTCCACCAACACCTTCCTGCATGGAGAAACAAGCACCCTTGAGCTGCTTCTCTAGATTCCAGCTCAGCCGGTCCATCCGTTTTCATCGGTGCAAGCAGCAGTCCAGCCTTCTTGCCCAGACATTGCTACTCAACCACAAACTCAGCCAGTTTGCTCCAAACTTGTTTGATTTGCTAGCGGCATCTGCATGCTGCCTCGCTTGCTGGTGTGTTAGTCGTTCACCTCTACAGCAGGGCTGGAGTTGCTCTTGGCTCCTTCCCTTCTCACTGCTGCACTGACACTTGCATCCGGCTGTTAAGGTTTTGGTGCAAAAGATGTGGTTTGGTTTTTGCCTTCTCTCAGTAGCTTATCGGTAGGGGTGCAAAGGTAAATGTTTGTCTTGTGAAGAAAATTTGGGTCTTAAGCTGGTTTTAAAGAACACTGTTCCTCAGCTCTACATGTAAATGGAAAACTTAACAGGCCTTCTTGAGCGATAGGTTTAAGTCTGAGACGCAGTGCTGGTTACAGCCGGCCTGAACTGGAGATGAATCGATCGTGGGACTGTGTGGAAGGAAGAGCTGGTGAAAGAAACTCAGTCGTGCTTTGGAGAGCTGTGCTGTGTCACCGCCTCGGCTGGAGGGTGCCTTGGTGAAGCCAGTCTGGTGGTTTGAGGCAAACTTCTTGTGGGTGTGTCTGCCCACAGGTATTCCTCATTTTGGGCAATTCAACATGAAACTCGGGGCAGTGACTGAAGAAGAGCAAGTGCTTATTCTGGGGCACACCCCAAGCTGCCTCTTCGGTTCCCTCAGCCTTCTGACCTTCTGCAGAGGTGATTTTGCTTGTTGTGTAGCAAATGCTGAGTCACAGCAGTTCAGTCCAGTGTATTTGGTGTATTTCGAAAACATTTAAATTGCAGTGGTTCACAACTGGAAAAGCCCACCTAAGAAGAGACAGATGAACAACTTTTACCCCTGGGTATCTTGGGACAGACAACGGTCTGTGACCATGTACTTGCAGTATCTCACAGAAAGTCTGCAGGGGGAGAGCTAAATATGCTTTTTAAATTAATTCCTTAATAGTCTTATGCTAACTCATGATATCTGTTACTGTGGTACAGAGGAATAATATTTTTACTGATACTTTATATGCAGTTTGCAGCCAAGCTTAATATGCAGTTTGGGTGATACATCCCTTTGGCCATCTGCAGATCTAAGAACCGAGATGAGAAGCCACCAGTATCTGTGCTTTAAAGAGATGCAAAGACATGAACAAAGATAAAGAGTTGACGATGACACCTGGCTGATAGTTGGCAAGTAAGAAGCTGAAAGCTGCTAATAGATTTCAGTGAATGGTCATGTATTTTTAATAGCTTGATTATACCCAGTGGAAAGCCATGCCCTCATAGCTTACAGCTGTGATGACATTGGCCAGGAATTAGCGGGTAATGTGTCCGTTAACTGGGCTTTCTTTGTATGTGAAATATACCCTCTGAAGAGGGAATGTGTTATATAGGCAGTACTATTGCAATGAAAGTCCTTTCTGTGCAGTGCTGAAACTGCTCGAGCTTGCTAGATTCATGAATTTGAGTGAAGGCTCCAGTTATCCTCAGGGATGAAATTCCAGTTTTGGTTTCTTTTAAGGCATCTGCTGGTGCAGCCAGAGCTTGAACCAGTAGATACTAGTTGCCGCATGCAGTTGTGTGATGGTCAGTATTTATCTGGGTTTGCGACAGCTGGAGGCACGCTGGGTACTGAGGATTGTGCCGAGTACCCCGGGTGCTATGTGAGCTGTGGCCTGCAGAGTGTAGGTCGGAGGTTCAGTACGAAGAGCGCGTAGGGGAAGACGGGAGGCATCCCAAAGCCTCCTGTGTTTGGCACTGGGGTTAAAAGAGATCAATGATGTTCTGTGATTCTTAACTACAGGTTGAAAGTCAGCAGCCCCCACTGTGCGGTGGATTTTGCGCTGTATTCAGGAGGGTAATTACAACTGTCAGTGTTGAAATTTTTTTTTCTAGATGTTGATTTCATGTGCAAATGAAGGCTATTAAAAATAATTAAAAAAACCAACCCACAAACAAACCCAGAACCAAACCCCAAATGTATACCACTTCTAGTTCTTTGCTACATTAATCTGCAGCGTCAGGAGGGCTTTGGCTGTATCGATCTCGCTGCAGGACCAGGGTCTTAGTGCAGCACCTTGCACTGGAGCATTGCTATTAGTAATGTCAGTAGTCAGTAATGCCCAAATATATGTATTTTACATTGTTTAGGTTTTTATTTTGTTCTGTTTATCCTGCATTAGGATTCCACGCTGTTTCTGTAGTGAGTAATTTGTTGTACGTGTGTTCATCTTATTTAAATGCTTTTTTTTGTTGTTTTTAAATACCCATACCCTGTTTTTCACTACAGGATTGACCTCGGTAGGCTGTCATAGCAATAGAACTAGCAATAAGTACTTAACCCGTTGTCGCGATCCACTGTTGGGTTGAACAGTTTGGCAGAGGTGAAACCCCTTGCTCTCCAACCGACCTCAGATAATTCTGGGAGGTTGGGGGCGGCTGGGCTTAGCTTCTGATTGACTCCAATGTGTTATCGTGACTAGGTTCCTGTTACATTCTCAGAAACAGAATTAAGACTCAAAATGGAGTCAAGTGCCAAGTAACTTTATTTGGCCAGAAATAGATATGGGAGAGAAAAGCAAAGAAAGAGAGAAAAAAAAAAAAGGTGAAAAAGGGAATGAGAGGGAGAGATCGGGGCTGTTGCAATAGCTGTCACCACGGATCTGCGGCAGTCTGTCCGGTCCGGGTGGGGAGTCCAGGCATCCGATGCATCTTTGAAGCTGGTGGGGTGGGGGGGGATGTTCCAGAATGTGCCCCCTGTCATGTCGGCTGGTTTCCCCTTTTTTATAAGGTTGCTCTCTCGCACAGTCAGTAACCCTTCTGCACAGCCCTGCCTCCCGCTTGGCGGTGGGGCCCAGGACCAGTACCAG
Organism: Phalacrocorax carbo; assembly: GCF_963921805.1. Classification (NCBI taxonomy): domain Eukaryota; kingdom Metazoa; phylum Chordata; class Aves; order Suliformes; family Phalacrocoracidae; genus Phalacrocorax; species Phalacrocorax carbo. The sequence continues at coordinate 6,752,624 of NC_087516.1, read as the reverse complement.
CACTAGAGGGTGGTGGAAAGTTCTGGAGGGTCTGACCCCCCCCATATGTTGCCAGTCGGCCTTGGGCCCGGGTGTTTGCGGGAGGACGAGTACTCCGAGATAACGAGGCGCACATTCCTGTCGGGTTGACCTTGGTGATTAAACCGTTCTGTTCAGCTGCCCTACTGCCAACAATGTTGAGAGAAGTTTCTAGTCCCTGACACCCGTGTATCGTGAAATAATTTCATTTGAAAGAGCAGCATAGCTTACAGGGAGTAAAATACAGAAAAATGCTTCTGCTACGTTTTCTGTTCAAGGCTTAATGCTATACTTGGTGTGTGTCATGTGCCCCAGTCAACTACTGTGCTAGAGAAAACGCATTTTCAAGGCAATGCTTCCCATGCACAATGTGTGGTCTTTTGTGGGGCAGCAACAACAGATGCACGCAGTCAGATCACTTCACCTTCCTTGTACAAAACCATTTCAAAGAGCCGGAGTGGGAGGAGAAGGTCGCTGTGGAAGCGGGGAGACAATCTGTGTTGCTGGAAGAGGATTTAGGTTTGAGGGGGTCAGGAGGAGCGTTGCCTGACAGCCTGGGTTACAGCGACGTGGCATCACTCCAAAGCTCCAGAATAATGTGAAAACCCAACATAAAATGAGAAGGACAAGGAAACAGCTGTAGAGGATGCTACTAGTGAGGTAGTGATGTTCCTGCCTCTTTTTGCTGTTTGTTGCTCTTTGCCTTTTTTTAAGCTATTTTGCAGAAATCCTTTATAAATGAAGGCTTTATAAGTGAAAACTTTTAGCTCAAACTAGGTCAACAAGAGTCTCCAGGATGAGCTGATAATGAAATTGGTGGTCGTAGGAGAGAGAGAGGAGCTATGAGCTTTTCACCTGCATGGTTAGAGCTGACCGTAGGACAAGATCAGACTGGTTTAGGTAACCATAAAGTATTAAAACAGGGCTAAAGGTTGGACCTAGTCTGCCTGGAAACAGGGCGGTGAGTAGATCTGCTTCATGTTGTTGCCAAAATGCAGCTGCACGTTGGTGACGAGGCTGACTCCGCGATGGGGCAGTCTGGCACTGCAGGTGTGGTGAGAGCCTTGCTTCTCCCCACCTCAGCACCTGGGGCTTGAACTAGGCCACTTTAATAGATGAGTGTTTCTTAATGTCTTTGAATTTGTAGGAATTTCAGTGTTAAGACTTTTCTATCCTTTATGTGTGTGTATATATATTGTGTGTGTAGATAGATATAGTTGTGTCATTCAGTATTTGCCTGCTATTATTTAGGTATATTTATCTAATCCCTAATTAATTTTTTCCCAATTAAGTATTTTAAAGAACTAATTTTGGAAGAACTTTATTCCCCTCTGAATTTCTCGCCTTCCCAGCTTGTTTGCAGAGGAGAAAACTAGCAAAGGGTTTCTTTCATTCTTTTTTCCCAGGTTTTTATCAGCCCCTTGGCAAGAATACCTGAGTGCCTCCAGAGTCTTTATCTCATCCACTTTCATAGCACCCCCCTGGGATGAGGGAGTGTTATGGGGCCCATCTTCCAAGAATCTGGGAAAATTAATTTAGATGACTTTAGGCAGTGGTAAGCTGAGAGCTGAACTCTGGCACCATAAGGCTCAGGCTGGTGTGTAAGTAACTGCTTTTTTCCCTTACCCAGGACTTCCTCAAACCCTCATTTATTATCTTCACGCAGGATTTTAGCTTTTCTGAGGCTAGGAACTGAAGAAAGGAATAAACGTTATTGAGTCTGACTAGAAACCTTTGGTTTATTTTTTTCTCAGTTCTTGATTTTCAAGTGTAGTAAGAAAACTTATATCAAATACAGAGGTGAGAAAAGCAGAACTCATTGTAGTCAGTCGCCATGTCCCAAGTTGGTATGTTAAGTCTTGCTTAACCAAAGCAAGTGACAAAGTCTTTTTTTATTTACCACTCAACCATTTCTTCCAGAAAGAAAGAAAATCCCACCTTCCTTGCTCAGGCAAAACTCCCGCTTAAATCTGTGGCAGTGGGGCTATCCACAGCAGAACAAGGATAGCAAGAGGTAAAGTGAACGCTAGCCCCCAGGACTCTAAAAACCTAAAAGTACAGCCTTTTAATCCTTGTTTACTTTCTCAGTGCAGCCTTGTGTTATGTGAGATGAAACTGGAGCTCCGAGGAGATACCTGGCACCACAAAAACTGTGTTAAGTGAGGGCGTTTGTTTTTAAGTCATTTTGTAGCAAATTCAAGTTTTGGCTGCGTTTTAGCAATAATTATTATAGACTCTTGAGCAAAGGTCCAGCTAATACCCTTCTGATCAGCTTATCGCTGATACATGTCAGCATCAGGGTTGACCTGTTTCTTTTGTCTGAACCACGGAGCTCTGTCACTGGGGATAGAGACGGCATTTGGCCTTGGGAATCAATTTGAAAAACCCCAGGTTTTGGAAGGAGCTGTGCTTTAGTGTGCGGTTCACAGAAAAAGTGCCTGCTTGCTGTCTGTGCGTCTGCTCCAGCTTGTCTTTTCAAATTTGTCAAGGTAGAGTACATGAGGAGTAGCATTACAGGTAACGTAGGTGAGGGGCTTACGCAGTGACGGCTCCCAGAAGACGATCCAGAAGCCAGAAGGTGCAGGTGCTTATACGTGTCGGCTCGGCACGCTGGGTTTCACATTGGGCTTCCCATTCACGGGTCTAGAGAGAGAAAAGGGTTTGATTTACTTTGATGTGGAAGGAACAAGAAAGCAATTAATGTATGGCTGCTGATCAGCTCGTTTAGCCTTGGTCTGCAGCCAGGGACCTCCAAGAGCAGGCTGCAAAGTGTTCCTAAATCCTCTTCATGCTAGTGAAGGACCTGCCAACATTTCAGCTAGTGACAGCCAGTAGAAGGACTTTATGATCTGCTGCTAATCGATTGTTACACTAATATTAAAAAAAAGGCTTTTTAAAATTTGCCACTGACTTCTGCACACTCCTCTCATCAAGCCTCTTTCCACATTCAGAAATGAATGAAGAATGAAGAGCTCAGGGCTTTTTTGGAGTTGGGGAAGCTGTTATCAGTTCATAAAGACTTTTGCTTGTTGCAAACCGGTTTCCTTCAGAGGAGTTTAAAAGGAGGCTTTCTAGACTACCAGCGTGTTCCCAGAATGATAGAAATTACTGGTCTCCAGCAACTGATAGTTTTATGCTGATTTAATGAGTTGGAGATTTGGCACCCATTTTCACTAAAGATTAATTTGTGGTGGAAAATGAATCCTTCAGCTGCCAGCAAGAATCCCAGGCCAGATCCTGAGGCGCTCTTTGAGTGAATTGCACTATTAACTTCCAAAGAGCTTCATTTCAATAAGTGGGAACAGCTCAGAGCAGCAGGAATTTCCTCTCTAAATAAAAGCTTAAGTATCCTACAATTGCTTAAACCAGAACTCTGTCATGTTAGCACTGCCGAAGGAAAGCTGTCCTAGATGAGATGATTTCCCGAGGCACTTGTAACCCAACTGCTTTATCAGTGCAAAATTGAAGAGTTCGGTAGCATGTTTTTCCCCTTAGGGACAGAACATCTTTGCATGGGGCTGGCAACAGGAGTTGAGATAAGTGAAGAATGTAAGCATCGTCCTAAACAAGGCTGCAAGAGCTCTTCGTTATCGTTTAGCCGTTGGAAAGCCAGGCGAGGATCAGAGGAGCGCTGGGTATGATAAATATCCATCGTAAAAACAACAGGCTGTTCCCTTTTTCAGACAGATAAAAGAAAAAAGCACGTCTGTAGGGGTGGCTGTATTCTGACATAAACGGAAAGTTTGTACCCGAGGGGCACAAGGCGCTGCCACTCGGTGCCTTTGCCTTTAAATGTTATTATTCAGGCACTGATTTCTGATGGATTCTGCCTTTGAAAAAGCAAATTGTAGGGATCCATTTTCTGTAACGTAGGGGGAGGGAGGCGTTTCCTAGTCATCGTTTCTTTCTAAATTATCATATTAAAAAACTGAACTTTTTTACTATGAAACCCGTGCATCTATAACAGTGAATTTGAATTTATCTGATTTAAAAGATGCCCGATTTGCAAAGAATAAGGCTCCAGAGGTGTGAACATACTCTTCCAAACTTTCTTGCAACCCAGGTTTTCCAAGTGCTAGCCCAGTACTGGCCTGGCCGGAGCAGTAGCAGGGATTTCGGCGCTAGAGTGCTCTCTTGCCACAAGCCCTGGGGTGCACTCTCAGCACAAAGCTTGCAAAACTGCAGAAGTGGGTTTCTGCAGAACGAACAAGGTGGAGAGGCCGTGGCAGGGAGGTCAATTTGCAGAAGCAAAAGGCGCGTTAGTTGCGGGCAAAAGGATTTCTTCTTCTAAAATGGCAAACTGCAATTCTTATTCCGATGGTGTTTTCCTGGTGACTCAGGATGATGAGTGGGTTGGGGATGCTGGAGGGACAGCATTAAAAAAATATATTCCAGTCTGCCCTAGAAAATAGGTTGACTCTAAAGCTATACATATCTGCAATGTTGTTTCTGAGCAAAGTCATCTGGGGCTGCATCAGCCTCTCTGCTACTGTTACTTAGTGCCTCTTTGGGAAATAGAGGCATAAAGCCATGGTGATGTTGGTCCAAAATTGTGCAGGGGGGAGTTTGGGACGCAATGACTTGCATCTAATCCATGGGCACAACCTGGAGGTCCAGCGAAAAAATCAAATTAACAGCTTGGGGAGGGGAAGGGATGAAATACGGCCACCCCCGGGCTGAAGTTGGAGGGGTGCACTGGGAGCGCTCAAATGGGCTGTTAGTTATAGCATCGGGTAATGCACAAAGTTTTTAGGCTGCTATAGAGAAGTCCTGTCTTTCTGTTTAGTCACGACTGCAGTGTCAGTGCTCAGTGATTTTAATTCCTAAATTTAAAAAAACACACACAGGAGAAGAGAATCTTACCTCTCTTTCTTGCCCTTAATTCATTACCCAGCCCCTTCCCATCCACCGTACACTGGATGAAGAATTTTTAGGTCACTTTTTGGCACCTGCCTGCTGGATCCCTTGAGGGTGAGACGCTGCCAAGTTTAAAAGAAAAATGCGAACGCCTGTTCCTTACTAACCTTTTACATCTGCATCTTCGTCTTCTGGTTTCTGAAATAAAAAAGGAAACGTTTTACTTCAAAGATACAGAGTCACAGCTCAGTAAAGAAACTCCGTAGCAAGGTAGGGCTGGCATTCCCTAGCAGCTTGCTGTCTGTAAGACTAACAGCGGGTGAACCAAGCCTATTTTTGAGGAAAGCCACGCAAGTGAGCAGTGCTGCAGCTCGCATTTCCCCAGCAGCCCACTTCAGTAGTTTCATGAGTTAAATTTTCACGTGAATAACAGTAGCAGGGGCAGCCTGGGAACACTGACAGTGAATTTTATTTTTTTGCTGTCTCCAGTGACTTTGGCATGTTGCTGAAAATCCTCTGGCAGCACTTAATTTCTGCAACAGGCGAGTGGCAACGATGCCATGCTGCATGCAACCGAGTTGAACGATATTCTTCCCCATTTTAGCATCTAAATCCGTACGTATTCAGTGAAATACAGTGTCAAGCCATTCATTTCAGTGCAAGGTAAAAACCTGTCCTTGAGGGTTCAGGCTGCCTGCTGCAGAAATTAATTGCAGCTAATGGCTTTTCACTGATGATTCACATCAGCATTAAAAGGCAGAAATAAATCACTGAGTGGCATTTGCAGGTTAATAGATGTTGCAGGTCACCAGGGAATCCTAGTGCAGGTGGAGGGCTCCTGGTGACTTCGGAGGGAATTTGGACCAACTCCGAGTGCTCTGCCACATCATCAGCTATTGCCCTTGAGAAGAATGAGGAGCCACAGCCAAAAATCAGTGTTTTTTCATTTATTCCTTCCTCTTGCTGCAGACCCTGGTGATCGCTATTTTTCAGGGCTGAAAGATGCTGAAAAATTGTATTTTTTTTTTTTTTTTAACTGGGTCAGCTGGCAAATCAATCTCACTTCAGCTCCAGGCTGCTGGGTCAGTGAGGATCTAGTTAGGTTACTTCAGCAGCAAAACATTCTGGTATTCCAGGGGAAACAAGCTGAGCCAGTTTAATGAAATCTGTGTAACTTCTGGGGGTTTCAGGGAAACTCCCCAAAGGAAAGTTAAACTGATTTCAGTGAGCGTTAAATTGATTTAAATACATTTGCACTCACAGCTTGCTCAGGGTAATTTTAAGACATTTCGAACATGGAATTTCACCAAAGAACTTTTGCCTACCCAGAGATTTTGCATTACTGCTTTAACCGTAGCAGTCTGAACCTGTGTAATTAAGCTGCTTCTTTGGTTACAGCTCAAGCTGCTAATGGGAGTCTGGGCATTTGAATTTGCAAGCCCCGTGCTGGAGCATGTTTATCCCATTTTGTCAAAGCGTTTCAGGTTCTGGTACTTTTACCCTCGATACACCAGTTTAAGGATGGTAGAGGCAATACTGTTTGATAAAGTAAGCTTTCTCTCTTTGTAATCTATTTTTCTTCCTTGTGTAGAAATGTATAATTATTTCTCAGGCTAAGCCTACTGATGAGGAAGTTAGACACTGATTTTTATTTTTTTTTTTCACAGTGTCCTTCTCTTGGGTTGGCTGTATCCTGGTTATCTGATGCCTACATGAGGGGATAGCTAAAAGATCCATTCCCCTGAAGGACAGGGCTGTGGTTCTGGGCTAGAGGAATATCTACAGGGGGTTACAGGTGAGCCTTACGTTGACATAGAACAACGGTAACTGCCAGGGCGATGAGGAGCAGGATGCAGGCGCCTGCCAAGGGAACCCAGATGAAGATGTTACAGAACAAATTCATGTCTTCCTCCTTGCTGCTCTCTGCAGGAATAGAGAAGAGGAAAGGTCCACCAGGTGGTCGTGGCTGGTGTTACAGCCAGCTCTGGCGGAGCCAAGGGCTGCCTGGCATTCAGCTAGGCTGGCGGTGAGGCAGAGGGCTTCCCCTGGCCCCCAAAGGCAGAGGTGGGCACCAGGGATGTCCACAAGTGCAGCGTGGCTGTCGTCCCCAGTGGGGAGCATTCATTAGTGCTGCTGCTTCCAGTGTTTTCCTGGGGACTTGAGGGAGGACACGCAGCCAAAAGTATTCTCATGTCCCCTGCTGAGGCTGAAACCAGCCCCAGCCGCCAAGGCTCTGCCCTCTCTCCACCTCCTCCCAGTGTGCCCAGCTAGGAGCCATGCTCATGCTTTCTAAGTCATCCTTAGCTTTTCCTAACTGGGATGAAACACTGGGGCTTAACGCTCCCAGCTGCACTTACCCAGGTATCCAACTCTAATAAAGCTCTACAGATTTCTGCCCCCCCACCCCCCCAGTCCCAAAATGCTGGCAGGGTCCCCCTCTGTCAGTGGACCAGAGCCCAGCTCTTCCCCGCTCCCTCCCTGTGTCCTGGGCTACCTGGATCTGGGGTCTTCGTGCAAGGGTCCTTTTCAGTGATGCCATGCTGGGTGGTGGGTGCTGGTGTGGCAGGTGTTGCTTTGGTGGCAACTATAAGTGAAAATGGATAAATACAGCGTATCAATAAACCAAAATAACTCTCTCCCACCCCTGCCAGGGCACAGCTGCTCCTGTGGCTGGGCTCAGGTCCAGGGAGGCTTCATGGAGCCTATTTTGGATAATGACTCCCCCCAAGGGGGGTCTCCCAAGACCCAGTAAGGAGGCGCAGGATCCTTATTTCTTGCTTTCTGCCCACCACCCTCAGAAAGCCTGAGTACCCTGAGGTTGGTAGGACTTTTGGGACCTATGTGAGGTGAGGAAGGAGGGAGTGGTTGTGGGCTTTGCTTTAGACTCATCCCTTCAGACCCGCGAATAGGATGGAGAAGCAGGGATGGGGAGGTGATACTGGGTCTGCCTTAGCTTTTGGGCAGGGGTGATACCACGAGAAGAAATGGCAAGCAGGGGCCCTCTGGCAGGAGGACGGGTACATTAGTCACAAGATGCCTTGGGCAAGCAAGCAGGGAAATGGCATTTGTGGGAGAGGCAACCGATTAAAAAAGGCACGGGCAGGAATGATGGATATTTTGGCAGAGCTAAGCAAGGTTGGGTGGAGGTGTTGCTGACCTGGGAGGAAGGCAGGCTGGCCAGGGCTGAAGTACAGTATTTGGTTGATGTTCATGAGGCAGAAATATTTCCCTTCATCCTGTGATGTGAAAGACTTCACTACCAGCCAGTAGAACTTGCTCTCCTTTTTCGCCTCAAAGCGTGTAGATGTCTTCATGTTCCCCTCAAAGGTGGTCCGGGAGAGGGAGGAAATGAAGACAATGAAGTGAAGGGTCCCATTCTTGTCTAGGCGGACCCAGAATACGCCACTGTCATCCTTGTTGGTCTCACACTCCAGCTTCAGCTGCTGTCCTGCCTGGAGTTTACTGTTATGAAGCCTGACCGTCATCTGGTACATCTGGTTCCAGGTCCCAGGGCAGCCTGTGAGAGAGAAATCCTTGTGGGCATCGCTTGGGAAGAGCCACGTTCCCCTAGGAAAACCTCGCTCCCTGTCCAGGGGGTGTGAGATCAAATGCAAAGGATGATAGTGCTCTCTGGATGACTTGAAGGTTTTACTGGAGTCCTTGCTGGATGCTCAGCAATCAGCCACCCGGGCTTTAAAGATGTGTGCTGCCCTTTAGAAAAGCCTTCTTGGGGATGGTACCCCTTCCCAGCTTATCTGAACTGACTCCCTAGAAGCACTGCTGCTAAATCCCCTTTTTTTCCCCTTTCCCTCTCCCCTCCAGAACCACTTCTCAACCGGGCTCCTTTCCCGAAGCGTATGATGCTGCAGCCGCCCCTCTGGCTGCCCTACGCTGGCTGAGGTGATGCCGCCTTTCCCTCCACAATTACTGAGCAAACCTCAAAGTCAGCCTTTTTGGTTTACTTTTTATTTTCCCTTTAACTATTTAGCCCAATTTTTTGGGGTTCAGTGGAAGGAGTTTACTTGCCCCTCCCGGTGAAGGGGATGCACAACCTTGTGTCCATACTCACAGAGCCACAGAGCGAGCAGGAAGCGCAGTGCAGGAGACCCAGCCATCTTCTCCTAGGGGTAGCCGTCCCTGGGGATGGTGCAGCGGAGCAGAGATGATCTTTCTCAATTGACTTAGGAGGCTGTGTCGCTCTTTGGAGAGGATGTGATGTCATGGGTAAAGGGATGGCATTCGGCATCTGCGACAAAATGAAGGGGAGAAAAATTTTCTGAAGAAATTAAGTTATAATCCAGAATTTGGGCTCATTTATTGCTATCGGTTCTTAACAGTGCCTCAAGGATTTTGCCTCGATGACTCCCCTAGAGATTCAGACTGATGATGCTTGTGCTTGAGGTAGGATCAGCCACTGGAGCCTGCTGTCCCTCAGCCATCTGGGGCTTCACAGCAGCTCCAGCTCCACAGAAGTCACAGACAAGCCCTGTGCTTTGGCTGCAGGCCCCAGGTTGTGTTTCTTGGCAGGGATTCTGCTGCCTTCATTTGTGTGCGCTCAAGGGGTCTCGTGTGGATGGCAGAGCACACCATATTTTATTACCCAGCAAGCAAGACACAGGTGTTTCACAGCATATATCCCTGCATATTTTTTATCTCCAAGCACGTGTATTGCTGACACGCAGCTGAGTTCTTCATGTGCTCGATTGTTCTCTCTGCAATTCTCCTTTGCAATTGCTCTGCAACAGCTGCTTTGTGCAAGGCAGGTGGTCTGTGATCTGAAACCCACCAAGAAAGCCCTACGCCCCAGGGGTACGCATTTTTTTTTTCCTTTTAACATCTTGTGGTTTTATTCTCTAACCGCAGGGCCTTCCGCCCTGCCAAAAAAAACCTTGCGTGCTTCAACAGAGAGGGCCCTTGCTGCTGCCTCCAGGTGACCACTTGCGCATGGGTATGGCTGCTGCTTCCTGGAGCTTTGCACATAAAATAACAACAGTTTCACCAGCCCATGAGGCAATGGGCTGATGTATTATTTATTTCTTTATTTGGCGCTTCCTGGCTTCCTATTACTCCTTTACAAAGAAAGCCCCCTTTTCCTGGGCATGTCAGAAACCCGGTGCTGCTGACTTCGATGCCATTGCTGTTGCGGCTGCTACTGAAGATGAGTTATGGAAAATACTTTAGGAACTGGGTTTATTTCACTGGGCATCAAAGCATGTTAGCGAGTGAGGAGAGCTGCTGTTAGGCCTGCTGAGATGTGTGAAAGTCACACTTTTGCGAGGCTGTGATACTTGTGATGTCTACCTGGAATAGAGCAGATTTTGTTAAATTTGTTAAAGAGGAAATAGGGTTTATTAATTAAACAACATTACAAGGATCTGGATCTCAAAATCCCGTCAAGCAGATGTGAACATCAGGCTTGAGGTTCTTCCAAGGTTCTCAGCTGTTTCCAGAAGAGACATCAAGTGATGCTACTTGCATAGACTCCTCCTGGTTTCAGTGGGCAGTTTATTCTCCTTATCCTAAGAAGAATTCATCATCCCTTTTTAATGGGATAAGCTGCTCTTAGGAAGCACCTGTCTTCATGGGCTGATGGAGGAACACAGGCAAGGAACTGAAACCATGGGCCTGCCTTGTAGATTATTAAAGTTGAGTCCAATGTTTTCTGAGACGCTGAAGTGAGATGGTTCCTGCCATCCATCAGGATTGTTGTGTGAGGGCCCCCACTTCCATCACTATTGCAACTCAGTGCCAGAAAATGAAATTTCAAAAGCATTTTCAAAAGGACAAACTCCCTGAGAGCAAAGTAGGAAAATGCCCAATTCCCGTTGTTTAGCATGGTTTGAATGGAAATGAACATGCTGGCAAATGAGGATGGGGGGACCGAATGTTCCTCTGGACTAGGTTCTCACTCTGCTGTAGAGCGTGAATACTTACCTAGAGCACGGAGTGCATGTCCTCAGAGATGTGGTGATGGATGAGCTGAGAGAACCTGAACAATTAAAGGATCATCCATGACGGGCTATTGACTTTCTTACTAGGGACACCTTACTAATGGTAAATTTTATTATTAATCAGTCCTGGGTACCAAAATGGAGTCCAGATTTTCCTCTCCTTGATGTAGAGGCATCCTCGTTCTTGGTCCTCGTGGCTCACAGACTGAGCTGGTTTCCGTGCTAGGCCACTGTTTCCTGTGTTGTGTTCAGACCCCTGGCTCTGCGTTGCCATTCAGAGGTCTCCTTTTCCTCTTTGTGCTTTTATTTGCTGAAGCGCTTTGTGCCTCACCACTACACAAAAGATACCGCCAGCCCCTGTCTCCTCTGACGGCCATCCCCTGCAGCACTGGATGAGGGTGATGTCGGGGGGGTCACGGGAGATGGCTTCAGGGGGAGCTATTCCTTTCTGCTGCCTTCAGTAAACTGCTAATGATTATATCTTTTTAAAACAAGACAGAAGCTTACTGTCCGTAGAGAGAGAGAGCTGTAGGTGGGCTGTGGTGTATCTCTTCAGCGTGGGCACCCTTCATTGGCCAAAGAGGGCACCAGGGAAGTGTAGCTCTGATGGAGACGTCTGTGTGTGATCAGAGAAAACCAGCCCTTTTCTTTGCCTCCATCTCATGCCTCCCAAGTAATAAATTAGCTGGGACAGGGGCCATCTTTTTCTGGCTTCTGTGTTTAGGTATTGCTTAGCACGAAGCTGTTTCTGTTTTGCACAGTAAAACAACGAAAACAGTTGCAATGGCAATTACTTGATTACGAAAAGTTCCAGGCATAGACAGGACCTCCAGCAAAAGCTCTAATTTAAAACCAACACTTGTATAAATAATTTAGATCAGTATATGTATGTTTTACACTGGTGACCTGCTCCAAAAGTGGGAGAGGTAGGTGGTTAATGAGATTAGTTAAGAAATCCCTTTGACTTTAGCATACTCTGGTTTGGCATTTTGTCCTCTAGATGACATTTTGCAGTAGGCTTCTCATTGTTAGACAGAAGACCTAAGTCAAATCAGTGAAACACTGGCATTAATAATGTGTTTTATTAGTAATTTCTATTGTAGTGCCACAGTGATGATATGACTAAGGAAGAAAAAATTCAGACAACCGGTGACTTCTGCAGGGCATTGTATACGACACATCAGGAGACCAGACAGGTTGGTTAGACGGTAGAAGGTAATTTCTTTTTTTCTCCCAAACCTACCAGTAAGTTTCATTTTACTTGTAACTAAGGTTGCAGGGCTCTGATTGCTGGTGAACTCCAGCCTAAGTTGCTTATGACTGAGATTCTTTATATACTAAGGCAAGCTTAGGTCTGTATTTAATTAATGTTAAGCAATTAAACAGAAGGAGGCAGGAGGAAGGAGAGAAGAGACAAACCTGCACAGGGAAGAGAGACTGAGAAGGGTCTGCATTTTTTGAATGGGGTTCAGCAGGAGGTGAGTTTAGGATTGATTTTCTCTGTGCTTGCTTACGTCCATTTAACAGAGAAGACATGGGAAATCAGAGGGATCTTGGGGCATCAGAGCTGGAGGAGGTGCTGAGTTTCAGATATGACTGATTTCATAGTCATTTTGTGGAAGGATCAGTGACTTTTGCGCAGCGGTAAAAAACTCTTCAGCTTCTTAGTATCAGTAATATCAGACATTGCACGAATGTCTCACAGCATTGTGTGACTGGCAGCAGGAGCGCATCTCAGGTCACGGGAGTTGTGATGTTTGGTAGACACAAAAGTCACATCAAAATGATGGTGCTCTATTAGGTCCATTGTTTCTGTTGGCCATGGTATCTCCTCGTAGTGCTTCAGAAGGCCTTCCCATTGCTAAGCAATGATGCACCGTTGCTGATGATGAGCAGGTGCTGCTTGATACCTCCAAGTGGTCAGTTAATGGTAACTCAGGGAGTGGCACCGGATTGTGTTTACTTCAGCATTGCTGGTTCTTCCTGTTGTTAACCTTTGGAGTGTCTCTTTTGCAAGGAGGAATGGAAACTTCTAATGAAAATTTCAAAATTTAGTCACAAATCACAACTTCTGTTTCAAACAGAGGGGGGGGGGGGGGAAAGTTAAGACTATAGCATACAGCTTTTCCGGTGTGAAATGAAGCTGTGGTTTATGAGCAACTTGCTGCCCCCCATTCTCTTTGCAAAGCTGTAGCATTGAAGGGGTTTGGAGAATGTCAAGTGCAACTGTCATGCCCCAGATACTCACACACCATCTTTCCACCGTAGCTGCATCTTTCCAGTTCAGTGGCCAATACTGCACTGTATTCTGGGTACTCGTAGTGTAAGTGTCACATACCTTAAAATACAGTATACAAATCACAAACGCTCCTGCACTCTCACCTCTCCATGGTGTGGACATTTAACCTGGTCGCTGGGTTGAAAAATCTCAATAATCTCCATGCTTGTCGATACCTCAGTGGAGAGTTTGATACAGGAAAACCTGAATGTGTTAAGTGTTTTCCTTCCACAGACTTCTTGCACCTTCTCTTTTGGTGCTGCGGAGCTGGTTTGTGCAGACGTTTTGGTAAATCAGCAACCTGTGATGGTATTTTGGGGGGACTGGTGATGATTTACTCTGCCAGTGCCACAGCTGGAGTTGGCAGTAGACAGGTTGGATTTTTTGGAGCTCCAATCTCCTAAATACCACAGAGATTCAGCCCAGAACTACGGAAAGACTTTGTATTTTCTAGCACTGAATATGGGTTTTCCTTAGGAAAGGAAAATCATCTGTATAGTTCCAGTGTATAATTTTTTATCTGAAGAGCAGTTCCAGTCGTATTTAATTGGTCAGCTAGGCTCGTTATCTTACTTCCAATTCCCACAATCAAATTTCTTTTGGGTTTGAGACACTGTTTGGCAATTCTCCTCCTAGTTCAGCCCCCTTCCAGGTTCTCATATGCTGGGAGCTGACTTCTGCCTCCATCAATCCGGAGTCTTGTCATGTCTGGTCTTCCTTGCTGCACATTGACCTTCTTCCCTGAAGACCTTGGGCAGGAAAGCCTGGTGGAGATACCCCAGGGAGTTTCTGGGCCCATCTGTGTGGTGCAGGAGCAGGGTATTGCTGTGCTTCTTTACTGTTAACATCTTTGAGAGGGAACTTGAATTTCTGTAGTTGGTTACAGCTAGTGGAATGGAGGAAGTGTTCCCATTTCTGATTATCCACCCCTCCTTGACAGTGCTGGCAGTATGGAAACCCGTGGCTTGCTTGAGATTACTTGCTTCATCCATTTTGTGGTCTTGTGCAACTTGTTATTTCTTCCTGATTTTGCATTTACTCAAAAAAAAAAAAACAACACCCAACCCTCACTGTAGAACTAGACCTGTAAGAAGCAACCCTAAGCCACGATACCTTGTTCAAAAGAGGCAGAGGGGAGGAGAGATGGCTGCATCAAAAAGCACCTGCTGGTTCAATGCTCTCCTATCATCAACAAAACAAATTAAATTCAGTGTTTCACTTTCAACGGCCTGATCCCCACCATTGTTGTGAAGAAATGTGTGTGATTACTCTTTCTGTTCCTGTTCTCCTAGAGGCACCGTTCTCACTGTGTTTGTGACCATTGGACTGAGTATCCATGTTTAAAACTTATCCTGCAAACTTTATTTTATGTGCAATAATTTACTTGCATTTATATATTGAAAACATGGAACTGCAGAAGGATCTTTCAGAGACTGGGCAATACAGGGGCAGGTGAAATTAGGAGTAGGTGAATGTGAAGCAATGCATGCAAGGGAAAACAGCCCTGGCTTTGCTATAAAATGAGGAACCAAATATTGCCATTCGGGGGTGAAAATTTGGGTTAAGACAGGTACTACCATGGAAACATCAACTCAGTACCCAGCAGGAAACGCAAATCAGATGTTAGCAGGTAGGAAAGAAATGCGGTATAAAACCAGAGAACACGGCTATGTCATCGTATGGTCCGATCCATGGGCATCTCATGGTCCAATGTGTTGTACAAATCCTTGAATGCTGTGTCTTGGTCTCACCTCCTCATCTCAGAGAGGGGGCTCAGAAGAAAAGTAGTAGGACCAGAAGAGGTTCAGAGAAGGGCAAAAGGGAGGATCAGAGGTCCGAGATGGGTTTTGTGAAGGCAGGCTAGGACTTTTTAGCCTGAAAACATGATTTCAGTGAATATGCACTAAAAGTCTCTAGAGTCATGAGTGGCTGCGGGGAATGGAGAGAGGTTGATTATTCACTGCCCTTTCCAATACACGAAGTAAGGGGCAGCTGATGTGGGTCAGGCTGAAAGCAAATGAAGTTGTCCTTCACCCACAGATGTCCCTGCCAAAGGACACTGAGGATGCAGAGCCTGGACAAATGCCTGGAAGAGGTCCATTGCGGGTTACTCAACAGATATCAACAGGCTCAGGATATCTTTTTAGTTAAAAATAGTATGAATACTAAGGGAAAGTTACATATAGGATTGTCTTGTGCTTTTTATTCCTTAGCCATCTGCTTGTAGCCAGTGTTGGAGACAGAACAGTTGTCTGGACAGACCTTTGTTCTGAACCAAACTAGCCATTTTCATCTTCTTAACTATGAGATCTCATTACAATGTGTCATTTTAAGGAGGCCATTTGCTACAAAACTCCACATCTATTTCCTCTGGAACACTATTAATTTTCCAATTATCTCATTCTTTAAGGCAGAACACTTAAATCTTTCTTAGCTCCTGGCCTTGCACAAGGACATTTATCCCAAGAATGGACGCTGGGGTTCTTCATAGCTCTCCCAGCATCTCTGTCTTCTGCACCACAGACAGTGAGAGAAAAGGGCAGGGTGCAACTCTTTCATGTGGTTACCATTGCATAGAGAAAGAATCTGTTTTCTAGGTGTGTATTCATTCAGGATATAGGTGATATATACACATGAGCTGCCTATGGCTTTCCAACCTGTGTCTCCAGTTGTGTGAGCTGGAAGATGATGTGTTGGAGATGGTTTGAGCTTCATGTGGTTCCAGCCCTTCAGGGCAGTACTACCCAGCCCTGCAGGCTCCGTGTCCACATCCCTGTCTGCTCGTGGTGGGACAGGACTCTTTCCACAGCCCTTTGGGACTCTCCCTTGCTCAGTTCGCAGCGATGAGCGGCACAGGGAAGGGAGAAAGGGCTATATGACCAGCTCCTCCATGGCGTGCCCACCCGTAAGTGACACCACTGAGGATGCTATGGCCATCTTTGGTGTATCACACCCCTTCATACCTCCAGCAGGGAGCATTGGAGCAATTCTCCTGGGAATCTGAGGAAGACACCTTTGGTGCTGGGAGAGGGTGGAGAAGGCAGGTGAGTTTTTCCTGTCTCCATTTTACAGTCTGGGGCACCCTGGATGCCTCTTGGAAGAGGGATAATGACCAGGAAAGATGTTTGGCCATGGCCAGCTGGCTCAGTTTGTGCCCCAGCTTTGGGGAGGTGAGGAAGGACCCAGGTTTTTGGGGAGCAGGGGAATTTGCACGGCAGTAGCTGCCTTCCCCTGGCATCCCCTTGGGGATGGCAGCTTGCGCCCTGAGCAGTGGGATATGACCTATATTTCTAAATTAAATCAAAATTATTCTGGCTATGGTAGTGATGGGTGAGTCAGATTAAAACAAAATGACCTGAGGAAAGGCATATATTTTAGTAATGGCAGTTCCACTGCTGCTCTGACTCGTTTCCTCCTGCATCAAGATTACCTGAGACATATATTTTAATAACAGCAGGGTAATTTGCAGCTTGTTGCTCAGGGCAGGAATACACAATCCCAGCCCTCAGGAATATTTTGTCTCAATTTTTTTAAAGAGACTGATAGTAAATACCCCAACTTGAATTTTGCATTCTGTGCTGATGTTAAGGCATAATGTTTTGAAGCCCTGTGACTGGGTGTCAGCACAGCCCAGCACCTTCTCCCTGAGACATCAACCAGCAAGTTTACCTCATGCTTATGCTAGACAACGATTGCACCTTGAGGTTTGCTGAGGAACGGCAGTGGTTCTGCCTGTGATCCTGCCTGCGAGCCGGCTGCAGGGCCCCCCAGCAGCCCAGCACCTCCTCCCTTGGTGGTACCTGAGGAGATGTCAGGTATGGTGGGACTCGGCTGTGGTTTCTGTCACAGGCCTCACTGCGATGTGAAAGAGCAGCTCTCACCCAGCTCCTCCGAGGATGCTCTGTCTGTCCCCGGAGGCAGCTGCCCCACACCTAGGTTTTGTGGTGCATTTCATGCTGCCTGCACAGCCTGCAGCCCCGGCTCTCCGTGCGGGGAGGGAGCAACGGGAAACACGTTGGGCTGGATCACACGCTCTGGGCAAAGAGATGTCTCCTAAGCCACAGCCCTCCTCCCTGCCCAGCCTCACGGGGAGGGCGGTTTTCCTGGGGAGGGAGGTTGGTTGCACCCCAAATTTTGGTGCCCAACCTCCCATCTGGATGTTTTAACCGCGAGCAGAGAAGAAGAGCAGAAAAGCACAAGGTGGCTCGCACCTTGGGCTGGGTAAGGCTTGCTCCATCGTGCTTGCAGGGTGGAGGAAGGTGTGTGGGGTGGGACGGGACATGGGCTGATGGCAGCAGGCAGGGGGCTGCTGGTTGGCACCGGCTTGTGGGCTCATCACTTTGCTTCGGAGGCATTCATTGCTCCCCATGCTCTACGCGGGGAAATCAGGTGGGTTTTGGTGTTCCCCGGCAAAGAGCAAGCCTTTGAAAAACGTTGCAAAACTTCACTTGCAGATGCCCATGGTTTCTGCAGGATCGGGTTTGCTGCTGCGTGATGCAGAGGCTCAGTCTGGTTTGGGCAAGAGGAAATTTAGCCCTTAATTATTGCCTGACTCAAAAAAAGCTGAGGGGACGAGCTCTTGGGCGCCCGCATCAGCCTGGCTGCCTGAGGGCTCCCGACCCCTCCAAGGAGCTTTCAGAGAGGATGGAGAGGTCTTTGCCATTTGAGCAGGTTTCCTTTTCATATTGACTGCCAGCTGCTTTCTGTGTCTGGTCTTAGGGTTTTTGGGTTTTTATGTTAAAGGAACTAAATGGGTTGGTTGTGTGGGGTCCCCATTGCAACAGCACATAGGTACGTTGTACCTGGCAGAGAAAAAATTCTGCGCCGATGCCGTCATTGGGATTTTTTTTGAGTGTTTCACATCTGGTTTTAATTTATTAACTAGATCAGAAACTGCAAATATTAATAATTATATTCTCCTGCTTAAAAGCGTAATGCGGTCCCCCTTCATACACTTGTGTATCTTAAAGGCTAAATGAGAAGCTGAATTTCAGTGGGAAAAATGAATATCTAGGGGAGGAATATTAAAACCCCTCTCCTGTTACAAATATTTAAAACATGGGGAGAGTTTTGTTTCATGTGAAAGAACCACTGGTGCATAAACTCAAAGTAATCTTTCCTGTAACAAGGTGGTAGAGAAGCAAAACACATAGCTTGTACAGATTTATTTTTAACTTGGTCTGATATCTGTTCCAATTAAATGAATCCTGGAATAACAAATATTTGTCTATAATTCCACAGAAGGTGCAGATCTTATCCTGACTGCATGAAATACAGATATATTGATATACACAAATATTTGTTATCTCAGCAAATATTTAATTTAATAACCAGAAAAAATATTAAATAAAAATATAATAATATTAAGGAAACAATTTTATACAAATAAGAAAAGTAATATATTCCTATTTCTGGTTTATTGAATTAAATGCGATGAAGTCCAGGGAAATATGAGCAAGAAGTGCTTATGCTCCCTGAAGGTAGTTTTGTTCCCCAGTGTTTGGGGTTTTTTTAATAGGTATCTGTCGATCTATGTAACTGTCAATATATATATAATACTACTATATATAATACTATATAGCTCTAGATATATATGACACATAATATGTAAACATAATCTATATAATATGGTTATATATAATATATTTAAATGTAATGTATAATACATAAGTTATAACTATATTGACTATATTCTATATAATATATTTAACTGTAATATATGAGAGTTAGAAATTTTTCAATATAAATATCTGTCAATATATATGATACAATATTTCTGTGTTTAAGGCTCCTGTAAATTGTTTGATACACGAAATAGCAGCGTAGCCAGGTGAGCTGGTGTGTGCTGGGCTGGAGGCAGGCTTTTGTGCGTTGGAGGCTTCTGAAAGGCAGGGAAGGGTTGCCCGTGCCCCAGCTCAGCGGGTGTGCTCAGGGCTGTGCCTGCGCACTAATGGCATTCGCGAGAAGCAAGTAAAAACGGGGATGTTTGTTTTGCAGCTTCTGGGATGTATCTGGGTTTATGCAGTGGCAGAAAAAGGCATTTTGAAATTCCGATTTAACAAGTTTGGTCTGGATGCCTAGAAGTCCTGCTGTGAATCCGTTTGTCCTGCCAGGAGGAGATATTTAACAAGCAGCTACCGTGCACGGAGCCGTTCTGGCCAAGGATAAATCAGAAGGAATTTAAACAGCACCCGTGGGTATATGTCTCTCCTTTCCCTTTGCACCGAATTCAAGTTTGATCATTTAATAGAGCTGTTACTCATCCTTTCTCCGTTAGCGTGCCCAACTCAGCTGTGTTTATGACTCTGCAAAGTTCTTTTTTTTATATATTTAGGAGCTTTAAAATCGGGTATAACTTCTGATCTCGTGTCACTGGCTTGCTGTCAGCTGAATGTTTTCAACCGCACCTGATCTGTATTTACTTGTCTCTATTATAAAAACACAGGCCCTCGACATAAAACTGACCGGGCAGGTTAAAAGAATAAAGAAGAATTGGGCACTGCCAATATTAGATCAGCAACTGAGATATTCTGGAAAGATTGACATCGTTCTTTTTCAAGTGCATTTACAGAAGTCTTACAAAAATGTGAAGACTATTTACTGCAACGCCTGAAATACCTGTATTTCTGCTCTGCTTTCTGTCCCTTGAATATTGTAATGCTTCTGAGATATGCACGCACTGTTTATTGAAAGAATAACGGTAGTCTTTTTTATCATATAGAATATATATTCTATATTCTCTATATAACTTTATATAAATATAGAATATAAAATAATATAAAATAATAACAATGGCTTATTGCAACATGTAATTTTTGACCTCTTTTACAGTTCCTTGCCCGATGGCTCGCAGGGGTGGGTGCAGCACAGGTAACACTTTGTACTTAAGGCCACAGATCTGCAAAACCCTCCTTGTCCTTTTCAAAGGCCTTCTGTCTTTGTTCAATTTTTAGCAGCGTCTCCTTTTGTCATTTAAGGCGACATCATTTATTAACCGCTCACGTGAGGGTTTGGAGTTATATATGAAATCCTATTATTTTCCTTTCTAGGTATGGATGTTCCTTGCTGCAGGGAGGAGGGTGACAGCAGGAGATGGGAGAAGGCTGGTCCATCCTCCGAAGGAAACAAGGAATAAATTAGGGACTCTTATGTGTCACCCAGGTGACATATGGCAGGGGTGACGTTGCGATGGGGGATGCTCTAGCCTGTATCTCCCCCCCTCCACGGATGTGGGCACTGTGCTATTAGCAGAGATGCATAGAAATATTTTCTCATTAGTTTTTGTGATGGAAGCATCCCTTTTCCCCCACATGCTGCAAAACAGCATCCCTGACCCTCAGCGGGTCTCGTTGTCGTGCTCTCAGCACAGTGACGAGGAAGGAAAGAAAACCAAAGAAGTTGCAGATATCAGGGACTGGGCTAATTTTCTCAGACATAAAATAATATTTTTATTAGTGCTTCTGTTTCTCTCTGTTATATGCTCTGGGAAAACAGCCTGTGAAACAGGAGGTGATTTTTTTTCCACCATCTCTTGCATTTGTGAAACCTGCTGCTAAAACCTCTCTAAAGTTTTCTGCCGTAAAACACCCTATTGATGATTATAGGAATTACTACAATTTTTTCATTGTTTCCATTGCTAAACTGCCCAAACCTGTGTTTCAACAGGACAGGTAGCATCCTTGACCGTTGCTGTACTTTCCTGTTTTAACTGCACACAGATGATGTTGAGGTTGAGGGTCTTTTGGTTTGGTTTGGGTTTTTTTTGTTGGGTTTTTAATTTTTTTTTCACTTTACAAAAGAACAACAACACTAAATTGGGGAATTCAGGAGTTGAGCAAACTCTTTGCTACCTGTTACAGTTATTCACCGGTGGGCAGAGAGCCAAGGGGTAAATCCCCACCATTTGCATGGGTGTTACAGGAGATGGGATAAGCTGGTGGCTGAACTCTGTCAAGACAAGATGGTGCCAGGGTGGCTCCAGTGAGGTTCCAGTGAGGGTTGGACACCATGGGGATGGTGTGATCATGGGATGGAGGGAGCAGACTGGGAAGGGTTACCCCCGAGACTGCTCACATGCCTCTGGGAGGGGAGGACTGGGATGTCACATCCTGCCTTTTGCTGCTCAGACCTGGCCCCAGCTTTGTGGCCTTGGGAGGCCATCTCCTGTGCTGGGCATGAGGTGGGAGAGGCAAAGCAAGGATGGGCATTAAGGTCAAGCATGGGAAATGGAGCTGGGATTTCAAAAGCAGCTGCAGACAGAGGGAAAAACCCTAGTTTTGAAATAACAAAACTTTGCCCATGGAATTTTCAAAAGGGTTTGTTTCCTTATAGATGTCCTGTAAAAATACATATCTCATAAACCACCTGCTCCTGGGGCAAAGCTTTGTGCACCAAGTGCTTGCAGAGTAGAAAAATGGTGGGTTTAGTTCATATAGTTCATTTCAGTTTTCCCAGAGGCTAAAATATGCTGCTGGTATGATGTGTCAGAAGCAGAGATGCTCAGGGACCCCTCCCTGCAGCATCCCTGGTGGGATGGGGTCTGGGGTCGATGTATCCTGCGGCCATCAGCTGGGTGGCCTGAGAGCCTGGGTGAGCATCACAGCCTGTGAAAGCTGGCTCATTGTGGTCCACTGATGGCAGTATTACTGCATAATTTAGGGGAAACATCCATCACAAAGAGCACCCATGACCGGGTTTGAGACCAAGGCCTCCAGAAAAAATCTATATTGGAGTGGCAGTTCTCTGCAGCTGGGAGCTGAGGGAGGGTAAGGCCAGAGGGATGCTGCTGTGCCACTGTAATGCTTTCAACATACATAAGCTCTTCCAGCGCCTGCATTTGCCCTGGCCCTGGGGACTCTGGCGCTACATCAGCCCTTTGCTTATGGGCAGCTGTTAAGGACACACAATGTGCAGGACAGGAGATCCCTGCTGCTTCCCCAGCAGTAAAAATAGCTGCTGGCCTTCCCAACCATGCTGGGGCCAGAAGGTGGCTGGACAATCTTCCCCATGCACTCACTGCAGGTGATGGAGCCTGGCACTGGTGCCCCTGTTTGAGCAGAGAACTGGAATGCATCCAAAGGTGAGCAGCAGCTGCCTGTGTTTAGCAAAGCACGGAACTGACAGCCACACATCACACTTACAGCCCCAGGCAGTGACAGAGTTGTTAACACCCCTGGAGAGAACAACTCCGTTTCAGGCATTGCTAAGTGCTCTGCACACGCGGGCATCGCTCAGGGCTTGGCACACTCGGGCATCGCTCAGAGCTCGGCACACTCGGGCATCGCTCAGGGCTCGGCACACTCGGGCATCGCTCAGAGCTCGGCACACTCGGGCATCGCTCAGAGCTCGGCACACGCAGGCATCGCTCAGGGCTCGGCACACGCGGGCATCGCTCAGGGCTCGGCACACTCGGGCATCGCTCAGAGCTCGGCACACGCGGGCATCGCTCAGAGCTCGGCACACGCGGGCATCGCTCAGGGCTCAGCACACGCGGGCATCGCTCAGAGCTCTGCACACATCGGGCATCGCTCAGGGCTCGGCACACGCGGGCATCGCTCAGAGCTCGGCACACGCGGGCATCGCTCAGGGCTCGGCACACGCGGGCATCGCTCAGAGCTCGGCACACGCGGGCATCGCTCAGAGCTCGGCACACTCGGGCATCGCTCAGGGCTCGGCACACGCGGGCATCGCTCAGAGCTCGGCACACTCGGGCATCGCTCAGGGCTCGGCACACGCGGGCATCGCTCAGAGCTCGGCACACGCGGGCATCGCTCAGAGCTCGGCACACGCGGGCATCGCTCAGGGCTCGGCACACGCGGGCATCGCTCAGAGCTCTGCACACTCGGGCATCGCTCAGGGCTCGGCACACGCGGGCATCGCTCAGGGCTCGGCACACGCGGGCATCGCTCAGGGCTCGGCACACTCGGGCATCGCTCAGGGCTCGGCACACGCGGGCATCGCTCAGGGCTCGGCACACTCGGGCATCGCTCAGGGCTCGGCACACGCGGGTATCGCTCAGAGCTCGGCACACGCGGGCATCGCTCAGAGCTCGGCACACGCGGGCATCGCTCAGGGCTCAGCACACTCGGGCATCGCTCAGAGCTCAGCACACGCGGGCATCGCTCAGGGCTCGGCACACGCGGGCATCGCTCAGGGCTCGGCACACGCGGGCATCGCTCAGAGCTCGGCACACGCGGGCATCGCTCAGGGCTCGGCACACGCGGGCATCGCTCAGAGCTCGGCACACGCGGGCATCGCTCAGGGCTCGGCACACGCGGGCATCGCTCAGGGCTCGGCACACTCGGGCATCGCTCAGAGCTCGGCACACGCGGGCATCGCTCAGGGCTCGGCACACTCGGGCATCGCTCAGGGCTCGGCACACTCGGGCATCACTCAGAGCTCGGCACACGCGGGCATCGCTCAGGGCTCGGCACACGCGGGCATCGCTCAGGGCTCGGCACACTCGGGCATCACTCAGAGCTCGGCACACGCGGGCATCGCTCAGAGCTCGGCACACTCGGGCATCGCTCAGGGCTCGGCACACGCGGGCATCGCTCAGGGCTCGGCACACTCGGGCATCGCTCAGGGCTCGGCACACTCGGGCATCGCTCAGGGCTCGGCACACGCGGGCATCGCTCAGAGCTCGGCACACTCGGGCATCGCTCAGGGCTCGGCACACGCGGGCATCGCTCAGGGCTCGGCACACTCGGGCATCGCTCAGGGCTCGGCACACTCGGGCATCGCTCAAGGCTCGGCACACTCGGGCATCGCTCAGGGCTCGGCACACGCGGGCATCGCTCAGGGCTCGGCACACGCGGGCATCGCTCAGGGCTCGGCACACTCGGGCATCGCTCAGGGCTCGGCACACGCGGGCATCGCTCAGGGCTCGGCACACTCGGGCATCGCTCAGGGCTCGGCACACGCGGGCATCGCTCAGGGCTCGGCACACTCGGGCATCGCTCAGGGCTCGGCACACGCGGGCATCGCTCAGGGCTCGGCACACTCGGGCATCGCTCAGGGCTCGGCACACGCGGGCATCGCTCAGAGCTCGGCACACTCGGGCATCGCTCAGGGCTCGGCACACTCGGGCATCGCTCAGGGCTCGGCACACGCGGGCATCGCTCAGGGCTCGGCACACGCGGGCATCGCTCAGAGCTCGGCACACTCGGGCATCGCTCAGAGCTCGGCACACTCGGGCATCGCTCAGAGCTCGGCACACGCGGGCATCGCTCAGGGCTCGGCACACGCGGGCATCGCTCAGGGCTCGGCACACGCGGGCATCGCTCAGGGCTCGGCACACGCGGGCATCGCTCAGGGCTCGGCACACGCGGGCATCGCTCAGAGCTCGGCACACTCGGGCATCGTTCAGAGCTCGGCACACGCGGGCATCGCTCAGGGCTCGGCACACGCGGGCATCGCTCAGGGCTCGGCACACGCGGGCATCGCTCAGGGCTCAGCACACTCGGGCATCGCTCAGGGCTCGGCACACTCGGGCATCGCTCAGGGCTCGGCACACGCGGGCATCGCTCAGGGCTTGGCACACTCGGGCATCGCTCAGAGCTCGGCACACTCGGGCATCGCTCAGGGCTCGGCACATGCGGGCATCGCTCAGAGCTCGGCACACTCGGGCATCGCTCAGGGCTCGGCACACTCGGGCATCGCTCAGGGCTCGGCACACGCGGGCATCGCTCAGGGCTCGGCACACGCGGGCATCGCTCAGAGCTCGGCACACTCGGGCATCACTCAAGGCTCGGCACACGCGGGCATCGCTCAGAGCTCGGCACACTCGGGCATCGCTCAGAGCTCGGCACACGCGGGCATCGCTCAGGGCTCGGCACACTCGGGCATCGCTCAGAGCTCAGCACACGCGGGCATCGCTCAGGGCTCGGCACACGCGGGCATCGCTCAGAGCTCGGCACACTCGGGCATCGCTCAGAGCTCAGCACACGCGGGCATCGCTCAGGGCTCGGCACACGCGGGCATCGCTCAGGGCTCGGCACACGCGGGCATCGCTCAGGGCTCGGCACACGCGGGCATCGCTCAGAGCTCGGCACACTCGGGCATCGCTCAGGGCTCGGCACACGCGGGCATCGCTCAGGGCTCGGCACACGCGGGCATCGCTCAGAGCTCGGCACACGCGGGCATCGCTCAGGGCTCGGCACACTCGGGCATCGCTCAGGGCTCGGCACACGCGGGCATCGCTCAGAGCTCGGCACACGCGGGCATCGCTCAGAGCTCGGCACACTCGGGCATCGCTCAGGGCTCGGCACACTCGGGCATCGCTCAGGGCTCGGCACACGCGGGCATCGCTCAGAGCTCAGCACACGCGGGCACCGCTCAGGGCTCGGCACACTCGGGCATCGCTCAGGGCTCGGCACACGCGGGCATCGCTCAGAGCTCGGCACACGCGGGCATCGCTCAGGGCTCGGCACACGCGGGCATCGCTCAGGGCTCAGCACACGCGGGCATCGCTCAGAGCTCGGCACACGCGGGCATCGCTCAGAGCTCAGCACACTCGGGCATCGCTCAGGGCTCGGCACACTCGGGCATCGCTCAGGGCTCGGCACACGCGGGCATCGCTCAGAGCTCGGCACACGCGGGCATCGCTCAGGGCTCGGCACACGCGGGCATCGCTCAGGGCTCGGCACACTCGGGCATCGCTCAGAGCTCGGCACACGCGGGCATCGCTCAGGGCTCGGCACACGCGGGCATCGCTCAGGGCTCGGCACACTCGGGCATCCCTCAGGGCTCGGCACACGCGGGCATCGCTCAGAGCTCGGCACACGCGGGCATCGCTCAGGGCTCGGCACACGCGGGCATCGCTCAGGGCTCGGCACACGCGGGCATCGCTCAGAGCTCAGCACACTCGGGCATCGCTCAGGGCTCGGCACACTCGGGCATCACTCAGAGCTCGGCACACTCGGGCATCGCTCAGGGCTCGGCACACGCGGGCATCGCTCAGAGCTCGGCACACGCGGGCATCGCTCAGAGCTCGGCACACGCGGGCATCGCTCAGGGCTCGGCACACGCGGGCATCGCTCAGAGCTCAGCACACTCGGGCATCGCTCAGAGCTCGGCACACGCGGGCATCGCTCAGGGCTCGGCACACGCGGGCATCGCTCAGAGCTCAGCACACTCGGGCATCGCTCAGGGCTCGGCACACGCGGGCATCGCTCAGGGCTCGGCACACTCGGGCATCGCTCAGGGCTCGGCACACGCGGGCATCGCTCAGGGCTCGGCACACGCGGGCATCGCTCAGGGCTCGGCACACGCGGGCATCCCTCAGGGCTCGGCACACGCGGGCATCGCTCAGGGCTCGGCACACGCGGGCATCGCTCAGAGCTCGGCACACTCGGGCATCGCTCAGGGCTCGGCACACGCGGGCATCGCTCAGGGCTCGGCACACGCGGGCATCGCTCAGAGCTCAGCACACTCGGGCATCGCTCAGGGCTCGGCACACGCGGGCATCGCTCAGAGCTCGGCACACGCGGGCATCGCTCAGGGCTCGGCACACTCGGGCATCGCTCAGAGCTCAGCACACTCGGGCATCGCTCAGAGCTCGGCACACGCGGGCATCGCTCAGAGCTCGGCACACTCGGGCATCGCTCAGGGCTCGGCACACTCGGGCATCACTCAGGGCTCGGCACACTCGGGCATCGCTCAGGGCTCGGCACACGCGGGCATCGCTCAGGGCTTGGCACACTCGGGCATCGCTCAGGGCTCGGCACACGCGGGCATCGCTCAGAGCTCTGCACACTCGGGCATCGCTCAGAGCTCGGCACACTCGGGCATCGCTCAGGGCTCGGCACACTCGGGCATCGCTCAGGGCTCGGCACACGCGGGCATCGCTCAGAGCTCTGCACACTCGGGCATCGCTCAGAGCTCGGCACACTCGGGCATCGCTCAGGGCTCGGCACACTCGGGCATCGCTCAGGGCTCGGCACACGCGGGCATCGCTCAGAGCTCGGCACACTCGGGCATCGCTCAGGGCTCGGCACACCCGGGCATCGCTCAGGGCTCGGCACACGCGGGCATCGCTCAGGGCTCGGCACACTCGGGCATCACTCAGGGCTCGGCACACTCGGGCATCGCTCAGGGCTCGGCACACTCGGGCATCGCTCAGAGCTCGGCACACGCGGGCATCGCTCAGAGCTCGGCACACGCGGGCATCGCTCAGGGCTCGGCACACTCGGGCATCGCTCAGGGCTCGGCACACGCGGGCATCGCTCAGGGCTCGGCACACTCGGGCATCGCTCAGAGCTCGGCACACGCGGGCATCGCTCAGAGCTCGGCACACTCGGGCATCGCTCAGGGCTCGGCACACGCGGGCATCGCTCAGGGCTCAGCACACTCGGGCATCGCTCAGAGCTCGGCACACTCGGGCATCGCTCAGGGCTCGGCACACGCGGGCATCGCTCAGGGCTCGGCACACTCGGGCATCGCTCAGGGCTCGGCACACGCGGGCATCGCTCAGAGCTCGGCACACTCGGGCATCGCTCAGGGCTCGGCACACGCGGGCATCGCTCAGGGCTCGGCACACTCGGGCATCGCTCAGGGCTCGGCACACGCGGGCATCGCTCAGGGCTCGGCACACGCGGGCATCGCTCAGAGCTCGGCACACTCGGGCATCGCTCAGGGCTCGGCACACGCGGGCATCGCTCAGGGCTCGGCACACTCGGGCATCGCTCAGGGCTCGGCACACGCGGGCATCGCTCAGAGCTCGGCACACGCGGGCATCGCTCAGGGCTCGGCACACGCGGGCATCGCTCAGAGCTCGGCACACTCGGGCATCGCTCAGGGCTCGGCACACTCGGGCATCACTCAGAGCTCGGCACACTCGGGCATCGCTCAGGGCTCGGCACACGCGGGCATCGCTCAGGGCTCGGCACACTCGGGCATCGCTCAGGGCTCGGCACACGCGGGCATCGCTCAGAGCTCGGCACACGCGGGCATCGCTCAGGGCTCGGCACACGCGGGCATCGCTCAGAGCTCGGCACACTCGGGCATCGCTCAGGGCTCGGCACACGCGGGCATCGCTCAGGGCTCGGCACACGCGGGCATCGTTCAGAGCTCTGCACACTCGGGCATCGCTCAGGGCTCGGCAAACGCGGGCATCGCTCAGGGCTCGGCACACGCGGGCATCGCTCAGGGCTCTGCACACATCGGGCATCGCTCAGGGCTCGGCACACGCGGGCATCGCTCAGAGCTCGGCACACGCGGGCATCGCTCAGAGCTCGGCACACGCGGGCATCGCTCAGGGCTCGGCACACGCGGGCATCGTTCAGAGCTCAGCACACTCGGGCATCGCTCAGAGCTCGGCACACGCGGGCATCGCTCAGAGCTCGGCACACGCGGGCATCGCTCAGGGCTCGGCACACGCGGGCATCGTTCAGAGCTCAGCACACTCGGGCATCGCTCAGGGCTCGGCACACTCGGGCATCGCTCAGGGCTCGGCACACGCGGGCATCGCTCAGAGCTCGGCACACGCGGGCATCGCTCAGGGCTCGGCACACTCGGGCATCGCTCAGAGCTCGGCACACGCGGGCATCGTTCAGAGCTCAGCACACTCGGGCATCGCTCAGGGCTCAGCACACGCGGGCATCGTTCAGAGCTCGGCACACTCGGGCATCGCTCAGGGCTCGGCACACGCGGGCATCGCTCAGGGCTCGGCACACGCGGGCATCGTTCAGAGCTCGGCACACGCGGGCATCGTTCAGAGCTCGGCACACGCGGGCATCGCTCAGGGCTCGGCACACGCGGGCATCGCTCAGGGCTCGGCACACTCGGGCATCGCTCAGGGCTCGGCACACTCGGGCATCGTTCAGAGCTCGGCACACTCGGGCATCGCTCAGAGCTCGGCACACTCGGGCATCGCTCCGGGCTCGGCACACGCGGGCATCGCTCAGGGCTCGGCACACTCGGGCATCGCTCAGAGCTCGGCACACGCGGGCATCGCTCAGGGCTCGGCACACGCGGGCATCGCTCAGAGCTCAGCACACGCGGGCATCGCTCAGAGCTCGGCACACGCGGGCATCGCTCAGAGCTCGGCACACTCGGGCATCGCTCAGAGCTCGGCACACTCGGGCATCGTTCAGAGCTCGGCACACGCGGGCATCGCTCAGGGCTCGGCACACGCGGGCATCGCTCAGAGCTCAGCACACTCGGGCATCGCTCAGGGCTCGGCACACGCGGGCATCGCTCAGGGCTCGGCACACTCGGGCATCGCTCAGGGCTCGGCACACGCGGGCATCGCTCAGGGCTCGGCACACTCGGGCATCGCTCAGGGCTCGGCACACGCGGGCATCGCTCAGAGCTCGGCACACGCGGGCATCGCTCAGGGCTCGGCACACGCGGGCATCGCTCAGAGCTCAGCACACGCGGGCATCGCTCAGGGCTCGGCACACTCGGGCATTGCTCAGGGCTCGGCACACTCGGGCATCGCTCAGAGCTCAGCACACGCGGGCATCGCTCAGGGCTCGGCACACGCGGGCATCGCTCCGGGCTCAGCACACGCGGGCATCGCTCAGGGCTCGGCACAGTGGCATTGCTTAGGGCTCAGCACACTCTCTGAAGGCATCGCTCGGGGCAGCTCGCACTGGCTCGTTGTGCCCTGGGTTCAGGGCCAGCCTGGCCTCTGTTCTCAGAGGCGGTTGGTAGTTTACATGCTGCGCCAGGTGTTTGGCCTTGCTGATATCACTTTGTCTGGCTTTACTCTCCCACTCTTGGCAGTGTGCAGTCTCCCATGGGAAAGACACCCTCCCAGATCAGCTCCCCTGAGCGTTTGCTCTGCTTTAACTCTTGTTTGTGCAAAGGCCGTTGTTCCTCACTTGCCCCGCCACCGTGTCCCTCACCGAGCGGGGCCGTGAGACACCAGCCTGCAGAGCAAAATGGCTACGCAATATATTCACTATAGCTAATCAACGTGCCTGTACATGGCCTTTACAAGCTGTGCAGTAACCTGCCACTGCATCTGCCAGTTGCTCGCTAATGTTTGTTACCAAAGTCTTATTAACATGTGTTAGCAGGAGGAAACTGAAAGCACCTTTGTGCTTTCATACAGCTGAACACAGAGAAGAGCCAAGGAGCTCACAGAATCTTTCCAGCCCATCTGAATCCCTTCGGTACACCTGCCCTGGTGCCTCCAGTGGAGAACCAGTCATGATATTCGCCCTGCTCAGTCCCCTTTGGGAAATGCTCAGCACGCTGCAGAATCCGGCCTGGGCCTTTTACCAGCTGTTGTGTCAACGAAAAATGTTAAAATTGGGGTCTGTTGCAGGAAATGTCTGTCTTGCAGTGTAAGCCCATGTCTGTCCCCTGTAATGTCCTTCCTGAGTGACATCCAGGCAGTGCTCAGCACTGTGCAGTGGAGGGTCCGTAGCTTCTCCCTGCCTGCCTGAGGTGGGGGGAACCGGTGGGATTTACTGCCTGTGGATGCGAAGCCACAGCCTCCGCCGCAGACCTGGGGAGAGATGGTATCTGTCAGCCTGGGGACCCCTCCCAGCTTCCCATTGCACTCTCGGGCTGTCCCGCAGCCTGATACCCCTCATCGTCCCCCCGGGCTGGCAGGATGCTTACGGTAGAGGCGGTAAGTGGTGGGGATCAGGCTCATCAGGAGGAGCAGGACACTGGTGGCCAGGGGGACCCAGACCAGGGGGCTGCAGGCACCTGGAGAGCAAAAGGAGACATGGTGTGGAGCTGCCCCAACTGCAGCTCAGCACCCGGCATCATCCTGCCCTGGCATCTTTGGGGGATGAAGGGTGGGATGGGGGGGCAAAAGGCAAGGCAAGTCCTCTGGAGGGGCAGAGGACATAAGCATCAACCTAGGGTATACCTTGGGGGATGCATTACACCCCGAAGGCATCGCAGGGAACTTAGATATGAGTCACAATAAACTTTTTTGTGGTGTCCTTTCTAGCATGGGAGTTCCCTACGCCTGCAGGAGTGACGCTGCACCCGCAGGGGCTGCACACCCACGGGACATCAGAGCTTAGGCAGGGCTGAATGGAAGTACACTTTAGCCCCTAAAACCTTGTATATCCCAGGGAACTGCTCCTAAAGGCAGAGGCCAGCTCTGTCCAGAGTGGTGGGTCTAGGTGGACCCCGATGCCCACCCCTGCAGGGTCATGTTGTGGTTGTCCCCACCCCAGGACAAACTCTAGCTGAACCCTGGGGACCCCCCAGGAGCTCAGCAAGCCCCTTTTGCAAGGCAGCCTGAGCCGCCCTGGTGCCGTACCTTTCTTGCCAGCAGCTTTGCGTTTGGTTATGGATGACAGAGGCTTTTTGGAGAGCGGTGCCTTAGTGGTCATTGGAGGCAGAGGCAAATCATCAACTGGTGGATAAGAAGGAGAAGAAGATTGTTAATAGGGCACCAAGTGCAGTGGAGGTCTCAAAGAGAAGGCAGGAAGGGCTGGAAATTTTGGCCTTTAAAGCTAGCCCCATCCAGGGACCCCCACAAAGGGCTGGGTCATACAGAACAGCTGGGAGCTTGACCTGAACCTCTCTGTGGCCACAGAAGTTACCAGGAGCTTGTAAAAGCATTAGTAAAACGACATACCAGGCAAAGCTGGGCAGAAGCTTAAGGCAAGGAAGAAGGAAACTTCCTCATACTGCATTTACTGCCAGGCAGCATCTCATCAGTGCAGCATGAAATCACAGGTAGTGGGAGATTTCAGTAGGACCATGAGGCTTTAAGGGATTCCTGGCTTTTTTCCATATTCAGATTGCTCTAATTTTTGTTCAAAATTGAGGGCAGAATTTATTATGGTGTATCTGATTTACAATGGAGCACATTCATCTCTCTGTAAAGTTAGTCAGGAAAAATATCCCAGTAATGTCATTGAATAGCTGTACACCTGACTGCTTAAACTCCAGTTATTAAAAATTTTGGGTGATTCAAAACTATTTTTTACCTGCTTCTATCCAGGACTGAAAATCCTGCAGAAACTACCATTCTTTTACATAAAAAGGTGAAACATTAGGTGCCTGGGATTTAGCTGGACAATTTCTCCCTTACATTATAATAGTCTTAAAGAAAATGAACTTAAAAACAACTTATCATGTTTACTAAAGGAAAAAGAAAGAAAATATTCACCAAGGCCTGAGTCCTCCCAGACCACCTGCTGGTGTTTAGTTTTCAGTTGGAGTGTCCTTGATCATGCTGATTTTCAGCCCTGTTTTTCATGCTTTGCTTTGAACATAGATATGTGCCCAGTTGATGAAAACCAGTTCTCTTTTATCTTAAAACGGCTTTTCTTCAAGCCAGCAAGAATCCAAAAGAAGTTTCTCAGCCAGCTCAAGGTTCAGGGCATATTTGCAAAAAAAAAAACAACCAGAAAGGCTGGGACTCTGCGGATGATTTAGAGCCAGAAGCTGTGTAGCTGCATCTTCGTTAAATAAGTTATTTGTCTCCCTGAAAACGTGCAAAGAAAGGGCTGAATCCTACTTCAAACACATTCGTTTTTCTACACCACCTCTTTCTCAGTGGTCAAGGGGAAAATGAGCTGAAAATAGATGTTTTATGACCCAGGGTCTGTAAAGCATCACTCCCCCAGTGCTGCCCACAGATAGCTTCTGGTTGGAGCTCCCAGTGATGGTGGGCTGTGAGCTTTGAGGAATAAATCCCAACTCGATCCTTTATGTGAAGGACAGGCTTGAAACCTCCAGTCAGATGCACCCCAGCAATGCAAGGGGTGACGTCCTCTGGCCTTCCTTATGCTTTTGCCACTTGGAGGAAGCGTAAGGAAGGACCAGGGTGCAGGAGGACCCAGCGGCTGAGCAGGGCACATATCCAGCCTCTCATCCAAACTACCACAGGGGACAAGAAAAATACAGGGCATGGTAATATTGGGAGCTGAGCATCTTCCTGTGGATATCCTAAGAAGCTAGGACCAATGTGGTGCTCAAGGTGTGACCACAGCAGAGCAACTGCTGGTGGCAAAAGGACCGTCACATGCAGCTGTCCTAAACTATAGCTGTTTTCTGTATTTTCTGACTTATTCAGTCTCATAGGTCTCTTTAGAGAAGCCCCAGAGGCCCAACCTTGCATCTTAAAATTAGGAAGGGTCTACCAATGTGCATCACCCCTCACCCAGGGGACCTCACCACAGCCTGCCAGTGACACATTCTAGAGCCCCGGGGTTGATGCTTACCCACATCAAGCCGTGTCCCACTGCCCACGAAGAGCTGGGAGGACTGGGAGATGGAGCAGTAATAGGTGCCGTTGTCTGAGCCACTGAGGTCCCTGATGTGCAGGCTGAAGGAGGTGTGGGAACTCGCCCCATGGACACTAAACTTGTCCTGGGTGATGTCTGCGCCATACGTGGCTTTGCCCAGCCGGGTGGAATATATCAAGAACTCGAAATTCTGCCTCTCCTGGCTCCAGCGGTACCAGTACACCCCGGCATGCTCCTTCTGCAGCTCACAGGGGATTTCCGTTTTATTTTTAGTCTGGGCTAAAATATGGTTTGGAGTCTGGGATAAAAGTAGTTTTGTACAGAAACCTAAGGAAAAAAAAGGAATACATAGTTATTATTTTATTTTCATTATTTTTTCTTCCATGCTAAGAACAGGTTTTCTTTAAGGGCTTAATAAGATCAAGTAGTCACAGAGCAGGGGATCACACGAGCGACAAACAGGAGCATTTTTATCAGGGTGCTCCCATATTCCCTCAGAGGCCTTTTTGGGTTCTGCAGCTGTGTTTTGGTCAAGCCTAGTTATACAGGTGGTTTGCCCTGCAAACACTCAGCTACAGAGCAGGCTCAGTGGCAGGGAGAGGGATGAAGGAATGATTTTGAGGGTGTCCTCGGGGCTGTGTGTGTAGGGAAGGGCATCCCCACCTGCTCCTGTGATACCCCTCTCCTGTCCTCCTTTTCTCTTTCATTTTTCAAAGAGGCTTCGCCTCTTTTTCAACAGATCTTTTTTTTAATATTTTTTTAAAGCCTTTTAACTTATCTGCCAGATTTTTGCTCTAACAGATGCAAAGCTGAAAAACTTCATCTCAGGTGCAGAAAAAGACCAAAAAGCGTGCAAAACATCTCAACACGAACCAATTTGATATTAGTTTTCAGATGACATTATTTTTGTGCGAATTTCGAGACCTAGGGACAGAAAGGGAGTGAGGGGTAGCGCTGGGGTTGAAAGCTTTGCTTTGGCATCAGATCACCCTGTTTGGGCTTTGCAGCTTTTGTGGAAATTATCTGAGTTGTGCTTGGCCCCGGCAGACGTGAGTGGTGTCTGTGTGCGAGCGAGGATGTGTCCTTGTGAAAAGGATAACAGGTGACTTGTGATCCTTTCTGTTCAGCAAACAGTCCTACAAAGCTGCAGATATTCTTGAGACCGAGTGAAAAACAGCCCTCTGAAGATAGGGATGCTCTCGCTTCCCCTATCTGTTTCCCAGACATGTTTTACAGCCATGGAAGGACCTCAGCAAAACATGGTTTTTTTTGTTTTTTTCTTTTAACCTTAAAATGTCCCTATTCCTTCAAAATCCCAAAGCTGCTTACAGTGGTTGTTGCAAATGGCCTCATGTAGCCCTGCAAACCGAGTGGTGTGGGAATGGGTTTCCATGACCACAAGAACATCTGAAGCCCATGGCACTGATGCCCCCCATGTCCCCAGTGGGGACAGGCAGAGGAGAGGGCTTGGGTGACTGACAGAGGTCCAGAGCCTTCCTTCGTCCCCGCACCGATGACCCCATTGCTGCTGGTGCACTGCAGAGACGAGCAGGCTTCAGCCGAAATTCAGGCATTGCACAGCAGCCACAGCATTTCACCACATCCCCTGGTGCTGTGACAATATAAATGTCTCATTATTGAAATACAAAATTTTCAGGTTTTGGAGTTTAATCCTCCCAAACCTTGCTCTAGCAAACACCTGTGTGTTTTTTTTAGGGGCTGAAATGTGTGTGGCCACAGGGCATGGTGGCTTCAGGGTCTCCTCGATTGCCCTGAGGTCTGGCTTTGCTGAACATGGGAAACTTAATCCCCCACGAGAGCATTTTCCTTGAGCTGTTGGAGAGATTATTAGATGAATCAGAAAGAATGAGAAGGGATCCTGGAAAATGCTCAGCTCAGCTCAAACTCCAGTGCGGTGAGCTGGGACGGAGCCAGAGCAGAAAAGCTGCCACATCTTTATCCCCCAAAACCTCCCTGTTCCCTTTCCCGGTGTATATTCTTGCAGGGAATCGGGGTGGGATGGATTTGTTTCCATGTGCTTGGCCAGACTGGCCTGCAGCAGCTCAAAAACGGTCCCTTTTCCCTTTGCACATGCAGAGCAAACTCTAATTTAGTGGGTTTTTTCTCAGCAGGGACCCCACTGTATAGAACTATAGCATATTACTACCTGTATATAGGTGTCAACAGAGTGCCTTGGGCTGTTTGCTGCCAGACCGGCCATGTTACGCCATGGCTGGATGACCACCACACGACATGAACAAACCACCCTGCAGTCCTGACAGCCTCTAGCAAGGACGCTGGGCAGCTGTGGACCCGGGCTGGGCAACGTCCTGGGGGACCAACTTGAGCTGCCACCCTAATATATATGTTTAATGGGTGTTTCAAACTCTCAGTGCCTTCCATCTAAGAACCGATGACACAATTTGTCCTGTAAAGCATAATTCTACCACTTTTTGCCACGACATCGACTGTATCTATTCCATCCAGACCTCCTGCAACCTGTCTGCAATAAGCAGGAGGCAGCACGGTTTTATAAAACACTGATTCCAGCTGTGGCCCTTAGGAAACATTCAGTCCTTGGAGAGACTGAGAAGAAAATTTGATGGCATGTTTATCATCTTACACGGGCAGCGTAGATAGGTACTACTTTAACTTACTCATTAGCAGCTTTCCAGTCTGTCTGCACTAAGAGGGTGCAGTAAAAAACAAGCTGTGCGGTGTCTATGCCATTATAAATAGAGTAGAGTAGAATAGAATGGAACAGAGCAGAATGGAATAGAATAGAATAGAATAGTTCAGTTGGAAGGTTCCTAAAATAATCATCTAGTCCAGCTGCCTGACCACTTCAGGGCTGCCCAAAAGCTAAAGCATGATCTTAATGGCATTGTCCAAAATCATGCGGTGATAGGTAATAACGTCCTATAGCTCTACACTATGCCTGTGTATTTAAACTTCCATCGTCCAGATGCTGTGCAACGCATCCCACGTGCTGGAGCAGGGTGGAGGTGAGGTTCCAGCATGATTTTAGGTACCCTCAACCCTTAAGAGACATGCCCCTCTTACCTGGGATCTGGAGGCAGATGCAGAGATGGAGCCACAGCCGGGCCATGGTGGTGGGGTCAATGACAGAGGGGTTCTGCGCCAGCTCCCCCTTTCCACTCACCGTCGCCTCTTGGTGGTAGGGCTGTCTTCACCCCAGGAGGTTCGTCCCCGTCCCGGCGCAGATGTCTCGCCGACAGCTGCCGAAGAGCATGTGCCGCAGCGGTGCCCAGAGCCTCAGCCCAGCAGCTGCTTCTGCGCCAAGCCCCAAATCCAGGCACGCATCAGGGCAGCAGCCCCATGCACTTCTCCAGCACTGCACAGGATCCCCTGAAATCCCCTTTAGGAAGAAAAAAAAGAGAACTTATTGGTTTTTGATTATGATTTCTTCATATTTCATCACTTAGTTTTTCTTCCTCCTTTTAATCTAGCAATCCATGCCATTAAAAAATGACAAAATGTAGGAGCTTGGCATTAAAAATAGAATCAGGAAAGGATGAATTTTGGCAGGTTTCTCCTCCACTGAAATAAAAAAGCATTCAAAACAAGGAGAAGATGCAATTTGAGCTGTGGGGTTGTTTTCTTCAGCAGAATCTTTAGAGGGAGGTGTTTCTTTCCGCACCTGGAAAATGCCGAACACCAAACTAGCTCGCCATAAAGCAGAGGTGAGAGGCATTACAGAAAGCTTTGAAGATAAGCGTAAGAAACCTCAAACAAAGGTAGTGGCTGAAAAACCACAAAAATAAGGAAATTCTGCTGGGGCTCCCCATCTCACTGTGGGCGCTGCTTCGGTAGCTGCGACACTGCACAGCTCATACGCAGAAATATTTAAATGATAGATAAAATATCAGAGTGGCTTTGAAATGTCTTTGAGAGAGAGACATTTGGAGCACTTGGGGTTTAGGATTCGAAGAGTGAAATACATGATGTGAAATTACAGGGGAGAACTGGTGTCAGCAGCCTTCAATATTTCCATGTTTGGGGAAAAAAAATTTAGTTTATTAATTTTATTTATTCACTGCCCCTTTGGCTGCTGAGCAGGCTTCGGTTTTCTCGTATGCCCGTGTCAGGCAGATGCTCATGGCCCTTACACAGCAAGGGGGAATTTCCCGGGGGGGTCTCATGTGGGGGCACCGAGAAACCTCCCCCAGGGTTTGAGTTGGCAGATGAATAGGAAAAATGATTTGTATCATCTCGTGCAATGCAATTTTTTGGGTCCATTTTGTACCAGATTTTTCCATGCTGCTGTAACAGAGCCCCTCCCTATTTCTGTTTAAAATAATTTCCTGCTCGAAGCAGGTTGCTAACCACCAAAAGCCTTACCACAAAGGGCTCGGCTGGTAAAATTTAGGGTTGGCTGAATCGCTCCTTAACTCTTTCCTGGCAGGAGAAAGTAATTTTAGCACTTTCAAACTCATTTCAGTGCTTTTAAGCCCTTGTTTTCAGAGCTGAGCCCCTGATGTGCATGGGGTGCAGCAACCCTTGCTTTTCCCCTCTTCACCTCCTGCTCACCTTTCCCCTTTTATTTCACATCACTCCCAAATTGGGGCCTCCCCAGAACAGGGCATAGGCACCACTGCAAGTGAATTTTCCCTGTATCCCTACGGTGAAGTCAGTGTGCTGAGCAATACGTCCCTGGGTGCTGCAGTGGCTGCATCCCCCTTTTCTCACTGCTGCTCTCACCGGGAGCATCTTCTGGCCTCCTGGCCAGGACCAAAGTGCTCCCAGAGGTGGCTTTTGTCACCATTACAATCTTGGACACAGGGCATGTTACACTGGGCACCAGATGCTGCTGCAAGCCTGGTGACTCTCGGTTGTCTAAGCAGATATTTTGGGTTGGGAGGATTCCCCAGGCTATTACAGCAGCTTTAGAGATGCTTCCCTGCAGTGATTTTACCTGTCGGGTGTCTCCTATGGAAAGAAAGGGGAATATTTGCAATGTAAAAGTATAACGTGTGTGCTGGAACAGGGATTAATTTTTAACTTCTTTTTAATCTGCTGTTTATAGGCAGTTGAGCTGTTTACTGGTGGCCAAGCTGTTCTCAGGACTGGGTGTTTCTCCTACAAGAAAACATTCTGGAGGCGGGATGCCTTTGTCTGGCAGCCCATCGCCAACAAAAATAAAAGCACTGTGGGAACGTGCAGGAGAGCAGCTGCTGTTTATAACATCCCCACATTGTTTTGGGCTGCTGTTCTGGGAAGAAAGTAGGGAGGAAAAAGGGTGTAAGTTGAACTGGTCTGTTAACACAAGCATGATTTGTTTTTGACCTTGGTGGGGTACAGAAGTTCCTAATAACAAGTGTTTGTCTCACGCTGGGCCAGGATCGGGGGGGGGACAGAGATCGCTGAATTTTGGTGCAATTGTGTTATTCAGCTATGCAATTTTTAGGGGGAATTTATTCTTTTTCTGAAACGAAAGACAACCATCACAGCCTCCAGCCCAGCCAACTCCCTGCCCTGTCTCGGTGCTCACCCTGGGGTTCTCCTCCTCACCCACCCTAGGGGGAAATATGCCCTCTTCTTTTTCTCAGCCCGTATCCCATGTACCTCACCACGTTGACATTAATTTCCTGCGCTTTCACCAGCTTCATTGCATTTTCAACTTTTTATTTTCTCCCTATGATGGGTTTCTTGCAGCAGATTGCTCTCAGGGGCTTGGAGCAAAGCATCAGGATCTTCTAAGAAAGGGATCTAAGACAAGAAGCAGGACTTGTCTGGGGTTTCATCTCTGCTACACTCCCATGTTGCAGCAGAGGTAATCGCAGAGGGGCTGTAAATGCCAGGCTGGAGCAACATTAGCCATAAAAACGATGAAAAATCAGGAAAAATCCATTCTGTCTGTGCTTTCTGGGGTACAGGAGCTGACTTTTGGGACCAGGGAAGGCTGCTCAGCCTCAAGCCTGATCCAACATGGCCAGTACCCCAGGATCTGGAAATAAGGGCTTGTTAGGGATAACAGGCTGCTGGATGGAAGCTCCCCAGGACTCGAGCAGCCACAGGTGGTAATTTTTTTGCTTTTAAAATTTTTTAAAATTATTTTATTCCAGGGAAGGGTGTAGCTTCTGGAGTATTTCATTAGGGGGAAAAGCAGTGATGAAAATTACAGCATTTTCACTGAGTAAGATGAGTCCTACCTTTTTCTTAGTGTAATGGCAGAAAAAAAATCAAGCTGGTTGAGTTTTCTTTTCTAAACTGCTCCGAGCTAAGATATGGTTTGTAGGACGAGGTTGGGGGGGTCCGTCTGCCTTTGCAGGTGCAGACTTACAGCTGTACTTCAGCTGACGTAATATCACAGTTGAGGCTCCTGACATGTGGAGCACCCCCAAGGTATATGCCAGTGTGCGTTGGGCTGGTTTGTGGCAAGGAAAAATGCTGCTTTTGAAGTCCAGAAGCCAAAATGGATCTAAACTACAAATTTTATGTTTTTCCTGTCATCTCATCTCCCACCCCAGCAAGCAATTTGTGCTTGGAGAGGGAGTCTGGTGGGACTGCATGTGTTACAGATGTCAGGTGTGAGCCCCATGTGTGATCTCCCCCCAAAACCCAGGTGCTAACAGTGTGTGCGGCAAGTGAGGAGGCCTTTGGGGGACTTTGGGAGGATGGATCCTGAGGGGACAGGCTCCATTTCTCCCTCTTCAGGGCACTTGGTGCAAGCAGAGGTTAATATGAGAAAGCAGTGACTAATCCTGGGCCCCTGCAGAACAGATAAGGGGCAGAGCAGCTGCTCCCATGTGATTTCAGCATCTCTAATCAGTGGAAGGAGGATAAGGGAAGACAAAGAAAGTGTCCTTGGGAAGACGGGGAGGGATACAGCACCTGCAGGAGAAAGGCCACCAAGGAAGTAAACACAGGCATTATCAGTCCCAAACAACGACCTGCCATGCCTATAAAAATCACGGGATGAGACCTCGCAAACGCATTGACCTTAAGGGTGCCGAATCCAGAGGAGCTCCGCAGCGACTCTCTCCAGGTCCCCGGGACTGCCAGCACATCCAGCCAAGGATTGGTGAGATCTTACTACGCCTTTGCTTCTCTTTGCCTGTTCCCCTATTCCTTCCCCATCCCTTCCCCGGGAGCCGGCGGCTCGCGGCCGCTGCCCGCTCCGTCGCGGCCACCCGTCTCCACCTTCCCCTTCCCTTGCTACGCGGTTCGGCATCCCCCCGGGGGGCTTTTCGGAGGGCCAAGTCGCGAGGTTGCAGCCTTCCTCTGCGGGTGGGTTGGTGGTGCTGGTGTTATGGTAGCTTTGCCCTGAGACGGAGCCATCCCAGATCTCGTTCCGCTCAGTATGATGACCGACATCGTTAGTAACTGGAAGCTGGAGCAGTTTGTGCTCCAGAAGTGTCTCCCCCCTATTTGGTCCCCGGGGGCCTTCCAGGGCCCGGAGGCGTACCAGCAGCTATGCCAGCAGTGGGAGAGCTGGTCGGAGGAGACCAAAAAAGCCAAACCCACAAACAAGTGCAAGAAGCGGGCGGCTTTGCAGGGTTTGCTGATGGTGGGCAGGGAGTTGTCTAAGTTGCTGAAGGAGGCTCTTGAGAATGTGCAGGCGCTGGAGCAGGCGAAGAGCGAGCTCAAAATGCAGGTGGACAACCTGCGGGCAGAGGTGCAGGGTTTGTGCGGGGACTCTCTGCGGAATGCGGTGGAGATCACCCGGCTGGAGAGCAAACTGGGCTACGAGAAGCTGAAAACGGAGGAGCTGGAGAAGGAGGTCGGGAAGTGGATCGGGGAGACGCACGATGCCCAGAGCGCGGTGCGGGCCGTCCTGCAGGACATCCAGCGGGACCGGGGCACTGGCCCTGATCACAAGGTATGCCATGCCAAGATTCAGGAGTTGCAGGCAGAGCTGGGGGTGTCGCGGGGCATTGTGGCTGCCATCCAAGGGAAGAGGAGCCGGTTTGGGAATGGCGAAGGGGAGGACTCCCCGGACCCGCACCCCCCCCACTATGACTATGAGGATGATGTGTGGAGTGCCAATGGCCCCACCAGGCCGTCCCCCTATGCTCCTCTGCGGGAGGAGATCTGCCAGCTGCAGGGAGGGGAGGTGGAGGCTTCCAAAACTAAAAAGAATCCCCCTGATGAGCCGGCTGGCCATGTCCCACTCCAGGCCATAGACACCAACAGGGCTGTGCTGTGGTTTACCCCCGAGCAGCTCAAAACAGTGGGGAAGATGCTGGGGCCATTGACAAAGGAGACAGCAGTCAACTGGCTGTCCAGGGCCCAGCGGCTGCCCAGGTGCCAAAGCGGCAACTCGGTGAGTGACCTGATAGACGTGGTGAGAAAGTGCATGAAACCAGATGATTTCGCGGCACTGCCGGGGGACGTGCAGATGGGCAACGTCCAGGACATCGGGGATGTCCAGTTGGCCGTGCTTAAGGTGTTCTTCCCAGAGGTCAACCCCTTAGTGCTCTTCCACCAGGAGAAGCAAAACCCCGAGGAGCGGCCAGATGCCTATGTTAACCGTAAAAAGATGCTCTACCAGATGGCTGGGCTCCCCGGCTCAAAGGACTCCCCCCTCAATTTTGACAGGCCTGAATTCAAAGAGCCGCTGGTGGTAGGGCTGACCCCCCCTTTGCGGGTGATTGCCGGTGGGGACGCGGCTAGAAAGCCGCTGTCAGAGCTGGAGCAGATCCTGACCCAGAATTTTGAGCTGCAAAAGCAGGCATTCCCGGGGTACATGCTGGGGGGAAAGAAAGGGAAAGCCACGTCCTTCCAAAATTCAGGGGTGAGAAAAATGCAAGGAGACAACCGCAAAGATTCTGATGGCAAGGGCGGTTCAGGGAAGGAGAACCAGCAAGGGCTGAGGTTTCAGAAATCCAACCCTTGGCGGGCTGAGCTGA
Source organism: Phalacrocorax carbo (assembly GCF_963921805.1). Taxonomy (NCBI): domain Eukaryota; kingdom Metazoa; phylum Chordata; class Aves; order Suliformes; family Phalacrocoracidae; genus Phalacrocorax; species Phalacrocorax carbo. The sequence goes on along the minus strand of NC_087516.1, from coordinate 6,710,476 downwards.
GAAAGCGCTTGATAAAATATGAGAAGCAGGAGGATATCGATGGCTTGCCGGATGCAGAGCTCTTCCAAAAACTGGCCCTGCATGAGGCCAAAAAGCACAGCAGCTCCAACCCGATTGACCCGGGGTCTAAGGCTCAGCAATAGGGCTGCCAGGCACCCGCATCGCCCCTTTTTTTGGCACCAATTAAGACCGATTCGTGGGGGCGCCTGATAGTTGATATAACTATTGGAGGAGGGGTGCTTGGACAAGTGATGTTAATTGATACTGGTGCCTCTTATTCAATTTTGAATATGGCCCCTGACAAATCTGGCCTTTTCCAAACCTGTGAAATTATTGAATTGACGGGGCCTAACAGCCAAAAATCATCAGTGCCATTCACAGGGCCTGTACCCTTTGAAATTGGGACTGCCAAAGGGTCTGAAAAATTTGGGAAAATTGAAATGAAGGGAAAGCCGGGAATTTTAGCCATTTCTGCACTGACAAATATGGGGGTGGTGGTGGACCTGGCAAACCAAGCGCTGTTACACTGCCCCCAAAGTAATGTGCCTGTCATCCCGGCAAGCCACAGGGTGATGTCGGTGAAAGCCCCTGAGCGCCTCATCCACCCTGAGTGGGAGCCCCGAGTGAAACGGGTGACGGAGCAGTTCCCCCAGGTCTGGGCAAGGAGCAAGCTGGACTGTGGGCAGATTGATGCTGTCGTGGCAGTCAAAGGGCCAGATCCCCCGCCTCAGCCGCAGCCCCAGTACCCGGCTGAGGCTGAGGACGGCTTGTGGGACACAGTCAAAACCTTGTTGGAGCAGGGGGTGCTAGTGGAGCACCAGAGCACCAGCAATGCCCCAGTGTGGCCCCTGCGGAAAGCCGATGGGAAAACATGGAGGCTGACGGTCGACTTCAGCACCCTGAACTATGTCACCCCGCTGCGGACCTCCGCAGTGGTCAAGTACCCAGACATTATGGCGGCCATCTCCCGGGGGTCCGAATGGTTCTCGGTGCTCAGCCTGACCAGCCCGTCCTTTGCCATCCCCTTGCACCCCGAGGCCTGGCACAAGTTTGCTTTCACCCTTCGAGGACGGCAATTTGCCTTCACCAGAGTCCCCCCAGGCTTCCACAACACCCCCGCCATCTGCCACGCGCATGTGGCGAGGATGTGGGAGAAGCTTGGCCACCGGGAGAGTGTGCTGTCCTGTGCCGGTGACATCCTCATCCACACCCGGACGAAGGAGGAGAACCTGGTAGTGCTGGCAGAGGTGCTGGAGGCTGTCCAGAAGACAGGCTTCAGGGTCAGCCCTACGAAGGCCCAGCTGTGCTGGAAGGAGGTTTCCTACCTAGGGGTGTCCCTGGGGGAGGAAGGGCGCTCTCTGGAGAAGCAGAGGGTTGAGCTAATACAGAAGGTGTCGGCACCATCTGACACCACCACCCTGAGGTCCTTCCTGGCTCTCCTGAGGTTCTCCCGGGAGTTCGTTGAGGGCTATGCGGAGAAAGCTGCCCCCCTCTGCCACCTCCTGAAGAAGGACACCCCTTGGAAATGGGGGCCAGAGCAGGATGAGGCGGTGAAGACCTTAAAGGAGAGCGTGGCACAAGCCCCTGTGCTGGCACATCCCCGGGGAGACAGGCCCTACATACTGCAGCTGGCCGTCACGGGGAAGGGGCTGCGGGCCACCCTGGGCCAGCAGCATGATGCCCATCTCCTCCCTGTTGCTCATGCCTCGCGCCTCCTGACGCCGGCTGAGCAGCAGTTCACTGACTATGAGAGGGAGGTTTTAGCCTTGACCTGGGCCCTGCAGCACTGGGAGTACTTGGTGGGGTCGGCACCAGTGCTGCTGAGGACCTCCCATACCCCAGTGAGGTATGTCTTGTCAGGGAAGGGGGACAAGGGTCCCCTGTGCTGCCCCAGGATGGCCAACTGGGCATTGGCATTCACTGACAAGGAGGTCACTGGGGACCCCTTGGCTGGTACCTATGGGGTGTTAATCAGTGGAGAGAAGGACGGGGAGGAGCCAGGGGGGTCCCTGGCTGGGCCCAAACTGCGGCGGGCGCCCCTGTTTGAGAGTAGCATCAGCCTGGCAGAGGCAAAGGAGAGAGGCTATGTTGTGTGGTTCGTAGATGGGTCCAACTACCAGGAGGATGGGGTGCCCTACACGGGCTATGCTGCTGTCAACCGGGGCACTGGGGAGGTGGTGAAGGGGAAGTGCCTGCCGCACTCCATCCAGGCTGCCGAGCTGGTGGCCGTGACGGTCGCCCTGGAAAACACGCCGGCAGACCAGCCCTTGGCCATCTTTTCAGACTCGGGTTGGGTGGTGCGAGCGGCGCTGGAATGGCTGCCGCTCTGGAGGGAGAGGAACATGCAGTCTGCCGATGGCAAGCCTGTCACCTATGCCAAAAAGATGTTGTACCTTGCGAGGCTGGCGGAGCAAAGGGCTCACCCAGCCCAGATCATTAAGGTGAAGGCCCACAAGAAGGGAACAGAGGAAGCCAAGTGGAACAAGGAGGCGGATGCCAAAGCCAAGCAAGGTGCAAAGGAAGGGCTGATGTGGAAGGCCAGCAATCCCTTGGTGAACAGCTCCATGTCAGTGGCTCCCAGCAGACACTGGGAGGGCGTGGACTTGCTGGGCTTGCAGGCACAAGACCCCAGCATCCGGGAGTTAGCGCAGGTCAGGGAGTACAAAGGGTGCAAGGTGTGGAAGGATGCCTCAGGGCTGGTCCTGGCTCGGAGGGAGGGGGCTGACTTCCCAGTCTGGGTGGTGCCTGAACTCGTCCGGACGGAGCTGGTGGCTCTGGCTCATGAGCAGGGGCATTTGGGGGCAGACAAGACCATGGTGAGGCTGCAGGGTGCTGGGTGGTGGCCTGAAATGAGAGAGGATGTGGAGAGGTATGTCAGCAACTGCCTGACATGTGCAGCCAACAATCCCGATGCCAAAACAGCCAAAGCCTTCCTGGGCCACCAGAGGATTTCTGGGCCATGGAGCAAGTTGCAGATAGAGTTTATTGGCCCTTTGCCCCAGACAGCGCAAGGGAACAGGTATTGCTTGGTGATCAGTGATAACTTCACCAAGTGGGTGGAAGCGTTCCCGGCTCGAAACAACACGGCCAGCGCAACAGCAAAGATCCTGGTAGAGCACGTCTTCTCACGGTGGGGTGTCCCAAAGGAGATCGACTCGGACCACGGCCAACGCTTTGTTGGCGAAGTCATGAAAGGGGTGTGCCAAGCCCTGGGCATCAAGCAAAAGCTTCACATCATGGGGCATTTTCAGAAGTCTGGCTCGGCAGAGAGGGCCAACCAACCACTGAAGACGGCACTGAGGAAGCTCGTGTACCAGCAAAGAAAAGACTGGGATCAGAAGCTCCAACTGGTCCTGCTGGCATTACGGGGGGCTGTGGCATCTCACACGCCTTCTCCCCGAAAGCTGCCTCCTGCAAGAGGTCCAAAGCCACCAGGAGACTGGTGGCAAGGAGGGGAGCCACCGGACGAACTGCAGCCCCGCGTTCTGACAGACAGGTGGGTCCAGGACATGCTGAGGACCGTGTCGGCTACATATCACCAGCTCGCCACAGTGCAGACCAACATCCCCAAGATGGACAAGCAGCTGGGAGTGCTGCTACACCCCGTGGAGTGGAACACGGGGGACCTGGTAATGTATCGGGGGGTTAGAGAGAAGAACCAAGTGCTGGGACCCTTATGGATGGGGCCTGTTAGGGTTGTGAACAAGGCCAGCCCCTCCATGTACCAGGTAGAAATCAGAAAGGGGGTGAAAAGGCAGGAAAAATGGCTCCATTCTTCACAGTTAAAAGCATGGAAGGGAAATTAACGGGGCTGGAGAGCCCGTCTTGCTTATGTTTTGCAGATAAAGGAAAATGGAAGGCGAGTGTGACCAGCGGGAAGGGCGAACTTCGTGGCATCACCAGCTCTGTTTGTGCTACAGGGAAAATGCTTTCAAATTTCTGGTTGCAGGATTTGCTTTACTTTCTGGTATGTGCATAGTGCTGAGCACCCAACATGCCCAACCAACCCATCAGCATCTCAGACAAAAAGTGAGTCGTTCCCACTTAGAAAGGCACCCCGACACAGGGGCCACAGCCCAGCACAGGGTTAGGAGGTACACAAAAATTGGGACTGATTGGCCCTGGTCTCAAGCTCACGTAAAATATACAGGAAGCATGGGGTTAAATTCTAACAAAGGCTTAAATTTGTCAACGGTGGTTATGCACGGGACAGAGGTGTACTTGGAAAATGAGTGGAGCTGGGATAGCACAAACAGACTTCCACAGCTTCTGGGGAAGGTGGGACAAGAAATAAAGGTAGGGTGCAGGGTAATTAATGGATCCACTCACCAGCGAGTAACTCAAATCTCTGTAATGGAAGAAAAAACTAAGAAGAACCAGAAAAAAACCTGTGCTGTGGAGGAATTAGACTGTTGGTGCAATTTTACTTTGGTCCAGCCAGTCTTTGTGGTCTGCCTCTGGGCACAAAACAGTGTAGGGCTGTCCTTTAAATTCAAGATTAGCACCATGACGCACTCCTTTGCTGCCATTAAGATCTCAAGGTGCCATTTTTTGGCCTGGCATGCAGCTCAATTCGCTGAAGTTGGCAACCAAGTAAAATTGGAAATTAAATACTCCCAAGAAAGTATAACTGACCCAATGCAAATTGATGGCACCACCATGACTATCACTGCCCCTAACGGCCGCAAGTGGGTCGTGCCAGTGAACTGCCTCCGCGAGAGCAAAACCTTTAATAGATTTGAATTAGGCACAGAGGCTGTGTGGTATAATCAGGATTATGGACATTGCCCACACCTGGTCATAAACCTCCAGGTGTGGTGTCAAGGAAACCTGAGTGTAGAAATGTCCCCTGAGCTTGGAGGAAAGTGGTGGATAGGAGGTCCTGAAGGATTTAAAAAAGAATTTACCATCATTGCTGTCCTGCGCCCCTTTGTTTCCAAAATAGGCCCTTATGTAGTAAAAAAAAATAACATCCAAGAGCTGTTGACTGGGCCTGTCCGGTCACTGAAGAAGGTGGTGTTGTCTCTGTCCACAGTAAATATTTCATCCATCAGACCGCACTGTACCCCCTTCCTATCCACCCTCAACACCGGCTGGCTGGCGTGGCTCCACAGCCGCTCCATCCAGGGGACCCGGGCCAGGAGAGACCTGCTGGCCACAGCACTGGGAGGAGGAGGTGCCGGGCTGGGAGTCCTCAACAGCATGAACGTTGAGGTCTTGGCCAACAAGTTGGAGGCTGTCACCTCGGGCGTGCAGGGCCTCCTCAACCCCCTGAATTCATCCCTGGCCAGCCTTGGGATGGGGCAGTGGCTCGTGTCAGAGGTGTTGCCCACCTGGGAACAAATAAGCGAGAAAGACCACCAGGTGCTGTTGCGAGCGCTGGGCATTGAACAAAATAACGTCTCTCTTGCTCTTAGTTGCATCCAGGCCCAGATATGGGTGCAGAGTGTCGTTGCAGGTATCCTGAGAGACGGTGACAACGGCGTCCTCCCCACTGAGATCCGAAAGATTGTGTGGGACGCGGCCACAGAGAAGGAGCGGCAGCTCCAAGCCTGGTGGAGGCTCGTCAACTTCACCCACGACCAGGTCCTCAATGCAGTCATCGCCCATGTCCTGACTGTGGCGGAGGCCCACATTGAAAAGGTCTACCCCATCGTGGCCCTGGGGGTTAACACAAACGGGTCCGTGGTCTACCCCCTGGACCACCGCATGTGGGCGAGGGTGTCTGATGGGAAATGGCAATCAGTAGATTTGGAAGCCTGCATTTTGGAAAGGGGGCTGGGATTCATATGCGAAGATGATGCCCTTAAGGCGAGCGATGTTTGCTTTGACACCAAAGAAGGGGTGTGTCATTTTGAGATCAATCCCCAGAGCAGTAATAAAACGGTGTTAGTGTATGTAGGGAAAGGCTGTGTGTGTTTTAGAACCACATGTAAATACGTGCAAATTAATGGAGCTTATAATCAGACCGTGTTTAACGACTCAAATATGTGCGCTTGCAACGTAGCTATTATTAGAGGCTGTGATTTTGTGTATAAACCACCTGTATTTACTAGCCAGTTACTAATCAGAAACTATACCTTGTATCGTAGTATAACCCCAACCCCCATCGGTATGGATTTGTCACTTGTAAAAGAAATGTTAGAGCATGCAAAGTTACAGCAGCTGTTAGAAAATGCTAAGGCAGAAGCTAAAAAGATCCTAATAACTGTACATCATGATGGTAATGTTATAAAACAGGTAATGGAACGAATTAAGAGGGTGGGAGAACACCACTGGTGGGAAATTTTCTTTGGCTGGTCCCCCACGGCCACCGGCATCTTCAACATGCTGCTGCACCCCATTGTAGTTATATTGCTAATGCAAATCTGCATGTGCTTTGCCATGGTAGTGACTTGTTACTGGCTGAGGCAGGTGAAGCTCTGCATTGACACCCAGATGAAAGGACTGGGGCTGGCCAAGCGCCTCCTACCATAGTCAAGGGCAAGACTGGGTTGGCCTCTGTGTTTGCCACCAAGAAGAACTTTTAGCTCCGCTGTTGGCTGCAACCCAGTAGGCGTTGAGCGGTGGGGACACACGCCATACCAGACCTTGATGCAAGGGATGGCCTCCTCTCTTATAAGAGGGCCATCCAGGAGGGGAGGGCAGGCCAAGCAGCCCAGCCTGTGGTTGGCATGAATCACAAAATGATTGAGGTTGGAAGGAACCTTCTGAGATGATCTAGTTCAACCCTGCTAGAGCGGGGTCACCTGCTCTAGCAGAGGATTGCCCAGGACTGTATCCTGCTGGGTTTTGACTATCTCCACAGATGGAGACTCCACAACCTCTCTGGGCAAGCCTGTTCCAGTGTTTGATTAGCCTCATAGTAAAAAAGCAAAAGTTAGCATAAGCAGCTTGTCTTTGAACCACCCACCCCCAAATGCTAATGTGAAAAAGCTGTTCATGTGTGATTTAAGACCCCTTAAGCTGAGGAGAAGGGGATAAGGAATGCCAGGGACACTGTCTTTGGAAGGAAAGGGATGGGAATGTAATGCTCGAGCGTGGAAAAGCACTCACTGAAGATGGCAGAGGTGTTACCAGCCTCAGAGACTTGGAAAGATGATAAAAGATGAGCAGAATGAAAAACCCTGTAATCACCTTGGACTTAAAGGAGATGAATCCACATGAAGCTTTGCAGCAACCATCTCTGGGTTCCCAAGACTCCCAAGACGTCTGGCCAACGGATTGGTGAGATCTTATTTTCGGAGCCTGGACATCACCGCTTTGCTTTGCTTAGTTGTGCATGTACTCAATAAAATCTGTCTGTTAGAGGATGGACTGCCTGTTCAATCATTACCTGCTCGGCTACTTGTTACCCAGGCTTGTAACTTTGCCTACACTGGCAAAGATAAATTCTGGTAAAAAGGCTTTTTTTTCCCCTTTTATAGGCCAATATCACTCACTTGCCTTCTGTCTGCTGAAACACAAAGATTTATGCCTGGGGCTCTGAGCTGGTGCACAAACCCGCTCCCCTCTTTCATTCTGCCTCCCCCATCCTGCATCACCCTCCGCCTCTGAATGCAGAAGGAGCCTTAAACTATACATAGCGGGTCTCAAATGATTTTAAAACACTGGCAATTTCAGAAAATAAATCAACCACCTCATTTCCAGCTCATATGTCTGAGCTCATCTTGGAGGCGCTGCTCTCTGAGAATGGGGGTGGGGGTGGGGGGGGTGTTACACAAGCAAAAGGCCCTTTGCAATCCAGGCTGAAAGAAAAAGATTAAACATCTGGCCTTTAAACAGCAGGAACTGCTGGGCTAGCTCGAGAAATGAGTTTTAAACCCCACTTTTCAAAAGCACTGGGCTGGGAAGCACAAAGACACGGCATACAGCCACAGCACACTTCTTGTAAAGAAAAGTGAAACTTCGATATATGGGTTTGACAAAGACACTTCTCTTTAAGGAGCACCCATTAAAACAGAGCTCATGAGAACAGGAATAAATAAATCACTGCCTAAAAACACAGAAATCCTTTTCCCCCCTCCAGTCACCATGAAAACACCCCCTTCACCCTCAGGACAGGAGGTTGAACTCTCCCCCCAGCCCTCCAACCCACCGGGGAAAGGGTCGGTGCCTGGTGCCCTCTACTCTGCTGCTCCCTACATTTTACCCATAACAAAGCCTCACAGAAAACACAATTATTTTGGTTAAAGCACCTTTCTTACTTGCTAACACCTTACACGTTTAATAAGAATTAATTTCCCTGTGAATAATTACCCTTTTATACAAAGCCTTTACCTCCTCTAACCTGCTTTGGGAGCCTGTAGGGGAGAAAGGAACCACAGAAAATTCACATTACCCACTCCTCAGTCCCAAACTTGCACCGGGACAGTGTGGCACAGCAGGGATCAGCCCTGGGATGGTGGTATAGCCATAGGGAAAAGGGTTCCTACATCTACACACAGGCTTTAGCTGAATGCAGACCCCTGCACAGCATCCTCTGCAGCTGCAATGAGCTGCTGCCCTCTGCAGAGCTGGCACACGGTGCACATATGTTTGGAAAGTTTGCGAAAACATGAAGTTCCACCACCACCACACCACCCCCAGCCCTTTTGGTGTTATTTGTTTATCACTGCAAACTGAGGGGGGCTGTTTTCACAGTAGCAGCAGCATCTCTGCAGCTGCGACAGATTTCAGGTGCAGCCTGGGGGCAGGACCTTGAGTCAGAGGGTTCATCTGCTTTTCCACTGGTTTCAGCAGATCCCAGAGGAGATTCTATCCAGACTTGCCTGCTTTTGCGAGCCAAATGGGTAACACAGCTGGACTGCTTCCCTGATATTTCTGTCCCTATCCTCTGTGTCCTGGAGCGGAGGGGAGTCTGCCTGTGCAGAGCATGCAAGATGTGGCCTGTGGAAACCCCCAACACATCTGTAACACACCGGCTTTCCTCGGGTCCAGCTAGGTAGATCAAAGAGGCAGTTTTCAGAGAAAGCCCAGCCCAGCCTCTGCTTTAGGCTGTGAAGATTGATGCGGGCAGGTCACTAGCCCCACTGGTCTAGTCCTGTGGCAGTAAATCAGATTAACTTTTGAAAACTGGGAACTAAGATGCTGCTGCAAAGCCGTTTTGACTCAAGTGGAACAAGCGATGTAAAAATAAGCCTTGGTGGAACCCCAGGTATGCTGGGGTCCCCTGGAGAGGCTAAAAAGAGCCCACAAGGGACAGGAAAGTACCAAACACATAATTTAACCCAAAGAGCCTGTTCTCCATGCAGAGCATCTGCTTATCTCTGGATATGGGACTGCAGGGATACTGTTATTTCTCCAGGGCACCTGGCCTGATGGACCTTTCCTCCTGCTGCAGAGGATCCAGCCAGTTTTGGGATGTGCCCTGCAGCCATGTGGAGTTGCCACAGCAGGTCCTCACTCCATGTGAGCAGGCACAGAGAGCCTCCACCTCCTCTGAAGCAAAGGCGAGGGGCTACGTAGAGATATCTGGATTATGGCTGTATGGGGCCACCTCCAGGGCCGGTCCTGGGGTAAAGACCTAATGGCTACCCTAAACCTATACATCCCACATTGGCTCAAATCAAATGCAGAAGGACTCTGAACCTGGCTTTTCCCCTGGCTAGGCTTGTACTTGACTCTGTTGCTCACAAAAAGCTCAGACTTTGGTTTCCCAGGCCCAAACAGGTTCACATTGTTACTGTTGCATTGACGGTTGGACTTGGTGGTCATAGAGGCCTTTTCCAACCTTAATGATTCTCTGATTCTAACATCATTGCATTTTCATGAAAACATTTGAAAGAGCTTGGAACTTTTGGGGGAGTTCTGTCTCTGAAGCCTTGAAGACTGTCAAGGTTCATTTCATGCCTCCTCAGGCAGGGCTAGGCAGAAGCTGGCAGGCTTCTGTCTGTCTGTCAGAGCTCTCTGTCGCATCTGCCTCCCCAAACCAATCCTCAGCATTTTGACCAACGTCACTCTCCAGCGCGGACTTTGCCTTTCAGACTCAAGGCTTCGCCATAGCTCTCCTTTTTCTACTCACTCCCTCCCTCTCGCCCCTTCCTCTTTCCCACCTCTAACTTTCATCCTCTTCCTCCAGGTGCTTTCCACCTTCCTTAACACCAGTTTTCTTGCTTCTTGAGCATGACTGTCGCTCATGGTCATCCTTCAGGACTCCCTGCTTTGACCAGGATGTTGCAAAGCTCCCGTCCTTCATCCAGCACCTACAAGGAAGGGGACTCATCTGGCTTAAAGCCCCCCTGGTGCTGATGTCCTTCAAACCTCATGCATTTTGTAAGCCACTGCACAACAAAGGAATCCTAGAAAAGCAAAAGTAGTAGCAGGGGGATTGATAACCTGGAGGGTTCAGTCTCAATGCAGCACTGGGCTGTCTGCTGCAGTGCCCCGGCTGTGACCCCTACATAAGATACCTTTACAGCTGAGAACATTTCACTCCTACCAGACCTGCCGAGTGGTTAGGCAAGCTGTCCCCCAGTTCCTTTTGCTCCCAAGTATTTTACTCCACCCCAGAGCACAGCGGGTGATTCACAAGAGAAGCTGGACACCAGCCCCAACTACTTACAACATCTAAATTTACTGTAGATGCGGCCCATTATAGCAGAGCAGTAAGAAGGGATGAGCGAGAAAGCCCCAAGGACAGGGTGATGCAACCAGACGGCGATTCAGCGCAGCGTGCTATATCCTGGCTGATCATGATTTATTATGTATGGGCAGGACGGGAGAAATGAGGAGGCAGAATGAAGAAGAGCGTCAAGGGCTCAGAGGCACAATGAGGAAAGTTGGTTTGAGAGCTAAAGAGCTGGGTAGCTCATCTGGGATGTGGGACAGATTCTGGCTTGTGTTGATTTCGTTTCTGCTTTGTAGAGTCCCAGAGAAATTTTGTGATATGCCAGCACTCAGCGTGAAGGGAGACGCTTGATTTATTCCTCACAGCAGACTCAGGAAGCGATCAGATATACATCAGCCTGGCTGAGAAGGGGTCATGAATAACTCAGTAGGGAGGCAGTTTACTATTAGGAGCAGTGAAATGACTGAAGTTATATCCCACAGAGGGAAATGCAAGGAATTCTTATGGGTTCACTCATTTTCTTGAAAAATGAAACACAATAGAAACAATTTCCAATTTTGAGAGAGATCTATCATTGGCATGACTGCTGAGTTTGGCAAAGCTAACACAAGATAGTGTAATTAAGAATTAGGCCTTCTACAGCATGGGGCAATCAAAATGCCCTTGTTCCTCCAGCTGCTCTCAGCAGTTTCACCGGTGGACGAGAGTCACAGGCACTTGTAAAGAGAACAGAAAGACACGAGCTTACTTGGAATAGTGCAGGCTAGAAATATGGGGGAAAAACATCACCCTTAAATTTTCAACAATATTTCCCTTTCTTCCCAGCATCTCTAGAAGTAATGCAAGGCTTTATTCCATTGAGAGGCACAGAAAGTTGGTGATATCTGCACGAGTCATAGTGGATATGCCATTTGGCCTGATCTGAGAGCAGGAAGCAGCTGTGGGGCACAGCGCTATGAGGTGAGCGATGGTGTGAATTTACAGCACATTGGCTGCTCTGTAGAAACCGTTTTCTCCGGGCTTGTACCACAGGGTGTGCACAGAGTGACTTCTCTCTCAGTCAAACTGAGGTACCTTACTCATACTGGTTCTGGGACAGAAGTACCCGTTTGGCCAGCAAACCCATGCTCTGTTTCGTCTCCTGACAACTTGTTTGTGGAGCTGGACACAGATTTACTGGCCTGGCCCTCCCACTACACCTGCCCAGACGGGCTCTGTCCCCTGCATGCCCACAGATGCTGCACTGGTCCATGCACAGTCACCAACAGGGCAGGGATGAAAGTCATGGCTGGAGCCACCTGCACTGCACATATATCCCCCTTTCCACCCCTCAGATGAAGGTTTGCCCAGTATGATAATGAAGGTCCTGGCTGATACCAGCACAGTAAGAAAGGAAAATGGGAATAAAGATTCCCTATCATCATCAGCATGCAGTCAGTACCTTAATACAACCCTTTGTTTAGCTTTTTCAGGCAATTCCAGCAAATTATTCTAGTATCATCCTTCCAAACGCATTCAAAGGACACAGGCAGGTTGGCATGGCAATATTTCCTGCACTTAGTGCATTTTCCTTAAGACAAACGTGTTTGGCTGTGTATACAGGACTGACACAAGTATTGTCAGAAATCCAGATATGATCAGGCAGTACTGGGGACCGAGGAAAGCAGCAAAGGCATACTCACCTCACTGTCAGAGTGAAGTGTCGTTCAGTGGCGTGGGAGACAAGCCCCCATGGCTTATGCTGCAAGCACTCCCAAGGGAGAAAGGGTAGACACTGACCTTTACAGATTCCCCGAGGAAGTAAATAGACAGTAGGTGCCATTAGATAGTTTAATAACTGCAGCATTTCCACAGCCACCCTTATATTCATTAAAGATCAGAAGTTTCAAACCTGGAGGTCTAACACAAGGCACCCAAATCTCTTCTTAGGCAGTTCATTGGACCGTCTTTGATTTTTAGTGCTACTGAGCAGCAGGTAGTCAGCTGTTCTCAAAACTAAACCCCTTTCCAAGGCCCCTACAAGGGGATATAGATATTTATTTATTAACAGTTTTAAGACTGCTTAGACACCACCGGTCTAGGATTCCATTTGCTGATCACCTCTGAACTCTTGTATTTGTCAAATGCCACATGAGCACATTCTGAAGCATAAACATCACAAATCCATCTCACTGGGGGGCTCCCATTGCATTGTCCTCGCTCTCCACTAGCAAATGATGCAGTAATGCTACAAAGACACCTGCTTGCCTATGTTTGCCTAACCAAACAGCATCAGAATGCTCTATAAACAATTGCTAAAAGAAGAAAAAACAACCCAAAGACTTATTTGCCTCAACACCACATCAGTCAATGCAAAAGAAAGTACTGCCACAACAGCGGTGGTGTGTTTGTCCTCATTTCCTTCACGCTTGTTCATAAACCTGACCGATAAGGTTAACTGAGTTAGTTTCCAGGGCTAACGCAGAGCAGTAAAATCATAACGAAAGGTGATGTTGCTATGAGATGAGCGTCGGAGAGCAGATAAGGCTACACAGTGGAGGTCGAGATGGGCACCAGCTTGCGGGTGTTGTCTCAACCTCCTTTTCTTCACCAACTGGTGCTTCTCGCTGTTTCAAGAATGGAGCAAAAAGATGAAACACAAGCTGTGCACCAGCGTACGTACCCCACAGCCAGCGAGCCCCCGTTTGCAGCTGCGTGGCGGGCAGCATGCCAGCTCTGCTCAGGCTGGGCGACACACCGCCCTCACCGCAGGCACAGCACCGGGGTCGGCACACTAGTGCTCCCAAACGAGCACGGCTGGTTCGTGTGGTCTGATTTCTTAGTTTGCTGAGCTCAAAAAAAGAAGAAAAATAAAGAGATGTAAACAAACCAGAAGGCAGGCAGTGAAGTAGCTGGTATCACCTTCTCCATCAGATTTCAGAGCCTTTCTTAAAACAAAGCCCGTTCCATACAATCCTCTAATTTTGAGAGCAATTCTAAGGAAACGAGTACATCAAGCAGCTTAGACTGTGAGCACCGATACCCTAGCAGAGTGCCATGAAATAATTCAGCAGGGAAAAGACACTCATCCTGAGAGTTTTCAAAAAATATCACAGATCTGTAAGCACTTGAACAAACACAAATGCCAGCAATGCTAACTGCTGACCATTCACAGAGGGTCCCAAACTCCAGACTTTATTATATAAACCAGGGAGTGGGGTAGGTTTTATGCCTGATTTGCTTTGTAGGATGCAACAGTGCTATCGTGGTCTTGACTTCACATCAGCTTCCCAGGTATCCTCTTCCATGCTGAGCATGACAGCGCAGAGCATGACAGCGCAGAGCAGGGAAGAAGCTCATGTGTGAAGGAGTTGCTGATGTACATTCAAATTTGAATGCTACATGCAATCCAGGTGCAAAAGGTGCCTTCTCAAGGGGCTTTGAGGCCTCTGCATCATGGGCACCAGTGACACAAGCTACTCGGCCAAGGAACCTCAGTGCATGCACAGACATTGCTGCTGAAGGCAAGTCCAGGTGCTGCCTGAGAGAAACCCATGTGGGCTGAGCACATCCTACATGATCCCTTGATCTGGACTTGCATGAAGCTGCAGCACCAAAACTCCTACGGACCTTTAAGAAGTGGGCAAAAGAGCCAAATCTCTCAAACTGATGAGAAGTCTCACATTTGAGTAGTCACACAACACCTTGCCTGGGTGACTCATTTGACCAGAGACACAACCAGTTTCCTGGTGTTGCAGCAACGTGGGGAGTGCAAAGCAAGAGCAGGAACATTACTGGGGTGAAGCTGAGCAAAGCAGAGCTTTTTTTTTTTTTAAGCCCAAGAGATGGATTTCAGAAAGGCTGAAGGCAGGGTAGGAAAGAACCAAGCTGATGCAGAAAGCCACCACAGCTTTTCCCATGGTGCTCTGGAGGCACAGACTTCATTTGCACATGAAGTCAAATAAATGTAAGGATATAGACTTCAGAGTTTTGACTAACACTCTAAGGAGAGCCTGTTTATATGCCATGGTACTTCAGTGTGTTGTTAACCATTGACATATCACTGACACAGGGGAGTGAAGAGAAATAGAAATCATCAGTTCTGCTGATTACAAAAGGGAAGGGTTTGCCACTGTGGCTCAGAAATAGCATCAACAGAGATTGATATAATGCAGTTCCAAAAGAGACATTTTGAGAGAAAAAGCATAGCTGTGAGCAAGACATATCATAGTCAATATAATTCTCATACAGCATGATATTATCAATAATTGTGGTTCAGCCTGTGGAGCTTGAATTTATAATGCAGATGGTCTGGAAACATCTAGCACTCAGCTTTGGGGAAAGCAACTTTATTTCAACTGTTTGTTACGCTAGTGCTCAAAACATTGCTGTGAACAGTTTCATTGTTAATTCTAAGAAACCCCACTTCATTGTAAAGGTTTCTTTTAAATCTCCTCTGCCTCCCCCACACAGAAATTTTCAGTTTTTCCCACAGCTCTTGGATAGCAAAAAAAATACAATATACCACTTCTTTAACATTCCCCGCATTGAGATTCTGGTTTTATTTCAAACTTTCATGTCTTAACAAGAGAAACAGTGAGGACCTGAGCCTGTCGATGCAAGAAGAAAAGGTCTGTGACCTGAGGATCTGTGTTTTTGCCTGATGTTGTTGAGCATTGATCCTACAACGAAGCCCAACTGTGATACAAGCGGTACTCAGCACACTGCGTGAAGTAGGCTCCTGCAGGTGTTCCAGACTTGTGGAAATGCCAGTCACTTGTGGAAACCGAGGTTTATGCCTGTGCCCCAATCTTACACCCTGGAGCAGGAGTGATTGCCAGCAAATCCTAGGAGCAAAGCTGGACAGGCACTTTGCTGTAGCTCTCTGAAATCAAAGCAGAATTTTCTTGAAGTTCAGTAGGAATCAGTGCCTAAACCTTTGCTCTGCCAGAACTAACTGGTTGAAATAGCACTTCATTGCTTTCAACTGTAAATTGAGCGCTTTGAAATAAAGGACAGTAGTTTATTTGGAGATGAGGAACACTGTTGCCCTTTTTACAAAGCTTTCCCACAGAAAGATTTATGTCACTGTACCTATTTATCATTTCCTATGTATTCATTTTTTGTGACCCATTTTTGTGATAACTGCATTCATCACCAGTTTAAGGGTATAGTCAAGAACTGCTCCAGCTGGTTAGGGTTAAAAAGATACTGTGCCTAGCTGTTCACCACCTCACTCTGAAAACATAAGTAGATAGGAAACAGGTACAGCTGGAAAGACAAGAGCAGATCTGACAGGGCTGTAACCTCCTCCCCCAGGTCATTTCCACCAGTGGATGTGAAGGACAAGAAGATATAACATGTTAAGCTTAAGAAAGCTGCAGCTGGAAAAACTCATCTGGCACCATGCTCCTGGCAGTTGTAAATCACATGAGAAACTTGTGGAAAGGCTGGAAAGAGAATGCAAATCTCCCAGTCCTCACCCTGGTGCTTTCATCTGGGTGTTCTGGCTGGTAAACACAGCCTTTAAGCACGGTATCAGCTTCCATGCTGCTGGATGGCAGTGCCTGCCAAGAGCTCTATGCTGAAAAACGTACTTTCATTTAATTAAACTGTAATAGTCCTCTGACTAGCTCAAACAACAGTTTTACACTGTAATCCGATTCCACACAGCCATGGTAAATTTGAGATGCAGCTCAAGACATTGCAATAAGGCAATTAACACTGATTTCAGCAGAATGCCTCTAAATCTTTATAGAAATATTCTTGGGCAAGTTAGCAGGTTAGATATGACGAGGATATGTCTCATAGGCCAACGGTAGAGTTAACTTGCCAGGTGCTGGTGTTCCCAGCGTGCCTTGCTGAAACCACAGCCTGAGTTCAGGGCATGCAAGGACACTTCAGGGGTTCTCCCATTTATCACAAGATTTCAAATGAGAGCTTTCCACTGTGAAGACAACTTTTTGCTCACTTCACAGGATGCAGAAAGAGGTGTCCTGTTTCAGTTGTGGCTCTTTTCAGACAGACCTTGCACTAGGATCACACTACAAATTTTTCATATACTGCAGCCAGTCATAAAAAGGAAACCAAATTATAAAAAAAAAATCATAAAAAGGAAAACAAAGTATAAGAAGTCATGAAAAGGAAAGCAAACTACAAAAAGTGACAGTATTTTGCAGAAGAGTATGCTCATGCCCCTTTTCATAGGACACTGTGAACATGACAGGTGCTTTCAGAGGTGAGCATCTAGGCTCTATTACATCTTCATTGAACAAGCAACTCCAGTGCTTTCAGGCACTTCTTGTTATTCCTGCTCCAGCAGAAGGGTGGCCTTGCCTCCCTCAAATGCCAGCTGCCCTTACAGAGAATTCAAGCTCATCTGTTTGCCTGTGAATGAGACTAGCAGATGCAGGGACACAAGGATGTCCCAGGGATGGTAACTTTCAGGAGAAAGGAGGGGAAACTGGAAGCAGCAATCTGCTTCAGGGACACACCATGGGCAGGATAAATCTGCCAGAGTCCACTTCTGCACCATCTGTAGATGAAAAAGAGGCCTTGGAAGAATTCAGTACTTGATCCAGGTGACCTGGTGAACCATAGAGAGTGCCAAAATTGAAATGCAAGAGTCTTCACTTAAGCCCAGCTTTAAACAGCAGTTCTAACCTTGTTTCTGTGCTCAGCTACATGTACACAGTTTTAACTTGCCTTTTTCATATACAGCAGCTCTTTCACAAAACCAAGCAGCACACAGGGTTACTGAAAAAGGAGACAAATCAAATTTAGTGCTGTTGGGCCTTCAGAGAGGAACCCTCGTACCTGCATAAACCACCACTGACTCCAAGGGGTCTCCAGTCAGATCTCCTGCAAGTCTATCTCCCAGATGTGACAGAAAGATCTGTGTTTTAATTTGTCCTCAAATCAAAATTGTGATGCTTTGGTAGTTTTAATGAGAGGAACAGATGAGCAGAATTAGTTTTCATTACAGACTGTGTGGACTCCTTTGCTGCTAAGAAGTGAAAAAAGACTTATTTACAGTAAAAGGCAGATAAAGTCATCAATCTCTGTGCTTAGTATTTTAAAATATTTAGCATGCAGATAACTATTGGTATAAATGTGAAATGCTAGGAGCAAGGCAGTTAGGAAACATATGAACAATAATCATTATTTATGACCTTAGAAAATTGGATATCACTTATCTAAATTAGAGCTATAAGTCACTTCTGCTAGATGAGAATCTGCTATGTCTCATTTGCAGCATTTACATCATAGATTAATCACTGTTTAATCAAAATGTGGCAAGAACACTTCTTCTGGGATATTACCTTTTATGTTACATACCAAGAAACGTTGTTTAGAGCTGTTCTATATAGTTTGTGCAATCACTTTCCAGTGGGTGGGCGAGGAAGGTATGGAGTTCAGGTAAAGATCTGGGAATAATCACTGAAAAACCCTAAAACATCCCCCTGTTCTGCCAATGGATGCATTTACCATATTTTTAGAGCTGTTAATCTCTCCTGACGTCCAAAAGTACAACTCTTATTTCAAAAGAAAGTAAGCTGGTGCTCACTTCCCTTCAATTAGTCTGTTCCCTGTGTAAAAGCAGAGTACTGCATTGTGGCCCTTCCATCTTCTGGAGGTCTAAGTCTTTTCTTAGACTGACTTCCTAAGGAAAGAAGGCATACATGGACCGTAATGGAGCAGGCGTTCCTGACTAATAATTGTGAAAGACACTGGCCATATTTGTACAGCCTTATTTGACAGAGTGGCAGAAATATCAGAGACACCTTACAATGCCCCAAGGTTTGCTAAACTAGATGTCCTGGCAGAAGAGAGTGTCGTCATTTTTGTTACACAGGAGACAAGCTGAAGTGTTGCCTATGGTATTCTCACAGCAAAGAGTATATACAGGAGAGAGCGCTTAAAAACCTTCCCAGTTACACTGTAGGACAGTACAAGCAGCCTGCAGTTGGCAGTTTACAACAGCTTCCAACTGTCTTCAATAGCTAATGTAAGTCAATTCTGGTTAAATCCACCCTCTTCCCAAGTAAATAATGAGAAAAGCAGTTATTAATGTGTGACCTGAGACTCCCTCATTAGATGAGCAGTGGCTAAGGAAAGCCAGGGAAAGAGTCCTCGGAAAGACACAGAAATGCGCGTAACTCCTGGGCGAGGAAAAAGAGTCACTGAAGAAAGCAGAGGCATTATCAGCCTGAAGCAAAGACCAGGGGAGATCAAAAAAGTGGACCAGAACAAGGAGCCTATGTACACTTTGAATGTAAAGCTGAACTCCCATGGACCTCTGAGTACAGGTTGCTGAGACTTCTGACCAATGAATGGTTGTTGGCACCTACACATTCCTGCTCAACTTTGTTTCGTTGTACATGTATCTAGTTAAGCTTGTCTGTTAGAGGATGGACTAAGTTACCTGACAGCTCTGATGCTAACTACTCAGATTTGTAACTTTATCAGAAACAGGAAAAATCTAAATCCAAGATTGCAATCAACCACAAAACACAAATCCTTAAAAAAATAAAGCAGACTACATTATTTTCAGGGCTTTTCAACCTACTTCTTGTACCTGCAAAACTAAAACTAAGACAAATCAGACAGAATTCAAGGCTTGAGGGTGCTGGTCTCTACTCCATCCCACACCACAACAACCCACAACAGAAAGTTTCAGTTGGGCAGATTTACTGAGAGCAGCAGCTGAGCGCAGGTGCCTCTACAGACAGACTAACCCGGTGGAAAGCACAGTCTAAGTGGTGAAACTCAACAGCGTGATGGCTTTCAGATCCCACATCAAGGCTCAGAAAATGCCTTCTTGCAACCTAAAGGTAATAAGAGAGATAACTAAATGGTGTCTTAAGAAATTGCTTTTAAATGATGAATTTTCAGAACTGAACTGTATTTACTCAATCCAGTAAGACATCACACAGGCTTCAAATCCTCGGCACAACCCCAGCTCTGCACAGTGTGGGCAGACAATGCAAGTCCTCTCCTTCTTGGGCAGCCTGCCTGCCCCAGGCCCTGCAGAGACTGATGCACTTCCAGTGCCCATGGCTCACTGAAGGTCTCACCTGAGAGTCCTGGGGGTAACACAAGATCTTGAAACCCATCATCTAAGTTTCTCAATTAATTGCAGTTACATAGGACATCAGTGCCACAACAAGGTAGATCCACATTGTGAATGAAGATCTGGTGACGTGACATTTAAAAATGGAAATACAAAGCTGTCACTGATTTTTCAGGGTATTGTTTGGATCACAAATCTAGCTTCATTCTAGCGTTCCTTCTGTACACTACTTTGAGTGAATGAAGCAGAAAGTAGCTTCATACTAGCAATTAATTGCACCTTTTCTGCGTTTCCTAAATTAAACTAAAAATCAGGATTACAATGAGAAAAATCTATTAGACAATGTTTAATAGACTCATTTTCCACTCAGAACTGGGCGACAAAAAACACTGAACCAAACCCAAGAACACCCCCAATAGAAAATAAGATCTGGAATCAAACACCTTTCACATTCTCCTTTTAAATCTGTCAGAGAAATGGTTACAGACATGGCCAGGAACACCGTAGTGCCCTTATTTATCTTACAAGTTTATGTACTTTCCTAGAAGGATAGTAAAAACCTCAATAGGAGGCACCATTAATATTAGAAAGAAACTATACATTTTGGTGAAATTCCAACAGTGTTCTGTAAACTACTGACCCTTATTTGTGGTATATACCAGAAGAGATTACAGACTTTCAAACTCATATCACTGCAATGGCTGCTGTGTATGTAAGAGGATTAAAAATGGATGCCTACCTACTTGCCCAAAAGTTTCAGAAGACAGGCTTTTTTACACTTCCAAATTGGAACAAAGACTTTGCTTAACAATAAAAGTCATAGTACAGTACAAAATGGTTAAGTGAGACTACAAACAGAATGAACTTCTTAAAGCTAAGCAAACCTTTATCAACATCCCAAGACAGATTCATCCCAAAGCAGCTCCTCTTCTTTTATGCTATGTGTCTCTGGTTTCTTTTTATTCTTTTTGCTCTCCTCCTCAGTGGGGTTTTCTTTAAGTCTTTTGTCCATATAAGGTCTTGATTGCTTCTTATTTACCAAGTCTCTGTCATATTTGATTCTCTTTTGCTTCTGATTTTCTTTTCCAAAATCTGCAGCTTCAGTACTTCCCTTTCTTTTCTGCTTTGTGGCTTCTTTCTCACACTTCAGCTCTTCGCTAATGTATTTTTCCTCCTCAAAATGTTTTATCTGAAATTTCTGTCCTTTTCTGTAGGAGCTGGTAGAAGTTTCAGCAAGCATAAGGTTGTAGCAGTCCTTAGATTCTGCAACCGATAGGCCAAAGCTTTTATCTCTGATGGTGGTCACCTCAGACACTTGCTCTTCTTTACACCATCCCTTGTTATAGCAGCAATTAGGTATATTTTCTAGTGCACGCTCATAAGCTGATGGCCAGCTTAGTGATCTGTTTTCCCCAGTATTTGTAGGTGACTGGGTTTCTGAGAAAAGGCTGGAATGCTCTTCTTGTTCACGCTTAAAGTTTGAAGATGTAACATCACCAAGGGCGCTTCCTCCTTCAATGTTTTCATCTTTAAACTCTTCCTCTTCTACTTTTCCTAAATACCTTCTTGGCTCTAGACCTCTAGCTTTCTGAACTTTTATATAATCTGTTAATTTATCTTGAAAGGAGTTACGTGTTTTCTTTGATTTCTTCATGAGATTGACGAGCACTGTTTCTCTGCATAAATTGGATAGAAAGTCTTAGTTATTAATACTGACCAATTTGCTTAGCATCTGTTCAGTTAACAAAAAAGCTGTATTTCCAGAGTTAAAAAAATAACATATTCCAAGCATGTTGCTCTGTGTAACTACATGGACCCTGTTACACATGATCATATCTATAAAGCTGAAGTTACAGGGAACAGATTCTACTCTTTGTGAAAACTGAAAATCTAGAATAACTTCATGAAGACCAAATGAGTTTCTTGTGACATAGGGTACTGCAAGAATGAGATGCTTTTAAAATGACTTTATACATTTTTAAGACTACTTTTTAAAAAGAAAATTTAAGATTCTGCCTTATTAACTAATCTTCAATTAGCTGAAGAGAAGAGGCAATTTCATTGTATACTGACTGTCAAGTAATAAAGTTAATTTCTTTATGAGATTCATTCTATTGAACAATTGCAGTACAGATATTTCAGACAAACTGTGTGAGACTCCACAACAGAAACAAAACAGGGCAGAACAGAATCAAGCAACCTGGACTACTAAAAACAAGACAAATGTGCTCCCAAGGCAAAACTACCTATCGGTTTATATTCCACCCTCCCTTTCCTCGGGCTGGAAGATCAAGTGCTTAGATGACAAAGGTAGCCCCTGTGGAAAATGCAGCCCTGAAGACCCATCCCTTAAATGTATCTTTTTCTGCCTTTATTCACCAGCTTTATACGTTGATTTTGTTAACCTATAGATAGGCCTGTAGCAGTTCCCTACCTCACTGTTTTTGGGGACTCTAATTCTGTTGACTAAACAAACATTTAAAATCACATCAGTCTCTTGTGGTTATATTATTATTGCACCTTCACTTAAAACAGCTTATCAAAATGCTTAACACATAAGCAATCTGAAATTTAGCCTACTTGCACAGCAATTGTTAACAAGTACATCTTAAATCACCACAACATCCATCCTGCAATTAACACAGTCTACATGCCCTCTTCTGGGTAAAAGGGAAAGTACAAGAGCTATCATCTACCCCTTAAAGGACCTTATGCCAAACGTAGGATGCATGTTGATGAATCCTGAAAGCAACGCAACCGATGGAGACTTGGCACTTTTTGTGATTAAGGTCATCTTTGCCCTGTCCGTAGGAATCTTTAAGTTCAGACCATTTCCTTCTAGACTGAGCACTGAAGATGCTGTACTAAAACAGGTGCTGCTATCCCCAGGTAGCAAAGTAAGTGGGAAAACTGTACAGGTTTCAGGACCTTTTCCCTGTGGGTTGTCATTGAAGATGCAACTGCGGGACCTCTAAGACTGAGTTTCAGTCACAGTATGATGTTTAAATGGACAGTGCCCCTCTAAACCAGTAAACCAAATAACAAAAAGAAATCCAAACCAAGACAAAAAACCCAGGAACTAATCAAAGTCCCTTAACAGCAGACAACAGGGCTAATGAAAACGCTTAAAAGTACAAACTACAGAGGAATAGTAACAAAAGACTTATTGACTTACTTAACCTGGTGCTTATTTCCTTGCACATGGGACTGGAACATTTCTATAGATGTAAGTGTGATGTTACATATGGGACACATGTAATAACCAACCCCAACTGCTGAAAAGAAAGAACCTGTAGGTTAGAGAGACTACAAATGAAAGGCAAAACTCAAAACACATCATGATCCCATCCCATGCAAGGGTCCTAACACAACGTTCACATAAACAACATTTATAGATAAAGTCTCTGCTGCAATTTTTACACTAGAATAATATTTATGAAGGGAGCTGGAAAGGTGTACATTTACAGTGTAACCAGGGTTTAAATATTAACAAAGACTACTTCTGATGGCTGAAGTGATCCAAGACAATTCCAGTAAACTGTTGTCAAGCGCTGACGAGAACAAACTGTACTGAAAAATTAAATACTAATTTAAATACTATTGTAAATACCTGACCCGAAGCAAGCACCAACAGATACCAACCCAGTCAGTCCAGATTTAATTAGAATAAGATCAATTTGAACATTACCTGCTCAAATGTTCACACAGCATTGGTTCAACCCTGTGAAGATGCTGAGGGAATTGTCAATACAGTACATTATAAATATGGTACACAGAGCCTCGGGCAAATATAAGGTAAGGTCAGATGAGAAAAACCCTTGTGTTTTCTAAGTTGTATTTTTGCCTCTCCTACAAGCTGTGTCATCCATAAACCTAAGTATTCTAAAACCAGTGAGTAACCCTTTTCCCCCCATGCAAACCCAAGAGCCTCATCCATTAGCAAAATGCAGCATTAATTTCAACAGTCTATTGCTTTGCCTCAAAACATATTGCTTTGTTTAAATTACAGCATGACTTAATGCGAGCTGGTTTATACTAACAATGACTTTCAACTATCAGGTAGGATTCTGAATTCCTTACTAAAGAAAGGATTGACAGATCTGTTGCACAGGACCAGATGTTGCCCCCTCAAAATTAATGGAAGTTGCACAGCAACAAGGCTTTGGCTTTGGACACAGTGCTTGAGCTGGAGACAGTGCTGATGGGCGGCTAGAGGACAATGACTGTTTAGGAAACAAATTTCCCAGATGTGGGAAGACTGAAATAATTATGGCAACCGGAGTCCTGAATAAAAGATTAAGAGAAGACATGACACCAGTTTTCAATTATTTAAAGAATGCGACAAAAAGGAAACAAATGATTCAATTCTTATGTCTGCTTCTTGTTCTGTGCACAGTGAAGAAATACAGGGTGGTCAGAGACAGCTGAGTTCAGTGTCAGTAGAAGGTTTTAAGGTCAAGAAGGTAACGATCAAGAAGTCCTGGGAGATCATCCTTACGGAGGTTGTGGAGTTCCCAGCACAGACATGTTTTTCAGAACAAGGTGGATGAACATCTTAAGAATGACACAGATACAACTGATCCTGGCCTTGGATTCAGGGGACTGGGCTATTTTTATGACCCTTTGAATCTGACTGCAGAACTCAGTGAGAACTGAATGTGGGTCTCCACGTCAGTAGGAAATATTTTCCAACCTACAGCTGCCAGAGACAGAACTTTAGCAGTTCACAGACCAAACAGAAAGGAAGAAATGAACTAGTCTGTAACACAGGAGAAGACTACTGTTCCCTTGCGCACATCAGAGCAGGTCCTTGAACAAAGCAGAACTGAGCACTCAGGCTACACTCAGAGACTCTAACACTTGTTCATGTTCTGCTTACCTTTCATGCTGGACTCTGCAGGGATGGCTTTGTCTCCCAGCTCCTCCAATATCTTTTTCCGTGCTTCATTTCTTCTGTGTTTCTTACCAACATAATGCTGGTGGGCCATGAGTGGATTATTGAAGGGAGCAGAGCAGAGCTTGCAGTACTTGTCTGGATCATTTAACTTCAACTTTAT
Source organism: Phalacrocorax carbo (assembly GCF_963921805.1). Classification (NCBI taxonomy): domain Eukaryota; kingdom Metazoa; phylum Chordata; class Aves; order Suliformes; family Phalacrocoracidae; genus Phalacrocorax; species Phalacrocorax carbo. Next base: position 6,685,797 of record NC_087516.1, on the reverse strand, counting down.
GTTGGAGGATGATGAAGACTCTTCAGCTTTTGAAGGCAGCAAGAGCTTCTCAGCTGGTGGCTTCTGTAAAGCTGGAGATGTGGAAGCGGAGGACAGATCTGCCGACAGCAACAAAGTAAAGGCTAAAATAATTCCATAGAGCAAAACAGGTGACTGCAGAACTACAGAGCTGGAAGGGACAACAGTATGCTGGGTGCTGAACTACTTGCAAGAGACCATAAAGTGTCTTAATCCCTGCAAGGATATGAAAGTACAGACTGATAAGGAACACAACCCTGGAATTATCAGAAACCCAACCATTAGATACCTAAAAATCAGCTGTGCTTGATGGCTGGTCACTCTAAGGTCCTTATACAGTCCAAGAAGAGAGATGTACCCTGCAGAGGGTGATTCAGAGCACATACACTATGCTCCATCTTTAAATACAGTTCAGCAACTTGTACAGGATTAACACCAGTTAAATGTTGCTCATGGACTAATTGTTTTTTAATTTCTTATCACATTAATTTATCAGAGGAACTTCTCATTGGAACTGCAGTTAATTCTCAGAAGAACAATAAATACCTTTCATAAATAAAACATGAGGCATATTTGCCTTTAGTTTCAGTCAATGGAAGCTAGGGAATCTGAAAGCAAGTTTCCATGGCTTCAGAGTTGCACAGGGTGGTATCTTTGTTTATTCACCTAAGGAGTTACCACAAGACAGCTCCGCAACTTCAGCAGAATAGGAAGGCACAGAGATGTGGTAAGTGTAGGAAGATGCTTCTCTGTATTGGTTTCAGAGAGCGACAGGAAAGCACATACAAAGCAAACTATTTAGTTCTTACCAGAAATAGGCTGCATGATCTGTGCTGGCATGGGGGCTTGGTCTCCTGATAATTGCTTCAGCTTTTTAGTGTGGATCTTTCCCAAGTAGTGAGACAAAGCAACAACTGGGGAAGTAAAAATCACATTGCAGAGATTGCAGTATTTGTTTTTGTCCAGTGCTGCACTCCCATCCATCTGAAACAAGGCAACATTTAGAAGCATTCACTGAAGTATACAGGGAAACATTTTATTTAGGGATAAAGAGGAATAGTCACCTGAAAACTGTTACAACCCGTTTTCTTCTGTTTGCCATGCTCCTGCCCCTCATCTTTCTCACTATGCATTAGAATGTAACGACGAACTTTCTGAGCATGCTTTTTGCCCTGGGAAGAGACTAGAATTAGAATTACTCCTGCTTCAGTAACAAGGATCCAAGCAGTGATATATCCAGTGGGACTGGGACTTCCTAATTCAAAAACTGCTTTCAACACTTGCCAAACTGTATTTGTATAAAGCAGAGCCACAAGCGGACAAACGCCTGCTCACGTAACAATACTACACTTCAATCAGTAACATAGTACTTAACATTACTCATAACATTTTGGCTCAAGCAGCCCCCAGGGTCATCTACTCTCAACTTCTTGGGGAACCCAAAATCCTGACATGCCCCCTTACAAACATGGACTCTAAAACAGGTAAGGAAAGGAACGCAAGCACACCACAGAGCAAGTCTTCTGTGCTCCTCTACACTAAGCCTGGTGGCTTGACATCAAGGCTGTGTCATGGCACAGAAGAATAACAGGCAGCAGGACCTAACTTACCTTCCTAAATAAAAAGTCTAGTCCCCTGTACAGTCAGTAGAGAGCAACAGGTTTCCCTGGAAGCTGAGTTAAAGTACCTGCAGCTTGGAGTCAGTCTATGGAGATTCCTACACCTTTCTACTGAAAGGGCCAGGTACCTAAAATTGTGTATTAACTTATACTTCCCTCAGCTGCAATTATTTTTTAATTCTTAGATGCTTTCTGAACTCATAACCTTCAAACTCTTGCACTTGTAATGTCCTTACCCACATGCCACGCTATGCAGTGCTAACCTACAAAGCAAAAAAAGTAACTTGCCTTCTCTGACCTGAGGCTTTTCAGATGCCTTTTAAGGATTCTGAGGAGCAGGGCAGGATATTATAACAATATTATAAAAGAGAAAGAGGACCTATCCTACCTGGCTAGATAATACAAGCCCTACTGAGAGGAGTCGGTTATTTCCATCAATTTATTTTGTAATGGTGAAGTCTACAATTGTCTTTATTATCCTCAACTGGATTTTGATCCAAGAAACAGAAAATCAAGCTGAGGGTCTGAACTCTTAAGTTCTGACAGTATAACGTCTGCTTAAGCTAAATCAAAGTAAGGAAATACAACACCCTGCAAGACCTGGGTCTTCATAATGTGAATACCAAGAAAGACTCCTGACACCAATGGACATTTTAAACTTTAACTTTTGCAAGAAGAAAGGAAAAGACAGAAATGTCTGTGCCTGCAAACCTGCATACCCTCAAGATCAAGTTTAAACATAAAGCACACTTTCCCACATCTACAGCAATATCCCAAGACACACAGTTATTCCAAGAAATGCCTTCGGTGTGATTCATACAACCTGCCTCAAGCAGACACTGGTGCACAGAGCAGCACGTGTGTATTGCTGGGTGAAATATCAGAAGGCATGACCTCAATCCTCCACAGCTAGTGCTGCCCTGTGCCATACGCATGTTCTGACTCACGTGGTGCAGATCTGCTTCAGTCCCATACATAGCATGGCCTGAACCTGCTCAGTTCCTTCTAAAATCGTGCTGCAATATGCAGGTGGTTGCCCTTCACTATACTGAACCCACAGCTGCTACATTCAAGTTGGTTAATGTCTAAGCCTAGCATAAGCCTTGAGAAACACACTATAAGAAGTCTTTTATAACACTATGTAGAAACACCAAATGAACAAACCACAGCCCCAGTTCTTGCTAGGAGAAATGCTCCTTTCCAGCCTACCTTATAGTGTGACATCCTTTGAGACTCAAACTGCAGCACTGCCCTGCAGACCTTACAGAATGTGTCAGTAAAAAGGTATTTCCTTGTTGCCTCATCTAGCATGTCATCTAAACAGAAAGAGCAAAAGACAAAAATCAGCCAGTAGTCAGGACAAGATATATTTGCATGTCTTTGCTCACACAAAACATCAGCCACTTCAATATTCACATGCAGCACAGATGAAGGAACCAATGTCCATCCACTGAATCACACTGTATGTTGCTGTAGCATCAAAGCAATGCTGTAAAGCCTAAACCTTCCTACTTACAGAATTATTGCTCTCATGGACTTACAAAGCATTACTATAAGAGTACCTGAACTTTAAATACAAAGACAGAGCTCTTCATTGGGTTTTCTGTCCACTTCAAAAAGGGCACAATGTCAGAAATACTTGATTAACTGCTTACAAAGAAGGATTTTAACTGGACTACATCACAGTTAGTTAAATATGGGAATGCTTAAAGAAGAGACTTAAAGAAAGTCTGGGAGTGGCTCCGTACATGAGAAAGGCCAGGAGGTCTCAGACACTTAGGAAGGTTGTACCTATATCCGCTATAACAAATTGACTGATTTAGTTATATGGGGAAAAACTGCTCCAATGGCTTGTTTTGATTTCCTTTGCCCTGTTCCCAGTTAACTCATGTCCTGTACACACTTTAATTCATATTAAAATTGATCCAGACTTGAAGCTATCCCTGAACAATTATATGTGCAGGCACATTTGATCTGGGGGATGACGACACACACTCTAATGAACACTTAGAAGTAGCACCAGCATCGTGTCAATTAAGAGAACTAAAAACACCCTTCAGAAGAGCATAGCTGTGCTAGCAAAACCATCAACAAAGATAAAACTACATCGCCACTCCAGTTCTTTCTTCTCTTAATACACTTAATTCATTAGGGAAACCAGCTTAACTCATCTTTCTTGAAACACTTCTCTGGTACAGGCTATGCTTTCAGGGAGCACGCTTACCCACACTGCTATACCACCGAAACTCTCCTGCACTGACAAACTCTTAAGACTACCTGTTTCTCCTTCATCCCCAGCAGGTCACACTAATTCCAATTAAGCTAGTGGCTTGCCCTGCTCTTAAAAATAAGCCAAAGTTAAACAAGTTTAAAGCAAAAACACAGGAAGCCACATAACTAGACCGTTCAAATAAACCATGCTCTTCAAATGAAGCTGAGGAAAATATTGGGGGAAGTACTGCCATGTCTTAACTGCGCTTAAAACCTCTTTTACCCAACAGTCCACCCTGGAAGCCACATGTGGAGCAGTTGGCTTTCCATGCTTTGCACACAGCCTGGAGATATCATGGGCAAGGAATGCACCACTCCTTGTGGTCTCAAGGCTCAGTGCCAAAAGGCATCTAGAGACCCATAGAGGCAATCAGCTTTTACCCTCAGTTCTAAAGGTTGCTTTATTGGTGCCTTGCCAAAGCAAAGTCAAGGCCAAGGGCACATGAAAAAACAGAATCAAATACTCCGTATTGTGTCCTGTAGCTCTAAATAATGGTGCTAAGCTGCGGGATGGTCAGTTGACAAATGACTAAGGAAAGACTTGAGTCTATCCAGTCTACTGCATGTGCCCTGGACAACATGACTGCCCTCTTTGCACAAGTAAAAGGCCGCTTAAAAATGGAGCATGAATTTCAGTGCAAGCTGTATGACTTGTACTTTAATGAGCCAGAATCACCCCAGGAATGTGGTTCCAGTGGAAGCCTGAAACAAGGAATGCCAAACTGTTTTGACAAGCCAGCATTAACATGTGCAACCAGGTGAAAATCTATCAGCAGCTCTATGGGCACTGACGAAACCCGAGGGATGGCAGATTCAGAGGCCTTTCTCAGGCTGTGTGCATGGCTAACCCCACTTTGACTTCCCAAAGCAGCACTCCTGAACTGTTTGACATACAGATCTTGATAAAGCTGGCTCTTATGAGGCTTTTTGCTGAGATTTTGACAACTGAGTATCAAAATGACACCTGTCTAGCATGGTTTACTATCACTCCCTGATGCAAGACTTCATTTTCTAATAAAACCTTTATTTTCATGAGGTACAATGGCCAGGTGACTAGTCCTTTAGAGCTTTTCTTTCCTGTATTTTGAATCATCCAGAAATGTTCAATGTTCTACAGTTACTGATTCACATAGCTCAGCTACTTCAAGTAGAGGAGTGAAAGATGGACACAATAAACAACTTGAGTTAATCCACTCATGAAAATCCAATGATTTAGTTCTGGGCATTAGATGAAAGCCCACCTCGCCCCGAAACGCATGAATTGCCAATGTTTGTAGCAGAAAAAGCCACTTACAGGGGAAAATTACACCAGATTGCTCAAGCGTACTGAACTGTAAAAACAGCTACCTAGAGAAAGATAACTCGAACAATATTCTCTATTTAAAAAATACAACAAAGGGCAAATTGCAATGCAACTAGACCCAAGTCTATGAAATACCGCTATCATGGGCAGTATTCACTGTGTTTCAATTTGCATAACTTCTCGCTGGAAAGCAGATTTTTGTTTCTTTATATTAGTTAAGGACAGTATTCTATGCATATTTTCCCTGACTTAGCAGTGAACTGCACAGCCTTCTTGGCAGACAAAATGCAACCAAGTGCATGCTGCAAAAAAAAATATCCTAGAAACATTGTAATGTGAAATTAAAATTGAGTTTTTAATTCACCACCTTCTTGGCTAGCCACTGTAATGAAAAGATTGGATTATAGGGACCAGAAGTCTGGTTGTCCAAGTAACTCCTACTGTGCCTCTTGGAGCCGCCCTGAACCCTGCTGTGTCCTTGTCCTCAATGGCATTTTGCACTAACTGATGAATCGCACTAATATATATTCTAGGGACAGTTTTAAATAGTGCTTTTCACCGCTACCGGAGTTGTTTTCATTCTTCAATACTGTAAAAAGCCTGACAGGACTTGACTTAGATTCTCTCTTTCTTTGTAAATTTATCACATCATCTTAGTTCTATTTTCTCTTTGTAGAACTGTGTTTTCTACTTCTCATTAAGTCTTTCCATTTTTCACCTCCTAACATTGTTGTCCCTTTGTTTTGGCTCCATCTTTTCAAAAGATAAGGTTATGCTACTACAGCTGAGACAACTGCAATGAAGGGAGAACTACAATAGTTTCAGTAAAGTCTCCTACCTCAGTCTAACACCTGTAGCATTGCTAAGCCCAAGAATTGGCTTCCCCCCAAGAAGAGATCTACAAGAATAAAGACACAGAGTTCACAACAGTTCCCTTGATTTTGGAACCTTAAAGATTTGCTCTACTCAGTATTCCTCCGTGGTCACAAGATGACTATTAACACATACCACATGAAACAGGCAGTGTTCCCAAACAATGACTTGGCTGGGGAATGCAAACCATGAGCATGGTAACGTAGCCTCCTTTAATGCAGCTCTTGGCATTCACCTGCTGTTAAATTAGCAATAACATGGGAGTTCAGCTCCGGCTTTGTCACTACGATACAGCCAAGCACAGCATAACCCTGTCTGCTCTCCTTAGACCAAACAAGGCCAGACCATCCTGATCCACAAAAAGGATACAGCAGCTGCTCTGCAAGTTGGTCAGAAGCACAGCTACTGAGTAGTCATGAAAAAACTTTTAAAACCCCATATCTGATAATATCAGCCTCAAACCACATGAAAAACTGTACATATAAGCATAACCTTTTTATTTTCTGTGTGGTTAGCTGATTTTTAGGCAGATATATATGCCTTGGATAACGTATTTCTATGTGGTCTTCTGATGAACTGCATAGAGACAAATTCAGGAATAAACTGACGCGTCTCTCACTTAAATCCCAACCAGGCAATGAGTGGTAAATGGTCTTCAGTCTGGTCTGGACAACTGCAGGCTCCTTCCCAATGGTAACCATGCACATCCATAGTCCTCTTTGCTATATGATACGTCTCTGCTCACCTCCAGAAAAGGGTCAAGAACAAGTCTGCCCTTTCTCCTTTTAACTATGCCTCAAGACCATTCGTGACACACAAAAATCACAGAGCACAGGGAGATCTATGCTACTGCTGCCTGTGTGTAACCAGTTCTATAAATATTAAGCTGAACTTGAGGTCTTCAGCTTTCAGATTTACAAGACATCTTTCCTGGCAACTAAGGAAAACTTTTTTTAAAAAATAGCTTAGCTTTCAGTTTGCAACCATGCCATCAGAAACTTTTCAGAGAATTAATCAAAAGCAGTAGCCTTGCAGAACCCCTGTACTGACCTTGACATTTTTATGCCTCCAAAATGTTTAAATAAAGGTACTGGTATCATGAACTCTGAGCAACTGTTCGGGCCAGTTTTTTGTCATTAAGAAATGGTTCACTGCAAAACAGACCAACTACTGTTTGTCACAGAGGGACTGCTCCCTAACAAAAGGATATTTCTAAAACATTTTAATCCATATAAGACATAAGATTTTTTTTAATAAAAGATATAGATGTTCATGCTGCATGATGAAGTCAATCAGTAATTTTCAGTACAATTTTTCCCTTACTTTTAGGCTATTCCCCAAGAAAGCATTTACATTTGTCAACAGCCCACACTTCAGAGGACAAGGCAAGTCTCTGGACTACATGGACTGGAGTCTTTAATCCAGCCCACACCTCCTATTTACTAATGACCCAATGGCAATATTTTCTTAGGTGATTCTTACTAGGTCTTATGAATTTGTCCTTGCCACAGTTTTCTCAGCTATGTTATGAAACCAGTACTTAGTACTTAGTACTTAGTACTGGCACAGACACGATGCAAGATCTCATGTTTTGTGAAGTCCACTGACATCCTCAGAAAAGACATACTATAGCAACAGTAAATATTGAGAGCAGTTTAAGTATCTAAAAGGATGCACAAAGTGAAGTAGTGTGCATAAAGGAGTTTCTGGCAACCAAAGGATGAATCTGATCCCAAGAGCAGCTTTGCAGGTGACTTTAGCACAGCCAATTAACCTCAGATACTTTAATGGAACAACCTTACAAGGAAATGGAAAGATCCTTCTAAGATTCAGCACAAAGTTCATGGGAAGTGTGGAGCACTGTAACAAACCCCTCTAGCTTCTGGGCTCAGAAATCCCACCGACCAGACTGGTGCTCCTCTTCTGTAATGGCCCTGCTTTCGATGTCATCTCACAATGAGAGCAAGGACTGATCCTGGGCAGCATAGCTTCTGAAAGCGCACGTGATCCAAACTTTGTTGGGGCTTATGGATGTTAACATCAGCTAAGGCTGTCACTAAAAGGCACAGGGTCTCCTATGGTAGATTAAAATGATAAGCTTTGGGGCTTCAATAGTCTTGAGGGTGTCCCATTTACATGAAGATATGTAACCACGCAGGGCTGAAAACAAGACTGCAGTTCTTGACTTGCAAGTGTCTAGAAGCACCAAGAAGCATTACAGCCCATTTCTAGTGGGTATAGTACAAATGTAAAGAAAAAGGAGCTCTGCTCAGACCTAAGGGGACGCTGACCACACCAGAAGGATGCACACAAATGGAAAGGAGCCAGGATGACAATGGACAATCACAGAAACACGAGGCTGCACATATTAACCATGTCTATTTACAGACTTCTTATTTCAAGCAAACGTAACTATCAGCTCACCAACACACCATCCGCCTCACCTGTACCATTTACTTTGCCCGTTATCGTTTTAAGCTCTTAAGAAATACTTCTTTTCAGAGGGAACCGGGCTGAGAAATGTACCTGTCAAAGCTGATTAGACAGAATGAGAAATGAACATTCACTTATCACCCAGGCATAAAGTGAAAAATCCAGCAATAAACCAGGTAACATCTTCCTGTTTCATCATACTTCACTTGTAAGCTCAAAAAGAAAATATGAAAGACACCCTAGATTTCCATGAATGTACTACTAAGAAGCTGTCTGTAAAAAACCCAGATGTTCAAAGATAAAGGAAAATATTATTGTTTTTGGATTGTCACAGCCAAAAAAAGCAGACCCTGGCGACAACTGCTATCCTTAGTGACAATCCATGTTAGAATTAACATAATCCCAAAGGGAAAACTAGAAAAACAGGTCAAGATTTCCATCTTCTTTCCAAAGAAAGGAATATTTTTGATTCTTTTGACTACTAATTCCCAGCAGTCACTATAGTATTTCTTGTGATTACTTCAGCTCTTATTATGATTCAAGCACTTAAAGTCTAGGACACAGAACAGGTGCCAAAAAGATTTTTCTTTTTAATCAGTCAAAATGCCTATAAAATGCAAAAAAGCAAAACACACATACACACATATGTCAATGTGTATTCCTTCTTGGTTCTGTAACACTATTAATTGATAGTAGTCATCTGAGATACTTGGGCATTTTAATAAAGGGCTGCTTTACAATCAGATTCAAATTCCAGATACACTGCAGAGGCTATGGAGCTCTAACAGAGAAGGAAGACGGGGGTGGGAGGAGGTAAGAGAGGACAAGGCTGGAAAGATAGCTTATGCCTCTCCACAAAGAAATGGGACGAGGTGGGTTCATTCAAGATGCTGAAGACTGGTTATATTTCCACACTATGAAAAAGTTTTGAGAAACCTACCTGAAACCAGACAGTGGCATCACTGTCTGTCTTCAAGTGCTGTATGCTAATGAAATACATCTCATTCAGCAAAAATGCTGGGCACCTTCTTGTGCTTTATTACTCATGTTCACCAGGAATCCCAGTCTGATTCAGTACTGGATCCTTTTCCAGGCACCCTGGCAGTTACTTACTTAGATAGTACCTCCACAAAATATCAGAACAGCCATCTCTTTCCTGGGCTTCCAAGTGCCTGCCATGCCAAGCGCTCTGTATGCTAGATGCAGACTGGAAAGCTGCCTTCCTATACAGTCTGCAGAATTAATAATTGCTCACTGACTGCAATATTGTGCAATCTTGCCCCAAACAATGCTTTGGTTCTCCCTGTCCATTTAGTCCTTGCCCTCTTTACTGATACAGCCAAAGAGAGCCCCTTACTGGTGCTAAGGTATTTAACACCCAGATAATGCTGAATTTATGTAATGCATGTCTCAGGAGAAAGGGATGTACCAGCTCTGGTCGTGTTTCAAATGAATACTAAGACTGCTTGCTACCCCACTACTAGCTCCCCAGCCACTCAAATTGCTGTTTTAGTAGCATGGATTTATACACATATATAGTTATTGATACTTCTGGACATCTGTGTTAAAATAAATTACAGAACTGTAATAAAAACAGTTCACTCGAGACCTAATGATGAGATAAAGAAAGTGAATGTCAAATATGCAGGTATCTATGGAAAGGAGGACTCAACTGTTAAGGTCATTCAGTTGCATCCAAATGTGACTTAACGTAAAACAAACCCCAAACTTTTCAGTGTGAGGGTCTGACTGGGAGACCCTGCGTCTACACTCAGCTCTACTGCCAACTTGTTAAACTTTGTCAACATGCTGAAACCTACCCTCTCAAAGGTAGGTACACTTCTGTTTAGTGTTTAAGCTTGAAAACTCTGGTTTTCACTTCTGTGCATCTTTGATTCTGGCAACGGTACCATGGGAGAAATGAGTTACCTACGGCAAAGGGCTGAGTTAAACCTAATTTTTATGAATGTAACTGTGTTGAGTTCCTCACAGGGATGGGCCTATTCAATATTATCCTAAACAACACAACTGGCATAAACAGTCACTTGAAACAACCGCTTTTAGTTAGGGTACGAACAATCATGGTTTAAATTCCTTGGTTTTCTTAGAAAACAAATGTTTCAAACCAAGTGCTTTTGTAAGTGACTCCAGATGCCAACACCTTCCTATTTAAGTATGAAATAAATAGGAAATATCAAGAGGACTCAATTCCTCCTTCCCACCTGAGCTGCATTTTACAAGTTACCTTTTGAAAAGCACTCAGTAAGCTACTGCCAATGAAACACACCTCTGCTACAAAACTTCTCTTGGTGGTGGCTGCTCCACACTGGTGTAAGAGATGTTCCTCTTTCTAATGGTGCTGTGGCCTCAAGAGTCTTCCAAGTCCCATCAGGTCCTGATCAAAGTTAATAATACCAGCTCAACTTTGCAGGGGCCAGAATACACTGGAACTTTGAGCCTGGTGGGCTACAGCTGCAGAGAGGTACATATGGCCAGCCCTGAGCACGTGCAGCAAAGATGGGTCAACTCAGCCTGGGAAGAGTGATGATCTTCACATTCCAGATGGCAAACATACGTCTAATACAGAAGGGGTGAAAAGCTCTGTGGTCTTAATTCATAGCCAGTCGTTAAAGAAAATAATATAGTTCCCCAGGAAAAAAAAACCTAGTACATTCAGATGTTTGCGAAGACTGGAGAAGCAGGCCACAGTGCAAAACGATCATGCCTTCAGCTATTCTTCGAAGAAATACCATCAGTATATTTGCTTCTCTACTATTCCCTCTAAGTCAGCCTTCCATTTAAGTCACACTCGGAGTTCTTTATAATTTTATTTTTTATGACGCCACCTTCGAAGCTTGAGATAGAGATGCCTCCTAATAGTTTGATTAAAATCTAAAGTTTTAGTGAGTTGGTTTCACTGTTACAAGTCCTCTATCATTAAGACAAGCCACGAATCACTGAAGATTTATTAATTACCAAAACCCACTCAAACTTTACAGACTGGTGCAAGAAAAGTTTCATAAACACATTCACTTTCACTGTCATAAAAATAACTTCTCATTCTTATCTCTAATGTGACTTATAAAATGTCTGAGTAAATATAAGACTCTTATTAAAGCAGGAGTAGATCATAACAATAAATGTATGCTTAAAACCCAGCATACTTTTTATCAGTATAATTTTCTGACTGGCATCTTCTGAGAGCGTTCAGAAGACACAGAAATTAAATATTCCATAAGAATTGAAATTAAAAGCAGTCTGGCATAATAGTGAATAACATAGGTGAAGACAGAACATCAAGTATCACCTGAATACACTTATATTTTTGCTCATTCATTTAGCATTTCTAAATTACTTCTCCATAGATGTGTTTTAATGCTGAGAGTAAACCCAGCCTAAATAAACAGACAATGAGGAGCAATCAATAGGCAATGACAAACACATTCTTAAAACATGATCAGCTTGATTGTTTTAATGTTCAAACACTGAAATATGGGCACGGAGAACGCAATGGGAACGGCAGGTACTCAGCATCTCTCTTAACAAGAAAACTGAAGTAATTTAAATAAATTTTTTTAAAAAAATCAAAGTAACAGAGGTGGATTTTGGAAATCTGGAACCAAACAGGTTGCCTAATAATAAAAAATCGGACTCTTCATGTCTGAATTAAAAGATAACGATTTGCTTACTGTTTCACAATTCTCAGTTATGATATTAGAAGCACAGCCAGCAGTTTTAAAAATTTTTTTTTAAACCTTCTTCAGTAGAACAGCAATTCAGTTAAGGCATTAAAACACTGATGTGAGATGGCTCAGGGACATTTTAACATTACTTGTGTATTTTACTATTTGAGAGAAGCTTGAGGATGTCTTTTCAACTTTAAACCTTTGCTATCTTTTTTTTTTTTTACTAGGTTAATTGTAGAGGAATCTTTGTGGCATGCCATGTAGGAAAGGCAGGGAAAAAAAGTCTTCCCTCAGGGCAGTATAAATGTGGTAGGAAAAGTACTAACATTAATTAAAATATCAGAGACCAGGTAATTTTAAAAAAAGACTGTTCAGCCCAGGATTTTCTACCACTTGATTAAAAAGGAAATGCTCCCAGCTTTAGTCTATTATTAATTTTTCTTTCCCATTTCTTGAGGGTAGGGAAGACAGAAAACAGAATAATAGAGTAAGGAAAGAGTCTAGGCTAGACAATCCCTTAAGGCATAGGTATAAAGTTTCAAGTTCAAGGTACTAAACCCACAAAATGACATAGCCAAATTCTGCCCTCAAACGCCAGCAGCAAACGTAGCATTTTAATGAAAAATAGATGGATACACACGAATCAAGTTCAACAACTGCAAGTCCTCAAGAGCAAATATTGACCCACATATTTTCTCATTTTACAAGCCCTTTTGCACGGCTGTCTCCAAGGCACATCAGGATGAGCACAAGCAATGGGGTTAGCACATCTTACCAGGCTACCACCTGTCAGCCTCATGGTAACTGAGTGTGCATGCTGAAGCCTGTCCCAGCTGCAAAGTAAAACAGGTTAATTTATATCACGTGCACTACATTAATTTGGTTTACTCTGCAAGCAAGAAAGGCAGGAGCCTGCATGCAGTCAGTTACCTCATCTCAGCTGACTGGCTGTAACTTTACATGATGTGCAAACTCTATTGCTTGTAATCAGGCAATCATATTCCTACTCCATAACAGGATGAAAGATGAACAAAAGCACGAATGCTTGGATTATCAGCTGTCCAAAACTGCAGGCAAACAGCAACACTGAAATCCAGCCACTTTTGGTTGTGGTACAGCAGGAAAGTATGGTCACTGTACAGTAGAAGTCAGAAAGCAATCTTAGAAATAAATTCAGATATCCTCAAATGTCCAACTCAGAAAAGGCAAGCAACCTTAAAACCCTTACCAAATACACGGAGTTGTCCTTTTACAGCACTGTATTCCTATATGAGGAAGGGAGGCTGAACCAGACAGATTTTGATTTCTGCAGTTAGGTGAAAGACGTTTCTCCAAGGAAACAACACTATAGTAACACAAAATTTTATTTTTTTTCCGCTAGTCACTAAATATCCTTTTGAATTATTTTGTTTTCTTTTGTTTTCAAAGCTCAGGTGATCATAAAAATTGAAATGCCGAGCTGGACTCGGTGGTTTGGAAAGGGACGCTGCTGCTAATGCCAGCACTGCATGTTTCCATAAAGTAGTTTCATCGCTCAAACTAACACATTTTTTCCTCCACAGAATACCACAAGTTAACGTACAAGCATTTATATGCATCTTTGAATACTACATGTTATCAGATTTGAGTAAGGCACATAGATAAGCCTGTACACATGCATGAGGCCTTTGAAGCCTACAACTACACTACAAAACAAGGGGTTAAACCTAGTGTTGCCCAAACCTTCTCAAATGCACAAACTAAACCGAAAAAGTGCTAAAAGCCTTGATGGCCAGATGGATCTGTGATCAGCCCTGACACACAATAGAAGAAGTTGCAACTGATGTGAAACACAATGCTCCCCCTTTTGCCCAGGGTGAGCAATTAACAAGACACTTTGCCTGCTCTCTTAGTGCTCTGAATACAGCCAGGACACAGAAAATATTTTAAAGCATTCAGATTGAAGTACACTATACCGATCACTACTGAGAAAATTAAAGCATCCACTTCTTGCAACATAGTCCCTTCATTCTCTTTATTTTTCTCCTTGTTGGTCCAAGCCCTCTTGTTTCCACTACTCTGTCTCTGCTGAACATCACACCCACCTCTGCTCCCTGCATCCTATCGCACCCGCAAGGGCTGGACCAGCCTGCCACAGCTGAAGTAAACTGAAATCACCTACTCTGCTTTCACCAGCAAAAAAGTTGCAATTTTCTTTTTTTAAAATCATCAAATAATTGTTATCACAATAAATTGCTCAGGATTTCAGGGAACAATTCTTTGATTTTTTTTTTTTAAATTTCTGTGAGCATAGTTTGATTCAGCTGTACTGTACTTCTTGAAACACACTGTCAAAATGTGACTAGGGTGCAACAGAAGGCTGATTATGTCTATGCTGGATGGTTGGTTCCTTCTGAAGGAGACTCTAATGCATTAGACTTCTTAAACACTGCAAGATAAGCAGTGTTAGCTTCCTTGCCAGGCATTAAGTTATCTCCTTAGGATAACAGACCCTTTTCCCTTTCCACTGTCATGGTTTAACCTTCCTTGGGTCTTCACAACACTTAAATACATCTCCCAGTCACCACTTTGTAAACTCTGAGGCAGGTTAAAACAAGTTACTTGCCCTTCTGCCCAGCTCTCTTCTGACATATAAACGCTCCTATACAATTGTATGATAGTAGTTTGTGCAATGTTACTTCTCAGCCTAGTCTCAGTGCTATTTAAGATGGGCTTGTGGAACACTGCGTGAGAAACATATAATCAGTGAATTGGTACCTGACTCTTTTGTTCCCCTCCAGTATGTGAAGCTGTGTAGCATAGAAAAGGAGGGAGAGGGGAAAATTAGTCATTTTTAACATGAGTGTGCTACATACTGAGTCTTGAAAAAGGATGCACGGTTGTAAATACAGATTATCTAACACTCTTACAGGTACCAAGGGTTTTTATCTTGTTGCTACTGAGTCAAAAGAAATCCCCTAGGCTAAAGCAAACAAATAAGAAACCCCAAGGGGTGGGTGGGGGGCAGGGTGTGTGTGAAGAAATTAGCAAGGCCTGTTGCCACAGAAAGTTTCCAAAGCCAAAGGTTACTGCTGATTTTGTATTTAAGAAAATTATACCCTCCCTCCTCAACAGGCTACCAAACCAAAAATTACCCATAATAACAGCTACTGTTTGCCGCAGGTACCAACTTACAAGCATACCCAGCAATCCTTGCTGTATCTGGCTCATAACAAAACCTGTACCAGCTGAGCACTAAAAATAAGGGGGTGAGCTACCTCTAGACACTGAGAATTCAACAAACACAACCTTCAGAATCTTAAAGTCCCTTGCAATTCCCAGGAGGTCAAAGTATCAAAGCACATTTTGGAGTTCAGAACATGACAACCCCGTACAAGAAATATGAGTGAAAAACAGAATTTAAACCCAAACATAATAAGACTACATTCCTACCTTTCCCCAAGTATATTCCTTTGAAGGGCATACATACTTGTGTCACTTCTTTCCTCCAGCAATCTGGCCGTTTAAAATAGGTGTCAGCTTTTTAAACAGAGCAATTAATTCCACCAGTGTTCTTTCTGTTCAAGAGTACTACTAAATTTAACTGACAGTGAGGAAATCTGCTGTTAATGGATGTGTCACGTATTTTAAAAGCTTGTTTATGCATTGCTAAGTGTGTGGCTTTTTTTTTTTTTACACTTGATTTTCATTACACAAGTGAATAGTCAATGCTTATAAACCATTGACCAAATCCTTTCAACATGCAAGTATTTTACACCTACTACAAGTTGCTTGGTGTTCCTGGAAGTTCAACATCCTTTTTTTGGGTGGTATTTGCTAGATTTCAGGAGAGGTTACCTGGGAAGGAGAGGACATGGAAAGTTCCCCCAATTTCTAAGCCACCAACCTTAAGATTAAATTCTAGGGATCTCCACCAGAGGTCTGGTGTATGAAACTAATCTGTTTGTCATCTTAACTGTCCCAGAAACACGGGATTAGTTTATAAAGACAGAGCAAGACCTCTTTGCACTAAAGAATTAAATATAAGGCTACCTTTTACGAGCTGCACATTAGTCTGGGCCAACATCAGATACCTTACCTCCTCCTTCCACACACAAAACACAGCCAAGACTCTCATTGTATTTTGCTCCTCATTAATTTCTGCCTGTGTCACCAAACGCCTATTACTTTTCAGTAGTGGCATCATGAGAACATATTTCATTTCAGGGAGGGAACGGCACCGCCATGCCCCCACCGCCCTCCGACAGGCCCGCGTCACAGGCCCCCCCTCCCCGCCCGGCCCCCGTGGCGCCGCGGGACCAGGCCGCACTCACCTCCGCGGCGGGCCGCAGCGCGCCGAAGCGGCAGGGCAGCCTCCTCACCCCGCCCCGCCGCCGCCGCCGCCATGGCCGTGCCGCTGCCGACGGGCAGCCCCCGCCGCCCTTACGAACACCGCGGGGCCGGCCCGGGCTGCCTTAACGGCCCCCAGCCGCCGCCTCCCCCGCAGCGAGCTCCTCTGGTGGGCCGGCGTCACCCCTCCGCCCTCGCCAACCGCCCCGGGGTTCCCCCGCAGCTCCCGCCAGTCCTCGTCGGCTGCCCTGCGCCCGGCCCCTCCCGCTGCACCCCACCCTGGTCAGCGCGCGGCCTCCCCCTCAGGGGCCCGCCGCCCTCCGGGCTGACCCGGGGCTACTTGTGGCCGCCTAGAAACTGCTAATAACTACTAGTAACCAGCTCATCATTGCCTAGTAACTACTAATAACTGCATAATTACTAGTAAGAGCCTAGTAACCGTGTAAGAACTACCTGGTAACTACTAGTAGACACTCAGTGTCTGCCTGGTAACTTCCTAGTATCTGCCTAGAAACTACTAGTAACTGCGGGACTCTCCCCTCACCTTGGGTGGCCCCTCTCTGCCCCCAGCGCCCAAAACACCCCCGAAAGTCCCCAAGTCACTGCCAGCCCTCCCCTTGATCAATCCATCCCTCTTCAGGGTCAAATTCCCCTCAGCCCCCATTACATGTGTCCCCAAGAGGAAAGGCGAATTTCCACCAAATTTTCCCCACTGTTGCCCCAAAAAGGGGTTTCATCGGGACACAAGGTCCACCCTCATCCTGCAGGTGATGACATTTAACTTTTAAAGCTGAATTACAACGACAGGACAAGTCCAAGGAGCACCCACCGAGGACAATTGGTTTTTTCCCCTCGTTTTTCCTTTTTTCTCTAATTCACAACTTGCCTGAGTATTGCTTACCACAGTCCAAAGCTGCAGTGATTAAGTTTGATAAAATTGTGCTTTGGATAATTTTTTAGAGGGCAGTAGAGGGTGCTGTTTGTTCTGTTAGGAGGACGGGGCGCTCGCCCCTCCAGCCCAATATCCAAACTGATCTGAAGCGCAGAATAACCTGCTGTTAAAGGGTCAGCCTTGCTCGGCGCCCCAAAATCGGTGCGCCTTTCTGGCTGGCTTTGAAATTCACTGTGTTTCCAAGGGGTTGAAAGTAGGGTCGCTGCTCCAAATAGATATTTAAAAAGCAGAAATCCCCATTACCAGCCTCTTTTGCCCCACTCCAACTTTCCCGGTGGGTTTTTTTTCAGATTGACAGTTTTACCACTGGTTTGTTTTTTTTCTTCCCACAGCTGGGTCTGAAACCGTGGCCAGGTAGTACCAAGGGTGTGATGTGCAGCCGGACGGCTGGTCTCCGCCTGTACGACCCGGCTGAGCACACACCACCGTGGCATTCACCGGGCTGGAAGGGGAGAAATGAGACTTTTGTTATGCTCTGTCTCACCAAATTTTTTTTTTAATTTATTTTTTTGTGATCTGAAGGGGTGGGGGGGTGCATGATACTGGGTACACCGTGGATGTCTGACTGTGCAGACGCCTTCTCTGTTGTAATTCTGTCCTAGAAGGACTTTGATATATTGGTTTTAGTTGGCTACTTTGAAAAGATATAGTTACATTCTTTGTTATATTCTTTGTTATCTGGGAATCAGAAACAGTATTTGGTGTGATTAATGACAGGGTTCAATATAGCCACACTCCAAATTGGGTTTTTTTGAGACAAAAAAATCAGCTCGTAATTTTGGGGTGCTAAAGCACTGCTGGCAAATATATGTATCAAAAATGCACTTATACCCAGGAGAATTAAACATGGGTAACGCGCGAGGGCAGATCATCCTGACATTACGTATCACACAAGCAGAGCATTGCAATTAAAATTATAATTGCTTGTAGGTCCTAATTGCCTGTAGTGAGTTTTCTATGCTGCACAGCGTAAACGCTGGGAGGTTTGTGCTGACGGCTCTGCAACGGCTCTGGCCCTCCTCAGGACAAGTGGAACAGTCTGGTTGCTTGGGGAAGGTTGCTCATAATCACATGAACACCCGGATCACCCTGAATTTATACAGTTGTGGATTGATATCGTTTGTGCTTGGCGCACTCAGGCAAACTATATAATGGGATGTTAGTGCTGAAGCGTGATACCATACTTCATTCACAGGCAAGGAAAATTGCCAGAAGCTTTTAGCAGAAGCTGCTGAGCAGTGCTGTGACTGTCTTGAAGAGCATGATGATACTTCCCACTGCCTTGGCAAAGTAAAGCATTTCTTTTACAGTCTAGGGATGCACAGGAGAGTTACCCTCTTTATTTCTCTGCACCTTACTTTTCCTTCTCTAACAGGCAGGTTTTCCTGTGTGGCGTGGAGGTGTGGGAAGCGGTTTGCAAACGTTGATATCTGTGTGGTGCTAGGAGATCCACGAGGAAATAGCATCAGGTTTCCTAGGGGTGGGAGGGAGAGATTAGCAGGAACCAGCCCTGCAAAGTGCTATTAAATGATAAAAAATGCTGAAAGACAATCTGGGCTGGGCTCAATTTCCAGCGTGAGGTACACTCTTGCACATGGAGGCCTTCCCTTGTATGACCCTGAACTTGTACTGGCTGCTGGGGTCAGAGAGCAAAGCAAGGGCCTGGCTTCTCACGGGTTTGGTGTCACTGGTGCACTCTCCTTTTCCGCTCAGGTAGCTCAGATTCCCCCATCTTTTCCATGGCTGAGCATTGGAGGTGGGGATAGCCCTCAAATGCAGTGCTGTTTCAAAGAGGTTTAGTGCATCTAAAATTGTGTGAATATCTAAGATGTCCTGCTTTCCTTCCACAGCCCCCAAACTGCTGCTGTCCTTCCAGCTCCTTCCAAGCTGCTCCGTGTGCCTGCCGCCACTAGCACTGGGGGAGTGATACCCCTTTTCCAGGCTACGGCGGCGATGGAGGATGACGAGAATTTCAGGGCATGTGTTTTCCTGCCTCTAAACATGCCATCCATCTCCTACAGGGTAAAAATAAAGCATCATTGTTTAATTTCTGGAAAAAGCCAGATGACAGTGGAAGATGTCAGAAATATGCATACCAGCTTTCCCTGTCCCACTGTCTCAGCTGTTGCTTCCTGAAAGACAGAAGCATGTGGCTGCTAAAAATACCCTGCAAAGAGAATACATTCCCTCTCCAATGGGAGAGTATAAATTAATCCGAGTCGTAACATATACAACTACTTGTGGCTGGGAGAAAAAATTCCAAACGTGTTTTTTCGGAGAGGGGTTTCCTAATCAAGAAGTCCCAGCCCTGTGCCTTCCCTGTATAGGTTGGTGATATTGCGCAGAGTATCTTTGCCTCCTGCCTCTCCTGCTCCCACCCCCTCGCCCTCCTATGGGAAACAGTGCAGCCGGGGGTGGGGGGAGGCCAGCCTATTTATAAGCGTGGTCTTGCGGCAAGTTGAAGTTGCCAGGAGTGGTGGGAGATTTGGCTTGCTCTGAGATATCCAGTTCACAAGACTTGGGGTCCCTTGGGATGACCAAAGGGGGCATGGAGTCAGTAGAAGTGTTCACGTCTGAAGGCAAAGGCAGGGGCTTGAAAGCGCAGAAGGAATTCTTGCCTGGGGATGTCATCTTTGCAGAGCCAGCCTACGCGGCCGTGGTTTTTGATAGGTAAGAGAAAAGCACATGTAAAGCACAGACCGAAAGTAATCTCGATGCAAAATTTCATCTGGCTGGGTGGGTAAAAGTTTGAAAGCATCTGGACCTCATCAGAGAAGTGTGTGAAGGGAAGTCGGAAGCAATTCTGTGAAGATGCATTCACAGTTTACAGTGAATGTGCTTCCCAGGGCTCAGATCAGCTTTTTGACTTTTAATATGGTGCAATCTCTTTCCAGGATGTGATCTTGCAAGGTGCTCGGTCCTGTCAGCTTTTACCAAATACGGTGAAAGTTGCATGTATTCAGTGCCTCACAAAACCGGACCCATGTTACGCTCCGGTGAGCTGCCAGGAGTTAGTGTAACTCAGGTACAGCAATCTCAAACTGATCTCACTGAAGCCTCCCTTGTATAATGCATGATAAAACTGGGTTACGTTGTGCTCTGCTTACGTGTACCACCTCCCACCTCTACACACAGCTTCATCACTCGCTGCCTTCAAACTAGAAGCTAGTGGGGATCTGCGAGTGATATTGTTTCTGTTAAAGGGATTTAATATTTATAGCTAGCCGAGTTAACTGGAGACAAGTTTCTGCTTTCTCTCTTGCACGAGACTGGTTTTAAATTTTTGTTCACGCTGATGTAGCCAGAAAATGAATTCTGGTGCAAATGCATTTTTCTTTTCTGCTGCTTATTTCAAGGACAAACAACATTTGATCAACCTGTGCTGCTGGTGTAGCTGGTAGGTGCCCACTTCTGCCCTTCAAGTCAGTGGAAAATTCACTTAAATACCCTGAAAGCTAAAAGGCACTAGGAACCAATTTCTGTGTTAATCCCCGATGGGATAAATCTAGAATAAAGCCTCAGATATGAATGGAATTTGTTCAGCCTTATAATATGCTAACTGAGAGCAGAATTCGGCCCAACCTTTTTAAGTGAGGAGCTAGATGTCAGCTGAAGGTTTCATTCTGGACTTAGGAAATTTGTTAGCATTCTTCAAGGGCGTCGTGGTGAGTCCCGAGACTAATTTTTTTTGCCCCAAACTGCCAGTGACTTTAGTGAATGTTCTACACGCTAAATGGGGTGGTGAGTGATTCTGCCTAGCTGATCGAATCAACTCTGCTAATGAAGTCTGGAATGCAGGCAAAGCTCATGCTGCTGTTGTAATCCTGGTCATCTTGTAGCTGAAGCTGATTCATGCTACTTTGTGATCTGGCAATAGCAGAGAATTAGGTATTAAGTGGACAGAGCAGGAAATAAGTTTTTTTTTTTTGTCTTTTGTTTACTTTTTCCTTGCCCTTATCCTGTTAGTGGGTGAAGATGTTCATGAATCTTTACAATAGCAACAATGACACTTTTTAGTTTGTATTTTAATATATTGTATTGCAAGAGATCACATTAAAAATGTGACTTTTTATTTTAAAATGTTAAGTTCTTGAATTCTTAACCCTGAGTTCAATTACAGAGTTAGTGGCAAAACCACCTCTCCTTGATGTGCCCTTCTAGCTTTTGTACTTTAGTTTCACTTGTGTCTCTAGCTGGAATATTGCTGTGATACTGTTTGCTTTGGAAGTTCCTATGGGCGATGATTTCTCCCATAAACAGTATTAAAAATACTAATTATCCTTTAAAGCATTGAAAACATTTTGCCTTTTGATTGTTGGTTGAAAATTTTTTTTCACGTACGTGAAATGTTGCGAGCATCATGCATAGAGAGCGCTGCCCTTGTGAAGAGCTACAGCTTCACTGCATTTTCAAATTTCACTTGTGTCATGTAAGATAAGGGGAGAAACTATCAGCACATCGTCTGCCTCTTAGGCTTAGGTTTCCAACTGAAAACCTTGGGTGGGGAGAGGTGTGCTTCCCTCCCTCCCTCCCCAGTCTGTGTTTGTTTAGCTCCCAGAGGGCAGATCCAGACACTGAGCAGCAAGGGGTAAGGTAAACACATCCCTTCTCTGCCACTGCAGAGAATGGGGGTGGCTTCAGTCATTCTTATCTCTCTGCTTCTTCTTCAGGCTGCTGTGCGATAATCATGGACTTTTACACTCCCATCCCAAAATCTCCAAAGCAGGCAGTACGAGCTAAATGCTTGTTGGTTAGTGCTCAGCAGGGAAAATCCTGCACCTGAGATATAATGGAAACATGCATTTTTCTAGTGAAAACTGCTCTGATGTTTCTTGCATGCATACAGGGCTTTGGTTTTGAAGCTACCTTCTACTGCTGTCCCAAGCGTATTCAGTTGCATAAACCCCCAGTGAACTGTTTGCTGTGGAAGGGTAGCCTGGATCCTCGAAGGACCTGCAAGAATAAATCCACACTAGGCAATGGTGGCTGGTTTTGCCCTGAAGGAACTGCTGCTGCCTCTGCATGGAGGAAGAGTCCAGTGAAGAGGCATGTGTTTTTCCATGCCCACGAACAGGCATTTATAGGTCCTAAAACTGGCATTGAGCCTACACTATTAAATGGGATCTCACCCTGCACTGGGAAACCCGAAGTCCATAGTCCATCTCCTAATTCCATTCAGCATCTTCATCTCTTGCTGAAAGCAATGTATATGTGTACTATGGAAAGAGGATTCCAATATGAGTGATTGGTAGGCTTAATCTTTCAGCTCAGGTCCTACCAAATAGATGACCAGATTTTCCAAAAAGGTCTGCTTTCTCTGTGTATAAAGGCCACAATGGAAGCACAAGAGTGCAGAGTAGTTGGAAAAGTTGGTCTGTACTTTGCAGCCCTTTGAGGAGCGTAGTTCTTTGAGAAGTCTGGTCCTAGCGTGGATGCTGAGCCCCTGAAATCCTACCTCTGATTTTGCTGTTGAAACCAACTCCTGTATGGATGTTCATCATACTACAGTGGCCACACTGCACTCTCCTGTGTGACTACATGTGAAGTGGGGACACAGCAGGTGAAGCGAAGGTCTCTTTCAGATTAGTAGGACCAGCTCTTCAGAGATACAACATAGTTTTCTTGGTGAGGCTGTGTTATAGGATGGAGAGCAGCTTGTATTTGTGCCCAGGCACAAAGCTGTCAAGAGATGGGAGGTGTTACTGTTCAGAAATGGTGGAGCCCCATAAAAGCTGATCATCATTTGGCCTGGTGAAAAGCATAATTATGAAAAGGAAAATTTGCATTATCTGCTATAGGTGTTTAATTTCAGGTATGTAAGTGAGAAACCCCTCCATAGGGCTGTTGCATAGCAGAAACCTACCTTTCATGCTCTGAGAAACTATCAGAAGAACAAACCTTTTTGCAGGGAGGGATCCCTGTACAGGGATCTAGGGAGCCTGAACAACTAATCTTGGCACCTGGTGTTAAGTGCTCACAGCAGAAAGTGTGGGTATAGTACGCTTTGAGCTTAAATGATGCAAAGGCCCTTCTCTATATATAGATGTGAGGAACTGCTGAAGTAATTTGGACCTGAGGCTGTCATCCAACTGCACTGTATGGATGTCTGTCTGTCAGTAGGAGGCTGAGTTCAAGGAGGTGTTGAGAATTTCATTTTGTCAGGAAGAGGAGAACTATTTTCTTAGACAAAACTCTATAATCAGCCATCAGTTTAACTGGACCAACCTACAGGGTGATGTGATGGCTTGTCCAGCAATATGCTTTGAGACTCAGCTTGCAAATTAAAATGCCCAAACCTGAGGTCTGTGGTGTCTGCATAGAGCTAAGGGCAGGATGCAGTTGCTATAGGTGTTTAGTGTTATTTGAGATGCCCCAGGGTGTCTCAGACATCCTCTTAGGGCTGACAGGTACAAAACAGGATTTATGAGAATCAGGCCTTCTCTCAGGCCAGATGGGTGTTCCTGCAGAGCCTAAAATAACACTAGGCTCCTATGTCCAGCCCTAAGTGCCCATTGTAATCGATGGAGCACTATAGTGTGCACCGACCACAGACATCTATCTTTGAGCTGAATGGCTTTCCAGACCCCAGTGAGTGTTCTGATAGGACCTCTGCTTAGACACTGAGGGTACAGATGAGCACGTCTAGGTGTCTAAATCTGCAGACTGCATCCCATCCTGGAAGCCACTGAAGGTCACAGGGACCCTGGAGGTTCCTGAAGTCATTAAGGCTGGTGAGGGCTTGTACTCTTCAACCCAGTGATGGTCATCTGAGCAGCAGTTTCTTACCCAGTGCCAGAGACTTTTAGTCCAGAAGTACATAGAACCCAAAGTGAAGCTAAAGAAGGTTCCTATAGACATCAGTCAGCTCATAGTTTCTTAGATTTTAAGGCCACGGTATGACTCACAAGGCTAACCCTGTTCATTGCAGGGGGGTTGGACTAGATGACCTTTAAAGGTCCCTTCCAAGCCAAACCGTTCTATGATTCTGATTCTATAACCTTTTGCTTAACACAGTGGTTACCTGGCATTGACTCCTGTATAAAACTAGAAGGTTACTTTTACCTGAACTAGAGAAAGCTCTTTAGAGAGACAGGGAACACTGGAAGGGGGTGCAGAACTCAGTGTGATCTCCAGTATTTTGCTGTTTGGATAAAGTGCAGACACACACTCTGATCAGTGTTTGAATCAGCCTTGCTGTTATCAGCTGAAATAGCACTCAGAAAACGCCAGTGTCAGGCCTGCTTTGCCCTAAAATGGATGCAGAAGGTTGAAAAGATATCTTCTCAAGGGATTCTTTGCCTTTGTTGGAGTGATTTTTTGATTTGCAAAGCCCCTGTGCATTCCCCATTGACATTACCTCTCACTGAAGCTTTCTCTAGTCATCTGCTTGTATGCTGGGGTTTAATCATTCCCTCCTCCCTCTTCACTTTCTCTTTGAAGATCCCAGGTCTCCTTTCCTCACTGCCACCTTCAGGACGGTGGCATTCCCTTTGCCTGAGCTCAATGTACAGTATGTGACCTTCTCCTCTGGCATATTAGTTGGCTCTCAAGCCTGTAAGAGTTTACATTTCCGATGGGCATGGGGAAGCCTGATATATCTCTGTCAACCTTCATCAAGAGAAGGTTTGCTCTTTAACCGGTGGGGTTTGAGAGACAGTAGTCAAGGCAAACAGTGTCCTGTAGTAGACAGCCAAGATCACCTGAAGATCTGCTTGATGAGAATCTGCAAATTGCTGAAAACGTTGGGATGACCTAGGGATATAAGAAATGCAAAATTTTCCATAACAGTATGACTCTGAAAATATTAAGGAAGCAAATTCTTTGAATTGATACCAATAAAAACTGAGAGCTAACGAGATTACATTTACGTTGTTTAAAATTTTCTGGCATTTTATTTTTTATAATTATCTCACTTGTTCAAAAGCTTAAATAAAACCTGGGAGAAAACCTAGTTTTTTAAAGAAAACCACATGCACACCTCTTTAAAAAGATGCTGAGAAAGCTTGTAATGAAAGACTAAAAGTAAAGTAGTCTAAAATCAGTCTAAAACAAATCCTCCACTCAAGTCAGACAAACAAGGATGTGTCATCCCTGACATTTTAAAGATAAAAGTGCTAACTTTCAGCCCCCTTTTTTAAAGGACCAAACTAATTCTTGTGCTAATAACTCATCATTATAGGTATCCTCAGTAGAAGCCAGCTATTGAGTACCTTCCTTTTCCTTTCACTGCCAAAAGAGTAGGTGCATTTCCTTAGGCTGTTGTGTTTAATGAAGTGTTACAGCTTCTGCTTTGAAGGCCAAGTGGACTTTGCTCACATCTTAGGCTATTCATATGCCGACCTCTGTAAGAGGTTGAAGAGCGACATGCCTAGCCAGCCAATAATAAATGTGATCCCGGTGGACTTAGGTGTAAATTAGGTTGTCTGTGTCATCTGTCATGCACAGAATAGTGTAAACTAATATTAAATAGTTTGTGAGCTTCTCACAATGTCCATTCAGTGAAATCCTCCTTTTATTCCTTTGCGCTACAGCCATCTCGCCTTTCCAAATCAGTGAATGAGATGCTGTGGGTACTGGATGGGAAATGATTGTCAGATGTTTGGGTTGTGCATGCCTCAGATATGAGGTTAATATATTTCCTGTGGCAGTGCTCAGCCCTCTGTCTTGGCAGGTCAAACATCTCAATCCATCTGAATCCAGTCCAAGTGGTCACAAGAGCTATTTGTTTCTTCTGCTTTCACTGAGAGTTGTGCTTGCAGGAACCATGGTTCAGTTGACAGTGCTCTGTCACTTCTTGCATTTGTTGGCTGGCACACTGAATCATTGCTTTTGTGACTGTAGCTACGTCCAGGATTAGTAGTAGTTGTGTGTCTCATCTTAGTAACATCAGAGCTCATGAGCCCCTGGGAGTTGAGCTCAGCTAACACTTGGATGAGAGGCCAAGGAAACCTGAGAAACTCCCCAGAAAGTCATTTACTGAGTCAGTTGGTGGCATCCGCCCTCCAAATCAGTCCTAAATCCTTGACTTGGCAAGGCTTGGAGAGGCTGAAGAAATCATTGTGCTAATAAAGATCCTGCTTTGGGGCAGGGTAAAAAAAAGAAGTTCTCACTATGTGTGGAAGATGACAGTGAATGAATGGCCAGAGATCACACCAGAGGCCGTGGAGTACATAGTTGCAGCAGAAAGCAATTGTCTTGCCCCCGTGTTAAAGCAAGGGAAACCGAGCACTGGGTCTGTAAGGGCTCAAACCTCCAGGGCTCCTGCGTAGGCCCACACAACTCTCCAGAAACCTTCTGTAGTGCCTGGCCATGAAGCATCCTGACCATGCGGGCATAGGCTGCTCTCTCTACAGGGAGAAGAAGCTCCATCCAGGCCACCTGGAGCCATTTTGGGTTGTGATAAGCACTTTCTAGGCCAGACAGGGATGGCTTTATAGATCAGTAATTTCCACAGGTTGAGACACTTGGGTGTAATCTCAGGCTGCTCCCCCCATCCTTGGGGACCGTAACCATTGCAGAGGGAATGACAGTGGAGGCTGTGGTTCACTGCAAGCTTTTGGTGTCCTTGGTGTTGTCTACCTCCAGGTCAGATGGTATCAGACCCCGGTGTAAGGTCCAGCCCTGGGGACAAGTGGGAGACCCACTTTGCCTTCCCCATTTGGGGGATCCAGCTCTGAGCACCTCTGGGACAGCAGAGGTTTTCATAACTGCCTAGAGGCACCCTGGGGGATTTAGGTGCTTGCAAAGTCAGGTAGTGCTTGAGCAATGTTTGTTGAAGATTTAGGCAAAAGATCTCAAATACCTGTGTCTCCTGATTTTTTTTTGCTACTCCAAGAGTTGAGCCCAAGCCTCTGGAGTCCTGGTAATGCACATTATCAATAAATCCAGTCTTCTTTTAAACCATTTCTGAGCATGGAGTATCCTGCAAGGTTTTGTGACAGGTGCAGTATTTGTTATACCTGCCACTCAGATTACCTATGAATAATTGCGCCTGCCGTTTCAATACCACATGAGCTGTTCTTTTGCCACCTCAGGCAGTCTTGTATAACTTCTTATTTTGTGCATTTCTGCATCTCCTCAGAAATGAGGGCTTTCCAGGGCTGGTGGTAGGTTCCACCAGCTGGGTTTGCTTTGGGAACTCTGAACACCCTGTGCAATAAAGAGCAAAATGCGAAGCCATCATTTCAGTATTTTTCTGTTCTCAGAGAGAGAGCTGGGGGTGACAAGCCCCTGTTTGAGGACTCGGGTTTTGCTGCACCACATTCCTCTCTGACCTGTCATTCCTTTTTACAGGGAAACTTAATTAACTGCCTTTTCACTTTCTGACTGCCCTCAAAGCACGCAGGCGGCAGGAGGGAGCCCCATTCCCTGTGTGAGTTAGCTCCCTTTGTTTCCTGGCACAATGTAACCACGTGGGTTTTATCAGCTCTCTCGCTTTCCTTTGCCTTACAAGGAGTATAATCTCTCTTGCACCTCTCTGCCCCTCTGACTTGACAGCTGACAGAGCACAGCCTCACATTTCTCACCAGCTCCCAGCTCTTCCATTTGACTCAATGGAGTTGGCTGCATCCTCCTTCCCAGACACGTGCTCCCCCCTGCCCCATCCTGGGTGCTTACCTTGCGTCAGGCTCCCTCCCGTGCGCTGGCACTGCTCACTGTCATTTTCCAAACGTCATTTTTGTATGAGGTTTTGTCTGCTGCAGGTTGTCCTGCTTTAAATCAGTGGCCCTCTGCTTTAAATCACCAGCCCGTTTCATCCTGCCGGAGAGGAGGTGCAGGATGGATTGTGTCAGGAGCTCATCCAATAGTGTCAGAAAGTGCATTTTAAATGTACTGTGATAGATATAAATATGCCTACATATGTTTTTCTATATATATCTGTATAGTGGAGAGTCAGGACAGTCATGGGGCTGGGGACTCTGGGGCTGTGGGACTGATTCCCACCTGTGGTGCAGCCTCCTTACATGATCATCAATAAATTTTTATTTCCTTGTGCCTCAGTTTCCCCACTGTGGGCTGTCGGTGATGATAATGTTCCCTTGGTAATGAAGTCTCTGTGGTCAGTGAGCTTTTTGCAATGAGGAGAACCTCACTCCTGGGGCCAGCAGTGTCTAAGTGATGGGATTTTAAATTCCCCTGTACTGTCGAGTCTGGCTGGAGGCAGAGATAAAGTGGGCAGTTGCCTGGAGAAACAGACAGCTAGAGGCACCGAGTCAGGCAGGGAAAAGCCTTCTCTAGCAGCAACGGAAAATTTGTTTGGTCAGGAGATCAATATCTCCCACCCAATGAAGGAGCAAGCAGCTGGGCATGTGAAAAGGGCACATGAGGGAGGTTTCATCTTGGTCCAGGACCCTGGACACTCTCAGAGGGAGGATATCAGGCTAGACTTTTTCATCAGTGTCCTCTGATGCATTCCTCCCCCTGCCCTTGGTTATAGTTACCTATATACAATTGTAGGATGCTTCTTGGAAATCCTGTTTTGAACCCCCCAAAGAAGAAACCTGCTTCTTTTGAAAGGTGTTTCCCAGTTAACCCATGACTGTGTAACTCACAGTAACCTCTCAGCTAGTTAAACTGCAGAGCCAGGAGCAGGAGTAGCTGGTGAGCAGCACTTACTGCTGCTGGCACTAGAGAAAGGCACATCAGGCTTCTGGATTCGGAGGAGAAATCTGCCTCTCTAGCCCATCTGCAGGAAGGCTTTAAGTGGCCTAAAGAACACAGTGCTAAAGCTGGCACCAGACTAAACAGGGAGGGCTTCATGCCCTGGGAGCAGAGCACATCCGCACATCACAGAGCTATGAAGATGATAAGGGGACTGGAACATCTCCCTTGTGAGGAAAGGCTGAGAGACTTGGGTTTGTTCAGCCTGGAGAAGAGAAGGCTGAGGGGGGATCTCATCAACACTTATAAATATCTAATAGGTGGGTGTCAGGAGGATGGGCCGGACTCTTTCCAGTGGTGCCCAACGACAGGCCAAGGGGCCACAGGCACAAGCTGGAACACGGGAAGTTCCCCCTGAACATGAGGACAAACCCCTTCCCTGTGCGGGTGCCAGAGCAGGGGCACAGGCTGCCCAGAGAGGCTGTGGGGTCCCTTCCCTGGAGACATTCACACCCCGCCTGGCCGCGGTCCTGTGCCCCATGCTCCGGGTGTGCCTGCTCAAGCAGGGGGGTTGGACAAGATCATCTCCAGAGGTCCCTTCTAACCCACACCCATCTGTGATTCTGTTTCTTTGTGCTCATTATCTTTAATGTTTAACGAGATTCCCCTGGGTGGCATATTCTGGACCACTGACCAGGACCAAAGCATTGATGTCCTCAGCTCGGTAACACACCAGCTGTGTGAAGATGAAAGATCCCCTGGGTTTATTAATAACATCTTATGGTGGTCATAAATGCAAGTACTGCTCCCTAAGCTTGGTATTACAGCCAGCCCACCCCATGTCATACCCCAGCCAGTGCTCCTGCAAGCTCTTGAGAGTTCATGTCCTTTGTCTGCAGCTGTTTGGTGTTTATTGTCCATGCCTGGAAAGCTTAAAATCCACTTATCCCTCAGCAGTCATGCCTGGGGATCTGCTGGCTGGCTGGGAGCCTGCCCTGGTGCCTCAAACCTTCACTAAACCGTGGCGAGCTTCTGTCTGGAGTCACAGGGACCAAGAGAGCCCCAAACCCACCTTCACTGGGGCTCCGTGCTGCTCTCTCCTGATGGTGGACAGCCAGAAGACATATGCCACAACTGAAAGAAGGAGGAGAAGACACAAAACACTCTGTAAAGAGAGGATCTGCCTTGAAGGAGGCTGTTGTGTTGGCTTCCTCATGTCATTTCCAACACAATGCCACAATTGCCAAGTGCAGTGCCTCCAGTACAGCTACAAGCAAGGCTGCTTTTTAATCCGTGGAAACATACCTTGGTTTCAAGCAGCACAAACACAGGGTTTCTGTATGCAACCACTTCTTTCACTCTTCTTCATTGTGATACACCTCCGGTCTGCTCACTGGCAAAGCATTTCGGACGTATATTTTTATCCCCACAGCATGCCTGTACCTGAAGAAAGCTTAGGAGAACAGTTAGGACAGCTCAGAGCCATACTCCTGTTTGGTCCCTCTCACCCCACGTTTTCCTAAGTCTCAGGCACGGTGGCGGCCACTGCTCCATTTTGTGACCAGGTCCATGTGAAGCCCTGAAAAGCCTTAGTGCTTGCGAGGGTTTCACTTCAGCCAAATTCAGAGGCTTTGCAGGCAGATGAAGCTCTCAGGCTGGTCTTTGCATTCATGTTCTTTGCACTCTCCTGAGCCACAGACTCATTAGGCATCTGCATTCTGTTCAGCAGATGGGTGGCTGGTGCTTCATCACAGGCCAGACAGAAGATGAAAACAGACTGAAAAATCCTATTAATATAGCAGTGCTGAGAAGGAGCAGATGAGATGCAGACAAGAGGGCTGAGAGCTGGGGAATGCTTTATTGCTGCACTCCTTTAAACAAAATATTTGTCTCTTTGGTGTTGCCAGACAGAAAAGCAGCAGCACTGGGCAAGCTCACAGGGGTTAAGCTGGGTGGGAGGTTTCTCCATCCTCCCAAAAAATCCTGGAGAGTCCAACCTTAGTGGGTGTGGGGAACCCAGGGGTGCAAAGCTGGCAGGACCCTCACTGAGTGATGCTGGCCCTTTGCTGAGGTACGAGCCAATGGGTCCTTCTGTCCTTCCAGCCTGACGCACGTCATCTGTCACACCTGCTTCAAACGACAGGAGAGGCTCCACCGCTGTGGCCAGTGCAAGTTTGCCTACTACTGCGACCGGACCTGTCAGAGAGCGGCGTGGCTGAACCACAAAAATGAGTGCTCTGCCATCAAGAAGCACGGCAAGGCACCCACCGAAAACATCAGGTGAGAGCTGGCCGCAGGGGCTGAGCCAGCAGCCTGGGGACACTGGGAGGGGACAGGGCATCCCTCCAGAGGGTGGTGAGGAAGAGCTGGATGGCCTGATTTGGTGGAGGTGGGAGCTGGTTTGGGGAGCATCTGTGAGCTGATGGCATTGGAAGATGGAGGAGCATCTGGGGTGCGAGGGGGTCATGCTCCTGATTTGTTTTTTTGGTGCTGGGCCCCAAAAACTCTACTGCAGCTGAACATGGTGAAGCAAAGCCACCTGGTGTGGTTTAGAAGGTGCGGGAAAGTGGGGAGTAGATGGAAAAGTGGAAAAGGAGATAGGCTCGTCCTCAATTTGTCTAGTCAACATTAATTTGGATTCACATCCTAGCTCTGTCATAAGAAAATAAGAGGAATCCCCAAGGAAATGAGAGCCATCCTGGAGGGCTGGGGAGGGCTTCCCACCCGTGAAATGAGTTTTGTTGGTCCTTTGGTCCCTCTCCTTGCATTGGGTGGTGGTGCTAACACCTGGGGCTCTCTCCTGGCCAGGCTGGCTGCCCGCATCATGTGGAAGATAGAGAGGGAAGGCAGCGGGCTGTCAGAGGGCTGCCTGGTCTCCATCGATGACCTGCAGAACCACGTGGACAGCTTTGATGAGGAGGAGAAGAAGGAGCTCCGCGCTGATGTGGAGAGCTTCCTCGAGTTTTGGCCACCCCAGAGCCAGCAGTTTGGCATGCAGTACATCTCCCACATATTTGGAGTGGTACGTTGGAGGGGTGGGAAAGCAAATGGGGGGCTGCTTTTAATGCCAGCTCCCCGAGAAAGTCTCCAACTGGGCTGAGTTGAGGATGCCTGAATTCATCCCTCTCTTGCCCTTAAGAGGCTGTAGCAGTTGGGATAGCTGAGAATGGCAGTTGCTGCAGGCAGTTTGAATACTGCTGCATTCCCCATCTGCATCACTTCTGCACTGACACTGGGAAACTGAGGCACGGCAAGGGCAAGGTCTGAAACCTTTTACTGGTCTAACTGTGCAAACAAGTGGCTAACTTAACCAGAGGTGCTGTGTTGTCATCACAAGTCCCACTGGGCATCTCTCTGCACCTTGGAGAGCTGAGAAAATATATTTAGATTTATTTTTAGTAAATATACTTAGAATATAGTTGAATATAGCAGATCTGTTTTAGTATGTACATTAATGTCTATTATATATTTTGTGCATTAGACTTTTACAGGTACATGATAAATATTTTTATGTATATAATAAAAATAGGTAAAATGTACTAAATATATTTAGTAATATCCATTACTAACTTGTTAACTACCAATTTTTGTTCTCAGTGCAGCAGAAAGGGAAATTCCCAGAAGCCAGTTCAGGCTGAGCTGCTCTGCCCCCAGCCCTGGTACCCGGGGCTGCACTAAGCCCTCAGCTAGCAACACTGCCTGAGGGGCCAGGGTGAGCTGAGCTGAGACATGCGCTCTGCTCACACCTCTGCTGATGGCTGGCGGGGCAGAGAAGTTCTTTGCAAGCCCTAGCACAGGGAGGACACACAGCATCCTTTTGTACCCACCCTGCAAAGAAAATCCAGTCCACTGGGTGCAGGGAGACCTATGTACTAGTGACCGACATAATTTGCCCATAAATAAGGAAGTACAGATAAAGTACAGAATCAGTTAAGAAAGGAAATAAAGCTATTAACAGAGTAAGATAATTAGCAGCTGAGTTAATTACTTCCTTTGATATATCCTATTGCATTTTCTCTTTGCAAATACTTCCTTTATTTAAGTTTGCGACTAAAAACTGTTCCATTCATATGTGATAATAATGTACCATATAGAAAAGGATAATAGTTTATTCTTGGCATATATGTCACCCAAAAGTAGTCATTCTGAAAATTGTTTGGGACTCATAACAAACAGCAGTAATTGGTTTTGATTAGCTTTGTGGGCCACCCAGCAAACGTGACCAGGTTGAATGCAGCTCTCAGGGTTAATTTCTAACTGATACCTGTATTAATAAGCGTGAACTTTGTTTTCTGTCTAGGCTCTGCTTGAATTGCCTCAAATTCATTTTCCTGTGACCTTTTCCTGAATTATTTGCAGGAAGTGACTATAAAGAAACTAATGCATGGTCAAACCAAATTTATCTTAGACATCCCAAATGAATATTAACAGCAAATGTTCTGCAGCATTTACTTTGTTCCGAGCTGGTCCATCTGCATGAGTCTTGCATTGCTTCTGTCCTGATGTTTTATCCCAACTAAAGATGTTTTTTCTACAATTACTTTCTGCAATAATCTCATAGGCACTGCTCCTTTCTCCTTAAAGTTTGGAGATGGGATGCCGGAGATATACGTCTTCTAAAGCATCAGCAGGAATTGAGAAATTGAATGTAGCTGACTTCAGCTTTTTCTCCCTTAATGCTTCTTCCTGACTATGTTTTGGGACTAGATCAGCTGCAACGGCTTTACCCTCAGTGACCAAAGAGGACTGCAGGCTGTTGGTGTGGGGATCTTCCCCAACCTCTGCCAGGCCAACCATGACTGCTGGCCCAACTGTACCGTCATCTTCAACAATGGCAAGTGAGTGGATATTTCTTTCCTTGGGCACAGCGGGGATGCATCTTAATGGGCAACTCAGCAGACTCTGCTAACCCCACCGTGTCAGATCCCTGCCCCAGAAAACCTATTCATTCTCTTTTCCTTCTCTAGCTCAGAAACAAAAAAAATCAGGATTTTTTTTCTAAAGAGGAGCTGTTTTCTCTCTCCTTATTGTTATTTTAAAAAATACTGTCTGATGCACTAAACAAATACACAAGGTTTGACCCCAAATCCAGTGAACCAGCAAAGAATTTTTCCCTGGTTTCTGTGAGTTTTGAAACCAGATTCAAAATAGGCAGATGAAGTACTAAGTAGCTGCCTAGATCACCCCTTATATTGAGGCTTTATTTATAGTTAAGGAACAATTATGTTTAATAAATTATTAAAGATTATACTAAGTCCATAGTCTAAGAGTTTCGTGTAACCAAAGCTTACAATCAGCTGTGTATCACTATCTGCTGATGTGTTTATAACCATTTCTAACACAACCCTTATCTTTGTGAGAGTGTACCATCTCTGTTAATCACTGATTAACTCTTTAGCAATGGGATCTTAATGACAATTGTGACTGTTATCTGCAAACTGAGTCATGTGCAGGATGCCCTAAGCCGCTGTGTATTCCCCATTCCCCCCCAAGTGCTGTAAGGAAACTTCTGTGGGACATGTGAGATGGAAAGAGGTGAAGTGGAAATGCAGGGACAGTTCAGCAGAGCTGGGAGTGGAGGCTGCGGCTCTCAATGCTCTGTGCAACCTGTGGGAGGGATGCTCTGTTCTTCCCAGCCTCCTCCCAGGCCAGAACACATATAAACTGCTGCTGATCCAGCAAGCTGCATCGTGTGCAAGGCATTAATTGTGGGAAACTGCTTGCCAAAAACTGCACAGCTACAGTATTTCATCCAAACTTCCTACTCAGTCTTAAGATTTTACAGATTTCCACGTTCACCAAACTTTAGTGCTATAAGTTAACTCCCCAGGTTCCTCTCTCTTTAACTAACACAGTGCTTGTGTGCTCCAGTTCTTGCTACTGGTTTTACCTGATAAAACTATACCAGTGTTTATCAAGCAGCTGGTAAATGAGCAAAGAGAAAATGAAACTGCATTAGGATGGTTACCTTGGTGGGAAATAGGGTCTGATCCAAAGTCAGATTGGAGTCTGTGCTCTGATATCCAGTTGCCCTGGATCAGATCCATAGTGGGATGATGGAGAGCCTCTCCAGCCAGCCTGGGAAGTGGAGGAGGTAACTAGCAGTAATAGCAACCCTGAAGTCTGAGCTTCTGGGTGGTAAGTAGAGGAATTGCATTTTGTTTGCTTGGCACCTTGTCTAAGTTCCCATGTGTATCCTGTTACTGACTTTTAACCTTGACCATCTGGTTATGTTGTACAATTGGCCAGGTAAATTATGAAGGTTTCTTGTCTTTCTGTGGAAACCTGGTGATAAGCCCCTGTTGTGGGAACTGAGGTCTCTGTCAGTGCTCAGGGCACAATACTGGACTTGAGGACCCACTAAACTCATCACACAGAGCACGGTCCTTGTGCTGGTATCCCAGATTGATTTCCATTTCAAGCTATATTTTAAAGACCATGGCTACTGGCGTTGGTGGAGATATTTCTGTGCAGGATAACTAACCCTACTGCACCTGCCAAATGTCAGAAGCAGGATTTGCTCATCCCCTGGCTGAGACCGCTCCTGTAATCACAGTGCCAGGACAGCTGTCCCCCAAATCCACTGTCGTGGCCCAGCGATGGGCGATTCAGTAATGGCAGCTGCATAGCAAAAGTAAAGCTCTACACGCAGTGAGACGTGAGCCAGGTGCTGGGAACCCCCTTATTCCCCATCAGGACAATGTCCCGATGCTCTACACCATGTACCCATTTTTTTCGTTGTACTTGTACCTGTGTAAACTGCAGATGTTTGTTTTGTCTTTCAGTCATGAGGCTGTAAGATCAATGTTCCACACACAGATGAGGTGGGTCAGTCTTGAAAGCATCATCCTTCCCCTTGCCCTGTACCCCTCATGCCCTGTGTTTAATGGAAAAGCTGCAAACAGCCCGAGGGGCTATCTGTGTTTGCAGAAAACGTCACTTTCCCTGTTTTCTGAACTCACCCCTGTGCAAAGCCCCACTAAACCCAAACCTCACTTAACTCTGCATTTTGTATTAAATTAAAACAATAGTAGTAATGCTGTGACTGCCTCCCCACAGCAAATTCCCTCACTGCCTTCCCACCCTCTCCCTTGTCTTCCTCCCTGCCAGTATTTCCCCTCTCCACTTATTTCTCCTCCCCTGACTACGGCAAGAGCATGAAAGTCAGAACAAGGTCTTGCTAATCTTGTACAGCCCAAAATAAACCCTTGCGTATTAGGAGATGAGAAATGATTGCATTACTGACATACTAAATAGTCCATGTTTCTTCTGTAACAAGCACTGCCCGCTGAATGCACTGACTACAATATCAATACGGTGAGATGTAGGTTTCATCCTTCTTTATCATAATACCCGATTAATGTTTCACCTTTTAATGATGCCGCTGTTACCTGATCCAAACATAAGAAATCACTACAATGTATTAAAAAAAAAAAAAAAAGAGAAGTTCTCTGCTTAGCTCTCTGTGCTTGGTATATTATAGTCAGTCCTATTAAAGGGATATTGTGGTCTTTAAATGTTAACTTCAAGCAAACACGCAATTTCCTCAAATAAAATGTGAAATACTTTTGAAGTGCTCTTCTTCACCATCTGTGCTTACTTGTTGCATTATAGATAGGACCATAAAAGCAGGAAAATTAGTTTCAATTCTGATTAGAGGTGCTATTTTGGGGGAATCTGAGTTTTGAGCTATCGGGCACTCACTGTGCCTGTGCGTGCATCTTTCGAGGTCCTTGGTGCTCGGGGCAGACACTGGGGAAAGAGCACGGGACAAGCTCGGTGGGGTGCTCTCAGCTTACACTGTCTCTTTATAGCATTTGAAATATGCCATGTGTTTCCAGGCTTATCCCAAACGCTGTCAATCCCCTCCACACAAGGGATGGCTGCTTAAAATATACCTGCGGCGCTTAGGCTATCAGGGGCATCATAAAAGTCAGAGGCTTGATTTTTCTTCTCTGGTTGCATGACTCACTTTAACGAGGATCCCATTAAGTCTGAACAGGAATGTTTATATGTGTAAACCTTTCTGATGGGGATTGCTCTTTTTCATGCCCTTCCTCCTGGAGTAGCGGGTTGCACCTTTCTCCGGCTGGCATTTTGTCGTGGTGGTGACATAACTAATAGCTGCCCTTCATGACGATGCCATGTTTAGTGATAAATTTTGTATGAAATACGCTGTTGATATGATCTAATACCCAGAGAAGGTCAATACCAGACTTGGGGACTAGTTTTCACAGCAGCTTTAGCACAGCTGAAAGGCACAGAGCTACGGCCTTGGTGCTGAGAGTTTGTAATGGGAAGTACAAGGGAATTACAGGGAATTACAGTCCCTTTGCAGGAATATGGTCACACAGAAAAAGTCATGTCAGAAGTAGTCATGTCCTCCCAAAAAGACTTACTTCTAATGCACCTGGTGAGATCTTTGGGTTCTATGCCACCTATGCCTTTGGTGAGACCTTCATTGAGTGCCATCTAAAGCCCTCGTGTTCAGGTGGGAGCCAACAGGTCCCATCAGGCCCATCTTGTATGAAGCATGTACATCAAACATGCTGTTGAGCTCAGCAGGAGGATCATCAAGGCACGTGCTGCCCACAGTGAGCGAGTCCCAGGACTGATGTACCACACTGTAGTGCGACGGTAGGGTGGGAGCTCAGACCATGGAACTGGCTTCATTTTGATAACCCGTAAGTATGCCTAGCTGCAAAAATATGTTTAACCAACTAACTGGTCTGAGCAGAGATCCCAAAGTCACCAGTCTCAAGTGAATTATTTCTAACCATGGATAGAGTCACTAGTAGATAGCGGAGTAGGTGAGTACAGAAGCACCACCTTGCAGTTGGTATTTGATGGAGGTTTCTCCCACTCTGGCCAAAATCTTCAGCCAGTTGTGACTGTGCAGCCCCTGCGACTGAGAGGCCGCCCAGAGCAACCGGGAGATTCAGCTTGTAGAGTGAAACAACAAGGGAATAGTTTTGAATGTCCATGTTATTTAAGACCTTTTTCAGGGAAAGATGGGAGAGGAAGGCAGATGCACCCCATCTGGATAAAGTAATGGATCCGTAATCTGTTTATAGCTCAGACCCTTACATATCCCTGCCAGAGACTTGCAGAGGGGCAGGAGAAACCGGTGTGACCATGTTTTTACTCTGCATTCAGTTAACCAGGCTGCTACCCATCTCTGCATTGTCTCCCTGATGAGCTAAAGCAGTATCTTAGGGCGAGGGCTCACCTCTGCAAGGCAGGGGCAGGTCGCAGGGTTTATCTCTGATGGCTCTATGGCCGCACCTTTGCTTCTGCTGCTTCTCCAAGTCCACATCTCATCTCCTTTGCAATCAGGATTGAGCTGCGGGCACTAAGCAAGATTTCTCCAGGGGACGAGCTGACTGTTTCCTATGTGGATTTCCTCAATGTGAGCGAGGAGCGGCGGAAGCAGCTGAAGAAGCAGTATTACTTCGACTGCTCCTGCGAGCACTGCAAGAAACAGATCAAGGATGACCTGATGCTGGCAGTGAAGGAGGGGGAAGGCAAGGTATGGTTTGTCCTGCTGTGGCCAAATCCAGAGGCAGGTGCGTCTCCTCCACCAAAGCCATCTGTGTGTCTCTGCAACTGTGGCTCCCCAGCCCAGGGACACTCACAATAGCAACAGTCAGATTTTAGCAGAAGCCTGGCTAGTGCCAATGTAAAAAATGGGAACAGATCTGAACCTTGACTGAGCAAAACATTTCAATCCCACCATGCAAGGCCAGTATAATCCCTATTATGCAACATACATGCAGTTTTTAATTTTACAAAGCCCACAAAAGTTGCCTTTATCTCTAACCTAAAAGTCCACCAATAGGCAGATGGGTTTCATGGTGACAGGACTAACCAGTGCTGCTCAAGTTGTATGGTTTGTAAAATGCGTACCATTACATTGGCTCCATTAAGGTGGGAAGCCTGAACTTCCAGTCCCTCTTTGCAAAGGCCTGTCACAGGGAATTTGTGCCATCACTTGACATTTGTTCATAGTTGCTGTAGGCAGACTAACTGTGAAGCATTAACATGTTTGCTCATTTTTAAGTAATCTGTGTTTTTCTTGGAGGTCTCAAAAGTCATCAAGTGGGAGGGTGTGCAAGGCTGTGTCTTGCTGTTGGCAGTGGGATGTGTTGTTTGGCCAGCAGCTCCAGTTTATGAGCATTCTGGTAGCTCTAAGAGTTTCTTTGTGGTTCCTCTGCCCAAGGATATAATCACTTATGATTTTGTCCTCTGTGGCAGTATTATCTTAGGGGGTTTCTACTCCTAGAAGCTTTGCAAAGCATATAAAGGAAGGCAAGGCAGGGCAAGAGCATTTTAATGTATTATCAAGTCACTGATCTGTGCTATTGAACAGTCATGTAACGAACCAGACAGTACAGCTCGGGCTGATGTGGAGCAGGACCAAACAGCAGAAGTGGGATGAAGAACCATGACCTTTTAGA
Organism: Phalacrocorax carbo; assembly: GCF_963921805.1. Lineage (NCBI taxonomy): Eukaryota > Metazoa > Chordata > Aves > Suliformes > Phalacrocoracidae > Phalacrocorax > Phalacrocorax carbo. Next base: position 6,646,255 of record NC_087516.1, on the reverse strand, counting down.
CCAGCACTGCCACCAGGAGAGGCCTATGGAGCTGCACCTTCCTGGGAACGAGTACAAAACCCTCAGCCTCCAGCTCAGCACAGTTACCAGAAAGCCAGGCTCAGTCCCACGACTTTTCTTTCATATAGGTGGTGGTCAGGAAAGGCTGGATGTTGCAAAGCAAAAGTCTTTCCTTGAGCAAGGTTTGGAGAAACGGGATCCAAGTGATACCAGGGAGCTCCCAGGGAAAGTAGGACATGGGACTAGAAGAAACCCTTTGCTTGTTGAGTTCCCCACTAGTGCAAAAGACCCTGCTATATAATCCCATTACTACATCATCGGGCTTCATCTTAAAGCTGATCCTGACTACTGAAACTCCCCACTTCTAATATAAAGCTAGCCCAGAGCTCAGTCCTCTGATGCTGAAGCATTTTCATCTGACTTTCTGTAAAAGTATTTTCAGACACCTCCTCCAGCGGATGGCATAAAAAAATGCCTCAGCTCTCATTCAACACCTGCTATCGAACCTTGACTGAGCAGTGAGATGCAGCATCCCCTTTTCAGGAACATTAGAGCTGCTCTGCAGCACGCAGCGGGAAGATACGCACTTTTGGGTAAATGTCCTACACAATCTGAAGTGCTTGCATAGAAAAAGCCTGTAACTATGCAAGGTGTATGATTTCAGCTATTAAAAATACACTCCATCCACAGACAATAAGTATCCAGAGTGACCTCACTTGCAGAGCACGTCTGCTCGCCGCCGGCTATATCACATTTTCTGAATTCAGGCTCACTTGCCTGAGAGTGGCAATGCTCACAGCTGCATGGAAAAAGCTCTATGAATATATGGAGATTGACAGCTTACATCCTCAACAGCTGCTCCGACCTCCAGTCCTTCACCCCTTCCATTGTTTATAATGGCAACAGGCTTAGGGGTCTAGTAAATGTAAGAGAGGATTTATATTAGACAAAGCCACTGTGGAAGTGCTGTTTAAAGTTCCTATTCTAGGAGTCTTTACTCAGACAGCACAACGATGTGATTTGCACTGACGTTAACATTGCCTTTGAATGTGCTCTACACAGTAGGACACCCTGCGTGCTGCTCAGATAGTTGCCAAAGTCTGATTAGTTATGATAGCTTCAGTCTAGTAATATGGAATAATAAATCATAACACATACATATGTGTCCTTAAATAGATGGGGGGTATATGGCTCTGAAAAGCTACTGGTTTTCCTTCCATACTAAGCTTTCAAGAGCTTTTCCCAGCTAGCTGAATTTCACAGATTCCTCAAAAATCTGGTTCACCAGGTGTGGGAAAAAACCAGTGGGACGGTCTCACAGTCCTGACTCCAAATATTTGCATCCTTCATTGGAATGTTGGATCTCTGCTTTTGATCCGCACCCAGAGGTCCTTCCTGGCAGCTGGGCATGTGCCTGTGCTCTGGCTCTACTGTGTGTCTCCAGCCCAGTCTCTTCCTGCAGACTTCTGGGGTCAGGTGATTGTGGGCCGATTTCAGATTCCCCGTTTACAAAAAGGAAAGTTGTGATAGCTAGAATAGTTTGAAAATGCAAATTTGAAAGGCTCAGAAAAGCAGAAGACTAATGATGGTGCCTGGTATCATAGTGTCATATCTCAACATTAAATTAAGGGAGATGAGCAGCTAATTAGGAGCTGGTTAGTGTTTTGTCAGGTATGCCCAGGTGTGCATCACGCTTTCAAATACATAGTGAAATCCAAACTTCTTTGAGATGTGTGGGAAAACACATTTCAGTCTCTGGATGCAACTAAAATCTGAGGTCAACCATCGTATGGTGTTTGGGCCTAATGACAGCATTTCTCAGAATGGGTAAAATTTCGTGATCTTTCCTACCCTTACTCCACCCATCTCTCATTCAAGAGCCTCATTTCTCTCAAGCAGCTGCACTAGGAACACGTGGTACATGCCAACCAGTGGCTTTCACAGCTCCTTTGGTGTCTCGTGACACCTCCCGGTTGCACGGTCAATTCTGTCCCTTTTCCAGAGAAAGAGAGTGGAGGGAAGAGTCGAGAAACCCAGTTATGCATGCCAGATGGACATGGCTGCGACCCTGATGAGCAACACTTGCTGAAGTCAGCAGGAGCTTCACCTCTCCGTTTGGTAGTGGCACTATTTCAGCCCCATCTTAGGCAGGTCTGAGGAGGCATGCTGGGATATCCAGCCAGCAGTAGGAAGGTCACGAGTGATGTGGGAAGCATCTTGCTGAGCTGTTTTGGGTTCCCAAACTGCATAATAAGCATCCCTTCAACCAGGGTATTTTGGCATGTATCAGGAGTGTGTTTTCCTCACTGGTTTTCCTAACATTGTCCCTAGCCCTCTGCAGAGACAGTGAAGGAGGTCGTCCAGTTCTCCAAGGACACGCTGGAGAAGATCAACAAAGCCCGCTTGGAGGGACTTTACCATGAAGTGAGTCCTGGGACTTTTGCTCTCTTGCTGTGTACACACTGCCAGGGAAAGCAGGTCTTGTCCTTCTCTATGTTAATGATTTAAGGATGAAACAAAGCCCCATTGCTATAACTTGAATGTCCCCATGTTTCCTGGCCTCTTGGCAGCTCAAATTGTGAAAACTGACACTGGTTTCTCCCCTCTGTAAAGTGTGACTCTGTCTGAGACAACATCCCAGACTAATTTCATTTGTAGTAATGATACAAGAAGATTCAAGTGACTTGCAAGCACCTCTGATTGACACAGGTTTTGAAACAAAGACCTCCTGGGTGAAAAACATGAGTTACAGGGCAAGCGTAATGAGTCAGCTCTGCCAGGTGGCCTCATAAAAGGGAGGACAGTGGGTTTTGGGGATGGACAGGACAGTCAGGAGACTTGCCACATCAAGCTGTGGGCTGTTTGCTTGTGTTGACCTCCTCTTCACCTTCTGGTTTCTGCATGCTGCTCATTTGTCAGGTGCTGAGGGTGGGTGTGTGGTGTGGGAGGTCCATGTCCAACCTGGAGAGCTCAAGTCACTTCTTTTCTCCCTCTTTACCTGACCCAGGAAATATTTAATTGTTCTCTTCAGAGTGTAACAGCTTCAGGAAAACACTCCAGGTTGAGCAACAGCTTCTGGGTTTGAACTTACTTTGGGAAAGCACTGAAGTCCCCCAGAGCAGAGATCTGGATATTGGGTCAGGGCTAGGTGCAGGTGTGATGCAGCCGAGCCGACAGGCACGGGACAGTGCAGCTGTCTGTCCCCAGCCCCATGGAGTCATTAAGAGCATTCCAATGAATGCTTGTAGGAGGTTGGGTGGATGGCGTTGGGGTATAAGAGTCCTGTAGGCAATTGATCTCTGACAAAACCCAGCCTCTTGGGGTCTTTCTTCTCCTGAACAGTAGACATCACTTTTTCCTCACCAGCTTTATGAATGTAACCCTGGGAGAGGAAGATGTGAGCACCAATGATTTTGCTACAGTGATGTTTTTAAACAAATAAAAGCATATCCTATCTTCCTCAACCTTCATGGAGGCTGACTTGGCTTCTAGGACTGGTATGAACCGTGCGACCCACAGGGATTTGGTGTGGCAGCTTTGGGGCCAAAGGTGCTCTGACTTTCCCTTCCTCTCCTGGCTTCCCCCGGGTGCAGGTTGTGAAGCTGTGCCGTGAGTGCCTGAAGAAACAGGAGCCTGTGCTGGGGGACACGAACATCTACCTCCTGAGGATCCTCAGCATCGCCTCTGAGGTGCTCTCTTATCTCCAGATGTTTGAGGAAGCAGCTGACTATGCCAAGAGGATGGTGGACGGCTACCTGTATGTCTCTGCCTTATTTTGGGCAACTTTCTGTCATTATGCAATGTTAGGCAGTGTGTTATAGAATAATTTTCTTAGCCTGCTCCCACCAAGGCAGCGGGTGCTGACATTCAGACTGGGACCTGATTATATCACCAGAAAGAGGGGGACCCCTTCCTAAATGCACAAGAGCTTCCAAACACCTTGATTTACTAAACTGTAACTGGCAAATGGTTTGGGTACATCTTGCATTAGCCTCTTTGTTTTGTCTCAGAAGCATCTCAGGGCTGCTCTGGTAGGAAGGCACGGAGCCTGGGTGCAGGACAGAGAGGCTGTCACTGCAGGACACGGTCTGTTCTCCTGCGCCCTGCAGGAAGGGGAAGTTGCAGAGAAAAGAGAAACTGTGTCAAATGGCTGTCACTCAAGATATCCCTTCACTCTTGAATAATACGTTATGGAATTGTGTAAATTCCACATTTTTTTACATTCCATACATTTTTACAATCCAAAAAATAATGGATTTTTGTCTTGGTTAATTAGTATGCACCAAGTCCTGCAGTAAAAGCTCAGTGATAATAATGAAATTCAGGCTTAGTTCACATAGATCCAGGACAAACCTCACAGTTAAAATGGTGTACTTTATTATTACCAAGGTTTTACTACAGGGCTGATGAGTATTAAATACCAAAAAAACCCCAAAATAAAACAAAACAAAACAACAAAAAAAAAGGAAACCATAGAGGAGAGAGAAAATACCATTTCATCATCTCGTTCGCCCTCCTGCTGAGAGTATCTCCTACCCAGTACTTGTCTTTTTGGTCAGTTCTACCCCAAAAGGCCTATGATATTTCATTCTTTTTCAGAGGGGTGACAGTCACCTCTCTGGCTTGCAAGCCTGACAAGCCACTTCATGTTTCAGCCCTGGCACTGAGCTAATTGAATGACATCAAGGAAATTGCTTCCCCTCCCTGTTCCTCAATTTTTCATTCCAGAGTGAGGACTGTGGTAATTTCCTTCCTTGCTTTAAGATCTGCGAATTCAATATGCCAACTAAGCCCTTGAAGGCAGGTTTTCAGGTAAATCCAAGCAGCTTCTAACTCTGTCTGTGCTTCTAAATTAGGATGTAGAGGCCAGGATTCATCTTGCCCACTTGGGGTTCTGGCTGTAGGGCAGGGATCTTACAGTCCCTGGAGGCAAAGATACATCTCCAGGGGATGACATGAACAACATTTCTGGAATTTCTGGGAGACCCCGTTTCTCTCCCCACTTTGAATGAGAAGCTGGTGGCTGTTACGTCCTTAATTTAGGCACTTCGTTAAGCATCTGAAGTTAAGTTGGTGCCATCTGGGCTGTAGGGTCCGATCTGGGTTTTGTTTGTGCCAAAATAACAGAGCTTGTCATTCTCCAAGCCAGGGGTCCAACTTTTCCCATTCGCAGGTCGTTCATCCTCCTTCACAGCAACTCACGTCCTTGTATGACTTGTGTCCTCGTGCAACTCCTGCCTGACCCTTTCTAAGCAGGGCTGCATGTTTCAGTGGCACCGAATGCAATAAGCTCTTCACTTGAGTAAGCAGTCCACTCGTTGGCAAACATATCACATCACTGACAAACCTTTGGGAAGCCAGATATTTCCTGAACTAAAATTACTCAATGTTTTTCTAGGAAAATATACCATCCCAACAATGCACAGCTGGGGATGGCCGTGATGCGGGCAGGAGTGACTCACTGGCATGCTGGTCTCATTGAAGCTGGGCATGGCTTGATCTGTAAAGCCTATGCCATTCTCCTGATAACCCATGGACCTTCCCACCCAATTACCAAAGACCTGGAGGTAGGTGTCATCTCCTGTGTTGTCTCTGCTCTCTGTCTGGGCAAAATGACATTCAAGCTGTAGAAACAACCCATCCATAAGAGCTGAGAGGTGCATCAAGTACTGCCTGCTTCTTACTAGTGCTGTCATTTTCTCTGGATTATGTTACAATCTGCTGGGAAATTCATGCCTCTTCCTATGGGAAGTTTTCATCCCTGAAAACCAGCTTTTATCCTGCACCAGGACATATGTTAAAACTGGCCACTGAGCCCCTGAATCTTCTCTGAAACCACTGTGCCCAAGCACAGAGCCTCTCATTCTTCAAACAGCCTGATTTCTCTGGTCTTGGATGCATGGCATTACAATTTGACTATATCAAATTACATATGGTGGATGTTCCCAGTTTACCAACTGATTTTCATTATCCATGTCTGTTCTTCTTTATTTACCACACCCAGTCCTTCTAAGCTGCAGGGTATTTTTTCCTCAGATGACTGATAGGTGTATTTCCTAGCTTAGGGTGAAGAGTGCAGGTCCCAGGGAATTACATCTGCTCAGCTGTGATGAACTATTTACAGTTGCAGCTGGGAATCTATCATTTCTTTAGCCTTTAACTCACCTGATGTGACCTGTTGGCTTCAAAGTAGTCTCCTTTATTAACCAAAAAATTTACACAATACCAAATAAAATCTTTTATTGATGTCTTAGTCCTCATTATAGCAGACCTATAACCTTTATGAGTGCAATTTTATATCATCAGAAAAATGAGTATCTAGTACCAAAACCCAACCTGTCTGTTGACTGTTTCCCTATATATATCAGAGGGTGAGACCCCAGCACCTCCATCCCTACTTACTTCAGGAGGATAATAGTGGATATATGTATGGCACATGCTCATCTCTGTGCTCCTAAACCAAGGGCTGAATAAACTCACGGACAGGCGTAAAATGATTTACTAAAATCCCTTCTGAGCCTCTGCCATAATGCAGCACTAGGAATGACTTTGCTCACTGCGAATCCTGGGATGCAGGGGGTGCAACTGTGGTGTGGTCAAAGAGGGGCTGAGCATCCCTCTCCTCCTCTCCTGCCTCTTCCCACACGAGGTGACCCCCACCCTGGTGATGTGTCACACCAAGGGTTAGGCCCAGGATGCGGATGCAAGGTGCACTTGCTCCCTGGCTCTGCACAGCATCACCTTTAGGTCCTGCATCAGGTTTGGGAGCTTGAGGCTTCCCAGCAGCCTGCAGAAGAGCTGCGTGTAGGAAAGGCTGGTGCCTTCTTCACCTTCACAGTACACGGGTAACCAGGTTTGAGAAAGTAACTTGATATCTGTGTCCAGTCAGCTTTGGTCCTGTTGGTGGGACATGTAGATTAAATTGCATCAGTCATTACATGGCCTAGGACATCCCTGAAAGACAGTCTGCATTTTTAGGCAGTGCTTTATTCACTTGCTTCGAGATCCCCTGCGTCACAGGTTTTATAACCTGTTGTGTCCCTCAGGTCATGCGTGTTCAGACGGAGATGGAGCTGCGCATGTTCCAGCAGAACGAGTTCATGTATTACAAGATGAGGGAAGCTGCCCTCAAAAACCAGAAGATTCAAGTCATGCCTGAACCAAGCAATGAGACCTCACCAAGCCTCTTCCACAAGAAGGAATAAACCCTGAGCTTGACACAAATTCATGCCGGTGGGATAACATCCCCTGTGGTATCTCCAAAAATGGGGAATGTGATATAGGAATATGATATATCCATAAGGATTGTTTCCAGTGTCACCAGTCTGACAGCATGGACCTGCCTGGGAGAGTCCTGGAAAATCTTCTGAGGGCTCAAAGCAGAGGAGATCTTGGCAGAAACAACATCCTTTTTCTACCACTAGCATTAAAAATCAAAGCAAAAAACCTGTTATAGAATTATTTACATTCTTATTGGAAGCCTGTTTGTCTCCACGCAAGTCCTGATCTTGAAGTCCTTGGTTAAATTTTAATTAATTCTTTCCTAAGTGTTTTTTTTTCCATCATGTCCTTGTCATCATCATTTCCTTCCAGTGATGTTCATGAGTAGTTGACCATGGGATGATAGAAGTGGGAAACTGGTTCTAAAAAGTGTCACGTATGGCTGTGGGCATTAAGTGCAAACTGAATAAGACCTGCAGATGGTGTTTTGTGTAAAGTGGAATTTTTTTTATGAAAAAATGGTTCTGCAGATGGAACAGGTGCAACATCAAACCGGGCACTTTGCAAGTGAGATTAAGTGGAATTCCTACATCAGGATAAATTAATTAGAGTAAATTAGTCTACTTAGTTAAAAATCAGAAAATGTCTGCAGTGATGGCAGCAGGTGGATATGAGATGATTCTGTGCCAGAAGCCAGTTGCACTAGTGTGGTGCATTGGCTTTGTGGCTTGCTCTAACTGAACAAGCAGTTTCCAGGGAGGGGGATCCACCTTTGCTCACCTTCAGGGTGAGCTGGGGCTCTGATGCCTTTCAGCACCTGCCTTTCAGCTAATGTTGGTGCTTAATCAATTTTGCATTGAGCAAAAAAAGGAATAGTCAATGGATCAGCTGCCAGTGGGAAGCCAATAGAGCCAATGAAAAATCTAAAGGCAATGGTTGGATTTCTAAATGAAAAAAAGTCTTTGCTGTTTGCCCACCTATCTCAAAATCCAGCTGGTTTGCTCCATCCCTTCAGTGGCAGCCAAGAGATGGAAAGGGATGGTTTGTTCAAGAATCCCCTACCTGCTCCTCAGCAGAATAACAAGAAAACAAAACATCTTTGACATTTCTCAGTGATTTTGCTTATGTTTCTCCACATCTAAGATGAGTTCACTTCCAGTTCAACCCAATTTATCAGGTGCAGTTTGGGGCAAAACACACACTGAACACCTGCAGGCTGTCCAGGGCCCTTTTGCTTGTGGGAAGGGATGGGGAAGAGATGGGGATGGAGTGGCCAGAGCCTGTAGTGCTGGATTCTTTTGCAGAGGCGTGAGGATGGGGATAGCCATTGGGACACTCAAATTGCCCCCACACCTGTTGCTCCCCCAAGGCAACTTTCCAGGCAGGATGACTGACACCTTTCTGAGCCCACCTAAACCTTTGGCCCTGCCAGTCACCTTGTGGTCCCTTTGGCCATGTTTGTAAGGAAAGGGAACAGAGCCCTTTCCTTGCTCCTCCATCCACCCAGCCAGGGCAGCCATGAGTGCACAACCCACCAGGACATCCCCAGCAGGATGCTGACACCCGTCCCCAGGAAGGGGCTGGGAGGGTGCTCATTAGCATGGAGCACATCTCAGGAGTCACTCAATGGCTCCGAGCCTGCGCCCTCGCCCAGCTCCATTCACCAGCATCAACACAGCCTTGGCTTGGCCTGTTGCCCAGTTTCTACCAGGGCTTGCGTGAGTTTTGGAGGCTTTCATCCCTTTCTAGCAACAGTGAAGGGGTTGATGGTAATAATGAGGAGGCCTTTAATAGAAATTTTACTTTAATGGACACATTTTACACAGTAAAATGATTGGTGTATGCACGGTGTCTAGATTCTCTTGCTGATTCTCTTGTAGGTGAGGTCTCCCACAGTCAGTGTCTGAAAAAGAAATGGAGTGTTAGCTTTACATCATGCTTGGCTCTAAACTCTGCTTGGAAAGGATCTGGTCTTGCAGTTCAAAACAGGACTGTTCCCCAGTCTCTCTCCTATAAAATGAATTATTAAAACTTTGTATTTCTTCATGAATACCCCAAAGCAGGTAGGGATAATTTGGCATCACTCAGCTGGGATCACTCTGCTGCACCTCTCTTTTTTGAAAGCGCCAGGCCCAGCCACAAATGTGGGTGGGTGAGAACATGCCCTCATTGCATGAAACTTTGATCAGAAATACCTATTGGGGTCTCAAAGAACACTTTTTGGGTCAAAGTATAACAAAAAATTGCCTTCAGTGCCTGGCCAACTGACCAACTTTGGCTACAGAGCCTGAGGGCGAGCATGTGCTTGTCTCCAGCACCTCTCTAAGGTCACCAGCATCTCTGTAGGCTTTGTAGGGCCAGAACCCTGAAGGCACTGTATTGCACTGTTACTCCAGCCATTGCCCCATTCTTCTACACTTACATTGATGATGGTGTCTCCGCTGAGTTCGGTGACGGATTTCAGCCCTTTCAGGTTTGCAACCAGTCTGTTGTTACCCTCCATCTGAACAATAGCCTGGTAGAGAGGGGAGGAGACAGAGGCATTCATGTTATCACTGCAGACCATATCAACCCCTGCATTTTGTCCTTTCCCTTCTGTACTGAGTTTCCACTCTCCCGTCAGCAAGCTCTTTGGAGCAAGATGCTCCCTCGGAGCTTTCCTGGGAGGAGGAGGAGAGAGGGTTGTGCTGGTGGTGACTACAACACTGCAAGGGTATGGATGCTTACTTTGGACTCTACAGGGGTGCAATTTTGCTGCCATACCTACCTCTCTCCTCTCCAATTAGAGAATCACTCATGGCTTCTGCACTGTTGGATGCCAGAGCATCAATCCTTGGCATCACAGCAACATGAGTTTTGGGGGAGAAGAAGGAAGGCTTTTCACCCTGCCAATGCTGGTGCCTTTGTGCAGCCCTGATGCTCCTTGGGGCAGCTCTTCATGCAGCACCAAGACCAAGAGGACCTGCGTGCCTCCAAGGAGAGGACTGCAGAGTCACCTGAACTGAGCCAGGTCGTGCCATGTTGTTTCTTCTCCACCACCCACCTATTGCACATTGCAGCAGCAATCTCCGTTGGGTTGGGGTGATGGGGAGCTAGGCAACAGCGTGGGGCTGGGGGTAGTCTCAGTCAAGGTGGGAAACAGTTTAAGGAGCTTTCAGAAACACAGTCATGGCTGCAAAGCTCTCAGGGGGATGGGCATATCTTCTGTCTCTGACCCCCGAAAGAGCTGCATGTCTAGAAAGGCTACAGACAGCACCAACAGCCTCAGGGCAGCTATCACTGGGCATTGAAATTACTCAGATAAATAACCCAGCAAAAACCATTTCTGTTCATCTGTCTGTCCAGCTGTAAGACATCTTCGTCTGTGCTTGAGTTGCTGATTTATGGAGGGCAAAACTCTTCTAATAGCCATTTCCCCCTAGTTTATGTGCAAGGGACTTCAGTGATGCTGGAAATCATGATACAGGCGGTACGGCTATCAGAGCCCTATGCGCAGGGGCATTTTTGCTGATCATTCCTCCTGCTTTCAAAAGTCCCTGCAATATCATCTTCTCCCAAGGTAGAGGTGAAAGGCAATATTTGCCAGTGGCCCTGTCTTGACATTTTATGAACCATTGGAAACTAATGTCCAGGAACGGGAGCTGACCCAATTTCAAGGGTGATAAATCCTCACCTTGACAAATCATCTCACCCAGTGTCAACAGAAGCAGTGGGAAAGGCTATCAAGGAAGCTAACAGGCACTGGGACTTAAAAGGAGAGATTTATTGTTTTATGATTCATTGGCTGACTTTCCTGAACTACCTTTAAGTCAACAAAATTAAGGTGGGGGTACGTTTTGTGTTGCAACATGACAGAAAGTCAACCCTTTTCCACCTCAAGTCTTTCAGAGCTTTTGCTGTCAGAGGGATTTAGCAAAGCATCTCTATCCACCTTTTCCAACCGGGCTATTAAAACACTGGCTTCCAGTGTTTTCCAAACTGGCTATTAAAATAGCTTTAGAAATGCAAGGCTTCATCTGCAGAAGTGCTGGCTGGGGAGCTTGTACAGTGTTTTGTAAAAGTGGAAAGGGGAGGTGGGGGACTTCAGAGTCTTGGGCTCTGAGTTTCTTAAGAAGGTGGCTCAGAAATAGACTGTCATTTCAGAAATGTGTCCCTCAGCCTTGCTGAGGACCTACAGGGAGCAGGGCAGCAGAAGTCACACCTGCAGACTTGGTTTGAACGATTAGCCCCTTCCCACTATATTGAATCATGCATGCAAACTGTGAGAAGCAGAACCAGGCTGGGAATTACTCAGGTCTTTGTCCTGTGTCAGCTTTAACACCCGTGGTCTTGTCGTTCCCTTTGGCCCAAGTGCAGGTGGAATGGCTGGAAAGGAAACTTAATGTCCCTGAGCCCCTGCAGCACTGGCAGAGGAGGAGCTGATCACTCACCTTGACTTTCTCTCCTGTCAGCAACTCCATCTCGCACTCTTCCCCGATGGTGAACTCATTGTGCAGCACTTTGGAGCCAGTGGTCACAGTAACCTTGAACTTATTCCCATCCTGCACAATTTCCGAGATGCTCTTGAGGTCCTTGCCCTTCTGGATCTGCTCATCGGGAAGCCCTGCCCAGGAACAAGAGATGTTAGGTGGACCTTGGAGCCAACTGTGGGCAGATTGCTGCTGCCGAATGAACACGGTGGGATTTGGGGACCCACAACTGGGAGAATTTCTGTTCTAGTGTGTAAAAGCCTTGCAAGGGTGATGGTTCCCCAAGGGTCACACAACCCTGAGTCTGCTGGGGAGGAAGAATTACAAATACTGTCATCCTGGGTTTGTGTGGGAACTCGACTTCTCCCTTGTCTCACCAGCTTGGCTTGGAGCAGAACTACCTTTCTAACCAAGCATCAGAAGGGAAAAAGAAACCCTGTTTTCCTTCCTTCGCTGAGAGGCAAGCAGAGAAAATGGAATAAATTGAGGCAGAAGGAGGGAACCAAGTGTTTTCAGACTCCCTCCGAACCAGCTCACTAAAGTCTTCTCCCAAAGCCTGAAGCTTATCTGAAAGATAGAGCCCCCTTTGGCACATAAGTGTGCAGAAGTAGTCAAAGCCTCCTGGATTCCTGCAGGAGCACATTCCTTGGCACTGTCACTGCTGGAAATCTAGCTAGCCACATTCATTATTAAGCATTTAAACAACCCGACTATTTTTCTGATGAATAGTGGGATTTGGGGCTTTGCAGCATCACCAAGCAGCAGCACAGTGGGCTGAGCAATGTCCTGCTTACTCTCACATTCCACAGCCTGATGGGGCAGACCTGCAGTTGCCCTAAGCAGGTCCTGCTGGCTTAGCACATGTGTGCAGCACTGCTGTGCTGGCCCATGGCTCCAGAGACTGCTGGGACCATTTTCCTAAAAGCCATAAAATTTCACCCAGCACCTCTTGACCTCCAGCCACCAGCCAGAGAGACGCTTTCTATTCTGAGTTCACACCTCCATGCACAATGAATTTACAAAAACCCAACAATTGCAAGATGACAGACAGAAATAGGAAATCTGAGAGATATTTTCAGTCTACATCATCATCACATCAGCACAGTTGGACTCCTGAATATCAGTGGGATCCGCAGAGGCAAAGCAGCAGATGGCACATGCAGGCACTTACCAATGGCTTTCATAAAAGGCTCAAAATTTTCCTGGGACTGGAGTTCGTACTTTCCGGTGAAGCTCATGATGGAGAGGCTCTCTGTGCTCCCAACACAAGAGAAGGTGCCTTGCTGGTAAGCAGAGCTTGGTTTTATAGGTCCTTCTGCCCTAAAAGTTGGTTGGAGGTAAGATGATGTAATTTTTTTATGGCCATGTTCAAACATTAACATAAAACTGGGCAATGGTCAGCGATAAATTGATCTACATTTTACAGACCGCAATTTACAAAGTGGGGGCAGGGAAAATCCCATAAACCTGTTTTATGGAAGTAGCAACGTGGCATCCATAAACAAATTATAGAAATATAATTGTGCAGAGAGATTAATGATCAGAGGAATGAGCCAAGTCATCTAATCAACTTGCAGTCTGGAAGTGCACATCTGGAAGAGTGACTAAAAGACTATGGTGTGCCCTGGAGCTGGTGTTTCTCCTCCCTGATATGTGCACACTGGGTCTTTAGCACTGGCGTGAAGGGTAGTGGCTGCACCCTGGCAGGTACTAACTTGCTCACACCTTCAGATGTCTCGTGGTCCTCTGTTATGGTGGGTTTTGGTATAACCCAGATGTAGCAGTAGTCACAAAATCATCATTGTTCCCTAAGGAAAAAACACAACTCAAAATCAAATCCTGGGCTTGAACTGGCCTGTCCTGGAGAATGCAGTTTAACTCAGGCTCCATCGCTATGGCCTTGCCTCCAGAAAGGGGTTTCATGTGGATAGACGGACCAGTGCCATTAGCGATCAACCAATGCTATTGCCAGAAGCCACGGCTAAAAACCCTTTTCGTCTCCTTTCCCCAGAGGAGCCACAGTCACTCATGTACTGAAGGAGCATCCTGGCCCTTGGAGCTGCGTTTCTCCCAAATGGCACATCAGAAGCAGGGCCAGCAGCAGCCTCCAAGCTGAGCCCAATTCCTTCCTCCAAAGCAAGCCTCGGGACTGGGCTCCTCTCCCAGTGTGGTCCCCGTGGCTGAGCGTTCCCGGTTGCTGCATGGTGTCTGAGCATTTATCCTCTGGGTCTGGACTCCCAGGCTCAGCTTCTTCCTTTCTTCTCAACCTCTGCCTCAGTGAATTCTTCCCCCCTCCCAAAGTCACCAGCTCAGGGACTTTCCCCCTTTTCACTCATATGCCTTCTCCTCTTTGCAATTCTTCCATTCTGCCTTCTCATAGCATCTTTGGTCTGTTTTTAAGTAAAATCACAGATAACTGTGATAAAAAGATTTGTCTCCTTCCAACTGTGAGATGCTGCCAGAGCCCTCTGCAGCCGCCCGTCCTGCTCCTGCAGGCTCAGCCTGGAGCTGCCGCCCGCCTCCGCTTGTGTGCTGCGCTGGTGCACAGTGACGCTGCCAGGGCCAGATTCAGCCTCAGCTTCTGGTTAATTAGTACAGGCAGTGTCTGCCTGACAAGGCAAAAGAGAGAAAACCTTTGCTCTTCAGTGGGCAAAGTTGGCTGGGGGTGTCCATGGGGGAGATCCCCCCTCTGCGTCATGGCAGGGGCTGGGCAGATTCAGGGAGCGCTCGTGGGGGAGTTGATTCAGCACTTTGTTCAGAGTGTTTTCAGCTTTTTTTCCCTTTATCCTGGGCTTCCTAACAGGACTGACATCACCTTAGGAACTGCATTTCATTTTTATCTCTACCCTGGGTGAATACCCTGGGGTCACACAGGCCTGTGCTGCCACATGTCCCATTTCAGTATCTTCTTCATGGGGACAGGGTGATTGACCTCTCTAGCCAGGTCAGGCAGCAGCTGGAGCTGGCAGCTCCCGGCATCCCACCAGGTAGTATCTTCAAGCCATGGACCACTTGGAAGCATATGTGTGCCTCCCACAAATCCATGCCCTGGACTTCTGGCCGCTTGTCCAGGCAGTTTGGGTCCCCTCTCTTTGTATGATGGGGAGAGAGATTCAGACTTGAAAAAACACCTAAATGTTTTTCTGCCTGAATCACTTTGGAGCCTGGTGCTCCCAATGCACCATGGAGTGATTGATCACCATGGGAAAGCTCCAGCTCTGCGTGGCTCATTTTTTCCCCCTCTGTCATCAACTGGCGCAGCCTGGAGTTGTGGTTTCCATTCATTTTTCAGTGGCCTGCATTCGGCCATGTCTGTGCACATCCCACTGCTGGGGCAGATGCCCAGTTCTCACCCATTTCCATGTGTAGGCTAGGGAGAAGGGGTGGCTTCTAAGTCAGTAGGGGGAGAATTTTCTCAGGTAACTTCAGCTGCTTGCAGTGCAATGACTACCTCTGAGCTGATGTCTAGATGAGCTAAAGGAGAGAAATAGGAGATACACAACATAACTAGTGTCCCAGGGCTGCCTGCCCCCCTCTAGGCTCTCCAGAAGAAGCCTACATGACTAGGGCATTTGTAAATGCTTCATATTAGCGAAGATGGAAGGAATTACCCAAGGGAATGGCAGGGAGATGTGCCAGGGGAGGGTTAGGTTGGATGTTAGGAAAAGGTTCTTCCCCCAGAGGGTGATGGAGCACTGGAACAGGCTCCCCAGGGAGGCATCATGACACCAAGCCTGATGCTATTCAGGAAGCACTTGGACAACGCCCTCAGAGCCACGGTGTGAATTTGGCGTGTCGTGTGCAGGGACAGGAGTTGGACTTGATGATCCTTGTGGGTCCCTTCCAACTCAGGGCATTCTGTGATTCTATGATTCTATGAATCCAATCTTAGGTGCTTGAAGGAGCGCCTGGTATTATCCCTGACTCCCCCATCTCAGCCACTGCAGACTTCCCAGGACCACAGTCTCCATACCAGCTTGAAAGGAGATCAAACCACTGGGCTAATGAGACCTGAGCCTTATGAGGAAAGGCTGAGAGGCTTGGGTTTGTTCAGCCTGGAGAAGAGAAGGCTGAGGGGGGATCTCATCAATGCCTATAAATATCTGAAGGGTGGGTGTCAGGAGGATGGGCCGGACTCTTTTCAGTGGTGCCCAACGACAGGCCAAGGGGCCACGGGCACAAGCTGGAACACGGGAAGCTCCACCTGAACATGAGGACAAACCCCTTCCCTGTGCGGGTGCCAGAGCAGGGGCACAGGCTGCCCAGAGAGGCTGTGGGGTCCCTTCCCTGGAGACATTCACCCCCCGCCTGGACGCGGCCCTGTGCCCCTGCTCTGGGGGTGCCTGCTCCACCAGGGGTGGGACGGGATGAGCTCCAGAGGGCCCTTCCAGCCCCTGCCAGTCTGGGATTCTTTGTGATTCTGTTTCTTTTTCTGACCACCTCAGTGGAGAAAAAATGACAATCTGAAAACAGGACCTGAACAACAACCTAAAACTACTAAAAGTAATATATTTTTAGTATTTATCTGTAAGATTGGGAAAAGCCTACCAGATTTTGTCCCACAAACTTTTAAATGGTTATCATGCCTGGTCTGTGCAGCTGAACCATTTAGAAAACCACCAGAAATTGGGTGAGAACTCCTGGGCAGGCCAGGCTTCTAAGGTTTAGATGTCATGCACCAAATGTTAAAAGGAGAATATAATTCTTCAGGACTCTCTTGGTAGTTGGGAGAAATGGGCAACTTATGACAGAATTCACCCCACTTGGGACCCAAGTTGTTTTCTGCAGATAGCCTCTCCTCTCCTCACTTACTGTGCATAGATATAATACATCTATGCTCCCAACTTCAGTGCATTGGATAAATGTAAACTCTCACTGCTGGCAGGTTTGGAAATGCAACCAACTGATTTCTGATCAATGATCAAAAATAAAACCCCTTTGTTTTGTCTGCAAGTATTCTGCTGGACTTGTGTTCTTTCACTTCCCCTAGTAAAGAAATGCAGAAGTTGTTCTTATAAAAAAAAGAAGAAATCCATACTGAATGAAATTTGGCCAGGGTAATTATTATCTAGCCAGGCCTACAGAGCAAACAGCAGGTGAGATAAACTTAATCTCAATAGCAAAGTTCAGAATACTTGTACATCTCCCCACCAGAATACAGGATCTTTTAAAACATGACATCACTTTAACTTTCCAGGGCCAAGATAATACACGATTTGCATTAACACAAGGCCGAGTCAGCTGACCATTTGATTAAAACTAAATCCATACCCTAAAACCTGGACCTGGTTTGTAGAAAGAGAAAAGGCACGGATCATTTTCAAAAATTATTGAGGAGGCTGCTTCTTGTGGGAAGCCAGCAGGGACTTCGGTGTTTAAGTTGCTTTGAAAATAAAGTGTAGGATCTTAGAAGCTTGTCAGAAAAACGGACACAAGTGTTGCTTTTTGCACCTGAATCAAAGATATGGACACACAAAACTTGTCGTCTTCCTCCTAGCCATGGAGATATCCAAATTCTCTGTGTCCCAAGGTGACGAATCAGAGAAAAGCTGCTTGGGAGGTTGGGAGACCTCTGAAGGTCTCCGGTTCAACCTCCTGCTCAAAGCAAGAACATCACCAACACCAGATCAGATCAGCTGAGGCTTTGGCCATATCTCAAAACCCAGCCCCTCCGCCTCTCTGGGTACCCATCCTGGGTCTCCACCACCCACCTCTCGAAGAAGTGCTCAACCCAAACCTCCCAAAGGGCAAGTTGTGGCTGGTGCCTCATGTTATAACACCTGTCATAATCAAGAAGAGTTTGGTCCCATCATCTCTGTAGCTGCCCATGGAACAGTTGCAGTTTGTTATCACCTTCCCTCAACCCTTCCATGTGATTCCTGGTCCTGGCTCTCATGACCTAAACACTTTCCCTCAAGGGAAACTACCCTCCTACATTCACTGCTTCTTGATGATTTGGATGTTTTGGTGGAGAATAAGATTTTGAGTCTTAGGGCTCCTGCAGCAAAAATCTCTCTGCCTCCTCCAGTTTGAACCAAAACTTTGGTTTAAGCTCTGAACTCTGAAAAGGACTTCACAGACAGAGCCCTGTGTTGGGAGAGGCACTTTGCTGTAGCCCAGGATGGGGTACCTGGTAGCCTTTGTGGAGGTCTGGGAATGTCTTTATGCACCTCTGCCTCTTCTCTCACTCATCTATCCTACCAGTGACTGCCCAGACTTTGTGAAGCCTTTGGTTTCACCTCAGTGCTTTGGGAAGCTGGGACTAGGTTCTACATTAGGATTTTCTTAGCCAAAATGTGAAAGGCTACAACCCAGGGCTTTTGCTGATTCAGTCATGGATTTCTCCAGTGCAGGTCTGGTTGGTCACCCCAAAACACTTAGCCATTTTTTGAAGACCTTGGTCACAAGCTTGTCAATCACACATCTCCAGATGGGCTTCCCTCTGTCTCAACCCATATAATTGCTCGGGGCACCCCTGTTTCTGCTGTGCTTGAACCTGGGAACTTGGTCTGCTGCCCAGTTTTCACATATTTGGTCTGATTATTTATAATAGAATAGAATAGACTTATCAAGATTGGAAAAGAGCTGTAGGATCATCAAGTCTAACCATCAGCCCAGCACTACCATGTCTCCTAAACCATGCCCTTAAGTGCCACATCTACACATCTCTTAAATACCTCCAGGGATGGTGACACAACCACTTCCCTGGGCAGCCTGTTCCAATGCCTGACCACTCTTGCAGTAAAGAAATTTTTCCTAATATCCAACCTAAAACTCCCCTGGTGCAGCTTGAGGCCATTTCTTCTCATCCTATTGCTTGTTACTTGGGAGAAGAGACCAACCCCCTCCTCACTACAGCCTCCTTCCAGGTAGTTGCAGAGAGCAATAAGGTCTCTCCTCAGCCTCCTCTTCTCCAGGCTAAACCCCCCCAGCTCCCTCAGCCGCTCCCCAGCACACTTGCTCTCCAGACCCTTCCCCAGCTTGACCCTTATCCTTGAGGAACAAGGGTTTCTTCAGCAGGCCATATGGCTGCATTGCTTCAAAAGGTTGAATAGGATGGGAAAAGATGCTGCTGCTGCAAACTCTCTTTTCCTCTTGATTTCTATGAATTTTTCATTGTGCTGTATTACCAGGACAGCACTGAGATGAAATATGGCACCTTTCCCTGCTTTTTCTCTTTTTGAAACAGCCGTGGTGGTCTTCTGGAGACTGGCTGCCTGGAGGCTGTAACTTCCAAGCTGTAGACGTGCAAGCACCAGCTCATATTCATTTAGATTAGATATGCCAGTATCAGAGCCTTGATAAGACTGTTGAAAGCGGCAGCTTGTACAAAGTGCTGCTGCTTGATAAAGCTCTCCATTAATGCAGAAATTCAGCAAAAGGCAGCCCTCAGCCCTTGCCATCTTATTACAAAGGTCCCAAAGGGAGCAAAGGCTTAGTATTGCTTCTCCAAGGGCAAGGCAGCGGTTTCCCTGATAGTGTGAGACCTATCACTGCCTTAGTTTGCTTGCCAATGATCACCTGGGGAGCAGAGCTTACAGAAGAGCTGGCCTTTGCTATTGGGGTCTTGCCTTATAGCAGGAATAAAGCTGTTGGCTGTGCCACTCACCTCCCACTCTCTTGCCACAGATATCTGTGGTGTAGTGCTGTCGCCTCTCTCAGGGCATGTGGACCCTTGCTCACACCCTTGGAGGGCATATATTGCCCTTGCAACTTGGCTTTTGGTGGGATGAGGCTGTCCTCCATCCCACCACCCAGCTTATGGAGTCAGGGGACAAGGGCTGAAAACGGTGCTTGTTGCTATGGAGCTAGTTTGTGCCAGGGCAGGGAAAGAAAATGGGAAAGAAACGGAGCCTTTAGCAGTTAAGTTCTTGAGTGAGGAAGGTCTGGAAGAGTCCCCCAAAGCAGAGCCAGTGAACATTTAAGCAATGCAAATGTGCTTCATCTCACCTGACCACACACCTGCAGTGCAGATGTCTCCATCTGATCCAGGCACAGGATGAGCCCCTGAGACACAGGGGACAAACCTTTATAAGTAAACCTTCATTTGACCAAGTGGAGACTTGCATGTTGGGGTGCAAAGAGCAGTAGCCTCCAAGTGCCTACAGGTGGTCAGATGAAATCCTTTCTGGAGGGACACCTGGCTGTCACTCTGGGCCTGTGCTCTCCTCTCTAGCTGGCCCATGCTCTCCTCAATCCTGATTTATCAAGTACAGCAGCTCACTTAATGGATTGCAGCTAATTAGTCAAAGCTATTCAGGTCCATACAGGCATGAGAAGGAGTCTGTGCGTCTCCATGCCCTACTGTTTGTGTGTAAGTCCTGATGAGCAACCCATCTTACCACACACATGCACTGTATGAATGTCCCATTCCCTGAAATGACTTTTCATAAATGTAATAGCTCTGTCAAAGCAATTGACTTGGATTCCCACACCCATGATATCTAGCAGAGCCTCAACCTCTGGGATGATCATTACTCTGGTATCTTCACCACTCCAGAGTGAATGTGCAGATGCGCTGTGCCAAAGGCCAGTGTTCCTGTCTCTCTCTCAGCCAAATATACAACTACAGTTTATATTTAAAACAGGTAAGTCCAAACAAAAGCCCCCAAGACCTTCCCTAGCAGATGGTGCTCCTTGGTCAGGGAAAGCAATAACACAGGAGCAATGTACCAACCAGAGGCTTAGTGCTGAGGCATGACACTGCAGTGAGAAGGGCAGAGTGAGAGGTTGCATGGGGTCTGAGAGCGTTTGAGTTTTCACCAGGTTCACGGCCAGGGAGACACTCCACGGGAAATGACTATGGTGCCAGAGCTGTGGACAAAGTCCTGGACTGCCACCATGCATGTCCCACTAGGTGCTGCTGGCATGTTTGCTAGAGTCAAAGCACCTCCCTGAGCACAGGTATCCCCATTTTGTACATGAGCTTTAAACTAGATTTGAAGAAGGAAAGGGGTAAAACCAGGCTTGCTAGAGATAATCCTGGGAGTGGCATGCCAATGTTTGAGGGACGGTGTGCTAGCGAGGTCTTCAGTCTGCTGTCTCAGTGGAGGTAGAGGATGGAGATCTGTGTAGCAGCAAAGATACAAGGGTTATGAGTGTGTTAGAAACCATGGAAGCACCTGAGAATGGTCATGTAGGAATTAGGGTTTCCCCCCCCTAAAAAAAGGTGGTGGGACCAATAGCCCAGCTGAAGTGCATCTACACGAATGCATGCAGCATGGGCAGCAAACAGGAGCAGCTGGAAGCCATTGTGCAGCAGGAAAGCTATGATATAGTTGCCATAGGGGAAACATGGTGGGATGACTTGCACAGCTGGACTGCTGCAATGGATGGCACTAAACCCTTCAGAAGGGATAGGCAAGAAAGGAGAGGTGGTGGGGTAGCTCTGTATGTTAGGGAGTGTTTTGATTGTCTAGAGGTTGATGGTGATGAAAGGGTCAAGTGTTTATGGGTAAGAATCGGGAGGAAGGCCAACAAGGCACATATCATGGTGGGAGTCTGTTATAGACCACCCAACCAGATGAAGAGGCAGATGAAATATTCTATAAGCAGCTGGGAGAAGTCTTACAATCGGTTGCCCTTGTTCTTGTGGGAGACTTCAACTTACCAGATGTCTGCTAGAAATACAACACAGCAGAGAGGAACCAGCCTAGGGGTTTCCTGAAGTGTGTGGAAGATAACTTCTTCACACAGCTGGTGTGAACCAACTAGGGAAGGTGTCCTGCCGAATCTGTTGCTCACAAACAGAGAAGCTCTGGTGGATGATGTGATGGTTGGAGGCTGTCTTGGGCCTAGTGAGCATGAAATGATAGTTGTTGATTCTTGGAGAAGTGAGGAGGGGGGTCATCAGAACTGCTGCCTTGGACTTCCGGAGGGCAGACTTTGGCTTGTTCAGGAGCCTGGTTGACAGAGCCCCTTGGGAGGCAGCCCTGAAGGGCAAAGGAGTCCAGGAAGGCTGGGCATTCTTCAAGAAGGAAATCTTAAATGTGCAAGAGCAGGCCATCCACATGTGCCGAAAGATGAGCTGGCAGGGGGGAAGACCAGCCTGGCTGAGCAGAGAGCTTTGACTGGAACTCAGGGAAAAAAAGGAGAGTTTATGACCTCTGGAAGCAGGGGCAGGCAGCTCAGGAGGACAAGGATCTTGTGAGGTCATGCAAGGAGAAAATGAGAAGGGCCAAAGTCCAACTAGACCTTAATCTGCCTACTGCCATAAAAGACAATTAAAAATGTTTCTATAAATACATTAACAACAAAGGGAGGGCTAAGGAGAATCTCCATCCTATATTGGATG
Source organism: Phalacrocorax carbo (assembly GCF_963921805.1). Lineage (NCBI taxonomy): Eukaryota > Metazoa > Chordata > Aves > Suliformes > Phalacrocoracidae > Phalacrocorax > Phalacrocorax carbo. The sequence goes on along the minus strand of NC_087516.1, from coordinate 6,624,271 downwards.
TGGAGGGAAACATAGTGATCATGGATGAGGAAAAGGCTGAGGTACTCAATGCCTCCTTTGCCTCAGTCTTTAATAGTAAGACCAGTTGTTCTCTGGGTACCCAGCCCCCTGAGCTGGAAGACAGGGACAGGGAGCAGAATGAACACCCCAGAATCCAAGGGGAAGTGGTTAGTGATCTGCTACACCACTTAGACACACACAAGTGTATGGGGCCAGATGGGATCCATCCAAGGGTCCTGAGGGAACTGTCAGAAGTGCTCACCAAGCCACTGTCAATCCTTTATCAGCAGTCCTGGCTAATAGGGAGGTCCCAGTTGACTGGAACTTAGCAAATGTGACGCCCATCTCCAAGAGGGCTTGAAGGAGGATCTGGGGAGCTACAGGCCTGTCAGTCTGACCTGGGTGCCAGGGAAGGTTATGGAGCAGGACATCCTGAGTGCTATCACGTGGCATGTACAGGACAACCAGGTGATCAGACCTAGTCGGCATGGGTTTATGAAAGGCAGGTCCTGCTTGACTAACCTGATCTTCTATGACAAGGTGGATCCGCTTAGTGGATGAGAGAAAGGCTGTGGATGTTATCTACCTAGACTTTAGTAAAGCCTTTAACACGGTTTCCCCCAGCACTCTCCTGGAGAAACTGGCTGCTCATGGCTTGGATGGGTGTACTCTTCACTGGGTTAAAAACTGGCTGGATCGCCGAGCCCAGAGAGTTATGGTGAATGGAGTTAAATCCAGTTGGCGGCTGGTCACAAGCAGGGTTCCCCAGGGCTCAGTGTTGGGGCCAGTCTTGTTTAATAACTTAATGATCTGGATGGGGGGATCGGGTGCACCCTCAGTAAGTTTGCAGATGACACCAAGTTGGGCGGGAGTGTTGATCTGCTCGAGGGTAGGACGGCTCTGCAGAGGGATGTGGACAGGCTGGATGGGCAGAGGCCAATTGTATGAGGTTTAATAAGGCCAAGTGCCAGGTCCTGCACTTGGGTCACAACAACCCCAGGCATTGCTAAAGGCTTGGGGAGGAGTGGCTGGGAAGCTGCCTGGCAGAAAAAGACCTGGGAGTGTTGGTCAACATCCAGCTGAGCATGAGCCAGCAGTGCCCAGGTGGCCAAGGAGGCCAACAGCACCCGGGCTTGTGTCAGGAATAGTGTGGCCAGCAGTAGGAGGGAAGTGATCGTGCCTCTGTGCTCGGCACTGGTGAGGCCGCACCTCGAGTACGGTGTTCAGTTTTGGGCCCCTCAGTACAAGAAGGACATTGAGATGCTGGAGAGTGTCCAGAGAAGGGCAATGAAGCTGGTGAAGGGTCTGGAGGACAATTCTTCTGAGGAACAGCTGAGGGAGCTGGGGGGGTTTAGCCTGGAGAAGAGGAGGCTGAGGGGAACCTTATCTTTCTCTGCAACTACCTGAAAGGAGGTTGTAGCGAGGTGGGTGTTGGTCTTCTCCCAAGTAACAAGCACTTGGCAAGCACTGGAATAGGCTGCCCAGGGAAGTGGTTGAGTCACCATCCCTGGAGGTCTCTAGAAGATGTATAGATACGGAGCTTAGGGACATGGTTTAGTGGTAGACTTGGCAGTGCTAGGTTAACAGTTGGACTTGATGATCTTTTCCAACCTAAACAATTCTATGATTCTATGATGCACAGAAATGGACAGACTTTCTCAAAGTCACCTGGAGAACCTGGTAAAAAAAATGTGCTTTAACTGCTCAGCCTCCATAGCATCTTCCTTGCCAAGTCCCTGGTGGGTGATCACAGAGCCCATATCCTATGGGATTGCAGCTTTTGAGATAAAATTTGGCCCTGAGGTTTAATACAATCTTTTGGCATAGTAGGACAGGATTGCACAACCTTCTCAAGGTAATAGCATCTTCAGCGTCCCACTGTGGGAACCAGCATTGCACAATCTCATCCTCACACTCCCTTTGTGCTCTGCCTTTACAAGTAGGTCCTGCACTTTGGTCTACAAGACCCAAATCACAATACGGATGTCCCTGAGCTTGTTGTGAAACACCTCACGGTAAGTAAAAAGCGTTGCACCCAGCCATGGGGAAAGGGCGAATGTGCTGGTGGCTCCTTGCCCTGCAAAATCACCAGAGGTAGAGGTCAAAAAATGTGTGTGTGTACATTTGTAGGTGAGAAGAGGTGTTGTCCCACGTGGAAGTCCTACCTCATGTCACCTGGGATAATGACAATTTATATCAGATTTAGAGGGGGGGAGCCACATTTGCTGTAACAAGGGAGCAGCTTCATGCACTTTAAATCATTTACAGTTGTACATTTCTGCCTTATATTTCCTTGACATGAGGCTCAGACAAATGATTCTGGGTGCATGTTTGCCTGTGCAGCCGTAGACACTCTGCAGACTTCCCTAGCCCCCGTCTTCCCGTGGATCTCTGAAAGTCGCCAATGCGTGGGTCTGCCTTTGAGAAGGGCAGAACCGAAATAGTTTGATTTCTGGCAAAACCTTATAGTTTTTACCTGGAATCTCCCTGTTTTCTCTGTGAAAGTTCATACTTCTGTGCCTGAGAGGGCAGGGGGTACATAACTTCTTCAACAACCCCCAGCAACAAGCTTATATATTTTTTCTCAGACAACATAAATACGCTTCCCACTGGGACGTACTCTGCACAGGGTAGTAAGTGGCATTGCAAAACCCCAAACATCCTTATCACCCACTTAATGGACATGCCTGGCGTTGCTTGGGTCACTGATAGGTCCAAAAGCTTTTGCTTCTGTATGGTTTTCAGACACCAGGCAGCAAACAGGCAGAGGCAGGACTGGGTGATATAGGGAGATTTTTGTGCTGTTCAGGTTTATGCGATTTTTTAAATAAAATTTTATTACATTTTGAACATTCTGGTCCTGGTTGTGAGTTGGGGTCTTTCCATGTGCCCCTTTCTGAGTTCTCTCCTGGGGATAGGCGCCAGAGACCAGGAGGGTGATAAAACCCCAGGTCAGATCTCAGGGAGAAGATGGGGTGAACATGAAGAACCTCCTTCCCACCTTGCGCTTGCTCAGGTCACCCACCTTTGTAGCCTGGCCTCCTGCTGCAGGACATCACCCCGACTCCTCTACCTCAGCTCAAAAATGGGGCTTTTTGGAGGTGTTTCCTGGCTGGTGCCTCAAATCCCTGCGGGATGGCTGGGTGTGCGTGGATGGAGGGAGCTGTGCGAGGGTGGGAAAGGCTGGGTGCAAGCAGGTCAAGCCTCCGCCGAGGCTGCGTTGGTGCATCTCCTCCGTGGATGCAAGGCATTGCCGCCATCTAGTGACACGGGGATTCACTGGTGGCTCTGGCAGAGCCTGTGCTCCCCGGCGCTGCTGGGCCTGGGGATGCTCTGCTAGGGGCGTGGAAAGGGGACCCAAACCCAACGCATTGCTTGTGCTTGGGACATATAGGGGGAGAGGATAGAAACCTGCTCAGCAAACACGAACCTGGGAGTGTTGCAGTGCTTTCCTTCGAGTGCTGCAATGCTCTGGGGTGAGACCTGAAATTTTGGGGGGACTCGTGCAGGAAAAAATTAACTTCTCATGGCTGTACGTGCCCTTCTGTTTCCTTGTTCCTCGCCATGCTTTGGGATGCCTTTGGTGGGTGGAGAGGCTGAGGAAATTCCATGTGGAGGCATGAGAACTGATGCAGTACAAAGGAAGGTTGGAAAATCCTGACAGCACCTTAGCTGGGGTTTGCAGATACAGCTGGTTACTGACAGGTGAGTCCAAAGAGAATGAACTGCTTGGAACAGACAAGGTCCAAAGTGGAAGTGCAAATCCCAGCAAGAATAGGGAGGCACTGGGTAAGACCAGGTTAATTAAAAACAGTTACATTTCCCAGCTCTTGGTCTGTTGCTGGAGTGGATAAGCCCAGGTGGGCTGGTATGCAGCAGCACAGGCATGCTCCTCCTCTCTTTTTTTTTCTTTTAAAATTCAAAAAAACCTTAAAGAAATGGCACTTTAAACATGAATGCATGGAGCTTGCAGGGCTGAGCCTGGGAAAAGCCCTCCCAATAAATGGCACTGCTGCCCTGGTACATGCCACAGGTGCTTCCCCTGGGCTCTGCACTCACCTGTGGCTGCCACATAAACAATCCCTGCCATCACAGCATCAGCCAATGATCTCATTAGCAAGGGCTATCGCTGCTGATAGGCCCAGGGCATGGATCAGGGCATCCCCTGGAGGGATGTAATGCTGAAGGGATCATTGAATTCATTGTAAGTGCTTCACTTTAAAAAAATAAAGAAATGAATCAGTGAATCACACAGCTAATGCACCTGTTGAAAGAATTAGACATACTGTAAGTCAATGCCCAGAGACATAATGTCCCATGGTGGTGGGGTAGGCAAGGTCCCATCAGGGTGTACTGGGTGAACACAGGAGGTGCTCAGATGCTTGTTGGTGATACTAAACTATTACATTGGTAATAAAAGCTATCAGCTTGTGCAGCTTTTTCTAGGGATTTGATCTTTTCCTTATTCTAGCCTAAATTTGAGCTAGGCTCAAAGTGTGGTCTGTTCTGCATGGGCAGAGAGTGCTACAAGGAAGGCAAATCCTGAATTCACCTCGGTACACTGTTGTGGGAGAGGTTAGAGGACACAAATCATGTATCCTGCAGCTTTTGGTATCTTCTTTATTTCTAGTATTTCATAGTTTTGTCCAGAGATGGTACTGGACTTTTTTGTGTCAGCTACTACTGGAGCATGATGAGTAAAAAACCCTTTCAGAGCTGGTAAACAAGGAAGGGACTAATAACTAACCCAGCTGAGTATTAAAGAATCATTTACCCTCCCAAAATACATGGGGTGTTAAAAATATATGGGACTGAGAATATAATCTCTTTACACCACTTTGCCACTGTGTGATTTGTTCTGCACGTCAGGGCCAGCTGAGGCGAGTGGCTGATGCCGAGACCAGCCACTCGCCTCAGCTGGGCAGGTGACCCTGGAGGCTTTCAGTGACTGCAGGGGTGGCCCTGGGGAAGTTTTACCATCAGTTTAAACCTGAGCCATCCCTGAAGAGCAAGGTCCTGCCCTGCTGCCTGTTTTTTCCAGCATCCCCTGGGTGTGCAGCTGGAATGGGGAGGGACCCCCATTACAGGTCAGCACCCCACTATATGCCAATGTGCCATAAGGACCTAGTGCCTGTGGGTACGGAGAGGACCCTGGGACCGCAGCGGGTTTGGGTGGCTCAGGCTTCCTCTTTGGAACATGATGAGAAATGTTGGGCACAGACATCTCCTTAAGGTGGGGAAATGCAGGCTGGTTGGGTGATATAACTGATATAATTATAGATAACTAGATCCCTTTCTAGCTGATTTCCTAGAGGTGGTCAAAAAATGGAGATTATTAACACAGCTCTTTCCCACTGGGTAAGCTCAGATTTATTATTATTAAAAGGCTGCTGTTTGCTTCCTGCACTGCTACAGCTGCCTTGTTTGACCTTGAGGAACACCATCATAGGCAACTCTGCCCAGAGCCTGAAATTTAGCTTCTGCCTCCTGCTGAGGAGCTTGCAGTAACAGTTCTTTTTGGATGTTGGGTGTAGAAAAGCCCATTTCCATGTCGGTGCTCAGGGCAAGGACCAGGCCACTCTCTACCAGAGACTTTTCTCATGGCTCCAGTTACTCACCAGAATTAGAGAGGCAACGCATATTGGGTTGGGCTCCAAAGCTTTGGCAGATGATGTGTCCCTTATGCCAGACGTGGACTTTTGGATTCATGCCTGGATGTTATCAGCCATCCTTTGTACCTTTGCACCATGCCTTCCTGGGCTGAAGTCCCCACACACGCTCCAGCAGCACACGCTGCGCTGCACCTTGGGTCTGTGCAGCCACTAGCCCTTCAAAAAATACTTAGTATTTATTAAACTAAAAAGTAAGGAAGAGGATGCATAGCCCTTCCCTGCACTGGAGAACTTAGTTTTTGCACAGCCCCGCTTGTGTCCCCTCTCCCTCCTGTGCCTCAGTTTCCCCATCAGTGGGACAGGGCTCTGACGACCTCCCAGCCTTGCAGGCTGAATGTGTGGCTTTGCACAGCTGAATTACAGACTGATTTTGCTTGGAAGGGACCTCCAGAGGTTTCCAACCTAAACCCTGCTTTAAGCATGTTCAATCTCAAATTTAAATCCAACTTCACAGTTAAATCAGGTGGCTCAGTGCTTCCACAGCTGAATTTTGAGTTTCTCTAGGATTATACTGGAGACAACAAGCTTGATCCCCCTCAGGGTTAAAAGCTATGTCCTTATATCTAACTAGATTTCTCCCCAGCTGCAGCTCATGCCTGCTGCCCCTCGCCCCGATGCCCGATAACGCCAGGAGCAGCTCGGCTCCATCTCTCCCGCATATTCCCATCCCCAGGCTCGGTGCAGGGCGGCCACTTCCACCGGCTGCGCCGCGGCAAGGGGAACGTTGGCAGGTTGCAACGGGGAGAAGTTTTCTGTGAGCACAAGTGCAAAGGGTGGCTGGGCTGCAAGCGGCGGCGGCAGTGACGGCGAGTTGCTTGGACACTTTCCAGCCTCTGCGTGGGGTCAAGCGGCCCTGCAGCCTGCCGTGCCGTGCCGAGGGGCTGCACCGTTAGCCGGAGTGCCTCAGGTGGGAACGGCTATGGGGGTTCATGGGGTTGGGGTGAGAGGAGGCTTCTCCCGGCAGTGCTGGCGGCTGCTCGGGAGGATTTGCATGAATCTGGTAGATTTAGCTCAGCCCTTCCTACACTGAGTTAAATCCTGTCCTTAGTTTAACCCCTTTGAACAAAATCAGCCTGCTCTAAAAACATGGTTATTTCCTTTTATTTATTCCTTTTATTTATTTTTTAAATTTTAAAATTCCAGCTTTTGCAAATAGCCTGCAGGGGACATGACGTGCTTGCGCAGCGACTCCTGCACTGTCAGGGCTTTTGCTCAGGCTGGGAAGTGTCTCCTGGGCAGAGTGGGAAGGGCACAGGGAAAGTCTCGGGCAGCATTTCCACTGTCCACAAAACGCCGTGTGCCCTCCAGCGGCTCTGTCTGCTCTACCTCCCCACGGTGTGGAATTTTTTTAGGGGGATAGGCGCTTTCTTCCCTGAGGAGCTCTGTCTGTCACATGGGAAGTTTTGGGGGGAGTCAGCTTGGGATGTGGGGCTGTTCCCAGTGGGTGGGATGCTCTGGGGCCCTGGCAGTGACTGTGGTGCCTCCCCAGAACCCATGGGCTATGTCAGCACGCGGGGAGGTGCAGGGGCCGTCGACTTTGAGGGAGCCCTCTTCTCTGGCTACGCACCCGATGGGGGCCTCTTCATGCCCCAGCACATACCCTCGCTGGACGGGGACACCCTGCGGAGGTGGAGCTGCCTCTCCTACCAGGAGCTGGTGAAGGAGGTCTGCTCCCTCTTCATCACAGCTGAGCTGGTCCCGCGGAACATGCTCAACGGTGAGCCTCAACCATGCAGGGAGTTGCTCGCAGGGATGTGCATGAGGATTTTGGGGTGTTCAGATGCATCTGCCTGCCTTCACCCCACCCTCTTTGCAGCTTTCCGAGGATGGAGCCTGTTGTGCCATTGTCTGCTCCTTTCTGTACCCTGTTCTCCTCTGTCACTTCTCTGGGGCTTGTTACCTCCTGGAAAAGGTGTCCCCCATAGTCCTGCTCGCTGCTCCAGACCTGCCCTCCCACCAGGGCTTTCTGCTGCTCCACACTCCCATTGAGATCTGGTTTTTGATGTTTTTAAACATTTAACAACTATCACTTCCACAAGAGGGCAGCTACAACCTCTGTCTCATTGGCACTTCATGACAAAATTTGGGTTTCCTGTATTTCATATTTTAACACAGTTTGCTCTGATTTTGTCAAGTGTCCCCTGGGGTCTCTCACTGTAGAGTTACTGGAGACAATAAAGTGGGCTGGTTTACTCCTAATAACTAAGAATAACTTGTAGGATATCTCTCAGCCCTCCAGCTGCTGAAAGTCTTTAGTTTGGTTGAAAGCTTCCCAGGAGCACGAAAAGTACAGATGCAGGAAGCCATGGGTCAGAAAAATACTCCTCTACCCAATCTAACAGCCCCTCTAACCATTTTCCTTCTAGACCTGATTGACAGGGCCTTCAGCAGGTTCAGACACAAGGACATCGTCCATCTGTCCAGGCTGAAAGACGGGCTAAATGTTTTGGAGCTGTGGCACGGGGTTACTTATGCGTTTAAGGATCTGTCCTTGTCCTGCACGGGACAGTTTTTACAATACTTCTTGGAGAAAAAACAGAAGCACGTCACTATTCTGGTGGGTGAGTATGCCTCTGTGTGTGGGGTAGAACTTCTGGGCAGGTCTTTACCTTGAGAGCCATCATCCCACAGCCCTCCCCATAGATGCCCTGGGGTGGTATTGCCTCGTGGGTGGCTGGTTAGTGATCTCCAGGCAATGCCACGGTGGCTGCTTTAGCCAAAATCATCTCATAGAGCATCTCTGCATCTTTTTCTTAAAGGCCAGTGATGCGGGTTTGACTGATGCATCAATTTTTGCTTTTCTTCATTCTCCCTCACTTTGAAACAGGGACTTCAGGGGACACGGGGAGCTCGGCCATTGAGAGTGTGAGAGGGCAGAAGAACACGGACATCTTTGTTCTCCTGCCCAAGGGGTTCTGCACGCAGATACAGGAACTTCAGATGACCACTGTCATTGAAGACAATGTTCATGTCTTTGCTGGTTGGCATTACTGTTGGACTGTCCACTTTATGGCCCTACTGTGTCAAAACCGTAACCCTAAAAGTCTCAGGGCACTGCTGCTTTAGCACCTACAGCCAACTGGCTTGTTGACATCATGGCTACTGTGCCCAGACATGTGGCTAACAGGAGCCTATAGCAGACATCCCCACTCTGATGAAAAGTGGTTCAAGGCTTCCTTTTCTCCTGGCCACAGATCAGAACTGCCTCCATGCAGGTGGTTGGTGTTTAGCTGCACTGAATTCAGCACCATTTCTTGGCACTAAAAGGATTAAGAGTCACCACTTCCCTCCATCCCCTCACCGCCATGGGTGGTCCATCCCCTACCTCTGTGCCGCCCCCATGGTTAGGGATCACTGCTGGGTGCTTGAGCTGTGTCCATAGACTCCTCTGCTCAGCCAGGTCTCACCTTGGCATCTCATGGAGGATGCAGGCATTTGCATTCCTGGCAAATATACACTTGGCGTAAGCAAGAGCCCAGAGTGCAATGTCTGCAGGAACCACCTGGCATCCATGTGGTGGTACTCAACCGCTGGCTTGTACAGCCCCAAAGGCAGATGGGCAGCTCAGGACACCCCTGGCTGCAGCAAACCCCGGGGCTTGAGACTGGCCCTATTTCTGAGCAGAAATACTTTGTTTGCGCTGATGTTGGCAGATCTAATCTTTCTTTTCTCCTTTTGACAGCTCATGGGAACAGTGATGAAATCGATGACCCAATCAAGGAACTGTTCGCTGATGTTGATTTTGCCAGAAAATATAATCTGATGAGCTTGAATTCAGTCAATTGGTCTAGGATTATGGTGCAGATTGCTCACCACTTCTACGCTTACTTTCAGTGCGCTCCGTCCCTGGATACCACCCCACTGCCAGTGGTGGAAATTGTTGTGCCAACAGGAGGAGGAGGAAATGTCACAGGTGAAGGGAAAAAAGATAGGTTAGATAGGGAAGCGAGAGAGTGCTGTGACTTATAGTCTAAAAGCACTTTGCAGATGCCAGGTATTGCTATTTATTAAAACACCCACTCTCTGGTAGGATTTCTTCAGAACCACTTAGATTTTATTACTCATGTATGGTTATTACTCACTCAGGTGTCACTGATGATTTGCAACGTGCAGAAAATCCCAAACCACCCTTTGATGATGACTGTAGCTATCCTGAGGATGGGCATATTAGAAGAGGACAGAATGTGCTTGATCCAGAAAAGAGGGAAAATACTGTGGCTCTGTTTTCCTAAGTGAGACATTAACAGAGGTGTGGAGCCCTGCCTGGTCCTACTCTGGTTTGCACGGTAGTGTGCAGTCAAGAGAACCACTCCTAATTGCATAATCTGGCCTTCTGAATGTGAGTCCTAGATTGCCTCCATCCCAAAATCGGTGTACAGCTGTTTTATGAAAGCAACAAAGGATTCGATGCACTCACTGTATTTCCAGGCTGCCCATTTGAGCCAGCATTAATAAGACACAAGACCCAAAAGATTCATCTCTCTTGCTTGAACAGCAGCTGCCTGACCTCTCGGTCCCCTGCCCATCCATCTTCAAATCTGGAGATGCCCAAGGGTCAGTGTTCGATGGCCTGACATGGCAGGAGAGCATTGCATCCCAGGATTTTACCATCTGGTGCTTGACCAAAGCGTTGTAGATATCTCAGAGACTATTAGGGAATGTCATTTGTAGCTGCTTCTGAACTATATGCTCAATCAATTTGTAGTGACTTCTTTGCTAAATCTCCTTTGAATGTTTCTTCATCGAGCATGCATGCATTTTTTCACTTTTTTTCTAGCTGGCTGTATTGCCCAGCAAATGGGTCTCCCGATTCGACTTGTTGCCGTGGTTAACAGCAATGACATCATTCATAGGACTGTTCAACATGGAGATTTCTCACTGTCAGAGAGTGTGAAGGCTACGTTAGCATCAGCCATGGATATTCAGGTATGTAATGAATTGGCCAAAATGGGACAATACAAAATATTATATATTTTTATCATGTTCCCCCTTGTACTCTGTTTTACCTGGTTTATGAGAGCATAATTCCGTGACTGGCAATGCCTCTCAGTAATGGATTATTAAGAGGTGTAACTCATATTGAGCATTTATGCTTCAGACTGATGAGCTGAGATAGATCAAACACCTTCTTCCTCATTTTCAGGGCTTGACTTTGTAATCTTCATTGTTAAATGCTGCATTTCTGAGGTTTCATTATGTGCAAGGTTAGCAAGAGAGGGGTGTTTTCTCAAAATGTGACACAGAAAATACAGAAAATTATAAATCCCACCATGTCATGTTGATGCTTCTGAAAGGCTTCACTAAGAGCAAGAGAAGAGACCAGGAAGAAGGTAGGGAAGCCCAGAAGAAATGCCTCATCTGTGACCATCTGCAGTTTGCTCAGGGAAAAACAAGTCTCAGCAGGCCGGGAAAGGCCTCAGAAATGAAAAGTCATGGAGGTACAGAAACCAAACACCTGGAAGCAAATACCTCCCGTTTCATACCTACCCTGTGATCCACAGGGACTGGATCTGCTTCCAGACAAGTGACCAAAGTGTGAAACACTTGGTGTTGTATCGCTGTGGCCTTACGCTACCTGGATTTTCCAAAAGCTGTTCAAACATATTAGGAGGACCTGGGAGCCTGAGCGAACTGCCATGCTTTGCAGTCAGTAACCCATTATGCCCCCAACACCAGGCTTCTGTGGTCTGCAGCCTGACTTTCCTCCCAAGGCACGGATTTGTGGAGCTCCTCAAGGCTCAAAGGGTAGCTGGGCTCCTCTCTTGGCCCATGTCTCTTCAGTAGCACTAGTCTGCTGAGGTGCCTAAGCATGTGCCAGACTTTGGGATCGTAAGGGAAGACAGCCAGGCGAGGTGATGTCCAGAGATTCCTGAGGAGCTGGATGGGTGTATCCCTCTGCACATCCCTCTCCATGGCTGACTGGGGCATCACTGTATAGCTCACATCTGAAGCATCCATGCAAATATTTCCATATCTGAGCAGATCATGCTGGAAGGAACCTCGGGAGGTCTCTAGTCAGGACCTTCTCAAAGCAGGGTCACCCATAAGGTCAGACTGGGTTGCTCAGGGCTTTGTTCAGTCAGGTACTGGAAACCTTCAAGGATGGAGAGTGCACGGCCTCTTTAGGTTGCCTATTTTGCAGACAAGCTGGAGCAGAGAAAACTCTCCAGTTAGACACTAACTGAAGAGTTGAAGGTGAAGCAAAAAAGTGTAGTGTGGATGAGCCTTTCCAGGAGAAATTCTAGGAGACACACAGCAGATGCTGTGTCTTTGCAGTACGTGAAGCCAGCCAGGGGCTGTTCTCTGGGAAGCACCATGCAGTTCATGTCCATGTGCTGAAACTTTCCTAGGGAACAGTCCCCAGCATGATCGGTCCTCCAAACTGGGCCCACTGGTTCTCTTGGGTGACTCTTGTGGCATGGGACAAAACCAGACCAGAGAGCTGGCTAATAAGATAAATGGCAAAGCCAGTGCTCACACCAGTGTCCTGGACCAGTTCGACTTACTGGTGTTGATGTAGTCATCTGCAGTGGAAGCTATAAGGCTGGTATAAATGGAGGGTGAAGAAGAAAGTCTGGATGTGGGACCAGCAGAAGGAAGGACAGGAGAAGGGGTGTCAAGAAGATGGTGCTGGAGGTACCTCTGGTAGGACGTCATCGAAGTCTAGGCACACTAACATGCAGCTTCTCAGGACAGCCAGATTGGGAAGCAGAGGACAGCCTAAACCAGGGGACAGCCTAAAGCAGGCTACGCCCAGACTCAACTGAAGATTACAGGCTGGAGGCCCTGGGAGATGATGGTGGGAAGATGAAGAACAGGACTGGGGCCATAAGCCACTCAGATAAGGACACGAAAGACTAAGTCAGTCCTAACGACTTGCTGAGGTAGGACGGGATGGAGAGACAAAAGGTCACAGGCATTGTCAGCTGCTAAAAAGTATAAAGAGCTCACCCAAAACCAGCACTTGAACCCAGGAGATGTGATGAAGTCTCAGCAGTTGGTGCCCCTTGTCCTGTCTGTCCCTACAAGATATCTTGGCCAAACCACCTGGAAGAGCATTTGGTCCTTGTGAGCATGTGGGAATGAAAGAGTGAGTGGTGAAATTCGTTTGGGACCCTCCTGTATGGTCTTGCACTGAGTTCTGCTGCAGTGTTGCAACACTGATTGCTACATAGCCATACAGGCCAGTCAGGCCCTATATGTGCCTTATGTGTTCATAAAGATTATCGGTCAGCCCTGCAGGGAGCTGGGTGTCTCACGAAGTCACGCAGGAGCTGGGTGACTCACAGCAGCATCTGCAGCACTGAGTAAACAGCTGGATATTTCTGGTTCTCAGATACATAATGTGTTATTAGCCTGGGTTCTTCAAGGTGATTGTACAGATGTGGTCACGCTATTGATTTTATCAGTCTTCCCTGCATTAGTTTTTGTTTTTTAATCTGATGGTCACAGCCAGACTTCTCTGACAGGTCAGAGATCTGAAAGACATTGTACAAGTTCCTAAAGACTTGTCTTGGGATGTAGGTATGCAGGGGGAAAACACAAAGCCCACCCCAGCTTCCACCAACTAAAATGTGGCAGTAGGACCTCAACTCTAATTAGATACCAGAGAATCCACACAGGTGCTCACCCCTCAAGACATATGCTCGAATTTCCACTGCTAACCTATTCCCTTGTTGTCCCAGGAGCCTTATAACGTGGAGAGGATCCTCTGGCTTCTCTCAGGCTCCAACAGCCGCCTGACAAAAAAGCTGATGGAGCAATTCAGCGTGTCAAAAAGCCTTAAGCTGCCGGAGGATTTGCACAGAAAGGTGAGTTCCTCATGCATGTGGCTCAGCATGTGTGTGCGTGCAAGGAGATTTACCGCTACCAGTTATTTTCAACTCATTTTCTGAATAAAATTTAATAGTGGAGAGTTTCCAACCAAAAATGTAAGTGTGAAGCCAGAGGAGTTTTATATCAGTTGTGTGCATGGGGATGTTTGTTTTTTTTTTTTAAATACCCTCTTTCTTCTTTGCAAAACTGGTTAAAAACTGCCTACAATTATTTAAGCAGAATATGCAACCACCCCTTCCTTGGCCACTCCAGTGCCGGCATTGGCCGGGCACCGAGGCATCGTGCAGCAGGTGCTGGCACAAACCGAAGAGTGGCTTTTGGGAGTGCATTTGCTGGGTTCGGTGCTGCAATTCAGCCTTGGTGTTGTGGCAAATGGGAGCACGAACGCAAAGCAGAGAAAAAGACAATAGGAAACAAAACATTTCAGATGGAAAGCTCTTCTGGCCAGATGCAATAATCTTGCCCCTTCCCACCCAACACACACTGTCCCCCACGGAGCATCCTTTGCCCGGTGCCTGCTCCTGCTTGCACAGCAGCAAAATATAGAATAAAACCCCCCATATTATTAAAAAGAAAGAAGAGCTATTACACTGAGGTGGGTTTTACAAGCCCTCAGAAACTCCCTTGGAGCATGCAAATAGCAGTGCCGAGGGGCTCCTCTCCACCCATGCTCCCAGCACATGGGGACAGAAACCCCTCACTCGTGCCCTGACCCTGTGGCCATTTCCAGCAGCGCCTCATCTCCTGGCTGCAGCAGCAACTCATTTCCCTTCAGTCCCTGGTGAGCTCCATCCTCCAGACTCCCTATTTCGAACTGCTTTGCTGAGTGCCCATGGCACAAGCCCATCTGGGAATGTGGGGGTGGTGATGCCCTGTGCAAACCTCCCTGTTTTCCCCGGGGTTGCAGCTCTCCGAGACCCTGCGCTCATGCTCGGCCTCTGACAAGGACATCGTGCGAGCCATGCAGCGCTGCTGGGAGGAAAACCGCTACCTGCTGTGCCCCCACTCTGCCGTGGCTGCTCACTACCACTATTCCCAGCCAGATGGGTAAGGACAGCTGTGGTAGGGAGCATCGGGGACTGGAGCATCACTTCTCCCTTTGCTCCTGCAGCATTTCCAGCTCAGGGCTCGCTTATATCAAAAGTTTTCTTGCTTTCTTTTCTTTTCAGCACACCCCGGTGTTGCTTAGCTCCAGCCTCTGCAGCCAAATTTCAGGACGCCCTGCTCCGGGCTGGCCTGGCTCCCCAGCTCCCCCCTGAAATCGCTGCCTTAACAGCAATGGAGACCAGGTCCACTCCCCTGGAGCGGGGACAGGACTGGGCACAAGAGCTCCGGGAGCAGATCGAAGCCACGGCACAGCGGCGGGGGGTCACTGGGCAGGGAGTCACACAGACCTGAGCTACTGAAGCATGGCTGGCTGATGCCTCCCAGGGCTCATTTTCCATTCCCAGAAGAGCCCATGTTGCACTGGGAGAGGAGCCTGCTGTCTCCGTGCAATGAATTATTACCGGAACACCCTTCACTGTTGAATTATATAGACTATTTCATAGCATTTTCAGTAAAGAGCTCTGCAGCTGGATCCTCTTTTTCCTAGAAATTCACAAAAAATGATTGAAACTCTGAATAAACCTGCCTGTTCCATCATCACATGCTATTACAGAAAGCTCCCTTAGCACTACCCACAGCCATTCCTGAGCATTATCCAGCGATTCTGGCCCCGTGCTGGGATGTTCATCCCAGAAGTGCCAGCAGCACCCGAGGTCCTCAATGGGAAAATTATGCAGGGCTGGAGTGGATCCGCTTTCCCCATCCCCATAATTTAAGCAGTGCCAGGGATCATTCCCAGGCATCAATACTTGCTCAGTGATAGTGTTAAAAAGCAGATGTTTTCCCTGGACTTGTTTATTTTAAGGAGCTGCTTTCCAGTGCTGCATCTCACTGCTTTTGGCCCTAGTCCTGCTGCAGACTCTTCCCAGGCAACTTCCACTGAAACAAATAGGAAATGGGAAATTCCCCTTATCTTCAGCCTGAAACTTCAGGTCTGTCAATACTGAGTTCCCATTATATACATATATAAATACCGTGTGTGGGAGCTGCCTCCACAAGTCATGCATCTGGCAGGAATCTCTTGTGCCTAAAAAAGGGGGGAAAAAATAGGAATAATTACACCAGGGGGAAAATCCCCCTTTGCCATAAAAAAAAAATAAATCCCCCTTTGACATCAAAGGAAGTCCCGTAATGGGAGGATTAATTTGAAGGTTTAGTGGCATTTAGCAGGTTAAAAGTAAATTCTGTGATGTGAGTCAGCATGGGATGGATGTTGGAGAATGTGTGGGAAGCTTGGCCTGGGCTGCAAGCTGCCGTGCTGGCTCCTGGGCAGCCTTTTCCTCATCATCCCCCAGCACACCCGGCCCTGCGCTGCCTCCTTCCATCCCACCTAAACCCTGCAGGAGAGGAGGGACCCGTGCCTCCCCCAGGGCAGGGGCCCAGGCTGCCCCATCCCAATTAATGGGGTGAGGAAAATGACTTAGTTGAAAATAATGCAAAAAACCACAGTGCTTGGATGCTGAATGTTTTTAATGCTAACAGCTCTACAGTTGCATGGATTGAGCAGTTGGGAGGAAAACGGTGGTGGGGTCCAGGCAAAGTCTGATGACGAGGCCATCATTCACCCCTCTTTAAGAGCCAAACTGGCCAGCAAAATAGATCTTATTTAAGGACTAATGTGACCTCATCCCCAGGAACAACCTTGCCCCAAAGGATGACTTTGCACTGGGGGGCGGTGCAGCAAGTCACTGGTGGGTCGATGAGAAACCCCCCGATCTCATCTGACCCCCGTGGCCAGCTGTCCCTTTTGTTGATGCACACATTATACTTGTTGGACTCCACCACCTTTAATAGCTGCCTCTCCAAATCTTGTGGTTCTTGGCCAGGGAAGGCTGCCCGGTTGTAATTTAGCTCTTAATCATAGCTTAAGACACCCTGCAATGGGGGAGAGGCCTGAAATTGCACCCAGCTCTGCATCCAAACGAGAGGCTGCAAATCCAGCTTGCTGCCTGGGACCAGAGCGGGAGCGGGGGTGGGAGAGCGAGGGGCCAGACCCGGACGCCCAGCCGGGGAGCACTGGGAAGGATGGGGTGAGGCATGCTGGGCTTACAGCTCGCTGAAGCACTGGTGTGTTTTGCAAGCAAAAAGCGTGGCAAATAACATCCCCACGCTCCTGTCTCGAAGCAGCCAAATAGGTAAAGGGTCCAGCCTTGCTGCAGGAAAGCAGCAGACAGTGCCTGTGCAGGCTGAAAGGGGGTTTTGTTCTCAAACACCCCTGAGAATGCCCCTGTGGGGTGAGGGTGCTGCTTCTCCCTAGTGAAAACCAGATCGTTTTTGGGCAGGACACTGCAAAACTCTCTCTGGGATTTCTGGAGCAGAAGTGCAGCAGGAAAAGCTTGTTTCTCGCCTGCAGCCGAGGTGGAGGGAGCACAGACAGGCTCGGCTTGCAGGAAGGCTGCGCTCCCGCAGAGGGCAATGCATGGCCGCCCGTGGCGGCCCAGGTGCCCGGGTTGTGGGGTGAACCTGGCCTCGTGGGCCTGCTGTGTCCCACCGCCCACTCGGGCTGCTCCCACACCAGGGGCTTTCGCTCCCACTTTGGCCCCAAAGCGGGTGCTTGGGGTTCTGCTTGCTTCTCGTCAGGTCTCTGTCTGGGAAGCAAGGTCAGCCTTGTTTGATGGAAAAATGGAAAACACAGGGAGGAAAGCCATGCAGAAAGGCGTGACTCCTTGCATCTCCTTGGCCAAGGCATCTCCTTGCCCAAGTCTTTGATGGGCAGCTGCAAGCTCTGGCAGCTTGAGGTGTTCCCGGGCTTAGTGATATATTACTTCTGCACCTTCCAAGCTGTTCAGGCCAGACTTGTGAAATAATTAATCTTATACATCAATTACTCACACTTTTCCCCAGCAAAAATTCCAGTTTCATGCTCCTGACCCCGAGCAGGTCCAACCCACACGTCCTAGGAGAAAGCATTGTCCACAAGCAAGTGGCCATCCTCCACATGGACTCCATGTCATGCCAGAGATGTTCCCCTGGAGGTTGGGACACCTTTCACACTGAGGAACATGGCTGGGATATACTTCTAACCCCTAAGTACCTCAAGTAGGAAGTACTGTATAGGGATGGAGATGCAACGTGTTGGAATGTAAATGCAGTGCGTTGGGGAGAGGAATAGGGTCCCCCATGGTTCAGCTGGAGGTTTCTACCCAACAGCTTACACGTACCAAAGCATCTTGCTGTTCTGTAGCCATTTGTTGGTGTGCCCAACACGGGATTGGGGCACTTGTCCCAGCATGAGTTGGGATTTGTCTGGCTAGGCGTGGGGTCTACCCTTTAAGATGTCTGCCTCCGAGCTAGCGGTTCATCGCTCCAACCATTAACAGTGCCATTAAGAGTGCTGTTAATTAAAGGGGGACATGGGATGACTGGCTGTCTGCAGTACTGGCTGAGCTAAAATTCCAGGGGATAATAACTAAACCCCAATGGGCTGCGGATGAGGATGCTATTTCCCATGAGCAGAGCAGTCCAGCCTTCCCCTGTGCTTTGCCATGATGTCCAACCCCATCTTCCAACTCATGGCTGACCACCCCATCTCCCCCACTGAAGGAACTGATTCTGGGGCGTTTCCTCCGCTGACCAGGGCGTCATGTCCTTCTGCTCCAGTGTTACCCTTATGGGCTGGGAGGAGGAGTCTGCAGCACTGTGAATTATAATCCAATTCTTTAAAAAGAGTGTTCTGAAGCTTTGGGAGTTGAATTATTATTTATAATGCCCTGGGGACAGCATGTAATTTATGGACAGGTATGAAGACAAGTAGGCGCTCAGACATGGGGATGAGCCTGGTGTAAATGCCGAGATAGAAAGACAGATAGATGGATAGATGAAGATAAGCTTCTTGGCCAGGAGAGCTGGAGATTGAAAAGCCTGCTCTTATAGATCTCTGCTGTCCTAGGGTAGTACCTACTATCCCAGTACTCCCACTCCCTATAAAGTCATCTCAAATCTGGTGCAAATGGTTTGTTTACTCTTTTTTTAAATTAATTTATCCCAAGTGCAAGGAAGAAAAAAAAAAGGAGTTGCTTTGTTGTTGCAATTTGCTGCTAGGCATTCCTATGTGTGCTAATGATAAGTATTAATTAAATAGCTTGCTGTTGTCTTTTAAATACAGTTCTTTCAGGCTGTAATTAAACACAGACACCCAGCCCTTTCTGTCTGCATAGAAAGAGGCAGGCAGGCCTCCGGAGCTCTGCACTTCTTTCCTTGTAGCAGGAGAGAAGTGGAAAATGAGGCAAAACCTGTTTCCATTGAAAACTCACCACCCTGTGCATGTCCTTCACGGGGAAAGCAAGACGCTCAAGGAAATTAAAGGAATGCGACTTCCAAGATCCCAGCCCTGCAATCAAAGTAAGTTTATATGCCCTTAAGATTTTGCAGCTTCATACATTTTAAAGGCAGAGGAGATCACTTTGTTTGATCTCCGGCACAACACAGGCTGTTGAACATCAAACGTTCGTCGAGCCCAGCAACTTGTTGGCTTATGAACATCTTGATCTGAAGATCTAGAGGTCCATCCCTCTCACTTGCCTCTTAGTTTCCCCAGGTTTTTTCACCCTTACCATGAAAAAACAGGCATTGTTGTAAATCCCTGACTCTACCCTGCTCCTGTGGTCAGTATTAATCTCCCAAAGGCAGGGTTCACTTCCTGGGAAAACCTGAGCTCCTACTGGCCCTGATGCCCTCTCACCTCCCCAGCTTCAAATAGAAACTCAGCTCTAAAGCCCTCTAGAAATGCAAACTGAAAAGTTGGATGCTCACGTGATGAAGGCAGCCCCCAAATAAAATTTGCCATATGCCGAATGGCACCTACACCCAACGTTATTCCTGCCCTCGAAGGCAACTGGGCTTCACTTATCTGAAATGCTGCTGTTAATCAATAAATACATGAAGTGCCACTGGCCGTCTGCTGTATCACTTATAAGAGTGGTGGGGGAAGATGCAGCTCAGTTGGAGGATGCCCTGGTCAGAGCTGGGCCATGAGAGACATGTTTCTCCTGCAGCTGCTCCAGGGAGCGTGGGAGGGAGGAGGGGAAGCGCGGGGGGAATGGAGCCAGCTCCTGCAGGTCACCCCAAATCCACACGTCAGCCTGTAGCTGGACCTGCTCCTCGACAGGTAGTGACAGTGAGGAGCTTCACCGTGGTGAAGACAGTGGGGTGTTCAACAGCTGCACATGTATTTTTTGGTTAATGGAAGCATTTAAGGATGCATTTGTGTAATTCATAACCTGACATCTGAGAATATGTATAATAAATATACAGAGAATATAAGGGAGTCACACTGCCTGCCTGTGAAGGGGTCCCCCATTTGGGACAGCCCCTCTGGGCACCCCAAATGATGCTCCTCTGCCTTGACGGCTCCCCACCCTCTCCAGAAAACAGCCACGGCCCTTTTGGGATCCTATCAATCCAAGGCTGAATTTGCCATGGGTTTTTCTGTCCCCCAGGCCCTGCAGCTGGGTCTGTCTGTGGTTTTAATGCAGCCAGGCAGTACCCATGGGGACCGTGAGAGGGGGTCCGGGATCCTCTGCAGGCTCCTTCCCCCGGCGAGGGGGGCACAGGGCTGGGAGCACCCTCAGGGCTCGGTGTTAGTGGCAGCAGAAGTGGCTCAGAAGGGGATTTTTTTTCCCAATTAACTGCATTTTAGAAACGAGAAAGAGAGAGAAATGAGAAGGGAAAAGAAAAAAAGTAGAACTAAAAGGTAGCTTGCATTCAGAAATTAAATTTTTAATTGGAAAGGAATTTGGATTTGTTTGGGTTGTAGCAAAACACTTTCTTCCGCTAAATATAAGCTGATTTTGCGCAGAAACTTTAAAAAAATATTCTGAGCTAAAACCCGATATTTTGAAAGTAAAATTAATCAATTTTAGTCCATATGGTTAAAAGTTGTGGGAAAGGAAGCAAATCTAGAAATTTTAGAAATCTTTAAAATACCATATCACCAAAAAAGGTGATAAGGGGGAGAGAAAAAGTGTTGCCTTGCTGGAGCAAGAGGGCCGGAGAAGAGAGGAGCCAGCGGCTGCCCTGCGTGGCTCTGTCCTTGCCCTGACACCCCTGAGATCACCCCGAGCACTTTAAGATCACGAGATACTGAGAACAAAGAGTTTGTGTTCTCTTTTTTGCTCTTTAGTTCCCAGCCTTTTGGGGCTCCCAAAGCTGTTCAGTGTTTTTAGGGCAGGTTATAAACTGCTTCTTAAAGAAAGCAGCGGAGAATCACATATAACTTGGCTCCAGGAGGGTGATGATTTCAGAAAAATAGCAAAAATAATCGTTCCTGTAAAAAAAAAAAATTAAGACATTAAGGAGCAGTGAGCAAGGAGAACAGGAATATTTCATGCAGCTCTTTGTTATCCATCTCCTTGCTCTTGCTTTGGGACTGCTTGAGCAGAGAATGTCGTGGATGTTTGCACAGCCCTTTGCACGTCAGTACTAAAGAGCAGTGGGTTGCTGCAGTAAAGGATGGGGAAGGCAGAAGGGGCTGTTTATGAACACAGCATTATTTTGGTACCCGACACCAATGGAGCAGGACTTGCTGCACCAGATCCTGGACAGAAAAAGAAAGGCGGCATTTTTGCCGTTAAAATTTACAATCAGAGCTTTAAGCAAGAGACTGGCTTTTGGGGATGGGGTCTTTTCTGCTGCTGACTTTATGCATGACCCTGGGGAGCTTCAGGCCAGGGATGGGGAGCAGGGGGCCCTCACTTTAGCTCACCCAGCCCTTGGCACCAGCATAGGTGCTGCCACATGAGTGACTCCTCGGGTCCCATGCTGGCTGGGGACTGGGCTGCTGCCATCTCCTCTGCAGCCCCGCTCAGTCCCTACCTGCCCAGCAAAGCACCAGCTTCCAGTCCCTGGGAGCTCCTTGCCTCTGCTCCTCTGGGATGCTTGTGGAGATTAGCCAGGCTATGCTCCTCAAACCCATCACATGCATTTCAGTAGTTTTAATTGTTGCCTTTAAGATAATAACAGGCTGGAGAGACTGAACGGGAAGAGCCTTGTGAATTTGCACCGTGGCTTGAGCGCACCGTTGTGTACGGTGCGGGAGATTCGCTGCTTGGTGTTTTTCCTGCTTGGGAGAACGGTTTGCACACCACAAGGAGGGAAGGACCACGAGTCCCTGCTCCCCATGGCTGGAACAGCTGGAGCAAGACATCCCCCCAGCATCCTGCTCTACCCACCCTAGGGGAGGGCATCCCCCAGCAGCAGGCGCGGCATGTGCTGGCTCTTGCTATGGCATTTAAGCCACAGGATTTTCCTCCTTTGCAAGCCCGTTCAGAAGGGAATGCACCCCTGAAGTGAACAGGACACTGAAAACCAGACTCACAGCAGGGAGTGGAATACCCATGGCCCCCCTTGCCCAGGGATGAGGCATCACCTTCGCCCAGCCCTGGCTCTCTCCTTGGCTCTTAGAGAGGTGACCCATACTTGGTTTTTTTTTAGGATATTATGATTTGTCCTGGTCCTTTGCTGGCTAAAGAGAAAAGATGTCTCTGATGTTAAAGGGAGGTATCTCAGTCCCTCCCATAGATTGGAGTAATTCAATATTGAGTGAGAGGAATGCTGTGACTGCTTTTCCCCTGTTTGTACCTTTCTCACAGTTATTTTGTTGGAGGTCCTGTTGGGCAGGCCAGCTCTCAGGGGTAACACAACTCCTGGGTGCTGCCTTGCTGCAGAGGAGCTGGGACAGCACTGAGGACCACTCTTGGGGCACAGACCTTCCCCAGGGCTAATCATGCACACAGGGTTTCCCTTCTAAAAATGCTACAGCATCTCTCAGTCCTCTAATGAAGTGCATCTTGAGCACTCAACATTAGAGTATCCAAATTAATCCGTATAGACTGGCATGCCCAAGGGTACCAGTGTGTTCTGCTAGCCAGGCTGTTGTTTTGCTGTGGTTTAAGGTGCTGCTGCTCACGAGTGGTTCATTCACATCCCTCTGATGGATGTGACCAGCTGGGCAGTTGTGCAGCAACAGTGGTGCATGTTGCTGAGCCTGGAGGGCTTTGCTCCCATCCATCTGACTTTGCACTGAAGTGGATGAGGAGCGCTCCATGCCTTGTCCTGGCACCTTCCCCAGGAGGAGATGGGAAATTCCCCACCTCTCAGGTATTTCCTGCCCAAATGAGAAAAACAACCCAAAAGCCAGTTTTTCTTGAGATCTTCTCCAGCCTGGTGTGTCAACATGAAACCCAACAAGGGGTTTTTGTCCTTCCATTTGTAGTAGCCTCTTTATCACTGATGCATTTCAAAATGAAGACAAGATTTCATCTAAATACAAGAAATTGTTCTAGTTCAACCTGCTGATTGCAGGACAGCTCATCGCCGGTGTGGTTTGGAGGATCAAGATGGTCACTCGCAGACATCGAAACCATCGGTTAATGAAGGTGTAATGTGGGGCCCAGCGCACTGAGGATGCAATTTGTTTTAGTATTGAATCCATAGAAATCCACTTAGTAGCACTTCCCCTAAACTGCTGCCCCTTTTCCACCCTAACTCCTAACCTGGAAATAATCCTGGCAGAAAAAAAGGCAAATAGATCAAATATTAAAATGCAGTGAAGATGAGCTGGCTGCGGGGTACACATGGAGGTGGCAGAGATGGGTCCCATTGTTGCTGTCAAGGTGAGTTTTGGGGACCTGCTCTGTTATCCTCGTGGGGTTCAGACCTACATCTGTAGGCAGTGGATTAGATGTCAAATCCATCCCAAATCCAGAGCTGAGTATCCCAAGGGGCTCCTTGAGGATGGGATATTCCCCTCCATCAGCTGCCAGCTTTGCATCAGCAGTCCTTTGCATCCCAGTCCTCTTCTCCCTCTCCCCTTGCCCCTTCCCTCTCCCTATGATATGACACATTGGCAGAGAAATAAAATAATCAGCTATTGCTTTATTACTTTCCACCCGTACTTCCCTCACGGGCATCTGTATTTCTGCAAATGTTTTTAATATTTGCTAATAAAAGCAGCTCCAGTAATGACATGCTCTCTCCCCAAGACAAAATTGCTGGGACTGGCGTTATCTAACAAACTCATTTTGGCACAAGCGCGTCTGCGTACGAGCCATTTCTGCCCATTCATGGGATTATCAGCCATCTCTGCAGCCAGCCCCAGCCCTCCTCTCTCATTCCTAGTTAATTGGTGTGAAATTGGAGCAAGTTCTCAGGTGATAATGTGTTTGCATTTACTGCTTCACTGAACCACCCTAGCCACTCAATCCCAGCTTCATTAAAGCCTCAATCTCAGCTTTTGCTCCTGGCTGTGAGCTTCAAACCCTATTTCCTGCGTGGCAGACATACAGCCTAACAAATGTCAGGAAGACAGCTTGAGCGGAGCTGCTGGGAACAAGCAAGGCTACTGCCCAGGCGCCGCTCCGGGAAAATCACGCTTGCGGCGGGAGAGATGCTCGGGGTCCCTGCGATGGCTTCATGCTGCGTTGGTTGGCTCCCCACACTTGAAAAAGGCATATTTTGTGCCCTTTAATTATCTTTGATTAATGAATTAATTTTATTTTTTTTTCTGCAGCACTTTGAAGATAAAAAGCCTTCGTCTGAATTCTGTGATTAGTATTTAAAGACTCGAGTGAAATATTTGTAGGCAGAAAAACCTAACCGAGGAATGCCTGTGTTCAAACATTCAATAGGGCCTATTCACAGGATCGGATTCCAGGGTTATTATTAGCAATAAGGTTATCTTTGGCATAATCTTTTTATGCACAACATGCTATTGGATTCCACCCTCCCCGTTTCGCTCGGGCCCTGGGGCAGAAGGTATACAAATTAGAGCTGGTTCAAGCCTTGCAAGTGTTTTTCATGCAAGTGGAGCTTAAGTCTGGCGAGGTCTGCCATGGTTATATTTAGGACCATCTGTAAGGTTTTTCCATGCACAGTGCATACCCTGGGATGCTCCCGCGTGGCGGGAGAAGTGTGTTGCCCCTGGGGTAGCTCCAGCCCTGCCAGCACATGCTGCTGCGAACCTGCCACTTAGTGGGGACATCAGTGACACCCAAGGGGGTCACCCTTCAAAGCGTGCATGGAAAAGGATGGATCAGGCTGGTCCTACACCAGCAGGTCACGGACGCAGCTCCGAGCATCTCCCTGGTGCATGAGATTTCACAGGTCTGGACACAGGTCCGAGCTCGGACAGGTCTGGACGCAGCCAGGGAGAGCAAAGCCCTGCCAGCCACGCTGCCAGGTGAATCTCTTTTGGGGAGCTGAAAGCGCCTCTCTGCCGGGGTGGATGTGCCCAGGGGGTCCTGCCTGCCCCCAGACCCAGCTGAGAGGGCTGAGACATGAGCAGGGCTGGCCAGGCTGCGGGCTTGTGGGAAAGGGTTGGTCCAGGCACGAAAGCAGAGAGCAGCTGCCGCCTGCCTCTTAATTTGGTTGTATTTCTAGCTTTCGTAACGCTAAAGGCAGGAAGGTGGGAGGTTTTTTTTTTTTGTTTGTGGTTTGTTTTTTTTTTTGCTGGGTTTTGGTGTGGTGTTTTGTTGTTTGGTTTTTTTTAGGGGATGATGGGTGTGATTTTCCAAATGCACATCTCTGCTGGCGACATCAGTGAGAGTCCCAGGATGCCTCTGCCAGAGCCCAGGAACACCTTCCTTTGAAATCCACCCTGTGCATCTCCCTAAATCCAACCACTGAGCATCACAGGTGGAGGAGGTGAGGCCACATTCTGTGGTGGTCCTTCACCCTGAACAGCTTGGCTGCTGTGGGGGGTCCCCAGGTCACTGCAAAACCAGCTCCAAAAATCCATTGGGGCTGCTCATCCATGGCCGCGGTCCCCAGTCTGGATACAGGCAGAGCCAAAATACAAAGAGATGCATTAAAGGATGGCTGCTGTGGCTTTGAAATGGCACGGCAATCCCCTGTAGCCTAGTTTTTAGGGAAAGTATTTTGCAGCTGGTTTTTCTCTTCGTGACTAAACACATTTATTAGGCCCTGAATGCATCATTAAACCTGTTATTAAAAGTAAACATGTTAAGGAGAATATACTGGTGTGCAGCAAGCTCATCCAGGGTGCTGGACCCTCTGGAAAAGTCATTAACATTTGTATTTAAAGTGAACATTGTTAAGAACATATTGGACTAATTCAAGGCCTTAGAGCTATTAAAATGACTGTCATTAAAAATAAATATGTTAGGCAGAATATGTTGCATAATTAGAATTATTACAGTGTTTACTCTGATTGTTTTTTATGCTGGCCTCTCATTTAAGACGTTATTTGTATGTATATATAACATATATGTTTTATATATATACACATACCTTGTAATGTTTCTAACTGTATTTTTTTTTTTTTTGTAATCTATTGTGTTAAAATGACTCTGTAGGATAAATTTGACTTCCTTGTTGCAGGATGAGACAGAGCCCTGGCAGGATGAAGTCTTGGATAAAACCATGGGGAAAAATAACAAATAAATCTTGGCTATATGTAAGTGCTGTGGCCACGCTCCAGTGTCCGTTGAGTTCAGTGGGAACCTTTCCTTGACTTTGCCGTACTGGGTCAGACCTCAGGAATGTGCCTCCTGCTTTGATGGGTAGGTCAGCTTAGAAAATCAGAAATTCAGCAGCTTCGCTTTCCACAGGCTATTCCCAGGCCAAGCTCCACCAGGCTTTGGTGACTTGCCGCAGCTTATGCTGTCTTATTTTGACCTGGTCTTCTGCAACTCACATGTCCCCGGGGAGGTGGTGGGGTGGGATCATCTCCCCGACATGGGGCTCTCCCCACCTGGGGTCCCAGCGCCTCCCTGCATGGGAAGGAATGTTCCTGGGGAAGAGCTTCTCCCAGCAGTTTTGGACATGAGCTGTGACTTTTGCCTTGCCTATATATATATAGTCGAATAATAAAATCATAGAATGGTTTAGGTTGGAAGGGACCTTTAGAGGCCACCTAGCCCAACCCCCCTGCAGTGAGCAGGGACATCCACAACTAGATCAGGTTGCTCAGAGCCCCGTCCAACCTGGCCTGGAATGTTTCCAGGGTTGGGGCATCGACCGCCTCTCTGGGCAACCTGGGCCAGTGCATCACCATTCTCATTGTGAAAAAATTTCTTCCTTGTATCGAGTCTGATACTCATGTAGGGTC
Organism: Phalacrocorax carbo; assembly: GCF_963921805.1. Classification (NCBI taxonomy): domain Eukaryota; kingdom Metazoa; phylum Chordata; class Aves; order Suliformes; family Phalacrocoracidae; genus Phalacrocorax; species Phalacrocorax carbo. Next base: position 6,597,589 of record NC_087516.1, on the reverse strand, counting down.
CTCTGTGCTGAATGCAGTTACCTCCCAGGGACGTGTACGGGAGCTGAGGCTTTCATGAGGCCGGGAAGAAGCATTAAGAAAAATCCCAATCCTTACCATACTGGCCAAGGGACTTTCTCCAGTAACTCCTCCAGAAGCCCTAGTAACTGCAGCACCCCACAGGACCAGAGGAGGTAGGACCACAGAGCAGGGAGGAAAAGGCTATACTAAGGAATTGTATGGACTGGAGGATGACCCTTGAGCAGCCTGTCGGACAGGTTTAGCTTTGTTCATTAATTACAGTGAAGGGGACAAGAGGTCAGTTAAACTCTGCTGTGTGGCAGTGACCAGCACCTTCCTCTCCAGCCCTTCTCCTGGGGGTGCTCAGGGTCTGCATCCCCATTGCTGAGGCCATCCTGAACATGGGGCTACCCTGGATGTTTGGGGGGGGCGGGACTCATGCTGCCTGTGCACCCCAAACCTGTGTGTGACTCACTCGTGGGGTTGCCGCACCAGTGTGACCCTCTGTGGGCATTTCTCAGGCTGGCATGACCCCAAACACCCATCTGCATAAGGGAGGCAAGCATCCATCCCTTGCTTTCTAGGAATAACATTATTAATGTCAGTAGATGGCACTATTTCTTCTGCGATAAATGCAGGTGGTTCCCATCACTGCTCCGAACCATGAGCTGGACCTGGCAGGAGAAGCAACAGGCTGAGGGCAACCTGCTTTCCAGGATGCCCATCAGCCCAGGAGCCGGCGGTGGTCTCCATGTGAGGCTGCGGCTGGCTGATGCTGGGAGCTGAGCAGAGGGTCTCCAAGGTCCCTGTGAAGACCCATCCTCCTGGAGGTTGCCTTCCCGTTGGGGTCCGTGCCCAACAGCGAGTCAACGATCATCAACCCAAACCTCAGGCAGCACTGCCAAACCACGGCACTGCTTGTTTTATATTGGCTCTTTTTTTAGAGTTGAAATTCAGTGTTTGTTGCTGATTCTCCAGGTGGAAAGGGAGGAGAAGACAGCTTCTGCGCCCCTCCCTGCTCCCCTTTGCCTGCACCCAGCTCCAGGTGACACTGCTGTGCCTGGATGCTCTCAGCTGGAGAGATGCCTACAGCCAGGGGTATCATTTGGACAAGTCCCAAGTGGGGGGCTCACCACCTTTATAGACCCTATAAGCTTCTAATACCAGCTGGAAACCCCCTTGCCCAGCCCTACCCCAGCACTCAGGGAACAGCAGGTCCCTGGGGCCATTGACTCCTGCCCCATCCTTGTTTTCACCAGCAGTGGGGCTTCTCCCGTGGGTGCCAGCATGCACCAACGTGCTCCCGGCTGTCCCCGTGCTGCAACAGTGGCAGCTGATGGCCAGCTGGGAGGTCACTCTCCACCTCACCAAAGCAAACTTCATCTCTGAGAGGTGCTACCGAGCGTAACTGAATATTTAAATAATAAAACAAAACCCTGCTGGTGGGAGTACAGCTGCTATTACACTTATTATTTAATTGTGGCGGTGTTTCAGAGCCCTAGGCATGCACCTGGACCCCTTGTGCTAGGTGCTGTACAAACAGGACGGAGGAGAAGACTTTGGCGTTTAAAGGCACTGAGTCATTCCTTCGCCCTCTCATCTGAAACCTCAGCTTTGTCTAAAACCTTTAGGATTTTGTTTAATGGGTGCAGCTAATGGTGAGGTAATCAGGGAGACTTTCGACACAAAACCGAGCGATCAGTGGGTTGGATGCCTTTTGATCTCACTGCGGAGCAAAGGCGTTGTGAGGAGAAGCCGTGCGGTGGGGTACTGGGAGATGCTGTGTGAGTGGGCGGCTGAGCCCAGCCCAGGGCCGCGTCTCCCACACCAAGCCCCTTCTATCAGGATCCAGCCAGGGACCGTTGCCCTCGTGCCATGTTCTGGTGCACACTGGGGTCCTGTGGGCGTGTCCCTGACACTGCGCAGATGCTGCCGAAGAGGACATGGGGATGGCCAGGGATGACCGTCCCTCTCCATCTCCTGCAGAAAGGGGATGTCTGTGCAAGACTTACTGCTGGCAGGACACCGATTTCAACCTACCCTCCCCGAAGGCACTCAGACCGAGCAGTGGGTGCAAGCTGTGCCTTCCCTAGGCTCCTGGATGCCCTGCTTCTGTCTGGCCAGTTCCATAGTTTTGCTTCCCAGAGGAAAACCACGGAAAGAGGAGAATGTTCCCACAGAACGGTGGCCAATGGATGCCCTTGGGAGCGGTGGACAGTCTCTGCCAGGGTGGTTAGCTGTCCCTCCTGTGGCTGCGTGCCAGAGCAGAGTCCTCTTGGCCTGTCCTCTCCCGAGGGTGACTTCACCAAAAATCTTTGCTGTGTGGCAACATCTGTCCAGGGTGTGAGCTGGGGCAATAGTTCTGCAAAGACAGAGGCCCCAAGGTAAACCCATGAAGTTACAGTTGTAGGTACATTCTTTTGCACTGATCTTTTGCCTGGCAAGCTGGTACAAGCTACACTTGCAGGACTCCTTTTCCTCCCTGCTGGTGTGAACTGGGTCTACCTCAGGAGATCAGTGCTGGCACAAGGAGAGTGATGGGAGGACTCCACTGTGGTCTCACTCCTCTCCTATCATCTGGCACAGATGTTGTATGGTCTCAGGGGTCATGTTTGCAGCCCCCTGAGGTCCCAACCTTGTAGAAACAACCCTTTTCAGCTCAGTGGTATAGCTGAGGACAGGCCCTGCCAGGTTAGTGTTCAGCTGGATGAACCACTGCATGGCCACAAGGAAGGAGGCAAGGGACAGATGGATATGGCAGGGGACTGATGGTCTTGGGTTGAGCACAGAATCTCCTTCTCAAGGCTCATGCTAGGCTCATGATATCCTGTGAAAGGACCTTAAAGGAGTATGTTTAGAGTTGTTACACTACAAACAGTAGCATTGCGGGGTGTCCCCCACCTTTTCAGTAGCAGCCAGCTCATGGGATGGGGGAAAAGGGACTGATGGAGGTATATCTGCTCCCCCTGGTGTCATATCAGGAGACACCAGTCTGTTTAGGAGATGTAATATAAAGAATAAAGTCCCCTACATTTATCACACCTGACTGACAACAAAGCATACATGATAAAATGGATAAATGATTATTTTATCATGAGGAAATGGAATGAACAGGATAATGGGGGAGGTAATCCAACTGGTGATCACAGCTAAAACTACAGCTGAGCACAAGAGCATTCTTTTCAGCACCAGGAGAGAAGATTTGCTGCTCTGCTTTGCATTAAACATCATGTGTCTGCAACAAGAGATGTCAGACTAGGAGACCAAGCCACTCACAAAGATGCTTCTCCAGCAAATGTCATGGCAGTCCTGAAAAATGGCATGTCCCTTGGGTTGGCACCAGTGTGCTGGGTTGGATTGGTGCAATGGTAAGTTAGCTAGGTCATGCTAATGCCACAAGCTGATGTGGCTCACTGTGTCACTGCGTGGCAGTGCTGAGAGCCCAGGGACATATCATTCACCCCACAGGTTGGCTTTAGGTGGAGAGAGAAGCTGGGACTACTCACTCTGTCCTGGCAGCTGGCATCCACCACTGAGGTCCTCTCTGCCCTGAGCAGTCATCAGCACAGACCCCATCCAAGCTGTGACATCCCTGTAGGGCAGATCAATTTTTTTTCACCCCCAAGCCCATTTTACTGATCTTTTTCTAGCCATGGGGGCCTCATCCACCCTGGTTTCTCCTCCACTAATGCAAATCCTTATCTCACCTAGCTTCAGTCACCAAGGGTGGGAGCTATATGACTAAATGCAGACAGGTAAAAGGCCTAGAGGTCTCCCAATGCCCCCTTTATAGTTGATGGAGATCTAATCTGTACAGCCAGGGGAATTTAGGGTGCAGTTCTTCTTGCCTTAAAGCAGTTGCAAGCAGGCTAGATGAATTGCACCTCCAGAGGGCCTTTGGTCCCAAAGGGGTCTGAGGTACCTGCTCAGCTCCAGAAGTCAACACTGCAGAGACTGACTGGTAAGTGATACGAATGCCACCCTGGTCCCACTTGGCTACCTGGGCTCTTTCAGTAGTACGTAGAGCAAAATACACATGTTCACAGGGCAACTCAGCCTACCTGCCCTGGACACACATCAGAGTATGAAGCAGGATGGTCTTCTGGGGCTCTGTGTACTCTTACTGTGTACTGTGTATGTGCCACAAGTAGCTTCTAGGAGATAAGTTAGGAGATGAGCATCATCCCTTCCCTTAGTCTAAGCTCACTGCCTCCCAACAGGCTTCTGGAGAGCTTGTGAGTATGAGCCCACCACCATGGCTGCAAGAGGATGACTGCATGGCAGAGCATCCCACAGCTGTGTGCTGGCTCACCCACTGCAGGGCATTCCTATACCCTAGCAGCATGCCCAGGGCTGTGACTCTGGCCTGAAAGGCTGTGGGCAATGGGAGAGCCCACCTGCAGAGATGGAGCCTGTGGCTTGGAGCAGGGTGTGAATGTGGATGGAAACCCTAACTGGTTGGGAGGGGACCCTCTCAGGGTCCAGCATCTCCAACAAAGAAACCTTGGGGACCAGCACATGCTTGTAGAAGAAGGCATCTCATACCCAGTTCTCCCTCATGGTTCTCTCTGGATCCAACCAGGTGACACTTGGGGAGTTGCTGGGAGCTACTATCAACCTCTACTTCCATGCCTATGTGGCCAGAGTGGTGGTGTCCAGACCTGGGACCTGCCAGACTACTGGACTCATCCTTGGCTTTCATTGACATCCGCAGGTTTTGGGCTAGCCCCCAATAACAGGACAAAAAAGAGACCCACAGAACCTCCCAGCAAGGGAGAAGAGCAAGCGCCCAACATATGGTGGGATGCTTCTCCCAACGTCCCGGTGGCTCTCCTGGTCTCAGCATCTCCTGCCGGATGCTGACGGCACAGTATCACGTGAGTGTCCCAGTGCTGGTGCTCGCTCTCCCTCCCTTTATCTGCAGATCGCGCTATGCTAACGAGGCACACGTACAATGTTTGTGTGTGCATGTGAGAGACAGAGCGCTGACTCCCAGCCAAGTGAGAAAAATCATTAGTTACAGGCTTTGCAGGACTGAACTTGACGAGGAACTTGGGGCTTTGCCCTGACAGCGCTAGGCGCTGGTGCATTATTCAGTTTGTGGCTATGTTGATTTGCAGATCTAATCGCTCCAACAACACATACAGAAAATTAATTTGGATGCGGGCCCGGTTTCTAGAGAAAGTTGGACCTAAAGGCGGGAGGTTGGTCGTGTGGCTGAGGCAAAGGCCCAGGCTGGGGAATATCTTGTTCCCAGCTCTTGAGCCTGATGGAGGAGATGGGATGGGGATGGAGCAGCAAGGAGCCACGGAGGTTAGTGGCACTGGAGCATGTGATAAACGGGACTTCATCCCCACTGTGTCTTCCTAAACCGAAGTCCTAATCACTCAGGCCTGGCTGTGTACGTACTTCTTGCACTGGTGGGAGGTCAGTTGGGTGAAGGGGGTGATGCTTTCCTCTCCCCAACAAAGGGATGGCCCCCAGGGGGTATCAATTCAACAGATGTCTAAAAAGACATCTGGTTAGAAGAACATTGCTCTTGAGAGTCAAACCAGATGCACTGCTCCTGGACTGCCAGAGCCTTCATCCCCTTTCCTCCTCCTCGCCTTGCTGATTGCTCCTGCCCTCATCAGAAATCAGTGTCTCCTCTCAGTGGAGAAACAAGTGGCCCCCAACGCCAGAGGTTTCTCCATGGAGAAGCAGCCATGTGTTTGGGGTGCCCCCAGCCTTAGGGGGATGCTGCCTGCCCTCCTGTCCAGCCAGCGTGAGCTGATGCCTTGAGAGCCAGTAGCCATCCGGCACCCTGGCTGTCTTGAATTACCTGGCGAGCACTCTCCCTCCTTTTGATCGTGGACCCCTTAACGTTGCCTTCAGCCAGGGCTGTCTCAGCCCTGGTTGTGCTGAATGGCTCCCTTTTAAAATGGGATTTAAGGGGGCATTAGGGACTAATTAGGTCTAATCAACGGTAGTGGCTGTTTTAGACCTGGTGCCTCCAGTTGACATCAAAGGGTGGAGGGGATGGAGTGAAGCCGGAGGAAGCGCTATCAGCAGCAGGAAAGATTTAGACCCTGCAAAATCCCCCCTGGCAGGGGGTTTTGTGTCCCTAATCCCTCTGCGCCCAGCGGGCAGGGTGGTGGCGTGGTTCTCTCCCACTTGAGACAGGCAGGCTGGAGAAGTCCTGGTGGGAGCTCAGCATCACTGTCACTGTCTCCTGGGGTCCACCTCCTCTGCCACCCCTGTCTATGAGTGGCTGTTGATGGATTTGGGGGATCAGGGGCCACCCCAAGATGTGGGTACCAGGATGAGGCTCCCACGGGAGGAGGCAAGGAATGGGGGGGGGAAAAGAGCAGCAGCAGAAGGAGGAGGTGGAAGGGGACACGGGGACACATACCAAGCTGGGGGAAAAAGGGAAGAAGGGAGGCAGCTATTTGCCTCCCCTGGAGGCTTCCTGGGATGCAGGCAGGGCTGAGTCAGGGTTGCTCATGCATGAAGGTGCTCATTAGCAATGTGAAGTGTGTCGGATGCAGGACCCTGAGCCAGGTAGGGTTTATTTGCCCAGGGTGCAGCAGCAGCAGCTGATTCACACACAGCTTACCCAAAAGTAAAAGTTTCTCACCATTTTCTGCATGTCAGAGGGACCTTTATTTTAAGGACCTATATTGCCCAAATCATATAGTGCGGTCTGAGGGCACAGGCACTGTACAAACCCGACAGTACCTGCTTCCCATTCAAAGCACTACCAGTTATCTCTCTTACAAGGGCTGCAATGACTCGGGTGGTTTCGCCGCTGCCAGGAAATCAGGGGTCAGGCTCAGCACCACGGGTGCAGTTTTCTGCCCTCTGCCAAAGCCGACGGTCAGGGATGTGAGAGATGGAGTCTGATGAGAGCGATCCTCCCCGCGATTCAGTTTACATGGCAGTATCGAACAGCGGTTTAGTCGGGGGTGGGGTGGGGGGATGCTACGGATATAAAATCTTTCTAATGGAAAGTCAGCTCTCGGCAGACGGCATTTTGGAGAGCGCACGGAAAACAACAACTATTTACAGGGTTATGGACGCAAATGCCCTTGAATGATACAAACCGTCTTAAGGGGAATTTTTGCGGCTGATTAAGTGTAACCACAAAGCTTCAAGAAAACATGTGTTTATTTTAAGTAAGTAATGTTGATTACTAATGAGAATACTTAGTAGATATGATCAAAGGTAGCTGAAGTGCCGTCATGATATCAAAGACTGGGATGGAACGCTTAATTTAGATGTTGAAAAGCCAATCTAAGGTGAGTGTCTTGAAAGTAAATATCATTAACAGTATCTAGATTAGACCAAGGTATAAAAAGAGTTGGAGGTAACAGCTTTCAAATCTCCCGTATAAACAGGCAGGTGATGCTGTAGCTGGGGGAGGCTGCGGGAGGCAAGTCGGACATGGAGCCTGGGGTAGGGGATGGAGCATGCATCTGGTGCACACAGCCCCTGACTGGGCTCCTGGCTCTGCCCATCGGCATCTTGAGGGAACCGGCTTTCAGGAGCCAGGGTGGCTCCTTTCTGCTCCAGTTTACCCAGAGGGAAGGGGTGGAAATGGGTCCCCTTGCCCTGAGCATCTCCAGCTGGAGCTCTGGTGCAGGGCTCCAGCAGTGGAGGGAGGGCTTGTGCTGGTACTCTGGACTGGGAAGGGAGTGTCCCCTCTGCCGGCTTCCCCCAGGATGGTAACTGCTGTCGGGAGGTCAGGCAGACAGATGGACAGATGGGGCCAGCAGTGTGGCTCGATGCTCTGGTGCTCAGTGTCCAGGTGTCTTTGCCTCCTGCTTCCGAAGCATGTTTTCCTCTCCCATCCTTGTCCTGCCCTTTTAGCTAGGAGGCGCCTGGGGAAAGGGTTTCACATGTCCCCAGGGCCACCAGCCCCACTCCTGGTTGTAACGTCCCTGCAGTGAGGCACTGATGGGATTTGGGGCAGGCAGGAGCTTATGTCCTGTCCTCTTGTCAGTTGTGCGATGCAAGAGGGGGTGTGTTATTCATTCACCCTGTATTCATCCCAAGCACCTGGACTAGAAAAAAAGCCAGAATTAATTGGAAAAAATTGGGATGTGGCTGGGCCATGGTCCATGCTGTCCTTTGCTAAAAACCAGTGCCAAGTCCTTTGTCTGGCCACTTCCCTGGTGGCTTCAAGACACCTCTGTCCCCAGTGCTCTCTCCCCAGGACCATTGAAATCAATCGCCTCTCCATCCCTGCTCCTGCCACCAAGGAGCTCATCCCTGCCCAACATTAGCTGGGACCTTCTCAGCCCAAATGCCCTGCTGATGGCCAGCATCCCCCCTTGCACTCCCATGATCCCCAAAAGCCACCTTGAGACTACGCTCTGCTCTGCACGTTTCCCTGGACTGAGAGCCCCTTTGATCGAGTGCTGTGGGGCAGTAAGTGGGTGCCAGATTTTTGCTCTGCCTTGCGTAGGTTGGGAGAGTTTTGCCTTCCTATTTGGAGCCTCAGGAGGGCAGAGGGAGGCTGGAGATGCTGCCTGCATCTCCAGGACTGCTGGGCACCTGGCCGGCCAGCTGTGGGTCTAGCAGACTCTCAGCGTATGAATCATCACCCCTTCCGCAGCTGCACTGGCAGTCCTGCTTGGCACCGGGAATGCCAGAGCCTGGGAGAGGTGTTTCCCAAGGATGTGTCTCAGGAGGGTTCAAGAAGGGTGGCTTTGGAGGCAGGAGAGCCTGCTGATAAGGGCAGAGACTGTTCAAGGAGCTGGGAAGGCTGGGTGCTGGTCCCCCATGGACTCATACTTCACTGCATCATTAAAAGGTTTAAAAAGGTGCTTTCCAGAACAATAAACTTGAATCCTCCACGTGCTACTTTCAAACATGGACTCAAACCCCATCCTCACAGAGGTGCCAAAGGTAATGGGCACTGAAAGCTTTTCAAAGCCCTGGTCTTCCAGTGCCCTGGCTGGATACTCTGCACAGCCTGTGTGCAGATCGGGCACCGCTGGGCACAGCGGCTCAAACGTCTCAGCTGGGGCTAGAGCATCTCAGCTCCACCGAGCAGTGATGGTGCCGTGCTGAGGTCTTACCAGAAGGCTCTTTGCTCCCAAGTCTTTTACAGGCTCTTGAGTTGTAACAGTAACAACAGAAAGGTACAAAAGGTGGCGATTTAAGTAGCTGAAGAACAAATCACTTCTCTGTTTGCTTGAGTGTCACCTGCTCAGTATCTGCTTGATGATATATATGTACTGTTTTCTCTCGAGCAGCGAAGATCTGCATTTCTAATACCTTAGAAGAAAAAAAAAAAAAAGAAAATCTAACATGAACAGAGTGATTTCTGGCCTTTGCATATTACAAAGGAACAAGATGGGCACAGACCCAATTCCTTTGTTCTTTTCAGATCTCTGCTACTGAGAGCAATATTTGTCAAGAGATTTGAGGCTGCAGATGAAAAGTGCTACCTACGGACTGAGTATTATTACTGCTTTAAACTCACACCCTTTGAGCCAGCTGCCTGTCCCTGTTTAAAGGAAGGCATGTGGCCAGACAGGTAAGACAGACACTGGCTGCCAGGATGCCCTGGGTCCTCGGCTCATCCTTGCCACTGACTGCTCAATGGCTGTGGGCGCACTCCGTGTGCCGTCTGCCATGGACCCATGCTGTTGCTAGCACTGGGGTGGCAGCAAAGAGCACAAACCTGGAGCAGGGAGCTGCTGAAGAGCATCTTTTTAAGAGCTGGATCATGAGCTGGAGATGAACAAGCTACTGCCCATCACACCATCATTTTTTGGAAAAGCCTGGGCCAAGCTTACCGCAGCTCTCCATGACTGAAGTGCAAGTGCATGGGGAGGAGGGATTTGATTTTATTTTTTGGATGCTACAACTATACTGACAAAACCCTGCTGCGCAAAAGCAACCAGAAGATGCCCGGCCACGTTCTGCCATCACACGGGGCTACAGCCTGTGAGCTGGGAGTCTCCAGCACTAACAAAGAGAAACCCATCCATGACATTATGTTCTGCACAACAGCAGCTTGGATTAAGAAGGGTTTTCTTGTGCTGGAAACTCCATGAATAAGAATGTTAGGAATTGGCTCAAGCCACCAGTGACATAATTAGAAGGCTTTTGATATGCCAATTTGGCTGATCTCAGTTACTTCCCCCTGGTGCTGGGGAGTGTCAGTGGAGGGATTAGCCTCCAGTCACTTCCTGACACTCTGCTAAATCTTCTCCCTCTTTGTTCTTCATCCAAGACAGAGGAAAAAAGGAAAAACAGGGAAGCAGCTCAGGAGATACTGAAGTGAAGCAGTGTGCGCCGAATCCCTGACCTGCCTTCAGTTTACACTACAGGCTCTCCTTAGGGGTGTAATGCAATTACAGCTATAACTGGGTGCTATACATTTTAATCCCATTAGAAACAGCCCTTTAACAGCTCCCTACTGACTATAATATGTAATCTTATTAGAGACACTACCTTTATACCTCATACAAGAACATCCAAGCAGAAATCAAAGGCTGGGATAAGGCTAACGTGGTTTTCTTCTTTTAAAGCACTGTCTGCTTTCTTGCTTGTGTTTGAGGTGCTGCTGCACAAGGGGGTTTGGTGGGGCCAGGATGGACGGGGTTTTGGGATCACCCAAACCACCAGGCAGTCATGGCCTCCTCCAGCACCCACCCTGCCCTGCCAGGGACGGGGTGCTGCTGCATTTGGAGGAGGTGCACAGCCCATGTGCCTGCCCAGGTCTCCTGGCCTGGCACGCGTGTGACATGAAGTCATCCTCGCTGACCTCGGGGTTGGCTCTGTGCAAACTCAGGACAAATACTGACCGAGGCTGGGCCAATGCTGCAAGGAGTTCTCCTGCTGGAGCGTGTTTCGCTGCACTGCCTCCCACGATAACACAGGCTGCGCTGACCAAAGCCCTTGTGTGCGGGTACAGCTGTGTCTACACCACGTCTGCTTGTGTTGCTCTGCCAAAGCTGAGAAGGAGAAAGGGAGGGGTGACTTTTTTTTTAAGCTGTTTTTCTCAAGGATCTATCAGCTTTCAACCCTCGCCTTCCACAGCAACCTTTGAAGCTTTGGGCCAACTTCAGGCAGATTTTCAAGGGGTAAGGCAGACTTTAGGACATTCTCTTCCTACATCTTATATGAAAATAGACTCCTGGGCAGTTTCCAGGTAGATTTGACCTCAGTAGAGAACATCACCCACATGGGAGAGAGACAGCGTGAGTGTCCTAACTATGGGCCAAACCTGGTGGGATTGTGCTGCCTATCAGACACCCAAGAAACCAACCTCTCAGCCAAGCGTCTGACCATGGCTGGATGGGAGTCCGAATGTCACTCTGGTCCCCCTTCAGCTCAGGTGATGTTGAAACAGCAGCTCAGACTAAAAAGTCTGGACGGAGGTCGCAAGGCTCGGACAGAGCAGCAAAGGTCAGGGAGGGAGGACAGGAGGACAGGACAGACCTGTTGTGCAGGGAATGCAGGACAGTCCCCTCCCCACTGCTGAAAAACCGAGATACTCAGTGGATGACAGGCAGGACCCAGCCCTAGTCTCTTGCTGAAGGGAGTTCAGGTGTCCCTGGCTTAGTCTGAACCATGATATGAGTCAACATGGACCAGGATGGCAACCAATTACTTGGGGACAAATGTATCAAAAAGAGGGGGAAAAGGGTGCCATTGAGCTGAGCTGCACATCAGTCCAGTGTTTTGGGATCACTGTGTTTGTCTTTCTGATGGGACTTAAGAGATCTTGATCTTTGGGACCTCTAAAGACTGCAAAACCACTTATTTTTGCAAGAGGGGGATGTTAATCCCAGCAGATTCAAGGGGTGATAAAGCACTTTGTTTCTTGCTCTACAGTAATTGCAACTTCTGACAACTCTGATAAACTAAAATGAGGTTCTCGAAAGCATCCACCCAAGGCTTTGTGGGGCTGCAGTCAGGGTTATATTTAAATGCTCCTAATGAGTACCTACAGCAAATGGGAAAGACATGCAAATCAGGTGTCTAATTGAATGGGCCTTTGAAGGAATATCCCAAGCCGCTGGGTAATTGATGGGTTATCTTTCCACCGGCTTGCCTTGATTGCATCTTCTTCCGCATTAGTCTTTCCTAGGAGTCTGGTCTAACAGGAAAACTGGTGCACCAGGATTAAATGCAGACCTTCTGCACAGTCTGAAGGAGGACATTTGCTGCCCAAAAGTATGACCCTTTTGCAAGGCAGCCATTATTAAAATCTCTCTAGACAGGTGTTTCTTCCAGGCATGGAAGTGCCTTATCATACTGCATCTGAACATCGCACTCAATAAACTGCCTTATGACCTGCTTTGCAAAGCGAAGTCATGACAGACGAAATAGCTTTCCTATCAAGTTTCTTGGTTCCACTTCTTCAGAAGGTGTAAACTGATGTGACTGCCTTCATCTGAATGTAGTGAAGGTGATTTATGCCATATGGAAATGTGACCCATCTGACCCATTGACTCTGGTTTTGTCTCGTGAGGATTTATCAGTGTTGCATATATGAATTTTGCTTTGCTTAAGAGCCTCGTGTCTTGCTTGTGCAAAAGTCAGTTGATAGCAGCCACTGTTAAGGCCAAGAAAGCTTGTGGCTCACTAATGAGGAGGAAGAAGATTCCCCAGTTGGATCGTGGAGTTACTCTGAAGCTGTTTGGACTCAGAATTGAGGCATAAATTCCTAAATTTCGGGATTTTTCTAGAATAGAATTGTATGGCCCATGTGAGGTCCCTCCAACATCTCTACTGACTCTGAGGGCTGAATTTTGTTAACCATACATGGGCACTTGAGGCCATCAGAGAGGTACTGGGGTGTCTGAGACATCCTCAAGGGCTGGCTTATGTGTCCACGGGAGACTGGTGTGCTTCTGGAGCAGCAGCCGGAGGCTGGGGGTGATACTTAAGTGCATCTCAACACCTCTTTTAAGGCAACAGATTTTTAGCCAAAGAGTCTGCTTCTCAGCTGAGGCTAAAATTACTTTCCTGTAGTTCCTGACAAGGACAGGAGGGGCAGATTTTAACCATAGCTTCAACTTCCCCCATGCACGTTTCTACCATTTTCAGAGCAGAGTCTTGGGGATACTCAGCCAGGACTGTCCTCAGACCTAAGCCCATTGCTTGGTTTATCTTCAATCCTTATGGGCACAGAAAGCACCAGCTCAACACCTCACATTCCAACGCCACCCTCAAGCTCCCCATAGAAAACCAGCACCAGGATCCTGGCTGTGGCTTGTTGCGTTTGAAAGGCATAAAGACATACGCAAGCATGCTGGCTTAGCCTCGACTTTATTTTCCATTCCCCTTTCTGCTGCTCAGCCCCAGATCCATGGCTTTCTCCTGCCTTCAGCCACCTTTCTCTTTGTCATAATAAAACATCCAGTTCCTGGCTACGTTCTTGCCCATTATTTACTGCTCTTTTCTAATCCGTGCCTAAATACTCTGCTTTGCTCTTCGTCTTTAATTTTCCAGCCGAAACCAAAATATTAATACCAATAATCTCACGGATTTCCCAGATCCAGACTATGCATTAGCAGCTCTGCATTTCTGCCTTCCCCCTCCCATCACTTTCATAAAGACTTTGCTCCCGGCTTGCCCTGGGATGGAGCAGCATGTGCAGGGTGAGGCTGGTTTGCAAAGACCCCACAGGGTCAACAGGCAGAGCATGGCCCTACTCTTGCTGGCATCTGGGTGCTGCAACTGTCTTGCCCGCTCTTGGGTTTGTCCCACTGCCAGCATAGGTTGGCGTTGCCAAAGCACCACATCCAGGAGGTGCAACAAAAGGCCTTGGCCAGTGCCAGTCTCCTCACAGCCATCCCTGTGCAGGATCTTGGTCCCGGTTCCTGCCCACTGGCCCAGCTCACCAGTGCTGGACCGCTTTTGCTCTCGTCAGTTCGCTTGCCAGCGTTTGCCACCTGGCTGCTCTGTAGCCTTTGCACCACTGGCCCCTTTCCTGAAGAGCATGCTTCCCACGCAGCTTTGACTCTTCCACCAAAGCTTTCACCCAGACCGTCCATACATAAGCCCTGAGAGCCAGGGTTAATGCACGGTGTGAACCTGGCTGTGTGCCTGCCTGGGCATATAAGTTTACAGCCTAGGTTTCGCTTCAAAGCAGGCTTTGACCTGTCTACTGTGCTGTAAGGATGGAGTTAAAACCTGGAGAGAGAAACTCTGATTTGAGTAGCTTGCCAACGGTGGCCACAGTTCGCTGGGACTGCATTTCTGACTTCTGCATCTATTCCCTTTCTTCCCAGACATCAGAAACTGGTTGCTGTTTTCTGCTGTTAGCCCAGGGCTCTTTTTGGATGTAGGTCTCAGCATGGACAGATACATGTGGTGGACACCAAACTGCAGAGCTCTCTCCCAACACCTCTGCTCTCATGAGGGGGCATCTCCAGCCCAGCAGCAGCAGGTCACCCAGGTCAGAACCAAGGTGACTCTGTGGCGGAATTCTTGAGATGGCCTTTGCTTCACTTTCTTTTGAACTTTTCATAGCTCACAAGATAGAGGTGGATAACTGGCGGGGAGGGAAATGTCATCCTGCAGCTACTGATGGAGTTGAAATCCTTCCTGGCTGGGATGGATGAAGTGGGGGCTACAATATTACATGAGGTGCAGAGGCTTCGGAAGAGTCAGTCTCTCTTTCAGATTTGCCAGGTAATAAATGCTCCTCAGTATTACAGAAGCACTGGTGGGAGGCCCAAGGATGGATTATCACCGCTCTGTCCCTACTAGACTCGATGATGAAACTCAAAATCCCTGCTGCTGTGAGCTGGGGATGTGCCAGCAGCCAACCCCAAGCTGGTTAGCCATCTCCTGAAGCCACCTGGGGTAGCCAGCTCCTCGCTGTATTGCTGTGGTCTCCCGCACTTCCATGTCCCAGAGCTGGCAAGCACCGTTGGGTGACCATCTCTTCCTAAAGCGGATGTTCCAGACACACGGGAGATGTCCTCAGGGCTCCATGTCTTTGTGATTGCACCCTGCCATGTGCTCTGTCTTGCATCCCCTGAGCCTTTCCATAGGGAAAACCGTGTATTAGAGCAAGCACCAGTTTTTCCTTTCTACACTGGCTTGCATGATCCTCTCATACATAGTATATGTATGGCAACAGTTGTTATTCCTTCTTTTGACTGGAGAGCTTGATTTCTGCCATGAATGTCAGCCATAGAAAAGTCAGATGCACATCCTAGGTGGAGAAAACTACCTTCTGGACCTGTCTTTCTGTGCTAGCTATACAGTGGGTTTGGACTACTTTCAGACGATTGACACAAGGTCAGATGAATGCCAGCCTAAATGTGTCAGCTTGCCTCTGTGCTCTTCAGTGCCACCCTATTTCTGGTGTCCCTGTTGTAGTTAGGCAGTTTTTCTGGACTGCAATTCATATCCGTTTCCAGACTGGTGATGTCTTACCTTCTTCACCTATTTTTTGACATCAGCTGATTTATCAATATATTGCTGCTTTTTGTGCTGAAGTTACCAAGAAGGATATGAAATGATTTACAACGCTGATTTTTAAGGAGCCCCATTAATGATCTCAACTGACCTTTTCCTGCACAAGTCACTGCTTGCTTGCCCTCAGCTGGGTCCCTGTTCTCCTCCAGCTCATGGCAGCACCCATCTCCTCCGGAGGAGCTTGCCATGTCCTGTGTGCCACCCCAAAGTCTTAGAATATTTTTCAAGTCTCCAAAACACTTATGCTGTAAAAATGTACTGTCCCTCCTGGTGTTTGGGAGATGTTCTGGCACTCACCATGCTGTTGATCCCAGGCCACAGGGCTTAGCTGGACGGACTACCTTCTTCCCTTCTTAAATATAGGGAGCCTGGGATGTTCTTCAATTGGAGCTGGTCTTAACTTGTGCCTTCCCTACCTTCCCAGCTTTTGCAAGATAAGATAATCTGCTTTCCTGGACCTGAGCACCTCACCTCCCTTCCTCCCCCACAGCCTCTGTCTCCTCCAGACTCCCTTTTCCCCCATGCCCAATATTTGCTCCCTGCAGGGACTTGGAGCAGAGAGTCACTGGTTACCTTGGGATGACTTGAATCAACTCCCCTTTACCTTTTCTTTTTATTTAAATGGGTTAAAAAAAAAAAAAAAAAGCCCAGAACTGTTACTGGTTGATGCCTTTCCAGCACCTCTCATTTTTTGGGGCTGTTTTCTTCATTTTGTTCCAAAATTTGTACTCTTCTTTGTTGACCTCTCTCCTTTTTCTTCTTCCCCTTCCTTCCTGTCTCCACTTAATATCCCATTTCTCCTAACCTACTCAACACCTGCCCATGGGTTCCTGCAGTAACTGGGGAAGCGCAGCATCAAGCCTGCTTTTGTTTGAAGGTGAAATGAAGCACCGTTTCACCAATAAAAAGTTCTGACTGTCAAGCAGTGTGTTATTCAGGACTGATGAATAACTTAGAGGAGATCAAAAGATATTAAGCTAAAAGAATTATTATACAGGAGCCTACGGGACCACACAGATCTCCTGTTCCAGCTAAAAAAGTCCCAAATTAACCCCCCACACCTCTCCCCCTGAAATAAAAAAAGGCGTGTGTGGTCTTGAACAGCCAAAGAAGCAAGCCATTATTTGTAAGTCTGCTATATAAAGCATAATTATTATCCTTTTTATCATCCAAGTTATGGGGCAGGCTTTTCCATCTTTACTCACGCCAAGTAGCACCTCGTGTTAGAAATAGCCTCGCTGGTTTGAAGGGGATGAGTCATCCCACAATCAGGTAGGAGGAGAACAAAGATAGACACGACTTCCCGGACTGGATCACCCCACCACTCTCTCTCCGATGCATGATCTCGCTCCACGGCACCTATCAAAGAGCAACCGCCGGGAGCGTTGGTGCAGGCGTGCCTCCCGATGGCCTGCAGGCTGGAGACGGCCCACCAGAGCAATGCATCTGGTCCGCAGCTCCCTCCTTCTCGCTCGCCTTCCCGACAGCTCCTCAGATGTGGGCAGGAGCACGCTGTGGGCTGTATGAACTGTTCTGGCAGCCGGCGGTCCCACTCCCACTCGCCTCCTTTCCCATAGCCCCACAACCATCATGTGACCATCACATACTGGGAGGACTCCAGTTGGGTTACTTAACAAAGAGGCTCCTCGCCAGTCATTGAGGGGACCCCAATGCCATCCCAGCAAAGAGGGCAGGCACTGCTGTCTTGGAGGAAGGAGAAAATAAACAGTGATGCTATGGCTCAAAAAATGTATACACTGAAAAAAATCCTCCTCCTGGCCACCACCAGTAGCCAGGAAGTGCCTGGGACCAAGAGCCTGCTTTTGTTAAGGGCCCAATTTTGCTCCAGCTGATAGCTTGCACACACCCTCTGGAACCAGAATTTAGATTTTCGCCACTTTTTGGCCATTTTTTTTCAATGAAGAAAGGAATTCTGAGGAGGAAAAAGGCTGGTTGTTTTCCTCTTGCTCAGTCGCGCTGTTACAATTTGAAGCCCGCATCTGGCATTCAAAGTGTTGAGAGGAACTCAGAGCAAATGGATTGGGCTGATGAACTACGCTGGGTTTCAGGGAAATTAGCTGTTTGCCCAGACGCTCTGGGGTAGGCCTTTAATATCCCAGTGGGAATAACACTACTAAAAAAGGAAAACCCATTAGTACACGTCTGCTCTTGTAGAGGCTCCCCTGCTCCTGTAAGGGTGAGACCTTACAGAAGGCTCTTGAGTTGTTACGGGTCTTGCCTTGAATGGCTCTGGCAATGAGCAATTTTAGGGCAATTTCATTCCCAGCTACCCCAAAATGTCTCCCAAGCCTTTGCAGTCGCTACCATTGATGATTAGAAGAAGTCACTCTAATTTAATCAACCGGTTCGTTCACTGTGGTGAGCGCTGTGCTTTGAAGATGCATTAGAGCACACGTAGGGAAACACTGAGTAATGTAGGAAGATAAGCAGCTGTGTTTGAACTGAGGATCCAAGAAGCCATGGAGGAGCACAGAAGGCACATGAAAAAAGTGGCGTCGTCCCGGCTTCCCACAGGAGACCTGAGGGCCCAGATCTTCGCCCTTGGGTAGGTTGGTTGCTTCATGCTCAGCATCCAGCCCTACCTCCCCATGTTGCATGCAGCAGCTTTTATCCCTCTCTCCAGCTCTATTCTCTTTTGATGGTCCTCTTCTCCGCAGCAGAGATCAGAGGCGGTGGCCACTGTGTTGTCTCAAGGCCAGTTTGGGGGGAGGAATGAGTGAGAGCAAATAGGTCTGGTTCCCTCTCTCATGTAGTCCCTGCCTCTCCTCGCTTGCTCCCTTGGGTTCATTTCTTAGCAGTAATAACTCTACTAAGGCAAAGCCAACAGCAGAGCGAGACCAGCCCGAGCTGGCTCCACATCGAGGAGAAGAGCAGAACACCAAACCCTTGGCTCCTGCAGGTGGAAGCTCAGACACTCATCAGAGACACTTGACCCTATAGGGATGTATGTCTGTGCAGAAAGCCAGCCAGACTACCCAAAAGTCATACCTCAACCCAATGATTAGGGTATGGGGACAACAATGAGAACAGCTCTATAGAGCCCCCTAGAAGAGCATATGATCTTTAAAAATTATGTGATCCTTGGGCTCCCTCCATGGTCACCCGTGGCCATGGCTAGCTGCTGCCACTGGGAACTAGACTGGCAAGAAAGATAGAGCTCAGTTTTGAGGACATCTTGTTGCTTTGTCCCTACTTTAGGGCAAGAGGAATAGCAAAGCTTGGGAATCCTGGACCTAAGGTGTGGCAGGACTTTCAGCTTCTTTCTATAACCCCATTTTACCAGCTGTGAAACAGCACCAAAACACCCCAGAAAGCAAATTATGAAGATTGCCTTCATCTGGAGACATTCAGGTGCCAGTTTGTCTTGCAGCACATCTCAGAACTCACATAGGACCGATGGGCGGTTGTCCCAAAGCAGGCAGTCAGGACATCGCTGAGAAGCTCCCTGATGGAATAAACATCCCAAAATTCATGAAAGGCAAATCGCCGCCTCTAATACCTGGGTGCTTTTTCCATGTGAGCAGGTGCAGATGTTTTCTGGCTTGTGCCTGCCACTGGGCGTAGGTTCTGCAGAGCTGTTATCTCTCTCATCAGATGATACAAGTTTGCAGGCTCATCTCCTTCCAAGAATGCAACTGACTTAAAAAGAGTTCAAAAGAAGATTAGGTTTCAAGGTAACTGGAAGCTATTCAGTCAAAGCCAAGCTGCATAAAGCAAGGGGAATCCTCCTTCTACCTCCATGACTGTGCGAGGCAAGTGGGAACATGAGAAGGGAGCTGAGAAAGTGTGTCTTCTTCACAGACACAAACAGGACTGCAAATTGGAGACAACCGCTACAAATTTAGCTAAAGATGCTTTAGAAATTGCAGCTTGCCAATGTTTTGCTTATCAAGCTACAGTGTTTGCTGGCAATTATCTCAGCAAAGCTAGCACAAATAAAAACAAAGGGGATCTCATCTCTAGTGCTCCCTTGTCAGCGGGGAAGGTGATGCTGAGGATGGCATTGGGGGACACAGAGGCCTCAGCAGTGTGAGCAGTTGGGTGCTCTGTCGGTGAAAAGCCCCGAGCTGCAGCTGTGGCGTCCATGGTGCTGTGCTGATGCCAGGCAGGAGCCTTGTCTCCCCTCTTCCCATAGCAGGAACACACAGCCTCAACCCACCTCATCCCCTGGCCAGTTTTGTTTGCCCAGCTGAAATGCAATGAACCATCTGCATGATAGGAAAGGTTTGGGGCAAGAGCCAGCAAATTAGGTGACACCAGATGAGATGGAAATAAACACCCAGAGGTGGGGATGGCCATGACTGGAGCCTGGTTTAGAGGCCAGATACTGCATGGGCAGGCTGCAGAGAGACCTGCATGGTGCCCTCCTGGATGTAGTGGGACCAGGTTCTTACGCCTGGAGACACAACGGTGTCTGACTCCTGTTAAAATCCCATCCGTGGACTCGGGCATTAACTCTCCCATAGCTCCGTCATGTAACATTTGTTTTACAGCAGGATCCTGTTGCACAGGCTGGGTTGGTAGTGTCGTTATTGCAAGAGACTGCATGATCGAGGTCCTGTCTGGGGGAGTTTAGGGTACAGCCTCATTATCAAGCAGCACATGATGTGCATCTAGCTGCTCTTGCAGTCATAGGGAAATTCCTCAGATCATGGGATAATTCAGGTGGAAAGCGACCTCCGGAGGTCATCTAGTCCAACCTCAGCTCTCCAAGGCTTGGCAGCAAGCCGTGGGGCAGCCTGACCCAAAAGCCTTGCTATTTGGAGACATGCAAAGGCTGGCTTTGCCATGCACCATGGTAGGGTGTTGGTCCTTCACGAGCCTCTGAGGCTTGGCCACCATCAGGGCACCTGCAGCTGACTCCACCACCACAGAGGTACCCACTATCAAGGGTCAAGGACACTCGGCACATACCTGTTTGGGCAAGCCAGGCCCTTTTATAAAATGACTGCTAGAGAGGTGTTCACACCCTGGGTTATTTTAAAGCTCTCTTGTGCACCACCACCCAGCCTCTCCAAGCCCTGCCCCAACCACAGAGCACCTGGCAGAAAGTTTAATCCCACAGGGCTGGACAGGAGAAGAAAGTGCATTTGGTGGCTGAAAGGCAAGAAGTGCTGCAAAGCTGCAAGTCCAGCTGCTGGACCCCACAGAGCTGCTCCACATCTTGCTCCAGGCACGTGGCTCCAGTGGCTGCTGTGCATCCCTGAAGGTTTCAGGCTGTTTCACAGCCAAGTGTGCTCCCCGTCTCACACCAGAGTGCTGCGTGGCCAAGCCAAAGGGACTGGTAGGTCTGAAGGCCCCAAGAAAAGTTGCAGAGCTGTCCCATGGCTGAAAGGGTCACCCACAGGAGATCCTCTCCACACCTTTGCTGAGCAGCTGCTCAGACAGCAGCTCATGGTGCTCCTGTCCTTGCTTTGTCCCCCGCTGGGTGCTCAGGGCACTGGGTGGGTACCCATTTGCCCTCTCCAGGGACGGATGCTGCTTTGCCTTGCTCCACATTCCCCATCACTAAGACACGGTCTTTTTCTTCCCTTCCTTCCTCCTCTCCCCACCCAATCTAGGGAAAAACTTTTCTCCTCACTGCAGCTCACTCAGGGCTGCTTTTTGGGGTCCTGCATGCAGGACTCCCTGGCAGCCTGGGTAAAAGCGGTACCCGTGTGAGAGAGCTGCAGCCTGGTACCTGCAGCAGTATCTCTCATACTCACTAAACCTGTCATCCCAGTCCGGATTTTCTTTTAATAATCAGACAGGAGTAAATGATTCACTTATTGCTCATCTGAAGTTTGTTTTTCTCCTCCTGGAAACCAGTGCTTCGTGAGGGATGGACAGTGCCAGCCGGCCCCAAATTGCCCGTTTCCCAGCGCTCCTCAGTGCTGACCATGCCGCAGAGGAGCTGGACATGCCTGGGCACAGGACAGCCAGAGCAAATCCACCATCACCTTTGCGTGCCTCCTTTGAAAACCTGAGTTAAAAATAAGGTCATGCTATTTCACCGTTTCCAGCCTCCTTGGCCCATTTTTGCTCAGTTTATTTCAGAGGTTCCCTTCTATGATACCACCAGAACAAAAAAAAAGGAGGATTTTGATGCTGTTGCACTCAGGCACAGATCCTCTGGAGCTGCCTTTCTTCTCCAGAGGAGTGGAGGGTGAGGAAAAGGATTGCACCCGCTACTTGTGTCTGTTTATTTACAGTGTAAACAGCTTCTGTGCCGGAGCTTTGAAGAAGCGCCACACGTTTGTACACCGAGATCCCTCCATACTCTGTGTGGTTTTCCCACGTGATCTGAACTCTTCAGAGAGGGAGGTTTGCTCCTTTGCCTCTATCCTGGAGAGGATGGGGAGGCCCAGAGAGATGCAGAGCCCCAGTGAGGGGTAAAGCCTTCAGTGAGGGAGGTTTGGGCTGAAGAACCCTGTTTATGGTAACCCAATGCAGCTCTGCTAATGAGCAGTGATTCAGTAAATCCCCATTAGGCTGTTGACCAGGAGCCCTAAAGTGGCTCTCGGGAAGTTGTGGCTCCCACCAAAATCAGTGGAACGATAGCAGCGAATATAGCTACCCCTCCGGACCGAGCGCTGGTTTTGGTCAAAATAAATAAAAATAGGTAGATAAATAGATAAAAAGATAAATAGTAGACAAAAATAGTTAAATATGTCCCAGAATTGCCCCCAAAATAGTCATGCAACAGTTATTTAAGACGCTATAAAGAATGCTACCCGCTTGCAGGGAATTATTGCCCCTGCAAAAACAATCTTCGCTAAACTCAAGAAAGCCGTTTAACAAAGTGAAACCACGACAACATCTTATCACACTCACAACCTCTCAGGTTTGACAGAAGCAATGATGGATGTCAGAAATCTTATCTTAGCAAAACAGCTTTTAACAATACTCTAACCCTGAACGTGATTGTTATCCACTAAGCTGCCTGACTTACCTATTTACTGTAAGCTATGAGTATGACCGTGTGCCCCATAATAAACTTAGGCTACTTCATTCTGTTGGTTAAATATTAGATTTATATCACTTCAAAATTAGGAATGGGATTTAGGTCACCCAGTGCGCAATTACCAAAATTTGGTCTTGTGTCTTGAAATATTTGGCATCAACACAACTGTGCTCCAAGAAGACTTGGTGCTCAAATGGTTTTCATTTGCTAGATGCTCAGCATGCCAATAGTACTGCTTCATTTTCCCCTTAAAATGGTCCAGGGGTCATGGTCCAGGGCCCTACACTGCTTCATACAGGCTCAAACACTTTCTCTTTACCCACCTTCTCAAGGGTTGAGCTGCTTTTTCTGCCATGCTCAACCCTTTAAGATAGACAGTGGCTCTTTACCAGCTGGTGAAGAAGAAAAATGGGTATATTCCCAAATCCGAGGTCCGTTGGTGTGCTTGCATGTATTTCCTTCTCTCCCTCATGCTCCACCATCACTTGTGGAGCTTTTGCTGTTTCTGGGGCAGCTGCAGCCTCCCAGCACAGCGGAGCCCCCCTAGCTGGGACCCCATCCCAGCTGATCCCACCAGCCCCACAGGGTGCTGGGTATGGAGGGTTGGGAGCACCAGTGGCCATCACTGGGTGTTTCACATTGGAGGCACACATGACCAGGGAAAACCAGCCCTCTCCTGTAGCTTTGCCTGCCCCAAGGCCTCATCTTTGCCTGTCAATATCTCAGTTACACGCCAACACAAGCCCTTTGCAATGACTTTAGGATCATCCCTTCCAATGGACCTCTGAGGACCTCTCCTGCAGCCCCACATGTGGCCTCTGCAGGGGGGGCCAAGGGGTCCTGGGTGGCTTTCCTCTCCCTGATGGCCATGCCTGGCTTTGGTGACTGTGACAGGAGACTTACCCGGGAGGACACAATGATGCAGGTGGCGCTGGTGGAGGCTTGTGCCTCACGCATTGCCATTAAGCTGATGCAATGATGGGCAGGATGACACAGGGCCCCAAGCACACACTGGTCTCCCTTAAGGCCTCATGCTGCCTTGCAACCAGATGCGAGGTGTAAATATTGCAGAAATAGTTATGTTGATGTACCCCAGCATCACTTATGTTCCCTTCTAGGGAAAAAGGCCCAACAGTTTCTGTGCTCACAGGAGAAACCCTGCAGGAGAAGAAGACTGAAGCAGAGGCACGTTTGCACAACAGCCTTGCAGATCCCCGACCTTTGATGACAAACCCTGGTTTGAACTCTGGCTGTCCCAGCAAAGCAGCCCCCTCCTAACCTGGAGCTCTGCCATGGTGGGCTCCACACAGCTGCAAAACCCCCACTGCCCCCACCAGCTCCGCCGCTGCCATGCCTGTGGGTTGCTGCAGGAGACGTAGTGCTTTTGGGATCAAGGGCAACGGCTGCTGTGTGGGTGAGGCTGCCTGAGCCTGGAGACTGAGTGGTTAATTTGTTTGTTTCCTTTCTGTATAGGATATTGTTACCAAAAAAAGAAAATGGGGGGGTCGGGGGAGAGAAAGAAAGAAAAAAGTTGAGGCCAAATGATGAAAAGCCGTCTCTCCTGCAGCTATGAAATCTCACCCGGAAGGCGGTGAGGGGAAGTGTCTTCCAGCGGGGTACAAAGTCAGCAGCAGAGCTTTGAACCTGGGGGAACTCCACGGCGGCGCAGAGCCCTGCCAAGCGAGCCCCAGCTGTGCATACCTCAGCCGCAGCTGAAGGCACCAGGGGCCGCATCCTGCACCCCGGCCTCATGCTGGGATGAGCCCAGCACCAGGCTTCAGACCTGCCGCTGGAAAAGGGGAATTTGCTGGACAGGCAGAAGGGCATGTTTCCTTGGCCAAAAACTCACCCACCTTTAAGTTCTGTCTTGTTTTGGGGTACCTTGAGCTGCTGCTAATAGGGAGGGACCCTGGCCCTGGAGCATGGTGCGTGGCTAACACCTTCCCCTGGCCCAGACGGGGCTCCACTGTCCCCTCGCCTGTCCCCTGGCAGCTCACGGGTCCCCTCTCCACTCCTCCATCATTGCCGTTGGACTCTGAATGCACCGAGTTCCCTTTGCCACAGGTGCTCCGAATGCACTGAACAGGGAAAGGTTTTACTCAAATATGGTAACCAGAAAGCCAGGCTTTGGAAGGGATCCCAAGCTACTTGGGGGAATTTGGGCAATTATCCCACCATGTCTTTTTCAAATTTTAATTTCACCTTAATGATTTCAGAGGTACCTTTTCCCCATCTCATTTACAAGTGAAATGTTCAGTTACTGAACTGAGGAAAGAGATTAAAAATTGATTTAGTTGCCTCAAACTGAAAGTAAACTGTGGGATGAACAACATGCTCTGGGTGGAGCTGGAAGCCAGGCTTCTGGGCTTTGCTTTGGCTGGAGTGTCCTTCACCCTGTCGTCAGGCCTGGTTGCATCTCTGGGGAAGGTGCATGAATCTGTGGCCCCCCATGTTTTGGGAAGGATCACAGCTGGGACAAGTGGGAGCAAAGCAATGCTGTGAGCGTCTGGGCAAGGTGTGAAGCAGCACAGCATCAGGCTTGGAGCCTCTTTTCCTCCAAATTTCTCCCAATATCCTCAGCAGCAGCTTTGCTGCAAGGGCCTTCCAGCTGCAATTCTTTTCCTCCCTTATCAGCAGCTAATCCCATGAACAGCCATTGGAAGGAGATTTTTGCAGTATTTGCCCATGAAACAACTCCCAGATTTTCTGTTTTCTCAGTGACTTACAGCTGCTGCTCCCAGGCATCCGGTGACAGGCACACCTCCACCCCTGGGAAAACACTGCCCAGCCCAGAATGGATGAGATGCCAAAAACTAAATCTCCATGTCATAGGTATTTCTTAGGGCTGTAATCCCCAAATAAACATCCTGCCACTTGAACCTGTTGTGTGTTGCATGACGGTCACCATCCCCAGCAAAGATGCCGTGACGAGCTGCCAGCGGCCCAGGGATGGGGCAGGAGGACAGAGGTGATGGACAGGGCTTTTTGGCCGTTTAGGGGCTGATGGTTTGGCTGGAGCTGAGCCTGTCCCAGTGCTGAGGACGGCTGCCATCAGGTTAGGGAGGTTGGGGAAGCGGTGCCATGATTTCTGGGCTACCCACACTTAGACCCACCCTGCAGTTCTATTTGAATTGAGGACTGAATTCTGGAGAGCCTGCGAAGGATGGGCAAAGCGACCTCCCCACCCTCGCACCAGCGAGGTGGTGCAAACCTTTGCACCTCGATTGCTCGTCCCAAGGCTGGTTGGTGCAAACCCCAGGCCTATGCACAGCTGCTGAAAAGCATCTGCCTTACAGCATCGGTGCAGGGGCATCCTCTGAGCACTCTTGAGCCAGCCAGGGATGGAGGGATGTCCCAGAATGTTCTGGAAACACACACCCCACTGGAGGGGGAGCACTGTGTGGCCAAGGGCTTCCAGCTTCTCCCTTGCATTCATAGTGAAACAATGCCATCATTTGAGCAGGGTGGTGTTTAGTTAGATTTTACTTGAAGGAAAAGGGTTGGTGGTGGATTGAAGGAGGTGGAGGGGGGAGAGAAGCAAAACACCAAGAGAAAATCCCCTTTTCTCGGTGCAGAGAGGGACGTTGCCTGGGTGCTGTGGACCGAAACACCTGCTGCCCGGAGGGAAAGCAAGTTCCCAGGAAATGCAAGAAAGGCACTTTCCAATGTGGAATATGTTGAAAAGCAAAGAGGAGGAGAAGGGGAGGGGGGTGGAATGGCTGCGGAGATGCATGAATATTAAAATGATTGTAGCGCTTAATAAAGCACCACGCAGGGGAGGAACAATAACAGGTATTGTTGGCAAGCCTGATGCTCAGCTTCCCCTTGATTTGATGGGGCGATAACCATCGCAGTATCTCTTTCATGATCCCTGGCTCCGTATCTCTTGCAGCCCTGCAGAGCCACACACATTCCAGGCGAGACTTTGATGTCTCTGCAAGGCACAGACCTGCCAGCCCTGGGCAGGCTGCGCCGCGCGGCGGCTCCCCCGGCGAAGGGCCGTGGGTGGGGGACGTGGGGAAGGGGCTGCAGAGGCCAGGGGGGCGGTGGGGGGAAGCAGCCGGGGGCGGTTCTCCTGAGCCCATGTGTTTGCCACCCCCATCCCCTGAAGTGGGCCTGAAATACCTGGTCCCCTCTTTAGGATCATCCCCAAGAGCTGAAACCCCAAGAGACTTGGGTCACTGGACACCTTGGTCCTATAAGCTGATGAGAAATGTCCAAGGGGGTCAGCCAGGAGGGAAATGGGCACTCTCCACTCCTCCATCTCCCCAGACAGGCCAGGATTTGGGATGGACTCAGTCAAAAAGAACAATTTAGGATTTTTTTTTTTAAAGGTTGAGCAGCACAGCTTGCATGCTGTCAGGTGATAGCCGTGGTGGGTAAGCAAGGTACCTCAGGGACAGGCTGTGGGGTTTTATCCCCTGGGAGAAGGTCTGGAGCCCAGTGATGCATTTTGATGGCTGGCAGAGCAAGCCTCTCTGTCTACCCCTTCAGGGTGACACAGATGTGCCTTCTGTGACATGGGTGTTCACCCACACCAGCGGGATGAGCTGGTGGCTGTGGCGCAGAAAGACACAGCTGTACGTTGGTGGGACCCTTGGTTTGGGCTGACTTAGTGGCCGGGACCAAAAATGCACCAAACTTTCCTCAGGGATCGAGGAGGGGAGATGGGCAGGAATGGAAAGGGACGGTGGGATTTTCTCCCCAGAGAAAAGGGTGCCGCAAAAAGATGCTTAGAAGGAATGGGTTGTGCAACGGCCCCCATGAACACGGCATCTCCAATTAATTTCTCCCTGCTCCTCTAGGTCTGAGAGGTCTTGGATTTTGGGGCAGGGTTGCCTTATTTCGGGCAAGGTTTTGAGCAGCCCATGTTTGCTGGAGATGGTGGAGTGGAGCCAGTGCTGTTCAGCCACAGCCACCCAAATACTCCTTTGGTGCAAACCAAGAGGGGAAAAGTACGGCCGTAGCTCACACGCCAGCTCCAGAGGGCCCCATGCCATCTGCAGGTCATACCCCACGTTAGCCATGGTTTCCAACCCACTTTCCCTCCCTCCCTCGTTCTCTCTGGCTCTCTGACCATCCATATGAGACAAACTATCAGGGCTCCCAACCAGAACTGCTTGCTCTGCTGTTTTCGAATCAAACTTCTGCAGGTAGCTTAGACCTCATACTTAATTTGCTTTAATTGTTGTTGGGTTATTCTTTAAATTTAATTATTGGTTTCAGAATGCAACAGAAGAAAAAAATTCCAGCTCTTTTTTTCACATGTGCATGTTTTCTTTCTTGTAGGAGGCAGCCGCAGTGGGTTCACCCCTCTGTGGGTCCGGCTGGAGAAGAAGGGTGCCAAAAGCCAGGAGGGAGCCCGGGCGAAGCTGCCCTGCACCTCCATCCTTGCCGACATGGTGTCCTGGGGCTGCGGCACAGCCGGATTCGGGAGAAGAGGCCGCGATGCCTTTGATGCCTGCTCTTCCCCCGCGAGACCGTGCCGATAGGGGTGTGTGTGTCTCGCGCGTTGGCTCTGCCTTTGAGATTTGCCCCTGGTCATTTCTGCTGGGAGGGAGCTGAGGTTGGTGCTCTGATGTGGGTGGCCCGGAGTTTGTTACCCGAGGACAGCTGGCTTACCTCTGAACTCCTGCCTTCCCAACGGTTGTTTCTCTGCTTGTGCCTGCTTGTATTTTTGCCATGTGTCTTGCTGGTACGCCTTGACCAAGCTAAAGTGAGCTTCTCCCTCGAGAAAGGACTTGGGTCGGGGTGCCTGGGTGGTGGTGGGAGCATCTCCCACCCCAGGATTCCACACTTCAAGCACACGTACAGTTTTAGTCCAGGTGAATCGAGCACCCAAAGGCATTTGGAGTAGAAAAGGAAGGACCTAAAGGCAGAAAACTCCCACTGTGCCACAGAGGGAGAGCAGGAGATCAGAGAAAGGCAATCAAAAACCCTGAGAGAAAAGGCAGCCTGGCGTGCAGGGCTTTACCCTGAGATCCAGTAGAGCCATGAGCAGCTCAGCCCTGCTCGCTGCGGGTGCTAACGGAGACCTTCCTCAAGGACCCTGTAAACACCTATTCCCTCTGTAATTTTTCACAGCTATGCAACATGGCAAAAAAAAAAGCAAGAGAAACAGAGAGTTTTTTGAGGTGAGGCTCAAACTGTGCTGATGCCGAGCAACCTCCGAGCCCAGGAAGGCTCGGAAATTCCTCCCTGACCCTGCAGGCAAAGAGCTTATGCCTTGGAGCAGAAGATTTGATTGCCTTTTACGATTAGCTCTGCTTGCATTGGTACAGAGAGTTATAAAAATGACACACACACACCCCCACTTGCCAAATCACAAAGGCAGAAGAGCGGCAGCGCGCACCCCTCCTGATGGCCCGGGCTGCGGCAGTGACCTGCACCTGGGGGAGGATGAGGACGGCGGGGGGAAATACAGCGAAACAGAAAAAGATTGACCCAATATCACTCAAGCTGGAGAGACGTTGTTATTCCATTTAAACCCGCTGAACAGTGCCACAGCAGGGAATCTGTCTGTCTTGGTTAAAGGTCTTGCTGCCAGCCCAGCCTTGGAAGTGCCAGCACTAATCTGCAAATTGTTGCAAACCCTAAAGAGCTGCAGAGCTGGGAACCTTCCTCCAGCCCAGACCCCCATGGACTGGGATGCCCTTCCCCATTAATGTTCTGCCTCCTGCCGCCGCCAGGCAGGCTCAGTCAGGCACCGCTTGCCCCAGACGGGACGTAGTAAAACTCCTGGGCATTAAAATACCGGCTCCTGCCGGCAGCCCCGTTGCAGTGGGAATGGGAAGTTTGCCACCGACGAAGGTTAGATTCAGCCTGGGGAAACTCTTGCGTGCTCTGGACTAAATTTGTGCACGTCTTTCTGATTAGTGTCTTCCAGCAGGTCCCCAAATAGATGATGATTCCCTTGTCCTCCTCTGACCCCACAGATCACATTCAGAGCCCGTAGCTTTTGATGAAATGCCTGGTTTTTGGCCTGGAAATCTCTGGTGCAACCTCTGGTGTTGGCCAGGAAGAGGGTTGTCACATGTGCTCTTAGACTAACAAACAACACTGTTCTTCTAAGACCATGGGTAGCAATAATTCAGGGTCAGTGAAAAGGGCATATCTAATAAGAGGGCCTGGTCTAGAGGATAAAAAAAAAGAAAAAAAAGAAAAAAACAGGCAGCTAAAAAAGCCTGGCTAGCGTGATGGATCGAGACGGATGTGGAAACCCGGCTGCAGAGCTGGCGACAGGCGGCGTCAGGGAAAACAAAGTGATTCATGGAGAGGGATTGGGAACTGGGAAAGCCTGGGCTTAGCCGTGTAAATCATGGCACCTCTGAGATGCCAGGCGGGTAGGAGGCTGCAGCATGCCAGTACCTTGCTGCACATCCTAAGGACACTAGACAACTTGCTAGAAGGGTCCCTCAGAGTCTTTATATGGTGCTGATTTTTGTTCAAGACAAACAGTTAACCCAAGGACGAGATCTGAGTCCAAACAGAAGACCAAAGCTGACAGACATGATAAAGAGCTATTCTTAGTAACCATATTTATTATTAAAAATATCAGTTGGAAAGAGAAATGCAAACAGCAAATTTAAAGGAGCATGAATTCCTTTTGGCAGGAGCTTTAGAAGCAGCTAGGGCTTTAGTCAAGTTTTTTGAGGTATGTAATAAGATGCCAAAGAAAAGCACAAACATTCTTCACAACATTAAAAAAAACAACAAATCCTAACAAAACCTCCAGTCAATCACAAAAGGGGAAAAAACAATGTTACTATAAAAAAAAAAAATTGCACAATGAAAAAAAGAAGGCTCCTAAAGCATTTTCCTTAAGTCATGTAAAAATTAAAAAACCACTATGCAAAAAATAACCTGTCTGCGCAGAGACTTGCTTATGCATATGACTGTAGCGTGTGCCTTTGCTTGTAGTAAACATGCCCTTTGCCTTCCACTGATGACATGACACTGGCATGTCACAGCTGATTTATAAACACAATTGGATTTTCAATCTTCAGGTCTAAATTCATTGCAGCAGACCCCAGCAGGCAATGTATCTCTGTTTATCTATAAATACTGGTTACTGTGCTTTCCTGGATAGAGGCAGCTACAGTACGATGTTGTTTATTTTTACTTGCTTGCAATACGAGGAAACGGTGTTTGGTATCAGTCGTCATCATGAGCTACGTGGCTGCAGGGCTCTTTCGAGGGCTCTGAACTGCATAATCAAAAATGCAAGCAGTGCTCTGCAGTGAATCCTTCAGCGATCACTGGGGACTCACCTTGCAACTCAGTGAGACCGAGGAAGAGGAGGAGGAGGACGAGTGAGAAAGGCTTAGAAAATACAGCAGTGATCAAGACCGGGGTGTGGGCTGCAGAAACTCCCAAGCCGGGGTCGAGCTGGATTCAGTGGGAGCTGCCTTGCCTGTGCACTGAGGTTCCCAAACAGCAGTGGTTGATATGGGGTGGGTTGCATGAGGGTCTCGGACTCAGCTCCTGGAAGTCCCTGCCATGGTGGACACTAGGGGGTGCACGTAAGGGATCCAGGATAATTTGGTTTCTCCAGCCTCCAGCTCAGGATCACAACGGCCGCAGCCACAGGACATTGCAAGTGGAGCACTGTAGAAACATGCCAAATTGCTCATACTCAGGTATTCCCTCTGCAAGGAAGGTCTGGGCTTCAGCAATCTTTCATGGACCAGAAGCAGAGGCCTAGACATGTAGGTTGAGGGTGAAGAGGTAAATCTACCTCTAGGCTTTCAGCCTCCCTGTTGCAAGCCAAGAGCCAAAAAGCCCTGGGACCCCTGTCTCTGACCCCGCAAAGTTACTTCCGTGGGAAACTACCGGGCCACTAGCTCCAGGCGTGAGCCTAAGAGCCAGACATCATGGGACGGGCTCTCAGGATCCTGCGTGACCTGACATGAGTTAGGGCAACCTTGGACACCTGGGTCTGGCAGCTCTCCCTGGGCTTGTGGCACCTCCTGTGCTCCCCTTGGAGGGAACCATTTCACCTCACAACCTGCAAGCCCTGAAATCTCCAGCCCACATGGAAAGCTGGGAGCTGATCAGGAAAATGGTCATCCTTGCTAGAGCTCCTGCAGCTAAAGGCGGTGGAGCAACAACTTCAGGTAGTAGCCACCAGGGAGGTCCTTGGTCAGCAGAGGTGCCCATCAGAGTTGAGAGGAGCTGGGCTTTCACTGTAGGCAATATGCTGGTTACTTGACAGGAACAGAAAGGGTAAAAATGGGCAAGGATTTAAACGTGCTTGAAAGAGACTGAGCAAAAGGAGGAGCAAAGCTGGGAAATAGCCCTTGATGGTCCCTGGGATATTTAAATGCGGCTTGAAGGGATTTGGTAAAAAAAATGACAACAGATTAGAAATAAAATCAAATAAAGGCAGCTATGTGTAGCCCTGCATGGCTGAATGAGTGTGAGCATCAGAGATGATCAGTATCCAGGATGGTTTGATTTTGGCAGAGGAAGAAGAGGAGACGGGAAGGAGACAGGGAAAGAGGTGTTCCTGAGTTTGGTTATCAGGTTGCCCATGGAGGGGGTGATTCTGCTTCCAGAACATGGGTAGGTGCTCAGCCAGCAGGTCCAGGATCAGAGTAGAGCCTTGGGTTAGAGAGAGCTTCTGCCTACACGTGTTCCTGGAGGGATTCAGGCTGTTGCAAGGGGTAGTCTCCCCAGCAGACCTGTCCTTCCTTGACTCTGCAATGTGATAAACAACACCAATTGTGAATCGAACCTGCCATCTGCCTGTGATGTGTGTCTGTCCTTATTTTTGCAAAGGTGACCCGTTCTCACTGCCTGAAGCACCGCATCGAGCAGCGAGGTCTCGGCAGTTCCCCTGGCAGTGATAACAAACACGAGTGCTACAGGCTCCAGCCACCTAAACAACAGAACAAAAGGCAGCTTGTCTTGACTTTCCTCTTCTGCCTGTGAGGAAGAGCCTTCCCAGACTCCATGACACAACACCAGCCTACTGGGGGGAGGACACCAAACCACTGTTTAGATAAGGAAAGCCCTTATCAAGCAGAAAGGAATTTAAAATGAGAGCTCCCACCAGTGGCTCCACATTAACAAGATTTTCCCATAAGTGGTGGTGTTTTATATCTAAATGTTTTCTAATATGGTAACATTCCCAGAAAACATATTTGGAAACAGCCACAGGTCCTCAAAGTCTTGCCAGATGGAAAATAACAGCAATAACTGCCTCAGTCTGAGAAAAAACTTCAAAGCTTTGGTGTCTTGTCTGTCTCATGCCAAATTGGGAATGTGCATGTAGGAGAGTATGAAAACACAGTATGGGCCAGGATACCACGGACCTTAGTCCCTTCCTGAGGAACATCATGTATGGCACAGCATGGCTTGGCAGAGAGATGGTGGGACTGTTCCTCACTCTTTCTCTGTATTGTTAAGTGATCTTGGACACATGGTTGGTGTCCCATGTCCCGAGATAATCTGTCTGCATCACCCAATAGATACAGGTTTCAAAGTCCAGCCTGAGTTAAGTGTCTCCTGTGATGGACTCTATCAATAGACTTTCCTGGATGATTTCCACATGGATTTAGGTCTCCTTAAGCAACATCCATAAGTAGGTCAGCATAATGAAGTGCCTCCACTCATTACATACTGAGGCCATTAGACCTTCTCCTGCGCCTACCAGAAAAACAGACCTTTATTTTTTAAAGGTTTGGTGACCAGGTTTAGAGCTTGTAGAGGAGGTCTCTAGGAGCTGAGTTGAGGTGGTGGGAGAGCTCAGGATGCTCCAAGACACTCACCTTAGCGCCCTGCAGTAGTCCTGGTCATGCTGGTGGCTTGCTCATGGACTGAGTGGTGGAGGCCAGGAGTTAGGCAGCTTCCGCAGGCTTGCAACCAAATGAGATGCTATCCGAGAGTGGAGCAGGGCAGCCCACGTACTGAATGCAGGCAGAGAAAAGCTCAGCAGGCAAGCTGCACACAAACAGCGTGCACAGCAAACAAACAAACAAGTCGAGCAAAGGCCGTGTGAGCAAGCCAGAAATCACCGCTCAGTGCAAGGGGTGCTTGGGCCAATGGTTTGAAGACACGGGAGAAGCGCATCTGCCTTCTGCGATTGCAGCTGGACTGAAATGGGGTGTAGACGGATGCATGGACAACCACGTGTGGACGCTTCTAGATGGGTGTGTGGACACTTCTAGATTGGCATGTGAGACAAATCGGGTGTGCAAACACGTTCATGCAAGATACGGGTGTCCTGAGCAGCATGTCCTTGGCATGAGCCTCCTTCCAAGCCTGCTCTGTCTGGCCCCACTCTCCATCAAGGGGGCAAATAATTGGTCCGTTGGGTTGAAGAGTGAAGAGCAGCTATGCTCCAAGTCAAAGCCCCATGTGTGACCCGTTTTGTCTTGGAGCAGGGCTGTGCTCAATGGCTTGAATTGCATCAGAGAAGGAAGCCATTATCGTTAGCCAGATCCCAAGGTGTCCACCCAGTGGTACAGATGAGTTTGACTCAGCTGGGCTAAACCCTGTGGAGCTCCCCAGGGTTGCTCTGCCCTTCGTACTACTTAACCCTGGAGGAAGCCTGGTTTCGGGGTGAGGGGCATGCAGCGATGGGTGGGACGTGCCTCTTGATCACGTCGCAAGGGCGGGAAGCCTGAAAGAGGAGGGCTCTGAGATCACAAAAGCCTTTTCAACACTGGGAGAGGGGAATTTTCAAAAAACACCCCGAGCAGAGGGAATGTGTGCCATTTGGGTGTAGGACTGGATCTCCAGCACGTTCACCCCTGGCGTTTGTTTTGGGCCCATCTCCTCTCCCCGGGGCCTTGGGGCAAGCAGGAGTGCCATAACAGGGAGCCGTGAAGAGAGTGGAGCCAGCCAGCGGCAAGGATTTTGTTAGTGTTTGGAGGAGAAAACAGGGAATTTCCACATATGGAAAAATGTTCCTTTAAACTGTGATTATGTAAAAATACAAAGCCACAACTGATAATATCTCTCACTCTGGGGAATGATGGAGAGTGTTTGTTTCTTTAATTGCATTTAATACTCATGAAAGTTACTGGCTTGCCACCACTGCAAGTGAAGCTCGTTTGTTGGATTGCAGCATGCACAACACCAGCTTCCTTTCCATGCTCCTTCAGCAATGTATTTTGCGCTCGTTATTAAAAGGCAGCTCCTAATTTGCCGCATATGTTTGATTGCTGCTGTTTTGCCTGCAAATTGCCTGTAGAGGTGCGAACTAAAATTAGGTGTGTGATGAGTTTCTAAATGAGGACCCTTAACTAGTCAAAGGCGGCCAGCCTCCTGTTAGGCGGGAGCTGAGCCACAAGCCAGGCTCTGACGCCTGCCCCCGGCAACCATCCCTGTCTTAGATGGCTGCAGATGTTCTAGTTATCCTTCTGAACGGTCATCATCATCTTGACTCTCACCCATATTTTGGTCTCAAATTTAACAATTAAACAATTTAACCAGGGCCTGGGTGGAGAATTATTTCCCCTATCAGTTTTGGATGTGCCGTTTTGGGATTTTGCTTTGATTCGTATTCAGAAGCTCCCCATCCTCTGTTCCTTGGTATGCTCTTATCTCATCCTCTCCCATATGGCTCCTCACTAAGGTAAATGATTTGGGCTAACATATAAAGGGATGCGGAGAAAATTTGTAGCGTGGGCAGGAGCCGGCGGGAGCTGACACGGGCTACGCTCCTGTTGCTGCTTTAATTCATCAGCATTCGAGCATGTAAAACCAGGACAGTCGCCGAAGCTGCAGCGTATGAATCACCCTTTGAAAGAAACGTGTCTCTGCGTGCTCTGACAAGCCCTTCTTTTCAAAGTGCCATTGACAAACCTGGCTTGCTAAGAGCATGGATTTAAAAAGCTCTCACTGCAAAGGTAAATTATATCCTGATCCCTTCCTGGAGTTTGGTGCTGTGCCAAATAGGTGCCGAAACCTCCCAGTGAGTCGTATAAATCACAGACCAAAACCCCGAGGGAGTTGGATTAATACCGGATCAATGTGAACGTGCCACAAAGTTATTTGATCGCTACAATGCTGGTATTGACTGTTATACACCTGTTATATCATTACGGATTACATCTGTTGTAAACACGCTGTTTGATGTTGCAGGCTGTGCTAACCACATGCACCATAATCATGGCTTGTAGCTGCTGTGGTGGCCTCAACATGCCTGAATGATGCTAATTTTCTTGTTGTGTGGGGTAGCCCGACAAAAGAGGTTTGTTCAGGGTGAGCCTGTGCACAGGGAGCAAGGGGGGAGATGGGAGAAGAGATGAGAAAGCAGTCTGCATTGCGACGGAGATGGCTGGGGAGGAAGGTGGGAATAAAAGTAATACCAGACTACAACAGACACTGGCTGAAGGAGGGAGTTTCTCTGTTCTGGCTGAAGTTTATGACCATGAAAAAATCAAATGAGGATGAGCAAGTAGCCAGACAGGCATGGGGCAGGGTTTAGCTGCAGGAGGGGCTGTTGGTGATGGGAAGGGGTGAAATAATGTTGTTCAGCTGGGGTTTCGCACTGCGGTGGGGTGGTGAAGCACACTCGCTGATGGCCCGCTACCACCAACAGCAGTAGCAGCCTTGATAATCCCTCCTTCAGTAGTGTGGGCCTGCAATTTAGAACCTTAATGGAGCAATTTTGAGCTCACATCAGTGGTTCCCAAGAGAGTATCAAACCCTCCCTTGCTGGGTGTAGTTCTGTGATCTCTGTTTTGGCAACTTGACACTTTCTTAAGCCTGAGAGACGAGTTACCTCATGCCAGCAACCTTCCTAATCCTCATTTTTCCTGTCTCAGACACCAGGTTTCTCCCCCTTACACCTCTGCTTCTCTGAAGAGGAGCCAGACTTTCTCCAGAAACCATCTCCTCAACATCGCATGCTGGACCTGCTGACAGCAGGACTGGGAACCAGCCTCCCCACCTGGTGCTGCTCTTCCAGCTGAACATCCAACACAGGCGGAGGACCTGACCTAAACTGACATTTATATTAGCCTTTTCATGACTTCGGGGTAATAAGGGATGGGTCCGTGTTCCCAGATGGTGGAGCAGAGTATGACACCCTTCCACCTCCTATATCTGAGCGAGGGCACAGGCCAAGGGCGCGTGATTATTCTGTTCTTACATGGGGACATGCCCTCCTTGGTCCCCCAGGAGCATAGTGCCGTTGCAGTAACAGGGCTCAGCCAGAGGAAGGGGGGATGAAACGTTTAGAATTAAAAGTGGCGTCTCAGAAAAAAAAAAAACCAAACCAAAGGATCTCCGTGAAATGTTCTTTCCTTCTACATTTGCCATGGACTGAAGGTCCAGCCAATACCTATCATTTCCTAAATTCAACCCTTTCCCTCCCTTTCTATCTTACCTTTTTTTTTTCCTAGCAACATCCCAGGGCTAACCCAACAGCATCTGGAAAACTCATAAAGACTTGGGGAAGAAGACAATGCAGGAGGTATTCCCCAAATATTTCAAAACTTGTGGGTTGTGATTTTTAACCAGTCCCAAAACATTATTTGCCTGAAACTGAAGGAGAAAGATGATGCCAAGACTTTTGAGCTTGGAGGGATGAAAAGTCAGTACCATTTTTCAGTAGCCCTCCTGGCTGTACCCAGTGAAGGGTGAAGTTGGCTGCCTGACACATGTGGCCACTCCAAAGCTGTGCTGGAAACAGGATGTCTGAGACTTTCTGCCCAGCTCTGCTCCATGATGACCCTGCCCCAGGCTAGAGCTGACAGTCAGAAGTAGCCTCTGGGTCACGCTCGTCCTTTGCGTCCAGAGGTCAGTTCAGTGATGTAACTTATTGGAGGTTAGGAAGAAAGAGAATAAAAGTGATATTTTGGAAGAAGCAGGTGAAGAGACAAAAGGACACCCAGACAGGGTCTGACCAGGGGAAAGGTCCTGGGCTGGCAGCAGCCTGGGGCTTAGGGCAAGCCCTGCCTATAATATTTGAAATACTCTGTTCAGGGTGGGAGGAATGATGGATCACAGAATCACAGAATCCCAGGTTGGAAGGGACCTCAGAGATCATCTAGCCAACCTTTCTGGGAAGAGCAGAGTCTGGACAAGATGGCCCAGCACCCTGTCCAGGTGACTCCTGAAGGTGTCCAACGTGGCCAAGTCAACCCCTTCCCTGGGGAGATTATTCCAATGGATGAAGAGGATGAAAGTCCTTCTCTTACCCCAAGCCCTCCAGATGACTCAATGATGGAGCAAGAAGGCCTCTGATGAGGTGGAAAATGCCAAGAAACCCCACCAGCTGTGAAGAAGAGCACCCCAGCTCTCACACCATCTCAGGTAAGTATGAGTCAGGGATGGGGACAGCTCCAAGAGCTGTGGCGTGCAGGCCAGGGTGTGAGCATATGGGTCTGTGTCTCAGTGGGCTTTCTGCCGCCTCGCCATCCAGCTCCTCCTGTAGTCTTTTCCAATGTCTCAAGAGTGTATGCACGAGTCCAGGCTGTCTTTTCTGAACTTCACCTGGGAATTCCCAGTAAAAATATGCCCTACAAATGTTGCGATGTCCTGGAAGTACCATCAGA
Source organism: Phalacrocorax carbo (assembly GCF_963921805.1). NCBI lineage: Eukaryota > Metazoa > Chordata > Aves > Suliformes > Phalacrocoracidae > Phalacrocorax > Phalacrocorax carbo. The sequence goes on along the minus strand of NC_087516.1, from coordinate 6,559,678 downwards.
TCCCTCCAACCTGTGAAAAGGATTTCCACTGAACTTTGTTCCCCCAAAACAAGAGACAGCCAAAGTTGGCATGTTTTGTCTTTTACCCAGCATCAACCCAATGGGTACAACACCCAAAGGCTGCACTTTGAACTTGCCTTGCTGTTGTCAGGAGGAAAGCAGGAAGCAGGATGCCCTGAACTTTGGTTTTGAAAACAAGGTTTTTAGTGAGTATCACCCCAGTGAGGCCAGTGGCACCCCTGGCCCTTCCCTTGTCCTGAGCTGCTCACACAAGGCAGGTATTTGGGCATGTCTGCCTCAGCCCTGTACTAAGGCGGTTTGGAGGCTGTTGGCGTGGGCAGTGAAGGCAGAGCATTGCAAAGGGAGCTGCCGCAGCGGAACCGCCCCCACTTCAGTGGTCACCCGCATCTCTCCTGGACCAGGCTCTGGGCTCGCTCCATTCCTTTCTGGGTCACCAGCCAAGCACTGCACTGGGGCAGTGGCCACAGGCAGGGATTATCAAAGAGATGATGATGTCAATCAGCCTACTCTGACCCACCTGCATCAGTGAGACATCCAGACTTTGTCACCCATCGGTGCATTACCCAAAGAAAAACTGACCTGTTGAGCAACTTCTGGGGTCTTTTCTGCTTGTCCAGGCAGTGCAGCAATACTCTGAGACACCTTCCCGGTGTGCCCTGGGCTCTTCCTCATGCCAAGTCCTGACACACGGCCACAAGCCTTGGAAGCCAGGCTGCTCCCCCAGAATAGATGCACAGTTTAACTGCTTTATGCCAGGAAAGGCATAGACAGGCTGTCACTTTCTGGGAGTGCTGACCTATGCTCTGGGGCAGCATCGTCCTCCTTCCATACTGAGACCTTACCACAGAACTCTCCATCTTCCCTGGCATCCCACCACCCTTTCCCCATCCATCACCTTATTTCCACTCTTTGGGTGGAGCAATGGGGGGTGCAGCCCTCCATATGCTGCAAATATGACCGTGGCCCAAAAAACCACATTCCCATCTCCCCAGTCCTCCCTCTCCCCTGCGTCTCACCCCCCTCCCCCCACCTGGGGATGAATGAGACACTCGCTGTGGCTGCAATATATCATTCTTACTATTTGTTATGAGGTTTTAATGAGTGTGGAAGATTAGGATGTTTGCAACAGCGTAACAATAAAATACATATCTCGCTCATTCCTTGCCAAAAAGTACTTACAAATAATAAAAGTGAGGCTAGCTGAATGCATAAATCTCCTTTCACAAGCCCCCACCCACTGTGCAATAATTAGTACAAAGTGCAGTGCTAATAGATCATCTTACTTGTGTGGGAAACTTGACATTATGCTTTGTTTATATTATCCCTTTGGCAAGAATCTGCATGGCAAATCCTGGCAGCCAGCAAACAAGAGGCTCTCAAGGAAGGTTTCCAGACTGTCGTGCAGAAAAGCAAGCCACAGGATTGCGTGCTGGTCAGGATGCCGAAACCAGCTGGGGAGCTGCAGAGTTAGATCCAGCTTTTATGGAATTGAGCTACCAAGTTTCCAGCTGACTAGGAGCAACATCCTGCGACTGATTTGCAAAGGGCTGTTCCCACCCCAGCCACAACAAATCAGTGTGAACCTTGGCTTCAGGATGGCGCCCTTTGCTTAATTATATATTCAGGGCCCAATTTACTGCCTGGGCCTCCTAATGGGAACAGACGGGGTTGCCCAGACTTGAGACAGGCACCGAATATGGCCCCTGCAGACTCTGGCTGCGTAAGTAGAGGGTTTTCAGCCTGTGCCCAAATAGCTTCAGCTCCCAAGACCCTTCTGCTCCACTCAGCCTGTATGGAGACCTTGGCTGATGTGGGAATTACCTCCACCAGGACATCTGGCTCTGTCCCATGGGGCAGGGTTGCTGCAGTACAACTTACCCAGGGCATAAGGGTGTCTCAAAATGCTGCCAGTAGGTGTAAGGGGTGTCTTCGGCTCTCTAATGACTGAAATGAGCAGTGGGTCAACATACTGAGTGGAAAGCCAGCCCTCACTCACCATGCCTACTTCTCTTCATCCTATAGCCCCCCTCTCTCTGGTTGGGCTCAAATCCCTTTCATTTGCTTGTTTCTCCATCCCAGGGAGCAGTGGAAAAAACAGAGCCCAGTGCTTGGACGTAGAGATGCATTCCTGCCCGGTGAATCACAAACCATTAGCACCACAGGTCCAGGTATATTCACAGGAGGGCGCATTGCTAGGGAGGGAAAAAAAAGGGTTTCTTGCCAGTTGGGAGAATGGGGAGGGGAGGCTTTAATTTCTTTCCTTGAGAAACTTCGGAGCCATCTGCAAAATGGCTATTTTGGGAGTTCAGTGAGGGAGAGCCACCAGACTGGACCTTGCCTTAGGGACACGTCCCAACAGTGGCAACTTGTATTTGCGAAGACCTTAAAGTCTGCCATTCAGCACCTTCCTCTGCTGAGGGTCTCCCTGACTTGACCCAGTGCTCCTAAAAGCCCAGGAGGCTTTTGCCCCCACATGCTGTGTGTCTGGGCAATAACAGAATGCCAGGCTACACACTTCCATGTGGGCTTTTTCTCTGCAAGGCACCTGCACAGCATGCTCCACCAGGTCCCTGTGTGCTGCCATGTGTGGTCACGGAGCATCTACCCCTGACTGGAGCTGGCATGTGTGTGCTGAGCATGGTGTCCTCAGTACCTTCCCTCCCTTTTCTTCTGAAGGGCATTTGGAAGGACTATCCTGTGAGGTGAGCTGATCTGCTAGACAAGCCCCAGCAGCCTTCAGAGTGGCAGGTGTGGCTTGGACTCCACCTTTGAACAAGCTTCAGCCATGCGCATCCAGATTCACTCCTGCTCCAGCAGAGCCTCCAACATGTGCTTGATTCCCCGCTTCCTGCTGGACCCCTTCTTATTGCATCCCACCCACTGTTCTTGCTCAAGGCTGGCCTTCCAAATGCACCGATGTTGTCCTGCTTTGTGGCTGGGGAATGGAAACGAGGTGCCTTATCCAGATGGAGAAGTGACTCATCCACCTGGGAAACAGGCAGTGGAGTCACCCGGTCCAGGCTGCCCTCCGCTCTTCTCCTCCAGTTTTGTGGTGAAATAGCCAGCAAAGGGAGAAGGCTTTTGCCCATGGGCCCAGTGGACATGTTCATTTGCAAATTTACACCCTGCCTGTTTGTTTTCATTTGGGTGTGCATTCTCCCATGGGTTCACAGCAGTGTACTCTACTGCTGGAAGAAACCTGGAACCAATTCCTGACTTTGCATGGTATTCTTAAAGCTTTAAAATAAGAGTTGGCAACTGTGGCTGCACATGGGCATGACAAAGAGCTCACTTTGTAAAGCGTTGGTCAACTGGGAAGAGTATTGCAAACACATACTCTTCCTCACCAGACCCAGCTTGCTAGAACCACTTCAGATATATTTATTTTCTTTATGCCGGCGGGCTCAGGGAATCCCGGTAACGTGCGAGTAATCCTGAACAAAGTGTGAAGCACCAAGGCAGCATCGCCGTGCTGACAAGGCTGGTTCAGGCAGGAAGAACTGGGCAGAGCCATGACATTTCGGTGACTGGCAAGGTTATTTGAGGGGAAAGCATTGGGAGCCTGGCGTCCGGCAGCCAGTGCCGGCAGCAGCCTCTCCCACTACCCATGTTGACTCCGCTGCCTCAGGACAATGGCAAATGGGCTGAAACATCGACAGTTTCCCCACAGACTCTTCCCAGAGTTACTAAAATTAACCTTTTTATTCCCCCCCACTGGAGAAATATAAAGCCTTTACTTCCCTTAACCTCTCTTTCCCATCCAGTGGGCAAAGAGTTTGTCAGATCTACAGTTAAAATAATATATTAAGGATTCCCAATGGTGCAAGTCAAACTTCACATTTCCTAATGATTCCAGATGCCTTTTTTGTCCTCAGACATTTCAAGTTAAACCTCTATGAAACTGACCTTTTGGCTTGTCAGACTCTGTAAGGACCCCAGAGATGAAACACTTCTTTCAGTCTGTCACTACTGTCCGTAGACCGCCCCCCCCAACCCCCTCCTCTATTTTATCAGCAAGAACCCATAATTGAGCCCCTTGACAATAGCAGGACTGTGCATTTCTTTGTCAACAACAATGGGCCGTCCAAGTTCATTACTGGAGATTGTTTAAAAATTGATTCATGGGCCAGTAGTAGTAGCTTATTATACAGCATAAGTGACAGTGTGATCTGGATGGAGGCCGAGTCATTCTTGACCAGTCATGTCCAATTAGAAAGAACATTACACACATTCCTGTTGGAGCCACATTAATGAATTAGTCGTACCACAAACTGAGACTAGCTTGCAGGACCCTAATACCTTTTGTTCCTAAGGATAATTCAGTAATTTATAAAGAGAACAGTGTGGAGCACATTAGCAAAAGAATAGTAATCGCAGGATTCAGACAGTCCTTACACTCGTCTTTCCTTTCAGGTTTATGGTGAGCTCCATTCCCTTTGAGCTCTATGTTTCCTCATATACCACAGACATCTAATAGTCACCTCTGTGGCTCCCAGGGTTGTGGCTGCAGTGCGGTAGTGACCAGGGCTCTGCAGGCCTGTGTGCACCTGAACATGGACCAACACCTAGCACCCAGACGCTGCCTCTCAGGATAACAGAACAGCCCGGGCACAAGGTACATCGTCGTCACACAAAAGTCACGTCCAAGTGCATTAATGTACTGAGGTTCTTCCTCCTTGCTCTGCAAATAGGCACTGGTGCAACGCCAGCGTCTTGGCAGAGTTAGGTCTGGCAGACACCTTGTAAAAAAGAAGAGAGGACCATTCAAGGCACAATTTTCAAGCTTAGAAGCCTAGAATTTGTGTTTAAGCTCTTAAATCACACAGGTGAATTTTAGGCATGCTGAAATCAATTTAACTTGCAGGGAGGAGCTCCCTGGGCCCTTGAGACTTCGGTGGATTTGAGACATTGGATACCCAGTGCTGAGGACAGCTTGTGTGTGTAAAGTCATTGCAAAGGCTATCTTAGGAGGAAGGACAGGAAGAGGTGAATGTGTCCAGCCTGCCAATTGCTGATGAAGTCCATGAGTGGAAAGTAGGAATGATGACAGCTGAGGAATTTCTTCAGTAGGTACAAGTGAATGCAATTCATGGATTGAATTATTCCAGCAGAAAACACTTGTACTTGGCCATGGGAACTGCAGAAAGAGCAAAACGGAAATAGCATAAAATCCCAACAGAGGGAAGGTTAGCAATCTTCTCTGTTACAAAATCAACTTCCAAGAGGAGTCGCCCTCCCTGGTAGTGTTTAGAAGTTAACTGCACAAAACACAGTTTAGTGCTACCTACTCAGTGGATGTGATCACAAGCAGTTACTGCCACCACTGTCTTCTAATATATAACAATTTTTGATGTGGAGCAGATTCCAGATTCTACCTATTGCTCAGTAAATGTCCTTCATTAAGGACCATAGAAACCCATTCTTGGTTGGTCCACATGTCCTTAAGTAGCATTAGTGGTAATATAAGTAATAGCAGCACAGTAGTGTCATCTTCCTAATGGCAAAATAATATTTGGACTTCTAAAATCCACCTGAGCAGATGAAAAATAAGTAATTTGCAGACAGTGATACCGAGCTATGATATTTTAATAAGAATAGTTATTTGTCATCAAGCTGTCCTTGTTGTGGTTTTAATGTTCATACCCTGTCACTCAACAGCCTGTGAAATTTTAATGTTTACAACTTCAAAAGATCTGTGAATTTTTGTAGCTTGTAATCATTGATCTCCATTCCCCCTGTTTACAGAAGGTTTTAAAAATATGCAGTTCGCTGTATATGCTACATCATACATGTCTAGGTCATGTGGTTTTAACTTTGTGTAAGCAGAAATGTAGTGAATGCAGATATGTAAATGACTGTTAAATTTGCCAGTATCTCAAAAACCAGAATAAATAGCATATAACTTGTCTCTAATCTTAACACAGTCTCAATTAAAAATGTATACAGTTAAAAGTTCAGTGATGAGTCATGCTAATGTGTTTACATATCTGGTCTGAATGTAGCCCGCATTACCCTGAGGATGGCTGAATAAACATTCACTTTTGAATGAGACAAAATATTTGTTGGAAAACAGAGATTCCGCTCTACACTCTGTACTACATCAACACTACTAGTAAAAAAGACTAAAAATGAGAGTATACAAACACACATTTATTGTAGACTACTAAGTACACACACATGCTGAAGGCTTACTGAACGCTAGGCTTATATTCTTTTTCACCATTTTGATAATACAAGGATTCAGCGGAGGGCTTCAGCTCCTCTGCAGATTCAGGAATGTTTGGGTTTATGTCCTGATTTTTAGAAATTATGCCTTTTATATTCTGGTCTGGCAAACTGCGGTCCACAGGTAATCCTAATGCTGACATTTTGCTTCTCCTCTGATTAAAATTATCAACCCAGGGGCATGAATACTACCAAATCCATTTAAAAATTATAGGGATGAAAAGTGCAAAGATATTAGAAATCCAATTCTCTAACCAGTGTCCCAGTTTTTTGCATCATCATTAGACTGGAAGGGACCTAACAAAGTCTATCTCAACACCTCAAGGCTCTTCCACGGGTTGGGTACACTTTCTGAAGGTGCCCAGTGATACAGGCATCCCAGCCTCCTCAGCAAAACTACCCTACTGCTTCCTGACCCTACTGCTGGAAAGGTTTCCTAAAGGCTAAAATGAATTCAGAGACCATTACTGCTTGTGCTGTTCTATGGACATGGAGAACAGACCATTCCCTTCTCCACAGCAACCTTTGACATATTCGAAGACCATCAGCCTGTTCCCACTCTGTCTTCTCCTCCTCAGGCTAAGCAATCCCCGTTTGTCCAGTCTTTCCATGTAGGTTATGATTGATATAGACAGGATTTTTAACAACTTCTAGCCTCTCTCCAGTGACCCACATCTTGTTTGGTTGGTTATGCTGAGAACCTGAAATCCTGTTCCAGCAAACCCCCACTGGTGTTGAAGGGACCAAAGGATTGCTTCAAGGGGTTGGTGTTTACACATGCCAGGATGGTGTCTGCTGCTTTCACAATGTGCTGACTTCCATTCAACTCTTCAACCAGTCAATCCCCAGGTCCTGTCACGAAGACTACTACCCAATCAGGCATCGTATATCTGTGCAGTTGAGCAAACAACATTTTATTTGCTCCAACCTGAATCTTTGACTTGGCAAGCTCATTCTGAATCCCTTTCCTCCAGTGTGCTGATGCTCCCTCACACTGACCCTCACTGGTGGACCTCCATAACTATTGCCTGACACACTATCCCCTGTGTTGAAGGGAGAGCAGACACTTCTTAGAACCTGGGTGTGAACTAAAAGTCACTCTTTTGGTGAGTTAATAGCAGTCTTCTGCTCCACACACAGACTCAGTTTTTCCTGCAACCTGCTGTCCTTACGGTCCAGGAAGGTCCCCCTGAAGCCAACTGCTTTGCTTGCAGAATGGTCTGCAGTACTGAATCCTTCCTAGCATGTCTCTGCTGCTTGATGTGAGCCATCTAACCTCACCCCCAAGAGTATCCAAGCCCATTTATTTTTGAAGGGAGTGCTGACTTTGCTCAAAGATCTTCCAATCTCCAAAATCCAAGGCTGAGTTCTGAAATGCATGCGCTCATTCCTCAGTGCCTGAACTCAAACCGGTAATTAGAGCTTCCTCGAGCAGAAAGAAAAGACAGAAAAGACACGGCAGTCTCTTCAAATTCCATCTCTTAGAGTTGAGATTTAATAATCTGTTATTTGTGAAATCTACAAAAAGCAGCAGAAGGCTGGAAGTGGGATCAATTTAAGAGAGAAATAAGCAGTTATTTAATAAAGTGTGGTCCCTGCAAGTCATTAACAGTGACCATAATAGCTCTTTATCCACAGTTAATTGTTACCTGCATTTGGATTTTACTTTGCTCTTCCTGTTGATTTTCATTGTACCCTGCATGTACATTTTGTACTGAATCGTTAACAAAATTGTGGGGAACCGGACGGGCAGAGTAACATATGTCAAGTTGCATGTGAAATAATATCTATAGGGTTTACTAAAATTATAGGCAGAGTCATCTTACTGTCTTAGAGAAGTTTTTTGGGAAGGGAAGCTATTTGTTTCTCAAGTTGAGCTATTGACTGTCTCTTGTGTATATTGAACATACATGAGATCCTGTCTTGTACAGAAATAAAACTATACACAAGGGCTTTCACACTCTAGACACCTGGTCATCACCATGGTTAGCCCCTTGTCCCTGCCTTGTGCCCAGCACTGAATAAATCTTCCATTTTTTAGCAAACTAACGTATTTTAAAAAAAAGACAAATGAAAAGTGTATTTCTGGGCTGGTCAGGAGCTCTGCCTCACAGTAAAAGCATCTGTTGTAGGCAGTCACTTCCCAATAACAAAATGCTGACTCAGGGTCTTCGGACCGTGCCCTTGGGAACAAGCAATTATTATCATCACGTTGCAGAGGAACTTACCTGCTGGGCTGTGAGGGCTGGTGTGGGGGGAGGGAAAGGATACAGCAGTGGCCGAGGGGCTGATGAAAGTCAGAGTCCTCCCTGAAATGGCCCTGCAACCAAAGAGATCTCCAGGGACAAGCACAGAAGACAATCAACCAGAATAAGAAAGTATCAATATCTTAATTTTCTAGATGAGGGGCTGACTCACAGGATGTAGGTATCTATTCAAAGCCACAACTTAATTTTCTGCTTACTAGTCCAACGCTCTGACCACAAAATTGCTCTGAGTGTGAAAGTTCCCATGGTGGTGAAGCAGCAGATAAACATAGTCAAATTCTCATTTCTCTGATATAACGAAATGGCTGCAAGTTGGGAAGGAACCTGTTGGGACTTGCAGAACTACTTTTGCAGGAAAAGTTGTCAAACCCTCTGATCACTTATAGCAACACACGCATTTTTCATCACATACTGCCCTTTCTTCCTATACCCATCCCTTCCTACACCAGCTTCATTTTGCAAGATAACTCACATACAGGGGCTAAGGGATACAGTCACAAGGCTGATGCTCAGTCATAACGCAAAAATCCATAGTGACGGCAAGAAAAGTCTCTTGAGCATCTAAATGTGAAACCAGATGCCAGAAATCCTATCCTACACCATGATGGATGAGATGATTCTGTAGTTCATCTCACAAAAATGTTGCGTGTTCCAGGCTATTCAGGTGTGACAAAATCACAACCAATTGAATTAATTTTATAGAGCCAGCTATGAAAACGACCATGGGCGAATGACAAGGAGTTCTGGACCTGTATGAAGACCACCAAACTAATGCAGAACATTTTTTGTGTGCTCACATTCACTGGGCATGTTTCAGAGTCTCTCCTCTATATTTTCATGTTCTGTGCACTAAGTGATCATTTGGAAGATGATGAACATGAACAGGAAGATATGCTAAGGGTATCTAATCCATTTTGTATGCACTTAAAAAGTACAGGAAGCCATGCAAAAACAATTACCTTTTACTACATGACCCCCATCCTGCTGTCTAATCAAGAACCTGCTTGAAGGCACTCTACTCCATCAACACACCACAAGGCCTTTGCAGGGGACATGCTACGTCCCATTCTGGGATGGACAGCCAAACCAAAGTATGCCTGGAAAAGGAGGGGAAGGAAACTGAAGTGATGTGGAAACTGTAGGGAATTTTGAATACCTGAATTTCTGCATGAGCCCATTTCCATATTTAATCTACAGAAGCTTTCCCCTCCACTAAGAGCCAAACACACGTGGGGAAGGCAGAAATCTCTGTGAAAAGAAACTGGGATCACTACATGTATTTTGGAACACCTTAGCATTCCAGCGTCTGCAATGGCAGAGAATTTGCTCATCGCCGAAGATGGGCAGTCCAGCTCAGCTATGTGCGCACCAGCTGTCACAACTCCAGCCAATCCATGTTGGAGGTCAACCCATGTTGGAGGTATGCGTACACGGGAGGCACGCTGACTCTCCTATCTGACAGCAAGCAGTCCTCCCTAACTATGAGTACATTATCTGCAAACTGCCCCCTCTGTATCCTATTGAGGAAAAGTTTTAAAGAGTGGGAATTACAGTGCAACCCCCGGGCAGGAAGGGAGGTAATGCAGAGCTAGAGGCAGGAGTTTCTTTATCCAGACAGGTGAATCCAGGAGAGATGTTCCCAGCCTCAGAGCAGAGTGTTAATCTCAGGCAAGATCAGGAACAATGTTTTCTACTGTACCTTGCTGCCAAAGCCTCCTTTCCCTTTCTGCTCAGAGAAGTTTCTCCTTACCCCCTGTGTTGGGTACTGTGAGTACTTACACGCTCTGAACGCTGCATTTCCTCTGAGTTGATTGAGGCTTTGCCAAATTGGGTTTTGTTCCCTTTTGGCTAGTTTTCTGTTAGCTTTACAGCAAAGATGTCACATCTTTTCTTTACCTGGGCGTGTTACATTTGATTGTATTAAGGTATATCTGATGGCACTAACGTACAGTAAGATTCAAAGTCATGCAACATGTTCCAGCACAGACAGCATTATGAGCTTACACCGAGTGCTGTTTAGATCTGGTATCGAATATCCTCTGGCATCAGATCTGAAATTACTTTTATATGGCAACCAAAGAAACACTCTATCTGTCTGAATAACAAAAAAATAAAGAAAGAGCTTTGCTGTATCACCAGCTCTAATCTGGACAAATGGCAGGCATCCCAGCGAGCAGCAGATAGGCAGCCCCGTTGCTGCAAGCCTTGCCCTATGCTGTTCCCACAGACCCCCCCTCTTGCCACACACCTTCCTTTCTTCTCTCCTGTCTGGACCCCCTTTTTGTCATGAAGGGGTTTCCTGACACTGGAGCTTCTCTCCACAGCAGCTGAACAAGGGTCTTTTCCACCGCCTTCCCCTGGTTTGGATGGTGACATCTCTGGGCATGTTCAAGGCTCCTTGGCTGTCCTTCAGCAAGACTGTAGGCAGGTCTCTGATGTTAATTTAAGCCACCATTAGGATTTGCTAAGCAGAGGCTTAGAGGCACTGCAGGCATTGGGTTTCCTGCCCTTTGTAGCTATGAGCAATGCAGGGCACTGTGAGAGCAAGGAGAAGTAATCACTAAGCAGGAGTCCTTTGGGAAGAAGGATAGGTCAGATTGGGTTGAGGTCTGGAAGCAGCTTGAGGACACAAAATGTCACCTGCCCCTTTCCCAAAGACCCACAACCGCTGTTTCTTCTTGAGTAGGAGAGGTTGCTCCCTCACGCCCAGCACCACAGGGATCCTCAGCTAGTCTCCATGGCCCGGCGTGGTTGTAACAACTTACACCAGCTATGGATCTGTCTTGAGACTTGCTTCAGTGGTTCTCAGGGTAAGAGTTTTCCAAAGAGCAGTTCTGCTTACACAACTGACTCCCTATTGGTTTCCCAGTCCATGCCCTAAAATCCACTCAATTGAATTTCCATTTTCCATCTACCAGTGCCTTCTATAAGGGCCTCTCTGCCATGGTACCTGGAGCCAGACAGCTCTGCCACACCAGCTAACACTAGAAAACTTTAAAACATCCTGTCTCCTCACAGCAATGAAAGCAGGACATGGGGTATGAGGGACAGGACTCGTGTTGAACTTCACAGCTCTTCCACCTCTCATCTGATCTTGTCCAACCCCACATCAGATTAGTCAGAGTCGAGGGGAAGGATATCCTTGTGAATGCTTCTTCTGCACTGTTATGGGCCTCTTACATCACCTTGAGCATGTTGGGAATAGGCATTTAGGCACTTAAAACCCAAAAGGAATTGATTTTAAGGGGAATTAGGTACTTGAATAGAATTGAGGCACTGACATATTTTCAAAGATGTTAATATCTGCATCTTCACCTCTCAGTGGATGGCGAGGTAATAAAAGCCTGTGAAGATGATGAATGCCCCGGCTAGAAGTCCCCATGGACATGAAAATGTGAAGGTGCATCTCAGTGGTGCTGCCTACATACAGGCATACATGGGCAGGATTTACCTTCCCCACCTTCAGCCATCTAAAGGTGAAAGCTCTGCTGTGGACTACTTTCTTTGGTCTCCTATGAAGATGAAGGAGAAGAGCTGGAGCCCAAGGTGTGAGGTCTTGCTGGTGTGAATGGGATGCCTCTGCCTCTCCCTTACTTAATGGGGCTACAGGGAGAGCACTAGCTTAGGCACAGACAATAAATTTGGTGAATCCAAACCCCTCTGTGTGTCCATAGTGGGTGAAATCATATCCTCCCCCATTAAAATGTTACCAGCTTTGGAAGGAGACCAGGATTTTACTTCACTGAGCTGCTGTGTGCCTGTATGTACATTTTACATAATGCCATAAGACCCCCGAACTCACTTCAGACCTTCCCAATGGGAGTATCTGGTGTGGAAGGTGATGTGTAAATGTAAAACATCATTGTTGGCCTGTCTGTAACAATAAAACAGAGCATTAAAATTTCATGTTAAAGTTTCTGAACATTATTTTAGACAGCGTGTTAAAGGAGCTGGGTCATTGCTTTGATAGCTCTGACTGTGAATTGCTTGGATCTGCTCAAGCATGCAACCCCTTCGTGAGCCACTCTGTTTTTGACAGTGCCACAAACCACTGGTTTCACATCACAGCTTCTTCAGCTAGATCTCTTGCTGACCGGTGTGCCCCGTGTGGGTGTATTTCCTATGGAGGAGACCCAGGTGCCTGACCTTTGCTGAGACCTTTTGTACTTGTGTCCCTCTGATTCTCCTAGGAGGGTCCCTGCTACCTTTCTCAATGTGAGGGCCTGGTTCGTAATCACTATTAGATGGCTGCTGATCTCTCCATCCCAGTAAACGGTGCCACTCTAGGTCCAACTTAAGCCAGCTGAGCATTTGAGTGTTTATCAGCATTCAGCTCTGGCCCAGCCAAGATAATTTCTCCTTCCACCATCACAGCAGGCTCTGAGGAGGCCAAAAGGAAAGATGCATGCACAGCCAGAGCTTTCTGGCAGCCACTTTTAGTACAAACTAAGTCAGTGCTTACCCCCTTGCTAATTCCAAGAACCTTGGACCTCTGTGCTCCTCAAAGAGGCTTCCCTTTGTCTTTGAGCTGAGTTTGGAGATGCTCTCTGCAGTGAGGATCAGCAATCACGTGGCCTCCTGAGGGAGGTATTACAGCCACGGGTCAGGCTGTGCCAGCACCTTGACCAAGCCTGTCTGGGCATCGCTGAGGGCAGTGTTGTGTCTCAGAGAGCTGGATAAACCAGAAAGTTTGTAGAACCCCAAGAACAGGTGAAAGAAAGCCCTGTTAAATCATTGCTTTTCAAAGAACCTACCCTGGAGCTAGCTAATTGATCCTGTTAGATCTTTCTTAAGTCAGATAAGGAAAATAACCTGGCAGTAGTTATCAAAGGTGGAGTGATGCATAAAAAGTCCATTGTGTGGAGACCCTGGAATTAAAGGTAGAGGGTTTGCAGACAAGACTGATGGGACTCATGAGCATCAGCCCTATGGAAATTTCCACTCCCTTCCTGGTTGTAGGAAGCAGGTTTGCCCTACTGCCTTTGACTGACAGCTGCTCTTCCCATTGATAGCAAATGCCTCCTGCCTTCCCCATCTCACATGGTGACTCATTTCCAGGGAATTGGGGATGAAGAAAGGAAGGGAATGACAGTTACAGGAATAATCAATCCTTTATTATTATTTCAGCTTAGTGAGAAACAAGTGAAGGCTGCATAAAGGTAAAGACAAGGGTCTTGCCTTATCCTGACACCCCTTTTTCCTGGAGCAGGTCCCTCTGGACAAGCTCAAGAAGTGGGCCTGTGTAAACCTCATGAGGTTCAACAAGGCCAAGTGCAGGATCCTGCACATGAGTTGGGGCAACATCCAGCATCCAGGCTGAGGGATGAAGGAATAGAGAGCAGCCCTGCAGAGAAGGATTTGGGGGTACTGGTGGATGAAAAGCTGGACATGAGCCGACAATGTGCACTCACAGTTCAAAAAGCCAATGTTATCCTGGGCTGCATCAAAAGAAGCATGGCCAGTAGGGTGAGGGAGGTGACCCTGTCCCTCTACTCCACCCTGGTGAGACCCCCCCACAGTGCTGTGTCCAGCTCTGGAGCCCTCAGCATGGGAAGGGCACGGACCTGTTGGAGCGGGGCCAGAGGAGGGCACAGAAATGATCCGAGGGCTGGAGCCCCTCTCGTACAAGGCCAGGCAGGGAGAGTTGGGGCTCTTCAGCCTGGAGAGGAGAAGGCTGCGGGGAGACCTTACTGTGGCCTTCCAGTGCTTAAAGGGGGACTCTAGAAAGGATGGGGGCGACCTCTTCAGCAAGGCCTGTTGTGACAGGAAAAGTGGTAATGGTTTTAAATTAAAGGAGGGTAGATTCAGACTAGATATAAGGAAGAAAGGTTTTACAATGAGGATGGTGAAACCCTGGCCCAGGTTGCCCAGAGAGGTGGTCGATGCCCCATCCCTGGAAACATTCAAGGTGAGGTTGGACAGGGCTCTGAGTGACCTGACTGAGTTGAAGATGTCCCTGCTCACTGCAGGGCGGTTGGACTGGGTGACCTTTAAAGGTCACTTCCAACACAACCTATTCTATGATTCTATTCCCCAAGCTCTTGGTCTTGGCCCTGTTGAGTACAGATGACTGGTCCGGGCAGAGGAGTGATCTGAACCAGACTGGCTGCTCTTATGTTCTTCCTTTTCCTGATGATAAGAAAAATATGCAACAACTAGATGTTTTTTCAAAATATTATCCCGCCCTCACAGTACCTTTTGAGGCAGATAAAAGAGGTAAGTTTCACTATCTCCATTTACAGTCTTGGAAAACAGGACAAAAATCTTTTCTGAGATGCTTTATCCCTTGAACAGCTTGAAGCAGTGTAGCTCTCAGCTGTGGGCATGTGTTTAAGCAATGTGTAAGTCACAACTGGCCAAGGAAGATTGGGGCCCTCTCACTGAAGGCCTACAGATGAGAGATAAAAGAAAAAACAGGACAGAGCAGCAGAAATGGGAGCTGTACAAACACAAGGTGTTGCCATAGGATCCACTTTGGTCTTGCCAAAATGCCCATGAGCCAGAGATCTTGTCTTATGTTGCCATATGTCACACACTACACATAAATCAGTTTGGTTTTGGCTGCCTGCTATCACTCGTGTTATAATCTCTTGTGTATCTTTCCATGTATAATTAAAAGTCAAGCCCTTGGAGGAAAGGAAAGTCATTAAATGACCTGCTGGCATTTCCTTTGAAGAGTGACTACATTTGTCACTTGAGATGTTGGAGAAAGCAATAGAAAAAGGAGAAATACAAATAAGGTGGAGAAGCTACACCTCCAGGTTAAAATCCAGAGATAAGCAAGCAGTTAGCTTTTGACTCCATGCCCTACCTGTTTGGGATTCAGCTCCAACAACAATAAAAAAACATGGCATGAAAAAACACCATCAGTGAAGAGGACGGCGGGGATGTCCAGAAGGAAGATGTTACAGACAACTGTCCATCCTTTCCTTCCCTCTAAGATGCTGGTGTACCTTGGCTGCCAAGCAATCTGCAGATGACCATGGGACTCCATTTCTGCTTTGCAGTTGTGCAGGGAAGTCAGAGTTGTCCACCCCCAGACTGAGGACAGGGTTTCTGGACATGACCTGTGCAGGATCACTGGGCATCCTGGGCCAGGCTGTGAGGGGTCCCTGGTGTTCCTCAAGGGTGTGGTATGCACATGGGGATGAATAATGCTGGGTATATATGTCCAACCCATAAAAAGATATGCTATTAGTGGCCCCCACAGCATTCAGCTGGAGTTGTATACACACCAGAGTTCCTATATTTTTGCTATCACAGGGCTTGTGTCCTCATGTCAGTTCCACGCCACAGATGCTTTGAGGTGTACCTTTTCAAGCGTGGACTTACCCATGGGCCACAATCCCTTCAGAGGTATACCTGCTGTGGCACAGACATAACCACGGCCGCAGATGCTTCGGGGTGTCCTGCTCCCACATGGACTCATCCCCAGGTCACAGTCCCTTCGACTCAGGTTCACACTGGAGCTCCAGCCTGCCCAGTACAGCAGCACAGAAACAGCAGCGATGCCCTGGCCATCTGCCAGCCCAGGTGCATCGCCATTGCTGTTATCAAAATGTTCCCACAACAGCTGAGTCAGATGATAAGCAGTACAGCAAGCAGCGAAAGCAAAAAGCAGACACTAATGAGCACTAGACTCTAATATACAGTGGGGCAAGGAAGCCCCGTGGCAAGCACAGGAGCCTGCCAATTAATAGCTGAACAGCAATAACAGCTATAAACTCTATCTAGAATATTCCAATCAAATCTCTCATTATCTCAAACTCTTTGAGCCCCACATTGGGCACCAAAAGGACTGTCATGGTTTAACCCCAGCCAGCAACTAAGCCCCACACAGCCACTGCTCGCTCCCCCCCGGCAGGATGGGGGAGAGAATCAGAAGAATAAAAGTGAGAAAACTCATGGGTTGAGATAACAACAGTTTAATGGGTAAAGCAAAAGCAACACACACAAGCAAAGTAAAACAAGGAATCCATTCGCTCCTTCCCAAGGTCAGGCAGGGGCTCAGCCATCCCCAGGACAGCAGGGCATCATCACATGTAACGGTGACTTGGGAAGGGAAACGCCATCGCTCCAAACATCCCCCCCTTCCTTCTTCTTCCCCCAGCTCTTTATGCTGAGCGTGATGTCACATGGTGTGGGACATCCCTGGAGTCAGTTGGGGTCAGCTGTCCCAGCCGTGTCCCTTCCCAGCTCCTTGTGCCCCACCAGCCCCCTCGCTGGTGGGGTGTGAGGCAGAAAAGGCCTTGGATCTGTAAGCCCTGCTCAGCAGTAATGTAAACATCCCAGTATTATCTCCACTGTTTTCAGCTCAAATCCAAAACATAGCTGCATAGTAGCTACTGGGAAGAAAATTAACTCTAACCCAGGCAAAAACAGCACGCCATAAAACAATACTGCCTTGGCACAGGAGCCAGAAAGGATTTAAAGGATAGAGCCAGTGAAATCTGTTGAACCACAGGAAGCATGAAGAGACACTTGAAGTTTTAGGATCGTCTTTATCCTCTGGTGAATCTTGCCTCCCTTGTGCAATGATTGACTTCAGCTGACTTCAAGGGAGTTTGTCACAGGGCTTGTCTGCTCATAGAGAGCTCATCTGTATTAGCTAACAGTCTGAACTGAAAATTCCAGCACAGGTGGGATTGTGATTTTCTCTCTAAAAAGAAGTATTTCTGGGTAGATATTGGGGTTCAGTGTGCAGAAGTTGGGTGTTCAGATCTCCCCTGGCATAATTACTGGGGTGCTGCAGGAAAAGGCTGGATGAATGACCATGCTTTGCCTTTTGAGCCTGCACTGTGACCTGGTAGGGTTCACCACAGACTGGCAAAGGGGTCACACTTGCTGTAATTCCATTTCCATTAGCATTGCCACCCAAATCAGAGAAGGGAGAACAGATACTGAGGCTGCAGAGAGGTATGACTGCACATTGCTCTGTCCTGTATTTCCTGGTGGAGGAGCAGGTGCAAGATCACCCTCAGCAGTGAGGATTCCTGAGGACACAACTGCATATCATAGCATCACCTGGGTTGTGAGGGACCACGGGGTATCTCTAGTCCAGCCTTCTGCTGAAACCAGGCTCCACAATGAATTCAGACCGTCTTATCCAGTTGCCATATAACCAACAGGGCTGCAAAAAAATGGGATAGGTATCCTACAGTTATGATCCAGTTCAGCTTTCTCTGAGAGCACCTCTCTTCTTCCTGCCTTCCAAGCAGCTGCATTTTTTATGTAGGAGGCAATATGGGTCCAGCAGTGTGCTTCATGTGATAGGCACTTACCTTGAGGGTGCCAGGATTGCTCTGAACAGAGCTTCTTTTGGGACCGGGGTCTGAGCTTGCATTACTTCCCTTATCTTCCAGCACAGATAGCTCCTCCCTGCAACTTCCCTTGGAAATCAATGAAGAGCAGGAGAAAATGCAGCAGTCTGATGTTTTCATCCAGCTTAGAAAAGCCCATGCATGAGAAAAGGTTAGATGGAAAAGACTGGTTTAATGTTCTTGGGATCCACTTGAGGGAATGAGAAAAGCAACCTTGTGCGTGCATGTAAACCTTACAGTGGAGGAGCCCCTTCCCCAAAAGGGTTAATGCAACCTCTCTTTTCTCCCAGTAGCTTCACGGCCCTAACAGCTTTCATTGTGAAATGGGTGCAGGTGTGGGCTATGCTTTGTTGATCACAATCCCTTTTGCAGAGGAAGCTTTGAATATGTTTGACATAATCAGCTCACAGCCTTTGCCCGCACTCTTTCATAAACAGGCCATTTTCACATCCTTTTCATGGGATCCGACAAGCGGAAAAATAATTAATGTTACCTCAGCCTAACAGTGACCCAGCTTTGATTCAAAAAGACGGCATGTTGCATAAACTAACCATTTAATTGAGTGATAGAAAAAGCCCACATGTATCAATTCTGCCTCTGCATATTATGACTACTGGGGCTCTGCAAGGATTCTGCTCCCTTGGTCATAAAGCAGAGCTTAAATTCAAGCCCATGAGGTGTTTTCAGAAGGATCGAGTAAGCATGAGCTGGGGATTATCCATGTTTACAGTGGCAGGACATGGGAGCAGGGGAATATGTGAGTACCCAACCATCATGGTGCGTGTTCAGGTTATGTCCGGGTTATGTCACATGTCCTTGTGTCCATGAATTGACAGTGGCCAGACATTATCCAGCCACAGGACATTTTGGACGCTGATGGCACTACACTGCCACCTTGCCATGACCTCGGGGCCAAAGCTAACCAGTATATACCGCAGTTAGAACTACACCTAATATGAATAGCACAGAGTCACCCTTGAGGTAACCCACCAAAAAGAAATGTCCAAGATGAATCTCAGTTAAATTCAGATAGGGTCTTGAGGTAGCAGTGGCTTCTCCAATGAGCCATCTCCTCTTGTGGTTGCAGAAAGCCAGTCATCTTAGTAGAAAGTGAACCAAACCAGGAGCCTCTACTACTAACCTCTATAAGTGACTACGGGTGCCATTTGGAGGTGTCATGCCCTTGTGTAGCAGTGTCTCCCAGGAGCAACTCAACACAAGCTCATCACTGCCTTACTCAAAGACAGTGTTAGTGGAGCCACTTATATTCTCCTGGGTGAGGAGGCTGTGCAGACCACCAGGCAACACTTCTTTACCGCATAACACTATAGGAGAAAACAAAACATCTGGAAATAGCTCTGGTTCCTCAGGCCAACCATAGGCATAGGGTGTATGTTCTTGTGCTGTTAAATGAAGGGGCTTTCATAAAAGCAGCCATGCAAGTGGGTAAAACCGGGTAGGCTGGTATGCCACTAACTCTCATAATGGAGGGCAGAGTGGTGTTATCACAAATTCAGGGGGAAGACATTTGGTCCCAAGGAAAGGAAAAGTCTTTCCACATGTGCAGCTGGGCTATCAGACCCAGCTCTATTAGACGTCACTCTTGTCCAGAGCTTAGGGGAATTAAAAAGGTTATTGGCTATTTCTATGCTCGCAAGAATACCCCACATTAAAATAGGTTGGGGTACAGGGAGGAGGACTGAAATCCTCCTTCTTTTAAAGGAGCAGATAATAAACAGGAGCTGGTCTTTGGTCTGATCCCAGCAAGGCAATGACTGTTCTTAACCCATCCTACCTGTGGGAATCTCAGGGTTCTCAGAATCCTTCCTCTGGCTGTTTTGCCTCTGTACAACCTTGATGGGTTGGCAGCCACCTATGCCAGGCCCAGGTCCAAATTTCTGGGACTTGCAAGCACAACATCATTGGCCAAGCTGGAGTGAGCTCCTCCTGGCACCACCAGTGCTTTGAAGGTATGCTGAGAAATTTGCCTTTCCCAGATCCACTTCAAGGAGGGTATTCACCTGGCAGCATGTAGTCAGCATGAAGCCTTGGGGTTGTCTTGAGAGCCTCCAGGAAAGGTCCAGGTGAATGGCAAGGCACCCACCTCTTGTTGCAGCTGGCCAAAGATCAGGCTGCGTACCTTCAGGAGAAATGACATCCAGGCTCCATACCATATTTCAGAAGGAAGGTGCCTTCCCCTTTGTCATCCACCATAGGGCAGGCAGAGGGAATGTAATCCCATTTGAGCCAGCAAGAGGAAAAAAGTATCTGAATAATGCCACCTTCACAACCAACTGTTGAACACATCACCTTACATGGCCTCCTGCCAGTAATTTCAATCCAAGCCCTTCTTGCTTACACAAGAATTTCCCTCTATAATGTAGGAGGGGAGAAGATCGTCCTTTCCCATAGTCTGAAAAGCCCTGATACAGCAGGCCAGAAAAGCACTTAGCGAGACAAACAGATCGATACTTGTGGAGCACATTAAGACAGCTTTAGAAAACATACTGATTTGCTGGTGCAAGGACTCCTGTGGTTTGTGCGGGTGCAGCAGAGGTGAGTAGAATGAAGGCAGTGTGTCGTCACAGCTACAGACCCTTAGAAAGCTGCTGGAGAGATGTCACAGGCTGTTTGTCATTGAGGTGATGTCAAGTGCGTTCATGATCAGGTCGGCTAGGAGCAGGTACAGAAAGAACTCTTCCTCAGAAACCTTTAGTGTTCTCTGAGGAGACCATTTTGTGTCTCTAGCAAATACTGTCTTTAAAATTATTATAAATACTGGAGATGGAGGAGGTGGAGTGCAACCATTGTATTTCAGCTGATTGCATTTAGTTACAGACCCACTAACAAAATCGTCTGTATTTTCTCCCTGTCCTTTGACTCTTCATACCTCTAGGTACTGGTCGTGTTTCTGGCTTGTCTGCCATGCTATTCACACTCAGTTGCTCTCTCTGTTTCTCACTCACTCTCTTAGCTTTTTTATTGGCCTTCTCTGAATTTTTTCACAGCTGTCCATGTCTTTTCCATGTCTAAGTATCCCAGTCCAACCAGGTGGGGAAGGAGGGCCTGAAGCAGCACCACTGATCTCTGGGTGTTCACTAATGGTGGTGATGGTACCTGTGGCCACAGGATCCAAGATATGGTTCTCTGCTGGCCAGTGTGCAACCCATGAAGCACCATGGAGGAGGCATCAATGTACATCTTCTCAAGGAAAAGCTTGATGGCACTACAAGAACCAGACCTAGGACTGGCTGCTCCAGCCCCCACATCCATGCTCAGCTGGAGCTGGGTGACCTGTCCATGCCTTGGGGACAGACGTGACCTTTCCTGCCTTCCCTGCTATGCATATTGCCTCTAAAGTGAGCCTGCACAGGCAGGGGCTTTTACTTCTCTGCCTTTCAACTTAAAATCTGTCCCCAGCATGGGCATGCCATGTAGAGAGCACACCAAGCTTTGCTCCTCAATGGTGCCAGTCTGCCTTCCTCTGAGCTGCTGTCTTCCCTCATCAGGGGGCTGTTGCCCAGAAGTCCTGTGGGTGACGCAGCTGCAAGAGAGTTGTGCTTTCCCTGGCAATCCTTCAATGGGGCAGCTTCCCTGGGTGGGCTGGGCTGCCCCTGGGAGCTCCCAGAGCTGAGAACTAAAGGCATTAAAATGACTAGGTGTTGCCCAGGGCATGGAGATGGGCTGCAGAAAACAGATCTGAAGTGCTGCTTCCATGCAGTGATGTTCAAAACATTTTGGGAGGAAACTTGAGTGTTTGTAATGAAAATGGAAGGGCTTGTTTAAATCCCAGTAAATGCATCAGACATAGAATTCTGCAGCTTCCCTTACAGCTCAGGGAGTGCGTGCTCCTCGCACCTGATTCATCTATATCAGGCCCTAATACACACACCTTCCCCAAGTACCTTTCTATTTTATATGATCAGTCACTACATAATTCCCATTCATTTGTATTTGGGAAGTCAAAATGCTCCAGTCTAGGATGCTTTTTGGTGCCTAGTTCTGCCCTCATAGGAATAAATTAGGGACAACACAGGTAACTCTGAGATATTCCTTGGAGGGAGAAACAGGCAAAATCCTGTCCCTGGTGAAGTTTCATCCTCGGTTGGAACAGAATCACAGGATCCCAGACTGGTGGGGGTTGGTAGGGACCTCTGGAGCTCTCATCCAAACCCCCTGCTGGAGCAGGCACCCCCAGAGCAGGGGCACAGGGCCGCGTCCAGGCGGGGGGTGAATGTCCCCAGGGAAGGGACCCCACAGCCTCTCTGGGCAGCCTGTGCCCCTGCTCTGGCACCCGCACAGGGAAGATTTTGCTCATGTTCAGGTGAAACCTCCTGTGTTCCACCTGAACCAGAATATGCTTTGAGGCATGAACTGCACGAACTGTTTAAAAGCGGTGCCATGATGTTCACCTTTATTTTGGAGGAGGCTATAGATTTTACGGCCTGCGGGGATGGCAGCTTGCTCAAGGACTGATCCTGCCAGCCCTACTTACAACAGCTATTACCTTACTTTGCCTGTTCATTCCCGCGGAGCACCGATAGAGTAGGATGCTCTTCAAGACGGTGTGCGTGGGGGGATCAGCCCTCGGTAGAAGAGTTTTAATGTGAAATAAGATCAAACATCACTGCCACACCTCTACCTCCAGCAGTTTCAGCCTACACAAGAAAGGGGAACGTGCAGAGGAGCAGACTGCTAGTACTGGTGTGACTTCTGGAAGGGTTTAGAGAGGAAAGGAAAGGAAAGGAAAGGAAAGGAAAGGAAAGGAAAGGAAAGGAAAGGAAAGGAAAGGAAAGGAAAGGAAAGGAAAGGAAAGGAAAGGAAAGGAAAGGAAAGGAAAGGAAAGGAAAGGAAAGGAAAGGAAAGGAAAGGAAAGGAAAGGAAAGGAAAGGAAAGGAAAGGAAAAGGAAAGGAAAGGAAAGGAAAGGAAAGGAAAGGAAAGGAAAGGAAAGGAAAGGAAAGGAAAGGAAAGGAAAGGAAAGGAAAGGAAAGGAAAGGAAAGGAAAGGAAAGGAAAGGAAAGGAAAGGAAAGGAAAGGAAAAGGAAAGGAAAGGAAAGGAAAGGAAAGGAAAGGAAAGGAAAGGAAAGGAAAGGAAAGGAAAGGAAAGGAAAGGAAAGGAAAGGAAAGGAAAGGAAAGGAAAGGAAAGGAGAAAAGAAGAAAAAGAAAACAAAACAAAAGAGAAAAAGAAAAGAGAAAAAAGAAAAAGGAAAAAAGAAAAAAAAGAGAAAGAATGTCTGGAGCTGAAAAATAAATTTGGCTCTCTACTAACACCCATGGACCTAATTGGATTTACTGCCTGAGTGCAGGAAAACTTGAAAAGATTATGGAAAGAGAAAAGAATTTGAGATTAACACATACAGTACATTTCAATACAAGCGGCGGGACAATTAGAAATGTAGTTAAGCTTTGGAAAATCTTTATAAACCTGGAAAGGATTTAAGTCTGAATGTGACTTGGTGTGCCCTGCCCTGATTTTTCTAGATCAGCCAGGTGTTGGAAACATAATGTGAAAGGATGGTTTGGGGGGTCTTCCTCCCCTCCTGCTTGAGGAGAGAGGAAGAAAACACAGAGGACCTTCTGCCCCCACTGGCCCTTGGACAGGACAAAGGGAGATTTTCTCTTTACCTCCTAGGACTGGTGGTGGCAGACTCCAAGCAGCAGCGCTGGTGGAATGCCTGCATCGGTCAGAAGATAAACCCGCCTACGTCCTTCCAGTGAAACACAACTGGAGCGACTCACTGGTTAGGAGAGCCCATGCGGGCTGTTTCTCTTCACTGCTTGAGTGCCATTTAACAATTAGAGCTATTGAATTCTATTTCTCGGTGTCAGTCAGTCAACCTGGGCCCAGCAGTGGCTCCCTGTGCTGCTTTCAGAGCAAATGAAGTTGTCCATACTGTGAATAGCAGGATGCATCCAGAGGGATTTACATCAGAACAGGGACTTGGCCTCATTCCTTCAACAATTACAGAAACACAGTGGTTTCTCTAGGTGTTAGAGTGAAAGAAAAAGACCTTTTCCATGGGCAGTGAAACAAATGAATGGTTCCTGATGGGTTTATCTCATCTCGCTTAACCCCTCTCACCCTCCACATCTCCCACCTCGCTCTCTCAGCACTCAGCAGCATGGTCTGAAGGCCAGGGCTGCCGAATCATAACTGTTTCCCCTGGGGAGGCACTAATTTGAGTCTCTGCCCTCTATTCCCTTGATGGCTTTCGTTATATTTGCAGTACTGCAGGGAGGGAATTGATCTGACTAAAGCAGATCTGCCCCCTTCCATTTGCAGTAGAGACCTAGGGACCAATTCATCCATTCCTGAAGGACACCTCAAAAAAACAAAGCAGGTGCATCACACCAATTTTTCTACTTCAGCTCAAAAGGAAGACAAGGGTGATTAGCTCAGTTTCAGACATCTGTGCTGGAGACACCTGAAGTTGGTGAAACTAATCCCACTCTTAGCAAGAGTTGAGGAGTTTTGGTGAGGATCTGAGAGCCAGACATGTAGGTGGGCAGGGAGGGCAGGATGCAGCTTGCAGGTAAGACACTGAATCGTACGTGTCTGCAGGTGGGTGTCTATAAGTCAGCAAGGTGTCCAAGTCCTGTAAGAAGCAGGAGAAATATGCTTTGTACAGCCAGAGTAGCCTAGGGAGTGAGTCACGCAGTGAAATGTCTGACACAAAGTGAACTGGGGCAATTCCTTTGCTGCAAATTTACACTTTTTTCCTAGATTTATTGAACCAACACCTCCTAATAGCTGAGGATCTAGTCGTGATGGCTTGGCCAGGCAAAGGCCACTTCTGAGGTCCACTCAGGAGTCATCCCTGCTCCTGCTTCCAGCACACTGCCTGTAGAGGCACTTTCTCCTAGTGGAAACAGATTGCCAGTGTCAAGAGGAAAGCAGCATTCCTGCACCCAAAGCATTTCCTCAAGCCAGAGGTCAGGAGCTCATCTGTCCCCCAAAAACTGGGGAAAAAGTTCCCCACACCCCTGAGAACAGGGAGAGCAGATGCTCTCAGTGCGTTGCAGCAGCGACGTGGAGGTGCACAAGTGCAAGCAGCACGTGTTACGTGGGGAGCAAGGCTGCTGCTTGGAGAGAGCTCAGACTGGGTGGAATCAGATCGGTATCACTCCTGGATGCAAACCTGATTGCACTGGGGGTAGAGAAGGGACCTGAACTGCTGTAATTAGATTATCAGATCTCCAAAGCAGGATTCGGCTCATAACATGCTTTAACCCTTTCTTCTAAGATTGTGGCATGCAAACTAACCATCGCTGCTGTAGAACCTGAGCAGATTTGCAAAGTGTGGAAATGGATCACAAGTTTCTGGTCGCTGCATCTCCCAGCAGCTGCTGTTATTTCTGGCAGGTTTAGCACATTTCCAGTTGTCCTATGGTTAAGAACAGGTCTTGCACACCACGAAAATCCCTTGGGAAAGAACAAGTCCCTGGCTGTGCAGGTGTCTTGTGGGGTTGGAGGGAGGTAGATTAAATGCTGCTGGATTCCCTAGGCAGGAACAATGTTCCCCCAGCGGTACTCATGCTCCTGTGTAAAGCAGCTATAGGTAAGATTTAGGCAAGAAAAGTTGTAATCCATTGTACTTTCTGTGACAGCACCAAGGAAGCCATGCCAGAGTGTTTCGGGCTGACTCAGCAGGGACAGTCTGTGATGGAGGCGTTGGGAAGTATGGATTTGACACCTAACTCTAACTCTGCTATAGTACTGTGTGACCTCTAGCAAATCACTTTCCCATGATGTTCCTTGACCCATTGCAGTAAAATAGGGCCAGTAATGCTTCCTCAGTCATACTTGTCTCCTTGGATTGTCACCTTTCCAGGGTAGGGAGTGAGATTTCACACTGTGACAAGCAGCTGCTGTCTGGAAAGAAACAGCATTCAGAGTTATGATAAATGACCTTAATATTCATGACATGCTCATTGCTCTAGTCTTCCCACTGCTCACACATTCCCTGTCAGGGACAGTGAAAATAAATACAGTCCCTTGTTCAATTATAATAAACACATTCCCTGATTCTTTGAAGGGTCTCCTTGGTTTCTTGTCAGGTCTGCTTCCCTGCTGTGCTGCCAAGGATAAGCTGCAAATGTTGGAGAGGAAGAAGAGAGTATTTTTTCTCCACCCAAGTATGACAGCTCTGATTATCTTTTGGCAACATATATCCACATTTAGGCACACACTGCCTTGGCTACTGAATCCAGCTGCTCTCCATTAGCTCACATGGCTTTACATGCAAGCAGGGACAAAGCGTTCCCTACTTCTCCCATGAGCTGAGAGCTCTGTCTGAAGAGCTTATGGTTTATTTTGACTTGCTAACTTGTGGGAAAGCCACAAACTCATGTTGTCTTCACTGGGATCCGAATCTCAAGCTCCCTGAACTTGAGAAGAGCTCTGGTCTAATGAAGGGCCCTAACGAAACTTCACCAGTGCAAGGCCAGGGTGTCTTGCTACAGCTCTTTCATGAACGTTGCTCTCCTGTTGCCCACCAAAGGTTGTCCAACCTTCTGCCACTGAGACATCTGATGGTTCTGATGCTACTGGTCAAATAATGATTTGGGCTTACGATTTCAAAACTGCTCCCCCAGGTGCTGGGGACAGCTTAGGGTGCAACGGAGCTGCAAATCTCAGTGCATCACAAATCTCACCTTCTGCCGTCTCCATCCAGGCTACCCTTTGCAAACAGCTTCTTCTACGAGAAATGCAGAGCAGCCTGGACATGTAGGAAACAGTATTTCCCTGAAAAACGAGAAGCTTTATACCTCATGAGCACTTCTTGCAGGAGGAAAGAGATAATACACATGACAGACTGATCATGTTGCACTGCTGGAAGGTAATTAGGGCAGCACGTGAACAAGAATACAACAAGCAGAGTAAAAAAGCTCATCACACCTTCCTGTCCCACCTCAAAGAAATTCCCTGGCTCCCCCCAGAATTGAATGAATCAAAGCAAGGCTGAGATGCTGCTGCATGGGAGAAGGGAATGTTATGCAGGTGTTTTCTTCTCCTCTACCTCTCCCATGACTACGGAGGCTCACCTATGGATCAGGCCTGTGTCTTGCTTTGAAACCTTCTTGGACTTCTCCATCTCTGGTGGCCATGGTACTATTTGTAACAAGATATAAGACCACACATGACAGATGCCCTGTATCTGCAGGTATCCATGCATTCCTGCCCCGTGGGACATCTAAAAGCTTGGCCTAAATTAGCTCTCCAGACTTCTTCTGCATTGGATAGAAAGAAACAGGCACCTGCAGAGAGCAACTTGTCTGCCCTAACTTAGCCAGCCTTTTTTCAGGGTGAGAACTGCTGCAGCAAGCGTCTTCAGTGCTCATGCAAATCAATAGGATTGGCCAGAGCTCTGAACAGCCTGTACTAAGATGGAAACTTGAAATGATGCTTTCAACTACACTACTATAAATATAGCTGTTGGATCAGACTGTTGAACTCACTGCCCTGCCTCACAGTGCCGAAAGGCGGCTGCCTAGGGAAGGCTGTCCCGTTCAGTGGCACTTCCCCAAAATATATTCCCATGCTCCAACACTTTGCAGATCAGGAACTTTCTACCTAAAGATGGGGGTCTTTGCATTTCTTAACCCCTGCTGGGTTTCCTTTCTATGAACCTGTCCTGCCTTCCTACAAGCTTCCATCCTCCTGAAGCAAGGAGACCCACAGGGCATCTCCATGACCAGTAGGGCACCTCCATGTCCTCTGGTCTGCTTTGAACCTGTTGCCTGGCAGCTTCACTAGATGTCCATTGTCTAGGCTAGAAGGACACTTACATGGGTGTAGATATCATTTCCACCCACCCCCAATATAATTTGGCCCCATTTCAGTATCATTCAGTTTGCTGAAGGAAGTCCAAGCTTGGTTCTGCTACGTCAGCTTTGACTCCCTCCGCTTTCTTGGAGTTGAAGCACAACCTGCATGTTTCAGGATCACTATTTGTGATGGCCCTGAAGTGGTAGCGTGAGCTGTAGGTTCTACCACCCTCCAAAGTGGCCTGCGAGGGAAATGGCCCAGCTCAGCTCTGCTATTTACTTTTATTAGATATAAAATCAGCACCACTTGAGGGGTCCAAGGGCAGATTAACCGTTGGACCTGACCTGATTTGTCACTGTTTATTGCAAGCGTGGACTGGCCGCCCAGTGAGAGCTTTGCTTTGTCACTAAATCCCGGACACAATGGACTGCAGGAAAGGAACAATGATCTGAGGAGCCCGGGTGGATAGGGGAGATGGCTTCCGCTCTCCTATGGCAGCCAATTGCCTGGATCAGGCCTATGATGTTTAATTCACAAATGTGCAATCTTTAGCTCCTTTTACGTGTCCCCAGGCAGTCTTGTAGACACCACCTGAAGTATATTAGAGCCTGGCTGATTATGGGTCTGCTCCAAAGCCCTCTGAAGTCAGTGGGAGTCTTTCCCCTGACTTCACTGTGTTTGGGGCAGGCCCTGGATGAATATCCCTCAGGTTAGACAGTTTAATCATCCATTCAGCAGTACACAAAGCAGATCACATACACTTTTAGCCTGCATTGTACGGTGTTATGAAACGAGAAGATTATTTGATATGATTCAGAGATAGCTCAAGTATAAGGTAAAAAAAAATAACACCTTTGATGTTCTACATTACACTTCAGTTATTCCTTGAGGGGCAAATTCTCGTCACCTTACCCAGGTGAATATTGTGCTCGGTAATTTGGTCAAAAACATTCCATCAACCTCCTTTTTAATAGAAAAAGAGGAGGGGGGGGAGTTTAGCTTGATGGAGATTTCTGCCAAAAAGAAGGAAAAAGAAAAGGTAAATCCATGTTTTTCTTCTTTCAACAATCAGAGAAAAAAAAATCGGGAACAAAAAACTGTTTTGGAGGGATTTTCTAACAGGACAATAAAACTACTCCTTTTTTTTTTGCCAAAGCCTAAGGAGAAACAACGATTTCCCAACAACTGCAGTCTCCATCTGGCACAGTTATTTCTAGCTGAGGCATCAGCCATCCATGTACCATCAGCCAGGTCTGATTCTCATCTTGCCTTTCTTGGGTCAAGCTACAAAATGAGGCTTTGTCCCTCTTATTCTTATGGGAATGAGACCGACAGAACCACCTCCCACGAAGCAGCAGGGGAGGATTCAGGTATGTCGCATTCAAAGTCAGGTGAGATCTGCAGGGCTGGTGGCCCTACCGCAAGAAGTCTGATGAAGATTTTTCCATTGCTAGAAATAGAGTAAGGGCATGGGCAGGGTATCCATAGAGTAGTTTCCTCGAACACTGCTACTTCTTTTGAACTATTCCTAAGATTTCAGGGAAAAATCACCCTTAATCAGCATAACAAAGGCAATAAAACCTTCTGTTCAGGCACAACATACTGTGGCCAACTTTCACGGACTTGGTGAGCGACAGCGCAAATCAAAAGCCTCCTTCAGAGGATATGCAAACCACAGTCCATGGCCAGTGGCAGTAATTGAAGCCCTATTTCCAAAAGAGTTGGCGGGTGATGAAACCCAGCGCGGATGGCTGTGTTCTGCCTCTTGAATCCCCTCCCACCGCCCCGCAATATACTCGGTGCTGCTGGGGGTGGGGGGTTTAACTTTACTGGCACAAGAGCTTCCTTTGTTGATGGGAGCTGGGTCTCCTCTAGGGGACTGGGCTGATCCAGCTGTACTGGCAAAACCTTTGTAATGTGGAGTAGCTCAAGTGCAGACCTGCAGTGGGTGCCTGCCTGAACCTTTGCTGGCATGTCGATAAGGCCAGCGCTGAGCAAAGTTAAACGACCCCGTGCTGGAGAAGTGCCACACGTAGAAGCCAGCAAGCATCTGTGTTACTGATCCAACGCATCTCTTGAAACGCCTTTGGACTGCACTTCTTTTCAAGCAGGGGCTGCCTTTGTCAGTAGTTGTGTGTGCAACCCTCAGCTGGAAGAGCCACAGTCCCTGGCTGGGCGTGTCGGAGGGCACAGGCAGCGCAGGGCAGAGGTACCAGGCAGTTGTGCTTGCAGTCATCAGCACGACCGTGGTTTTACGTTGAGCACCGCCGCGCTGCATCGGTCTTGCCCAGTTGAGGTAGCATCTTTCTAGATGCCCAGAAAGAGCGGAGGAACCAAGCAAAGATGAGACTTCTTGCGACGCTTAGCTTCAGCGTCCAGCAGCTGGGATCTGTGGGCTCGCAACTCCCCCCCATGAGATCACTGCTCCCTCAAAGCCAGAAGTAATTTGACAGGGTGATTCCTATGGCTGCCAGAGCAGGGAGGACAAAGGGAGCATCTCTCCAAGGGAGGGACGTTTCTCTGCTGACTTCCCAGGGAGCAGGCTGAGCCTTGGGCTGCTGGGCTATCACCTGACCCAGGCTGGGAAGAGGCTCATTGTCATGGAGAACTGCCCATCCCAGGCGTGGCCTTGGCATTTAGAGGGGAGTGGGGACTCTTCAGGGTAGGACCAGCAGGCTAATTGCCTTTGTCTTCCCTCTCCTTCGATGGGGGAATCACAGTAAATCCCCAAAGCCCATGACAATAGCCCTGCTGCTTTTAAATGCCTTTCATTAAACTCAATCCTCTTGCCCTCCCTCTCCCAAAGTTCGCTAAGAGTCTCTTTTAATGACAAAAGGAATCCTAAAAGGCTGCCCTTAGCTCATTCACTTGGCTCTTCTCCGCAGACTAGGTGTCTATTTGCTGAAATCTACTCTCCAGCGTCCCTTGGGCAGGTTGCTTTATCATGAGCGCACCAGCCTTTGGGGTGGCGTGTCCGCAGGAGGGGCCACAGCTCCTGGTTCCAGCTAAGGGCTCACTTTCCCTGGAGGGAGCGGGATTTGGTGCTAACGGCAGGGAAGGTGCGCTGGGGACAGCGAGACCTGCCAAAACCCCCTAAGAGCCCAGCACCATCCCACTGGAGCGGGGCTGGAGCACTGCGATGGGTGAATGAATCCTCCTCTGGCTCTGCTCTGGCAGGTGCTGGCTGTGCCACCGCCCAACCGATACGGCACGAGAAGGTCTGTTGAGCCATGGGGTATTTGCTGAGGACATACTGCCAGAGGCGGACCATGGAGCAACACAAATCCTGAGGATTTGGGGTCCTCAGGAGCAAACGTTTACGGGTACTGTCTGCAGATGGAGGTGGAAGAGGGTGAATCCTGAAACAAATCTGGGTAGAAGAACGTGAGATGGACATATGCAGGTGTCCCACATCGGCCCGCTGCTTTGCTAAGGTCTGACAACAGGCCGGTGGAGCAGCAGAGGGGTGAAATGGTCACTTAGATAAGTAAGCAGTTCCTGGCTTACTTAAGGACTGGCTTTAAATCTTTTGAAGGTGTTGGGAATCCCTCCACCACTTTTAGATCAAACTCAGCAATCCAAAATCCAGATAAAGGTATTCCACACCTGATAGGATTGAACTCAAGCAGGACAAGACTGACCACTGTGTCTTTTTGCTAGTGGCAGTCTGCCCTTTCCCTCCCATTATTCCTACCACCGCATCACCCGAGACGCAATTAAAAATGAAGACATGGAGGAATTACCCCTAAAGCCAGGAAGATGGTATCTGTGCTGGGAAGGGGTGAGCGAGGGGAGGATGAGGCAGGAGTTACCACCCACCCACTGGTCTCGGCTATTGCACAAACGGTGGGTGACCAGCGCTGGGGAAAGTACTTGGTCCCTATCCCAAGCACATGGAAGTCATCTGACGTTTCGTCATGGCTTCATTATATTTTGGATGGGGCCAGTGGTTTTTCTTGCATCACTACCCTGTATGTCATGCAGGTAGCCAGTAAAGAGGTGCTGCGTCCCACTGCCAACAATTTTGTTTTCTCAGTAGCCTGCAGGGATGGCCTTACATCACAGCAGATGCCTGTATGTTAAACAGCTGCAATTTCATGCTTAACTTCATCACTGACGCTACATTCCTCATAAAGATATTTATATGATTCTATGATTTATGCTCTGCCCGCACACAGCACCCAACAAACAGCTTATGCAAACGGCAAGACCTGGGAGTTGATCGTTGTGCATAATGGCTGCTCTAGGATGGACTCTCCTTTCCCAGCCCCGGGGACTCGGGGGGGATCTCAGGAGTGCCTCCTCACAGCGGACGGCCGCTGGCCGGCTGGTCCCACGTCTCAGCTAGCCTGCCGTTTTAAGCAGGTGCAATCCTACTCGAGAAACTGCTTTGCAAAATGGACAGAGTCAACAGTCAAGCTCAGACTTCATACCTCCTGCTAGCTAGCACCGCGCCGGAACCGGCCCCGCTTCTTTTACTTCTGCAAGCTTTTATTTTGTTTTTACTAAACCAGGCTGAAAAAGGACAGTTGTAATTCAGACCGTTGACAAAAACAAACAAACAAAAAAGCTGGGCGTGCCCACTCTGGACAGTGAGACCATGAGAGGCTGCAAATCAGCTCAGATGAGTCACCTTTAGGCCCAGAGTGGGTTTTTTTCTTACTGCGCAGATGAAATTGTTCACAAATCTTTGCACCTTTTATCCCAAACCACGTGAAAGCAAAACCTGTCTCCCCACAGAGTTTTAAAATACCTCAAACATACTGAGGAACAATCAGGCAAAAAAATCTAACAATTGTTAACATTTTATTCCCAACAGCTGTTCAGCCTGAAAAGTTTCATTAATACACTAACGAACAAAAACAAAACCAACCAAAAATTCAAAACAAATAAAACAGCAAAAAAGAAAGGGAAACAAAGTAAAATAAACTTTAACAAAGTTTAAAACACATTATAAATAAGTACAGCTCCAGAGCATAATTTACAAATATAAAACCACATAGAAACATATATACAGAAGAGTTACATTACGTACAAATATGTATAAAAATACCCCAGTGTTTATTCTCGCACTAAAGCTGCATGGCTAGAGTTATCTTTGGTACTAAGCTCAGGGAAAAAGATTGTTTTAGAAGAGACGGCCCCGGCTGTACAACATGCCATGCACAGGAAGACCAGAGCGAACCCCTGTGGGTTTCGAGGAGGTTTTGGGTGGGTGCTCACCCCCAGTACGCGCCCCGTGCATTGCATATTGAGGGATCAGGACAGGAAGCAAGGGCTTACAGAGGCAATTGCTGGCAGAAGAGTTTTTTAATACATTTTACAAGGCACTTCATAAGAAATCTCTTCATTTTTGTTTTTCCTGTTCTCTTCTAAGACTCTCTGGATGTCTACACTTGGCTCTTGCTGATATCGCTTTATGGTTATAGTTTTTAAACTTCTTATTCTACATTCAGGATTAGAAACCTCTGAAAACATTAATTCAGTTCGCTTTCATCTGCAGAATTTAGATGGCAAGCCATCTAATCCAGCTAACATTTTCCAGGAAGGGGAAAAGACTTTGCATCTGCCTTCTGCTGGTGTTTAAGGGGTGTTCTTATCGGGAAAGGTGAGAAGATCTGTTCTCCTGGAAGAAGTCGTGGGAAGTGTCCACATTGAAATGCTGTTTGCAAAAGCATACGGTCCTCAGTGCTGCCAAACACACCTGCAACTCCCATTCCCTTTGCAGCGCTCGCCCGTCGGCTGCCCCAGCACCCTACACCTCTGTTCCATCCCGGGTGTAGATGAGGCTGTTAACCGTGAAGTTGTAGTAGTGGTTGTACTGGGCTCCCTGGCTGCTGCTGCTGGGATGGAAGGAGCTGTAGTAGGCGGGGGAAGGTCCCGCAACCCGCTGCAGCTGGTCTGGCGAAGGCACCTCCTGAGAAGAGCTGCTGGACGGGGTGAAAGTGCCACTGCTCAGCTGTCCAGCAGAGAAGTTCCTGTGATGCAGGTCACTGCCGAGACCCCCTGTCAGCCGGCTGCCTCCGCTGCTCAGGGAGCTCATGCCGCTGAAGAAGGTGCTGAGGCAGCTAGGGGTGGATGAAATGATACCGGAGGGAGAGGAGCTTTTTGGATGGTCCCTGGCAGAAGGCGAGGGGTCCAGCTCTGGGGGTGGGCTGTTTCCACACGGTTTGCCTGTGGCTGGGATGGGTCGCTCTTCCTCGGCCTTCAGGCCCCCCAGAGAGGAGGCCGCAGATGCGGTCGCGGGGGCGTTTGGCTCAGAGCGCCGCTTGCGTTTGCGACGGAAGTTCCCGTTGTCGAACATCTTCTCACAGTTTGGATCTAAGGTCCAGTAGTTTCCCTTCCCTGGTGGAAAAGGGGAGACATGAGAGAAAGTGAAATTCTGTGACAGCGAGCCCCACCGCAGACAGGTATGCACTATCCAAGCCTTGTCTGATCAGCACGGCACCCACGCCTCTCCTACACCTGCTCCTCCTCTCTCTGTTGTCCAGAACAAGGATCCAAAACCTGGCTCCAGGACATCATCACACCCGCTCCTCCAATGCCCAAGTGAACCTTAAGGCCATATGGAGGACAAGAACCTCCCCGCCACAGAGCACAAACCTCCCTGAAGGATCTGCACCTCTGCCTCAGCCCTGGCCAAGGGAACGCGAAGCGGGGCTCCCCCTGCTCCGGCTGCCTCACGGCAAGCGGGGACACTTAGTGCGAGGGGCTGTGGTGGCGTTAGCTGGCCCCACACACCTCTTGCCCACGCCCGGGCCAGACGGGAACAGTGACCCCGCAACGTCCCCCCCCCGAGGCTGCGGACCGGTACGTCCCCTCCCCGCCGGGCCGGACCTGCGCCCTCCCGGCGCGCCTCCGCCCTCCGCCCACTCCCGGGCACCGGCTGTGCCCCCGGGGCCGGGCCGGCGAGCGGCGGGCAGGGAGGGGAGCCGTGAATCACGGCCGAAGGAGCCGGGCCTTGCACAACCAGCACTGCCAGCCTCAGCCCACCCGGCCAGCTCGGGGAGGGGGTGAGGGCTGGGGCCAGACCGCCCCTCGCCCAGACCTGCCGCGGGGGCCAGCGCCGGGCCCGGGGGAGCGAAGGAGGGACGCTCTCCTCACAGCGCCCGGGCTGAGGGGACAAGGGGACCCGTCTCCTCACAGCGACTTGCTTCTGGGGACAAGGCAGCCCGCTCTCCTCATGTCACCGGCCCCATGGGGACAGGGGTGCCCGCTCGTCTCACAGTGCCCTGGCTGAAGGGACTGGCTGAAGAGCCCGCCGTCCTCACAGCGACTTGCTCGTGGGGACAAGGGAGCCCGCTCTCCTCACAGCGCCGGCCCCGAGGGACGAAGGGTGCCCGCTCTCCTCACAGCGACTTGCTTGTGGGGACAAGGCAGCCCGCTCTCCTCATGTCACTGGCCCCGAGCGGACAAGGGACCCGCCGGACAAGGGGACCGCCGTCGCCCGCGCTCCTCACGGGGCTGCCGGCGGCTCCCCAGGCTCTGCGCCCGCCGCTCCCCGCCCGCCCTCCCGCCCGGCGCGGCGGCCTCACCGGGGTCGTCCTCGTCGCGGGGCACCTTGCGGAAGCAGTCGTTGAGGCTGAGGTTGTGGCGGATACTGTTCTGCCATCCCGCCTTGCTGCGCTTGTAGAAGGGGAAGTTCTCGGCCACGTACTGGTAGATGTGGCTGAGGGTGAGCTTCCTCTCGGGGGCGCTCTGGATGGCCATGGCGATTAGCGCCGAGTAGGAGTAGGGCGGCCGCACCAGCTTCAGCAGCTCCTCCTGGCTGGCCAGGCTCAGCCAGCTCAGCTCCGCGCCGCCCGCCGACGGCGAGCCGGGCGCCGAGGGGGAGCCCACCAGCTGCCCGCCCCGCGAACAGCCGTACGAGGCCGGCGGCAGGAAGGGCGCGGCGGCGGCGGCGGCGGCGGAGCCGGGCGGGCCTTGCAGGTAGGGCGCGGGGCTGTTCATGCCCCACAGGTAGCCGGCGTTGGCGGGCGCCCCGTAGTCCCCCAGCGCGTACCCGCCCGCCCGCTGCCCCGAGGAGGCGGCGGCGGCGGCGGCGGCTGCGGCGGCCGCGGCGGCGGCGGCGGCAGCGCCGGGCGGGTGGAGGCTGGGCTGGGGGTAGACGCTGAAGTTCTCGCTGCAGTACACCGCCATGTCGGGGGCTTCCTGGGCGCTGCGGGGCTGCGGGGGCGCGGGGGCGGCCGCCGGCGCCGAGGCTCTGGGCTGCGCCTG
Source organism: Phalacrocorax carbo (assembly GCF_963921805.1). Classification (NCBI taxonomy): domain Eukaryota; kingdom Metazoa; phylum Chordata; class Aves; order Suliformes; family Phalacrocoracidae; genus Phalacrocorax; species Phalacrocorax carbo. The sequence goes on along the minus strand of NC_087516.1, from coordinate 6,523,857 downwards.
CTGCAACTCACCGGCGCTCATAATCCCTGGCCATGCAGGGCGGCCGGCGCTCCCCCCCGCTCCCGTCCTCTCCCGCCGACAGCCCGCCCGCCCCCCCCCCCCCCGCGGCCCCGGTGGCCCCAGACCAAAAAATCCCGGGGGGCTGCGGCTCGGCGCCCTTATAGGCGCTGCCGTGCGCCCGGCCTCCCCGCCCGCGGCCGGGGCTGGGCGGGCGGCGGCGGCGCGCAGGGAGCAGCCAGTAGCGCGGCTCCGCGCCGGGGAGGGAGGTGGAGGGGGGCAAGGCCGGGCCCCAAAAGCGGCCATGGGGGAGGGACCGGCGGGGGGAGCTGCGGGAGGTGCTTGGGATTTGGCTCCCGGCGGTGCGGGGGCAGCATCCCTGAGCCTGCTGCCCCCCTCCCCCCCCCCCCCAAAGGTTGTGTCCCACCCCCACCCCCCCCCCCCCCCCAACGTCCCGGGGGTCTCTCGGCGCTGCCCCGGCCCTCAGGGATCCGATCCCTCTTTCCCACGGATGCGATCGGCCCTGATCCCTACGGCCCCGAAACCGTCCCCGAAATTGAGGTCTGGGGGAGATTAGCATCGCTGCGGTTGCCCCGACGGGAAGGGTGAAATTCGCTTAAACTCTCTTATTTATGTGTAATTTTGCCGCCCGTCTCGCAACAGCCGGGGCTGAGGTCGCAGTTCATTAGCTTTGGATGAGGAATTACCCGAAATGAAACAACCGACATCGGCGTGTTCGCTCGTACACGGGGGGAACGGGCTGGCGGGCGCGGTTTAATGAATAAAAGTTGATTTTCGCCTTCGTGCTTCGGGGCAGCTTGGGGGGGAGCGCATCTTTTTGCAGAGAAAAAGCTCTCGCTGTTCCTAACGATCCCGGCCCCCCGGGGTTTATACGGGGACCGGCTCCGGCAAATCCTTCTCGGCCGGGGCAAAGCACACGGTGTAAACGAGAAAAATAAGGTCAATGGTGCGGGAGAATTTTACAGTCTTTGTCAGTCGCTTAGAAGATGCAAATCCCCGGGTCTTAAACGGGGTTGTTATTCCGTTTTCTGCTGGGAAAACAGCCTAAAAACCCCCTTTCCAGGTACAGCTGCGAAGTGCTCTCCCCAGGGCTGCAAGCACCGGGTGTCTTGGTTTGACATCAGGATTTTTGGGAGAGAGGAGCGTTTTGGGAAAAGTCTTTGCGTTTTATGTCTTTGATAAAATAGTTACAAACGCACATGTAAATAAATCAGTGAAGCTGAGTCGGGGCAGCCTTCCCGGGCTACCTCCAATCCCACATTCTCATCCCTCATGTGATCTAAACAGGGATGTAATAACTGGAGGATTTTCACCATTATATTTCGTTTTAAAAACAACAGTTTGGAGACAGAGAATAACTTAAAAATGAGTGTGATAAAGAATTATGATTTTGGGTTTCCCCCTTTAATCATAAGGGGATGTGTTTGTGTTTTTGGTTTTTGGTGGGGTGGGTTTTTTTTTTTTCTATTGCAATTTTGTTTCTGTCGCTGTTGCTGCTGCTGATTTTATTTTGCATCTTTTGGGGAAAGAACTTCCCGTGTGTATTTGGATAGCCAGAACAGCAGAAGAAAATTTTATGTTATGTTTCGCAAGGTGTCTAGATGAACCCTGAGGTCCCTTCCAGCCTGTGATTCTATGTGTCTTTTTCCTTCTCAACTTTCTTGCCTTTATTATTTATAACAGCTCTGCATATCCTTGGAGAAGGGTTGCACTGGAAAATACTGTTTCGAAGTCTGACCCGACAACATCTAAAACAAGCAGTTTACAGGGAAATCACAGCTAGAAAGAGCATCTAAAGGACAAGAAGCAGGTAGATTTTTAAAAAGCAACTTCCCTCTCTGTTTGAAGAGCTAAGCCGAAAATGTTATTCTCTAAAATTGCAACAAATCTGTGTTCATCCGTTTGCTCAAAAACCCTAGGAACATTGCAGGAGGGAGAGGAGCCGTCAAGTGGTATCGCTGTATGGTTGAAAATGGCAATTTTTGCTTCAGGGATTTGACGTATTTGGGCAAAGGCAGAGCCATCTAGAGGAACAGCCCGGCTATGACTAGGCGGGGAAGGCAGTTTCCCTCAGAGGCATGCTATGCTGCCTTCGAATTTTCTTTAGTTGATTTCTCTGCTTCCAACAAAGGAAATGGGTGAGAAAATAATGCTGAATTAGCTTTAATAAAAATGCGTGTCCTCAGAAAGCTCCAGCTTGCTTTACCAAATAGTAAGGAATGTGAAACAAAAACAGCTTCAGAGAGGTTATTACATAGCTGGGATGGCACGGATATGCAAACCAACACTTAATTTAAAGAGTGGAGAGAATAACGCTTTGATGGTGTGATGGCTGTAAAAATGTTTAATTTTCTTAATGCGTTTATCCTGCAAGTAGCGTGCAGTGTTGCCTTGAAACGTCAGCGCTCAGGACAAACCTGCTGCTGTTCCCTTCTGCGAAGGCACGTGGAGAGCAGCATGAACAGCTTCGGCACTCTGCCGCTCTGCTTTCTAAATGCTGCTTTCTTCCAGAGAGGTCTGGGAGACATTTGCCTTTCAGAAGCGCACCAAGAAGCTGGCAAGCGAGGTTCTGCAACGCAAAGCTGAAATCAGTTTCGAGGTAAGAGTCTGAGCATACTGTCCATCACTGCGAGCAGATTCGGGGTTGGGCTTGAGCAAGGCTGTGAAATCACTCTGTTATTACCGAGTCGCTGGGACATTTGTTAGTGTTGGCATTATGAGTGTGGCAGTCAGGTCTGCCGGCCAGGGGAGCCCACGGCACCTGGGAGTTGCGGCTGAACCGTATCCCTAGCCAGCTGCGATTACGTGCAAATCTCTCCAGCCAGCTGCTTTGGAAAGTATTTCAAGACTTCCCAAAAAAAAGTGCTGCAAGAGAGCAGGGTCCTCCCCATCCTTGCCTTGTGCTAGCTACACTCATTCGCTTTGGTATTGTGCTTGTCCTTGTCGTATGCGCAGCAAGTGCTTTTCCCCCTGCTAGGAAGACACTGTCTTTGCCTCTAAGGCCCTGCTCCTCTGAACATGTAGGTACAGGCTTAACTTTCCTGTGTGAATCTCAGGTGTGTACAGCTGAACACGGAAACCTGAAAGTGCTTCAGACCTGAGCGCCCAGCCTCGCAGCGGGAACCGATACCAGCACCCACCTGGGTGTCTCTCTGTTTCCCGAGGATGCTCAGGTCTAGGTGCAGGGAACGTGTTGGAGGATCGGGACCCAGTAGCCCATATTGGCTCCTATTGACTTTACCAGTAGAAGAGAGACCAGGATCCCTTCAGTGGCTCCGAACTGCTGCAGCGAAGCAGGAACCACAGGTTTGGTTTGTTTTGGCTGCATTTGCAATATAAGTCTCACTTTTTCCCCAGGGCTGGCAAGAGGCAAGGCAGTAACTCTATGGCCCACATACAATCTGCAGATGAAGAATTCTTCTATATCTTTCTCCAGAGTAATGAATTAAATTGGGAATGAGTTCTTCATCTTCAGGGACAAGATGGGAGAAGTATCTTTTCCTTGCAGCAGCCCAGTACTGTGGTTCCACTCTCAAGAATATCAAGGAATTGACTAAGAAGAGTTCGAATTAAATTTAAGCTCTAGTACCATTCCTTTATTTACCCCTTAGCCTATTCCCTTCTAGACTGGGTACTTTACACTTATTAATATGCTCTAAGAAAGTCTCTTTTTTCACTCAACATCTGATTTATCCTGAAAATAGGTAACAGAGATTATTTTATGGTGTGCAGTATATGTTTCACTGCCTTGATTTTGGAAGGGTGTTCTGTGTACGTGTATACAGGTTGAAGCAATTTTTATCCCTTACCTAAGGAGAATAATGTATATTCCGCCCTCCCTGTATCTAGTCATCTATTGGACTGAAGTTCTGGTGCTCCAATTTTGCCAACTTACCTTATGATAAGATCAGAGGTTTTCAAATCTTTCTTGATTTTTCAGACCCTACAACATTTCCTGGGGAGGTGTCCTCATTCCATGATTTTCAGGTTACCGACAACAATCTTGGCTTGGTTTTGTTTCTAGTTCATGGTCTCCATAAAAACACTGCAGGCTGCAGACTGAGGGTTAGCGTTTTGGAACAGCAAATATTTTCCTGGTGCGTTTATATGGTGCTGAGCATGATGGAGCCCCCGGACTCTGCCACAAAGCAAGGAATAAATCATAGTTTATCGCAAGCCGTAGTTACTCCAGCACTTTACGCTGTCGTGAGCGCACACCGTTGCTGAAAGAAGCAGTTCTGCTCTGTGTCCACTCCTGGCTGCTTTTTCTGGCTGATGTGCTCGCACAAGTGTTTCTGTGGTTGTGGACTAGGGCACTGATCCAGCTCTAAAGGAACACCCTCTCCCCAATCCTTTTTTTTTTTTTTTTTTTCTCTCCTTTTTTTACCCCCTCAGGTTAGTTTTAGCCTGGGCCTGCCTAGCCGCTTCCTGAATGAGAGCTTGTTAGCGACTGATTAGCCAAAGTTTTGATAAAAGCTTCATTGTTTGTAACCTCTGTAACCTACCCGGAGCTGTGCTCCTAATAAAAGTGGGATTAAATAGACACCTTGGGAGTGAGACAGTTGCAAGTGGGAATTTCAGAGTTTTGGGGGCCAAAGGGATACGGCCGGGCTTCGGTAGCTCTGCATGTCAGAAGCGGTTTAACCAGAACTGGGAAAGAAGGCTGACTTTTGGGTTTTGGCGGGGGAAGAGGAGCCTGGTGGGAGACAGAAGGAAGTCAACTGTTCACGGGTGGATTAAGCACACGCTCCAGGTGTTTGGAAGCACGTTTGCAGAAGCTCTCAGAGCCCTGCATTCCTCCTGCCTCTCCTCGGGCTTAAGATTCATAAAAAGCATTTAAAAAACACCGCTCTGATCCTACAAATTTAATCCTCATTTTATTTTTCCAACAGTAAAAAAATCCACCTGACAATGAGGTGTGACTAACTTGATACCATCAGATAGTGTCTTTTCTGGGAGGAGTGTTAAGCTGGGAGCTTCACCCCTCCTGCTTAAAGCTAGAAGCTGACCTGGGCTGAAATAAAGCAACATCTTTGTGCTTTTCATAAGTTTTTGATGTGTAATGGGGTATTTGAAATGGAGCTCGGTGCTCTGGGCTGGTTGCCCTATAGTGAGCGCTCCTATAGAATAAGCTAAAGGCCAATATCTTTTGCTCTTAATTCATCTGAAGAGGCAACCTCTGCGCTGGAATGAGTAATGGAAGTAGAAAAACATAAAGATAAATTTATGGTCAGCTAAGGTAAAAATAATCGAAACTATTAGTAGATAGAGGCAGTAGCGGCCATCACCACCACCGCAAGGAAACAGAGAGAATGTCTGGGGGAGAAAATCAGATAACATATTAGTATGAGGTGCTGGTGAAACAGCATTTTGGGCTCCATTAATAACTAGGGATTATGTTAAGTAGCAACCACATAAATCAAATATTTTATAGTCAGCCAGTCCCGGTAATTCCAGCCAAGAGCTTCAGAACTCTTGGAACCAGGAACGTATCGTGTGGGCCATTAATGCTGAGTTTTCATTTTAGGACACTAGAAAGATTTTAGAGGACTAAGAAAGCTGATACTGGCTCATCATTTAAAAGGATTGGGCAAATGATTTGGGCAATGCTAAGACTGTCAGTCTGTCACTGTTAAAGGCAAGAAATAGCGGGCTCATCACGAGATTAATGAATTCTTAAAGGAAGGCAATGAAGTTGATGCAAACGAGTGTGCGTATATAGAACATTGGCAAATCAATTTGCTGTCGTTCTCCAGTAAGAGCGAGCGACTCTTGATGCAACTGATTTCTGAAAGTGTTTGGTTAAGACCGTGTTGGAGGTGGATTTTTAAAAAAAGGTATAAAATCAACATGGTGCAAATTAAGTGGATCTAACTGGTTAAACAGAGATCTCCGAATGCCACAGTGAAAAATGAATCCTTGAGTCTCTTTGCAGGGAAGTCCTGTGGAAACTGGTTCATTATTCTGTTTCTGTCATTGATTTGGGAGAAAATAAAGAATCATTGTAGACCAAATGTGTAGGAGGCTAAAACTGGGGTTACGGAGTGTTAAATAATGAAGAGGACGTTCACTGACACACAGCTACCTCGATCTCTGCGCGGCAGCTGGGAGCAAATGGGCAGAGCGTATTTCGACATGGAGAAGCAAAAGGACACATTTAGGAACAAAGTCTGAGACTGCTGAGTGATGCAGTCCGTCCTGGAAATTAATTTTTTTTTTTTGAAAGTTGTTGGGGTTCTTGTCAATAGTTGTCTGCTCCTTGTTGTGATCTTGGGGTGAATGAGGCATAGGAATAAAGAACGATTTTAAGGGTCTTTTCTAACCTACATGTTTCTATGAATTGTTATGATTTTTTATTGGAAGTCATCACATTATGATAGCACCTATAAAGTTAATGAGTAGCAGGGTAAAGTAACAGGGATGAAGTTGTTTACTCTCTGGTCAAATACAAGAGCTAGGGGACATCAATAAAACTGGTAGAAATCATGTTCCTGAGAAGAGACCGCTGCACACAGTGTGCAGCTAAACCTTGAAGCTTCTCAAGGAACTCACTTTAATTACTTTCACGAAGGAAATATTATGTGTGACTTGTTTGTAGTTTATAAATACTTATGCAAGTGCAGAAGCATGAGGATAAAGGGCAAATAGGAACCAGTGGCCAGGACTGAAGCAGGACATGTAGAAGGGGCTCAATCCAGCTGCTCACACAGGGATAGCCAGGAGTATTTGAGGTGCTTTGCAGTCTCCAGTGGTCTCCCACTGGCACTGTTTCAAATACATCAGGCATCTCAGGGTCATGTCTGCCATGAAGGCTACTGGCAAGAAACATTTTGAGCTCTCTTCAGTCTTTTTTGCCATGTAGGTGCTATCTGATATCTGTAACTAGGTCAGTGTCTGATGAGGGGAAGCGGTCCCGTGGAAGGACTGCTGTTAATGGAAGCTTTGGCCAGCAGAAGCAGGAATCTGAGAGCAGTTTGGGTAAAATTCCACTCCTAATGAGCAAGTTACAGATGTACCAGCATAATACTGTGCATCTTTTGAAAATCAGGTGGCCAGACAAGGTAGCGATGCCATATGGGAAAACTTTGTTTTAAGGCAATGATGCAAAACACAAGAGAGGCATTGGCAGGAATCACAAAAGAAAACCCTGGTCAACTCAAGATTTGTCACCTTTCAGAAATCAGCCCCTCAGTTTAGGGCTGTGGAACAGGTTCTATAGCGCTTATAGACATACGGGCTCTTATGACAGACACTGAGGAAGAATTTCCTTGATTTCTTTGAAGAATTTCAGGCGATTTTGCTGCCAGTCAAGGCATGTCTAAGCCGTACCTTGGGAGTGAACTATTCGTGTACCCAGTGACGGATGTTCATGACTGACTGGCATATGCCAAAGACTGGCAAAGACAATACTAACCAGGAGCAAATATGGCAAGTGCCTGCAGGTTTTCCTGAGGTTCTACGGACTCTACATATGCAAAAAGAGGTGCAACTGCAAACTCAACAGGCAGCAGAGCTGAAAAGCTCTGATTGGCGTTTAGGAAGACCAAAATTAGTGATTGGAGGAAGAGCAAGCACTGGGTGTCCCCTGGAGCAGTGGTCTTCTGCAGTCATAACCTCATCATCTGTCTTGACAACATTTGTTTAACCAGGCTTGGTGAGAAAGAAAGCAGGCAGCCACTGAGCCTGGGTGTTGGGAGATATTTTCCACCTGGCCAGTGATAAGAAGAATACATAGGTGAAAAGACATACCCTGAGCAGGCATACCCAGAGCTGGGCAAAAGTGACATAACAAAGGCAGTCAAGGAGAATTGGTTTAAAAAGCAAGGCAGCATTAAAACGTTCGTGTCAAAGTCCAAATGAAGATTGCCTTTTATAATAAATGCTAAGGAAGAAGAACAAGTGTATGGTCCACAACATTAAGTTTGAGGTGAGCCCCCTGCTTTCGAAAAGGACAGGCTGAAGAGATGGGTGAAATATTACCAGAGTCTTTACAGACGACTGATCAAGAGATGAAAAGATGCTCAGTGTTTGGGAGATTATAACGCTTCAGGAGCAGGATGAGAAGAAGAATCTTGCTGGCAGAGGCTGCAAAGAAGGGTCAGGAGACTGAGGAAATCTGAGGGGCTGAGAATGGATTGATGGGGCTGTAGCATGGGTCATTGACCCAGCCAGGCAATTGTATGTTATTAGGGAAGAAAAGATCCCCTGAACAAGGAAAAGTGGACCCTAGTAAGCAAATCCCCACAATGGTGACCTTCCAAATTCTGTGCATTTCCTGATACCTAAGCAAATTCCTCACTGTGTTCCTTGGTGGAGGATTCAGAAGGTGGATTCAGTTTCCACAAAGTGAGAGGGACAGTACAGCAGAACCAGTGGAAGAGGCTGGTCACTGGCAAGTTCAGAGATATTGAACTTCAGTTGCACAATTTCAAAAAGTCATTTGACCCAGTGTGTTGCAATAGGTGTGTGGAGTGTCCTAGGGCTATATGATATGTATGTGTAAGAAGCTGCTGAAAAACATTATGAAGAGGTGAGGTCAGCAGTCCTGGTCAAGAGCAAGCTGAACAACTGGTTCAGCACAATGACTGGTAGCAGACAGGGTGACTTGATAATTTGCAGCAACTTCTGGAGCTGCCTGTAGAAAGTGAAGGATGGGGTTACAGTCACTGAAGACTTCGGGCAAAGTCAGACAAGGAGATCAAGAGCCTGAGGATGATCACATCTTCAGTGGTGGTGCCAGTTCATCAGATGTGCCAAGTCAGGTTGCTGTGTCCAGTGATGAATGATGCAGATCAAACATTGGTGTGGGCCAGATGAAGACCAGGAGGAAAGGGAGAAAGGATGAGAACTACACAGGCCGGTAGCAGCCGGGTGGACAAGATGGACCACCCCATTTATCTGAGGAATTTCACCACACAGCAACAGATCTCTCTACAGAGATCTGAAGGAGGATGTAGCTGGTGCCCGTGGGTGTAGATCATCTGAAACAGTCATGAAAAAGCACAGACAAATCAGGACAGCAAAAATCAGGCTACTCAGTAGGTCATTGTCCTTGCTCTATGTGCAAAGAAATTGACGCTCAGGAAGGCAAAACAGAAAAAGATGGCTGGTATTTTCAAAGAAATGTTACAGACTGTGAGACCATGTCAGAAATGCGACAGTCAGCAATAGGATTTACAAAAGGGATGGTCATCTGTGTGAGGGAACGCTGGCTGCTGGCTGGCTGGCTAATCACTTTCAAGGTACCCTGTTCTTTGTTTTGGTAAAGGGAAGAGGACTAAGATGCTGGTGGTAGGAGAAACAAAATTATTGGTTTTAATTTTGATTTTTTTTTTTTTTTTGCTTTACAATTTTGTCAACAGAGGTGTGCACCCCTACATACTGAATTTACACCTACCTCTGTAAGTTACTGCTTCCTAATCTTCCTTCATAGACCCTTTGAATCTGCAGTCTGTAGACCTGAAGGGGTGGATGTCATAAGAAAATGAGCCTGTACTTACTGAACACAGTGGAGCACGTGAGAATGACTTGTAACTGTCCTCTATGGTCATTAGTCTGCGGGACAAAAACATAAAGGGCAAACCTCTCTGAAAATGGAGATGGCAAAAACAAGGGAAGTAAGAGGGAAAAGGGGCAAAGAGAAGATTCATGCATGCAGCAGTTTCAAGTTCATCCTTGAGCAATGAAGCCACTTTGAGTTTCCGAACACTGGACCTGTGACACCAGATCACTCTAATGGGCAAGGTAGACGGAGCCCTGCCAGACAGCAACCAGCACCAAGCGTGCAGAAGAGGCAAAATCCAACTCAAGTTTCCACACTATCCTCTTGACGGGTAATCTGGCTCTGTACAAGTCAGGAGGTTTCTGCAGAGCCGTGAATTCACATTGTGTAGTCCCAAAGTTTTGGATGGGATCCCTAAAAAAAAAAAAAAATCATCAAATGTGCAGGATGGAGAGAACCAGATGATTTAATGTGGACTGTAGGAAGGGTGAGTGAGACAGAGGTGATTGAGCAGCATCAAAGGGTGACAATCAATTTGAATTTCCCCAGAAGTGATGTTGATGCCTGCGTTGCTTCTCCCTGTGCTTTTTCTTTAATTAAATACTGAGTGTTCCATTAGTAGTTGGAATAACACGCTGTTCTTGGGGAAAAGAAAACCCAAGTAATCCCTTTATCTGCTAAAATAGATGATTTCTAGTAGATTAAACAATGGCCTTTCAGCTACCAGAGCATAGTTCAGGCCATAATTGAAGTCCTCTCCTTGGCCTCTCCTCAGTCCCTCGCAGCCAGTAGTCCGTAGAGCCCCATCATCAGAGATAACCTCGGTGACTCTTGTCTGCAGTGAGTGTTTCTCCAGATGAGGAGATTAGTCAGAGATAAAGCATATTACCTGAAAATAATAAGTGATTACGGTCCCGGACTGTCTCTCCACATTCATTTCATGCTGGTTAACCCTTGCAAAACTGGATGCTGCTAGGGTTTAGGTCTTTAAAGAGGAGGGAGGGTGAAGGAAGGTTTCCCATGTCTGAGTGGAAAAGGAGAAACTTCACCTTTTGTTTTCTGTTTCTTGCGCTGGGTGAGGATTTCTGGGCACGGCAGGAGGCACTCGGCTCCTTCATTGCTGCAGCCCATGGGCTGTGGAGGAGCCGGGGCCGTGCCTTGCAGTGTCCTTGCGGGGTGCCATCACCCTCTGCCTCCCCGTACTGGCCAGTCTGAAGCTGTGAGGTCTTAAAACTCCCTTGCAAGTCATCTACCATTTACTTGATAGTGACATAGACAAATACTGGATGCTCAGTACACACACGCTGGCTGTATTTCCACTGCTGCATAAAACAGAACCAGGTCGTGGGTCCAGCCAGTGACCTGCTGTCATCTGTAAAGTTAAATTATTAGCATGGGCCAGGCATGTTTTGGGATTAACAGTACTCTTCCATGCCCAGGCATGGCTCAAAGGCTATAAACTTCTCAGTAGCCGTTTTCCATGGGACTGGTCTGCTGTGGGGAATGCTGGCTGGGCTGTGTGGAGGTGAGCTCAGGGCCAAAGAACAGTCCCTGGTATTTTCTCCAGCATGGATGTAACTACTCTGACTTGACAACACAAAACCATTAATAGCTTTCATATTCATTCATCAGCAGGACATCCAGAGAAATAAAAAAACCTCGCAAGGCTTTTATAGCAAATTGTCTATGTGTCTAGGAGAGAAAAAATGAACATGTTGTGGTTTTCTAGAAATTCAGACTTGTTGCCTAGGTAGGATGGAGAGAAGAAATGTAAAAAAAATCCCTCAGGTTGAGGAAATGCCTTGAAGTCTGCTTATGGGGCATTGCTGTTGTTATCACTGCCGGGAGCGAGCTCCTGCGCTGCAGAAAGCAAGTGTCCTGACAGTAAGATCTTTTGCTTGGTCTCACTGCAGATATGAAGTCCTGGCCCTGTTCAAGTCACTGGGAGTTTTGTTAATGACTCATTCGGAGAACTGCTGTTTCATTCATAAAAGGCATCTTCCCAGCTCTCGTGCCATTACAGCATCCTCTGTCTGTCATCGGGCCGGTCTCTGTGAGTGAGGGACGAGCGGGTTCATCCTTCTTCCTCTAAATGCTTCATCAGCCGCTCCCTTGAAAACTGTAAATAAAGGCTGCTGGGGATAGCTTTTCTGCTTGACCCCTCACCTGAAATGAAAATAAAGGTGGCTGAATTTCATCCTGATGCAGAGCTCCTTCCCGGGCTGGCTCTTTCCCATAGCTGTTGACAGTTACCTGCCAAGCACCATGGTTGCCTTTGATTTTGCCGTAATGACATCTCGGTACTTAGGGTGGCTCTGGGACTGTAATCCTCTCTGCAGCCTTAACCAATTTATGGGGTAACCTGAGACCAGGCTCTCACTTCCCCATGATTTTGCCTCTTGTTAACACTCACCAAAGGTATCAACAAACTAAATGCAAAGGATTTATTTTATTGCAAGCTCAGGGCTGGCAAATATCCGCATGCACAACTGCTGTAAATCTCTGCTTTTAGAGGGTAGCCGCATGCGCTTGCCACATTAAAACTGCACAGTATTTTATTTCCCCAAAGTGCGCTGCTGAAACGAATGCTTTGTTATCACTAACCAGCCGGCGCTCCAAGGAGCTGTTAAGAGCAGCAGTGAGGATTCAGCAAAGCGGGATTTATCCAGAGTTTTGCCACAGATTTTCTGTGTGATCTGCAGCTGCTTTGTCTCAGAGTGCTTTGTCTTTAAAATCCTTCAAGTCAAAGTCCTTTATCTGTCTCGTGTGTTTAGACTGTAAGCTCTACAGGGCCAGGGCTTTTTCTGTTGGCATAACAGCTTTTATAATAACTCTTCTCTGATCTTTAGAGGACCTACCTGTGCGTGTATAATACAGTTATAAAAGAGCAGTCTCAACTTCATTGCAGTGAATGATCCTGGCATTAGAGGAGGACACGAGTCCTGGGCCCTGCTCCCTAACCTGTATTAATTGGCTTTTCTAAAGGAAATCTCAGGGCAGATGATTTACATGGTGACGGAAGTAGGAGGAGGATCCCCGAGGAAAGCAAACACTTGAGACTTCAAGGTGGGATGACTTCGGTGGCACACTTCTCTAATGACCGTCTGATCCAGGCGGTGCCCGCTTCCTAAGCACAGATCAAAGACAAAAGGTGACTTCTGAAATGACATGCAACCACCTCTCACATTGCTTAAATTCTCTCCTCCTGCTGGCGTTTGATCTCACTTTACTTTTCTTGTCATTGGAAGCAGGTGGTTGCTTTATTCTCCCCGACAAGTTTAGATCAGCTGAACAGCTAATGGCTGCAGTGGGAAAATCTCCCGGTTGCAGACCCAGTCCAGACCTTGGTGCAGTCAGTGGAAAGGCTCCTCTTCACTGTAGTCGGTTGTGGATGAGGTCTAGATGAGCTGATTTGGAGTGGTCATTATCCTGTCAAACTTGCCTTTAAGAAGTAGATGTGATTGTATTGCGAGGTGAGGCTCAAGGAATGGCCATCTGGCTGAAACTCCTCATGGGCTCCTCCAGACATGTAGGGATATGGCTTGAGGATTTTCCATGATGTGCTATAAATGCACAGTCCCCCTATATTTATAGCTAGCAAGGACTCGTGTTTGTTATTATGGGCTCTATATGGTGGCTCCACGGACTGTTGGTGAAAAGGTCAGGCTCTCAGCCACCGTGAGATCTATGACAAATGTGATTGCAAGTGACAAGAGTAAGTCAAGCCAATGTCGTATTGTAACCAGAGTTATGTTAGATCAAGAGCTTCCCCAAGACTTGGGTCACCTGTGTGCTCTGCTCTGAATTTCGCCTGTTACTCCAACGTGTCTGTAACGCATGGTGCTGTTGCGTGAGCCTATCTCTAATTTTAACCTCTTTCCAAGGAGAAGGAGAAGCAGAATTTACCTAACAGGCAAGCTCTTAACAAAGAGCTGGATATCTGATACACATAATGGTCCCAGAGGCATGTTTACTTTGGACTGAGTGAGTGAGTGAAAACCATTTTGGAAGGGCTTTTTCACCTCTAGCGACTTAATCTAACGAGGAGAAAAGTGATGTGGTTAAAGGGCTATTTAAACAACAGCATTAGTGAGCAGATTTAGGTTCTCCAACAATACATATATCTATTTGCCTTACACAGGTGCATAAATATGCATTGATTTGTATCACAGGACACATCACATAGACAGTGATGAGATTTCAGCCATCCTCTGCTGATGGATTTTTTTTTTTGGAGGGGCAACCCTGAGAAAACAGCTGATTGTTTGGGCAGGCTACAGCGGAACTGCCCAAAGATTTGGGGCACCACCATTGAGTTCACCAGCTGCCCTGCTCCTCTTCTGCAGAGAGGAGTGTTGGTGCAACAAGGAGTTTGACTTTGAGGGCTCAAAGTAACTTATTTAGGTGGCTGGAAGAGAGCTGCAGGTGCCTCTGATTTAGGCTGAAGGATGCTGCTTATTTCTGCTCACAAGATGCCATAAATGCCCCCACCAATTTATCAAGAAAATTGGAGAGAAGCATGACATAAATAACTCCATGGGAAACCCTCCCATGCTGGACTGCTGCACTGCCACAAAAGTTCATGTTTTCAGACCCAAATGGGTGACTGACCTCGTGCTGACAGAATGGGCTGTCAACACTCGTCCCTTGAAGAAGAGTCTCTCCTTTGCGCTTTGTCTCCCCATGGTGATGACCTGAATGGAGATTCACAGATTACGCCCTGCCTTTTTCACGCGATGGGGGTCCTGCGTACCAATCGCTTCCCTCTTTCAACATCCTCACGGGGGCAATGAATCTTATTCCCAGCCCTAAGAGCATTTGTCAAGAGCTGGGTTGACAGGGAGGTATGTCCTCCTTGGTCATGTTTTCTTACATTGAGCTGTTAATAGCTGAGATGGCTCACCTGAACCCTGTCGGTACCCAGCGCAGCGCCTTGCACAAGAGCAATGCAGGCTTAGATAACACCGTTGCCATTTCACAAGAGGAAAAAGACAACAGGTATGGGAAGCTAGGGCCAAATTGAGGTGAAATTAATCTCTGTGTCACATCCTATATGCTATTGCAGTCCTACTGAGGCTATGAGATCGACTTTCCAGAGGTACATAGGTACCTCTAAGCACAGGCAGATATCCATCAGGATGTTGGGAAGGAGCTACACAGATCAGGTACACAAATATCACTGTCTTATGTTATAATTAAGGTCCTTGACTTTAATTTAAACTCTTCCTGTTTGATTTTAAAGGACCTGAACTCAGCTGTCGTGCATTTGGGCCCATTGGAAAGTTCTCCCAAGGTGCTACTAAAACACATAATTGTCTGCCTTTGACGATCTGCTCCCGAGTGGCTAGCTGCAGTTTCCTTGTATCCATGCACGTAGCATGATGTGGAGAGGTCAAAAGCACCCGCACCCTGTGAAAATCTCCCTGGATGTTTGGGGTGATTATTGCCTCGAGAAACAGGAGCACTTCCATTCAGGTACATGGTTTAGGCTCCTGACCCTGGGAATCTCAGCTGTCACCTCCCTGGAGTATTGTGAAAATAAACCAATTATTTAAGAGCAATTTTCTCCTGCAGGTGTTTATATCACAGTGTTGGTCTTCAGCATTATCTTCTGCCTTAGAGATGTGCAGACAGCTGCACAGACAGCAGCCATGCAGGCTACAGTGAGCTCTCTTCAATGAGCTGCTCCTAGGGAAGGGAAGCTCTAGAAAAACATATAGAAAGCATTTAGTTGGGGGAAAGTGGAGAGGAAAAGGCACAGGGAAAGCTGCCTGGTCAAAAAAATGCTGACAAAGCAACGCCATGGCTGAGATTCACAGGTAACACTGAAGTGCCCGGTGCTGCTTTGTGTAGCCCAGCAGAGTTTGAACGATCATGCAGCGGTTAATGCTGTTAAGAAGGGGCAATTCCAGCCTATGTGAAGCTGACACAATATTTCCATTCATTCCAGTTGGATGTCTCCCTCTTGGTGCTTCTAACGTGCAGCCCGTGCTGAGCACTGTGTGCAGGGATGCCAGGGCAGGGATCTGACATGTACGAGCATCCTTTTGCCGATTTCCCGTGTATCAGGGGGCTCCAGAGAAATCTGGGACCATTGCAGGGAATTGGTATTGCAGGGGAGATAATGGCACTGCAGCCCACAGGCGTCTGTGGGGGAAGTTTAAAAAAGTCCATATGTATAAAAACACTTTAAAAAGTAAGGTATATGGCTGGTGTACTTTTTCTCCATATCTGAATTAGAATTAAGGGGGCAGATAAGCTCTCTCACAGCCAGAGGAAGACGAGAGCTGGGAGTTTGGTTCCTACCCCCTTCTAACTGGGATTTTGTTGGCAATTATCAGCCCCATCGTTTGGTATTTGGAAAGAAGAAATGGGAAACTGAACGGCAATAGTGGGCTGCTCCTGCATGAACTATCCTGGCAAAATGCCTTTTAATTTCATGTGAGCTGCGCCTGCAAGAAGATGGAAGGATCAAGCCATCATCAAGGAAGATCAGGATTTGGAGCCAGGTTTTGGAAATTGTCTCCTATCTCAGTAATGAATCAGACACCTTAGGTGAAATTCGGATCCTACTGAATAAGCATTTTAGTTTTTGAGTTTAGCAGGGCCAGGGTTTCACCCCTAACTTCAAATATATCCAAACACTGCTGTGCCTGCAGTTTGGAGCTAGTTACCAATGTTATATCCTGAAATTGTATCTCATTTATATTAGGCTTGTACGACCTGTTTCAGCTCCCCCTGTAACTGATGGGAGTTCAGATGCTGAGTTCAAGATGATGGCACTGTCCCTCCTTTACCTTGCTGCTTTACAGTACACCGATGTTTTAAAAGTGAATCTTCTTAATTTATGTTATTCCTGATAATGCTAGAGTGTAGACTTGATTTCATTTCTATCAGAAATAGGATTCATTTTCCCTGCCCTGGAAAGAAGACACTCTCAAGGGCTTACTGATACTTGTGTGTTTGACTTTAAGGCAGAAGTTTGTTCCTAATTAATTGAATAAGTGCTTTAATCCCTGGCCTGAGGGCTTCCCATAGAGCATTAGCTGTATTAAGAAGGAAATGGAGTGTAATCCCTTTAATATAAGCACAGGAGAACACGAGAGTTTCACATTTCTGCAAATAATTTCTTTCCTTGTTGCATCATTTATTCTAATATTAATTTGCATAAAATACCGTGGGGACAAAGGGCTTCTCCTTCTGCCTGACTCCAGTGCTGAGCTGTTAGCAGCACACCCTGCCAGAGCATTGGCATCCTCGGGCTCCAGTTATACACTGGTGCGTAACAGGGTGCAAAGAGAAATAACTCCAGAAATTCAGCTCATTCCAATGGTGCCTGTGATCCCAGGTCCGTGACCGGCGCTCCTCTGTGGAGGATCCTGGAGCCAAGATGTCATCTTTCTGACTCATGCATCATCACCAGCATTTATTACTATTTGCCTTACTGTAGTGCCAGAGAATCTTGTTTCTCAGCCCATAGCCAGGCTCATGCGTAGCTATAGAAATTGGACTCTTGGATGTGATTCAGCTGACCAAACTCAAGCTTTCTGAGAAAGCAGTTTATTTCATCCCCAAGTATGTATCTACATTGGTCACATGAATTGGGCTAAACGAGCCAGGAAGGCAGGAAGGATCAGCTCAGAGGGAGATGCCCTTTTTGTGGGCATCTAAAATTAGGTGAGATTAGTCTTGGATGAGCTAGATCCAAACCTGATTAATGTTTGACATTTTTTAAAGAGTAAAGACTGTTTCTGGTTTGCTGTTCCTGTCCATACGTTGGACAGAAGGCTAAATCTGAGCATCCCCTGCTGTCTTATGTTCCAGGTCATCAGAGGAAGGGAGCTGCAACATCTGGATGGGACAGTTTGGGTGTACCTGGCCACCCTCCAAGACCAGGCGTAGATCCCTGCCTGCCTTATTTCTGCAATGTTTCCCACCCTTCCATGCAGTGAGGTAAGGATGATGTTTTCTTCCACTCCCGACAACGCATCCACAAAGTGGGTCCTTTCCTCCTGTTTCCCCATCTTTTGCTCCCTTTATCTTTAGCAGGAGCTGAGGAGGCTTTGAGAGCTCACAGAGGGCAGGCTTTGTCCCTTTCCTGGCTGTATGTCCCCAGCATGGCTGGCTGCAGCTGAAAGAGCAGGTAGCAGCTACCCAGCTATGACTGTGTGGTGGCTTCTCCTCCAAGAAGCCATCACCTCACACCTTCATGGGGAAGCCCTCCCACCAAGGCCTCCAGGGTTCTGGAGTGCAGGTCTCTCACAAAGGGACAGAGGTTCCCTTGTCCCTGGAAACAGTGTGGCCATGCAGACGCTGGTGGATGCTGTTGCATATGTGCTGTATCCCAGGAGGGGACACCCGTGTTCACCCCCTGTCTGTTGCTGGGTCTGGTGGTGGTGGGGTACTGCCTTCTCTTCTCTGCTGGGTCCCACCAAGCTGCATCCCCTGAGGTGTGCAGCTCTGTAAGTGCTGCTGGGTTGGACAGGTATATTTCTCAGTGCTGAAGTTGGATGAAGTCAGTCATGCTCTAACTGCCAATTTGGGGTGCACAGGGGTCCTACAGCCCCAGCTGAATGCCCTTCCTCCTGCCAGTACCCAACTGCAGGTCTCTAGATCTCTTATCCCTTGGGACGGTGCGGAGAGGATCTGGTCGGCTAGTTGTTTACTGGGTCTTCTGGTGCAGGTTCCTGGCTCACCATGGTGGATGCAACAAGGAAAACAGCACACTCAAAGGTGAAGTACACGTGGGACTGTCATCCTCACTGGTGTTTGAGTAACGGGCTTGCAGGGTTTGCCAGGCTGGGAAGATAACAGGAGCTGGTGACAGCAAGCTTCTGGGTCCTGGCCAAAAGCAGCCACTGGTCTGGGAAGCCCAGAGAGGGAGAAGAGTGAAATGTTAGAAAAAAATGAAGGAGAGTATAAAATATATTCCTGCCTATAAATGGGTGACGTTGTTGGCGAGGTACAAGGAGCCCTCCCTAAGGTGCTGTGTGCTGGTGCTGTTATTCGTTCCTTTTTATCACATGAGGCATGGGAGCGCAGACCCATGTCTTGGCCGGCCAAGCCACCCCTGCGTGGTTGGCGTGTTCGTGTAGCAGCAGAGATCGCAGTAACACCCTCAATTACTGCACAAGAGCTCATCTCCCCCAGCCCTCTGCCATGCATTGACAAGTTAGCACATTTAATGCTTTAGCATAAAAACAGCTCTCTTGGGTCAGCCTGAAGGCTCATCTCACCTGATTTCGTGGCTCCAGCAGTGCCCATGGTGGGTGCCGAGGGAGGACCACAGGAAACAAGACTTCCCTAAAATCCTCTCCCCGTCTCCATCAGTTTGCACTGCCGTGGTTTTTGGCATTAGGGCAGGTGTCACTGGTCTAATATTTCTTGGCAGAGTCCTCCTCCATGATTTTTCCATTCACTTTGCAGAATGAGTATTGACGTTAGCCAGCACTTAACTTTAAATATGTGATAAGCACATGGGAAATATTACTGAAATAGGAGACGGAAGCACATGCTGATTTAACCTGAGTGACACTGGACCTCAGAAGCTGATCAAAGTATTTCAGCAGCTTTATATTACTGCTCTGCCCGGGGGCATCTGAGCAGTCAGAGATGGTTTGAGAAAGGCAGGAGGAAGGTGTGTGTTGCAAGGGACCACCTGGGACAAGAAGGGCCCCAGAAACCATTGCCAAAAGAGTGTAGGACCTTCCTGGCCACCCTGCTTGGGGCTCAACTGAGCAAGGGGTTGCCCCTTTTGGACTGGCCCCGGGTGGCCCATGGGTCAGAGGCTGCACCTAAAAGGGTAGCTTACCTCTCCTGAGTCATGAAGGAGCATTTTGGGCTTGTGTCGTCGCTTTGAAGGCTTCTCTCACGTCCTAGCAGCTCCTTGTGTTTGCCTCCTCTCATTTCAGCTGCCTGTGTCACCAGGCATGTACAGGAGTTTGTATAAGAGAGACTACCGGTGGTGCAAGGAGTACAAGTCACCTAACAAGGAGGATATGCAGGTACCATGGGCTTTTCCTTGCTTGCCTCTTTAGTCTGTGGTGCCAGTTCCGCTCTCGTGGCTACAGAACAGCCAAGGAGAGGGTCAGTGCCAAGGGGGCAGGAGACATGGGTGCCATCTGCACTGGCAGGGTCTGCTTTGGTGTCCACTGCTGTTGACCATCCAGCAGGTCACATCACGCCCAAATGCCTTTGGCTTGTGTCCCCATCCCTTCTGCGGGAAATCCCCCTTGTGCCCTCCGGTAAAGCTGTTTGGGGCGGGCGATGCTAATTACACTCATTAAGTCAGGGCATTAACAACTGCTTGCTGAACTGGCGCCTAAGCCTTGGACTTCTCTTGCTCCCTGTGGGGCTGATGGAGTGCATCAGGATTAGACCCGTCCCAGTCCCACCTTGGGTAGGGGGACTGCATTTGGGATGGAGATGTCTCCTTGCCCTGAAACAGGCCTGAGAAGAATTCTGTGGGGAAGCTGAGGTTGTTTTTTTTCTAATCTCCTTGCAAAGCGAGCGACCCCCTGAGCTATTTAATCTGATTTGCCTCGCTCTGCCTGCCTTGGCTTAATTGCTTGTGGCAGCCTGGTGGGGACAGCTGCAGTTTGCTCTGGGCCACTGCAGAGAAGTGGCAGGGGGCATGTTTGGTTGCTAAAGTGCTTTGGGCTCGCATCCTCATGAGAGAGGAGAAAAAAAAGTTCAGGATGGGGAGGAAAAGGGGGAGGACAGCAACAGAGAAATCATTGTGTGAAGGTGCCCACTGGGGCAGAGGAGCTGTCTGTGGCAACTGCTGCCATCCTCCCCTGGGTAACAGCCTAGGGATCTCTCCTCTCCTCTCCTCTCCTCTCCTCTCCTCTCCTCTCCTCTCCTCTCCTCTCCTCTCCTCTCCTCTCCTCTCCTCTCCTCTCCTCTCCTCTCCTCTCCTCTCCTCTCCTCTCCTCTCCTCTCCTCTCCTCTCCTCTCCTCTCCTCTCCTCTCCTCTCCTCTCCTCTCCTCTCCTCTCCTCTCCTCTCCTCTCCTCTCCTCTCCTCTCCTCTCCTCTCCTCTCCTCTCCTCTCCTCTCCTCTCTCCTCTCCTCCTGCCCCAGGGAAGCGCTCCCTCTGCCAGCAGCCTTCATTAACAGTCCAGCTCCAGGCTCCCGCTGTTCTCCAGGGCTGGTGAGCACTTCCCGGGCAGCCCCAGCCTTAGGTGGCTGTTCTGCTTCCAGGAGCTGAGATCCTGGCTGGGAGGGCAGGGTTTAACCCCTGCCTGCTGGACCAGTTTCCAAGCCATGTGTCTCAACTTTTCTTTTTGTTTTTGAAAGGCTGCACACTTCCTGTAGAGGTCCTGATGTATTCTGGGAGATAAAAAGGGAAGGAGAACTTGAGATATGTCTGTTTTCATCGGGTTGCAGCTCCCTTTGTCTCTTTATTGCCTCTTTATTAATGCCCCAGGCCTGCAGAAGAAAGCTGTCCCACAGGGTAACATGATGATGAAGTACTGGGAGGCCCAGGTTTCTCTCTTAGCCCTAGTAGGTTTTGGTTTTATTTTAAGAGGATAAAACCTCTTTAAAAATATTATGTATTTTCCTCTTTGAAATTTTGGAGGGTAGCCTGCTTCCAAGGGGAAGGTGGGGAGCTCTGTGGGTTAAGGCAGAAAGCACTGGCTGGTGAGCCATCCCCACCGTGGGCTTCTGCAGGCTCCTATTCCTCTGGAGATACCTCATGAGGAGCTCTGGTCATCCTTGATGGGGGAAACCCCCAGATACAGGTAGTTCCGGTAGCTCTGCAGCCTCCACCTGCCCTACTGTCAGCATGGCGAAGGAGAAGCCACCTTGGGGAGAGCCCTGGGGACCTTGGAGGTTGAGGGACAAACAGAAACCTGTGGACATCCAAAACAACAGTGAACAAACCCCATGAGGATGGTCCTTTCTGGCCCCAGCAGCCTGGTGGAGCTCACAGCAGGAGAGTCTGTGAGCCCCTAGAAAGTAGCAACTGGCTCATGATGGAGCTGTAGTGTGCAGCCCAAGAGGCTGGAGCCGGTAGACCCCCCCCAGAGCAGCCATGCCAGCACCACCATTTGCCTTTCCCTGACACAAACCTTGGAGCTCTTCCCTCTCCCACCAGCAAACCGTCTGTGCTGGGGCTCCCTCCCTCCCACTGTCCACCTGGGGCCCAGCAGCGTCCCAAGCCATAAGATGGGCAGAAAGAGGAAGCCGTGATGGTCTGTGCATTTTTAATGAGTTATGGAGCTGCTTTGTTGCTGTTGTGTCCCCAGGGGTGCTGATCCCACCAAAGCCCAGGCTTTGCTGTGGACAGGTAGCGTTGCTTGTTGATGCTTTCACAACTGGCCTTGCTCACTGCCTCTCCCTTCACATGGGACTTCTTTCTGCAGAAGTTGCAGACTGCAGACTCCCAGCTAAAAGCCAAAGAGTTTGCTGCACCCCAGGAGGAGCGGACAATGACCTACAGCGACAGCCTTGTCTGGCAGGGGAGAGAAGTCGTCCCAGCACCGAGCGTCAAAGCCAGCAGTCGTGCTGATGATGCAGGAGGGAGAAAGCCCGAAGGTAGTGCTTCCAGCCCTAAAGCCTTGCAGCAGAGAAAGCACTTTACTTCAGTCCTTCCCATTGCAGAAAGCTACCTACCAAAGTACTACCCCGCCACCGAACTGGCAGCAACCCAGGGAGAGAAATCGGAGAGGCTGCAGGCTCTTGCTGAGCAGGAGAACGAGCTGTCTTATTGCCAGCGTCTTCCAGCTGCTGCTCAGACTGCTGGAACAGCAGGTAATTCCCCCACGCCGGCGCCGGCCGCTCGCAAAGAGCTGACTGGCCGGATCCAGGTACCCGAGGGGCTGTCTGCCTGGGCCTTTGCCAGCTGAGCTCCCCCTGCCCGTGGTCCACGCTGGCTGGACAAGCATGGACGGCAGCATCCTGACAAAGCATTGGTGCCAGGCTGAGCCTGGCAAGGATTAGCAGTGTAGGCACAGCACCCCTTTACCACTCATGCGCAGGTACCAGGCCAGCTCAAAGCACAGATGTAGTGAGCTGGAGTCTCAGAAACCTCTGCAGGGCCACGCTCGGTGCATGAAGGCCCTCTGCTACCAAGGCATCAGCGCTGCAGAGTCTTTAGGGGTTTTATCTTCACGGCTCCTTTGGGCTGAAGGGGGATGCAGTTAACCCCATGTTGCAGGAGGCAAGCAGAAGTGCAGGGAGGCAAAAGGACTCTGGGGTTGAGCATGAGGGACTTGGGTGGTTCAAACCAGCAGCCCTTAGGGCCCTTCTGCTAGGGATAGCTGTCTGGCAGCAAAGGGGCTCGTAGCCAGCCTTCAGCTGTGCCATTTAACAGCTTGTTCACATGGACTAAAATGCTGATGGAAGTCAGGAAAACAAAACTAGTGGTCACCAAACATCACCCAGCCATGCCCAACCTTCCCAAAGTAGCAGAGATCTTCCTCTGAGCTCCTGTGTGAGAGAGAAGAGTGCAGCATTGCTCAGCAGTGCTCCAGGACCAAACAGGAGGGCATGAGCAGGAATGTCCTCTCTATTCCCTGAGCTCACCTCTCCCAGTGGGGGATGTCTGTGGAGCCGATCACCTCGGCTCGCTTCGTGATCAGTGGGTAGAAAAGACACAGCCATCTCCCGTAGCTTAAATGCCACCTTGAGGATGAGGTGAAGCAAGCCCTGGCAGGTTTTCTCTCTCCCCTCTCACTAGGAAAGTCTGGACAAGCAGCTCGCATGGACGTGTCTCCATTTGGACAGATGTCCATTTGGACTGTCCGTTTAGACTCTTTTTAACATCTGAGGGCTTCAAGCATCTCCTTGCCAAGCCCATCTGAAGCTGCATTGTGTTAAAGACACAGCTACAGTGGGTTTTTCCCTTGCTGCTCTACCCCTGAGTAGCCCAGCAGTGCAGTATTTCCACTGCAAAGTCTTTCCCTTTCATACACGAACCTCCTGCAAAGGATCTCAGCTCCTTTTAGCACTCCAGGGCAACAGGGAGACAACACAGCTCCTTCTACTTACTTCACATCACCATAAATCCTTCCCCTATGGGCTTTATGAACCAAATCAATGCAAAATTGATGCACCTCAGCAAAGCTCTGCTGAAGTGAATGGTCTCCCCTGATTTATGCCAGCCGAGGCTCCAACTTGCCATTGTTGTTTGCTTGCTCCCACCCAAGGGTAGGATTTGGGTGAGTAATTGATGTTGCTTCCTGATTAACACGCTCTTTTCTTCTCCCATCTCTCAGGGATGTTGCTGCGCAGGCAGAAGCTGGCCCCGGACTGGGCAACCTACCAGCAGTTAACCCTGGAGATGTACCGGGAAAGGCAGCACGATGCTCAGCAAAACAGGAGCATGGTCCTGGGCTCGTCTGTTTTGGTGGAAGGTCGGTGGATGGAGGTTGTGGCAGCTGCCCCATGCGGGTGACTTGTGGCCTTCAGCCTGGCTTTGGGTGTTTAATTTAACTCAGGAAAAGACCGGGGAAGGTGAAGGGAAGGTGAATGACATAGGAAAGGTCTGCAGAGTCCCTGTAACCGTCTGCCCATCACTGGGGAGAAGCAGGGCAGAGAAAAACAATTATCTCCCAGAAGAGGATGCAGTGTTGTAAATAACTTTTCTTTCATCCCAGCTTCCAAATGGGCCACCCCATGTAGCGCAGCCCCTCTTGATGTGGCCTCCCTGGAAATAACGCTGCAGCACGCGAACTGCTGCTGCGACCACTGGGGTTGCATTAACAGCCTGGCATGGTCATGCACAGGTGAAATACCTGTAACCTCAGCCTCAGTGAAAACAACAAAAATGCTTTACTAATGACTCATTACAGGAACATGTAATTTTAAAAATACACAGAAAATCTGAAACGTCTACAATTGATGGCTGCTCTTCGCACATCCTTCCCACTGTGTTGCAAGAGGTGGCAGCACGTTTCTCTGCAGGCAGAGCTGCTCAGTCAGAAGGACACACACACACACACAACTAACCTACAGATGGGGAGTCTCTGGAGAGCAGGATAGGTGACAGCACCCCTTCAAACCAGCTCCTACATGGATTTTTGGGGAAGATAGCACAACAGATGTGATGGTCCTCACTTAGGGGTTAAGCAGACCCTGGATCTCTTCCCTGGTTTAGTCCCTGATTAAATAAAGCATTGCTCTGGCATGATGAAAGAGAAAGTCTAGACAGTAGGAGAAAATATACACCACCTGACAAGTCAATGTTCAGAAGGGAAGAGTATAAGATATCATTTCCAGATCTGCCTTGCATGACTTCCATCATACATAAAAGGCTATAGAAAACAAGGGCTGAATAATCTCGTCTGAAAGACCTTATCGATACCAGGGAAGCACTTCTTGCATTTTCACTTGGCTAACCCTTTGGTCGTGGTAGCTCCAGCAGGAGCGCTGAAAGCATGAACAGCCAGTGGAGCTCAGGAGAAGGGGGAACAGTCAGGCTGTGGGATACAGGAGATAGAGACCCAAAAAAGTCTTTCAATTATTTGGACTCTCTTTCACTAGAGTGCTTTGACCTTGGCTGGAGAAGTACCTACAACACAGATTTCCGGCGGTGGCCGGGAGCCCGTGGTGGATACTGCAGAGCAAATAAAAGCCTTTCTCACATTTTCACCGAAGATGAGCACTTAAACCAGTAAGAAAGAGGAGGGCTGGGGGGAGAGGGCAGCTGGTGGGAGTGGGGACAGGGTAAGAGTAGGGCAGGGAGGTTTCGGAGCTGGTTGGGATTGGAAGGTGTTTCTCAAGCATAGTTCTTCATGTCTGTATTATGCAATGAGCTCAAACGAATTCCCTTGGGGCCAAATCCTTCCTCAAGGCTTGCTCAGCCTTTTCTTGCAAAGTTTTGCAGTGGGGTTGATAGGAGTGGGGAGACTTCTGGGACAACCTCTGATGCATCGCTGTGGAAAGGAGATGCCGAGGTCCCTGTGGGGCTGGGGGCGGGAGGCACGTCTCAACATTTCCATGTCTGGGCTTCCCCTGGGAATGGGCTCACTCAAATCAGGCAGGGCAGGAGCTGTTTGCAACGTGACTCACACGCACACTATGAACAAACAGGCATAAACTGCTCCTGAGCTCTCATTTCTCACCGGAAAGACAATTCCTCCCTGCTGCCTCATCCCCCCCACCTCCCCCCAACACACACATATATTTCAGCTCTGCACTGAAGTCTCGATTTTGATCTATGATCCTGGAGTTATGTGTGGGCTGGAGACCGAGTCTGTGCAATGGTTGACCTAGGTGGGGGATTGGTCCCAATGACAGCCATGTGTGTCGCAGCATCTGCGCTGCTCCTGATGGAGACAGGCTGTTCCCCCGCTCCCCCATGCCATTGGCATGTGCTTTCATTTGCTCTGTGCTATTTCCCGGCTGGGTGGTCAACCGCTGCGGAAGGGGAGGCAGGTCCCCTCTCCTGGTGCACAGAGCAGAGGTTGGAGGCCCTCTTCTTATTCCCTTTCCCATGTTCTCTGCAGGAACCGCTGGGTATCCGAGTACAAGGACAGCTACAGCATTTTCATGTGGAGGCCGAACTGGTCGTCACAAATCCCCACCGCGGGGCTGCGCTCTGGGCTGCCCTTTGGGAAGGGGATTGCGATGGGCACAGCCTAGTGAGTGGTGCTACAGGTACTGTGGTAAGTACCAGGAGTATCCATTTTTCCACTGAGCTGGGAGTAATGGTGGCATTTCACGAACTGAGGCAGTGGGAAAACGTATAAATGGTTATGAGACCTGGTACAAACTATCTCAAGACCAGAGATAAAATGGTAACAGCTTTACTGTGGAATATTCTTCTGAATAACAGCATTTGTCCCTGCTCATTACAGAGGTGTTGGACTAGATAGCCTTCAAACGTCCCTTCCAACCCAAACCATTCTGTAATTCTACAATTTTCAGGGCTCCTAGAAAGTGTTTTTCCAACCAGACCTTATTAGGAGAATATTTTTTTTTGCCACCAGCGTAGTCAAACACCGTCTGGAGACCAGAGAGGTGGGGGAATTGCAGGGAGGTGTTCACGAGGTGACGAGACAAGGTCTGAGCAACCTCATCTAAGCCAGCCCTGCTGGGACAGGACACCTACATTATTCTATGATTTTCTGATTTATTTTAGGATATGTTACCTACGCTGTTCTGTGATTACAGCTCCTCGGCCCTCCAAGCTGTCTGTGTGATATTGTCCATCACAATATGTGTTCCATCACTCTGGAAGCCTGGAAAACTCCTCTCTTCCAAACCCATGACTGTATTTATCAAATATCCATATTTATCAAATACCTGTGAAGTGTTTGGCATGGACATTTTTAAGCACATATCATCATTAAAATCTCCCAAGAGCCTGAGCTTTTATCATTGGCAGAAGAAGGCTTTTTTCGGGACAGTGCAGGCTAAAATCTCTCAGGCAGTTTCAATTTATATAGTTTAAAGAAAACTTACCAATAAACTTTGTCTCACAGCCAGAAGTGGTGCAGTTAAACAGCATTGCTTGTATTTGTTTACTCTGAAGCCTTGTGCACTCGCAGGGAGGGAAACACCCGTGTTATCCAGGGCAGCTGAGTGCCAGCCCTGCAGAGCTCCTTCCCCTCCTTTGTATTTAACACCTTTTTCCCGGGTTTAGCCACCGATTTCAACTAATGCCAGGAGCTGAATTTGCTGTGCCTGATTGGGAGCTTTCTAGGATTTCTGGAAGGAGCAAGGCTGCTCCCAGCCTGAAGATGGCAATGCAGAGCCGCCGATCCGAGACCTGGGAAGGGCTGATGCCCCCGGGCAGGACCGTGCCCATCGCAGCCTTTCTGCTGAGCCCTGTGCCTTTAGTGATCTGACTCTGAGTCTTCTGAGTTGCTGCCGAAATTCACCTGGGGTAGATGGTGTAGAGAACTCTCTCCCTAGCACCTAATGAGACATCCTTGCGGTATTCAGCGATAAGAGATTCTTTACAGATACAGCCAAAATATCAAAAGATACTAATAATGACAATAAATAAGTTACTTTACAGTAATATCAAACATACTTAGATCTGGTGGTGACAGGGACTATATAGGGACTATATATACACAGCAGCACACTGGTCCCTACCCCAAGGAGTTTATCACCAAAGGGAATCACCTCTCTTTCTTAAACTCTGCAGGCGTTTCAAACCACCACCACTTACCCATGGCAAATGTTACCATTAACTTGCTGCAGGACCTTAGGAGAGCCCCATGCACAGCTGTGTTTCCCTGCAGGAGAAGCACTGGGGGAATTATCAAAATGATGTCTGGCAAGGCCAGGCTCCAAGCAGATGACGGAGGGAGGTACAAGGGTCTGCTGTTTCTGCAAAGCTGCCTCCCTGGGCATGGGACATTACTGAGCACAGCCCATGTGGCATTTGGGAAGCATAAGGTATTTCCACTGTAGCTAAGTATAGCGGGCTGATGGCTGCAGAATTTGGAGGGCAGAAACAGTGAAACTGCCTTTAACATAAAAACAGGGAAAAATAATACTTGCTTACATCAGAGGCTCCTGAGGAGACCCAGACATTTGATTTCCTTAGGGAATGAGACCATGAGAATAAAGATGTTCTTAATGGGACATGCATTTTTGCATCACTTGAGATGAATCCCGTGGCCTCACTGATAGGCTTCTCCTCTGAAGAACCGTCGTTATCCAGCCTCCCTGTGCTCGAGACAGGCTCCTCAACCTGATTTTGACATGGCTCCGCTGCAACTGTTTGTTGCACGGACAGGGACTGTGTCTAGACAAATGCTTAGGGCACATATAACAGGTAATTCCAAGTCACCTTCAGTAAGAAAAAGTTATGTTGCTAAATGCTAATCAAAACAGGCAACCATGGTGGAAACAAACGGCTGAATCAGAATATATGGTTGCGATACACCCTGTCCGGCACACTACCGAAGCTATTCCATCAGGGTGATGGATGCTGGATTTGCTAACGTGGTCCTTAGTTGTGTGCCAGGGAGGAGGAAAGAAGCTGCTGATACTGAAGATAAATGCCCTTCCTGGATATTCTGGCAGCAGGCTTATTTAGGCATTTTCCAGCTTTGGCAACCAGGCTTGGAGATGGGGCTTTTGAAACCTGCACTCGCACATTTCGGGCCCCATGCCCAGGATCCAGCCTGTTGCACCCCCATCTCCTGCTGTTTCTCTTCCCAGAGTTACATTTATTTTCTTTCAAACCTCTGTTTCTCCAGCCCTCATTGCCCCTTCCCAGTACTGGTCTGTCTGACATCATTGGCAGCGATGGCTGTTAATGCTTCCCCCCCACCGCATCCCCAGCTCCCTGCTCCGGAAACGGAGCTGGTCCCAGGGCAGTTCAAGCACACAAAAGGGTGGGCAGCGGTCAGCACAGTGCAAAGTGTGGCTTCAGCGAGCTCTCGCACTGCCCCAGGAAGTCACAACTGTGTTGTAGCGGGACATTTGGGCTGCATGCAAATATGTCCAGGTGACAGAAGGGAGCATCCGCAGCAACAGCTTCCCTGTCTCCCCAGTGCCCCCAGTGATGCTGCCATTACCTGGTGGATGGGCCCTCTTCATGTGAGTGATACCGGTGTAAAATCAAAGCGTGCTGGGGTCAAAAAGAGGTGAGAAGCTCTAGGTAATGCTGGCATTACCTCAAAACCATCTGTTTTCAGTCCTTTTTCTGCACAGCCCTGAATTACCTGCTTGGGCTTATGGCACCGGATAACACCAGCCATGAGCTCAACAGGATCCAAAAGGGGATGAGATGTTTGTATGAACATCAGGTTTTACACTAGCAACAAAGTCCAAGGAAAAAAAAAGTAACAGACAGAGAAACAATCTGGATGTGGGTCAGACTGTGGCTGGTGCAGATCACAAGGTATTTTCTGGGAGCGTGTTGCCCTGTTATTGCTATGGTTAACCCTGGGCATATTTCTCCAAAGCTTTTGGTGCTGCCTTGTCTCCGAAACAGAGGAACATCCCTGGATGGAGGCTGCTGTGATCCGCCAGCTGTCTGGTGGGAAACTTACTGGAGCCATGAGAAGGACCGTCCACTTCAAATCCAAGTGATAGCATCCACAGAGCCGTCAGAAGCGTGTTCCCTCTTAGGACTCACAAGATGCACAACCCAGTGAATGCAAATTTTGCAGGTTTTCTCCCCAACACACAACTTCAGGGAAAATAGGTTTTTGGGAAGGCTGAAATGATGCTTTTTGTGTGAGTGCCTTGGTGCCATCTCCTGGGTGGAAGGGGAAATTCTCATTTTGGAGGTGGAACGTGTGGTCCAAACACCCTTGGATGGGCTGGTTCAGTCATTTAGCAACTGGGTGTGAGTGTGGCATCAAGGTACCACGCTCTGCCTCGTCCTGCTGAATTGCTAAATAAGTGTCTGTCTTAGGGTACGTAATGGAGACACCTGTTGAGGGCAAAGGATGCTCTGGATTCATCCCTTGTCACCACCATGAATTTTCAAGCAGCGTTTTCTGTCTTTCTTTTGCCTTTTATATTTCCCACCATGGAAGAACAGACTGAATGCTGAACTTAATTTGTGCATCCTTTATGGGAGAATTAATTCCAAATCGTCAGAGTTTAGTCCAACAATGACTATTTCTTTACTTTGAGGCTTTCTAGGTCTCACCACAAATTATCTCATTGGACATTAGAAGTGTAAAACCTCCTTGTTGAGCAGTTTAATGAATTATGCAGTGTTGAAAGACAGCTGAAAATATGTCTGTGGCTGTGCTGGTCCCCACTAGAGAACATCTACTTCGCCAAGGGGTGACTGAAACCTTAAATGTGGTTGCGGCTGTCTGCACCTTGCATGGGAACAGGCAGAAACCCCACTGCGACAGCCTCATAAAAGCTTCCTTGGAAGAGCATGGTTAGGAAGAGCTAGGGGTTTGAGAAAGAACAGGCATGATTTTTCAGAGGTGTTTGTACAAACTTAATTAGGAGCTGAATTTAGCCCAGCAGAATCAAAACATTGGTATTTGGGATCTCACTGGTATAATGTGACATTTGTAAAAGAAAAGCGCCTGCAGGGACACTGTTTGGACACCTACACTGCTCTGCAAACAGATTTGCTCTTGGAAAGCCACCGTTTCCTGGAAGGCTGTAAGGACATCCAAAGGCTGATCCTCAGCCCCATCACCAAGCAATCAACTTTTCCTCCGGTTTCAAAGAAAATTCTTCCCGTGGCCACCACCCAACCTGACAATTGTGCAATAAATCATTCAGTATGTGCTTAACGTTAAGCCTTGTAAGTAGTCCCACTACCCTGTCTGGCAACTAATAGAGCCAGACAACTCCGAGCACGTCAATAGCTGCACGGCTTCAGTGGGCCGACCAGCAGAGTTCCCACGGGTCACCGTGGAGAAGAGTAGCAGGGGACTCCACCGGCGCAGGTCCTCTGATCTCTTCATTGCAAGACGACGAACCACGTGCTTAAAGCTAGTGTGTGTTTAAGAGTTTTGTTGGAGCAGGTTCGTCGTGTCCCATTTTGTAATATAACGGTCATGGAGAGGGTGGGAAATGCCCTTCAGAGGGCGCTGAAGTAGCAAGAGTTAACGATGCGAAGCCGGCTGCAGCCCCGTCTCAGTAAGTCCTGCCCATGGCCCAGCCGCCAACCTGAGCAGAAAAGATGAACAAAGGGAAAGAACTTGTTAATTAACCTATTTCACCAAAATATGTTTTTTTGTCAAGTGATGATGATTAAACAAAGCTTTGGGAAAGGTATAGTTTTAATGAAAGTTTCTTGGGACAGTGATGGAGTTCAAAAGAGATGGAGAGGAAGAGAGAGAAGTGAGAAGGGCTTATTGCGAATTAACCAACGGCTTGGCAGTCGAGAACAAAAGCAACTGTCAGCCCCTCCTTCCAGTTTTCCTAAAATGAAGTCTTTCGCTTTCCAAACAGCCTTGATTGGCCTCATGCCTGTTTCTGTGTGGCAGCTCAGGTTCTGTTAGTGTTTGGGACCATGTCTGCTGCGCTTAAATGTGGGACACTACCTTCATAGAAATTCATAAGCCCTTAAGTGGCCTTCACCGCCTTTATATGAGCTTGCTTAAATGACAAGAGGTTCTTTGCTTTGATTAAAAACTACATGAATCATCCAGTATAAAATGAAAGAGAATGTATTACTGAGATGTAATGACTCCTTTTATGGCGTACCGATCTGCCCGACGCTGCCGCAAGATAAAAATGAGTTTACAGTTATAAATGACTACATGGTGATGGCAAGTCCTCTACATGCAACTGCTTGGCCTGTGCTCGGCTCGGAGGCAGGTACCAAATGCTGTGCCTTAGTTCTTCCTCTTGGAAGAGAACACGCATGCCTGCTGTTGGGCTGGGCACCGGCACCTCTGCACACTTCATGGTCAGCTTGTATGCTGCTTGCTGGATTCGCCTCCATCCCATATAAGCAGAGGACACATCTCAGGTACTCTGGGCTCGTACGACATTTGTAAGATCTAAGCATTGCAATGCTCTGTGGTGCCACCCAGCCAGGCCTATCCTCCTAAGAAGGAGCCAATCCTACATTAAACTAAGCCTATATGAAACATTCCCTTTTTTTTTCTTTAACATTGTCAAATTGAAATGTGCTATAATATTTACAAATTCAGTTCTCATCCTTCCATGGCCAGCTGGAGACATACAGCTGTATGTTACTCAACAGTAAAATGAGATGCCAAAGCAATAGGAAAAAGAAATAGATGTTATTTCTCTATAGGCTGCATATCTGGGGAAAATATTCCCACAGATGATACATGGCTCCTGGCTGGGTTGCTGATAGTGACCTGATTAATTAAATAGGCCAGCAGGGCAAACAGTCACATCAGAAAGCTCCTGCTCTGATCCACATGTAACAGTCTTCCAGCCTGGCTATACCAACTGCTCATGCTTCCTGTCTCAGTTCACAGTGTGAGATTTTGCTGTATTTACACAAGCAATGTGCATAGAAAAGACATAAATACAAAAAGTGAAAACAAGCACTTAAGTGTTTATTTCAGTGGAGCTGCCGTGAGTGTCATGCAGGAGAGCGGATACAGGCTGAGCTTTCCTGTATAATTACCTACACCCTCCTCAATTCAGCTGTGACACCTTCTAGCAAAAAAATAATTTACCTGGAGGGCCAGATAAGCTGCGTTGCACCGCATGTGACAGAGTGCCCCAAAATCAGATCGCATTTCTCGCTACAGCATGATCACCCGTGTGCATTCCTGCAGGGACAGGTGGGCTCGTACCCTGACAGCTGCATCCAAAGGCTATTGAATTTCCTGGAAAGATTTACACTTATTTTGAGAGGCTCAGACTTTACAGCACTTGAAAAAAAAATGGTGAGAGGAGCCCCCCACCACAGCTCTTTGCTTGCAGTCCCACAGCTGAAAGCACTCGCCTTCCCCATCGCCGTTCCCTGCCCTGGTGCCTGCAGTGGTTGCAGCTCCCTCCAATAAAACCAGTAAAACCAATATTGCTGCTACTAATGCCAGCCTGCGGGTTCTGTGCTAAGCGTGCCTCACACTAGCTTTGCAAGATGCCAGTGCCGAGTTAGGCTTGTTTTCATGATCATGCTGCATGGACCTGTGGTGGGCGCCAGGTGTGATGGGATATAAAAGGCGGGTTTATTACAGAGCCCTTAAAAATAGGGCACTGGCTCAAAACAGAGCCCTCAAACCTACAAACAACCCCCTGAGGCTGTTGGAGAAGTATGGCTTTGAGAACTGGAAGAAACTGCTTCAAGCCTAGCAAAGAAGTGAAGAATTGGTGAAATAAAAATAGCTGAGCAGCAGCTAATGCACCTGGGGAATAAGACGCCCTCTGAGGCCATGCACCGCAGAGGGGCTGGGGCAGAGATCGATGGCTGAGGGCTGCATAGAGACTTGAACATCTTATACAAGGGTGAAACCTTGAGCTTGGAGGAGGATGAAGGGCTCATTACAGGGGATGAAGGCCCTCACGTTGCTGGAGCAGCACGCATGCTGCCTGCCCCAGGGACCCTGACGTTTTGAGGCCCTTTTGATATAGGGGAGGATGGTGGAGGACTTGGTGTGGTGGTACATGTGCCTGAGTCAGATGCTGGTGATGAAACTCTTACTTACATCAGTGTATTTATGCCTGTACAGCGCCGCCTTGAAACCCAGCCGGTGCATGTACAAGGAATGATAGGTACTCAGCTGTTGTGTTGCTTGCATCAGTGCCTGTTTGCCTAATACCAAGTAAATGGTTCTAATTCCAAACAGAGCTGTGCAGCCAGCCTGGGAAATGCCAGCTCTAGTGCTTTGGCTTTGCATACAATTCTTTCTCAACCCAATATTGTGTTTGCAGGGAAAACATCAAAGCAGCATTTCTGCAGTCCTTGGAGGTCTGCCTGGAGGTCACGCTGAAAGAGGTGAGACATGAAGGAGGAGGACACTATAGGAAGACTGTACGGAGTTCCTCCGTTGACTAAGAAAGGGCTGGAGGGCTTAGGAGAAGAGGGTGGTGGTGTAGATCTGTGTGATGGAGAACAACCTGGAGATCCCCGGGCGGCTGGGCGTGCCTGTGGGGCGCAGGGACCAGCCCATCCTTGTTGGAATCGGGGCGCGGGGTGTCAAGCGAGTGTGAGGCTGGGACATTTTGTGGTTTGGGGAGCAAACTGCTACAGGTTAAAAGCAGTTTGGGAATAGTCTTTGAACAGGAATCAGGCTTTCTCCATTCACTGACACATTTCTAGCTTTTAAGTAATAGGACAGGAAATAAGAAGAACTTGAGAAAAGACAATACTTAGTCTTCTGGAAAATTATAGTGGTCTTTTTTCATTCATTCTTGACCAAATCAAATCACCCACCTTTTCCAGGGCAGACTCAGCTGCCCCTACAGTCAGCATCATCCTAACCATGCCAGCACTTGGTGTTTGGTGAAACCCATCTGAATTTTTAAACAGCTTTGTGGCCAAAACAGTTTTTCATTCTGAATGAATGCTGGATTGAAGGGGACCCTCCCTTACCCCCAGATTTCACCCCTGGGAAGGAGGGGGAAAGTGCCCAAGTGTGAGGCCCTGGCTCCCAGGCCTGCAGCTGCTGGGGAAGGAAGGACAGGATGGATTGGGGATGCTCCTGGGGATGGGGCTTGCATGACAGGACAGAAATCTCAGAGGCTGGAGATGAAACTCCCTCTGAGTCACCTCAGCTCTGCAATGCAGCTGCCTTCCCGTCCCTGTATTCCCGGCTGTTTTGACCACTCTTCTGGGGATGACCAATGACTGAGTCATCCCCTCACAAAGCTGCTCCTGGATTCGTGATTTCTACAGTTAGTGCACATCCTGTAATAGATGTTTTCCTATTCAGGCACTGTGTTGGGTTTTTTTTTTTGCCCTTGGAGATGGCAGAAACCCACCTGTCTGTCCCTTGATCACTCAAAACCTTGACCAATATGAATAATTAATAGTCTTATCTGGAAGATGGCACTGAAAACTTTTTTGTTGTTTCCACATTTAAACAAACCACGGAGAATGGGTTTAAAAGGAATCCCAGAGGCACACCTGTGCTGCTAAATGAGAGGGCCAGGGAAATCAGCTGAAGCCCTGGGCCACTGTGGTCCACATAACGGGAGTGGCAGCTTACTCCACAGCTCTCCAAGACAAACCTGCTATAGAGGACTAGCCTTAATTAGTGCAGATGAAAGCCAGTTCTGGCTGCTCAGCCTTGTGGCCAGAGTTTGGTCTTGATCATTTTTTATTTAGCACTGTATGTATATACATTTGTGCGTGTGTATATCCATATATATGTGCGTGTCTCAACCTAATCATAGGCACAATACTGTATGTGCAGGGAAAATAGCATGCACACCCCACGCTGCGGATGTCTGGCATCCAAAGAGTCCAGGTTACAGCTCCTCTTAATCAGTCCCTTGTGCATCATACCATACCTCCTGCACTCAGTTGCCATCTGCCGCTTATCTATCATGAACCTTTCATTAATACAAGTCTTTTATCTGCTTGCTAAGCACCCAGGCAAGCTCCAGTAATTATCAGCTTTGGGAGTTCAAGTCAAGCTTTTAATGCCACAATTGGATATTTTCCAACTGCACACCTTCTTCCATACAGCGCCACTTACCGTGGGCCAACCTTTGCTCATCCTGGGTACTCTGTAGACATTTATTAAGAGATATGCAACAATGATGAATGTTCATCTCTTCTGGCCAGTGTCTAGTGCTGTCGTCATGTAGATTTTCTGGCAGCAAAGACTGCAGAGACCTGAAACCGGGTGGTTACATATCCGACACAGCATGGGAAGGAAGAGTATTTAACTGACAGTTCACGAATGCTAAGTGGTGATATCCACTAATGCCAGAAGTGACGTGGTGGTCCCCGCATGCCCTTCACCTCCAGCTTAGCACTAATTGCATTGCCAGGCTTGGCCACACAGCACAACATGCAGTGAAAACTAAAATCACTTTTCTTGCGAAGAAAGGTCAGCAATATTAACAGCTGAATATAAATCTCCACTGGCAACTCATGAAATCTGCATTTTGCCTCCCATTCCGTGACCAGAAATACAGCACCCATACACTGCTGAGGCCTATTACGGGTCAGTGGGCATTTCACAATTATAAAGGGCAGGCGCTTGCTTCGGTTAGTCTATTTATTGTGCCAAGGGCAAGGTGAACACTCAGCTTTTCATGTTATGAATAAAATATTAAACTCATGGGGTTTTGGTTTGTTTTGTGAGGATGCCATGTGGCAAGGGATAACAGAAGAATTGGTTTGGTCTGACACTGAGCTGGGAACGTCAGTGCAGCTCGGACAACGTTATCCTCAGCCTTTTCCTGACCTTCAGCCTCAGACTCTATTTTTTTACTGCAGAACTTGCTCCCAGGTGCAGAGCACTGATGACCACAAACACAGGGGTGTTTCACCCCTGCCGGGTTTTGAATTCAAACGACCATACCGTAGCAGCGATACAATTTGACAAGGCAGCAGCAGATCACCAGTTGGAGTCTCATGGAGCACAGTTTGCAAACCAGTACGGCCAGAGATCTCACTGGGGCATTGGTTTATAGCAGGAATCTCAAGAACATCTTCAGGACAAGCAAGAGCACTGTGAGTAGGTTTAAATCCTTTGTGCATCCCTGTTGCTGTAGTGAGCACCTTGGTCATCGCTTGTAAGGTTGGTGAGAGGGTGTGCTGTATATGGCGCTGTAATGTATGCCACAGGCAGACTGTACGTGCCATGGAGGAGCGGGTGCTTCTCTGGGACGGGGCCAGAAAGCTGTAGGTCAGTCCCTACACACCTATGTGGAGATAGGTGTTGTTTTTGTGAACAGATCTCCAAGTGCCTACAGGAACCCTGCAGACTCCGGCAGATTCCTCCCCTGTATTTGTTCATCCCCAGCTTGATGTCCCAGCTAACCGCGCTCAGCAGGCACTGTCTGATGCATTTGCTAAAGGATTCCTGCAGGCAAAAAGGAAAATAAAACTTTTCTTCTTTTTTTTTTCCTTTTTGCAGCATTGAAAATGTGTTTTCTAAATGTGGGTCCATTCCCAAAGTGTCCCAGTGACACTTTGGCTAGGCCATAAGGGGATTCAGGTACACAAGTCCAAATTATGGCTTTGAAAGTTGCACCTAGCCAGTACTGGAAGTCTGTTAGTCACTGTGGTTTTGGCAGGAAGGATCTTTAGGGTGTTGTCCATTGACAAAGAAAGAGAATCCTGATTCCTCTTCAGGGGTGGTCTAAGCCTGTCTGTAATTCACATCTAAGGAATTACCCCAATTTTCTCATTTGGGACCGATGCTTGAAACAAACTTTTCAAACAGGACCTCATCTTGAACATCCACTAAGACAGGCTGGGAACCAGGCTGGCATGGGGGGTCTGTCCGAACCCTTCCGCTTTGGTGTGGTTCCTCTCCACACCCAGTTCCCACCCTGCTTCAGGGCTGTCAGGGACCTGTGGGTCCAGGCACTTGCAAAGCACTGGAAAATTGCTAAGTATTGCAGCAAGGTGGACAAGAAATGCTGAGACCACTCATCTCACAGCACTGTTAGCCTCTTAGGCACTTTTCTGCTTGAGTTTGGAGCCTTCGTCCCTACTGTATTACAAGGGGACAACTGGGCATGCGGGAACGTGCTGCAGGAACAGTGGGAAGGGGAAGATGCTGAACATGCTCACAGGGAGATGCTGAGCCCAGCCCTTCTGTGGGAAATCGGGCAACATCCCCCACTTTGGATAGGCAAGAAGAAATTCCTCCTGCAGTTCATGGCCTTTTCCATGCAGCTGCCTCCGTACGCTGGGATCTGGTGGTAAAGGCCATGGCCAGGAGGAGATGACACTCGGCTAGAAGCAGCCCATCTGAAAAGTTTATTCTGTTTATTTGTTCTCCAAAACTAGTTTCTACTTGCTATCAGATAAAAAATTATAACATTTGTTTCTCTGTTTAGAAACAAAAATTATTTTCCCAGTGTTTTTTGTCAACTTGAAAAAGGTACCTAAGGGCTCCATTTAAAGGGATAAAGAATGATAAATGACAGGAAACAAAATTTTTAAAAAGCAAAAGGCCTTTTTCTTAAACACAGAACTGGAGAGACAATTTTAAAATCCAAGCACTAAGTCAAAACAGGATATTTTTCATGTGTGAAAGTTTGAAATGAAAAATATAGGTTGGCTCCAGCCACAGGTTTTTTATATCACGTTTTTACTTGATAGGGATGAGGATGAATCAAGGGAGAAGGATGCCACTTCAGAAGGAACAGCCATGTGTGACATTGTTGCCAGTAACCTATAAATTATACACGGAGAACTGCTGCTCGTTTAATCTTATACATTTTCTAGTTTGCATTGATGGAAGTTCACAGGCTCTCCTGGGTACCTTGGCAGAATGTTTTGGGTGAGCGTTGCCGCTGCTGCTAATTCCCAGCCTCTGATAACCAACTTCTGCCTCTGCAATGAATTCTCACATCGCTGCAGTAATTTATTCTCATTATCTTACGTTACACCACAAGCCAGTGAAGAGCTGCTGCTAAGTACCTCCACCTGAGGAGTTTAGAAAATCTTCAAAGGCAGACATTTTTCTTCTTTGAAAAGACATGAGCACTGGATTTTCCCATTATTACTTTCAGTTAGGTTTGGTCTTACAGAAAAGCAATTTCACCTGAGATTAACTTATCCTTATAAAGCATTCCTGTCTTCACTGTACAGCTGGTTGTTTTTCACTGTACGTGATTTATTTTTCAACCAAACTAAAAATATCTTTGCATTTTGGTGGGATTTTTCATTTTCTAACTAAATGCATCAGCAGCCTACATGCAATCAAGTTTATGGAGATTCAGAAATAAGTTTCCTTTTCCCCACGATCAGGCACAGGCGACCGGGTTCCAGACTCACCCGGCTAACAGAAATGTTTTCTGTAACCTGCTGTCCCATTGGTATGGGACTTTGCTTGTTTGGGGTAAGCACAAAGCAATAAGTAGACTGAAGTATATTTTTAAATCAAGCATCAGCCACATCTTCTGGACACCAAATGCCTAAATCACCTCTCAAGACAGTGCACAGAGGAGACTCTGTAACACTTTCTTTTATCATATCTTCCTTTTTTGGATCTCTTCAGGCATTTTTTTTGCCAGGTTCATTCTAGTTTTTAAGACCAATCTGTTTAAAATGTATATTATCATTCAAGTGGTGGAGGATGCTGACGCAGATCAATTACTGAACACGCTCCTGCTTTAACAGCCTAGCTGCAGAATTGCATATATTGGCTTTGCAATCCACAGAACCACAGTGCTCAAAAATGAAATGTTGCTTATTTTTTAAATGACAGCCTTTCTGTCAGAGGAACCTGGGGAATATGATCAATACATAAATCAACATGCTGGGAAAAAGAAATAGAGTTGCAGGGTTCTGCTCCGAGATCTTCAATTTTGTGAGTCATGCAATTCACAAGCGCAGGTTAAAAATGTTCTTGGGTTTTAACTTGTAGCACAGGGGTTGCCAAACTTCACTTATTGCTCTGTCTCTTAAAAAAGTTGTGGAGAAATTGCATATGCAAGATTCTCCTCCTAATGCATGTCTAATTAAAAACTTAATTGGCTTGAGCTAAATATTTCTGAACTCTGGTAAAGTAAATGAACATTTAAAGCTCCCCTGAGGCCATTATAGCAAGTACTAGCCAGAAAAATAGGGTTTTGTTTTACCAAAAATGAAGACTTGAACACAGCATGAAGTAAAACCAAGACCTGTCAACCGGTCAAAATGGCAGCAGGCAGGAAAGCCAGGTCTGAACTGGGCAGTGGGGTGAGGCCCTGGGCTATTGCAGGGCTTTTTACTTTTCCCAGAAATTCTGCTTTGATTTCTGTTGCTTAATAGTTTTTTCTATAATCTTTTTTTTTTTTTTTTTTGGGGGGGTGGGTGGGGGAATGTCTATATTTCTGTAATATCTTTCTTTCTTTTTAATGGCATAGCATTTCCCAAGCATTCACCTCACTCAATAGCACTTACATTGCTCTAATGAGAGCAGCCTTTGAGGACATCTTGTGTTATCATTAAAAAAGGAACAGCACATGATACTCTCTGTTAATGCTCTGTGCAACATGAACTATATAAAAAAACCAACCCCCAAATATCAGAAAAGTCATCTTGGTATCCCTCTTAATATTCTGCAATAATCTGGAAAAAATGTCTGACAGCCTCAGATCTGATGACCCATCAACGGGACCTGTGCCCCAGGATAAAGCTTTGGGAAACAGTGTGGCCGCAGGAGCCGGGCAGGGATGGGGCCCCTGTGCTCGGCCCTGGGGAGGCCCCACCTCGAATGCTGGGCTCAGGTTTGGGCCCCTCGGGACAAGAAGGGCCTTGAGGGGCTGGAGCGTGTCCAGAGAAGGGCAGCGGGGCTGGGGCAGGGGCTGGAGCACAAGTGTGCTGGGGGGCGGCTGGGGGGGCTGGGGGGGTTTAGCCTGGAGAAGAGGGGGCTGAGGGGAGCCCTTCTCGCTCTCTGCAGCTGCCTGAGAGGGGCTGGAGTGAGGGGGGGGCTGGTCTCTGCTCCCAAGTCACCAGTGATAGGATGAGAGGAAATGGCCTCAGATTGTGTCAGGGGAGGTTTAGGCTGGATATTAGGGAAAACTTCACCAAAAGGGTTGTCAGGCACTGGCACAGGCTGCCCAGGGAGGTGGTTGAGTCACCATCCCTGGAGGTATTTAAAAGACATGTAGACATGGTGCTTGAGGACATGGTTTAGTGGTGGGCTTGGCAGTGCTGGGTTGATAGTTGGACTTGATCATCATAGAGGTCTTTTCCAGCCTAAATTATTCTATGATTCTATGAAATGCAGGATTCTGTATTCGGGGACTTGACTTGTAGCTAAATCTCTGTTAGGTTTTTCCACACAACCCTTAGACATTTGGAGACCACCCAGCAGAGGCCCGACCACAAGGATGGCCACCCTTGGGAAGGTGGTCCAGAGAGAGGGGCAGAGTCCCTGCCTGATAGTCACTTGGAACCAAAAAGCCCGAGCTCTGCCTCGTGCAGGGCCTCATTTTAGCACATCAGAAGCACAAGCTGCCTACTGCCTGGTCTTCCTCTGTAGACTCATCCCAAGGCACAGGGAGGTACTTATCACTCATCATTATGTAGCTGAGAATTTCAAATGCTTTAAATTCAACTTCACACAAGAAGTGTTCAGTTCTTCCCTCTGATGCTTTGTGGATCTGTTGATCACTTAAGGCATCAGAGCTGAAGCTGGCAGCCTCCTACTGCTAGTTATACAGCTTGTGAAGTCTTCATTGTCTACGGTGATGTCTTCAGCTCAGGTTATTTTCCTCATTTTATTCCTGGTATAATGTGAGATTCAGCCTTCAGAGTCAAAGGACTCTGCTTTAGCCACGGCTTTAATGGATGAGCACCAATTATTAACCACAAGTTTCTGCAAAACGCAGCCAGTTCCAGCTCCTTCACATCAGATTGCCCAAAGGCTCCTGGAGGTGCTCTGCCAGCCGTGCAGGGTGAACTGATCTCCCACCGGGTGGTGGGACGGGAAGGTTCCCTCCACCCTAGCCCTGGGTTGTCCTGCTGCACCTGCCCACCCAGCCAGCCCTCCTGGCTGAACGGAGGGGCCAGGAAAGCTGCTTCTGCTCCTCAGACATTTTGCCATGTACTTTAGCTCCTGAGTTAGCTGCTGGAAAAGTAAGAAGAAATAAACTCCCACTGTGGAGGAACGGTCATCACACCACTTACAAAGGTACCACAGATCTCTGATTTGGATCGAGCCTCTGTACTACCACATCCCTGCCTATGTACACCGGTGTCCAAGCTGAGTGACCCATGGGGACAGGAAATCAGAGGACTGCACGCATGTTTGGTTTTGGCAAGCTTTATTTCTCCACAAAGGGATTGTTTTTCTATTGGTTTTGAGACAAGACCAAGCAGGTTCCCTGTCATGACAGCTGGATACATATTCTCCAGAGCTTAGACTGGTCCTTGGTGTGAAGTGGTAATGAATAAAGGGTACCTCAGGTCTGCATGTTGTCTAGATATGGAGATAAAAGTCATGCTTAACTCACTCTGAGATAGAAACAGAGCTGAGAAAGTCTTTCTGAATTTGCCTTACACTGGGCTGTGTCCTGTTTCTGGGTTCTGCCATGGCGAGGGCAGATGCAGATGCCTGGTCCTCTGCAAGAGGATACAGAGGTACAATGCAGATGTTCAAGAACAAAACCTATGCTATGGATACCGATCTGGGCAGCTCACAGTCTCCCAAGTACCAGGAACTCAGGCAAACGTCACCATGCAAACTGCTGGTCCAGCTAAGGAGACTTTTTAATGAACTGCAGGAAGCTGAGATAAAGCAATCCCCCAGGTCCTCTTCCGAACTGAGCTCTGCTTATACCCGTCTTGCCGAAGTTGAAGCACACCAGCCTTCAGCCCAGTGAAAGGAGGGAAGGGACCTCAGTGCACAGCTGTGATTTCTTTGGGTTGGGCCTCCTGATGTTGAAAGGGGGGAGCTGCACAGCCTGAATGATAGCATGGAGAGCATAAAGCTTTGCTTTGGGGAATGTTGGCAGTTAGGCTCGAACTCAGTGCCTCTGGATGACGTCCTGGTGAGCCTGAAGCTCGCTCTGTCCTTTATCTGCTTTTGTAGATGTGCCTGCCTGATTTGGGAAATGCCAGCTTTGTGGCTATGGATGGTGTCACCTTAGATCTAAGGGGTGAACGACAGCTTCATCGCCATAGTCAGAAAAAGGTTGTTTTGCAAAGAAAAAAAATGTAAAGGTGTCAGAACATCTTATAACCTGTGTTCTTGTTTGTATCTGGTTCTTTTTCTATATTCAGATTTTACTTACCTAACTTTATTAAAACTGATTCAGTAAAACTGATAACACAAATAGTCTGGAAACTAGTTCTTTGAATCCAACCTATATTTATCTAGGATAAATCATATTTATCTTGCATAAGTCAGGGTCAAGTAAACCAATATAGCCTGGCTTGTATGAAGCAATTTTGTCCCTGTCTTTTGCCTTGTCTAGCTGGATTAAAAGGGCTACATCTGTAACCACCTCTGGAGATAGAAGAGGGGTACCTGTCACCAGCTATGAGTGCCCCTCATCTGCCAGTGCCTGCTCTTCTCCCCTCTCCAACCAAATTATTAGTGAGATCTTTCTAGGCATTTCAGTCAAAATTACCCAGGTGAGCTTAAATGTAGCTGACAGGTCTGTATCTAGCAGCTTATTTTGACTAAAATAGGTATCAGTGTGTGCACACAGGCAGTCCTCTGGCAAACCAGCAAGAGATGTGGGGACAGAAACATGGGGTGCTGATCCTGGGCAACCCAGCGTGGGCATCACTCCCTTAGTTCCCCTGCTGTGAATATGGGCAGAGCCTTCTGATAAATGCCTCCTTTGAGCAATAGAAGGGGCTTTATTTAGAGCGTGATCTAGCAGCTTCACTGGACATGGAGCAGATCCATTGACAAAGAGTTAAAGTGCAGCTTCGGCAGAATTGAACCGTTTAAGTACAATAGACCAAGTATTAAAACAAGCACCCAAAACGTAAAGAGGGCCAAGCACCTGAGATGTCACAGACACCTGTCCCAGGGAATTTCTACCAGAAAAAGTTGCTTAGAAATGTAAAATCCTCCTGTGTGTGCCTAGAAGAACCCTGGCTCTGGGTAAACACCTAGCTACTTATCTCGAGGCTGATACTGCCTAGGAATTCATAAATAAGGGAAGTCTGCACTTAAAACCTTTCAGAATAACACAGAGCATGGCTAGGATGCACAGAGAGGGGAAACAGCTGACTTTTGGATAAAAATAGCAGTAATTTAGTTCAACGAGGAGAAGTGCAAAGTCCTTCACCTGGGGAAGAACAACCCCATGCACCAATATATGCTGGAGGCTCCCCAGCTGGAAAGCTGCTGGGCAGAAGAGGATCTGGTGGCCCAAGTGGGCACCAAGTTGAACGTGAGGCAACAATGTGCCCTTGTAACCAAGAAGGTGGGAAGCTGTCTGTTGTGTGCAGACAGCGGGATTTGAGCGTAGTGCAACCACAGAGCCAATACAGACACTAAATCATACAGACTTTTACTCCAGCAGTCTGGTCTCCAAAGGGTAGGAATAAAATTCATGGAAGAAAGCAGAAGAGGAGGATTATTTCTCCTTTTATTATAGAAATCATAACTTTGGCTTTATAATGTTGAATCGCAATTTCCCCTGAAAGCAGTCCTTTGAAAAATATAACACAGCCTCACTACGTTATTAAGTAAAGAGTTTCCTCAGTGTACACACATACGTACATAAGTATATATCACACCTCCAAATACTGTCTTAGATGTGACAGTGATGGAAGGTCAAACGAGAAAAGCATGTAAGCTGGAAATGAGAGAAACGTGGATGTTCTTTCATTGAGCTGACCAAGGTGTTCAGCAGAATTAAAGATTTCAAAACATTATTCAGATAAGAGCCAGAGCCAGCCGTGAAAAATAGAATAACCAAAAAGTAGGTAAATCTGTTTTAGTATTCCAGACCAGGCAGCTGAAAGCAGACAGATTATTACTGTGAAAGGAGGTCTTTGGGGATCCTTAGGACTCGGTCTGACACAGACGTCAACAGGAATACATATTTGGACTTTGTTAATAAGTTATCAGAGAGATAAAGTAATTCATGTTATAGAACCACACAGGGACAGCACCTGGTGCACTGCTTGATGCGAATGCCTAGGAGAGAATTACCGAGATGGAAGATCGGGAGGAAAGGGGGAAAAAGCAAATAGGAGAAAGCAA
This sequence comes from Phalacrocorax carbo, assembly GCF_963921805.1. NCBI lineage: Eukaryota > Metazoa > Chordata > Aves > Suliformes > Phalacrocoracidae > Phalacrocorax > Phalacrocorax carbo. Next base: position 6,479,168 of record NC_087516.1, on the reverse strand, counting down.
AGATCTGAGCCAGAGATCTGCTGGCTGGGTACAGTTCACTGGCAGGGCAATGTCCCCCCACAAGTTCTGTTGTCCTCGTCAAAGATGTTGTAAGATTTTCATTCCCTTCCCCACTTTGTTTATATTTATTCACAGAACCAATAGGGTTTTGACAAGGTGGATTTTTGTCCTGCTCCTAAAGGGCTGTGTGTTCCAGCTCATAGTAGTTCATCTTCTCAGCAGACATGATGTATTATCATCTATTCAGACTCTTTTATATCATAACTGATCAAATGAAGTTTCCCCCCTCCTGCTCCTTCTGAGACCCAGCAGATGCAATTGCGCAGTGGCGGAAGGCGCAGCTGGGCATCCCCAGCAGAGGTGCCAGGATCTGCTGGTGCACTGCACGCATGCCCTTAACAACATGTGCAATGATCCTTGCTGGCTCCCAAACAGTTTCACTTTTTATCTTCCTTCACTGACCTTGCATTTATATTCTAGCCCTTCTCTTGTCATCCTGATTTTATGGCCAAGTAAGACTCACACATCACGCAAAAAAAATCCTTGGAGTATAGTGTCTAATTTCCAATAAATGCTCCTTTCCTCTCCCCATGGCTTGCTTACCTTTGGAGCAAAATACCAAAATAAATTGGATATTAGGAAAAGTTTCTTCACTGCAAGAGCGGTCAGGCCCTGGCACAGGCTGCCCAGAGAGCTGGGGGAGTCACCATCCCTGGGGGTGTTCAAAAAACCTGTAGACGTGGCACTTCAGGGTATGGGAGGCCTGGGGGTGCTGAGTTGATGGAAGGACTTTATGATCTTAGAGGTCTTTTCCAATCTTAACGATTCTATGACCATTGCCAGAGTTTGATTTCCCACCACACTGAAGCAGCGTGCTTCTCATCCTGCTAGTTTAAACACAAACACTTCCACAGATACTCAGATCAGGTGTGTAATCTCAGCACAATCCTGGGCAATTATCCCACAGTTTCTCGGGGAACAGCAAGGCTTTGACTGCTCTGCTCAGCTTTCCGCCCATGGTGCTGCAAGGCATATTACAGCATTAGTTAAGCTTCAGAAGACTAGTGATGGTATGTTTTTTGTATATGAATGCTCTATGGATTTAGTATCATCAAATTACTGAAGTTACTAAAAAATTTTCTATATTGGCAAGGGAATTAAGTTGTGCAGCTCTAAAGTATTTTGTAACTATAATTGTGATTTCTTTGAGAGGTACTGTGGTGGGAAAGTCATGTTCTTAATTTTTTTTAAAAAAAGGATATTTGCTAAAAAAAAATGTGAAGATCAGACTTTAAGGTTTACAGATATTTTGAGATCCTTGGGTGAAAATCTATATTAAAACATGAAATACCAGCCTTGACAAAAAACGTTTTATTCTTCAGCTATGAATCACCTCAGCAAACAAATCTCTCCTAGATTCGAGATGAAATGCCTTGGAATAAAAGGTTATTAATTTGCTGTTGCTGGGATCTTAAGCATAAGGTTGTCTACATTATGTTTGTATTTATGGCCATTCCACTTGACGTGGGTGGGCAGTGATAAGATTTGAAAGGAGATATTCAATGAAAGCTAAAAATAAACAACAGCTATATTTGCTGAATGACAAAAACATAACGCAGCTGTTTGTAGAGGAGAGCACAATACCTCAATGCAGCATAGGACTGTCTGAGATTTAAACAGTCTGGTGCCAAAAAGGCATCATGCCTAGTTCTTTTACTTTTCACAGTTTCCCTGTCTACCTGAGTATTTCTTCCAGATTTGTAATATTCTACTGTGAATCTTCTGTAAAGATCAGGCACCAGCATCCTGACGTCACCCGGCGAGATAAAGTCTTTGCTCCAGGCACATCAGAAGGAGCCGGCGGAGTGGAAGCACACACATTTCACAGCTCAGCAGCCAGCCTTGGCTCGAACCACACGGGGAAAGGTTATGCATGTGAATGAGACTGAGCGCTGCGCTGCGGGGATGGGAAATTAAACAGCGAGGGGGTGTATTTTCAAATGGGATTGTAAAATCGAAATGAGAATGGCTCTTGTTGGAACAGACGGGTCCTGGCACCAAGATCTGTGCCAGCAAATCAGTGCCATGAAAGCTGAGGAAGAGGGAAGAGTATTTAAGAAACACTGTGTTTCAGAATTACACTGCCCACCTTGCTATGAAGGGTTGAGATTCTTCAAAGCTGTCCAGCATTTCAGAAGTAACTTTTATTTCTTTATTTAAGTTTATATATAGCAGATTCATCGTGTCTGATGCTCTCAGACTGAGACTTACTCTTTTGGCCCCATCTTCTACACAGCCTAACGTGCTTCTTTTTGGCTCTGGTCTGCCCCAACATGTGTAGCCCCAGGGCAGAGGAGAAGCTGTGCTGTACTACCCAGCAGGACCCCCTTCTTCCAGTGAGGTCTGCGAGGAAGCAAAGTGCATTTACTGTGCAGTGCTGTCTGCAGCCATGTGAGAAGGTGCACCCTGGTGAGGATGTCTGGGGTCTCCCCACCACCTGGTCCAGAGCAGGGCTTTCGGGCATCAGCCTCACTCCTGCACAAGAGGTGGCCATGAAGATGTAATCCAGAGAGGGGTCCTCTTTTTGTTTTAAAACCAGAGGCCCAAGTTATAGTTTCACAGACCTTTATTTTAGATGCGAGGCTAAACTTGACTTCCTGGATTAGAATCGGACAGCCTGATTAAGGCAGAGGCCCCAGAGAAGCACTCAGCCTGTGTTTGTGGCACAAGTGTAGCTTGTGGTCCCATTCAGCATGCTTCCCGAGGTCTGTCCGGGTGTGAAGCTCAAGTTATGACAGCAGAGCCTCGGAGCAGGTCTGGGCTTTGGTTTCTGTGGCTGCTGAAGTAACGGTGCATGAGAAGAAAGCCATGCCCAAGGAATGGTTGTGTTCAAGACATGGTTGTTCTTAGGTGTTGCCAAATGTGGGTGTCTCCTCCTCCACTTGGACAATGCTCTGTTTCTTCACATCTTCTGGGCTCTACAAACTGTAACGCCCTGCGATGGGGATTGCTGTTGGAGGCACGACATTGTCTTTTGGTGGTTTATCTTCTGCAATGTTTCCAGCACACAATCATCCCAGAGGTCCAGTGAAATCTCCCCCCCCACCCCATCTTCTCCCAATTACTCAGCCTAAGCCTTGCCAGCCTGCAATCATGCCAAGCAGCTTTGTGAGACACTAATGTGTTTCGTGGTTGTAGCTTGCTTGCCAGCATTTATGACATTTGGAAAGGCAGTGGTGAGTCATGCAAGACAAATGCTTAGTGCAGTCTATTTTTTAATGTATGTATATAATTAGATTTTGCAGCACAAAAGAAAACACCCCTTGTCCATCTTGTCAGGTAAACAATAAAAAAGGAAAAGAAAATTTCTTTGGCAACTTTTTTTAGCCTGACAAGTGGTTTCGATGACAAGTTTCTTAGACGGCTTTTCCCCCCAGTGAGTTATGAAATAATTTCAGCGCTGTTGCTAGAAATACATAATAGAGCCATGAAACAGAATTGTTGGAACCAAGTGAACAGCTATTCAAGTAGATACTGCATCCTGCTACAGTATGTAGGATATGCTGTCTGTTTTCCTCTGGTGATTTTGTCTGTGGGCCTTCAGCGCTCTCCTCCCTCTCAGGGCACTGTTCTGTGTATCGCTGTGCCCACTGGTGGGCTTTCTTTCCAAGGTCAATGAAAGCCTTTGCAATTCCCCTTGGTGGTCTCTGCAACACATCTCTAGTGTCTACTCAGTGGGACTTCTGACTAGATTTATATTTTTCTCCTCCCTCACATCAGACATGGACTAATAGTTAACACACAGAACTCAGAGTTTTTGTTTCAGACCATGACATTGAGTCATTATGGTTTTTGGCAAGCGGCGGAGGCTTACAAAAATGTCTACTCATTTCTGAAGAGTCAGTCTGAGCATCTTCATACCTCTTGGACTTGAATTTTCTGAAGGTCTGTGAGAACTCAAAGCACACACAAGACTAAGTTACACAACCCTGCTGCAAACCTAGCCAAGGTATCCCAATCTGGATGCTGAGGAACGGAGGTGCCCATAATTAGAGAGCACTTTGGGGAATGTTGGTCTTACTCACTGCGTTTCGGTTCATTCCTCATTAACATAAGGGTGAAAATACCAAGGCTCTTTCTTGACAATGAGTTTTTGTTTGCAAAACACGGTGATCCTCAGGTGAATGTGCAGTGGTGTAAACCAGGGAAAGGGCTGTGCCCACGTTGAAAACCTGACCATCTGATAACTAGGACATGCCCTTTTACAGGCAAAAACATTTTGCTTAGAAGTACCATCAAATTTCTAGAGGAATCTCCCACACAAATACAAGGCATCTGCCCAGCAGCTACAAAGAGATAAAAAAGCCACTTCAGAGGTGTGGGCAAGCAGTTCCATTAGAATATATAGCAGATGCATGCCCACTTCAATGCCAGCTAACCAAAGCTCCCAGAGAGCCTCTTGATATGTAACAGCTGGTCCTACTATAAAAGTCATGAGTGGTTTCACGTAAACTCAGGGGTATTTTCCTACCAGACTTAGATACCTCTGTTTGAATTATAAGGTATATCTCAGGTGTAACTATGGCTGTTGGATTATCACGCGGTGCGAAAGGACTGTGATCTGACAGTATCAGGTCTTTCTCCATGGGATACAATGCCCAAGGTCTCCTGAAGGTGTCATGAAGATGCAGCTGGAGCTGCTCACTGCGTGGAGTAACGCCTGGGTGTGACTGAAATAAAGCCACAACGAGCGATCCAAACGTTGAAGAACATTCAAGAACTGTCACCGTTGCAAGTTATGGGCGGTGCTATGCCATTTCTGTTTCCGAACATGCCTTTGCAGCTTACAAACCTCAGACTCTACTGTAGCTTAAAGGACAATCCATAATTGAGCAGAATTTAGACACATAACTCCACATATTAACTAACTTGGTTCAGTGCCTAGAGCCCTGCAGCTGAGGAGTGTGAGTAGAGTTACGGGGAGAGTGACCACAGGTCCTTCTGGAAACCACACTTTGCTTTTTTGTACCAACAAGAAACCCATGTAGAATAACAAAGTAAGGATTTTGAAACTCGTTTTCATGAGCAACAGACTGCCAGGGATACCCTGTCCTCTCAACATGAGTCGCACAGGCTACACCTCAGTTCCCCTGCAAAATTGCCCCCTTTTTTGCCCTGATCTCCATCGCAGCTGTCCAGTCCTGCTCTTTGTCAGACATCACCTTTGGATCCTCAACACCAAGAAACACTGGGATTGATCAGCACTTGGGTGGGACTTCTATCACATTTTAGAGTTTGAGTTTTCAAGTTTTTAAATGACAGTTGCCCTTCTTCCTCTCCAGGTGGCGTCGATCCAATGACTCAAAATTGCCCCATAAGACCAAAACCACTGAGCACTTCCATAAAAACCTCCTGACGCTTACACACCATTGCCGTGCTGAGCAAGTTTAAATTTTGAGAATTGTTTTTCTTTTATTCTTTCTGTAATTCTGTAACTATATATATAGTTATGTAATAAAATATCTTCCTGCCTTGAATTAATGGGTGCTGTGATAATAAATGTCTGATAAACTCTATCCCAGGCTCCAGTAATCCCTGTGGATTTCACTAGGAATGTTTTGGGGATTTCTAGTTTCCGTGAAAACCAGGAGGACCTTGATTTTTCAGCAGAATGACACAGGCTGCAGTTCAGCTACGGCACGCACAAAGTCATGGAGGTGCTTGCAGGGTTAGAAGTGTATCACTAGAAACATTACTGGAAGCCAATTGTGGAAGGCCATGGGAAGTATTCGTACCATTCGCTTTCACAATATCAATTAGATACAGTTGAGACAGGAAAAATTAGGAGTGTATATCTCCTGTACAGCCGTTGGAGAAAAGCGCCACCACCTTTGGGGTCAGAGGGGCAAGTTGGAAGCAGCATGGAACAGCTGAGCTAAATGCATGTAGCAGGCTGCAGGAGGAAGCCCTTGGTGTTCATTTTAGGGGTGACTATGTCAGGGTAGAAGGATTACAAATCCCGCTTGAAAAGAAAAATATAAATATATGGGGTCTGATGAGGGAAAATTGAAAGGCAAATTGTCAGATAGAATTCATCGAGTACAAGAAATGTCTCAGACACAACAGCACATAGATATTAAAAAAAGCACAATCAGGGAGCACAGCAGGTATTGCGTGTCAAAGGAACTTCATTGCTTGAGCTGATGACTAACACCGTTTATACAGAAATCAGGCGTAGCACGCCGATGCAACCTGACAGAAAGCACATTTCAGAGGCGGCTGCCCCTGATCCGTGGTGCTGCCGGAAAAGAACTGGTTAGCAAGTGTCTTCGGCGGCTTCTGTTCAGAAACCTTGTCCATCAGCAGAGTTATTAGAAAGCTATTTAACAGTAGAGATGACTGGAAAGTTTCACACCTGCCTAAATCAAGACAGACAGGAAATCAAATGCTCATTTCTTCCTTCTGCTGTTCAGGCAGCTGCCCTAAGAACGGTGTTTGACAAGGGGCAGGACAGGCTCCCTTTAGAAAGGCAAAGGAAGAGAAAACCCAAAACCAAACCTGCCCCTCCTACAGGCCTGTTTCTCCAATGCCATGTGATTTACAGGCCGTTTTTATTTGTTATTCTCTATGCCTTTGGCAGATCTCCTTGTGCGATGGGGTTATCATATGGCATGGCAGTATCCCCACTGCTGAAGCTTTGATGTCTAAAACCCAGCAAAGAAAGTGTTTCCTTGTATCCTCCCACTTGGCAACACAACATTTGTCAGAGATCCTTCCCAGGGGTTTTACCAATGCTTTCCAGGTTGGTACCAAAGGTAAATGAAGCCTCAAAGCATTCCTGGGTATTCCACACCCTGTATCCTCTTATTTGGCAATTTAAGGAGATTTGTTGCGTTCTACCTTTGGCTGTACCTCAGTGTCTGCACGAACACAACTCTACTACCGTTCAGATTTTCTGAGATCAAGCTGCTTTTGATATACAAACAACTCTGGAATGCACACTTCCTATTGCTCTTCTTGTTGACAAGATCAGAAAGTCAATTAAATTCTATTTCTCCTCACTCCCCTTTCCAGTTAACAAGGTATATAATATAAAAACAAAACCCCAGCAACCCATGAGGCCTTTTCCTGCTTGGCAATATCCTAGAAATTCCAGCAAATATTGAATCGCGCCATGTTTTTCGATGGTTTGTGACGTGCTGACAGCTGATGTCGATCACACGTGACATTAATACGAGTGGGTGACACGGCATTTGCAGCACTTTGTCCAAACCACTTTCTTCTTGCTGTTGTCCCTCTTGTCAGGTTTCTGGGATCGGTGCTAAAGCTCTTGCAGAACTGCGAGCCTTTATTATTATCCCCCACACTGTAAAAACTCTATTACTGGGGTCTGACAGCCTTCCTGGATTACATGAAGATAAAGCCACAGCGAGAGGAAAGCCATGATGCCTGAGCGAGGCAGAGCGATCCCCGGCGCGCCGGGACCCTCGGGCAACCCGGATGGCTCACGGTAATGATCAGTTCATGCTAATTTATGGACAGAGGCGAGAGGTGAGTGCTTTGGGGTTTTTTGAACTATTTTTGCAGTACAAGTTCAAGGAAAATTGAGGAGGAGAAAAAGCATGCTTCAGGAAGGTTCCATCAAAGAAAAGATAAACCAGCCATTATTTAAAATTACAAGGTTTTTCTTGTTTCTGTATTTTTGGATATATAATATTTTATTAAAAATCAGATAAAAGATTATTATATAATATACTATATTATTATGTAATGATGTACTATGATATAATCTAATATATATTTTTTATATATTATATATAATTTCATTTGTTGATGTTTGGTTGTCAGCACTGGAGAAATAATAGAGTTTGGTACAAGCTTTTTAACAAAACACTCAATCCATAAATTATTTTTATTATAACTTCTTCCCCTTTGTTTATTTTCCATGGTCAGTTGCTCCTGTTTGGCTCAGTGGCAGTAACAGCGTGAGGAAGGGGGGCAGAAAGTGGCTTTAAGAGCTCAGCTGGCAAAGATGGTTGGTGAACAGCATACAGCAACTTTCCTTCAGGTTTGAAATTGTGCTTTTGATCATGAATAAAAAGTTTTGCTCAAATTTCAAGTTTTTTAAAAGCCTTTTTAAAAAAAATGAAGTGTAAATTAGAAGATAACTTGAAACACAATAATGTTATTTTCCACAGAAGTTTCAAAAATTTTTAAGAAATACACAGAAGTTTATGTTGACTAAATTAAATCAATCTAGACTCAGAAAATACCCTGATCCATACATTAGTCATTTCTCCACCTTTATAGAAAAAGTTTTATCCTCATTAAATGACAATACAGACATGAGACTGTGTTTGGGTGTGATACAAAGTCATTCGCCCTTCCTTTCCTTCCTTCCCTTCCTTCCTTCCTTTCCTTTCATTCCTGGAGTGGAAAAGCATCGTTTAAAGTAAATGTTATTATTTTCAAAGGGCAATCTGCTATTTCTGAACCATAACTATTACAGAGAATGCTCCGAACATGCTCATCCATCACAGTGTGATAGCTAATGGCGAACACAGGTCTGAAGCCTGAAAGGCCAATGCCCAGCCATGAGCTGAGCTGTGCCAGGGAGGGGACAGTAAATCCAGGCTTCTTTGTTTTCCACCAACCCTCCTTAAGATGTTTCCTGACTCATTGAGAAAATGCTCCAAGGATATTTTTGGTGATGGGTGAAGATACAGCCCAAAACCTTAGTGCCTGTCTTTGGAAAACAGGTGGGAAAGGATGACTTTCTGGCAATAGCAAATAGGAAGAGTTGATGCACTTCTGTGTGATTTCGACAAGAGCTCTGGACGAGGTTTGCACACTCCCAGCTCCCTGTGTGACACTCACCCAAGCTCTCGAAGAATCAGATTTTTACACCTTTTCTTGCTGAGGTAATTTTCTGCCAGACCATTGAGCTGAATCAGCTCCCTGAGGAGCCCAAGAAGTGCCAGTCACTCCTTCAAGTCCCGACCCGCAGCTGGGAGGAGGACCTCGCCTTCCCAAGCAGCCAATTTAGCCGGGTTTCCCCCAGGAACGGGACTAAACAACCCAGTGCTCAGTTTCCAACCTGACCAGCTCTGCCCCAAAACCCAACAGCCACCATCCCATCACACCGAGCCCGACTCAGCCTCCCCAGCAAAGCAAAGAGGGGCTGGGCAGGTAACATCTCACCAGCGCTAATGCTACCAGGTTCCTCTTAAAGTCTGGGATTTTGTAGCGTTTTGGTTTCATTTGAGCAAAGCACCGTTTTGCTTTTAGCAGCAGGGAAACCAATCCGATTGCACACCTCTTTTTTTCTTTTTTTTTTTTTTTTTTGTTTGTTGTGTTCAGCCAGTTGGGCGGTTGCCCTGCCCGTGCAGCTGCTCTGTGTTAGGAAGGACCGGCTTGAATGCAGAAAAAAAAATAAATAAAAATTAAATGCATCATTTCCACGTGGAGCTCCGGTGCCTGGAGGAATGAAACGCCTGCGGGCTGAGAGCAGGGCTGCTCCCCAGGGCACCCCGCTGCCGGTAAGTGCCGCCGCCGGCATCCCCATCCCCATCCCCGCATCCCCCGCGACCCCCTCCCCGGGGTCCCCGTGGGCAGGACTGCCGCTGCTTGCTGCTCCCCCCGGTAGGACCCCCTCCCCCAGCAGGTTCCCCCCAGCCAGGTCCTGTACCCCCCTGACCTCCCACCCAAAGGAACCCCCCACCCACCCAAACACTGCCTCCCCTCTGAGGCAGACCTCCTGCCGGGGCAGGGTCCCCTGCTCCGGGCTGGGGCAGCGGGGGATGTGCCCTCCAGCATCGTTGGGGTTTTGCCCTCCTGGGGGACTGGAGGTTTTTCTCCCCAGGGGTTTCACCCCCAGGGGTGGGATTTGGGACCCCAGGGCTGCGGTTTCGCACCCTAGGGGTTGGGGTTTGGCATCCCCGCTCAGTCACCCGCTTAATGCCAAAGGGCACCCCCATGTTTGCAGCGTGGGTTTAACTTTGCCCTGAGTTCTACTGCTGCGATCGCTGCTCAGAGACGTGGTTCTGCAAGCCAGCGGCCGCTGCGGCGTCTGTGCGGACCACGGCGGGAGGAGGCGAACGGGCCGAACAATTTATCTGCCAGGAAGTGTGGTTGCGCTGAAACCAAACTGTTCCGCAGGAGCTCATCCAGCCTGATGACATCAGTGGGGTTGTTAGAAAGAACGGTGCAGATTACCCTCTCTCCTGCCGATAATGTGACAGCTGGAGACAGGATTTATTTATTTTCTTTTTATGGGGTGTTATCAGGATGGGAACTGTTGTCTGAGGAACATTTCCATTCAGACCGATGTACTTAAGACACCCTGTAGACTTATAGCAGCACCTGCTCAGGGACCTGCCACAGAGCTTGACGGCCAACAAACCTGCTTGTTCTCAGCGCTGGAGGAGCAGGAGAGCTTCAGGTCTCAGTCAGCAAGTCCCAGCTCCAGTGAGGAGGGGCAGAGGAGGAGCTTTCCTTCTTAATTTTTCTAGATGGCTTTAGTGATTTCTTGATTTTTCTTTTTTTCTTTTTATTTTTTTAACTTGAAAGTAAGGGAACCACTAAATCCAGCAAGTAAATAGTAGTCATGGGAGGGAGCTGAGAATTTGGAAGGGTGAGTGGGTGCACGTAACACACGATTACCTCGAAGGAAAAGGTCAGCGTTGCTTTTACAAAAGCCCATCCTCAAAATCGTATGGGAGCGCTTGAAAGAAGCCAGCAAATATGTGGATGAGAAGCACCTACTTGGTGTGGTCTGCTTGGATTTCTGAAAGGTTTTCAATATGGTCCCCCGTGGTGGGGGCTTTTAAGGTAACTTAATAGTCCCGAGTCAAGAAGGAAGTTCCTTGTGTGAATAAATTCTTCTCTAAAAGGTGAAACGTGGAGAAGTGGACAGCGAGGTGCCGTGTGGAAGAGAGGTCAGCAATGCTCTTTACAGGGATAGGGGCTGGCCTATGTGGGGTTTAATAAATCTGTAACTGCAAAAGATGTGAATCATGATGTGGTGATATTAGTAGGTGAAACAAAGCCTAATCAGGGCATGATGGATAAAGCTTTCAAGAGGCTCAGTGAGCATTAAAATGGAAGAAGAAATTCAACTGTGAAGTGATGAAGTCTGGGGAAGATGGAGAGAACCTAATTTCCTCATTTCATCCTATTTTCCTGTCTAAAGCAGCGGGCTCTGAGGTGGCTGTTACTGCGCAGGCAGGAGATCTTTGGATGGCGATAGACGGTCCTGTGGAAAGGTCAGCTTGGTGCTAAGTGCCAATCAAAAGCAGCAAACCACATTAGGGATTGTTATGGAAGGGAAGCAGGACAAACCAGAGAACATCATTATGCCCTTATATAAATCCACAGTGCATTTATCTCTTGGAAATTGCAGTTTTGGTCCATCTCAGAGGCTCAGAAGAGCAGGAGGGATGGCCAGGAGTCCTCAATCGCTTCTGTAAGAGGAATGAGCAGGTTGGCAAAGCCTCCTCAGCCTGACCAAGAGATGATGAGGGGGCTGAGGGATGGGACAGAGGTTAAAGAACCCACCAGTGGCATTGAGAGTGTGGGTGGGGATTGCTTGCGTGATGGCTCTTCCAGAACAAGGACCAGAGGGCATCAAGAGAAACTAGCTGGTGGTAGGCTCAAGAGAAACAAAAAGAGTGGTTTATTTGCATGGTACGTAGCTCTGCTGTGGAAGTTGTTGCTATAGAAGGTCATGGATGCTAAAAGTTTGCATGAGCCAAAGGGGAAGCAGGACAACTTCATGACTTAGAAGTCCTTGAAACTATCTTTAGAGGTAATTCTGGATCAGAAGGTGCTGGAAGGAAAAACAGACATCTGGGAAATTTTGCTACATCCTGCCTTGTCCTTGTAATCCTCCTAAGGCAAAGTTTGGCACTGTGAGATAAGGCATGTTGGACCGCATAGATGGTTATCCTGACCCATTTGTAACAATTTGATGTCTGGAAATAGTTCTGTAATTTTCTTTTCCCCATAAGTTTTGTCTTTGTGTTCACATTAGCCGCCCCAGTGAACTTTGAACTGCTGGATTTTTTGCAGCGCATCATTGCCACCTTCCCAGGTAACTGTGACACTGCTTGGGCAAAATCTGGGAACTGAGCTGTGGACACAAGCATGTGAATTTCCTTGGCTGCAAAGTTATGGAGTTGGGAGCATCCTCTCCCAGCTGGGCACAGAAGAGGACATGAGTCTGAGGTCACTGCTGCACCTGAGAAGTCTCGATTACTCGTTTACTTGCATTAAGCTGCCTGTGTGGTTGCTGACAGCTCTGCAGGGCCCTTCAGACTGTAGGATGGAGCTGCCCACCATGGTAGTAAAAAGCGCTTAACTTCAGAGCCTAAAAAAGTACCAGGGCAACCCAAGGCAGAGCACGTACTCAACAGCGGGGTTATCAAAGCAGCCAGCCTGGGCAAGCAGTCTCACCTGCTCTGTGGGTGGCAAAGATGATAATAGGAATAGAGAATCACAGAATGGTTTGGCTTGGAAGGGACCTTAAAAACCACATAGTTCCAATCCCCATGTTTTGTGGACGTGGCATGCTCTTCAGTGGGATTTAGCAGAGCTGCTTTAATTTGGGATTTCAGTTGCTTGCTCTTGTTCTCTGCTCTCAGTGCTTTGCTTTTTTTTTTTTTTTTTTCTCCTGTACCACACATCACCTCATGATGAATTTTCATTCCCAGGAGGGCTTTTAATTGCCATGAAGGACTTCAGCCAGTGCTGCATATTTATCCTCACCCTCAGGATTTCAGACACTTCTAACAGACTGATAACCATGGGACAGTGATGGCACAGACACAGCCGGGTGTGTGGATTTTTCTTGAAGTAAATGAAGCATAAACATTATTTCTGTACTTCCTTTCATAGACCTACAAGTCATGTGCATTGAAGTCCTTATTTTCTTTTCCCCCTTTCCTCTCTTTCAGACTTTAACAGTGGCAAGATGCCGATGGACAAAAATGAATCTTGGTTCTCTAATTTCTCCTCTGCTGCCTCCTCCTTTGTGAAAGGCGGTGATAACTGGGCAGGGATTGGCCTCCGGGACGTGGTCATTGGGCTGATACTAACCCTCATCGACTTGATCACGCTCCTGGGAAACACAGTAGTCTTCATCTGCCCAGTGGTGGAAAAGAGGCTGCGCACCGTCACCTATATGTTTATCATGTCCTTAGCCATGGCAGATTTCCTCGTAGCTTGTCTGGTCATGCCCTTTAGGTAAGAAGTACTGTAAGGTAAGACCAGACGGCAGTGCGTGCGTGCAACGTCTTCTCTCCCAGCTCAGGAGCTGCTGTTTGAGCAGGGCTGGCTAGAAGTTCACGTGCTGTGCTTAGGGCTGGGCTCTCCAAAGAGCTTAACTGTGGGTCAGCGATTATATGTGCTTCTGTGCCTCAGTTTCCCTACCCTTTATAATGGGTCCCTTTATAATGAAATCAGTGGAGTTAAATTCTGTGCTTTCGATTTTACACTTCTTTAACCTTATCTTTTAATTTCTGGTAGTGGGAGAGAGCAGTAAAAAAGATTCTTACTAGTGTAAGAAAATGGATGATTTCATATCACTGAACTTGAAAGGCTATTGCAGCGATGTTATTCTTCATATATTGGCGAAACACAGAATTTTGATTGTTCCTTCTGATTCAGACAGAGTACCGGCAGAGTTTGTGGGGAAGGCTGGTGACCTTGCGACACAAACCTCTTGCCTGCACGCACAGGCTAGAAGACTTGCAGTCTGCAGTGAGATAACAAACGGGATTTGCTGCACTTGGGGGAATTGTTTTGTCCCTATTGCCTGACTGCGTTGCACGCGGACAACTGGCAGCGTTGTCATGGGGACAAAGTCCATCCCCCCTCTTTCTGTGTAAATGTAAGGACTTCATATTAATAAAAGTGAGGTAACAAAAGCTCCCCCTATATTCAATGGAGGAAGAGCCATTTGAGAGGGCAGTTGTCCCTGCTTGAGGTTTATATTTACAGGAGCTTCACTGCCTGGCTAAAACAGTAAAACGCATCCAGAAACAAGTTTCCTTGCAGGCTCTGGCTGACTTGTGCTGCAAAATGGCTGTAGGTTTGTGTAAAGCTGGGGGCTGCACCCTGTTTACTGCACTCGGAGCAACATGAAGAGGCTGAACTCTTCTCACGTCCTGTGCTTCAGTTCTCAAAGGGCTGCCTACGCTTTCGAATTTGGCACTGAAAGGTATTTTCCCAAAAAGCAATTACTAACTGGGTTATACGTTTATAGTGTCAGGTGAAGAAAAAACAGTTAATGATGTCCTTCAAAAAAATATTACTGCCAATTTCAATTCTAAGCTTGGTTAATTTTTAAGTTCAGGTTCTGAAATCATCCATCTATATTCACCTGTCTCTCCCCTCCACCTGGTGCTACAAATATCTGTCCTGAGGGCTTGGATTGAAGCTTAGTCTAACCTCTCCTCCCCTCTCAAAGTCGTGGGGATGAGGGTAGTGACTTAACCAGGAAATTTGTGTTGCCGATAGTGGGGGTTTTGCTCTATGTGGGAGAAAGATGGGATTTTGGAAGTGGCTCCTTGCCAGAGAGGGGTGGGAAGGGTCTCCAGGTTGGCTGATCTTCTTCCCTGAGCCAGCAGCGATGAGCAGGAGTGTGGGTGAGGATGTGGCCGCAGCAGTTTGGCTCTCTGTTGCCTTCCCCATTTCCAGCTAGCAGGCTAAACTGGGCTGGAGCTGGGCTGCAGCTGGGAATGGTGGAGTCTGCAGGGCCTGAGCTGGGCTTGCCTGCAAAACAACATGGTTCCCCCTGCCCTGCCCAGAGGGGATGCAGAAATGATCTCTGTGCTCCTGTCGACAGTAGCACACACTATTTTTTTTCCCAAGAGAAGCTCTGATGTTTCCAACTGCATGGATGAGGTTACCGCAATAAAATGCGGCTGACCTCTTCAGCCTCCCAGAAAGAGAAAATCGGTGCGTCAGATGCCAAAGATAGGATCATAGAATCATTAAGGTTGGAAAAGACCTCTAGGATCATCAAGTCCAACTGTCAACCCAACACTACCATGTCTCCTAAACCATGCCACCTAGGAAACTGATGTCTTTGTGCCCCTCCTGAATTGCCCCAGCATTGCCTGGCCTGAAGCCTTTCCAGGTCTTGGTGGGCCACGTGGTGAGGAATGGACCCTGCCATCTCCATCGGGCATTGTTCGGCCCTGCTGATGGAGTGGCTCTTGCTATACATCTTTCCCACCATCTCAGCTTCGTATCTATATTGTGCTTCTGAATCACAATAGCTCCTCAGTTGGCATGTTAGCATGTGCCAAAAAGAAGGAAAAGAAATTATCTTAGGAGCATCCCACCAGATGCTGATGGAGGTTGGGTACCTGCTCAGCTGGGATCTGTGCGCGGGGATGTTCATGACAGCAGCATGGTCCACTTCTGAATGGCCGCAGTGCTCAGACCACTGGCTTTGAGGGCTTCTCAGGAGTGCCACCAAGACACCCAAGTCCATTGCTGGACCTGTGCTTCAACTTCTATATGTCTTATTTCCCCACCTAAGAAAGAGTCATGGAACCTTTCTGTGTGTGCAGTGGGACCCTCCATGCTGCCCACGAGGAGGCCGCCATGGTGTAGGGAGGTCTGCTGTAGACCAATGTTTGCTTGAATTTTTGCATAGCATCCTGCGTAACAAAAAGCTGCCGAGGGCTGGGGCCCTTCAGCCACCACTGTACCCACTTACATTAGTCATGCTCTAAAAGAACCTTCATAAAGTTGTTGCTAATTAGACAGAGAGCAAGGGTTGGTTTCTAACTCCTCTGACATCAAGTTGACTCTTTCTGCCCTTGCCGGACGGCAGAGCCCACCTGAGCGCACGGCAGTGCAGCAGCCCTACTTTCATTGTATTTGACCATCAAGCTGTGAAGTTACAGGATAATTAAAGCTTTGCAGGACTAGGCAGTTACCCAGCCTTTCACATCAAATTCACACATGATGGTTATTTCAGCAGCACCCCAGGAGCTGCAGAAAGCTGGTGAAAGAAAGGGGAAGTGAATGGCATCTAATTGAACGCTGTAGAAACACACATCAGCCTTCCTACAGCTGCCATATGTTCCGTCCTTCGCTGCTCTCTTCTTACAGACCCTCTTGACTTTGTTAGAAATAATTTTGGCATAATGTCTGCTTCTTGCTCTGTGTTTAACTCACTGAAGCATTTGTGAACTATATAACGTACAAGCTGCATAGGCTTCCTCCCAGGATTATTTTTTTTTAAACTAAGAGTTGAAATTATGTAGTTTTGAAGCTGAAAGATCAGATGAAAAGGGAGTTTCTTGGGGGAGAGTGCACCTTCCATGCCTCAGGAACTCGGGATAAATCATAAAAGTCTGTGCTGCATAGGGCGCTGGAAAAAGCTGTGATAAAGCAAGCTGTGCAGATGTGAATTTGGGAGCTCTGGGCAGGCAAAGGACCTCTGTCAAGGCACCTACTTACAACAGAGCGCAGGCAAGAGGTATAGGTTTGGCCTTCTTCAGCCACACTCCACCTGCGGGTTATTGCCTTGGGTTGCACTTTGAGGATGAATCCCTGCTTTCTAACTGAGCTGTGTGCCCATCTTTAGTACCTCTGTGTTAAAATATGGTGTGACTTCAGTGGAGTCTTGAAGAAATGCATTAAATCAGTCCTTCTAGCTCTGATCTCTACCCATTTTCTCTGGCAGTATCATTTACGAGGTGACGGGGATGTGGCTGTTTGGGAAGCTGTTCTGCAAAGTCTGGATCTCCTTTGACGTCATGTTCTGCACCGCATCCATCGTCACGTTGTGCTTCATTAGCCTGGACAGATACTGCTCCGTGGTGACCCCGTACCACTATTCAAGAAGGATGTCCCGTGGCAGGTGAGTGGCGTTGCTCCTCCCTTTGCATCCCTCCAAATTTTTACTTGGCCATGGCCTGTATTGACTAGAGACCAAATGAGTTATTGACAGTTGCTGCCCAAAAGCAGCGCGATGTGGCAAAAGGACCTTTGCACCATTTATAACTTTGCAGAAAAAATTTAATGAGGTGCAGGAGAAAAGGAGAATGCAGCTGCGCTGGTTTGGTGGTGCTCATGGGAAAGCACTTTTTGAGTTAGGGATAGGGTGCAAAATGGGGTAGAAACCAGTGGTGTGGGCTGACTTGTTTCCCAGGTATTTCATAGGAATTTTCTCAAGGACTAGGGGAAATGACATCCAGAAGGATGCATGCAGCAGTAGCCTTCCCCCTCTTAAACTCACAATATTTTCTGAAGTGATATTCATGGGGGAGATGCAGAGAAAACAGGAGGCGTTTCTAAGCTCCTATCAAGGTTTCATGTGAAATATTGAAATGAGGACTGCAGGGTGGGGAAAGTTGTCTGAGGGTGGGCAGAGAAGACAGTGCAGCTGCGGGGTGCTTTACAAGGTGGGTTCAGGCTGTTTTGGGGATGTTTTCCCCACTGCAACTCTTGCTGTGTATGATTTGCGGAGCACAGGCAGTCGCCAAAACGAGGAGGGGGCTGTGGTACTGAGGATCCATCAGCTCCACCCATATTGCCCCTCAGAGGATGAGGTAACGGCCAGATATTAAAGCTGAAACCAAATAGAAAAATCTACATGATGTTGTTTTAAATATTAACAAAAAAACTTCTGCAAAACATTTCTTCCTCTTTTTTCAGCCAGTCCTGAGCACCCTTTACACTGACCCTAGTTCTGTAAACCACAGACCCAATCACCCAGTCATTAGAGACATTCACACATGGGCTTCTTGTACCCCAGCTTTTTCCCTTCTCCAAGCCCTGTGGGACTGCTGAGCAGTGATACCCCACACGGGTTACCATGGGCATTGAATCCTACTGGATGTTCTCAAAGTAACTCAGATCCTCTCTCCCCTCCCCATCTTTTCCACAGATGCATCGTGATGACCTGCATGGTCTGGGTATACTCCTCCCTCATTTCCTTCCTTCCTGTCATGCAAGGCTGGAACGAGATCCCCGGGGTGGACTTTGATGCAGGCAGAGAATGCATCTTTGTCACCAACTGGATTTTTGCCATCGTGGCTTCTGCGCTGGCATTTTTTGTTCCTTTCATGGTCATGTGCAGCATGTATTTCTTCATCTACCGAGCTTCACGGCTCAAGGCCACTCGTATCATGTCTCAGACCCTGGAGATTCACTACCACCCCAACAGCAAGCGGCAGAACCATCTGCAGCTGGAGAACAAGGCCACACGGACCATTAGCATTATCATTTCAGTCTTTGTGCTGTGCTGGCTGCCGTACTTTGTCCTGAATGTCTGGCTCGCTGCCAGAGGCACCGACTCCACCAGCACTCTCTTGGTTGACACCTTCAAGATCATCACTTGGTTAGGGTATTGCAACTCCACCATCAACCCAATGCTCTATGCTTTCCTGAACCGGGACTTCCAACGGGCCCTGAAGAAGCTGCTCATTTGCAGGCACAGGTCTCAGGTGGGTGTTGGAGAAGACATGGTTTCCATAGCCACGTTTTCGAAGACTGCTCCAGACCTAGAATATAGCATTACAGTGCCAGTGCCCAGTGGTGCCCTGAAGGGCAAGCCCAAGTAACAGAGACTCAGAATCAGTTGCTGGAGGTGATGGTACAGGAAGTGCCAGAGCACATCCTAATGGAAAAATAATGGGTAGGAAAATAGGGGAAGAAGGGGTTGGAATATTACAGCTGGGGGCTTATGACAAAGATGCATTTCTTCATCTTCCACAGTTTTATGAATGAGGAACTTTGATATTTTTAGGGGCAATTTGTGATAACTAATGGAGCTAATTCCTTCCTGGGTAATTATTTTTTTTAATGAGCACTTCGTAAGATAAATTCCATCTTCAAGCTGGGGAAAAAAGAAATCGGTTTGATAATGTGAACTTGTTTTTGTGTGCATCCTGGTGATCTACAATGTAAGGTGGGACAGTATTTCTTTCTTAAAAAGCCTCTGTAGCTCTCATCTTGCAGCTTACATTACAGATTTGACCAGTTTTAATAACTTCATGTGTGTCAGTCTGTGTATGTGAGTTAGGAGGGATGTGGCAAAAGAGCAGAGGTTGCTTCTGTACAAAGGCACCACTCCACAGTCTGGGCTCTTGCTCAGGGTTCCGCTACCTTCAGAAATATCATAGAAACATAGGACCATTAAGGTTGGAAAAGACCCTTAAGATCATCGAGTCCAACCGCTAACCTGTCACTGCCAAGCCCACCACTAAACCCTATCCTCAAGCACCATGTCTACCCTTCTTTTAAATACCTCCAGGGATGGTGACTCGACCACCTCCCTGGGCAGCCTGTGCCAAGGCCTGACAACCCTTTCGGTGAAGAAGTTTTTCCTAATGTCCAACCTACACTTCCCCTGGCGCAGCTTGAGGCCATTTCCTCTCGTCCTATCGCTTGTTACTTGGGAGAAGAGACCGACCCCCCCCTCACCACACCCCCCTCTCAGGCAGCTGCAGAGAGCGAGAAGGGCTCCCCTCAGCCCCCCCTTCTCCAGGCTAAACCCCCTCAGCTCCCTCAGCCGCCCCCCAGCACACTTGTGCTCCAGACCCTGCCCCAGCCCCGCTGCCCTTCTCTGGACACGCTCCAGCCCCTCAAGGCCCTCCTTGTCCCGAGGGGCCCAAACCTGAGCCCAGCATTCGAGGTGGGGCCTCCCCAGGGCCGAGCACAGGGGCCCCATCCCTGCCCGGCTCCTGCTGGCCACACCAGGGCTGACACAAGCCCGGAGGCTGGTGGCCCCCTTGGCCACCTGGGCACTGCTGGCTCATGCCCAGCCGGCTGTCAGCCAGCACCCCCAGGGCCTTCTCCGCCGGGCACTTCCCAGCCACTCCTCCCCAAGCCTGTAGCTCTGGAGAGGTTCAGAGCTTTCTGCAGCTTTCTGTGAATTATCTGTGAGTTTCCTTATTAATTCTGGAAGGGAATATCCTGTGTGGGAGACTCCAGGAGATGAGCGAGACTTCCCGCAGTACCGAGCACCCAGGGGCTTCAAAGGGGACTACAGGTGACCAAGACCAGCCAAAGAAGGGAAGTGAAAAAGAATTATTACTTGTGTGTTTTGCACTGTGATGCCTATGCCTTGATGCTGTAAGTGTAGCTACAGAGTCTTGCTGGACCACACAGCCATAAAAACATGACGGTAAGTGGGAGTGATTATCTTTACCACTGCCAAGTGCTTGTCTGGACTTCAAACAGCATCAAAGGGCACCAGCTCCGCACAGGAGGGCCACGGAGTACATCAGTGAAGGATTACCCTGAAAAGGCAGGGCTGCTCCTGAACATCTCTGTAGCATCGTAATAGTGAGTAAAAGCAGGAGCTGAGCCCCCAGGACCACAGCTTTCCTGTAGCAGGGTCACATGAGGGCTGGTGACTGCTCAGATGACAGCCATCGCTTCCACCAGCATGGTTCTGGAGGGGTCTCACACTGGTTTACACGGGAAAGTCACTGTACTCAGAGCCTGCTCTTAGACTGATCTTCTGTGGCCATGAAACACTTCAAGGGCAGATTCTGAAATAGCTTTTTCTGAGTGCTCAATCACCTATTTGGGACAGGCAAGGCTTCTGCAGCCTGGGAAGCAGAGCAAACACAGCAGAAAGATACCCAGGCTAACATTCAGTGCTAAAACTACTGGTCTAAGACACTCAGAGGGGTGAAGAATGTCACTTTGTTAATAAATAAAAAAAGGGGGGGGGTTAGTGAAAGTCCTGCGTCCTTCTGCTCTTCCAGCTCAAAGGTAGCAGAGGACTATCCTCAGAGGTGTAGCAGAAAGCAAGTAGCTCTTCAGCTACTGAAGACACTGGCACAAGGGTCGGAAGTTCTCGCTCAGGGGCCTGGTAGAAGAAACAGCCCTGACCTGGGCTTGCAACACTGGTACTCCTGTGAAATGAGCCTTCATGGAGTGGGTTGGGTCCTCCAGCTCCTGCAACTCCAGTAACAACGTGGAAGCTGTAAGGAGAATAAGTACACAATCCTGCCCTCCTTCTCAGGGAAGCATCTAGGTCCAGTGGCACAAAGGCGGATGGGGCGGGATTCCTGCCCCTGGCACCCAGTTCATTTTGATAATCGGGACAAGGAATTGCGTTTCAGGCCCAAGAGCTATGGTGGGAGGGGGCTGAGGGACAGGCAAGAACAGGCCAGGACCGCAGTGCTGCACAGAGCAGCGGAGCCCGAGGCCAGAGCTCCCTTTTGCAGGGCTGCAAGAGGGCAGCTGTGCTAACCTCTGTGTTCAGGTGACCCTTTGCAAAAAAGGTGGCAGGAAGGTACACTCCGATTTCCATGGCCACAGGGAGACCTGGGACAGTCTGAACAGTTGGTTTCTAGATGTTCCTAAACTGAAAGAACACAAAGAAACTTGTCTCTGAGCCACCTGATGTTCCTGCCACCAGGGCCATCATATAAAGGCTGGGATCTCACAGAGAGGGTGGGAAGCGGCTGCTGCCAACCTGTACAGAACTAAGAAAAGCCTGCTTTCATTGCTTTCCTTTCCAGGATGTGACATAGAGCAAATCCACATCAGACCCAAGGCCTTCAGTCTTTCACTCATGGTTGACCATTTGGTCTGAGTTAAGAGAAGAACATCATCTGGCAGAAGGACAGGGATGGAACAGGGAAGTGTGGTATAATTAAAACCTGACTTAAAGAAGGAAAACAACATGGGAGGTGCACCCCTCTGGGCAGCCCAGTTCTGAAGAGCTGGTGAAATAGTCCTGGAGCTGACGGGGGTGTTGAAGCCCGGGTGGATGTTCCGTAGCACAGAGAAATGTCCTCTTCTCCCACTGGAGGGGCAGAACAAGCAGAGCTGCGAGAGGCAGGGAAATGAGGGTTTGCAGGCAAGACCCGAGTTCAGAGAAAAACCTTGCTGGTTAGAGAAGACTTGCTTAGTCAAACTGTGAAGTAAAGACAGGACAACACACTCCAGCATCCAGTGCGAAGAGAAGCAAAGACTCACTGACAGAGGCAGTTACAAGCTGAGCATGGCCAGGTGATTTTGTGGCTGGGCACGTACCACACAGGGCAGGATCTGTACTTGCCTTTGGAGGTAAGAGTAACATCCCAGAGCACACAGACATGCCCAGTGTGAACACGTACCAAAAGCAAGACACTGAAATGCTGCAGGGCTCTTGGAATAGGCAGCTACTCACATCCAGCAGATACACAGCAAATTAAAAATATCTTATTCTTAGTTTCTTGTGCTCCACCAGTCATCACTGAACTGGCAGGGAAGCTAGAGAGGCTTCGAACGTGGCCATCTAACTGTGCATTTATAGCTGATGCTACCAGGGAAATCTGAGGGAAGAAGACACACTTAACTGTCTTCTGTTTAACCCAGATAAACTCAATAAAGTCCTGGTTTTGACCAAATATTCACTGCAGCATTCTGGCTCCAGCAGGCCAAGCCACTATCTAGGACAGTCATGCAAGAGCACAAGACGACAACCTTTGTAAGCCACTTCTGCCTTATCCTGTGGCGGCAGAGTCAGCTGGTTTAATTGCTAGTCCTAGTGTCACACCACAGCACAGTGATCCCCAGAAGGGTTTGAATCCAGCATCCTGAGAAACTGACCTCAGAGCCTATGACTTCAAAAATTTGAGCCTGTAAAACAGGAAAATGCATTTATGCGAACCCAGTTCTAACAGCATAAGAATTATCCCTTCTCTGTTAACAGCTGAGAGACTGCCTGCGTGATCCACTCAGGTGAGGAGAGCTCAGTCCCCTTCTTCCTTCAGATAGTGCCTCACTTCCAAGCAGCACATTCGTGTTTGCATCATCCCCTGCGCTGGGGCGCGTATGAGACAGGAAACAAGGCGAGTTTCCGAAACACAGCGCCCGTCCTCCTGTTCCAGCTGCACAAGGCCGCCTCCTGCAGCACGCACTGGCACAAGTTTTGAAGAGAAACGACTACTTTTTTCTTTTTTTATAAATAAAAAAAGTTTATTAAATCATTTAGATAGACTTGAAAGAAGTCACAATAATTAATGCACTCAACAATTATAGCAAGTGCATTCTGTACACCACCAACCCAAATGGATTGATTCTGTATTTATAAATAAAAAATAACATATTTACAATGAGAAATAAAAGCATGGCATTAGGCAGTTAAATTAGCAGATTACACAAATGCCTACCAGTTGATTCTGTAAAAAGTACAAATCTACAAGATTACATACGACACATATAACTTCGTTAGGTTTAAATTCTCAGAACCACAACATTTTTGTACATAATTTTTACTATGGCTCTTCCAACCACTGCCTATAAAACCCTCTTTTTTAATGGCAAAAAGCTCCTTTTCCTTCTCTACAGATTTATCTGTATAAAATGCATTCCCTAAGATCTATTATAGTGCAGAAGTATGAAACGATTTCCTCTAATGACTGGCTATGGAGAGTGACAGTATGTACAACCGTGGTACTTTTTTGCTTTAAAAATAGTGCAGATTCCCAGTTTACCCACCAGGGACAAAAATGGAGTCATAATTCATTTCAAAATCATCTTCATTTCACCAAAGAGCAAGTGATCTGGATAGATACTCACTAGGCTTAGAGACTGTAATTTGCTCTATAAAAATACAGTATTTTAATTCTATTTACATGTTACAGATCTCTCACTTACCCAGCAAGCTGACATTTACAAGCTTCAAAAAAAAAAACCAAAACAACCCCCAAACAACCCAAAAAACCCGATAACGGAGCACAGCATCGGTAAGCACAGTAGCTGGACCCATCCGCCGAGGAGAGTTAAGGTAATAAAAATGGAATGTGAAAAGTGTGGTTACTGGCTTTCATTGGCTGTCGAAGTAAATGAAAATCTGTCCAAAATGTCTTACACATTAAAGATGGCAAAAAAAGTTTAAGTAAACTATTTCCAAGATAGACATTCTGCATCATAGGATCCTTCTGCTGAACAATCCCTGTAAAACCTGCTGAGTGGAAGAAGTGATCCTGAGGATAATTATTTGCTTGGTTGTCTTGAATGCTTATTTCCTGATAAACTCATTGTCCGTGACCTCTGCCTAAGCACTGGCTTTGGTGGGAGTTCCAAGTCTTCAAATACAGGATTTTCTATGATTGCTGCAGCCTCTGGTCTTTCAGTGGGACTTGGAGAGAGCATGTCCTTCACCATGGTGTACTAAAAGAAAACATGACATGTGCTACATGAACCAAGTTGTAAATTCTTTCTTATTTAATATTCTGACTTCAGTTGCGGCTGTATGAACAAGTGGAGAACGTCCCCAGTTGCCTTCTGATTAATTGGGTTATTAGTGCTTTGGCACAGTAGTTAGAAGTGCATTAAACATTTGAAAATATATCACTGTGCATCCGTCAAACAGCCTTTGCTGACAAGGGCTACAGCCAATTTGGCAAATCAAATCTGACCCAAGATTCAATAGAGTTATAAAACCTTTACATTATTTGCAATCAAAGGAATTTAAAAACACATTAAATACAATTTTTAGCTTCAAGTTTAAGCCACAATGTTTTAAGCCACACAGTAATTTTTCACAGTGAATTAGAGGTTTTCCTTTAAATATAAAGGTAGTTTGAACACTTGTCTCAAGTTTCATCAGAATTACAGTGTCCTGCCCCAGCCGAGCACAGCACATCACACTGCCCTGGGCAGCCCGCAGCTGTAAAGCAGGAAAGCCTAGTCTCATTTAGCTGCTGGTCTGAAGCTACCATGAAAACCTGAAAGCATCTCAGTTTTTATTGGAGAGGTTTTGTACATCATCTCCTTTTTATCTGCAACCATATCACTTTAAAGATCTGACTAATAAGAACACAGCACAATTTGCCCATACAGCTTCCTACTTGAGAGATCCAGTTCCTGGAGCGAGATCACAGAATCACAGACCGGTGTGGGTTGGAAGGGACCTCTGGAGATGATCTTGTCCAACCCCCCTGCTTGAGCAGGCACACCCAGCACAGGGGCACAGGACCGCGACCAGGTGGGGTGTGAATGTCTCCAGGGAAGGGACCCCACAGCCTCTCTGGGCAGCCTGTGCCCCTGCTCTGGCACCCGCACAGGGAAGGAGATTTTCCTCATGTTCAGGTGGAACTTCCTGTGTTCCAACTTGTGCCTATTGACCCTTGGCCTGGCGTTGGGCACCACTGAAAAGAGTCCGGCCCCATCCTCCTGAAACCCACCCCTTAGATATTTATATGCATTGAGAAGATCCCCCCTCAGTCTTCTCCACACTAAACAAACCCAGGTCCCTCAGCCTTTCCTCACAAGGGAGATGCTCCAGTCCCATGATCATCTTCGTAGCTCTCCGCTGGACTTGCTCGAGCTGTTCCTTGTCCTTCCTGAACTGGGGGGCCCAGACCTGGATGTAGCACCCCAGATGTGGCCTCACTGGGGCAGAGCAGAGGGGGAGGAGAACCTCCCTCGCCCTGCTGGCCACGCTCCTTTCCATGCACCCCAGGGCACCGTTGGCCTCCTTGGCCCCAAGGGCCCGGTGCTGGCTCAGGGTCACCTCGCTGCCCCCCAGCACTGCCAGGGCCTTCTCAGCTGAGCCACCTGCCAGCAGGTCAGCCCCCGACCTGAGATCCCATACAGCCAAGGTGCTACCTACAGTCTCCCCTTTACCTGTCTAGAGCTCTGCACTTTCTCTTTGTGAATATGGATTTGTTGCAAGAAATCACGTCAGGATGCACGTGAAATGAATGATGTCAAGTGACAAAGGGAAGCCAAGTAATATTGTATAGTTACTGGAGGTAAACTCTGTGACAAAAGTATCAGCATCCATGTTACTGTAATGTTACATCTTTGAAAAGTAGTAAAAAGTACATGGATAGAGAAACGTGTCTTAACATGAAAGCAAATTTTTTTGTTGTTTTTACTTGCAACGCAATTGGAAAGCAAATAAAAAAGCTACAACTATTAAAGAAAAAGCTACCATTCACAGCATCAAATATACTTACCTCTTGTGCATATTTCTGAGTGAACAATGGTGGAAACTTCAAATTTCTAACATCACTTAGGGTCTGCAATAATGTTAAGAAGAAAGTGTAACTTTTCCAAAATACCATTCTTCAATAATATTACTATATTATTCTTCAAAAATACGCTAACTATGAAAACAAATCAGCCTGATGGAAAAACCCTTGGTTTAAAGTCTTGTTTTAGTGGTTAAAAATCACAGCATACTTAAACGGGCAAGTTGCTGCTCCCCTGGGATCCAGCCTGCACCAGGAATCATGTTGCAAGAATTCTGATCTCTGCAGCTTTAAATCAGCCAGAAGCACGAACTTGTAACTTCTCACTTTGGCTCAAAGTCAACAAATCTGTGCAACACCCATAATCTCCAAGATCACCTACACCAGTATTAAGACACATGAAATGACTGGCTTCGTCTTAACAACGTAAGCACTAGTCTCTGCTTAACGTTTATGGACTAACGAGCAGATTTATCAGCAATTTCGAAAGCAGTCCATGTTGCATGTTTCTGTGTCCTTCCAAGGCAGCTGGTCTCCTTCAGCGGGCCTTCCGTATCCAGCACACCAGCTCCACCTAGTGCCAGTAGTGTTCCCGTGTTCAGCCACGCAATTATTTGCAGCAGGCAAGTTCTGTGACTGCCACCAACCCATGACCCACTTTAGCACCTTTTTAGCGCAGAAGGGCAATATTTAGCACTTAACTTCTTTCAGGAAGGGTCTCCTTTTACAAAAGCGTGTACACAAAATATAAGAATTCTGAAGGTAAAACAAAATTCAATTCACTATTACCCCACTGAAAGTATAAACTGACCAGTTAATAGTGATGGGCAATAGTCAGACTCCTGTTCAAGAGAACTGAGTTTTATGACAATAAAATGCTTCAAAAAAATTGTCTCTTCCTCTACCAATTCAGTCTGCGCGTAGTGATCCGTTTTCAAACATCTAATTTGGAAATGAATTGCACTGCCACAGACTAACTGCTAACAGCTTGAGACAGAGGCAGGTCTCACACTTCTCTGGGGATTTTCCCAGCCCTTTGTCACAGATTCCTAGAATTTGCTGGGCTACCTGGTCAGGCAGAGCATGTTTTGCTTCAGCAAGCAATGCTAACGCTTGGGCGATGCCACTGAAAACTTCAGTGTAACGACTCGGAAACAACTACTGAAGTAGCTGAATTCCAGAGCTTGACAGAAAAGGGGTGGGGGTTTCTAGATTTTATCAAGAAGAGTGGCACAACAGTGAAAACGAGGGAGGTAGGACACTCTTTTTACCCTCTTATGAAGTAAAACATTGGAGTTAGATGCCATTTAGGATTCGCTCCGATTACTTGCTTTGCTTCTACACTCAGGACAGAAACTGGAAGGGCAAAACTTATAGTCACTGCTGCAGGAGACCTTCAGAATCCAGGACAGCTCTTTATCGGGTATGTCTCCCAGTAAAACTGATTTTATTTAGGGAAACTGAAACTGGTTCCAGCGCAAGGGGTTCACGTTAAGCACCGTCATTCTTCCTCTAGATTGAGCTCTTGTACCATGAAAAGCCAGACCATTTTAAGCAAAAGAATGCAACATCAGCATAGGCGAAGCATTCGGTCAGGCTGCATTCATGGTGGGGTTCAAGCTGCTTCTTTTACATCTCTGCTAAACACAATCCATCTTCAGAAGAGAGTTTAAACACCTCAAGCACATATAGATAATAAACACAGGTGACAATGACTTTCTTTCCCGCACAGGTCACTGGTCACCATATAGAAGAGGAAAAGCCTTTCTGGCTGTAGCCCCTGTTCTCTATGAACTTGTTCCTGAGCAAGATGGATCTCACATGAATTTTAACAGCAAGGAGGAGTTACTGTACACCATCAAACCTCCCCAATTCACAGCTGATGTAATGAAAGCCATCAGTTACTGGGAAGATTGTGCTTGAAGCTGAGTGAGACTCACAGCTAAGACTCACTATAGGAAAAGGAACAGCAGTTTTTCACTAACTGCTTTGGGTGAAAAAGCACTGCAGATGCAAACGAAGGAAGAAATGATAAAAATGCTCAGCATGGTTCCAATTCTTGAATGAAAAACAAGCTGGTAGGCTTAAAGTCACAAGCTATATTTGTTGCTTGAGTTCTTGGATATCCTAGTTCAATAGTTTCTCTTACTTGGCGCGACAACAGAGGAGCTTTGTAAAGAAATTAGGGCCTCAGTTCAATCTCACACATTAGGAAGACTGCAATTTATTTTCTGTGATTCAGGGAGTCTGTACAAGGCTGATAAAGAAGTTGTGCTCCTAATTGCAAGGCTTCTTCAAAACTGAGAAGAACCTCTTGCAAGTGTTTCACCAAGCGAATAGTTATTTTAAACAAATGATCAAACCGAGGATAATCCAATACCATACATACCCTGACCCTCTCCATCTGTGTGCTGAAAGGGTAAAGCAGCTCAAAGAGAATCAGTCCCAGAGAGAAGATATCCACTTTGTGCGAATAGGTGTTCCCACAGATCTGAAAATTCAAAATTGTTAGGTCAACCAAGCTGCTCACTGTACGTAGTTACGTATGACACAAACTACCCCCTTTCGAGTCAACGTATGGAAGCGCTTAGCCCTGTGCAGAGCTGAAAACAGGCACGTTGGCAGAGTTCATCAAATGAGCACGGGTGAGCAAGGTCCTGATCATCAGCTCCTCTTTGCAGACCCAACTGTAATGTAAAATGTTTCAACTTATTTAGACTTTGTGCGCCTTAGCATCCTTGCTCAATTCACTTGAATATTATACAGTTATCTTTCTACTACATTAAAAGCAAGATAAATGAATGCATCTAAATACGAATCATTAGCCACTTTTTTGCTATAATAAATATATGTTAAAATATTCATTTTGGTATTCAATTTAGCTTAAAACTCTTCTTTGATGAGAAAGAATTTAAGTAACTTGATTGCAACAGTTTCCTAGAAAGAATGCCTGATCCTTGAGCTCCCAGGTATTCAGGAGTCTGCCAGGCACTGCCAGATACAGCTTTAGAGGAGAGAGCACAAACCTGTTCCGGGCTCATGTAGAGTTTGGTCCCTACTTGTCCTGTGTGCCTGGCATAAGCTGGCATTGGGGTAAGTACTGATTCCTCCTCCTCATCTTGGTCCATAGCAGTTACCAGTCCAAAATCCCCAACCTTTACTACGTCATCCATTGTGAAAAATATATTGGAAGGCTATGAAAACAAACAAGTGAAAAGAAAAAAATATGTAAGTAAGAAGCAAGTCTCTGTGTTTCAGGAGATACAACACTTTGTTCAAATTCAGATAAGCTGTGCTGTCAAGGCTAAAAATGCTCATTAAACACAAGGTTAGCAGAACCAGCTGGGAATCCTGACTATTCAGGAAAAAGGAATTACTCCTGCATTAAACAACCTCC
This sequence comes from Phalacrocorax carbo, assembly GCF_963921805.1. Classification (NCBI taxonomy): domain Eukaryota; kingdom Metazoa; phylum Chordata; class Aves; order Suliformes; family Phalacrocoracidae; genus Phalacrocorax; species Phalacrocorax carbo. The sequence continues at coordinate 6,449,822 of NC_087516.1, read as the reverse complement.
CTTCCTGAAACTCAGGCTGCTCACTCCTTCTCTTCCAGCAGGGGTTTACTAACACTACATAGGTCTGCTGAGGAACACGCACAGAAGTCAACAGCTGCGGGGAGCAGTACAGATAAGTTAGCCAACTATCCATCACGTGGCAACTTCACACCACATGCTGCAGTTCTGACTCTTAGTCTTTTTTATTCTAAACTGAGAGCTAAACTCGTTCACCATCTTAACAACCAGCACATGATCTTAGTGTTAAATTACAGATACAGTGGAAGCGTGGGAACAAGGTCTGTTTTTCAGTTGGTGCTGTGCAATTTAACTACGGCAACAGCTGTTTACATAACAGAATTAAAAATTTGTTTTTGATAGAAGCTTAAGAACTTTGCAATTCACAGAAGCAGCAACAGTGACGATCTGGCTTAACTCTCCTTTAGCTTGTTTGCCAGGTACCACTATCTGTGGCTTAACCTACTGAAAAAGGAGACTGGAACTGAGATGCCCCCTTGCTAATGGTGCGTATCTCAGATGGTTTCTCAAGAGACTTGGCATCGTAGCTGATAGAACAGCACATGCCAAATGAATTATTATTTCTTTGAAACGTGACCCCTCTGCCTCAGTTACAAATAAAAACAGACACAGTTTTGGAGGAAGAACAGACTGATCCTGCACGGGGGAAGAAGCAGCAGGACTATGTATGGGGAAAGGGCCGAGGCATGGTAAAGAGGCAGGTGGTGCTGGGCAAGCTCCTCTCAATGCTCCTGGACCTTCAAAGCTGGGACAACGGGGTTCATGCTTTGTTGACATAAACCCTGGAACAGGAGGAGGCAGAGAGATACAGAGCAATATTTTTCCACAAGATTAAAGGACTACAAAGCCAACCCATTTCAAAGTCCATCTGACCTCCTCAGTTAAGACAAACCCACTCTGTGCAAGAAAGAAACAAGAGAGAAAAAAAGGCTTTGCTTTTTTTTTTTTTTTAAAAAGCAACAGACAGCTCTGAGATAAGCACTACAGAAATAGTTAGATAGAACGTGTTAGCTCCACAGTGCCCACATCCTGCCTCTAAAACTGCCTTCTGAGCCAGGTCTTATCTCCCGCTATATTTTCCTGTTGTGAATGTCGTGCCCTTCGGAGTCACAGCTCATTTAGTGCACAAAAGCTGCTACCCTGTAAACCCACAGCATCTCCAGGCTCTCTCTGAAGCATTTATACAGCACCCACCCTATGACTGCACACCCATGTTGTCAGAAATCTTTGTATCAGAACTTTAATGCTCAAGGCACAAATGTCTCCATTAGGGATGCGTACCCCATTGCCTTGACTTCCGTTGCCCTCCTCCTCCAACCAGCACACAAGAAGTCAATAAGATCTGTCTTGCTTCACGGAACAAAACTCTTCTTAACAGAAAGTTTTGTTTCTTGTACTTCTCTGGTTGAAAACAGATTGCCTCTGAACAGACTGCTGTATAGTTTCTACAAATTAAGGAGAACGGACTCTCTGCTGTCACAAACTGACAGCAAAAGTAAACCATCGAGACCAGATTCGGAAAGAGGAAGTTAAGGCAGATGCACACACTTTTGATTTAAATCAGAAGAACACAACCACCCTCTAGTTTAGTTATCTTGCCACCCGCACAAAGAAATTTCTCTCCAGATTCTTCAGTCAGAATAAGAATTCCCATTTCTTCACAGATATGAATAAGCTACTCACACATCAGCAAGACTACTGTTTAATTCAATTAAGGCTGCAAAATGCATCTAAAACTGTTCTTGCAGTTCTGTGAAACCCATAATTTCTTTTGAGCTGTCAAGCATGACCGACGGCTTATCCTGGGAATAACAGTAAATTCACTTGACAGACTTCTGCTACTGTACTTTGTTTTCTTCAGAAGAATTTGAACTGTGACCTATTCACTTGCCTACCTAGATTCCTGCCATCTTGTCATTACGGTATCTCTGATTAGCAGGAGTCTAATTAATGCATATAACGTGCAATGTTAATTTAAATATTTAAAAGACCTTACCGAACTTTTTAATATGTATGCATACAAACTTATATTCACATAGGCCAATGAGTTTTTGTTGGTGCCAGTGGGAGCAAGAACTGCCCTCTGGTGTCAGCTAGCTCTGCCTCTAGCAAAGACAAAATAGCTTTAGAGGTTATTTGCTTATTAGTGCTGGCACGAACTTCAGGTTGCGTGACCAATCTCTTGGACAAATTACAAAGTTAGGTGAGATCTGTTCCAAGGAGCTTCTGAAAACTGTAGAAAAAGTTAAATATGCTGGCTGTTGTTTTGATCAAATTAACACTTAACAGACAAACTTCCAGGATCCAAGAATAACCTCTCTACACACATGGGAAGTTTTCTGAAGCAGGAAGTTGTTCGTTCAGGGAGAGCTTTTCCAACCCATTTATAGCAAGTAAGCAAAATAAAATCTCTTGTTCAAATTGCTGCCAACATTGAACTTAAGATGTTCCAACAAAACGCTACACAACCGCTGATTAAGACTAATACAGCATTAATTGAAGATCTACATAAGCTTTACTGAACAGTGATCTCAGTAAGGACTGCAGAGAGTTACAACTGACAGTATTGTTAAGAAAGGTTATTAATTAACAAGTCTAGCAACATATTAGTATAGAGATTTAATTACTTTTCTGGTCAGTTTCTCAAGCGCTAGAGATTTTTCAGAGAACTGGTTCAAGGTAATTGCTTAATGCTGAAAGAAAATAGTTGGATGGGTTTGTGAGTTTTTCCAACTTTGACATATCCTTTCAGGGTTACTGAACTTGAATCGCCTTTTTCTGCCACATCTGAGATGACGATTTTTTCTTTTGTTTCTACTGATACCAAACAATCACTGTCTGAGAAGCTACAACGGTTATAATAATTTCAGTATTTACTCCACTGAGGTAGGTATTAATGCCTCCTCAAATAAGCAGAGGGAAAGAGGAACTGCCTCTCTACCGTTCGGCAAAAGCAATCCATTCCTCAGAGCTTATTATTATAGGACAACTAACTTCAGCTGGGCTCTTTAATTAATTTCTGGCATTCAATATGTGTTACTGACACTTCCAGTGCTAAAAGTTCCGGCAAGATCAGGCACTAACATAGATCAGAAGCAAAATGAAGGAAGAGGTACAAAAAGTTACTCCTGACTTCAGCTGCATTAAATGCCAGAGGTAAAAACCACCATTCCTGGTCTTAACTGCCTGGATGTTAATCGGACATTATAAAGATTATTAATCCTTCAGAAAGCTGCATTATGACAGTTGGCATCGACTCAGAATTCAACTCCAGGACAGATTACATTTCAATCCTAGGGCAGCAATACTTCATTTTTACTTTCTCTAACCAGGAGTGACACTGCTGCCCTTAGGCAGTATTGCTATAGAAAGGAGGAGGAAAATACCAGGATTAGAAACATGGAATAACTTAGGTTGGAAAAGACCTTTAAGATCATCGAGTCCAACTGTAAACTTAACACTGCCAATTATCTGCTTCAAGTTCTACTGTGTTCAAAACGGTAGGACAGGATCCAAAACAGCTTCCTTTGCCACATGGCTCAGCAATGAACAACCCTGTATAAAGAACCTGAATTAAAAATGCCATAAAACAAAAGCAGCTGATCTGTGCCAGGTACAAGAAGTCTTGCTGTAAGAAAGACTTTAATTGCAATAACGAATGATTAATGTTTATTTCCTGGAGCACTACACCTCCAGATTATTGTACAGACGTTAACTGGGATTTTGTAACACCCATGCTGAAGTCACTGATAAGAGTCAACTGTTTTAGCAGGATTTGTCTCCAGTGCCATATTACTCCCACTTACAAAAAAATTCTACCTGTATCCACACACACATGATATGTCAATTTAAAGCAGAACTTGACGCTGAGCTAAACAGCCTGGCACTGCTGTATTAGGAGCAGTCAAATTTGGAATTGCTGATGGTCGTGTTTGTAATACAGTGGAGGGACAGCTACCCTGTGATGCCAATGGAGTCAGTCCATGTGTTTCAGGGATTTCACAGCACCAGAGGCTTTTGTATGATACTTCAGGCACAGGTAATACAAGTTATGGTAGCTCCAAAGATAATCTCGCATACTAAACCAGAATACGTTTGCCTGTAGGACACAGCCAGTGAGATAACTGGTTACAACCAGAAATCGGAAAGTTCAGGTATTCAGTGATGATAATGCCAATAAATTAAAACAAACAAACCCCAAGAAAACCCCCAAACCCAACACATTTCCTCCAGTAACCTGTGAATACAAACCTTGAGATCCCTGTGCATTAATCCTTTGCTATGCAGAAAGTCAACCGCTTCAGCTATCTGCAGAAATATCTGCAGACACTCTGTCCTCTCCCTCTCCTCTATGATGCATCTTCTGCTCATCCAGTCTTTAAGGTTCTCTTTCCGGCAGAGCTGCATCTGGATGTAAAGGTAGACCTTTGGAGAGGTGGGCTTGACTTTTTCTGTAATATTTTTAGAAAGGTCCAGGCTTAAACTTGTTGGCCTTGGTGGAGAAACAGAGAGGGGACTTCCTGAAACAGATTTCTTGTTATTGGATTCCTTTGTACTTTTTGCCTTATCCTCAGAAAGACTTTCATCATGTGACACATCGATTTTATCTTCCTTACTAGAAGCATTTCCACAACCAGAATCCTCAAACACAATAGAAGAGGAGGTCCCTTCCCTCAGCTGTACAACAGGAACAGCTGAAGAACAAACTTCCAAGAAGTGACCCAGCTCGTTGCTGTTGATAGTACTGTCTTCTACATCACAGCCTGTAAGGACACTGTCCTGAAGGTTCAATAGTGGATCTTCTGACTGGTGTAAGTCCCTGTTGTCCATGGCAGAAAACTCCAGAGGAGAAAACTGGCTTCCGGATGAATCAGACTGACCACAGGGTATTCCCACGGACCTTACCCTCTCCGATGAAGTGGCAATAACTTCAATGTGCTCCTTAGTAGAAAATGGCTCTGTTCTGATCTTAAACGATGGGACGTCCATCGGACTGGGAGAACTGAGTGGCCAATCAGTGCTAGAAAAACAAAATCGAGAGATCAATACTACAGAACTTAATTCCACTAGGAATGCATTTTCAGAAGCCCAGGTTTTAACAACTGCTACCTCTGAGAACCGTGTCATACCAAAACAGTAAATAACTACCCAAGTGTGGGAATCACTAATAACCAGGATTTAACATCAGTTTTTCTTAGCGAGGACAATATTTTCTCATTGAGACAAGAGTGTTGATAATGGAAAATTTAGCAAGCTCTACTGCCTGGATTCCCAATATGCAATCAGACTCATCTTCAGCTTGAAAGATTTCAGTCCTTTAGAACATGCAGTGCAATGACTATTTAAAGTGCCTTGGAAGAATTACAGCTGTGAAATGTTAATTTGGTGCCTGAAATATAAAGGTTGCTACATTCTAAAAATTGCTAGGCATGTTAAGATGTTATTATGAGTCCACTAAATAGTCTTGTATTAGGCCTCATTCATTGAATGCTAACATACACCCACTTTTTCCTTTAACACGCCCTAACTCCTTTATCTAAATTTTCCATTTTTAACCTACTTCTACCAAGCTTTATAAATCACCACTCTGATTATCCCTCACAGATTTATGCTGGAATAAATCTGTCGAACCACTGGAGTACTGAACCACATCCATCTAAACCAAAACAACAAAGAGAAGGAAAGTGGTGGAAAGGAACAGAGAGGACAGAGATGCCAAACTTTAAAATCAAATCACAGTAGCAATGCTCCAACCTTCCAACCACCCAAAGATTCAGTTACAGAAGTTAAATAACTACAAAATGTCTCCTAAGCTGAAAGGAGGACCTTAACACAACAGAGGACCCAAAAATCAAGAGACAAGGGTGATACATTTGTACCTTTTTCAACTGAAAAGTTGACAGGCTAAGTTAGTAACAATCTCTTTCCTACATAATCACTTCATCTTCCTGGACCGTCTACCAGTTCTCCAGTTCTGTTGATGTACAACCTCAAATTCAACTGTTAAACAATCCCACAAATTACCTTTCATCTTTTAACCACTGTTCATCCATCTTTTCTTGCCATCTCTCAGGTGGAGCTTCCAGCCACGCGTTGAAATACCGAACAATACCTGGATGCTCAAGTTTAGCTAATGCCTTGACTTCCCGCATCACCTTTTCACGAGCCAGCTCCCTAGGATTTGGGGTGAGAAGAAAAACAGAGACACTGTCACATAAAACAACAACATAGCACAGAAGTTTCTGCAAAGGAATTTAATCAAAGATAGCCCAGTATAAACCAGGCCAGTAGTATTGCTCTTCACACCAAAAAACAGGTATGTCTTAAATCCCCCAGAGTAACTCCTTTAGGTTAGAAGTGTGGAGGAACAGTATTGTGCTCATAACAGTTAAGTATTTAGTCATCCTTTTTCAAGTAATTACGGGCAGTAAAACTGAGAAGAAAAGGTTCATCTTTCTCTCACTGTTCACAAGGATAGAAAAAAGACCACTGAACAGCAATATTTTACAGGGATGTAGAAGACACTGACACAAAAGAAGACAGACTGTAATGCCTTAGTATTTCTTTTTTAACTGGCATAACATAAAGAGACTGCATAAAGACTATCTCCATTCTATGGACAGGAAAGCAGGTAGCCTGCTATCTTACTGAAGTTAAACTCTCTTCAATAGACCATAACTGGATCAAGTGAAGTCAGATGGTTTTATTTAATGGGTTTGAATATGCTTGGAAAAGAAGAATTCAGGCTACCTTAAAATTCTGAACAAAACCTTTAAATAGTCACTTATATTTAACACATTAAATATAAATAGTAATTCTAGATTTCATAGCTTTACCCCCTCCCTCTACTGGCCTGCCTGTTGCTGTTCTAACTTGAGATTTCCAGAAGCAGTGTCTCCCATCTCCCACTAAAAGGAAGTGCTGCAAGCTCTGTGTAGGGTAATTCAGGAGCATGGCTTGACCACCTATGACTGAAAGAAAAGGTAGGGGTTGTGGGACCAGAAAATGAAACAAATGGACAAATGGAGTCAGAAAAGCTGGTGAGGGAGAGAGAAGAGAAAGAGAAGGTGGAGTAGGAAAGGTAAGGAGAGGAAGGAGAGAAGCAAATTAACAGTGCTACAAATAACTGGCCCTGTTATCAAAGGCTCTATTCATCAAGGACATCAAAGGAGTTCCCATGTAGCTGCAGCATCCTCACAAGGGTCCTGCTATGCAAGTATTTTAGCCAAGCAGGTCACCCTTCTGCTGTGACTGCACATGCCAAATTCTCGATGCCAAACTATGTCAGCCCCCCGCATTAAAAAGTGTGTCGTTCATCCTAATGTAGTATCTGGGAAACCGGTTCAGGAACAGATGGTTCAGTGTAGGATGGGATCCCACCATTCATTCATTACCTCTTCTATATCTCAACAAACTCATTCATTACCTGTTAGGTAAACGGATCCTTTTGATAGCATAGTTGCAGTCATCCACTTTATTTCTGGCTTCAAAAACAACTCCAAAACCTCCACGACCCAGACACTGAATTGGTTCAAAATCTGTCAGATATCTAGGAGGAGAAGGGTTTGAGGAAAGGACAGAAGAATGGAGGGATGACAGAGGAGAAAAATAAAGTCATTTATGACTCAGAGTGACATATTTCTGTACAGGCAAGACATGTTGACTGACTTGAAGCATTTCTTATCTTTTTTCCCTGCTCACCCACTGAGGCAATCAGATGGTTACCTATTCATGAAATGGACAGTTGCCGATTATGCATTTATTCAGTGTCTATCACAACCAGGCAAGATCCATTATGCATGCACATGACAAACTGAAGAAGCTTTTCAGAATATTGGGTTGCATGCTTACTGGATCATGGACCACGAGTACGTAGCCTAAGTTTCTATACCCAAACTAGGTGGTGACAGCTAAGTATTTTCTGAATTATGATTTGCCTTTAACCTCACCCCAAATAAATATTTCTGCAACTAGTCCTTCTAAGCATCCCTTCTGAAACATTGCTGTTATTAAATCGCACTACCTTTCTTATTCTTCCTCATTTTAAATACTCCAGTTCTTAATTTTAGTTACAAAGGTACAGGCAATGGTCACATTTTCTCCAGCGTATCAGGACATGCCTCTATATGCTCTGTCTTAAAGAATTCCTTTGAAACAGCAACAAAAGTTTGTTCCAAATATAGTCTGCTTATTCTGCAGTGTATAAAACATTATCTGTTTCCAACTGCAATTGCCATTCTCTGCTTTAATCCGTGAATATAGAAACAGGCGGAATAAACACCGATTTGATTCTTGAAGTTCTTATCTTCCATTTCACGTATCAGCAGGAAATATGGGAGCAACGTTCCTGATCACAAGTATCCTGTGGACTCTCTGGGACTGCTTAGACTAATCATAACTGCAATCTCCCATCGGGAATGGGGTGACAGGGTTCTTTGTGTCAGTTGCCAATTATCCTGCAAAGTCACAGGACTAGGACAGGTAAGAACAAGTGAACACCAACTCTTTCCTCCAGACAGCATTGGTTCTCACACTGACTAAAAACCCTGTACCTGTGGTGTTGGACTGAGCTCACCTTGACACGTATCCAGAGTTCTTGACATCACTCCAGCTGGTGTCTTTAACATCTCCACAATTGGGCTCATATTTACTATCAGTCTGACACTGTGTTTCAGATTCCTTCCGCAGCTAACAAGGGTTACCAAAACAAGAACAAAAACCAACCAAACAAAAAAATTAGACTCCTTAAGAACGTGAGACCAGTTTGAACCCCTAGGTACGGCATTAAATAATTTCAGTGTAAATATCTCCAAAGATGTCAGATAAGGTAGAAGCAGTCTAATCTGCTTGCTGAAGCAGTTAAGCAAATTGCACATGGCAGCTGACAGCCTTCACAGATAGATTAAACAGTAAATTTAGGCTCTCTTGATTTTGTTACCTCATTAGTTATTAACTTATTAACAGTACTCACTGCAGAATCAGAACTGAAAGAAAAAGCTCAAATAATACCTTCAGAAAAAATATACTCACTCTGCTGTAAGGGTGGGGATGGAAAAGTTTGCGTACGATGAAAGTTGTGGCCGCAATGCAAAATATAATGGTGCCAACAATTTCTTTCCACCAGTGAAGCAGAAGAACAGGATCTTTTTTGCGAATGTTCTTGTAATTAGTATCATCAAAAAATCTAACAGTGATCTGGGTGCTACGTTTATTTCTCTCTCTCTTGTAGTAGGGTAAGTAATAACCATTATCTGTGTAAAAAAGACACAAAGAGGGCATAGATTGACTTGTAGGTAACTACAACACAATTTTGTCTTCTCATTAATAGGTTTCCTCAACAAACACAGGGTATTTTTGTTCACGTCCCATGACTTTAAACAGTACATAAGCAAATTCAGTCAACCAAGGCGGTGGATTCCACAGCAACTACATCTCCAGTCAAAGTTTACCACGTCAGAAGGCCTGACCTCTGATGGCTTTAAACCAGAATACCTCCCACATCGAAAACTTTACACTGCCAGGCTGAGTCTCTAGCACCGTTAGCAAATTCTGAAAAAAATAATAATTCACAAGCTTTTCCCACTCAGACCCACTATCAGTGACAATACCAGCACACACAGTATCTCTACAGGAGCAATTTGTGGCGCTCCAAAGTGCTTTGTGTGGCACTAATTGTACGTACACCACAATTTGGAAATCCTAGCTTGGGCAATAATTTCCTGGTTCATTACATGTTAAAAAAACCCAAAACATATTTAAGATCAAACACACGGCCAGTTATTGAATTTCATAATTAATAAATGCATAAACCTGGCTCTTTGAAGCTTCAAAATTTGGGACTTCCACCTACCATATGGATACTGCAGAACTGAAAGTGCTCCATTACTGTACTCTTCATGAGAATATTTGTCATTGCTGAGACACTTATCAAACTCGTCAGACCCCACCAACACTGGAGTCCTGGAAGGAGAATCTAAGCATAGAAAAAACACAATTTTCTGAGCTGAACTGTTATAAAAATTATATTCTTGTATGAATTTCATGGCAACTCCAGTTGCATAATCTTAGAAAACGTCTGTTGGACCAGACCATGAGAACCAAAATTAATGCAAGGAACATTAGGAAGTGTATTTTAAGGTAACTGTTAGTTGAGCCTGCCAAAATACTAGTTTTGGACAAGTCAATTCACTCATTCACATCACTGCAAAAAACTTCTTCTTTTTGTAGAAAAATTCGATTTAGAAAAATCAACATTTCATTATTAAAAAAAGACCCTGTAAAGTCCATAGTAAAAGAAAGCAGACATTAAACATTTAATTAGAAACAATTAAGTTATTAATAAAGCACAAGGATAGTTCCTGAACCGGTTTACAGCTGGAAACATTAGACTAGTTTGGTACATATTGGAAACCAGAAAGATGTCCTGTCTTTTCAGAGCTAGGATAGTAAATGAAACTTTGAATTGTTACTTACGGATTAGAGGTTTCCATTTCACTTTGGGAAGAGGAATAATTGCATTATCATTCCTGGATTCCAGAGCCTTTGGGTTGGTTGGGAATTTCTCAGAAATTCTGACTGATGACTGAAGATACAGCTGGCCCCTGTACATACCTGAGTAATAAACCATAGAGCATATTAGTCTAACATTTAGTTCTCTTCACCCCCAGAATAAAATTGCCCAGTTAAGATACGTGGTTAACAATATTTTTTAAAATACTTCTTTATACTTTGAGAATCTGAGATACTGACTCTCGTTACTAGGCTGGATGAATTCAAGTAATACACTCCTTTTTATTTTAGAAAAGCAAGTGATCAGGACATCTCACTTTCACTGCTGGAGAGCTGAGGCTACAGAAAAATGCCAGCAACTTTTAAGAGCTATGAAGCAGCTTGGGCTTTGCACAGCTGAGACTTCTTTCAAACTTCCTGCCCTTGTTAATACCAGTACATATTACTCCTCAACAGCCATTACCAGGAAGGCTAGAACAATATGGCTTCTTCCAAGTGTTATTCTTTAACTGTATAACTACTAACGGGAAAGCTACAAGGTGTAAAGACTTACAGAAAAAGGCTAAGGCAAACAAAGTCTTAGAAAACCAAAGCACATTCGCCTCCCAGAAACAGACAGACAGCTGAGAGGAAGAAGGCCCTGGGGCCACTCTATTTCTAATTGTCACAAACCACATATCAAATGAATTCTGACAGCTGGATGAAAACTTAGTCACATAAAATTTTAACTGAAATTTCTTCATGGTAAGTTACTGTAGTCAGTGTAGAGGAAAAAATGAATGTGACAAATTAGCAGGCTGGATGGAGATATTGCTTATCGAGCAGTAAGACTGCCTTGTTAGCTATAAAACTATCTTTAAAAGTTTCCGGATTTTCAGTCATCTCCAATGTCCTGAAACTACAAAGCAGTGAACATTTCAGAATCAAAAGGAAAAGATTTACAGTTTTAAAATTTTAAAAAATCAATCTTAACTATCACAGCTTAGGCTCAATGGTCATAGATATTAATTCTGCCATAGCCAAAGGAATATTGTATGTTCTGTAATTGTCAGGATTTCTAAGATAGGTACACAGAACTCTGACTTTGAATGACAACAGCAAAGATGACCAGAGCAGGCTAGGAAGAGATGAGAATGCATCTCTACCTTTTGAAACTCTTTAAATCAAGTCAGGGTGCCTTTCTGGGATATAAATGTTAGTGAAGCCTCAATTTTGTGGCTTTATAAAGCAGTGTGGGTTAAATTTAACAGCCTTCATTATGCAGAATATCAGACTGGATGTTTAAAGCTCCTCTTAACTGCAATCTACCAGTACAGAAAGATCTGCTTTACTACAACATCAACAGAGAAAAGACTAGTATTTACTACAGAAAATGCAGCAGTCTGTGTCTCACCCAAGTAGACACTGGATTCTGTGGCCCCTCTGGCAGCTTCCACAAGATCTTCTTCATCTTCCAAAACTTCATTGTTTGCAGTGTAACTTGTGTCATCAAACAGACTGATTGGAATTACTTTGCCATCCTTAACTAGCCATGCAGAAGCAATTGGAGTGCAAAACTGAAGGAGAGAGAGGTAACTGGAAAATTAATGTTGAATTAACTAGCTATTATATAAAAATAATGCTAATCAATGTGCTTAAGTTCCTTGTTTTACTTTTTGTAACAGATGTAGCAGCTCAAAGCCGCAACTTCAGGTAACCAAATTACAAGCAGATGTGTGCTTCTTTACAAAAGATAGCACCTGAAACCCAAGATGAAAGACATCATCTATGATGCTGTGAAACTCCTGCTTTTGTAACATTTGATATTCTGCCTTTTCCCCTACCTGGTATTCCCACTCCAGATGTCCTCCTCGTTTGTTAAAAGCCATCACCTTCCAGTCAGCTACCGAGACCTTTATCACTGTATCTTTCATTATAGCTTCCTGCTCATCCACATCTGAAATAATTTTTGTTTCTTCTTTGTTCATATTTGATTTAAAATTGCTCTCAATATATCCCGCTCTAGTTTCAATATCTGGGACATAGCGCAGCTCAAAGTGACCAACGCTGAAATTCCACCTTAAAGAGAAAAATATTGTAGAAACAACTTATATATTCCAAGGAAGTCCCAAAGCCTCCATCCAGACGATTCTTAAACTGAATTACCTATATTTGGCCCATATTTTCTCAGTAAACTCTCAGACTGTCAGACAAACACAACTGTACCAGGAGGGGGAGTGCTAATCCAGAATACAAACCAAACAAGCTGAAAAATCTTGTCCAACCTGATGGGTGAGCTGAGAAAACTGCTGGTGAAGTAGGGCCAATGGCATTAAAGGTTTAGTATATGGAGAGGGCAATTAAAACCTCCAAGTAGCACAGTTGGGTCTGTTTAGTAGGAAAACGTTATGTAGCTGATGAAAGCAACAAGCATAAAGCATTTAGGAAGCAGCATTTTACACAAGACATTTCATTAATAAAGCAGATTTAATTTGAAACATAATGTTTTTCAAGCTGGGGAGGGACAATGCCTTTTGTTTTGTTTTGTTTTAATCCCACGAACAACCTAATGCAGGATCTCTTACAGGTACTTCATAATACCAGGATTGCTCATATCCCATAGGTTAACACTGAAAAAATACAACTGTATAAGGAACACAGAGTGGTCTTGCATAGCCAAAAGCTCTTTAATTTTTGTAAAGCAACAAAATAGGGCAGAAACTGAAAATTATTTTCAGAAAGAGAAAAAATATTTTTTTTCCTTTTTCCATGATAAAGCCCAATGCTGTAGAGAAGATACCGATGAGGAAGGATGGCAAGTTTGTGTCTTGAACAGCAAGAAGGGGGAAAAAATTTCTTGAACAGTATGTTTGAGTACCCAAGTTTCTTAAGACCAGTCTGGCAACCACCAGGAGCCCAAACTGTCTCCTTAAAGAATTTATGCCCTTATGGTAGAAGTTTGGCATATCTTACATAGATTTATTAAAAGTTTTTCTTTCTCTAGATTAAAACCGCAGGTCTATCCTGTAAATTGCAAAGCAGCCATACTGTGTCACCAGGAAAGCACCTCTGTTTCTGACAAAGACAGGAGGATTCTGGTGCACAAGATGTCATGCTACATTTTTGAAAGAGATGTACAAAGGGAAAAGTATGTTTTTATGACATATCTCTCCCTGCCAATATCAGTCTCCAACAACCACAGAACCCAAGACTTCTCTTTTCAGACATCTGATCTGCTAATCTATTGGAGTTCTAATTAGGTTATCTCTGATATGCTACAGATGCACAACCTGTCAAATCCTGCTGCAAACAGAAGAGGGAGCACGAGGAACAGGGAATGACTAGTTCTGCACTAAATTGTTGGGCAGTTATTGTATATGTATGGCAACCAGCCCTTTAAACCTGTATTTTATGAAGTGGGGTTTGCGGTTTCTTTAGTAGAATACACATCTGTATTTGTATAGAAATCTCAGTGTATTCAGACTTCAGTGTGACAGCATTACAAAAGTCACAGATCGAACCAGTTCCTACAGCTTGTAAAGAACAGACCACCTTCCTATGAAATTAACAAAGTAGATTTAAGAATGGGACTTTTAAAAAATAAGACTGAAGACATTTTAAAATATCAACTTAAAACGAAAGCTAAAGACATCAAGTATAAGAAAAACCCACAGTGACAATTACCATGTTTACCATGGCACAGAACTTAAAAGTGAATCAGTAGGTCATAAGAAGACTTTTAAACTGTCTCCTTTGCACAAAATTCAACAATTGGAACAAACATTAGTGACATTTGCCTTGTGCACTAGAGCAGTGACAAACTCTCTGAGGTATGCAAGGACAAGGAAAGTAATTTGCACTTGATTTAGAGGGAATAAATACATGCGCATGTCTTTTCTGCCTAATCATCTGTAAAACTGAAGTTGAAGTCATTTTTCAAAAGCACTGAGGAGCAAAGGGGTTAGATCCTAGTCAACAATCTGGCGGCTTCCTTTGGTTAACAGTCTAAACTCTGTTGTGCAATTCCTAGTCTAAGGAGAGTTAAAAAGGTCAAATCCTTAAAACATTACGTATTAAGAACTTCCCTCTATTCGATTGTTTCTGAACAATTCTTACACTTACTTTTCATTGCCGCTGCGTGGACCAACGGCACGGACTGTTTTCTGGGTTCGGTGTAGCAGGAGTGTCTCTTCCTGCTCTGCTTCATCATCATCCCACCGGCGACAGCCCATAGCTGAGCAGATGTACTTCACCTAAGGGATGAGGCAAGAGACTTGCACATGCTTCGAAGTTCTGAAGAACTTCAAGACAAACAAATGTTATCAACAGCAATATTCAAAGCTAACCATCCTTACAACACGTTTTTGGCTCGCAGGCGATTTGGGGCTCTGTGATTCTATATGCTCGACTTGTGGGATGTTGAAAAGCCTGGTTTAAGTGATAAGGGCTTTTCAGAACTAGAATTTTCAAAGGATTCTAGTAACTCTACAGTTTGGGCTATTTTGACTACCTTTTGACTGTATTTTGCACACATTTCTACTTCTAACAGACAGAAACTTTAGCTCTCTCTTTCTCCACTATTTCTACGGACATGGAAAAAACATTCCCACAAGACCCAAAAGCATAATCCTGCTTTCGTGCCATATTTGTCTCAGCATAACTCCATTAGCTTCAAATGAAGTACTATTGATTTATATAAAATAGTGCAGAGCCTTCCCCCTTTGCCTTGTCAGCTATTAAAGGGGAAAGATGACTGTACTTAACTCTCAGTCACAGAGACTTTGCAACAGTCCCAGTCTCAAACAGAATTTGGATTATACGGGCAACCGTATTTTGAAAAAGCGAGCTGAACACACTTTCAGCAAGTCTGAATGGACGTCGTACTGCCAATGACAACAGACTGCCCAAACTCTTAGCGACGAAGAGTCAGGCACTATTTCCTGTATGAGGCACCTTTGCTACTGTGAGCATAAGCCAGGAATCAAAGCAGAAACCAAAGTTTCCACTTCCTGAGCAGTGGGGGAGGAGCGGTCTGTTGGTGCACAGTGCCCTCTGCTATCAATGAAGAAATCAAAATGATTTCATGAACTTGCATTGGGTCTACACTTTTTATCACTAGTGATCGCTCTACACCATGCCATAGAAGTGTTTGACATGAAAATTTACGGTCAAAATGAAAAAAATGATTTTGTGGAAAACAAACATTGGAAGTTTAAAACTTTTTAACTGAATCTATCTTTTAACTTGTTTTAAAATGCACTGACATTTTTGATTTAGTAAATGTTTGTTACTACACAAAGTATCTACAAGCATTTTAATGATATCTGACATTAAGGAGCAGAAGGGGGGCATCAATTCTTGGTCTCTGAATAATGCAATTAATTCCTGTGCTTTTTCTAGCCCTTTTTTCTTCTGTGTTTTTTCAAAATATACAACTTTTAACCAATGGATTTTAAAAGAATACCTTCTGAACCCATCAGATAGCAAGCAGTTTTCAACTTAACTTTTGCATATGACCAAAATGTAAGGAGAACTTCTTCTAACAGATAGAAAACTTGCTGACAACTACGTGTCTTAAACTTTTGCATATGTTGAGTGTTTTTCTTGTTTTTAACCAGCTATCCCTCATTAGTTGCAAAAAAATCTGAAATTAGTTGCGAAAGAACTATGTCACTGAAAGCCTTCTTTGGTATGCAGTAAGCTGAACAACGAAGTACTTCAAGCAGAGCAATATGACAAAGCTGAACTCCTCTCCCAGCTCGGCAGAAAGGGGTCATCCCTCTTTCTTCCCCTCACTCACCTCTGGTCACAAAACCCCTGTCCCTTCCCTTGTGCTGGCTCTAGCACTCCCCGACCCCTGGCTGAGCTGGCTACAGCTAACCCAGCACAAAACTAATCCAATAAAAAATGAACAGTTTTCTGTGGGTGTTAGCAAGTTGAACCAACTTAGCAAAGGGTGAGACAAGTGTTAAAGCCAGCAGAGGGGATTCAGCAGGATCTCACAGGCAGGAGGAGATTGCAGCGAGGGGCTCAGCCACACCATCTAACTGCACCTTAGCCTTACTCCAGCCTGCTGAATCTATTGCCCCAGAAGCTCGGATTCTGCTCTTCTGTGCCATGCAGCTGTATACTTGAGCTGTACTGAAGTTTAACTCTCAAGAGCAACCTATTTGCAAGTCAGTGCTCGAAGCACACATACACAAGGCACCTTTCAGGCTCTTACCTTCCCTGAGTATGAGCTCAGCCCATAGGTTGTCAAAGACTTTCCCCCAACTAAGACAACATCCTCGCCAAATTTGTAGGATGACTCAAGAAGAGATTCAACTGTGAAAGGAACTGCTTCCATGCTCTCTCGATCCCGATCCCACTGGAAAAGGTCCCCATCCAAGGAAGGGATTATCATCTTATTTCCAAACACCTGAAATAATTGAAAGTTAGCTACCATTTAACCACAATTTTATCAAAACACACAGATCATAAATAGAAACAGAAATGGTGTACAAGCAAGAACAGTGCGTTCTATTCCAGTGTCCTGTTTTATGTTTTTTTATCCCTGAATCTTATTTTTCAAAGTTATACTAAAGACAGAAAACGTTCAGGCATTCAAATCAACCCTGTATTTCACTATTCTTAGTTAAAAAACAGTTCAGGGTGTGACACTTCTTCCACTGTAGCAAAACAGTTTAAAGCTCAATTGATTGATAGATGAGTATTCATCCAAACTGTAGAAGATATGATACGAGGAGAAGCATTCTTGAAGAAACAGTCCCTGGTTAAAGTGCAAGTTTTGCAGATTGTTTGTGATCGATTCCAGACAGTGACATTGTAGGTAAAGTTCTACTTAACTGGTGATTTTTTTCCAGACCTAGTTTACTGCTGAACACAGAATCAATCATTCTCACTGGATCAGAAGACTGAACTTGGTTTTAAAAGAAAAGCTGAGGTTGTATGTTAACTCTTTTACAATTAATGACTACTGCAGAATATCTGTCCTCCTATAAAGCAAAAAGAGCAATTACCATTGAGATCAGAGCTCATATTCCACCCTTTGCCTTTCCAGACAGTTAAATCTAACTTCTCCTCCCCAGAAAGTCTTATGTTTAAGTATACCGTTCGTTTAAAACTTGCCTGGCTTTTTCTTAAACAGACAACAAGTCAAAAAAATATCTTCACCAGGATACAGCGTTTCATCCATTACACTGAGATTTTCAAGGAGATCCTAGTTCGGAAGTATGAGTCATTGTCAATGGGTACTAAGGGACTTATTAAGAAACTCATTATCAGCATGATAGACCATAACTAATACTGTGGAGCCACAGTGGCTGTGCCCATCAAGAACAGTGAGAAACTGTAATCCACATAATCTTAGCTTTTGAGGATATGGATTAATATAGAAGATTTTAATGCGTTTTCAGAACCTCTGGCCATTTGGGCAGTATCCTACAACATAATTACATTAAATTCAGATACTTTACACATCAGGATTTAAAGACTACTTCTGGTACATGCATATTAGCCACTTTAAACAAAATATTCCTGCTCAGACTCCAAGGCACAGATACGTATTATGACGCCATACAAAAGATCCAGAAGGTTTCTGGTTATTATTTCTGGAGCCGCTGTGAGGATCTGAAACCACATCTTGTACGTGATTAAAATTCTCTCTAACTTGAGACTTTTTATTCCTCTAACTGGGTCACAGACGAGCAAACAGCATTAAACATAGTTGGGATTCACCTAAACAAGCAGGGAAAGACAGATCTGGTAAATGTGTGCGTGTCACAACTAATACCTCTTCTTGCACTGTTTGACATGCCTTATTCAAAGAGAAAATTTAGGTGAGTTACCTGACAATGCTGGTGACTGTATTTAAGATCCCTAAAGGATCCAACACCGATGCTTTCTGGCTTTGAAAAGCCTCATGATGACTGACAATTAAAATAAAAAACTCCTCTCAGGAGCACAATGTGTAATTGAAGAGACGATAAAAATAAACCCTTGAGAGTAGCTGCAAAGCTCTTTACAAAGCAAAATGAGGTATGCTCTCTCCTTCCCAGATATTTACCTTATGGCAAAAAAGGCCAAACATCCTAGAAGAGACATTGCATGAGATCTGTTATGCACAAGAAATGTTACATTATGGTCTACCATTGGGGAGGAAAAATACACACACATGGCTCTCTATATATGCTTACAGAAATAAACCAACAAAAAAGCAAAAATTTGTGCAGGGAGGAGTCATTTGTAGAAATCACCTGATCAGTGGAAAAATAAAACAAACAAATAAGGTTTACATAAGCATTCACATTGAAGAGCAGCCTTGCGATCCTGAGAAACAAAAGCATGCAGATTTTGGAAAATACCTTTTTAGAAACAAAACATGCCAGTGCCAAAGTTGCAGCTGTAGCCATGTTGGAGTATCTTGTTAAAACATTCAACACAGAAGAGTAACATCATAAAACGTTTCTGTAATATATTCTTTCAGAAATACATAATAATTTTGATAATGACTGTTACGCTGTGCAGCTGTCACTTTGCATTAATAAATCCTCTGGAAGGTTTCTTCCTGCATGTGGTCCAGATACCTGCAAGTAGTTTGGAGGTCCATGCTCACCTCCAGCAATATGAGATATTCCATATATAAATAGAAACAAACAGCAAAAGTTCTTTTCATAAGCAGCTTTCCAAATATACAAAAGCCAAACCAACTCCTGTACCACTGTTTCAGCACGCAGAGCCCAAGCTCATCAAACCCAGCCACCAACTGACTTTAAGTTGGATCCTGAAGAAATTCTACTGGCCATCAGTCAGCTAAATTCATATAGCGTGGTCAAACTAGACACATGCCAGTGGCAGCTAGACAGCCACTCGCAAGTTCACACTTTCAGATACACTTGCTGGAAGCCACAACCGCAATGGCTTTGTAACGGCGTGCTCCGAAGGCTGCAGACCATCCCATCACTGTGCAAAGAGAGGAGGCAGAGGTGCAAACTGCCCGGAAATCGCCGCCGAGCAAGGGAGACTCTCGGTGGGTAACTCCGTGAGCTCTGGGGACAGCGTGACACATGTCACCTTAAGCATCTCGCTTGTCCTGAAGCTCTTGCTCCAGGGCCTGAGTAGGAAATCTTCCACTAGCAAACAACAGGCAAAATGTTGACCATTTCTGGGAACCACACACCCTAATTCCCAACACGCATGAAGCTCACTCAGCGACACGTGCTCGTGTACTCCCAAGATATGGGTCAAATCAGGTCATGGCTTGTATGCCTTCAAAAATTCCCTGACAGTGGGGTACTGCCTGCTCATCTGTTAAAACCTTCGTCCCCATAATCTGCAGAGGACAGATGAGAGTGTTTCGGTCAGCTCTGCTGATCACCTGCCCGTGCTCCCACCTTGAGGGTGCCTACGGGAGCAGCACGTCCTGTGTGACATTGGGAAAGAAAGGCTGAGAAAAGACACAACTGCTGTCGGTGAACACATCACAAAAGGGAGCGCTGGCAGCAGAAAGAGCTATTGCACTGAAGGACAATGCCAGAGTACGAGCAGATGGGGTTAAACTGACCATAAGTAAATGCAAGCTAGATGTTTGAGCTACTAAGCATCACAAAGGTAGTATTTCAGAACAGAGAAAAAAAAATAATCACCTTCTTTTAAGATTAATCTATCTATAAATTGGGTTATATGCAGGGTGCTGACAAGGGACTGGCACCTGATTACCACAAAGGTCCACTTTTACTAAAATAGCCTTATTTAAAGAATGGAGCGGGTATGCAAATGTGCATACTTGCAGGTGTGCACACACAGGCACATAACAAAAGGCATTTGTGGGCACTTGTGTTGACATCTTCTAAATGAGCAGTTTAGCCAGAGGCTTTAGAAGGACTTTAATAGTAACAACTCGTATCCGAGTTATGCAGCTCATTCTCTAGTACATCAGAAGCAGCAAAGGGACTTTCCTTGAAAGTACCAGCAGCTAGCATCGGCATGCAGCTCAGGTAAAGGAATGACATCACCCTGTATCTCAAAAGCATTACCTCATCTCCTAATCCAAGGAGTGAGTCACCCAGGCAGTCAGCTGCAAATCTCTTGGCACAGAAAATGTAGGTTACCAGGATGCACTTACACATTCCTCTGATCTGTCAATGTAAATAGCTATTTGTTCAGCTTCATTGGTCAGCAATATGGCACATAATTGTTAAGTGGCTTGTCTTTCAGAAGTAACACTTAAAAAAAAAAACCCCACATTAACTATCGAGCCCTAAATGAGACGCTGCTCTTTTGCTCATTAAGAGTTTGAAGCTGAAGTTCGCCATTGGCTCGGCGCAGGGTGCCGCAGCCCTATCAGCGGCGCTGGCTGCTCAATCTCCAGGCCGACGGGTGAGGTAATGCAGTTTCTAAAAAGCCTTCACAAAAAAGCAAAAAGGCATAACGATCCGAAATGGCATACGCTACCAGGGAATTTGCTGTCTAGACTTTTTACTGGAAAGGAGGGCACTGCACGCGAGGTTCCACAGCAGGTTGATTGGTGCAGGAAGAAAGCTGCTGATTTATAGCAGTGGAGATAAACAACAAAAAACAAACAAAAAAAAATTTGTGTAAACAGAGATCAAAACAAGCTGAAGTACTAAAGCTTCCACGAGCTGTTTAACAGTAAGCGTGACATTCATTTCCCATGCCCAACACACTTTATCATATGAAGCAAAAATCAATCAGACACATCTGAAACAAGCCTGGTGCCAAAACAGTCAACAGTATTGTTTTCAGATGGGCTGGACTTTCCAGTAACTCCAAGGAAATAACTAAGCACAGGTAAAATATTTTCCTTAGAATAGAAAGTGTTATATCTTTGTTTTTCTAACACTTCAGCTTGTGGGTTTCAAACCTTACTTTTACCATAAACTGCAAGAGCTTCATCCCAGTTACTGATTAACGAAGACTAACCTATAAGATCTTAAATGAGGAGGGTACCTATTTTTTTCTGCTACGATTACCTCTACAATAGGATCACTGTAGCAAACAGGATCAAAGCCAATATCAGACAGGTTCTTAAGAAAGCTACTTCTCAGTGAGAACTACAGCTTTTAAGTCCCTTGAAAATTAATCTAGGCAACATATTAAAAGTCACATATGGCAGCTTTACTCTAAAGGGTAGAAACAAGAGTCTGCACAAACAAATCTGGGAAAGCAAAAGCAATCATTGTTTTCCACATTTTTTAAAAAAATTCATAGGCATACAGTAATACAGGTGTCCTGACTATAAGAGTTTACAGATTTCTCAGGCAAGTTACATATATACACACACGCACACACTGGCAAGGTCTTGAGACACTCCTAGTTCAGGTTCGTCTGGAGCTGATTTATTGTCTGCGCTTCTTTGGTACCCGTGCAGGGAGGTATCTGCACAGATGCACTGGTTTATTACTTCCTTCCAATATAATATGTTATTTCTCCTCTTCAGCTTGGATTTCAGGATGTGGATTCATCTGTTTTCCCTTCAGCTACCTGCAGAAATCCTGAAGCACGGGGTTCTACAAGGTTGACAGCATACTATTACTAAAAGGCAAATCCTAATCAAACAGGAGTATGCTGGGATGAAGGGCCAGCTAGAGTCTAAGGAGGTATTTTTCTTCAAACTTTCTGCGAGGCCCACAACATCACCGCTTCCTTAAGAAGGGAACAAAGAACCAGGCACTAGTACAATCTTTTGAAAAACAAAGGCTGTCAAGTTAAGCTATTCCACTGCCTAAAGCACTGGTAAAATAGCAAAGTATTCTTCAGAGCATTTCGTGCTCTTTAACCAGTCAAGGAAGAGGAAAATTGACTGCAAAGGGGAGTCCATGATTTACATCAGCAAAACAACCTTCTGAGACATGTTCAAGGGCAACAAGGAAGCTGAAGCAGGAAACGCCAACAGACAGGTGGTTGTTTTGTCTACAGAAACTCTCCTTCCTGTGAATGCCATTACTTCTGATCTCAGCACTACACTTGTTTATGAAGTGCATACCTGTCCCCTGCTTCTGTTGACCATCTTCAAGACCAGGACGGTGAGAAAGGCTGCACTTGGACACCTGATGAATCAGTATTTTATGAGGCAGTTTATGGAGGCAGGATTACATGGCTGTCCTCCTCTGAAGAGGTAAGAGCCAGCCTGTGCCAGAGCAGCGTATCAGAGAAGCCATGGAAATAGGGTTAATCTCAGCTGGGGTGTGACACCCCAAAAGGGCACACTAGCTCTGCACAGCCATAGCAAGTGTAGGTGTTTCTCAAACCTCAGGATGATTTTTATCACCAGGCTCTACGGTACACCCAGAAACCGGAGCTCACAGGATTTGTCAAGTGATCAAACCTGGTCCCCTGCTCCTGCACATGTTAACATCCATATGACAGAAGTCTGTCTTCTCCCTCCGCCATCGCCCATACTCCATGAGCTGGTAGTTTCTGTTTCATTTTTAATTGATTAGAGAAGATTGGGCCAAGTCATAAACATAACTTTCACAGCCCTGTGTTTTGTGTATGTTGGGCGCATGAAGTGATGCTGTAATCCTGTACTTGGATGAGCACTAGAGAACTCGTCTGAAAGCTCCTTTTTTCTCTCTCATCAAAGCAACACCTGCAACGCCCTTCCAACAACTTTATTAAATACTACAGTTAGTATCTCTGTCGTGATTCTACACTTCAGATCTTAAAATCTGATCGGGTGCAGGGAAACGGAGGAACCGCAATGTGTTAACTGGACCACTCCAGCTTCAAAAGAGATCAGGTCCCCAATACTGTTTGCCATGCAATCAAACAGACCCTTCTTCTGAAGACTAGCAAACTAAAATACCACCGTTACTTTAATCATAGTCAAACAAGACTCGGGGTTTTGACTACAGAGATGCCAGCCTGCTCTGCTTCCATGGTAACAGACTTTTAAAAACTGTTCTCCTTAATAATAAAAAAAAAACCCTCATGGTGCTTTAAGAAAGATTTTATTTTGACATTATTCCATCCCCCTCTTTAACGTGGCAAGTTTTACTAATAAGAAAAGACTGCAACAATCTTTTGGAACTTAAGAGCAGTCCTTTCTGAGACAAACCAGAGCTGCTGCTACTGAGCCCACCACTGAGCTCCTTAAAACTAATAGCACATAAGGGAGAAGATTAGTGAAGAAAATGAAAATTACCCAGAACTTTGCCTCTACAGAAGCAGGCCCTGTATAGAAGCTTATTAGCCACCATGTCAAAATTGGTACTGTTCTAGCACTGGGATGTTTTAAGATGTCCACCCTCCTTGCCAACACTCTCTTGCAGCCTACCCGGGCTCCTACAGCACCAAACCTAAGCAAGACGCTTCTCTTCAGAGATGGGGAGAATGGGCAATAGCAGAAGCCCATGCCACTTTGGGGGTCCAGGATTTAAGCTGATCTCTGTCAGTCCTTGTGTGTTTCTTCCTCTGGCCCTGCCTGGTCAGGGTGCTTTCTTAGAGAAGGACAGAGTCCATGTATCTTGAAAAATTAAGTCACAGAGCAACTGCTGTAGGAAAGCAAAGCCCAGTACAGGAGAAGATCAGAACATGGCACACGCCCAATCTCCTCTTTCAAGGATGTGAACGAAGTAGAGCGCACAAAACATGCAGTGACTCTGACAGAGATTAGTACCTGCATATGGAGGACAAGTCCAGAAGAAATTCAGAAATGAGATGTCAACAGCTGTGCTGCTAGAGGAATGATTTGCTGAAATGCCCAAAATGCTCAGCGCTTGAAACAGGCACTTTCTTTTACAGATAAAGATGCAGGCAAAACATTCAAAAAGGCTTTAGGGCAGAGTAAATCCCTTTGTTGTGTTTTGGGCAACCGAGTTCCAAATAGCCAAGTTACCCATTTCCTGTGCTGAAACAGGTATTTGACCAGGCATTACTAGAGTTGGTCCATTTTAATATCTGTAAACCCTAGACCTGCTTAACAGCCAATACAAAACATGCAGTGTACCACATGTAATTAAATTACAAGCTATTGTAAAGATAACTAAACAACAGAGAGAGTGAGCTGATAAACATCCTTTCCAATATTTGCAACAATGCATTTTGACCATGTCTGTGAGTGTGACAGATGAAAGCTGGACATATAATTAGCCCAGAGTGACTCTGAGAAACATTTCTGGCTTCGTTCAAAGCAAAGCATCACTTGTGAGGATTGGGGTTGAAAGGTCGGATATCATACAAGCCACAAGACCTTGTTCTGTAGCTTCCCACGTGTCTTACAACGGAAGTTATCATCCCCCCAAACATCCTCACAGTACGAGTTAGAGGACACATGTCAGCACTTTATCAGAGCTTTATCAGTGCTAACTACATCAAGTGTCAGCAAGAAAGCTACCAAGCTGCAGTTATAGGAAGTCTTTTGTTTTTTTAATCGAACAAGACATTGAACTAGGATGACTGTCTTTGAAGATGTGCAGTTTGATAAATACATAAGACCACTTGTCTAAGCAATAGCCCTACTTCTCACCCGACAAAAATCATAATGCTGCATCATGCTAACCACTAACTCAGCTCAGGCATCTGACAGCAATTCCCCTTCTCCACAGGTTTACCACTTGACATTAAAAAGTTTGGCTGCATTTCCTAGAAAAGCACAACTTCTAGCTATCCAAATATTTTAAAACAATTAGTCTTTTGCAAATTATTTTTTGTCCACTAAACATAATTTTAAGTTTATTCTCAGCAGAATTATAATCTATAGTGGCTTTGTTTCACCAAGAATGCAGCAAAGATCTATACTCAGAAATCCACAGAACTCTCCAGCAAGCTTCCCAGCCTGTCAGCTCTTCACAGCCATGCACATCATGCACGTTTCCAGCAACAGAAATGAAAAGAACCGCTTGTGCCATAAGTAATCATAATAGATCTGTGTAGTTAAAGAGCAGTCACATCTATTCTCTTCTTGCAAAACACAGGCTCCGCTCCCCTTGATAGCCCTAAGAAGCCTCTGTCTCAATTGCAATTAGAATTTATCTTCCTTTGAAGTACAATTCTGGACACTCACTTCTTATTCATTATGAGCTTTTCCAGGACCATTGAAGACACTAATATCTCTCTCTACCCGCAGGCAGCACAGGATCACATTTCCTTCCCCTGCAGAGGAATCGAGATAGCAGCTGAAAACCGGTCATGGGATCTCTTAATACACAGTATTCGCAGTTTTAAACTGGTCGCCTCCAACCTTCAACAAAACTGTGGAATTGTTTATCAATCCCTGCATCTTGTATTTTGTTTAGTACACTTTAATTCCATTTCTATTATAGAAAACCTGTACGATGGAGAATTGGATAACACCCCAGTCCTCCCCTACAGGAATGATACCTCCATCTCCTCAAAGTATCTGGTGGTTCTAAGTCTGTCTTAGTAGCACACAAAAATAAGGATCAGCTACAGGACACAAGGAACTCTACTAGAATACTCTTCCAGACAACTAAAATCATACTAGCTTACCTGCACAGAAATGGATTTCCCCAGATCAGTCACCCTAATAACAAGTCCATTGATTTACACTCTGCCTGCTTGAACAGAGTGGCAATTTGGGGCTTTGTATCTGGTCACAACATATTAGAGCTGGAAAATAATTTTACAGCATTAATGGAAATGTTTAAAATTTTATTTTAAACAGCAGAGATGTGACAAGGAAGGCCAAAGCCCACTTGGAACTAAACCTGGCAAAGGATGTCAAGGGCAGCAAGAAGGGCTTCTTTAAATACATCAGCAGTAAAAGGAAGACTGGGGAAGCTGTGGGCCTGCTGCTGAACAAGGAAGGGGCCCTGGCAGCACAGGATGCACGGGAGGCAGAGTTACTGAATGCTTTCTTTGCTTTGGTCTTTCCTGCTAAGGCTGGCCCTCAGGCATCTCAGCCCCCAGAGGAGAGAGAGAAAATCTAGAGAAGGGAAGACTTCCCCTTGGTTGAGGAGGATTGGGTTAGAGATCATTTAGGCAAACTGGATCCTCGCAAATCCATGGGCCCTGATGGGATGCACCCATGAGTGCTGAGGGAGCTGGTGGGATGTTCTGGCTGAGCCACTCTCGATCATCTTTGAAAGGTCGTGGAGAACAGGAGAGGTGCCTCAGGACTGGAGAGTACCCAATGTCCCTCCAGTTTTCAAAAAGGGTAAGGAGGAGGACCTGGCAAACTATAGGCCAGTCAGTCTCACCTCTATCCCCAGAAAGGTGATGGAGCAGTTCATCCTCGAGGTCACCTTAAGGCATGTAGAGGAAAAGAAGGTTATCAGAAGCAGTCAGCATGGATTGACCAAGAGGCCCATGCTTGACCAACCTGATAGTCTTCCGTGATGGTGTGACTGGCTGGGTCAATGAAGGGAGAGCAGTGGATGTTGTCTACCTCGACTTCAGTAAAGCATTCGACACTGTCTCCCATAACATCCTCAAGGAGAAGCTAAGGAAATGTGGGTTGGATGAGAGGACAGTGAGGTGGACTAAGAACTGGCTCAACAACAGAACTCAGAGGATTGTGATCAATGGGGCAGAGTCTGGATGGAGGCCTGTCACTAGTGGCGTTCCCCAGGGGTCTGTGGTGGGGCCAGTCCTGGTCAACATATTCATCAGTGACCTGGGGGAAGGGACAGAGCGTCCCCTCAGCAAGTTCGCTGATGATCCCAAGCCGGGAGGAGCGGCTGATGCACCAGAAGCTGTGCTGCCATCCAGCGAGAGCTGGGCAGGCTGGAGAGCTGGGCCCAGGGGAACCTCAGGGAATTCAACCAGACCCAGTGCAGGGTCCTGCCCCTGGGGAGGAACAACCCCCCGCACCAGCACAGGCTGGGGGGGACCTGCTGGAGAGCGGCTCTGCTGAGAAGGCCCTGGGGGTGCTGGGGGGCAGCAAGGTGACCCTGAGCCAGCACCGGGCCCTTGGGGCCAAGGGGGCCTGTGGTGTCCTGGGGTGCATGGAAAGGAGCATGGCCAGCAGGGCGAGGGAGGTTCTCCTCCCCCTCTGCTCTGCCCCACTGAGGCCTCATCTGGGGGGCTGCGTCCAGTTCTGGGCTTCCCAGTTCAAGAAGGACAGGGAACTGCTGGAGCAAGCCCAGCGCAGAGCTGCCAAGGTGATCAGGGGCTGGAGCATCTCCCTTGGGAGGAAAAGCTGACAGACCTGGGCTTGTTCAGCCTGGAGAAGAGAAGGCTGAGGGGGGATCTCATCAATGCCTATAAATATCTGAAGGGTGGGTGTCAGGGGGATGGGCCGGGCTCTTTTCAGTGGTGCCCAACGCCAGGCCAAGGGGCCACGGGCACAAGCTGGAACACGGGAAGTTCCACCTGAACATGAGGACAAACCCCTTCCCTGTGCGGGTGCCAGAGCAGGGGCACAGGCTGCCCAGAGAGGCTGTGGGGTCCCTTCCCTGGAGACATTCACCCCCCGCCTGGACGCGGCCCTGTGCCCCTGCTCTGGGGGTGCCTGCTCCAGCAGGGGATGGGACGGGATGAGCTCCAGAGATCCCTTCCAACTCCCACCAGTCTGTGACTCCTCACTTCCTTGAGTAAAACTTTCTAAAGCAAAGTTTTGCACACCCTCAAATGCTTAAGAGAAGAAACCTATTATTCTCTGTATATGCAAGTCTGAATGGATGTGGGGCATGACCCCCTGCACAGCATTTGCTCCCGCAACCAGCCTGTTCAGTGCACAAAGACTCTTCCAAGTGCTAAGCAGGAAAGATTGCTTCTGTTGCTGATGCATCCCATGCCAGATGTTTGAAGATGCACAAATACATTACAAGTTAAGATTAACCCTAGTCAGCCAGACAGACCTATTCATTTTTAAGCAGAAAGCCAGAAAGAAAGCCATTTTCTCAGAATGTTTGTGTAGTTTGAAACAAATCTCCTTTTGTCCAGTGACTGTTAGCTGAGTCAGAACAGATTTATGCATATTTAATAGAAATTCATAGTATTCAGCAGCTGCTATAATAACGTTTAAGTGAAAGAAATTAGTCTGACTGACAGTATTCCTCACCCGTGCCCAAAACAAACATCTCACCTTTTGTTGGATGATATTTCCAGGCAGCAACTTAACTGAAAAATAAGTAGAAAGCCATGGACCAAACAAAAACCTCATTTTTATTCAGGTTAATAAAATGCTGCTCCAGGGGTGCCCTAAGTGGTGGGTGTGACTTTCCTAAAACTGGTATCACAAGATTTCTCTTTCAAAGAGACTGTTAAATTATTTACTCTCCCCTAACCTCTGGGGGCACACATAAAAGAATCCAGAAGTCACAACTGAAGCCCCTCAGAGGGCGTTTGGACACCTTGTCTTGCCCTGACCCACTTCAGTGTGGGTTTTGCAATTTCTTCTGCACTGAAGCATAAGACAGCTTCTGGCTGCTCGCTGGCTTGACCGGGTACAGAGGTTACCTTACCCAGTACGCAGGGAAGTGCAGGCAGTCAGTACCTTAAAGTGATTCCCAGGTACCTGGCACTTCACAGCAGAACTTAGTACTTCTTTTGGGGAATCAAAACACTGAAAATTGAAAGTGTTTGTCATGCTGATAAAGGGGAAAAAAAAAAAAGATACATTCATACTGCACATTAAATCTTGTCACCAGTGGAGCTTTAGAGATTTCAAAATCCTTTCTCAATTCACTGCTCTAAGCATCAGTCTGTCCTCTCCAAAGGGCAGAAAAGGAACAATCTGCTAAAGATATCTATGGGTTCACTTTGCCTACAATGCGATTAGTTTTCAGCTGACTTCAGTATAAAACTTCTTTGCATCTCCACTTTTCTCTGGAGGAAAAAATATAATACTGGGCTATTCCACAAAAATATGCCACTTTTATGTACAAAAAAGATCACACAGATGTCAAAGTTTGTAGAAAAGTTTATTTTATGTGGCTAACACAAGAAAAAAATGACAAGAATATATAAACAATGCAATTCAAAGATTCTGAGAGCCTTTAGAGCAATAAGGATGTAGACAGATTTTGTGACAGGGCATAACCCTATTATTTTTTTCCAGGATACAGTGGTATGTTTACTATGACTGCTATAAATGTCAGCCTTGTGGTCTGAAACTCTTTTTGTCCCATGATTCCTAGTCTCTCAAACAAGGAAATAAGATGCTTACTTAGAGATTAGTGTGCAACAGCCAAATCATGAGCAAAGGCAGTTAATTTTATTGAGTACATCCCTGTGCAGCCTCTGCCACTGGAACTACTACGAGTGGAGCTGCCCCATCACGCTGAACTCCCTGCAGCACACCTGATAGTGCAAAGGAAAATTGTAGCAGTCATAAATGTATTTTTAAGCTGTTACTCTCACATCATCAACATCCAGTATCCCACTTATTTTTCCCCTTTCTCATCAAACATCAGCTACCAGCTTTTTCACGGGAATATCTCTGCTGTTTATCCATCCCATAGTAGGCTTTTTCCTGTCTCCATCTCTTCTCCATCTCTTCTCCAGCCTCTCCCCATCCCATCAGCATGCTAGTCACTACCGGCCAGTCATTTTAATATAGAGGCAAGTTCACACTTGCATTTCCCTCACATAACAGATCCTCATAAAAGACCGACAAAAGCCCATTAAGTAATTTAGTATAAAGCTATGCAGGTAAGAGGACGTGTCACCCTCGTTTGTAAACATCAACAGTCTCATAATGATGTGCTATGAACCATTTCCACTGCTTCAGAGGCAGTTCTCTATTTTCTTTATGATTAAGCATCATCATTTTAAGAGGCTGATTCCCCCAAAAGTACTCTCTTCTAAGTATAGATGAAGTATTCATTACAGAGCTAAATTTTAAAGAATAAAGTGTTTTCATTAAAAGTAAGTTCCCTTTTAGAAAAGTTGAGATTCAATGATTTCACCCTGAACTTCAACAAGCAATCTTTATGTGCAAGTAACAAGAAATCTAGAGAGTTGTAAATAGACAGCTTTTGTAGAGAAGGGCTTTTCGTTATAACACAATGGATAGGGAAACAAAATTTTTAAATTGTTATGCACACAACTGAAATGCAGAGTCACACCTTCTCAGCATTGGCACCCTGACCATGATTGTTTATGTTGGAGCTTAGAGCCAAGGAATGAATTTGAGTTACCCAGACACACAATTAATAGTTCAGCAGCCTTTCCTTTCTAATTGATCTGTTCACATGACAAATGATGAACATCTCACTTGTCAGTGTCTTAAGCAGCAGTTTCAAGATCTGAAGTGTTTGACAGAGCTGCTGGAACATTTGAAATTTTACTACCTCACTTTCCTAATTAACACATGAGCTCCAGACAGCCAAGTTGACATTTTACGGTTAGGGAAAGGAAGGAACTACTGTTCTATTAAACACTGAAAGCTTGAAAATCTAATGTCTTTTCTTAAAAGGCACTTGGAAACTAAATTGATGCTTTTGCACCAGGACCTGGAACTACAGTTCATTGCACTCTCACCCAAGATAGCTAAAAAAACCCCAACTCATCAAAACAGTTAAGACACAGCAGCACACACTTCCCTCACTCTGAAAGAACACAAATCTTTAACAGTGCAAGTGTAACACAAAGAGTTTCTCATCTGCCATTTCTTGCAAGAAGATGTAGGTTAACAATTCACATAGTGATACTGGTTTATGATAAATATTGTGATTGTAAGTGCAGAGACCTTTTTTACCTCTAAAATGTTGGAAGAGGAGGAAGAAGCCTCAATAGTTTGAGAGAGTAAAACTTAACATGCTACATGCCCAGATCAGAGGGGAAGTGTTGCAGACTGGGGAGATAACAGACACTGAGACTCCAATGAATTTAGTATTTTGACCCAAAACAGAATTGTCCCAGCAACTTTCATGTGGCCAGTTACTCACTCAAGTAGCGCCTAGATTCACTGCACAGTCTTTCACCTGATACTGACAGCAGATTCAACATTTAACTATTTATTTTAAACATTTAAATGTTTAAGTGTAACTTATTTGGAATATTCATCACTGGCTTGTTAAATTTTGTCTTATCTTAACAGCATTTGTTTACATGACAGTAAGTCTAAAAAGGCCTATATTCATAACGCTTAACGGCTTCTAAGAGGCCAGAATGAAGTTTTACTTCCAAAATTAGTTCTCTTGTAGGCTCTGCATCTTAACTGCCAAAATCCATCAGTGTCTTTGGCCACAG
The DNA here is from genome assembly GCF_963921805.1 of Phalacrocorax carbo. Lineage (NCBI taxonomy): Eukaryota > Metazoa > Chordata > Aves > Suliformes > Phalacrocoracidae > Phalacrocorax > Phalacrocorax carbo. Next base: position 6,418,196 of record NC_087516.1, on the reverse strand, counting down.
TTGTAGAAATGTAACAATTTGAAATCTGAAAACTTCCTATATGCATAACAAACACTCTTTGAAAGCCTATTTTTAGGACTCACACAACCTACTAACTTGTAGCTACAAAAGGGAATTAGATGTTGCATGGACAAGCTACAATCTTTGTTGTCTAAGCACCAGCCTTTAGTTTCTACAGTCATACCACACTGGGAAAAAAAATAAAACCTCTGGACAGATCAGTTGAGCAACAAAATCTAGACACGCAAAAGCGCTTCTATAGTATTAAATGCTTGCATTCATGAAATCTTTAAAAACCTTGGCTCATGTCTTAATTTGTACTGAAAAATTAAGTTTACATTTGCACATATTTCACATGTGCGTTTTATAACCAGTTGTTCTATTTTCACAGTGGTCATTAGAAGCTATTTGCAGCAACAGATAACAGAACAATATTTTACATATCTAGTATTGAAAACATTTGTGAAGGACCACAGTTTAGAACTGGCACCTTCCTTTTTACAGAGCTCTTCAGTTTTCATATTCTTTTAAATTCTGTTCTAGAACATATTTTTAAGAAAGTTCTTTCCCCAGTGTTTTTTCTTAAACACAAAAATATATCTGAACAAGCCTCAAAAAGTTGCATCCGTAAATAAAATTCTGTCTCAGAAACAAAGGAGCATGAGTTAACATTCACATTACTTTTACAATCTGAGATACCATTACTAGCTCTCATACTTGCACTAGCACAGCAACAGATCAAATCTTCCCTCAGATTTCTTTATACCGAACCAGAGGTCACGTAAACTAAACAGCAACAAAGAACCACAAGCAAGAAGCTCATACAGCCTGAATACACCTGAATTAAACTTTCATTCCCTGAAGGTCGTCGTGTAAAAGCACGATATAGCACTGGTCATCAAATCCAACCATCCATGACAGTGACAGACCATGCACTCTGTCATCACCACAAACTACCTCTTAGTTGGTATATTTATTCCTCCTAATTCTAGGAGAGAATGACTCATGGATCTTACTTCTTCAGTGCAGGAAGAAAAAAAACCCAACAAACTTCCTTCTAACTTTTAGCCTAAGTTTATTCAAACTGATGGTGGAAATAAATCTCTTGTTTGGTGCCACCTCTTTAGATTTCCATCTTACAGTTCACCAGCAAGAAGTGATGCAACCCTTTACCACTCAGTATTTCAGGGTGACCTTCAGCACTCTACTACATTGCTAACACATTCTATTTCATAGGCAACCTGCTTACCTAGTACAAAAAACCCAATCCTTTGTTCATTTATTAAGTCACAAGGACTTCTGCTTTTCTTGAGGGGAAAAAAAAAGCCAGTACTTGCCAAAACATACTCTAGTAATACAAAGCAGAAGATCCTTTTATTTGCTTCAAATTACAAGTAACTTGTTTTCAATCAGCAATTGCATACAATTCGCAAACTCAGTTACATCATCTGGTTCGATAGTTATCACATACGTCAATGGCAAGACTAAACTGCTGACACGCTCTAGTTTGAAATGGCAACATGATGTAAGCACTCAATAAAAAGTTTGACAATAGCTATCAACTTTATCCATACTAAGATTGCTGCATTACTTAACATCTATCAAATACAGAGGAATTTGCATTCATTTTCTTATAGAATATTCTGGTTTTAGAGATTTGGTGAGGAAAGAGATTAAGCCTTACCTCTGGTTTACTGAGACTGGATGACACAAGAGAACCTGATCCCACATCCAGATCCCACTGCTTTCTCCCACTGTTTTCTGGATCCAGTGCAGCAATTCGTCCATCCAAAGTGCTGATAATTACTAGAGATCTGCAAGTTGGAAGCATTCACTGTCAAAACTACAGCAGCATGGAGTTTATCTATGAGCTGTTTGCTATATTTCACCCAGTGCAACTCCAACTTTAAAGTCTCTGCATTCTGCAAAGCAGCAGTTTAACTTGGTAGCTCTACCCAGACCAACAAGAGAGTAGAAAAGTTGAAGTCTCTGGCTGGATGTCAAACTAATTTACATGCTGTAAGACACTTTCAGAGCTCAGTTTCAGGGGAAGATAGTGGACTTTTTGCTCCCACATGCAGGTGTTACCACTACAACACTGAATGACATCAGCTTTTGAGATATTTATGTGAACAGCATAGATCCTATTTTTCCCAGCCCCTTCCACGCTGAACTTTAATATGCCCTTTCAAAACAACCAAAACGTGATAAAATTCACCAAGCAAATCAGTACATAAGAAAAAGTAGCAACCAAGTTTTAAATGCTTATGGATGAGACATTGAAATCTTGGAGATTTGACAAGTCTTAGAATAAAACAAGTCTCCCCTAAGGCATACACAGGACACTAGAAATAACCTCCAATGTCTGCAGACAACAAAGCAAGCGAACTGTCTTACGCAGCGTAGGCTTTAAGCAGCCTACCTGTCTGGGGATGCATGTAATGGCAGACTAGCTGTTGATTTCTACAGTGCCTGATCCTCATCGACTTTAGTAAATTTTGTTTCTTACACAGCAGTACAATTAGAATAAGTGTTTCTGACTGGGCTAGAATTCAAGAATTAAAATAAATAATAAAAAAGAGGGGGAAAAAAGCCTATCCAACACACCAAAGAAAACACTGACAAGGCATTTTTGAAGGGCCTTTTCTTCCTTGAAGATTGTTTCACTCTGACCTGAAAAAGCTGAGATGTGTTGGCAGTTTTGGCTTGCAGCAGGCTCACCAATCTTCAAAGGCTGTGGGAGTAGAGCTTGGTCACTTTACAGACTGCTTGCACTGAGCGGGTCTGGATCTAGTGACCCAGAAGGACCTTTATAGACATTGGTTTCAATGAGAATAAGGAACTGTGCAAATAAACCTGATGGGCAGATTAACTGTTTTTGTGTGGGGGTGAAAGGGCGGGGGGAGGTAACACACACACAGATATGTATATGAATCATTACTTTAAACAACAAGGGACACTAAATTATTATCTAGAACTGAAGCCAAATATATTCACTTGTCCAAAGTTACCAGTGTAGTAAGCTGAAGTTTAGAGAGGAGATGATGAGGGCTATTGTTTTTCTTTAAAGAGGGAGAAACTAAAATCACAATGTTAAAAACATGTTTAAAGACAGCGGCTTATTACATCACCTATAACAAAGGTCATGTAAAACTGCAGCTTTACCTGTAAAAGTAACTCACACATTTTATAGGACCTTATACTGTACTTTAGCACTATACTGTTAATAAATAGGGAATTAAATATATATTTAACCTGTACAAAAAATATCACTGCAGCTCCTACTTCTGAAGGTGGCCACGCATCACATTCCTCCAAAAACTTAGTTCAAGAAAATACCAATTGTGCAAATATTTGAACAGCAGAATACACGAGTTTTTACAAGCTGAGTACATACAATTATTCCAACTGTACAGAAACCTAGATTGGGTTAATATTAAACCAGATTGCAGGAGACTCTATGCTCAAGCACCATAAACAAGTCCTTGCACACTAAAGCCTTGGTCACACATTTAACATAATCTGTTTGCTTTATGGTAAAACAATTTATCTGAAGCCCGCTAGCATAGCATAAAAATATTATTCCAAGTCGGTCTATTTAAATGTTATGTTGATCCAGCTGACAACTAGGTTATAAAAAAACAGCAGAAATATAGCTAGAACAGAGGGAATTTTGGCAGTAACACTGTAGAGAAGAAAAATCCTAAAAATCGCACTGTGAAATGTTTCCTTCCCATCTACTCCTATTGTTTTCCTTTATCTAATTCTTCCCGCTTGACTTCTCTCTCAAGTAACAAATGTTTTATGCCTTTGTATCTTACCTTTCTGTATTATCTTTCCCCACCAGATGCAAACCTCAACCTTAGCTCATTATTTAAGCCTCACCACCTCCGCCCAAGACTGCAGTGTTGGAATCTGTACCTGCATCATGACCTCCAGTCACCCAAATTGTGGTGTAACTGGACTTACGTTTTAAGTTTAGCTGATTAGGAAAGAGGGGATGGGGTGGGGGGAATCATGTCTTTAGAGGGAACCTTTGTACCAATAGCCCAGTCTTTTGAGAAACTGGTTTAACTGACCACTTCTGCAAAGCCTAAAAATCCTGGCTTCTCTTGGGTGCAGTGGTACTCTTTATTAGTCCCCTTGGCCACCAGCTCTGTAATGGACTTCGTTTCACAAACTCCACCTACTGAGCAAACACTTTGATTAGACACAGGAACAGGACTGGCTCAGCTATACTTAAATCTTGCATGTGGCTACTTTTAGAACTGAAACTAGGTGCAAGAAAAGCTTTCATTTCTCTCTGCTGTTTTTAATGAGTGACTCGTTTGGAACTAAATAGTCCTGTTTCTGATCCCATCTTCGTCTTGCTCTTCAGCAATAATCCTGCATGTCAGAAAAAAACCGCTATAAATCCTTACTCTTGTAATAAAATCCTTTGTTACTTTATTTTTCTATAAATTAAAATCTTAGTACCTGTTCTTCCCATCTCTGACCAACTCCAGTGAGTTAAAATCGTGTCACTTGAACTCTAATTGGTATAAGATTTGCAATTTCTCTCCATGTGCCATAGACCAATGCTAGTGTTTTACTTGTTCACCACCAGATTTCCCTTTTTTCCAGTTTCCCTCCTTTCTGTGAGATTCCACAGCTTGCAGCTTTGCATACTGAGAGTATGAAGCGGTGACAAGAGATCTTCCCATCTTTCATGTAGTCTAATCAAGCACTAGATTAACACATTCTGATAAAAGCAATTTAGATTACTACTTCAAGAAACTATTTCAGAGCTTAAAAAGAGGCAGGCAACTTGCTTTTTGTCACCCCACAGTGCTATCATAAGTTTACTGTCATGTATTATGCCCAGTTCTTACAGCAAATTCTTAAACACCAGTAGAATACGGCCACAATTCAAGAATAAAGAGCCATCCTTTTCACCATCCTTTAAGCCTTTGCTGGCTGAAGAGGTTAGGACTGTACCTGCAATTCCACTGCATTAAACTGAAATAGCGATATTCTGGATGTGTCTTTGGGACACCTAATCGACAAATTGCAAAGAAAAGGAATTCCTAGGTTAGCTTCTATTTCCCTTAAGCCTGATAAACTCTGTTTTTCTCTGCAAAACAATATCTTATCACTGGCTTTATCAACACCACCTGCTGACTGGGGTAAAGCTTAAAGACTACCTTAACCAGAGAAGCCAGCTTCCAACAACATACAAGTTTTCTACGAACACTACCAAACTAGACCTCAGTTCTGCATACCATCCCACACAAAATATTACCCAACTTAAGGTCAAAGGTAAAAAGCTCAAAAGCCACAACTGTAATGCCAAGGAAGTGAGGAGGATAGAGCCAAACAGCATCAAGGCTGCAAACTCCTCAAATGGCAAGGCATTTGTTGAAAGCAAATCACAGACTATACTAGGGAGCGAATCACATCACACAGATACTAGAGAAGGAAAAAAAAACCCCACCAACACAAAACCAGAATTCTAATAGTCTCCACAAGGCTGGACCAGAACAAAAAAAGATACAGAAAGGAATCACTCCAAACTGGGCAATTACTTAAATCCCAGGATCCTGAAAAATGAACATCAGTAAAATGATGAAGACACATACTTCACCTTGCCTCTAGTTGCTGCTCCAAAGCATATTATGAACCAAATAATGAAGCAGAAGAAAATCCCTTCTGGGCCCTTACAGATGGCCAGCAGGACTAAAGCAAGGGGCCAGTACAACATAGTGCATACAAAGATATCTGTAATCTCAGCAGCTGGCAGAGAATAAGCTAATACTATATAGTTAGATTTTATTTGCACTTTGTCAATACAAAAACACATCTGGACCTACTTCACCCATCCCAACCACCTACAAACAGCCTCTATGGTTAAATGAAATGATTTCTTACCATTTCCTATCTTTTTTTGTTCACAGACATGAGCTTGTAAGTGCAGTCCCCCTTGTTCCCCCTTGAAACTACGCAAAAATCTTCTACAGACTTCCACATACATTGACAAAAGGCCAGTCCTGGGCCTTAAAACCATTGTTTACATCCTATCATGAACACAGTCCACTTTCTGAGATCAGGTGGCCTGAGCACAGCTCTGTTCTACTTTACCGAAGGAAGGCTTCTGATTTACCTACGAACAGAAGGGCAAACTTAGCAATTGAAGGGAAGATGTAAACAGGATACAGGAGAAACACTTACTTAGTGCATCTACACCCTTTCATTGCACAAAAACTTCGTATTTATTCAAATAAGTTGTTATTGTTAGAAAAACAAAGCAGAACTTATCATCATTTTAGTACAACATTTACCATTATTCCTGTTTCAGTTTACAAACAAAAAAACCCCCAAAAACCAGAACAAACCCATAACCCTAATACCCTAATACCTTCAAAAGCCATTTGGGGCATTGGAAATACGTCTGTTTGCTAAACTTGTACTCTAAACAGCTATTCCAATTTCAAAACCTGCATGTTTGTATGTAAAGAGCATGGTAATTCACTAACCCTCACATTTTCTTCTAGGAAATTAAAAACAAAGCCTCAAAACCAAGATGATTACATTCATTTGCCTACAGCAAAAACAGTTGGGGTTTGGGTTTTTTGGGGCTTTTTTTCAGACTATATTGACCTGTTATGTTACATGGATATTTTATTAATGAAGGAAATTAGCTGAGGTGAGTAGAGATCTCGCAAATACAGATAAAAAAATAAAGGCAGGCAAATACTATGGCCAATGCTATGGCCAGATAGGCATTCTATTCCTATTTGATGACAGCAAATCTATTCCTATGCACTAATCAATTAGAGAACACCTACATTTAATCTCAGGCTTAAATTACTGAATTGAACATCTTCAGTGTATTTTACTTAGCTCTAGCAGTCAAACAAATCTTAATTTTTAAATATTTTCAGGGGTAAATAAATGAAGGTCTTATTAAAAACTGAATACAGTAGAATTGTAATAAACTAGGCAGGATTTGGATGATGTGATACACAAAAGGATGATCCTGTTGCTAATAGGTGAATAGATTTTCCCCAAGGAAAACAGGATGTCAAGTTATTAGCCAATTTCTTGCTCTAAATGAATGCTCGGGTATACTAACAAAAAGCTTTGGGCTTTTAATTTTTAGAACAGGTTCTTAAATATAGCAGGCATTTAGTCATGCTCTTCCTTTAAACTCTGGCTGTGGCTTATCACCTCATCTTTCTCAGCCAATTCAGGAACAGACTGGAAACAGCTCAGTAACATTTTTGCACTTGAGTCATTCATTAAAGTCTTCCTTTTGCCAGAGCTTCTTGCCACATGCGGTTATTAAGTATTTTATTTCCCCTTGTTATATTCTGAAACTTGTTCGGCAATTTGTCTTGCATGTTTTGCTTCCCTTCAAGCATTCACCAGTGTCTGTCTTTAACAGACAATTAAGTAAACAGGAGAACTGCATTTCCTTTAAAAGAAAAAGATGACAGCAAGGGATACGATGCTCTGAACAACTGTGACTTGCAGGTGCTGGAAAGAGTTTAGGCTACAGATGCGGTGCTTTTTGGGTCTCCTTCCAGCAGGCGCAGCACCGCCACCCGGTAACAAGTCAAGGAAGGGATCGAGACTTGGTATTACCAGGGTGCACAGACTGGCCAGATGTCACATAGCATTTCATCCGGCAGCTTGCCTAAGAATTTAGACGAATAATCTACTGACAACCACAGAAATGAATAAGCACGTTTGCGATGGTGAGTTCCTGAAATACCCCTGGTGACGGTGAGGCCCTGAAGTACCCTTCCCTCACTGCCACAGCCTCTCCCTCGCCCCTCGGCCCAGCCTGTCCGTCCGCCGCAGCGCTACCTCCAGCCCCATCACGGGACTCATCTCTTCCACCCCTTCGCCTCTCCTCCCTCCTTCGGATACTTCCCCGCGTGTCCCCGCACTCCAACCCCGCGCGCTACCTTGCGGCACCCTTGTTTCTCCACGCACCCCCTTCCCAACAACCCACAGCCCACCTTTCCCGCCTCTCTTCTCCACGTTTCCCACTCCAACCCTTCCGACCCTACCAAGCGCTATCCCCGCTCCGAGCCCACTCCCACACCGCCCCTTCCCCTCACACGACCCCGGGACCGTGCAGCTCCTCTCCCACGCACCGACCCCCCTCCCCAGCACTCCCAGCTACTGATTCCCATCCTGGACAGATGCTCCCCCCCTCCCTCCAGGACCACCCCTGGGCACGGTCCCCCAACCCCCAGCACCACTCCTGGGCACACCCCCCACGCCGGCACCACCCCTGGACGCTGCCCCCTCTCCCCTGAGGCACTGACTCCCGCCAAGCGCGCCAAACCGGGCGGTAACCCCCTCCCCAGCAGCCCCACACACTGACCCCCCCGCCCAGGCGGCCGAACCCCTCCTCAACAGCCCCGGGCACTGACCCCCCCACCCAGACAGCCGCCCCCTTCAGCGGGCCCAGGCACCGACCCCCCTGCTCCCGCCCACCTGCCGCCGGTCCGGGCCTCCCCGCTCTCCTCAGGCTCCTGCTCGCCGGGCGCCGCGGGGGCCACACCGGCCTCATCATCCTCCACCGTCACGTCAGCGGAGCCGGCCGGCAGAGCGGCGGGAGCGGCGGCCGCCCCCAACCCAAAAGCGGCCTCCACAGCGGCGGCATCGCCCGGCGGCGGCTCCGGGCCGCCCGCCGCCACCCCTAACACCACCAGCAAGGTGAAGGCGACCAGAGCGCTGCGGCACCGCGGCCCCCGCATGGAGGGGCCCCGCCTCGCCCGCCGCCACCAGCCGTTAGGACATGAACACCGCCACCGCTGTCGCCGCCGCCGCCACAGAATGGGCGCCCGCCGCGCGCCGCAGCCCTCCCCGCGGCGCCACGCCACGCCCCACCACGCCCGCCCGCCACGTACCGGCACTCCGCGCGCAACCGCCCCTGACACCGCCGCCCGCCCCTTCGCAGCGGGGAGGGAACCCATTGGGTCGGCGCCACGCCGCTCCGCCCGCCTCTTCCTCTTGATTGGAGCGACCGGCGGCGAAGGTGGGAAGGAGCGGTGTTTGTCAACACAGCCGCCGAGCCAATTGGAGTCACGCCGTTCCCTCCCCTCCCTCTACCGCTGTTCCGACCAATCGAAAGCGCATGATTCACCGACCTGCTCTCGGATTGGCGGGGCCGCAAGCGCCACACGTGCTGCTGACTGGAGGGCCGGGCGGCGCGGCCCCGCCCCTTCCCGGCCGGCCCTCCACCGGGCTGGAGACGTGGCTGTTCCTCGGCGTCGGCAGGGCGGGGCGAGCGGCGCGCACCACCCGGCGCGTGGTGCGGTGGGGGAGGGCGGGGGAAGGGCCCCTCCGGAGCGGAATGGGCTCGTCGGGCGGGAGGGGCGGTGGGCGGTGCCCCGCCCCGGGGCCCGCCATTGCCCACCGGGTGGCGTGAGGGGCCGGCCGACGAGCCGGGGTCGGCTACACCCGCGCGCTCCGCTGAGCTGTTCGTTGCGGCCACCCTGTCCCGAGGCCGGCGGTTTATGTTGCCTCAGCACCTTCTCCTGGCGATCACCTTCTCTTCGTGAAAGGGGATGGCCGGATGAGCTGCTCCCCTGAGGAGCTCGCTCCGCAGTTAACGGCTGCCCCAGCCTCCAGTGGACGAGCTCGGCCCCGTAGGGGTGTGTGTGTGATGGGATGTGGTGACAGTAGGCCCAAGTGTTGGCCAAGTGTCGCAGCAGCCCTGGAAGCCATCTGTGGTACGTTCATCTCTGGACATGAGCCAACAATGTGCGCTCGCAGCCCAGAAAGCCAACCGTGCCCTGGGCTGCATCCCCAGCAGCGCGGGCAGCCGGGCGAGGGAGGGGGTGCTGCCCCTCTGCCCCGCTCTGTGAGACCCCCCTGCAGCGCTGCCTCCAGCTCGGGGCTCCTCAGCACGGGAAGGACACGGGGCTGCTGGAGCGGGGCCAGAGGGGGCACAGAAATGCTCCGAGGGCTGGAGCCCCTCTGCTGCGAGGCCGGGCAGGGAGAGTTGGGGCTGTTCAGCCTGGGGAAGAGAAGGCTGTGGGGAGACCTTATTGCGGCCTCCCAGTGCTTAAAGGGGGACTCTAGGAAGGATGGGGGCGACCTCTAGCAAGGCCTGTTGTGATGGGACAAGGGGTGATGGTTTTAAGCTAAAGGAGGGGAGATTCAGACTGGATATAAGGAAAGAATTTTTTACAATGAGGGTGGTGAAACCCTGGCCCAGGTTGCCCAGGGAGGTGGTTGATGCCCCGTCCCTGGAAACATTCCAGGCCAGGTTGGACAGGGCTCTGAGCGACTTGATCTGGTTGGGGATGTCCCTGCTCACTGCAGGGGGGTTGGGCTAGATGGCCTCTAAAGGTCCCTTCCAACCCAAACCATTCTATGATTCTGTGAACTCATGCTTCTCCCACATAGTCACAGATGTTGATTTCCTTTATCTGCATCCTTCAGGGGCAGTTTTCCCCCTCTTCCAGCAGTTACCATTATCCCGTTTGCTCTGGGCCACAGAAGGTGCTGCTCCTTCAGCTCCCATCAAGGAGGTTGGCTGTTGCCCACACCAACTGCATGCCTGTGGCCTGCAATGGATGACACCATGATCCTTGTGCTGCTACCATGAGTCTTTTTGTGGCAGCGTTCATCCCTGTAGATCTAGGTATGTAGTATATCAACCCACACCTTTATCTTCTTTGTAACAAATCAGATTAGCTACAAACTATTTAATTCTTGTAAGGCATCTCCTCCAGCCCTTAAATTACAGTTGTTTGTCCTTCCCCTGTTCGAGTTTATTCAGCATTGCATTTCACAATATGGAGATAAAGAGTGCTGTGTTCATCTGTATCCAGGAGCAGAAAAGGCTGAAGTATATCCCGAGGTGTGCCTCCCCTTTGCACAGGGACAGAGGGTCTCCGTAGGCCACCAGAGAGCACACAGCACGATGCTTTTCTTCCTCTGCATACATGTGCATACCTGAGATGTGCAGCTTTGCATTTGACTGTCTTATGGGGCAGTCTCTTTATCTACACCCATTTTGCCCTGTTTTGAACAATGGCCCTTGTCGTCCCAGTTGTACGGCCCGGCTGAGGCGCATATAGTCTGCAAATTGTATTAGGAGTGATTTTGTATTTACTTTCAAATGACTAATGAAAATATTGATTATGTACATGTGTAGTATAGCATACATGATCCTGGAGGGATCCCAGTAGTGATCAGTAATGATTTATAACCATTCAAAAAAAAAATGTGGCCGGTGTTTAATATATGCTTAACTGATGCTTTATTACCTGTTTTTTTAAATTAAAATATTGTGCAGTTCTAAGTAAATATCCTTTAAAAAGTTTATTACACCTTCCAGAGGAAATTGAATTCTTTGTTGGGACTTCTATTAAACCTCTGACTGGCATTACTAATTCTTTAGTCTGAGCCACGTACCAACTTTTTTGGTATTCAGCCAGGAACTGTTCTTACATCTGCATTTACTACATATCATACAACTGTCCTTTCTGAAAATGGATACCAACCTGGCACGTTTTTAGCTTTCTAGAATTGCCCTCGTATATCAAATAACTCAAAGATGAACATCAACAGACAAGGGGTCTCTGCAGCCAGCTGTTTGAGAGCTACTGGGCCACAGTTATCCCTCAAAGACAAGAGCTTCATGGGTTACTAATGGACTCAAATTTATCACATCGCTGTTAAGTAATCCACCCACATATCTTCCTGCTTCTTTACAAACATAGATCATAAATGTTCAATGAACACTTCTGCATCATTATTGACATATTAATCATGTTCATCTAGTAATGGGCCTGTACCATTACTAGGGTTTTCTGGGATTTAGTCTTGCCAGCTATGGATTTCCTTTGACGTGCTTCACTTCCAATAGCTACTCTGCTTCTCATAATGTCTCATTTATACCAACACTTTTTTATTTCCTGCTTTCTTCATTTTGGCTATTTATTTTTCATTTTTAATCACACTCTCTGGTCCACTAATAAAACAGGACTTGTCGATGTATTTTTCTCTCTTGATTTTGATCACTCGGTGAACTCTTTTTAAAGAGCTTGTCAGTGTAATTTTTAGACTTCTACCTAAATTGTTCTTCCTGCTTGCAGTCTTATTTTCTGGTGAGTTGGAAATACAGCTCTTTTAAAGCACCAGATATATGCAAAGTCAGGTCATGAATGCTGCTGCAGTTGCAATTAAGAGGGTTTGGGGTTTTTTTTTACTTAGTTCATTATAACACAGTCCGAAAGAGTCTACCCTGTGCCGCATACCAAACAGTTCATGTCGTTTTTGGTAACTTAAATGACATTTTATTATAGTGCCCATATGGTCCTGTGCTAATATTTTCTCTATTTAGATAACTCCTCTCTCGAGTGTCTACCCATTTGTATGTTTATAAAGAGTAATCAAATTCCTTCTGTTTCACTAGGCAAATCAAACCAAAGGCTTTTATCCTTCCCTTACACTTTTGGCTCTCTGCTCCCCCCCTTCATCTCACTAGCCCTCCCCTGCACCTGTTCGCATTTACACTGACGTTTCTTACATAGCAATGTTTGGAACAGTCATGTTGAAGGGTAACTCTAATATATTTAAATTTAAAACTCCATTATAGACTGTGCAGAAAAACTATTCTCTGCCATGCTTTTTACAGTAACTTACCTCTTGTCCCCCTAGTTATTCGAGGGGCTTAGAGACAGATATGCAGTAACCACAGACCCCAGCAAGTTTCAGAATACCGGAATACTTCACGTGTAGGGTTGCACTTCTATCTTTGTGCTGGTTCATGAAGGTTTATTACCCTTAAGGCAAAACAACAACAACCCTGTTCAACTGTGCCTATCACACCCATGAGTATTACCTCATTTTCTTGTATTTCCTCCCACCCCTGCCCCAGATCAGCAGACTTCCATTGCAGCCTTTTATTTTAGGGGGCTCTAAGAGTTTGCATGAGAGTACATATTTTCTTCTAGACTCCTCCTAGATTCCTTAGCACTGAGACATAAGGAATAACAATTGTAATCTAAAAGCTCTTACTTTTCTGTTTTGGAAACCTTTCTCTAAGGCATGGACAATGTTATTCACAAATCCTCAAATCCTTAAGACAAACACAGCAATACAGCCATATAATTTTCTCTCTGTATTAAAAATTCGTGCCAACAAAACCAAACTTCCTGCTTTTTGCAAAGCATGACTCACATTCTCCATTCTGTTTTGACTGACTGACATAAGAGATCTATTTCAATCATATGACAATAACTTCAAATCTGACCAGCCATTTATGTGGAAATCACAGCCTGTTCTTGCAGGATGGATGGATGTTAATAGGAGTGATGTTTTACATAACTCCACTAAAGATCTGCCTCCTTTTCTTGAATAACTTGCTCTCGGAGCGGCGAGGCGCAGCAGCGAAAGCCCAGCGTGCCACCTCGTGGCTGCCCTGTACCAAGGGCCTTTCGTAGTCCCCTGTAAAATGATCATTTATAGCCTGCATCTTCCCCCGGGAGAATTCAGACCATCAAAAAGCAGCATGTGTTGTAATTAGTATACCAGCACCCCTGCTGATGTCTTTGCACAAGCAGAGTAAAACCAAGCAATCCTTCATCCAACAGATCAACCAGAGGCAAGCGAAGTAGGTGTTTTTCAAAAGAAATGTCACTGAATTGGAGTTTGCAGGATAAAAAATCAGGTAGCAAGAATGTAATTGCTGGGACATGACAGCAGCATCCTCCTAGAGAAGCTGGCAGCTCATGGCTTGGACGGGTGTACCCTTGGCTGGGTAAAAAACTGGCTGGATGGCCAAGCCCAGAGAGTTGTGGTGAATGGAGCTAAATCCAGCTGGCAGCTGGTCACGAGTGGGGCCCCCCAAGGCTCAGTGTTGGGGCCAGTCTTGTTTAATATCTTTATCCTTGATCTTGACAAGGGGGTTGAGTGCACCCTCAGTAAGTTTGCAGATGACACCAAGTTGGGCGGGAGTGTTGATCTGCTCAAGGGTAGGAAGGCTCTGCAGAGGGACCCAGACAGGCTGGATCGATGGGCCGAGGTCAGTTTTATGAGGTTTAACAAGGCCAAGTGCTGGGTCCTGCCCTTGGGTCACACCAACCCCAGGCAACGCTGCAGGCCTGGGGCAGAGGGGCTGGAAAGTGCCTGGCGGAGAAGGCCCTGGGGGTGCTGGCTGACAGCTGGCTGGGCATGAGCCAGCAGTGCCCAGGTGGCCAAGGAGGCCACCAGCCCCCGGGCTTGTGTCAGCACTGGTGTGGCCAGCAGGAGCCGGGCAGGGATGGGGCCCCTGTGCTCGGTGCTAGTGAGGCCCCACCTTGAATGCTGGGCTCAGGTTTGGGCCCCTCGGGACAAGAAGGGCCTTGAGGGGCTGGAGCGTGTCCAGAGAAGGGCAGCGGGGCTGGGGCAGGGTCTGGAGCACAAGTGTGCTGGGGGGCGGCTGGGGGAGCTGGGGGGGTTTAGCCTGGTGGAGGCTGAGGGGAGACCTTCTTGCTCTCTGCAGCTGCCTGAAAGGAGGGTGTGGTGAGGTGGGTGTTGGTCTCTTCTCCCAAGTTACTAGTGATAGGACAAGAGGAGACAGCCTCAGGTTGTGCAAGGGAAGGTTTAGATTGGATATTAGGAAAAATATTTTCACTGCAAGAGTGGTCAGGCATTGGCACAGGCTGCCCAGAGAGGTGGGAGATTCAACACCCATTTTTTGAATGGGTGTTCAAAAAACCCATAGACGTAGACTCCAGGACATGGTTTAGGACATGTGGTGGTGTTGGGTTGGCAGTTGGACTTGACGATCTTAGAGGTCTTTTCCAAAATTAATGATTCTATGGTTCTATGACAGGCTTGGAGAGCCACTGCCAACCAGAAAGCGGGTTTATCTGGAAAGATGAGTTAGAGGTGCTTCATCTTCCACTTGGTTTCTCCAGTGAGTCGGTGAAGTTTTACCTTCATGGGTCATGTTGGTTTTTAGCTGTTTTATGCCTTATCAAGTGAGAGAGACACAGAGTTAATTGAATAGACACATCTGACACCCAGAGGCTGCTGTGCCTTCACTAGGGTTTCACTCAGGTTAGCATGCACTTTTGCAACAGGTTTAAGCTGGGCTAAGTCTCCCACAGAAGATGGTCCTACAGCCTTCCTGCTCCCTACTGACTGATCTTGCTGCCTTCCTCAGGAAACGTCAAGGAAAAATGACCTTGATTTTGTTGGTTGCATTACCTTTCAGAAAAAACACCTCTCTGCCAACACATGGAAGTAGCGGGAAAACTTGGCAAGCTATGGACCATAGGGTGGGAACGCTCCTCACGCAAGGTGAACCAGACAGGGCCAGAGGAATGCCAGAGCCAGCACAAACTCTGTACCCAGGTTGAGAGCGGAGGGTGGATGGATGGTAAAGGGAGGAAAGAGCAGGAGCTTCCCTTTTTTTCAACAGCAAGCTGTTATCTCAGCTACCGTGTAATTTCCTAACAGGTAATTCCAGCCTCCGATGCAGAATTCAGTACCCAAAATCATGCTGCCACCCTTGCCAGCCTGATGGCCCGAGCTGCTCCGTTCCTCAGTGTGGCGTTTCGCTAAGGTTAACGCCTCGCAGTTACCACCCGACAAGCAAAACATCTGTTCAAACACAGCAGGTTCAAACACCTCCCTCCGTACTGAAGCAGAGAGCATGAGAGTTGGCTCTCGAAGAGGCCTTGACATGGGACAAGCACAGGCTGGTACAAAAGGACTTTGAGCTGTTTGCAGACGGAGCTGGTTGTCGCTGAAACTTAAATTCTAAAATGTCCAGCACTGCCTTTTTGTGCATAAGGAAGGCTCAGCACACCATAAATGATTTTCCTGTGTTCACTGAGACTGTACCTCAGCAGCGGATTCAGATGAATTGCGAACGGAAAGGCCCGTTATCCCTAAGTGGAAACGCCTGCGTTCCTCCAGGCAGGCGCACTGCAAGGTGTGTTTCAAGCCAAAGGCATCAGCCGTCGCTGTGAGGATACAAACAGGTTTATCACCCCACACTTCTGGGCTAACACTCCCCATCCCAGTGAGACTTGAGAGATGCCCACATGTCGGGACGGGCTTCCTGAATCGGTGTAAAACCCCAGTGACTGTTCTTTGTTTCGAGCAGCAGTCAGACACTTGGGATACTGAAGGGAATAACCCCAAACCCAGTCAGCTGCTCCTTTGGCTGTGCCATTAATGTATCGTGGAATAACCCAGTACTTAGGCCTGATTCTTTCTGAAATATATATCCCACTAGATGTGTGTATTTACACTTTTAAACGAGTAATTGGCAGGAAAGATCATTGCCAGCTAGCGGAAAACACCGAACAACAGAATAACAATCATGTGCTACTCTTAATAGCAGGTCACCTGCTCTCTGCTGGAAGGTGAGGCCTAACTGCACCGAGCTAAGCCTGGGCAACAATAATAGAGTCTTTGTTGAAATACCACCGCATTGTTCAAAGGCTGGTGAGCCAACCCAGGGAAAACAAAAGGAAACGTTTCTAGCCCTTAAAAATCACAGCAGAATCACAGAGGTTGGCAGCAAAACAAGTCAGTCATGCACAGAATTTAAAAAAAAAAAGCCAACAGCGGCTTTTCTGTCGTGCAACTAATAAAGATTATTCTCTGCGCATTGTGGTTTGGCCTTGGAGTCGAGTAGTAAGGGGTAAATACCTGCAGTTCTCATCCCTCTTGGTGGGATTGCAGCCTGGAGAGAAACTGTGCGTGGCCTTAACGTGGCTCCCAGGTCTGAAATGCTGCTGCAGAAGCACTTGGGAGATTGATTGGCCTCTCGAATATTTTTCACAAATGCTTTCAGCAGATGCTAACCCAGGATAGAGGGGGAAAAAAGATGGGAGAAAAAAAAAGACACTATGTGCTCCAGAAAACCTCCATCGGGTTTTATCATGACCCTCCTGCTGGTTGATAGCAGCGGTGTCAGACGACCAGCATCTTTATTCATGTCCATGTTAGATCACAGAATCACAGAATGGTTTGGGTTGGGATGGACCTTTAGAGGCCATCTAGCCCAACCCCCCTGCAGTGAGCAGGGACATCCCCAACCAGATCAGGTCACTCAGAGCCCCGTCCAACCTGACCTGGAATGTTTCCAGGGATGGGGCATCGACCACCTCCCTGGGCAACCTGGGCCAGGGTTTCACCACCCTCATTGTAAAAAATTCTTTCCTTATATCTAGTCTAAATCTCCCCTCCTTTAGCTTAAAACCATCACCCCTTGTCCCGTCACAACAGGCCTTGCTAGAGGTGGCCCCCATCCTTCCTACAGCCCCCCTTTAAGCCCTGGGAGGCCCCAATAAGGTCTCCCCACAGCCTTCTCTTCTCCAGGCTGAACAGCCCCAACTCTCCCAGCCCGGCCTCGCAGCAGAGGGGCTCCAGCCCTCGGAGCATCTCTGTGCCCCCTCTGGCCCCGCTCCAACAGCCCCGTGTCCTTCCCGTGCCGAGGAGCCCCGAGCTGGAGGCGGCGCTGCAGGGGGGTCTCACAGAGCGGGGCAGAGGGGCAGCACCCCCTCCCTCGCCCGGCTGCCCGCGCTGCTGGGGATGCGGCCCAGGGCACGGTTGGCTTTCTGGGCTGCGAGCGCACATTGTTGGCTCACGTCCAGCTTTTCATCTACCAGTACCCCCAAGTCCTTCTCCGCAGGGCTGCTCTCCATCCCCCCACCCCCCAGCCTGTGCTGATACAGGGGATTGCCCCGACCCATGTGCAGGACCTTGCACATGGCCTCGTTGAACCTCAGGAGGTGCTCACAGGCCCACTTCCCCGGCTTGTTCCCACTCGTGAGTCCTGCAGCGCAGCGTCGCTCCCAGCTTCGTGCTACGAAGTCTGAGTACAAGTCTGGGAAAGGGGCTCTTCCTTACACCCTCTGGAAGCCCCGGCAGAGCTCCGGTAAGCCCCGATCCGAGCTCACCCCGCTGCCCAGCGCCCTGCAGCGGCTGCCCCCGCCACCCTCCCTCCTCCCCCAGCACTTGCAGGTGGAGCATTTCCCATTCCCGGGAAAGCCTCGACCCCCGCATGCCGGGCCCGCCCGCTGTGCCGCGGCTGGACCTCGCCAAACCGGGCGCCCCCGGTGCCGCCGGCCGGGCGCGGCGGGCGGGCCCGGCCGTGCATTGTGGGAGCTGTAGTTGGCGGCTCGCAGCACTACAAGTCCCAGCCTCCCCGAGGAGGAGGAGGAGGAAGGGAGCCGGCCCGTCCCAGGCCTGCAGCCCGTGCGGGAGAGCCCCCCGGGGGCGGGCCGCGGCGGCATGCGGCTCCCCGGCCGGCTCGGCCCGCTCCGCAGCACGGCGCTGGCTGCCCGGCCGCCGGGGAGGCTGCGAGCGGGGCCGGCGGCGGCGGGGAGGCGCGCCTTGGCCCGCGGGCGGCTCGGCGGCACCATGGCAGAGGAGGCCAAGCGGCTGGCAGCCTGCGCGGCGGTGGACAAGCACGTCCAGGTGAGGCAGCTCGGACCCCAGCCCTGCTCGGGTGCAGGGACGGACCCCGGGGTGCACGGAGCGGCCGTGGGGTGCGGGGACCCCCAATGCACGGAGCGCCCGTGGGGGGTGCAGGGACGGACCCCGGGGTGCACGGAGCGTCCGTGGGGTGCAGGGACGGACCCCGGGTTGCACGGAGCGTCCGTGAGGTGCGGGGACCCCCAATGCACGGAGCGCCCGTGGGGGGTGCAGGGACGGACCCCGGGGTGCACGGAGAGGCCGTGGGGTGCGGGGACCCCCAATGCACGGAGCGCCCGTGGGGGGTGCAGGGACGGACCCCGGGGTGCACGGAGCGTCCGTGGGGTGCAGGGACGGACCCCGGGTTGCACGGAGCGTCCGTGAGGTGCGGGGACCCCCAATGCACGGAGCGCCCGTGGGGGGTGCAGGGACGGACCCCGGGTTGCACGGAGCGTCCGTGAGGTGCGGGGACCCCCCAATGCACGGAACGGACCCCGGGTTGCACGGAGCGCCCGCGGGGTGCAGGGACCCCCCAATGCATGGAGCAGCTGTGGGATGCAGGGACGGACCCCCAGGAGCACAGAGCGGACCCGGGGTGCAGAGACCCCCGCGGTGCACGGAGCGCCCGTGGTGTGCAGGGACGGACCCCGGGGTGCACGAAGCCCCCCAGTACGTGGAGGGGCCCCAGTGTGCAGGGACCCCCTAATGCACAGAGCAGCCACAGGGTGCACGGAGCCCCCCAGTACACAGAGCGGCCCTGGGGTGCAGGGATGGACCCCCAGTGCATGGAGCAGCCATGGGGTGCACAGAGTCCCCCCCAATGTACCGAGGGGCCACAGGGTGCAGGGAAGGACCCTGTCGTGTACGGCATGGCTCCGGGGTGCAGGGACACACCCCACTCCAACCCCCAGTGCACGGAGTGGCCATGGGGTGTATGAGGGCTCCCAATGCACGTCTGGGCTTTGGGTTGCACAGACCCCTCCAGTGCACGGAGCAGCCCCGGTGTGCACACACGGGTTGTGGAGTACACGGACCCCTTGCTCCCCCTCCCCGGCCCCCCCAAGCGCTGAGGGTCCCGGAATGCATGGAGGGACCCTGGGGCGCATGGACGGGCGCTGCCGAGCCTCTTCCTCCTTGGCTTTGGACCGCGCTCCTTTAGCCTGGAGAGAAGGGAGAAAACTACTTTTCCCTTCTGGTCTCTGCGCTCGCCCAGCGCACGCCTCGCAGGCAGCGGCTCCGCGCCTTGCCCAGCTCAGCACGCTGCACCCCGAGTTTGGGGTAATGGCTTGCACCTCACTGCGCACCGGTTTGTGAGCTGGGCTGCGGTGGGAGTTCAGGCTAACGCCATGTCCTGCTCCTTTCTCCAAGTCCTGGGTGCTCGGCTGCTGCATCCTGTTTCAGAGCACCCAAGCAAGAATCAACAGCCTCTAATCAGGGGGTCGTGTCCTGTCCCCTGCAGGGAGGGAAGCGCGGCAAAGGGCTTTAATCAACCCCTTGAAGGTCAAATAGGGCTGGAGCTGCTTGGTGTTTGGCACAGTCTGATTGTGAACACTTGGAAGATCAACAGTTAAAGTCACGCAGTGGTTTATCGCAATGTTTGCTCTGCAAGCCCTTTTGCAACAGCAGTGATGAAACGGTCCTAGAGTTGCTGCCAAGAAGGTAGATGTTAGCAGTTGGGGGGGAAAAATTCCCTTATCTTTCTTGCTCCCACCCTGCTGGGTTCAGTTGCTGATGGCTTCGCTTATGTCCCGTTAATGTTTACTTCTTTTCCAGCCTCTCCTTCCTCTGAACAGTCTGAACCTGCCTGCAGAGAGCACAGCCACGTGCTGTGTGAGACTTAGCCCCCTGCCAGGCCAGCGCGCTCGAAAGCAGTCTGTGGGGTGGGGGGAGCCTGGGGGATGCACCAGCAATTGCGTAAAAAACTCCTTTCTTACCCAAAGCAAGCCCCAAAGTTGTGCACTGAGGGGCTGCACGAGGAAGGACTTTGGAGCCGAGGCAGGACTGCTGCTGCGGGTCGTCACGAGCTGGGCGCGCCTTTGATTTGGGCTGAAACGCGACTCTTAATTTTGGACTTTTCCTAGGTGAAATAGCAGGCCTTTGCGCTGTTTTATGGTCAAGCAAACTTGGGATGATGTTTCTAGTCACGACCCAGCTGATTAAAGTTCGGGGCCTGGCTAGTGAGGCTGACTAAGTAAAACACGCAGTGGCCAGGGTAACGCTGCAACGCTTGCTGCGCAGGTTGGCTTGAAGCAACGGTGGGGAAGCAGGTTAGAGTCGCCGCCAAGGAGCCAAATGGCCTCGGCTGTCAGACAAAACCTGTCTTCCCTTCAGCTTGTGCTGGGAAGGTGCAGCTGCTGTTTGTAACGGATGGTTTTGTGTTTGGCCGTTAGAGCTATTGCTGTTAACAGAGGGAGTAACGTGATCTCTGAAAGCAAAGCTGCAGGCTCCCTCCCTTGCACGGCAGGGACGTGTGGGAGACGCCACTGACTTCAGGGCTTGGTTATGCTGGACAAGTCTCTTCTGCTTACCTGTGCCATGAACTTGTGGCACCAGGGGCTTGGTACTGGTACTAGACCAGGCTCCTTGCTTGGCATCCTCCTTCACGTCCATCCTTATCTGTGCCAGTACAGCAGCTTCTCCTGCGGCTTGCAGCAGATATAACCCTGGGGGTCGGTGTGGGGATTAGGAGAGGAGAACTCTTTTCCTTTTTTTTTTTTTTAATTTAAAGCCAGATTGGTGTGTTTACCCACAGCACTTGTTCCTGGGCAGCTGTAGGGACAGAGTCCTCCAGTACTGGAGCGGACCCCAAGACGACCAACCTCAGAAGCCGCGGTGCCGTGACGGCTGGCAGAGAGGGCTGGCACGTGGCTCGGGGCTTTAGGGCCCTAAGCTGCTTGGGGAGAGCTGGCTTTGCATTTATACAGTGCCTCCAAAGGCAGGCCCTGTTAGCGTCTCCATTAGAAATGAAAAGATGGGCAAGAGCTGTAGGTCCTGCTGCGCAGAGGGCTGAAGATTAAGAAGAGGAAGCTTCAGTCTTTGCACTGTATTTAACTCCTGCTCTTTGCCCATGTAAATTGTAGTCTTGGAAACTTAGGCTGGACCAGCCAGCCCGTGTGGTGCTGCCGATACCCACTCAATGTGTGCTGCCTTGTCGGCATCTGTAACGTTGGGCAGCGTCTCCAGGCCCTTGGGGTAGCGGAGAAAACGCTGTGGTTGCTGCTCATGCTTGTGCTGCTCCGCTCGTGGAGTCCACACACAGGTCCTCAGCTGTGCTGTGGCTCAGAGCCTTGGTTTTGTTTGCTGGGGTTTTAGCAAACAATCTGAAATGTCTTTTTTTTTTTTTCTTTGTTTTTTTTTTTTTTTTGCATGGGGTGCTGCTCCTCCGTGCTGTGAGCTGGGCCTGCCCCTTGCACACTGACCTCATGGTCTGCTTCTCACCCATGTTTGCCCTGCCTGTTTTTAAAAGAAAATGTTTTTCGGCTAGGTTTGCCCCTGGTCTGGCTGGGGTTGGAGCTGAGGAGGGAGAGGTGGGAGCTGAGGTAAGGCAGGGGTTGTGACAGCACCAGCTTAGACTGGCTTCAACCATTTTTCTGGGAAACCCACTTAGCCCAAGGTCTTTCTACCGCTTCACCACTCATCACTGATAAATGCCTTCAAGTTTATTTCCAGCGGTGGGCTGGGACCCTTGTAAGCTCTTCCCACTTCATTACAGTGGAGTGGCTGATGCTGGGTGTTTCCCCATCCCTTTAGGGCATCCAGCTGTTCCGAGAAGCTGTCCCACCCTATAGAAATGAGGGCAAAGAGAAGAAACAGCCTCTTCCCAGGTCGAAACAATTCTCTTGGGAGCATCAGTACTGCCTGTGTCTTGCCAGCCTCCGTGCAGCTTTGCTTGCTCCTTCCTTGGCTGGCCACGCTTGGCTCTGCCTGCTGGGCAGGTGAAACCAAGAAACCTCGGGAGCTATTGGGTTTCTGCTGGCAGTGTTGCAGGCGTGCAGCTGCGATCGGTTGCCTTCCACGTCTTTTGCAGAGTCACAGTGGTTAGTGAAGGTTGGCATATAAACTGAGTCTCTGGTATGTGTACTGGGTTTTGGAGAACTTTTGGGATTTTAAGCTTTTAACCTGCAGAAGCAAGGGAAATCACTAATCTTGGGGGAGCATGACCTGTCTTGACCTCCACCTTTCCAGGCAAGTTGGTGTTCCAGGAAGATTTCAGATGGTTGAAATGCTGCAGGTGTGGCTTTTTCAACAGCTGCTGAACTCTGGATTTGCTGCGCATGGAGAAGGAGCTCCAGACCTGTCTAACGTCCAAGAGATAATGCACAACAACTCTGTGCCTGCATCTCTGTCTGGCTTCAAGTCTTTCTTGTCTGAAGTCTCTGTAGGGATATTGGGCCTCCTTAAGTCGTTTTACGCTTTGGATCCCATCCAAAAAAGGGGAAGTACATTGAAAATTGGAAGTGTGCAAGGGGCTGCACGTAGCTCTCCATGGGTGGGAGACTGAGCTGATAATAAACAGAGATTTACATCGCAGAACATCCTTTTTTGGAGGTGACACAGTCGCACCCTTAGTTCAGTCCACCCCTAGTCTGCAGCACCTTTTAGAAGCGTGTCTGTATTACTGATGAGGCAGTAGCAATCCTCCTTAAACCAGACCATAAGCAGAGAAAGGCCAGGGCTGAGCTGTGGTTAAACTATGATTGTCTTCAGCATACCCTGCCAGGCTCACCCATCTTTCAAGTGAGTTGCTGGACTCTCATATAGACAGTTATATACTCCATTTTGGAGGGCATTTTTTATTAGACTCCAGAAACTGCTGCTGTGCTCTTTGCTTTGGCCGCCAGTACATCCGTACTGTTTACTAACAATACCGTTGGCACCAAACCCATGCTTTTACTGTGCGGCTTCCGTGGGAGATGTTATCTTGAGGTTGTTTCAGCTTCTTCCTTTGTGGTATTGTCTGAAGCTCCCAGCTTTCCGGCAGGAGCGGGTGCATGGAGTGCCAGCAACCAGCAGTGAGTGTGCATTGAACACCCTGAGAGTCAGACTGTGCTGGTATTTAGTAAGCACATGTCCTGTAAGGAGAGGGTGAGTTGCTTAGAATCCCTTAGCAGCAGGCAGTGGTTGTGCCCTTGCTAGTGTGGTGTGTTCTTTTCCTTGCCTACAGTGTGCTAAGATGGCGTGTGTCAGTGTGCATCTCTGGGCAAGGTTCCTCTTGCGTGTGTTTATAATGTCGGGTCTACCGGTGTCATGGTTTAGCCCCAGCCAGCAACTAAACACCCCGCAGCTGCTCGCTCACTCCCCCCACCCCTGTGGGGAGGGGGAGAGAATGGGAAGGGCCAAAGTAAGAAAACTCGTGGGTTGAGATAAAAACAGTTTAATAATTACAATAAAACAGTAGTAATAATAATAAAAAGGAAAATAACGACAGAGAAAGAGAGGTGAAACCTTGGGAAGAGGGGAAAAAACCCAAACCACAAGTGATGCAACCGTTCCCCATGTGCCGACCAACACCACCGGTCCCCGAGCCGTGATCGCTGCTTCCCCTGGCCAACTCCCCCAGTTAATATACTGGGCATGATGTCGTATGGTATGGAACATCCCTTTGGCCAGTTTGGATCAGCTCTCGTGGCTGTGCCCCCTCCCCTCCCGGCGTCTTGTGCACCCGGCAGAGCCTGGGAAGCTGGAAAAGTCCTTGACTAGTGTGAGCACTACTTAGCACGAACCAAACCATCGGTGTGTTATCAACATTATTCTCATACTAAGCCCAAAATGCAGCACTGTGCCAGCTGCAGTGAAGAGAATTAACTCTATCCCAGCTAAAAGCAGGACAACGGGGAAAAGCGGACAGCCCTTGTGCCGAGCCCTCAGTAACAGCTCTCCTGTGTCTCTTTGATTTGCAGAACAATCAAGTTCTTGGGATTGGAAGTGGTTCTACGATTGTCCACGCAGTGCATCGATTAGGTAGGGTGCTCCCCTTCATGTTCCTCCCACTGCAGAAAATCCCCTTGTCTGGCTGTCCCAACTACTTGAAAACCACGCTAAATCATCGGGATGCTGACTTAGAGCTCATGCGTCAGGTCTGTTCGTTGAGGGCTGTGTCCTCCTTGAAGCTGAAGGTTAAAACCGAGTCTTGTGCTCCCAATTTATTGCATAGGGAGTCCCGAGGCGGTAATGATTGCCACCTGTTCTCCCCATGCAGCCAGGCAAAGAGCTTTACTGGCACCCACCACAAACTGGAGCTAAATGTTTCCGTTCCTTCCAACTCTGCCCAGTCCTAACTTGCTTTGTGGCTTTGGGCCATGCAGCTGCTCTGCTTCCATTAACCCATTTGTATGTGGCTGATGCTGCTTGTTCGCATCCACGTTATTCACATGGAGGGTCCTGCTGAGGTGTGATGAAAATGAGGAATGAAAAATCCAGCTGTATTTTTTTTTTTTTTTTTACTATACCTTACAGCTAGGTTTGTCTGCTTGCCCCAGGTGCAAGTTTGCTCAAGGTGTGATTCAGAAAATTTCAGCAAAATATTTAAGTAAGGCATTTTAGCACAGTGAACATGAGGGTAATTGTCCTCACGCCTCATTACAGAGAGTGGAGAGGTTTAAAGTTTCTTTTCCCGGCATTCTCAGCCCTAGGGCAGGTCTGCTTGAGGAGGTGCTGTACCTCATCCTGCTTCACTGTCCTTGGATGCAAAACAGAGCAGCCATGTGCAACAGGTCTGGAGTACAGCATCAGCCCTGTCGTTCCTGGGGCCTTGCTCGGACACGGAGGGCGACTCTCGTTCGGAAGCAGAGTTCAGTGTGTCCCACCTGGGTGGCTCTGCGTGGCTGGGAAGTCACCTTGTGACCCCCAGCTCCCTTGGGCAGCACTGTCCCCAGCCCATGGGCGAGCGGGGCTGAGGTCTGAGCACCGCTCAGCGCTTCGCTTGGCAGGAAAACAGCACCCCATGCCGTGTGTATAATACAGTTATTTGTCTGGGAGCTGTGGTTCAGCTTTCTGGGTTTGGCTCAGTATTGCAACCACTCCCAACTCTTAACACAGAATCAGTCTCCAAATAAATGAGTATAGTATTTAAGTGGAGTGCCTGTTCCAGGCTGCAAACTCAGACTTCTCGGGCCTACTGAACGCATTGGCACTGGGATGTGGGTCGTAACAACATACAGCCTCATGTATTGCATCTTCAGTCCTTTCAGCAGCAGCATTGCCTTGAAGCATGTAGCCCGTGTGTTTGCTGTGGTGTGAGAGCTGTTGCTCTCATGGGCTGTTGGCTTATGCCGAAGTATTGTAATTACTAAAACAACATTTTGTCTGTAATGATTTCGTAGTAATAGATCTTAGTCATTTGAGGTTAACCTGGGGGAGGAAATATTTCCTTCCATTTAATGGAATACTTTATTTTATTAGTCCTTTTCCTGCCATATATTTAAATGTTCTATAATAAATGAAAGTGATGTCCCCAAGGCAACAAGCCAGAAAACCTTTCAGACAGCTGCTGAAGCTGTTTACAAGGAGCACAGCAAAACCTGTCTAATGGAGAGAGAGAGAGGGGAGTGGGGCTCACGTCCCAGGTGACGATTTGCTGACGAGGCTCCTCTGCTGCTGGAGACGGGAAGGTTAATGGTGTCTTGGGCTGAGCCGGGGTGGGTGTGTAAACGTTTCTGACTGTAGAAACTGAGCAGGGTGGCACCTGTTTGCATTTTGAGCGTGACTGAGTTATTTGCAAGCCAAGCAAGTAATTGCAATGATTCAAAGGGGCTCCTCTGGACTGAGATTTGTTAAAGTGAAAGTTGGTTTATTTTTATTCCTTCTGCAACGAACAAACCGAGGCTTCTGGTTTTTTTCCCCTACAGCCGAGCGGGTTAAACAGGAGAACCTGACGATTGTCTGCATCCCTACGTCTTTTCAGGTAAGCACTTTCCTCCTTTACTTTCTGCTAGTCCAAACACTCACTCAGGGGATCTTCCCTTTGGCTGCAGGAGGCAACCTCACCGCTTTCTGGACTGGCTTATCGCCGTGTGAGCACTGTGGTGAAAGAGGCTGTGATGCAGCCCGCGATGCGGCCCGCAGGTGGACCTCATGAAGCTGGTGGTGATGGTGCTGCGTTACGCTGACCTGAGCTGCAGGGACGCTGTAGAGCCAGGAGGCGTGCTTTGAACCAGTGTGGTAATGCTGGTTATGTCAGTGCTGGCGTGTGGCTTGGTCTGGATCCTGCTTGTAGAAGACTGCTGTTTAGTGGTGAACCAGACTCATAATGCAAAACTCATTGGAGACACTTAGTCTCCTTTGATTCCTTATCAAGTCCTGAGAGCTGTAAAAATCACACTGCAAGCAATAGTAGCAAGCTCATGTGTTTCCAGGAGGAACTTAAAATGCATCAGCTGGCTTTTATAAGAAATTGCAGAAGAGAAATCAGCTTAATCTTTCCTTTGCTGCACAGCTTTTGCAGGGATTGGTTCATACCAAGCTAGCTGTTGAGAGGTTTGCTTGGAGAGGAAGAACGTGGCTTGGTGGTGAAACGCAGAGCTGCTTGGGGAGGCTTCTGAGCTGCTTCCATGCCTTTAGGCAACTGGCTTTGGTCTCTCTGCCTCTGTTCCCTCAGAGGGGAAGGTGCTGTGGAGGAGCAGCTGTCACCTTGTCCCCTTTGGGCAGGGAGACGTGACATGATGGGGACCACCTGCAGGGTTTTCAAGGCTGGGTGGCACTGTCCTGGTCTAGAAATTGGGCATGCGTCCTTCCCATGGTCCTGGTGTGGACCTTGGGATTGTACTTTTGTCACAACTCTTTCACCGTTAGGACAATCAAGCAGTGAGGCAGCCTGTGCGGAGTCCGTCCTTTGAGGTTTTCAAGACCTGTGTGGGTAAAGCCCTGAGCAAAGTGGTAGCTGACCCTGCTTTGACCTGGAGGTTGGATAGAGACCAACCTGAATTACCCTAAAATCTTACGAAAACTTGGCATCCTCTTACCCTGCAGATGTTAAGTGTGAGTGTGGGATGATGGGATTCTCCCTTTTCCCAGCTGTTGCAAACAACCAGTGGCCAACTGGGGTATAATACAGGCTGCTGCAAAGGGCAAAAAATAAAAAACTATTTTTTTTCTTTTTTAACCTATATCACTACTTCTGTGGCATATATAGACTGAGGTGAGGGTCTTTCTTTGACCTGTCTAAAATGGTCCCCACCCTGAGATACCATATCCCATTTTCACCTAGGAAAAGTCCTCTGAGTTCAGTCATTAGGTCTTACAGAAAATATTGATAAAGCTCTCGTAGTGAACATGGGCTGGAGCCTGTCCTGCCTTGAAACGTTTGGATAGTTCATGTAACTCTATAGAATTTCTTACCAGTAAAACAAAAACGTTGCTGTTAAAGGGAAGAGTTAGATCATACACCTGCAGGAGCCAAAATCCCCCAGACACGGGGCTGCCTCGTATCTTTTGCAGTCTTAGACCCCAGCCAGTCCCAAGTGAAGCATTCCCAGGTCAGCAAAACAGCATCTTATTTTCGCTACGTACAGGTGTAAATGGCTGCCTGAGGTCACTGGCAAGGAAGAACTGGTTTCAGTGGCTTTTATTCTCCTCCCTTCCCCGTGGTCAGGTTGGGTTATTCCATCACCATCAGTAAAACTAGAGCCGGGGTAAGTATCTGTCCCTTGGCTTTTGCGTTGTTTCTTCTTTTCACCTGGACGTGTGCCGAGAGCACAGAGCGAGGCCCTTCTTGGCAAGTGCTGCGCAGTTACCGACGCTCCTCCCCCAGCTGCGGGAGCTCTGCTTTTGGTTCCCGCTGGTCTGCTCCCATCGCCTTGCAAGCAGAGAGCCTGAAAAGAGCCACCTCGTTTCCACACCGCTGACCCTGAGCCTGTTCAGGATCTGGCCTGCATGTGCAGCACAATGTTCTTCAGTGCCTTCAGTGCTCAGATCCCCGATACCTCATTACCTGGACACCACGTAATGAATGTAAACCCACTGATTTTCATTCTCTTAATTTTGTGAGTTCTTAGGGCAATTCTAGTGCACAGATCAAGAACCTGCAGCCCATGGGTGTTAAGATTGCATGCTATGAATTGAACCCTTTACCATGGCATTTCAGATCTCATTGCCAGGACTACCGCCTGCTTAGTTCTTAATGCTTCTGGGACGCCAATACATGTGACTATGCGCTTTGTTAGTGTTCGTGCGTAAAATTCAGGGCAATAAGTTGATCCAGGCTATTGCACTGGGGTTTCTTGGACTAGCTGCAGCACGGTAGGAAGTTCAGACTCGAGCAGTGTCCATGCAAGGAGGGTGTCTCACCCAGGTGATGATTTGTAACGCAGAAAATTCACCCAATTCCAAGTTCTGCAAGCTCGAACTCCTGTTTAAACTGACGGACGGAGTGGAGGGTAGCTCCGGGTGCTCTGTGTTGTATTGCCACTAGAGGGAAATACACAGCCACTGCAGGAAAAGTAGATCCGAGCCACCAAACAGCTGTTTCAGGAGGCTTCCCACACTTTTTCCATGAGTTGTGCTTTCCTTTTTTGCCTTTTTGTTTGGTTTATTCCAATATGAAAAATATTTTCATTGTTGGTCCCACATTGTTATGGTGTAAACATTTAATTTTCTTGCTCCCATTTTTCAGCCAAAGGAAATCGGAGGGGCTGGATGGGTGTGAGGGAGAACGATGTCCAAGCTGAAAGAACATGGGACTCAAAAATCCCATATCTGCTGTAATGCTTAGATACAAGTGGTTCCCACCAAGCTGATGGGGCCTCCTGCTATGTAGTACAGAGACCTGGACCCAGGAGCACCACATGAGCATTTTAGTTGGAATCAGCAGCAGGGTTTTCTTTTGATTACAATAATCTGGTCTGAAAGCATTGTTTTCTCCTTGCCATGTGTTCCCACCGCTGGCTGCAGCCTCTCCACCAGCTCAGGGTGGAGCAGTGGAGGTCTCCCAGGGAGACTCCATCCGTGTCGCAGCCATGGGAATGATGCCACGAGTCCATTTTCCTTTCCTGCCGCCAGTAAATGGTGTTTGCTGTCTTCTTGTTGCACAGGCCCGTCAGCTGATCCTGCAGAACGGCTTAACGCTAAGTGACTTGGACCGACATCCAGAGGTGAGTGGGACCAGGGAGGTGAGACCTCACCCGACCTTCCTGTAATCTGGTCCTTCATAAACCATCAGGCTCCTTTGTCCTCCCCTGAGGATGAGAGTTTAGGCAGCCACACTGCTGAACATAAGCAAGAGTTAGCTTAGTTTATTTTTTTTTCCCCAAGCCTTAGTCTTGTCTTAGTGCTTGTCCCTTTAGATGGCAGGTAGGCTGCCGAGTTATGTTTCTTCCAAGTGTTTGGCACCTCTTTCAGGCTGAGGCTTGCTGGCCTGAGATGGGAATATGACACTGCTGAAGTGTTGCGACCAAGATTTTCCCCAGGAGCCGCCCACCCCTTAGGTGACAATGCCAGAGGCTGAAATGATGTGCCTTGAAGGCTAGAAGTTGGTTTTGGTATTTCTTTCTCCTGCTCTCACACGCCTGTGGTTTAGCTGGGGCTGGTAGGCTCAGGTGGCTGATCCAGTGCTCGTCTCTGGCAAGACTGGCATCAAGATGGTCCCAGCTAAACCACATGTTTTGTTTTAGCTTTTCGCTGAACCAAACATCTTCGGCTGCTGCTTGGGACCTGACACCCTCCCGAGCTGTGCCAAGAGCAGCGCCTTCATGTTGCATGGGTGAGGTTTCCACACCAAGTTTCTCCTCTTCCTACAGCTTGATGTCGCCATCGATGGCGCGGATGAAGTGGACTCTGACCTCAACCTTATCAAAGGTGGCGGGTGAGCCTTGCTGCCCATCTGTCTGCACGGCGCTGGTGACAGTGGCCTCTAAGCGTCCTTGTCTGGCTGCATGTGTCTCTGGGGCTGGGCTGGAGAGGCTGACGGGATCCTGTGCGGGGCTGTGCGTGCACCTGCAGTGGGAGATGGCTCCTGTCCGAGAGCGGGTGCAGGGGACAACGGGCTGAAGTGATGGGGCTGGGGAAAGAGTCGTGGCATGGGGCAACAGGAGCACCAAAACCAGCAAGAATGTGGTGGAGGGGATGGGCTTTAGGACCATCAGCCTGTTTTCTGATCTTTATAGTTTTTTTTCTTTCCCCCTTGCAGTGGTTGCTTGACGCAGGAGAAGATAGTTGCAGGATATGCAAAATGCTTCATTGTTATTGCTGATTACAGGTAAAAATATTACTATTCATTATACTTCCCTGTCTCATGGGAGTATTCGGTTATGTTAGGCCATTACTGTCCTTCCAGGGGATCGGGGAGCAAGAATAGGTGGAAATGAGCCTGACTCCCAGTGCTTCAGCAATTCAGTTTAGCTTTTTTTCTTGATTTTCAACCTAGCAAGCCTCCTTCGGAGTCAGCAGAGCCTGTGGGGAAATGGCTGCTCTGCTCTTTGAGCTCAGTGATTGTCAGCAGGGAATAAATTTCCCCTCCTGTATGTACAGCCGCAGGGCTGTAGAAAAAAGCAACTCATGTCCACCTTGTCCAAAACAGGTCAAAACAGGGTTTATGAGTGAATAGAGCATCGTGCATTAAATTCTTCCTACATGTGTGCACATGTGAACTGACTGCTGTGCCTGAGGGGTTTGCAAGAGGTAATGTGATAATGTTAGTGGTGTTAGTAATGCAACGTCTGATGCTAATCCCACCTCAAACTGTGCCCTCAGGAAAAAATCAAAGAGCCTTGGGGAGCAATGGAAGAAGGGAATTCCTATTGAAGTCATCCCCATGGCTTATGTCCCCGTCACCAGAGCCCTGACCAAAAACTTTGGAGGCAGTGCGGAGCTGCGGATGGCTGTTAGCAAAGCGGTACGTGTCCCTGAGGAGCCGCCTGAACGTGGGCAAACGGAGGACCAGAGGTCTGGGCTTTCACTCCTGCAAGTGGCATCTTGTGTAATTCCTCCTAATTATACTTTGGTTAATGAACTGTGTGTTTAGGTGTTCAGCCTGCTCGTGGAAATTCTCTCTGGCTTATGTCTCCTAAAGCAAGCATCCCTGAGCAGGGAGAGGCGGGGTTGCCAGCCCAGGTCTGACCCGCTGCTCCACGGGGATATTGTGGGGCTGGAGGGCAGTCTGCGTTGCCAAACAGAGGCTTGGGTTGGGGGGCAGTTTACGGTCCGTCCCAGGCTCCTCTGAACCACACAGAGCCAGACTAAATTAAAACTGAAGCTGCTTTGCCTCTGCTGCCACTGTCCTATCCTGACTTGGGCAGCAGGGCTTTGCCAGGCCACGTTGCATGGCAGGGGAAGGAGGAGTCTGCAGTAATGGCTGGACTTAATGCCTAAAGGCCGAATGCTTGTTTTTAATGTGTCTAATCCCAAGAGGCTGTAGAGACTGCATTTGGGTGCCTGGGAAGAGCAAACTAGTCGTTCCGTTCTCTGAACTTGAGACCAGCCTCACTCAGGGAATGCACTGCTCCGACACGAGCCGTGTCCTTGGAGGATGCCGGTCCCTCGTGGCACGTGTGGTTGCACGCCCTGCTCAGCGCTGCTGAAACGCCTTGTCCACAGCCCCAGCTGTCTCTGCTCTGTTGAAAGGATCCAATTGCTCCTTCTGCTGGGCTTGAGAGAGTGCTGGGAACATCTGGGATGCTGAAGGCCAGCAAGTCTTCAACTCCAAAACCTCCCCATGGCAGCCAGCAGCATGCTTTTATCACTGGGGTGGAGGCATCTTATTTTGGCTTTAATTGCCTGTAATAGCCTTTTTAGGACATTAATGTAGCTTTACTCTTGTGAAAAGGATCCCCTGTTGCAGTGATGAAGTTGCACTGTTGTTTCCAGCTTCTGCATGATTATTTGTACGCCGGAGAATGAGGAACGAGCAGTTACCTTGGGCAGTGGCTTTACTTACAGGCTTATTGTGGACTGCCCTGATTTACTTGAATGATGACTCTGAACTGTTGCAGCAGGGGCGGCTGTTCCCGGCGAGAGGCTGTGACAGTCCCTGGCTGTGCTCGTTAGACAAGGAGCTCACAGTGCTGGCAAATGTGTTTGATTCCCAGGGCCCCGTGGTGACGGACAATGGGAACTTCATCCTGGACTGGAAGTTTGACGAGGTTCATGAATGGAGTAAAGTTAACACTGCTATAAAAATGATACCAGGTAATGTCTGTGATTATTAAAAAAAAAAAAGCAAAAGCCCGCTAAGGCTTGGTCTGTGCTAGAGAATAACCCTGACTGTGGGAGCTCTCCCCTGCCTAGGAGGAAATGCGTGTATGTTTACTGCCTTCCTATGGGTCCATACATTTCTTTCTACTTGAGACATCTATCAGCTGAATTAGTACAACTGTACCCAAATGGCATCCCCGTATGGTGGTGAAAACCTGGGGTGATGCCGGGTGACTTCTGATACTGTTTTCCATTAGATATGCAAATCCTGTGCTCTTTCTTACTCTCCTTGTGCCCATTTAGAGAGGGGCTTTTAATGGAAGCACTGGTGGACCCTAGAGCAAGGGTTTGCACTGGGTTACAGCATTTTCAAGAAGCTGCTTACAGCTCTGCATCCCATTACGACTGCGTAGTCCTATGGGCTCACCTTGCTGTGAGGGTGCAGCATATCCTAGCTATTGCTGCAGCTATTGCCGTGCAGGAGAGAAGCAGCGGCCAATTCCACTGCAGACAAAACAGCCTCTCTGCAAGGACTCCTGCCTTGCATGAAACCTGCTGCCCAGGCCAGAGCTGCTTCTGGGTGATCCAGGTCTGTCTGGTGGCAGCAGCACTGGCTGCACTTCGGTGAAGCAGCAGATAGACTGGCTCAACCACACCTGGATACCTTGTCTGGTTATTTTGGCAAAGTCTGCTCTTAAATCTGGTCAGCTTATTGTTGTATCTTTAATCTTTGAGTTTATCCCAGATACCTGCTTGCCCCCGAAGTCCATAACGCCGCTGCCTTCACTGACCATGTGTTGTCAGAGCATGCAGGAACAGGTTGGAATCCCATTGCAGAAACCCCGACATCCCCACAAAGTGGCAATATATTGTCCTGGCACCTTGATTAAAACACAAGCTGAGGCAGAGGCTGCGGGTGTAGGCCAGGTGAAGAGTTGCCAGTAACTTCTAGTTGCTTCTGGTCAATGGCTTTGCTTCCCTCAGTGCTGCCTAGAAGGCTGATTTACTGAAAATACACCCATTTTCTTTTTCCTACTTTAGGAGCAAACTGTTAGGATGCCACCTCTGCCTTGCTTGTCCTGGTGTCTTTGCAGCCTGCTTACCTGGCACTTTCTTGCAGCCAGCAGTAGATATGGCAGGTTTGGACCTTCAGCAGGAGCAGATCTAAATGAACCAGCGACTGATGTAAATGAACTGGTGTCCACAGCTGCTCTGGGCTGTCCCTGGTGCAGCGCTCTGTATCCTGATGTGGTTGCTGCCCGTGGCTGTCCGAATGTCTGTATCGTTAGAGCTGTTTCTGTGCAAGAGAGAAACAGTGGTTGGTTATGCTGTTTGTGAACAAAACAGCCTCTCCGCAAGGTTGTCTTCCTTTTATCTCTTGTGGTCAAGAGATGAAGGGGTAAATTAAGTGATGGTACCTGCTCCATCATGTTGGTGTGGAGATAGTCTCTGCACCATTTGCTGCTCAGAAATGGGCTTGCTAAGGGGAGAAGAGCATCTTCACTACCCAAAAGTGGATGAGCAGAACTGTTAAAGCCTGAACACAGTGGTGATAGCAGGGCTCTGGCCGCTTCGTGCTTGTGTTAGGGCTTGTCCTCCATTTCTTTCCACCTTCCTGGCTGTGGCTCTGTGATCACTGTGAAGTTAGGAGCACCCCATAATTAAATGCAACCAAAAGTATATTTGCAAACAAGCTACAAATTGCAGAGGTTGCATCAGTTCTGCTGTGTCTTAACACTTGTTCAAACGTTATCCAGGTGTTCTCTAACAGGATAGGTTTTTAGATGCATTTAATGGCAGAGTGAGTTAAGCCTGTGGCTGTGTGTAGCTGCTGCTTCTCCTGTGGGTCGTCAGGTGGCTGAAAAAGCCACGCTCGTGATTATGTCAGTGTAACGGTGGTGGCCGGGAGGCTGTGAATGTTGTGGGGAGCTTTGGGAGTTGTTTCTCACTCTCTGGGGAGAGTTTCTTCTGGGGTGGCCACATGGAAAAGACTTTCTGGAGGCTCCCTGTGTGGCTGATGCAACGTCACCCAGGTTGGACACCTCTTTCCAAGCCTCCGATGGAGACATTAGCGTCTTTTAATGAACAAAACCATGGTCAGAGCAGAGGATTCAAGTAATGGAGTGGCTCTGGCATTAACTGGCATGTGACTCCTTGTTCCCCAGGTGTTGTAGAGACGGGACTCTTCATTGACATGGCAGAGGTGGTGTACTTCGGCATGGAGGACGGCTCGGTCAGCGTGCGGGAGAAGCAGCCTCGCTGACACCAGCACACTGCCTGCTCTGCTTCGCCTTCGGCCAGTTTGATTCAGCTGTTGTAACGGTGCCAACCTGACGTTTTGCCTTAACGAGCAGTGGTTATCGCAGAAGACGGATGGGAAGTTGATCAGAATCCGCTGATGTGATACTGAATGTCTTTTTTTAAAAACAACAAAACCAATTATATTCTATTTCTATATATATATATTTTTACTTTACAGGAATGTTGTCTTTTTTTAAAGAATCATTTAAACAAATTGCTTTAACCTTTTATTTTATTTTCTAAGAAATACTTACCAAAAAGAATATTCCTTGTTTTGGGGGTTGTTTTTAGTTTAGTTTTGTTTTTTTTTTTCCTTTTTTGAACAGAACTTGAACCCTTCTGGTTGCTCAGAGTGCTTAGTGACTGAGGTGAGAAATACAATCCTAATGCATCCTTCACCACCCTGACTAGGAGGGTGGTGCACACAATGGGAACGCATCCAGTCGGGACCTACCGATGCCTTATTTGGAACCTTTTTGGTCCACTATTTTATGCCTTTTAATTTTCTATACCACTGTTTTTTAATAGTTCAGGATGTCTAGTTGTCCTCTGTGCACATGACAATTCTCTGAGCCTAGGGTGGTCTCTACATCCCTCTGCCTGGGACATTAATAAGGGCCTTTTCTGGGCCTCTGTATGGAGATGATCATCCTTTGAGCCAAATTCTGCTCTCCATTAATTCAGTACCTCTGATTAAAGTCTGTTCCTGTAGCTGGAGATGTTTGGAACTTCATCCTTGTAAACCGAGAGCAGGACTGGGTCCTTGATGAAGTTTACAGAAGCATATTTGAGCAGCTCAGGGCATGATGGAATACTGTTCAGTGGCAAATGATTTGATATGGAATGAAGGTTAATTATCACCCCTGGCAGCTGGTTGATTTGTGGAAGGATAGGGCAGAACACACAGGAAAACGGAGTCTTCCTGCCTAAATTTTTCCACATGTAGCAGGAGAGAGACACTCGTTCAGTATCTTGTTCTCAGTGTATAGGTGCTTTGTGTGGTTCTGGTGTCAAAATGCAAGCCATCTCTTTGTGTTGTAGACACTGAAATAAAGAGCTGATATACCAGATTTGGTGGTAATTTTGGTTCTTAAAACAACTATCTTGTGAACAACAGGCCAGATCATCGTCAGGCTAACTTCTGCTGTCATGTTTTCCCCGTACAAGGTCCCTTCACCCAGGCCAAATTCACACTCCTGCATTCGATTTCTCTTTCCTTAAGGTAAATACCTTATTTTAAATTAATCAGATTACCTAATCAACACTTGTTAGCTGTAGTGCTTGCTTTGTCACTGTCTTAAAATTTGCATGTCTGAAGCTTGCACATCTAAAATCTTTTTTTACAGAAAGGCGCTATTTTTACATCCTTAAATCTTCCCCTTCCTGCACATCTATTCTGTTAATTCTGAAGCACTTGTACTGAGCACACCGGCTGCGATCCAGCCAACAACTTGCTGGAAACACTGGAATATCTCTTCCCAGGAACCTGATGCTGCAGAAGCCATTCGCAAAACCCTGGTTCTTGCCCTGGGCTGTTTTCAGATGCGTCTTGGGCTCCTAATGTAATCCTAGATAAACAGAGAGCAATCAAGCAAAGCTTTGTGCCCAGGCGCCTTCTCACTCAGCATGCTTTTGGAAATGAGATTAGCAGGAGTGAATGTTTCTGTTGACTCTGCTCTGTCTCTCGAATCACACAGCTCCTTCTCAAAAAGCCAATAAAACCATTACTGCACCATTACTTTCTGGCCGTGGACCAGATAGTGATCTCATCCGGCTTTCTGTTTAGCAGGGGCTTGTTAAATCTAAGCCTGAAGGTGGTGGGTCTGACTCTTGAGCTTCTCTGGGTACTTGGGATGTAGGTAGGTGAGTGCTTTTGCAACAGATGCACCTGCTGGGCTGGGACTTCAAGTGGGTTTTGGGCTGTGGGTTACAGGTGCAGAGTTTGCTGTCCTACAGAGATGGAATTAAAATCTCTGAAGTGCTGGAGAAAATTTGATGTCAAGCAGTTCTGGAGCCTTTGTGCACATTTCCTCTGTGTAAACTCCCCCAGCTCAGTTTTTCAGAGTCAGTAGATGGATTTTTGTGTTAAGTGTCTCTTAAGAAAGGTCTGGTCCTTTCCCTCAGAGGCTGCCAGGTTCCCCAGCCTGTCATAACCATCCATATCTTTGCTGGCACGTGTGGGGCACATTTCGATGTGGTGCAGGGAGTCCGTCCCCTGGCGTGCCGTGGCTCTGCCCTGTCACCAACACAGCCTGCTTACGCCGATGCTTAGCTGCCTAGCCACGAGCGTGTCCGATGAAAATTAAGTGTACAGGCAATAGAGGTGTTTCTATTCCCTGGTCCTTGTTTTTCTAGACTATCGCCATTATCATTATGTAAGTTGTTTGGAGAGATAACAGTTTATAGGTGAGCCTGCCATGGTAGCCCTGCAGACGAGGGCAGGCACTGCAGGTACCCACGACTTCCCTGGGTGGGAGCAGTTCAGTTCAGCTGTGGCCACACAGTTGGGCTGCTCCCAACAGCTCTTGGGCTTGGGTTTGCTGAGTTCGATTTTAACACCTTGGCTGGTTTGTACTGTGGCGTTTGCTTTGAACTTTCATTTTTCAAGGTGCTCTTCAAAACAGCCTTTAGAAACGGGGCTGCCGCCTCTGTCCCACCCTGCTCCCTTGCAGCGTGGGAAGAAGAGCAGGGACATATTTTTAGAAGACGGCATTGGAAAAAAAAGTATGAAAAGCAGGTGGAAGGTGTCCTTTTAAAGCCCAAGGCAGGACGGTTGAGGCTGTCTAAGGTGCATTCCTGCAGTGGGTCCTGTCACCCGATGCTAACCGCGGTGAGACAATGCAGTCCATCTCCTGCACGCAAACCCTGGCGTCTCCTTGTGGGCCGTGCACAGCGGGTAATGCACAACTGATTTACCATTAGCGCTGAATTATGGATTAATTTGGCCCTGGAGAAAACAAATGTTTCAAGAACGAGTAACAGCAGCACTAAAATTAATGAGCAAGAGAGGTAATGAAAGACTAGTCCCATTCCAAAAAAATAAGCATTATAAATATAGTAAGAGAGTGCTTGAGATTCAATTTAATTAACCTTTGGTTAGCAGGTTAAATAATTAAGCTGAATTAATTAAACTAAGTAGAAAGAAATTAAGTGTTTAGTTAAAGTGAATCACCCTGTTCCGTGTTACAAAACAACTATTACTATCCGTCAGGTTTTTATTATTGTCACTGTAGGATGGGATATATGATCTGACATAATTATTGTTCTGAAAAATGTGACATAAAAAGAGGTGAAAATAATTAAGCAGGCAGCATAGACGACACGTGCTCTGTGTATTAAACCAACTGATTATAGCCAAAGTGATGAGGAGAAACAAAGCATATTATAACCAGTGATAAAAATTAGCTGTAATGAATATTAGTAAGCTGTAATGAGTATTAATATATTTTAAACATAAAGCCAGATCCATTTTGTAACCAGATGGACTTAACCAAAAATTGTGTAGTGATGTTGGCTTTGGTCCAGCTGCACCAGGAGACAAGGAGGAAAAGGAAAGAAGTCCTCATTTTCAAAGTGATTTTTGCAAACTTATCACGCCTTGTGAATCCTCCAAAACGTCTTTGCAGTTTTATTTGCTCAGTACATCAGCAAATAGGTGATGTGTTGCAGACTGAAGATGAACTTAAAGACTTATAAACTGCCATTTTCTTGTACTGAAATCTTCTAAAACATATTCATTTCCCCTTCCAGTATCTGTAATGGGAGTTGTATCGTCCCGGTATCTCCATAACCCATCAGGATCAGAAGAGTTAAA
This sequence comes from Phalacrocorax carbo, assembly GCF_963921805.1. NCBI lineage: Eukaryota > Metazoa > Chordata > Aves > Suliformes > Phalacrocoracidae > Phalacrocorax > Phalacrocorax carbo. The sequence goes on along the minus strand of NC_087516.1, from coordinate 6,379,528 downwards.
AAGCACCTGTATAATTACAGAACTTGACAGGCCCACTATTTAGATATCTTGAATCTCATGTGGGATTTATCTCCTGCCAAGGCACTTATAAGTTACCATGAAATTAAATACCCTAATGAAAATTTTTCTGTAGAAGAGTCTTTGTAACATCATCTCTGCAGAGGCACCGATGCCAGATACTGTTTTCAGTTCCGTAGACTTCCCTGTTTGTATTTTAACAGCTACTGACACAAACATCTTTTAAACTTCCTTAATGACGCTTACAGCCTTGTGAAAGTAATGTCAGATCATCGAGGTGAATGTAGTGAGCAAAACAGTAAAGGATCCGTGACTTGGGTTTGACTATAAGAAATTACATACACTACATTTTTTTTAGTGAAAAGAAGAAAAGACTTTGCGTAACAATTCCTTAGGGTAAGATAAGTTTTCTAACATACATCAGCAGTCACACTGGAAAGTTAAATGTTGCTGCTGATTTATGTTGTTTCTGCAAGTCAGTAGCAGAAAGATGAAATTCAGTGGAAGATAAAAGTGACTATTAAGCCAACCATCTCATATCTGTAACCCTCCCTGCAGTTTAACATCCAAGTTAACTTGGGGTGTTGAACTAGGAATTTTCTCAGTCACGCTAAATTCAGAGTTCATCTAATGCTGCGTTGTTAAAAAGATGTGCACATAAATTTGAACATCTTAAAAATAGCACAGAAGGTGAAGAGCCGGCTAACTGGGATGACCCTTTTATTGTACACCAAACTCCAAATTCCTCATGGAGGTCTTTCAATGCAGGATTAATTAAAAAAGACACTAACACCAAGTATCCCTCTGCTTACAAATGTCTAGCAGGTTTGTGTAATCTCTTACTGAAGCTATTACTGGAATGCCTTATATATCAAAATCATTAATTAAACATTAATTCCCTTAAAACCTTTTCAAAGCCTTAATTTAAATAACTTGTAAGTTATTTGCCTGCCACAGCACACTGTCTTGTAATCAGTATTTAATAACCTGTACAGTTTAATCCCAACGTAATGTATTTGGCAATGACAAATTAAATTGAAAAACCCTGCTGTAAATCTAGGCTGTACACTGTCATGCTTTTCTTACTATCTTAATTCCTTGCTGAAAAAAAGACGGTCTTGCCTTCCTCTAATCCTTACATGAGTGTTGTTTTTCGAAGGGGACATTATCACTCGCTTCAATACTTTTATATATAGATTAGTGAGGGCTGGACCAGATCAGCGAGGAGTCAAATCCAACAGCTCGTAACTAACATACCAAAATTTTGTATAACTGAAGAGCAAGGAGCTACCGTTTCTCCCTACTGAGATGGCCACGTGGCTTCAGGATATCATCCACTATATGATCATCTTTGGAAACCTCAGCCACTCTGCTGCAGACCACCGCTTACTTTTGTGGCAGGTTACTTGCAGGTGTCTCTGCAGGTCAGCTGTGTGCAGAAGGCTCCTGTGGTTGTGGTTTATCATTTATGACGTTTCTTCCATCCCTGTTTAACAGCTCAAGCAACATGTGTTGACTCTGGCCAGGGTTTTGGGGTCTGCACTGCATGTTTTTGCTGAGACTCTACATTTTTTCCATGGATTTACTTGTGTCACTAGCCCTGGCTATCTAAAGCCTTGTCAAGCGTGCCATCACTCAAGCTTCCTCCCTAGACTCTTCTGGCAGGAGGCTCCCCAGCAGCCCAAGGCCACTATCGCTCCCTCACCTGATCTTTGGAAGCTTGTCAAGGGGTTCACAGAATCACAGAATGGTTGGGGTCAGAAGGGACCTCTGGAGCTCATCCCGTCCCATCCCCTGCTGGAGCAGGCACCCCCAGAGCAGGGGCACAGGGCCGCGTCCAGGCGGGGGGTGAATGTCTCCAGGGAAGGGACCCCACAGCCTCTCTGGGCAGCCTGTGCCCCTGCTCTGGCACCCGCACAGGGAAGGGGTTTGTCCTCATGTTCAGGGGGAACTTCCCGTGTTCCAGCTTGTGCCCGTGGCCCCTTGGCCTGTCGTTGGGCATCACTGGGAAGAGTCCAGTCCCATCCTCCTGACACCCACCCTTCTGATATTTATAGGTATTGATGAGATCCCCCCTCAGTCTTCTCTTCTTCAGGCTAAACAAACCCAGGTCCCTCAGCCTTTCCTCACAAGGGAGATGCTCCAGTTCCCTGATCATCTTTGCAGCTCTACGCTGGACTTGCTCGAGCAGTTCCCTGTCCTTCTTAAACTGGGGGGCCCAAAACTGGAGACAATGCTCCAAATGCAGTCTCACTGGGGCAGAGCAGAGGGGGAGGAGAACCTCCCTCGCCCTGCTGGCCACGCTCCTTTCCATGCACCCCAGGACACCGCTGGCCCCCTTGGCCCCAAGGGCCTGGTGCTGGCTCAGGGTCACCTCGCTGCCCCCCAGCACCCCCAGGGCCTTCTCAGCAGAGCCGCTCCCCAGCAGGTCCCCCCCAGCCTGTGCTGGTGCGGGGGGTTGTTCCTCCCCAGGGGCAGGACCCTGCACTGGCTCTGGTTGAATTCCCTGAGGTTCCCCTGGGCCCAGCTCTCCAGCCTGCCCAGCTCTCGCTGGATGGCAGCACAGCTTCTGGTGCATCAGCCGCTCCTCCCGGCTTGGCATCATCAGCGAACTTGCTGAGGGGACGCTCTGTCCCTTCCCCCAGGTCACTGATGAATATGTTGACCAGGACTGGACCCAGCACAGACCCCTGGGGAACGCCACTAGTGACAGGCCTCCATCCAGACTCTGCCCCATTGATCACGACCCTCTGAGCTCTGCCCTTCAGCCAGGATAGATTGCTGTGGGTCAGGAGATATTATTGCACAGAGGCCCATATGTCCCATGGATCTACCAAGGTTTGGGAGGGATACCTGGGCTGGAAGAGTTCACTCCTGAACTACCCTTCTTTCTGTGCTCTCCTGCAATGACCTGGACAAATGTCATTGGGGACCCAAAATCCCCAAGGATGAGGGTTTAGTATTTGGGTTGGTCTTTTGTAACCCAGCCTATCATGCCTCCAACATGGTGTCTAGCAGTATCTGGAGGAAAACAAGCACGGCAGTAGCCAGCTGAGCCTACAATTGCATCTTTGGATGCAGGGACTCATCCTAGGAGCCCCTTCCCTAGGGCAGGTTCTTCAACAAAATCATTGCCCTGATCCAGGACTTTGGCAGTGTTGCTTGTACACATCTAGATGCCACAGACAGATCCAGTTCCATACTCTGAGTTTGGAAGATGGCATTAGTCATTCTGCCAGGGATGGAGCCCATTCTATCGGAGGGCAAAGGATGGATTAAAGGAAGTGAAAAGCAACTACAGATCCTTTAGAGTTATTAATATCTCATCAGTGGTGACCCTTCTATCTGGGTTTTAAACGGAGAAAAGGTTATACTGGAAAACAAATCTGGGAATAGTAATTGGGAATATAGAGAACTGTCTCTGTAGCTATTACTTAACTGATTTGGAAATACTTTCAATGAGGCTGGAGTAACATCTGCAGGTATCTGCAGAGAATCCATTTTGCTGGAATATTTGAAACTGAAGGTGGCGTTTGGGCACTTGCACTAGCTGGGAAAGCAGAGCAGTACAGTCAGTGCAAATGATGCTTCACAAATTATTTTGGTTTGAATGTTGTGTTATAAAACCGATTAATCCCTTCTTTAACTAGCCATATGTCTTGGGTATTGGAAGTGGAAGGGTATCAGACAGTTTTATGTGGGGCTGGAGAGAGAATTTTTTGCTAAAAAAGCTTGTTTTTCAACTTGAATAGAAATGAGTGTTTCAGAGGAGCTGGATCCCTCTTATTATTGCGTTTCTCTGTGATAGACATTGCTGTAATTCACCAGGTCCTGCTTGCAGTGAAGCCCCTGCAGCAGTATTTTCTGCTGCATCCGTGGAAACTACAGAACCGCCACTCCATGAAGGGTCTCTTCCCTCCTCCACGCCCTTGCAGCACCCCTTTCCTCCAGGATGGAAAAATTGGTGAAGACCATTAAAATCTGACTTTTAATCCCTAGGTTTGTTGTACAGCGGGGTGTGGTTTCCAGCACAGATCTCCCCCATCATGGTTATCCCAGGAGAGCAGGGACCTGCACGCTCCCCAGCCTGTCTCGTTCGCCATGTCAGCAGGGACACCAGCTCACGGGACAGGCTGGGTTGATGCATTGATATTTCTGATGCCCACAGGTGCCCATCAGGCTTTCTTTCCAGTCCCTCGGATGTTCTGCCCGACTGACACCGTTGCCTCAGCAGCAGCTAAGTGGCCAAGGGCTGTCCCGTTTTATCGCTTTTAAAGAAAGTCAGCAAGAAACTTTTAACAGATTGAGCACCCTCAGTTGCAGAAGAATCATTAGACAAATCTTCTTTGCTTGCAGGACTGTACAGCTAGAGGTGCCAGCAAAGTTTTGCCACAAGTGTCAGTCAAAAATCACATCAAAATATTATTCACAGGTTTGGTATTTTTAATCTATCCTGCCTGGGAAATTTCTTCCCTTTACTGCTTTTCAAATAAATTAGTTTTGGGTTCTGTAAAAGAGATGGAAAAGATATGATGTTTCTTTTCTGGAAGTCAGATGGACATGTTTTTAAGCTCCCAGGCAAGCTGCATTTCACATGGGGGATGATATGCCATTTCTGTATGTGTTTTGTGTTTTAACACAACTCTTATACCTGCCTTCATGAAAGTGGTGCAGCCACTAAGTGCTTAATACGAGTTCTTGTAGCTTGTTTCAATCATCCCGATTGGGAACATTTTGGTTATAAAGGAACAAATAAGCTTCATTTGGTCAATGACCGCTAGCAAAAGTTGAACGTTTCTGAATTAAATAATACTCAAAGTTCCAAACTGAATATTCAGTAAATGAGAGGGAAAAGAAACTTGATACATTTCTATTCTTCATTTAACCAATTTAAGAGAAATATATAAGATACAACCAGTGTGAGAGAGAGTCCACATCATGCAGTTACTCTGCAGTGGATGGCTGCCTTTCCCTAGAAAAATTCAGTGGAGAAATTCATGCCCTAAGGCCTGTATTTACTGCTTGAGGAGTAAGTTAGATATTTTAGGAATGTCATTATTTACAGGATCAATAGTGCTATGTAGCCACATTTATCCATCTATCAACCTACCTCGGCACGCATTTTGCACCCATCAAACCGACAGCTATAGCAGGACCAGGAGCAACTTATTCCTAGTTTTACCGCATCAGTAACAGGATTTACCTCAACTACCTTCCCACTCAAAAGCTACGTGAGCAGTTAGCTTGAACAAACATGGAAAGAGCCAAATGGATTCACCCCATCTATTTTACGCAGGACCCATCAATTCCTGGGATTGTCTACCCCAGATAAATGCTACCCACATCCCCCCCTGCCTCCCAGCCTCTCAACATCAAAGAACCAAGACAAAACTTTAGCAAAATATTGCATTACTTAAAGCAGAAAATGCAATTTTAGTAGAGATGGGTCAAAGTGAAAAGGGTGGATACAAATTTTTCTCAAATTCACAATATTCATTGGAGGATGCGGAAAGATTTTTTCAGAGCTACTTCAGAAAACATACAGAGTACTTCGTGTCAGCCCAAGCTGTTGCTTACTTGCTAGGAAAGCACGATCCGGTAAAAAGCATCAGAGGGCGATGACCACAGTTCCTTGCCTCTGCGCGAAGCAGGAACAACTCCGGTGAGAGGGGTGAAGCTATCGAACAAGAAATCGGTGTTAGCTGCAGATGGATCCAAAGATGGAGAAGGAAGATGTTTTGAAATGTTGAGTGAGATGTGGTTTTAAAAATCTAGGTTATTCATAGAAAAAACCCTGACACAACACACTTACTGGGCTTGTTCTGCACCGGGGTGTGCTCAGGGGGAGGATATGGACATTCATGAGCTGAAAGGTTCCACAAAGCCTGGGTGGGAGCTGGGCATGCTTTCTGGGAACCTGCCAGGGCACAGCAGAAACGTGACAGCTGATTTTTGCAGAGTAAGACAGAGGGCAACACACTCATACTTACATTGTTTACCTCCCATCAGATGGGTGGTGAAACGTGACTGCGCTGGGGATGGGGCTGCTGGCCAGGCAGCCAGTCACTCCCTGCATCCAGTGCTTGCCACCGTATCAGCCCTGCCGTCGCCTTCACCACCTGTGAGGGTCTGATTTAACGCACTCAGATGCCAGCAGCCAGGTTGCTAAAGGGCGTTGCTGGTTCGTCACCAAACCTCACCAGCCATGGGGTTGTTTTTTTCCAATACAGTGCCAAGAAGAGAAAAGACACAAGGGCTCTCAGTTTTCACCTGGCAATACTAGTTGTCACCCCTGTTGATAAACAGATGGTTTGAAACCATCCTGTTTTTCTGGAAATGGGCAAGGACTCTCCAGACAAATATATGCCATGCTTGGGGAGGCCAGTCGATGCAATGGAGGCAAAATACACAATGAGCCTTTGGTGTCTTGAAGATGATCACCTAGGGCACATCTGGTGCAGCTCCATCCCTCCATGCCCCAAGGACAGGCTGGTCCAAATGGCACAGCTTGGGCAGTACGCAGAAGGGAGGAAGCCTCCCTGGGTCTCACACAGTGCTTCTCCAGGCTGACATGGGGCAGGAAATGGGCTGTGTCTATAGCTACGATTATTAATGTTTTAATGAGGAATTGCCAGATTGACTTAGGAAAAGCTGGGCTATATATTGAGGATAGGAGGGGGAAAAAAGGTTGGTTTTGTTTTTGGTGGTTTTTTTTTTTGTTTTGCTTCTATTCTATTCTATTCTATTCTATTCTATTCTATTCTATTCTATTCTATTCTATTCTATTCTATTCTATTCTATTCTATTCTATTCTATTCTATTCTATTCTATTCTATTCTATTCTATTCATTTCTGTTCTATTTCTGTTCTATTCATATCCTACCAGGGGTAAATTATGGGCTGAGTTTCTTTTTCCTCCAGACATGAAGAGCAGTTGGCATCAGGCTCGGGTGAGCTGTGATTTGGTATTATCTCAAAAGAAAGTATCACTGAGCCTAACAAAAATGCTCATTTAGCAAAACGTGTAAGCATGAGTAGACCTATTGGCCTCAGTTAGTTTTAGTCTGCATCTGAAGCCAATAGACAAAAAAGGATTGCTTTAAAGTGTGGAAGAGGAATTTGAATAAAGTCAATGTAATAATTATCTCATGACAGGCAAATCACGCAAATTAGGTGAATGTAGTCAAACGGAGTGGGAACCATCTGACCAAGCTTTGAGATGGGTGAGGCAGTTCACTTCATGCCACTCTGGGTTCACGCTACAGACCATCAGTGGGGAGCCATGGGCTACCTCCTCCCTCATGATCCATCTCCTAATCCACGGTCCACCTCCTCCTCTGCAGTCCACCCCAAATGGAAGGAGCAGAGACGTGGCAGAAGGCCAGTGTGGATGAGAAGGGGACACCAGGCTGACCTCGGAGGCAATCGGCAAGTGCACAGGCGATGGACGTGGGGAACTGGAGACAAGGGGAACATCGCTCCAGCTTGTGGAGATAAAGGTGTTGGATGGAAATTCAGTGAGCAGATGACTTGGTCCCTGCAGCTAGGACCTTTGGTGGCTTTGCCCTCCTGCACTCTCAGATGACATGTTCAAGGTCTCCTCCATGGCTACATCTGCCTTTTCATATGTTATAATTTACTTGTCATCTTTGACTCATTAAGACTTTTAAGATGATGACTATCTGAGATCCCACTACAACCCTAGCTCTCTGTTATACCATATTTCCTTAATTTGTTTGATCATAAGGATGATGTAAATTACTTAGAAACTGGCCATTTTAAAACTTATATTCTGAATGTCTTCATGTGTATCATCACAGAAGGTGTGATTTTCATATTACTGCACAAAGTGTATCCAATCAAAATCGTATTTTATCACCTGAAGCTGTATGATGAGTGTTTCATTGTGGCCTTCTTTGGGACTTGGGCTCTTGTAATTCTAAACCTGTGAATAATACCAGTGATTTTCAACTGAATTCAGTATCGCAAATATTTCTGTTTGATGGTAAATGTCTCTGGGTGTTTCAGCGGTGTGTGAGGGCAGATGGCTAATAATCCTCTGCGGTACCCATGTAAGTGGTGTAACCAAGCAGAAACCCCACTGAGCCGAAGAATGCCCCTTGCTCAAGAAAAGAACTCTGCGCCTGGGTGCTTGCGATGCGGTGGGATGTCTCGCAAGGAGGTGGGAGAGCCGTGGGTGGGAGAGCTTTCCGTGGGTTTCCTCTGTTACCCACGAGAGGTCTGACCCAAAGCTCATTCAAGGTAAAACTGCCATTTATGTTTGTGGGATTTTTAATTAATTTTCCTGTTAAATGCACTCAGCATTTAGAAAAGGACACTCAGGATATGAATGAACTTAGCTGAAGAGTTGAAGTGGTGGGACACAAAGCTCCTGGGTTTTTCCATTTCACCTCCATTTTAGGGATGACGTTAAACCAGGTTTTTCCTTGGTTTAATCCTTGCCTTGGATGAAGAGTAGGAGCATCCAGATGAATCGAGCCTGAAAGACCTCCCCTGGTGTGTGTGCTAGGCTGGATGCTGATGGACAGTGTCTGAGAAGGGAGGTGGGGAGCTTACAGCGGGTCTGTATGGGTGGCAGTGTGGCACGGCGCAGGTGTGAGCTGTGCACGTCTGGTTTGCACAAAAATTCATCAACACCATGCCGGAGAGGAGGCACCTGCAGGTTATCCCGGTGGATACGTGGGAGTTTCCCTACTCTGTCTGGAAACAGCAAGGGGAATTAACACTTGTCCGCCCTGGGCTGTCTAAAATGAACTCCATAAAAAGCAGCTGGTTGGTGCTGGAAGCAACACATGGAGCGACGCTGGGCAGGGACGTGAGGCTCCAGTTGGCATCTGTCGAGAACGCAGGTGTGATGCTGTGGAAACGACGGAACGTTGAAGGCGTGCAAGGCTGGTGTGCATTGCACAAATTCAGCACAGCAAGAACACCCCCACGGAACACATCCACTGCTTTTTGTAATATGCAGTTTGTTCTGACAATCACTTTTGTGCTCTTTTTATTTTTTTTCTTTTAAAATTGTTTTTATTCTTTATTCTTTACCTTCAGGGAATGTTTTAATGGCAATTTCACAGTAACTCAGTTTTGGTTTTGTTTGTAATAAATGTTGTCATTGGAGTGAAAAAGGAATCCACAGGAGCAATTACTGGTCATGACAGAGTGAATAAATGAATTAATTATCTTCAGCTTTGTTATTGTTTTCTTGTGCGTAATGATGACACGGGCTGGTGCACTGACTGCAGTGGGTTTAGAGGAGAAAGAAAAATTCTCTGAAGGCCTGTGGGAGATAATTAGTTTGAACCTCCCTCCGAAAAAGGTGTATTTTTCTTTTGTGGTAACCTCAGTGGTAAGTCCTGAAGATGAAGAGGTCCCTAGAAGACAGAAATCAGACTATCCTGGGAAGGGGGGAGAAGAATATTCTTCCTGACCTTTGCATGGGCTAAAGCAACTGTGCTTGCTCCTTTGCGGCCCAATCATTTCCCTCTCTGCCACAAGTTGCTAAAATAGGGCAGGGATATAGCCAGCCTCTGTAGTAGTTCAGCACTATAATTAGCTCCCTTTGACAGAAAATGCCCCGAGTTTGGGCTAATTACAGTCAGTTGATGGTTTTGCTATTTCTTTTCTACTTCAGAAGGAGGAGGCAGGTTCTCATGAGATCCAGGACCAGCAAGCGTCAATAACCACAGCAACAACACAAATGCCATATGCTAACTCTAGAGAAAGTACAGAAAAGTTAATTCTGACACTGAAATTATCAAAATAAAGGAGGAAATAATATCCTTGTGGTCACTTTGCTTTCCTGCTTTCAGCAAAGTTTTTTCTGCCCCTCTTCAAACCTCTCTTCCTCCCTGATTTTCTGCTGTAGCTTCAAAGAGTCAGGAAGGTCTTGCAGGTTTGATAGTTTCCTTCAGACTAAACAAGTTGCAGAGTCTTTTTGCGTCTGCCTAGTCCAGCTGGAGGATTTCAGCAGCGTATGAATTCTTTGCTTAGGAAAGGTCTGTTTTAAAGCACCTTGAACTTCCTGAGGATAAAAACCTGGTTTTGCTTAGTTGCATGGTCCTCGCTTTTCACTCTTCAGCTAAACCTGCAAAGCGCCCTCTCCAACCGGGGCCGGTCAGTAAAACAGCCCTGGGAGAAAAGCGAAACAGTGAAGCAGCCGTGACATCTAGTGGTGCTTGTAGTTATTGCAGTACAGAGAAAAACACCACCATAAACATGGATATGACCACCAACTGATCAAAAGGACAAGCCTTCATGACTACCCTGCACCTTTCCTCTACGATGGAGCTGCAGGACAAAAATTCTGTTACCCACTGGAGGTTTGGCTCAAAGTCCATTCACGGTAAAAGTGCCATTTATTTGGGGGGATTTTTAATTCTTCACTGCTGGTTCTCTAGATTTAACTGCAAGTCTGTGAAACAAGGCTTAGCCTCTGTGTATTTAGTTTAGGCATTTCTCTACATTTTGTAGACATTTTTAAGACCTAATCCTGAAGCAAAGAATGTCAGTAGAACATTGCCTTGGTCCTGCAAAGCATTGCACAGTGAAATTGCCAAGTCAGCAATATTTCAGCAAAAGGGAACACCTCAAAGAAAAATCTCCTCAGGAGGGTCAAGGTGCTTTAGAACAGACCTTTCTTGAGCAAAGAAACTGCTCGAGCAGTTCCCTGTCCTTGAACTGGGGGGCCCAGACCTGGCCGCATCACCCCAGATGTGGCCTCACTGGGGCAGAGCAGAGGGGCAGGAGAACCTCCCTCGCCCTGCTGCCCACACGCCTTTTCATGCACCCCAGGACACCGCTGGCCCCCTTGGCCCCAAGGGCCCGGTGCTGGCTCAGGGTCACCTCGCTGCCCCCCAGCACCCCCAGGACCTCTCAGCAGAGCCGCTCCCCAGCAGGTCCCCCCCAGCCTGTGCTGGTGCGGGGGGTTGTTCCTCCCCAGGGGCAGGACCCTGCACTGGCTCTGGTTGAATTCCCTGAGGTTCCCCTGGGCCCAGCTCTCCAGCCTGTCCAGCTCTCGCTGGATGGCAGCACAGCTTCTGGTGCATCAGCCGCTCCTCCCGGCTTGGCATCATCAGAGAACTTGCTGAGGGGACGCTCTGTCCCTTCCCCCAGGTCACTGATGAATATGTTGACCAGGACTGGACCCAGCACAGACCCCTGGGGAACGCCACTAGTGACAGGCCTCCATCCAGACTCTGCCCCATTGATCATGACCCTCTGAGCTCTGCTGTTAAGCTGGTTGATGTCTGGCCCTTAGACCTCAGGGTTGTATCAGTTTCCAGCTAAGCTTATGCTGAGCTACACACCACAATCCTGAAGCCTCCAGGGAAGGAGAGTTGAGTTTATCACAGAGGGAGTCATTGTTATTCTGTGGAAGTCTCTTTCAGGGCAAAGAACGAACAGCCAAACCCATTTCCTTACGACAGGTGGACAAACCATGAGGAAAGGGTTTTCTGGTGTATGCATTTCAAGGAACCTATATCCCATTTTGCTTCCACTTCTTCCTGGATGCCAGAGGTTCCACAGGATCCTGTATCCTGCTCCAACACCAGGAGAACCCCATGCAGGGTCTCTGGGAGCAGAATTTTCCCCAAACTGCTGTTTTCCTTTTGTGAACCCCTCCCATCTTCTGGTCTGCTCCATTCCTCATGACCAGCAGGGCAACCTGATCATCTGCAAGAGCAGGTCTCCAAGACATGAACATTTCCCAGCACTGCAGAGGAGTCCCAGGTCTGACACCTGTGTTTTTAATAAACCACATTGTTGTGCTCGGCTGCCCTACCTCCAGAAGGGAGAAAGGCAGTGAGATGTGTATGGCTGCTCTGGCTGCAGCCCAGTGAACTGCTACAAAAGCCCATCAAATGTCAAGCTTTTCTTTAAGACCTGGAGCTGCTGAGGCATTTCTGGCAAAATTTACTGAATAAAATGAGTAAGCTCCGATAAGCCCCTGATATGTGACAGAGCCAGATTTGCTTCAGATCACACAGCAAAGGAGAAAAAAAAAGTATTTAGATGAGGATAAGCGCAGGTCTTCAGCAGCTTCTCTCTTCCTGGAGAAATCCAAGCTGTGACAGACCTGAAAGGGTCAGTCTGGGACTGGCGGGCTGCGGGTACCAGTTTGGTGTCCATCCTTGGTTACTTCGCCCTAGCGTCCTTCCAATGTTGATGTTGTGACCCCGATTGGTGCCAAGCTGAAATTTGACCCCCCACCGTTTTTGAAGCACCATATAAATGTCAGGCTCTGCAGAAATACCAAGCCATGGCACTGCTTAGGGAAGAAAGGGGTAGTGTTTGTGTGCGTATTTATTTTCATTTGGCACTACTGATACTGAAAAAATATTAAAATGACTATACCAATAGCAATACCACATAAGTTTGCATGATGTTTCAGAAGCAGACATCAGAATATAAAATTTGTTTGCTGAAAGCAGGATGGGGATTGCACAGAAAAGGATCAAGTGAGATGACGCCACTAACAACCACCTTTCCCTCCCCACTGTAAACTCTCAACTGGTCCTTATAACTGCTATCTGGAGTTACACCAGAAGTCCCAGTAAGCCCATTTCTAACTAATTCCTTAGTAGATGCTCTCAGCCAAAGCTCTGTTACTGCAAAAACACAGGCCATAGGGAAAAAAATAAAGCAGGTTAAAGCACAAGTGCAGCCAATGCCTCCAGAGGGAATCTTCACCTCTGATTTTCTCTGTGCTCTTTACAAAGGAAAGGAGAGCAGTGGTCCAGCTCCTCCTGGTGACTCTCCCAGGGCTGAGATGCTGGGACTATTTTTGCTTACAACCTGTATATTAAAGTATAGAAAACCACAAACTAGTCTGTTTTTAGAAGGGCCGATACCCTTAGCTGCTGGAAGCAGGATACAGGTGAGGCCAGGGTTTAGCTTCATGCTTGAGTCCCTACCTTGATCCCAGGGAGATGAGGGGAATGACCAATATGTTTGCACATTCTAAACTTCCAGTGATAGGAGGTGATGATGCCACTAAATCTAACATGATGCATGAGGATTTCAAGCTGCAGGGTTGTTTCAGTGAGGGTAAGAATGGGAGACCGTGATCAAACATCAGCTGGTGCCAGGAGTCATCGCTAATATGAGTAAGGGCTAAACCAGCTGAAAAGCTTGTCCCTGGTTTAGCAATCCCCTAAATACAGGCTTTCCCTCCAAGGACGGCCCTCCTGCTAAACCCTCTTGCATTTGTCAAAGGGATATCTTTTAGCTCTGGCCAGCACCAGAAGACAAACCTGTTTCTGACTCTGAGTAGGAAGTCTGGGGTGTATTTTATGCTATTAAATATCTGCCCACAAAGTCCATTCTGTTGCTGTACCAGCGGTGTTGTTTGTACAGCTGCTGGACTGAATACAACCGTAAGTTTTTTAATATGTCTGAGTTTACTGTAAGGATCAAGTGTGTGACTCCTGCCATCACCCCAAAGGATTTCTGCTTGGTGTGAAGCTCAACACACAGTTTGTGGCATAAAGGGCTGTAGTCCTAAGGCAGTGAGCAGCCAGTAGGGAAATGATGGAGCAGGTCTCTTGCTGGCACGGAAACCTCCTTGAGCAGAGCTCGGAACAGACCTTGCTACACAGAAGGGAAACACCACTTCTTATTTCCCCTTTCATATACAATCATGATTTGGAAGACTTTGAGGTTTGCTACTTTTTGCCATGATGTGGGTGCATGTTGCGTTACAGAGAAGTCTGCAGGAGCATGACATTCCTGACCAGTGCTTTCTTCAGCTCAGAGATACATGCTGGCAGTCCAGGCACTTTGTATTCCCGGGAAGTTGTGCTGCAGTGAATGCTGAAGACCTTGGTGTGCAAGAAGCTTGTTTAAGTTCTGATCTTCCTTTTTGGGAAGTGGCAAGAGGTTGATGGAGTCCTACAAGCACCCACACAAATCAATGTTGCAGAAAAAGATGGCAGGAGGAACTACTGCACTGGAGCAAAGGAGGCGGCAGCTGGCTTTCTACCACTCTTTTATGATAACATTTAACAGAGACATGAATGTATTGATGGGTCAGCTATGAAAACGGTGTCTACTGAAGCTGTCAATCAAATGCAAGGCTCAAATCCCTAAGTAACTGGTGGCAGCGTTTAACCTCCGGCTGTGCAAATGTGAACGTGAACAGCAAATACCCTGTGATACATGCTGGCAGCGGGATTCCCCTGGTGATCATTTTACATTGTCACTCTCTGGCAAAGCAGTAACAGGGCTCAGAGTCATTTGACATGACTATGGGGTAGAAAAAAGTGTTAAAGGCTTTATTCAAGAAAAGCAACCGTACTTCAGTTTTATGCTATAATGGACCTGTGTGGTCTGCAGCCCCCGTTATTTCACAAGCTTGGAACCAAGCCTTTCCCCAACCACCACATTAGCCCGCCTGACCCTGCCTCTCTTATTTAGCGACAGATTTCACTGGGTTCAAAATACTTTTGGGTGGGAGTCAGGTCCAGCTTCAAACACCTCCTGCAGATATACCCACCGTGGGCTCCCTCCACATGTGTGGGTTTCTAAGCTCTTGTTGAGCTTAGTGGAGATTGTCCAGCACTGCGAGGGCTTCAAGAGAGCAATTCAACCCTCTCCTTGCAGCAGACACCTATAGACAGCATGGGAACTGCTCCCTTGTCTCTCCTGACTGCATGGACTAGGTTTCCACTGGCACAACGAGAGCTGGGACGACACACGTACACACCTGCCATGCAGATACCTTCAGGTGGCTGAATCTGGACCTGAATTTCAGCCTTAGCTGCATACTGTTCAGAGAGCAAAGATTCATATTAGGTGTCTAAATATAGGTGTCTAGAGCCATGTGGGGTGCCCTGGGGTATCTGAGACCTCTGTGGAGGACTGGCTAATGGGATAGAGAACTTAAGGCAAACCCAAGCTTTCCTGGAAAGAAGGGAGCAGGACAGGGTGCCGCAGGGCAGCTCAGGCTGCACTAGACACCAGTCCACAAGCAAGTGACTTGAGCTGCAGTTCAACCGTCTTCTCTGTTATTTGCAGCAAGGCCAAGGTCAGTATGAAACCCAGAAGTGGAGATAAATGGATTCATACATGGAAATGTGCATATGGAACAGAGGGTACTGTGTGAGTTAATGGGTGAGTTCCTCACGTGGATGAGGAAGATGGAGGCTGGCACTCGCTGTATCCATCAAGGCCTTGTGGAGAAGAGAGACACAGGTGGGTTGGTGCAGTTGACAACTATATCTTGGTGTTTCTAAGTGCCAGTGCCTGAAGCACAGCCAGTTTTTATTCTGTGGTATAATATCCAACCTGGACTCTGGGGTGTAAACAGGACACCCTGAAAAAGCTGGATGTCTAAGTGCTAGTAAATCTAGACACTTAAGGGGTTGGTGATTTATTTGCATTGCGCATTTTTGGCTGATGGTGCAAGTAAACAAAGCATTAGCAATGACTTCTCTCATGGAGAAGAAACCAAGGCTGGGAGAGATTGAGTGATTTCAGTGATGACACAGAGGGAGCCTGCAGCCACCAAGCACCACACCCAGGTCCCTCAGCTGCCCAGCCACTATCTCAAAGAAGAAGAGAGAAACGTTTTACCATTCGCTTTGAGGAAGTATGAAAAGAAGTTGCATTTTGTGCATTTAGTGAATGTCCCTTTCATCTAAAGATCTATAAAAGGGAAAATGTTAGCAGACAGTATGTTTTTCTCTTCTGCTAGAGCTGGAACTCCTTGGGTAGGTAAACATTAACACAATGTTCCTCTGGGCTTTTTATTAGCAAAAGGTTGAGTCCTCTGTAGAGGGATACTAAGCAGAAAGTCCTGTGTTTAATATCAGGAAGTTCTGCTTTTGAACAGAATTAAAGCCCAACTATGAGTAAGAAAGCAAGAAAAATGTTTTCCCTAGAATTCAGTCTGTCCCTGCATTTGTGATTTTTGTAAGATCCAGTTCCAGGATCTGTGTTGCTCTTAAAATGAACTTACTTACTTAAAAATGTGTTAGGGAGAGACTCCACCCCCTATCTGACCTTTGGGCTTTCTGCAATGGTTGAAAATTATTGTTCTTAGATTAAATCCCCAAATTTTTCATAATTTTGTCTTAATCCTTTGGCTACCCCATGCGGAGCCAGCACTGGGTCTGTCCTGAACTTTGTAAGGCAGCCCCTGTCATTGATACCTGAGCGTTGCTAATTGCTGTATTGTTTCTCCCTGGACTGAATGGTTTCTTTCTAGGCAGATGATTAAATCAGCTAAATTAATGTCAGTGGGACAGAGTGTTCTCTGGCAGGAACCAAATCATTGCGTTAAACCAAATGAAAAGAGGTTTATTTTTTTCAATTTGTCTGTCCAATTATATACTGTACAGCTGGTTTCTGTACCCTGAAACTTTTACTGTCAGGGTGATAATGACTTGCATTAATATTAAGATTCAAAAGACTCTATATGCATTCAGGTTTTGAATGCAAATGACTGAAGAGATGTTTCTGCTACTGAGATTTGAAAAAAAAACCAACAACCCAACAACCCAAAGCCCCTCAACTTGCATGATCCTACTAAAAACAGTAAAAAATTGCGGTTGTCCTTATTTTGGCATATTGTTTGACTTCATGGCTGAGTTATTTTAAGTGCATTTGATATCCAACAGATGGACTTCTGACACTACATAGCTTAACATAAAAAGGAGAGAAAGAAGAACCCACTCTATCATTTGGCTGGGGTCAAATGCTCCAGATCTCCCTGTTGACAGGACTGGGACTCTTCTCTGACCCCTGTCAGTGGGACAGTCCTGCCTGTCACTGCCACCTATGCAGCAAGGTGAGGGGGATCACTTAGAAACAGTTGGGTTCTTATTAATCCCTTTCATTTTCTGCTATCCAGTCAGTCTCTCTCATTTCTTTTGTGTGTTATTTTCTAGATCAGCTTCTCTCCCTCCCGCTCCTGAAAATAGAGTTTTGTTGAGAAACTGCTAAAAGCAAAGTCTCCCTGTATACAGAATGAATGCATCTAACTCAAATTCTATAATCTCCACAAGAGTCTTAGTGAAAGCCTCAGGTCAAGGAAAAATTGATTTGGAAATGGATCCAGGTATAAATCTTTTAGACGTGCGTGGGTTCCTTATAAAATCAGTCTGTATGTCCTCCTAAGGGGATCATATATACCTCATATGAAGCTGAACATTCGGTTGCTTCATTTATTTATTACGCTTTCATTCTGGCCTCAGTTTTATGGCCATGGAGGGAATGAAATAATCAGAATGAAACCAGAGTATGACTTTGCGTGTTCACTTTTGTCCTAAAGGAACACTTTGTCTTTTCTTGCCCCATGCCCACATGCCTCTGCCCACAGACACACAAGTATATGCACTGTTGTTTCCGAAGGCAGCTGATGGCATAGATGATGGACTGACCTGTGTCTGAAGCTCATGTGTAGAAATTAAAGCATTTTAAAACCACTTGTGGGAAGCCTCACTGTAAAGTTCAGTGGCTCTTGTGACACTGATCTAAGGTCAATTTACTCATGGCTGCAAGAATTGCGCATTTTCTAATAAAGGAGCTGATTTCACGGCTTTCCCTGGTTTTTCTAACTTTCCTGCAGGTCCCGGGTACAGACATATCCTCTGTTTGCTCTGGAGATGCCTCTCCTATAATCACTGTCCCTAAAACATGCTCTTTTTTTGTGAATGTTTACCTAAATTCCCTTGTCAAAAAAATGAGCCTTTCTTGTGGTTCATTAACCATTTTCTCTTCTGGAACAAAGGCCCCCTGATGCTTAGCAGAAAGAAAATGCAGCTGTTAAGACTCTCTGTAGGGAGGAAAGAAAAGACTAATTATTGTTTCAGAACTGTGTTGTTTGATTTATTCAAATACACTCTTTTTCCTGCCCCAGGTAAGTAAACTGACAATGGTGGATGAGAAAGAGGATTGTCTGTTCACCATTTTAAAAAAATTATTTTATCTCGAACCATTTAGCCCCAATAAAACAGCAAATGCTCAGGACTGCTGCTTATCAGGCTGGCTATTATGGCCGAGTCACTCTTCTTGGGACCATTGTCTGTGTCCTCCTTGTGTCATCCTCGTGCCATCCTCGTGCCTCACAGCATTTACTTGTGCCTTACAGCATTTGCCCGGTGCCTTACAGCATTTGCCCAGTCAGGACAGGGGTTTTGCTCTCTTTCTACAGCACTTCATACAAACTGATAACATAAAAGGTCAGGTTTTAGAGGAGGGGCACTTATTTAATTTGTTTGACCAATTAATTTATATGTGGGTTTATATATTGTTTACTCAATTAAAAGATACCACCTTTTCTTGAAAAATGTGACTTTTTTGGATTTTTCATGCCCCCACAGCCACAGGAGGCAGTGAGCCCTCCCTGTCCACTAATGCCTTTGGCTTGTTTGGAAATGCTTCTCCTCACCTTTACTGACCGCCCACTGAGGTACCGTGCTGGCTTTTAACAGGCAGCCGCGCCAGGCACCGATCAAAAACTGTTTTGGGCCTGAATTTAGCACGTTAGGAGCTATCAGGGCTGGCTGTCACCATCACCCTGCTGTCACCCGCCCTGCGGGTCTGTAAGGAGGTTGTAGTGAGGTGGGTGTTGGTCTCTTCTCCTAAGTAACAAGTGATAGGATGAGAGGAAATGTCCTCAAGTTGTTCCAGGGGAGGTTAGATTGGGTATTAGGAAAAATTTCTTCACTGCAAGAGTGGTCAGGCATTGGCACAGGCTGCCCAGAGAGGTGGGGGAGTCACCATCCCTGGGGGTGTTCAGAAAACTTGTAGATGTGGCACTTCAGGGTATGGTTTAAGAGACATGGTGGTGCTGGGTTGGCGGTTGGACTTGATGATCTTAGAGGTCTTTTCCAACCTTAATGATTCTATGAGTCTGTGATTCTGCGATTGTGTCACAGCGCGGCCCAGCCACCCGGCCTCTCCCCGGGCCCGCCGCGAACTACCACACCCACAATGCACCGCGGGGCTACCGCCGGCCCCGCCCCACCGCCTCGCCTTTGATTGGCTGCCGCCACGGGAAGGGAAAGGGCGGTACTCCGGGATGAGCCAATCCGCGCCCGGGGTTGCCCGGCGCCGCGCCGGGGTGGGCGGGCAGTGCTCAGGCGCCGCTCGGGCCCGCCCGCCCGCCGCTCCCCGCTCCGCTCCGCCGGGCTGCTGTCATTGCCGTTGCCATTGAAGGGGACGATGTCTCACTGCAGCCGCGCCGCCGCCCGCCTGCTGGGCCGCGTCCTGCGCCGTGAGTACCGAGCCGGCGCCGCCGGGCTGCCGGGCCCTCCGGGCTGCCTGGCAACCGCTCTCCGCCGCGGCCTGCTCCCCCCGGGCCGCCCGCGCCGCCCCTCCGCAGCAGGCCTCTGCGGGGCCTGAGGGGGGGGGATCGCTGCTGCCGCCGGGGCCCGGCCGCCTCCGCCCGCTGCGGGAGGGGAAGGGGCCGGGCCTGTGCGGGGCAAGGTCACCCGGGGGAGGGGGGGCCCGTCCCCGGGGGCACCGGCAGGCCCGTGGGCGCGGGGCTGCGGCGGACGGATACACCTCTCCCCCGGGCCTCGGCCCGCGTGTCCGCATTGAGGGTGGTCAGCCGCAGGTGTGGGCTTCAGCCTGAAAGTTTTTATGTGTGTTGTTCTGAAGAACGCAATAAAAAAATAAAGTGCCCTTTTTTTTTTTTCTTTACACTGCACTTTTGTGCAGTTAATGCCGTATTCTCTACTGAAATCAGAATGGGTGTGCCTAGGCATAAGAGCTGTTTCTTGGAATCAAAACTGAAGAATTGGTGCATTAGTCTCGGTTCTTGCAACTGAGAATAAATGGACAAACTTAAACGTACCTCATCTCACTGCACGCAGTTTCTTTTTGTCTCGGTGTGGTGGTAAGTAGCAGGTCAGGGTCTTGTGATGTGATCCCACAAGATTTTAAGCTGGCCTGAGTTGTTCCTGTGGCACACCTACCATCCCCTCAGGTATCCATCCATTCCTACCTGTTGTCCTCCATGAGCAGGAGCAGAAAACTCTATTTTATTGCTGTACTGTTAATTTCTGCCAGTTCAGCTCTTTGAATTGCCTCCCCTGAGTCTCATGAGAATTGGTTCTGATGAAGAGGAACAGATGGGAACGTAGTACCTCCAATTTGGGTTAATTTATGCTCCCAGCAAAGCTACTCTTGAGTGCAGTTTTATGCGTTAAAAACCCACGTTGTTCCAATTACAAAGAGCAGTAAGAGATTCAGGGAAAAGCGATTAAGATGGTTTTGGGTGGGTGGAGGGGAAGAAGTAGTCTAAGTGGCTCAGTAAGTGTTCTGTTCGCAACAGTTCATGAAGCCTTTTAAAGAAACTCCTGCAACATGAAATGGTCCTTCATTGGAAACCTTCCTTTGTTTGGTTTGATACTCTTTAGAAAACGTTAAAAGGTGGCTGAAACCTTAAATTTGGACTTCGTACGCACATTTTCAGTAAGAAATAATTAACATCTGCTTCTCTGAGGGGTGATTTAAAATAATGAGTTCCTAGTGTTTTCTGTTGCAAAAGCGATGCACATGGGTGTGTATCCATAAAGTTCAGTTCAGGAAGTTGTGAAAACGTAGTATGAAACATGTCAGTGAATGATAAGTGCTTGCTCAAAGGTCAACTCAAAGCAGCGTTTCTATATGGACAGAGTCAAGAAAGACTGGTGTCGGGCTATACCACACTTTGAGTCTCTGTAGGCACCTTAACTGTGATCGGAGAGTCAGGATTAGGGATTTTATGTTCCAGGCACGTTAGAAAGCTTTGTAGAGCTCTTAGATTAAAAGATTACAGTAAATAATGTGAATAACCCTTGCAAAGAATTGCTGCAGAAATAACAATGTAAATTGAAGAATTTGTTAGTTTTTTATGTAAACAGTATGGGGGGAGGAAAGCTCTGAAACCTTTAGCTGCACATGTTCTTGTGGAGTATACATGGGAAAAACTGATTGCCTTACAAGGCACTGAGAAGAATGTTCTTGTTTCCTCAAGGGCCTGCAGTTTCACTGAGATGCTTCACTTTGTTTCAGCTTCTCAAGTTTGGAAGAAGGCTTTTCTTTCAGATGCCACCGTGTCTCCCATGACCTCATGTAGCCTGTAACATCCATCGCAATGAGCGGGGATTTTTGATTAGGAAAGAGAGGTGTGTCGAAAGGACTGAAATTTTTCTGAATGTCGTTTGCCCGTTAGTCCTAGCTTTGTTTAATATGGTAGGTGTAGCATCGTCATTGCATCTGTCCTTTACAGACTGATTAATTTACTTAATTTCTCAGCTCCTATGCCATGTGCATAAATTGGGTTTTCTGTAATTAACAGGAATTTGGCAAGGGAATGGTGAGAGAAGAGAGGCTGGGATACAATACCTAGAAGTCCTTCTCCGAGTACATGATTCTCTTTAAAAACATGAGTATAGCATGAAAACTTTGTCGATAAGGATCATCTTCTAATGCAACTGACACCTTTAAGGGTGAATTCTGTAGATGGGTTTGGGGAGGAGGGAGAATTATCCAAATATAAGTAGGGGTGTGAATATATGCATGTGGCCTGATAATGAAGACTTAAAGCTAATACAGAACTAGGATGGGAACCTGAAATGTTCTTGTTAATATCAAGCTTCTAGTCAGTGAGCTCTGAAATTTGCTGCAGCACTTTGGTCTTTGCCAAACTTTTTTTTCAATGTCTATACTCTTCTGTAATGTAAGAAGCTGTCCAGAGCTGTTTTTGTTGTGTCCTCTTCAGGCCATGCATTTGTAGCCAGAGAAAGGAGACGGTCATAAAAAAGCACATAAAAAATATACAAAATGTTGGAAGGATTTCTCAAAAACAAACTGAAGGTCCGTAACTGATGGAAAATAAAGGGAAGGGCTGTGAAAAAACCCCACTTTCTAGCATTTTGACTAGTGTTCTTTGTACCTCAGTCCTTCCACGAGTTTCCCCTGCACTGATCTCTGTTTTCCTCATTTCTACTGGAGCCCATATGATACCCAAGGCTTTCTTTTTTCCTTATGTAGGTAATAGAAAGGAAAAGGACTATCTTCCTTCCTCCATTACTCCTTGAAATAGCCAGAGAACTTGGAGATGAAGAATTTAACTTATTACTTTTCAGTCTTCTGGCAATGTAGGTATCTGCTCAGGTCCTTCTAGAAAGGAATATCTGCTCTTTTGCTATGCTATTGTGTTGTGCTCATTTTGTGAGCACGCTCAGATGCTACCCCAGCTTCCAAACTTTGTTTTTGTGTGGGATAAATGTGGGCCAGAGGGAGGTGCGGTGACTTGGATCCTGTCTGTAGCTCTAGGGGGTCTTGCAAGAAGTCCTGAAAATAACAAGTTTTCAGCTTTGTAAGGTTTGAATGAGGTAAAGATTTAGCCCTTAGTATCTGTACTGTCAGCTGGCTCACACAACACAAATAAGCTGGGTAAATGTAGCTTGTGTGGTATAACTTTAACTGAGATTTGTGCTGGGAGGTGTTGTTCCTCAATGACTGCCTGAAAGCTCCGTGTAAACAGTATTTGCATTCGATGTGTGCTTTAAAATACCTTGCAAATAGATAGACCAGTTTTCTTTTTGACATGTAAATTCATGTTTGGACTTCATGATAAATAGTAGTGTATTTTTCTATAAAGGCTTTTTAGTTGTAATACAAAAGTGGGCTTAAAGCCCCACTCAGGGCTACAAATTGTGAGTTTTCTTTTAAGAAGTAAACACAGCTGGGTTTTCCTGTTAAGTTGGGCTGTGCTGAGTTCTGGGCTCGGCTGGGGCCTTGTTCCCTGGAAACGGAAGAGTAACTACCAGCCGCGCATGTGCTGGAGGTAATTGTCTCTTCGTTTCTAGAAAGGTTTCTTTATTGTAAAAAAACTGATTTTTTTTTTTTTTAATATGAAGGCTTATACCCCTCTGCTAAATTTAGATCACACTTTTCAAACCTGTCCTGCGACAGCAAAGTTTTGGTATTTGAGTACTTTTCATAGCTACTTGGTCATCCTGTACAATGGACTAAAGTAGGTTCTTGCCACAGCTATGCAGAAGGTGGAGTACTGGAAAGCCAAAATAAATGTGTCTTGTTGTTTGCATAACTTCTTTTTGAACCACAAACTATGCAAAACAGAACAGGGATGGGGCTGAAGTGAAAGGGATTGCCTGGGAAAGATTATCCAATTTCTTATTTTAGCTTTAATACTCTTTTCAAAAGAGCATGGGCTCTTTTGTAATGTTGTGTTAGACCTCTGATTATACAAAATACAGCAGTTCAGTGTGCTTTCGGTAAGATTTGTATTTGATAAGACTTGTCCTTATGCTCTGTGGCTTCGTCTGGAGCCTGCACCGTTGTAACTTGGCCTGTAATTTAGACTTGTGCGTTAAAATAGCATCGCCAATGAGTTTGGCTTTTACTGGTTCACGGCTGAATCCTGGTAACCAGGAGAGCAAATAACTTTTTTTTCTGTGTGACCTGTCTTCTTGAAGGAACGTGCATTTACACTCGGGCACCCTCATTTGTTCTAGTAAAAGCAATTGCCTGGACAGGTGTTGGAAGTTGTGAAGCAGTACGAGCTAGTGAATGAAGGTCCTGGGTGGAAATTGAGACTTGGATTCTATTTCTGACTCTTACCTGCTGTGAACTTAGGCGTACCATTTTGATTTACCACCTGTTTCCTTCTTATCTTATATCTGTCTCAACTATTTAAATTGCCAGCTGTTTGCACCCGGGACCTGCCGTTTGTGCCACGTATAGCAGAACCTCATCTTGACCAATGCCCCTGCTGCTCCTACTGTGCTGATATCTGGGGCAAACTTTTCTGCTTCAGACAAGGCTGTGGAGAGGAATACAGGGCTGTATCATGTCAGTTTAGAAAACCCCCAAAACTGAGACTCATCCAGCCCAGAAAGTTCAAGGTGATATATATTTTTTTTAATTTCTTCAAAACTATATCGCTCCCCAGACATGTGCCCATGCTAAGCTTGTCTCTCTCTGAAGACAGCAAACAGCTCAAGGCTATGGCCAGGCTTTTTTGAACCAGCTGTATTTTCTCTGAACCAGGGCTCTTCAGGCATGTAAGCAGCACATAAAGTTTTCAAGAGTAAATCCATACAAAGCTTGCAATTTAAGCTGTCTCTTAGTTATCATTGCCTCAATTTTTTTTTCTGATGTACTTTGATAGCTTGGAAAATGCTCAAAAGCTTCTTATCCTTGAAAAATATATCTATATAGACTTCTCAAAACTGAGAATTGACACACTAAGCTTTCAAAACATTTTTGTGCAAGGTTATAAATAGTAGAAAATAGATATGAAACAGCTGAGCTGGGACTGTAGAATTGCTTTTATGGTATAGAGAAAGGAGTGACTATTTGTCAAAGGTTGGGTTCTTTTTTTATTTTCCCCAAATACTGAAATTACTGGATGCGCGCTGTGTGCCTGGCAAGCTGCCCTCTCTTAGTTTGCAGGTGGATTTGTCAGCGTTGTAGCACAGTCAATATGTGTAGAACTTAGATTTGAATTGGTTTAGTGTTGCCTGTTTATTCCTTACCCTTGCAGGCCCATCAGAGGGCTTTCAAAACATGCACTCTTATACCTCTGGTATCCAAGACTGTCCTCCGAAAGGCATTGCTGGTGGTAGGTCTTGATTGTAACAGCTTCTTCACAGGGGGATCATCCTCTGCTTTTTTCAAGCTTGGTTTTCACCCAGTTGTGTCCCGTACCTGCGAGGGATTGCCTAGATGGCCGGGATCAGGTAGGGCGATGCCCTGTTCTCCTGACCAGCAGGGCAGCTGTTTCTGTGCTTATTTTCTCTCTCCTTTGTTGGAGGCAGGCTGCTGTTTCAGTTGTGTGTTTCAGTGACTTGGTGTTGCAGCTCAGGTGCAGCCTGCAGAGCGTTGCAGCCTTGTCTAGGAAGGCTAAGCTGTTGGCCAAGCATTAAGACCATGCTGTGCTGTCTCCTGTAGCTGTGGCAGTTGGTCAGCAAAACTTTCCTGTACCCTTCCACAGACAAACTCACAACCCTGGTCTTTAAATCTTTGCTTCAGACATATTTGGTCTGTTACTGCTTTGTATTTTTCCTTGGCATAAAAAGTTTTGTAACAGTATTTGTGGATAAAGATGTGATTTAGGTTAAAACCCTAATGGTCAATATGCTGACATGCACTTTTAGCACTTTTCTTACAAGTTTACTGCATGCTAGTGTGTCGATTTCTCTTTAAAATCTAGCTGAATTTTATTTTATGTTGGTCTGAAGATGATGTGCTGCCACAGCTCCTTAGAGAATGGCAGGAGGTGGTTGGAGCTGAAGTCCTGTGTTTCTGTCAGCACTTTTGAAGAACGGAGTAAGGGCTTCAGATTTAGCAATAACACCGGTGTCTGTAGGCTGCTTCTGGCATGGGTTTATTATTCTTCTCACTTTTTGTGAATAGAAGTAAAGCATAAAAGCAGTGTATCACTAAAATTTAGTTGGCAAAAGTACTTCTGGAGGAGTCCTATGTAGCTCTGTGGTAGAAATATGTATATACACGGCTCTTAAATTTTCTGGACTTTTTTACTACCCCATAGAAATTGTGTTATTACTAGATGTTAATAATGCTTCCCAATAAATTCTGTGCATTAGCAGTTTATATTGAAGAATGCTTTTTTCCTTTTTCCACTTAATAGCTTTTGCTTCCTTTCTAAAAATAGAAAAAGAAAGTCCGTCCCTTGTTCAGGCATGCCTAGCCAATATGTGGAACAGTCCAGGGACCATGATGCAGAATCTTATTTTTATTTCAACTTCACATTTTACTTCCTCAAATCTTAAGTGGTAAAGTTTTAAAAGAGCTAAAGAGGTATATAGCAACATACTGGTGTTAGTTTCTGTATTAGGATTGGTACCTCCCGTGTTCACTCTGAGCATGAAATATGGTTTTTATCTAAAACACATAGAGGGAGTAAATCAGTTCTGATCCCCTCAAAAGTCTGGTATTTGAAAAAGCATACGGCAAGCAATATAGGCAATGCATACATCCTTTTTATACCAGAAGACCTTTTTTTCCTCTTCATCTGAAGCTTTCTTGCATGGTAAATTACTGTGTGTTTCTTTTTCATCGTTTGATGTCAACATATCTCTCCCTTCAGCAGAGATGCAGTCACTCTCCTTGTCTTTTTGATACCAGCATGCACTGTGCTGTTTTTCTGTAGTTGTGTTCTTTTGTTTTTTTCAGTACCAGAGTTGTGAGAACTAAATTGAAAATGGTTCTAGTGGAGTATCTGGAGAGCTGTGTTTCCTCATGAGCCCAAGCCCGTTTCAAGCAGCGATGCCTAGGCTCCCGTAGCTAGGCATCTGTTGAAAAAAGGTCTTTCACTGTATGTCTTGCTTGGCATTAGGTTTCACCTGGGGTGAGGGACCCTTGACCTCTTCAGTATCTCTCATTGTCTCGTATAGACTGTGCTATGTACACAGAAGGTGTAACAGTACCCATGTTATAACAGCCTCTGGGATACCAGGGTATTAGTTCTGCTTTGTCACTTTGCAGAATTTCTTAGAGGACAGAAACATGCTCACTTTTAACTGAAAGTAGTGGTTAAGATGGTGTTTCCGTCTGCTGTTTGTCGTGACTGGAGTTCTGATATTAAGTGCCCAATATGAGAGATACCTAGCCTGACTCCTAGCAAACTGAGTAATCACAATGTTAAACAGAATGAATTGCAGGTGTTTAATATCTTAGAATAACAAGTCCTAAATACTTAAAACGTTCGGAGCTGCTCTTTGAAAACATGAACTACTGGATCAATTCTTCTTTCGATATAGGCATTAATATATATGCACTTACTTGATAGGATGTTTTTTGATTTAGAGTCTAATGAAGCTGTGGATTAATGGTTTGTCCTCTCTTTTTCTTTTTTTTCTCTAGTGCAACAGAATGGAGTACGACACTGCTCTTACTCAGCATCAAGGAAAAATCTGTACATTAACAAAAATACAAAGGTTATCTGCCAGGGTTTTACAGGCAAACAGGTATGTATACAAACGATTTCTTCTATTACCCTTTCAATTCGGGAAGTTAGTTGGCCAAACCCCGCAATATGTATAATATATATAAAAGGGAGTATGTACTGGCTTTGTCTGTATTGATAGGAAGCTGGACTTCATGGTCAGGAGGGTCCCTTCACCACTGTACTTTCCTTTCTTTGGTTGAAATAGACTTTTTTTTTTTCTTAAATAGACTAGTTTGGTTTTTTCCACTTGTGCACAAGCTTAAAACTTGGTTTTGAGTCATGTCTGTTATAGTACTTTTGATTTTTGTTGTTGGTTTTGGTCTTAAACCTGTTTACTGTATACAGCTGAAAGGGTTTCTTTGTAAAGGGAGATTTGCAAAAAACTACAAAAACCTTACCATCTTAGACATGCCTTTTTCACAAATGCCTTTGAGTATCAATGTCTGTGAGTTACATTTCTGGTTTTATTTCAGGATATTTAATAATTTTCGCATGTTCACTCTTTTACACGTTTGCAAGGGGAGAAGACTGCTTTTGCTAAAAGTAGCAGCTAGTCATGGATGAGAATGCTAATTTCTTCTATTTCATTATAGTGTTTGTCATCTGCCAGACTTGATGCGGAAAATAAAATGTGGCTGCTATGTCTGCAGGTGTATTAGCAATACACTACAAAATATCTTCCAGTGTGCAACCACAGTGCTCTGATGTAAAAGAGACAGCATAGCATATTCTGAATCCATTTAAAACATGTTGATGCACTCTTCAGAACAGCTGGTTGTGTATATGTAGTGGAAACTTCCCTTCTCGTGGCAATTTAAGTGCCATAAATTGCCTTCAAAATTATAGATAACGTAAACTTCTTTTGCTTCATTGTAGTTGCTACTACATGCCTTTTAACTTTACTTATTTTCTCTCTCATAGGGCACCTTTCACAGCCAGCAGGCGTTGGAGTATGGCACCAATCTAGTTGGAGGAATTTCTCCGGGGAAAGGGGGAAAAACTCATCTGGATCTGCCTGTGTTTAATTCTGTGAAGGAGGTAATTTGCAGCAATGACTGGAGGGCAGACAATTTAATGCTGCTAAAAGGCTCCTTATTTAATTCCTCACACTGAAGAGAGAAATATTTGAGCCATGGATGTCACTCAGCAAGGAGTGAAATAGAAGCTTTTTAAAAGAGGGAGCATTCAGTGTGTTCAAGCGTGGGTTTGGCTTCCACTGTGAAGTTCACAGAATCTGGATACACTTACTTTATGCATGCAGCTCGTTTCTAATTGATTCTGGTGTGTACAGTGAATTTTTAGTAAACTGTTACCTAAGTGTATTTATAGTGGTGTTCACGGGGCAGATCCTTTCCCAACAGTGGTTAGTTCTCAGTTCCCTAGTTGGGCCGTATGTGTCCTATACGGTCCTATGTGTCAGTGTATTTAATGCTTACTTTGCTTATAATAAATTAATTCATATCCATTCACTTAATTTATGCCTGTAAATGGACATATTTTAAATGACTAGTTGTCCAATGTTCTCTTCCACCACACTAAATGCTTGATATCTTTTGTTATGTCCATTGTAGGCCAAAGAACAAACTGGTGCTTCTGCCACTGTTATATATGTACCTCCTCCATTTGCTGCTGCTGCAATCAATGAAGCAATCGACGCAGAAATGCCCTTAGTTGTATGCATTACTGAAGGTATTCCCCAGCAGGACATGGTCCGGGTTAAACACAGGCTGCTTCGGCAGGATAAGACTCGACTAGTGGGCCCAAACTGCCCTGGAGTCATCAATGTAAGTGACTTCTGGATTTGCTCCAAGGATGAACCATTCTTAGTGATAGTGTGAATGTTCCATCTGACTTCTCCCACTCTTTCCTTAGCCTGGAGAATGTAAAATTGGTATCATGCCTGGTCACATTCACAAGAAGGGAAGAATTGGTGAGTTTTTGAATATTTATGCATCATCTAAAACAGAAGTTTGGTACTCTAGCGCTCTTGTTAATGAGGCTAGTCACATCGTGCCCTGAAGACAGTTGACACCCAGTGTAACAGCTTGTCTGTCCCTTCAGTTTGTAAGTGAACTTCACCATTATCAATCCCGAAGGCCAAAATGAGTCAGTCTACCATAGCTGGCACCGAGTACTGATGTTAGAGGCAAAGCAAGTGGAAGTTTCCTTAGGTAATGTGATTGATTTAAGTTTCCCTAACACCCTCCTTTGAGGATACCTCCATTTATCTTGGGATTTGAGAGCACTAAGCTCTCCAACACTATTCCTTCCAACAACTTGGCTCCTGAGGACTAGGATCCTCCACCTGTAGTGAACTCGGTATTAGAGCAAAGAGAAGAGATTACAGGCAAATTTATAACATGACAAGTTAGACAACTATGCTATCGTGAGTGGAGAAAGTGACAAATATACTCACCTAATTCAGTGGAATTAAGGCCAAAAAGGCAGTGACTTATTCATAATCGTATGTTAGTTACACACCCTGTTGCATGCGAGTCTCTTGTCCTGACTTCTATTAGTTCCTTGTTCTAAACTGCAGAAATAACAACTTGATTATTTTTAAAATAGTGCTGTGCAGGAGCTATAAAGAAAATTCTTCCAAAATATGCATTTGTACTTACAGGGCTCCAGAAACACTGTTACCGACAGCATATGCTGCTGTTACCTGTCGGTGGGGTAACCAGGTTAACTTGGGCACAGTACGCTTTGCAACATTACAACTTTTTTTGCTGAAAAGCGTATTTACTGTGGGAAGACCTGTTTAGTGCTGTTGAACTATGTGGATGCAGTGCAGTTTTTTTCTAACACAAGAAACTATCTCTGCTACTTAACCACTTCTGACTTGAGAATAAGCTGTACCTAGTGAATGCTGGAGGATGCGTTAACACTCGTGTCACACCTCCAGCTTTCAGAAATACCTATAAACCTGGAATTGAAAACTCAGATGACTGCAATTATGCCTTTTGTAGATACCATCAAGATATTGCTCTAGGACTGTAAAAGCATCAGCCGTTGTTGCCCTGAGCTCCCTTCTGAATCAAAGTTCTGTTAAGATTTTCTAAATATCTACAAGAAATATCTTGTAGTGACAAGATACCAGAATCTGAATGCAAGACACATCAAGTGCAAAAGAATATTTTAAATCCTGAATCTGGTTGCCCCACTGTTGCTGGAAACATTTTCAATCGTGATCCAACGATCAGGGAATAAAAATGTAACTTTGCCATCCTCTCAGCTTCATCTAACGCTCTGACCTTTGGTGATATGCTCCCCAGCTTTCTATTACTGTGAGGCATCTGAGAATCATTTGATAATTTTGGGATGCAAGCTATAAAAATAGCCACAGTCTTTGGACCTTTATCTGTAGCTACTCTGAGGCAATCTGATCTTAATAGTAAACAGGAAGCCCTTTGCAAACCTAGCAAGAAAGAAACCCTTTGCTAGTAGACATCTGTGCTGTTCAACAGTATAAACAGTTGATAAAACCAATGTTGTTAGTCTAGTAGTGTATTTTTTCCTCTGTTCATGCAATATACGTATTATATTCCTTGTTAGATGGCTTGAAGTAGATAGAAGATGATGTCTGTTTTTCCTGGAAGCCTTCCCTCTTGTAGTATTAACAGAAATCTTGTAAAAATGAACAAAAAAGCATGCAAATTTTTGCCCCTGATCTAGGCTTTGTATGACCTTCCATCCCAAATTTAAAATTAGGGCTGTGGTCCCTTGTAATATTGTAATGTAAATGCTGAATGTGTATTGTAGAGCAGTGAGCTGCCTCAACAAATACCTTAATGGTGATAACTTGCAATTGCGCGGCGTATTCCTGTTCTGGAGGATCTCCTGTGAGCCAGGCCATATAGGAGATGTGATTAATACAGAATTCTTACGTTAACTGTTGAGCTGCAACTCTGTTCCAAGTTCAGTGCATCAGCTACTCTCACGCAAGACAAGTATATTCTTCTATTTTGTGTTCGGTTTTCTTTCCTGGTAAAGCTGTAGCGTGAGGAATGCTGTCTCAGCCAATATTACTGACTTTCTGGGCAGGTTGAGTCTGTTGACAATTAAGTGTCAAAAAATGCCAACCAGAAAATAGTACAGATAGAATCTTATATAATGAGTTTTCATGTTTTGGCAAGGATAGCTGGAAAACCTGGCGTCTTGTGTTCAGTTTATTAAGGTAATTTTCATGAGTATGAGAACAGCTGCCTCCGGTCATGTGCTCAGCTGTATTAGTGTTAAGTTCATCTCCTTTTCTTTCCTAAAGGTATTGTGTCAAGATCTGGAACCCTGACATATGAAGCTGTTCATCAGACGACGCAAGTTGGATTGGGGCAGTCTCTATGCATTGGTAGGTTTCCTCAGAAACAGCCTATTGCACCCATACTAAGCTGCTTTTTCTTTACTAGAAGAAATCCAAAGTAATTCCTTTTTGCAAGTGTAGAAATTACTGGATGGCAATTGTGTTGAGAAATGAGATCCCTAAGTGCTGTGAAGAGTATAACACTTCTCTATTACCATTTCCACATCAGATTAATAAAAGCCTGTAAACCAGCTTTGAATGGAGAACTGCCAGCAAATATAATGTCAGTTTGGAAACAGATTTTCCCAAGAAGCATTGTTAGGCATTCAGTTGGGTATGTTAAGTAAATTCAGTTTCTTCCAGCAAAATTCTAGAGCTGGGGTCTGGGTCCTGGGGTGCCTTACACAACCTCTGCGTAAGGCCTAACATTGTGTTTACAGTTCGGAAGGTGATTATTCAGATATCAAAGTTTTCTGTAAATTGTCGGGGAGGTATTTGGAGCGGGAATTTGGCACTGGACTTGGGAAGAGCCTTCGGAGTTGCCCTTCTTATGAGCCTTTGGGAATGCTGAAATTTACTTTGACACTTTTATTGTAAATGCAGTATCATTATCTTGAGTTAGTCTTTTTTTTTTGTGGTTTTAATTTTTTTCAGGGATTGGAGGCGATCCCTTCAATGGAACTAATTTTATTGACTGCCTTGATGTCTTCTTGAAGGATCCTCATACTGAGGGTATCATATTGATTGGGGAAATTGGAGGAAATGCCGAAGAAGATGCAGCAGCATTCTTGAAAGAAAATAATTCTGTAAGTCTTAAACAGCTTGTTCCCAGACACCTTGGTAGTTAGCCATCTTCTGCCACGTCAAGGAAAACTCAGTTCAATCTCTAATCTCTATTTACAAAAAAAGCAAACCGCCCTACTGTTATTAAAGAGAAAGAGTTGAAAGAAGGCTGGAGCACCTCTGCTACGAGGACAGGCTGAGAGAGTTGGGGTTGTTCAACCTGGAGAAGAGGAGGCTGTGAGGAGGCCTCATTGTGGCCTTCCAGTGCCTGAAGGGGCCTACAAGAAAGCTGGAGAGGGACTTTTCACAAGGGCATGTAGCAATAGGACAAGGGGTAATGGCTTTAAACCGAAAGAGGGTAGATTCAGACCGGATATAAGGAAGAAATTTTTTACAATGAGAATGGTGATGCACTGGCCCAGGTTGCCCAGGGAGGTGGTTGATGCCCCATCCCTGGAAACATTCCAGGCCAGGCTGGACGGGGCTCTGAGCGACCTGATCTAGTTGGGGATGTCCCTGCTCACAGCAGGGGGGGTTGGGCTAGGTGGCCTCTAAAGGTCCCTTCCAACCTAAACCATTCTGTGATTCTATGAAATTAGGAGCTTTATCCAGAAGAAATCTAACCGGAGAGCCGTGCCAACTTCAGATTTTTAGTCCTGTAGTCATATTTCTGGTGAACATTCTGTTTTTTGTAATACACGTGGCTCTGTAGAGGGGTGTTTTAAAGTTTCTGATCGCTTCTGGTTTATGATGCTTATCAGGAGAGAAAGTAATCCAGGCTCTTCAGACTCCTGATTCCGTGTTGTCTGAGGTTCCTAACTGTTTGATATCTTTGCCTGGCTAGTTGATATTAAAAAAAAACAAACCCAGACTCAAAACCTGCTGTGTAGAATTAGTTTTCATCTCACTCTCCCCTATGTAAAACAGTATCTTTTCTTTCTTCACAGGGTCCAAATGCCAAGCCAGTAGTGTCATTCATAGCTGGTCTGACTGCTCCTCCAGGCCGGCGGATGGGTCATGCTGGAGCAATCATTGCTGGGGGAAAGGGTGGAGCTAAAGAGAAGATAGCCGCTCTTCAGAGCGCTGGTGTTGTTGTCAGCATGTCTCCTGCTCAGCTAGGTAGCACCATCTACAAGGTTCGTTGCTTGGAAATTGGTATACATACTTATCCAGAGCAAGAAGCTACTTTTGAGGGAATACGAGTTGGGAGTAATTCTCTTACCCAAATATTATGTTGCTCTGAATTTGGTTAAACATAGGAACTCTGTTGACTGAACAAGCTGCAGTTATTACTTAGGTAATACGTGCACGTAGTTTTATGTAATGTTGCCTTTACAGAAAAGTAAACATAGCAAAATAGAGATTACATTTTGCTTTCAAGCGTAGCAACTTCTTGAATTGTGTTTTCTGGATGCAGAGATACAGAATTAGTTTAAAATTTGAAAGCATTCTTTAGAAATAGGGTATTTGAGGAAGGAAAGCCTTGGCTTTTTAAGTACCATTTTAAGTGCTAATCAGAACTGTGGTTGAATGCATACAGCTGAAAAACTTATGTACGGAATAGGATTGTTTGCATTTTTCTTAATTCGTAGCCAAAAAAAGGCATTGCTTCACAGCAGAAGAAATGCACAATTCAGCTGTGCTAGGTAGATTTTTTTGCCAGTGCTGACTGCATCATAGAGCATCTTCAGACTGCTGTGGGATTCTTCCCTTCTGTTGTGTTTTTTCCCTTACTGAAATGAAAATCTTTACTTTGTTGCTTCCCTGGCTTTGAATCCTTTGCTCTAAGGATTCTGCTGCAGTTCTTACGCAGAAGTAGTGTTATTCAAGCCTGTTACACTATGCCTGGGAGCAAATGGTTCCTTGACAGCATTGCAGCCTGAGTGCAGTGCGCTGGCTGCAGCCTAGCACTACTGGTTTTTCGTAGCTGGTTTGGTAATGTGAGGTGAGAGAATACTTAGTCTCCTTTCCCCTAACTTGCGCACTTTATACATTTTATATTTTAATTTTAATTTTTAATTCTGGTTTTTAATTCCTAAAATCAGATTTGCTAAGATAAATACAAAGTAATTTAAAATAAAATAGTAATAGAAGCGTTTTCTTCTTTTCCCACCGGTAATGGCTGTGTGCTATTTGCAGGAGTTTGAGAAAAGGAAATTGCTGTAAGAGAAGACACTTTGGAATACTGTCTCCAAAACATCAGTGCAGCACCTGGCCTCCGCTTATCTTACATCTGCTAATCCTCAGTTGCCCAAATGACTGACACTGGTGTACGAATTTGACCTGGAAGCCATAAACCTTCTGGCTAAACCTGTTTTGATGTCTCCTTGGTTCAGACATTATCACCTCATTGTAAATCACAGCAAATTAATAAATCTACTACTAAATCTGATTCATCTTTTGAATTCCTGAAGCAGAGCCATTTCTTCAATCACCATAAACAAAACAATCTTTTGTAACTTAAGCACCGCCTGTTTTTTAAGGTAAAGTTGCTTATAGAGATGCTTTAAAGGATCAAGGCACTGACTTTATGCACATATCACACTTCACTTTATTTTCAAAAAATCCAGTCTGTCTTGTTTGTTGCTGGCGAGTATGTTTGTTTGAACAACAGGCCAAAGTTTCCGTCCATTAAACCAAAGCTGCTGGATCTGAAGGGGTTGATTGTTGATCCACGTAGCGGGATATGCCTGAAGACCAGACTTCCTTTTCAAGGCTGCTGAGCCATGCGCAGTGTAGTCCTCTACTGGCAAGGAATTCTGTTTGTTGTGTGGAGAGATGGAATTTTTATTCATAAAAATGAATCTAATTTCCCAGGCAAATGCATATATTCAGAATTGTCTGTATCTATGAAAACGATTTGGTCTGTAGCTTAACATTACCTTAATTTCCTCTTTATCTTAACTAGGATTGCATTGCTTGTGTGTGTTGAAATCCTAATAGCATTGGGACATAATGGAGGAGAATTATTATTCTCTGGAGAAGAATGTAGTAAGGTAACTTTCTTGTTAACCACTCCCAGCACTGTAATGGAAAGCCCTTTTTTTACTTTGGAAATAGCCCAAGCACTGTGCCTATAAATGAGTGTTACAAGTTTTATCAGGATGGACTAAAACCAAGATTGCTTTCTTTATAAAGAGGACTGAAAGTTCATGTAACCTGGCACTTGTCTAAAGCTAACCTTGTGTTCCATAAAGGTGCTGTTACGAAAACTTGTGTCGTTATTTGTTTAAAACTGTTCTTAGTTTTCTTACTCAAATGCCTGTGGAATTTCCTTTCCTAATGCAAGCAGTAGGCAGGTGTCTTGACAGCGACATTTACAGTTCCTAGAGCTAAGCCCTGACAAAATGCATAAAAGGACAGGTCCTATCCCCGCCGCACTGATTGTGTTTTGGTGTGCTTCGTATACGGTCAGGCATCAGTCAGATGAT
Source organism: Phalacrocorax carbo (assembly GCF_963921805.1). Taxonomy (NCBI): domain Eukaryota; kingdom Metazoa; phylum Chordata; class Aves; order Suliformes; family Phalacrocoracidae; genus Phalacrocorax; species Phalacrocorax carbo. Next base: position 6,344,043 of record NC_087516.1, on the reverse strand, counting down.
ACAGGCCCTAGGACACAGAGAGCAGCTGCTGCATTATTCACCTTGGTATGATTTACTGAAGTGAACGTGACATCCTGTCACTAGGCGGCTGAAAGCAGCATCGAGTGGTAAATCATTTGATAAAGCCTCTGACAACAGATAGGAATTTTCTTACTCGATCTGCTCAGTTTTCTGATGGTGCCTGATTTGACCTGGAGCAAAAAGACTGAATGGTGCCCTTTCACTAGAGAAGTACCAGTGCTAACGTGTCTCAGCCTGTGTAAGAGTGCAGTTCTTTACCAACCAATGCCAGGATATTGCGGCCTGTCTTCTTACGAGCCTGCTAATCAAAGTAACTCATCATAGCGATGGGCTTCTCCACAGCGCGTCTTTTGGGATGGGTAATGCTTCTTGATGAACTGCCTGAACTTCATCGTTGCCACCAGTGTTAGAGCAGATGACCTTCCAGGTCAGCTGAGGTGTAGTAAGTTTCCTGCTAGGGATTGCTCCATGGAAGCTCTTTTAGAGGTACCAGCTGTTTTAGAAGACAGCCATAAACTCCAATGACTGTTGTCCCCTGAGAAAGTGTTCCCTCTTATCTTGAAATTTGAGGATGGGTTTAAAAACGCAACCTTGATACTAATGTTTGCAGCAGTCGGTTGGTGCTGCACCTCAGCAGCTGCCCGGTTCTGTTCAAGCCTGGGCAAGCGGTCTGTACTAGCCTGGAGCGGAGCGTCACCTAAGGGTGGGGAAGAAACCTGACCTTGGCTGGTAGAAAGGCTTAGTTTTCAGTTTTCTCTTGCTGCCTGAAAATGTGCACTTGACAAATATCATCAGAGCCTCTTACGTTGCTAATGACAATGTCTCTTTGGAAAACGTATTCACATCTGTTTAATACCGTATGTACTTGTGAATAAATATTTTGAGTAATCTGGAAAATTGTTTATTTTTTTTTAAAGGCAAAAGTTGTTAGTGTTGAGCCTTAAACATGTTGCTACTTTATAACTTAGTAGTTTTTATGTGCCAGAGAAACATTGCGGATGTTATTGTGCGAGTTCTCAGGAAGTTTTGTGAAATAATCTTTTTTTTCCCTCGTTCTAGACTTGGCAATGGTGTCTGTCCATAAATCACTTGTGCTTTAGAGGGATAAACTCTAGATGCTCCTTTTGAATTCTAGGTGTTCATTTTGGTCAGGGGAATTCATTGCTGCGCTGATTTTCTTGAACAAAAAGAAGAGGATATAGATCCACTTCATGCTTTTTTTTTTTTCTCTTACTGGGCAGTATTTGTGTTTGAATGATACCCAACACTCTCACTAGGAGGTGCTTCTTGAGTTTGAGGGTGTTAAATTTTTTTTGAGGTTGATCAGAGGGGTCTGTCACACCTAACGAATGCTATGCCGTTTCTGTTTTTTAGAATGTATTCATGCCTCATTTCTTCTGTTTATGCTGTTTTCCAGGGTGAATGTTTTGTTATGCAATATTTTGGGGGAAGAGAGTGGTAAGTTGCTCTCTGTGCCTTTGTACTTGAAGCGTGAGATTCTGGCAAGGGGATTTCTTAAGATTCACTTTATCGAAGGTCGCCAATGAAAACAAAAACATTTGATGCCAATTCATTTGGTCAGACAAGGTCTCCTTCCTGCACTGGAGGTGGGGGAGGAAGGGCTGGTGAAAGATGGTCAGCTGTATGGGATTACTGAGATGATTAGGGGTGGATTTCTCAAATACTATTGTCATAGTTTCTGAGGTTCGTCACAGTTCAAGCTGTCCCGATTTTTGGAGGTACTACTTTTCATCCTCTTGCTTACCTGCTTCCCTTTGTGGTGGACTGCAGTTCCACAGGGCCCGAGCACAGTGCTAATCAAAATCGGGCAGCTGCTGTATTGGGATGATCTCGGTGGTTGTAGTTGAATCAAAAATGCAACTTAATTCTTTGCAGATCAAACAATAGGTTTAAAGCTTTAAGGTGAGGAGACGAGCACTCTCTAACGGGCCCCACCGGTGACAGGTGGATTAGAGGCTGCCCTCTGGCAGAAGGCTGCTAATCAGGGAGGCTGAAAGTACCTACAAAGTCGCGTTGCCCTTCGGCCCGGGGTGGTGGCTGACCTCTCCTCAGATTCGGGCAGGTCTAGTGATTGGATCCCCTGGGAGCAGCCAGGGGAGGGGTGGGGGCAGAGCAAATTGGGCCAGAAAATGTCAGGATCTGAGCCCTGAGAGACGTGATGGTGGTTTCAAGAAGAACCTCAGGGGCTGGCTTCTGTGCTGCTGGCTTCAAAGTGATGCCTGAAGAATAAGCTCCTAATTATGTTGAAACTGTGGAATTAAGTATTGCCTGCACTAACGTAATAATTTGTTCAGTTTACCATCGCCTTTGCCCTCCCTTTCCCGCTGTCTGTCACTCGTCAGGATTAGATTAAAGCTTTTAGTGAGAGGGTCTATGTGCAAGTCTGACAGTAAGGACAGGAGCCTGCTGGTGATTTCTCAAGGCGATGATAAGAGCAGTTGTGCTGCTGCAGACGGCTGGCAGGCAGCAGCTTCGGGGTGTTCTATGCAGCGGGCTGTTCCTCCCAGAGCATCTGTACGGTGCTGGGAGTGCTGAGGCAGCCCCGGGCTTTGTGGGGACTAGAAGTAGCTGGTGAAGAGGGGAGAGAGCCCAGGTTTGGCATTTTCCACAGAAATAGTAACACCAAAATAAAAATGTCTCTTGGACATCAACTTGCAGTACCCCACTAGCAATTAAACAGGGGCTTGTGCTACATGTCTTTGGCCGTACTATTAAATTATTAGTTCTTCTGACTTATTTAATGAGGGATTAAACTGTATTTCTCTGTCAGAGGTACATCCCGGAGCTGCGTGGTATATTGGTCTCCTGTAGTTAAGGTGTGTGAGTTGCTATAGGCAGCAGCACATACAGGAACTGGTGTTTAGTTCACACTTAACCTTTGGTCTGTGCAGCCCAAAGGACTGAGGGTTAACTGAGCTGGCAGCTAGTGGAAGCAAAGCAAGGTAACTCATGATTAAGAGTAATTTGCTATTCTGAATTTATAGCAATGTCTCACCTTCTTCTCTTCCTTCCTCTTGCCTTTTTCTGCATGGTTTGTATATTGAAGCATGGGAGCCCTGAGGCTGGATATGTTATGGGGGTGATTCGTGCAGGCACTAAAGCCTGAAAGGTAGCATTTTTAGGGGGGTTATTTCAATATATCCCCTTTCCTCTTATCTGTAAGAATATGATTTAGTGTTGAGTTGACTTGGAATCGAAATTTACGGTTCTGGAAATGTTTCTTCGCTCAGAAATGCTGAAACATTTTCCATTTTCAAAAGGAAATTGGCAATTTTTTTCCACTGGAATTTGAGATGCAAACAGGATATTTCCCTAGAAGTGGAAATCTGAAAGTTTTGTTCCTGTTAAAAACCTCAGGAAAATTTCTCAGAAGCACACTGTGATTTATTTTTTTTTAAATTATTTTATTGGTGGTTCCAGTCTAGGCTTTCTGGCCCATGGTGTCTTCAGCCCGATATCTGTCAGAGCTGCTGAGCATCACAGCTCACTAGCAGACTCGGACCCAGACAGTTCACTGCCGCTCAGTGCACCCAAAACTTCTAATTGAAAACTCCCTTGCTTTCTGCAACAGTTACGTGATCTCGAAAGAGAAGAGATTGGTCTCTGTTTACACAAACCACATAAATCCGTAGAACTGGGAGAAAGAATGTTGCCCTGTAATCACTGACCCGCACACAGCAGTGTTTGTGCTGGGAGTGGGCGCGATAGCCTGTAACGGTGTCTGTGTTGTGCAGATACATAATTAAGGGTCTCTTAAAATCTGTTCTGTTGCTGTAAAAGACAGCACAGCAAATGTATAGCTTTCAGCACATCTGTATTGTTACGAGATAGTTGCTTTAAAACAACCAAAAAAGCCTGCAAACTTATTTCTTTTCATTTGCGGTTTTGCACTCTAGGTGGCAGGTTTTGACACTAAAACGTGGTTTTGGTTCCCGCTCTGAACTCGGGCTCAGAAATGTGCTGGAGAAATAGAAGATGAAAACAAAACACTACTACTTTCTTCTTTCTGGCTGTTATATTGATTTATCATCGTATCCTTTTATGTGAGTTGGAGAGGTGGTAAAGAACCTAGCTGTTCTTCCTCCCTGTGTTCTCAATACGCCCATGATGTTGAAATTTCTTCTTGTTTTTCGGGCTGGTATGAGTAATGTTGTCGGAACTGTGTGGCTTTGGCAGGCGAATGGGACCTGCCTTAGAGAAATACCTATCTTCATTTTGGAATGGGCAATAAATGGCTTAGACTGTTTCCTCAAGGGCTTAGCATTTCTGACTTTTCTTTTTTTTTTTTTGCTTTTATTCAGTTGCCCAAGCCTGGAGAGCAGAAGAGGGGGAGAAGAGGTGGGGCTGTTAAGGAGGAGGGAAATGAATTGTCAGACGTACAAGGAATTCTTTTATTTACAATAGCAAAAAAAAAAAAAAAGAACCAAACACCCAAACAAAACAAAAAACCCAAACCCAACCAGTGCATAATAAAAGGAACGATGATGTAGCCACCAACTGCTGGCTCCCTAGGGAGAAGCAGGAGGAGGAGACTGAGCTTGGAAGAAAAGCATCTTCCAGACTGCTCTGTCCACCAGGCCCTATACCGATCGGGTTCAGGCTCTTTGGTGTCGCCCTTGCAGGGAAGAGGCTGTAGGGGGTCCTGTGGGCTACGAGCTGTGCTTGGAAACCGCTCCTGTGTATGCGGAGACAGATGTGTGCTTGCACCTGCGTGTAAACCTGTCTCGGAAGGATTCACAGCCTGAAGGGCTGTGTTTTGTTCAAGGTTGTCCTCTCCTTGTTCTGTTTTCAGACTCGCTGTTAGCTAGCTCTAGCTGCAAGGAGGAGAAGCAATAGGTGGGAGAGTTAGTCTCCAATCATTTTGGTCATTTAACTGGATATATTTTATTTATCTTTCTCTAGGCAACTGTCACTGTTTGTTCAAGACAGGCACTACATTTTTTTTTCTTTCCCACAGTACAGATGACCTGGGAGTAAATCCAGCTGAAGCTTCATAGATACCAGCCTAGACTCTGATTCAGCGCTGTCCTGAAACATGGAAACTGGGACGAGAATCCATATCCACCTCCCAAAGTTCAGACAGGGCAGAACTGGGTGCATGGGGAGTGCATGTGAGAAACAGGCAAGGACAGCAGAACCTCTGAAACAGTCACGTAGATGCGTTTGATTATTCATCCGTGTTGGATTGTTGATCTCTCCCGATAATAACAGGACCATAGACACCCAAAGCACGCTCGTTCACATGGCATGGAGACAGCTACCCTGGGTGGACAGCTAGGTGGGCTCTATGTAGAGATGTGCTCCTCCTGCCCTTGGCCAAGTGACTTACCCAAAGTCACATTGAAGGCTTCTGCCAGGCCAGACACCAAGCCAGCTCTCCTGAGACCGAGGTCCACATTTCAAGTATCGCCCGAGTCTTCCTTCCCATTTCAAGTTTATACTCAGTATGTGCTGTGCGATCCTCATTTCTGATGCATTGGAACACAGCAGCAAATCCATATTTTTCCATTTGTCCTCTTTATGGTACAGCCCATTTCTGTTGCAAAAACACTGTTAATAGTTTATTTAATGTGTCTTTTATAAATCATTTGAGAATGCTGAGATCTGATTCTTGTACAGGGAATGAAATCATACAGCATTAATCCAGTCTTTCTTGCAATGATTCTAACGATGATGGAAAACAATATAATTAGAAGACATTCCTACAGCGTGGAAATTGTAATTGGATTGAGAATTTTATAGCAGCAGCCTTCAAAAAATGAACAAGAATTAGTCAACTAAAGAAAATATGCGCAGTTTGTTTCAAGAAGGGGCTGTGTTCTGTGGTTAACTTCGGGGGGTTTTGTTGCTGTTGTTTGGTTTGTTTTTTTTTTTTTTCCCCTAGCAAATAAGGAATCCTTAGGGGCTGCAAACATGGATTTTTCCCTAGGGAAGCCAGTTGCGGTGCCAGTCGCTCAGCCTGAAGCGGGCACCTCCTGTCCCCTTTGCATTCCACCTTGAAACTTGGTTGGAGGGTCTCTGGGTGTGTTATTGCTCCTGTGGATCGGAGTTACTTTGAGATTTGGTGGAGAAGCCAGTGCACCCCAAATGGGGGTGATATAATGACGAGCAAAAATGAAAGAAAAAACCCCAGACCCTCTGTAAGGGACTGGAAACTTGTCTCAGCGCTGTTGGCAGGACAGTTTAACTACCGAAGGCTCATCACCTCGGCACCTGAGGGGGCAGTTTAATCCCCACAGCAGCCCAGTGAGTTCTACCCGACCAGAATGTGTGTGTCCTGTTGTCTCGGAGCACGTGTCCTCTGCGCATGCGCCTGGGCCCAGGGTCAACTGACAACATATGGGGGGGCTCAGACCCTCTAGAACTTTCCAGCACCCTCTAGTGCTGGTACTGGTCCTGCGCCCCACCGCCGAGCGGGAGGCAGGGCTGTGCAGAACAGTTACTGACTGTGCGAGGACAATGCTGTAAAAGGGGAAACCAGCAGACACCATGAGGAGCATTCTGGAACATTCCCCCACCGGATTTGGAGATACATCGGACTGACGGGACGCCGCAGATCCGTGGTGGTAGCTATCCCAGCTCTCCCTTTCTCCCTTTTTTCTCTTGTTCTCTCCCGTTCTCTTGTGTACTTGTTGTTGGCCAACTAAGGTGACTTGCCACTTGATCCTGTTTTGAATCTTAATCCTGTTTCTGAGAATGTAACAGGAACCTAGTCAGGATAACACATTGGAGTCAATCAGAAGCTAAGCCCAGCCGCCCCCAACCTCCCGGAATTGTCTGAGGCCGGTTGGAGAGCAAGGGGGTTTAACCTCTGCCACATTGTTCAACCCAAGAGTCCATCGTGACACCCTCATGAAATGGGGGTGTTGGAGAGCCTCATAGAGGAGACGGTGGAGGGGAAGGGGTGTGTGTTTTATTTACTGCTCATTTATTTAATGCAGTCTAGGTTGAAGCACAGAAAAAAATGCTTGTCAAGGTATTTATCAGCTCTGCTTCTGATAAATAGGTAAAAATCCTCTTGTGTGAGGCTCTTAATTGAGGACTGGATAGCAAATGAGCTTCTCAACCAGCGGGAGCTTCCTCAAAACCCTCCTAGCCCAAGAGTGAAGGTGGTGGCTGGATCTGCAAAGCCACGTATATATCTCAGCACAATTTTTTGTGTCTCAGCAGCCTGTGAACACGGGTCTTCTTCCTGAAAGCCCTTAAGTCAAACTGTTGCCTTACCCTTATCCCTTTGGCTCTGTTCCCCTGGCAAGATCCTTTCTAGCAGCCCCTCCCGAGGAGATGCTGTGGACAGCCTTCCCAGAACCAGCCCCCTGCAGCGCTTCGGCAATGTCAGGGCCCCATCTCTGCTGTCACCCATGAAGCAAGGAGCCCCCAGGCTTCGTGTGTTGGTCACCTCCATCCAAGTATCTGAGTCCCTCCTGCTGCGGCAGTTGTGCATTGGGCGACGGTGGCAGCTGGGTATGATGTAAGTGCTGTTTCTTTCCCTGTCAGCTTTTGGGGACCCCCTGATCCTCTCCAGACAAAAATGCTTGAAGAAACCTTGTAAAGCATTTCAGGCTGGAAGAGACTGTGTTTTCCAAATGGCTTCAGTATATGGTATTAGAGTTTTGCTCAGCTTTAGCTAAAACCAGAATGTTTCACATGAAGAAAGAAAAGAAGTGGACAGGAACTTTCCTTCTACTTTCCTCTTCTCTCCTCAAACTTGACCTCAGGGTTCCCAGAGGGAAAGCTGTTTCCCAGCTATCTCCAGACAACTCAGTACCACATTGTCAGCTCACACAGTAAGGCCCCATTTGAATTTTATTGTCAGACAGTGAAAAGTGAGGTTTGGTAAACACCGCGTATTCTTGTGGAGACTGTTACCTTTGGTTTATGGTTAAAATAAAACCAGTAACAACACAGTCTCTTGAAAATGCTCATATCCATAAATTTGAGATCCCCTCATTCCCCCCCAGCCCACGAGGTTTTGCAGTCCTCCTCGCTACATCACTGTCCCACAGACAGCGCTGGAGACCCTCCCCTGGCAGCTTTATGGCCGATGGCTGAAGAACGAACTGTTACTCCTTGCAAATTATTTTCTAGATTGCCACAAAAATATACATCATTGTGTCATGGGATGGCAACTATATTAAATCTGGTTAGATAGTTAGGGTGGGTTGCTGCCATAAATCAGCCTCTGCCTGCCTTGTTGTGGGGGAAATGCAATCAATAGTTTTTGCAACGGTTTATATAGTTAAAAACATTTCCTTTTGCAAAACATTTTTAATACTTCCCCAATTCATTAACATCCTGTCTATTTACTGCTTTGAAAAAAATCAAGCACATTCTCTTGGAAATCTGCATTGTCACTTCAGTAACGCATCCGTACGAACATTTGGAAGTGGTTAAAAAGGGGAATTATTTCATCGTGATAAAAAAAGAAGAATGAGAACAGCTCAGCTGAAAAGATTGCGTTGTCAGTTCTGATTTAATGTGTGAATAATGCTAGCAGGATGGGGAGAACATCTTCTCCTGGATAGATTGTTTTTATGTTGTTAGAGTCTGTGTGCTGGGATTTACAGCTTGAAACTATTATTTTTTTCAGAGGATAGTTGTAATGAACTGGGGTTTGTTTCATTTCTCTTGACTATAAAGATCACCTGAATGTCAGTCATGCAGAAACTTGAAGATGGTTTGGATTAGAGGAAGTCAGTCTAAAGTTTGGACCAAAAGCTATACTGCCATCTCTCAAGTTCTTGTTGTGTGCCTTGTCAGTTAATTCTGCTCCTTAAATGCCCAGCTCCAGGAGCCAAGTGTCCCTGTGAGGTTGCCGGGCTATTGCGCTGACCGTGTCTTCATTGGGAGTGGCAGCCTGGTAGCTCTTAGCCCAACACTGGAGAAAAGCTTGAAAACCTGACTTGGCTGCAACCGATGAGCTCAGAAACTTAAATCAGGGGAACTACACTGTGCACTCTGAAGACGAGTGTAGCCATAAAATCCTTTGAAGAGTTCCTTTTGGCAAAGGCATAAGCAAGGAAATGATTTTTTATAGCATTAAAGAGCTGGAAGTTTGAGGACCCTCCTAACCCTTGCAGCAGTTTCTCATTTTTGAAGTCATTAAGTAACTTGGCCAAAGTTCCCGGAGAAGATCTGAACATGGAAGAAATGGAAAAGTTACTTTCCTGACCAAACCTCTTCAGTCGATGTGAGTCAGCTGCCTCAGGTCTGGGGGCTACCTGGCGGCAAGAGATGGTCTCCACACGGAGCGCTGCACTTTGATGCTTTCTAACCTGCTCTGTGCCTGCACTGCGACAGGGGAAAGCAATAGCCTGCACGCATCCTTCTGCGAAAGGAAGCAATGCAAGTTTAAAAGCTTTTCTCCTCACCTGGTAATTACCCCACATCAATCTTCCACAGCCGAAGAGGATGGTTAGCTGGAATTTTCCTGGGGAGGGAAAGGTGGTGTAGGGCAGGCTCTTCTTACACATGAACCCATGTGAAAAGCACACCCAAGTTTCTGGCTCGTTTCAGGCCTATAGAACACCCTGTTCCCATGTGGCTGCAGAAATACCCCACACTACGTACCCTGAGAGCTCAGGTTTGTGGAGATTTTGAGAAGACGGTGCAGCCCGGACTCTTTCTGTTGCGAGCATTCTTTGACTTAGCTGAATGAACCAGGTGACTGAAGAGAGGGTGAGATTAGCAGCTTGTTGACATTTGATTTGTGAATATTTTTATCCTGTTCACTTATTTGCTTTATGTGACTCTTTTTCTGATTAGAGAAGTGAATTTCAGCCTCAGGATTTGAAAACGATTTTCTCCACAGATGCAGCTCTGAAGAACGGCTGATAAATGCTAATTATCCCAGGTAACAGAAGGTCCCTCAAGGGCAGAAGGCTACAAAGTCTGATGACGCATTTGAGCCATCGATGACTCTGGTTCACCTCCTATTTGCTTAAACCATTCCCCTCTCTTTTGTCTGGCCTGGCAAAGCACTCTCATGCAAAATATTGAAGAAGCAGACCTAGATTTGAACCACTACTTCCACAGATGGGACAGCTTGAATCCTGCTCATCAGGAATGAGGATATCGGTATCCTGGTTATTAATGATTTATCTAGTAATTTGGTTTTTTCCCCCTAAAGAGTCTGAAAACTCTAGAAATATTATGAACTAGCAAATGATTCCTTAGATGAGATTTCAGGAGGTGGTAAGATGGAGCAGAAGGGGAAGAGATATCTGATGGTGTCAACAGCTGGCACAGCAGAGGAAGAGGATGGTTTTATTCAACTCTGCATTCAGGCCCCTAAATCTGGCTTTTGCCAAATATAAGAGTGGGATTCAACTTCCCACATGGAGATGCCAAGTAGCCAAAACTTCTACATGGGGCTTGTGAATATGATACAGCACCTGTGGAAGACTCATGGGCTAAAGGAGAGCAGATGGACACCAGGGAGGGCAGTCTGGGGCATCCAAACTGGCACCAGCTGGTTGCTACCTTGACCCTTAGATCTCCGTTGAGACTTAGCTTAAATAACCAGCTAACTCCTGTACCTGGATGCCAAAGCATAGGTTTCTCGGGAGCTGAATCCCATTTTCAATGTTACTAAATTAAAAGGGAGGTGTGTGAATTTTGCCATAGAGGAGGATATGTCCATTAACTAGCTTCCTCCTCTGTGAGTCTGTCTGTCTGTCAAGCTGCCTGTCTGACCAAAGTGACAAGCATCTACATTTCTGTGCTCTGCTGCTGTTGAGCAGGTCTGTGCTGCCAGACCAGTGTGATCAGTCTGTCTTTTTGTGTTCAGCTGTTAATATATTAATTCAATTGGCAAAATAGAAGTGTTTTCAAATTCCTCCTGAGCCTGTGACATAAAGGGTATTTTGTGTCGCTTTTCATCGCCAAGAGATTTAAGAAGTTCCTTAAGTCTGGGTCAGTCTTATAGCCCTTTTCAGTGTGATGTGAACCCCAGACCCAGCTTTAATCACAGGCTGTGAGCCGTGTGGACAGAATGGGGATGGTTGGAAAAAAAAAGGCTTTTCTCTGAGATCTTAAATCATAAATGGGGCCTCCTTTTTCCTTTTGTGGTTAATAAGCGAGCACCTGGGACTGTGAAAGGATTTCAGTGCCTCTTTCCTACACTGGCATCCTCTTAAGAAGTTAAGATCTCAAAGTATCTCAGCTTCTGAAGGTGTTTGCAATGCTTCTGCGTTTATGAGCAAAGTGATTGTTGCAAAGAAGTGTTTGCTAAAATGCTTGGGCCTGTGGTTCAAGAGGTCACACTCAATGGCCGGGAAGGCTCTTTCTGGCTTTTAACACCCACACACCTGTTAAATCATTTCTATTCTGCAGACTTGCATGTGTCAACCCAAGGCTCACTCCTGATGTGAGCCTGCAGAGCATGTGAAATAGTGGTCTGGATTTGTAAGGTGGGTAACTGTTCTTGGAGGGCTTTAACCAAAGTCTGCCAACACTTTATCCCCAGGGGAAACTCCAGCGAAGTAGACAGCCCAGATGGCAGGCGGTGAGTGGCTGGGGGATCGTAGGATAATACAAGTTGGGAAGAGACCTCAGGAGGCCTCTAGCTTCGTCTCCTGCTCAAAGCAGGGTCAGCTATGAGGTTACTGCAGCAAACCCAGGCTGGCAGCAGCGTTTGTTTCAGAAAGTTGCTATTTGAAAGTGTAGCTGCTCTTCTTTGCTCGCTATCCCCACAGTAACCCTGCACTTCAGTTTCATGTTTGCAGCCTGATTCTGGAGCAGCCCCAGTAGAGTTCAGGTATTTTAAGATCTTCGTCTACATGGACACTTGAATTGTCTGTTTTGGTAGAGCCTGATTGTTCTTCAGTATTCATTGCCTGGTCTAGAAGTGGAGTGACTCATCTTTAAGCTGTGTCAAGAGAAAAGAAAAAATATCATACTGCTCTTGCCCATCACAGTAATTATGAAAGTTGTGCTTCTGCTTCAGACTCAGTTTTACTCCCTAGACCCATCCTCTCTGAAGGTGGCACTTGCAAAAATATACCCAGTGAATTTCTTGGCTTTTCTTTCATTTAGTTAACTCCACACCTCAGGAAGATATAAGTGAGATATTACAAGGCTTGGACCTTTCTCTGTGTGTTTTACACGCTGCAGTGCTTCATGAGGGCCTGATGAGATTCAGCCAAGGGTACCTAAAGAGCTGGCTGGTGTCATAGCGAGACCTCTCTCAATGATTTTTTTAATGCTGTTGGGAATCTGGAGATTCCAGTTGACTGGAAGCTGGCAAACATTGTCCCAGTCTTTAAGAAGGTCAACAGGCATGACCCTGGTAACTACAGACCCGTCAGTCTCACTGCTGGGCCTGGCAAAATTATGGAGAAGATTAATCTGGGAGTTATTGAAAAATACCTGAAAGACAACACAGTCATTGGTCCCAGCCAGCACGGGTTCAGGAGGGGAAAGGCCTGCCTAAGAAACTTAATTCCTTCCTATGACAAAGTCACCCACCCGCTGACCAAGGGAAGGCAGCCGATGTGATCTCTCTGGGTTTCAGTGAAGCTTTCGATACTGTCTCTCACAGCCTCCCCCTGGACAAAATGCCCAGCACACGGCTGGATAAACACGCAATGCAGCGGGTGAGCAACGGGCCGACGGGTCGGGCCCAAAGGGTTACAGTAAATGGGGTTACATCGGGCCGGCGGCCGGTCACGAGGAGGGTTTGCAGGGATCCATCTTAGGGCCGGTACTCTTTAATCTCTTCATAACTGACTTGGATGCAGGACTGGAAGGAATGCTAATTGAGTTTGCTGGTGACACAAGGTTGGGAGGAGCTGCTGACGTTCTGGAGGGCAGAGAGGCCCTGCAGAGGGATCTGGACTCACTGGAGAGCTGGGCAATCACCAACTGTAGGAATTTTAAGAAGGGCAAGTGCTGGAGTTTGCCCCTGGGGCACAGCACCCCTGGCTGTACAGACAGACTGGGGAGCGAGAGGCTGGAGAGCAGGTCTGCAGAGATGGACCTGGGGGTTCTGGTCCATGGCAAGTTTTTGCTAAAATGCTTTGGTCTATGGTTCAAGAGGTCACACTTAATAGCTGGGACTCATCTTTGTGTACACCTACAAGTCTGGTACAGCAACAATGGACCTTGAGCAAACAGGACATAGAAGCAGGCACTGTAGGATAACTGGATGGCCATTGGTTTGGTGGACTGTTAGATGTTTTTGGAAAAGTTCACATTTCTCTGTGAAAGGCTGCATCAGTGGTCTGCCTCCTGTTTGGGTAAAGACTTTGCATTCCTCTAATTCATGCTGGCTTCAGACTAGTTTGGCATTTAAAATTTCTGTTCCTCATCAATCCCACGCCTGCCATCTCACCTTCTGGGTAGGTGCTTGTTCCTGCTGCACAAAGACAGTCAGATTTAGGCAGGGCTGGATCTGCCCGTACTGTCAATTTTCAGGGACTGTCCAGGTATGCAATCGTGTCATGGGATGTGAAATACGTGTCACAACAGGCCATGCTAGCAAGAAGCCACAAAGTTCTTCACCTCCCTTCACGCTGGTATTTCTGCACCTGATTTATTTGTTGCCATAAGTCTTAATCTTTGAAAAGTTTACCCAGGCACCTCACTGAGAAGCATGGAAGGTTGCCCATATGCCAATATAGAAGAAACTTGTACAGCAAGGTATTCTGATACCCATTGTTTAAATCACAGCTACATTGTGAAGCAAGTCTTTTGTATTAGATAAGGGGACCAAAGAGCACAGGTGGGATAAAGATTTATTTAGCAGTTCTCTCCGTGGCCAAGGACCAACCTTCACAAAACCCGAATGCTACGGCACAGAAAAAGGTAAGGGATTGTCTAGGTTAATGCAGTATCTGGCCAGGCCATTGCTATGATGGAGCCATAAAGACAGCGCTAGTGTTCCCAAGCTGTACTTCCAGGAGAGGGAGAATAAATACCCATGTAAATGGTATGGTGAGTCCTTATCATGACTGAAGTACTCATGCTCAGAAGGAGATGACATTAAACTGAAGACATGTAGAGAAAGTCAGCTAGGATGGCTGCAGGGAAGGAGAATGGACTGTCTGCAAGGTGGCCAGAAGAGTTTGCTTTGGAACATCAAGCGTTTGAGAAAGGATGTGATGTTTGAGTGCTTTTGTCTAGGGAAAAGCTTTCAAAATGCTAGTCCACAGAGCATGACCGGGCTGCTAGTGCAGAGCACAGAACTGATGCAGAATCACTGATGCAGCAACATCCACAGTGTTTTCTACTCCAGGTATGAGGATGGCTGAGTGGCTGTCTGTGAGAAGAGCCCTGATCTTCACTATGGGCAATTGGTCCAGGTTGCTTGGAGATAATTGACAGGGATGGAAAAGGAAGGAAAAGAGCTTCTGAAGTGACAATAGTGATGCAAGGACAGGAAGGTAGAGGCTGGACATGGTTCTACTGAAACTAGGAAAATAAAGGAAGGATTAATGTTCTGTCTTGCTCTATAGTGGGAAGTGAGAAAGGAGGGGCAAGGAACCAAACCAGAGTATGTGGAAAGCAGCATGAAACATAGCTCAGCGGCCCTGAAGGGTCCTTCACTTCTACGCTCCACCTTCCTGGGACCCACTCATCACCTTTGCTGTTGCAAACTGTTTCAGCGTTATCTGTAAATAACCTGAACGTTTTGGGCCATATTTATAATTCTGAGGGGAAAAATAAGGGAGGCAGGGAGACAAAGGAGACAATGCAGAAGTTCCTTTGTATTCTCTTTCCTTTTAGTTATCCCTTTCTTCTTTCATCCCTCCTTTTTTCTCTCTTCCGATGTGTCCCTGGTGGTCACTGCACAAGATTAATCATTTGAATGGGAGAAGTGCCACCTTGAGGTAATCGTGAAGGATTACATCTATGACCATTGCAAAAGAGGTGAGGTGGTAAATTTAAAAATGCTGCTTTCTCAGAGCCGGGTGATGATCTGCTGGGCTACCTGCTCCGGAGTGAGCCATTCGAGCTACCCAGCTGGAGCACTGGGCTTTACAGCAACAGTCACCATGCAGGGGAAAATCCTCAGTTGTCATTCTTGGCAGCAGTGTGAAAAACCTCTGCTTAGCGGCCAACCAAGGGCCCTGAAGCAAACAACATGATAGATTATATTAAGAACAGATTTGCAAATATCACAGTTAGCATTGTGTCAGTTTGAGACCCATACCATGAGGCCAGTGTAACTCTGATCACCATGTTGGAGAAAGCACAGGGTAGCAATAAGAAAAGCTCAGAGAAGGGAGATGAAAATAATCACCCCTATGAAAAAACCTCTGTTGGAAGAAATTAATACAAGATGATGCAGTAAAAGGTAAGTCTATCACTCAGGCTTTCCTGGTCATACCAGAACAAGGACCATCCTAACGAAACACATTTTAAAGTGATGAAAGCAAATACCTCTGAATAAATAAAGAAGTATCTGGAAAAGCTTCAGCCACAAGATTTTATTGAGAAAACCACAGTGAATTAAAGGAACTGATCCTTTTAAGAACAACAAAATGTCAGTGCTTTCTCTGGCCTGACAATATAACTAGGAAGCACATTTCCAAATGCATAGCCATCGCAGCAGGAGGGCTGGTAGAAATGCCTGGGTTGGGGACAGCTGGAGGGGACGGAGGCAGCTGCAAAGGTAGACAGAGTGGAGACCTCCTCTTTGAGGTGGGGAAGGTTTTAGTGAGCCCAGGAATATTTTTTTTAAACAGGCTAGGAGCTAGTGATGGTTTTAACACCTCGTTATTTTAAATTAGACTGAACTACCTCCAGCTGAGCCCTGCCCAAGAGGCAGATGAACCTTTGTACCTTGGCTTCTAAGTTAACAAGCTTTGGTCTGTCCTGGAAAGAAATCTTTTCTTCTATGAGCAGCAGTGTGTGACTGCCGACTGTGAAAGTTTTCTACCTTCATTTTTGATGCTGTTAGGACTGTGTATCAGACAGATGTTTGCCTGGCTCTGATTTGGCAACCCCTGTAGATCAGTTACTCCCCTGACTGCATGGACACTGATGTAGCCTAGCTCAGATATAGCTCATACAAAGCTAAGACCACTGTATTTTTCTAACCAAACTTCAGGCAGGAAAGCTAGATGGCTCGGGAAAGGCTGACATTGCCCAGTGCAAAAGTAATTTTTGTCCTTAAGGATCAAAAACTTATTATGGACAGTCCAGCAAGCAAAAATATTCCTGACTGCTTTCCCTAGCATATGTACTTTGAATGCTCCTACCTGCATCCTTACCCTCTCCTTAAAGAACGATGGTACTAGGCTGGTGGACTAAACTTCAGATGGAAGCCTGCCCCATCTGCGATCCGGTCTGCTCCAAGCCAAGTACTTTCTAGAAAATAATGTCCTGACTTAGCAAATTTACCCTACACATGGATCCATACATCTACAAAACCTGTTTGCCTTTGAGGCTCTCTGCACCACCTCTTCTGCACCTGGCCATTCACTCTCTGAAGCAAGCTCGGTGGGGAGGGAGGTAGAAAGTAGTTTCATAAACCACATTATTTTCTCTCATTCTGAAGCTCTGGAGCTTTTGAAGAACTTCATAAGAAAATTCTTTATACAACTCCATCTAAGGCTCTCTCCACCTGTATAGTTTGCTCTCTCTGTTTCTCTTAAGATTTCCTTGTATTTCCATTCCCTTAATCCCATTTCATCTTTCTTTCAATGCTCTACCATGTGCAGTCATCTTGCTGACATGGTAAGTTTTTAATTTTCCACTGAGAAATGACTCATTTATTACAGTAGGGGTTCCAGCTCTTTACCAACTGCTTACAGATGCCCTTTGAATTGAGCTTTGAATGGGCTTCATGAATAATAATACAAAAATAACCCAGTGATGTGATTTGACTTTGGCTCTTGAAAACCCATAAATCATCTTAAGCACCATCAGTTAAAAAAGTCCACTGTGGAGAAAAGCATGCATTTGCCAAGCCAGAAATAGGCTCTGTGCAACCTGTTTACAAGACTTTTAGATCTAGACAAGTGGAGAAAGTAGGTCGTTTTGGTCACATGTAGAGACTTGGACAGGGCATCCATTGCTTTGAGAGCTTGGAGACATCCATATCAACACCGTGAAGATGTCACCCTCCAGATGGCTGGTGCCCAGCAGGGTATGGCACAGCTCAGAGGCAGAGGGTGTTGATGGATACCAGGCAGTCTGAGTTCAGGCTGCAGACATCTTCTTTCCCAGTGTGGAAGAGGGTCAGTGCAGGCTCACATGAGGGGCAAACGTCTAGAGCACCATATGGCAGGATGAATGGCTTGGCTTCAAGATCGCTCTTCCTTTTCAGGAGGTGGGTACAGGTGGACAGAGAATGACAGTGGTGGTTGGCCCAATGGGGTAACCAAGCAGGGGGCAATGATGTGCTGCCCCTTTGGGCTGAATCATAAGGGGCCAAGGGGAAGAAAGACCCAGCAGTCTTGGCTTTGCCTCTTGCCCATCACCTTGCTCAGACCTCATGGACAGAGGAGTGGGGAGGCTCAGCAGGCGTGCAGAGGCCCATGAGGATGGGAAGATGAAGGGAATGAATTTGCTTCACCGGCGCTGCTTTGTGCAATGCAGATATGTGCCTTTGCATGCAGCTTATCTGTAAGCAACATTTTAGTCTCACTGGGCACATCCTCGTTAATGCTTTGGGGTTAATTTTCTTCTTCTTTTTCTACCCTGTTATTCACCAGTGACTAGCCAGACAATGAACCAGTCCTAGCATTTTTTTGATGTTTTTTCATTCATTTCCCTTTTTGGTTCTCTCAACCATTTAGTTAAAATTTTTCAGGAGGAGGAGGGGGAAACGCTTCTTTTCATGAGATGCCCTTTTGTGACCGTAGTCCAATTATAGCTCTCTCTTTGTGGGTGTCATGGCAAGTGTATAACATTTATAATTCCAGCAGTACCTTTCAGGCTGAAAGAGTCCAGTGTTAGTGTGCACTAAGATAGACACGGTGACACCAGTGCTTATAGCAAGATGTGCCAGATTGCTTTTATTCCTCTCTGATGACTTGATCTGAAGTGCATATGAAGTTGGTGGCGATGCTGAATAAAGCCCAGAGAAGCGGATGGGGAGGGGAGTTTCACGCCTTGGCCAGCTGTGAGGTGCAATTAGGAGGGCTCAGGAGGAATGTGTAGCTCAGAGGTGAGGACTGCCTTGCACCCCTGTTATTGGAGACAGGTGGAATTGCAGCCCAAGCAGGATGTGCATCTCAATAGGCAGGTTTAGCCCCATCTGCTTCACCTGTGCCTGTTAGCTGTGCCTGAGGCTGATCCTGAAGGACGTCTGATTTGCTGGTGAGCTGATTTAAAAGTCTGAGCCCTCAGCAGCTACTCTATCACCCAGTAACATCTTCCAAATGTCTTTTTTGTCCTCTCGAAGCCTCTCTCAGAAATACTGCGTTGGTCTCACAGGGATAGAGGTGAAAGGAGAAAGAGTGGTCAATGGCAGTTACAGGTATTTTCTTCTCTCTCTGTTTTGGTGTTTAGTGGCTGTTTGTCTGGAAGTGAGGAATAACATAAGAAAGCTGTGGATGAACCCTACCTTGCTTTGGAGCTGGTTGCTATTGCTTCATATTTGGGAGCTCAATGTACAGCTGGTCTGGCACTACTGTTACTGCAAAATTTGATCTTTTTGGCCTTAAAGTGCTTATTCTTAGGAGCTTTACGGGCTGTGCATGTGTGAAACAGGACAGTAAAATTTGCTAGGCAAGCTAGGCTTGAACCATTATCGCTGCAGATTCAAGGATCACTTACAGCCCTTTCCTTCATGGCCTGGTGAACAAGCAATGTTTGATGGAGACTAGATAAATTATGATGAATACAGCTGTATGATAATGGGCTGGTTGCATCTCTGCCAATGTCATAGATCAAATATGGTTCAGTGTTTCAATGTTTCGACTAAACTGATATCCTGAAATATTGTGTCTGCTAATTGTGACTTAAATGCTTGAACTCAGTGGAAACTTGGCGGCTGACTGTGATTAATTGTCATATTTTAGTACCATTGATGCTATGGACCATAAAGTTTGTTTCAACAAAATGCCAGCTAAAGGGAGAGTTAAATGTATTAAAAGGCAGGAATGGTAGAATTGTTTGGGCAGAACACCAAGCTTGAGACTAGTATTTTTTTTTAAACTTGCTCTGCTGCTGAATATCTATAATAAATTTCCTGGGTCTGTCTTTGCCTATTTCATCTATACCCAGCTCAGGAAAGGGATTGTCTCTTCAAATGCATCTATATGGTGCCTTGAGAAATAGGGCTGTAAATACTGTAGTGTGTCTACATGCTCCTGTAGTAGAAGCAGAAGTAATTCAGTCGCCCCGCAAACATGTCTAAAATATGGTTATATCTCGGAGCACACGTTAACCAGGTGAGAGAAAAGCCAGCTGAGAAAGGCCATAGATGAGACTGGGAGAGATAAGGGGTACCTCAACAGTGACATGAGAGCTAAGCAGGATGGTGAGGGTGGTGGGACTAGCTGTTATCTGAAGCACCAGTGGAGAGAGGAGGGACACTGGCAGAGTGGGACCTGTCCTGGGCAGTGACACTGTGTCTCTCTTATGTACTGAAATGGCCACCAGTTGTTTTCTTGTATCTGAACCCATATAGAGACATAGCTGTTCCATGGTGAGCTTGGTGTAGCCTTTCAGGAGACCCAGACCCTGTCCCTGACTTCTGCTTTCTGATATCTTATTTTGGTTGCCCAGCCTGCCTCTGCTGGCAGCCAGCCAATAATTGGAGCCAATTCCACCTGCTTCTTCACATATTAAGTTCAAAATCACTTTATGTGAGCTCCGTCGTCTTTCAAGGCAAGGTTGTCTTGGCAGCGAGACCACCTTCTCCAGGTGTTTGCTCTGCTGTGCTGCTGCAGTTCCCTTCTCCATCGGTGACATGGATCAGGCTAAACACAACTCCATTTCCTTTGTGTCTTTAGGGAAACAAGGGCTCAATCGCTCCTTTTGTCAAGAGGAGAACCTTTGGAGAACCCATTGGTTTTACTGAATTTTGGAACTGTCTGTGGACTCCAGATCTCTTTAAAGATACCTCTCGGCATAATGCTTTAGAAGAGATAATTTCCAGCTGATGCCACTTATTGTGTTTGTGTAATGATAAAAACAACAGGGACAAATATGGGGGATGGCTTAATCTCCCATATTTAATGTTATCTGTTAACGTTCTGTGCTATGTTATTTTCTTGTGCTGAGCGTGGGGATTAACGATGCTGATCTTGTCTAGCTGGAGAGTTAGGGCAAAATCTGTAGAAACTTATTATTCAGCAGGCTTTAGTGTCTACATGAAATAACACTGAAGGCTGAATCACAGTTTGCAGTAGAAAATGAGGAAGGTGTTGCTGAAAACTAGCAAACATACTAATTGTTAATAACATTTAAATACTTCCAGCTTAAGTGCTGGTGAGCAGTGGAGAAGGTGTAGGAAAGGGCAGCCCTGCACAGGTGAGGGCTAGAGCCATGGCTTCTCAGGGCAGAGGTGGGTCAGGGTAGCATGCTGTGGTCCAGCTCCAGGAGACATCAGGTTACCGACAGAGGCTTGGGTAGGGCCTACGGCTACAATGGGATTTTAAGCATTGGGAGAACCAAACTCTGAATATGGTAGAAGGTATTTCTGTTTTCTAGACCCACCTTCACAGGAGAGGGATGGGCCTGGCTGTGGCATGGATTTAGCAGACATTGGTGAAGGAAAAGTCCCTGAAGGGTCCAGTGACTTTAAAGGAGAGACCATGTGCTATCTGAGATGCCCCAAATGTCCCATTAGACAGAAAGGCATGGGGTTCCCACAAGTCCTGTGTGGTTTGTGCCTGCTCTGTGAGGCTCTCTGATACCCCAGTGCATCCCAGGTGGGCCAGGGTACCAACTGTGGGCATTGAATTGTGCCTGTATGTCTCTTCATCGTCTGCACCTCAGATGGGGAAACTGTACTGTGCTTTGCATTAAACCATTTGGAAGCTGGATAGACCCTCCAAAATCTGTGTCCGGTGCTCATTAAATCAGCTTCTGTTTCATTATAACCAAGTCCTCTCTTCCCTACAGGAGCAGTTTTAAGAGGTTTTCAAGGCAATTGAAACAATTTATCTCTGTATGTGCTTTTTTTTTTTTTTTAAAAAAGGACACAAGTTCCTAATTTGAATGTAATCTCATCACTTCAGTGCTGAGTAAAATGCCATTAAGTATGTCAGAGACATATTTTAGCTGCGGGAAGTCCTTAGCACAAGCTCTTAGGCAGCGTGACCGCTTAAGCAATTTCTAAATGTACCGTGTATCTATTTCTATTGTTATTGTATCTTTGTCGTGGTTGTTTTTATAGAAGATTTTTAGGAGGAAATTGGCAATTAATTACAATAACAATAATGATTATTATTAGCTGTAAGAAGAATAATGATAGAACAGAGTTTACCATCCACATAAAATGCTACCAAACCTAGATGAATGAAATCAGTACAGAAAATATATGGGTATTAAATTCATAAAGTAATTTCCTTCGGTGTTGTTATCATATCTTCTAGTGTAATCGAAGAAAATAGATGCTCACAATGCTGCTATAAATATTCATCTGCGCAACAAGCTTTCCGTCTCTCATCTCCTGCTACTGGTTTTTCATTGTCAGTAATGGCGTTATGTTATTTCCATCACAGCCAAACGTGAGAAGGCATCAGGTGCGCAATAGAAAAGTTAGAGATAACACTTACTGGAATTAAATTCGCTCCTGTTGAATCCTTATAAACATTTCTTTTCTCCAGAGCCACTCCTGTGAAGAAATGTTTTTATAATCTATTTGGCCATTAAGAGGAATAAAAGGGCTCTTGGGCCTGTTTCATCCTGGAATAAAGGATGTGGACATGTGCAATGCCCTGCACAACGTGCCCCAGATCCTGCCTACTGGCTCCTCGCTCCTGAGTTAATGCAAACAATATTATGTTCCCTAAAGGAGTTTTATAGTTAGAAAGAGTTATATGGTAATAAGAGTTACATAGGCGCAATGCACCTGGGGTATATAAAATGCTCAAATTGCAACCCTTTCAAAGAAGTTATCATCCTTGGAAGTGGCTATAAACATACGTGAGCAGGAACTGAGGACTGAAAGGGCTAAAAAGTCAGCTGAAGTTTTCTATTTGAGTTTCCCCTGCCCCTGCCTATGAAATTGAAAGTTATATCAAAGCCTACTCAAGTAACCCAGAGCCCTGTATGATGGAGTAATACCATCTTATGAGAAGCCATAATCCTGGTAAGAAGCCATAACCATACAAATAACTCTTCTCTCTCTCAAAATAAATGACCGTAACAACAACAACAAAAATCCATAAATGCAGCTCTACACAGACAACTATATTTCATTTTTCTTTTTAAGAAACATGTCAGGAATCCTACTGATGTTGTTTTAATTCATTTTATTACATAGCTATTTATTTTCTAACACCCTGAGGAAAATATTACAATAAAAACCATGTACTTGTACCTTTAAGTAAAAAAAAAAAAGTTCCACTTCTGGTATCTACAATCTGCTCTTTGAAAACAAAGTAGATTCAAATATTTGCTTTATTTGGAAATTTTCTGCTGAAAAAGGATTTAAAGGTTACTCCAAAAAAGAATTCATTGTAGACTATAAATTACTTTTGACAGAAACCTGTTTTCCAGCAGAAACAAACTGATACATAATCTAGTCACCCCCCAAACATGTCAGTGAAGTTGTGTAGTCTTTCATATAAAATTGATTTCGGAGATTAATTTTCTCAACCATGCCAGAAGAATTAACCCATTAAGACCTTCACAAAACCCCTAGCAAGATTTTCATGGCAACTGTAAGGTAAGCACAAAACCACTTCTTTCATAACATCTGGGTGCAGAGAAACCTCACTGATCTGCACAAATGAGAGCTGGAAAATCCCCCTTCCAAAAGGTGTAGAGATGGTAGACATGAAAAGGTAGAGGGTTTTTTTTATCCTCACTGTGTCACTCATCTGAGTTGAATTTCAAATTAGCTTTGTTTATTTAAAAATAAAATAAATTAAACCAAAATGTCATGATGGTCTCCCTTGAAGGCAGGTTTTATGTGATACTTTTTAACACTTTCAAGGCACATGGCATTGGTGAGTTAATGTGGTATCTGACTTCCTACCTCTTCTCATCTTGACAAAATAACATATACAGAAGATGGCTGCCAAAGACTTGGCAACCTGTGGGAGGTATTTTTTGCCAAGAACCAAGAGGGAAAGCAGCTGCAGATATAAGGCACAGTGCTTGCAAAACTGGTTGCATGCATATTAATGCTAATGACTTTAATATGAATAACTTTTGTATAAAGAGTAATAAAAAGTTTAAAAGTACAGTGAGCTGCTTTTTGAGCAGCAAGTAGGTTCCACGTCTTTCACGAAGTTAAAAATATGTTTGCTAAGCTGATGGTTTTGAAAGGCTCGTGCCTTTAAACTGAAACACACGAAATTATTCTAGGGGAGTTGTGCTTGCACAGCAACAAAGCAAGCAAAATTCGAGCTACCTATTTTTATTTCTTAAGTCAAAGTCTCTTTCAACATACTCAAAAGCCTGGCAGGCTGGATGGAAGATGAATGGCAGCCGTTGCAATGCAGCCTTGGGGAACTGCTCCAGAGCGTTGTTCTTAAAAACCTTTTTACCTCTAAACCAGGTAAAGCAATATCCATGAATTAACTATTTATGCTGTGACTCTGCAGTAAATTTGGGCTACCATAGCCTATTGATTTAGCATAACTGTAGTCACATTTATGGCAGAAAAACATTGAGTTTAATGTAATATTTAACCTTGCACATTAATTTCTGACAATATCAAGTTGAAACAGGTTGTCTTATGAACCAGCTAAGAGTTGCAGGTGTCAGATAGTTTTCTTGATAAAAACTTATTTGAGCCTTAACAGATAAATACATCTCAAGGCTTTTTACCCTATTGCCTTATCAAGAAAAGCCCAAATAATATTTCTTGAAGGCAAGTCATTCGTACATTGCTATCTGTACTTGTCGCTGAAGCCTGCTTCTCATATGACTTCTAATAAAACTCAAATGAAAGCCCTTCTGTGTGGGCAACGTGCCAATCTAAACTACATCAGAGATGAAATAGGTCCACCTGTTTTGGCTTTTGGAAGAAGGTGGAGGGCATGGAGCAGGAGAAATGGTGTGCAATCTCCTGACTCTGGCTGGAGCACCCCAGGTACTGCAGGACCACTAACAGCAGTTGTGGGGTTGCAAAAATGCTGCTCAAATTATAACATTACCAGTAATGGGATGCCAGTGTGAGCACTTCAGTTGGATTTATCTGGGGCAAAGCAAGCTGGATGTCTGTAAAGTCAAGATGGGAGCAACCTGGGAATGGTCCTTGGGGTTCCCAAGCTTTAGCCAACTCTTCCTTTGCTTCCAGAGCCTAAGCTTTTTTGTTTGAACTTCTCAGGGGTCTTGGTGGGAGACTGAGGGGAGATTATTATTTTTTTTTTATGGCTTTGGGGGAGCAGGCTTTTGCCCCCTCCTTGCTTTTTGTAGCCAGCCCACTTTCGTTCTCAGAAGCAGCAATAACAATAGATCTCGAACGCTGGTGTCACTGGTTAAAACCGATACTTGAGATTTTTAGTTTTGTAACCTGGTACCTTGCTATCCCGTCATGGAGTACTTTGTGCATTAGTCAAGGGCATCATTACAGAACTACCAAGAACATAAATAAAGCTGCCTGGATGGGGGCAAGGGAAACTACTTTTCCTTGCAGTTAATGTACTTTCCTACCTCAAGAAGCTGAGTTGGTTTGCAGAAGTTTCTTTCAACACTTTGGGAAAATCCATCCTGCTGGCTTTCATAGCCAGGCGAGGATTAGTGAGCTTGTGTTGTAGTGCTACTGTAAGTCAGCAAATATAAGAACCCTCTAAAACTTAATTTGTAGTTTTAGAAAACAGACGTTCTTTATTGTGGTGCCGGGTGCACAGGGGATCGGTCCGCCTAGTGTGTGCGCCGAGTTGCTCTACTGCAGGCGTTATATGCAATCAAAATATACATATTCATTAGATTTCTAGGAAATAATTACTATATTCTTACTATTCTTGGGAGTCATTAACATATGCAAATGTCCTTAACGCATGCTCATTCATGTTCATTGGTGGTCGTCAATAGTCTTCCTCACCATGCCCATTGGTTGAACTCAGTCTCTGGGCATGCTCAGCTCATTTTTGGCTTGGTTACACAAATCTTACTGATACTAAACTAGCTTATTCTAGAATAATTCCCTTATTTATTCTGCTCAAGGTTACAGTGTCTCCAGACTCCCTTCTATCTAATCACGTATAGCAAGTTCTATGACTATCTTATTCATAAAGTATTCCAAGTATTTCAAAACTTAGCTATATCACTCCAATTAGAGGGGGCTGTATATTCTTTTGAAGCTAGCGTCAGGTATCAGTGGTGATGCATAAAGATATGAATTGCTGGCAAGATCGCTTTGCAATGGCCAAGGCTCGGGCATCTAGTGCTGGTGCTGACCCTGCTCCAAAGACCTGAGGTACGAAGGCACAGAGCAATAGAACAAGAAACAGAAGAGCTGCCCTTGGTCACGCAGCCTGTCTTATCAGACTGCAAACAGGAACCAGCTCTCTGGTCTCTCTGGCTTGCATTTCTCAAGGGGAAAGTCATCTGCGTCATGAGTTTCTCAGGCTCAGCTGCAGGGCCAGCCTCGGGGCTTTCCTCCTCTCTGCATCCGCTGCCAGGGCTTCCCAGCAATGTGTCTCTCTATAGCTCCATGCCAGCTGCTGTAACTCCATCCAAGCAGCAATAAGGGGAGGAGGGGAAGGAGGTACCTGGGAAGATGCAGGGCACGCTCCTGTAGGTAGAGAAAGCTTCCAAGGGGAAGCTTGAACTACTTCCCACCCTGGAGCTCACCAAGGTTGAGCTGGGAGGAAGACCCACCTTACAAGTTCAATGTGGCAAAGAGGCAAAAGGTCTTGGCTGTCTGTTTCTCTAATGTAGAGCAAAACCTAAAAAGATGGGCAAGGAAATGTGAAAGGGAAGTTCCTGTTTTATGTTGGTTGTATGCAAGTTTCTTACTCTGTTTCTAAATTGTACCTGATATATTCTTATTGGACCAAGATATAAAAGCTAAATTTGATTGCAGTCATGATTTCTGACCCACTAAGTGTTACTGAGAATTATCTCTTGTGGCAGAGTAACTACTTAATACTGCATATCCCTGCGTTCAGTCGCAAAAGCTGCCTACGGGGTCTAGCATTGCTAAACTGAGTGATTATCTATTGCTAATTGCACTCTCTAGACAGACATGGGGAACAGACATATGGTTAGGAGAATGGCTCCGTTTTTTTTTCTCCTTCCTTTGCTTTGGCTGCTTACTGCTAACAACAGCACTTCGGCTGTTTCCAGGCCCTGAAAAATGTTGTAAAATCTGAAGGAGTCAGGGAAAAAAAATTTGCAAGCAGCAGCTTCCCTTGGCAGAAACATTGTTACCCCTGTTTTTTCAAGGTGTTTTTATGCCATGTGGCCAAGTTTAGTAGTGGAGAAGTCATTAAAATCAGCCTGGACAAAGCACTGGAAAATATACGTTAGGGAAATCTTGCATTGGCCCTGAGATAGGCTTAATGACCTAATCGGTCTTTTAATGCAGTGGCGATAGCTGCAGAGAGAGCATTTATCTTGCAGCAAGGAGATCAATCTCTGCAGGAGCAGGGACTTTTTAAAAATGCTGTAGCAACCTGCTCGTGGAAAATATTTGATTGTTGTAGCTGCTTGTGGGCACGTGGTGTGGGAAGGGATTGTCTGAGCTTCGTAACCAGCCGAACTAATTAATTCCTTCAGAAACCTACCAAGGTCTAAATTCAACCTCAGTTTTTTACCTCCACTCGCCCTACTAGATAGGTGCTCTCTTTTCTGGATGCACCTCATTTCCAGTATAAATCTATACACAAAGCAAGGTATATGGCTTGACCTTTGCACCTTTGACTTAAATAACTCTTTCAATTTTCTGAGTCTTGCCTCTTGTCACCTTATAAATAGGGATTAAATACAGTCTTTACACCCTGAGGCATCTCAGTGTATTTATAACAATCCTGATTTCAGTAAAACTCTGGGCATTTCTCATGTAGGACAGGAGTCCCTTAAGGTACACGTGCATGGGAATTGAAAGCAGATTAATAACACTGTGGACAGTTTAAGCATGTGGTCATAGAAAGCAAGGCTGGGAAAATGCTTGAGAGATCATCATATTCATCTTTACTGCCTCAAGGTTGGGTTAACAGCATCTCAGCCTTTGCAGAGCTGTCACTTTTGGGAATCTGAACAGGGATCATGCTTAGGTTAGGCTAGGATTGCATTCCCACCTAGATTGGAATGCGATACCTGCAGCGGGGGTGTTTGAGCTACCCCTGCCCAAGACTGGTTATAGTTGGTAGAGAAAGATAGGAGTGTTTAATTGGTGGTCAATTCACTAAGTCTATTTGGGAGATCCATGTCGCAATAAGAAGACCCATACCCGAAGTGCTTTCTCTCCACTGCTGATGAAGAGCACAGGGAGATGGGTTGAGATGAAGACGCCTTTGAAGTCAACATCTGTGTTCAGTCAGATGAATCCTGCCTGAGGTAAATAACTGAAGGGCCTCTTGCACCTGAGCCCCTGAAGACTGCAGGTGTAATTCATGTCCCTCAGGAAGGCCAAAATATCAACTGGAGATGCCTGACTCACTGTTGGGTGAGCAGGCTTCCTAGTTGCTGCAGTTAACTTCCTGAAGTTTGGTGGGATTCAGGAAGACCTTTCTCAATATCTCTGTCCCACATCAAGACTTTCTTTACTTTTTTGAGGGTTGGACAGTCTCTGGGCAGTATGTGTGTATATATGTTATCTACTAATGAGGGGTCCTGAGGCATGATAGATATATGTATGGTGTCAGCACATCTGATCCCAGCCACGTTTATTATAGTGCCAACTAGGGCAACACGGCCCATGTGGTAGCTGCTGACCATAGTGAAGAGCGATGGCAAAAGCTGTTGTATGAAAGCGTAAAGCTTCAAGTCTGGTCCTTATACGTGGAATACTGCAGACTACAGAGAGGTCCTGTAGACTTGCCCTTTGGGTACGAGGGGATTTGCAAATTCCCTGCTAATTATCAGTGCTCAGGTACTTTTCAGTGTCTATGGTGATTTTACTTTGAGGCCTAAGTACTTTCATGGCCTAATTTAATGCATAGGAAATCTGGAACTAATATGCGTATGAGTCTACAAAGTCAGTGCCTAAAGCCTTTTACCCATAGAGTGTGTTGTAGCTGTAACAACTTTGTAGCTACTGCTATAGCAAGTATTTTGAGGCATCATCAACTCTGTTGCCTACAGGCAAGATTTTGGCAGTCCCTTGAAGTTTAAGTCATCTTCTGAAGTTGTCACTGGAGCAACACAGTAAAGGATGATGGAACATAAAGAGGTTAAGCAGCGTGGATAAGGATGTTGTGGTTAGTCCTCAGCAAGGGAAAGTTATTTTTCTCCTAACTATAGCTAGTTTGGCTGGAGATGTACACAACTATGTAAATGTACAAAGCAGCAGAACCCGGATCAAGGTCTGTGAACTGCTGGTTCTCCACGAAATCTTGGAAAGCTGCATGCTGCTGGTCAGTGGTGTTCTCTTAACAGAGAATGAAGAACCACTTAAACTCTCATTACAGTGGCCTTTCTCTGCCACCAGATCTTGCAGACCAGCTGCTCCTCCCTACCTGACATGGGACCTGTGTCAGGGCTTATTTCTCCAAGGTGGCCTTTGAGACAGGGAGCTGGTCTTATAGAAGGACCAATAAAGAAGTGGCTGTTTAATGCTGTACTGCTGATTTCCAGTAAGACAGTGTTTGGCATGTAGACACAAATTAAAGGATTATAAATAGGTGTTTGGATTGGGAAAAGGCTTTTAATTATGAAGAATGTATTTGCTGACTGGCCATTCTGCAGTTAAATGGGTCTGTCATCACAATTCTGAACTCTGTAAATAAACAACACCCAAACATTTAATATTAGTTAGAAATGTTACAAAGACATATGCTAATGTTGAAGCACAATGACATGTTCACAGACTGCACAGCTGGAAAGAATTGTGAGTTTTTTGAGAAATCCCATCCTTGCCAGAATTACTTCTCTGGGAAAAGAAAACCCCAAGGTGAAAAATTTCCATGGATAACAACTGATCTGCCAATATTAGTCAGGCTTTCCAATTGTTACGTGGCCCGTTGACAACATGGATGTGTTAGGGGCAAAACTGAACCATGAGGGTCCAGCAAGTGAGCTCTGCATGTTAAAACAGTTGATCCAAAACATTACTGCTTCTGTCTGTCCACCCCATCCCGCTGGCAGAGAGCTGTGGAGCGATACTTTCTGAAACCACTGCAGATGCCTACCTGGTGCATCCGAGCCCTTTGCTCACAGTCATGCTCTGCCCTGCAAGAATCCCCAGCAGCTGCTTGTTCCTCCAGCCCATCAGGCACCTGAAGCACGTTAGGTCTCCCTCCCCCTGACTCTGCATGACCTTGGCAGTGCTGGTGCCTTTGATTCTCCTTTCCAAAGGATGAAGTGGTTTTTGCTCCTGGCTTGTTCTGGCAGCTGCCTGGACTCCAGAATCGGTGCTTTGCTCACTGCCTGGCCAAGCTGCCACCTGTCAGCGTGTGGCTTGCAACGTTGTGCGTGGGAACTGAAGGAAGAAAGAACAACAGGAGGCAGCTGAAGATAAGACAAGGATGTGGGCTTGAGAAGGAAGGGGTGCTTGTAGGAAATCACAGCACTTTGACGATGTGGCCAGCAGAACTACCCTGGTGCAGAACTGAGCTAGTCTTTCCTTCCGGTCCATTTGTCAGACTCCTGTCCGTGCATCTTCAAAGGGTTTCTCTGCAGACCTTGTAAATTTTTACCATCTGTGCTGAGACTTGGTGGCCTTGAGATGTCTGTGTCTCCTCTTAGTGTTTCCAACCTTATTCCTTCCAGCCCTGCTCTTTGGCTAGCTCTCATGCCTCAGTCTTGAGATGTGCTCTACCATGATAGGAAAGAAATAATAATCTAAGTTTTCGGATCCAGGAGGGTTCAAAAATGGTGGTGGAAGAAAATGAGGGAATACATGGACATATGCCTCTGGAATTAATCCTCCAACTGAAATTCAGTTACTGAGTTCAGAAAAAGAATCCTGGGAGCTGAAGTACAAATGACTAACTATTTACCTTTTAATCACTCTAAATTGTACTTTGCTCCAAAGAGCTCTGCTGGGGTGGATGTAGCAGCAAAAAAAGCAGCCACGGCCCCTCCTCTGGAGTCTGCTCAGATGGCTGAATAGCAGAATCAGTCAGCAGTGACTCACAGCTCGCCTGTAAGGAAAAGCAGCAGCACCTGAATTACAGGGACTTAAAGAAGGACTTGAGGGTTTCACCGGGAGTGGGAAGGGTTACGAACCTTCCAGGACTTGCATCATGGTAAGCGGTTGCAATAGTTTGAGTTTTTCCTTAAACAGGAGGTTATTAAAGGCACAACCATTTCTATAGCAGGCTTATTCACTGGACCTTTGCAGGGCAGCCTGCTGAGGGCTCGCATCTTGTTTTTCCCTGTACAGAGAGATTTTCTAGCACAGGAGCCTGTGGCAAGGATGGCTGAGGGTGGCAGAGCTGGCACAGCTAACCCTGAATTTTCTTGCAGGCAGTGTAACCACAAGACTCAGTCAACACAACACCACCAGTGAATCTGAGCAGCCTGATTTATGTTGTGGCTTGTCCCTGGGTTAGGTGGGCTGATGACTTTCTTTATGGTATCATTTTAGTCCTACACGTGTATCAGTCTGTTGTGATCTAGCAGAGTTGACCTGATTCAGCCCCTCTGTCTCTGCCTCTAAAAAAAGCAGTTTTATGTTTTCTGAGTCTCCTTCCAGTTCCTCTCCACAACACATCATTCTCCTCCCTGGCAGCCTTGTACAGTTAAAAGTTAAGGACCGAAAGGAAACAAAAACCTATCTAGCAAAGACAAATAAATGAACAACACACATGAAAATGGCTTGCCTTGAAACTTAAATTGCTTGTTAACTTTCTTTTGGCTTTGGCAGGGAAACAGATTATTTCCAGTGCCCCAGCCTTAGAAGCTTGGCTGCTTTTCAATATCTGACTAGGGCTTCAACATTGGGAATTTTATTGTCTTCAGCACCTGCAAAGGCAAAGCTAATAAGTAACTAAAGTTTCAAGGTAGAGTTTGATGCTGCTAGGTTTGTTAATTGAATTTTTAGCCTGATTTCCTAAGGAAACAAAGCCTGATAGCTGCTTGCTTGTGCCTTGCCATTAAATTTTAAACTAAAAATTGACTAGGAATAGTACCCCAAAGAGACATAAGAAGCTTCCAGTTAGAGATGAGAACTTATTTCTAGCCTCCAAAGAGGAAGAAAAATGCAACATGAGGACTTCTTTGAGTATGGCCCGGCAAATCCACATAGAGTCATACTGCCCAAGTGCTCCAACCCACTAAGAAATCTCCACCCTGATCATGCACCAAGTCCTGCTGTATTTTAAGCCTTTTCCTCAGCCATTTCTGTTGTAGGCTGAATACTGTTGATCCTTGTTGCAGCAGACATCTCATGCGTCCTGTGGGGGGCATGGATCATTCTGCTTCACTTCATGTTCATTGCACCTAAGCCCTGGCCTATCTGGGGCCAAAATCTTTGGCAGCATGTTAGGAAGATTTTGGGTGGTCCAGGTTCTCCCCAGAAGATAGACTAGATAACCTGGGGAAATCCTTCCCAGTGCTTTTCTGTAGGTTTCCTCGGTTCCCTTTTGCTCTGTATGATGCTGCTGTTCCTCAGGGAAGCTCAGGTGCCTCCAGTGAAGGTTGAGAGTGGGGATCTACTTGGAGATCTACTAAGATCTCCTTCTGCTTGTGTAGCCCATAACTTCTTATCAGCATGTTGTGTTTGACACCTACTGAGTAACTAAAAGAAATCTTTTTGCCCACTTTGTTACGTGCATTAAGCAATTTTATTATGTAAAAGGAAGAGATAGTTATGTAAAAGAATGACACTATAACCAATTGGACACCAACTTGTAGTGTTTCCTACCTCTTGTGACAAAAAAAAAATCCTCATAAAACCATCAGTATTGCACTAAGAAGAAATAAATTCCCACAAGCAATTCATACCAGACACCAGGAATTTTGCAGTTTCTATTCATATTATATACAAGGTGTTGCGCCATTATGCAGAAACCAAGATAAAACAGTTGGATGGAATGAAAGCTGATTGCAAGCAATTTAAGAAATTTAGAAGGAGATATCTTGGAAGTTCTTCTGAGCAGGATCACACAAAAAGTGGTTGTTCAGTCACTTTTATTCTTGTGAATGTGATCCTGAATCAACAGAGACTTATGCGCATACCTGGCTCTGCAGACAATAAATTTTTGCTGCCTGTGTATTTAAAGCACATTTGCCTTCAAGGGGACTTTGCCCAGAGCATAAAATTAATCACATGTCACTGAAGCTTTGCAAAAATAAGTCTAACTAAGGGTGGCTGCAATAGCCAGGAGGAATTGAAACTGGAGAGATGGTATCTCTGAATGTGTTGAGTTGAAATCCCCCCTCCTTCAGCTTCTTCTTCTGGGTCAGCTCTTCTGTGCTTCTGGGGAAACTTTTGAGGATTGTTAGAAGAGCAGAATTATATATCTCACCTTCTGGTGTAGCTGTCCAGTCCAGCAAGAGTTATCTTTCTCCTTCCAGTAGAGAGATGCCAGTAAAATCCTTTGTTGGGAATAGATTCTGGGTCTGTGGTGGGAGGTAAAGCAGTAAAAAAGAGGGTCATTAAGTTTTTATGGGTCTCAAAAACCAGAAACATCTATTAAAGAACCATTTAATGTACTGAACCAAGCAAGTTCCCTTGGTCTTTTTGTACAATCTGTACCGGTGTAGTTGGGAGCAACGACTGCAGAGGGACTTAGCAATCAAAAGATGTTGAAACATTGATTTCATCAGTAGGAGCCTTGCAGGTTGACTGGTGGGCTAGACCCAGCTTTCTGTTTTATTTTTATTCCTTCCCATCCCTGCCAAAAGCCTGTGGACAGTTCCTGAGAGGCAGGAGGGTTTGGTGCCATTTGGTTTAGTGGCAATGTTAGGGAACGTGGGAAAACAATTCCAGCAATTAATTTCCACAGAAATACCAGTTTTCTTGCAGCTGCTCTGACGATCATTTTTAGGTGAGAGGAGGCTGACGTGAAACGCTCTGCAGGTCCTAACACAGAGGAGAAGTGCGAGCAAGCCCTCCTTCATCCCTGAGAGAGACCAATGATCCCATCTTTCTCTTTTCTTTGTCCTTGCCCTGGTACACGGGTGCAGGCAGGAGTGCCTCCAGCCTGCCTGAACTGTGCAGGGCACAGAGATGGAGCAGGAAGGGACCTGGGGTAAATAAGTCTGTGTGCCTCTTCTTGGACAAATTAAATCAAGTAAATCTGTGGGGGTGTGATCCAGCACTGCCAATTGCTAGTGATCTTCCAACTATCATAACTTTGCTATTTGCTGGAATAAAGCTATCTTTTTTTTTTTTTTGGTAGTTGATGTGATGAGCTTCAATTCCTGTACTGCAGCAAGAGCAGTGGACTGACTGAAGACATGCTTTGGAAACATATTTTGCAAGTATTGCTGTTTGTGGCTCCATTAGCCTCCCAGTAAAACTCTGCTGCAGAAAGTCTTTGGCCTTAATTTCTGTGCAGAACAAATTCTGATACAGTGTAGATGTAGGAAAAAACAAATCTCAAAGTTCAGATTCATCCAAGTATGCCGTTTAAATAAATCCAGTTATCACAAATAGACAAGCCACCACTTCATTTCAATTGCAGTAATTAATAAATCATACCTTTTGAGTTTAACACCAAAAACCAGGTCTCTCCTATAGAGCTCAGAAGCAAAGGAATATTGACACTGCGTTGTAATTAGCATGTGTGAGCAGCAGAGGGTAGTGTATTACACAGAAAAAGCTTCCATCAGGGCAGCAGAAGCTATTTTTTGAGGGTGTTTTTTGGAAAACCGGGTTGATAGTAACCATTTAAATTGCAAGCAGGCTTGCCCCCCCCCCCCCGCTGCAATCCATGTGTGGCAGGGCTTGGGGTGTACAAACATTAGCTGCCGTGTTGTTTAAAGATGGTTTAGTAGTGATATTTGGGTGCAGAAGAATGTTTGTCTGCTATTAAATGCTCAAAACTTCTGAGCTGCACCGAGGTGTGATGCTGTACTTGAAGTTTGATTTTTCAGGTATCCAGGCAAACCACATGCTATCAGAGCAAGGTTTTCCAGGGTCCTGCCTCTTGTGCGTCTCAGCTGTGTCCCCTTCGTACTGAGGAGAGATCTGAATATGTCCCATCCTCCTCTCATACGTACTACACTAATTACCTTGGAAGGGTGCCACAGCCCACTCGGGGGGTCACCCCAAAGTGCAGCTGCTGCTCAGTGTAAAAGTAGCTTTAAATAGGTCAGTTATGGGGTGTGTGTAAGTGTTCAGAAAATATGTCTGGCTGGATGATAGTCTGGGTTAAATACTGTAAGGATTATCAATGTACCCTCTTCTTTGCTCCTTACATCTCTGCTGAGATGGCTCGCTGTGGCACTGTAGAGCAAATCTGTACCTTCTCCAGCTGCTCTTACTTTATCAAGAGTGGTTGAAGAACTAAAGAGCTGTATAAGCCTCTTTCGTGCTGCTATTCCACCTATGTCCTGTTTACTCTGAGACATGAAAAGTAGCAGTCCCAGCGGAGAACATCTCACCTTGCTATCTCAATGGCTCTGGAAAGGAGAGCTCTGATGTCCTAGTTTCAACTGGAATAGAGTTAATTCTCTTTCTAGTAGCTGGTACAATGCTGTGTTTTGGATTTAGGATGAGAACAATGTTGATAACATCCTGATGGTTTATTTGTTCCTAGGCAGTCAGGGATGTTTCAGCTTCTCGTATTGGCCTGCCAACCAGAAGGCTGGAGGCGCACAGGAAACCGGGAGGGGGCACAGCCAGGGCAGCTGGCCCCAACTGGCCAAAGTGATGTTCCAAACCATACGGCGTCATGCTCGGCATATAGAGCTGGGAGATCTGACTGGGGCACGACCAGTGCTTGGGAACAGGCTGGGCATTGGTCGGCTGGTGGTGAGCAGTTGTCTTTCATTTGCATCACTTGTCTTTCTTGGGGTTTTGTAGGGGAATAGACAGGGATCGGCGACCGGAAGATCACAGGATGTGACGGAAAGATAGACTCCTCCCCATAGGAGTGGCAGGAACAGGAAGCGCAAGAGCTATATAAGCGTGTGACGCAGCTAAATAAACGGACATTTTGTATCCATCATATTGATGTCTGTGCATCACTGTCCCCAGGGTGGGTAGAGCCCTGTGTCCCAGAGATATGCGGCCCAAGATAAGTTCTCCCGTAGAAGCGTACAGCTACAGCGTTTATTTATCTCTCTTTTTGTTATTTTCCTTTTCATTACAATGTATTATTATTATTATATTTCAATTATTAAACTGTTCTTATCTTAACCCACAAGTGTTCTCACTTTTACTCTTCTGACTCTCTCCCCTACCCCACTGGGTGGGGAGGGCGAGCGAGCGAGCGGCTGTGTGGTGCTTAGTTGCCAGTTGGGGCTACACCACGACATCGAAACAGCTCATTTGGTGATTACAAAATTTCTCTGCCTTTCTTATAACTCAAGAGAATGAAATTTGGTAACTGGTGCTGAGGGAAGCTGTTAGCGGACAGCTGTGTTGTTTGAGATAATACATGTATATTTGCACATTAATATTTACAGATATTCTTAAATGTGAGAATTCTACTTTTACTTTTTTTTGCAAAGTCCTTGCTAATGGACTGTAATAATATAGACAAGAGCACACAGGATTTCTTAAGGGTGCTGAGGAGACCCCTCATCACCTGCTTTCTCCTTTTGATTGGTGCATCGCACTAAATCTCAAGCTGGGATATGTCCCTGGGCAGGATGGTGTTTCTTGCACCTGCTTTTGGATGAATGAGGTCAATGAACAAGTTGTTCTTGAGCTTTCTGGCTACTTTGCTTTCACCTCACACTGACACATCACTGACTGCATCTCCTACTGAAGGTGCCTGTAGGTAATTGCACCTGCATTTATCTGAACCATAAATTCCTGTACAAAGTGAGTAAGCTCCGCCTGGTAGGCACTTAAAAAGTAGCCCAGAGATGGGCAGAGAGGCAACCGTGCTTCCCTGTGTTTGGTCTATAGTGGTTTCAGTTGGGAACCGCTAGGGGAAAGGTTTCTGCCTTTTGTGCCATAGGTAGCTTTTACAACACTTTCTTGGGGACTGAAGGAGAGTCCTGACTCCTCTTGGGCTGAAGCAGTTCCTTTTGCTACCCCCACCACTAGATCGCTTTACAAGTGGGTAGGTTTCCTGTGGAGCTGCATCACTGGGTAGAAAAGTCTCTTAAAATAGCTAGGAGCAGTGAATGAGGGGCAGGGGCTGTGCTCTGTACCGATTCATGTTGGCATTGGTTGGGTGCCCTGAGTTACGTTATTGTCATCAAGAGCTACCTATGTTTATCCAGCTGGGGGATAAATGTGCAAGTTACAGTTTTAGAAGAGAGTAGGCCAAGATATTTGTGTCAGTTGAAATGATTTTTGGTCACTCTGGAAAAACAAATCTTAAATTTCAGTCATTCTCTTATTTTCTTAATTTTAGTAACAACAGATCACATAGGTTTCTGAAGAAAATACTATTTCAAATTGGAAAATTTGAATAATATTTTTAAAAATTTCAAAAATAAATCTTGGGAATTACCTCTACCCCCCTTATACAGACACACCTTGAGTTTGGACAAACTGATA
This sequence comes from Phalacrocorax carbo, assembly GCF_963921805.1. NCBI lineage: Eukaryota > Metazoa > Chordata > Aves > Suliformes > Phalacrocoracidae > Phalacrocorax > Phalacrocorax carbo. The sequence continues at coordinate 6,307,187 of NC_087516.1, read as the reverse complement.
CTTTGCAACACTGTTTAATTAGAAAATCCTTGCCAATATCTTCTGGTGGCTGATGGTATCCTTACAGGTCATCAAAAGGAAAAAGAAGTCAAAAAAACCAAGCAACATTAAGATAACCCTGTAGGATGTGGGGTAAAAGGACTGGAACCCTTTCTGGGCAAGCCGGCTGTGCCTGGATGGAGTGTGTTCGCTCAAAACCATGGTCCCCTCTGCTGCTGACTTTCCTTCTGACAGACTAAATTCAAAGGAACCTGATCTTTTTGACTCAGTAAAGTGGATTTGTTGCTCCTGTTTCCTAATGAACTTCCTGAACACCCGCCAAGATGCTCATAACAAGAAATGTTATGAAAGCCATTTCCTAAATGGTTTGGGGTTTAATGTGGTCCTTATGGCCCTGAATAAGTTAAAGACTTTTGATCTGTTTAATCACAGTTATTTTTTTTTTATGGTCTGAGGCCTTTGGATCCTGCAGCAGTCTTTCATCCATTTCTTATGCTAAAACATTACTTTCTGTCCTTAATCGTCGTCTTGGTGATAAAGGTGATTTATAACTTTGCTTTTTCCTGTTCAGAGTGGGATATGACAGCTACGATCTCTCAGGTATACTGCACCCCCCATTGAGCAAACCATTAATTCTAGCACAGCAAAGGTGTCTGTCTAACTGGTCTGGAGGTCCTGAGACACATGTATATCCCCTTAGATAAATGAAGTCAATTAAATCTCCCATTAAGATCTTCTAGCTTCTGCAGATGGTCTTTCTTTTTCTCATATGATAATCATATTAAAATTGCATGCAGAGCCATTTGTACATTTTAACATTAGTGCTCACTGCTCCAAATCAGGTGGGGGAAGAGGGAATTGTCAGTTTTCATCAGCCTCTTTTGCTGCCATTGTAATCCTTCCAAAGGGAGCCACTGCAGCCTGAGTCATTATCAGCTAAAACATTTTTGCATGAGCAGGTGAAAAAAATAAAACAGCTAATCCAGGACTTTCCTGGGAGTCCATTGTAAAATGGAAACATGTTTTTTGAGAAATTATTTCTGAAGAAATGAACAGGGACAGGGGTTGCTGTGCCCAGCTGGCTCTTCTCTGATTCTGTTGAGCCAATACTTTCAGCAATTGAGAAAAGCAAATTTGAGAGTTAGAGCTCTCTGCTGCACTGGGATCTGGGACTGGTCAGTGCTGAGTGCCCTCAATTTCCACTTGTAGTGATGAAAGCAACGACAGTATTGGAGGACACAGCAGCATAAAGTTGGAAGGGGTGTCGTGGGTCAAGTTGCCTATAATCAAAAGCAGCACCTCATATACTCTTCTCTGACAGTACGAAGCTCTGTCTTAGAGAGTTGGTTTTTCTTTATTTAAGCTCTAATTGGAACTTGATTTAATGGAGCTTGTTTCTAATTGCCAGCTTAAATATATTAATGGCCAATTTTACACCAATTTTCTTTTTGTCAGTGTTTTCTTTCAGCTTCAGAGTACTTTTCTGTCTCTCAGTACAAACGAAGAGGAATCAGATCCCCTCAGCTCTCTCTTTGCCAGGCAGAGCAAGCCCCATTTCAGAAGAAGGGTTCTCCGTCCACATCTCATCCTCAGAACAGTTTTCCACCACTTTTCCTATTTAATCCTCACCCTCTTGTAGAAAAGTAACCATAATTTCATTCTTTTGTACAGTGGCTTTACTATATCTTTACCTCTGTATGGAAATACATGGATGCTTACCTTAAGTTAGGAGAGAGGAATGACATTCTTACTTGAAGACCCCTCAGGTGGATCTTGGGGTAGGGTACTGCTCATGTAACTTCAGCTATGGAATAGTTATGCCTCCAGTTTCAGGTTTCTTTCCAGTTAAAGGGAGATGGGTACCTCCCAAGAACAACAGAAGATATCTTCTAAAGATACCTGCATTCAATGGAGTATAAGCAAATGAAGTTCATTGTGGAAGTTCCATCTATTTTATTGGTTTTGAGGAACTTTGGTGATCACCTTTGCCATGGTGTCTAGCCTTTACATAGCTAAAGGTAATGAGAAGAATTTTGGAGTGGATGTTAGACACAACCTACTGAATACTTGGACACAGCTCTTGCTGCCACCCCTCTTGATGGTACTGGCCACGTCATTTCATCCTTGCACATGCAAGGCCATCCTTGGGCTCCTGAACTTGGCAATCTGGGAAGAGGTAGAACAAATTAAACTCTGACTCGCACCCAAGGTTCTCAGTGATTTCAGTAGAGAATTCAGCATGAGAGACCAGAACATCCAAGACAGTCTGTGGTGCAGGTAGCCCCCATGGCGATTAGTGTGGTTACAATGAGATACATAAGAAAATATTCTATTTGTGGAATATTGTATACACCTCTCAAACAACCAGCAAGGCCTGTATGTTACTAATGGCTTTTTAGATGAGGAATGCGCTGGATTTACAGCTCAAGGACAGAATCTTCATCAAAACTTAATGACGAATTAATTTTAATTCTCATTTATTTTACTATACAACATTTGCAGACAATGAGCGTTACTGCTTTAATGAGGTATTTCTTATTATAGACCTGTCAAGTCTGCTACAGAAAGAACACAGATTATTTTTTCTGTGCGTCGCAAGGGGATTTTATTAATTTTTTGTGATTACTTATAGTTTATGTCACAATTTTCAAAGCAACTAAACCAGAGGCTATTCCGTTTACATTGGCCCACTTGCAGTAAATAATAATACTTTAGAATCAACCTCAACTTCTCTTTTCGGTGGAGGGGAGGGAGGTACTCAATACTCAAGAACTGTTGTTTGTGAACTACCAGTCTAAGTATGGGACTAGAAACAAGGAAACGCCAGATCTTGTAGTACTCTACTATAGCCTTGGGCAAATGGTTTCATGGCTCTGAGTCACTTTCCTGATTTGTGAATGGAGAGCATGATGGAAATGCAGCAATGTGCAGCAAATGTTTACCTTTAAAATTTATATGCATAAAACTGAGGAATATGTAGACTTCAGCCACTTCTGAAGCAGTTCCCACTAAAAAAATGTGCAATAGAAATTCAGTGAAATCTATTACCAAATAACAAGACGTGACTGTGCAGCAGTTTGGGACAGAGAATGAAGAGGGGTTCAGAAGACTGAGCTTGGTACCTACTTTCTGTGTGAACTGGGGAAATGATACATTTGGAACTGATATTTATAAGCACCCATTGGGCTGACAGGTAAGGAAAAATGTCTGAGTCCAGTCTGAGCCCATATGTATCTCCCTGACTTTGGTGTCTACCTGAGGTTGTTCATTAGCTGCTGCTTTGAATGAAGATTTGCTGGACAAAATCATTGTTGTGGTTTAACTCCAGCCAGCAACTCAGCCCCACGCAGCCACTCGCTCACTTCCCCTGGTGGGATGGGGGAGAGAATCGGAAGAGTGAAAGTGAGAAAACTCCTGGGTTAAGATAAAGTCAATTTAACAGGGAAAGCAAAAGCTGCACACGCCAGCAAAGCAAATCAAGGAATTCATGCCCTCCTTCCCACGGGCAGGCAGGGGCTCAGCCATCCCCAGGACAGCCGGGCTCCATCACACGTAACGGTGACTTGGGAAGGGAAACGCCATCACTCCGAATGTCCCCCCTCTTCCTTCTTCTTCCCCCAGCTCTATGTGCTGAGCGTGATGTCACATGGTGTGGGACATCGCTGGGGTCAGCTGTCCCAGCCGTGTCCCCTGCCAGCTCCTTGTGCCCCCCCAGCCCCTCGCTGGTGGGGTGGGGTGAGGGGCAGAAAAGGCCTTGGCTCTGTGCAAGCCCTGCTCTGCAGGAACCAAAACATCCCTGTGCTACCAACGCTGCTTTCAGCAGAAATCCAAAACAGAGCCCCATACTAGCTACAGGATGAAAATTAACTCTATCCCAGCCAAAACCAGCACAATCATACCTTCCATCTAGGCTTTTAATTTTTTTTTTTTTAAAGCATAAATATACAGCTACCTTTTCCTTAAAAAGACGACAGATGACTGTGATGTCTGCCTGCTGCATAAGAGTCTAATAAGACTGTTTGGTCCAGAAGCAGTATACTGGTTTGTAGTCATTTTCTCTTCAGCCTCAGGGATTTAAAGTTCTATCGTTTTGCTTCCGAAGCTCCTGGAGCTGTGTGCTATTGATGAACACTGCTGTGTCACCATGTGAGTAAGAGTCCAAATCATGGACCACAGCAGGAGGGCAAATGACTTTCTACCCTAGCGCTTACAATCTAAGTGAGTGGTGAGAGCGCTGTGGCTTGCTGTCCCCGCCCCAGCTTTGGGTTTTGTCTAGCAGCAGTCTCCTACAGAGCGTGCCAACAGCCCAGGAATTTGAGCCCAATGGACATTTTCTGGCAAAGGGAGTTTGAATGGCCCTACCCCACAGTTGTGGTGTAGCCATGTCACCTGAGCCCTGGTGTGCCAGAGGAGATGGGTCGGTAACTTCCCAAGTTGGCTGGGTTTTTCCTCTTCTTCACATCCTGGAGCCTGGACCTGATGCACGGCTGGCACCTGCGCAGGAATCTCTGTGAGACCTTCTGTCGGCTTCAGGTGCTCTTCAGATCGAGTCTGTTAAGAGAAACAGAGTTTCTGACCTAACAGAGTAAGCTCTGAAAGATGTCTTAAGGCAATCCATGAAGTGTAACTTTAAGCCCACCCTTCACAGCTTCCCTGCAGAAGGGTGACTCTAATGCAGCCCATGGCTCCTTTCTTCCTTTGATCCACACAAGCTAAAAATCTAAGAAATGGCTTTTGATCTGAGACTTGGAGCTGAAAAGTCGATACAAGTTAGGGCTAAACATTGCAGTACAATTGACTGGGCTCCTGGGTGCTCGCAAAATGCTGCTACCGTGATGACAAATAATAATAACGACAGCCATCATCATTATGGCTTTTGGTGGAAAGATTTAATGGATAGAGTTGAAGAACTTAAATGTCGATAAACTTAATGTAGTTTCATAAAGGCTGAAGTTCTGCCTTCCAATGGAAAAGTGCTCAGTGTTAATTTGGTTATTAGCATTAAAATGAGCTTCTAAGGTGAGGATAGCCTTCCTCAGCTGCCAGAGTGGATCTCATGTGGTTTGCATGCCCAGCTTCTCAGCTGCTAACTTTACAGGGAGTCTGCCCAGGCAGCGTTGTATTTTTCTGATTTCCTGTCTCCGCGCTGTGCCTTACTGCTGTGTGTATCCTGTTACATGCTGAGTATGCCAGGCTAATGCTGTAAATTACACCATTGTGTAATTGTTCATAAAAGGCCCATCAAGCCACATGTCCCTGTGAATGACACCAGAATGCCTGCTCAAGTGGCACATAAGTCAGTGACGACTGTCAGGTCCAAACTAAAATCTGAGTGGATAGAAAAAAAATTATTGGTACTTACAATCTTACCTCCAGACTGTATTGTTTCCATGTCTTATTTCCAGAGCAAGTAGAGGACAATTACCAGCGCTTTCATGTGGCTATAAACTGAGAGTTATTATACCCTGTTTATAGTGCTGCACTGCTCAGCTTGGTTATTCTTTTTCAATTGAAAATTAGAAAAATATAACAACAACAAAAACTAACTTGGAAACACGAGCCATTTGGGCAGAAAGGGTGCTTTGTCCTACTACTGCCATTTTTCCCTGGGTAAAGTCAACTCACAGAGGCAGGAGGAATATCAAAATGGCCACGCCGTTGCTCCTTTGTAAGGTAAATTATGGTTCGCATAAAGCTGGAAGTGCTGCTGGTTTTGCCTTGCTTGAGCCTGTGCTGGTTAATAGAAAACAGGGAATGTGTCAGGGACAAAAGAGGCAGGGAAATATTCTATCTGCAGTGAAGACAATGTAGCGTACTGGAGCACAGCTCACTGGGGTGTGAAAAAGTTTGGAAATACCTTTGCATTCAGATCCTTGTACAATCAGAATTAGCTTTGTCCGGCTGCTCAGTGATTTGCCTATTTCCATGTACAAACGGTGTGAATACCCATCCCAGAAAGTCCAGAGGAGAGAAGTGGGAATTATCTGATGTCTTGGAAATGGAACCAAAGCTCCCGAGTCTATGGGATGTGAGCTTTCTAGGTAGACACATATTGCTTCAAAAGCACTTTTATGTGGTTTAGTATGGTTAATACATCTGTAAATCACCATGGTTTAATCCAATGTGTTTAACTTCTCATCTGGAGATGAGGGACCAGGGTGGTCACTGCGATGCAGCTCACAGGTGGTAACTTGGTGGGGACAGAGCAGCAACAGAGCTGCTGATCACCCTGTGAGCACGCAGCTGGGCACCTGCCTCTGGACACAACTTTGTTACCTGAGGAAGTAACCCCCTCACTCCTTCCCCTCCTTCGTACCAGCTTCAGGCCAAAATGAACCAGGAAAACAGAAGTTCCTTATTCAAAATGATTTAGCTTAAGTGAGAAGCTTGTTTTGGTGAGGAGTGAGAACGTGGGCTGGGAGTGCAGTGGGACATCCTGGTGATCTCCAAATTCACAGTTCCCACCTTGGCTTCCTTCACAAGATCTTATCCTTGTGGCTAAAACCTCACAAACACTGTCACTCTCACTCTCAAAAACCAGACTTCCACTGGGTTGTTGCAGTAGATTTCAAATATATCCAGTGCCAGGAGCTTTTCTCAAGGATTTAGTCCTTTGGCAGAGAGGAGGGTTGATAGTGTGAGTATGGAGAGACAGGGTGGAAAATAAAAGGAGTCAGAGTATTTCAATTTTATGACAATTGCCATCTGATGATGCAAAGCAAACGTGTTCTCTGTTGCCTGTTAAAGGGGTAGGAAGGGGAGGTGGTGGTAGGTGGCACCTTCCCTGTGTTCCCCTGTCACTGCTAGGAAGGGAGCTCCCAGGGCTCCCACTGATGTTCCCTCAGACACCCCAGGTGGTCCCTCCTGATTATGGAAGAAAGGTGTGGGTACATTGGAAACAGCAGGTTTATTGTCATGCCCCAAACTGCAGTGATGAGGAACAAGGCTGCTTGCAGGGACCCTGAACAACCTTAAGAGCATGATTTGCTCATCCTTTCCCCCTTTTCAGCCCCATTCCCTCCCAAGTCACCAACCCACGCCTAATCACTTTTTTTTGCATTGGTCACAATTTTGCTACATCCTTACCCAAGCTTGCTATTTCTGGTATGGTTATTTGCTTTTTTTGTGATATGTAGGCAACGTCATCTTTACACGTTATTGCTGATATAGTTCCCCAGGTACCGCTGCTGGCCTTTCTAGGCTTGGCTCCCCAAAAGGTCGCTGGTGCTCCTGGCCAGTTACCTGTCTGATCTGGCCATGCCTCACAGCACTATCTGTAACTTTACTGGTTTCTTGCATTGTAATGTAATACATTCAGCACTTCTTTGTGTCACACCTAGTACTTTTCCACATCCCATTTAGTTATCTAGACCTCAGCCAGAGCTTTGTCACCTGCCTGCAGCCCCAACATTCCCAGCAAGGACCCAGTGGGCAAAGGCACAGTAGGCATGGAGGAAGTGTTGCATTGCTCCATTTATTTCAATACTGATTAATCTGGTCTCTTTAGGCTTTCTCTATTACAAAAATTAGCTCTTCTAGCTTATGTGCTATTAAAACGTAGCCTTTTGGGGTTGAAAAGCTTTTTTGATCTCTTCAAGGAGAACATATGCAGAAGGTCTAGGCACTTCTCTATTAGTCCTTGTCACAGACATTATTGCTTCTCTGTTCAGGATCAGATTTCTCCAACAAGTTCTTTGTCTTACTTCTGGAGATTATTTATGGCTCATGACTCAGTGCTCACTCAGATCTCTCCTTGGAAAACACTTGTGACAGGAGCAGCTTGTCTTAAATTCTTCTAAAAGAAGCTGTTCTTTTGGAAAGCATGTCCGCATTTGGAAGCATCCATCCAACAGAGTCAGATTACTTGCCATTCATTGCTGTCTAGGATAATGCTTTGCGGCTCAGCTTTATTAATTCTAAAATGAGACTGAGCAATGCTTTAGAAGAATGCTTAGCTTGATCTACCAGTGCCTTGTTCTGCAGCAACGTGTCTACTGGTTTAGATGTGAACAAGAGGAGGAAGAGCACCTAGTAATTCTTCACTGACTGGTTACTTTGGCAGAGGTACAAATATTTAAAATGAGGAACTGTTGGGTCATTACTTGCATATCTTATTCAGCTCTTGTTTAGGACTGAGAATTTTGCTGGAGAAAGGAGTGAAAGAATATCCTGCAAAATGTCAATTATCTTTTTTCCCCCCTTATTCAGTAAAAATGGCTCTGTGACCTTCCTAGGGGCTGCTTCCCTAAGTCAGAAACACCCGCATATGGCAAATAATCAGGGGTGAAGCTTTTTAACCAAAAAACCCCAAAACCAAAGCAACCAAAAAACCCAAAAGGTATTTTGGCTATTGAACTCAATGAGAGCAGGTCAGGAGGGAAAACCACACAAATACAGTTCTTCCTATGTCAAATATATATAAGAAAAGGAAGGGGAAATCCCCAAATCACAGTGATTAGGCATTAATTCTGTGAACTGAGGTTACCCCATACATTGAGCTCCAGTGAAAGGATAGCACAGTAATGGATGGATATGTGCCAAATGGTGGCTCCCTGTAGGTAGGAGCCATTACAGCTAGCCTATGGAAAGAAATAATGCTTGGCTATCCATAAGTGCACCTGGAAAGCATCCATCATAATTACTTACATTGTGCAGGGTCATTAACATTCAGCTCACAGAAGCTAATGGCTAAAAAATCAATGTTGTTAGTTGAGGAGAATGGAAAAGAAAGAGGTTTTTCTTTTCCTTCAGGCTGTTTGGAAGAGAGCTGTTTCTACCATGAAACATTGTCCAGAGAGGTGAAAAAATAAACAGGGAAGAAGGCAAAGAGAAGAAAAGAAGTGAATTCCTATTGCAAGCTGTGAGCAGCAGGCTTTGAAATGCTGTTCTGGTCTGTTTTACCTCAGAGAAATGGTTCACAATGAAAAAAAGTGGAAGAAGCTTTCTCTAAGCTTTCGGTTTGGCAAGAAATCAGTATTGTAGACTAGCCGGGCCAGTATTACTCACCTAAAACATTTCCCAGGTGGTAGCAGAGGTTTAACAGTCACAGCAATGTGATGTGTTTTCTAGCAAAGCTCACGCTTTTCTCTCTTTTCTTTTCTTTTCAATTTCCAAGCTGCTTTGGCAATTGTTACCCAGCTTGTTTCAGAGATTCCTTGGAGCAGGGTAGCACTGGAGATCCCTTCTGGATTTAGGGCCAACAGTTCTCAGAGCTGAAGAACACATACAACAAAGAAAGGGAGAAAAGTGACCTCCAGTTTCCATCAGGTTTTTAAATCAAAGCCCTGAAAGATCCAGGATCTGTTTAAACTGGGATTTGCTTGTGGGAAAGCAAGAGTCACATACTGGGGATTGACCTGCCTCAGGCGCAGATTACAAGGATGCATGAAGGCATGAAGTAGAAAGGGGTTTGGACAGTGCTGTGCAGCCTTGGTGAAGTGATGGTGCATCAGTCTGCAATAACATTTTCTAACATTTAATTTAACATTTTGGTGGAAACATATTATTAACAGCAAGCTGTTTCCTTCTCAGTGATGGGGAGAGATCAGCACCTCTGTGGAAATGTCTGTTGCATCTGTTTTATTACTGGGTGGCGTGTCCTCTAGATTCCATGCCCAGTTAACATGTCCAACTTTTAGCTGGTTAAAAATTGGTGAGATTATTCTGGGCCTGTATCATTTGTATCCCTTAAAAAAGCCTAAAAGAGGCAAAGAATGCAAGTTCTTTTTGTTTATTCAGGGAGTAAGGATTCTTATAACTCATTAACAGGACATAGTGTCTTAAAGAAACAAGTTATGTTATGGCTCGCTTGGGACCTTCAAGCTTTGGTGTGACTTATTTTTTCAGAGTCTCAAACTTCTCTAAGAGTAACTTCTCCGACACATTTTTCATGAAGTAGAGCCAAAAAGAAGGAAATTATTTTGTAGCCATAATAATAGAATCATACAACCGTTAAGGTTGGAAAAGACCCTTAAGATCATCGAGTCCAACCGCTAACCTGTCACTGCCAAGCCCACCACTAAACCCTATCCTCAAGCACCACATCTACCCTTCTTTTAAATACCTCCAGGGATGGAGACTCCACCACCTCCCTGGGCAGCCTGTTCCAATGCCTGACAACCCTTTCGGTAAAGAAGTTTTTCCTAATGCCCAACCTAAACTTCCCCTGGCGCAGCTTGAGGCCATTTCCTCTCGTCCTAGCGCTTGTTACTTGGGAGAAGAGACCGACCCCCACCTCACTACAACCTCCTTTCAGGCAGCTGTAGAGAGCGATAAGGTCTCCCCTCAGCCTCCTCTTCTCCAGGATAAACAACGCCAATTCCCTCAGCCGCTCCTCATAATCATGAAGGTCAGGAAAAGAAATGAAAGCAAGGTGTGCAAGATTTATACTCACTTGTTCCTCTGAGTATCTTTCAAGTAATTTTGGAGGAATTCAGTTGCAGGTATTACAAATGGGCTGTGATGAATAGCATTGCGACTTACACATTATCAGTGCGACCTGTAGGTGGGTTCAGAGATCACATATAGGCTGCTGATTGGTAGTTAAAATTCTGTTGCGTATTCTGCATAAGTCAATGCAAGATTGAGATGGTAGGTGTTTGAATATCTGCACGCCTTTTATTTTATAGATAATGTAATTATATTCTCACTTCAGCTCACCTATAAAAAGAATTAAAATTTGCACTAAAAAGATCTTTACCCCTTTTCTGCTGATCATTGTTTAGCAAAGTATTTCACACAAGAGGTTTGTTATCTTTAATAGCACTAAAATTACTTAAAGCAATTACCTGCATAATTTTAAACTCTACAGAGGTTATTAAAATATTCTCATGGCAACTGTAAAGAAATATGAAAATAAGTAAAGACTAAATTGTATTTTGTCTCAAAAAGTCATTTGCCTTAAAACATGTTTGGTATTTAATTTCTAAACAGGTGGCTTTACTTCCAGAACTGTATACCCTCCTCTAAGTTTGACCTTCCACATGCCACCATTAAAGGTGGGTCTGTTCTTAAAATAACCATTTCAATTTCTGGACAAACAAAAGAATCCCATGTATTGAAGAAAAACCTGCATTGGCACCTAACAATGACATTCTTAGACAGAAATGAACCTGAGTTTTAAAGATCTACTATTAAGCTTTTACTTACTTTAGTATGGAGTATCAGAAATGAACTACATAAAAGAAGACTCAATGTCATATCCTGCATTTGGCTTTGATTATTTTTTTCTCTTCAGACAAAAATTTCTTATGGTACCCGGCGACATAGGTCAGCTGAGGAAGACCTCTCTACTCCTGGCTTCCATCAGAAAGGGGTGAATTATGCAGGAATTTGTGGAATTATCAGAAAATCTTGCTTAAAGTCATAGAAAATGATTCAGTCTAGTAAGATGGTCTCATTGCTACCCATGATGCGTCCCCTAGACTGGTGCTCTTGCGATTTCCACCTCCCACATCAACATACTAGAGCAATGTGGAATGGAAGGCGTGGCTTTTTATATAATAATGATGTTGAGGGAAATTAGCATAGTTCTAATTATGGGATGAAAGGAGCAATTAATTTAGAGAGTTTTGATTTCTATGCCAGAGATGTTACCCCAGCAGACCTCCTGGAGCAGGGCAGGAGCATGCTCAAAGCACAATGCTACAGCATGACAATAGCATCAGTGAATGTGGAAGCAAAATTAATTGAAATAATGGAAAAGCTAGCGCAATTATGTTACCATTTCATTTATTTTTGCATGTACTGTGGAGATAGTCCATTTGTAATATCTGCTGCAATTAATCCCCTCTTGCTGCACAGTTGTTATTAAACCACGTAGTTTCTTATACTATTTTTCCTCCATTGAAGAGCCCCATGCTAGAAAACTTGGAGGCAACGTTTCTCCTAACTTCATGCAAAGTCCAGGGTTAGGCGGCAGTTTGGTCATGATGTGGTGTTTTTCCTCTGTTAAGCTGAGACTTGAAATCAATTACAATCACAGTGGAAGAGCTAAAAGTTGCTGATTCAAGCAGCCCTTTTCTGGCAATTTTGCACTTAATGCTTCCTTCCCTCCCACCTTCACAGATAAAAGCTGGAATCAGAGATCAAAACTTCCACAAGTTGTTAAGCTTCTGGCATCTGCAAAGCCAAGAGTTCAGAGACCATGTCAAAATCATTACCTGCAATTGAATGAGAAACATTTCTTTTTGTTCACAGTCATCCAGGCAGGTCCTTTTTCTATCATTTTCATAGCGTTTCATTGAGTTTGAGGCTAGAAGGGGCGATCAGGTCATCTAATCTGACTTGCCATGAATTGCAAGTCATTGCATCCTACTTAGATTCTCCCTGGTGACTTGGAACTCAAGCATTCACCTCCTCAGGCAACCAAAGAGTTAGGAAATAGAAGCAGGAGAAATGAAAATAAAGTTAATATCTGAGACTCCTGCAATGACAAGGAACTAACTCATAATGCTCGGGATGACCAGGTAAGCATCTGATTCTCTGTCCCAGTGCTCCAGAGCAAGCCAAAATCCAAATGAACAAACCAACAGCTCTGAAAGCCCAGGACAGTACAACTGAGGGGAGAGTGTTCTCCCGGGTCTCAATCTGCTAAAGCTTATCAGTGAGCTCTGATCCCCGAGCTCTGCTGGTCATATTGATCAGTATCAGAAAGCGAGAAAGCCTGAGTATACTTCAGTTATCGTAGGGTCAGGCTGCCCAAAGCTAGCTTGAAGCCTGTCTTCTCCAAAGATATAATTTATAAACATGGCGACACTACCTTGCCCTGCTAATCTTGCTGCGAGGAAACACTGACCCTGTTTCTAAGATGAACTAATCTAATGTGTTCTTGTTACCGTCTCCAATTTTCATTTCACCTCTCCAAGCTAAAATCAGTGGACTAAGGGTGAGTTTCAGTCAGGTACCCCACAATTATACATGTTTTAGGGTACCCCACATGCCCTGAAGTAACTGGTCCAGAAAAGCCAAGGTCACCTGTAGGTTGTGTGTAGGATCTGCCAGTTCTGAGCTCTATGAGGTACCCTAGAGCATCTCAGACACCTGTGTTTGAGGTAATTAATTAGACAACTGAATCCTGCTCTAGACTTAGTACTGCAGGAACCATATTATAGATGTATTATGTGTAAATGGTGGGAGTTTTCCAGTTTTTATAATAAATAACATGTAACACGTGGTATTTAATACTCTTTTGTATAACACATTAATCAGATATGTAAGGATTAAAAGAATTAAATTAGGGGACTAATTAGGCTCAATCCCAGAATTCAGACAAGCCTCGCAAATGAACTTGCAGGCCTAGTGTAAGCCTAACAAAGGTAATGCTATACACTTGTCAAATAAGAAAACTTATATATTAAAAAGGCAAAAAATGGATTTGACCATATACAGACTTTCAAGCATGGCTGTAATAGTAAGGAAGACTTCCTTTTTTTCAGAGGGGTAGAATAACTAAAAATGGGGAGATAAATGGAACAAAATGAAATTAGGCATTTATTACATAGAATTCATGATCTTTGAATATTTTTTTAGACAATGATAACATTTTTAATGTGTCTCGACTTCAATGAACATTTGTAACTACCGCACAGGGAAGTTGGGGATTAGTACAGAAATCATACAGGAGATAAGGAGCTGCATAGAAGAGAAATAGTCTGTTTGGTTGAAAACCGAACTATCAGGTAGGAGGGATGTTACTTCTGGAGCTCTACACGTCTTTAGATCAAGGGTATTTAACTTTCAGTTGCTGTCCTTGGCATAAAAAGTGAAGCAATGACGGTGAAACATGCTGATGACATTGAGCAAGGAGGAGGACAAGGTAACATGAAGAAAGACATGAAATTCATTCAGCTGAATGAAATTCAGAGCTACAAAATGCAATATCATTCACTCAGGAATGCATAGCAAGAATTCCTGCTGTAGGCTTGGAGACCACAGAAGACAGAAGACCTGGTTGTATTTGTTGATCTTAGGATGGTTATGGGCCTTCAAGATAATAGCGTGAAAAGAAAATGGGATATGAAGATATCTCACAGAAGGTATTTTCAGCAGAAACTGGGAGTTACGTGGTGCTGTAAGATCTCATTTAGAATGATAACATACAGTCCTATTCACACATATTCAAGAAGGGTGAACTTAAATTGAAAGAGATGATAGAGAACTTATTTAGTAAAAAAAAAAAAGGTAATAGCTTTACTTATTTAACCTAGAAAACTGTAATGTAAAGAGGATGAGACTATGTTGACACAATTATATAAAAGAGACGTTGTAACTACATCAGGAGCTTTAACAGGAGATGTTTAAGATAAACAGCTCTCCTGACAGAAGTGCAAATATATTTACAAGGGCCATGGCTACATTTCACCTGGATGTTTGACGGAAGTTAACCTGCAGAGGGCTGTAGTTCTGGAATGACTTTTCAACAGAGACTAGGAGAGTAAAAGTATAGGTTAATATGGAGCCTAATGCATTTGAGGTTGTAGATCTAGCATGCAGTTGCCTAGCATGCATGAGGAAGGGACTGGTTGACTGAAGAAATTTCTCTCCATTTTATGTCTGACAATCAAAAGTGTAATTTCTTTTTTGTCTCTGATCAAACTAACTTGTAGTTTGTTTCTTTGGCTTTTTTTTTTTTTTTTTTTTTTTTAAATATCTTTTCATTCCACAACACATTTAGGCCAGAATTGATTTGGTCTTTTCTATTTGTATTCTTGGAGTTGATGACAATTGATGTTCTTTCATTTGGGTTTCAAAGGCATGAACCACATGACCAATTTATGCCTTGCCACAACTCACCTCAGGATACGATATATACCTGGCATCTAGTTCTTGGGTAACAGATCTTTAGGACAGCTTAATGACGGATGCAGCTGTGCAAGTGGTGATGATAAAAAGAAAATCCATATTTCAGCTTTCGCTCAAAATAGGAGTCATTCAATCAGTAATTCCGAGGGAGGACAAAGGCAGAAATGTGAAAGATTTGGCCTCTGCTCATTTTTATAGCTGTCAATAGAAGTAGTTTAAGTTGGCTCCTAGATTTACTCAAAGACAAGGGGCAGGTAGCCTGTATGTCACTAAAAGAGCATTTTAATGCAAGCTTAATGAGGTCTGAGATGTTATTGTTTGGAAACACTACAAAACGTCGCTGACCTTTCTTTACAAAAGTTTGATGATCAGAAATAAAATGAAGATGAGAATGGCACACATGTCAGATCTGTGGCAAGGAAAAATGGGAGATTCAGAGAAACAGGTTTGAGGTTAATGGCCCCAATTCACCAAGCTTTATGCACATGCCTGACTTCAAAGCATGTCAATGAGACACATGGACGTACATAAACTGAGTCACCTGCTTAAGCTGGCCCCATTTTTAATCTCTGTCTGGGATGAGACCCAAAAAGGATAAATACAGTAATTGCCTAGAAAGAAAAGTAAAACTTACATAACTTCCTGTTATTCACTGACATTATGAAATGTCAGCAGAGGGTTCAGGTCTACACAGAGCTCTGATCACTCAGTGTGCAAGTAGGCAACAGAGAAGCTCCCATTAGATGTGAAATTCCAGTTAAATGGTCAAATGGTTTGTTTTGGACTGTGCAGCTAGGTTTTGCTCTGCTTCTCTGCCCATGCTTGGTTCTCCCTTGCAGCGTGGAAGAGAGCTGGGACATGCAACTGAGAGAAAAGCTCATCTGACAGGGCTTTGAACAATAAGGTATAAGGAGAGGACAGAGGGAAGGGAGATATCCCAGCCAAACAGCACTGATTGAAAGTGGTGGTAAAAATATATTAATCTGTAACTTGGTTTCAACAGGAAGAGGTTTCACCTGCCTTTTAGACAACAAGGTTCAGGGCAGCAGTGTTCTGGTGCAGATCAGAAGCAAAATGGTGCTTCAGATAGGAAACGGTGCAAACTTGGGCACGTGCTGGAGTAAAGATGGGATAAACTGGCTTTTACATGCTTCCCTGGACATGTTGCTCTAAGGATACTTGCCACCGTACCCAGTCTCACAGGTGCTGTTAGTGGTCCCATAGTGACCACGGGTGGAACAGGATAAAGCAAATGAATGTGCCCCTTACCCCAGCGAGCCCGTCGCAATGACCGCCTGTGTGGAGCCATGGGTGGCCAAAGAGTTGATGTTTTGCTGCTCTCCAATGTGCAGTATTCAAACACTACAACCTGTGGGCAGGTAATTGGACACTGACGCCTTTTCTTTGAACTGTTTGCTGGAGCACCGGAGGATTTTGTTAGATGTTTTATCTTTTATGTATCATTCACATCATTTTGTCAGTTCTCCCCACAGAGCAGTGATGCTTTTTGAACGTATTTCTGATTTTTGTTTGGTTTTTTTTTTTTTTTAGAGAGCATACGCTCTGCTGGAACTGGATTAGGAACAGCTCTTCCTTTAAGCTACTTAGAGATGAATTTTAAAGGGCAGAAAGGGAAGGAAAGGAAGGAGTTACATCTGACTTCATGAGACAAAGTAAAGGGCAGTAGTATAATTTTCCTGTTTCTAGCATAGCAGCAGCCTATTCAGGCCATGATCTATGCCTGCGAGGGAGACCATTGCTTTGGCAAAGAGACATAGTAGGTGGGAAAGAAAAGACAGAAGGATTGTTCTAATATATTTGTGAAAAACAAAGCTCATTCTGCAAAGAAGAAAGGAAAGAAATCAGGGAAAACCTTGTTGTTCACAGGCAAAGGAGCCAAAGAGGTAAACGTTTTAGTAAATCCTTACACTAAGTGTTATACAGACTGCTTCATCCTCCCAGGAGAAACATCTCCACAGGACAAGCCCATGGCTGCTCTCAGCCAGTGCAGCAGACGTTTTCTGACTCTGAAAGCTTACAGGGTAGCTTAGTCCCACAGATGATTCAGACTGCTGGGTGCAGGAATCGCTATGAAATAAGGCTTTATATCGCAGCATTGAAATACTCAGGGAAAATCTATTAAGGCAGAGCTAATTCAGCTGCAGGACGGGGTCAGCAGGCAGCACAGTGAGGAGAGCAGGAGACTCTAATTTGCACAAACTATCTACCACGAGCAAACACACCAGGGGTGACATTTAAATGGTCTTTTCACTGTGTTTCCAGAACCAGCAGCATTAAAAAAGTAATTTGTGGATGATACTAAACTAGGGGGAGAGTCTGTTGTGACAAATGACAGAATGGCCTCCCAGGGGACCTGGATTAATTTGAAGACAGGGCTAAAAGAAACTCCATGAGGTTTGGTAAGGGGAAGCACAAAGCTTTGTTCTTGGGGTGGAGAAACCAGCTGGGAGCTGACTGCCCGAAAAGCAGCTCCACTGGAGAGGACCTGGGGGTAACAGGGGCTGACAGGTAAAATATGATCCAGAAATGCACTCTTGCTGTGATGAGTCACATCCTGCATGGGCAGCAAGCAGGGTAAATTTATTCCTCATGGCTGGTGCTGCTGAGGCTGTACCTGGAAAACTGTGTCTGCAGATGGAGAGAGGCAGGGAGAGGATTGAACTGAGGGCCACTATCCAGCCAGGGCTGGAGCAGGTGTGCTGCAGGGGTGGCTGAGGGAGCTGGGCTTGCCAGGGCTGGTAAACCAACAGCAGCCTGCAGTTCCTCGAAAGGGAGCTGCCAAGATGAGAGAGCCAAGGTCTTTCTCAGCAACGGCAGAGGAGGTAGCAGGGACACAAAGTGCAGGTTGGGAGGCTCAGGCTGGGTTTTAAGTAAACCTTTCTTTACCAGAGAGGTGGTGCAGCCTTGTGAAAGGTGCCCAGAGTTGCAGTGAAATCTGTCTGAGAAGGTTTCAAGACTCTGCTAGATGAAGCCATGGCTGGGCAGATCTGTGTTACTGATGGTCCTGCTTTGAGCATGAAATTGGACTAGAGATTGCCAGGCCTCCCCTCTGGCTAGTGTGTCCATGACATTATGAAGAAACCACAAGAGTGATCTGTAGGTTTTATCCTCTGAGTGACACCATAAAGTGTTATACTAATAAATTTTTATATTTAAGCTGTAATGTCAAGGCCCAGGGCTTTTTTTTTTTTTTTCCAGGGATTAATGATTGACTGAGAGAGTGGATGGCTGGAAGCAAGACTGCAGGGCATTAACACAGTTGGCCATCATTTCCTAGAAAATGCCGAAGAGTGAGGTTGTTACTGCGGTTGGAAGAGCGTGTTTTAAAGGGTACTAAGTTGTGGGGTTTGTTGTAATTTTTTTTTATTTCCTTTGCTGTGAAATAATTTCTGTGGGAAAGGAATAAGTATCAAAACAATTTCTCAAATTTGGCAGGAAGCAGGGCAGGGAAGTGGAAATGCCTCAAATGGTTAATGTCAGAGATGGATGAAAGTGATTTGATGACGATTTCAGTTTTCTTTGTGCTCACTGCAAGAGGTCATCTAACATGAATGATGCTGAAGCAAATTTTTTAAAGGTTGGACAAATGTAGCCATTAGCAACTTCAACCAACCTTGAAAACTTATTTACAGGAATTTATCTCAGGTTTCCTGCATTTATTTGTAAGCAGATTTAGCTTTTTTCCCCTCCCCCAAATGATTTGCTCATCATTCAAAATTATTCAGTGATTTCTGTGAGAAAGTTTTCTGTTGTACACAGAACTTTACTGCAGCAGTGGCTTTCAAGATTTGCTCTGAATTTCCCGTTTATGTTTTGCTTTTCTTCTCCTTGAGCATTCCTGTTCGTGGACATAAGCCCAGGAGGAAATCCACAGAAAAACACTAACTGGCTTTGTAAAACCTGTTTGTGAAACAAATGTTTGAGAAGACTTGGCAAGTTGAAAAAGTAGAAGGCTTAGATAAAGAGAGACAAATAAGGTGATTAGAGCCCCTGGTATCTGTCTGGTACAAAGGTTATGTTCTGGGTCGGGGGCTACGTGGCCACATGCTCTTTTTCTATCCTCCTGCCCTCCACCTCTCATTTCTGGGACAGGATTGCATCTGGCCTTGCATGAAATGTTTATTTAGGACTAATAGGAGATGTCAGTATGTTTCCAACCTCACTTACATAAATTACAGTGGTGCTTTATTCGGTGTGCCAAATACTGTGTTTTTGTATTTTGTTTCTGTTTTCCAGCTTCTGGCTAATTCTGGCCAATTCCAACTGTTGTTGGATTATCTTGGTTTTGTCTGTCTCTGGAGTCATTCAAAGATATGCTCTGTAGCTATAGGCTCATGCTGGCTTTCCAGGGAGGGAACTCAAGTTTTAAAGGAGGATCCAGCTTCCCAGAGCTGTGGGCCAAAGAAGGTGCAAGCTGGAGATCCTGAAACTAACTGAGACTAAAGAAAATGTAGAAATTTGGGCCTGGTTTGGTGAATTCAAGCACAGCAGCATAGCTGCTGGTTCATGGTTGCATTAGCTGGTGATGGAGCACAGTGGATGTTTCTTTCCAACCATGTGTGCTACAAGAGAAATCAGTAACTCTTTAGTGAGCTGCTTCATCATAGCTTGGTGTGTTGCTGTATTCACAGGAAAGGGACTCAGGCAGTGCAGCAGGGAGAGCAGGAGGTGCTACCAGCTAGACCTAGTGGTTTTCAAAACAGCTGTGCTAAACTAAACCTTGTGTTCAACACTCACATCCCCTTCCACCTCGGGCAATGGGACCTCAGGCAATGGGACCTGAACTGGATTTCTGGATTTTTTTCTCTATGCTGTCGGTCATGGCAGAGTCTGCACACCCCGTGTAGCTTTCCTTCCAGTTATGGCTTTTCAGCATGTCCAGATGCACCGTCTTTTCTTTTTTTCTCTTTTCTTTTGCAACAGCAGGTGCTGATCACTTCTGGAGACAAAGTCCTAACTTGATAAACTAGTGCTAAGATATAATATGACAAAGCCTTGGCCCCCATTATTTCTGCCTGATGATATTTCCCTGATAGAAGTAAATCATTTGTCATTTTTTGGAAATCTACACGTTTGTCCCAAGAAATTTGAAACTAGCTGTGGTTCCCTCGCAGCTGTCTCAAAGCGATCTTTTATGTTGCTTATGGAATTTCATTTTTGCTACTAAGGTAAACTTCAAAAAACCTAAACTTTCTTCTTTCCCCCTTTCCTTTTAATTCCCATGGGCAGATGCAGTTGCAAAACCTTATCTCATCCTGCTTTGTCATTTTGCTATTACCTTGTGCAAGATGAACATCCCAATAGGCACAGAGTATTTGCTGTAACAAGTCAGAGTATTTGTTTATCCAGTTCCCAGAAGAATATGAAACCTTTTGAAACCATATTCTTTTTGGTACTTCAATATGAGAGTCAAGAATAGGGTTCATGTCACTATGATCTAACTATAGGAGGCATGTAAACAGGACAGTAACTTTTAAATAGTCCGTGAAGCTTCCCACAGAAAACCTTATCTCCTGTATTGTAGGAGCCACCTTAAACTAATCAGAGCAAAAATATACACAAGAATTACATATCTGTGAATACTTAATGAAGACGGTTTTGGGACAGAGCTTTACCATGATGCAATGTCATATGCTTTGTAGTTTATAAAGTACGATTAACAGATGTAAGAAACCTATAACCTGATCCACCTTATCTGCTCTTCAACCTCTGCAGTAAAGTCTCTGTGTTTGGCAGCCATGCAGGTAATGCCCAGGGCAGCCTCTGGGCTGCGGGTACGGTGCCCAGGAGGGAGGGATGGGACATGTCCTTCTGTCTGCTGCAGCACAGGACTCTGAACTCTGTCTCCGTGGAGCACATCGTGTCACCTCTGCACAGGGATATTGATTTTTGTGATCACTGTGTTTCAGGGATGCTTTTTGCCTTGTTTGTTACCCGTCTTGTACAAAGCTCCTTATACCACATTCCCTTTGCATTCAGCATTGTATTCAGTGGTTTTCACTGGATATCAAAGCCTTTCATGCTGATTCCAATACCGATGGGAAATCAAACATGTAACTGTTCTCTTGCATTGTACAAAGGAGAAAGTCAGACATCTGCCTATTGTCGGAGGTGAGTCAGTCTCAGCTCTGTGCCTGGCAAGATCGTGGAGCAGATCCTCCTGGAAACTATGTTAAGGCACATGGAAAATAAGGAGGTGACTGGTAACAGCCAGCATGGCTTCACCAAGGGCAAATCGTGCCTGACAAATTTGGTGGCCTTCTGTGATGGGGTTACAGCACTGGTGGATGAGGGAAGAGCAAGTGACCCAATCTACTTGCACTTGTGCAAAGCACTTGACACTGTCCCACACGACATCCTTGTCTCTAAATTGGGAAGACACAGATTTGATGGATGGACCACTCAGTGGATGAGGAATTGTCAGGATGGTCGCGCTCAAAGTGCTGTGGTGAACAGCTCGATGTCCATGTGGACACCAGTGACAAGTGACGTTCCTCAGAGGTTGGTATTGGGACCGGCGCTGTTTAACTTCTTTCTTGGCAACATGGACAGTGGCATTCAGTGCACCCTCAGCAAGTTTGCCAACAACACCAAGCTGTGTGGTGCAGCTGACATGCTGGAGGAATGGATGCCATCCAGAAGGACCATGACAGGCTTGAGAGGTGGACCTGTGCAAGCCTCATGAAGTTCAGCAAGGCCAAGTGCAAGGTCCTGCATGGGGGTCAGGGCAATCCCAAGCACAAATACAGGCTGGGCAGAGAATGGACTGAGATGATCCCTGAAGAGAAGGACATGGGGGTGTTTGTTGATGAGAAGCTCAACATCTCCCAGTAACGTGCGCTTGCAGCCCAGAAAGCCAAGTGTATCCCAGGCTGCATCAAAAGAAGCATAATCAGCAGGTGAAGGGAGGTGATTCTCCACCTCTGTTCTGCTCTGGTGAGACCCCACCTGGAGTACTGTGTTCAGCTCTGGGGCCCCGAACATAAGAAAGACATGGACCTGTTGAAGCAGGTCCAGAGAAGGGCCACGAAGATGATCCAAGTGCTGGAGCACCTTTCCTATAAAGAAAGGCTGAGAGAGCTGGGATTGTTCAGCCTGGAGAAGACAAGGCTTGGGGGAGACCTTAAAAGCAGCCTTCCTGAAGTACCTGAAGGGGGCCTACAAGAAAGCTGGAGAGGGAATTTTAACCAGGGATGTAGCGATAGGACAAGGGGTAATGGCTTTAAACCGAAAGAAAGTAGATTTAGATCTTAGGAAGAAATTCTTCACTCTGAGGCTGGTGAGGCACTGGCACAGGTTGCCCAGAGGAGCTGTGGATGCTCCATCCCTGGAAGTGCTCAAGGCCAGGTTGGATGGGGCTTTGAGTAACCTGGTCTAGTGGAAGGTGTCCCTGCCCATGGCAGGGGGGTTGGAACCAGAAGATGTTTATGGTCCCTTCCAACCCAACCCATTCCTGATTCTATATTGATTCTATTGCCACTATATTGCCAGTACATCTGTATCAGAAGTATATTGTAACTTCGGCCACTTATCTTCTCCTAGAGCTCTACATTAATCTCTTCATCTTCTAATTGATTTTATTCTTTGCAGACATTCTTCCTAACCATCTTTGGATGAACTCTCTTGTCTTTGTTGATTGCCTTTTATAATATGAATACTATCAAACATCAAATGAGATATCAGGTGATGGCAATAGGTAGTGTCTTTCCATAAAATATGTTGTTAAACGATGGATTTCATTGTCTGATATTTGGGTGGTTTGGGGACCAAACTTTCTGATGGGTTCAAAGAACAATTGGACAAAGTTGCAAAGAAAAATCCGCCGAGGACTCTAAGTTGCAAAGATATTTCTGTAAACCAGAAAGCCAGAAGTTCATTAAAGCTGGAAGAATATGGTTGGGGCAGGATCACTACCTACCTACCTTGCTCCTATACCCACTTGAAATACCCATATTAGTCACTGACAGGGGCCAGGCTGCGGGCCCAGAGGACCTGTTCTCATGCTCTGATCCCTTACTTTATTCTTGAAACAGCTTCACTCTGCTTGAATACCAGAAGACATCTGCCCTCTCTTTCTATTTGCTTCTTGAACTGTTCTTCGGTAAAACCTCACGCTGGACACTTTTTAGCTATCTTTTCTTTATTGAGCTAAAATTGTGCTAAAATAGAAATTCCACCTGTTGTTACCCAAGATGTGGATCTTTACTTTGGTAACAGTACATGACAAATAAAAATAAAACATAAACATATAGAGGCACACCCACAAATATAGCACCTTGGTTCTACTCAAATAGCCATGCTTAGGTTTTTTGGTTTGGTTTTTTTTGATAGAAGGATTCTGTGGGTGGGTTTCGAACAGGTTAATGCTGTGTTTCTGCTTGCATAACAAACTGGGCTGCCCCTCTTGGCTTGAGCATGTTTCCTTTCCAACATGGACCTTGTCTTACTGCTTCATGTATCTGGCTGTGATAGTCAACGTTGTGGATATTATGTAATTTATTTGCAGAAGAAAATGACTGCTTTGAAAAAACAGAGAGAGAAATTAAGATCCTATCAGCATGGGTAGTGCTGGTACTGAATTTTGTCTTGTCTATCCTTTATAGCAGCCCTTTGGAAGCAGAGCTCCTCTTCACAAAGGCAAAGGGGAATACTTCATCCTACTAGATGATCTCCTTAATATCCCTGAATAAATAATTTTTTAATGACAACAGAGGAGTATTATGTGTTTAAGGGCTCCCATTTTCACCCTCTCTATGTCCCCTTCAAGTGTTTTCTAGACAGTCTTGGATGACAGATGGGAAGCAAATAGGAGAGGTCAAAACAACATGGCTCCATCAGCAGAATGAGTTGGGGTTTTATTCAAAACCCTCCTTTTCCCTCTGTGTTAGTAATTTGAATTATTACAGCTGAGTGCTGAGCAGAGATCTGGCTGATTCATACGGTATAAGAACAGAGAGCAAAGCACATTGATGCATGAATGATACACGTGTGTGGGGTTCACGCATGTATTGCCTGTGTATACAGATGCACTCAGGTTTTGTTGATGCAAAATCCATCCGCTGGCTAAAAACGGCCTGACAAGTTGATGGCTCAACTTTCTTTTTCCCGAATTGCTCTATTCTGTCAAGTTGTAAGATGTCATAGGAAAGACAGACATGGAAAAGTACCCTCCATACAGGCCTAGAGTAATAAATTAATGAGCTATAAACAGCAAAATAATCATGCTCTCTGCATCTGAGACTGGGAGCCTGGCTCTTTGCATCCAAAACCACTGGCCTGAAGCTCTTGAGCTAATGGCAAATCTCTGACATGTTGCAGCAGCAGGTCTCCTCTCCTTGCTTATCAGCCACATCACACTCGAGGGAAACATCACATTAGAGGCCAGGAACTCTCATAAAATTTCAAAGGCAGTATAAACCCTGCTGCCTGGACGTATAAACTACAATGTGAGGACAGTCATCCTGCTAAAATATGGCTTGGGAGATCAGGAACGGTTGCAGGCCTCTTAGGTCTCTTCTGTGCTTCAGCTGCCTGTTGTGCAAAGGGGTGAGCTTTCCTACCCCGCGGGCCCTGGTGAGTGGAAGTGCATTACAGGCTATGAGGAGTTCACTGCCCAAGGCACTGGAGGAACGTATAGGTGTACTGACAGTGTACCTCTAGATATTGTCAAGAAAGGTGAGACATCCCCAGGGAATGGCACACACCCCAGTCCCTGTGCTTGTACTTATCTCTAAAGTGACCTGGACTTGATCCTATTACAGTGGTCACATTAAACTAGCTGGGCCGCTGACATGATGCATTAGGACACCTTTCTGTGCTTTAGGAGGTCATTTGATCACTCTTCCCACGCAGTCTCCCACATATGTGCTGCTCTGTGCCTACCTCAGAGGCTAACAGCTGGGGTAATTAGTTCATGTTCACTCAGGAGTCTGAATAGGAAAGGGAATCTAATTCTGGTTGCTTCTGATCCATTACGGTGAGTTCTAAAATTAAGCTTTCTTTCTTCCTTAAAGTTGTCAGTGCAAATAGAGTTGTGTTTCATGTCATGGCTTTGTATAGGTGTGCAAAAGAGGCACTGAAAATTCAAGTTTTTCTAAAAGGCCAATGGCTGAGGCTTGGACATTCTCTGGCAAATATGCACATTTTCAGTCAAGGCATTTGCAAAATAGGGCGGTCAGATTCAAAGAGACAGCACCGGTTTTATCCTAGGCAGGCAGTGCCACTGAACTTTATTTAATCTCAGCTGTGCCTGAAAATACAACCATAACCTCACAGAAGAGAGCAAACAGCGCTCTCTGCCCCAGATGCCTCAGTCAAGAGCTTCGGCTGAGAAAGCTTTTATGCACAGTGCACTGGGAGCCTCAGTCCAGCCTGATGGGAATTTACCTTCTGGATCTTCCTCAGATTAGAGGGATGCTACTTTAATTGACAGGATCAAAAGCAAAGCTTAGGCTGGCAGTCAGCCAACCATTTCCTTCCTCTCCCAACAGTTACCTCCCTGTTTGTGGCGGTGGTGGTGATCAGGGCACTTTCTCAAGTGAAATAAACACTTCTCTTTCTTTAACACCTTCCAGGTAGGCTCCCTCAAAGCTGCTGGTTTTATTCAGAAAGGGCAACGCAGCTCTTTGGCAAGGTAAAACATTTGGCACACTCTTGCGTGGTGGGAAGGGTTGTTTCCGAGGCCGTGAGTGCAAAACTTCAGATGTTTAAGCCCTCTCATTACCATCTGCAAAGAAATCGTTCTTTGATTTCCTTTTCCCACTTTGCTCTGGCATTGTTGTCAGGAGACTCTGCAAATGTCAAAACCATTATCAGTCACAGGCAAGCAGGATCTTAATTGAACTTTTATTCTCCTGTCTAACTTGCTGCACTCCAAAGAAAAGGCTCCACTGCTGGCATGGAAATGGCCTTTTGGAAGCCATGGACTGTTAAAAGTAAGTTATCTAAAATTGAGGTATATATGTCTACATATTTTCCTCCATTCACACCTTTCCACGATTTTTATATATGCATGTACAAATAAGCCTGTAGATTTTTATATGTTCCAAGTATCTGTGGGTTCTACTCAAATATATAAAAATAAAAGATAGGCCCAAGTGTTTGAATACACCTTCTTCCTTGCAACGTCACTAAGGCATATAGCATCTCCCAGCTCATGAAGCATACTGCTGCCTTGTGACAGGAGCCCACAGAAAATAAGTAAAGAAAAGGGAGGAAAAAAGTGTGAATTAAGAGTCTTGTTTGCTGCTTTGTGCTGTCTCCATCCTTCTTTTTTATCCTTGGTTCACATTGTTTCCCTTCTCCATTTATTTTGATTGAGACATGACAGGCAGACCTGATATTCAGCTGCCTTAGTCCATAAATGTCTCTTCAGATGACGCTATGCTCCAAACAAAATTCAGGGCAATGGGAACAAATATCCCAAGTCCATTATTAGTCCTTCTGCTTTATTAGGACATTTCTTCCCCTTTATGTCTCCCAAAGTGGTTAGTTTGGGTCTTGTCCTATCTGCTTTGGCTTCAGGAGTCTACTGGATTCTACTGGATGGCAAACGCTGGTTTTGCCATTAATCACCCAAAGGTCTCTGAGCCATTAGAGCTTCTTCTGATTTATTCTGCCGCACAGTCTGATTGACTGTCCAGGCTCTGTGCTTTTGTATTGTCTTTCATTCCACACGAATTCAAAATGCCTTACAAAGAAATAACCTAATCCTGATCATTTAGGAAGTGAACCCTGAACCCAAAGTTTTTTGGGTCTCTGTGAATAGCCTCCCTTTCCGTTCCATACAGTGTAACCTGTGCTGAACTAAGCATTAATGGTATGCAACGTCTTCACAACTAAGCAGAAAGAACTTGTGAAATACATCTCGTTTTAGTCCTATTCAAGCTTGAAGTTACATCTGTAAAAAGGCTTTTTTAGGGTACTCAGCTTCAAGCAGTCTCTGATTTGTATTGTATTTGTATTGAGCAGATATATTTGCAGTTTCCAGAAATAAGACAAAACAGACTTGTAAACTGAATGTGTGTTTTGGATGGTGTGTGCAACAAAGAGGCTGAGTCTTGCAAAGCTCTCTTGCAGAAGGGTGCAAGGGGCAGAACTGACCTTATTGTTTTTAATCCCAATCAGATGTGACAGACATGAGCCATATATGTTACAGAGAGCAGGTCTGTTAATCTAATCACAAGGAACTGCTTGGTCCCAGCTCATTCTCCCACAGCTTCTCTGAGTTCTGTGGATTCACTGTTTAATCCCTCAGCCTCCTTTGCATGAGACCACAGTGTTTCCAGTTCAGATCCTACAGATTTACAATAGCAGGAAATGTAGCAAAACATTAGCTGAAGATCTGCTGTGAATCAGGTTTAAGAAGGGAAGGGACATTTCTAAGACAAAGATGCCTTTTGGTATCCCATGAAAGCTGCTTTTTTTCCATGTGTGTGCAGTGAGGTGGTGTGTCAGGAGTTAGTAATTTCCCTTCCCTGTTGCTGGTAGATGCCAAAATCATAGTGGAGGTTGGAGAGTCCATGTCAGGTAGCTCTGGTGGCAGCTGGTTTGGAGTCACTGAGGGGAGACTGGACCAGGCAGTAAAGAGCAAAGAGGGGGACTGCAGCACAGACACCATCTTTGTGGGAAAGGTCCCAGAGAGTTGGCTTTCCTTGGTGGTGTCTCTCTCAAGAGAGAACCCTAAATTCTATTGGGCCATGCCAAAAAACTGCTCTAGACTTAACCTATTCTGGACCAAGTCATAGAATCATAGAACAGTTTGGGTTAGAAGAGACTTTAAAGGTCATCCAGTCCAACCCCCTTTGGTGAGCAGGGACATCTTCAACTAGATCAGGTTGCTCAGAGCCCCGTCCAACCTGGCCTGGAATGTTTCCAGGGATGGGGCATCTGCCACCTCTCTGGGCAACCCGGGCCAGGGTTTCACTGCTCTCATTGTGAAAAATTTCTTCCTTGTATCCAGTCTGAAACTACCTTCTTTTATTTTAAAACCATTACCCCTTGTCCTATCGCTACAGGCCCTACTAAAAAGTCTGTCCCCATCTTTCTTGTAAGCCCACTATAAGTACCGAAAGGCCACATCAGACTGTTCTCCAGCTTTCTCCCTCTACTCTGATGAAAAAGCCCATATTTTGCAGTGGAGAGTCACCAGCAAGCAGCCACGGAAAGGAAAATGGCAGACAGAGCTGTAACATCTTTGCTGGTAGCAGCAAGCAGTTGCTCTTATTGCTCCCCACATGTTATGCGAGGCAAGAGTCAAGAAAGGTCATGCACATGGATTTTTTTCATCTGTGCTGTCCACAAACAATAATTAAATCTTGATGTGTACTTTAATTAGGCTTCTTGCCTTTTCTTGGGTTGCAGTTCACAAGGAGTTTTTTGGTTTCCCATGGGTAACCATAGATATCATGCAGATACCATACATGAGGAAGAGGTAGGGAGGAATATTAAATATGACTCGGTTTTCTGTAAGATCTCTGTAGCTCCTGTAACTTATACAGGCTTTCTTTTTTTTATTATTATTTTTTTGATATCTTCACTAGAAAAATCTTTCTATCGCTTGATGGCAGTAGAGTTATAATATGAATTTACAGATACTGATGCTGCATGGATGCATTGAAGAAAAAAAACTCCTCATATTTACATTTGTCCATATATTCTTCTATGGGTTCTGTTTTGTATTATAAGTTTTAAAAGACATAAGGCATAGGAAAGCCTTGTATTTCCAGAAGGGATTAATGCAGAGGATATTTCATTCATTCGCAGCCATCATAAATAACAGCTGGTACAGCCAAACATCCCCTAAATTTCTTCATCTGTAGCTTCAAACTCTGCAAAAGTAAAATCAACATTCTTATTGCGTTTTTTAACTTCTGTGCACATAATTTGCTTTCTGTTGTTAGTGCTGTGGTAAAGGCGGCAGCTCCTGTAGTTATGAGCCTGTGAGATTTCATGCTACTGGCAACGTTACTGCTTGCTCTTTTACAGTCAAAATACACATATTAAATGCAACAATACTGAGATGAAGTTGCTCTCAGCTCTCATTTCCTGAAATTCAGGTAAGTTCCTGACAAATAGTAAGACTTTGCTCTATAACGAACAAATGCCAAAGCCTCTTTATAGTAGTGCTCCCACAGTCCAGATGAAAATAGAAGACCATACCCTAAATAACCTTTCTACCTCACCCTGAAAGGTATAGCAGGGTATACCTTTACTCATGGTATAACAAAAACCTGGCTCCATCCCCTAGAGACAAACCTGCAATCCAGCTTGTGTTTAATACTGCAATGGAGATGCAGCAGCGTGAACTAATTGCTCAGATATGCACTAGCTGCCTTGCTTGTTTTTTACCCAAGTGACTGGTGTGTGTTAGCGACTCTGTCACCTGTGGCACTGAATCCAGGGTCTACCTTGCCAGAACCAAGCCTTTATTTTTCTGCCCAGATGCTCTGTGAGCTCCAAAATATTTCCTTGCCTGGAGTTACGAGTGTACAACTTAATGAGCTGTCCAAATCTCATTGCAGAAAAATGGCACTGCCTTCTAGAGGAGAAACACCTCCCTATCCCATTGCTGATCACTCTTGGACTTCAATATTTTTACCATACTTTGATGTTTCAGTCAGATCAAGCTGGGTTTTTCCTCTCTTCTCTTAACTTTCAGTCCTAAAATGTTTTGCAAAAGTATCTGGCAGCTGCAATATTTCACTGTGGAGGGCACTCCATTTCAGATATCCCTGGCCAGAGGCAGAGTAGCCCTGCAGAGAGCAGGCAGCATTTCACTGTAACTTCTACCCGTAAGCCTGGGACCAGCTGTGCTGACCAGCATCCCCTCCTGCCTTGGAGCATTTTCCCCAGACACAACAATTTCACCATTTCTTCCCGCTGCTAGGTGGCAAAGCTTTCGCTCCGCTCACCCTCACAGATGTTATTTTTGCAGCAGCATACCTGAGCGCCTCACTGCAGGAGCGCTCGCCTGCGGAAACAGGGATGTGGACCCAGGTCTGCTCCTGCAGGCAGGGCATCGCCAGCCCCTGCGAGCCCTGCCTTGCCCTTTCACCATGAAGCTGTTCCAGATAGCATTGCTTATGCTTCCTCTCTCTCTCACAGGTCTCTCTGGTTCAATTAATATTTAATTTTTACACTCCCTGGGACAACCTGAACTGGGGAGATGAAGGAAATCTTGTTCCAGGCTGCATTGGCAGCCTGCTGAACAGCTGTCTGGGGAGGTGGAAGACACAGAGTCATTTATCCCTTCTAAATCAGGCAGAGATAGACTTGAAAATATCTCCTATCACAGACATGTCTTAGATATAAATGGATTTAAGATTTTGTTTTCTTTCCCCTGCATCCACAATTCAGAGAGAAAGGAGATGGGTTATTTCTGCTGTCCTAGCTGGTAGATGGTCAGCACCATCTGTTGCCCTCTTCTGAGCCTTATCCTGAGTCAGAAAATGCTTTAGCAGAGCCCTTTACAGATCTAACCCTGAGACTTTTCCCTTGAGGGCACGAGTTCGTTCAGGGCACAGAGCCAAAGCGTGTACACCACAGCACCCACCTTGCACAGCTGCTCTTTGAGCCCTTGTCCTTGCTCTGAGCTGCTTCTTCTGCTCCTGGACTGTAAGCAATCCCCGCTTAGCAGGTCCTATCCTTTATTACTCCCCATTACTTCATTCAATCCACTGTTAGGTGAGGCAAGCAAGGAAAAACAACCTTTCTTGATATCAAATAGACTGTCGTTATTTCACTCCAAGGTAGTTTGACATTAATAATGTTGGGAATATTCAAATAACAGTGCCAAGGGAACGGAGCAATATTGAACTTTCATTTTACCTTGATCTCATTACTTGTTAGAAAGCCTATTACAGAACAACTTCTTTCTTGTTTATGAAAGAAAAAGAGGAAAAATAACTATAATTTTAAACCCTGAAATAGCTAAAGACAACACAGAGTTGATTTACCCCAAAACAACAATCTCAACTTTAGCTACAGTAACGTTATAGGAGCTGCTGCAGCTTTTCAGTTATCTGCATTCTATGGCTGGTGAGGACTTTTACCATAAATTCAGATGCTTGCAGTTCCTTTATCTGTCATAAGAAAGTGGTTGGTAAATGTTTGAAATGCTCCAGTTCCCAGGAATGTTATGATCCAACATCTGCTGAAGTCCATGGGAAAATTCCGTGTTGACTTCCACCATTTCTGGACCAGGCACTTCTGAAAAAGCTGGAAAAAGCAGAATATTTTTGCCTCTTTATAATTTAGCAGTAAGAGAGCTGTTAGTCTGAAGCCCCTCTCCCACACCAATGTAATTCCACTGGATGCAAGACTTCACTGAAATGGAGTTAGACTAAGAAATATTAGGGCTAGGTATCTGGGTAATGAATTATGTTTGTCCTCAGGAAATGAACTCCTGTGATGTATGTCAAATCCCTGCAGGCTGTGGAAGCCAATCCCTCCAAAACATTGCTTTAAAGATGACTCTAGTGGTTCCAGTCCCTTCAGAAGGGCTGACCTTCCTGCACTAAGCTCAAACACTACCTGATTATACTTAAAAAAATATTACTGAGTTTGTCTGATTCTTTTCCCTTTCATAGAAAAGCATTAACTTTCTTTGTTTAGATGCCTCCTGAAATAATTTTTGCTCCGACAAGCCCACGCTTCTCCTAGGATTGTCCCCTGCTGCCACTTGCCATCAGCACTATTTCTGGGGTACCACTGCCGAGCTGCAGGAAGAGTCAGTGTTGGGACTGATTTCTTCCCTGTGGCATTGTAAATACTCTCGGTGTCTGCATAAAGCAAGTCTGACAGGAATCCACCAGCTGTCTCTGCTGAGGATAATATTGTTAAACAACTAATTTATTCTGAGGTCTTCCATGGGGAAAAAAATCAACTGTTCCCTCCATCCTGTTTCTTTCTAAAAGAGAGGGCAAACGGTCCAGACTGGTGTCAGTCTTCCTTCTCCATCAATTCTACCTTTTCCTCATTTTCAACACCAAAGTTTGGTGTTAAGCTGAATTCCCTATTAAAAACGTAATTTTCACCACCCCCTATCCCAGCCCCCTTTCTTTATTGTACCACTTTCCTCTTCAGCTCATTTTCAGCGATGCCATCTGTTAGGATGGAGCTAACTCACTGCGCTCAGATCACCTAGCCCTGACTAGAGCCGGTCTGAATTTCCTCAAGCTGTCCTACAATAACCCCAAGTGATTAAGAGTTACCTTATGCTGCCTCAGCCTTGAGCACATGTCCTTATGAGGATCTTTTTTTATTTTTTTTTTTAAATCAGGCACCTCTAAATCAATCTTAGATTGTAAATCCTGAGATTGATAGTGCCTATTTCAGGGTCGAGGCTTCTTTCATGATTTCCAGTACTCTCTTCCAGTGCCTTTTCCCCTAAAAATTACCATAGAAATGTCAGTTTTCCAGGAAAAAGGCTAAACACTTTGCTTATTTTCTCCTTTTTTAAAATTTCTTTTTTAAAAAACTTGTAAACAACTAAACTTCCTAGAAAATATAATAGTTTTGGCTAATGAGAATGAAAGGACATCACACACATCTCAGGAGGCCTGAAGCTGATAGACCAGAGAGTTTGTCTCAGGATAAGCCACACGGCTTAAGGTGCATTTCAATAAGGAAAAGATTTAGAGGCCAAGAAAAGAAAAGTACAAGGAAATTGCTGAAGGTTCTGTGTATTTGAATGTGCTCTGGTCCCTGTGAACCCATACTAGGTCAGGACTGAGAAGTGAGGTGTGTGTCTATGGACTTGGATCATGATTAGGATGCTGAAGCCTGGTGGTCACCAAGGTTCCAAGGATAATGGAGCAACCTCTGAATCAGTGCCAGAATATGGTGTTACCTGCAAAAAAATACACACTATAACCTGTTGCAGTTGAACAGCTTGGTTGCAGCCTGAGTTTGGGGTGCATCTTCTGATTTATGTCTGCTTCTCCTCCCTCTGCTTTTCTTATTCCTCATCTAGATCGCTAATGCCTTTGGCAGATTTAGTCCTCAAAGCCATCTAATAGGCTGCTAAACCAGTTGCTACTTATATCCCCATGTTAGTACCCATGAGACTTTCAGTCTGGGGGATGGGGAGAGGGAGTTGCATCTCTGGACTCTGAACATCTCTCAGATCTCTTAGGAGTGCTCTTTGCTGATACTGAAGTTCCCAGCCTCTGCTTGTTCTAACAAGACCCTTAAAACTCTTTTGTACTTATCTGCCGACTTCAAAAACAGGAATGCATTTACTTTGGAAGGAAAAGCTGAAAGCCTTTATAGCAATATCATTGCTATTCTGGTGATGTCTCTTCTATGTCTCCATGGACTTAGCAGGCAAAAGGTCTTCTGACAGGCTGAGCTTTGCCTCTGGTTCAGAGTGAGCAGCGCCTTACATAAAGTCCAGTGAGAAGGGGAAAACTCAGGAGAAAAAAGTTGGTTTTTTTTTTTTTTTAAATAATTGGCCTATTTCTGTCTGGTTTCCTGCCACACTAATAAAGCCTATCCTTTCACACCAACTTTTCCATAGATCGCACATTATATTCTTAGCCCTCTAGTGCTCCCAACTCGAGCTGTTGCAATTATGAGGGTTATTTTGTGTTCAGGAGGAAGCTCACTAGTTCTAGCCGGTCCAAACCCCAGAATTATGACTCAGAATGAAGGGGATCAGCTGGTTTAGTTTTCTGGGTTACATTTAATCTGAAGCAGTGACTTTGCACAGCTGTGATGCATATGTGTTTCTGTGCCCTGCAAATCTCCTTTCTCACGTGTGGGATCCATTTCAACTCATTACAGGCACTGAAGATTTAATTGTTCAAGCTGAGACAGTCTGTGTGGGCTTTCTCTGTAGTTGTTAAAAAGAGTTTCCAGAGGGGGAATTCTCTTATCTGCTCTAGGACACTGTTTTACAGCCTCCTTAACAAATCAGTCTCAGCTGTTGCAGAAAATAAGCGATCCTCTGTCGCCCGTTGCCCTCCCCCCTCCCCCCCTTTGGTTGTACAGTCCTGCCCTCTCCCTTGTGCTAAGCTCATTTTCATGAGGAATCTGAGCTGGCAAAGAATTACCCCTGGTGGTTTGAGGCAGGGGGGTTAGGGTTTTTTTTAGTTTGGTTTCAGCCAGCTCAGTTTCTTGGACACTGAGCAGTCAAAGAAAATCTAGCAATGACAAAATAAAAAGAGAAAGGAACTGGCTGAGGCAGAGGGATGTTGAAACAACACTTTCCCCAGCATCCAGCGCCTTGGGAGGAATAAAGTGACGGTGGAATTGCACCCTTAAAGAAGATTAATCTCTCTTTAGGGGTATGTCTCTCAGACACCAAAAGAGCCTAAAAAATCTCCACTTATGAAGAGGCTGACTTCCCTTTAGCCTATAACCCAGCTAAAAAGGCAGATTATATGCATCTATTGATCCGAAGGAATAGCAATAACTGCTGTGGATATAAGTGTGGAGCTGTATCCATCTGACCTGTCTTGGCATATTTACCACCTTCCCTTGCTGTTCGTCCATCGTGGTTGCAGTGCAGCTCTCTTTCGCTCCTGGAGACAGCAAGGCACAAGGCTCTGCCAACATCATGGTCGAGTTACATGTCGTGGACAGACAGAGGCAGTGCCTTGTTCACAAACCATTTTTAAAATTTAGATCCTCTGCTGTTGCACATTGATTTATTTCTGCTGAAGTCAGCATTAGTGAAGATCAGAGCTGTTTCTTTGTGGAATAAGGAACAGGTCCATTAAAACTGGCTTTCCATTGGGTTAACAGGCTTTGGACCGGGCACCACAAATTGTTTGTGAAGAATGTACAATTTGTGTGTTTGCCTGCACTGTACAGACAAGAGAACAGGAATGGACAAAACCAGGCAAAATTTAGAGCCCTCACTCTCTTGTCAGCTTTGGGAGAGAGGGGTGCGGATGACACAGGAATGCAGATGTGATGAGGGATTTCTGTGGCAGCTGAAGTTCATTGGAAAAAGTTCACCAGAAAGCAATGCCGGTAAAGAAATTGCTGCAGGGAACTGCAACAAATAAGGATTACAATAAAGAACCAATGACAAGAAAGCAGAAATGACAGTTTTTTCTGGAAGCATTTCCTGATTTATGTCCAGCCAGAGTCTCTCCAAGTGAACATATCAGAGTTTAGACTATATAGCAAAGAAATAATGAAACTAGCTTAAAATGCAGGCATCTTTGCTCATGGAATGATGCTGGTTACTAAAAGATAGTTAAATAAAGTAATAGCCTTGAAGCACAAGATGACCAGATGAACAAAATTGTTTTGACGTGCTGCCACAGATATGTTGGCTCTTAGTAATATACATGTGCTAATTCTATTGTTAGAGAGTACTGAGTATAAATAATAGCAGGACCATACAGTTTTCTCTCCCCTGTATCTCCTAGTTGCTGTATATTAACTGAAACTTTATTTAAGAATGAGTATAACATCCTGTGGCTACCACACACACAGTGTAGGCACAGATCATGTCAGTTTGGCTCCTCCTGCCCTAGGTGGTCCTCCACCGCTGTCCCAGCATGGCCTTGTTCCCTCTCCATAAACACGGTCCTGTTGTGTCCTGGAGTGGGAACATGCAATCCCGACTGATATCATGCTATGAAAACCCCACTGTGAACCCAGCCTTCCAGTTATTTTGGCCACTTTGAGATGAAAGACAAATGGTAATTATGGATCAGCACTACAGGGACACCACACAGGGTTCAGAAGAAATCCTAGATGGAATGTGGACATGGCTAGTCTACTCCGGATGGTGCTACTGTGAGCAGTGTGGACATGAACCGGACAACACCAGTTGGGTCAGCAGCTGGAGTCCATTCTCTGATGTGAGTCAAAGGCAATAAGGGTGTAGCCACTTAGGCAATCGGATTTGGTCTGGGTGCTATAGCAAGATGAAGGACTTCTCTAGTAGACCCAGCATATCTAGTTATCTCATTATAACTTGGCTGCATATCTCATATATTGGGCAGCACTTTTGATAACCTCGACATTTTTGCTAGAATGGGCTGGAAACCAAGGACTATAACCAAGGGAATTATTTTGCCAGTGGTCCATGGTGAGTTCAGATGGCAAATATTAGGGCTTTTAATGCCTCTTACCCCTGTGCAAGAGCCATTGCACACAGGGTTGAGTGCAGCAGTATACAGAAGATGTCTGGGAATGGGCTGGGAGTGCTGGGGTAGTAATAGCTGCTTTTCAGGAACAATCTCCCTCTAACACAAGGCTAGATCGCAATGAATAAAAAATGAGAGTCTATAGTTCAAATTTAGATTCAGGTACTGTTTTTAAACAGACATTGGCTGCTAATTTCTGCATTTCTCCTTAAAAGGAGAGACAGGGTGGGACAGGGATGTGGGGGGTTATGGATAATGTGGTATTCTCTTTTTGCTAAGTGAGCTTCTGAAACCAAGGGATTGAAATCCAAACACCAGGGGAGCCTCGGGGAGAAATTACAGACAGCACCACTGCCCTCTGCACTTGGTTATGTGCTCATTCCTCTATTGAAAAGGCAGCGCAGGAGGCTGAGTTAAAGCACGAAGCATAGGGTCACAATAATCACTCCTGTTTCATTTAAACAACCAGTGCAATCATTTCACACTCGGCAGATCATTACTAAAAAGCTACTCATAAATTCTGAATCAGTTGGTTTAGAACATAAAATTACAGATTTAGACAACTGTGGAGTACTAGGAAATGCTGAAATGAGAAGTATTTGATATTTACATTAAATATGACATGACAAACAAAAGGATTTACTTTGGTGTTCTCTGCATGTGGGCAACATACTGAAGGCGGTAACATTCAGAACAGGATTATAATCCTTTATGTACATTTTGAAGTCATTGTTAAAGTCAATCAGTGCTTTGCATGTGCTTGAACTCCAGGAACTGATTTGCAGATCATTGTTTGATGCAATTGATCTGGCTGAACCCTTATTTGACTCATTGGATATCCCTGTTATAACTCCTAAAGCCAGAGGCCACTACATTGGAAAATACCCCCAAGATGATGGGCAACTGGCTCTGGGTGGTCCTGCTTGAGCGGGGGGGTTGGACAAGATGACCTGCAGAGGTCCCTCCCAGCCTCAACCATTCAGTGATTCTGTGATGATGAGAATGGAAAAATTAGGTGTTGATAGTGCTTAAACTGACCAGAACAGATCAGAATACAATGTTAATTTTATTCATTCCTTTTATTTCTACAGTTACACACATCTGCACTGCAAGCTTTGATAGTGACCCCACCTGAGAGAGGATATTCTACTGCTCATGGTATTTGGTGTTATAATTTTCCAATATAATATTAAGAAAGTAAATTTCCCAAAGAAGTTTAGCCTGAGAACCATGTCCTACATTTACCAGTTGACACAAATGTTGATCCCGTGAATAGGTCAATAAGGGGGCTTGAAATGATTTTTTGGCCATTGAATCCACCCTATATAATCACAGCAAATACTTTATGGACCAAAACCGTCAATGTTATAATCAGATGTCCCATCACAGGTCATTAAACATTTTCTAGTCCTCTGCTGTAAACTTTAGATCTCAGGCTTCAACTTTAATGTACCTGACCAAGTGTAAGGGGGGAGATCAGCACCTAGCCGTGTTCTGGGATCATGCAAGAGGATCCTAAAGACCCTCAAGGTAATTAATTGAGTAAACATTCTAGAAAGAAATAAAGAAAACCCACACAAATAAACCCAGTCAGTATAAGGTGGAGAAAAGCTATTCCAGTCTTCAAACTGGGCAGTTGTTTAACTCGGATTTGTGCAGAGAAATGCAAAATAGGTATATGCTGGATCTCAGTTCTAGAAAACCACCAGTAGATTAGACTCATCCTCTGTCTCCAGCTGTGGCTGATCTCTGATGAGCTGAGAAAGGCTAAAAACAGCAGAAAAAAGCAATTAAACCTCTCGTGTCCAAGCACTAACAATGGTGGAAATTCATAGATGAATGTAGTAGTTCAGCTCTATTTTTAACAACACATATGAAGTTAGTTGTCTTATACCAGCTTTTTCACTTACAGAAAATCAGCAAGACATATAGAAATTCATGAGTGAGGTCTGGGAAGGCACTGAAGAGAAGCAAGTTTCTAGAGTGTCTCTCAGATATGGTACAGAGGATGGGCTCTGCTAAGTTTTACCAGGTTCACAGGTCCCTGAAGGAATCAGGTAGTTTCTTTCTGTCTTCTTGAAACAAGTGACCGTTGGCAGCAGGCCAGGGCTAGCTGGCTCCGCAGGCACTGAGCAGAGTCCATCACAGTTTGACCTGCCCTGAGTGAATAGTGACAGAAGGTGCATTTAAGCATCAGACTGACCTTGGGACCTGGTGACTGGTAATGAAAGGTTTTAGGTTTTAATTGTCTATAGCCACTGGCCTACTTTGAGCCTCATGCTGAGTAGCAGAGGTCTGTAAAAACGCTGTGCTGAAAATCTTAGGCTATAAAACATCTGCTGGCTTTAAAATGACTTAAATAGGTTATAATCACACTGTGAATCTGTTTGTTTCAGTGTCCTTGTTTAGATTATACCAGAGAATTGCATTTGCGGGGGAGGGGATGGAAGAGAAGTAGGTAAACAGGGAGAAGATGCTCCAAACTCAATCTGGCTACTGTTGTAAGAGATAACAGAAAATATTTTACAGATACATTAACAACAAAATGAAAGCCAAGGAGAATCTCTATCCTTTATTGGATGCGGGGGGGGGGTGTGTGTGGAGTCGGAACATTGCCGCCAAGACTGAGGAAAAAGCTGAAGTACTTAATGGCTTCTTTGCCTTAGTCTTTAATAGTCAGACCAGTTATCCCCAGGGTATTCAGCCCCCTGGGCTGGGAGACAGGGACAGGGAGCAGAATAAACCCCCCTGTAATCCAGGAGGAAGCAGTTTATGACCTGCTGCTCCACCTGGACAATCACAAGTCTATGGGGCCAGATGGGATCCACCCGAGAGTACTGAGGGAGCAAGGGAGGAGCTCGCCAAGCCACTCCCTGTCATTTATCAACAGTCTTGGCTAACAGGGGAGGACCCAGATGACTGGAGGCTTGTCGATGTGACGCCCACCTACAAGAATGGCTGGAAGGAGGATCTGGGGAGCTACGGGCCTGTGAGCCTGACCTCGGTACCGGAGAAGGTTATGGAGTGGTTCACCCTGAGTGCAGTCACCAGGTACGTGCAGGACAACCAGGCACTTTGGTCACAACAACCCCAGGCAATGCTACAGGCTTGGGGAGGAAATAGTGGCTGGGAAGTGCCCGGCAGAGAAGGCCCTGGGGGTGCTGGCTGACAGCCGGCTGGGCATGAGCCAGCAGTGCCCAGGTGGCCAAGGAGGCCACCAGCCCCCGGGCTTGTGTCAGCCCTGGTGTGGCCAGCAGGAACCGGGCAGGGATGGGGCCCCTGTGCTCGGCCCTGGGGAGGCCCCACCTCGAGTGCTGGGCTCAGGTTTGGGCCCCTCGGGACAAGAAGGGCCTTGAGGGGCTGGAGCGTGTCCAGAGAAGGGCAGCGGGGCTGGGGCAGGGTCTGGAGCACAAGTGTGCTGGGGGGCGGCTGAGGGAGCTGGGGGGGTTTAGCCTGGAGAAGAGGAGTCTCAGGGAAGACCTTATTGCTCTCTGCAGCTGCCTGAAAGGAGGTTGTAGTGAGGTGGGTGTTGGTCTCTTCTCCCAGGTAACCAGTAATAGGACAAGAAGAAACAGCCTCAGATTGTGTCGGGGGGGTTAGATCGGATATTAGGAAAAATGACTTCACTGCAAGAGTGGTCAGGCACTGGCACAGGCTGCCCAGAGAGGTGGTGGAGTCACCATCCCTGGGGGTGTTAAAAAAACATGTAGATGTGGAACTTCGGGACATACTTTAGGAGGTGTGGTGGTTTTGGCTTAACAGTTGAACCTGATGATCTTAGAGGTCCTTTCCAACCTTAATGTTTCCAAATCATTCCATTCACATGGCAGGCTCTGAAAAGATATTCCCTTTCCTCTGCTGGTACAGGACTATGGAGACAGTAGGAGGTCAGACAGCATTTGTCACCTTTCTGAAAGTTTAATAATCAGAGAGGCACTAGATTATTGCAGAACCAGCCCCATAGTCAAAAGAGTGCTGTGGCCCACAACTGCTGCAAAGAGTGAACCTCTGGTACCAGTGAGCAAGGTGGTGAGACACAGGCACATGAGTACAGGTAACCGTGCTGTGATAAATCAGCTCCTCCTGCAGCAGATCAAAAGCTGTTGCACCCTGTTCACATGAGAAAGGTTAGATAATCAATGTTCAGTCAGAAAGGGAGAAAAAAACGACCCAGGAATTTGTCACTGTTAAACCAAATGTTCTAAATTATGTATGGCAACTCATTTATCTGTGTATTTCCATTCATAAGGTGGTTGAGATTGGTTTGGGAGGGAAAAATATAAAACAAAACTTCTGGTTTGACCTAGTCTCCAGAAACTATGCTTTGGCTGGGAAACAAAGCTGTACCAAAGAAATAAATATCCTCTTACTCCTACACAGTCTAAGTGTTCCTTAGGGCAAATTTAATAAGCCAAGATATATACCAATTATTTTTCTGTAATACCATAATCCTTTGACAAGTACTTCCTTCTGATGTGTAATCTCCACAATGAAATGCTGAAGAATAACCAGTTTTCATTAATCCTACCAAAAGACAGAACAGTGATTGCATACTCCTGCAAGAATGAGAGGCCACATTAGTTCAGGGCAACATATGTAAGGGCTATCTATGAATGGTATATGTCAGAGTGAACGTTGGTCTTTGGACCTCAAGTCTAGTTCCCCATATTCTCAAGAAGCTGTATTGCACAGACCATTTCACAAGAACCTGGAAAACAGAGAAAAAGAGGAACTTTGAGAAGCTGTTCATATTGTCATGCGGCCTTTCACCAGGATCATGTTGTTCCTGGCATATGTTTTTCTGGTCTGTCTTTAAAAATCTTCTATGTAAAAGACATTTCACACCTTATCCAGATAATGAATTCAAATGCATCACCTATTGTTAGACAATTTATCCTAATGCCTAACCTGTATTTCTTGATATAATTTAAGATTCATTCTCGCTCTTCTCTCAGAGGCACCAAGCATAGATTATCCTCTTTGTAGCAGAATTTATTTGCTGTCTCTCTTTCTCCTCTCCTCATCAGTATGAACAGCTCCAGATGTCAACCCCTCTCAGGGAACATGACCTGTAAACCTCTATGGGTTCTTCCAGTTCCACTTGTCTACATTTAGTCTACATCCTTCCAGTGTGGCACTCAGATCTAGAGAACTGAGGCACTTCCAGCAGTTAAGAAGAGCCAAAGGATTTGTCTCATGTCATATGGTCCAGTATGGTGTTTGGATTTTTTAGCAGCACCAGGACGTTTAATTTGTATTCTGGTTGGATCTGCCAAAGTCTCCCAGATACTGTGCTGAAGAGCAATGGATTAAGAGGTTGGATTCCATCCCTTATATGTCTAGCTTGATTTTTGCCGAGTTTTATTATTTTGCACTTGACCACACTGACTTTCTCATGCTTGTCCATCTCACAAAGCAGTTTTTCCAGTCTTGAAATAGCTACAAAATAGGACAGGTATTCCCTGATGAAAGGCTGCAGGACCCACTACAAACCCTGTGGAAAACTGCTCAATGCATCACTTGAACAGCAGATCTTTGACAACTTCTTTCTGCATCAGATCATTCAACAAGTTTTGCACCAATTCCATGATTGTTTCTTGCTGAGTCTGCTTCCGTCACTTGTTCTTGAAAACGTTATACAAGGTATTGTCAAAAGTCTTAAGTAAAAAAGGCAGCTATTGTTACTCTGTTCTTCACAGGCTGTTATCCTGTCATAATGGGGGATTACATTTGCTTTACATTTCTTCTTAACAAATCTTTATTGGCTGACACACATTTCGTTGTTACTTGCCTGGAAGATTATTTGATTATTATTTACAAACTGCTCAACTATTATTTAAGGAGGAGTGTGTTTATATTATCACTGTCTTCTGAGAACTGAAGTTACCCCAGCTTCCCCCTTCCCTTCCCTTCCCTTCCCTTCCCTTCCCTTCCCTTCCCTTCCCTTCCCTTCCCTTCCCTTCCCTTCCCTTCCCTTCCCTTCCCTTCCCTTCCCTTCCCTTCCCTTCCCTTCCCTTCCCTTCCCTTCCCTTCCCTTC
The DNA here is from genome assembly GCF_963921805.1 of Phalacrocorax carbo. NCBI lineage: Eukaryota > Metazoa > Chordata > Aves > Suliformes > Phalacrocoracidae > Phalacrocorax > Phalacrocorax carbo. The sequence continues at coordinate 6,265,216 of NC_087516.1, read as the reverse complement.
CCTTCCCTTCCCTTCCCTTCCCTTCCCTTCCCTTCCCTTCCCTTCCCTTCCCTTCCCTTCCCTTCCCTTCCCTTCCCTTCCCTTCCCTTCCCTTCCCTTCCCTTCCCTTCCCTTCCCTTCCCTTCCCTTCCCTTCCCTTCCCTTCCCTTCCCTTCCCTTCCCTTCCCTTCCCTTCCCTTCCCTTCCCTTCCCTTCCCTTCCCTTCCCTTCCCTTCCCTTCCCTTCCCTTCCCTTCCCTTCCCTTCCCTTCCCTTCCCTTCCCTTCCCTTCCCTTCCCTTCCCTTCCCTTCCCTTCCCTTCCCTTCCCTTCCCTTCCCTTCCCTTCCCTTCCCTTCCCTTCCCTTCCCTTCCCTTCCCTTCCCTCCCCTCCCCTCCCCTCCCCTCCCCTCCCCTCCCCTCCCCTCCCCTCCCCTCCCCTCCCCTCCCCTCCCCTCCCCTCCCCTCCCCTCCCCTCCCCTCCCCTCCCCTCCCCTCCCCTCCCCTCCCCTTCCCTTCCCTTCCCTTCCCTTCCCTTCCCTTCCCTTCCCTTCCCTTCCCTTCCCTTCCCTTCCCTTCCCTTCCCTTCCCAAACAGATGTGTACTCACTCTGCTCCATTCTTTTCAGGGTTTTCCTCCCTGCTTGTCTGACTGAATGCTGCTTCTGCACCTCACTGCTCTGGCTCGTAGAAGCCTTTCCCTCTAATTTTCAGACTGGGTTTATTTCTGGGCAGTTTACACCTACTTTTTCTTTTGCTACTTCTGTCCTTTAACTTAAGTAGCTCTTTTCCCCCGCTGCTGTTTATCCCAAGGAGATATTTGCAATTTCATCCCTTTCAGACTTCATTTTGTTAGACTGAACAGAAGAAGTGGTCACCTGCTTTATTTTATTTGTTTTCTTGCATGAAATAGAATATCCTATCAACCCCCAGAACATATTTTCTACACCTTTGCCTGGTGGATTTTCTCTTTCTTGGGGACCTGAATCGTCCCCAAGCACACCAGGCAAGGGTTCAGCAGTCACCGATGGTGACGTAGCTGCAGGTCACATTTCCCTTTTCCATGGCTGCATCTGGCCGGTGTCTCGGTCCAGGAGTGACTCACACCTTTCTAACTCACACCGTAGAACAGAAATCCCCATTTTTCATCCCAAGATGCATGAGATCATTTTGTGCTACAGAGCATAATCCTTTTTTTATTATTTTCACAAGCTTCAAAGGCATATAGTCGTTCCTGTGTGATTTTTCCAATTCTCTTTGTATTCATGCTGCTCTCAGCTTCGTATCACCAGCATACTGCGTGACTTCACTCCGACTTTCTGTGCAAGACTTACTCACAGAAATATTTTACTGAGATCACCTCTGCAGAGAAGTTTTGGAAGAACCATCCCTGTTCCCTTTCTGCACTACCAGTTGCTTTTGCTCCTTCCCCACCTTACTGCACTGGTATCTTCCAGCTGTGTCTGCCTTGCCTGGAAATTTGTACCATGATATCAAACCTGGAAGAAGAGGGAACATTTGCTTCATTTCTTACAACTGCAGCATCAACTCTCAAATAAAACAAAGCCACCAGGCCCCCTTGGTAACACCAGAGTTGAACCAGACACCCCTCTGCTGTGTTAATGCAATTTTAGGCGCAGGGTTGTGTCCGCAGCAGCTTCCTATTTAGGACTAGCATCCTACAGCAAGCTGTAAAAGTCCCCGCTATCTCCCCTGAGCAGAGAAAACCAATTTTTTCCACTTAATTAAAATAAGATGTCATGCTTTGGCCCTCACTCCCATGCACATTCAGCCTAAGCTCAGCAGCAGCATTTCTTGAAGCCCAAGTTGTGGGGTGGTTTCATATTTTTCTTTTAGTTTGCATTTTCTCTGGCAGTTCTTTGCATTCTTCTGGTTTCTGTGTAATATATTATCAAGCTAATATGTGAGGATCACCATTTTAAGTTTAGGTATCTTTGGAACAGCCCTATGCCTTGGGGAAATATGTTATCCTGGGGTTTTTTACAGGCAGGGAACAGAAGCACAGAAGCAAAGGGTCAGATCTGCCGCTGCAGATTTGTTCCAGCGCAATCCAGGGAAGCAGGCAGCTGTACAAAACTCCACTTGCACAGTGATTAACCAAGGTATTTGATTTGTACTTAATGGTTTATTACAATCTCCTTTTAGTTTTGCTATATTTACTAAACTGCCATGGAGCATCTCAGGGTCAGGATGCTAAATCAGCATAATAATATTCAAATATCAGGCACTGTGCTGTTGTAGAGAGATGAACATATTTTTACAAGTCTAACCAGCTAAAATGAAATCTGTGATTCAGCAGCAGCACGGGTTATATGCACACAAAGCGGTGGGTGACACAGCTCCCCTGCAGCTTGCTCCTTAAGTAGTAAAACCCTCTGCCTGCCTTAGTGCAGCGTGGGCATGGATTATCCAAGGACACACTTTCAAGTGCTGTTACTTTTAAAGGGAATTAGGCTGTCTGAAGTTTGATTTATATGTAAGAAAATATGATAATTGACTCAGAGCTGGGTGCTTTGACCTATCTGACTTTGATGTTGATGTGTTTTCCCTGGTGCCAGGTCGCGCTCACTGGGGACAGAATTTTCTACTTTTCATCCTTGCTTTGAGTTGACTGAAATCTGCCTTTTCTCTCAAACTGGACAGCTGCCACTGTCCCCCTGCCTGTTACAGAAAAGGGCTAAGCAGGTTTTCAGCTTCAGGGGTTTGCTGGAGGGAAAGATCAGTGAAATGGCAGCCAGAAAGCTGCAAAATGTAGGTTCAAATAAAGAAAAATAAATCGTTTTGTCTTGCCCATGAATGGCCCCGAAAGGATCCTCTCCAAATGGCACCCTTTGTTTACCAGGGAGGGTTGTGCAAGGTGATTCCTGCAGTCAGAAACAATCTCTGGGAGATTTCTTGACTCACTGAACAGGCTGATTTACAGCCAGTGGAAGCTGAAATGTGAAACTCTCTGTATGGGTATTCATGTTTTAGTGTCTGATGAGGGTTAAAGCTGCTAGGCCATAAATAACGTCAATATGCTCCAAATTAAATCAGGCAGCTGCGAAGGGTCAGACACCTCTTTATAGGAGAGATGCCAGAGCATGGTAAAGTTGGCTGATTTGTGCCGATTCATTTAGTCCCACTTGATACCTAATAATATTTACGAGCCACACTGCACTGGGAGAAGGCGAAGCAGCTCCTGTACCCCACAACGCATTTAAATTGATGCAGTGTGAAGCTCCATAACCCTGCCTTGGTGCCTCACCTTGCAGCAGGGCATGCAGATAATCCACCTGCAGTGCTTGGAAGGGGACAGGCAGGCACTGGGGTTGCACAGGGTGGGTGTCTCTAGATGCAGCCACTTCACCATCACCTAGATGTAATCCATCAAAAACTGCTTGGGGACAAATAATTCCATCGTAACACCATTGATTTTACCATTTATGGCATGAGGAAGCCCTGCCTTTCAGCTTCTGAATAGACCCAGGGGCTGATTTTGGTGCAAAGGGGAACTGTTTTGTTAAGGAAGGCTCTGCTGAAAACCAATGCTCAGAAATTATCACTCTATGCCCTTGTAGTGACCTTTTCTTTTAATTATTCTCCTGTGCTCTAAAAGAAAAGAGATTTTGTGTGTTTGTTTATTTGCTCTCTCCTCTTCCCATCCCTTGTTTTCCTGGGTATTAGGGCCAGCACAAAGGCCTCAGCACCGTGAAGCCAACCGAGTCCCAGGAGGGACAAGGCTCAAAGAATAAAACCAAGGCTTGTAAACCCAAAGCACATCCCAGGGCAGGTTCTGACTGTCTGAGCCTATTTTCAATCAGTTGCAACATAAATGGTTTGGGATGATGATGAACCTTTGGCCACAGCTCCCTGGGAATTGGATCCCTCCTGGTGCCACAGGTGTTGGCTATCTTACCCATATCATTATCTAGCTGAAAAACATGCAGGGATGCTAATTTAAATGTCAGCTCCGCTTGGTATTTATCACCAAAAGGACATTGTGCAGCTAGTTTGTGACCTGCGCAATTTATCTCAGGGGATGCTTCGTCTGGTGACCCAAAGTTGGTGGCAGCTCAGCACAGACTGAATGTAAGTGGAATTTTATTAGACCACTGTTTAAGGATGAATCCAGCTGAAAACCACCTCCAGAGCTGCCTGGACCCCCTTCTGACTGTTTAAAACAAGTGTCACTAAATCAGACAAATGCCGGTGCTGGGACGCAGCAGGCACTAATTTAACCCATATGCTCTGGGAGTGCTCCTACATCTGTTTGTTCTGGGCAGAACTAAATAGTGGAATTAAATTTTTTTCTCCCCCCCATCAAGTAAAATCGTATCACAAGCTAGCCATGCAAGTTTAAGCCCACTGGAAGGTAAATAAAGAGCACAATTTTTGGCTCAGGAGAGCACCAGTAGTAGCTGACTAATTGGTGTTATCCTGGCAGAAACTGAAAAACTACTGAGGAGTTCAGGGCTAGAAATCAGGGGTAAACTTGGCTGGGTTGGAAACAACTGCAGCATGAGGAATATTTTAGGATATATATTATATGAAGCAAAACCTTTTTGTTTCTGTAGGAATTTGCCTCTCAACATTATTCTCCCTCTCCATAGCCCAGGCTGTCCCAGTGTATCCAGTGGAAAGTTATTACCTCTCCAGTGAAACCTTGTCCCCTCCTTACCTTCACAGAGCCTAGCCACAACATTTTTGTTGTTTTTATGGAATATTTATGCTTCCCAGGGTCTGTCCTTTCTCTAGCCCTTTCATGAAACGTCTTTGCTCTTTGCCATCTTGTTCCTTCACTATTTCACTGTACTTACAGTCTTTTAGTTCTCCTACTTATGATCTTGTCTCATTCTTAATAGCTCTACAGCTAAGAAAGGGATAAGACAAAGACCAAGAGCTAGTTCCTAGTCTTTTAAAGCTAGTGTGTAAAAAAGAAATCGATGTAATATCAATACCGGATAGGAATATATAGCTCACATAAGTATAAATGACTGAAGTATAGCCAAGGTCAGTTTTCCAAATGCTCGGAGTTTAGTGTTTGTATTACCTACTTTATTATTGTGATTATGTGCCATAACATATGTAAAGTTTAGCATAGAAAATGAACATGGAGTATCCACCTCAACTGAAATGCCAGAATTTTATGATGAAATTGGTATGAAAACAATCTTAAAATACTTTGCAAGAAGAAATTTCAAAGCTTCTTTTTGAGTATATGAAAATGACCATAATAGCATATTTTCTTCTAGTAATTTCAGGCTGTGTCACTTCAGTAGTTCAAAACATGCATATAAACAGTAAAATGGTAGTTTGATCATATAAGTGCATATTATATTAAAATAAGAGCATTTGTATAATAATTGTGGTTATTTTCATGTTGCTTGCTATTGTAAAGGGACATCGGAGTAAACTAATCCCCATTAAGGCAGGGAAGATTGTAATGAACATTTAACTGGGCTTTCTAAAAAACAGTGAATACGGATTTTTGTCAGTAATTCTGCTTCTCACCTAATGACTTCAAGCTGAACATCTCTTTTTTGAAAGACATTTAGTCTCAATTTAGCAACTCCCAAATGAAAAAGAATTTACCATGAGCCTCAGTAACTTGTTCCAGTGGTTAATTATCATGCCTTAAATATGTACATCTTATTTTCAGCTTGCTTGAGGTTTACTCATATATTAATTGTATATTTGATTGTAATTCACCCTATCTTAGTTAGTTAAATGCATTGCACTTATTTTTTTTTTAATTCCCTGATTGGATGACATCTTTAAATAACCAACTTAGCATGAATTATGAAGTTTTACAATCAATTATACAAATTCAAAATTCAAGAATTGAACTTCAGCTGAACCATCCGCAGATATTTTGTTCTACAGTAGCCCTCCAGTTTTTGATTATGTGCAGGAAGGAAACATCGAAGAAACATTACCACAATATGGCTTTATCCAAACATACCAATTTCTTACTCTTTCTTTTCCTGCTGATTTACTCAAAAAGCACAGAAATGCCTCCAGTCCGTAGAGACCAGAGCCTGTGAATGCTGAGTTGTGCTCATCTGATTAAGATTGGTGGAGTGTACTGCTGACTCATATCCCTTAAAGGTTTTGTTATACTGCTGCCTAAAATATCATATTGTGGTGCTCTTAAATCTTTTGGGAAGGGATCAGCAGGTTTCCGGGCATTACATTGTGCCAAGCCATGCAGAATAGGACCAAGGACGTGTACGGCAGGTTGCCTGCCACCGCAATAGCCTTATCACCTATGCCTTTTCTATGTTGTCTGCGGAGGTTTTCAGCTCTTCCATGGTGTCTGCATATTGGTTTTAGTGGTTAGGAATTACCTCTGTGAGTCCACGCAGACATATGCGTAATGAAAATAGTCCTGTTCCAGTACTGATTAATGTCCTGGCTTGCACTATTTTAATATATTGTGATTTAAAATTTTTTTTTAATAATTTCTTCTTAGAGTGGGTTTCCACAGATTGCTTAATGTTATACACAGTCCTTCCTCTCTGGCTGAAAAAAATCCGTATGAGATGCATCTATGGTTTTATTGAAAACTTACTTGAATATTGCAATGCCAAAAGGACAATTAGCTGAGAAGGCTTTTTCAGCTTCAAAGAGATCAATTTTCTTTATGTTGTTGGAGCAGCATGAAAGAAAGTCTGGATACTATACTATAGAGAGGCCAGGGTAGTAGAGACACCTACATTTTTAGATAAATTGATAAAGAGATAGATTGCTAAGCACAAATCTTGAATTAATTTCCTTCTTACACAGGCAGTTCTCCAAAAGGTCTCTCAATCAAGTGAAAGTTATCTTTGAAGTGCTGTGATAACTGTGCACAGTTTCCAGACATTGATAACTCTGAAAACTAATGGTAACGCTCTAAATATTTTGATTGCCATTAGTTTACAGGTCTTTATTGGGAAGGAAAAGAGTGAAATAATTGGGCATATGCATAGGTTCCTACGGCAGATGCCAATAACACTTCAGTTCATTTGAAGTGCGCTCCTGAATAAGCATGAAAGTATCCAGAGAACTTTCCTGACTTGGGAAATAAGCCCTGATGTGGAATTTGGGAAATAGGCGCCTTTACAGAGAGATAATTTAGAAATAATATAGATGTTTGAGATAAAAATGGCATGATTTTTCTGGCGTCTTTTATTAACTACAAAGGGAGCCTAAGATGAGAAACTAATATGTAAATGAAACGAGATGAATTCTTATCCATGTTCCATGTGCACACTTTGATTGGTACAAAAGACTCAGAGAAAGGAAAACAAAAGAAATTAATGTAGACGAAACTTGATAAAAAGCCTAACATTCTCATTGAAATGTTAACCCTCACTAAGATGTGTGTAATTTCGTCAGGATTTCCCAGATTCGTCTTGCTTTTCAACCAAATGATTTATGAAGCAAATAATTCAGTAATCAATTTAATTCTCATTGCTGTGATGGGATTTGGAGAGGGTTGGAAAGGATGCATGCTGCGGGGGCCAAGGTGGCACTAGAAGTGGGACAATGTTTTATAATGCAGTTGGCAGGATCATAAAGCAGGGAATAAGAGGACAAAGATTAATCTGAGAGAGGCTGGTGTCAAGGAGGAGCAGAAAGGCAAGGAAACGATACCAGGCATGCTGGGTGGGAGGCATCTACTCCAGTTTAAGTACCTAAAAGGTGGATCTCTAGGTTAGAGCTGACCATCTTCATCACTCTTGCAGCTGAAGGGAATAAATAAGTGATCCCAGGGAACGTTTCCAACCTTTCATGTGGATAATGTTCATTGCCTTATGTGTCGGTGTGTCTCCACTGGCTACGGAAGAGATCCTGGTGTGATTGCTCTGAGGGTAGACAAATCCTTGGTCCCTTGTACAGCCCATATTCTCTCCCAAAAGATGATGTGGAAGGAGCAGCTAATTTGTTTAATCTATTCTTAATAACCTACTAAGAAAGGAATTCTGTAGCTGCAGACAATCTCTTAGCAGCAATCTGCAGAGGGTTTTTCCTGTTATCCAATGTGAGTCTTTGCTGTTGGACATCAGTTGGATTACACCTTGCACTGGATTTACATGAGAGGCCATACAAAACGACTGGTCACAACTTTCTTCGTTACCGTCTTTATTGCATATTGCCACACCTGTGCTCCTTTTCCATTTTCTGCCTAAGTAACCTCAACCTGCTTATATCTTCCCACTAACTTTCTTTGAACGTTTATCCTATTTCTCTGTTCCATGATTTGGGACAGTTCACAATCCTCAATCGTTATAAACTCAGTTTCCATACCTCTGTCAGCTTTCCAACCTCACTTGGACTCACTACAGATGAGTTCCTGCCAGAGCTTCAGCCTAGGGAAGAACAGAAAACCTGCATTTAATGCTAGCATGGGAACATTTTCCATAATCCACAGTTGTGTATTTTTTGTCATTAGCTACAGGCATCCTTCTCTCACCTGCTCCCACGGGGCTGTATCTTGAGATGTGCAAGTGTGTTACCGTGAGAGCACACTTCATGGAGCTGCAATCTGAAGAGCGTCAGGGGAAATGCCTTCAATCCTCTTCTACTAAGCAAAGTGGCCAAGAGATAAATGTAACAAAGCACCACATAGAAATGCTTGATTCTTAGTGCATGCTATGACACACACATATATAATACAGGCGGTAAATTGGGTTAGTTGGTGTAAACAAAAGGTTAATGTTCAGAGGGGAGAAAAGGGCTGTAAATTGCAGGGCGAGGGGGTAATTTTGTATGGCAGAATATAAATCCCCCACAGTCCCTCTGGGGAGAGGTCACTGTTGAGATCCCTGGTGATGTATTTCCTGGCCTGGATCCAAGGGAACTGAGAGGTAGAAGAGAGCAGGCCATCACCTGCTGTGGTCAGAAAGCTTCAGTAAATCCTTCAGTAGCACATACTCGGGAAAAGCCCATTACTAACTCAGAGCTAGTCAGTGAGTAAAAGCCACATTGCACTGATGTGTGATGGCCAGTTTTCCAAGCTGGACAAGGTTTCTGTGCTTCAAGGCACCTGAAACCTGGAGGTGTGACACTGGACAGGATTTACCTGTGCCCCTAATTGCACTGAAAAATGTCCCAGGCTTCTGGGTCCTTTGTCCTGCTTATGCTTTCAGGTTTATTGCATTGCAAAGCTGGGGTCAGGAAGTCGCAATCAAACGAGTGTGGATTATTGCATGTTTTTTACCTCCTGCTATAACACAGAGTATGGTCTGTTTGCCAAAGCATTGTCTGGGCATTTCCATTGAGTACATTTCCTTGTTCTCATCACAAGACAAACATTCTTGATTATTTCTGTTCAACTCCTGTGGTGCTTTTGCAGCTTGGGAGACTAAATATCTTATGCTTGGAACACCCTGAAGTGATTGCTTTTGTGAGGAAGAGGTTTCAGTGATGGTCAGGGGAGGGGCTTTTCTGGTGTTCCTTTCTTATATTGTTTGTATTGTCATCTTTGCTGGGAAGTTCAAACTGCAGCTAATCACAATCCTATCTCAGGACTGTGCCCCAAGAAGTCTCCTTTAGGAGTAGATTAATCTGTGATTTGCAGTCCCCACCATCAGCTTCTCAGTATGTTCAACATCCTTATCCACTGCAGTTATCTTCCAGAGTCCTAGTTTCTCTGATTGCTTGATCTGACCCTGTTTCCAGAATCAGGGGAAAGGAGAAGTGTGGGGGTGTCTAATGTACTATATCTCTCTCGATGGTTGAATCAGATCACTATAAATTAGCCTACAGGATTATTTCCCTAAGTTTCTGCTTTCCCAAGTCCCTATGATAGCAGTGTGATGGAGTCCATGTAAATGAGACTGGCTTTTTCTTTTTTTTCAATTCACCTTATAGCCTTTTATTAGGTCAGGATGCAAGATTTCCTGAAAAGAGTGACTTGGAAACATGGAGAGGGATAAAGTAAAGGGTTAAGATTAATTCTGTTTACTCATATGTGGTAACTGGTGCAGAATCAAGTAGATCATGACCTTATTTCTGATGTCAACAGAAATTTGTTATGAGAATATGACCTTCAGGTTCAAGGTCTAAAAAGAAGTATCTGTTTTTCTTTTCTATGCATTTAAATTTCACTGTTTATTTTTCTTGCGTTTAGGTTTCTATTGATCGCTGTTTGACACACATCACATCTGTGTAGTTCCTGGTGAATTCCTCATTTGTGTAAGTATTTGCTCACATCAGCGTGCTCCTTGTTCTGCTTTAATCAAATGCCTGGCGAAGTAAGTGTTCTTGAGTCACAGGTAGATTCATCAATGATAAGAGTAAAAAGACTAGATGCCCCAGGATGTTTTCTTTATTTATTACAGCAAATGTGATTTAGATGCATGGAAATACATGAAGATCCAGAAAAAAGATAGTTACAAATTAATGCAGAGAGACAAACAGCAGTCTGGAGTCGACAGCATGTTCTCTGCACGGGTACTGCTCTTCTAAAGAGAAGCTGGACTTCGAACAGCAAGACTCTCTGGAGCTTTGCTTATGTGACTTTCAAGATTTTCCACCTGGATCAGGTCATCACAGCTGGAACAACCCATGGCCCTCTTGCTTGCAAAATCCTCCCTGATTTTTTCTTCATCTTCCTGGGAATGGGGGCATGAGAGCATAAGAGTAGCTTTTGCAGCTCCTGCCTATTGGAGCTCACCTGAGCTGTGGTGACTTATGAATTGTCTGGAGAGATGATGCCTGTGCACTTCCACCACCTGCAAAGCACAGTGCTTGTCGTACAGAATCAATTGGATTAACAAAATGTGAGCTCACGGGATCCCTCTCTTAACATGAAGGAAAGAAAACAGAAATATTGCTGGAAATTAACAGTCCAAAAAGATTCAGAAGAAACCATCACTGCTTCAGTTGACTATACCGGTATGGCCAGATCCAAGCTAAATACACTCTCTGGTTTTCTTTTAAAATAGTGTCACAGATCTTACTCACCATATTCTGTTTTTTCAGCTGACTCTGCCCTGCTCTCTCAGGGCTGTCAGTGGGTGTATACCCTGGCAGCAGTTCCAACATGAACAACAAAAGTGATAACAATCCAGGGTGAAAGCCTGAGAAATTTATTACTGATACACCTGCACCCACCCTCCCATCACTAGCAACGCTGCTTGCAATAGAGGTGAGCCTCTTTAAGTTAAAATTGCGTTTTAGAGCAAGACTTCGATGTTTGTAAAATCTATAGGAATGACTAACGCTTTCCTTCCATGAAGGTCAAACAAATACTTTTAATTATTGCAGGTTATAACACCCTTGGCCAGTCGGGGTGAATACCTAAGTATTCCACACACATTTACTTCCTTTTTTAAAGGAATTTAATTTGCCTGTTTCCAATCTTCTATTGCTTTCTATGAATACTCCAGTGAATCAGTTTTATCTCAAAATGCTCATTTTTAATTGGAAGGACACGTTTCAATTGCAAATTAACAGTACTGCCACCTGCGTTGATATTGTCCCCGGGGAGGACTCAGTATGTAGGAATGTCATTGCAGGAGTTGCTGAGCACCAAGATGCATTTGAAGACTCAGACGCAGAGGCCCCAGCAGTGCAAAAACTTTCATGCCTCTCAGTGTAGGTGCTGTAGCTGGTCTCTCAGTGTCATGCAGGTGCAATTTTACCGAACAATTAACGCGTAAGTCAATAGTTACACAGAAATAGCACAGGACCAGCAATTGAAGTGTGCATTGAGAATGCACCCACTGGGGAATTCAAAGATCATAATATCATGAATTAATTGATAAATAAACCCATGAACCATTCTGAATAATGGATAGTTTTCAGAATATGACATGCTGAAATTGGAAACAAGGCAAACTGCTCACTATACAATACAGGATGGAAAAATGTGAATGTTCAACTACAGAGGGAACGAAAATTGGACATGTTCCAGGGAGCTCATGATCCATGCATTTCATGAGATGAAACAGATGGATGAAGCAGACACATGGAGTGGGTAGGAGGAGGTGGGAGGATGTGTTAAAGGAAATAGCTTTGTAGAATTAGAAGCACTACATTTTCTACCACAGTTCTCCCTGTTACATCAAAGAAGTCACTTAAGACCAGGGTTGGGCTCTTTTGTAAAAAATAATGTCTGAACAGGTGTTTCAAGGAATTTTTAAAAGTGAGGAGTTTGGGAACTCTAATGGAAACCATGAGGATTTGGGGATTTTTGTTCTTCTGACTGCACTTAGAAATCTCGCTCACTGTCTCTGATCCTGAGGTCCAAAAGGTAATGGACAGAATCACTGATTGAAATGGGCTTTGGAATTAGGTCATACGCTCTCAGTGTTATTGAGTTTATGGAAAGAAATAATTCCTTTTTATAAAGTGTTTGAGAATCTGTAAGTGAAAAGATCTAAGTTATGAGGTATTAAAGAAACAAAACCCCCTAACACCATCAGATGTACATACTTGTCATCGTTAGATACCTTTGTGTGTCCCTCTTCATGTGACAAATGATACTGGCATCTCCAGAGTTATTGCTGTGCTTAATCGCAAGGGCCGATGATGCATGAAATATTTCTATTCATTTTTGCTAGAAATGTCCTAAACTGTTGGTTGGATGCCTGAGGCAAGGCATTATCTTTCACCTCGTCCTGCCTGTTAGAAACGAATTATCATTTTCCACTCCAATTCTTCCCCAACTTCTGTATCTCTGCAAAGCAGGAACTTGCCTCTAAACCAGCATATTGCAGGGGGTTTCTACTATCCCAGTGAAACAATACACTTCTTTGGGTCCCAGGCATTAGTATTAATTGATGGCTGTTTAGAAGCAAGAATCAGGAGGAAAAAACAAGTACCTGAGCTCCTGATGTTCAGAAATAATCAGAAATTAGTTAATCTCTGGTTCATTAATAAGGATAGGGTCTGGCTCAGAGAAAGACATGCAAGCTCGATTCAGGTTCATAGGTGTTGCCTAGTGTAATCTGAGAGGCCCCAGCATACATGAGACATCTGTGCAAGCTAACAGATATGATGTAGGATTAATGGGAGACCTGTGCCCTTCTAAAGCAGCTGTTGGAGACCAGACATCATGCTCTGGAGCCTCTTAAATCACATCAGACTCTTGTTTCAGCAACTAAATTATGTCCTTGATCTCTAGTGATGGTGATGGGAATTCAGGCACCCAGTGCATGTACAAGGCTATGTTTAGGTGTCTTTAATCTGTGATCAGATCAGTCTTATCCTAACTATGCACCTGTCCTCCTCCCCTTGCTCCATCCACTTTTTCCCAATACTCATTAGGGACCGTGCCCCTGCACAGTCCCTGTGAGCCTGGAATTGACAGCACAGGCAATTCAGCTCGCAGTGCCCTGGGAATGCAAGACCTCAGAGGCACGAGCTCATCACGCCTTAGCAAATCACTGCAGCACTTTTCCATGCTGTGTTCATGCTACGGTCACGCCATGTTCCCGTATCCAGCAGGCGTGAAGCAATTTGACATGAGTCTGCATACCCAGGAGCAAATCAGCTCCTGCAATGGACCCCAACTTTAGGTCTGTGGAAGATAAGAGTTTGTTTAATGGTCCTTTCATACGCATTACAGCGCAAACTCCCTGCCTCCTCCACATCATCTTCAATATTGTTGACTGTTATTTGAAGGCTTTTTCATCCTTTCCTGCCTACTTACATGTTGTAGTCACTAACCATTCGCCACCCACCAATGAAAAGGCTTCTTTCACACAACACCTCAGTTATTGACTACTATTCATCTTTTGAAACTTCAGAGAGAAAGCTCTGCTGAAATGCCTACAGAAAAATCCCCAAGAGGCAATGGATAGAGGCAGGAGAGAAGGGACAGCAGATCGTGTTTTCCTATTTCTATTAAAATATGTTTCCATGATTCATAACAATGCACTTGTATCTCCATGTGATTAAAGGAAGTTTGCAAACTCTTTGGTCTAGCTGTTGCTTTCCCTCTTCCTTTCATCTTGCTGTTTGTCAAATATTCACTTTCTGCATCTTGTCTTTTTTGACATTTTCGCTATCTCGGGGGGCAACACTGGCACACATCACCATAATAGAAATAAAAGCTTGAAAGATCGAGATCTGAGACCTGCCTATTCCTGGGGCATTGCAATGCAACATCATGAAAGATGTAGCTTGGCTGGATCCTCAGGAGATCACAAGAAACCTGGAACCAAAACTCCTGAGAATAACTGAGCTGATGAAGGCAGACAAACATCTATGCATTTTTTTTTTTTTTCTGGTGAAAAATTCTGTCAGAAATTGACATTTTTTCTTTGCATGTGGTTAAGATGAAATTTTGTTTTCCAGTAAAGAAGTAATGTTTTATTTAAGATTTTTGATGAATAGCTCTGGCCTGTCTACATTGACGCATTCTTCACACAATGTAAGTGGAAACTCCCCAGTGATTCTTTCCAAATTCCTAATGAGTTTCAGCTCAGGATGAATTAAAACCTGTATATTTGGGTCAGATTCTCCATCAGTCTGGACTGACCCAGCTCTGATACAATCAGTTAAACCATATCAGTTTACATTAGCATAAAATTTGACCAAAAATTTCAGACTGAGACATACTAAAAGCAATTTCTGTCATCAGCGCTACTGAATGCATGGTTCAGAGATCAACCAGAGCTACCTTTGCAATTTAAACCCGCTTCAGGTAGCAGACCAGCTCCTGAGTTGAAGTGTGCTCTCTATGTCTTACTGCTGGAATAAAAAATATCCAACCGGCGTAATGCATTGGGAGCAATTTCTTTCTGCTTGCAAAACCCATCTGCAGGAGCTAAGGCATTTCCCAAATATTTTATAACCAAAAAATAAAGTATATAAAAACTAATCCAATGCATCAAACTGATTTGGACAGTGTTACAAGAATATTCGGCTACTAATGTTCAAGTACATTGCGGGGAGGGGGGCGGAAGGCACAATTTAACATATACTGAGATACTGTCATAACAGGTCGTGCATGCAGTAAGTACCATCCCCAGCTGGAAGGGCTTCAGCAGCTGCACAGCCAAGCACAGTGCCTGTTAATGCATCGCCAGTCTCTGTCCTCGGAGGCAGCTGGCTCAGGATACTCAGGTTTATGAGTCTGCTAGGCTGGTTGAGTTCATGTTAGATACAAAGGATGCTCACAGCTTTAGGGCCCTGCAGTTCAGTTCCCCCAGCTGTAGGGATGATGTGCTGCTGGTATCACCTTAGGGTTTTGAAAAGTACCTAAAAATACAATATGCTCACTCTCCAATTGATAGAAGCGATTCAGTCCCTCAGGCACTCAAAAAATCCCAGCAGCATGGTTGTGGGGTTGCAAGAGGCGCTTATGCTGAGGCAGGCAGCAATCGTTTTTAAATTCGGGGTTGACAATCTTAGGGCTGCAAGAACAAAGAAAGAAGCCTGAACATATCGAACCAGAGACATTCCTCCTGAGCCACGGAAAAATAATAGCTTGACATTTTTAAGTGTCAATAGCCATAGCGGAGAGATGGCTGAAGGGGACAGCAGTAGAATACCTGGCTGGTTGCTCTGCTTCGTATATACACAGTAATCTTCTTCTAATTCCAGCTGCATATACATTTTCTTCTGATCATAAAGTATTGAAAATAACTTGAAAGAACAGATCCACCAAACCTTCCCATCCTTCCTCGATTTTGTTAATGAGGTCATTAAAAAGATGCATGAAAGACTTGCAAACAAGCGCTGCAGAGCGGCAATATCAGAGTGGCCTGAGCGTAGAGAAAGGCTATTAGGGAAACAAGTGTTCTTATTATACCTTTCAAAGCAATTTTCACCCCTTTAGCTATTGTATGGAAGAGACTTGGAAGTAACATATGTGCAGTGAGGAGCAGAAATGATCTAGCGTAATGCAGCCTGAGAAATCCCTCCTGGCACAGGACAGCAGTATCCCATTTTCTGCTGAGATTATCTCCTCTGTCCTACATCAGGAAGCACCTTCCCAAGAGAGAGAGGTGATGGCTCCAGCCCATCTTAGGCAGCGATGCTCCAGGGCAGCAGTGGGACCTGGTACATCTTGCGGTTTTGTAGCCTGCAACCTGTACCCCTGTGAGTTGCCTAACCCCATAGTCAGGGAATAAAAAAGGAAATCTAGACAACCCCTGGCATGGGAAGGTGGAGTCTCAGCTCTAGATCTGGAGGTTGAAAGAATTCAAGATTTTAGAGAACCTCTGGTTTTATATTCCCCAGCTCAGACACTTGTAGAGAGCTGATCTCCTTTTATTTGCAGAATTTTATAGGTGTTTACTCACTGGGAATAATTTTGTTTTGTTTTGTTTGTCTAGTTTCTGACCTATTAGTGTCTGAAGCAGAGGAACAGGAAGATTACAGCCCTGTGAATGTGCAGGAATTGGTACTTTCTCAGATTAAATTGTCTGTAATGTGCATTTTGGATCCACATAAGAAGGGTGTTCAACATTAAGAAAAACCTTATTTTTTGGGTAGATGTAATACAAACTGAAGGCGCAGGCTGAAGTTTTGTATGTGTCTGGGAAGATTTTGTTTCACTCTTTTCCTTTCTCAGCTGTCAACATCAAAGGCCACAGGATGAAAGGAAGAACACACCTGCAAAAGCTACCACTGACAACTCTGATCCTTGGACGCCCTTTCCCTGCCATTTCCAGCTTGCAGCCCTTTCCCATCATGAGGAAGCCCCACGCACCAGCCGTCCCCTCCAACACAGCAGCTAGTGACACAGAAATAACCCTCCCTGCATGCACAGAGGTGAAGCACAGGATCTTTGCTCTTATTTGGGAAATTAGAAATTGCTTTAATTTTCCACTGGGAAATAAATATGTGTCATCCTGCCCCGAAGCCATGTAAAATGCACAGTAGCTCTGACATTGCTGTTGTGCACTCAGCTGCCACATGAGTCACTGCCATCTCTTGACTCAGAGAAGGTTTTCTTATTAAAAGTTGAAAAACAAGCACAAGAGGTAAGAAGAAAGAGAGGGAAAGGTGGACTTTCTGGTCTTCCTTCAGAACTGAAATTAAAACTGTGCATTTCTGAAAGGACAATGATCCCTCCACCCACTCTCCCTTTTTAATGATCAACACTTTCTTTAGCTCAAAGGATATTCTCCCTTTCTCCCTCACTTCAGAAATGGAAGAAATAATCAGCTCAAACCATGACAAAAATAATGCCTGACGATTGATATATTTTCACAAATATTTGCCTCATTTACTGAATTGCCTGAGAAGTTCCTCCAAATCACTGCATCAAAGTGGTGACTGTAAGGGTTGTTTCAAAATCTCAGCCAGGCTTTATTGTACATCACATTGTAACAAAAGACTAAGTTTCAGACTTTTCTGCACCCAGAATTGGCATGGTTTTCTAAGCAAAAGCTGAACAATGTAAAATTAGACCTTTGCCCTCAGGTCGTGGAAAAAAATATCAAGGTTTGAAGAACCAATCATTTATTCCTTCTGCTGCGAAGTGTACTTCAAATAATCTGGATGCCAAACATGGGAGAAGCAGGGATCTCATCCTTCTCTCCAAGGCAATCCTTGTTGTTGAGGATGTGATGAATGAAAGGAGAGGAAACTGAAAAATGAAGGAAAGACTTTTTTTTTTGTTCTTTGCTTGAAGCATGTCTGATGCTCTGTCCTGGTCAAACACAAACTTGTTCCCTCAAGACACATCGACATGGCCCACTCTAACGTTATTGCAGGCAGAGTGCTTGGACACAGACAGAGGAATTGGGGTCCATTTCCATTCTTGCACACATGTACTGTCAGCCATGGGTATTTTGCAGAAACTTTGCCTTTGTGAGAGGAAGAACAGGCAAAATGAGACGCTTCAGTGTTGAGAAATGATCAGAACAAGCTGGCACCTGCATTTCACTAATTTATTCTGAGGATATTTCTCTGCAGACATGGGCAAGCCTCCCGGTCTGCCTTCATTCAGGGAGTTAGAAAACAATTTTAAATAACAGGAGGAAAAATTACTAAGAAGAAAGAGTCCTTTATCTAAGGAAGAGTTATCTGGTGCTTTCTGAAGTGTCTAGTCCTAGCCGCTGTTGAAGACATGATAATGAGCTGGGTGGATCATGCATCTGGAACAGTATTTGCTGAAACTGGTTCTTACCTTTTGGCATTGCAGCTGCTAGGCACAGTTTCATCTGCGCTTCCCCTCTTCTCCTCTTTTTCACTTTACACCTTAGTCTTCCGTCAATTGTTTTTTTCACTAAGAGGGGACCTCCCTTTTAGCTGGTCATGACAACCTGGGTTTTTGACTCACAGGAGTAATGCCTTGGTACAAAGCAACCTTTCCAGGTTCGTTTGTTAGCTAGAATTTTATTCCAAGGCAATTCCTTGACTGTTATTTTTTTTTTTTTCTTAGTGTTTAAAACTTCACCATCTACCTCAGTTTGTGTTTTCAGTGTTTTTCCCAAGCTTCGTCTCATGTACTGATCAGATTACTCAAGCTCTGATTGAGTGACAGAGCTTAAGTGACAGTTTGTGGGTTCCTAAAGGTGTGTGTTTCTTAGCTTGGTTGTGTGATCCTTTGACCATTTAGGAACATCAGAAGAATTATAATCCATTCCAGATGGCGGAGGCACACGCCCCACAGTGCTAAACCAAGAAAGGTATGGCTGCAGAAGCTCAGGGGTAGGATGTGCTGCTCACATGCATACGTATCTCTTTTGCAAAGGGCTGTGTCATGGCATCGTGATCTGATAGAAAGCTCCTCTGCTTTATAGCAATCATTACTTTAAGTCCATGGTAGTGAAGATGAGGTGGCTTTTGACAAAAAGAGGAAGGCCATAACTTGGTCCTGTGGAAAGCTTTGGAAAGAAAAGGTGGGGTTCAGATCTGAAGCCTGCAATAGCCTTTCTCGATAACAACAAAGTCAGTCCAGCTGCCTCAACATCCAGACACAGTCATTTGGGATGGTCTAGGACATTCTGCCAGTTTTCTACTCACTGGTTCAGAAGGGCATAGGCTTTTCTTCAATCCTGTGTTATAACTTCCAGCCCAGTTTGGATGATTTGGTGATATGGTAGTTCATGCAGCTGAACTGATAGCCAATGGGATCTGACCTGTAATCCACTGTCTCCTTCCTGGAGACATTCACACCCCGCCTGGACGTGGTCCTGTGCCCCCTGCTCTGGATGTGCCTGCTCAAGCAGGGGTTGGACGGGTTGATCTCCAGAGGCCCCTTCTAACCCCCGCCAGTCTGGGATTCTGGGATTCTGCCTCTACCCAAAGACTTTCATTTAATTGAATAATTTGTTCTCTTCTCATCGCTGTGCCCAACTTCTCACATAACAAAAGAGAATAGTGACACTGAAGATGGTGTTCAGTTTGCAAATTCATGAACTGTAATGAGAGTTTAGACAAAGAACCCCAGACTGGCGGGGGTTGGAAGGGCCCTCTGGAGCTCATCCCGTCCCACCCCAGCTGGAGCAGGCACCCCCAGAGCAGGGGCACAGGGCCGCGTCCAGGCGGGGTGTGAATGTCTCCAGGGAAGGGACCCCACAGCCTCTCTGGGCAGCCTGTGCCCCTGCTCTGGCACCCGCACAGGGAAGGAGATTTTCCTCATATTCAGGACACCTACTGCAACTACAGGTCCCTTAAAAAGGATACCTGACTTCAGCTATTTTAATCTGTGAGTTGAATCTTACCTTGTATTATTCATTTATCATCTTTTAGGAAGTGTTTGTCCTCATGAGTTTGTGCAGTGCCCAGAGCAGAAGGATCCTGATCCTGACTGAGATCCCCAGAACCTGCAGTTGGAGAGCAGTCAGATCCGATAATCAGATTGTTATTTCTATATTGGCTCTCCTTCAATGAAACTGTTATTCAGGCATGTTCAGTAGCTTCAAAACTATGCTGGATAGCTTCTTAACTGGAAATAAGGTGATATTTCTTGCGATGAGCACTACTTTAATGTAGATGATAGATACTTTGCTCAGGTGTATGACTACATCTCTAAGTGATCACATTTCATTGAAAATACATCAGTGTTTAGCATCTCTCTGACTTTTTCTGCTGCCTTGGAAGGGGAACAGGGAGAAAGAGTTTAGTCTTTTAGACTTTGCTGCTTCTTATTGATAAATGTCCTCTGTATTCCATACTTTAAAGGAATGTTCTTGTATCGTGATGAATAGCCCTTTTAGGCCCAGAATCAATTCAAACCTTTTCCATCCCAGTGCTTGAAATTCTTGGGAGGATATTCCAATTTCCATAGTCTTGTTCGTTGTTATGCAACTGCACCAGCATTAGCACTGAAATCAATCTTGATTTACATTTTGCTCCTGTCCAGGTGCTAAGAGCAGCAGCTTTTCAATACTTAGTTAGTGAACTTTGCATTAAATAAATTTTTTGGAGGATTTACTAGTCTAGCGACATAAAATCTGGAAAGTTATTATAAACTTTGATGCATATCAACTATGCTATATGTTAAAGCTATTCCATCCCTTTAAAATACATTGAATGTGGTTCTTGGTGTTTTTTTTCTTCCCACTTTTATTCTTTCGTGCTTGTATCCTGCTTGTCATTCTACAGCTGCTTAAAAAATGAACTCTCTTTTCCAGTTTTTCTTGGCACACACCACAAAAAGGTTCTGAAGTCCTAGAAGAAAGAGAAGGAACCTTGCTAATAAATATTCTGAAGGAAAATGTCTTCCCTGTGCTGACAGGTAAAAAATATTCCAGGCACTAATTAAAGAAAAGAAAATTATTTGAAACCCTGCTCAACCTAGGTACTGCCCTGCTATGTTCAGATTGCTCTTCCCAAACAAGTCCACTCAGATGTTAGCAGGAAAACACAATCCAGTGGCTTCTAATTATATCTAGCTTCTTTTAATACCTTGAACCTTCTTTGATTTGGACTTATACTTGCAGCATAACATAGAACATCTCTGAGTAAACCTAGCCATCTGTAATGTTATCATACATGAACCAGTCCCTGAAACATTCTTCATGGTGCTGGCCCTCAACCAGGAGCTGGAAACCAAGACAATTTCATGAACCAACAGCAGAAGAAAAAAAACCCACAAAACAAATGAATTTTGAAGAATTTATTTGAAATATTAATTAAGAAATATAGCAAAATAGTACAAATACAAATGCATATGCAGTGTAATTTTTATAAAAGCAGAATAAAGGATACTGATTTCTCAAAAAGTTAAGAATCTAAGAGCTAATATAAAAGCTAATCGGCTAGCCTGTATGGGATATATTTTCTCTAAGCTTTAGAGATGAAACTGTGATGATGTCAAGGTCTCCTTGCATATGCAGATGGGAACTGATGCATTCACACGACTCCAGCTGAAGGAGGAGTCCTCCTTTCCTTACTTCTTTTCTACCTTATAAATATGGCAAGTCTCTGTGCAGAACTTGTCACCCAGTCTTTAAAGTGTGAGGTTTTGTAGCCAACCTAATCATGTCCTCTGATCATTTTTTAACTGTGGTGCTGTAAAGTTCATTGCTTCTAGTGCCTCTTGCCACCTTACGATTTTTTCTTTTTATACTTCTTTCTTCAGTATGGATTTTTTTAACCTCAGCTAAGAAAGAAGAACAAAGAAAGCATTTTAAGGGCTACTCAAGGGCTACTACAAAAGTCTGTTAACATTATCATATACCTTCTAGCACACATTGACTATGTATGTTTTAGATCGGAACAGTTTGCACTTTGCACACAATGTGTTGGTTCTCCATGACTTTGGCACCTATGTTCTGTTTATAAAGCTACAGTAGTGAAGAGAAATATATATAGATATCTAAGGGCATGGTTTAGCCCATCCTTCAGTAAGCATCTTAGACAAGGCAGATGGTTTACTTGCTGATTTTATTTTTTTTCATTGACTGAGGTCAGATGTGATGTGGGATATGTGTGATTGGGAAAGGATAAAGGCAGGAGAGAACAGACAGGATTTGTAACCAGGTCTTTTCATATCACATGCAGCTCCTTTTAAAAAAACAAGGGAGAAATTAGTAGACCTCACAAGACCCCCGCTCCTGTTGCAGGCATCATGCCAGCCTTCCTTACAGCTTGATTTTCCTCTGTGCTGATTCCAGAATTTCCCCTTGCCCCCTGATGCGTGATGCCAATGTGACATCCTCTTAAACACTACAGAGAGAGATGGAGTTCAAAATATTTAAGAAATGGCTGAAAAGGCAACAGCCTGTTGTCTAACAGACTGAAGGAATGCAGTATGCAGTTTTTCAGGGAGCTTTTTGGGTCTCCCAGGAAAAATGAAGTAAGCACCATTCATTCTTTGAGCTGCCACATAGCTTTCTCTCATTAGCAAGTCTTCTTTCCTCCGCTTGCTGCGAGACCTGTGGTGATTCCACCAAGACATTCTCCTACTAGTCTCCTTGCCTTCCTTGATTTATTCCTTTGCATAAAGCTGAAGAAGCAGGTTTTTGCTGTCCATTGCTTTAAGACATGAGACTGATTTGTTCACTGTTAAAAATAAAGGATAATAAAGAAAGTACAGCCACTTGTGCTACCCATCTTAAATATTCCTAGCTTTGAATTCACCATCAGTAATAAGCTGGGGGGGAGCAGTCTGAGAGGGAAAATTACTGCTTTAACAATGCTCTTTTTATCAAATAATATGGAATAGTCTATTTCTTTAATGGGAAGGTAGGTCCTTGTACTTCACACCTCTGTAATTAGATCCTAAAAGAAGTCACCTTCAAGACGCATGGCTTGATTCCATCAGATGCTGCTAAGTTGTGTTGTTAATGGACAAGGAGAACATGAGAATGAGTAGCTGGTCAAAACACGAATATTCATTTTGGGGAAAATGTTTCCCCCTATTTTATAAAAGGAAGCTGTGGAAAAGAAGAAGAGAATTAACAGAGGCGTCTAACATCCAGTAATGTCAGTGGGAGGTAGGCATCAGGATATCTTTTTCATCTGAGTCTCAAAGTCTCATCCTACACCACATTGAGAACCCATGGCTAAGCTGGAAATTGCAGCCAAGCAATCTTAGAAGCAGCAACCTGACATTATGCTCATACTTGCACAGCCCTTTCAACACTGGTTTTTAAAATGCGCCTGAGTTCTCCGCAAGCATGTACGTACAGTGCCCACCATTGTCTTGAGTCTGCCTGTGTTTCTGTGTCCAGCTGGAAGGCAAGTATTAATTAGATTTTTTTTCATACATTTTGTTTGTTAAAAAGCACATGGACAAAGAAGGAGGGGAAGGGTCTGTGCTACATTTACACCCCGATAAGAGTCACTTGATTCTATGATTTGTTATGTGCAATAGGTGTTTCCTTGGAAAAGGATAATGGTGTTTGGGCGTGCTAGGATACAGCCAACTGCTCATCTTATCTTCCACTTGGCTGAGGGCTTAAGCAGTTTATTAGGTAAAGCAGTCCTTTAAAGTCGGCTCTGTACAGCATACCAGCACACGCTTAGGAAATTTGTCAGATAAGGGCTTTGAGGACACACTTTCGAGACTCCATGGAAGCTGCAGCTCAGAGCCAGCTGATTATTTGGGTTACAGAGAAATCAAAAATGCATCTGTGGACTGAAAGCGAACACTTATTTAATGCCTTTTTGAAAGATCTGTACCTTCTAAAGTTCTCATTGTTTGAAACTCTCCATTGCTATTTAATCAACAGTCATTAAATAAGTTTTAGAAGACTTACTGAAGGCTGAATACTGCTTTCGTTTCCTCCTTCTGTAATAAATGACTGAAACATCATAATTTTGGGTTCTGCTTTATAGACAGCTTCTCAGTGAGAAGAATCACCTGCATATAGGCTCCCAAGGAAAGAGATGACAATGAGAGACAAATCACATTTTCCACAGTTCCTCACTTTGTACACTTTTGTCTCTGTTTTGATTTTTTTTTTTTTTAAATGGTGAACTGGTTAGGATTTTATTACTGTTATTTCATTCACAAGGATGAGATGCCTCACTTTAACAATTTAAACATCAGGTGTATTAAGAAGTTGTTTTGTTCCCCCTGCAATTGGTAGACAAGGACCTCAGCATTTTACATGTCTACTTAAATGATTATTCCTATGTAAATGATGACTTACCTGCAGTGAAATATCTTGCCCTTATGTATCAGTTTCAGCAGAACTTCAGGTGGAAACTTTTTCCTTAGACTCGGGGTGGAGATTTCCTGTCAGCATTAAAGAGGAAAAGAAGGAGTAGCATTGTCTTACCATGGAATATACAGTAGCAGGGTGGTCTGAGAACTCATGTGAGATAAGAGAAATCTGTGTAGAAAATCCCTGTTCCAATGAACTACAAATTCCCTGAAGGCAAAGACCCTCACCCCCAAATCAGAAGGCAGTATCTCCTTTAGGACAACTGGGGTGAAAATTAAATTGAAATATAGATCTCCAAAGTCTTTGATAAGTTCCTGAAAGGGCATGCAACCGGCTATGTCATAATTTTCCTTGAGGCTTATGAAAAACCTGAAAATATCTTGGTTTTGTCTCAATATAGAAAGGAAAAAGTTTTCATATCTCAAACAATGCCATGGGATGAAGAAACTGATCCCTGCCCACATCTGGAGGGGATCTTAAAAGCTATATACAGTATTGGTACATAAAGTATTAGCTCTATAGTATGAAACAGTGTCACATACAGTTGATATAAGTAAACACTTCATATAACATTTATGTTACATAAACATTAGATATTCACAGTGTAGTTGTGAGCTAATCATCTCACATCTCAGCTAATAAGCCAAGGATCTCTTCACAGTCGATGGGAAGAAAAAGAGACATTTTTAGGGCACAATTAATTTGCCATATTTTGCAACGTGCTTTAGAGTGAGATGAAGTGCCTGTTTGTCTCTGGTGGCTTCATGGCAACCTATGGGGACTCACTGAAGTGTACAAATCTACATTGCAAAAGTCTACAGTTGGCCTGAAAAATCACCTCCTCAGCATCTATAACATAGAGGAGTGCCAAGTTCTAAAGAAAGCTTCTATTTTTAATTTATTTTATAAGGGAAGTTTCTCTTAATGAGTTCCCATTTCATATCTAATTCCCCAGCTTCTTGTCTGGGAAGATTTCTTTAGATAGGCCCTTGTAACATTAATGTTCTGGTCCAGGACTGCTTTCTTATAAAGTCTTGAGCTATCATCAGTATAGATATCCTTCATGTATAATGCACTCACAGCATTTCCCTCGTGTCCTTGCTTCTCTGCTGCTTTCTCATTTGTGTCAAGCCCCGAACATCTGAGCAGGATGTTTGGCAGACAAGCCTCCATTGTCCGCTCTCAACGTGGATTTCAGCTGGCTGGACCTTTGCGGTGCTTTGCTGGGCCTTCTCCCGCGGGGGCTCTGCGCTGGAGAGCCGGCCGCTTCTCTGTGAGTGCTCTGAAGGCTTATTTACAGTAAAGGAAGCAGTATCATCTCTTTTTAATGCCAGAGTAATAAGTGAGCCTAGATTCAGCCTACTTTTGAATAACTTGTACCGGGGTAACACCCAGGAGCTTTGCGCTGTGTGGATGCACTAGGCACATGCATAGGGTTTGTGCTATGTGATTTATAACCGAATATACACTGTGAGCTAAAACGTCACACTCTTTAGATCATTTTAAAAGTGTGTGTATGGGAAGCTGGAGACTTGGCGTGGGACTGAGTTGCTTAAACATGTGAGGTTAGTGTCTGTCCAGGTGCCCCAGGGTATCTGAGATATCCATGTGGGCTGGCAGGACCTAGGAATGTCTGAAGAGGCATCCGGAGCCAGGTCAGTTACTCTAAGGTATCTAAAATGGCACCAGGCACGCACTGAACCCTTTGCTCTCTCCCCTGGCTTTTTTCCCTATGCCACTTCACTAACATCACAGCTTGTGTCACAGCTTGTGTCACAGCTTGTGTCACAGCTCACCATTCATGTGTCCCTGCTTGTCACTCCCCAGCCATAATAAATAAAACTTTCTTCCTTGCCTTATTCCTCAGAAATGGCAGCAACAGACTAGTACAGCATTTCAATGCCCTGTCAGTTAATAACAAATCCAGCCAGGATTTATGAAATTTCCATTTACTTTATTTGGAAGTGTGCTGCCACTTGGCAGAAATCAGTCCAGGATACTGGAAGCTTGCAGGGACAGGGACAACCCACAACCTGGAGCAAAGGGTTCTTCAAGCACAGCAAAGATCGGTCACCACAGCCCTCAGAGCGATGTGTTTCATTGACATATTTTAGCCTACTTGACCATTAACCTTATTTGACCTATTCCATGATATTTAGCTCCATGATAATATTGTGCATTCCTCAGAAAACTTTTCCAAATACAGTCTGCTGCTTGGTGACAGTGCAGTTACAGTACGTACTTTGGCCGTATCCTTTTAATTAGAGATGGAAAAAAATGCATGTTTCTTTGATCAAACGTTTCTGGTACAATAAAATGGTGACACAGGGCCTTGCACAACAAATGAGTGACAGGGGTTCCTGTATTTTTGATGTGTTATTTTTACCTTTCTGCTGCTGGTTCTGGAATAGATATCAACTTGAGAGACAAATAATGTCCCTGGCAGTGTCTGAATATTATGCATTTGAACTAAAAATTGAAAGCTAATCCTCCTCAGAAGCCATGTTACAAGCACAAAGGGACTTGTTCTGGCTCACCCTATGCACTTGCAGTGCTGTGAGACACTTGGTATGCCTGCAGTGCACATAATTAGTAGCAATGACAAGTAAGTACGTTTGGTATTAAAAATAATAAAAGGCTCAGGTTGCTCATAGTTCAAAGTCAAGCTGTTTCCAAATTAGAGATGAAGCTTTCAGTCCTGTCGTCTTTGAGGGTAACCCTGATGGACATCAAGGTGCAACTCTTGCTTTTCTTTTTTTTAAGAAAGAAAAATATTTCCTCCAATATTTGCTTTTTGGGTTCAGTGCTTTTGGTGGGAAAGGAGACGGGAGCATCTGAGAGGCTTTGGGAAGGAGGGCTCCTGCAGTAGGAGGAAACAGGAGGAGTCCCAGTTTGAAGAGGAGGAGGTGGATTGAGAAGCTGAGTAGAGTCAAGGGGAGTTTGGGGATGTTTTAGGATGGTTGTGTGGTTGTAACCCAGGACTGGGGCAGGTAGAGGAGCTGAGGTGGGGACAACTTGCCGTGGAACAGGACAGCAGGTCCAAGGAATGAGGAAATGTGTTATTAAATGCTGACTTGCCACCTTTGAGTGCCACGGGGGTAGGAGACGGACAGAGGCGTGGGAGCAGGGCTACTGTAGATGGCATTAAAAATAAATTACTTTGATCTTCTCATAGCTGAAGGATGAAGCCATTAGATGCAGAATTAAAGGGCCTGCCTCTCTGTTCCTTTGTTGCAGAAGCCCAGGAGAAGTTAACTCCAGTTTTAGAAGGAAGAAGCACTAGAAATATGCTTGACAAGCTGCAGCCCTTCTCCAGCGAGACAAAAAGGGTGTTGGTTGAGTGGTGCAGGCCTGCTGTAGGTCTTACCCCGAGACAGGAGCACCTGGAAGGAGATTGGTCCTGCAGTTACTGTGCAGGTAAAGTTCAGGTCCCCTCCTTTGAACTCCTGGAGGAAGTAGTGGTAATGAATGCTGGTTTTGCCCTTGGAAAATCCGGTTTCTGGTAACACTTTTGAAAGCTGATTACAGCTTTGCCTCACGTCATACCCCCGGATGCCCTCTAGCCACCCCATCAAGTGAAAGCCATATTCATAAATATGTAGCTATGGTGTAGATTTGGACCAGCTGTCTTCAAAGATGGAAATATTGATTGAACATAGCAGATCAAAGGCTGAGGGGAGAATACTTTTTACTGAACTTAGGAAGCTTATATATTGCTCCCCGGGGAAGAGGCTGCCAATCCTAATTTATTTGTCATTTAATTCCTGCTGATCTAAATTTTCTATGACAAATAGTTTCATTTAATTGTGTCACCTCTGGCTTGTATGTGCCACAAAAAGAACTTTTCATTTTAACAGTGGGCAACAAAGGAGTAAGAGTTTTGAGAGATAATGTCAGGGGAACTTGCAGAAACTCAAACTATGGGAGGTCATGCTTTTTATATTAGGGAGAAATTATACTAGATAGGAACATAGTCTTGTAGTTTTAAAGAGAATTTCTTTCCAAACAACATTGTGCCTTTAGCATGGAATTTAGCTAAGCTCTTCCAAGCCTTTACATGGCTTTCTGAACTCAAGAATATTTGCTTTCAATAAAAAGGGAAATAATAATTCTGGAGATTAATTGTTTGGTAATATGCACTGGCACATACTGATGGCATCTGTATCTAATGGAAATACAATGAAAATGGGCCTTTGTAGATTAATTCAGCTAAAATAAACAACTAGAAAACAATCTGGATTCCTGGCTAAAGCTAAAAGAAGAAAATAAAATTAATGTATAGAGGGATTATCTTTGGCAAATTTCTCTTTCTCTTTTCTCTCTCAGATTACATTTTGGCTGTTTTTTCAGAGCTAGCCTGATGTTCCTTCCACTGGAAGTGTTTGTGACTGGTGTTAGAAACGCTGTCTGCAGCAAGAATGTCCATGCAGTACCAATGTGCTGCATCCGCTATAAACGTACTGCAGCAGCATAAAAGGCAGTTTGTGTGTTTCCAGCTTCTCTCTGTAATATGCTTACTGTGAAGTAGAGTGCCCTGGAGAAAGACTGCTCTGAGCCGACATATCCTCCTCCCTGCATGACAGGTTTCCCCCAGCACAATGACATCAGGGGCTCTGTGCCTCCACACAGCCGTTCATGCAGCTGGTGCCAGGAACAGACCTGATGCTCTACATACCAATACCATCCTCTCTGCAGGAGTGAAACTCTAAACCTGGGTTCCAAATTCGGTGCTCAGCTCCAAATGGATGAAAAGATAATTTTTTTTGATTGTGTCTTTAAACTACTTATTGTGCAATCACAAGAAATACTGAGTTAAGGTTTCTAAGATCACATTTTGTGTTTTAAGTAATAATAATAAAAAAAACATGCTGCAGTATTAATATTATGATTTCTCCTCACAATGTACTGATTTTCCAGCAGAAAATGCATTTCTGGAGACATAGAGGGGATGTAATTCAAACTATTAGAAAAAACATTGTAGGCTATAAGGTACATGACTTGTACATAAAGTGCATGACTGAGCAGTGATTGGCTTAGGAAAAGAGAGGATTATAGAGAGACTACCACAGAAGCTTTATCAAGTTCGGGGGATGTGGCCAGTATATAGGATGGAGATTTTGGAGCTGACAATGGTTGCATGAACACCAGAACTACAACCAGCGTAGTTCATAAATAAATTATTCTCCTTGAGAGACAGAGCTTGCTACACCAGAGGTTCAGGTAGGCTAACATAACAGCACTGGCCTAGAAACATGCACTCACTTTTCTACGGGGCACACTGTGCAATAGAGCATGATGTACCAGCATGCCTGGAGCCACCTCTACAATCCATTGAGCGTTGCAAACCTGCCCAGTTTCTGTAGGCATCTTTTGGGGAGAAACTTTGCTTTGCAGCACACACTGCAATGATTTGCAAGGCAATGTGTCAAGCATGCTAAATGTTAAAACAACACATGCAATTTTCTGTCCTGGTGTTCTTTCTGCAACATGGTATTTCCAGGTGCATTGGGAAAACATAATTGAGGCTGTAGTCAATCACTGCAGAAATGTCTGTCATGTTTTAAAAGGTTGCTTCCTGTGGTTGCCGTTCCACTACCCTCGGCTAGAGATTGTGTGTAAAACTGATGGAATGAGCCTTGTGAGTGCTCCTCAGGGTTCACAGTGCAAAGTCAGCATAGCCACCTAAAAAACTGCCCTTGAAAAGGGATATGTGAAACATGCCTAGCTTTCAATCCTCTTTTCTTTATATTTTGGAGAATTTGTTAATTCAAAAGACATGTTGTTTAAGGACCCGGCTGGTGTGTGTCAAAATGTTCACTCCGTTCAGGAGAGCAAGGTGAATTTGGGGGATGTGCTACAAAGATGTGCTGAGTAAGGATGCTTTGCTGGGTGCAGGCCAGGGGAGGCTAGAATCCCCAAAACTCAACACTTAGCCTGGGATTCACCAAGGACCAGCAGAGGGTTTTGGAAAAAAACATGGCAAATATTAATGAATGCCTGCAGAGCTCAGTCCACTATTTTTGCTGTCCTTCTGTCTTATTTTCTGAGTTTCTGACATTATCAGGCTTCAAATCATGCATTACCCTGGACTGATAGCATTCCTGGTTTAGCTGGGCTTTCTCCATGCTTCTGCGTGTTGTTCCAGACTCTCAGGAGCAATATATTTATTTTGCTGTTAATAAAAAAACAGATTACCTCATTGTTCTGCCCAGTAAGTTGGTAATATAAGTCTTGTTAGTCAGCCATCAGATCCATGCTTTATGTCTTGCCAGTGCATATATTTTCTTGTAGTTGATCAAAACAAATAAGTAAACAGGATAACAAAGAACTATTAAAAATGAGCTTTATTTAATCTGCTTCTGATAAAGTTTTAAAATCACACTAGGAAATGAAGAAAATTTTTATGAGGTGGAAAAGAGAGAAGGTAATATATCATTTTCCTCATACTGCTTCACTCTGCCTTCTTGGTGCGGTAGGAGGAAAGACTTTAAAGCAGTTAATGTTTCATGGTTTGCCAGAAAAAACTAGGAACATAAAGCATCAGATTCAAAGGGACTTTCATGATCACAGTTTCAGATCTTGAGGTATCACTAGCATCCACAGAGAAAATCTATCAAGGTTCATCTTAAAATTGGCATGTTTCTTGACTCCTCAATCTGTATGCACACTTCTACTGGGACGCTGTCCCAGACCCTCATGCTTGCCATGCTTAGAAAGCTGCCTTTTGTTTGCAGCCTAGAAATATCCATTGTTAGTGTGTGGCCTTTCTGATTCAACCGTTTAGAGTATGTCTGTGAGATCCCTCACATAATGCGGGAGTTATGGCTCATTTTTCCAGAGGGAAGAGCTTCCCAAAAATGTTTTATGAGGCATCAGGTCCTTGATACAACATGGGTGGGCTCTGTCTGAGGAATTGAACAGAAGAGAATCAGATGGGCTCTCTTGGTGAGCTCCACCTGTGCTGAGCTGTGCTATGACATGCTGATGCTATCAAGAAGAGCAAGAGGCCCCATATCCCTTTATTCTCTGTAAATCTTGTGCAGTTATTTCCCAAGTAGGAACAGGAATTCAAGGGAGAGAGGAGCTGATGAATGGCAGACTCAACAATAATCTGGTTTTGCAGCACTGTAGGTCATTTGGGTTAATGAACTCACTCCTGGCTCACACGCAGCCCTACAGACACGCATGTGCAATTTGATGATTTGGCTTATTCTCAAGTCCCCTGTATAGGAGCTTTTTTATATGGATGTCATCTGTTGGTCTTTACAATCTGTACTTCATAATGGGGATTATAGGCTATTTTTCCCCACTTCATTTACTGATACCTTTTGCTTTCATTACAACGGTTATCTCTTCTTTGTTTTCCCCCTGTGCCTTCCTCCTTTCGTTCAAGAAAACTACAGAAGAATGTATTTGGGGATTATCTTTATATTTGACTGAGAAGCTCTGTGTGTTTTTCATAGTTTAGTTTGAGTATCAACATTATTTCCTTGAATATGAAAAACACCACCTTGGTTTCATCCCAGAATTTTGTTTATATGTATTTTAAAATACGACTAAAGCTAACCTACACAACATTTTTTTGTGATGCACAGGAGAGCCTGTAAACTCTTCTACTAAAAATAGTTGAACTTTCTGTATCAACATTGGGTTTTATTGAAAATCATTGCTTCATTAAAATTGAAATGTTACAAGCAAAGATATTTTCCATTAAAAAATATATAGCACACTATCCTTTTGAGAAAGGTATTATTTTCTTAGTTCCTAATTGGTTTTAGGACACTGAAAATAAAAAAGAAATATATATATTTGAAACAAAACTCTTATTAAGTCATTTATTTATTTATTTACTTATTTATTCTAAGAAAAGACCTGGTTTCTTTATCCACAAAAGTTAAAGGGCTGATGAGGCATTAAGAAGCAAGAGGGAAACACCTGACAATTGCCTGAAGGGATTTAGGGTGAACTTCTTTTAAAAAATGGTGTAGCTGGTAGCCTAGTGAAGTGGCTCTATACTCATGCACGCAGCTTGAGAAACAAAGAGGAGGAGCTGGTAGCCACTGCCCAGATGGAAAACTATGACCAGAAACTTAGTGGGATGAATCACACAGTTGGAGTGCTGTGATTGATGGCTCCTGAATATTCAGAAGGGACAGGCAGGAAGGAGAGGTGAGGCGGTTGCTTTTTATGCTAAAAATGGGATTGATTGCACAGAGCTGTCTTTGAAGAACAGCAATGGGCAGGTCAAGAGCTTATGGGTGAAAATTAGAGATCCAGCCAACAAAGGAAAATCCCTGGTTGGTGTCTGTTGCTCACTAATGCAGAAGAACTTACCACAGAGGCCAAGATCGGGTAGGCTGTAGCCTGGGCTGCAGCAATCATGCCCTGGCAGGATTCCCAATCTTGAGTGGTACAGGATGGGTAAAAAGTAGTGTCAGGACCCTAAGCCTCAGAAAGGCAAACTTTCAGCTATTTAGGGTGCAAGTGTGTGGGATCCCTTGGGAAACTGCCCTCAGAGGTAAAGGAGTGAACAAGAGTTGGGAGACATTTAGAAATTTTTCTTACGGTGCAAGAGCTCTCAATGCGCAAGAAGCCAGGCAGGGGAGGCAGGAGGCCAGCTTGGATAAGGCAAGATCTCTTAGCCAAGCTAAAACACAGAATCAAAATGCATAGGCAGTGGAGGCAGGGATACAATTCCTGGGGAGATTATAGGGATATGGTCTAAGAGTGCAGGGAGGGGGATCAGGAAAGCCAAGGCACAGCTGGAGCTGGACTTGGCTAGGGTCATAACAAGTAACAAGAAGGGTTTCTTCAGGTGCATAGGGCAACAAAGGAAGATGAAAGAAACTGTACCCCTCCGATGAGTGAAATGGGAGACCTGGCTACAACTGACATGGAGAAGGCTGAGGTACTCAACAACATTTTTGCCTCAGTTTTCACTGGCAAGTGCTCAAGCTACACCACCCAATTCACACAATCCAAAGGCAGGGACTGGGAGAAAGAAGAACTGCCCACCATAGAAGATCAGGTTTGAGACCATCTAAAGAACCTGAATATGCACAAGTCCATGGACACTGATGAGATTCATCCGAGGGTCCTGAGGAAACTGGTGGATAAAGTTGCTAAGCCACTATCCATCATATTTGAGAAGTTGTGGCAGACTGGTGAAGTTCCCAGCAACTGGAAAAGGGAAAACATAACCCCCATTTTTAAAGAGGGGAAAAAGGAAGACCTGGGGAACTACAGGCCAGTTAGTCTCCTCTCTGTGCCCAGCAAGATCGTGGAGCGGATCATCCTAGAAACTATGCTAATCCCATGGAAAATAAGGAGGTGATTGGTGGCAATCATGCCTGACAAATTTGGTGGCCTTCTATGACAGGGTTACAGCATTGGGAAGAGCAACTGACGTAATCTACCTGGACTTGTGCAACGCATTTGACACTATGCCACACAACATCCCAGTCTCTAAAATGTAGAGACATAGATTTGATGGGTGGACCACTCAGTGGATAAGGAATTGGCTGGATGGTCGCACTCAAAGTGTTGCGGTGAACGGCATGATGTCCAAGTGGAGACTGGTATGAGTGGTGTCCCTCAGGGATCCATACTGGGACCAGTGTTTGTTGGGGACATGGACATGCTCAGCAAGTCTGTGGATTACACCAAACTGAGCAGTGTGGTTGATACTCTAGAGGCAGGGGGTGCCATCCAGAGGCAAACCATGTGAACCTCATAGAATCATAGCATCATTTAGGTTAGAAAAGTCCCTTAAGATCATTGAGAGCAACCATAAGCATTAACACTACAAAGTCCACCACTAAATCATGTCCTAAGCACCAGTGTTATGAAGTTCAACAAGGCTAAGTGCAAGGTCCTGCACCTGGGTTGGGCAATCCCAAACATGGGTACAGTCTGGGTGATGAGTGGATTGAGAGCAACCCTGCGGTGAAGGACTTGCATGTATTGGTGGATGAAAAACTGAATACGAACTGGCAGTGTGTGGTCACAGCCCAGAAAGCCAATCACATCCTTGGCTGAATCAGAAGAAGCATGGCCAGCAGGTCAAGGAGGGTGATCCTCCCCCTCCTCTCTTGTAAGATGCCACATGAGTACTGTCATCAGCTCTGGGGCCCCAAGCAGAAGGAGGACATGGACCTGTTGGAGTGAGCCCAGAGGAGGGCCATGAAGATGATCAGAGGGCTGGAGCACCTCACCT
Source organism: Phalacrocorax carbo (assembly GCF_963921805.1). NCBI lineage: Eukaryota > Metazoa > Chordata > Aves > Suliformes > Phalacrocoracidae > Phalacrocorax > Phalacrocorax carbo. The sequence continues at coordinate 6,231,008 of NC_087516.1, read as the reverse complement.
ACCAGGACATGCTGAGAGAGCTGGCATTTTTTAGCCTAAAGAAAGCTCAGGGGAGACCTTCTGGCAGACTTGCAGCACTTAAAGGGAGCCTACAGGAAAGGTGGGGAGGGATTCTTTGTCAGGGAGTGTAGTGTTAGGGTGAGGGGTAATGGTTTTAAACTGAAAGAGGGTAGATTTAGATTAGATCTTAGGAAGAAATTCTTCACTATGAGCGTGGTGAGGCACTGGCACAGGTTGCCCAGCGGAGCTGTGGATGCTCCATCCCTGGAAGTGTTCAAGGCCAGGTTGGATGGGGCTTTGAGTAACCTGGTCTAGTGGAAGGCGTCCCTGCCCATGGCAGGGGGGTTGGAACCAGAAGATCTTTAAGGTCCCTTCCGACCCAAACCATTCTGTGATTCTATGATTCTAAAACTATTTAAAAAATACCCATTTCATAATTAGTTCATAAATGGCAGTTAAAATATTTTAAAACTATTTCTTTCAAAAATTACTTTCAAGAAAAAAAACCAAGTTATTTAAAAGCATTGCATTTCTCTGAAAGTTACTGACACTGCAAAATACCTAAACCAATCATTAAGGCCTCACAAATCCATACTCCTCAAAATTACGATTGACCTAAAATCTTGAGCATACCAGTATCTCAGGTTGTCTTGGGAAGGGAGGAGGGAAATTGTCCATAGCAGTATAAATCACTGAAAACTGTTTTGGGCCAAGTGCTTTAGACAGCCACACAGATAAAAAATTTGCACTAGGTATAAAGTCAGTGGAAGACTTTCAGTTGATGTTGCTGGTCTCTGGATCAGGCATAAAGCTAATTTCCTACACTTTCTCTTCTTCTGCTTCATGTGGCAGATTGAGTTATGTTTGTCATGGGAATGGAGTGACATTTCATCTGACCAAGCACAGAGATCAGCATCTGAGCTCCAGCCTGCCATTAGGCTCCATATGAGGAACAAGTATTTTGGAGGCATGATTAATTTCATGCCAAAGTAGGCCAATTGTATTGTTTCCTAAGTGTGTCCATTATTCTCCAGCCAGGTGCCAGCTCCATTAGAGGCAGTTTCACTGCAGATGTTGAGTCTGGTAAGATGAATCACACCCATTGTGTGTTAGAGCATGCCTACATTGCACACTGCAGAGTTACCTCTGGTACAAGCTGGTTAGTTCATATATCATGAGGCAGAAAAGCTAGCTTGGCTACCCAGGTCACAGACAGTATCTTAGTTTCACTTTTCTGGGCAAACTACTCCAATACATCTTGCCTTTTGATACGTCAGTGGACCGTATCCACTTACTATGTTGTTGTATACAACACATCAGCCTCATCTCTTTTGCGCTTGAGGAAGCCACTTAATGAGTTCATCTAGTTACACACATTGTACATGGGTTAAAAAATTAACTGCATCTAGAAAAGGTCTATTGGATCTTCTAACACGATACCTCCTCCAGCTCTTAAAGTCCCTAAACCTTAGATTGCCTAAACCTTAGATTGGGGATAGGCGGCATGTTGAGGAAAGCATCACTCTACACTTTCCCTAACCATGCGCTGCTGGATGTGGTTGAAGAAGTTTTTCTTTTCCATTGATCCTTAATATTGCTTTGCTGAACTTTGTGGGTGTTTTTTCATACAAGAGACGCAGAGAGCAGAGTGCAATTCAGGAGGAATCTGACAAAGCCCACACAACAGGAAGCAACAGATTAGGAAAAGCAACTCCATTCAGCCACATAAAATGTCATTTTGTGTGCAGGTGACACTTTCACATTATCAGCAGATGACAGTGTGTTGCCTTAGACCTTTGACAAGCTTTTATCATAGGTCAGCACAGGCAGAAAGCAGAGTGTGCATACAGACTTCTGGGGAAATACTGCAAATCTAAACTGCCTGAACACCAAAGGCCTTTGTATTACAAATAATGCTTTATGCTGAAGTGATCACATTTTACTTGGGGAAATTTCCAACACATTTATTATTTAAGTAAAATTGACAATGTATTTTCATCTAATTTCCTGATTCAAAAACTTACATTTTTGAAAGATCCAAGACCACATTCATTACTGTCTTTCCACATAAATATTTTTGCCAGGTTGATTTTTTAGTTTTAAATAAGCCAAAATTAGGTACAGATATCTAGAGCTCTGTGTTCCTATTCTTAAAGTAAAATCTGTGAAACTAATGGAGTGAGACTGTTTAATGAGACAAAACTCATTAAGATGGTAATTCTTCCCTGCATACTGTATCCCCTTACTCCTTCTGAATATTTAGCTAGTAGCATCAAAGATTTAGAGAAATATTTTGTGAAGTTTATTTGCTGGGTCCAAAATACGAATAAAACCTTACAATAATTTTCAATATGCTCAGCTAACGACAAAAGTGCTCATGAATCAAATATATATGTTGTCTGAAAGACTTAAGAAGAAGTAGAGACATAGGCCAAATCTTCAAGAAAGGGAGATTGAGGGAAGGATTTCTGAAGCTCTCAGGGCTTACTAAAACAAGCCAACAAATTTCAGGCTTATGCTAACTTTAGCTTATAAGCAAATTTCAGCACTCAGAATGATTTGGTTGCAGATGGCTATCTGGATGGTGGCTTTATGCTTCTGGCTGAGGTCTGTAAAAGTCTAGAGCTGATATACATATGCATTACTGACCTTTTGTTTTCCATATTTGGAGTTCACCTCTAGTGACCCTGCCCATATAACTGGTTTTGAATAATTTTTCATGTACTTCTCATTCCAAATCTGTAGAAAGCCAAGTCTAGTTGTCTGAAATATATAAATTTCTTTTAAAAGTGCATAATTAATGAAAAACCCACCTGTCAAAAGGGGTCCATCGGTGCAGAAATCCAAACTAAAACAGAAAGCAAGGTTCATGAATTATCCTTTAACATGTTTAATTATGGAGTTTAGCTGTATGAACACAAGAGTCTGGTGTCATTTGTGATACCTGAGACAGTCAGATAAAACACAGGACCTATGGGAGACTGCTGGTCTTTTGGAGAAGAAGCTGAAGGCCTGGGGAGTCATGGTAGGGGAATTTTGGTGCCCTAAGTTTAGGAAGACTTTACAAAGGCACATATAGAAACTAAATTAACATATCAGAGGATGCTTTTGTCTCAGTTTAAAAGAATGGTGCACAAAAATCTTGAGTAATCCAACTGGTATTTGGGTAGATGCAGTGTCCAAAGGCTTCTTTGGAAGATCCTTAGGTACATACAGTTCTTCCTGTACATAACTGGAAGCAACCATGGCAGAAATGTCTCTTCCCACAAAAAGCCATTTGGAAAATACAGAGGGATTCACCTAAGATCTTGTTCAAGTTAGTCATTTATGTTTTCTCCTGTGGAAAGATAGATAACATGGGAAAATTTACTTTGACTATGCGTGCAAGTTGTAGGTGGCTGCAATGAGGTGGAGACCAGCCCGTCCCAAACATCCTGGAAGTCCCAAGATCAGCTGAACCCTCCAGGTGCTTAAGCGAAGGAGTGAGGTTCAAAGCCTGAGTCCGTTTCAAGTGCATGCCTGAATGTTTCTTTCGTTAGCTTGTAAAGGAGACACAGGGACTATCCCCTTCTCTTTTGGGTGTTTCCTATTAGTTAGCACAAGCATCTCAGCAATTTGTGTGCAGCAGCTGTGACATCCCGCTGTCTTCCCTGGGCTCTCCCATCTCTGGCTCCTTTCCAGATCCCCCACTAGCTGTAAGGCACAGGGGGGGTGAACATCCTTTTGTCCCACCTTGGATTTGCCACTCCTCCGTTCCCTTGAAAACATCTCTGTGTGTGTCCTCCAAGCATTAGCCTTGCTTGCCCTGATGTGTGGAGGAAAATATGGCAAGGGAAGGGGCTAAATGAGCTTTGCAGGCTGCAGTCAGAGACCCCCCACGGCCCTGCGCCAACCACACGGCACGGTTCGGGGACTGGCACCAGATGATATGTGGTCTCCCTCAATGCTTTCTGAAGTCCTCCCTGCAGGGTGCTAAGAAACAAGACAGCTGTCTGTATATTTTCAGAATTTGTTTCCAGTCTTTTACTTCAGTGGCTGTGCTGGGCTGCACACACCGCGGGGGTACTGCTGAGGAAGACCAGGGTACCGCAGGGTGGGGAGTCACTCTGGGAGGATGAATCGCACAAGCCTAACCCCTGCTTTAACCCATTCAGCGATGTGGCTTTCCTATTCCTTTCTGATATTTGGACTATCCCAATGCAGTACAATCTCCCTTTATTTCCAAAGAACAAATATTCATATATTTAGCATTTGCCTCAATTCAGTGTACCTTATCGCCTTCATGCCGTCCTCCAGTGCTCCCTCCCCACTTCTCCCTTTGATGAGCAGCATTAAAAACCATTAAAATTTTAAAAATAAATGACAAACAGATAAAGAAAACACCTTTTGAAAAGCCCACTTCCCCCTCTCTTTTCAACTGCGTCCACCTTTGAGCTATGCTAACAGATACAGCATCTCACACGTTTGAATTTGTCTCAGAAACACCCAGGGGAGTATAAGAGGGTGAGGTAGGAAGAGGTCTGAGCCCGTCAAGCCTGTGATGATGCTCACATTGACCCGGCTGGGAGATTTCTCAGCCAGCTGCTGCAGAGGCACCAAGAGACCTTTTCACCGTGCGGTTTCTCATCTTGCTCAGACCAAGTGGGTGCGCGGCAGAGGTATAACTCAGCTTGTGAAAGCAATACAGATGGATTAGCTTGGCAGTATAAATGTGTTAGCACAGCACCTCAGCTAATAACTTCTGAATCAAGCAGCTGTTTTGCTTCTGTCCTGAAGCATGTCCAGCTGGGCTTATTCTGAGAGCGTGGTTTGACTGTGTGTATTGATTTGCTCCTGGTTCATCCCTGAGCAGCCAGTGCTTCCTTTGAGACACGATACAAAAGATCATACAGGGAGAAATGGGAAGGCAGAAAAATCAGCTCCCCCTGTTACTTATTATTGCAGGATTTAAATGGTTCAAACCCACTGCCCAACACTTTAAAAAAATTATTCTTTAGGAACAGTGTACAATGTTATGGGTTCTTCCAGGACCAGGACTTATGACACCAGAATATCCAGCGATTGCAAAGCACTAAATCAACTTCTCTAGCTGAGATCACTGTGCAAACATGCAATTTACAGCCTCCCGTAGCAGAATGTCAACGACATAATTCCTTTTGCACGAAGAACTGATGAATGCTTTTGTATTTACAAGAATGCATAGAGAAATCCAGAACGAGACATGCTTTATTGCCCTGCGTGTGTGCTGATCAGCACACCAAGGGAATTGGTTTAGTGGGCAATAAGCTGTTAAAAGACTGAGGCCCTGGTAGCTAATATCCAAAGAACCCAACTGCTCGGGGCTTTAATGTGAGCAGTGGGTCTCATCAGCATTAATGACTTATCTTCTATTCTGCTCTCACATGGAGAGACAAATATAAGCCTTTTTTGAGAAAATCCCTACATTTTACTAAATATAATACAATGGAATTATGACTGAACTAATCATAATTACTTTTTGCAAGTTCTTTTACCTAATTATTGTCAGCCACATGCATCAGTGAATTTATCAAATCTGTTAACACCCCTCTGGAAATGAAACGGTGCATTGCCCACTTCAGTTGTGGAAGGAAAATTATTAGGAGCCTTTTGGCTTCTTGTCCAGACTAGTTAAGTTCATAATAAATGGGTGGGACTCTTGCAACTGTCAGCAGTGCAAGCCCTGCTTGCTTCGTTCCTTCTAATCGTTATTAAATGTTCAATTTAGAAGATGGAGGCCAATCGTCTTCTTTGTTTGATCTGTCTTGGGTGACAGTGATGTCAGTGCAGTAAAGCTTTTGCATTTCCATAAATATGGCACTTGTCAGATCTCATCAGCCTTCTGCAAGGTCGCATGAAAGCACAGCTCTCTGCTGTGGTTTGGAGCAGTTGTCAAGGAGTAATCAAGTTTATGGCTTTGAGACTTCATTCAAATGTGCACGGCTTGAAGGGGTCCTTTTATAAATGAAATTTTGGTCCTGCTCCTCATTAGGCAGCTCACAATTTTCAAGGGATTTAGATTCTATTTCCAACTTTATCAGTACAGGCTGATGCTGTAAAATTCATATCTGCATCTGATTTATCCTCCAGTTGAAAAGTTTCCAGGGGTTTTCTGAATTTATCGCACCTCGAGGGTCGCTGTTGTCCTTGATTTAGATTGACTATTGTTTACTCATTTATGAAATGTCATCAAATAAAAATTAAATTAGACAACAAGAATATGTTTGACGGTCAGTATATTCAACTTCAGTAACATAAAGATCACAAAGAATGGGTACTTCTCCTGAGTACTTATGATGCACTAAAAATATAGATTTGGGGAGTACAGCTATGTAATTAAAATGTGTTAAATATTAATATATTGTATATACATATATTAATTAGAATATTTGCACTCAATTTATTTTTAATAATTACATATTTTGCTCCTTTTTGAGGTTCCCTGTGGCTGATTTCAGCCCTCATAAAAACTCTATGAGTCTTTTAAGTGTCATTTATACTATAGAAATCAATTCAGAGAAAAAGATGCTGCTGCATCAGTGATGAAGAGAACAGAAGAAGAGGTGACGTTTGAAGAGATGGTTTTAAAAAAGACAGGAATGTTATTTACTGGGTCACTCTCTTGGATTTTGGAAGCAACATGATAGAGGGTATAAATCACAAACTGGGAAAAGGAGAAGGGAGTAAAAATGGAGGAGGCTTAAGAAGAACAAAAGGAAATGGAGAGGGAGCAGGTGAGTGAAAGCAAAAAGATAGGTATTTGAAAGATTAATTAGAGTCTTACAGGTGAGAGCAAAGAGCAAGGATGTGATGGATATGCAGCTCGTTTCCTTTGAGAAAAAGCTGACAAGTGTAATGGAGTGCTTTTGGAAACAAGACGTCATCAGTGAAGTTCACTGGTGCTGGATATATTATGGAAAATAGTCCAGGAAGGTTCAAAAAGCACTTAAACATGAGAAAGAAGGTCAGCAAAAGCTCTCCATTACACTTGCTACTGATAGTGTTTTGGTTTTATTTTTTTGTGTGGTTTTCTTTTTTTTTTTCCTTTTTTTTTTTTTTTAAATCAGACCCCTCTTTAACATAATGTTGAGTCTGGGTTAAAATAAGATTTTTTTTTCTTTCCTCACAGAATTTTTTAGTTTTCCTTTGAGAAAATGAAAAACAAGTCTCCTGAAATTCTCCTCTCCCCCCTCCTGTGCCAGGTTTTGAGCAATGGCATTTTCATTTGGGATGATTTCCGTTTTTTTATTAAACGGCTTTTGGAGGAAGAAATAGAACATCATTGACTTCAGACAACAAAGTACAGATGAATCTTCATCATTTGGCATTATGCAAGGCTTTGCCCTCTGTGCTACACAAAGGACAGAAATATGATTCAACCTTCCACAGATTTGGCTGAGAAAGGATTTTTTGCTTATGTGAGATTTTCCCTCTGTCTTTCACTAAAACCAAAATCTTTTAACTCATTATTCTTTCACTAAAAAAAAAATGTTTCACAAAAGTAGGAATGTAGAGCAAAGAGAGACAACCTAAATGATCAAACAGTTCATTAATGAAACATATTTTCATAAGCTAGCTTTGATTCATCTCCATATAAGTTAATTATCCTCCTTCCTCATTCTCAGAAAAGTTATTGCAGAATTTAACTGCTCCATAAGGATATTCTTCCTGTTGCTGGCTAAACTGATCTATAGTCAAATTCCACTCTTGTCTTCTTGGAGCTTATTGTCCTGTAGCTCAAACAGCTAAATTTTACTGAAAAATAATTTTCAATAGGAAAGAAAAAATCAGAAAGGACATTTCAATCAGCTTTGGTTGTGAAACTTATTTGGCTGCACTCGATCTCTGAGAAAGAAGATCCAAGGTTGTGACCAAATCTCACTGTTGTCTACATAAACATGGGCCTCTGAATACGCAAAATGCTTTTCTTGCTCCGTGAGGTCTTAGCCCCTAATAGGGAGCTTTCAGGGAAGCCAAAATTTTAGGCGTAAGACTTATGAATCCAGCAGTGCAAATATGAAGCTCACTTTTCTCTTCTGCACAAATTAAAGTTGACAGAGAAATGCCAAACTCAGGATTCATCTTTGTGTTGGTGGGTGATGTTAATGCAGCATTTCCTTCCTGTCTGCTTCTCTACAGGTCTGACACAAAGCCAGCCAGATAATCTAGGAGAAATTCCACACTGGCTTTACAAGAAATTCTTATACTCTGACTTCACTTCTTTGCATTACATTAGTTTAGGCCTTATCGAGTTCAGTGCTATATCCTTACCTATGAGATATATGAACACATTAGACTAATTTACCCATACAGAAAACTAATAGGAGCTGTGGGTGTGAAGAACTCAGTGGTATCGAAAAGAAAGTGTGTAGTGTATTGTAATTTTAAAAGCTGAATAATACTCTAAATGCACTGTTGTCGTTTAACCCAGCAGGCAGCTAAACACCACACAGCTGCTTGCTCACTCGCCCCCGGTGCGATGGGGGAGAGGATCAGAAGAGTAAAAGTGAGAAAACTTGTGGGTTGACATAAAGGCAGTTTAATAACTAAAGCAAAAGCTGCACACACAAGCAAAGCAAAACAAGGAATTCATTCACTGCTTCCCACGGGCAGGCAGGAGCTCAGCCCTCCCCAGGACAGCAGGGCTCCATCACATGGGAAGACAAACGCCATCACTCCAAATGTCTCCCTTTCCTTCTTCTTCCCCCATCTCTATGAGCTGAGCGTGATGTTACATGATGTGGGACATCCTTGGGGTCAGCTGGGGTCAGCTGTCCCAGCCGTATCCCCTCCCGGCTTCTTGTGCACCTGATAGAGCATGGGGAGCTGAAAAGTCCTCCACTAGTGTAAGTCCTGCTCAGCAATAACTAAAACACCAGTGTGTTATCAACATTATTGTCATACTAAATCCAAAACACAGCCCCATACCAGCTACTGGGAAGAAAATTAACTCTCTCCCAGCTGAAACCTGGACATGCACATACATAATGTTTTATCTAAAAAGATAAAACCAATATAAGAATTTTGAAGTTTCTCAGGAGGAAACTTTGTTCTGATTATTTTCGCTGGTTATAAACAAAAGTGAAACTTGAAGATACTGGAAGAAGTTTGAAGACACTTAGAAGTTTGCTGCACTTTTAGTAATTGTTTTTATTTTTGTTATTATTAATAGTAGTGCTTTCATGCTACTTAAAGTTTCAAAGGTAATAGCTAGGAAAGCTTGATTTTAATTTCATCAAATAATGAGTTATAGATCAAACGATCCTAAATTAATAACAATGACAAATGGCCCCAAAACTGCTCTTGAACATAAAAGGAAACAACTTAATTAAATGTTATGTCATCAAGAACCCCTGTAAGAGCTATACCTCTCTGATCACAGCTCTGTAATTTTTCTCATCACTGTTAATAAAAAGCAAAGTTAAAATGCATATGAAGTTTTAATTAAAAAATCTGTGTAATGTTGATGTTATTTCTACAGCTCAGTGCTCATCAAGTGTTTTAAGATTTAGGCCAAAGCCACAAGTACCTCTATGAAAATGAAAGCAAAAAAGAGAAGGAGAGAGAAACAGAACCAAGAGAGAGCAGGAGTGGATTAGAATAAAGTACAGAGATGAAGTTTCCAGTATATACACATGGTGCGAGGGTGGCCAGAATGGCTTGGCATAGGCTTCTCCTAGACAGGATGGCTGTTTAGAGTGAAGCAGATACAACAGCTATTGAAATAAAAGAAACATTTCTTGCAGACTCTTGACACAACCAATAGTATTTTCTGTTTGGCTAAATGCTTACAATTATTTATTAAATCCCTCTGTCAGATATATGGACATTGTCTCTTGGCTGCTGTCATAAACAGCAGTACAGTGCTGTCTTCCAAAGGAGCTTGCTCTCCAGGTCAAATGAATATTGGGATATTCTTCTGGCGTGCTTTCTCTGTATCACCTATTACTGAAATTTTGGGGAACAAAATACACTAGGAAGGTGCTGTGGGAGCATTTAGCAAGTAAACTGTAGGGATGGGCACAAGTAGCCAGCTAAGGACTTCGGTCAGCATCTCATCGGTGGGCAAGAGATGATAGGTGGTCAAGTACCTGGCCCTGGGGCTCATGCAGGTGCAGGGAAGCAAGTTATGTTTGACAGGCACAGCCTCTAGAACAGACCCTCCTGTACCCTAAAGTAAGTGTCTAAATTATTTAGCATGACCTGCACGTGCCCATTACCGCCCAAGGCCTATATGTGAGCAGCTCGGGTATGAGCTTCTGTATGCCACCTGTTAAAAACTGGGCGAGATGAATAAAATGCAGAGTAACAGGGCTAGAGAGGGAGAGCTGAGGCTCTAAAAAAGAGTACCCAAACCCAAGCTGCACAGGGGACAACATATGAGAGTAGGGTCTAAACTAACTGGATGAGAGGGATGCTCTGGGAGGAGAACAGATGTATAGGAGAAGAACTCAGGGGGAGAGGTTTGCTTGGTCAAATGGGGGTTTCGAGTAACAGAGCAGGAGAAAAATGTGTAGGCAACAGGGAGAAGCTGAGGGTTGTACAGGAAGAGCAAACGGAGGGGAATGAGGATTTGGGCTGGTGAAGCAGCAGGACCTCATGTGGGTGAGGTGGAAAGGTGGCAAGGTCCAAGGCTGAGAAAACATTTAAATGAAAGAAATGTCACTGCTTGGTCAGGAAGGTGGCAAGAGGTATTTCTGCCTTAAACTTCCACTGTGCAGCACTGAACTGCCTCCTCCTCCTCCTCACTACCTACCAGCAGCTCAACGCTAGGTGCAGAGCCCAGTCCCTTCTCAGCCTGACTGGAGCGCCTCCTCTCTTCAGTCTCATTGCATTTCATAACACTACACCTGGTTTTGGAACAAGCACAGCTATTCTGGAGACAAATGTGGGGGTTTTGTGAACAGAAACATGTCTCAGAACAAGTGTCTTGCATGTTTAACTCTAAAGATTCTATAACATATACAAGGTTCTGCAGAAAGGTGTGTTCTAGAGGGTGTATAGGTCACAACTGTGATTCACGAAACCAGCTGAATATCAGCAGGGAACTGGTAAAACAATAGTCAGAATAAAATATATTCCTATCTTTGAAGAAAAAAATATTATTTTTTAAAATGTTACTTTCAGGGGGACAACTATAAAACTGAAGCATTTTCATTTAAAGAGCTCAGACTAAATCTTGATGCTGACATACTTGTTCTGATTTTGCCCTGCCTTAGCTCATCAGCCCATTTTTATAAGATCTTTGGTGAAGTATGTAGCAAACATCACCATAAACATAATTTTGTAAATTATGTGTGATAACAGAATTTTATTTTCTTCCCATTCCTTGCTGTGGAAATTAACAATTTCTTTCCCGAAGATAGGTAAAAATTGAAGCCTATCTGCAAATTAAAACCTCACTGACAGCATCACCAGATGATTTACAAAGTCAAGTGTCTAATTACACACACTCATAAATATTCAGTCTCATGTTCACAGTTATGGAGGAGAGAAAGTGAGCATGTTGATTAATCAATTGATAGTATCTGATTTATCTGGCTATACAAATGGGAAAGAAAAGACAGCAGAGCAAATTCCAACAAGTATAGGCCCTAGCAGATTGTATCATTTAGGAATACTAACATGAAATGAAAAATAAATAAATGCTAAAAATTAAAGGATACATGAGAGCAAAGGGAGCCATGCAGGTGAAGTGAACAGATTTTGCATATCAGCTGGCCCTGTTGCATAGTTCAGGTGACGGCGTAAAATTCACACTTCCCCTTCTCAGGTTCTTCTTAAAATTTGCCTTTTTAAACTTTGCCAAGCTTGAGACATTGTGGCCAAATAGTCTGCTTCAAGCTGCTTATTTTTTTGACATAGCAAGAATGGCTATGTCTTTTCCACAGATGCAATTAGTAAGAAATAATTATCTGCATTAAAAAAATGAGGAAAGTAAACAAAACCCCTCAGTTGCTAGTACTTATGCCTATAAAATCTGGAGTAGGAGCACAGAGTCTATCACTTTTGTATAAAAGATGTTTATTCTATTGTTCTGGAAAGGCACATCTGCATCTGTGTGCATTACAAACCTTTGGAAAAATGCAAGTTCACATTAGAAACTTTCCATGTCTTGGTAGATTCAGCATTGGCACAGCACCCTGGGACACCTGCACCTCTCTTGGCTGCAGAAATTATCCACTTTTGGGGCCCCATTACACTCGTGTGCCCTATAGTTGCTGAAAAGGAGGGGAGAGAGAGGTGACAGAAAAACCCTAAGGGAGGTCCAAATTTTTGTGACTTCTGTTTCCAGCGACTTTCAATAGCCTTTGGAAAATTGGTTCCTAATTTAGGCACTTCAGTCGTGTACCTCCTGTTAAACGGTGAGGGTCAGGCCACAGCGAGAAGCAGTCCTGAGGAGTTTATTACTATAACAGACTGTCAGAGGTGTGGAAGCAAGGCAGGGATGGAGAAAAGGGTGTGTCTGAAGCCAGAAGCAAAGGCAGGAAAACAACTCGCTGTTCCCTTCCCCTGTGGCTGCCGGGGAGAGCACAGGGCTTATTTGAGACCACCTCCCACCAAATCCTGCTTGCGCTGCTCAGATGAATCACCTCGTTGACTTCATGGCTCTGTGACTGTTCACGCCTTCACACCTTCTTGTAACTCCTCTATTAATACACTGCAAGCTCCTTGTGCTTTTTGCTAATTATTGCTAATTCCGATAACACTTTGGCATGTGCTAATATAATCTGCACCAGTGACTGGTACTGAAAGACTATCTTTATCCAAACAGAGGTCTATCTTATGGGGTTTTAACTTCTGCTTTTTACAACCAGATATTTTTCCTTCTGTCTTCCTTACTTTTAACTCTCATTGTGGATGGTTTATTGAAAGTACCTTCTTCTTGCAGTGTGCCCAAGGGAAAGTCAGGAATGAGAATTTGCAGGAAGGAAAAATACCTATTTCTTTGACAAAGAAGTCATTAACTTATTGTTACAATAATTAAATCACACTGCTATCCCCAGCATGAGAGAGTTATCATGCGCTTAACACAGTATTAAATCTGTACCATCCTGTATATTACAGACTTTCCTGTACATTACAGGCATCTTTCCGTTTGTCTTTATAGTGTAAATCAGTTACATGTATATTATCTATACAATTAAAATATCCATGTAAGAAAAGTTATGTATGTGCATCTGTGTCACTGTTGATAACCAAAAATAAGTCTAACCTTTCTCTACCGTACTACCATATCAGATGTGCATAGCCTGTCACTTTTCAGGGATTATAATGGCATACTTGGCTGCTGGTTCTTTTTTTTTTTCTTCCAAGTTTATTTAGTGATTTTAGCTTTAACAAGATAATAAATGAGAATACTTGCCACTGAAAAAATATCTTGCCTGTATACAAAGTTTGCATCTTTCTGGAGCTCTTTCCTGTGTCAACTCACACGAATTCCTAAGAATAGGAATTTTTGTTTTGGGAGTCACACTCTTACAAAGCAGTCAAAAAGAGGTGTTGTGTTGTTCATTTTTTGTCCCCTGAGCTCCCAGGCTATGTGCTAGTGCAGCCAGAAACGGAGTGGTTCAGACTCCCTGGGTCCTGAGCTAAGGATCCATTTGGGATGTTTAGGCTTTTCTGCCTGTATTGTACATTGCTCTTCCAAAACTCATTTTTTGCATGTTATTTTTCCGCTTCACAGTCCAATTAGTCTGCGTGAAATAACCTTCCCCTGCACACACAGAGCTTTGTGGAAGTCCTCAGAGCAGGTCTCTCAGCCTTCTACATCCTGTATCAGCCACTGTTACTCTGCAAGCAAGGAGTTGTGTAGCACACTCTGAATGCCAGTCCCAGCATGCCCAACGTACTTATGGTCATAGGTTGCAGTGGCTGGCTTGCATAATTGTGGCTCTCTAGTGCCACTTTATATCTTCATTTTCAAGTCTATAGTGCAGTAAATTGGTTCCCAACAGGCTGTGAATAAAACACTATTTTTTTGGACGCTACATTTCTTTTTATGATAAAAATGCGTTATGCGCAAGAATGCATAAAGTTGGCAACACAGTTACGGTTCCTGGACTCCATCTGGGGGGAGGGATGAGTATGACCATTTTCCAACATTAATGACTCCCAAACTGTGGCCTGTGAAACTGCTTCTGTCCAGCCATGAAACTTTGCTGAAAATTGGAGCTATATACTAGACTCTTCCAGGCTTTCCAGAGACCTTTTATTCCGCTAATTAGCAAAATTATGAGGCCCACATCTAAGATGCATTCTGAAATTCTACATGGTTTTGCCCTGCTTGTTCCTCTTACCATATTTCTTTGCTTCCAGTCCAATCATGACCATAATGAAAATTACAGGGGTAATGAATTCAAGGTGACTTGCTCTGCTGTTGCTCCGATTAGCTCCGTCAGGTTCACAGGAGTGGCAGCAGGTAGTATGAGCTGAGCTTTGAATCAATTCACTGGACTTTTGCTGGTTTTACAGCTGTGAATGGAATTTAGCCCATAATAAAGCATAGACAGTAAATACCTGCAAACAGGAGAGCCAAATAGTTAGCAAAAAATGTTGCGTTTTTTTTCTGACTATGTCCACAAATTCTAGATGACCTTAAGAGAACAATCTCCTAGGAACGGAAAAGTAAAAACTCATTACTAATATGAAAGGCTTTAGAGGACAGAGTTTTATTACATTTACCGAAGTTAATGCCTCTTCAATTCTCTCTCCTTTGACCCGTTTCAGTATTATCAGATTAAATACATTCTGTCTAGAAGAATTTTGATTCAAGTGCCATCAGAAGCAAATAACATTTGGAGCAGGACTTCCTAGTACACTTTTTTTTTTATTCAAGCCCTTTATTAAATCATTGATTAAGCTGACCTAATGGAGTAAAGGACTGACAAGGTGAAGATTTGAGATCAGGCTAGCTGACTAAGTCTGGATTTGGTCGTTTATGTTAATCTCCTATAGATATATTCAAACCAAAATTACTTTAATACTTGATGTATGATTTTTTTAACATCTCAAAGACCAGAGCCAAAGCTTACCCTTGCTGAAGTCTAACTTTTTATTAAATACTGTGAGAGGTGTTTGGATACTCTTTGGGCCATCTTAATTTTAAGCATATTTTTCAGCCTATTCTGAGGGGAATGCAAGAACCCTCTGAGTATTTAGTTGACTAAGGAATCCCAGGTCCCCACCTTTCTTGATTTTAGTGAAAGTTAGATGACTCCATGGAAAACAGGTATAATTTTTTCTTTACTGTTTTTCTCCCTTTTATAATAGAGAAGCAATTAACCAGGTGATCCAAATACCCAATGTTAGCAAAATGACGTACTGCAAATACTGAGATGGTTAAGTAGTTATACACTTCTCAGGAACCCTCGGTTGTCCTATTAATAAATATGTTTCCCCTTCCCTCACTCATTGAGTTATTTCCATGAATGTGTGTGAAAAGCAAGTTTAGGGAAGACTGAAGGTAGCTTTAGACCTACTGAATCTTCTGAAAAATCTCCAAGTGTCTGTCTGGAGGTGAGATGGTGTTTGTGAACCCAGACCTTGTAGCAGTATCTGTAACTAAGGCTGTTTTATTACATTACTGCATATACACAGCGCCCAATGTCAAAGCCCCACTGAAACAGGCCTAATGCTAATGAGGAAGAAAAAATGCAGTATCATTCTGAGAGCGTGCTGTCTAATTAAAGAGACGAGCAGACTGGGATAAGGGCAAAGAGTGCTGCTCAAGAGCATGCAGCAGGCGAGGGGTAAAGCAAATTAGGTTTGTCGAGCCTCAGTGCAGGATCATCACTACGTGATCATGCTTCTTCCCTGTCTTCTAGATTGTAGGGCCAGAAAAGATCGGACCGTTAAAGTTGCCTAACCAGAGCAGGGTGATACTGGAACAAACTTCTGCTCGGAGATCTGGAAGCCAGTAACCTACTTCTTTTTAAAACAGACATGGATAAGTTTATGTAGAAACATTTTAATGAGGAGCTAAAGATTGTATTGAGCGATACAGGAGGTTGCTTTAGACTTCCTTTCTAATGTCTCTGTAAAATATCTTAACTTTCCTGTACTATGTTTTACAGTAATATCTCTCCTTCCCTTTGATAATACTTGTTTGTGTTGTTTCCTTTACTCCACAAATTAATATTTGCAAAATTCCTTGAAACTGAAAAAAACCCAACATTGCTATTATTATTAGTGCTTGGTTCCTCAGGGGATGAAATGTATGAGAGAGAGAAAGAGAAAACACAGTAATTTAAAATCCCCATTCTTAGTTTGAGGTCTATCTGAACTTTTAATTTTCTTCTTATTATGGCCAAGTAAACAAAAAAGGCAGGCTTAAAAATTGGTTCTGAAGATGTGCCCACTTAATATTTAGATGTACACAGCCAGTAACACAGTTTCAAACGTAGACAAAAGCTTCCAGGCTTGAAACCTCTTAAGACTGTTTTTTATATTTTTCTTCCAATACAAACACAAACAAACTAAACCCAAAGGAAAAAAAAAACCAAAAGAAACAAACAAATCTGCAGTAAGTCAAACCCATTGCTTAAACTATCCTTGAGGCTACTTATTTTTGGCAAAACACCTTCTCAAATGATGTTGTTTGCTTAGCACACAGGCGCAGCCTTAGCTTTATTGCACAGAGCAGAGGGAAATCAATACCATTACAGTGATATTTTGGGGCTGTTGATAAGAGAGTTCACAGGAAAAGGGAAATTAGAGTAAAATTGCTCTGGTAAACTAATAATATGCTTTAGTAATATAAATGTGCTGGGTGCTTAGGACACTGGTAGAGGGTCTTCTTAGTTAAATTATAAGTGTTTTTAAACAAGAGGAAAGTACATTTATCAAAGGTAAATATTGTATCAAAAGCACCAGCAATATGACTACATTAGAGCTTGTGACAAGTTGATGTCAAGCAGGAGAGTTCAGGCGAGGGCTTTCCCCGTCACCTGTTGCTGCCAGCTCCGTGGAGCCCAGCGAGCACAGCTGGGGCGTCTGGCACTTCCAGACAAAGTGAAGGAAAAGTCTCTGGAGCTGTCGCTGCTTCTGCAGAGCTCCTCGGGTTGTGCCGACACATATGGAGGCACCTTTTATTTGTGTGGGTCTGCACTTGCTGTGATCCCATGTGAGCCTCAGCCAGAGAGGCTGATTGTCAGTACCTCTGCTCAGAGGTGATATAACACCAGTTTGCTGTCTGAAATGGTTATTCTCACTGCTCTCGAGGAGTGCTATATGGCTTCCTTCTACATTTTCAATTAACCTCAATGAGTCCTGCATGCCCCAGGTGATAGTGTGCACTGCCATGTGGGGCCAGGGCCTATTACTTTTTCTCAAGCAGCAGTCTGTAAGTGGTCCCTTCTTTCTTACCATATAAAGTTCAGCTCAGCAATAGTAAAGATCCCTAGCTGTCAGAATGCAATTCATCTGCCCACATTAGACAGTCACCCAGTATAAATTGGTGTGCTTCCACATCACGGGACAAAAGTGACTTATATGAACTGAGGAATGGGCCCATGGCCTAGAAAATTATAAAATAAGAACTAGATATAGAATAATTGATAGAAGGCATGCACAAAAGATATAGGGTTATGCTGTTAATTTGATCCACCCAGTGTGTCTGAGGGTGAGAAGCGCTCACACTCCAGGCTGGGTAAGATGAGCCCACCCCAAGCTGGTATCATGCTGTAGTCAGGTATGTGGTATATTTTAGGAGCAACACCTCAGGTAATCTGCTCATATAGGAAACAAAAAAGAAAGAGTTCTCAGAGAGACATAGGATTAATGTTGCATCAACCAATATTTAGCCCCTTAGTTAGGAGAATGGCAGCTCTGAATTTCCGCTGCAGAGAATATAGAAAGCGAGGACTTCTGCAGGGCTACATATCTGCCCTAAAGACTGACTCACCCCCTGGAAGCCTGAGATTTTTCTTGTTTTTTTCTTTAAGGCAATGGGGATTTTAGGAACCTATTACCATGACTTTAGCTTACATGCATGTTAAGGAGTTGTGCTTGTGTATCTTTTCTTGGTGTCTAGTTTGTAAAAGTAAAGGCTTAGGAGGGATTAGTAGAAGGTTTCTGACAGAGTGAAAAATTTTAGTCATAGCAGTGGAGAAAAAAAAAATCTTATTACTTCTAACTTGGAATCTGGTATGTCCATAAACAGGATTTTATTATAAGATGTACTAGTCAAGGTCTTACTGACTCAGGAGGTCTCCTCTTGTCATGCTGGTGGTTCTGTTTTGTTGAGGGAAGATGGGATTTGCAGTCACAAGTGCAATATTTCAATCGTAGTCAAAACTATGCAAAGCACTGCAAGCACACTGGATCATCTTGGTAAAAAGTCTAAAGAGCTCATAGTTTAGAAACACTTGGGCTCGAGGAGACAGCTTGTCCTTAAATTGAACCAGACTCTTCCTCGGTGAAAAGAATGAATTTATTTTCATGCAAAAGCGTCTGTGGCACAGAACTGGAGATTTAATTTTACATGCAGTAGAGCAAAGAATACAAATAAAAAATGTCTGTTAGAAAGCAGTCCATTACATTGATATGCTATCTGTACACATTCATCTTCCTCTTTATTCATCATAATTTGTAAAGAAGTATTATTGCTTTCCATCTAGTAGTGCTCATCTCATATTTATCCACAATATTAAGCAGATGTCTGTGAATGTAATTAAAGAGATTAAAAAAAAAAGCATTGTTCTTTATTGATAAAAGATGCAGAGTAGGAGAGACAAATTATTTTTTCAGTTTCTGAGCTAGTATTTCTTGACACTTACATGTAAGAATGAAGGGTTAGAAAATAGATCTTCAAAACATACAAATTTCATTCTTTCAATACTAAAGACATAGACAGGGAATTTGTTCTTGCTTTTCAAAGAAAGAAAGTTGACTATTTGGTCTTATCTTTTGTGTTTGTGCTAACGTCAAAAAGTGTTTTAAATTTTAAAATTCTCAAAAAGTGTCTTTCAGTTCTGCAAGCTTGTTTGTAAATGTCTGCTTTAAATCACTGTTAACAGTATGAGATACTTGTTTAGTTTACCTCTCACCATAGTCCCCCAGTGCATGATTTCGAGTACCAGCAGAGAAGGTCTTTACTTCAGAACGCTCAGGGTCTCTTCAGAGACAGATTGGTAAAAGGTTAGATGTGAAAGACACAAAAAATATCATTTCAGCTCCATATAAGTACCACATCAAAGAAGGAACTTTATGAGATACCTGGCATCGTTACTTTGCTGTCTTCAGGATGTGCTCAGGTCATGGTCTGCACCTTCAGGAGTACTGGTCTTCCCCTTCTAGTCCCTCAAAATTTTCTGTGATGGTAAGTGTGGGGCTTAGGGATCTCTATTTGTCCTCCCCTCTGTGGGAAACAGGACCTCCCTAGCTCAGGGTAATACCTTTTTCTTTCGTCTCTCCTCAAGGATTACAACCTCCACTTGCACCATGAACTTGCCAAGCTCAGACAACTTATTAGAGAAAGGACCACCACTAGCCAGAGGATGAGGAAGGGATAGAATCATAGAATAAGAAAGTTTATCTTAAAAGCATCCTCTCTTCTCCCCTGGTGATCCCAAGTGTAGGGTGCTTGGGCAGAAGGCCATGTTTCACAGATGTCATGTAGATATTCTGGAAATTACAAGGCCAGAATTATTTCTGTCATGCTGTCTGGGCATTTCACTTCAAGCCTCGAAGTCTGCTTTGAGCCGAGGGGGCCAGGCAGAGCAATGCAGTGTTGCTGCTGGATTAGCATTGACGTTGCTTCAGAAGTATTTGTTCCGTATTGCACCTGAGACTGGCTGGTTTGCAGCTGTGACACCCTGTGGAGCACTGGCAGGCAGCAGCTGTGTGCCATGGATCATGCTTCCATCAGCCATGAGATATTCTTTTGGAAATATCTGTAGGGGTTGATTCATTTCTCTGCAGAACACGATAATTCAATCTCATTTTTACGATCATACATATTACAGTAAGGCCTGAAGGTCTCAGCCAAGATCAGAACTGAAAACTTTTACAGCAAGAGGCAGTGCCAATGTGCTCAGAAGATGCTGCTTCAGTATCAGTTTCACTGCTGTGCTTACAGTAAATTCTGCTTCACGTTGATGTGCAAACGCGGAGACTTGAATTCTGCATTTAGATCTTGCTCACAGCAGTGGTTCAGGATTATACCGGTGCAGCCTCCAGCTTCTAATAAGCTTTTCATAGAATCATAGATTTTAGAGCTAGAAAGGAACCATTATGTCATCTAGTCTGACCTGCGCCTTGCTCACTCAGGCCATAAAATTCACCCAGTTACTCCTCTGTTGAGTACTGAAGAGTATCTTCTAGAATTGCCTCTGTCCTTTGTCTGAGGGACAGTTTGTCCCTTCCCCTGGAAATTTGCTTCAGTGGTTAAGCACCCTCACTTTTCCAAGTTTGTACCTTATTATTGAGGGGAATTGGTGTGGAGAACCTTCTATCACTGGTTCCTCTGAAGGTTTTCTCCGCTGGATTAGAGACCCCTTTGCTAGCTGTCATTTTCAGGTTTAACTGCAAGTCACTTCACAGTTTTCTTTTTGACAAACGGAGCAGATAACAGAAGAAAAAGATAATACTGTATCTTGTTTTATTAACTTCCAGTGATCATTTCCTACCCTCACCGCAGTTGTCATTACTCTCGGTTCAAGTCAGTGACCTGAGACATAATGTTCTGAATTTTTTATACTTGTATAAACTGGAAGCACTCCAACTCCTGCCCAATATTATTGCTGTTAATACTGTATGCTACCATAGCTCCTAATCTCTGAACATTTTCCTTCCAAGAGAAGCCAGCCATAAACTACATCATCTGAGTTAAGTAGGGACTTTCCTTTTCCCATTGTTTTCAACACAATTTGAAGAGTTTCTGAGACTTGGGCAACAGCTCCTGGACAAAAGTCATCAACGGGAGTGGTGACTGGCCATTTCCATTACCTTAAAATTGTCTGTCAGGAAGAGACAACTCTGCTCCTCAGGGAGTAAATTCAGCTCAGAGCATAGCAGCTGAGCTAGCCAGACCTGTATCCTGCTGTTGAAGTGGTCAACTGTAGATGTAGAAGCAAAGTATATGAAAGACCATTCTTCACATGCCCTTTCTGTTCCCACTAGTGGTATACTGGTTTTCTGGGGTGGAGATTGGACCACTATATTCAATTCCCCTGGCTGGCCTCCTATACACATTTGTCCATTTTGAATCCAATCCTATCCTGCAGCAGAGGAGGGTCTACAATTTAGGTACACATTGTATGGAAAGCATGACAATCCTCTTTTAGAGGTTTAAATCTGTCAACCCAAAATATGGTGTGCCTCCTCATTCCTCTTCTTTGAGGAACTGCAGACAGTTTTCTCTCTTCTCTTTCTTTGCAGTTTTCATAGCTGTAGAGTTCCCCCTCAGCCCAGGAGGTATTCAGTTTCTGAACAGAAAAGGCAGAGTTAGGGCTTTTCACACCCAAGAAATGTCAGGCTAACCTCCTGGTTAGACCGAAGCAGGAGTACTGTGGTCATGTAGAACATCAGAGATCAGAGTCCAGAGACAGGACATCCAGAGACAGTCACGGGTCCAGAAGGAGAGCATGCAAGAGGTGCCTAGGTTCAAGGCTTGGGCTAATATGATTTTCAGTCTGACTGAACATCAGGCCTACTTTTGTAGGTCGCGTTTGTTCTGATTGGTTTCACACCTCAGTTTTCCCTGCCCAATTCATTCTGTAGATGCACGTCGCACCCACTAACAATCTGCAGCGCGCCTCTAAAAATGTATCTCCAGTTATTACACAATCACCTACATAACTGAAAGGGTTTTATTGGCATCTGATGCGATTTCTTTGTCAAAGACAAACAATTTGCTCCACATTTGGAGGGGGAATGCTGGATTTTAAGTGTAGCGATCATAGATGCAGCTGTCACCACCTTATGTTCCATTTCAAATGATTAATAATATTTGTCACTTCCGATGTGTCATTGTGCTCTGTTGCTGTACAGCGTGCTCTAAATGATGGCACTCTCTTTTGGATTGGCCTGATTAATGATGGATGAATCTGTTTCATTTTATTGTAAGCCTCTCTTAACTGAATGGTTTAGGTTAAGAGAGAACAACCTCCACCAAATGTTATGAATTATGCCACCATTTAAAACATGTTTACTTCCTCTTGTTTCTAACATTTAGCAACAATACCTGAAGAATTTAGCTTAATTACTTCTGATCAAGCCCTGCTCCTCCGGATATAAATATTCACTCATTTTTTTGCTTTTAATTTTATGATTTCATTTTTTGCTCAGTGATCAAAGTGTCCCTCTGTCATTACAGTGCTTTATGTTCTACAACAGATCATTTCAACACTGCAGATGCCCATCTTGATCCTCATGAAAATTGCTCAATGCATTACAAAACCTTTTAATGATTTATCTTGTTTCCTGTTTACCTGTTTGAAGAGTTAGTTTGACGCAATGGCCGCGGCACCAGCTTACAGCATTAAGATGGGTATTTAGGCTATACATAGCTCTATTGTTATGAGACCTGAGGCTTGGTTTTCACTTCAGTTTCTTGTCCTGTTCCTTGTCAGCCTAGTTTAATTAGCTTCTATGGTCCTTTATGGCAAGGACATTCTAATGGTAGTTGTTTGCTTAGTATTTAGCACAAGGGTGCCTCTATCTTAGGTATTGTAATGTGCAGAATAAATAATATTAATAGTTTAACAGAAGCCAGCAAGAAAATTTTCACAGTTTCCTCTCTTTCCTAATTAGTATTACCCTGGTATTCTCTGTAGTTAGCACTGGCAACCATATGCTAATGGTAATCACTTACAAAAAGTAAAAACCAGCTCTGTTCAGTCAGAAAGTGTCATTTTAATACAGTAACTCAGAGTACATAAACACCACTTTGACTCATGATGTGTTACTCAAATATTGCAATGTGTTATTATACTTTACATTTGTGAAAAACTTCCTTTCTGAAGCTCAGCTGGACTCAGGATGCTCCACATTCACCTCAGAAACAGCCCACAGACTTTCTAGTGAGCTCATTTTTAGCCAGGTCTGACTCACTCAAATTTTTCACCAAAAGGCAGATGAAATTAATGGTGGTAGAAATTTCCTTTAATCAAATTTGCTTGACGTTTAAACTCCATAGGAAAACTTGTCTTAAGGAAACCAGATGCACTTCACAGAATCAAGGTATTTTTGGTTTCCTCCCTCATAAAATGAACAAATTACGCACTTCATTTCTCAGTCTAGACTGCTTTTATTTTGGAGAACAAGGGATGAAGAAACATAAAAAGTCTATGAATGTGAGGGAAAGTACACAGTGATTCACTGTAACAATTTGCAGAACAACATAAAAATAGTGGTTGAGTCACAGCTGACCTTTTGGAAAACCTAGATCCTCATCTACATTTAAAAGGGTGCAGTATACTAAAACCAGAACGACACAGGCTTCATTATGTTACTGAAGTCTTGCATCAGAATTTAGGTAGTAGAAGGTCTTTCATTCTGTAGGGTGCCAAACTAAATTGATCTATTGTCATTCTTTCCTTTTTCCCCTCAGACTCTTAAATTGCCCCAGATAGGTGACTTTATATTCAGGTGTTTCGGGGTAGCTGTTTTAGCCCAGGTCTAATTCCAGAAGGACACCATTGTCACATCTGAGGAAATGGAGTGGACATAGGACTTTTTCCCAATGGGTCATATTTGTTTTTGCAGTCTGGATTTGAGGTTTTAGTGCCATAATGACTCCTTTCTCCCATGTGGGTGAGGCCAAACACGGCTGCTCACCTATTAAGCCAGTTGCAAAGTAGGGCATGTACCAGCCTAGCTTTCAGTAGGTTGCCTGCCTGATGTGGTTAGAATTCACATCCCCGTGAGTGTTTCTTACTTCCCAAGCTGTGGGTAAATTTGCTTTCTGGCTTTGACCCATTTATTTATATATGTGTGAAGATCAATGATCTCAAAAGGGAGATTGAAAGACACCTGGAACTCCTCAGCTTTCATTGGAAAGGAAAACCTAAACTTTCACACACATGATCCAATTCCAGCCTATGAAGAATGTGAACCCAGGCCTTCCACACCTCAGGAAAGTGTCCCAGATACTGACTCATCAGCCAAAAAGACCAGAATGATCTTCCACACCCTCATGGCATTTAGCATGGGGAACAAGATGCTCTGAGCAGGAGGAAAAGCTCTGCTCCATACAAAAATAAGTAGAGGAATGACTTTCTCTGTTGTGCACCAGAGCAAAGAGCGACATTGCCCTGGGGAGGGGCAGCTGGAATGAATGCCCCCTCGCAGCACCATGAAGATCTGCACAGAGGCACTCACTTGGCTCCAGAAGCCACATGGCTGGATATCTTACCACTGCAAGAGGTCCAGCTGATGCAGCTAGATTATCTGAAATTGGAGTGGAAGACATTAGCTCTGATAAACCCAAGGTGTGATGTGCAGGTCCTTAAGAGTTTAGTCACAAGATAAGAACTGCAAGAAGCGCCTCTTGGTTGAGAATCAGATGTCTCTCTCTGTGCCTGTAGGTGAAATTAAAGAAGCTTGAGTGACGCAGGGTTTCCAGAGATGCCCTTGTCCTTTCTGAAATTGATCATGCTTTAGCACACGAGACAAATGAAGCCACTTTCTGGCTGACTTCATTAGGTGTTTTGCATTGGAAGCAGTTTGTGAAGCTAGCTGTTAGTAAGTCTCAGAGAACAATTTGAGTAACCAATTACAAAAAAATCCATAAAGACATGCTGTATGGCAAATTAAACATTTGTAATGAGGAACAATAGCACAGCACTAAGAGTGGTGACTACACTACTTCTCTGCATTATCCCGTCATTGGAGACAATTACTGGTCTATCAAAATTACAGTAAAAAGACAAATTAAGCAATAGTTGTACCAGTTAGGGTACATGAACAACTCATTTCATCACTCTGAAGGGGAGCGTTATGTAGGAGACCAACGATACCAGACCAGCAAGGCATGAAAGGCATTGTTATAATTTTTGCTCCTACTGAAATTATGAGATCAGTGAACTCTGATGTAAAAATGTATTTATCTTTGCTAGTTAGTGGACAATATTCTTTTTTGTTCAGCATTGTGAATTCCGTTTCCATTATTTCCTGCACTGGAGACATTCAGAACCATGTCAGTGCTTTCAAGCATGAAATACCATTTTCACACGGACACGACCTTTCCTTACCAAGGCTGCCTTTGAGTGTTGAAACACATATGCACAAATCATTTATTTTATTGTTATATAGTTAGTTTATTTAGTTATTAATATTTTAAAATATTATGTAATTTCTTTTAAAATAACACTCTTGGTTTTGGGAGAACCCATAAATTCAGGATTAGGGGAATACTTAGGTGGTTGAAGACCTAAGGAATGATGGTTCTGCTACAGTGTGTCTTGATAGTGGTCTTGCAATACAAGGCATAAACATGAACTCTTGTACCTTGGGATGAGGTCTCCTTGAGATCCAACTGTCAGAGTAAAGATCCATTTACAAAATTTCATTGATGTAAACTTTTTTTTTGCAAAACTGGAGCATTTTTACAGTAAGAAACCTGTAAGTACGTATTACTTTAACAAGGAGTTCCCATCTTGGTTTGGAATGAGTTGCATCTCACCTTACTCTACCTGTGTAAAATTTAGGTCTTGAAGCTAAGCTGATCTTCTAGGCCGATAGAAGATAAACCATCCTGATATAGGTGCCTCAGACTGGTGGGACAAATTTCCTTTTGGAAGCTACCTTTCCATAAAGGAAGACATCTTTAGTGGCAGAGCAGACTGACAGTAAGCCATAGAGGCATAATTACAGATTGCCACGTCAGATAAACCTTATTCTTCCTAAATCTGCTCATGCTAATTTCCAATGCAGAGAGCTAGATAGGATTTTCTTCTATGCGCTCTGGTAAGATCACCCTCATTTTTTGATGAGAGAGCATTACTGACTGCCTTCGCTGGGCACAACAGGTTGCAGACAGGCAGCTG
Organism: Phalacrocorax carbo; assembly: GCF_963921805.1. Classification (NCBI taxonomy): domain Eukaryota; kingdom Metazoa; phylum Chordata; class Aves; order Suliformes; family Phalacrocoracidae; genus Phalacrocorax; species Phalacrocorax carbo. The sequence continues at coordinate 6,204,999 of NC_087516.1, read as the reverse complement.
ACTGTCAGAGAAATTATGCTGTTCATGTTCTAGCTGGATGGTGGCTACTAATTGGATGCTAGCACAAATTACTTCTTGACTGCCTGCAGCTGTGAATTTGCAATGCTGCATACTTTATATGCTCATTCAATCATATTCACTCAGATTCCTGTCCAATTTTTAACGTACACAAAATTCCAAGCACCAAGCTTCCAAGAGTGAGTGTGGGTGGCCTGTCCCATGATACATTTGGGTTTAAAAAATCAACTTCCAGATGATAATTGATCTCACCTGTTTTAGGAACCTAATTCAGAATATCACGTGTACGTACCAGCTCCTCAGATTTTCGTCTTTGTTCTCCATTAATAATGGACCCCTCCTTGGTCTTAAAAAATAGAAAGATAAACTCTTTTTAACAAGTTATCAGATCCTGCTGTCCTTTACAGTGTGCATTTATTTAATGTAGTTATGCCACATGATACAAATTATAACTTGGTCTTCTTTCTCTATGTTAACATAAATCTGAATTTTCCCACTGGGTGTGATCATAGGCTTCATGCAAGAGGATTTAGATGCACCAAGAGAACGAAGGCTAATAAAACACTACTCTGAAGATGGAATATCTCGTGTCTTTTGTCTAATTTTCTTCCTTGTTGTTCCTCTGACTTCGGTGTTAGATGAGTTGGACCATTAGTTATTTTTATTATACTTACAAACGCAGAATGAGGTAGTGACACAAGTTGGCTTTGATTGAGGCATAAAATCCTTGCAAAGATGGAGACTTCACCTAGATAATGGCTAAACCAGAGAAGAATGTTGTGTATCGCTGTCCACAAAGGCCAGGTATAGAGACAGTTATCCAGCCTACTCTACTAGGGTAGCAAAATGGATTTCACTCCAGTCTTCATATCAAAGCCTGGCAAAACCTCTCAAGACTTGGTGTGTGTGTTATTTTCTTTTTCTTTTCTTTTTCTCTTTACTGATTGAAACGGGAAAAGGGAAAAGGTCACAGTCACCTCTGATCATGATGATGCTTTTGTCCTTTCAAGCCTGTTCTCCTAATGACTTGCTGGGCCATTCACAAAAGGTTAATAATGAGGAACCTGCCTATTCGAAGACTCTCTGTTTTTATTCTTTCTAACATTGATTGCCCAGATCTTACCAGTCACTGGCCTCCTTCAGATTATCCACTGCTGGTCAAAGAAGAGCTGGTGTCTCTGGTGCTTTAGGAATTTGATGTTGAAGTCTGCACCCTCCCACTCCGCACAGAAGTTATAATTGCAGAGTGAAAATATCTCAGATGCAAACTTTATTGTTACTGCATAAAAGTCACCACACATACTCCAGATGATGATTTCCATCTAAATCATGGCTTTGTAGCACAAGTGGAATAGCTTTATCTGGCAAGTCACTTCCAGTTTTTATGGATGGCACTTTCCAAATGCCTTGGAAACCCTCCTTCTGTGCATGTGTGGCGTTTGGGACTGCACTTCTTATTGCATCCATTAAGTCCATGCCTACAAAGGCAGATTTCCGAGAGCTGTGCACCACTTCGTATTTTCTCAGGAAGAGGTTGAGTTTGGAAAAGAGCATCATGTCTCAAAAGGGCTTTCTGGGAAAGTAACCACTTTGCAGGTAGGTGTCACATCGTTCAGCAGATGAGTCTGTGTAGTAAGAAATTCACCATTTCTTATGATTTAGACTAATTTCTTTTTATGAGCTAATGAGCATTTGTCTTCCGAAGTCACCGTTACATGTGATGGAGCCCTGCTTTCCTGGAGATGGCTGAGCCCCTGCCTGCCCGTGGGAAGCAGTGAATGAATTCCTTGCTTTGCTTTGCTTGTGTGCATGGCTTTATCTTTCCCTATTAAACTGTCTTTATCTCAACCCACAAGTTTTCTCACTTTCACTCTTCCGATTCTCTCCCCCATCCCACCAGAGGGGAGTGAGCAAGTGGCTGCGTGGGGCTGGGTTGCTGGCTGGGGTTAAACTACAACACTTTCACAGGGTCACAAAGCCAGTAAATGGAGGGAGGGAGCAAAGCTAGACTCCTATAGTCTTCTCTCTGACACAGAGACCCACAGCATATCCTGACCTCTCGCTTGCCCCTTTGTCAGGGGACTTAAAATGTCACTCAGGCCCTGGATGCCTGTGTGCCCTCCGGCCTTCTTTTCCTCATAACACAGTTTCAGTTGCATCTTACCCTCTTCAATGGCTGAGTTTGGGTCCCTGTGGCCTCTGCAGGTCCCTCCAGCATATCCTTCAGTGTCTTGAAAGGAGTGGCAGCCAGACCGACAAATGTGCAGCTCAGACCACGCAGCAAATCCAGCACTTTGATTGAGAAGGCCTGGCCTCAGGACTCAGCAGTGTTTTGGCAACAGGCTGGGAGGGAAAAGATAGCCATCCAACTAATTATCACGCAGACATGCTCCAGTATAGCTGACCGGTCAGGCCCAGGAAAACAAACTTCCTTATGGCACCGGTTCCTCAGTTAAAGCCTTAAAATCCGCTTGCAGCGTCTGCCTCTCCCTTCCCCTTTCCCTTGTTTCCTCTGACTTTCATCTTATTTCTCCCTCGCTAGTAGTAAGTGCAACTTGTGCGAATAGCTGAGGAGCCCATGCCCTCTCACTTTTCTCTCTGCGATTCATTATTATTAATAACTGGGATATTTTTGGCTTTCGCTCATCAGGCAGCTTGTACCAAATAAGCAGCCTGCCTTTCAGTGTTGCCAATCAAGCCTTTCCTTCTGCTTATCGGAGCAGAATGACTCGTCCTGTTAGCGGCTCCTCTGCCGTCCTGCTGCTCCCGCTACCCTTTCCTAAAGCATACATTCAGACTTAATGTATGCATGTGTGTATATACTTAGAGGGACAATAAACACGGGAGCAGCTCACATTTTCCAAGCCCCCTCTTTTGGAGACAGCAGCAAAGACTGCTGCGACTGCAGCACTGAGAGCAATAAACACGCTCCATATGGTGCCTGCCTTTTGACAGAGTGCTCCTTGGCTTGGGGAGTCCTGGGACCGCTGTGGCAATTTTCAGTGTGCTTTATAGTGGGTTTGTTTTTATTTCGAGTTTGAAAATCTATGTAGCGCAGGAGGCGTGGAGGGTGGCTGTTAAAATGACATAAATAGTGAGACCAAACCAGATGGGAAAAGCAGGATAAAGAAGGGAAAACAAACAGGATGATAAATGTTAACTTTATAAAGATGTGCAATTTTATCCTTGGTGGTTTCTTTGGTGTCTTTTTTTTTTTAATGAACTGTGAAGGGTATTTTTTCTACTGCGTGAGTTTTAACTCTTAAACTCAGACATGAATGTCAACAGCTCATGGGCATGGGCTGTGTGTGGGTCAAGTTGCATGGCCCGCCTGTTTGTATGGGATTATAGTGCTGATACTTTAATAGGTAAGCCAGCTACTGGTGTACACCAATCAATCAGGCAAATACCAATAATTTGTCTAAGATACCACTAATATAAGCAAACAGAAAACTCTTTAATCACTCCTGAATCATAGAGGAGAATCAGGCACAGCAGAAAACTAGCTTACAGAGTAGAATACTAGTATTAGCTAAGTCTTAAGCAAATATCATGTATCTTCATGTGGCAGACCACCAGTTTGCCCAGAGGCCCACAGGAATCCCTGCAATGCAAAGCAAACTGTTGTGATCAAATACTGGGAATGGCAATGAAATCTGTGGATTTACTCTGGGAAATAATTTAATCTCAACTGCACTTGCAGGTTCTCAGCAAGTGAACTTAAGTTCTCACTGAGCACTGGAGAAACTTGTGGTGTCACTTAATCCATCCCTTTTCTTTCCACTTTAAGAGCATCCATTTCTGCCTCACATGCTTTTCCCTACTTGTCTCTAAGTGGCTTAGTGATGAGGACTCGGACCGTTATTTCATGGCCCAGCACATCTCCGAGCACAGACAGTGTGCTGTCACTAGTTACTGTGCATCACTGAACTGCAGTAATTTGCCATGTGCCATGTGAAGTACCGTAAGTTAACCCTCTTTCCCTGTGAGCGAAGCTAAATCAATTTGCTGTACGTTTGCCTCAGGCTGAGGGTGTGCATGGGGACTGGGACGGCGGTTTGGATGCGCTGGCTTGTTAAGCCATGATAGTTCTGTCACCTTATAATTATCATTATGGACAAAGCTTTATTTTAACATTTAAAATAATTTAACATTTAACATGATTTAACATTTCTTTTTAAAATTTAATATCATTTATCTAATCCACTTTCTGGCATTAAAAAAAGGTGAGGCTCACCTTCCTCTTTCCCAGCCTGCCCTCTCAGTCCAGCTCTCCCATATTCCCCATACTGCATTGCTGTCACCACAACCAGTCCCAGACAAGAAACATCTGCAGAAAGTCCCACATCAGAAAACCCCAGAGAGGACCTGGCTTCTTCTTTGGCCACCCTCCTCTGTTTCCTTTCCTATTCTTTCTAAAAGATGGCAGAGAAAATACTTTCCTCCTCCTGAGGATGTTCTTCTCCCTTCCTTCCTCTTCTTACCTCTAATCCTTTTTAACCTTTACCTTCTTATCCTGACACCACAGGATGTGCGCAGAAGCACAGGAGAGGGCCTTGCCCCAGCTCACGGCTCTGCTCAGTGAAGCGCTGATAAGTTGGCGATGTCTCCAGCAAGCGGAGTGGAAAATTTAAATATTGAGGAAGCAAAGGTGAAAGGTCCTCAAAGCTAATGGAAGCAACAGCCTGTAAGGAAAAAGTACAACCTGACAACCTGCTTTTCTTGTGTATTGCTCAAGCTAGGCAGCAGCATTAAATTTTATTAGTTGCTTTGTTTAGGATATCATTGAGGTGAAAAACAAGAGCCATGACAATGTGTGTCTTGGTAACTCTTTGCAGTAATTTCATCTTAATGAAGGTCAAAAGCAAATTGACTTTGTCTCAGGTTACTTTTAATTTTCACTTTGGGTTATGGGTTTGTGTGGGTTTTTTTTTTGTAGATGGGCCTGAGACCATAAAACTTCCCCCTACACTAGTGAGCTTAATGTGTTTGCAACCCCAGATCTCCCTCCCACGTCACTCTCCACACTTCAACCTGCCAGTTCAGATCCTTTTGCAGCACTTTCAGTCACTTGTTAAAATGTTCTGTTACTTCTTATGCAAGCTGGCAGCTACAAGAGAATAGTGTGTCTGATGCCAATGTTGGTCACGTGTACTAAGCCTCGCACATGCCTTTTATCTTATTTGTAGACCTAAACTGACACTTGCAGAAGGTCATTGATCATAAGCAAAGGCAGTTTAAAAATGACAGGAAGACACCAAATATTATTCTGATTAGTTTTGGGTCACAATCCTTATGCCCACCTTCCTTCTGCTCTCAAGGAGGAGTCAGGAACTTGCATTTCATGGCCTGTCTTGTGCCTCAAGGAATTTGTGTTTAAGGAGAAGATAAGGAAATCTGTGGGAGGTGATGGTCTCCTGAGGAGTGGTGGGGGCTGCCTGAAATTCCAGCACATCCGTATTTGATTTAATTTGAGAATAGTCTCTAAAACAAAGATGACGATGTTCATGTAATTGGAACTACTATCTAGTGCAACTGCATTACTACCAGTTTTGCCATAAAAGCTTCAACGACAGTGGGGCAGATGTACATAAGTCATGGCAGGTGTACATACGTCATTCTTTGCTTGGGAGGTCATCGATGTGGTCCAAAGAAGTGTTGTAATGTCACAGCACTAGGCATACTGGTGTGTTTTATCACAACTGGAGAGTAGAGTGACAAATTTGTGTCTGAGTGCACCAAGGCATCACACTGTGAGCAGGGCCTATAAAATTATGCTTTAAAGGTGAAAGTCCAAAACAGAATGAGTGTCAATACACAACTACTTGCTCATCTCAGTGGCTAGGTACTAGGCTGCTGTAAATCGGGTCAGATCCAGATGTGGTGTATTTATGGAACTGATTCTTTTCAGCTGAAGGTCAGACAGGTCTACTTCCACTGAGGATCTTGCATCGCCCCAGAAAGTGAAAAATAGTGATTTTAGAAATCCAGCCCACAAGAAATGAAGGGATTATAGTCCCAAACCCCTCCAGCATTCCCCCAAATCTCCCTGCATCCCCAAGAGACAGTAAAATACAGATTTTGTCAGCCTGTGGTATCTTGAGTGAAAGTTCTCTGTACACCAGGGGAGAGGAAGGGAATGATACATCTTACACACAGTAGCATGTTGCAGTCCCCTGAGGCTTGAAGACAACATGGACCATCTGGATTTTTGTAATGTGAAGTTCAATTAAAATGTTTTGATGTTAACCACATGCAATTTTTAAGGATATAATTTTTTTTCTCTCCAGCTTTCAATCTCTCTCTATTCTATTAGAAACAAAAAGGAGAGAGAGAGGAAGCGAATAAATATTTCACATGAAATTCCATATGGCTTCAATTGTCTTATTGTTATGTATTTAGGAATTATTCATTTTTTTATAAAAGGAACGCAATTAAAGTATGACTGTTGCCCTAATAAGCTAGGAAAATAAGCTTTGGAAATAAGGGGGACTTTCTAGATTGGTGTATGACATGCAGAGGCATACTTGCTGTCATTGGACAAACCTCTACAGATGAGATTGCTAGCATGTATTTCTGTTGGGTCAAAATTTTTACCTGATGTGTCCAGAACCCCTGACAAGTAGATAGAAAAGCCAGTCTTCTATCAGTGATCTTGGATTTGCTCCATATTGATCTGCATGTCTATCAAAATGAATGTACTGGTCTGCGAACAAAAATGGTGGGAAACTGTTGCTCAAAGCACCTGCCCCTCATTGTAAAGCCACACACCAGTGGAAGGTGATGTGAAAAACTGTCTTGAAAGGAGCTTTGTGAAGAGCATGTGGCACCTAAACGAGGTTGCTTTGTTGCCAAGTGTGATAGCTATCTGTGCTGGAAGAGTTCTTAGGACATGCTCACTTGGAGGTCTCTTGCTATAAGGAAAGAGAAATGGGCAAAACTTCCCAGCTGGTTGGCTGGTTTTCTACCTTGTGCGAGGATTTTTTTTCACTTTGTTGGTCTGTTGCTCATGATCGGAAATCCACAGTGTTGTGGCTGCAGGCGGGGCAACACCTCACATCAGCCTGTAGACCCTCTCTGATGGCTGTTTGTGTCTGCAAAGCCATTCGAATGGGGATTATTTGCACAGCATCACTGCGAGACAGATCCCACTATTGTACTAAGCAAAGTTCTTGCTCTTTAAGTAAAAGAATATGCAAAAGACAAACTGAGGTGATCTCAGTCTAATTAATTCAGTCCAGGTTTACAGACCCGGTCCTGTGACTGAGCATAGTTCACCCCATAGATCAAGCAGACGCTTCGGATTCGCTGTCAGAATGTGCTGAACTTTGGATGTACTGTGTGATTTTACTGCATGCAAGCTAGAATGATTTTAAGAGCCAAATCCCCATCTCACATAAATTGGCATGTTATAAATTGTTTGATAGTTTAATACTTTGAAGTTGCCTTCTTTATACTGCTGAAAAAGGACAGTCACATTCATGCAGAACCTGATTCTGTTATTCTGTTCGCTGCTGTTAACTGGGATGAACCTCATTCTTACCTGGTGTGGGACTGGATTTCATTTCTTTGTAAATTAGGCTGGAGAAACAGATCAGCAACCTCTCTTGAATCTAGCTTAAGATGACACTCTGCCTAATTTTTCCCTAGTCCAAAACATCTCTAACTGAGCTCTTTTTGTGATTCCGTGTTTGTTGGGGAATATCTCCACATCTTTTCTCTCTGGATTTCTTGTCAGAGCTGCCAACTTTGAAATTTTCAGTAATTTGATGGTTACCAACAAAACATTCTAAAATAAATAAATCAAAGCGTATATTAGCTGTTTTCCCTGGAGTACAGAGCACCAGCTTCATCTCTGAGAGAAGCGATACAATTCCTTATAATTAAACATAAGTTACCTTGCTCACAACATGGTTTTTGAAATGTGTTTAAAAATGGCTTCTGTGGGAATTCTTTAAAGCTTAGTTTAAGCAGATTGGTATTGCTACTGAAATAAAGAGGATTATTCATATGTTTACAGATAAATGCGTGCATAAATGCTAGCAGGATTGAAGTCTGGCGGTTTATGTTTAGATGAAAAAAAGTAAAAAAAATTCACCTACTTTTTGTTTTGTTTTACTTACATTTTATGCCAAGATAATAAGCACACTGTAAGAAACTACAGTGCTTGAGTGAAAGTATATGGGATTATTTATATTGTCCTTCATAGGCTTTTTAATTACTCCAAATAATGCTAAGGTGCAGGTAATTCTAGGCTTAAATTCTCAAATGAAAGAACCTTGGAGAACATTGCAATTTGAATCCCAAATGTTCTACATTTCTCAAGCAAATGTCTTCCCAGGCCACATCTGGGATAAATAGCTATATTTATGTTGATTGATCTTGGATTATTGCAGAACATCCAGATTTATTCAGACTACGCTGAATGCTGAAAGATACTTAGTGAGCCAGATTGAGAGAGGTCAAGGAAACAATGCAGAAACAGTTTTCTTTTTTATATTAAACAATAAAAGCATCTGTGCTTGTTCAAAAAATGCTCTAAGTCTGGGTTTACTAGCTACCGATCAGTCAGTGAGATTTGAAATAATCAGGCAACATTACCTTTGCTTATACATTGCTACATAAGCAATTTGCCATTACTTATAGTTGTGTATTTGATTTAAACTCAAGTGTCTTAAGAAGGATGAAGAAAAGGAAGAAAGTGAAAGAAAAGCAGTGATGATTTTTCTCTCTTCATATAAAAGCAGTGAAGTGAGAGTGAGTGATTTTGGCTGAATCCTCCAGGCTCTGCAATAGGCAGAAGAAAATCACAGATGTTAGTGGCCACCTTAGTGTCCATAGTCCAATGTAAAAGAGGCATGCCATGTAAAGCCCAGCAGCTCAAAGGTGTTTTAATGTTCCCTTGCAGGGTTTTAAGCGCCTAACAATAGTGCCAGATGACAAAGAATCAATGCTAAGGTGAAGTTCAGGGTCAATTTTAAGGAAATAAAATTTTAAGAAAAAAAAACCCGAGGCAAAAAAAGACCCCTTCCTCCCCCACTAACTAGTATCGGAACAAAAGGCTTCTGAACTCAAAGAACAGTTTTGTTTTGGGTTTTTTTTTGAGCATGACTCAGGGCCTACAGAAAATCCCCAGATATACACTGGCCAGTAGCTGCAGCACCTTCCCCAGCGTGATTGCTCACACATCCCTGAAAGCAGTGAAACCTATAATCCGTGTGCGCTATGATCATCTACTAGGCACATTATCGTTAGCTGCTAGATAAGCATTTCTTAGGCCACCATGACTTGATTGTCATCTCTTAAGAGGGCTTTGTTAAAAAGTATTTGAATAACCATTTTCTTGTCCACTTGGTGCACCATGATGTGGCAGTCTCTCTGACACTACATTTCAGGACCAGCTTTTTAAAACACCTCTGTGGTCTGCCTAATGAAAGCCAATTCTTTTTTGAACTTTTCTCCATTAGCCATCTTTTCTGCTATTTTTCATGGAGGAGAGTTGCAAGAGAAGCAGCCCAACAGATTTCCTACCTCAGAAAGGAAGCAGCAGCTCACCAGCTGAGCCATGCCTTGTATTTTAGCAAAGGTGCTCTCACAGCTAAGAGTACAGCAGCCAGTTTGGGCATATGCTTCCTAACTAGGCATCAGTCCACATGTAATGTATGAGGTTGCCTCTGCAACTGTCTCTCAGCAACTCCTCCTACCCATCCATAAATCTTGCACCTTATATATGGACTTCTGCAGGGAAGATGGTGAAAAAGTAATCTAAATGCCTTCTAAGGTCCTCAGCTGTTTTAAGTATACGAGCTGAGGTGTTAGAGATACATCCAGGAGTCCCTGGCTTCAGTCCTTGGTGGTGAGGATGTACTGCTGGGTTGCTTAAAACTGCGGCTTTGGTTGTTGGTCACTCAGCCAGAAAAGACAGACTGAGGACCCTGATGATTCCTCTGTGAGCAATAGGGAATAATTCTCTGTCAGGAAATTTCTGTTTTGGAGGCTGTCTGTGGAGGAGTTTAACCTCTTCTCACCACCGCAGTGACCTAGCAAGCTGAACCAGCTGCCTTCCAAAGCCAGACTTGGTAGTTCTCGTGCACTGGGGAGAAGGTAAAAGGCCAATGCTTATTTGCAGCTGTGTTGGGTCTCAAGAAGGACTTGTGGTTCCTCACACCAGGGGTACCTATTTTGACAACCCTTTTATTGAATATAGTGAGTGTGACCATTGCACTTCTACTGTGATTTCATTAGGCCTTCGGAGACCACTGTGCTTGGGAAGGATCTGCCTCAGAATGCGTTTACCATATATAAGTAAAGCACTGAAAGAGGAAGGAAAGTCCCAAGAAGGCCTGCACTATTTAGATTAAGATTGCCAGAAGTGGATCCTAATATCCCACAATGTCGCCTCATCATTGAAGACAAATTAAAAACAACAAAGCCAACAAGAAACCTTCTCAGCAACCCCTAATAATGGAATATAGATTGCAGTAATACTAGGACTTTTGTATTTTGACCTCAAGGAAATGATCACTAAGATAGATAAATAAATACAGAAAACTTTTATTACCTATACAACACATTAAAACAACTAAGTAGAAAATCCTGAACTGGCTATAGTAAACCTCTCTTTCCTTTACCCACGGAAATGAAGTAATAAAATCTATTTCAGATAGAAAGCTTATATAGCTATGCCATTGGGACTATTGTGGATAAATACGTCTGAGAGTCAAAATGGCCTTAAGTCAAAATTCTGCTTCCCAAAATCATAATCTGTTGTACTGGAATGAAATGAAGCTCTTGGAAAATGGAACTAAAACCGAAGACCTTTAAAATCACCCAGAGTCTGAAATGTCCAACCTGATGGCAAGAATATTTCCCTGTGTGTCTAGAATCACAAAATCTTCTCAAGATATCCTTCTGCACAAGATACTTTCCATGTTTTGACACCATCTTGACATGGTAATGTAAAAGCCAATAGCAATAAGAAAACCCTAGGGGATCTCTATATGAGCTCTCTCTTCTGGGACAGAGATTTCTGGTTGATGGACAATGGTACTGGAGTGTGATACTGTCTTAGCAACTGGAGTAAGGTTACAATAACAGAGAACATAATAGAAAAACACCTGCAGACATCTGACCACTCACTAAACATCACAACTCACTGGAAAGAGGAAAAAGAAGTATTCACCAGTGAAGAAGAAAATTCCACCCCAGAAACTTTAAGGAAGCTGCTTCTACCACCCCAGTCCAAGAGAGCAGTCTTTTTGGGCTACAGCTTCTGGTTTGGTTCCAAGTCACCCAGATTGCTTAGCTAAAATTTAAACCCACTTATTATAGTAAAAATACTAGTAACTCAACATGTAGAGGCTTACCATGCTCAAGTGCATAAGGTACCAGACATTCAGTTGCAAATGCATTCACAGAGATGTTATTTGTCATGTTGGGGCTTTGCATCTACAGGAGACCTCTTTTCTAGCGCTGCCATAGGGAGATTCCTCTGAAGCTTGCAGCGAGAGCACCTGGAGGAAGGACTCCCTCACTCCCTCGTAAAGGTCATTGCGTACACAAGGAAAAGAGTATGAAGTTTTGACTTTTTCTCTGCTTCAGATGTCACAGCAGCTGCTTTCAGGCTGTTCTATACTCTGAAGGAACATTCTGTCTCAGCAAGCAAAGAAAGGAAAAGAGAGATTCTACACCATTATAATTACTTGAGCAAAAATAAACACACATATGGTGTGACATTTTCCTAATGCTCGGATCTTATTTGGAAGTAAATGTATTAATTAAAGGGGGGGAGTAGAAAGGGAAAAACAAACAACAATCCCTGAGTCACGAGAACATGACAAGCTGTCCTTTGAAAATGTTATTTTTATTTTTCAGTGACACTTGTGTTAATTTATTAGGTGTTATAATGTGTGCTTACTTATTTGTTGTTAAAAAGCAATTATTTTATTCCTCATCTGCTTCTCTGTTCTGTGTTTCAGTTTTGTTTATTTTTATGTACAGTGCTGTGCTGAGAAGAAAGTTTGCCCCCAGATAAAGGGCCAAATCAACATCTTTTTGTCCTTGAAACTCTCAAAAGCTGATGTTAAACTTTCCCTGGTCTCATAAAAGATGTGATTCAGCTTTGGAAGGGCAGGGTAGGTAGTTTGAAATTCTCTTTGATTCCCTTTGATGGGAAAATTCTCTTTTTATTTAAGCCATGCTGCCCTTGTGCTTAGGCTTTAAATGAAAACATCTTTTACAATTGTCTTCAAGATTAGTGGTAGATATGCAGAGGGCAGTCTAGAACTGGCCATTCCAACAAATATTCACAGTGTTGACGCCACAGCAACACTTAAGCAGAAACAAAACTTTAAAGATTGAAAAAATGTCTCTCTTTACATATAAAAAGTAAAAAGAGAAATAGATAAAAACCACATATGTCTTCCCAACAGAGTGTAAAATCTCAAGAATGGCTGTATCAGGCACTCAAGGAGGTCCCCTGGGGCCTTCTTACCACTGCTGTTTTTTACATGATCATCTTTCTAGTTCTAGAGGATTGGAAAGCCATATGCCAGCCCAGGGAAAATACAGAGCTTTTACCATCTAGTTTATTCCATACCTTCTTTTATACTTTGCAGGTGTATTGGTCAACACACCATAGTAAGTTCTTAGAATTGTTTTCATAACTATAGGTCCATAATATAAAAATGAAAACCTTTTGAAAGAACATAATATTTGCCTTTTTTTGGTACTTTTTTTCGGTGCTTTTCTGCTTTCCTCTGTGAATTTTTTCCTTGTGGAAATATTTTAATTCCCCAGAAATGTAAAACAGTTCAATTTTATATTTTTCACTTTCTACTTTGCTTCTCCATTTCCATCCCCTTCTTTTCTCCTTTCTCAGAAGAAATAGAAGGAAATGATAAAAAACCCCCAAAAAGCAAACAAAAAACCCAACCTATAGATGCTTGAGGGAAAAACAAAATGCTGAAAAGCCTTTTTTTGTTCTTTATTTAAACATAAACCCCCCTTAGTAAATAATTACTTTCTTTACAGAATTTTCCCTTCAGGAAAGCACAACTTTTAGTTGAAAAGATTTTAAATGCAAGCTTTAATCAGTTCTTGAAAAAAATGCCCCATTTAAATCTAAAAGAATGTTTGTTTTATTTCCATTCTGTTGTAATTTCAGAAAATGTACTAAGTATAAGGCATCATGAAATAAATCATGATATATTTCAGTCAATTATATGTTGTAATAAAAACTCTGTAAGTGTTTTGAATCATGGCTGTTGTTATGTTCTTTCAGAAGATCTCTCAAACTCCTTGCCTAATCTATGGAGCTGTTCACTCCCAGCACAGTTTTCAATCTATTCAGTGTTGCAGAAACCATCTGGTTTTCAACTGAGTCTTTCTCATAAGCTCAGTTTCTTTTTACTTCTGACAAGCATATAAAGAATTTTTAAAGTATAGACTTGGGCTGGTTAAAATACAATGCATGGTCTCTGGAAAAAACTATTAAAAACAAATGTTCAGGTTTTTAACAGTTTGTTCCTCCCTTCCTTTTTTAAAAATAAAATTTAAAAAATCTAGTTTTCATTTGGATTTCCCCCCTTTTTTTGTCTTCTCTGTTGTTTTTATTTTGGTTTCTCCCAGATGGAATAGATAGAAAAAGATAAAAGATAAATATTTTCAGTACAACTTCCCAAGCACTTGATTCTTTTCCTAGATTGGTTCTCTGATAATATGTTAACCTCATCGACCTTCTGGAAGATATTGCCAAAAGTATCAACATTTGCAATGAAAGGGAACAATATGGGATTTGCTGGGACAGAGGAAAACTTAGAATACACTGAAAAAGAGAGAATGATGCCTCCTGACAAGGAAAATTACAAAAACGGTTGTCTCCTGCTATTCGGCTCACGATGATATGAATGGTTATTACTGTCCGGGTAGGACTTTGTGGTTACTCTGGTGGATCATAACAAGTGGGGAATTCATTCTCATGTTCTCCCGTTTTTCAGTGTCAACATGAAATTTTTCCATTTTGAATCCTGAAAAATCCTAATGGGCTGCACAGAGGTGCCATGGCAGATCCTTACTCTCACACAGAGCATAGTCAGGAGGCAACTAATGTCCTTTATGTTAAGTATGCTGAGTCGTCTTTGCTTGGTTAAAAATGAATTTTTAAAAAAGCAGCTCAGATGGAGATTTGGCTTTGAATTTCCTTACATAATTAATGGATGTGATTAGACTCCATGTTAGTTATCATCCTTCTACAGTGGATAATCCTTTCAGTTGATCAAAGATAAAGTATCTGAGGCAACAGCATGGTCCCTGGCAGAATAGCATAGGAACTGCAGGACACATGCCATGAAGGAAATCGTTTTATGTGGAACCTACCATAGTGTCCATCAGTGAGTTGAGAGGGTAAAAGCTGCAAATAGGAAGGGCTATTTGGCAGTTCTTCTCGGTGCACCTCTTGCGTGTTGTTCACCTTTGACATAGCCAACTGCTTTATAACATAATGCCTGCAGGACTTCCTACAGTTCCTTCTCTTTCCCTGGTGTTGAATTATTTATCAGTTTTTTCCACCTAGAGTCCTTCATAGTATATCTTATATGTAATAACAATTTAAAAAAACCCAACCAAACCAAGTAATTTGAGAGGTTAACTAGGGCTCTGCCGGTTCTCTCCGATTTCTGTGCCAACTTTTAGCATAAACCAGTGATGACTTAATATATATGAAGATGTTGCTTTGATCTTCCAATAGAATTTTTAATATTTGAATGCAGGCTGACAACTGAGAATCTAAAACGTACTTTCAAGAGGCTTTTGTGCTCTTCTTTGTAATACAACATAATTTTAAAACTATTTTTTAACATCAGGTATAAAGATACACAAAAGAGTTTTGAATAAATCTAACAACTCCCTAAAATGGAGGACTTTGAACAGTCTGACCTTTCGCAGGAAATTTATATCAAAGCCAGAAGTAAATCCAGATCTGTGAATAATCAGTGGAACGACTTCTGTTTTGGCAAGCTCCTGCTGGCAACAGAAGAAGAATCAAGGGGGAAATATGTAAGCAGGGGCTAAGGTTGTGTAAAGGAATAACTGAATTGTACAAGCAATGGTCAGCAGGGAAAGGAGAAACTGCTTTATTTTTGTCGTTAACTGAAACTCCAACTCATGGTGCTATTGGTGTATGGGTATTAGGTTGAGGTAATTTAGACCTGCTGTCCAATTTGACCTAATGCCATAGGGTTAGAAGTAATATGTACAAAAAACCTCACGGGACACTGATAGGTTGGGAGCTGGAAATGTTAGCTTAATTGGAACCCGTAGCTCCAATATGACAGAGAGCATCAAGTCAGAGAGGAACGGAGGTGCTTGGCCAAAATGCCTGCCTCCTACTCACACTGTTTGCGTTGGCATTCTGGCTTTACCCTCTTTTAGGAAATGAGAAAATGAGGTTCATAAAGACTTCTCTATTTAAACTATAAGCTGCTTACCTCAGGAGGCTGATCACAATTTATTGTATGTTTTTAGGGTGCTTATCATCTCGAAGCAGTATTGTTTCTGGATAAAAAAGGGTCTGTTTAACTGAAAATTGATTATACAACAAAAGGAAAACAAATTGCAACGCTGAGTATGACAAATGACACATGAGTTGCCTAAATGTAAAGACGAATAGCTCTCCCCATAGGCAGGCCCATTATAAACAGCATCCTCTAGTTGGTTTCACTGGACTTTGAAATTTCCCCTTAGATGGTTTAAGATTAATTAAATAAGGCAATACAAAAAACCTGATAGCTCTTTGGTATGAATAATTGTCATGACTAGAGAAAAGTAGCCACTGAAAAAGAATTAATCATCTCTAGTTCAGTTCCTTTTCATCAGCAATTGGCTCTGTTATGAATGAAGTTCATGCGTATCGTTGACCTACTCTTCTCAGTGGTAATGAAGTCTCCTTCGTTCAGACTATCAGATTTCTAAACTTTAATGAGAAATCAGTATGTTAAAATTACAGAAAGTTTGATTCATGAAGTTTTCTTGAGGTGCTGAATCCAGCTTCACCTGAGGACCATCAATCATATGTAGACAGAACTTACGCGTGTTTGTCTGGAAAGATAATGAGGCTTTCTAAAAAGCAGCCATAATGACACTTAATCTGAGGTCATACTGAAGACAGAAACCTGGATAACATGAGTGTCTTAAGGAAAAAAGACTTTAAAAGTCACAGCATTGAACACTTGAATCAATAAACACATCTACATCTTTTGTTGTGCTATCTGTAAGATGAAAAGGCTTCCATGCCATCCAGATATGAAGTGACTTGTCCTTTATATAAAATATAGAACATGACTTTTCTCACTAGGAATATTATTCAGTCAGATTGCCTAAATAAATTTTCTAAGGCCGCTACTGAGAAAAAAACTTGTGTCAAGCGGCTTTAATAGTATTTGCAGTAGCAGCCTTAATGAGCAAACTGTCCTGTCCTGTCACTTAATGCAGAGCACGTTCAGCAAATGAGAAAAAACTGACTTCATCAGGAAACTACATCTTCGTCCTTAGTATTTGAGCTTTTTTGTAAGTCCTGACGTGTGACTTTTGACTCTCTTCAAGACCCATGTTAACTTGAGATATAATAATACTAGAAAGTCATGCTAGACATATAAAAATTAATTACAAATTAAGTGGTCCTTAAGGTGTCCTGCAACAGGGAGCTGCATATCTGGATTGCCTAATAGGGAAAGATAACTGTTTTCTTTTGATAACTAATTTTGATATCTAATATATTTTGATATTCTTTTTGATAATAATATTTAATTTATATAATATTTGATATAATTGGTATAAATTTGTATTATCAAAATAATATTTTTTACATTCTTTTGGTATCTAATTTCTTTTGATAACTGATTTCTTTTAAGGGAAAGATAACTGATTTATGAAAGGCCAGGTAATAGATCTGATTAATAATACAAGTATAAGGACGTATCCTGTTCTGAAATGTGTTCACAGGAGAACTTCATGTCAGGTGTTGGATTTTACCTTTTCCTTTCCTTCCTGTGAACTCCCCTTCACACAGCACCAGGGTGACTGCAGCTAGACTGTTGTATCCAATTTTTTTGTGTACCACTTAAAAACTGGAACAAGAACTTTAGCAGATATGATGTATAAGGGATTCTTCAAACATCTGGGTTGCTGTAAGCTGGGGAGGACTTAGGTTCCACCTTCTACAGTAGGTAGAGAAAGAATCTTCCAATGTGTATAGCTTTAAATACAAAGCAGATGATTTTTTGCTACGTCCAGTTCAAGGACTGGAGAAAGGAAGAGAAATATTAGGATTATATTGCAGCAAAAAGGTGTGAGGAGAGGTTCACTGAATATTCGGGGACCCTTCCTAACAACAGCAGTGAGGCAGCACAAAACCAGGCTTCTCAGATGGTTGCTGCAGAGCCTTCACCAAGGTCTTTTTAATCAGTTTAAACAGACACCTGTCAGGGGTAGTTTAAATATTATTATCCTGTCCAGAACCGAGGATGATTTAGATGGACACATGATGATGCTTCCAGAGTAAACAATCTTTTTTTAGGCTGAGCAGTTCTGGCTCCTGCCAAGGATGTCTAACTGCAAAGTGAGGCCACTTCCCATCGCCGGCATGGTTTACAAAACATTTCTAAAATGATGTGACAACCAATGCACTTTCCATAAAGAGAGCCATGACCCCCTCCCTGTCTCTGTTGTGTGCCATATGCATTACTATACTGCCTGGGAGCTCAGAAAGGGAGTAGGGCTGAAAAGACTTCCAGAATTAGCATACATCTCGCATTGAGATCCAGGTTGCTCCAGCACCAGAGCCAGCTGGTTTGAAGCCAGCATGGTCATGTTTCCATAAGTTTCTGCCTTAAGCTGCTGGAGCTTTCTGCCTCTTCCTTGCTCTGAGCATCTTGAGAGCTGTCATGTCTTTCCCTCTGCTAAGCAAAAGCTTTTCTCCCTCTGATACAAATCTCAGCTTTCTTGTTTAGTTATATAAAATTTGTCACAAATGTGTAACAGGAATGAGGGGAAAAGTAACCATCTCTGATGTGGCACTCTTCAAAGAATGAGCTGCTTTTAAATTAACATTAAGGAGTTTTAGCAAGACAAGCCAATTTGTCTATACTACCATTAAAGTCTTTTTTCCATGGGACACTTTGGGTGGCAGATAACAGGTCAGGTTTATTTTAATTAACTTTGGGTGACTAAAAAAGGCAGACATTATCTCATCCACCATCTCTAATCTTAATGTCTTTCTCAAATGGATTTGAATAATAATAGCATGGTAGGCACTTTAATTCTATTCTTTAGTTGTCCACAAAAGAGAGAAATATAAAAATTAAAGAAAAGGAATTAGGTTTCTTGTAGCCTACAAAGAGCATTTTAGCCCTTTCTAATACTTGGTTTAATCTACTCTCAATTAAATAAAAAATGCTGAAAATATTTTTTTTTCTAAAATGCAGCTAATTTTGGATTAGATCTATTTTTGTTCATAACACCTTAACATTTGAGGAGCATGAACTATGTAATCAGTGCAGGATAGAGAGAGGCATGTAAGGCTCTGAGCAGTGGAGGAGGGATATTAGTAATTGGGCAAGGAGATAGGCACTTATACCTAGGAAGCTGGAAGAAAAGACACCATGATTTTCACCTGTTTTCTACTTACTTTGTTATTTTGCAGCCAAATGTTATAGCCATAAAACTTCTGGGACTGGGAATCTTTTTTTGTTCCAGGCATATGACATTTAGCACGATGGTATGGTGACCGGCACATGAAGCTTTCAGGTCTATTGGGGTATGACTGCTCCTGTCGTTAAATTAGAGATTCTTCCAGCGTAGTGTTAACCAGATCCCTGAAACGCAGAGCCTGGGCATCATTAGGGATAAAACCACATGTTATGGCTGCCACAAGACAGGGTAAAATCATCAAGTGACACTCCCGTAAGAGAAAGTTTTCTCAGCAGGTTCCAGCTTGAGCTGCTGATGCAGCGATGCTCTGAGGCCCCCCAGGGCCTTTCGTCCCAGCTCTGGCAGATGCTGTTTGGAAAATAAACTCATCTAGATGCAGACTTACTAGAGTGAACCCCATGTCTGCACACCCAAGATGTGAGGGTCTTCCATGTAAAGGTCACCTGATCAGGAAACAATTTCTACATCACTAATCAGCTTACTAACAAGACCTTATTGCAGAGTTATTTTGCCTGTGAACTCTTTGCCATACTTATTGAGTGCACTGGATTAAGCCAAGATGACTATTTGCTATACAGAGATTATCTTATTTTTCTCATTATGTTAACATTCAGCCTTCTTCAACACCCTATTTGAATCCACAGCCTTTTTTCCCAGTGTTACCTGCCAGTCTCAACCTTTGTCATTTCTCGCCTTTGAAATCGTACACTACTGTTATAGCTGTAGATAGGTTTTGTTCATATGAAACTCATTTTTCCCCTTTTATGAAAAAAAGAAAGAAATTTTCAAAAACACTTGAGTCCCATTGCTTGAATTATTCATGTGTTTTCTAGTAATTTATCTACTAGCTCTGCGATTTTCTTCTTCCTGTATCTTTAGTATTTCTTTTGGTAATACATAAACAATTCCACAAGCAATAAGAAACAATCAGTTGGCTGAGTGCTTTACCTAAGAAAAAAACCCACAAACACCGCAAATACTTCCTTTTTAATAAGCCGAGACAATTGGAGCTGGGTGCAGCTCTGACACAGGTGAGCACAGCACTGTGAGCTTGCTTCTAATTTCTGTATGACATCAGTTGTGGGCCATGGTGGGGCTTTCCTTCCCCCAGTTTATCTGACCCCTCACCCCACTTCTCCCTGTCGGAAATCACAGGAATTAGAGAAGTGGTCCTTGCTGTCAAGCATCAGATGGTGAACAATAAGCATGTAAATCAGTGCTTAGCAGTTTTGGGACTGAGGCTTCTGAAGTCAGAGGAAAGACTTGAATTGATTTTACATCCTCTTGAGGGCCTGCCAGCCTCGTTTCCTCAAACAGCAATAGATGCTCAAGCCCTCGTTTGCATGAGCACAAGGCCTAAGTGCCGAAATGGTGAGTCCAGAGCATGTTTTATCAACTCTGGTCCGGACACTGGCCCTGATCCTGTTCCCCTGTAAGTCACTGGGAATCGCTTTCCTAATTTATGGAGAAGATTGCTTAGCTTTTTAAGGAGCTAAAAGAGTTACATGAATGAGCGAGGGCCTGACCCTGGACCAATGTCTATTTTGTCCAAGACAGTTCTGGGATCAATGACAAAATTATGTTTGGTTTGTTGTTTTTTTTTTTTAAATAAAGCACTCATATGTGAAAATCTCTCCTTTTAATGCTAAAGTATGAAGCAAAGAAGGTACAGAGAACACAGTCATCAACAGGCTTGAACTGCAGAAGCAGGAATGTGTCAGCTATGTTCCTTCCCATTTTGAAGCTGGCTGATTAACTGCTGTCTGGAGGGCCCATGGGCAGAGGTTTCCCTCATCTGCTCTGATAAAATAGGATCTCCCCTCTATAGCCACCCTACTTGACCTTTGGTGTACCTGCTCCAGTTCGAAGTCCTTGACCACTGAGGATAGGGATGCTACATATTGATCCAGAGGACTTATTATTACCATATTATTATACATTATATTGGATATTTATATGTATATATGATATTATTATAGTGATGCTTTATGCAACATTGACCACCCAAGTGCTTTGCCTGCGGTTCAGTTTTCCTTTTCACCCATCACATCAGTGGCTTGTAGACTCCCATCAAAGACACGAGGGTCTTTGTCGTCGCATTGACAGTGTCCTTGCTTGTAACAGAAATGTGTTAGGCATTTTAGGTAATTTTTCCCAGCTTTTTTGATATAAACCCAGGAATCAGGAATCCCAGAGAGCAAACACTAATTTTACATCGATTTTCTTTTTGCACTTGAACAGTAGCTGCTCAAGTGTCTATTTATCAAAGGTTTTGAGGGATCTGAATGGTTCTTCATAGTTCATCTGCTTAAATTCTCTTTATCAGAGTTTTTCTACTGGTTAATTACTTCACAAAAAGAAACAAGCTAATAAAAGGCTAGTAGTACTGCCTGATAAATACTTGCTTGTTTTCTCAAGGGTTTCTGGGGTTTTATTACTAAACAATTAAGGTGTAAATATGAACTAAATATTAAATATGAAGAATATGAACACCGTGCAGACTGTTGGTCTCCAAATATTACAGCCTTTATATATTGTGGTTTTTGTCTACACCAGTCTCCTTCAAAAGAGTCACGTGTTTGATGCTGGTGCATGGCAAGATATTTTTTCTTGCTAAGGGTTTTGGAGATGTCTGAGGAACTATCCTGAAGCAGCATAAATAGTAGAGCTCCTCTTTTGCTTTAATAATTCAATATTCCTCATATTGTTTGCTTAGGGATAGTCAAAGAATATCCTGGTTTTAGCCTAGGATTTGGGAGACGTTAGCACCCAGCCTCTGTTACCCTTCCCACAGTGCTGGGGAGAGGATGACCTTCTTAATAATTCAGAACTCACATGCTAGCACAGACTTGCAGAAGCACCTTTTTAATTGCCTCTATTTTAATGCTTTTTGTAGCATTATCAATCAGTTTGAATCATTTAATGTCCTCAGAATTAATTTTTCTGTGCATTCTGATATTTCCTTTGAGTGTTTCTGAGTGTCTTTGGCTGAACTGTCCCCTTCTTAACTCTCTGCACAGCTAGCTCTGAGCTATGAAGGAGTTATAGCAAAGATAAACTGGCAGGATGAAGCAGAGAGGTATAGAGCCCAGCATGCACACCAATTGATGTGTTTTTAATGTACCTAACTGAAATTCAAATTTCAGAGCTATGCAAAAAATTACCTGATGTGCCACATCAGAGGTGTTCATTGCAGAGATGACCTCCGTGTTGTTTAAAATACAAAAAAATCACAAACGTGATGAAAGAAATTGTCCCTTAGAGATGCAATCTGTGAAGGGCTCCAAATGACTTAATTAGTAATATCTTCTAAGAGTATGATGCCTAAAGGCAGTAAGAATCCTTAATTCTTCGCACCCAAACTCTGCATGTTTATCATCTGGGGAAGATGAACCATATTCTGGAGAGATAAGATTAAAAATAAGGATATGAAAGGAAACTCTGGAAACACGTGTAGACATCCTTTTAAACTGAGTTTACCTAAGTTCCTTTTATGACAAGATGTTCTGTGATAGCACTATCATGTGCCGGATACATCCTGTCAAAGTGAACATCAAGTCTGTTAACTTTGTAATTTGCTCTTTACGTTCAGGTTTCCCTTGTACACCATTGGGATAGTTTTTCATTGTATATGAACCGTTTTTCCTTAAAGCACAGGTGAGATTATGGTACTGACAGCTGCCCTGAACACTCATCTTTGAAAATGTTTTACTGTTATTACATTATCATAGTTATTAAAAAAAATAATAATAATCCTATTAACCTCATTAAAATGTCTACTGATGTATGATCATATTTACTGGTTATGAACTGCAAGCAGTCTATCCTGTACTAATGAGTCTTTTGAATGTGGAAGTTGTACAGCAGGTACCCCCTTGTGTCTCTTGGAGAATTTCTCCAAGAAACCTTTATTTTCAATCCCATCTCCTTGGATACCTGGTTGTCTCCTTTAATACACTGTTATGAAGCTTAGCACAGAACCCTTTCCTCCATAAAACAGGTACAGAGTTATGTTATTCACTGCTGAATGTAAAAATTTTATTTTAAAAGGCTATTCTTTAAAGCTTTGTTCTGTGCAATTCGCCTCATATTTGTAGCAAATATTCCCTTGGACAGAGAAAATGAGTTTAAAAATTTGTAGGTTCTGATTTACACAGAGCCTGCCAGAAGACAGAATTCAGAACAGCACATCATCCTATAATACTTTTCTTGGGAACCAAATACCTTCTCATTGTTCACCTGCACTTTTAAAAATTCATTTAGTGCTGTTGAAATGCCTTATCTTAGCAGCTCCGGAGACAAACATCATGTGCCTACCTACAGAAAATGGTCTGCCTTAGGCAAAGCAATCCCTGTGACTTCTTGAGTCCACATTTGTAGAGATCCCTGGTAGGCACCTTCCCTCATAAAATTGCTACTTTTGTGGCCTTAATTCACCATCCACTGATACCATTGGAATCTTTCCATATCACTTTGAGAAGCTGTAGGAGTTCATCTTTATTCCTTTAGAAAATGGGAGCTTCCAAGTTTAGGGGTTCCCGCTGAGGGAATTATTCTGGCAGAAGTTCTTCCAAGTCCTGAGCGTTGAATAAAGCAACACACGAAAGAGTCTGACAGAGCCAGAGCAGGTTAATGCCATACAGCTCAGAGATAGTAGAAGTACATCGGCCGTGGTGTGGGTCTCCACACTTTCAGACCAACGTTGCGTGGTGGCATTGGCACACAACCTGGAAGTCTAAGTCTTTGGAGAAGGGATGCCAGAAAGGCATGCATGAGTTATCAGCGTGATCAGATTTCAAAGTAACCTCACTGCCATGTTCTCCAGAGGCCACACTAGAAGGCAGCATTTAAATACCAGTACGGGTCTCAGTGGGTGAGGAGAGGAAGGAAGTTTATACTCTGAAATTAATTCCTTTTTTCAAGGGAGGGAAAACTGATGAGTCCTACTGAACAGAAGCACAATGTAGTTTTTGGCTTGCTTCCTGAGAGCCTGCTGCCCACTCCCCATGCTGCCTGGCTCCCCGAGACGAAGAGGAAACCAGTGAGCACCAGCTGCCTCGCGGAGCGGCAACATTGCTGGCAGCAGCCCGTGAATCGGCAGCAGCCAGGTGCCTGGGGAACCTGGCAAACCCTGACCCCAGCTCCTTGGTCCCCCAGCCAAGGAGCTGTGGGCCTCAGTTCTGATGCAGACTAATAGTCAAAGTGCAACAAAATCCTCAGGCAAGGTGTGTAAAAACCCATACTGGGAAACGTGGGGGTTTGCCCCCCAGCCAGCAGTGAAGGTGGTGAGCAGGTGAGCTGTCAGAAGACCAGGATCATGGGGATGATAAAGTGCTGCAAGTTACATTTAATTTTTAATAGGAGCCATGCAGAACGCTGAGCAGCAGCAGAATGGCAGAGAAACTCAATGCGAATAGGACGTTTGTTAACTTTTAATTGAAGTCTGGGACAGAAGCCAGGGATCTGACAGAAACAGTGATATGAATCATGAAAGAAAGGCCACAGGTAATGGGGGATAAATTTTGAACTCCAAGATGGGTGAAAAGCTCTTCAGTAACAACAGAAAATGTGAGGCAAATACAAGAAAAAGTTACTGTCTGAAAAGAGACATTCGTAATAGTGTTTGAACAAAGGGGAGATATCATCATGCTAAAGATATGCTGAGATGTCCTTGATGGCATCAGAAGAATGCACTCAGTGGAGTGGTGGTGGACAAAATATTTGAGGCAGAGCTGGAGTGCCCTTTTTAGCTGCAAACAAATGGAGCAGGTATTTGAAACGGCCACTTGTCCCTGTTTGCCACTAGGACAGTCCCTCTCAACAAGGCAGAGCTGCAAAGAACAAAGTGGATACCTATGTATTCAAAGTCAAACTGTGAATAGAACAATTAAGGGAGCGAATTGTTTATTTCCCTGGTACCAGCAGGCAGATAAAAACAGACTCAAGATTTTACTTTTGGATAGTCCCTGGTTCATCATCAGGTATGTAAAGGAAGACCACTTGTGATGTCTCCAGCACCCAGGAAGATGGCTTATGCAATGATTTGCCTGAGAAATGACATTTTCATTGTTCGCTGCCGAGGTGGTGTTCTGTACCTGAAGTGTTCCAGACATAAATATCACCTCTGGACAGCAGATAATGGAAAGGAATATCGTAAACAGCTTTAAGACATGCAATAAGTGATTTTTTGATCTGGGGGATGATGGTAGAAGTACATCCACAGCTTCTTGTGGGATTTGGGAAGAATCAAAGCTAATGGACTGAAATAAGTAAACAGTAATGCAGGCTGCATCTAACATAGGAGAAAAGCTAACACAGCGAGGCAAATAAGTTGATCACAATAAGTGTGGTGACATTCATACTGTATTCATCCCAGCAGAGAAAAAATGGGTAGAAACATGTCTTGGAACAATGAGCTATATACCTAATTTATTTGCTGAAACCAGTTATCTGAGTACTGCAGTGCTAAGATACCTAATTACAGTGAGGTATAAATCTTAATAGGAGTTTGAAAATCTGGAAAAAGTAAATTCTAGAAACCTTCATCCTAAAGAACTCCTCATGTGATTCCACTCTACTGACTTTACCTGCCTGAAAGTGGTGTGTCTTGTGAAGTCAGTGTAGATTAGGTCAATATAGTAACTCCTAGGTTGCTTCCAAGATAATTTGTGTTGTACAAGTTTTACATCTGTTTTGGAAGAGGATGAATTTCTTTCCGTAGTTGCCTGTCTTCCCCCACAGATGATAAGACAATCAAATGCCAGTACACAATAATAGAAAAGCAGTGTTTTATTTTAGTCCAGGGATGTAATATTTTCAGGGGTTTAATTAGGGGATGATATTGTTGATATCAATTGGCCATAAGCCATTTATTAGCGTTGACAGGAGAGACTATCAAACACCCCGCCACTCACCTGAGAATACAAAGATTGTGTCCCTCCCCCCCCAGCTACAAGTGTATGCCTTACAACTTGAATGCAAACCTGGGTTGCTGGTTTCAGTCAGGCTCTCTAGAGGACTTCACAAAATGCTGTGAAGCAAAGTCAAGAGCAAGACTGGAAAAGGTAATTAACAGATACTAAGATAGGGTGAAACAGAGAATATGTTCCCTGTCCCCTTTAGATTTTAAGGTGGCATTTAATAATAAAAGGACTTTCGTCTCTAGGCTGTTAATCTCTAAAATAATATAGAAAAAAGAATTTTGAAAGATACATGAAGATAACGTAGACATTGAATGATCTATGTGAAAGGCTAGGCACATTTTCTTCTGGCCTCAACAACTATTTCTTCTGAACAACTGTAACATCAAGGAAGCTATTAGGGGATGCATATTCTGAGAATTCAGGTCAGCATAAAAGAGCATGGCTAAAAGCCTCTAGGAGGAAAGCACATGGACATTTCTACATTGCCCAAGCAGACACCTCACACTCATAGACTTGACTAAGCTAAACAGGCGATTGTTGCCATCAAATATATTTTTGTTTAACATCAAATGTCTATCAGAACTTGCCTGACAAGGGGTCACATTTTAGTAGGCATGGAATTAAATAAGGAGTCTTCATAGGCAAAACTAAGCTAAGTTGTGTGAATCACATTTGTCTCCAATTAAGAGTGAGCTTATGAGCAGCTGACATGCAGTCACGTGTTAAATCATTGTGACTGAGATATGGAAGAATTAAGTGTCTAGCTGGAGGTCAGAGAGGATTTCAGTATCAGAGCCTAGTGGCAGAAACCCGTTCTGAGTTGCTTTCTGACGCGTTAACCACTGTGAATGTCTGTCATCTAAAGGAAGTTGTTGTTTGATATTTTTAACATCGCTACAGTTACACCATTTCATACTCTGTTGCTGAGTCAGAGTCACTGCCCTGTCTTAAAGTTTTAATAGTGTGGCTGTTAGAGTATACACTTCGTTAAAAGAAAGAGTACACGCTTTGTACGGGCACTCTGAAAATCAGCTGTCTGAGAAGCAAGTTCATAGCTTAAGGCAGTAGTTCTCACAGCTACCCATTTTGTGAAAAAGAACAGTCTGAGCTGTTATTCCAGAAACTGAAAACAGTCTTTGCCACAGCCAGGTGAAAGCACCTGGTATTAACACAATTTAGATTTATCCAGTTTTAAATAACTTATAATTGCTGGCTATTTATAGTACAAAATATGAGAAATTTTATGGTATTTCACTGCTTTTGGTTGTGAAGCTCAGCTGTTCCTGATTCACCAGCCATGTTTCTTTGCATAATTCTGTTAGTTAATGCAGAAATGTTACATTACTTAACTGAAAAAGAGAGACTCCCTCCTCTCTACTGACAACAGTCGTACCTAAGGCAGGTTATGGGCTGCGGGCAGTAAACCATGGGTAGCATCACAGCCAGCTCCCTCAGACCACCGTGTGGTATTTCTTCCGCCGTGACCAATGGTCGCCACAAGCTGTCTCCAGTCCCAGCGCTATATGGCAACAGTGAGATGGTGTCACCTCCCACCACCAGGAGCCCCCTTCTTGCCTCCAGCCTTTCCATCCGTGCCAGCACAGGGCTGCTGTTCTCACTCCTCAATATGTTACGCCCCTTCAAGGATGAAGGCAGACCTACCTGCTCACAGGAACTGACCCCTCCAGGATTTCATGCTGTATAAGCCAATGACAGTCTGAAGGAGCTGCAGACAGTGAAGCTGCTAATTAGGAACTATGGTTTGATCACCTCTTGACTTTGACACTGAAAAGAGAGTGGAAATTTAGAGGAAATGAAATGAGAAACCTGAAATACATTCAGGACTAGTGAAAAAAGCCCTATTCTTCTGTTGTTGTTGTTGTTGTTGTTATTAAACTGTAAAAATAGCCTCTAGGTTCGGACTGGTGCAGAGGGAAACCAAATAAGCAGCAAAGCTCTTCTCAGAAAGGATGAAATACCTTTGTTCCCTCTTGATGATATCTTTTTCTCTCATTACGTATAACTAATTATGGCTGAAACAATATAAACTATGATTTCCATTATGGCATATTTAGTGATATAATAAACTTTAATTTGTATACTGTTTGAGAAGCCTTTACTGAGAAATTATTGTAATGTGGGCTTTTAAATACACTATATGTGGAGTTATGCTTTATTAAGCTTTTTTTTGCCTCTAAACAAGCTCTAGATGGAGACAATTATCCATAAAATTATTATTTAACAAAGATTGTGGGATGAACAAACCAGTATAATTTTAAAAAAATTGCTTTGAGAATTCGTTTTCAGACCAAAACTTACTACTAAAATAATATAAATTATTAAAGGATAATATTTAACAGAAACACCATTGAAAAAATACTTTGTAGATGTTAAACTAAAGCTGTAAGTAAATGATGTAATATTATGCCATGCATCTTTTAAATATATGTGTACATGCAGATAAAAAGTTACTATTTTATATATTCTCTTTTGACTTAAAATGTAACTACTGGTAGGATAAAATGAGTGCTTCTTAAAATCAAAAATTGTTAAGTGACTGTCCTTAAAACATTGGGGAGGTGTATTACATTTCATTTCTGAGGAAGGCTTCCATAGTTATTGAATGAATAATGAGATCATTCTATTTAGTATATCATACATGTATCTTATATTCGAATATATAAAAATATACATGTATCTTACAGTGCTGGGTAAAAACAACCAGATACTAATAATGTTTCATAATTATGCTAATGACATGGTTAGTTATGAATATAGTGAAGATAATAGACAGACAGGTGATAGAGAGATAGACCGACAGACCTGGTTATTAGAATGCTGTTTATAGCAATCATTAGTCATTCCATTAAGTGCAATAGTAAATCTGTTGGATTCAGTGCAACCAGAACACAGAATCAATTCCTCTATAATTTCATGCACAGCAGGAGAATTGCCTTAGTTCTGCTGAGGACCATTTAAAACCCTAATCTCACAACGTTTTGGCCTCTGTGTACTTCTAACAGCTTGGTCAGCCCTTGGTGCAAGACACAGCCTTGCATTTGCAAGCTATTTGCAGGGTTTGCCTTCTCCTGAACTAGAAGATAACAAGGGAATAAAAAACAAAATGTGAAACTTTCTGTATTTACACATTTAAGTTCTTAGACCAGCTGGGAGCAACAGCCCAGCTCCTCCAGCACGCTGCCTCCACTGCGGCCAGAGCCAGCTGCCTCTAGAGAGGCTGGCAGAAACTCTCAGACATGCTGACATGCAATAACCTGTGCTGAACATCATGTTTGCACACTTTCTCTAGACAGTTGTGATCGGTGAAGCACTACATTTAATTTATCTTCCCCCACTTGTGTTGTCATCAAATACAACAGCTCTTGATACCCTTGTCATCCTTACAAACATCCCTGCTACTTTCCCTATCGAACAGTCTTTGCTAGAAGTTAGTTTCTTGGCTTTATAACGTGCTCTGTGTGAATACAATATTTGGGGTTGGACTTCCCCAACATTTCATTTTATTTAGTATTCCTGTGTAGTGGAAAGAACAGATCATCATGATTAAATATGCATAATTCCCTTTTGCATAATTTTCTACACTACATCTTCAATAACACATGGGATTTATGAGGAGAGAATTATTCTCTCTCCCTTTTGTATTGACTTAAACACTTCCCCTTTTCCCCCAGACTAGAGGAAGGCAGGACCATGAAAACATAAAAAAGCATGAGAAATCCTTGAAAATTCAGAATGTGACATATTTTTGTCTGTTGGACTATTTCAGATCTTCTAATACCTTTTCATGAAACAGCTGTTTCTTGCCATGGTGCACTAGATGCACACTTGATTCTCCTACTAAAATTCATGTGCGTTGCCCAGTTTTATTCCCCAGCAGCAGACTACAGGTACCAGCTCAGACAGCGAGCTTAGACACTGAGCTAGATCAGCCCCTTTGCATAGTGTCCTGCTGGGGAGTTGCTACTCTTCCTCTCACCGCCGTGAATTACCCCAAAAAGTGCCATGTTAGCCTTGCTCCCTGCCTTCCAGGGCAAGGAGAGCTTGCTCGTACCTGTTTTGGCTGCCTCTAGAGAGCACTGCAACTCTGCTTTGTAGGAATATACAGCATTTATTCTCCAGACGCCGACTGTGAAAATTCATGTTTCTAATAGAAATCTTAAAATCCATCATGCTGAAGAAGAATGAAACAAAGGGCTAACTTGACCAATCTCCAGGAAAAAAAAAAAAGTGTATCAGGAATTTAATCCCTCTAGTGCTCCTCGTCACCTACGTGTGGGAATTAGGCACCTCCGTGCCTTTTTGATTCCCTAGTCTGAAATCTTACTGTACTGGAGGAACTTTTCTGAATAAAGGACATATAAGTTACTAAACGAGCAGTGTGTGGGTTATTCACATTAATTTCCCCACACAAATTCTTCATAGAAAAAGCACTTATGCAGCTAATTCACTTTGCCTCTCAAGTACTTGTAAGAAACACTTGCAAAGATCGCAGAAGTTCATAAAACCTGGCAGAGGTAAAATTTCAGAGAGAAGTTTGGGGTAATAATTTGTTTTATATAAAAAGCTTAGTCATTATTTTTAACCTTACCTTTCCTGTCACCAAAAAAATACCCCAAAACCCCAAAACAAATCAAACAAACAAAAAACCCACCCCACACCTAAAACAACCCATGGCTTTAAATTCAGGGCAGACAGAGCAGGTCTTGCATGTTTTCAGCTCCCCCCAAAATTGCTCACGATAGCTGATAATGAGCAGCACTAGCACTGCCTCCGATTAGGACTACAATCTGCAATAGCTCCATTCCAGCACCTCAAACAATCGCTTGGGCCTCAAATTGATCAAGCTCTTTAACCTGAATACAATGAATCTAGAAAAGGTAAAACCAAATTCCATTCACAGAAAGTTGGAAACATCCCAACTGTGGGGAAAAATGTTTAACAAATCACTTCTCTAAAGTCTCAACAATTTTCAGGTGTGTTGTTTTTGTTCCTGTTTGCTGTACTTTACATTTTACAAGCTGGTTGAGGTGTGGTTTCAAGATATTTAATGATGGGTCTTCATGATTCAGAAAGCTCCACTTTACTAGCTTTTCTCTCACCTTCATCTGGATGCAGTATTGTGAAGTCTCCTGCATTCAGTGCACACACGTACTCCATGCTGTTGCATGGGATTCTCATCAGACTGTTAATTAGTTTTGATATATTAACCCACTAGGCTGTGAAACAAGTCTTGGAGAGAAAGCATGATTTACTTTCTTCTTTATGTGATTTTATAGCAGTAGAACTCCATCAATTTCTGTGGCGTTACTCCCAAATTACAAAAGGGTGAGGAACAAAAGAGTTGAGGCTTGTGAAGCGGAGAGTGCAGCCAGGACATCTTGAGAAGAAAGCAGCTAGAAGTATGTTATCACCTTGGCCACTGATAAATATGGACAAGTTCAGAGTGATGCTAAGCTTCTCAGATTCCTCGGAAGATCTTGGTTTCTCCAGATTTCTCCTCTGAGTTGCAAATAAACCTAATTTTTAAATCCCCATACTAAATAAAAGTACAGCTCTGTTCCCAATAGCAATGCATATATTTCACTCACTGTATGCTTCATTTCTTCCTAACTCTTAATGAGAGCTGATGGATGCTTCTTGCCCAACTGATTTTGATCTCCAGTGTGCTCACATCACTATGTTTATACAAACACTTAATCATGAACGTTACTTGAAAATGCATCTCTCTGCCATGCACACGGGTAGGAAGATGAGACTTCATTCAGCAGTTCCTTTGTTCAGGCATGGACCCTGGTGCTAAATGGAGTATGTCAGTGTTTCCATGGAAACCAATCAAAATTCATGAAAGGACTGATTTGACTGGCTCCAGCTAGCAATGTTTTATTTCATTTGAGTGCACAATAGCAAAAGATATTACTTTCATCTACTTTAAAAAGAGAGCGGATTAAATTGTTGCATCAGAGTTTGATGGTAGCAAGAAAAACAATGTTATTCAGCTGATTGCAGGAAGGTTGTCTGTTTATCCTTGATTGTGACAACCAGCTCTGTAGCTCTCTGCACGTCGCAGCGCCACTGAAGCAGCTGCAGCAAAGCAGTGCAGTGGAGACAGTCCCAAGCCCTTCCCGCCCCTGCCTTTTTGCCCGCCGTACAAGGCAAGGAGGATCCAGCTCCAGGGTCCCGCTCAGCCGCAGCCCACCCCTGCCCACTCCCCACCTGCCCGCAGGCACAAGCTCCCGGGCTGACTTTCTGATCCAGCTGCAGTGCAAGGGGTGTTAATCATTTGTTTAGAGGGTGATTTGCCCTCAGGAGGAGACTTTTTGGCAATAGAGACAAGTCTGTGATGCAGCACAGATCCTCCCTGCACATGCAGGGGCACCCTGTACGGCACGTAGAGTCCCACGGGGCCAAATGTTCGCGTTGGTTTGTAAGGTACAAGGTCACTTTGTGTGCCACCAACTACATGCTACAACCACTCACGTAAGCTGTCCCCAGCCCACCCCCAGGAATCTGCCACTGCAGGTGGAGTGGAAGAAAGGAAGCATCACTCTTCAACCCTGAAGCAGAGCTCAATGCTGGCATGGTGCAAAGCCTCTGGACAGTCTGATCACAGCTCAGTTTCAACAGCTATAATCTCCAGCAAACAGGACAAACGTGATTCCAGTGGCTTTCATTGACTTTAGTAGCGAAATATATCATAAATTCTTATTCATTAGATCATAATATTCCAGCTGGGGGAATCTGATACCTAGAGTAATTATTCAGTTGTTACCTAACCTCACTTTACCAGTCATTTAACACTGAGTCTTGATTTGTATCATCTTTTCAACTAGGAGAAGAAACTACATAAAGTTTTATGCCAGACTTTATTTACTGTCTTGTACATTGTTGCAGTAATAAACTCAGCGTGGTTGAATGCATATGTTAATTTAAAGCGTTGAAATTGTACCATTTGCATGTGTGATGTATCTTCAGTTTGAAGCTTCTTAGAGCCAATTCTGTTTGACCTGGAGCAAAAGAGTTTTGTGCAATCGTTCTTGAGAACGGCATCCCCAAATTCAGTATAGTGTTCTATTAATGGTTTGCACTTTTCAATGAGAAATAACAGCAGAGGGAACTAAAAAATTATGGAGAAGAGAGGAAGGATAGGCTTGTATTCAGCAAAGGTTTCACAGTTGCTGCTGCTGCATAATTCATTGAGGTACATATTGTGATAAGAAACACAGGTTATGTCATGTGAAGCTGTACATTTGTTCTCTATGGAGCACTGAAGTGCCGTGTTTAGTGATACTGGAAACATCACCTCACGTTAGGTTCCTTAAAAGGTAATTATGAATTTGTGGAAATTAATAGTTCTATGGGGAAAGCTGTTATCAATTGTTATTTCACCTGTAATATGGCTGAATTGAACAGCCTTCGGATCAAGCCATATCAAAGCAACTGAAAAGAGAATGGAAGTGCATATGAAAGAGGGAGAGGAGGCGAGAGGAGGGAAATACCATCTTAAAACCCCCGTGAGGCACCTTCAGCTGAAACTGAGTGGAAATCCAGTGTCATCCTCTGAGTCAACTTTGTAGAACCAGATCCTAAAAAAAAATCGGATACTGACCCATTGGGCTACGCTACCCCGAACTTTTGAACACTGGCCTGCAATACAAAACAAAGCATCAGCCAGACACATAGGCTGTACCTCCCAAGTTTGCCCCTCTTCAGCAGCTGAGAGTCCAGGGCAGGGCTACAGGGATGGACCCTTCCTCCATTGAGACCCAGTCTCAAGGAGCTGAAGTCCATCTAAATCTAGTTTATGCACCGAAATCCTGGTTTTTATCTGGGCTATTTGTCGTCTTAACATCAGGTGAAAAGCTATTTTTTATTTTAAATAGCTTAAGTTCTTTGTAAAATAACATGTCTGCCTCTACATTTCTTTTGCTTAATCTGCGTCTCTCCCCTTCAGATTTATGACTTCTTAGCTATAAAAGCAGCTGCAACCAAACATTGTTTTAAAGTTTGGAAAAGTTTGCACGTCAGTCCCACTGTGATGCAACTCACTTTCAAAGAATATGCCTTCTTTTCCACAACAAAGGCGTATCCATTTCTTGTGTTCAAGGGACCTTTAAAGAAATTCGAATGGAGCTACTTCTCTTTCCTTTTAATAAAGCAATACACTATGGAGCTCTGACAGAAAGAAAGGGACTCTTAGGACAATTTATCACTGGAATAATGGGAAAATGCCAAGACTAATTCCTCCATCAGACAAAAATATACCACCTTTGGCCCAGTTCTGCAAACATACAGGTGAATATCTTTGTATGTGGGCATGACCCCATTCAAGGCACTGGGATAAAAGTGATGTTTGAAGAATTAAGCCCAGCTATCAGCACTTGGAGACTCAGAAGCACATGGGGAACTACCTGCCTTCCAACGTAGCAATGGCTGAAGAGGGACTGGGTTTTTTTGTAACATTGCAAAACAAAACACCTACTTAGTAGCTTTAAAGACACTGCTAAACCAGGGGGAATACAACTGCAATTTCTCAGGCTTGGGTCAGATTTCTTGTCATACAAGGGGAATCAGTACTGAACAGGTCGATGCACACTCGGATTTTCTGGGGTGGGCAACGGGGTTGGGGCACGGACCACGCTGCCCAGCTCGAAGCTCCATCACTAATGTGGCAGTCAAACAACTACCATTTCTCTGGTAGAAAATCCCACAAATGCACACCAGGTATGCCTCAGTCAGTTCTTAATAGATACTTAAAAGCAAATAAGCACTTTATAAGTTTTCACAATGCATAAAAATATGCAGCTTTAAATTCTTTCATACCTCTAGCTGTTGTTTGACACATTATGTTCTAATGTTTATACCTACTCATAGAGTAAACTCAAAACAATACTTACTGCTCAGTGGGCGGACATTTTTTTTTAAATTTATTTGTTTCTTTGCCTTTTTTTAATTTTTTTTTTTTTATTTGTATTAGGATGATAGTAATCACTTGCAGAAACAGGTTTGATAATACAGATGGCTCAAGTTGCCAGCTTTTGGAATGGCAATGGAACAAGAAAAAAAGGGAATGGTAATTTCAGAGAAAAAAACATTCACTTTGGAAGCAAAGACAGTCAATACTAATGGCTTTAGATTATTTTCCTTATACAATTAATAACCCAGTGACATGGATCCTTTCAGGCTATTACTGAAGAACTGTGTGTTTGATACCATTGTCATGACTTTAACAAATTGTTGTATGAAATAGCCCTTCAGAGCTTTTGTTGATTGATAACTGAGTTAAAGAAACTTCCCTTTGTGGAAAAAAAGAATAAGGTGGAGGGATGCAGATGACTGCTAACTGCAGATCAAAAAAGGGGCACTCCATCATCCTGTCTGCAACTTGTCAACATAAATTTCCGTAAGTGTTGTTTCAAAAAAAAAAAAGAAAAAAAGAAGAAAAAGAAAGGCTGAGAGTGCTATTTTAAACATCAATATTTCAAATAAGTTCCCCTAGTTTACACACCAGGCTTAAGTTTTGCATAAATGAACAGAGATAATTATTTTTAAACTGTAGATATCACTGACTGATCTTCTCCAACTGCCGTGCATCATTGCTACTTTAAAGATTCCCCTAATATGAAAATTATGATTGCTACTTTTTTTTTTTTTTTTCATTTTATGCTTTGCTTTTTCTCCCCCTTCTAACTCTAGGACTCAGCTGTTGCTTCACGGACCTATAGTAGGGCAAAGATTTATACGCTTACAAAAAGTTCAGCTATACAAGCCTGTGCTGAAGAGCAGAATGTATAAATCCCGACCTACAGATCACCGTGTGCTACGCCTCTGTCATATTTACTGGGTAAAACAAGGTTACGCCAGACGGCAGTTTGGAGATGACTCCTTAAAGCAATGTCAGTAGGTAAAGGAAGAAGTGGTATAACAGATGCAGTCAGCATTATGCTTCTCCCTATGAATCAATACTTTAAAAAAGCCACGTGCTGGTTGAATGGCACCTCTTCCCTGACAGAGGTTGGAATCTGGAGTTTTAGTTAAGGTCTTAAGTGTAACAGAAAGTGAATTGCTTATGCTAAGTTTTGAGGTTGTGAACCTGACACATACGAGGCCCAGAACCTGAAATGAATGTGAATATGAGATAGAATAATAACACTGACAACATGCTCATTAAAAGACGTGGTAATTTTTACTACATTGAAGTGCTGTGGCTAAAACCAAATAGTTGAAACCACCTCATATACCTTCAGATTCTCCTGCAGTTACTGCGGAGCAGTGTCGATCAGCACTGACAATCTGCTGCCCTCTGCATATAACAGCTATGTGTGCAAATGTCTTTCAAACCGGCTAGGAGGGAAGGGAGAGCTCACCTGGAGCAAGATTAAGTCAGTACAAAAGGTTTCACCTCTGAAATAATGTTAAAATTTGGTGCCTGATACAGCATGCTTTGGTATTCTTTAACTTAGAACACATTTCCAAATGCTAAAATTATTTAATTTCCAGAAGACGAACAATGTCCCGGTCAGAGTAAGACCCTTTGAAAAATATCATTATTATTTAACTCTGAAGACAAAGAGCAAGTTGCACATATATGCATTACATGTATATATGCATTATCCAGCGTGAGAATTCACTTTCAATCTTTCCTGTTGGGTAGGTCATCCTTGACAGCAGGAAAGGAAAGCAAGCAAGAAAGGAGA
Organism: Phalacrocorax carbo; assembly: GCF_963921805.1. Classification (NCBI taxonomy): domain Eukaryota; kingdom Metazoa; phylum Chordata; class Aves; order Suliformes; family Phalacrocoracidae; genus Phalacrocorax; species Phalacrocorax carbo. The sequence continues at coordinate 6,168,638 of NC_087516.1, read as the reverse complement.
ACTTGAGAAAAAGCTGATTTAAATCACCTCAGTGTATAGCTTCAGCCAGTAGAAGAGACTTATTTAAGATTTCTCTTGCCTTGGACAAAGCTATTACCAAAGAATACTCCTGGATCTGTGTATTTCTGCCCACTAACACTTCACAATTCAGTGCTTATTAGACATATAAAGCTGAAAAAAAGAACTGTTTATAACAGATATCACCTATGGCTAAAGCACAAAAGCGGTCTGCCTGAAAGATTGGAAGTCTTAGAGTGAATACAGGCTGCATTTTTTAAATCTGTGTGATGAAACGGTTATTTTGTTTAAAAACTGAATTGCAGGCAGGCCAATAGCTCTGTGTATGTGAGGTTGCCTGACACTTCCCATTACAATAACCTGTTTTCAGACACTCATACCTTTGACAAATGTGAACTGTCTGGACTGAAATAGCTCATGCCAGGTGTCTACCTCAGAATTAACTCTGTGAGGAAATTTCATCAAGGAAACTTCAATGTTTTTCAAGAATAAGGCAAGGGAATAATACTGTGTTTTATTCCTAGTGAAAACAGACAATTTTTTTTAGCTCCTAAACAAGAACACATTCATCTTGCAGAAGACTTACTCAAAATTTGTTGGGTGGTCTTGTCTATTTATCAGTGTTTTGTCACCATCCACATAAAAATGGTTATGGTGCCCTTTAAAAGTCACAGGTTGGGATGGACTTGCAAAAAAGCAACCACGACAAACATCCGACTGAGAGTAGTTGTTGGCTAAGAAATAATATCCTGAAATTTTAGTCCTAGGTTGATTTTGAGTGGAGCAGGAGAGGGAAAGTATCTTTCCTGCATTGTCCTGACACTATACTGGGATCCAAGAGGATACTGGAAAAAGTAAAAGCTAAAAAGAAAAAGCATGGAAAATTGGGCTTGCTTTAATTCTGATATTTCTTAATATTTAGAGGTTGTCTTTGTCCTATTAACAGTTTTATTTAAATACAGTTATGTGAATATGTTGTACAGTATCCATCCATCCATCCATCCATCCATCCATCCATCCATCCATCCATGCACATGAAGTATCTTCTGTTCCTAGCCAGTTTCTAGCCTACTTCCATTTACTTCTGCTGCAATCTAGTGTCTGTTCGATATTAATGAAATCTTTTGTTCTTCAACCAAGCCCAAATAGTGTGTATATTAGGGGAGGGATGACTTCTCTGCAGGGTTTTTCCAATTCCTTTTGCCGAGACACCAACAATAGAAAGGCGACAGTGGATGGGGTCAGATCAGATGGATACAGAAGCACTGGGGCTCACACTGAAACAGACCTTGTACCACTCACTGGGCCAAGTAATGCAACACCATGAAAAGCATTTCGATTATCATGTCTTGCTCCTGCAGTTGCTCCTCGATCTGCTTCTGCAGTGGTGGTGTGACACGACAAACACAGCACCTGTGACCACAGCCTGCCTTCCATGGCCCTCTGCACGTCTGAGTGAAAAAAGGCATCTGAAGTTGGTCAACCATGCCTTCAGATCGCAACAGACTTCTGTGCAGACAAAAACGGTTTTGGGAACTTATCTTCACATTTGGTGTTTTTTAATAAGAGGTTGGTTAAACATCAGTGAAAAATACCACAGGTAGAATTGATCCCATCTTACAGTGGAAGGGTAAGTTCATTCATCTTTCAAGAGCTCTTCAAGCTCTATTTCATGTGAGTTTCACATCTAGTGATTCTCTTGAATGGTATTCACGTTGAGCTTATGTGCTGCTCGGTGGTATAGGACATGCTTTGCAAGAATGGATGACACGCCCTGCATGGAGTTAGGTCAGAATTAAGACACTTACAGATGTCTGTGGCTTAGCTGTTTGTCTCATCTCTCATTACAACTGACAGAGCCCTGGAGATGGATTCAGATGACTAAATATAAGTGTCTAGCACCATTTTAGATATCCTAAAGTATTCAGCAACTTGTTTTGCAGCCCAGTGGATGTACAGGCATGACTTTGCTATTGCAATTTCAGAAGTGCAGTTTTAACAGCTTTAATTCTGCTGTGGTAATATGGTAATAACCAGTCTAGCCCATTCAGGACAGGACTTTATGCTCATGCTTTTAACTTACAGATATTTTGTTCTCAAGAGGAAATCCTTTACTCAGGAAAAAAATTATATCTTTTGTGACCATAAATTTTGTGGTGAAGTGTACGGAGGATTTCTATTGGGAATTTTTTTCTTTGTAGGGCTAAAGTTCTTTGAAATCTTTCTATTTCACTTTCTATTATTTTCCTCTTTCTATTAAGAGGTAGTAATGGGATGATTACTTTGTTCCTTTTTTCCCCTTTTTTCCTGTAAAACAGGACAAGAAACTTTCTATTCCCTTCTTTCTAACATGTAAATAGCCTGAAATAAATAAGAAGCGCAGTGTCATTGCAGATTGGCCTTTTCAAGTTTAAATGTCCCAATTAAAACCTAGTGCTTGCTTCAAAACATCTGGTGAGTTTATGAGAATTCATATATTCTAAAGCTATGACAATTCATACGTACATATTTTATTGCACTGTTCTGGTGAAATACAATATAGACAGAAATATGGTCCCTTTGGCTCAGCATGCTTGACAAAAGAGAAAAATAGGGCCACAAAATTTTGAGCAGGTTTGGAAATTTATCTGATTTGTGGAAGGTAGCCCTAAGAGGAAGACAGACATCCTGTGAGGTGATTTAGATTCAAATTTTTAAAGACGTATAGGTATTGGTCTGCTTTGTGAGGTAAGTGAAGCCGATTGCCAACTCCTTGTGTCTAAGCTACCATAAGAATTTTGACCTGGAGGCATGAAAAGAGATCACTTGGTGATTAGAGCTGGTGTTAAGAGGTGGGATGTGTGGACTGGTGCCTTCCCCAGGATGAGGACAGCAATAAACTTGGTCCCTGCATGGTGTTCTGGCTTTTGAGGTAAAGACGGGTCCTACTTTCTCCTCCAGTGATAGGCATGTGGTGGGGCTGTAGCCTTTGATGAGCTTAAAGTTGTCTGTGCTGTGCAAGTACCCAGGTTGACCTTTTCAGGAAATAAAAGTGAGAAAATTGCCTGGCTGTGGGGAGGCTGGGGCAGCCCTCTGCGCTTGGGTGGGCGCTGTCTAGTCACGTTTCGTGATGGATACCTAAATGTTTCCATGCATTTCACCCCAGGCTGCTAACTCCTCAGAGAGGTTATCTGGGCACAAATAGACTCTGAAGATAAGGCACTTGGGAACTTTAAAGGAGATTGAGGAGACGCTCTTGTGATATCGTTGGCAATCCTTAAATGGTCACTGAAGTGTGGGCAGTCTTGGTTGTGGGATGCAAGTGCTTTAGGCATGGGTCCTTTCTTCAGTCTTAGTCCCATTTCATATGGTCTGGAGCCTGGTTCTGTTACTCCCTTTGTCTGTGACTATAAACAAGTAAATTCACTTTCCTGGGTCTCTTTCTCCCCAGCCTTTTTTCCCTTATAATAACTCTTTTAAGACAGTGTCAGCCTGTCACTATATGTTATACATGGTCTTGCAGGATGTGGAAAAGAAGGTAAGGGGGTCATCTGGTGCTACAGGAACACTTTAACACTTTAACACTTTAACAAAGGAATCCCAGTGCCTCATGGCTGTGTAGATATTTCTGAATTACCGTGTTTAATGCAAAATGCTTTAGTATTAGGATTTGATAGAAAATTCTGACTGCTACAGTGCACTTGGGGAACCACAGAATGCTTTGGGATTCTTGTAGTCAATCTCTGCAGCCTCATAAATAACCTTTTGCTCTAAATTTCATGAAAACTCTGCTGTATACCCAAAAATAAATACATGTTTTTCCTGCACTTAACTCTGCCATGATTCAAGGCTCTAAAATGTAATGCATTACAATTAAGTCATTCCCACAACCCCAAAATGTAAAACAAATTTATTTCTTTAAAAAAAAATTATTGCAATTTCCAATAGGCCAAGATAACTTAGAAAGACTGATAAATTAGTAAAAATGCTCCTACGGGTACATTTTTTATCCCTACCCAGATTATAAATAGTTTGCCTCATAAAAAACTCCAAACAAACCCCAAAGTACATTTTACTAAGTAAAATAAAAGTATTCAGACTTATTACAGCTTAAGAAACAACAAACGTACCAAACAAAAATAATAATACAAAAAGTTCTACAATGTAATGAATGACAAGGTAGAAGCTATTACTTGTTTGACTCTTGTTTAAAAATCAGCATGCTGGTAGCAAACAATATAGTATTTTCCTATGGTGTACTACCCAATTTTTAATTTTTTTTTTAATGACTGGGGGAATTGCTGTTATTTTCTGAAGTACTTTGCTCAGGTATTGTTATATGGAGACATCCAGCTGACTTACTGGTTTGAAGGCAGAAAAGGAAAGGGAAAGCAAAAAGAAATCAATGGATGCTAATAACCTCAGCTGAAAAGAAAGTGCATGTCACAGATGTATTTAAACATGGCATGGCCAGGAGTAGTAAGAATGAGCATAACTCTGCTGCCATGGAAATCAGCAAGTGTTTAATCATAGAGTTCAATGGGTGATAACTCAGAAAAATGCTGAATGCTTTTGAAGAATATAACTCCAAGAATTTGACTTTTCCTTTTTTCTATGACTTGCTAGTATTAAGAGAGGGGGGAAAGAATAAAAGACTCTACTCCATTTTGTCACATCTAGCAAAGTGATAAATGTAGTTGTGCAGCGATCGAGAGGTACCATTAGAGAGTTGGAATTTGCTGATTGAAAACACCAAATATTTGAGGTGTTACAGATATGAGCTGTATCAATCACCAGCATTTTTGATTTGGTGAGCGAACTGTTTTGACACTTCTGAAATACACTGTCATTTTTATTTCATCCAAAATGACATGGATATATCAGCCCTAAATTGTAAATTATTCAGGCCCTCCTGAAGCTGCACTTTCAATGCATAAATGACGTGCCCCTCCCAAAATCTCCACATTTGCAGCTTGTAGTAAGAACTGGAAGAAACTGGCTGCTCTATAGCTTGTGTTAGCCAAAAGGAAGCCAAATGGCAAATCACTGCCTTTTGCCTTTTGATCAACCCTGACTGACAGAGATGGCAAAGCTGACAGTGAATGCTGACAGCATAAGTCAGCACATGGCATGATTTAAACTGAGTGTATGAGGGAGGGAGGGAACCAAACTGAGAGAACAGAATCTTTTTTTCACAGTCTTTCTACTACGAAAATACATCTTGTCAAAACCATTTAAAAAATCTGATTTTTTTCTACTGTCTGAAAAAGAAGTATCAAAATCTTTAATGAAAAAATTATTATAATATTATTACAGTCCATAAAACAATTACAAGAAAATGGAAAAGAAAGTCAAATCTTTGTAAAACTCATTGATTTAAAATATGAAAGGATTATGTGGAAGCAAGGAGAAGAAACATGACTGGTTTTTAATTACTGAAACAACTTTGAATTGTGTAGCCAATAAACCAGAATAAAATAGAGGAGGCGTGTTTAGATAATGTACAAAAACACTGATCCATATACTCGGGCAGCAGACCAAGAAAAAGTGATACTGACATTAAGTTTTTCTATTTGAGGTAACATTTCTGTCTCTAATACTTTCCTATTGTTTATTTCTGTTCATAAGTTAAGAGGTTTAATTCAGGAAACTTGTGTAAATTTTGTGAAGTAAGTAAATAAAATTAATAACTTTTTACACACTCCTACAGGAACAAAGTCTGGCATTTGGATTGGGAATACAATCTCTGTCATCCCATTTATGCATTTCAGCACAAAAGCAAATTGCTTCTTTCAGTCTCTTTCATTTCTTTTCATCTCCAAAACCTTGGACCCAGTACAGTCCTTTCAGCAAAGGTTTCTTTTTCTTCTTGTTCTGTTAAATTTCTCTGCTTTGCAATACATTTTTTTTGTTCTAGTGGAAGGAGAACATTAGTGTTTTTGACCTTCCACTTAACTTTGATAAATGTAGAAAGGATCAGATACAATCTGCTCTACCAACTTCTGAACTATACGTGTTGTAGAGGTAACTTAGTAGTCTTCCAGAAAGGATGTGAAGTCAGCATCCTTCAAACCTGAGACAGAGTTGCTACTACAGGATAAATAAGTACTCTTGCCTTGCTTTCAAAGTCCCTGGTACCTTGTTCTGCCTCGTGTGTCTCAGATAAGAAGAAGACAAGACTTCACATTTTAAGATGTTTGTTCAACATCTTAAAAAGAAGGGAAAAAAACCCTTTGATTTTAGGTAGTAAATGAAGACTTTTGCTTCTCCTTTTATGCAAAGAAAACAGTCACTGTCAACTTTTACTTTAGAGGTTTGTTTTTAACAAAAGCTTGGGTGACCTGGCATCTCTTCCTTTTCTATTTTTAGTGACAATTTAAAAAGAAATTCCTAGAAGCAGATTTCTATTCTTTCTCCTTAGGGCACATCAGTCTCAGCAGGTGGCAATATAAACTTCACCAGACAACAGAACGGTTCTCACCCTTGCCTCCTGGAAGAACAATTTTTGAGGGGAAAAATGAAGTTTACTTATAAAAATGCACTTTTCTAATACACCGTCAGAGAAGAGAACATCCAGAACACTGGAGTCTGCATTTGCACAAATACTTTAAGACATTTATTCCTTACTTCTATCTTAGCAATGTAATTGCTCTGGTTTCCCGCTGTAGCCAGTGGATGAAGGAATGTTTCATCAGATGGTCTTTTGTGCTCAGATCTTGTGCTTCTCTTCATCCATTGATATGAAGATTTCAGAGGTGACAAGGTCTCCAGGAAGCACCTCCAGCTGACCATTTAAAATTCTAGAGTGATTCCTCATCTGTTACCTTTGCTGACAACCACATCTTTCATGAAGGAGCATCTGAGATGGGCCAGGTTTGTGTGACCTTTTTATTGATCATTGGTGTTATCAAGCAACTTTTAACTGTTAGCGAAATCTTTCCGGTCTGCTCCTCAGTTAGTCCTCGTGGTATTCTCATTCTAAATGCCCTTTATTCTCTTCCCAGCTTTTTTTCCCCCTCTTCTTCTCCATACTCTGCCTCATCCAACATAATCTCTATCCTTTTCACATTATCTCTTCTTCCACTTCTCACATCCTCACTGCACTTAAAGAATATGTTGCAACTACATATTAAATAAACACAAGCAATAGCTAAAAACTGAAATTAAAGAAATAAATTTAAATTCCCAACTTCAATGACCTGTAGCTTGTGATTTGAGATCCCTGCCCCTGCAAGTTTTGCTTGCATGATAGCTTTTTCCTGCGTGTGGCTTGTCCATGTAGGCTATGAAACAATTCAAGCACAGAGAATCTCTTGTTGCATATTTGTGCAATTGGGGCTCGAAGCCTGGCTGCTGCTGACTGTCACATTTACAATAATGACATTATTGTTCCAGCGACAGAGACCCCAGGTTTCTACAACACTTGCAAAGTCATGTTAGGTGAGGGGTGGTAATGGCTCCTATATACATTTTAATCTGATGGCAATAATTTAGTGTAATTCATTTTAGTAACAGGCTAAGTCCAATGTCACATTTGGTGCAGGTAACAAGTATTCAGGCAAAAAATTGCACAGCTCCATTGACACGGGGAAGCTTGTAAAACGTGTAATTTCATTCTGTGCAAGTCTTCTGAAAACATGGACTTTGCTTTTGCTCTTTCACTAAAACTGCTACTAGGTAGGAATTAAATAGTCACTAGTCTCGATAGGGAATTTAGAAGCTTGAGTTTGATTACTGAACAGGCATTTCTTAAATGACCTTGGGTAAATTATTAATAAATTGACCAATGGTTCTAGTTTTTATTGCTAGACCTGCTATGAGGGTAAACTCTATGAATATAGTTAAGAAATACTAGGATTCTGTAACAAGGAAGGCTGCATGAATACTCCAAAGAGAAATAAAGTTGCAGAACATGATGTTTTCATTTGTATTGTGTTAATTTTGTATTACCTCAAAATATTCCCTGCACTGGGGAGGGAGTCCTGGTGATTGCCATCATGTCACCCCATGCAAAATAAATTCCCAGTTAAAGGGTATCAAGTCCTGCTTCACGTTTCACACATCACTTTTGTGTAAACATTTAGGAATATAAATTTATTGTCACTTTAATGGAAGGCAAATAATGTGCCCTTTCTGTTCAACGGGAGATTAACCATTAAAAAAAATAATTTACTGCCCATTGTTTTTGCCTTTTAAGTTAATGGAGCTTTTCAATTAATAACAATAAAATAGGCTTTTAGAGAGTGTGTTAATTTTATACAGGCAATATCCTCACCTTTTGGTCCAGTCCATTGTCATAATATTATTCTGATTCTCTTCTAACTCAGGAGTGTTTTTGGAAAGAACTGATAGTTTGGCTATCGTTCGTCTGTTGTAACTATAGGCGGCCACAGAACAGTGTCATAAAATGTCTAATAGGTTTGCAAGTATTTTCTGGAGCAGAAGAATATCAGTGCAAATTGCAAATCTGTGTGTGCATTTCCCAAGTGTCTTAGCACTTACAATACCTTTGGTAGATACAGTAGATTACTAGAGACAAGAAGACTTCAGCAGGTGTTGGTTGTTTCCACTGTCCCTGTGGCCGAGTTTAGCCTATTTCTAGTTCAATGCAGCATGATCTCCCTGGCAGGTTTATTTCATGGACCAGAGGTGTAGAGCAAAAGAGACCACACCATGAAGAAAAGATGCAACTCTTCCCATTATTCTGGGAGTTATTGAAAAACACCTGAAAGCCAACGCAGTCATTGGTCCTGGCCAACGCGGGTTCACGAGGGGAAAGTCCTGCCTAACACATTTGAATTCCTTCCATGACAAGGTCACCCACCCGCTGACCAAGGGAAGGCAGCCTATGTGATCTCTCTGGATTTCAGTGAAGCTTTCGATACTGTCTCTCACAGCCTCCCCCTGGACAAAATGCCCAGCACACGGCTGGATAAACACGCAATGCAGCGGGTGAGCAACGGGCCGACGGGTCGGGCCCAAAGGGTTACAGTAAATGGGGTTACATCGGGCTGGCGGCCGGTCACGAGGGGGGTTTGCAGGGATCCATCTTAGGGCCGGTACTCTTTAATCTCTTCATAACTGACTTGGATGCAGGACTGGAAGGAATGCTAATTGAGTTTGCTGGTGACACAAGGCTGGGAGGAGCTGTTGACATTCTGGAGGGCAGAGAGGCCCTGCAGAGGGATCTGGACACACTGGAGAGCTGGGCAATCACGAACCGTATGAAGTTTTACAAGAAGTGCTGGAGTTTGCCCCTGGGGCACGGCACCCCTGGCTGTACAGACAGCATGGGGAGCGAGAGGCTGGAGAGCAGCTCTGCAGAGGGACCTGGGGGTTCTGGTCCACGGCAAGTTGAACATGAGCTAACAGTGTGCCCTGGCAGCAGAGGGCCAACCCTGGTGTGCATCAAGCCCTGCATTGCAGCTGGTTGAGGTGCAAGATTGTCCCGCTTTATGTGCTAGTGCGGCCTTGCCTCAAGTGCTGTGGGCAGGTTTGGGTGCCACAGTACATTAGGGATACAAAGCTGCTAGAGCGTGTCCAGAGGAGGGCCATGAAGTTGGTGAAGGGTTTAGAGGAGAAACCATATGACAAGTGACAAGCCAAGTCACTTGGCTTGTTCAGCCTGGAGCAGAGGAGGCTGAGGGCAGCCCCCATGGTGCTCGGCAGCTCCCTCCCGAGGGGAGGAGGAGGGGCAGGGCTGGTCTCTTCTCTCTGGTGACCAACGCCAGGACCCGAGGAAATGACAGGGAGATGTGCCAGGGGAGGGTTAGGCTGGGCATTAGGAGAAGGTCCTTCCCCCAGGGGGTGGTGGAGCCCTGGGACAGGCTCTCCAGGGAGCCATCATGGCACCAAGCCTGGCGATATTCCAGAAGCGCTTGGGCAAGGCCTCAGAGCCATGGTGTGAATTTGGGGCTGTCCTGTGCAGGGACAGGAGTTGGACTCGATGGTCCGTGTGGGTCCATTCCAACTCAGGACATTCTGTGAGTCTATGATTCCCACTAATTCCTGACATGAAATGATGCAAAGGACAGAGATACGACTCCCCTGTTCTGTTCCATCCACCACTGTTGAGGCAGTCACTTCCCCTGCCTTTGGCTTTCAAGTCATGCAATAAAAAATGGTATTTGCACAATACCATGAACCCCTTTCTGGGTTTTGAGTACAGGTGGCTCTCAAAGGGAATGGCAGCCAGTGAGTCCCCCTGTTGAAGAAATATTTAACTCTGTAGTGCAGCATAATCATGAACATATGGTATTGAGTCATACCAACCACACTACAAGTATGGACCTGACATATATTGGCTGTAGGGTCTGGTGTACTCCTGATGCACTTTACTGCTCTATCTCATGGCTTACCAGACCAGAAGGCTTCTTGTAGTGCACTACACCTTTCTCCTTGTCTATGTGCTTAAGTTTTCTTGCAAAGTAGTAGGTGAAAATGGGAGGATATCTACTGAAGGGTCACCCTGACGTTATGTCAGGACCTAACCAATTTGTATTTTGCTAACTCAGGAACTGTTGCAAACATTGTGGATAACAACTACTCTGCAATGAAGACAGAAACTTTGCACAGTAGCCCCACTCAATTGTTTATTATCTCTTTGTTCCTGAACAAGAAGCTATGTGCTGTTAGTCTCTTTTAACTAGGGAGCTTCCATGTCCTGATTTAGCTGCACTGCTTTGTCTCCTGCCAGTTCATTTGCTTCAGAATCCCAGTAAATTGTCACGTAGCAAGCATCTGTATGCATGTCAGCACCAGGGCTGAGGTTCATCTGCATTTGAGACAAGAGAAATTTGGAAGTTTAAGCTGCTCATCTCCTATTGGGAGAATCCCATCTCATCCCATCCCATCCCATCCCATCCCATCTCATCTCATCTCATCTCATCTCATCTCATCTCATCTCATCTCATCTCATCTCATCTCATCTCATCTCATCTCATCTCATCTCATCTTATCTCCATTTTTGGGGATGTTGGACTGTCCTATGGAAATCTCTAACTTCGATTGTCCACAGAGGGTATCATTTAAATAGCATGGCCTGGGGACTTGAGGCAGTTGCCTAGATCCCCACAGGAGATAGGATACTAATCTCTTATGGAGGCATAGGGCAGACAAATGAACCCCCTAGCTCACATGGAAAAATCTACAAGTAGGTTTAATTATAAGCTGAATCTCACCTTCATGTCTTAATTATTAAGGGACTGGAAGTAGGTGAGCTACACAATGCCTAGGTCATCTTTAAAGAATTTAGAGTTATTGCCGTACTTTATTTTGGGACATACTGCAATTCAGAAGCTGGTGATACCAAAACCAAGATCATTTGCCCACAGTTCTAACACATGCTGCCTCATGTGTACATTCCCCGGGAAGAGTAAAGTTTATATTGCAGAGGATAGAAATTACTTGCAAGGATTTTTCAGGTCCTGCTGTACTGGGAATAGGTGGTAAGTTTTTGGTAATGGGGAACTCCCAGGGAGGCCTCTGTGAGAAGAGGTCAGCAGCCGCCCTGTGCCAGACACGACAGCCAGCTCTGCAATGGGCACACTGTGGGCCAAAGCTGAGCCCACCAGCGAAATTTGTGGTGCCTCTGAGAAAACATATTTAAATAAGATCAGAAAATGCTGGAAAGAAGGGGAGGGAATCAGAGAGAAACAACAGAGGGAACACCAAGGTCAGAGGAGTAGGAGATACTTCATGGTGGGGCAGGTAACCGTGAAGGGACTGCAGCCCTTGAAGGACCCACACCAGGGCAGAGTAAGAGTGAGAAGGAAAGAGCAGCAAAGAGAAACTGTTATGTCCTGACTGCAGTCCCCACGTGCTCCTTTTTGCCTCACCGAAGGGACATAGAGTAACCTGCAGTGATAACATGGAGGGAGGAGAGGTGTCTGGAGTCAAGCTGAGCCTGGGAAAGGAGGAGGGGTGTGTTTTTCCTGTGTTCTAGTGCTTGTTATTTTTTTTTTATTTTTGTTTGTTTGTTTGTTTGTTTCACAATACCCAATTCAATCATTACTTATAATAACTTGTAATAAAATTATTTTCACAAGCTGAGAATGTTTTGCCTGCAACAGTAATAGGCAAGTGATCTCTCTGTCTTTACCTTGACCTACAAGTTTTCTCATGCTCACTCTTCCTATTCCCTCTCTGCTCCTGCTGAGGCTGGGAGGTGAGTGAGCGGCTGTATGGGTGCTTGGCTGCCAGCTGGGGCCAACCCACCACACCTACGCACTCTGCTTTTGGTGCAAAACACACTGGGACACTTTAGCAGTACACATTGCATGCCTAGTTAATGTTAGTCATCATATTTTTCACAATTTAAGAATAATGTAGAAAAGGCTTGATTAAATTGTTGACATATAGGGGTCAAATATCATCTGAGAAGCCATGAGGTAATCTGAGACATCTGCAGAGCTTTCAGGATAGGGCAGAGCACTTTAAACCCTATGGCATGACAGTTGAAGGACCAACATGATAACCTAGGACATTTCAAATGCCACTAGATGCTTTTCAATGTTCACCTGAACCAACTATTGATAGTCTGTACTCAGGAATCTTAGAATCAGACAGGGGCTAATTCAAAGTAGCAACACTGACTCCCATGGGCTATACAAAAATACGCTAAGGATTTGTCTTGTTGTTTTTTTTTTTAAAAATACATTATTGGGGAGTCAGACCTTTGCATGTTTTAATAAACAGAGGTGTCAAACATAACAGCAAATTAATAAAACAGAATATAACTCAAATCTGAAAGGATTTACACTAATACAGTCACCATAGCAACTTTGCTGTTGACAGGTGTCATGGTTTTAGCTGGGATAGAGTTAATTCTCTCCACTGCAGTTGGCCCAGTGCTGTGCTTTGGACTTAGGTTGAAAACAGTGTTGATAACACACCGATCTTTTAGTTGTTGCTGGGTAGTGCTTGTATCAGTCAAGGACTTTTCCTTGTGCTGGGTGCACAAGAAGCTGGAGGGGAGGGGGCACAGCCAAACTGGCCAAAGGGATGTTCCATACCATGTAATGTCATGCCCAGTGTGTTACCTGGGAGGAGCTGGCCGGGGGAGGGAGGCAGCAATCATGGCTCGGGGATGGGCAGCGTCAGTCGGCGGGTGGCGAGCAGTTGTATCACTTGTGTTTCTGTTTTTTTCCCTTTTTCCCTTTTCCTTTTTATTATATTATCATTATTGTTATTATTGTCAAAATTGTTATCATTATTATTTTATTTTAATTATTAAACTGTTCTTATCTCAACCCACAAGTTGGGTTTTTTTTGTGCTTTTGCTCTTCCCATTCTCTTCCCCATCCCACAGGGGTGGGGGGGTGAGCGAGCGTCTGTGTGGTGATTAGTTGCCGACTGGGGCTGAACCACGACACAGGCAAATACTTAAAAAAATTCCTGTGAATTCAAACCACTGGTTGATGCTGCTGAGAAGTAGACAATGGAATGATTCCATTAAATTTCCCCTGGAGGAAACACTCAAGTGCGCAGATGCATCTCAATGATGAGCACGCAATCCACAACCAGGTACATCACTGACCTTTCCTGGATCAGGGGAGAGTAGAGCATGTGTCAATCCATGACTACTTTCAAAGAAGTTTATTAAAAAAAAAAAGGTGTAAGCTGGGAGTATTAAATCCTGCAATGTATTAGGTCTATAATCACTTTATCTTACAGTGGCCAAATATATAACACGAATCCCTACTGCTGTTAATCAGATAGCTCCACTCTATAACCCGTTAAAAGAATTTTTCTACCTTGTTTTCTTGTACATCAACAAGCTCAGAACTCTTTTTTCTTTTCCTTCATTTAGATGTAAAAGTTTTCTGCAAAAATCAATTTTGCTTGTTGAATGAATGATGTGGTGGCACTTCTGCAGACATGATATCAGAAATCTATGATAGTGTTCTTCAGAAATGGCTTGCTTTTGTGTGACTTGTCTGTGAGGCATAGTAATTAGCCTGCAGCGAGCCCAGGCTTTCTGATTCACAGAGCCCTTCCTTATAGCACTACAGAAGATACAGTAGTTTCTTTTAATTCTTCCTTCCTCTAACTAAAAATAATTAATGTAACTTTAAAAATTAAAACTATAGCTAATGTCTTCCTGACCTTTTTATGGGACAACCTGTAGTGTGTGCACTCTTAAAAAAGCTACTCAAACTTATTTAGAACACAGAAATAACATTATGGATCTTAAACATGTGCCATGTCCTTTTCTGGCCTTGTTTATATATGTTAAAGACCTGGAAAAACATTATTTATGGAAATTGAGGATACAGTACATGAAAGCACCTGTAAGATAAAATATACCCTCTCATATTGGTGTACCCATGGTTCTCATTAAAGATCTGGAGTAGTACAACACTGTCAAGACAGGATATAGTAGTACACAACTTACGTTTAAATTAGTATAGGTCAAATAATTTATACTAAAGTTGTATTGATAATTCCTTTAGAACAAACACCTCAAGTATTTCAGACTGTGGGACGGAAATACTCAATGTTGGTATGAGTTGACCTGTTACCAGAACACTCTTGGGATCTAGGTAGGTGCCTTGAAAGTATGTGAGCTATGCAACTTCCTATAAACACGGTCCTTTGTTTGAAAGGATTTTGCAGTTTCATGAGCAAATAAGGACATTATTGGAGACAAGGACTGTAAAACCAGCTTCATCTGGTTCCAGGAGGGCCCTTGCAAAGTGCTTTCTTTTAAAAGACATTGGGCTTTATGTCATACATATAGTCTGGCTTCAGTCATCACTAGTATAATATTCTGAATTTTAGCAAAAATACTTTTCCTATCTTCTTTAAGTTCTGCACATGTCCTAGGCTAGCAATTAAATCAGCATGGTTCAAAGTTTAAGATGTGTTCAGCCAGCTTTTGAACAAACAAAAGCTTCAACTTAACACTTCTGGTATTACAAAGAAGTGCATTGTTCAGACAACAGGATTTAGAATAAAATACCTACATGTCCTTTTATACGGGAATTTGATCATTGATAGATGTTCAGGATCTGTATCAAAGTCCTTTGTTATCTTAGGCCTATTTCTCCTGATTTCTGTTCTGATCTCACTTTCTCAGAGTAGCTAGAATGACACTTGTCTCTCAAAATACCCAGATGCATGGATGAAATATTCAGTATAATAAAGGACATTTCTAATAGCCATATAACACAGCTAGCAGAAGTTAAAATGCTGAAGATATGATCAGGATTAGAACCAGGTTCAAAGACATGCAGCTGGCTGCTTTGAACCTCTTCCACTCTCTATATATCACCTGGTATAAACTGGGAAATGTCCTGCTGAAGCTGAGAAAGCTACACTGATTTATACTGGCTAAGCATTATGGGGCAATGGACTGTTTAGAGAATTTATCTACAGCGCTTGGTTGTCAAATAAACAGCTGAAACTTCACTTACTTAAATAAAGTCTTCCTTGATTTATGCTGGTGCAGTGACAGTAAAATTTCATTCATGTTCCACTCCATGTTGCACGCAGTGGCATTTGCTAGGTTATATAATGGCAGCTACATTTAAAGACAAGAAAAGTTTCATTGAGTTTAATGAAATTGCCCCTAGCAAAATGCTACTTTATTTTTTAATATGAAAACAGCAATAAGTTACTAATTTGTGTGATGCTTTCAGTTCTGCAAAGCTCTCCATTATACCCCACATTGTGCCAGTTTAGGACTTGAAGCCTATGATCATCTCTGTATTTCTTTCTAGTTAAATTCAGAGCAGTCGCACACTAGTTAGCTGAAGTGAATCATTATTTTGTTAAATCACAGAGACCATCTGCACTGAACTGATTCTGTTTCAAAAGTCACACCATGGACTGAATGTCCCCAGAAGCCTTGAACCAAGCAAAACATTTCTGGCTGCTCATGGGAAATGAGATCCTTATAATTAGACTGAGCTGCTCTTTGTGGTACAAGCCTTATTCAACAAAAACGCTGCCGCTTGATTGCTTTAAAGAAAATGTTTTTCTCTTTCCCCACCAGATTTGACTCCACACAACTGTAGTCTGTAGGTAAATATATGTATGCAAAATAAAATATCCTGTGGGCAAGCAACATGGGAGAAGCAATCCTTTTAATAAATTAATATAAAGGCAAACAGGCCAAAGATTTCACCTTTATATCAGGCTGGTTTGATAAGTTCTACACCTGTCCTTAACATCAGTCTTCTCCCATGTGTCTGTCCACACGCACTTCTGTAGCATCTTTCCTGGATGGGTGAACAGACTTCTGTCAGTGAGATGTCAGTCCAAAGCCTGTGACCCAGAAGATAATTTATTCAGGTTCCATTTCGAGGTTGACGGCTTTAAACGTATTGAGAGGACTTACAGCCCCTGACAAGGCAAGGATTTTCCAGAGGGTGAGCTCTTGGCATATGCATGTGCAGATTTTGTTCTGTGGAAAGGAAATAAGTGTTTAGGTGAGCATTCGCCTGTTGTATTAGTCTGTTTCCACTCATTTTTCTTTGTGAGATGGATGTCTTCAGTAGATGTATCATTGACTGATATGATTCCCTTTCACTGAGCTAAAAAATTCAAAGCAAGCTCCTCCTCTCCTGTCACCAATGAGTGGAATGGACCTCACTCAAAAGAGAGTAGCAGCAATATGTTTTACAATAATTTTGACAGAGTTCAATGAATTCAATGGAATTTAACAAATTTTAACAGCGGTTTGCCCAGGTTCAATAAGCTCTATGGCAAAGTTCACCTTATTAATTACTGCATGGAAGAAACACACAAAGGAATATTGAGTTACATTTGAGTTAGACTGATTCACAGAGAGACTGGGGACACAAAAGGGAAAGGAGGACCCTCCTGTTGAGTCACGAGGTTCAGAGTGGACCCCCTCGCTTTCTAAACTCCTCCTCAGAGAGGAATCTAGGTGAGGCTATGTCCAAACCTGGTCTCAGAATTGGTCAACGCTTTACATCTAAGGGATCTTATATGCAAAATTTATGTAATGTTTCACTAGCATCAATTCAGCATGCAATCAAAATTACCAAGACAAGATCAAAGTTACCATACTACAAGGTTATACCTGATATCGGTCACTTCTTGAAGATCTGCCATTAGTAAAAGGTCTCTCTGCCTCGAGGAGCAACCTTGAGAGTTGTCCCAGCTCAAGGGTTGATCACCATCATGCAGACATGCTGCCTGGCAGGGAGAGCTCAAAGAATGCTTATTTAGGCTCTCATATTTGTGGGATAAAGTGGTTGGCTCGTAGTCAAATCACGTATGATGGAAGAGGTATGCAGGAGACTACTTGTACCCTCAACTTTCTTTGCTCCTTGATAAATGAGTCTTGGAAAAGCCACCTGTTATTCATGTATTAATTGCATGATTGATGGTCCAAGCTTATAGGTATCGATGCTTACTGTGTCACTCGGCTCCTTTGTGGATTTTCAGAGAATGGATTGAAACTAGAGGAGCTCACGGCCTGGCTACAGCACAGGCCTTTACCTCTTCTGGAGGCTGCACCAACACCCCAGTCTGATCAAGGGGTTGAGCACACCCACCCCATCTGAATAATGCAGCGGGTAGGTTTAAGAACAACACTGCACTCACAAACCCACACCCTAATTACCAGATCAGATTTACCAGTTCATGTAACAGCAAAAAGTTGGAGGAAGAAAACATCAATGGTTTACTTTATTTTTCTTAATGATAAAAAGGAAAAATACTGAGGTAGTAACAAATAAGAAATCTACATGCCTAATTACAGGTATTTCTTTCTCCAGCATATCTGCCAACAAGCTTCTACACATATTATTAATATTGACCCACAATATGACTCAGCAGAATGCCATGCTGGCTGCAGAAATTCCAAATCAGTAAAATCCTAAAACATTTGTATTTCTTTACTATCAAATAAAAAAATCCTAACAATAACTTTCAGCATCTCTTCTCATCCTATGCATGGAAATACACAACCTGCATTCTCAGTATTTCATTGCATGCCATCATTCAAGAGTGATAATTAATCATAGAAAACCTCTTTGTCAATACATCCACTACACGGATAGCTCCAAGAACCCAAAAGCTCTCTTTAGCTGCATAAGATCTCTAGCTCCTATGTCCAGCACTATAGGTATATTTAGCTTCTTGAGAAGAAATAACTAAAACCCAAAACTTTTCATAAATTACATTCACTATCTCTCCTCTACTAATAGTAGATACCCTAGAAAACTTATGACCCACAGGTCATGTCAGCAGCTAGTCTCTATGAGGGCCATATCCATATTACACACCCGTCAGCCCTGGTCTCTTCCAAAACTTATGTGCTGTCTCTGTAAATAAATATATTTTGTGGTTATGTTTGCATTTATTTTTCAAGTGCTTGAAATAAGCTTAAAGGCTGTATTGCAGCCCACTAAAGTAATATTTTTGTAGCACACATATCTAAGTCCTACCTTGTGACACAGGGTAAACTGGAACTGTTTCAGAAGATGAGGTCATATGAGGTAGGTTTTATAAAGCATAGGAAATAGGACGCAGCATGGTTTTGTCTGTACTGTTTGCATGCAGTAGTCCTGGAAATAAATGATCCCCATGACTACACTTGCATTTTGTCTCAGCCATACCTAGCTGGTTCTCTCCAGACAAAAGCCCCACTGCCGAAGTGTTGTACCTGCAGTTTGGATGACTGGAGTGTCACAACCTGGAATCGTGTTGGTAAGCTAAGTTATTTTACAGCATATACACCTAGACAAACCAGAGCAAGTAATGACAGCAAACAAAGGGAGATTGAATCTCATGTGTGTCCCTCGACCTCTTCATACATAGTGTCAAAACTAACAGCATCCTGAACTTAGCTAAATAAAGGTCATTAGCAAGGTAAAAATGGAAGCAAAATGCAATTGCTGATCAGCCTGTCCAAACCAAAATGTGGGCATTGACAGAGAAGTGCACACTGCAAATGAAAGAAGGTATTTAATTCCATTGTGAAGAAGAGAAGTGGAATCACTAAGGCTGGGTTACATGGTCACATTTATTTGACTTAGATTTGTATTCCTGATAGGAAAGGTTTTTCTGTCCATCCCTTCTCTTTGAGCCATATGACAAGCCGATCTAATAAAGTGATTCTTCTGGAAAGAATTTCTTTTCCTCTCTTCTTCTCTTTTCTTTTTCAGCCAGGTTAGCCTCTGCACCTATTTAAACAATAGTGCTTTTCCTCAAAGGTGTGGAAACAAGTAGTTGGAGGCAGAAAAAAAGCTGTGATTGGATAGATATAGTGGCCGCACTGCTTTCCTTTGACTTAAAGTTACAACATTACAAAGAGAGACCAGGACGAAAAGGGAAAAATGAGGAGAAAGATCTTTTCTCTCAGCAGAGAAGACTGATGTCGCAAAAGCTAGAGAGAAAAAAAGAAAAATCAGTTTTAGAATTAAAAATTAATTGGTTTTAATTTATGATTTAGGCTAGGAGTATTATCTTTTTATGGAATACTGGCTAAGATGCCTATGGTAGGTCTTAATATGGTTTAATTAAATGCTTGTTTAAGTAAAAATATTGCAAAAATATTTATTCTGTTTTTATGTATAATTAAAGCGCATTTGTAAAATTATGTTAATTGCTAGACACAGGGGGAAAAAGAGCCCTCCCTCCAAATCCATTAACTAAGCCTAAGAACACTGTGCATTTACCTTACTTAATGTTAATGTGATAACATTTGAGAAGTATTTTGAAGTCTTAAAGCGCTACATTTTCTTTTAGTTACTATTGCTATTCCAGTTGCTTTTTTTTTAAAAAATTGTTTATTCATTTAATTTTATTTCATTTTACAAAGTAACATTTTTCATACATCTGGTTGATGTGGTGCAGAGGAAATAAGAGCTCTACAGGGTCTTATTCTCCCAAGACATCGTAGCCCAAGTCCATGAGGAAAGAGTCCTCCAGGACTAGACACACGAGTGGCAGAAGCATTGCTTGTTGGTGTTGCATTCATTTCACAGAAAAATAGTTGCTGATATCCAACTGTTGCCATTGGGTTTTTAGCAAAAGAGCTTGTATTTGAGGTTAAGATGTATCAAGACAGATATTTTAGTCTGGAGTTTTTTTAATTTTGGATTGAGTTTTCCCCAGAAAACACAGTTAAATGTTTCTGTTAAATAAAATGTAATTGAAAAATGTATATATAAATTATCTTTGTTCCAAATTATGAAGTCAGATACTTGGGAAGAATAGATAGGAGCCAGTGGAGTTGAACCCAGATGAAGCTTAGCTTCACAGACTCCTCCTTTTTTTCCCATCTACTGCACTGTTTGAGAATATATTTGGGGCTAAATAATGGGGGGAAAAAGCCCCCCAATTTTTGTTTTCATCAGAGGCTTAAATTTTTCCATTTCACTGATTTTATTGAGCACAAGGATTTATCTTCCCCCTTTGTTATCTTTTGTCCTCCCCCTGTATTTCTTCTCTCTTTCCATGTTACTTGTCTTTTCTTCCTTTTCTCCCAGTTTTCTTGTACTCCCACGCTATGCTGTTTCTGTTTCCAATGATGGGCAGTTAGACTACATAGCCTCCTTTATGCCACTTCTGTTGACTGTCCATACCAAACTACCCTGACTGTGCAGCACCAAGCTACAGCAATCCTGCAAACGCCTCTGAGCTTCCAGGACAATCTTGTTTGGTCTCCCTGGGAACTGATGCGCTCAGCAGGTCTCAAGAATGGGAAACCCACCCAAACAGCCCCACAGTTCACGTGCCTCAGGCTAGAGGTGGAGGAAGGTTAAGTCATATGCAGAGTGACTATCTGAAGGACTCTGCCTCAAAAAGAATTTAAAAATATGAGGCAGGGCAGTTACTCTCACTTTTGTGGAACACCGTGCAGAGAAAAAAGGAGGAGGGCAGTTTTCTGTCCCTAAACAACATTTCCATTCTGCTCCCATACTCCTCAAAGCCTCGTCAGTGCCATCTGCCCTTGCTCTGTCATTTCACCTACCCCCTTCTAGGTTTTGTTGCTCCCTGCCAGGCCGTGGCCCAAGGGTGCTCTCAGGAGTGGAGCAGGGAGGAGAGCAGACAGAGGTATCAGCAGGAGCTCCGTTCTTTCTCCATGGGCTCACCCTGCTGACACTCTGTATGTGACAAACATTATGCTGGGTCACCATGTCTATGTGCTGTATATATAGACCAGGGAAGACACATCTGCTGTCTCTAATCTCCTTGCAGCAAGTAGAGTGTCAGTGAGCGGTCCTACAGGACGCTCATGTTCCGCAATACTGCAAGAGCAGAAACGTGGGAAGAGTTACTGCAAAACATTTTCCTTTTCTGTGTCCTCTTCACTGTGCTTCAGAATGCACCTGCTGTCCGTGAACGCCTTTCCTTTAAATGTTAGGTACAATTAAGTCAGTCTGCACACAGTGCACAGAATTTCAATGCGCTGAATTCAAAAGGCTAAAATCCCTTATTTTGTCAGGAGAATGTCAACTTTATGATTTGAGGAGAGCAAGGGAGAGGAGAGGCAATATCCTCCTTTTATTTTTTACCCTGTAAAACGTGTTGCACTGCAGAAAGCATTTTGATATGTTTTTACATATCTCTGACAGCACCACATGTCTGTCTTGGCCAGTCAATACAATGTAAATGCGGTTTGGATTTCTATCTCCCTTTAACAGCGTGCACTGTCTGCACCAGGGCTGGAGTGGCACACCAGATTTAATGGTTTGCTGTCTTTTCAGATTACCCCCAAAAGGATGGATAATTTCCTCAATAGATAGACATTTACTGTTTACTTTCAGACTAGGAGGTTGGTGCTGTGTGGGGTCACATTCTGTACTTATCTTGCTTAGCTGGAAGTACAGCGGTATTTTCTTTGACTTGAAAAAATGACTGACCTATAACTCATAACAAGGTAGCTGCTCTACTGCTTTGCCTCAAAGTTTCCATCCATAAATGAGAACAGTTTTGAATCTGATGTGCTTTTATTGATGTGCAATAAAACCCAAATGCATAAACTGTATAAAAGGATCATTAATTCACCCTGGAACTGAAGGTAACTACAGTGGATGCAGCAACGCTTTAAACCCTGTTTTAATGTTATTAAAAAATACAAATATATATGCATATGTATGTCTCACTGATCTGTCCACTTTTATATATCCAAATGGATATGCAGTACAGCTTGCTTTTGTTTCTTCTCTTTTTTAGAATGGTTACTTCTATCCCCTCAGAAGGCAATCCATACTCAGAAAGATCTGTTAGAGAACACGGCAGTTATACAGTCCCTACACCACATAATCAACAAAAAACAAGAGAAAGAGGTAAAGGCACAAGAAAAATGATTAAAAATCTGAAGTTGTAGAGATCACTGTGTAAGGCAATCAAATCAAATAAGGATATTCAGTTAATCAAGACATGCATATTAAAATACCCAGTCAAAAATAAACCCTTCAGCTGATGGGAAAGAAGACAGGTATATGGGGGCTAGGAGAGCTATGAGACACATGTTAATTATTGAAATCAATAAGCCTGACACCCAGCCCTAAAGAAGAGGCAAAAAAAGCAGCATACATTCTGAATACAGACAGGATTGTGTAATCCCACTAAGATCCTGCTGTAAAACTATATTCTGTATTCAGTAACTCCACAAGGTATCTGTGGGCTGGAGTAGGTTATAGGGCCAAGAAAGTTTCTGTACTTGGGTACAGAGGACTAACGTGACACCTACTGACAGTGTGTCCACTGTGTTTTGAGAAATCAAATATCTAGTGGCAGTGATGAGAAGGACATGGTCGTTCAGTGCTGCTCTGGCCAGTGAGATACACTATGTGTGCTCTTCTGGGGGTGGGATGCGGCATTTCTTTATCTATCTTTTCACACAGCACAGATCCATATTCTGACAATTTTCAGGTCTATCATCTTAAGTATTATCCCTCTCCTTTTCTGATTTCTCTGATGAGAATAAGGAGGATGAATGGGGAAAACACTTAAAAAGAATAAAAATTCCTTAACTGAAGTATGACTAAGAAGGTGGGGTTTACGCTGTATTCTGTCTTTGGTTTGGATTTGGATCCAAGAGAGCATTTGCAGTTTCCTAACTTGGGACCTCTTCATGTTCTGTCATGATTTAACCTGCTCTCAGATGCTCTGCCACTCCTGATGGTGATGTGCATTCAGCAGGAGGTTTGGGTACAATGGTTGCACCAATTACTGTCCCCAGCTACCCACACCAACTGCTCTCCCCCTGCTGAAAGCCCATGGTTTTTTTCAGCTGAGACAGATAAACACAAAATACATCCTTACCCACACAGGCCTGCACACTAAACTCGGTGCTGATTGGCATTAATAAGATGGTCTGCAAACAGCTCAGGCTCTGTTTAAACACTTTTTCAGCTGTTCCTGATTGTCGACCCACTGCAGGGTACCAACTTCTTGTACACAGGTGAGGCAGACAACTGGATTTAACCTCAGCAATTCCAGCTTATCCATTTGTGGTGTGTGTGTGTGATGTGGGCTCTCACATATAAAACAGCTGCAGTTCCCTGGGCATGACTCACTCAAAAGACCAGTGGAGGACGAAATGCTTTGGTTATGTCTCCTCATTCATACACATCTTGTATCTGTCCAGAAGTCTCAGCAGAACTGCTATATTTACTCTCATGTTTCATTATACCTTCTTTTCCCTATAACACATGCATCTATGTTGTGCTTTAGGCCCAGCCAGCAACTAAGTCCTACCCAGCTGCTCACTCACTCCCCTACCAGTGGGTTGGGGGAGAGAATCAGAAGGGTAAAAGTGAGAAAGCTCATGGGTTGAGATAACGACAGTTTACTAGGTAAAGCAAAACAGTAATAGTAATAGTAGTAGTAGTAGTAGTAGTAGTAATAATAATAATAAAATGAAAAGGAGAAGCAAAAGCCACATGCACAAGCAAAGCAAACCGAGGAATTCATTCACTGTTTCCCACGGGCAGGCAGGGGCTCAGCCATCCCCAGGACAGCCGGGCTCCATCACGTGTAACGGTGACTTGGGAAGGGAAACGCCATCGCTCCCAACGTCTCCCCCTTCCTTCTTCTTTCCACAGCTTTATATACCGAGCATGACATCATATGATATGGGATATAGAATATGTGCCCCCTCCCCTCCCAGGTTCTTGTGCCCCTGGCAGAGCAGAGCTGGAACAGTCCCCGGCTGGTGTAGGCGCTACTTAGGGACACTTAGCTGCTCCTTAACAACAACTAGAACATCAACGTGCCATCAGCACTATTCTCATGCCAAATCCAAAACACAGCACTACACCAGCTACAGAGAAGAAAATTAACTTGATCCCAGCCAAAACCAGAACAATCTGTAATGCCCATTGCTTTGCTTCATTTGTCCAGGGCTGCAAACCGGCTCTCTACTCCAAGGCAGTTTGGGTTAGTTCATGCTCCAGCTGCAAAATGAATGGTGAGGAAGTGGGTTGTTCTACCCTTCAGACCCTATGAACAGAAGCCACCCTAGACTTGCAGTCACAAGGCTCGCAGTGAGTACCCGCTATAAAGCCTGCGCAGACCTAAAGGGTCAGTAACGGAAATAACCTGGGGGATCTCCATGTTCCATGCAGAAACTATTGGAATTGCTTAGAGATGCACCAAGAGCTTTAAGCTACTGCAACTAATAGTATTTTTCCTTTAGCGTAGGCCCAGGAAGTTCCTAAATATTATGGCCTGCAGAAAAATAACGGGTGTGCAACGACTTGGCAGTTGTGGATTTGTTTTACTGTGTTGTTATAAATTGGCCCCATCTCTATTTATTGCTCAGATTAAGCTATATGTTCCATTTCCTGTGTTTGATGTTTACTTCTAGCTTGATACCTAATTAAATATTGTCAAAATAAAACCATTACAGATGTCATGTGTTAACGTAAGCACTGTGTTTAGTCTGTTTGCTAATTTGGTGGGTTTAGATTAAGATGCAGACCACACACTGAGAAAAAAGAGCCTGGAGAACCCTCGGGGTAAGAATTGCAATACAGCAGTTCTTTACCCTAGGTTAGTACTTTTTCTAACTGTGAGTCAGAAACAGATTCTTTTCCACTACTTGCATTTCAATGGGCTTGTGCCTCATTTTGTGAGATGATAATGCCATTCTGGGTAAGCTGCAAATCTTAGCCAGGGGAAGCCAGTAACTTCAAAATGTCTCTGGAGGTTTATGTATTCATGGCAAAGGATAATGTTTGGGGGCTAGTTAGGACACTGTCAACACTTCATTAAGACTATTCCTCGTTAGCTGGCATTTTCCTTGCACTTAGCTCCCATAGTACATATATTACACCAGTAATAACAATCATGCATTTTAATATTTTGGTATTCATTAATAGTCCTTTTCTTTTTCTGCAAGAAGCTACTTTACCTCCAAGACTATCAGAACCGGCTAAAGGCATTAAAATAGCAGATTCTGCCAGGCAATTGAAAAAGCTACTAGTATATTTTCTTGAAACTTCTGTTTCATAATATTTTCTTTCAGTTTAGCCATCTAAATGTACCTGTCATATAGGCTTTTAACCAGTCTGAGACTACTGGGCCTTCCTAGACACAGCCTAGACACAGTTTTGCAGAAGGAACTAAAAGCGTAGATTAGAAATCTAACTTTTTTATGACAATCAATCTTTTTGATAAGCTTACCTTTAATGGCAGTCACAACATGAACATACACTCCAGTTCTGATTTTTGTTTCTGCTCTCCTCTGAACTTTGTTGTCATCAGAAATGGAACATTTCAGAGGAATGTTCTAGAAATTTTAGGACATCTACCTATGTTTTCAGTGTACCTTTTGAATCACAGGTAATGGAAGAAAAGATGAAATCAATAGACATATAGAAAAGAATGTATTGCCTGACGGCAGCTTTGACTTACAGTCCATCATTTTACCTACATTTTTTTACCAAACTTTTCATAGAATCACAGAACCATAGAATGGTTTGGGCTGGAAAGAACCTTTAGAGGTCATCTAGCCCAACCCCCTGCAGTGAGCAGGGACATCCCCGACTAGATCAGGTCGCTCAGAGCCCCGTCCAACCTGACCTGGAATATTTCCAGGGATGGGGCATCGACCACCTCCCTGGGCAACCTGGGCCAAGGCTTCACCACCCTCATTGTGAAAAAATTTCTTCCTTATATCCAGTCTGAATCTCCCCTCTGTCAGTTTAAAACCATCATCCCTTGTCCTATTGCAACAGGCCCTACTAAAAAGTCTGTCCACATCTTTCTTATAAGCCCCCTTTAAGTACTGACAGGCTGCCGTAAAGTCTTCCTGGAGCCTTCTCTTCTCCAGGATAAAAAACCCCAACTCTCTCATCAAGAACCCTTCTTCATAGGAGAGGTGCTCCACCCCTCTGATCATTTTAGTGGCCCTCCTCTGGAGCCCCTCCAACAGGTCCATGTCTTTCTTGTACTGAGATACTTGTTGACAGGAAAAAGTGCTATGGCAATGAGGTACCCTGTGGTCATTTTTCTGTCACATCATAAGCTCGATTTACTTACCACTGTCTCTGAAGCAGATCTGGAGTAACAAGGTCATACTTGGTCTGCTCTGTGACAGATGTCCCTAACCGGTCCTAAACCTGTCCCACAACTCTCATGACACGGGAAGGAAGATGGGCTGTTTGAAGAGACAACTGTGAGGAAAAAAGGCTTTTTGGCAAGAAGTACCAAGCGTACGTCAGGGCTGAGGTCCTTATCACATGTTTAAGTATTTTTACTGCATTGGAACTAATCAACCTGAGCTCCCTTTGCCTTCAGTGTGAGAAAGAGCATTTCTAAAGTGTGATTTATCTGCCCTGTTTTAGACGTCTGTTTTAGCACAAGATGAATTGCACTCCTCCTCTCCATTGACTATTAAGGGAGTCCAGGACAACAAGGTACAGTGCAGTTATCTACAGAAGGAATGTCTGCATTTGGTCAGGTTAATCCCATTACTGATATCTGGCTTTCAAGTCACCAACATACTCTTCAAACTGACATCATCAGTGCCATGAAGCATAAAACTGGGCCTAAGGCTCACACAAATGATGGATATTTTGTCTTGATATTCTGAAATAAATCAAGAGAATTGTGCTTATAACCGAAGGCCTAATGATTTAGCCGCAGTATATCAGAAGCACACTGTTGCTTTCGTGTCATGTGCATAGTAATAGTTGTAAATCAGGGAGCAAAGCAACATAAATATGGTGAAAAAGAAATTCACGTGGATACATATACACCCAAACACACAATTACCTCTTTAGGAAGAAATAATAAGACTCAGTTCCTCTTCTTTTTTATATCTCTCCCCCCCCCCCCTTTAATGCTAAGAAGACGTAAATAAAAGCGAGAAGAAACAGCTGAAGATGTAAGTGCTATCTTGTCCTGCACTATAAGAACAGTCACCATATGAACTACCAGACCATGAAAATGTGGGATCTACCTATAATGGACTTTCTATTGGCCTCAGCTTTTCCATTTGTAAAATAAGGATGATGATATCCATCATAAGTCAGAGGAAATTTGGGAGTTTTTATCAGAAAGTGACAACACACCAATATGGAAACGTCCATGGAATTGCTGTAATTTCAGTGGTCAAATATCAGAGAAGGAATGAAAAGCTTATCACTTAAATTGCTCTGCAACCTAGCTAAATTAAAACCCCAGACCAGTATGGTATATCTGTTCATACCAGAAAACATTACTGTTTTTATAGGAATATATATGTTTAAACTCTGTCTGGACCTTAATAGTCACAAAAGTAGATTATCATGAACTGCAGAGTAACAGAATCTACATAATTTTAGTAGGGGTAAAGAGCCACACATCTGTCGAAAACTGTCTCCTTGAATTTCTCCAGTATAAGAGGATTCCTTATAGGTATGAAAGAATGGCTTCGCTCCCTCTTGCAGACTCTGGCAGTGAGTGTGCTTGAGACGTGGCTGGGAAGGAGTGTGACTTCACAGGCAAGACACTTTGGCTTTTGACTTGTAGCTTAGAACCAAATAAATACCACTGATCGTACTAACTATGGCAACTCCTGGTGAGAATACTGGAAGGTTATTAGAAGGGTGAAATAAAATATATTCATTTTGTCATAGGGGAGATTACTGAAGTAAACGCATTTTGATTTCCTAGAAGGTGGCAAGCAACCCAGAGATGTGCTAGTTACCTGGACAAGCAAAAACTGGAGAACATGTAGGACCTGATGGCTTGTGATCGTTTAAGCAGACTGTGACCCAAGCAAGACCCACGCAGCTGAGGTCTACAATGCAGTGGTAGGTTTAGGCATACCTGAGCTAGCTGGAACAGCCATGACTGATAACTGAACATAAGAACTTCAGCACCATTCACAAGCCTACATGAATACCCCAGCAGCTACACTGAACTGAAGTTTGTGCCTCGAGTCCTCTACAGTATCACTATTCCTACCACCTCAATTACAGCCAGCTCAGGTGCGCCTATTGCAGTTACTTCCTAAGTAGCAGCACAGATACACCCAAAGTCAGTAGAGGGGGCTCATTTGTGGCAAAGCATACCAGCAGAATAAAGAAGCAGCCCTGTCTGTATGCCTGCCTATCTTCCAAATAACAATCTCTGCAGGTTTACTACTAGCATTTTCAAATTCAGCAAGAAAAACTGACCTGTCTGATTAGCCTGGTGCGCAGGTAAAAGTCTGTATGAGAAGTACCCTCCAAATAACAAGCTTTGAGGCCTTTGATTAGCAAAAAGGTCATTGATGGTTTAATGCCCAATTCCCAGATGCCACATTAATGAATATAAGCTCATTTAAAAGATTTGTGATAAGTAATTAGGCTACTGTACAACTGCTTCAGCATATTCCCCATCACTCCAAGGGCAAGTAAGAAAGAAGGACTGATTTCCTGTGTGAGCAATAATGAGCGAGAAAGGAGACTCATTATTGTTTTCTGCCTGGGTGTATCGGTGGGCTGGTTCCTTCCCCCACCATACCTGCCATGCTGTTTGTTAAAGCCTAGTGCACTGTAAATGAGAATAAATCTTTATGAATGACTGCTACAGAGGATTTCAGGGCCATTGTGCCTTGTTAGTGATGTACCAAACAGGGAAACTGAGTATGAGTCACAGGAAGCCAGGAAAGCTCTGCGTCACCCATGTCTGTAGAGCAAGGACATCTGGGTCATAGAGTGAATCCAACAGGCATGGGTACTCCTTAACAAATTAAATCAGAGTCAGTGGAACAGCATACTCAGCCAAAGGAAGGGACACAGTACCTCTGTTTCTCCAGCTACTAAATGTTCTGAGGAAGTACCAGGTACTCTTCTGTTCTTTGTCTGACCCATTCCAGCCCTTTGGCAGTGCTATATTGTATAATATAAGGAATTTGTATTAGTGCACTAATTAGCAGTTCTAGTCAGGGTCCCCCACTTAGTAAACGCTGTAACCTCTGAGAGTGTGATTCTTCTCTTCTTTAGCTGTTAAATCGGTGATTGTACGAACTGTGCTTACTTGTCTTCTAGGGTATCTCTGTAGTAACCTGAGGATAGCAATTAATGTGGTCCTATGAGTCAAAGTGAGGCATGGCAAACTGCTCTTGGAAAAAGCTTTCTCTATTACCTTGAAAGGGAATCGAGCGACAACCATTTAAATGGCTAGGAGGGAAGATGAGCAAAGCCAATCCCTTCATTAGAGACTTTGAATTATAAAGGAAGAAAGAAAAAGAGGCAGACAGGCAGGACTTGGCTTGACTATGGCCCTACATATGAATAGCAAGAAGTGATCCTTACAGTTCAGTTCTACCAATTCCCATCAAGGTTGTTTTCTAGTGGAACTCATCACAGAAAGCCTATATGATAAACCAGTATAACTCACTAAAATGTCTTCCATGTTGACATCCATCCTCCTGTTTCTTTCACTCTTTCTTAGTTTTCTTTTTTATTCTATTTAGAAACCACAGACTTTTCTGAGCCTTCCCTGCTCAACCCTGCACCCCCACCCCAAAAAAACCCAGGAACTAAAGAATTAAGTGAAAGAGTAGCAAAATGCACATATCTTACGCTATCCTGTCTTCCTATTTTACAACAGAAGTGTTTTAGCAGAAAAGAAATTAAATAAAAATTCAGCTTGATTCAGCCAACAATTTTGATTTTGAAAGGTTATTTGAAAACAGCCATTTAAATTGCTCAAAGTTGTGTATTTATAGATATTTTCATTTGGGAACAAGGTTTCAAAAAGATCACTTTTTTCCCCAGCTGTTTTGGGTGACAAAGGGCCAAGAAGCTCTACTGTTTTCACACGTAAAACATCAGTATAAAATAAATTGCATTCTCCCTTGGCCCAAGGAGTTGTGGATAAAAACAGACAGTGGTTTACTAGAATCCCAGACTGTATTAATGTCAATTTTTCTCCATAAAAGCAATCATCTGCTCAGCCAGCAATTTTTAACAACAGCTAAAAACTGCATGGATTTTCTTTTGTAAGAAAAAATTCTCTGAGAGACCTCAGCAGAAGAACTGAGTGCCAGCTGTATGTCACATTGGCCTCTAGTCTAAGATGCCAGGACTGTTAAAATCTTTGAGACAAAGTCCCATACTGTGGCCTTGATGCCACTGATACACATACTCATGCATTGCCCTTTGAGGGGCACCGGGCTTCACGCAGCCACTTTCTCATCTGACACATCGAGTCGTGAATGATCTGGTCCATTGCTTTCCTTCCACATTCAACTTGGATTTGGTCAGGGCAGTTGAGGTTGTTCCTTTCCATCCCAGAACAACTCCACACATTTTGCCTTGAAACATTGGAAGGTGTGACAGAAAAAAAAGACAACATCAAGCAGCCAGACTCATTGTATTTCAACCCTCAGGCCAAGAAAAGTGAGTCTGTAAATTGAACCCCTTTCATTTTGCCTGCGCTACTGATGAAAGACAATGAAAATGTGCTGATGCATTAAGTTACTTGGAATATCTGGAACAAATTTACTGAGTTGCCTCACCTGCTTTGGTGATATCTATGTAGAATAACTATCCAGTCAAGTGAGATTTAAGCCTCATTTACATTATGGCTGTCTAGAGGCAGCTGCTGGTGAATTTGGGCAGTTGAACTTCAGCTGAAGTATTTACAGCTTGCAGAAAAATGGCTGACATTTGGAAGTGACGTGCAGTGTTTAAAGATCTCTGATTTAATGTGTTTTAAGAGATCCCTAGAAGTAGATGCTTTCAAGTTAAGATCCTGGGAGTTTTTAAGTCACTGGGTTTGTTGCTGGAGCGAGTTCTTTCTGGTTAACATATGGTAACTTTTCAGCCTATTTGGTTTGCAGCTGTACATTACTTTCATGCTGAAGAGAGATATGATAAGGGCTCCAGGAGGCTGTTTACTATTCTTTCTCAAAAGGTCTGTCTGTAAAGGAAGAAAAGATGCTCATGTGACACTGTGTTCCAAATTAATTTATTCTTTGAAAGGCTGGCTGGATGATTGTCCAGTAAGTCACATAGCGTCCATGTGTGGCTATTCTTCTAACAGAAAATGTGATCATGAAAGACATGATGAAACGTTCAGATACACCATGGAAATAAGGGTTGCATCGGTTATAACTGAATCCACAAAATCTGCTTCTAACAGATTTTGGTTTCACTTTATTATCGTGCCATGCTCATTACATTAACATATCCATCGATGTAATTCTGACACTTGAAACCCCATTGTTTGGAGTGGTTGTTTCAGGGAACGTGTTGGAAAGTCCTTGTTGTTGAGTAATCCATGGGACCTTTCAAGCAGTAGATATAGCTCAACAATCACACACATGTTTGCATCTCTAATGCAAATATTACACAGATGCTTTAATAAGTGCTAGCACTAATTGAGACATCCAGAACATCCTTGAGGAAGTCAGTGTATGTTGCTTCTTCTACTGTCCCTCCTTCTCTCATTTGCTCTTCCTCTCTGTCCTACTCTGCTTTATGTAGGGTTTCTAACATACTGTGTTTATGACCAAAGGTATCTGAAATAATTTTCAGATCTAGTTACATATACAGTTTTAGATGTATATGGAAATAATATTAGAAATAGGGTATGCAGTTTCTCCTTGATACCTCCTCTTTTATTGATAATTGCTGTTTAAGGATCGTTTTGGCCAGAGGTTGCATTAGGACCACTGTAGTATCTGACAGTTACTTGACTTTCATTCTTTTCAGTAAGCACTTAATGAATCCTGTTATATTGTTGGCCACTATGGTTGGAAGTGGGAATGCTCTGAATGTGAAATATGGGGTCAAGGAAAGCCTTTTTTTTTTGCTTGTTTTCATAATAGGTCCCATGTTTTTGAGATTTGAGAGTGAGTAATTATTTCTTACTCACATTCTCAATTTCTTCCATAATTCATCGAACTCTGCTAAAGCTTAATTTAGGTGATGCGTTCTATGCTGGGGGTTCTTATTCTATTGAGTCTCCGGTCATATAAGTCATTCTAAGACTCTGGTGGTCATTGTTGCCCACACTAGAGAATGTCCCAAATGCCAGAGGTATACTTGCGTTAAACAGAGTGGTAAAAAACCAAAGTGATAAATTCAGAGGGCTATTCTATACATAGAAATCATATCTTAGGAATTCCCTGAGCAGAAAATGATTGATAAATAGTGAAGTTCTAGAAGGAAATTGCATGTTTTCATTTTCATATAGTAATTTGTAGACACATACTCCTTTGTAGGTATATACTATGGACAGTTTTGGGAACAACATGCTGGCTTGACCACCGATCTGATCCAGTATGGCTATTCTTATGTTCTCTCTGGACCTTTTCTAACTTCTTAGCTCAGTATCTCTCTCTGCCTTTCCTGTGCAATTTGTGGAATATTTTTCCCCTCTGCAAGTTGTGGGTTTTTGTTGTGGTGGTTTTGGGGTTTTTTTGTTTTGTTTTCCTTCTTCACATACAAAAACAATTATAAGGTTGGCAGGACAGTTGTGTCCCAAGTAACTTCATTTCCTGAAATAAAATACTCAGTCACCCTGCTTGAAGAACACTATTTCTCTGAAGTATTTCAGGAAGCTTTTTTAATACAGATCTAGTGAACACCATAAAAGGCAGAGGAAGTACTTAAAGATCTACCACTTTATTCTTAAACAGTACCTTTTTTCCCAGGTTTATTCTTAGTCTTTCAAATTATTGTTCTTGCTTTCCTCCACTCTGCTTATCCACTATCTATCACTTACTCTGTTTACCTCTACTTTTGTTCTTTGTCTACAAGTTTTTTAACTTGTTGATTGATGTTTTTTCTATTCACAGTTGAATCAAGAATTCCCATCTCTTCTATAAAAATAAGCAACTGAGCAACACAGAACACAACACATTTTCTTTTGGAGTAAATATCAGTAAAATTTGATTGGTGTCAATAACAAAGAGCATGAGAGGTAGAAAGAGCCTGAAGATTTTCAAAGACATTTTTCCCTTCTGTATTTTCACAGATTCATTCCTTTATTTTCTTCATTTGTTCTGCTTTTTTTCTCTTTCCTGACAGTGTTGGTGTTCCGTTTCCACCTGAGGGATGGAAGGCTCCAAAGCCGTTTGTTTCTGTCAGGCAGCTCTGCAGCCATGTAGGGAGGAGCATTGTAGACTGGAACCAGTCTCAGACCAACATATATAGTAAATATGCTGTGATTTAGAAATGAACATTTGGAAAATAGAGGCACTTGCCCTGGTCAGCAGACATACTTCGGCAGGGGTGCCATGAACTTGCTGGCTGGGCAAAGCAGTTTCTTGAAAGCAGAATGTTTGAGAATTTGTGGATGAAATGACCACAGAGTTCAAAATTACACCTCCAAAACTAGTATGTATTGGCAATATAATGATAAAGTTGTCAGAATATTTGTTTACAACATCTAAGCAACTTAAGGAGCCTCTGGTCCCCACACAATGAATGGAAAAAACAGGCAATTCAGAGAAATTAATTTAGAAGCCTGAAGTAGAAGGCAACACAGAGAGCATCACAGCCAAAGGTAAAGACAGGTACAAAAGATACTATGCACTGTACAATAAAACAGATTTGTTCAGCAAAATGGCTTCTTTTGTCCTTAAAGCCCATGAATCTACTACTTCATTCATGGAAGGAGAGCAGCTATTGTTCATGGATGTTGGATCAATGCCCTCTGAACACACTTCCCATGGAAATCTGAATTAAGTCAGACCATCTGACAGAATAATACTCTGAATAAAGAATGAAAGCTTTTGGGACAACTTGTGCTAATGAAAATAGCAAAACTAAATGGGGAAGTGACACTCCCGAGGAAAGGAGGAAGCATCAAGAAAAAGCATTATCCAAGCATTTTTGTGTAAAAGGTGATTGGAAGTGACCAGTTTCTTCTACCCCATATTATAAAAATAACTGTGATGGTAAGAAAAAGACCAATTATTTTTTTATCAATTGTCTAACCAATACAGGTGATAAAGTATTGTTGGTGGCTTACACCATTTTGAAGCATACATAAATTGGAGACTATGGCAACAGCTGCAAAAATAAGTTGGGTGAAAATAATATATTTCTTCCAGAACAGGACTTAAATATGGTTAGTTCTCATTCAGAAATATATGAAGATGTAGAGTGAGGGAATCCCCTGTTCAAATCAAATTGACTGATTAGAAATCTCTTGACGTTTTACAGGGCAATCATAGGAATATATTTTCAGTTGCGGTCAGCACATAGAACTAAATGTATTTAATATCAAGGCTTTGTTTAGTTCAAATTTACAGTAGCCTAGTGGTTCTGATACAGTGTTGCACCCAAATTACAACCAAGCCAGAAATCTAAATAACAGAGATACTAGGTCAAAGAGAAAAAATATAGCTCTATTTTCATTTAATGGTAATAAAATAATAATTATACTTAATACAGGCTACAGAGTGATCAGTTCTGCACACCTGATTATGAAGGAGGGTGCCAGTGCAATTACTTGGTTTTGCTGCAGTCTTTCATAAAAGAAGACGACACCTCTGTCATGAATCCTGGGCAGTTCTATAATCTCCAAGGGTGGAGATTCCATAGACTCTCTAGGTCCTTTTCTCAGTTTTCAACATCCTTAGAGTAAAAATAGTTTTCCCTAAACCTCCAGAATTTCTCATGTTGCTATTTGAGCATTTAACCATGTGGACACTGAACTTTACTGGAGCGGCTACCGGAAGCGTTGCAATGGCAAACCTTTCGCAGGAATGTTGTCATGTTGTCCTAACCTCTGTGGTGCTGGTCTGTAGCTTCTCAGCGCTATGCGTAATTCTTTCTTCACCAGAAAAAGAGGTTTGGATTGGAAGAAGTAAGGTTTGTGGGTTCCATGAATTTATTTTGATGTGTGTCACTCTCCAAGGAGAATGGCTTTTGGCTGGTGATGAAGAGTGCTTTAGGAATAAGCAGCTTTCTACTCATCAGATGACATTACTCTTGACCAGTATTCTGGGCAGCAGGCTAATATTGTAAATGAAGCTGCTATGTAAAACTAACTGTCTGACTGTGAAAAAATATCAGTGTATTTGTATTTAATATTAATTTATACCTCTGTTGCAGATAGAGGTCCTGCACAGTTGTGTGTACATAGCAAAAACATTACACTAGGGAATATCTTCAACACTGATGAGCACGTAGTTCAGAAGGCATCTGACTGTCTTAGTATCTTTCCTAGACTAGTTCCAATGAAAGATTTTTCCTCAGTTACTAGTTTTTGCTAAAGCTTCTTTTCTGTCAGCAGTAAAACATGATTATTTCAGAGGTGGCACAGAATTATTGTGTACTTCTTCTCCTGTGAATTTTTTATGTTATCTCTCCCTCCAAGGACTTTCTTTACTTAAGCTCACAGAAACATTTTGATCGTCTGCTTCTACAGACGATCAAAACAACAGACGTTCATAACAGCAAAAGTTTTTATGGCATCCAAAATTATTTCCTTTCACTTAAGAAGTATGACAAATGAGCTACCTCAGTTTCCCTTCTCTTCTGTTACACTAACAAAGAAGGGAACAACCACTGAGATGAAGCAAAGTGAGGTAACTTCTCAACCCACTTGTGAAAGTAGAGTTAGAAAAGTGGTCACTCCAAATGGAAGACCATCCATACCTCTGAAAGAAAAAAACCTCCAAACTGAGCCTTGCAATCCTGGCTTCTTTTATTGCAGAGAAAGGGCTGGGGACTAGAATGGTCTGAACATGCCAATTGGCTTTCTTATCTGAAATCCATGATAATGCTGTCTCTCACAGGCATTTACTTTCCAGACTTCTTCTCTCTTATATTCCTGTGCTGGTTCAAGAGCTTTCAGGGAACATCCCAACATATACACACTCTGCCTCTCGGTTTCTAGAAAAGTTAGAACAATGTAAAAATGGATAAGAAGAGAGAAAATGGCCTTTCCCAAGATATGATGAATTGGAGCAGGGCGCAGTACAAAATATTAAAGTTATTCTGCTTTTAAGACTCTTGCTGCTGTAGTTTAAATAGTCCCATTTATTCAAAAGCAAGTGAAAAGTCTAATCTCTTTCCAGTTGTTTCTGCACTGCTTCAATTTACAGAGGTATCCACTCTCCATGCAGGAATGCAATTATGGTGATCAACCTTTTTGCGAAGCAATAGCACAGGGGCTTTAATGAGAGTAAGAACTTTTCTGATGAAGGGTCAGGAAGGGAATGAGACTTTTGCAACAGACCGTGCCTGCCTGGGGGAAAGCTGGAGTGGAAGTTGAGTCATCGTTGTATTCTCTAATTAAAGTTTTTCAATTGCTGATGGAAGTTTCC
Organism: Phalacrocorax carbo; assembly: GCF_963921805.1. Classification (NCBI taxonomy): domain Eukaryota; kingdom Metazoa; phylum Chordata; class Aves; order Suliformes; family Phalacrocoracidae; genus Phalacrocorax; species Phalacrocorax carbo. The sequence goes on along the minus strand of NC_087516.1, from coordinate 6,131,944 downwards.
CTTGTGGATTTGTTTATCATCAGAAAATGGCACACACTGTGCAGAGAAATAAGGAGCAGAAATTTGTTTCACTCAGCTTTAGATAAGATCCTGACGCCTACGCATCCATTTTTGTTTCTTTTCTAATGGACAGAGGAACAGGCACTTCTAGGATTCAGATATCTAAAATGAGTTAGAGAAATTGCTTCCAAGAAGGGCCCATTTCTCTCCTCTGATTAGAAAGGGAGTTCAGAGAGCAAGGTCAGTTGCAGATGTTTATCCTGAGACATTTATGCTAAGAGAGGAGAATCCCAGTCCAGTTCGTGAGTTCCATGAGAATACCTGGTTCAGCAGCACACGGGGCAAAGTGAAGTGGATCAAATATTCTCTCTCTTATATGGGGGCTTTTTGTCTTAATTGCTTTCCCGGTATCTTGTCCCATACACCGATATTATGAGTGCTCTTTTCCAAGGTTTGTTTCAAAGCTTTTTTCTAGTCAAAGGATTTTCATCATCCTCTGCAACTTCAGAAGCAACAGGTTTTATATTTAAGGGGGTTCCTTCTCCCATTAACTTCTGCACTAACTGTAATATTGCACTTCAACTTGTACTGCATATTGGTGCCAAAAGGCTAATCTAGAACTTTATTTTTAAATAATTTACTGTTCATTTACGTAAAAAAAAAAAGTTTGTGTTATAAGGTAACAATGTTGGCACGGAGCGCAGAGATATCATTCAACATCCAGGATGAAGTTGTCTTGTCAAGTTTAACTTTGTTCCTTGTATGCACTGGTGAATCTTTAAATGCAGCCCATGTCTTAAGGAAGGGAGGAGGAGGGAGTGAATCCAAGTGAATCATACCTTATCTGAACCTCATTCTTAGGGTGTTTCATGTGTTTGGACAGTTGCCTGTTACATATCAAATTATGACCAAGTCCCAGGCACACCAATTACAGTAGGAGTAGAGAAGCATCCTGAAGGATCTAAGTCAGTGGGGTCAGGCTGCAGAGGTTGCAGAAACTTAGCAAGGTATTGAGAATTCCCTAGTACCTGCAACACAGTCATGTATTGAATAAGGATTAGCTCCAAAGTGTGGATGCTTCCCTTTGGTAGTTACCGTCTATGGCTCCAGCTTTTCTAGCATGGAGTTAACCTCTTCCCATTTTGCAGAAAAGTCGGTGTAAGGCAAGGGCAGTTTAAAAGGCAAAACAAAACTCCAGCCTGTTTTGTAAGAACCAAAAATTCATCAGAGAGCATTAAATACTCTAAGACGTGAGGCAAATTACCAGGGTATCCCACATTCTTGTTCATGCACCCTAAAACAATTTAATTCAGTTTTCAAATGCTTCCTGAGAAACGTATAACAAGCAGCTGGGATAACTCACTTATTTCTACTGCATTATAAAAATAAAATATCAAGAATAAACATTGCAGTACAGTGGAATGATTATAATTTTTAAAATATATTATGCCTTTATATGCCTCCTTCTGAAGTTTCTGCCGTACTTAGGGCTTGGAAGACTGTGGAAACATGGTTGCTTTATGGAACCTGTGACATAAAACACATGCTCAAGCTCCGCACCGGCACGGTGACCAGGAAGCACCGGGGCGAGGTTCCCTCCTCCACCACCCTGGGCTCGGCCGGTCTCTCCAGCCCTCCCCTTCCCCTGCCAGCCCCCTCTTGCTATAGAGCGATCCCACCGCTGCACCTGATGCGCCTGCTCCGGCCGCCCTCGCCAGGCATGGGTTTCGCGTGACGGCCCTGCGAGCCAGTGCTGACGCGCTGCTTTTGCAGCATGACCTGGGGAGATGGGGAGGGCTCTCTGGCCCAGCAGCCTTGCCTCGAGCACAGCAAGTTATCAAGTGCTTGGAAAGAAGTTAACGTTGTGCCCCCTGCTTCACCCTGTGTTTATCTCGTTCCGCTCTGAGCTGATGTAAAGAGTATGGCAGCGGTGGTGGACTGTGGCAAGGGGTTCCGCAGCTTAACTCTGAATTGCATGTTTTGGTTTTGGTTTGACCCAGGAATTTTTCCTTTTTTCTACGTTTGGTAACTTCAGGCCATGTCCTCTGGTACTTGACACGCTTGGTTTTATAGACCAGCAGCACATTGTGTAGTCGGGGCACTCCATCCCCAGCCTCTGGCTGATTAAAAGGCATCTGCATCCCCTTCCCGTATTACAGACACAATAAATCAAGTACAATACAGGAGCAGAAGGCTAACAGTAAAGGGACATTGATCTCCCCCAGTGTCAGGGGGTTGACAGGAGGATAATGCTAATTTTTTGTGAGATGCTAAACTTCAACAATGAAGAGGTCCGTCCACCAGCAACGGCTGATCTGCAGCCAATACCAAGATGTCCCCTGCCAGATGCTTCTCTGTCCCTGCAACCCTCAGTCAATGCAGCCCATATCGACTGGAAACATTCAGAAAGCTGCCTTTGTCCTTATCACCGCAGAGCAGTGACCACGCTGAAGCGTTTCTGATCGGGCCCCTTTCCAGCCTCTGCAAGTGAAATGAAAGGGAGACAAAATGATGTTGTCATCACTAAAAACGTCAGGTTGGGAGTTACACTAAACAGATGAATATTGTTTCAGTGCAGAGATTTTTTTTTTCTTATTTTCTTCAAGGGAAAATAAAAGTGCATAAAGATGGGTGTTAGTAGAACCTTGTCATGCTCGCATAGGAGGCATGGTTTTACATTTGAAGCGTAGGGCCTGAAAACTGATTATTTCTTTGAAGACAATCATCATTAAAACTTGATCAAGCTTTTATTAAAAATACTGAAATCATAACACATACATTTGTAGTAAAAAACATAACTTCTTCTGAAATGTATGTGTCTTTCATCCTCCTTTCCTGAGAGAAAATCTTTAAAACAATAAGGAAAAGAAGTATTGAAAATTGTTCAAATTAGTTAGATGAAGCTGTTGATATATAATTATGTTAATGTGAAGACAAAAAATTTTAATTGTTGTAGAAACAAAGGTTGCTATTTTTATTATCATATTTATATGTGTCTGTCATATCTATTATATGTATTTCTTTCATATTATCATATTATTTTATACTATTTTTTTTTTTAAAGAAGGAAGAGAGTACACATATTATGAAAACTGAGACTTGTCCCTCCCTGCTGGGTAATCAGACCCAAGGGCAGACACCCAAGTGTCAGGGCTTGTTTGTGGCGTTACTCTGTTCCCACTTACCTGTTTGCAGTTCTACAGCTGGAGAGGTCCTAGGGCCATGCCTTGAGATGTGTGTTTGTGTGTTTATAGATATATATTGTGGGGGAGGCATGGAAACAGCAGAGAAAAATCACTAGGAAACTGTCCTAAAATCTTCTGCCAAGTTGCTGATATGTCTTCTGTGTTCTAGGAACACCCTAACCAAACTTGGATGTCTGGATTTAATAATCAACTAATATTGAGTGATTTTAGAGAAATCTGTCCTTAGATCTGCCAAGTCCCTCTGCTGCATATCACTGCCTTCAGGGCAAAATCCTCAGAAAGGAGGGTGGATCCATTACTCAACTGCTACAGTTTATTGCCTAAAACATCAGCTAATAGGGAAATTGGTGTCGAGGCATCAGAAATGCAGTAGAGATGGGTCAGTGAATATTTTTTCTGAAGTTAATAGAAGTATGGAATGGGAAGCACCAGAGAAATTAACAGAGACTAACATTTCTAGTGAGGTATATTTCAGTTGTGGTACAAATAAATTGGTATTGTCACGTATCCATAGACAGTCTGTGTCAGAATTGGATGTGAGAATCTCAGATCTCTACTACCAACCAGATTATTCACTTTACTGTAGTTGTTTAAGAAGGTCCACGTCATGTTTAGCAAAAATATTAATTTTGGTAACGAGGGTTTTAATCCATAAAACAACCAGTTTTCTGAGTGATTATTTGCATTTACCCACCTCCCATTTATCCTAGGGAATAGTTACTTGTAATACCCCTCATCTACTGTATCTTAGTTTTTGCTTTTTGCCCCTTACAGATATTCATATGAGTCATGGTAACAAAAATCAGCTACATTTACTGACACTTTTGTCTTCAGAGTTGTTGCAATGAGTTAGCGTTATTGACCAAGACCATTAGATTTATTATTCAGGGTAAAATTTGATGGCTTTGTGGATATTACTTTATTAGTGTTCAGGTACAGTACACATAGCTTTTTAAAGTGGTTGATCTACTAGTGTTGCTATTGGAGCCTAAAAGCAAAGCTGTGGCTTTTCAGAAGTAAATGAATGAGAGGTTAGAAACAGGATTAGCTGGAAGGGCAGTAATGGCCTTTAGAATATGTTCTAATCACAGCAAAAAACCAGACTTGATGCTGCTCACTTGCTCCTCCTAGGTGTTCCCTCTGCCCCCAGACAAACCTGTACCTCTGAAATTTGCAAATAATGAAACCTAGAGGATACAGAAGTAAGAAAATGCACATCTAAGTTGCTGGAAACTGCCCTGCTGTTAATTTTATTTTCTTAATATATTCCTGTTATAGTTAAAAAGACCCTTTCATATATTTAACTCTTTTAGCCTAGGTATTTCTATGTTTCCCATTTGCTTGTGTCATGGTTTCAGCTGGGATAGAGTTAATTTTCTTCACTCTAGCTGGTATAGTGCTGTGCTTTGAAATTAGCATGGGAAAAAAAACCTGTTGAGATAACACACAGATGTTTAGGCTGTTGCTGGGTAGCGCTTATACTAGTCAAGGACATGTCTAGCCTCCCATGCTCTGCTGGGTGCACAAGAAGCCGGGAGGGGAGGGGGCACAGCTAAGAGAGCGGATTCAAACTGACCAAAGGGATATTCCATATCATGTAACGTCATGCCCAGTATGCTACCTGGGAGGGGCTGGCCGGGGGAGGGAGGGAGCAATCGCAGCTCGGGGACGGGCACCGTCGGTCGGCGGGTGGTGAGCGGCTGTATCGTTCGTGTTTCCGTGGTTTCTTTTCCCTGTTTTCCCTTTCCCTTCCTTTTCCCTTTTATTATATTAACATTATTGTCATTATTATCATAATCATTTATCATTATCATTTTATTGTAATCATTAAACTGTGCTTATCTCAACCCACAAGTTCTTTTGCTCGTCCGATTCTCTTCCCCATCCCACAGGGGTGAGCGAGCGGCTGCGTGGTGTTCGGTTGCCAGCTGAGGCTGAACCACGACAGCTTGACAATTTTAGACTTCAAATGATATTAAATGAGCAACTGGTTAATTATAGAATCATAGAATCATTAAGGTTGCAAAAGACCTCCAAGATCATCAAGTCCAACTGTCAACCCAACACCACCATGTCTCCTAAACCATGCCTGAAGTACCACGTCTACAGGTTTTTTGAACACCCCCAGGGATGGTGACTCCCCCACCTCTCTGGGCAGCCTGTGCCAATGCCTGACCACTCTTGCAGTGAAGAAATTTTCTCTAATATCCAACCTAAACCTCCCCTGGCGCAGCTTAAGGCCATTTCCTCTCGTTCTATCGCCAGTAATTTGGGAGAAGGGACCAACACCCACCTCACCACAACCTCTTTTCAGGTAGTTGTAGAGAGCAATGTGATCTCCCCTCAGCCTCCTCTTGTCCAGGCTAAATATAATATAATATAAAGTGAAGGAGTCACTTCTGAGCCTCTTAGAAGCAGTGGCTGAAGAATGAAGCTGGGATAGGCCTTCAGATGGTATCATGTATAGGCTATGACTGTTGTCACTTCAGAGAGCTTTGCTGAACACATGGACCTGTTTAGCAAAAGACTTCGAATGCCTGTTTGATTTATTTACACTTTTCCTATGGATTGTTCCAACACCTTATCCCTTGCAGTCCAAATTTGCTAACTGGAAGCTTGAAGCATTAGTAAACAGGTCCCACATTTCTCCTTTGAAAATGAATGTAATTATGATAGGTCAGGCTACATGAGGGTCAGGTGTGGTGTGCAAGGTGGCATTCTAGTGAACGAGATCAAAATAGCCTGCAGGGCTGGTCCTTCAGGTCTGTGGGTTCAGGCACAAAGTGGAAAGTAGTATTTCTAGGTAAAAGGAAGGTTGCAAGTAAGGTAGAAAAGCAGCTTCTAGGTTTGAGAACATGAATGAAAATGCTTAGTCTCAGATTCCGAGGGAAGTGCTGTGAAATCATGGACCACAAGGACAAGCAAGCTGTGCTCGCACTCTCTCATGAGGGAAGCAGAGTGTTGGTCCTTTCCAGGCTGGTATAAGAGAATCCATGTTACACTTCCACAGAGGACCAGGTGAAGCAATTAAAAGAAAGCATTTTACCACTTGGTCTCCTAAGGGAATTAAACTTAGATGAGCATGTTACACCCACATGGCTGTAAGACTGCCCACCCCAACAACTGAGTAGTTTCTGAGACTGTTAGCCAACTGAAAACCAATCTGAGGCAGCAGTAGTCATTTCAAAGAGGTTGTATTTCTGAAATATTTCCAAAAATGGATGCCTGAGGCAGAGGAAGTTGTTTCTATTAACAACTGAACTGAAAGAAAGGGTATAATGCAATACTACTCTTTGGACACTGGAGAAGCCACATCACAGAAACAACAGCTCTCCCTGAGAGAGCCTTGGATAGAAAGTTCGCTTTGTGATACTTCTGAGTCCACCCATGGACCTTTAACGTTTAGGAAAAAGGCGTCGTTAGTTGTGTTTCTCAGAACTGGTTTTCCCCTTCAGCTCTTTGGCTGCATAAGCATCCCGCAGAGGTTACAGGTAAGGGTCTGTGAACTGAAATGTATTTTTTAATATTTTCTCCTAGCTTTTATTTAGGAATTTATCTCATCTGTGGCTGAGAGCTTTGTGTGAGGCAGAGTGCCTTAGAGGCCTTCTCTTGAGAATTCCCTTATTCACTAACCACAGGGGTGAAATAGAACTGTCCTGAGTTGTTTGTGCATGCTACGATTAATTCCTGACACTAACGAGAAGGAGGCTAATGCAATGTATGTTACATTAGTTTTCTTTCTATGTTCCTTTTTGTATTGACTTGCAAATTATTTGAGTACAAACTTGGTAAAAATGCTTTCAAACTAATACAAACTCACACAATTCATTATAATACTTCAGCTATAATACGTTTGTCATATTAACTCAGCACATCACAGAACCAATAAAGCTGTTACATGAAAACAAGAGTTTAATTTCTGTGCAGCTGGTAGTCAGATGTTGTTCTTCATCTGGCAGAAACAAAGTGGAACTGACTGTTTCGAAGATTCGGCATTAAAACACAAAGTGTGGGACAGAAATCTGTGTAGAAGTCCTCATTTTAAGTCAATACTAATTCTCTTATCTCTGAGTCAAAAAACATTTTGATATTTTAATGTTGGAAACATTCATCCTGACAGCACAGATAGCTCATTCTTTCAGGCTAGCTTCTAAACAAGGTGCAGCATGTGATTCTAAGTGAAGAAGTGATGTGTGAAGGGTGCAATGTGTTCTGTGCATAAGGAAACAAATTTATCCTCCTGTATTGCAAAAAAAGAGAAACATTGCTCTGCATCTAGATTGAAATGGGAATAAGTTATTTTTCTATTTAAAATAGTTCATATCTGAAGATGTTTTTGTAAGACTGGGGTTCAGGAAAGATGATAGTTGTAGAAGTAATCATTATTTCCACAGTAAAGGAGCCTCCAAAAGTTAGGGTTTTGGCTTAGATGACATTTTACTTTCTGGAAGGTTTAGGAGCCTTTGAAAAAATCTCAGCCTAAATATTAGTTTTCATATATTGTTCTAGAAGGATAGTATGTCAAAGATTCATATCTGTTAGGACCTGGTTATTATTCCTTCCTGGCTATTTTGCCTGGAGTAGGATAAAATAAACAGTAGTATTAAGCATTTTGTCAAGAGCTCTGTAATCTATGTAGATTACATATGTATTCTATGTAGAGAAAAATCTATGTATTATCACAGAAATGGGACTTCAGAGGCCATGTATTGGTGAAATAAATTTCACTTGAAAGAGTGAGAAGAGGATAGTGATGTAATAGTGTTTTCATCTTGTGGTTAGAGAGACAAGAAAGTGTTAAATCTCCCAGGTTTGTCTATTGCTGTACTTACTGACTCATCTTGGACAAATCACTTAAACTCCTTTTGTTAGGTTTACCAGCCGCAAAACTGATGTAGGTGCATTTTAATGACTTGTAAAGCATTTCACATTTTCTGAAGGAAAATGTTGCAGAAGTCTAAGCACACAGGATCAGTATAAGTACACTGAAATGCTGTCTAAAATGATGTAATGCAGAGGCTCACAAAAGATGTGCTGGAGCAATTAACAGCATCTTTATCGGCATTAGAGAAGTTAATACTTCTAATAGAAAAGGTGAGCTGGTGCAAAGGATGGAGCATGTGATGAGACAGACGCAAGAAAGTCACGAGCTCTGAAAATGCTAAACTTGGTGGAGCAAAGGATAGAGTTAGCAAATAAGCGGGCTCTGTAGGTGAAACAAAATAGCCATATTCTTGCAGTTTGGGGCATAAGCAGTTCTTGCTACACTGCTTGCTGTAGGGCAATGACACCACAGTGCTAATTCCACACCTGAGATAGTCTTTCTGCATTGATAAGTTGTCCTGAGAAGATTAAATACAGGTTAATCTTAATATTCCATAGAAACAGCTCCACAAAACTAACAGGCTTCTTAAGAAGCATCTTTCAGGATAGTTAGGATTTTCTGCAGTTTTTCTAAGTTGTGTGTTGAGGAAAATGTTGATGGCCATTAGAATTCCAGCAGTATGTGAAAGATGAAGGAAATGGATGATAATGTACCTTAGAATGAGATTGGGCAGTCATTTCTAAAACAGATCAGAATTGCTCTGTGTGCAGGAACACAAAAATAAGAAGTTTCTACTGCAGAAACCTCCAGTAGAAACAGATGTCTGTATGCACAGCTCTATTTCTATGTTGGCAGGAACCTAGCTATGTTCAAACAATTCCCTCAAATCCTCAGTGTTGTACAGAACACGTGAACACTAGTTCTCATCTGACACTGAATGAAGGTCTCCAGGCTAATATTTCCCCAGAATGTTGGTTTCTATTTCTAACGTCACCCAAGGGATTTAGGGTACAGACTCAGTAGTAGTCACATTTATCCCTCCATCTCAAAAATTTTTCATTTTCATACTGTACTTCATGATGGTTTACAGTGGAGCCATTTACAGATGTATCTTTTAATCATAATTAGCAGCTGTCAGCGTTCCATGTAAGTGAAATCAGGCAGAAAACAGCATTGCTGCAGCTTTCTCGGTGTGAAGGTTGCACAGTTAAAGGAGTTAAGGCATTAATATATGCCCTGGTAGTAGGAAAGGAAGATGAGATGCCTCCTTGCTATGCATGGGTCCCCTTGCTTGCTATATGAGCAACCTCCCTTTGAGCTAAATACTCCTGCGACAATGAACAAGGTTGTGACTTGCTGAAGATCAGACAGTGAAGGGACCTATCCTGCTCTCATTTGATCTTTTTACTTGGCTCTGCTTTTTTAATGTTGCTGAGATTTTTGTAATTAATCATCTTTCAAAAGTCTCAAAGGTACTCAAAGGCTGTTGTCCTTATAATTTTTTTTTCCTGTGATATAAACTAAGGAAAAATACTTTTTCGTGTAGGGCAATTATTGTAAAAGGCAGCGATATTTGAAGGCTAACCAGTCCTGGCTTTGTCTGAAATGTAACAAGACTGGTTATGGTTTTTGCTTTCAGTTCTGATTACAGGGCTGTGTGCGTCTGTTAATGCACGTTTGTGCTGTTCACATAAAACATAAGTGTTTTGTAACACTTCTCTATCACGGATTTTGCTAGTTTTCTTTATTAGATACATGTTTGGAAGGTGTAAAGAAAATGTTTCATTCTGGGGAGATTGTGTTGTCCTAAAGGCAGATGACTTTGTTCATTCTTTTTTAGTATGATTGTGGTGGCTTGTTAGTGGATCTTAGGCTTTCATTAAAACGGCCTGCAGTGTTTTGTTGATTGTGTTCTCTTTGAGGCCAAACTTCTTTTTCCCCTGATTAGCTCTGACTGCAAGGGAAATCCTTGGAGCTGGTTTCGATAAAATACTTTTGGCTGAGCTTCAATTTTCACTGAGTGAACAGACTGTAACAAAAACTTCTTGGTTACCCATACCTAACACTAACCTCCCCCCCCGTCAAAAGTATCAGGTCAAAAGAGCCCAATTGCTTTAAATGTCTTCTGTGGACCCAGTGATCATTATAGACCTTCGTACAGGGTGGCCATTTAAACAGGCGTTTGAAGTAGAAATCGAACATATTGTAAACAATATATATGTTTTTATATATATATAAATTAAATATAAAAACATTATAGACAATATATGTTTTTATATATAGAAAATATATATATGTTTATAAACAAATATATACGTGTTTTTATACATAAACAAATCTCTTTTTTAGGAAAGAAGTCACTTCTGAGGATACTTTGTATTTCCTAAAGACAACTGCTATTTTAATTTACACAGTGGGACGTCTCTGACATGTGAGTGTCACAGAAGGTTACCACTAGTAAAGTTGCCATGAGCTGGATTAATGTATTTTTTTAACTGGAAGCCAAGGCAGGATTCAGTTTTGTGATAAGACATGCATGCAAACATGTATGATTACTGTTTTATCTGATGATTACTACACACACACACACACAAACATATATAATGTGATGATCACTGCGTTTTCTTCAGCAGTAGGAACTTCTTGGGGGGGTTATGTTTTGATCTTTATATCAATGCAGAAGGACTGTCAATACATAATCCTGCAAGGCATGGACTGCTGTTGTCCAGACATTTGTAGAAAGGCCTCAGAACTTCAGTTTTCTTGACCGGCTTCAATGGCTTTTATAACCTGCCTATGTCTCTTTTCCTTGTTAGCACTGTCTCTTTGACCTCTTCTTCCAGCACAAACTCTGACCCTCAAGTGTGTGGAGGCTGTGTTAGCAACAATCAAAACATAATTGCCGTGTTTGAACAACTAGAAAGTGTTTTTAAGGGTGGGATTTGAGGTTGCGTCCTTTAACGTCTAGGAGGTGTGATTACCATTGACTTCAGCAGAACAAGAAACACACTGCATGTGCCATGGCACCGTAAGAACTTCCTTTTCCCAAGTAGCTCTTCTCTGCTTCCTGGTCTCCTTCTATCTTGCCTTCAAACTCATCTATGCCTCTGGTTTTGCTGCTTACCCTTTCTCTTTTAATCCTGTAAACCTCTTTACACTCTATTACACCATGGTGCTAGTGCCATAGACCATCAGTTACCATCGGAATGGTTGAAATCGGCCATTATTTGATTCTGTGCATTTCCAGTGTTGCAGTACTGGTATGCTGGTGCTCTTCAGACACGGTTACAACAAGGTTTAAGTGTTAGAGTGAGATTTCTGTACCTTCAGACTAAGACTCTCTAAGTTTTTTCAACCTGTTACACTAATACCAATCTGAGAGTCAGTTTCTTTATGAACTTTAGTGTGTAAATGTCTTTATGTATTTTGCCTTTAGTGTTCCCAGTCTGTTCTGAGGAATTATAGCTGCAGCCCAGCCTGTAAGGTTTCTGCCTATTATCAAAAATATAGCTGACCAAAATCTGAACACATCCAGGCATGCAAAAGTCCTGTTCTTCCATCTTGGCCTACAAGTCGGTGTTTCTAGGACCCAGGCAAAGCTGCATGCAGAATAGATGCAGCCAACTTCCTTCTCATATGGTTAGAAATGCTGAAAAAATAATAGGCAAAAAGGGAAATGAACAACAACATTCCACAAATAAGATATTAGCTGTTTATGCAGAGTTAATGCTTCACCTGTATAATTATAATCTAAATAATATACATTATAAAAGTAATACTAACATTCACCAAAGATGAAGGTCCTGAGATACGTTGAGAACATCTCAGCTGGGTTTAGTGTAATTACAAGATGAAATAAATGGTATTCATAAGAGGCCAGAACAGCACTATAGAATTTAATGATTTATTGATGATAATCTCCAAGATGATCCATTGCCTTTGATTTTTCTCTCATTCTTTCCCATTTCAGTGATGAAGCTTCTAGAGAGTAAGCCATCATTTAAGTTATTAAGGAAAAAAAAAACAAACAAACCCTTATCTTTATTTTTGAAAAAATGCTTCATGTAGGAAACAAACAAATAAAAACAGTTCTGTCAGTCTGCATTTCTCCTAGATAATTAGGGGGTTTTGTCACATTTATTTCTCCAGAAACAAAGTCTATGTCATTGCTTTCTGACTTTGTATGAAGTTTGAAGGTTGTAGTTTTTCAAAGGTTAGCTCCTCACTTAACTCAGCCCAACAACTCAAGCCTAGCTGATACAAATCTGGGCTGTAAAATTAGTATGAGACAGTAATGAAAGACTGGGGTATGTGTTACTCCTTAACCTTAGCACAGAAGTGTCTGAGAGTGGCTGGTGCTGCCATTGACTGAAAACAGTTGATTATTAGAAAGTAGAAAAAAAAATTAAAGGTGATAAACATTTGGGTTTTTCAGACTCCCAAACAATGACTGCAAATTACTAAATGACTGTCAACTACTAAAATATAAGCATATTTTTACTATCTAAGAAGGAAAATAAGGCCAGATACCTGGAACTCCTCCCAAGCAAACAAGTAGATGGGGACAATAGAACAAATCCTTAATGTTAGAAATATTTAAATAGCATATTTGAATGGAACACCTGATGGTTTTTTGTACATGAATAAAGACTAAATACAAACATAAATATTGCAGGATAATGTCTCCTGTTCAGAGTTCCTTACTATTCTTGTTTTAATCGCAGACCAAATCAGAGTTAGAGTATTATTACTGTAATGAATAGCAACCAGATGTAAAATGTTATTTTTAGTCTTTTTACTACTCCTAATCCATTAACTGAGCCCTGAAAACACAAGGGCAAAGCATTAGCTAACGTAGTGTTAGTTCCTATTTTTGACAGTGAGAAACTGAAGGATAAATCCTTTATTTGAGCAGAACTAAGAATAAGATTTCGTCTATGCTTGGATTCTCCCTACTGATTTCAATGACCGAAGTGTTAGGCCATTTGTAAGACTTTTTAGACTTCCCTCTCTAGCTGTATATTATTCACAGTTGTAGCTGAAGAATGTCTCAGGGACAAATCTAGAATTTCCTGATTAGCTCCCTTCTTTACCCATCTTTCCTTTGTCTGAAGGTGTTTTCAGCCATGCTATAGGCCATACCTCCTTAAATGTGTAACTTCTGCATTAAAGCAGCTCCTTCATTCCTTGGTTCTTTTGAGACAGTTCTGTTCCTGAGCCAAATGGGATGGATTGTTTACGGGATTTATTTTTTTTTAGCATTCCTTCTTTTGATCTGAAAGTTGAAATAGCTGTTTGTTCATGCAAACACAAAATAAATGCCATTAATTAACACCTGAAAGTCTTAAGACACCTTTGGTTTTTTGTATGTCCATTAATGTGGTAACACAAATAAAGTAATAGGAGCAGCAGAAATACCACAGTTGAACTTTCATTAACTTCAATGCTAGAAGCAGATTTTGCAACATAAGAGTTCAGTACTTGTATTTTTTCTTTGTTGTTCCCCTGATTTTAATTTTTCCCTGAGATTTGAATAATTCTTAAATCCCAGCAAAATCTATGGTGGTTCTTAAATGGCTATGCTGCACAGTGAGATGGCTTAGAAGTCCTATGTCCTGGGTAACTCTGTACTCCATGATTTTTATACCATCCTGTTGATTTCCTCTTCCTAGGGTGGTAAAGAAGCTGTTTCCACCACTTCTCTCACACTTGTTAAAGCACCTCTTCTTGCCTGCTCCATCCAATGTCTGGGCAGCAGCACTAAGAAGATTTAGACATGGTTACCTCTGCTTATTTAAAGCATTTTCCTCCGATGAACCCAGCTATGCCTCTGCAGTCGCTCATTTTTCACGAAGCCTGGACAAAGACATGAAGACGCTCACTAAAGAACCACAGGCGGAATGATTTGTCACCCCTTTATTCCATGAGCTGTTCACAAGATGATTTACAGAGTTGGATTCTACTCAGCCTGACTAAAGGTGGGGAGATGCAGGCTTAGTTATCCAAGGCGATACTAAATAAATGCTGCCCAAGGAGTGTGTGGGCCAGGCTATTAGTGTGTAGCCACACAAGGGATAGAATTGCAATTAATTCCTTCTGACCTTTCTGCTGCCAGGGTATAGTTACTAATGATCTGGACTGTCTGTAAAATCTTTCTGCCAGGATATCTCAAGCTATCTTGAGCTGAGCCTAGACCATTCACAAGGTTACCCCTTGCTCTTGCAGATCACAGATGCACGTGTTTAAGGAAGGAACCCTGACTTTTCCTTCCTTCACCAATGAGTACAGTTTGCTCAGGTGGCAGTCTAGTTGTTTGGTATAGTTGGTTTATTATTAGCCACTGAAGGACTTTTGAAGCCTAGTGAAAGATCTGTGTTTGCTACTGATCATGGATATGATTTTCACCTTGAAGAGCAATCTGTTACTCATGCTTTGTGTTTATTCAGTTCAAGAGTCTCCTTTTTGTAATGGGTCAGGCTGACTTTGTTGATTTGACTGCATCTTCTTGTAGGTATGTTCTTTCCATTGACTGGACAACACTTTTATGACTAGTAGTTAATGTAACATCAGAATAGCCAGCACTCTAATGTATTAATAAAAATGACAGTGTCATCAGCAAAGAATATTTTCAGGGTAAATGGGTCCCGTAACTTGTTCAAAGGCTCCCTGGTACTGTTTTGCTTTGGTAAAACATACATTAAAGGGCTTTAAAAGAGGAGCAAAATAGGAAGAGAAAATTATTTTAAAAGGAAGGAGAAGTTTTACAGTACATTAGTAAAAATGCAAATTGGTTTTGCTGTTCTCATCCTGTACCAACAGTGCATAACAACAGCAGCCTCCTGGAGGAGGAGCTACATGTGCACCAGAGGTACGTGCATGATGTGTGAAACCTGCAAAGCCTGGAGCAAACCTGTGGTAACTTAAAACTACATGAAAACCTACAGACTGTAGAGATTCGTAGCAAGGAGGAAGATGCAATCAGATATGGACCCCATGTTTTATGGCATATGTTCCTACCATGGTGCTTACCATGGGCTAAGCTGATCCTCAACTAGGAGCCAATTTGTGGCTGAACTTTGTGTGAAGGATCATGAAGGCACAAGAAACTGTCTTTTTTTAATTTTTTTTATTCCATGCTTACTGCTTTGGTATTGTGGATCCCAGGCCACAAGATTTCCTTTACTGACAGACAAGCCAATGCCTGACACCTTTGAAATGAATTTGCACCCTGTTCAAGGTCGGAGGTGTCACTGTTCTGCAGGTACAACATGCAGCCTGGCTTTTTGAAGACCTAAGTTGAAAAAATTGCATAATGTTACTCCTCTGCCTTCCATTTAAACAATGAGAAGTCACCTGTGAATGTGGAGAGGTTGGCTTGTATATGATGTTAAAGGCAAGCAAACCCATTACTACTGCTTAAAAGAAAGGGCTGCAATATCAGCCTAGAATTAGTAAGGTAAGTTTTAGTACAATTCTGAGAGTTATTGCTACAAGCTGCTGGTGTTGTAGAAAGAACTTTTATCTTTTTTCTTTCCTTTCGTCAAACTTTGTAAATTCCAACACCTTAAGTCTTACAAAACATAGTTGTACAGGCTGGCTGAAGGATAGCAAATGCAAAACTTGGTATTATAGCAAGCAGCACTGTTTTGACAATACTGTGCTTGCAATTAAGCCTACAAATCTGCTGCCTGCTAACTTTGGTGCTCTGAACAGGGGGATGTGTTGTAGGGGATCAACTGCTACCACAGTTCAGCTGCAATCTTTACTATTTATTTTTAACTTGCAATATCCTTTTCAAATATCTTGTCTCAATCTTCTTTTCTAGTTTTAGTAGTAAATATCAAATCATGAGATACTGGTAATCTGTTGTCAGTCATTGGTGACAATATAAAGTAGTGGCCTTAATTTGGGAATTTGCATATTATGTAAGAACGACTATACAGGTCAGACAGAAGGCCCATTTAATCCAGCAGCCCTAATAGTAGCCCTAACTGAATATCTGCAGAAAGGCAAGAAAAGTCTATACGAAGTATTAAACTTCTTCCAAACCCGAATATTTTTGGTTTATTTGTCACTTCATTTTTGTATCATTAAAGGATCCTAGTTTAGTCTTTACAAATCTTAATTCCTTGGATGAAAACCATGTCAGACCTGTGATCATACTTCTTATCTTTCTCTGAGCTGCTTACAGTTCTGTTATAACTTTCCCAAGGTGAAGAAATCAGAGCAGTATAAAGTTTCCAGGTTGTACATGAAACACAGAACCTTCCCGCCATGTCCACTCTCCTCCCTTCATTAGACTTGATTTCTTCAGTTCTGCTGAGCACTCGGCTGATGCTGGCAAGGAAAGCTAGGATGTTTTTGTAAAGCCAAGTCTGTTTTTTCTCCACAAACGTTGCTTTGCATTTATCTGCATTGAGTTTCACCTGCCATTCTATTGCTGAGTTACTTTGTCTTATAAAGCTCTTATGGAATTCCATATAGCTACCTCCATTCTTACTATTTTAACTATTTTTAGCTCTGATTAACAAACTTTAGCATCTCACTACTTAACTCCTTTCCCTGGTTCTTTACAAATAAGCTAAATAGCACCAGTGTAAAACAGACCCTGCAGAACTCCACTTGAGACCTACCTATTGTAGGAACTGACTACTTACTCTTACCTGCTCTGTTCATCTTCTATTGAATGATTTATCCATACCAGGACCTTTTGTCTTAGTCCTGGTTGCTTTGTTTCCTTAAAAGCATTTGGTGAGAGACTTTCTCAAAAGGCTTTTCGAAAATCCAAAAAGCCTGTATCAGCCAGATCTTTTGTTATATGCAAATTTGCTGACCCCATTTAAGAAACTCCAATAGGTTTGTAAGGCAGAACTTCAATTGCAAATGTCACAGTGACTGTTCCAAAGTGGAGCACATTTGTCCAAATGTCCACTTGACCTATTCCTTACTACATTTTCCACTACTTTGGCCTTTTCCTTCAGTGTCCCTTACAGACTTTTTCAGATTTGTTTTTAACTGATGTCACTTTTGCTATTTTCTAGTCCTCAAGTAAAAAGCAAGATGTTATGCATCAGTAATGCCTGTAGCAAAACACCTTGTTTATCCTTGAGTTTTCTTAGGTTTTCTTGGTGAATAACTATAATTTTTGGTGACATTTCATGGTGGTTACCACTAGCAATTCTTGAGATTTGTTACCATTCACTTTGTCAATCTATCCATTTTGCCTTTTGAAGTCACTTCAATTTAAGAAAGGGTGAGAATATCAAAATCTTTCCACTTTGTTCTGCAGTGAATACTAACAAAAAGAATTACTTTAGTTTCTCTGCAGTAATCTTGTCCTCTCTTGAATTTTATGTTTATAATCCTGTCATCATTTAATGCTGTGGGCTTTCTGGCAGTGCTTCTGTTTTTGGTATATTTGAGGAAATATTCTGATTTTTTTTTTACTCTTTTCACTTGTTTTTCCTCTGACTCTTTTGGGGGGCCTCCATTATTGTATTTTCACATTGAATCCCCCAGCATTTAACTGTTCTTGGTTTCTTCCTTTGGATACAACTGCAGCTTTTGATAGATGTCTTCTCATGTATAATAACCTTTTGCACTTTTTTTCCAGGCCAGATTAGTTTTTCTTTTGTCCTTTCTCAGTCCTGTCTTTAGATCTGATACATACTGGCTCTGTCTAGTATCACCTGTAAGGTTTTCATTCTTTTATACAGCCTGAACTACTTTTTAAGGGCTTTTCCTTTCTTTCTGTAGCTCCTGTTTCTGAGGCTGAATGGTACTCCTGCCGATTTGTTGTACTTTGTTTACTCTCCTGGGAGTATGTTACTGTAATGAAGTACTTTAGTGAGACCAAAATATGGTATAGTTTCTTCAGTCGAATACTGTAGGATGAGATCCTGTACAGCTAACAGATTGCATCTTCTCTTTTGGGTTCCCAAACCATCTGACCTGTTAGTCATTGATTGTCTGTGTTATGTCCTGATATGGTCTTTCTCCTGTTTGAAGATAGGTCATTAAAATTTCAGTTCCTGCTGCATTTCCAACTCTTATTTTCTGTGTGATTTCTCATATAACATATTTCATTAAGTGTTATCATTGTGGTTGTATGTTTGCTTGTGTTAGTAATGTTGGTTTAAATTGCAGGTTGCTTTAGAATATGGCTTTATTCCCTCCACCCAACCCTGGCAAAGTCTGCTTGCTTTCTTATGAATTTTGTAGCATGGAATTACAGTGTCTCTCTGCTACCAAATTTCCAGCATGCCTAGGTTATTGAAGTTATTTAAGGCAAAAATTTAAATGAAAGTAAATGGGCAACTCACTCTCTTATTGCTTAGTCTTCTAGCATTTATGTAGGAACATGTGCCCTGGGGGGTTTGATTCCCTTCTTGCCACCAGAGTGAGATATCACTCTTTGTTTTCCATTTCCTATGTGACTGTACTTATTCTGTGACCTCTCCTTTATTTGGAATACAGAATTTCCACATTTTCATCCATTATTGTGTTGTCATCACAAATGTGTGTTCTCTGGCACCTCTTTGCTTCCCCCATGGTTAACTCTAACATGTCATGCAGACCTTAAATATCAGCAGTTGGTTTCCTATGGCTCTGGTGAAGTCTGTCACTCTTGCAAAGGTTCTCAACTCCAAAATCCTGTGATCCATCCCAAGATCGAAACCCCAGCTGTTGATAAGTCTGATGGTAGATTTTGCAGCCACAGTGACCGACATCCTCTTTCTGTCTTCGATTCAGAACATACATGTTTTGGAAAGGGTATTCTAGAGGTAAGAGAAAATACATCCACTTTCCACTGGAGAAGACCGCCAGAGTGACTGTTTTCTTTTTCCTGACCTTTCTGACTTTCTTCTGCTATATGAGAATCCTCACATAATTCCTCTGAACTGGTATGCTTCTCATTTTCTTTTGGAGCAGGATGGGTTTCATTTGCTTGGAGGCAAAACTACTCAGTGGGGCCCCTCAAGTGACTGTTCCTATTCCTGCCTGTCCCCCCAGCTTCACCCAGTTTAGCCACTTCAGACACCCGTGGGAAACACAAACATTTTGCACTGTGAGCTTCCAAGTACTGCTCTCATAAACAGCTGATTCATACATTTTCTCTTTCATGGGTAACTCCCCTCTTCTATCTTGATTCCCATCCTCATTTCTTCATTTTGAAGAATGAAGGGGTCCATATTGGCCACTCCATATAGCTAATCCATCCAAGCTCCTTGTCTGTTGTTGTCCTCAAGCACAAAGCCTGGAGAACTGCTGACATTCTTTCACCTGTTGCTGAAATCCAACAGCAGCCAAAGTCAGGAGAATCTTTGTAGCTATGAGGAGAGAGAAGTCCTGGCACACACTGAGGAGGGTGTGGGGTCTCCGACAATGGATATATGAGAGAAGGTTAAAGATAACCTCCTGGCAGTGGTTAGTCCTCCTGTGAGACAGGAAGACAGGCTGAAGTTAACTTCTAAGTTCCTATGCTGTTGGATCAGTAAAGGCTCAGGCAATTTCTGAAAAGAAGCTATTTCTCCCTTGTAAAACAGCTATTCATTTCAATAAATCAAAACCTTTCAAGCAGAAAGAATATCTTCCTCCTTTACAAGTAGGCAACAGTGTATGTTCAACTAGAGAACATAGCACCTAACTCCAAATTAATTTGGGAGGCTGATGTTGACAGAAAACTATACAGCAGTAAGATGTAAGGAAGGAAGAAATTATTATATTGTAAAGATAAGCTGTAGGACATCTTACCAGAAAATGTGGATACTCAGGTTTACAAAGTGAAATGTTCAAGGGGAAACTAGGCAAATTAGTTAAGGGGAAATCCATTGAGAATTATTACATGCATAAAATACAACCCTGGCTCTGAGCTGTAAATATCCGTGGGCTGAGACAGCGGTAGTGATGGGGGGCAATATCATCTATATTTGTCATGTGTACACTTTTTTGCCCAGTGACCAAGACCAAAAACCTATTTGAGAAAAGTTACTGGGCTAGATGGGTCTTTCACCTGAGCAGTCACTATCATATACTGGCGACATGCCAGAGAAAAAAATGGAATTAGGGGATGTGCAAAAGTACTGATAAGAGTAATCCTCTTGTTAGACTTTGTCACACCTTAGTTACTTAAATTGCATAGCCTTCAGCCACCGTAAATCACCTTGGTATGCAACTGCAGGTCAATTATCTATTTTTCAGCACTATTATTAAAGATTTTTCAGAGTAAGGGCTAAGTTTTTTTTTTATTTTCGTCATATACTTTTCCAAGCTCATGTATCAGATCTGCTATAGGGCACCCTGGCTTTCCTTCTGAAAAGGTGCAAATGGAACTATTGACAACTCTAAAAGCAGGGTGTGAGATGGCTGGGAACACTTTATTCTCAGGAAGGTTACTGTTTCTGTGCTAAGAATAGTCAGTGAACAGAGGAAATGTGCCCTTTTGGGATTTTAGTCTGCCTGCCTCACCCTGCACACCTGTAGAAATGTTCTGATAATTTTATATGCACTGCTTTTTAATTGTCTTATAAAAAGTCGTCAGTGATTTTGGCAGATGCTGTTTTGAAAGGAACAATGCAAATGAAATTACAAAGAGTTTCACAATTGCCATATTATGTGAAGTACTTTCCTGGATGTTTCTGTTTGGATAGTCCTTTGTGTTTATAGGAGGGGATTTATATCATGTTAATTTCCTTCCAAACACAGCTTGGGAAAGAAACAGGTTAAAAGCAAAGTATAAAGTGGGAAAATAGCTTGAACAACAAAGAACAACAAAAAAGCAATGCTAAACTGGTGCCTAGAGTTAGTCCCAGGGGCGTCCATGCTTGGCTGCGTGCTTAATTTGCAAGTTCTGCCAAAGCATAAGTTGCCAAAACTCAGATAAAACTCAGACTGAAAGTCTGTGGCTCAAATGATTTATTCCACTAAAGTTCCCTCACTCAGTGTTATTTAAACATTCTGAGTTTAGCTTTTGAAAAAGATGGAGCAGAAAGAATTGGTAACTTGGTCCCTTTTTGGATGGGAATGCAATGACATTTTGTATGTGCACAGGGCCAGAGTATTAATAAATTCTCTGTGCCCATCTATATGCTTTTACTTTGGTGAACAATGAGATTTGCAGTTGGCTCCCAGGTCACATTTGTACTTTGATACACTTTTCAGTCATGCCTCAGTGTGTTTTTGAAAACAAACAAACAAATAGACAAAACACCCACAAAAACCCAAAGGAAAAACCCACAACAAAACCAAACCAAAACCCTCAACCCCCTCTGCCACCCCAACTTCCTTCAAAGATATCCTTGTCATTGACTAGACTGAGCAAGATTAAGAAAAGAAGGAACATCATAGGATGTTCGTGCTGTTCCTCAGGTACCTATTAATGTACTGAAAAACAGCCTTTCTATTGCAGTTCTTGTGATTGTACATACCCGACAGGAACATGTTCCGAGTTGTGAAATGCCTCCCTTTCTCCCTCCTTCTTTTATTGATTCTCCCGTGAATAGAAAAGTTTAGCCTTAACTGCTGTTTCAAAAAGATGACTCTCCCAATTTTTTAAAGTATGTGTTTAGCATTGATAATGTAGAAACTTGATTTCTGCTCTGAAAGTTGAGTTATGCTGTAAGTACACAGGGTGGAAGTTTCACAAGTCTGTATTTCATCTTCGAAAGGAGGTGGGGACAGATACGAGAGAAACAAGAATAGTCCGACTGTACTGTATTATACTGTAAACATTTGTTGAGTGGCAAATATAGTTTTACTAAAAAGTTTTTTCACCCATTTTTAAACCCAGTGGTAACTTAAAATTCATACATCTTGCAAAATTCTGAATTATTTGGCTGAGGTTTTAACCACCAGTATCAGAACAACACAAAAACCAGAATTCATGATACAGCTGTACTTTACCAAAGGTAGAATAATTACATAGTACCCAGCGTATCAGATGTGCTTGGTCCCATGATGGATGGTGTGGTAAGCAAGTGCAGTAAGGTTCCCTGTCTCAAAGAACTGTCATTCTGTAGAAAGAAAACAGATGAAGTAAGGTTATCCTGTTTTACTGATGCAAAACAAAAGATCAGAGAAACTGACTCCCAGGTATACAAGTCCAAAAACTGAGTTCCTGAAAAAGATGTTGAATTCCTGTTGAAACCTTGGGTATTCTGTGCCTAAACCCTGGCAAATATTCACATGTAAGAAAGACAGACTAATAACTTCCTCTTTCACAAGAAACTTAGGAAAGTTGTTCCTAAGAACCCCTTCCAAACCCCTTGCATTTTCTGTGTAGTTTGAACTTAGAACCTCAAAACCTTTAGGTCCCTGTTTCTTGTGATTCCAGGTAGATTTAGGAACTTAAATGTCTTTCAAAGACTTTTAAAAATCTGTGATCAACTAACTTGTCCAAAGGTGGCTTAGGGACAAGAATCCAGCTCAGGTTTTTGGAATCTTGGTACGATTGAAATCATCAAAATCTTGTTCACAAAGCAAAAATAAAATTAAATGTAGGGTGAAAGCTAAATGCAACATTTTAAGTGTGGATCTAGCTCTTCTCCCTGAGAACAAGGGTTTCACTCATAAGGATGCTTTATACTAACTAATTATGCCAGCACAGGCCAGGGATGCTGTGGGTGAAGCGGAGGGGATGTCTGGCAGGAAGGGGTCTATCAGGATGAAATCAAGCCTACAGATAAAGGCCTCTTCTGTATGGAGTTATGAAGGCAGGGATGCGGGCAAGAGGTAGCATGGACAGGAGCTGGATAGGAACGTATTTAAAAGTAGGTACTGTGAAAGCACAGAAAAAAAACTTGCTTCTCAACAGCGGAAATTTCTGACCCGATGAGAAAGCAAGTAGCTCTTGTGCTATGGCTTTCCTGAGAGATGTTCTCCCAAACTCCCTGCTTCATTTGGCAGATTGAGGAAGACTGACTAGTTTAACAGTTTAGCATTTTGACAAGAATCTATACTGAGGGTTTGAAATCCTAATGGATTTTAAGAACTGTCTGTTCTTGGTGCTTTGGCTGATCACCCGACAGCACTTTAACTATTATTTTTATCATAGGTATAAGGGTGACAACATGAGTTTACACCATTTTCCTTATGGACTTGGGGTAAAATGGACTGTGTGGTAGCAATAAGCTGTCACTGGCTGTTTTTGCTGTGATATTCATGAAATTAGTTCAGCAGGCCGTGCTGTATCTATTATCTGGACAGAAGAAATAAATTAAAACAGAAATAAAACTAAATAAAGGCTTGAGATTGCTGTGTTGTTCACTGAGTTGGTCACATCTGTAGCATGATCTGGAAAATTACAGTTTTTTGGTATTTTTAAACTAAGAGGTATAGGTGCTTGTGATGTGTGAAAAGGAAAGTGGGCAGCAAGCAAACAAAGCATCGAGAATGATTTTTTTAAACATATATGTTAAATTCTAAGTTTATTGGTGTTCTTTGGCTTGTGATTTTTTGAAGTGAATGCCACCTTTTTTTTCTTCTTCTGGGGATGTGGCAGCAACGTAGCAATGGATTAGCCTAGAAAATAGACGGGAGGTCCTCTAAGAAAAAGGTGTCTGGGAGCATCTGCAAGCTCTGTGTTGGACTTCCCTGAAACTTCTCAGTGTTCCTTTTCATTGCTGGAGCATCAAATGACGTCATCTCTACGAGTTCATGAGTTCATCTCTCTATCCAATTTTGTTCCTTCTAAAGAGATTCTGCTGACAGAACAAGGTCTGTAAGGGTTAAACTTGTATAAGAAGGAGGCCTTTCTAGATACTGTCAGGTATTAGAGTTCCATCCAAATAAGATTGTCTAATCTATTTAGTGTCTCTTATATCATACGAGAGTTTTACCAGGCTGTGAGCAGGTACTATAGGAACCAGATACAAACTCACCAAAATTCTTCTGGATGCGTTGCTGGTTAGGAATCTGTAGTGCCCACTTCTTTTCCTGACTCTACCGCTTTTCTGCAGAATCCGTTCTTTCCTCTGTTTCCCCTCAAATGTTTTCTATTATGAAGTGACAACTTTATGGATAAGCAAAGTAAGCATCTACCTCTGCTAGCAAGAATTTAGGAACAGCAGCAAAGCCAATCCGGAGATGCAAATCATTCATTAGCATTCCTTTCCTTTTAAAATCTGGCAAAGGTATGAATCTGATTCTTTCAGTATATCACTGTGGAGCAGGAAGAGTTTTGGCCTTTTCCGCACTACCCAATAATGGTGTAGATGTTTGCTATTTGGATTATAAATACTGTGTAATCAGTTCTTCTTTTGAACAGTTGTACAGTGTCTAAGCACAACAAGGTATTGCTCTCAGCAGGGGGTGCAATGCAAATAGTAACAGCATTAAATAAAAAGTCTGAAAAACCTGATGCAGAAACACAAATGTTGCTATTTATTTTAGAACAATATTCCAAATTCAGATTCTCCTAACATCCATGTGAACTTATAAATACCTTATTTACATGTAAATGGCCCTACAAAAGACTGCAAGGAATTGATCTCTGAGAACATTATCATCTTTACCTCCCCTCTGCCAGAGCCATAGAATTTTTATTAGCCTAATTTCCATTACTCAGCAATGAATGTCTGATCTTTGATCAAACTAATTTGAAGCCGTTGCACTTTGAACTTACAGATTTATCAAATTCATTAATTAAAATTTTGTATGTGCACACATAGCAAATAAATAGACACATTAAATAGTAAATGTTATGTTTATAACACTTCTTGGAGTGAAGATATCTTCTGATTACATGGTGAATATTCTACAGGAGAAGCAGATTTTTTTCTTCTCTGTATTGTTCAGGGAAAGCCATATTTTGTCCCTATATATTTATGCATTTGAATCTCTAAATGCACAGTTACATGAAGTTACAAACAGTTTTATTTTGTCTTAGATATTTATCAAGGACTCATCACATTCTAATTTCTTCTATATCCTTATTCTTCTCGACTTCCCCACTGGGTTGCTCAAAGACATTCAGCTGTGCAAAATATCAGAAGATTAGGATAATTTTTATAATATTAGATCAGCTTAATTGTTATATGCTTTGTCTGCTCAATTAAAGGAAAAACCCAGCATGAAAATCTTCTTTGATCTAAATGGAGTTTACAAAAATATCTCCTTGAAAATGGAAGTCATGTTTCAGGACTTCAGTTGGAATAATTCATACAGGGCATGCCACTCCAGTGGACAACATGTCCACATAGTTAGGAAGAAGATTTTATCCTTTTAACAGCTGCACAGAATATTCCAGCTCTGTTAAGAGTATTTGTAATGTAAATGTTTGGATTCAAGACTAGTCCAGATTTCAATTCATACAGGTTTTTATCAGCTCCTCTAGTGTTCTTCACTCTGAATTAACCTTTGATTTTTGGATATCAGTGTAATTAGTCCTTCATTCTCCCAAAACAAAGTAGTCAGTCTGTGACTCCTGAGCCACTAAACCACAGCCCAGGTTTCTGGCAGGGGGTAAGCTGTCAGGGCTGACAAGGCCAGTGCGACTGAAATAGCTGAAGAATCTAATTGCATGCCTAGCCCTATCCCCCCATCCAAAACGCTGCTGAGGGGCTCTTGGGAAGTTACTGTCATCCCCAAACTGAAGCAGCTGCCACAGCTTCTCTTCTCAACTTTGTGCTGTTAATGGTGCTGTTATTGTCTAGTGACTCTTTAGATGGTCCTTTTGGAGAGGTGATAAAAGAATCATATTCCAGTCCCAGAGCAAACCTTCTCAGATAGAAGAGATGAAGAGATACTCAGGTTCTGATTTAACTGAAATGTAAGCATCCAGACGAAGAGTCCTGGGTCAGAGTTCAAAAACCATAGTGTTCAGAGAGCAAAAGCTGGGCAGGGCATCTGAATATTGATGTAGGCTGCCAATTTCCAATGTCTAGTGACTGTGTTTCTTTGTTTACCAGAATCATTACGTGAAGGAAGCAATGTGCATTGCTTTGGTGTCAGAAGGTGCTTTTTGTCTGTTTTGTCCTTAAAAATTAACAGTCTTGCTCAGGTAGTGAAAACATACTTTGAAATCTGAATCACTTTTATCCCAGAGTTTCTGCAGGGCCATCAAAGTTTGGTCTAATCTGGATTCAAGAGCCACCATCTTCTGAGTACTACTGATATGGAATTTGGACTTTAGGAATGGGTCAAAATCCACTGATGATGCAGAATAAGATATTGCACGTTGCCTAGTGCTCATCATGGGAGGCAAATAAGACACCCAAGGAAGAGATTTTGGGACCATTGAGAAAGTGTTTAAAACACAAAAGAAGCCCCCCAAACTAAAAACTACAGCAACAACAAAACCCCAACTGAAACAACACCTGACAGAAACAAACACCCCCCCCACACACACACCCCACCACACCTCACCCCCAGGAGAGGTATTTTTTACAAACAGAAGAATTCTGTGAGAAGTCTGACAGAGGCAGTGTGCATTTCTGACTCTGGCAGATCACAAGAGGTTAATGGCATCCATTTTAAAAGATAAAAAAAATTCTAAAAATTATGTCTTTGGATGGTTCTCCACAGCTGAATGTCTTGGTGAGATTCCTTTTCTAGACAGGTGTTGTGGTTTGGAGGAGGTAGGTAGAGGCAGAAACAGAGGAGGTAGAAACAAAGACTTTTTTTCCTAGAAAGTCAAACAACACAAACTCCAAAATGACTAAGATGAAGAGAAACAGAACAGAGGGAGTTTGTTTGTTATCAAGATGGAATAAGAAAGGACCTGATAAAAATGTATAAAATAATGAATAATCCATGGAAGAAATTTGGAATTTAAATCCTCTGTGATTCATAACATGAGCGAGGTGATGTTGAATGAAACTGAAAAATAGCACATTCAAAACTGGCAAAATGAAGTGGTTTTCTTCATGTGGCATGTGATTTCACTGTGTAGCTAAATGCCAAGAAAGTTGCTAAGGCAAGAACTCAGGATGCGAGAAACTCTCAGGAAGAGAATTTCAGAACCAGCCACAGTTCAAGGACTCATCATTTGCTACTAAAAATAAATGTAGGTAAAAAAAACCCCAAAACAATTGTTGGAAGAAGGTTATCCTGTGATTTTATGATTGAATGAAAACTGTAAGGCACAAGCTTAGCCTAATTCAGCTTCATGGGCTTTCAGGCTTGTACTACTGATAAAAAGCAATCACATTTTTTTGTGTTTGTTTTGGTTTTGGGTTGTTTTTTTTTTTTTTCCCCCCAGCTGCCTGATATTTACATTATGGATGAATGAATGATCTTTGGCATCAGTCTGTGTGTGAACAGCCTATAGGTAGCAGGACAGCTACCCATGCCTGCAGTAGCTTTGACGTTAGGGTGCTCACGGTCCCAGCGCTGCTGTCCGCATTGCCCTGAGTAATGCCTGATCTTAACGAGGTACTTTAAAAGCTGATGCTTTTCAGTGTGAGGTGAGCTCCCAGGGTCTGGCTATAATGAGAGAAGTGGGGGCCTGTTGGGGATCTATTGCTAGTGCTGTGACAAACGTCAGATACTCCATGGGCTAGAAGGGTGGACTTTGTATTCCAGCACTTGTGCAACAAGCTGTGGAAGGAGCAGCTGTTCACTGAGATGCAGAGAGCCCCAGCTAAAGATGCGATGGTTTCTGGGGCAGAGCAATAGTTTGAATCCTCTCATCCTCTGGCACAGTGAAGACAACTAACCACTAAGTTGTCAGCTTTTCTTGATGCAGTTTTGTTCTCCAGAGCTTCTGTAACACCCAGAGGAGACTTTTTTTTGTGTGTGCATGTACTTCTGATGCAGAGAGAGAAAGAAAATCTTTGAAATCCAAAATTATTTCCCCTCTGTCTCATCCAGCTGCCACAATGAACAGTCAGGTCATAAGGGAGCACACTTGTGTAAGGCACAGTAACAGGTATTTTGTGATAACGTTTGTTGACTCCATCTTCTGAGTGCTGCGTTTGGAGCACTGGGAGGGGGAATCTGTCAAGAACTGTGTACCTACATCCATTATATACTTTTAAAAAACACTCTCCAAGCTAATTGTGAACAAACATAAAGATTATATTGGCATTTCAATTCTCTGAAGACTGTGTTTTAACTTCGGTTGGGAGGGGAACAAAAATGCATTGTTCCTCATATTGACTTTCTGTTCTTTAAATGGAGGCATTTTAAAGAGAGGATGTATTTGAGACTGTCCCACCCACGCACGGATTTCTTCCATCCTGTTATCCACACCTACTGGGATGCCACGCTGAATACTGTAGCACCCCCCTTACGCAGAGCTCCAGTTCTATCATAAAATAAGCTCTCTATAATTGATCAGAGGAGCCAAATTTGGCGTTATAGAGGATTACAGGACTGTGGTGAGTTGACCCTGCCCCACAGATAGAGCACCCACCAGGTGCTTGCTCATTCCCCCTAGCAGCAGATGCAAGAGAATCAGAAAAGTCAGAAAAAAAACTTTGGAGGTTAAGATAAAGACAGTTTAATAAATGAGGGGAAAAAATGGAGGGGAAAAATAAAAACATGATGCAAAGGCACTCACTAACCACCTCCCACCAGCACTCCGATGCCCAGCCGGTCTTTGAACGGTGACAATTTTGGAAAGACATCCCCCCCTAGTTTTATTGCTGAGCATGATGTTATATGGTATGGGATGTCCCTTCGGTCAGCTCGGGTCAGCTATTCTGTGTCCCTTCCCAGTCTCTTGCCCACTGCCAGCCTACTTTCTGAGGGGACAGAGTGAAAAACAGAAGGTTTGAAGCCGTGTGAGCACTGTTTGGCAATAGCTAAAACATGGGTGTGATATCAGCACTGTTTTAGTCACAAATTCAAAACACGGCACCATATGGGCTGCTATGAAGAAAATTAACTCTGTCCCAGCCAGACCCAACACAAGGACATAACAGCAACACAAACCACTGGTAACCTTAAAAATGCAAGTAGGTTTACTGATTTCATGTCTATTCTTGTGCCTTAACTCACCATTGCTTAGCAATTTACAGGAACTTGGATTATGCATTAGCAAAACAGGGAACTTAGAACTTCTCTGCGTATTTACTTGCTGAGGTCAGTGGCATCGGTGCCGTTCTCTCCAGTAGCCCTGGAATTAATTTTGGATTTAAAAAGTTTAAATGCAACTACAGGTCCAAAGAGAAAGGATTCTGAAGGAATCATATTCCATAGGCAGTTTTTCAATGTGAGGTATTAATTGCCTCATTGCATTTGCAATCTTTGGGAAGTTCTTTAGTTCAGAACAGTCATCAAACTGATTGAGAATGTCATTAATGAAATGCTGAGAGTATGCATCACCACATTGTGCTTCTGCTTCATAAAGCCATTCTGTGGTCAGATACAGATCCTTGGATTTTATTGTAGGAGTTGCGATTTCAGAGATGTGTTTTTTGTTAACAGGATTGAGATTTATCTCAGGTTCTTTAAATCAACAAGGTCTGTATCTGAGCTAGTCGCCCTAAACTGTACTTATTTTCTGTGGAAAGTAATAGACAGCATTAGGGTGAGTCATCTGTGTAATTCTGTCTGCTTTGAGGTGGGACAGAGGGACCAGAAGTGTTCTGCTGACTACAGTAGGGGCTTAAGGCTGCTGGATCAGATGTGGGCTGCTCTGCGGGTGGTACATGTTGGATGAGGACAGTCACACACTGTCTAACTTCAGTGTTAACTGTACAACCAAGTGTCTGGTCTAAGACTGTCACCACAGTTCCCTCTGTAGTGATAAATTATGGCATTGAATATAGAGAGAGATTTTGTAGGGATGCACCCCCCCATGAAGATACCTGTACACCAAGTGTGTGTGGATGTCTAGACAGTATTTTTTTGAACAGACTTTAAATCTGGAGGTGAGTCTTTCAGGTGAGGTAAATGCTATTTCTCCCTCATATTAAAAGAGCAGCTATAAAACCATGTTACTCTGAATGTTATATATATATTAACAGTTTGTCCAGTTTCCAGTGTAAGGGAGCACAATGCTTTTAATGGTTAAACTAAAATACTACTTTCTGTGTCACTATATTAAAATCTGCCTGAGAACCTGGCCCATGCATGAAGGCCATGGAGGCCAGAGGCATGAAGGGCCTCATAGGACCTGTGGTTATTTTTGTCTGCTTTGCTGCTCCATATTGATACAAGTGCAATTCTCATTTAACTTACGAGACTAGAGACAGGCCATCTTACTCATTTCCAGAATTCATGTATTTTGATGGACTGTCTGTGGGATAACACCATGTACGAGTAATAGAAGGCAGAAATACTAAAGTTATTTCACACAACAATGACAAATTCTTCTGAATGCCTTTGAAGACTGTAGTAGACTTGACTCTACTGGAAGCTGATAAAATGGTTCATTTGTCTCATTTTTCTGTTTAAGTCATTCATTTTAATAGGCTGTTTCTAGACTGCTTCTGAACAACAGTTATGCTCTATGATACAACATAAGGTAATAATGCTTTACAGCTTAAGACAGAAAGACAGACAACATAGGGATGGACACTAGAAACAGACAGGTCCCCCCCGCCCCCGAATCGTAGCTATAATCGGTATGGGAGGGCTGTGCCACTGCTACTGTATGATGTGACCTTGGGTAAACCACCTCATGAGGTGTTAAGTAGAGGCTTCAGTATTTTCCCTTTAGTGTCTTCTGGAAAACCTGTCCTTGATCTTTGCCATAAAATGTTTGCAGCTTGGCTACACAATAAAACAAGTTTTTTTCCCAAGCCTTACAGATGGGGACCTGAGCGATTCCATAATATGGTTTGTGACCTTGTGAGTACAGAGACACTTTTCGTGTCTCAAAGAGTACTTGAGAGTTCCACTCAAAACAGTTATCCTGAGTGATTTACAGAGGGTCATTGAAAGTTACAGTGCAAAGAATTGTACGAAGGCTTCCTGAACCCAAGTTCTGTGCCAGAACCAAAAATACATCTTTTCAAGTCAAAGAGGGACTGCACAATCCCTGAGAAGGAATGAGTGAGACCAGGATGTTGCATTGTTTCTCTGGATTTCAAGTTTTGACTATTTCCCTGTAAAATTTCCCTGGAAATAGGATAAAAATAGGGAACATGGAGCTAATAATTTAAGTGAAATTGTATGCTTTTATAGGCGGATCAGTAGATTGGATGTACACAATATAAAAATAAATTTTATGTATCTATACATACACAAATATATTTATCTCTTATATAGTTATAAAATATATTTAATATACAAAATATCACATCAGGCTAAGGAGGAGGCAATAGAGAAATTACAAGTTTTTTTATTTACAGTGATGAAAACACCTTTATGCAGTTACTTTGATGTAATTGGTTGAAATGTGATTCGTGATTATTGATAGGAATTGTATTTTGGAGACAGATTTTAAATTAAATTGGTTTTACTTATTAATGTTTTGCAGCTTTAAAGTTCCATTCATCTGATAAAGATTTTGACATTTTTCATGGCCTACTCTGTTAATTATTATTAATTTTACTGGGGGGAGTGAATGAAACACTTTGAAATTTTCTTTTTACTAAGCAGATGGGGCCTTTAAATCTTATATTACAACATTAACCCTACAATCTGCACAGCAAAGCAGGAGCTTCAATCATATTTACTTCAGTGGTATCTTTGACAATGTTATCACAGAGCCACATTTACCTGGCATGTTTTCATGAGCTGCTTCATCTCTAGGCCCAACTACATGCAGAAAAGTTTGAAAACTCCAGCTGTTTCCAACTGTACTGGTTTTGCTACTTAAATAGCTGCAAGAGATAGCTAAGAAAAGTCCAGAACAAAAGGAGTACACCAGCTGGAGATCATGTCAGTGCTAGGACTTAGCTGTGAACCTTGCAATTGATTCAGCCTGAGAAAAGGCTACCCCAGATTTACTGGGCCCAGGCCAGCTTGACAGCTGCAGTTATCAAGGAACTGAATATGAGGGGAAAATGAAACTCTAAGCAAGGTTCTCTGCACCATATGTTTTGGGACTGCTCAAGGCCTTAGACTTTATGTAACAAAGCAATTCAATGAGAAGATGCTATTTAACCATATTTTCTCCTTTCGTTGCTCATTGGGGAGGACTGGGCTCTTATAGGAGGTATTTTCAGTGATCACGGAGGGTGGTTTGCCCAGTCACTGCTAATTACCAAGGTCTTAATTTGCTAGCACTAGGAATTCCCCTCAGGCCTCCAACACTATTGAATTAAGTCCTGGCCACAGACAATTACCTACTCTTGAAAAGGTCTGTTGCAGTCTCTGGAAAATGTTGGGATCTTTTTATTTATCTGAGGAACTTTTTTTCCAGTTGCCCTGAATTCTGTACAGTCTATTCAAAGGGATTTATTTCATCTTGTAGGACTAGTCATTGCTGTGGGGAGGAAAGTTTTGTTGCTTTTTGGTTTTCTTTTCCTTCACAAACAGTCTAATCATGTGATTCTGTCACCTAAGCCTGTTCAAAATGTACTAGTAAGCCTCTCTGCATGCAATCCATATGCTAAATCTTTGTTGAGGTTATAGGCAGCCTGTTTTGTGCTATGTGCTTGTCCATTTAAATTATCTGATGTACACAGAAGTGGGAGGGTGGTATCTAAATGGTACATATTAGGAGAGGAGACTCTCATCCCTGGCCGCAGGGAGAGAGTCTGGAAGAGATTCTTGTGCCTTTTTTTTTTTTTTCATTTAAACAGTCTATTCACCCTGCAGAAGGAGTGGGAAAGCACAGGAAGATTGCCTTCACTGCACACAGGCTATAGAGATGTTTATGTTTGCTTGGAGGGAGGAGATCTGATTAGCAGCAGAGACATTATTTTGGGTTTACCTACACTCATTGGGCCTGGAAAAGAGAAAGTGTGGAGAGTGTTGCTTCTGGCTTATTCCTCCTTGGGTAGAAAAACTAGGGGCATATATATCAGACTAAAGGGCAATAATCAAAATCACGTTGATCTGTCCACATTTGTACTGAATAGGGCTGAAGCACAACAGGAGCACTTTACTTTGCTCCAAAAGTCAAAGGCCTCTGTAAAATTGTCCAGTGGCTGGACACGAGTAAGGAATACAAATGCTTTTTTTGAAGGCTCACACAAAGAGGTTCTAGAGAATCTTGTTGAAGCAGCTAATGTTGTTGCCAAGTTGTCCTCCCACTTTGCTGGCAACCAGGCATATGCTTTCACTTCAGCATAAGCCCCTCAGCGTGAGCATAAACTACTGATGGAAATGAGTTTGTGCTAAAATGCTGGACTAACATTTGGACTGGCTAAGGCCCAGTAATATCTTACCTTTGGTTGCCTGTGTAGAGAAGCTTTGTCTTCCAGTAATCAGTCACAGCCCATCTGTTTCAGGGTCAACTGTTGCCTCAGCCTACATGGGTCAGGGCTCTTGGATGTTCTACCAAGCCGGGGGTAGGAGCTGCAGTGTCATCCAATCCCTAAGGAAGGGATGGTCTACTTGAAGATTCCCTCTTATGGAGGATATAATGAAAAAGGTGGTGTCCTGATTCCTGAGTGTTTTGCATATTGGGAATTTCCTATCTTGGGCTGGTGTTTTAAAATCAAAGAATATCAAACACTTCTGATTGTAATTTGTGAGTACTATTAACATAAGATTCAGGAACTCTCATACAATTCAGGGTATTCACTGCAGTTTTGAATCAGTATTTCTTAGGCTAGATAAAGCATTCCTTTCCAACCCATTTTTTTTCAATTAAGGCTGGAACATTTCGAGATGAGTTTTAGTATGATAGCAGTATCACTTAAGTTCCTATCTTGTTCAGAACTTACATAAGGTTGATGCATCCATTGATCTCTCAGGGTCTCTTCTGGTGGAATTCTGTCATTGTTGAGTCTTTGGACTAAAGCTTGGAGGATGTTTCAGGGAACTGTAGTGCTTTATAGCTATACGCATTCTTCTCTTTTCATTTTAGTAGTAATAATTGTAAGAGCTCACAGTTCAACACCCACTGGGTCTTAATTCTGTGTTCTACACATTGGACTTATAAGAAGATGGGAGTGAATCTAGGTTGCTGGGTCAATTAATGGTTTATCTGCAGGACCAACCTATTGCTCAAATTTAAGTGGAGTTCAGACCCATCTCTTAAACTAGATATTTATTTCAATCATTGCCAGCAAGAGGGCTTTAATTTACAAATCCTGTCTTTATTCCAGGGGATTTCAGCCGTGGACTAGCATTGTCCATGAGTTATACCTGAAGTAAGAGCACTGAGCAGCCTTGAAAATTTGCCTCTGGGATATGTGCTCTGAAAGATGTTACCTGTTCTTACATGAGAACTACTCCAGACTGCTTCAACTTGAACTGCAATAAACCCAACCTGTGTCGAACTTCATGAAGAAAGAAACTATTTAGATTCCCTTGTAATAGGACGGAGTGTTAAGTAAAATATTACAGATTTTAAGGCCAGAAAGGAGGATAGTCATAACTCCATTGATCTAGAGTATTAAATTCCAGAGTTTTCTCCTCAGGCATTTCTGCACCCATCCAAGAACTTAATGTATAAGCAGAATGAAATTGCTTTGAAGGGGTCTAGAGAATTAATTGAAGGACTCGAGATACTTTTGTTTTACTTCCTTCCTTCCTTTTCCCCTCCAACCATTTCCAATGGTTGATTATTGTATATATTTTTAAAGTGACGTCTGTTAAATAACTAACAGGTTATTATTAATTAAAAACTTTGCCTGCCTAATTGTTTTCCTGACAATTCTGAAAGGCCTCATATGGATTTTAGGAATCCCAACCAGAATTTATTGTTTTGTTAAAACAAATAGATGAGTAAATCAGTACAAATACAAGTATTTCTTATCAATTTCATCTTTAGCAAAATATTTTAATGCAAGGAAGTGTTTATTTCTTAACACACAAAGAACTACACACATAAATCCATACAAATGTGATAAGCAGGCCCAGATTGACAGATGCTAGTGACCTGGGAAATACCCTTTGATCTGCTTACGTTAGTGAGAAAAATTAGTTTTATATCTTTTTTTTTTTTTTCTCCTGACAGACCTACCCGGGAGGTACAGCAATGAGACTGAATCGAGATTATTTTCTTTCTTATGAAATATCAGCAGAACCACTCAATTCCAATCTGATAGACAAATTCTGCTTTGTCTTCCTTTTAAATCCATTGTAGGCAGGATGGTTGCATGAATGAAAACAAAAAGATTTGTCCAGCAGAATATTTATTACTGATGATGATACACACATAAGAAGGAACAGGACTTGACTTTCTGATAGAAAGCAAGGCCAGGAATCATAAACACACACTTTCACATGGAGTCTGCTGGTTTGAGGGAGAATTCACAATAAACAGAGACTCATACAATGATTTATTTGAAGTATTTTTTCAGAGCTTGATGAATCTTTAACAGGGTGGAAGGAAAGATTTAGTCAGTAAAGGCAAAATATACAGCTTTGCAAAGCTAGCCCTCCAGTTTCTCAAAACCAGGTTAGTTCTATTAATTTCTTTAATTTCAGGTAGATGTCACTTGTTCTCTTTTTCATATTTTTCTCCTAAACATTTGACAAACACACACAGTGGCAAGTTTTGATGACAATATGTAATCCATCCTTTTAAAAATTTTTTTCTTATTTTGAAGTTTTGAAATTAAAAATGTAACTGATTTTAAAACATTATAATAATTTCTTTTTTTTTTTTCCCACTGTGAGCAACTAATAGCATATATGGAATAAACTGGGGTTAGACTTGTAAAGACAGTTCCCACAGCATTTGAACCGATGAAATGGAATGAAATGGAGAAGAGCCTTTAGCTGTCGCTCTATTCCGTATTTTATAGCACCATGCACTTCGGGAAGATTTTAAAAGCCTGGATATCTATAGCGCTACTATAATACAAATAATTTGTAAGAAAAAGAATGCTATAAGATAGCGCATATAAAACCTCTATCACAGATGGCTTTTAGCCTATGTTTCAAAAGTTTTTTTTCCTGTAGTCTATCCTTTTCATTAAAAACTGGACCAGAGTGGAAGGATCATAGGTATCAGGAGATGATGATGTAATTGAGCTCTTCCATTGTGCACTAAAAAGGTAAAGAGAAAAGAGTTTAATCAGGTTCAATTTTCTTCACACTGAGAATACTATTGTATTCTGCTGATGCTGCTAAAGATTTCAGTGGAGTAGCTATGTTTCATTATTTCAGCTTTCATGAGCCCATATTGTATTTTCAGTTGTTTGTTTTTTAAACTATATAAATGCCTACAACAAATATTTTATAGATACCACAGCCATTTTTTGTCATAGAATATGCACTCCTTGCTCTGAACATAAAACTGCACAGGGCCCAGTAAACAATTTTCTGCTTCATTATTAATTGACTACAGTTTTCTTCCCTACTTTACAACTTGATGTCAGGGTAGAATTTTAAATCTCCCTTCAGATTGTCTAATAAACACTGGGATTTGCTAAAACACTATGGCATAACTGACTATTTGAAAACAAGAACTGAAGGCAATAAGGTAAAAACAAGATTAGAAATAAAGTTCCACTGATGGAAAAATAAAGGCAAATTTGCATTGGTGTTAATTTGTACCGATAGTAATGAAAAAGTATTCTGTGCTATGCTATAAAAGGTACCACTTCTAATGATCTACACAACAGTAACACCAGAGTTAAGATGAGAGAAGAATAGTAGAAGGAGAAAAAAATGTATTAGTCTTGTTAAGATGATACAAAATCTGAAGGGAAGAGGTTCTTATATGACATGGATCACATGGGAGAATCAGCTGTAATGAAAGCTGAAGCTTTAAATTTACAGGTGCATATCAAAAAAGAGCATATTGGAGCAGACAGCTCAAGTGTGGTGGTGACTGGACTATAATGAATAATGTATTGGGTACATGAATAGCTCTTTCTTAAAGCATGTGTTATTACCGAACAAATTGTAGCAAATCTGTGTAGAATTTTTATTCTTTGAAAGAATGAATTAAAGAACCGTTCTCAAATGCAGGAGCTGCCAGGGAATGTTCCGGTGAAACAGGGGACTCTCTTTCAGTAGCCTTTGTGTAATATTTTGCTTCTATATCACAGGGAAAGTGACCAAGATATGGTTGTTCAGGCTCTTGCTCTTTTCTCTCAGCTGTTTCATGTGCTTGCTTCAAAACTCTGCACAACCCTTGCTATCTACATTCATGCTTTGAATTTATGCCCCATGTCGAAGTTCCTTTTTTTCTAGATGGTTACTAGAAGCAGTACAAGAAGGCATGAATTTTGGGCATGGGAGTCCAGTTGCAACTCAGCTGCAGTATTCTAGACAGTGTTGAACCTGGAAGATGACTATGAAAGGAATGGAAGGATTGGTTGTGTCACTGAATTCAGCCTGATTTATATATAAATGTATATAATTGATTTTGATTTTGTGTTGAAGGATCCTAGCAGGCTGGCCAGAGTTTTTTATAGTTGATTTATATAATTATATTTTATGTTCATTCTAGGAATGGTCCAGAATATGTTCGATGCATTGTTCATCTGTCAACATTCTTTTTATCTGGATTATGGTAATTTCTTTGAGTCCTGATGTGCTAGATATGGTTCTGATTATTACAGAATAGAGTATACAAGAAGAAGAAAGGGTGATTGAGGTGACAAAGAGGTAGTAACATAATTTGTTTCTTTTAAAACAAATTGGAAAGTGAAATCTAAGTTGAAGGACATGATAAATTATATTACAAGTATGTCTTTATGGACAGACGCTTACAAATGTAATCGCAACATTCACAGCCTGTCCTGGACAGACGAGAGCTAGCTCTGAAAGAGAAACCATATTATAACGTTTAGAGGGATGTGTGATGCACTTCTTGTAGCTCATGCATGGTGATACAAACATGGGCAAGACAGGTATGTAACTGTATGCACCTGTCAGTCTAGGTGTACCAAAATAAAACATGATCAGAGCAGGGAAGACACTGTGGATCCCATTAACTTATTCAACAGGTAGTGTATTTTTCTTGATGACTTCTTGGCTCAGTGTTTATCCTTCTCACCATTTCCTGATGGCTTCATTCATACTGTGAAGGCCTTAGAATAAGGCTGAAAGAAGGACTACTGGTTAAAGTGTGATGAGAAAATACTGATATTTACCATGGACAGGCCAGTGGAACTTTTTTTTCTAGTGTAGAATTCTGTATAATGGATAAGTTTTCTGTTAATCTAACTTAATAATAAATTTGTTCTTTTATTCTTTATGTTGCCAAGATCCAGTCTGTGCTTTCACATTCTCCCCATAGTTCTCTCTCTTACACCTTTTTCATTTGTTTTCTGTCTCATGCTAATATCCTACTTTCACCCCCTGCTATTCTTTTCTCACCTCATCCCATCTGTCCATGTTTCCTTCTTGACCATGCTCTCTATAATACTCTTCCTGGATCTGTCACCCTTTCTAAATGGTACTGCAACATCTGTTTTTTGTGCTAATAATACTCAGGGATCCTGTTTGCTAACTCGGTTCTGTCCTCTTTACCACCTCCTAACCCTTTGGTTTTTATGTGAATTGATAAAGTCATCTTCACTTTGTGCTTCAGTGGACTTGCTCCAGTATGCCCATATATTCCTTCTGCTAGGGAGCCCAGAAGTGGGCAGAGTGCTCTGGGTGTGCTCTTAGCAGTGCTGAGTAGAGGGGAAAAATCACCTCCCTTGATCAGTGGACAACACTCTTCCTACTGCAGCCCATGAGGCTGTTGGCCTCCTTTGCAGCAAGGATGTGTTTCTGGCTCATGTTCAACTTGTCCACCAGAACACCAAGGACCTTTTCTGCCAAGCTGTTTAGCAGGTGGTGTGTCCCCAGCCTGGCAAATTGACTATATCACAACCCCACAAACCCGCCAAGGCAAGCGCCATGTGCTTACAATGGTAGAAACAACGACTGGCTGGCTGGAAACATATCCTGTCCCCCACGCCACTGCCCGGAACACTATTCTGGGCCTGGAAAAACAAGTCCTGTGGTGACACGGCACCCCAGGGAGAATTGAGTCAGACAATGGGACTCATTTCCGAAATAACCTCATAGACAGCTGGGCCAAAGAGCACGGCACTGAGTGGGTGTATCACACCCCCGTCACGCACCAGCCTCTGGGAAAATTGAACGGTACAATGGACTGTTAAAAACTACACTGAGAGCAATGGGGGGTGGGACACTGAAGCACTGGGATACACATTTAGCAAAAGCCACGTGGTTAGTCAACACGAGGGGATCTGCCAGGCGAGCTGGCCCTGCCCAGTCAGAAATCCTACATACTGTGGAAGGGGATAGAGCCCCTGTAGTGCACACAAAAAGTATGCTGGGCAAAACAGTCTGGGTTCTTCCTGCCTCAGGCAAAGGCAAACCCATTCGTGGGATTGCTTTTGCTCGAGGACCTGGGTGCACTTGGTGGGTGATGCGGGAGGATGGAGAAATTGATGTGTGCCTCAAGGGGATTTGATTTTGGGTGAAAACAGTCAACGAACTGCATGGCACAATGTGAAGTGTTATATAATACTGTGTATCACCTCTGTGTTGTAGCAATGATATCAGAGTACGAGCCTCCCAACCCATGGAAAATGGACTGTGAAACAAGCCGTGCAGCAGTGATGGAACGATGACTGACTCGGTATGCAGCAACCCAACACCACACACACCATCTCTCCTACCCTGAAAGACTGATACGACAGATGGAGCCCAGAGTCATGGACTGGGTGAACTCAATGGACATTTTACAGGGAAGGTCCGTAGACTAAGGGAATGATGTCTGAGTATTATGGAAAAGGATGGGAAGGGGAGGGGTGGTGGTAGGTACGGTTGCATTGGATGGTATGGGACCTGGGCATGGTGTAAGTGGTATGGAATAAGGGTTGGAGAATGTGCTGGTTTTGGCTGAGAAAGAATTAATTCTCTTCACTGTAGCACCTGTAGGAGTCAGGGACCTTCCCAGCTTCCCATGCTCTGCCACGTGGGCAAGAGGCCAGGAGGGGCGGGGCCACAGCCAAGACAGCTGACCCCAGCTGGCCAATGGGATGTTCATTCCATACCATGTGACACCCTGACCAGTATATTAATGGGGGTGGTTGGCACATGGAGGGGGCATTTGCAGCTCTGGGACTGGTGGCATCAGGTCAGTGGGTGGTGAGTGGCTGCATCATGTGTGGTTTGTTTTGGTGGTTCATTCCCCCTTTCTCACCCAACCCCCTGCCCTGGGTTTTGCACCTCTCATTGTTTTCCTTTCCATTGTATTTTTTTGTTGTTGTTTTATTTTAATTATTAAACTGTTCTTATCTCAACCCATGAGCTTTACCCTTCTGATTCTCTCCCCCATCCCATCGGTGGGGGAGTGAGCGAGCGGCTGTGTGGGGCTGAGTTGCCTCTTAAACTGCAACAGTCTTTTTCCTTGCCAGGTGCAGAATTTTCATTTTCTGAACATGAGATACCTGCCCAGCAGGCAGCACAGCCACCTAATGTGTCACTCACTCCTCCCAAT
Organism: Phalacrocorax carbo; assembly: GCF_963921805.1. NCBI lineage: Eukaryota > Metazoa > Chordata > Aves > Suliformes > Phalacrocoracidae > Phalacrocorax > Phalacrocorax carbo. The sequence goes on along the minus strand of NC_087516.1, from coordinate 6,091,485 downwards.
TTTGTACCATCTGCAAACTTTCTGTCCCATCCTGGTCATTGCTGAAGTTATTAACCAGTATCGGCCGCCAGCGTTGACTCCTGGGATACGTTGCTAGTGACCGGCCTTTAGCTGGACTTCATGCCACTGATCACAATCCTTTAAGCACAGTGGTTCAGCCAGTTTTCAGTCAACATCATGAGCTGTTTCATCAGTTTGTCTATGAAGATGTTATGAGAGAGAGTCAAATACTTTGCTTAAAGTCAAGATTATGCTGAGAACTTAGGAAGGCTGTGCTATGTGACACACAAGGTCCATATGGCCCAACAACCTACCTGACAGCAATCAGTAGTGGCCATCTGCAGAAAAGTAACATGATAAACACAAAAGCATGCTTCTCTGTTATATTCTTCAGCATACAGAAACTTGTCCCTTTGGTTTCCTGAGCTGTATGTTATGGCCTTGTGTTTGAAATCACAGAGCCAGATGAACTGCTTTTCCTAAGGCAAGTCATGTGCCAACGGCTGTTATCACTTCCCTTTGTAAAAGTAGGTATCTCAAGCTATGCTTTTCAATTTGTTTTGCAAGATAATATTTTTAATTCTTTCTCTAAAAAAATGACAAGAAACCACTATAGAACATGTCCCACTGTTTGGAGTGATTTATGAGAACAGGTAAGGACATGGGAGTTCCCTCTGGTAACAGAGTCCTGAATAAAGGTTGTTAGATTATAGTGATACGCTGGGCTGAGACAAACTCAAGGAGAAACTTTGGGTTAAAATTAAACTATTGTTTCCTGAATTATATGTGAAGCCTCTATGTAAACCAAAGTCTTATTAAATAGATGGTCACATAGTTGCCCCAGGCAGACTCTTTCGAGGACAAGAGATTGACATAGCTTGCCCATTTTTCTGTTAGGTCAAAGCATACAAAGAGCCAGAAAAATGTCAAATATGTGTTGGACTGTGGTTAAAATTCAGAATTCTGTCAAACTTTCATGGCAATTCTTTCAGTCTTGTCCTCAAAGGATATTTTTTAGGTTCCTCATTTTACTTCTGTTGGAATTCACATTGCTCTTTCCATAGCAGAACCCACTTTCCTTTCCTTGCTGCTCCAGCTTTTCCTATTTTAACCTTGCTATAAAATTCGAGCACTTGCCATATAGGACCATATGTGGAAAACTGGTGAATTTATGTGATATCCTTAATACGAAAATGCGTCTCCTAGTTACTAAAAGAGATTCCATTAAAATCCAAAGTGAAAGTTGTGATTTATATGTTCATTCCTCTGTTGGATAGAAGTGTCCACCACAAATTCAGTGCTTATTTTTTTAGAAGCCAGTTGGCTGATGAAAAGGATCTGGGTATCATCTTCATATCACATACAGTGCAAAGCTTCTCTAAAGGTAAACCGACTACCAATTCTGACTGACTTACCAATTCTGAAATTAATACTTGTGTGAAAGGACTGCTTTGGTCACCAAGAGAGTTGGATGTAGCCGTTGTGGGGGTGTGAGCATGTAGATGGATTCTGGGGATGGAGAGGAATTAAGTATCTGAGAATATATAAGCCAAACAGAATGGATCCAGATAGTCAAACATCTCATTTCTAATCAGTGCCCATTGTGGTGAATTAGGGCAAGACTATAAGAACTGGATACAGTGTTTCTACCTTCTTACAGTTCCCTAACCTCCAGCAGTCAATGGAAAAGGAACCTCCACAAAATTTCTTTTTTCCTTAAACCGTCAGTCTAATAACCATAATGAATTACCATTCATGAATCCATCTAATCCCTTTTCTGAATCCATTGGCCGCCAGAGCACTCTAGTCCAAAGATTCAACAATGAATTACCTTTCTTTTTTCATATTTAAAACTTGCAGCATATTTAACTCTGGTTCTTACACTGTGAGAAGCTGAATGGTCATCTCCTATTCATTTTCTACATACTAGTCTTGATTTTTACAGGACTTTATCATATTCACCTGTGGTGGCTTGAACCTTGCTGGATGCTAGGTGCCCACCAAAGCTGATCTATCACTCCCTTCCTCACCTGAACAGGGGAGGGAAAATATAGTGAAAGGCTCATGGGCTGAGGACAGGGAGAGATCACTACACCAGTTACCATCATGGGCAAAATGGCTCGACTCGGGGAAATTAGTTTAATTTATTACCAATCACATCAGAGCAGGATAATGAGAAAATAAAAACAAATCATAAAACACCTTCCTCCCATCCCTCCCTTTCTCTTGGGGCTTAAATTCACTCTGAATTCTCTACCCCTTCCCCCCACAGCAGCGCAGGGGGATGGGGAATGGGGGTTGCCATCGGTTCATCACACCTTGCCTCTGCCGCTCCTTCCTCCTCAGGGGCAGGACTCCTCACACTCTTCCCCTGCTCCAGCGTGGGGTCCCTCCCACGGGAGACAGTCCTCCATGAACTTCTCTAATGTGGGTCCTCCCACGGCCTGTAGTTCTTCACGAAGTGCTCCAGCGTGGGTCCCTTCCACAGGGCACAGCCCTTCAGGCACAGACTGCTCCAGCGTGGGCACCTGGTCCTGTCAGTGACTTGGCACTCTCAAGTCCTGCCAGGAACCTGCTCCAGTGTGGGCTTCCCATGGGGTCACAGTCTTCTTCTGGCACATCCACCTGCTCTGGTGTGGGGTCCTCCATGGGCTGCAGGGGGATATCTGCCCCACCGCTAACCTCCATGGGCTGCAGGGGGATATCTGCCCCACCGCTAACCCCCAGGGGGTGCAGGGGCACAGCCTGCATCACCATGGTCTTCACCACAGGCTGCGAGGGAATCTCTGCTCCATTGCCTGGAGCACCTCCTCCTCCTCCTCCTTCACCGGCCTTGGTGTCTGCTGGTTCTCTCACATATTCTCACCCCTCTCTCTGGCTTCAGTTGCTGTTGCACAGCAACTTTTATCCCTGTCTTAAATACATTACCCCAGGGGCACTACCACTGTTGCTGATGGCCTCAGCCTTGGCCAACAGCGGGTCCATCTTGGAGCCGGCTGTCACTGGCTCTACTGGACATGGGGGAAGCTTCTACCAGCTTCTCACAGAAGCCACCCCTGTGGCCCCCCTGCTACCAAAACCTTGCCATGCAAATCCGTCCATCACCCTGTCAGGAAACAGCAATTTCTTTGCGAATGAAATGATGCAGTTTTATGTAGGCAAACTACATTTTGGTGTAATTAACAGTTTACATCCTGCACCCTCGTTCCTTCCTGTTCTTTTTTCCATGTCTATAAGGTGACAAGTTAATTCGATGAGGGTCTTGAGTAGTGAGATTTTGTAAGCAAATAGATATAAGACAAATTAATCAAATGAGTGATCCTATGGTAAACTAGAAAAAAAACATTGCAGATGCAAATTTCTTAAGATATAAAAAGGAATCACAAACTAGTTTTGACTTAATTTTTCTGTGATAAAGAATTTGAATATAGCGGCTTAGAATTTAACAACAGTATTTTGATTTGGAAGCAAAACATCAATGCAAAGGAAACAGCACAAGCGAAGTGGGAGTGGAAGTTCTAGTAACCACTGAGAAAGTCAAAGTAGTCCCATAGTCTTGGAAACTGAGCCAGAAACCTGCTGGTGAGGGACTATCTATGCTGTATATAATGTATAATTTTTTTGTTATTCTATGGGGAAATTACCAGATAATTTAGGGGCAGACATAGTATGAACTCCTGAACAGAAAATAGCAGCTATAAGTTCTTTCTTAATATTATTTTTTTCCAAATAAAAATGCTTGTACATATGTATTTATAATTGATTTCCTGATTGGAAAAGTATGCTTTCTTTGTGACAACTTGGCAAGATTTACTAGAAAAAAGAGCGGAACTTTAAAAATCCCACTAGTTAGGTTTACTTATTTCTATTACATAATTCTATTACATAAATTAAGACTTCTACTGGAGCATAGTTTACATCTGAAAAGCTTTGTTTCATTTTTCTGCTTTTTTAATGGGAATTTATCAGGACTTTGGATGGTGTTAAAACAATTCAACACAACAGTGGCTTAAATATTATTGGAAATTGTGCTTGACCTTTTCCAAATTTTGGACCTGTAGTGCTCCTGATTTATAGATAAAACATTTGAATTTAATCAAAGGTCAGGTTTAAATAAACCCAGGTTTAACTCATCAGCTGATGACTTAAGTCATAAAGTGAAGACTAGATGTCGTAATGCTAAATCAAAAAGTTGGCATAGATGATATTGGGAGAATCTTTGTCCTCTCTAAGACAGGAAGGTCAGGCCAAACAGTCACAAATGTAATTTCTGACATTAACACTGGAGAACTTCTCCATTGTCTCTATCACAAAGATACAAAAGTAAAAGGGTAAGAATCAGCTACCTAACTATGATTTCGAAATCCGCTGTTCCTGAGGTGTACCAAAGTTTGAGACCACTTTTTTTGGGGTAAATAACATAAAAGCATTGTTATGGGAAACATGATTTGAGAAAGCCACCTCTTTACCAAGGTCAACAGCTTAAATGCGACAAAATTCCTTTCTTTGTGCTCCTGGTGAACAGGACACTGACAAGGCTGTAGCAACCCCGGGTTTGTTTTTCACATCTCTTTATAATGCACTTTCTTTCCCTCTTGAGTAACAATCCCTCATTTGAAGGTGAGAAAACATTTCACAATGGCAATTTAGTATTGGTAATGGATGAATAACCTTTCACTTTGATTGTAGTGGTGAACGGGTTAGCAGCTTTTTTCTTTTGTGTGTGACTTGATGTACTGAGGAGTTGACATTGTTACTTGTGCTCCAGAGTTACTTGAAGTAGGACAAATGGGCTCACTGAGGGTGCAGGAAATGAATATATTCTAGCTTTTAACTTGAAGGTTATGGACTAGGTGTTTTAACCCTTAAGTAAGCAAAAACTTTTGGTAGGCTGAGTAAAGGAGAAGAAAAGCCCACTGATCCTTCAGAACATGGAGGCAAAGGGAGTTTCTAGGGTAATGGATAAAGAAGTTACAGACATAGGAAGGAGAAAGTGAACTGAAGAGTTACTGAAGTTGAGATTCATTTTTGCTAAATTTCAGCCACTTAAATGTTAAGTTCTACCCTACCTAATTATCTAAGTTTCACTACAGCAGGTAGGAAAAGATTATACTCCTCCAGCTTATTGTAGACAACTGTTTTTTATAAACCTCCTTGTGGAAGTACCCATTTTTCTCCATGAATTAAGACATAAGAAGCTATGATGATTTGCTCAGACTGGCTGTCTGTATCAAGATAACTGAGTTCCTGAGGATTCTTACTTAAAATGAAGAGAGCACCTCATTGACATTGCAGCAAGTTGAAGCTTGAAGTTTGGCTACCCTGTGGTGGCAGGACATGTTTAGGAGAATGTTGCTGCTGTTGTCCTAGGTGGGAAAGCAGAAATATTCAGATATATTCCTAGGATTCCAGCCAATGCCTAGCTATCACTGTTTTTTAAAAGTAACTATGTCATGAGAACACAAAAAAATTAAGTTGTGATCTATTAGCTAAAGGTCTCATAATCAAAAATGCTCTGTAAAAAACAAAACCCAACTAAAAAACAAACAAACCAAAATCTGCAGACCCTTATTCTTCTTTCAAACTGGTATTATACCAGGATAATACCTAAACTACAGTTGGCTACTCTGTTTTCAGTTACTTGGTATTGCACAAGCCCAATACCTTCACTTCTACTGACTCCTCTCTCACATTCTTCCATGCTGATTTAGAACAGAAATCAAGCAAAAAATAGTTCTCCTGGTAGAAGTTAAAGTTAAGAAATGAGTGGGCAGGAAACACCCAAATAATTAATGTATTGATACAGTTTTAAAAGCTTTGGAAATTACTGCTGCTCAGTAGTTTCTGGTCATGTTCATGAGTCTAACAGTCTTTCAACGTAGTCTTCCAACACCGCCTTGCAAAGCCACTAGCGTAGATTTAATTGTGTGGGGATCTGTCTTCAATACTGTGCACTTTATATGTTTCATGTGCACCCAAAATAGTCAGTCTTGGCTTTATTCTCCTGATCTTAGACTTCTAAATACTGCCTGATCGGCACTCCCGGTATTGACATGGTTTGCTAAATCTATACTTATTTTACTGCAATGTAAGATACTTTTTTTAATCACAGGCAGTGTTCCATTAATTATTAAGTAGCAAGCCATCATTAACAATTTTACACAGACGATAAAAAGTTATGAGATAATAGTAATAGTGTATATTAATCTCTACTCATAGCCACGACATGTTATTAAGTATAAATAAAATAACCCATCCCACCTCCCCGAAGTTAAATCATTCCACTCTGTGAATGAAATGTTAAGATTTTGAGGGTACATGTTTTCCAAAGAAAAAGTCTGTACAAATTCCATTTCACAGGTCTTGTTCTGATTTGGAGCACTAGCATTCTTTTTTAAATGAGAGCATGTTATGCTGAGTAAAAATCTTGATATTTTTTGCTCCGTTTTAGCTGACCTTAGCACCTTATATGCTTACAGATGCATTGTGCTAGGCAGCCTTTAGGCAAAAGAATGAAAGTTTATCTTTAAGAAGATCATGCTGTTGAAGCAGCTGTAATATGTAATACTGGGCAGTTACTGGACACTGCCGAACACCTTCATCTCAGAAAGGTTAAAAATCTAGGAAAGGTTAGAATCTTAAAGGAAACCATGCTTTGTTACATACTTGCCTTGTCTTTACAGAGGGCAACAGGGTTGGTTATGTTTGTTTTATCTGTCATTGGTTGATAGTCTGTGTTTTGAATCAGTCGTGTTAGATATTTGCTATTTTAAAAATACTCGTATGTGGCTAGCTCATAGTTCTATCCCAGAATAAGTTGCTACTAAATTGCTTGTAAGGTCTAGGAAGTTCAGTATTCCATAAATCAGAAGTAAAGCAATATCAGCAGCACAGCATTAGAAGGGCTCTTGCAGCTTATTTTTTTTTCTTTCTTTCTAAACATCCAATCACAAATCCTTTTCTCCAAATATATATATTGTTTTTTCCAACACTATCCCTGTTTAAACTAGCTTCTGCTGTACTGTAACCTCTCTGACACACACAGTCGCTTTTGCTGTTTCACATTATCAATTTATTTATTTGGGCTTGGCTTTCTCTGTTTTTTCCTGCAGGCTTATTAGCACTGCTACATGTAACTTGGTAGACTGCATTCCCACTCCCTGCTACCTGTGGTGACAGCAGCTTCCTTTCTCCCTCACCTTCTCTCTCAATGCTGGTGAAAAACAGCACACTGAAGATTATATGGAGCATGAAATAGCCCAGGAATGGCTTTTCTCGCGCTACTTAAACTTCATTTAATGAAGCCGAAATACAATGCCATCAGCTGAAAAATGTGATGGGAATTCACCTCATCGGCTCAGGAAAGCATCTGTTGTGGTGATCTGAAGCTGTCTTAGCTAAAGGCTAAACAATGCTATTTTTAAAGCACATTCCCATCATGGAAACGAGGAAATAGAGTCAGTGGAGCAGAGCACAAAGGAACGATCTGAACTTCAAGATATATATTGTAGGAGACAGTTCGGTGCAGCGAGTCAGTGAAGCTAATGTTTAGGTCACATCGAACCCTTAGCAAAACTGTTTTTTCAATTTTTTTAAGTATGTCACCCTTATCATTCTGTTTTTGATTAAAAAGTGCTCAAGTTGTTTGGATTTTTTTTTTTCTCTTTTTGAATCTTCTCCATCTCCTATTTAGCACTAACAATTTGCCAAGTTGAACAGCATGGTTAAATCAGGGTCATTGCTCCAGGCAAAACAGGACTCTGTTTCTTCATAACACAGACCCATTCCAAACTATCAAATATTTCATATCTCTGTCTGGGTCTTAGGTTTGCTGACCCACCACATGAAGGAAAACAATTAGAAACTTACTGATCTACTGAAATCACTAATCACCTGTACATTAGGTAGGAATAGAGCTGGTGTATAATCATGAGATAAAAAAACAGATAAAAGTGGCTGAAAATGAGGAAATTCTCTATGATAATGATGTATCCTAGCTGCATGCAAACAATTGTGGCAAATAAATAGTTACAATTAGATTATTACAGTGTGGCTATTTCCCTTCTTTTACTAGGTTGTCCATTTCACATTTTTCTTCCTAAATGTATTACATGCTTTTTCTATTCCATGTTTATGGTATGAGCTGGATACTCAGAAATGCAGATAATTAACCAAGAAATATAAAGTTTTGACTCCATTGATAGCAAGTCTCCTGCTGACATCAGTGAGGGCCAAGTTTTGCTCTAACTGAAAGATACTGGATATTCCAACCCTCCAAAAAATACATCCTTGTTTAGAAGCACATGAAGCATTTACAGGTGTTTACATGTAACTTGGAAATTTGCTACATGCTATTCCAGCTCCTACAGCCCTTAAAATGTTTATGGGTATGTTTAGCTCTGCATACGGCTCTCAAAGTCAACAGCACTAACACAGGCAGTGTTTAAAACTAAGCACATCCCTTACTTTGCAAAATATAGGATTTATCCTGGAATCCTATGAAATAAATATTTAATAGCACAGAATCAGGAAAAAAAAAATCACAGGAAATTAGAATAGTCCACATAATTTCTGCAGAAAATAATCCCTTTGGATTAGGGCTTGGTAGGGTCAGTGAAGCGTGTTGGGTGCCATTAGAAAGCTCAGAAACTTTTCTTTCGCAGATGTAGAGATCCTCTTGCTACCTCTGCACAGACAGGAGATAGCAGTCTTTAAAGCAGCATGTACAGAAAATTTTCACTAGTGAAAGAATTTAATGAAGACTATATATCTCAGACCTCAGTCTGAACTCATTCTTTTTATAGCTGAAAGGAGGAACAATTCAGGGTTTGGCTAAAGAAGGAGGAATTTTTCCTTTAAGGTGTTACTTTTAAAATGCCAGGTGTTTAGTGCCTCTCTTATTTCCAGTCCTGGAAACTGCTGGTTGGTTGAAATCTTAAAATAGGCCCTGATGAAATGAATTGCACTGTGAAATGATGAGCTGGTAAATTCAGTTTTAAGGTGTTAGTCTTGGACCAAAAGAGCTATGGCTGTATGCTGCAAAACACTGACCTGGAGCAGAGCTGCTCTCCTGGCTCATATGTGGTCAGAAGACATTAAAGGGATAACTGTTTCCCTCTAGACTTTATGTTAGTGCAGATATACTGTTGTTTTGATCCTAACTTGATCCTCTCCCTTCTTGCAGTCAGTGTAGAACTGACCCTGACCAACTCAATAAACTTCTATGATTAAATGACTGGCCTGGTACGCAAAGGGAGAGCAGTGGATATTGTTTACCTGGACTTCAGCGAGGCCTTTGACACTGTCTCCCATAAGATCCTCATAGACAAGCTGTTGATGTATGGGCTAGATAAGCTGACAGTGGGATGGATGGAAAAGTGGCTGAATGGCCAGGCCCAGAGAGTGGTGATCGGCATCACAAAGCCTAGTTGGAGGCCAGTGACTAGTGGTGTACCCCAGGGGTCAGTACTGGGTACAGTCCTGTTTAACATCTTCATTAATGATCAGGATGATGAGGCAGAGTGTACCCTCAGCAGTTTTGCTGATGACACCAAACTGGAAGGAGTGGCTGATAAGCCAGAGGGTCATGCTGCCATCCAGAGGGACCTCAGCAGGCTGGAGAAATGGGCTGATGGGAACCTCATGAAGTTCAACAAGGGAAAGTGCGAAGTCCTGCACCTGGGGAGGAACAGCCCCACACACCAATATGTGCTGGGGGTTACCCAGCTGGAAAGCAGCTTGGCAGAAAAGGCCCTGGGGGTCCTGCTGGACACCAAGCTGACCGTAAGCCAGCAATGTGCCCTTGTGGCAAAGGTGGTCAGTGGTGTCCTGAGCTTGGTTAGAACAGTGTTTCCAGCAGGCTGAGGCAGTTGATCCTTCCTCTCTACTCAGCGCTGGTGATGCCACACCTTGAGTACTGTGTCCAGTTCTGGGCTCCCCAGTACAAGAGAGATGTGGACATACTGGAAAGAGTCCAGTGAAGGGCCATGAAGAAGATGAAGGGACTGGAACGTCTCTCCTATAAGGAAAGTCTGAGAAAACTAGGACTGTTCATCCTGGAGGAAAGAAGGCTGGGAGGGGAATTTTATTAAAGTACATAAATACCTGAGGGGACGATGCCAAAAGGACAGATCCAGGCTCTTTTCAGTGGTGCCTGGTGACAGGACCAGAGGCAATGGGCAGGAACGGGAACACAGGAGGTTCCATCTGTACATCAGGAAACATTTTTTATTGTGAGGGTGACCAAGCACTGGCACAGGTTGCCCAGGGACATTCTGGAGTCTCCCTCTTTGGAGATACTCAGAAACTGCCTGAACACGGTCCTGGGCAACTGGCTCCTGGTGACGCTGTTTGAGCAAGGGGGTTGGACCAGATGACCTCCAGAGGTCCCTTCCAGCCTCAACCATTCTGCAGTTCTGTGATATATAATGAAAATAAGAGTGGGTCAATACCTTGTAATGTATGTTCTAACTAATTTGGCAGGAGCACAGTCTTGTCTGCAGACAAAATCTGTTCTGTTGGGCGACCCAGTACTCCGGCTGTATTAACCATTATGAATCCACCCTTTCTATCATAGAGGCATAAGACCTTAAGGATGGACTTTAATATCTCAGCTATTTCTGAAAATGGTGGCAAAGGGATGATCTCCTAATTTGGATTTTAACTGAACATTTACTGAAATCAGAAGAACTGGACTCACTGTATTTGTTAGGCACTGGATTTGTGTGGTACTGGATTTGTGAATTAACTTTAGAGTCTCGCTTCAAGTGCTATTTGGTTATACTAGACATTTGGTATGTTGTGTGTTGTCACTGATGTATGCATTTGCTGTTAGAAATCTCCATATCTGACGGTGTTTATTTGTGTACAAATATTAAAAATGGCATGTGTGTTTCTGTCAACTCAGCCATCCAGCTTGTTTTAAAACAATGATAAATTATTGTTAAAATGTCAATACAATAATGTACAGAAGAAATGAATGCATCACATTTATTGGACAACAGTATCTATGAGTTACTTTCTAAAGTCTGACACTGAAGAATTCACTCTTCAAGAAACAGTGATGTGCAGAACTGAAAGGACTCTACTCTTGTACAGAGAAGTTGTTATGAATTCACAACTATTCTATAGCAGAAGCTGTTTGTTTGAGATGAAAAGACACTATTACACTGTCATACTGAAAGATGGCTCCTTTCAGCTAGCTCTGTCAGAGAGAAGTTTTGTCTGAAATGTATGAAAAACAGGATGTTTTTTATAGCTTTCAAATGAAAAGAGGTGTGTAATAATGGCAAGTGGTTAGAAACAATGAAACCAGTTCACCTTTAACACCTTTCTTCAGAGTAGGCAATTTATATGTTACCTGAGGGGAAGGGCATCCACCCATATATTTCTCAAGAGTGTAGTGTCATTTGTATTTGTACTTAGGGTTTCTATTGTTAAATAGAGGTATAAAGCATGAATGAAGATGTGACAGTTGAATGGCTGTAGACAGCCACGGGACCCATGGGAAAACACAGCAGCACCGTTGTGTTCTTCCGTGCTTTTCCTACTCCTTCCGCCAGCTTCCTGGGGGAGGCTGAGCGTGATCCTGCCAGGGTGGATTGGTTCTTGTGTTTTAATGCAAGAGCCTTGAGGTTCATGTTCCTGGTGCGTTTCTGCTCGGCTCTTCTCAGGGAGATGTAGACTGCATTTGAGCTTTTAGAGTTAGGCTTATTTTCAAGGACTAATTAGTTTATAAACAAGATAGCAGATTATATCCATACTAGAATAGTTTTACTCTCTGATATAAGAATATAAATTTGCAAGCCTTATGGAAGTGTATGCATATAGTGTAGAAATACCTGCTATTATCAATGAGATCCTAAAGGTACTGAGAAACAGTCCAATGACAGAAGCCAAGAGCTCACAGGAGCTGCTTTAGTCTGCTGAGGAATTTGCGAGAGATGTATCTCTTAAACTCATGCCACTTTCTCTTACGAAAGACATCTTCTCTGTGTTAAAATGCATCAAGACAATTGTAAAAAATCCAAGCCATTTTCCTTTCCGGTTGTGTCCTGCGCTGAAGTGCAGTATTATGGCACAGCCTCCATGATATCAATGGACTTCTATACGCTATGAGAACCTGCAGTCAAAGCATAATAGTGAAAAGATTTGTGACAGCTCAGTTGTGTTCAAAACATAGGGTGGATCAGACGACAGGAGAGAGTTCTGTCACAGGAGTTTGTGAAATGGTTTGGGTCTGTTAAAATGCAAGTTGCTATATCGATAGTGCAGGGAAGTGGAAATACAATATTAAATCTGTTGTTTTAATTATGAAAAAGAAACACAGTAGTATGTCAGGTTAGTATCGAAACATGTACCTATGTGAGAACTTTTGCTGCAAGATGTATATTATGTTGGTATTTCCCATTTTTAATCATCTGGGGCTTGATTTTTGGCAGCTCTCTTGTACCCACTGGTTATTTTAATTTATGCTATCGGTGCTTCCTTCCTGTAGCTGGTCTGACTGTCTCCTGGTTGTTAGTTTATTTATTTTATTTACTTTATTTATAAGCTGTGGATGCCAAGAGTGCTTTGAGTCTCCCATCTCCACATACATAACCAGGTTTTACCCTGACTGCATGTCAACGATGAAATCCATCCAGCAGAAAGGCAGTAGGTAGAGAAGAGCTACACCACCTTTATAGTTGTTTCCCGTCTGGAATATCAAGAAAGCAGGATCTTGGCTCCATACTTTCCCTGCAGCTACACAAACTCTCTATTTGGTAGTGTTGCAGGCAAACCAGTCTCAACTTGGGGAATTTTACTTAGTTTAATTTATTGCCCATTAAACTTTTAATTTGTGATTTAATTGTTGAGAAAAAAAAAAGGAAAACATAAACAATTAAAAAAAACCACATGGGGAGACACATGCCCCCCTACTCCAGGCTAAATTCCAACCCAGAATCTCTCCTCTCTGCTTCTTCGTCTCAACCACTTGTTTTCACTACGGGTGCTACTCAGTCCATCCCAATCCATTTGGTGAGGCAATGAACTGCACAGGAGGCTGGGGCTGTGTGTGTAACGGCTTCTGTCTGCCACTCCTTGCTCTTACTTGTCCTCTGCTCAGGTTGACCGTGGGCCACAGTCCCTTTAGGGAAGTCTGTGCTCTGGCATGGGTTGTCTGCAGGCGCAGCCTCTTCAGGGGCGTCTCTGCTCTGCTGTGTGTCATCCGTGGTGCACAGCCTCTTTAGGGGTGTAACTGCCCAGCATAAGTCTCCCATGATCTGCATTCATCCTCAGAGATGTCCCTGCCCTGGCATGAAGCACCTCTTCCCAAAATGACTCTCCAGCCGTGCTGCCAACACGTGTCCTTCCACGTGCTCCTTCCACGTGTCTCCTCCATTCCATCCCTCAGGGTCCTCCACTTCTCCTTCCCTCAGCAGCTGCCACACTTTCTAAAATATGTTTGAACAGAGGTGCTGGGTGCTCCTCTGGCTGGCTGAGGTTTCCTTGTGCAGTGGGCTGTTTACACTGCTTTCAGAGCTGCCTGGAAGCAGCTGTGAGTGGCTCAGAGCAGTTCATGGCCCCCTCCCACACAGATCACCTCCGCTGCCCCTGCTACTGAAATCCTACAGTTTTTGCTGAATAGGCAAAGAAGAACAGGTTCTGGACTACAGCATTCCTGCTTATTACCCAAAATTAGGTTTGATGAATTCCCATAGAAAGAGAAGGAGAAAAAACAAAATTACTACATGTGTTTTTATTGTTTTCGTATAAGCAACAGTTGCACGGTATGAAAATACAGCATATAAGTGACTGAAAAAAGAAAAAAAAGTCCATGTTACAGATGATGAGTATATACCTTGTGAAAGAACGGTACAGATAATCATAAAAGCTTTAAAGCTGTCCTCTCTAACTGACTTAGTTCCTGGAGCTTGTATAAATGAAATAATTTGTTTTTGTCATTTAACAGGAGCTACCTCTGGGGTCCAAAACAAAGCATACATTTTGTTATATCTCAAGAAAACGTCTCTTTCTATTGGCCATTAGTAACCTAAAGGCCATAAGTACCTCAGATCATCCATATAAATCTTCACTTTTATGAGAATTGAAACTGCCAGATCAGTTAACTTGTCATGATGGAGGGCACAGAGGCTTGTGAGATGGAAACTGATATCTTGCACAGTGTTTTGCTTTATTTAAGCTGAATGCCATTGTAAACTTGGAAATGGCTACAAGGAGACTTAATTTGAAAACATAAAGGTCACCGAAAGCCTAACAAATGGGAAGCCTTTGGCGAAAATGTACTTGCTGACTTGAGCACTACCTCTGAAAATGAAAACAAACCAATGTATGTTATAATCAATTTGAACGCACAGAAAGACTCTGGGTGTATTTCCCTCCCTAAGGTGGCTGAGCAGACGCAATCTTAGTACTGTTTCAGCCAGCCAAGTCTATTTGCCCTCATTTGATGTGTGGTGTTAATAGCAAATAGCGGTAGCAAATGCTGATACTGTTGAGCTGCTGATTAACGGAGCTGGGCTCTTTAGCTCATGCAGCAGTAGCTGACAGGTTGGTATTCACATGGTTTGCACTGAATCTGCACCAGGCATTGACTCTTTTCTGTGACTGGCCTCAAGGATTAAAGACAATACAGAGATTCTTGAGGTACACATGTCCACAAGCTCCACAACTAGAGTACAAATCCGTCATCTAACCTTAATGCATTTTATTTTACAAGAAACCCATGGTATTAGAGCACAAGCAAATAGATTCCAGTGAGAAGAATAAGGAGTGAAACTAAACCGTGTCTTTACATGAGTGGAAGTCAGAAAACAGGCTTGATCACAAAGGAGCAATGGAGGTGTACATTCATATATATATACGCATGTAAACATATAAATATATTTATACACTCATATATGTGCACATATGGGTTCTATAATACATTTAGATATTTACACAGATTAGGATAACATTTTTAGTAGTATCCGATCTACATTAGGGCATTTTTTGATTGGTAATAACATAATAAAGGATGGTTCCTTGATGAAGATGTTTATGTACCTCCAGTTTCATTCCTGAAGCTGTACCTTGCCTGAGAGTCTCTCAGACCTTCTTTGAAAACTAGCATCTGAACACGGATAAGGTAGGTGGAATTTTTTTCCCACAAGAGTGGCCATCGGTTCATGACCTTCAGTGTAAGATACCTATTTGTGATCACTAGTGTTTATTTCCTTTTATGTTGAATAGATACCTACTCATTCTGTATTGTTTTCATGTATGCTTTCTGTGTTATTTCTATTGCACTGTCATGTTCCTATCACCTTTTGTGCTTATAATTGTATGTGAAGGGTTTTTTGTTTTATTGCCATGACTAAAGATGTGGCCTGACTTTCAGACATGTCAACCAGCAACGACTTTTCACTTATCCGGATTAATTTCGGAATAACGCCCCTTTTATAATGCCTTTCCTAACTTTCACCACGTGTGCAACAAATATCTACAGCTTCCATCATATTGTTTTCTGAGATTTAAATCCGCCAGCAAATACCTTGGAACCTGCTGGATCACCTTTGAATCTGTCACACTGTTCTCCAAAGTGTCCCAGTTGTCCATTTTCATGCTATCACTAAATGGAGCGTGAGTGACATGTTGTCTGGGATGGTTGAGGCTGCAGTGTGGAGGCGTTATATGGTAAAACAGTGTACAAATGGGCCACGCATTCTGCTCGAATGGATCAGTTTTATACTGTCTGCACAAGTTGCATTTATGTTTCTGTGAGGGGATCTTTATTTTGTTGTTGTTTTGTTTTCTAACCCAGAGACACTGAACTTAGTACTATGAAAGAGTAAAGACAGCTTTAATGACTGTATTTTAACTAAGCACATTTGCAGTTATCCAGAGATCTTAAGATCAAAAAGTATTATGAACTTATAATGCAGCACTGACTAGAAAAATAAGCCTGTTGTTATTTTTTTAGCAAGAAGGGGTTTTCCGTAATATGTGCCTTGTAGGTAATTATAGACATAGCGTCGATACTACAATTACACACTGCCAACCCAGACACGCTGTACTGGTTTATGGTCACCTAACATGCTGGAACAGGACTGGTTCAGTTGCAGGCCATAATGAGCCTGTTGGAACAAAAAGCATTCATATGAGGAAAGGGAGAGACATCAATGGGCAAAGGAAAAAATGTGTCTTGGCAGGTTTGGTTAGCCTGGGTGGGTGCTCTTTCAGGAAGCTGTTCATGAAAATCACTCCTGGAAGGGTAGAAATTCCTATACTGAGTCCCTGTACTGTGAACCCCAATGCCTGGGCTTAGCTCATGCTTTTTAGGGTAAAAAGGATCAGGTCACCTGTGTGAAGCTAAAGATGTGTGAAATTGTTTGTAAAGCTGAGACAGAAGAAGGATTTATTTTGATGTGAAAGGGCAGAAAGGGAGGTGATGTATGAACAAATATAAACAGGGGAAGGAGTGGGAGGAATAGGAACAAAATACCATGATTTTTTTTAAAAAAACAAACTTAGTTTTTCAAGTAAAATATATTTACTATAAAACACTCTACTTGCTCTAAGTTCTGGACCATCTCTGAGCTCAACACCAAGCATAAATACCTCTCTGTGGTCTCATATCAGTATTTATTGTACACTATTGTCCTGTGAGGGACACCAAACCACTACAGGCTGGACGTCTCAGACTGGAGGTGATGGCTGCCCTGTAATCCTCCATGGAAACAGGAGACAGATGTATGGCAGCCACATTTTAAAAACTGGTGTTTTAACAACTCTCATAGGAATTGGTGCAAATAAAGTGACTCTGCTGACACTGTTCACTGAAAATTACAAAAAAACTCAAAGGGAAAAATATTTTTTGATTAATCCAATTGACTTTTAATCCCCCAAAAATGTTTTTTTTTTCCCTAATTGAAGACCATTGTTTTTGTGTCTGTTGAAGCTGAACTGAAACACTGCAGTTAAGGTTTAATCACTTTTTCTAGTTTTCATGAAACAAGAGAATACATTTTTGAAGGAAATTTTAACCTGGAATGCGATTTTAAATACAAGGGTCAAGGGATTGTCCTGCCAAACTTTAACTACCTGCATGCCTAAATTAAACTATAAATAGGTAGAGAGACACAAGCTAACCTAATTACAACCTGTGTTCTATTTCCAGAGGTGATTTTTCCTTCCTGCGGCATGCCTTTCTGTGGGTGGAAACAATGCAAAATGAATTGAGGACATGCTGTATGAACAGTGTTACTGGTTGTAAAATTCAAAGATATAATCACCTTGTAAAGAGCCTCACAGATTTTTTCTGTTTTAATTTTAGTTTAATACATTTGCATTATTGCAAACATCTATCTCTGGGAGTCCATAACGAGGAAATCTAAATCCTGCCTTACTTAATGTGGACACATACTGACCTTCATTGATGTCAGATTCCGTGTGCAATACTATATACCATTTAAGAATATAAAAAAGTCAGGAAGCAAGCTGAGAGTAAATCACATATCAGGTCCAAGACAAAAAAGCACTCTGTCCATATCCTAAAGTGTCTTTGCTGCAAAAGTCTGTCGTCCAGCTTTAGTTTTGTAGACCTAGTTTAACCAGCTTTAGCAATGTGATTTTGGGTACATTTTTTTTAAAATGGCCATCCCCTACAATCAGTGCAAGGCATAGATGTTTCTTGTTAGCTGTGATTGAAAAAATTATATTTCTATACTAAGGGAAAAGCTGTAAGTTCCCATTACAGGTTTGGAGTTTTTTTTCTGAATTGAAAAAAGAGGTAAAAATATCAGTTTCATAAAACTAAAAATTTGAAATTAGTTATGGTTCAGAAGAGTCTAAAAACATTTATTGGCTTGACACTAAATTCATAATACGCCTACACTCTAGTTCAGAGCCCTGCCTGCTTTCAGTCTCTCAGCTGATCCCTGGCTACAAGCCAGACTCTGTTTCCCATCACACGTTTCAGACATTTGCTCAGCAGCTGATGGTCATGGCCAGCGACTCCTACAGGGACAGAAACAACTTAAACCATGAAGAGGGTTCATCGCACGCTATAGGGAATAGCATCTGGTCAAATCATTTTGTATGGAAAGTACCAGTGAAAGAATGATCCGCTCCAACATTTTTGACTACCCTGAACTGGGCAGAATGCTTCTATTTCTTCGTTTGCTTTCTGTTTCTAGTGGATTCCAGTAAAACTGAACTTTTTATGGCATCGCAATACTGCAGAGAAATTTTGTAGAGCACTTAATTTTGGTGTGACTATTAAGTGTTACAATTGTTGTTCTGTCTCAGGAAAGTGAAGTTTAGGGAAGGGAACTTTATCTGTTAAAACAGCAAAAACCTAACCGACTGTATCCCGAAGCTGCCTAGGCACGCCTTACAAACACGGCTCACAACAGAGCACTGCAGTTGGGTGTTACACATAGCTCCGTTCTTGCACTAGGCTCAGTGCTTATCTGGAGAGCCTGTTTGGAAACGAAAGAGGGTTTTGACCGTTGTCTTCTAAGAGGACTCAGGAAAACTGACCCTGTGAGAAGTGCCCACTGAGTATCCATTAACGTGACAAAAGATGACTGCCGCCGCTCCTTACCTCCCTTGACCTTCTCAGAGCTGCAGTAGCAGATTTTGGCAAATTTGGGATGCCAGAGGGCATCTTGGCCACCCTGCAGTTGTCACTCAGGAGTTCATGGGACCCCCCTATTCCTCCTGTTTTATGTCTCAGACTTGCGCAGATGTCTCAAATACCCTAGGCATTAGAGGTCACGAGATGCCAAAGAGTGTGAAGCTGAATCCAGCCTCAATGTACTGTGGGATAAATTTCCTCTAGAGAAGTTTGTCTCTTCATCAACTACAAAAGTGTTAGAAGTTTTCTAAATGTAGTTGCCTGATTATTTCAGTCACAAAGTTACTGTGATGAATCTCAGTATATTGATGGTTTGCAAGCTAACAACAGGCTTGTATAAGCACAGCACGCTTATATAATGAAACGGAGAATGATACCTCGAAGAGTTTACCCCCCGTGTAAAGGAGGAGATGCAGCTCGAGGATACAGCAAAATATCCGTGGCAGGTAGAAGCTGACGGACAGGTATACTCTATGTTGTAAACGGTGAGCACAGCACGTACATCGGTTGTGCATTACGCTCTGTGTGTTTGTCCTCCTCAGCGAACAGGGTTTTGTGAATGAAAGCAAGCTGATGAAAGGCAAGCCTTGCCTTCTGGTTGTGACCTCTGGCAAGTGTATCTAAGGGCAGAGCCTGACCCTATTTCTCTGCACAGCTTTATTTTCCTGCTGTTCTGGAGATTAAAAAAGTAGCCTCTTTACAATCCAAAGGAGAGTGGTATATATCTTTTTACAGAAAATACTGATCACAAAGGGATGCACCTTCATTTTTCTATCTTAAATCTCTGCTATGGATTTTGACAACATATTTTTCAAGAGTATAAATTTTTTGTGTGTGTTAGTTTTTCTTCCCCCTTTGTGAAGAGGGGTTTTATTGTTACAACTGTCAAAACCTGTTATTTTTGCCAAGATATTTGTGGAGAAGGAGGAAGAAAAAACGGTACACAGACAGTAATGGAGGTTGAGAACACCAGATAGGCTGCTATTGTGAGGAAAACATTTTACTTTCATCTCCTGGCCCTCCCTATTTTGTTTGTTTGGAGCCTTCCTGAAATGTTGTTAGCCTTTTTCTGTAAGTGGACTCTTACAGACAGATACTGGAGAGGAGGCACAAGACAATTGTTAGTCCCTCCCTGCCCTACCCAATCTCTTGCTGTCCCTGAAGGTAAACTGGTGTACTTCATGGTGACTTTGCATTCCTTCTCAGTAGTTAATACAGAAAAAAGGTCTTCAAAGAAAAAACTTTCTGTGTAATAAGAACGCCTGCTTCAAATACATAGAGAGGGAGGCAAAAATCTACAAGGTCTCCCTGGCAGCATGTGAATGCCATCGGTTAGAGGCATACACCCATTCAGGTATTACACAAAAGATCATTGAACCCCAAGGGCAAAATAATGAAAGGCAGTGTGGTGGTTCAGACTTTGGTCTGTGAGCCGGGAGACCGAGATAATACTCCAAGGACTGACACTCACCTGTACTTGCTGTGATTTTGTCTGGTTTTCTTTTTGTTTGTTCAGATATATATAATAGGCCCCTTCAGTGGAATTTGTCTGACCATATTTAAGCATCTAGAACTTAACTAATTGTCTTAAACTCTCTTTATAGTTGTGGAGAGACATTTATGGGTGATTCGTCTCTTTCTAGATATGTGAATCCTCTAAAATAGGTCAGAGCAATGGCATCTTGACTCTAAAGACAAGCTGAGCTACTGGCTTAGATGCCAATACCTGTTCTACGGTTAGGTCTCCCTCCTCCCTGGGTCAGGGAACAGATCATGTTATGGATATTTGCCATGATTTCTTTGATTGTCTTCTTTGTGGCTTTTATGGGTGGATTCATCCAACGAAAGTGAGGCACCCAGGGAAAAAGAAAATTGGGACTTTAGTCCTACATAGAGAAAATATGTTTTCAATGAGGCAGCAAATTTTTCCATTCCCTTTCTTCCTATTGGACTCTTCCTTCCTAGTATATTAATTGTGATGCCCTTTATTCCAACAAAGGAAGTTTGAGGTTGGTCTTTCATTACATCATTTGTTTGAACTACTCATATGTGTCCTATTCTGGAGTGTAGAAGAAAGTACTACTATTTTTAGAAGTTTGCTATAAATAGAGCCACATAAAGTCCCAGCCCAGCTTCTGAACTGAATTGTTTTAAAGCATTGCCTTTATTTTTTTCCAAAATAATTTTAGAGAAGTAGGGAAAAAAAAGGCCAAACTTCTTTTTAGCTCAGAGTAGCAATTTTTTAATACTCTTTTGAGTGACTCAATCACTAACAAGTTTTTTTCTCAGTCTTATTGGAGATGCAAGACTAGGCAAGGAATTGCCAAATGCTTAGCAAGGATCACCTGAATAAGCTGTAGCAAGAAGCTGTTACAATCTATTACAATGGGAGGCACCAACCACCAACCTTAGAATATTATACAATGGTTTGGGCATTTTTTCTGATGGGTTGGGAAAAAGTGCCAAAAACTTTCTAGTAAAAGCAATGTTTGCCCTCCAGCCTCCTGTTTCATGGATTGCTTCCTTTGTATGAATGTAGATCTGTGAAGAAAAGGATCAAACACAATATTAATTTTCTAGCTTTTAATAATTTTAACTACATTTCTTAGTAAGCAGTGAATTTTTGGGGTGGGGGAGAATTCAAGTGTAATCCATTGGTTGTTGGTGCTGGGAAACATAACTGGTACAAAGCAATTTTATCTTTATTTCTGCAGCTCCTATTCTTGATCTTGGTAAGTGCAAGCTTAATTTTCCTTTTCTTTAGGGGAGGGGAAGGAGTGGATGGCTCTTATCTCTGCAAATTCCTCTCTGACCTTTACAAACAAATTAACTGATATATTTGCTATGTTCTCCCTTCAACAAAACTGGGCTAATGATAAGTCCTTCTGGGCTGAGCTTGCAGATCTACATGTTCAGGTTTCAGCTGGCAACTAATGTAAGACAAAGTGGACTAGGCTGGCTGAAAAGTAGTAGTCATGACTGCTGGTAAAGTGAAACGAGAGGAAGGCTTTCAGGCTGCATGACTTCCTTATACTTAGCTGCCCCAGATAAGGCTTTTATGGTTTTTCTCTTCATAAGAGTCAGTTCACAGCTGGAGGCACTTAACCAGCTTTAGTTACTGGCATTGACACTGGAGAGTCTCTGCAATTTCACTATGTCAGAATACCCTGCTAAATCTTCTGCGATGAAATCAGTGCTCTCACTTTTGGCTTTCCCACTGCTTGCTCAGACTCTCAAGCACTTTCAACACGTGAGCCATGTGAAGGGGCTGAGCTGACACAAGGGACAGTGGGGAGAAATCAAAACACATTACCGGCAATAGCAGCCACCTCACTGCATCCTTTCCCACAGCTGAGTCAAAGGTTATGTCAGGCTTCATTTGCTGCTTAATTAAAAAATCTCGCCCAGGTCCTATCTGTGACAGTAAGAGCAATGTAGCATGAGTGCTAATTTTAATTAAATTTTCAGGCTTATGAAGTTGAAAGAGGAGTGAAATATGTAGAGACTTCTATCGGACCTTATTAGCTGAAAGACCCTGTCACTGGGGAGAATCTGTTATGCAGAGGAGGGCAGTTCAGCTTCTCCTGGTGCCCCACTGTTAGGTTTGTGAGGCACAACCATCTGAACCAAATGAGACGGTGCTAAATCATGCTAATAAAACATTAAATTAATCATCAATTTCAAGGCCTAAGACCCATCACTATTAGAAAGGAATTTATTTATGCTTTAGAAATGTTTTGTCAAGATTCCAATAAAGAAAACAGGTGGTGTCCTAGAAGGGTAGTGTGCTTTCCTCTCCTCATTTTTTCTTCATGTTAAGTGGGGTGAAATCTTGAGGTTTGAGTATGTATATATATAAAAGAATGTATAAATTCTAATTCATTCAATGTTGACTAGTTCAACACTTGAATTTGACAAATGCTTAAACTCACTAACTTTCTATTATGACTATGTATATAATTTTATCACAGAAAAAATTCAGTGTTCCTCTACATTGTACAGATAGCTTGACACAGTGCCTACCTGAGCATGCCTGTGTAAAAATAAAAATAATCAATCATCAGTGTTGTGCAAATTTCATGAGCCAAGCTGCCAAATCAGATTTTTGAGATGGATAGGTTGCTTAACATTATTCATATATCGTATGATGATTTCCCTTTCCTAAAGTATAAAAATGAGAGATACGAGTGTTTTTGGTCTTTTCTCCCTCCTTAGGTCTTTGGTTTGGAAGTGGATGTAAGCTCTAGAAATTAGTAAGGGCTTAAGGATAACTTGAAGTGCTTTGCAGAGCAGAAAATGTAGAATTGGCATCTGAATCTGGGTTGTAGAGTAAGAACATGGAAATGTCACTACAGACAAAATTCAAAGATGTTATTTCTACTTTGCCTTTCCATGTCATTTAGAAATCTTGCTCCATGGCTGTGATGGGCTCCATACTGAAGTCAACAGGGTCATACATGTAAATGGAAGATCAGATGTGGAAAAACCTGTGGGACTGTGGCTTCGATGAGAAGAGAGACCCTAGATGTAAAAAATCTCAGTGCTCATAGAATTATTTCATTCCGTGTGTTTCTATTGTGGGTCGTCATCTGTGTATGATCCTTTACTTGTGGAATCTGTAGAACAGGCTTAGTAAAAATAAGACATGATCTCTAGCTTGTCAGTGATTATCTGGAAGAAGAATACAGAGAATCTGGAAACCATCCAATGAAAACAAATTATGAAAAAGACGACTTGAAAAATAAGCTACACCCTTTTTTACTGCACTAGAAACTAACTATTTACTAATAATTTTATTATGCTTGTTTACTGCTCCCTAGTGCTTAATTATTATTTTTAGGGATTTAGGCTTTATTTCATCAGTTTAACATAACAACTGTCGCTTGAGCTGAAGAAACAGAAAGGATAGAATCTGCAATACGCAGCGTACAGCTGGTTGAACTGTTCACAGCAAATAATTTACTGGCTCAGTTAAGCCTTATTATCTCTTTGAAAATTGTCCAGAAACAGACTTTGATTATTATGAAATTGTTAATTACTCAAAATTGTTTGACAAACATTTTATAGATACAGAGTCCAACTTATGGGCTGGTCTCAAGCTGTCTGTTATTCACTACCCTGAGCTCCTGTTGTGTGCTGGTGGGACAAATACATCTCTAGTTGTTTAGATGTAAGAAGTCTGCAGACAAAAAGCCAGTAGATGGTGCTCAAGGATGTGAAGCCAATTTCTGTGGTTTTAGGGAGGAAGAAAATGTGTTGCTAGGCACTGCACATGTCTCTATTTGGCTGCATTTTTCATCTACACTTAGCAGGTAAGCCCCCTATTTCTTTGGCGTCCCACCCATCTGGTCTGAAATATTTGAAATATTTGAGGAGTGGGAGCCGAGAGGTTGCCGGAGAGTTGTGTAAACTGTTTCTGTGAGCTCATGTTGCCAGGAATATTCACAGCACTGCTCTGGAGAGGCAAATCCCGGTGTGGAGGAAAGTCGAGGAAGATGGCAAACTGCATCCAAAGATCACAGCGGTCCCTTCTTCCCTTTCCCTCTGCAGAGCTACTTGATTATAAAAATTCTCCTAATTTGTATGACGACAGCAGCAACAATCTTTTCAGTCTTTGCTATACACACTTCTCTCAGTTCCTTCAAAACACTTCTATCGGTGACCATTGTCTAGGACTGATGTTCACATGATGTTACTCTTGTTTTTCCAAAAGAATGTTCCTTTTTGAAAATTAGCGTAACCAAATCTTCAGACATTTGTGCTGAGAACTTTCTCAGCTGTATGAATTCCTGATTGCCTCATTGCTAGCCTGAAAGATTTGTATTTGCTTAGTCTAAGGTAGAGAAGTCCAAAGGGAGCTTTAGTAATAATCTTCCAGTACGTAAGAGGCTGCTGTGAAGTGGGAGGCCATAAATACTACATGTCTACTCCACGTAGTGCAAGCTTTAACAGGCTTAAGTTAAAGCAAGAGATATTTAGTCTGGACATAAAAAAACCCCCACTTTATAACTGTAAGGCTGATGCAGCATTGGACTAGATTTCTGAGAGACTGTATCAACACTGATTTCGAAGCATAGACCAGAAAATCTGTGTCAGTTACAGCATAAATAAAGTATATTCTGTTCTAGAGAATGTGTGTACATATGTGTGTAGGTGATCTGAATGAGTCCTTAAAATCTCTTCCGTCCTAAATTCTGGTTTGCTCACCAAAGGTAGATTCCATTGGCTGTTTTTCATAGTTCTGACAATAGATTTTTTGATTATAAAATATGGGCCAAAGACTGGACCTATCCATATAAGCTTTTTACCTGATACACCTCTATTTATCAGTTTTCTTTTTAGTCCTATAAATATTCTGGATTTCCAGCTTTAGATAGGTAGGCAGGAGGCCTATTTATATGCATCAATAATCCCTGCTTTTTATGGAAAGAATATAAAAGACACACAAAACATTAAGACTGCAGTTTGGTCACATGTATATTTCATAAAGGCAACTTACTGAGTAATAGACAGAAGGCTTTTGCAGGCTGTTTTTATGATACAAACTTTGTTTTGTGAGTGAACACTTGCATTATTGATTTTAATTGAATTTTGCACAGTAAGGATAAATTGTGGTAATACTGCATGATGCTGCATAAGAAGGTGCAGCAGACTAAGGCTAAAATGGTTCTTGGTATATATTCTGTGACCAGAACACTGGTTTATGACCAACAGAGGCAACAATTCCATAATACACAAGGTCCAAGTGCAATAAACAGAGCTTTGGTATCATAGATTTCACCAGGACTTTGAGCCATAAAAATGTTTATGATGTTGACTATTATAGCGGTATATTGCTTAGAAAACATGCAACAAAAAGAAGAGGATTGTGTTTGCAGCAGCGTTTTAGGAAAATTGTGTTTTGCTCAGAGAAACATCCATCCACGTTATAATGTATGTCTAAATAACTTTGTGTTCCCATTATTGTTAACAGCTTCTTCCATATATTTTGTCTTGTTTTCTTCTTATAATGTGCTTTCCAAACTTAGGCATGTGTAGGAGGCATGGAATGCATCTTCCTGTATATTTGGATACGGATAATGCCTACCTCAAAAAAACCCTGTTTTCTTTGGGGATTTACAAGTGATTCTTTGTAGGTTAAATAACAATCGATTTCTTCTGTACAGTAATTGTCCATTTGAATGCCCTCCACTCTTAGTGCAAGCAGGATGTTTTGACTCAGCCCTTAAAGAAACTGAACTTAGCCCACAATGAAAGAAAGTTCTGGTGTATCCCTTTAGCTCTAGGTGTCTCCAAAGGATGCAGTGGCTTGCAGTACACTGCCACAACATCCTTACATGTGGTTTTCATTTATTCCCCCCTCTCATTACACTCTTAGTTGGAGCCAGATTAATACACTTAACGTTCAAATTTAAACCACCTGCTGGTATTTGATTAGATGTCATTCAAAGTCAAAATCCACAAAGCATCTGTGGTCTTAACAAATGGGCATTTTCTGTGCAGTGTTGAGCTGCAGAGAAATTCTGTGGGTAGGCTGGGGCCATTTTGTATGTGAGTATGGAGAGGAAACCTGTGCTTGTCACATCGTGAATCATGACAGCACCACAGGCAAAAAGGACAGTGCATCTTTGGTTACATTCTGACTTTTGGACAAGATGAGGAAAAGACTAAAAGCCTTTTAAAAGACTGGTTTGCACATATATGTGTATATTTGTATGTTTATATATGTGTATGCACACAAATGTTTGTGTGCCATAAAAAAAAGGAAAGCTATGTTGTGACCTATGTATTCAATTTCATTTTACTGGCGTGCAAGATGAAGGCTGGTACAGTAAAGGTGTTGTGCCAGATTGAACAAAAGATTTGAAAGGCTCTTTAGATGAAAGGGAGTGGAGTGCACAGATGTGTACATTCACCCCTGTGTTACGTGTTCTAAAGCAAGCCCTGTTAAATGCAAAAATACCTTGAATGAATTGCATAAGACAGATGAAGAAAGGGAAGAGAAAATCAGCCTCAGAGAAGTGAACTGATTTACCCAAACTGGTGCAAAATTTAGTGCTTAGGTCATTACTAGGATGCAGGTTTCCTAAATATCCAGGCTACTCTGCCTTGTAGCTGAGAAACAGCAATAAAAATTAAACAGTCTTGAGTGCTACAGGATTTCTAATTCTGAACTGCTAGTCTATTAAAACAATATTTCTGTACCTCAGGCGGACATATGGCAAAAAACATTGAGAGGAAAAGAAATTTTGCAGTAAAATTTGATTGAACCAGGCTTCTGTGTTGTTGGTTTTTAACTATTAATCTGTTTTGGGTTTAGCGTTAATCATTTCTGAGAAAAAAAGGCGGGGAGAGAAAGAAAGAAAATTCTGAAGTAATAAACACTGAATTGATAGAATATAAAACTCCTGTGTATTTCAGCATGACTTGCTCATAGTGACAGAGCCTTCTTTGTTGCTCTTGTAAACCTTATTTTTGTTTAATAAAGTTTGTACAATCTGTCAGTTTTTAAATTAACTGCATGACTGGCTCAGGCTTCAGTCACGACACTTAAGACCATGTAACATAATCACTGGCTGTGAATGAAATACAGGAATGTGGAACTGGCAGGAAATGTGAAGGGAGAACTTGTCATTTCACTGACGAAACAAGACAGCAAAAACACATTCCTAAATAACTTCTCTACTGTTTTTCTTCTTTTTTGAAATAGTATCTATAAGATGGTTATTTATCTTCTTTCCTTTTTTTATTTTTCCCATGAAAATATGGCTGTTTATCTTTAGTTTGAGCTTTTGATAGTAATTTTTCACATTTATTCCGAATTGGTTTTCAATATTGTATGATAATGCTGAAAAATGAGATAATAAAATCAGATGTTGGTACTCCATTTTCTGACTGAGGAAAAAAAAAGGCAAAAATAAAGGACTGTTTCTTCAGATAAGGTTGGTAGATTTACGGCCCTGGTTTGTTAAAAAAAGTCTAAAATTATGTGTGAAAATAAAATAATTAAAATATAAATAGTATAGACTGCCACATTCTTCTTTCCCTGTTTTAGTTGACGTGACTTTCCATACTGAGTATATTCGAATGGTTCATCTATACTGAAATACAAATGCACATAGACAGCACTGGCTTGAGGAGCCACAGCATATCACAGGCTCTGTGCTACTGGAAGTTAATGAAAAAGTCTTTATTTCTCTTCCCTGACTACTCTGAGGTTGCGTATGGCTAATCTGTACATCACAATAAGACCCTTAAGGTTTTCAGGTGGAAACAGAGGTATTGCAACATCTTGAATGAATGTTAGGGTTGCCTAGAGAGTTATCTGTTGATTTATTTGATTATACGCTATTGTCTTTACTGGGTTCACTTAGAAAACTGACAAGAATATGGAATAAATTCTCTGAGAAATTACAGACCATTCCATTCCTCACTACTTTCTGTTTCAAGTGATAAGTGCACTTCTTTTTCTATATATGTTCCAATCTGAAATTCTCTACTGCTGACAGTTTTCACCCTGAGGAGAGGATGAAAGAACCAACCTGATAGATCTTAATCATGTTGCCTAATGCAGCACTGGAAGGTGCTCAGACATAGCTGTGGAGAACCTGGCAAAAAATCGGTGTGCGTCAACCTAAGCTAGAAAATGCACTGTTGAATGAAAGACGCACACAGTCGTTATGTGACCAGCTGGGAAGCTTTCTGAATGGGGTCTGGTGGGCTACAGATTTCCTATTAAAAATTCTGGTCCAGCTTATCATACGAGATCCTGCAATAACAAAGTTTCTCTTCAGAAACCATTTTTCTAAGTTATTATTGAGTTTTGTCCTTCTTAGTGCATTTAGTGCGCTTTAGTGCATGAAAGCTATGCTTAAAGAGAGGAAAAAACTCCCCAAACCAAGAACATAGAAACTACAGAATATGGTCTTAGTATTACAGTGATAAATAATTTTGATTGAAAGACTATTTATAGACTTTACCCTCTTCTCATTGGTGTTGGTATAATCAGGAATCACTTAAATTCACTGAAGAAGGAACAACAACTTTTATTTTTTTGAAAATAGAAACCTTTTCCATCCACCTTTCAGCAGATTAGCAGGATTAAAGTTTTCAAAGTATGTTGAAAATACAGTTTATGAAAACTGATGGGCTAAATCCTCAGATGACATAAATCAGCTTACCTTCAGTGATTTCAGTAAATACTGTGTTAATAAGAATGATATCAGATCACTGTGGAAGATAACACAAAGCAAAATACGAGACTACCACCCAATGCTTGTAGGAAAAACAATACGAAATTACAGAATGGACATCTGTGGTTTAAGTGTTTCTTATACGGAGATCTCATCTCCAGGCTGGAAGGAGTATACACACAAGACATTCTGGGATTTGTTCAAAATGCCTTCTGAATTCCTACTGGGAATTAACAGTAAAGATTTTCAAAGACACAGCTAAGTCTTATTAATAACAGAAGAAACTATCAAGATGAGAACAGTTAAAATTACCCTGGGGAGTTAGACAGGATGCTGGATTTTGCTAATATGCTGAAGCTAGAGAGGTGAGAGCATATCCAAGCCTGTACAAGAACAGGTGTTAAATGGAAATAATCTTGAAGAAGGTAACTTAGTTTAGTTATACATGGCACAATTATTATGTCTAAATATAGGCATCTTATGCCATTTCAGATGCCCTGGGACATTAAACGTATTTATATTAGGCTAGTTGATAGGACAAAGCAACAGGAGGAGAGCTACTCTGCAGTGGCAGCTGCAGTCTGGGCAGGATGTCTATAGCATCTCAAATGACAGTAGAATCCTGTGTTTATGCAACTGAATTAATGCTCCAAGAACTCTGCTGTTTTCCTCACTGCAAATTAAAATGAGAAAAATGAATGCTACAGAAAATTATCTCATAGCCATCTGTGTGTCCTCTTGCCCTTATCTTTCAAGAGTTTAAGATCTTTATTATATGATAAAACCTTTTTTTTTTTAGGCTCTATTATGTACATGTTTGTTCCAGCTGACCAAAAAATTTGCTGATCTGTCTATGAATAACTTTCTTCTTCTTGAAGGATCCTTGAATATCATGAAGTCATTTAATCTCTTTAGAATTAGACTAGGTCATAAGAAAGATGATGGATGTGAGTGCTCTTGAGAATCAGTAAAGACATGTACCATCAGACTTAGGAATAGTGTAATTTGAACAGCCTTTGGACTGCACTGACTTCTCCCAAAGGATCAAAACTGGTTCCATAATCAGCCCGCTTTCACCTAGAACTACTTAGTTCAGGTTAGTTATATGCCTGGAAAACAATGACAGAAGAACCGAGGATGGGCTCCAGCAGACTCCATCGCAAAGTCAGACTTGGCCAGCACTGGATTAGAAAGAAATCTCAGACTGCGTTTTGCCCAGTACCTTGTTCTTGCATCTGCAGAGGGTAATATGTTTCTGTATGAGACCTCAAAGTCAGTTGTGTAGAAAGCATAGTATGATAACGTTATAAAAACCACAGGAGATTTGTTACCACATCAGTAATGGGAGTTTATGGAGAATATACCTCACTGAGGACATAACATTTGGCAGTATTAAAAGAACATCAAACCCAATATGGGATATGAATGCTTTAGTGGGTAATTTTTTCACTGCTAAATCTGAGTATTTAGATTTTTCAAGGTATGAGAACCTTGTGTTGTGAAATGGGTATAAACGTCAGAAAATAAAATTGCATATTGCCAAGATGCAAGATGTTTATGAAAATACATTGTCCATTGGTTTGAAATTTTCCTAGGTCCAGCTTTTAAAGCCTGATTTAAACATTTCTCTAGAAATTCATGATATTAACAGGGACTTAGGAGACACATCTTGAGATGCAGTCACGACAACTGGCAAGGGCTACTGAATACTAAGCAAATGAAGGGAAATATATTGTTTACCCATGCCAGTACAGACAATTTAGAGTCTAAATTAGGCATGATATCAAAATGAAAGTATCCAAGCTGTGTGTCCGAAGGAATTTCCAATAGGAAATATCCGAAAGCTTAAATTACTCTAAGGAAATGTACGCGTAATCCACATACCCAAGAGTTGTTGCTAGCCTCAGCAAATGACATAGCTATTCTTCTTAAGAGAATGACACTTGCTGTAATTACTAATTGGGGGGCACTTCTACAGAGAGCAATTTTATAACCATTTAAATTTTCTAAAATATTATGTATTATAGGGTCACGGTATTTATCTGCTATCATATTTCACTTGTCAGTGAAATATGTCATTCAGAGTGTCATTCAGAGAAAACAACCCTTTTCATTCATTATTTGAGCTGAGTTCAGGTTTTAGTGAAGTGTCAAAAAATCTACCCCAGAGATAAATGATGCAGCAAATAATATCAGAAATCAAGAGAAAAAGGCAAGCAATGAAAAGTGTGTTTTCAGATGAGCAATGAAAGAAAAATGGGAGCTGAGGCAGAAAGCTACATGATACACCTGCCTTCAGGCGAGAGTTAAGCGTCTAATTCTCACTGAGATTAAAGGAGCTGCACAGAGAGGGCTTCGGTGCCGAATCTGAGCGAAGGAAGGGAGACAACTCCTGAAGAAGTTGGTATAAGTCTGAAGGAGTCACTGTTTCTCACTCTATCCTTCCCCAGCATGGATTTTCTAGGGAGGACAAAAGCAGCTCAGAGTTGTAACACGAAGCAGCAGCTTTGCAACCCGCCATGTGTGTGCGTGCAGAGCAGCTAGGCTTTTGAAAGGCTTTGCTTCTGTGAAATTTTACCCACCAACTTTCAGCATTTCCTAGATTATATGTCAAAATTATATATTATATAGAAAGAGGGAAGGAAGAGGTTAGGCTGCCAGTCCCACAAGTTTTTCTGTGTGTCCTTCAGCCAGTTGATCCCAATGAAGGGGGAAACTAAACCTCAGCAGTGAGGACAGACAGCACTTTTCTGTTTCTTGGGTGCATCCTCAGGACAGAAATGCACTTGTCAATTAGATTTAGAAACTGTTCAGGCACTGAAGCACCAGACCAGTCGTACTCTGTGACTTCAGAGGTTTCATAACTAGGAACTGGGTCTCAGGTCCTACACAGTTAATGGGCCAGTAGGTGCATAAAGATACTCTTGTCAATTCATCACCCAAGCCAACCAGTTCAGGGTATGCATACTTACAGACCATTCACCAGTTAATCGTTAAGGGAGGGCTCTCAAAGAGTTCTCAAAGAGGTTCTTAAAGGTTTCTTGCAGTGAGAACAAATAACTAATGCACTTTACCATACCACTTCACAGCACACGAGTTAATACACCATATCATCTATGGTGTGAATTTGTTATGAAAAACTATAGGTTATGTTGAATTAATTTGATGTCTTCTACAGATAAAAGAGATATTTGGTCCTAGTTAACATGTTGCATTGTTGTAGTCTATGTGTTGATGTTGTTTCTGGATCTTGGTGCTGTTCCTCAATGTTATTAGGTCAGGAATTCCCACCACTTGCCTGCCTCATAAGTTTATCTTTATAAGCTCAGAGATATTTCTCAGAACTGTTTCATGCTATCCAGTGAGGATGGCTCACTCAGATTTTGCATTCCCTATTATCTCTGTTGGTCATCAGAAATATTAGTTTATGTTATCAGTAAATCCGACTTAAGGCGAGTAACACATTCTCTGTAACATCAGCTAGTTTTCAGTACTATCTGAATAACAACACCTCCCACTAATTCTGTAATGCTCATTTGTGATTTATGATGTGCTGAAAACCTTTTAGGAATGCCCCTTTATGTGATATAAGGAACAGGGCAGAAGGCTAGAATAACATAATGCGATATAGCAGAAGAAAGCCTCTGTAATTCATGTGAGGGAGCTTCCCTCCCCACCATATGCTCATATATCAATTATTATTAAATATAGATTAGCAAACGCAGGTATTGGACACAGCTTACGGGCTTGCTCCTTTGACAAGAACAGTGATGTAGCTCCAAGGACTTTGGGTGATGTGTTAGTTCATCTTGTTTGAGGATCTTTCCCCATATCTCTATGCTATCGTGAATCTGAGTAGTATGGCTGGAACTCACTGTACTGGGTTTGCATGGTAAGGTTTTGGTGGCGGGGGGGCCACAGGGGTGGCTTCCATGAGAAGCTGCTAGAAGCTTCCCCCGTGTCCAATAGAGCCAGTGACAGCCGGCTCCAAGATGGACCTGCTGGTGGCCAAGGCTGAGCCATCAGCAACAGTGGTAGTGCCCCTGGGGTAATGTATTTAAGATGGGGGGGAAAAAAACCTGTGCAACTGCAGCTGGAAAGAGGAGTGAGAATATGTGAGAGGAACAGCCCTGCAGACACCAAGGCCAGTGAAGGAGGAGGAGGAGGAGGAGGAGACGCTCCAGGCACTGAAGCAGAGGTTCCCCTGCAGCTCATGTTGAAGATCACGGTGAGGCAGGCTGTGCCCCTGCAGCCCCTGGAGGTTAGCGGTGGGGCAGATATCCCCCTGCAGCCCCTGGAGGTTAGCGGTGGGGCAGATATCCCCCTGCAGCCCCTGGAGGTTAGTGGTGGGGCACATATCCCCCTGCAGCCCATGGAGGACCTTACACTGGAGCAGGTGGGTGCCCGAAGGAGGCTGTGACCCCTTGGGAAACCCATGCAGGAGCAGGCTCCTGGCAGGAGCTGTGGCCCCGTGGAGAGAGGAGCCCACACGGGATCAGGTTTGCTGCCAGGACAGGTGACCCCGCGGGGGACTCACGTTGGAGCAGTCTGTTCCTGAATGACTCCACCCTGTGGGAAGGACCCACATTAGAGAAGTTCATAGAGGACTGTCTCCCGTGGGAGGGACCCCACGCTGGAGCAGGGGAAGAGCGTGAGGATTCTGCCCCTGTGGAGGAAGGAGCGGCAGATACAGCATGTGATGGACTGACCATGGAGGTAGAGAATTCGGGAGTGAAGTTAAGCCGAAGACGAAGGGAGGGGTGGGGGTAAGGTGTTTTAAGATTTAGTTTTTATTTTCTCATTATCCTACTCTGATTTGATTGGTAATAAATTAAACTAATTTCCCCAAGTCGAGTCTGTTTTGCCTGTGATGGTAATTGGAAAGTGATCTCTCTCTGTCCTTATCTCGACCCACAAATTTTTCATTACATTTTCCCTCCCCTGTTCAGCTGAGGAGGGGGGTGACAGAGCGGCTTTGGTGAGCGCCTGGCATCCAGCCAGGGCCAACCCAGCACCCTCACTGATGCAGAAAATTAAGCTTTCTGCTGTCAAATGACGAAGCAGAATCTCATACTCAAACATCACATGAGCAGTGTTGTCTGTCCTCTTGGTACTGCGTTCCTTCATACTAAAAATGTTCATTTACTGGGAGAAATAGGGAATTTAATATTGCCTTGTGTCTACTTCTGCTGCACATTGGGCACAGAAACTTTGCCCACAGAAGAGGAATTTAGATGAAAGGGTCTCTTCATGTCAATGTAGATCTGGTTTTAGAAATAAAAAACTAGGGCAAGTGCTCAGGATTAAAGTATTCTCACAATGACTAATTTACATAGCAGAATGAATCATCCAGTGTATAAGTGAGAGAAGGAAAGCACTTATACCTTCACCTATTGCCCGAAGGCACCTTCCTCTAATGTCCAACACTGGCTCTAGGTATGCCTAAGAGCAAGACAGATGGCAACTGCCTTGCTCAGGGTAGTATCTTCAGGGTCTTCAGTGATAAGGAAACCTCCTTTATTTGGGAATTTGTACAGTCCTCTCAGTCCTTGAAATAGGAAATATGTTGATGTCTCAATTTACATATAATTGTTGCAAAAATGAAAGACGGGACCCTCTTATCTAAGGTGACACGGGACACAGTGGAAAATCTGGAAGATGAATCCTGTTGTCTTAAAGTTTGGAGAGTGCTCTGTCCTCTAGGCAGCCCTACCTCCTGTTGAGCAGACACTCCAAAATCATAATCCTAAAAGCAGGAGATCGTTCTGTGCAGTACTATATGCTTTACATTTATCAATATAATTTTAAGAGAGAGTATTTGAGTAACTTCAGTTTTCAGGGTACAAAACAGAAATTGTCAACGAGAAGAACAGGGATATTTTTATTTCATGTGACCCATAACGCCAATCTCTTCTCCCTTTCCTTCTGTAATTCCTTATTCAATCTTTAAAAAAGCAATTCCAAATATGAGCACACTGCAAATGTAAGAAAGACTAGTGCCTAGCTGCTGAACGTATTCACACATAATTCTAGAGAGCAGCTATAGAGCTGTCATTATCCAAGAGAAATCAGTTAAGAGCCTATAAAGCTTGAACAGCAGGGACAGAGGAATGAAAATGAAAGAGGACAGAGAGCCATGATCAAACAATGCTGAGTATCACAGGCAGCTCAAAGACCTGGAGTCCCTATCAGTAAAGTGCAAGATCTGATCCATCTCATTTTATTATAGCTTTACCTGCTTGCAGCGGATGCAAATAAATTGAGTGTACTCTGAATCAGGCTACAACATGTCTTTGATTCTAAAGTTACTCTTTAGTATTACTTCTGCCAGTGTGTGTGAAACTAAACTGGAAATGCATCTGTAGTATTTGAGGGTCTCCAAAGGTGAATCCAGTACTTGATACCAGTCTGGAGACAGTGTGAATGGAACTGCTTTGAAAGGTAAACACTGCTGTGATACACTGTCCTTAGTGCCATATGGTTCTACCTTTACTGGGCTGCACTATTGGCTAGACATACCCTTTGTTTGCTCCCAGTATATCAGCTGGGGAGAAGCAATTAATGCCCTCCAAAAAAAAGCTTAGATGCAGTTTGGAAGCTAGTTCATTCCAGAGGTTGCTTTTTGTCGGCAATGTAGTCAAACTGCAACTTTGGTTTCTTGCATCCCGCAGAGCTCTATTGCCCTGTTGAGTTTTGCACCTCCTGCCATGCCTCAAGGCTCACAACGCATACCTTCAGAAACATGCTATCAAAATACCACTCCAGTGGAATGTGACAAAGCCCTCATGTTATCCCAGGCACTGGGACCTTAAAACAATGCAGGCAAAAAGTCAGGTTACCTTACAACCACAGGGTTGCAACATGGATTAGTGGAGACCGAGCTGAACCCCTGTACCTCATGCACGTGGCCAGTCTATTCTAGAGAGGACTGGACCTGAAAATGCCATGTGAGCAGTTCTGCACCAGGACTGGCCCTGGATCCAGAGGCTGCTCTCTGGACAAATATCTTTCAGTGTGTGGATGTAGCTGTACAATGTCCAGCTCAATGGTTTCAGTAAGGGATTCAGGCATGAAAGGGCTTCTCTTCTGAGTGCTTTCAATTGTATCAGATCTTACTGGACTGTGTGTCAGAGAACATCTATTTGGTGACAGGTTCTCCTGATCTCTGATGTGCAGGAATTACAATCTTTCCATATGTTTTAAAAAGAAAAGCAGGTGTTGCGAATAGACGATCTGAAAAATGAGATTCTCTTCAGAATTGCCAAAATATCCCAAAAGGTAGATAGAGAAGTGAAGACCTCCTGGAATAGTGAAAGGCTGGAAACATAATAAACGACTGCGGCTGGTTCAATACTTCTGAATTCTCAATGTTGAATAAACTCTAAATAAATCTTTTAAGTCCTCCTCCCTCTTTATTTTTTTTCTCTGGCTCTCTGTCATTTTTATTTAAGCTTTTAAGACTAGTTGGATCTAAGAAAATACAAACAAGTGTAAGGGTTTGTTCTTAAAGCGTTAAGATTGGAGTAAGCCATGAGCAGCAAAATGTATGTGAGATTAGAATGAAGCACTTCTGGCTTTTTATGGAGGATCCAGGTACTCATAATATTGAGAATTCAAACAAGTTTATAAACACAGTTCAGGTTATGAAAAAAAATGTCTTTTATAGAAATGTTTCATTTTCACCCTTTACAGAACTTTCATAGTTATGAGTACTAGTAAAACTAAGAAAATGTGGAAACAAAATTGTTTTAACTATTCAAACTTTTCCTCCAACTGCAAGAATTTTCTTACGATTACCAAATTTTAATTCATTAAAATGGCTAAACTATTAATCTCATATATCTGTCTTGTCTATGTACTAGGTTAATGTTTGTTTAATTTTCCAAATCAAAGAATAGTTCCTATCAGCCATTATATTGTCATTTAAATTAGGAAAAATATGACTACCTATTTCTGCAATGTAGTTATCCGGCTCATATTGTAGCCTTCGCCTGTAGCTGCTTAGAGACAGGGATATATTTAAGAGCATTAGAGTATTATCTTGTCTCTCATTCACCAGAAAATCAGTTTGATGCAAAAGCTAATTGTTTCCAGGACACATTTTGGGGTGTTTGATGCATTTTTGAGCTCAGATGACTCTGAACTTCTGTGAGTTAAGCATCAAACTAGATGCTTACTAGACGAACTACTGCTTAAGCACATGCTTCCTTTGGAAACAAGGCTGTAATTTGTTTACTGTGTTATTTTGCATTCTTCTTGGGCATTTTATGTTTTCAGTTTGACACACTACATGTCTGCGTATATTAGCGATCTCTGCGCAAAGGTATGGTCAGTGAAGACAAACTGAAATCTCTAGTATCGGATAAAGTTCTGTGACAGGTTGATGTTCCGTACACTGCAGCTGGATACCCAATAATTGTGTGGATACAACCTGTAAAACCAAATATAATTACACACTTGTATTTTTACTAGAAAATCAAATGGTTTTGTTTTCATGGAGTTCATACATTCCCTGCTGCATAACAGTAGCAGGTTTTTCTTTTATGTGGAGCAGGTGGCTAATATTGAAAAACCTGTTTTCATGGTGTGAAAGATTTATTGCCCTCAAAACTCATCTCAGAATATTTGTAATTGGCTAGCAACTGCTGTTTGAAAACCGTTGTAGACGCACAATGCAAGCACATAAGGAAGAATGCATGGAGGGAATGGGAAGAATAGCTTAGCTAGTTTCTCTTGGGAACTTGTTTTTATAAAAAGACCCTCCCAGTTCCCTACAAAACAACTTAATGAACAAAATTAAAGCTTGAAGGTTTCTAGTGATAACTTATAAATATTGTGAATTCTTAATTATTTAAAATTAATTATAAAAACGCAAGACCAAAATAATCTTGCAATGTGTTCTGCAAATCCCTGTTATTACATCATATAAAATTATGCTATATTTTAAAATAAGATTATTTTTGTGTACTCATGGCTCCTACTGAAAAGCTGAACTAGAGCCTTCCTTGCCAGTTATGTGTTTAATTATGTTTCTCCATACCTTTTAAAATGTCTTACCTTCTTGCTTAAACTGGAAGAAAGAGAAAGACATTGACACAGGAGACTCTGAGACACCTTTCTATTCTTCTTTGCCTAGAAAAGGTACTTCTGCATACTTCATGGTGTTTTGATTCAAAATACTGCGTTCGACTTTTACTTAAAACGTGTTGGCAGGATTTGACTGATTTCCTCAAGGCTTCACAGACTCGTATTAGCTATTTTGTTGATGTGGTATAATACAAAATATGGCAAAAGAGAAAAAGGTAGGCTATAACTAATTCATCTAAAACAGATTTATCATTGGTTTAAGTACCACTGATGTGATGTACAATAGACGTGTTTGACCTTTTCTTCATAAATTTAGCCAAACCCCGAACTAAGCGTTTGTTGTAAGAAGGTTCTCTAAGCTCCATCTGTAATCAATGGGGAAAGGCAGCACTTAGATTCATGTACCAGGTGTAGATAATTATGTCTATGTGCTCTCTTTTAAGCATATTTGCAGCTTGTTATGGGCACTTGCTGATAATTAACTTGGTCCAAACCTATAGAGTTTAAGGGAAGAGACACATCCTCCTTTCTGGGTAAGAAGCTGATCTTGAACAACAGGAGGAAAACTCAGGCAGATCTCAACACCTTGTGGTATTACATGCTCTGAAGTTTCCTGCACCTTCATTGGAAGCCTTTGCGCTGAAGCAAGGTTGCAAAAGATAGCTTATATGGTTCTGATGGTAAAGCTCTCGTATTCAGCTGTCTAAAATTATGCCTCCTCCTTCTGAAATAAACCACCTTATTATTAATTCAGCTTTAATCAGTATTGTCTAGAACAAAAGGCCTAAAGCAGGAAGGCACTTGTTTAAATTCCAGAGAAGAACCTGAGGTTGTTTGTGAGATGGAATGTGAATGTAATGCATGCTTGAACAAGGTCTAGAACTTGCAGAAAAGGCAATAAACAAAGCTAAGTTTGTCATGGGTTGCTTGGTTTTATTTTTTCAGGATGTGACTTACGTTTCCATCAGAGGTTCTGTACACTTCCACTTCCTTGTGTGAAAAGGCATACCCTTCCCATCTTCATCCATATTCAAACACTAATAAACAGATGGTCAAATTAAAGAGACCCTATCAGCCAGAAAATTAAATGAATTAGAAATTCACCAGAGCTTAGTTTTCCAAACCATTCCTTCTTCCATTAAAATAAACAACCCAGCTTACTTTTCCCTCTGCTTTTCTTCCAAACACTTTCAGAACTGTGAGATCAAATAATTAAGCTGGTGGAAAATCCCTTGTTGGTATTAGAAACAACCTCTACTGGGAGGAAGACTAAGATAACAGCTGGTTATTACAGAACAAGATATTTTATTACATTGAGCATATCTGCTTAAGAAAAAAAGAAAAGTCAGACTTTGAACTTATTGGATCAGTGATTACAATGGAATTGGAACAGACTTGAATAGATATATTTTGCATTGTGGGGAGAATAAGGAGATATTCTAATGGGATTTACTTGTTACACAAAATTCAGGTTATAAAACAATTTACAAAGGAGTGGGAATCTTCTAACTCTCAAAGCAAAAGGCAGGCAATGAGAAAATTGTATCAGGGCAGCAATTCATCCCATCCCGTTATTGCAGACTGGTCACTGTACTGACTTCACCTCTGCCAGTCAGTGGTGTTAATGCCATTGGATCACAAAGGTGGATCACAGATAACAGCTACAATATGAAAGATCATTCAGGGGGCACCTACATTAGCGTATTGATTCAGAGCAGTGGTGCAGTTTTGAAGACAGTCCCCTAATTGTCACTGCTTGCCATGTGGTGGCATGGTTTCCTAAGTGCCTGGGGTCAGTGGGCATGACCAAACTGTCAGCACCACTCCAGGGAAGCACATGCACTCTGACAACTGTTGGGTCAAAGTCTTTGAGCCACGGGCATGATGGAGAATTTTGCTCTATGGGATCAAATTAAATTTAGTCTGAAATAATTCTCCTGAACCACACAGAGTGAAGACGTAAGGGCATCAGCACCAATGGCTAAAGTCTACTGATCTATTCCTTGCACTGTACCAAATAGCCTAAGACATCATCCATGGGAGCTGTAATACAGATTCATTTTTGAAGACAGTCAGGTCTTGTGCCTATAGTGTTTGATTCACCACTTGGGCGAAAGACCTCAGTGTTGCAGTTACAGATAAAAGCCCTGGGGGGATAGGCCTTGTGGTCCTGCTGTGGAGATCAGAAGTCACTCCCACACGAGATATTTCCTCTGCACAAATCCTGACTCTCCCTTACAGCAGCAGCAAGAGAAACCACTGCCAGCCTGCACCGCACCAGCAGGTAGCTGCGCCCACTTTGTCATTCCCTGGTAATCTACAGCCCTTGGTGAGCACAGGCTCTCTTGCACCTAGATTCCACTTGGACCTAGAACAAGTTGAGATAAAACAATGCAGGCAAATTATTTCCTTTAGGAGTTGAGCAAAGTTTGCTTTTGCCCAGAAATACCTTGCCCTAAGTCTTTTGTCATCCAGTGAGTTGTAAGCACTGTTTGGAGGAAGCTGACACTTCACAGGACATGGGAACTGCATCTGAGGTGCTTCTGTCACCTCTGTGGCAGCAGGCAAGGAAAGGCCAGGGCCAGGGAAGGCACTGTGAGATTATCAGGAGAAAGCTGTGGAGGTGCGCATGGAAGAGAACGATTCCTGCCCCACCAACACTGCCATGCCAGCGCTCACAGTCCAGCCATGGGCTCTGAAGACAGGAAATCTGTTTGGCTGGATGGTTACAGAATGAATTGTAGTAATTTTAAGGAGTGAAACTCACTTTGATGGTAGGCACTAAGAGAAGCAGCAACATGTGGATAACCCCTCTGCATCCTCCAACAATATATGACTCAACAAACATGAGCTTTACTAGGTAACATTTATTTAAGCATTTTCTATTACCATCCTTTGTGCATCTACTAGCAGGGGTATGTGGGGCTCTCCTCTTTGTACATGAGGAGCCCTAACCATTTTTAGATGCCCTTTTCATTTCAGTCTCCAGTATTTCAGATATACTTTTGAAAAGATGGTATTTTTTCTCTTCTCCTTTTGCACATTATTTTGCGTTTACTGCTTCTGACAACTAGACCATGAGATTTCTGAGAGCGAGAGCCCTGAACGTATTATACACACTTAATAAAGACAGCGAGTTTATCTGTTAACTAATGTTTGAACATCACAGTGTTTGCCTCCCTTTCAAAACATCCTTTGCAACACAGTCCTCACTTCTTCCACTCATTTGTAACAACTTCTTATTTCTGTTATTTGGTTTGGAGTGTTCTGAAGTGGGGCTGGTGGGAATCTTTCCATCAGTTTCAGTAGTCCTCTGATAAGGCTTTGTGAGAGAAAACCTCAGTCTAGGAAATAGGACATCAATTTCTTCTCAAGCTCCTTTTTTTTTAGGCACTGCCACCACCTGTGTTGTGGATGAGCAGGAAAGTATGCTGCCCCCTGATATTCCGTTCTGTGCCAAGGACGTGGCTGCACAGCGAGGGGCAGAGACTGAGCTAAGAAAGTTCAGGTACTGAAAGCAATAACGCCACATCAAGGATTTCCCTGCCTGAATTAGAATGATCTTGCAGTTCGGTGCTGTGCCATACATGCATACATACACACCCGTAGTTAAGCAGAGAGTTCCAAGAGGGGAATGGCTGCTTGTGCCCGTGTAACACATCTGTTGCTTCTGCTGATGGAGCCAGGCTGAGGGCTAGTAGATGTGCTGCTGGACCGGTCTTACTGTTGCCGTCACAACTACTGCTGCTGTTACTCCTCTAACAGCTTTTACACCTGCTACCAGGGGGAGTTAATCCCACATGGACACTACCAAGCACTTTTCAGAGATGAGCCAGTGGTCTTTCATGCTGTCGGTACCTTCCTCTAAGAACATACGGAGGCTGCTCCTGAACTCTGCAGGCCAGACTCCCCCAGAAGAAAGTTGTGCCAGGTCACTTGCTTTAGCCAGTCTCATCTTCTACCCTCCTGTTCCACAGGTGGACTTCTGCCGAGAAAGAGATTCTTAGCCTACTTAAAATACCCAGCAACCTTTTGCTCTTAAAAATATCCATGCTTATCCTTTCGTACTACTGAGGCATTTAAGGAGCCATAAACTCTCTGTGTCTATTATACATTTCCATTCCTCCTGTCAATGTTTTAAAATTCCAGCATGCAAAGAATTCTTTTTCAGAAAAAAAAACAAACAGGTAAGGTTGTTTTTATTATCCCACATATGATACAGACATTGTTTGATAGGTCAGAGACTGTAAAATAGCCCTGTGGCTGCATTAAACAACTAATGGATTTCTTCCTCTAGATTGTTCAACCTGAAATGATCTATGTCTCTTCATGAC
The DNA here is from genome assembly GCF_963921805.1 of Phalacrocorax carbo. NCBI lineage: Eukaryota > Metazoa > Chordata > Aves > Suliformes > Phalacrocoracidae > Phalacrocorax > Phalacrocorax carbo. The sequence continues at coordinate 6,049,249 of NC_087516.1, read as the reverse complement.
TTATCCCTCTTTAACCTCTGACTTGAACTCCCATAACTTACACAAGTAAATAAAATTAGGCATCTATTTTAAATGAAAAAATCCCACAGTACACTGGAAACTCAGAAGGCTTATTTTGGAAATGTCAATGCAAAACATTTCAGCATTTCTCAAGTGAAAGATTTTGTTTCAGCTTTTATAAAACCGAAAGTTTTATTTCAGAAAAAGTTATCTGCCACTTTCAAAAAAACAATGTTCTCACACTCCTTTTTCCAGTTAAATTAATTTGCTAAATCCAATGAATGTTCCTGAGTAATTTTGTTCTTGTTAAGACTCACTTTTTAAAGTGATTTTGCTTTTCTCAAAAGGAAAAACATTGTCACAGCTATGCTTTCAGGATTACTGCTTCTCTCCTCTTTCTTGCAATTTGCTTGGAAAATCTGAAATCATTAGATACAGAATGCATACCTAAAAACATCCCACTGTACATTATGTCTTATAAGCTGCAGTATGGCCTGTGAATTAAAGGTACCTCAACTGCTGAGCAGATGAAGGGACAAGAAATTGAAATAAATCCAACACCAGAACAAGCAACTGTATTTTAAGCATGGCATAAGGCTTTCCACAGAATGATATTGTGGTTTGTCTGTTACTGGTAAGGAAAGGTAATGAGCACATTCAGCTCTCCACGTGGAGCATATGGCAAACTGGCATCCTTAGTAGTTTGCTAAGAGCAACTAATACCTTTTACATCCCTTTACATGTAAATCCTCAACATCTATGCCAAATGAAGACTTCTGTCAGTTAGTCTGTCCTGACCCTTCAACAGTCAGGTTTGACTTGCCAAGTCATCAGTAAATTTCCTTAACAGAATGGAGATACGGATCCTGTGACCGTTCTTAATTAACACTGAGAAAGCAATGTGTCGCTGTTACTCTAAGGAAGGAATAACTTGTGTTAATCCTGCACGTCTTTCTAGACTGCAGTCCTGAGCTCTCTCTTGTGCCAACATACCAGCAAGGAAAATATATTTCTCCCTCAGATGCACCCCTCTTTGTGAACACTCAGGAGGCTTCCTGTGCTTCATTTTCTGTTTGGATGCACTGAGAGTAAGGATGTCAAATCCCTTTAAGCATTTTCCTTGTGAAATACAGGACTTTACTAAAGTAAAAAATTGCTTTTGCTAACTACTTGCTTTCTCATACTTTTTTCCTAACAGCTTCCTGGCCAAACCACAAGATGATCAATGCGGTCTTTCAAAATCATTCTTCAATGGCAGACAGTTTGCATAAATGAAAGTTAAGGACACAAGAACCCAAAGCGATTTAATTTTTTCTGTGCCAAATGAAACATAATTGATTTTCTACATCTACTGTATTCGATTTTGCTATGCACTTAAAAAAGAAAAACTCACAGAAATTAATTTCTTGAAAACACTTATTTACCTTCATAGGACTTGTTAACCAGAGCTACGTTTATTATTTTAAATTAGCCAGCACAATGTAGGCTACTTATATCTCAAACAACTGACTTTGCATTTTCAACTGATTTCAGCCTTTTTCATAAATCTAACTCAAATTTAACATTTCTCGTTAACAACTTTTTGAAGTAAAGATACTTCTTCATTTCTTATAGAACCACATTGAGAGGGGACAGTATTTTTTGAAAGAGGATGGTACTTTGTGAAGCATTTTGAAAAACAGAGTATTTGGAGACTTTTTCCAAAACTCTGAAGTCTGATAGTGTTCCCCAAATCAAGCATCAAGAAAAAGTTCTGCAGCTGGAGCACAATGAGCTTTTTGTATGGAATAAACCACTGGAGGAAAGACAAAAAATGAAAAATCACTCTGCAGGAGTTTTTCAAATAGAGATTCAAGAAATATAAACACTTGTCTTTGTTGGCTCAGCCAAATGTTTGATTCACAACTTTAAATATTTCTGAGTCTTTGTACAGTTCCATGACCAGACACAATGATTCGAGGAGTACGTGTGTGGGCAGTGGCAGTAGGAAGGTCTGTCTCTCAACATTGGCAGAATGCACTGGAATAAAGAGGAGACTCTGTCTTCCATGGGGATGTCTAAATGTGTGCTGGTTTAAGAAATTTTTAGGATGCAAGACATGACATTTTAAACCAGAATAAATTAGTTCAGTCACTGAAACAAGCAGACTTGTCTTTCTCCCTCTTTGACCATCCATTCCCACTCCCAGGTTGCCCCTTTCAATGTGCCACTGGTAAACCAATACAGGGAAATGTTTCCTGATAATTATTTTTAATGTGATTTCTCATCCATATTTATTCCATACTCTCGTTCACCCCACAGCTAGAGAAATACTGCAAAACACAAAGGAAAGATTGGTACATCATTAGGAACGCACAGTATCATATAGAAAGAGTGGAGACTGACTGCTTCTTTCAGGAGAAATGCATCTTACAGTGGCATAAACTTTTTTCCCAAACCATGACCAGAGCTGTAGAAACAGGCAGACTGCAGCATTTGGAAAGAACAGGGTAATCCCAAGAGAAACAGGGACCTGCTCGCCGCAAAGCACAGTCCCCACAGCTGAACCTTGGGCAGTGTAGAAAAGGAGCATTTTCTACAGTCAGAGAGAGGAATGTCGTGAATTTGTTCCACCACGTGAGGCCAAGGAAAGCTGCTGGGCTGTATAACAAGAGGGAGAAGGGTGAGTTTAAGCTCCAAGGATCTGGTGGATGGGAAGGAGTTGGGTGTCTTCAAAACCTGTGTTTTAATTTGAACCAACATCACAATTTTACGGGAGGTACGTTCCTCTAGTAGGTTTAAAGATGGCTAAACATTTAATGACTTGAAAGAAAAGGTGGAACACATCTTCCTCAAGACCTTGGCCAGCTGAATTTCATCATACAAAGCTTAAGAAAACTCCATCTATTCCAGTGATGTATTAATCTTGTCTTATAGATGGAGTTCATCTTGAAGAGTGAGTGAAATCAATGAAACTACTCTAATCCAGGGCAACTGAGGATCTAGGATATGTATAATAGCTTTTAAAAAACATGCTTGGCAAACCTGATCTTAATTGCAAAATGCCAAACCACAGATCAAAAAGCACATGAATTCATAACTTTGGAAAATGTAAAAGATCTCAGGCAAAATTGGAAAGGAACAGTACTTTCCTGTAGTGGAAGCCTTGCTAGGGGATGTCAGGACATGCCAAGAGTGTAGAGAGGATCATTCCAAAAGGAACTGTAAAAATGGCTGATATTCCTCTGAGTCTCACAGCTTGTAATTAATAGAAAATTTATTTCGTGATTTGTCCCTTTTATATTTACTTCGTTTTTTAAAAAAATCCGCCCCCCCCCAGTATGTTGGAAGACAGACCTAATGGAGTGATTTATATGCTGAGCTCAGTTTCTTGTCTGTTACCTCAGTCAGCACATATTGCCATTTTATTCTTCTAATGAAGGACTACTGTAAGTGGGGCAAGATAAGACCAGCCTCTCTTATAAAGGCCTGGAAGGTGCCACTGATTAAGCCACATTAATTTTGTAAGGAGACATAATATACCTTGTTAAATCAAGTTACATAGTGGAGAAAACTGAAACCACAACCAAACCTAAACCAGAAAAACCTTCTGGCGCACAAGCTCTTTCTCAGAAAGCTGGCTCTTATTAAAAAGTAGTTGATGGGCTGCATATCCAAATCTCACTTATCTCACTATAATACATTTGTGTCCTGATGTTGTGAGGCATGATATGATGGTTAATTTAGAGTTAGTAGTCACATTTTTAATTGCGATTTCTTGTAATTTTTTCTGCCTACACAAACGGATTAATTTCTGTATTTCCTTAAATAATGAGTAAAACAAATATTCACTGCCTAAAAGTAATTTTATGATGTGTTTGGAGGCTTATTACCTAATGTTTGTAAAGCACCCGGAGGCTCAAACTGCCACGTAAGTATTATCATTAGTGGCTGTAGAAACAATTCTAGTGATGAATACTACTTTTTCTCACTGAAAATGGGCACTAATTTAGATTAATTAAAGCACCTTTTGCATGTTAACAAGAATTCCTGAATCTGATGAGGACTGAAAAGAAATGTTTTAATGTTTTGTGATATTCAGTGGTAAACTCCTTAAGACTAAAACCGCACTCTACAAGTTCATCTATTGCCCAGCATTGCAAAATCCTGTCAGAGTCCCTTGGTTGCAACCACAGCTCAAATGATAAATAATATTATCTGGTAATTATAAAAAAAATGGCTGCAATAATTCCTCTATGTTGATTTGACCCCCGTAACTTTTTTAGCCTGAATTAAAGTGTATTTAGTAATAGTCACCATGGAGCATCACCATGAGCTTTTTATATACTATAAATATATTATAGCATGATTAATTATCTGTATGCATTTAATACACTGTAATTTGTTTAGGATTAATGGGCTCAGCTCATCAGTAAATGTAGAGTTCCTCCATATTTCAGTAATGGCTAATCCATTTGCTGCACTGACGTTTATCTGTAAGACTAAATCAGTGAGCTTATGCTTATCAGACATTGTGCTATTCAAATAGTTTACACGTAAAAATATCTGTAAAAAAAACCTCTGTGCAGTTTACCACAGTTTAAAGGAGAGTTGAATTGCCTGGGGTTACGTACCAGGGGGATTTTTTGGTATACTGTCCCAAACAGTTTAGATAAACTACGTGTGTGTTGCTGTATTCTTCACTGATCATTTGTAATGTCATTTCTATGTCTGCAGATATTAATGATTCTGGAAAAAATACAGGGAAGGGCACTTTTTTCTTTTTTAACTACAGTTTTAGAGACACAGCATCTTCTAGGTTTAAGTAAGTCTAGAGTTAGCCTATCACGTGGGAAGAAAATCACATATATAAAACTTATATGAATGGTTAATGTATAAAAATATACAGAAGAGACGACAGTTAGATAACTTTCAGTGCACCGTGGAAAGAATTCTTTTTTTGTACCAAATGATACAACAGATGCTGTTATTGAGTGATAGCTACTCGATGTATTATGTGCTCATTATGTTTATTTGCTGTGTATCACTGGTATGAACAAGTTAAATATCAGAACCCTGTCCCAAAGAACAAGTGAGCTAAATAGAGGAAACAATGAAGGGAGAGGGAGAAGAGATACTCTACATTTATTATGATAATATTTTGGCATAAGCTTGAGCATAGGCTTGCCAATTTTTTGATGGCAGCATCTGAATATTTTATTTTGAATTAAAGATCACTGTAGCTTGAAAAACAATTCCTATGAAAACCCACTCTTAAAATAGGGACAGGTGTGTGAGAAACGGCATTTATTGTAGAGACAAGCAAAGTATCATGACATTTAGGGTTATTTCTTATTTGCAGTAGCTCTTATTATGTAGCTGGCAGTCACGAACTTTTCAGGACAGGTTTGTGTTCAAATTACTTTTCCCCATGATGTTTTGCTATGCTTTTTCAGACTTGCATTCTGCAAATGGATTCAGCAAAAACAAATACTGATGAATTCCTGGGTATATTAAGGTTTTTTTGTCCAACGTGACAGAATCATTTTTTGAAAAGTGAGACATCGTGCAGTGACAGCTGCCAGTCAGCCTGTATTTGCTGACCGCTTCTTTTAGCATCTGCAGAGCAGCGTTACAGGGCCTTGAGTGAAACTGAAAGTAGATACTGGTGCCTGTCCAATGCTGGCTATAACTTTATAGACAGCGATAACTACCATGGACCACAAAATTTATTTTATCACCTGTCTTTTATAGAATTTTGCCCAACTGCTTTGTAATTTAAATGCATAGTCTTATAATCAGAATAGCTCCTAAACAAATGAAATGCTGGCAAAGATATAAATCTAGTACATACCCATTGGTTCACAGCTTTACAAAGGTATAAAAAGAGCCTCAGGAAGACTAAGACAATGTGAAAAAATGTTGAGTCACTTCTCATATCCAGATATTCCCAGCACAGTGTTCCTCACAAAGATAAGAAAAACAGAACAACTCAGAGAATTTTTCCTCTGAGCTACAAAATACATAATTGAGAATAAGAAGAATTAAAAGTTTCCATTTGTATAAAAGAGTAGCTTAAGGTATTCTTTGTGGTCCCTTGGAAAGTGGAGGAAAAAAGATAACCTTTCATTCCTTCATGGACTACTCCCCTTGCAGTGTAGGCGGCAGAGCCAGCTACTCAGGGTTGTTACTTTCTGTCATAGGCAGGCGAACGAAGAAAAGCATGAAGTAACCAGGTCCTTGGTTCTTACATCACTCCATACAAGAGTCAGTATAGCTGAACCATCAATGTGGAGCTTGGGGTGAGATTCATCTAATCAAATAAAAGTAGCTGTCTGACTGACGATGAGAAGGATTACTTGCTTGATTCTGCTGAGTATGCTAATAAAATTTTGATGGAGTCTAAAGGGCCTTTAGGGTCAATTGCTCAGGCGCTGATCTTACCATTATCAGGATGAAGTTAAGCCTTGGTGTGAAGTTTCAGTAGCCATTTGGATTGTCTCTATAGTTGTAGACACGTGTGTTAAGATTAGATGTGTCTTGTTCTGCAGGGACTAAATGTCAAGCTATCGGGTGGCTAAATTTAGGGTTAATTTATCCTGCCAGGAACTGTGGCTGATGAGATGTTTAAAAAATCCCAGGTTTAGATCTATTTTCAGGAGTCCATACTTCAGTTCTGGGATCTCAGGGCTTTTCTTTGATGACAATGAAGTTACTGTTTCTTATAAGGTACTTATGCTTGGCCTTGATTTTACATACCAAGGAAGGACTATGAGTGTCAAAAAAACTAGGATCTGGCTTCCAGAACAGTATAAAAATATCCAGCCCATCCATCAAGCTGGGCATAGCAAAACTCTGTCATGACAACAAAGTAATCTGAGAGCTTTCTGATAATGACTCTAATAAATGCTTTGGTGCATGAGAGGCATATCAGCAAAATGACAAATTGATAAAAGAGAAGGTTACACAGGAATGCAAATAAAAAGCTTTCAGTCTGTGCCAAGTATTTCTTCTTGCCTGGTAATAGCTGAATAGAAAGGAAATGAAAGAAATTCTCTTGACTGCAGGATCAAAAACACACACGCAGAAAGAAAACCCTTACATCATGTGCAAAAAGTGCTTGACATGAGTACATCTGAGGAACAAAAGAAGGGTTTGCATTGACTAACTTGAGGTACCTAGCCTTGGCTTCAGAATTAGGAGTCATATATACAGTCAGTACTACTTTCAGAAACCTCTTCAGGCGTTGAGGTTAGATGCTTGAAGGCAGAGAGCGTGACTACCCCACACCATGTTCAACTATAATTGAAAGTACTGCAGCAACCTAAGGATATGAATAAGGTTAAACTGAGCCAAACTAGGTATTTCAACTAGGCTCAAGAATCCTGAAAGAACTATTTCAATATTTTTATATATCTCAGCTACTTCAGAGTTAAAGAAATGGTGTTACTAAAACCCCTTCTGTCCTGACTTTGGGTTACTTAGACAAAGCTTTGGTGATGCCTGAGGCATTAGAAGAGAGTAAGGCGTACTGTTCATAAGGTTGTCAGAGGGTCGATCTCATCAATACACTATGTTATGAGAAAAGAAAATGTTTTAGCATCCAAAAGAGACATGCCAAGATGGTCTTGAGCAATGAAGAAAAAATACAATGTCAAACTGTTTTAAAATTTTTGGGATATTTGAAGTTTGAATATGGAGTGAAGTTTCTCTTGTACTCTTACATTGTATTCCTTTCCTTCATGGAAGACAAATGTGTTTTTAGCAACAGAGAATGTGTATTCTGTTTATTTTTTTTTCTTTCAGTAGACCTGTGATATTCCTCTAACCATTTCAGAGTGACACAGGCATTTAATTTGGCTTACCTACACTTACAGTCCCTGAAATGGCACTTTCCTTTCCTAAAATTTCTAGGAAGCTAACCACATTTTTTGCACCCTAATCCTTCTCTAAGGAAATGAATCTCCTGAGAAGTTACTTAACTATGAACGATACTACATGGAATCTACCAACCTGTTCTTAACGTACACTTGACTTCAAAGGATTGAGGCTTCAATGCCTTGAAACATACTGCAACTTTTGTTTTTCATAAAGGTTGTTTGGTTCCCCCCACTCTGCATTTCTTTTCCATCTTTTGTTGTGAAAATTTAATAATTCATTTCAAATTGTTGAAGTGTAATCTCTGACGTTTTAGGAAAGTGCTGTATGGGGACAACTTCTAGGCTTTAATACAGATTGCACTGATTTACTCAAATACACCAGAGAGCCAGTAAAAACTTTTTAAGCCTCACTGCATCTTTCTCATTCCAGATTTCATATAGGCTCAGTTTTATTAGAAGAAACACTTCTCGTATTGCCCCACTGGCACACTAAACAGAAAGAAAAGAGCCCTCTAGCACTTGTTACGCGCAGTATTCAGCCTCTGTACGGATTACTCCATTTTCAAATACAATTAAAAGTAATTTAATATTTGGTTACTTCTAATGAACCTCTGGGATGGCGTTTCCTTCTGAGACTCCAGAAACTGTGACTTGTTGTTATCTAACATCTGGGAGGCAAGGTGTAAGGTGCTAGTTTAATTGGGTGGGATGGATCAACAGATGGTACTCCAGGAGTATGAACAATGCTGCAGCATACTCATGCGTAGCTTTATTCACACATCCCGCCCTTTTTGCAACTCTACCTGCTCTGTCAGCATCCAGATGTCATAACAGCAACCTATCTAGCTGAGCCTTGGCCTCACCAGGATTTTCCTATATGCTATTAAATGTCAGGAAATATGGGATGGACAAATGTGATACGTAGTTATGGTAAGCTGGGGAGAGCACACCCTTCATCTTAGTGTTGCTGTACTTACCAGAATTTCCTTTCCTGTTTTTCCTGCTTTCCCTCATCTGCTGAGAAGGAGAGCAAGGACATGTGCAGTCCTTTATGTTTAGCCTTAGTTGCCACCTCTCCTCCTCTCTCTGAAGACTGGCAAAAACCCTGATGTGTGAGACTATGAGATCTTGCGGACCCAAAGATGTTAGTAGAGATATTAATTTTTGCCAGCTCTGGAGTCCTCTGAGCAGCACCACAGTGCATTCTTACCCCAGGTCAAGGCAGCGACCTACTCCCAGCCAGAAACACGGCTTAGCCAAGAGCAGAGCTTTACTCTACGTTGACAGGATGACAGAACGTGGCTTGTTGCTTCACATGGAACCCTCAAAGAACATCAAAATAACTATGCTAAGTCAGACAAGAAGGCCATCTTACAGTGTGAGGTACTGACTTGTAGGCTTTTATTTATTTATTTATTTATTTATTTTCTTTTTGGGGCTGTGGGGATTCTGAGTTTTGCTGATGTTCTGGAATTCTTCTGAATGGTCAGATGGTCTCAGATTTTGGCCAGCCATACATTTAGTAGATACTACTAACAGCATCTTATTGCTCAGCAAGGAAGTGGAACATTACTGGGAATGAACTTCCAGATGGATGCCTAACTAACAGTTAATGTTTGTACCAACAATAAAGTCCATAAACAAAGTAGAAGCTTTACGTTTGCTGAAGTCCTGAAGCCCAAAGAGAGGCCAGCTCTCTGTCTGAGGGAACTTTCAATCAAGTAGGATAATCCTTCAGACGACTGTGATTGATTTTCGTTGCCCAAAGCCTATGCTTGCTGTGTTAAATAATGCATCTGCCCTGAGAGACAGGCTGTAATTCTCTATCTGCTGGAGCTAAAAATGTTATATCTATCTCCCAAGTGGGAGTAACACCCTTTCTCTAACAGGGTCAGACACAGAAATCCGGGTGCAGGATATAAGAAAAAAGTGAGCATGCGACAACATTTCCTTTGCGCGTCCTCCCAGCTTTCAGCAGTCTGCAGCTTGGTTCTTAACAATTTTTTCTTGCATGAATATGTCTAACTTTCTTAATTAGGCTCTCCATTGCCTCCTGAAGCAGAGTTGCACAGCTTAACTGAATGACACAGAAATAAGCTGAAAAAACAGAGCATATTCTGTGCCAATGTATACAGGAAAGAATCCTGCAGGCAAACCATTTTGGTGCCCTTGCTGAAGGACACATTATTCAGTAACGGTAAATGGAGCTAGGTGTGGAAAAGGATGGGATTTCACACTGTTAGGACATCTTACTCTGATCCCCTTTGGGCATGTGCCTAAAGCTTATGGGGAAAATGTATTGGGCAGATACGGTAAAAAACCTGGACTTTTCTGCGTGTTCCACCTCTGCAAAGTACAGCAATGTAAAACTTATGCTTTAGTGTCTATAGTCTTTTCTTTGTTGTTGTTCCTTAAAGTGGAAGTGAAAACAGGGAAGTACTTCAGAGATAATTTCGTGATCCAAATTGCTTTTTGTGCACAAATAGCAAAGTACACTAATATCAATTCTAAGCTCAGACTGAATGGTTCACTGAGAAGCAGTTTAATTTATCACATTAATTATGTAATTAAAACATGAAGGAAGCAATAGTTTAATTGAATACAGGCAACATCCATTTGTTCACACAGGTATTTTGCATCCTTGTAAATTCATCAAATGAAGAAAGTGTTTGCAACACTATAATTGGAGGGCCTAATTTATCCTTTTTTTAACTACCTCCAAATATATAAAAGTTGTTTGTTTATTCATGCCTGGAAATTGAGTAATTTCTTTTTCAGAAAAAGGTGAAGAGTTCAGCAAAGTTAATTCTTGTTGTATAAATTTGTACAGAAATGCAGAACATACATTAATTCATCTCCCTCTATAATGGTGCCATAAAGTAACACATGCTTTATTATAATTCTAAATGAAAATCTTATCTGCAAACCATATGCTCTATGATGCCCTCATGTAAATTGTTATTTTTATCTGACAATATTCAAGACAACTTTTTTTCCTAAAAAAAAGGCAAAACAGTATAACATTCTGCTTGCTGCTTTCATCTCCCACACATCCATATACAGATATTTAGCATTGTTGGCTGATAGTGGGATACATGAACTCTTGTGAGATATGGAATATGGATGACCTTTCAGCTTCATTATCGTACAGTTTATTTTACTTCATTTATACTATTATTATTTTCAGTCATACTAATCATTCTGGCATTACCTTGCAGTTGTGTTCTTTTATCCTTTGTAGATATATATAGCAAAAATAAAATTAAATCACTAACGTAAAAGAGTTTACTGCAGGAGGGGTTTGGTTTATTGTTTTTTTTTTTCTTGTTTTGCCTTTTTGTGTTCATTCTTTATTTGATTTAAATTCTCCTGTGGAGGTAATACAACATTTTAAAGGGCCAGTTATCAAACTGACAGGCTGTCTATTCATCAGTCCCTTTGGTCCTTCCTCCACTCCAGAGCCCAACCTGCAGAATATGGTGGGAACAAATAACTTCAGGCTTATGAGTTGCCACACATATGCCTGCTTTCAGTGGGCTAATGATCTAAGTCAAGTGACTTACATAAATCACTGTGGTCAGAATGCAGGCCATAACACGTAGGCAGGTGAGAAGGGCACCTCAGCTGCAGGAGGAGAACAGAGATAAATGAATTCCTGAACTGCTGATTGCCCCAGCATTCTTGTGCAAGCTTTTCCTTGAACGTGAGGTGATGGGAGAAACTTGGTGCAAGGTGAGGAGCAAGCTCGGCCTCAAGAAAGGCTACCGTGCATGTTGCCAGGTCCAGCAATGAAAAATTTTATCTCACTTTTTCTGTTCCTGCTTTTTTTCACCCTGGTTCTCCCTTCCTCGTATCCTACTGTATTCTTCTTTCCTTTTTCTGTCACATTTCCTCCATATTCTCTGCTAGTCACATCTATGTTACCTCTGGAGTTGTTAGCACTTCAGGTTAGGTGGTAGCAGCTTGCAGCTTCAAGACTTATGAAACTCTCTAAGGTGATATTGAGAAAGAAAGAAACAAAACAATTCTTAGGGAGCTGAAACACTGTAGAGTCTACAGGAATCAGGACAGGTATTTGAGAAAATGGTTGTTAGTTACTGTCGCCTCTGTACAGATAATAGTACCTACCTTTCACGCTAGTCACACTAGCCCAGCCTTTGGGGTAGAATAAACATTCCAGAGAGATATTGCATAGATATACTGGGCTTCTGCCATTCTTCAGAGTCAGTTCTCCATGTCCTCCTTAGCATGTGAAAACCTTGGTAGACCTCATGTTTGCCAACTGATTAATTAATAGCTAAATAAGTGGTGCTTTTTTGTTGGAGTGCTTGTCTGAGATTTTTATGAAGAGTGGTTATTAGCCTGACAGAATTCAAGTTTTTTCATCAGTGATTTGATAATAAATATGAATTCTGTGGGTGACAAAGTGACATAGCCTACAGTCACCTCATAAGCGGTACCTGTTCAAAGAAAATTAGTTTTAATACCAATGCCAAGCCCTGCCTTTCAGAAGAAGGACAGAAAAGCATACTGCCTTAGTGGGGGACCGTTTCTGGGGAATCAGGCAGACTGAAAAGTGGCTTAGGAGATGATGTTGTCAAGCAGGCCTGCCCCAGCCGGCCACAAAATGGTGCAGCAAAAAGGGACCATGAAACATCCTTGGCTCTGTAAAGAGAGAACTGTATTAGAAATAAAATTACCTTTTTAAATAGCACTGCTGAGAATGGAAATGGAATATTGCATCCAGTTCTAATACCCTTCTATTTTGTGTGTGTGGTCTTATCTCATTTTCTGTTCCAGTCCTAGCTATGAAATGAGCATCTTAAGATTGCCTATCTTCCCAAAATGCACAATTTTATTTTATTAAGAGTCCATTTTAACCCAGACCTAAAATCAGTGGCAGATTCAGAGATGTTCTTACTTTCTCTGAAGTGTTTCACTAATCACTCCCAGATGGCAATAAAACAATTGCCAGGGAAAACAGAAAAGTAATAATATTGTCACATAAATGAAAAGATGCCACAAATGAATGCATTTACAGATTATTTGCATGCCGAAAATACTTGAGAACAGACAAGTGGCAATTGGTTTGCAATGTCTCTGCTGGGAAACTCCATACAATTATAATTAGTGCTCTGCCTCTTATTATTCTAACTTGGTTGTGAGATAGAGTGCGAATGATTTTTTAATGGCTTTGGATGTGTATTTTTCCTTTGTTATCAGACCATAACAGCAACAAGAACAGTATTCTCACTCTACTCAATCTGCCAAAGTGTCCTTTGTACCAGATGGTTTTGGCTTCACTAAACTAAATTTAAATCATTAAATGATTGCCCTGTATCCCACGCTATCATCTTGACGGATCTGGCAGCTAGAAGTTGGTTTCCATTGGTAGGTTTTGGGCCAAGACAAAAACTTCATCAATAGGGAACTATTTAAACTTATTCTGTTATTTACTTTATTAGCACTTCCCTCACCCGTCATTCATATTCCCACCTTCACCCAGGCCTTTTACAACAGAGGATTGATGATGATTGGTTTTATTGGGTAGAGGAGGTTGGTGTTTCCAAAACATAGGATCAATAAAAAATTGTAGGTGATCATTTCTGTATTGTTCTCATGTTCCTTAATGTTTCCCAGAGTGAGGGCACATGAGGAAACAGAGGAGCTAAACAAAAGATTAAGGTACTTAGGAAAAATGAGGGGAGTAATGAAATTCTAGTCATTTGACAGATATGAGTGGAACATCAATAATGAGTAAATGCATTTGCAGTGTAGCTGTAATAATCTAAATAACATAATGAGGTCTCCTGTTAATAAAAAATATTGGAAATTATTAAAGACACTTTATTCTCATAAAACCGAGTGATTTTAAAATAATTTTCATGTATGTATAGTACTGTTAGTCACTATAAATATGTAGAAGAGTTTTAAAAAAGGGGGTTTGACCTTTTTCCCTTTTTTGCTTGATAAGGAAACCATTGTATGTATTTGCTAATTATAAGGTTTTTCTTTTTTGTTTTTTGGTTGTTTTCTTTTTTAAGAAAATGGAGGAAAACAAAGAATGAAATATCCTACTTACTGAGTTAAATTAAGTTGAATTTTTGCCAAGTAAAAGCATACGGTAATGTTTCAATAGTAATATGATGTCATTTGTTAATTGGGTTTATTGGATCAGACTGAAAAATTGGATGACATTTCAGTGAAATACATTTCAAATATCCTTTTATACACAAAATGGAGAAAAGCAATTATTGATGCAGGCTCTGAAATTGGATATTAAAGAGACAAAATAAAGGGACAGAGATAAGCATTTGTGAGGGGAGCTAAAATACTGCTATGTGGATCAGTGCAGCAAATGAGCGAGATTATTGGCTACTGGTGCAATAGACTAAAGAAACTAAGGAGTAGAATGGGGAAGACAATCTGAGAAAAACTCATTTTGTGAAGAATGATGAAAATGTTCTAATAGCGTGACCTATAGCTCAGATATTGACTGGAGAAGACTGGAGTATATTGATCACCAATATGCTTCATCACTGAATAAGTACTAAAATCAGAAAGCGGTGCTCTTTTAGATTTAGTTGAACAAGGGCTGAGAAGATTCTAGAAAATGTAGTAGTAAAAAATAAACTGTGCTGACTGGTTGTGAGTTTGATTTATGCTATATAGTACTAGGTAAAATTTTGGAGTGCACACAAGATGCAAAAGAATGAATGTGTTTACATTAAGAAAACCTTCCAGTTAAACTTACTAGCCTGAAGACAACCATGTTTGAATCCAACTTTTAATTAGCCAAAATGGCAAAAAATTAATGATGTTCATATCACACCCCCCACAGTGCCAATATTGCATGTTATCTCTTACATTTAGCACCCTTATTTTTGTTGGTGTGTCACAAGAATTATATTCTAGAATCCCAAGGGTCACACTTCGATCTCCTTCACCTTAGTTTGCTCTGTCTTGAAGGCAACAGTTCTCTGGACGACTGTTGGCTAGTGTGAAAGCTGATCATCTCTAACATAGGAAAATTAACAAGACTGGCCCCAACACTGACCCCTGGGGAGCCCCACTTGTGACCAGCCGCCAACTGGATTTAGCTCCACTCACCACAACTCTCTGGGCTCGGCCATCCAGCCAGTTTTTTACCCAGCCAAGAGTACACCCGTCCAAGCCATGAGCCGCCAGCTTCTCTAGGAGGGGGCTGTGGGAGACGGTGTCAAAGGCTTTGCTGAAGTCCAGGCAGACACATCCACAGCCTTTCCCTCACCCACCAGGCGGGTCACCCTGTCACAGAAGGAGATCAGGTTGGTCAGGCAGGACCTGCCTTTCATGAAGCCACGCTGGCTGGGCCTGATCCCCTGGTTGTCCTGCACGTACTTGGTGAGCTTTCCCAGTACCAAGGTCAGGCTGATGGACCTGTAGTTCCTCAGATCCTCCTTCCAGCCATTCTTGTAGGTGGGCGTCACATCGACAAGCCTCCAGTCGTCTGGGACCTCCCCTGTTAGCCAGGACTGCTGGTAAATGATGGAGAGTGGCTTGGCGAGCTCCTCCCTTGCTCCCTCAGTACTCTCGGGTGGATCCCATCCAGCCCCGTAGACTTGTGAGTGTCCAGGTGGAGCAGCAGGTCATAAACTGCTT
This sequence comes from Phalacrocorax carbo, assembly GCF_963921805.1. Taxonomy (NCBI): domain Eukaryota; kingdom Metazoa; phylum Chordata; class Aves; order Suliformes; family Phalacrocoracidae; genus Phalacrocorax; species Phalacrocorax carbo. The sequence goes on along the minus strand of NC_087516.1, from coordinate 6,033,749 downwards.
CCTCCTAGATTAAGAGAGGTTTATTCCATGATCCATCCCTGCCCTCCAGCTCAGGGGGCTGAATACCCTGGGGATAACTGGTTTTACTGTTAAAGACTGATGTTTAATGATTAACTCAGTGCAGATTTTTCTGTGTAAATTCTATTGCCCTTATATCAGTCCTTGGCTGTATTTTGCATAAAATTAGTTCAAAAATCAGTGGAAAAAGAAATTATCATTTTAATTGCAAATTTAAGTGCTGTGATCAATATTCCAAACGTGCTGAGCTATAATATCAGAAGGCTTACTAAGAATAACATTTATATGCAGCCATTCCTTTCTGACAGATTTTCTGCCTAAATACTTCACCCAGTAAGAAAAAGAAGACAAACAGCACAAAATCTCATTCTGGCAACACACTGTGTGATCAGGAGAACAATGTAGAAATCAAAGATGTCCCTGAGGGATCTGTTTGCCTGAGTCAGTTCAAAACCCTTTAAACTGGTCTTTCAAGAGAACACGATGCTCTTATTTGTTCTGTTTTGCAGCAATGTGCTGATTAATGCTTGTGCAAATTTTGAGAAGACTAGTCTGGCATAGGGATTTGCTTTCTTTCACCCCTTCTGCTCCCTCTTTTTTTTTGTGGGCTCACAAGCTGACTAAGCCTAGATCAAAGTTAAAGATGACACAGGAACTTTGATGCAAAGGGAGACAGCAAATATTTAGGCCTTTGTTGCTGTTCCTTGCTGGGGGAAGGCAGAACTGTACAGCTGTATCATAGCTCCATATTTACAAAAAATATATTGTAACCCATCTTTCACTGACACAAGAGATTTGGAGATCTGGAAGGGGGCCCTGGGGACATCAGATCTTCCCTAACAATAGAGGCAACTCTATCATGCAATCCCATCTCTTAATTCTTTGGAGAACACCTTAAAAACATTTGCACAGTAAATATTGCAGAAAAAGAATGTGATCATTTGGAGTATTAACCTCACAGTCTCTGCCCACCAAGGTGCTGTAAGTACCATGGTGATGATCTCATATAAAAAATCTCCACTGAGCAGTGAACACCTAGCAGAAGAGGTGAGAATAGTGATTTCAAGATTTCTTCGCAGAAAGTCCTCCTTCTAGTTCAAAATATCACAGATATTTTTAGTTGAAAACTCACTTTAGTGGAGGACTGATGCCACAGCCAGGAAACTTGCTTCTTCACTTTTTTCTTTGCCCTTATCTTTTCAGTGTAAACAAGAAGGTTCACAAAACAACTTCGTATATCAGCAACAGCAGGAGGAAAAGGCTGGGTTTAAAATAGAGTATGTCATGTCATCTCCATGTGAGTCAGGATACTAGGAAACACACTTTCTTGTAGGATATTTACCTGCCTTAGACAGAATTGTAAGTTTTAAGGCAGTTTTAGAGAAAAAAAGCTGCAGTCAGAGATCTCGTACAGTGAAGTGTTCTAACAACACATTGTGAATCACTTTGAAGGGGAACAGAATAAAGGTAAAGTGTCATTATTAAAAAAAAAAAAAAAAAAACAACCGAAAAAACCCCACAAAACAAACAAACAAACAAAAAAATGAAAACAAAAAAAAACAGGTGCCAGGAAAACTCAGCAGGAAAAGGTAGATAATATTTTGGGTGGAAGGGAAAATAGATATAAGGAAGATGATACAGTTTCTAATTTACCCATGGGGCACAGGAGGACTAGCTGTGCTCACAGATTATGGATCTCTGTTCCTGTGGTGGCTGGATCACATAGAAATTGGCATCAAATATATATTTGGAGCTATCTTAATTGAGGCAGTATGCCAGCTCCCAAGGTGCCACATTCAAACCCTGCTGGAGACTCATCTGGAGGTGATGGCCATCTGATTACTAGAGAGATTTAACTTTGTTGGGGGTAAGTGTGTTGACTTGCTAGGACTGTGCTACAATCAAGTCTATGGACTGAAGCCTACATCTGTGGATGCAGTTAAGCAGGAAAACGCTGTCACTGTCATGCTGTAAGCCTTGCTAGGCCTAAGCCAGATGTTGTTCAGTTACCTGGACCAAAGTGAACAAACAAGAGTGGGGTCAGAGCATGTTCAGAGGCTGTTGTGGAAGTCAGGAAGTCAGAAAGAATGTATGGCAAGCTTGGATATGACAAATGAGAGATGTTTCATTCTGCCCATCCATTTTTCTACCTCTGAGAGCAGTGTTTTGCAAAACATCTGCCAGCATGAAAAGTGGCTCTGTTCTCCCCTCCCCTGTTCCTGGCTTGGCACCTCTGCTCCTTCCCTTGTACTGTCAAGGACAGATTGAGTCTAAAGACGGTTTCTCAAGGCTTGGTGAGATGAATTAACAAGCTGTCCTTTTTTCCAGAAGGCAAGATCTCACTGCACACTCCCATCTTCCCTGTCCCGCTCCTCATCTTCTCTCCCACTGCTTACCTTGCGCCTGCTGAAGAGACTTTTCTGCTAATATACCTCACTACAATGAAGGAATATAAGCCTAGTGAAATACTGGGTATTTTTCTGCCTTTTCAGTGAGTTACATTAGTAACAGTAAAAGGTTTGACAGGTGTCAGAGGCAGCACAAATGGTTGAATGCTAAAATTATGTGACCAGGTCTGAGGTTAGTTAGGGCTGAGGAAGAGAGGAGTAGGGCAAGAGGAAAGAGGGAGTCGCAACATGTACACGGTGTTTTTTTGGTCCAGCAGTGTGTGCAGCCAGAGCCTGGGACACGCACAAAGACATGTCTTAGGAAAGAGTGGGAGGCAGCTTGTAATGTGGCCCTGAACAGCAGGCTGGTAGAGACAGCAAGGTGCTAAATCACAGCTGAAGGATCCCTGCCAGTGGTGGGACTGAACAAGGAGCTGAGAACGTCAGATATAAAGGATTTCACTGACTGGCAGAGTCAGAAGAGGACTATGGGTTTGAAAGGACAGCTGAGCCTTGAGATTGCACTAAACTTTGACTAAGTTGAGCCTGGGCTTATTGAGGCTAAATTTTAGTGTGTATATCTGCAATATCTAATAAAAACCGACAAATGTTAGAGACGCTGACTTGCCTGCTGCTCTTGTTACTAATACTGAGCCTCCTAGAACAACAAAACTCTTTGTGTAAGAGCTAAGACAATGTATTAATGATACTGTGGGATGTGGAGCTGTGATGTCCAGCTCTACCTTGATCTCAGACAAAGACTGAAGTTTACCTGACACCTAGAGCTAACCCAGTAATTACTTAGTGAGGAGGAGGAGGCAAGGAGACAGGAGAAAATTCAGAGAGACTTAAGAACCATCTGGTCTCCAGCCACCAAGGTCTATTTTGAGGTCTGATCTACGGAGGGCAGATGGGGAGAGGAAGAGAATGATCAATAAGAAAAAGGAACAGTTTGGCAAGTAACAATTGCTGTTGTAAAAGACAGTTCAAGCAATTGAAAGGTCAGGGAATATCACTGGAGGGACTAGAACTAGGAACAGGCTGGGCTGGAGCACAAGCAGACAGACTACAGAGGAGCAGGATTTAGGATTATCCAAACTGGGATAAGGAATGGGACACAGGCTGTGTCCCCATGGCTGTGTGGGACGCTGACAAGAATAGTATCTGGAATTGTTATACATGCCTGCCACCTGGGGAGACCCAAGCAGGCTTACAGGGTTGTCTTGCTCTTTTGACAGTGCAGCTTTAATGAAGAGGTCAGTTGCAGACCCTAACAGTCCTTGAAGGGCAGAGCAGGACCACAGAAGGTCTCTGATGAATCTGAATTGCTCTGGCTACGTGTACAATACAGCTTATAGACATACTTCGTGGGTTCTCATTGGTCCCATACACATGGATTAGTAGAAGTTTCTATTTTTTATTATCATTTTGAGTTAAAAGAACTAGCTCACAGAAAAAGATGTGCAAATGAGTATGAATGTATCAGGCTCCAGCTGGAGATAACAATATGCACAGTACCTAGAGACATAGCAGCTTACAGAAGGAGAGAGGATGTGACCTGAGTACAGTTTGTGATTGTACAACTGGAAGGTCCCCTACAGACACAAAATCTTTGCTAATAGAATAAAAATCCATTTAGTTGACAGAGCTGGGATGCCTTCATATTAGTGCCCAGGATACAGTATCTAAAGTGGCAAGCGGGTCTGGGAGTGCTGCTGCCACTGTCTGGGTGGACTGGATGCATCTCTGCTGTGGATGGTTTTGCCTTGCCTTCTGTGCTGTGAGTGGAGTCAGGAATGCACAGTAGATAAAACCTTTCTCTGCTCCAGACTGAGGTTGTCTGTAAATTAGCAAGTGCTGCAGCTCAGTGGAAACAGATCTGCAGAGTGGAACAGTTGGTGCAGAGGAGACAGTGTCTGCTCTCTACACGTTTTGAAAGGTTCTACTTTCAACCAGCCCTGCTCTAGTACTGCTTTGCCCAGATTAGGTTATAAACAGATCATCACAAGTGATCAAGTTGCTTCTTCTCAGATGAACTGTGGCACTGATATTCTGGACATGCTATCCCATTGCAAATATAAGATAAAATCTGTCAGTCCCTTGTCTGTGGACATAGGAAAACATATGACAACTGTTGTGGAAAAAGGATGAAAGTGGCCCACAGGAAATCTCAGCATCTAGATCCTGCAGTTGCTGGGCTTGAACAAATCTGGTAAATTATGATGTTAAACCATGATATCTTGTAAACTTATCACTGTCTAAATGTACTGTTATACTGAGCAAAGTTGCTGCTATGCCCTGAAATGTACTGTTTATTCACAACTTTCAGTGCAGAATTAGCACATGGCTGCAGGCATAGACCTTCCTTTTTGACTTTGCCTTGGGTGAAGTTTGAGGTCTCTGATAGTACGGTTAACATTAAGCTGAGGCTTAGGGCATTCTCTGTCCAACTTCCCATACTCGAAGGATGTCTGAGGCATGCTTTTATGTATTTTTATTTTGGGTGAATAGTCCACCTTTTCAATTAATTTTTCAGAATTCCACTTACAGAAATAATTTATTCTTACTGTTCTTCATGCACACAATTAACCTAGGGGGTTGGCAAACCTGCCAACACCTGTCAGACCTCAGTAAGATGGCTTCCAGTGGAAGCAGAAGCCAGGAAAATGTCAATTTTAATTACAAACTTCATTTTCATATGCAGTTTTTTGCTGTTTATGTGATAAGCCTTTCTTGTTTTTGTTTTGTTTTTAACAGCCATACTGTGCCTGGCAAAGTGAGTGTCTGTCTTTTTAAAAGCAATGTCTGCTTCTCAATGCAATGAGATTTTGCTTAATAACAACACAGCACATAATCCTGAAAGCCTGAGGGTACAGTTTAAGCATTTGGAAAAATGACCTTTTGTACTATTAAGAGAACTAGCTAGCAGGCTTTGATGCTAGTAAAGAATTCAAAACCTGTTGCTCAGTTATGCCTGAATTTGAGATCTTCCTCTCCATCTTCAAAACTGGTATGCAGAGCTACCCAAGCCTTTCATGCACACAACCTTGCATAGAATTAATTCAAGATGTCATCTTCCTCACTGAAGAATGCAACAGAACTTCAAGTGGCACTCGGAAAAGAGATAAAGCTGCAGAGCAAACCATGTTAGCTCTGTCCATGGTATATATAGTCAAGCCAATCTAGCGAGATTTTAATTCACACATGGGAGGAAAACTGGTTAAACTGAGCTTGAGGTTTGGAGAGTAAATTACCAGCTGAGACTGGTATTCAAGTCTGCACTTGGTAGGGTAGAAATCCCCCAGATGAGCCTGTGAGCAGTATCACTTTTCTCAAATAGTCTGTGCCCCATTGTTAAGATCTTTACAGCAATTTAACAGGAAAAACCGTTTTCCTACATCATTGTGGCCCTGATTTCTGGATAAGAGTGGCGACAGCAGCATCAGAAGGAATGAGGCTTACACTGGTGCTGAAAAGAGGATATTAGACACCATTTCCTTGCTAGGCTTTTGCTCACATACTCTTCTTGCAAGACTTTGCTTCCAAAACATTAAGGGAAGTTCACCCTTCTTTTTCCTGGGGCAAAATTTCAAAGTACCATGAAAGTGCAGGCCTGTGTGCCTCTCTAGGAAAATATGCATATAGTCAGTTTGAATGTGGGTAGCTGATTTTGGATTTGGCTTGCCGTCTCTTTAAATAAACCCCAAAACTTAGGTTAATGGTGAAGTTAGGAGGGCTGTAGGAAGAGTAAAAGGTCGAATATCAGTGAATCTGGAACGTATCTCAGAGAAAGGGTCCCAAAATATTTCACAAACTGAAGGTCTGAGAGGTAATTTCAGCACTGGGAGCCGTATAGCTTATCTGGTCCCCTCACTATGCCTGAGCCTCTAAGTGGCAGACAGCTGTAAGAGCAGTATACTTGAGCAATTGGACTAAAGACACAAATCTTCTTTTTTATGAACAGCACCTCATTCATTCTTCTTTCTGAGAATCCTTACCAGGAGCTTCAAAGGTCTTCTCTGAAAAGAGCACCATAAGACTTTTTGATTTTCTTAAGGAAGATGAAGAATTGTATCAGGCATCTCACACTACACAGGTTGATGTTGTCACTTGGACAGTTCAGCCAACCTGCCTTCTTAGTTTGTAAAGAGGAATTTTGGGGGAAAGGAAAAAAAATCCACCAGCTTCTCTTTTCTCCTGGTGGGCATTTTCTTTCAGTTACCTAATTTAACTCAGAAAAATGTTATCTTTATAAAAGGATCCCCTGCATCTTTAGGTTTTTTCTCAAATCAGATTAACCTTGCACAATGTTTAATAACGAATTCCACTCAGCACGCCACTAGAACAGAGAAGTTCTTTTGTCTGATCTCAGACAAGTTCTCTAATAGGTAAAAATGAGATCCACAGGGCAGAATATGCTAATGCATTATGAAAAGAATTTGTTAGAATTTCTGAAAGCTATTTAACTTATCTCATGGCACATTTACTGCAGTTTCAGGATTATCAGCCCTTTTCAGCTTGTTGCATTAGAAATGCATGAGGGGCCGAGCAAAACATTTGCAAAACTTTTTTGCTTCTTAACAGATTGTTCTCATAAAACTGTTACTGTACTTTGGCTTTGCACTTTGCTGTTCATCCTTATTAGGACAATTGCAAAATATTTAGGAATGAGCACCAAACCATTAATTAAACTCTTTTAGGACTGTGAGGAAGCTCAGTTTTCTGGGTAACATCAGTCTTTACGGTAGCCTGAAACAAACCCTGAAAATTCTGTGTTTTAACTCAGTCCTGTTTTGTTCAGTGACTTATTTAGTCTGGTTGATTGTAAGATGACATATGAATTGAGTCCCTCAGGAGCTTCATTTGGTGAACAATAAATGAGTCTTCAGCATCTGCTTTGTTGATGTGATGAAAAAATAGCCAGCCTTATGATTGACACTTATGTAAATCACAGCAAACATCAGGAGGTATACTACTAAGAGTGGGATTAATGTTACCGAAAATTAACATTAGGTGTTCAGTTATTTGTTATTATTGGTTTTTATCATATTTTGCTGCCTTTTTCTAAAATGCAAATTACGAACAGGAATGGAAGATGTCTAAATTTAGCCACGTTTGGATCTAATCTACAGTTTTAATGTGGTAAATTGTAAACATTGAGAACATTTTGATAAGGTGTGAATGGCCCAAAACAAAGGGGTTCTTGAGTTTTGTGGTTGTGTTGCTCTGGGTTGTTGTTTAAGGCTCCTTGGGAATTGTAAAAATATTTCTCATTACAGGACAGAGAGCCTTGATGAAGTAACTTTCTGTAGTGCTTGGGTAATCATAGATTTAGATGCCATACAACAGTAAAATGTGTTTATCAATTCAATATATATTAATATAGAGGTATGTAAATACATGACTATATTTGTGCAGAGGCCTGAATAGAGGAATAAACTCTATAAAGCAGTGTGATCTCTCCTTTACATCGTCAGTGATAGAAGTTCTGAAGTTCACATTTACAGTCTATATAGCTGTAGTATCAGAAACAGCAAAAAGTGCTTGTCCGCTGCCTTTTGCGCTGACAGTCATTTTCTGTCTCTCCTGGGGCCCTGTGGAAAAAAACGAATTGCATGAAGTCCTTGAGAGAAACAGATCCAGCCTGAGGAAACCATTCTGAATAAAGCAATATTTAGAAATTTATGTGGTGGTTGAGCAAAAAATCCTTCTGACAGAAGAATAATGTATGAACCTCATTAGAGACAAAGAGGGACCAAGAGCTGTATTTCTGAAGGTGTTTAATAATTAGAGTTGGACTTAAATCATACTGAATGGAAGGAATTAGTCATCTGTAGTGTGCATATCATTGTCTGAAAGTCCATGCAAGTAAACAGCACTGAAACAAGATATCTTGAAACCAATCTAATTTCAGGTGGAGACTTCTTCCTTCGGATATTTGTGGATTAAAGACACATGCCTTCTCCAGTGTTTCTTCCACTCTAGTGACTGACTTCAGTGATATATAAGTCATCATATTTGGCTCAATTTATTTCTTCATGTGCAGCAAATCTTTCTATTAAGAAAACACTTACCTTGATACAAAACCACATAGATCATGGAAATACTTAGTAGTTCTTACCTACTCCTGAAGGAGCAGAAGTTCTTGCCACGGAAGTGCTCTGAGTCCAGATTAAATTAAAACGGCAAAGTCAATGGGGACCAATTCATAGCAGATGATGAAGAAGAAAGAAACAGGGAAAAGAAATTTAAAACTGACATTTTCCTTAATGACAGCCTCTCCGAACTTCTCTTGGAAAAAGCTTATTCTACTGCCAGGGGCTGATCTTTTCCAGGAGTCTGTCATGAAATGCAGATGTATTCTGCAGCTGTTTTCAAGCACTAAAACCACAGTATAGACATACGTTGATGTACCTCCTCATAAGTGATAATGATTAACAAATAATGCTAATGACTCTACTCTCCTTCTCCCAGCAGGTATTTGGATTCACTGAGAAGATAGCACATGTTCTTATTTTTTGTTTACTTTTACTAGCCTGGAGTGTTTTTCCTATTAATGTTTTCTCCAGAATCCTCCAATCCCATATAATAATTATATGAAGGTTCTTTAAAACCTGTTCTCTATACAGTGACATTTGCTTATCTCAGTCACCTCTTTATGCTCTGTCCTACCCATGTTACCTTGTTGTGGCACATCGGTCAAAATTTCCACGTTCACTCTTACACCTGAGCCTTTTACAATAACAGTCTATATTCTGAGGTGTCCAATGATCCAGCAAATTTTGGACTTTTCAACCCAAAAAGTATAGAAAAAGGGTTTGCAGGGAAATGGTGGTCTTAGAGGGAAAGGCGAATGCTTATCACTGTGGATGCAGAAAAACCTTGAAAGAAGATGAACTTCCATTGCTTGTCCCAGACCAGTGTAGTCTCTCCTCTCTTATGTAGATAGAGCCTTACTAAGGTATCCGATTGATCTGCATTGAAGCACGGAAATTGTATTCCAGGAATCTTGCTCCACCTGAGGATCATGTGGAGACCTCTTCCCTAAAGTATTCACTATGGAAAGTGAGTACTTAGGCACTTGTTGCGTGACGCTCCTTTTTACCCTGGAACAATTGTTCAGCATTTGTACCGGGCTCTCCGGTAGTATCTTATCGTCACTAAAGAAAAGAATTAATAAATTGGGGGACTTGAACAAATTGAATGTTAGACCCATTGGTATTTGCCAAAGAGATGGCTTTTTTATATACCCTGCTCAGAGACTTTCAGAGTGCTTTATTGACTTCAGTCTTCCTCGTCCTGCGCATGCTGCAGAACATGTTTACCTGTGACAACCAGAGCAAGAATGAAGTGTCTCTGGGCGACAGATCTGCTAGTTCACTTAACCCCTCGTTCTGCTCTGTGATGTGTAACCTCTTTGAAGATTGCCAGTCTTAACGGTGTCATCTTTGCCCTTTCAAACTGATATCGGCGAGGTACATTAGCAGATCAGGACATGTTTAATGGAGGTTCACACTCCATGGTCTGCATATAAATTACTTGAGTGTGCTGAGACACGAGAACTGAAAGATTGGTCTTGTGTCATCTCAATTAGCAATAGGGGACAAAACTTAAACTCCCATGTTCATTTCACATAATTTTTCACAGGTACAACTTACCCGAAGTGTATGAACCCAATCTCCAAAACTTAACTGAAAATCACATCTGAACATCTCTCTACATTGCAGTTTGCCTCCCTTCTGGTCTATTGGTAATATTATGTGAATAATTCTCCTTTATTTTGGTGCATCTGTTTTAGGGCCTGAATCTTGTGGGCCACATGTCTGACAGTGGTATCAATGAGCCTAAAGTGAGAAAATCAGATGCCTTCTATTTGCAGGAAGGATTGAGATGTGAAGATTTCAAAAGCTCAATAGGGAAATGAGTTACAGGAAAATATTTGAAGCCTGGAAAGTTTTGAATTAGTTGACAAGGGATTTTTTCCTATGATTTGATTTGAACAATCTCATCTGACTTCTTATTTCAAACCCATAGTGACTTATTAATACATTACCCATAACCCTTTTTATGCAGCAGAACAATTTGCTCAGCTGCATGATTACAGTGTCTGACCCACGCTCTGATTTTTCAATGATAAATACAGCTGCTGGATTTTGGCTTTAAAAAGGGCATTGCAGAAAATGTCAGAACTGGGAGCAGAACTTAGCCTTTGCTCTACTAAGTAGTTGGTAGAAAACTAGGCAAAAATGGAATGGCTTTTGTAAGGATGACTTTCTTCATTTTTTTCTGCACTATTTGCTTTTCATGTACACAGTAACAGGTACTTCTGAAGGACTATAAAAGGTATGGCTTTAAAACTGTGTTAAAGCAATGACTGTGCATTATTAAATTGAAGTGGATTTTTGTTCAGCAGTCTTTAATCTAAATTTGTTTTCTGTACATAATCTTGGATTTTTGCCTGCTGTGCTCTGTGCAGGATTGTGAACCTTGTGGTTTCTACCTAACAGAAAAATATAGGATTTTTTCAACATGGGCAGATTTTGAACAAGAGTTCCTTTTGATTGGGATCTTCCTGGAAATAGTTGGTGTGGAAGCTCTCCAAGGATGAGAAAAGTATTGAACTTCCTCTGCCACATCTCAGAGGAATACCCTAACTGGGAGAACATTACCTATAAGGGAAAGCTCTTTCTCTCCCTGACCATATCTCTAAAATTTTGACCTTACAACGATTTGATAAAACCAGTTGGGTTTATACAGAAGAATGATTTGGATTTAATGAAATCTGGGAATAGATGCAGGCAATTCTAGGGAGGATTTCTGGGGACGATACCAGGTGCCTGAAGAATTTTAGAATCTAGAATGGTGGTCTTAAAGGTAAATTCTAGAGTTGTGCTTAAAATGTATTTCTTATGTATCTAGATCCTTTTCTGGCCCTGGACATTCTTGATTGCCAGTTTCCTTATCTTCTTTTTTCTCTGTCCTTGTCATGATCCATTGGGACTGTATTACCACTTTGATTCTGCTTCCATAATAGATGACTTAAAATCTCTTTTTATTTAATTTTCTCTTTTAGCTAGTCACATCCATTTAAGTTCCTGATACAAATTTCTGAGTGCTTTGTAAAGAATTTATTTTGTTGTTCTGCAAAGTACAAGGAAGTGGCCTGTACATATTTTGGGTTTGGGGGCTGGGGGGGCGTTGCTTGTTTTTCCTAGAGTAACCTGGCATGCTATTTATTTATGTCAAGTGAGATTCTTCGAGGCTGAGAAGAGCTGTAGCTTTGATAGTATAAAGTCTGAGAGTCATAACGAGGAGATCCATTTCTCATATTATCAGGAGGCCTTCATGTTGCCTGAAGGAAGAGGGAGGTCGTGTGCATAAGAGAGAAGGAAATTAATTTCCTTTCTTGTGCCTTGGCATTGTGTGAGAAAATAACACATAGCAAGTTTTGCAACCTGAAATATTTCTTTCTGCCCAGGTAGGATTTAACATAATTCTAAAGCGGGATTGTTCAAAATATCAGTGTCTGCTGGCTATGAAGTAAGGCTGCATCCGTACCCATTTTAATCTTGAAATGAGGAAATAAGAAAAAATATTATCCTTATTATACACTACACGACAAAATGTTCCGGCTGGGGGGTGAGTGAGGCTAGAACACACGTTATGATACCTGAGAGGCAGAGTATCTGTCCTTCTGATGAAAACCAGTAGATCCACTTTCGTCTGGAAGCAGGACATACCATAATTCAATCAGTTGTACAAAATATGACATTGCCATTTAATCAAGAAAGTAACACTCTCATCCTTAATCCAAGGCTATCTGGGTGCCCTCTTATCTCAGTGTTTGTGGAGAGAACAACACAGATTAAACAGCAAAGTCACTGAAATTACCCTGGACCAAATTCTATAGACCTGATAACAAGAACTTAAATTTGTCATCTACACTGGATGAAGGATATTGTGGCTGGCATTCAGCTCAGGATTGTAGTCACTAAAATGTCAGTACCTGCATTGTAAGGTAGATATCTAAGTTCCTTTTATTGTCAGTGAGATTTAGGGAATAAAATTAATGAAGTTTTAGAGGGGTTTAGCTTACTGAATTAATATGCACACTTTGTCATCTGGAAAGCTCCTCAGCCTCCAGACGTGCTGAACTCCTATCAGGTCTTTGCTGACTGTAATGAGAGATTAGACACCCAGCCCGTTTGTAAACATTTATGTTTTGTTTCTAACTTGGAACAAAATCCCACCTTTGGGCTCAGTCCACTTGCCCAACCGTAACTTCCCAGCATCACTTGCGATGCCCTGCATTGTCTGAGACACCAGGACAAGACTGCCATATGTGACACAGGACCCACAGGAACCCCGAGCCCTTTCACAGTTCGAGAGCAGGTGTCATCTGAAAGGCACTCAGGAGTCTCCCTAATAGCACTAGACATCTATGTCAGCAATTGCATCACATTCTTTAGATCTGTATTTCTATAAAAAGTAGCATAACCATTTTTCATATCCTTTTTTATCCTCCAAATATAATCTTTTCTTTGCAGAACATTTCAGACTGATGTATCATTAGTTATTAAATACTGCTTAGGAAATGTTAAAAGGAGAAAGGAAAATGCAAGATGAGATAAATGAAAGTGGGAATGAAAAGATAAGATAAAAAAAAGATGAAAAATAATCTCCAATGACAACATGAGAATAACCCAAACCTGTTACTTTATTTTTATTTTTTGAAGGACTAATTTCAGGGCATTACAGATTCTCTAGACTGCCAAATTTCTCAACAAATTACTTTTAGCAACTGAATGATGCAGAAAAAATTTTTGAAGGATGTCAGGTAAGTGTCTTCTCTCACACTTGTCAGATAAACAGATTGCAGAGAGTTGTAACATCAGAAGGGTTAAACTGATTATCTAGTATCAGTCTAGGACAAGTCCTTTCCTCACACTTTGTTCTCTGAAATAATCCTATTAAAATAAGAAAATTTATTACGTACCTATCTTCCCAGATTTTATCAATATTGAAACCTTTTAAACAGAATATGTGATGAAATAAAGCCTACTCACCAATGTGGTAAAATATAATAGACATCAAAGCTGCTAAAAGCCCTCCTAAATCAACGTAGCAGCTCTGCAGCAATTTCTAGAACAGAAGGCAAAAATCTCCTTAATATTTGATAAATGAAGGAAAATGTATAGAAGCAGATTTATAGGATAGCACATTTACACTCTTAAAAGACCTTCATTATGTCATTAACACCACAGTGATAAAAAGCACTTCCATCATTCATCAACCACATTGTGTCTGTCCTGCCGTTAAACAGATGGAATAATCCCTGATCCAAATTCCCAAAACTTTTAGAGTACACTTAGTTTCATTTTCCTGCCCTAGGCTAATCCATTTAACAACCCATCATAGCCAAGTTGGCCAGATCTTCAAGTTGAATATGATGATTAAGAAACAGAATGAAAGTGACCTTTGTTCTCTCTCCTCCTTGTCCTACTGAAGCCGAGCATGTAACATCCAAAATAAGTCCAGCTTTTTATACTTTCAAGGACATTCAGGAATTTGCCAGCGTTAGTAAATAAAAAATTCACTTTCTATTTCAGGATTAATTCTTTCATTATTTCCATAGTTTATAACGTGCTGGTTACTGACGTTTAGTAGATAGACAGATTTGCTTAGAGTTGCTGCCAACCATTGCTTGACCGTTCTTTCAACCATTTTAGTAACTGTATTGCTTCAGTCTACACGTCCCACCCTCTGTCAGGAATACATTTTGTACAGTAACGTGCAGAACAAGAAGATGCGTTCCAAAGAAGGAAGCTTGAGTTAAAAAAACTCAAAAGGCTAAGGACAGATTTTCCTTTTGTTTTGAAATATCTGTTTGCTTCTATCCTCACAGGTGTTCCTCAGCTCTGCCTAATGACATATCTTTATCCTTCAGGTGCTGAGTTTCTGTCAGCTGCCATTTAACAAGCTGTCTCAGTTTGGATACCAGCTAAAATTGAAAAAAATATGCTAAATCGTAGCTCAAGTTAGTTCCAGATGCTCCCAAATATCTCAAATCCTGAAATTATGCAAAAAAACCCAAAAAAGATTTACCAGTCATATTCTAAACAGAAGGGTCCAGGGATGATAAGTCACAGACAAGTCACATATAAGCACGAGTAGTACAGAAGATATTTTACAGATGTCCCCAGTATTTGGGGGGTTAGGTAGGATATAGGCAACCCGTGCTCCGCCGCCTGCTCTGCTTGCATCGTAGCAATGATTTCAGCACCGGTCTTTCACATTTCAGTCAGCCAGGCTAGTGATCAGACTGTTGGCTGTGCTAGAACAGTACATCTGTCTCCTATCTGGAAGCTGCTCCAGTTTAGAGATGAGTACTTGCATATTCATTAGAGTACAAACTTGAACTCATCCCAGGAAAGATTTCTATGCATTAGACTATAAAATAAAATTTTTTTTATAAGCTCATGATTGTTCACATTGTTTTCTAAACTAAAGTTCAAATGGGGAGGCTGAGGGTGGGCCCTCTCAATTGGATGCCAACGTATAAGAAGCAAGAAATCTTATTTAAAATGTAGTTGATCTTTGATGTTTTCTGCGGGATGTTTACAATGCTCATCTCCTGCAGATAAGTTATGCTCTAGATTTAAGAATACTCTAGTCATTTCCCCTTCCCGTCCTCCGCTTCTGTTTTAGCAACAGCTACAGAAGCAAACAGTGTAGTTAGATGAAAAAGAAAACAAAACCAAAAAATACGCAAAAAACCAAAACCACAGAACAAAACAGGAGAAAGTTAATGCTAGATGAAAAAACATGGTAAAAGGAGAGGGAGGAACATGTCTACCTATCTCAGAGACCTATCAGGCTTTGATGACAGTCTGTTTAGGTGGAATGAGTTTTGAACAAAGAAAGAGCAGTCGCTCAAAGCACACTGCACTTTCAAGCCTCAGTTCTGCAGGTGGTTAAACAACAGATGATCTTGGATATCTGATCGAATAAGGGCATCTCGTTTAGTGCGTAGACATCCCTCCTTCGTTCTTTTCACTTCCAGCTGCCTTAGATGACCCATTCAACTGATCTGGGAGTATTAACTTTATTTAGTGCCAAACTGCTTCCCTTCATTTTATGGCAAATCTCGCAATCTACCTTAGATAGGAATACAGTGCACTGCAGAATTTCCGAACATAAAGTGCTGTGCTAAGATGTTTTTTACACAGTAAATCAAACATTTATCTTGCAACCAAGACCTGCTCTCCTGATCAACTACTTACTGGGTCTTTATGCATCTCATATTGTTTACTTCTCTTTTCCCAAGTGGGCAGAGAACCGTAGAGCTGATGAGATGGAGGAGAGTGGCTGTTCGTCCTGTAATCTATGGTAAACATTACACTTGAAATGGCTGATTAGTAAGATGTCCACTGATGATACAGATGAATTTTCATTTTGTGGCTGGAATAACAATACAATATTAAAATTCTTGGAGACTTGTAGGTCCTTCTGATGGATAGATGTCCCTTGCTGCTTTTTTTTCTTTAGGGAAATTTTTCATCTTCTGTTTCAAGTGATTTGATTCTCTGTTGATGTATCTCTATTTAAGGGTCCTTTCCCTCTCACTTCTTCTGTTTCTGCTTTCAGAACCTCTCTCTTTCTTTCCTTGGGGGCCTATTTCTCTTTGTTCTGTCTCTCATTTTCTGTGTCTGACTTGTCTGCTCCCGCCTCTCTAAACGTACAGTGTGATAGATGGAACATGACCAGAGAAAAAAAGAAAGTTTCAGTTCTCCCAGTGAGTGGAAAGGTGACCTGCAAATGTCTGAACAAAAAAAGGAAGGATATTCATTGTTATGTGCTGAATATTCTGCACAGCAAGAGACACAGCACATTTAGAGACTGCACAGGAGATGGTTCAAATACTATCTACTCCATAGTCCATCCCATTAAATTTGAGCTCAGTTTATGTCTTGGTCTCCATCTGTATATGAATATATGTAAAATAATCTCTGCCAACAGAGGGCCTTATTCAAAACATACGGAAGCTTTTTCTTTTTTCCATTGTTTCCAAAGGGGTTTGGATCCTCAGATTCATTTGCCTTTCCTGCTATGAATTGAATTGTATACTGCTCAGACAAAAAAAGAACCAAGGGATCTGATCCTTTCATATTTCGTATTTCACATTTTCAGTCTCCTAAAAACACTTGCAGCAGCTTTTTATGTCTATGTTTTAAAACTGTAGAGTCTGCTCTTGGAGAATTTTAATGATTTTTAACTATTTGAGGACAAAATAAATACAATAAAGCTGAGACAAAATATTTTTATTCCTGGATGGCAAAAAAAAAAGTTTTTCTAACCAGATCTCCTTCTGGAATTTGGAAATGAATGTGCGCTCTCCAAAAAACCCTTTGGTTTCTCTAATAATATGTATATGTAATTTTCAGTTTTTTCATGTCATGTTTCATGGGAGGACAGTTTGGGGATAACGTCTTGACAGCTTGAACGTCACAGCTGCCAATTCAATAGCACAGACTTTGGAAGTTTTGAGATTCAAACTACAGACAAATAGTAGGAGGCTATTGCTATGGAGCCAGGAGGTGACCTTTTACAAGAGATCTATTTCCCAAACCTGTGAGTTTTTGCGTTTTTGGAAACATCAGTGGGGAGGTGGCTGTTTCAGAGCTGACCAGGGGTTGCATGCCCTGAAGGTACCGAGACCGACTGTGAAAAACATCCCACAATAAGATTTTGCCAGTTTAGAGCCACGGGGGCTACTCCCATGGTGGAGCTACTCTGGAGAAATCACCCATGGAATCTCCCTGGGTATTTGGAAACTGCTTCTTATAAAAACCTATCCATGTTTTGCCAGATTGTCTGAACAAATACTTTTCTACAAAGCATTGCCTTCTTGATTGATAGGTAGGGGTGATTTCTCCTTTTTTTTTTTTTTTTCGTTGGTGTTTTGTTTTTTTTTTTTAAATTGAAAAAGTATTTCACTGGAAATTTCAACTAGCTGTAATAGAAACTGCAAATTCTTTTCACATATGCTACCTCAGAGTCACCAACTGGCATGGTAAATAAGTAACAGTTTATAATACGAAGCAATCTGAGAACATTCCCCAGCCATTAACACATGGAAGGCATGAATATTCATGAACCATTTGCAGGTTGTTATGTTGCATATTTTCATTTTGTAACAATTATAAAAAATATTATTAGAGAGGTTTTAAATGTGTCAGAGAAGCATTTGGCACAGCCATTTTCACAGGGCTGTTTATTTTGTGGGTTTGTTGTTTTTTTTCTTGCGTTTTTTTTTAAACAATAAATTTTATTAATAATAAGTTGATTTGCTATGAGGGGATTCAACTTACACTCAGTTGATGTTTTTCTATTTAAAGTCTTGCTCAGGAATTCAATGCCTGTGTTTTCAGAGGGCATCACCAAAGGTTTAAACATGGCCTGTTCTCTCCTTCACTGGATCCACTTAAAGTGAAATGTGCCCCGTTCAGCTAGAGGACCAAAAATGGCAGAATAGTCATTCAGGAGTGAAAAGGAAAAAAAGTAACGGTTTGAATAGTCATAAACTCTGGGGAGTGCCTAGCCCCAAAGGTAGCACCCTGAGCTGCCCTGCCTGCAGGGATGTTAGCATCACTTTCGAAGGACAGGGCAGTAGCAGTAAGCACTTCCTCTGTTGAGTACTAGCAGAGGCAGCTCAAGGGGTCTCAGCAGGACTAATCCGGATCAAACAATTGTGTCCTCATGACCTTGCGATAGTTCCTTTATTGCATTGCTGAGATGGGACACACTGAAACCGTCACTGTGTAACAGTGGCCGAGACTAAGGGGTGACTGAAGAGTTTAAACAGCAGATTGTCAAAAGTTCTCCTTTTTACTAACTTCTCTCCTACTGATTAACTTTCCTATGTTCTCAGAACTGAATCCAGTGCCTTGCTGTAACAGCCCGAAGTGTCCGTAATCTCTGTTATGGCATTAACAAGCGCTGTTTTACAGTGTGTAAATCCACCCACTGCTGCTGAGAAACCATCTCATAATCTCACTTCAGATTCTCAGAAGCATTCTTTTAATCTCTAGTCTAAATTTATTTTTGTTGTTTACCTCAACTTTTTCTCATTTGTCACTTCCTGTCTGTCCTCGTAGATCGCTTACAAAGAGCAATCATGTCCCCTCTCCATCTCCATATTGGTAAAGCAGTGGTGTAGCAAGCAAGTAGTTCTCCAATTCTTCTTGTAGAGTAAGTCTTCTGTTCCAAATTACCATTTTCTTGCTCCTGTTACAGTTATGCTTCCTCTGTTTTTACAAATAACCTGACCAGAACTGTGTGTTTTGTGCTTATTGACGCTTCACCACAGTCACGTATAGCAGAATGAATAATTCCTTATCTCAACAGTAAAAAAAATCTAGGATTATATTAGCTTTTTTTATGCTTCCTATTCTTTCTCATCTTCTATCATTTCCTGTTAATAAACTCTCAAGGTATAGCAATAATTTTTCTTAGTAGATGTACATGTCTTGGCACTTTACATGACTAGACTTTTTTAATTTCTGTTATCCTAAGAGTTGAGCAGGTCTGTTTCTTCCTGTCTGACATTTTTCTCCTCATTTTATTGACAGTGCTTCCTTACTTGCTGCCAAACCAAATGATCAATTTCCTACCTTTTGTGCCAGGGTCACTGATGAAAATATCAAGTAAAGTTAGTTCCAAGGCTGATTCTCAAAAAATGCCTCTGAAGTGTGCTTCCAGACAGGAAGCTCTTCCTATCGCATGATCCATTTCCATACACCTTTTAACAGGATCTTTCGGACCTGACAGCTTTTTAGCAATCCCATTTTATTCTGTTTCTTTAAAAATTCTCCATGTGGCTCATTATATGAAACACTTTACCCAAGTCCAAAGAGATGAGACCTTGAGCGCTGTATGTCTGCAGAAAATAATTTCTGTTGCAATAAAAGCATAGTGGGTTAGTTTGGCATAGTCTATGCTCAGTAAATTCATGTTCCGTTTTATCCCATAATCCATTTAGCTTCATGTCTTTCATTAATTTTTCACTTGAAAATGTGTTCTACATCCGTAACCTATTACTGCAGTCAGCTTAATTGATCTATTCTTCTTGAATTCCTTTTTCTTCCCTCTTGTAAGTAGAAATACTGTGCTTGCTAATCTGTAGCCAGTGTCCCACGTTTGTTAGATTTTTTTGAAAATCTGATGGTCACGTCTGTCAATTCTGTCACGCTTTGAAATTTAGTCAGCTCACCCCCTAGCTGAGATTTGCTTACATCCTTAGATAAAATCTGTTCCAAACTTTCATCCCCTTCATCCATTCTACCTTTAACCCCAGAGTTCAACCTTGGTCGTTTCTGTCCTTGTAACAAAGTGTTCTGAACACCATCGTGAGCAAAGTGAGACAAATCTCATTCAGACAAACCTCCGGAGTGGTGTTAAATCTACAGAAAACAAGTAGTTCCTGGCTGGGGGAAAAAACCCCAAACAAACAAAAACGACATAACATTGGTATGTTAAGACTGAAAACAGCCACATTTGGAGATGAGCTGAAACTTCCCAGCATCACAGGCAAATCCACCTTCTACTAACAGGAGTGAGGGACGGGGACCGGCACCTGCTCTGGGAACGGGAGGAGAAAAGGAAAAGGGCAGAGTCTGGGCACCACTGAGCCGCGCCTCCTGGGCAGCCGAACTGACCAGCACGAGCATGACAAGGGCTCAATCACCGTCCTGCAATTCTTCCAGTACCCACGGTTTCTTTGGGAGCCATAGAAGAGTTGGGGAAGGAGATCGATATGTTCACAGATCTCTGGCCAGAATGGTGTCAGGAGTTATCTTGGACATCCCTGGAGCCCAGGAGTCCCTCCAGTTTACATCCTTTACATCCCCGCATCTTTGAAGTTCTCTGAGATCCAGAGAGAGATGTATTTCTATAAGTGTAAAGGAAGAAATTATATTTAAAATATCTTTTAAAGCTTAGATAATTTAGCAAACTGCAGTAAAGTCCAGGAGCACTGCAGTGGAGTAGAAAGGAGTGATGGGGACTTCAGCTTCTTTTTTACTGCCAGCAGCATGCATCCCTGCAACAGTTAGATTAGGAAACATCTTGCCCCTCTATCATTTATTGATATCTGTTTTCATAAATGTTCCCTACATCCTCATCACAAAAGCTGACACAGATAGAGACAATAATTTATATTCTGATTTTGGAAGGCAGTTCAGGAAATATGTTCCCTTCTTTGCCCTGCATTTCTTTTGTGAGCTTCTTTTACCCTCTTTTGTTTTGTTATAAAACTGGGAGATTAATACCCCATTCCTTCTATGTTTTGTCAGACTTGTCTAAACAGATGGCAAATTCTCTGGGGCAAATTTTGCCTCCAACTATGTGCCTGAGCTGGGCCTGTTATTTGCTAGTGATAGTAATCAAAGACAAAAATGTTAATCCCACTTCCTTTTTTGTTTACTTGAAAGAGGTGAGCTGACATGAGGAAATGCTAGGCTAGGTTTTTAAGTATAAATCAGCACAAAATTAGCACAAAGCCAATGTATCAGTAAGAACAAGGGTTTTATAATCCTTTTGCTATTGAAAAGTATTTTAAGAGCAATGAAATAGTATTATTTTGTTAAGAGATTTGTTTGTTTGTTTGTTTTTAAATTGCAGTCATGCAAGTAAACAATGCAGCATCTCATCCACAGGTGCAGGGGAGAAACAAACTGTAATTTTAGTATGTTATGAAGAAGATGAACTACATCTTCCAGAACACCACAAAAATCTCTTCCTTGCATTTTTGTCTGTGGTTTATATCACTTAAATGACCCAAACTCTATTTTGTAGCATCCTTGATGTTTCCTTCTATCTCATAAATGCCCAGTAAAATGGAAGCAGCTTGTAGTTTCAATTCAGGGAACTGCAGTTATGTGCTTTACTCTGGGATCAGATTGCAAATCAGTCATATTTTTGTCATATATTTCTGTAGGCTGGAGCTTAACTTATTTCTCTCACTTAAAAAAACTTCCAAATCTACATCCTGATATCCTTTTTAAAAAATAATTTAATCTGAAACAGTACAACATCCACATAATCCACGAAAAAGTGAGCATATTAATCTCTGAATGATCTGAATTACCTGTTCATGCTGAGGTAGAGAGATTTCTCCAGCACAAAAGAGTGTTTTTTACAAATGAGGATAGTTTCTACTTACTTACTGATCAGTCATCTGAAAAAAGCAGTATATAAAAATTGTCTTAAAAAGCTGATAAACAAACACAAGTATAATTTATGGAACCATGCTAAATAATTTGTCTAAAAAATACCACTTCTGAATTGATCTGCTTTTGGTTCTCATAGGATTTCTCACAGGCAGTCTCAGAAATCTGATTCCACAGGAAGCTCCCTAATTTTCAGATGTAACAATAGGCGTAATCCATTCCAGAGCAGGGTGAAAAAACAGCTTCTGATTCAGCCACCATGGTGGAAAATGAGGATTAGTGAGAAGAGATGTGGGCATGATCTGGGTATAACTGAAATAGGTGTTGGGAGTGGGAAGGAAGAAATGGGTACTGCAACAAGTGAAAATATCAACAACATTATAGGGAATATTCGGAATAAACCTGAAGTTACCTGCTTTACTTCAAGTGCTTCATTTCTGGATTATTTAATCTCTTTAATTATTAGTTAATTTGCCAATTTAAAAATTAAAATGCCCTTCTGAGTTGGAAAATGGAAGAATATTAATGCAAGAATGTCAATAAAGAAAGATGCTGCCTCCTTTTTCAGGCAACATCTACATGTCAAAAATTTTTTAGACTTAGAAATGTGTATATGTCTTTACCTTAAATTTGAATGCTTTGGTATGGTACAAACAAAGATTCTGAAAATTGCATGTAAATGTAAACTACAATTTAGGGAGAATTTAAGTTTCTGAACCTACAGATCGTTATTCAGAAACTCCTCCTGGCCGATTCAACACCTGACAGAAGGTAATGATTCAGATCACAAACGCAGACACCTGATTGTGGACCATCTGTGTGCAAATGGCGCTCTCAATTCCACTGTGTGGGCACCATGCAGCAGCCTAAATATAGGAACCTAGTGTTGTTTGCTGTGTTGTGGAACGTCCAAGGCACCTGCATAAGGCTTTTAAAAAATGACACAAGACCTAGAAGTGACTCATATACTTCTGGAGCAGCAACTGGAGTCTAGAGGAGCTATTTTAAGGCTTCTCAAACAGCATGAAATGCCTATGTATGGGTAATGAATTTTATCCTCTTGACTCTGTCTGTTATCTATAATGCAAGTTTAGATGATCAGGTCATACATGCCTGGTGTCTTCAGGTGCGCTGAATACTGCCCAAAGTGACTCTAGGTCTGCTATACACACTTAGGTGCCTACAGTTTGGATGCAGTGCCTACAGGCAGCCTTCCTGTCCTGCTTTTCTTAAACATCTTTGCCCTTCCTAAAGCCATTTTGGAGCCCCAAAGCAGGTGCTGTTCAACTTGAATCAGCTGTTTAAGCACAGGTTTCTAGTACCATTACAGATGCTTTAAGGAATCCTGCCTGGCCTCAAGGTCTCCCATATAACCTTCCATCGATGGCAGCTGTGGTCTTGAAAAACCCAGATAAAAGAGAGGATAATTTAATCATTCTTTTACATTACATCATTACTTATTTTTCCTCTTGCCTTGAAGGGATTCAGAATTGCATTCTCCATTTTGTTGAATAATGTTCGTAATGAGGCTATCAAATAGATTGAAGGAAGAGCGGGACTACAGTAGATTCAACTTTGTGTTGAGCTGAATCATTGTACAGCTAAGTGATCATGGCTGATAGGGCTGAAAGAGATGAAACAAAGCAGAGTTTAGCTCTGGAGCCCACAGAGGATAAGACAACCAGACAGGAGATCCTGCTTGTTTGCATTAATTCTGTTTTCTTTAATAACTTCCCACTTTATACAGCATATAAAAAAAACCAGAAGGCAGAACCAGTGACCTGGTGTTCTCCATTTTCCCAAATAATCAGGGATTTCCATTCCTATAGGCAAAAAACTTCAAAAGAAAGCCTCAATGCAACAGATTCAAACACACATAGCCACATGAACGCAGACATCTGCATGCACATGCATGTGTTCGTACGTGAACTGAATATCCTGGATTGTGTGGAGAAGTGTGCTGACAAAAATGGGAAAAAAAATACAGATTCAAATGCTCATGTTGAAGAAACAGGACAGGGAATGACCCCCCTGCCAGCTCTCTGCCATCAGCGTGCAACGCAACCAGCAAGCCGGGTGTCTGATCTCTTTTACAAGCTGCTGGGACAGCTGATAAAAGTCTGAAAGTAGCTGGTTTTTCTTCATTTTCATGGTGAAATGTATGCCTTGCACAGAATACTTCCAATTCCAAAGAAATGTAAAACGCACAAGCATAACCCATCAAAGAGCACAAGCAGATCTGCCTGCTTTTAGCAATTTTTTTAAGCTCTGTAGCAGCACCTTGTGCGTTCTGTTGCACCCATGATGCATAACGAGGCTCCAGATTAACCACTGCTTTTTTCAGAACTGGTTTAAACTGCATCAAAGCATCCACCATGTTATTTACATCCTCACCTTTACTGCTGCAATGGAAGAGTTTCACATTCAACACCTCCTCTGTCGTATCCAGTTTGCATGTAGCTTTTGTGACGGAAATCAGGCCAAGAGGTGTCACAGACATCGAGGCATATATTCCGGTGCAGTCAGACTGTTCAATAAGGTCTTATTTTAATGTCTCCAGCACTCTTAGCCCACAGCAGAACAGGGGAATCGCATTTTATTTGCATTTTTTCCATTCCTCTAACTTTCTTGGGGAAAAATGTTGGGGAAGGCTATCAAGCTTTAGCTGTTTTATAGTTTGCCTTCATTATTTGCCATCGATAAAAGGTTTCGTTATTTTGACAGGTTCATATTCATGCTGATAGAGAGCAGTAGTAGCTTATATTCACATTGGTGAACTTGAAAAATTACTCTGTTAAAACAGTCTTTCCTCCTGCTGGTTTTTAGGCATTAGGCATTGACTGCAAACTGCCACGTGGATATTTATTCTTACCGGTAAAACATTTTCTTTTCTGTTTTTTTTTTGTTTTTTGTTGTTCTTTTTTTTTTTTAATAAACTCCAGAATTTACAAAGTTGGGTAAAAAAAATAATCATTATTATTTCCTTTTTTGTTTGTCCTTCTCCCTTATATATTTACACATCCAGAATCATGTACGGGCAGAGCATATCTTGATAAAATAATATGCGTTAACTTTACTAGTATTGAATTCACAAGACAGGCTTAGTAAATTTTTTGTAGCTCTGTCAATAAGTCAGGAGGACTGGCTGAAGAGGTTGGCACTGAGGGCTATCTGCTTCTTGATTCAAGGTCACTAGTGATTATTTTCCAGCACAGTAAGAAAGTTCTAACCTTTTTTATTTTTTTCTCTCCTTTGCATGGGAATGAAAGCAGGACTTTTCGATGTGTGACATTTAGGAATGGTTCTGTCTTTCTCTCTCCCCTTCCAAGATTCAAATAGGTTCAAAGACTGTTTCTTCTGCATCATGATCAGGGCATACATCATACATCAGAGATGGAAGAGGTGCAAGTCCAGGTCTCCTGTCCACGCAGAGTTTTCAGTCTGGTCTTTCGACATCTCAGGACGGCCTCTTTCTGGTTTTGCTCAGAAAATCTGCAGTGGATTTTAAGGATATTTTACATATGAAAATTGCAACAAAACTGGTGCATAAAAAAGTTTTCC
Organism: Phalacrocorax carbo; assembly: GCF_963921805.1. Classification (NCBI taxonomy): domain Eukaryota; kingdom Metazoa; phylum Chordata; class Aves; order Suliformes; family Phalacrocoracidae; genus Phalacrocorax; species Phalacrocorax carbo. The sequence continues at coordinate 6,008,554 of NC_087516.1, read as the reverse complement.
TGTCAAGAAATCAGTGTTTTGTTGCAATTGTCTTGAGTTTAATGAGGTATCCAAGCAGCTAAACAGAAGCATAAGTTTTCCTTGCCATTTCCAGCAGTGATATCCATCATGTCACCAAGAACTGTAAACAATCAAAGAACAGAAACTAAAGATGAAAGAGGCTTATTATTTATTTATTTTTATATTTACAAGCTGTAATAGAAGAGAACCTAAGCAGCGCCCCTTTGCCCTTGGGGAAAAAGTCTATGTAGGGAAAAAAAACCAACTGGAAAATAAACCCCACAAAGGAAAATACAGACCTGTAATTTCTGACAGAACCAGTGATCTGATCCCATAACAGATATATGAAAAGAATTCACCGACTTCCCTGCGGTAACCGCAAGCATACACATGATCCCCCATATCAATACCTTTCAACCCCAGTAACTACAACTCTGTCTTGAAAAGTGGTGATTTGGAGAAAGACCTGGAGACGGTGGCAGAAAAATATGTCAGTATGAACTACAGTTTTTTAAAAGAGAAAAGGAAAATGCTAGCTTAGTCCTTAGATGTATAAAAAAGATATCAAAATCCAGATGCGGAAGTCATCTTTCCTTTAGGTCTAGGACTACAGGAAGCAATGCTGCATAAAGGTCTCAGTCTGCATTAGAGAAGATGTTCCATGAATGCTGAAGGAGTGTGGCAGTAAACCTTTTGATTTGTAGATCCAACGATCACCTCTCTGAAATGTTACCTGAGACATTATCACTGAAGCCTGGTATCTGTTTGTGGAAAGCAGGTCTGCTATTGAATAAGGGTAGGAGCAGATTTAACCTGTTCAGATTCATAGATTAAATAACAATAAAACACAATGGTTTGGAATATAAATTAGACATCTTTCGCAGTAGGGGATAAAAAGAAAATAGCTGAAATAGATGAAATTCCAGAAAAGCTCACTGAGATTCTAGACTCAGAATTACTGGGTCCCTTCAAACAAGAGTAGACATTCTGGCTTTTAGGGAGAGGAGGGGCCAGGCTCCTTTAGCGCAGCAGTCTCTTCTGAGCTTGGAGATTGGGAATCTGTGAATTGCTTTCAACATATTTATGGCATTTACAAATCAGCATTAACAGGACAGTTTCAGCTAAATTTCATGTTTCAAGGCTTCAATCTACTTCCTGAAGGGGTCAGTAAGGCACTTAGTTTTCTGTCTGCTCTGTCTTTCTAATGCCCCTAAGCCTTTCACAGTCCCTGCCATAACCCTGCTGCTAATATGGCCCTAAGATGCTACTGTTCGTGTTTAGTTGGGGGATTTTGGTCCCAGCACATTCTGTAGTGCTTGTTGCTACAGGTAGCTTCTTTACCTGATGTCTTTGTAACCTGTCTTCACTTCTTGCACTACCTGTGTGGTTGATACTAATTAGTACCAAATTTTCAGAGTATCTCACTGATTACAAACCTTCTATTAAATTCCTCAAATGTCTTGCAGGTTAATTTAACCCCCAGTTAAAATCAGACGTTCCGTTCCCCCATCCTCTTTACCACTATTTGCGCAGACTCATGTACACACATGGTCTTGGTCTCATCTATATATGTTATATTAGTCTTGTACATACATATGTGGTCTTGTCTCTTTTATTTGCCCTTATACAATGGAGACAGTTTTTCATCAGTTTGTGCCTATGGATTTTTGAGCAGGTGATGTTCTTACAGGTTTACCCATCAGGAATAAGTTACGCCAAATGATGTGGTTTTATGACCTGACAACTTTCCTTGAATTGTCCTTTAAAATTGCCTCCTAGAACTGTATCATAGAACTATATACTGTTTGCTGTGAGCGCCAACAACATCCTTTTTTCCTTTAGAAACAGAAGGTGAGGGCTAAGCATTATTTAAACTGAAGGTGCATGTCCACCCAACCTGTAAGGACTGACAACAGATACATGCAATGTGGTCTCTAAGAAAGGGTTTGCAACAGCTGGAGGAGGGAAGTGGTTTAAAAAGGAAATAACAGGAATGAGAAACAGAACTTGATTTTAAGGAACAGCTCAACGTGCTTATGGCATGTATTGTACTTTGTGGCACCAGCAATACAAAGAGATGTGTCTAAACAGGTCAGGAAGATGCTTACAACCTATATCCTTGGGTAGAGGGCCCAGGGGCATGTAAAGGCCCTCCTGTAATTGCTGGGCATGCTTACCCCTTGAAGCTGGGGAAGGAGGGACTGATTCCAGGACTGCAATAGCTGCTGAGCCTGAGAACCTTCAGGCTGTTTTTGCAAAGAGTAAAGAATCTGGAGGGGAACGGCGGTGGTGCCGCTCTCACCAGGCTCTGAGGTGTCGTGCACAGAAAGCCAATGCTACACTGCAGAGACAGAAAAGGTCAGCTCTCAGCAAAAGCCAAGAAGGCAGCGCGTGGGGATACGGCCCTGCTCCGCTGCACGGCGGAGCGCAAGCTTCACTGACATGGGCGCATCAGGAGTATCGTTATGAAAAAACAGCAGCAGTGTCAGTTTGTGAAAGGTTTTTACAAGTATTCTATATGCTGGTTACAGCAATCAGAATGGTTTTTTCCTCTCTCTGTCTCTCTATCATAGAGTAATTGTCAGTGGTTTAACTATATCCTGGGGGGAAAAAAAGAGCATATTGTTTATGCTTTAGCAGCCTGAGGTTCCAGGAAAGTGTGTTCTGGGAGATGTATGTTGCAGAATGCCCTATAAGTCAGTGCCTGAAAAAAGGGAAACTGGGACCTTGGTTATTTTACTGTTGTCAGGTGCATCAAAATGTCTTATCTTTTAAATGTGCCAATAAAGATATTCTCCTCGCTTGTAGCATAATTATGAAATTTTATTATCATGATTGCCTGATATTAAATATTTACTTTCCAGTTGCTGCACAAACACACAATGCCAGATAGATCCCTCATACAAAGCAACCTATACAGAGTTACAGTGTGGTGGAAATCACAATGAGGCAAAAGCAGTTTTCCTGGTTCATTGATAATGTTTCTAAACCAACACTGGAAATGTTTCTAAAAAGGAATATGCCCAATAGGACTGATCAGATTGAAGTACAGGGTGAATGTTTAATACTCTGAATAGCTTGATGTTTTAAAATATGCTATATGTTTCAAATCAAGTTAAACAGTTTCAGAAGAGGACTGTGAAAGCTTTTATTTCTTCAGTGTTTAATGCCTTCCTGTTGATTTTCATATCACTGGACAAAAGAAATCAAACAAGAAAGACTAAATTTCAAACAAAAACCCTTTAAATTTTGTTCCCTTACAAGTATACCTATTTTCAGTAGTAGTTGACCCATGCCTTCAGTTGCACGTTACTATGAAAACTATTTTACAATGAAGAGTATGAAGTCACTTATATTGTCCAAGAGTTTTTATTATACATAACATATTATACTTCTGAAATAGGAATTTGGAAAGGACTTAAATTTTGATGACATTCTCTGGCAACTCCATTCAATTATGCCTATACTAAAGCATTTATTGGCATTTTCACTAAAAATGAGAAGTTATTTAATATCTTTGATGGGAGGAAGTGGTGCAGAATAAAGACACTTGACACTACTTTGAAGTATATAGACATAGGGAATAACTTTGTGAGACCTCTACTCTTAGCTCTCCCTAGCGCTTCTTCCATATAGAAACACACGCAGATATTACATAGAAAGTAAAACAAGTCTACAGGCTTATTTTCCCCAGTGATAAAGCTTTGCCTAACTGTGTAACATCATTCTCTCTCCTTATATATATTGCTAAAATGGATCCAACTCCCAGTGAAAGATTTCTCTGAGACCTGATTGGGAATTTTGCATGGGATTTAGTTTCTGATGGAAAATACACTGCTAGCAAAACATATACCAGTCCAAAAAGATTTTATCTTGTCTTCGTTTTCTACCACCTGGGTAAAAAAAAAAAAAAGAAATAAAAATACAATATTCTTCAAAACAGACATCTAGGAAGATAAATTTTTATTTGAAATTTAAAAATCCTGAAATGGATTTTTAACAATCTCTTCTCAGGGAAAACCTTCTTTTTGATACAATTTGAAATAAAAAATAATTAAAAGTAGGAGATTTTTTCAGAGAGGAAGGTTTCAAAATTTTTTTGCTATCTTTAGTTTCCATTGGCTCCAGCAAACTTCAGACTGAATCTGAAAGGACAGTAAAGACTTGAACGTACATAACGTCATCAGTAAGAAAGGATCACTGCCTGTATGCTGTTCAGTAATTGTCCCCAGTGCATTGACAGCAGCACTGGCTGATCTCATTAGAAAAGGTACAGAACTTGTGACTTTAATGTGTAGGGAGAGAGTATATCCCTGTACCTAAGGTGTGATTCAGGCTTTAGTTCCTGTCCCTGCTTCATGAATTGGTTTTGCTGCCGAGCAATTCAATTAGAGAAATAACCAAAGAAGCTGTTTAGAGACCTCTAAGTTAAGCATCATAATAACTAAATAGTCCTGTGGGCATCAAAACTAATGTAACCTGCTTTACTGTGGATTTCTGTCTTTTGCTTGATTCACTAGTTCGCCAAATTATACTAAGGTGTAAACTTACAAATAGCTGATCTTAAGCCTCCTTTTTACTGAGTTTCTAGGGTTTTAGTGACTTCTGAGACATTTACTATCATTTGAAATTCAGCTGAAATCAGCCACTGTGCTCAGAATTAGGGGTTGAGAGAAATTAATAGTAGTAGAAGATAAATAAAAAATAACATTCGCAATCAGGCTTTAATTTTATAGGAAAACTCCATGACAGTCCCTACCAGGTATTCAGACTATGTCATCTTTGTTCACTTAATTTACACTCAGGCTTAGATTTCATGATGAGCTCTGCGGTTTCCCCCTGCAGAGGACCAGATGGAGCATATAGCTGAGCTAATGAGGAGTCACAGTCCTTAAAATGAAGGCAGGACTTTCACCTACTGTTTGCATAATTCCTCATTAGAAGACTTGGGATTAATTTCTGAATTAGTGTGAATAGGTTTAAGCTGATGTCTGCCCTTGTAAAGCCCCGTCCACCAGACTGCAGGATGTTATACTGGAAGATTCACCATTTTTCCTGAAAATGAAACAGGAAAGAATGTAACTTTTCAAAAGTCATTGGTCTGAACAAACATTAGACAGAAAGTCTGAGAGTGTGGATTTCAATCAAAATTTCCTTTCTGAGCATCTGAATGACATTAGTCTCCTCAATCCATCTTTCTTCCGTTCTTGGATGCATAGCACCAGGTCTACAAAGAGATTGATCACGGTTTGATGAAGGGGGAGGGAATTAATCAGTTTACTGAAGTGCCTCCTACCGAGACTGAACACTTGATCCAGGGACAGCATTTTTTAGATTAAGGTTAAGCACCAATGGTAGCCACAGCTTATTGGAAAAAAATGATGAGAAAATAAAAGGGCATGAAAGGCACATGCAAGTCAAAGTTCTGTAACTACCAACACTTCATGTAATCCATTTAATAAATTTATGAAGCCCAGAATTAATGCTAGTGAGGTTCTCTGAGATTTTGACATTACTAAGAATCTTACAGAATGCCCCAAGAAGATGAAAGGAAGGTGAGTTGAATCTAAACTCAGGACTAGATAAAAATTTAGGAAGAACCTCAGGGTGTGGCCACATGTACTGTGGATAGTGCTGCCCTATAAACTCTGCAAGCAAAAAAGATAGCTGTCAAATAACCTGTTATCCATTCTGCTTCTTGAGTGCTAGAAGCAGGATGGACAGTTGAGTGTTGATTTTATAAGCCCGTTTATCACAAGCCTCAAGCATGTGCTTAATTCTTTAAATACATGGATAGCCAGTTTACCAAAGGTAAGCACCTACTCAAGTTCTCTGCTGAGCCAGGCCCAATGCTGCAAATGACCTAATTTGTTAGATCAGTATTGCAAACAAACACACTGGCACTTTTTCCCCTACTTGCACGCTATATGAATGGATTACATAGAACCACTTTCCCCCTTAGAGCCATAGAATATAAAACCATGAATGAGTCCTGCATGCACTTCTTTCTCCGTACTATGGAGTTATCGAAGTTTATAAGAATATTGACTTGGTTCTTTCCAAGCGAGCAGCTATATCAGCAGAAATCTTTCAAGTCCTGATTCTTCTGTCTGAAAAGGTTTGTTAAGGAAGTTCTTATTTTATGTTGGCATAAAGTCAGCTTAGAGGAAGGTGATGAGAGTTTCACTGTTTAAACAGTTCATGTGCATGTTTTGCTTACTCTTCACTCCAAAAATGCTGTCATAGGTGCTCAAATAATCTGTACCAACCTTTAGTCATATGAAGAACAAGACAGTTAAACTAACCTTCTGAGATTATATTGATTCATACTGAATACATCCCCCAGATGAAAGAAAGCAAGAACACAGAAAACAGACAGTGAAGTCTTTATACAAATTTGACATGGGAGTGAAGCTGTTTCACCACAGTTTTATGAAAAAATGTCTACTGTTTCCTTGTTTATGTTACAAATGTCCAAAGAGAGATTTCAGAACTTACTGAGAGATAAAAATAAGATCAGTATTAAGTATATGCTCCTTCATATTCAGATGAAGAAAAGAAGGAAAATTCATGTTACAGTATAAGTCCAATGGGAGGATGCAACATCTTTAGGAGAACAGAATTCAGATATAGTGTTTTAATGGAAGAAATAGTAAATAACAATGGTGACCTTGACTCTGAATTAAATTAAATAAAGTTAAATTCATTGGGAATTGTGTTGCCCTCCCTTCATCATGCTGCCTGCAGCATACCCTTTCTAAGACATCCATTTCCAGTAAATTTACAGTAGTTTCCTGTTTTGAGTTTTGACCTGCCTACAGGTTTTTTTAAACAATTACTGTTGGGTTGAACTGAATTGAAGTGAGTTTTATGGGGTAGGTGGGACAATGCTCGATCTGAAAGTATGGAAATAGCTGCATGTCTTAGTTGTTCACTTTGGAATGTGGTTTGTAGGGGTTTTGGTCTAAAGGTGATACAACTTCCTTCCCTTCGAGAGCTTCTTTTGTATTTTCTCACTAGTTTTTACTTGCTGGTTTTGGCACAAAGAAAAGAGCATGGGAGGGCTCTCCAGGAATGCATAACAACTTTGTCCTTTCAATCTTCATTCTTTTTGTTGCTGCAAAAGTTATTTTCTGCATTTTTCTGTGACAGTCCCTGCATGAACTTGTCTTCTAACAGAAATTTCAGCACTAGATTTCAGAGGGCATGGGGTACATTCTTGATCCCATTGAAGTGAATGGTAAAACTTTCCCTGGTCTTATGTGGGTTAAAATTTAATCATCCCTTGTGTTTATTTTTTCCAGTTTTTCACAATGAAGCCTGAAAACCTTAATTTCTCTCTCTTTCTCTCTTCCCTCTGTGGAAGCACAGGAGAGTGAATCTGTTACCACTGAACTCAAAGTTTATTATCCTGTCTTGTCCTTAATGGACTTCTTACAACCAGTACCAAATAGGTAGAAAATTGTCCTGTTCTCCTTCAATAGCACTTTATGCCTTTGTCAGATACATATTACATTGCAGAGGCAAGAGAGGAAGAAAACATGACACATTTGTCTGAATGGAGAAACTAAAATCTCACTGCAGTCCAACGTTCTGCGTCTTTTTAGTGGTAGATGTTGAGAGAGGGACTAACTTAAATTATAGGAAGGTACACCGTAAATAGGGCATATTCATTTTTTTCTTTAAGGGATCATTAAAAATCACTGTGAGGACTTTGCCACTTACAATATTCTTATACTTACGCTGGAAAAATAATTGGCCAACTCTTTTTTTTTTTTTCTGTATAATTATAAGAAACAGTATTTCAGAGTCTCCAACACTGGGAGAGTGCTGTTTCATGTCATAATAGTTCATAGTCTGTGCCACCACATATTTTTCATCCCAAGAGAATCTGGACATTTTTACTTCAATACAACTTCTGAGAGGACTTCTCCCTGGAAAAAAAACAATATTTCACTGATTTCTTTTTTTAAATGCAGTGCAAAGACTATCATGCTTTTATCAAAAGAAAAAATAAAAGAATCAGGCCTCAAAACAAACCAAATTTACTAGAACTATATAATGGCGTTTCATCCTATAACCAGTTTACCAACGTTGATTAATTAATTCTCCTGACACTGAAGTTAGTTACTGTGGATGAAGACAAATTAATCACCTGAAACTGTGCAGAGAAGGTTGTTTCTCTATGCTGATGTTTGTTAGATGTGCCTTGAAATGTCAGGCAGAGTCATTACCATTGGGGCTGCATAAGTAACCTTTTCTGGTATGGCATAAAGGAAATGGGGGTTATAAAGGCAGTCAAGTCCTCCACTGAGCTGACTAATGCGCTGCTTATTTCTGATGACCGTAAGATAGCCCTCTGCCATTTCAAATTTGGATTCAGAAATTTAAAATCTTCACATAGCTCGTACCCAGAAAGTCCCCTGGTTTTCCTCTGTACAAGGCTGAATACTTTTGGTCCTACTTCCAACAACAAAAACTTAAGACATTTCCAAGCAAAGAAATAAAACATTTTCTAAATGAAAGGGTCACATTTCTGTAAAATAATGGTACATATTTTTACTGTCCGATATATTACTGCAAATACTCTTTAAAATAAATTTTTTCAAGTATAACATGAGTTTTGACAAATCATTTTTTAAGAAACAAATTTGCTCAGGCATATGCCATATAATTCTAGTATCAAGCCATCTCAGATGCTTTTTTTAAACCCAACAAACTGTACCCAAATGATCCCCACAGGAGCCTAAGTTCAAGAAACAGAGCTAAAAAGCCTGATGACACGAATGTCCAGCATAGAACTCTTTTTCAATAGCTTCTCTTATTTCTCAAGGTGATGATCACATATTATCTGACATCACTTCCATGGTTCTCAATCCATGTTCTAATGGCCTGGCACACAGGTTTGTGTCCACCTGGTTTAAAACACCTCTCTTAGGGTATGTTTTAGGGATATATTTTCTTTTCCTGCACAATCGACAAAGGGACATACAAAGACAAATGCCTATTTAGGGAGGCCAAATCTTGCTTTGCAAAACTCTCTTAGGAGAACAGAGGACAGAAGGGAAGAGTATACATCCAAGTTAGAGTGGGGAGTCTGGGTCACTGTCACCGAGGAGCATTAGGGACCTTGCCCTTCCTGTGACCTTTGTGATGCAATTGGAGAAGAGATCTCAAAAGCAAGTCTCTTTAGCCAAATCTAGTCTTTCAGGATTTTCTCAATAGAATTTTTCTCCCTTTCTCCCTGCATCTTGGGAAACAATCGTCATTGCAACAGTAGCCAGTAAATAGAGGAACCAGTATAGAAGTGCAGTTGCAACTTTCTTGGGAGATATCCAATAAAAAGTTTGAAAAAAGAGGCATCAGGATGAATTTAAGTAATGGTCTGTATGCCCACTAGTGGTAGAAACAGATGTCACACAGTGAGTATGGAATATCTGTCTATATGGTAAAAAATAAATGAATCTGGTAGGAATAAGAGATGTTTCAGAACAAAAATTTGGATGTAGGACGAAGGGAAGTCTAGAGTTCTTATGCATAAAAAATGGAACAAGATATTTCAGTCTTGTTTGGTGGGAATCGGTTGGCTCACGGGTTTTTGTGGCTGTTATAAACAGAAAAGCACGTGTAATTTTTTTGCTGATTTATAATACTTAAACACATATATTTAGATTTATGGCATATTTTCTTTCAGTACAATAATCTTTGGTTACAGCCAATGTAATTTCCTAATAAAAGCCTCCACAGCCTGCCATATTGTTGGCTTAAGAAAGTCACAGAGGGTCCCTAATTTACAGATTTAATTGATAGGGAAGGGTTGAATACTTCTGTTGCCTCACACACAAGATTAGACCTCAGATGTTTTTTGTCAATATATCTGCCTTTGTCTCAAAATACAACAAATGGAACTATGTCTGCTGAGGAATAATCCTGTATTTAATATGAATAGTACAATGAAAATCTATATATATACTTCATTCACACAGTTTGGCTTTCACATTTAGTCTTTTTCTCAAAACTTGGCAGCTGGCTGTGTCTGAACCAGTCAGGAGCAGCCAGACAAAAACCCAACTAGCTCCCACGTTTGTTTCCCTCCAGTCATGCTGGAACCTTACAAATTATTCTGAACCAGTGAGAAGTATCCAATCTTTCTAATGATGTACTGGTGGCCTTTTATGCTGCTGAGTGTGCCTGGGATGTGCTCGGCCCTGTAAGCCAGGTTCCAGCTGGGCAGGGGGCTGTGCTTCCCTCCCCATTTACTGTTTAGACGCTGGAGCCATTTTCAGCCATCGCCTGAAAACGGGTATAGCTAAGATGTTGCTATCACTGTTTAGTTCCCCATGTGACTTATTTTTCAAGGACCTGGTTGCCTTCCAGCAGGTTATTTGCAAGACAGTTATTTAGTGCGTGGCACTTGTGTGGAAGTCTTATATTTTGGGCTTGGAATCCCCAACATTTGTGCCTAGACAGAAGCCATTTTTTTTCCTAAGGTAAACATTAATTCTTGCCTGGTGTCCTGAGTAGAGCTAATGCAGGTGACAAGATTTCAGCCTAGGTCTTTGTAAACTGCACAACGTGTGTTTCTTTCTGCAAAAGTGTTTTGCCCATGAAAACTGTGTAGAATAGAACGGCACTTTTCTCTCATGAAAAAAAAAATACAAAAAGATTTTTGCACACAGTTTCCATTTCTAATGTCTCAGAATGCTTTAAGATGAAGCAATGAAAGGAACAACGAACTGCTAAAGAGAAAAGGTAGAGAGAGGAGAGATTGATGCAGTATTCGGTTTTCTTTTATAGTAGCCGTAAACTGCTTCTGGACTGAAACCTGGACATGCTGTTTCTCTACATCTTCCCCCCTACACTCTCCCCTCCCCTGCGAACAACAGAAAATTTCCCTGTCAGAATCCCAAGGGCAGCAAGGGACAGGTGGCAATGCTAAAATTGATGACTTAATTAGCCGCTATAATTCATTGAGTATAGGCAAAACAATATAATGAATAACTGGGGGACTTGCAGGTACCGCTTAAATGCAGAATGATTGAAATACTGTGGAATTTTACTACTTTCTTCCAATACAAACAATGAAGAATGATTTTATGTACATCAACATAAGAACAAAAGATAATCTTTTACCCACTTCTTGACACAGGTTCCTTGTAATATTCTTCATCTTTATATCAATGCTCAGTGCCCACATTTATCAAACAATATTCAACCTCCACTGTAACAAGAGACACCAGTTCTTCTCTTTTCACTAAGCAAACGTTGATTATATATTTTGAAGGATGAATCAGGAATGGTCCCAATAATAATATGACCTTTAAGGCTTGAAATAAAGAAATTAATAGACCACATCTTACTTCCAAGGGATTGGGCTTGAGCTTTTACTTTTTAAATGTTTTCTATATGAAACAACATTTTAAAAAATTCCACAAGCAGAGCTGACCAACACTTCTATGTAAAGTATCTCAGGTACGTAACGATCACTGAATATTTCTATGAAATGTTTTTGGCAAATAACTTCTTTTCCAGATCATGGAAATACCTTACAAAAATATTGCTCTCTGGTTTTACAGATGAGGACGTAGGTACAGAAAGATGAGCTTAAGACCGTACAGCAGGTTAGGCTGGAAAAAAAGGAAAAAGAACCATGAAAGCTGACATTCATTAGTTCTGACAGTTGCTTACATTTGCCAAACAAAACCAAACTGGCACCTAAAAAGTAGTGAAAAATAATAATATTTGAGTCATCTCTTATAGTGCAAAAAAGAAATAAGGTTTTGGTTTCATAGGTGTCAGTAGTGGAATTCACAGAAGCTTTTAATGAAAATGTCAGTTCATCAATCTGTTCAAAATGGCTTTTCGAACCCTACAGTGTAGCGTACTTAGTGGTCTCTTTCCATTAGCCTGTAGCACAGTAGCCCCAGAAATGTAAATGGCCAGTGCTTGTGCCAGCCCGCAAGCTCTGTATTAAGGAAAATCTGCAGGGCCCTGGAGTGGTCAGGTTTTGCCTGGAGTCTGCTTTGGTTCTCTTGGAGGTTTGTTTTACTTTGGTTGTAACAGCAACTGTCCAACAAACAGGTGGCTTTTAGCTAATTTGGTTTAGTTTTGTTTTGCTTTGTACACAATGTTAGTATCATACATGATATGAACTCCTCTCACCTGTCATCCCAGTATTGTATTCCTCCCACTGAAGACCTCAGAAAGGTAAACCTTCACCTTCATCCCAGACTCAAACCAGCAGACTCAGAGGTGCTGATAGGACCCTCTCTAATTTTCAGCTTTATTTAATTCCATTTTTCAAGGGGATTATTCCACAGAGAAAAAGACATGCTTTTCTTTTGGATCTTGCTGATGTTGTGCATCTCTGGTAAGCCAAGTCTCTCGGGATCCCTAGAGATAATGTACAGTGCCTAGAACAATCAATACATGGATGTGATTGTTAATAGATTAATTAACTGAATTAACTAAATAAACTTATTAGTTATTTACGGTCCTCCTCTCCCCTGAAGTCTCAATATCTAGGGCCTGAACAATCCCCATTAAAATACATCCAAATTTAGCGGTGACTTTCAACAGAAGCTGGATTGGTGCCATGAAGAACAAATAGAACAAGAAGGGATGATGTCCCAGTTTGTTTGCACCTCAGCTGTGGATGATAAAGCAGGGTGGTGAACAGGGCATCAGGAGGGAGCATAGGCTGGGAGGATGGTGCTTTTGTACGTTGGATATAACCTACTGAGTACAACATTTCTGTCAGTCTTCTGACAGCCACTTGGCAAGTATGAACTGTTTCTTCTTGTGTTATATACACCTCAACTCTCATTTGAACAGGATCTAACCTTAAGTAGCTAAGACATAGGTATCTACACCTAAGCTACTTATCCAGCGATGCTTTAATAACCAGTGGAGAGGAACTGGCCCAGGCGAGCACAATCCATCTGACTTATTTCAGACACCTACTCTGGAGTGAGATGAGCCATGCCCTACAAGGTTCTGCTTCTTGTCACTGCTTATAAAGTGAATTTCAACAACTGACTTAAATGGGAGCAGAGACCATTACACCTTAAAATGGAGAAATGGTTGTGCTGGAGCAGGGTAGACATAGTTATCTAGTACTAGCTGAAAAACCTTAGGATAAACACGACATCCACACAGGGTTGACAGGTGTTGCGAATCTCCCAGAAACCTATGTCCTTGTGGGCTGGCAGAGAGCTAGGGGCTAGGGGGAAAACCTGATGCCCAAAATGCTGGTTTGCTAGCATTCAGGAAATAAGAAAGATGCAAGAAAGGGCTTCTAATAATGTAAGCACTAATAATGCTTGTCATTTGCATGGCTGAAATGTTCAAGAAAAAAAGACATTGTAAATGGAGTTAGTATGTTGGAATATAATGTGCTGAATATCAGTGTAACATGGATATATTTAGTCCTGTTACCATGAATGTCTTACTTATCGTTGTGAGACTCCAGCATCTTATTTTTTTTCAGAACCAAAAAATCTGTACAAGAGATATAGTAGTAGTACTGAGCTGTAATTTTCATAAGTATATTTTAACTGGGATGAACTCTTTTGCCTTTTATTCTATGACATTACATTGAAGTTATCCCACTGAAGTCAGTCAAAGTTATGAAGGTATTATTCTTTTATTCTATTTGAATTAAAAAAAAAAAGTGAAACATTTATATATGATGATGAACAACCCATAGACAATACAGGGTCAGCATAATTTCCTGTACAGGGCATTAGAGATCCATTATGTCCTTCCACTGACCCACCTTTGCCAAGGTGAAGGCCTGCATACATGTAGGAGCAATGTCTTACTGTTACCGATTTGTGTTCATTTTTTGAAAAGCAGGTGAGGACTCACAGATAAGAACGGTACAATAAATTGTTCAGTTTAATTTTTTTCAAAAATCCGCCATTTCATACTGAAATATTACAAAAAGGAGCTGCAGACTAGAAGATAAAAATGCAGCAGTACATTTCAGTAAAATGGAGGTAAGAGAAGTACTGTTACACTGACGGACAGTGAGCAGTTATCATGGGTATTTTATGTTATTGTATTATTTTAGAAGCACAGTGAGAAAGAGAAACTGAAGAAAAAAAAACCACGTTATGTCACTAATTCCCATGCTTCCATCTGAAGATACAATAAATAACCAATCCATACTGAAATTTTAATGGCTATGGGGAAATGGAAAAAGGTACAACATGGTCATGGAAGGGTATATTAAGAGAGAGAAGAAAGGAAGAATGAAAGATAATGAAAACAAGTAAAAAGGTTTCAGATTAATAGATTAGATTAAAACTGATAAAAAAAATTAACAAGGAGTTCAGATGGGAGCTTGACACTACTGTGCTAACCAATTCATTCAGTTGTGAGCTGAGATACGTGCTGGGTCAACACTGTGCCTGCATTATTTGATTGCAGCAATCATTAGTACCTTGGCAATCAGACAAAATCTGAGCTAATGTTAATATGGGACTTTGGGGGAAAAAGCTGCAGAAAGCAAAGCACTTTATCTAGTGTTTGTAACTGTACCCAGTTTAAAGTAGTGCAATTTTGTAGAAATTAAACCAGATTGTAATGGAATTCAATTACACACACCGTGTAAGGACCTTATTGTGCTGCAAAGACAAAAATTTGTATAAGTATGTATACATTTGTATAAGTATGGTATGTGGCTGAGCTGGTGAAGGAGACTGCCAGGGCAGCTCAGAATTCCTCTCCATGTACCCAAACCTTTATGAACTTCACTGTTCCCCAGCCTCATTTGTATACATTTATATTAGACAACGGAATAACGTGCTGCCTATATAGAAAGTTTTTTTATTTCAAATTCAAGCTCTGCTTTAGCTCATGGAGTGAAGAATTGGGAACTATTTGAGCCACTAGAGATGTAGAAGATAGAACAGTGCAATGCACTTTTCACTGAAAAGCTTTATCCTCTCCAATCTTTCCTTCATGTGCAAATAGGTCTTCCTTGTCTTACTAGTACAGCTATTCCACCATGGCCATGTTAGCGTTCCCTTACATAGACGTAGGTTGTTTGGCTGGTTGTTTTTAGTGAGTGCTGTTACACCATTCCTCCCACATCACAGAATGACTTTATTAAACTGATGGAGCTTCTTCAACTATAGCCTTGTCTTCACCACAGAGTCTTCTAGAAGGTTGTAAGAACATACAAATTTCTTCCAAACACATTCAATCCTGTATAATTATAATGTCAAAAGGTATAACGTTGGCTTTAAAGACCCTCTAAACTGATGTCAGTCCTTGGCAGAGAGCATGTAGTCAGGACTGATAGAATGAGTTTCATCTGACTAGCATCAAAGATGATGACATCTCCATCTCAGCTAGTCACCAAACGGAAATCATCAACGGAGCTGATGGAACCTAAAGAACAATTTACTGTGAAGTAGATATCTTTGACTGAATGAATTGTGTCTTCTTTATCCATAAGAGTAAGGAGGATAAGGACAATCAAATAAAAGGAAGTTTGCAGTAATGATGTGTTGTCTCCTGAAATATATATTGCTGGTTTTGCCACTGATTTATTTAATGGTTTTCAGCTGTGGAATTTATCTTCAAAGGACTGTTGTGGTTTAGCCCCAGTCAGCAACTAAACACTATGCAGCCGCTCACTCACTCCCCCCACCCCTGTGGGACGGGGGAGAGAATGGGAAGAGCAAAAGCAGGGAACCTTGTGGGTTGAGGTAAGAAGAGTTTAATAATTAAAATAAAATAGTAATGATAATAGTAACGATAATGATAATGATGATTATGATGATAATAATAATAATAGGAAAAAAAACCCCAAAGTGATACAACTGCTCACCACTCGCCAACCAATGCTGCCTGTCCCCAAGCTGCGATTGCTCCCCCCTCCCCCGGCCAGCCCCCCCCAGGTAACACACTGGGCATGACGGAACATCCCTTTGGCCAGTTTGGATCAGCTCTCTTGGCTGTGCCCCCTCCCCTCCCGGCTCCTTGTGCCCCTGGCAGAGCTTGGGAGGCTGGAAAAGTCCCTGACTAGTACAAGCACTGCCCAGCAACCACCAAACCATCGGTGTGTTATCAGTATTATTCTCATACTAAGTCCAAAACACAGCACCATACCAGCTTCGGTGAAGAAAATCAACTCTATCCCAGATAAAACAATGACAGTATGTCCTTATCTAATTTTTCCATGGGCTCAAAGATAACTTTTTAAGCAATATGACTTTTTAAGCCCAATGACTTTACCCAGAACTTAGCCCAATTATTTCATTCTTGCTTGATACCCATTTCCTTGTTCCCATCACTGTTCTCTGGAGAAAACAAAACAAAAAATGCAACAGAAGATGTCTTGATCATGACGTGCACCCTAAACTGGAACAAAATATTTACTCCATCTAATCAGTAGATTAGCAGGTTCAATTTACATTAGGTATTCAATGGGAAAATCTTTCTATTCCCCTAAAAGTGCTAAGGTTTTATGATCTTTGTCCAGTCTACTGCTGCATTTGTCAGAGGAAAGGTGTAAGTGGAATTAAGTATTATATTATCTTCCCATTTTTTGTATCTCAGAATTATGTTTTACAGTCATTTTTTCACCAGGTTTCCACTTTATTTGAAAAAAACAAAAGAAAACAAAACAAATACAAATAAACAACACAGTTTCTCACTGAATTGAAGTTTTCTGAAGATCATTTGAAATGTCAGACTTCCCTCAGTCCCCAGCCTGCCAGTTCTCTCCTGTTCCCTCCCTATGGGGTGGGAAATCTTGTTAGAGTGTGAGAAGACACTGCACTCAGACGGCTGCTCAAAGTCCTTAACAACCTCCAGAAGACTTTGAAAGCGAAATGGCATGGAAGAGGAAGGATGCAATACACATCAAAGGTCAAGATGAAATCTTGATCAGGTGCACCTTACTTCTCTGACCAAATAATTAGGTGATATGTATTCAAGTTTGAAAGGTGCAGAGACACAATATGTTTGAAATGCAAGGAGGAGAGGGAGGTAGAATAATCAATAGATATTTGTATTCTGCAATCAATGAAAGTTGTACTTTCAAATCAGCATAACATTGATTCTTAGATATTTTTTTTTTCCTAAAAAAGAAAACAGGTGTGAGGTGCATTAAAAAAAAAGGCTGCATAATTTAACATCTTTCTCTATGCTTAGTTGCTGTCTGGTGAGCAAGCTGCTTTGAGAACTCATCCTAAGCTGTAGTCTGAGGAAACACCCCTGTGGCACATTGGTCTATGTATATTACTTTTTCCTATCTCTAACAGATCCAGATGACATGAGTCATCAGTTATAGTTCAAAATCCAATTTATTAGCACAGGCTATGAATTTATTTGGCTCTAGCTATGCAAGTCCTTGGAACATGTTTTTGGAAGGCAGCTGTTACACAGGCAGCTCTGTTTTCTAAATACATGATTATGTTTACAGCTGTTTAAAACCAATTCAGTGTTAATGTAAAGACAGTGCGTACACCTAGGTCATCTTTCAATCATCCTTTAATTTCCCCTGAATCTCTTTGTTCCCATTTTTCTGTTTTATATTGAGCTTGATGTTGTCATTTGGGTGTTTGCTTCTTATTGTTTGGTTATTTTCTTTTAGGAAGGAATACTTAGAAAATATAGCATTAATGTCAAGCAATTAGCTCTCATCACTTGCTTGGGCTAATGTCTCAATGGCATCTCTGCAGTGACCCAATCAACACTTTGTTTTTGGTTGGTTTGGTTTGGTTTTTTTTAATCCAAGGTTCTGTACTAGTTTTTAAATAAATGCTGCAAAGTCTTTGCACTCTCTGTGGTGTGATACTCCACATAACAAAAATTGTTGCAGAGAGGGTAAGAATTATCTAGGATAAGAAATAACAGTTCATCGCACCAAGAAATACTGCAGTTCATAGGGAATTTTTGCTGATGACAAATACAGTTTAACACTGGTATAGATTGCCTAGAAAGAGTGACAGACTCCCATCACTTGAGCTTTACAGAACATGTTAAACAAAAATCTGACAAACGTGCCATGAGTGCATTTGACCCTGCCATGGGTAAATGACCTTTGCAGCAGCCTGTTTTCTATGTCTGTGAAAAGGGGTTGGAGATACTTGAAGAGTGTTGGCTTGATGGGACTGGAGCCTGCTCAGGAGGCTTCCAGCACACCCTGGGATCAAATTCCTTGTTCAAAGAAGTTTTACAGTTAGCTAGCAGATCTCATTAAGGTGATGTCTGTAGCCTCCTATGTCCTGACATACTTATCAACTCTGTAGATCAGAGGCAAGTACTGATTTATGATTTCAAGTCACAGATTTTTTGCTAATTGCTCAACAGGGAACATCTGCCTCACAGCTTGAATGTAACTGAATATCACAAAGTTTGGATTAAAGAACACTCTTCCTCCCTCCCCTTCAGCAAGGCAGGAGACTCTTGGCTTTTGTGATCATTTGGCTTCAGCTACTTCCTGTCTTCATTTTATTTATTTATTTTTATTGATAGAAAAATGGCCATAGTTATTTATTTTTATTAGAAGAAAAATTACAGCAGAATCATTAATGGTGGAAGAAGGAGCAAGGTCTATGGCAAGAGAAAGAGAAAGTTTGGACTCCAAGTCAACTAGAAGAAGCACAATGGAGAGACCATGTGGACAAGATCTGATGAACCTGAAAGTTAGGCCTGGGTGGAACTAAAATGACTAGCTAAAGAGAAAACTGCTTTTTTTTTTTTCCCCAGCTACTACTAGCACACAAAAGGTGGAGGAGTTATATTACAAGCTGATCCCAATTCCCAAAGGGAAGGTAGTATGAAAAAAATTGATCTTGGAGTCAGTTTTCTTTTGTAACATCATATAATGGCTTTATCAGAAAAATCTCAGAATGGCTATACAATTCATTAGCATAGAAATGTAAATTTAATGGGGATTACCAAAGACCAACCTCCCTTCTTCCCCTCCTGTCCCTTCTACTCCCCTCTCCTTTTCTCTCACCTTCTTTTGTCATGAAACTGTGATGGCCCTGAGATGGCCAACAGAATGAAGGAATAACACATGGTCACATCTCTGCAGTCTGTCTTGCCTAGCTGGTCCCAGGATTAATGCAACTCTCTATGTGAAAATTGTGTCCACAACATCTTTACAAGCAATGCAACTTCACCCTAACTTTGGGCTGCCTGTACGTCCACCCTGCCCCATGGCTGGGAATACTCCAGGAAGCCCCATGGACTTTTCTGTTCCTTCTGACACTGGTCAGTCTCATAACAAAAGCCAGTTTCTACAGGGTAGGAAGGCTCCATCTGAGCAAGTCAATACAGGTTTCTTTCACAGTGGAAGGAAACAGGCACTTCTAGTACCAGACATCAAGATTTTCTCAGGTGAAATGCACCCTGGAGATGTCTATTTTTGTCTTCTAATTACAACCGGAAACTAGGGTGACCACCCCACGTAGAGACACCTGGTGTTGAGCAAGATGAATACCTATGTCTGTGACACTGCAAGGACAGACGGGATTAAGGTGTTAATCAGTAATGTCTTTACATTCCCTCCAGCAACACCAATTAGGTGTCTGCAGGTCCAACCTGTGACTTTTTCTGAAGGGAATAACTATAGATGATAAGTAGATCAAGCCTCAGTACCAACCTCCTGTGGAGTTGAAGCCTCAAGTGAACCGTCAGTGTAGATTAAGTTTTTGCTTTTGAAAACATTTACATCAGTTGAATAGGAGCTTTTAACTACTCTGAGAACGAGCACTCTTACTCTGCATGAAATTTGTTTATGTCCTATTACCCACTTATTTGCTTTTGGGGAAAAATTAATAGCTCAGAAACAACTCCTCTGTTCCAAGTGCTAACCTTAATCACTGCTTCAACTGATGTCAAAACAATCTCTCCACTCTCATCTGATCAGCTTTTGTGTTTATTTACCACAATTTTCTGATTTTCGGTTGTGTACTTAAATTGGACAGTATCATGGCATGAGGGACTTCACTATTTAAGTTAATAATCCGTTTGATTGACTCACTACGAGATTTTACAATTTTGCGAGATTGGTTGGACTTGATGATCCTAGAGGTCTTGTCAAACCTTAATAATTCTATGATTCTATGATTCTATGATTTTCTCTTGCTCTGAGAATGCTTACAGTCTGATTCAGTCCAGTTTTGTGCTTACTGCAGTCATGGTCATGCTCCTGGTTTAGTCACTTCATGTAGCACCACACATTGCATTCTTTACATCTTCAAATTACCCATACAAGATTTTTTTTAATGCTTTTCTCCTCCTCATAAACATCTGATTATTTATCTCTTGTAAGGGCCCAGACATCTGAAGCTGACCTCATTGAAATTTCATTTTAGTTCTCTTCTAATTTTCTTTTGAAGATGTAGGCCCTGTGCAGAAGTAATGTTTTTAACACTGTTAATTGTGTTATGTGTCTTGGAAAAAAAAACAAACTTCTTGATCATCCTTCCTGGTTAATTTTTTTTATCTGGCACTTAAGCCCCTTGGTTGTCCTATTAGGATGGAAGTAGTCCAAATTAGAGGTGCATTACCACTGTGATATGATCACCTAGTTAATTGCAGACAGGCCCTTAGAGATTACTTGCTTTTATGCTCTAATTATTTCTGAGGACAATTTTCCTCTCCTCTTCAAGCTATGTATATACTACATATAAAAAAGAAGTCTTTTAAGACTGGACAGATAACCAAACTTTACTTTCTCTGTAATATTGATGTAGTCCATGGACTGAGCTAAACTTTCTTGCTTGCCCATATACGTTGTAATTTATACTTGCATAGAAAAACTATGCTTTTTCACTAATTTTTCATTCAGTATGAACATAGACACATACCAATTGTGGCTGAATCTTGTGTTACATCTGATTAAAGCTCATTAGCACAATTCTTTACAGACCTTCAGATCCCAGGTTCACTACTTGCTGTCCTGATGTCACTGAAGCAACTTCAGTTAGCACCTGCCCCTGAGACAGGTCACTGGGTGACTTACTGACAGCTTACAGATGCTTCATTTCTCAATCATTTGGATGACAAACTTAACTGAAGAATATCACATCTTCCTTTTAGACATGTGTTCTGATTTCCTTTCTCTGTAAATCATGATGCACGGAGAAGGAGCAAAGGGAAAGCAAAAGGCTTCATCCATACCCTTAATCTTCACGAGATTAGATCAAGAAGACTGAGGAAAGTCAGAAATGTCTTTGGTTCCCTTCTCATTCAGACATAGTCAGTGTTATGGTTCTACAAGTAATTCTTTATGGTTCAGTGTACAAGAGCCTGAAAATCCTCAGAGAGAACTCCTGACAGTGTGTTAGATTGCTACCTCATTAGGACCAGCTCTGCAGACCACTTGGGATTCACAGAGATTCTTTTCCAAACTTAAGTTACATAGTTGGCTTCATCTTATTGGTAAGTGACAACACCTGAGCAATTCACTCTTTTTCCTTGTTACAGGAAGCAGAAGTATGGTAGTCACTGTAGTTAATGGAAACTGGGGCCTAATTCATCCCAAACAAAGTGCACATCTAAAATAGGTCAAATAAACTGTGCTCTAAAAATAGCTATTTCTGTCTTTTGATCATAAAGGAAGGTTGAGTGACTATCTCAGAAATAGACATCCATATAGTACTTTTTAAATTTGGGTAGGATGAATCATGAGAAGTTGTAGATGGAACAGTAAGATCTGCTATGCTTCACCCTTCTCAAAAAAATATTCATTTTAAATTGAAGCTGGGATTTCCAACAGAAAAGATCTTCCAGCAGCATCACAGGGGAGCTTTTAGGCATTCTTTATTGTGTGCTTTACACTTGTATACCTTGAGGATTTCCCCCAAATTCACCATTAACTCTGTGTTAACAATGGTTTGAATAAACTCAGGTTACTAACTGTTGGAAGTAACAGTCATCTAAGAAATGTCCTTAATGACCTCAGAGAACCCTGTATTGTGTATACTCTCCCCAGAAACTCTGACTTTCCTCAACATGGTTGTCCTTTAATAGCATGTTTTGCAGTTAGAGTTGGTGCAGATTGTACTGTATTCAAGTAGGAGCTTTTCAATATTGTATAGAGTTTGGGGCTTTGAAAGCAATAGCTCTTCTGATTCTACTTCTCCGCCAGCTGAGGAGCTTTTTGATAAAAGGACTTTTTCCCTCTGAAAATGTCACTCACAAAAGCCTGAATGTTTTTTGAGTGTACTGTTTTCACCAAAACTCTGTTGAAATGATCTTTTAGTGCAAAATGCAATGAAAGTCAAAATGAAGGTCAAATGAGAGAGTTATGTAAAAATAACTCAATTATGTGAATACTCTCCTGGAATATGGGGGATGTGACTTCAAATCCCAGGGTGTGTGAGACTGAATAAATATGTGAACTTTCACTCTTTACAGCTTAGGGGTGTGTCTGCTTCATTCAACCATCATCTATTCTTGAAGTAGAAAATAAATTATCCTTTTACAAAAATGGTTAACAGCCTTTTTTTTTTTTTCCCCCTGTTTTCCCCCTCACTGGCCCTACAGGCAATTGGATTCTGTACTTTATTAACTGTCTGGGTTGGTGTACGAAATATTAACAAAATACAATTATATATCAAAAAGAAAAAGCTGCTTTTACCACCCTTTCAAATGTCATTTAAGAAAGAAAAGGCCTTTAAAACAGTCAAAGTAGGGAAAGTTGACAGTTCTTAGGGAGCGCTGGGGAGAGTGACAAATAATTTACTAGGCTCAACTCCTGATAAATGGTGAATGCTTGTTCTGTTTGACCAAAATATAGCTTTGATATGAGTGGTTATGGCATCTTACTGCCTTGTGAGAAACATTACACAGCTTCAGGTTTTATTTGACTCAAGCAGATGCTCTGTGCCATACAGAGCTTTGTGTTTTATGAGCTCCAGCCCTCATTCTGTCTTTACCCTGCTGCTATCTGATTTCAGCTGGTTTCAATAATTATGAGAAACAATTCCCAAATAAAAGAAAAAAAAAAGAGAAATAAAAGGAAGTCCAAAGCATCTAGCTATTGACTTTTAAAGAACTTTATTTTGACCTTTAAAATAATGTGAATAGAATGGCATTAGGAGAATGTCACACAGTAATAAACAGACAAACACTACAATTCTGGCAAGTCAGCGACTGTAAAATGAAGTTTCCCATAAGAGAATTCCTTCTGAATCACTCTCTACTAGCCATAACTACCATGAAAGGAGGGAGAGATGGATCTCCGGGCCAGGCGAATAGAGGAGAGAAGTCACCGTCGCTGCAAGTAAGAGCAAGTGGCGCAAAACTTGTCTTTCAGAAGGGAATTTTGTACGGTGAGCAAGCTGCCTTCTCAGGGCACTGTATCCTCCCTACCAGGAAAGAGATGTGGAGGATTTCAGCTCGCACCATCCCTCACTAACCCATAAACCATCACCACAGTTTTCAAGATACCCATGTATTTCAATATGATTATCCTCACGAAGAAATTGTGGGATAAGCATGTGTCATTTTCTCCATGCTAATGGAGGTCTTGGGGCCCCAAGTTCAGAAAGAATAAGAGTCTCAAAAGCATATGAGTCCCCAGAATTGGATTTAGGTAACGAAGTCCAAGCTATCCTTTACTTTTTAAGGTTTTCAGCATTGTTGATTTTGATTGTCAAAATTAAGGCACATGAAAGGCACTATTTTCATAACATTATGAGCTTATTCTTTCTGGAAGTCATAGTCATTAAAGGCTGCAGATGGACACCCAGCAAGAGCCCAGGGCTGAGTGGGACAAACAGTGGGTAGTATCCATTTGGCTGTTGTTTCATATACCTGTTTAGTTTTAAAAGCATTCATTTTCTCTTCAGTTAAGTGGCCTCTTTGTGAGAGTATCCTTCCAAAATTTCCAATTTTATGGAATTTCCCAATTAGTTTTAGCTCACCCCATCTTGAAAATAATAATAAAAAAAATCCTAAACCAATTAGAGTTTGAAAGAACAAATGATTAAACTACTTTTCATGGAGGCTTTTCAAGAATTGCCACTGCCACTATTATTTCCTATATTCCCTTTTTTGTTTCTCTGTTGATCTATACAGATAGAATTTGAAATTTCCATCTTCTAACTACACTACCTCCAAAACTTGACTTTTAGAACTTAGGGAATTTTTCTTCCAGAAGTGGTATAACCATATTTGCTGCAGCTCCCTCTGCTTATGCTGCAAGTAGGGCAGTGCTGCAGGATATTTCAGAGTTTCTTATGGAAGTTCTTGTAATGAAGCATTTGCCAAGTAAATCGTCGCACTAGACTTTCAAACAAAGATTATATTCTAGACCTAGTAAGTATTAACTTGTCAATCTTGTTACCACTAACAAGAAAAAAAAAAACATTTTTCCTAATAAAAAATATGCACTTAATTTGATGTCTTGAAGTCGTGTGTGTGTGTTGAAATGGCTTGGCTTAAATAATCACTCATGTTTTACGAACATATTGAATGACCCTTATTTTTAAAAAACTTTTTGATGTGTAAAATACAAATTTCATCTGTAGATTGCCCTGTAAATCATTATTTTCTTTCCTGAAGTCCAGGCTCAACTGCTTATTTGAATGTGAAAGTACTTATAAGTATTAAGTATATAAGCAATTATAAGTAACTATATATGCAAACGCTGTAACAGTATTTAGAAAAAAAGGCTTTACCTTATTTTTTTATCATCCAGATACATGCTTATTGACAAGTCATATTTAGAAACAAGTCTGAACTATTTTGGTTTGCTTTTTTCTCTGTGTTCCCTTCTGATAATAGCAAATATTCAGAGTACTTTGCATCAGAAAATGAGAAAATATTTCTGCTTTTTTGGCCTTTGTTCTATAATGATGTTGAAACATCAGGCTTCATACTGATGTGTTGCCTGTTCTCTCCTGTTTATACTTGCTGTTCATATCAGTAAGACACTATTTCCCAGTACTTTCCTTTTACATACAGCGCAAGCTTTTTCTTGTGACTGTCATCCTGTGACTGCTTTGCCCTTAGTGGTTTTCCATCCAATCTTATACGGACTTCCAACTGTGGTTTTTTAGTGCTTGATGCTTATGTGGACATTTCTGTATGCAAAGAAGGAACTGAACTGGCAGGTCTCTGAATCCAAGGGTGCCTAGTTTCATCTTCCAGGACAAATTAATTCAAATAGAGAAGAAATTGGATTTTTTATAATTCTACCTAGAAATCATGGAAAGCTATGTCCAATGTAAAAAAAAGAGATGGGAAAAAGACCAACAGATATTAAGAAAGTAAAAACAGGCTGATTGTATCAGTCTCCACATGAAGAAATAATTACATTATTTTTTTTTTGTTTCTATGTATATAAAACATTTATACATTTTTCATACATATGTCCATAAAACTATATGAATCTTTGACATATTCAGCAATTAGTAGACTTTAACCAGAGTTCTAATCATTAACAAATGCACAAGGAAACCCATTTTCCTCAATGCTTTTCACCTCTGTTTTTTCACAATACATCCAGATGGAGGAAGTTTATCTGCACAACACTGCTATTTAATAGTTTCCTGGCAATTTTCTTTTGCAGAAGTTACATTTATGGAAAATTCAATGAACTGGTTGACAAAGACAGCTAAAAAGACTTCCACATTTTATATACACACAACATTGTATACTTTTACTTCTAAGTTTATATTCAATAATTTAGAAGAAACTATGTGGGGTTTTTTGACACTGTGACAGAGAATATGTCTCATTTAAAGAAAAATGTGGTTTTTTTCACCTGTGTAACTCATAAATGAGTATTGATGCATTTAGATTGCAGTCCAGAGACATCTCTCTGTTAAGTTTAATTGAAAATAATATGGTTAGAAATAAAAAGGTTTTAAATAGAACCAATTCATCTACCTTGTTAAGACTCCTATAAGGAAAAAGAAAGAAAGAAAAAAGGGCTACTAAGTCAATATATTACTCTCTTTCAGGAGGGAGACTGCGGTGCTCAAAGCCTCATCCCTTAAGGTTTCTCTAGGAAAAAAGAGCTTGAAAGAGGGAAAAATAGTGAAAAACTGAAATATCCTATGGCAAAATAACTCTTACCAGCACTAGTAATAAATAAAAATGAAGAACTATTTCCATGGAAGATTCCTACCTGTTGGGTGAAGTAAGAGTCTGACCTGCTACATGTGGGGACATTTGTTGCTGTTGTTTTATTCTGCTTGTTTGTTGTGTCAGTTCTCCATCTACCACATTCAGTTTTTCTCCCATGTTCCCTCCTTCAGGGGAACATAAAATGATCCCTAGAGTCCATCCAACCTGGCTAATCCATGTGGAGAAGAGTTGTATTTCTGTAAAAGGGTTCCTCAAGAGAAGCTGTTGAAGATCTACCATGTTTGGGGCTGTCCTCACCCAGCTGCTCAGAGGCAGGTAAACCCAGGTTAACTTTCTGGGTAGACAAAGCAAAGGATGTGTGAATAGGGCTGATGTCAAGTCTTGAAGATGGATGTAACTGTTTTCCTAGTAAGATCCATCCTGGCTGAATTCCAGCTGAATCTACAGAAGAAGATAGTTTGTAGAAAATTGTTGTGCAGTCAAGCAAGAAATTACAGTTGGAGAGAATTGTTTTCCTAGCCTTATTTCAGACCAACTTCTCTTAAAATATTTAAGTTCCTTTTTTTCTGAACAATTGTGGAATCTAATTGATTTTATTATCACACATAAAAAAAAATAGTGTGGAGTTTCTCATCTGACACCACTGGCAGAGGCAAGCAAACAGAATTAATATTTCTCACATAGAACCCCACACAGATGATTGTATTCCAAACTGGGCGATTATGATAATGATTCACCTGCAGTATTTGCATGAAATGGCAGTAATGGAATCAACTGCTAAAACTCTGAGCTATCAGCTACCCATAAGCATTTAGAAATCAGAGTTTATTTTCTTTTCAGTCTCTGCAATTGCTTTTTCCTAAAATATAACCCTGAGGGTGCCTTCTACTCCAGCACTCATGCTCTATTGATTGAAGTTTCTTTGTTTCTCAACCAAGCTCTGAGCCTGCAAGAGGCATACTAGCTCATATTGGCTCTCTACATTTGCTTTATCATGCTTGATCTTGTTTGTTAGCCATGCACTCTCTCTTTAAAAACTCCTTTATATTCCCAGGCCAAAGCTTCCCTGTGGGAGGTTTGGTCTGCATCAGACTCTTGAAATTGCTGCTGATTCTGTAACCTCTTACTGAAATGTACCTCCTGCATGCATTGCCCCTTGCTGTTTCTGCCCCCCTCTCAGGAGGGAAGAAAGCTTTCTGCGCTCAGTTCAGATAAAAGAGAAAATTATGAGAAAATAAGAACATAGAGCTACGTACTTTGTTCCCTGAGCCTGCAGACTTTAGCTTTTTCCTCTTCTTTCACCACTAACTCAAGCATGGACATAAGAATGCTAAATTCGAGGTGTGTGTGGAGAAAAATAACATCCTCACCTCCCCAGGGATTTGCTGTGCTCAAATCTTTTCCTTATCCGCAAAGCCTCTGATTTGGGATGGCTGGTGTTCAAAAGGCAGCCTTCCTGTCCACTCCTAACGTCTGACTTTGCCACAAAAGTCCCACATGCAACTGTATTGTGCCTTGTGGCCAAATATAATTTTATAAGGGACTTTAGACACACCTCAGGTCTTTCCTACTCCAAGTTAGCGATGGTGTTACTCAAATGAGAAATGCTGGGACAGGACCTTAGTCACAAATTACTACTGCTGAGTAGTGACAATTAAGAATTTCACCTTAACAGCCTTTGGGCACAGACAAGCAAGCAGCTGCTTGGGGGGACAGGCTATCAAAGGACAGCTACAGGTAGCCATGGCCCTGATACTTCCTCTACTGATGCTCATATTTGTGTTGAAAGGGAACTGACCTATGAGGTAAAACCTGTTGTCCTGTTTTGAGAAGTTGTAAGTCATCTCAGGTGGCTTTCAATACAAAGCCCATGATCATAGAGCCATAGAACCATTAAGGTTGGGAAAGACCTCTAGGATCATCAAGTCCGACTGTCAACACAACATGCCCAGGCCTCCTAAACCATGCCCTGAAGTGCCACATCTACATGCCTTTTAAATACCTCCAGGGATGGTGACTCCCCCACCTCTCTGGGCAGCCTGTGCCAGTGCCTCCCCACTCTTCATGATATACAGAATGGATTTAATGTGGGCGTGCGGAAGATGAAGAAAAAGAAATAAAAGATTGTGAAGTGCTTAGAAGGATGATAGAGTTGAATAAATAAAGTTGGTATGTAGCTGCCAGTTCAGAAACCGTTAGTCAGGCTTTTTCGGTTAAGATTTTCCCTTGCTCACCTTCAGCACTGGAAAGAGACATCTTTTTGGTGAAAATGCTACTTTTTGTTGTTAAAAAGAAAGCCAAGATTTTTTCCCAAAAACTACTATTAAAAAAAAATGATGCGAGGTTATAAAGTCAAAAGGAAGCTCCAGTCAGACCTTAGGATGAGACCCCCTCATATACAGCATGAGAAATCACACATGGAATTAAAGGACTAGCTAACCGTGCTGAAGAGGATCCAATCCTTCTTAGTGTCCAGGACTAAAGATTAACATTCCCTCCACGTTATATGCAAGGAACTCAGCTGTCACCAAAATACTTTCTCAAGCTTCTTAAAGTCTAGCCCTGGGTACTGTCACATCAGCGTGTGAGGTTTGGCATTGCTGTGTCTAAGCTCATACACAGATTTAGCACCTGGGCTCTTTATTCTTGATCTGCTTAGTGGTCTTTCCTTATTTATACCCATCTGTTTTTTCCTTAATTTGTCAGTGCAATGATAAGAATTCTAAAGTTTAATTTGTGTTTGCCCAGGGTATAGAACAGCAGAGCTCTGACCTAATCTTGTGCTTCTATGAGTTTTTGGATTATTTGCATTGCAGAAGAAGAGAGCCTGAACTCTTAAGAGCAAAAAAAACCCCAAATCTCTTTTTAATACTTAAAGTGGAAGTGTCATTATTTCCTCTGTCTCTTCTTTTATAATACATTATCCAGCACAGGTTTGCAAATGAGATGGTGGCAGGATAGTCGTAGCTTTTATCAATAGTGGTTTTTATACACAGAATAATAATTTAGGTGAGACTTTGCAGTGTTGGATTTCTTCCTTTCACCTTCAAACTATAGACTTTTTATTTGTTTCTGTTCTTGTGGATGGCAAATTATATCAAGGTAGACAACATAGGATGTGTATACTTAATAGCAGCAGTTGGGTAGACTTGTACCTTTTTCTCTCTTTTTCTCATTTTAATAAGGAAACACTAGGCTGGCTAATGAATGCCTTAACCTATTGCACTTGGTCATTGGTGCGCAATGGTCTCTGATGGCACCTTGGAGATTTACTGTGGATATCAACCCTATCCTACATACCTGTTGGTAAATATAGAAGACTACCTACCTTCTTTTGCCCTTGGAGTATTAACTGGTCTCATTCCTTCTTTGGAGTTGTTGAGCAGGATTTGGCTTCAAACTGGAGACACCTGAGTTTAAATGCAGGTTAGGCGTGTAAGCAGCTGTTATAGTCAATGGCGTTTTAAATCAATACAAAGGAACCTAGCAAGGTATTTGCCTCTCCCTGAAGTAGATGTACTTTAGTTGCCTACATGTAGGTGTCTAATGGCATTTGAGAACCCTTTGTCAATCCAACCTGGACTCTGGCTGCCAGTCTGGGTCTCTGATAGGACCATATCTGCCTGGGTCAGGCAGGGTGTCATCTAAGATGACATTAGACACCCCTGTATGGGCGTCTGAATCAACTCCACTTCATCTTCTCATACAGAAGAGACATGATTTTGCATTGAGTCAAATGACTGCAGAAAACAGGACATAAACAGGTGTGAAATTTGTCTTAGTCCAATATTCTATCACAAAATCATACTCAAGATCTTTATACTCTTGTTTTCTTGACACATTGCTAAACAGTGTGTTTAGCAATAATAGTTTGTGTGTGTTTCTTTCTTTCTTTCTTATTTTTTTTTTATTTAATAATAATGACCAAAATCACTAAGAACAATTGTTTTTGGATTTTACTTCATGGAACTGTAAACATTAAGCATTTCAATAGGATGATAAATAACAGTTGGCTATCAAGATTGTCTGACATACAGTACTGCACTGGCAAATTAAAACCAGAAAACCACAAAAAAATTCAACATTTAAGAAAAAAAGAAAAAGAAAAGAGCAACTTACCCTTTATTGGAAAATGAAAGAAATGGAGACAAAATAAAAGAGCTGCTTCTTTCTATGTTGGGAGAGCCTTGATTAAAACAGGTGATAAAGTGGTGCCTATTAATGAGAAGGAAAGGAAGAATTTATTGGATTTGTACCACTCACATAAATATGTATTATACAGCTAAAACATGGTTGTTGGCTGAATATAGAACATAATACTCAGGTACTCTAACCCATTTTTCAAGAAATAAACCAGTTCTTTTTTTCAACCCTGAAACTCTTTTCTTAATCTTGGTCCAGCCAACCTCATATAGATTCTTTCTTATTACTTACTAATTACAAAGAAAAAATTATTAGTACTAGTGACATAATAGTTGCAAATTAATGTCCAGACAAGCAGGAACCTTTTATGTACCACAGAAAAACAAACAAACAAACAAAAATATCCTGAATTCAGAAAATACTGAAATAAGGGCTTAGCTTTCATGGTTAAACCTCAGAAGGATGAAATCCAGGACACTGAACAACTTTCATCTGCATAGGAGTCATCAGACACTTTTCAAGTGGATTGCTCTAAAACCCATAAAGAAGTACTGCTCACCAGCTAGACTATTCTCAGCCAAGTTATCCTCAGTAAAGAGTTTCACCACATGATGGACGCTGACCATCGTTTGTCCTGGTAGGCTTTGCATAGTGTATAGGATGGAGGTTGAGAACCCCATCCTGCCTGATGAACAGTACCCTGTACACACATATACTAGAATATCTTGGAATAGTAAATGTAATTTCAGGTCAATAAAGAGAGTCCAGTGGAGCTGGAGCACTGAACCACGGCAGAAGGAAGTTTCCATTACTTTTTTGGGTCTCCAGTAAACTTTTTTCATCCCAGGTGAGTGGCTGTGTCTTTACACTCCTCAGCAGACACTGGTTCAAGCTGGTCTCCAAGACTTGAGACTGAACTACTGCAAGGTCATTCTGCTAAGAAGACATCTTTAGCAGGAATTTAGCCACTGGCCTGAAAAATGAAAGGACTGCCCAGCCCAGCTGTTATGGGGATCTCTTTCTGCTTAATTTCTTGTTTAACCTAACCAAAAATTATTGTTTAATTTAGAAATTATTTAAGACTAGCAACCTAGTAAAAGAATTCAGATCTGCTATTTAATCAGTAATAGCCCAGGCCAACAGCCCTTACATCATTTATATCACCCTTTGTACATTTGTAAATATCCAGAAAGAAAAACGCTGAAATTTAAATCTGAACTATTTAGTCCAACTGTAGGTCTCTCTTGACTGAGTTTGAATTCAAACCAGAAGCTTTTCATTTAAATTCATACATTTTTCTCAAAATTCCTGTCTAAAATATGTGTACTTGAAGACGAGCTGTTGGTCCCTATGAAGTTAATGTCAAAACTGCTATCGACTTTATTGACACTGGAATTTTCACTGAGTCATTACATCCAGCTATCCCTCTATATATTAATTTACTGGTTGTTTTGTTCCATATATTTTTATCTGTGATTTTGTTTAAGAAACCTGGTATGCACCAGGAGTTCAAGAGTTTGTATACTTATCTACTTTCTGTTTTTCAAGGCATTCCTGCCATATCCTCAGTCTTAAGGCAGTTTTAATCCGAAGTAAAATAAGGAAGTAGTAGAAGGAAGTACTTATAAGTAATATATTTCATATACTTCATCCTTAATTCTTGCAACACCTGCCCAAATTAATTTAGGATTTATTTATTTTGTTTTCCTGATACCTTTTTTCCTCCTCTTCTTCAGGGAAGGCTGTCAAAATCCTTCCCCTGCTCTCTAATGTGACGATCCAGCTCTCTTGATGGGTCCAGACATCTGTTTCTTTGAAAGAAATTGTCCCTTCTGATGTTTGTATCATGAAATAATAAAGATCTGCCCCCTATTGTATGGAAGGTATATGTACATTCTCTGTTTCTTACTGTGTACCCATAGGGTCAAAATAGACCAGCATATACTGGATGACATCCTAGTACTTCATTGCATCTGCTAGCACTCTGGCAGGCGAAAGAGAATCTGAATGGAAAACATAATTTTGCATTCTAAATTTTCATTTCAAATATTATATGTAAATATAGTTATAAATATGTATGAAAAGGGAAACAGGACATCCATAAGATGTGAGGAAACCTGACAGTTTGAACACATTGAGTTACCCTGTAATAAATAAATGCAGGTAAATATAATAACAGGTAGCAATTCAGAAAGTTAAAAATAAAGTCATCCAAAGTTTAAACCTCTTGAGAAGACTTTGAAAAAGCTAACAAAAGAGCTCCTGTAAAACATAACAAAAATAAAAATAGATGCTGTAGTTGCTGGATAAAAATAGTGTAGATTTAATGCCTTCTTCAAACAGATGGCTCTAAAAACTTGAGATGACAAATTATGATTTGTTCAGGCCAAAACCAAGTCTTTCCAAAGGCTTTATGAATTGTGGTAACACTGTTAGAGATGACCTTGAGATGGGTTTAGATATCTTGAAATGAAAACTTTTTTTGTGAATTGAAAAGAAGTTTTAAGAGCAAAATAAAATAGGGAAAACAAAATTAAATATTAGAATTTTGGGTAACCTAAGAATTTTACTCAGATTTAATTTCTTGTACTATGAACAAACTAGAAATAGTGGTAGGGGAAATAGAAGAAATCTTGTCTTTGATACATTTTACTTCTTTCAATGTAGTGCCTATAGTCGTGACTCACTGGATGGTCACCTGAAGATTCAGCATTCCCCATAGGCAACAGCCCCTAGGAAGCTCCCTGCTCCTCCAGAGAGGGGCCATAACTGTATTTTCTGCTGGTGTGGCACTTTTGTGTCAAATATGGAGGCAAAGGGAGGAATGAAGTACCCATCCATATGTATTTTTATTTTCAGATGTTGCTGTACTTAAAAATGCAAACCATTTTCTGAATGTAAAGGAAAATGTATAAATTACTTCTGAAGCTTTTCAGGAGTGGCTTTTCCAAACAAAATTATCTGTTAATAGGTTTGTAGATAGAAATATTGACCAGCAAAGTACTTAGTACTCCCTGGCACCTGTGCTTTGCTAATGGCCTCACCTTGTTCACGGGTGCAAAGGGAACACGGAAATGCAGCCACGTTTCCCCAAGGAACTGTAAGAATTATGGACGTGATGCACTTCTATGTTGCTCCAGCCCTATTCTGCTGCAAACCCAGGTTGATATAATAGCTGTATGAGCCTGGAATAATTCAGTGATGAGGGCAGCCTGCTATTTGCAACTTAATAAGTAAAGAAAATACTTTCAGGTGTCTGTTTTATATAAAAAAAAACCATGCTTGTATTATTAACCTCTGCCATGTATGGATTTTCTTCTTTTCACTGTTTCAAATTAAGTAAGCTGTAATAATGGTTGTATATATGAACAGCTTAATGTTTCTATAGCAACTATCTTTTTGCAAAAAGCTTTACAAGCATTAATTATTATTAATCTTATTTATTATTTTTGTGCTTAAGGAATAAACCAAAATAATTGTGTCCAAAACATAACAAACTAAATTATTGAGACTGTGCTAGGATGAGGGACAGGAAATCTTTAACTGCTCTGTAAGGATGTTCTGTATTATGCCTGAATTTTACCTTTTTTTGGGAGGTGTTGGAATAAGGAGTTTAATTAACTTGGGAAATGATTTAGCTCCTGCCCTCCACTAGCCAAAAAGAGTGTCTTGCCTTCCTGCTGTAGCAAGCTCCGATAGCGTGTCACTGTGAGCAGCTGAAAACACAACAGCACCTCTCCTTTTGCCCTCTTTGCGCTCAGCATTGGTCTCTCCTTTCAGGTGGAAAATAACAACGGAATCAGCTGCTGTAATATATTGCACAGGCCTGAATTTAGTGCAAAGTGAGGAGGCAAGGTAAGAAGTGAAAAGAATAAGGTAAATCAGATGGAATAAATGGATGTGTGAGACCAGCACAGGTTTTAAAGAAATCATCGTTCAGCACAGGACATACAAAGCCCCAAGAAAATTGTTCCTTATCAGCTTACCGTTTGCCCTTCCTTGGTTGTGAGGTTTGACTCTGCTTTCTGAGTCACATCCAGTAAATAACTTGATGCCTTTTTCCTGTTTGTTCACCCCTTCTAACTGGAATGTAAAGGGCATCATGGTAGAAGATGAATTGCCAGTGGGACAAAATATGTGCTCTAGTATATTACAGATGTGTTTTTTCTTGTTCACTAGGCTGTGGCATTGCCCTGAAATCTAAATATCTGAAATTAAAAGCAGAGAAACTCTCTGGCTATGCATACTTTGCTTTTTCTATTTTAAGAACATGAGGAGAAATAATTCTCATAAGCAACTGCTTGTTAGTGGCAGCCACCCAGCTGCCATAAAAAATGGGAGACAATGTATTTTCAGAACATGAAAATGTCTGTACTAATGAGTCAGACACAAGTTCCGCCTTTGGATCTGTATCCTGTCTCTGGTGGTGGTCAAAATCAGATGCCAAGGGAAAGGTATAACAGGGAAATAATGATATTGTTCTCACACTGCTAAATGTTTCAGTACATGTGAGAAATTTCTCTGGATGTTTTACATTTCTCTCTGATGAGAGCTTAAGGAAGGTGGCAGCCTCACGTGGTCACAGTAGATGCGTGACTGATTTTTCAGTCAAATCTTTTGTGAAAAGATATCCACATGACCCTTTTAAATGTGCTCTCTGTCCGGGCAGCCACATAAAAACAAGATTCCTGAGCACAAACTGCTATGTGAATGAGTGTTCAGTATGAGATATGTTTTCTAAAAGGGCAATTTGTTCTAACTGGCCTGAGATTAGTGCATTTAT
Organism: Phalacrocorax carbo; assembly: GCF_963921805.1. NCBI lineage: Eukaryota > Metazoa > Chordata > Aves > Suliformes > Phalacrocoracidae > Phalacrocorax > Phalacrocorax carbo. The sequence continues at coordinate 5,973,555 of NC_087516.1, read as the reverse complement.
TTTCTGAATAAATGTATAGTCAAGTGTTGAGGAGAAATGGCACCCTTTCAGGTGTTTTATTAGTGGTGGGTGAACTTGTACAGCCTAATTTCAAATCCACTCTAGCTTTACTGTCCAGCTTATATTTTGTTTAATATAGACTGTAAAGAAAGGGACAGAAAGGTTGTGAGCTGAATCATGCCTGGTCACTAAGCCTGCTCACCTATGGGGGCAAGGATAAGACACAGGTCAGTTCACCTCAGTCTGCTGATTCCTATTTTTGCCCTGTGCTTGATGGTCAGGTAAAAAAGTAACTGCTGCTGCAGCAGCCAAAATTTGTCTGGTTATGAAACGAGGCATTGACATTCTGCTCACTTTGTCCTCAATCATATAACTGGGATAAAGCAGTGAAGTTCAGGGAAGAAAATGTGATCTAGAGGAGTCAGTGGGAGTTTCATCACTAACTTAAATGATGACTGAATTTCACCCCATCTTCTTTGCAGGGCTTATGTCTATGTCTAGCCTTTATGTAAATATAAAGCCTGGCATACAGATTTCAGGCTCCTGTTAATTATACCTGAGTCTGAGTCTGGCTAAGCAAAGCCTGGAATAAGGAGAACAGCAGGAGTCTCTGTTTCCCTCCCCAAGAACAATGCTGCATTCCCTACAGCTATACAAACTCTGTTTGACCAATTGCTCTGTTATTGAAGCATCTAAGGAGTTCTATCACAATCTAGGCAATTGGGGAGAGGACAGTTAAGAAATTATGCCTTAATTTAGAAAAGTGACTAGTGAACATGGGTTATGTATTTAGTTTACTTTATTCATGCATTAAATAAATAGTCATACAGAAATCACAGCCATCATACCACTTAGATAAAGTGACATCACATTCACAGAATCACAGAATCCCAGACTGGCAGGGGTTGGAAGGGACCTCTGGAGATCATCTTGTCCAACCTCCCTGCTTGAGCAGGCACACCTAGAGCAGGGAATTCTTCGCATTAGCTAAACAATTATGTTTTCCTTATGGCTCAAGAGCCACAGTTATATTTCATATGGTTTTGCAAATGAAAAGGAATTGGCAAGTGGAAGATATACCATCCTCTGTGTTCCACTGGGTCACTGGCAACACAGCTGGTGATCCTAAATGGTCACTCTTAGCTCCTCTGCTCACTCTCAGATCTCATGGGTGATATTATAGACTCTCAGCATGGTACAATTCATCATGTCCTTACTCAGAACTTGTTAATCACTTGCCCATTTGCTGGCTGAGCTCCACTTGGTGTCAGACCAGTGTCACTCATCAGGCTCACAGATAGGAGAAACAGCAAGTGAAATTCAGCCAAATATGGAGAAAGTTACTCTATGTAAGAAATCAAATGTGCAAAGGCAAATGGGGTGATGTAGGCAGGCAACAGCACTACAGGAAAAAATATGGCTGTTTAGGCAGCGACAGTGAAGTCTTAAAATTATCTTGGGTAGACAGCACTGTTTTACACACTGTCCTAACTCAAATCTTCTTCTTTGTAGAGAAATGGGGAATAGTTTTTATATAACAGTAGTTTCCACTAGCACTCACTAGGTCTGTGTTCTCGTCTCCCTTCGTGCAGTGTGGTATTTCCCCTGTTATATGACCTGTATGTTAGTCCATGTGTCCTTCCATCTTTTGAGTCAACATCGCATTCCATCTGAAAAAAAAATAAATGTGGAGAGTTCTGCAGTGTGGAATTTCTGTCTCAGCTTTGTGTTTTCAGACCTTTGTTTCACACAGCCAAAACCAATAGCTCATCCCAGTATGCATGGATTTTATTTATGTGCACTTCTGGCATTATTAGCTATGCCAGACCACCAGCTTAAAAACAAAGAACCAATAGCATAGACTGGGAGAGCCTGAGCTGTGAAAGGAAAACATACCCGCAGCACAAAAGCAGATTTTTTTGCATGAAGAGATTGCTATAGGAATGGACAATCCATCAAGGAAGAATGCTGATGTGGGCACAACTTCATCATTCCAGAACATTTAGAGGGTATCATGGAGCAAAATGGATCAGTGTAAGAAGAGGGTCAGATTTACTTAATGGAGTTATTACGATTTGTACCATCAGGAGTCCTATCCCCCCCAAATGAAGCCTTTAATCTTCATATTAAAAGGTTTCTTTCTTGTTCTGAGCATGGCATTTTCCCTCCTCTCTCCACTCTACTCCCTGCACAGAGGTATCAAAGTCAGAAACTCACTTGAATCCTGAATATGTAAAAGAAGAGCTGCAAAGCATTTGAAACATCTCTTCTAGTTTAATAAACCTTCTAAAATTTCAGTATTACCCTTTTTTTTTTTTTTTTCCAAATGAAGCACCTGTAAGTAGTGTCAGCTCATTAATCAGCAAGATAATCCCTTCCTGATAATTTAGGGATGATGTTTTATTTGCAAAAGAGTAATGTATCATAAAAAAGAAAAATGAAAGAAAAGACTATTTCAGGAGATGAGCAAAGCTAAATCAATTCTTGTTAAAACCTTCCTGCGTGACTTTAATAATTCTTATTTTAAGTGACTGTGTTGTTCCCATGTTCTGCCTCACTTCACTGGCTTCTGGACACCAATGCCTACAACGATTATCTGTAGTAATATTTCCCTAAAATTACAGAATAAGCAAGGATACTGAAATGGTAGGCTCTAATACACAGACTGCCAGTAAATTTTTCTGAGGTGTCATTAAATGTATGATTTTTCTCCATATACCTACAGAAGATTGATATTTCTTACCAGTTTTCTAGGACACTGAGGTTAATTTCCTGAAATAATAAAGGTTCCTTTAGCTCAAGTTTCTGCTAGGCATAGTGATTCCATCCTTCCTTACTGCAAGCACTGCTTTTCAAATTATTTTTGTTGTGTCCAGTCAAGTGTAAGAATATGATCATACGCAAACATTCAGAAATGGGGTGCCAGCATCTTTGACCCAAAGCAAGATTCTGCTGATTTTTTGTATCAGTTACCAGTGGATCAGACCCTCAGCTGATGTAATTTGGCATTGTTCCATGGAAACCATTGAAGCTAATCTGATTGTACCAGTTGAAGAACTGTTCATTTAGTATCCAAGTCTGACAAATACCATTTAGTTAAACCACTGGGATTTGAACACAGCATGCTCCAGATCTAAAAGGAACAGCTTGGTCTGGAAAGTTAAGGTTAAACAGAAACTATTCAGCTGCAGCTATAAATGCACCCTTGCTGTGAGATGCCATAAGGGTACCCGAGTCACCCACACGGGACTGTCAAATATAATAGAGGATCTACAACAGATATCCACGCACCCCGGAGGCGTCAGTTGGAGGCTACACACATTACCCTACAAAGTCCAAAATGGCACAGGATGTCCACATGGGAGCAGCTGAATCAAGCCCTTGCTTTTTGTGAACGGGAGTCAGAAGGAGACCTCGGATATCCGCAGTGCTTAATATCCCACACATTAGCACCGGTCAGCCAAGATTCTCTGACTACACTGGGGTTTGGCTGGTTTTCATTAGCTGAGAAAAGGGCCAAACGCTTAGGGAACATGTGCAATGCCAGACAGGACCCGCTACATTCATACTGCGGTTGGCACTAACCCCTGGCCATTAGCCAGTGTGGTTCCTGTAGGAGGAAAGGTGTCCAGGCAGATATATAGAATCAAAATAACTTTTTCTTCTGTCCCTAATCCAGTTAATTTTTATGCATTTGGTGCAGAGTGAAATAACTTCATCAAGAGGTCTGCAAAAATTCTGCTGTAGAAGCTGCCAGCTATTTCAGTGGCTAGAAAACACGTGCTGGTTAAGGGAGGTTTACAGCTTCTCAACCAAAGGGTCCCCACATCTAAGATGAGTACTCCAACTATGGAGTTATTGAATTGAAATGCACCACACTGTTTGTGGTGCTTGAAAGCATGTTTATTTTAGGCAGCTAATTTTATTTAAAGTTTATCTGCATTGTGGCACTCCCAGAGGCAGACCTGTGGTGAGTCAGGCAATTGTAGGGATCGGAAGTTAGTAGAGAAAGAGAAATATTTTGAACGTGCCTGTAGCTGGGAACCTAAAGTGGCAATTAAGCATTAAATCTGAGGAAAACTAGAGAAGAACATCATGACTGAATAAGCAGCAACCTGGTTCTAAAAGGTCATTGTCTTGGCTTCTGATTTTATTCAACTGATGCAGTTTCTCGTTGTGAAAAGGACACAGCTGAGAGGCAGGAGAGCTGGTCCTGTACTCTGCTACCCACTGGCTATGCACCCATGTGTAAATCACTCTTCCTCAATATCTATTTTCTCTCCCACTGTTCTTAACTACTCTTTAGGCACTGTGAAGCACAGATTTTAATGTGCAATACAGTGCATTGTGTAAGGAGGTCTTGGCCTGTTTGTAAAACATACATCTTGGGGGAGTAATAAATGCCACTAATTTTCCTGTATCTGCCTGGGGAAATTAGCCTTTGCAATTTAGACTAGTCACATATATGATGGGAAAATTTAAAAGCAGTGCAGATATATATTTAAACATTGCTTCCTGTATTAGGGTCTTATGTATTAAAAATTAAGTCACAACTATGTAGAAGAGTTAAGAGTAACACAGGTGTGGATCTATGCACAGGCACACAAAATACATACCTACATCACAGGAACAGACTGAAATATCTCTTCCTACTTTTTTAAGCAAGTGCTCCATTTAGTTTCAATTATCTGTATTTTTTGACCAATGTGGAGCCATTTGGAGGAATCAGTCAAGTTCTTGAAAACAAAACTTCAAAATACAACTCCAACATACAGCTTTACTTTGAACTACTTATGCAGTGATGCATTTCGGAAATTGAAATTATGCTCCAATCTGTTTTATTGTTTTTCTAAAACATGAAAAACCCACCCTTTTCTGGTGAGTCACTGTTGTTTGTATTCTGGAGTGCTACCATGTATGTATGCAAATGAGGTGGGAAGAAGCTTCTACCATAATGTACCAATGTGCTAATGTACCCATGTACATCAGCATTCATGAACAAGCCACTGGATCAGAGGACACTTCAACTACATCTTAGGATAAATCAATATTCCTGAGAAATCTAAATTGCAATCTAAATAAAAGTAGCTTATTGCTGGCCTAATTGCAAGATTATTTCAATGACAAAATTAAAAAACAAAGAAACAAAAAAAAACCCCAAACCACAAAAGAATCTCCAAAACAGCTTTCTAATGTAAGCAGAATCCTAGATATATGAACCATGCAGTAGTTAGAAAAATAACAGATCTTGAGGCACAGGAGCGTACGTAGCTGGTGAGATCAAATAGTGATGTTTCCTGTCTCTGGCACGAGCTAACAGCAAACCCTGGGGATTCATGCATAAGAAAAAGGCGGTATTCCCTGGAGTGCTCTCTTGCCCTGCTACTTTTTAGGCTTTAGCTTGTTGTGGAGCCACTGTTGATGCTTTCATACTAAAAATGGCCAACTATTATTGTCAGGAGAAGAGATACACATAGAGCACATAGTTAATCTTGAGTCACTCAAATCAGTCTCTGTATTGCCTAGGGTAAAAGTTAAAATTCATAAATTCAGTCTCCGTCTAATCTGGCACATGAGCTCTTCGATGGCTATTCCCTCACTAAAATGACCCTTAGCATACAAATAGGAAAGCTGCACTCTAAGGTGATGTCTCTCCTACTTATACAATGCAAAGCAGGGTTACTTTCTTTGGACAGTGATACAAGCAGGGATTCATTTGATCAGCCGCCTGGAGCTCTGCTAGGGTGCTGGAGTCACTCTGGTTATGGGGCTAGACGAAGTTGTGGGCGATGAGTTCAGCTAACTGGCCTTCTTTAGGGTCAGTCCAAGTTTCTTCAGGGAGAAGTGATCACCCTGATACAATTCCAATAACTACTAAGAAAAGTGATATGGCAAATACGAATCAAGTTAACAACTTTGATGTGTAAGAGGCCATTACTTAAAAAAAAACAGCCCACACATACAATATATGGGTTTTGGCATTTTTCCATCCTTTAGGGTTTTCAGTCAATATTTTTTGTTATGTCACTGATGTGCCATAAAATGTCATAATGTTATTGATCTAATGTCAGACCAATGGCATAAGAAAGCTTTGGAATGACAACTTGAGTAGAAGGATTGTTAAATTTAAACTGATATGTTTGCCTTTCTGTCAAAACTGTGCATGACCCTTTAGCTCATCCAGCCACCTGCCTGACTGAACCAAGCTGATTTCAAAAGGCAATGCATCAATCAATATTTTTGGAAACAAGCTCTGTTTTTCCTTTGAGGCTTTCGGTTTGGTTTTTTTTCCCTGTCACACTCTCTTCAAATCTAAATATCAGGTTATAAAGATACTTATTTCACCTTAGCATTGCCTTTGAGCATAGAAAGTGCATGTTGACACTCTTAATCTGTAGGTCAACTCACCAGCAAATAAATTGAATAGCTAAAGCTGCTAAGATGATTTCATTTGCTTAGAGATTGCATTACATTTCTCCCCACAGTATCGGTTTGTAACAAACTAATCACTTTTACATAATATTTGCTTGTGATTGTCTAGAACTGTTCTGCATGGCACAGGTGGTGTTTCTTTCTGAGTTTTCTCTATTCTGCTCCCAGAAAAATCTGTTTTCTCAGATGCGTTGGTTGGATTTTTCTCTATAGTCTGCTTTTGGGAGAGTCATCCTCGGTGGCCTTTCTAACCAACGGTGGAAAAAAGGTGCTTGTTTCTGCTGCCCATGCAGATACCAGATGTCATAAGCCCATATCTATTTCCAGTGCCTGGTGCTGTATGAGATGCCATAAGGTATCTAATACATCAGCCTGCAACATGACATGGGGCACACAGGGGGTTTGTATGCTCCTGGAGCAGCTATCTCTACCTCATATGGACACCATGTGAGATGCCATAAAGTATCTCAAATGGAGGTAGTTCTTAATCAATGGGCCACTAAATCACATCTAAATAACTAGGGCATGATTTCCTTCACTTTCTTTTGATGTGTTTTTCAGGATAAGGACCTTCTAAAACAGACACTTAAATATGTTGGATGAATTGTTCCTTATTTTACTCCGTTGATTGGAAAGGCAGTTTAAGATGGCCTTCTCAGGAAGTACGTGTCTGTTCGATAGACATTTATATTTGATCAAGAAGGACCTGAGCCCTCTTACCAGGTGAGGCTGCTTCTCACGTGAGTTTTGTATGAGTGCAGGTACTCAGATGCTTTCTTTTTCCTTTGTTAGTAAACTCTTGTGTCAGCCAGTAATATACTAGCTAAGGAAGCAGAGTTCATTTCCCATTTTTCTCTTGCTTTCAAGCATCATTACAGATAAAAGAATAAAAAAAAAAAGTCTTAATTTTGACATTTTTAACTGAAGCATTTGCATTAGTGTTTCAAAATGGTTTTGTCTGAAAATGTATTGACATTAATTTTTAAGAGATGTCCAAAGAAGAGAAAATATTTAACTTCAATTGGAAGAAAAAATTCCTCAAACTTACTTTCCATTTGCTAAGAAAACAAAGGAAAAAATCAACAGATTAACTCATATTTTGCTTAATTTTTCAAGGCAGCTAATAAAAATAAATTTTTACTTGTCATATGCCTGAATATCAAGAGGAAGAGTTTCTCATCAAGAGAATCTGTGCACTTTCCCAAGCTTTGTTTGCTCTGTTATAGCTCAGCACAATCCTTTTTGAGACAGTCTACCTCATTACCTTTGGATGCACTTCTCTCACCAAGGCATGTAAACTGTCTTTACGAACCAGCTCACCTTGTTAAAATAACTTTTCCAGAGAACAGCCACCGTAGTTCAGGCTCGAGTCCACTGTACTCTTCGGAGTGCAGAAAATAGCTACCAGACTTGTGAGCAGCTGAACATACGATTCCTTGTTTCTGTGAAACCACATCTAGCAGATTTTCTTGTGCCTAATATTGTGGTTGAGCTTTAGGTTTGCCCTCTAACTTGCTGCCAAAGTGAACCAGAAATATAGGGGTAGAACAAGTTTTGTATTCTTAAGAAACCTGACTAAAAACCTTCATTATGTTACATGAAGGCATGGAAATGGCATTAAATATTTGGCGTCTTGGGAATTGCCCAGACTGAGAATACTGAAGCATCTTCTGAGATTATCTTTTTAATTCCTTCATTTCCAAACAGGATAGTAAAACATGTCTCTAGGACAGTACAGATTCTAAGTGTTTTCTTAATAACTCTGGATGAGTGGGAAGAAAACACTTACTTCCAGGCAACAATAATTTTGAATAAATGCAAGGCCAATGCAGAAACTAGTTCTAACAAGAGGCTTCCCAGGACAAGGTTACCCTGTGCCAGCTGCTCCCTGCTAACTGTGGGCATGCATGAGACAGGAGAAAGAAATAACCTACCTTGCATACCCCGTAGAGTAAGACTGAATATTAGTACTCACCGGGGAGCAGCTGGCACAGTAAGTCCTTCTGCCAAAGAGGCTGCTGCTATCTGCTCCCATGTGCACTCCCACCATTGTCCTGTGCTGTAGGTGGTCCAACACATTGACTTCCACTTCTGGGTGAGGAGGTGGGTAGCAGCTTGGATGATAACGGGCAGGTTAGGTAGTAGTTAATTAAAAAGCTGGCACTGTGGGGCTTGTGATAGGACTAGGCAGAAATTTGAATGAATTTTGGAAGGGAAGAAACTCTTTGTACTTGCAACTAGCCTTTCAATTCCAAAGCTGTAAATTAAAGTTTCCAAGTCTTATTTTTGAAGAAATACTTGATGGAGTGCCAGAATTTAGTCTTGCATCCAGCACCAACTAATCTCTCATATATGAGAATCAGAAAAATTTATATCCTAGCAAGGTGCACGTTGCATTTCTAGTTGAAAGAGATCTTGCTGTTATTTATATCATTGAACCCCTAGAACAAAAATACACCCAATAAATCACTTACGCTAAACCAAATAAATCACTTATATAAAACTCTTCTGATGGATTATATAAGATCTTTTCCTCAATTTCTAATTCTAAAACTAGAGCCACATGTACCTGTATTCTTTTGTTTCTTGTCTTCCCCAGTCATTCCCTGTTTTCTTGACATAATTTCTAAAGGCTCACGATGCAAAAGTATTGCCCATCCAAGAAAACAAAGCTTAGCTTAATTCTCCTGCAAAGTCCTTCTGCATGTGGGTATAGTCCTAGTGACAGTAAAATGAAAAAGGAATGCAGATAACAGCAATTTAAAATGTAACGAAAAATCTTGAGACAACACTCAGACTTCATTTTTCAAGCAGAACCAACTACTATAAACTACAAATATCAGTGGAGCAAACCTGAGTGCATGCATTTGAAAAAAAAAAAAAAAAAACAACCCCAAAACCCCAACAATCCACCCCTGGAATAAAGAGGGCCAGGTCAAAATAAGAGGGAAGTAAGAAGGGGATGGATGAGCGTCTGCCAGGACAGGAAAACAGTGAGGTTTAATTAACTGTGCAGGACTGTTTCACCCAGGAGATGGGACAAATTAAACCTGAGGCACAGGAAACCCTGTATTTTGTATAACTAACAGAGCTGAATAGAAGCCTTCCTAACCCAGCAATGTGAAGCCTTTTCTGTGTTAGGAGCTCTGGGGAACAGGTCCCGTGGCTATCAGGAACGACCGGGACTGGCACACACAGCTGACAGAGAGGGTCTCTGAAACAGTGATGCAGAGTGGTAGAGACCTTGTGGCCAAGGCTGAACGGGCAGAATTCTAGAGGGAGAGGGAGAATTTGCCTGACAAGTGAAGAAAGGTGAATGCCGTACCCAAAGAGGGGCAAGAAGCAACAGGAAGGAGAATGGCTGGAGGAAGTTTCAGGAGGCGGTTCAGGCTGCGGTCTCAGTTGGCAGCCTGGTCCAGTCATCTCCACTCCCCCCCGCCAGTCAGATGCTTTGCTGTCTCTGCTCCTGGTGTGATCTTGTTCTGAACAGTAAATCCTTGCCTGAGACACCTTTCTCGATAAACATGTTGTAGCAGAGAATTAATTTGCAGAAAATTATGTGACTTGTAACAACTCAGCCTTAAAATAAGTTCCATTGCCATTTTAATAGGAAAAAGGACATGGTTGCATCTAGTCAGATCAAAGATCCACCAAGTCCACTCTCCTGTCGCTGGCAGCAGACGGTAGTGGATGTGTAGGAAAAGCAGATCCCTTCATTTGGTAAGAGCACAACTGAGCTTCATTCAGTTGCCTGCACGTAGACATACATTGGTTTTTAAGATTCCTGCTTGGCCTGCAACTGCTACTACAGAAAGCACAAGCATGTGGGAGCATGGCTCTGGATCATATCACCCCTGAAGATATCTGACATATTCTGTGGCAGCTCAAACACTGTAGGTACCTATGTATGGGAATTGAATTGAGACATCAAGCTCTTTTAACTCTGTTGACAAGATCGTCACTGACTGCAGTGAGGAGCTTAGGCAGCTGGTTCAGATGTAGACCTCCACAGAGTGTAAGAAACGAGTCAGATCAGATGAAGCCCATGCATGTGTGAACATTTTAATTCACTGCTTTTCAGTATTATCTAGGGGTTTCTGTCGCATGCAGAAGCTGCAATGCCATCCTTTTAAGCCAGGGAACCTCACAAGTCATCATCAGCTCTGACACAATTGAGTTAGCATGACTTAATGAGTTATGACTCATCAACCGGGCTGCGGTAATTGACTGAGTGCATGCTCCTAGGGTGGAGGAAACAAATAAAATGCATTAGCCCAAGAGTTAGTGACAGAGGTTTAAGCTTACATATCTTATTTTGTGTTAGTGAAAGGACAAAAATGTGCAGAAAGGTCAGCTGCTACAGCTCACCTGGTGAGCCGCCACTCATTAGAGCCACAGCAGCTCACTCCTACATCTGAACCATAGCTCACACTTTCAGGGGAGTACATCCATTTAACTCTTTAAAATGAATCAGTCCTTGAAAATTTATACAAAATTAGGGTCTGGTCCTTTGCTTCCTCCTGGCGCACAGAATGTCCCCTTGTGCACTGTATTTGCAGGAATAAAAAAGTGATTTACTGTTCGCAGGAGTAAGGCTTTAGAGCACATTTTTGAAAGAATGAAGGTCAAATTGCCTGGATGATTCATATAGACATGAGACTTATATTTTTAAAAAAACTTCAAAGTTGTTAAACAAGGATACTTCCCTCCTATTCCTTCCATGTAAATGAGGTCAGCTTGGGTAAATCAAGCATAAAGATTAAAGGCTGAGGAAGCTTTACAGAGGTGCTTTTGTATTTGAAGTGTATGGCAAGACAAATACAGAGAGTTCTAGGTCCTGTTGTACGCAAAGATTTTTTTTCCCTATGTTTTTCTTGGCACCTTCCCTCGCCACCCCCACCTTAATTTTGGTGAATAACCAAGTCCTGCAATGCAGAATTGCATGTTTTAGGTAGCAGGAACATGTATCTCATCCTGATACTAGGTTTCACAGAAATGTATTGCAGGTACAGAGATCCTCTAAACACTGAAGAGTCAAAGGACAGAATGCTTAGAGCAAGTTCTGCCTTTCACTGATCTCTGCTCATTTTAACCTTCTCACCATCGCCTCCATGTTTGTAACCCTTTAGATCAAACTGATAGCAATAACTTCTGGGATCTCTGGTGTTCATAATTTCTAGGGGTCTGACCATTACTTGTTATACTCTGACATTTTCTCCTAAAGAGCTCGGAGCAGATCTGTGCTGTGAGAACAAGCCAGAGGAGGGAAAGACCATCTTTGGGGCTGTTTGAGGGATAAGGGGATGTGCTTTTGAAAAGGAATTGGAAAATAACACATGAAAATTACAACCTGTTCTTCTGACATGGTATAATCAGAATGGTATTGTTGAATGGCTTCCCAGGCTGAAGCTACAATGAATGCTGCATCCCATCCCATCCCACTCCAGCTGCTTCCAGGCTAATTCAAACACCCATCCGTGTTAATAGGCTGCAGCCAGGCTCTTAGTTGCTTTTGCAGAGCTGTCCTTAATTTGTTTGTGCTCACTGCCTCCTGTTAATGCCATGGTCCCTTCCACTGCTCTTTGGGATGTGCCTCTCAGTAAGGCAGTCGCTGCATGGCTTGATAATGTCCGCTTGCTCTACAGGGCCAGTTCCCACTTGGAGTTTGTGACAGCTGAGGTTTTTTGCAGCAGCAGGCTTCTTTGTGTGGCCACATGCTGTTTCGCTGTGTGCCAAAGCCGTGCATGGGCTGGAATCTGATGAAGCAGAAAGAACTGCCAGAGGACCAGCCTCTCGTTTTAGTGTTCATGGCAAAAGGGTTTAGAGCACAATGAACTGGTAATAGGAAATGGCAACAGAAACAAGTGAATTCCTTCCTAAGGTGTCTTTTTCACTTATACAGTCTTTAGTGTTAGGGAAAGACAGGAGTCGTTCCAGAGTTCTCACACATTAGAGATGATTGGTCTTTCAGAAGTTTCCAGTTTTGACTCTCATCAGATATATGAGAATTCAAAGGACATATTATGCTGCAAATTATTGCCATTAATAGGAGGAAGAGGAAAAATACACAGACATTTACCTGCTTTGCATGTGATGTGATAGTTTCATATTATGAGATCTGTAGGATATGCCTTGGAAGACGGTTCCTGTGACATGCTCTGGCACTCCTGAGGCCAATTCCAGGTGCTTGTGAGGAAAACAGTAAAAGCTATGGAAAGAAGCTGACCACATAGAAATGTTCCTCTGCCTACTTGTTAGGCAGAAGTCTGCTTGCGAGTTAGAATGTGCGAGTTTACATCCCCTTTAAAACGCCTTAGATTCCTTATTATAAACCCTGACAATCACCTTTTTCCAAACAATTGTTCAGTTTTTTCCTCTTAGTTTGAGGAAATCTAATGTTTTCACAGGTTTCTTAACACAATATTTTAAAAGGGCAGGAGGCAAAACAAGACGTCAAAAGGCAGTAATGAAATTAATATTTAATGAACATTCTTAATCATGGACTATTGCTTAGAGTTTTTAAGATCATAGAGATATTTTCTAATACTGTGATGTGTACCATGTAAGATTTGTTTATAGCACAGTTGTGTTAAAAATAATTTTAAAAGTTCTAGATTATTTACAAAGCATCACCTTGCAGAAATCCATTGACCAGTGCAGAAGAATGTATTAGAGGAGAAAAATGCTCCTATACTTAGAAAATGGCAATGCATATATATTTAAAATATATGCTGGGAGTGGCACTTGTTTTGGAGAATTAATTCAAGATTTTGAGTTCTTCAGTGTGCGTGTGTGTGTGTAGGTTATTTACATTTTTCAGCCAACATTTCTGAGCTAATGAGCATTGAGATTTTATTTTTTTATTTTTATGGAAATATATATATGTATATCTGTGTATGTGTACGTAATTTTTCTGTGCAAAAATCCTATTGGAAAAGAAAAGTTTTGACCAGCACTAATAGAGTTAATTAGTAGATAACAGGAGATTTCCTTGCAGTACCATGAAGTCAAAGACAAGAGAACAACGTTCCAGGTGGCATTATAAAATAAATAAATAATCAGGTTGCTCTTGGTTAAGCTTGGTTAAGCTGAAAACCCATTGATATGGAAACTAAGACTGAACACAGAGCCAAGAGTTGTTTCCTGGGTTGGATAGTTCAATAGGCCAACACAATATGGGACAGAATAATCCAAATAGGATATCCCACTCTTTTAAACATTAACTGCCACTGCTTAATGTCCCGCAATTTCTTTTCACAAGAAATGTATGCAACAAAGTGAACTATTAAACTACACCACCCATTGAGGGCAGTCCACCTCTGCCAGACTGACACAAGATTAGGTGAGTTATTTCGATATGATGTTGGTATGAAGCACTTGAATAAACCACATATAGAGAGACTGATGCTTGAGAGAAATAAATTAATTTAAAATACCAATGAAAAGTAATTACTGAAATACTAAATCTGAACAAAGATGGGAAGAAATACTTAGAAAGGGAGAATCTTTCCCCTTATTGTAGCTGAAATGTGAAAAGGAAATAAACACAGCACAGGAAGGTCTGGATACATGCTGGTATCTTGTATGAAGGATTATTGTAGACCAGAGAAAACAACAGCATTTATTTATGGAATCAGTATTTCCTTCCCTATTGGTATCTGTCCCCATTCATGACTCTATGGCGTGCAGGTTTTGTGAGGAGACATACACAGAAGCTGGGCTACTATGCTCAGTAATGCAAGATTCATGAGGGCAGAGAGAGAGAGGGAGGGAAAAAGCAGCTTGATTTTGTAGCCCAGTGATAGAGTCACTCACATGAAGGTTCAGTCTATGTTCCTGATGTTGTTCACATGTTTTATTCAAAGTCTGTTTAATTCAGTCTTGGTAACAGTGTTTGACATTGCCATCCCCAGAAAGGGAGCACTAGATGTGAGGTTCCAGAGTTACACTGGTTTTGTTTGGAAACTGTCTTTTCTCCTTTAATCTTTTAATCTCCTTTAATCTTTTCTCCTTTAATTTTGCTTTTTTGGTAGCACTGTGGTACAGGAGGGATGAAATGTGGTTTTGGTCCAGTCTGGTGCCTGTGCAGGCAACTAGTGTGCTCTCCCTGCTGGGAGATGATGTGCATTTAAATGTATTCAGCCTCAGGGAAATCCTCAAATTGGTGTCCGGGGATTTCTAACCACTGGGCTGGCACAGAGAGGCGGTGGCACCGTCCCAGCCCAGCTTTGGGGGAAAAGAGGGAGCCTGTCACTCCAAAAGGAGATTTAGTTCCCTGAGTCTAGGAAGAGGATTCAGACTGGAAATGCTCATGCCAGTACCACCTGGGTGGTAACTCAAAGCAATCCTCAATCAGTAGGTGAGTTTATCAATTAACATAGGTGCTGTTATGGACTTCACCCTTCGGTCCCGAATCTGTCTAATAATGTTGGAACACAGGAGGTTCCACCTCAAAATGAGGACAAACCCCTTCCCTGTGCAGGTGCCAGAGCAGGGGCACAGGCTGCCCAGAGAGGCTGTGGGGTCCCTTCCCTGGAGACATTCACCCCCCGCCTGGACGCGGCCCTGTGCCCCTGCTCTGGGGGTGCCTGCTCCAGCAGGGGTGGGACGGGATGAGCTCCAGAGGCCCCTTCCAACCCCCGCCAGTCTGGGATTCTGGGATTCTGTAATATCACGTTGGCCCCTTTGCACCACTTTGCAGAAATCCTAGTATGCCTTTCTGTGCTTGTTGTCAGAAGTATTGGTCTTCCCCTGGGATGAAGTATTTTCAAACATTACACTAGAGGCCCATCCGGGCAGATTGCACCAAATTGAGCCGAACCAAAACGGTGGCCACCCTGGCATCACATCCCCAACAACATGAATCCCGTGTGCAGAAGTGTCACAGGCGATACTTCACAGACCAGCTGTATCCCAGCCCAGTCCGACATTCCTGGCGAACACAGCCCGTGAGCCTGCAGTCATCCTTTTTGCTTCAGCCACCGTCTCTGTTGTCAGCAGAGTGGTGTTTGCATGATTCAGCAGCAGGAGCACAGGGTTGATTTAAAGCCCAGGTACAATACGACATGCATAAACACACTGCAGTAAGGCAATTTATTCCCCTTGAGCTATTAGAATTCTTGTCTTACCTTGTCTTCTTTTAAACAAACTTTGCAGTCTTCATCTCAACAAATTCAAAGGCGTACAAATTACTGTTCAGTAATCAGCACTCTGATTTAGATTAGACAATAAGAATGACAAAACCAAATCTAGTTTAGGGAGTATAAAATCCAAACACATTTTAAGCAGTAACTACATTACAAGACTCTGTTAGCTCATTGCTTTGTGAAAGGAAGAGTCACTTTCCAAATTGTTACAAAAATACTTCTCCATTTATTTATTTTTGTGAGAACAAGTAGAACTACTGTTGGCAACACTAAGCCATAATGAAACTCGTCAGTTTGTTTACTGTGTATCCTCCAGCCTTGAAAGGCATTCAGGTTATAAGATTTTGGGTCAGAGGAAAACTTATCAGACATAAATCTACCTGGGTCCACTGACTTCTAGTGGCATGGATGCATCTGCATCACACACAGATGAGCAGGACCGCAGATGCTGTTAAATGACATGTGCCTTGAACTTCTGTAAAGGATCAAGGACTTTTGCTTTGTTCTGGAAGGAAAGTCAAACTCCAGATTCTGGTCAAAAAAAAGTGGGAAGAAATGGGAAAAGTCTTAAAAAAGAAATTAGAGAAATGAGAAAATTGGCTCTTTTGTTCGAATGTAAAATGAAGTTGTTACTCTCTGATGGCTGATAGGTAGAAAACAACAATTCAGGAAATAACCTTAGGAAGGAAGAAGCTCTGTTTTTTTCAAGCTGGGTTAATGGGGGAGCCTGTAAAGCCACCGTCTTGACTGTATCACCTCTGCGGACCCCATAAAGGGTTTGGCTCTCTGAGGCTGACGTTCCAATACTTCACATTTCTTCTAAATGCATTTGCAAAGCAAATTGAAAAACAGTGGGACAATATTTCTGAGATTTAGTGACTGTGGTTTTTGAGATACAGATTTTATTGAACATATCTATAAAACTTTCCATATTAGAATAACGATACAAGTAAGTCCGTTCTTCTCCCTGAAAATGAGAATAAATGAAAGCTAAATGAAATGCACACTTATTATAAAGACTTTTTGCTCAGGCAGCACAGAGGCGGGATTTACGGTTACCTGCTGAAAATCAGGATCCTTTCAAACTCAGTCCCTTTGCTACCAAACTGCTACCACAGATCAAATCCTCAGCTGCTGTGCATTAACGTGGCTGCAGCAGACCGCTGCTTTTTGAAATACTATCGTGCATTGCACAATTTGTATTTGTGCTTTCTACTGATCAGTTGTGCGTGCTTACTTTTTTGTCTGAAAGGAGCATGACTTTTTGATAAGCAGCAGCTGAGAATCAAGGTTATGTTCACCCAGTCCTTACTTTACTTAAGCAAAAGTCCAGCTTGGCAGGTATCTTTCTACTGACATCATACATGCCAGTCAACAAAGACACCTCCTGTTGCTTAATAGGAGTTATTAATACGAATATGTGAAGAAGGGAAACTGGAAAAGAGACTAAATAGAAGCCATTCTCCACACCCTGAAAAACACAGTTGGCTTAGCTGGTCCTTGGTTCAGCTTGATCCCTGCGGCGTTTACAGCAACTCTTTGCAGCGAGAATAGGGCCAAGTGAAAATACTGCTGCAAGCCTTGGATTTCTGTCAGGATTCCCTAGGTGAGTTTTCTTTTAGTAATGAAAAAACTGAGAGTTTGCTAACGGGATCTCACTGGGCATGGCTCCAAACAGTGCCCGCTCTACGCTGATGCAAAGTAAAAATTTGGTTAAAATAACATTCTATAAAATGAGCTGTGTTGCAAGGACAGGAATCAGCAGCATTTGTACTTATCTTCTAGTCTGTGTAAAACCTATTAAGAACAAAAAAAATACTTATGCATTGAAGCTAAACAAATTTTAAGCACTTTCATAGAGCTACATGGAGGGAAGGAATCTTCACTGGTCAGCTGATCATTCCCGCTGTTCCACTGGAAAGATATTTCTCTGAAGTCCTGAAGTGATCATTAAAATTTAATTAACATTTTCCCCAACCTTTATATTTTTTGCACCTTTTAATCAGTTGAGTTGTTTCACAGAAGTATAATTTGGACCCTTTTTAAGAGAGCTCCTTCAAGAGGATGAAAAGAATGATTAAGGTGTGTGCATACATCCGTACATGCATGTTTCCGTCTAATAAATTATATATTTTTTCATAAACCATAGAAAGAAATACTTCAAGTCCGTCTGAAGAGACAACTTAGAAAGAACTTCCATACAGCTTCTGACACACAGTTTTTCCTACTTTTCTTAGAAGGTTCTTTTAATTGTTCAGTATTTGAAAAAAAATAAGATTGTTTTTTAGTTTAAGTGTTGGTATTATACCTGAGTTGGATTTCCATATTCACAAGGAATGTTTTGTGGTCTGAAATCAACACCGATTCAACCTGGGTCAATGTGGGAGGAAAAAGGAACCTGTCACCTCCCCACATCATTATTGATGCTGTATGCAGTGTGGACCCCATGTTAAGTGACAGAGATGCCAAAGTGTTTCCTCCTCTCCTCCACATAGCCCTTTTACTGTGATGGTTTAATTTTCCAGTGTGTTTGACCTGTGTTATAAGAGTCTGGATGAACTAGTGATCCTTTCTTGGAGCTGTGTTGCTTGGTCAACAGTTTTCTTTTTGCAGTGTGGTGGCTTTCCTCCTGCTTCTGCATATTCTTCCTCTATCTGAAGGAAGGACTTGTCCTCCCAGGGAAGACAGAGTCCGGGTGTGCAGCAAAACACGTCTTTAACCTTCAAATATATTGGAATATAATTCAAATCAAGGACAAATTTTCCTCTCAAATCCTCTTTTGCACACTAGGAGGGATATCAGGGCAGATTCCCACAACATGACATTAGTCCCTAGTCCTCCTTTCCAGCCCTTGGGACTCCCTCGATCTGGCACCCCCTTCTTCTCTCGCCTTTCTCTCAGGTATTCTCCAACCTCCCATATCTTCCCGTAGGCTTTTGCCTCTTCACAGACAAGTTTTCTCACAACTTGTTCCATGTGCTGCATTATTTAATTTTAGCTACATATTACCGATAAGCCCAGAATAGGACCTCTTTAGGGCAATATTTCTGCCTGTAGATGGTACTTCATGGTGATATCCTGCATTACCAGTTATTATGATTAATAATTTAAATTATTAGTAACAGCTTTGCTATTATCACTTGTTTTGCCCTATTTCTAATGACCACATTGGTTTTTGCTTGATTCACTGTTTCAACAACCCATCTCCTCTTGTAAGGCTATTTCCCTTCCTATTCATCACAATTTAGCACTAGTTATTTTGTATATATATTCTCAAACAAACTATCTGTCCAGCTGGAGTTGTCATCCCCATTTAATTTTAATTTCAGAGCAGTGTCACTGTCAACCATACTCTGGGTCAGCTCTGATACACTGAAATGACAACTACAACAAGCAAAGCTGTCGTGATCCAACAGGGACACTATCAATGATTCAATTAAAAAAAACAACAAACAAACGAAAACCTGGAAGAATTTAACAGAAGGGAGGAATGTGGCAAACAGGGAGACTGTAGACTTTAAAAAAATAAAGTTTGTATCCACTGTAAGGAAGTAAATTAATTAAAACAGCAAACCTGCCTGAAAAGGAACGGATCACTTTGGACAGCTTGGCTAACAGTACAGTCTTATTCTATACACAGCGTAGATGTTAAGAAACAAATTGGTATTTTGAAGTATGGCAGCAGAGAATTAGACTTGAAAAACAGGAGAATAACATCAATATTATGCAATTACTGTGTGTCTGTGGTGGGGAAACCAGAGTCTGCAGAGAGTTAGGGGAGCCAAACTACACAAATGTAAAAAGTTTACAGATGTAATTTAATTCCTATGGAAAGCTAAAAGGCACACGTGCCGGGGACGCACGCACACACAGAAACTAGAAAAGTAACGCTTCTCTACCAGTTTGTAGACGTCACACTTTTGAACAGAAAATAAGAAACAATGGAAAAAGAAATGTCAGGATCCATACTTGATGGGAATATGGTTTCGTCTGGACTTCAGGATGTAATATTTTAACAAAGATTTTCTGTACTTTTCAAAGGGGAAATAGAGGCTGCCCCTTAGCCCTGCATCCACAGCGGGTCTGTTCGTTTCCATTGCTCCATGACCATGAACAGTACAAGGTTTTCTCTAAAAAGAGAATTCATTTAAACTCTACTGATCAATGCTGTGGAGGTGGCTATGGACAACCTTTAAGGAAGAGATTGAGGAAAAATGTTATTTACTAGTGGATTCTTCCTTCCTTGTTACTGCTGTGTCTGAATAGGTTGTCAAGAATTACATAAAATGTTTTTGTTGGTTTGGACACAGATTTCTCAGACGATCTTTGGAAGTTATGTTAAACTGCAGCCATGAATGTAGCATGAGATTTACAAACGTATCCACTTCTGTCAGGCATAGGAATGGAAAACTTGTCAAGTACTGGCACTAGCAGCAAATTAATAATTTTGTTTTTCCATCAGAAAAGAGAAATCTGAGGGAAAAGAAGTCATAGAAATAAACATGAATATTTAAATATACACACACACACCAAAAAAAGCTATAGCTAAAAATAACTGCTGGGATTTGGATGTTCAAATTCTATGAAGACAGTTTCCATCTAGAAGCTTTGATTCACCTATCCTAAATATCTAGATTCAAAAGGACAAGGGTTGATTTTACTTCTGGCTTCTCCATGACAGCCCATGAGGCTAAAGATTGGTCAGAAATTTTACTGACAACCCTATTTTCTGAAAAAGAGCACGTGAGGTCTGGCTGAGATGGAGTTAATTTTCCCTGTAGCAGCCCTCATAGTGCTGGGCTTTGTATTGGTAGCTAGAAAGGTGTTGGTACCACACCGGTGTTTTGGTTACTGCTGAGCAGTGCTGGCACAGCATCAAGGCTGTCCCTCCAGCATTCACCAGTAGGCCACGGGTGGGAAGACCTTGGGAGGGGGCATAGCCAGGACTGTCAGCCAGCTGACCCAAACTGACCAAAGGGATATTCCATACCATGTGACGGCTGCTCAGCAATAAAACCTGAGAGAAAGGGGGAGGCAGGGCAGCATTCGTTATTACCTTTATCTTCCGGAGTAACAGCTACACGTACTGAAGCCCTGCTTCCCAGGAAGTGGCTGAACATTGCCTGCTGGTGGGAAGTACAAAATAAATCTTTTGTTCCCCTTTGCTTCTACATGTGGTCTTTGCTTTTGCTTTATTAAACTGCCTTTATCTCGACCGACAGATTTTTTCCGTCTTCTTTTCTTCCCTCCCATCCTGCTGAGGAGGGGAGCGATAGAGTGGCTGTGTGGGCACCTGATGCCCAGTCAGGTTCAACCCACCACAAAAGCCATTCAGAGAAATGGAAACATCTTTAAAAGTGAGAGTTCTTAGCCACCTAATGTCAATAAGAAAATTTTTGTGTACCCAGAAACCACTAGGTTTATGTAAGTGCTTTTCACATGTTCACATTGTAAGAGACATTGAAATAGCTGATAAATCCAGAAGCAGTCTTGCATAAAGTGAATGGAAATGTTATCTGCCAATCTTTTTTTGTAAGTAAAATTCATTTTTGGATTTTTCTTTTTTTATGAAGCAAAAGGATTTTAAAAAAATTTTTTTACTCTTATATTTAGAAGAGAAAAAATTGGGGGAAAAGAAAATGAAAGAGCAAAAAGGCAGAGAGACATCAGAATAAGTGGGAAAAAATGTTTTCAATATCAAATATGTGGAAGCTGTGAAAAGATTTTTGTTTTATTTTGTTAATAAAAAATTTTCTTTTTCCCCTTATTTTTAACTAAGTATGATTCTGTGTAGCGATTTCTTAAACTTGGCAGTTTCATACAAGACCTATACGAAATGCAGGGGCATGGTTTTAATTACCCTGAGTGCCTGAGTCTCTCTAGGTGCAAGGCTATTTGGCTTGTTCCCAGAAAGAGCTGAAGACTGACCCTACAGGTAGGCACTGCGGATGATCAGTGAGTTTGAGCATGGGCATGAACTCCAGCTGAGCTAGAGTGACAGCATGGATATAACCTCTTCATTTAACATTAAGATAGCCCAATTTTCCAGCACTAAGTGTTGGCACATTTCATTGGCATATAAAAGAAAGTAATGAAATACTTTAAATGAAGTTCTGGCCTAGACACAAACAAACATGATTAAAAAATATCCCAAGTCAGATTAAAATGGAATAATCTGATTTTAGAATCCAGGAAAGAGGAAGAAATGGATGTAGTGTTAGACACAAGGGGGTATTTTGCACGCAGTCACCTAGGGATGCACAAAAAATCCACATTAGAATTATTTAAGAGTTAATGCTCTGCATCAAAATAAAGGTAACTAAATAAAGCTTTAAGGCCAGCCTTCCACAGCCACTGTTTAAAAAAAAAAGTGCTATGTGGTAGGATTTTTTCTCTTAAATAAAAGCCCTTATGGAAAAATAGTATAGGCTGATCTATATGAAATGGAGAAAGAGGGAAGAAAAATACAAGAGGAAGTCTTAACAGGGGCAATGTGAAACCACATACAAGGTAAAACTCACCAGAAGAGCAACAACAGTTATCCCAAAAGGACTGAAATCTAGCAAGCAAACAAGATATCGTATTCTGAAGCAGATAGGAGGGAAAGCCTGAAGAACTCGGAGTCCATATTGCATTGTGGCGGAAACAGAAACATTCTAATTTATTCTTCTTTTTTTTTTTTTTAACCCTTTAAGTCTTTCTTTTTTTCTCTTTTAGAGGATACTCTCCTTGGCTTTGTAACATATCTTTATGTTTTCTGATTCTTCTTTATGAATGAAATGACTGTTAGTCAACATTTTATTTTCCAGCAACAATTTTTCTGTATTTGAGAAAATATATTTCCAATCCATAATAGCCAGGACAGTACTAAAATTATAAAGCATGACTGGATTAAGGCTAAAAAATCACACCTTTTTGGAAGAATATCACACCTTTAGGTCTAGGTCCCGCATTTATAAAAATCAGGAGAGCTTCATTTAAATCCACTGATGCACTGGGATATCTAACTCCGGGACACACCTCCCATGTTCTGTGGGTAAACTTCAAAGGTTAGATCTATGCTCATTTTCATAGTGACAAATCAAATGTTACTTCATCCTTAATTCTAATTTATATTGCTTCAAAATGGAATGAAAGAGTATGGTAGCAAATCAATGAGGGCGTAAAAGAGGCTAGAGGGATGAGGTTCCTCTTGCCTACCCTTATACCCGTTTACCTGCACTTTCTGTCAGACAGATTGCTTCTTCAAGTCTACATCTTTCATAAATTTATCTTGTGAGTCTTGATCCACTGGTGAGTTACCTTAATATAAGGTCTAAAAGGATGAATACAGTTCTACTGAGACACTTCAGAAAAATAAATATGCTAAATAATGTCTTTTGAAATAGACACTTACAAATCCCTCCCTGCTGAAGCTATAAAATATCCCAGCAAATGCCAACACCAGTGTCGTCCAGGTGTGCTCAGCAGCTGAAAATCAGGCCTCCGGAAACACCTTTATTGGAAATGGTCCCAAAGGAAACATTTACCAGGGAAATGCTTCTTCTTAATAGGAAAAAGCCCTCTTCAGAAGCATTGCTGCATTCCTCTGCTGATGAAATAGATTCTTCCTTCAATGACACACTGGAATTCAAGGCTGACTGATAAAGTTAATGCAATAAATATGGATGTAGGGAGGGAAGAGGGCAGACAGGGATGGTGGAGGGACAACAGATAAAATTCGATTTCATGAATACATATATATATATATTAGTATATACATATATATACACCAAACAGAAATAGAAAATGGAATGAGCTTTGCATTTTTTTGAGACTACTGTGGAAAAGTCTTAACTGCGTTAAACATTAAAAAAAAAAAAAGAAAAGAGAGGAGGGGATTTTTAATGGTGCTGCGTCTGAGGGAGCTACAGTTCACACAATACCACCTGCTGAAAACATCATTACTGTAGGGATTTTGGGACTAAGGGACTAAGCCAACCCGTTTTTATGATTTTAAAATCTAAAAGGAATAAAACTGTGACTGAGAGTGCTCTCATTACTGTGAAGTTGAAAGGACTGGACAGAGTGGATAAATTATGAAGAAAGGCTTGGTCAAAACAAGGACCAAGGTGCTCCATTCGAATACCTCTCTGAACATTTTGGCCTTAGCCTTCCTGACTTGGATAATGTAGATGAATGGTAGATGACAATAAACCAATGGCCCCTTTCTCATGCATAAGTAATAAAGTTATCTCTTGCTATAGCAGTAATTACCACTGTAATCAGTGTAATCCATCCATTTAAGATCCCTAATCTGTGTTTCAGACACAGCCAGAGAAAATGCAATTGTATTGGTTTTAAGCAGTTTTGAGACTGCAGGAGCTTTAAAAACCAAACAGCAAAGCTGCGAATCTCCACGTGTATTAGCAATTTTTTTTTCATGTATACTAGGAAAGGTTTAGGTTATATTGATGTAGTTTACATTAGGTGCTGATTTGCCTCGTTTGATTCTATATCCAAGAAGAACATGTGCCTATGACATTGCTTTTTCTGTCTTTGTGCTTGTACGAGATGAACAAGATCTGTAAGATCTGATCCAGAAAATAATTACAATTGTAAAATCAAACAAATTTATACACAGGACTATAGGTATGCATGCAATCAAATGAATGTAATGGGAGAAATAAACTAATATCCTTCAGAGAGATGAATATTTGCTTAGTTGTTAATGAATATAACAGTAAATAAAATAAAACCTAGAAGTGAGCTCATAAATGGATCTCTGATTTTATAAACTGTTCAGCCATTAAATCACGCTCTATTTTTGTTTTGCAGTTCTTAAACCAGCTATCTCCCAAACAAGACATTTTAGAGTTTGTGGAGGAACAAAGATGTAAGCCAGCCAATGCTACATTGCCTTGAAGCTGTTCCCTGTTGTCCTTTTGTTTATTAGCATAGACATAATCAACAAAAATATTTAGGAATATGCTTCATTTGATAGATATTTTTTCTTTAGTTACAAAAGTATGAGAAATGTCACATAGTATTCCTTTTTCTCTCCCTTATATAGTTAACATCCCAACGAAATTCCTGCAGCAGCATCATTACAAAATCTTTGTACCTTCTTTTATAGTTTTGATGTAATAAAACTAAATAAAATTTATTTAAAAATTCTCATAGATAGATAAAGTGCTTCTGGCTTCTCGAGGGGGCTGGGAGAATGTTTTTATTGAGCTTGAAAAGAAACAATATAAGAAAAAGCACTGAACTGAGGTAATTTGGGCCTTTTCAAAGCATGGTAAACAAAGGGGGGATCTCATCAATGCCTATAAATCTCTAAAGGGTGGGTGTCAGGAGGATGGGCCGGGCTCTTTTCAGTGGTGCCCAACGACAGGCCAAGGGGCCATGG
Source organism: Phalacrocorax carbo (assembly GCF_963921805.1). Classification (NCBI taxonomy): domain Eukaryota; kingdom Metazoa; phylum Chordata; class Aves; order Suliformes; family Phalacrocoracidae; genus Phalacrocorax; species Phalacrocorax carbo. The sequence continues at coordinate 5,948,586 of NC_087516.1, read as the reverse complement.
GCACAAGCTGGAACACGGGAAGCTCCCCCTGAACATGAGGACAAACCCCTTCCCTGTGCGGGTGCCAGAGCAGGGGCACAGGCTGCCCAGAGAGGCTGTGGGGTCCCTTCCCTGGAGACATTCACCCCCCGCCTGGACGCGGCCCTGTGCCCCTGCTCTGGGTGTGCCTGCTCCAGCAGGGGGTGGGACGGGATGATCTCCAGAGGTCCCTTCCAACCCCCACCAGTCTGAGATTCTGTGGTTCTCTAAATGCGTGAAGGTCAGAATGAAGGATGCTCGTATTTATCTATCACTGGAGGATGAACAACTCAACTTTGGCAGTCATGGGGTACAAATTCCTAGATTTATGGCCTATTGTGGAGCAACAGCAACTTCTGCTGTGAGAAAAAATACACATCCACACAACAGGGGTTGCTTCCAGCCTGTACTTTGGATCTAGCCAGGAGCAGCTGTTCCAATTCCGTGCTGCATGGGCATACAGCTACTGGGTTAGCAATATTGCCCAGGGGCTTTTCTACATCTTTGTGACGTGAGAAGAAAGAGGTCTGACAGAAGCTTCCAGGCTATGGTATCTGCCAGTATGTCACTGGTTGACCTGTGACAAACAAAACATCTGTAAACATCTGTTAAAAAAAAAAAAAGTCAGGTGATTCTGCTATAGTGCAGATGCAAGAGTAAGTGACCTGTCAAGCTCCTTTTCTCTCAAAAATTGAAATGAAGGTGAACTACATCAGGGGTATGTACAGAAGGGTTTGCTTTATGCTCATCTTTGTTATGAGCATGGGCATTCTCTCTTATGTGAAGTGGTTATCCCATTCTTCAGGGAGTTCTTTGATTAGGAAAAAAAAAAGGAAAATTAACCTATTTGTAGTTTTCCTTATCATAATGCAAAAGTACCAGGCATTGCCTTGGAAAACCCTGAGTATAAAGCCATATAAGAAACATAATGGGTCTCCTTTCATAAAATTCGTGAGAAAGAAAGAGACATTTATTTCTAATCCAAAGATTTCTCCAAACCCAGTGACAAAATGCATGTAACATTTTTATTTTGATGCATCTGACTGTTACATAGTTTGCTATGAAAAGATACACCTGTTTTTTGGAGAAGGGAAGACATTAATGAGGTTTCAAATACTGATGCATGAATTCCTTCATTCATGTTCTTTTGCCAGTCACCTACTTAGCATTCAGTAGAAAACTATTGTTTTCCACATCTCAAGGAATAAAGGTAAAAAGAAATTGTTTCTTAAAGAGACCTGAAGAAAATGTTTACATATAATTTCTGTGTAGGAAAAAACAGCAATAACCTAACACCTATGTAAAGACTGTCAGATTTCTAAGGAGAGCCCTTTCCACCTATAACACATCTCACAATATTGAGTCATATAATCACAATTCAGAGCCGACCTACAGAGCTTATTAAAAATTGATTTCAGTCTAGCTCAGACTGTAAAGGTGCATATAAGTCATGTCCTCCATGTTCTTTAAATTGATAAAGGCATTTCATTAGTTATTTGTTCTCTAAATTTGTAATGCTAGCACCACTGGGATAGAAGTGGAAGCTAGTGCCATCTGAAAATCCACACTCTGGCTGACAGTATTTAAGTAAAGATCTACTATATTAATGCAAATATTGTCTGGGGACATTAAATCTCTTATCCAGTCTTGCCTGTCTGTTGTTTTCTGAAATGCAAAGTTAGGGGTGCGGGGTGGTGTGGCCATGATGCATTCGCTAGGAAGCCAGTTCAGATCAGACAATTAGTTTTGGAACAAAATTACGTCTCTCATTTCATGGAGAACATGTAGGTGAGCCTAATTGCTCTTTTTCTATTGTCACAGTTGAATTATGTTCAAATTGTCCTCTGGAGAATGCAAGGAATTATCTCTTTTAAAAAATTAGGTTTTTATTAGATGGATAAACTGAGTCAGATAGAAAGTAGGTGAGTAAGAAAAATTCTAACAGCAATTGAGCTGTAAAGCCAGGAATTTCACCCGCTTCATTCTTTGGCCTCTGTTAATTGTACAGACCTTAATTATACAGACCTTAATTATACAGACCTTTGGAAATATGGTGGAAAAGAGTAGACAGACCAGTATAATGACAAATGTACCACAGGGAAATAATCTGGTGCTAGCTGCTTTTAATGGCACTTACCAACCATCCAAGAACCGTGAAAGAAAAATTTCTTGACAAAAGGAATATAAGAAGTGTTGTATAGATTGGCTGCCCAGAAGTACAGACTCTGCATCAAAAACTGAAAGAAATCAACCCAAAAGTCATCCAGTCTTAATTCTATCTCAGTCCTTGGGACAAATGTTCCTCACTAATTAAGTCCATCTGGAATCCTGGAGCCAGTTGATAAGAAACACTGAGCAAAGGGATTTAGGCCAGATAAATTTGGGCATCAGAAGGAGAGCTGACTGTCCATGGGCCAGCAGTCTGTGAATCTGGCCTGACCTGGACTTCATGATTTTCTTTGTTGGCCAGCTAACACAGTCAAACCTCAAGAAAATGGGTAATCATCTTCAAGTTTTTATACTGATGAGAAAAAGCTATGGTAATGAGCAGTAGCGTGGGAAAGAGTGCTTTGGTGTTTGTTATTTTTTTTCTTTAGAAAATTAAAAAATAACCATAGTCCATAAGCCCTGGTAAGGCAGGTGTCCACGTTAACATTCATAGAAGGTTTCATAGAGCTAAGAACGATGCAAACCATTTTAACTGCAGCTGGTGCATTCTGGTGGACCATTCGTTTTGCATTGTGAAACCCACCATCGCATTCAAAGCTGTGAGGTTACTAAAATATTATTTTTATGTTCAATTGTCATTGCCAAATATGATGTGAATTTCCCCTACTAATGTAATTTCATGCACCTTTAGGGCAGCATCTATGTGAAAATTGACCTATAATTTGTGTGAAATATTATTGTAATATCCATGTTGGAAATGGAGCATAAAATTATACTAATACGTACACACAGGCCACATTTGCTCATTTTCAGGGCCTTGTTTCAGGACTGTTATTTTATCTACCAGGTTGTTTTCAGCATGAATCTTTTAAAATCATTTAATGAAGATATGGAGTCTTAATTTTGATCTGACAAAATTCAAATCATTATAACTGCATTGCCTTTCCTGTATCAAAGCAAATGTCTTAAGAATCAGGCAGAGGTTATTAACTCTAGAGATGCAATTTAAAGTCACAAATGGATTCCTCAGTTTTAGCTGTGACATCTGCAAGCACCAGATTTTAAATGTGTTACAGACTGTCCCTTGGAGGATCTCTTTTCTTTCACTTATGAGACTGAAACACTTTGTTAAATATGGAACAGTGGAATTCTAGGACAAACCCTTTGTGCTTTTATTTGCGCTTTGCTTTCTGCTTGCATCCCCGTTGTAACTTCAGTCTAAAAATATAAAGTTAGAAATCTCAAATCTCTCAGTAATCAGTAGAGAGAGACAGTTGCTCCTGTAGGGACCCTCATCTCTTAATCCCTGAGCTGTGTGAGAAAAATATTCCCTAGCTGCTGAGCAAGCTCCGAATAAGCAACCATTTTTTCCTAGCGTTTAGTTAGCTACAGTTATGTGAGATGAAGCCAACCACTGGTGTCCAGATCCACAGAAGTATATAGATACTTCAGCCTAGCTGAATCTGAGGGATTTATACTCACTAATTTCAGAGACATTGGGTTTGATTTTGTTCCCATGTACCTTTTTGGGAGAAACCTCCTAGTGATTCCTAGCGTGCCAGAATCACAGAGTACAAATGGAAGAAATGAGTAACAGAGAAGAACCACAAAAAGTTTCGTACGCAAACAATAAACCTTAATGCTATAACTTCTTGTAAAAAAAAACCCTGATGGTAAAATTCACTTCAGACTGAGCAATATTTGCAAATATTAGAGATTATATTAATTTGTGCTTTCTTGTTTTAGCTACAGCTTGCATTTGTTTATATTCTTAAATATTCAACAGAAAGAGACCCTGTGATTTCTTGAATAGTTACAATTTGCAGGGTCTTTTTCTGCCTTCTGAGAAAGTTTCTACATATCACAGTAGGGCTGCAATTACTCCATAGCTGCAGAAATGTACCCTTGCTAAAGAAAGAGCCTAATTATCCTCTTATTTCCAGCTTGTCTTTCTTGGTACGACATTTGAAAGTTTTTTGTCAGAGCATTGTCTGTAATCATACGTGATCCATTTGGGTCTATCTTTAGGTCTTGGCATAGCACCTGTATTGCGTTACTGAATGAAATTGGCAGGGCATTCTATGGTTCAGAGATCTGCAACAGTGCACACTGGACTTAGAAGAATGGAGAGAGAATGAAGGAATTCCACATGGAAATACTCGGATTAAGAAGAAATAAGGTGAATTATAATAGGAAAAGAAGTTCCATTAAACCCATAGGTTTAAAATAAGCTGTGAATTTAAGAACATTGCACTACTTCTTACTCTATTTCAGTGTGTGTGCATGTGCATGTGTGTGGATGCGGGTGGATGTAAATGGGGAAGTAAGCAGATGGGAATAATCTTTGCTAGTTAGGAAAAATCCACACAAGATAAAAAAATATTCTGACATGCATCATGGTAGATTCGAAGCTCTAGACAATTTTAATTTTCAATGGAAGGAAATGTTCTTCTATATTTTGGTGCTTGAGATGCTTAGCTTGATCAGGTCTACTAGACTTCCTACATGCATCTGACCTCAGATGAATGCCGTGAACTGGAAAGGTCAGCACAATCTTCACAATTTTGACCAGAAATGTAGCTAAACCAGAAAAACTTTTTAATTGGATCTTTGCTCCAGGTGAGACTTGTCTGTGAAATATTTCACTCAACAGGCTGATACTTTTCAGCAAAACCTTCTAAATCACATCTAAGAGGTGGGATTTTCAAGCAAATCCATAGTGGAAAAACATATTTTGGGAGGAGACAAAGCTTGTAAGGCAGAGCTGTGGGTGAATAAGTTACACTAGGAATAGTGGTGGAAAATGATATAGAAATAATCTTCCTTTTTTCCAGAGGGTTAATAAACAGAACATTTTCAGAAAGTCTGTGATTGTGCACTGAACTTTACCAGGTCCACTAATACTTTTTCTCATGGAAAATTCTTACCTAATATAACCTACTCCTCAAATCCACACAAAGTAATGCAATAGGTAAAGGCATTTTTCTTTTGTGCCTTGAAAGAAAAAAAGAATTAAGTGGCAATCTTCAATTCTTTTAATTCAAAAGCAAGAATAGGGTCTTATTGAGGTGACACTGTGGTGTCCTACATATATGCTTTCCCAGATATGACTGTTTGAAATTTAGTCAACTTGCTGTAACTGATACTGCTTCAAACTTACTCTACAATCTGAAAATCAAGCTGTTTTGTTCTGCATTTTATGTCATCTCCAGTAATAGAGAATATGAAATTAGAGTTCTACTGGCAGTTTTACTGATGAATGATGCACAAGACAATGCATTTCAATCTTCAGTCTGTGTTCCAGGAAATTATTCACAGGGAAAAAAATATGCAAGGCAAAAAAGAAAATTACAGTTTGGCAATTCAAATACTAAATAATACTATTAATTTAGCTAGTTAAGAAATATTCAGTGGAGGGTTTTCATAAATGTTGCATTTATAGAGCATATTTTCTCACAAAAATTATAAAAATCCTTATCAGCAATCAAGAGATGCTTAAATGATATAACATGTGCAAAACTTAGGCTTTACTGTTAAATAATAATAATAATGTTAAGTAAAATGGCTTTTTGTAGTTAATTTTCACCAAAAATATGTACTTTATCAGAGGCAGAGGTAGAAAAATAAAAGGAATATTAAACTAAGTGATATATAAGTGCAAGTCCTATACAGATATACACATAGCTCTTAATTAACAATGTAGAAACCCATACTGATTCTTACTGTTTATTTAAAGTGCCTAATTTAAGTAGCAAAGCTCAGACTGTAAATGCCTAGGCAGTCAGTGGAAGAAAAAACATGTTCCTTTCAAGAGCATTTCTAATCACTAAAAATACTAAGTAGCCTTCTTTTCTCTTCTGCGTATCTAACGTGGCAAGCCTCTTTTGTAAACATCTAAATTGGATGCCTAAACTAAATGCTCTCAGCAGCATAATACTCTTTTAAATCAGGTATAAAAACACATGTAGAATAATTAAAAAGAAAAAAAAAAAAAGAAATGCAAAGGTAGAAAACAAAGTGACAACCATAACACCACGCGCTTCTGAACTCCAGGCCTGCGCTAAACAAACGGGCAGCCGTTCAGCGTGCCTTCTGCACGAACATCCTTTTGGCTGACCCAGACGAGACGGAACACTGTATTTATGTGCTCAGCGTTTGAAAGCCGTGAGACATGTTTGGCAGCGCTCCCTGGCCGTGGCACGCTGGCGGTGGCGTTGGGCAGCTCCTCGTCAATGAAAAAGACAAACTCCTCTGTCAAACTGTCCCTGCGGTCTGGGATTGTCGCCTAATACTCCTCAAGGTGAAAATCCTGAAGGTTTGGACTCTATTGTCTGTATAAGAAGGTTATCTACGCTCTGTGTCACCAAAATATTTTAGCAATGTGTTGCTCAGCACGTTTTTTTCCTGTTTCAACAAGCTGTAGTGTCGACTTTGGCTGATTTTAAGACACTTTAAATGAAGGAGCTTTCTCCTCTGCGCAAAGCAAACTGTCACTGTAAGATTGGAGAGCGGCTCAAAGAGAAGTGATGCTCCAAGAGAGAACTAGTACCGGTGTGGGTTTTTTTCTGTTATCCTTGCTTCCACATCAGGTTTTAGGATTATCTCTAAACTTGCTTGTTACCAACTAGTTTGTGATTAAGATAGAAAAAAAAAAGCAAAACCCTCTGACTGCTTTTACACTCAGACTGATCAACTCCTGCACACCTTCAATTCTGGACCATAATTTGCAAGCGTTATAAGAAAAGGGAGGAGGGTTTTTTGCATTTAAGAAACTGGTCTTTCTATATACTTAATCTCTGTCATGAAGATTATTTCACCTGCTCCACCTTTTTAACTGTTTGCATCCTTCCCCGCATCAGCATTGTTACCAACTATGCAATGCATATTTACACAAACAAACAAGAAAAATACCGAAATCGGAGGTCATATGTAAGCTTCATTACCTACAAAAACACTCTTTAGGGAAATACCCACTGTGATAAATCTGATAGCCCTGAACCTCATCCACATAAATGACCATATTACAAGAATTCAGTGGACCTTTCTGAGGGGCAATATGGTTTAAATTTTTAATAGTAGCAAATTGATTTTATTTCAAGTGCTTTAAATCCTTCACTACTAAATGTCATTTGCCTGTTGAATAACAACTGGGATCTTTCGCAGGAGTCAGTTGATCTTTGTTGTGAATTATTATTTATATAATACTCAAAAACTGTTAGCCTCTATGCAGACAAGAATGGTGAGGACAAGTCCTTGCCTCGCAGAGTTCAGACTGAGAATCTGATTCTGCAAAAACAGTCTCACATGGATTTATTGAGTCAGGCACCCTCATTGAACTCAGTGGTAAAATTCCTCTATATAGTTAAGCACGTACATAATTTTTATATGATATTTATTAAAAAGTATCGGTTGAATCTGTTTTTCATTCCATGACACTCTCTGTTTAAAACACCCAAATGAGGTTTTGGAAAACAACCAACAAAGTTGTGCCTTGTGAGTCTGATACTATTGTCAATTTCTTTATTATTGAGAAGGCAAAATGGGAAGAAGCTTCTTACATTCAAGAGAAATAATAATTACAGATGTGCTAGCACTTCACCTTGAGGGTCTTCACACTTCAGGGAATAAAAGGCATTTCTCTGACATTCAAATAACAAAGGTGGATCCAGTGCACTTTACTGAACAATTGAAATCCTTGATTCTTCCCCTTCCCATTTCTATCCTAGCTTGTATTTCTGCCTCTCACTAAAGGCGTATATTTCTAGTTTGATGGCTGAAAACCAATCCCTTGAAATCAATAGGATGACACTGAATTTAAGAGGAATAGGCTTTGGCCTTGAGACTTTCAAGATAGGAATATATCATCATTTAAAGTCATCTTTGCAAAGGAAGTGGTTCAGGTGTTTTGATGTGCCTGTGGCTGAACTGCCAGACACCAGACATTGAACCTCAATGCTTTGGATCTTAATGCATGAGCTCTCATGCCTTAGGCAAGGAAAGCCTCCTCTATTTGCTCATTGACCTTTGTATCTGGGCCAGCCAATATTAGCACAGGAAAAAAAAAGCACCACAACAGATAGGATACAAAGGCCAGTAACAGCTTAAAGACTGTGGGTGAGACATGTTATATCAACCAGAAGAATTTTGCTTCAAGAGGCAGAGGAGAGATGAGCACCCCGAGAACAATCAGTCCCATAGCCACTACAGTTGAAGGGGAGAAAGGAGCAGAAAGAATTGTTGGGAGCCGTATTCCCATTTACTGCAGCACTTGCCTGCATGTCTCTCTTTCCAGGTGGGATAGGAGTGGTGCTGCTGCTCTGCAAAACCATGGTTTCAGAGGCACAGCATAAATAGGGGTGGTCTTGGAGGAATGGGTATCTCCAAAACTACCCCTACGCAAATATGTGCCCAAAGTAACAATCTAACCATCTCTAGTGATTTCAGCTAATATTTTTTTCTTCACCAGTATTAAGGGAAATACAATTGTATGATAAAGCCATGAAGTCATTCAAGATATTTTGGAGTTATCAAGTCCACTTAGAGAATCTTTTAGGTGAACCATCTGAAAAACCATCACAGGCATCAGCGAGATAATGGATACATATATGCTAGAGTATGCAGCGAGATAATGGATACATACATGCTAGAGCATGTGAGTTTATATATGTTTGTACCCATCCACACACCTCTATATGAACGCACATGCAGTTCTGGACCTTTTTATCAGACTTTAATATGCAACAGATTTGAGAGAGTTGTTCCCACAGAAAGTAATTTTAAAATAACATAAATTATAGTACTTAATGGTCATTTTTAATTTTTGGTTGACAGCCTGCTTTCAGTAGATGCTATTAATATAATTAAGCGTAACCAAAGCAGAAGAAGAGAACGCTGGAGAAATTAAAAAAGAGTAATTTTTATGCCATCACTGCAAGGCGTATAAAAACAGTATTACCTTTTCATTTATGAACAAAGGAAAGCATAGCTTCCCCCACTCCTGGCATGTCTGAAACTTTTTTTATTCTTCAGTGCACCTTTTGTGTTCATTTCCTTCTCTCTTTACTATTTTGGCTTTGTGTTTTCAGCTGGGAACCATCATACCCAGTAGACCACTCACATATTTATGGCTTGGCAAATTGATTCGTTCAGGAACCTGAAGTGTTGCCTGAGAGGCAGCATGACTGAGCACTGACGAAAGGGACCTAGGCTAGGCTACTGTGCATAAAGCAGCCTGCTGTTAAGGTGGGTTTGACAAGCCACAGAGGCACAGTACCAATAATGTGTTTGTGATGATGAGAGAGAATATTAATTCCATAGGCTACCTTCATCTCTTTCTGCATTGATTTTCTTTCTTTTATAAGCTGTTTATTCTGTACTATCAAAACCCTGGCATCTTTGATTTGCTTCTGTTGGATGCTGTGCATCCTCTGTTTGCATGTGTCATGAAATATTCTGCCAGCCTCTGCGATTTAATGAAAAAAAGAAAGAAAACAAACCCCCAAAAAATCCCAATCAAAGAGAAACGAGAAGACTTGCTTCTTATTCTGATTGCTGGCTGTAATTTACTGTGACTCATAGGGCAAAGGTAAGCATGGTCTCTTAAGAAATGTTCACTAATTGAAATTAATCAGGAATATTGGAATTGTTAAAAATTGGCATTCAGGATTTCTACTGATTCCTTTCTTATCCAAATGGGGTTGATTGTCCAGAAGGAAAGGTCAAGGCTATGGTGAGAGTCTTAGTCAAAAAGCTGAAACTACAAGGGCTTTATACGAATGTAAATATGAATAGCTTATCCTTTTTTCCCCAGTACTAATGGTTTCCATTTCCAGCTGTCTGCCCCGCAGAGATGAGCCAGCTATTTGTGAAGCCATTGCTTGAAATTACTGCCCCAAATATAAAGATACACCAGCACTTAGGTTATGTTAAAAGTCTGAACTCTAGTGGGCTCAGCAGTTGCTATACAAGTAAATTAGTTTTCTCAGCAACAGAAATGGGGTCAGTGAAAGCTAAGGGGGAGAGCAGGAAAGGAGGTCACTACAGATGTTTCATGGTGTGTTTTATTAAAATGAGTGATATATGCAGAATAGAGATGAGACAGATGAATAGGATGAAATATTATGAATATTAAAGAAAGAGATAAGGACACATATATATTATGGAGCAGTCAGTATCACCGATTTCTAAAGGATGTCAAAGGCTGTAATCAAGTAAAGGTTGCTGCTTTCCTTCCTTCTTGGTGCGATGCATTTGCATATTTATTTCACAAAATCTCATGCAAAATAATTTCACTCTTCCAGGCAACACAGAGAAAATGATGAAGTTTGATAACACTGGATGAAATGAAACATGAAGTATAACACAGACACACACTCGCATAAATAAATTTATATAAAATGTGGTGCAGTGGTTCTTTAGCTACCCTATCCGCTTAGATGAATTAGAAGGGAGGTCTGAAAGCTAATGAGTGTGCATATAAGTGTGCCTACTAGGGTGCAGAACTGGTTTTATAAAGGACTGTTTTTCCCCCTTTCACCAAGAACCACACAAATTTGGCTAATAGAAAAGGCTCCAAAACTTTTGAGAAGTGATAAAGTTCTCCCCCAACTTTGTTCACTCAGAGTTAACATTTCCTCTAAACTAGAGTAGCCAAACCACTTAACTCGTCAAATAAGTTTCAGTTAGAGTCAATAGTGATCAATAAGTACTTCCAAAAACGATCATCTCCTTGTGAGACAGGTACCTGTAAGACCATCTGGAGTTTTTGTTAATATGTTCATTGAAATAAAGCCTTTGATAAAGTATTAGCCAAAGCGTATCCCACAGAAGCAGTACTGACAGATAAACTGTGCAAAAAATAACATGATAACGAATTCTGGTAACTGGTACAAGATATTTTTTGATGCAGAAAGGGAATAAAAGAGATATGTTTATGAAGTGTAAGGTGGATTTACACTTCTGTGGCCTCTGTGATGGTGACAGAATGTGTCCATCCAGATTAGATGAAGTTTAAACTTGTTTTGTGTCCTTGTTCTGACTGCTCTGTAAGGAAGGAGTCAAAAAATGTACAAGCTTTGCATTGTCCTTGTGGCTGTAGCTTTGTGGCAATGCCTTGCTACACAGCACTCACACATTTTTGGAACAAATGTTAGGGCTGTGTCTTGCAAGCAATAAATATGACCAAGTCCTTAGGACTAGACTAAACCTTTTGCTCATTTTCTGTGAGACACGATCAGCGCTGACATCAGGGAAGAGCCAGCACAGCAGCGGCGACGCTGCCGTTACTGCAGCCCTGGCAATTCGCGCGTGCTGCAGAGAGCAGCAGCCGCTGTGAGGAGGGCGTTGAACACAAACGCGCTCCGTCGATGCACTGCGTCCAGGGTGGTGTATTTTCTGTATTCTACTTTTTACACAGAAAGAGAATGGCGTATATATATGGAATGTATGTGAAGAATACTGGGAAGTATAATCTGACTGAACAAAAGGGTTGAACTGGGGAACGCTGAAAGAGAGAAAGGCTCTGATGGGGAGTGGTTGTGGTTGTTCACCTGTGCGTGGGTTAGAGATCAGGCCAGCATGGGAACAGGCTGCCTGAGGCAAGGCAAACGGGGACTCGCTCGTAAAGTCTGTGCCTGCTTTGCTACGATCTCCAAAAAGGAAACCTCTTTTACTTAGGCAGGTTATACTAAGGTTTGCAACCTGTTTTTGTTCCAAAAAAATTGCAATAGAGTGCCCTGGGTGACATCTCTAAATGATTCAACCTTTCCAGTGCCACACTAAAAAAAAAAACCAAAACATCCAACAGCTTGCTGCTTTGTAATTAGAATTTTTGCTTGCCCCATTTGTATTTAGGGAGATATGTAGAGAAGTTCAAAAATACGGTAATGTAAAAGATATAAATTTTGTTTGGCTAACAGACTCCTGATTTCAAAATGTAACTATGATATACTCTATAATTTTGAAATTCTGTTGTGAAAGTATACTTATTGTTCCATTATTTTTGTTATTTATACTTTGTCTTGTATATTATTACACATGATAGAAAAAAAGTCACATGAAAAGTTTAACTTTGAAAAAGTTAAAATTGGATGAAGTGTTTTTCCGTCCCCACTCCAACCCAAAAATGTCAAGAAAATCAACACTTCTTAGTGATAATTTCCATTTTGATGGAATTGCGGTTTCAAAAAGCAAATGGTTCTGTCAACAAATTTCACACTGGCTCTATTGCTAAATCAATCATTTGAAATTAGAAACTGCATTATGAAGCAGCCTTTCAATATGATCACACACTAATTCTGTTTGGGTTTCTGGGTTTGTTTTTTTCCCCACAGAATCCCTGCCTCTTTGAAGGTGCAAAGTGGAAAGTGGCTATTTCAATTGCCTTCTCTTTCTCAATTGTTTAAGTGCATTTTCTGTCTGCCTGGCTTTGAAGGCAGAACTATTAATTACTCACTAGCCTGTTCTTTATTTTTTGTCATTTATCTCACATCTGTGTTTCTCAAACATGAAAGAAGGTACCTTCATGGCTTCCCCAAGAAGTGAGCAACGGACTGTTTTCCCATCACAAAGTTAAAGAACTAAGAGAGAGGTGAAAATAAAACTATTTGATTATTTGGGATGTCTAATTTAAGGAGGAGAGTTTTAAAACTATTAACACATTGGGGGCTTAAAGCAGAGCACTTCTTGTGTCTCAAACTATGACTTGGAGTGCACGATTCTTCTGAAAACCAGATGCTGAGTTACCAAATCAGGCACCAGAAAATGAGGCTCAGAGTACTGTGAAATTTTAGTTTAGTATTTGGATAAGCTGCACAATTGGTTTCAGGAGAGGGCTCAGCAACAAAACAAAGTCCCTGCCCAAACCTCCTCTCTTTCTGCTTCTCCATGTAGGTGATCAGTCCTCAGACAGTCAGGGAACAGCAGAGCAAAAGTACACCCTCGCACCACCGGCATTGCCATTCACAGCATTTTATGAATGGCCTCAATCATTTTGTGTCATAATCTTACTTCATATTAAAGTACTCTAAAGTGAACTTGAACATCTTATCACACCTTTTCTCCAGCGATATTTGATAAAGAAATCCGTGTTTAATAAGTCAAGTTACTAATTCCAGTATCAATTTGTCTCCCATCTTGGTTCCAAGATTTCTTGAATGCATGTGCAGCTTTGAGAAGAAGGTTGACAGGCTGTTGCGTCAGTGGTATGTGTCATCTTACAGCCTCTGAGGACAGGACACGCTGGCATGCTGTCAGCTGTGACTGGTGCCTTCCTAAACATCGTGGTTTTGATACATAAGAATGAAACCCACAACTCCTGCTACGTTCATTAGCAATGATGGTAACTGCAGAAGTGGGTACGCACTTAGCCTTCGAGCAAGAAGTCCTGGTTACTGTGCTGTAATAAATTCTGTTTATTCATTGTGTAGTCATGCATCCTATACTGATACAAAAAATGAATGATCGTTCATATATTCTTACTCCCATGCCTTTTGTTGCATCTGTATAACATCCTTTTCATTGCATCTATCATCCAAACTGATCTCTGCAAGCAAGTGAAGTCAGCAGGCATGCTTACAAAGGTGGCTCAATAAAGTTGGCCCTTGTCTTCTCTAGGATGCCTACATTAGTCAATGCTGAAAAAGAACCATGAAACACACAGAAATAAACTTCATCACTCTGAAGAACAAAAATAAAGCCGAGCTTGAATAGGTGTTTTATGTGCATTGAAGTAAAGATAGGGGAAGCACTGAACAAATCCTTGAGTTCCATTTCAGTGGGTCACTTTGATGAGGCCTTGATTCAAGTGTTCAGAAGGAGCACAAATGTGCAGTTGCAGAACTATTGGCCAAGGTGAGCAAGCTGCTGCGCAGGCACTGGGAGGTTGCACACCTTATCTTCACAGGGTTCGTGGGAGAACGGGGAGCTTGTCAGAGTAAGTTCTGTCTAGAGAAAGGGAATCTTGGGAACTGAAGGCTGATGAGCGTGTCTTACATTCCTGTAAGATGGTAAATGTGTAATAAAAATATGATTACTGAGCACAGGGTTAAAAAAGACCTCTTGGGAGGCTTCTGTAAAAGGAAATCCTGCCTCACTAACCTGCTGAGAGGGCATCAGTAAAGACACACATAAAGAGGATCCAGTGCACATAATTACTTGGTTTTACAAAAGCCTATGCCAATATATCACACTAAAATTAGCTTGTTACTGGACTGGAAGAAAAATGCTTTTCTAGGCTAGAAATTAGTAAAAGGATAGGAAGCAAAGGGACACTTTTCAGGATGGAGATGGATCAGCAGTGGGGATACCCAGGGAATACTGTTGGTACTATTTTACCTGACATCTTTCCAGGGAAATTGTCTAGTTGCCAGCTTTTTGAGGTAGTCACATTGTTGTTATCCTACATATCCTACAGTGTGAAGTCAAAAGGGCTCTCAGTAAAATCAGTAAGATAATGTTTTCAGAACTTCTTTACTTAGCAGTTAGTGAACTTCCAAAATTTTTTTGTCACCGGGAGTTGTGAAGGTGGTCTTTTCAGGTTCAGGGAAAGATTATGTAGTGTCATTAACAACAGGTCTGTAAACAGAGGCTGAAAGGAACAGACTTGGATGTAGTTTCTAACATCCCTAGTCAGCTGGAGAAGGAAGCGTCAGGAGGTACCAGGCCACGCTGCCCTTGAACAGTCTGTCATATTGCCCAATCCTGGGCTAGATGGACCATTGGTCTTACCCAGAAACATTTCTTATATTTTCAAAGATAAACTGTTGTACTTATCTTCTGGGTAATCTAAGCTACTGTGTCTCTATGGACGTTTAATGTGGACAAAAAAGGCAAAGCCCCATGATTTAGCCATCTTTCATTAGAGAGGCAGCTAAATTATATTACCTCACTTCTGAGGGTTTAAGAGGGCAGACAGAAAATTACCACCACTCAGGTCAACAATACCTTACTGTATAAAGGCAAATTGATCGCAGGTGAATTGTAACAGAAAGGATACCATCGCAGTCTCCAGGTGCGTTCACACTGGTGAATAATACCTCCCTCATGTCCTGGGGCACCACGCTGCTGTGCATTTTGTGCATCCTAACAATGACAAATTCTTACTGTAGCACTTTTTTTTCCAAGATTAAGTAATGAGTACTAGCTCTTTTGCAGTGCTACTTTTCAGTGCACTGAAAGTTGTCCATCCACTCTTGAAATGGAATAAGTCTTTTAGGAAGACATTTAAGGACTCCAAAGGAAGGAGTTCTTATCCTACCCTTAGCCATCTATCTTAGTTAGTTATTATAAATGTAGTTAAAATGCGGTATGTTCTTTATGATTTTATAGCAAATATTTTCTGTAATAACTCAGAAATTTTCTGTATCTTTTCTCTTACAAGCAAAATACTTCAAATTTATCTGAACTAACCTCATCCTGTTTTGATTGGATTCATCAACCTCCCTCATTTATTTATATACTCCTGCAATTCAGCCTTGGTTTCTGTAGTTGCTAGCCACTGCATTAGTTCAAGAAGAAAACCAAAGTACTTTTTTATTCTTCCTTGTAGATGATATAAAAATAGAGATCTTTAGTTATATACACAATCTCAGTTCTCATACCAAGGATTTATATGGAAGAGTCAAATGTGTCTGTGAAAATAAAACATTGAATTTTCCCAGTGGAGTTTATAATGCATAGAAGATGGTAATACAAAATTTTACAAAAAGGAAACAGAATTCTTTCTCCCTCTAAGTAAATATTTCCATGGGCAACGTCTGAAGTAGGTTCTTTCCCTTTTTTTTAAGTCCTTCTTCACCTCCCCAAACCTAGGTTTTGAAGCAGTACTTTAATAAAGCATTTGTTGTTCCATTACTTTATATAACAATTGAGAAACAATCCATTGCAATTCTTTGCCTTGCCTTTTGATATAACTCTGTATTACCAGTTTTTAAGAAATGAATATACAGCGAGTTCTCTGGTCAGCTCCTGTGGTTGGTAGCCGTTAAATCCAATGAAAATCAGGGAAAGTGGATTGAGAAACAAGAGCATAGCAGTAGTAAGCACTAGAACAAAATCTTCATGGTCCAATGACTCTAACTCCAGCTCTGTATTAGTCTTTTCTTTTTTTGAAGGCTTTCTGAGCAAATTTTATTGTGTCAGCCACATGGAATTTTAATTCAATAACTGTCCCATGAAAATAAAACCTGTTACTAAGATTTTGTTGGAAAATCTTGAAAATGGGCTTTCTGTGTGAGAGAGAGGATGAGTGCAAGAGCAGGGAGAAGGGTGTCTTAGCTTTTGCTTGGCAGGGTAATTGTTTTCAGTTTTCTGAACTTCCGTTGAATACCATGCAAAAGAGCCCAGGGAGATGTAAATCTGACCTCCCACCTTGGCTGTTCTGTGGTTCTGTGATATGGGTTGATATGAAAAAGGAGAACTCTCTTCCCTAGAGGGTCATGGGTCTGCTTTCCCCTGAGCTGCATAAGAGGTAAACATAATTTTGTGACACTTTCTCCACCTCATTTATTGGTTCATCACTTGCTTATTCTGCTCTTTCCATAGTTAATAAAAATAAATCTCTTCTTGGAGAACACTTATTGCTGGAATGCCCTCTTGGTTGTCCAAAGCCATTTCTGCATCTTTTCTCCCTGTGATGCTGAGTCCTGATCTTCAGGTACCCAAACACAGTTCTAATAAAGGACCGACATCTCTGTCAATAAGCCAGGTATACCATTTACTATCATCCCACTGATCTGATAGTTCTGGAAATATTATTCTTTTTAGAATTAGAGTACCTGCCATGAAGAATTAATTCTTTCTTCCAAAACTTGAGATTTTGCTCTCTTTTCCTGTGACAAGAGCTGCTTTTATTCTTTTCTTTTTTTGTTGTTGTTATCCAGCATCTGTTACCAGGCATTTGATTACAGTAAACAGGTTATTCTAAGCAGATATCATTATATGAGAAAGATGATATAATTTTGTTTCTCCCTCCACTGAAAACTCAATGAATTGTAATGAAAATAACCAAATTGCTTTCTGTGATGTAGGAGTTCTCACCCATGCAAACGAAATAATCTTCAGTCTGACTAATGCAAGGGCTCATCAGCAGACTGTGGCAGAGACTGCTTCGGGGACTGCAGGAAGGGAATTGCCTGCTAAGCGCAAGTGATGAGGACCACATGGCATCCCTCTATCCCTAGGCTTATCCCTCCATGAGTTAAACTCACTGCTGATTGTGAAGCAAAGGGATTTGAGGGGGTGTTGGAGGATGCTTGTCATGCAGTACAGTCTCCTTAGCTCTCCAAGAGCTAACGTTACAGGTGTTTGCTACAGTTTCTCCCATGTCGCAGCAACGGGGTGAGGAAGAAGACAGCAGCCAAAGTCCTCTATTTATTAAAAAATTACCTGTGGTATTTCTTTCCTAGGGATCAAGAAGCACGAGAGGTAAAATGCACATCCTGTATCCAGAGGTTTGACTGCTGCCAGGGTGTAAAGTGTTCTCTAATTTCACTCCACTACCAACAGCCCTAATTGGCCCTGAGAAGTGAAGGACCAGCCATCAGCTTTGTCACAGCTCTGTCCAAACTACTGTACTACTAACTCTCTCTTCCTCTGCGTCTCATCCTACCCATTCCTGGAGTGTAGGAGGGACTCTACTGGAGATCTGTAATGTTAGGTCTCGTAAAGCAGTATGGGCACCCTGCATGGAAGCTCTTCGCTGATATACCTTCATATTCCTTGATTCAAGTGGGATCCTGGGACCCTGATGAAAGGAGCCTGGCAAGTACAATACGTTGAAGCCTCCTCCTTCATACACCTTTCATTTTAGTTTCAGAAGAACAGATGTGAGGAATTATAAAAGACATAACACAAATCCCACTTTACTTTAGCCTTGATAAATCCACATGACAACCTGACTACATTTGATCTCCAGCCTTCTATGGACGCAGCTGGGCTTTGAATCTACACTGTAACTTCCAACTTGATTTTTCCCTATGAATAAGCAACTGTCACCAAATCCACCACTGAAAGTAAATTACCTGAGTGGCACCTCTTAGGGCCTTCAGTAAGTGAACATTCCTGCACAATTTTCAGGCATGTTCTCATGAAGGCATCACTGAGTGTCTATAGCTGCAAAACACTTGAGCAGTCTCACTGGGAACATCAGTTATGTATTTCAAATTGTGAAATAAAATCAGGTTAAAGAAAATAAGCCAAAAGAAGTTAAAGGAATTAACCACACAACTCACACTGAGGTAAGCTCTTAATGCTTTTGCAATCTCATTTCCCATCTCTGGTTGAGGACAGATGATGCGTCCACATGCAGGTGTTGTCTTTGCAACAGAATATAACTTTTTCAGAGACTTAGCCATCCTGTATCCTGTTTTAATTCAGTGTCAGACCACACTCAAGAAATCTAAGGCTTGACTTAAGTCAAATGGCTTCAGTTACGCCATGCTTGTTTGTGGCCATTGAGGAGGCAGTCCTCAGTTTCTGGCATCAGAAGAGTGAAGATAGTTCAGCAATTTTGGGGATGGGTTTTGTCTGTGGGTATAAGGCCCTCAGCTGAGTTGTAGAGTACCAATTTTAAACTCTATGTTCTGCCTGGGACTGGACACTGTGAATTTTCTGATGCAAAAGAGGCATGGAGACTGAATAACTTAAAAGTTACCACATTTTGAGTAAGAAAAAGGGGAGATACAGGAAAAGCTACTACAAAACATACCTTTTCTTAATTGTCTGAAATTCTTTTTCAAAACTTACAAAATTCAAATACCTGATTTTATACTGGTCAAAGGGATATTTCATATCATGTAACATCATGCCCAGTATGTTAACTGGGAGGGGCTTTTCCCTCTTTTTCTTTTTTTTACATAATAACAATAATAATTGTTATTATGATTACTATTTTAATTATTAAACTCTTCTTATCTCAACCCACAAGTTTCCGTGTTTTTGCCCTTCCCATTCTCTCCCCCGTCCCACAGGGGTGGGGGAAGTGAGTGAGCAGCTGCATGGTGTTTAGTTTCCGACAGGGGCTGAACCACAACTGCCAGTCCTTTTCAAGCAACAGGTTGCAAGCTCTAATAAAGACATCAGGAAATCAACAGAGCAGATGGTTCAAGATTAAGGAAGTAATCCATGCAGACAGAATCATATTTCCCTTCCTCTTTTCCATTTCCTTCTACCCTCTCACTGCATTCCTTCTGAGTTCAAGGTCTAATTTTTTTGGTAGTAAAACCTTCAGTGCTCACCTTTTATACCTCTGGTATATGAACTGCTAAACACATCTGTCAGGACATTATAATATGAGAGGAAGTAGATTTAGGGTGGCTATGAATCACCCAAGCTCTATCAAAACAGTTAAAACTACTAGAGAAATTGTAAGTTTCTGACAGTCTAGCCCTTCCATTTCGATATTCAGCTTTTCTTCATCTAAAATAAAATAATGAAACAGGCTGTTTGTAGCAATATGAAAAAATTCTCTATGTGTGACCTATAAAAAATAATTTATCTATATTATTTTGGATTAAAGTTGTCTGCACTGGGTCTACCTGACACAGAAGAGAAGGAATTTGAACAACTGAATATATTCAACCTTCACCAGCCCAGAACTCAGAAAGCAAGAGGTTCTTACCTGAGCTGGCTCAAATTGCCTGCAATGCAGCACAGCTTGCTGCTACTGCACTGCTTTGGTGGTTACAACTTTCTTCTCCCCTGCTCCTTCCTCTCTTTCTTCACTCCTCCCCGCACCCCCATTTTATTTTCTAAGTATTAATAGGAAATTTTACCCATGAGAAACTCAGTAAGAAAATGGCCAAAGTCTGTTTTCTGAACCGGTTTAAGATATAATCTGAGATTCTTGTTTACTGTCTGACAGTTTTACCAATCTACTACCCAGTCAGCATTTTACATCCCTGCACTTGATTTACACAGCTATATAACTCAATTAAATGAAGTGACCATGAGATAGTGGAGTTCAGGATCCTGTGTGGTAGAAGCAGGGGAACAAGTAGGATTACAACCCTGAACTTCAGGAGAGGTAACTTTGGCCTCTTCAAAGACCTCCTTGGAGGAATCCCATGTGTTAGGGCTCTAGAAGGTAGGGGGTTCAATGACAGATGGAGAAAATTCAAGTAGCAATTCCTCCAAGCTCAGGATCGTTGCATCCCTATGAGGAAGAAGACTGTCATGGTTTCAGCTGCGATAGAGTTAATTTTCTTCACTCTAGCTGGTATAGTGCTGTGCTTTGAAATTAGCATGGAAAAAAACCTGTTGAGATAACACACAGATGTTTAGGCTGTTGCTGGGCAGCGCTGATACTAGTCAAGGACATGTCTAGCTTCCCATGCTCTGCTGGGTGCACAAGAAGCCGGGAGGGGAGGGGGCACAGCTAAGAGAGTGGATTCAAACTGACCAAAGGGATATTCCATATCATGTAACGTCATGCCCAGTATGCTACCTGGGAGGGGCTGGCCGGGGGAGGGAGTGAGCAATCGCGGCTCGGGGACGGGCAGCGTCGGTCGGCGGGTGGTGAGCGGTTGTATCGTTCGTGTTTCTGCGTTTTTGTTCCCTGTTTTCCCTTTCCTCCCTTTTCCCTTTTATTATATTAACCTTACTGTCATTATTATCATAATCATTTATCATCATCATTCCATTGTAGTTATTAAACTGTGCTTATCTCAACCCACAAGTTCTTTTGCTCGTCCGATTCTCTTCCCCATCCCACAGGGGTGGGGGGGGTGAGCGAGCGGCTGCGTGGTGTTCAGTTGCCAGCTGAGGCTGAACCACGACAAAGACAAGCAGAGGAGCTGAGACACCTGCATGAATGAGCAAAGAACTTCTAGAAAACCTCACATGGAAGCAAGAGGTTTACAGGATGTGGAAGAAGGGACTGGCCACTTGGGAGGAATATAGAAATGTTGTCAGGGTATGCAGAGATGCAACAAGGAAGGCCAAGGCCCACTTGGAACTAAATCTGGCAAGAGATGCCAAGGATAACAAGAAGGGCTTCTTTAAATACATCAGCAGTAAAAGGAAGACTGGGGAAGCTGTGGGCCTGCTGCTGAACAAGGAAGGGGCCCTGGCAGCACAGGATGCATGGGAGAAAGAGTTACTGCATATCTTCTTTGCTTTGGTCTTTCCTGCTAAGGCTGGGCCTCAGGCATCTCAGCCCCCAGAGGAGAGAGAGAAAATCTGGAGAAGGGAAGACTTCCCCTTGGTTGAGGAGGATTGGGTTAGAGATCATTTAGGCAAACTGGATCCTCACAAATCCATGGCCCTGATGGGATGCACCCATGAGTGCTGAGGGAGTTGGAAGATGTTGTCACTAAGCCACTTTCCATTATCTTTGAAGGGTCATGTTGGACAGGAGAGGTGCCAGAGGACTGGAGGGTACCCAATGTAGCCAGCAGGTCGAGGGAGATAATCCTCCCCCTCTAATAATGCTGCATCTGGAGTACTGCTTCCAGTTCTGGGCTCCCCAGTTCAAGAAAGGCAGGCAACTACTGTAGAGTCCAGCGGAGGGATACCAAGATGCTCAGGGGACTGGAGCATCTCCCTTGTGAGGAAAGGCTGAGAGATCTGGACAAGAGAAGGCTGAGGGGGGATCTCATCAATGCTTATAAATATCTAATAGGTGGGTGTCAGGAGGATGGGCCGGGCTCTTTTCAGTGGTGCCCAACGCCAGGCCAAGGGGCCACGGGCAGAAGCTGGAACACGGGAAGTTCCCCCTGAACATGAGGACAAACCCCTTCCCTGTGCAGGTGCCAGAGCAGGGGCACAGGCTGCCCAGAGAGGCTGTGGGGTCCCTTCCCTGGAGACATTCACCCCCCGCCTGGACGCGGCCCTGTGCCCCTGCTCTGGGGGTGCCTGCTCCAGCAGGGGTTGGATGGGATGAGCTCCAGAGGTCCCTTCTATCCCCTGCCATTCTGTGATTCTGTGTACTTTAGTTGTTCTTGACACATGAGACTTTACACTGAGGAAATGCTCGATATAATGCATCTTTTCAGGTAGTAGGCAGCAAGGATGAAACGAGGGATAGATCTTGTTAATAAATACCTTTCAAATGCTGTTACCCATGAAGCTGCTGCATGACAAAGTGTATTATTTAGGATAATTGTTAAGTGAAGCAGTTTACTTTTATTCTCCAAAGCTCATCCCCTCACAAAAGCCTTGATGGATATAAAGATTATGAGAGTGTTTTAGAAAATATAGAAAAGAACAGAATTAGATATAGGCTATCTAATGAAGGGATTTGGAATAAAAGTAAGAGGACAGCTAAAAATGAAGGGGAAAATTGTCTTTGTGAGCTGAAGTTTTAGGAGAACCTGTAGCAAGCTCAATAGACAACAAATGCGCATTTCTGGCATTTGTGAATTTGGGTTCTTCTCATGGATTTGCCACAGTTGCAAAAATTGCTTCCTTTCCATAAATATTTTTCTTTATCTGTATAGATGATAAATGGCAATTGATCCTTTATACATTCATATAATATCTTGCTCAATGTGACCAGCATGATTCTAGTACCAATATCCTACTCACAACATGGGGTTGGTCCACTCAATAACAATAGCAAAGCAAATCATTATTTCAAGTGATTTCTATGCTTAATTTGTTTCTTATAGCATATTTGCCTCTTTTAAATCACACGTTTTTTAAATTTCCTTCAGTGTTTGGAAATTTTTTTATTTTTATGCTGATAGACTGCTTCTGTGGCTGTAGTTGAATATTATATGCATCTCATTAAAGGAGAAGTAACAATGTGAAAAGGGTGAAGAACTTTTTGAAATTATATACCTATTTTTTTCCTCATTCCATTGGCATTTTCAATTTTTGTTATAAAAACCTCAAAGAGAAAGCTGTCAGGTTTTCCCTCCTTTAATTTTAATTTTTTGTTATTTTAAGCTCGGACACTTTCCTCACATTTCCTTTAGCCCTGTCTTTTCACAATTATCACAGCCAGTGCCAAAGTCATTGTACTGGCAGTCTGTATATCAGTAAAATAATAATCCCACCATTTGCCCTAATTAAATATCTGTCTTCTGTGGGTTCATTTCCACTCCACTCACAGATGCGATGGCCATCTGTACCGAGCTCCTCACGTTGGCTTTGACATAGCTGTCAAGTGTAAACATGACAAAGAAACTATTTAGTACAAACTGTTTAAAACCTCGCAGGACTCTAAGTAAACCTGTGAGAAGGCAATGTTTAAATCCTTACAACATGGCTTCAACTCACTTGTACTTGCTGGCTAGAAGTCGGTTGGGTACATCCTACTTGTACCAAATCCACATGCGGATTTCTGTGTAGTCAGGTAAGTCTAGAAGATGTAGAAGAAAATGCAGTGCTGTACGACAGAGGAGCAAGGCCTGGGCTTTGGCATTCCACAACATACACAGGTTCACTAGTGAGATAGATGAGAACTTTTGTTAGTGTTTCAACACCACCAGAGCCCCCTGAGCGAGTCAAGAGGGTAGCAGCGGGGTGTCAGGTACTCACTGCAACCCCATCAGCCACCCGTGCAGCCCCTCAGAGCTTCCCAGTAGCCCTGCATGGATGGGCAACACAAAAATGGGTTAAGGACAACAAAAATGTTGGCTTGGGTGTTTTCTGCTCTGCACATGTGTTAGGGATGAGCCTTAGATGTTGGGAATGAGCCTTGGATGTTCAGGGAGTAGTAATAAATGTCACTGCCTTGTAACAGATGGGCCATTTGGAAAGTGCTGGAGGCAGCGGCACCAGGTTGGAGCTTGTAATTTCTCTGAACTTGTTCAAAATTACAATGATATCAAATAGTCTAATTGACAATTTTTTTTTTTCCTCAAAAAAGGGAATTTTTCCTCTGTATATTTCTCTCATGACAGAGGTGGGAAGGAGGTGGGATCCAACAACCCCAGAATGTTGTTACTCTTAAACTACTTACAGCCAATATGGTCCTTATTTAGTTCTTCCTTCGAGTTGAATGCAAGGGACAGGATTGATCCCATCCTTGATCTTGATGTACAGAAACTTTTCAACTACAACCAACAAATAACTAGCAATAAATCTGTGGCAAAAATACCTTATGAGGTGACCAAAAAATTTCTTTGAAAACCTCTTCAAGGAGTTATAGTAAAACAACTGTCAAATCTGTAATCGAAAACACACTGAATGTCTCCACATGCACGTTGAGTCTGATGCATTCACAGAAGGTTCTGTGCCTTTTGAAGTCAGCCTTCAGGTGAAGTGCGCCTTTGTGCTATTGAAACATCCTGTTTTAAGCCTACTTCAAATACTGAAAAGCTCCTTTTTCTGATTAGTAAAAGTCTTAAAAAGAAATAGGGCAGTTGGAGAAGGTTTCAAGAATAGCAGAAGGCTGAGGAAAAACTTCCTTCTCCTGCCTTTGGTTACAAAGCACTAAAAATCATTTGACATTGTACCTCAGAGTCAAACCCTGCTATGTACATAAAAGGAGGAGGAGGAAGAGATAAAGATGAAGAAATGTAAGGCTTGAAAGTGCTTTGTCTCTTAGGAACTCACTAAGGAGCTGTGGATGAGCATTTAAAAAAAAAATCTAAAAATTTTCTTTTTCCTACACTTACTGAATTCAGTCCTTTTAGTTGCTTTCTTTACACCCTCTGTAGAGCTGCAGATGACTTGGATAGTTTTGTGAAGGAGGTTAGGACACTCCATATGCAGCTGCACTCAGAAACTCTCTGACTTCACATTGAACAAGGATCCCATATTTTAGTCAGCCTTGGCTGCCTAGATTATTCTACTGCACTATCCTTGAAATGGGGAAAGGATAATTTGCTGCATGCACGTAAGATTATTGCTCCACTGAAGACTTAAGAGCTCTATCAGTTTATGCCTGCAGAAGATTTGGATCTATATCTGTGTAGTAGTAACTTTACAAATAATTTAGCTGTGGCTTTTTGTTTTCAATTTCATGCCTTGTATCTCATAATTCTTCTGCGTCTGAACATTTCTTAGAGTGTAAGGCATAGTAGAGAGCTGGAGCACTCAGCATAAATTGTGCTCTCTCCTTCACCATGAGGCTATTAAACACATACACAGAGTAGTTGTAAAGGACTGGTATGTGATGTTAGAACACAGGGGCACTTCAGACACATATATTGCATTCTCTGCACACAGGAAACAAGATAGATAAGGGCATTCCCTTCCACCTCCCCATACTGCATCTTTCAAATGTTCATTCTTCAAATGTTTCATGTACTTCTAAAGCCTAATTGAAATATTCCAATTAAATCTAAACATAAAGTGAAGCCAATAATGGAAGATTTGTATATTAAGGTACAAGATATGGAGACAGAGATAGACCTTCAGTAGATTTCCAGCTTAAGATTTTCTGTTCCACTCTTCACCACTCACAGGAGAAAATTCCTTTAGATAAAAGACAATAGGAGCCATTAGACTTATGTTTGAACAGACGTGGGGATAATGGTATTTTTATTTATTTACAGAAATCTGTTCAAACATCCACTGGAATTCAAATTCCCCTTGTCTGTGCCCCATTTGGTAAAAAGAATAAAGACTCAAACGCTGTCAGGAATCCTAAATTCTCTTGAGTTCTACTTTGTAGATGTAGATTACTTGTGAGAGGGTAGTATGAACAATCCCTATTCAAATAGTCATTGATCATCTTCAGACACTTCCTTATTACAATATTGCTTAGGCAGTAATCCTTCCTTTTCCATACCTCTGCGTTTGATCAGCTTGCCCTATGCAACATCTACACATTTGTATTTTTTGCTTTGGATTTGATTGACTTCAACACATTTTCTTAATTATTCATACAGCAGAGCCTTTTAAATCTGCACTCAGCAGAATAGCATATTTGCTCTCCCTGCCCTAGACTGACCATGAATTTCACTAGGGTCACTCTTCAGTCCACCTTCCCAAAGCTTAACAATGATATCGCATGCTACTGGACATTACAGTTTCTCTGTAGTTTCAGAAAAACTTCTGAAAGAGCCTGTTTTGTCATTTTCTTCTGAGATTGGTAGTGAAATGTTAGTAATTAATGCCCACGTTTGTGTTTTTTGATAAATTGCATATGCTTTCTGAAGTTGCGTTATCTAACCTATGAAGAAGAAAATTCTACCACTGGAAAATTAATCCAGTGGTAGAATTAAGGTATATCCTTATCTTGCTAGTGTTCTAGGTACTTTTATGTCTGTCATTTCTGTAAGATTAGAACATCTCACAATTCTTCATTAATTTTTAATTTAAAGCAAGAAAAATGGACTTGATGCTCTTTTGAGATCCCTTCTATCCCTATAGTAAACGATTATTCTTCCTATATCCCTGTAATGCATGAAAACACTATTTTATAGATTGATAACTGAGGCAGACACCAAAAGTTGTGATGAGACTTCCTCCAGTGTCTAGTCCTCCTATGTGTCTATTGTGGCTATCATACGATTTTGACATCTTTGATGAAAAGGCCAATACATAGTTGAGATACGCCGTAATCAAGGGCCACCAAATCTTAAATTTCAGTAAACTCCTGGAAGAGCCCATACTCTGGAGCTATACTTGGTGGTGTGAAAAGGGACTGAGCATAAAGGCATATGTGCCAATGGTAGAGCACAGCATTAAAAGCAGGTCTATGGCTAGTGCTGTAAGTATGCTTCTGAAATAACATGATGCAACATCTGTTTAGCACTATGCAGTCTGTAGCCTTGAAAGTACAACCTGCTTTTGAACAGGGAATGTGTTATTGTCTTCCCCGTACTTTTGATTCTCATTGTTTTTTTTCTGAATATGACTTCAATGGGGAGTTTGCCAAAAATATCTATCAAAGGGCAGTATATTTTTTGAGCTACCTGTAGCATGGTCTATGGAATAATGAACGGACAAGAACATGACTCTAGATAGGGTAAGGCTTAACTAGTTATCTGCTCAAAGTACAGATGTAACTTGCAGGTTCTGTAAATGCTGCTTTCCTTACTTTGCCAAACCTATATCCAAGTATGAGGTGATATAAATAAAGTCCATGATTTGTGTCATCTTTGAATTGTATGAATTATCTTAGTCTTACCTGTGGTTTTCTGTTTTATCTTTGAACGGTTTGCAACTATGTACAGCTGTGGTAAAGGTGTTCTGATATGCCTGTGGAAGAAGCCAGAGAGATGTATCTTTGTGGGTAACACACGGTGGTGCGGTCAAGATGGGCCTGGGACAGAGATCAACCCTGCTGTTCTGAAAACAGTCTTCAGATATATTATTTGGGAAGCGGCATAGCATTCCTTTCATCAGGGACTCAGTCCCATTCTCAGACCAATAACAGGTGAGTGACGAGATAGATCCCAGGCTTATGACAAGTCATGCAGATTAATATGGAGGGATCATCGCTTCCCCAACACCCATCGATCATGCAATTTAGTTCAAGTACCACATCCTCTGCTCTTATCTCTTTTTTATTATCTGGTAGCCATGATAGGCAGAAATTCCAAGATTTCTAACTTTGGTTTGAAGCCTGAAAACAGTTTGTGGTCTGCATCATATCCTGTTGAGACTGTTTCCGAGTAATTATTTCCCTTTACAGAGTGCAAGTCTCTTACCTGCTCACACCAGTCCATCAGTTAAGCCCTTCCATCAATCTAAATATCTTCATCATTGATATTCAGTATCACAGTACTTTGGCAAACACCTGGCAATTGAGACTCACCATGCCAGGAGGCTAATATCATGTCTGGCAGTGAAAATGGTGGAAGAGAAATGATGCACAATAACTAATAAATTATTATTTTTCAGAATAAAAGGGCAGTGGGAAAATAAGACTACCACCAAGAAAATTAGCAGTGTGGTGGCAAGTGCAGAGTTTTATAAGAGGTCCTCATGCAAGAGCATAATCACAATCCCTATTGAGTATCATGACTCCTGCTTAGTATAGTACAGAAATAGTGTAATAAAGAGGTGATAAGTCAGGGTTCTGGAAAGAAATAATCCTCTGGACCTGACCCCCACGTCCTGGCCTCAGTCAGGTTTAATCTGTCTTAGAAGTCATTGACTCCATTAGTTTCTTGTTAGAGGAGTTTGAAAGGGTCTGGAAATCAGATTTCGTTCAGGTAAACACCTCTTCTAAGAAAAATGAAAGAGAGGCAGGATGCTGCTTGCTTCCATGACTTAAATCTAAAATCTTAAAAGTGCAAAATGCTTCTGTTATGGGATTTCTGCTCCTTATGATTTAGACTGCTGTAAAGAGAAATATTGAGCAGAGAAGACGGACGCATTACAGTGTTAAGGTGGCAGAACTCCCAGCGGATGTACTGCACCAGCATGTTATTTCTGGGTTGGAGCTGGCTCTGTCTGCATGCCTCAAAACAGTCAGGACAAATAGACACCTGGTTTCTTGTCATTGTCCCCACTGGCACCTGGAAGTCCAAAGACAGAAAAGAAACGCCTCCTTCTTTTAGCGGTGCTGTCAACACCATGCTAATGTGATGCTGAAAGCCTGGCTTCTTCCTAGGCCAGCAGCATGCCTCTGTGGATGTGTTGGTCTGCTGAGATCTGCCTGGGGGTCTCCAGCTCCTTTGCTCTGTGCTTTCCTTTCCCTCTGGCATTTTTATAAACAAACACTTATTTTTTGTTGCTGTCTGGCTGTTGTTGAAATGGGGCTAGATAGAAGCCTCCAGCTCATTTGGGGTTTATGGTCCAGTGTTCAGATGTGACTTCTTGTGCTTGTGCTCTGGATCTCCTAAGACTTTTAACAGTCATTGCACTCACACTAGTGAAATACGGAGCAGCTTTCAAAGCTACCCCAAGATGGCTCACACTGCTCGATTATTTGCATGCTACCTGGCATGATTTTGGCCTATGTCAGCAAGTGTTCTCCCAACCAGTGCTCAAACATGGTTTGCAGGATGGCATGGGCTGGAGATGTTAATTAGTATTCAGTAGATACGAAAGAACTCTGTTTTCATAGGGTGGAAGACAGTTTAGACATCATGACATACCACTGGGTTTCAAGGACAGAGAACAGGCTCTTTTATTTAATAGCATAGGCATAACTTTAGACAAGTACTGCAGAGGTCTGGGAATACTGTACTGTCATGTTTACAGCCTCCTGCGTTGAGTATTTCTTTCATAACCTGCTTTGAGCGGCAATGTGGTTACATGCTGAGTAGGTAAGATGAGGTGAAGAGTATGCCAGGGTCACCACATCTCGCGAGTGAGAGGGGCCCCTGGAGCAAACTTCCCCTTGTGCGACAGGCTACTCTACTGGCAGGTAGGATCTTGCTGAAGCAATGCATCATCACGGCTGCATCAATGACCTTGCCTTTTCCAGTGGCAGCCTGAAACCACATTTTTCTGTATAAAACCAACATATTTCAATAACTTACTGGTTATCTGTATAGTTGTTTTCAAGATCAGCACTTCTACACCAATAGGGATGGTCCAAAGGTGTAGAAAGTGTTCTAGTTAGACCAAGGAAGAGAAGACATTTGAAAAAAATTACTGTAATGTTATTAAAATTTACTTGGCAATTCTTTTTTTTTTTTTCCCCAGACATAGTTGGGAGGGGATGCAGATTAGTGGCCTACTGTCCTGGAAGTCAGGTCTTCAATTTTAATCTCCGCTTCCCATCTCTATTGTGACACTGAAATGGTCCTTCACCACTTTCCCTACCTCATCTACATCTTTGGGAAGGGTCTATCATGCACTAGCTGTATGTTCGTTGTTAAGCACAAGGTCCTGATTTAAACAAAACATAAATTTAATGCAAAAGATGAACAATTCGAATTAGACAAATTAGTCCCCAGCTAAAATGTACTACATATATTCAAGTATCAGATGATGTAAGAAGACCTAATTGGAAAGGCAGAGAGGAATAATATAAAGA
Source organism: Phalacrocorax carbo (assembly GCF_963921805.1). Lineage (NCBI taxonomy): Eukaryota > Metazoa > Chordata > Aves > Suliformes > Phalacrocoracidae > Phalacrocorax > Phalacrocorax carbo. The sequence continues at coordinate 5,918,570 of NC_087516.1, read as the reverse complement.
AATGAGTGTCTCGTTAATTAGGGATGAAGCTGACTTAACAGAGAGTGGTGGAAAAACTTTCCTATTCCCTGTAAGTTTAGAGAAATGATGCACACTTCATGTGGTGTTATTCTGCATTGCATTTAGCTCAAGGCTGTCAAGTACTTAAATAATGTGAGGAATAATTGTACAGCCTTGAGAGTGCAAGATGACACCCATTTCATGTCATGACACAATGCAGTGCAGTCATCTACATGGTAAAGTGATGAAAGGTTACTGTTTTATTTATAAAATCAGTAATGAGCACAAAAATAATGGTGTCATAATTGATGTAAAATTGCTCTATTAGAATGATTTATGCTCATTATACTAGCTCAAATTGTTTTTAAATGAGGCATTTGGGGTTCATATTCATTGTCTTTTGTCTAATTTTAAAAGACATTTAAAATACCTTAAAGCAGAAAATTAATTGAGTAGGTCCAGAATACAAAAGCTGTCTTGAAATGGAGGTAAAGTTTGTTTTAGTGATTTAAATATATACTTCAAAAGACATATGGGAGGAAAAAAGCAAAATGGTATTGTTTATTTGCAATTTATAGATTTAGACACTGAATAAAAATGGAAAAAATCCTCTCTTTGAAACGAAAATAATATTTCATTGTAATGGGGGGAAAAAAGACTAATTTCTCAAGTACAGGTGGCATTTTTGTCAAAAGAAGAGCATGTTTCATTCCAAAATAGTACAGAAGCTGCAGCACTTGTCTGAGATGTGTCTGGATGTGGGACTTCATGTGAGATGCTCTGATGCACCGTGGCAGCTGGCTATCCCAAGGAAGCCTTAAAAGTCTCCTTTCTGTTTCATAGCGTGGGATTTTACAACTACTGAACTGTTCATGAAATTAAATTATTTTTCTTATCTTTTCTGAAGCAATACCCTAAGAGGATTTGTAAAAGTAAATCCGTCCTTCATTACATCCTGTTCTTTACAAGACAGTCTGGGCATAATTCTGCTCTTGATTTCACCACTGGAAATGAAATTACTCTGAATAGGAATTGGTTTAGTGGAGGCTAACCTTCAGACTGCAGCCTTTTCTACCGCTGGAAAAGATGCAAGCCTCCAATCGCCCCAAATTCCCTTTGAATGGGAGTCATGCTGCAGTTGTCTGTCAGCTAGAGATTGAACTGCCTAGAGAAAATAGAACACCATGAATACCAATACACTCTGCTGTGCTCTGTGGGGTGTTTTTCTTTAGGAGGTCCAAAATCAGGTCAGTAGAAATCTATACAACAGCAAATAGCAAGAATTTTAAGAGTGTCATGCACATGTATATTTGTGAGAGTCATGCCAATGAATCATCCAGTGAGAGACTCAATGCAAATTGGTAATTTGTGCGTATGAAAATCCTCTGCTAATGTATAACACTGTCAATGACTAGGCATGGCAATGACTGTCCTTATACGAGAGTTAGATGCAATTATAGTGAAAACGGACATGTCTAGGAGCCCAGCTCTGACCTTCTATGGAACTAAAAGACAATATTTTTACTGACAATATAATTGTAGAATAAATTCAAGGGGTGAAATGTCTCACTGAATTACATTGTACTACAAGCTCCATATGTTTAGGAGCTGCTGCTTTAGAAAAGAGGATGTAAAAGAAGAATTACTTTTACTGAAGGATGTGAACTGTCGTGAAAGAAAAAGAAAATTTTAACAATTTCTCCCTTTCTGGAAATGTGTGGGATAATTCACTATTAAGCAAAGCATATGTGACAACACTTTTCAGATGTTCATTGTGAGGAAGGTATCATTGCAGAGATTAATGTAGCCTTCATGAGACTTTTTGTCAATTTTCCGAACAAGTTTCCAACAGCAGATATTTTTAGCTGCTAAACCTGGATCCACTAATCGGAGGAAAAGAAAAATAAAGACCTTCAAATCCAAACCAGACATAACACTCATTCTGATCCTGTTGTGTATTAGATCACTTCAATGAAATATAAAAGAACAAGTAACAAGCAATTATTTCTACAGTAGGTGCTAATTCCAAGGTCCCTACAGGGAAAAAAGGCTAATTGTTTAGTTTTTTAGCACTGAATTTAATCAGTACTTGTTTTTTATTATTTAAATTTGAAAATTTTCTGAAATTATCACAGTTTTAATGCACATGGCTCAATCAGGAAGCCATAAAAGGCATACTCTCAAAAATTTATTCTAAAAGTATCAATAAATTGTCAAATATAATTGACTGTATTTTATAAAATAAGTTCTGGTAAGAAAGCAGCTTTGCTTGCCTTTTATTTTTAAAAGAAAGGTAAAAAAAGAGGATGAGGTTTATTGTAGTTCACAGGAATGACCCAACAATAGAAGAGTTTTGAACGTACAGTCTCTTTATTAAGAATCACTGTCAATATGTAAAAGGAGTTACCAAAACCTAACTTCTGCCTAATAATCACACCCAATTTTGTATCTCCAAAGTCTCATAATTTCTTTCCTATATTTTCCAGAACAAAGGCTTTCCATTTGTTCAGAAAATTCTGTTTTATGGAAGCTTTTCCCAGAAAAGACAGAAAATGAAGTGTGAGCTCAGTCTATTCCTAGTGCTGTAGGGTCTCCTCTTTCATGGGGAATGAACATACAGGCTGAACACACCCCTGTCTTCCCTTCATGTACATGCCATCATCCATGTAGCTGTCACATAATTTTGTTCATATTACAGTTTCATGTACTATTCATCAAAGGCATTTAGCGGCAAACTGCCTATAACTAGCATGTCAGAAAGCTCCCAAGAAAGAACAGGAAGAAGTCTGAAGTGGATGACATTTTTCAGTGTTTTATGAAATTTTCATTTGTAAAACGCGTGTTATTTTTACCAAGTGAAGATTAGTTTATGATCATACTGATGCCTATTCCCATCCAGGCCATGGATGATGTGGTTACTATTGGACCCAGTGGCATCACTAAGCATGCCTTCTAATGCAAATGGAAATACAATTCAGAAGCTAATTGCATTTTATATAATTGGCATTGCCCCTTAACATGTGTCTTTATGTCACCTTTCAGTGTTACATAAACTAACATACCAAAACATCAGCTTGTTCCTACAAGCGTAGCCTAGTATCTTATAATTCTTAACATTTAATTTGGACTGTACTGTGATTTCATTACAAAAAAAATAATAAAAATATAATATTTATGAAAAGTAAAATAGTAATCCTTTGGAAACCCAGTCTACTCTTCAAGCCAGTACCACAGCTTTCCCCCTGTTTCACCACCAACTTCTTGTAATGGTATCAGGTTTCCCTTTTTTGGCTCATAGTTTATGGTAATGACTTTGGAAAATGGAAAATGGGCAATCTTTTGTATGGCCTTTTAAAATACTGAGATAAATCCAGTCCTGTAAAGTTCAGAATTTTGTCTATGAGATTTGTGGTTTAGAACACAGATTTTTTTCAACCTTTTCCACCCCTAATCCCCCGTGTAACTCAATAGAATGCTGCTTAGCTTTTTTTGATAGGTAGCAGACAGCCAGGTGTCACTAGGAACAAGACTAGAGTAATTTGACTGTGAAGAGAGACATTGATACTGCTGCCCTTTAGTCAGAGAGAATGAAGACTACTGGGAATAATTTATTCTGAGGCTGGCAAATTTTCATGCAGCCTACATCCTATCTTTCAGACCCTTCTCACTGAAAAAAATGCAAGTTCAATCAAGTAATAAAATCACATTTTCAGCATAACATCTGTAAGTGTCGGGCTTATTCCAGCACAAAACCCTCAAAATATCTGTCAGTAGTTTGGGTTTATTTCCAAGCTGTTTAAGGAGCCACAAAACATATCACAGCTCTTGCAGCTCTAGTAATTCTAATCCATTTTATGCAATGTCTTCAATCTCATTTTATGACACTAAGGCCTAAATAGGATTCGTGTGAGTGATGCTACGAGCTTGCCTGAAGTCCTCCATGAGGCCACTGGGAGTTCCCAAAGGGAAGAGTGGCTGTGGGATGGAGCATAGCTGTGAATGAATCGAACCAGCCTCTACCCTATAGCATGGTATTCATGTTCTGTGTCATGCAGTGAGAACCGAAGTACTCTGAGCTGGAAAAAAGACATGTCATCCAAGTGCCAGGTGCAGAAACTGCATAATAGCATTCGAACGTTAACTCAAGAGCTCTTGAACTTGAGCATGCAGTTGTTGTTCCAATCTCCTTCCATATAGTCAAGTCTGGAGCCATTTAAATTGTGCTGGAAAGAGTCCTGTAGCCTAACAGGAAGGGTCTGGCAACTCTAATACTCAAGCACATAAGTAAGTACTCTTACACATCCAAAGACATTTGGAGGATTTGGTTACAATTCTAATTTTTGGAGGTCTGAGTGTAACCTCAAAAACCTCTGTTTGATGGTTTCCATCATTCCTACAGCTAGACCCCCTGGAGAGAAAAGTCCTATAGAGGTCCATTGTTAAGTCACGTTTATTTTGCTGCTGTCATAAACTCTGAACTGAAAATAGCATATATAAAAATACCTTTCAGTTCTCCAAAAATATTCTCTATTCTGGACTTTCAAGTGCTTTATATCACTCACTTAGGGACACATTTCTGTGCCTTTTCTGTTGATCAGAACCATGCTTTTCAACCCTGAGAACTCTGGGTTACCAAATGTGAGCAGATGTGTCAAATCCTTCCACTAAACTAGTGTACCATGACTGACTTCTTTCAAGTCTAATTTTACAACCGTGGCATTGAAAATAGATGTGCGTTTTTAACATTACTATTAACTTCCATGGAGCTACTTGCAAAATACCATAGTCCTGGAGTAGAGTACAAGACCTTTGAATTTTCCATGGCACTGAATGTGGCATTCAAACATTTAAATAAATCACGATAAGGTTAAACATCCCCTGTCACACATAAAAGGTTTCTTTTCCTTCCTTCATATTACAGAATCATTTAATAGCTAGCTAATACTTCATCTCTGGGTACAAAGGAGGAAACCTCAACCCACCTGAAGGCATCACTTAATTTCATTGGTAGGTGAGGGATGAACAGGGCTTTCATCTGTAGAGAACAAGTTCTCCCCTTTTCTGTGCATAAATGCCATTGAAAAACCTTCTTAAGTTTTGTGCTTCAAATGTGAGTTAAATGAAGAGAAGTTGGAAAACTCTTCTTCCTTGTGTATTATAGCTTGAGGGAATGCAGTGGGAATCTTGTTGGCTCATCACTGGTGATTATAAAGCAAGAGCTATTGACAGAAGAACTAACAGCTGTTTAAAAATGTTATTTTAGAAGTTAGAGCAAAAATACAGGCAAAATACAGGCATTTTGTAAACAACTGCAGCTATAGAAAAGAGGTGCTATTTAAATATAATTTTAAAATACTCACTCAACCACTTCACACCCAAGACCTGTAATTCATTTAAGAGCTAAGTAGTATGTATGCTTTATACCTTCTTTATTAACACAGGATGCTAATTGGAAGTTACGGTTTTGCTTCAGTAGTTTTCAATCATTAGAACCGAAAAGTAGGGAGGTAGGTTGTGCTGGTTTTGGCTGCGATAGAGTTAATTTTCTTATCTAAACTAGTATGAGGTTTTGGATTTGTGCTGAAAACAGTGTTGATAATACGAGGATGTTTTCGTTACTGCTGAGAAGTACTTGCACTAGGTCAAGGCCTTTTCATCTTCTCACCCCACCCCACCTGCGAGTGGGCTGGGGGGGGGGGCACAAGAAATTGGGAGGGGACACAGCTGGGACAGTTGGCCCCAACCGACCCCAGGGATATTCCACACCATATGAGGTCATGCTCAGCACATAGAGCTGGGGGAAGAAGAAGGAAGGGGGGATGTTGGGAGCGATGGTGTTTCCCTTCCCAAGTCACCGTTACACGTGATGGAGCCCGGCTGTCCTGGGGATGGCTGAGCCCCTGCCTGCCCGTGGGAAGCAGTGAATGAATCCCTTGGTTTGCTTTGCTGGTGTGTGTGGTGCTTGCTTTCCCTGTTAAACTGTCTTTATCTCAACCTGTGAGTTTTCTCACTTTTACCTTTTTGATTCTCTCCCCCATCCCACCAAGGGGGAGTGAGTGAGCAGCTGTATGGTATTTAGTTGTCAGCTGGGGTTAAACCATGACACAGATGAATAAGAATGATCATCAATTACCTATGTTACTCTGAATATCAGGAGTTTATTAAAAAGTCGGCCTAGGGGGAAAAGTATGAGACTTTTAAAATACATAAACCTTTAGCAACAAGGTATAAATTTGTGTTGTATAAGTACAGCCTTACTTAAAGATAATAAAACAAATATTTCCATCATTAAATATTTTAATTATTAGTTCTTAAAATTATTTCAGTACTTTAAGTTCCTGAAGAGAACTGTGAAGTTGGTTATCTGCAAATTTACACACAGCACCTAAAAATAACTTCTTCCTAGAACAGGAAAATATTCTAGTCTTAACAACTCTGAATTTTGTTAATAGGATTAGATTAGATTCTTGTTAATCACAAAAATTCAGACTTTAAAACCAGCTTCCAACACATCTTTGGAAATTCTGTGCCCTGAAACTTTTCACTCTTGCTTTGCAAATTCTGAAGCTCTCTGGTCATGAGATCTTTCTCCCTTCCTGCTTCCCTGCTTCACCTGTGTTTTGCAGTGTCAGGTTTGAAAAGAAAGCACACAGGTGGTGAATACACTAAGTCAATTAACAGAAAGCCCCAAATTTTTTCAGACTTTCTGAACTTCATTTGCCAGAAGCAAATTCTGGTCTGATTCCCAGGGGGTGTCTCTGTCCACGGCACAAAGAAGCATGGCAGACATCATATTTATACTGAAATAAAGGGCTTTAGTACAGTCTATTATCAATATTTGCATAAGGAAGGATGAACTGCATACCCTGGATAAGTGTGGACCGACCTTCAGATTATCCTCAAATATCAAAGCAGGCACACATTTAAGAATATAGACCTCAGTGTACCCAGAAATCACAAAGAGTTTTGCAAGGTTTTATGTAGAGCAACATAAAGAAGATCTTCACATCCTCTCTTCCCTGGGGCACTGCCATCCCTTCTGTGACTCTCTTTCTCTACTTTCTTTAGCTCTTATCACTCTTAGAAAACAGATGTTTGAGACTGGTAAATCCTTAGAGGAAAAAGGCTTCTTAAGTAGGTTTGCTTCTCATGGGACATTTCAGGCAGTACAAAAATGTTGTCATGGTTGTCAAAAACATTTTTCAAAACCTGAAAAATAAGAGAGAGAAAAACTGTTCAGGATTTTCCTTTGTTTTTTTCTTCTGGTCAACTCAAAGAAAGATGAAATCAGTCACTGTAACAGTGAAATACGAATGGAGAATGTTGATGTGAGCAGCCATAAAGGTGGCCTGGTTATAAGGGAAAATTACTGAACAAAGAAAAGCCTGCCAGCCTAGGAGCTGTGAGCCTGGGAGCCTGGCTCTGGAACCAGAAACATTCTTGAAAAGTGCAGCTGGGGTATCTAGAAACTGGAGACATCCTGAGATACCACCAATAAATGCAAAACCAAGAAACAGCATGTGCTGGTTTTGGCTTTGATAGTGTTAATTTTCTTCATAGTAGCTAGTGTGGTGCTACGTTTTAGGTTTGTGCTGAAAATCGTGTTGATAATACAGGGATGTTTACAATACTGCTGAGCAGTGAATGAATTCCTTGCTTTGCTTTGCTTGTGTGCACAGCTTTTGCTTTCCCTGTTAAACTGTCCTTATCTCAGCCCGGGAGTTTTCTCACTTTTACCTTTCTCATTCTCTCCCCTGTCCCACTGGGGCTGAGTGAACAAGTGGCTGTGTGGGGCTTAGTTGCAGGCTGGGGTTAAACCACGGCACTGTAATGGCAACTTATCATCTGAAAAAGTGGAAACAGTCTGGGAAAATAAAAATGGGTCTGAAAGAAGAGGAAACATCATCGTCTGTTGGCTGTTGCAGGTGGAAAATTGAAACTAACAGCACCTACTGGTTGTTTAAAGTGATGGTGTCCTACACCCTCTTATGTCTTTATGATATAAAAAGGGCCTAATTTTTATCAAAAATGAAGCCTTCCTCTCTGAGAACTTCCTGTGCTGTATAGAATTTTCTGTTCCTAAACAGGTTGAATTCTCCAAATGAACTTTCTATGAGACTTTGGACTCTCACTGGGGAGCCTGGGTGACTCCAGACTCTGTGTCACGGATTATCTTTGAAGTGAGAGTCTGTCTGTCTTCCTGGTCCCCCTCTGGACCCACTCCTGGGGTTGGTTCAGTTTGCCCTCCCACTTCTGGGATGGTTAGGTCCATCTCTGGGATCACTTGGTCCTCCCTCTGGGATGGTTTGGCCTCTTCTGAAATCTAATTCACTTGATACAAGTATTATAAAGCCATGTAAGTTAATCTGTTGTAAGGATATCTGTTGTTAACTTGTTGGTAAGTTGCAACAACCTACTTGGTTGTTGTTGTTACTGTTTTTTGCTGTTTGATTGGTTGCTACTATTATGAACTGCTGCCCTACTGTTTGATACTGTATTATTAATTGCTGATAGTAATTTGTAATAGCTTGATATATATATTCTCTTTATTAATCATAGATATAATTGCTAGTGGTGATTTTTTAAAATAGTTGTGGTAATCCATACTGGAGAATTTTAGAGGGTAGAAACCTCTGTGTCCTTGGATATTATAGAATCCTCTGTCCTCATGGTTCCAATTTCTACACACCTGCAATCTGGGTAATTCTTTAGGTCATGGCAGATGTTGGTTGTTACTATTTTGGGGGAAGGAGTGGAGGAAAAATAAAACTTTTTGTTTAAACAAAAGCATGAAAAATACAACCAAGAACGGATATTTGTGTAGAAACTTTCATCTGACAAAATGGTCCTCTTCTGTTAAACAAACAAACAAAAAAATGTTTAGCATTTTCTTTAGGCAGAAATAGGACAGTCTGAGTCCCCAGAAGTCCTGGAGGCAGTAAAAGGCAGGTAAAATTGGTAGGAAGGTAATGGTAGAAGCAACAGAGTTAAAATTCATCACATGCCCCTTAACCAGATGGGAATCTCCGGTAAGCCTCGTGCACAGAGGTGGGTTTACAGCAGATATGGAAAGAGAGCAGCTCTCCTGAGTGTTACACAGAGTGTCACGAGCCACAGCAGGGAGTAAGCACGCACGTTGTTAAAGGGCGACTGGACAATCTACCAGTAATGGTTGAGCAAACTCAGGCAGCTGAAAGGTCGCCATGACAGAAAAAGCAGCAGCTCAAGAACAAATTCTCTGAAAGTAATAGTAGTTTGGGAAATGTAAACCTTTTTATTGTTGTTGTTTGTTTGGGGATTTTTGCTTGGAGGAGGAGGTAGAGGAAGAGGAAGCAGAGGGAGTGGGAATTGGCACTGGGCTTTCTGAAATACCCATTATATGTTCATAAAGCTACTTTCTATTCTTGCTGATTAAATTATTCTAATAAGCCTGCATACTCTATAAAAAGCATTGGGAGGATATTTTAAAGACTGCAGTCTAGAAAAGCTAAAGCAATTCCTAATATTTTATATGTGATCATAGACAGTGTTAGAGAAGGTGTATACTATGTGAATAAGTTACCAGCTATAGGATTATTGTGTTTCTCCCTATAAATGAAAACAGTTCAATATTTCACTTTTTATAGTGAAAGTCCCTCAGAACAAATGCTTTCTTGGCTGTGCACAGGGTTTGGTAGTGGAGTTAATTCACATTTCAGCAAATATAACCAGACCTGAACTGGGGACACACTGAGTTAACATAAAAGGACCTTGGGACACTCTGGAAGACAGCTTGGCACAGCCCGGGGACCTCCGTGCAGGACGCTTCTCCCATGCCCCTGGTGCCTGCAGGACAGAGCCTGCCATGCACAAGCCGGCAGACTCTTGCTGGCTTCCTCACAGAGTCCCACAAAACCATTTCCATCCCAAAGCACTTGCCTGTGGAGCCCAAAGGCCTCCAGATGTTTCTTTGTCCCAAAGGTTAAACACAAACAGATGCCCTAAGTGACTCGTCCTGCTCTCAGGGCACTCTGCTGGCGGGCACTGACCCAAGAACTGTTTGCTGAGCGGCCTTGGTGGAAAACAGTTCATCTGTTAAAAATGGTGCAGAGGGCTGAACTATAGCTTAATACATGGTGGTGCTTTGTTCTTCTTGGGCCTTATTCCAGAATCACTGAATTCATTATGACTCTTTCTATTAAATTCAAAAGACTTTGGATCAGGCCTTACATTCATATTTTTAACCTACAGCTCTTTGGCATTTTAAACAGCATCTTTATGTTTCTCATTTTATTCCTTGATACTGGTGCTATTATTTCTGCTGAGCCTCGTCAAAAATGTATTAGAACTCCCAGTTAATATACCTTTATATCAAGGCTGCCTGGTTTAAGAGGAGGGCACATATAAACAGTGAGGATGGAAGAGCCGGTGGCAAATTCTTTCCTTGGAAAAAACACTTAGTCTGGTAATGGAGTTTTCCCTTTGAAATGTTTCAGAACTGAATAACTGAGATTGTCTTGAGATTACGGACTTACAAAACACTTTTTTTTCTGCCATGTTTGCAGAGATTGCCTGCGTGACCTATAGAGACATCTTGGCTGGCTTCTTGGTGCAGATTTTACAAAAGTGCTTAATGGGTACTTCTACTAAGGAGCCAGCATATACTCATGCAAGTGCCTTTTCTCCTTTGGGCATGATGATGATGATGATGTAACCAGTGATGTTACACCTGTTATCACCACCAAAATTCTTTCTTGTCTTGTAGCTTCTGTCATTACTTTGGGATTTAAAAATGAAAGTTAACAACATCATCTGCAATTTAGTCCAAAAACCCCTGCCAAGGCTTTGTTTACTAGGGGTAAGAGGGATGCAGGAAAGATAGTAGAGGTCTACTGGTCCCTCATTTAGCCCTACAAAGACTATGCGAATAAATCCAGGCTAAGAAATACAATTGGACATGGCTGTTCTCTCTCCCTGAAGGCAAATATCACACAAGAGCTCATACCTATATGGGTTGAAGTCACTTTCACACCTGCCCCCAAAATACCTGGCATGAGCCAAAACCATGCAGGGAAGGACACCTGCTTTTAGAAAGCCTTGCCCGTGCCACTGTTAAAGTCTATGATTTGTTTCTGTTTAGTTTACTGGCGTGATTATAGCTACAGTATTGTAGGTGATTTGGGTCACGTATTACTTCTCACTATTACAGTTCTCCCTTGGTATTGGGGACCGTATATTTAAAAGTGTTTAGGTATTTAGAGGTGAATATGGATACTTTTGGAAATAATTTACAAGCTAAGTGCCATCCACTGCAGTGGGAGATGTACTCCTGTGTGCTTTAGAAAATACCATCTGACTCTTATTTCCATGGATTGGCTTTTTTGAAGATATGGCCCAGAGCTTTAAGTCCCATTTGACATTTTATTGGATACCATGAGCCTTCAAGGTCATGCTATAAAAAGATCCACACAGCAAGTGAAAGCTGCCTTCGGTAACCCACCTCTCCCTTCTGCAGGTTCTGTCTCTGAGGTTAGCACAGGGAGCTCTGCAGCAAAGGGCAAGTTTTGCTGCAGCTTTGTGGCAAACCCGCTATCGAAAAAAGTACATGCTCTGAAATCTCAAATGTCTCAGCACCCAAGCAATAACTCAGGTCTAATACAGTGCCACTTTTCTCATTTAAAAATGGGAAATTACATAGAATGTGAAAGCAATCTGCTCCCATCAGGATGCTAAATACTGTTTTGTAGCTGGATTAAACAAATCTTAATTAACACTGTGAGTGTATATTTTCATTTATTTCCTTCCTCCCTCCCTTTTCCTGCCCTCCCCACTCCCAGGGATCTGACTGGAATACAGTGAAAAATAGTAAAAATTAAAAACATGGGGGAAAATACACAAAAACTAAATGTGCATCTTTCCAGCAAGTGAAGTAGCATGAGTCTTTTTTCCCAATAATTGTAGCACACTTATCTCTGTGTGTGTTTGTGCATACGGATACATATATAAATATATGCATAAAAACATGTAAGGAAAGGATTAACACATTCAAACCTATTCTTTGCAGCTTATGGGGCAGAAAAATCTATAGAGCTTCAAATGGCTGTCTTCTGCAATTGAATTTCCTTTGTAATGAAATCTAAAACCAAACAAGTATGCACATTGTTCAATTTAATGTGGCCAATGAAAATTTATATCCCGCCCCTATTTTATTCTGAATTATGTTATTGCAGCAAATGATCAGAGTACACATGATTCAATGGGAAAATAATCAGATTTCATATTGGCTTTGGGATGTGAATGAGCAAGCTTCAGAGTGAAATTTCTTTGGCAGAGCAATATTTTGTACAGAGGATTTTGGAGACCTGAGTAATTTAAAATAATTCCAGTGGAGTGTTGAGGGCTAGTTTCCAACTTGGAAGAATAAGTCGGTATTTACACTCGTGTAAGGAGTGCTGCCGTTCCCAATAGGGCATGTGACATTTCAGCTGCAGCACCCTAACCCATAAGAAGAGGGTAACATCCTTTGAATCCAAACAGTCTTAGGTTTTGCATAAGTTGAAATGAAAAAGTGGATTTTCATACATGGCACCCTCTTTTCAGCCCTCCTCACTGCAAACAAAACAAAACAGAAATGCTGCAACACACAGACCTGTCTTTTAACAGGGGGAACATTGAAATCTGTTGAGCTGACCACTGGGAAGGAACGTGCTCAGCCCAGCCTGGTGATGGCAGGGCTGGAAGTAATCGTGGGCAAATGATCTTGCTCTTTTTCACATCCACTTTTTTAGCTACAGAATGTGGGTGATGACACTGAATTCCCCAACTGAGAGAGGGTTTGAGAACAAAGGAGGCAAAAAGGCAAAATTACTTCCGTAATAGTTTTATATCCAGACATTAATGTCTAGGTAAAATATTGGTAATGTCTGTTCCTCGCCCTATGTGCACATGCCTGTGCTCAAATACACTTACACACTCTCAGTGGACCAGATTCACACCCAAACTGCTGTCGCAAGTGAGATAAGGATACCAGTCACTGCTTTGATCCCTAAGCTGAAGAATTTGTCACAGCAATGCACTGTTTGGCATCTCCTACAGATCCTGTGTCATATGTGTGAGTCCTCTGTGGATACCTCGGATACCCTAGGGAACATTAAATGTTATTAGACACCTATGACTAAGAAACTGAATCCCGACAAAATCTTGGTTGTGTTTTATATCTTAGAGAGGGACATTACAGGTGATTGTCCCTGCACAGCTAAATTTATATACCTTCAACCTGTGAGCTGAATCCAACCAAACTGACTAAAAGACTTGAGAAAAAATTTATATTAATTAAGTACAGTATGGGATCTTCCCCCAGACATATGCTTATCTGCAACCAGTATATATGAATTAATCATGAACTATCTCAAATAAATGTTCTTAAGGGAAAATCTTGCTATGAAATGGTAGCAAATGAGTCAAAATAAGATAGATATCAGGATTCTTTCGGTTTGATTCTCTGTTACGAATAAATTTATAAATTTCAACAATCTTTCATTTAACTATTTAGCAAGCTACATTTTTGGTATTTGCAGCATTTTGCCATCTCTTTATCTTTTTCTTCCAAAAGTGGGTACAGGCAGCCTTAGCCTGAGGTTAACCTGGAAACAGATACGATATATTTGGGCTATTAAGCCCAGAACAAGAAGTTGAATTTTGTGGCTATATCAGCCTGAGCATCAGTAAACTCAGGCATTTCTGTGCTGTGATCCATTATGTAATGTAAACAAACAAAAATATGTTTTTGTTAAGTGCTTTGAAGTCCTTGATGAAAGGAATGATCTGAAAGATGGCATTGTTGCTTATATGCTGAAAAAAATTGGGCCACTTCATGTAAAATAGTTTTCAAGAGTGTTGAAGTGCTAAATGAAGTTACAGTGAGGATTTTTTTAAGTAAACCAAGAAAGCACGTACTTATTTCCCCAATTACACCAATTAGTGGTGTCTGCTGGTACATTTTTTTCCCCCAAATATTCCACTTTGCTGTCCAGAAGGGTGTGGGTCTCTTGTATCTTTTGTATCATCTCAGTTGAGAAAATAATCCATTTAGAATGTCAGAATAATGGATGCTATAAAGCATATGGAAGTACAATGGGAACAGTAAGGTTTAGTGGGGTTGTTTTGTTCTTACCGTGGAAGAACATGTACAGCAATTCATCCCTAATTCTATTTCTAATACATTTATTAAATTTTGAGTGGAGCACAGTACCATCCAGATCTCCACTTGATTACATTGTCTTTGACCCAAACTGGAGTATGATTTGTACAACTGTTAAGCCCAGGCTCTTTCAAATCCTTTAAAATCGCCTCTGCCAAAATGCCCAATAGAAAATTGTCATCTGAAACACACAAGGCAGGAGAGGAGCTATGGTTATTGCTGCTGGATGGCCTATGAATTGCCTGCACACCCAGGCTGTGATAAAATAGCTCAGCACCTTTGTCGGATGCATCTGTTACATCCGACATGGGAAGAGCTGCTACTGCGCTTTATCTCTTTGTAGAGCTTTTAACAGAATGAATCGCTACCCTGTCTGTGGCTCTTACCTACCTCAGGCTGCTAACACAACAGAAATAGAAATGTCTTCCTTAAAAAGTTCAGTAGAAAATAGGAGAAAATGAGTGTCAACTCTTGCAGAGAGGGCAGGTAGGGCTTGACTAACACAACCCATGCTTTGCTACTTGTTTCCTGAGAGACTTGTGTTACAGTTTATTTTACCCCAGGAGGAATCAGTTTAGCTAAGAAAATACTAATCTCAAAACAAAACCCTTACAATGTTGCAGAGGATCCAACAGAGAAGAGTACCTTAGAAGGAAATTAAATGCAACATAAAAGCTTCTGAAACTTGATAGCATGTTTTAGGCTCATCAGAAATAGGTAAATAAATAAAAAACTGCAGAGGTGTTTATTTACCCCAAGGAGAACTTGAACATCCACTAGAGACCAGGGAAGAGTGTTAATGAAGTAAGTAGCATCGGGGAGCTACTTGACTTAATACAGTCCTTTATTTTATTTATGGGGAACTGATTTTTCAATCAAAGTGTCTGATGTGGGCTTTCAAAAAGCATCCATGTGGGGAAGAGAAAAACCTACAGGGACTCCCACCTTATTAGAGGCTTTTAACTGATCAGTTACTGATTTTATTAGAAATGTACGTCGGAAGCTCTGTCAGGATTCAGCTCGGATGTGGATTACAGCTCTGAATTCAAGGCTGAAAATTACACGGATCAACCTGTCTGCACTGTTTATAATATCACGGGTAGCACCGCCATAGGAGTTTCTATTTGGGACAATAGTTACCAAAACGAAAACTGAAAGGGGAAAAGAAAGCCGTGGCTTCCTAACCACAGTCTGTATCTGTATTTGACAATAAAATAGGCCAGGTCTTATTCTCCCTTCCTAAAGACAAGTGACATGGCACATCACCTGCTCACTCCTCTCCCCTCAGGAGAAGGTAGCCTTGCTCTTACTACACCTCAGTTATAATCTCTGGCCCCTTTTGCACCTAGATTTATGAGGTGTTTTCTAAGAAAACTAATGCTTTGGAATTAAACCAAATGGTTTTGGCCCTGGGGCAGTGAAAAGTTTTGATGTAGCCACACAGACTCAGGACTTCAGAAGAAAAACTATTAAAAAGGCTTAATGGCCAGTGGAGTACTGGTGTGTGACTTGACGTTTCCTTCCTTGGAGCTTCTGTGGCACAAGAGCACAGCTGAGTACTCTGAAAACTGACCAAAGGAAAGCGTATTGCCAAGGAAAATTTGCAAAAGAACAGATGGTCTGGAGGAAGTGGTTAGCTGTAGAGAATTGATATAGCTCCCCTCATAATAGACAATAAAACTTTATTTTACCTTTGGGGAATAAATTCTTGAAAGAAAGTACCTGATTTGAGCTTCTAGCAGAAAGGAAAATAGTTGCTTTATCTATCTAGACAGTGTTACCTGGTTGTGTCAGTGTAAATAATCTATGGCATTCCCAAGAGCCTCATGTATACTGGGAACTTGAAAAAGGCCATTTCCCAAAGCTCAAAACAATTGCCAGCCTGGCAGGTTAGAAGGAAAAGTGTTACAAGCCAGCAGACGCTTCAGCCAGGTGAATTCCCAGAAGAAATTCCTGCCAAAATCTGGGCAAAATCCGACCTTAGCTAATAAAGATAGGAAGGAACTAATAAAAATATGTGAGTACATGTGCATGCCAACATCTAGAATTTATTACATATATGTGGAGTTTAATGCAAAAGGAAAAGACAAAGTTAATGAAAGTGAATATAAATTGCCACCTTAGCCCCATAGGTGATCAGTGAGGAAAGTTAAAAGAATCATTTGATCACGTATGACTAAGGAAAAAGGCTGTGCTACAGGCCCTGTGACCCAGCTTTATCAGAGGACAAAACCAGAAGGAATGGCAAAGGAAAAGCAAAACACTGAAGGCACTTTTCCATTCAGTATTTAGAGCAAAGTTGGAAGACGCATGAAATCCGTGTGATAAATCAAATAGACATTTTCTGTTTGAATGGAAGAAGATGTAAGTTGGCACAGAATAAAGCTTTATGTTTCCTGAATCAATTGTTAGAAGTAACGTGAACCCACAAGTGCTGTAGAAAACAGCTGGTTCAATGTAACCACTCATTTAAAAAATACATTATCCTGAAAACCCTGAGTGTGGGGAATGAGGGAGATCAGGAGATAGGAAGGTCAGGCCAGAGGAAAAAGAATGGATTTCACAGTCAGGAAACGGGATATATGTAATGCTTGTCAGCTTGCAGTCATGAAATATAGGTATTGTCAAATAGGTCTTCATTATTTGTGTAATAATGTATACTTTTAACCAGGCAGTTAAGAAAAAAAGCCTTCTCTTTCCAATATCAGGCTGTAACTTATTTTCTGCAGATGTGTAGGGAAACCCCAGAGCATGCAACCACTGATGGAATATACCGCCAGACTACTAGCAAAAAATCCAGTTTTCTCTATTTGTATTTCTTGTTAAATGCTGCATTGCAAATTAGTCCTCTTGACTTCTCTTCCGAACCCCATGCACTTCCGATGTGTTAGCGCATGTATCAGGAGCTGTATGCCAAAATGTGTCTAAGTGACAATTCCTTTTAAGACTAAGCATATGAGGTCATCCTCCCTTCACCTCACCTGGCTGGAAATGGCATTTACTCACGCTGCTCCCGAAGTGAACCCAGGCACATTTCCAAGCTTAAAGGCCATAAGCTCATACACGGGATATGAGTGTTCAGAAGACATTTCCATTTCCCTTCCAGTATTTGTCTTCAAATTAAGCACTTCACACACACACACCCCATTTTCACTCCTTTCCTTCATTTCCTCCTCCTTCCCTTTTCAGCTTGCATGCGCTTCCATTCACATGTTCTCCAAATATACGCTTATAATTTTACAGTGACCTCAGAAGCCATATGAGAAAAAACAGGCATCATAGTGCTCAAGGGGTAAAAATATAATATTATGGCAGAATCTCTTCCTGGCTCTACACCATCACTTGCTTCTGTGCTGGAGGCTGCTGAGCAGGACAGCAAAAGCATCCACAAGCATTTGGTTGTACCTATTGACCTTCCTGACTTTTTTTTTTTCTCCACGCTGGGGAATTCCTGTCTCAGTATCTCTAACTGGCATGCCTTACGGCTGTGTGCCACTTAGGAAGCGTGCTCAAGTTATACCTGTGATTTTGATTCCCCTACAGGTATTGGTGAGGCTCTCTGCTTCCTATTTACTACCACCTGGCATAAAATAGTGCTTCTTTTTATTTACTCTTCTCCTTTTCCCATAGGCAGACAGTAAAAGAGAGTGAAAAGATTGTATGTCAAAAATAGCATGGCTGAACATTTGAAAGTGTGTCTGAGGTGTCTGGATGCCTGCATTCTACTGATTTCAATTCCCTCTTGAGTTTTGACTCCCAAACCAGACATCAAAGTATGTGAAAGTCAGAATGGATAGGCATAGCTAACTCCAACTCCTGAAAACTACAGAAAACTATTTCTGTTCGGGGTTTTTTCTTTTTTTATTATTTTCTTCTTTTTTTTCCCCCTTTTCTTCTTTTTTTTTTTTCTTGGTGAACTAGTTTTCTGCCTGTCTCATGGACTAAAAAGGGTCACTGGAATTCAGGTAAGCACCAGAGCTGCTACAAAGGAAGTTGCAGGAGAATGTAATCAAAAGGAAGGAACGGGAAAAGGGCAGGGAAATGGGACCACAGCAGGGATCTGTTAGATCAGCTCAGCCGTCACACTGAACACCACCAGCACTCGTCTGGCCAGGGTTACACATCAGGACTCCAGATTAATAGCAACAGAGTATCCTAAATCCTGGGAAATTATCAGACTTTTGCCTTTCATGAAGCATTTTATTTATTTCTCCTGCAGAAAGTATTTAATAATGCAATTTTAGTGATGACCATCAAAACAAGCTCTCTTGTGCATTGCATCAGTGTATTTTCTCCCTTCTACCTCAACATTAAGTATCACCAACACCTCATATTTTCACAGTGTCTCTCCTTCTGTATTTCTAGTCTGCTAAGTGTGCACAAAAATCAATCACGGTGTTCACTAGAAGTGTGCACTGAAATAAATTAATCCACCTGCTTTTAATTCACAGTGTTAAACAGATGGATCAAATTCCTTTTCGAAAGCTTTATACAAGTGAAAGTTATCAGATTTAACCTATCAGTTCTTAGCAAGAGGTACAATGGTTTAATCAAAAGCATACAGCTTTTGATGAACTGTTGTATTCTTGAATATTTTTTATTAGACATTTGTCTGCAATATTGCTTCTGTCACAATTTGTTTTAATAAGTCTTGCATTCAATTAAATTAAAACTGAGAATGTGTAGATTTGTAAAGAGAAGTTGCACCTTTTCATAAAACTGGCAAAAAAATAGAAAAGCTTTGGAGCACATCAGCCTTTTTTCTGCTCTGGGACAGAAGAAAACATCAAGCAAAGTACAGGCTGGGAACAATTGTTCCTGGTTTACCTTAATTAATGTACTTAGGCAATTTGAGAAAATTTGACTACTGTGGAGCAGGGAAAATATTAACAGCATGACTGATGCTCATGCTGTTAGGTCCCATGGGACAAATTTTTTAATACCCATGTAACAGAAGGAGGAACAAACCTTAGCAAATAGAAACATCTACTCAGATGACAGTGTGAAAAAAATAGGATTACGATCAATATACAATAAAATCAGAGTTTGGAGAGGTTGTTCAGTGAAAATTATTTTGCCATCAACAACATCACTTTTAATGAAAATTGGAGAAGGATGACTTATGTCATTCTTGGGCCAGACCCAAATTTTTTCCTTCTCTAAAATCTACAGTCAAGCTGAACATTTGCATTTACCTGTACATTCAGAGACCCAAAAGAAAACATTGTTGAAAAATTCTCAAAATGGAAAACTCTTTCCCTGAAGTCAGTTTGAGACTTCTTAAGAAAAGTCTTCAGAAAAAAATGGAGATGAGTAGAAGCTGACTCTTGCAGTGTAATCCCAGTACTATCAAATACCATGTAAAACTGATACTAAAACTGGACATCTGCCTTTTATAGGGTAATAAAATCTTACCTAACAAGCTTCATAAGCATTCCTATTCTTTTTGAGAAAAGGTAGAATCTGCTAATTAGCTACCACCAATACAGTAAGGGACCTGCTGCTTTGTTTTTCAGAGACCTTGGCTAAAACGAGACTAAAGCATAAAAGTCTTCTTGTTATGCTTATCCTACCCTAACACCTCACATGCAAACAAATATGAAATCTCACGTTATGTCCACTTTAGTCTTGTTGCTGGCTTAAATGGATCTTGTATCACTTCCTTTTTTAACTGTATGCACGGCTCATCTATATCAAACAACGTGTTTACCATTAAACTAATGTCCGTTAATGTAGCCAGGCAGACTAATTAATGCAGAACTGATGAAGATCCAAATCTAATATAGTACAATTGAACATGGCTTAACTGAGTAATCTGTAGTTTTACTAAATGACAACTTCAGTGCTTTGGTAATGTGGAAAGCAGGGGTAGAACTGGAAGATGATTTGTCATGGATAGTGATGGTGTACACTGAACACCAACATGGGTTTCCCGTTTCATACCACCACATTCTTACCTTTCTTCTGATAATCTAGGTGGTCAACATGGTTTTCAAAAACTCTGTCCCAAAGAAAACTTCCTGTCCACTGGCTTCTCCTTTCTTTCAGCTCATTTACAATAAAAAACTCCCCTGGCACTCTGTTGATGTAGCAAAGGAACTTAAAACTAGCAAATATGCAGACAGCAGTAAGATCGATAAAGCCTGTTAGACTCCCAGAAGCTGTATTGATCAGCTAGTGGGATACTTTATCAAGTTGTCAGAATTAAGTGTTGTTTTAATAGCCCCCTTTACCCATTTAATTGTTTCTCTTCTTCATTAACAATGTATGAAGCCTAATGCTAAAAATGTAGCCTTCCTTTCAAAAGGATTAGCAGTTTCTGCAAAGAATTGCCTGTTTTGTCCACCCTACCACTGTGTATTTTGTCACAGTGATCAGCTAAATTCTGCTTTTGGTTTGTGCATTCATTGAGTTCCAGTCCATGGAAATTGGCAGGATTCATAAGAGTTCTTAAATGTGAAGTGTGAACTTGTCTGGTCTGAGACTGTTTCCCACAAACACTCAACTCCTGCCCAAATAGGTTGGAGTTTCTTGCAACAGCAGGCTCACTGTGGTAACTCTCAGTTATCCTTTCTGTGATCTTTCTTTTAGATTGGCTGTGAGTAGTACTTATTTTTATTAAGATTTGTTTTTTTACTATTAGAAAAAACTCATTTTTGTAAACAAATGCTTCGTCAGAAAATGAAAATTTTGAGTATTTCCAGTGCAAACAAAGACCTAGTAGATATTTTAACAGCAATCTTATTTAAGTGGGAGGGATGTTTATCAACTTCAGTAAAAAAATAAGCATTTGCCATCACATATTGAAGGGTGCAACAGCCAAAAAAATACTTTTTGCCCTCTGTTGTCCGGATGAGTTGTGCTCTGACACATTGCTCACATTTCCTACTAGTTTTACAAAGTCTATCACCTTTTTAACGTAACCAGTCTTCTAGATACTTCTAGATATGTAGAAACCAAATCCATTCTGTACCATCTCTTTTCCAGTCTATAGAAAAGTTAACGATAGATGAAAAATATCATACCTCTTATTCAAAGGACAACAAGGATAATTCGTGACCTCTTGCTGTCTCAGGGGATGACGACACTTCACTCTTGCCTTTTCTTTTTCATATTTTCATGCAGGATGATGTCTAGGTAAATTAAATAACTTAAAGGTAAACTTTATTGTAAAGTGTCATATAGTGCTTTTCCCCCTTTAGGAACCTTAGATGAAATCCATCTAAGCTGCTGCAAACCATTAAATCTGAATATTAGAAAACATTTCCAAAAAAATAGTCAAAGAGAAAAATAACCACATCAAGTGCATGAATGTTTTGACTTTCTAAGGGTACGTAAGTCCTTAAGCAACAGGGCAGCACACAAAATTGCTAATCCAGCTCTTACTCTGGCAAAATCTTCCATTTAACCAGGACCATTCAGTGACAACGGTATGATAAGCAAATGTGTATTGAATGCCTGTAGCATTATAAAAGCTTAATCACGAGGATTAGAAGGGATCCATGGAAGCAGCTGTAAAAGAAGCGAACAGCAAGAAGTCTATCACCCCTCACCCCTTGGATTTGGTCTCCCTTGGAGATGGAGCCACCAGCAGCAATTGATGGGCTCTGACATGAAGACTGGGAACAAAACAAGGAATATTTCAAATATTGTTGGGAGGTGGAAGCATTTTCCTTTCAAAAGGCCATTATTAGAATGCATTGCTGGATAATGATCCTTGAGCCATCATCTGTGTGTTCTGCTCTGTGGGCTGGAATGAGTAGAAGTAGTCCTTCCACATTTCTGTATAGAATCTGCCTATCTATGTGTAAATCTTGCCAGTCACATGGCATTTATTTAAAGTCATAGTGCACTCTTAACTACCTTCCAAAGTCAGTCTGTACACACTTGGCAGCTGCTTGCCCAGGGTCTTTGGACATCTTCAAGTCAAGTCAACCCCAGCAACCTTAGTAGCCCTTTGCTGCACTCAGTCCCATATGCTGATGCCTTTCTTTGTACTGTGAGCCCAAAAACTGTACTCTTCCAGCCCAGGTATGGTCTCATAAACTCCAGGTATGGTCTCATAAATGCCAGAAGGGAAGGATCAATTCCTCAGAGTGATCCTGTGTTGTGATCCTAACAGCCCAGGATGCATTGGTCTTCTCTATTGCAGGGGAAGTCTGCTGACTCTTGCTCAGCTTGTCCTCCACCAGGAACCCCAGGTCTTTTCTGATCCCTAGTCTGGATCATTGCAAGGAGTAAGTCTTATGCAGGTTTAGAAGACAACTATATTCTCAGTATACTACCATGTTTGACACATTCCCCATTGGCTCTGTTGCAGTACCTCCAAGCAGTACAACAAAAGCCTTTAAACAGTTTAATTTGGGAAGCTTTGGGTAGCAAATAATTTCAGGGCTGGAAGAATATCTTCTGAAAGCATCACCAGATTATTCTGCAGGCATCTGCTGTTGGCTACTTTTACAAACAATGCCCTGAGTTAGGCTGATCCTTTCTGTGATGCAGCACTGCTGTTCTAGTTGCCTGTTGATGGGTCTCTTTGTTTTCTTGAATGTGAGAGAGACCCCATGTCACAAAACAGTTGTTCCAAAAGGACTCGGCATTTGCCTAGTTACTCTACTATTGGTGCTGAATTGACTTGACTCAGAACAGAATTAACCCAGTGAAGAGCATTTCTGAAAACCCCATCCTGGCCTCTGAATCAGACAGTTTCAGAGGCTCTACTGTCTTCCGGAGAAACACAACCTTTCTTTTTAGTCTGACAAAAGCACAGATCTGTCTCTGGATCAAGAAAAACTTTGAAGTTTGGAATTTAAAAGGAAAAAAAAAGCAGAAAAGTTTAGCTTACCTACACATATGTGTCTCTGCTCTTGGCATTGTACATATATTAATGTGTTTGCAGTTAGTAATTAAGATATATGCAAGCCATTAAGCAAGATGAAGTGGACATCTATTATTAATTGTTAAATTAATAAACCGTAATCAGGCACAGACCCTGGGGCACATACCATTTTGTCTGTGAAAACCACTTAACATACTTTCCAGTACAACTCCAGCAGCTTTTATGCTCTATTTAGGATGTATTTATGGCTTATTTTGCCATTACGTTTGGGAAATATGCTACATTACCAAAGTATAAGCTGATTTCTCCCCTTGATACACTGCTGCTAACACAGGCATGAACCAGGACTTTTGTCCTAGTGTTGATGATTTGAAAAACCCATGCAGGTGTAGAAAAAATAGAATTAAAATGATTTAAAACTATGAAATAGCTCTTAAATTAGAAGTCTTAGAGTTCAATTTGTCTAGCTAAACAAAAAGCTAAACATAAAGCTAAACAAATTGAACTCTAAGACTTCTAATTTAAGATCAAGAAGTGAGTTGATTATGAGGTATAATTAAATACCATAATAAAGAGGAAATAAACTCTGAAAGGGCTTTCTCCTACCTTTTTTTCATGTTTTAATTTCAAATATAGCAGAGACACATAACAAGAACAAGCAGTTGCAAGTTAGAACTTGTATACTGAAATTATAAATATGGCATAATATAATGAATAAGGACCAATTTTGTAAAAGTGGCAATGATTAAAAATGCAAGGTAGCCACCAAAGTTTTCAATTTACATCTCTTGATTACTTCAGGTGAGGATGGAGTGTATTTCAGCCAAACATAAGGTATTGCAAGAAACCACTTTGATTGTATGGTCTGTGATATATATGAAGTCAGAGAAAAAATCAGACTAAATGCTACAAAAATTTTCTCCTATTCTTAATTCATCAGTCTTAAAATGGATGTAGTAAAGCTAGATTTTTGGGAAGTAATTTTTTTAGCAATTAATTGTCATTAAAAAATTACCTCCCCAAAAGCTAGCTTTACTACAGCTGATTACTGGTCATTCGGTTAAAAGATAAAGCATTTTTTAAAGATGTGTTTGCTTTTTAAATGTGAAAAAAATAGGAGGACTTAAGGTTGGTTAAATAATTTTAAGAAATTAAAAAAATCAGAAGGTTGATTTTATTCCACTGTTTTCTGCTATTATTTTTCATTTTCAGATAAATTCCTTCATTTTTAGAATTGATAATATTATTAAGAACTAGTAGAAGTAATAAAACCATAAAAAACCCTCTTATGTTTTCCTTATGTCAAGCAAATAAAATACACTTCAGGGAAAATAAAAATCAAAGGAAAATTAAAAACAAACCCAAATGCACCAACATTAAATTAGTGCTTCAGACTACCTGGCACGTTTTAAATTTTACCCATTAACCCACTGTAGCCACTTGAAATGGTTCTCCACAAAAGTTAAATTCATAAGTCAGTTCCAGAAAATCCTGATGAAAGAAACAGCTTTTTCAATACCCTTTCATTGCAGTCAAAGAAGGGATTGTTTTCTAATCGAGGTGCTGGTCTGATCCACAGGACATCTAAATACGGCTCGAGACTCTGTGGGCAAAGTGAGGCGCTTAGTTTCTTTTTCCTAGACCCCCACCTAAGATGGATATAATGATATTTCCTTTTTCTTCCTCATTACCTTTCTTGGCTGATTAAATACTGATTCAAGATCTCTTAACAAATAATTTCTTGCGTTACAGCCCTGTACTAATCTTTTAAGACAAAGTACTGCTATATTATGTGCCAGTATTGTAGTTGGCAGAACGGGGCCCTCATCTCTTCTGGGGGCTTCCAGACTATGAGAACGCAAAATAAAGGATACCTGTTTAGGCAGCAGCTTACCTAAACATATTTCAGTAATTGCAACCAGTTGTAATGGTCGTAATAAAATATTAGGAAACCTGTATAATTATTTTTCAAATCTCATATGAAAATGCCTTCTTCTCAGATCTCCAAAAGGAAGTAATTTACTAATCCTCAGCTTCTAAAACCGTATTTGAAACACTACTTTGTGCACAAAATCTTTTGTGAATTGCAGCATAAAAATTAAGTACAGAAGGAGAAAACTGAAGTCTTTATGGGATTGATGATAAAAGAAAGACGCCCTGCTGTTGAGCTGCTTGCCTGCTTAGATACCTGGTATTTTGGCTTGCCAAAATGCACAGCACAGGCTTTGAACATGGGTAAGAAGAATATGGTAAATACAGGATGAAAACAGGATGAAATGCTATCAGAAAAGTGTGTGAGTCAAGAAAGAGGTGCAGATGAGCTGCCTTATATTTTGTCCTGATAAAGGAAGTGAGGATAAATAATAAGTTTTATATTCTACTTTGCATTTCCTTTGGGCTGGATCCTGAAATCCTTACTCAGTTTTGACTGAGGCATGAGAAAGGTTTTTAATTTGTTCTCAGCTGAGTAGTTGTAATGGAAGTTACCTCATTTAAAAACTTTTAGGTGTGGACTGAGGCCCACAGAGAAATTCCACAATCAAAAGATGTTTGCGATGAAATACTTCTTTACATTCTACATGGACGTTTGTCAAACTGGAACGGTGTCTCCGTGATAGCCTTTTGTTTCCAAAACTGAACAAACTCATTTGCTGTTCTGAAGTGAAACAGGGCTTTTTAATTTGTATTGTTTAGAAAAGCTTGAAATAAAAATTAAAAACTATAATGAAGATGTATGTGAGCAGCTTAACGCAGGACAAGAACCCCATTTTCTACAAATACACGTACCCACTTGGGTTTTCCCACCACAGAAGATGTTAATATATCTTTTAAAAAAAAAAAAAAAGAAAGGTAAAGTCTCTGAAAGATCTATAGACTCTGTCTCTGGCTTTATAGATGTAACCAAGGTGTGCACGACTGATTATCTTGTACCCCATTTCACTGTTTGTATTTAGGCACACAGCAGGCAAAACCAGGCATAAAGTGGCTGCTGTAACCAATTAACTTCCTAACAAACAAAATTTTTTATCAATTTTTCGGTTTTTGCAAAGGCATTAGTAATGAATTCCTGACGCTAGTCCTTGTGCGTAGAAGAAGTAGGCACCATGGGGGTGAGTGGCCACCGTGATGAGATGCTCACACTGTAACTGCAGCTTCTCAGATTACATATCATGAGGACAGCTGTGCTACCCCTCCCGTTTCTCATTGCAGTCACATCTAAGCACCCAAATTCCCCCATAAATGTACAATTTCTTTGGTGATGGTGGATCAAAGTCGAGCTATATTTGAAAGATTTTACCAGAGCAGAAAAGAGTCTGTCCTCCTCTCAATAACTTAATGTAATTGCTGATCGACATCACACATGCATGTTTTACAGATACATCAAAGAATTTGGAAGTCCTTTCTTGCCCATTTTCTCTGCCATTTTTCAGAAAGTCAAGAACGTGGCTTCAAAGGAACTGCTAGCATGGGTTGTTAAGTTTGGTAGATGGTAGCTTTGAAACTGAGTGTCTCCTGTAACTTAGGATTGAAAGATGCTACAACTATTTGTGGTAAAATAAAATAATATGTACTCTGGAAAACTTTTAAAGGAAAGTATTGATTTCCATCAGAAGCACTGTGTTTGGTAGTTAAGGCAACAGAAATAGGAAGAAAGTTTAATGGATTAAGTTTTGAATCAGCTTCCAAAACAGGTACTTAATACTCTTCACCTTGTTACACATTTTGTTGTATAGCACTTGTAAGAAAAGTCTTTCCTTCTTAATTGTTGAAAAATAGTTTTAATAATTCAGTAGGAACATAGTGTCTTAAGGTCACAAAGACATAAACAGAAATCAAGTTATGCCATAATTTAAATTACAGTCTTGGTCACACCCATTCACTGAATACTCGTTTAATCACTTTCCCCTACCCTCCATCTGTAATTTTGTAGTTTTGTAAAGGCAGATAGAGTAACTTGGCTGAAAATGATACCACCTTCCCCGTAATAGTGATGCTTTGCAGTCTGATGGGCTAAGGTATAAATAAAAGAGATTTGCAGGCTGTAGGAATATCATGTATTAGATGCACTGATACATGTGTAAAGCAGAAAACACTTCCATACGCACGCATCCAAGGAAGGGTTTGCCTGTCTGAACACTTGCCTGTTCTTCCCAGATGTGAGCATATATAATAAGAGATATTTATTACCTTTCCTTCCAAATCCTGCCTGGCTGATTCAGGATTAACCTCCACTCTCCATGCTCTGAGCACAGCCCATTGCCTCCAGCTGCAGCCATGCATACTGAACACTTCCACGAAATGAGACAGAAAAGGACACAAGATTAACTTAAATGTGCTGTCTTGGGCTATCAGAGTTAGACATGGTCATTAGACCCTCCCTGAGGGTACCGTCCCGAGTCCCCTCATCTCAGAGAGGGACACATTCATATATTGGTCCAATCCATTAAAAACAAATTGGATGATTCAGCCTGTGACAGTCTCTCTTGCTGTTCCTGTGTCTCCACCAGCTATGGACACAGGCCAGAAAACTTGTCTTCCAAAGGCACCAGCTGGATAAATGAATCCCCCTCCTAGAAGGACAAAAGTTGATTTAACTAAATTACCTATGTAAAAACTGTCTAGCAGAGACAGTAAAGAGGATCTAACAGCATAAGAAAACACATTGGTAAGCAATCCTGCACACGCTTTCTGCAGACATTTTTCATCATTAGGAGTGTGGGGTCAGTTTTCTTCAGTCAAAACAGCTCTGATTTGTAGTATCGACACCTAACCTGGGTAGATATAAAGAAATTCAAATGTCTTGCACTGATGCATATAATCCTTAACTGACAGCCTAAAATAAAGCAAACACAGTGCACAGCAATAATTCAAACACGGGGAAGCTAGCCAGGTGGGAAAATTGCAAATGGTCTTTACGGTCTTGTTTATTTGACTATATGGAAGTAAGGTCTGGGTGTGATGTTTATCATCAGATCTAATATAGCGGTGTCAAATCTTGAGCAAATGTTCTGCAAATTCTTTAAAGCTATGCAACTTTTCCTGATAGGTTAGGCTAAAAAAGTCAGCCCTGCAATGAGGCAGGAAAGGCTTAGGCAAAACAAGAGAAAGGAAAATACATTCATGGAAGACTTGCATGTGGCTGTTCAGGTCACTAAAGCTGTCCGTGGCATCAGTGTCATAGTTTCTGACTATAGTGCATTAAACGGGGAGATTATAGGAAAGTACACCTTTGAGGACAGATCTGCAGGACACTGCCTGGTTTAGTTGGTTGTTGAAGATTACTACAGAATCCAGAGGCTTTTTTTCCCATTTAAGGTGACTTTGTATTTTTATAAAAAGTAGAAAGTTACATTACCTACAGTAAACATCTCTCTTAACGTTCTGTTAAGAAAAAATTCATTCATTTAAAAGATAATCTAGGAAATAAAAAAGCCAGAAGGATTATATTGCTTCAGCTGCTTCTTTCAAGTTAAAATGAGACTGTGGAAGATAAAAATTACATAATTATACAAATGTAAAAAAATTAATGTGTATATTAGAAACACACAGCAATAGTAGTCTTTTTTTAACATTCTCACTTATTGACTCTATGAGGCATCTATGAATTTTACCCTCAACATACATATTGATTTAGCACAACTCCACACACACACCCCAAAACTGGCGTTGGATTTAAGAAAAATAAAGGCCTGGGATTTTGTAATTACTTTCTCTGTAATGAAAAGGGCTGGATTCATGCTGAGCCATTCTGTACATCTCTAAAGCAATTTATCATTTTCAGTCACTTAATAAAATACAGTGGGAGCCAGGCAGTCAGAACTCATGTTATTCTGCTAATGTCAAGGGCTACGTTTCAGGAGATCTCACTCTTGCCATCGCATTTCTTGCTGCCACTATTTCTAGAGCTGTTCCCCGCAGCGACCAACACGACCAGCTGGTCTCCAGCCTCAGCACTGCTGGTTGAGGGCAAGTCCAGAAGACACCCTGAGCACATTGACAGCTTGTTGGGGTTGAACAGACATTTTGTACTTTGATTTTATTTTGTATCTTTATCAATTCAGTCAAGCAACATCAGGGGGAAAAAGACAAACAAACAAACAAAAGATTTAGAAAGGAAATGGTTTACATTTTGATCTCCCTGACCCCAAACCTTTTCAGCCAAAATGGTTCAATGTTGTAAACCTAACTTTTGACTTTTTTGATTATTCTAGAAACATTTTTTTTTTTACTATTATGTCAAACAAACTCTCATGCTGCATATGGAACAAAACACGAGATACACGCAGTAAAAAAGCTGACTTGGATGTCAGTGTGTGTGCAACAAGCTAGATGAGGGAAGCTCTCTATAATTCAGAGCTTTATCAGCTGGGGTGCATGAAAAGGAGTGTGGCCAGCAGGGCGAGGGAGGTTCTCCTCCCCCTCTGCTCTGCCCCAGTGAGGCCACATCTGCAGTGCTGCATCCAGGTCTGGGCTCCCCAGTGCAAGGACAGGGAAGTGCTCGAGCAAGGCCAGCGCAGAGCTGCCAAGATGCTCAGGGGACTGGAGCATCTCCCTTGTGAGGAAAGGCTGAGAGACCTGGGTTTGTTCAGCCTGGAGAAGAGAAGACTGAGGGGGGATCTCATCAATGCTTATAAATATCTGAAGGGCGGGTGTCAGGAGGATGGGCCGGGCTCTTTCCAGTGGTGCCCAACGCCAGGCCAAGGGGCAATGGGCAATAGCTGGAACACGGGAAGCTCCACTTGAACATGAGGACAAACCCCTTCCCTGTGCGGGTGCCAGAGCAGGGGCACAGGCTGCCCAGAGAGGCTGTGGGGTCCCTTCCCTGGAGACATTCACCCCCCGCCTGGACGCGGCCCTGTGCCCCTGCTCTGGGGGTGCCTGCTCCAGCAGGGGTGGGATGGGATGAGCTCCAGAGGTCCCTTCCAACCCCTGCTAGTCTGGGATTCTGTGATCAGCAAGGTATCTACTTGCCACTGACATAATCTAAAGCTACTTTTATTCATGTGAGATAGAGCACTGCTTGGAAATGGAGCACCCTGGCCATCAGCAAGCCAGAGTGAGATCATTCAGTGGATGTAAGCTGGGCTTCATCAGATAAATTTCCATGAGCATAGCTGTGAATGTGCAAGCCTGCCATTTTTCAAGCTAGTTGGTACCTTCTTGCCCAACATTGCCTCAGAATCATTGAGGCTGGAAGGGTCCTCTGGAGATCATCTAGCCAAATCCCCTGCTCTATGCAGGGGCACCTAGAGCAGACTGCTCAAGACCTGTTGGGTCTGGAATATCTCCATGCTTGGAAAATCCACAATGTCTCTGATCAACCCATTCCAGTGCTCAGTTACCATCATGGTAAAAAGTGTTTTTCTTATGTTTAAACAGAATTTCTTACATTTCTATTTGTGCCCATTGCGTCTTGTCCCATCACTGAGCAACACTGAGGAGAGCCTGTACTGTCCTCTTCACTCCTCACATCAGGTAATTATATGCATTGAAAAGATCCCTCTGAGCCTTTTCTCCAGGTTGAGCAGTCCCAACTATCTCAGCCTCTCCTGAATGACAAATCCTCCAATCCCTAATAAATTTTGCAGCCTTTTGCTGGACTCCGGTGTGTTAGTACCTTTCTTGTACTAGGATGCTCTTGGTCTGCTAAGAAGGGCGTGTGGTCATTAATCAGTCAAGGTTTCTATGACCACAGAGAAAGAATTACTGTTTTTTCCATCTCTGATTACATACCAGAGTACCCATATCTTACTAAAGATTAAGAAGACAAAACTTTGGAAGCCCTCTACTAAAGTGAAAGCTGGTTACAGTATTCCTTCTTAGTGAAGTCCTGCAGATGAGTCATCACTGGCTCCAGTAACAAAAACAGAACTGACAGACAAGCTAAATCTGTATTCTGGTCTAAGTTAGCTGATCCTCAGCAGTCATCTTCAATACCTGACTTATTATTCTCAAAATTTTTTATTATTATTTAATTTATTCATTACTTCCCTGACCCATTTCACTGCTTGGCCTCTCCCCTCCCACACTGGGTTTTATTGCTACACCTTGTAACAACAAAAATTGTTTAACATCAGTTGAATAAACATTGTCTTTTATAACTTCTGCTCCTGCTTGGCTGCTTGGCCACACCTGGAAGAGGCAATTAAGCCTCCTGCTAAACTAATCTCTGCTGCACAGAGAAAGTATAGGTCTCGTTGGTACACTGTTACCTGCTGCTCTATATCTAGTGTCTGGTTCTGTAACTCACATTGTTTTCCTGCCTTCTGTTTCACTTTCTTTAAAACAGATGTGTTGATACTGACATTCACTACAAATGGCTGAAGGCATTTTTACATTGCAGTCGTGAAAATATAGAGTAGAGAATGAGGAACTGACTGTTTAAAAGTAACCCTGGTACTGTCCATCTTGCTGGCATTTGTGCCCAAATAAGATATTTTCATGCTCAGTTTGGTGGGTGCATTTTGAGCTGCAGTAGAGGAATATACATGTTGAATACCATTATTAAATAGGTACATAGAAATTATCTAAAAGGTGGATTAAAGTTAATTATTAATGTTAGAGGAATTCGTTTTCTTTGTATGTGTTGGCTGCTTGACCCACCTTTCATTAGGACTACTCTATACCTCCTTCACAAGAGAACCATAGAAAAACCAAATCTTTACTGAAACTAAAAGTCTGTAATAAATACTTCAGAAGTATGAAAGAGTGTCTGTAACATTACTAGCTTACACCTTTATTCCCTTGGTCTCCTCATCAGGTTTTAGTCTTGCCAAAAACAGGACAAATAAGATACCTCAAGAGCCAGACTGTCAGATGAGCACAGTAGTGATTTTGAAAGCTACAGAAGATCTAACTAGAACAAATATATTGGTATTTCTCTAATACAAACCTCTCTAATGAACCCTGATCACCCCCAAAATACTGAAATTAAAAGTAGAAACAAAATTTAGGATCTCCATCATCAGAGAAAGCAACTCTTCTTCTCATAAACTGAAATAAAAGTTTTCATAATTAGGCCTTCATGAATTAAACAGTGAGATAACGACGAAGAGAGATCAACAGGAAGACGGGGTAATACATCCAGGGAAAGTTACTACAGGCAGTGCTAGATAAAAACTTGTCATTCAGTGAGGTATGGCAATTTTGTGCATGCACAAGATGATAATGTGAGCTCTGCAATTATTACTGAGAATAAAAGGACTCCATCAGCAGTTCTCAATGAATGTGTTACAAAGAACTAGAATAATTTGTAAAATTGGAAACTGGGACATATAGCTGCAAAGTGACTGACAGTCATCCAGAAGGCTAGTGTCAACCCTGGGAACAGAACCAAGGACATTCTAATCCCTGGACAGAAATACTCCAAGTTATCACTTTTTTCTCCCCAAATGCGGTTCTGTCAATGAGTCATTATCTTGATCTAGGAACATTGTTTTTTAGGTCTTTGTGCCTATTAATTTCTTGGTGTTCCTGTGAAACAGATTATTTTTATCCCCCCTGTGATTCCTGTCATGAGAACATCTGTGCATGGGGACAGACAGAAAAGTCCCCAGTGTACAGATCCTATTATCAAGCTACCAGAACGTGTAATGTTCTGCTCTCTGCAAATCACAATGGATTGATTCAACAACTTCAATATAGAAACCATCAATTCCCCAAATAGCTAATTATTTTTGAAAGGGATACATTATTACTGCTACTTTTTAGAAAGGCAAATACTCAGGAAACAGCTGTTTTGCACCCATTACACTTTGGAAATGTTCAGGATCAAAGACAGCTGTTACTCATCTAAGACATAGCTGCTTCTGTAGACTCCAGGTAGCAAGAAGAGCAAAGGAATAAAGAATGGTTTTAGAAATGCTTTCAGTTCTAACAGATCCTAGAAACAATTTGGGAAATTGCTAATATCCAAAGGCTAAGGGCACTTCAGCTGACCTTGGCCACCTCCAGTACCAAGATCCCAGAAGGTGTAATGAGTAGTGAAGCATTAAGGGACCATTTTTGTTTCCAGCTGAGTAGTTACTTGACTAAAGCTTTTTTTCCACTGCTCTTTGGAAGCTTTGTTGCTGAACTAAGAGTGTCAAGCAAGGTGAGATGGTGACTTCCATCCAAACTTCATTTACATTACTAATCAGATTGTTCTTTAACCTATGAACTGGTGAAGTGGTAAAGTGTCGTTTCCTGGGGGTCTATGCCCCAGTTCTTAAGAACAACTGCTTGTCATAAATTTAATAATTTCCTAATTCATCCTTTGGCATCTCATCTATGAACAAAACCCACAGAATCACAGAGTCTTTCAGTTCAGAAGGGACATCTGGAGATCTTCTAGTGCAATCCTCCTGCTTTAAGCAGGGTCAGCTAGGACAGATTGCACAGGACTATGTCCAGCTGTGTTTTTAATATGTCTGGGACTGGAAACTCCGCAATCTCTCTGAGTAAAGCTGTTCCAGTCACATTAAGAAAATTTTTTCTTGCGTTTGAACAGAATTGCTTGTATTTCAGTTTTTGCCCATTTCCTCTTGTCCTGTCACTGAGCTCCACTAAGAAGGGTCTGGATGCAGCTTTACCGCACCATCAGGTCTTTATACACATTGATAAAGTCACCCCGAGCCTTGTCTTCTCCCGGTTGAACAAACCCAGCTTGCTAAGCCTCTCCTCATATGACAGACACAGAATCACAGAAGCAGAATCGAGACTGGCAGGGGTTGGAAGGGGCCTCTGGAGCTCATCCCGTCCCACCCCCTGCTGGAGCAGGCACCCCCAGAGCAGGGGCACAGGGCCGCGTCCAGGCGGGGGGTGAATGTCTCCAGGGAAGGGACCCCACAGCCTCTCTGGGCAGCCTGTGCCCCTGCTCTGGCACCCTCTGTCGCCAAGTCCTTAATCATCTTT
Source organism: Phalacrocorax carbo (assembly GCF_963921805.1). Lineage (NCBI taxonomy): Eukaryota > Metazoa > Chordata > Aves > Suliformes > Phalacrocoracidae > Phalacrocorax > Phalacrocorax carbo. The sequence continues at coordinate 5,884,659 of NC_087516.1, read as the reverse complement.
GCAGCTACTCACTGGATTTAGTCCAGTAAGTCCTTGCACTGAGGACCCCAGAACATGTCTCCCCAGTGCTGAGTAGAGGGGGAGGACCACCTCCTTAGACCTGCTTCAATGCTCTTCCTAATGCGGCCCTGGAGGCTGCTGGCAATTGCTGGTTTATGGTCAAGGTATTGTCCACCTGGACCTCCAGGGCATTTCCTGCAAAGCTTCTCTCCAAGCTGTATTGTTTTCAGTTTTATTTCATAATGCTGCCACAGTACTTCACCTCCCATCTCTGTTTCCTAGTACCAGCTAGGCAGAAGACAGGCAGAAGGCTACACAGGCAGTGGGTCACACCTATCCAAGAGCTATTGCAAACATCCTGTAACCTTTATTTCACTATATTTTCATTTCCCCCAGCCACTGATTTTTACAACTTTGTTCCACATTTAGACACCCTGGCTTTGATTCAATTTCATAGAAATTTGGTAGAAAGTGTTAGGTGAATGGGCAAACTGCTTAAGCCTTGTTTCTTTAGGAAATAAAGGGGGTTTTGCCCCTTTTTATTTTTTTTAAGAAAGAATTGTCCAGGCAATTATAGGCTTGAGGCTAATAACAAAGCTGGATAAATACCACTGAACACTTATAGCTTTGTCAGGTTTCTGTCTTCCATTATTTTTCTTTAAGGATTTTTTTTTCCCCACTGCCTCCTTTCAGATGAATGTATTCTCAGTTTTAAAGGTGTCTCAGAAATATGGGAGAAGTCAGCTTCTAGTTTAAAAAAAAATAAGCCTGAAAGCAATAGCAGCACTGATAAATGGGCCTGTGGTGATAGTTGTTGCTGCAGACTACTGTGCTTACAGGGCTTTAATTATGTACTTCTGTGCTAGTGGAAAACTACAGCAAAACATGCATCAAAGGTCTGTCTGCAGAACTTGTGCAACATGCCACTGTATGAGCCAGAAATGAAAAAATAAAACCTGCCAAAGGCACAAACTAACACAGCAGCTTGCCCACAGACAACTCTTGGGGTGGAACTTAATACTAAGTAAAAGAGCAGTGAGTCTCGCCTGGCAGGGTACCTCTGGACGTAAAGGAGGTTGATTAAGAGGCACCATCTCTGCAAAGACTTTCAGGAAAGGTCTTTGTTGGGAGGGTGGGAGGGGATGGAGTTGGATAAGTTACAAAATAATTCTGAAAGGTTGAATTGTGTTTCCGTTGATTTCAGTGACACAGTTTTCATTGGCTTTAGAAGCTCAGTCTGTTGAATCCTCATTGTAACACACGTTCTGTCAGTGATGCTTTGCATAATTTGACCTGCTGAAATTTTGTCCTCAGTGCTGTTAACTCCTGAGCCTTGAACGCCAAGCTCTGGAAACAAATATCTTTCAAGGTTTTGTTTTGCTCCTGGGAATCCCCTGTTTCTCTCTTGATTTACTGGTTTTTACCACTGTCTAAAATAGAGGGACTGCTGTACTCTGTTCCTTGCCATCCTTCCCCATTCACTGTGCTGATCTTTATTCTGTCACCAGATAGCTGGCACCGATACTAGAAGCAATTCTGGCGTCTGTGGAAGGTCACTTCTGCTGTGTACAATATAGCAAGCAGGTGTATAAGAGGAGCTGATGGACTGATGAGCTCTACCCTTTCACAAAATGACACTCTAATGCATTACCTCAAATAGGACTTAATAGTAGCAGGTCGACATCGCCCACCTTGTCAACGTATGAATTCCCCCTCCTTTGTGAAGACTGTCAGGAACTGGAAGCAGGGACTTTCTTTTATTCAGAAAGTGGTGACAGAGTCCTGATATGGAGTATAAAGTTACATCATTAAAATTATGCTGTCCAGTGAAAGAGTGCCTGTTGTGATGTGGTGTAGAATTAATCCTGTACCAGAATACTTTCCAAGATTGAAAATGTGGGGAAATACGTGGAATTATTAATTAACAGTAATTACAAATACAAACAGCTCATAACATCAAATTAAGAAATGGATTTACTGGTTACTGTTATTTAGGGGAGCAACAAAAAAAGGTTTCCTTGCTTTTTCCAATGTATTATTTTTATTTTGTATCAGGGAAAGCCACCCAAAATTAACCAAAGAAATTCTAACTTAAACAGGGAAATAGTATACAAAACCCTTCACTCCTACAATAAATTATCTCAAAAATAAAATATGAAAGGCAATTACTCATAGAAATAGCATTCATGTTCTACAAGATGAAAAATAAGTGTATTAATAATGCTTAAAAATGATATTTCTAGAAGTGAGTTTAAAAGCTGATATTTTTAAACTACAGTCAGAATATTAGGAGGACTTCCCATTTCAAGGAAATAGGCTTGGATTCAACAGATGATGAACAATGATACCATCCATAGAACTATTCACTGTTGATAGAATAAAAGGTGTTCTTATTCACCTGAAATAGGCTAACACTTAAGCATTATGAATTCTGTTCTGTGAGCATGCTTAGAGCAGTACCATATAAACAGATGCAGTGATCCACTGGGTCACAACAGACCATTATTTGTCTTAGTTTTCAAATCTTTCTTGCTAAAAAAAGTTTTAAAAATAAATATAAAATGTTCTATTAGATAAAACTGTATATAAAAACTTTGCCTAGAAATGTCAGTCACAGCAATTGATACAAACAGAATTTTAAAAAGACTGGTGGTAACCGAGTATTCTGGGTATTGTTCCAAGAAAGGGCTCAAAAACAAAAAGAAGGAAAAATATCAGGTGAGGGGAGCGGAGTTTAGAAAAGCTGATCTGAATGCGAAGGTGAAGCGATACCATGAATTTGCACAGAAGAGCAGATCAATCGTTCTCACTAAAAAGACAGATCAATACAGCATAAACCCTGCAAAGCTGAAAGAGAGGAACAAGATATATCAGCCAAGATCACTCTAACAGAGGTAACGTTGACTCCGCCACCTAAATTAGCTTTGTCAGAGCTACCGTTGATATGTTTATACAGTATTGCACTCTGTCATCCGGACAAACCCTGGTCTACCCTAGCTGTTCTATGTTACTATGAGTAAACGCTATTGTGGCTACACTGCTGCTAGCACAGACTTAGACTTAGCCCTTGTAGCAAAACTGACTGCAAAACTGAGTCAATACCCTGCTGATCTCCAAGTTTTTGAGAAACTACAACGGAGTGCGCTTTGGCTGGGAACACCTTTGAAATCGCAGTCGTGACAGCACCTAGCTCCGCTGGGTTTGTCAGCCTGCCAGAGGGGCTGTGTTCAGCTGATAGGTGGCTTGAAAAGGGGCTGCGCTGATCCAGCACTGTGTCTTGTAACGAAGGACGTGCAGAATAAGTACGCGCTGAAATGCTTATGCCAACCAGCTCTAGGAACATTTTTGGTAGTTCAAGAAAATTTTAAGTTATGATGTCATTTACACACATTGCAGCTTTTAATCTGTCTTTGGGAGGCAAAGAATAAACCTTCTAGTGTTTTATGCAATATAGATATTGCTTTTTCACTAATGAAACATACTTTTATTTTAACTCTTGAAACACACACGAGATAACATCTGTTCTTAAAAAATGACATATAGGATGAGAGAAACACAAACGTATACAAAATTTGAGCTTAATCAATTACAGTATGAACCAGGATCATATTGGCAGAGAATGTTTCTCATTGTTTATAGTACATGATAAAATGTGTTGCCTGCTGACAGAATGCCCAGAGAGGAAGATCCATGAATCCTTGCTATTCCTTATTTTAGGACTGATCCAGTTTGAACAGGAGTCTGGTTGACTTCCCTGGATTTGAATCTTTATTATTATTTGGTCCATAATCTTTCTTTTATCATTTATTTTGAAATAAAACTCTTGAAGAAATATATTTTCTTGTGGCTTATAGGAGGATCTAACAGTCTCTTTTTCAATTTAATTTATATGAATTTTACTAAGTCAGGGACATCATACATCATAGAGTTAGCTGTGATAAAAGCTCACAAAAGAGCTCCCAAAGGTACCCATCAATATCTTCCCCTCAAAGCTGCTTGTAGAAACTGATCCTGGCTGTTCACGTTAGTTAGGAGAAAGGAGAGCTAAACACGAAGAACCCAGAGATTAAAGGTTTTCCATTTGGCCTTCTAGAGGGCCTATGAAATATTTTCTAAGACCAGAATTTTTGTTGTTAGCTGTGGCTTAGCTTGGTCACAGGAGACAACGGGACAGTACTTCTGGAGTGGTACAGTAAACACATTGGGTGGTAACAGAAATTCCAAAATGGGATAAAAACCAGTGGACTGTGCATTTCTTCCAAATTATGAACATGGATGCACTTCTTGGCAGGGAGGTAGTGTGGGAGGGGCTGGAAAATACAGTATGTTGTGAAGGTTTCACTTGGCTAAAGGCAATTAGAATAGCCAGTCCAAGAAACTGAGGGTATATAATATGCTTTCCTCCATGGTTGCTGGTGTCCAGCCATAGGCAGTGAATTGAACAAAAGCAATCCCATTTGAAATTAAAATCTTTTATATTGTTTCTGTTTGCAGAATTCCTCAAATTTCCAACCCATCATAGGCTGTAAAAGTGCTGTCATACACCACGGAGCTGATATATGGTATGACTGCACATCGGACAACCGATTTGAATAGCACTTAACTTTTAAAAACATCTTTGTTGTTACTGTTTGCCAGAATGTCTTATGAAGATTTACATTTGTCAACATAAAACAACTTGGTTAAATGACATTGTAAAGGTGTCAGTCCTTTTCAGCACTGAAAATACTTAGGATTTCAATCATGACTCATTTTTTCCTGAGTCAGTGTTAAGGGTAACTGTGGTGATTAAGTGAACATTGCTGATAAGAGCAGAGGTACCAGACGAGAACCACACACCACAGATTTTCCTCCTGTTATCTCCACAATCTCCCGATTAGCAGAAATTCAGATGCATGTTTTACCCACTTTGAAAGATTTCAAAGAAAAGATAAGAGCTTGAATAGCTTAAAATTCTCCTTCCACATCTTGTGTTTGTGCTTTATTTCAATAAATAATTTTCCCCTTTTTTAGAATTATCTAATTGCACAATTTTATTTTGATGTAAATGTAGAAAAAAAACCACAAAAGCCTGTATCTTTAACTAAGAACACCACCTTAAAAGTCAATTATAATTCTTCAAAACCTTAGGAATTTTCAGGAAGACTTCCAATGTTGTTAAGAAGTAATTTTTTTCCAGAAATAAAGCAAAAAGTAATCCATAATACACTTTCATTGACTGTTTTCAGCATTTTTTGTACTTGGATTCCATCTATTTTCTGTTAGACCAAATACCAACATAGATTTTTGAGACTTTGGTTTACAGGCTACAAACTGCGTAAGCAATCTGTTAAGTCATGCCCTATAGTTCTGAATGCTCTGAAATAAGAGAGCTTTTAGAGATAAAGTTTCTCTCTGTTAAACAGAAAGGGTGCATGATCCCAGTGGTCTGTGCAAATGTCATTGCTTGAATACCTCCAGAATGTTCCTAATTACTTATCAAGTTCTGGGGAGAATTTGTACAAGTCTATATTTATCCTTCACCTAAAGGTGAAGGCCATGACAATTTCTGACAATTTCAGTTTGTTTGAGTTTTTTCTTCAATATTCAAGGTAACATAAGGCTCAGTGGAAAACTTCGCTTCCATCTTGTGATTTTTACTTGCAGTAACATCACCAATTTGAAACTGTTCTCCAGGTACTTAAGAACGTATGAGGTTGGTCCTTTTAAATTGGTCTAGAACCAAGCTGCACAATTTAATGTGGTTGTTACTCTTACTGTGACCCTTGTCTAACATACTTTTTATGTAATTTCCATTTAACTTAGAAAGTGGCTCTGATTTGGTTTGGGATCAACCCTGAATGGTCCGCTTTACTCCCTATGGACTATGATGTAGGAAACAGGTTACTCAAGAATGCCTAAATAATTTTAAAGAGGGTTCTGGACCTGGAAGCATTATTGAATCAGGTAGAAAGAGTTATAAATCCTTCTCTGTTGAATTCTTTTGTTACATAAGTAAGATTGCAGTGCCTTTTCATATCTTTGTTCCTTCGTATTTCATATACATGGCTTCCACCTGCTTTTTCCTCTAATCCTGACTAGAGGAGTCTAAAATCATTTACCTTAAGTGGTTTGCTACTATAATACTGATGCAATTTTCTTTAATTCAATCAGAAAACCACTTCCTTACTCTCTCTAACCTTGGTGATACAACACTTCTGCAGAGGATATGTCAGGACAGCTCCGTGTTAGAGTATTCAAGTTAATCAGATTATTAATAGTGACTTATTTTCTTACTTTCTTCTAGAAAGATAAACATTTTTCACTGGCTTTACTGGATTCTTCTGGGTTTTTTTGCGTCTGCTTGTTTTGTTTTCTTTTTTTGAAAACTGCAAACCAATTTACTTACCAAGCCACCATCCTGCTGTTTCACTTCTAAAAGCTTTTCTAATAATCACGAGGCTGGTCATGTTAGATATTTTCAACAATTCCTTTTGTACATTACACAATTAATAAATAAGTGATAAAAAATACAGACTGTTACCACAGGTGTTTTGGGATTTTTTTTTACTTTCAAGCAATACAATGTACCTTATTTAACTTTTAAAATATTTACAAGTTTACATATATTTCCCAAAGGTACTGTATCAAAAGTCACAATCTAAACTGGATATAATTTAAATCCTTTTGATATCCTCACTCGAGGGGATTACATCTGAGTTTTAATGTCTGGTTTTTCTTTCAAAGTGAGTTTCCAGGTGGTTTGTTTATAACGCATGCCACATCGAAAATTGACAGCTACAATTAGGAAGCTGGATGAGGTGCTGATTTCAGTCCCTGCTAGGTTTGTGAAGGGATAGGCTGCCTCCTCTGTATAACCAGCTGATACCAGCAGCACTTTGCTGATTTAATCCCAGTAAAGTGCACAGCCAGTACGTACAGCAGGGTATTTGAAGAGTGAATGCTCAAGGATAGTAGCTGGCAGAGGTGGAAGGGGAAACGTTTCTCTGTACTTATACATGGATGGCAGGCTGGGATCCCGCGTCACAAGGGAGGAGAAACAAGCTCTCCATTGGTGCAGTCTCCATGGAGATTGTACAGGAGTTTTGTAAAGTTTTACTGTAAAAAGGAACACCTGTGCTTAAACTTCCAGAGATTTAAGTCCAGATGGATTTTCTAATTCACATTTCTAATTTTAAATGCACTTTTTTTTTCTTTCTCATTTCAAACCAATGTAATTTCTTCTTCTTGATTTTCTCCCACTGGCTGTACTTTACAGCTGTATTTGCTTCTTGTCTTGAACACACGCCTTCGATTGCCAGTGCTGTCATGCCCCTGTGACTCACAGCTAATTTTACAAAAAACATCGCTGAACAGCTTGTAACCCTGGGACACATGAACGTGTAGAGAAAAGAGAGCAGAGAAGGGAAAAAAAAAGCCCATCAGTTCCAGCCTAAGACACCAGAGAGGCAAAGGTTTGGGGAACTGTACATCATGGCCTTTACAGATGAAGAAACCCTGTAAAACTGCTGCTGTAGCTCTACCATTGTGCTCTGCTTCTCCCCCTTATGAACTGCAGCGCTGCTACCACAAGAGGAGGCAGGGACATGGTTGACTTTGCACTTTGCTTTGTGATGCTCCCAAGGTCTAATGGAGAGCTCTGCAGGTCTGCACCCAGGGGCTACAAGGAGACCTGATGAGACAAAACCCTTTCTACAGATGGACTTCGCTGATGCAAAAGTCAAGAAGTAGATAGAGCAACAGTTGCTGAGCTGCAAGAGATGCTTAAAGACCTCACGCATTTGTACCATCCTCTTCCATTCAGAGGAAGAGTTAATCTTTCAAGGCTAGACCATGAATTATAGAGATATTGGGACTAATTAAAAGCATAGGTAATTTGTAAATTTAGGTATATTCAGAACTTGGACAGCTATTGAGTGGTTTTAGCTCCAACAGTTTTATGTGTGCTTCTTGCCCTTATACTCATTTGTATGTACATGTGTAAACTGGCACACTAGATTTAATTTTATTTAATTTTACAAGAAACAGATAACCTAAATCTATTACATTTCAATTTAGCTTGTGTATTCATCTCTTTAGGATGCATGGAGATGACATACAGAGATAGTTAAGATTAATGAGCAGCTGATTAGTAGCTGAGTTCGCATATGGAAACAAAGCACCTGGAATAATTGCAGCAGGAAACTCATAAAATTTATTTTAATTGGTATGTGGCAGTTTTGTTTGTTTTTGTAAGAGCCAGATTGCTTACAGATACATTTCCCTTGTGCCACTGAAATAATACACAGAAATGACCTTAATCTGACAGAATGTGGTAGACACAGAAGTCAGTAGCGATTCTGATTTCATTTGCTTAGAAAGGTAGAGCCTTTATTTTTGAAAGTATATAAGCATGAGCTCAGCATTAAGCATATGCTTATCTTTACTATTCTGAATTTTGGCCAGAGAGACATGCAAGCACAACAGCCATCAAGTGGCATAGACATTTTTGCATTTGATATGAATAAACACCAGGTTATTAAAAAAAAAAGCAAAGTACAGCTTCTTTAAATTAATGGATAACATTGAAATTTTACAAAATGGATACAAGCTCACCAGGGAACAGCTTTAAGCTGGTGAACAGAAGAAAGTTTCCAAATGTCAGATGAAATAAGAATGTTATAAAGCCTGCTGGTGGGAATAATGATCTGAAAAAAATAATCCTCAGCTGAAGATAGGATTTGAGAAATTGATGAATGGGTTTATATGACACAGTTGCTCGGGGTACCAGCAAACTGGGCTCAGTGTCCTGAAAGATGTCTTCCAGTCTGTTGTCCCTGAGGGCCTTGAAAAGTGGGTCAGGGCCTAAAACACCCTTTAATACCACCCACATTTCACCTGGCTGGTTTCCAGGACAGACTACTTTTGGATAAGCCACTCATTAATTGCCTCCCACCTATTGTTTGTATCTCACTTTGTGAGTGCTCCTGGTGATTCCCGCGGCTCTGTTCAACAAGGAAAATCTTGATTGACAGAAATTCTGCAGTTACATTGATTTATGTGTGTCAGAGAGAAAGTCAGAAAGTGACCTCTTTTCCTGATGATTTTTAAAACCACTCCTAAAAGGATTGCTGGCAGACCCAGCCTGTTAGTGCTGGCCAGCTCTGAAACCACTCGGCCCGTGGATCATTTCTCACCTGTAGCATATTGTTGTTTGGGGACTGTGTTCAGAGAGGGAACTGGCCTCTGCTCTATGACAGAATTAGCAAATAGTTGGTTGGAAAACTGTGATAATATTTTTTTTCCTTTCAGTTCTTCTTCTTGGTCCTTATAATGAAATATGATTCAGCACCCCGTGGTGCTTTGCTCCATGCATGAGGCCTCGGGATGAACTTAATCCCTTTGCACTAGAGAGGAACTCACACTTAGCTGGAACACAAAAAACTGTGTTGACCTAAGTAGTTTCACTTAATCTAACTATAATAAAAGCTATTGATGTTTACAGTCCCCTCCTCTCCTCTCCACTTCTTAATTTCATTTCTCCATTCAAACACTTCTAGTTTGTCTTTTGTTAGCACAGGAGCAATTTTCCTCGGTAGGTTGATGGACACACAATTTACTAAACCAGAATGTCTAAAAATGTTCCTTCATATCTGCACAGACACACCACTTGTTTGGCTTCATAGACCCTTTGCTTCCATAATTGTTATTCCAGCTTAAGTGGCACTGAATCCCCCTTATCCTTGGCTCTATTTGATGACATTCCAATGGAGTAAGTGGCATTTTCTAGGAGAAATTTATTTTGCATTCTGAACCAGGCTGGGTTTCTAACCTTTGCAGAGTGATATCTAATCATTATTAATGGTGACATTGTCTTGCAAGAAAAGGGAAGGATTTAACATAGGAAAGGTGATGTGGTCTGGTGAATAAAACAGATGCTGATGAGCAAAGAAATAATGCTACTTTTATCTTTATTTCTTTTAATGGAGTTTGTTGAGTCAGCTGTTGAATGTTTCCAAATGTGGTGTTACTCACTTATAAAAAATTGCCAATGTTAAACTATCTCTGTTCCTAAAATATTAATTCTTAACCCTCCACACTGTGTAAGTTCTGCCCATTAACTGGCACCCTGCCAGCCCTCAGCCATAATTTCCACTCTGCAAATTTTTCTATTTGCAGTCATAAGGGGAACTCATCAGAAGCAGTCGGGGAGACCCTTTTATTCATTCAGAAGAGCATACAAAGCCACACCCAAACCACCTAAATTATTACTAGCAATATATCCAGACTGCTATTTATCCAGAATGTTTTGATATCAACATGTCCTCTGACAGCCTTTGCAATTCCCTGATCACTATTTAAATGAAATTAGCAAAAATAAAGGGTGTGGGAGGACATGTCTTATTTGGAAAAAGCTATCTTCAGGCTAACTCTTCTCACAATAAAAGTGACTCTTGATAAGGATTCTAAAGGAAGATAAGGTAGATCCACACAGTAGTTTGCTGTGTGTAAGAGAGAGCAGGGCAAAAAAGTGAAATGTGGGCAAAATCAAGATTAACCAGGTTGAAGAACCAGAAACACAGAAATAAGAAACAGTAGGAGATGATGACAAAAGAATGGAGACAAAGAATAGGTGACTTTCACTTCTTTCAGAATTGGTACAGGAAAGTAGATGAAAAGCTAATTACCTTTTTCTCTTTCTTTTACTATATGTATTATAAGTGTATCACTTATCACTGATTTGGTGCAAAAAATGAGTTTCTTGGATGTTAGGTATAGCCCAATTAGGAATGGGAGGACTGGGGCACTATAAAATACAGGGTGTTAACTTCATTTTACATGAAGTCATGGAGCACTGACAATATTATGTCATCACAAGATATTTAAGGGAGAAATAGCACCAAGTGAAAGCAAGTAAATGGGGCAAAGAGAAGCTGTGTCTTCCATGAGAAATGTTGTATTTGGGAGTGTCAGTAACACTGACTTAGGCTTTCCTATTTAAAGGGATGATGACTCCTCAGAAAGGAATAGGTTTCAAGGCCACCTGAAAACTCAGAAAGCAATGCGGCCAAATAAGAACTGAGCTGTGAAATGTTCACAACCCACTGTTGTGAACAGTGCTCACTGTGGTGAGAATCCACACTACCAGTCGTCTTTACTCCATGGTACCTATGATTTGCAAGTCATGCTGGCAAATGATGAGCACCTTTTACCAGAGGCAAAGGAAAAATTGCTCAGGAGGATAGATCTGGATGTTGGTTTATTTTTTTCTTCTGAATCTTTTTTTTTGTCTGTGGATGCATGGACTGTAATTTGAGTTTACATCTTCCAGTGAAAACCCACAATAGTCAGATTCATCCTTGATGACTTTGTGTCCAACACAGTAACATGGTCAAGAAAAGACCATGAAGCAATGGAAGTCTCATTTGTATCTCTTCCCTTAAAAATGTCATCTGAGCTAACAGAACCCAATGAAACTTGCCAGTTTTGACAGACCAACAACTTTTCCTGAACACGTTCTGGACAGTTCTACTTTTAAAGTGGTGAAAGAGAAAAAAAAAAACAAACAAAACAGCCATTTACTTTCTGAAACAGGCAATTATCATTATACTTTTCAGTGTATTGTTTTCTGAAAGGGATATAATTCTTCTGTGGAGGGCTATATGAACTGTGGTGATCATTTTAGCTTTCTGAAGCAATGAACAACATAATGGAAACTGAGCTGTTCACTGTTCAACTGAAAGGGATTGGGTGGCTGTTTCCTAGGCAACAGGAAAGAAAGGGTTTGGGTGTCTCTTAAAATGTAAAATATACACATTCACACTGGGTTAAAGTCACATGGCAAAAAGGCGTGCCACAGATAGCATAATTGCTACTGAAAATGCCAAAGAGTGGTATGCAGGTTTTCTGGGAAATCTCGAAGTCTTTCCTATTCCAGAACTTGATATTTAAAATTTCTTCCAATAGTGAAAATTTATGATGGACTAGAAGTAAATCTGGGGTGAAGGAAAATATTTGCCTTCTTCCTTAAAACAGCAACAATAGAACTGGAGTAGAGGCAGTGTCTGGATATTTCAGCCAGAGCAGTGTACGGGTGTCCACACTGCATTTATTTTTCAGTGAGCTGATGTAAAGCAGGAGAGAAGAGCTGCCTTTCCTCTAAAGCCAGCTAAAGGCTCCCAGGTGGTCTGGGCTTGATGCAGGAAGGGGAAAGTGGGAGAAAACAGAAGAAGGGAGAAGCGGAAGAGGGAAAAGCTTTGGGGAATCAGTCTTGTGCTCCTGCTGCTGTGAGGAGTGAAAGCAGAGACTTTTTGATGGAGCATCTCTCTAGAAAAGCCCTTTCCAAATCCTTTCTCAGGGGCAGCAACAACAGCTGCCAAGCAGGTACTCCAGGGCACTGGTATAAGAGGAGTAAGCTCAGAGCCTTGGCTGTTTCACTACCCATGGCAGCTGCCTGATGTGACTGTGCCTCAAGCTAGACTTTGGTCTGCACCCAGAAGCATGCTGTCTGTAATTAGGTATATCACAAAGCAAGCCAGAGTTTTCAGGTAGAAATCTGTGAAGAATGGTCATGACAGTCTTTAGTGACATCCTGCAAAAGTTTGTCTGTTTTCACAAAAAGTTCTCAAATTGTGGAAAGATTTAGAGTTTTCCACTTCCATTGCAATTCTGCAGAAAAGGCATGCCAGACATATCCTCTTTCCTCAAACATACAACTTGATACAGTTAAAGACAGCGTCTCTCAGAAGCTTCACTTCATCTGCACGTTGAATCACTGAATCACAGGATTGTTGAGGTTCGAGGAGGCCTTACTAAAGTTGAGATCATCATCATCTGCTGCTCTCACCTCACCCACCAAGCCAGCTATCTCATTGTAGAAAGCTATCAGGTTGGTCAGGTGTGATTTTCCTTCATAAATCCGTGTTCACTACTTCTAATCATCTTCTTTTCACTCATGTAATCAAAAATTGTTTTCCACGAGGATCAGCTCCATCACCTTCCCAGAGTCTGATATGAGGCTCACCTGTCTTAAGTTACCTGGATTCTCCTTCTTGTCCTCGAAGAAATGAGTGACATTTGCTTTCTTCCAGTCATCAGTATCCTCTCCTGATGGCTCTGACCTTGCAAAGACAATTGAGTGGGCTAGCAGTGACATTGGCTAGTTCCCTCAGCACTTGGGGGTACATCCTATCAGGGACCAGGGATTTATGTATGTCCACCTTGTTAAAATATTCCCTAATGAGATTCTCCTCCACCAGTGGTAACTCTATCTTGATCCGACTTTCTCTGGTCTGAGAGGCCTGGGATTCCTGAAGACTGGACACACAAGTAAAGACTGAGGTCAATAAGGCATTCAGTACCTTTGCTTTCCCCATGTTCTTTGCCAGCATGTCCCCACCTCATCCAGCAGTGGGCCCACATTGTCCCTACTCCTCTTTTTGCTGCCAATATATCTGTAGAAGCCCTTCTGATTTCTCTTCAAGTACCTTGCAAGACTCATCTCCAGGTTGGCTTTGCCTTTCCTAACCCCTGCATGTTCAGTGTCTCTATGTTCCTCCCAGGTCACCTCACCCTGCTTCCACCTCTTGTGTATTTCGTTTCTATATCTGAGTTTTGTCAGGAGCTCCTTGTTCATCCATGCAGACCTCCTTCCACCTTTGCTTGATTTCCTGCTCATTGGAGCAGACTGTTCTTGAGCTTAGAGGAGGTGATGCTTGAAAACCAGTCAGATTTCCTGGATCCTTCTTCTCTCCAGGGATCTATCCTCTGGGATTCTTCCAAGCAGATCTCTGAAGTGGCCAAAATCTGGTCTCCTGAAGACAATGGTTGTGACCCTGCTTTTTGCCTGGGTTCCACCTGTCAGGATCCTAAATTCCACAATCTCACAGCTACTACAGCCAAGGTTGCCCCTGACTCTCACATACCCAACCAGTTATTTCTTTGTATCAGGTCCAGCAAAGGTTGTCCCATCTTGGCTCTTTGAAACCTCCTGGATTGCTTGTGCTCTGCTGCTGTCTCTCCAGCAGATACCAGGTAGGCTCAGTCCCCCTTGCAGACCAGGGCCTGCAAATGTGAGGCTGCTTCTGTGGAAGTCCCCATTTACTTCTTTCTGACCAGGTGGTCTGTAGAAGACACCCATGTTGATCTGCCATCTAATTCTGACTACAGGTCATCGTATCCCTCCCTGGTCATTCCTAGTTCAAAGGTCTCCTCACCAGGTTGGCCACCCTGTTGGCAAAGATGCTTTTGCCCTACTTAGGTGGAACTTGTCTCTTCCTAGAAATTTTTCCTCTGGTCTAGGGGCTATCCCTGGCTGCCCCCTGCCCCAGCCAGCCTGGCTCCCTGACCTTGCCGTGGGAAGCTCCTATCACTCCCAGCCCCCAGCCACCCCCAGGGAGCCATTGGCTCTGCTGCATCCTGGCACTGAACAAGTCATTAAATCCACTCTTGTCATGCTATAGGAAATAAGAACAGCTTGTAAATAAGCATTATAACTGCACTCGAGGGTTTGTGAATAACATTTGATTTATCTTGTTTAATCATTTTATAAGTGAGAAAATGGAAGAAATTGTTAAATAAAGGCTCGGCATTCCAGACCCATTAGTGTGTTGTCAGAGGGGCAGCAATAACCTCCCATTCCATGCTTTCATCTGCTGAAAATGTAAGATAACTGGACTTAGCTTAACCCCATACCGAAGCCAGTCCCACTGCCTTCAGTGAGGAGGGTTGAGAACAGACAGGGTTGTTCCTGCAGCCCTGATTACGTGCAATAGCAGTTCAAGGCACTGTTGCTTGATTATGAAATTGAGCCCTAAGTACTATGAAAGCCTAGGCAGAACTTGCTTAAATGGATTTGTCTTGAAACAGGCAAATCAATGAATACAAGGAATTAGAAATCTAATTTAAATCCCAGTATATCTCACCATTTACTCTGGTATTCTCATGAGGAATTCTTGGACTCATTAATACCATATTTAATAGGAGAAGATGTTAATATCTCAAATTACAAAAGGATTTTAGTGTCTTATTGAAAACAATAAAAATAATAATTTAATCCTTTTCTGTGCTTTATAACATACTCTCTGTTGAAACTGAACTGAGTCGGTTTCAGTGTTCTTGTCATATTGAGGCCCAGATGAGTACTGAACTGAATAGTCATTTCTTATTAATACTGTTTCTGGCATCTTTTGGCCTTTGCGCTTTTTCTTTGCTTTCTGCCACTTGCTTGCTGGAGTGAAGAGGATGAACTATGCTGAGAGCTATAAAGCTGAAGAACTGTGAAGAAGAGGAGCTGCTGTGAGCTCTGTCCCCAGAGAAGGAAAACAACACAAATCTTGCATATTCAGGTGGATTTGAGATCAGCAAGGTTCGTCTTTATATTAGCTAAGCACCTTCACAGCGTGCAGCTCCTGAGCAGAGGCAGGCTCGTGCTGAGAGGGGCTCTGCTTGCCCTGGTTCTCAATACTCTCCTGCTGTGCAAAATGCAACAAATGCTTCTTTCTTTTTTTTATTTTTCTTTAATGGTGCATCGTGTCCCCCACAGGATGAGCAAACAAATAAAAGAATAAAAATCACCTTCTGGTTTTCTACCCAGATCAGGCTGTGCTTTTGCCCTGGCAAATTTGCCGCTGCCTAGGCTCAGCCTGCCTTTCGTCGTCCTTGTGACAGGTCGTTCTGGAGACTCTTTAGAGCTGGAGATATACCTTCTCCACTAAGCGAGGTTGTTTCTGAAAGAGATGTTTATTTTTTCTCAGAGCTTAATAACAACTGACTTTCAAGTTCAAATAAGTCCAAATACTCTAACTCTTTATCTACTAAATATTTCAGTGTTTAAAATGAGTGTCTTTAATATAAACAGACATTCAAGAAGTCATTTTCTTTTCCCTCCACTTCCTTTTTTATCCTTTTTATCTTGGGTTTACCTTCATCAGGGATGTTTCTGGATAAATTTATTAACTATTTCATGTTCAAGTGATTTCTTATACCAGTAATCAAGCTGTCAAAATTTTGGATGTCCTATACATGCATGAAGCATTGTGCAGTTTACGTAGGACTGTTTGGGGCATATACACACACACACACGTGCACACACATGTATGTACATATGTGGGTATCTGTACATGTACAAGTACATATGTATGTATTTGTATAAACCTCTCCAGAACAGCTTGCTATCTCAAGATGTTTAAGAACAGACATGTCAAGGAAATTAATCAGTAACTTCTGCAGAATATTTTCCAGCCATCAGTGTGTTTTCTAAAGTTTAAAGGCTTTAGGTCATTTGGAATAAAATATTTTCATTAAAAACAGCAGCCATATTTAAACCGGGAACTTTGTGATTGGCTTCTTTTGCTACTAGGTAACCTTTCCTATATTCTTGCAAAGTGGGATGCTTTCTGGAATATCTTGAAAGATTTGTTTTTAGAAGAAAAGGTCATTATACATATGCCACGGAGATATTTTTTGCAGAAATGACGTTTTCCTTAGATTTATTCTAATTGTTTGCTTTAAATTCCCATTAAAAAATGAAGTTAGTTATCTGCAGTATAATTTCAACCTCTGGTTCGGTAGCTATATCATTTTCTATTAAAAAAAAACAACAAACAAACCTCAAACCCCAGCAGCCAAAGACATTTGGTAACACACTCATTTTGTGATATATCATCACCATCAAAAAAGAAAACTCAAACTTCAAAGCTCAACAGTAACAGAGAGGCAAAAAAAGTGGTAAAGAATGCATTTTCAATTTTAGAAATGGTTGATGAACAAGACATTATAATCTGGAAAATCTGATGTTCTTCAGTGACACAAAATAAGAAAACTCATGGGAATTTCTTGAATTGGCCTGAAAATCCTTTTTAGACAAGTAGACACACACACGTATGTCTGTGTTTGCATATGTGTATGTACATTTGTGTGCATGTTTATTTGTGTACATACAAAATTTTGATTTATTTAACTTCCTTGGCCTTATTCTTGTAAAAGTATTTGTAGCCATCTGTTAAAAAAATAAATGAAAATGAAGGAAATATTCTCATGACCAAACCTCAGAACGTGTTCTTCATTTTAGATATGTGCAGAGCATCTCCCACTGTCACACACAGGACTATTCAGCACCACCAGTGCCACTCAACTCACTCAAACTAAGAGTCCAGTCTTTGTAATGTTCTGGGTGAATACTGGGCTGGGTCATCCTTAAAGATCACATGCAGAATTAATGATTCACTGATAACTATTTTACGTCTGCAGTTTCAATTACCTGATGAAAATCTTTCTTTCCTGGTAAAGCTTTGACTTATAAAAGAAAGCACCCGTGTAAATACGTGGAGGTGTAAAAGAAAGACAGTTAGGGCCATTCTTGTCTTAAAACCAGTTGCACAGCATAGCTGGTGTGTGAGACAGGAAGAAAGGCAAGAAGGACACCAGGAGGACCATTCAGGATTGCTACCTGTGAAATTTCCTCTCCCTGACATGGAGCTGCTACTTGTAACTATTAACCTGGTAAAGTCAGTATCTGGAAAACAGTCCCGAGTCAGAAACAGATTTCTCAGTCAGAATTACCTGGCCTTTTATTGATGCAGGTTTTTATTGGCATAAAGCTGGCTGCTCTCCTCCCTGGCAACAGCACACGTTTCGCAGGTGCCTGGGTGTCTGCCCACGGACACGGTTCTTTCAGATGTCACTTCTAGTCTCTTCACCTCAAGATATCATGAAATGGATGCAGTTATATGTAAATAAGATTCTCACATGGATGCCACATGTCTCTTTCTTCTACTCTTCACAAATCTAATATGCCTGTCTTTTTCACACATTAAAAAAAGCAGTTTGAAAAAGGAAGCACAGACTGGCTTCTAAAGAGCTCAGGGGAAAACTGATCTACTTCCTCCTGCTCTGCTATACATCTTAGAACTCTGTGTACAATATTATACCAACAAACTTGGGACAAAGTTGAGCTAGACGTAGTCCTTAAGAAAAGTTCCAGGAAGACATGCAGATTTCATAGCAACATTATGAATCTGTGGTGTTCTTTTCATATATTACTATGAATATATTAATATATTTTAATTATTAAATAACACGTGTTTGTTTCTTAAAACTTTTCTTACAATGAATTGCATGCTGCCTCCAGGGAGCTTTATAGTCTTCTCTGTAGACTGAGATGCTGTGGTGTGGAGATGAACCCATTTCTGGGAAATGACAATACCTAGCAAAGTCCAGAACCTTTAATTACAGATCCAAGGATCCAAGAACTAAATTAAGGATCCAACTTCCCTACTAAGCCAGTGCATTACTCTACCTCACCCACCAACAGAACGTGTCAAGAAAATCTGACCAGACATTTTCTGACATTTTGGTGAAGTTAAGAGATGTAACGTTAAAAAATGGTTCTGTAAAACATCTGCATTCAGCAATTTTTGTCAAATCCAAGAGAAGCTTCATACAAAATAAGATAGCATGAAATGAAGATATTTTCTCCATCCTTTTGCCTCTACCCACCCCACTCCCCACCACTGGCTCCCTCTGAGAATTTTATTAGGAGTCAGGAAAGAGCAGAGTGTATACACATAAATTCAGGAGCTGTTAAGACAGTTGTGTAAGATCAATGTTATTTAGGAAAGATGCTAAAAGCATTAGTAACCTTGGGTACCACTTTATTCTGCATGTAACCCCAGTAAGGACAGAGGATGGAGAAGATCATGCTGTTGAGACCTGATTACGTTGACCTAAGAGTTTGCATGTGCCCAGTGACATCAGACAGGATCCCCTGCAACAGGCAGGGCAGGCTTATCTCCCACTGAGACCTCCAGCCCCTGGCATACCAACAAAGGTGCTCCCACTTTCCACCTGCAGGGTAGGGGTTATGTTGCTGATTTTTAAATTTATTTTATTTTAGAAAGCCCTCTAGGCTGGCTGCAGTCTTTTGCTATATATATGTGCAATGCCCAGTGACATGGGGCCATGAAGCACTGCCACAGTGTAAATAAAGCAAGGCAGTAACATGTCTACTGAAACAGGAAGGCTGCGCTGAATATCAGCACCGCCGAACTAGCAATCAAGCAACACAGGGAATCTCTGTTATCGTCTAGCATGTACTTACTGCATTGCAATGATGTACTGAAATAAAAATAACAGTAAGACATTACTATAACAACAGTATTTCAGGTTAATTTTGGTTCTGTGAAAAAAAATGCTGATAATTAGATATTCCTAGTGGCAGCTATTAGAGCTATGAGCTTGAAACTTGAATGGCAGTCTCAGTCTCTTTTACATAGGCCTTGTTGTTTAGCAATTTTGTGCATAAAAGAAATACAGATTGCTACAATTGTCTTAATGTTTGAACTGACTTCATCCTATGAAGTGATCAGGATCACATGTTTCCAGACAATAGGAATATTTTGTGTTCTTTTTTTGTCATTAACAGACATTTTCTCAGCCAAACAAATCAGTGTTCTCCATTCTAATATCCACCCTTACATGTTGTAAAGCTAATGAGAATGATAACTGTATGGTAGACTATGGTTCCCATCCCTTTTTTAATGTCCTTCAGGAATGTATTTTAAAAACTATGCAATTTAAAAACCATCTGCTGTTGCTAATGTGGGGTGGGATGTCCTTTAATGGGATCGCCAGAAGATTAATAGCTTCCTGACAGTCTCTGATGTCAAGCCAAACAAATCCCCACGTACTTCTCCATCAGTCAGAAATATGTTGGGCTGCCTCGCAGTGGCTAGTTCTGTTCCTCAGCTGCCCTCCTGTTTTGAAATTAACTCAGCTCCGTCGCTTCGATCTCAGAAGGGAGTTGAATTCCCTGCCTTGTTGCAGGCCTTCAGATATACTTACATTTTTCTGTGACTCATGTCCTTGTCTTTAAAATGGGAATTTTACAGTTTAAGTGGAGGATAGGAGCCTAAAGACAGGTGAAGGAGGATTCATCTACACCAACATACTCAGTGAGAGCCACTATGAACTGGGGCATGTTTACAGAGATACAGCACAACAGGGAGCTGTGAAGTACATGGGAACCTGTTTAAAATCTTCAGAAATTTTACAGGTTTGACCCAGAATAACAATGCTGTTAAAGTGTAACAAGTTTTAAGTGATACAAATACATTTTTTTAAAAAAACTAGAAGAATAATTACTTCTAGAGTATACTAAAGTTCATAAAGAAACACTAAAGATGGAGAGTCAGTCTACATTTTGACAGTTGCTTCAAAGTTTTGCTGTCCTATTAGAAGCAGCTAAGGGTGGGAGTGAAAGCAGCCAGAATGTAATTAGGGTGTTGCAGACTAAAACTGTCTCTCCGCTGTCCCGTTATAAATGGCCATGAATTAGAAATGGCCTTTCAGAGAAGTTGAAGGCGGTGTCAGTAGGGTGAGCACTGGGTTACCTGTGAGGCAAGACCACAGGCCTGCTGAAGGTCTGGTGTCTCAAATCGGTACTTTAAAAATGGAAATATTCATTTGCTCATCAGCATTGAAGTAGGTCACATGTGCTATATTTCTGGATGATGAGACATGGGATTACTTTAAAAAATGCCTAACTGAGGGGAAAAAATCCTATTAGAAATAATGGAATCTCCTGAGTTACTCAGGTTCAGTGCCGAAAAATTATTTTGACAACTAATCTCATTGAAATCAAAGGGATGTAGTACCTCCATATCTTTGAGGAGCTTTTGTTGTCTATGAAATTCTGCATATGAGCTAAATCTTTTATTATTACCTTTTTGTAGTGACATTGACTTTAATACCACTGTTATCAAATTCAGACTGATTTGTAAAGTTACTCTGTAGCCAGTCATGTAAAGTGAAAATGTGATTGTTGTTGCTCTTGTTTATTTCAATAAGTATAAATGGTGGAAAAATTATGTAAAATGGTATTTCAGAGAAAAAAAAACTCATTAATATCTTTATTTGCTCAACTATTCCCACTGAGATGGTAATCCCTCTCACAACAGAAATCTCTTTGAGGTGTGGCAGCTTTTAAAATGTTTTCCTGTGCTGTTGTGATCGGAATGGATCAGTAATTCCAAAATAACTTCTTTATTTAAAAACTACCTAGAATAAAGGAATCTATGGGGAGCTGGATTCATCAAGCCCCATGAGCCTCTATGAGCTCCAGTGAGGGAACAGAGACTTGCATGCTTGGATTATTTCCTATTCTTCTTAAGAAAGATTAGTATTTGGGAGAAAAAATATGCAAATGCATACTTGCATAGGCAAATGCAAATCTTAACACCTTACTAGTTAAACTTAGCCCCCACTAGACAAAATCCAATTGTCACCAATAGACTCCTACTGTGTTTAAAAGGTTTTGGCCGTGCTTTTACAAAGAAGCAACTTTTAGCACTCTGTTCTAGCTCAAACAGAAGTTGCTCAGGGCAACAATGCCTAAGTAAAGGGTGATGTTTGATTTTTTTTTCAGTAATGAAGGATATCAGACCAGATTATTGGTATTGTGCCTTCCAGCTTGCACGCCTCAGAAATTACACACAGGACCAGACACTGAAACACATGCCCTGTTTCTTTGTTGCTCACTGGCAGGACCCAGTTACTGATGCAGCTCCAGTTGAATAAGCAGGGAAGCTTGCAAAGGGCGTGTAAGTGATGCTCATCCCTGAGGGTCTGGTGTTAACAGAAGATAATAGCATCCCACTAAGACTTTCTTTATTTCTTTTTGGCCCAGATGCAGCTTCTAGGGCAGGGAAAATGACAAAAGGTGGTTTGGATCCTTAGTTTTGCTGGATAAGCGGTGGGGTGTAGAAGAACCCACAAATGCCAGGTGTGCAATTAATTTTTGTCCTGGTTTTGGCTGGGATAGAGTTAATTTTCTTCCTAGTAGCTGGTATGGTGCTGTGTTTTGGATTTAGGATGCAAATAATGTTGATAACACACTGACGTTTTAGCTGTTGCTGAGCAGTGCTTACGCTACGTCAAGGAGTTTTCAGCTCTCATACCGGCCTGCCAGCGAGGATGATGGAGGTACACAGGAAGCTGGGAGGGGGCACAGCCAGGACAGCTGGCCCCAGCTGGCCAAAGGGATATTCCATACCGTGTGATGTCATGCTGAACAAAAAACTGGGGAGGTTAGCCGGGGGGAGGGGCTGCTGTTCGGGAACTGGCTGGGCATCAGTCAGGGAGCGGAGAGCAATTGCATTGTCCATCACTTCTTTTATATATTCTTTTATCATTATTATTATTTTTCCTTCATTTTCTGTCCTATTAAATTGTCTTTATCTTAACCCATGACTTTTACTTTTTTTCCAATTCTCTCCCCCATCTCACTGGCGGGGGAGTGAGTGAATGGCTGTGGTGTTTAGCTGCCTGCTAACTTAAACTGCGACAGTTTTTAGTCCTGCTAAATTGGTTTGAATGTATGATGTGAAGGTGCACTTATACTGTTAAATACAACAGGTCAAGGCATAAGCTTGTGCACTTCTGTTTGCTAGCAAACCTGCAGCATGGTTTTGACTCATAGCAACTTTCATTCTAACCCAAAACTAGCTAAACTCTTGCCCAATTTTGAGGACAGCACAATTCAGGCACTGTTTCCAATAGATAGTCTGGACACTCGGCTGGGTGAAAGACTGTTTAGGTACTTAGATGTTACTCCTGCAATCTCACTTGTCCCCAAGGCTATGGAAAACACACAGGCCTGTTTAGTTTAGTAGCACACACATACCCGAAGAGACTGAGCAGGGGTATCATCCTAGCAGTGAGTAGAAAGTTAAGTGTGTGTTTGTAAGACCACAGGCTTCCTAGCTGATTGATCTCTGCATTACGTGTCCTCTTTGCTAACATGTTCTGCAGTAAGATGAACTTAGCTGACCAGATATTGCAGTCAACACTGGCGGATGCCAGGTGCTCTGGTCTGTTGACACCATTCTGGTCAGTGTTTTGTCCCATACCCTCTTTAAATTGGGAAACAGTCTCATTCTTCGGAGTATGTTGGGCGGCAACTCTAGCTCTTGCGTGTGCTGCCTGGACCACTTCCAAGTCACTCAGCAGGGACCTGGAAAGTAGCCATCTGCTCCAGCCAGGTCAAGCTGCCAGAAGGTGTTGCAAAAGGACAACACTCCATCTGGACTAATTTAAAGCTGAAAAAATGTGTGAAGTTTCATGAAAAAAGAAGGCAAAAAGAAAGGATCCTGCGGGTTATCCCAAATTATATTTGCATGTGGTTTCCCTACAAAATTGTGCACTAAGGCAAGGCAAGAGATTGCTCTTTAGTGGTTGTCAATAAAACAGTAAAGGAGCTAAAAGCAGTTAAAAAAAAATTACTTCCTCAAGGGTAAAATTGATTTTGAAGACAGTGTTCCCACTCTTCTGAAAGAAGACTACCAAAAACCGAAGGCATTCAAATCAAATTTGACCCTTGAACATTCTAGAAAGAGTTACCCCAGGCTACAAAAACAATGATACAGGAGAAATTGCTAGATGTAAATGTAAGACTGCATTCTTTTCCTGAATATAATTAGATATATTGCACAAAATTCTAGTTTACTTTGGTGTTTATATATCTGATTTTTTAATTCAAGACTGAAGGGTTACTGCCTGATATCTTGGCATTTTGCTGAAGTCTATTAAAGAATTTTTAAGTCTTTGACTTAAAAGACCCTCTGGTCTTTTTCTGGTGGAGGCCATTAAAAAAAAGGGGATTCCCAATAATAATAATTCCTCTATCTGATGGAATTCATTTTAGACCCTAAATGTATTCAGAGATCTGATACCACACGCTGCAGACCCCTTCCTGTGTATGTACATACAAATACTGTTGTATAGGTAGACATAGATGCTGTCCAGGCTGCAGAGGTTGTCACATTTTCAGGAGGAGAGTGACAGGTTGGCAGCTCTTTAGCAGCTGAAGGACAGGAAGAATCAGGGTCCCTGTGCTGCAGCCAGAGTGTTTTATAGTGTGGTTATGTCTATCTATGCAATGTGTTTAACCTCACTGAGATCTGCTTTACCTGTTTGTATTTTGTTTTTCATAACCACAGTTTTTACAGCACAGGGAGGTTTAAACAATATTTGTGAAGGAAACTACTGAAAGTGCAAAACATTATATCAAGGCTAATGTTATTTTCAGAGCTGCTGGATTCAATGTGGGGATGAGCTGATGTCCCAGAAGTACTCTTTATGTGTATATGGCACGTATTAAATTCTTCTGCCTTGTTGCAGCAGCGTCACTGAAGCCTCATATCTGCAGAAGTAGTTGGTTACAACTTAAGTGAGACTGAAAGCCTGCAAATATTTGGCCACATATTGAATAAACATCTTATTTTATATTTTACTTTTTTTTACCAGTATATGTGACAGGTTTTGCATCTCTCTAATTTTTTGTTTGTTTGGTTGGTTTTTTAATTTTATTTTTCCATTTATCTGATCCTTTTGCTTTTACTCTCCCTCTGTCTCTTTTCATGAATCAAGCATTATTCTGTTATTTGAGAGAAT
Organism: Phalacrocorax carbo; assembly: GCF_963921805.1. Taxonomy (NCBI): domain Eukaryota; kingdom Metazoa; phylum Chordata; class Aves; order Suliformes; family Phalacrocoracidae; genus Phalacrocorax; species Phalacrocorax carbo. Next base: position 5,860,230 of record NC_087516.1, on the reverse strand, counting down.
TCAGAAGGCAGCAAACAATTTAGTTTGTCATTGGCACAAATCTTTAACCCTGCATTTCAGATGCTCACAAAACACAGCAGTAAATGGCATAATAGGAACCTAGAGAGAAACCTAACGTGACACTAGGTGGCTGTTTTTAGAGCATGAATGCAGAAGAGGAAACATGTTTTGTCCCACTGAAAGCAATAGCACAGATATTTTCATGACGAAGAACAGCAGCTGCAGTAACACTGGCTGCAATGACAAATTACAAGGGTTGTCAATTCTCATATTTCAGATAATGACCTGATCACCAGCTGAAGTCAGTTAGAAATTTCCCCCCATGGTGTATTATTGTCCAATTAGATGTATTATGGGGTTTTATATGCCCTCTTGAAGCATTCGGTGTTGGCCAGTGATGGGATTATAAGGATGCATTGGATGGAAAATTGCTCTGTTCCAAAATGGCAATTCTGTATTCTTGTGGAAATCATGGAGGGAAATCATGGGTAATGTTTAATGAGGCAGAAGGAAAGAATTTGTGCCCTTGAAAACTATTTGTTCAGGGTCATACTTTCCTACTTGTTGTCCACCTCCCGCCTGCCCAAAATCCTCAATGATTGGTTTCTGGTAAAGCAAAGTGAGGTGAGGTCCTCTTGTTATGTTCAGGCAGAGTGGAGGGAAGGGATGCTCAGGATTAAATGCAGACCACAATAAAAAAGCTTATCTGTTTCAAAGGGGACTATCTTCATTCTGGCAAGAGAGACATCAGAAGAATGACAAGATGGCTGAATAACCAGGTGATACTAAACCTTCGCTGTCTTTCATTACTAGGTATAGGAAGGGGAAGTTTAGATGGCTGAAACACAGGATGTGTGAGCATGTCAGTGTAGCACATACCCTTCCATTCCTTCAGCTGAATGACTGATGAAATGAATAGTTTGGCTGATATGAAGGAGCAAAACATGAGATTCACGGTGCTGGCCAAGCTCGAATTACCTGGAACTGCTCCCTACTCTTTACAAACCTTGCTTTGACTTAGTCATATCAAAGTTTGCAGACAGAGCAAGTCATATGTGCTTTAGTGAAGTCAAGGAGCGTGCATGGATGCCAAGTATTACTGTACACTGCTGTTGTTTCTGTGCCTCATCTGGGGAGATGTTGAATACCTCCCAGAACAGAAAGGCTCATCGCGAACACTCCTATTGTCAGTAGTCCGTAACACGACCACTAAACAAAGGGTAGGCTCATTTCAACAAAGGGAAATCAAGCTAGTATTTTCATAGCTGTCCAGAGTTTGCTTCGCCTGTCATCCAAACCACTTAGCTGTAAGCCAGCTCTGGAACAGCTCAATAGTTAATGTGACACAGAACCCAAGCCAATAAATAGGACATACAGAGAGGCACTTACGCTTGACACTGCATCTGCAGTGCAATGTGCATTGATTTTCACCATGGCTGCTTTGCTACATGTCTGTTGGTCCCAGGCCAGTGGAGATCTCATCATCTCGGCTCCAGCTGGGGTATTGGGCCACGCTCCCTTCCCTTTCCTGCAACCAGCAGCACTGCTCATCATTCTTAGCCACACATTGAGGCATATAAAATCTGCTGCAGGTGTGAGATAATGTAACCTGGGAGATTAAATCAGTGAGGGAAATGTGCTCCTGAAGGGAACTGTAAGAGGAGAAAAGGTGACCAGTAACCTCAGTGCCCACCTTCTGGTACAGCTTTTATCATAGGAGTGAAGTCCCCTTGAAAAGACCGAATCAGCTGAAGAGCTGGAAATTAGTGGGAGCAGAGAACATCTTCTCACAGACCCAACCCTCTCTGAAACCTCATTGACCCCTTGTATGAAAAGTTCAGCAGCATTACAATACTTGGCATTCTCATTACACTACATTTGGCATGAAGAATTCCAGTAACATCTCTCTGCAGTAGTGTAGATGGTCTTTAAGATTCTCCTGTGGCAACCAGCATTTTGCGGTGCAACCAGTTTGTACTAATCTCCCTATCTGCTTAGTGAAACTCAGTGGACCATAGGTAGGTGAAAAAAAATGGTTGGTTAGAAATTGAGACTTGCACTGAGGTTTTTGACCTCTGAAGATCATTTCCCAGTCATTTCAATTGGAAGGATCTTGAAAAATTACTTGGAAAACAAAAAGCAACAAGATCAGATGATATAGGTTTTGTTCCAGAGCAAACTCGAGTCTATACTGAGGGACTGTGTCATTAACACCTCCGGAATTGAGGTACAGACTGAGGATAGTTTTTATAAGCCCTATGGTTTATTAATGTATCTAACTCCTCTACTTAAACAAGAGAGAAAACCTAATGCATGGTGAGGGAGAATTGCAACTCCACTCAAAAAAGCTTTGGTGCAAGATTATTTTGAAAGAGGTAGAAGGAATTTCCTTTTGTTTTGTAAGAAACCCAGAACTGAACAAATTTGTAAGTATTTTACATTGCCTGCAGTGATAAGACTATCAGTCTAAAATAAGGTCCAGTTCTGTTTCTCATGAAATAATTGTTCCTGATTTCCATCTTTTTTACTTAAATGCTAGATATATATTTATGGCATACTGACATATTTAGCTGTTTTCATTAAAATAGATGCTATTGAAATTATTCATGCCATTCAGCAATGCTTTATTTCAGCTCCTTTATTGCACGTCCCTCTTTTTAGCAAGCAGGCTGTGTAATAAAACTCTGATCCTACATAATCAGTGTGCTTTTTAATGCGGCCCACTTGTATCTCCAGGCAAAACTAGCTTCTCCTAAACAAACAATATCGCCATTGTTCAGAAAGACTGAAATGTTTGGAGCAAAAAGAAATTTTGCAATTCAGATTGGGTGGTGATAGGGGAAGGTAATTTTGTTGATTTTCATCAGGGAACAGAAGAACCTCAAACAGTGAAGACTGGTTGTTAAATCAGTCCTGAAAATCAGCAGCAGCTTTGTTTGGTTCTTTCCAGAAGTACTCATTTCTCTCTGTTAAAGCACAGTCCCAGATACATGCATCAGGTGGTTCAGAAAAGACAAAAATCTTTGCTCTAAAAATGTTGGTAATCCATAATTACATATAAATTATGGGAAGCAGGAGCATTTTTCAGCACCTTTGTCTGAGTTTCTTTAGATGGAAAATCTGCTTATATGCCTGTGTCGTTGTCCCCACGAGAAGAAATAAAAGACTACGGGTCAGAAGAGAATAAAATCACGTCTCTCACTTCTGAGCTGATCATCAGCCAGATCTGCTGACTTGCCCAAGTTTAGGCACCTGGAATATAACTCATTTCACCTGAAATAGATGGTGTGAACTCTCACCTAGTGCAGTGTTAGTCTGGGCTACTGACTGCTCCTGAAAGCAGTAGCTTTTTTTTCTTTTAGCTATGGTTGGCTCTTCCCACACCTGTATGGTCTCTGTTTTCTTGTATGGGACCTTGCGATTGAGCCATAAGCATCGAACTTAGTCGTCACATTGCTGCAGAATGCAGTAAGTTGTCAGGACTGCAGGCTGCACTTCAGTGAGTCCATCTCATGGGGAGAAAACTATTTTGGGGGGAATGGTTTAGTTTTCCATTGCACCAACTTGTTGAGCTGATTCATCCTGAGGCTGTATGACCCTTGGGTTCAGTGCAAGGCGAGCGACTGAGGCAGGTAGAAAAGAGACCAGAACACTTCTTTTTAGTAGCAACATGAAATCATACCATATTGGGACTCTGGCCAACCTGGTCAGCAGTAGATGTCTATACTTTACATATCTGAAATAAATTATGATTAAAAACCCCAGAATTATGTGACTCAAAACCCATTTGTTGGACTAAGCACCTTAAATTCAACCCAACAGGCTGTATTAAGTCTGGGGGAAACCATGCTATCTTGTGAATAAATTATTAGTCTAGTCCTTAAGTTACTGGTCTAATTTTTCCAAAATTGGAAGTTCATCTTGGCTTTATTGCTATATAACTTTTACATGCTTCCCTCATGAGGATTAGTTCTGTCTATCTGTACAGGTTCCGGGGTAATACAGTTTTGTGCACGCTTGCTGGTCATTCCTTTATTTTATTTTTACCTTTAAGTAAAAGGCAGGTGGAAAAAATGAGCATTTGAAAAAAATAATTACCTATTTAGTCAAATCACCAGTGTTGTAATCCTATCTAATTTTATACAGACCTCTGTACGGATACACAGATCTACTGAAGACATTGACTGCTTTGTTTTCTTTCATTTAGAACTGCTGGTCATTATGGTAACATGAAGTTCAAGGTAAATCAATAAAACCCAGGTAGTTTTCTGTCTATTAACAAATACTGACTTGAACTTACCTATGCATGCACTTCTTTTATTCCAACAACTTCTCTGTGACTCCTTTTAGAACTACTCAAATGGTATGGATCTTGAGGAAATAAAATTAAAAAAAAAAAAAAAGACACAGAAAAAGAGCCTCATAGGTATTTTTATTTAATAAAAATAAATGTTCTTCTCCACTTTATTTAATTCAGGCACATTCTCTGGTTTATAGCCCTAAGAGTATATTACAAAGATGAACAGATGTACTGGTAGATTTTTTTATAGAAGAATAAAAAGTCTAGGATGCAAATGGGACATCTTAGTCTTTATAATAACTTAGACAGTCTCATATCACCTGGCATTAGTCCATTCAGTTCAGCTTGTCTGGCCAGAGGAGTTTGTGGATTGATTATACAAGTCCTCTGGCTTGAAAAATAACAGCTGCAATATCCAGAGGTTCTTCCCTCATCAATTTATTAATGTTTGAAACAGTGCCCCACAGAGGCTTCCTAAATACTGCTGGTTTGATAGACAAGTCTGGGGAGTGCTCAAGGCAAGTCATTAAGGGTACTTTTCTATGAACTCGAGTTTGTCGTGGTTTTAGGAGCCGGTGTCGCAGTGACATCAACTTAAATTTCAGCTATGATTGGGAAAAATTAAAAAGCTTTCGGAGTATGTTGTACACTTTTTTTTTTTTCAGGCTTTCCTCCTATACATTTGGTGTCTGTAGAATCAAGTCATTAGTTACCCACTGTCTCATCAAAGCCGATCAGCTGTTGTGAATTTTTTCTCCTGTTGGTATGTTCCATCAATTCTTTCAAAAAAATGCATCCCCTTTGCTCCATGCTGAAGAAATATACACAAAGAAATAGCCAAATAACAATGTAACTATGGCCCACATTTTCTAACTTTCCTTTTCTTGCTAGAAGACAAATTATTTTAGTGTAATATTTTGTTTTCCATCAGTAAATTAAACTACACCTGCAAATTTTATTTATTTTGTCTTGTAAATTGCATGGATTTTATGTGGCTCTTCACTCAACTGTTTATAAGGTAAATATGAGCAATAACCATTATATCCCCCAAAGGAGAGTGCTACATATTATTTGTTTGCACGAGCGTCTGCATCCTATGAGGCAATTTCCAAAGAACTAAAAGAAGCAGATCTCTCTAGTGGCAGTCAGGAACGGTCTGAATCTGGAGAGAGAGGAAAGGTATCATTTTACAGTTTATACCTCCACTAAAGCACAGTGTGAACCTTTGAACTGGTCTTTCACTATCCACTGTTTTCATGTATTACAGTGAAGCATTGTGCAGAAGTAACAACTTCATGCTAAATGCACTACAGATGCATGACCACGTAACAGCTAAGAAATCATGGCAGTCATCATGGAATCATAGAGGTGCTGGTTGGAAGAGACTTCCAGAGGTCACTTAGTCCAACCTCCTGCCTGAAACAGGACCAGCACCACCAGATCAGGTCAGCCATGGCTTTGACTCAAGTATACCAGAAATCTCCAAGAATGGAGATAGATAGCCTCTCTGGGAAACCTGTTTGGTGCTGCAACACCCACCTGGCAGGAAGGGTTTTCCCACTGTCCAAAGATTCAGCCTGGGGCCATTGCCAGGGGTAGTAATGAGAAAACTTTGGGTTTTTTTCTTTGCAACTACCTTTCGAGTAGCTTACATTGATACTAGATCACCTCTTTAGTATCCTCTTCACCAGATGACAAGGACCCAGCTCCTCTCACCCTCTCCAGGTAGGTCACATGTCCAAGCTCCCTCACCATCTGCTTTAACCTCTCCCTCCACATCCCTCTTGAACAGATGAGCCCAAAACTGGATCTGTATTTCAGGTGCAGTTTAACTGGCACCAACAGAAACAAAAAATGCCCCTGATCTGAAGGCCCTACTCCTCCTAAGGTAGGTGAGGGTGCAGTTTGCCTTATTCACCATGAGAGCACTCTGCAACACTGACTGCTGAGACCGCTGTAGCACGGAAATCTAAATCTAAAATTCTGTGTACACCAGCATACTTTTTTTTCCCTGCAAATCTTTGTGGCACTTCACCTGTACAACCTTGCCAAGGTAAGGTTTACTGTGCACTTACAAAAATGATTTGCAGAGTTGCTGCTTGCCTGGTATATGCAATATTTATTTATTAGTGTTTTGATTTATAATACTTATATAAGAAAGTACATTTTCCAAGCTCTAGGAGATTTTGCTGTGAACTAAAAATGCAGTCACATAAAAATAGACAAGTTATTGCTCCTCCCAGAAAAAAAAAAAAAAAGAGACCCAAAATCGTATGAAAGTTTGATTAGTGTGTCTCACTTTATATAAAATACAATTAGGATGTTCAATATCTCCCACAATTGTGCAGAAATAGATAAGCCATTCTGCAAGCTGCTCTGACTATTACAAAATTGAGGTTGCAGTGGGTCATGAGAAAAGCGCAATTTTAATGATGTGTGACTTTTATGGAATGTCTTGTCTAGGAAGGGGCTAAGGTTTAGCTGGTCTTGCTGAATACTGCGAAGGCAGTGAGGTACTGGGGCAGCGAACGGGTCCAAAGCCACCTTTCTATTTCTGACTGACAGCTCCAGTTCCTGGCATGGATGCAGGTCTCATCAATCACAGCTTGCTTGGCTGGGTTGTTAGTTCTAAAGCCTAAACACTGGCTTCTCAACAGAAAGGCATAAACTATAACTGCTGTGGCCTGAAAGTCATGGGTTGTTAATACAGGTTTCTGCAGCCACTTCATAAGCTACTACGTGTGTGGTACTATGTGTCTGCAGGAACCTGGGAACATGGGTGAACTTCAAGAGAAAGGCGGGAGTTCACAAAGGCCAGCTGAAGTATAGAGAAGCTGCTTCTTCACATGAGATGTCATTAAGCTGTGGAAATGTCTGTTACAAAATGCTATGCCTAATAATAGTGTCCATGAGTCTAGAGATGATTGGGCAATTTAATGGAAGAAAAATAATTTCTTATTATAAAAAATGCAATTTTATAGTTATTGATTATGAAAAACAACAGCAGTTGCTCAAGGTATCCCTAAAAAGAGGACTGCTGGAGGCTTACAGGGTGTTTTGGGGAAGTAATCTTGTGAACACACAGAGTAATTAGTTTTTGCCAGGGCATTTGCTACAGGTCACTGCTGGAAAGAGGCTTCTGGGATGCACAGACTTTGCTCTGGTCCAGCGTGTCTTTTCCTGTGTGTCATCTCTGATGTATCCTCTGGAGTCAAGGCAGAGTGCAAAGCTCCTCTGGAATAGGAACCAGAGCACGTCTGTGAATTACCTTTAAAGGAGCTTCTAGAGTCTGGGCACCAAAAGCTGAAGGCACATAAGGCTACATAAAGCAAACATTTGTGAATCTCTCCTTATATATTGAATGTGGAAGGGAAGGTTACGATCATCTGGTCTCACCACATGGCACTACCAGATAGACCACACTGCCTTGGTTTTTAAATTCTGACTTTTCAAAGCAGTCAGCTACTCAAAATGACAGCTGACTTTTAAAAATCAGCAGCTCAAGTATGGTGCTTTTCTATGGAATTTACTTGGTTTTTTTAAAGAAATTTCAGACTGATTTAAAAGTGCTTACAGACAGAAATGCATCAAAAGAAGGGAGACAGTCAGAAAAGGAAATGCGAAAGTTTCACTTCAGAGTTTTATAAGTTCTAGGGCCTTAAACATCATTCAGCCTATTCTGGAAGAAGAAAACTTCCAAATCTTCTCTATGACAAGCTGTTTTTAATCCCCAACAGTTTTGCATACGGGGCTCTTCGAAACGCATTCTAATGATTTTGGTTTCAGACAGGAAAGATTTCCCTCTTTCACTTTTTCTTGCTCAAGGAGAGAGGAATAATTTTATCTGCTCAAAAATTATAAGAAGGAAAACCTAATGCAGAGAGTGAACTTGGAAAAATTTAGAAAGATGAAAGTTTCAGAAAGATCCTGGTGACACCAACCTAAAGATTATTATTAGAAACCTTTATGAATTCTTAATGATTGCACATCACAACCTATAACCTCAGTGGGATGAACACATTCTCTAGAGCTCAGAGAAGAGGTTCAAGTAACATCTTGCCTGATATGCCTTAGGAAAACATAAGCAAACAAAGACATGGCAGGTACAAAAAGAAGTGTCATTCAGGTTTTGTGACAGTGGTTTTGATAGATCCTACTAGATAAATTATTAAAAAAGAAAAAAGAAGGTTAAAAACCTGGAAAGAGTTCAAGAAAGAAGGGCAGAATTTGGAAAACTCACCCAAAATTGAAAGTATATATACTTTTTTTCCCTTTCTTTTTCTTTTAGTTCATTAAATTCAATACATATGTCATCTATCTAAGAGAAGATAAAGGGGTGATCAATTCACAGACTATCAGTGGCTCCATCAGGAAGACAGATTTTTAATCTAGCAAAAACATCCAGCACGTAAAACTGAATAAACCAGTCATTGCATCAAATGATTGGAAGCAAAAGCTAAGCAGATATATATTAGAAATACGGGACAAAAGTTAAATGGAGAAGCTAAGTCACCAGGGAAACAGTTTGCCTTTAAACATGGTGAATTTTTTTTAATGAGGATAGGCTGATATTCTAGAAGGGATGCTTTGGGGCTTTTTTAGGCAACAAAAACAAAAGTCTAGAACTGCTGGGTATAAGCAAAGGTCTGTGAAGTCTTGACAGAAAAACAAAGCCAAAAATAAATCCCAGGAAAGCGATGGTTTTAATTGTCGCTCAAAACACAAAGATATGAAGCTCATGATATTAAATGCTGTCTGGCTGGCTGTAATATATTATATGAAGAGTGTAAAGCTGACCCACTTACACAATTTGGTACCAGCATCTCTGACTTTGAGAGTCTACCAGGCTTAATGCTTGGGGCAAAGAGGGTGCGACAAGTGTGTGATTAAAACATACCACCAGTTAGGGGGTGTTCAGTAAATGCTGAAAATGAAATGGTGAACAAAACCGAGCAGTAAAAACAGATTTATTGTATACGAGAGGAATCATTACTTACTGCAGATGACTGTGGGGTGCGGGAAGGTGGAGAATCTTTCGGCGGGATCACCAACAGACATGCTATTTTCTGTGCTTCCAAACACATGAGTATTTGAGTTACTTGTCCAGAGATGTTTGTGACCATTGGGAAAGCAGACCTTAGAGGAGCAGTCAACATGGCTTTGTTCAGGATCACAGGATCAAAGAGCAGTGCAGCCAAAGGGCATGGCATTGGGGAAGAAGCTTCTGGGAGAGCTCCCGCCGACTTTAAGATCTATTAATTTATGAGACAACTGTGAAGACTTTCATTGTTAGTTGCCACAGAACTTGCAGTTCATGGAGACAGGAGAGAAGTAGCACAGGATGAAATCTGTCCTGGATGGAAATTAAGTCATAGCATTAATGATAATAAAATACTAATTACAGCTGGAACAGCATTTTAATAATGATAATTCAGATTATGTTAATGTACCATTCTCTTTAAACATGCTAGCTACCTGTGCAAATTGTAGAAGGTCAATGCAATGTGCGGCTGGCTCTCATTAATTTCTTTCGTATATGCTGGAAATTCTTCACTGTCTTGGCTGAAGTCCATTTTACTTTTTCAATCAGCAGTTTACATTTTAAATTAATTCATTAGGTAATAAAAATCTTTAATTAAAAAAAGTAATTTATTCTTAATGGTTTCAGGTCCTATAAACTGACAAAAAGTATTGCTTTAACCCATTTATTAAAGTCTAAGTGACGCGATATCTCCCAAGAATGCTGAAGGCGATATGATCGTTATCAGTTTTGTTTACTCAGCACACACAGAGGACTCATGGCTGTGAGGAGATGTTGGTGTCTTTTATTACTTAAATGCTGATTAGAAGACCTGCTTGGTGACTATATGTACTAAAATCATATTTGATATCAGTTTGATTAACCCGCTTTTTGGCTCTGATAAGAAATGGCCAGGGTAAGACTTAATACTTTAAAGGGCTGCTTTTGGTGCATTCTCTGGATTTCAAGATGCTGTTTGACAGAAGCTGAGGGAAAGAGGAGAGCAAAACCAAGGTGCTTTGGCCACATGGGTATCTCTTTTGCCAGATCTAAAGGAAGAAACAATTGTTGTGAAAGATGGACTGTAAATATACTACATTTAGCTGGAATTTTATAGAGCATGGTCTTGTCTTATTCCTTTCATGTCCAGGGCTAATGCTTTCAGTACCAAGTAAATAATGCACTGGCCTTGCGTAGCAGGGTTGGGAGGAAATTGGGAAAGGAGGAAATAAATTTGGCTTACAGCCATATTTTCCCCCTGGGCTTGATTCAAAGCTCAGTCAATGGAAGACTTTCTATCAGTTTGTCAGGACATTGCATTGGGCCTTAAATCATCCTGGGATACAGTGTTTTTTGAAATGCAGAATAGATATTCTGTGGATTCTGCTGAATTAGGCTTTATTTCTACTTAAATACACTACAAACTAGCCAGGCAGAAATGCAATTTCTACATTAAGAGAATGAATTCTTGTACTAGTCTCTCAGGAGCAGAAACAAGAAAGTAAATAGAGAAACCCTACATACACCTTTGTCCAGCTCTGTGGTCTAGAAGAGGTAATACGTATTTTGAGATTGTTTCACAACTGAAATGAACTAGGTGTATGTACACACAACCCATGTTCTGAAGAAAAGCTAGACACTTAACTGGCCTGTTTTGAAAGGAAACTAAGGTCTGAATGTCTGATACTTGTTCTGCAAGTAGTCAAGAACCCCTTCCTCAGTGCTCCGTGTAAAAGCATAATCAAGCCAAATTTACTATATTTGCAGAGATTCTTCTCTGAGAATGGGAGAATTGATGATTTTTAATAGTTGCTGTTGATTTTAAATTTCCAATCCCTCTCTTAAAGTATGATTTGTCTACTTTCAAGTTCAGAGAAAGGATTTCCGTGACAATCACAGAAGTTCAACATTTGTAGAAAATCAGGGTGCATGTAGATCACATTACAAGTAAATACTTATGAAACAGCAGTTCATGGTGAATGTAAAAAATCAGAGATTAGCTCCAGAACCACTCATCTGAATTCAAATGTAAAATGTTGTAAATAACCATTACAACTGCCATGCATTTAGCAAAGCTTAACAATTATCTGTTTCATGAATTGGGCCTTGTCAGCATTTAGAAGAAAAAGAGATGGAGAAAAGGAGAGAGAGAGAGTAAGCAAGCACAATAGTGACTTGCCAGGAATTTTCCTTCATTGACAGAGGGTTGGAAAATATAAATGAAGTTGTGAGCAAGTGTAATGACAATTTGTGATGGCATAAAATCAACTTCATTGCCTGGCGTGTTTTGAAGATAAAGATTTTGCACTCGTTGTCCACTTTAACCTGGTTGAAATATTCCAGCAAGTTCTGGGACTGGTGTGCTTCAACTGATGTAGGCTGGAAAACTAGAAAACTGGCAACAAAACGTTCTGCACAATTACCTTAATTGCTGTGGAAACTGCTTTCTGAATTTAAAGTCTCTTTTTCACTGCAAAATTTGCACATTATTAAATAGTCCCCCTTGAGAGAGTATTTCAGGACCTTACTCAGAGCAGGGCTTCCCAAAGGAAAGGATTTTTCTGACATAGTATTTTGTATCAAATTAATCTGACTCTCAAGACCTGATCAAAAATGAATAAGCACTAAGTGAAGAAATGAGAATTTTCTAATGTATTTTAACCCTGTATCAATTGGTTTGCATACCTTTCTTGAAATTAAATTTAAGTATAAAATAACTCCATTCCCTTAGTATATAGGAAATTGAGACATGTAAATATACAGCTTATTTTTCAATAGACCTGACCCAAAAGCTCGCAGTTCAAAAAAGGGACAATTATTTCAGATGAAAACTAGAAACGGAAGCTGTCTCTTGAACAGTGCATGTCTGATCCTCTGTAACATCCATCCCATTCATACCTTATCTCATGGTGTCTCTTACAGCACCTTAGGACGCAACAGCATCTGTCCCTCTGGCAGTTGGCCCTGACACCTTTATTCAGCATTAGTTTTTTATGAAGGACATTTTTTTCTAATTCTTACCCTACCTTCTCTTCCCTCTTACATATTTCAGAACTTCAGGAGCATAACTGATTTTTCAGCATATGTGCACGCTATCTGGTTTTTGATACTGGCGTTACCAAAGATACCATGGTATGTTTTACTGAAGATGTTAAAACTTTTTTTTTATTATTTTCTGGACCAAAATATTTTTTTTCTTTCCTATCAAGAGCTGATCAAATGATAGTGCGACTTCAGGTTACTATGGAAACCAGCCTACCAGAATGTAAAGCTACTTTAGAGACTGAATTGTCAGTTTTCAGGTTTATTATGTCTGTATACGCCTTCACTTTCAAACACTGGATAACATAGTCAATGCCCACTGATGGCAAAACATACTTAATGCATGCTAACATACTCAGCTCAGAGAGTCACTTGTCAGTGAGGTCTATAAAGGTAAAAAGAAAATATTTATCATTACCGTTTGAAATAAAAAACCCAGTATCTTCCTTGCAAAAGCATACTTATGCTCTATATGCATTCTTTCAAAATTATATCTTAAGCAGGTATCATCAGTTCATAACCTGACTCCAATACTAACTATAGCAAAATATATAAGGAGAAAGAAAACACTTCTACTGCAATAATCCCCAAAGACTTCACATGGTCATCAGGTAGTAAAATTTAATATATAAATAGTAAAGGAAACAGTTGTCTACTTCATTCTCTGCCTGTCTTTGAATTCCATTTTACAAAGAACTTTATGGAATATTGTCATAGATGAATTGCAATTGTTTTTGCAAACAAGCCTTTTTAGATTAAATACATTTTGAATTCATCTTCCCACCAACAGAAATGATCGTGGAGAAAAAAAAAACAGAACAAAATGAGATAGTGGATGTTATGTCTGTTTTCTCTAACTCAGAGGTAAAGGTAGCTGTAGAAAGTAATGTGATGAAGGTTTCCATAGACATTTCCACTTTGTTTAAGAACAAAACTTACCAGGCTAACTTGCTGGCTAATGCAAGGTAATGTAGCTCAGTAGCTCTGTATCTCTTCAGGGATTTGTACCAAGGGAGTTACTGAACCAAAGACTACATTTGAGGACAATTTATTGAAAAATACTGGATATGAAGGTTCCTCAGACAACAGTGAAATTTTCCACACAGGTTCTGAGGATTGTGTCATTACGAATTAGTTCAGTGCAGCAATTTGCACACATCATTTAGACTGGACAAGAAGACTTCCTCTTTCTGCATATCAAGCAGGGGAAAAAGCTAATTATACTTAGGGTTGCATCTGTCATTGTCTACCTATGTCCAGTTAAATTATGTTGAAAGCTCTTATTTGTTTAAAGTGTGCAATACGGTCAAAGCTTGTTAGCAGGAGAATGAGAGAAGAGAGAAACCCCTTAGCAGAGTGGCAGCTTATAAAAACATAAGCTACTGTTCTCCTATGAACTTCTAAGCTCCATTGACTTAAGCCTGGTTTCATGGAGATGAATGACAGGAATATTTTGTCACATACATATGAAATACTGCACTTAGCTTTTGCTGTGTATAAGCTTAGCACTAGTTAACTGAGACAAACACCTGCAGACATTGATTTATCACACCCCCAAAATAATATCCAAGGCAGGTGAGATGAATCATGCCCATAACCGCTCTCTAATAATTGCAGAGGGAACTCAGAAAATAACTAAAATGAGATGTTAACTTTTAGGCACACAAATTTGCCAAGATGAATCCCACTTCTGGTAGGAGACAAATCCCAACTGATCTCAAGCAAATGGAGAGAACAGCATCACAGAGACTGTGGGATGTGCAGAAAACTTGTGCTTTCACAACAGCTGGATCACAAAAATGTATCTGGCAAGCAGAGACACCTAAGCATAGATGTGGGAGGCTCTAGGAGCCTTCAGGAAAGGGGGCACACAAATTCAAATCAGTTAGAGGCAAGAAGGCATTTAGGGAGATGATGCTCCTAGGCTGCTCCTGATTCCTGTGCTTGAACACGTAGCTCAGCGGAGGAAGATTTACCGTCTCGCAGACCATGCTGTGTGCCAGGCTGAACACTAAGCAGTGGCATACACGCTACCTAGTTTAAAAGCAGCAGGAGTGCCTTTACACAGCAGTGTACTCTGCAGGGTAGGTGGACTCTGTGGCACTCCATGCATTAATGTTCTTCAAGGAAACAGGATCATCAGACTTCCCTGCAGAGGAGCAATCAAGCATACAACAGTCAAGGTGGGACCAAAGGGATAATACGTAAGATCTGCAGCTATTTCACCGGTTGAATCTGGTAATATACCTCTTATCTGTCCCACAGGAGGTAAAACAGCAATGCTTTGCTGGGGTATGAGAATAAAAAACATATTTCAGAGCTAGAATTGGTTTTTAGGTTATCAGCAAAGCTACTCAAGTTTACACTGTGGTGGAGCTTGAATCCTTGCTCACTTACTCCCCTTCTTAAACTTAGTGGCACTGGGTCTTTCCACAGGGTAAGATCTTTAGTGTGACACAAGTGTCCAGGCCATATAATTCCAGGCAGATCTTCACCCTTCCAAAATTAGTTTTTTGCTCCTTCTCTCCCTATCACAATTCTGTGTTTGCCTTTTTCTTCCACAGGATTTCTCTCCTAACCTTATGGCCTGTTTTGTGTTATTCGTTTTAAGGTTTCATCTTTGTTCTCTTCATGGATAGCTTTTGTACCCATCTCATGCAAAGACCAGGACTGCCTTCAGGTGAGATAAGAGTTGATGGTCTTTATTGCAAGCACAGGATCCAACAAACAGCAAATTGCTAAAATATGACAGGTTCACCAGTGTGTTTAAGATGAATTCTGAACAGTTACCAAGGGCCTTGCAATTAATTTCTTCATGTCTCCACCTGCAGCTTGTTAGCAGTGCACCTGGTTCCAGCCTTAGAGGGATATGGATTCATATTAGAGGTTGTCATGCAGTTGTGTAGGCACATGAGTTTTTCACACAGATGCTTCTATGGTTGGGTGATTACTTCAGCGGAAATACTTGCTTCACCACTAATATATTAAATAAGCTGCAGACACTAGCAAAATCTTGCTTGACAAAGGGAAAAACCTAGAGCATGCTGCAGTCTGTCACATCTAAATGACAGCCATGTAATAATTATTGCATGTAAATGACATAACTTAGATATGGTCTCAGAAGCTTGGCTGAAATGATCACACTGCAGCTCCCATTGTCAGTGGTAAAAATGAACTGAAGGAGGGACAGGGGATATGTCAAGCATGGTGTTAAAGCTGCTTGCTGACACTATACTATGTATATAATTCTGCACTGTGGACTGTGTTTATACTGGTCCATTCCCGCGTGGTATCCCAGTGTGAATAATAGGGTTGGGAAATCAATGGCTGGGAAAAAGGACATGAGATGGAGCTAAACAGTAAAAGGTGTGGAGGTGGTGAGGGGGGGTGAGTGAGTCTTGTTCCTTGAATGTGGTAGAGGCAGTAAATAAATGGGGATACTGGATATACAAGTTGCTTAGGTGTTCTGTTGGAGCTATTTGGCATTTCTACACTCTAAGCCCACTTGTCTTTCTCTTCTATTATTTTCCAAATAAAAAATTATGAAATGCTGCAACTACCAAGCCCTGTGTCAGCAATATGTTATATTCACATGTCAATGAGAAAATTGCTACCAGCTAAATCATGAATTAATTCATTTCTTTATTTCCTGATAAAAATCAAGACTCTCTGATCCGTGATTCAAGGTCAGAATTGACACTGCACTTCCAGAGGGCATAGACATTGATCACTGGAGGATGTTTCTCGTAAACAAACCTTAGTAGATCAAGTCAATATGTACTTCAGCCTTTTCACACACTAATGTTGTTTTTGTCAGAATTAGAACTGAGTTGAAAAAAGGCTCCTTTCTGTCTTGTTATAAAGGAAAGTTGTTGGGTGCTTTTTTCCTCTGTGTTTCCAAAACAGGCCCAGAAGTTTAGCATGGTTGCATTGCTGTGGTTGTTTTCCTTTCTTCACTTTTGCAAAAACCAGCTTGCTCCTATTTATATTTACCTATACTTACCTAACTTTGGAGAGTTGTATACCTAAACTCTCGGCTTTAGACTCACCATATGGACCAGAGAAAATGAGGCAGAACCAGGGTATGATTCGACCTGGCTCAAATCAATCATTCTCTCCGGCTACCTGCCTTCACTGACAGTAGAAAGAGCATAAGTTCTACAGCTCCTCTGTGGAAGAAGGGATCTCTTAGTTTTAAAGATTAGCATTTCTGAAGTAAAGATCATATTGCTCCTTTCTGCTGTCAAGAAAATTATCTGCTACCTGGAAAGTGAAGCCCGCAGCTGGCATTCAATAGAGCAGACTTAGTACAAAAGACAATGCCTGAGATGGAGGACGTGGGTGAGTCTCAAGGTTCTTATTTAAAGCTGATTTCTCGCTAGCTTCAACTTCCCAAGTGCAACTCTTTTACATACATAAGCATTTTTCCCCACAGTTTCCATATTTCACAGAACACTGGATGTCTTCAGGAACTTTATTACCTTTTAATTAAAATAAGGCTTCAGTTATATTTTAAAAGGAAGTTGGTTGCATTTTATCTGGATAAATAATACAAAAATTAATGACAGCTTACAGGACTTCTGGCGTGTCCAGACAAACTACCACCACCGTGTCTCAGACACGGTCTATTTTTGTGATGATGTAGCAGAGCTTTCCGTTTCAGTCACCTGCTCGCAGTGCACATGGGAGTAGCTGGAACACAAATATATGTTTATATGGCTGTACGTATACCAAGACACAAGCTGGATGACCTTCTGGTTAGGCTCCAACTAATTCCTGGCACTAGAGCTCAAACTTACCTGTCCCAGGCAGATGCAGTTAAAACTTGGCTTTTGTTATCTCTCAGCAACAGTAGTCACAGATTTACCAGACAGGACCACAGGGCTGTACTCCTCCTCCTCTCCTGTTATATGCCAGGGAAGGAGCTATAGTGCCTTGTTATCACTGCGTTTCCATCCAAACACAGTCGAACAGGAAAACACAGGTTGCTTGGCAATTGGTATAAATCTGATGCTGAGCTTGTTTCATGGTAATTAGTCTGGGCATGGTGGCTATTGAAATATTCAGAAAGTCATGAGTTGTGTTCATCCATCCTAAATGTTTCACAGATTTTTCAGCACAAGAACCATTTGATTAAATATTTGTTCAAGATTAATATTCTCCAAAAGGCTTTTGATGATAATGTCTAGACTTCCAACCGAGAAGTTTCCATTGGTTTGTTGGCCAGCAAAAATCGGTGACAATAGACTTAGAAGACATCAATGAACATCAAAAGAAAACATATAAAACCTCCCAATGCAACAGATGAAAAAACTCTATGCCTGTTAATCATCCCAATTATTAAATGAATGTTTATAAGCAACCCATGTCTTAAAAACATTCAGGATCAGTTCAGAAAGGGATCAAATAAAATGAATCAATTTAAACATAAATGACATTCAAAAGAAATGTTTTGACTAGTGAAGTCAATGCAGAATTGATTAAGCAGCTTGGTGTGGAGGGGATGCAGCTTACTAGATCAGCTTCTGAGAAAATCAGACCTTTCTCATGCTACTAATCCTTCTGTTACATTGGTTTTACCCTAGTATGATGAAGTAGTTATTTCTTGACTATGATGCTGTACTAAACCAAGACCATGTCTTGCGTTGATTCTGCCCATATGTGCTATGCTCTGGAAATCTCTAATATGTGGACAAAGCAGTGTATGAATAATTTAGGGGTGGTGGGGTCAAAGCAATCATATTTATACTCTCTCACACAGCCATATATAAGGTGAATGAAAGCAAATCACATGACTAGTTGCAGGATTTGACCTGGAGATTTTAAAAAATAATTTAAAAATGTTAAAATAACTTAAATTAAGACTACCATTTCTGAGACAAAAATATAGAATATCTGCCATTTTTTACAGGCCATAAATGTGAGAAATTCAGGCAGACTGAATACACTTTCTGGGAATGTATACACTGCTACGTCCTTAGAGAAGCATGATAGTAGGAGATTACAAGGCCAAAAGAGGGAAGTGCTGGGAGGAAGGAAAGCTTTTTTCAAGAGAAGTATGTCTGAACTGAGGGGGAGGCTTACCTTTGTTGAGAAGGTGAACACAAATTTAAAGCGAACTTTAAAAACTAGAAATAGATGTAGGGTTGAATTAAAAAAACACAAATGCAAGCTGAAGTTTCAAATGGCAGTTTCAGCAGCTGCCAGTTACCAAATTTTCAACTAAATTCTAGTCTGGGTACATAAAGAAGTTCCAGAAAGCAAAATGTGATCAATAACAGATTTACAGATGCTGTAATTAGGCTGAAGAGAATGAATTAATGGACCGTGACTCCTCTGACTCACCACGGTGCAAAGACAGGGCCAAAAGTGGTCTTTGGTGTGTGAAAATAGCCCTTCAGGTATTAGGTAAGGGGTGCATATAGACAGACAGAATGGGAAACAAGAGAATATGAGACAGTAGATACTAACCAGCATGAGGGTATGGTCCCTAGCAAGCAATTGCCTTCCCGTTCTAGATATGTTCTTGTTCTTTTGACTAGATGGTAAAGGAATTTTTCAAATAGTGCTTTATTCAGTGGTGATTACAAGTAAAGAGTCCTGACTCACTGCTGGTATGCACCATGAGCTGCATCCTCTTGTCACTGCTGAACCTCACTAGGACATGAAGTACGCAGACTTAGCCTTTTTCTGGTTATTGAACAGATATATTTATCCACTCTTTTTATCTATTCATTTTTACATCACTAATTTTAAGGAAGGGTTTGAAGCAGGATAATGAAATTATTCTTCTATTTCCTCCTATTGTTGATTCCAGGAAGCTCCTCTTAAGCATGAGTGGGCAGCTGGGCTAGTTTTTCAGAAGAGGGTGGCATTTATTATGAATGACCAATATGAACAAGCTCTTTGGAGAATGTGATTACTTATTTTGCAGTTCTAAAAGTAAACACTTTTCAAAATCTGTCCTGATTGTAAATGTCAAAAACTTGTTAATGAATACAAGTGTTTTCTTTGTGGGGAGGAAGGAGAAACCCGGAAGAGTGTTTTCTCTGCTCATTCACAGGGCTGAATTTCACCCTAAAGAGAAAATAAGGATGGCTTTACTATGTTTGATTGTTATTAGTGTATTTCTGATTCTTAATAGAGCAATATGCCTAGAAGAAATGGAAAACTAATTGGCTATATTTGATTGCTGTACCATCAATCATTCACCCACCCATCCATCCATCCATGCGTTTAATGAGAGCCACTGAAATTTCCCTCGGAAGTAATAAACAAAAATACATCCTGCAATTAATTCAGGCATTGCAAGATGTCCACTTAATTTTGCTGGGTATACTAAATCAATTCTATGCTTCATTCAGTGCATTGCAAGGAGCTGGCTGGCAAGAACTTAATCTGTTATTAACTCACAATGCAAATGAAGATAATGCTTTAATGTTATGAATTGTCCTCTGCTGTTAAACCTGAAAGTCAATGGGCTAGTGGAATAGCTGATTCCTTTTAAAATACAATAGCTGTATTCCATTTGTCACATGCAGTCAAAACCTAGTAAAAGTTCTGACTTCCAGCATTCTTTACTGTGTTTTAACTTGCGTAAGAAAAACCTTTCTCAGGTTCTCAGGCAAAACTCATTCTTTAAGTCCTCTCCAAAAAATAACACTGTTCTTCGGGTAATAACTTCTCTAGATACAAATTACATTAACATAGTTAAAAAAACTTCATTTTTATTCATAGGGATGTCAGCACTGCACTCGCCAAAATCTGTTCTAAACATGGACTTTCCTCAGCATCGTTTGGTTTCTTTTTAAGCTACATTTCCTGAGTTGGTAAAGTTGGTTTGGAATATTCTGGGGGGCAAGTTTTGGGTTTTTTTGTGGCACTTTGGATTCAATTTTTTTTTTCACTCTTACCTAGATTATTTGTTGAATGAAATCAGGTTTCATGCCACGTCCATTCTTTTTGGTTTCAGACCTTTCAACATAGCAACGATGAGCAGATAAAGAAAATAAGCTGGAGGGACATAAACACCTTCAACAAATAAGAGGTGATTGATGATAAGATGATGACTTTAATGACAATGAATGATCAATGATTGATGAAGACTTGATGATAAAGTTCATTGGAGAATTAGTGACAATGCAGTTAATGAAAAAATTGTGACTTCTCTATGTCCCATAATGATTAAATTGAATGTTTCACCTGAGGCTTAAACACTAAAGCCCTGGCTCATCCCTGGTCACCTGACTGTGGGCCTCTACAGGTAAGTCAGCCAGAAAAGGAAGGTTAAAGAAAGCATACCCCCGATGAACACAACTGGCAAACTGGTAACAATGGAGGAGGAGGCGGCTGAGATACTCAAAACTTCTTTGCCTCAGTCTTCACTGGCAACCTCTCTTCCTATACCTCTCGAGTGGATGGACCACAGGATAGAGTCTGGGAGAGCAAAGTCTCTCCTACTCTAAGAGAAGATCGGGTTCATGACCACCTGAGGAAACTGAACATATATAAGTCTATGGGACCTGATGAGATGCATCCAAGAGTCCTGAGGGAATTGGCTGATGTAGTTGCCAAACCACTCTTCATGATATTTGAAAAGTCGCAGCAGTCAGGTGAAGTCCCTGGGGGCTGGAAAAAGGGAAACATTGCACCCGTTTTTAAAAAAGAGTAGAAAGGAGGGTGCTGGGAACTACCGACCTGTCACCTCTGTGTCTGGGAAGATTATGGAACAGAAACTATGCTAAGATAAGACACGTGGAGGACAGGAAGGTGATTTAAGACAGCCAACATGGCTTCACCAAGGGCAAGTTCTGCCTGACCAACCTAACAGCCTTGTGGACAAGGGAAGAGCTACAAATGTCATCTGTCTGGTCTTCTGTAGGGCCTTTGACACAGTCCCCCACAACATTCTTCTTTCTAAATTGGACGGGTATGGATATGATGGGTGGACTGTTCAGTGGATGAGGAACTGGTTGGATGATCAAAAGGCTGGAGCACCTCTCCTATGAAGAAAGGCTGAGAGAGTTGGCGTTATTCAGCCTGGAGGAGAGAAGGCTCTGGGGAGATCTTATTGCAGCCTTTCAGTACTTAAAGGGGGCTTGAAAGAAAGATGGGGACAAAAGTTTTAGCAGGGCCTGTTGCAATAGGACAAAGGGTAAAGTTTTTAAACTGGAAAAGGGTGGTTTTAGACTAGATATAAGGAAGAAATGTTTTATATTGAGGGTTGTGAAGCACTGGAACAGGTTGCCCAGAGATGTGGTAGATGCCCCATCCCTGGAAAGAGTCAAGGTGAGGTTGGACAGAGCTCTGAGTAACCTGATCTAGTTGAAGATCTTGCTTATTACAACCCAAACCATTCTATGATTCTATGATAAGCCTATAATTGAGATCCATTTTACCTCAACTACATAAAATTTAAGCATGTAAGTCTAACTTAGTCAAAGACTCCCTGTGTACAACATGAAGAGGTATAAACAACTTATTTCAACACCTCTTTAAGCATGGATGAGACATTTTCTGGAGATATTTATCTTCTGCATTATCCATAGAAGTACTGGGACACTTTCCACTCTGCATATCTCTGCAGGCTCCTGGTTCTTATTTTAAGGAGTCATCCATTATTTAAAGTGTTTTCTCTCATCAACCACAGAACTTGCTAGTGCCTTACTGATGACACAGAAATACCTGCTGCTGCTCTCAGACAAGAATATCAGGCCTGTTGAGTAGGTCATCTTTTATAGTCTTGTCTCTCTTACCAATTCACAGGTGCTTGTGCTCCCAACACTTCTCCAAGAGAGGATTTCTAGTATCTCCTGAGTGCAGATATACAAGGACTTAGTCCATAAAAGAACAAGGATTTTTGCTATAGACAGTATTGTTACTCTTTCAAACAGCTAACCCTGGAATCTAAAGTCCTACCTCAAGTGCTGAAACTCCTTGTGCAGCCTGCTTTAGGATCAGCTGAATGCCTCTGTAGATGCCATTAACTGTATTGACTTGGTCTGCACTGACCAAGTAGTTAGATAGCTCACTCCCATGTAGAAAACAACCTGTAAGTGTCTTAATCTTGGTGCTGAATCCATACTCCAAATGACTATCCACATTCTTTCAAAAGAAAGAATTGCTAAAAAAATGATGTTTGCTTGCATTCCGCTTTACTTTCCCATCACTATGATATCAGTCATCACTTCATAACCTTAAATCTTGTCAAAATTCTTCTACTAGTTTAGCTGACAGGACAAAACCATAGTTTTGCTGACAGGACAAAACCATAGATTAGCTGACAGGACAAAACCATAACAACTGTACATAAAAAAAGTAACTATCAATATTTATTACATATTACTGATCAGTTGCATCAGTAAAAGACAAACTGGGCTTTGAATGCAATTTGGCACACAAAGACTGCTCCAGCTTATACGTCTAAAAGATAAATATTTAAGTCCGAACTAGTCAGTTGTAGACTCCAGTAACAGTTAATGGAAGGGAACAAGTACCTCTGGAGGGCAGTTCATATGGTAGATCATATATTTCTCCATGGACTAAAGGATAACAGAGAATGTCTAGATATTTAACTTTTAAATGCCTAAAGTTTGTTGAGATTAATACTAACCAAAATGGCTCTTTTAATAGGAATAGTAGTTTTTTACCTATTTAGTTAGTGTGATATTGGAAAAATGGTATGCTAAAAGTTGCTAAAGAAGTGCAATCTAATATATGCAGTATTAAAGCTGGGAAGGGAAATAGATATTAGAACATGAGAAAAAACTGTTGGCATAAGTTTTTAAGTATTGAATTGGTGTATGACTATGTATGTCTTTAGATTTTATTTATGCTTTCAATTCAGCTGAACCTGACCAAAATCTACAAAACCCCTACTTAACTTATTTCATGTTAAATAATAAAGTTTTCATACCATCAGTAACAGAGCATTACTCAGCCCAGATGACTTATTTTCGGATCTGATATATGGTAAAACCTAGGTTTTCTGGAAAATTATATGCAGATAGCTCTGCAAATCTGGCAGTGAATATGGTCTGTGTTTTGTGCTTGTAGTAACACCTGAAAACAAGTGAATGTTACATGGTTTCTTGGGGGTAGTGGTGTGTGTGTGCGTATACTTACACATGGTACATACATCTTGCACATCTCCACAGAGCGTTAAGAAAACATTGTACATGAGAGTCCTCTTACCGGTTGCAACGTGGAGTGGAATCTCCTCTTCATCACAATCTTTGACTCTGCTAAAATCAGCTGCAAAAGTGCCATCATCTTCACTGGGAATGGGATTTATTTGCATAAACCCCGGTTCTCACTGTTTCCAACAAGTTCCACGTTAGAGTTTCTACAGACCTATGCATGGGAGTGCTATCTCATTCATAAATTTTGTCTGGATGGATAAAAAGATACATGAATACTTGCAGAGGGGTATTTGGAAGTTCAGCAGACCAGTCAGAGCAATCCCAATGAATGGCTTTCCTAGTGCCCTGAACAAATAAAGACAGACAAATCTCCACAACTTTTAGACGAGTTAAATACAGGTCATGAAATTTTACGTCTAACTCCACATGCCAGACAAACTGCATGTTGTGCACATACTGCCTATCTCTGCAGCATAAATACAACAGAACTGATGTGTAGCAAAACTCCTAATTTCCAGGATTTTTGAGGTAGAAATACTGAAGCCTTATGTAGAAAGTGCAAACATGAAGAAGAGAGTAGTCATTTGTCAAGAAGGCACTCTGAGTCTGCCCAGGCTTGCTTTTCTCTCCCTTGGCATTCCTGGTGTTCAGCTCAGTTTCTCTGCTGCAGTGTTGGGAGCAGGGTCTTTTATCCTAGTACTAGAAACAACAGCCTAGTTTCTTCTGCAGTTGTAAAGTGGGATTAATGTAAAATCACTGGAAATGCAGTGAAGAAACAAGGATGAGTTTTCATTTGCATTTTTAAAAATGACTGATTTTTTTCCCTGCTCCAGAAAAATGGGATTAAAAATTGGTGGGAGTGGTTCAGTTGCCCAAAAATAAGTGTGTACTGCTACTTCAGATGCTATAAATTAACAGGTGTACTATAAAAATGCCTGGATCTTCCATAAGCCCTCTGTCATATCTGTCAGCCCTTTCAGCATATTTTAGATACCCTTCAATCTATCAGATGTCCATAGTTCCCTGTGTTTACACAGATTACTATTATTGATGATGGAAAAAAACAACATCACACACACATTAAAAAAATCCCATCTTTTTGTTCAAATTCTGTATATTTAGCTGAAAAAGATAGAGCTGCTGAAATCTGTTGCCTGACCTAATATGCAAATAATCCCTTGGACAACGAAGGGCTACTGGGATTTATTCCAGTGAGAACAGTTACATACAGCCTTCAAAAAGAGGTCCTGGTTATTAAATATGATCACAAAGTTTTATGAGCAACTCAGAATGGTTTTGTGTTACCTTTAGGGAAAGTGTTAGAAAAGTAGGTCAACTAAGTAAATCAGCCAAGGGAAGAGGAAAGTATAACTGTTATCAACAGAGACAAGCTTTGGAGCTTGTTACAAGGTAGGACACTCAAGTCTTTGAAGTGTTTGTAATTGTTTATGTTTTTCAGATTTTAAATACACAGATGGAATGGGCTTTATTTTCAGAAGGCATAAACCAGATCCCTTTGATTTAATCTAGTTTACACCTGCAGGACATGTGAAAAGTGGGTGCATAGTAGGTTCATCTGTGGGTAGCAGAATGGTCCACTCAGCAACAGACAGGACTGACTGGCAGGTGATTTGTTTCTCTTTCATTGACTTGTTGAGAGGGTTAGCTCCCGGGGCAGGCAAAACAGACAGATGTGAGCTGCAGTAGGCAGAATGAGGCAAGAAAAGAATAAGTCTGTCCTGTTTGTTTTGGCTTTAGAAAAGCCTTGGAAATACATACAGTCTTGTGACAGTGTGAAGAAGTGATATGATGGCAGTTATACCCCTTTCCAAAAGCACTAGCTACCCTTTCTCCCTCAGCCGTAACATATCTGCCATATCCCTCACTTATCGCCCAGTGCAGACCCAGGATAAACCCAGGCTGTTATCTCTGCGGCAGCAAAATTTAGGCTGAGATGATCTGCGTCAGTTATACCTGGGCTGGAGCTGGAAGCTGTGCTGCCTACAATAAGCTTTCTTCAGGTTGCTCAGCCTTTCTGCAAATCCAGCTATTTTTGCTCAGCAACTGAAACTGTACTTGAGTGCCCAGCTACAATAATCTGGTTTTTGACTTCATCTTTCCACAATTGTAACATAGGGACAGTCATACTTACCAGTTTTATAAAGTGCTTTGAAATCTACAGAAGACAGTTTGCCACAGCATACATAAATCTCAAATTAAGGGTTGAAATCCCAAGATCAGAGTTTTGGGGGAGTTCTAGTGCAGCAATTTCCCATCAGACTTTTATATTTTAGTGAAAGTGCATCTTTTCCACTAGGAAAGTGCATTTTGGCAGTTTTTCAGTGATCTTCGTGCCTGAGAATGGGCTCAAAAATATATGAACAAGTAACATTAAGTTTTTGGGCCAATATTAATATTATAGTGTTGTACAGAAGAGACAAAGAAGCCAAATTAGCTGATGTGGTTAATATATTATCTGGATCTAACACTGTCAATAAGCTGGACATATATAAGTTGTACTCACTGACATTTCCAGATGCTCATGAGAAACACTGTCCTTAAGAGTGCTCTGCATAGTTTTCACACAGGTCAAGTGTTCAGTGCTGCATGTACTGACAGCCCATCTGATCCAGCTGTTCCGGTTCCAAAGAAAAGGCAAGACAAGGTCCTCAGCAACCTGCCTTCACTGACCTGCCTTGAGCAGGCCTGACTTTTAGTTGGACTGGACGACCTCCAGCGGGCCTTTCCAGCATCAACTAGTCCTTGATTCTGTGAAAATCAATCTCACAACTATTTATGCTTTAGGAAATTGTATTGTCTTCTTATGTAAATACAACTATATTTTGACTGTATTTTTGGTCAAAAAATAAAATTACCTCAGAAAGAATCATAATTGTTTTGCCAATAACTATCTTTAAAGACTTGAGATGCTGACAAAGCAGGTATTGGGTTGGTAAAAGTTTTTTTTTTAAAGTTACCAATGATTTAGCCAGCATTAGGGGTTGTTCCTTGAACGATATTTCTATGCTATTTCCCCTCGTCTTCCTCCTGGTAAAATCTTCTTTCAAGATTGCACCACTGGACAACTCTGTTTTCCAAAGCTCATGGAATGAGGCAAAACCAGACATGGTTAGGCATGTCCAAAACCAAAAGATGATTGTTTACAGTACCAATATTTAGGCATTTAATCCATGGTCTTTGAAAGACCTTTTTAATACTTGATTAGGATGAATACATGCCTTCATGTTTGAAAGAGCCTGATTTCTCAATGAGGAACTCACCATTTACTTTTTTTAAATTTTATTTTTTTAACAGTCCTGCCTTTTTAAGTTATAGGTGTGACCTAAAGGGAGACATAAAAAGTCATATTTACTTCTGAATATGTCAGCATTTTAGATGGACAGTTTGCTTAGTTACTAATAGTTAATTTAAAAGATTTTCGTTCCAAATATACTGTGGCCAATCAGTAAACAAGAAGGGCAAAAAAGCTGTTATGGAGAACAGATAAATGTGCAAGTGCTAAAAGTCAAAGAAAATATCTTTCTTTATAGCTGTTTCTAGGGAGACATTGCAGGTAGAACATCTGTTTCACTTAATGTGATTGAGTGCATGGCTGATGGATGGTTTAATGTAGTCCTTATTAACAACTTGCAGAGACCAGCAAACTTTGCAGCCTTCTAACAGGAAAACATTTTGAAAATTTAGGAGAATACTGAAGGCAGCAAAAATGTCATTTGAAATAAATGGGAAGATCCTAATTTTAAAAAAAAAAAGAGAATGTAAAAATCAGATTGTCATGTTTGTTCGAACTACAGAATCTTCAAGCTCCTAGGTAAGCTGAAAAACACTCAAGTGAAAACTATCTTTTATAAATGCAGAAAAGGGAGTAGAGGACACAACCACAGAGGCCGCCTGGCATGGTACGTATTCAGTCAACCATCGGAATGTGTGATAATGCTGAAAATTCTCAAAATAATTCTTTGTTCTTCAGAGTCATTGGGAGACTCCAATAATACATTTTCCCCTGCCTTTTTCTTTTTTATTCCCTTTCCCCTATCTATTCTGTCAGGAACAATAGCTCCTAATGCTGTTCTTCTCTGGTAGGAATTGCACAGCTTTCAGCCAAATTTAGCCTCTGTTGCACAGCCTGAGCCTGCAGCCAATTAACACACTTTCACTCAATATTCCCTCATTGCTGGGTGGTCCTTGGATCATTTCAGCTCTTAGTTTCCCCAGTACAGTATCAATCCCTTAAAATCCTTTTCTCCAGAAAACTGAGGGGGTGCCCCAAAACTTGGTCATCCTGCTGCTTTTTATCGTCGCAGTAGCAGCAGTTACAGTCCCCTTTTTGCAGCCTTTTTGTCGATTGCAACTCTGAGTGAGCAGCTGGGGAAGTTGCTTGTTGTAGGTTTCCATTAACTATCCTCCTTTTAGTGCTGATTTGCTTAGGAGTGCTCTGGAGATATCTTTCAGCAAATCAAGCAGTGAATTATATAATATTGCACCAGATATTTATCTACATTTTAAGAGCCAGACTATTAAACAGCAAAAAGGCATGTGCTTATAGTCTGAGCATGCTTTGCTCTACTGAGATAATGTTTAACTTTCCGGTAAGGGAAGCAACTTGAATCATATTGGTCATAACAGCCAGACTGGCTGACTGCATGTTGGCTATGTAGGATATCTGTGCAGAAATTTAAGAGGCAACAGGAAGCCAAACCCATGTCTCTTGCATGTGAGCTGCGCTCTCTGCCTGGTTCTGCTCCTCACTTGTGCAGAAATGAAAGTCATAGTGGCTAAAATGTGTTTCCAGGTTTTCTGAAATTCCCTGAGCAATGGACCAAAATGATGCTTGAACACAAAGAGTTCTGAAATGAGGCTTAAGTAGTTAAAATAGTTGAAAAGGCATTGTAGGAGTGAATAAACACGGGCAGAGGGGTGAGTTTCACCTTATGCAAGCTTTCTGTTTATTTTTTGTCTTCAAGTCAGTGAAATCTAAGAAAAATCAGAATGGTAGGCTTTAACAAAAAGTTTAATCATCCCAGGAAATGTATAGGCAATGAAAGCTATCGGATTTTTCCTTTAGCTCATTTGGAACAATTTATGCATGTTCCAAAATTACCTACATTTCAGTATGGAAGCAAATACAAATCATGATAAAAAAATCTAGCCAGTATTAAACTGATTCTCCCACGTACATAAATAAACATTAAATTTCTACCACCATGCTATCAGTCAGGTTGGTGTACAGATGCGATATTTATGCCCAAAGGAATTACTATTGGTTCTCTGAGACTTTCCTTTATAAATCACTCACAGGAGAGAGGCTGAAGAAAATTAACCAAGAAAGCAAGAAAATAATCAGTGCCTTGCATGTGATTTTGGTCGAAATATATACAATACTTATATTGATCTAATTTCCATTTAAGTAAACATATCTCTTTTTAGAGGAATGGCTATGTAAATTCCTCTCAGGACCACAATGACAGATGCTCCTCAAAAGGAACTTAACTAAACTATAGCTGGTTCAGTCTTGCATTGTTGTCAGCTTTCCTATGTGCTGGGGTGAACCTGTAGGTTTGGCACTATATCATCACCACTTTTTCCCATCTTTTCTGTTTAGGAATAACAGTTCTAAATGACACTGGATCTATCTTCTTTTTTTTTTTTAATAGAGTTTATAATTTCTAATAGAAGCGCTCTTTGTACTCTTTTAACAATATAATACAGTTTGCTCCTGTAGTGCCTATGCTGAGACCTTCCTACTTAGAGATGTACACATGTAGTTAAAATAAAATAGTTTACAGTCCAATACACAGCAAGGGGACAACATCTGCATCTCATGGTTCAAAACTGCTCTACAAAAAAATTAAATTAGGTCTGGGATGAAGGGCAGTATTTAAAACATACTGTTATTTCAAAAGTCAGATGAACGGATTTAGGAAAGTTTAATTCCCGTAGCCAATAGAAGACAAAGGCCACATCTAACTCCCTTATATATAGCTGGATAGAAGAGAAACACATTTGTGTCAAAAGGCTGTTACAAGGTTCAGGCTGACACTCTATTATAAAACTTCTCAATAACTCTATTTGTCCTCCAGTCCTATCTTGTCCCCATTTTTGCAATTCTATGCCAATATGCTAATAATTACACCATCCCTTTTCATGTAGCTCATTACATACAATGGACAATTTTCTCTGTAATGAGTGTAAATATGGTTCCTTTAATATAAATTAGAGAAATATAGTAATATGGACACATTAAGGTTCTATTAGCGATAAATGTTTTCCTTCTCTGCTGGCAGGCAATATATTCCCCTGCTCCCAAACGAATATTTATAGTGTGCACAAATTGGAAAAACAGCTTAGAAAAGAAAATGGTTTTGTTTTGCACTCTAAACCTTTTCAGTTCGAACAGTCTCAGGAAACACTCATTGCATTTTTAGACAATCTTACAACTGCACATGGTGGAAATAGATCAGTACAAAATACCTTTTCAGGATTCATCCAATGGATGTGAAGAAAATCAAACGCAAGACAAAGGTAGAAAGTTAAATAAGGATGTGAATATGAATCATTTAACAGCTGAAAGGTAGATATCTGTGCAAAGACACAACTTCTCAGCTGGTATAAATCAACAGAGACCTGTCAGGGCCGTGTTGATATATGTCAGCTGGGGATCCAGCTTCATGTTGCTCCTAAGGTAGGAGACAAGATGGCTGTTCAGGTCTGCTCATATCACTAATGGAGGTATTTTAAAGAACAAGAGGACAATCAAGCATCAATTCCCATTTACAATAAATGGCAATTTAATATCCAATCCCCATTAATGGCTTTGAGAAATCTCTGTGCAAATCTACTACTCTACATTGCCACATTTATGTGTTCCTAAGAGTAGAAAACTTTCCTGCAACACGTGTCCAGTTAAACAATCCTCAGATTTTTGTTGCATAAAATAAGTTCGAATTACATGTGTGAAAAACCAATGCCTTTTAAAAACTTTTTCTTTTCTTTTTTTTTTTTTTTAATATGGCCTATGAAACATAAAGGATGAAGTTTCATGGTTTTGATTTCAGAGTGGCAGCAGGTTTAGTAACAGAGCTGTAAGAAAATGATGGGAGTGAGAAATTCATCATCATGTTAATTTGATACAGCCCGGGAAGACTACAGTGAAACTCTCCTGGTGTAAAGGTAAGTACCTGCACAAAGTGTGCACGGGTTGATGTGTTGCATCAGGTGGCTGACTTGCAGGAAATGGTTAAAAGGCTGCACAGTATTAGTGGAGCTGAGGCGGAGGTAGACAGGTGGTTTCAGAACCACGTTCTTATAGGGGATACTACTGAGAACAAGTCACCTTGGACTGTGGTCACCCACAAAAGCAAGGCTCCGCTTCAGCCCCCACCCTCCAGCATCACTCCCAACAACAGATATGAAGCTTTAACAGCTGCAGGCACTCATGAGCAAGGTCTGCAAGGTGCAATTGTACCAGCAGCACAGAGTGGATACCGTAAAGAGACAGTGCTCATAAAGGGTGGCTCTGTTAAAAGACACACATCTGCCAACCTGACAGGGAGTCACAAGAGGTTTGCTCCCTTCCAGAAGCTACGATGCAAGACATCACTGAGAGGGTGCCACAGCTTGTCAAGAGCACAGATTACTATCTGCTGTTACTCTTTCATATGGGCACAAATGATGCTATAAGCCAGAGCCTGGGCAGAACCAAGGAAGACTATCAAGCCCTGGGAGAGCAAGTGAAAAATATTGGTGCCCAAGTCATCTTCTCCTCCATTTTACCAGGTGGATAAAAATGGTCAGCCAATACCAGATAAATAATGCAAATCAACTCTTGGCTACGTGGCCGGTACCATCACAAGGGTTTTGGCTTTTATGACAATGGGACTTTCCCCAGCAACCGTAGCCTGCTAGGGAGGGGTGGAACCCACCTGCCTGGAAGGGGCAAAGGAAACTTTGGCAGCAGGCTGTCCCCTTTGGTGAGGCAGGCTTTGAACTGAAGGACTTGGGGGACAGGGTCCAAAGTGCCAATGGTAATGCCAGCACATCCAACAGGGAATAAGCCAGGCCAACCAGAGCAGTGACAAAGGTGCTGTAGCTGCTTCATGAGATGACAGTCAGGAGACCAACCACCTCAAGGTTGTGCAGGGCTGAGGCGGATCCTTGTACACCCCTCCAGGGAAACCTGCGTGCTCAGTTACCTCTCTGAAATGCCTGTGCACCAACGCATGCAGCATGGGGAATAAACAGGAGGAACTAGAGATCTGTGTGTGGTCACAGGCCACGATCTGACTGCAGTTACAGACACACTACAGTTACAGACACATTACAGTTACAGAAACATCGTACAAGTACTTTAAATCAATGCATCTCAGTATAGAAAGAGGCACCTAATAAAGGGATTCCCATCATCTTGGAAATTTCTTTTCCTATCCTATTCTTCCCCAAAATAAGAGTGAAAAGTTAAATGTAATTTTCTAATAACAATGTATTTTTAGTCCTTATGCTATCTGGAATATAATGTCAAGACTTCCATTTACTTCAGTGGTATGAGAACTTTTGTTTCTTATACTATTTCTCAACATTACTCAGAATAATTTCTCACTATATGTATACTGGTATAGAGCCATTGAAATAACCCTAGAATCCATGTGTATGATGATTTGTATCAACTGAATTTAATTCAATAGTAAATTACATAATTTAATTCAGCAATAAAAATCCTATCACTAAGTAGATATTCTTACTCAAATCTCCTAAATTTTTAATTTACTTTGTTTTCTTTGATAGCTCTGTGAACCTTGTGGCTTACTTTTTCCAAACTTATTATATTGTTTTAAGATCTAGATTAATGCTTAATAATTTTAAAATATTCATCATAGTATTTGTTTTTACTTTATTCCTTAAACAAATTTTGAAAATCTTATTGTTATTGCTATTTTACTGATTTGTACTTGCTGTTTTTAACCTGGTTCATTCCCCTTTCCCTTCCTTCTATCACTAGAGACTAAAAAGCTCTGGGGATTTGCATGAATTTTCTATTGCTGTACACTGTATAACAGTAAAACATTTCTGTACTATTCAAAAGTAAATAAATCAGTTGTGTAAAATGAATAAAAGCTATGAAATGTCCAGATGGAGCTTTCTAACCATCAAAAAAGTAATCAGCATTTTGCTTAGCAACAAAACTTTAATTATGCTAGTTAATCTTGGAGGTGGAAACAGAAGCGGAAGATCTGATGCTTAACTAAAATTGATTGACTCCATAAAATGTCCTTGAATAAAAGGACAGAAATAACCTGACCTTTGGAAGCTATTACACAAACTAAGTATACTCGAAATTATTTTGTCGTCCTGAAGGTGTTTCGTTGATAATTTCTAAGTTTGTTGTCAGCAAAGTGTTACAATTTGCTGATAGCTTTGACAGTCATCTTTTGAAAGGAAACAATTTTTGGGGAGAGAATAATAAGGTTGCTGCTACTTCAGGTGAGGAAAAGGCATGATTTCCAATACATATGCAAAGCAACAATTTGGTGAAAACATCAAGCTGTTAACCAACTATTCTTCCTAGTAAAATCAGTTTTTCTAGAAATGTAGACTGACATGGTCATAAACATGACTACGGGAACAAACCTGGGCTGGAAATAATCAGATCAAATACAAACCAGGGGAGTCATCTGTTGTCTTGCTACAACTAGTGGGAACAAAGAGACATCTTCAGAGAGCAAGTCACCTCATCCCCAAAGGATGTTTAACATAAATTGGCTGAATCACCTGTCCATGTGCCTTCTTTATTTATATATGATGGAAGGAGAAAGAAGATTCATCTAACAAAATGTGGTTATCTACATTTGTACTAAACCAGTATGATTTATCACTATCTGAAATATTATAGAGGAATCTCTACTTAAAAGTTTCTGTTTCCCTTCACTGACTTCATGAGCTTTGTTTGACTCTACAGCTCAGCTGCAGAGACCTCAGGGTGGGTGAGATTTTTCACAGCCTTTGTGTCTCAGATGTGGTCAACCCAATTGCTAGTTTGATCAGATTGGGCTAGAGCTTCTAATACAAAAAGATAACAGCAAATTTTAGTGCAGACATTGGAGCTCATATAAGAACAACTGGCATAAGCATAGTGAAAAAAATATTTAAAATCAAGTTAGAACATTAAATCAACTTCTAAAATTAATTCCCCAGGATTTGAAGGAATGAAAACCATGAAAAGCTTCTGTCATCATGTATGATAACATGCTAATATGATTCTTTTTCGTGTTTCCTGTTGTTTCCATGGAAATCTCTCTCTATATATATATAGATAGATAAAAATACCTGCTAATATTTGAGTTATGAAAGCTCGAGAAATTCCTAGTGCCATTAAGGCTTCTTTTACAGACCAAAAAAAAAAAAAAAAAAAAAGAATAACACTGTAGTGGAAAAGTTCAAAATTAATGGAAGCATTTAATTTAAGGTAAGTAGTATCTGTGACAGCTTGGTGCATTACTGAAGTCCTGAAAAGAGTGAAAAGAGCTGGAAGAAGGTATCACTGGAAGGAGTGAAGAAGTATTGCACTAATCTGAAGTTTGTTAAAAGCAGTTTCAGCACTTTACTCTCGAGACACTTTTATAAAGAATGACGTGTTACAGCTTCAGCATGGGGACTTCCTTGTGATAAGCCTGTGTTCATATCCGTACCCTGTATGTGCACAATGTGGCTATTAAGAGTCCTTGTCCCTGAGTGAGCCGAGAGGAGAAATGTCAAACAAATTGACTCCTATCAACATTATGCTGAAAATGCAGAAGTTAACAAAACTTGCCTGTTTAGTCTTCAAAAAACGGATTCCTATGCATTTGATTGAAAGAACCTGTGTGATACCAAGATCATCTTCAACTACACCATCCGGTAGCAGCTTATAATCTTAGAGTAGCTAAGTGTGGTGATGAAAGCCAATTTAACAATTAATGCAGATGTCTCTTTAGGGGATTCATTGTATATCTCTCTTCGATGGTATCCACCAGCAGGATTATGATGCAAAAGTCTCATTTGGCCTGATTTTTATCACATTCTTATAAATTTTGAACCATTTGCACAAATGACAGAAAATCTGCATGTTATCAATAAAGTCATATTAGGGGTGAATCACAACCTCCTCTCTTCTCTCTGAGAAAAACAATCATAATTTTTCCATCCCTTGCTGAAACTTAACAGTCTGCCAGGTGGCAACCACCATTTCAGAGACATATGCTTGAAAGGCAAAATATCTATCCAGCCATCCTGAGACAATTGCCCTCACAAATGTGATTCCAGTGATAACTATACTGGATTTGGAGCTGTGCAGCAAAATTAAACTTGTGGTCTCAAAGGCTTTTAAAAACCGCTTGGCCTGACAAAGGTATCACTCAGTGCCAGCAAATGCTTTCTTTTTCTATTTTTTTTCCTCATCTAAAGTGTCCCCAAAGTAGACGGGGCATTGTTTCTTCTTTTTTAAAGATGCAATGGGTAGCATAGCGAGCAAAGATGTGGGCATCTGGACTAAATCTGAGCCAAAATTCTTGATGTCTTTTCTAACACACTGCTTATCCTTCACACCCGCTGGAGGGTAAAAAGTAAGAAAAAGCAAACCAAAGCAATAACCACACACACACACATGCTCACGAAACCTTGCATCTACAGGACCTACTGTTCCTGTTGGCCTTCATAGGCCTGAACCAAAGCAGTGAAAAAGGTCTCCTGGATTTAGCTGTGGTTACATTTAGACACAATGCATTGTTCCCTTCCAAACTTGTCTCATAACACCCAAAGGATGAGTTGGATAGATTTAATAAATACAAGTGGCAGGAAATAGTATGACAGAGGCCGTGCCTTGCTTCATAGTCTTCAGTCAGTGGGTAGCCCCTACATAACGGCAGACCTGTGGTAGCTAAGAGTGGCCTTGCAAAACAAGGGCTTGGGGATGGGAAGCTCTGGGAATCTGTGTTGTATTTACTGCAGATGCAATAGTCTCTCCATGTGTCCAAATGGGGTTTGGTCCTTCAGTGTTTACGCTGAGGTCTTGAGCGCTTGGTGATCGTGCCTTGTAACAGAATCTTTTCCCCCCTGAAGTCTCTGTCTGAATGGGTCCATGCTGCTGCAGGCACCACAGGTTTCAACTTTCCTTTGGATTAATGTTTTGCTTATCTCTAGCAAAAGCAAGTTCAAAGGTTAGAAACTACTCCCTAGTCTGTTATACGATTACCAGGAACCAAACAGAATGGCATCTTTCTCATTCAAAAAAAAAAAAAAAAAAAGGAAAGGAACAATAAAAAAAAAACAACAAAAACCCCCCAAAGCATAAAGGAAAAGAAATCTTGAAGGAGGTACTCACCAGAAGCACACAGAAACAGAATATGCAGAACTTTCCCTTTACAGAGCCCTTAGTCAGAGATGGCCCTGTCTCTGGGATCTCCTCTGCCTCCATTCTTTGACTTCAGTAGCTCCCCACTTTTTTTTGCAGCGTACTTCCTCCAAGCTAAGCATCCACTTTGCTTTTCAGATGAAGCATATCTAGTTTTCTTGGCTAAGTAAGGGTGCATAGATGGTCTTTTCTCTGGCCAATAGCTTGAGTAATCCATTGGTTTCAGGACAGGGAACAAGAAATTAAGAAATGCTTTTACATAAAACAGACAGAATCAGTGGATAACAATTGTTTTTACTATCGTTCATATCATATTGTCTTATTTTCATGATACGCAGCACTCCTTACAGCCAAAATCAGACCACCCTGTTACACAGTGGTACTTTGTAGTAGTAAAGTTTATTCACTGTGGCTTTAAAACAAAAAAGAGATAAAAAAGTGAGAGCAGGTGTTCCTGACTCCAGTAGACATTCCCAGTAGAGGTACTTCATATTTTTGATGCACCCATCTGTGTGGCCTTACCTCAGGTGATTAGTGACTCTAAAAGATGTGACATTCGCAGCTTACTGATATTTATTATGTACTGGCCAGCACTATATCAATCATTACTGCCAGATGCAAATGCAGCCTGTCACTAAAAGACATCCTTTTTCCCAAAGCAATTTTATGTCAAGATGAGAGCAGTGTGTTCCTGCTTGAGCTAACACAGACCAACTCTACTGAAGTCCAGTTTAACAAAAGTTAAACTAGGTTACATCGACCTATATACAGTAAAACATTATTTCATCTATTCCCTTGTAAATTCAGCACGACTACAGTGATCTTAGCCATGCTACTGCAGTGCTATACTACTACACCAGGGGTGCGTGTGCAAATTTAGCCCCATGTGTTACTGCTGGAACTAACTGGAATTTTTTCCATGGACTGTTATTACCATTGGGAAGCACTGACTATGGGAATGTAATATGGGACTGCAATAACTTGAACAGCATCTACAGAACACCTCCCTAGAACATCATCTGAAAGTTATTAAGGAGCCTCTCAGTTCACTCCTACCCTTGAATATCCATTTTCTAAAAGCTTAGATTCCTGGGACAGTTGGCTAACTATCTTGGAAATTTTAGTAACATTGGCTCCTAGATTCCTGCGTCTTCAGACTGCCTCATGACTGAATCAGGAATCCCAAACTTCTGGATTTCTTCATTTGTGCACTAGAAGTATTAGTATCCTAGGATTCAAAAATAGGACATCAGAGAGGACTTCTAAGGTTTTCTACTCCCAAATGTTTTTATTTTCAGGTTGAATTTCACTTAGTTTATTTATTAATAAAACATTTGAGAAATTAACACATTTTCAGCATTTCTGCTGTCAGATTACAGATACTTAGAAAACTTGACTTGGAAATATAGATCAGAATCCTGAATTTTTCCATATACCAGCACTGCTAATCATTGTCCAGTTCTAGTCACTGAATTTCTGGGATCCTAGTATTACTACTTGATGGTAATTTGTTGACAGTCTTGTCCCAGTAAACAGCCTGGGACCAGAGTCATGCTAACATGATGTTTACCAGGATTTAATTTTCCCAGGCCAGCTCAGAACATGGGTGCAATGGATGTGTGACTGACAGCTCTTGAATCTGTGAATATATCTTTACTGGCACTATCAAGCAGCCAGAATCTTTCAGACATTTATGCTACCTATTTTCAGATGCTTACCTGAAGCATCTGAGTCTCCAATGCTTAAATTGCAGAATCCAAGGGGCAGGGTTCCTGGGTGCGCCCTGGCACCATGTAACATAATTCCTCTTCCCTGTTCCAGATCTTGATTTCTGTGCTGTGAAAATTAAGTCACAAGGACAAGAACGGGCTACAGAAGAGTTGGATCACTGTACTGGCCTGGAAAAAGGGGAATTCAAATGATACAGGCACACTGATGTGCATCACACCATACAGCATGGAGGACTTCAAATCTCTATGTTTCCTTGACATTCAGTGGACAGATATCAGCTGTCCAGTTGGTGATCTAATCAGCCAAAATCTGAGTCGTTCCTTGGGAGTGCCTCACAGGAGAAGGAACCTGTGGAGGCTGGTTGTACACAGCTAGGAAATTCAGGTAAGTGGCTGAATTTATGGTGGATGAACAGTAATGCTTTGTGGAAAGCTAAATGTCAAAGCAAATTCACAACAGTTTCAGGGGGTATGGTCCTGCCACAGTGTTTTATCAACCATGACCACAGTTATTACCATTAACTTCTGTGGGAGACATTATGATAGCTTGTGAGATACTGCTCTGGAGAAACATGGCGCTTGTTCATCTGTTGCATGCATTTCTCCTAGAGTTTTAAAGCTTCCTAGTCTTACAACTTTGAAATATTTATAGATGCTTATAATTACTGAAATGCCTTCTTGGGAAACATTCAAGCTGTTGTTTTAAAAATGTATAAATATGGCTGGCTTTAAGAGCTATTTCTGAATTTAGGTGCAAAATAACCCTTCCTTTCACTACTTACTTACTCAAACTTTGGGATGGGGGTAGAGAGCAGAAGAGAGCAAGTCCAGGCATTGCACTTTATCAATTTGCCTTTAAAACCATTTATACTGCAGTAGTGACTATGGCTCTTTTTTGTTAGCAGCAAGAGATGGGCAGAGGATTCATTGACAAACACTGTAATTCTTGCAAAGGTTTTGGTGGTGGTGGTGTTGAATTTTAGAGTATATGAAGTTTTCTTTGGAGGCAAAAGTTTCTATCCTTCTCTGATCCTGCCCTTTCTGGGTCCCTTAGTCTGAAATACTCTGTCAGTTGAAAATCATCAACCCAACACCACCATGCACCTCAAAACCTGTCCCAAAGTGCCATGTCTACACAGATTTTTAACAACCCCAGGGATGGTGACACCCCCACCTCTCTGGGCAGCCTGTTCCAATGACTGACCGCTGTTTCTGTAAAGAAATTTTTCCAAATATCCAATGTAACCCTCCCCTGATGCAACTTGAGACCATTTTCTCTTGCCCTAGTTCCCTCAGCCGCTTCTCATGATACCTGCTCTCCAGCCCCTGCCCCAGCCCCGCTGCCCTTCTCTGGACACGCTCCAGCCCCTCAAGGCCCTTCTTGTCCCGAGGGGCCCAAACCTGAGCCCAGCATTCGAGGTGGGGCCTCCCCAGGGCCGAGCACAGGGGCCCCATCCCTGCCCGGCTCCTGCTGGCCACACCAGTGCTGACACAAGCCCGGGGGCTGGTGGCCTCCTTGGCCACCCGGGCACTGCTGGCTCATGCCCAGCCGGCTGTCAGCCAGCACCCCCAGGGCCTTCTCCGCCGGGCACTTCCCAGCCCCTCTGCCCCAGGCCTGCCGCGTTGCCTGGGGTTGGTGTGACCCAAGGGCAGGACCCAGCACTTGGCCTTGTTAAACCTCATACAATTGGCCTCCACCCATCCAGCCTGTCTGGGTCCCTCTGCAGAGCCTTCCTACCCTCGAGCAGATCAACACTCCCGCCCAACTTGGTGTCATCTGCAAACTTACTGAGGGTGCACTCGATCCCCTCATCCAGATCATTGATAAAGATATTAAACAAGACTGGCCCCAACACTGAGCCTTGGGGAACCCTGGGGAACCCCGCTAGTGACCAGCTGCCAACTGGATTTAGCTCTGTTCACCACAACCCTCTGGGCTGGGCCAGCCAGCCAGTTTTTTACCCAGCTAATAATAATAACAATAATAACAATAATAATAATAGTAATTTTCTGAAAATTATTATTATTATGACGGTATCAATACTATCACATTGTACTTAGCAACTTTACAGCTTACAGTATTTTATGAAAAGGTCACTATTATTTTTCCTGTGGCTTTTTAAATGGATGGTGAAACCAGGGAGTAAAGAAGAAATTAATTTGTTCAAGGTCACTCCACAGAGTAATGGAAAAGCTACGAACCAAAATCAGGTTTCCTGAGTCCCAAGCCAGCTCTTTAACGTATGGCAACAATCCTTCTTACGAAGGATAGCACGCACTTAAGAGAACAAAATACCACAACATTAAATGAAAAACACCACATTAAAGATTTTTGCTTTCCACATTTTACAGTCTATTCCCTTTTATGAATTCCAGAAATTCACATTTATTTACAAGAAAAAAAGGAGAAAGAAATGATGACCAGTGACTGTTACTATTATTAAACTTTTCAGACAGTGTTTTTTTTCTGAATAAAATGTATTGGGATACTCTTGCAGGTCAGATGTATAACAACAAATAGAGTATAATTACTATTGATGTTATTCTGTTCAGGTGAAGTGAAGATGTAGGCAATATTTGCATAGATTGGCTAGTAGACCTAAACACTGGCTTCTCGCTTACCTTTGCCACAAAATGTAACACCGCCTGAGGCAAAGTCTCATGTTCTCATATCCTGATATGATCTGAGCAAGGGCAAGATCCTCACACCTTGCTTTTGCACTGCAGGAGTCAGGGTACCACTTAACACCAAACCCTTAACAAGTCGGCATTTGCCACTCATCAGTATTTGAATTTCTGAAGGTATTTCCTATTCTAGCTTTGTACATGGACTTTCTTAGTATCACTTTCA
This sequence comes from Phalacrocorax carbo, assembly GCF_963921805.1. NCBI lineage: Eukaryota > Metazoa > Chordata > Aves > Suliformes > Phalacrocoracidae > Phalacrocorax > Phalacrocorax carbo. The sequence goes on along the minus strand of NC_087516.1, from coordinate 5,819,743 downwards.
GCTAATGTGAAGATCTGAAAACAAACAAACCATAAAACAGAATCAGAACAGCTATCAAGAAGGTTGGAAAAGTCTACTTTTGTTGATGGCCTTAGAAGTTAAGTAAACACTAATTTGTGTGCAGTGTTCTTTGTCCAGAGGCAATCCCAGTTTACCAATTATTATTACTTTTGATTAGTTCAGCAAATCTCAAAGGGTAAATGCTGCATTAATGATGAGATGTAGGCATTAACAGGACATATGAAGATCTTGCTGTACTGACTGTGGGTATTCCCACAGAGAATATTTGTAGAAAAGCAGTAAAAATAAGGAAGATATTAAAATGCTCTAGATTCTCAATGACTTGGAGAATTTGGGGCACTTACTATTTTTTTAAGACGTTTGCAGGTTTTTTTCTAGGATGGGGAAAATAAGTGGATTTAAAGCAGTTTAAAAACCCAAAAGAACAGAATTAGCTTTTCAGTTTTCCATTTAAATAATCTAATTCTGACACTAAGCTTGGTAAGTAAATACAGTGCGCCATATTATCCACTGGTGCAAATTTTTCAAGATATATTGTTTTTTCAGAGACACCTATTCGTGTTTACCCCAGAGTTTCATAAAAGACTGTGGATCACTCTAATATAGAAGGGTGGCAGCTCTGTCCAGCTTTTTATGACTTCGTCATTGTGGGAAATGGGCATAGTTGGACTGCATGAATAATTGAGCTGTGTACCCAAAAAGTCAGAAAAAGAGAGACTGGATGAAGCCAAAAAGCCTAAATGTACATGTGTGTGATATGAAATATTCCATTCAACTGAGGATGATTTTTTAAGTTGCAAAATAATTTGGTTTGATTATAAGGTATTTAATAAAATAAAAAAGGTTTAAAAAAGACCAATTACCATGATTGCTTTTGGACACTCACCTTAAGAATTCAACAATTAACTGCTTGCTTAGGCTTTGAGAGCCCTGGGTTCAATTTCCAGTTATTTATGGCAGTGCTCCTATACCTTAGATGAGATTGTAGAGTTTTATGGTTCTGAAGCCTTCTCAATTTCTTCTAGTTTTGTTGTTTGACATTGTATAACTAGACATTCAAGGAGATCAGAGCCTGGATTTTTTCTCAGTGAACGTCCCAGCCAAAACATTATATTGATGAGCAAAACTACATCAAATTGTGATAGAACTTGAGCACAACAGTGCATTGAAAACAAGACTTTGCTATAGGTCTCTGTTGTCAGTCAGGCAGAGGATAAATTTTTACTATGGGTACAAAAGGTACAGGTTAAGACCGTACCTTCTATAGCCATGTCAGTGTACCTTCTCCTGTGTGAGCAGAAGACAACTTTCAACAGAGGTAATATGAGCCTAAGTCATTTCTGATGGATCAAAAAAGGAAATTTAAGCCTTCCTTTACTTGGTCTTAACCACTGACATATTGTCTCTAGCAAGGATATCACCACCTGACTTTTTACTTCTGTGAAATTAGATAAAAAAGAAATTGAAGTTTCTGAGGAATTGGTGTCTGGTTCATTAAATTTTAGGATAAATGAAAGCTGAGTCACATGATAAATTAACTATTTTACTACAACTACTTCTACTACTAATAGTGACAACACTGACGCTAACACCAGTACATACTGTTTTCACTATGACCAACATGAGTCTTTTCACAGAACTCAAATGAGTGGGGGAAAAAATATAGGTACTCTGAAGAGCGATGAACAATTTGATTTATTTAGATTAGAAGTGCTATACTTAATTGACAGTGTAGGTAAGAGTATGAAGAATATCAGATGAATGGGATTTATCAATGAGGAGTGAAGAAAAGAGAAATATTTCTGTCATTAAACACATTTCAAAATGTTGGTAATTTTCCTTTAGTTTAGATTTCGTTGTCCCCTTTGTGCTTGTGTTATTCTCAGTTAGGTCATACGAGCCTGTCAGAGTCTACTTAAATTATCTTTATACTCTTAACATTATAGTAAGCAAAGAAGCTGTCCTGTGACAAATGTGCGGTAAATGCCTGACTGTCACAGACCTTCCTCACTAGAACATCCCAAACAGCTTTTATGGAGTAACTCCCAATATTCTCCTTTAGTCAGTGGAAGTCTTCCTAGTTATCTCAACAGGCTCACCTCAGGCCTTTGCAAGGAGAGGGTAAAATAAAACATGTTAAAAGGTTTACGTAGTGCTACAAAGTCTTGGTTAGTGTACTTGAGTCAAAATATGTCTGGATGTCTAGTAGGCACAACAACAGTTCATGGAGAAACGGTGCTCAGGGATACAACTGAACAGCGTACAAGATGAAGACTGTGTTTTCCAAGTTAATAAAAAAAAGAAGGGTATTATTAAATAATTGAAAACGTTTCTCTCTCTTTTATTCTTATTTTTTTAAATATTGTCTGCCATGATAAACCAGACATTTTAATAAAGACCTGAAAATATTTGCCTTCCAAATAATTTCTTCCAAATTTCCTTATATCAAAATGATGTTCTTATTTGTTTCTATTTCTAAATGAACTTAATAAGAGGAGGTTTTTTGAGAAAAGTGAAAAGTGTAGGTAGAAAAGAAATATTTGATTATTTTCAGTTAGCCAAAAACTAAATGAAATTTTGTATGCAAAACAATTGAACTAACCCTTCAGCAGTTTGAAAAATGATTCCTGGGGAAAGGAGCAATTATATAAAAAGATTAGACCTGATTTTACACTTTATAATAGGCAGCATAATTTAATCTAATTAATTGGTTTTCTTCTTATTCAATTTAGAATTAAATTTTGTTCTTCATTTCACCAATATATGTCTGATTTAAATAAAAAGATTTGGACTTCTACACTAAATTTGCTATCATATGAGTTTATGCAGAGATACAGAACACCCGTCGAAGACTGAGAAATGAGCTAATACTTTTTAAGGTGAAGAGGCTGATTGCTTTCTCACTGTTTAATGTCTATAAAACCCAAAGTCTAAAATATAACAGCAGGACAACAGTTAGGTATATGCGTGGATCATGTGTGGTTTGCCATGCTGAAACAACCTTTCTATCAAAAATATCCAAAATAATATGAAGATTAAATATGGAGAAAGGAGATCTTAAAACCTATGAAAAACAGTATAAGCAGCTTTAGCACCAGTATATTGCTAGAAAATGAGCTCCTAACATTATGCCCATTACTTTACAGTAGAAATACAAAATAACATTTATTTCCTTTACTCATTAAATCTCCTTTGATGTCAGAGAAATGAGGGGATGCATGAATGAATGAATGAGAGTACAAAATATTCCACTATAATAAGACTGCTATACACAGAATACAATATACTTATTTTACCCAAACATGTATACACTTTAGAAGTACATTATATGGTACTTTATAATAAAGAAACAACAACAAATCCATGGTTGCTATTTTTCTGGTCAGTATTATTTGCTATTCTCTGTGGCCTTTCTGCAAAGACTGTGAGATTCTCATTGCCTCTACTACACATAAATCAAAATACATATTTTTGCAGAGTTTTATACCTTGATTCTTTAAGTAAGTGAATGCAGACTTTGTGCTCTAAATAAAATAAAGCATATATACTCAGTGCCTCTCAACTGGGAAGCAGATTAAATCTGTAATGAACAGACCAGGGTGTTTCAGAAGCACTTAGGTTGGGCTGGTTAGGCTTGCAAAATGTAGGTCTGTCACTGAAACTGAACCCTAAACCTCGAATCTTATTTTCCAAGAAAAATTTTAAATCAAAAGACTTCACTCCCACCTATAAGCATGTAAGAGAGATTTTTAAATCAGTTGAAGAAAACAATAGCTCAAGGAAATACAGATTCCTACTTATACATTGCCTGCTAGGGTTTAGACTCCTAGAAAGCAATTTCCATAGCGTGTTTCCTACCCTGTGCGTGTTTTATTAAGTTGTAAAGGCAGAATTAGGGATTTTTATATACTGGGATTTTCAAAAGCTCTTAACTTCCCAGATTCCAATTAAATTGCTCTGCATTTTTAAACACCTAAATATCTTTGAATATCTGCTTCAAAACCCCTGGTCTTTGTGCCCATTTCATACACTCCCCTCAATAGCTGAACACTTTGCAGTTGTTCGTGGGTTTTATTCCTGTGAGTCAGGGAAATGGTCTCACAGCTTTGATATCCTGAGAATGGCATATGTAATAGATTTAGAGGCTTTCCCAGAGTGACATGGAGAGTCTGGGATGAAGCCAAGAAGTGAACTCATGCTCCTCAAATTCAACCCACTGCTCTATCTGGTCACCCTTTCTTTGTTCTTGGAAAGGGCCAGAGTGGGAGCAGAGAGAATGATGGCTTAAACACACTTTTCTCTCATTTTCATTATTTTCTGACTCCTTCCCTAATTATTTTACTCCTTGTGCTAATATAGAACAGATTGCCTTGAACATGACATGGTCCACTAGAATCTCACTTCACTGCAACTTCATTACTTGAAAATTGTAATTGTAATGCTTCATTTGTCTTTGATGTTACTTCATAAGTGACAATTTTGAGACTCTACAGAGAATAGCCTAATGTTTCTGCAGTCCTTAATGTGGCACACAATAATACTGCTCTAAACACAGAGTTGCTGCTTATGCTTCTTTTCACAATGCTGTACAGTGAGAGATGAAGGGTAAGTAAACAAATATCCTTCTGGACGAGGTTTCAGGCACTGAACTGGAACTCACTGTGAGGTAAAAGTTCAAGTGAGGCAAAATGAGATTAAGACAATGTTAAAAATAGAACAGAAGTAAAATAAAAAATATTTTTTTTTGTTCTTTGGGAAATCTCAATGCTACAGGTTTCCATTCTTTACTTAGCCCTACATTTTTGTATTTTCAGAATGGATCAAGGAGTGTGTTGGGAGAATCACCATGGTGGGGGAAGCTGCACAACTAAGTTTAAAAAGACATGGAAATGTTCTTATTGTCTTCTTTTGAATCATAAGGATGTACAGTAATCAAATCTAATGTGACAAAAAATAGAAGTTGTAAAAGTTCAATTTCTTAATGTAAAAAGCATTTTAAAGCCCTTAGATATGTTTTATAATTATTTTGATGCCTCTCAGGGCTTTAAGCACATACAGTATCCCACAGACAGACACCTCATCACCCATCCCAAACATCATTAGTATAGGAAAGAGGCTTATGTCTGATTCTGTAGCTCCCCACTCCTGCTGCTTCTCCTTCAGCTAAAGTCACGTTAGGTTTGTGACCTCTCACTTACTGGAAATTCATTAGAATTATGACTTTAGGTGAGGGAGAAGAAGCAGAATTAGGTCAGATGTTCAGGAGTGAGCCTCACGCTTTTGTAGAAACATTTGTGAGATCAAATTTAGAGATCACAAAGATGAGAGAGAAAAAGGTAGAAACCACTACGTGGCTGCAACTTCCTCCGATGGATTGTTTTTCAGGAAGCATCTGGGACTGAGACTCCAAATGCAGTGGCAATTTGCTTGCCAAAAAATGGCAGAGGATAAATTAAAATGGGATCACAACACATAAGTCTGAATTACTCTTTCTCTCCTCTATATCTCCCTTTAACTTTCATATATGACCTCCATCACAATAAAGTCTAAGAGTCAGGGCAAACCTGCAGTGATGTAAACTGATATAGTTCTCCAGTGAAGCTTCATTAATTTGCAGTGCAGGCAATATGACCCTACTAACATCATTGGAATTACATTTGATGCCTACTACAAATTCAGAAAATGGCTTTGAAAGACATGATTGATTATGTTACATTTGCTTCTTTGAAAGAAAGTGGATATCTTTTTTCTGGAACTTTTAATCCCCTATGACATTTCAAGTGTAACTAGTATAATCATAATCAGAATCAAACCCAAAGGATTGAGAAATGAAAAAGTAATTACATTATCAGATTAGAGGAAAAATTACCACAGTCTTAAAGTCATGCCAAAGGTTTAGTTGTTATGAGAAAAATGTTTCATTTTTACAAAAAAAAAAAGAATCTGGATACATACATTAGTGTAACCTTCATGTTACGTTCTGTGGGAGGTGAACACATGAGACAGCATAACCACTCCAGGTTTCTGAGCAGAGTGGGAGAGCATGTATTTTGCTGGTGTGAAGATGAGGAAGTGCAGGTGCACTTGATAGAGCATGGGGAGCTGAAAAAGTCCTTGGCTAGTGTAAGCACTGCTTAACAACAACTAAAACATCAGTGTGTTATCAACATTATTCTCATACTAAATCCCACACCAAATCCAAAACACAGCTCTATACCAGCTACTGGGAAGAAAATTAACTCTATCCCAGCCAAAAGCAGGACAATGACATAACCAAAAATGTACTTTCCCAAAATGAATTGTCACTTTTGATTGTAAATTCAAGACGTCAGTGAATTTGCTATTTAATTGAAAAAGCTAGTAGAAGTTGTAATTTCAGTACTGCTATATTGTTCTGCTAAAATCAATAATAAAAAATACAAATCTGATCAGTTGCCATGACTTCTAGCTTTATTTTGCCAACACATTTTGGAACCCCAGTCATACTGTCCTCTGAACTGGAGTGCTACTTTCTTTAGGTTCTCTGCTGTCACTATGGGATTTTTTTGCTTACCTGTTGTCTTGCTGCTTTCCTGATGAAGTGAACAGGATGGCGTATGACACACATTATAAAACTGAAATGGGAGTACAGGGAAAGGGTCCTGATTTTTCAACTCAAAATGGACTTGACATCGGCAACTTCTCCTTATCAAGCCTTGAAAGCCCAGCAAATAAGTTCAGGTATTTACATAACACTTTTTGTGATTTCATTTCAAAGTATTGCACAACCATTATTTTTCATAACTTTTTGTAGGATATAAAAATATGGTTCTTCTATCCATCTGTGTATTTCATAATCTTTAGTTCCTCCTTCTTTGGATTGCTGTATTTATGAGTTAGTTCTGGGAACATCTTAACTTTGTGAATATGTAGTCTGCTTTAAGTATATCCAGAAGACTTTAATTGCTGATGTTCTTATGGAGCAAAAATTCTCTTTGTTTATAAAAATTTAAAGTTTAAAGTGTTTAACTGTATACAGTATATTACCTACTGAGTTGCACTACATTTCAGATTCTGTTTTAAATAAAACCAGAAATCCTTACTTTTTATAGCCTTCCAAGCATCATGGTGGACTTTTAAAATCTTAATTAATTCTTAGAGTCTTTAAATATGACCATTAAAGAAAGAGCTGTTCTTTCTCCTTCACAAACTTCAGGAAGTTGGTTATAAAGAGAAGGGTAAAGAACATTTAACCAAGATGAAAATCTGAAGAGCTGTATTTCAGAGTAAGTGTAACATATATTTCTGCTCACAGCTCAGTGTAAAGATTTCAGACTTGTCCTTTATGACAGCAATCAGAAAATTACTGATGTGCCTTTAGCTGAAATAACTCATTTAACAAAATAAGGAATAAATTATAAACAAGTGCTACTCTGTTTTCAAGTATGAACAATAAAGAGTACTGCAATATTTTCTAATAATTTATTAAAAGTTCAAACAAGCCTGTAATGCTCTAATAAAAAAAAGGATTAATTTTAACAGTTCTAGCAATAGCCACATTTCAGTATTACTGTTTTTCTTGAGTGTAAGTGATTAACAATAAATTTGCTTGCAACTCTATTGCCATTGCCATAAGCTTTGAACTGTGTTTGCAAGGCCTCAGAACTGACGCTTGCCAGACTTGCTCTGTCTGAAGTTTTCCTGACCTTCCAACAGCTTTTTTTTTTTTAATCTTGGTTTAGCTGTAATAGTAATTTCTATAGTTGACCAAGTGTCCGTATCAAATTTGTTTTACTTTTATTAATCTCTGTGGGGTACAGCCATAGTTTTACACACAGAGCAGTAAGAAACAGTGGCCCTAGGTGGAATTGGATTTTTACAGCTCTAACACAATGATACAGTGCTGAGAAACTCAGGCCTGGGGTGACAGCACAGACTTTGAGAAGTGGAGACATGGGATGCTGAGCGGGGAGGCACAGGCTGGCACTGGAGATTCCATGGCTATAAACAGCTCTTCAGTGGTCAGTTAAAGAAGTGCAGAGCTGGAGGTGGACAAAAGTGGTCTGAGGGGCAAAAGAGTGGATAAAAGAAATAGTATCTGACATATGTAATAGACACCATATATATTGTAAATCTGGACGTAAGATGGAGCTGAAGACCAATGAAGAAAGAAGGAGGTGCAGATGAATGCTAGCAAGCTTATAAAGATGACCCCAAGTGGATCCTGGGAGAAGGAACAAGAAACCATCAACGTGAACCATCATTTGTCCTGCCAAAGGACTCCAGAAATGGTGACTTGGAATAATACCACTCCACCACCAACACCAAAGTGAAACCACCCAGAGGCATTAGGACCCAGAGGAGCAGTAGCAGGGTGGGAATAACACCACAAGTAGGAGCAGAAACTATGTGCGTGTTACTATTTTAGCTGTCATTACTATTACTGTGACTTTTTCTCTTAATAAATACCTGCATTACTATAAGTACCTGCATTACTAGATTTCCTTCTTCTGTAACAGTTAGATCTAGATTAATGATAATTCATGATTTAGACTGTTAAGATTTTCATTATACTAACAGTAAACTCTAAAGTTTACTTACATATACACATAAAGTGTGCTTCCCTTTTGCCCATAACCAAGACCTTGAGCGTAACATAGTAATGAAAGTTCTGACCCTCAGTCGCTACATATTTTAAAATTGCCCTAAATTTTAAAGTAAGATTTTGCACTTTTACCTAAATTTTAGGATTAGAGAAATCTCGTTTTTCCAGGTCTGTAGCCAAAATTATTATTATGCAGCCCATATTAAGTCAGCAGAATGCATGCATGTGATCGTGAAGAAAGGGAGGAAGGAAAAGCCCTTGCAGCTATAAATGAAAAGTCACTGTCTTTCCACCAAAAATCCATTGAAATTCTATTGAAATTCGTAGCCTGCAGGATAACTTTGTCATTAGCAGAGTTACAGAATTCGGACAAACTGCAAAAATGCTATTGGGTTTCAAACCTGAGATGTTTAACATTCTGGTAGGCTCTGAGTTTTAGCTTTTGAAAGCAAACCTCTGAACATGTCAGTGATAAGCAGTTGTGTTTTGAAAGAATGATGACAATACGGGTGTTGTTTATAATCTTGTTTAGGTACAGATGACAGACCAGGTTTTATTCCCGCCAAATGTTACCTCACCTTGAAAATTTTGCTTTGTGCCTGGAACTGGAGGAACACAGGACAAAAGGACCAGCAGATACTCTCATGTCTTCCAGTCAAGTCACATACAACCATGACATAGTGCCTCACTCATACTCTGTCAGTCTCCACGATCAACTACTCTTTTGAAACTTTTTGCTTACTTCAGATGTGTAAAGGGAAGCTGAAAGAGTTTTGAGGGCTAAATAGTTTAAGGTGAAACTGGGTATATGTTAGGACATCAGCTAAAGGAAAGCTACTGAGACTGAAGAGTTTTTTGGGTTGGTGGAAAGAGAGCACGATGGAGCAGAGTTCCCTTTTTTCTTTTTTTCAATAGGTTTTAAAACTGTAAGGCACCCTTGCAGTTGGCTTGGTGCATGATGGTTTTAAAAGAATCAGACCTAACCAACATCACAATTTGTTTTATTCTAAATCCAAAAACTCACACTTGATGGCTCAATGTCCAAATGGAGATCAGAAACAAGTGGTGTCCCTCAGGGGTCTGTACGGGGACGCATACTGTTCAATACCTTTAGCAGTGACATAATGGCATTGAGCGCAACCTCTCAGCAAGTTTGCAGATGAAGCCAAGCTGAGTGGTGTAGTTGATATGCTTGAAGGAAGGGCTACCATCCAGAGGGACCTTGACAGGCTGGAGAAGCTGGAGAGGCTGGAAAAGAGCAGGCTGGAGGCAGACCTTGTTGTCGCCTGTCAATATATAGAGGGGGCTTATAAGAAAGATGGGGAGGGACGTTTTACCAGAATCTGTAGTGATAAGACAAGGAGCAATGAATTTAAACTAAAGAAGGAAGTCATTCGACCTCATTAAGAGGAAAAATGAACGATTAAGAGTGTTTATGCAATTTAGGATCTAGGATTTCATTAAAGTTAGTAAAATAGGCATCTATGAAAAAATATTACAAATTCAATGTTTGATTTTGCATTTGCTGAACTTAAAGGCAAGACTGCAACTGAGTTCAGTAGTGCAAGAAAGGGATTTTGGTTTCTGGATAGCTAGATGAAAATAACCTCCTAAGTCCTTGAAAAAGAGAATGAGTTAGGATGAAAAACACTAAGTTCAACTTTACCATAAAGAAAAATAAATCATGCAAGATGTGATTCAGTTTCCATTTGAATATAACTTAATGCTGGTGTTTCCATCTAGAGGTCTATTTCTAAGATAGGGGTCTAAATTCCCCCTTTATTTTTTCCAGAGTCTTCAACTCAGTTCAGTTGTTCATACACAGATGTCAAAAGCCATATGCCATGTCCTATTAACATTTTACCTAGCCCCCAGCTGCTGTCTCAGAAGGACATGTCTCCTGTATATGTTGTGTCATCTATTTAAGTCCTATACAGATATCTCAGAAAACTCAGGATATCTAAAACAGCCCAAAACACTTATTCTTAGGCAACTGAATCCTACTCCTACAGCTGGTCAGATTAATCCAACAGAAAGTGAATTACAATTGGTACCGCAGTAAGAACCAATAGGTGGCATCTCAGTTACGTGAAATTATTATTGTGATTGCACAGTGGGTTTTGGCAAATCATAGGGTTAGCTGGTCATATGTAAGTAAAGTTTTTGATTAAACAATGTCTTCTAAAAAAGAAAAAAGAAGTGAAACAGCAATTTGGAGAATATTAGATCAGTTTAATAAATTTTATTTTTCTTTATCTGGAGCCAGTATACTAATAAAGGTGGCAGCAATATTTACTCTTTGGTATTTGGTCTTTGGTGTTTTGTCTTCCCCAAGACTAAAAAAAAAAAAAAGATAATTAGAATTAGAATAAGTACTGAAAGATTGCTGTTGGATCAAGACTACTGAATGTCCAATGGGTGAATGGAGGTGGTAAGACTGGGAACACTTTGGTGCTGTAGCCAAATTATAGAGCCAGAAAAGTTGCCTAGCAGAGTCAGAAACCTCTGTAAAAACAGTTTTTCTCTAAGAATAACTTACTTAGGGAAAAGAACAATTTATGCCATATCTGCCTCATTTAAAACATAAACCAGAAAGTCCGTGTGGTTGACGCATGGATCACTGCCAGGGAAATATCAACAATACAAGGAAAAAAAAATCGACGTTATATACTAGCTTTGCATTTTAACTGCTAACACAATTGTTGACATTGTAAATTGACTCTTAACATCATAAATGGCTTCCCACACATTGTAAAGTAAATCCTGTAGACTTTTATTGGTATCATAAATGGCTTCTTAACATGTAAATGACCTCCTTCACATGGCAATGTAAATCCCATAGGCTTTTATTGACAACATAAGTCATATAGTGCATTGCATTTTGCTATCACTTTTGGTTTTCATTTAAAAACTAAATAAAAGTTTGAGAAAATAAAACACAGGGATTTGCACATTTCCAGGTGTGGCCACCCTTGTTTTTCTGCTCCTGTGATGAATGTGAAATGTCAAAAAGACCTGATAGTCTTTTCTTATGTTTAACTCCCCTTTGCAAAACCAAATAGCTGAACAAGAGTTCACTAGTCTTGATATTTCAGTAGGGGTTGACAAAGCTGACAAAATGGATGTAAGAAACTATAAAATGGTAACTACAGTCACTCCCATTTCTTTGGCACCTTTCTCTTGCAAAGATCCCAGAGCACTTCAGAAAAGACACAAAATGCATGTCAGGAAGCAATAAAACGAAGCATTTTTCATATTAAAATTATGACACAGCCCAAAATCTTAACTGTAATACTGCTGTGTGCCTTGGCTTTACCCTGAAATGCCTGCCTCCCTGAGAGTGAACAGCAATAGCTGTTTAACAGCATTAGGTAAAACTTCATTATGTTTTCAAACATAAAGCCAAATACTGTGTAAATCTGGTTGACCCTGTGGTTCATGCCCTAATTATTTAACTAATTGATTAACTTCCTACAATAAGATCGAGGGTGATGATTTGTCTGTGTGAGCAAACACATAATTTCAAACAATTTAGGGACTATTATTTAACAAGATATTGCTCAGAAGCTACCTGAGTGGGATATTGTTATGGGTCTGGTCAACTAGCAGAGGAAGAAGTAGATGAGCTCACAAAAGAGTTGGTGCTCTGTCAGGACAGAACACAGAACAGTTTTGACTGGGTCCCCTGGTCAACTCCATCCAAATTATCAGAGGACGCTGAAGCGTATTTGTTTGGATGACTATACGTTAGGTGAGGACAATCACTAATCACTGTTATGGGAACAGCTCACGTGTTTTATCCAGTGACAGTTTAACGAAAAGTGCTATCAACCAGTGACTGTTTAACACAACGCCTATTCAGTTCGGATTTCTTGGGGAGAGTTGGATGCTTGAATAGGTTTGAAGAGCTACATCAAAGTGTCAAAAGTCACATTTGAAAATGGCATTATAAGCCCTAAACCAATAACATGATTGACCTCTCCTCATCAGTTCATTTTGAAATTAAGCTACATGAGCTCAGCTAACCTTATGGTCCCAGCTGGTAAGTAAGAAACCTGACATTTTAACCTGCTCTAGCAGGGTAGCAACTTTTTCTGCATTCATGAGCAGTGCGGTTCCTTCCAGGTTTGTTTGATCTTTGGACTGTGCTTTAATCACAAGGTCGGTAATCCTGTTTTAAAGAAACATACTCAGTGACACTCTCCCTTTTTTTTGCCATTAAAACAGTGAACAACAGCCCAACATTTCCTCAGATATAGATCAGCTCAAATGTAGTTAATGAAATCATGACTATTTTTACGAAAGCTAAGATTTCTCAACATGCAATTACATTAACATAGATATTGCATTTCTGTTCACACAATGTAACTGGACAACTAGATCTTATTTTTTCAATTTAAGCCTAAAAAGAATTTGCTGAACACATTCAGACAGCACCAGCTTCAGTAGGCTGCTTAACTATTTATATATTTAAAAGTTTCTTTTAAAATTGCCTTAGAGGAGAAACGATTATATTGTGGAGTTGGTCTGACTTTCAAAGTCAGCTCATTAATCATAGTTAATGCTCCTTGTTATAGCAGATAGTAATCTGTACTTCTTATAAACCGACACTGCCCACAGCATGAAAATATTTCTCATCCATCTAATAAAAATTTATAGTGCCATTCCCTTCTAAGGCTGGTGTCTTATATCCTTTGCAGCAGGTACCTATGAACTAAGAAAGCTTCAAAATGTACTTGAAATTTTATATATATTTATATTTATTTTCTAAATTAGTAGGTTTATATATAAATATGTAGGGAAGATATACATATGGGGACATTGGGTTGTTTGGGATTTTGCCTAGACAAGTTCTGAAAACTGCAAGGATGGAGATTCACCCACATTGCTTATCTCCTGTTCTTGTGTTCAACCAATCTTATAATGAAGAATTTTTTTTCTGACATGAAATCAAGATCCTCAAATATACCTTGTTCTAATTAGTTATGTTTCAAAGGAACTAAAGCAGCTCAGTAGATTGAAAGGTCTGGATTCAGATGATGTGAACATCTAAATCTCGCTTCTGAAAAGCTCTCAGACATCAATAGGTTATTTTATAATGAAGTGGAATTTATTCTTTCTGTCATGAGCTCTCTGACACATGACTACTGTGGTGAGGATGGGTGAATCAAAGACAGTTATTCACTGTCATTCACTGTAGTTTCCTTGTGGTCCAGTTTAGAATGCCTCTTAATGAGTGAGTTTGTTAATTGTCACTGCTGTTAGAAGCTGGTGATGTTTCCTTCACCTTGAACATTGTCTCTTCCAAAGGTGATGTTCCCTCCTAGTGGCTGGGGACTCCAAATCCGGATCTCCAATCTGAAGAGGCTCTGATGTTTCATTACTCTAACAACTGTAATGCATTGAATTTGTTGCACATTGATTAAGTGGTTGGTTTATGTGTCTTCATCATGGTCATGCATAAGTGAGCGTTCCATGACAGAGGCACAAAATACTCAGTAAGACTGAAAGGTGCACAGTGCTTTTAAAGCAGCCCTGAATGTTGCTTCTGTTCAGCATTTTTTCTTCTTTTGGCTGATCATAATGACTATCTTAAACTCCTTGTTTAAAATAATTGATTAGAAAATTACATTCAAATCAGTATCTTAAAGGTATCTCTGAGATGTCTTCTACCATGTTTCATTCTTTACAAGTGAATTCACAGTCTGGAAGTCATTGGTCATTCCTGCTTTGTCTACTGGAATGAACAACCTGCCTTATCATGACTAAACTTCCATTATAAATTCCTTCCTGGGGTGTGTAGACAACATCCAACACTATTTTAGTGCTAGTGTTTTAGTCAGCTTGTAAGCCAAGAAGACCTATGCCTTCTGTGGAACTCTACCTCCCACCTCCGGAAAAGTGTGGTAGCATCTCTGTGTATGTCTTGATTTATGAAAAGCTTGTGTAAAAGCCAGTGAATGTACATTCTCTGCTCTCTGTCTTCATTACTGTGTCTGCCTGAGAAGCCTATGAGATGAGTAGTGAATCTGGTAGTGAATGCTGGCTCCTCATCTGAAGAAATAACAGTCTGGCAAGCATCAAGCAGAGCACATGACTACCTGAGATGTCCTTTCAGCAAAGCACAGAAGTCTAAGCTAAAAGAATGATTGAAGAAAGTCCTACCTACCGTCTACGATTTCAGGTGATGTTTACTGGACATCTTAAATTGTTGCTTTTGTTAAACTGGGTATCTAAATATCTTTCTCTTTCCAATTTCTGTTAGTGAGGAAAAAAGACAAATTTCTGTTTGCCTACATGTCTGAGGGAAGCCTAATGTTGAATTTAAAAAATGCTACTGGAAGTCCCTTTGATAAGAAATTAGTGACAAGAACATTTGCTCTAAGGCTGGGATGTCTTGGTCCTGCCCTTGTGTGGTATGAATCTGAAATTGAGGGGCCAATCTTCATGGGAACCATGTTCCTTCTGCTAATGCTGGCAGGAATAGCCAATAAATAGCCCAGTGTTCAGATTCTGGAATCCAGAATAGAAGCAGACAAGTGGGATTCAACGTCTAGTGTGGCAATATCAGCATTTAGCTGCAGATAAATGGACTGGAATTCTGAGTCTTAGATTTCTTCTATTTTGTAGCTAATGACTATTTAATATAAATTGCTTAAAAAACTGAGGGAACAGGAGCTAGGATTCATATTTCAAGAAAAGATCCTTTTTGCTTTTGTGATTGCGACAAGGTCAGAATCCCATTTAATTCTTTTTCTCTAAGTTTTCTGAGATTTTTATTTCTTGATACACACTGGCCCAGCTTGAGCAGAAGAGATAAAAATAACTGGAAGTGGTTCATAGTATGATCAGGAGAATGGTCTGCTTTGGTTGTGAGAATATTTAAAATATATTCAGTTGAAGTATTTAAATACATTAGACAGTTTCAGGCTCTAAGACCCCATATCTCATTAAATGATTGACTTTAGAGAATCTGTGGTCCTACAAACTCCATTAAACAGTTTTATATATAAATTTTAGGAATAGTTATGCTGCAGGTTGTAATATTTAATGACTTCTGCTGAAAAGTTGTCCTCTTCCTTTGAGGCTTATAATCATGGCTCAGTACTAATGAGTGCAGACAAAAAGATGGCTCTCAAAGTGGCAAAAAATGAGCAGATTGGCACTGGAAATTTTTCAGATACTAGGGCCTTAAGGTCAGATTTCTCGTATCCTAAATGCCTCTTTGTTGTTGTACACTGCCATTTGTTGTGGTTTAAGTATTGCTCCTCAGAAGCCATGCTGACAAGATGTCTCTCAGAATAATTTTTGGAATAGATGAAGGCACTATCACAGGATAGGCACAGAGGAGGACAACTGCCACAAGCTTTCACTTAGACATTCTCCCAGGAGAAGAAAAACTCTTCCTGGGCATTTCATGCAGTTGCTTAATGCCCCTGACAGAATGTCACATCACTCGTTTGTCAGGTGAAGACCAGGAACACATATCTGTATGTGTTGGTTGCAGTGAACCCCGCTGCAGCATGCAACCAGTGGGGTACGTCTCCTTTTTTATGGGCATCTGTCTTTTCCCCTTGAATAGAATAACACAACCTTTATTTTACTAGTAGCTCATATAAAAGAATGTGGGTTACATGAGGGGCCAGCCAGGATCACCAGCAGTAGTTTGGCCACTGAGTTTAAAGGGAACGTGAGTGGACTGAGTTTCTGATGCTGTAGGTGATGCTGTGAAGTGGACAGCTGGGAGGCACTGGCTTCCAGACTGATAGTCCTGGGCTGTTCAGGAGAATAAGCAAGAAGCAGAATCAGTGTCAGCATTTTCAGAAGTTCTTATATACACTGTATTGATGGAAAATCAATTGAGTTCTTCAAGAGTTTGAACTCTGTAAGACACCCTTTTTAAGAAGAGATGACCTGACATTTTTTGTGTAAAAACTTCTCTCTGTTGAATGCAGAGGGAGCCAAGACTCACAGGTAATACAAGGTAATTAAAATAAATGACAGTAAGCAATAAGAAATTACATATGTTTTTCTACCCTTTCATGGAAGCTATCTAAGGGCACGCCATAGTAACTACTTCTTGGGTGTAAGATCTAAACCTTTTAGGTTATGGCAGATATATAAAAGGAATCTTAGAGTGAATTAAACAGACACCCTCCAAAACCCTGACAAGAGAAGTAAATATTCTGGCTTATTTCACTTCCAAGAAAGGTATAGTTCCTTGCAAACATCTCCTGTTTCTTCAGCAATCAGGCTGATGGTAGTCTCTGGTGAGACTCTGGTGACTCTATGTGGTCTTAGACTCTGCTTTATGAAAGTTTTGTCTCCAATGCTCTACCTTTGAGGGCCAAATGTAAAAACAAAATACTGCAGGTTGGTTGTTTATTTGAAAAAGACATCTTTTTTTTTTTTTTTTACCTCAGAAAGTAGAGAAAATATACTCTTCTTGGTCTTGTTTGTTTTTCCCTTATTCTCTCTGAGTTTACACTACTGAATTCAAAGGATCCCCAGGCCATCTCCGACAATAAGGTGAGAGAGTTCTAATGCAGAACTGATCATCCCTGAATTTCTGAACTGAGATCAGAGTTCTCAGAAGAACTGCTTTTTCTGCAAATGATAATAAAACAGACTGAGCTCAAATGCTGGATTTGAATTTGGAGTCCAACATCTTCATATTTTGGATTTAAATTTTGCAGGCAGAACTTGTACTTATAGATGAACCCAAATTCTGACACAAGACATTATCTGGAACCTAATCTGAAACGTTGCATGATGATCACATCCCCCCAAAAGTTACAAACAACCAACTACAAACGTTCTGATTAGTTCCATGTTTATTATGCAATGATCTTATTACTGCAGAGCAACCGAATGTCACATGAGAACAAAACATAGGAACAAAATGTATTGGAATTCAAAGGTCAAAATTTCAGCAGCAAATTATATTTCTGTGTAATATGATGAATTGCAGTTTTTTGATTTAATGAAAGTTTTATTAAAAAATAGAGCCTGAGACTTCTCCATCTTATTAGACCATAAATGAAGAATAACCCCTTTGATCTAATTTAATGTAAGCTATAATCTAATCCTCCCTTTTCTTTAGGAGTTTATTATCAGAAGGTGATTGGTGTTCTGCAGCATTTAATAGAACACTGTATTATCTATCATCAGTTTTCCTCCCTGAAACCAGTACATCATTTAGCTTAAATATGCTTTAGTAGTGAAGAGAGATGTTTAGAACAAGGTCTCCCTCTTTATGTGAGCTTTGCACTAGCATAGGCTCATGGCTCTCTATATTGCCCTCTGCTAAGTGGAAGGATAATTTTGCTTAGCTTGGAGAAGAAATTGTTAACTTTGATAACCGTACTAATGTATGAAGTTTCCTCTTCACCTTCACCTTGCTACAACCCTGATGGCGGGTTGTTGCCGAACAGGATACTAGAGACGTGTCTTTTGTACAGTCTGAGTGTGAAATGCGGATGGATTTCACAGGAGGTAGATCATATTTGGAAATCCTAAGAAAAACACAGTCTGCAGAGATATAGAACCAGTTAATGCATTAGTTAAGCCTTTTTTCCTTTCAAATTAGTTACTAATTTGTGTAAAATGAGCAGCAGAAGAAAGTACTAGCTTCTCTAAAGAAGAACAACCACCCAAAGTATAAGAAGCAGTATAACACTGTTAATGGTTCCAGTGTAACGTTAATAGAGAGTAGGACTGGGGTGTTTGGTTTGGGGTTTTGTGGGGTTTTTTGGTTTGTTGGTGTGTTTGGGTTTTTTGTTTGTTTGTTTGTTTGTTTGTTTGTTTGGGGTTTTTTGTGTTTTTTTTTCCTCCATAACCTAATGGGAATGCTAACCTCCAATGTTTTTTTTTTTAGAAATCTCCCCTTTTTATCATAGAAAAAAATGTCTCAGGGCAAAAAAAAAAAAAAAAGAAACAGAGCTAGTCTCCTGCCTATCACTCAACTTCTGGGAACGAGCGAAAAAGAACAAGGTTCAACCATGGTTCAACCAAGAGATGCAATTAAATTCTTTAGCTTGTATAGCACAGCAGACTCTGAGGTGAACACCTGGATAGCCACTAGGTTTGAAGTAAATGGATTGAGGATGGACATTTTTCCTTTTATAGAAATAAGGGTCTGGAAGAGTCTGGCTGAGCTGCTCAACCTGATCTCCTGGGATCACCAGCAAGTTTGGCAAACAGTCAGGTTAAAAGGGGGAAATGAGGAGCATCAGGAACACTGTAACAGCACTGACCCAGCATTGCTGCAAAGCTGCAGTGCTTAAAAAAAGCCAAGTCTGAAAGAAATATGATATCGGGACATTTCAAATGGGCATATCATTTTTTATTTCAAAAGTCAGAAAAATAAGCTCATATGATCTCATACTTTTATTTTTGTTCATAGGTAAAGGTGAAATGGTTTCCTTTTTTATCTGTGACTAAGTTTGGATCAGCAATGAAACAGTTTTTGATGTGAAAACTCATGCTGTGAGCTCAGCTCAATACTTTCTCTTAGAAAGTCTAAAAGCAGTGCAAAGGTAATTAAAAGATAGCACAGACTAACCGTAGCCTGAAGACAGGACTCAAACTTGGACAGATACAGATGTCTAGACGAAGAAAGGTAATATATTACTTGTTAAAATAATGATATAATCAAATAGTTCCTTGTTAAAGTGTAGTGTATAAAAGCAAACAATAGACTCTCAGATGAACTTGTACCTCCATCCAATACTTCAAGTCAGATGAGAGTGAAACACTTATTTTAAAGTACATTATAGTTGCAGTCGATAAAGGGAACCATGTTAGGTCTTGCCTCCACCTCCATAATTTCCCAGGGAAGAAAAGGAGCTGACACATCTGCCACATCAATCTACCACGTCCTGGTTTTATATATTTTCTATGGGACAGACACACAGTCTTATCACTGTGGTCTCTTCTCTCACATGATCATCACATATGCATCATTCTCTGAAATTCATACATGAACATTCAGTACATTGTCTCAAAGCTTGAGATGAAGTTTTCCAGCATCTACCTCAGACAATTAAGCTTCTGCAAACTTCATATCAAAATGGTTCCACTATGTGTGAGAACAGACTTAGTGAATTGTATTTATGATCATAAAGGCATATTTTATAAAATCTTGCAATCAGAAATTAAAATTCATCAAATTCACATCATTCTACAGTGATGTAAAAGCATTGACTAAAATTCTCAATGCACATGGAAAATGATTCTTTGTTTTCTTTTTTCTCTCCCCTCACTGCTATCCCAAATCATCTTCATATCCATATCCTCCATCATTTCGCTTGCTGAAAATTAATAGACACTGAACACTTGAAACATTTCTGTATCTTTCATTATTAACCATGACAATTATGGGGAAAGATCAAAGCCTAATTGTGTGAAAGAGGAACAAAATCCTGATAATGTTTATCACAAAGTATTGATCCATTGCTTGAATGGATCAAATCTGCAAACATAAAATGTTCTTTGTCTAAGGTCCTACCCTTGGCCAAATATCCTGCCTGTGAAAATCTAATATAAATTATGATCAGGTCCAAAGCATATGGAAACAAAAAGTAAATGTGTGATATACAACAAATCCAAATTTGATTAACTAATTTCCATTTCTTTGCCTTTTCATGGTTCTTTGCTCAGATAGTTCTTGTTGAAAGTTTGCAAAAGTGACTGTTCTTCTCCATCATGGAGGCTTAGGATATCTGAAAAACCAAGGCTATGGGGAGCTGTATAAAAAAATAAATCACTGCTTCATGTGATTTGCCATATTGCTCCTGTTTTCATCACTGTTCTGTGCCAGAAACAGTGAAAGACTCTATGGGAGTATACCCAAAATCCCAAACTGAAAGCAACAACTTCAAACCCTGAAAACAAATGTTAAGAAGATCACAAGGGTATCTAAGTGAAAATTTAGTTTATTATATGCTTACAGAGATATTCAGAGCTATATTTCACTTGTGGCTTCCAGGAAACAGGTTTTTTGCTGACACCGTTTGCGTCTCAGTAATGCTACGCACATAATTAACCTCTCTTTCCCTGATTCCCTAATCCAAAGTTGTTAAGAGAAGTGATAATGGAAAACATAAAAGAAATAAAACATCAGGTAATATGAAATGCTGTAAACTTCCTTCTGTTTTTTCCCCCTTCCTAGAGACAGGGCAAAAGTTTTGTTCAGAGATGGCTTAGTGTATGTCCAGCCTCACTATCTATGGATTAGTGAACTGAGTCCCAAAGAAAATGGGAGCAATTTTATCTCTGTCTCTTTTAAAAACCTTAAAAGTTTCACCAGCAAACTTCTGGCAGTTTGTGTAGGTCATCTCCATTTCAGCTGTGTGCTCCTCTTTAAGATGTTTTGTCTTTGCCCACACTGCCCTGATTATATTGCGTGCTTTTGTTTGAACTCCTGTGGGACTTTTTTTTTTCCTTTCCTTCATAGATGCCAGTCTAAATTGCATTGACTGATTGTGTGTGACCATCTAGGCTGACAAACTGTGACTTAAATGGGACAGTGTCAATTTTTCTCAGACAGGGAAAGGCCATTTCAAATTCAGAAGGCTGTACTGAAATGATCCATTGAATCTGAGTTATTGGTTTGAAGGTTAACATTTCAGTGATGTACACTGTCATTAAAATGATTAATATTTGCTTTGTGATTGTCCAGTAATAACTTCAGAAACAATGAAACTGAAGCTGGTTGTTGTTTTCTAAGCCAAAAAAATGTTATAAAAAAAGAAGCTTTGAAAATAATTGTGAAATGGTCCTGTCCCAGTGTCAGCACCCCTAGCCAGTAACAGGATTTGGGAAAGACATTTGATGTTAATTGCAGAAATAGGGCTCTGTCCCTGAAGGCCTTCATCATCACAATTCCTTTTGACTTCATTGGGGAAGTTTTGCCTGTTTAACCTTAAAAACCAGACTTTTAAAATTATTTTCTTTAGGGTGAGAGTCTCTACTGCAAACAAGGCTATGCATTTGTCCATGGACAGCCTGGTCCTTATAAACAAATAGAGTTACATGCCCAGTTCCAGAATTTCTCAGAGCTGGATACTGGTGGTATCACCATTCACACATTAATTCCCTCCAGGCTTTTCTTCTGGCAAACTACAGAAAAAATCACGTGGGTAGTTTTGAAGATTATTCAACCCAAGGATCCCTCTGTGAACCATCAGTGTCGAGAATGCACCAAGTCTGGCTGCTGGTCAGTCTCCAACACTATCCCCGGATTTACTCACTTAAGCAAATACCCCATATGACTTCTTTCCATCCCAGGACATGCAGTGTATGTTCTCAATCTCACGGTATAAAAATGCAATTCTGATAGGCTGAAACAGAACCCTTACATTACCTCATGAATCTTATAAAGTATGAAGACATAATTTTCTAGAATTATTATTAAAAGAATAGAGTATTAAATAAGTCTGGCTTCAAAAACACCACACTGATGTCTGGAAAAGTATCATGGTTTTACAGTACAAATACGGAAAGTAGGATTCCAAAATCTGTTTTTCATTGTGTGCTGTAAAGATTAAAAGACCAATGATTGTCCAAGACCTCATGAAATAGGAATGAATGACTAATCAGAGATTTAAAATTGTCAGTCTCCTGTGATCTAATGATACTGACTTTCTATCACTGATTTTTCAAACGCTTATCAACTTGACAACTGCTACAGATCATGCTGTGTTTCTTTGCTGGTATGTTTGTCTGAGGACTGACAGAAACCTAATTCTCCTCCCAAGTGGGAAGATCATCCATGATAAGACCACTCCAACACAACTTTCAAGTCATTTTCTGTTAATGTAGTTCTGTGTTTACTAGAAAATTGCTTTTTATAGAGGTAGGAGATACACAGCAATATACTTTGTGATAGGATTCAATTAAAATATTTTATTACTTAATATCCCATTTTATTTTACTTGTTCTAATGTGTATAGTATTATTAATTTCAAGCTTGGAATCCCAGTTTTAATTCCGATTAAAAGGTCTTGAATTTCCATAGGTTGAAGGCAAGGCCCACATCTTAGACTTTGACCTACCAGATATGTTTCTTATTCCTGGATGATGCAGTTCTTCACGGTTCCTTGTGCCTGGTTTTTCACTCAAAACATTTTTACCTACATTTTACTTTTGCAATAAGTTTTGCTCATAGGTTGTGGATAGAGTCTAATGATGGCTTCTAGAAAAGAAGGAATATTTTTTTACCACTGTTTCCCATTAACTTCATGACTTCCCAGGAGGACAGTAGGAGTATTTGATTAGCCATTCCTGTAAATTTGTTAGCTAATGTAAAGAAAAAAAAGAACTGTCAGTTTAAAAAAAAATGTTTCTAAATCTGTCATCTTGAAACCTCTGCTTTTTCTTGTGGAAAGTGGCTATCTGCTCCATTTCCCTTCAGTCCTGCATAAGCTGGTGACTACTTATTTGTCATCCTTTAGTGTACATTTTTTTGCCATAGATTTGCAGGCAAAACCTGGATTTCCAGCAAACAAATATGAATTGATCACTAGAAGTAATTTCTGAACATTTTTTAAGTAATTAGGGAATCCATAAAGTTTTAGTTCTGAGCAATAAATCTGACAAAAATCAGAAAAGGAACAACAATGAAGGGTTTTGAATTGCATTTATGCAGAAAAATCTTTTAAACCTCTAGTGATTTGCTTATATCTAATAGTGGCTAAATATAAAATATGAATGAATAAATCATAGCAGATTGCTGCAGAACAAATACTGAAAACAGAGCCTTCAATTTGTGGTCATCAGGTAGAGCTGTACATTTAAACTGTTTCTGTAATTTCTGCTCTAGAATCACAAACAGATCCACAAGATATTCTACTGCCACTTGAAATGGTACTAATAGTTATAAATATAAAATACAGAAGTTGAATGCTGCTTCTAAATCTGTGAATCACCACACTTGATGTTCTGACCTAACAAAAGATAAGGAGGTCATTTTATTATCCAAAAATAACATTTTAGACTTACCACTTAGTTTAAAAGTCTGTCTAAGATCATACCGATTACTTCTTGAATGAGGAAATCTTGGATTAGTGACTTCTATGCGATCATCCTTAAATGCTAATCAGTTTTTAACAGCAACTGGAGAAAGTCAGTTTACTGTTAAATAATTAGTTATCTATTATTCAGTGCAATACCATAACTGGATTTCTTTGCTATAAGCTAGTAAATTAATTTTTAATGGACTATATTTCATAATTTAATAATAAGACAATATTATTTAATTACCTAAAGCAAAAGCTGAAACAATTTCAAGGCAGTACACAGTACTTATAAAAAACTAGCCATTTATCTGTCTAGAGACTTTATACATCCTTCTCTATATTGTAAATATCAAGCAGTGCCTCTGAAGGTCTATCTTGTCTCTGTTGCTTAGGTTTTCACATTATATCTCTTCACTTGATATGTTCTGTCTGTAACACAAAGAGGAAAATACTACAAATAAACAGCTGACAGGGAAAATGTCTTAGCTGATTTTCTAAGG
This sequence comes from Phalacrocorax carbo, assembly GCF_963921805.1. Classification (NCBI taxonomy): domain Eukaryota; kingdom Metazoa; phylum Chordata; class Aves; order Suliformes; family Phalacrocoracidae; genus Phalacrocorax; species Phalacrocorax carbo. The sequence continues at coordinate 5,795,618 of NC_087516.1, read as the reverse complement.
CAATAAAAAAAGATCTAAAAAGTGCAGCTTCTTGCCAAGTATCAAGTACTGTACTGGAAGAGAAGTCGAGAAAAGGTGATAGACGCAACATGACGTGATGATATACTGCACAGAAAATCTGGAAAAAAGTCAGACCTCATATCACTTAAAATTTCTGAAACAGTTCTATGAGGAAAAAAAACTGCTATGAAGCAATGGTAAAGCATATGTCTACACTCACTTTAGGCTTCTGCATAGCATTAGAATGATGTACCTGAAAACTTGGTGCTTTTGTCTACATGGACGATGATAGAAAGATGTGATCTGATTTTGTTGGTACACCAGGTTGGTGGGACTGGAGCAGACATTAGCCCAAAAGATGTGTGCATTTTTTAAGGTTGTATTGAGTTCTAAATGTGCCATATACTGTGTTTGGGTAGGCTTTTATCTGTGAGTCCAGATTAACGGTGTTTGGTGTATTTGAGCTGGGAGAACTAAAGGAGCAAATCAGCAAAAATAAGAGTACAGTTGAGTCAAGCAGCTGAAGTTTGCAACCCAACATGAAATCTCCAACATTTAGAAGGCAGGCAGCTGCATACATCTGCCCTGACCCTTCATAGAAAACCACAGATACAGACCAAGAATGAACTTTACCAGAATATCTTCCCCAAAATACATCCCAACACCATCACTTTTAATCACAGAATCAAAATGATTACAGTGGGAAAAGACCTCTAGGATTATGAAGTCCAGCCATCAACCCAACACCTCCATGCCTCCCAAACCATGTCCCGAAGATCCATGTCTACACAGTTTTTTTAACACCTCCAGGGATGGTGACTCCACCATCTCTCTGGGCAGCCTGTGCCAATGCCTGACCACTCTTGCAGTGAAGAAATTGTTCCTAATATCCAATCTAACCTCCCCTGATGGAACTTGAGGCCATTTCCCCTTGTCCTATCACCTCTTACTTGGGAGAAGAGACCAACACCCACCTCACTACAACCTCCTTTCAGGCAATTGCAGAGAGCAATAAGGTCTTCCCTGAGACTCCTCTTCTCCACACTAAACAACCCCAGCTCCCTCAGCCACCCCCCAGCACACTTGTGCTCCAGACCCTGCCCCAGCCCCGCTGCCCTTCTCTGGACACGCTCCAGCACCTCAAGGCCCTTCTTGTCCCGAGGAGCCCAAACCTGAGCCCAGCATTCGAGGTGGGGCCTCCCCAGGGCCGAGCACAGGGGCCCCATCCCTGCCCGGCTCCTGCTGGCCACACCAGTGCTGACACAAGCCCGGGGGCTGGTGGCCTCCTTGGCCACCTGGGCACTGCTGGCTCATGCCCAGCCGGCTGTCAGCCAGCACCCCCAGGGCCTTCTCCGCCGGGCACTTCCCAGCCCCTCTGCCCCAGGCCTGCCGCGTTGCCTGGGGTTGGTGTGACCCAAGGGTAGGACCGGCACTCGGCCTTGTTGAAACTGATACAGTTGACCTCGGACCATCAATCCAGCCTGTCCAGGTCCCTCTGTAGAGCCTTCCTGCCCTCGAGCAGATCAACACTCCCGCCCAATTTGGTGCCATCTGCAAACTTACTGAGGGCGCACTCAGTCCCCTTGTCAAGATCATTGATAAAGATACTAAACAAGACTGGCCCCAACACTGAGCCCTGGGGAGCCCCACTTGTGACCAGCTGCCAGTTGGATTTAGCTCCATTCACCACAACTCTCCGGGCCCGACCGTCCAGCCAGTTTTTTACCCAGCCAAGGGTACACCCGTCCAAGCCACGAGCTGCCAGCTTCTCTAGGAGGGGGCTGTGGGAGACAGTGTCAAAGGCTTTGCTGAAGTCCAGGTAGGCACATCTACAGCCTTTCCCTCATCCACTGGCTGGGTCACCCTGTCACAGAAGGAGCTCAGGCTGGTCAGGCAGGACCTGCCTTTCATGAAGCCATGCTGGCTGGGCCTGATCCCCTGGTTGTCCTGCACGTGCCTGGTGAGGGCACTCAGGATGAACCGCTCCATAACCTTCCCTGGTACCGAGGTCAGACTATCTGGCCTCTAGTTCCCTGGATCCTCCTTCTGGCCCTTCTTGTAGATGGGCATCACATTTGTTAAGTTCTGGTCATCTGAGACCTCCATCTTAGCTAGGACTGCTGATAAACAATTGAAAATAGTTTGGCGAGCTCCTCTGCCAGCTCCCTCAGTACTCTCAGGTGGTTTCTATCCAGCCCCGTAGACTTGTGAGTGTCCAGGTGGCTCAGAAGGTTGTAAACTGCTTCCTACTGGATTACTGGGGCTTTGTTCTGTGATCCGTTCTTGCCTTCCAGCTCCAGGGTCTGAATACCCTGGGGATAACTGGTCTTACTCTTAAAGACTGAGGCAAAGAAGTCATTAAGAACCTCAGCCTTTTCCTCATCCTTTGGCACTGTTTCTCCCTGCACCCAATAAATGGTGGAGATTCTCCATAGCTCTCTTTTTGTGGTTAATATATTTGTTAAAACATTTTTTATTATCCCTTACAGCAGTGGCCAGGCTGAGTTCTAGCTGGGATTTTGCCTTTCTAATTTTCCCTCTGCATGACCTTACACGATTCCTGTACTCTTCAGGAGTTGCTTGCTCCTTCTTCCGAAATTAGTAAACTCTCCCTTTTTTCCTGAGTGCCAGCAAAAGCTCTCTGTTCAGCCAGGCTGGTTGTCTTCCCTGACAGTTCATCTTGTGGCAGGAAGTTATCTCCCACACACTCCAGGGACCTCCTAGAACAGTTTCTTCTCTGCTGTGTTGTATTTCCAGCAGACATCTGGTAAATTGAAGTCCTCCACTAGAACAAGCACAACGGATTGTGACACTTCTGCCACCTCCTTGTAGAACGCCTTATCTACCTCTTCATGCTGGTTGGGTGGTCTATAGCAGGCCCTCAGCAGGATATCTGCCTTGTTGACCTTCCCCCTCCTCCTTACCCATAAGCGTTTGACCTTACCATCACAATGGCTGAGCTCTATACAATAGAAACACTCCCTAACATAGAGTCACTCCACTGCCTCTCCATCCTTGCCTATCCCTTCTAAAGAATTAATAACCATCCATTGGAGTGCTCCAGTCATAAGTCATAGAATCATAGAACGTCCTCAGTTAGAAGGGACCCACAAGAATCATCAAATCCAGCTCCTGCCCCTGCACAGCACAACCCACAAAATTCACACCGTGTCTCTAAGGGCATTGTCCAAATGCTTGAATATCGCCAGGCTTGGTGCTGCGATGCCTCCCTGGGGAGCCTGATCCAGGGCTCCACCACCCTCTGGGGGAAGAACCTTTTCTTAATATCCAACCTAAACCTCCCCTGGCACATCTTTCTGCCATTCACTGTCATCCTGTCATCCCACCATGTCTCTGTGATGGCAACTAAGCCATAATTAACCCTCTGCACAATGGCTTCCAGCTCCTCCTATTGTTGCCCATGCTGCATGCATTGATGTAGATGCTGGGCTACCGATTTCATCCCCAACCCTGGCATGCCACCCCTGATCTCTCCTCTCTAGTGGGCCTGGCTATATCCTCTTCCCCCTTCAAACCTAGTTTAAAGCCCTTTTGTTGAGCCCTGCCAACTCATGTGCAAGAATTCTTTTCCCCCTTGGAGACAGCTGAACTCCATCTGCTACCAGCAGGCCTGGTGCCATGTAAACTTCCCTATGATTGAAACTAAACAAAATTCCACCAATGGCACCAGTCTGAGCCACATGATAATCAGGTGAGCTTTCCTGTTCCTTTCAGTATTGATCCCTGCCACTGATAGGATTGAGGAAAACACTACTTGTTCTCCTGGTCCTTCAACCAATCACCCCAGCTCCCTGAAGTCCCTTTTGATTGCTTTTGGAGTTCTGGCCACAGCCTTTTCACTGCCCACCTGCCTAATTGACAGCGGGTAGTAGTCAGAGGGCCATAGTAACCTCTCTGACCTGGGCCCCAGGGAGGCAGCAGACATCCCTGTGTGATGGCTCTGGTCAGCCTATTGTCCCCCTCAGAAGGGAATCGCCTATGACAATTACTGTCCCTTTCTTAACAGAGAGCAAAGATTTCACCTCCCTGCTTTGGGCAGGTAGGGGATGGGGTACCCACTCTCTTCTTGTGCTTTACCTTCATGGTTTTGCCTTCACAGTTTTGCCACTTTAGGAAAGGTCCTGTGACATGATCCTCCATGCTGGAGCCCTTTGCCTCGGTGGTTTCACTGAAATGGTGTTAAAAATTAATTGAGGTTACTTCTTCCACGTAAGTAAGAGAAAAATGTTACCAGTTTTTTCCGCTCTCACAGCACCCATAGTCCATCTGTCCAGGATTTGTTTTCAGTTACTGTTTGATTCCCTTGATACACTGATTCCCTTCTGGAAGTAAGCCTATTAGAGCTTCCTCTTTTTTCTACTTTCAGCCTCTCCCTCTACCTGATGTCTTTATTTTTATTTTCTTTTTCTTTTGCTAAGACAACAGAAAAATGACACAATAGTGCCTTTCTTCTCACTTTTGGGAGTCTGAGGTTCCTGGCTGCGATTAACATGATGCCATTAAGCATTTTACAAATATCTCTCAAAGTGCTGAGGGTTTTTTCCAAGTTTTTTTTTCATCAGGGGTCTCCAGAAATTACTAGGCAAATAATACAGTACTTAAATGAGGCTTAAATGTTGCCTAGAATTATAGCAAAGTTTACTTTTGCACAAATAAATTAGCACAAGGACATGGACTTAAACACTGTTTCACCTTTGTTCATAGCATTGTTAGCACTTTCTCGTCTTCATTTTACCCATGGCATGGTTTTACCCCGTGCCACCAGGACTCCACCAAACAATTCCTGGGTACAATTCTTTGAATTGTAGATTCTGTTGCAGATACTGTTTCTGGAAAGCTCGGATGTATGGATGCAGAATCTGTTGTGTCAGTTTGCTGCAGAGGGATCAGGACTTTGCATTGGTTATTAGTATATACTGAGGATACAGTCATGAAGAAAATTATTTATTGTGGTGTTTGGATTGATTATAGAGAAATAAATATTACCAGCTCTAGTGGAATAGCTAACTGATCCATTTATCCAATCTAATGGCTTTGCATTCATGTTGTTTAGTATAGTGTCAAAAGTACTTTTCATACAAAATAAATTGACTTTATTTTATATGAAATTAATCCTTGAAACCTCTAGCTTTTGGCAGAATGCAAAAACTGCTGCAGACATTAAAATTAGGGGTGTATGTGTGTGTATGTCTGCTTTTCTGTCTCCACATGGTAAAGCTAAAATTGTGGACTTCAGTTTGCACAGTTTCCTTGGTAACTTGCCCTGTATGTTCTATATTTTTTCCTATTTTCTTTAATATTTTAATTATGCCTTCTAGGTCTCATAACCCTTAACAATGTGTCAGTTTCTCTAAGTTTCTTATTCCTACAGTTTTTGATACTGTATGAGAAAAATCTTTCCTTTATCTTTTTTCATAATTTTAATTACAAATTAAGAACATTCCACTTGCAGATTCACAGAAATAAAAATGCTTTGCTATTACTACTAATACAATTGTTAATATTGGCTACTCTTTCACTGGTAACATCAGTCTAAAAACTATCACATATATATACACATACGATTTTGCATCAAAAGGCTTTTCATAAGGTTAAAAGTTCTTCACACAGTATTTCACAGAGCAGCAGTACATTAATAGTTATCCACTAAAAGTGATGTTTTACATCAGTAGCAGTTTTGTAGTGTCAAAAATCAGGAGCTCTCATGAGCTGGAACTAAAGTTTTTTGTGTAACTTTAATTCAACATTTGAGGCTGCTTTGGCCTCTTTTGTCAGAGGTTTTCAGCTTCTGCAGTTCTCACTTTTTCTTCAGTGGATGTGGTCAATATTCAGCAGACACCAAAATCAATCTCCAAACGTCTCAAATAATCCACCTAGAAAATAAGCAACCCAGTGAATGTTTGATAGGAAAAGTATTTTTTTTAAGTGTCTTTCCCAGTAATTCAAGCAGAGCCAAAATTCAAACTTAACTGGTAAATATCAAAAACATGTTCCTGCTATGAATTCCCAACCCTTCCTCTCCACAACTGCCAATTTTCTGTTGTGTTTGTACCTCTGGAAAATGTTAACATTGATGAGGCTTCTTATATGCATAAGGAGAAGGATATGATTTTCAGAAAGAAGCCTTAAGAGCACAAGTTATCTAATGTTTTTTCCCACAACAGTCAAAGATGCTATTCACTTTTTTATAACACAGCTCAAATATTTGCAGGACTCCAGTCAATACAAACTTCCAGAAAGTCCTCCAGGGACACTTAGCTCTGACTCTGCAAAGCCAACAGAAATTTAGGCATGGATTTAGCAGCTACTGCTATGGGTTATCAGGTTCCCCACTATTGCGTTTCTCTTTAGATTGGGGCTGCATTCAGTCCTACAGAAGGCAATGTGTCATCAAGGTGTCCAACAATGCTGAGAGCATCTGTTAAAATCTACATGCATTCTTAATCCCCCACAGAGTAATTAAAAGGTGCCATATTAATGTCATTTACTTTCTTCTGCATGCAGCTTTCATATAACTATGTATATAACAGTGTCCTATTGTTATCTCTGTAATACATATAGCAGGTGTATTTCAATATTGTTTTCTCCCATGGGAAGGTGATATATAAATTGGCTTCTTAAACAGCTTTAAAGTTATGAAAAAATGAGACATGCAGTTAAACCATTTTCTTTCCCCCTCATTTAACAATTGTTACTAAGCAGTAATTACAGAAACACTTCTTGGATGGAGAGAAGCAGAAAAGCAATAATTTATAATTTAACAAAATCAGCTTTGCTATTCTTCAACCAGGTTGCAAATGCTTTTTCATTCAAAATGAACTCTTCTTGCACTGCATATTTTAGTTAGGACAGTATATTTTCACTATAGAATATAGTGGTTTATTATCAGTAGAAAATATTTTAAAAAATCACTTAGTTTACTGTTTATATGAAGTAGCAGATTTACACCAAATGTGGACTTTCCTAGTCAAGAATGAGAACTAAGAAGACAAAATTTCTCACAGAATGAAATCGACCCTTTGCAAAAGGAAACCTGAGTTATATGTTACATCTGAGACATGTTTCTTCTCACTTCTGAAACCCAGTGTCAGAAACTTCAGGGTCTCCCTTACATGACAGAGAGAGACCACATCATCTAACCACCAAGAAATTAAATGTAGACTTAAGAATAAGATAGTCCTCTGGTCTATATTTTGAGTTAACCCAAATTTAATATGATTAACTTTGGATGCCTGATCCTTAGATGTCTGCAGCTGAGAGGAATCTAAAACTTTGTACTCAAGCTGAAAAAAATGCAGCCCAAAGTTTCCACCTAATCTTATCACCTATCACCTTTACGTGATAGTCCCAGAGCTGAGGCACTGGCCCAGGAAGTTAAGATGAGGAAAACTGTAATCTCGTTATTACTCTCTGCTCTGTGAAAAGAAATACAGGGCTAATCTGTATGTAACAGAAGCCATTCATCTCTAGTTTATAAAGTAAAATATTCTCTCAGTGATGCAGGGGAAGGCCTGACTTCCAATTCTGGGTCTTTTTAACCAAAATGTTTACCAAAAATGTATAAAAGATAACAGGAACAAAATTTGCTCTTCACTTTCCTCCCCTCCTCTTCCCAATACATACCCTCTCCAGTGAAGTGCAGTGAAATGTGTCTTTTGTCTCTATCTCTCCTTCTTCTCAAGATCCACACCTTCCTGGAGCTGCTTTGAGACTCATATTCTTTCCTGCACAGGAGCACAGTGGAGGAAGTGTCTTTCCCATAGCTTGAACTTGCTTTTGAATGTAACAGGTTTGAATGTACTTCGGTTGCCTAAAAACCCAGTCTGTCTCTTAAAGAACCAGTAGGAGAGCCATTAATCTGTTCCATAGACAACTTTCATAATCATCATCATTATCCTGGACAAAGTCTGCAAGGAAAATAATGAATCAACTTAAGTTCATTAATGGAACAACAGGAGGCAGAGCTACCCACAAAGGGAGACTTTGAAACTGAAAGAGTAGGTATTCATTACCTTCCATCTCTCAAGTGCATGTACAGTACTCAGCATGTTCTTGTGGTTGTTCATAGCTCCTCCTGCAGAATGCAATTTTCCCCCCTCTGGTGCTTAGATTTCTTCTTATGGAGGAAGCTGGAATACCTAGTACCAAACTTTTGGATTTTGCTGTTTAGCTGGAAGCCCTGAGCACATACGTTCTGCTCTGCCTTGTTTCAGATGGCTCCCCTTCTTCCTCCAAAGGTTACAGACCCTTCAGATTTTCCAGCATACTGGCATGAATAGTAACTCTTTAAACTGATTAGATGAAAGACAGGTTAGAAAACATCTGTATTGAAAGCATATATATCACTGTGATTATGTGACTTGAACCTGCCTAGGGAGGCATCACAGAAGTCGTTATGCTGGAAAACTGGAAAGTGAAGAAACAACCATTCCTGACACAGTAAACAGCAGCTGGGGATAAATTAAAGCAGGAACTTCCTCACTTAATTCAGCTGCGGCTGGAAAGTGACACGACTGCAGTGTGAACCTTTAATCTCATGAACCTTGATCATATCTTTTCCATGAGCAAAGCAGTTGTGTATAAATGGATATTTCCCATTTATGAAGGCTATGGAACTAGGTAACAGTTTTCTGTAAGCTGAAAAAGTAGTTATCTAACTGCACAGAGACGCACAGAAACGGAATTCTTGATTCTCCTTCCAATGCCACCATGAATAGATCAAAATAGGGAAGAGTGATGAAAATACAGGGAGCAATCAGCCACTATTGTGAACAAGACTTTTATAATCCTCCAGAAATACTATATGAAACATAATTTTAGTCAGAATAGCATTTCTCATTCTTTTTCTGTCCAGGAAATAATCTTCCAAAGTGTCTGACCAAGAGCGTCGGCTGACAGAGAGAAGGGAAATAGATTCAAAATGAATTTAGTTAATATGTTTGTGTTGTTTCCTTTGGAAGAAATTCAGTGTTAATGATATTATTCACTCTGAGAAACTGAATAAAATGAATCATGACAACAGTGAAATCCAAATCTGTAATGCCAATACAGTCATCACCCTTAAGTCCTTACCAGCTGCTCATGGCCTCAAAACTGCTAACACTATTGTATGTGCTCCATCAGCAAATTGTTGGCGTGTGCATCTGCTGCGAATATTTATGAAAGATTTTGGCCTTTGACATCTGGGTAACATCAATTCAGTATTTAACACATTCACTAAACATTCTCCTAAGTATTAGGAGTCATGAAAAGACTGAAAAAAATGAAATCAGCCTTTTTTTCTCTCTTTCTGTTCACAGAGAAATGATTAAAGCAGAGTTAATGTTTCTGAACAAAGGCAAGAGTGATGGCGAAGAGGTAGCCAAAAATACTGGCAATGAGGGATACACTTAGTGGTATCTCTTATAACTGATGAATGTCTTTTTTCCTAGATGGCTTTCCCAAGGTTACATTTAAAAATACATTTGAAAAGGACTTATCCTTAATCCACCCCTAAAATCCCTTTTTGCCAGACAGACAGTTGACGTACTTTGATAGGAATTTAGGAATTTAAGGTTCACAGTGATATCCAAGGAGAGGCAAAAATATTGTATTCAATAAATATTTTCATTTGCTTCAGTTATATTGCTGCATGCTGAATCTCAGGCCGGAGAATTCTGGTTAGCCAAAGTGTAGGCTTTTGCACAGTGATGTGCACTGAAATGTAGCTAAAAAAGTTCTGAAGTGTTGTGAACATTTTTATTAGTAAAACATCCTAACCTGAGAGGACCCTTTTTCATCTCATTTTAAGTCTGGAAGTTAAAGAAGGAAGAAAAAAAACAAATAACCCAACCCTCTCCAAAATTAAGGAGTATACTGTGGTTATTTTTCAGCCTAATTTGAAAATTTAAACTTACACTGTGTTATATGACTATAATTTTGCAACTGGGATTTTACTAATCTAATATCAAAATAGATTAATATTTTTATTTTAAGAGGATTTCTTTTCTGTTTATTTGTTAGCATTTCATTAAGTTAACCTAAAACTATCTAAAATTCTAGTATCTGAGATGTCCACCTGTAGCTATGGATAACACTGGTTCAATAACTAATTCTGTAATTAGAAAAAATTGTCTTCTACAGACCAATCTTGCTTTATTATTCATGGTGTTGATACAACATTGTGGTGCAACTTAAAGAAGTTCACATCCAAAATAACATGCAAATGTTATCATAACATTACTTGTCAGAGAGATGTACACTGCATATAAAGAGGTAAAAGTGACAAGATGCCATTAAAATGCCGCTGAGGTTCAGAAATGAAGTTCAGCCAGAACAAGTGCAAAGTCCTACACTTTGGAGTAACCCCAGGCACCAGCACTGAATGGGAAGTGACTTGCTGAGACGTGCCCTGCAGAAGAGGTCCTGTGCAGATGGTGGTGGATGTGTGGCTGAACATGAGCCAGCAGTGCATTCCCACTGGGAATAAGGCAACCAGCATTTTGGGCTGCTTTACAATGACCATGACCAGCAGATAAAGAAGCCTCCTATAGGCTTCCCAAGCATGCTATGAAAATGAATGGGTTTTGTCCAAGATATTGTCAAGTTTGTGCATCTTCCAGACACGTTGATAACTAAAGTTAATCAAAAAAGAGCACCCGGTAGCATTCTGATTATTCATCGTTCATTACACTAACTTCGCAACTTAATTTTTTCTTTGTTGTTAGGTGAAACTCAATCAGCAGCACCGTGGTTACTTCTTTATGCACAATTTGAGATGTTTTAGTGCATGTCATGGCTTTATAGTAGCTCTAGGATATAATTTCTCTGACTTGTAGCTGCCAGCTGTGAAGATCTGAGCCACAATGAAGCAGTGTAACAGGTTGCCCAAAGAGGTTGTGGAATCTACATCCTTGGGGTCTTTCAAGATCAGACTGGATAAAGCTTTAAAGAACCTGGTCTGAATTCATGGTTGACCTGATTTTGAGCAGGGGATCAGGCTAGAGACTTCCTGAGGTCCCTTCCAGTCCTGTGACGCTACATCTTCAGATTTAATTCAGGTGTCTTGGCTATCCTAGGATTATCCAGAATTGCATTAGACACATATGTTTAGGCAACTAAATAATGGAAAAATATCAGCTTGAACAGGGCAAAAACAAAGTTATAACTGCAAACGAAATGGTATTTTACAGGCACAATGCTCCTGAAAAGGGAAGCCTTCAGGTCTAAGCCGTTGTCTCAGGCACAGCTAGCAAGAAGAGTAAACATGGTAGACTGAGAGATTCTGTATGAAATCTGAGTTCTAATAAGATAGATAAACATCTCATCAAGATATTATGTGGAAGAGGCATGTATTGTTTAGCAGTGCTTATAAAAAAGACTAGGTTGGATAAAATCCTAAAAACAAATGTGTAGATAAATTCCCCTCACACATACATTTTTCCTTCTCAGAGCTGCTTCTCCTTAAAAAGGATTGCAAGCAAATGCGATCCAGCATTGCAAAAGTTGACAATCTCAATTGATGTCAGTTAACACAGAATATTGTAGGGCTACTGCTGCAGTTCATTATGCAAATTGCTGTAGTCCCAAGGAAACCAACTCTTTTATGCAATTAAATTGTTTACAAGCCTATTTAAATCTTAATAAAGGTTTAGCCTGGGTGCTTTTTTGTTTCTGCTGGCACTAAGCATTTAAGCAGGATTTTTCTGTTATCCATAGGACCCACACATATTTGTGAGCTGTATGCTGTGGAAGAGATTGAATTGCTTATTTCTATGCAGGGATTCTTTCCTGTATTCAAATGAGTTTTCAAGCCATGAACCACATTTCCAGGGTTTAAGAAAAATTAAAACATTAAGTAACCACCTCATGCAATTTTGCCAGCAATATACAAATATCAGACAGCTCAGTACAGAAAATTTGATGTTTCCTTAAATGTTGCTGTATTTCTTTTATGTATTAAAAAAGTGGAATGAATGAGCTACATATATTTTCAAAATGAGAATTTTTTGGTCTGTAAGGATTTTAATAGTAAATGAATGGAACTTTTAACCAATAAAAAAGACTTGGTAAAAAAACCAAATCTGCAAACTGATTGTGTTTTAATTAGGAGAAGGGAATTCATTAGCTACTTCAACATTTTTGTGTTTTTCTGTATAAGAAACAGCTAGCTGAAAATAAGAGGCAAAGTCCATCCTTTATATGTTTTTTTTTTTCAGAAATCTAATCTCAAAATTTTTAAAAAGAATATGTCGAGTCTGTAAGCTTGATTTGAATAGAATGTGAAACAAAAGAAACCAAAGCCAGAAAGTATATACAAAGTAAAAACCATGCACACACATACACAACAAAAACATGCTGATGCCCACCCCCTCTTTTCCCCACATCTCACATTTTAAAGCAAATATAAACTGCTACATTTTGAAAGGTGCCTGGGTCACAAAGAAGATTATGCCAATATATTTATTCTTTACTTATTCTCTCATTGTGCAAACTTCTCATTCCTTTTGTTATCATGTCCTACCTTCAACAGAGATAATATCCTCTTCATTTAAATCATATAATTCTGCTTCTTAGCTTGACTGAGACCGAATTTATCTGAAAGGTGTGCGTTTCAGTCCTGTCAAACCAAGAGTGTCATAACCTTATACATAATTTTTGGGTCTGAAGTTTTTAACAAGAGGCTTTGTGGAAAAGAGAAGTGACACCACTATTAATTTCCTTTAAAAATAAAAGGACCATTACCTAACTCCCTTTAGATTACTTCAATATTAAAGGGCAGGAAATCATTTTAGGCTGGCAGTCCTGACCTTGTACAGATGCCGAGGTCTTCCTGTTCAGTACATACGATAATTCATTGAATGTAGCTTACAATGTATGTACACTGTTGGTATGTTACAAGCAGAGCCAGCATGGTGCTGGGCATGCACAGAAAGACAAACCTTTAGGTACAGTCATGCCATGCTTCCCTTTTCCTCAGGACAAGGGAATACACCTAGAAATATCTCAAGGCATCTGCTGAGTTTACATAGTTGCAGACCAATTTTTTTTTTCATTATTCTTTTGTGCTAGGGTTTCCAAACAGAATTAGACCTCTAAATGTTTTAGATATCTAATTTTTTTTTTGTATCTGACCCTTAAACATGCAGACACTAACTAGGACAGAATGAACTTTGTCTCAGATAAATAGAAACCAAGAACTCTAAATAATCCCAGGAAAAGGCTAAAACTGAACAATTAATCTAGTACTAAAATAATAATAAAAAAAATTATTAACATCTCTATTATTCTCATGAATGAACAATTTAAAAAACATTGATTTATTGATTTAATCTTAATTATGACCTTCATTTGGTCACTTCATTAACACAGCTTTAATTAGCTGATTAAAATTGCAGGATATGAGCTTAGTATATTGCTTTCTGTAGTGCAGCTTGATCTTTTTCTAAATTCATAAAAATTAAGCAGAAATACCTGATTCCATCACACTCCAACGATGGTAAAAACCTCAGGGACATCAGGTTGCTCTGGATAGGAATGAGTAGAAATTAGTATGTCATTGGATCCTGCTTTCAAATGTAAATCTCGGTAATTCAAATTGCCAGGAAAGAAGTGAAAAGAGCTGTGAAAATAAGCCCACTACTCTGAATTTCAACCCCTTTCAGTCCATTATCCCACCAACAGCGCTTAGATCTGTCTGCCCTTGTCTTTGCAGTCCGTGATGGGACACACCTTTTCAATAGGAAGGGCAACCACAATAATATCCATTAAAGCTTTAACTTTGTTGGGACTGTCATATGGTTTTCTCATCCATTGCGGATTCTTCGTTGCTGAGCCTGTGCAGAGACCTTTTCTTGATTCAGAAATAGGTTGCCTTGTCTCACTTTGCCTACCTTTTTTCACATTTGTTGTAATTTAACATTTTTCAGATTTGCACTACTCTTATGAATGTGGTTGAAACTGGAAAATATGTTCAATATTAAAGAAGTGCCAGATGGACTAATAAGGAAAGAATGACCTCATAAGCCTCATTTCTTTAGGGAATTAGGTAAAAAAAGCTCGGTCAGGGTCCTTTTTTCTACTGCAAAGTCTACAAGGTTGTGAATAATGTTAATAAAGACATTTGTGTTTGCTTATACTTAAAGTAATAAACACATAGTGCTGTGTGCTAGGCTTGGTGGAGCATATCTATTTCTTCCTTACCTATTCTTGTGTCTTCCTTTGCTCCTTTTTCTTTGGACCTTCTCATAAATGAAATTGCAAAATTTGATCAGAGGCTATTGGTGAAGTTCACACTTTGAAAAGCAAAAGGAAAATATTAATAATAAAATTAACTAATAGTGGAACTCTTTAGTGATGTATTTGGACAAAACTTATTTTTTTTAATAAATAATTGATTTCTACTAACTGAGTTTCTTCTCGGAAACTATTAAATTCTAGCAAAATTTTTTAAATGTCACATTTGCTTGTAGATTACTGGTATTGAGATCATTAAAGTCTCAGGAAATTAAGGTTATAAATCAAATCTGACACCTCATGGTAAATCTTCATCACTGGATGCCATAATAGTAAAAATTCAATTTGAAAAGCCAAAATATGGAGTCTAAGCAATGAGTCTAAGCTGGGTTTTTTGTTAAAAGATTTCTTTGTTAGTTATTTTTCTTCTTCTTGTTGTTTTTTTTTTTTTCTTCTGATGGTCAAGGTCCCAGCATAGAATCATAGAATGGTTTAGGTTGGAAGGGACATTTAGAGGCCATCCAGTCCAACCACCCTGCAGTGAGCAGGGACATCTTCAGCCAGAGCAGGTTGAAGATGAACATAGATATTAATATATTGAATTAAATTAAATAGTAACTAACAAATGAAAGCATTAGTATTACTACAAAAGCTGTCATGGTAAATGTTATTATACCAACCCCACTAAGATCAGCTAATTCAAATACTTCATTCCTCCCTCTTTTCTTTTGGGACTAACCTAATATGAATTGATGTGTTGAATCAAACACATAAAAGCACTGATTTTCTTAGTTTTTTTTTTTTCTCTGTCAGATCCACTTTTATTCTTCTATTTGTGAAAATAGATATCTCATGGCTCTGTGCTCATGAAATACTTTCTCTCTCCTTCTTCAGCTCTCCCCACATCATAGACACACGTATGGGTTTTTTCTCTTCATTCTGTTGAAATGAGAATTCAGTTTGTTGAAATGAAAATTTTTGTTGAAATTCTGTTGAACTTAGTGAATTGCTTCAGCTCCCCCCACATTACAGACGCATGTGGGCACATGCATTATCATAAAGGGTGGAAATGTAGGAAAAGAGCTCTAGTACCTCTCCAGTTGAAATATCAATGCACTGTCCAGCCTGTCTCATGGTCCACAGACCAAAGCTATTATGATTATGAGCAACTGTGATCCATTGCTTCCCTGTTTTCTTCTTTCTTCTCTAGCAGGGAATTATGAAACGAGAATGAGGACTTTTCCTAGCTTGTGCTATTCTCATTCTGGATGCTAAAGGCTTTCTTCTCTTTTTGGAGCCTTCAACTAGGTAAAGATGGCAATGAAAAACAAAACATCTCTAAAATGACCGCAAATATATTACACACCAATTGACTAGTGGACCTCTTACGGAAATCAAAGCATGGAGCTCTGAAGTCTGTTGCTTTTATTTAGGACAAGTGCAGAGGTAACTGGCATCCCCTTTTGCAAAACCATCAGTAGGGAGAGCACTTGTGTAAGTGGAAGAACCGGGTTCAGCACTTTTTGATATTAGAGAGGTTCCAAATCCAGTCCAGAGGGCTTTAATAGCAAAGTAGCCTGGATAAGGAACCTTACCTCTGCCTCCTGTTCACTGTGTAAGAAAAAGAGGGACCAGAATAAATTTGGCTTTCCAGCCTAGTGGTGAGGGCATTTACTGTGAAGTGAAGCCTGTATTCAGTCTTGCCTTCAATCAAAACCATTGTAAAAAATGTAAAAGATGCAATTCTGGGAGTAAGTGCTTGAACATTGATTTCTTTCTTCCTGGGGCATTCCCTTTTGAAACTCTAAAGGAGCCTACCCTGAATGAAATCTATTATAAATGCAGGTACTCGAGGAAAAACTATCACCTTACGCTTCGGGAATGCCCTAAAGTAGCAGCTGTCTGCAGTTCCTTGGAGTGGTTGAACATGAATTGGGCCTATTGTACTTAAGGTCGACAGCAAAAACAGACACAAAGGCAGGTGATCTTGGGTAATTCTCAGTGTAATATGACAGGATATACAAAAGTCAAGAAGGAAGGTCCTTGGAAGTAAAACATCTTGTTAAAATTCAGACAACAGGAAAATGGCAGAATCAGGTAATCAGTCTTCTTGAGGTCTCATCTGTGCCATGAGACTGCCTAGGACCACAGTTGTTCTGACAGCACAATGAACTCTAACTGATCACTTATTTTGATGAATTTAGGGTTTGAGTAGGTCCATGAATGTACTTCCACTGGGTTTAGGAAGAAGCAGTGGTTTTCAGAAGCGAAAAATTTGCCCCTTCAAATATAAATTTAAACATTAAGGGATTTGAGATACTTTTTGCTATGCCCCTAGGTATCTTCATCATAATGTAATAAACCACATATATGTTCTCTGCAGGTTAGGTTGAACTGGATATCCTAAGCTGAATATGAAGAGTGATTGGTACTTGAGAGTATGAATATATTTGCACAAAGATCAATGGTTGCACAACATCAGACAATGTGAAGTACTTGGTGGAAATTGGAGGCTTTTCTCAGCATTCCTTACACCCACAGTTAGAACAAAATCTAAGGATTATCATGTCCCATAATTCCTCTGCTTGATTCTCAAGCAAAAAATATGCTAAAGATAAAAATGTGGCAATATATGCAGTTATTCTTTAATATATTTTTACCTGAACTGAGCTTACTGTACACAAGCATACTTACAATTTCTACATGGATAATACTAGAATTTTATGCATTCAGTAATTCTTCACTGAATGAGTTTTTGAACATCATTGCTGAATTTATAACTTTATGATACCTGAAGAAAGATTCTAGCTGACACGAAGGAGGAAGTCAGTTCACCAACATTTGCATTTCTATTTATCTCAGTGTTTTAACCTGCTCTGTAGTGCCAGGAGGACAAAAGATTAAGACTACTTGTCCTTATCCTCTGCTGACTACCCTTACATATCTGTCATTAGAACAGTGTACCCAGAGAAGTGGAGGGAGAAATAGAAAAGAAAAAAAAAGAAAAAGGACTATTTTACTGATGTAGTCATAATTATATCAGGAACTTAAAATAAGAGAGTGACCACCATCTCCTGAGAACAACTATTTAATTCCTTTGGGGCTGCCCAACTTCATGGCAGTGATGGGATAGATGCCATCTCCACAAGCTAATTGTGCTGTTTTCTAGTGTTGCTTGGATGTTTCTGCAGTTCAGGGATCTAAATACTGGATATGACTTGAGAGGTATCTTGGCATATTGAGCTATAATAAAAGGGTTTGAAATAGCTTTCTGGCTAGATAAAATAACCATGGGCAGATGTGGCTCTGTATTTCCCTCTTTGTCTCCTTCGTATCACCATATTTAAGTTAGCAGACACAAAATGCAGTAGGCTACCGTGCTATGAAAATCCTCTTTCTATGGTCTCTGACCAAAGTATCTTTTTACACTTATTAGAGTCAAAATAATAGTCAGCTATGGGGCCAGGAAAGCATACTCCTTAACATGGGCTCTTTCTGCATGTTTTCCCCTACTCTTTATCTAAAATATATGTGACCTTCTAGTGTCATCTAAGCATATCTCATTTCATTCCTAGTTGAAGCAGAAGTTGCTAGTAACTTAATGTCTCCTCTCCTCTACTCACACTACCATGTGGTTATGTCAACACTACCTTCATATCAGTATCAGGATATGTTCTGAATTCCGCAAGTGAAACGGTGTAGGGCAGTTTCCACCCAATAGATGTAAGATCTAGAGCCTTGTGCTAGGTAGTCTCCAGATGTTCCCAGCTTCTCTTTCTGAAGGAACTACGTGGTTCATTCTGGTATAGATGCTGCCTGTGAATTAATCTCTATGGAATACAGGAAACCATGGGCTGGTACTCTGCTTTTCAATACTGAACCAAAGACCCTTTAAGCACAAAACTTGTCATTTGGACAGATTTTGGAGTTTGGTTTAGTTTTCTCTAACAGACTTTCAAGAGTCAGGGTTGTACAGGAGCTTTGATTACACTATCTCATATTTCCTCTTAACTGCAGTTCTCTGACTCTTTCCATGTAGTCCGTGAATACATGACAAATTTCAGGTTTCAGTCTTATCAATTTGACATTTTCATGAATGCTTCAGTTTAATCATGGTATGAAAGTGCTCAGGTCATGAGCAACAAGGTGCCAATACAGCTCCAAATATCTGAAGTGTACCCAATAACTTTCCTCTCAGACATACAGAAAAACATCCTTCTCTTTTCACAGTTCTACATAGTCATGGGTCTTCACCAGGGTCTGTGGCTGGGAGATGCAGCTGCCAAACAAAACATATTTCTGCAAAGGGAAGGGATTTTGTGGAAATAGCTTAATCTATCCTGTAGAGCTGCACCTTGACACATACGATGACTTAGACTGTCAAATAAATGGTTTTGATGATGTACAGTTTGAAGCTCCTTTCAGCAATATGTAATTCGTTTAGTCAAAACCTTTAATCCATCCCAATGACAAAACTCCCTCTTTAGTGTATTGTTTAGGAGCTATTTTCGCTACTCCCCCTACACTTCTGCAGGGGACATAGGAGGAAACTGCTCAAGTTTTACTAGAGACACAATGGGTGTGTTCAAACAGTATTTGTGTGAATCTGTAATGGGTCATCTGCTTTTTTGCTCCAAGAGCTACAGATTATGTTTTCAGGAATTCTAACTTGCTGAAGTTTTGAACACCTTTTAAGGTTTTGAAATTTGGTTTTGCTTCTCAGTGGAGTAAAACCAATACTTTTAACAGTATTCATGATTTTGAAATGTTTCAGTTTCAATAAAGCAATGTATATTAGCTACATTTAATTGCTTTGAATATATTATTTCTATGTTAAGCTAAATATGTCTGTTTATGTTTTTTCAGAAGAATATAAGGGAAAAATCCCTAATTGTCCTCAAAGGGAATAGGAATTTGTTGTCTAGAAACTATAGACATCTTTGAAACGTCTGTTAAGGATGTCAACAACAATGCCTAAGTAACATACATTGTTTCATGCAAGAAAAAAGTAAGTTTTGAGAAGGTAGTTTTAATGGCAAATGTGTAAGAGTATGGTATCATGGTGTAAACAAACACTAAACCACTTAGAAAGCCCATGGATTAGGATCTGGAGCAGTAGTATAGTCTCACGGTGATTTCACACCCATTGACTTGAGGTGGGAATATTTATATTGGCTTTGGGATGCAGGAGAACACACTGTGTCATAGCAGTTCTGCCAGTAAATGCGGATTGTGCAGAGCAGTGCTCGATAATCCCTTTTCAGTTCTCTGTATTGCCTCATACAAAGTTTAGCAAAGCCAATACAGTGGCTACTACTCGTGACAGGTGTTAATGCAACCCTAGGGAAGGTCAAGAATCCTGCTGAAGATTTAGTGCTAACACTTAATTACACAAGAATATGTCTTCTGGAGTACCGGCATGTCAAATATTATGCTTAGCCCAACTTACCCATGTGCTCTACTGTACTCTTATGGGAATAACTAATCCTGAAATACACAAGGTAGCATAAAAAAAGCTTCATATAGAACTCCTAACACACTTGATGCCATTAACTCTTAAAATTCACTACAACAGAATATTTTTAAAAGAAATAATTTATTTTTTAAAGAAATACATAAGCATACGTGACTAAGCACTGCTTCTGCATGTCCACAAGTTAGGGTAATGCTAAGCAGCCTGTTAAACCTTGTGTTTCAGCATTCAGGGATTATGACTTCAGTCAAAAGAAGGCATTTTCCCTGGTTTAGTATTAGATAACATTGGGAATCAGGAAATATTAATCAGAAATACTAGATATCAAATAGGTCTGTCACTGCGATTCTATTCTCACATTTTAAGACAAATGACATGTCTAAAGTGGGGTTAAGGTTGGGAGGCAATGATATGAAGAAATCAAGTTTCTTCTCCTTGTTCACATGGACAATGTGTGGAAGGTCTCAGTAACAGTTTAAGACCTACTGGGACTTGATCAAGTGGTTTGAACAGTAACCTTCTATTCTAAAAGTCACTGCATTACAGCACTGTGTATCGCATGTAAATCCATACAGCAGACACATTCAGCTCAGGATTTGTCTGGCACCTGTCTTAAATGGGCAGTGTCTATCCAGCATTTTTTTCAGCTGGCCCTCTAACAGGATACTCATGATGATAGTAAGAAGCTTCACTTTCCCTTGTAGAGCAAATAAATGGAGCATCACAAATTTTATGTATCCACCTATTTCCCTATATTTCCCTCTCTTGCCTGTTGGAGAACAAATAGGCAGTGGCATCTGAGTTTGACAAACTCCATTTTAAATGGATTAATAATCTAGAGAAATGTGCAAAATTATTCCATTATTCCTTTATTGTCAATAGTTGAAGTAGTTGCATTAAAAGGAATCTGTGTGAAAAAAAATGAACGTGAATCAAGATCTAAAAAAATTATTTCAACAAGCAAAGATAAAAGATTTTCTAGTGTAGTTTGTGCTGAACTGCTGACATACCTATATTTATATTCAGTGATGACTAAAAAAAAGGATCTAAAAATAAACATTGGGAAAACCTGAGATTTGACACTTTAAAAACAGTGGTCAAAATTAGTATCCTGAAGTCATGAGGCCTTAATGTATGTGACTGAACAGTTGCTGTTATTGGAATATACTGATTTATCGCCTTATGCAAGGTGTAAAAGTAAACTCAAAAGCTGTATAAAAACATCTCATATGACAAAAAATAGAATTTTATTAGATTCTTTTTACATTGTAACATTTAATATCCAGAAATTGGACAGGAAAATCGGTTAGAAAGTAATGTTTTAAATCAATTTAAGCCGGTCAATAACATTCTCTTCCTCCCAAAATAACTGGACAAACCAGGTGTGGTAATGTTATTCTCTATGAAAATGACATTTTCAAAAGCTTCAGAGCATTAGACTTTATTGTTATTATTATTGTTATGGGCAGATGTTTTAAAACACTTCAGGTTAGTTGTCATTTATGGATGCCTCAGAAAATAAAACTACTCACAGGCTAAGTAGGTTTTGGAAACATTTACTTCTCTATACTTGAGGGTAAATCTTTTGAAATTAAATTATTAAGTGAATGTAGAACAAATACCATTTACAAAGAAAAACTAAACTACGCTTCAACTTAGGACTATTTACTTCACCATAAGTGTTTTAATCTACAAAATTACATTTATGAGGGAAAAAAAAAGGCTGAAGAGCGTTCAGATGCTGAGACATGCCATGAGAGTCTTCTTTCTAATCCCAGAGTCAAAGAGCTAGCCAAGTCTGTATTTCTACATTCACATTTCATAGTTTTACTTAGTATCGCAATAGTGAAAGGAAGGGCAACAGGAGCTGAAAAAATAGATCAGTCAACAGATATACAAATAGATACAAAGTAAGAAAGCCAAAAGAAGGAAAGAAAAATATGTGATTTTAGAGAACTCTATCAGATGTTGTGTAGTGGGTCCCTTCTCTGACAAATCTCCTGGTCATAGGAAATTCTAACTATAAATTCTCCTTTCTGTTTTTCTCAGAAGAATAGATAATGGGGAAAACAGTACATACAATCCCAGATTTTAGAGCCATCTGCAGGTACTCGGCTGGGGGATCTTGAAAAATGAATTTGGAAGCCTTTTTGGCTTTGCCTAGATACAAGCCAACACCTTACTAAATCCTGACATCTTTAGTAGGTTGCAAAGGTTGCAGTTGAGGACTCAGCGGTGAAACCACTTGCAGAGCAGCTGGTGTAATCAGTGGGAGGTTTATAACTAGAGCTGCTGCAAAGTAAGGGAGAGACTGGAGAAAAAGAAGCCTGTTACTAGCCTGATCACTGATCTATGGTCCCCCAGGCAGGCACAGCCCCCCTCCCTCAATGTTAATGAAAGGTGGAGGGAGCACTGTAGAAGACCTTCATTCAGCAGTTAATTTTGGCAAGTAACATTTTTAAGGCAAGAAATAAGCAGCTAAGATTCTGAATGCAGTCATAAACTACCAGCTAAGTGAGGTAACACAGGGGCTGAAACACGGTACTGGACCTTGCAGCTTTATTGAAGACGGTGCAGAGCTTTTGGATAAGCTCTGGAAACAGCAGAGACAGTGCAGAGGGCTGCCAAGAGGGGAAATCACTAAATGAGACAAGTCTTGCTATGAACTCATGTTTTGTTTGCATAGAAACTAAAGTGGCAAATGAAACTAATCACCAAATATGAGAATCCTGCCCTGTAATGGACTATTTACCCTCAGGGCAAAAGTAAGAACATTTTTTTTTTATGTTTCATGTATTCTTTGATAGAACTTTTGTAATTTTACTCTTTTAGCTCTTTGAAGAAAAACAGCTCTTTCTAAACCCTGAAAGACAAATATTGGGAACCGTAACACGTAACTCTAATAGGTCTTAGCGACTAAGGTAGTTTTAGCCTCCAGCCTGCAGCATATCTAGTGCACTGTTATTATGTCCAAAGCTGGGTGTCATCCAGCACTGGAAGCTCCAATAGTTGCAGCTCATTTATTAATAATGAGAAGTTGTTTCAAAGGTGTAATGGCGTGAGAGAGGGAGATTGAAGGGAGCTCAGATTTTGGGGCAGCTGTGATGTCTTCAGGTAGCAAATACCCAGGAGAAAACTGACTCCTTGGAGGAGAGACAATTGCTCGTGTCAGTGTTCCCTTGCTGGGTCCTGCCCCCAGCTTCCCCCTGCACATCCCAGCTTGTGGAGAGGAGCATAGCTAGATACAGGCAGGACTGGAGATTAAAGTTGTATGGATTCCTAACTGGTAAGAACACTAATGCATGCTGGAAATGAGTAAGTTTCCAGGGTTCACGGACATCAACTTTCAAACATCCTTGAGGCTGTGACTATGTACACATGAGGATGGCTGTGGAGTGGTGAAGCCTTCTCTTGCCTTGAAAACAAAGGCAAGAAAACAATGAGTACATTGAGTAGCTGTGATCAGTTTTCCAAGTTAAGGCACCCAAACTAGCATTCAATACCTCTCATCTGGTTCAGTACCTCTACTTATTCCCGCCCTTCAGCCTTTACTCAGGAAAAAGTTTTGCTGACCTTGAGGGCAGTTTTGCTGAGCAGCAGCCTGGAGAGGTAACTTCCATACCTATTAATGCGGCAAGTCTTACAGAATACCTCCTCCACATTCCCTTCAATTACACCAAAGCCTGTAAAAAGAAGAGTTTAATTTCTTTGACACACACTGCTTCAGTTGCTGGCATGACAAGTTGTTTCTCATTGAAGCTCTCTAAAATACTATTGATTTTGGCAGAATGGCTAAAAAGAGCTACTATCTGCTTCTTATCATCTTCCATAGTCAGATTGGCTTCGGAATCACAGGGTTTTCACTGGCAATTTCAAATAACAGGCAACACACATTTCGCAGTTTAGGTCCAATTATGTTTTGCCAGAGAATACAACTCTCCTTTTTTCCCACTTAAGATGACTCAGATTGCCCTGCCATTTTCAGCTTCTCCAGTGAATTATTGCTGGTGTCATTTTTGACAATGTTCTATGCGTAAATAGACTCTGTACCCAGGAGATGTGGCTCCCTTATCTGAAGAGCAAAGGACAATTCATTGTTCACCATCTCATAAAACTCTTTTGTCTTTAGTAGAACAAATACAGATAAAAAACCAAACTGCCTACTCTTTCTTATGTGTTATTTTTTGAAGCCCTTTCAGTGGTGAAGTTTCCTTTGTGAGAATACCAAAATGAAATATCATGCAAGTAAAGAAGAGAACAGAAATACACCAGTCTGCTGACATATTTGTGTAAACTTGTACAAGTCACAAACAATGGAATCTGAGTATGATTTTCTTTTTCTGATAGGCATTTGATTTATTTGATTTTCTGTTTACAAGATGTCTTCTGTTTTATAGCTGGAAAAAGGAGAAAGATTCTGCAGACAAATGCTTTGCAGCACAGGACTGAACGATCTGTACTCTTCAGCAGAGGTTTCCTGCAGGCTCACTCAGATGGGAGTTGTCTCCTCTTCTCTGTAGAATAACAGGGCCCAGACAGAAGCAAGGCAGGAAATGACAGCAGGACCATCATATCCTACGTCAGGTTTGTACCGTGTAAAAAGCCAGGTTATCATGTCATCTAACACCTGAATATGAGTAAAGATGGAAGAACATGGCTCTTTGGTATAAGCCAGCTACAATATAAGTGAGAAAATATTGCTCTTTTGACTTCCATCCTTAGTTCAAATTGTGGGAGTGAGAGGGATGTGCTCGACCCCTTGACCAGACTGGCGGTGGTTTGGTGCACCACTGAAACTCCTGTAGGTTCAATTTGCTCTCTGAAAACCCACAAAGCAACAGAGTGGCACAGTGGGCATTAATGCATATGAGCTTGGACCACCAATCATGCAATTAACACATGAATAAAGGGTGGTTTTTCCAAGACTCATTTATCAAGGAACAAAGGAAGTCGCGGGTACAAGGAACCTTCTGCACACTTTTTCCATTGCATGCAATTTGACTACAAGCTAACCATTTTATCCCATAAACATGACAGCCTAAGTGAGCCTTCTTTGAGCTCTCCTTGCCAGGCAGCATGGCTGCATGGTGGTGATCAACCTTTGAGCTGGGACAACTCTCAGGTTTGCTCCTCGGGGCAGAGAGACCTTTTACCAAAGACAGTTCTCTGGTAAGTGACGGATATCACATATAACCTTGTAGTATGGTAACTTTGATCTTGTCTTGGTAACTCTGAATGCTGAATCTATGTTAATGAAACATTACATAAACTTTGCATGTACAATCCCTTAGACATAAACTGTTGAGACTAAGATTGGACCTAGTTGCACATTAGCTCCATCAGGAGTTCTAAACTCCTGATGCAAGGGGGTCTACTCTGAACCTCATGACTCGACAAGAGGGTCCTCCTTCTCTTTGCATCACTGGTCTTTCTGGGAATCATTTTATCTTGAGTGTAACTCAGTTTTCCTTTGTATGTTTCTTTCACGCAGTAATTAATAGAGTGAACCTTGCCATCGAACTTTAAGCTGCACTTTTACAACATCATATTAAAACCACTTTTGCTAATACCTTTGTCAGTGATTCCTTAAGCATTCTAAATCATCCATTCATGACAGGGAGCTCAGCTGGGTGTCTCTAATCCCCAGTTTTTAGAACAGTGGTTGGTAGGTAGGTGTGAATGAAAGCAATGGCAATAGGAATGAACCGTATAAATCCTTTACTGTACAGACGAGACCTGAAGTCCATGCAGTCTTAAACTACATCAAGCACTCTGTAAGGACAATGGAAAGCAGGTTCAGCGATATTTATAACTCTCTCATATACTTAAGATCACATTTATCCCTTGTCTTAATTCTGATTTTGCAGCACTCTTACTTCACAGGAAGTCAAGTAATTCAGGGAGTATTTTTCAGCCCCAGGATGAGCTGGGGAATGTCCCACTGGGCAGAAATGAAGACGGCTTGCCCCCCTGGCAGTCACAGAATCACAGACTGGCAGGGGTTGGAAAGGACCTCTGGACATCATCTTATCCAGCCCCCCTGCTTGAGCAGGTACATCTAGAGCAGGGGGCACAGGACCATGGTCCAAGCAGGTTTATAGTATTTCCAGAGAAGGAGACTCTGGGCAGCCTGTTCCACTGTTCTATCACCCTCAAAGCAAAGAATGCTCTTCTCATATTGAGGTGGAACTTTGTGTGTTCCAGTTTGTGCCCATTGTCCCTTGTCCTGTTCTTGGGCACCACTGAAAAAAGTTTGGCCCCATCCTCTTGACAACCACCCTTTTGATATTTATAGGTATTGATGAGATCCCCCCTCAGTCTTCTCTTTTCCAGGCTGAACAAAACCAAGTGTCTCAGCCTTTCATTATAAGGGAGATGCTCCAGTCCATGATCACCTTCACAGCCCTTTCCTACCTGAACTGTTATCTGCGATGTGTAACCAACCATACTTTTACTGAGTGAATAACAAAAAGTGGCATTAGTATTTTACTGAAAAAAGATTCTGCCTTCATAAACTGTCATTGTGATTTGATTTATTGATGAATACGTGGGAGCACTTCCCAACAACAGCACAGAAGAGTTTGCAGGAGCCACAAGAGCACTAGTGTTTAACAGGCCACAAAACACCATGCAACAGCAGTGCTCCAACAACAATATTCTTTAGCTATAAGGGAACATCATGGTGAGCAATGGTTTATGAGAATGATCGAGTAGGAAAAGCTCTTTTTTTAGGGGTTCTTTTTTGAGGGTCATAGGATGGGTGTCACATTGCAATTTATTCTAATTTTTAAATTTCCAACATACCATGAAATTGTTGTATGTTCTCGCACATCTGCAGCCACTTAGGAATTTATAGCTGCAGTTACTTTTCATACCTTAGACATCTCCTGTTTCACTGCAACAGTGGGGTGCACCCCAGATCACCTTGCTTATATTGGCTATTAATGTTATGGAGACTATCAAAGTCGTGGGTGCGAATGGCAGTTGCACACACGTGCCCTAGCTATTTACTTCCACTACTGTATCATGAGGGCTGCGCTTTGGGTGTAACACCAAAGTCACTCTGTTCATCACACAAGAAAACATACTGAAACAAAAGGCACTGACAATTTTAAAAACTCGCATTAAAGGATATGAAAAATTAAACATCTTCTGCATTGGTTCGTCAAGCTTTCTTTCTAACACAAAATCACATATCAACACATGTAAAAGGATAAATTAATTACATTAAGGAAAATGTGTAACATTATTTATAACATTCTGATTGAGGTACTAGAGACTGTAATGTGTCATCTTGTAAAGAGATCCCTTGACCAATTAGGGGGAAGGTTTTGGTAACAACCTTTTGCATTCACTCTCTTTCTGTCTCCTTTATAAGCCATTAATGGGTATATCAGAGAAAAAAGTAGCCCCATAAGATTCAGCTTTGGAAAAGATAATCTGAGATCATCTAAGTTCATGTGCCATTAGCGTGGAATTGTTCTCTATAGCATAGTTTAAGAAGCTTTATTCAGTCTAATGTTAGGTAACTCAAGCACAGAATTATTTTTCTGTTTCTCCACAGGCCTCATCACTAACTACGTGGAGGGTTTAAAAGGAAATAAATAGTTTTTTCACTTTCATTCTACTGCTTTTGATTTTCTATAACCTACTGCCTAGGATGATCTGTAGGTTCTTTCCTTTATGTGAGTCTATTTAAACGACTTTCCAAATACATTGTTGCAAACGGGGAACAGAAAGATAGAGATTAGGGTTGTTTTGTTTTGTTTTGTTTTTCTAATTTAATTAGAAGATATCAGTTCATTTCCTTGCTGATATTAGAAAATTCAAGTAAAATTCTGTTTACTTATATGTATACACACACACACGCTTCTCTTCAGTCTGCTGTAATGGTAAGGATCATGGAGTTTAGGCCCTATTTCTGTTTGAAAATCTGAAGTAATGATACATTATAAAATGCATATTTATAAGGTTACTTGTGTTTATTCTTCCATCCAGTTTCTGAGAAGTCTTCAATGATTGACATGAACATTATATGACGGTGGGCAGTCACCGAAGTTCTTTCTGGCCTTAGAAACACAGGGTTCTCATAGCAGACAGACTCTAAAATACCTCCAGCTTGTGAGAATCACTGTGTAGTCAATGGGACAAGGCAAAAAGAGCAAGTAAAAGGTTTACGTTAAGCATCTGTTCTCTACTGCCCTACAGTAAAACTTCTCTTTCCAGGCTACCCCCAAGAGACTAGCATAAGATAAACACATACCTCCCAGTAATTCTGCTAATTATAACCATCATAGAAGTCTCCGGTCCAATCTTGTTTGCTCCTTGTTTAAATTGATTGCTATTAATATTCTATTATTATTTCCTAAATATTTTTTTTTGCACTCTAGATCCATCTGTGAGAACCCATGAACTCAGTCCAAAGTAATAAGAGAAGTCCCTTCTAACCATAGCTCAATTTCCTTTTCACATTGCTTTATTCCTCTCCTGACCTTAACATGGAAGAACTATAATTAAACATATCTCAGGTGTTTGTGTAATCATGCCGTAGTCACGTATTAGGCATCAAAAAACGCTACCCAGGCTTTAATTCATCATAGAGGTACCATGCACAAGCTGCTATCTATCACACATTACTGTTATTTTTAATTAGATTTTCTGGTCATATATTGGTAGTTATCATATCTTGAAAATTGAACTGCTACAACATGTTCTTCTCTAGAAAGATAGAATCTAGCAGAGGTGCTTTTAATTATATTCTCAAATTAGGTATCTCTGGATCAGTTTAATGGTAAAATTGAATATACTCAGGAAGTCAGCAAACGGCAGAAGACACTGAAGTGTTGAAACAAAACAGAACAAGAAGGAAACAGAAAGGACAACTGTGTATAAAGTAGTAGATAAAAGACAAAAAAGGATGGGAAAGAAAAGTACATGACATGAAAGGTAGTAAGTAAAATTATAATGGGGAAGTACAAAGAAATAAAATATTTAGTTTTGATCTGCTGTTCAGTGTTCTTGTGATAAGCACGGTTCACCAGTTTTCATCCACTGAACAACTGGATGTAGACTAGCATAAAGCTGGAACGAGCTCCTCAGTGATCTGATTTGGTGGTATCAATGAAAACTTCCAGATGCTAAGGAGAGAACAAACTGGTGAAAATATGGGAAGAAAGCAATAAAAATTTGTCAAAGCCAAATTTTCTGATGATGCAAACAAACAAACTTCTCAGGCTTCGTAAGATTCTGTCCATATTTATTAATAGAGACTTTCTCTGCAATGTCTACAATACTGTAATATTTGATTAGTATAGTGTTCACGATGAAAAGATATTGGGGAAATTCAATCATTGAATATAAATTATTTTCCAGTAATTTAGGGCAAGGAAGGTCCCTTTTCTTCTCCGGTTGAAATAACTTTTCTTCACTGACCCTCATTTATGAAATTTCTAATTTAAGACTGTTTCTTCATCCCCAGCTTCAGCTTTCTATTTAAGTTCTGGTTAATGTCTTTTTGGCCTTTATTCAGGATTTGCACCCTGTGGCCACCTCAGACTTTTCTAAGGTACTGCTCAGTGTTATGTACAATGCCTGTTCGATGAACTCAGCTGCAGCAAATACATTACCACTTCTCCATGTGTCCATAAGCACTTTGGTCACTGGATCTTGGTGTTTTGGCCTAGGGTCTCGTGAGGAGAAAGGTGCTCAGTTCCACAGGAAAAAGATCATTGAAATGACTGCCAAGGTGTCAAGGTGTCTGGGAAAAAAAAAAAAAAAAAACAACAAAAAAGGAAGATATCCATCCTGGGTATTCACCCAACCCAAAGTTTGGATTAATATTTCATCTTTTTATGAAGACTAAGTTAAAATATTTCATCTACATTTTCTCCCAAACTTTTTAAAAAACCTTCCTCTTCTCTCTTAGTGAATAAGAACTGAAAATTATTTTAATTTATCCATTTTAAATAACTTGACAATGGTAGTGGACATTTTTGCCTAAGAATCTGCATTTCTGCTGTGTCCTTTTCAAAGGATACATCACAGCCCATGCTTGCTCATCCTTAGGTTAAAAACCACATGATTGTATGGCATGCTACAAATGTGTAGTTAGCCACGATACCAGGTGGACATATACAAGTAGATAATCGCGTTTCCTGTAAATGTGGTAGCTCCTGAACTACTAGCAGTGTTATTGCTTAAACACACTACTCATTTCAGCTAATTAGTCCTGCAGTAAATGGGGAGGGAATTGCCATACCAGCAGTGTTAGTGGGAGAAATAGGGCTCCTATAGCAACTCCAGCCTGCTTATGCGTATTTGCCTATATCTATTCTAGCTATATACTAAGCTAACCTGTCTATAATGCTTCCAGGACACAAACTTATAGCTCCACATTGCTTATATAGTGCAATAAATACACACTAAGTCTGGGGGGAGGGGGGAGGATAACTATAAAATCCACTTTAATGAGCACATAAATTTTTTTGGACTTAGTTTAAAAAGCATCTCTAGGCTTCTTGTCCTCGTGGTTTTGCAACAAAAAACCCATATTATTCTTGACAACCCTTCCAATTACCTTGCATACTGATTATTTTATTCTACTGCTTTCCGCATGTGCCAGGAACATGCCAGGCAATGTTTGGTCAGAGAGCAGGTTGAGTTTCCTACCAAAGCACCAGCAAAGTCAAGGGGATTTTTCTGGGAAGATTGACAGTATAGCAGAGCTCAGTCTGAATGTGAAAAAGCACTCATGGGCAAAATAAAACATTACTGAAGTTTCAGGTTAACAGTTAATGATCACACAGTTCTTTGCAGGCAATTACTGCAGTCTTTTTAAAGCCCCTTTCGTGGCTCTTGAAGGCACCCTGGAGGTTTCCTGTGCTACTGGTACCATTTTACCAAGTAGTCAGTTTGCTTACATCTCAAAATGCAAAGTTTAACATTCTCCTTCGGTATTGTGTCATGTAACATTCTCCCTCACAGTCATTCAGCTGAATATGACTTTTATTTTTACAATAAAGGGAAGCAACATCTGAGAATGTTGATACAGTCTCAGAGCACTGAGACCGGTGTCTGAACCAGTTCAAATCTGTGTGTATCTACCACTGGTAGCTATGATTAAAAAAATCATGTATTTATTTTCATTATTTTGGGGGTGTTTGTACTTCTCCATAGGTTCATAGTAAGCAGAGAATTCTTTAGAAAATGACACTAGGGAAACACATAACAAAGACCAGTCCTGTCTTAAATGGAAATGCATGCAATGGAAAAAGATGACAGTGGTTTCTGCACGTGAATTGAGACCCAGAGTGAGCAAATAACTTGTTTAAGGATAATCTTAGCAATGTTTACTGTGCATTACATCCTTTCACAGGAGCCATGCAAATGGGAGAAATACCACCGATGATGATCCTCTGTCCTCCTCGGGTATCTGAGTATGTGTTTGTCCCGGTGCATCACCAAACTGTCTATACTGCTGCCGGGACGCAAATGTACATCTCCAAGTTACATTGAAAGAATCAGGTTATTTCATTCTAGTGGCTGTGTTTTGGGAAAAATCTGTCTCCTCAGCTGAGGACAAGGAAGCAACTCGACTCCCCTTGCTTTAGTCAATGGCGTTGCGACCCTCTGCACCAGCCACACAAAGCTCCTTCTGTTGCCGGTGGTGAGAAATCGGAATTACCAGGGCAAAATTTAATTCATTCTGAAAAGGGTATCTGAAATCAAACTATCTAAAAGCATCCAGCTTGCTGAAAAGACTTGGTGAAGACTATGTTCTTTTTTATATTTTGTCCAAAGGATCACGCTGCATCTGTCTCATAAATGGCTTCCATTTGAAAATATAAACAGTTATAAAGCATGTTTTTGTACTTAAAAAAAGTGAGAGACAGAGAAAAACCTAAGAAAATGGATATCTGATGATCAGCCTTGAATTACAGCTACATCAATGACACCTTACCTCCTGGAAAAGCTTTTTTCTTAAATAAGAGATATTTAATTACGAATTGAACTACAACTTGTAAACAAAATGTCAAAATTGGTATACAGTGGATTTGAAAATAGGTATATCATCCTTCAAGATCAAACACTAACAAAACATCTTTCATTAAATAGTGCTGTATTAATATACATACACATGCACAAACATTTATAATGTATAAAATGCCACCTGATATGAAAATCACAGCATACTTAAGGTTTTTCTGCAATCACTTTTTGAAACAGTATTAGCAGTAGCATTTGGAGTTTCTGTGGACATAGACTACATTTATTTGTCTACATCAATAAAATATAGCACTATTTAACTGCAATCATACACCTAAATGCTTATTATAGGAATTTACAGTTTTTAAAACATTGTGTCTAAAAAAAATCACGTTATTTAGGTCAAAGTATTGCATTTACAATTCACTATAATTTTTTTTCTAACCTTTTTTATTCCTCTATAGATCCTTTGATATCCCATTAACATCGTGAAAAGCAAAGCAACTTTATTTGATTCAAAGCAAGCATGGGGAAGATTTGATTACGAATGTGCTGAAGCAAAAATATGAACTGACACATTATGGTATTTAACATTAATGTCTTAAAAGAGACAGAAATGTTGTTTGCATTTATGTGACTTTGCTGTTTCATTTTGTATGATTGATTAGCTTTTCTTTTCTTGCTTCAGGGTGGAACTGATGAAGAGAACACAGAGTCAGATGACCCTTCCATCCATCCATGCATTTGAATCATTGAATCACTGCTTTCAGTGAGAAAATAATGCCAGTTTCATTAACATATGTTTTTACTGTTCAACCATTCCATATTACAAAAGCCTTTGTTGCAACCTACTGAGCTACTTGGAATTCTTATTGCCTTTGGAGAAATCAAGGAATGAATAAATCCATGTATGTACAGTTCTTTGGGGCATGGTAGTAAGATAATAGAAGTTTGGAATTAACCTGAAATTATTCAGTAGTTAATATAAGGATTTAGGTATAATTAGAAAAATAATGCATTCAGCCTGGGCTTTTGCATAAATTAACAAAGAAAATCAATGAGAAAAAGAACACAATCCAATTTTAAGAACCCTGCTTGAGTTCATATGCGCAACAGTTTTCCCTCTGCACCACAGTCACCACTGGTCCTAGTGACAGAAGCAGTGGGCAGAGGACAGGTGGGCAGCTAGACCCCCAGAGGTGTGCAGCCTGGGCGAGCAAAGAGCGGGCTCTGGCTCCAGCAGCACTGGAGATCATTCCAAAGGCAGTGTAGGTGTACTGTTTCTGCACTTAGCTTTACACGCTTCCCAACACCTGACATCGCCCTGGGTAACATATCACTGCCACTACTTTCTCTTTAACTCCTTTTACAGTATTCATTTACTGAAAGAAAGTAGAAATGGATGTGCTCAAGGAAACCAAAATTTTGCAAATATATTCACAGAGGAAAAAGTTAAGTTTTTGCACCAGGGAGACCTAAGCCTGTCAAGGGACTGGCTTTCAGGAAATAGCTGGCGGTCTGTCATCAACAGGCAGGATACCTTTGCTGCCATTCACATCCCAGGCTGTCCAGG
Source organism: Phalacrocorax carbo (assembly GCF_963921805.1). Lineage (NCBI taxonomy): Eukaryota > Metazoa > Chordata > Aves > Suliformes > Phalacrocoracidae > Phalacrocorax > Phalacrocorax carbo. Next base: position 5,762,352 of record NC_087516.1, on the reverse strand, counting down.
AGACCTGGTTCAGCTCATCTCCTATACTGCAGTCTTTTCCCTCACACTACATTTTTTTTCTGCCTCTCATAATATTTTCCTTCTCATTCCACTCACCTCATTGCAGTGCCTCTGTCTCCTGTTTTGTCTTTCATGTAATTTATTGCTCCATAAAAAAATCTGCCTTACCCTCAAAACAATGCCAATCAACCAAAATACAATTATAGAAAATATATCACTTCTTTCACTCTACTTGCATCTTGCATCTCTTTCCTTGTGTCTGTTTTGTTTTTCAAGCTGCAAATTTTTACCTTTTTACCTTATACTTTCCCAGATGAAAGCAGAATCGGGCTCCTGTTGTCCCTGGTGTCTGAATTCATTGCAGGAAAGAGAAGCATGGTGCCCAAATTCTCATGATTCATGAGGCATTGTTAGTTATTTGTCTGTATCTGAATAGATGCTTTTCAGTCATAGAAAGGTTCTTGAATCCTGAGATATTATTAAACCCAACATGTTTTTTTTTTAATTTTAAAAAAGCAAAGTGTATTATTTCTTATTAATTCCTCTTTCCCCCTTGTTTTTAATATCTGCCACCTAATTAGGTCTTCTGAAAAATGTGAGTAACTAACATAATAAAACACACACAGACTAGTGAATATGGCTTCACCCTGTCCAATGTAAAATAAGTTCCATTAACACCAGTATGAGACAGACTGTATCTGTAGCACAGCATCTGAGAAAGCAGTTAGCAAAATGATTCAGCTTAAAAGAGCATTATTTGTCAAGTTCTTATTAATAATAAACATAATATGTTTGCATAACATCAAATCCAATTGTAAACTATTTACTAACAGAACAAAAGAAGATAGTTGCAATAAAGCCTATCCACAGAAATAATCTGGTTGTACTACAGCACTGAACCCTTCTCACTGCCAGGAGAAGACCACTCCGCAGGCATATGTTAATGTATTTTCTACAGTTCAATTTTCAAGGTGTTAAGTCATGTTGTATTGGTTTTCTGCCGCAAATCTGGTTTGCAGCAAATGCTTAATGGAAACCAATATCAAGAAACCTTTCCCATTAGAGAAATTTTAAGTACATCTATGGGTTTTTCCAAATATAATAATATGAATAAAGTGTGATTGTACTAATATGAGTCTGTTTTGACAGTTTCAAACCCTTTAATCACCTGAGCTTCTCTTATATAACATACTGTGACCCACACAGAACTTGCACACTTTGTGCTGATTTTTTGTCCATGCGCTATGATGAATCCCAGATTTCTTTGTGATATGCTGACCATGAGAGGGAGATGGGGAGAGAGAAGTTCTACATACATAAAGACCAAAACATGGAATTAGGAAGCTGTGTCTTAGCTACTGGCGGTTTTCCTGTGCTTGACATACATCGTCTAAAGAAGTTTCTGTAGGGTTATGGGGAAGGTTGGACTAAGAAGAAAAAGGCTGAATTTAAATTAAGTTCACCAGAATTTAAAGTTGTGCTATAGCAGATGGTTGAAGAATATGAACTTACAGAAGACCCGAGGAACATGAGCTATAAGAAGAGCTTATAGAGGTAAACTGTCTTAAAGTCAAAACTAGGTATGTATCTCCAAACATACTTCCTTTCATTGTAATGAAGCTTCAGGTCCTGAATATCTTTGAAAACTTACAACTACTTACAATCTTCCATTTTTTTACTTAGAGTCCTCTAGCACTTTTAAAAAATTAGATATTTGTGTTTCTAGCAGAGATACTTTTCTTTATTCAAAATCTATTTTGTGATTCCTGAAATCAACTGAATGGCTTAAAAAAGTACATATTCTCAATGGCCTTCTTAAGTTTTCCTGTATTTGGTCTGGATAATATTACCACCATAAGTATTATTGCTACGATCATGTCTTTCCACCACAGTTTCCTATGTAAAGGAATGGGAATGATACTGTGAAAAAATGTAACACAGATCCAACCCCAGCTTATACAGTTTTGCCATGCTGTCTGTCATTAGGTCCCAAAATTAAAAAAATAATTGGTCTTTTGCTCATATTTTTAATTACCCAGGTGTTTCTCAGCTCTCAGTGAAGATACTGGTATATTTTTGCTACTTGGAACATAAATGATCAAATGAACATTTTCACCAAAATAGTCTAGAAGTCTGTGATGAAGTGCACTTTCGCCCTATTTTGTAATATTTACTGTATACTTCATCTAACACACACTTCATAATAAATTGAAAGAATGCTTCTAAAATCCCTTTTTTTACATGAACATTTTTTAACATGTTCTTAGTACTTATTTTCTGCCTGAGGTCCATAACTTCTGACTTAGGGATACTCAATATTGTTACCTGACAACTTCATACCAATACTTGAATCTGGGTATTAGTCTTTGGGTTTGGCTATCTTAATTTAAGAATCCTTTCTTACCCAATGGCTTTGCTTTAACTAATCTTGTGCCTGGGTTCTCCTGTGCCACTCTAAATAAATTCTCAGAATGAGGTTCATATCACCAGACTCAAAATGTCTACAAACGTAGATATCTATATGAGACGCAGGCATCTAAATTATCTTCGTATTCATTGGGAAGACATAGTCACTACTTGAGTGCAATGCATCTGCCCTGATTTATTTGTCTTCATTAGGATGAAAGGAATTGTGTCCTAGAAATGTCCATTTCTTTCCGCTGGTTATAAATGGAGTGACTACAGCTAGCTTAAGTGAAGATATACTTGTTGTAGATATCTCAAGTTTAGCGAGATAAATTTAATCTTGTCACTTTTACACTGTTCTTTAATTATTCACTTTAGATCAGTTATTTTCTTTTTGTTACATCAGAACATTTGAAAAACAACCAACCACCTCTTCCCACAGACGTGTTTTTCCAAATAATCTTTTACCTAATTTCTTCTACCTATGCGTCTTCTGGTTACATCCATCTAAAACATGACTCTCAGCAGAAACATACCACTCATTTGATTTTGAAACTTGATCCAAGATCCAGTCAATTCAGTTTTATCTTGCATATATTTTGCTGTATTTGTGTTTATAGCAATTATAATCATACACGTATGTTTCTCAATATCATTGATTGCACTCAGCCCTTCTGCTCCAGCCTTCCACTAAAAAACCGGAAGCCATATCATGTGCATCATCTTCTAGACCGTTAACTTCCCCCTTGTCCTCCTGTCAAGTTCTTGTTTTAAGCTTCAAAAATTATCGAGAGTAATTCAAAGAACTAACCTCTACCTCCTTCCAGCCATACAACTTCGGGCCATCTATATAAAACAGTTGTGAAGTTGCCCCCTCTCCTGTTCTTGAATCATTAGATAGCCTTGTCTTTCATGACATGCTGCTGAAACAGGAATATAACAAATTGCAAAACTGACAACCAGTCACTTTGGTAAATCTCACATTGTGCTTTTATCTTGTTTCATATTTTATCATTATTTTTCTGGTGCAGTACATGCTTTCCCTTATTAATTTGTCTACATTTCTCCAACAAAAGATGCACTTTCATCATTTCAGACAGTCAGAGTCCATTCATGTGATATGTGTAAAACATTCTTGCTTCATCTACCCACTGTGCAAGTTTTCTTTAAATCTCTTGCTCTTTAACAACTTTGATCTCCATCAGTTGGTTCTTCACCCCAGAAGCATTCCTTCAGCATCCCCTTTACCTCCCCAGGAAACACATAATTTCAGTGTTTTTCCAGGTTTTTACTAATGTTTCCAGCAACAGCTCCAAGTCATAGTCAAAGGAAGTTACATTGTCTTAAATATTTAACCTCAGTTAACCTCTTTTATTTTCAATTTAATAAACAAAGCCTTTTCTTCCACTAGTGGCATCTTTCCCCAACAGTTCTTACAAATCTATTCTGGCTTGGACACAAATACTTGTGAATTCCATCCATTCCAGGTCCTTTCTAATTTATAGTTGTATGCAATCCCCTTTCCACATCCTTGTATGCAATCTGCACTTCTCATTCATTAATCATTTTTAGAATTATTCCCAAGGGGCTTAAATTAGATTGATTCTCCTTTTTGTTAGCACCTTATGTACCACAGAGAACACTGGCCCATAAAGCCTACAGTATAAAAATTGGTTTTAAAAGCCAACCATCAAAGGTAACAGTTGCAAGTCCTGCCAGACCGAACCCCATAAGATTAGAAATCCATTGAAATGACTAAGAGGAATCCTAGAAACCTGGCCAAATTGAAGACCATGGTCTCAGGTGTGTCTAAGTAAATATATAGACACGTGTGTGTATATAAAGTTTCCTGAAAACCTGAGGTAAGGTTTTAATTTGGAAACATCTTTTTATCCTCTTTTAATTTCAAAAGTGGAAAACTGTGTTGTCTTCTAGTGCGTAGCACATATGGAAGCTGAGAAGTGGTTTATGATGTTCTGAAGGCCTTCCGCATGAATATGGCTATATTGACATTTTAGTTCCTGACTGACATTTTGTTTACTGACAGAATTATTGAAAACTTTGCAGCCAAAAAGTATTTTAAAAGAAGTAAATCAGGCAGTGACACTAAAGTGTAGCATGAAATAGTATCTCTAAGCTTCTGCATCCAGATAAGTTGGCAGCTGCACTTTTATTTCAGAGCTAGTCAGTTCTCAGTGCCGAGTGAACACGGGGTGACACGCAGACACAGCTGACAAAAACATTAGTTCCTCCTCTCATGGTGATTTTTGACCTGTCCATGGTTCTGTGTCTCTTTTAACAGCATTGTCTATGTAATGTCTGCATAATGTCTGTGCAAAACTTGTAGTGTTCATGGGCAAGCCCCATGGAGCCCTAATCCTGGTTTAACAAACTCTAGTATGATAATTGGAGAGGACTCTAGTGCTCACCTTTTATCATTTAGATAACTATTTTCCTCCTCGTAGCTCTACAGCAAGCTTTGCCTGCCTCTGTCAAGACTTACTGTACATCCAGCAACAAAGTTATACCAGAGCTCATGCATTTCCACCCTACATGGATTCAGATTTTCTGTTGGTTTTCTATAAAACATCTGCCTACAGTTTCCTATTTTCTTTCATTAATTCCCAACTCCTTCCATTCATCCATCATGAATCTTTTCCAACATTTCTCTAGTGAGAAATCATATTTAAAGAAGCCATAAATCCATCTTTTTTTTTTTTCCCAAGTCTAATACTGAAGGAGAAAACTGCAAAAAGTTATTGACAGGTTCTTTTCCTTCCCATTCTTTTTATTGACATGCTATCACGTGTATGCTTAGGGCCAGATTTTCTTGTATTTTTTCATATTAATTAAATACTTCACACCACAAATTATCAAAATGGCCTCTATTAAAGAAAAGATCTATTAATCTCTAGAAATAAATTATTGGAACGTAGTTTTAAAAACAAAATCTGCCCTATGACCTAAATAGTATCTTTAATTTGGTGGGTATTTTTACAGTCCTCTAAAAACAGCTCACATATTATTCTGTACCATACAGCCAAGCAGGAATTTTTTAAAAGAAAGTAGCACCTCTGCCAGTGACCATCCCACAAATGATCAAATTTACTGCTCCCCAGTGCTACCAATATTTAATTAAAAAAAAAAATACACAACACAAAATCCCACTAAAAATAGCAATGCTGTATTCTGGGCTCCAGTCCTCTGCTCTCTTGCTCCTTTTTTCAAACTATGTATTTAGTTCCTAAGCAGACCTGATCATATGAGCTAGCTCTGTTATCACCAGAGAACCTACACTTAGCAAAGTCCAGAGAGACGGATATGTCTTCCCAGCTTTTCTGAAAACTGAAGATATTTTCCAAGATCATGTATCTGCCTTTTGCTAAAGGTATATAACAGGACATGTAAAGTATGACAAAGATCAAGGAATGGGGAAAGGGCAATGTGAGGGCTGGTCTGATTGCAAGTTCCATTTCTTTTTAAAGAATGATGTAACTGGTCATGTTGCACAGATAGTCAGTGACTGTTAAACAAAACCCTTGAAAATTATTGGGAATTTGGCACTGGGCATTGGTTCCCCACATGGGGAATCAAATCTCTTGGACTAGATAGTCTTCATCTAAACAATGATGAGAGTATCCTTTGCAGAAATCCTTCAGATACACTGGCAAAAACTCCCTTAACCACTGTTCTGCTGAACTCTTATGTATCCAGCCAGCTATATGACAGCTTCAGCGTATGCATGATTCGTTATTACTGATTATCTTAAACTAAGTACAAAAAATCTCCTACCTTAGCTATGTACAAGATTTTTTGCATGTAACCATTTCTGCATTTGCAGCACCACTTTCTGTGGATTATTTACAAGTGTCTTGTCTATGTATTATGGTAAATTGTGCAGCAGGAATTCTTTGGGGGATCCCTGGGATGGCCAGATTCTCCATCTAGGATGTTAATTAACATATATGAGCATGAGAGTTGTGCCTATTGATTGGTCTTCAAGAGAAACTGCTTGAGGAAGTCTTAGGGACAGTTGAAAATTTCCATCTAGAGTGCCTCTGTGTGAATTAGGCAACTGCTTTGTTGCAAAGGTGCCTGGTAGTTCTGTCAACCATCTTGTCTCAGGTAAGCCCGTGTCTGCTCTGTGCAGATGTCTAGATAGGGAGTTCTGGAATCATCCAGGAACTGGTGATTTAGGAGCCGAGGGTGGGCCTGCAGGCACAGTGCTGATACCATGCTATGCTACATTATAGCTATAGGACAAACTTTAGTTTCATCCTACTTCTCACTTCTAACACTAACTTTGGGAGACATAACAGCATCTGACAGGCTTGTGATCCTGACTATTGACCAGCATTGACCAGCTGTCTAGTCTGACTTTGACTTTTCTGCTTGCCAACCAAATTTGAGTTCTCTGGCAAACAAAATCTCTACATTCAGCCAGGAGCGTTGGCACATGGAGCCTCTCAGTAGGGAGCATTTGATCATAAGGGTCAATAGGCAGCTGTCAGGTAGGACGTACAACTTCTGGGTGTTGTAGCTGTACTGAATTTTCCAGACATCTCTCTTTGGGGGCTGATGCAGAGCTTGGTCCCAGCTGTAGACACATCCATCATCGGTCTCAACCCAGTAACAGGTTGTCACGGGATTCCTCTGTAGTACAGGGGAGCTTGGTCCTGGCAGGTACAATGCCGTGTGTGTGGCAGAGCAACCTAGCAAATGAAAAGGGTAGGAGTCTTGAGTGTGATTCCTTTAGAGAGATGAATTCTTCAGAAGGAAGCTGGAGTGTACAGTGGGATGTCTGCAAGTGATCTCTATGCTTTCCTGGAATTGTACTCCAGATTTTTATATAGTGCCATACGGATCACTGCAAGGTGGCCAGAGCATTTGCCTGCTGGGACACACACACGGCAAAAGAATGGTGTTAGGCATAGCTGCTGATTCTAAATGTAAGTCCTAGAAAGGTATGAAAACACATGCTAAATGGTCAATAGGAATGAATGACATAAATACAGATGGCTAACACAACCAATGTTGTGTTTAAGTTCTGTATGTCTTAATCTCAACTATTCTGAAGTCTTCTTTAAATTATGCTAGAGCAGGTCCTGGTTTAGAAAAACAGTTAAACTTATAGTTAACTTCTCCACTATCTGCTCAAGCAGCAATGGAGAAATAAATTTTATCTTATTCTAACTTCTGTGAGAACTGTCTCCAAGGTAAAACATAATACAACGTTACTCTTGCTGAGACGAACTTTAAACCACAAAAGCTTTTAAACTCACACACTCCAGCTTCCTCCTGAAGAATGCATCTCTCTAAAAGCATCACACACAAGACTCCTACACTTTTCGTTTGCTAGATTGCTCTGCCATGCAGACGGTGTTGTACCTGCCAGGACCAAGCTCCCCTGTACTACAGAGGAATCCCATGACAAACTGTTACTATGGTGAGGCAGCTGGGACCAAGCTCTGCATCAGCCCCCAAAAAGAGATGTTTGTAAAATTCAGTACAGCTACACCATCGAGAAGCTTTTGGTGCGTAACTCGAAAAACAGAAGTAATTACTTTGAAGTTAAGGGAGTATTCACATGCTTACGATCTTTGTTATAGTGAAAATTGAGAGCTCACCTATAGGATTATGGCTAAATAGCTGAGCTTTCTGTAAGTGGTCTCCATACACACTCAATCAGTGAGATTTCATGCCTTACATAAAGATTTACATATGCTATGCCCCTAAGTACTTTGCTAAACTTTAAATCCTTTATATTCTGTAAGCTTCTATGAGGATGTAAAATTTAACATACGCCATGGTATGTTTACCCATGTCATCTTGCTAGATATTGTAATAGCCTTTGGGTGTAACCACAGAAGTTGAATCTCTTGGTTTTGGCAACTTCAGAACATGGAAACTACTCCTCAGTGTTTAATGTACAGCCAACCAAAAGTCTGTGACTCTTCCTCACCAAATAGACAATATGACAATAGTTAAATGACTAGGAGGAACAGATTTGCCTTAAGAAATTAAGATGTGAAGCATATTAAAGATTGACCTATTTGCCTGAAAGAAAGTTTAAAAGGTTAGCTGGAAATAAAAGTATTATTCTGATTGTTAGACCTGCATTAGCAGGATAAGGAGGCTATTGAGAAACAACAGATGCATTGACTGGATACATCTGGACTAGGGGGCTCAAGAGTAACTGTCATAAAGTGACTTTCCTAGACATGGGTTTTCACACATAGCTAAAGGCAGCTGATAGAACTTTCTTCTTCTTCTTTTTATAAATGGATTTTCATTGTATTTCTAAATTCTAAGCACAGCCAACAATGATCTGATGCTGGAATGACTCATAATTCTTTTTTTCAGCTTGAGTGTGTAAAGTTATAGCCTTTCCATGAAGATAAAACTGTAACCTTTATCCTTTTAGGTATTGATTTTGACATCTTCCTTGTTTATCCTAGTCAGTGGCATTTTGTTCCTCTTAAGCCTTTTCAAAATAATGTTGAGAAGATCTTCTTCCTGGTTTGCTGCTTAAACATATTGCCATCCCCATTCTGACCACAAGAACTTTAAACCTCATGGTTTAAACCTATCTGGCCATGTCCTCGGTGACAATTCAGTACCTAAAACCAATAAGAACTGAATACCTGGGTTCTTTTGAGGAGTTATTAACTCAAAAAGGTTTGACAATGGAAGGCATTGTATTGCATGCACCTGGCCGTCCTTAAAATCACTACCACAGATGTCTGCATCTGAAGCTACTTACCTTAGGATCTCTATATTGTTCAAGGAGAAAAAAATTGTTTCTAGGGTACAGACAGTCTCCTTCTAATGAAGATGTCTGAAATTAATTATAATTTAAAAATTTACATTTCCCTCACTAAGTATAAAAAGAACATAGTGTGAAATGCTCAGATGTATGTATTTACTTCTTGGGTAGCTAAGGTTAAGGGTGATGACCTAAAAGCTTCCTTCCTCCTGTTCAAGCTGCTGAGCTGGCACAATTTGTAACATTACTCCACCAGATTAGAAATCTGTTTCTCATTGCCCCCTTTTTATTTTCCTGATGTCTGATATGTCCTCCTGTGCGCTCTCTTATGCATAATCAAACCTCATTTTCCACCTTCAAATCCTTCCTTAAAACTCACCTCCATCTTAGTTCTTACAAAACACTGAACAAAGGCTCAGGTGTCAGCATGCTGGGACTGCTGTTTAGAGTGCTTGATTAGAATAGAATAGAGTAGAATAGAATAGAATAGAATAGAATAGAATAGAATAGAATAGAATAGAATAGAATAGAATAGAATAGAATAGAATAGAATAGAATAGAATAGAATAGAATAGAATAGTTCATTTGGAAGTGACCTACAATGATAATCTAGTCCAACTGCCTGACCACTTCAAGGCTGACTAAAATTTAATGCATGTTTTTAAAGGCATTGTCCAAATGCCTCTTAAACATTGACAGGCTTGGGACATCGACCACCTCTCTAGGAAGCCTGTTCAGCATTTGACCACCCTGTCTGTAAAGAAATGCTTCCTAATGTCAAGTCTAATCATTATTTTATTATTATTTTCTTGCATTTCCCCCCTTAAGATACTGTGCCTTCCACATAGAGGGTGAGAGGCTTTTTTGAGCAGGATCTGATTTCTCATGATATGTATAAAGATCTGCCAGCACATGGGATCTAATTGCTGACTTAAGCTTGTAGCTTCTACCAAAACAAAAAAGCATCATCAACAACAGTAACTATGGTAACAATAATAAAAAGAAAAACATCAATAATAATAACAACAACAACAACAACACTACTACTAATAATAATAATATATAAATTTTACTTACCCTGTTATCCTCTGAGGTGCTACAAGTAAATGTTGTCAACTAGCTGTGGTAAGTCAAAACATGATTGTACTCATGAACTGCATTATTTGAACTGTATTTCAAAAAATTGATTTCTTAAAATTTGTCTTCTTTTTCATTCAGAATGGACATAATATTTGAAAATAAATGCTTCTTCACCTCTATGGCATTATGTCTGGGGCTTTATGCAGGGCAAGAGGACTCACTTTACCCACAGCATTCCAGATCCCTGTTAAGAATCACATATGGGTCTTGAAAATACTTAGGATCTGCTGACAATGAGCCACGATCTTGAGGAAACCTTTGGTTTCTTGTCTTTTGCAAAGGTACTGTCAATGTATTATATTTTGAAAGAATCTCTTCAAATTCAGGTTTGCTCTCTGAAAGCATAATTCCAAGTGCAGAGAGAGACGTTTGTTCAAATTCAGAGAACATGGTATGCTGGGCTATTCCTAACGGCATAGTTCATCCACAGTTTGTCTGTGAAATAACTGGCATAATTAGAGTGCATCCACAACAACACAGCTCTCAGATTTGTGCTCCCTCTGAGCTCCAAGTGGTACCCCTGTGAGCTTATGACATAAATGATATATTTTGTGATGTTCCCATAGCATGAAATGTTATGGGTTTATGATGCATACCCTGGAGGTGGTTTAAGGTCATGTCAGGATTATGGAATGAAGTCTCATTCAGTGCCGTTCTTATTCCCATCTGGGAATGGACTTTGGCCTCTGCAATCCCATGAGACACTCCTGGGCTTTCTAGCTGGTACAGACTAAGAATTAAAGAGCATGGGTGATGGAGGGCACTATAGACACAGCTTCAAAGACTAGACTTTAAGAAGAGAATACATCCAGCCATGGGACTCATGCACCTTATTTAGTTATGAAAGTAATATTTAGAGGCAGGTCCCTGTCTCCCATACTGATGTCATCCAAAGTGCCACTCCAGCCTCTGCATTATGTGTAGCAGTGCTCTACCTCTGCAATGAAATTTATAGCAGTGGTGTCCAAAATTAAAGTTACACAAAATTTGCTCCTATCTCAAAATTATGGTTTCTTTTTTAATACCAAATGTAGTATTTTACAAACTTTGTGTACTGAAATTGCTGCTTTCAGTGCAGACTGAAACCTCTGTCATTTGTTTTAACACCTTTTACATCAGTGCTTTACAGAGACACTCAATTTAACTACGAACAAAATAGCTCTTGATGTAGAAATGCAGTAGCCATGTCAGCATAATGTTGTTCCTGAACTAATAATCCTTCAGTGAGGATAACCTTGTACTGTTCCCACAACACGAGCTAAGATCTGTGCATAGCACTGAAACATGCAGGTTGGAGGTACTCACATTAACTCAGAAAGATTATTTCTTCAACTCAGAGCTGCAGAGTCTAATGTAAGTACAGAATCTGGTGGTTTTTTCTGCACCAAAACTCCACATTTGAACATGGGTCATAGCCTGAATTATCCCTGGTCAGAACTCAAGAGACGGGCTCTCAAGCCATTTGCAAGTTACAGTTCCAGAGACTCAGAGGGGTCATTCTGGTCCCCAACAATGTTTAGAAAATAAGGTAATGGCTGACCATTTGTTATTTACATGCAGAACCATGGATTAGACACCAAGCAAAGTTGATTTGTGTGGATGAAACAGCATTTTGGTCAGTAATGTTGGTATGGACAGTTTATAACTAGTTCAGCAACAGCTAAATTGATATGTAAGCCATGCAAATTCACACACACCAACAGCTGCTCTCCCACTTGTACTCTCTTATTACTCCCTCTATTGCTGACTCATAGTCAGTTTATAACTCTCTGCAATTATCTATATCCCTCTGTGTTTAAGGCAGATCTCATCAACCTACAATGAAGACAAGGAAAGCATTGCCTTATGTAAAAGAAGAATAATTTCTGCCACTCATTTTTCACGCAGTTTCTTCAACAGAAATGCTTTGATTTATTTGTGTTATTAACTACATACATAATTTAGCTAAATTTGTTGCTGATGATTCTCCACAAAAAAGACTTTTTTGTTGCACTGTCCAGTTTTAAATTATGAGAATAATATGCCTTAAGGAATACCTTGGATTATTAGCTACAGTACTAGAACTGCAACCTTAAAGAGAACTCTGGAATAAATTACCTGTCGTACCTCTTATTGATCCTAGAAACTTAAAATGAGAAAAGGATGCATAGAACATCTACTGGACAAATTTGGAATAGGAGTTTACTAGCTTCAGCTAGTTTGGAATTTATTTCATATTAAAAAAATAAGAAGTCATTAGAAGTACCAGTTGAACTGAATTATTTCTCATTTATAGTGGCCTTAAGATCACTGCAGCAATTCTGGATTTAATGTAACGTAGGTGCCAAGCTTGTAGATAACTACTGTGGGTGTCTTCTCACCTAAAGTTAGATGGATGTCGACATCTGTATCTGAAACGCTCACCCAAGGCTCCCGTTACAGTTATCTTATGCTCTGCATAAGCATATGATCTGGGAGACAATCTAGCCATTACTAGTAAGCTATCTCCGTATGCAATTAATTTGTGAGACTTGTGTGCACGTCTCCTCACAGTGCACAGCTCTGGTAGTGCCATAGGATTTCAAACTCGAGAGAGAAATGCGCTGCATCACCACAGGCAGTAGCAATGCCCTTCCCCAGATGGAAAAGACCCAGGCAGATCTGAGTGACTATAAAATGGTGCAGCTCTTTACACATCAGCTTGGTACCAAGCAAACGGGGGATGACTATTATAATCAATCATAACTTGGGCAGACAGACAAGGTGGGAAAATATCAAGTTTAAAATTGACAGTGTGGAATTGTTAGCACTCCTGCTGTTGCAAAAAAAAAAGTGTACTTTACACACTCACATGGACTGTCCTCCTGCACTGCATCATTTCTAAGAGATCACACTTCGGTAATGCCTAACTCCCCATTGGGAAGTTAATGGACCCTTCCAGTTTACACCAGCTGAGCACCCGTGTGATGTGATGTCCTGGGCATTGAAACACAGCTTGCAAAGAACACGCTGTTCTCAATAAAATTCAGTGCCTTGAGGTAGATGTCGAAATGTGTTTTCAGACCCTTAAATCAGTGGTATGATTTTCTCTATGCTTATAAGTCTCGGTGTGGCACAGGTACTGCAAAGAATTCCAAAGATAAAAGCACGTGATAAGATCTCAGGACACACAAAAGTGACTAAGCATGCCTATCAAGAAATGCTGGCTCGACTGTCTCCTGCCTTAATCCATTCTGTTATTAAAAAGACATAATAAAATTCATCCTTTCATAGATGCTATAAATGGTAAGTGGGCATTGCTATAACACAGTGTAGGTGAAGTTTGTCCTATTAAACACTGGAAAATATTTTATATTAAAAATGCTTACTATTTGCAGATTTGAGGCCTACTGTTTGCATTTTAATGATTATAATAATATTAAATTCCAATGCAAACTTCTCTTAATCACCTTGGCTTATTGGCAATTTGGAAACTATTAAAGTTTACCAATACGAATCATTTGGTAAGGTACTGTAATTTTCGAACAGGACAGCCAGTGTAAAATACTGGTATTGCCTATGTTTATACTTCAACAGCTTCAAGTAAAATAAACTAAACAGATAAATAAGACACTACAGCCAAAATTGAGCACGTTAACAAAGATCAACACACATCTGTCTTCGTTATAAGCAAAGAAGTGTGGGCACTGGAAAGTGGACAGGTAAATGGGTAAAAGATCCCTAAAAGTTAGACATTTCTGAGAACATGAAAAGTAAAGGGGAATGTGGGACAGAGAAAACTGGCCATTGTATTGATTAAATGAATAAGTCGTTTATTTTTACCTCTGACTCCTGCAATGATAAATGTAGGACTCTGAAAAGTGGCAGAAAAATACCATTTGCCTAAATGTAGCATGGGTAAGGGGTTAAATAGAAAGACCTCTTCACTGACAGTAAGGAATGGCAATGAAAGTCCAATAACATGACTTCAGGTTAACACACACACAAACAGCATAACATTAAGAGAGATACAAAGCACAGCCCCAAAGTATATTTAGCAAACAAGAAAGGCTGTTTTCATATGGAAACCCATTTTGGGAGTCAGAAGATGTGGACTAAGTTGACAGCTCTGCCACTGTTGTGTTGCTTTCTGTCTTCCTGATTTAGCTCTCTGTAAAGGAAATAACAACATGTTTCCATCCATCCTCATCATTTCTCCGGTGACATTTATGACCTTTCACATAAGGCAGGACCTGACTTTAAGAACTTTTAAAATGTGGATCTAAAGTGTATTTTAACCTCAATAGGAGACTAGAGGCAAGAAATGGCTGTAACACAGATCGGAAAGCACAGGGAAATATTGACGTTTCATTGTTCTGTAAGGGAGGCAGGGCTTCTTATACATCTGAAACTCTATCAAGATTTCTTAAAAGTATCAAGGCAAAGGTAAGTCTCAAGAAAGGTTTTGACCTGGGATAATGGAAAAAAAGGGCAGTTTCTTCCCAGCACGCAGGAGGCAGTGTCTCCCCACGGAAAAAGCATGAACATACCTATCTTCAAACTGAATAGGTTGGAAATGGATGTTTGTGCAATGGGTAGGATGAAAGTGGGAATCAGTTTCTGAATACCTAATAATAGAGAGCAGTAGAATGGTGGTAATGAAAGAATTTGAGATAAAGGACTTCCCAAATACACCAGAGACACACGGGGAAAGGTTTACAGAATAGTGTGCAAAGGCTAAAATGAAAAGGTGAGCCGAACAAAACAAGACTCAAGTTGTTAAGGTCAGAGAAAATAGATAATGGAGGTGCAACAGCCTGGGAGATTGGAAGAGAGTTTTCTCTATCTGTTATTTCTATTTAGATTGTAAGCTCTCCAGTTCAAGGCCTCTTCCTGGCTTTGAAAGGAGAACTGATTAGGTGAAGAGCTGGATTTTTTAGCTGCCAAAATTTAGATGCGTACTTTTTACTTGCCATATATTTTTTTCTTTCCGTAGTGCAGGGATGAAAGGCACTGCCTTTTCTGATGGCAGTGTTGAGCGTTTCAAATACAAGTAGGAGAACAGAAGGTTTGCACCCTGAGCGCTGGTCACAATCCAGAACCAAGGACAAAGATTCTGGATGTTTGCATCCTTGAGCCCACTACTTTTTTCCTCTGTCTCTGCAGCAAAATCTTAAAAAATTGTGCACTGTGAGGCATAGAGGCCACAGGGGTCCTTCCTATCCGTTTTATCTTTTCCCCTTCCGCCGTCTTTACCCATGCTTCTCTACAAGGGACAAGCACAGAAGAGTGCCTGACCTAACCGACACTTGCAGGCTGACGACTTGTAGGTGGGTGTAACTGTGTATTAAGAACCGTAACGCTGAGATATTTATGATGCTAAAGTATATTACCAAATATAAACACTGAGTTAGCTTTTACCATCTATAAAGTAAGAAGCGCTTATGAAAGGCAGTGGGAAAAGAGAAATTAGTACCTGCATTTGAACTCAGGCAAAGTTTACAAATAGCATAGACATTCTAGGCTGTGGCTTATAGGAAGTATGGAGGTCACAGGGGTGATAATATTTTCTTTAGATTTAATGTAAGACATATGGTATATTTTAAAGACTGTGAAACACTATGCACACCAGTGTGTTTAAACTTGTGTTTAAAATATACAAAGGGACATAACTGTATTTTGATACTTTCAACTTGTTATTTCTGTCTTCTCTGGAGATGGGAGGTCTTCCTTCCCCACTTGTGCCAGTTCTGAATATAAACATAGACAGAGCTTTAACTGGAGTGAAGTAGATGATTACTGTTATCATTGATCCACAGTCCCAGTGTTGGTGCCAAGGCATACCCCTTCCCATATATCTTTGAAACATCTACCGTCAGTATAAATTATTATCTTGTCTGCCGAAGGCTTTCAGCACAAAAAGAAAACAAAGCAAAAATAATGTAAGAAAAGAGGTAAGGGAGAGAAAGAGGGAGATTAAGACAGAAAAGAGGCAAAGGACAAACAGGGAGAAATACACAAGCGCAAGCAGAGCTGAAGTTTTCTAAGAGAGAAAAGTGAATGCAATAATGAACCCCCCAGTGGGCAAAAACCTGCCCTAGATTGTGAAAGTTACTCATAGCAGCTCCAGCTCCAGGAATTTGAGACACCAAGCTGGGCTACTTTGTATGCTTCCTGGTACGCCAGTACCAAGATTGCACTTCCAGCTCCCAGCTGCTTCACAGCAGTGCTGGTGATTCAGTTCTGGGAGCAGAACCAAATATTTTGCTGTGTTTGTGTGTGAAATGCACACTGAGTTCTCTTCTTTTGCTCTGTGCAAAACTATAAGGTGGAAAAAAATATTCTAGACAGTTAAAGCTACCAACAAACAGTTTTACTAATCTTCTGTAATTTTTTTCCTGTTGGGGGGAAAGAAGAGGAAAGGTCCTTTTTGCAGAAATAGAATACAGTGAGGCATTATATATCAAGTTATGCAATGGCTGCTTTGCTAAATATGACTATAATAAAGTAATAAAAATTATAAGAATGTGTACATGTGACTGGCTGGCTGGAAAGCCTGCTTCTCTCACACTGGAAAATAAATTCATGGCAACTAACTGGGGATAGTAGGCTCAAAGGATTTAAGATGGAAAGCAAAACTATGGTCCATTTGGCCTTTGATTTCTGGATTACACTCATTTGACATTTTCAAGCTTTCTGCTGCAGCTGAGGGACAGAAAATTACTCTGTGTTGAATGAAAGCTGAGATTCATCTTCAGTTTGGTGGATTTTGGTTTTTTTTTTTTTCAAGAGCAGGAACTTTTAAGGAAAACGAGTGTAGAGAGACTCACATGGAAGTCGCATGAGATGGCAGCAGAGAGTTACATCGATGTGTTGTTGGTGGGACGAGAAGGAGCTATTTTCAACATGTAAACCCAGGGTTTTCCAGTCAGAGATTTGCACACCCCACGCATATTTTACAGCAGAGATAAAGTTCCTTTGTAGAAAATGTAAAACTGTGAATATCATGTTTTTCTTATTTACCTGTGGCAGATTCCTACCTAATACTCCACAGGTCCACGGAGCACAGGCTGAATACAACAGTTTTGGTTTTCCTTCCCTTCATAACAAAGGACCAAGGCTTTCCAAGTACGATTTTTCACCGAACAAGATTTTACCTTTCCAATACATACTTACATATACATTTTATATACATATGCTTCTAAATATATCTCTATAGTTTGACAGCCTCAAGTTTTACAAAGACCAATGCTGGAGGATTCTAGTAAGTAGTTCCAATGATTAATTACCTTCACTAGAAAGAAACATGATCTAAGTTAAGTTTGAAGAAATAGAAAAACTTCCAGTCCCCTTAACACTTGTTATGCCTATTTCGGCTAGAAAGTGCCTCACTATTGAAGTGTTGTTTCCTTCTATATCTGAAAGTTTTTGTAAACATTGCGAGTAATACCTGTGTAAACATCAGAATAGTGGAAAAGAATCACAACATTGTTCCCAGCAGGAAGGGGAAGAAGGGAACTTCCTATGTTTGGGGTATTTTTTGTTCTTTTCCCTCCTTTCTTGTACTGGTAGCTGCAAAGCTGGGAGACGTTCGTGTAAAGAAACATGTCAGTGTCTCAGTTTGTATAATGCAGAGTGTTTGAAGAAACAGTTGAAAGAGAACCAGTGGCATGAGAGACACATGCAAAGCCAAGTGTAGCAACATAATCATCACAGGTTAGAGGGAAAAAGCAAGAGGAATAGGTCACAGCCAAGCCAGTGGACTGCCAGTCTTTGTCTCTTAGTGTGAAAGACACAGAGATAGCTAACACCATCACAATAACCAAGCTAATATACTGAATGACATGCTCTGTTTTCAGGTACTCTTTCCCGTGCAAGTCATGGAGGTGTTTACCATTGTAGTGCACTGGATCACACAGAGGATTAATCTTTCTTGCTAAAGAAAAAAACATAGGATTTTGTGTTGTTTGGAGCATAAGTCATTCATTTTATCCTTGTACAGGGCCAGAGCACACACTGATGCAAATTGGTGTTGCTCAAATAAAATCAGTGCTAATTTATACCAGCAGTCTTTTTCCTTTTTTTTTTTTTTTTTTTTTTGTATCCAGGGAAGCTGAATCAATCACACAGTCTTAGTTTTGATCTTTAAGTACTACTTTACTCTACTTACCTAATTATTTAAACAGTTTATCTATCCTGAGTACTTTGCCAAAGATTAATAAAACTGTGCTAAACCCATGAAGGGTTATGGTCTTAGACACTCGGGAGAACTGGAAAGGTAACAGCTGGGATTTCAAAAAGTTTCTGGTTCCTAGACAGAATGAGTTTGCTGAGGACACAAAGCAAATTCAGCAAGCGAGGGAACTTGAACAGTTCCTCAAACATGAATCTGAATGGCTTTTGGCTATCGCTCTGTTCAGTGTTGCTCTGAGTTAGCCGGACCCAGGCTAGAAGCAGAGTTCACCATTCCATGGAAATACGTTGGCTGAAATGTAGATGCTTTCAGACTACAGAAAACTGCTTCTTTGTGTGGAGCAAATCAGCAGAAATCTTTGGACTTATGGCCTTTCCTGCCTCCCAGCAGATGTCACAAACTGTAGATCTCCCTCTTATCAGCTCTGGATTGTTATATCACTTGAAGTTTGAAAAAATTATCTTCTGACTCCTACACAAGGCATTATATAATAGATATTGCGCAACCACATGTCTTCTTCCCATTTCTTAGTTATGCTTCTTGCTGCTTTTTTTCCCTTCCTCTTACAGCTGTTTGAAACATTTGTGGGATTTGTCAGAAAACACAAAACATTTTTTTTCCCCCCAGTTCTTGCTTCAGATGAAAACTGAATTATCAGCTTAAATATTTACTGAAGAAGAAAAGGTGTTTTACATGTTTGTTTTCACAGATACATGCATTACAATAACCAGTCCAGGTGTTTTATATGTCAGGTTTGATGGATGGAAATTTTTCTCTGAGAGATAATAAAAAAAATACACTACAAATGAAAAGGTGACAAGCTGTGTTTCTTCCTTGTCTCAGGAAGAAAATATCTCTCTTAACCTAGCCAGATGATGAAGGTAGTTGAAAACTGTCATTATTTCTCTTTGTGAGTTTTAGTTGTTTCTTTAAACTCAGTTTATGTTCCAATCTCACCATGAGCTGGATTATAGTATCATCATAGTATAAAAAGGTTTGTATACCTATGACCTGATAAATATCTCTGACCTGTTATATTTCTCTCCAATAAAAAATGTCATATTAATCCATATTTTCAAGAGTCCCACCCAGTCCGACCTTTTTAAAATTTATTATCATGTAATTCTTCAAGATGAGGGGAATGAGGGGCCTTCATCTTCTGGTTTCTTTTGTCTTTCCTTCCCATTTTGTTTGAGGTTTTCCAAGCAATGCCTCAGGCCTCTGTCTTGCAATCATATTACTACGTTTGTAAAACTTTCTCAACTGCATGAGTTGAATTGCTTTTAGGCAGAGGATAATGAGTTTCTTCTCCTGCGTTGGCAACAGGGTTTGGAGCTGCTTTCTGATGCACAGGTGTACCTCTCTATGCAATTTGCTCATAAGAGAAGAGAATAATATCATTTTGCAAACTGTACAAGGATGGGCATCTGAGGATCTGGAAAACCTCATTATTCAATCTGTTTTCCCTCGCCTGATATTTTATTCATGCTAATGTAGATCCAGACTTTTACTATAAAAATTCAGTTAGATAGCCAATCTAGAAAAACACTAAATCTCATTAAATTTTATAATTTTTTAATATATATATTAATCTGATTGGCTTCTTACTGGTTTAGCAAGTACAATAGAGAGATCTGGTCTTGGTGCAAACCAGTCACCAAGATGATGACCCTTAAAGACAGCAGTGAGGTAAGAGTGAGTAGGACTGGGAAGGAATTAGTTGATCCATGACTCTTTCATTTAAGATTTCAAAGTATTTTTTTAAAGTGAACAGGTCAGTCAGTGAAAACATTTGGTAATTCTCCAGCTTTTCCTCTTTTTTTCATGTTATATATGGAAAATAAATTTATAAAACAAGAATTTAATTGCAGAAATATAAGAACAGACACTTCAATAGTATGGCCTTCAAGTAAAAAGCAATATAACTACAAAAGCTAATTTTTCTTAAATTATGTTCAAATTTTAGGAATTAGCATTTCTGCTGGGAACCTGTTTGAAAAATCTTATCTGTTGGGAGCAATGACAAAACAGTCACAAATAGGTGTGAGGACTGAGCTCACAGTCCCTGCATTTATTTTGTGGGCAGTGTGCTTCATGCTGTCAGAACCATTTTCAACACTGTTTTACGTAACTTAGCTTCTTAGAGATGACACAACAGGGATCCTTCTCCTACTTAGTAATCTGAAATCATGTTTGAGATGTTTTGTGGCACAATTAATAGGCAAGCCCTTCTTCTTTTCCATAGCATTTTGAGAAAGATCCCTGTTCTAGCTGTTTCCAGTTTCAGGACCTTAAGCAAAACCTTTTTTCACAGAGATAATTTGATCAAAGCTGCAGCCTTGCAGAACTGCATGACCAGGGTAGCAAACCTGAATTCCCTTTTATATTTTTCAAATACTGCTGTTCTAAGCATACTTAACTTCCAAATATCATTTTTGTATGTATTTCTAAACAACTAGCAAATATCCAACCTCATAAGGAAAAGAGCTTTGACATTGATCTTATTAGAGTTGAGAAGCTGGTGTAGTTAACTCTGGATCAAGGACTAAAAAACCCTCATAAATTAACAAAATGTGGTATGGTATCATAAGTAGTTACCTCTGTCCAGATTTTTTTTGTTGTTTTTTACACACCATTTGCTATGTAACAGTTCCTGACAGAACATAACACATGTCCTAAGGTTCATGAAAACTTAATGGAGCTTGATTTCAAAAGCACAGAGGTAAAAATAGATGCTGGAAGAATATCTTAACATAGACTGTTTTGTTAAAACCTCCCATGTCTCATAGGATAATATCTTACAACATGAATTCTAACCTTGTTTTCTGTTAGCTCCATCCAGCCACATTAAATTTTAATGAATTTTTCTTCTATTTTGCTCACCTGATTAGTGACACTTTCATTTTCCAGTTTCAGGGGATCTAGTAGAAACAACCTGCAGATGACACCCCATTATCCAGATAACACCCAGTTGCTGGAGGGACTGTGTCAACAGGACTCTCTTCTTTGTAACTCTTTCAAACTGAACATGATGATCCCCACCGCCATTCTGGATGACCCCAGAAAATCACAGGTGATGTAGAAATGGATGAAGATGACTCAATATTGGCACCTGTCAGTTAGTGAACTGGAAGGAACCAATCAGCTGATTAGGCAAAAATGGATAAAAGAAAGATAAAGAGATTTGTCCATGGTCACAAAGTTGTTCACTGATGGTAGTGATGGGCCAGGCCCCATGTTATCGAGCTCCCTTCCTGCTCTGTTTTTATCTCCAACATCTTCCACCTAAATTTATGTAAATTAGACAACCTCTTTATGTAAATTAGATCCTCTTAGGGTGTGAGAAATTTTCAGATTTTACTATGGCTCTCCATCTTTTAATTTCATATTATGGTAGCAGTATAATCTTCCAGATTTCATTTACTGTGAACATGGGAGCCTGGAGAGCTGCGTGCGGAAAGATAATTTTCATTGCTAACAGAAAGTGCCACACTTTTTATAGTGCAGCTATCCTAATAATAAAAAATATATTGTCTCCACTTGGAATAATTAAGTACATTGTTTACTTAAATCAAAACCTCTGAGCTTATATATGCTTTGAAATCTTTTTAAAACAGGACCATTTATGAGACATTTAGTATTTACACAATTAAGGCATTTCTGCTTGCATGTAGAACAAAAACATCACTCAGAAAATACGGAGTTTAAAAATCTCCAGGGGGCTGTGGATTGCAGATTTTTTAAAGTCAATTGCCTAGATTCCCCTCCAAAGTTCTGTGAGTCTAAATTTGGATCAGCCTAAGAATTTGGGTTTGTTTCTCTGCCACTTTCCTGGAGCTTTAGAAGAAAACATGTCTATTCCTATACCATTTCCTACCTACATTACCAGTCAGTAGTACCTGGATATCAGTCTTAGAAGGCAATGGGCAGGGGGTGGGGGAATTACCCACAACAAAACCACTACAGAAAACAGTTCAAGCCAGGCTAATATTTAGCCACCCTAGCTTAAGGACAGTTCGGCATATATTCCTCAGACTTCATAGTAACTTTTCATTTTATCGTTATATTAAGTGACAATCTCCCAGGTTTAGTAAATGTATGTAGGTTAAAATACCATTTCATAGGAAGTGTTCTGGAGAACCAGCTGATATTATATCTTTGTTAATAATGCTTTTATTAGCAGAGTTTGGGTAATTCACAGAGGTGGAAAAATGGAAGTCAGGGAAGTTAATGTCTATCCCCTGTTTTCTACCAACCGAATATATGAACTTGATCATAACACCTGGCTACTCTGTTTCAGGTCCCAACCTTCCTCCTATGGACACATCAATTAATGCTTTTCCTCTGTCAGACACTTCATTAGCTTCAAGTCCCTCAGTCCCAACACAGCAGCTCCGGATGGGAAAAAAACACTGCCATGGACTCTTGAAGGCATAGGAAATGTTAGACTGCCAATCTTCACAAGCTGGAGTTGTATTCTCATTTCCTTTTCCATAGTTGTTTTGTCCTAAATGAAAAGAATTAGAATTTAATACTAAGGAAAACAAACAGACATTTAATTAGCCAAATGATGTATTTCTTCTGTCAAAGATTTGCTCCCACCTGTGCCTACATTCCATACTTTGTTTACTTAGAAAGAGAGAGAGAGAGAGAAAGGGATTGAAATAAACCTGCCGGATTTTTCACTGTAACATCCACACCTGACAAGGTTACTTAACAGAATTTTTGCCATAATGCTTTTCCACCCAAAACCTGCTAAAAGGCCGTATTCAGTTTATTAGCTTTTGAAAAATTTGTTCTGTTACCCTGTTTCTTCTCTGCAGGGAATTTATAAATGGCAAGAGCAGTCCACCGAATTAAATAATTTTTGAGGAAAGCAGTAGTGCCTGTTAGAATCGCAGAATACAAATGTATCCCACTTTTATTTTCATTTTTTAAACATGGAAACAAATGTGAAGGCTTTATAAACATGTGACACTGGCGTTTATATACAAGATTAGAGCATGTAATTTTTTTAAAAAAGAGAAGATCTTTCCAAAGTAGCTGGATAAATGCACGTACATACAGCCCAGCTCCGCCACACATCAACACATTTTGTATTCAGTGTGTTTTGTGCTGATCACAGCTTTCAGTCAGGTCAACCTCATCTGCTTTGTTTACTAAACACCACATGTATCACACCATGCCAGTTTTTATTGATTTGAATTTTATGCATTTCCACTGAATACTGCAAAATGCTATAGCTGATACTAGCACTTGAAATTAAAGCTGCAGAGTGCTGCATATAAACAACAACATTTTTAATAAAAAAAAAATGTATTTAAGTACTACTGTGATGACAGGCTGAACAGCCTCTTGTTCTTAGCTGATGCCATGCATTATATGAAGTATCACCAAACTGGGTCTGGCTAAAATATGAAAATCATTATCTAATCAACAAAACCCAGTCCAGCATCTTGTAGCAGGGTCCTGTATTCTGCTAGCAGCTAAACCACAAGTATGTAGGTTAGCTTAAGAGGGGGAGAATAAAAAATAAATTTAAAACTGAGGCTATTTGGCACAATAGATGCAAAGAGATTCAGCTGCAGGGAGCCCCTAGTTCAAAGCCTGCAAGTGGTCATTACACCAGGCACACGGCAAACAGCTCCTTAAAGATAACCACAGCTTTTTATAAAAGCATAAAAGGAACCCAATTAATCTGAGCTGTTGAAGTTCTGTATGCCTCCGGGTCTTATATAGTTCCTGGCTGCATAAGATCCCTTGTTAGCTGTTCGTTGGCTAAAAAGGATTCCACCCTCTGAAATTCATCCTTCCTCAAGGACTCAGCTGTAAACTAAGCACATTTCTCTTCTAGCTGCAGCTGGAACAGTAACGAATCACAGAACACAGTTGTAATTATAAAGTTTTAAGGTAAATGTGAAATAATTTTTCCCCAGAGAGTCTGACATCTGAATCCACCCTGCTTTTACCCTTGTCCTTCACAGAGTTCTAAGCTGCTGAAATGGCTTGTCCCAGGTGCTGGCAGCATGACCCGGTGAGGGCGCACCTGTCTTCACAGAAACTTAGCATTCATATACTGGTAACGGAACGTGATTCTCACACCACTGGAAAGGTAAATGTAGAACAAATTTTAAAAACGTAAATTGCATTCCTACGGATCCACAGCACTAAAGTTAAAATGACTAGTTTTATTCACCTACCTAATTCCTTCTGCTTGTGCTGGCTTCTATAACCCCCAGGACTGATCCCCAGGTCAGAATAATAGATCTTATACAATGCAAACATTTCAGGATTTTCAAACAGCAGAGGTGTTTTTAAGAGTTATTATGAAACTCAAGGCAACTGAAAGATAAAAATACTTAGGTTATTTCCTTGTTAGAGCTATAATTTCTACAGGAAGAAAAGGTTGTGTGTGTTCAGAACCAAAATTTATTAGTGTGACACCTGATACTGGCTTCAAAAGAACACACGGCCCCCTCTAATTGAAGCAATATAGCTAAGTTTGAAATACTTGGAATACTTTACGAATAAGATAGTCTTAGAACTTGCTATATGTGATTAGATAGAAGGGAGTCTGGAGGCACTGTGTCCTTGAGTAGAATAAATAAGGGAATTGTTCTAGAATAAGCTATTTTAGTATCAGTAAGATTTGTGTAACCAAGCCAAAAATGAGCTGAGCATGCCCAGAGACTGAGTTCAACCAACGGGCATGGTGAGGAAGACTATTGTCGACCACCAGAGGACCCTGGAAGACCACCAATGAACACAAATGCGCATGCATTAAGGATGTTTGCATATGTTAATTAGTTCAAATAATTTCCTAGAAATCTAATTAATATGTGTATTTTGATTGCATATAAGGGCTGTAGTTAAGCAACTCGGCGAACACACTAGGCGGACTGATCCCCTTTGAGACCAGGACCACAATAAAGAACGCCTGCTTTCTAAAACTACAAACTGAGTTTTAGAGGGTTCTTATATTTGATGACTTACGGTGTCACCTGTGCTTAGAAACAAATAGTTTGGAAACAAAACTACATTTTTATGTGACCATGACCTAAATCTCTTCCAGTTATTGATTGGCCTGCAGTCAGACATGACCTTCTGAAAACATGCTAAGTTTTAAGGGGTGCTGCCACCCTAAGTCCCAGGTGAACAGCCAGGTTGGTTCTTCAGAAGTCAGGAGGGGGCTGCTTTCAGCTGCACTTGTTGCGTGTCATTGCCTGAGCTGGTTTGGCCAAGATCCCTCCATATGAACAGTTCCGTGCTCATCAACTATATCATGATCATAAAGCTATAGTGATGTTAGTTATGATGTTCTGACTGGGTAACCTTACGTGTCCTACAAGTCTCTATTTGGAAGATTAGACCCACAAATTTACCTTAAGTTTGTTGAGCTTAACTGAATTCAAGGGGGACTCCAAATTGGGTACCTGTGGTGCCAAGATTAAGTTCTTTACATCAGGGGAAAACAGGCAGCTCTGAAAGTAAAATGTATGGACTTTCCATTGCACCACTTGTCCAAAGAAGAACAATTTACTTATTCAGAGAAGCAAGGTATTGCCAGTCATCAGCCTCCTAGTTTACTCTAACACCAGCTATTAGCATCAGCACGCGCTCTGGAAAGGAAGAATCAGAAGCACGTTTCCAAAGTGAGCTGATACGCTCTGTACAATTTAGTCACCTACCCATAGGCTCAGGGGCACAGAACAACCAGCGAGTAACCACCCCCCTCCTGTGGTGCGCAGTCTCCTCCTCTGGAAAGTGCATTGGAAACCATGTCTGAAAACATTGAATAATCATTATCTGGATGTTTTGTTTGCCCATTCTTGTTAAACGTCGTAACCATTGTGACCAATCCCCATGAAAATCCTTATGTTTTGAATTGGAAAGAAGGTGGTTAAGCAAAAAATATGTCTCTCCAATAGAGCTGGGAAAATCACTTAATCTCTGCAGTTAAAGACAGTAGTCACTAAGATGCATGCACCATTGGACCCTTAGGTAGCATAATCACTGCTCTGAGATTTTCTAGAAGCTATTTTACCTATATTACTCTCCAAAATAGAGCTTTTTTTTAGGATTATTAGACAAATCACCAGCCATTTTCTTGTCTCATTTGCACCTGCTCTCCTGCATTGTATTCAGTTACAGAACTCAGAGCACAGCTTTCCTGACATAAAAATGAAATAAAGGACACAAGAAAGTGATTATTTTTATTTTTTTTTTGTGGAGGCAGAGGATAAGGATAGCGGAATCAGTTTGCCTACAACAAGCATCCCCAGATTATTTAATGATAAATTAGAAATTGCTTTTCAGCCCAAAACCAAAGATTTCATTTCAAATTTCAGGTTGTATTAACCTTTCCATTTACTTTATATTTTTAAATAAAAATGAAGTTTTAAAATATTATTTTTATAATGCCAACATAGAGCACCATGATATTTTTAATATAAGGTTTAAAAAATTTTCTCTCTACTTCTTCCCAAATAGTGGGAATAATTTTGCCTCCTCAAAGAAATTATTTTTGAAAATATTTGCTCATCTGTATGTAACTAAAATGGACAGTTAACACAAAGTCCACTACAACTGGGTAAGAGGAAAATAGTATCACTCCTCCTTGGCGCCAAAAGATTTGAAGTGTTATTTGCATTATGGATGTAGCAACCAAACAGCAATCATCTCAGACAATACAGTCCCCAGGAATGGTTTATTTACAAATCATGCTGGAAAATGGGTATACTTTCGATCTATCTCTCGCCAGGAAAGACTAAGTTTGAAACCAGAAGCAGCTGGAGGAGCAGCCAATGGGTATGGACTTAGTCGTGAAAGAAAGAGATAACTTGAGGGATGGAAATATTTGAAAGCTGCCTATGATTTTGTCTGACAGTGACCTGAGCTACCAGTTATGTGATCCTAGCTTAGGAGATGTCTTTATAGAGGTGGTTCCATTTCCTGATTCTTACATGACTACTGCATACCGCTTGGAAGGAAAATACATGACAAAAAAAACCTGATTAGAATGATGCCTTTATCTGAAGACAGTTATTCTAATGATCCAAATGTAAAGAAAAATAAATCTCCTAAATAAAGTAATTTTTGCGTTTTATTTTTTATTTACCTATATTTCAGTAAGTAGAGATTTTGATTTCAAATTAAGATCTTGTAATGATTAATGAAGATACTTTTTCACCCTTTATTTGGGCTTGAAGAAAAATACTGTGCCACCCAAGATGGTCACACTAAAAGTTATTTTGACATCCTGAAGACATCAAAGTTAATATGACATATTTAGGCTCACTTCCAACTCTTTTTTAGTTACTGATTTCTCTTACAGAAATGCGCTGACAATCATTTCAAGAGGCATTTGCATTAAGCTGGGCGCCAGCAAAGCACTTAAGTTGGGGTACTTAATAAAATGCATCTTCCATTGAGATCACTGTGCCAGTCTGTAAGCTTAAAAATAAGCATATGCTTAACTGCTCTGATGAATTACAGCAGATCAGCAGTTTTATTGTCACTGAAGTCAGGAGAGGTCCTCAAGTTTGTTATTTCTTTCCCCCTTTCAGTCCATTGTTAGAGTGAAACTTTATAACTGGAAGGTTTTGGACTGTGATTCACAGCCAGTCACAACCCATCACTGGAAGGATGAGGAACATGCAACTGTTTGAGACAGTCGCTTAGTTTTAACTTTAAAACAACAGGAATAAGTTTCTGCAAACAATCTTCCCTTTGACTGCCTGAGACAGCGATTCCTAGGCCAGCAGCTGTTTTTATGGAGTCACCAGTTGCTCTTTTTTTTCAGGTGAAAAATGGATGAGATGGATTACCCTGAGCTCAGCACCCACCTCCAAAGCTTTGAATCTGACAGTGGCCTCTGTATAGCTGATGAGCACAGAGTCACTCTTCATCAGTGGGACATTACTTATTTTGCAGTAGTACCTTAATACCTCGCACAACAGGTTAAGAGTTTAATGTAGGCTACCTTTGTTACCAGCTAAGCTGACCCTTGTACCTCAGCACTTCCAGGGTCAGTGGTTCGTAGCTTTGGAGTAGAGCAAAGCAGCTAGAGACTGTCTGCCTTTCCAGAACGTCCTGAAGTCATCTGGGCACCAGCTAGTGCACGACTTCATGATGCCCAGGCTCTCTTCCACATTGATTTAACTGAGCCTCTACCTTATCTCAGTGCTTTACAAGACTTGAGCAGTATTAACAATGTCAAGATGACTGAAGACCTATTCTCTATGTAGTTACCCAGAATAGACCTTCCCTTACTCTTAGCCACCTAGGAGTGAAACAGAATTGGCTTTTCCTGGTTATCTAATGCCAGAAGAGAGGGACGGGATAAATCACCTTCTGGAGATGTTTTTCTCCAAGGCTAGTGAGAGAGTTTACATAAAACATAAATCTAGACAGAGCAGTGGCAAGATGAACTAACTGCAAGCCGAAGGCATAAAGAATGTTTAGATATTCAGCTTCTATCAACAAGTTATACAACCAGGTGTACAATTATTTAGGCTTAAAGGCACTTTTTGAGATATTTTTCTTGGCAACTAATTAGACTAAAGGTAGAGATGACTACAGCAGGAGAGTTTTGAGGGTTTTTTGCCTTTTAGTAATAAAATTTCATACATCACACAATATTTTTTATTCCATTACTCTTTTTTATGATGAAACATTGAATGCAACTGCACTAGTGAGATTCTTGCCTTACAATTGATTGAAATTGAAAAACATTAAAGTTTATAGGAATAATTCTTCAAATTATAATTGCCTTTCCATACCAGAGATTTGTTTTTGTGTGAAGCTATCAAATATTTAATAGCAGACCTTTACATAAAAGCAATTTTATTAAACAAAATAACAAAAAGCTGCTCAAATTATTGGCTTCAATTCCTTGAAAGTTTGCTGGTAGTGCAATTACTACTTATTTCTAACAGAGAAGAATAGAATAACTTTAGCACTTATATTATTTGATATTTTTTCAATATCATATAAATGTAAATGTAAACAAATCATTCCTGAAAAACGACAGTATGTAAAGAACAAAATAGTAGTCTCTAGTTTACAGCTGCAATATTCTTATCTGAGAAATAATAGAAAAAATTCTTTGCTGCATTTGTTCACCCACTCTGGCAGTGGTCCAAGACTATGTAAGACAGAATAATTTCTATGATGGCTAAAAAATTCTCACATCAGATCAGAAAGCTACAAAACCTTTATTTTTAGGAGTCTGATGCCTGAGTCTGGGGTTGGTCAGTTCTGGTCTGAGGCAGGGAGCTCCGGAAGCTCTTTTAGTAAGGTGGCTCAGGGGAAAATGCCTGCACCAACTCACCTCTTCACTTCTGAGTCACAGCAGACCTATATCTTGAAGAAGGAAGCCTCAAAATCTTTCGCCGATATACCATCCGCTCTGTAAACCTGCAGGTCAAAGCCAGCTTCTTTGGTAAGAGTTTTTCAAGTGGGTGATTGGCAATTGTCAGCAGTGGGGCAGAAGTAATTTTGTAGTCAACAACCAGTCATTCAATTTTCCTTATGCTTTTAAAAAAGCCTGAAGACTTTGTCATATTTCGCATTTCAGACATAACACATTGGAAAGAAAAATCCGTTGCCACATTTGACGTTTCCAGGAGTTTTATATGTGATCTTTGAGTTCACATCCATGTACTTAAAAAAAAAAAAATAAAAAAAAAGAAAAGAAAAGGTGATGATGTTACAAAGAATATAGTCTGATGGCAAGTCACTTAAAAGCGGAATTTTTCAACAGAAACTTGTGGCTAAATCCTAGGCTATCAGCATCTAGCTGGAAGCAAAATACTCCATACTAGATGTACTGTAGGAGGAATGCTGAAAATGATATTACTGCATCTTTCATTCAGTTTATGCACTGACCTTCTTATCAAACAATTCTCTTTGATTTAGGAAGTTTCACCTTTCTTTCTAAGCACAGAGCAGAGGTTGCCTCATTCACATATCAGGAAATGCTTTCTGAGAGGCTTGGAAATGGCTGCCGGGGCTGGAGTTGGCTGCGTGAGACACGCTTTTCACGGGAAGGACCAGACAAACGAGTGGAAGGTTACATGGCACTGTAGGTTTGTAAGGCACAGAATACACCATGATTATGCATCCGGAGAAGAGTAACGGTGCCAGGTCTTGGACCAATTCCCAGGTTGTTCTACATCTCTTGTCTCATCAGGAGCAACCTGTTTTGCTTCTTTTCATTTCTGAGCATTGTCAGAGGTGTGAGTAAAAGGCTCAGCATTGACCTGAGGTTAAACAAACTAAGGTGGACTTGGAAAACTACCGGACATGACCAAGAATTTGCTGGATGTGGCATACAGCTTTATCTTAGTGATGATACAAGTTGCTGACAGACGTTACGGACAGGGCCATAAGGGATGACTGGATTTCGTAGGTGGTTAAGGGGGAGCTATGTCAATAAATGAGCCGACTTCAGAGGTAACAGGAGGGGAGTACTGGGGACCTTTTGAGGAATAGAACCTTGTAAGAAAACCCAGGTAATCATATTAGTAATACCATGCAAGGTCAGATTGCCCAGGTAACCATATCAGAAATACCAAATCTGGATATGGAAGTAGCAAAACTGGTACCAATGGGGAAAAATGTAATTAAGAGAGGTTGATTATCTGGGGAGAGACAGGGGTGGAGAAAGGGAGGTACAAAGCCAGAGAAAAGGAAGCTCAAGAAACATGAAAAAAAGGAATAATAAGATATGAAATAATATTAATAAGGCCATCCAGGGGTAAACCAAACCTTTCTTGGTCAGGAGGCCCAGGGCAGGATCCTAACTAACAGAGTATATGGACAGATGGAAAGAACATCCCCCTACCACCATGACAGTGATACTATGGTTTCCTAGCATGTGAAGAGTATAGTGCCCAAGCTAAGGCAGCTGCCTTCTGAATCTGTGGACTGTGCTGGGCTCTGCATTTCACAGTCCTTCAAGGACTCAGAACCAAGTTTGCTGCACAATATAAGGAACCACAGACGAGGTAGTTATTAGGCTTTGTATGTTGATAAGTTTCTTTCTCTTCTTGTTCTTATTAGTCCTGTGCTTTCTATTGCTTCATATTGTAGCACTTCAATATTTATAAGCAATATTGATTGCTCGTATTTTTTTCTGCCATACATCAGAACCCACCACAGTTAGAACAT
The DNA here is from genome assembly GCF_963921805.1 of Phalacrocorax carbo. NCBI lineage: Eukaryota > Metazoa > Chordata > Aves > Suliformes > Phalacrocoracidae > Phalacrocorax > Phalacrocorax carbo. The sequence goes on along the minus strand of NC_087516.1, from coordinate 5,730,715 downwards.
TAATTTGTACTGTCAAGTCCAATGCACACTTAGAAAAACGAGATATTAACAAAATCAACACCTCAGGCTGTATGCGCCTATACTCAGTGTTGTAAAACACATTGGTTAAGCTGCTTACAATTCTAGCTCTTCTTCCCTGCAAGTTTATAAATAGTTTCTTGTTATAGAGCAACAGTAGCAAGGATTCTTCTTAATGCCTTTCATAAATCAATTTAATATATATATGTATTTAAAAAAAAAAAACAAAATAAACTAAATAAAATGGAGAACTGAAAGTATTGTGGGAAGAGAGGGACAACTAAACTCATCCTATTTTAATATAGTTTCAAAGATCAAAGCTTTTAGCCTTTCTGCTGAGTTTGATAAGCAGGCTCAAAATAGTAAGGTGGTTAGGAAGAAAATGGCAAAATGAAGTTTTAAAATCAAAAGGAATGCTTAAGAGACCAAAACTTCCGTTGATGAGGTTCTGTGGTTTTGAATCTGAAGTATGCAGAGTGCACCTTATTGTCTGAGACTTCTGCTGTGTATTTAGGGCAAATATTTCTAAATAAATCAATCAAGATTTTGGAAGAGATACAGGATTTGATTCCACACTGAGATGACTGTCAGTGCCTGATTTTAGCTGATCACTTCACTGAAAAAAACCATAGGGAAAAGACTTCAAAGAAGTTGAGGGCAGTGTAGCATCTACTGTCCTCCTGTACCCATTCCACTTGAATAACCTGAAGAAACACTGGATCATCTTGGGATAGCTGTACCTCTTCCCTGACCTTCTCTTCTCACCCTTCTGCTCAGTTTAGCAACACTGCACCCTAACAATTACAGATTTTGCTTTGTATTCTCATGGTTGAGGTTCATTGCAGTAGTTTTAAGTCTTATTCAGCTGGAAGTTTACCTTGACAACACCTGCCTGAACAGCTTTCCCCTTATTGAGTCAAACTCTTTCTTTATGTCTAATGACCTGTCAGATGCACTGAAAGCTGTTATTGCTTTTAAGGTCTTGCATGCAGAATACATGAGGTGGTACGCATTTCTGTCAGTGCAAGTTTGTAATTAACTCTATACTGCAGACTAGTGCAGTTCACTGTGATTGAGAAGCAAATACTTACACACCACCCTGTTATATATTCTGAATATATAAACCTAACAAACGCATTCTAGGGAACTTATTTTAAATGGGATTTTAATATCCAAACTTATACTGTTGAAATATCTATTTTTCATAAGCCTTGACTTGGAAAGCTGTGTGTCTTAAGTCACTGTTTATTTGTTAGGAGCCAATATGTGTTTCACTTTGGCAAATAAGCTTCTTAGTTTTTAACATTTGGGTATAGTTTTAAAAGGTAAAAAGTGACGCTAAAAATAAATGCAAAGTAGGCAGATGGAAACTCTTTGGATCCTGGAATATTCTTTTTCTTACAGTTTTGCTCTAAAACACTCATATCTGAACAAAAGACACCTGCCCTGAGAGATGGGCCTGAATCTCTTTCAACCCCTCCAACCAGGTGGATGCTCCAATAAGCAAGTGAGCCCTGTTGTCCGTGGCCGAAATGCTGAAAACACACATGCATATTGGAAGATGCACTGTTGTCTCACTTGCTCCCCATTCCTCAATTAATAGGTTTATCAGAGGGAAATAAGGGATGAACAAAGGTCTTCCACTGACTGGTTAATACTGTGCATAGAAAAGACTCTTCTCTCCAGCTGTATTTAAAAAGGCAGAGCAAGTCCTGCTCAGCAGTTTTTGAAAGAAAGGCTAAATTTTACATTGAAATTATTCCTTATATTTATCTTTATAGGACTCTCACAGCAGATATGAAACAAGAAGAGGTACCTACACTACTACAGCACAGAATATTGTACCCAAATCCCAATGGTTTCAGACATTCATTTCCTCTTTTTGGAGTTAGCATTAACTAGTCTAAGCATTTTTCCTCCTCCACGTAGGGAACATGAGATCCTATTCCACAGCATTGTCCCGGTATGGTCCAAATCTCAGAATTCAGGTACCTCTGCTCAGTCAAAACATCTATCTTTACATCTGGCCTGTCAGGCTGCAAGCCAGCTCCAAACTGAGAGCTAACTAGTTCAAATCACCACCCTGCTACGGAGCACAGCTAGTTAACAGAAAGCCAGCATGTTATCTCAACAAGAAGCCCACCGGCGTGAATAAGTCCTTTCCAACTCAAAGGTGGCTTGCGCTCATCCTGCTTCATTTTAGTCTATCTCAGCCTACCAGTACAAAAATTACTTTCTAAGAGCATTATTGTTACAGTACATCAGGTCCTAACTGTCACACTTTTTTTTTTTTAGCCAGCTGGAGAGATACCATAAGCTCTCTAGGCAAAGAACTAAAGGAGTGAGGACAAAAGACTAATCTTTCTGCTGAAGAACTCCCTTTTTGCCAGACTTACAGAGAATTTTCTCTACTATTCCTGCCCTCAATCAAGAGGTCAACATTGCTGTGACCTTATGCATGCTGAGCTGTGCTCCTGCAGATTTAAATAAAACACCCCAAAGGAAATTCTGAAGTGGAATCACAGACCACAGGTGATTCTTCCTTTTTAAAGTTAGTATTTAGATAAGTACTACGGACTCTAACTGTAAGAAGGTGAAGGTATTATTGTGAGGTCTTGACATGAAATAGCTGTCTATGGATTTCGAAGGTTAACTTTAGTGTCGTATCAACTAAGGATTAAATATGCTAAGAATAGTAAAGAATAACTCATTTTATAGAAGAACAATAGAGGAGAACCACTTGTGATGCAGTACTGAACTCAGATTTGGAATATGGTTCATTTTTTAAAAAAATCTGTGCAAAGGTGATACAGCTGCAGTAGAACAGAAGTCTGCCCTTTTGGAAACGCAATTAAGTCATCCTAAATCTGTCCTCTCAGTTATAAAATTTCCTTTTCAATACAACACATCTAGGCAGCACACACAGAGAAATAAAAATCCATAAGGAATAGGTCTGAGTAGTAACACTGGATGTTTGCTGGACATTTTGAAAGGTGAATTTTACCCAGGTTTTGAAAGATAATACAAAATGGGGTTCTGTTTTCAGAGACAGTTCTACCAGCTTTTGTCGTTAAACCTGATTCTGTGTGATAATGCATTAGTGATAGTTTTGGGCTGTCATTCTAGTGAGGGATGCTGGTTTTATCCACAGCCATCAAAATAAAAATCCAGCAGTGGAAGCTGGAATCAGTGAAGTTATTTAGTTAGAATATAGTGTATTGATCTAGTTAAAATATATACTGCTGATTCCATATTACTAATAATCATACTGGAAGTAAGGTTTCTACTATAAACATTCAGCACTGTGTAAAACAGAAGCGATTATCTTCTTGGAGGGACCGACTAGCAATAATGAAGGTAACAGAATTACTTGATGAGGCTTTTAGTTAAACATTTTGAAAATGCCTTGTTTATCTTCTGTTAAAGAGCTTAGTTAGGAAAGGGTTTTTTTCCTCCAGGACAACAAGGTCAAAATTTACATAATCATCTTACATCTGACTACTGTGGACCTTGTGGCACCCAGAAGTGGTCACTTACAGCTGAACCAACTAACATGTTATAAAGCATGCCAAAAAGAAAAAGAAGTCCTTTCAAAAAGAAGTCTGATGACAGTCATCACTGCGATTTCTGTCCATCAGGGATTTCTTTCTGGTACAGATTAACAGCGTTTTTGCAAGTGCAGTGTTTGAAAGTAAAACCAGTGTCCAAGGATTATTTACCTAATTGTAACAGAACCAATCAACTAATTGTAACAGGAAAGTACAGTTTGCTAGGAAAACAATTTATGACAGACAGAAAACAGACCCGAGCAAGCAAGCAGTGGACAGTTTACTGTAAACACATGGAAATGGAGCGTGGAAAAAACAGTGCCTTAATGTGCATCTCAGAGGCAGAGACAGGAACATGAACTAACCTGAAATCTTCAAAATCCCAGATGAAAACCATGACCAAAGCCTCACTTTCTAGCCACTGCTGGCTAAGATACCCCTTCTGCTTCCAGTGTGCCCTTTATGCATTATTCACAGAGATTTTTGTCTATAGTTAACAGCCTCCTACAGATTTACTTCTGCCAGCAATGTGCATCTCTCCCTCCCAAAACAACTCAACTGTGAACCTCTAGACCTAGCAGATGTCACTCAGTTCCATTCTTCTAATATGAGCACTAACAAAAGCCAACATGAATACATTACAGTCAGTAGCCCAAAGCTAGTATGAGTTCTTTCCCTTAATTAAGAAGCTGTGCAAGTCATACAACTCTTCAAATCTGTGTCTGAATCCGGAACTCTTCATTAAATACTTCTAAAAAAATTAATCTATCTGCAGCTGAAAGAGCTGAACCATGGAAATTCAGCACCAAAAATGACATGGAGTCTGCAGTCATTATTACTAATAATTCTAAGCCAGAAACGACTGGAAAGCCCTGTGGCAAAAAGCCTTACTAACCTTTCATGCCATGAAATATGCAGAAACAGTAAATGTTTTCAAGACATTTGCAGCTCTTGAGCTGTGAGTTGTCCATCCTAAAACAGGCAGTACAAGTATAAGACAGGCTGCAGTGTACCACTCTTTTTAAACTAGAAGAGTGAGGAAGGCTTGTTCAAAGACAGAAAACAATCATCTCCTTTTGACTATCTAGGATGGGCAGGCAGGCCTCAGCCACTGAAAAAAAAAGTTACACACATACCCTGTCCTTTGTTTTTCCTGTCGCTCAGCTCTTCATGAAGTTGTGTTGATAAGGCTGCATTTTTGTAACTTCTAATTCAGCCACCTGACCGTTCTCGATCCATTTGAACAATCTGCATGTTAACTAATGTCAAGCAATGCACTGCACAGCTTCTCAAACCAACAGAGACTGAATTGGGGCCAGGTCAGAAAAACCATATTACTACTGTCTTCTGCAAAGAGGCGTGGCTTTGCTAGCTTAGGGTTCAGTATCACATTAATGGAGCTTCTGGTACTATCCTAACCGCAACATAAGGTTTTACATTGTCATTAATCTGTCCCGAATTAGGCTGGTGGTACCTAAGATGTTTGTGCACCAGAACACGTTTTACAGCCAACTCATGCAGAATCTTTTCAGACACTGTATGAAAAACCTATATAAGAAATAAAGTGTGCTGAATTCCATCGCGAGGGCCAGACACTTAGCAGTTTGATGCTTCAATGCACAGCTTTTAGGTACCAAATTCTTTACTGGATTCAGGCCTTAGTAATTAATTGCACCAAAAGTTTAATACTAAACTAGTTCTTTAGGTATTGTATGTACTCTTCATTCAAGTGCAAATCATCACCTTCGCTGTACCTATTTTACAAAAGCAGAGAAAATATTTCTTATTCAAGCTTTAAGCAAAAATGCAAATTCAAGAACACCACTAAGAGTTCTTCCCAGCCTTAGGACTTGTTTGCTGCATAATGAACCCCTACTTCAAATATGACTTCTCATTTAGAAAACACTGTAGCCACATTTTCTTATCTAAAATTATAATATTTTTCATTTAAAGTATAAACCAAAATGAGAAGAAACTTGACTAAAGTCCTGTAGGAATGCCAGAAAATAATTTTAAAATGCACTTTAACTGAATGTTTGAGGAGTTTGGGTTTCTTCTTGTGATTTAGTTGATGTCTGTGCACCAATTTCACAATGAGGAGGATAAAATTATAATCATTCTGTATGCTGATTTTAAGACCAGCAAGGTTATATTCAAGAGCACAAGTCTTAGTTTCAACACTTGCTGAAACAAACTAATACAGAGTTCATTTGTAAAAATATAAAAATAACATGAATAAATCTGTGAAACAGTTTTAGAAGCATTGCATTAGTAGAGTATACAGGAAATTATCTGAACATCTCTAACAAGGAAAACAGAATACAAACTTAAATATCATTGACAGTGTCTTATACCAGAGTGACTAAAGCTCTGTCTTGTTTTGTAGCTAAGTTAAAACTAGCTTTATTCAGAACTAGGTGAAATCCTGATTCTGTTAAACCAGGTGAGTGCACAAGACAACTGCAATGTGGTTGAGGATTTTATCCTTTCAGGCTTCTTAATATCCAGAGGCTTTTGAAAATTGTAATCTAAACCCATGTATTGTATCTACTTCAAAATGTACTGGTGTTCAGGTATGATAAGCAATCTTATTTCCCACTGTTATGACTGCAGCCTGCATTGTTCAAATGCTCTGTGAATTTGCTGGAATATATATTGTTTCCTCCACATGTGGATAAAGGTAAAAAGATATTGCACAGGGTCATAGAATCATAGAATCATTTAGGTTGCAAAAGGCCTTTAAAAATATCAAGTCCAACTCTTAACCTAGCACATCCAAGTCCACTACTAAACCATGTCCCTCAGTGCCACATCAATATGTCTTTTAAATACTTCCAGGGATGATGACTCAACCACTTCCCCGGGCAGCCTGTTATAGTGTTTGACAACCCTTTCAGTGAAAAAATTTTTACTAATAAACAAGCAAAACCTCCCCTGGAACAATTTGAGGCTGTTTTCTCTTGTCCTGTTGCTTGTTACTTGGGGGAAGACACTGACGCCCACCTTTCTACAGCCTCCTTTCAGGCAGTTGCGAGCGACAGTGAGTTGCAGAGAGCGAGAAGGGCTCCCCTCAGCCCCCTCTTCTCCACACTAAACAACCCCAGCTCCCTCAGCCGCCCCCCAGCACACTTGTGCTCCAGACCCTGCCCCAGCCCCGCTGCCCTTCTCTGGACACGCTCCAGCCCCTCGAGGCCCTTCTTGTCCCGAGGGGCCCAAACCTGAGCCCAGCATTTGAGGTGGGGCCTCCCCAGGGCCGAGCACAGGGGCCCCATCCCTGCCCGGCTCCTGCTGGCCACACCAGTGCTGACACAAGCCCGGGGGCTGGTGGCCTCCTTGGCCACCCGGGCACTGCTGGCTCATGCCCAGCCGGCTGTCAGCCAGCACCCCCAGGGCCTTCTCCGCCGGGCACTTCCCAGCCCCTCTGCCCCAGGCCTGCAGCGTTGCCTGGGGTTGGTGTGACCAAAGTGCAGGACCCAGTGCTTGGCCTTCTTGGACCTCACACAATGACCTTGGCCCATTGATCCAGGCTGTCCAGGTCCCTCTGTAGAGCTTTTCTACCCTCAAGCAGATCAACACTCCCACCCAACTTGGCATCACCTGCAAACTTACTGAGGGTGCACTCGAGCCCCTCATCCACATCATTGATAAAGATATTAAACAAGACTGGCCCCAACATTGAGCCCTGGGGAACTCCGGTTGTGACTGGGTGGCAACTGGATTTAATTCCAGTCTCCATAATCCTTTGTGTACAGCCGTCCAGCCATTTTTTTTTAGCCAGTGAAGCATAATCCCATCCAAGCCATGAGCAGCCAGTTTCTCCAGAATACTGTGGGAAATGGTGTCAAAGGTTTTACCAAAGTCTAGGTAGATAACATGCACAGCCTTTCCCTTATCCACTAAACAGGTCACCCTGTTGTAGAAGGAGATCAGGTTGGTCAGGCAGGACCTGCCTTTCATAAACTGACTAGACTTGATCACTTGGTTGTCCTGTACATGTAAAGTGATGTCACTCAAGATGATCTCCCCCATAAACTTTCACTAGCACCGAGGTCAGACAGACAAGCCTGCAGTTCCCCAGATCCTGCTTCCAGCACTTCTTGGAGGTGGGCATCACATTTGCTAAGCTCCAGTCAACTGGGACCTTCCTGTTAGACAGGACAACTGATAAAGCATTGACAGTGGCTTGGTGATCACTTCCACTAGCTCCCTCAGGACCCTTGGGTAGATCCCATCTGGACCCATAGTCTTGTGTGTGCCTGGGTGGTGTAGCAGGTCAGTAACTGGTTGTGCAGATCATCCCACCATGTTTCTGCAGTGCCATTTATATCATAGTTTTCCTGCTGCACAATGGCTTTCAGCTCCTCCTGATTGTTGCCCGTGCTGTGTTCATTGGTGGAGATGTGCTTCGGTTGGGCTACTGATCCCGCCAGGTTTTGCAGGGGAGGTGCCCCAATTCCTACATGACCATTCTCAGGATCTTCTGTGGTTTCTAAGACATCAATAACCCTTGTGTCTTTGCTGCCATATGGATCTCCATCCCCTACCTCCACTGAGATGTCAGACTGAAGGACCTCACTAGCACTCCATCCCTTGACTATTGGTTTTCCACACCCGTGCTTATCTCTAGTGATCCTCGTTTGATCCCTTTCCTCCTTCAAATCTAGTTTAAAGCCCTTTCAATGAGCCCTGCTAACATCTGTGCAAAGATCCTTTTCCTCCTTTGAGGCAGATGTACCTAGTCCCTTGCCAGTAGGCCTGGCATAGTATAAACTGACCCTTGATCAAAACCCACAAAATTCTGCTGGTGACACCATGCTCGGAGCCAGATGATCTGCTGGCTCTTCCTCCTTCTTCCCTATCAGTCCCTGCAACTGGAAGGATAGAGGAGAACACTGGTTGTGGTCCTGATCCCTCAACCAGTTTTCCCAAGGCCCTGAAGTCTCTCTCAATTGCCCTTGGACTTCTAGTCGCAAGTTCATTGCTGCCTGCCTGAAAAATCAATAATGGATAATAAAGTGAGTGCCATACCAGAGCAGGAAGCTTTGTTGTCACATATTTAACCTGGGCCCCAGGGAGGAAGCAAACTTCCCTAAGTGGGTCCGGTCTGCATATTGGGCCTTCTGTTCCCTTCAGAAGGGAGTCTTTTATGAAAATGACCTGTCTTTCTTTTTTTATGGAAGCAGTTTTTGTGCAGTGCATAGGCCCACTTAACCTCGGCAACACCTCCAAGCTAGATGAACCATTGTCCTCATTATTGTCCAGTTCCTCTTGCAGAGCTTTGTACCTATTGTGCAAGGGGACCTGGGAAGGGGGATAGTCATGGAGGAGACGTGCCTGCTGTGTCTGCAGGATGAGGCTCCTTCCAAGGAGTTTATTGACATCAGTCTGGACACAGTATGCTTATGTACAGGAAATCTGAGGGTTCATTCAACTGTCTTAAACTAAGAGTTTTCCACTGAAAATTTCATGTTGCCAGCAGAGAAATCCAGCAACAGCTTGTAATTGCTATTTTCACAGCACACTACCCTAGACGTGATGTATCCAGGGAGACCAATCCATGGAGGGAAGCCAGCCTTAAAGAAAACTAGGAACTTGATAAACTTGATTCTGATTTTAATTTAGCATTTTGGAAAGACAAGTGCAGCTTGGTATTTTAACTTGTTAAGTTTCAATAGAATCTTATTTCATTCTTTACTTCCATAGATTATGTCACTATTCCTTCTTTCCTGCTCCTTCTTTCCCTTCTTCTCCCACTAAACATACACTTGTATTTTGTCTCTAGTTGAAGGGATTATGTCCTGTACATTTGTCAGATAGAATTTATTGTTTTGTTATTTTAAAATTAGGAAGTTTGATATCTGGGCTCTGATTACAGACAACAAAGTCTATTCACTACAGCAGAAATCTATTTAAAATCTAAGAGACATAAGTCCCTCCAAAAATTCAGTAGGGTAAAAGCCACATCCCAGAAGTCTGAAGTAATAGTTCCTTTTTCCCTATAGACACTTAAAGCCATTACTCTGGATTATATAGTCTTCAATAAAAAGACTTTAGCTAACATATCTTGTGCCAAGCCCTATGAGACTGCTTGAGACCCACAAGAGCACGTAGGCCCATTCCAGTAAAAATGAGCAAACAGGCAGGACAAAAATCAAGTTTGGAGGACTGATTCCTAGCAGGTTTATGTACATGTTTTCTAGGCCAGTGAGAGATAGAGTAATGAATACCTTTCAGACAGGTGCTCTCACAGAGGACAAGCTTAGAGGGGCTCTTTCAGGGACTCTGAGGGTAATACTCCCCAACTCATAGGGGATGTGATGGCATTTTCCCTCCACTGGAACGGGGTTTTTATATTTGATTGGAGGATCCTGGGACAAAACTGTAAGCAAGCTCTTAAGTATTGGCTATTCATCATGTAACATTTACAAGCAGCTCCATAAAACAGGATACCTAAATGGATCAAAAAAGAAATTTAAATGCTCCATGTCAACTAGAATAAAATTGATTGAAAAGGTAATTTCACAAAGAAGATGATCATAAACAGTACATTCACATTAGCGGTCATGGTTAAGGGAGGATAGTGAAACCTCACCAAAATATAATTTTTGGCATACTTGTTACTCATCTTGTTTAAAAGTTCATGATCTTAAAATCAAAAGTTCAAAAGGTGTCCCAAAGGGTTATGAACCTGTGGGTCTCTTTTTCACATAACTTGCAATCCATCTAAAAGAAAGGAAGAGCCTTATCTGTCAGGGGCATCCTATCTCTCATCTTTTCTATTGTTGAAGTCTTGGATATAACTACAAGAACCCTTTAGAAAAAGAAGGTTTTCTGCCCTTCTCACCTCTTCTTTCTTCAAAGAGTCGTGTAGATCTTGAAATAAGAATAAAAACCCATGGGGCCAATTTTTCAAAATGAAGAGGCTGACTTCCACCTCTTGACTTTGCTAAGTCAGAGTTCAATGAGAGTCTTCTGAAGACAAGTGAATCCTGCTCTCACATGTGGATCATGTGTATTATGGTGACCATGGGCTCAGAGACTGTCTTCCAAGAGGCACTTTATTCTGGGTCCTTCACAACTGCAGGAAGTCAAACACCTGCCTAGTTTAATATATCATAATAATGTTAGTTTCAACTAGGGAGCCACATGTTGCACTAGCTGACCCATAAAACAGTCTTTTCCTTAACTAGGTTTTTTTTGTGTATAAGTAAATCCCGTTAATGTCACTGATTCTACACTAGAGCTTGAAAGCAGGATCTAACTTCTAGCTGAATTCTTCTGCACCATCACTTACAGTGAGATTAAGCTCATATTCATCCTGCTGAAGTCAGTACTATGGTTCCTCAAACTTTGGACCGTTTGCATACTTAAAATTGGCCACTTGAGCCAGAATTGTGTCAGATACCCTGCCACTGCACAAACCATGTTAGCCAAATTCAATTCTCAATCTTCCATTAAACTGAAGTTTTAGACAGATACAGATTTTGTGATACTGTAAATGACTTTTATGTTTGAGAAGCTGATAAATTAAAATACAAATCCAGATTTAGGTTCGTGCTAGCTCAAAATTAAGATATTGCTTTTCTTATACTCCAGGACACATCTATTATTCTATTAAGATTAAGAATTATATTTGGAACTCAATTTCTTAAATGGAAACAGGAAGCAGATCTATGGATTTTTACTCCACTTCTGAAGAATCTGTAAATTACTTAAACTTTTGACATGAATGGAAGAGCAATATGCTTAAAATGCTTGAATATGATCATATTTTCCAGTATTTATTTGTTATCTTCTGCAGGTACATAGTATCTTGCGTATGATGGTAACACTTAAGGTACAATCAAAATCAGAATCCTTCCTCAAGATCCTTTCCCTGTGCCACAGAGAAGTCAGCAATTGTTTATCTGGGAGTCATGAGTTACCTCAGTTACCTAAATGAATATTGATCACTCACAATTAGACTGTTTGCATTCTTCAGAATTCCATATAATTCAAGGGTAATCACAACTCCTGCTTCCCCAAGTAACAAATGCACAAATATTCATGCCCAAGTCATCCAAATCTCTCTGCTTTTGAAACATGTGTTGTCTTTTTCCCCATCTGCTTTATAGTAGTTGCACTCAAATGTGATATTTTACCAATTATAAAATATGTACTATTATGTATTTCATATGTAATTATGTCTATAATAATAATAATTTTACATATAATCAGTATTTTATGTTATATGTATTATAGAAAACATTGCCAAAATGTTAAATGCTGCATTCTTCATGATGAAAACTCTCCTAATCCTTCCCCTTCTCACATTCTGCTTTCATCTCCAGTAGAAAGCAAGCACTTTCATTTTTTTAATTGTAACTTTGTCCCAAAATCAAACTCTACAAAATAGAGACAAGACATTAAAAAGATGCTAATATGGAACAGTTAGTTGATGAGCAGACCATCATTACTTTAATCCTAACATTTGTCTTCTAGTATCTCCGATATGTTCAGTATTTCAATATAAATACTTCCATTACAGCCCCCTCCCTCTGCTCTGCACAAAGAACTGGCTGATCAATACACCTATTAATTACTACAATCACTGTTTCCTAGGTGGAATATTCCTTACTGGACAATGAAACTTTAGAGCAACTCACTAAAGCAGAACATTTTGAGCTTGACAGATCAGTATTATGCCCCACCTAAATGCAGTAAAGTTCAACCCTAACATTTATAGAAGATCTGAAAGACCTGAAGATTACTTATGCTGTATCAGGAATCAACAGATAGAGTCACTCGTGTACATGATTTACCACCTGCTGTTCCCGACAAAGGTTTATTTAGCCTTTAATACCATATAAATCCTAATCCCTTACTACAAATTCTGTTAAGGGAAAAGAAGGTTAACAACATGCTACTGATAGGGAGTAGAAATGAGTGACAAGAGGGTATTGATCAGGAATTTAGACACTTACAATACATTGTCTGTGAAACTGGTACTTGGCTCTCTTGGTTGATGAAAGAATTGAAGCCTACAGCTGTCCACAATTCTTGAAAAATACAGGCATTCACTAAATCTGAAAATTTAGTACCAAATGCAAAACAGTTCTTTAATCACTTATTTATGCCCAGGCTTCTCTTAGACAAAGAGGAAGAGGTGTAGGCCCCCATTACAGTGTATTCTGGTGAAGTTTCACTGAAGCCAGCAGAGTTATTGGTAGGGTAGCATGTAGCTGAATCTTAGTTATGCAGGTAGATCTGGGCTGAGAAAGTTTTTTTTACAAATTCATTTAACCTGTGATTTCTGAGAGTATTAAGAAATTTAGGGTGAGTGTTGATATGGACCAATGAATGTTACTCAATGAAAAAAGTATTTGAAAGGCTCCTGAATCTGATTTTGCAGTTCTGATCACATCAGTATTTTAATAGGCTTCTCAAAAAATTACAAAAAAGTCATTATGAGAGACAACTATTGGATAGACAAAACATCTAGGTAGAACTGTGCAGAAATGAATTTTGTGTGAGTTAGGGTGGCCAAATTTTCTGGTATTTGCGCTCTTGAGTGAATGTAATATAATACTTGCCCACTCTCGGGAGAAATGTAAATGCTGACATTTACATTGTCTATGAATGTAATACAACAAAGCTTATAAATTGATTATGTGTCACTGGAGTCATTAGAGACTGCACTTCAGCTGAGGCAGAGACAGTTACTGTCCTAGTTCCTCATTTCTTAACTTTTTCTTCTAAAGCTGTACTGTGCGTTTTTGGTTGGGTTTTTTCCCTTTCTCATTTTACCAAAAAGATGATTCTTCCCAATTCAGTGCAAGTCACCAGGTCAGATATTGTTCTCATTGTTCTTTTTTTTATCCAATGACTACTAAAAAAGGACAGTGTTTTTCTCCTATTCACAACCTACTTTTTACCTGATCCAATTCAATTTCACTTTAGCACTAGCAAGGACCTCATCCCTGTATTAAAAGCAGAATTTTTCACACCAGACCAAATTTACCATAGGTGTGTAAATTTGTGCAGCTTCACTGATGCAGGGAGCTTGATCCATTGTACTATCAGAGAGCTTGGCAGAACACTTCACATTAGAAGCAAAATATACAACGGTGAGAATTTGCCCTCTATTTATAGAGTCTGCCGTCTAAGAGTCTCAAGGTTAATCAACAATTTATGGTCTGTTAGTTCCAGGGACTGGCCTGATATTCAGGATCAGTTCTGAAATACACCACAAGTTTTCCTAGCAAAAAATGTGGAGGAAAGTGGAAGGAGAGTATGCAAACAAGAGGATTTACTGCCCTTTTATCAACAGGTAAGATAGGGCTTATGCCCATGCAAATGGTATAGTAGTCGCTCTGCAACCCCCTTACCTCCTTAAATACTAAGAAGTCTCCTGATAAATACAGATCGTTCAATACAACCTCATTACAAAAATTACCCAGTTCAAAGTCTCTTCTCTGCCCCTGAAGACTGTGGCATAAGTGCAATTGACATTCAGAGTGATTTAGTTCTTCCTTCAAATACAAGGTAACAACAACTACATTGGGTTTGGGGATTAGTCCCTGGAATCACTGTGCCCTGATGCTCCCCTGGGAATCATCCCAGAATGTGCTCACTGGTGCCTGATCCTGTTTTATGAGCTAGTATGGATACAGTCTATGTTATCCAGGGTAAATACCCATAGGTTTAATCCACAGAGAGATTCAACCACCTCAGTCACAACCAGACCCTTCCAAACTCCCTATACACCAGCATTCCCTTGCCAGGAAATTTGCACAGCATGTAAACTCCCAGTGATGTGCATTGCTGTTACTATTTACACCTGTGTATCAAGGCAAGTGTCTTATCCCCAGAGGTCTGTTAGGTTGCCCTCTGGCATTATTAGAAAATATTTAACTTTTGATGAGTTTCAGCATAGGTGGTGTGAGACCTGTTCTAAGATCCTTCTCCTACTTGATCTGGAGCAAAACCTTGAACATTATCCCCATTGCATAGCTGTTGACCTAAGACAGTGATAGCTGAATCACTTGCCTATGCATGTCCAAATGGCATAGCAGAGGCTGACCCATATCCACTGAGGCCAACACATCTGCCTACACAATCAGTTATATTCTCAAGTGATGGGCCTCAGCTTTCAATGAATAAATAAGGAAGAGGTGGGTGACAGTCTAGAGTTTCGTTCTGACCACAAACCTTTTCCAACAGCAGCCATGGAAAAGGCACGCATGTGCAGAATTAAGTGCATACTATATCTTAAGAACCTGACCCTACCAGCCACAAGATCCTCATGAACAGGAGAAAGGAGATGAAGCAGTGTAACGGAAGATTTGTAAAACCACCATCTTTTATGACTGCTAAATAAAATATACATGTTCAGACATCTTTCTTTGGAAAGTCGATCCCTTTGCATATCTTAAACTACCAGTCTGAAAGTGAGAATTTTTTTGTCTAATTCCAAGGAACTGATTAAGTGGGATGAATTAAGTATTTTGTTGGCTAGACTTCTTCACTGGTGCTGTAATTAAGGGTTGGAATAGTCCCCTGGTGTTGTGGGTTTTGATGAGATAACCAGTGACCTTGATCACTCATGATAGATGGCGTTGTTGTGGAATTAATTAGGGAGAGTGCTTTGGGGGATGCAGTTAATACTTTTTCTTCTCTTTTATTTTGAAAATACTACATATTAATCAAAGCACTTGAAATTAAACTTTCATATGAGAGAGTAAAAAGATTTCAAAAGGGACTTTTACATAGGTGGATTTATACTTTATTTTTCAGTTGCTAAATGTGATTAAAGACACTCATTCTAATCCAGCAGCCTTAAATCAAGACCGTGTGTCACACTAAGTGTTAAAATATAGATCCTTTCTCACTACCTCCAGCTACTGAGAATCCCTGCTGTCGTCGAAATTACATACCCAACCTTGGTTTTAGCCACATGACTTCATCTCTCTCACCCTGTTAGTACATTTGTCCCACATAAGGTCATGGACTTTGTCTGTCACACTTCCACTCAGCTAAATTCAGAGGATATCTAATTCTGGGAATGACTAGCTGCATTCATCCTGGAATTCCCAACAGACAGCCTTTCATCTGTTCCTTCCCCCATTATACCATAGCTTCACTCATTATCACAGACCATACCCTGGGACTAACCTAACATCACCCTTGTTCAGCTCAATGAATGAAAAAATTATCTTCCAGTGCTATATACCATGGCACAGACTGAGAGGGCCATGTTGGTCCCAAGGTTTTGTAATAAACAGGGTGGGATGGAGTTTTCAGATGGCAGAAAACAACCACTTTCTGGAAGTCTGTGCTGTTGCAATAATACTCAACAACTTAAGAGTGAGCTTTCCAGCTGGACATTTTTATCACCAGCACCCTGCATTTGGATTTTGTACATTGCAAACAGCGTCAGTTTTGGGATGTCAATTAAAAAACAACAAAAAATAAACAACAAAAAATGCCCATACAACTGTCACTCATCTAGACTTCTGTAATAAATGTCAGTCAGATCATTTAAAAATATCTCAGACCTCTGAGATTAAACATCTAAACCCCTACAATTATTTATTAATCACAGCAGATTCAGTCTTTTTCATGTGCAACTTCTCTGTATCTTTCAGCAGCATTTGACTTCTTAGCTAGAATATTTCTTGCTCCTTCTAAATAGCTTGCCTTCAAGTGTTTTGAGTTAAACTGCCCCAGCAGGTAGCAGCAGCAGTTATACTTAACAACTTGCAGCATCAACTGGTTATGAGGAACCTCTGCAGCTTCATTCCCGCCAGCATAGACTTCTGTAGTATTCTTGATCATGACGACCATGTGGCCTCTTCCACTCTAGAGCAAGTTGGTGACCTTTCCTTGCCTGAATTCCTATCCCTGGAATCCAGCGTGTAGGATATTTTTCTCTGAAATATGCCATGCAACAAAAGTGTCCAGATACGACATACCGTGATGACATCTACTCTGTCAAGACTGGACCCCACCCTCATGTCTGTACTGAAAGTAGATGGGAATGATTTGAGTCCCCAAAGCTGCCTGAAGTCCTGCTCATCTTTGATGCCTCAGGTTAATCCCATCTCAGGTGGGAGGAACCACAAAAAGACATACATGGACTGTGGGCAGTGCCACCACCTTCTGTCCCTCACTTCTGCCTACAACCTACACCACCATTTGGGGCGTTCATTCCTTCAGAGATCCAGCTGAAGAGCAGCCTGAAACTGTCACCTCTGTTGCTGGCACAGCTGATAAAAGTCAGTTGACCTAGACTGTGAACAGCAAATGCCAGGAGACACAACACTGGGCCTACAAGAGGTCTAACTGGAGACCTGCCCTTCACGCAGTTTTTTCTACTCTGGTTCTTACTGTCATGAATCATCCATTTAAACTGACTCTGCAGTAAAATTGATGCATCAGTTTTCAATAAAATAAAATAAAATAAAATAAAATAAAATAAAATAAAATAAAATTAAATTAAATTAAATTAAATTAAATTAAATTAAATTAAATTAAATTAAATTAAATTCTTCTCCATAGTTTTCCATTCTATTAATTGAGGAAAAGTTATTTAATTCAGGAGATAAAACAGCTAGTGTTTCTCACTTCAGACAAAATTTCTCATTAGCTTTAATTATTCAGTAAACACAAATGCTTATATTATTTTGGATAGAAACGCCTGCATATCAGAAGATAACTATAAATTCAAATTATTTAGTCATGTCTGTAAACAGTTAATGTATCTTTAAAGTAGAAGAACTACATGTAAGGAAGTTTTTGGTAAGGAAATTAACTCTTTAAAAAAACATGAAAATATTCTGCTTTGGAAGAACAACAGGAATGATTATAATAGTTTACTTTCTTTTATTATGACACATTTTTGTATGTTTTGTAGGGGTTTGGAATGCAAATCCTATTAAAATGGGAGTCTATAACAAGGTGTTCAAGGGGAAAATATGGTCTGGATTACCTAATAGCCTACGATATCTGTTGCAATAAAAGTGGAGGGGTGGGAGAGAGATACAGAGGGGAGAGAGGGTGATAACTGGTATATTATGGTAAGACATAGTTTTGTACAACAACACAAAACATAATCCAGCATTGAGGTGTTACCTTTGGAGGAGGACAAAGGACTAGAAAATTTCTTAAGGTGTATTTTACTTCTATTTACTTCTATTTACTATGGTTTCCTGAAAATCAAAAGATTAATAGCTAGATGAATACACACTTCTGACATAAAATAGTTCTTGCATGTTTTCCAAAATAATTTTACAATACAGCTGCAATTTGTAATATTGCATAGTTTCATAATAGGATTATTCAGTGTAGGATTTACTTATACTGATAGAAATCATAAATCCAGGTTCTTTTTCTTATATCTTTTTTGTAGGTAATAGTATATAGTTGTTAGTAACATTCATGCAAGCAGTTATTGTATTTTCCAAGTAAATTAGCTGTAGTCCTTTTAATTTATATTAACTGCCTGAACACAAGACAATAAAACAATCAATATTTTACAACTGTCATAATGGTGTGGAATATGGAGTTTTATTCCAAGCGTACTAATGAACAGATTATTTGACAGGCAGAAATATAATTTATACAGATCTTTGCATGAAAGCCAGAAATGCTAATCAATTTATTAGAAACAGTGCTGAGGTTTTTATTGATTAAAGAAATGTTTCAAAACATTAAATTTAATCCTTTTTTCTTTGAATATTTTCTTGGGTTTCAGACGACATTTACAAAGTATTTCTTTTATTTGGTTTTAAAATGCATTCTCTTCAAGAACAAACATCATGTTTAATTTCAAGTTATATACTGACCTATAATGGTGAAGCACAGCTATTCTGTAACATAGCATTCAGTATCACCAAGGAAATTTTTTCTGATGAGCTGTGGTGAGTCTTCAAAGTATGTTTACCTGCAGCTGACACAGAAATCCTTGGAGCTGTAGATAATTGCCAGCTTCAGAAATGATATAATTAGCACTTTGATATGGATTAAGACGACTTATTGACTTATTTCCAAGTGTGAAATTTGGGTTGTCATCATTGTCAGTATACATTGTTCAAGAGGTACCTAGGAAGTCAGTAAGAATATTACCACATACTTCAGATGAGCAGATATTTGACTATAAGATAGATTATATGTTTTACTGACAATATTGAATTTTGCGTTGAAGCTGACCTGTAGTAAATTCTAAGCTTGTTCTATCAAGTCTTCCTGTTTGTAAGATAGCACAACGATGATTAAAACATTTTAATTAAAAAAAAATAATAAAAAAATTTGAGAGTTTATTAAAATGTTGAAATCAATATTAAATGTCCATTTCTAATAATGGTGAAAATTAAAGGGAAGAGAAAAAAAGATGGTCAGAGGGTTCAAAAAGTAAAAAGAAAGCAAATAATTATTTTCTACTTTTCTACTAACTCAAACACAAAAATAAAGCCAACAGAGCGTGGAAGCAAGGACAGGTAGCCTGGGAGGAATACAGAGAAACTGTCTGAGCAGCCAGGGACCAGGTTAGGAAAGCTAAAGCCCTGAGAGAATCAAATCTGTCCAGGGATGTGAAGGGCAACATGGAAAGATTCTATAGGGACGTCGGTGATAAAAGAGAGACTAGGGAAAATGCAGGCCTCTCTGCAAGAAAACAGGAGACCTGGTTACCTGGGCTATGGAGAAGACTGAGGAACTCATTTACTTTGCCTCAGTCTTCACCAGCAAGTGCTCAAGCCACACCGCCCAAGTCGCAGAAGGCAAAGGCAGGGACTGGGAGGATGAAGAACCACCCACTGTAGGAGATCAGGTTTGACACCTTCTAAGGAACCTGAAGATGCACAAGTCCATGGGACCTGATGAGATGCATCTGCGAGTCCTGAGGAAACTGGCGGAAGAAGTTGCTAAGCCACTGTCTATCAGAGTTGAGAAGTCGTGGTAGTCCAGTAAAGTTCCCACTGACTGGAAAAGGGGAGACATAAGCCCTGTTTTTAAAAATGGAAAAAAGGAAGACCCAGGGGACTACAGGCCAGTCAGTCTCAGCTCTGTGCCTGGCAAGATCATGGAGCAGATATTCCTGGAAACTATGCTGAGGCACATGGAAAATAAGGAGGTGATTGGTGACAGCCAACATGGCTTCACCAAGGGAAAATCATGCCTGACAAATTTGGTGGCCTTCTGTGACGGGGTTATAGCATCGGTGGATAAGGGAAGATCAACTGATGTCATCTACCTGCACTTGTGCGAAGAATTTGACACTGTCCCACACAACATCCTTGTCTCTAAATTGGAGAGACACATATTTGATGGATGGACCACTCAGTGGATGAGGAATTGTCAGGATGGTTGCGCTCAAAGTGCTGTGGTGAACAGCTCGATGTCCATGTGGACACTAGTGACAAGTGACATTCCTCAGAGGTTGGTATTGGGACCGACACTGTTTCACATGTTTCTTGGCAACATGGACAGTGGCATTCAGTGCACCCTCAGCAAGTTTGCCAACAACACCAAGCTGTGTGGTGCAGCTGACATGCTGGAGGAAGGGATGCCATCCAGAAGGACTGTGACAGGCTTGAGAGGTGGACCTGTGCAAACCTCATGAAGTTCAGCAAGGCCAAGTGCAAGGTCCTGCACGGGGGTCAGGGCAATCCCAAGCACAAATACAGGCTGGGCAGAGAATGGACTGAGATCATCCCTGAAGAGAAGGACATGGGGGTGTTGGTTGATGAGAAGCTCAACATCTCCCAGTAACATACGCTTGCAGCCCAGAAAGCCAAGCGTATCCCAGGCTGCATGAAAAGAAGCATAATCAGCAGGTCAAGGGAGGTGATTTTCCACCTCTGTTCTGCTCTGGTGAGACCCCACCTGGAGTACTGTGTTCAGCTCTGGGGCCTCCAGCATAGGAAGGACATGGAGCTGTTGGAGTGAGTCCAGAGGAGGGCCACGGAGATGATCCAAGTGCTGGAGCACCTTTCCTATAAAGAAAGGCTGAGAGAGCTGGGATTGTTCAGCCTGGAGAAGGCAAGGCTCCAGGGAGACCTTAAAGCAGCCTCCCAGTACCTGAAAGGGGCCTACAAGAAAGCTGGAAAAGGACTTTCTACAATGGCATATAGTGATAGGACAAGGGGTAATGGCTTTAAACTGAAAGAAAGCAGATTTAGATTAAATACGAGGAAAAATTTTTCACCATGAGAGTGGTAATACACTGTTCCAGGTTGCCCAGAGAAGTTGTGGATGCCCCATTCCTGGAAATCTTCAAGACCAGGTTGGATGGGGCTTTGAGCAACCTGGCCTAGTGGAAGGTGTCCCTGCCCATGGCAGGGGGATTGGAACTGGGTGATCTTCAATGTCCTCTCCAACCCAACATTCTACGATTCTACGAAGTAAATATATAGAACTGAATTAACAGATAAGAACACTGGCACTTTGTGAGAAGGTTTAAAAAATTTCAACATGCCTCTTGGAGACACTGCTAAGAGCAGTACAGCTGCATACCAGCATTCTTTCTACATCACCTAAACTTGACATATTTAGAAATAAAAAATAATTCTGTCAAACACAACCATAGCTTTTATTTTTTTGCCAGGTATAAAAACTAAAAATTTATTTTAAATGTTAAGTGCTTCATACATATTATGACAAATACAGTGCAACCTTCAAAATAAATGAATTATTCTAAAGGTCAGATATGTCATGGAATATCCAAAGAATAATAAAATCTGCAAGCACACCAGAAGAAAGAAAAAAAAGAGCTCAGAGAGAAGAAAGATAGGTCAGATGTGAGACAGTCAAGCTACAAATAAATCATTATAAACAATGCATATTTCAAGTGCACATGCTCCAAGGACTTCTCTCACCCTACTTTGCTCTCATGATTTCTGAAAAGGCTATTTGTGTCAGTTATGTCATGCGTTTCTCCCACAGGTACATATTAAAGTACAAATATTTTTGTTTTGGTCTTTTAGTATGGAGGAAATTATTTAATTTGACAGGTTTAATTTTCTTTGTTTTCAACCTATAAACTCACAGTGACTGATCTACATCTTTAATTTAAACAGCAATAGTTTTCAAATGGGTATCAGACACAGTTTTGTAATTTTATTTTTCTAGTATTTATTGATTTTGTTCCCCAAAAAATTTCTTAAAATATTCTGATCAATTCACCTAGTTGCACAGTGTAAATCGCTATATCTGTATAATTATTTATTGTGTAAATCAGTGCAATGAAGAGGAGAATTTGATAAAAAAGCTGGCTAGTATATAGATTATATATAAGATAGTAACATTCAGGATTCACTGAGGTAGTGGACTGACAATTTCCAGGAAACGTGGTTAAGAACAATATAGGGAAGAAAAATGGTAATATATTCTGATTTATTAGTGTATCTTTATTGTTCTCCATGAAAAATAAAACCCTGACATCTCTTAGTCTTGTCCTCACTAGGTAAATAGAAGTCTAAAACCATTGACACCCATGTATTCCTCAGCTCTGCTTGAGCTGTGCCCATTTACAAAAGCTGAAAGTCTGACCCTCTTTTTCACAAAATGCAAAGAACCATCAGAAATAAATGGATTGTAACCAAATAAAAACTGGCTGTTAATTGGGTAATGGAAAGAGATAGCAAAGCCAAGCAGGCCTGGCATTTCAAAAGGCTGGAGGTGGTAGTGTAGATCAATGAATTCATAAAATGTGAGACAATTTAACGGAATTCCAAAGAACGTGAGATGTGCTCAGTGATTATATAAAAATCAGTTGATGTACAGCTCATAAGACATCAACTAACTGTGATCGTTAAATTAAAAAGAAGGTCAAAGGGTGTATTAGCCATTACATTTTGTCCTACATGTATTTCTGTCTGTCTTTTTTTTTCCTGTTTGATTTTTAAATTATGAAGCAAAAGCCTGTGTGCTAACATAAAATGCATAAACAAAGTTGAGAGCAAATATATTACTACAAAATGTTGTTCCTGATTACTCATTTGGGACATTTAAAGCCTCCAGATGTATTGTTCAGTAGAGTTAGATGTACATTAATAGATAGGTATTTCCCAGTCTATATATGACAGTCTACTACTAGGTGGTTGCTTGTGTCTTTTTGATATCTGCTGTTAGGTTATGTAAGTAAGGGCTAATTACCATAACCACAATGTTTTGTCAAGGAGTGAATGAATAATTACAGCTGGAGGTAACACTACCAGAGCAAAAAGAGGAACATGACTTGGCTCCTCCCAGGGCAGCGGAAGGAGGAGTTCTGGAGGCTCAGGAAAGGGAGGGAACAAGGTGGATCCAAGAGGTGCAAGGATGTAAAAATGGAGGAAAAGGGGGATAAAAGGATCCAGCTGAATGTAAACCAATTGCTGGTGAGTACATCTGTCTAATAAAACCTTCTACCTAAATGCAGCCATCTGTCTTATCTTCTTATTAAAATCCATTTCTAATTCTTGTCCTGGGTCAGGGACTCTGTTTTGTGAGTAAGTGTGTGTGGAGGTCTATATGTAGGAGTGTATGTGTTAATTTATGCAACTTCCCATGCTTTATATGCATTGCATGTGCAATTCATTAGCAAACTCCAAGGTGGAGTTGCTATCACGTAGGCTAAGGGGTCCGGGAGCCAGCAGCTGGAGAGACCATGGGTCTTGGGCCAGATAATGTAAAGACCAGAATGTCAAGGGTTGGCTACTGCAAAGACCATAGGTCTGGAGCATCTAACAATGATCAGAGAATCATTTAGGTTGGACAAGATCTTTAAGATCCTTGAGTTCAACCGTTAACATAATGCTCCCCAGTCCATGACTAAACCATGTCCCTAAGTACAACAACTATATATCTTTTAAATACCTGCAGGGATGTGACTCAACCACTTCCCCGGGCAGCCTGTTCCAATTCTTGACAACCCTTTCAGTGAAAAAGTTTTTCCTAATATACAACCTAAGCCTCCCCTGATGCAACTTGAGGCCATTTCTTCTTGTTCTATTGCTTGTTACTTGGGAGAAGACACTGACACCCACCTCACTGCAACATCCTCTCAGGCAGTTCTAGAGAGTGATAAGGTCTCTCCTGAGTCTCCTTTTCTCCAGGCTAAACAGCCTCTGTTCCCTCAGTTGCTTCTCATGAGACTTGTGCTCCAGACCCTTCACCAGCTTCGTTGCCCTTCTTCAGACACATTCCAGCACCTCAAAGTCTTTCTTGCAGTGAAAGGCCCAAAACTGAAACCAGTGTGACCTCACCAGTGCTGAGTTTAGGGGGATGATAACTTCCCTAGTCCTGCTGGCCACAGTATTTCTGATTCTCCTTCCATCCCATCTTGGAGATGGGTGTCACATTTGCCAAGTTCCAGTCAACTGGGACCCCCATGTTAGACAGAACAGATGATAAAGCATTGACAGTGGCTTGGTGAGTACTTCGACCAGTTCCCTCAGGACCTGGTCTGATAGATAGATCCCATCCAGACCCATAGTCTTGTGCGTCTAAGTGGTTTAGCAGGTCGGTAACCACTTCCCCTTGTATTAGGGGGGCTCCATTCTTCTGCCCATCCCTGTCTTCCAGCTCAGGGGCCTGGGTACCCAGAGAACAACTGGTCTTACTCTTGATGACTGAGGTTAAGAAGGCATTAAGTACCTCAGCCTTTTCCTCATCCTTTGGCACTATGTTTCCCCCCACATCCGATACAGGATGGAGATTCTCCTTAGCCTTCCCTTTGTGTTAATGTATTTATAGAAACTTTTTTTATAGTCTTTTACAGCAGTGATGAGATTAAGTTCTCACTGGGCTTTGGGCTTTCTAATTTTTTCCCCACATAACCTCACAACATCCTTGTCATCCTCCTGAGTTGCCTGACCCTGCTTCCAGAGGTCATAAACTCTCCTTTCATTCCTGAGTTTCAGCCAAAGTTCTCTGTTCAGCCAAGCTGGTCTCATTCCCTTCCAGCTCATTTTTCAGCACATGTGGATGGCCTGCTCTTGCACATTTAAGATTTCCTTCTTGAAGAATGTCCAGCTTTCCTGGACTCCTTTGCCCTTCAGGGCTGCCTCCCAAGGGGCTCTGTCAACCAGGCTCCTGAACAGGCCAAAGTCTGCCCTCCGGAAGTCCAAGGTAGCAGTTCTGCTGACCCCCCTCCTTACTTCTCCAGGAATCGAAAACTATCATTTCATAATCTCTATGCCCAAGACACCCTCCAACCATCACATCGCCCACCAGTCGTCTGTTCGTGAGCAATATGTGCATTGGGGTAGATGCACCTCAGTTGGGCTATTGATCCCACCACTTTTCTGGGGGCAGAAGCCCTGATTCCTACATAACCATTCTGAGCAGTTAGGGTTTGCTTTCACAAAGCTTTGAGGGACCACAGTGTCTCCTCTGTCACCTGAGCAACATGAATTGAGGGACCGATCTGCGACATCAGTTCCCCGTTTCTTTTGTTTCCCTGAATCTGTTCATTAGCTTGGCCCCTGGGATGTTTCCAGGGGTTGCATGTCAGAACCCTTTTTTTTTATATATATATTCAAATGTTTTGTAAGATATACATATACAGCTATTTCCAGGTATTTCTATGAGATACAAAGAATTTAAGGGACCTCTTTAAGTCACAATCAAAATCTATGGTAAATCAGGGGACTCAGCTTTGAGTTCTCAAATCCCAGGTTACTGACTGACACAATACACCAAAACTTATTTACACCTGGCAGTCTCAGCTCTGTATTACTGCAGGAAGATGGAGTGCAGAAGACATCAAGGTGGCTTTTAACTCAAATGACTTTTTATCTCTGTTAAAATCAATCGATACTTTCTTCAAGCAGCCAAAAAGCAAACAAACTGAATCCAGAGAAAAACAAAGAGGAAAAGTCTTTTATTCTCTGGGGAATATAATTGGATCTAGACTGGACTCCCCACTATTTTACTCAGAAATGCTTTAAAATATTTAAAATCTATTTGGCTCACTCTGCCAGAAAGTCAGGAAATTCATCGGGATATAAAAGTATTTGTGGTCTGCAGGGAGTAGCATAAAATGGATGGCCACCGTTACCTATGAATAACTTATTTGTCACATTTGAGTCATAACATTTCACAGCCTAATAGGGATAAATGTGCAGTTTTATATGTTTAATTTACATATGTAAAACTGAACCAAGCATTTCTGTGCATACCATAGCACTGTAAATAGCAGTAGATTCGTGATAACAGCATTAGCTACAGCAGGTTCATGAATTACTATGTAATACATCTCTTTACAATTTCAGTACAGCCCATTTCTATCTTCCCTCTTTGCTGCTGCTCTGTATGCTAGATCTGGGAAACTGGAGACTAAATATAGTGTTCACTATGCCTTAAACTGGGATGGATGGATAGACTGAAGATGGCGTTGAAGATTATATATCTATCATGGTACGAATATTCATGATTATCTCAAATAAGGTGTGTGCTTGGTTATTCTAACAGAATTGTACCTTTTTGTTAACCCTGGGTCACTGTGTAGGAAGGAAAGGAGGACTAATAATATTAGGAGAGCAAGGAGAAACTTAACGCTCTCTTCTCATCTGCCTATTAGTGCTTTCCCTGTTTTTTAATCACCTTTTCCTAAGTACCTTTTACCATTCAGAGGATACAGGGTTAGAAGGGATATTTAGACCTGTATGACCTTCCTCCATACCCAGGCGGTCAGGAAGCACAGGCAGGAGATGGATGCTGTGTTGACTGCTCTGAGGGGTTCATTCTTTTTTTTTAGTCCAGTGTAAATTTTGCAAATAGGTCAGGAAATGAAACCTGAAATCCCCTTCCTAGATAAGATCTCTAACCATTAGGCTAGATTTTCTTGTATACTTTACCCACTATCTGTGAAAGGGCAGCAGTTAGGAACTTTTCCCTGGGAGGAAGAAGGTAGAAGCTTTAATCTCATTAATTCCCTCTCAGTTCTTTTAAAATATATGTGTTTAAATCTATAATGGAGAATGGATTCTAGACTAAGGAACCAGATAATGAATAAGTTTATATTTACACCTGTGTTCAGTGTTTCCCACTTCTTATATGCAAGACATCTTCCAAGTCTCTGGTCATTTCATGGCTTGTTCCCCCAGCCCCACCCAACATTTTTGGGTCTTCTCCCTGGGTTATATTAGTGACTTGTGCTATGAGATCTTGGATCCTATTCTGGATGCTTCCTACTTAAGGCTGAAAGTCTGACTCTCACCTGCCATTGTATATATTCTGTATGTAGTGAATATGACAGTGCATATAAATTTATCTTCTATTGCCAAGTGCCCACATTGCAGACAGCCTCATCACACAGTGTGGATATTTCTTCAAGGCTCACAGCAATGTCTAGGAAAAATAGGAGGAAGCACAAAAAAGTTGGGAAATCGGGTGTGCTTATTCAGCGCACCCTGAGAGGTCCTTTCCTCAGGAATCATACCTTGAAGTTAATATTTTCAGAGAATAAAACTGACTGAGAATTTTCAGTTAAGACATGTCTCCATTTCATTAAGGAATGGTCAGATTGATGTTAGTTTTGGTGAACCGCTGCCAAGGACCAGGAAGGTTTTCAGCCTGCCTTTCTGAAAAGCTATTTAGGAACCAGGATACACAGGCCATTTTTTTGAGGAAGGTTTTACACGTGAACTACTCAGGACTTCCAATCATCCAGGTCAGCTGCCTCCTCATATTGCCAGACTTCAGGAGAACGGGGAATCAGCTCATCAGTGAATTCATGCTGGACAGACAGACAGGTAGCCAGCAGTGTGAAATCTGTGATGTCCCTAGGACAGAGCCGCCCAAGTAGATGGCCCTGCCAACTTCTAATGAATACTGTCATGGATCATGTCAATTTTAGCCATTTACTGCTGATTCTTGGGGAGCATATGTGACTTCTCTAGCACAAAGGCTTGGTAATTCTTATGTGTTTCTTATTCTTTTCAGGCTATTCATTGTTTCAGGAATACTGGGGGGATTGTAATTTTCTTCCAAGTAAATTTGCAGATCTGGACTTTTTCTGTAAAACTCTATTTAGTTACTTTCTTCCTACTGCCCCTGTTCCTCATACAAAGCACATAGCAAATCTGGAGTTGAGACCTGCATCTGTATTTTCCGATATGATTCTCTTTGGACTTTTTGCAAACACTTGGTTTTTACCACCTTATAATGCACTCAGTCATAGTTAGTAGTCTTCACTAAAGAAATAGCCAGAATTAGAGAAGCTCTAACAGAGACTTTGTGTTTATATGGAGAAGAAATATTCAGACATATAGTAGTTAAAACCATCAGAGATTTATAAAATAACCCAAAATGAACCCTGTACTTAATGGTTTAAACCAAATCCCCATGGATTATAATGAGACCTTCATAGGGACAGATTACACATCTGTTGACCGGGGATGGGAGGATTTATGTGGTCTTCTGCAACATCTGGTACTTGCAAATGTCAGGGAAGATGACAGTCTATAGGTCTGATCCCATGTCCAGTACCCAGTATAGCAATTCCACTGCTACACAAAATCTGGACAATTATATTAATCCTTTGGTTTCCAAAACACTAATTCTCAATTTAGAATTCAAACCATGAAAGAACAGTGATTGCAACATTTTTTTAATGCCAGCTGATAACAAGAACACCTATTAAACTGTAATGTGAAGATCCATATCTAAATTCTCTGCCAATTACAATGAAAAATTCACATAAACAATTAAGATTGAATTATGTCCATTTAAATATTTTAAGCGAAATGTACTTAAAAGAGATGACTAGGCTTTAACTGAGATATTTCAAAGCAGCTACAAGCTACCAAACAGCCCACTTCCAAAGTGTCAATTAGCACAGTTTAGCTACCTTTCTATTGATATCCAAATGGTTTCTGAAACACCAGCAAAATGCTTTAACATAACTAGATGCCTGATAAGTTAATAAAATCATAACAGATTGCCTTCTGATGTCTAATTTTGAATTAATGACATTATATCTAAGTTTTCTCAGACAGCAATCATCTAGCTTTTAATTACATTACAAAAAGAAAACTTGCAATATTAAGTCTATAATTATTATCTTAATTGAGACAGGAAGTAATAACAATAAAAAGGCTGTTGAAAAGAGCATTTATTTTTATCTTATTTCATTATTCCCTATGTTCCCTTTAAAAAAGAAATAGTATGCATATTATTCATGAAATTCTAAGCCCATTTTATTTAGAATTAATGAGTCTCTCTACATTGAATCAAATTAAAGTAGATTCAGGCCCTATCTATACTGCTTGTGTTTACTAAGCAAGCATGCAGTGCATCATTTTCCTGATCCCAAGAATTCTTAACTTAATGAACACACAACTAAACTGTCTGGTTTTGCAAATCTTGCTTTTCAGGTTTGTGGGTCCAGTAGGAGAGTTCATAGTACCCTATTGGGATTCCTTTTGCAATGCATGCAGAGACTCCCAGTCCATATTCTAGCTATTAGCAAAGGAGGGAGGAATCCAAGAAGCAAAATACCACAGAATCTCAGACTGGCAGGGGTTGGAAGGGCCCTCTGGAGCTCACCCCGTCCCACCCCTGCTGGAGCAGGCACACCCAGAGCAGGGGCACAGGACTGCGTCCAGGCGGGGGGTGAATGTCTCCAGGGAAGGGACCCCACAGCCTCTCTGGGCAGCCTGTGCCCCTGCTCTGGCACCCGCACAGGGAAGGGGTTTGTCCTCATGTTCAGGGGGAACTTCCCGTGTTCCAGCTTGTGCCCGTGGCCCCTTGGCCTGGCGTTGGGCACCACTGAAAAGAGCCCGGCCCCATCCCCCTGACACCCACCCTTCAGATATTTATAGGCATTGATGAGATCCCCCCTCAGCCTTCTCTTCTCCAGGCTGAACAAACCGAGGTCTCTCAGCCTTTCCTCACACGGGAGATGCTCCAGTCCCCTGAGCATCTTCGTAGCTCTCCACTGGACTTGCTCGAGCAGTTCCACATCCTTCTTAAACTGGGGAGCCCAGACCTGGATGTAGCACCCCAGATGTGGCCTCACTGGGGCAGAGCAGAGGGGGAGGAGAACCTCCCTCGCCCTGCTGGCCACACGCCTTTTCATGCACCCCAGGATACTGTTGCCCTTCTTGGCTACAAAGGCATATTGCTAATATCCTAATTCTGTTTCCTCTTCAGCCATGAGGAAACTCCAACCCATTATCTGGCTGTGCACCTGGTGTCACAGGTAGAGCTTTTGCTCATATGTTTGTTGGACACACTTTGAGGAACAAAATCCTCTGTAGAAAGACAGAATGAGTCTGATAAAGGCAGACAAAAACATCTTTACTAGCAGGTTTGCTAATCTAGTGAGGAGGCCTAAATTAAGACCTAGGTGGAGACCAAAGCCCAAGGAGAAGTTTAGGTACAGGGACAAGAGGAAGGAAGCTTGTGGAGGACAGTGTGACAGAGGGAGGGTACTGTCCTTGAGAAAGCAGCATAGGAACCAAGCAGGAGGAATTAGAGGTCTGTTCAGAGTCAAAGATCTGGTCGTTCACTGGGATTATTGCCGGGAGTGCTGTTCTAGATGGATACAGTTTTTTTAGGAAAGACAAGCAAAGAATATGTTGGGTGGGGTGTGTGTTATTTCAGAAAAGGAGTGGCTCAACTGCACAAGACTTTGTTATTGAGGTTATGGACCAGATAAGAGCTTACGGGTCAGGTCTCACAGGTCACTGTACCCTAGAGGCAGAATGAGATTTAAATAACTATGCCTGAAATTTCTCATCCGGTTC
Source organism: Phalacrocorax carbo (assembly GCF_963921805.1). Lineage (NCBI taxonomy): Eukaryota > Metazoa > Chordata > Aves > Suliformes > Phalacrocoracidae > Phalacrocorax > Phalacrocorax carbo. The sequence goes on along the minus strand of NC_087516.1, from coordinate 5,700,435 downwards.
TTTGTTCTGACCTGAACAAGGACAAGAAAAATTCCTTTGATGCAAGGAATCTGAAAAAGGAAACATAAAATCATACTCTGGAGAAGATAGCAAGGAAATTATATTTAATTACAAATTGTCCACCTGATTTGGATTCCTTTGGACTTGATAACATAAAATTATTTCCAAGGGAATGGCATGGGAAATTAGGAGTCACGTCACACATGTTTTTTCTGCAAAATAAGTTCTGCCTGTATGAGATACAGGTATGAGATTATCCTATTCATGACCTGAATAAGGTCTTTGCAACACAATGTTGATCAACTCCGCTGGGACACATCATGGAGTAATCCTGCCCTCCTTGGACTATTATCTGTTTTATCTAAACCAAATGTAGCTTTAACACAGAGAGTAATACCAGAAGCACAAACTACAAGGTTATGTCATGTTTCAACACAAAGAACACGGAGATTGTTTTGGTACCAATGTTCATACTCAGCAAACCAGTATGAACATCCAGTACCAATGCTCATACCGGATTTGCCAAGTACGGACCAGTGCCTTGAAGCCATTCCACTGGAACCTTAAGAACTACTTGTATAAACTGCTTGTGTATTACTCCTCTGCCACCGGAACACCTATATTTTAAAGAGTGGAATGTGTAGAATACGAATAGACATTATTGCTAGCACCTTAGCTTTTTAGTCTTTTTGTGCTTAAATAACTCATTAGGGTCTAATCTTAATGCCTTATTTTTCTTCTCTTCCTCTTTTTCCTCTGATTCTAGTTCGTGTAGCTGATCTCAAAAGGAGAGATATTCACACGAGTGACCTACGCATTAGATAATTGAATTAAGCAATATCACATAATAGCCTATGTATACAAATCTGTGTAATTACACATCATTGTGCAATGGCTTTTGCAAATCAAGGAACAGAGCAGACTGATTTGCCATAATCATCCTGGAATGTACTTCCTAGTGTGTGTAATGGTTTTGAGCTCTGGACACTATAGAGATTAATTTCTGACTGCTTCCTAATGAGCAATAACATTTTCACCTTTCCCTTGGGAAAAGCAAGGATACATAATTCATTTTTAAATTATATCACAATTTTGGGGAGTATGTATTTGTAATTTTGGGTATATTGGAAGGCATGAAGATGCATACCTGGCCTATGCTGTAATTTCCCATTTCTCCCTTTCTGAAAAAATGCATTGTTAATAATTCAATAACGACTCAATAACAATAATGAGTTGATAAATCAGGTTGTTTTTCCTTATGTATTCTTTCTCAATTTTTTTTCCCCTCACTGAATGAGCCTATACTGTGATCCAGACTCAGGAAGACCATGATCAGTATAGGTCTGTCAAAGAATTTTCTACATTTTGAACTGTTGCATCTTGAGAATGTGCTTTTAATTGTCCCTTGATATCTCACCACATACATTTACAAAACACTCTGAATAGTGTGTATTATTTGACTCATTTTGTGTTTAGTAAGTGAACATGTTCTAGATTCTTCCCTGCTTCTTTTCTGGTCTGAATTACAAGGCTGGTGCATGTATACGTCTCTATAATGTAAAACCCTCACCAAACCTTTCTGAGATAAAGAAGTAACTTTTTATTGATAGGATATTGAAGCAAGCACAGAAAGGGTCTGTGATTAACTCACACTGCCTGATCACTGTTTAATCGGAAGATTATTCCTTCTTCATTGAAGACTCTAATTCCCATTGCAATTTCTCCACTTGAATTTCTCCATTACTCCATAATTATATCAACCACCATGCCCAAAGACTCTAGGAAACATCATCTTCCCAAAAGTAAAAGTAGTTTAACAATAACGTATCTAGTGTAATAAGACTTTTTATATATTTCAGGGTAAGGATGGATGAAGGGATGAATTTATTACAGATCAGCAAGAGATTCCTCTCTCAGCTTCAATATAACACATTTTGCTGGACCTTCTGAGGTTCAGTATCAGAGCTCTGCATGGCCTTGGCTCAATCTTCAGTTAAAACCCAAATGCTGATGTGGTTTGTGATCCATAGGAACAAGTAGCCTAGCTCTTATAAAGTCCAAATATACTTCTTTTAATACTCCCTGCAGTTCTGAAATCAGCAATTTGATGTGAATGGAAATCTATTTGTATTGCATACATTTTTTTGAAAAATAAGTCTTTCTGACATAATCAGACTTGATTCCAGCAGGTTTCCCATGGTCATGTGTTATGACACTAGGTCAGGAATAAAATGTTTCCATCATACCACTACTGAATCTGTTTTATTTATTGCATTGGAGAAATGAATGAAACATTAATTTTAGCATAATAATAAAAATATAGTACATTGCTTTCTGATCAGAATCTGACACACAGATTTTACTGCAAGAACAATAGAGGTTACCTTCTCTATCTATAGTTTTTAAATGAATATTTTAGACATCAATCAGCTTCAGTTCTCTTTCAAAAGTTCTGATTTCTCCCATACATACTATTTTAAAAGGCTTTACTTTCAAGAGTCCTCATATCTTTCTGAACAGAAGTTCATGTGTCTCTCCAGTGTTAGATTAGGATATAGCCTGAGAGATCCTCTGCTTGCTAAATTGTTTACTTCCTTATGTGCTGTTGCCATTTAGCAAAAGAAAAAAAAACAAAACCCCAAAACCTTTAATCCTGTAATAAAATCAGTAGTTTTAGGCTATGTTGTTAAAACATGCTGTAGATTGATCATGCTTGAATATTTGGATTTTAGCCTGGGTATATATCAGCATGTAGTAACCAGATATTCTTTTATTCAGACAGCATGTCCCCTGATCCAATTCATATTTTAATAATCCAGAATTCGTCTATGGGACAAATGAATATAAGATTAACTGGAGAACAAAAAAATAAATAAAGCAATAATAAAACCCAGAAGTCAAGACATTGTGTAAATTGCACTATTAAGTTCATAAATCTGTAGATTTGATTCTACTTTCATCCACTGCCTTTTGATTTCTTGCTGGGTGTGAGATTTATAGCTTTCCTCTTGCTGGGATGCAAAACATGACTCACCTAGAAGAACAGGAAGAAAACTGTAGGATTCAACTCAGAGATTATAATACTGTTAGGAGAGAGGTAACAAGACTCTACATTTGTGGTTTGACAGTGAACTTATTCTTCATGTTCTATGTGAAGAAAGTGAGGAGTGGAGTTTAAGCATCAACAAAGGCAGGGTAGGTTACACAGCAAGGAGAGGTTTTCAGCTGCAGAAAAAGCACTAGATTAGGACATCACGGGAACTTCTGTAATCTGCAACTCCATGTTTCTAAGACCAACTTAGACAAATGTTTGTCATGAACTCTTACGATTGATTAATTAATTTTATCTCTGTGCAAAAGATTGGAGACAGCACAAATGACCTCTTCAAGTTCCATCCTGCCCCATTTTCTATGATAAATCATTTTTAAACATTTACTCTTTGAGATAAACATTTCTCAAGATACTGATATGAAAAAGATAGGTAGTAAGATGGGGAAAACCCATAAGTACAAGTTTTTAAAGTATCATCATTCAGAAGCCTACATCCCAAGCAAAGAAGTTTCAAATACAGAAATGAAAACAAAATCATTGACAAGGGAATCCTTTCCTTCTAACAGCGTGACAAGGCAGGTAACCAGGAAAGGCTACTCACAAAAAAGGGTTAAATGGGCTGTTCATTGTGATTCATCTTTCATTTACTTGTTGGTCTATAACAGTCAGGGTTGGAAGGTTGTGACCTTGAGAAACAAATTTATCTTAAGAAAGCATAATTATGACAGACCTCAGTCATAAAGGTGGTAAATATGAACGTATTATAATAAGATCAGTGGAGATACAATTTCTTTGTTTCATAGACAACTGTAAACATAACAAAAAATGTCTCTGATAATTCCAAATTAAGATGATTTTACTGTCTCTGTGAACCAAATATTTTTGCTTGTATTTTTCGATGTGATAGTTCTTAAGTTTTTTCTGTTTATAGACAATAAGCAAGAAGGTTCCTGGTTTTTTTGTTCATATTTCCATTGTAGCTCTCTCTAGAGACTTTGAGAAGCTAATTTACAGAATATCTTAATGATCAAAAATAAACATGAAGCAAATTATTAACTGCCTGCTAAGATACTTAGTAAATATTTGAGGATAAAAGAAAATATATTGATTACATCCAGCATAATGAATTTTTCAGAATAAATTAACAAGATCATTAAAAGAACACTAAAACAATCAGAAACTGCAATCTGTCCCTAAATATCTGGGGCTAGATTCATAAATGGTATGTCAGCTGTTGTACCCTGTGCACTGCTTTCACTAGAGCTCTGACAGTTCATGCTGTCTAAAGACTTAGCTTTTGATATTAATTGAAACAGCTGTTGAAAGATATTTGTAAAGTTTCAGCTTCTCTTTAGTAGACAATCTTTTTTAGAAGTTTTGACTTACGTACATGAAATGCTTCTAAAGCATCCTCTGAAGATTTTTATTGAGTTTGGTTTTATTTCATTTTACGTATGTAATGTTAGTAATGCTTTTTTTCATGGTTCCCAGTGGAAAAAAAGTGTCAGAGCAGTAGGATGTATCTTTCAAGCCTATCTGAAACTTCTTAGAGAAATTAAATATGTACTACAAAATAGGTCAAATGTTCAGACAAACAAATTCCCCAGAGAGCAGTCCAAACCTGTGTATGCTAGTAGCCTAACTGAAAAAAAAAAAAGTTGAGAAAAAACATAGTGATATAAAATTCTGTAGGAGTTGTCAGGGAGCATAGGAGGACTCTCTGCCTCCAGGAGTAATGGCTGATTCAGCTTCCATTCCTGTGTCACATTACGCAGATGTTACTGAACATTTCTTCTCATTTTCATTTCATGAAACAGGGGCAGTGTCCAGCCCAGGTACTGGCCGTCCTCCTTCAAAATGGAGATCTAGTGGGATCGCCCTAGGAAAGTAATGTTTCATTAACACAACAGAGTGATGGTCCACGGAAATATCAGCTCCCTCTACAGTTTTGCTTTCTTCCTGCAACCAAATTCTTTATATGGGCAGGAAGACAGCTTTGAGAAAATGTCTAAAATGTTACTCATGCCAGTTTTTAAATTTGAAAATTCAAGTTACAGAAGATATTAGAGGGGGTGGAGAAGAGATGCTAAACTGGATGGGGATGCATAGATATACATTCACCACCTCTGCTATCTGTGATAGTTCCACAGAACTCTCAGAGTTCCACAGAAAATGCCTTTCTCCCACCCCTTAGCTGCTTCCAGCTCTACTTGAATCTACCCCACTCCGTACCTTTTACTCAGTGATTTCAGGCTGCTTAGTACAACAACCAGCCAAATCTTCTCTGAACTGCAATTTAGAGACAAGGATATTTTGTGGGACAGTGTCAGATGCTTTGCACAAGTGCAGGTAGATGACATCAGTTGATCTTCCCTTATCCACCAATGCTGTAACCCCGTCACAGAAGGCCACCAAATTTGTCAGGCATGATTTTCCCTTGGTGAAGCCATGTTGGCTGTCACCAATCACCTCCTTATTTTCCATGTGCCTCAGCATAGTTTCCAGGAGGATCTGCTCCATGATCTTGCCAGGCACAGACTGACTGGCCTGTAGTTCCCTGGGTCTTCTCAATTCTTTACTTCTGAGTCCTCAGTCAAGGACAAACCCCACCTGGTTATTGGCTACTCCAGTCTTCTAAAATATTTCAAGAGTATTTGGGGAAAACCCTACCTGAATAGTTGCCTGAGCCGTTTCACCGCCATGGTGGGAAAAATAACCAAGAGAAGAAGCAAAGAATATTTCCTCCAGGACAAAAGAGCAGTTATTAAGACCTAGAAGCTCAGACATCTCTATTTCCTCTCATTGTCCTACAAGGAAAATGGGATCTGATCTCTACCTCTTCAGAGCTTCTCCACAGCAACTTGGGAAGGGATAAAGTGGGTAGAGTGTTTTTAATCTCTGAAACCATTGCAAATAACGGATCTGGAGGGGGAAAGGGTGAGCAGGTGTTCCCAGGAGTTACATCCCAAATGTGTCAGTCCAGCAGAACAGAATCAATAAAGAATGGGCAGGAAGACCTGAAATCAAGGGAATTCTGCACAAATGCAATAACTTCATTTTGTTGTTTGTTTAGCTTTGTTTTAAGTAAAGACTTCCAGCAGTTCTATTGACTAGAAACGATGACAGAAGGTAAGTTCAGGAGTGGAAAGTAACCAGTTCTCTGTTCCTTGAAAATTCCATCACAGAATACATTAGGATGTCCTGCTGTGGGGACCCCAACGAGAAATTTGGAGACGATTATTTTAAGAGAAGGAAAAGAACTGAGGCTAGAGTCCATCTGGAAGCAAACCTTTACACGTCTCAAAATAATAAGGAATACTATTCCAGGAATTCACAGATAGTTTAGGACTGATTTGATCTATTTTATTCAGCAAATAATCTTCTAAATATGCATATTTACTTGAGCTTGTGTTTAATCTTCATAAACAATTTAGCTGAGGATGCTTTCCCATTTTGTTGGTTAGAGATTTACTGAGTAGGAAATGAGAGCTGTGCTCCTATAGGGACTGAATCTCATCTTGTGCAGAGGCCATCGGTGTGTTATCACACTGCAAAGCTGGGATGCTAGGTGGCAAGGAAAAGTTACTGAAAAAAACCTCACCCCCTCTCCCCCAAAAAAGAGCAAACAAAACTCCATCTTTCATAAGGATAAAGAGAGAATTGTTCTGTTTCAGCCCATCATACCTCAACCTGTTATAAATGAAGTAATTTGTAACATAATCTAAAGTGCTATACCATTTATGCCACTTTGTCTCTCAGAATATGCTACAGCAAGTGTTCCTTATTAGATTAAATCTTGGCTCTCAATCAAAAACAGATGCAGCAGTTCATGTAAGGTGAATAGCATCTGTATGTAAACAAAATACATTAGGTTCACCGACCATCTCTGCAATTCCTCTGACATCAGTGTATCTTTAATTCAGATTCATATATAGACTCATGTCTTTTTTCCTTCCCTTTTTCAAAGTTGTCAGATGTATTAGTGGTCCAACTACTCTTAAAATAACCATTATCACCCCTCTCCCAGATATTTTTATGCCGGAGCCTTTTGCTGATAGGCTCTAATCAGTTATGAATCCCTTTAGTGGTGATTGTGTTTGTGAGCAGAAACTTAGACTATCATTATAGCAGACAGCTAGGACATTTACACTGTAAAGCAAGTTATATATTATAACAAAAGCAGCATAAATTGGAATTGATTTCATTAGAGAAATTTAACACCAGAAAAATAATGGCACTGATTTTTCTTCAGGGACACTATTGCATTACAGTGTTGCTTCACTAAATTAAAAATGTTATCAAGTTGGCAGTAAATTCTGGAATGCATTACTGTGCAAACTATAAAGTCTGTTTAATGGCTGAGAGCTTATATATAACAACGGAAACATATTACACAAAGTGGGTTTTTTTCTTAAAAAAAAAAAAAAACACCAAAAACTTTATTTCCAGGAAACTTTGAGAGCGAAGAGTATTATAAATGAAAGAAAAAAAAAACCTTAAATACATTTTGCGAGTAGTTTAATGATCCAGTAGCGTTGTTGCTGCTGCATTTAGCTTTTACTGTTACTGGAACTGTTTATTGATTGGAATATCAAAATGACTGGAGTATTCATGTACTGGACTATAAATATTTGTCATTTTATCAAAAGCCATGTTTTACTCAAATGTTGAAATTGTTCTTTTTTATTTTATTTTATTTTTAAAACCATGTAAAAAAGTAGTGGGGAACTGCTCAGAGCATTCTGGAACTCATAAAATCCTCAGTGCTGGTGTGGAGAGAAAACAGATATATTTGATTTTAGTTGAAGGTGGAAATCTGTTTGACAGGTTCCTATCCTCCTTCATTGGATGAGCAGTACAGGGAGATGGGACGTCTGTCAACAGCTATCCCGAGGGTATATCTTTACATGGCAACCAGGAACACACAGTGGAGTGTCTCCACTTTATCAATATCTTCCTTAGAAAATGAAATACAGATACTAACACATGCAAAAAAATACGATGTTATATTTATGGTGGCATCCATCCTATTTGAAGTGACCATATTCCTCTTTATTGAGAAGCTTCAGAGACACCCCTAGCTTCTAGGCACCCAGGTGAAGATTAGTAAATTCAATTTATATACCTAAACAAAAGATATCTGAGGAGCATTAAGATCTACACAGATGATCAGTTTGGCTTCTGTTTGCCATCTGAGAAGGCTAGAGGCCTCCTATAAGTCCTGTGTTATATCTGCCACAGACAACTCAAAAACCCTGGGTCATCTCAGATGCTAATAGACACCTATGTCTAGTCACCTGAATTGCATGTTATATACATTACATGAGACAGTCTTGCATTCCATCACCATATTCCCCTTTTCTATTTAGTATTATGTATTCATAGGGTTACCTGGCACATTCTATTCTGTTATAAAATTCTGCTTTCAAATATTTACGGTCCTATTTAACTTTAGCCACTGGAGCTGAAATTTTCTATCTGTCTCAGGATTTTATGGAAAGAGTCTGCAAACAGGGCACAATCACATTGGAGACCAAAATAGGAGACACATCAATTTGTCCATATTTTATAACTATCCTTTGAGAAACTCTGTTAATGACATAACTTTGGATGTGATATTTTTGCCAAATCCTATACAGTTTGGGCAAGTTACAGACTTTTTGGAGGGGGAAAAAGAAAATCACATACTTTTAATAAAGACTGGTAATGCTTAAAAGAGTCTGTCTACCCTGAACATGCTTCCGTTCTGACTTCAAAATTACCCTCCCTAGAAGATGTGATTTAATCCAGACCTCACAGTTCAGATGAAGCAGATTTTTTCTTGTATTCCCATTTGGCAGTCTGGGAAGACAAAGGAGGAGGCTACAGTTTAATTTTACTTTTAAGGGGTGTTGGAATAAGAAAATGGGCTGCTTAGAGGGGATAAAAGCACCAGAAATCTGACAAAGGGAAGCAGAAAGAGGATGGGATGATATGTACTGAAGTCCAGAAGTCTTGTGGTGAGATTTCAGGTTCAGAAAATTTGAGGCTGCTTTCTTTTTTTTTTTTTTTGAGAAGCAGCTGCCTCAGGAGCTATGGAGCTGATAAAGCCTGGCTTTCTTTTAATATCTATATCCAGAGACCCCACCAGCTCAACTGCATCCCCTTGTTACACTCTCCAGACCCCCAAGGCCCCTACATTTGCCCTCAGTTCTTCCTCAATCTGCCCTCTGCACTCCAGTGCCAACTTCTAGAATGTGTGAACCCTCAGCGAGGTTGCAGATGACACCAAGCTGAGCGGGGCAGCTGACACGCCAGAAGGACGGGATGTCGTCCAGAGAGACCTGGACAAGCTGCAGAAGTGGGCCCGTGTGAACCTCAGGAGGTTCAACAAGGCCAAGTGCAAGGTCCTGCACATGGGTCGGGGCAACCCACTGTATCAGAACAGGCTGGGGGATGGAGGGATGAAGAGCAACTCTGTGGAGAAGGATTTGGGGGTGCTGAGGGGTGAAAAGCTGGACACGAGCCGGCAACATGCACTCGCAGCCCAAAAAGCCAACCGTGCCCTGGGCCGCATCCCCAGCAGCGTGGGCAGCAGGGCGAGGGAGGGGGTGCTGCCCCTCTGCCCCGCTCTGTGAGACCCCCCTGCAGCGCCCGCCTCCAGCTCGGGGCTCCTCAGCACGGGAAGGACACGGGGCTGTTGGAGCGGGGCCAGAGGAGGCCACAGAAATGCTCCGAGGGCTGGAGCCCCTCTGCTGTGAGGCCGGGCTGGGAGAGTTGGGGCTGTTCAGCCTGGAGAAGAGAAGGCTGTGGGGAGACCTTATTGGGGCCTTCCAGTGCTTAAAGGGGGACTCTAGGAAGGGTGGGGGCAACCTCTAGCAAGGCTTGTTGTGACGGGACAAGGGATGATGGTTTTAAACTAAAGGAGGGGAGATTTAGACTGGATATAAGGAAAGAATTTTTTACAGTGAGGGTGTTGAAACCCTGGCCTGGGTTGCCCAGGGAGGTGGTTGATGCCCCATCCCTGGAAACATTTAAGGTCAAGTTGGACGGGGCTCTGAGCGACCTGATCCAGTTGGGGATGTCCCTGCTCACTGCAGGGGGTTGGACTAGATGACATCTAAAGGTCCCTCCCAACCCAAACCATTCTGTGTTTCTATGATTCTAGAGAAAAAGCTGTGAAGAAAACTATGTGTAAGTACCAGCCAGAATGACAAACATACTAACTGACTAGTCAGGCATAATAAGTGATATTTCTTCTCTTCTTGCTTTTCCCTCTATGGAGGAATTAACTCAAATTTTGCATCCATTTTCTTAATATTTTCTCAAAACATGTACCAACTTAACAACTTTTAAAAATAATTTTTGGAAATTGGAGAATTTGTTTAAAATTTACAGGAATAAACTCTCTGGAAGTGGACAGACATAATAAGCCCTGCCAGCATTTTTCCCTAGGAAACCTGGATTAAAATGATGGCATGTTACACATATTTCATCAGAGAGTAAATTAAAACAGAAGCTATCATTTCATTACTGGAATGTTAGGATATTTGGAGTTGTCATGACTTTGTCTAACTCCAATACTGAATTTTTAAAAAAATCCTCAAGTTCTGTCTACTTGACTTTTTAAACTGGCTTTTCTTTAACCTTATGTCTTCTGAATAATATGTCTATATAAAAGCACATTGCACAGAGGAAGCAAAAACAAGTGAACATTTTTTTTTATATAGGAGATTCGTTCCCTCAGTGCAAAACAGAGTAAAACAGAATTATTTGCAGAAATGAAAGTAGGAAATGCTTTCAAAGGTTTTGCTAATATCAAGTTGGCTGATCCTACAATTTGCTGCCATGAAACACTTTGAGTACTAAGCATGCACTTATCTTTAAGCACATGAATAGTCCCAGAGGAGCCTTTGTTCTTCTTTGATTGTTCGATTTTTTTCTGGATTGAAGTCACAATTATGAGCATTTTACAGCCCTGAGCAGTGAATTAGTGTATCTAATGTGGGGAGGGGGGACAATAAACAGATACTCCAGTCAGAGGAATTAGAATAAATCTCTAAATATAATTTAGTTCATGTCTTATTTCTCAGTGCTGCTATAAGTAATAAAAAGGCAATAGAAAAAGGAAAAAAAAAAAAAAAAAAAAAAAAAAAAAGAGCCCAGAGCACCCTGCAGCAACGTTTAGAGAGCACTGCTTGAAACAGAAGGACAACAGTTCCTGGACAGCCAAGCCACTGCTACATTTTAGTTTTCCCATTATTCCTATATAGTCTCCTTTCAGATCACTCAGTAAATTATGTAAGGAAGGAGGCTTTTTTTGCAACCTCTGCCATGCTGCAAGGGCATGGGTTTACTGACACGTAGGATTCATGTCAACACATTCAATGTCTTGTTCCCTTACGTTTATACAAACTTACAAAATTTATACAAACTTGCAAAATTCAGTGGCAATGTCAAGTAACAAACAAACTGGTTTTTTTTTTTTTCAATGTGAATATATAAAAATGGAAAGGGGAAACTGCCCTGGGAAACTGTCTCTTTTCTAAACATTCATCACTATGTTAAGCTTGTCTTCATGCAATGAAAGAAATTCCTTAAAGGGTTGAACTGAGATGCTAATGACAACAATATAGGATTTATGGTCAGGTATTGACAGGAAGCACTAAAAATAACTAAAGCTGCAGATGATTTATGAGGCATCATTCCCCAGCAACTGCAAATGCAATTTATAGAGACTTGTAAGAATTATGGTATATAACAGTACTTTTAAACAGTAATTTTAAATGGTAGTATGCTAAATGTATTTCTTTAATGAGCAACAAACATGAGACACAAAAATGTAATGGAAATATCTAATTACATAACAGAAACTGCATAATGGCAGGAGGGTGGAAAGTTCAATATTTGCCAGAGAAAAGCACAATAAGTTAAGAACATCCTTGTCCTGCTTATGGTCAGGTGTGAGTGATGACTGTGATGACTGTGGTGACAGCAGTCCTGGTGCGTCTTGGGTTACCTGATGCCTCAAGGCACAAGGACAGAGACATCTTTAGGCATGTGCTGTCCTTGGTCACCTCTCCCTGACCTCTCTGTTAAGTGAGCCCGTGTGTCAGGGAGGATAGTGCTCCCTCTCCTTGGTGCTCCTCACCTGTACTCACGGAAAAGCTCTGCAGGCTCAGCAAAGGTTTGTGTCACCTCTGTCTGAAGCTTAGTGGTTAAGATTAAGCTGCACAGTCAAAGGAAAAAGAAAAGATTGCCATTTCTGTGCATGAGCTAGTCCAGCCAAACAGCTGTTGTATTTAAAATAGGATGACTTTCTCCCTGTAGGTGTCACTTTCTTCTTGGGTTATAGAGGAGCCTAGATGACTGGTTACAGTAAAACTCTTGTCTTTTAAAGGACTACAGTCAGGTAAGAGGGATCCAATTCTTAATGAAGACCTCCTTTTACAGAAGAAAGCTGAAATATGGTTATCTTTCCTGCTTTCAAATGTGTTATAAATGTAACTGTGTTAAAGCTGTGAAAGAAGGATCTACTTTACACAGGCATATTGAAAAATGGAATAAATCTATTACTGACAAGTTTTCTAGTGGAAAAAAACATAAGTTAGGAATGAACTTACACTAAACACACTCAGAAAAACCCCAAACACAATAAAACAGGCAGTCTAGCAAAAGTGACATTGTACAGATGGAATTTCTATTCCGTTCTAATGTGCTGAAAAAATTTAAGGATAACTTCGTTTAAAGCCAATGTTAGAAGTTTCAAATTAGTAAAATCCTGTTGGTGCTGTGCTGTGTAAATAAAGTACATGCACTGGGAGAATTATCAGGAAAAACAGGAAGATAATATGGAAAGTGAATATAGAATTGTAGAAGGAGGAGATATGGATGATGCAGAAAGAAAATTGGGAGGGCAGATGATGTGCGGTTTGTGAGGAAGGACCATTTTGAGATGTGCCACTTGCAAGTGCAAATCTCCTTTGGGATATAAGGGAAGTCTTCAGCTACGTGTCAAGGTCTCTGAGAAAAGCTTTACTATTTTACCTGCAGTTTATTTTGCTACTCAGGGATTCATGACTGAATTTAAGAAGAAATTAGACTGTTAAAATTTAGGCCTGCGTGCAGGCTATCTGCAGTGTCTTAAGGCTAAAGCTGCTTTCTTCGCTTGTACTTGAGAAATATATTTGAGTTGGAATTGGAATAAACATTGGAATAACTTTAAAAACTATTTACTTTCCATTTTTCAAGTTCAGAATTATTTTTTCATTTCTTACTCCTCAGGGTATGGGTCTGAGTTCACCACCCCATTTTTCCTTAAAATCATTTTCATTAAAGGCTGGGTGCTCTGAGATAAAACAGATTTGAAACCAATGCAAGTATTTCTCAGGTCCTGTAGGGAAATAATATAATCTAAGATTAGCTCCCTGAAAGTTAGAAGTTTAGCTGACATCACTCATTTATTGTCCATAAAAACTAATTGAATACAGATATCTCCAGAGGCAGATTTGTTCCATCCTAACTAGGCAGGCACCTACAAGAAACAGGTCTGGTGACTTCTAGAGAGGGAAATGTTAGATATTTTTCTAACGAGTTCACAACATAAAAGTAAAACTCTCAGGGTTCAGAAACTCTGTTCAACAGTTCCTCTAGTTTTAAAGTTCTCCATAAAAGCAGATGAAAACAATTAGCTTTGACTTTCATACATATTAGAACATATAATTAATTATAGAAACTTAAAAAAATACCTAGCACAAAAATAATTTCTAAATCAAAATTAAAAACATTTCTTCAAAAATATCAAAACTGTAAGTTTCATTCTCTTTGCAAATCCTCTCTCTCTCGTCTCCTGCATTTTCCTGCATTAAGAACATATTTTTCAGGGGAAAAAAGAACTTCACCGGCATTTTCATAGAAATAGAATTTTGAAAAATACTACTCTACCAATATTTACCAATCACTTATCCCTGTACATGATCTTTTATGCAGGAACTGTCATAAAGTCATTCTAGTTCTTCCAACAGGATATCTGTTGTGCCTATTCATAAGAGCTAAGCAAATAAATACAAATACAGACCTTTGTTTTTTAACTTATTTACATGAAAACAAATAATTTATATAGACATCTGGCTTCAGCACATAGAATCATTTAGGTAGGAAAAGACCTTTAAGATCATTGGGTCCAACTGTTAACCCAGCACTCCCAAGTCCACCACTAAACCATGTCCTTAAGTGCAACATCTACATGTCTTTTGAATACTTTCAGGGATGGTGACACAACCACTTCCCTGGGCAGCCTGTGCCAATGCCTGACCACTCTTGCAGTAAAGAAATTTTTCCTAATATCCAACCTAAACCTCCCCTAATGCAGCTTGAGGCCATTTCTTCTTATCCTATTGCTTGTTACTTGGGAGAAGAGACCAACACCCACCTCACTACAACCTCCTTCCAGGTAGTTGTAGAGAGCGATAAGGTCTCCCCTCAGCCTCCTCTTCTCCAGGCTAAACAACCCCAGCTCCCTCAGCCGCCCCCCAGCACACTTGTGCTCCAGACCCTGCCCCAGCCCCGCTGCCCTTCTCTGGACACGCTCCAGCACCTCAAGGCCCTTCTTGTCCCGAGGAGCCCAAACCTGAGCCCAGCATTCGATGTGGGGCCTCCCCAGGGCCGAGCACAGGGGCCCCATCCCTGCCCGGCTCCTGCTGGCCATACCAGCGCTGACACAAGCCCGGGGGCTGGTGGCCTCCTTGGCCACCTGGGCACTGCTGGCTCATGCCCAGCCGGCTGTCAGCCAGCACCCCCAGGGCTTTCTCCGCCGGGCACTTCCCAGCCCCTCTGCCCCAGGCCTGGGGCGCTGCCTGGGGTTGGTGTGACCCAGGGGCAGGACCCGGCACTTGGCCTTGTTGAACCTCATACAATTGGCCTCGGCCCATCGATCCAGGCTGTCCAGGTCCCTCTGTAGAGCCTTCCTGCCCTCAAGCAGATCAACACTCCCACCCAACTTGGCATCACCTGCAAACTTACTGAGGGTGCACTCGATCCCCTCATCCAGATCATTGGTAAAGATATTAAACAAGACTGGCCCCAACATTGAGCCCTGGGGAACACCACTTGTGACTGGCTGCCAACTGGATTTAGCTCCGTTCACCACAACTCTCCAGGCCCAACCGTCCAGCCAGTTTTTACCCAGCCAAGGGTACACCTGTCCAAGCCACGAGCGACCAGTTTCTCCAGGAGAGTGCCGTGGAAAATGTTGTCAAAGATTTTACTAAAGCCTAAGTAGACAACATGCACAGCCTTTCCCTTATCCACTAAACAGGTCACCCTGTTGTAGAAGGAGATCAGGTTGGTCAGGCAGGACCTCCCTTCATGAAGCTACGCTGGCTGGGCCTGATGTCCTGTATGTGCTGTGTGATGGCATTCAAGGTGTTCTGCTCCGTAACATGCTCCATACGAATGGTCTCAGTGTTATTTCCGTTTCTTTTGATCTTTGTATATACTTCTTTCAGATTAATTTAGAGAAGACAGAACCCCTTTAGTTTAGGAGCACTCTGGTTTATAATTGCTACAGCATTTCATACAACAAATTGTAATGGGTAAATGGGGGAGAGCCTCCTGGCTCTCTTTTTGAATTTATCTTGAAGTAGGAAGAAGTAAGACTAATCACACAGTTGATGGTTTGGTTCTGCTCTTTTATTGGTAGTACCTGTTCTTCTAAAGCTAGGAAATAAATTTAAGAGCAAAGAGATCTAATGATACCATATTATAGATCTTCTGGATATTATCATGTCCTTATCTTGTAGGACTACATCAAATAATTTGGAAGATATGCAATTCATATTAGTTTCCAAACCTTTTTTTTTCCCCTCTTATACTTCCAAATTTATCAGCTTTTTTTTCTTTATTTGTCTATGATACTTGATTTCCCTATGAAAGTCTGATACCTAGCACAGACAGAAAACAGAGATCCTCTTTCTGCTTTGCTGCAGGCCTCTGTCAAAGGTGTAAAAGGACTTCATGAGCACTATGTCACTCTTTCTGTGCTGTGGGAATGCAAAATTTTTGGAGGTTTGGTTATATGGCATTTGGTTTTTAAAACAATGAATGACCTCTATGGACTGGACCATCATTCTAGTATATAGGAAACACAGAAATTACAGCAAAAAACCACCATTCCATGCTATAAATAAATGCATTTAAAGAGAGTTACAGCAGACAGAAAGGTTTTCAAATCCCTTGTCTCAGCTCCCTCATATCCCAGTGTCCCTGAAGAATGTATACATTACAAACAAGCATATCCTAGCCTTGTTTTGAGGATCAGTCTTTTGGAACATTTCTTCTAACATATCCTGCAGGACTCAATTTAGCATCCAGTTCAACTAACAAGGAGATAAAACATCTTCTATTCACTGATCTTGTTAAGGGGGACTAGAACCCTGAACCAAGAGGTAATGGTATCTGCTGCCTTATGGAAGAGAGCACAGCTCATGAATAACATCAGAATGCAAAAGATGTGGGTCTCTGAAGACAGTGCCTCATGGGAAATTATTGATTCAGATGGAGAATAAGTGAGATGAAATTTAATAGTACACACTAAAAATGTGCACATTTGGTAAAGCCTCAACTACAGGGTGAAAACTTAGTTGGAGGTAACAGAAAAGGAAGATGACCTAGATACAAAGTGACCGCTGGATATCTAAAGTGTTTGATGTCAAAATTTTGAGACCTATTAGGTGAGATACCCTCACTGGTGATAGGAAAGCGCTAGCACTGTTCACACTAGGAATTGGTTTGAGCTTGTTAAGAATACTATATTCAGCTCTAGTTACCTACGTTAAAAAATGTTTAATATAAATGGGAATGGGGAAATAAATAATCTGGGTAATCACATGATACAAAGACTTAATTTAGATTTTTACTTCTAAAATAAATATTGAGAAAGAATATAGTTGTTGCTAGGAAGTTTTGAAGAAAAGGGCATTATTAAAGCAGAACAGTAGTGTGGACCTGACAACTGTCCATGAAGAGATTTAAAACAGAGATTAGGTGAGATTAGAAGAGATCTCACATCAGGGATGGTGAGGCCAAGTAAAACTCCTCCAAAACTCTGTATATTTTTAGGTCTATGAATTGCTGTCACCTCTGTCAACGAGAAGCTTGAACAACAGATCGGTTCTTCTGTATGCATGTTGTAGTGTAAAAGGTTTTACAAGAAAATTCAAAAGCCTATGTCAAGCAGGAAAAAGAAAACCTGATTAGATTGAGTTTTGTGCTGTGTTGCCGTTGTTTCAATGGGTAGTAAAGGCAGAACCTGTGAATGGACTTGTATGCTAACCGCATGTGCATGTGTGCATGCGTGACTTGTGCTAGGTGGTGCAGCCTTTTTTCTAACAACTATTAGTTCTGGAGAGGATGTGGCCAACAGCTGTAATGTCTGCAAAGGAAATAATCATGTTAGAAAATCCAGTTTCACACCTGGTGTGATGTTTCTTTTGAAAGAAGTCATTACACAGATTGGAAATGGGGAATGAAAAAGATTCTTATTTTCTCATAATTCTTTGACAATGACAATAAAATAGAGGGCATGTCTGGGATCTTTCATTTCTTGTTCAGCATCAGATGACTATCAAGCTGTGCAACAATGAGCAGCAAAAAACACTTCATAGGTGATATTGGGTGTAGTTTTCTTTATAAGCTTGATTTAAAATAACCCACCCCAATAAAAACTAATCCTTTTGTAAGGACAGACTTCACAACTGGAGCTTCCAAAGCTTATTATGAATGTCTGCACGGGTATGGCAATGGTAGGGCAAATCTTTAGACTATCTGAATTCACAAAGGTGGCTGAACTATTTTCACAAACTATATTCCTTTCAACGCATATGTCATGCACAGGCAACCATGAATACTTAAACCTACTCTTAGCTGATGTCGAGATACATGTTAGTTATAGGAAGGCATGTTACCTCCTAGGGATGTGACCTCCAGAGAGCAACCACTTTTACAGAGCTAAAAGTTTGTCAAACCAAAAATTAATAGGTTCCTGGATTACCCTCAGGGAGGTGATCGAGATTTTTTTCTTGACAAAAAATTTTTAGGTAACAAGTGTGTATTAAAATGGTGGAAAACTTTTGTGCGATCTGTCATGAGTTATGCAGCTGCTTTGCAGCGAGCCAGTTGTGTATGTCATGAATGTAATGCCCTAGTCTTGACAGATTGGTATTTTCTTATTTTATTGAAAAGTGAGAGGTAAGCGCTGGAAAGCACTTATGAGAATTTTGAATTTTGCATTATTATAGGACTTTTCCACACCTATGACTAGGCCACTGAGAAGCATAGACAGCCACAAGGTAACTATATTCCATTACTCATAGGTCTCCATTAAGCATTATCCATATCTACAGGGAACAGAAACAGATTTTCTTTAAGGCAGGAAAAGCCCTTCTGAGTATAATTAACCTCATCAAATTGAATTTTTGTGTATTTACTTCCACCAGATCTGCCCTGTGTGTATTTACTTGCTTATGTTCCTATATGCTACATTGTTTTGTTTTAAAATAATATTGTACACTTCAACTTTGTTACAAATTACAGCCCTTCAGGGGGATTAATAAGGAGTCTTATGCAATAAGCCTATAAAGAAGTGGAGGGAATATCAGCCAATGATTAATCTCATATAGCTCTCAAAAAGTTTTCTTTTCTCTTTATCCACATCTCACGTGCAGTCTCTAACCTCCCGAGAAACAGCTGAGTTTATCTGTAGGCCGGCAATAACAGCATAGGCTGTGGAGGTGAAGAAAAGATTAGCCAAGACTCTTTATTAAACTGCTGCTGGCAAAACAAATGCCCTGAAGGACTTGAATTGGCAGTTAACTCTAAGCTGTTATCTTCAGAAGTACAAAAATAGTGCTTAAGTTTTCCACCAAAGAAAAATGTGAAACCACTGCATTTGGAAGAGAGAACATTCTTTCAAAATTGGCAACAGAGAAATATTTTAGGTTGCTGGGTTGTTTTTTTCACACCAACTGCAAGGTTTGTGCCCACACCATTTACTCAGCAAATTTCAGAGCAGCTCTAAGGTTGTATTCGGGGTCCTCTAAGCCTTGGGCTTAGGATTCAAAATGACCCAGTGTATATACCTTCCAGTTTGGCACATTCACTAATGTGGATAATTCTGGATTATCACAAATTCTCCAAGAGATGCTCTAGGGAACTAAGTGACTCATTTTAAAATCTCACAGCCTCAGACTACACCCCAGTGTTGACAGCATGCCACACCAAACCTGCCACTTAAACACCCCATCTGCAGGATTTAAGGACTTAAATGAATTCTTTTCAGGCAGAATGATGGACCAGACAGGGAGAAAGTACACACCAACCCCACAGTTAAAGCAGATACATGAACACACTTTGTGGTGGTGTAGCTAGCATCCACAGTGATCTCCAGAACAGGAGACTTGTTTTTATGAAATTGGTGTGTCACCGGTGTGTAAGAGTCTGGACCGATCAGGTTCCCAGTGTCTGGGAATCACCTGACAGGAGTGGATGCTCACAAAGGTACCAAGCTGTTGCTGCAGAGATAAGGTCAGATTGTCACATAGGATTTTAATGACCTTGTGGAAGAAGAGAGACGGCATGACTGCCAGACAACTACAGTAACTAGCCAACTTGTACTCACACCTCTGTCTTTATTATCTTCTGCCCTGCACATGACAGTATCCGCTTATTTATGTTGGTTGTTAACTAGACCATAGAATTAGTGTCTTCTACAGCAAGCCATTAACAATGTTTATCCCTTTCAAAGACCATGAGAAGTTGCAAAATGGCATTTTCTGCCTAGTGTCTGTCTCAGCTCCCTGTGCCTGGCAGGACAAGTGTGATCACGTCTGGTTCCCAGATGCTCTGAAAGAGGTAACTCTGCTGCATTCAAGCACATGCATGAAAGTTTAGTACCTATACAGGAGGCAGGTGTAGGAATGACATAATTTCAAGTTTACTGTGATGCAGAATGTGGACAATGTTTGGTTTTGGTTTTTTGGTTTGGTGGTGGGTTTTTTGTGTTTTTTTTTTTTATTATTATTATTTTATTTTACAGGGTCTTATTACAATGTTGTCCTTGTTCCTTTACTGCTGGTGGAACTGAACAAACTAACTAAAAATGTTCAGAATTCACTATTACTCATTTATAAAATGGGAATATTCTGTTCATTTCTAACACAGGCAGAGATTACTTGCTTGTTTTACAAGCATTATGTAGCATACAATCCTTTTGTTCCAGAAGTTAAGACCTCAGCTACAGGCATTTTGCTTTGGACTGAAAATTGGCATGCACTGCCTCCTTCAGATGCATAATTCTTTTGGCAAATTGCCCTTTCATACTTCAACAAGTCCTCCTTCTTGAACATGGCTTTTTACTCTCTGATTTTTTTCTCCTTGTTAAAAAACCTTTTTTTTAATACACTTGAACATATGCTTTGTATTTCATAGAAAGTAAAGCAAAGCCTCTATTCTTGCTTAATGAATGGTCAGGAGAAAATGGTTCTCCTTGCTTCTCAATATCTATGATATTTTTCTTTCCATCTCTAATTGAAACACACGTAGGTAAAACCCCCTGCATTCAAATAGTACACATTCATGTTTTAATCCCTCTGTGTATCTGAATAAAAAATTTAAAAATTAATGAAACATTAACCTTTAATGAGAGCCAAATTGTGATGTCATTGCTAGGCTGTATGTCAGACTGTATTAACAGAGAACCACAGCCAAGGCCCTGATAAATCCATAGGCAGTAAGCAAATTTAGGATTGTTAGGGATTCTATGCTGCACAAGGTGAACACATGGCATTTTTGAGAGCACTTTGATCTTTCTTGAGTCAAAGAAGACTCTGTGTCAGAGAGTTTCAGTACTATGCAAAATAGAGTGATACTGGTCCTTTCCGGCAGAAAACATTAGCATTTTTTTTAAAATGGCTGGCTAACATGAGCATCCAAACAGCTACCAAGTTTTAGAAACAACATGCTGCCCTTTTACTTTGCAAGGAAAGAGTTTAAAGTAAATAATTTTGGGAGAACATCAGGAGACTTCCATGGGGTCAGGTACCTTCCCATGACCCATGAAGCAAATGAGAGGCTGTAGCCCTGGCCGTGCTTCTGTAGATGAGGGCTGCATGCAGGTTACAGTCTACATCCCCAGAGCTGGCATCAGTTTGAGACACCTCTTCACTAACATCCAGTTTAGATTCATTCTAGGGAAAGTGTAAGCTGGTACCTCATAACCATGGTTCATGCACGACACAGGCCACCTGCATAAAATGGGAAATATTTAGTGATTTGGAACACAAATCCAACCCTTTGGGCTCCACGTTTCAGTTGCTAAATCAGTTCCTGTTATCTTCAGCAATAACAGATCTTTTTCTCCTCACTGGGACGTTGAGAGGATAAATAAAATCAGGGTTCTGGGGCACGCAGAAATGATGGTGATGTCGTCCATGAAACGGCCTAGGATAGAGGGGTACAAACTGAGATATTTCCCTTAAGACAGCAGCAAGTCCCTTAGCAGCCTTTATTGCACTTATGCCAGTATGATATTACAGAAGCATCCATAAACCGGGGAGAAGAAACCCATGTCAAGAAAGCAAGTAAAGCAAGTAATGGTGTGGCATTGTTTTTTCTCTTTCTCCATCAATAAATACTTTCCCAGTCAGAATCCAAAGACAGTTATAATTACTCTAAGTTACACAGAAACAGATTTTAAAGAGTGAAGGGAGAAATTAACCGAGAGACATCTAAGAGTTAGATGTGTAAATCTGAGCTAGTTAGTCTATGTTTCTGTTATAAACATTGGAAAAAATATAAAGAACCCTCAGAGGGAAATTGATCCACTCTATGTAAAAGATTTATGCTAATGTGCAATGGACCATTCACTGGGGGAATCCCATCCTAACATGGACTCATACATCTTACTTCTGAACAACAATAATAGAGATGAACCTACCCTGGATTTAACGTTTATATGGAGTTCCCTGATGAATTTTTTCCCAATCATTTTGCTTCACAAGTGTATTTACTCAAAAGAATGGACAAATTGCCCTCTTACCCTATATATGCTGCTTGTCTTGTCAAAAGATGCTATTTTCATTTAACACAAGGTTAACTGATAAAATTTGACAAACTTGCATTAAGTGTGAAATTATTCATACAGCTCTAGATTTTGCTGCTTCTCAATGCCGTTTTTAATCTAATCACCTTTACATATTTATCAGCTTCCTCAGCGTGTTAAAAGAATCAAAGAATAGAAATCATTGCAGAACTGAAGACTCTTTTCACCAAACACTTATATAAAGTTCAGCCCAATATAACTCTCTTATTGTCAGAACACCAAATTACTGTTTAAAGTAAGGAAACATGGGAAGACAATCAGACCTAGGTCTTTCCATATGGACCTGAATTTTGTGTGAATATTCAAAAATATTTATTTCAATACAGAAATTACTCACCAAAGCTGATGTCTGTCTGAAACTATTTCTTTAATTACCTATTTCCATTCATTTTACGTCTATTGCAGGCTGTAAATTTCTCCACTATAGTTTTTGTCCCACATATATCTACTTTCATGTCTAAAGAATTGAGGGTAAGACCAGTACAGTAAATCATGCTCAGGGACGCATATGTATGTCTATATGTATCATATATACTTTTTCCCATGTGACTGTCTCTAAGCAAATGAGATAGGTGTTAGACCAGGCAGGAAGCCAGGTTAAGATTTAAAAGCAAAAGGAGACTTAATACTAAAATAATTCTTTTTTTAAAAAAAAAGCACAACAGCTGTAACCACTAGCAAAACCTGAAGTTCAGTGTTATTTAACTGAAGCATCATATTCCAGTGCTTGACTGTTCAAGCAATGACAGAAATCAATCTACACTGAACATTACTTAATTGTAGTTGCTGAAAAGTAGTGTTACAAATGTCTAGAAGCTTTTGCAGGTTAATTGTGTAGAAGATTAATAGCCTGTAAACTGCTTTTAGATCTTATTTTCTTCTTTATATTTCAAACTACTGTCTCTCAGCATTCAGAGAGCTGACAGCATAAGATTTAGGTAACTACTGCAGTGTGAGAAAATGCTATAAATGCATGAAACAGCCACAAGACTGAGGTAAAAGCATGTAGTGTGTTTGAGGTCATGAAGAACCAAAGACCATTGAAGTTATACCAAAAATCAAACTTTCTCCAACATAAGAGCTCACCTCTCCTTTCTTCTTCTGTAAGAACAGACATAAAATAAAATATCTGTACTCATAAAAAAATTCCTTTGTAAGCAAAATATCCAAAATGGAGATGAGCTTAGCCAAGTTCTCTCCGTTCTACCTACTGTTATTGCTGTTGCTACCTCAAGAGGAAAAACAAAAAAATAGAAAAAAAAAGAAAGAGAAAAAAAAGTGGAGTTAATATGAAGCAATAGCAGCTGAGCCTGGAAGGACTCGGAGTTGAAATGGGTGAGGGAAGTGCCACAGATGCAAGATATATTCTGTACATTAACTTGATAAAGTGAGACATGCACAGCTCAGAAATACATAAAATACTGCCCAGACGCCCCATCTGCTTGCTTTACTTACTTGGATCCTGTGGATTTCTGGTTCTTCAGCGTACATGGGTCTATTTTCCAGTAATTACTGACATGTCTCCTGAATCCTGACCACTCTCTGTAACAGTGGAATATCACCTTGCTTTAACCATGGCTGCTCCTAGTTGGACAAGCTAAATGAAAAATAGTCAAATCAAAAGAGCTTGTCAGCAGAACCAAAGAGAATTAAATAGCCTTTAGCTCAGAAATCTGCTTAGAAAATTACGCCAACACTTACAAATATATATTATTAAAATCCAAATCAAGTATGAATTATTAGTGTCAAGAAAACAGGATGCAACTGAAATAAACTCTACCTATAATATTGATTTGCCTTATTTTAATGTTTAACTGCAAAATGGCATTTTTTGAGATTTTGATGCTGTTATTTCCTTTGGCATGTAATTGAAAGGATAAGGAGACTCTATTTAGTTTATAAAATGTTTATGAAGGCCACAACTCAGGATTTCTACTCAAAAGAGCTTTTAGGAACGTGAGTAGATCCCAACAGAACTTGAATGAGTGTATGAAGTTCACTTTTCCTGAATCAGGATTAAAATAAGCCATTATTTTCTGTTTGAGGAAGTATCTATTAACAGGCAGTAGTAACTTTGAGAGATAAAAAGGAGCTGTCAGTCTCAAATAACATTGGCCAGAAAGGAGACTGACCTTGATCAATCCTAGACTGGCAGAGATCTCGCACAGATTTCCACAGAATTAAATACCCATCCAGATAAACAGAAATGGCTATTTCAAGATCTCTCAGAATTAGCCCCAAATTGTCTAACGTTTTAATCAAAAATCCTTGCTTTTGTTTTAATTTTTTCTTGTTTTCTTTCTGGACAGAAGTTATGCACATTACATAATGAAACTGCCCAGTAAGATACAAGCCTATTCAAAATAGATCGTTTAATAAAGCAATAACTGAATTGTGCTTTTGCCACAATCAAAACATATGAGACCTCTGTAAGAAGGACGAATTTCAGACGTTATCCAGGTTGTGCAGCGAAGCCTGCAGGCGCTGTGATTTGTCCAGCTGGGTCTTTCATCCTCACCATTTTCTCCTGCAGCGGTTCCACAGGGGAACATCAGACCCTGGTAGATGCCAGTGCTTTAATCTCAGTGGCAGGTCTTTTTCAAGTAAGGTGTCAGAGGAGTTAAAGTCTCACCTGGACCCATGAATTTCACACAGCCTTCCTACCCTGGGACAGATTTGCAGGCACAGCAAAGAGGACGCGTGTGCCAGAGCCTCCCTGCTGCCTCGCAGAGTGTGTGCTTGGTGACACAGGAAAGATGTGTAGGGAAGGTGGAGCAAAGGCAACACCAATAGTTTAACCATTTAGGAAAACGAAAAAGCAAAATGAGAGAATGGGTAGGAATGAAAAGTTATATCAAGTTAAGGAAATCAAACCACTTCAGTGTTGGGTATTTTTTGGTTTTTTTCAAGCTTTCTAGATTGGAAAATTGTGAAGATGGGATTAGGTACAGAGATTAGAAGGGAAAGTAAACAAATCTAACAGGACTGCCAGGATGGTTAATGCCAAGACACTTACTCCAAACAGCTCTGCAGCATTTGGCAACGATCGATTCCATTCGTGAAATGGGAGAGAGAGAAAAATGAATATAAAAGGACTGAGCCATTCAGTAATTACCAGCTGAGATTCAATTTATGGAACAGCTGAAAGAAGTGAGAGAAGGTCACACCAAATTAGAGGCTAAAACTCAATGCTCCTGATCTTCTGAGCACCTCTGATTTGCTGTGTTGGAACCAAATTCCCCTTGCCTTTACGTAGAACAGGATCAGACCCATTCATTTCAGTGGTTTCTGGGATTTCTTTCCTGGAACACCAGTTCCTAGTGCTGGTGACAAGAACCATAGGTAATGATGAAAGCAGTTTGACTACAATTCAGAAAACAGTTATACTATTTCCAAGGAGAATGGAAAGCTACAGATCTGAATCATCTAAATTAATAGGCACTTTGGAATGAAGTTGAAAAAGAGGTTAGCCAAGACCTTTGCTGTTAGAAAACATGGAGTTTATGGTTGTATATAGCCAGCTGTGTATGTCTTTAAGCCTTTATGAGGTAGTCTGAAGCCAAGGGTTGATATTGTGCAAATTTAAATACTAAGAAAGCAGATTTAGGATGAATATAATATTTTGCAGCAGTCGTGCTTACACTAGCCAAAATACAACTAAAAAAAAAGTACAAAAAAAAAAAAGGAGAAATCTGCTTTAGCTTGCTAAAGAAGCAACAGAACATTTATTCCTGGAATGGCAGGGGGTGGGAATGAGGGGGAAGAAGAGAAATGAGAGTTGATAGGGAACATTTGTTGTATGCAAAATTGACTGCAGTATAGAAAGTACTAAAGTGTGCGATTGTTGTGTATCACACACAAAACATTACGTGCCGTATCCACTAAATCAGTGTTTCTCTGTGCCTGGCAAGTATAATAACTAACCCCAGCGTTTAGATATTTTATCACTTGGACTTGTTAAAATCAACCATTCCTCCTTAGTCTGTTTCAGGAAAGTCTACCTGGAGGGCCTTGCCAAAGCTAAACCCTGGATCAGACCTACATTTCTGGTTGCAGCTGAATTAGTCTTTTTAACTCCCTTGTCTACCCCCTCGGCTCAGTCTGGTGCCCTTTGCTTTAAATTGGAATCTGGCAACTTTCCAAAACTAATAGAAAGTTCGGTGAGACAATGCTGTGAGCATTTGGCATTTGGCTGCTTATCTAAATGATGTCCTAGCTTTCTCCAGATAGGAGGACTCATATAAGGAAGGGATTCAAGAGCTCAACATGTTTAGATTAGTGAAAGGCAGTTAAGAGTGTGTTAAATCACAGTTTACAAGTACTTACCAGGGATATAAGGCACTACCCATTGCATTTGTATACTGCAAAATATAAGAACTTCCTTTGTCAACTTACCTTCAGTCTGGCTGCAGTGAAATACAGGATTAATGTCTACCCAAGCAGACAGAAAGGGTAGGCCAGGGAAAGCAGTAATACTACTATTTTTTTAAAAAGCTTTTCAGTTATATATGAAATAAAACCTCTAACGAGATATTTGGATAGGTACATTAGATAGCAATAGATAGTGATACCAGAAGATATCTTTTGCCAGGAGAGCTTTTTAGTGTTTGGCACATCTAATCAGTCAATTGAAATAGAAGGAATATAACTTACTGCAAAATGGTTTACTTTCAGTTTCAGGCCATTGGCACCATATGGAGAAGCAGAATTTGGTGCATGTAGTTTAATGGATCTGAAAAGCATCCATTGTGTCCCTTTGCCAGTTAAAGGCTGTTTTCATACACCCAAATAAGTAAACAAAACAAACCATGAATAATTGTGCAGAGGGCAGTTACTTTAAAGACACAGGCCAATATTTCAGGAATTCCGTGACGCCAGTGTCTAAGCCAACTTTACAAGTGGTGAAAGAGCTGGAAGCTTTGCAGATGTTTATGTTGTTATGCTTGTGGTCCTAATCTGATACCTAAATACCTGCTCAAACACCAAAGGAGTGTTCAGAGTGGTATGTCCCTCAAGCCTTCCCACCTTCTCTCTTCTGTTGCAATCTGTCCCACAGGATGGATTTATAGCATTGTGTTTAACAGCTGCCGAGGGAACTTTCTTCCACAAATGTGTCTGCTTTTGAACCCATTTAGGCATCTGACCTTCTGAAAATCCTGTGGTATTGAATTCCACAGTGTAATCATACACTGGATGAAAAAGTGTTTAGTTTCGTTAGTTTCAGACCAGCTTATATGCTTTTCTGTTTCTTAGAGTTAATAATGCAAGAACCTTCTCCTGACTGTTCCTCATTCTCCTTCTCCATGCAGCTCATGATTCTGCGTGACACTCTTCTCATCTGAAAAGTCCTA
Source organism: Phalacrocorax carbo (assembly GCF_963921805.1). NCBI lineage: Eukaryota > Metazoa > Chordata > Aves > Suliformes > Phalacrocoracidae > Phalacrocorax > Phalacrocorax carbo. The sequence continues at coordinate 5,672,897 of NC_087516.1, read as the reverse complement.
AACTACTTGCTGGTTCTTTATAGAAAAGGCTCTTCATGACTTGACATTTACCTAGATTTTTTTTCATTCTATCTCCTTTTTCAGGTGGAGAAAAGCATTTCTATACAGGCACAATGACACAGGCACAGGATTTTTTACTTTGGATTAATGTTTTTCTTGTGATTTATTCTTTAATGGTTTTAATGGCAATGCTTTATTTGCCTTTATGCTGACAGGAATTTCTGAAAAGACCAGGATCAGTGGCTCGTAGATCCCTTTCCAAACTGGCAAAAGCTAATTTAGAGGTTGCCTTTATTTATGTACAGAGAGACTTTCTCTCCCATGTGTGTTGTTTTGCATTTAATAAGAATTGTCTTCCATCTGCAATTGCATCTCCCTGTCACTCAGCATCATGAAAACCTTCTGCAACTTTTCACAATGTATTTCAGTTTGGAATGTCCTGAATCTTTCTCTGTCATCTGCAAATTTTGTCACTTTGCTACTTGTTCCCATTTGTGGATCACTTATGAATATTTCAGACAACACAAGTCTTGCACAGATTCCTTTGGTGACAACTGTGAAAACTGTTTTTTTTTTTTCTCAAAACTTGGAACAGTTATTATTCTTTCTCTTATTACTGACTTCTTTTTTTATATACCCTCAAGTAAGTAGTTGGTTTTTGTTTTTTTTTTTTTTAAATTCCAGCTGTACTACAGAAACCACAACAGCCTTTGTTTTGAATTTTTTGTTTGCTTGTTTGTTGTTTGGATTTTGGTGTTATGGGTGGTTTTTTTTTTTTGAATACTGGTTAAATACTGATGGAGGTGTGAGAAATTATTTCTACAAAATCTTTTTTAACTCTTTTCCATCTTACCATTGTTAAACACATGACTATTAATTCTATTCTTTTAAGTGCATTTAAACAATTTACCCAATTGGTAATTTAACCTATTAGTCTAATTAGAAACTAGGTATCCATAGTCTTGCTAATAGTTCTCAGTGTTACTTTTTTCTGATGTAGCTTCCCAGAATGTTCTTTTTGATCTTTCCTTAATATTCAAAGACTTAATGCAAGAATAACTCCTATGGCATGCCTAGCTGGTTGTATAGGCAAAAAAGGTGGTGGATTTTTTTTATTTTTACTTCCCCGGGTTCCGTGATTCAGGTTTTTTTGCTTCTTCCTTTAATTAACCGCTCATAACCCCTTTGCTCTATGAAATTACAATTACTATCTCATTCCGTGGCTCAGCATCCCTTCTCCACCTGGTGTAATTGCCCCCTTGCTGGTTCACCCTCTGGTGTTACATCTGTAACCACTGGCTCTGAAAAAGAAATATGCGCTAGAGTTTCTTCCTCCCCCAAAGAGATAAGCTAATAATGATAAGCTTATAATTAAGTGGCAGGAGCAGTAGCTGATGTGAATATCCCAAGGAATCAAAGGGAGCCGGGAGGTGTAGCAGGAGGTGTTAGTTCTATAGCAGCTGCCCTCAGGACTCCCAGGGAGGGCTTTGAGCCTTCTTGGTGCCCCTTCTGCTTGTCTCCTTCTTCTACAAAATAAAACTAACTGAATACATCATGCATTTAGCTAGCTATTTTATATCCACAATGGACTAGGCTTCCTTCAACAACAAAACGGAAAATGATGTAGCTTTGATTTTGCTATTTGCAGTTTCCTTTCTTCTTTTTCATTATACAAGTTGTACATTTCCCAGCTCACTGCCATTTTCCAGCTCTGGTATCCAAAGATCTTTGAAAACATTTTGCTCAGAAAAAGACATTGGTCTGTTTCTTTCCCAATAAATGCTTTTCATTCCTGTATGTTTCCTTCTGGTATTGAGGGATGGATTTCCCTTCCAGCAGGGCATTCACACTTCCCTAGCCTTTCTTTCATGTCAATAATTACATTTAATAGTCTCCTTGGGATGGGTAAAAAAGAAAATATGCCCTGTCCTAGGTAGATGTTGTTCCCAGCTGGTGAAAGTCCCAGAAATTTCAGTTAAAAACCTAATTGAAGATGTAAGAATTACTTGGGCAGATAATGATGTTGAACGGGTGCTTTGAAAAATAAAATTAAAAAAAATAATTAATCCAGTACTCTGTCAGTAAGCTAACAGAATAATGCTATTAATCTCTTTTCTTACTTCACAGAAGAGTCAAAGAAACACCTACTTTCTTCTTATATTAATAAATTCTATATGATTGCATAGACTCAGTTTTACTCTTTTCAAAACATAATCACCAGTTCTTTCATTTCATATGGTGTATTGCCTTCTTTTATTTGATATCCATAAGATTTTGGAATGTTAGGAAAATATCTTCATGCTGAATAATTTTATATTGCTCTAAGGAAGAAAGTGAACACACATATTCATAGAATCATAGAATCATTAAGGTTGGAAAAGACCTCTAGGATCAGCAAATCCAACCGTCAACCCAACACCACCATGTCTCCTAAACCATGCCCTGAAGTGCCACGTCTACATATCTTTTAATCACCCCCAGGGATGGCGACACCCCCACCTCTCTGGGCAGCCTGTGCCCAGTGAAGTAATTTCTCAGTGAAGAAATTCTTCCTCATATCCAATCTAACCCTCCCCTGATGCAGCTTGAAGCTGTTTCCTCTCATTCTCGTTCTGAATAATCAGGCCAGCATAAGAAAGGATCAGAATGTATCCTGAATTGTAAAGAATAAAAAAGCTTCTACGAATTAAATTGTTCTTCAGCAGCTGAAAATTCTAGCATGTATTGTGTTAAACAAGTTCCCTTCAAGATTACTTCCTCATCTCTTCAAAGGTTTTGGTTTTGTTTTCTGTTTAATTCTCCACAGAGCATGTGGCTCATTGTGGACATCATTACTATGGAAATGTATGAGACAACGTCCATGACAAATGTCAAGAACTGTTATTGCCTTTTAGTTTCAAAATGAAGACTCCTACTGGGATGAAATATTCATAGTACAGTGTTTTTTACCTCCCAAATAAAGGCAAGTTTAATTTTCATGTTACTAAATGGCAGGGTCACAGTAAGTGTGGATCCTATGTTTTATAAAAAACAATGAAGGCAAAGGATGGTTGTAGGAACGTACTCTTCAGGGAGAATTCTGGTCTTCCTCAGCTGTATTTATTGTTTGTTTCTGCTACTGAGTATCTCAAATCACCTTTTGCATTCACTAAAAGTGAATTTTGAACTGAAGCAATAGAGTAGTTTGCTTTCATGATTGAGGTTATCACATTTTAAACTAGACCAATTATACTACACACCTGTTAGAGTCAGTGCATTAACAAACAGCACAGCATCCCCGAGAGCCAGAGAGAGGAGAGAGCCAGACCAGGCTTCATCCACCTTTTCAGGTGACTAATCCAACATGTTATAAATAAACTCACTTTTGAAATGAGTGATTGGTCCTCTCACTCCAAATTCGGTTAATGGTTCAATTAAATTATTTTTGGAGCAGGGTGCAGATGTATTTAGGATAATTTTAGAATCAGAAAGGCAAGATAGTTATGGCACTTGATAAATGAAACTGGGTAAAATCCACCATATAGAATACCTGGAGAATAAAGGAAAATTAAACTGATTGAAATGAAAAATCTAATGGGTTGAGCATCAGTATGGGAGAAAATGAGATATCAAATCCCAGCTCCTTAGGTGAGATACAGAGAAGAGAAAATTAAATCATTGTACATTTCAAGAAATTTGAGAAAACATGACCAAAATTTGGATAGAGATAATCAACATTTCCACCCAATATCAGGTATTTCAGCATTTTTTTCCCATCCTGGAAAGATCTCCTAAGGCACTCAGTGCTCATCACAAATGACAATGCTACCAAGAGAAAAAAAATCTCAGTTAGGTACCTCAACAGAGTTCAGCTGAAGGAACTTTAATATTGCCCCCAATAGAGCATTCCATTTCCTTATCAGAGCAATGTTTACCCTCTTGCCTGCCTGCCTGCCTTTCTTCGTTCCTCTTTAATTCTACTCCAAGGATCGAGTGTGAGCCTTGAATATTTTATTAGTTTCTTCAAACTATGGCTTAGGGTTCTTCCTACCATAAATCCATGATGTTTCCAAGTCCTCCATATCCTCTCTAATAATTTTTAGTTATTTCCAAGGAGTATGAAAGTACTGATAAACCAAGATCTGAGAATCCAGCTGAGTTTCTTTCTTTCCCATTAACAGGTTATAGTGATAACAACATTTACTGAATCACTGTTGTTACCAACAATCTTAAAAAGTTAAATTGTCATGACGTTATAAACATTGTAAGAACAGGAGATAAGTAGTAAACAGACATGAACCAAGAACATCTCATTTAGATTCCTGAGTCATACAATTCTGAAGGAAAAAAGAGTTTCTTTCATCAGAAGAAATAAACCTTCTTTTCCTGAACTGCTGGAATTTGAAATTCACTGTGTTGCTCTCCCGACCGCCAAGTGTCATATCATTGCACAAGAGGCAGCAAAGGGATAGCTGTAGCCTGGTTGCAATGCGAAGCAAACCCACTACTGCTAAGCAGAAAGGCTGACACTTGAGTTCTGCCTCCTCTTCCTTTGACCAAATTAATTAATCTTGTTCTTTCTATTCACCTGCCCATCTTTATGATGTGTGTCAGTACTCAGTTATCTACCAAACTTCTACCCTTCTTTCAAGCTTGGTGAAACTGGTCAGCAGGTCCAGACATTAGTGTCTAAGGACAGACTGGCAAAGCAGCAGCCAACACAATCATGACAGCAACCTTTCTTTAAGGAAGCAAGCTAAAAGCACTAAAAATCTGCTAGCAGTAGATTAATGTCAATAAATGTAGACACCAAAATGGGAAGCTGTGATGACTCTTCTTGCTGAAGCTGATCCAGTTTTAATGAAAGAATTAAAGATTCATCAGGCTACAGGGAAGGAGCAAAAAGAATCATGACTCTACCTAGTGGTTAGGGCACATGCCTGGCTGAGGAAGGATGTGAGCTGTAACTGCTTGAAAAGCATCAGTGCTCAGAAGATGAGTGATGAGAATTGCTCTCACCATATACTTTTCATATCTGATTCTTTGAAGCATTTATCTATGATGTGTTGTTTGTCCCTACTGGTGAGGAAGAAACTAGATATTAATTTTTTGAGCCCTTGGCAATGTTTTCCTCATGTAACCGCTGCTGCTGAAGCAGAGCCTGGTTGTGGCCAAGGTCCTGTGTGTTGGGCATCCGCCAAGGGTACCTCCTGGATCAGGCTCTGTAGGGGAGGTAAGAGGAATGATAGGCAGCTGGGAGCGTAGGCAGGGCTTAAGCAGGATTCAAAAACCCCGTGAAGGAGAGGCACTTTCAGGCTTGCTCAGAAGCAAATAGACTGCAAGGAAAAACTTCTGTTGAATGACACTCATGGCACCGATGACTTTGCAGGTCGTATCTGTACCTGGAATTAGACCAAGTTAAATGCCTTTACTGTTTTGTGAATGTACTTTCCTAAGTTAGATGAGCTGTGGAAGGCCCTACCAGCTGCAGGACCACATATTTTTCTCCAAGACAACCTCCCACTGGACTGTTCTAGAAATTAAATAACTATACAGATACTAATTTCTAATCTTGTGTAGAGTATTAATGATTCTTTGTCATCACTGATTTGTATTGGTTTTGCATCAGAAGCAAACAGGAAATGAGAATTTATTACTTGCTCTCAGAAAAAGAAAAAATTACCTAATGTGCATTTTGCCACCATTTTAATTTTAATTATAGAGTATGCCCATATGATATATTGCAGTAACATTTTTGGCTATAGATATGTGGATGAAAAACATGCATGTATGTTGGGTAAAACAAAGGGAGAATTAAAGTCTATATAATATTTAATTTAGGAATATATCTTCATGTGGTAACTTGGAAATCACTGTAAGCTGTTCGTACAGAATTAATTGCATACTGTTGGCAGAACAATGGGAGCCTCAGCCAGCTAACTCACATAAATTTACCCCATTAGCTACACAAAGATTTAACACACATAGATTTGTACCGTCACGCATTACAAATTTATCATTTATAATTGATCAATATTGTTGAGCACTTCTGCATAGTCCTCACATTCCTCACAGCAGTGCACGGGGCCAGAATCAGATTACAGCAGGTCAGCGAGGAGCGCAAAGAATGACTCAGTAAATGTCATAAAGCACCCTGGGCCTGCCTTCTGCCTTCGTATGTATTAGACAGAATGTAATCAAATTCACAGAGACAATTGCATTCAAAATTTGGTGCAACTTCACTTCTGCTTTTTAGTCCTTTAAGGATTTAAGTGGGAATATAGTACTTTATGCACATGGTTTAAGCAGGGTCCATAGGAGTAATCTGACAAACACGTGGCATTGCCCTTTTAGTTGCTTTCACATCACTGCACATCACACTAGTTCTGGGTGTCAGGATGTTAGTGAGGGGTAAGCTAGTAGAAGTTAAAAGAGTCAGAGAGATTAAAAATCAGCATTTAAAAGAGATCTTACGAAGTAGTCAAAAAAGCACAGGGCAGTATACCTAAAAAAAAAAAAAAAAAGGAAAAAGAAAGGTTAAAAAAAAGGAAAGGAAGCAGTTCTGGCTTCAATACTTGCCAACTCAGGTGGCACATCAAAATGGACATTTGGCAGGGGATGGATGCTAGAGGAAGCAATCCCCCTAATAAGTTTTGCTTGAGCATCTGCCTGTGTAATAAACTTTCAGCAGGGAGAAGAGTATGACCCTCTGATCCCTTTTTATCAAGGCAACAGCTTTGCAAGAGGATGGCGTTTCACAGGGAAAGCGATGTCAGCTTGCGAGTCTGTTTCATTACCAACATGCCTGTTAGCTGCTGGAACAGAGCAGCCCATCTTTGATCTGCAAGAATCTGTCTAGCTGCTCATCTCATTTTAATTTTGCAAAATTACAGCAGGTAACTCCAATTTCACACCCTGTTTCCCTCACAACTTCTCTTCTCAGTGAAGGTCACAGCCTGATCTGGATGCACAGAATGGATTCCTCCTCCAATCTCTTGCCATCAACAGCAAGAGAAAGATGGAACAGGTGGCTTCTGTGAAAAGTCTGTCTGTCCTGTGCTCATGTGTCTAACTGGGGTTTGCAAGATGCCCATGCTACCTTCAAATTAGCTGGCTTATATCCCCAAAATGTTGTAGACAGTGGATTGTGCAGCTGAGGTTACAAAACCTTCTTGCCATCCTTGAATTACATTCAGGTACTGACTTGTGCTGATCTCCTGTTAGTTCCACAGCTACACTACCAAAATCTATCCTCAAAGGCTAGCAGGAATATGTAGCTGGATTCCCTTGGATGTACCAAAACCAGAGGCCCATTATTTGTGCCAGGTCCAGCCCTACACGGTGTATACTTGCCACAAATTCCCTGAAATTACCCTGCCATGACTTTTCTCTTTTTTTCCTTGCTAACCCACTATCCAGTGGTGATGTTTTATTTCCACTAGAAGCATGAAGCAGATTGCATCTTGAGGTGTCTAATCTTAGGATGGCAAGAAAAACTTTCTGGACTTAATGGACTTTATTCATCAGGGATATGAGTCAATAGCTTGAACATAATTATCTACCATCATTTTAGGTCTTGTGGAGCATCCCACCTGACTGCTGCTTCAGCTTCTGCTCAGGAATGGCAATAAGCCAAGGTATACTTCTAATTACAATTATATTAATTATTAAAACATAACTAAGAGTACCTACTGCAATTTCCTTAAAGGGAGTCACTGACAGAATTCCCTTCCTAACTCTCAAGGTCCCTAGCAGGAAGACAAGCCAATAAATTCTGAGGCAATAATTGAAAACAGCCCACCATAGCAGCCAATTCAATTATATTGGCTCTAAGGATGAAAGATTCGATTCATTGGGTCAGTGGGCGAGTTTTCCCATGTACTTCTTGTGGTTTCAAGGTGCACACAGAGAGCAATGTTTGCTGCTAATATTTTACAAAAAGAACAGAGTGGGCAGGTGAACAATCAGAGCCGCCCCTACCGTTTCTTTGCCATAGGTGGCAGAATGCTCAGCTCAGTAAGGGCATGGGGATCTGCTCAGGAAACCTTTGGCATGCTCATAGTTCCCTGCAGGCTGTAGACATATATTCAACATCATCCTTGATTTGGGAGGGACTAGTCAGTTTAGAGGATAGCAGGGTCATGAAATTTAAGTGAGGGTTATTTAATGTAACAGAGGCTAAAGTGAGCATAATTACTATCATTGCTGTGAACAGGAGAAAACTTTTCCCCATAAAAGCAATACTTGTAAATTTACACTTTGTGCACTGAATTTACAATCTCAAAGATGGAATCTCCAGGAAAATTAGAAAGGGATCTAGAATAAGACTTGATCTTAGACTGCATAAATGAAATGCATTCAAACATAGACAAGAGGAGGTGGTTATCATCTTTGAATTATTCACAGCAATATCACCTGTGGGTAGAACAATACCTCCCTCTATTAAAAAAAAAATCACAATGAGCATGATCTGTGATGACATTTATCTGAAGTATCCATTTAAAAAATATTTTTATATTTTTGGTGGCAGAGGGCTACCAAGATGGTGGGAAGACATGAGTCAGACTCATCACAAAGGTGCCTGGTGGGTGGATAAGAGATAAGAGACAAACTGAAACAAGAGAGATTCAGACTAGATAGAAGGACAAGGTTTTTTCACTATGTGGACAATCAGAGGTAGAGGTGCAAGTTACCCAGGGAGGATTTGCAACCTCTACCCTTGGAGGTTTTCAGGCCCTGACTGGATGAGGTCCTGAGCAATCTGGTCTGACCTCAGAGCTGACTCCTGTTTGAGCAGGATGTTGGATTAGAGACCTCTTGAGGTCCTTTCCGTCATATATTATTCTATGGGCTATGATTCTCTGTCAAAAACAAAATTTATGTTGTTTATGTAGGTTCCTCCTGTGGGCAGATTGCCTACCAATTTTCCAGAACATGCCCCCAAGTTTGAAAAATGGCTGGTGAAGTTACTCTGAAAATAAAAAGCACAGGGAGTATGAGACATGACAGACAGAGGACATCCTCAGAGTCATCAGAGTAGACAGGGAAACCCTGATATAAAAGCAAATCTGTTCTATTGCAAGAAAGAGAAGACGTTTTGATTTGTTAAATAGGTCTGCACCCAAACGAACAGAATTATAGTGTTCTTTCAGTGATTAAAAATAAACATGATCAAAACACTATTGATTTTTTGTAATATAGCATAATAATATAAAATATTATTAATCATATACAACACTGAAAGAATGAAAAACATGAAATGGGATCTAAAAACAAACTACATAATTTTTAAGTAATACCTTTTTCTAAGTAATATTTCTAAGTAGTATCTTTTTCAGATTTTTCATTTTTGCAATAAATTTTGGAAATACGTTCTCTTTCTGAATGAAAACAGTTGCTGAAATTGTCTGCAAGTAGGTGATTTAGCATTTCAACCATACCTAAGAAATACATGTGCAAGAAAGAAATTTTGCTTAGTTGAATGATGTGTTCAAGAACTATGTTTGTCTTAAATTGTTACATCAGACTATGGGATGCCAGTTATTTATTACTAACTGCTTCTTTTCTAGAAGAATTCATCATCCGAAATATCAAACAAAATCTTTGACACAGGGCTTCCTTCCATTCTCTTTGGCAGTGTGATTGAAAAAAAATTTCCCAATGAACCACTGAAGAAAAGTTTTTTGTTTTTTTAAAGATAACAGTCATAATAGTTTCCATCTAGTACATGGCCAGCTTTTGAGTTGGTTTTTTTATACCTCATTGAAAAATAATTTCTGTAATTTACAAAACACACTTTCAATCTCTGGTACTAATGAATGCACCATGCAAGGAAGTGTTCCCAAACTTTTAAAGAAGTCAGTCAGCTATTTTCGTCCTAATGGCATCAAAACTTTCACGTTTTATGAGAAAACACTGGGTCCTTAATATCTGATTAACTATTTTTTTTAAATAACATTTAATAATATTATATATGTTTGGAAGAATTTATGTAATTTCCTCTCTTCAGTTTACATTTTCCTCTTCATACTTTTTCTTGAAAACATTTTATTTTATTTATTTTATTTTTAATTCCATCAAGAATAGTTCTGGATATCAAAGAGTCACAGAATCCCAGACTGGCAGGGGTTGGAAGGGCCCCCTGGAGCTCATCCCGTCCCACCCCCTGCTTGAGCAGGCACACCCAGAGCAGGGACTCTAGGATATGGATGGTTCTGGCTGACATCTCAATATACCTGTATTGCAATCAATGACTACAGTCATTCACAGCTGTTGAAAATGTGTCAATTTTACTGTAAAATCATGCAAACACCTTCTTTTGCAGTAAGCTTAGCAGCTCCACTTTTCTATACTAAGTGACAATGAAAAGACAATCCTGCCTTGAAAGAGGAAAATGATAAATTCTTCCTAGAACCATCTCAAATACAGCTGGCATTTCACAATAATTAACAGGGACTAACTCTTCATGGCAAAACATATTTACCTTCTAAACAACCAGCTTGAGGATTTTTGCCAATAACAACAACAGAAGAGAGCATACATTGCACAACGAGAGTCCTTACGCTATCCGTTCTTGGAAAAATGAAAATCAGGTGGAGTCAAGTGAAAAATGATATCTGCATCCCTTTTGCCCTTATCAGGTATACAGGATTGACTAGCCTTAGTTATTTCACTCATGGAAAGCCTACAGGATCCGTAATGTGGTGAAGATGCATCCCAAAGCAGTTTTTCAGTACAGCATCCACACACTTTCATTTTCTAGGAACTGTATTTATGGCACAAAATTGAAAATTAAGAAAGTGGAGTCAGTTTCAGATTTAGCAGTTTTTTCCTACTCAAGATTCTAATCAGTGTGATCCAGTCTCTTGTGTTCCTGGTAGGTTTGGATAAGGCATTCATTTTTCTGTTTACAGATATTCTGAACTGTTTTAACTTTACTGAATACAAAATTCCTCTTCACTCCTCATACTAAATTGATAAATAGCCATATATATGATGGGATTTTGCAAAAATTAATTTATTAACCTACGCAAGATGTTAAGTGATTAGGTAAATTTCATATCCCCAGATTAAAGTTCACCTTTCTTTTATTTTTTTCCATTTTTCTTGGTGGCCACCCTGGAGCAGGATTCAGCTGCTCCTTAAAAATGCATAGCAGGGCTGAACAATTGTTAGGAACAGGCATCAAGCAGAAATAGCATACATAGCTAACGATGTGGTTAGGGGGTAATTAATCATGCTAAATTTTTTTATAGACAAAAAGCAGAACTTATCCTTTGAGAATGGCGCAGGATTTTAATAACTTCAAATAACCAATATCTTGATTTTATGTCTCAGTGAAACTCAGACATGCAGCGCAGTATTATGCTTTGTCTAAAAAAATCATTAAATAAATTTTAAAAATCAAGTCTAGAGACTAAACCAAAAGTTTTACTTATATTTATAGCATGTATGTGAAAGGTACATCCAGCAACATTTTTTTTTTTTATTTTATTTGTTCCTTAAGAGATTTCCAAAATTTTTACTAACAGGCAAGTATTGTTAGATGACATAATATGATTTTTAAATGTTTGGAAAAAAAATTTAAGGCTTAAACATGACTTTTCTCTTATATACATACGTTATTCTTTTGCCTACAGTCAGTTCTTAGGGGACTGACATTTTTAACTTAAGCATGCAATGGCCTGGCTTCTTAGTACTACCATAAAGGTTTCTTTCACATAAAACCGAAGAGTTAAATTCTGCTGTCAGATCTGCTGATGGAAGTTTGTTGGCATCAGTGGGATGGCACCAGAAGGATCTGGCACTACTTCTGTTCCCTGAATTCGACAGCTCCTAGGAGTGTGCAGCTCTTTTTAAGATGAGGATAGTTTTCTCTGTCATATTCAATAATTCAGACGATTTGAACTTAACTGAACAGCATGGAGGGAATTTACCATAGATGCTTAGAGTACTGGAAAGAACCCTCTGGCACAAAAGTTTTTTTGCTGTACATTTTATTAGCAGTCAGTAGTTTAGAGGAGAATTTTTGTTGGTGATTATCAGCTACTCACGGACCCAAATATGCATTTTTTTATTGGGTCAACACAGTACATTACTTTTTGCTGCCTTTGTATTCCTATTTCATGACAGTGGAAACTTCCAGTCAGGACAAAGAACTAACCAAGTCTAAATTTTTGGCACTGAGAACTCCCAAGGCAGCATTTTCCCCATCTTTACAACAGCAATACAAATAAAAGTACCCTTAGTGATGCTGTAAACACATTTGCAAAGGGTTGTGCAGACGGATATTTACAAACTTTTCTCAACTGTTTTCCTTCAATGTGTCTTTTGCTTGAGTCCTTTTATAACCTCAGCCTCCAATACTTTTGCACAGATACTATAACCTTACTGCCTTTCCAGACCACTTAGTTAACACTATGACATGATAAGCAGAGGCCTGCTAGAAGTTTTAGAAGTTAGAGTGCTCTGCTGGTAACACAGCAGTAGGGAAACCTTTGAGAATTGGCAATAATATCTAAAATTTATCTCCTTCCAACTACTTCTTTAAGTCCAAGTCATGCAATCCAGTTTCCAACCCGACAAAGGACATACTGGAAGTTTCAGCACAGAAGCTGGGGACCAATTACTCAGCCAGCCTTTTATTACTCAATTTGTGATAGTATATAAGAGCCTCATTTGCCAGCCAGACTCCTGTCGTGCGAGGAAACTTTTCCTTACAAATAACAAACTGAAGACGATGGGTAGACTGGGGCAGGTGAACTACTAACCCAATTGCATGTGGAATAGCCGTTCCCAGAATTACAAGAGGTAGTCAACCTATCAAGGCAGCACATTTTAAGAACTTGCAGTTCCTACTGTAAGGAATTGTTTTTATAACTGAACCTTAAGAAGTTGTCTGCTTGGGCTTCAAGTTGATAACCCAAATGCCATTCAAAACCTGACAGCTTTAGCTTAGCGCTGTGTCTAAATTCGATATACAGATGTCTAAATTCAATATACAGGTAAGCTGAGAAAATCTTTTCCCCAAAGTACTGTGGATTCTGAGTGCTCGTATAAATTTAAAAAAAATATAGGAAAAATTCATGGAAGAAAAATCCATCAGAGGATGACTTTGAAACACAAACTGCTGGAAACTGGAGTGTTTGGGGAAAGTATTCCTGTACATTTATTTTGTTCTTACCCTTGTCTTCAGGTGCCATTCTGTGAGATTGTGTTAAATGGACTGATGCAATATGGAAGTTGTTACAGTCTCGTCCAGAAATTAGTTTTGAACTGGACCCACTGAACAAACATCCAAGCTCTGAAAGCAGCATTGTTCCCTTCATGCAGCACTACTACTTGATCAAACAAGCTATATATCTCTGATGTCAAAGCCCTGGTGAGCACAAGCACGGTGCCCCAGAAGCACTCTGCTCCCAAAGAGAAAGTGGAGGTCTCCCTGCACAACGCTCCCCAGTGCTTATGGATGTGTAGCTCACAAGGGCAAAATCCCCAGTATATAGACCTGACCCATGCAGCTTCCAGACCAGAAGGGATTTTCACGTGAGCAAAGCAGAGCAAGGGCAGGAGAGCATCTTCTTTCTACATGAATGCCTTTAAAAACAGGCCTGAGTGAGAGAAAGAAAAAAACTCTAGAGGTTTTGTCAGGACTCTCTTTTTACTCACATCCACTTATTTCTTAGAACCAATGATCTAGCCTGTGCAAGGGTCTGCATCATATCTCTTTGGGTACTTCATTTAGTTATGCTATATCAAACTATAATGAATCCAGCTGCTTAGAAATGAAATAAGCAAAATAAGCGTGTGTGCACTACTCCTGTACTTTTCTAATCTCTTCATCTTAAGTCTCAAAAAAAGGCACCTTTTTCTTCCTTTTAAAGAAACTGCCATCATATCTGTTACTGTTATGGATGACTTGTCTTTGAAAACAAATTGAGCCCAAGAGTTCAAGCTAGAAAATTACATTTTGGCTGAATGGGAGAGTCTCATTCTTTAGAGGTAGAACATTAAGACAGCAATATCTAGGGGGTGTATCTGTAAAAGGCATATTGATTTTTAATAAATATAATGTACCAGTCACTTTGTAATAGCAAAGACACATGCAACACAGTGCAGGACTTCTGGTGTTTCTATATACATTCATATATATATACTGACATATATATATTTATAATCCACTAAGAGTACTTTGCACAAAGCAAAAATGGCACGTGCAAGATGTATATACACACACAACCACATATAAAAACATATACATGTATATGAAAGAGTCCTCTTGCTCTTTATTTCTCCCTGTCCTGTAGGACTAGTTTCAAACACCGTGTTTCTTCTTTCTGAGAAGGAAATGTTTTCAGGAGTATTTATATATTGCATATTTCAGCAGGTAGTACAACAAGAGGAGAGTAATGACAGTGTTGTGAAACTCTTATAAACACGTTATATCATTTTCTATTCCATGACTTTAACTGGGAGAATACAGAATCTGACTGTAAAACAATCAATCCCTAAACACCAAAAATCAGTTCATGTATTTACTTCATGAGCAAGTCTATGTCCATGTATCCCTGAAAAGGGGTTCTGGGATCAAAATGTCGGTGTGTGGACTCCTTACCCCTAAAAAAACTCATATTCACTCACCCAATGAGAATTTTGAATCTTTATGATAAAGACCAGAAGAAATTTTAAGTATAGATGTCTTTCAAAGGTAACCCCTCCTTTGACACTGCTACATGTGTAACATTACTGCTCTGAGCGAGTTTTCACAAATCTCATGCTTACTGTAATGTTGGAGCAGTGAAAAGTCATAGTGCTGAATGTGATGATAGCGATCTTCACCAAATTCAGCCACTTACCACTTTCAGTGGACTCTAGTGTTGAGTATCTCAATTCTTGGAATATCAGATTAATCACAAACTCAGTATCTCAAACCTATTCCACGTATGTTTTTCCTTGTGTGCTATGTGCTACAACGGCTGTGGTTAGATGGGGTATTAGGAAATGTTTCTTTACTGAAAGAGTGGTCACGCATTGGAACAGGCTGCCCAGAGAGGTGGGGGAGTCACCATTCCTGGGGTGTTCAAAATAGGGTGGACATGGCATTTCAGGACATGATTTGGGAGGCCTGGTGGTGTTGGGTTGATGGTTGGACTTGCTGATCCTAGAGGTCTTTTCCAACCTTAATGATTCTATGATTCTATGCCTCAGTAATAATTTTTTACACAACAGTCATTAAGCTTCTTAATTGACAGCACTGTTGGTCATTTGATAAATGGTGTGGTTGTCAAGATTTGACTTTCTCAGTGTTACTCAGGGCATTAAGGGTTCATAACTGGTGAGCGCAGAGGTCAGTTCTGTGCCTTACACAAGCTGCCCCATATTCCTACTCCCTCATATTGGAGTGGCTGAGAACTGAAGTATACATACATGGGTAATATCCCTGCCTGTCCCAGAGATTGTGGCAAAACACCCATTTTTATTGAGCTGTTGAGAGTTTTAAATCAAGTTTCTAGCATGTACCACCCATAACGCTTCCTTTCATAAGGTGCCTGGCCTGCTCCTATTTACAAAACTTTATCACAAATCAACTGGTCACGGTTACCAACAAAATGTTATACAGCGGCATCCCATGACTGCTTCCCCATCTGCCCAGAGGTTCTTTTATGAAAACATGAATCCTCATTGACTTTCAAACATCTCAAATTCCTTTTATAGATTAGAAAATTAGCATGACAATCAATACACAGAGAATGACCTAACAAGGCAAGAAAATTTATTAATAAAGTCAGGATTCCAGAAGAAGCTTTTCTGGCTTCTACATCTTTCCTTAAAACACCAGACTACGTGGAAATCCTTTGTGTTGAAAAAGCTTCTGGTTTTCTTCTGTCTCCTTACTCCCCTTCTACTTTTCTGGAACACAAGGTGATTAGAGGATTTATATGTCTACAGTTTTTAACTATCCATGACCCTTGCTATTCCTTTCTCATCTCTCAGACCACAGGTGGTGCAGGGGGAACAGACTAAATTAATCCAGTTATATAGACAGTTACTGATATCACTTCTTTCCTGATCTGACAAACAGTCTGATTCTCAAAACTAAACTGCAATATGATCGTAACACAGTTATGTAAATACGCGCATCACTGCAAGTATTCCTAAGAAGTGGTTTTTTTCCTGTAATAGCAACTACTATTTGCTAGGATAGGAAGAGACATTTTCTTGATTCTGTGTCAATGGGCTAAATTGCATGGAATAGTCCTCAATTACTGATCAGAATCTGTCCCCTATTTTAGTTAAAGGTGTTTAAACTACATTTCTTATCCACAAGTCAATGAATAAATAAATAAAAGTAATCTTGCTGAGTAAAGTCAGAAAAAAAAATTTAAAGACTATACAGGAATCAGGCCTGCATGTTAGGGAAGGTTAGAAGCAATTCAAATCATAAAATATCTTATGCTACTTACAATGACATTTTAACTTAGAATGACATTTTAATGCAGATCCTGGTGCTACTGAATGCATAGAAAGTAATCAGTCTTGAAAATCAGAAGGGGTGGTTTGGTGCAGGGAAAGATATTGCTTGTTTGATCTTGTTTTCAACTTTAGATGCCATTTCTTGGGGAAAGGAAAATGGAGAGAGGGTAGTGAGGAGTTACACACCACTGGAGGAGCCACTAGACAGCAGTAAGGAATCACTAACATATAACTGCTTCTGCAAATATCTTGGGTTGAATGTACTGAATCTTTCCAAATCTTGAAAGCTAAAGTGCCATGATCTTTTTTGGTAGCTCAGTACCACATCACCTGGAAATTTTCTACAAACTAGGGTTAGCTAAAAGCTCTTATTTGGACCAGTGGTCCAAATGGCTTTTAGAAAGAGAAATAATAAACACTAGGAAGAAATGTGGCATGCTTAACTATCATCTGACACAGTAGTCATCAGCCTTCATGAGCTAATGAAAGTGAAAAGGAGAAGGGAAGGAAGAGAGAAGGTTTTTCTCTGAGTATACTTGATGTTTTCAGTTTTGCTATACAGCAGAAGGAATGGTACTACAGTTCATCCAATTGCACTGCTCAGAGAAAGGAGTTAGAACCAGTGGAACTGCACTTATATAAAAGCTGAACGTAAGAGGAATTAGATCTGCGTCTCACAATTAGATCAGTATTGGATGCAACTTAATGTTTCCCACCCTACAAGATGGATGAGGCAGTCTGATAAAACAGTAACACAGTACATTAAGGCTTAATATATTTATTTGCTGAAGACTCAAAAGGCTCCAATCCAGGAGGTCAGAGAAGGTATTTGGAAGGCCAAAGCTTTTGAGTAAAATCAAAGATGTGGCCAGGATTTCAGTTCAGAATAATCACCTCCTCAGTAAGTGAGATGGTAGAAGACGGATATTCCCTGAATATTGAGGGGAAAAGAAATTGGAGTCTAAAATTAGTTTTACTTTCACAATAACCATACCCCCAGTACTCAAGTAAGATGTTCCTCCACTATGCTTTGCAAATTATGTTCAGTGTAAGCACAAAAATTAAAATCTACTGATGCTGGGCATAAGCTAGCAAACCCAGCTGGACTTTCGTTATCTCCATGTGGAACCATTTTAAGCATCTTTACTTTTATTACAGAGTTTCTTCATACACCAAATAATCTCTGAATAAACAAGTGCTAATTCTCTATATTTTCATGAAAATTTTCAATCTTCTGTAACACATTGAAGGACAGAATAATTACAAAAATAATGTCAGTCTGTATAAGTGTCTCCACTCAACTGCACAAATGAATAAGACAGCGGTATTCTATGTCCACCAATGTGTCAATAAATGAAGATCATAAAATCATTTGGGTTGGAAAAGGCCTTTAAAAATATCAAGTCCAACTCTTAACCCAGCACTCCCAAGTCCACCACTAAACCATGTCCCTAAGTGCAACATCTACATGTCTTTTGAATACTTTCAGGGATGGTGACTCTACCATCTCTCTGGGCAGCCTGTGCCAATGCCTGACAACTCTTTTGGTGAAAAAAAACTTTTCCTAATATACAACCAAATCCTCCCCTGATGCAACTTGAGGCCATTTCCTCTTGTCCAATCGCTTGTTACTTGGGAGAAGAGACAGACACCCACCTCACTGCAACCTCCTTTCAGGCAGTTACAGAGAGCGAGAAGGGCTCCCCTCAGACTCCTCCAGGCTAAACCCCCCCAGCCCCCTCAGCCGCCCCCCAGCACACTTGTGCTCCAGACCCTGCCCCAGCCCCGCTGCCCTTCTCTGGACACGCTCCAGCCCCTCAAGGCCCTTCTTGTCCCGAGGGGCCCAAACCTGAGCCCAGCATTCGAGGTGGGGCCTCCCCAGGGCCGAGCACAGGGGCCCCATCCCTGCCCGGTTCCTGCTGGCCACACCAGTGCTGACACAAGCCCGGGGGCTGGTGGCCTCCTTGGCCACCTGGGCACTGCTGGCTCATGCCCAGCCGGCTGTCAGCCAGCACCCCCAGGGCCTTCTCCGCCGGGCACTTCCCAGCCCCTCTGCCCCAGGCCTGCAGCGTTGCCTGGGGTTGTGGCCAAAATCCAGGACCCAGCACTTGGCCTTGTTAAACCTCATACAATTGACCTTCGCCCATTGATCCAGTGCGTTGAGATCACTCCCTAGAGCCTTCTTACCCTCCAGCACTTTAACAATCCCACCCAACTTGGTGTCATCTGCAGACTTACTGAGGGTGCACTCAATCCCCTCATGCAGATCATTGGTAAAGATATTAAAGAGAACTGGCCCGAAAACCGAGCCCTGGGGAACGCTGCTTGTGATTGGCTGCCAGCTGGATTTAGCTCCGTTCACCACAACTCTCTGGGCTCAGCCACCCAGCGAGTTTTTACCCAACAAAGAGTACGTCTATCCAAGCCATGAGTAGCCAGTTTCTCCAGGATAGGGTAGTTTTTGGAGCTATTGTTTACCTCAACATGTTGTAATAATCCAAACCAATATGCCTCGATTACTTCACACAACAAGCAATTGTTACGTCCCATATTACGTTGCAATGACTCAGCATAGCTGATGAGGTCAATGCCAATATGTCTGCAATAAATAAGGTAAAGGTGGCATATTCTTTACTGAGAGATTAGTATTAATTTTGCAGATTGCATTCTAAGTGGAAAACACTGTGTCATTTAAGATTACGTACCTATTTTGGTACCATAACAGATGTTTTGAAAAACCTATTAAAAAGAATCATAGTGCTGTTTTTGTCTAATAGCAAAAAAAAAAAAAAAAGCAGTCACATTATCACTACAAATTAACAAATTACCCCTTAGAACCTTAGAAAGTTTCTTTAAAACACCTTAAATCTACTTCCATATTGCTCCAACTACTCTTGTCTTAAAAGTTTTAATCTCATAACTTCCATCCACAGATTATGTGGATTAGTGTATTAATGTCATTGGTGATCAGCTTCCTTGATTGCTCTTCAAATGTGAGAGTGTCGTGTATGTGGGTTCTTGTGTTAAAAGTGATGCTCCTCCCATAACACCCCTTTTGAGGCATGCATGCATCACTGTTCTCACCGCTGAGCTGTAGCTGCATATCCACACATCTCTTGGAATGCCTTGACCTATTATTTTGACACTGCTGAGATCACGAGCATCCTTTTAGAAGTCCATGATTACCAGAATTCCCACTGGTCTCCAAACACAAAGCTTCATGTTGATGATGTCTATCTACTCTCACAGCAGTGATTGTGGCCTTATTTTAAGTTGAAGATGTGGAGGCTCTCCTTCTTGAATTCCTTGGCAAAAATAATCTGAATTCATTTCTCTACCATATAACATAGTGCACTGTGCAGCCTATGGGCTGAAGCCAGCTTTTGTACAGCATACGGGAAGGGTTGTACAACAATTTGTACCTCACATGCATATTGAGTTACTCAACCACATGTATAATTGGCCACATGGTACTTTCCAACTCAGCCACATGTCTGCTCCTGTCCCTCACGTTTGTGCTTATCAGACTTTTTGTAAGTACAATTCTTTACTTTTTTAAAGGAAAGCATGGATTTACCATCCCCTTACCAATATTTTTACAATCTTTTGCAATCCTTTATATTCTGCTAACCTCTCTTGAGACTTACGGTACTTTATTTGACAAATAAAGAATAGATAAATGTTGGCTCAGGGTTCCAGGACTGTCATTCAGAAGAATGATTAATTGGAAAACAAAAGTTTCTGGTTTGATGACTTTAAAAGCATTTGAGATTGTAGCTTTCAGAAGGAAGAAAAGGTTGAATTCTTTGATGTCAAAACACAGATAAGTGGTTTGGGAAACTCAGAAGAATAAATAGCATTGAGAACCTGCATCCTGCTTTTTGAGAATTATAAAAGAAATTTTTTCAGAGGCAGGCATCTGTTAGAATAGAAATTTGGCTAGGAATCACTCAATTTTTTCATCATCCTTCCAGAACATTAGTCTTCAAAGAAAAGGAGAGAAAAGGAAAGAAGTGGTAGTGCTCTAATAAAAAGAAGTATGGTTATATGAAAAAGAGTTAATCCTTCCAATTCCTGAGCACGCTGGCGATATTCCACTTAAATTTCTATTAAATCCTTGTACTGTGAATTAAAAGATTTAGCACAGAAGAGCCAAAGTACGTAGCATACTTTGCCATACAAGGATCACGTAACAAGAAATATCAGGAACAGGCAAATCCTAAAAGAGAAATTCAAGCTCTGATGATAGTCTTCTGAACTCCACCCACAAAATAACTTAATGCCCATTTAAAGTCTCATTAAAGCTTAGTCCAACTCTCAATGTTTTACTGAATCATGTCCCACAGTCTGAAGACCTAGTAGGAGCAGGGGGAAATTGTGTTTTTCATCTGGAAAAAATGAACTATTTCACCCTGACTAAAGATTCTCTTTAGAACACCACTCACTTAGAAACTTCCTGCTGAGACCAAAAAGTGTGTGGCTGTGCATTTATTTATTCATATTTTGAAGAATTAAGTTTAAAAAATTAAAAATCATTTATGCTCCACTTGTTTCTAATGCTATTTATTAGAAAAATTTCAAACTTTTAACTCGAATCCCAAATGAAGACTCTCCAAGACACTTTCAAACTTTCAAATGCCAGACGACATAATTACAAACCCTCCAATCTCTGGGGCTGTGGAAATCCTTTCCAAATCTATTTCCTGCCAGCTGTCTCTCACCTGAACATTTCACAGTCTGCCTGCTGCTCAGATTGATGCCAAATGATCCGCAATTACAGTATGTTTAACCTGTAATCTGCTATTACTTCTAAGCTTTGCAGAAGGCAACATTTAAGTCTAACAAACTCTTTACCTGCAAGAAAGACTTTCACAACGGAGGGGAATCATTGACACGTAGATGACCAAAATGCATATCCATTTAACCCATACGTCGACATTGCGCCCATTTTTCCTTATTTTGTGCTACAATGCGGTGCAACATAAAAAAAAGAGCATCCAGTTGCTTTGTCCCAAGAGGAGACTGGGATCATCTCCTCCTCCTTGGTGGTTTGTGGGTATCAGTTGTCAGTTGGGTGCTCAGAATTCCCACCCAAAGTGCAGGACAACATTTGGATGCATTGTGAGTCTTCAGAAACATACTGGGTGAAAAGCGGCATAAGCAAGCCAGGAGTGAAATGTAGAGGACAGCAAAGATTAGATGCCTAACTGAATGAACTAAACGACGACAGACTCTCCGTGGAATACATTGCCATGTTTCTATGCCAGAAGAAATTGTCACAGAACTATTTTCTTTTCTGACACTTCCCCTTTGTAAGAGTTACATGGCTCTGTCACAATGTGAAGATAGAAATTCTTCTTGATGAACGGACATTACAGATGTAGCTGGGGTTACTTTAGTGCCAGGGACTTCCAGCAATAGCGGATCTGCAGACCTGTGGGTGCTTACATTTTGCAAACTTTCCCTGGAAGACTCAGTCTTTTCAACTCGCAGTGAAATTAATCGACTGTCCTTCTTAGGTTGTTGTTTGCTATTCTTTGGTTTTAAATTCTTCTCGTTTGTGTTCAAAGGAATGAGTAACACTTGAAAGAAAGCAGCCACAATTTGCCAGGCTTAATTCTAAATCTGTTTAGTATCAATATTGAATCTCAAGGAAAACTGAAACATACCATTTCCTTTCCTGTTGTGGGTGTTGTTGGGTTTTTAAATTTTTGTTTGTTTTTTAAAAATTAAGGAAATAAAAGTCATCAAAGAATTGTGAAGTGGGTCTTCACATTTGTTTGCTCAGGGGAGAGTAGAATACTCATACATGGCATTGCTTTGATGGCTGGGATGACTTCTTCACAGGAAAATATTAAAGGATAGAAAACAAATGTTATTTTAACTGTCAGATTGATCTTCTCAATAGCTGTAATTAATCACAGTTACCGCTATAAAGTCACTGAGAGCTCTCTCTTAAGGAGGTTATATGGTAATGAAACAAAGTTATTCTCCCCCATGTTCCTTTCATAAATTGTCAGCAAATATACATGTATATGAGCTGTCTTCCAGCTGAGCTTTTCAGGAGTTAATAAGCCGTTTAAAACTATTTAATGCTGGAGAAGCAAAACCATAAGTGACCTTTGAACCCTGCAAGGACGTTTTCTCTTTGAGCAATTTATTCTTTGGTTGAGGATGGTTCAGAGCTGTATGCACAGAATAACATTTTGCCACTGAATATCATATTAGACACAAACAGAATGAAAGAATCTCTTCTCTGAATTGGTATTAGATTACATTGCAACAGTAGATGTAACATGATACTATAAAAGTGTAGGCAGAGGGCAGTATGATACGTTAATAAAGGAGAGTTTTATGAGCTGGTTGCTGGTAGAAATCCACTGGCATAAGAAAGTTTTTAGTTCATGTAAAATAGCTTGGGTGTGGCAAAGCTATTCCCAATGTTTACACTTACAGTCCCAAAATTTGAAATGTTTCATCTTACCTCTGGCCTGAAGGGCCGTTCAGAAAGTTTTTACTGTTTTTATTACTCTGCGTGTGCAACACAAACAAATGTTATAAGCATTAGAGCTGCTTATTTCTGGGTTTTGAGTAACCAGGTCTACATTCAGCACATGTAACCGCAAATTGAAGTTATCCCCCAAAATGCTCATCTATCAGCCTAAACACACTTGTGTCTCACTCATAGCTGGCTATCAGAACGACCCCAAGAAATCTTTAAGAGTGGAGGTGAAGGCAATCTTCATATTGCTTGGGACTGGGACAACAAATGGTTTATAGATATTTGAGAAAGTACTGAAATTACCTTTGGTCTTCTTCCCTTTCCACCTCTGGCAAGTAACTGAGCACCGGTTGGCTGAAGTAACAAATACAACTGTATTTCTTTGGACAGTGTCCAGATGTACATTTCTGGATCCCTATTTATATGGACATGCACAGTCTTGATGTTGCAAAGTACTCTTTTTTTTTGTTCCGGAACTATTAAACTTGGTAAATATACTTTTTAGCTTGATTTATCTCCCATTTATAGGAACTTTACTGCTGGGAAAAAGAACAGATGCAACATTAAATAATGGACTGGACAGAGCACTGAAAGATAACTCTCCAGGCCCTGTAATTGTTGCACAACCATAGTTGATTGCTACAATCATAAGGGAAGTTATTTTTTATTCCTGGAGGTTAGAACTTATCAATGTTTCTGAAGTCTTATTTAAAGGGTAGACTAAAGGGAATTGTATTCTTTTTTTCCTTAGAGCAAATATATATTTATGTATGAGCAACAATGCATCAACTTTTAATAATTTATTGCTCAACTTCAAAAGTAATTGCAACCTAGGAATTTGCTAGGTCTTGCTTTTCCTTTGAAAATTCTTCCTATATATTTCTTCTACACATGCATAAAAATCATAGGTTGTCTCTTGCTGACAACGCAATGATACCTTTTAATTTTAAAAGACAAAGGCTGGTGCTACATTTGTTACATTCAGGTAGAATTTCTGTGCTCTATTCTATTATCTAAATTCCTGCTGTCAAGAGAAGAGGACAGGGTCCTCTTTTGTGTTTGTGTGTGTTGAAAATTGCTACTTTATATATATATATCTAGAATAACTCTTGCTGTGCAAGGAGACAAAATACAGAACTATTGGGAACTCCCGCTGGTCCTCACAGCACGCAATGCACAACATAGTACACACTTTTGTTTAAAGTATCTGAAAATAACTTCAGAAATTCCAAGTTCGGTTTTCTATTTTTCTCCTCAGATCTGACAAGGATAGCATTTCACAGATTTACAAGTACAGAAGTATTTTTTTTTTAAGAAGCAACCTATAAAAAACCATATAATCAAGGGAGTGGAGGAAACAGTATTGCAAAGCTAGAAGTACCCCAGAATAGTAATAAAAAGTGCTTTTGACAAACTACAAAAAGTGCTGTTGACAGAATACAGAGTGATCTGTGCCAGAAAAGTAAAGTGGTTGAAAGGCAGGTAGAGAGTCTGTGGGTGACTGTTTTTTAACAAAATTAGTCTCACATTGGCAGAATATAAAACCCTGTTTTGACGCTCCCAGGCATAACTGTACTGGCCAGCTAAGTTAATAGCTATATCTACCTCTTCACCGTTTGCACTCCTGGAATAGCATGTGCTACTTGTCATGAATTACAGAAGAGTCTGCACAGGCTTGTTATCCAGATTGCCGTTGCATCTGCCTTCAGTCTATCTCCATCTTCCACCACCTACCGCCATTTTGCAGTTCCAAAATGTGAGTCTCCATGAAGATTGGAAAAGACAATTCGGTACGCGGCCCCAGTGTTGGCGCACGGAGAGTGAAGAATGAACAAGGCTTTCGTATGGAGCGGACGGGGACAGTCACATTCCTGCCTCAGTGCCTACAACATTCAGCCTGTTTCTCAGGGAAGAGAGAACAGCTGGAATCACCATGAGTCCAATTTTAAACATTTTGAGCAGCGTGTAGAGCTAATGAGGGAACTGTGGAGAGCAAACAACACTTCTCTGAAGGAAAAAGATTATGGTTTAAACTACCCCTTCCCTTCATAATTTATATAAGGTCTTTGGTGAGAGTTAAATAATGAGGCTTTCCAGTACTTCTTAGGGTTCCTTTTTATCTTTTTTTTTTTTTTAAATGCAATTTTAGCTGCACTCCTAAAATGAAATCTTTTGATAAAAATAAATTTTGAGCAGAACTACTGTTACAGAAGCCCAGCCAAATAGGCTTTCCTTTCATTGTTACTTCAGTAGTTTGGTAACATTCATAAAAATATCTGTTCCACTGAACAGCTGCCTTAAATGCCTGGGTTTAGCAGTCTGATTAGAGACTCTGAACCTGGGGCTCTGAGGCTTCCAGTATGCTGAGGTGAATCCTGGAAGTCCTGTTATCATTTGCTGTCTTGGCACTATAGACCTCAAAGATCCTTGGTGTCTCGATCTTCCAGGGATAGTCCATCTAGCAAGTGCCCCTAAGATTCACAAAGTCCCTTTTCCAGACCATTCTACTCATGGGTCTGTCTAGAAGCCCAAAATCACAGCCAGAGGTAATCTACCAGTAATCCAAGTAGGATTGCATTTGAATTATGTTTGGGATACATTGGACAGTTATATGAAATACAACATGGTTGAAAAAATAACTTTTTTTTTTTTCCTGAAAAAGCTGTCTTTCATCAGAATATTTTCAGCTTTTCAAGCTTTTCAGAATGTCTGCAATGACAATCTTACCCAGTGGTACCTGAATCTTAACTCCCAGGTTAGCTCAGTATGAACATGTCTGTGCCTTCCTTTTTCATCCCTAATCAGCCAGCCTCCGGGTCTAGGTCCCAACCTTCCATCGATCCATGTATATGTAGGAATATGCTCTTTGCTAGATTCTTTCCATGGCTGTAATCAAAATTGTAAGAGAATTTGTTTTCCCACTTCACGTGACTGTGGGAAAAGCAGTGATGGTTTGCTGCCACTCAAGTCATCTTGCTTACAACATCATACAAAGCTGGAACCAGTAGCAGCCAGAGATAAAAGTACCTCATGGTGTCTTGACGATCACCTGAACTTTACTCCCTCTAGCGACTAAGTTAAATGCTTGGGTTCATCGGGGTGGTTTTTTTTTATTAATTTATTTTCTGGTATTTGACCCAGCTATGCAAGCTTTAAAGGTTGCAATTCAAAGGCTTAATTCTCTGTTATCCTTGGGTAATTATTTACTTTTAGACAAAGGGAGCGTTTATGTTCTGCCCTGGAACCATTTTGCATTTACTTTTCATTGAAGTGAATACAAATTGGAAACCTCTATATTTGATGTTTACAAAGTGTTGATTATAGATTATAGATATAAAGAAAGAATTCGGTTACCTAAACAAAGAAGCTCAGAGCATTTAGTCACATGTGAAAACAAAAAGCACATAAAGCTTGTAAGACTAACAATTGTTGCTTATCTTCCTTGTGCAATTAGCTAAGAAAACATTTCCAGACAGATAATATAAATAGATGAGGGGACAAGCCTATCATCCTATGTTTAATTGTCCGTGGTATAATGTAATAAATCTATATTCCAAGGAAAGCTTTAGAATGAGATCACTGAATATATTTCAGAGAGTTCTGAAATTATTATTGATTCAAGGATGTTTTTACTGAATTGTAGCTATGCAAAGAAAGCTTCATACTGGAAAGTGACTGGGTGTAATACAATAATCTGCAGAATGCTATCAAAAACAAGCTTTAAGACTACCCTTCCATAACTGAAAAAATAGGTCTCACTTACAGTGAGACTATTTATTACATTCCACTTCTCAGTGACGCTTGCAGACATGCATATTGGTTCCCTTCTTTCATTGGACAAAGGGAACCTTCCCTTCCTGTTAGACATCTGGTGATAGATGCTGCAGTGCTTTAATTCATTATATCTTGATATCACTGGAGTTTGCATGCATTTCGCTTCACACAGTATTAGAGCAGGATCTGACCTTTTAATCCAGAAAATTGAGATGGATGGTTCCTCAAACAGCCACCGACTTGGATTGTGTTAGTCTCCTGTTAAGTGCCTTTCCCAGCAACATGCCTCCATCTGTGGCACTTGCCACAGTCATATACCTAAGACCCAAAGTAGTCGCCATGATGACTTTAGTTATTCAGAGTACATGTGGCTTTTCCACACCTGCTTTGCTATCCTGTTTCAAGGTCTTCCTCACTTTCTCTTTCCTATCATCTTCTCCCTCTGTCCCCCGGGATTCTTCATCTCTTGTCTCAAGAAATACTCCTTAGTAATGGCAGTGTGTTTTAGTACTGCCCACTACGTGTTAGATCAAACCCATCAACTCACTTCACATAGGCAATCAATCATCTGAAGGTAACATCTTTTCATCACTGATGACCTGGACTACATTCAAACTGGTTATTTGGTGATGCTTCAGGACTTATTGCAGGCATCCCGATATTTGCAGCCTTGTTGAAACTGTTGTGTATGTGACAGTGAAGGTAATTTATTTGTCACTGCAGTTTTATACCACAATTTCTTTAAAGAGGAGGTTACCTCAGGAGCTAGCTACAAATTATTACAGAATGATGTGCCTTGAAGAAGGAAATTTTCCACTTAAATAGCTGACAATAGCTAAAAGTGTTGTGAAAATATCACTTTAATCAGAAGTATTATAAAAAAAAATCCCCCAAATATTTACTTGGGTTGAAGCTGTATTATATACAACTGTGGCAGCTGAATGCTTTCTGGCAAATTGATCAAAGTATTTTGGTTTGACTTAACAGCACAGTTTATGTCACAAACTGGACTGTGAGCACTTCCTTTCAGAAGATATGTAATATCTCCCATATTTCTAGTCTGGTATGTAAAGAACTGTGGAATCTTTCCCTAAAAATGAATTTTCAAGAATAAACTAGGTGGAATGACAGGAAAACAAAACACTACTTAACTTCTCCCAACAGGAAATGAATTAAGGATCATCTCGTTTAATCCCACTGCAGATATGATTGCCAGAGTATCTTATTTGGTCTCTCCACAGTGATATGCTCTTCTCAACCATCCAAGGATTCCATGTCCCATAACAACCAATTTTTACAAAATCATTGAGTTTTTACTTATCCCTCTTCCAGCCACAACAGCTTCCACTAGTTTTGGTGATCCTTCTCATCTGCATTTTTCACATTTCTCTATTTTTAAATGGTGCACACAATTTTACAGTGGAGACCCAAATGGCATATTAACTATTGTAAGGATGCTACATAAATAACTATTTTGTGCTGAACATGAGAACACGGGCTCTGACAAAAGCATATAGTCTGTAATGCCTGATTTATTTGTAATATGGTGAGGGGAAGGCAAAACAGAGAGCGTATGCAAGTCAAACTGACCACTAACTTGTAATGGATACAAACACTATAGTTTTGCAATAAAATTAATATAAGAAATGTACATTAAAAGGTGTAGCAATTATTGTAAAATTATTTGGGCAGGACCAGTATTTCAGAAATAAACTCCAGTATAAGTGTGGAACACAGAACCGTCAGCAGCTAACTACAAAAATCCCATTCATGCTCCAATGGTTTCAGATAGATTTGAAATGACAGAAATTGACTGCCTCCTGGCTTCACTAGCAGGATAACAAATTACATGCCAGCTCATTTTAGACAAAGGAAAGGACATCTTTACCTTAAAGAGGGAGATAAAAAGTTTCCAAGTACAGTATAGACAACTGGCTGCTTCATGAAAGCAAAGTGAATACATATGGTTACATGTTTTGTATGCCACAATGCTGTGCCTGTACGGACCACTAGCACCTGCCTTGGATGAGTTATGTAGAGCAACTTCAGGTTCATGATCATTTATGTAAATGCAAGTCAGAGCATGATGAATGCAAGCACCATTTTCTGAGCTTTTGTTTTCCAAACCAGCTAGTGCTTGTACTTCAATGATGAGGATGTTTTCCTGGAATTTGCACTTTCTTGCCTGGTGATTTTGGATAAATGCTAAATTTGATGTAGATCACTACTGTTTGCCAAACACTTGAAAAAAGTTATCACTTATAATATAGAAAAAACAATTTATGGAAAGCTTTTTAGTGTGTATGATCTGCGGAGCCGAGAGCCTTCTCTGATGTGGTAGAAGACTATTCAGAATAGTTCTTATTCCAGAGAAACCATTCAACAGCTTGTGCATGAGTTGGATTTCCTACATGGGACTGGCAGATAGTCCACTATATGTTAACACCTAAACCAAGATGCCTCATGCCAAAAATATCAGAAAACAGTCAGGAAAGCAGAAATAAATCCCTAACTTGGATAGTTTGATCTTTAATTCTCATTTTTCCTGAACTGGTCTTCCATCAATAAATTAATGGAAATAATAGTGTATTCTTTTCTTAAAGCACATGTATACTGGGACACAAAGTATAGGTGTTTATGCTGCTGCAGAACTTCAGTTTTATCTTTCCATTCTTTAAATATTTCTTTATTTTCTCTTTAGACAAGTATTTATACTACTTTTTAATTGTTTGTATTACGTTCTTGAAAGAAACTTTTTCCTTTCTTTCCAACACTTTTCTTACAAAAACAAGCTTGTCATATTAGGAGAAAAAAAGTCAGAGGAAAAGGTTTTTGCTCAAAATATTTGCATTTCTGTTATGAGAAAAAAAGAAGAGGGGAATCAAAATAACTTCAATTTTTCATCATTTAGAAATGCAATAAAAGCATTAGGTCAGATGTAGACAATTACCCAAGGTGGAAATTTTAAAGGTACCTTATTAAATTTCCTCATCTTTTCACAAAAACACCAGCCCATTTAATTCTCAGGAGGCAGCTTCTGACCCATGCTGAACTTCATCAGCTTCCTCAGTGGGGCCTGGATTTATCAGGTTATTAGGAATATATCTATCTTTAATTAGAATAAGAGAGTTTACATTTAAGAAACTATTGAGGTGGTTTTGTTTTTTTGGGTATTTTTTTTAGTTTTGTCACATTTTCATCATGGTGATCTTAGCAATTCTTGGGAACTCTAGACCAGGACTTGACTACACAAACCCCACAAAAACCAGTCTTTTCTTCACTCTAAAGAGCAATAAATCGAATATGAGAAAGTTGTCCACAAATAGATATAGACAGAAATATGAGCTTAAGGAAGACAATTAAACGCTATAGTCTAGCTTGACAAGCAAAAGTCTTAGGGCCTTAGAGGCATAACTGCTTGGAAAGGATATAGATAACTTGATAAAGGGATATTCTTCAATATGGAGGAGAGCACAGAAAAGTGAACTTTAACATATAGGTAGAGGACATCCTTCAGGGCTGGCTAGTGATGGAAGCTGACCGCTTGCTTAATGCTCACTCTGAGTGAGCAAATAATTAAATCAACCAACCAAACCCCCTATTTTATGTGCTAGGATACCCCTTGCATCAGGTATGGGACTCAACACAAGCATTATGTCTGGGCTAGAGTGAGGATGGACCTTTTCTCCCTTTCCCTCTTTTCTGCCAAAGCACGCATCCGATATCGCACAAGTTGATAAATTTCCTCTACCCTCTTAGTAAGATGCTTATTGCACCTGTCTCTGTGCTCAATGGTTCACAGAAATATTGAAAAGGTGGAACTGCCCTTGCCAACCAAAACGCGCTTGGATTGGAGGTAAAATGGGAAGGATCTAAGGCAGAAAGAGAAATGTAAGAGTGCAGTGGCATTATGAATCCATCTCTTGTTCCAGGTGGTGGCCAGGATTTAGTTGACTACTAGGAAAAGCACCATGATCAGATTCCCATGGCCTGGTAAGCACACTGCACCACTCAAAACCAATACCAAAAGACCTGACTGTAAAGTGTGGATGCCTGGATTGCAGAAAACATTATAGGGGTAACAGTCTTCATGGATGCAACTTGGTCAGTTTTTAGTCACTCGTTCTCCCAAGACATCTAAAAACATTTGTGATTTCATCCTTTTAATGTTCAACACATTTCAATGATTTTGACTGCAATCATGCAGTCACCTTCCTGGAGCCTTTTGTTACATTGTCGTGACAATTTGTGACTATTTCCAATGCCTCAATATTACTCTATCAACACTTTCTTTGATAACTAAAGCAGATAAATATGTTTTAGGTTATGTGCCTCCAACTATGATGTTTTTTATGGAGACTGCACATAGCAAAATTAGAACATGTCCTCCTAACAGTTGTTTCATAAAATTTGAGCAACCTTAGAATATTTTATTATCCATTCATGCCTGATTCCAAGTTTTCCTCGATATATTAATCCTGTTGTGATATAAGGCAACTGATAAAAGAACCAAATACCTAAATTTCAGAGCAGAGGAAAGCCAAAGTGAACACCCACATATGGTCTTTCAAATAAAACTCAATTGATGGTTTTACATGCAAAAGCTTAGGGAATAGAGAAAAAAACCATGCTACAAGCACAAACACAAATGTGCTCGTAAATGACTTTTTACTCTTAATATGCATATCTAAAAGCAACAAAGTATGTTTGTGGTTAAAATATCACCTAATCAAAAAACAAATATTACCGCATGGTTTGCAGGGCCACCTCAATCCTTCCTGTGAAGTGCTGATCATCATTTCACAGCCTACACTCTGTTTGTAAGAAAGGGCCATTGATGAACATGGTTTGAATAAACATTACAAATTGTTCACAGGTGATTAATTCCACAGAAAAAAAAACGGAGCTCAATCTACTACATCCATTTATCACTCAATTTTCCCCATAGATGGTGGCAAACCATCCCGCTTAGAGGTTACTAACAGAATCTGTAAATATGAACCACTCCATTCCAGGTATTGACAAAGTTATTTAGAACAGAAGCTTCAGCTGTTAACATACACGGGGGAAATTAGCAGTGTTCAATAGTCCTCAACTTCATACTTTTACTAGAGCTAGTGAATGTGTGCTGAAGTGTAGTATGATCATCAGGGGAAATTCAGTTCAAGAGACAGCTATTTCCCTAGAACTTCCTGCTCCCATATGTAGTCATGCTCCAGAAACGTGTACGTTACAGCGGATCAGTTTGGTCCTAGGTCACCAAGGGGTTGAATTCACCAATTTGATCCCCTGAATCCTAGCCATAATAACTTCAAACTGATAGTCCCGTTGAAAGAACTGGGATTAACACAGTATTGTAAATGTAGAGACAATAAACACAAATACAGTATCATTATCGGTGATGTAGTACAAATGGTTTAGCCTTTCAGATTAACAAATCACTTCTATGGCCACTAGACCTTCTATGACCACTAGACCAGGCAGAAGGTTTTACAACTATTTACATATATGGTTCTTCACAGAAAACAAATTTTTAAACAGAAATATTACTGATACAAAATTCAAAGATACACTATCTAATCAACTCATAATGATTATAATAAATATGATGTATGTATGTGCAACGTGTGAACAGCCATGTCACCTCGGAACAAAAAACCCTGTTGAAATCACAACAAAAGTATCAGTGAGAAGAGTAATTTTGGGGGACACACAGAGCTGCCTTTGGCATGGATCTCAGATGTTCCATGTGATCATGGGACCTATCAAAGTGGATATTTTTACCTTCACATCCTTCTCCTTCGAAGATCCATTTTTAATGAGAAAGAAGCGGCAACTAATTTAAATGACACAAAGCGACTGCTTAATCTTGTCTGAGGGGAACTCAGCAGACTTGTCTGAGAAGTGACTGCTATCATTTGCTTCAAACATCTGCCCAAGTTCTAGCAGCCTTTCAGTGTTAGATGAGATGAATAATGTCTTCTCGCCGTACGTGCTACAGAGAAGCTAAGTTGTTTAATTAACTCAGACATCGGCACAGCTCTCTGTGCTTTGTGCTGAGATGATGTGGCTGCTCAAAACGCTATTGTTTATTTTTAGAATGTTACTTTATCCTAGTGCTTATTATTTCAGGCAACAAAATTAAATCAAAATTTTTTTCTACCTCATCTATAAAAAAAAACATTTTTACCTGGTCCTTTTGCATCCTCGCAAATCTCCTTAGGGGATGATATAGAAGAAAGCTTTTTAGAGAATAATTCACTTCATCCAAAAGCGTTTTTTTCAGGAGCAAAATTAACAAGCCATGAAGCTGCATCTCAGAGAACTTGAGTTTGACAACAATGCTTCCAATCAGCTTAATTATATGTTACCAAAATACAGAGTTCTTATGAAGGCATCTTGCAACCTTTTCTGGATAATGATACTTTGGAGTAACCAGTGTACCATTCCTAACATATTGACTGCATAATAGAGAAGAGGAAGACGACAAAAACCCAGCACCAAGGAAAGCATGAAAGTACATTAAAAATATAAATAAATTCTTTTAAAACAGAACTCATTCTATACATTTTTTTGGAGTACCTTGGTTAAATGCTTATATCCAAATACTCATTTTGATGAGATAATATTTTTTCAACTAACAGGAGAAATTTGGAATTCTTTCACAGGAAAACATAAGCCCTCTTGGCGTTCTCAGTTTCAGAATGTGTATTCAAATAGAAAAGTTTTCGGTACAAAGCTTCTCTGAATCATGGTTTGATTCAGCAAAACTAAAACACAGCAAAGTGATATTTGAAGCTAAAATATAAAATATTATTCTTTTTCATCTATCTAATAATTTTCTTCAAACAGAAAGAGAAGTCCTTTGTGATAAGGCATAGTTGGAAGCAGACATGCCATGGTCAGGCAAGGAATTTCTTTCATATATATTCACATACCTATTTCCTTCAGCGCTCTCTGCATAAAATACAGAAAAGCTGAAAACAGAAACT
Source organism: Phalacrocorax carbo (assembly GCF_963921805.1). Taxonomy (NCBI): domain Eukaryota; kingdom Metazoa; phylum Chordata; class Aves; order Suliformes; family Phalacrocoracidae; genus Phalacrocorax; species Phalacrocorax carbo. Next base: position 5,639,177 of record NC_087516.1, on the reverse strand, counting down.
ACAAAACAGTAACTTATAAAATCAATGTACTATATTATCAGCTTTTACATCAGCTTTTTTACACCTTATTAGCCAGAAGGAGATTTTTGCAGTCCATCCTTCTACCTACATCCCATAACACTGGCTTTTTAAACACTACTTCTTCATCCATTTCTCCCTATTACATAGAACATGATCAAAAGCAGCAACTTTCTGTAAATTTTATTTTACTTTCTTACCCTTCGCATGATTCTAAGCTCTTTTTGACTCAAAGCTGGCTCAGTGTTTCTCAGAGACATATACAAAAGGTCAGTTTTGACCCCTCTCCAAGCAGGCAGGGTTTGGCAGAGAGGACCAGGGTAGCCCTTCCAGTGATGCAGCCATGCAGCCCCCCAGCTGCAGCCTCCTTTCTGCTTTACTCCCATTTTCTCCAGAGCAGCATCAGCTGCTGCCCATTTGGCTCTCCTCAGCTCTAGCCCATATAAAATGGGCAATAGGGACATGGCTTCTTTTTTATTCCTCCCTACCCTAAGCAATTCATTGCCTTCTGCAGCTGCCAGCTTTGCCCACATCTAGAGCCAGCTCTGATTAGCTTAAATTTTGCCTGTGTTTATCCCTAGAGTTAACACCCAAAGGCAAAGAGAATTGCAGTAGGCTTTGGATGAAATCTATATATTAAACTGAAATCTACAGCTCTCTACCACTGAAATCTAAGGTCATACAGGATCCTGAGAGATTCCCCATGCTGCAGGAAATGAGAGAATAGCATTTTCTCATTCCCACGGATTTTCCTTCCTTCTTCCCTCCTGGCCCAGGTGAGTTTCCAGGAAGAAAAGGATTAATTAGTGTCATCTACACCTCTGCTATTGACAGCTGTCTCTATTTGGAAAGGCACAGAAGCAGCTATGCCAGGGTGGAGAGCTTGCAGAATCCAGCAAGTTAGTTAGAGTACTTAAACTTTAGGAGTCTAGTAGGATGTGTCAGGGTCTGGCAGGACTGAAGTGGTCTGGGGTCCTTGCTAGCTGCTGTGCCTGTGGCACTTCTCAAGCAGCGTTGCTATACAGTGTGTATTGTTACAGGTTTGGGTAATATTCTTTTATCTCTCCAACCAAGGTTTTCTTCCCAAGGCTCAGAATCATTGTCCAGGTATTCCTTTTGTATCAGTTATTTCTGTTTAATACATCTTAAACAGAACATGTAGCTTTCTGATTATATCAACTATGAGCTGAGTTGTGCTTTGTTCCCAGTGCAGGGGAAGACAAATTGTGGTACGCAGCAAGGTCAGTGACTCTGCACACCACCTTTCGTGTACCCTAAATACTTCATAGTCAGACCACATCATTAGCGTGCTTTGCACAGTGGAGGGATGCAGCAGTGTATCTAGGACATCACAGAGCTGCAGTATGCAGATATAGTGCACAGAGATCTAAATTCTGTGTAGAAAAAAAATGAAAGAATGTACATGCTCAATTAGTCTAATTTATCCCAGTTCTTCCATTCAATATGTGTCCTTTAACCTTCCATTGTTGTTAGTAATTTCTGTATGTGTGCGTAGGCTTTACATGTCCTAAACAGGTTTCTACATACTTTACAAATACCTGCCTGCTTGTGAAATGTATGGAGAAATTTGCTGAACCTTGGCTTTAGTGTGAAGGTTTGCTTTCTCTGTGCCCCTTGTGCAGCACCAAAATCAGATTCGAGACCAGAGCTGTTGATGTGAAAATAAGATTTCAGTCAGCTTAGCCATTTTAAAATTGATTATTTTTTCCTTTTGTAAATAGTGTGCCTGATTTCATAACTTACTTGCTGAAAAATTATTCACTAGGGTTTTTATTTTTTTCCTTTTTTATATTTTTAAGAGAGCCAACTCTGGCAGAGTAGTGACTGTGTTAAAGCATGCGACTCTGTAGCTGAGAAGTGTTTAGGAAAAATTAAAGTCTCCATGCACCCAATGTACTACAATGGCATGGCAGGAGGGATGACCTGGTCTTAAATGTCCATCCTCCACTGCCAAAAGAAATCCAGTTCACTCTGTTTCCTGCACACTAGAACATTTTCCACAACCACTATATTTACTTTATGCTAATAAATGTTGTTGTCAGGGAAACCACCCCTTTTCCCACTACTCAGGCTATGTTTAAAAGGCAGTAACCTGCAGAGAGTATGGTGTCATGGTTAAAAACTCGCCCTTGTGTGTAGGTGACACTTTCATCTCGAGGTCACCTGGTGCTCAGGGGAGGTGTCTGATCTCTTAAATAGCTCAGCAGAATTTTCCCTTTGTCCAAATGAATATTTAAGTTATTATTCCCAAAATAAAAGTTTTCAATTTATCTTTTGCTAAAATATTTAGCCTGATTAAAGTGCGCCTTGGTATGCAGGTAGAGGTTCTTTCTACAAAGGCTAGGTGACTTGACCAATGTGTCTCACATCTCAAGTGAGTAACACAAGGAGATGTGTAGCAAGCACACTATTTTTTTGTGGGTTCTCTCAGAGGCAGGGAAAAAAAAAAGCTCTACCCTGAGAAAAAAAAAAGTCTGAGGATAATAAAAAAGACAATACAGTTTCTTAGCTGCTGAAGTGGCCAATCTCACCTCATTCTTTACGTTTTCCTCCTAAATTATTTATAGAATTGAAAGCTTAACTAACTATTATTATTATTTAACAAGGGTTCCTTGCCTTGGGTGACTAATTCTGTATCCCCAAAGGGGACCCATAGGACCTAATTCAAGGCTGCAAATTCACTGGAAAGCCGGGCAGCCAATGTGATGCTCAGCAGTGAGCAAACTGAATACTTGTGACAATCGAGCTCTAATTGGAGCTAAAAATGTTTATTTTCTAGAAAGAAAATTCAGATGACAAGGGCAATTCCATCTGTAACACACTAGAGCCTGATCTCCCTTCTAGAATAACGTTTGCCCTGTGCATTCGAAATATAGTAATCTCTTCTTCCATTCCCTTCTCTTTGCAGACAGATCAGTTGTCAGTAATAAGGATATAGTTTAGACATGAAATGTTAAGATCCTTCATCTTAGTCTCTGTTTTCTATATTGTACGTTTGTTTTACATTCAGTTCTTGTGAATATTTATGATAAGAATACTCACATCACTGCTTATATATTCACACAGAATCATTTTTAGGCAGCGATTAATTCTTATTGACTCTAATCTAAGTTTGAACCCTTAAATTAGGCAAAAATTAATTAAATTAATTTAACTAAATGGTGTGTAAAGATAATAATATATAAGCGGATTATTTCTCAGTTTTAGGAAATTCTGGTAAATCCATAGACTTTTCTCCCTGTTTTTCAAAGATCTGTAGGTTTATTTCATATTCAAGGATGACTGAAGGGAATTAAAGATTTCAGTTCTATTGGTTTCAATGAATCTTCATCAATTATAGCTCTTTTGGCCATGGAAGGATACTTTTGCTAAGAATTTGGTGAGTCTTTGTTGAGTTCTGAAGAGATCTGATGGATTCAAAGATTGATTCTGCGAAATATTAATAATTTAAAAAAGGGAAAATGAGATGATGCTGACAGCCAGGATTTCTAACATTAAATCTGCAGTGAGTCTGACAACCATAAACACCTGGAACCACAATTTTTCTAGGCAAAATAATCTGCACAGTGCTGCTACTGATACTGTATCAGAAGCGTAGAGCCTGGATTTGACTCAGAAGTCACTGAAAATATCATTTTGTGTAAAACAGAGGAGATGAGTTAACAGCTGGGGACTACCATATGTGAAACCTTGTGCCATTACCAACTCTCATGCAGCTATCTCGGAGGGCCATGCTGTAGCAGAGCTGCAGTATTAATATGAGCTGCTGTGCCTGTGCCCAAATATAACTCTGTGTTCACTCCAAGAGGGAGTGGGGAGCTTAGTTGACTTGTTCTTAATGCAGCCATTAAGCCCCTCTCTTTGCAGAATTAGACAGTCTTTAGTAAGCAGTTGGATAATTAAAAGCAAATCCTTTATATGCCACCACAGCAGGACTATCAAGGACACACAAGCGGACTAAACATGCAAATTTCTAATAGACTTCTCTGTTAAAGCTTCAAGGGACCTATATGAATGATGCCACCTGTGTAAAATATAATAAAAGTATCATTATGATTGTCGATATTAATAAGATTTATACCGTATTTTATGTGCAAAATTCTGGCTTAAGTCTAGGCATCACTTCAGGAGAGTTTAAGTCAGGGCAAAGCATGTAGCCATGACCAGAGCAGAGTGGCTAACATTACATCCACCTACCCTGATACTTGATGATAAGGTGGTAATATATGTGTGTGATTTTCTGCAACTTTGTGGGCTGCCATATTAATACAGTGACCGTTAATAATAATATATTTCAATTAACATTATATATAAGAGAAAATACATATTTATTGGTGTTGAACTTAAAAATCCAAAATTACGTGTGCTTATAAAAACAGCATTTTGTATTTTAGATATGTTTTTGAAACTTTTACACAAGTATTTACATCTATAACATTTCAGCTTTTTCAAATGCACTGTCCCTTATGACACACTAATGTGTTTTCTATTGTGCTCTAATAACACTGCTAGGTTAGCACAGCAGCCTGTGTACTGTGGAAATCAGAACACTTTTGCAGTATGTTAGAAACTAAAGTGGCTTCCTGCTGTTGACAGAGGCAAAATCCCTGTGCACAGTATTCAGATTTTTCCATAAGGTACCTCCAGGTTATTTAGTAGTTCTCTACAGTTCATTTCCTTCACTTATTCATGCAGCAGGATATTTGCCTCTTAATTCCCAGAATCCCAGAATCCCAGACTGGCAGGGGTTGGAAGGGCCCTCTGGAGCTCATCCCGTCCCAGCCCCTGCTGGAGCAGGCACCCCCAGAGCAGGGGCACAGGGCCGCGTCCAGGCGGGGGGTGAATGTCTCCAGGGAAGGGACCCCACAGCCTCTCTGGGCAGCCTGTGCCCCTGCTCTGGCACCCGCACAGGGAAGGGGTTTGTCCTTATGTTCAGGGGGAACTTCCCGTGTTCCAGCTTGTGCCCGTGGCCCCTTGGCCTGGCGTTGGGCACCACTGAAAAGAGCCCGGCCCATCCCCCTGACACCCGCCCTTCAGATATTTATAAGCATTGATGAGATCCCCCCTCAGCCTTCTCTTCTCCAGGCTGAACAGACCCAGGTCCCTCCGCCTTTCCTCACACGGGAGATGCTCCCGTCCCCATGAGCATCCTGGTAGCTCTTGCTGGGCTTGCTCGAGCAGTTCCCTGTCCTTCTGGAACTGGGCAGCACAGAAATGGACACAATTCCTATATGTAGAAACAGAAAATAAGATTAAACAAAATATTTACTTTTAATATTTTGGGGGATTTTATATTTGCTTTTTGTTGCCCATTAAATGTTTACATCCTCAGTTTTATACTGAATGGCAGGTTTCCAGTTTCCCAAGAAGTGTCTTCATGTTAGTTATAATTTACTTGGCAGCTAATACATATTATGTAGGTCATAGCATGTAATTTTTTATTATATCCCAGTAAGTATGTTTATTTTTTACTGCTTTTTATGGGGCTCTGACAGTTTTGATCAATGAATTCTAGTTTACATGTAATGCAATCTTGTTCACTTTAAGTCTGTCAGAAAAAGAAGCAAATGTTAATACGTTTCACATACCATATCCTCACCATATGAAAAGCAAAAAAGAATAGCATCTAGAACCAATATTTAGTTACAATTTTAGGCAAGCAATTGCCCCTGTATCCTTCTGTTGTTCTTTAATGAAAAAGAGAACATCTGGTTTTTTGGATACAGAAAATAACAGGCACAATTTAAGTTGGGCATTTAAAAGTGTTCCCTAGGAGAATATTCCATCAGTATTTCTCTCTATTGGATCAGATCCTGAAAACAGTGAGAAAAATCTGTTCCTCTGGCCTCACTGAAGTCGACCCTCTATTTCAACAGGTTTTCACAGCAACATGAAGCCACGTAAAACTGTTGGCGCGTCGATGGTGTAACCTGGTTAAATCCAGAGAGTGAAAAGAGCTGCATGCTCTTACCAGCTGAGACTATTACTCATTTTTTCTTTGACAATCCTCCCATCAAATGGGATTACAGCTCTGTATGGTTCATTTGTGTCTTAGTGGTTACCTTGAATGGTTAAAACAGGGGTGAAATTGGCTGTCATCTTTAGAAACTGCCAGTTGATGTATTTGAGCCTTTTAAGCAGGACTCGCCTTTGCTTATGTTTTTATTGACAACAAAACCCCAGTGTAAAATTTGGCTTTAGTTGAAAAGCGTTTTATTGGTCGAGTCAGGATTGATACATGGCTGCAGGATTTAGAGCTAGAGAAGACAATTTAAACGTTTTAAGATATGTAGCTTTGTTGCAACGCAAGGCCTTAAAATATACTGGAACACACGGCCTCAAAATATGTTTGAGATCATAATATATGTATTTTCAGAAACAGTGTAACTGATATTGTATTTTGTTTCCTAAACTGGGGAAGACTAAGTAGGTACTGCTTAACTTATTCATTTACTGAATAAGTGTGTTAATGGGACCATACTCAGCACTTTTTGACAATTTCTTATTATGGATTTGGAAGTGCTCAAGTGCTTTTGACAGATAATTGTGTTTTAAAGTTTAAATACTTTTATGATTAATTTTTGAGGCAGGTGGTAGTTTGATTAAATTTTTAAGAGCCCTGATTATGCAAAGAATGTGTAAAGTATTGCATACATTTGTAAGCTCTTTCTCAATAAAATTTAAACACTATTTTCTTTGTGAAGAAGGTGTTTGGGACTGGGAGAGTAACTTCCATTTTCTTTTTTGATGTTTGGATGTGTTTAGGTGACTTAAAACTATTTATGACTAATATCTGAAATTCATTTTTGCCTGAATTCAGAGTATTGAAAAGCTTGAAGAAGTTTTTTTGTTTGGTTGGTGTTGTGGTGTTCTGTTTTCTTATGGTTGTTGGGTTTTTTTAGTAACATGAACAATTTATTTATCCAGATTTTCTAAATGTGAAGTGAGCTTAATGTTATTGAGACAGTATAGCATAGCAAGAATCTCATATACTCAAATATCAGCAAACCTGATTGAACTGTAAATTATCATACATTTAAATATCCCAGTGGAAAGACATTGTGAAAGAAATGCACCCCAACCAGCTGCTTTATATGGAGTACTGAGCAGTCAACATTACCGAGCCCAGACAACATCCAGGCAGTACTTAAAGAGTTTGAGAGCAGGTTGTTGATCTGTTGACAGGCTGTGATTAATGCACAAAACAGACATTATACTCTTGAGTTTGTCCTCTCTGTTCCTGTGGGATTTGGCTTGCCATAAACCAACCAGAGACAACGTTTATATGAAATGATCAAGGACCAGAGGTGGGAGCACAATACTGGGATTCATCTGCTTATTTAAGTCATTTAAAAGTTCAGTGACCAGTCAGAGCTCTTATTTTGTATATCCCTTTACAGTAAATGAAAGAAAAAGACACCCTAAAATCCCTGTTCCTCCCATCCCTTCATTGTTAAAGTAGATGTACAGAATAAATTACCATCTGGAGCTAATAACTCTAGAGGCTACCCCTGCAGTGACTACCTTTTAAGAGCATGAGAACTCAAGTATCTTTACACAGTGAAGGAGAAGTAGGAGAATCCCAGAGAGGGTTTACATGGCTGAGAGATCAAAAGTTGTCTTAATGTAGAAATTTCCTTGAATCAACTCTATTGTTCTAGAGCCAGAAAAATCCCTATAGAGTGGTTAGGGTAATGATCACACTGCACAATGATGTTGCCAGTTCTCAGTGATGCCCTCATGTCACTAGGATACCAACTATGGGGCAAAATGCTGACCCCTTTCATAAACACATCTCTATACTATGAATCTCCTTAGGCTGCTGCTTAGGCAATGGAGAAAATACCTAAGCCATGAAGCCAGCCACACGTTCATGGAACTGACTCTAACAGCAAACTAATTTGCTCTGTAAAGGTTGCTAAGAGACTGGTTTCATAGCCACATACTTAGAGTACTCAGACCTGAATGAATGAAATTGAGGTTCTAGTACAATCTGAGCTGAAATAGTAGATGATAAATCGTTCTGACTCAGAACTCCACAAAGTAAGTTTCTGAACCTGAAACCCCAACACCCCTGGCAAGTGCAATGACATGATGCAGTGCTGGATGAAATAACTACTCTAAGATTTACATTTCCAGTCTATATTGGTTATGCATTTTTTGCTCTTCATCTTGATGTATCCACTCTGAACACATGATTCAAGCTGCTGGATACATTAAACTGATCCTAGAAACAGCTACAGTGAGTTGTATATCTTTATTTGTGTATAGGATGAGTTACATACCTCCTGGCAAATATCATGCATCAAGGTGACAGATATCCCAGTAATATATGTTTCTTGGAAGGCAATTCAGTGCCAAGAGAAGAGTTGGAGGAAAAGGACAGATTATTTGTTGCTGGGTATACAAGAAAGGAAAGAAAAAAAATAACAACCCCAAACCTACAAAACCAGCTGTTCTGACAATGGCTACACTCCTAAGACAAGTGGCAAAGCACTGATGTGAAATTGCCAAAGATCAGGGAAATCCCAAAAGGTGGACAAAAAAAGATGACTAGCACAGCACAGTATTGGCCACATTAGAAACCAGAATAAACAGCAAGTGCTAAATAGGAGGTGAAAGTATGGCTGCAAAGACATACAAGCATTTGCCATGGGTGACAAAATATACGGGATAACAACGGTAAAAAGTGCTTAAGACAAAAAATACTTTTACTTTTCGCCTTTATTAACCAGTCCTGTACCATGAAAGCTTGGGTTTGCCTCTTTTTTTTTTTTTTTCTCCACTCTATAAATGTCTTTGGCCATCATGTTTTCTGTGGAATGTGAAGAGATAAACGTCTCAGTGAAATGTTTTGCGCCGCAGTGAAAAATACATTTGTATTTATGAAATCCCATTAATACAGATATATTATTCACACACATGCTTAACACACCCAAAGAGAAATAGATTGGAAGGATTCTAGGTGGTAAAATATTCCACCCAGGTACTATGAAATGTAAGAAACAATTTTGGTCCAGCAACCAAAGATTGGCATCCTCAAGTTTTTGCATTACGCGGTGGAGCTTAATTATAAAATTGAATGCTATTTTTATTTAATGTATTTCTGACTAATTTAGGACTGAAGATCACAAAATCATAGAATGGTTTGAGAGAGAAGGGACCTTTAAAGACCATCTAGTCCAAACCCTCTGCCATGGGTAGGGATATCTTTCACTAGATCAGGTTGTTCCAAGTCCTGTCCAAAGGGACCATGAACACTTCCAATGATGGGGCATAAGCAACTTCTCTGTGCAACCTATTCCAGTGTCTCACCACCCTCACAGTAAAGAATTTCTTCCTTATGTCAAATCTAAATCTACCTCTTTTAGTTTAAAACCATTGCCACTTGTCCTGTCACAACAGGTCCTGGTAAAAATTCTCTCTCCGTCTTACTTGTAAATCCCTTTAAGTGTTGAAAAGCTGCAATGAGGTCTCACCAGAACTTTGTCTTCTCCAGGCTTTCTTCATAGGAGAGGTGCTCCAGCCCTCTGATCATTTTTGTGGACCTCCTTTGGGCCTGCTCTAACAGGTCCATGTCCTTCTGCCTGGGGCTCCAGAGTTGGATGCAATACTCCAGGTGACGTCCCACAAGAACAGAGCAGAGGGGGAGAACAACTTCCTCGCCCTGCTGGCCATGTTTCTTTTGATACAGCCCAGGGTACAATTGGCTTTCTGGGCTGCAAGCACACATTGCTGGCTCATGTCCAATTTTTCATCCACCAGTATCCCTACGTCCTTCTCTGCAGGGTTGCCCTCAATCCATTCATCATCCAGTCCTTACTGACACTGGGGATTGCCCTCACCCAGGCACTGGACCTTGCTCTCGGCCTTGCTGAACGTCAGGAGGTTCACACCGGCCCACTTCTCCAGTCTGTCAGGGTCCCTCTGGATGGCATCCCTTCCCTCTAGCGTGTCAACCACACCACTCAGCTTGGTGTCATCTGCAAACTTGATGAGGGTGCACTCGATCCCACTGTCTGTGTTGCTGATAAAGATATTAAGTAGTACTGGCCCCACTACAGACCCTTGAGGGACGCCGCTTTTTACTGGTTTCCACTTGGACTGTGGAATGAAGATGACATGCTGCACTCTTAAATTAGCCAAATAATTATTTTTTTTTAATTGGATAAAAGATGTATCAGTGCTTTATTTACTGGATGCTGCTCAAAACCCATTTTCGAAACAGAATTGTTCATGTCTAGAGCTATATGAAAGACTATTATTAGAATATTATTTTCTTGAGAAATGCTATACCAAAGAAGCTTTTTCATTTACAGAATTTTTATTGATGAAATTTAATTAATTTCAACTTGTTTTTTATTTTAGTTCACTGACAAAATCACAAACAGCATAGAAAAGAGAGTTTTATTGGTTTTCAAGATCAATTAACTCAATTTGTCAATTTAGAGATCCCTCATACTTAGTAGGAAGTCACGTAAAAACAGTCACAAGAAAGAGTGGAGGAAAAGGGGTGGAACTGAACTCCTAGTCTTCTTTGTGGTGCTAAAATCTCTTCCAAAGAATCCTTTCCAAGGGTTTATGGAGCAGGTTTCATTTCAAAAGGCAAGAAGACATTAGACTTGCTATAATACCCTAATGATGAAGAAAAAATAGCTTGCACTCCTTCCTCTGCCTGAATTAAGTAAATACTATATTTCTTACTATCAGACTGTTCATATCCCTCCCACAATTGCAGGTGTTGACCGTATGTAGCAATAACAGCCTACAGCTGTGGGGCTACAGAAGAAAGAGGGGCATATAAATCATAATCTAAACTGTTTTGATGCACACACTGAGACAGACATGCCAGCACCTCTGCAAATAGAGATTATGTTGTCTCTGAGGCACAGCATTGGCTCTCCGGGTTTGCCTGACTTCATTGAAAGCATGCAAACAATCACTCCCCTAAGACCAAACTCATTGCCCAGTTGGAGCAATGTTATCAGGAACAACAAATATCTCAGTGACACAAAGTGCATTATTGTCAAGTCTGAAGTCTTTTCACTAGATGTACAGACCATAAAGCTAGTAAATCTTTAGTCATATAGGTTGCCTTTGTGTTCAAAGATGACACAGACGTCTCTACAGGGTGATTCCTCCCTTCCTAAAATATTTGATGTTAGATGACTTACCTTTCAGGGGTGCCTACGCATGAGATGAGAAATTATATTTAACGCTGTGAAAGAGTAAAGCATTTTTCCCTTAACCTTTTTGTCAAAAATACCTGAAGCAAATGTATGTTTAAACTGTTTCAGAAAAGAAAATGCATGCAACAAAACAAGAGGCAGACACATGGCATGGGAAAAATGAGAACAAAAGCCTCTTCAGTCCAAATGATTACTGTTTGATGTTAGAAGTAATAAAAAGCCCTTCTTGTAATGTGAAATGCCGGACAAAATAATAAGCAGTAGCATCATCCTGGAATTCTGTGTTTGCAGTTTGATCAGCAGATGGTGGTGATATAATTGTCAACGACATAGAAAAGAGACCAAAACTTCACCAACTATGAATTTACAAACTGCAGACTTCAGTACATATTCAGGTGCTTTTTTACATCCATTAAAAAGTGGAGTTGCAGTATTTCTGAAATATGCATTACAAGATTTTAGTGGGATTCTGCTGAATATTTCACTTTCAATCATCTGAGATAGTAAAGTTACAAAAGAATGCCTTTAAGCTGAAAATGTAGTTTTACAAGCAGAACAGCCCATTTTGGGGAATGACCAATGCTTTTTTTCCACTTCTGTATTTCCAAGAGGACACTTCTAGCAGCTGGTTTTGCAGGCTTTATTTTTTAGTGTTCTATAAGACCCTGCTCGCTGAATAGTGCTGCCAGTTACCGGTCACATCATCTGAAGAGCATATATTTTATCGCTGAGTGACAGAATAAGTTTTCTTAAAAATTGCTGGCTGCAGATATCTTTACTGTTTCTTTGGAAGCAACTATAGAAGGTCAGGTATGCAATGAACTAATTTCAAAGCTGTCTAGGACTGGACAAAGTTCGCTAATTGTGATATCTGGGAAGGGCTGTTATCGTGGCATTCAGGACCAAATATAACTCAAATACCCTGTTATTTATCTAAGTTTCAGACACTGCTAAGAGAAGAGGTCTTAATAGCCTTCCTCTGGAGACATCTCTTGCCACTGCTCACAGAGGGGAATCTAGGTGCTTGGTTTTGAATAGAAAATTCTAGAAACTTCTAGAAAAATGAAACCAGCTGATGTGAACCTCACCCTAGGTACAGAAATCTTCAAATATGTAACCACTTTGGCTTGGATTCAAAAGTACATCGTTCTGACCAGCATGACACCTAAATATTTAGTCCTTTTTCTTGGTGGAGAACGGGTGACACAGTGCAAAAGAAGATGCTGGCAAAATATCATGCTTAGAAAGGCTGGGAACTTCAAAAAATCAGATGCACATCACAGAGAATGGTAAGATTTTTATGCTTGTTATCTCATTCAAGGCATAATGCTGAGGCTGCTAACTTTTTACAGCCCATGCCTCAGAGATTCTCAACCACAGTGCCCTGAGATCCACTGACTCCCAGGTTTTTCAGAGAAAGGTCCTGACAAATGGGAACTCTGGGGTTGTGAGAGCCACATCCTAAGGCAGACTACAGAACCTATCCTCACTGAAATTCAAAGGAGCTGTTGCTCAAACATTTTTGTGAGCCTGAATGTTGGCAAAGCCCAATAGTTAAACTGCCTTTTCTTTTGCAACTGTAGATGTTGTCATTAGAAAAGAATCCAATGCTTTTTTTTATTCAAATCCACAGTTTCAAGTTTTGATCCTCCAATAAGTTCCATATCAATGAGCTCAGCAGTTTAATTATGTCATCTGCAAGAACTCCCATTCATTATATTGGTTTCATACTGATTTCTTTTCATGTTCTTTACACATACTCTTCTGCTTTATTAGAAGAAAGAGAAAACAATGACTTCTTAATTTACTGTCTTTGTGATGTTCATTACCGTGTGCAGTTCCGTAATGTCCTGTCTTAATCACCTCAAAACCAAGCAGTCTTTCCATGCCTTCAGGAAATTCACCAGCCTTTGTTGGATTCCTTCTGTTTCTGCTATATATTTTTGAGGTGAGATAATGGAGAATGAACATTGTTACATAAGGCCAAACCAGGAAAGTATGTGACGAAATTATTATAGGTTCAAGTTTGTTTTCTAGACCTTCTTCAAATTCCTTTGTGTGTTGTTTGTTTAACTGCAGCTACACAATGAATTTTCTGTAAAGACTTCAAGGACCTTTCCTCTGTAATGGCTTGAGGTCTACTCTAACTAGTTTCCAGTGTATGTTTGCTTCTATGTTAAAGTTTCATACCTTCCTCTCCACTGTGGGATGTTCATCTGCTGTTACGCCACACTAGCCTTAAGTGTATCTAAAAACTACATTTTAGTTCAACGATAAATTAATAGAGTTAATAGAAGTATCAAAAAGCATATGATCTGCAGAAAAGAACCATGGATAAGCAGATGAGGGAACCATTAGAAGTCAGCTCCCTCCACTAAACAGCGTCAACTAGACCTAAATCATCACTGACAAATATTTTTTTGAATGCTCTTTAAAGCTCCAATTAAGAATGCTGCAACATTTTTGTACAGTCTTTCCCAGTGTTTAAACTCTGTTAATGACTAAGGCACAAGCTGAAGCCACTGGTACTTGTTTCAGTGTAGTGAGTATGTAGTTCTATTGCTCTTTATAACAAACACTCACTGAGCACTTGGCGACTGTATTATTTTTTCTTTCTTTTGAAAAGGAAGACTGCATTCTTTCAACTTTTCATCATGGAAAAACATGATCACAGTGGTCCTGGTGACCTTGGAAATATGAATCATTAAATTTACTAGATCTCTCTGAAAGATCTCACACACCTATCTGATCTTCATTCATGCAGATATTTTCTGTACTGTTGAAAATGTTCCTGCTTCATACATAACACTGACGACTTATAGCCACACCACTGTAAAACAAATATAGTAGAAAATAAGTATAGTAGAAAATAAAACCTTTAAATGCATGTCATACTTGGAATATGCTCCTATACTGGATTCCCAAACTTAAGTTTCCTAATCCTGTGTTTTCCCTCCTTAATACAGAATGTCAGATTTTGAGGGAGAAATTGCATTGCCTTAAAATCTAGGAACCTTCAAAAATTAGGGGATACCTGCAAATTCTGAACTTATTCTGAGGAACCCACAAACACAGAGACCTAAAGAAGCAATTGTTTTATTATTGCTTTTCTCAAGTTTCTGTAATCCCTAATGTCAAGAAAAATTCCTTACTTTTGGAAAAAGTGAATGTTCTTGCTGCTTTGAGAACAGTTGTGCAGCGGAATATTGAAACAACCACCAATAGCTGATAGGATGAGAAAGTATCATTGTAGGGAAAAGAAAGGTTTCCTATGTTTCTAAGTTAGAAAAAGCAATTGGATAAAAAAAGTAATACATGGGACAAACACAAGGGTAGTCTGAAAAACATAGTAGTCCTGAGATATCCTTTAGCCATTCAGGAGCCTCAGTGTTTCTGCTGATTCAGGATGATAATCAATACTTATTTGCAGTTACATATGAAAATGCACAACAATTCCCAGCAGCTCAATTACTAATCTAATCTTTTTCCTTTTTTATCTCTCATAGTTACAGGAAAAGGTAAATATTCACAGAAGACATAGGACAGGAAATAAGGCTCTTATTAGTTTTATTCAGGCTGATGATATTAGATAAAATATTTTATTACACCATATAGGAAAACTTTGAGCTTCAGGAAAGATAGATTCTACAGTGTTTCCAATGTTTTTCATGGGTATGTCATCTCAATGTAGTGACTATCATCTTGCTTTCTTCTTCTTGTTTATTTAAAAGTACAAAAAAGGCAAAATAAATCCCTGTTTTCATTAGTAGAACTTTAATATTTGGTAGGTTGGAATAAAACCCAACATCTTTCTAGTTAATCTTAGACTATTCTTTGGCAGAGATGGGAGCTTTAAGTAACACCTGTGAATGAAGGGAAAATAAGGCTGCTTTCAGATGAGTGCACAAAAGAAATCACACAAACCACACCATGAGAAGGAGGTGTACAAAATGATGTATTACTGCAGGAAATATCAGAGTGTGTACGAGACAGAAAGAGACCTCAAATTTTATGTGCTTTGTAATGGAAACATATTAAAGAGAGAAAAGAAATTGTCAGCTTCCCGTTCATTGTTATTGTGCTTTCCACTCATTGCAAAAAGTTGACTGATACTGTAAAGTAAGTTTACAATAGTGTAAAGATTAAGTATATGAACAGAGGCCATAAGCAAATGGGGCCAATGCCTTCATTTGTGCTCAAGGAAGGACCCCAGAGAAGGACCTCAGTTGTCTCTGATGTTCACATGCTTCAGTCCAGCATCAGGATTTAGTACATTGAGCTCATCCCTAATTCAGGGAGAGTTGGTGAGCTCAGCACGTGCCCAGTTTCCTGAGAGAAATAACAAGCCCTTGATTTCTTCTACACTATTCATAAACTATCTGAGAAGGCAGAAAAGTTTATTCAAAGGATGTGCAGCTCTTGCAACGCCTCTGCTCCAGAGGGCAGCAGGTGCTAAAGCAAGGGATCCATTTTAGTACAGTTTTGAAGAAAGGAATGAGCAAATCTTACGCAGTTTCCTTCTGCTGACTGACAACTGGAGGAAGATTTCCCCAACAGGAACCTCCTGCCATTAATGTTTATACTGATTCTTCTTCTTCTTACGTTAAAGGCTTATCTAAGAGCTCCACCTGAGATGGGGACCCCTGTGAAGAAACTGTACAAATAGAAGAGATGAACAAAGTTCTCATGCTGATAGTGACAACAGCACAGGATCACAACTTATGCATGGCATGAAATACACATAGGTCTGGGGTCATGATAAGCTCAGGGTTAGCTGTCACCTTTTATACCCCCTGAAAATCCACTCTTGCAAAGAAATAATCACTTTGCCAAGCATGAGATTTTACAGAAGTAGCAGTACCACGACATTGACTTTACAGAAAGGAAACCGGAACAAAGGAAGATTTATTAATTTTCCTAAGGCTGCAGAAGGACCATGTGTTAAAGGAACAGAATTCCTGGAGTGAATTTACAGCAGTAAATAAAATAGGACTAAGCCCATTCTCTGGCCCTGTGGTGGGAAGCACAGCAAAGTTTAATGATAGATGAACTCCTTTCTCCCAGACAAGAGGGCAGCTTCAGCTGGAGCTGAAGGTGTACATTCAAAGGACAAGACTCAACAGGCAACCTGCAATAAAAGAAATTCTTATTAGATATTATAAATAAAAGCATTCCTATAGGGAACAGGGGGCGGGAGATGTGGCAGACTTTCCATCCATGGAGATTTTCTAAACTGGACTGGATGTGTCTGCCTATTCCTTGAGATTTGATGTGTGTCTCAAATTTGCACTTACTCAATGTTTCACACCAATATTTGGCTGTAGTTCTCCAGTGTCTTGTTGTTTGCAAGTTTTATTTTAAATTTGTATAAAAATACCATTTTAATTTTGCTATGCAAAGTGGAAACAGTAACACATGCAACCTTGCTACTGTCATTCCTTGTTTATAGCAGAGATGGCCAACTGACAACTCCAGGATGTATTCATCCCACAAAACAATTTTGCCTGGTCCCTTGAAATGCAAGGCAGTCAGAAGACAAACCCAACTCATGGTATAGTTTATGTGTCATAAAGTTCAGGAGATATAGATCAGGCATGGGAGTCAGGTGAGCAGTGCATCCAATGATATGATTGTGTTGGCCTGGCCTTCAAGCATGTGATCAGGAGAAAATAAGACCCTTCAAATCCTAAACATGTCCTCTCCATTTTATATCCAGTAGCATGTTATACTCCCAGACTAGGGAAATTTAATCTGAATCTTAAGTCTTGTTTAGTCAAATTTCTTGTCTGAGGAATGTAACAAAACATGGAAGGGGTACTGGCACGTTACAAACACCACAGCAGGGCTATAAAGTCTTAGCTGACAAAACATGAAGCTAATGAATTGATTAATGCAGTTATCAGAGTGGGCTTACCCTTAGAAAATTCAACAGATCAGGACACTAATTTTATGTCTTCTCTGTTAAATGAGGTGTGCAAGCTTTTAAAAATTCCCCCTTCACACAGAGACTCGTATCAGCCAGAAACAGATGGGCTTGTAGAATACTTTAATCAAACACTTAAGCAGATGCTAAGAAAACTCATCAGCAGTGAACCAAAACATTGGGATAAATTGTTACCTTTTGTTTAGTTTGTCTGTGGGGAGGTCTCTCAATCATCAGTTGGATGCTCCCCGTACCTTTCAAAAAATGCTCAGGAGAAAGACGCTCTGAAGTTGTGCTATTTGCAAATTATCCAACAT
The DNA here is from genome assembly GCF_963921805.1 of Phalacrocorax carbo. Classification (NCBI taxonomy): domain Eukaryota; kingdom Metazoa; phylum Chordata; class Aves; order Suliformes; family Phalacrocoracidae; genus Phalacrocorax; species Phalacrocorax carbo. Next base: position 5,621,709 of record NC_087516.1, on the reverse strand, counting down.
TGGCAGTATCGCATTTTCACCCAGATAACATCCTTTATAATTATGTTGTTCAGGTATGGAAATCAAGGCCCTGATCCTTCAGATAGGTCCACACAACTGGAATATGTGCATGAATGACAGCAATAGTCAGAATTCAAAATAGGCAATCTTTATGAAATATTGAGGCCAAAGACTGATGAAATGGAACATTTCTCAATACAAAAGGAATGACACTGAGTCAAAGGTACTTATTAGTCTCTTTAATGCTCCTGTCAATGGACAACCCATTCCCTGTGATAATTTAGAGTAGTGTTAGGACAGGGGATAGACAGATTTGCGCAGGGAGTATTATCATGTGAGTTCATTTCCCAGATCTGCAAATTTCAGGAGATCTGGGCTAGGTTATTCATGCCTGACTCAACAGACAGTCAGATATTTTCATGTCCAAGGTTGCTGGTTTAAGATTAGGCACGTGGGCCCAAAGTGACCACACAGTGACACACTCACACTGCATATGGTCCTGGAAATGCAGTCTCACGACACAATGTTTTTGGTGGCTCAGGTTCTTTCCTACACTGCTGAGTATATAGAATGTCAGTCCATTGAGCTATAATATTAAGCAGAGCAGTAGTGCTACTGTGTTGTGATGGCCAACAAAAGACACATGAAATATAATTAAATCTTTCTAATCCAGCTATTTAATTTTCAGTGATACAGTATATCTGACTACCCAGGAGGCTACCCAGCCACGGTGAGAAAGTTTAGCTGATGACTAAGATGTCTGTAGAAACACCAGTGAAACAGTTTCAAGGAAAACTGTGTGTGTGTGTATATATATATATTATATACACACAGACACGGACTTTAGGACCCCCAGTTCTGCTGAAAATTATGGGAATGTACAAAAGTGTTATATTTGGCTCTGTGAATGCTCTAAGTCTATATTAACTTAGATTAACGCAACGTATAGTTCAAATAATTCCTGGCAGACAAAAGGATGTTGGTAAAGCTCTTCAAAATGTTGGTCAAAATCAAAATATCATAAGAAAAGTTGTTATATATTGCTCTAAGACAAACCTTTCAATTTCCACTCCCTACCAAAGAGAAAACCTTACAACTTTTTATTTTACAAGCTTCACATTTTTCAGAATTTACATCCAGTTAAGTTTGGTTCCAAAATGTCATATAGAAATTAGAAGAATCACAAAGCTCCTTGTTGATCTAATGTAGTAAAATGTTGCCAGAGGACAGGGAAGAATTAATTCCTTTAATTTTGGAAAGCAAATGGAGGAAAAGAAAGAGGAAGGACTGGCCACTCAGCAAATATTCATGAAATTGTATTTTTTCACAGCCAGCTAAAAAGAAGTGGAAACTAAAGACAAAGAAGATGTTGTGTAAGGAGAGGGTCATCAGGCTACTAAAGTCAAGTTTTGCATGGAAATTTTGCACCCTCCAAGGCACACTGGTAACAAAAAAGTGAAAGGATAATTAAATTTTAGATACCTTTCAGAAAATTTAAAACCTATCATCCTTCAATTCAAATAGTTTCTTCCCTTCCTATTCTTGTAATTTTGTGAAAGTAGTTTGCTGAATTGAGAATATCTATTTTCCCTCTTTCCTTTTTCACTGTGTTTCTCTTCTTGATATTTTCCTTTCCTTATTATTTTAAAATGCAAGACTTCTGAGAATTCTGAAGTTAAATATTTGAACTCCCTTTACAAGATCACAGGAGTTGCTTCTTTTTCATTCTGTCCTTGCTTCATTCTAATATTTAAAGTTATCATGTTGAATGGATTTTTTTGTTTTTTAATACCTAAGAAGAACAAGTGGATGGGGAAAAATAGATAAAATAAAAAAAAAATAAAAACTTGTACATAACAGGATTGTGGCTACCTCAAAAAAGCTGCATAAGAATGCTTCTGTTCATCTGTGATAAATATTATCTTTGCTTCTTTTGAGCAGCTCTACTTCCTGCTGTGAAGAGCTTAGTGGAGCTCTTAGCGGTGCAGCCCAGAGTAAAGCTCTTTGCAACTCACTGTTGCCTTAAGACGAGTAATATTCTGTTTTGAGCAGCAGCTCCACAGCCTAATTCAGTACTCCTTCTCTCTGAGCAAGGAAAAATCAGCAGAACCATACCTCTCCATTTCTCTGGAGGCAATGTGAAAATGGACCTTGGATGCTGTTATGCGGTGCCTAGGGATGGTCTCTTGTGCAATGCCTAAGGGAACTGTCTGAGAAAACGTCCGTCTTCAGTTGGTCCCATCTTGTAACTGCAGGATCTGAAAAATTTTAAAGATAAGACAGAATAAAACGATCTTTCACCAGATTTAGTCCTTTAAACTATGGGCAAATCACTTGTAAAGATAGGTCCTTTTATGGTCCTGTTAGAAGTTATTTAGTGATACAATGTTGGTGCAAAAAGATTTGCTGTGACCAAACCAGTAATATTCTGCTAATCAGCTCTAAAATGCAGAGCTGGAGGCAATTCTTTGCCTACATCAGCTGAACTAAATGTTGACCACGCAGAAGAACAGTGACCTCACTGTCTTTCTGCCATCAGAATGATTTGTTTGATTGGCCCCGAGAGTTTGCCTTTTCTCCATTTTGTGCAAAAATATGTTTGCATGAAATTATTACATTTTGTCTATAAAGAACTCTGTCTACCAATATTAATCTGGCAAAGGGCTGAAAATATAGGAGATACCCTTTTTATAACAGTGCTCAGTCCAATACAGAGAATGAGAAGCAAGACGTAACGTGCAGCCCAGCGCTTCTTGACGGCTTCACAGACGCTCTGTCATTCCGGGCTAACCCAGATATTTCCACGTGGCACAAATTGGGGCACAGAAGGATAGCAGGTAGGTGCAGACTCAACCATCCCTCCCTGTCTCTCTGCATTCTTATGTCATGATTGGATCATGAGGGAAGCAGAGGGAGATCTTCATAGACCTACACTGCTTTTAGGTTGGGATTATATTCTATGTCATGTTATCAGGGAGAGATCAGAAATGTTCCCTGGCTGTGAGCTGGAGTTGGAAGCCAGACCCATTCAGTCCAGAAGTTATTTGTACTCTTGAGCAGAGTAGATAAATAACCATCAATCACTACAACTTACCTCAGTGTCAGGACAACTTCTCTACTGCCTATCATTGTGACACAAAAGACTTTCTAAATTATGTTCTAAATACTGTTGTTCAAAGATATTTTTTCTTTCTTTGCAGGTAATTCTCTGGCCAATGTCATGCAGTAGGTGAGACAATGTCCAATGAAAACGGTTCAGTTATCCAGGAAAAGGCAGTCATCAGATGTACAGAAAAGGTTGGATTCTGAGGTAAAGCAAGCCACACATTTCTCTTTTACGCTTTCTTCCCGCTTACCCTCTTTCCTCCATTTATGCGTCAATGCTGTGTTCAGCATATCTAGGTTTATTACTCCTTCTCCATGTTATATACTTGTTTACCTAAAAGTCTATTGCCTTCATGCTGTATTATCCAGTTGGACTTCTCAGGCAGCCAATTGGCACAATGGTTAACCTTCAAAATGCACAAATCAACAAGCAAAGGACAAAGGCGGAAAGAAAGCCCTAAGTACTTGACTCCTTGCTTTAATTGCACATCTCAGGCTTTTATTTTAAATGCCCAGAGAAGTTATCTTTATTACACTGTTTAGAATAAGTGTTGCTCCCAGATTAATATCTAATTTAAAAGCAGCTATCATTTTCCCCTTGAAGAAATTGTTTTTCATAGTAACAGCCTCCAAAGTAGCTAAAAATATCCTTGCTATACAGAGCAATAAATGTTTGCAGTTATGAATGCCGTTATAGTTTATGGTGATTAAAACATGAAATAGGACTTGGTATTTTGGTCTTTGAGACTCTTGCTGTAATGTGACACAGGCAGACCTAAGAGCAAATAATGATATTTATGTTCCCTTTACCTCAGGGCTTCAAAGCGTGATGGGGATAGCTAATATCTTTTTAAAAAGAGACTTAGAAGATAGCAGATATTAGGCTTGTTATCCTCCTCTTTATCTCTACTGTGTGTTTTATTAACTATTCTGACCAACACACCACCAAAAAAGGGGTTAAGATTGTCAGTGGATGATAACATGTTCTTAAGAGAAGAGAAAACACGGGGGCATCTGTCCTTCACAGTTTTGTTTATTTTTTTTCCCTGCAGCAGCAGCATATATACAAAAAATTAAATGTGCAGGCTAAATGGGAAAGATTCCAACAAGTACCAACCTCCTGTAAATCACATTTCTTGTTTATTTTTTATTTTATTTTTTTTTCTTGTTATGTTTTTGTTTGTTTTGGTTTTAAAGGAAAAAAAATCATATATGCATAACGCAAAGAAGACTCCGAAGGACCTCTGTCAGGTTATGTTGTCAGGAGTCCTGAGCATGCCCCTATGCTAGGCAGTAACCAGCTATAAAATACACTACATAGGGAAGATGATTCTCACAGTAAGCCATTATTAAACACTCACACAGAATCCTACAAGATGCTAACACAGCTTTCTTCCAGAAATGTTCCCAGATAGAAAGTGATTTCATTATTCATCAATGCAGCTTTTACTTTGTACTGAGATGGACTAGAAAATGTTACACAGACAGACAATTAAAAGGTGATTATCCTAAAGTTCTTGCTTAATCCCTTTCAAATTTGTCATTTGACTGTGATTGTGGGAATTTTTTCATGTCTTGCTCAACAGGTCCATTTTGAACATATATTTGGTATTCAGAGAAACAAACCGTAACAAATTTCAGGCATAAGGGTTCAGTTATATTGCTGGGTAGATGTACCTGAACGTACACACCGCACACACATCCAGCGCTAGTGATAAGTGGATAGGGGCTTTATGGGAAGGGGAAAAAATTACAAAAATAAAACGTTTGATAGCTGCATAGTCACCACTAGAAGCAGCTACTTGCACTGTGGGCTACACGCCATGAATCGAATTCACTTGAAGTTGGTGGGAGTTTTTCAGCCACTGCCAGACAGCCTTGGCACGGGCCTAAAAGCACACAGTTGTGGTATTTAAAAATACTTTGAACAAGTAGAGTATTATGGCAAGAGCTTTTTTAGGCTGAGACCTACTAACTCAAGCTGTAATGAGGGAGTCAGTCATATCCGTCATCCAAATACACGTGGTCATGAAAAAGAGAAAGAGAGACACACAACACAGAAATGGGAAAGTGGGAAAGTATTAGGGTCACTTTGCAGTGTCACATGGAGAACGCCAGTCAACAGTGATGCTTTCTTGTGGCTCACACTTATTTTTATCATGTAAAAATGATACCAACCTCTTTATGTAATGTTGAAATATAAGTTAAGAAATTATTGAGCATTTAAATATAAATAGGTTAAAACAAAAGGAATTACTTTAAATAGTTTGGGGGTTTTAATGAAGCTAACATGGTTTTGAAATAATTTGCAATAATACTGAATTTCTTTTAAAAGTACATGACCATAAAATATTTCAATGTCAATTAAATTGCTTTTTCCAAATGATAGTTGTACACCTAAAGGAAAGCAAACAAGAATTTACCATCTTAAAGATGGACTTATCTCTGGGCAAGTAAGAGAATTATACTCCATTTCTTCCAAATACTGTGCTCTCGGAAGTTTGTTAATGTATTCCTCAACTTTATTTCTCTCACCCTACTCTTCCTCTGAAGGTTTTCTCAAATGTTATAAAATCACATTGACAGTAATGTTTCATGTGATGGACACCCACACAGAAAAAAAGTGGTCCAAGATTTCTGGGTACGGCTTATCAGTACATTCAAAATGCCTAGAGGAAATGGTCTTTATAAGCAAAAGGAAAAATCCTCTTTCGTGTCAGTGTCTCTGCTCATCATGATAGCAAGAAAAATAGCTACAATATCAGCACTGAAGACAAATTCATTAGAAATAGGTGGACTACATTTTGATGGATTGATTATTTTACGGTAACTAGCCAAGATTTCAAAATGTTACAAGATCAAACTGATTTTTCACTTGCCAATTTTGGTTGCAGAACATCAGCATCTGGAAAGTTTTATGCCTTTTTTTCTTTTTCTCTCAAGAGTGGCTATTGCAACTAAACTGAAATCTGGTTTGGGAGAAAATCTGAATTATTTTTAAAATATAAATAATTCATAGTTCTTGTCTCTGTTGGCTTTTTTAATTTCTGAGAATTTTTTATCTCTAAGTAATTGCAACAGACAGTGATCAATTGGCACGATGATTAGTACAATTGCAGTCATTGCTGTTAGATCATATCTTGACCTGTACAGATAAGCCATGAAATTCCAGTGTGGGGGTATGCCAATTTTTTGGTAAGGTAGATACACTCCATCCCCATAGAAACAATTCAATTTTATTGTAAAAGATTAGTTCTAGTCTGAGATGTGTTGAGTGATTTTTTTGATGCATCGCTGTGGTTCTTTGTGCTATCAGATCCATTGTGAAGAAGGCTGTGTGTGGGCAGCTAATTCTAGGAGGAGGTAGCATTTTTGTTATAAATCTCATAAGGACTAAAGCTTGTGAAAATGCCTGTCATTTACCACTTTCATTGATATGTTGAAGAGAATATCTGAAAAATATGAGTTTAACAATGTTTCAGTAAATGTTGCTGGCTCGTTCACACCCTGCCATGTTCAACAGAGTAGTTTTAGATGTTCAGGGCACCAGAAACAGGTAATCAACTCTATGCTGAACATATGCACCCTTGTTTATTGGCTTACAAACAAAAGCTTATTCTTAAAGGCAGTGCCAAAAGTGAAAGTGAATAATCTATGACTGAGAAGACAAAGAGTTTGAAAGTTAGAGTTTCTATGGCAATGCTGACTTGGACAACCTGCTACAAAAATTAATAACTTCTCTGTTCTTTTATGGTGGAGGTACAGGTAGTGAGAACGCTGGTGGGATTAACATGGAGAAACACCCACATCCTTCCTAATAAAGTCTGCTTTGATATCATACACAAGTCTGTCAAGCCTAGAATTTTGAGCACATTTAGAAAAGCAGCAAGTAAGAAGTACACAGTTAAGTACATTACAGGTTCTGTGTGTTACCCTCTCATGGAGTATAAATCAGTTTATACGCACACACGCCATCAAGCATAGTACATTTAGTTGCTGTGTAATCCCTACACTGTTTTTACTTGCAATCTTAAGGGATGCTCTTGCAGTCAGCTATAGAATTTATTCTGTTCTTTTAACCTAACTTACTTCAGTCCTCGGGAGGATTGTTTCCTGGAAATCAGTACAGAGAAAGCATTTGACAGGAGCTTACCTGGATGTAACTAGCTACTTCCTGTATCTGAGGTATGTTGCAGTGTAAAACAGGAATAAGAAACTCATTACCAGATATTTTAATCAAGATCTTGCATCATTGGTTTATCTCCAGCAAGAAAACTGTCTCCATGATCCCAGTTCTGTTAATGTTCCCAGAGAGAATTCAGTATGCACAGTGAAAGAGAGGCATGGAAATATTTATGAAGTGTGATGAAAAACATCTGAATGCCAAAAAAGCTTACACCTGTAATTTTGAGGCACACTCTGTAAGTACTGACCTCTGTACACCTCTACTTATATCTTCCCTCAGAAGTTTCTGTATGCATGCCATTAGGACAGCTCCAGAATTACATGTCTAAAGCATCTACCGTTCAAATTATCTGGTCCATCACGAAGATCTCCCTTTCATGTGGGATCTTAAAGACTATTAATTGTCCAGCATGCATTGCATCCTAGGTTACTCTATTTCTACCCACGTTTGGGAATACTTTGACATTGAAACGTATGAAGAAACATCACAGCCCACACTAGAAGGTCTTGATATCAAGTCACAGATGTGATACTAATTCACACAAGCTTTACCCATTTTAACTGACACATTGTCACTGACAGCTCATTATGATGTCCATCCAAATCTTCATATTGTGACATCCTTTCTCCCAAGGCACCTTTGTTCCCAGAACCAATGCATCTGCACTTAAACGATACAAAGAGCAGGACCTTGTCTCCCAGTGGAATTTCAACTGTGGAGTATTTAATCATAATTCTTTAATATGACAGTACTGAGAATTTGCATAATCCAACAGTAAAATGAGGACTTTCAAACTGTGAAACATCATACCCGAGACTGCTACACCTCCCACAAAAGATTGTTTCTGTAGGTTTAAACTAAGGCTACTACCATTCTGAATCTTGGCCTCTTTGAATCAGCTAGGGACCTGGATTTTTATCTGAAGTTTTCCCTCTCCTTCCCAGAAGCATCATCTGAAATCAGATGATAATTCCAAGAGCACCATTGACTTGTCAGTAGACGAGCAATAGCCCAGCACTGTAACTCCTGCCAGTAACTGCAGAGAAGAGGAACTTTTTCCTGCAGAGTAGGTTTTCTTGCATTTTAGCAGGTCCCAAGATCCGAAGCAGCCAATCTTCAGTTTGTGCTCCCTGTAACGACCCTTGCAGTCTGTTCTAGAGTGGACTATGACATTTTCCAAGGGGTGGGGGAGTGGATTTTTACCAGTGGAATGTTATTTGAGAGTATCATCAGGACCACATACATATTATCTCCACATAACCCATCTGTCACAGACAGGCAGATAAACAGTCCTTCCTCAAAGGGCCACAAAAACGTATGGGATTTGTGGACGGCTTGAACTCAGGCAGTTTGAACTACATATAGAGACATCCTTGGACGGACAGTTTTAAAATTATTCTCAGAGCTGGGCTACACCACAAGCACTGTGGATCCAGCCTGCTTCCAAAGCACCACTTCAGGTGACAGAAATAAATTACATACCTGTTTTTAAAAGTTTTTCCTGCATATAAGAGTCTATTCACCTTTCTTTAAAGGATTACAGTCTGCAAGGCAAAGCTTACAAAGACAATCCTTAAAAACACCACATGGTTTACGGTTTAGCTTGAGAGAATTGACACACCAAATAAAAGGCAAGGAAGCAGAAAAGCATGTCATTCTTGATGTAGCAAGCTGTTTTATGAAATGCAAATAAAAAATTTCAAAGTATTTTATTGTCTGAAGTGTTTTTTATTTTTATCGAATGGTAAACACTCCTACCACTTCTTGAAATGTTAGAGGTATTAAGCATTAGATATCCAGATCAAATGGAAAGGCTGCCTTATTCTTCTAACAGTGTCAGACATTGAAATAATTTTTGCCTTTATTATGTTAATATTCTCCAGCAATCTAAGCATGGATATAATCCCACTTTCCTTTATAACCTTCCTTTCTTCCTATGCCTGACTGGCTTCATGTATTTCAGGAGGAGAAGGCAATACCAATAGTTATCTCAAAGAAAACCTGTTACGGTCACCTCCAGCTGCTGGAGGTGTGATTTGAGATATGAGCTACAGTTTCAAAAGCAAAGTTGTATTGTAAAACAAGACCTTTCTGAGAGGCCTGTAGACTCACTCATGTTTGGAGTTGCCTTGCAATGTCATTAGTTTCTCGGTACCTTTTCAAGTTCTTGCAGAAGTACAAGGATGATCAAAGATACAGGACTGCATCAGCATGATGAATGTAAAATAGACTAGGGTTTTTCAGCCTGGAAAAAAGATGAGTGAAGAGGTACATGACAGATGCCATCAGTGGCACATAAAAGATAAAAAGATAACAAGTCATTCATTGTCTCTTTCAATAGAATGAAATATAAAGCAGGAAGATCCAAAATAAGCATGCATTTTCAAAGTGTATAGTTAAAATAGTACTCCTTGCCACAGGCAGCTGTGCATCAAACTTGTAGAAGTATTCAAAAGGCAATTGAAGAAGTTGAAGACATTTATAAAACAAATACAGTGCAGGCTGTTAAGTAAAGGCACTTCTGCTGGTTAGTGGGATTCTGAACAGAAATTTCCTCAGAGTGGGAGAAAACACTCCAGAAACAATCACAGTTTATTTCCCTCGCTCTTATACTTTTATCCACTTACCAAATACTGGTAATGGTGAGTGACAGAATACAAGGCTAGATGCACACTTCTTCTGATGCACTACAGCCATTCCTATAGTGCAACTGTGTGGAAAAATACCATATCTTGCCTGGGATATGTAAGGAAAAAATAACCATATTTTCATGTCAGGAATAGACTTTTCTGAATGCCTTGTAATCTGAATTGTAGTATGGAACAGTACTGAAGCATACACATTGATAAACAAGAACAAGTTAATTTTCTTATATCTGTCCTTATGTAGATTCTGTATGAAGAAATCTGACCAGAAACTTTGCAGTGTTATGGTTTAACCCCAGCCGGCAGCACCCCAGCCCCACACAGCCACTCGCTCATCCCCCACCCCCGGTGGGAGGGAGGAGAGAACCAGAAGAGTAAAAGTGAGAACTCTTGTGGGTTGAGATAAAAACAGTTTAATAATTGAAATATAATATAATAATAATAATAAAAATAACAACAATAATAATTAACAATTAAAAAGAAAATAACAAAGAGAGAGAAATAAACCCCAAGAAAGACAAGTGATGCAAATGGAAAGCAATTACTCACCACCAACTGACCAATGCCCAGCCTGTCCCCGAGCAGCGGCCATGCCCTGGCAAACTCCTGCTGGGCATGATGTCACATGGTTTGGAACATCACTTTGGCCTGTTTGGGCCAGCTGCCCTGGCTGTGCCCCTCCCAGTTTCCTGTGCACCTCCAGCCTTCTGGTTGGCAGGCCAACACGAGAAGCTGAGGAATCCTTGACTGTCTAGCAACAACTAAAACATCACTATGTTATCAACATTATCCTCATCCTAAATCCACAGCATTATACTGGCTACTAGAAAGAAAATTAACTCTATCCTAAATGAAACCAGGACACAGGTTTAAAATAAGGTTCCTTGGGACCTGGAAATACAGTCTTTAAATCCAGGGAAGAGAGGTTTTTCAAAATCTTGAAGATAGCCTTGTTGTAAAGTAGTTATCAGTCTCTAACTGAGTTTTCTTTTCCATTGCAATGACATGCAATGCATAATCCCAGGGGATGGCAGAACCAACAGAAGCCTTCTATTTTCTACCTTTAGAAATGGATGGGTGTTAGGACTTTATGGATTGGAGACCACCAACAAAGGGAACCATCAGGTGTCACCATAGCATTCAACAAGTTTATTTTCATATACTAGCTGAGGGCTGCTACCACTCAGCAACTAGACTAGCAGACTAAGGGAATGTTTTTGGTGCTGTCATCCATTCTTGCTTAAAGAAATTTGCAAGGGAACCCCCAAAATGAGATCAAATAGGTAGTCTGGTTTATGATAAAAATTGAAAGTACAGAATGAAACATCATCCCTAGTTACCCCAGTACATCATTATTTTCAAGAGAGATAGAATACATTTTTAAATTCACTTAGAATTTACTAACACTAAGGAAAGTTATAGTTAACTGAGATCAAGTAGATCTCATGCATCATTGAAAAAAAAAACCAAAATCTTGTGTTTCTCCTTTATAGACCACTGAGGCCAAATTTCTCTCTAACCAAGATAAGTCAGCGCCACCTCAGGACTGACAAAATTGCATGAGGTGAGAAGTACAAGGCAATCCCATGAGAATATTTCGTTCTGACATTTTTGCTTGATCTTTTCTCCAGTTCTCTAAGTGGTTAAATCCAGAGTATGTTAATATTGGGTTAGATTACACGCAAGCTAATTTAATTTAAAATTTTTTTTATTACCAAGTCAGTTTTGCTTCATAGTTCCTGGTCCAGCAACTGTCTGTTATTTGGCTGCCTGCAAGGCAAGTAGAATTTGAATAATGGCTAAGTTGAAGGCACAGTCAATGAATGGCAATATATCTCTTCCTATGAATGTAAGTTCATAGAATCATAGATTCATAGAATATCCTCAGCTGGAAGGGACCCACAAGGACCATCGAGTCCAGTTCCTGTCCCTGCACAGGACACCCCAAATTCACACCACGGCTCTGAGGGCCTTGTCCAAGTTCTTCTGGAATATCGCCACGCTGGTGCCGTGATGCCTCCCTGGGGAGCCTGTGCCAGGGCTCCACCACCCTCTGGGGGAAGGACCTTCTCCTAATGCCCAGCCTAACCCTCCCCTGGCACATCTCCCCGCCATTCCCTCGGGGCCTGGCGTTGGTCACCAGGGAGAAGAGACCAGCCCTGACCTTCCTCCCTCCCCGTGGGAGGGAGCTGCACAGCACCATGAGGGCTGCTCTCGGCCTCCTCTGCTCCAGGCTGAACGAACCAAGGGATTTTAGCCACCTCTCATACAGCTTCCCCTCTAAATCCTTCACCAACCTTGTGGCCCTCCTCTGGACACTCTCCAGTAGCTTTATATCCTTAATGTACTGTGGCACCCAAAACTGCCCACAGCACTCGGGGTGAGGCCACACCAGCGCAGTGCAGAGCGGGACAATCTCCCACCTCAACCAGGTGCAATGCAGTACTTGATAGGTGCAATACAGGTCCCAGTTGTCCCTGTTGCTGCCAGGCCTTGTTGTTGGCTCATGTTCAACTTGCCATGGACCAGAACCCCCAGGTCCATCTCTGCAGACCTGCTCTCCAGCCTCTCGTTCCCCAGCCTGTCTGTACAGCCAGAGTTGCTGTGCCCCAGGTGCAAAATCCAGCACTTGCCCTTGTTAAACTTCAACAAGAAGTTGGTGATTGCCCAGCTCTCCAGTGAGTCCAGATCCCCCGGCAGGGCCTCTCTGCCCTCCAGAACGTCAGCAGCTCCTCCCAACCTTGTGTCACCAGCAAACTCAACTAGCATTCCTTCCAGTCCTGCATCCAAGTCAGTTATGAAGAGATTAAAGAGTACCGGCCCTAAGATGGATCCCTGCAAACCCCCCTCGTGACCGGCTGCCGGCCCGATGTAACCCCATTTACTGTAACCCTTTGGGCCCGACCCGTCAGCCCGTTGCTCACCCGCTGCATTGCGTGTTTATCCAGCCGTGTGCTGGGCATTTTGTCCAGGGGGAGGCTGTGATAGACAGTATCGAAAGCTTCACTGAAACCCAGAGAGATCACATCGGCTGCCTTCCCTTGGTCAGCGGGTGGGTGATCTTGTCATAGGAAGGAATTAAGTTTGTTAGGCAGGCCTTTCCCCTCGTGAACCCGTGCTGGCTGGGACCAATGACTGCGTTGTCTGTCAGGTATTTTTCAGTAACTCCCAGATTAATCTTCTCCATAATTTTGCCAGGCCCAGCAGTGAGACTGACGGGTCTGTAGTTACCAGGGTCATGCCTGTTGACCTTCTTAAAGATTAGGACAACTTTTGCCAGCTTCCAGTCAACTGGGACCTCTCCAGGTTCCCAAGAGCACTGAAAAATCATTGAGAGAGGTCTCACTATGACATCAGCCAGCTCTTTAGGTACCCTCAGGTGGATCTCATCAGGCCCCAACCACACATAGGGATCCAGCTGGAGCAGCAAGTACTACACAAGTTTGGGGTTGATTGGGAGTTTATCATTCCCACAGTCATGGTTCTCTAGCCCAGGGCTCTGACCTTGCTTCCACTGGTCATGTAGTTTGATTTTTCACCTTATTTCTAGAAGGTGCCTGCTCAGCCAAGCCAGCCTTCTGCCTCGCCTGCTTGACTTCCTATATTTTGGAATTGTCTGCTCCTGTGCTCTTAAGAGGTAGTTCTTAATAAACAGCCAGGACTGATGGACCCCAGCACCTTCAAAAGCTTTTTTTGCAGGGGAGCTTACTAAGTAGTTCCCCAAGCAACCTGAGGTCTGCTTTCCTTATGTCCAGAGGTGAGGTCTTGCTGGCAGTTTTCCTTCTGTAACCATAGATTTTAAACTTGACTGCTTCATGGTCACTGTGACCCAAGTGGCTATCAATCACCGCTTCACCCACAAGACCATCTCTGTTAATAAGCAACAAATCAAGGAAGGCACCTTTCCTGGTCAGTTCCATTAGTACCTGTACCAAGAAGTTATCATTGAGATGGTTTAGGAATCTTCTGGACCTGTTTGTCCCAGCCGTGTGGTATTCCGAGTTGCCACCTGGCAAGTTTAAGTCCCCCCTAAGGACAAGGGCAGACGACTTAGAGGCATCCCTTAGTTCCTTAAAGAAGAACTCATCAGTATCATCATCCTGGCTGGGTGGTCTATAGTAGACTCCCAGGACAACATCCGCTTTATTTGTCTGTCCCTTAATCCTTACCCAGAGGCTCTCAGCTGTGCCATCGCCAGCTGCAAGCTCCATGCATTCCAGTTCCTCCACTACATACAATGACACCACCTCCACCTCGCCTGCCCTGCCTATCCCTCCTGAAGAGCCTGTAACCATCCATCGTGGCACACCAGTCACAGGACTCATCCCACCTGGTTTCACATATGCCAATGATATATCTCTGGGTCTGGGCCAAGGCTTCCAGCTCCTCTTGCTTATTCCTCATTCTGCACGCATTTGTGTAGAAATGGTTCAAGTGTGATTTATTGTGCCCATTACCACATGGAGCAGTCTGAAGAGTCTCACTAGCACGCAGTTCCTCGAACTTTGGCATGCCAAACCATTGCTCATCACTAACCAACCCGGTATTGCCCCTTTCCCTCTTCTAATCTAGTTTAAAGCTCTATCAATCAACCCTGCTAGTTCCTGAGCAAAAAACCTTTTCCCCTTCTGAGAAAGGTGCGTTCTATCAGATGTCAGTAGGCCTGGTGATGAATAGACCATCCCACGACTGAAATCCCCAAAGTTCCACTGATGACACCAGCCTCGGAGCCATGTGTTGATCAGCTGGGTCTGGCTGTTCCATTTGATATTCTTCCCTGCTACTGAAAGGATCAAAGAAAATACTACCTGAGCACCTGATCCTTCAACCGACCCTTTTGATTGCCTTTGGACTTCTCTTTGCTACCTCTTCTCTGCTGACACGAAGAACTAGTAGGGGGTAATAGTCTGAGGACCTTACCAGACTAGGGTCCATCCCAGAAGGACCTTCTTCCACATCATCATTTGTCTGCCTGTCCAATTCCAGGGCCTCATACCTGTTGTGTACAGGCTCCTGGAAAGGTGAGGCAGGCTGAGAGTGGATTTGCCTGCCACAACAAGCAGCAACCTGCTTCCATCCTCCCCCGTCTCCTCCTTCTGCCTGGTGGTGAGGGGGTAAGGGATCCTTCGTCTCTTGTGCCATGGTTGGCTGATGCATCTGCCTCAGGGATGGTAGAGAACTATTCCACCCATCAACCTCCTTCTCTGACTCCTTGATACTCCTCAGCCTGGACACCTCCCCCAAAGCTTTGTCACCAGGCTGAGCATCTCCTTTACTTGGGCACACCTCCCACAGGTGAGCTCACTGCTGCCATCAGACACTGCCCTGAAAGTCAGGCACACCCTGCAGCCTGGGACCTGGACAGCTACATGTTCTGCATCACTTCTCGCAGCTGGAGGGGCCGTGACGGACACTGAGGGCACAGCTTTTTGCCAGGTGGATACCATGGCCCCTGCTGTTCTCGACTCCTTGCAAGTGGGTTGCAGCCTCCGTTTGAAGTGGCAGCGCCCTCGCCGCACACCCTGCTGATGTGAAATGCTAAGCCATGCCCTGGCTGATGCCCCATGACCTGTTTGCCTGTCCTGGGCACTCAGGATCCCTAGGGGCCATTTAAATTTCCCATGGTTTCTCCTGGCAATGTCCCCAATGCATCAGCCCTCCTTGCAAGATCTCCTTGCTCCCATGAGGTCTTCTGAACCCCCTGGTTTCCCAGGCTCCAGGAACCCTCTGTTTCCTCATCAACACTTGCTCAGATGCAGAACTTACCATTGCCACCACTGTGCTCCTCACCAACTGATAGTTAAACAACTATCACCTGTAACCTGCATAATACAAACACTGCTGGCAGATCCATTGCTCAGTGTCAGAACTCGACAGCTTTCATGTGGATAATCTTTAGCTAAAATAGGTTCTTCAGGACTGAAAACAGATAACTGGTAGAACTGTTCTCACCTTGTTGCAAAGAAAATTGGGACACAAGTCCCAGTATATAAGGGTCAAAGTACCCTTATGTCTTAAAAAATTCACCATTTATAAGGTAACTGTACTCAGACTAGATTTATCCTCTATAAGGAGGGTACCAGCACCCTGGAAAACCTGGAGATTTTGGCTGAAGTATTCTGTAATTACCCAGGGAATTCAGCAATCAAGATCAAGCATCTTTAACATGGCTTATTGTCATATGACAATATCAGAGGAAAACTACCCCAGCTGGAACAAAAAATAAATATATGTATCTCCACTGCTCTGTGGAGTTGTTCAGGTAGGTGTCCAGCTACAGAAAGTGATAGCCAATTATGTAGTAAATTGCTGTGAATGTGTGTCTGAGGTGTTCTCAATGTCACATAATCAGAAAATGCACCAATAAGTGATAGAATTATTGGACCTAATAAAGAAGCATTAGCTGAAGTTCCATGAGCCAAATTGCACAGGAAGATAAATCATCATGAGCTACCCTTTGGCTCAAAGAACATCTTTGAATTTATGAACTGTCCAGCTATCAACTCAAAGCTAACTCTTCAGGCTCACATAAATTGGAGATATGGGAAACGATAGACGTGCTCTTTCAAAATTACTCTGTTTGCGTGTGTCTGACTTAAAGCATCTCAAAGATTTCTGATGAGAAAGAGGGAGTTTATTCTTCTAAATACCCTGCACTGTAAAGCTAGAGCTAGGCCCAAATGACTGCCTACAACATTTTTCAGCATTACTGTAATGAAAGAAACTACCAGAAACTAGCTTATCTGTGTCAGTACTAGGAAGGCCGAATAGTTCAGAGGCCTTACAATGATTGCTCATATATCTTCTCCCTCTTCCTCTCACTTTTTCTGCAATTTCTCCTCTTGCTCATTTAATGTATATCTTTATTTAATAGTTATGGAGTGAGGAGAGCTCCATTCAAAGTTTAAGTTTCTACATCAAAATACAGAAAAAAAAGTCATATGGCCAGCTCTGTGCTCTCTGGCAAAAACACAAAATACTGAATTCAGACCAGGGTGTCCCTGGATAAAAACTTGGTCTTCCATGTTCATACAACATGGGAGGCTCAGTCTCGTCTCACTACTCAGTGGACAGATACTTACAAAGTTGAAGTGACAAATAACTCCCTTGGCATTCATAGCAGATGCTTATGGATTAAGGTGAACTATGCTGACAATATAATTCATGTTTATACAATACCTTACCACATGGGATGTGTTTACGTTTATAACTATGTCAGGATCTGGAACATCAGTTAATGTGAAAATTATGCATTAAGGTTTGGTTAATACAGTGAAAATATTAGATAGGTGGAGTGAAAAAGTAGATTTAGATTTTTCAGTACAGTCTCTAGAGGCAGTTTAAATTTTTTTAATTAGTAGCTACATTATTAATAATTTGGTGTGCTTTTGTTATGAAAATAGTTAGATAAAACACATTGATACAATGAGGAATTGACCTGTTCTCCATTCTTTGTTTTTATTGCAAAGCTATTTATTACAAATAGCCTTGCTGTAACTTCTTGTATTAGTATCTTTACTACATATAACCAAGGCTGTTCATGCCACTATGCTCATCAACATCCTCTGACCATGAAGGTTTTAAAGTCTTTCCAGGAGGAAAAGTAGTAGTTTTCTGTACATGGAACTTAAAGTATAGTACTGCCTTGCAAGACAGAAAAAAATAACTTTCTCTGGGTTGACTTGCTTCGTCATAACATCCTCAAGACATACCGTTCGAGCAGTGAAAATATTTCTCTACTGATCTTGAAACATAACCAGTTATACAAGCTTATAGAAGCTTTTTGAGGATGTGGGGTTTGAAGAGATCTTGTGACTAATACTGCCATCTGTAGAACACAAAGGAATGAGTCCAGATGGCATCTTGCCAAGTTTGGTAGCTGCTAATGAAACCTGTGGGATGTCCATAATTCAGGTATCTGCACAGATATGCATTATTTTGTTGTAGTACCTGTTACTCATGAAAATCTGTTCAAAGGAAACAAAATGTCAGTGTCTAAAATAGTCCATAAGCAAAAGTTTAAGATGTAGATTGTAAGAATATGTCTGAAAGAAAAATAAGCTACACTAGAAGTGCCTATTGCAGGCTTAATAGTAATGAAGAGTTTATTTGACACAAATGAAGCTGCAACATAAATGAAAAAGCTTCTTAGAAAAGGCAACCGCCAAGTAGAGCGTCCTGGCAAATGCACGAGAGGCAAACAGGAAGGGTCAGTGGAATCTAATCAATCTGTGCCAGTCTCGGCCATTATGCCAACTGGTCATTAGCAGCGTAAGGTCTTTCTACTTTTAAGTCAGTCTAGTTTTGATTATGTTGAATAATTTTTGTATCAACCTATCAGAATAATTTTATATAGAAAGTCTTGCTGTTTCACCATTATTCCCTCTGATGGGCACATCCCTTTAGAGACTCTATGATAATCTGCCACTGCTCACCACTTATTTTTCCCCTATTTCTTTAATCCCATTTACCTTCAAACAAGAGTAAAAGTGAGTTTGGGTTATTTAGAAAGAAAATAATGATTTTGTAATCTCAGGGCTAGCTTGCCCAGCTAGAGGGGAAAACCATGGGAACCCAAACCTCTACCAGTGCGATTTACCTGATGATTAGTTCATGTAACACAGATATTTACAAAAAGCTCTTTAACAAAGACTGAACAAAGTCTGAGCTAGCATCCTAACTGCCAAGTCATAGGAATTTGACTCCAAGGTATGCAAATTATTTTTTGTGCAATATTTCTTTCAAAAACTCTGCAATTCCCTGTTTGCATGCACACATGCATCCTCAAGATCAATGCAACATGAATGTGTTTTATTCACATTTTATGTAATCCCAGTTTTTATTTACAGTTGATGGATAGCTAATACCAATCTTTTTGCACTCATGCTAGTACATAAAGTCACAAACATAAAACAAGTTCCTACATAGAATTCTAAATCCTAGAGAATTAAAGAATTCCCTTCAAAAATAAATTCAATTACAAGGCAGTTGAAGTCAGCCTAGGGTTATAAAACATGCATTATGTTTGCTAAAGCTGATTATGATTGCTAAACCTGATTTTAAAGGGGCAATTCAGTTTTATTTACCTTTTTTAACAAAAGATCCTTGTGATACAGAATATTTTACCTGGAAATTGTGACCCTTGCCTCTTAAATGGAATCCAGTGAGAGAGAAACCCTCTTCTGAGTTAACCACAGTCATATTTAATTTATTGTTGGGCTTTATAATAATATTTTCTACCCATTATTAATTTGTAATTAAGCAGCAATGAGTAAAAATTATTGCAAGGTTTCATTTCTGCCCCAGTTAACATTTTAGATTTTGCCTTGGGGTCTTCATTACAAGTAAGTTGTCAAACTAAGTGATGTGGCAAGTTATCTATATTTAGCAACCTATAATTTTAGCTTGTGTTTTACTGGTTGAAGACATGAGCAACCGACATCACTTCAGACAGCAGGAAAGAAGAATGAACCAATATAAAAATCCCCAATAGCATGCATTAATCTTCCCTGACTAAAACCCTCTGCCTGGCCTTTCTTTGAAAAGGCAAAGATTTTCAAACTGATTAAACCAGAGACAAGCCTTTTTTGCATATGTTTTGAACAAAACTCAAAAGTGCCCTAAACTTTAGTCTTAAACTTAGCTGTGATCAGGTTCTTCTCAGATACTGTCATGTACCAGTATGGAATTCTTCCAATTTTACTCCATATTGCTCGAAGTCTGATCATCTTGGAGTCCAGTTTTTATAAATCACAAAATATGCTTGCATTTACTTGATTTCATTGGATGTTCTAAAACTGTTCCTGAAAACATGATTCTGGCTATGCTACTAAGTTTGGTAGAGTTTTGCTGTTAGAAATAAGGCATGGTACATGCACATTGCCTACTCAGGCTAGACATCTGTTAGGAAGAGTTTCTACAGCACCTTGAAAAATTAATCAGCTTTTTCCTTTTTCTGATCACTGCAACTGTGTTCTTCCATATTTCTTACTTATTTCAATGGACTTCTAAAATACAGAAGAGCTCACAGAGAATGTCGCAGTGGATAAAGTCAAAGGTAATAAATCAGAACAAAGATATGGTAGGTAAAATGTAAGCAGAAACATAGCCAAACCAACCTTGATGCCCAAGAAGCTAAAAATCAGTGTAAAGGTTAAAAGCAACTGTTAAGACCTAGAGGGAGAGCATAAGAACTAGAGAAGTCAACACTAGCCTGATTCATCTTAGGTCACTGCAAGCTCCACTCTTGCCTTGAATATCACATGTAGTGAGTTAATAAAAGACTACATCTGTACTCAACAGTTTCCCAAGCTGCTAAAAGGATTTTACTCAGTGCAATTTGGTCAATACAATTCCCGTCAGAAATTTGCTTACAGAACTAACTAAATTTGGAAGTCAGTTTAAAAGTCTCATTTCTGAGACCAGAGACCATGGTTTAGACCCAGTGTTATACTATAGTTATTCCAAACAGAAAGAAGTTGTTCCATTTAAGACACTAATAAAAGCAAAAAATCTTCATTGGCTCAATAGCAGGACATAACGCTATCCAGTCAGTGTGGCTTACTGAGCACAAAAGTCTTACTGTGAAGGGACTGATTGGCATAAAAATGAATTAAAATTAGTGCTGGCTGAAGTATTTTTGAGGTGAAATCTGACTTCTTTGTCCCTCTGTCCAGCTGGAGACAGATTATATTCACTCTTGATGTCAAAGAATACTACAAGAAAGACCGTTAAACATAGAATTAACATTGCAACAGTTTTGCACATTATGACTTCCAACTAGTATAAGCTGACAGGCACCTGGGAGTTCTGCAGCGATTTCCAAATACTAATTTTAATACTTCGTAATAAAATTGTTTATGTGATGTGTTGGCATAATTGCTTGCAGATACAAATTAAGAAGTTATTTCCTGAGCTGTGAAGAACTGAAATCCTCTGGCATAAAAGTAGGAGTAAATAAATACTACAATGTATTTTGTAGAGCATTTTAATGCATTATATATCACACATCAGAAGAAATGCACTACTTCTCTTGCTTTCCTGGATTCACTCCTAAAGATAGGGTTACTTTCTGCTGACCTAAGCTGCAATCCACTGTCCTGAACCTAATCCTTTGTATTTTATCTCTATACGTCCCACCAAGTGCATGAAATAAGGCACTGAATCATATTGGTGACACTTGCAAAAAAAAAGCTTTATAGCTAGAACTGCATAGGGCTAAGGCAAAACAATGAGCACCATAACATCTCCCTGAAGTCAAAGTGCTCTTGCCAACCCTTTTTGCCAAATGCCAGTTTATTATTCCAAAAGATTCAGAGCAAGTGGGGTCCTGTGACACACACAGAAGGTATCTCCTCTCCGTGACACAGATAATGTTTAACTCTCCTGATCAACCTAGCTGCAAGGACCTGAACACGTCTTCATAACATGTTTTAAGACTTTCATGAACATACTACTAATATTACTGTTTCCCCAAGGTTCCCATTGCCCCTGAAGAATCCCTTTCAAAGGGCGTATCTTTGGCCTTAAGTTTGCTTCAACCCATCACAATCAGTAGAGGTATCACTAAATATCATTTTACAGAGGAAAATTAGGACATTCCACATATTCAGTAATGTCACATGTATTTCTAGGCTTATTTTTTTGGCTGTCTGAACTAACGATTCAAATAACAGCTTATTTATGGTAATAACCTGTATCTAAATTGCTTTTTATAGTTATTTGATGTTTTCTAACAAATGTATTAAACCAGGGAAAAAAAGATTAATCAAATATATTCTCATACATGTTATTTTACTCAGATCATAAAAAATTGAACACATTACCATGAATTAAACATTAGATGCACTTTTCCTTTTAATTCTGCATTTGCTATTAGGCTTGCTAAGACAAGAATCATCGGATACAAAGGTGTTAGGAGGAAAATAATTATAATTAAGCTTAATATAGCCAGAAGGCAACACTTCATTACAGCAGAAAAATTTCATGTTAATGAGAAGGAACATCTTCTGAAATAGCCAGTTTCACAGCTTTAAAAAAAAAAAAAAAAAGAAAAACTCCTTTCCTTCTAGGGAAACAAAAAAAACACAAAAAAGTTATTTTCCAAGTTCTAGACCTACATACAACTATTGTATTTGGATTCCTGTGCTTTCCAAACAAGAATACCATATCACTTTTCTGGCATTAGACTAGGACTTCAGGTATATTTTTCTTGTAGGCATCACATTAAGAACCATGCTATTCTAAACCCTAGTTGTCACTTCACTTTGCAGATTTCCTTTTTGGGTATTACTTTGAAGACATATGCTTAGCAGTAGTAAATGATTCATACTTTGGAATGCTACTACAGGCCATATATCCACAAACATCAGCCCCTACCATCAACCTTTACTTGGTTCCCTGATGTTATAACTTATAAACATAGTGCTTTGTATGAATTCTTGCTCTCTCAATACTTCCACTATTCCCACATTAAGGTACAATGTTGTTACCCTTACTGCATATGGAATTCTCTTAATTTGTTCAGGGGGGTGGGGAGGTGGGGGGGTTTATTTTTTTTTTTTTAGATTTCAACATGGATTCCTCTTACAGTTTTCTTTCCTAGATGAAAGATCTTTTAAGATGGTCACACTGTATTTTCACCTTCATCACTTAATGGATTCAGCCCCCAAATGTCACTGTTGATGTTAAAACATAATGCGAGTTTCAATAAAGCTGGGAGATTGTAAAATCAGCTGGATACGCACTTCAGCACTCAACAGGCATTTTTAATTAAAAAAAAAAAAGAAACAGAGTGAAGAAGTTCCAATACCAGATACTGGAGAGACCTATAACAGACTGTTCAAGTCAAGTGAATTGTCAGAGATACTTTTTATCCATGTCAGGCCCTTTTTTTTTTTTTAGTGTTTGCTTCTTCCTCTGCTATCAGCAGTCTCAAAAACATACAGCTGAAAACAGGCAAACCCCACCCCACCCCCCTGCCCCCCGAAATAAACCAGCATGATTATTCTCTGCAGCGCTTAGTGCATTTTCAACAGTATCAATACCTCTTGGACCCATTCGGAGCTAAAAGGCATACTGTATTTTGCATCAGGCAGTACATCAGTTTGAACCTGCCTATAGGCCATATGCATGATCCAATAACTATGAGATATATACCCTATTACTAGACTACTACCTTGCCAGAAGTGCATGAAACCCAACTGGCCACTGCCAGTCCACGTGAAATATATTCTATCTTGGAAATTCATTGGATCAAAGAAATTGCACTGACAGTTGCATTTAACCTGAATATTGCATGTTGTGTCAACTTGGCCAACACACTTTTCCAATTACATTATATGACTAGAGTCAGTGAAACTGTTTAGTAAGCAAAACATGTGCCTACACCTTGAAAAATGTTGGGTGTTTAGCTGGACTTGAAGCAAGTAAACAGGGAAGAAACTAAAACAATTGCTTAACCACATTCTGTTCAGAGCACAGCAAAGAAAAAAAAGTGCTATGATCCTGGCACTCAGCATGTGGCTAGGAACCCAGAGACAGTGAGAAATTTTCATCTTGGCTGAAAATCCCTTCTCAGTGGTGCTGGTGGGGATAGTAGAATTATACCCAGCTTTTACTTGAGCAAAACCATGAAGCATCATGGATGACAGGACATACAAACTGAGACTACATGGTTAATACAAGAGCTGGTATAGAAGAGGACCACAGCTGGCATAGCCAAGGGCCACAGATAAGTCGTCTGAGACCGACCTCAGCAGTCAGCAAAACAGCAGGGTACAGAACACAAAGACTGGAGTACATAAACCCTACAATACCTGCAACAACCACACTTACTGCATCAGGAGTCTCGCATAGAGAGTGCCTGAAGGAGGATCAAAAGGGGAACCTGCCCTGTTACAGACCATCATCTAGGTCATGGATGAAGTTGTTAAATAATTGCAACCTAGTATTGACCCTGAGAAAAAGATCACTTGACCACCTCCTGATTAAAATTCAAAATATTGATAATTACTCTTTCAGTTCAGCTAGTTCACATTATATTCACAAATCCATCCATGAATCTCCAGCTTGACAAAAAGGATTCTATGGAAGACCATAGTTAATTTGTTGAATTAAAGATGTCAAGGTGAAGGACACCAAAAAAAAAAGCTTAGTCAGGCACAGTTTATACTTCTACACCCACAGTGCCCATAGGCAATAACCTTCCCTTTCCTCATGTACCTGAAAATGGCTTCCAAGACTACTTGTTATCACAGACTGGCAGGGGTTAGAAGTGACCTCTGGAGCTCATCCCATCCAACCCCTGCTGGAGCAGGCACACCCAGAGCAGGGGGCACAGGACCGCGTCCAGGCAGGGTGTGAATGTCTCCAGGGAAGGGACCCCACAGCCTCTCTGGGCAGCCTGTGCCCCTGCTCTGGCACCAGCGCAGGGAAGGGGTTTCCCCTCATGTTCAGGGGGAACTTCCCGTGTTCCAGCTTGTGCCCGTGGCCCCTTGGCCTGTCGCTGGGCACCACTGAAAAGAGTCCGGCCCATCCCCCTGACACCCGCCCTTCAGATATTGATAAGCATTGATGAGATCCCCCCTCAGTCTTTGCTTCTCCACACTAAACAAACTCCAAGTCTCTCAGCCTTTCCTCCCAAGGGAGATGCTCCAGTCCCATGATCATCTTTGTAGCTCTCCGCTCAACTTGCTCGAGTAGTTCCCTGTCCTTCTTGAACTGGGAAGCCCAAGACTGGACACAGCACTGCAGATGTGGCCTCACTGGGGCAGAGCAGAGGGGCAGGATAACCTCCCTTGCCCTGCTGGCCACACTCCTTTCCATGCACCCCAGGACACCGTTGGCCTTCTTGGCCCCAAGGGCCTGGTGCTGGCTCAGGGTCACCTCGCTGCCCCCCAGCACCCCCAGGGCCTCTCAGCAGAGCCGCTCTCCAGCAGGTCCCCCCCAGCCTGTGCTGGTGCAGGGGGTTGTTCTTCCCCAGGGGCAGGACCCTGCACTTGCTCTTGTTGAATTCCCCGAGGTTCCCCTGGGCCCAGCTCTCCAGCCTGCCCAGCTCTCACTGGATGGCAGCACAGCTTCTGGTGCATCAGCCGCTCCTCCCAGCTTGGTATCGTCAGCGAACATGCTGAGGAGACTCTCTGTCCCTTCGTCCAGGTCATTGGCAACTATGTTGACTAAGACTGGACCCAGCACAAACCCCTGGGGAACACCACTAGTGACAGGCCTCCAACCAGACTCTGCACCATTGAGCATGACCCTTCTGAGCTCTGTTGTTGAGCCAGTTCTCAGTTCACCTCACTGTCGTTTCATCCAACCCACACTTCTGAAGCTTATCTATAAGGATGTTATGGGAGATAGGTAGTGCCAAAAGCCTAACTGAAGTCAAGGTCAACAACATCCACTGCTCTCCCTTCATCTACCCAGCCAGTCATGCTATCAGAGAAGTGTATCAGGTTGGTCAAGCATGATCTCCCCTTGGTAAATTTATGGTGACTACTTCTGGTAACCTTCTTTTCCTCTACATACCTGGAGATGACATCTAGAATGCACTGTTCTATCACCCTTCCAGGACTGGAGGTGAGGCTGACTGGAATATAGTTTCCCAGGTCCTCCTTCTTGCCCTTTTTGAAGACTGGAGGGATACTGACTGCCATTGACTACCCTCCAGTCCTTAGGCACCTCTCCTGTCCTTTGTGATCTTTTAGAGATGGAGAGCAGCTTAGCAAGAGCATCCACCGGCTCCCTTAGCACTCATGGGTGCATCCCATGAGGGCCCATGGATTTGTGAGGATCCAGTTTGCATAAATGATTCTATCATCATCATCATCAACCAAGGAGAAGTATTCCTTTCTCCAGATTTTCTCACTCACCTAGAATAGAAAAGAATCATTAAGGTTGGAAAAGACTTCCAAGATCATTGGGTCCAACTATCAACTCAATGCTACCATGCTTCCTAAACCATGCCCTGAAGTACCATGGTTTTTGAACACCCCCAGGGATGGTGACTCTCCCACCTCTCTGGGCAGCCTGTTCCAGTGCCTGACCACTCTTGCAGTAAAGACATTTTTCCTAATATCCAATCTAAACCTCCCCTGATACAACTTGAAGCCATTTCCTCTCATTCTATTGCTTGTAACTTTGGAGAAGATACCAACACCCACCTCACCACACCCTCCTTTCAGGTAGCTGAAAAGAGCGAGAAGGGCTCCCCTCAGGCCCCCCTTCTCCAGGCTAAACCCCCCCAGCACACTTGTGCTCCAGACCCTGCCCCAGTCCCACTGCCCTTCTCTGGACACGCTCCAGCCCCTCAAGGCCCTTCTTGTCCCGAGGGGCCCAAACCTGAGCCCAGCATTCGAGGTGGGGCCTCACCAGTTCCGAGCACAGGGGCCCCATCCCTGCCCGGCTCCTGCTGGCCACACCAGCGCTGACACAAGCCCGGGGGCTGGTGGCCTCCTTGGCCACCTGGGCACTGCTGGCTCATATTCAGCCTGGTTTATTGTTGTCATCTTGTGAGGCAGCTAAGGCACCTTTGTCACTGCTCTGGTTGGCCTGGCTCATTCCCCTGTCGGATGTGATGGCATTAGCGTTGCCACTTTGGACCCACCCCCCAAGTTATACAGCTTTCCAAGGAACTGAAGTTCAGTTTAACTGAAGTTTGTTTTCCTTCATGTACTTTTCTGATGTCGCCACTTTCCCCAGCCCCTAACAAGATGAGCACATCTGCCATTTTTCAGTCACTAATAACTTCCTTATCTCCATCAGTTGGTTCCTAATATTATTGAACACTCTGAAACAATCATAGCACTACCCTAAGGGATTTAAGTTTTACACAGAAAAATCTTCCCCATCAAAAGATTCCCTAAGATATTATATCCTTCCACCCAGCTGGTCTGCAGATATGCCAGATAATATTAAGGTTAAAAATTCTTATTCACTACCTATGCTGTTCAGTAATGCAGCCTTTTCAGATATACACCATCCTCAGATTAATAGAGTTTATGGAGCAATAAAGAAAGCTATACCCAAGTAAGTATGTTTTTTCTAGAAGCACACGCAGAACTCAAGACATGAGTGCCACATCATCATTTCTAGACAGGGAATACCTTTCCTATCATTATTTAGAAAAGTAGCTAATTCTTCTCTGATGCACTGCAAAAGGGGAAAACCCACCTGCTTATTTATTCTAGTTAGATTTTCTTATCCCTTTTCATACCTCTAGCAAGTAGAATTCAGGGCAGCAGGAAATACTACTTAAGCACCTATTAAAACCTCACATGTAAAAAAGATTTAGATAAATCAAGATTAAGTCATATCTTGTAAACACAGAGCTACTCCATATTCTGTAAGGTAGTGCATATCATAGATATCCGGGCAATTCAGAAATATCTCAGCACCAGCAGAAAACAGCTATGACGGTTACTGCACAAGAAGAGGTGTTACATGCTACTCCATAGCAAACTAGAACTACATGAATTACTAGCATAGGAAATAAGGAGAAAAGAACAGGGGACAGGAAAAAAAAAAATAAACTTCAAGAAATTATAGATTTAGAAGGCTACATTTCAATACCTGACTTCTATAGTTCTTCATCTTGAACCTTCTCCTACAAGAGCATTATACCCAAGGAATTTCTAAGCAAATATAGATTTTTTAAAAAATTATCTTTTTTTTTTTGGGGGGGGGGGGGGAAACAGGACACACAAACCCAAACCACCAACCCCATAGAAGTACTTAAGCATGTCTAAATTTAATCACTCTTCTTCTCCTCTACCAGTATCCCTAAGCTCTCCAGCACTACTTCAATGAGCTGCTCTGTATTATATAGGGACATAGACTTCTCCCACTTCCAGCAGGCTTTAATTGCTAATTAGCCCTTAATTAAAATGAGCTGCAGCTGGTTTGAGACACTCCCCTCTCCCCAACCCCAGTGCCCTGTTTCTAATTTCAGAACTAATAAAAATTCTCACAAGCCAGCCTGGTCTGGGTATTTTTCTTGAGAGAGTCTATTCAGCATTTCTTTGGTGCTCTTTCCCTCCTCTCCTCTGTTTGTCTTCTAAGTATATACTTTTAAGAATAGCTTTTTCTTCTTGGTTCCCCCTCCCCCCCCCTCCCCAGTTGTTCTTTGCTGTTTAGGAAGTATTGCTGCAGTGCTTTTTTTTTTTTTTTTCTATTTCTTATAGCTTGGAAACTTATTTCAGTTGTTGATTTGATGAGGCTTTAGGTTCCAATAGACTGAAAGGCTGACAATAAAAGCTTGCTAAAGGACAGTGCAGATGTTTTAACATGTTTCCCAGATACTGCTGCCAATGCATTTTAGCTGAAGCTCTTGATGTCTGTTCTTCCTGACTTTCCACTCTATTGAACCAAATTCCATTTGTGTTTTGTGATGAGGACAAACATTCATAAAGGATAAAGCTAAAGCTCTCAAACTCAATTTGACCTTTCCTGGATTTGCGTATGTCTGCAGAGATGGAAAGGCTGAGCAGCTTCTTAACTGTCTTTGTGACTGTGTCTCATCATGTTTCTGAATATATATCACTGAACATGCCTCATTGCAGCTTCCTTGTACTTGCTTCCTTGTTATATTCCTGAGTCACCCTCCCAAAAGTTAATCTGATACAAGCTAAGAAAGACACAAAGCTCTCCAGGCAGTGCTTTGAAATGGGTATGGTACTAAACAAACAATATCTCTGAGCATAATTTTAAAGAAAAAGAATTTGAAAGGAAAAATAAGAGAAAAAAAGAAGTATATAGATATGTTCACTTAGTTCTGAGAGAGCAACCTGAAGTCATGGCTTACTTCTTCCATCAAAAAAACATGACAATTATTTTCCACTTAAATATAACCAATAATAGAATTCAGTCCACAGAGCATGAGAGGCAAAAGAAGATGAGACATTCTCTCCAGAGAAGTAGATCTTAAGTGGCATGTAATGTTGAAATACCTTCTCTATTTATTGGCAACGTGACAGGCTTAGCTGCTGTTAGGTCGGAAAGGATGATTCCAGTCTGTGGAGTACGCAGCAGTGGGCGGCTACAAACATGCCTTTGTTAGTAATATTTTGCATGAGCTGTGGTCCGGGCAGGCTCCCTGTCTTCATCAGGAGGATTATAAACCTCTCCATTTTAGCCTGGAAGCTTGAAAATTGCCAATATAGGGTCTATGGTCTATAAAACTCTTGCCATATATAACAGCAGCAAAGTAGTGATTGTTCTGCATTGGTTTCAAGCTGCTCCTGTCAATAGTACTGTACAAAGTGGATAACCACCAGCGAAGCCTCTGACTCGCTGCCCGTTGTCCTAACTTATATTGAGATATTGTTCCTTGACTTCACTTTTTGGCTTGTGAAAATGTGTAGCTGTTTGACTTCTGGCCAGACAGGACCTTATGTTGTGATCACACTCTGAACCTCTCCAGCTTTTGCAAACCCAATGAATGGCATATGTCGATTGCAGTTTAACTCTGTAGACTTACTGCTGTTTCAAGAAGTTCCAGAAGGGTTTTTTCCTCAACCCTTAGATCATCTGGATCCAGATTATGGTTTTATTTCACCAGATTTTCTGTCATGCAACAATGAACCATTTATATCCCAGTTAAAAGTCAGAGGTTTGGAGTTGGTTTCCTCCCTGCCCTCCACGTATGAACTAAAACTCAAAATAAATGTTTCATTAGACTAGCTTGGGTAAATCTTGAGACATTTGGTGTCAAACTCATTTGAACAAATTTAATTTTAGAATAAAAAAGACATTACATAATTTCAAGGGGAATAAAACAAAACTTCCTTAATTCTGAAAATATAAAAATGTAAAAAAATACAGCTTTGCATTCAAAGTAGATCAGTAAAACTAACAGGTTTTCATAAAAAACTTGCACATTCATCAGAAATGATGAAGTCTTTAAGATCTTTCAGTGCATTTCTAACCCATTCTCTTCTACTCTCATAAATACATCCATTGTTTTTTTCTCCTCTATTCATGTTAATTTACTCAAGCCTCCTTGCTTTGCCACTCCATCTCTACCTCTTCCAGAAAGCTATTCTGTGATGGCTTGGGATATTTAATGGTTAATCTCCTTAGGAGATTCCGGTATGATGGGTCTTTCTCATAATGCTTCTCATGTAGATGAAGGTAAAATGCAATAAATATATAAACACAAAAAGGAGGAAGGCAAGGGGAGAGAGAAAGTAATAAAAACAAAGTACCAGCACAAGCATTATGAGATCAGGAAGATACTGGTTTTCTATCCATTGCACTGGGAAACATAAAGTCTGATATTTCATATCATATGAAATATACATATTTCATGTATTTATCCCCAGCTTGCTAAGACACATGTGGAACATCCCTTAAAGGATGTCTGTCTTCATTCACAAAGGTTAAAGCTTAGACATTTAAATTCTTGGCATTTAAATTGAGGCAAGATAAATCTCAGAGCTAATGCTTTTCTTGAAAGTGTATGATATAGACACCACTGGACAATGATACCTTCTCAACATGCAGTTTTTCCAATACCTGCATAGTATTTGGCCATTGGAAATCCCTTGGTGAGGAAGGAAACCTGAATGATTTAACCCTAATCAAAAATAAACAATATTAAGCCTAGATAAATACTTGTTTCCCCGTGTGTGTTTCCATCTACAAATCTCCTATAAGCTCACAAGATCAGAATAAAAATTATAAATAATAAAAGTTATTTTAAAATGTGTTTGTAAAAGGAACCTAACTTTGAGAAACTGCAGGTTGACAGATGCATTCAGGTCAGGTTTAACTTGTAGAGAATGTTTCACAAGGCAGCACGTCTTTGTTTTCAATTAGTTTCCTAAGTAAATGCAATGTATTTTAGCATTTGTTATGCAGGGAACATTTTTCATCTGCTTTTAATCTTCAAAATCCCAGGTTTTACCCTTGCTGATGCTCATCAGCTGTGGTGAGTTATTGCTATAATTTCCATACCTCATGAGATTTTACTTCGAGTCTGAGGTGAAAGAAAGCCCTGAAAGCTGCATCTAGAGGCAGTTTGCTTTTGCCAATGGTAGTTATAAAGTTTTCCACTGCCATCAGGATACATTTAAAGGTCATCTCAATTTAAAAGGTCCTCACAAATGGAAATCCCAGATCTTTCTGTTTAGGGAAACACTTTAGATCTGTCAAACCTTATGCTGTTCTGCGCTGCCTTTTTTCCATAACCTTTTTCTTTTTCCGTTTTAGAACAACAGATTCTTGTGATAAATTCACTGAGATACTTTTAATAGTATCCTCCAAAGATACTTAAGTCAGATGATATCGAGCACCTTGCGTGTAGTCGACAATACTCAATTAATGGTTGGTTGCACTCCCCGCCTCACATCTAAATATCGATCACATCAAGGAATGTGGTCTGCTCCTTTTCCTTCACAGAGACTTTTCATTCACTACAAACAAATGCAGTCTACTGAATGACAGGACCTGCCAAGCTGCAGTGAAAAGTCTTATTGAAAATTCAGCAGCCCTCATCAAGCAAACACCTTCCCTTTCTTCCTAAAGAGTCCTTCCAGAAGTTAATCCTGAAGTCTTATGATGTTAAAGATAAATCTTCCATAGGAAGTTGACAGGTTTCTTTTTAATGTCCTGCCTGTCTGAAGATAGAAGGAAAATGACACATATGAATTTAGCTACTTACTGGATACATAGAAGAATAACTTTGGATAGAAGAACTTGGTGATTTTGAAAAAAAGCACAGCGTGCAAGAAGCAGAAATATTTCATCCAAGCAGATGATTAAACTCATTGCAAGGGAATGATGTAAGATGTAATAATCAATTTTAGGATTTGCAGTTACCATACAACTGAAATAAAAGTTTTTATGGGAAAAGAATAAAATTATTCTTTTTTCCCCCAGCACTCTGTACTTCAGGCAGTGAGCCAGCAAACACAAGAAGATGTGAGACTGCCCTGTAGCTCCAGTCAGTTTAGACTCATTTTGCTTTCCTGTAAATGACCCTGAAGGTAAAGGGCAGCGAACAATCAGTTCAGAAAATGACCAGATTCACTTTGTGTGGCCAGAGCTGAATACTTTTCTAAAAGACAATGAAAAATAGAGAAATTAATTAGATTCTATGCTCATTTTTTTTAACCATACCTATAATGATAAACTATAAGTATGGTGAGAAGGAAATATGGAAAGAAAAACACTTTAAATATCTGTTGCAAAAAAATAGCTTCGGTGAGTTGATTTATGTCTAAGGGCAGTCATTCTAAAATCTATGGAATTTTGAGTCAGAGGAAAGCACTGATTTCTTTATGTACAGGCAGTGCAGTTATCAATTTTTGTCTTACTTGTACCTAGCATACCTTTTGTACTATTTTCATACATCTTACAAACAGTGGGATTTAGAAGTGAGCTAAAAATAATTTTCTGTCTACAGGAAATCGATGTATTTCAACATATTAAAAGATTTTGAATATCTGTTTAATGGAATAAAGGGATCTGCTTTGGCATTGTTTATAGAGTGAAGTTAGATACTAAGCAGTAAAGAAAATAAAACATTATGAGGAAAACTTCTTGGCTTGTTGGACTGAAGTAATTATTTCTGAAGAGTGCTGTCATTGTGCAGTGATGTGGTATTACAGGGAAGGTAATAAAAGGAGGCTTGAGGTTCAAGTGCTTTTGGTTTTTGTTGTCATCTCAGATTTGGGGATCAAAATGCATTTCACATACTAAATCTGAAGATGTGATGCTTCACATCATTTCTTTAGAGGACAGGTGCACTACCTTATGGGAAATGCAGTCTGTTTCCAGCCTATAAGCACTTTGGAGAAAGTTGAACCTATCTCACAACATCTAGAATGATGTATCCCATGGAAATGTGGCACACTGTTCAACTGACTCAGAGTAAAGTTTCAAGAGAGTAAAAGATGATACTGTTTTATTTTGGATCCAAAATAATATAAAATAAAGGTGTAATTTTTTATTTTCCAAAGGTAATATAGTGTCATTTTAAGGAAATGGTACTGTCAAGGCTGAACAATCTTTCCTGCAGTTATGAGTGGGTTTGGTTTCTGACCGTTTTTTGGTTTTGATTTACACAAGGTTTTCTACTTTTCTTACATTAAGTCCAAAGCTATTCTGCCACAGATAGTTTTCTAAAATGAGTATTTCTCAATTCACACCACTGAGGTTGGTATGTAATATAGCGTTTTAATAGATCTTAACAAAACTTGTCATCCTACTGAAAGTTGATAACTGGGTTCACTCCTCGTGTGTTCTTCAATGGTTAGTCACTCTCTGCAACAACTTCCCAGTTAAAAAAATGGGAAATGGAATTTTTCCCTTTCTCAATAGTGTGTCATGAGGCAAACTCCTTTAGTATTTTTTAGTCATTCAGATGTGCTTAACTATTCATTTCGAGCCTGTTGTATTTCTAGGTACAGTATATGTGCAGCTAACTACAGAGTTTAGATGGAAATCACCTTTCATTCGTTATAGAAAAGTTATCAAATTAGAAAGCAATCTTTGATGATTACTGATTCAGATCATACCAGACCTATTAAGATATTAGGAAAAATGTTGATGTTCCCACTTAAGTAGATCAGAGGCAATATTACTAAGGTCAGGGTGATAATACATAAAACTGTTTCTCTCCTATAACGGATGTATAGAAAGGACACAGGAAAAGGCAGGAGGGACCTTCTGGTCAAGGGGGACAGCTGTGTTCTGGGGTGCATGGAAAGGCGTGTGGCCAGCAGGGCAAGGGAGGTTATCCTGCCCCTCTGCTCTGCCCCAGTGAGGCCACATCTGCAGTGCTGTGTCCAGTCTTGGGCTTCCCAGTTCAAGAAGGACAGGGAACTACTCGAGCAAGTTGAGCGGAGAGCTACAAAGATGATCATGGGACTGGAGCATCTCCCTTGGGAGGAAAGGCTGAGAGACTTGGAGTTTGTTTAGTGTGGAGAAGCAAAGACTGAGGGGGGATCTCATCAATGCTTATCAATATCTGAAGGGCGGGTGTCAGGGGGATGGGCCGGACTCTTTTCAGTGGTGCCCAGCGACAGGCCAAGGGGCCACGGGCACAAGCTGGAACACGGGAAGTTCCCCCTGAACATGAGGACAAACCCATTCCCTGTGCGGGTGCCAGAGCAGGGGCACAGGCTGCCCAGAGAGGCTGTGGGGTCCCTTCCCTGGAGACATTCACACCCCGCCTGGACGCGGCCCTGTGCCCCTGCTCTGGGTGTGCCTGCTCCAGCAGGGGTGGGACGGGATGAGCTCCAGAGGGCCCTTCCAACCCTTGCCAGTCTGGGATTCTGGGATTCTGACAGGTAAAGATAGTTTAAGTGGTGGCATTTAAAAAATGGATGTCAGAGAGAATGAGGCATCTTTTTTCAAAGCCACGGTTATATTTCTGACAACAATGTTTAGATATGCCAAGAAAAAAGAGAAAAAAGAGTTGGTTCAATGTGTTCTCCTCTCATAACTCTTAACAACATAATCAGGCTAGGAAAATAGTTAATCCCTAAGCAGACAGCACATCTGGAAAGACCATGGCTGTATGAGAACCCAGATGTTACAACAATCCTATTTAGACTGAGAAAACAAGAACAACAAAAGAAAGTGGGAGAAAAAGACACACAATCAGAAGTCATAGAATCATAGAATCATAGAACCGTTAAGTCAAGTCTGGCCAATTAAAAATCTAGGGGTCTTTGTACTTCCTGCCTTTATAAAGACTAAAGCATTGATTAGCCTGGAAATGTCTTAATTTCTGAAATATTTTTTAAAAAATATTATAGGCTGTTTGAACAGCTGGCAGCCAAAGTCATGGCTTGGAGAGCAAGTGCATATTTGGCACAGAAAGAAGCAGAAGTTCTTCCAATATTTTAACTCTGGTCTGATTGCAATTTTGTTGTTATAAGAAGGAAAAAAAGAAAAAGTGTGTTATAAGAGGGATTCCAAAGGAAGGTAACTGGTTCTAGTGAAAACACAATGTATTTAAGGAGGGAAGTTTCCTTCTTCCTTTAAGAGGTGTGCAAGCACAACTCCAATAAGCTGGTCTCTCAATTTCACTTATTTGTTTCTTGTGATGTTTTGTTTCCCTTCTAATAAATATTTCAAAACTCAGATTTGCAGAAGATTTTTCCCATTAATTTTAATTATTAAATCAAGTAAGGTAAACAAGTAAAGGAGAAAAGATAAATTTCATACAGAATAATCTTCACATAAAAATGCACATGGACATTTTCTGAGGTTAAGACTATGTGTTTCTAATAAATACCTGTACGTTTATATATATTTTCCTCCTTAAATATTGCATCCACCACCATAGTCTATAAGCATAAAGAAAATCTACTTCCTAAGATATTTATGACATGTCTAAAATATTAATAGTGACAGTAACAATTCAAATGAAAAATAAACCAATTTATAGCAGGCTCTTTTTTGCAATGCTGGACTGATTTAATTGAGACATTGCAGTCATTGAGAAATTACATGGTCCTTACATTATATTTGTTATACAGGACTTCGATATACAGATTTCAATGTATATTTTGAAGTAATGGTAATATTATCTCAACCCACAGAAAGTATGAATGATTGAGCATGCTCCAAGATGTTTACATGAAATTGATCTCCTTATATTTGGTGTTACTTCATGATCTTGATGAAATAACCACGTAAAGAAGTAATAAATCTATTGAGTTTGGTCAGCAGGACTAATACAAATATATATATATATATATGTGTGTGTGTGGTTTTGTGTGTGTCGCTATGTAAAAAATATGTGCCTATAAAATATTGAAATGGATGTTGTAAATATTCGATATTCTTTCTTATATATTATAAATGTGAACACAACTGTTGAAAATACAGAAGAAACAGAAAGACCATAAGGCCACAGCAGGGAATAAAATTCATTATTGGTCATTAGAGATCATTAGTCACTACACAGGAAAGTGAGGTATATCTCCATGTTCTTTTTATGGAGGATGAGCTGTATGTATTGTTTAACAAATAGTCAGGGGATTTTTACAACAAATTGCAGAAAAGTGGTCCATCCTTTTGAC
This sequence comes from Phalacrocorax carbo, assembly GCF_963921805.1. Lineage (NCBI taxonomy): Eukaryota > Metazoa > Chordata > Aves > Suliformes > Phalacrocoracidae > Phalacrocorax > Phalacrocorax carbo. The sequence goes on along the minus strand of NC_087516.1, from coordinate 5,585,737 downwards.
CGTGAAACACAATCACATGTATAAACCGATATTCAGAAAGTCCATAAACTGCTGATCGCAAAGAGAATCTCCGCAGAGAAGAATCTGTGTGCATATGCCTATTTCTTTTATAAACCAAGTGTCTCCTGCTGTCAAGCAATATATTGGATTAGGAAAAAAACTTCAGCTTGTCTCAGTACGGCAATTCTTTGGATGTTAATGGGAGAAAACAAGATTTAAGGACTTCAGCACTTTATTATCTTTGTAAATCCATCCCACACTTAAGGTTGAGCATATGACTAAGTTATCTGCTGATTTGGTGCTTTTGGATTTCATTCTGCGAATAATTTATTGCAGAATGTAACAGGTTCCAGTGATCACAGCACAGACAGTTTATAGGAGTGTACCCTTATTTTGCCCAGTTTTACCACTTCTGACAGGTGAACTTTCAGATCTTTGAATTAGGAAATGGCTATTTAAAACTTTTGAGGTGAAATGCAAAGAGCAGTAAGACCACATCCAATTAAAAATTAATTCCCCACCAATGTTAACTTACAGGTCACTCATCTTTTTAAGAAGTCTTAAATAATGTATTCTTTACTAATTAGCTGCATCTACTTTATCATCATATCTCCTATTTAATGAGCAACATGAGAGCAGTATGGTAATTTAAAATGATATGACTTGTCAAAAAAGAGTCAATTAAAGGAATACATTTCAGGAGGCTCTAATAGAATTCAGGACAGGATTATGCCAGAAAGAAATTGAACTTCTTGTCCTGTGGGTATTTTTGAGATTTCAGACTTCTTCTGTCCCAAACTGAAACAAAAAGAGTGAATCTAGTTTTTGTAGGAAGGGCAAAGGCACGTCAGTTCGAATCAGTCAGTCTGTATATCTTTATTGCTTATATTTCAGGTACCTCCTGCAGCGTGCTGTCAATAGATTGGATTAGGAAGAACCTTTAGTATAGCATTTCCTAGGTTGTTGGAAGAGAACAATAAGATTTTTTCTGAAGAGTTCTGAAGGGTGAAATATACTCCCCACGGTCCCATGATGTGGCTCCTGGTGGCCTGGGGGCGTGAACACTGGAGAATGGCTTTGAACATAGCTATAGGCAAACTTCTGGCTCTTCTCCTAAACACCTTTGTGAGGCAGAAGCTCTATTTTCCATATGAAAAGACAGCTCCAGGGGTGTATTAAAAGCTTAAACCTAGCTAAGTTAAGGGAAGGATTCATTTCACATAATTTTAGCTATTGGATTTGGTCAGATGCACTGACTGTAACGGGGATATGGACGGCTTGGTCATACAGAGACCTCTGCACTGTGGGTTTCTAACGTAACGCACAAAAGCCTTGAGCTATTCAGCATATATTTCTTTATACCTCCCACTCCTTCAGGAGTGTAGATATGAGTACAAACTTTTATCTAGTTCCTCAAGACTCCTTACAAACTTTGTACTTATTCACAAAATTAAGGCCACAATTTTCAGACACTGGAAATGTAGAAGGGTTTTTTTAATACATATATATATATACACACTCTTAAAAACCAGAGGTTAAACACCTTATCATTTAAAATAGTTGATCATGTCACCAAACTTAATATTTCTAAAACAGAATTCCTAATTTAAACTAGAAGTTAAAAGCCTATCCACAGTCAATAACAAAAAAGAGGACTCCAGAACCTGAGGCAGTTTATTTGGAAACCTGATTTAGGATACCCACTGGAGAGACCCACCTTTCTGAAGGCATTAGGCTTGTACAAAATGCATATCTTTGCAACAGGGAAACTGAGCTGATAACATGAGAGTCCACCTGTATAAGTCAGAATGCAGGAGTGGAAAATGAGAGAGTACAAAGTTATGAAAATATCATGGAGTGCCAACGTGACTTATTTGGTGGGTACTTTTAAATTTTCATGGCAATTTAACATGGATTAGCTTAAATTCTCAAATGGTCTGACTGAAAAAAACAGTCCTCTCATGTTTAATGAAAGAAGAAATCTAAAGATTTTACAGTGCAAGGGGCAAGCTTAGAAGAGCAGAGGAATAGATTAGCTGTCTTTAGAAGGTCATTATTTCATTATTTTACATTCATATTCTTTCTCTTGCTCAAACAAAACATTTCACATTATGATGATGTGTATCTTTGCATCATGAGCATTCAGAGTTGGACTTGCAAGAGATTAGATGGAAATCTCCTGAGTTTTAGGCCCTATTTATCTTCAGGTCTTCAGGTACTTGACTCTGTTTTGGTTCCTGGTTAATTAACTGACTGTGAAGCTCTTAGCACAGCTTTACCTTAAACATATCTTGGTTCTAACACACCTCCGGAGTTTTTACCTAGATAGACAGCTGTGTTCTCTCTATGCCCATTTGTGGCATTTGTTAATGTCAATGGGAGCTGTAAGCAGGCAAGCAGGGAAGAAAACACCATGATGTGATATTTTAAAAAGCTTGCCTTTGACTAGGTTTTTAAAGTTGCCTGTTTTTTCTCTGCACTGGAAAGACACTAATTTCATTAATCTCAAAGCAGCAGTGTTCCCAGGAACAATAAAACAACACATAATTCTGAATGTTTTGAATGAATTTTCAAGACAGCCAGATACCTACTTCCAGCAGCGCTCAGGTTTCTATATTTCTGACTTGAAATATTCTCTAAATATGAGCATGGTATTAAAGCAGGACCCTGATGTTTTAAAAATAACTCTGATACCACACAACTCTTCCAGACTATTAACTCTCTGGCAATGTAGCTTGTCAGATAATTCAGTTCTGATCTGTGACCCATGTTGTATTTGTCCCGGTTCCTTAGAGACAGTTCTGTCATAAGGTACTTCATGCTTAATAATTCCACATAAGATAAAAAATGAAAGCAAACACACCTTTAAAAAAAGCTCTTTGTTTTGGTTTTGGTTTGGGTTTTTTAAATACTAAAAGGCACATTAAATGAGGAACCCATTTTAGAATCCCACTGTTCTTGGAAGAAAATACAAAGAAGTGCAAAGTCCCCATACAGTGGCACAATCGTGAATTCTGAAAAGAAATATTCATTAATTCACATTGTCAAAATAAGTGACATTCTATAAATTAACAGTAATACCTGTACATCAGACGACTACTATCACATAGGACAGATTTAAGATGGTTTTAAAGCTTTAATTCTTTACTCCTTAATCATAGGTTTTCAACCTTTTTCCATTTGTGCTCCTCTCATTTTTTTAAGGTATCATTATATAGTGGATTTTAGGTATCACACAGTGGACTTCCTTTTGTTACCTGCTTCTTGCCAAGCCCTTCAGAGTAATCCAGTAATTTCTAAAAGTCATTAGGTATTAGGGTGAAAATCACTGCTTTAGATAACTGGATTTCATTACCTTTAGCCTTAACTCTGAATTTCCTGTGTTATCTGTTTCCTGGTTCATCTTACCTGTAAAGAAAATCCTGTGTGAAATCCTCTCTAGAACATTTTTGTTCAGTATCTGCTGAAGAAATTTTCATCTATGAAAAATACTGTGGGTAGAAATGTCTATTAATCCTACAGTGCATTTTCAGACATAGCTTACGCTCCAGGTATCACAAAGTTGAAGGCCTGCATGCACAACACAGGCTATGAAAATGCCATAAGAAGTATAGAGTTCAGTCAAAGATTTGAATGGAGAACTACTTAAACAGTTAGATAAAAGAATGAAAAAACCCTACCACATTTATTTAAATTTTACAGTTCAAAATTTGAGATTGCTGTCTTGCAGGAAAGTTGAAAAGCTGCTACCTCTTGTCTCTTCAGGTTTCTGGATACCTGGCACCTGTTACATGTTAAGGTCATGTGCAGCAATGGGGCAATGTGCCCTTGGGGCCAAGGGGGCCAACGGTGTCCTGGGGTGCATGAAAAGGAGTGTGGCCAGCGGGCGAGGGAGGTTCTCCTCCCACTCTGCTCTGCCCCAGTGAGGCCACATCTGGGGTGCTGCGTCCAGTCTTGGGCTTCCCGGTTCAAGAAGGACAGGGAACTGCTCGAGCAAGCCCAGCGGAGAGCTGCCAAGATGATCAGGGGCTGGAGCATCTCCCTTGTGAGGAAAGGCTGAGAGACCTGGGTCTGTTCAGCCTGGAGAAGAGAAGGCTGAGGGGGGATCTCATCAATGCTTATCAATATCTAAAGGGCGGGTGTCAGGGGGATGGGCCAGGCTCTTTTCAGTGGTGCCCAACGCCAGGCCAAGGGGCCACGGGCACAAGCTGGAACATGGGAAGTTCCCCCTGAACATGAGGACAAACCCCTTCCCTGTGCGGGTGCCAGAGCAGGGGCACAGGCTGCCCAGAGAGGCTGTGGGGTCCCTTCCCTGGAGACATTTACCCCCCGCCTGGACGCGGCCCTGTGCCCCTGCTCTGGGTGTGCCTGCTCCAGCAGGGGGTTGGATGGGATGATCTCCAGAGGTCCCTTCCAACCTCCACCAGTCTGTGATTCTGTCATCATTATTGGAACAAAGGATCTGATTCTGCAGTTGGATACAGGGTTCATCAGTACATTGAAGAAACATGGCCAAACCCTTCTTCTCATAGACCTCTAAATAAAAAGACTGGAGACATAAAATAATACCATTCCACAAAATTTACTTTTTTTTTTATTCTGTTATACTAAGAAAAAATTAAAAAGTTACTATGTCTTCTTTCAGCTGGTGTTGATGGTGGATGAAGTTTCCAGGTTTATAAAACTTTAATGATAATAATGTGAGAGTGGCCATGAAGGCATGAAGGTCTTGTCAAAGGTCCATTTGTTTTTTGTCCTGATTCTAAAGGGCTTAAAAATAGAAAACTATAAGCACGGAGTAAATATACTGACACCAATTAAAACATTAAATATTGCTTCATAGGCTTAAAAAACCCCAAATCCAAACATTTCATCTAAATGTAAAAAAAAAATCAGCATGTATATGGTCAGATTTTTAATCTTTCTAACAGTGTTCTTTGCTTGCCTCAAATAAACATTTTCAGAGAATTCAACAATTTCTGATAGGCTTTGATTTCATTTGAATATGGTTCTACCGATATTTCTGTAGGCAGCTTTAGAAGGAAAGTCATCACAGTCGCTCCATGCTATGGATGAAGAGATGACACTGGAGGAGTTAAGTGACTTGTCCCCAGTCCCACCACAGGGCAGTGGCTGAGCTGACAACAGAGCTGCGAGTCTCTAAGATCTCATCCTGTGTCAGTCGATCAGTTTTCTTCAGCACAACTGTTCTTCACTGCTGTGAATACTTCACTACAAATCTAGTAGTTGTTCATCTGAGTGTATTATCTAACCTTTAGTTCTTCCGCCAGTCATTTTTTTCATGTTCTTCACAGTGCTGAAACAATTTAAGTGATGCATCACTCATGCCATTTCGTTACCTTTCAAACTCAGATTTATGATGCTCTTATCTACATGACATTGATAACAAGTATTTGATGCAGTACGCTGTTTTTATAGCTCTATGCACAATTTGGTGTGTATCTCTACAGCATGAAAGAGGTACTGAACAGTTGCTCTATATTTTCACTAGTTCACTGAAAAATTGGTCACAGATTAGAGTTTAGCCTTTCCATTGTGTGAACTTAATGTTCTTCTTAAAATATCTACTTTCTAAATTTATATCATGATGCCACTCTGTGTTGTGTTCTCCTTTAGCTCTTCTGTGTTAAAGGTTACTCTGCCTCTCCAAAGATTTCTTAAAGTTTGAAGTAAATTGCTGAATTATGATATATCTTCAGAATCATAATGAAAAAAAAAAAAAAGAGAAAGAAGCAAAAATAACAACTGTAACCGTCATTGCCATCTTCTTTGTAACCAAACTCACATTTGTCATGACTATACATAATACCCTGTAAGTTGCTGACCTTTCCTGATTCACTGTGGAAGACTGGGGATGGGGCTGACACAAAAAAAGATGATAACAAAAAAAGTTTTTGTTAGAGCAATAAATTATCTGGTCCATATACTTCCATACTAGTAATTGCACACAGTATTGAATTTGTGCACAGCAATGATCTCAGGCACTGTCAAAACTATTTCATAGCATGTAGGGTTCATGATTGCTTTTAATTTTTGCCCGGAGAATTTTCATTAAAAATCTTAGTCTATAACTGGAATAACTCAAAGGTGAACAATAAAAAGGGTCTGCCAAGAAATAAACATAGGGAAAGTGAGAATAAAAGATCATCATAAGAAAAGGGAGTAAGAAATGAACACACAGTATGTATGTGTTAATGTATAAATGTATATGAATGTGTAGATCTATTTGCCTGTATTCTCAGGTGTACATGAGTGGAGCTTTATACTGATACACACAGACATGAAAATTTGCAACAAAACTGAGAGAACAAAACCAGTGACACTAGGTACTTTATTGTTCTTGTAAGGAGGAACTATTTTTCTGCAGAGCACCAATTTTCTCTCTTTATCTGGGCTGCAATAATTCCTGTTTCTGAATCCTTATAATAACAACTTTGATACTAACATATTCCACTGGCAATTTATGTCAATAGCAGATATCTTCGATAGCTCTCAAACTGCAAATGATTTTGATGGGGAAACATCTGTACATATTATTATTGTGACTGTAGAAGTCTCTGAAAATATTTTTCTCCCTCAGCCTTTTACTTGTTTTTAATATTGGAATAAAAGTAGCTTAGTCATGTTAAAAAAATGCTTAATCAACATGTAATTAAAAAAACAAAGATCACTGGTGCAACATTATCTGCCCAATCAGAAGTGAAATCGGTCAGATAGTTATCAAAATCCCACTAATGTTCTCCAAATAGCCTTTACTCTCCATTTTATGGCAACTTCTGGCACTCAATTATTATTTTGAACCATCTCTATGTCTCACCACAGAAGTGGCTGGATTTAGTTTGTGGAAGAGAGGTAACTTATTTATGATGAGAGCAATTGTTCCAAAAGCACAGGACTGCTTTCGGTTATGGTGGCTACTTAATAAGTACTAAGAAAAAAGTTAATACATTTAGATTTATAATGTGCTCTGAGTAATCTAAGACCCTCTAACCCAAAACAACAACTTTCTCCTTAGCCTTAGATGTTAATCACTTCCCCAACATTAAAGTTTCAGATGTGACAGTAAGCATTGCTCAACTCTTGTAGGAGCTCTGAGTTGCTTCCAAAAAATCCTCTTTGTATCACCATTCTTAATTTAAAAGGAATTCAGTACCTCTTGTTTCTTCTACTTTTTAGTCTCTGCTAAAATGTTGAGCTGACACAGAGGATCTCAGTTACTCAATGCTCACAAAGAACGAATCCAGAATACCCACACTTTAAGAACAAAACAAAGAACCAGCAAATGGTTATTCATTGAGTTGCACTGTTTTCCCCACCTGTAAACCCTCTGAGCAGATTTTGAGATTGAAGTATTCCCAAAGGCCTGACCACAATAACATGATTAATTAAATTAATTGGATAACTAACATCAGATTAGATACTAAGAAAAAGTTCTTCCCTGAGGGGGTGGTCAAGCACTGGAACAAGCTCCTCAGTGAAGTGGTCATGGTCCCAAGCCTGTTGGTGTTCAAGAAGCATTTGGACAATTCTCTTAGATATATTGTTTAAATTTAAGTTGCCCTGTGTGGAGTCAGGGGTTAGACTCATGGCTCCCTTCCAGCTCAGGATATTATATGATTCTATGATTAATAGAATGTACTTTCCAAGCATTCCAATGAAGACAATTGTTTCCACAGTTCAAAACAAGTGTAAACCAGGACAGACTATGTGCTTTTGTAGACTGATCTTTCTGCTTAGAAAACTTCTTTATTCCTGCTCCAATATTCAGAGCCCCCATTGGCATGTTTTAGAAAAGCTTTCTGAGATCTGTAGAGAAAGAGATTCATGGATAGTGAAATACAGTGAAGTTTGCAGTGACGTGCAAAGCCAAAACATGAGTGGAAAGCCTTTTTTCACATACCCAATAATAGATATATCTTATTGAAGGGAATATGTACTGCTTGACTGAATACCTGGACTAAAATTTGGTAGCTACGTGGCATACATAACTTGGGTTGGAAGGGACCTTTGGATATCAGTGAGTTTAATCTGTGATTTAACCACTTTTCCAGGTAACCTGGCCCCAGCTGTAACAACTTTCTTCAGCTTTTTTTCTCCTTACACCCAGAAACTCCCTTACTGCAGCTTTTTACTGCACACCTCTGGGAAGAGTCTGGTTCCCACTTCTCTCAAATTCACTGCAGATAAAATAAGGTAGCAATTAAAGCCTTTCCTTAGCCTTTTCTTCTCCAAGCTGAGAAAAAGCAGCATACCTGGCTTCCTTTTATATGTCATGTTCTTGAGTTCCTTAGATATCTTAGTGGCCCTCCACTGAACTCAGTCCAGTGCTGCAAAGTCTGAAACATGACTCCACACTTCAGAAGTGACTCGCATTAGACTGAGGATAACTCAGGAGCTAACTGCTGTTCTGCTTCATGTGGAAGTTAGAAGAGGAAAGTCTGTTTTACTGCACTAGACACTATTGATATCAATAGATATTCTGATGTTCCTGGAAAGACACAAACTGCCAGCTGGCTAACATTTATTTAAATACTCCACAGAAGTAATAAGCTGACTTTGCTACATGATTTTGTTTCTAGAGCAAAAAATATTCTAATTCTTTCTAGTGGATTCATACCGAATCCAGTCTCCTAAATTGCAATATATAAGAGGTTATATCATCAACCCTTTGATAAACAAATGCTGTGGGAATGCTCCACAGATTTAAAAGGTAATTTTTACCATCATGTTTCTAAGGTCTAGAGTAATTTCTCTGTAAATAAGCATGTCATTTCATTCACAGATAACCATCAGTTTAAATTATAGCTAGAGACAAAAATTATGAATATTGTCCTGTGAAAATTGGTGCCTTATTTACTATTGATTGATTAACATTCATGTAAGTTATTACTACTTGATTAAACAAGCATTTGTTTAAAAAGAGACCTGCTATGAGGAACTCTTTCAAAGGAAAAGATAACCAACAGCATTAGATGGAGAGGGTAATTCTGGGCTTAATTAAAAAATACCACTGAAAATTTTTGTTCTAAACTGCAATGCCAGCCACAAAGAGACAATGATATACAAAAAATGCGTACATACATAATTCCATATTTAATGTAATTACTTATATATGTGCCACAGTACACTTTGTGGGGGTCATTTAACTGTTAATTCCAAGTTAACTCACTGCATTGTTTTGTGAACATACCTTTTTCAGATGTGATCCTTTCTTTTTATTTTTCAGGTTTGTACAATAGGTAGAACTTAATTTGCACCATCCTTTCTGAGAATTCAATTTTTCCTGAATTAGAGACTACTAACATAGCCTTTTTGTTTCAATTTATCACATTTGATTTCACATATTGTTTTGGTTTCATAGGCTCCTGATATTGCGTTCGCCTTAAATGAACCTCATATTCTTAAGGTATTGATATTAGGAACAAAAGAGAAGAAAAAAGATTCACCTCACAATAGCAGAAAGTTGGCTAAAGGAGCCAGTAACAGCTTCTGTCTCTCAGCTCTACTCTGTCTACTGAATTAAATACAGTAACACATGACATTGTGGCTATACCTAGTGTTTTGGGGATAATGGTGTGTGCACAAAATCTCTATGTTTTAGAGGACAGTTTAATAAAATCAGAAGCAGGCCTATCTGTGATCTAAGGATTATATTCACCTTACAGGAATTTGTTTTCCTTTCTTCTGAATATGATGAAGAAGAAAAAAAAAAATATTCCCAGTGAAAAACATCCACAGGAAATATAGCTCTTTGGACAAATCTCAGCTGAGATCCAACTACTTTGCTTCAGAAGCCACCATGCTAAACTAAAGGAGCTGCAATGCATGTACTACATAAAGCAACCTCTTCTAAACAAAACCCTTACCGAACTAACTATCCCAAAATTCACCACAGTCTCTCCTCTAACTTCATTGGGATGATTTATCATGGCAGCCAGAGGTCTATAATGCATGATAACAGAAGTCAACCTGAGGACCCTTTAAAAAAAAATAAAGACTAACACCCAAACAAAGGAAAAACCAGCCTCAATACATTATTATGCTGTGTAGGACCTTACTTTGATTCAAGAAGAATATATGTAAGACTCCTCAAAGTCAGCTGTAGTTTGATTCTTCCATTATTTCTGAAAATCACAACATAGACACATGTCAGAAACCAGTAATGAGCCAATCCCCAGTTACCTTCCCCAGCATGTGTGTAGATTTTACAAGCAACTGAAAATATGAGAAGACCAGCCATAACCCCATCATGCATCCCCATGTTTGGTGCTGAAGTGAAATGTAATTTAATTTAAAACCTTTGAAAGGGTTGCATTGCTACAAAAATTTCAGTACAGTTTTGAGCCTCTGAAAACATCCTTAAGTAGTAGCAGCAAGTTCCACAGCTTTAGATACAAGTAGAACAAAGATAGTAACTTTTGTCGTCTGTTTTGAACTTCCCACTTCCACCTTCCAATTGATGCCCTTCTTTAAGAAAAGTCAGTGAACGGCTCTTGCCTATTCCCTTTCTCCATGCCTCTCGTGGTACCTCTGTCACATGTCATGTCGTTGTTTTTGCCTACGGCATCCATGTATCATATCTTAGCCAAGTCTCAAGTCCTTTCCTCAGCTGAAAAGTTCCAGTCTGTCTAGGTGAACTTCAAGTCAGAAGAAGTATTGAAGAAGTATCAAAGAGCTGCATCTTTCACATATTGCAAACATATACTCCAGAAATAGCATTCTGGTAATCTTAATAAAGATAAACCTACAAAATCACCTCTCATGTTTACAACCATCTAACAACCTGTCCACAGTCTTTGTTGTGTTTACAAATTCCTCATCAGACAAAGAGGTGTTCTTTTATGAATGATGTGAGATTCCTCATACGAAGTTTCAAGAGAGTAGCAATTCAGACTAAGGCGTGGGAAGCTGTGGTCTGTCCCTGCTTGTGCTGGCTGAATATATTATTCTGTGTGGGAGGTGAGCTGGAATAAGCGATAAGGTGTGTGGCCATGGAGAAATTCCTGTTACCTAGGGCAGCATGACTCAATGGCATAATGAAAACAACATTCTTAATTTCCAAAAAAACTTACCTGGGTCAAAACTAACACCTCCTTTTCCCTGATAAAAGTCAGTGCTGACCTGGACTCCTGCACTGGTTGGAGAAGCTACCTCTATCACGCAAAACAGGGGACATAATTTGAAGAACCACCTGTGAATCTATTTATAGATTCAACACTGGAACATGACTCCATCATGTTCATGCATTTTGTTTACTTCTCAGACAGAGATACTTGCATGCTTCAATCTTTTCCATGCAAATGCTTTGCTGCACGGATGGACACCTCTTCAGGGAGTTAAAGGCCTTTTATATCACTTTCATGTCTGGCTGCACAACACGGTTAGGAAATCCAGGCGTTCTATGAACCATCAAACAGAAAGAATTAATTATTGCTAATTATTATTCTGATAAGTATTGTTATTACTGTCATACTGAATACTAGAAAAAAATCAATTTAAAAAAGTATTCTGAAATAGTTATTTCTAAATAAAATAAAATTAAAAAGTTGAAAAGCCCACCACAAGACAAATGCCAAGGAATAAATTAAATTAATTATTCACATCGTTAGTTTGTCCTGCTAATGTTGACAATCCATGAATAGTGATTTGATACGAAAATGAATTTCAAATTCAAGGTTGCATCTACAAACTCAGATGCAGATATGCAAAAAAGAGAGAGAATTAAATCCTGGAACCACAGAAGTCAACGGAAGTTCTGAAGTCAATGACAAAATTCTCCTGAATTTAATGAACTCAGTATTTTACAAACAGAAGAGCCAGGACACCATGAATTCCCATTTATATGCAGAGCTCTATACATAAGGGAAGGAATGGAAACATTAAATGTCCCCTTTTCCTACTGATGGGAGATTATGAGAGTCGGTAGGCCACAAAATGGTATCATGAGAGAATGGTGTAAAATTTGAGGGGATATTATTTTAATTTCAGTATGCTAGAAAAGATACGGAAGAGGCTACTTATGCACCATGGGTTAAGTAAATGAAGTATCATACAAATCGCCTGGAGTTTCTCCACTATGTATATTTGGACTAGGCAATAACGTGCCCTCTTATGTACACTGAGATCACTGAAACAGGATACAAGTCCAAGTCCTAGATATTATCTAGCCAAAGTTAGTACAAACCATGTTGAAAACAAACTTGTAGCCACAAAGACCTTATATGGATTTGAAAGTCCATATTCAATACTTTTTTTCAATATTATTCTCTTCAGGAAAAAATAAAGACTGCAAAAAGTGAAAACTGGTGTACAAACTAAGATTTTTTTTGGGGGGGGGGTCATAGTTAATTATAGTTTGTTTTGTTATAACTACTTCTTCATGAATATACATAAGCCTAAATATCCCATTATGGTTTAATTATACAGCCATTAGAAGAAGAAAATTGCTAATGAAAGCAGCTATGAAAAATGTAAATCATTTACAGGACCCCACATAATATACCACAGATATTTTCAAATATCATAGTAAAAAGATGACTCTCTGAGGATTTCAGCATTGCATTTAATAGCTTTTATACATTATCAAACCTTTAATTATGTAGAATTATGAGGGAGCTGGAAATGGAAACCCATTTTGCGTGCCATTTTAAATTATACATCAGGTTTATTATAGGATATAAGGTGGGCTCATTCCTTCACCTGAGCTGTTGCTTTACCATCTGGATTTTTTAGTCATAAACCTCAAAAAAATTTCATTAAGGCATGATATTAACCTTCAACACAAGGTTTTCAGACTCTAGTCTTCTAACTTTTCAATATTGGCAAGCTACACTACTGTCTTTAGCTTTTTCCTGTCAGTAACTGAATAAAGCTATCTAAAAAGGAAAAAGGAATAAAATAAGGAATGCATATGTGGCTAATACAAGCCCAGTAAACTCTGCTACAACATATATATTCCCAAATTATTTATTCTGAAGAAAAAAAAACCCATAGGTTTTTTTTGGTTTTTTTTTTTTTGTGTTTTGGTTGTTGTGGTTTTTGGTTGTTTGTTTTTTTTTTTTTTTTTTAATGGAGAAATAATTTATTTACTACCAAACCAAAGAATGTATAGATTATAGCAAACTTTTTTCAATGGTATTAAGAGTTATCAGAATGGTCAGATGAAGACTTTTCCTTGTGTAGACATGATGTTTATATTGCAATTCCTTATTCCATGATGCAAAGTCTTGTCTGACTTGAGGATTTGTCTTTCTTGCAGCCTCCATGGCCACTTATCAGTCAGACTGAGAAACTGAAGAAAGCCAGCTTCATCCCGCAATTTGAATTACAGGAAACGTCCCTCTTGAAACACAGCTAAATTATATGTATTGATGTTGCAACTCATCGCAACTTTACCTGCCTAAGTAGCTGGGCATATCCCATTGTCTATTTCCCGCAGCATACCTGCATAAATACAAAGCATGGGCAAAACTTCAACAGCACTGGAAATGAAGGGTTAAACCCTTTTCTGGTCCTTGTATACATACTGTGGCTTCATGCAGGGGACAAGTGCTGTATGTTTCAATGTGTTCCTTCACCTAGCTAACTGGTAGACCAGGATATGCAGGGCCATGCTAGAGTACATTTGACTCTCAGTATACGCATGGTTTAAGAGTCCTTGGAGCAAAATCCAAGACCCAAGCCTTCCTCAAGGAAAGTCTTGGTCTTGGTTCTAGGATCCTCCTAGATACTGAAAGGCATAAAAGTCTTCTCTACCTCAGAAAAGCCAACAGCTCAGTTTTATCATACTCATTAAAATAAAGAACTTGGTGTTAATCTCACAGTTTGGATAGAGGTGGCCAGAGTTTGCCAGAAGGGAATTTCAGATACCCACTAGAAAGAGAAGCATCGCCTCCAGCTGTGTTTCTGAAACACAGTGGCAGCTCCTACTGCATGTGAAATTGAACTGGGGAGCATTTCATAAGTGTGTTCATAATGTCTAACAGGCCCTCCAGAGGAGATTGGTTTTGGATTGTAATTAGGGTGGGTATGACCAGACCAGATAGACATTTTCTGGAGTTTTGTAAGAAGGTTTTAAATACCTCATTGGCTTCATAGGTGAAAACTCAATGTTTGTTGGACCAGGAAACATCTGAAAAAGGAATTTAAGAATCACAGTTCAGAGTCCTCCCAGGTCTTGGGAGGATTCTTCTGATCATCTGCGGATGTCTATGTGTCTATTATGAGCTGGTCACGCTAGATTACCTTTATGGTCAGCGGCTATTGACCAATAGATATGATTAATCTATATATAGTCCTTTCTGTGAGCTAATTGGATAACTGATCTTCTTTACCTATGTTCAACATGGGAGGACTGTGGTCTGAATTATGTCTGTGTTGGGATCTGAAAATATATAATAGTTATTTCTGAGAACTTCTGTTACCAGGGCTGGTAATAGAAGTGTACAATGAGAAAGAAGGGCTATTTTCAGTAACTTACAGGGAAACTTCTATTTCACAAAAAGTGAAAGCAAAGGAAGAGTTATGTAAAAAAAAAAGAAAAAGATGTTTAATATTGGTGCATTAGTGCAATAGGTCTGAAATATTTTCAGTGGGTCTGACTGCTGTTCAGTTAAGTACCGTACTGTAATGTCACTTCATTGGTCACACCCCTTTTGCTGTCCCTCTCCATGGGTATTTGCATGTTCCAACCACATCAGTTCATAGATATGTGAATTAATAATTCAGGAAAACACATTTTATGTCTGTGCACAAATAGATTTAGTGCACACATTTCTGACTTTGTAGCAGCAGGCGTTAGAAGGTACGTAAACCAATGCAATTTTTTTTCACAAATGAGAAAATTCTGTTTGTCCCCAGGCTGTAAGTGAACTGAAAATCACTTCTCATTTCTTTAGGGATTTTTAGGGCTACTGTATTTCACAGATATCCATTAGCAAAAGACAAATAAGCAAAGAGAGTTAAAACATCATGGGCTTCTCATGAAAGCACTCAGTAGAAAGCACTCAGATGCCTCTTTTGTCTGATGATGTCTGTTGGTAAGAAATGAAAATGCATGTTTAAATTCTGTGTTATGCCAAAAAAAGCAAAAGAGGAAGGCAAGAAGTTATAATACTCTGACATGAACCTTTGGGGTGGAGTGGTAGGAAAAGAAAATTGGGTAAGAATTACAAATAATTCTCTCATGCTGTTTAAAAGGTCTGAGGAAGAAAAAGCCTTTTAAAGAAACAGAAAAATGATGTTGAATAGATATAAAGGAAAATATTATACTGATTTTAAGTATGCTATAGCATAAAAAGTGAAAACAGTTCACAATAAGTAGAGGAGCAGAGAAGATGACACAATGTTTTGTCAGATTTTCTATTTTGCATATGCATACGTGCAAAATAAGCAATCAGCCAAGATGAAAAATTATTTTTCATTTCATAATGAAGCATAGCCGGTGTATGGATTTAATTGATTTCTACATTTTTTGCTGATTAGCTAGCTGAAAACTAAGAGCAATGCTAATTCCCAGGGGTCAGCTACAGTGAACAACAATCAGTCCCCTTACAGAGACCTGTAAAATGGAGACCAAGAACTAAACTGCTTATAAATACTGAATTATCTGCCTGCCTTTGAAGTATTCTGAATGATCGTTACTCTAAAATGTAAATTACTCTTTTGAAGTGGCATTAACAACTGATTCCAGAGATCAAAAATGACATGATCATGTTTAAAATCAATCTTTTCCTCCTGTTTAGCATTATTGGTGGCTCAGGAACACAATGTAAATATCAAACAAACCATATTCATTGTACAAGTTGTTTATTTGATCTATTCCACATTTGTTTCCATCACCTCCATGAAATGCGTGCTTACCTTTAAGTCTATTTTAAGTTACAGTAAAAGGGAAATTTTGTCATAAAACTCACAACATTTCCCTCAAATGAATACCAAGGAGCCATTTACTCCAATTTACCTGATAAATCACTGGCTTTTCTAACGTAAAGAACTGTTAGGAAATAAATGTGCTCATATGCAAGTGTGTATATTTTTACATAAATTCCAAATATATCAAGTTCTTCCTGTAGCATGCCTGCAGAAAAAAAAAATGAACTAATAATTGTTAATGAAATGGAAATTCCAAATGACATCTTTTCTATCATGAACAAAAGCCTTGAAAGCATTTCAGGATGAAGTGGGTTACGTGTCTAAAATATGATATAAGATCCCATTAGCTAAAGCATACAAAGATCACAAACAGCATTTCCAGATCTACCCAGTGCATGGCGCAGAGGAGATTCATGCTCAGGCCTGTGGCATCTTTCACCACAGCTGGATGCGATTTCCCACCCATATAGAAGTCCTACTTTGCAAAATGAGTTTTCTAAGCAGGCCAAATATCAGCTTTCACCTATTTCTGCTGGACTGTCAGGACTGTGGGCCCTGGCCTTCTCCAGTCTCCCATCTGGTCTCAAACGACTGCTTAAATTTTTGAATTCTTGCAGTCCTAATTTTCTTTCACTTTTTCTGCACATGTTCCATCAACTTTAATTAAAATCCCAATGAGTGCATTTAAGCGTAAACTTGTGCTATAGTTTTATTTACATGCACAGTATTCAAACTCTTGAGAAAAATTATATGAGGCTTCTCTCCCCACTACATTTTTTTTAGCGTACTCCACTGGGTTGTCTCTGGCTTGTTTGAGCTCTGCTGATGGAGCATGTGGTGATACCACTAAAAGTGACTTTTTTTTAATTTGGGTAGATCCATGGTAACAGGTAGAGGGACTGAGGATGAACAATGCATTCATTTGTCCTGCCTGTCTTTTAGTAATACATGCCTTTAACTGACATTTCTTCTACAGGTGCAAGGGTTATTGTATTCCCACAGCATATCCAGACTGTAATCTGAGGCCTTCTATTGGCTCTGATGGTAAAGTCTTCTTCCCACCAACCAGGACCTTGGTCTCTTAGGTTACAAAATCAGTTTGAAATCCTAACTCTCACCTTTTTGTCCAAAGGAATTTTACTAGTGAAAAGCTCATAGAGCACTCTTTAATCAATGTACTGCATCATACATATCCTAATGACAGAATTTGCCAATGGATTTTTTATCTATTAATCAATTTTCTGATGAGGATGCTCCTTTCATTATTATTTACAAAGCTGAAAGCAGAGTTACACCAAACTAGATTGCAATTGCTCTCATTTTAAACCTGCTGCTGATATCTGATTATTCAAGCTCATTAGTATCGGGTTATATTAGAAGTCTTGATATGGCTGAAATAGTGCATGCCATACATATGGAGCTATGAATTTACTGTTAGTCTAATTAAAGTTTTAACAGTCTATCTAATCCAAATTATGTAATTACATACATAGTTACAGGAAAGCCTAATTAATAATACAGTTAAAATTGTTATACGAAGACCTTCCTCATCAGTACTGCCCCTTTACTCTGGTGTTGTACTCAGTTTTTCTGACGCTACTTGTACCTGTTATTATTACAAACTAAAGCTAAACTAAAACACAATTCCTCATTCGTCACCTTATGGCTAGATAATTGTTACCACAAAGAAACGACCCCAATTCAGAGCAAGTCAAGGTGAGCTCAGGTAAGTTCTGAGACCCTGTGCTGTCAGCTCAATACAAAGCTTGAGGACTTTTACTACTAGCAGTAAAAAATATGTTTGTGTTTACTGATCTATGATCCACACCAACTTTCTATTTTATTCATGTCAGACATATAACAAGTCATCACATACTTACCTCCTCCATTTTAGGGATGCTCAGCAGTTGAAAGCTGCATTAATTTACAGCTAGCTGGGTTTAAACATGCTCCTACTAACACCAGAAGGTGAAGACATCTAACCAGACATTTCTGAGCTCCTTGTACAGCTAACAAGATAAATACATTCCTATGTCCTCTTGTCTCCATACAGCCACAGACAACAGAACAACACACAATGGTCCAGACCTTGTATGGAGATATATGTGACATGGCTGCAAACATTGCCTACAAATACTCAGCGATGTTCAGTGTATATGTCACAGTGACATTGACTAAATTTAACCATCTCAAACAGGTCAGATGACTACTCTAAAAATGTTTGTTTTCTTATGTGACAATATAGAGAACTGAAGAGCTCAGCTGTAGATGTTCATGTTGTGGGGATGGGGCCTAAAATGTGATGAGTCCCTCACTGAACCTCTAATTCCAGCCTCCTTTTTGCTGGAGCTTATACTCTACTTTTGATTACAATTTAATATCCATCAGCAACATGCTGCTACAAAAAGAAACAGACAGCTGACTATAGGCAAACAAGTAAGTCCTTGTACTTCTTTGTTTGCTGCCAAAAATTGTTCCATCTGTAAGAAAAAAAAAATTTAAAACCCCAAGCTCACCCAAAACCCAGCAAAGATCTCTTGAAAAATCAAAGCAGAAAACCATTTTACTCCATGCACAGCAAGCGAATATGCTGTTGTTGCTGGTTGTTTACAGAGCTGGATGTCTGCAATATTCATCCCTGGATGCAGTTTTAATTTTCCTGGGAGACAGCTGATTGTGCATGCACGCACACCCATACACACAGAGACAGAGCACCCATAAAATATTTTCATATTTTCTACCCGTGGTATCATTTATCTTAATAGTTGTTAGTGCTGCAGTTTTCACTTTAACAGTAATCATGACACATTTGTTACTTGATTTATTTGAATAGCACTGTCAAACACTGCATAAACAATACTGTTCTGGGACCTGGCCAAAACTTTCAAATTGCATTTTAATATTTATGTACCTTCAGATTCCATGAGAAAAAATACTGATGCTAGCTTGCAATTTGAACCACTTTAACACCAAAGCCAGAATAAGTATGCTTTTTCCTATAACTTTTGTAATCTATCATATTTCTCTAGTTGATCACAAGTAAAAAGAACATTAGTTTATATTTTTAACAACTGGCAATTACTGAAATAATATTTAGTTGGAATTAAAGGATGCTTACCGCTTCCTGGATTGGCTTTCTAAATAGCTGATGATCATGTATATGACTTCACAGCAATGAATATCACTGCTAATTCTTAAAAGCAACGTGAGCAGAGACAGCATAACTTTTGGAGTTTGTTTTCTGAAATGTGATACCTCTCTCTGAATCTTTAGTTTCTGTTTTCCATTTAGCACCATCCATTAACCACAAAATGTTCTTTATAATCATGAGCTGGTCATAAATTATCCTTAGGTTCATTATGTTTATTAGTGGTAATTTTTGATTAGGTGTCTCTAAGGGCCACAACTTTTTTTGCAGCTAATATGTCCCACCATCAGAATTACAATCACTGTAGGATACATGCTATAGCGGGGTTCTGGCTATTAGTTTCTTGCTGCTAATGACAAATTATAAGGATATTCACAGTGTTTAGTTCCTCTTTCCATTGCTCCATAAGAGTTCAGAAATCAGCCACTTAAACCACATCTTTATGTAGGTGAGACTGGGCTTTAACTGGCTATATTTAAAAGCTTCTCATTATCAGTGACCATCTGGATCTGAATGTGTTATGTTCTATTGTAAGTTAAATTATATCACTGTGTCTATCATATCACTTAGTGTGGGTTGCTTTATATGAGAAAACAGCGATAGTAATTACTCATTATCCTTTGGAATAATAATTATACTTATATGAAGAGAGTGTATAGGGCTTGGTCCCATTGTCTCTTAGGCAAAATTGCCAGCTGTGAGATTTTGGAGTTGGTACAGAAATGGATCCTCTTTTCTGACGCATGCCCTGCTCTCTCGTTGGCGGCAGTGGGAAGGACCCTGGCTGCCCTAATGGCCCAGGGAGCCCCTGAAGTCCCCAGTACCCTGCCCACAGGCAGCCTCCAGACCTCGCTGCCCCCTGACAGCAATTTCCTTTCCTGTTCTCAAAATCTTTATTTTCATTAATATTTCAAAGAATAGGCAACACAGATCACATTTGTACTCTCCCCTCTCTTTTTCAAGTTGAGTTATGGAAAGTGAGAGCTCCAAGCAGACCAGGGGATGTCTAAGGAAAACAGTCTCAGAAGAACATCACCAAGCTTGAGGAATAGGCAGATGGGAACACCATGAAGTTCATTTTAAAAAAGGGAAAAGCCTAGGACTGACATCGTCCAATGCAAATTCACAGCCTGGGAACTGGTTAAGCATGGAACAACTTTGCAGAAGAGGGCTCAAAGGTCCTGGCTGAAAGGTCGACCATGTTGGCTGTGTGCCCTGGCTGTCATTGAGGCCAACCACACTGTGAGCTACACTGGCAAAAGCACAGCCAGTACATAGGGGGAAGTGATTGTTTCTCTCTATTTACCACTTGCAAGTGTGCCTCTGGTGTACTGTGTTCACCTGGGCTGCCCCAGTACAGCAATGAAAGTGGCAAACTGGAGTAAATCCAGCAGATTGTCACTAGGATGGAAAGAGGTGTGGAAAACACGGCATACAAAGGGCAGCTGAGGGACCTGGGTATCAGCGTTGAAAAGGCTAAAGGGGAATCTAACTACTGTGTTTCAGGAATGAGGGTGTCTAGAAAAGGCAGATCCAGGCTCCTCTCAGAGTAGAGAAATGAGAAGTAACAGCCGCAAACTGCAGTATGGAGCACACTTACTGGATTTAGGAGAAAACTTTTCTCTGTGACAGCAGTTAAGAAGGGGAACAAGGTGCCTGAAGTGATGTGAAATCTCCATCCACAGAGATTTTCAGAGTGCTGCTAAGCAAGGGCCTGAGTAAATTTTCCAACTTGGAGTTAACCCTTCTTGAGCGGCAGGTTAGAATAATGGCCTCCTGCAGCCCCTTACAATAAATTCAGATTAACCATTACAGCTGTCATCAAGGGCACATGTACTTAGTAGAAGAGGAAATTAATTAATTTGCTCAAAACCAGATGAGGTAACATGTGGTGAATGAAAGCTCAAGGAATTAGGATCTGGGAGAAAACCAGAAAGCTAAATTATTTTCCAGTGTAGTGACACATTTGGTCAAACACTTACAGTTTGCACTCCAAAGTGGAGCTACATGTCTTCCAGGAACACTAGTTAAAAAAGGAAGACAAAAGAAATTCTATCCCCACCTCCCCATCCCGTACCCCAATAAATGAGACAGGGGATCAGGTCACAACTGACATGGAGAAAGCTGAGGTACTCCACAATATTTTGTGCCCCAGTTTTCAATGGCATTTCCTCTACCTACATCTCTCAAGTTCCTGAACCTCAACACAGGGACTAAGGGAATGAAGTCCCTCCCACCATAGAAGTAGATCGTGTTTAAGGCCATCTGAGGAACCTGAATATATACAAGTCCATGGGACCAGATGAGATGAATCCCAGGGTGCTGAAAGAGCTGGCAGATGTAGTCACTAACCCACTCTCCTTCATATTTGAAAAGTCATGTCAGTCAGGCAAAGTCCTCAGGGACTAGAAAAAGTGAAATATCACACCCTTTTTTAAAAAGGGTGAAAAGAAGTACCCAGGGAACTATTGACCCCTCAGCCCTACCTCTATGCCTGGTAAGAACATGAAAAAATCCTCCTGGAAGATGTATGGATCACAAGGAGGTGATTAGAGACAACCATGATGGTTTCACGAAGGTGAATGGTGTCTAACTAATCTGATGGCTTTCTGTGTTGGAGGGACTGCTTTGGTGGAAGGGAAAAGTAACTGCTGTCATCTACCTTGACTGCTGTAAAGCCTTTGACACAGCCCCCCACAAAATTTTTGTCTATATTGGAGAGATATGGATTTAATGGATGGGCTGTTGTATGGATAAGGAGTTGGCTGGATGGCTGCATCCAAAGAGTTACAGTCAAATGCTCAATGTCCAAATGGAGATCAGTAACAAGTGGTGTCCCTCAGAGGTCTGTACTGGGACCTGTACTGTGCAGTATCTTTATTAATGACATACACAGTAGGATTGAGTGCACCTCAGCAAATTTGCGGATGACACCAAGCTGCGTGGTGCAGTTGATAGCGCTTGAGACGCTGGAACAGGTCGCCCAGAGGAGTTGTGGATGTCCCATCCCTACAAGTGTTCAAGGTCAGGCTGGATGGGGCTTTGAGCAACCTGATCTAGTGGAAGATGGACTATGTGATCTTTGAAGGTCCCTTCTGACCCAGACCATGCTATGGTTGTACTCAATGTCTTATGAAATAGAAATGAGGTCATGTTGGTCTACCAACACCACCCATTTCTAGCGTTTCACTGCTTACTGCCTTGTAGGGGCTCACTCTGTGCAGTCCAGAAATCTTAGCTCAGTTTCCTCTCATAAAATTTGTGTGATTACAGAGTAAAATGGGATTTCAGGAATCTATTGCACTAATTATTTTCTTTCTATATTCAGATGGATTGAATATAGAGGTGTCAGAGGGAGGCCTGTGATTCAGATAGGGAAGTCAGTGAAAGCAACACTGAAGGTACATCTAACGTACATGTGTATATTTGTACTTTAACTTCTGCAGCCTTACTGTTGCAGCCCAGCCAATACATTATTTCAGTTGCTAATTCATCATGAGAGGCATTATTATGACTCTTGTCACCTTGAGTGTCTTGAAGATTCAGATTGCTCTCTGCTGGGACAAAATATTTTATATTCTGTGATATACAGCAATTATTATAATACAAAAATTCTCTCTAACTTTTGTGTTCTAGATATGTGCATTTCATGCATTAGCCACAAGCTTCAGCTTATTTTCACAAGTTGTTAAACTGTTACTTGAGTGAAATGAGAACTCATTTCTTCCCTTCCTACCTCCACTGAACCACCCAAATTTGTGTAGGGAAAGTGAATCTCTTTTTATGGTTGCTGTGTTTTGTGATTCTTGTTGTGATTGTGACAATTAAAAAACAAAGCTTTAGAAATCACGTAATTATGCAGTCCAAAGAAAACTTGGAAAATGTGATCCTTTAGAGTTTCAGAAACCAGAAGACAAACTGAAAAAAGACATCAGGGTTTTTTTTAAGTTTCATGCATTTTTTACAGGATGTTTTGATTTAGTCAGCAACCAAGCACCAAGCTATCTATTTTTCATAATAGCACAAACTATTAGGAAAAAAAAATTAACTCTATCCCAGCTGAAACACAGGTTTAGACTAAAAATAGCAGCTTGTGACTCTCCTCGTTTCACCTGAGACGGAATTAATTTTCTTGGTAGTAGCTGGTATGGGGCTGTGTTTTGGATTTGTGCTGAAAACAGTGTCAATAATGCAGAGATGTTTTAGTTGTTGCTGAGGAGGGCTTATTCAAGCGCTTTTCAGCTCCCCATGCTCTTCCAGGTGCACAAGAAGCCAGGAGGGGACACGGCTGGGACAGTGACCCCAACTGACCCAAGGGATATTCCACACCATATGGCATCATGCTCAGCACATAAAGCTGGGGGGAAGAAGGAAGTGGCGGGACATTTGGGGTGATGGTGTTTCCCTTCCCAAGTCACCGTTACACGTGATGGAGCCCGGCTGTCCTGGGGACGGCTGAGCTCCTGCCTGCCCGTGGGAAGCAGTGAACGAATTCCTTGTTTTGCTTTGCTTGTGCACGTGACTTTTACTTTACCTGTTAAACTGCCTTTATCCCATCCCACGAGTTTCCTCACTTTTACTTTTCTGATTCTCTCCTGCACCCCACCGGATAGGGAATGAGTGAGCAGCTGCGTGGTGCTTGGCTGATGACTGGGGCTAAACCACAACACTGACTACAATAGCACTATTCCAGTTCTATATCTCCTTTCTTCATAAGCCCCAATGACCATGTGAAAACAATGTAATCAAGAAGTCAGCGTAGAAATGCCACAGATGATGACGGAATCAGATTCAAGAACTAGCTATCAGGAGAATAGCATTCATATGGCTAATCAAAGGGCATGTATTATATAGAGTTAAGGACCAAAGTCTAACTAGAACACTCCGTGGCTGCTATTTTTAGTCTAAACCTCTTTCAGGAGAATGAGACATCTGAGCCTGAGTTATTTCCTAAAAAATTGCACAGGGAAAAATAAATTCATGATGGTATTCTCTTAATAACATTTTACAGAGTGGATCAGCCGATTCATTCTCAGAATTGTTGGATCTGCAGAAAAATCTGTGGAAAACTATCCTTTCTCCAAAGCTCTAAGCATCTCACCTTGCAGTTGTGCTCAGCAGGGAAGGTGGCAAAGACATATGTAATAGTCTCCACATAACCTCCAAAAGGGAGCGATGTCAGGATTTGGCAGAGTACGTATCTTGCTTCCTTAAGCTGTGAATTCTGATTTTTCTCACTACCTTACTTCTCTGCAAATCCCTCAGTGTACCTTGTTTGCGCTTCCTTCTCCAGACACTCATCCACTGACAAACTTATCCAGTGAAGCCAGGGAGAAATTAATGAGTGTTTTTCTCCAATGTTTTCTTCTCTGGGAACTTGTTGGAATATTATCTCCACCTACTTTTGACTGTATAGACTGCTAAAATGTAATAGACTTCCCTGCTTCCCAGGGAGGCTGTTTCTTGAATTGGACACAGCTTTGGGAAACTCTTCTCTCATCTTTCCTTGAAAGACACACAGAGGGAGTGCTTGGATGATCCTCTTTCTATAATTAATTACTCTCTGAGCTGTGTTTGCTGTTTACATTCTTGCTAAAATTGATGCTTTCATGCTTCTTTCTGTATTATGGAAAGATATGTATTGTTCAATATTCTTGGTATTAGAGACTTGGAACAGAGTTGACATGTTCTATTCACAGCAGTTAATCCACCTGTGACTATGAACCTCTAATCCTTTTAAAGATTTTCCCTTTGGAAATGTTAATCTGTGCATTTTCTTATAGAAATCCACCAATTTTTCTTTACATTGTAATTAGAAAATATGTGTTCATAATTTATCATTGACTTATCTTTTTTATAATTTATCTTTTACTTTATGATATCATTTATCATTATATTTTTTATAATTATCTTATCATTATCCTATACCTTTTCATCCTCCTGTTTTCTCTGGCATATTTCAGGCAGCATGTAGTTAAAAGAAATAACAAGACTTTATTCTTTGTGGTCATAGTATTGTGGTATAAATTTATTTGTTTGTATTTTGGATTCAAAATCTACACTCAAATAATGCTTTTACATTTGGGGATAAGTCCAGAGTTAAAAAAATATTGATCTTTATATCTACAGAAAGATCTTGACAACACAAGGCAACATAAGCCAATTAAAATTTATGTGTTGAAGACCTAGAGTCTTAAGAGTCATGGCTCATATACAGAATGCCCCTAATGCCATTTGCTTTCTTTCATAAATAATGTTTCAGATAACTAAGGCTTGTTCTTTGAGGAGGGGAGGCAGCACATCTGCAGACAAATCTAAAATGTTTTCTTGACACAATGGGCTTTTAAAGTGCATGCAGTGGATGGCAGAGAACATTGCACACATAGTACCCAGCAAAAATGGAGATCTGCCTGAGACAATTCCCTGGAGCTGACTAAACCCTATTATTCCTAACTCTAGTTAACTTTTGCATGGCTATAGAAACTAAACAATGCAGGGGAGTAGCGGGGCTTTGTTTCATAAGCCAGCCTACCTCCTTATTGCATGTGTAAGCCCTTCATCTGATGCCAAGAGCTATAAGGAAACTCTACAGAGAAAGGAGTATTATCTGTAACTGGTTCCTCAGAAGTATTTTGTGCTGATAATTGCAACTCTCCTTGCTACTTTGTCTTCAGCCCATGTGTCTCAGTCAGTCTCCAGTGCTGACCAATCATCCGTAACCAGAATAGCTCCCTCACTGACCACAAACCAACGCACCAGCTCCATGACTTCCACTCTCCCACCGTCTTCACCAGCATAAGCTTCTCTACTGCTTCCTTCAGTCATACAAACAGGGGTACAAAAGCTTACACTTGAGGCAACTCCGGTGTTTATGCAGACAAAATATCATCTTCTGAGTGTGACATTCCTGCAAAAAATAGTTGTCTAAGCTGGACACCTTACACAAAGCAATGGTCTCTAATGTTTGTTAGCACAGTCTGTTGTAGGTTAAAGAAATCTGTAAATAAAGAAAAAGGAATAAATCCCACTTCATTAGTGGCAAATCATGTCATGAAGATAAGGGAATGTCAGGTGAAAAATCATAGGATACAGTGTTTTAAGAATGCTTGTTATACTAAATGCCAAGATTACACTGGTTTTTTAATCAGCCATTCATTGCTCAGAGCTAATTATATCTTAGATGTCACAAATTATGAGGATTAAGGTCACTATGTAAGTTACTGTTCTCACAGAAAATGGCCAAGAACTGTTTGATCTGTTATGGAAGAGCATGTGTACACCTGAACGCTAAATTACACTCAGTCAGTTCTTAAAGATTCTCATCTTCAGCTCTGCTGAAAATGTCATTGCAAGTAAGCAGTTTGTCACCATTTTGGTCCTCTCCTTACAACCCATGCAAATACAGCACTTTGCACCCAGTTTGTATTTGTATTGAAAATAAAATGCGCTCAGCCCCAGTGTAAGCTCTGGTAAGCACCTATCGGGCTGGGGAGAGCATTTCCTTATCCTGAACTCTGCACAAGGTCATGTTACAGTGCAGGGTCACAGCTGGAAATGGTCACCTCCTAGCTGGTACCTAGAGTTTCTGACTCTCTGTGGTGCTAAAGAGAGCTAAAGAACCCTGTGGTGTATATTGGGAAACTTTCAAGAGTCACAGCTGGGCAGTAGGAAAGGCTGCTTTTAAGCAGTGCATGAAGGTGTGAGGAGTGCTAATTCTTCCTTCATTCTCCTTTCTCCTCCTCCATCAGCTCCAGGAAAACTGTACTGGGTGGTCATAATGCTATGCCAAATTTGAGATTGAATTTTATTTGGTGTATACTATTACCTTGATTATTCAATGCATTATGAGACCCAGCAGGCATTGTGCTTTAGGTATCGGCTGTAAAACTGCAGAATTAACTGTGTATGGACCAGAAAAGCAAAATTCAGCCTAAGAAAAAAAAAATGGGAGATGGGCCTAAGTTCACTGAAAGTATTTCCGAAAAAATGGAAATAACTTGGCTGGAGGACATATTCCCTTGTGTCAGCATGGCGAAGAGATTCACAGTGTAAGGAGGCTCTGAATAGAAGAAACTGTGGGCAGCATGTACAAGGACAAGTAAAACAACTGTAGCTGGTTTATGAGCTCTCACTAGTCTCTCACTTGCTCCAGAAGGCAGCTACACTATCTAGAGCATGACAACAGAGCGGTAAGCAGACCTTATAAATTTGTAAGTGATTGATATTTGAGGTTTTTACATAGATAGGAAATAGAATCTAAAGTTCTTCAGAAAACAGGAATTGTAGTTTTAACTCTCTTCAGGATAGTTAGGATGGAAGCACATCATGTGCAAATGGGGAATTATCCACAGTCCCTCCAAATGAAAGAGATGAACAAAGATGAAGTTGACTTTAAAGTAATGATAATAACAAAAAAATCCTCAGTTCCTCAGCAGTAAATTTTACTGTTCAGTTGTAAAAATTGATTTAGATAAAATGATAGACAAAATGAAAAGATAAATAAGAAAAAGCAGTTAATTCAGTCCCCCGGGGCATATTGTACCCAGTTTTCCATCATTCAGAGTGGGATTCCTCTCACCTAACACAAGCTGTCCAAAGAATAAGGCATTTTGCCAATGCTAGTCATCTAGGCTCCCCTTTGGGCCGAAGGAGAGAGAGAAGGTCTCCCCATATGACTTCTGTCAAATGATAAAAGATTTCTTTTTCCTGCTTTAGTAAAGGAAATGAGAGTGTTCAGTCATGTCCATAAAATACTTCAAGATTTCCAGGTTTGCCAACTTGTAAATTATCATTACCATTATTATTATTAAGCGGTCTAAACCAGTAAAAAATCCAGCTACAAAGTGGAAGTGGATGTGTTAGAATATCAGTCTTTATGTATATCGAGTGTTTTAAATAACAGGTGGGAAATCAATGAAAAAAAACAACCCAGAAATAAAGGAACATTTTTTAATAGAAAACTTTTGTTTCCTAATGTAATTCCATCACGATATTTTCTGATGTAAAAAGAGGGAGTAAAAAGATGAAGAAAAAGATATAGTTCTAGAAATAAAGTCTGTGAAAAACGTAATCAAATAGATCATGCAATAAGGAAAGGCACAGTATCCTTAACGGTGATTGAAAGATCTGAGGATTTTATCACTGAAAAACAGCAACAAACAGTTCAAGAGCAGAAACAGGAGAAACAAACAAAAAGTAATTTTTTAAAACTTACTTGCAAATAGTCATTACTTTAATGATTCCTGCCTAATGCAAATTATTAATCTGAACTTGGAAACTGTTTTCTAACCCATAAATTACTTTCAGTAGATCTTGAAAGAGTCACAGCTAGGAAGATATCTGAAGCTATTGGAAAAATTATAATCGCAGTTGAAAATAATAACAAAGAACACTCCATGCTTAAATATTAAAATTGTATTTTAAGTCAAAATTTGATGGTCAGATGAAGCCTGTTATGACTAGACCTGACTGGAAAATTGTATGGTTATGCATACATGCATGTAGTTTGCGGTTTTGTACTCATTAGAGCGTTACGTAGCAAAGATTATACAATGCAAAAGTATTTTATTCGATCATGGAAATGGTAATCAGGGCTCTTTAGAGATTAGGGACTGAAATAAATAAATAAATAATCTTCATCCCAGAAAATCCAGTGTTCCAGCCACTCTGTAATCGCAATTAAACTTTTAATGCAAGGTTACATAACGCTATCAGGAGAGATGGAGGAAGACATATGACAGTTAACACAAGAATTTTTTCCCACAGAGCTTTTTGCTCCTTTCATCGCCTACAAAGAAAGCCAAGAGCAATGAGATGATCAGGTTACGAGCCTGAAGTTAAGTGGGATAAATCCAGACGACGGTTCTGAAAATGTTTGTTGTTTCCTCCAAAATGAGCAAACAGACCTATGAGGATATTTGAGGATGCTCTTGAATTTTAAGGTCCTAATGGATTGCAGGGAACTCTCTGATCTGACACCCTGCAGAGCCTCGACCACGTTAATGGGATAAATGACAGCAGCTAGTAAAATACATACAAGAGCAGAAAGGCCTCGTGGCAACTACAGTATAGACGTGTGAGTACTGAATGCTTGACAACTCTTTATTTTTAAAACACACGCCAGCAATCCGTCAGCAGAGAAAATTAGGTTAACACAGCCGCTTCTCCCCCATCTCTCTGTCCCCAGCAGACACTAGGTGAAACTCCTATGAACACTCGACAAATATAAATTTCTATATACTCTGGTACTTGTTTGTTGCCATTATCTCAGGGAGCAGCAACTACAGTACCGAGTTAAGGCCTGACAGTTACCCTGGAGAAAGAGTAACAATTAATTTTGCTTCCAGCCAGCATCTGAGACAGGAAGAAAATCAGTGTGAAGGTTCTGTTATTTCTCTCATTAGCCTGTGCAATATGCCAGTAGCTGGATTGTGTAAAGAAGGGGTTACAGCCCTAGCTTACTGCTACGCTTAATCAGGGTAGCTGCACAGCTTGTATGTTACTTAAAGGTTAAAAAAAATAATAATCCAAAGTTCAGTGCATCTTCAAGAGTACATGAAATGAAAACTAATCTCCCTCCTTTCAGCCCACACCATCATGTGTACTGTATTCTTCCAAGCCAAATTAATGATAAATATGCTTAGAAAGGATTTGAGGATTTTCCTTTGCTCCTACTCTGTAACTACTGCCTGTGACCAACCTGGAAGGTAAGGACAGAGGTATTATACCCTGAACAAAGAGTGAGTGTCTGAGGTTTGAACAACCTAGACCACACACATCTTTCTCCTCCCTGCACCACATACCTGAATTCCAGATACGCGATATACGCATTTTAAATTAATGCGTGCTTAAAAAGGGAGGATCTGTTTGAACCACGAAGCTGTTGCAGTGTGAAAAACTTTTCACGGAGACTACTGCTCTGAGAGGGTGGATGAGAAGGATAGGAAAAATAGCATATCAAGGGTTTTAACCCCAAACCCATCTCCCACCTTTTAGTCCACAGCAATTTAGAAAATGCCATTGCTTGGCAAAAATTCAGTTCATGAAGTTCATGACCTGATATCCAAGACCTGCTCATGATCAAAGAGTAGAAAAAGCAAAGTAATGTGCTGATGTAGTATTTTAATTTAGTTTGATAGTGAAAAACAAAAAAGAGATTTCAGTTTAAACCAAACTATGATTACAGAAAGTGATTCTTAACTGTTTCTAATTTACAAAAGCACACCGGAAAAGTCTAAAAATTTGCATTCCAAAGGTGGTATTTTCCTTTTTTCCATTTTCAGGTCTTTTAACCTTTCTCAGAATATAACAGATTTAATCAATTGTAGCCTGCAATATATTCATGGTGAAAAAAGGCAAATTTTTTAATTTGAAGAAGTTGGGATAAAGTATTCCCCTTTTTATTTTTATCCCTCCCCATTGCTTATAACTATATTGAATGAATAGGATAATGACTTATAGAACGTTTTGGATTTTCCCTTCCCCCAAATGCATATTTACAGAATAAAATGTACAAAAAGCCTCACTAAGCTCCAGGCTATCATCACCACGTGCTAGTTAAAAACTGTACAACTCTTTTAATAGCTGACCTTACACATAGGTCCTGCCTTTCTCCTCAACTGATTCTTTCAGTATTCCTAGATTGTTTTGATTTAACCTGTCCAGTCTAATGTCCTTATTATAGAATATATACATATATACACACATATAAATAAAGAGCATACAGGAACCAGCCTTTCCGTGCATACATCTGTTGCTATCACTAAATGGCACTGTCCCATTTTAAAGACAGTGAAGCTTTAATTTTTGTTTCAGTTTTTTTCAGATTCCAAACACGTTTTTGAAGTTTTCTGATATTTTGACTTATTTCTCTGTTAAGATTTTTAAAAGATTTATTTTATGGTTTTTAACTTTCAGTGGAAACATCAAAGGTGAAACAAAAGAGATATTAGTATAAAAATAGACAAGGGGATGTAAATGGCCTTTGAAGTCTAACTTTCGTGATTCTTTTCCTTAGAGTTAGATCTGTTCATTTACAACCATATCCCCTGAAGAAAGACAGTATGAAACAAATAAAGAAGTTGCTTCAAGTAGTTTATTCATTCATTAGGAACACACTTCTGGGCCAGCAGGATTAACTGAAATACTGAAAGAGGCATTTCAAAAAGGAAGGATTCTTTTGTAATACAACCCATATGCTAGAATAATTTTACTAATTATATGACAATTTATGACCAGATTACTAAGGAGAAATATTGAAATAATGCTGAAAAGTAAAATATTATTTATAGATTAATCAAGGTCATGTACACTTCACCTTACCTTTTTAGCTTACTGAGAATAATATTTATGACTTTTATCCTTTAAGTGTGACTAGTTTCAAAATATAATTAAAAAAATATACTGATAAATTTTTTCTGTCTGTTGTTTAATTTAAAACACTGACAAAATCTGTGACTGGTTTCACAAGATTTCACAAGCTCTGACGAGCTACATCTATTAGTGATCACGCAATATTGCAAAAATTATTTTTGTGTTCCTTTGCCTGCCTGTAACCTCATAAATGATATATAAAATACAGGTTAAAGCTAAAAGCCTGACTTAATCTTGATCCAATGTAGCAATGGAAGTTTAAATTCTAAGAATAAGCAATCATGAAAGAAAAATGCAAAAAACATATAAACAAAAGCCCAAAACCCCAAAATTTCCAGGAATATATTTGAAAAAAAAAAAGTATATTCCTTAACTACTTATAACAAAACTTACTGAAACTGAGTCTCTTAGAAATAACTGTTTATTAGTTATTAATCAACGTCTTTTATATCTAGTCAAAGTTGTTTGATTCTGGTTACAATTAAGAAATTATAAAGCTCCCAGTAACTCTGTGGGATCAATTTTAGACAAGTTTGACCGCAAATAAATGTAGGATAGAGGGTTTTTTGACCATTATGTAAAAAAAAAAAGTTCTTGGTGTAAAGAAAGAATAACTATGTTGTCTGGGAGAAACAAATTCCCTTTATTTTTCTCTGTGGCAAGACATTGTTCACTGGAAAAATAAAGCAAAACAAAAAAAACCCCCAAACTAGAACAAAAACAAAAAATCTTCAACATTTGTTTAAATAGAAAGAGACTTTGTAAGAGAACTAAAAATATACCTAGGCTTGGCTGAGGTACATTTTCTCAAATATTTTTAGTAACTTAGGTCTTTAGTTAAACATTTTGTATGTGAAAAAATAATTTATTTTACCTAGGAAAGATCAATGCTTCAGTAAAAAAGAAGGCCCCCATTTAGATGTCCACATTTCAGTCGAAAATTTGGTGTAATATTGACTTGTTTTACAAAATGTTTTTCATTTAAAAAATGAATGAGTATTCCGATCACATCTATTCATAAGTAACAATTACTTATCCAAAACTGAACACCAAGTAAAGCCTGAAAGCATCTATGTTGACAGTCTTGATGTCCTAAGTTCTCAAAGGGTATGAAACAATACTGGTCCAGATAAGCAGCTATTTCAGAGTTGTGTACGTCATTCCACTTTCCTCCTGTTTACTTCTGTCTGTATATGGTTTAAATTTTCAAGAGAAAGTTCTGATAGATGTTAAAAGTCACAAAATTTCCCCTCATCTGGAATTGAGGCTTCACACATAATGCTATAAGACCTCTATGTCTGGTATATCAAACTTAAAATACTTTGAAAATAATCTAAAATTGATAAACTTATTTAATTGAATTCGTTGTTTCAATTAAGCAACAGGAAGCCAGAAACACAGTTCATTCCCTGGCTCCATAAGATTGTTTTGAGAAAAGAGTATAAAATCTGTATTAGTTGTTGAAAGACTGTTATATTGGTGCAGAAGGGTTTTGTGCGTCAAGATCGATAACCATTTGGCCTCCTGCTGCTGATCCCATAGATCCCTTGTTGTGTCCTGTGTGGCCTCTCAGATAATCTAGGGCATCTCAAATGGTGGTAGAACCACGGCTTTAGGCAAATGTTGGGTCATATCTGGGTGAGCTGAGTCATTCTCCAGACTCAGTTGACTGCATTGGCTGCATTGCTATTGACTAGAAGACAATCTTTGTGTGCGTGTAGACATCTAAATTTGGGTTTCTTAATCAGTAGCGGACTCCCATCTCTGGGTCTATAAAAAGAAAAAGATAAAATAAATATGTAATATCTTTGTAAGATTAACAAATAACAGTTCAATGTAGAACAGTAAAGGGAATTAATAAAGTTTGCAGTGGTTAAAGGAGATACTCTGAAGCTTATGTATCTTAAAATATCCAAATATTTAGAGATCCCTTCACATAAATATCTTTCAACCAACGTCCTACAGCTCACACCATACTGAGTAGTTTCTTGAAGCCTTTCAGATTTCAGCAACTTTGTGGGTGCTTTTGTCATTCTTTAAATATTGTCTAAAGGGAGTAGATGTGCTTAGTGACAGCCTAGACTGTAGTAAGGAGAATAATCTCTGCTAACATTTAATTACCTAGAGTATGTGGTGGTTATTCAGAAAGCCTACAGAGTGGCAAATTTGCCTCAGTAACCAACTCACAATTATGAATAACATAATTTTTATTTCCTTTACACTTCAGGCGTGAAAGTTCAGGGGAAGTCCTCCTTACTGGTGGGACTGGGTTATTGTAACGGCAGGAAGAAAAGCACAGAATACAAGGAAAAAGTTCAGAAAAAAATTGTACGTACATTACAAATAAATGGGGAGGAAAAGAAGGCTTTAAAAGACCAGAACTTTTATTGATGCTTTAAAGTCTGTTTCTTTTTGGTTAGGAAGATCCACTGGCTCTATTAGTATTGAAGGGACAAGTTCCAGATATTGCTGGATAGTGTGAAAATCAGTATATAACCCTTGTGCTTCCATTAGTGTGATAAAGACACAGAAGAAAGTTTTGATGTGGTGTTACTGATGAGGATGCAATAGGCTCTGTATTAGATAAGTGGAGGTTTCACAAAAAGTTGGCTCTTGCTGTTGTGTGGGGGGCTCTTTTTCTGACTGCTAACACATTTATGAACACACTCAGCACTGAACTAAAGTTTTCAGAAGATGGACTCATCTACACCTGCGCATTGAAGTAAGTTCTGTGTCTGTGAACCCTTGTTTTGGAGACACATCAGATGGCAGGCAGCTTTACCTAAAAATAAGACCAACCATTCATAGCAGCAAGTCATACCAACTCATCCTAGGTCTTAAGGGTGACTCACAGTCCAGCTACCTTTCTACCATAAGAAGTTAGCTACTTCAAGAGACTCAGATGTTCTTAGCCTTCTCTTCTGGCCCATGCAGTTTTTTTATCAGAGCTGAAATGAATATTTAATGAGAGAGCTTGTAAACTTATAAACTTAAGAGCATGTGAAGTGGGTATTAGGAATTTGGAAGCACAGTCTTCACACAGAATCACAATGATTAACTGTGGTAACATCCATTTATACAACGTAATTATATAAAAGAAGTGAAGAGGAGGCTATTGTAGGCGAAGCAATGAGAGATCAGCAGAAAGGCACTTATGCCTGTACAACAAACAGGCTTCTTCCTCCCTTGGCATGTCCTCCCAAACACGCTCTAAGCCAAGCAACTGGCAAGGAGCATTCACTACAGATGGATCAGCGGTAGCTGATATAATACTGTACAGCTGAATCCATCTGGCATGTAAGTGTTCGATATGGTGTTTGTTAGCTGCTTACCAGATTTTTTCCCCTCTCTATATAAAAGCAAGGAAAGGATTTTTGACGTCCACTAGCCATATTCTATAAACTTTCTTTGTAGCCGAGAGGGCGTTTGAGCAAACTGCTCCCATGCTGCTTCCTCTCCCCTCGCCCTCCTGCTTCTGAGTCACTTTCAGATGCTCTTGAACATTATCTCCACTGTAAATGGATGGCAGATTGTTTGGGCTGTGATTAAATTAGGCAGGCACAGGTGGCATCACCTATTGTAAGTTTGTCAATTTCTGTGTCTACTGCAACAGCTGCTCTTCTTTGTCTTTTAATAACTCAGCAAAGAGGAGAAGGAAAGGATGCTGAGCCCATGAGGTGAATTACATGAAAAAAGTCTCATTGGTTTCCAGGAGTCAGGATGTTACCCATGCCATTGCTCAGTGACAGCTATCTTTCTCCCCTGGCCTCCATGAGGAGATTTTGGGATGAAGGGGCATTAAATCAGCAGCAGGGAAGAAATGCTCTATGGTGTTTGCTTTGCCCTTTAATTTAGATTTTGTTAATGACCTAGGAAAATTTACAGAGCTCTCTAACACAGTGTGCTGTTTTAGGGAAGACACGGTCTCTTAGATACTGTACTATCCAGTGGTTTGGAAGCAATAATCTTTAGATTTCAGAACTATTTGAGTTAACACAGAAATGAATTAGCTCCAGTTTTACTCTCGTCTTTTCACAGCATTATATCAATACAACCGACACTGTATTTCTGAAATTTTGGTCACATTAGTTCTTTTATAGATGGTCAGCATTCTAGCTTCATTTATTGTTAAAAAGTTACTGCTCTTTATAAACATTATACCAGGTACTATAAGACCTTAAAAAGTGTATTAATATGTGTATTTTGTAAAATGTGTCTTAACGACATAGCACGGGTGTATCTGCCACCGCAGCAGGACTCTCACGGCTCGGTAAGTCCTCATTGTTTACAGTTGCGTGCCATTAAGTTGTTCATTTCTGGTCCCTTTGAAATCATGCCATTTTCATTCTAGATTACGTTAACAAATCACAGAGCTTTCAGTTCCATTTCTATTTCCTATTAACAACAACACAGTTGGCTCCCTTTTGACCCTCATATACATTCACTATACAAAAGACGCAACGTATGTGCTTTCTAAAATTCAGACCCAAGTTTGATACAATAATGCAGGCCATCAGTACTGCACAGCAATAGGATTCATAGGCTAACATTACTTATTCATTAATTATTATAAAATGTTTGGAAACCTTCTGGGAATTTTTCAGCATTGCAAAGAAGAGATGCTGCAGAACTGAGGAAGGACCTACGTGTCTCAGATCTCATGTTTCTTCCAGTTATACCAGCTGGTTCAATAAAAGATGTTAACTCTCACCATAAATATCTCTATTCTTTGAAAGGGACTGGAATTGACACCTTTTTCTTATCACTTTTGGAACAAGGCTTTACCCGATCAGCTAGGTTGAGGCAATATGGAAAGTACCTATTAAGATGAAATATCAAATATTTTACTGGAAACAAAAAATAAAGAATAAAGACAAGGAACTGGCCACAGAAAACCAGGGAATACATTTTCAATAAGACCCATACCAACAATTGATCTAAGCAAAACTCACCAACAGAGGAAATACAGAAATTAAGTCACTAGGGGGTCACTCTTGTGTTCAGTGCCAGATAGGAATTATAGACAATATAGTGTCAAAAGGATTTAAAGGATTAACTCTGCCATGATCAGAGTGTAGCTGTTGTATTCATGAGGTCAATGAGCACCTTTGGAAAGAGCTGCAAGGAAATTTTGATGAATTCAGCAGGCAAATATGGTAGAAAACTGTATTAAGGCAAATTCCATTAGGCTTGAATATTCAGAACCTGGCTCTAAATGTGTTTTAGTTACAATAGAGAAATACTGTGGTGGTCCCTTCAAATTGAATTTGAAACACTTTTCCATCCTAAGTATTTGATTATAACATTGTGACTTCTTATCTGTATATTCACTTTGCATTGCTCTCTCTCTTTGCAAGAAACTCAAGTGAAAATAACTTGTTAGACATCAGGTTACTTTTCATCACTTCAATCATTTAAAGACCATTAGTATTTAGAAACTTTTGGAGCCGTAGATGACTGGTTTGGATTTTGGTTTACGTTAAGATCCACATCCTGAATGTAGAGCCAGCGCCCATAACATCTGTCCGTATCAGCTGATCTATACCTCCTTTCCCAGAAAGTTTGCTAGGGTAGGTTGTTATCCTGGCTGCACTATTTCAATAGAAATACACAAAGGTCGGTCCACACAGTTTCTGGTTGACCTGATACCTCACACGTAAGACTGTGGCTGCTACCAGGTGTGGTAACCATTGCCATGGGTGAGCCTTCCCAGAATCCAAACTTTAGAGACTCTTCCAGCCTGGAATATGAAATACACACAAAATACAGAAAACTGGTGCTTAAACCTCTCTCTCTTATTGACTCTTAATCTCATTGACTCAGTGAGATTATCAGAGAACAAATGGGATTTTATCTTTAATGCAGAAAAATACCTATTACTGAAGCAAAGATAGGCAGTTTGACTTTCAAATGCACCAAAGTTATTTTCATATTATCATCATTTGTTTGGATTTTTCTGGTGGGCAAATGATGTTGTCAAGATAAATCAATTACTTCATTAATACCAAGTAGACAACTAATATTTTCCCCCATGTATGATTGTACACAGGGCACTCTATATCAGAGATTACCACAGCGTAACAAAATATTAAAAAAAAAAACAGAAATTTGAGCAAGTTTCACAGCCTTAGATAACATGCTAAGTACTTTGTTAACTCTTGATTGAAATAGCCATTTATTTGCTATATTCACTTTAAGTCATCCTTTATTAGTAGTGCCTAAATGAAGATGATGTAAAGAAGTTAAAATAATGACTCAGAAGATGAATAACGAATGCACAGTAACTTTTGCTTGTACAGCAATGCATTTTGAGATGTTTACTAAGTTACCTTTAACTTTTATCATTTAACACAAGAGAGTCCCAGACTAATTCTAGCTTTATTACAGGGTATTTTCAGATACCAGCTCCTCCAGTAATGAGTAATTACATTCTAGCTACTAGACCAGACTTGGATGGCTATGACTTGCCAGACATCTTTTCCTATGTGCGATCATTTTCCCTTGCTGGTTTAGCTTCAACTGAAAAAGGCAAGTGAAAATGGGGACAAATCAGAAGTTCAATGTCTGAGGGAATTCAGGAAGTATATTTTCCTATTTTTTATATATCAAAGTTTAAATATCAAAGACAATATATCTATTGTCTTATAAACTGCACTCTTTTTCTCCTTTTTTTCTGTTTAATTCTAACTTTTTTTCAGATTTTCTTGTGCTTAATAATAATGCAGAATTTATGTTGAAGGTTTTCTGCTAACTTTACTTTCTGCCTTCTACTTATCTATATAACAAAATATATGGGAACATAATGTTTTTCTGCTGTCTCAGAAATTTCCTCTCAAAGTTTGCCAAAATTCACAGACATGTACAAAAATTATTGGGTAGAGAACAATGATAAACACAAGGATACTGCAACAGATTAAACATTTTTTAA
Organism: Phalacrocorax carbo; assembly: GCF_963921805.1. Lineage (NCBI taxonomy): Eukaryota > Metazoa > Chordata > Aves > Suliformes > Phalacrocoracidae > Phalacrocorax > Phalacrocorax carbo. The sequence continues at coordinate 5,547,395 of NC_087516.1, read as the reverse complement.
TTAGGATACCAGATTAAAAACTGAACATCATTTTTCTTGAGGTTTATAAAGGGATGGGGCATTGGTTTCATACTATTATTATTGTTGTTATTGTTATTTCAAGATAAGCATGCCTTCTTTGGGTAGGGAAGCAGCCTCCCATTTCTCTGAATAGGTGTAATCTCTGGAAAGATTTCACAACATTGCTAGGCAGTCCCTTCTCACCTCTGCAAAATAAATACAACATTTCGTTTCCATCACAAGGCAAAACTGGAGCTTCCCAAACCCCTTGGGTAAAGTAAGTGCAGAAACTTGCATATAAAAATGTCACATCTAGCAGCAAAATGACCCTTGAGACAGAGAAGGAAAGAAGTGACAGATATTTTTAAAAAATGGCAAATATTGGCTAGATATGGGACATACAGCTAGAGAGCAGTGCAGAACTACATTGGTATTAGCAAAAAATCAACCCCATTAAAATGTCCCACAGAATTTTTGTGCAGCTCTGTGAATTTGTGTTCCTTTGGCCCACTGCTTTGTGCTATGGGACATGGCATTTTTGATCCAGCCATAGGCATTCACCAAATGCATTTATTCTGCCCTGCCTATATGCAGCCAAGTGTCTAAGGAAATATATAAGTGCATGAACGGTAACTTCAAACACAATGGTGTGTGTTAGAGGCCAGGTTCTAAGCTTGTGCAAATCAAGGGAGTCTTCACTGATTGCAGTTGTCTTTAGGTCAGGCTGTCAGTGTGGTATCTGACATTTCTATTATTCATCCTTTTTCTGACTGGCCTAGATCCTACAGTCCTATAATTACATGAGTAGCTCAGATTTCCTTTGGGAGGGGAGAGAGAAGAAATACATTTTCTAGTATTTTAGTTGTGGACAAAGACAAAAAAAGGTAAACCCTCAAAATCATGTGTTCCTGGAGCTCCAGATTCACCCACTGAATTAAAATATGCCCTTTGAAAGTAATTTTTGTGACTTCCTGTAAATCTGGACATCCCGTTTTACAAGATGTGAATATAAATAAGCTCCTGGCTTGTATAGGCTGACAAAACAAAGACAAAGAGGTACTACCTTGAGAAAATACAGGGGCAGGAAATCTAAGAGCAAATACAGAGAAAAGAATAAACAGATTAAATTAGCTAGTAAATAAAGCAGGCTGGAAAGCGGAGCTTTCAAAATATTAGAACTATGATTACAAAATTCATGGTCTGGAATAGCTTGCTTTGAAAATAGAGCTTTGTGCTGTTTTGAATGATGCTATGCAACTCTTTGACCATGATAGCACAAAATTTGGACGTCCCAGTAAGTCTCTTTTAAGTCTAATGTTTTAACATTGCCCCACACTAATATTTCTGATATGATACACATTTTACCCTTCATTCACAGATTTCAGCTTAGCCATTCTGATCCAAAACCAAATGTTCCAGACCAAATGAATTTTGCAAAAATGTCCCAGAGCATTAGGTTTTATTCCAGTGCAGACTGAATATAAACATCTATGCCTGGAAAGGTGTTGCAAAATGAAATTATCCTCTGGCCAGCTTTAACTGAATATAATATATGAAGTGGTTGTTACCTATTTTTTTGAAAGCAGGAATAAACAACAGAAAAATCACCAAAACTAACACTGACTGCAATTATAGGCACAAACTGGAACTATGTGTGCTAAGAATGTCTATGCCAACAGTCTCGGGTTGATTTTGTGTTTATTTCACTTCACCCTGTATTGCTCAGCCATTTTTAATTTCTACCTGTTACCAACTATACTGAGAGTTTTGTTAGGCTTTTTCTATGTACAGAGGTCTTTAAAAGTGCTAATTAAGAGAAGACAAATGATTAAGCACTATTGTTCAAGGAGGGAGAAAGCCAAAGTTCACCAGGGAATCAACACCAAAGCTTAAAGATTCTGGTTCCCCATTCAACATTTCTCTCACCTGATATCCTCAGTTTGTGCTCTTTCTCTATATATTTAATTCTCTCACTTGTTTTCCTCTCTGCTGACATCCATTCATTACAATTTTTTTTAAGCTGTGATGCATCATCACACAGATATGTGTTTCGTTGATATTATTTATGTGACTGGTATTTGGAAGCTTTCGGTCTGCAGCTTAAAAGTCCTAACATTAACTAGGTTCAGTAGCTCTCCAGGGTTTATATGCCCTTTCCTATTCCCACAAAAGACTTCATCAGTCATTTGGAAAAAACTGGTGCAATTTTTCAAGGTCCACTTTGATCCAGTTTCCTGCCATATTAGTATTGATCAGTGCTCCGTCTGGTGTCATTTTTTCAATTGTACACCTTTTTTAATGTTCCTTCCTCTTGATCATCTCGTCAATACAAAATGTGAATGAGATTAGGCTTGGCACTAACTGCAGTGGCTCTCCGTTTGCCACCCTACTCTTGCACAGCCTGGATCTATTCAACTTACTTTTTAGCCCCTTAGATATGCCAATATTGAATCTCAGTGAGAATCTGCCATTAGACTTGTGCTTACTAGTTCTGTGTATTCATAATTTGTCTTTTTCTGTGCAGTGAATCCCTTAGACTACCCAGAATATTTTTATAGTCTGAGATTCTCCACCTTGCATTAGCACACTTTTAAAGCCATTGACTGGGACCTTAAAGGAAGGAATTGTCCCTGCAAAGGAAATAAGTTCTGCCCAGCAATATTTCTAGTCAAGCACACAAACAACTAAGTAAGGACATATCCTGTAAGGATGGGAGTAGACAGGACCATGACAGGAGTGTCTCTGCTACAAACCGATTCCAGAAGAGTAGTCAAAAGGCAGCAAAAACCTGCAGCTTGTGCTGGTCCGGACACAGTACTACACCAGTATACTTCTATGTTGTTGGTGGACTACATCTTAGTAGCTCAGAGACAGGCCAAATAACACTGGCTTTGTCTCTGTTTATCAATGTAGAGTATGAAAAATATGGATGCTGACCACACAATTTATTTTATCATCTGAAGTGACATGCGTCAGTAATATGCATTCTGTTCTCTACTTGACCATTTATTGCCTCTGGCCATCACAACAGCTTTCCCATTTTTGTTGGGAGCTGCAGCTTAACAATGTTCTCACATGTTCGTTTGAACATGATTGATAGGAAAATTTATGTTTTGTTTCACAGAGATCAAGTGACACAGAAATTTTGGAAAACTGAGAAGGACCTCCTGAGCTAAATATTTCTGAAACCACCAAATGAACCAAACATGCTAATTGTAATTACAAAATAAAATTTCCTTAAAGAGGTGCAGCATTTCCATCCATATTCCACAGACCCAAGAACATTTTGCAGTGTTACTTCCATTATTCCAAGAAGTGTATAATAATAAGCATACAGTATTATAGACAGAACATGGGAAACTGAGGGGAGTTGAAGTCAGGAGATGCTTTAACTAGAAGACAGCCATCCAGATCCATTTCTATTTATGAGACCCTGAAATAGAGGTCTTACTAAAAACTCATAAGGCTTGCATAAGATAGAAGGGCTATCTTAGATTAAATACTTATTAATTAATTAATTAATTAATTAAATGCTATCTGCAAGTACTGGCAGAGATCCATCTCTCCTTGGACAAGGTGGTGTACATACGTCTATGCAAAGCTACATGTATGAACAAAGGGGAAATCCTTAACCCCAGAAACTAAGTCAGATACATACAATGAGACAGAAACCAATCATCATCTTTACAATTCCCATTTTACACCCACCATGTGAAGGGCCAGAGCAGTTACGTGGTGCCTGGAGCTGCATAGCAAGTCTGAGGTAGCGCTGAAAATTGAGCTTAGATATAGAGAATATAAAACTTGCACTTTGCCCATCAAATCTGCCTTTGTCTGACTGAAGCAGGAGAAGCTGCAGCCTCCTCAGCACTTTCCCTCTGCCTTCCTTGAGTTTATTGCACTGACTGCATACAGCTCTTATTTATTTAACTGTCCAACAGTTCAATAAATGAACAGAAACAGATGGAGAAGCACATCAGCTCAGCTCAGTGTAACTCGTTCAAGTAATGGAGCAATTATTTCCAGGAATACAGATCCATCTAACCCCTCTCAGTCCCCTCCTGTCTGCAGAGACACCACCAACACATGAACCTATAATATCCTTGTCTCCATTTTACGTCATGTTAAAAGCAGTAAAAAATTGAGCATACACATGATATAGTTGCTGTGAAATTACAATATGAATAATTAAAGTGAAACTTATTTTTTCCACTGCAATCGATCACAGGTTTTTTCTTTTCTTTGATATAGATAGAATTAGAAAATAAAAAAAAAAAGGTCAGAATGGGGAGTACTTCTGGCATAGATTGTAATGCTAGAGCAGATTAGTGGCAAATCTCCAGCAGAGGGCTATAAAAGTCTTACTCAGGGGTTTCCTCTTGATAAGTTGTCTGCAATATAAAAAGAGGGTTTTTTTTCAGTAGAACTTTGAGCAATGGCATAAATTCCCTTGCAGTGTTCTCAGGCAAAAGGCACAGGATAATTTCCACACATGTTCCCAGTATGATAATAGATTATGTAAGAACGGACTCAGTGGAAAATAGAAATAATCTTGTAGGATCTAAGATAGCCTGTTAATACAGTAACATTCCCAGGGAAATTGAGAGCTGGGGACATCAATCAAGGCCATTTAAGATCAAAAAACTGACAACTGAGAAAGCTGGTACAGGAAAATGTTAACTCTTTCTGTTGGGCTTTGCTGCACTTTTAGCTTTCCATATCTTAAATGTCTAGTTGAAAGGAGACATAGGCTTCCTGCTTTTCATTTGGGAGAGAAAAGCACCTCCAGAGGGTAATTCATGCAGGGCAGAGATAGATGTCTAAGACAATTGGGACCTCTTCTGGAGACACCATTCTCTACTGTTTCAAGGAGGACTGGACATCAGCCTGTTGGTCTGATAACTTTAGGCAAGAGCTCCTATCCCATAAATCAGATTGAATTTACCCTCCACAATTTTGCTGTATCAGCTGGCAATATTTCAAAATAGAGATTTGCTTTTATTTCTCATCAACATTTTTCCTGCATTATCGAAGTAGCAACCTGTGTGCCTCTTTCCCTATGAAGCTCCTTGCTCTCTTTTCATGACTGCATTAGTGGTAGAAAAATTCTGAGTCTACAAATCTAAAGACATTACTGGCCATAACAAGAAAAACAAGATGATAGAAAATAGTTTTGCACATGGTGCTAAATATTTATATTGTCTCCTCACTAGCAAAGCAAACCCTTTGGGTTTCTTACCCCATAACTAATTTAATGCCCTGTTAAGCAGGATATTTAAAAGCACATATATTTTCAGATGCATGCTACAAAGTTATCTTTTGCAATATGAAATAACGGTACCAGGAAAGGAAGGAAAGCTAGTCATGGATAAAGTGGAAGATGTAAACAAAATGATGACACCCAACCTTTGCAAGAAGTAACTTTAGAGACATTGAGTCAGAATAGCAAGAAGAAAAGCTCTAACTTATTTTTAATTTGAAGTTTGGAAAATCCATGGCCATACAACATGATTGCCTGCCATGAAGGTTATTTTACCTTTTGAGTTAGGAAATCTGCCTGCTCTGGCATTCCAGCAAGCGGCAGTAACAGACACCAATGCGCTCTGCCAGACTCTGAGGAACTTCTCAGAAAACTTCCTATCGAAATACTGCCAATGTGCAAGTCGCTACACATAAGTAAATCTAAGAGCCGTAGGATATCTGGCAGGCTTCCAAGTTTCTTCCAGCAATAAGCACTTTATTTTCTTAAAAAGGGATACTTGTCCTAAATAATTATGAATTTCAGCACTTCTGCTCACAATAAGTCATTCAACCCAGCCCCATCACAGATGTAAGCTGTATTCCTAAGTAATTCACAAAAGCCTCTGGCTTCAAATCTGTCCCTTTTCTTTTGAGTCCCCTCTGTCTGTTTATCAGACCTGCCAGTGAGGCATAAAAAAGTCGTTGGATGCCACAGTATTTGGCTGTTATGGCAGAAAAGGCACATTCTCAAGTTGTTTGAGTGTAGGCTGTAAAACCCTTCTGAGATACAGTCTAGGACCATAGTTTCACACTGATTTAGGAAGGTGGCTAGAGGGAAGCCATTCTCAGAAAATCATAACAGTCAAGAAATGAAAAAGTCAAATTGAATCATGCAGTCCATTACTCTGAAAGTGCAGGGTTGGTCATAGAATACATTTAAGCCTTGTCTAGTTTGAAGGGTCACCAAGGATGACACTTTCTTCCCAGGGCTCACAAAGATGAACAAATTATCTCATCTTAACCAGTTACTAGGCTAGGTCAGCCACAGTGACTGTCCATGTGTGTCCTATTAGTCAGACTATCACAAGCTAATTCAATTTAGCTTTAGTCCAATTATCTCAGATTAACTACAAGCTAAAAACATGCACAGACAGTTAAGGTGCCTCAAGTGATGTGCAATGACGGTGGATCCAAGCCCTCACAAGACTATTCACTGGGTTACTCTGACAGCTGGATTTTCCTCATGATCTTTTATTTTCTTACTCTTACTTGTTTTACAAGGTAGGTTTAAATAGATGGTTGTGAAGGTTTGCAAATCCTGCCTCTCTCAAACAGACTCAGATCAGCCCTAGCCATTAGTTATATTAGCATACTATTACATGGCTAGGTTTCAGCCTACGGTTCTTTTCTGCAGGGTATATTAATTAATGGGGGGTCATGATAAAACTGGAGAACTTCCATACAGGCACTTAACTCCTCTCCCAGCAAAGAGAAGGAGCAGAGCAACACCAAGACAGGGGCACTTCTAAATGTAGACATACTTTTAGTGACTGTATTAAACACATTTATTCCTTCTCAGATATAAACAGTTATCAACATTTGGTAGTGTTTGCATGGGTTAAAACTCTTCTCTCTGTCTAGGTATGTACTGCAAAATACCATGAGTAAAGTAAAAAAAAGGTGTTTTCTGGTGAATTTAGAAGTATGGACCCAGATGGTTTCTAGAAAAATTATTTCCATTCAAAACAATATTTTTCTACAGGAATTACAGTTTCTGATTAAGTATTCAATGTCACAAGCATTCTTCATATTCTTCTGGAAAAATATTGGTAATTTTTAAAGATTAGAACAATTTTTAAAGATTAAAATATAATATTTATTGAATGCTAGTTATCACAGTTATGTCTTTTCTATCTTTATCAACAAACGGTAATTTGCTCAGCCTGAAAAGTCAGTAAATAATTTTATTTCAATAACAGTTTAACAAAAAATATTTACTAACAATATTTTTAATTAACAAGAACAAAAATTACCTTTGAAAAACTATATACTTTGTTCCTAGTTTTTTGTCCCTTCTCTCGGAAGGCAGCAGTTCAACACAACAAAAAACCCAGTGTCATTAGGAAATAATACAGTGTTAGTAGATTCCTCCTGAGAGGAAATCTTCACTATTTTCAGTGCATAGTCAAATAAATCTGGCAAACCATTAATAAATGGATGGTAAAATGACTAAAAGTTCGATATAAAAATATTCAAGAAAATTCTGAAGGCATCTAACAATGAGGAGTCTATATGATGGCACAGACAGTTTAATAATTCTGGGGGTATAATAAGGGTTCAAGCTCCATGCACCATGTTATTTATTTTGTTGCTTGTTTTTCTTTTTTTATATAAGCTTTCTGCTATTCCCAGAAGGTCATTAAAATATCATGCCAGTAAGTACCAGAAGGTCAGGCTTAGCAGAAAAAGGCTATAAACCAGGATCTCAGGCGTGTGTGCAACTTTTGGAGGATAGAAGTGTGTAACGAATCATCATGGGGCATATGCAATATATTACTCAGTTTTTTAAAAGGCAACATTCATCAAGTGCATTAATATTCCATCAGTAGGAATACTACCAGGAAGAGAAAAAGTAACAGGGCATATTCAGACAGTGAATTCCTTCTCTATGTATTGTTTTGCAAGACTCTCCAGAAATGTTTATTTTATTTCCCTTCCCTTTTGTTAATTTGAAATGTTTGCAATAAGATCTCAAAATGGAGACACTCTCTAGCAATATTTCACTGACAGGTTATTTTGACAATGGGGTGTTTCAGAAGAAGAGCACAGATGGAATGGATCCATAGGAAGGAGCTTTCTGGCACCTGGACAGCAAAGTGTCAGATGAATGCAAGTGACAGGCTACAGTCATTGACATCATTCAAATCCTTCCCCCTGTGATGATGAGGCAATAAATAAAAAGTGTGCTGGGAAATCTCATCCACTGAACAGTGACCTGCACCTGGTGATGCCCAGGGATCTTTCTTGAATGAATATAGTTCTCTTCATGATGTCCTCTGTCACTGTCTCTCTTTCTCCACCCTATATAACTTATGCTTATTACCATCAAACTTCATTTCATATTGAGAAATAGAGATTAGAGAAGATACTTCCAAATTTCTTCTTGGTCTTCCTTGGATTAAACTACCATGAGTAATTTCTTTTCTCATCTGCAGGTTTTAGTATCTTACTGTTCACTCTAATTTCCAGGTCATCTTCTAGGAAACTGTTCATTTTGGGGGTATGTGGTGCTATGAAATGTATTTCAACAAATATATGAATTTAATAAAGGAATTTTATGCATTCTCTTGTTCCATCTGTTGGGGTTTTTTTTTAATATGATAAATATGTATCTTTCATCTGAGACTATATTCTTTGCCCACAGTGCTTTCTAAGCAACTTATGCATATTTTCTTTTAGGAACTTGTTTTATTTCCATTTCCCTAGCTTTAGTAGTTATTTTATCAGCAGTTGATTTGCTAGACAGACAAAAATAAACATACATGGTGGAACTGCAAATTCAATAATCAAAGGAAGACAGTAGTGTTTGCGGTAATCCAGATTTCATATGAAACTGCCAATTGCCCTCTGTGCTGCCTTCCCTGGAGATCTGTCAAATCAGTAACATGTCCAAGTGATGACAGGTAAATGTTGTTTCATACTCATCAATCCTAACTCAAAAGGTCTGATCCAATGGTTAATGAAATCAGTGTACAGACACTCACTAATTTCAGCACACGTTGAGTCAGTGTCTCCAATTAAACTGTATCGTATTTTAAGCTCTTTTAGAGTGTAAGTATATTGTTACAGAAAAACTGAATCAGCAGTCAGACTTTCCAAATACGGAGAGGTTCATCCAAGTGCTGAGTGTTATATTTTGCCACTGAGATAATCAAAGCTGACTGTGCTTGGCGATAGTAGCAGGATGCATTTCACAGACTAAGCTTTTGATTCTGTAAACAGATTTCTCTGTGAATGCCATAGTCCAAGAGTTACACAAGGGAGCTTGAGTTAGATCAGGTATAGAAAGCATCATAATTATTCTAGACTAGTAGTAAGAATAATTACTTCAAAAGGGAGACCTTCCTTTCATTGTTGGGGCATGAAAAGAGAAGGAATCCCTGGTGTCTCCTATCCAAAACAGGCAATATCCCTGTGCTGCCGCATTTAGTGGGACAGATTATGTGTATGTTTTGTGAGGTCTGATCTGGTTGGCCCACTCAAAACATGGATAACTCATCTGCTTAACAAAAGAAATTATTAGATTCGTAGACACTCATTTATCAGCTGGGTGCTTGAGTTAACTGATGTTTTCAAGATTGTGGGGTTCTGAATTGTCAGAAGTTTAAGACATCAAAACCCTACCAGAAACAACTTAGATCTTTGCAATACATCTTTTGAGTTCCCCGCAACTAAAAAATCCTACTCAACAGTCATCTTCCAGACATTATATTTCACTATAACCTCAGTGCACTCTTTGAGAACTCAGCATCATAATTATGGTGATCTGCTGAATATTTTGTAGGAGTGCCTACCTTGTCTGCTCTTTCTCTTCAAAATAATATTTTCTATATAAAATGTGATATAAACAATTTGTCATGTTGGAGAAAAAAGAATGTTAGAGTTCTTTGGTTTTGCAGTCCCCTGTGTTACATTAAAATGAAATATTATTTAAAGTTTACATGATTTAAAGCTCTACAAGTTTAAAACAAATGAAACAAAGAAGCAGAAATGACAATTTACATCACGTAGCAAACAGCAGAAACAAATAGCATGCAGGACCATTTTTGCCATCCCTCCAAGAAACAGATCAATAATAAAAATGTGCTTCATTTTTATGAATAGCTATTGCTGTAATTTATTTCGATATAAAATCCATATTTCAGTGAGGCAATGGGGCAAAGGCACTTCTTACGGACAGCGTACAAACTTGGTGAGGTAATCTAGGTCTGATCATGGAAAGGTAATTTTATGTTCATAAACTCTGATATGAGCCATACTTCTTCATCTAGTATGTCTTAAGGGACACATCAACACTAACAGTGAGAGGAAGGTAGATTAGCGACAATTCAGACCAATATTTCTCCAAGGAACTTGGTGAACAGCAGAGGCCTAAGGTTTCTAGAAAACAGAAATTCAATAGCTTAGATCTATCCCGAGATACTGTCATGGTTTTTCCATCCTTTTCCTCCTCTTCCATATTTTTTCAATGATTTATTTATAGTCTCTCTTATTCCCAAAAGTTATATCAGCCTTCTGACAATCAATCTATTACAGCGATTTTTATAAGTTAAAATCCCCCCACACTTTATAAGCTTGGAAGTACTGCATGGTATTACTAAGACAGAAACACAGATGAGATCCTTAAATTCTAATTGATAGAAAAAGTTTTAGCATAATGCTGGTCATAATCTTTCCCTGTGCTTCTTTCTTGAGATTAAGAAAAAAGGCTAACACCATTAATGTTGCTTTTATATTCCATGTCTGTAGTTAAATAGCTGCAGAGAGATTATTAAAATAGTTATTCAAGGCAACTGTGAGACCCACAAAGCTGGCAGTTCTGCAGTTATTTTATTATTTGTACATGTACTTCATTATGTTTCTTAGGAAATAATCATATTTTCAATAACCAAACTCCACCCCGGGAGGCCATGGCACCTCTGACATTCTATGAGACTGTTCAAAGTCACAGCAGATGTTGTTGCACTAAGTTTAAAACAAAAAAACCCCAAACTTTCTGAATGTAGTTACACATTTGGTTTCAGAGCAAGAGGCAATTACTGAGAACAGTTCACATATAACTTTCCCAACAAGTGTATTATTCTATCTTTGGAGGGGTAAAAATTTCTTACACATCTTTCAGAAGACTCTGGGGTTCACCACCATTGGAAAGAGGATGATGGGTTAGAGGGACAGCAGTCTGAACAGTTATATGCTTAGGCCTCTGTTTTTTTATTTTTGTCATGTCCCAAAGCTCAGTATCTTCCAAATCAGGATATAAATATTGCTTCTGACTCAGTAGTTCCCTGAGCAAGGCTGCTCAACATGAATTGCTGTTGTGCCAACCCTAAACAGAATAATAATTTAGTCAGAAGTTCAGCTGTAGGAGTTGTGATTCTGCAAATATAACCTGGTAGGGGTCACCAAGGCAAAGGTTTGCAGACAGAATTCAATATCACTATTTCTCTGTTCTTCAGAAACATAATTTAAGACTTTTCTTCTAATTTGTTGATAAACTAGCTTGTTATTAGAGCTCACTAACTCTTTATTTCTGTTAAATTTGTTATCACATGGTTATTTACTGTTTAATTTATTGATTCTCTTTTGAATTTATTGATTATTGATATTGATATTGATTAATGATTATTCTATTTTGAATTTATTTATTCTCTTTTTATACAACAAAATATTTCTCAGAAACCCCTCACTTTGCACAAATTTTTTTCTTCTGCTTTTAAAGCTAACCTTATTAAGCCCATTATCAAAATGCAAACCAAATTAGTTAAGTGAAATCATCATTTTCCATTTGCTGAAAGCTAGCTATTCAGTAAAAGTATAACCCAAACCTAGAATTTTGTGAAAGAACTTTGTAATTTTCCTTTGTAAGCTGAATGAAAAAAAGTCACTTACCATTTGCCTTAGTAATATTTGAACTCATTTGTTCTTCACTAAAGGTTTTCCCCAAAGTTTGCAAGCACTGCAAGCTTTTGGTGGTAGGGATGATCCATATATCCCATGTTGCTGTACAGATACCAGTAAATACAATTACACTTCTTGATAGTGTTCCTAGAAACAACACAGTACATATTTAAATGGCATTTGGGGAGTCTAAAGTTGTGAGTCCACAATCACGTTAAGCTTAGCTAAGTACCAGGAGGTGCTGAAAGGGTGCTTTCCAACCTGTATGCTCACCTCCTAGATGCTCTTCCACACCACTCCACCCTACTTCTGTGTCAGTAAGAAAAACTGTACAGATTGAAGGAAAGCTGGAGCTGGATCCTGAAATTAATTACTCTTGGGGTGTAAGGGATGGGGTTAGTTTACAACAGATCAGTTTCTCATTTGACTCATTGCATGGCCATGAAATAATTTCTCTGGTATAGGATGTTTTACAAATGTAATAGAGAAAAGAGTGTACCTTGCTCGAGTCTGTAAGATTTTCTAGTATTTTCAATGGAACGGCATTGACTACATCCAAGTCAATGGCTGGGAGTATATAAATAGATGTTCTTAGGTACACATTAATATTTATCTTTCCATGTTCAGGTCCACAATCAATACTGATGCTCTTTGACAACATCTCATCTTAATTCCTTGTATTGACACTGTCTATTTGTAGTCTCCTTCTTGACTCTACTTGCTTAAAGCCAGATGCAATGTCAGGCAGTCAAACAACAGGGGAGCAGGGGAGAAGTGTTGTGTCATGCAAGAAGCAGTGATGCAACTGTCTTAATGTACTCAGATCTGCAAACTTAGCCTTGAACTACAGCACAGAATGCACTTTGCTCCTTCTTTCAGGGGTTCCCAAAGACATCTTAGAGACTGAAAGAATACTACAATTTTGCCATATAGTTTTAATTTTGACAGATCTAGTAAGGCAGTCTCTCCAAAAGTTTTGAGCAGTCCTCCAGTTGGTGTTTGACAGGCTTTTCCATGACTAGCAAGTACTTGTCTTTCTAAAGTAACCCAGGAAACAATTTGTCAAATGATAAATGAGCAGTTATAAATCTGATCAGCCCCTTTTGGAAAATCCAAGGACTGAAAATAAGTAGTGGGCTTTTGTCAATAAGATAACACCACCTAATTGCAGACAACGTTTTAGAAAAGTTCACATAGGCAGCGTGCACATTCAGGCCTTGGAAGTCAACAAAGATCCACAGAGGATCAAGTTAACAAATTGCACTATAGACTTGACAGAAAGAGCTAAGTCTGCTTCTTCACAAACTTTTTTCTTCACACTAGTCTACTGAGTTTTTTCTTCCATTAGGTCTTAGGATTTCTCTTTTTACAGATAGTAAAATCATTAGCTCTAATTGGCAAATTAACATGACCTCCCTGTTGCCTGTTTTGTGCAGTGTGCAATCTCTCTTGAATGCAGAAAACCCTTTATTTCACTCCATTAAATTACTGTTTTGTGCCTAAAGTGCTTCCTTTGTAATTCGGTTTGAAAGCTAAGAATAACTTGCTGAAGCAGTATGGTTTAAAGTAACCAGGGAAGTCAGGAATTAGGGGGTTTGAAGTTTTTATCTTTGTTCTGCCACTGACTCGCCATGAGTCATTTCCCCGCAGCCACCCATACCTCTAAAACACAAGGGCACTATTTTGCTATCTCATAAAAAGATCTGGAGGAAGCAATTGCTATCAAAGGACTGTGTGAAACCTTGTGTCTATACCGTGTTTTATACACATCTCCTTATTAATTTATTTTTTCTATCTCATGTTTTCTTGCATAAGTATCCTCACTTTTCCTCCATGTGCTATCAGCTTTATTTCCATTTAAGGCATACTATTTGTCAAAAAGCCCATGATTATTAAAGAATTCCTATTTAGTTGTTTCTCCTTTAAATGAAAAAGGAACAAAGAAACTCCTTTCTTTGAATATTCTGGTTACTTAAATAAGTGTTTCTGTATTGACAAAGACTGATTGCTTTCCACTGCATTATAGAGTGCTAAGAGCTTTTATATTCCCTGGCTTCACTGAATTGTGAACCTCTTGGCTGTGTTTTGCCAGGGCAATTTCTATGCAGTTGGTCTGTCTTAATCAGACCAGGCACTTTGCCATTCGCAATTCGCACCCACTTTTCTATTATTTTATGCATCTCCAAAGACAAAAATGCGCTTTTCAAAAACCCTGTAAACTGTAGTTCTCCAGATATGACAGATCCAATTCAGATTAGGCAAAACTGAAGAGCTTATTTATTGTTACATACTCTACACAAGGAGATTTAGAAAATGAAATAGATTACATCTTTAAATTTGGAAAAGAAATACTACATAACACTGGCAGAAAGCACAAATGTACAATAGCTAGATGAAATCCAGTCTTCTTCTGACAACACTATTCAGTTGGGGGTGGGGGTTGTGGGGAGAAGAGGAAAGCAAATCCACTGCCGATGTAACCTTTTAACTTCAGTGGTGTTTCCCAGGGCTCAGGAAGGCATTTCTGAAAGCCCTGTAGTTGCAGGCAGCCCTGATTCAGTCACACTGATGCTAAAAGGAGTCCCTGTAGATACAGATGGTACAAAACTCACAGCAAGGTCAAGGCCAGATTTAAATCTGGATAAGGCAGGTGCAGCTCCCATGAAGGGTATTAGGCCAAATGCAGTGGCAGTGTGGGGAGAGAGGAGATTGCTCTTGCACGTATTTGGCTGTGGAATTTGGCCCAGAAGTTAATGGGGAAGGAACACCTGCCCAAATCTGCTATGAAAACTCCACAAGATGTTCACAGAAAACTAACCTTACTTGATGCAGGAATTTATTTATACTGCTGCTGTTTCAGTGGCCCCCTTCCAGATCAGGGCCCTGCTTAATTCAAGGGAAGTTAAGCCAGTGACAGCAGATTTGGGTCCTACTTAATTCTATTTCATGCTATTATTTCATATAAGCTTGTGAAACCTTTGGGGTTTTGGCCCTGCAATGTCTGTCAGGCTCAATATGGAGCCTGAAAGGAAGGGGGAAAGCAACAAAAAACATCCCACCATCTGTTAGTACAAATCATTTTCCCAGCAAAATGTCAGTTTTGTATATTCTCTAAATAAAATCCACTTCTAAGTAATCTAAAATGTTGTGAAGAGACAAGCCTATTAGCACTTGTCATATTTTATATAGAAAATACTGGAATAAATTTCCTCCTGTACACTGATAAAGCACTGGGAAAGAAGTCTGGAAATATAGTACAAACGCGTGTCTTACAAAAAGAAGTCTTCGTATTTCAGTTGTGTAATTTCTCGGGAAATCTCCATGGCCATACTGAAAGAACCTGTGCCGGATGTGGAAAGCAAAGGATTGGTTCCCTTCGCTGGTAGATCTCTTGTGAGTAAACCACAGATCTCTCTTCTGTTCTCACTATTTTACAAAGTCAGAAATGAGGTGTATGACTGTAATACATGAGAAAATTGCACTAAAATAGTTTAAATAGCCTGATCTGTGAGAGAAGTAGTGTACAAATGGGATTAAATTCTTAACTGTATTAGGTAAATGGCCATGACAAGGAATAAGAGAGTATAAGATTATTCTTCTGTCTGCATGTTCAGAAATTATGTTAAACCAGGTCTGTCTTAACAGAATTCAGCTATCACTACTCTTTCCTTCTTTGGTCAAATTCACATCCCATAGTTTTAATGCTGTGACTCTTTTTTAGTCAAATGCCCAACTCACCCTGCACCCTAGAAATCTCCAAATGTCTTCGCCTTCAACAGAGAGTTACTTTAGAATAATGATTGCTTACCTTTGGTATAGCAGAGCAATCATTGTAGACATCATCAACCTGTATGTCTACGCTGCACCTTGAGAGCCACCACCACGACCTCCTCAAGATTGCTCATGCTGTCCATGCAGAGAGTAAATCTAGAAATAGGTGGTTAGATATGTCTGCCTGACACTTAAATCTGTGTGGATCTCAGCACCCCTGGTGCCTTAGCAAGCTGCTGAATGATTTAGGACTTGCCAGGCAAACTCAAATAGGTAATCTGCAGTCTGTTCGGGAGGCAACAACTTTGTCAGAAGACGGATGAGCCAAGGATCATATCATCATGGATTCAGATGCTCACCTGAGTTCATCTGCACAGATGTAAGTGAATTGTGTTGCAAAACCCAAATCTGTACAAATGTCCTGTAAAACAAAGGCATTTATCTTTCAAGTGGGCTGAAACAACATGCTTATACGTTTTGTGCTTCATATTGCTAATTACTAGAAAGAATCAATTTTCTTTAAAAATACAACCTCAATTTTACCATATTCCAACAACTTTACACATTTTAATTAATTTTTTTCCAGATGTGTGACAATGTGACTAAGACCCAAGTTTAGCCCATAAAAAAGATTTAATGTCTATGGAAAAAACTTTCAGTGAATTTCATAAAGGCTAAGATCCTTCTCAGAGGTGATTATTCTATCAGTTGTATGCAACTGTAGAGTTTTTTTTTTAAGACACCTGCTTCTGATGGAGACACCGTTGCTTCTGAAACAGTTGCATTTTGTTCTGGATATTTTCTGTCCAGGAAAATAGCAGAGAATAGCTACACAATAATGATCTTCACATTTTCCAGCATAGGAGATTGTCCAGCAGTAAAATTCCATGGAGTATAAACTATTCTTTTTTCCAGACATCTTTGACTCTCCAGAATTTCCAGGTTGCCAAATTTAGTTATGATTCTACAGTTGTTGACTTTGTATGAGCACAGAATACACTACAACACTTTACAGTTGTCTAGCTAGAGAAGGACTGTGTCAGTACTTTGTAGCCTGATTGCTGTATAGAACAATTTGCATAATAGCCCTTTAACTTATCTACAAACTCTTTAGAAGTGTTCACTGTACTGTTTTTCAGTAGCTGCCAGAAGCTAATCAGAAGACAATTGCCACATCTACCTTTAAAAAGTTCTGCTAGCAAAGCTTTACTATTTCAGAGCATGACAAAGTCACATCACCAGTTGACACTTGTGCCAGAAGAACTTTTTTTATGCACATTTTCTATCAAATTACCTTGGGTTGTTTGAATAAGTGGTGCCAAAAGTTGACAGAAAACAAAACAAAACAAAACAAAGTGAACAAACAGATATTCCAGAACCGTCTGCAGCTGTGGTACAAAGAAAACAGTTCAAGACCTGTTTTTTAATGCAGGGGGCAAAAGGCATGGAATAATTCACAGCCACACACTTCAGTCTGCCCTCCTCCCCCCAAAATACAATGACCATATCCAAATTGCCTATTATGAACAGGTTTTAGTACTTGCTTCCACTCACACCATTTGCAAGTATTGCCTGCTACTTGCTACTGACTGCAAACAGGATATAAACTGAGACCTGAACAGTCTGGACAATTATTGGTCATTCCTTGAGCCGTACGTTATATACTAGGATAGGTATGTTGAGTGACTGTATCTCTAGTAGATGTGCTTTGCCAGATAGCCCGGCCAGTAGCTATGGGGATTAGCAGTCTATCCTGGAGATAACACTTGAGGCTAGATATCCTATTGGTCCTTATATATGCTTAGTAAGCAGGTTTATTTAGGATTAAACTGTACTTAATTGTTTTATGGTCAATAAAAAATTTATAGGTAGTCTTTGTCATCCTCTGTTGTTAGCATTTCTACCTGTTTGCTACTCAGAATATCACAGAGGTCAAAGACAGCCAGATCCATGCTTTCATTTTAGTGTCAGAAAGTTTTGTGGTACTCCCACTAATGTAATTTGACCCCAAGCAAGGAAGTTAGTAGCTGACTTTGGCTCTAATTTCTCTGTTAAAGTAATAACCTATCTGAAAAAAAAAAAAAAGAAAATAATAGAACAACTAGCTGATTAATTCATTTTAATTGAACTAATTTGCATGGAATTGTGCTTGTGGTAATTCAGAAAACAGTCACCTCTGATTAATTTATATTGAACAATTAGAAACATGAACAAGCTTTTTCTGTGTAGCCTATTAATCTAAATAATTTCTTATAAAGTCAAAGCCACATTTTACATAGACATTTTAATTTCAGGATCATTTTTGGAACGCCATTTGCATTTAGCAAAATTTAGCTATGATAATTTGTGAATTTAGTAAGCATTTTAAATAGGCTTGGTGTTTCCTGTTTGACTCCAGTTGAGACATTGCAGACATATGTGTTGTGCACCTGTTTTGCTGAGAAGATTCTCAGGTTACCTTTGGATCTATGACTGTGCTCATGGCTAGACACAATTTAGGATCTAAAACACGAAGCTATAACCCACGGCTCACAAAGCCCCTGAGCCACAGTTAGCTGGTGTCTAGGAGCATGTGACATGGTTTCCAATTCTTTTATCTTTTCTGGAAATCCACTATTGGCCTCTGTTGGAGGGACTTTGCTGAGATAAGTGGGCTTTTGCTTTGGCCAAATACAGCCATTCTTGTGTTCTCGTGTCCTAAAAACAGTATGATCACTGAAACTTTGCTCTGCCTGACCTAATAAATCTTCCCCTTCAGCAGGGATAATTAGTTTGCCTTTGGCACCATGCTAACACAAATATATCACTTCTTCTTCCAGAGCTGGATTGATCAGAGTTAACTCGGTGCTTCTGCATCAGGTTGTGCTGCTCAGCGTATCATTACCTTCACGCAACCTCCTTTAAAAAACAGGAGTGTTGCTGATATTTAGAAGCTATAATTTTCTTAGCTTTTTAACTCCCCTTTCCATCACTAAATTTTTCCCATGATTTTAGCTCAGATTTTACCATTTTATCACGAGACTTAGCATTACAAATACTCCTTATATTCTAGATGTAGTGGTTTTAAAGCTTATAACAGTAGAGAGAGGAATTTAAATACAAGAGGGTCTTGAATTCATGTACTTTTAATTGCAAATTTTTTCCAGCTGTGGAAAGTTTATAGCCCTAAAAAAAGGAAAAAAAAAAGTGAAAACTACTCCAATCATTATATTGACTACTTTATGGCTTTAAAGTATTTTATGGGTTTCAGACCTGTGATACTGGGACTTGGCTATCTAAGTTCACTAACTAGTAAACCACCTGAAGAACAGCTTTATCTTCTCCAGTTGGTCTGCAGTCTGAACACTGAAATAAACTAACTGAATACATTCTCATTTCTGTGCCTACAGGAAGACCAAAGGATCTAAATTTGAAATCACTAACAATTTCACCTACGTCGGTGAGCTTAATGGAGGCAGATAGTAATAGATTTTGGTATCCTCTATTTTGATTAACAAGCTTATAGGAACCAGGTATCTAATATAAAACCTCAATTCAGATTTAAAAAGGAAACTTCATTTTCCACTTCTATTTCAATCTACTTGATTTTATCAGTCTGTCCTAGTAAACATGAAATATTAAGAGAAATAGCAAACATGCATTTCATTATTATTGGTGAAGAAAGGCTAGAAGTCATTATTTGGGTTGTTCAACATTCTGTCTGTATTTTATGCCAGAGTTCTCTGACCCCTGGATGAAGACTTCAATGTGAAGCATTTTCATAACCTTTCATTATTAATATATTTATTGCATTCAAAATCATCACATAATTTCTTTGCTTTCCTAGAAGTCCTGATGAGAAAAGTCCCTCAGTGGTAGACACTAATATGCCAAAAAGAGGTACGAAAACATAATCATCTTGTAGGAAGCCTGAAGCCAATTCCAGATGGACCGGGTGATCTAAGAGGTAGTTGCCATCTCAGTCTTGCATGATACTGTGAATGGCAGATGGTGCAATAAACAAATAGGAAACACTGTTTGAATTTCTCAGTACCCCAGCTTCAAGACAGAGACTTCTAGGTAAGCCAAACAGTTGTGTTTTTCAAATGTTGATAATGGAGGCAGATAAAGGCAAAACAAAAAAAAAGCAAGATAAAATTAAGTCCACCTTTTTTGTACATTAATGAGAATCTAATGAAGAATATTCAGATTTAATCCAATGACAGATGAAATCAATGAGAGTGCTTTAGGATGCTGTTTTTATTCAAGTTCACTAGCCCTACATGAGATGAAGAGAAATACAATCAATATCTTCACTATGTCACAGAGATTTTTTTTATTTATGTGTTATTGATTTATTTTTATTCCTTGGTTATCGTCTCTCAAGACAAAATAAATTTAAGTACTTGCTGCTTTTAATTAGAGGCATACTAGTAATTGCTGGGATTTTTTTTCTCTCTTTAGGAATGCCAAGACTGAAATATTGCAGTTCACACTTCAGACAGAAAGTTTACATGGGTCCTTATTCCCTTTGGGATGTCACCCAGCTTTTGTCTCATCATTGAAAAACTTCTGTCTGTTCCAAGGCTCATTCTACCTTTACAGTAGCTCAGGCAAAAGCTAGATCTCATCCTATAAGAACTAAATATAATTATAGCTGTCATATTTTTATTGTAAAAACATACCAGCTGAAAAATAAATACATACAAATCCTGACTTTTATTTGCCTTTTTTTTTTTTTTCATTCCAGCTCCTTTTTGAAGTAGAACTCATGCTTGAAATGTCAGTGCTATTTTTATTTCCTACTTTCATGTATATTTGTGATCACAAACTACAAGTCCATTCTTCTGGAATGCTTTATGAGAGATAGTCATTAATTTCTTCACAAACTTAGACAAAATACCCAATACACTGCACCTTGTAGCTCTATAATCTTTTTAAAGTTTAATTTTCATTCCTTTTGCCAAAGACAATCCAACTCTTCTTATTCACAGTCAGGTTAATCCAGTAAGTAATAAATAACTTCAGGCACATAATTTACAGCTAGACAACAATCAAACAACATTTTATTTTTCAGTGCTGCCTTCTGTTAACAATAGAAGAGGAAGAAAATTATTGTTTTTATTAGAGAAACACTCTTATTTTGAGATCACCTTTATTTTTGATTGAGTGTCTTGGTCTTTAAATCAGCTCCACCAGGCATTTGGAGAGTGTAGCACTTATACTTTCTTTCCAGGTAGAGGTACTGAGAAATATTATTTTGAAAATGTGATTGGTCACAGAGAAATCATAAAAGATCTGTGCATTGGCATTCTTACTTTGTTCATTTTCTGCTACTGCTATTTATTTGCACTTCTCTGTAGACTGCTTTTTTCACCTTACATAGTCCATAGAGGAGGAGACAACCTCAGCCAAAAAGGTATTACCACTGAAGTTAGATACAGCTGTAACACACCTCATTCAAGTACAAAAGTTACCCATACTGACGATTGAAGCATTTTCAAAGTATACACTTTGGGACAGATGTTCACAGGCAATCAAGGAGGAAAAGAGTAATAAAACTCTATGTGTGTACATATATATTGTCTTGCAGAACTAGATGATATTTAAACAAAACCCGTTTCTGAATCAGGTAATTTTAGAATCATAGAGTCATAGAACGGTTTGGGTTGGGAGGGACCTTTGGAGGCCATCCAGTCCAACCCCCTGCAGTGAGCAGGGACATCTTCAACCAGATCAGGTCACTCAGAGCCCCATCCAACCTCATCTTGAATGTTCCCAGGGATGGGGCATCAACCACCTCTTGGGGCAACTTGGGCCAGGGTTTCACCACCTTTCCTCATCTCTCTAATGAGAACTGAAGAGTAGCAGAAACCTTGCAATCCTCTGTCTTTACCAGTATATTTCTTTTGCACCTGCAGACCACTGTAGGACCAGATCTAAGAGTAATGTTCTGTAGTACTTATTAAAATGCTTCCACTGACGTCAGTGACATTGCCTTGATGTGAATGAATTACAATTCTCATCCTGTAAGACCAGCCTACTCATAAATTAAACTTTTATATATTGTTGCAAATACATATGCTATGGTGATATCTTTTGAGATGTGGTCTCTGGCTTGAACCACCTGAAGACAAGAACTGAGAGGAACTAATTTTGAACAGCATTTCGATACTGGCAACAGAAAGATTTCAGTTTAGGAAACAAAGATTAGCAAAACTGGGAAAACTAACTGTATTTAGGAAGAGCTGGGCAAAACAGAGATTTTGTTTGTTGATTACCCTGAAATTATTTGAAAATGAAGTCAGCTTTGGTAAACTGACCTTGGGTCAGTATTTACAGATAAAGACAAAAAAATGAAGAAGAAATGGGGACACTTGATTCGATATTGGACATCATCTGATAAGAAGAAAATCCAAACTCAAAGCTAGCCTTTGCCTAATCCAAATTTAAATAAATACCTCTCAGTTCTTGAGTATCTTTCCATCCTATCCATCAGGATTTTGACATTAGCATTATTTTCTTTGCTGGAGTCACGCTTTCATTATTGAGAGTGAAGAGGAGGTGCTCTCCTTGTGAATGAGTACTGAAGTATCACATAACTGATATTCCCAGGAAAGTCAAACAGCTTTTCATCTACTACATAGCTTAACTTGTGTGGTTAACTTTGGCCAGCTGTCATACACCCACCCAACCTCTCTCTCCCGCTCCCTTTTCAGCAGGATGGGTGCGAAAAAGTGAAGATGCTCACGGATCAAGAGGGCAACCCCTGACCTTTTCTCACAAAGACCAACTTGCACCAAAAACCTTACCATGTACAGCCAATACATCTTGCTGCACTGGTTTTGGACAATTTAGGTTCCCATGCTCAGACTAGCTACTCAAATCATAGCCCTTCCGCTGGCACCTCATGATCCTGGCTGATACTGACGGAGTGTTCACGGGCACCGTGTAACTCTGTTCAGTCTATTTCTGATTATATATTTTTTTTCCTAAGGACCTCTCAGGAGCATGTTGTAGGCCGAGCACATTCTTTCAGCATGCCACGTAATGCCTGTTGCTACACGTTAGACATTTTCACTGTCTGTAGAAGTAAACTTGCAGGACACAGGAAAAAAACAGCATTCTAAACCATTCTGTAGGGAACACAGGTATGGATTTGAGTTACTAAGAGTAGGCTACTAAAGTTTATTCTATATGTAAAGAAGGCAACTCAAACTTTGTTAATTAGGAAAACAGAGAGTTTCCTCTGGTTTATGACTTTCATGTCATAATTCATGTTATACACTTGTGTCACAGACACTGAACAGATTTCAAATATTTTTTTTCAGGATTGAAAAGGAAGATATTTTATATTGAACTGTTTTTTATTTTGTATTATTTCTTTACTCAATCTAACCTTAGTTTTTCATTAGGTGATGTTTTGAGGAGGAAAAGTTCAAGCAGCAGGACCCTGTTCCTTTGCAAGGGCTAAGGAGGTAAAAATGTGGAACCAACCTGAGAACAACTGAAGGAGAAAGAAAGGAATGGCTACAAGGTATATTAAGAATAAATAAATGAAAAACTACTGATAAGGATTAAAGTTAGTCTGCAAATATACTGGTTACTAAAAATATATGTGTTTCACCAGCATGAAGAGTTCATACTTCCCTCTTGCACACACACTTTGAAAGCAAATTATGAGAAATAAGTAGGCAGTAACTGGAAGATATATAATACAAAGAAGATGGAAAACCTCAAATATCCATTGTCAATACAAATGTCATTATATTGCCAAGAATATGCAGAACATTTACTAAGAAGTAACTTGAGATGATTGTTGTACATTAGTAGAATTGTGAATTAAAAGTACCAGAGCTACTTTCCATAGTGTAGCTAACTGTAACTAATAAAATCATTATTACTACCTGATTTTAGTGGGCATTAAAATTCAAGCAAACACCTTGAAATATTGGCAAAAGTTACAAAATGTTTTCAGGGTTTGGAGACAAGTTAACATAAAAATTAGTGGATAGGTCTTGAGCCAGTACAAATCAATGTACCTAACTTGGAGTCAAAGCAATTATGCATAATTACATAACCTGAGTTCATAATTCTGTGTTTTCACCTTGAGGGATTTATTTTTTTCCAATATCTAAAAATGGATGAGAACATCTTGTCTCACTATAAATATTCAAGGAAAACCAGGTACCATATGCACACAGATATCCTTACTAGTGGCTAAGTTCTTAGGTGGTGCAAACTGGGGAGGTCTGTTTGAATGTCTATATTTTCTGTGAAGAAATGTGATTCTCTGACTTCTTGTCTTACTCATACAAACCGGACCTTACTGTAAATAACTCTTGGGGGCTAAGCTGTGCATATATGCAAAACCAGTCTCAGAAGCCTTGAACTTTCTACAAGTACAAGTAAAAGTGAGGGCTTCTGTCTTCTCTCTAAGTATAAAAGTACAATTCCCATTGATTTCCTTGGGAGCAGTTACATATATCGTGAGATAAATCTGGGTGGAAAGAAAAAAAAATTGGCTGCATATTAAGATTAACACCAAGCTGAAGACAAAGGTACACTGCAGTTATTTCTTCCACGATGGGGTAACAAGGCCCACCGCAGCTTCTTATATAGTACAGTTATGCACTTATAGTCGAGGCTAGGCAGCAAGAAAGCTGCCTTGCTACTTCTTATCTTGTGCCTGAAGCGTTACACGCTTCTATTCTACATAGCCAGGCACAGCAGAGCATGAATCCTGCTACAAGTACTTCTGGACAGAGGAGGCAAAGCTGGGGTCTCTGCATAGCATTTCGCTCCTCACACTTCTCTGCTTACACATCTCAGTCTGCAGCTAGTCTGTGGCTGTGATGCAGAGGTACTACAAGAAATGTCTGGGTTGCAGTCAAGCTAATTACACAAAGTGTTGTTTACATAGTAATGTATTTTCCTATTAACATGGTATTACGAATGAAAACAATAATACTGCATATTTATGGGCCAGCTATGCTGACTCCATAAATAAATAATTGTGCAGCCAAATTGCTTGGCCACTATGTATATATTATATTGAATATTTTTACAAGTATAATTAATAAATAATGAGATTGTTAACTGCAGATTATCATTCCTGTATTTGCTGTGTTTATGTCATTCTAGAAAGCAAATAAAGAAGATAGCAACAGAAAACTAAAAATGCTAACTAATTGTACATTTGAAGTGCCATCTTTTCGTTAGAAATAAGAAACTGAACCACTGTGGTTTCAAATGGTAGTAAAACAGTTTTCTTTTAAGTTTTGTTTATTTTTATCATAGAATATTAGATCTCTTGCTCCAATACCATGGACAACAGAATGCTGAATAGATGTGTTGAAGATATATGAAAAATTTCCAGGACATCTGTTACGTGATTTCAGTATGCTAATTCCTATGACTTACAGTTTACAGTAAATTTTTTTAACACATTGAAAATGTGACTGTCCTTGGCTTCTTATATATAAAGAAATAAAAGCTATATAGCACTGAAAATAATTTTCTCTTTACAGCATGTCAGGTTATACCCTCAATACCATCATCAGCCTGAGGTGCTTCATGTATTTCAGTCTTAGATGATACCAATTGCTGTTTGTCTCCAATGCTAAAAGGAGCCAAAACTTACTCCTGTCATTCCAGTGAAGACTGGTACCTTCAAGAAGCTGAAGAAGATAGATAGCACCAGCTGTTACGTTACGCCAATAGGATTGTGTCACACAATGATGATTAATTAGAGCACAGACAATCAATGAGGCATGTTTCTATCAGCTTCCTTGGCTCGGAGTACTTCCTGACTAACATAAATGAGTTTACTCACAGTGAGTTTGATTAGTGGTGGGCAAAGTGCTCATTATAAATTTATTTGAAAAACTTTGTTTTGGTTTTTCATTTGGAAAGGGTGCACGAATGGCACTTGTCTCTTTTTCAATGTATTTGTGATTTGTAAGAGCTCAAACATTTAATTGGACCATAATTCAGTTTAATTGTTTGTTTGTGAGTGGTTTTCATCTCCTACCTCTTTGGTTCTTATTTGTTCTTTGTTTGTGTTGTACAATGATTCATTGGACATCTTAGCATAACAGAAATCTTGATATTTTTTGAGTGTTTATAAAAATTTGCTGTCTTCTTCATGATCCCACTTGATGTAACAGAAGCCAGTATCATGGAACATACAGTTTGCTTTTTTCCACTTTTATAAAAGGTACAGGGCTACTCTAAAAAAAATCTCTTTTTTTTTCAGTGTAACTTTGCCCACATATCCCAGTAGTTACATGGTCTTCAGTGTCTTTTTTACATGACGTATCAAACAGTGACAAAAAAAAGAATATTACTAGGAGGTAGATCTTTTTCTTAACATGGGATGGAGCTGTAGACTAGAAAGAATTGAAGGTACCAACATGTAAAAAAAGGATAAATGGTTCAGGTCACTGCATTCTTGCTAGCCTGATACTGTTCCTGGGCAAAATAATGGAGCAGCTGATAAGGGGTTCAATTAAGAAAAAAATAAAGAAAGGTAAAATAATTAACATCAATCAATATTGAAAAAGGGTCATCAAACTAATAAGATGAAAAAGTTTGGCTGATGAAGGAAATGGCAGCACTGCAATAGACTGCAATTAGACATTTTATTTTGTAACATACAGTTAAAATAAAAAAAAATTAGAAAATTCGTTACCCCTTAGGCTTCATAAGGCAAGCGTGAAAAGAGGACTCATTCATAGTGGGTGCATATTTCATTTGGTTCCAAATATACCATTTCTTGCCCATATATTGTACCATTACCAGTGACCTAGTACAATGATCCGAGTGTATAAGTCTATGATGATTAAGAGCAGAGATTTCAGTGACAGGCTGCTTCTACTTGCATTAGTGGGTAAACAAACACATTTTAATAACCAAATGTAAAGTCACTTGTTACATGGTAGTCAGCCATTGCTGCGGGATAAGCAAATTTGTCCCTGAGAAAGTGAATTTAAAAAGAAAGAATTAAGGATCATTTAAAATTGTCAGATAAACACAAACTTCCAGAAATCAAATGGGTTAATAAAAATTTCTGCTTTACAAAGAATCATAGAATCATAGAATGGTTAAGGTTGGAAAAGACCCTTAAGATCATCGAGTCCAACCACTAACCTATCACTGCCAAGTCCACCATGAAACCATACCCTCAAGCACCACGTCTATCCTTCTTTTCAATACCTCCAGGGATGGAGACCCCACCACCTCCCTTGGCAGCCTGTTACAATGTCAGACCATCCTTGCAGTAAATAAATTGTTCCTAATATCCAACCTAAACTTCCCCTGGTGCAGCTTGAGGCCATTTCCTCTCATCCTATCGCTTGTTACCAGGGAGAAGAGACCTACCCCTGCCTCACCACACCCTCCTTTCAGGTAGTTGCAGAGAGCGAGAAGGTCTCTCCCTGAGATTCCTCCAGGCTAAACCCCCCAGACCCCTCAGCCGCCCCCCAGCACACTTGTGCTCCAGACCCTGCCCCAGCCCCGCTGCCCTTCTCTGGACACGCTCCAGCACCTCAAGGCCCTTCTTGTCCTGAGGGGCCCAAACCTGAGCCCAGCATTCGAGGTGGGGCCTCCCCAGGGCCGAGCACAGGGGCCCCATCCCTGCCCGGCCCCTGCTGGCCACACCAGTGCTGACACAAGCCCGGGGGCTGGTGGCCTCCTTGGCCACCCGGGCACTGCTGGCTCATGCCCAGCCGGCTGTCAGCCAGCACCCCCAGGGCCTTCTCCGCCGGGCACTTCCCAGCCCCTCTGCCCCAGGCCTGGGGCGTTGCCTGGGGTTGGTGTGACCCAAGGGCAGGACCCAGCACTGGGCCTTGTTAAACCTCATACAATCGGCCTCAGCCCATCGATCCAGCCTGTCCAGGTCCCTCTGTAGAGCCTTCCTGCCCTCGAGTAGATCAACACTCCCGCCCAATTTGGTGTCATCTGCAAACTTACTGAGGGTGCACTCAATCCCCTCATCCAGATAATTGATAAAGATACTAAACAAGACCGGCCCCAACACTGAGCCCTGGGGAGCCCCACTTGCGACCAGCTGCCAACTGGATTTAGCTCCATTCACCACAACTCTCTGGGCTCGGCCACCCAGCCAGTTTTCACCCAGCCAAGAGTACACCCGTCCAAGCCACGAGCTGCCAGCTTCTCTAGGAGGGGGCTGTGGGAGACAGCGTCAAAGGCTTTGCTGAAGTCCAGGCAGACACATCCACAGCCTTTCCCTCACCCACCAGGCGGGTCACCCTGTCATAGAAGGAGCTCAGGTTGGTCAGGCACTTCATGAAGCCATGATGGCTGGTCCTGTTCAAACCAAACAAGTCTGACCTGTAAGGGTCAGGCGAGCAAATATTTCCCAGGATAACATGACCAGGGCGATCACTGAGATTTTTCTAAAATTAAGTCTTTCGATTGATTCCTTTAAAAGATTGGCATTGATTGATCTGTGACACAGATTACACTCCCGCCTAAGCTAATCAACTCCTCACTGTACTGTGGTTGCACATCATTAGTTAATGATATCCACCGTTGGTATAATCTATCTCATGGAAACTCTGGAGACATGAGGCATTTCTCTTGCTGCATAGGATTACTTTTATTTCGTTTCTAAGCCTATAAGTGACTCTCATGTGTCCAATTAAGTTCTCATTTACTTCTCTTTAGTTCCTCTGACACCTTTTTCAAAAGGAGTTAGGTGTTTCCTACTGAGATTACTGATATAACAAACCGAGACCTAATAAAATTCTGAATAACAGGCTTCTTTTAAATCTACAACACCATTGCCCTGAGGTAGTTCAAGAAATCACTTTCATCAAAAAAACACGTTGAAGGCTCCAGGGTCATTATTATCTTTTCAGGCCTGAACACTATTTTTTGCCTTTATTTCCTCTTCTGGGTGGCAGTTCTGAAGGGCTGACATTAATCACCAACAATGTCGTGATGGCATGTAATTGCATATATCAAAAAATATTCATCCTGGGGGCAGCTGTCAGTGCTAGAACACTAGATATCAATCCAATTAAATCCTAGCATGGCGATAATTGTTTGTCACTCAGTCCAAGGAAGAGAATGACATTAATGCTATGTCTCACAAGTGACCTTTACATCACCTGGCCTCCATCAACTAATTATTAGGGATCCGAGCATATCCCACATCAATCACATAGCTTCAATATACTAATCTAAACACAGGCCCTCATGTGAAAGTAAGAATGAAAACTTTTTTTGCCAAACTTAGTTCTTCTGCATGATTCTGCTGACATTAGCAATGAGTAACACAAGTCTGTTATGCTGATTTAATTCCAGTAACATAGACAGAAGGAGTTGAAAATGACAACAGAGACATGGATCACTATGTGAAGACAAGGAAGTTGAGGAAGAAACTGCGAGAAAATGTATGAAAATTTGTAAGGCCTGGTACAAGTTCCTGACCCTTTTTCTACAGCAATTCAGATGCAAATATATGTTAGACATGGAAGGGGTAAAAACTGCAAGCCTGTTTCTATGAGTCTGGGACAGTAGGGTTGCTCTTTCAGCTCAAATAGCATAGTGATCACAAGGAACGGAGAAGTGACAAAATCTGTTCCTGTCTTCCTCTGTATAAATTCATTTGATCACCAGCTTACATGTCTATTTAATTAATTAGTAAAGGGCCTGACATCCATGATTGGTGTGTGGAAGCAAAGTTCCACCTTTGTGTGCATGGAAGAGGTAATTTACATGACATTGTCTTAGTGCTGTAACAAGATAGTTTTCAACATCCTTGTGCTATAATTATAGGTTCTTTAATTAGCAAAGAATACTGCAATTAGTGTCTTTGCACATTCCAGACATCATTACTGCTACATTACCCATGCACTTCACTTGCTTCAATGGTTCTGAATTAAGTATAGATCACATTCAAGGTTCCTCTTTTAACTTTTTAAATCCTCCATTATCTAGATTAATATTATGACCTAGATGATATCCCTCTCATTTTTCCCTCCAGAACATGTTCTCTAGTCTGCTGCTGTAGGTCTTTTTACTTTTTGTTTTTGATTAGTATATTGCCTTTTTTTAGCAACATTTTTTTCCATTTTTTTAATCCAAACACATTTATGATTTGTCCCAACTTAATTTAAATTTACTATTAAAAGGCAGCTGTTTATGACTGTTTATAATTTAATTTAGACTTTCAATTATTTCTGATGAGCTTCAGAGATGCTTTTAGTTTTTACAAAGGAGAGAAAAATCTCTTTTCAGCACACATAATAAAGTCTCAGCTCTAAAAGATATTATCATAATAATTAGTATTACTATTATAATTATTACTGCAACAATCTACTTATGTCAAAATTTACCCCAGATTTTTTTGTGAATAATGTGCAGCTTGACATTTATGTCTTGTATTCATCTACCAAAGATTACATCTTTAGCTTCCAGCAAGCTACTTAGCTGCACAATCCTTATATACAATTTTTCATAAGCTTTACGTTTAAAAGATGTATCATCGTGTCTTAATAATGTAAGGATCAGAGATGACTGAAGACTAGCTGACCCATTCTAGGGAAAGCCTGATCCAAAGCCAATGAGAGTGATAGGGTCCTCGCATTTTTCTGTTATGCCATTAACTTGGGAGGGCTGAGGATGACCCCAGAGTTCAAAACATTATTTGCCTTATCCACTAACACAGGCCTGAAGTCACCATTTGGAATAGTACTCACCTAAGCAAAAAGCATACAATACACACATTTACATTTGAACTTGTCACTCAAGAGTTTTCTTTTTGAAAAGAGAGATACAGGGAATTTTGGAGTGCTGTTATAAACATCTCTTGTTTAGGGAAGGCTGAATTGCACCCTAAGAGCATCTGTTTCCCTACATTTACTTTAAGTGGAGCATAGGATGTACTAATTTAGACCTATGTAATCTGCCCAGACAAAATGCAGTCAGTGCACTCTTATTTCAGGATCTCATAGCTCTCCTGGCCCAAGCGCCCAACGCTGTTGTTAAATGCTTTTTATTGCAGGAATTATTCACATGAATAATTAGAAGATTCAGATCATTTGAAGATGACTCCCACCATTTAGGAAAGATCACATGCGAAACACTAAATATTACACGTGTATAAACGAAGAACAAAATTATACTGGTAAATAATTATTTTGAATGCTGATATTCACAACCTGAAAAATAGTCCTGTTACAAAGCTGAATGTGTGCACATAATTGCACTTATTAACCCTGTTATCTTATATATTGAGCTTGTATGATGACAGAAAGCCCTGCTGCAATAAATTTATAGCCCGTATGGACAAGCAGTGGAGAAAAGAAAATATTCTTTTTACATAAGAAAGAAATACAGAAAGAGAAGAAATTCCAAAATACTTACCAGTGTTCCCCTTTTTCATCCTGCTTCAAGAAATTAGACAAAAATTAAATTTATTCCTTTTAACTTGATGATGTCTTATATCAAACACTATTGGAGAGCATCTGTCATGTTAAACCACTATTTATTTTGTGCTAATGAAAGAAGACACGCAGATCACTAGTATAAAGCAAATCCTTGACAATATCAGCAATATCAGTCTTGTTGAAGGGGTATTTTGTAACACAGCTGTTAAGTTTTTCCCCTTCATTAAAACATTTTATTATGTTAATTGTCATTGTGACAATTTTAATATTGGAATGTATTTTACTACCTGCAGCATGAAGTCCTTTAAGGACTGCCTTCCTCAGCCATGATTTCTCCAGAGGTTCCTCATATACAACTACATTCAGAACAACTTAAAAATAAATTCTCTTCACTGATGCTAAAAATTCAAATTAGTAAATAATACTTAACCTTTCAGTAACTCTGCTACAATAAAATAATCAATAGATGTTTTCTCAAGCCCTATATACATATCCTAAAGTCAGAGAGACTCTGTGGTTCTCATTCAGTGAAATTCACTGTAATAAAGCAACATTTTTCCTGGTAAGAGTTACATTATTGCTAATGTGTAAACCAAACTTCTTTTTTTCCCCAATCTTTGAAGAGATAACTGCTTAAGGATAAGTTCTAGAGAGAAAATTTACATGTTGGCAGTTTGGACAGAGCTCTCAATTGTTGTCTGAAATCTCAGTTTCAGTTTAAAGCAGTGACTTGTCAATTTTTGTCCTTTGCTGCTATCAGTCTTTGGACCAGCCAGCAAGGGGAAACAAGCGTATCCAATACAGCAAGAGCTTCCTTGGTTTGCAGAATCTGAATAAATAGCTCAGATGCACTCACTTCAGTGAGTTCCACCTCATATGGTCTGCTTGGACCTTTAATATTAATATTTCATTGAGAAATATCCATATTACATTAGAAAGAGAGAGAGAGCATCCCATTCCAGGAACCACTGTCATCATGTTGCAATATGTGGTGCAGTTCTCTCTGGGTGCCTGTGAAGGACCAGGTAGAAGAAATTCGAAGGGAAGATGTATCCCTATGGCCTTTGAAAACACATTATGTCTATATAGTGAAGTCATTGTTTCGTTTTGTTTTGTTTTTCCCTATGGTGGAAAAACTATGATTTTACAGTGTAATTTTTGAGTCCCAGTGATGTTCCTTCCATGGTTTGAAACTATCTTTGAGATCCGCGGAGAACTGAGGGAGCATTTTCCTCTTGATTGCCTGGGCAAAAAATCTCACTTAAATAGTCAATGTTACACTTTTATCAAGATATGGTCAATATTCCTTTGGAGGAAAAAAAAAAGATCTTTAATAAACAGTAGAAACAACCTTTGGGGTGTTAAGTCCATCCTGTAACAATGCTTTTAAGATCAAAGTAGTTAATGTCTAAGCAAAACAGGGGGGTGGAGGGGGGAAGAGAAGAAACAAAATAGGAAGCATGTGGGAAAGGGGAAAATGGAAATTTGAGAGTAGATGACTCTGGGAAGCTAAGGTGTTTTATTCAGTTGTTTTTTATAACTATCTTTAAATGGGGAAGGGGGTAAATAGTTCTCTATGTCTGCTATGGATAAAAAAAACCCTTGTGTGCAAAATGAGAGATTTCAGTTAACAAGAGATCTGTTCTTACTAGAAGAGATCTGTTACTACTACATAATCATGCTTCTTCAGTGGCGAAGTCAGCACAGCTCTCACAGACAACGGTTCTTACTAATTGGCTGTAAAATTGGTCTCCCCTATCCTTACCTAAGGACACGTGCTTCAGTCATTCATAAAAGACAGATTGTTGATATGTTCATATGTAATGGCTTAACTCAACACTTGAACTGCATATCCCATGGATTTAGCAAAGTTGAGGGGGTGGGAGTTTTAGGGACATCTTCTCTGGGACAAAGAACAAGGCATTTAATTTAAATGCCTTTATCTGACCTGCTACTGGTTTAGGCATACTGCAACAAAAGACAGCTCCCTGTTTGCCCTACTCATAGTGCTTGCTTCTACCAACAATAGCTATTAATAACTTTAATTCACTGATAAAAATGTCTTTGGAACCAGTTCAGAACAATGGAGTAGAAAGGCTTATCAGCAAATCTAACCAACTTTTTATAACAAAACTGATCTCTCATTCAAAATCAGAGAGAGGGTAAAGGGCAGCAATAAGACAGCAATACGTCCCTGGTGGCATAGTCATACAACAGTCGTGAATCTCATTACAACAGATTCACTTCTGCCAGTTCTCTTCTCTTTAGTGTTCTTTTGCTTGTTTCACATCTACTGCATGCATGTAGCGTTTAGAGCAACAAAGTGCTATATATGGGCAGAGGCAGACTAATCCCCCCTCAGGTCCAACAATCCCTCAATCTAACTTCAATATTTTTCTGTAAAGTCCTTATGGAGAGTTACTGAATTTCAGTCTATGAGAACTATTTGTTCTTGCTGAACGAATAACACATACTGCTACTGAAGCATGAGCCAACAAAAGTCTTTTCTGAATGAATTTATGAATCAAATATATCTACTTGGAAGCTTAAAGATAAAAGAAACTCGAACTGAAATATGACTTCTGGGCCTTGGAGAGAGAGAAAAAAATTACAGTCCTCTGTGACAGTAGCTGATAACAAAAGACAGATCCACATTCTGCAGTTATTCATCAGACCTATCTGGTGTTGTATGTTCTTTCGCTTTACAGAGAGAAAGGTTTACTAGTATTAGATGACAGACACTTGTAACTTCTCTATACAGTGTGCATATTGATTTTTTTGTGCTTTGGGTACAGGGATCAAATGACATTATTGAGTTTTGTACACGGCTTGATGCCATGCTACTTCTCCGCAGCCTATCACCTTCCTGGTGTACACAAGTTGCTTCATATGGTTCCCCAGAGGGATCCACCACATAAACAGGCATGACAAATCCTGTTAAGACACACAAACAGTTTATTCTTCATATTTTGTGTAACATGTGACCTGTGGATAGCTTTAGACCAGTAGATGTTGTTGCAATTTTAATGAATATACAGTGAGATTTTGTGTGTGTTTGGAAATATTACCATCACATAGATCCCATCTTAGACAACACGAGCATTCCTCCTCATCCTTTTCATGTGTGTTTGTAAGGACAAGTAATTATGTTGACTGCTTTTCCAGACAGGTAAATTAAGGCACACGCACATCATGGATGCCATTCAACTTCCAAGTTAAGACAATGAAATGTAGGTGTTGAAATGCGTATGTCCACATGTGATATCTCTAAACTCTCATTACAGCCCATATCCATCTAGCCAGTACAGACAGTTGAGTCTACGAGCTGTTCAGATTATCAAATGGAAGCGTCTGCATTGTCTAAAGTACTTCCTTAAATTCCACTGTACTGACTAAATCTCCACCAACAGTAAGAGCTTAGATACAAAGTTCACACACAGGAACCTACAAGTAGACACCTACGTTTAGAAACTTTCAGCTGTGAGTTGAATCCCACCAAGTTAGCATGTCTTAAAGGGCATGTATGCATGACATGGGGCAGAGCTGTGCAGAAATACCGACATGAACCTAAATAGATCCCTAATACAGCTACGCTAATTCCACTATTCAGCCCAGCTAATTCATCATGTTAGGTAGACCTCTTTAGTGACACAGCTGGGAAATCTCTTTCTTCAAGGAATATCCCATTCAAAAAATCATCTCCCAGCTTTTAAGACATGTTAAATTTCATTGGCATAAAAACTTTTGAAAATCATGCCTAGTGTTTTGCATGTGTGTAACATCTTGGCTGACTTTTCCCGAGGGTACTTGGATCATGAAGAGGACTGAAACAGAACTAGGCGTAATATGTTATTCAAGAAGGTTAGTTAAAATAAAGAGTGAACTTGCTTTGACATTCTAATACAAAGAAGACAAGCAAAATGCTATGTTTGAAATGAAAATGTCATGGAAGAGTTAATTTTTAATGTAGTTTGAAGATTTTTTTCTGCATGGCCCAGACAAATCTCTATGCATGTTAGCAAGGTCTTTATATCATCTCTGCAGCTTCTGTAAGATTAATTTCATCCACAGATAAAAATCTTCAAAACACCGAGTACCTGAAGTTGTTTTTACACCCATACAGATAAATTTGCCCTGGTTTCAATTAATTAATCTGAACTATTTCTGCATCTGAATTAAGACCGTGTTGATTGTGCACAGAATGATCCCTTCACTGTATTGCTTATAAAAGGAGCCTTGGATGTCAAACTTGGATGTATGTCTATACAATCAAGACAGACATCTGCTCAGATGGATCCCCACCCATCAATGTAGCTCTACCTCCTTGTATTTCACACCTACCTGTAGGCAGAAATCTGGACCAGCATTAACAAGTAAAAGGCAATGATGGGCAATCACTAGGATGCCCGCAGGGATGTCCAACTGTCCCATCATTCTGTGGTCAGGGCACCTCCAATGCACAGCTGAAGCAGTATCTTCCCTGTCTCCAATTACTTGATGTCTGCTGGTGCAGTGACAGCTCTGAGTTTCTCTGTCTTACGGGAACAACAATTACGAGTTGACCTTTGCCATAGTTT
This sequence comes from Phalacrocorax carbo, assembly GCF_963921805.1. NCBI lineage: Eukaryota > Metazoa > Chordata > Aves > Suliformes > Phalacrocoracidae > Phalacrocorax > Phalacrocorax carbo. The sequence continues at coordinate 5,511,730 of NC_087516.1, read as the reverse complement.
CCAGTACTATAATTTATCCCATATATTTTAGGCTTAACTTAGAAAACATCAAGTAGAGGTCAAAAGGCAGACGATGGATTCTAAAAATTGGATATGTGTCCCTCAAGTTGTAGACCAGGTCTGATCTCGTTCTCTATTTCTGAATTATTAATTCCTTTAAATAATTAGTAGACATGCCACTCAATTATCCTTGATTTTCACATCCCATTTAAAGGTCACTAGGTTTTAGAGTCATCCTTAATTTGGCATAGAAATTATCTGTCCTTCTCAGCTCTGCATTTACATCCCTGCAATTTGAAAAGCACAAAATTAACTTTGACAATGTTAACTCTTTAGTACAGAGGAAGATTGCTGTGTGCATCCTTTCTCTGCTTTCACTCATGGCAAAAGACATTGGTCAATTATTTACATTTAAAGAAAATTGCATTTCCTCAGCTGTTTCAAATAAACTATGCCTCCTCCATTCTTCTCTCTTCTCTTCTCTTCTCTTCTCTTCTCTTCTCTTCTCTTCTCTTCTCTTCTCTTCTCTTCTCTTCTCTTCTCTTCTCTTCTCTTCTCTTCTCATTGTATATCATATTTCAGTATTTATACTTATTGAATATATCTGGACAAAAGCATCACCAGAAACTGTAATACAGTGAAAAATCCTGCTATCCTGGATTCTCTTCTCCTTTATCCTTGTGACAGTTATTTGACAATAGGAGCTAACCTGATAGTTTTCTTTATGATGTCCTTTGGGTCACAGAGAAATGTGATTTCACACAGACTAACTGAGCTTTCAGTATGCAGATTAAATCCTGAATAATCTTAGCTATGCTGCATGACTGATTGTTGTCCTTTCTTCTTTCCTCTAGGTAACCCAAATTAAATTGCCTTCAGTAAAAAACATATACAATATAATTAACCTTAGTGACCCTGTTATCCTCAATGTCCCTTAATCCACCTAGTACAAAGTGGAGAGAAACACTTCTTCTTTATAATGACTAAAAATTCTATAACAAAATACAGAGTTATCTAAGTGTTACTGTATCACAGGTAACTGCACTGAACTTGCGGCAGAGCTATGGTGTGGAATGACAAGCCTTTGTGACACTGAGTTGTTAGTTCAGTCAGTATTGCCTTGTGAATTACTTTTGTAGCTTGAAACAACCCGGATTAGTTTGAGTTGTAACTCTGCCACAGACTGGGTTGGTGATTCTGTGCACATCACTTTTCTTCTATGTTTGTTACCCTACCTGTCAGCTGGGATGATAATTCTTGTCTGCCTTGCTGGAGTGCAGTGAAGATTAGCTAGTACTTTTAAATATAAATTATCATGTCATTTTCTGAGATTAGAGGAAGGTACAAAATGCCTAGATGCCAGTAGTTCGGCATCTCTAGAACTGGATGAAACCAGTCCTTAGCACTGTTTACAAGAAGATAATGACTTATTTGTAAATACGAGGCTAAAATAGCTGTGTGGTTGGTTGCTATCTGTTAGAAGGAAGGACGAAGCAACTAATTTGGAAATTGTTGGTCTATATTTAAAACCTGAGGTACCAGTTATTACCATATCTCCTTCTTCCATTTTTGTACCTTCCCTAAAACAAAGGAAGTAAACTCTCCATCCTCAGTTTTAGAAAGACCACCAACTTAATAAAGAGATGTTGCTTTTGGACTAGGAAAAACAGCTTTGTCCTTTTGGGTTGTTGTTAACATGTTTTTAATTATTATTGTGACAAACAGTTTCTTGATATTCTGAATTCATTCACATCTCCAGACAGCAGTTGTGAGAGTGTGCTCTTTACTTACACCACACTTACTGCGTGAATTTCCATAGGACTCAAGTCAATCAAATACCCAAGTAACACTAAATGCAGATGGTTGAAAAGAGCCACAGGTGACTCATGACATCTAAGGAGATCATAATGTCAACACTGGATATAATAAAAGACACTGGTCTTACCGCCACCAAAGCTTAATTGTTATTATGGTTAACTTTCATGCATTAAAGAATAGAAAACCTTTCCCAAACTTTTTTGATCATCACATTGTCATGAGCTCACCACAGAGTTATATTTGCAGTTCACTTTAAATCTTGAATTAGTAAAATTCATTCATTTGCTTAGCTGTTCTTCCATATCTTTTCACCTTTTCATTTGTCTTTTCTATTGCCATTTAAAATTAAAAAAAAGAAAATCACATCGAAAGGACAATTCAATGCTTAACTGGCCTGTAAATGTCTTCTTTAACAGTACTAAGGGTACACCAAAATAATTATATTCTTCAGTCGACGGAAAGGATAAGAGAAAGAGAAACCAAAGGTAAGTGAGTAAGTCCTATGTTTCCTGTATAAATCAATAAGAAATAATTTCCAACTGGATGTTTCCAAAATTATTTATTTTTCATCTGCTACCCAAAAAGATATACAAGGAATTCAAGAAACTGCTGTGCCCCTACAACTTAGGTAGTTATCATTCAGCAACACAAAGCCTATTAAAACCTCACGCTGCCAGGCACTGTGTAAATAAGTAGATGCAGAAGGCACATTACAGAAAATACAGATGAAAGAAGAAACAGATACAATCTCTGTGCCTCTGTTAAGCCAAAAGGCTCAGCATATTCTTTGATGCAGTTCTATGGATTCATGTCTTTTCTGTACAGGATATATATAGGGGTCCATACTGTCCTACAGGGAGCCCAAACTGGGCATCTTTCAGATCCTTTCAACAGAGAATATAAGAGCCCTTCTAGGAAGGATATCCTTCCTGCGCAGGAGCAGGCTGTCCCCAAGTGCCGCGAGACGAACTGGAGGGGAAGACGAGTGGCCTGGCTGAACAGGGAGCTTCTGTTGACACTCAGTAAAAAAAGGAGAGTCTACTGCTCTTGGAAAAGGGGGCAGGTAACACAAGAACAGAGACCTTATTAGGTCTTGCAGGGAGAAAATTAGGCAAGCAAAAGCTGATCTAGAACTCAGCCTGGCCACTGCCGTAAGGAATAACAAAAAACATTTTTACAAATATGTTAACAACAAAAAGAGAATCAAAGAGAATCTCCATTCTCTGTTGGATGCAAAGGGGAACATTGCAACTGAGGATGAGGAAAAGGCTGACGTACCAAATGCCTTCTTTGCCTCTGTCTTTAACCACCAGACCAGTTGTCCCCAGGGTATTCAGTTCCTGGAGCTGGAAGGCAGGGATGGGTAGTGGAATAAACTCCCCATGATCCAGGAGGAAGCAGTTAACAACCTGCTAAGCCACCTGGACACTCACAAGTCTATGGGGCCAGATGGGATCCACCCGAGAGTACTGAGGGAGCTGGCGGAGAAGCTTGCCAAGCCGCTCTCCATCATTTACCAGCAGTCCTGGTTAACAGGAGAGATCCCAGATGGCTAGAGGCTTGTCGATGTGATGCCCATCTACAAGAAGAAGAGCTGGAAAGAGGGTCCAGGGAACTACAGGCCTGTCAGCCTGACCTCGGTACCGGGGAAGGTTATGGAGCCATTCATCTTGAGTGAGCTCACCCGCAAGTGCAGGACAGCCAGGGGATCAGGCCCAGTCAGAGTGGCTTCATGAAAGGCAGGTCCGGCCTGGCTTGCCTGACCAACCTGATCGTGGTCCATTAAAAAAAAAAAAGCCCAGACCAAAACTGCATGTTGCTGCTTGGTTACAAGACCTGAGTTTTCTGAGTTTCAGAACTGCACGTGCCTGTGAAGTTTCAACTTTAGCCTGAGCTTGTGGTCTTGCTCAGAACATAGTGCAGATGCAGAAAGTCGTTTGCTGTCTTATAGAGACCAAAGGCAGCAGCAACATACAGGCCATGCTCACAAATTCCCTTTCCTTTTTTCATCTATTGGGAAATGCCTATCTAATATCTCTAGCTATAATTTTTGTATTTCATAACCCAAAGTGAAATCACAGCTGGGACTCATGAAAAAAAAAAAAAAAATCAAAACAAGTCTGCCAACATGTGTGTTTTCAATCCAGTCTAGAAGAAAAGAGTCACTGTGATAGCTAAAGGCAGCAAATATCTGTACACAGCACTGCTTTCATCATGCTTTCTCTGTCAGAACTTGTTTTGATTTCTTTTCATATTCTTCTAGGAATAAAGGCTATGTGTTGACTATTAAATGTACTGGGCTTGATTTTGATACACTTTTCTTGAGGTAGATGAGAAGGGACTTCACTGAAGTCGGTAGACATAATCTAGTAATTTAATACTAGATTCAAATCATGGTCTTTTCTATGCATGTATAACCGAACTCTTTTAAATATCAGTAAGGGGGGTTTGTTTTGTTTTGTTTTCTTTTAAGAGAAATCTAGATAAGAAACACTGAGCAACTGGAAATCTTTGAAAGGCAAATGTAAATGCAACAAAATACATACTGATAAACCAAAAAGGAGAAATAAAACTTTTGGAGAGGTGAACAAGCAAGAACAGCTCTTTCAAAGAAGAAGTATAGTGTAGTACTATATATTAACTCTATTTTGGAGTGTAGTTCGGTATTACAACCCCCTAGTTATCTGGAAGAAGGGACTCACTGATACAAATCTTTTTATAGCATCAAGTCCTAGAACACCATGAACTCGTATTGCAGGATGTTTTCTCAGCTGTCTGATCATTCTGTTTTATGAAGCACATTTATTTGAAGGATGCTTTCTGCACTCGGTTTCACTGTGGCTTAGGCTTTGGAGAATTTCCATTACATTGAGCATCCTGGGATTTACTGAGTAGAGTCTTGCAGGGGGTAGGACTTTGGCTTCTTTTCTAATGCTGGGACTAGCAAGGTGAAACCCCCACTTCCATATAGACAGGCTGCATCCATTTCTGGTTACTCTTATTATTTATGACTTACACAATGTCACTTAGCAGCTTTAGCCTCATTATGTTTAGCACAGCACACACAGGGAGAATAAAACAACAATCTGTTCTTCGAGTCACGGTTCTTGTAAAGACACTTCAGTCCCATTGAGACATCCCCACCCTCAGCAAGAGTAAAGCAGTGATAGTAATTTCTCTAAACTGATAGAGGATTAATTTAGTAAATGTTTATTTTGTCTGTCCCTCAAATATTACAAAATTTCTACTTGGCTTACCTTAAAGAAAATATGCCATTTGCAACAATAAAATGGATCTCACAGTATTCTGAAAATGAGCTCAATAACATATGCATCATATGTTCTGCTAATTACTTCTGTCCATGCAGCAAAATCTTCAGGACAAGCAGTCTTCTATAATGTACATGTCTGAAAGGCTTCTCCATTAAAATTGGACCTTCATAGCAGGATAGGTAACAATCTAAATAATAAGAACAACAGCAACAGCAGCAACAACGATGACAACAACAATAATAATAATAGATTTGTAGGTTTACAACAAAGCAGAAGGTGACAGAAAGTGAGGATCTGAGAATCCACTAAATAAATAATCAAAATCAGTAGCAATTCCAGTGGACTGCAGTGGCTTCCAGCTCAAGCTGTAAGTACAGGCCCTATATTAAGTTTTCAGCAATCTCTGACACAGAAGATGTAAAATTGAGGAATTAGATCCCCTGGTGCTGGATATGTAGATTCAATTTTCCCCAGATTAAAGCAGGCTGCCAATAAGTAATAATAATAATAATAAATGTTCAGGAATTACTTCAGATTAGTTTCAATTAAAAGACTCATTTTAAAATATTTATGTTTCTTGAAGAAATGGCCTCTTTTCAAATTATAAGGAACATTTAATTTAAAACTTCCTTGTGACATACAGTTTTATGTTGTTTGTTTCTTTTCTATTTTCTAACAACCAATAATGTATGATCAGTGGAAATGAGAAGATACCCCAGTAACATCAATAAAAATGCTGTCAAGTAAAAGAAGTCAGCCTCCTAATTACAGATGATAGCAAGTCAAAAAAGTCCTTTAACTTTTCTATTCGGGCTTGAAACATTACAATTTGTCTGCTGTTCTGAGCTTTTTTCCTCCCGATTTTCCTCCTTCCACCTGCTCTAAAATATAAACAAAGCAAAACAAGGATGCTCTTTTGGGATGAGTATTTACTGCCATGTGAAAACCGAGCTTCAGTGTATCACAAGTGTGGCATCGCTTATTCAGAAATGCTTTGAAAAATTGCATTCTCCAGATTTGCTGCATAAATAAGAGGGATCTGCTTGTTTTATAACTGAACTGAGTCCTATGAAGCACAAGCCATGCTCCCAAACTATCAATTCTGGGATTCATTTAGAGCCAAGAAGCTTTAAAGCTGTCTTGTTGACAGGAAGCATATTTTATAGTCTTTTGCTTCTCCCATTGTGTAGGAAGCAATTCTACACTGGTAGTTTAACCTTCATCTACAAAGAGCAATTGTTCTTCCCATGAAGCCTGTACTGTTTTCACTTCAGGAATACACCAAAGGAATTATTAATGGCAGAAGTTACAAAAAGAATGCTATTCTTACAGCAAACACTGTCAGTTAAATGCAGGCAAATATTTGTTTTAAAATTATAAATATGCTAACATCTGGCAGGTTTTTTTTGGTTTTGGTTTTGTTGTTTTATTATTCTGCTTCCTGCTTCTTTTTTCTGACATCCAAATATTTGTTAAATCTCTTCATATCTAACTGGCCAGAACTAGATGACAACATTCAACTGAAAAACATATATCAAATCTATGTTTGTCGAAGCATTTCTGAAAGACAATCACTAATATTGTATTTCAAGATCTGCTTATTAGTGGTAGGAGGTGGTAGTAGCAGAAGAAACAAATACCAAGTTCTATGAGATTAATTGGGTCATTTATTAAGAAATTGTAAGACCAATGTAGAAACAGTGTTAAGAAATATTCCAAAACTTAGGCTTATTTACTCCAAGAGAATAAATTTCTCAAGGAGATTTCACATGAAATCATATTTTCTCTGCCTCTGCTGTCCTGAACCAGGGTGTCTTTCCAGGGTCCAGCCAGTTCATGGGAATTAGGTCATTATTTTGGCAACTCCTGTTGCTTTGAATCCTTCTGTTACCCAGAGTCTTTGTTTACATAGCCCTAGTCAGGTCCCCCCATCACTGAGCTGGTACGCAAAAAGCAGACAATACTTTTAGCACGTCTTCCTCCAGGCACTTAATAGGCAGACCCACTGCCTCACTCCAAAAAAGGATGAGTTAGGTGTTTAATAAAGATGAGAGCTTAAGCATGTGCCTCCTATTTTCACACAATCATCTTAGTCCTGGCTGCAAGTCAACAAATCAGTGATAGAAACAAGGTCTAAAACATACTCTCCTCCTGACCATTTCCCATAGGGTACCTTTGGCAGCTTTCTGTTCTCTGTGTACATGCTCTAAACTCTCCTGAAAGCCTTAATTCTCCTCAAGCAACGTGCACTTAACCTAGGCGCTAACTCAGCAGTATAAATAACAGTCCCAGAGCTGAACTACAACTGTGAGTGGTCTGTACCTTGGCAAGTTTGTGAACATGGACTGACTTGCTTAGGATAAAACTATGCTAAGAAACATTAAATTTTGGAAAGACCTGCCTGGAAGTAGAGGTATGCCAATAGGAAAGCATAAGAGCAATATCCACAGAGTGTTAAACTAAAATGTATGGGCAACAGTAGACAGGTATTTAATTTAGGCTGTAAAGCACCTATACTTGGTAATTAAGCACACAGAGGGAAAGAGTCAGCTTCATTTAGATCCAATTGTATCCTCTTGGGAACCCAACTGATAGTAAATAATATGCTTTTGTGAGTCCAGTCACACTTACAGGGGCTAGTATTCACCGGCCCATTCATATCTGAGCTTTCCTGCATAGGTATTGATGTCATTGGAAGTGCATGGTTCTTGATCAAGCTCTGACCCTGTGCAGCCTGATCATATTTCTGCTTGTGCTATGTGTAATTGTACAAGCAAGCAATGCAGCCCAAGAGCATGTACAGAGCAAATCTTAATATTGACAATCCAGACAAACATTTCAGGAATGTCCTTTGGAATAACTGTAACCTGATGCCACAGGCAAAATGCCTGCTATTGGGTGGACACCTCAGGCACACTTCTGGAGCAGCTCTTTGGTTCATTTTCATCTGATAGAAAACTCATCTGTTGTGCACTCTGACAATCCAACATATGATTAAGAAGGAATGTTTGAGGGAGCCACTTCAGAAGCTCAATCCTGATCCAAACTAAAATGGTAACAGACACATCAACTGTGTGACTGATGTTTCTTGAACCATGTGCTATAAATGAGGAAATACAAATTGAGATGCAGTAAGTAGTTGTCCTTCGCAGAGCATAGCAGATGTCAGCAACTGCCCCACAGCTGGGTTTGGGTCTTAGCCAAAAGGTAGATGGAAGTCGCTGTACACTCAGCATCCTAGATCATTTGAAGACCTCGGCCAGGAGCTGGAAGGACTCTAGCTCAGGCTTGGCGGTATAAAGTACATGAATTACAAGACAAGTTTGGGCACAACCATAAGCCAAATATCCAAAGTAGATGTAATACAGGTAAGGGGAATCCAGTCTTAGAATCCACCCATAACTAAAAAACTTTGCTAGAAAGATGTGATTACTGGGAGCTGATCACATTCAGTATCTGAAGACTTGGAAATGAGCATCTGAGTCTGTCAGAGATTTGTTCTCCTTCCTCCTTCTGCACCTTGACATGGGAGCTCCTGGACCATTAAGTCCAATCCATTGTTGCAGTATCCCATCAAAAAATTCATTCAGAAATTTATTGAGGTCTGTGTTCAAAATAATTGGTTGTTCCTCCCCCCTCCCCACTCCCCAGTTCACATGGGAACACTCTCCCAGAACCTCAATGTTCTGGTAGTCAGGAACCTTTTTACAAGACCCAACCTAAATATATTCTAGGTCAATTAATTTCTCACAAGATAAACTACTCTCTGCCAATCTTTTGAAAGAAATAAATGAGTCATATAATCTCTTCAATAAGCATGTTCTTTGACTCTTTTGGAATAAAGTAAGAGAGCTGAAAGTACTGTTTCACTATTATTCTTTCCCAAAGGCAGTGGTCACTCTGAAAAGTCTGGGAAACTCTGCTCTGGAATTCTTATAGCACTGTTTTGTCACTAATGTTCCCTTTTCACCCATGCCAACAAGAGTCGCAAAGCAATTTTGCTATGCCTAGTAAACCTAGTTCATTCACCTATGTGATTTTCTTCTTTGCTTTGGTCTTTCCTGCTAAGGCTGGCCTTCAGACATCTCAGTCCCCAGAAGAGAGAGAGAACATCTAGAGAAGGGAAGACTTCCCCTTGGTCAAGGAGGATTGGGTTAGAGATCATTTAGGCAAACAGGATCCTCACAAATCCATGGACCCTGATGGGATGCACCCATGAGTGCTGAGGGAGCTAGTAGACGCTGTTGCTAAGCCACTCTCCATCATCGTTGAATGTCATGGAGGACACGAGACATACCCAAGGACTGGAGGAAAGCCAATGACCCTCCAGTCTTCAAAAAGGGCAAGAAGGAGGACCAGTGAAAAACTACAGGCCAGTCAGCCTCACCTCCATCCCCAGGAAGGTCATCTCCAGGCATGTAAAGGAAAAGGAGGTTACCAGAAGTAGTCAACATGGATTCATCAAGGGGAGATCATGTTTGACCAACCTGACAGGCTTCTTTGATGGCATGACTGGTTGGGTAGATGAAGGGAGAGCAGTGGATGTTGTTGACCTTGACTTCAATAAGGCTTTTGGCACTATCTCCTATAACATCCTTATAGATAAGCTTCAGAAGTGTGGGTTGGATGAGAGGACAGTGAGGTGGACTGAGAACTGGTTGAAGGACAGAACTCAGAAGGGTCATGCTCAATGGCGCAGAGTCTGGTTGGAGGCCTGTCACTAGTGGTGTTCCCCAGGGGTTTGTGCTGGGTCTAGTCTTAGTCAACATAGTCATCAATGACCTGGACGGAGGGACAGAGCGTCCCCTCAGCAAGTTCGCTGATGATGCCAAGCTGGGAGGAGCGGCTGATGCACCAGAGGCTGTGCTGGCACCCAGCGAGAGCTGGGCAGGCTGGAGAGCTGGGTGCAGGGGAACCTCAGGGAATTCAACAGGAGCCAGTGCAGGGTCCTGCCCCTGGGGAGGAACAACCCCCCGCACCAGCACAGGCTGGAGGGGACCTGCTGGAGAGCGGCTCTGCTGAGAAGGCCCTGGGGGTGCTGGGGGGCAGCGAGGTGACCCTGAGCCAGCACCGGGCCCTTGGGGCCAAGGAGGGCCTGTGGTGTCCTGGGGTGCATGGAAAGGAGTGTGGGCAGCAGGGTGAGGGAGGTTCTCCTCCCCCTCTGCTCTGCCCCAGTGAGACTGCATCTGCAGTGTTGTGTTCAGTTCTGGGTTCTTCAGTTCAAGCAAGACAGGGAACTACCGGAAAAACTCCATCAGAGAGCTACCAAGTTCATCAGGGGACTGGAGCAACTCTTTTATGAGGAAAGGCTGAGGGACCTGGGTTTGTTCAGCCTGGAGAAGAGAAGGCTGATGGGGGATCTCATCAATGCTTATAACTATCTGAAGGGCGGATGTCAGGAGGATGGGGCCAGGCTCTTTTCAGCGGTGCCCAACGCCAGGCCAAGGGGCCACGGGCACAAGCTGGAACACGGGAAGCTCCCCCTGAACATGAGGACAAACCCCTTCCCTGTGCGGGTGCCAGAGCAGGGGCACAGGCTGCCCAGAGAGGCTGTGGGGTCCCTTCCCTGGAGACATTCACCCCCCGCCTGGACGCGGCCCTGTGCCCCTGCTCTGGGGGTGCCTGCTCCAGCAGGGGTGGGACGGGATGAGCTCCAGAGGGCCCTTCCAACTCCTGCCATTCTGTGATTCTGTGACTCTGTGACTCTGTGATTTGCAGGAACAACACACATTTAAAAAAAAAAAAACAAACCAGTTTTTAATTGAAAAGTAATGCACAAAGGAATTACAATATTTCAGAGGAGATAATTCATTTGTCATCTAGATGACATTAGTAGAAATCTCTATAGGCAAGATCAATTTAATTAATTCAATTTAAAAGCAGTTTAAAATACGGTAACATATTTTGGTTAAAAAAAGCTTAGAATCTTTTCTGTCTTCATGCTGTCATTTTGAGGGCTGTAGGTAGTAGAGTAGATGTGAAAACTAAGATTTGGGAATATAAGAAATCCAAGCACAGGTACTGGGATTCAAAACAAAAAGTCTGATTTGAAGTGTCTGAACTTTTGAAATTAGACTTTGATTATATTAAAGTAAGGCAATGGCTAAAGAGAATGAGTACAAATCCAAGAAGACCACAGTATACAAATAAAAGGTAAATGAACACATCCAAAGAAAATCTGTCTATATTTCTATCAAAACAAATAAAGGACAGCAAGAACAGATAAGAGATTGCTTTTAGCAAGGGATTTTGTCAATTACAGAACTAACCAACCATGGCTGAATAACAACCATGCTCGGATGAAAGATCACTGTCATAAATCAAGTACTATAGAGGAGCCACAAATAGCTGTGTGCTCAATTCATCAGTTATTTTACATGAGCTGAACTCATCCCTCCATTCTCCTCGTAGCCCCCAGACAAATTTACTGTTTATGAGGCACAGATGCTGCACTGCTGTTTTCTCATTGTTTAGGAGCGTGGTCCCACCCCACTATTTGTACCCACTCTTTTCGGAAGGAATTAGGTGATGAAATAAGTACATTAAGGTAGTCCTGTTTCCGTGTTTATTCCCTGCTTGCTCTGTTTGTGTGTTTCCAGGTAAATATAAGTTGCAGGTAAAGACTTTCCATCCTATATGTGTGGGTTCTTTCTGCTAAGCTGCTTTTCTACAAATACAACAAGCCACTGAAGGCATTTTCTTCCTAGGCGTGGGGTTCGAGGTACTTAATCAAAAGGTATAGAGACCCTCTTAGGCAAAAGGAGGTTCCCTGCAGACTCATTATCAGGGCTGTGAATCTCTGGAACTACTACAGAGTTCTCCTGAGAGCTTTGGTGCTTCTTATTTAACATCTCCCTCTCTGAACCTGATGAAAACCTGTGAAGTTTTTCACAGAAGAAGTAGCTGAACATTAAATTCTTTCATTTATAATGAAACTGCAGCGGTACAGGTCTTCAGGAGACCAATACCTGCCTGCAAAACCTTGCCTTAATTTTTTTTAGTTTTCAAGAAAGTGGTTTTGGTCCTTTTACTATGAGCCAAAGATGGTGCCACTGGTGCCCAGTCTCCTTCTGTACGGTTTTGTCTGCTCCTCCACATTCAGACACCAAATCATTCACCTTCATGTGAGACCACATGCTCAAGCCATGCCACAATCAATATCCATAATGTTTAGGATAAAACTATGCTAAGAAACATTAAATTTTGGAAAGACCTGCCTGGAAGTAGAGGTATGCCAATAGGAAAGCATAAGAGCAATATCCACAGAGTGTTAAACTAAAATGTATGGGCAACAGTAGACAGGTATTTAATTTAGGCTGTAAAGCACCTATACTTGGTAATTAAGCACACAGAGGGAAAGAGTCAGCTTCATTTAGATCCAATTGTATCCTCTTGGGAACCCAACTGATAGTAAATAATATGCTTTTGTGAGTCCGGTCACACTTACAAGGTAGGGCAATGCTGATGATCCAAAGTTAGTCTAACAGATTGAAACAACTTCAGTCAATTATGAGTTTAAAATCCCTACAGAAAAGTTCAAAATGTATTACTCAGTGCTTGCCCAGGGAATTTTGGGAGGTATTCCTTGATTAATTTTACTTACTTGTAAAAGGTTCCTTTCTTTGATAGTTCTATTAAATGACATGTCAGAGGGAGTAATGGGATGGGTATTTAGTGATTAGCTTTCTCAACTTGCAGTGTGACCTAAACTGTGCCTTAATTGCATCACCACACAAAGACTTAAAACTCAAATTATTATGCACTTTTTGAGATGCAGAGGTAGAGAGTGTAAAAACACTTGTATAGATATAAACTAAAACTGATCTGTGGACATATTCTTTGATGGGTTTGGATGAAGACCTTGCCACACAAACAATAGTTCCAGAAATATCTAGGAGTTGCTCGTATTTTATTTCTAGCATTTTTCAAGGTTAGAGCAGAGTGATCTTTTTCTAAACTCTCAGGACCTCAGCAGATATTGGTGCTTCTGTTGAGACCTTTTTGTTATTCCTGTACAGTATCAGGCTCCCATTTTTCATCCCCAAGGAGCAAATGCAGTGACCTCAGTAAGACCACAGAGATACAGATGCACATTAAATGAAGCAGGAATTTCTCTATGGAGAGAAAGTCTAACCCACGACACTGGATGATACCCATTGCAGTTAGCTTTAAGCATGTGGCATGTGGACCTCTATCTCTGAAATACTTTATTAGGTTATCTTTCTAAACTGTGGAATAAAGAATGACTTTTAATGCTTTCTTATCCTTCTAACATAAACAAATAAAACAAGTTATCATGTTTTACTTGTGCTGTCTTTCCATCATTGGCTGCAAACATCACCTGGAGAAGGAGCTGAGAAATCATTCTGGACGTTTAAAACAGAACAAAGCTTATCCACCAGTATTTTTTTAAAAAGGCTGAGGTCTTCCAGAGGAAAATGTTACCTGCTGCCACTCCCTACTTTTGCTTTCTCTAAGGACTTTTAGTAACATAAGCAATCGCCTTGACTTGTGTCAGAAAGACAAGAGCTATAACAAAAAAGAAACAACCTCCTCCCAACTGGACAGCCCTAAACGCATGGCCAAATGGTGCATCACTGATCTCAGCTCTTTTGCTGGTAGCAGTAGCTTTGCTTCTGTGTCTTATCTTGCAGCTGTGTAGCCAGGAAGCCCATGAAGATTAACTGAGTCAACCTAGTACCTGTGTTAATTGACTTGATCCCATTCCTGGTACTGCAAAAAATCAGATGTGCATGTTGTATCTATTAAGGATGGCATCTTTCCTTTCTGCAAATGCCAGGTAAAATATTTTTTTCACTTCATAGAAAACATAAGATTTGTTCGTTATTTGACCAGTTTCCAATACTTACCATGGATCACCGTAACTTTTCTTATTGTATTGAGAACCTGTCCCAAAACAGGCAATGTGTTTATACATCTGTGTATATACATGCATTTTTATATTTGCAATGTTGATACTGATTCATTTTCTTGAAGTCACAAGTGCTCTTGGCAGTGCTCTACTGAGATTCATCACAATATGTCATACACTAAGAAAATGCTCATTAAATAGCTAGAGAAAATCTTGACTATTATTGTTTTGGCCAAAGAAAAATCAGTAGTAAAGACACAATCTGTTCTCTTCCTGTAATTCAGGCAAAATGAATCTGCTGAAGAACTTTATTCTTCAGTTCTCAATGGCATTCGGAAAGATTTGGGTTACATTAATGTTTTCCATGTCTTCTACTTCTATCACCCGAAGCCCTAAACTTGCAAGATACATTACCTGCAACATTGGTTGGTTTTCCAGAAACATGAACTAAGAAATCCAAATTTAGCTTGTGTTACAGAAAAAGATTCATTACAGAGCTCAAGAAGAGGAAAAATAATCCCTGCGGACTTACTTCTTTATATTTTGCCACTGCATTTCTATTAAATATATTCACCTTCAGCCTGCCAGCTTACCAAAGCACACTCCACATGACAAAATTGTGGTTTAATATAGTTTTTCTTCTTTTCTGGAAAAATCTAAGAAATACAGAGATTTGGTAATAATTATCATAGCTCTGCTTATGTGCACTACATTGATGTGAGTTATCACTAGCATATATTACACTTATTTCACTAGGTTTTGTCCTCCTTTGAAGCACAAGTGCAAATAGAGGAATACCAAAAAATGGTATTCCTTGTACCGTATACCATTGAACTAAAGAAAATCCTGGCCTTATTTAAATGTTGTGGGCAGAAAAGAGGAGAGCAAAAGGTTGCAATTATGTTGATAATAATAGTAATAATAATAATACCTGGACACTACTAGAGAGTGTCCGGAGAAGGGCCACAATATTGGTGAAGGGTTTGGAGGAGAAGCCGTACGAGGAGCGGCTGAGGTCCCTTGGGTTGTTCAGCTGGAGCAGAGGAGGCCGAGGGCAGCCCTCATGGCGCTCGGCAGCTCCCTCCCGAGGGGAGGAGGAGGGGCAGGGCTGGTCTCTGCTCTCTGGTGACCAACGCCAGGACCCGAAGGGAATGGCAGGGAGATGTGCCAGGGGAGGGTTAGGCTGGGCATTAGGAGAAGGTCCTTCCCCCAGGGGGTGGTGGAGCCCTGGAACAGGCTCCCCAGGGAGGCATCACGGCACCAGCCTGGTGAGATTCCACAAGGCCCTCAGAGCCATGGTGTGAATTTGGGGTGTCCTGTGCAGGGACAAGAACTGGACTCGATGGTCCTTGTGGGTCCCTCCCAACTCAGGACATTCTGTGATTCTGTGATTTTAATGCAACTCTTACTACATATACTCCTGGCTGGTTGGTAGGGTTGTATTTGAAGTTATGTAAAGAAACTTGCCAAAACCTTAGGTACCTCTGGAAGAGCAAGTTACTTTCAAAAAGTAAGGTTTGCAGACTATCAAAGGTCTAAAGCAGGCTAAAATTCTCCTTCCACAAAAATGAAAAGCCCTCCAAACTATATATTTTTTTATTTTTTTTTGGTCACATAAAAATGAGAGCAATGCCATTCTGGTAAGATAAGGAAAAATTACCATTTTTCAGCAATGAAGAGAAGCTGGATGTAAGGACTCATCAACTGAAATTTAACATTTTTTAATCCATGTCAAACACTGCCTTCAAAATTTTCTGTCTTGAATAATTTGGTTTTACCAGTGCCTCTGTAAATAAGTTTCCATAAAGGATGATGTTCAAAACTCTAGAAATGAAGGCAAACTGACCCAGAAAAAACTTATGGGGGAAAAAAAAAAGGTCAGTCTTGACTGTTGATGGATCTCCCTCTTTGTAATTGTTTCTGAAGATCTTATTCATCAGTCTTCTATGAGAACATTATGGGGAAAATGGAAGGCACTTCATCACCACAGCCTCTATTCTAGTGCAGATGATCCATTTTATGTGCCATAACAGAATCATAAATTGGATTACAGCCTAGGAAAATACAAAGCGAAAGAAGACTAACCTCCAGTAATCATGATTAGACTGAAAACAGATTTTAAAAAAAAAAAAAAAAGCACTGGCACTTCATCTAGTTTTGTGAATGTTTACCAAAAAAGAAAAACCAACCCAACCGTAGATACTTGAGATACTTCATATTGTTCTGTCTCCAGCATCTTGTCCTAAAACCCGATTTAGGTCAGAAGCACTTGGTCAGTTAAGACACTGTCTTGCAAGGAACCAATCACTCTGGAGATGACAATGCTACATGCTTAGAATAAGAATAATCTGGTGGAAGTCAAATGAGACTGATATGTTCAAAGCTTCTCCAGAATTAAAAAAAAACATTGAATTAGGGGCAGAGTTGTCTGCATGTCAGAATATCAGACTTCAGAGCAGTAGGAAGGGCTTCTTCTTCTCTAAAACTAGTTGTTTCTGATCAGTGACTTATTAAGTTTGTTGCCAGATCCCTGTTTATATATAGAGTGCTGTGCTCTTGTGCTCTCTGTAACAGGAGTAGCAGATAAGAAACCCCTGTACTGCACCACATTTCCCATGTCTCTCATTCTGGGCTGGTCCTATGTTACCACTGAGGGACTTTTATTATGGCCTAATCTTATTTTAAAATTTTTAATGTTTTCCATATCTTTTCCTCACAGTTTACTGAGATACCTATTTGCTGTGAAATTCATCACAGGTTAATGTCATGGAAGCATTTCTGAAGCTGAAAAAATACCCCAAATTCAGTCCAGTTGTTTGTTTGCTTTTACAGGTGCAATAACTAGATTAATAACAATTGCTAACTCTGTCTTTCATGTCCATCTTGTATTGCAAATTGCTTATTTGATGTTCCCTGCTGTTGATAGCAATCAATAAACTTTCCTAACATTTTTTTGCACTGATATCAAGCAAAAATAACTCCACTAAAGCCTGTACAAAGGCAGATGTCTTCTGCTCTTTGCAGTAACATGTAGTACATGTCGGGTACTTCCCAAATATTTAATAATAAGAATGTCTGTCCAGAATAACACCTAAGGTAGGCAAACGCTGAAGAAGGAGATCAAACAGGTAATGTGTGAGGCCATTT
Organism: Phalacrocorax carbo; assembly: GCF_963921805.1. NCBI lineage: Eukaryota > Metazoa > Chordata > Aves > Suliformes > Phalacrocoracidae > Phalacrocorax > Phalacrocorax carbo. Next base: position 5,494,621 of record NC_087516.1, on the reverse strand, counting down.
TGTGTGAGGTTCTTGTAACCAGTGAGAGAAATTGATACTTCTGAGAATTTTAATACAGTAAAAAAGGAGATTTTGGAGCTGAAGCCAAGACCTGGAAAAAGTGTTTGGCAGTGGTGAAAAGAGCAGTGAAACTATTGAAAGTCAAAGAGAGCTAGGGAGAAACAATACTGTGTGAAACCCTGAAAATGGTTTACAGAATATAAAATGTCTCTGTGAGTTGAATTCCAGACTTAGCAGATATGTACTTAGTTCCCAGATCTCAGAATTTGCTAGGTGAAATGGGGTGATTCACATAATCTATCCATATCTGAATTTTCCATCTGTAAAATTAAAAAGAAGGGATGAAAGCCAAAGAAATTTAGGTCAGATGAAAGGAAAAATTGTATCTTGCAAGACATATGTAGTAATCTTAGTAATCCTTCTAATCTGCTCAGTGGCTTTGGCTGAAATGCTTTCCTCAGTGTTGCACAACATGCTTTAAAATAGTTGTGAACAGCTGGAAGGAGGCCAGAGAAAAGAAGAAAAAATTATTCTAGAAATCAAGGAAATATCACCCACAAGAAAGACTGGAAAGAATGTAGGTTTCAAATCTTGAGAAAAGACAGACTACAAAATTCAGGAGAAGCAATGTAACTGTACAAATGTATAAAAAAATCTTCCAAAAAAAAAAAAAAAAAGAAAAAAAAAGAAAAAATGTGTTTTCTCCATACTGTAGTGGATAGGGCAAGCGATGATATAATATGAATAGAAAGCATAATGAATACAAAAATAAATGAAATAGAAGACTGTACAATTTGTACATAACGCAGAGTTGAGCCAAGATTATCTGGGAGAAGCAAGGGTGGTTTTACTAAGAAAGCAGAATGATTTTGTCTCAGATTCATATTTTTTTTGATAAGCTTGAGTGAAATGTGAAGGAAGAGGGTGTGTATAAGTGATCGCTGAGCTGAATTATATGAAGCCCCGTTTGAGGTGTTGTGTGGCCTTCCTGCGAGATACACTACAACTACAACTACATGCTTTCAAAGAAGGTCACAGATCTAGAAATTAAGATAAAATTTCTACTGATGTAGAACAAGAAGAGGTTGTATGAGAATGCTGCAAAATGTTCATTATAGGACCCATACCTAACAGTTTGACAGATACTGACCAAGAATGATATGATTTGGGAGCTGCCACTGATTTCAGTGTGACCAAAGTTAAATATTTCTGTATTAGAAAATAATATCTGATGACTGCAGTCATGATTCAAGCATTCATGTTCGAAGAGTTGCATGTTTGCAATTATATCAGTCAGGAAGTGTTACTCTACTGAAGTTTCAGTAAACAGTAGGAGAAAAGTATCCTTCATTTCATTTCAATTTAATTTTTAAGTGGAAATTAATTTAATATTGTTACAGAACTACTTCCTTCTCTAATATGTTTTGAATGCATAGCTATTACTGAAGGAGATCCCTCATTAAAATCTTCCTGTTTTGTTTTAGAGTAAAACTCATAAAATTTGCAAGATTTTCTTTAATCAGTTAAGTTGGAATTTAATGTCAGCACCACTTTCTTCCTCATGTTATTAAGGGAATTGGACTATTAATAATTTCATCACTATTTAAATTTAATCTGGAGGTATCTTCAAGTACATGGTCAGTATTTTCAATAAAGGAAGGAAAGCAGGCTTTGAATTTCAAAGGTGAATGTTGCAAATAGCAGGTATTATGGTCAAGACACTTCTTATTTCCCTTGGGAGATTAGTCTACATGTCACATGGATTTTAATTATAAAGCATGAGCTGCATAATAGGAAAACAAAATTTTATAAAGTGAATTGCTAGCATACTTTTAAACCTTTGTTTGTGGAAGGCATAAGGACTCAGCCATATCCTATTTGTACATGTAGAAATAAGAATATCTGTGAAAAGAAATGCAAAGTCAACAGGACCTTGAGAAAGTACTGACAGAATAATCTTTCAGAAATAGCTCCTCTTCACTGTGAGGCAGCTCTCTGCTCAGGCTACCTCTGACTTATTTTCTCTATTTTAATGCTGAGAAGTGTTTATTTTCGTGTAGTCAGCCACTCTTGATAGAGACAGTGAGCGCTCCCTGGGCTGAAGGTGACGTGCCAGTTGCATTCAAGGAGGCACTCCCTCCCTGAGGGATCCATCATTTGCCGTTGCCTTATGGATGACTGATATTAGCAGCCACACCTCAGGGTCAGATCTCCTTTATTTCAAAACTTGTATTATCAAAGAGTTATATTGCCAGTGTGTTCATTTTCTCTGCTTCTTTAATTCCATTTAATCTGATTTCAGACTGCATATTAGCTGCAATAACCAGGGTATCCAAGACCTAGCTAAAGGTCCACAACAGTTCTTGTTTCCCTGTCCTCCTCTCCAGCATGGGGAAAAAAATGTGCCTTTTCTCTCCGATCACGTAGCCTTGAGGGAAAACTTGCAGAGAAAAATAATCTTAAAGATTCCACAACAATGAAAAAGCCAAAGTACAGCTAAAGCTAGGACCTTTTAGCAGTCTCAGAATTTTTTCAAATTTTGTCTAGAGTTTGTAGCTGTGTCTGCTCTTTGGAAAGGAATTAAACACTTTGTCTGGTTCTGAAGCAAGGAAGCATGGCTGAGCTGATGCCCGTTTGCCCAAACCCTCTTTCCCTCTCCAAAACCAAGAAATCCCAAATCCGTTTGGGATGTCGTGTCCATACCACACACAGGAATTGTGTTCTACCCCAAGCATTTCCAAAAATGCAATTGTTATCATGGGTCAAAATCTTGCCTGTGAGTGTGCTAATAAATACACTGAATGTTTGTCTGTCAGTGCACAAACCCATACCCAGACCCCATTTTATTTATTGGCATAGCCTAGACTTTCGGTCCTGAGCTTGTCTCCATTATTCCTTTCTTGAAACCTGCTTTGATTATTTAGATGATGAGCACTTGTGACAGTACTCTGTATTTATGCTTTGTGGTTCCTTTACCCACTAGCATTATAAATAATAATTTGGAATATAACGGTGAGTTACACTGCCCGTAACTGGCAAATTATATTCATTCCAATATCTCCATGTCTAGCTTTGTTAGTGCTGCAGATCAATTGACCTGACATCTGTTAGAAGCTAGGATTTACATACAGAATAATTGCTTGAGACAAATAGGTAAGGCTTTGGAAATATGAAAGACTGCAGTGAAATGCAGTGAAAGGAACTGAAGACATGAATAGTCATGGGGATGCCTCTACTGATCATCAAGAAAACATCTTAGGACTTTTATTAAAAACTGGTGACTCATTTAGTATCCCCAGATATCCATGCTGAAGAACATACTTTGTCCTTTCGGCTATATAATTTTGTATTTCCTTTGTGTTCCTGCTTGTAATTCCTGAGGTGATGTCCATTTAAATATTAGACTTCTACAAAATAGCTGACTGTCCAAGACCTGAATATAATCCATAAAACACTATGCGTTTCAAAAAGGAACTTGTCTGACCACAGAACCTCAGCACTTTACAAGCAATGTGTGCTGCCAGTGTCTTTACTGATAGGGTTCATCTATTTTATTCTGCACTTTTAATTTTTAATAGATTTGGGGCAGGAATAGATCACTCTTTCTCGTGCAATTCTGCCTTGTTTACACTCAGCTGAAGTATTTCAACTGAGGTACCTTTGAATGAGAAAATGCTGTTCTCTGAAATAGCCCTTTGGCTCCTTGAGTAAAACACTACTATAGTAGGATTACTTCATCAGTCAGAAATATTTTCTCTCATGCATGTGAAGTGTGAGCGACAGATTATCTGGGTACTTAGACTCTAATGTACCTATTCATAGACAAAAAGAGAAAAGAGTTAACAAGCCTCTGTATAGAAATTGCTGTTGTTCCCAAAGAGATTTCAAATGTAAATTTTACTCTACCTCTCAGCAATGTACCGGACACGACTGAAATGTAGTCCCATCCATTCACTTACATGGCATTGCACTGACAAAATGGAATGATTATTTTTGACCTGTATTTTTCAGCATTACTTATTTTTCACAGCAATAGAAAAATCATCCAGTTGGTATCAGATACACTGTACCTAACATAGGAAATAAAATAATTCAATATGTTAACATATTGCTTGCCCCAGTGTCTAACACAGAACCTTTTCTACAGATTGCCATGTGTCGCTGTTTACTATTGCTTCGTTAATCCCCATGTTCTTCAACATATGTCTTTGTAGTACCTTAGCTGTCTAGACCAGACTAATAGTAACCATTAATTACTGCTCTTCGGTGAGTTATCATGCCTCATCTGAGCTATGGTGCCCACTCTGAAGGTGCTTTTTGTCCTAAAACCAGAAATATATGTATCTCACATATGTCATTGCCTAAGAATACATGTACACACAGTCACTTACTACAGCTCAGTTGATGAATGGTAACTCTTTAAATAGCTGTAATTTGGTCATCACTCTAAGCTTATATTCTGTCTCATTTTTATGTTTGTGAAGCAGGAGCATTTTGTGTCTTGTGATTAACAGGATGATGGTTCACCCACACAGGACCTCTCAGGTACACAATCAGGTATGTGTTACAGGTTCTGTGTTACAAGGATGAACTTCCCAGAAACCTCAGTGGGATTTTCACTTCCTAAAACTAAAAGCAATTTTACCCTAAATTATTAACTCTTAACCTAAGATGTGGGAACTGTGAGAAGGAACTTAGGTGGCAGGAAGATGGAGAGATGAAGACGAGACACTTCAAAAAGCTCCGAGTCAGTAGGTGACCTTATTAAATGATACCCAGAGAAAATGAAAGAATTTGCTGACCTGAAAATGAACATATAAGAGTGAAGATTAATAATCCACAGTCACACAAAACAGAAAGAAATGCCTATAATGTCTTTAATTTGTAACTATGAATGATACCAAATAAGACTCTCATTTCTCTTGACAAAGGCATGAGTCTGTGTTGCTATCGCTTATTATTAGCCTCTTTATTTGCTTAGTATTAGGCAATTTGCATTAAGAGCCTATTTTTCTCTTTTCTACTTTGTTTGTGTTTCAAATGAATTTATGTTCACGGTGGGAGGCAGCACGAGAAGCCCTGGATTTAGCCACAGAGGATAGCAAGCAGTCAGCAAATTTCCTTTTCGGTCCCCTGCTGATTTGCCAGAGGAAAAAAGATCGTTTAGTCACCGTGCATATTCAGTTCTCATCATCTGTGGTCCCAATGGGGGGGGTCAGTAAAATGTCAGCGGGATTGCTAGTTAGTGCTAAACATGCTGCTGACTTTTTGCAGGGGTTGTGGATCTTTGGGTTTAATTCTCAATTCAAAAGCCCCGCTGCTGCCATGCTGTTTGCAGACTCTCTCACTGATTTGTATCTGGTTGACTTACTCTCTTCTCCTGGTCCCTTAATATTTCTGTCTTTTGGGAAACTGCCAAGGCAGGGGTGACTCTACCTATATGCCTGCAAAGTGCCAAGCTCATTGTAGGATCTTTTAAGCAAAAAAAAATCCAAATCTTCTTCATCACACATAGTTACAAATCGCCTTTATCAGAATAGAAATCAATAAGAGTTAGCCCCTGCTTAACTTTGTTTGTACTGTCACAATGCTGGATTTGTGTTGCTCTCAGTCTCAACAGATGTGTTTAGCAGGTATCATTTGTTCACAGTCTCAACAGAAGGTGTGTCCTTCAGGTGGCTTTGACAGCAGTGATCACTTTACCTCTGTACAGACTACTGAATTTTCTGAGTCTCACTATGTTTTAGTAAGCATTATCTTGCTCAAGAAGGTGATCTGGTATAATAGAATATGCACCTGCAGAGCCTGAGACGCTGAATACTTGCTATATATGACACAAATATATTCAGTGGAGCCTGTACATTTTATAGGTTGGTAGCATTGAACAATGCAAAACAGTCCAACTTTCCTTTAGTGCACTCCAACAACCGATCATTCCTTGCAAATGCGATAGCTCAGATTGGGCAGACAGGTTATGGGCACGTCATGATAGCAAATTGAATGCACCTGGGATTATTCTCTCACAATAAGGCACACTAATAAATCTTCTTACCCCTCCCAAACTGCATGCCTCCACACAAGCTACCTATGGGCCAAAACAGTGCCAGAGACAACCAATTTAAGCATAGGTACAGTGAGGTTCCAATGTCAGGAATAGTCCCAAGCATTGCTTATTTCACTAATACAGGTGTTAATAAAGTGCCTACCAGCTGTACAGGACTCCAGAGTTTTGGCAATCAAGTAATTTGCATAAAATAATATGTCCAAATACTCTCGGGTAGATTTGGGATCCAAGTTTTGTCAAGTTCTAATCAAAGCCTCCAACTACTGAGCTATTTGAAGAATGACAACTGCCTGAAGTTGTCATCAAATAGATGACCTTTCTAAATGGAGTGCAGCGGACCCTGTTAGAGGATAACACCTTCCTGCAGCCCAGAAAAAGGCCAGCCTAAGACATACACTCTAGCACTGGTTCAGCCTCCTGATTTTAGGCACTTTCCTAAATGTTTGTTTCCATAGATTCTTTCCATAGTCATAGTGGTCACACAACCAGTATGGGACATAAAACTCCACCTAGAAGCACGATGTCCTATTAACTACTGGGAGAGAGCCCAGGGTGGCTAATTTTCTCAGTTAACATCCCAGTTTAATATTAAAACTTAGATGTAATGAATTTTTAGTAGGGCCTGTTGCAATAGGAAAAGGGCTAATGGTTTCAAACTAAAAGAGGGTATATTCGGACTAAACATAAGGAAGAAATTTTTTATGATGAGGGTGGTGAAACCCTGGCCCAGGTTGCCCCGAGAGGTGGTCGATGCCCCATCCCTGGGAACACCCAAGGCCAGGCTGGACGGGGCTCTGAGCGACCTGATCTGGTTGGGGATGTCCCTGCTCACTGCAGGGGGTTGGGCTGGGTGGCCTTTGAAGATCTCTTCCAACCCAAACCATTCTATGATTCCTTCTCTAAGGACCAGTGTCACACGGAAAAAACTGCTCACTCATATTAATTCAATCAAATCAGGATCAAAGTGGTTTATTGATTAACAACACATAATTAACAGGCAATCAGTAAATGATACATCTGGCATCAATATCAGCAATACAGCACATAAACTACAGTCCTAGTCACTTACAGAATGTTAGTGAATATAAATTTTAATGAATTTATAATTTCCAAACAGTGAGAAAGCCCCCTTGGGGTCACATCTGTATGCTGAAGTGGGGTCCCCACATGCTGTACCCCCAAGGCAGGGCAGGCTGCTCCATCTTTAATTCCTCTTTTCAAGCTGACTCCTTTTTTCAAGTGTCTTCATAATTCCTTCTTTTATCTTCTGTTTCATCTGGCTGGCTGATAGTTCTCTTCCCTTTTAGGGTTAGCCACCTGCAGGGAAAAGCCTTAGACAATTTTGCGTGTTCTGTTAATTTTGTGTGTTCTGTTCATACACCTTCGTGCCTCACCACCATTTGCTTTCTAGGCCACATCACCAGGTGGGGGAGCAGGTGAACTGCCCTCATGTAACCCATTTGCTGATGTGGCTCATTTGGTTCACGCGTCAGAAAAACAGGTCCCAAACAGCAATGTTTGCAAATGGCATTGTTCACATTAGCAGAAGAAATCCAACAGCAAAATAGATGTTGTATGTACAAGATGCTCATTTTGGATCTCGGTCATATATTGTTTACACACTTGGGCTGTTGCAGAATGGGAGGAAATCAGTCAGGATTATTTTCAGCGAAATAATTGAATAAAGAGAGTCAAGGTCCTTGCCAATTTTATTGATGTTGCACATATTTTTGCACTATATCAAAATGGATCACTTTTTCTTTAGTTTCTTCTGAGTAAAATGTAAAAATTACTATATAAAGAGATTTCATTTTAGATATATACTTTATTCTTTGTGTGATTTCCAGGCAGTGCTTGCCCTGGATAATTAGGTGGTCTATTCTTAAATTATGTTAAGACAAGCAACTTATACTTGCAGTTCTTATTTTAAATTAAATGTGGATATGCATGCATGTGGTTGCACATCAATATGTGTGTGAATATATAAATATGAGAATCCCATTCAGAGGACACGATCCACTCCCCCCCCTCCCCAGGCAGAAACAAAAAAAGCCACAACCCCACACCAAACGTGAGTCTTTCTTCAAAGATGTGAACAAGTGTGAATTTGAGGTACAACATAAGTAGATGACATTGCCAGAGGAAAAGAAATAAATAATAAGCAGGTACAACCAGTATATCAGCAGTGACTATCGGGCAACAGCACTGTCTGCTTTAAAGTGCCTCAAGTCCCTGTCAGTTTACAAGAAAACAAATGAAACTACCCATTTACCTGGTTCTCTAGTGCAAACCCTAAACGACTTCACCCTGCTTTAGTTCCTCAGGCAAAAAGAGAAAATGTCAAGATTGAAGAAGAAGATGTGCCGAGACTCATGACCAGAAGGTTTTCAAGCCAGAAGGCAGAAACGGATCCCTTTGTGGTTGAAGAAGCAGAATAAATTGCACATGCCTCAGCCTGGAGACCTTCAGGTTTGTTTGTTTCTGAATTCAAGAGGCTCTAAACACACACAAAAAAAACCCGAGCTTTGTTTGTTCTGATTTTGTTTGTTTCTGTTTGATAATAAAAATGAAACCATTTTCATTAATCTAAATGGTCAGGTTTTGCCGACTTTGTGATTTGTTTACCAGAACCTGGGGTAATGGTTCACTGTTTGGGACTAAGATTTATCTCCAAGTCTCTAATAAATAAGATTTTTCTACCTCTTATACACAAAACCCTAAAGGGAGGGATTATTATCATTATTACTATTATTATTATTATTTTACATGCTCCAAATTAGAAACCATCTAAGTCTGCAAATGCCAGAAGCATGCTGAAATTGAGATCATTGAAACCCCATTGATGCTATGGGATAGAAACTCAGTCCCTTTGCCCTGCATGAGATACAGATGGGTTTACATCCTGTGGCACACAGTATTTCTGACCAGTAAGGTCCCCTTTCATCAGTGGATATGACTGGCAAGAATTCAGACATAAAGCAGGTATAATGTCAAATTTGGGACTAGTACACAAATTGACTGTATTAGTTGAGTTATGTTCAAGTAGCCACTCATTCCTCATAAAACAACTGCCTAGTTAATGACAGCCATTAGTTAAGGCAGTCTGACACCCTGGGGATTCTCAGTTTTGGGCAGAGTTTTCCTGAGGGAGGTGAGGAGGAAGGATGAGACACCTCTTGTGTCCCCTGTTTTTCTTGTTCATACAAGATGCATTTGAGAGGCAATGGACAAGCTTCATATCTATCACAAATAGTTGAGTGTTAGAGCTTAACTATTAGATTTAAATACTGTTATTCAATGATGCCTCATTAATTGTATCCCAAAAACACAGCCAAGTGAGCTTACAATTTAGGTGAACACATAGGGGCAGTTTAGGCCACTGAATAATCATTGGAGACGTCAGACAACTATTGCACTTTTTTTTTTTCTGAACCTACTGATACAGACAGATTGTTTTGCATTGCTGGAAATAGCAGTTGTTCCCAGAACCGACACATCTTGTGGATGTACGGCTGTGGATCCAGCAATAGCATGCATTTCTGCCTGTAGGCAGGGGTGGTGGGCAAATGGTGGACATGAGCAGGGGTCCTGCAAGGTTGAATTTGCTAGTCCTTCAGTCTTACCAAACTGAAACCCAGCTGGGATAGCAAATGTCCTAGGCCCAAAGGCACCATAGCCAGTATCTCCCTACAGAACTGCTGAGTCTTCATTTCTCCAAGTCGCGACAATGCTGGATTTTCATCTGCTTAAAAGTAATTTATTTGCTGGGGTTTAAATTCCCTATCATTACCGGTTCACTAGGGGATGGTGAGGAGGCTGCAGTCACATGTCAAACTACGGAGCCAATTTAGCTGAAAGCTGGAGGCTGATGATACACATCTCAAAATCTGCTGCTGGTGGGCGGCTGGAGGATTATTGTTTCAGGCAAGAGATCAGTAAAAGGTTTGAGATGATTTGCCTGGTGTTAGCAGTAATTATACCAATAGGACTGGAGCGACTCATAATCATGGCAGTAAGCCAGACCCTCTTAACATTCTGCAGGGAGTCTAAAGGTCACCCAATTTTCAATTAATTGGTTTCTGGGGGCTGACAGCTTTTGTGGCTTCCCTGAACTGTTAGGAGGGCTTACTTTCCTGCTTTTGCTACCTTTCTTTTTTTATTGTGGGTTGGTTTTTTTTTAATCAACATGTACCCTTCCTCTGTCTTATACCTGTTCTTCCCTTTCAACAGGACCAAAAAGGCTACATTTTAATATCTTTGTCTATATACAGATGTACTTTAACTTTTGTTCTCAAAAGTCCTACATAGCAACATTGATTTAAACATCTCTCTCTGATACATCTTAATGAGATACTTGCGTATTTCTTGACAGGGTGATGCCAGAAGCAGACACTGAGTCTAAATGCAACATTGGGGGACATAATTCTTCTGTTTTTCATGGATTTCCAATTGTTCAGAAAAGCAGAGCAATCAGTGTTTTGCATTTCTTCCAGATGGGAATCTGAAGAAATAAAATTACTAAGGGGTGGAGAAGAGGCTCATTTCCCATGCAGCTTGACCCATTTGAAAGACATGCTTTCTGTCTAAATCACGCTACATGATATGACATCTATCTCTGTCCAGAGCATACAGAATAAGTCATGATAAATTGTTTTTAAACACTTACCTTTTGCATTACTGAAGGTAGATATGGAAGACACACACAATAAACCAAGTTAGCAAGTGTATTGAACCCTGGCTTCATAGATCCCAAGAAAGCAATAGAAAACATTGTTGAGAAGCTATAATCAGACAATAAGAAACATTGTTGAGCAACTGTAATCAGCTAAAGACTAGTGGCTACTACAACTGAAATAGGGAGTGAATCAAATTTCTGTTAAAAAAGACTGTCCTAAATTTTGGTAATTTTTTTTTTTCATATGAGCTAATTTTTTCATTAGTTTTTTTAAAAAGGGAAAAAAAAAGAAATGTCACTTATTTAATTTTATTGAATGAAAATCTTTGCTGTCTACATTTATATTCTAATGAGTCACATATGCCTTTTCTAACGGACAGCCATAACGGACAGAAGAAGCTGTCTGATCATTACATAGAATAATGTTCCTTGGCCTCTGCACAGACAAAGATGAACAATGTGAATTGAAATGTATTTTATTATTACCAAAATCTGAGCACTGGGCCTTGTGTCCTGTGAACCTTTCATGATCAAGCACTAAAGTCTAGTGATTGACCACATCTTCTGTTAACACTAACCGCAGACTTACAGAGCTCCGTTTGACCCACCAAGGTCTGAAGCATCTTGTTTCTTCCCACTAAGGGAGACAGATAGGCACAGCTTGTTTTATTAGCATTTCCAGGGATGCCATCTACACTTTTCCAATGCTTCTGTTTTCCCCGTGCTTGTGGGACAGCGGTGCCTGTAGACCAAGCATTCACCAAACTAATCCACTCTGTTAATCCATATGCAAATTCTCCCCAGCCAAAATAATCACTGTGACAAAGCCAATGTTAATATAGTTCCCCAAGCTTCATTTTAGAGACTGGCAAAATGTAGCACTCATAAAAATAAAGTGTCCTTCCTCGCAGTTGTCAAACCATTAGGAGGAGTCGCTATGATTGAATGAAACCTCTCCCCACTCCATCCTGAGAACTCACCTCTTCATCAAACCTAGATGAGAAAACTAACATTCTGTTCAATTAAAATAGAAACTGTTGCTTCCCCCTTACACACTAATCTGTTAAGGCTTTAAGAGGATTTAAGAGGATGTGAAGTAAATCGATTTTTATACTCTCATTGGAGCAGCTCTAGCTGAATTTCAAATTCTTTAAAGCTTGAGTTCCAGTGTAATGTGATCATTGTTTTTAGTACTTCAGGGAAATGTTAAGAGAGGAGTTCTTCCCAAATTTTAATAATAATAGAAATAATATCCAAGAATCAATATTGTTCTTATTAGATTAGCCTTCATTTGCTACTGTTGTGCTTCCCTGGGATTTGAATGTGCAGATGGTTTCAGATCTTCCTGTTTATTTAAAGAGAAGGCTTTGTTTCTCCTCTCTGTACACAGGGCCGTTAATCCAGCCCCTGAATAAAATCACTCCATTTCCAATGTTATGACACAGCAACTGAGGAAGAGAGAGAAAAGCAAGGTGGGGTGGGGAGGAAGATTATAGTGTTTTGGCAGGAATAACAGAGCTGCTGAAGTTTTAATGGGAACAAATTTGAAACTTATGAAATGCTTTGAACAACACATCTAATAAGGGAAAGGAGAGATCCAAACTTAACAGTTTTTGAGTTGTAGAGCAAACTATTCCATTGTGCTACCTCATCTGTGTAGAGCATGTTGTCCCATTTAGGTCAGTTAAGTGGAAGTATTAAAGGATATTACAGTTGCAGTTGCCCTATCAAAATAAAGACAAAGGCTGTGGCCGCTAATGTTGTGACTGTACATTTGTCACTGTGCAGTCACCTGTTAAAATAGCTGTTGTACACTTTTTTGGACTCAGTGAGTGCCCCTAACTGTTCTGATAAGGAGCTCTGGCTTATCCAGGTTAGCCCAAAATAAAATGATTTAACTTTTCTGGACTTCTTTGAAGGTAAAGTTAATCTGTCAATCTCCAAATAGCTGGTTTCCAATTTAGGTTCGTTTTCTAGTTTTGCTCTATGACAAAGAGAATAGGCTGTTTCAGGTATTTTGGGGCTTCAGCTCTGCATTAAAAGGAGAAAATCCAATATAAGTAGCAATACACAGCACAAAAGGCCAGATTTCAGGTGCCACAGTCCTATACAGAAAGACAGACATAGTGGGGCAAACAGGTAGTTACCTGAATATCTTAAAATATCTCAGTTATTCTGAACAGTGGAGTATTTCTGCAGGAGATCTTAGCATGGCTCTACTGCTGTAATAAGCAAACCATACAATATACCTAGTACAACGAGACACAAAAACAAAGTGATTGAGTACAACCTTTTAAATTCAAGAGACTAGGATTTGTTGCTGCATGTGGTCCACTTGTAATATCATAGCAATGCCACTTACCTCTTAAAGAGCTCTTTTCATCAGTACGTCTCAAAGCACATTATAAAAAGGTGTGATATCCCTTTCTGTAAAATTCAAATAAGATAAGATTTGTACAAGGGTACTCAGCAGTCTCTTCGATCAGGCAGCAATACAATCCACTTCCTGAAAATTTTCAGTGTTGCCATTTGGCAAGGCTGCTTCTCTCTTTTACCTACTAGGAAATCAGCCAGTAACTACTTCATTGAAAGAACTATAATTACACATCTGAAAACCAATCATGAGAAGAAAATGTGGTCTTCTATCCTTAAAAGCATAAGCCTTCTGTTATGCACACCAAAATGGCTCAAAGAGCCAGGGGGACTATGGGTGCCCTACCAATTCCTAGAGTTTCCCATAAATAAAGGTTCATACGGACGGCCAAAACGGTTTCCCATTGGAGCAGATTATGCTGCCATGATTCCACTGACAACTCCTGTACTTGCCCTGAGTTCCCAGTTTTATTTTCAGTGATGTGGCACTGACCCAGCTGGATACAGGATGACGATTCCTGCCTGCCAACAGTGCACACCAACACAGTGTGGTCACTACCCTCTTGGAGGTGCCCAAAGCGACTCCAAGAGAGTTGATGGGTCTATATGGAGAGTACACAGTATGTGGAGGCAATAGCTTGGGTCTGAAAAGCAGTATAGTGCTTCACTGGGCCTGAGTTCATTAGCGTTACCTCTCAGCTTCCACTTTTAGAGCTTCCTTTTTCAGAGAGAGTTCACCCTGTGTTATCTGAGGCAGATCAGTACTCTACTCCTCTAGTTGCTATAAACTGAGCCTAAAATACAGATTAAATTCCTGGGGTCAGGTACTTTGGGATTACTAGAGAAGATTTACAGCAAACATTGCAGTCCCTATCGTCAGACCTTGCTCAGTCCATAGCTTAGGGTCCATATTTGAAAGAAAGAGATTGAATCTACCCTTATAAACCAAATAGCTCCATAATTTATGCCCCATGCAGTTTAGTTAATTTCACTTTAAGCAAACTACTTCACTGTAAGATAATTTGATAGCTGAATGACTGAAAAAAGCAGACTACATGAAGTTAGAGCCCCCAGTTGTTTTGCTGAGCCGGATCACTTGATTCTCAAAGCTACAACATACATTGAAAGCATAGCCAATCAATCACAGATACTAACCAGCAAACCCTTCTAATCAGAACTGAAGTCTTGCATTTCTCTCTCAGTATTTAGGACATTGCTCTGCAACTCTCTCTTTCTTTTAAATTGTATTCATCTCCTCACAGATCTGAGGAGTTTAGGTATGCAACAGGAGGGAACATGATGTGGGATTTGCAGGGCACAATGCTATAGAGGTTTTGAAATGAAACGGTCAGAAATTCTGCTGCATGGAAATCAGATAAAAGTGTTTCCAAGGATCTTTCACAGTCCTTTTATCTGGAGAGGTCAAGAAATCTACAATATGGGAGAAAAGGGGAGGTAGATTTTATTTCATGATGTAAATATATGGCGCTTTCTTCCTCATCAAATTTTAACATCATCTTAAAGGAAAAAAAATAGTCAGAGGCAAACAAAAACTATTGGCAGAACTGTAATGTGCCATTTAAAAAAAAAAGATAAAGGAAGTGTTGAGTTTTGCCTGGTGTCCAGAACATGAGTTCCCATAGCTGATTTCTTATCACTTGGCTGAGCTACACTGTAAATTCCACTCAGCAGGCACTATGTCTCTGTATGTGTCTGCAAGGCTCTCTATTCACTTATGGTGCTCTGGCAATAATAAACTACTTCATAGAACAGCAGGAAACTCTTCACTATATCTTACAAAAATGCATGCTGGCTTCTGTGTTGTACCTAGCAAAAGAAATCCAGATGATTATGCAAACTGCCTCAGTAGGTCCACTCCAGGAGAATGACCAAAACCTGTGGTGCAAAAATGATATTACCCTGGTACAGAAAACTGCATTCAGGGCAAGAGCCAATGGTTTCGGGTGAACTCAGGCAAAAGAGGTGCCTGCTTACCTTTTTGTTTATTCAAAGTTGCACTGTAGAAATTTATTAGGTTCAGAAAAGGCAAAGCTGTCATTTGCCATGTAAATAGGAGTTTGCGGACTCCCTTACCACACTGCCAGGACAGCAGTAAAAATTAGGGAGGTGTAATCCATGGGAAGTAGGCGGGTTTCCTTACTCTTGATAGGCAGCCAAATAACACCTGCTGGAAGATGCGTGACATAGAGCTGGCTTTCAGTGTCAGTGTGAGGAAACATCTGTGGCAACCCATAAATTTCACTGCCTGAGGAGTTGCTTTGGGAGATGAAGTTTAGAAACACACTTCTGGTCACATTCCCTCCCCTACCTGCTGTGGAGTAATAATTAATGTCCAGGTTGATCACAGAATTGCATATTTATGTCAAGCAACAAGGGCATTCTGCTTGGATGAAGGAGTCTTCAGTGTAAGTTTCAGATCTCATGACTAGTTATGTGCTCTGTAAAAAATGTCCCCCACAACCTCCTAAAATTAGTGTGGTATTGGGCTTTGTGAAGAATTCATTGGTTTTTGTGTGTTTTGAATGACTTAAGAGACTGGCTCCTTTAGTGACTTCTGATACTATGAATCCCAGATAATGAACTTTAAATGTACCTTTGTACAACTAAATAATTTCACCTGTAGAATTGTAGATGCCGCAGCTTGTAACACTTGGTCAGAGATTTTTTCTTGACCTGTAGATTGGAAATAGTTTCCTAAGTTATATTATCAGTGAATAAATATTTTTCTGGAGATGACTGTAGTGTTGCCCATTACTAGCCCCACTTATAAGCCTGTCAGCAAGGGAGAGACAAAGATGCTTTTCCTCATTCTTGATCATCTCTTCTAGAGATTGGTAAGTGGAATGTTAGCTTGTTTTCTCCTAATATTGAGGTCTGCAGCCTGTTTTCTAACTTATGGAGATAAAGTAAGTTACAAATTACTTAATTTTTTTGGCAAAAAAAAAAGAACCAATGTTATTTGATTTAATACTGCAAACATTATTATCTACCACAAGCCTTCAAACTTGCTTCCTGTAAATTCAGCAAAAGACCAAAAACTTGCAAATTACACCATGCAAAGCACATTGTCCAAGTCAGCAAGTAACGTACAGCTTATATAAAGATCAACAATAAGACCCTTGTATCATCCTATGGAAGAGTTTTCATGTTTTACTCCAGATAGTTAACAAAAAAAAAAAACACCAAAGAAAGACAGGAATATTTCACTCCGATCCCTTATGTCCCTCAAAAATTAATAATTTAAACCTAATTATCAGTCTATTTACTAAAACTGTTTATGACTGACCAGAGATATAGCAAGCCATTCATCTCCTAGGAGATGCAGTTCAGCTTCTGTACATGCCTCAGTATTTCTATCTGGCACTATTGATTATCTCTCAGGAAAAACAAGCACAATATGTTTCCTACCCTGTATCAGTTCATTGATCCCTGCTGCCACAAGCTCAGAGTATGTTTGCGATCAATAAGCAAAAAGTGAAATTATTCCTCTCTGACACAGAACCTCTGTTTTTGTTGGGTTGTTTGGTTTGGGGTTTTTACTGTCAGAAAATAAGCCTGTGCCCAGGGGATAACATAGTCCTGGTTTAACTGTGCGGCTCCAACCATGACACATGATGCAAGGGACTATAATGAGCAGCGTATGAGCCCTCTACACCTCCCTGCCTCTCCTGACTAAGTCCAGGTATTTTTAGACCAGTGCCAGGATATTTGCATAAATCTGATTGTGAACAGGAAGGCAGTTCTGGCTCCAGAGAGCTGGCAGGCTGCTCTGTCTTTGGCTTAGTCCATTTAGGAATCAGGCAGCTGAGATACCAGCTGTGTCTTCTCTGTGAACCTTCTGTAGATTCTGCTAGAGTGCCTTGGAAAAAGAAAGTCTGGAGATGATAAATATGGATAATATTGTTGCCAAGACTTGGTTAAAGGTAGCATATGGTGGGGGGAGAACAAATGTAGAGGAGACAACTTCTGCTGATGGTCTTTATTTCAATATCTGAAGATATTAGTGGGACTAAATACAACTTTTAAGAAGGAGGATTGCCCCAGCTACCTCAAGGGTCATTTTAATTCCCACTCCATAGAGCAGTCTAGTGCTGACAGCACTCATTGGTGACTGTGGGCAGAAACAGACTGAGGTCCCACTCCCATGCTAGGACATTATGCATTTTACATGAAATCACAACTGGGAAAAACACATAAACGGCCCTTGGAAGTGGAGCTGCAGCCTCCCTGTCCTCCCAGAGGAGGTCGCCAGCCTTTCTGCTAAAGCTGTCCTTGTTTTCATGTTCTCTTTACAGCCCAGTGAATCCTGAATTCTTTCTCCGCACACTGCAAGGGTTTTTATCTGGCACTGCTGATGCATCGTGCCCCCCCTCCAAGCAGCCTTGAATCTGTTGGCTAAGCAACTTGCCAGAAACAGAAAAGGTGGGGAGATAAGTCCTGTTAAGCAGAGGAGAGAACTGAACACGGACCTTACAAAGTTCTGCTCGCTGTTAATCTGCTGCATGAAAGCATTCCCATCATGTCAGTGAGTTTGCCCTGGAAAAGCAGCCACTACTACATTTTCTGGGGCACATGGGAACCATGAAGCGTGTTTTGTACATGGGCTTACAATAGTTGCGACACGGGGTTCCTTGAGCAACTCGAACAGCAGAAAGACTCCTTTAGAAACTCTGCATAGGCTTGGGCATGAATCAGGTGCTGGGTTGCTCAGGGCTTTCAGAAGTAGGTGAAAATGGAAGAGATATGTTTAAATTACAAAGAAACAGAGCAGTATTTTTCAGGACTGAAAATCTGAAATTATGGGCCAAAGTCCAGTTTGACTCTCCTTTTTTGGCTTGATGTCTTTAGAGTCATGTCAGATGCTTTGCTCAGTGTCTCACAGGGACAAAATGAATCCAGGAACAAATTGAATTATAGTCCCTAAACCTTTCCCTCCACAAAGTCGCAGATGCAACCTCTTGTAGTGCTTTTGGGAGTTTTTTTCCCTTACACTTTGTGTTGTGCTTAACATTATTGAAGATAATTAACCATTTATTGAAGCTGTGAGAGCAGAAGACTGAGCAAGTTTCTCATTTTTGCTACAGTAAAAGAGGAAAGGCCTTCCAAATCTTTTCTATGTAAGCCTGCTATTCTCACTACTCGTCTCCTCATCAGAAATAACCACTTGTGATGGTGTTTTACACTGAGGGGTAAAATAGATATACATGCTGTCTGTAGCAATAAACAGATTTTCTGTTTCTGTCCTGTTTACGTATAGTTGTACATGTGAACATGTACCACTAGTTTCCTGCTTTTGGCAGACGACTCCGTATTTCAACAGTGAGAGGGTGCAGTTGGAAATAAGGACTAGGCATACTGGGGGGTACTACATTGATTTACCTGTGATTAAACATAAGGCTGAATGCAAAATCATGGTAATAAAAGCAAAAGTTCATAATCATGACACCTATAAGGACACTGCCTAAACATTGGTGCAACAAGTGGGCACAGGTGTCTAGATGACAGATCATCCAGGTGAACAGAATTTGGCAGACAAGACAATTAATACATGAGTATGAATACTTTAGGAGTCACATGAACAGGTTCTCTGTAGTCAGCCAGCTTCTTTAACTCAGCTTATTACCATATCAGTCTCTAGCAGTGGTGAACCAGCAGTGTGAGAAAATCTTGCCCCACGAAACAGAATTACACCACATCTTGTTAAAAAAAATACAGATAAGGAATAGGCCAAGTCAAAGCTTTGCGTTCCGGTTTGGCAGTGTAGATAACCCAGGAGGACTGTACTACAGAATTTCAGACCTAAAAGCCACAGAATAGCTTCCATTTAATTTTTCTCCCCTTTTTCATGAGTATATTAGGTTTGCAATCTTGAGGACAGGTGAGCTATGATGGCAAAAACAGTTTTTCTAAATATTATCCTAGCACATATCGAGCTGAAAAGTGGAAATGTCTCTTTCCTCCTTCCTCCTTCCTCCCCACCTTTCTTTTCTGTTAATTTGGTTGAAGTGTTTCATTTTGCAGATTAAGGTTAACATGCTGACATTTTCTGAAGGAAACACGTTTGATAATATCTGTACTCCAAGGCCACTTAGGTTCATTTGTGAATTTCTTTTTTGTGTGAGGCTTTCCATTGCCTTTGCTGCCTGTTGCTAGAATTAGCCTTATAAGGGCACGCAGAACAGCCAAAATTAAACACCACAAAGCACAGAGAAAGGCATTTGCCATGTGCCACCTAGAGTAGTGGTGTCATTCAAAGATCTTGAGATGCTCCCATTTCCTCAGATTCCTAAATATTCTAAAGTTCCTTCTGGATAAAATGTGCAGAGGTACACAGAAACACAGAGAATTTGTAGCAGAAATGCTAGAAGACAAGAAGATGAGAAACCACCAAGTCTACCCAGGAACTAAAGCATAA
Organism: Phalacrocorax carbo; assembly: GCF_963921805.1. Taxonomy (NCBI): domain Eukaryota; kingdom Metazoa; phylum Chordata; class Aves; order Suliformes; family Phalacrocoracidae; genus Phalacrocorax; species Phalacrocorax carbo. Next base: position 5,475,073 of record NC_087516.1, on the reverse strand, counting down.
GCAAAGTGAGGGATAGTCTGTAGGCCTCTCAGAGACTGTAATGGCCTCTTCCATTTTTGATTCAGAATGCTGCACCTCCTTTCAAATATTTTTAATAAAGTAAAACTTTTTCCAAAAGTTATGACCAGAGAAAAAAAGAGGTGATGATAGCAGTGTTCCCTCTTGGTCCAGTATCCTGAGAAAGTGTGAGCAACAAGTTAAAATCTCTTCAGTGTTTGAGGGACTTTGAAACTAGCATTAGGTAACTGCTCAAAATGCTAGGACATTCTGTAAAGACAGTCCCTCCTCTTGAGGCTGTTCCTCTTTGAGAGGCACGATTAAAAATTAATTGAGCTGAAAGGCGAGAAAATTATGATTCTATAGGTAAGTGATTAGGCAACTTGCTGTTTCTGCTCCAGTGAATACTTCATACAAAATTATGTAAATATTCATTATAATGTCAGGAACTCATGTCTCCCCTGCCATATGAATACCCTAATCACTAGGATCATAGAGTCTTTTTCTCAATGAATATTTAGTTGTTCTGTAAAGTCTATCAGTTTCAGCAGGAGGCTTAAAAGAATCTCTTCTTGAATACCTAAACTCTGTTTTGAAATATGTGATGTTTAGGTTTTAACCCTGACCAGCAAAGGACAGAATGAAAGCCAAATATCCCACAACCAGGGACACCACTACTATCCTGAATTAAAGGAAGAATTACAGTCCTTGTCCACAGTAATATTTATGCCAATCCATGGTATTATTTTGAGAAGAATCTCCTGCACTGTGCCCAGATAGGCAGGGGAAATGCTTCTGGACCAGAAGCCAACATGGAATTCCCAGGCTATGTTGAAATGCTCTAATCACTGTAGCAGAGTATCTGTGAAAGCAAGTGTGGAAGAGGTTGTAATACAAATAGACATAATGAACACTAACAAATTACCAGGACCAGATGGTATTACCTCTAGAGTTCTACAGGAAATCACAGATTAAATAAATGCATTACTAATAGTAGTATATAATCTCTCACTTCATGGTATCTGAAGACAAAAAGATGGGGGATGAGATACCAGTGCTTAGAAAGTTTCCAGATGTCCTCAGGGACTAAGGGTCATTTAAAGTTAAGGTAGCCACTGGGAGAATTAATAGCAACACTAAGAAATTATAGAATTAGGAGACACTTGGATATTTATCTTTTTTTTTTTGAGAAGGGTCATCATGGCTTCAGTAGAAGGCATTTTTTAAAGAGGTCAAGAAACATATGGGTTAAAGTCGTAGGAAATATATTGTCTATTTTAATTCCCTATGACATCTCAACAAATTTTAACAAAGACTTCTGCATAGGTTGTAAGCACATCAAGTATCATGGGATACATTGAGTAGCATGGGATAAGAGGGGAGACCCTAACATACATTAATCTTTCGTTAAAAGACAGGAAATCAAGGCTAACAGTAAAAGGTCATGGTAATCACAACAGTTGTGCCTGGAACTCATTCTGTTTAACGTATTAAGAAATGACCTAAAGAAGGGGGGTGATCTGTATGGTGATAATATGATGTGAATTATGATGATCCAACATTATATGAGGCACTTAGCCAAAGGACAAACTGTGAAGAATTTCAGAAGGACCTTAGAGGCCAGAGTATCTAGGGAATAAAATGTCAGATGATATTCAATGCAGATAAATAGAAAGTGATATAATGGGGAAAAACAGTCTTAGCGTGACACAGTGAGTTAGTCTTGGCTTACAGCCAAACTCCCACCCTGTCACTTACTCACTCCCCCTCCTCAGCAGGGCAGAAGGACAAAAAAGGGTGAGAAAGCTCGTGGGTTGAGATAAATACAGGGAGATTGTTTTCCAGTTACCATCATGGGAAAACAGGCTTGACTTGAGTAAAATTAATGTAATTTATTTCCAACAAACATAAGTATTTAATTATGATTATTTAATTATCAACTAGGGTAGCAAGAAACAAAAAGACAAACATTAAACCAACACTTTTCCTTCCTCCTTTCCAAAGCTCAACTTCATTTGCTCACTCCGGACTCTTGTCTGGCACCAAGCAGCCCAGCGGGGTGAGAAGTGGGAGGGTACAGTTGGTACCTAGTGGCTTCTCTCTGCTGTGTCTTTCCTCTCACAGTTTTCCTCTGCTCTGATGTGGACTTCCCGAGGGCTGCAGTCCTTCAGAAGAATCTGTTCCAGCATGGGCTCTCCACAGGCCATATCTCCTGCAGGAATATCCGCCTGCTCCATAGCAGGGTTGTCCACGGGCTGCAGTAGGTACCTGCCACGGTGTGGTCTCTTCCATGGGCAGATTAGACAAAACCTTGGACAAAAAATCTATTAGGGATCTGAATTTTGGACTTAGGCAGGTTAGTGACACTTAGGTGCAGAACAGTGGGGACATTTATTTATACCTGGACACTGGATAGAAAAGAAATGAATAAGTTCCTACCCACTGTTTTGCTGAGGAGAAAAAGCAGGTGATTGGAAATAACGTACCTACGCAGCTCTGATGAGCTGAATACTAGTATTTCTGTACATAAAAAGCTGAACAACTACAAATCCATTTTAACATCAAACTTTAAGAGGAAGACATTGATTGGTATATGTTGTACATCAAATTCTGGGCACTGGGTTCTTCAATAGAAGTGCAAATTAGGTTGTCAGGTTTCGTCGCACTTGTTACCATCTTGTTTTACTCTATTAATTTTTGGACGACAATTCAGCTTCTTTGCAGAAGTTTTTGTGGTTTCTCTTGAAATTTGGCTTTCTTTCCTCTTATTTTATATTTCCTTTATTTGGAAGAGTAGTAAATTAAGTTTGAAGATAAGTGAGAAACGAGTATCATATTGTGAAAGAAATTTCATCACTTACTAGTTGCAAATGTGTTTCCAGTATGTTCTTCAAATCCTGCGACTTCTTAGGACTGTATCAGAGAAGCAGATACTGGGAGACGATAAGTAACCAAGATCAGTCAGAAGAACAATATTGCAACCGTAGAGTTTCTGCTGGAAAAAATCGTCATGGCTGTTCTGCCTAATGTGGCAAGCATTGTAGAATTTATTTCAGTTTGGTTCTTTCAGATATATCCCAGTTCACAGAGTTTAAGTCACAACATCAAAATGGTGTATAAGTCTCTTCTAACCCACGTGCCTTAGAGTTTGGAAAAGGAGACAATGAATGCTGAAAAAAAAAAAAACAACCCTAAATTCTGAACTAAATCTAATGTGGTAAACTAATAATGACATTTATATCTTGATCAAGACTCTGAACACCTGCAATATTTGGGGGTTTTTATACCCAAACTTTTTAGATATATTTACAATAAAATATTTGAGATTTAAGTACATCAGTCAATTAGTATCTCAATTTTAAGCCTGAGTTGCAGAATATTTATCAAATATCCTCCAATAAGTATTGAACTAGAGACCTGTTCAAATTTTTTCTCTCTCTCTTTTTCTCTCAAGCTGCCAGAATACTAGAGCATGTCGTTTTGCAATTAAACATTTTGATAGAGCACACTCTCTAGCTTACATTTATTGGATAATAGGTAGCATTAAGGCAAATCTTGCTGTTCTTCTTAAAGCTTCACTCAGAAGACAGAAATTACCTCAGTACTTTGAAGTAGAAACTTAGATACCAATCTACAGGAGAGGCTCTGAGCGATGAAACCTGTGCAGCCCAGCATAAGGTTCCTAAATCCCCATGGGAAGTGTTTGAAATACAGCCCCTTCCACATCATTTCCTACTGTCTGGCTTTGAGTCCCAGCAGTGCCTGATGTTATAGGGGTTTAGGGTACTGTTCTGGGGAGATTATGCCCCTCAGACAGTGCAAAGAAACCCTTCAGTCCATATCTAGATTTAATTTCAAGTGTCTAAACTTCAGCTGTTGCAATACTGGCCTTGGGACATCTAAGTCCTTTGTCTCCGTGTCTCAGTTTCCCATATGCAAACAGACACTACTGCCATTCCCATCCTCGCAGGTGCATTCCCACCCACACTACAGTGGTCCTCTTCCAATGCTCAAGGGCAAATACATTAAACAAACATGTGATTCTGATGGATTTTTCAAGGAAGGAAAAGATTTAATTCTTTGATAGCATCTCAAATCAGGAAAGCACACTGCAGCAAAGGACAAAATACGACTTGATTCACTGCTGACCAGGTCTTCATCTTCAGACTGTTTGTTTAGACTTCTAAATTTAATAAACTGATTTGGTACTTTTGCCATCTTTGGTATAGTGCAGCTAGGAAGCTCGTACAATCTGATGAAAGACACAGAGATAATTGGAAAACAATGTTATTGGTAGTAAAATTCAGTAAAGGAAATTACATTTGCCTGAGATAAAAGTATAGACCCATGATTTAGGCAAGGTCTGCATCCTGTCACTGTTGGTGGTTAAAGTCACCATTGAGTGGGTGACAAATAATCTGCAAGGGGAACTATCATCCTCTCAGAATTTAACACCATCTTGCTGTGAATTCTCAGTTCTGCCGATAAAATAATCTTGCTGGTTTCGTTTGCTAAACTGCTGAAGCTGATAGGCAATCTGGCCAGACAAGCAGCAACGCTCAAGGGGGTAACAGATATGAGTGACATTCGTTTCCTAATATCATCATAACTATTGAACTGTCTTAAATAATAAGCAGCCTCCTCTTACCTTAATATCTGCCTGGTACTCTGCAGGCGTACACTGTCCAATGTCATGCTGAGTAACCAGTAGCTGTGATTACTCAATTTGTTTCTAATGTGTTTTATCTGATTGTTCTCTTATACATTTATACAGAATCATTGTTACATCCTTACACTGAAATGCACTGGAATAGAAGCCCTACAAAGGGTGATGAACAACACACTAAAGTTTCTCTTCATGACAACTTCATCAACGCAGAAATCACTGGGAGTATGAACTAACTCAGCGCAGTTTCAGTTTTGGCGGCTTTCTGAGTAGCTGAGGCAGCGCAAAGCCAAAAGGCTTTAGATTTACTCGAGGCAGCTGCTACCAAAGTTACCAATGAGCAAAATTACCAAAGAAAGATCACTTGGTCACTGCAAGTTTCAAAGGTGCAATAGCAGACAGCAGCAGGCATATACAGGGCATGAAGCCAGAGCGTTAGACCTCACTGGATACCAGGTGGTTGCATTAAATGTAAAAGGCAACATTCTGTGGAGCTTCCTTCTGGCGAGGAGGATGCGCAGGTTGTCAGAGATTATTATATACTTGACCTATTAGGCTATATGCTTTAGATAGTAATTTCATACATGAATCATACACATATTTTAATGTAGTGCTTTTCACAATTCCTGTTTTGACTCTTTTTTTGTGAGACGACAGTGTCATGGTTCAGCCCCAGTCGGCAGCTAAACACCCCACAGCCGCTCGCTCCTTCCCCCCACCCCTGTGGGGAGGGGGAGAGAATGGGAAGAGCAAAGGAAAAAAAACCTTGTGGGTTGAGATAAGAACAGTTTAATAATTAAAATAATGATAATTATGATAATAGCAATATTTATAATAAAAAAGAAAAGGGAAAAAGGAAAAAAAAAGGCAAAACACAAATGATACAGCCGCTCACCACCCACCGACCAACGCTGCTGGTCCCCGAGCCGCGATTGCTCCTCCCTCCCCCAGGCAGCCCCCCCCAGGTAACACACTGGGCATGATGTTTCATGATACGGAATATCCCTTTGGCCAGTTTGGATCCTCTCCCTTGGCTGTGCCCCTCCCCTCCCGGCTCCTTGTGCCCCCGGCAGAGCTTGGGAGGCTGGAAAAGTCCCTGACTAGTACAAGCAGTGCCCAGCAACCACCAAACCATCGGTGTGTTATCAGCATTAGTCTCATGCTAAGCCCAAAGCACAGCACTGGGCCAGCTGCAGTGAAGGGAATTAACTCTATCCCAGCTGAAACCATGACAGATGGAAGACAATGTGAAATGGTTAAAACATTTTAAAATGCTGCAGTTTTGACATTTAACTGAAACGTTGACTTGTATTAATAAATCTACATAAATAATATTGTTTAACTGTAAAATATAGCAACTAGGATGGAAAAGTGAGAAAGATGAGATCAATTTGATTTGAACCTTTCATGAAAAATGCTGGTATATTTAAACAGTAACTTTCAATTCAAATAATTAAAAATAAAAGAAAAAATTATACCTTATAAAGGATGAAAATAATAAGAAAATATTTTGGGTTTAGTGAACTAGATGCAGGTGTCATTTTCTTAGGCTGGATTATATACCAGCATATAAACTTTGAATTTTCCTCTAATAAATTCTGGGGTTACTTTATCTTTCTGTGCTTTAAGGGACTCCAGCTCTGGAAGGCTTCAGGACCCAGAGAAGTTTTCCTTCCCAGTCCACCAGAGACAAAAGCCAGTGGCCTTTCTGCTACACGGGAGTCCTCGCACCCCTACCCAATAAATTCATACTGCTGCAATTCCCTGCCCTTTGTGCAGCCAGGAGACTGAGCATGTGTTCCCAGCAAACACACACACACACACACAGACACACAGACACACAGACACACAGACACACACAGACACACACACACACACACACACACACACGCACACACACACGCACACACAGAGGACCCTCCAGTACCTGGTGAACCCCTGGTCTCAGAGTCTTGACTTCATGCTCGTCTTGACCCCTGCTTTTGTCTGCCTTTGTTGCCTCCAAAATAACTAAAAGAACTCCTTGTAATGATGTGACCGTAACTAAAAATAGGTATGTGACAGTTCTCTTTTGTATAAAAAATTAAGATGAAAAAGCTGACCTTCACTACTGTGTTTGGGTGACAGTTATTTCATGGAAAGGCAGCTTTTGTTTTATCTGCCTTACAATATTTGCTGGAAACCGCAATCTGGATAGAACCTACATCAGTGCCTTCCATATAAACCACCACAGTGCTTCATGGATGCTCTGTTGAGTATTCATTTGTGTATATTGGTTCTGGAAGCTTGAAGAGGAACAATGACATTTTGATGAAAAATTCTACAGGTTTTTTTGGGCTGACACAGTTAGTCGCATTCTCGGTTTTATTGACTTGGTGAATACAGCTTACCCTGTTAAAAAATATTTTGTATATTGATTATATACTTAGAAGTATTCAGATGCCCTAACACGAGTGATTTCTTTGTCCATTTGTGTGATTTACTCAATTGTCAGGGACATCATGATATTCTTATTACTCACTACTGCTTTAAAAAGATAAAATACTATACTTTAAATTTGCTTTTGAGAAAAGAAAGAAACAAAAGACAGTATCTCAAAGGACTACTCCCAACTGAAAGCTCTTCATGAAGAGAGCATTTTCTTTTTATTCTTTAATTGTCTCTTTTCTTGAATAATTTATAAATAATAATTGAGAGTATTTTGTTGTCTTTAATCATGATGTCCCAAAAGCAATGTCAAAAGCCCCATAGATCAAAATATTATTAAGAAAAAGAAATAATAACAGTATTTGCCCTACTTTCTCTTTTTCTCTGTCTAGGCTAAGAGTGGGAGCAATCTATGCTACATTGTTATTTAAAACACTCATTTTCCCTTCCATTACCTATGAGTTCACATGGAGTGTTCACAGGAGACATACTATGGCTACAGTCTAAGTAATAATGAGCAAATGAGGGTCATTGCTAGTTACCTCCTGATCTGGGGAGCAGATTAAAGTATTCGGTATTTCTTATGCAAAAAGAATACAATTCTGGCATTGCCAGCTGTACAGGCATGTTTGTCACAGTTGTTGCTTTGCTTAAGTTGTTTTGGTTTTTTTCCCCACCCCAAAGAAAACATTTTCAAAGTAAATAAACAGTAATAAACATATTGTGGATTTATATGGACAGTGGACAAGAGCCGGTCCATCTAATCTGCAAATATTTCAACAGGGTTTACAGAGACTAACAACCAAAAGTACCTGTAGCTTCACCCATGGCTTTTCAAGAATCTTACAAAGAGAAACATCTCAAATTTCTTGCCGATACAGTTAATGTGGACTGTGCACTGAATTCATTTTTACCCAACACTTAAACCTCGAAGAAGCTCTAATTCAAGTCCCGGTGAGTGTCTACAGAATATTCATTACAAAATATTTCATGGCATTTCTTGATCTTCATCCAGAAGTAGATGTGGATCACACAATATCATGAAATTATAAGAAAAATACACTCTGAGAAATCAGGTGTTTCTTTGAGTGTTTTCTTGGAGATATTTGTGAAACAGGTTAATGCAAATGCACACATAGATATGAGCAAAGTACAAACCACTACCCATAATTTGATTTTGTGTTTCGTACCTCTGATTTCCGTTGAGATTCCATTCTATGCTCTATTTTTCCTGTCTAATAGTACCTGGACTCTTCTTTGGCATTAGGACTGATACCTAGCTCATGGCATGCATAAGCTCCAGAAAGCAATTGAATCTATATTTAAGTCCTCTTTCTCTTTCCTCCTTCTTAAATAAGTCCAGTGGAAGTAAATGTAATAAGTTCTTCCTTATTCTCTTTCTACAAAACCTGAAATTAGTTTTGTTGCCTTTACTACACATTTTTAAGTGATACATTTTTAATACCATGATAACTAGAAATAGAAAAATACTCAAAGCCTGTTTCTTTCAGAAAATCATTATCTTTTAATATACATCTCAGAATACTTCCAGATCTTTGACTATGCTTTCTCATCTTGATGGTTCAAGCATTTTTAAAGATATGTCTATTGGCAGTTTAGTTTTCCCTGAGAAATTTTTTCCTCAATAATCTATATTTTTCTATTAAACTCAATTTAACTCCATTACACTCTGTGGTCAATACTGAAGGCTAGCAGGGGGTAAAGTCAATTTTATATGATATAGGCAGAGGCTTTCAAACTGCAGTGACTGTTGGAGCTCCTTTTGTCTGGTGCAATCTCTGAAGTCACTGACATTATTTTGATGTAAAAGCTTTTTATAGAATACAAGTCAGCTGCAGTAATTACTCTCATGGGATCTTGATATAGAGAACTGGCTATTTATTTTGGGAAAGCTGTTTGACTGTTTTCTCAGGACTGCAGAGTACAATTTACTCCTTTTTCTGCGTTCCCTATCTGCCTTTCAGGCCGCTATATTCACCTCACTAGCCTAAGTGAATCCCACTAACCTCACTAAGTGAAATACAAACCCTGTATTTGTATTTCTGATCCCCTTCAGTCACTAAGTATGGTATTCATTTTGTTTCTGTTTCATTGGTGTAATAAGCTGGGCAGACAAATGTCTTCAACACTGAGCAAGTAAATTCTGTGTGTACCATGATATCTTCCAAACCAGGCTATCTTCCAGAAATCAGTCCCCGTTTTAGTGAAACAAAGACAGAATTCTGTCACCTGAGTGCAAAATGCTTTTCTTTATGTAATACTCAATCAGACTTTGAGGTTTAAAAATAAGCATTGTAATAAAATCATCTGAAATTGAATATTTTTCTTGAGTCCTTATTCTCTGAGGAAGTTTTTTCCAGCCAAGATTTTGGCCTGTTCCTGTGCTCACATATGGGAACCTGTTTCATGTTCAGGTATTACAGTTACATCTACACCAGCAAATTAAATGTACCCAGAGATATCCTCAAGCAATGAGTCTAACTGGTACAGGACATCCCTTATCTTTTCTTACAAACTGTTTCAGCCTCCACAGCAGGTTGTCTGATGTAAACTGTCTGCTGGAATGGCTCCTGGGCTGCTCCAGCTGCCAGATAATGTCCAGAAGTTGTTCAGGGAAAGAGATTGTTGGAATGGGACAACATTATACCAGGAAATCTTGCAATGCTTTACTACCATAAATGATCATGCTCCAATGCCAGGGAATCCTCCCAAGCATGCTCAGCTTTGCTGGGATAGATGCAGACCATGCCATTTTTCCCTGAGAGGTGCACTTCTGCTAACCGTCTGGGCCAAAACATCTCTCATTTAATTTTCCTTCTGTAAGTACTTGTCCTTCAATGGCCAAGATGATGACTAAAGAGATACAAGAATCTCTTATCCCAAAGTGAGTGTTAAAATATGCAAGGAAAAGTGGTATTTCTATTTAGTTATCTGATACTGTTGCATCAGTAAGAGAAGAAAGAGGGGAACAGCCAGCCACCATGCAAACATATTTCTACAAAAACATCTCTCAGAGACATCAAGAATTCCTAAATTCCCAAAAGCTTTCCAAAAAAGACAATGTCTCTTCTGATAATATATAGCTTCAGGTCATCATGGCTACAAAAATCCTGCTTTTCTAAATAGAACATTTTCAGTTCCATCCCCCGTCCCCCTGTCCTCCCCATCCCCCCACAAAAATAAATGCTGCATAGCAAATACAAAGGTGATAGTAGAGATGCCTGGGTTTTTCCTAGCAGTGAGGTGTCTCCATGGTGGTTTAAGGAGACCCTATTTACCTCAGTTATTCTTCACCCAGAATCAAAGAAAGCAAGCTTGTGCATGTCTACCATGCTATGTAAGAGACAGCTACACTTGCGTCTCTATGTCCATTGTTCCCCAGTAGAAATGTTTTTATTTCCTTCTGCCAAATTCATTTGTATGCCTGAAGTCTTGTCAGACTGGTTTACTCCCTCCACTAGCATTGTCTCCTGCCTTTTCCTTATTATTATTTTCAGCTCTATAAAGGCTCTCCTTCATTCTGCAGGGTTTTCTATGGGTTTATCAGTGTGGCTTTTAATATATTCCTATTATGCAAGGAGGAAAGAATGACTTTTTCATTTGGACCAGACAGTGATGAAGTTTGTGTTCATTTTCAGTTCCAGTGGGAAATAATTTTATCCTTCTTGTCAGCCCACTGGGACATCTTTGTGCTCTGAATAGGTTAGTTTTCCTCTCTGTGAGCCAGCAAGTATTCATAGCAAAAGCGTGTTCAGATGAACTTTTCTGCTGTGTCGACTTTGGAGTCTCTGACATGACAAAGGACACAAATTCCTTATGGTGCCATAGCAGAGCCAGCATTTTATTAATGGGGGAACTTTGCACACTTGTATCTGAGACAGTAGCGGGTTGCCTGCTCTTACTGACATATTCATATTAGTCACATTATTCCTAATTGTTCTTCCTCTGTTTTTGGCAGACCCAAGGGTTATGGTCTATCTTGAATGCATCTTCACAGCTTCTGTTCATTTAAGGAAGACAAGTTCTTGCTCAGTAGACAAAAGGTGCTTTAATTTTGTTCTCTTTGGTGTCCTAAATGAAAGCCCTTCAAGTTCTTTTAATTTCATAATTATTTTTACCCTTCTGAATTTCTGAATGTAATTCCATCTAGTGGAGAAGGAGTAAATGAATACTAAAGCCACAGCAGTTAAAATGAGTGGTAGCAATGAAAAGTACTATTTGTTAGAACCAAAACTCTGACAGTTTGAAAGACATTTTTTAGGTTCGGATTCATTTCACCTAGCTTCTGTTTCATGTACAATAGATGGCATGCTTTGCTTTCACAGCCTCTCTCTCTATGGCTCATAGGTGATTACTGTAACTGGCTGCTGAACTTTTAAACAAACAAAAGTATGTAAGTCCCACTTAATTAATTCGTCAGTCCTTTCCACTTTAAAATCTGTGAGGGTGAAGATCAAGTCATGAACGTTAAGACGTTTTTTGCCCAGCCCATTTGTAGGACAAAGTAAGCAAACAAGAAAGTGAGGAACGGAATAGCGGAACATACGCCAGAACAAGTTTACCCAGGCCTGTGTGGCAGTTCAGTAGGAGAACATAAAACCTGAGTTTCCTGTTTGCTTATTCAGACCCCTGTCTGTAAAAACACAAAGTGAAGCTAATGGGTAAGGGTGTGATCCCTCACACCTGACTTTAGGTATAGCAGCTAATTGCCTAGATGTCATCTGCAGTCAAGAAAGAGAGATACAGAGACTAATTTATTGCATCCATTTTAGACAGCTGTCTCAGGATGGGGTATATCGCTCTATGGAACTACCTGCTCCCCATTATTGGTGATGGAAGAAGCTTGGATGACTGACATCAGCTGACAGCTACCTTTTAGATGGCTACAAGTTGTGGTGGCAGAATATCCCTGAAAGCCCACCTTATATACACCGTCACATGTGACAGCAGTCAACAAGAACTGTCCATTTACCAAAGGATGAAAATTCTTTTTCACAAAAAATTTCAAGATTTCTGTTTTCTTTCAAGCTTACCTCAAGCAAAACACGAAGTATTCCTAAGGTTTTCACACATAGGGAAAATTTATTTTCTGGTGGAAAATATGAGCACTTTTATTCAGAAGGGAATACGTGTGTACGAGGAGGAGAATAAGTGGATGAGAAGTCCATGTTATATAGGAAATTCAATTTGACGACTCTGCTCAGCCTGGGTCAGAGTAACATGTACTATCCCTGATTGCTCTGTATCAGAGGAGAAACAGTTCATCTTTATGGAAATTTTTTGGCTTAGCTGAAAACTAGTTCTAGGAATCTGTGTTTGCAGAAGAGAGGTCAAAGATAGGCATTAAAAAAGGCTTGCAAGTAAGAACTGCAAAGCATAACTGTGGCAATGTAATGATTACAGTACTGCTTCTGCTGGATACATTCTGTGAAGCAAAATACACAACAGATTGGAGAGCTTTACTCCCAAGCACAAAACTCTGGCTAGCATTAGATTTCCATTTCAAAAGAAACACTAAAAACCCAACATTTGAAAGTAGTACAGTATCCAACCAATCCCTCTTCTCTCCATATTCATTTTAATTTTTAAAAAAGTCTTCTATATAATTTTCAATAACATTTATTTTATCAATACAACTATAATAGATTTAACTATAGCTTTGTTTTGTTTGTTGGTTGTTTTTTTTTTAAGGGGGTGGGGGCATTCAGCATCGTACATTGTGATTGTATAAGCACCAATAGTTTACCTTGTTAAGTTAAACACTATGAAATTATTCCATCTCATCACATTAATCATGGCAGTGTCAAGGGACTAACCAAAACGGGGCGCTCTAGTTTTAGGAGGAGTGCAAGTCTTGAGCAGGAGACAGTCCCTGCCGTAAGTCACAACTGGCCCTGCAATTGTCTTTACTATCATCATGATTGCACAGCGGGGAAAAAATAAATTGTTCTGGCAGAAACGGCATATGCAATGACGCTATTTGCCCAAGCTAATTGCTCATACAAATCAGGCACGCAGCTTATCATCTGTCACCCAAATGTGATCCCTGCACTTGGAGGTATATTAAAGTTGCTATGAAGTCGCTTTCCTAACAATTTTACTTATTTTCAATAATAAGATAAAGAACTGGTAGTGAAAGTGATTTTTATACATTCATTAAAAAGAGAAGGTGGCAGAGGAGACAGAGGGTTACAGGACTAAGGAGCACTAGACTATATCATGGAATATATTTGATATGAAAATTTCAGCAACACTTTTTTCATCAGTTTATCCTATTTCTTCTAGTTTTCCTCAAGTAGTCCGGTTATTAATTTAATCCCTATCTTAAGTCACTCTATTCTTCAACCCAGCCTTCTAGAACTGAAATAATAAACCACATTAGTCACCTACATTCTCACAAACTGTGTTTTATTCTAGCAAGCCAAGATATCCCACTTACTTCATATCAGGCATTTGGGAGATTGGTTCCTGATGTAATTTTTGCATCCATCCTCTGACATCAAACCAGAAAGCCTTTAATTTAGTACCATCAGTGGAGATACTGCACTGATTGTACACACACTATCACTGTCTTCAGTCCTTGGAAGAAGGGCTGAGTTTTGAGATGAGCTGTTCATAAAAGAAAAAAAAGATATTCAACACAACTTCCATACCTGATTTTACACCTATTTACATTCTTTGAGTTTCCTACACAGAAATATAACATTGTCAACTCTGTAATCTTCCATGATCCTTATACACTAGTGTTCTTTATGTAGGTTTCTATATTTACACATAACATATACTGCAAGAGGAAAAGGTTATCTTTACGTACATCTGCAGTAAAACTCCATTTAATATACTGACACTTTGTTGAAATGATAGACGTGAAGCATTTTATTTACTTTTTAATCCTCCAAAACCATCTCATTCAGAGATGTCACCATTTTGTACCGTTGGCACTTCTCTTAGAATCCAAGTCTTTCTGAAAGAAATCTAAGTAGAGATATAAAAGTTCTATCTCCAAGGAGACTGTGATTGTACATTGGGAATCCACACAAGCAGTCTCCAGACACTGGCAGTGTGGAACGAATACAGTAGACACTTTGTGGGGGGAAAAGGAAAATAAATAAACTAGTTCAGTAACAATCCACTTGTCTTGAAGAAAGCTTTAATTATTTTAAACCCTATTATCCTCCTAAGAAAAAACCTCACATGTTGCACCCCTTTTATTGAATAAATGTTCATTGATTGAATAAACTCACATCATTGCTAGCAGTCTGGCATCTGTTTTTCATTAATTGTGCCAAGTCACTTTGTTGAGAATTTTGGAAACTCTTCCTTCATTCAAGGTGCTTTATTTTGTCCCAGTGATTTAAGAGGGATTCTGCAGTTGGGTAAAGATTTGTAATATACATGCCTAATGCAGCCCATTATTCATGTGGGGTTAATCATGTCCTGATTTATGCAAAAAGTATAAGACCACAGACAGCCCTTATACAACAAACTAAGCAAAAACTGTCCTAGAAAGATAGAAAGAGAGGAACGTCTTTACCATTGGTATTTGAAGGAAGGATATTTGGAATGTCTAGGCCTAAAATTTCCTTACAATGGACAAGCAGGGGAAAAAAAGGCATGGAGGAGGAATGACCTTTCACCACTGTATTTGCAGGAGAACTGTGTTCTGCATCCAGCATCAGAGCAGGCTGCCAAGACACAAACAGGCATTTTGTTCTTCAGTGGGAAACCTGTCCCTTGCAAACAGCAGCACTCCTCATGGCTTTGCTTTTCTTGTATTCACTATCAGCCGTTAACTGATGGCTTCGTTTTGTTGGGGTTTTGAACAGAAAAATGTGATCAAAGTTCTGGATATTCTCTATTTTAAATTCTACTCTAAAAATCCTTATCTGGCTCAAAGAGTGAAGTATGTTAAACGTAAAACCTGAATATTCAGAGCCTGTTGTTACATAAGTCACGTGCCCATTATAGTCCTTTTTTTGCGTAGGCTACTTGTGGTGGGACTCACCACATAGGCTTAGTTACTTTCTTCATTCCCAGTTTGAACAAAGCTAAAAATTACTGATGTGTACTCAGGGGAAATAACTTCCAGCAGAAAGACATCAAAATTTAAAAATCAAAACTGTAAAATGTTGATAGAAATATATTTCAACCAGATAATATTTTCCTTAACTTTAAATAACTTCTCTAAAGTTAAAAGAACTTAGGAGTACACGGACTCATTTCTTAGCCTCTTGTGTACAAGCCTCTTGTTTTGGTTATAGCCTCTTGTTATGGTTCTAGATGATCCATGTAAGGATCCTTAGCAACTAAGCAGTTACTCAGCATAATACCTCTCATCTCTTCACATCCCTCAGATCTGCTAGCAGCATGACTTTCTGTGTCCACAATGTGGTCCGAACTATTTTTACAACATCCTTAAGGACTGGGTTGATGTCTTACATCAGGCCAGAGAAATCTGAGGTTGGAAAGATCACTTCAGTGTTTTCTGTGGTCCAGTTATATCAAATGGCATGTCATGCTGATGGGGCACTTGGTTTGCAGAATCAAAGCAGCCTATTCTATCCACCCACCTTGGGCAAATCCTGTTCTCAAGCAGTGGTTTCATATGTAACTGTCCATCATACACAGACTTGCATTCTTTTTCTGGGATTTTGGGTCTTTCCCAAGTTTTATTCATCCTTTTGAAGACACGCCTGGCGTGGTCCAGATTTTGACTACCATAAGCACAAAGTAACTGCACTAAAAGAAATAGGACATTTTCTCTCTCTCAAGATTTGAATTTAAAATATTAATAAAACTGTGAGTCAGATGAGGGTAGTGTTTATGGATGACTTCTGAATACTTAAAAATTAATCTAATTTAAAAAAAAAAAAAAACGAAAAAAAAAACATTTTGAGGAGTCAGCTGTCCCCAGTCATGGCAGTAACCATTATACTACAGAATATTTCATTAGTTGGTCTTATTCGCTACTTAATATATTTTCCACTCTCTTTCCTACCATAATCAGAAATCTTTCTGTCCCTCTCTACCCTTCTCCCTATCCATCTAAAAATATGAACAGCTTCATACTTTCTTTTTAATTCACCAAAGCTTTAAAATGATGCTATATATTCTTCAACAGAGGAATATGGCAGGTGTTCAACAGCTCAGAGTGCCACACTGCATGACATTTAGGGGAAGAAGGAGCTATACTTGAAATTACCTGGTAGATTTGTATTCAGTGAACAAAGCCTTTCAAACTGGAAGCTAGCCAGGACAACGAAGCTAATCATCTTCCTTTTGCAAAACATACCATGTGTCCTTTGATAACCATAAGTGATTAGAAATATAATTTTGTCTGTCATGCAAGAAGCATTACTCCGTACTACCAGGGTCAGTAGTGATACAGAGGGTAGGCTGCTGCATAATGAACTGCAAACAGGCTCAGAGGTTTTCTCCTTCTTCTATGAAACTATAAAGCTCTCTAGATGGGCTTCTGCTTGAGATGTGATGAAATCATAGCCCCTAAGAAGTATGGCTCTGAGGCACAGGAATGCTGTGAGATTAGTAGGTAAGAAGGAATACCTTTTAATTTTTTTTTATGCCAGTGTTATGGCTGAGGCTGATTAGAAGCTGTAAGAGGCTTTAGACATTTATAGGCAAGCTAAGCCGAAACCTACAAATTCAGAAGAATTCATACATAGAAAGAATAGCATAGCATAGCATAGCATAGCATAGCATAGCATAGAATAGAATAATAAAAAATAGCTAAATTTTGATAGTGTCTAATGCTTTATAGAAAAGATTTTTTTTCTTCTCTGATGTACATAAAGTAGCAACTGAATAAACTGTGATCATGATTTGATATGGCTTTCTCTGTCACTGCACTGTGGTAGCTAGGAATTTCATCACAAATCTCAAGATAGGCTATGTGTTTCTTAATGTGTCCTGAGCAATTAGGTGGGAATCTCAGCTTTAAGAATAGGTTTCCTCCCCTCTTGCCCATCTCATTCTTTTTTATCTGATATGCATAATCTTCTTTTTACAGTATATTTTTCTAGAATATATATAAAAAAAACTTGAATCTTGGAAATAATGCTAGTGCTGTCCTGAGTCAATTGTATCAGAAGTTTTATGTCAGTCCAAGGAGCATATTTCCTGTACTTGCACAGAACATCTGTGTGTTGTATGTGCAGTGTGTCTGGTCTCATTTTGTTTCTTTCCACGCAAATATTGGGAAAATAACACAATATTATTAAGCCTTTTTTACAAAAAACAAGGGAGTTTCCTGGGGGTTGTGAATCAGTTCTTTCTATTTCCAAAATGTTGCTTCTCAGCTATTCTGAAATTGCTGATGTCGGAGACTGTTTTTCTGCAGGGCACCACCACAAGTGAAGACAGTAGAAATAGCCTGCTGCTTTCTATTTCTCATGTGCTCTGAGATATAGACCATCCTACTCCAGCCTAGCTCCTCCCCTCACTCAGACCTCTCCAGGGTCCCACAATCTCTGCCTAACTGCACCAGCACTCACACTTTGTTTGTACAGAGGAGGACTAACACTGAGAGGAAGGAAGAAAAGAAACATGACTTTTTTCGCTTTATACTTCTCATGGGAGGACAAGAAGAATGAGAGAGTGAGAAGCAAAAAGCAAAGCAGAGCAGGTCTGGTTTGGACCACACAAGGTGACAGAAAACTAGGTATCAGATTCATCTCATGCATACCATGTTCAATGATAACCAATTTTTGCAACATATACAAAACCATTTTTGTTTAATTTAGTGTTACATGCCTTTTGAATCATGTTACCAACATACTATCTTGATGTTATTCACCAGACATCCCACATACACAGTAAACTGGGTCCTCCTGCACTGTAACACATTCACATGCAGTGCTTATGGTCAACTCAACTATTATGATAACCCTAGAAGAAATCTTGGTTAAAGGTTTTATTTATAGAAGGTTTTTCATTTTCCTCATATAAGAGAAAGAAGGAGTCGTCGTTCTCTGATTCTTAGCTTTGCTATCTAGATCAGAGACAGTCTTCCAAAAGCAGTTGATAGAGTGACATTGTACTGAACTGAGATTCCTAGAAACCTAAAAATTGTTCTGTGGCATATAAAATCTTTAGAACGTGCCTCAACCTTGCATCCTTTCCCCTGAAACTGAACCCAAATACCCAGATGTATGCTAGCACCTCAAAATTAGACTGCAACACAGACAGGACCAATGCTTTTACTATGTATTTCACTGCAAAATTCTCTATTGACATCAGGAAGAAACCCTCGGGATAACAGGTGAGACTGTTAGGCTCCTTGAGATTCATGGTATAAACCCAATGAAGTGGGTGAGGGTTGTGTTTAATATTTATAAAGCAGATAATTTAACAGTACTTTGTTCTTCTCCATGCAAGCTTTTGCAAGTTCTCACCACGGCAACAGGATTTTGTATTTCACTGAACTGGGATGGGTGGGATTTGCCTTCATTGCTTCACTCTAGAAGAAGCAGCTTAGGCAAGATTCTTGCATTGCTTTATAATGCAGGAAACAGGCTTAGAAATATCGCAAAGGTTTCAACTGTTTATTAACTCCTCATTCGAGTAATTTTAAAAAGCCCTCCTGAATACAGCTTCACAGATAAACACAAATTTCAGACTCTCTCCTGAAATCCAAATGCTTCATTTACTGACTAGTTACTAGCAGAATCCATCTATAAGCAAGACAACTTTCACCAGGTGAGCAGTGAGTCTAAACTGACAGGATCTTACAGATATTTAGCATTTGTGTGGAATGAAACAAGTGAAAGAAAAAACTAATCTTACTGTATGAATGAATAGGTTGTATATGTTCCAGCTGATAATCACAGTGTGTGATACACACACATATATATATATACTGTGTTACAGCACTGTGGCCTTCGTCGTACTCTCATTGCCATTTCTTTTTGCACACCCTGCTTGCAATTCCTGTTCGTTTTAGTAAAACCAAGCATTTAAACTCATCAGATTTTCCTCCCAACCAGCCCCTTTCCATTTCTTCTGCTAATTCTTAAATAAATTCTCTTGCTCAGTCTGGTAACCTAGAAAACCTCTCCCACCCTTCACTCCCTGGCTCTCACGCTGACTTCCTCTCAAATGTTCTTTCCCGCCCAACATCATGTAGATCTAAGCCATGTTCGTGGCTTTGATAACTAAAAGTGGTCCCACCTCCAATTGATTTCCAAAGGGTTATTGTGCTCCCATTTCATTTCCACTGACTTACAGGACACCCTTTCTCTTTTGATCCAAAACTCAACCACTAAAATACACAGTATCGATCTTGCCCATTTTCTGTTTCCTACACTTTTCTTTTGTTATGGCTTTGTACTCTTTCTCAGTCAACCTTTTTGCCCTGCTTTTATCAAACACATTCTAAGAACTGCAGGTGGATTTGTTTAGAACTTTTTTTTTTTTTAATGAATTTTTGGCATGCACTTTCAAGACCCTTCACAGATAGCTTTTGTTTTATGTGATGTCGCAGCTATCACTAAACACCTTCAGTATAAAATTCTGTGCCTTGCAGAATATCAATCGGTTTTAGAGATGATTAAAAAGTGGAAAAAAATCCCCCTTGTTCTCCTGTTTCAAATTTTCTGTAGTTTAATCAAAAATCTGAACTGACATCTATTTCAAAGAGCTCACAATTTGCTTCCCACTGGAGGACTCCCACTGTTTCTCTGAGAGAATCTAACAAAATTAATGTGATTGACCAGAATTTGAAAAGTCAAAATGAAAAACAATTCTTAAGTGTATGAAATCAAGAAAAATTAGTTTGCAAGGAATACGTGCTGGAAATTTTGGGTTCGCCATACCCTTTAGGGTATCTTCATTTTTACTACCACTTCTGGAATTATTTTGGATGACAGCTAGTTATTTTTAGGTCAGAAATGTACTTAAAATTACTATCAGTTATGCAACACATGAATCAAATTGTGACAGAATCTTACAAGGGAGATCTACTTAAAGTACAGTAAAACCAGTATTATCCTTTTAATCAAGAGAAAGGGCGAAACTGGCATCAGAAAGTTGCATTTAGTCACTAAAGCTGAAGCTTACACATTTAAAAATTACCATTTTTTTCCTGATGCTAAAGGAATGTCTAAGTTTATCCATTCAAACTTACAATGCCCTCCTCTCTTTTATTAATGCTTCCAAAGAGGTCTCTGCTAAATGCCATGGGATTGGTAACCTGTTGGACTGTGAGCTTGTAGTTAAAATTCAGTTGACTTTCTGAGCTCAAAACATCGATGTAGGTGAGAAGTCGTCATCAGTGACACACACACAATCTTTTGTTGAATCAAAGGGGAGTTATGTTGTAAGCCCTTAAGCACTTCCTTTGGATTCTCATAGGCTTTAATATGGAACAAAGCTGCAAAAAAAACCCCAAACTTGCCTAAATTAGAACAGAAAATGAGGGTTTCTGCAGGGGTGCTTTGAACATTCACTTCCAAGGAAGAATTTTTAAAGCTTTAAGCCTCCTAATTATCTCCTAAGAGAGTGGCCCAGGACAGAGGCACCCGGCACAGACAGCATGCAAGGAAGATTTCTCCAACTAGTAAAGGTAGTGACAACTCTTCTCTGAGGTTGTGCTGTTGTTGTTCCTCCTCTTATAGTTTTAGAATCATGATTTTTCCTTCTTTTTTTTTTCCTTTTTTTTTTTTAACCCCCAGGACAAACCTCTTGCTGTCCATTTTAAGCACATCTTCTATAGCTCTGGCTGCCAGGTTCTCCTGGAGCAGAAGAACTTCCAGTTGACCACCCGCTTCTTTCTGGCATGGAACAGGTAGTAGAGTGACTTCTGGGTGTTTCCAAGTCCTCTTTAAGAACTGCCCTTCACTTCAGTCTTGTTTAGTATTGGTTCTTCTGCTGATCTGGTGGAAATATTTTGTAAATTTTCATCCATCCTGCCACATTGTTCAGCAAAACATAAAAAAGAGCAAAAGAACATGTGAAAAACTTTTTTTCAATATCTTCAAAATAAAGAACTCCTATTTTGTTAACTGAAAGCAACTTTTTAGTAATTATTTTAAATATTTAAAACAAATCAATGCAAGGTATATAAATAGTATGTTAATATTTTACTTCAGACAAATAAGTTTGATTTCCTAATGGTAACAGGAACTGAGTTTTTTTTAGTTAACTCATTTTAAAAGGTGTTATCATCTGACACAGTCAAGAATCAAATGGTTCTGTTCATTATAAATGGAATATATTGCTCTTTTTTCTAATTTTTGATTATTATTTCTTCCTGAGAAATTATTAATTCAGTAATATATGTATATATTGTATTGTGTAGAGTGGCCCCACATTTAGAATGGAAAATTTAATTTATAACACCTGCAGACCAATGATTCATGGGTCAAGCATGAGTCAAATTTGAGTGTTGGGTTGTTTGGGTTTTTTTAATATGTGTCCAGGGGCAAGATATTTTCAAATACATGCATTCTTTTCAGTCAGGCAATTTGGGACCCAGCTGACTTACCTTTACATTTAACTAGGTGAGGGCAAATCCAGCCTAACTGGCTGACATTCACATCACAGACATATCCTGCCATCCTAGGCCACCTATTTAGTTAATTAGCAGAAATAGGTCATTTAGGACATTATGCATCTCACTGAGTATTGACTTAGTCTTTCAGATAAAATTAGTGGCACCCTCAAAAGTCTTTGTGAGGGACATTTTGTGATATGAAACCTGCCTTGAGTTTCAGTTAAAACTCTTCAGTATGCCACAGGTCAAAGTGCTTTAGGTGTAATAGTCCATTAAGTCTCATGAAGGAAGAAAAAGGTAGCAAAACAGTGCCCCCAGAAAAACTTTATTTACAGGGGAAAGGGTGAGAAGAAAGCCATTAGATGCTGGCTGCAGATGGATGTATTTTTCTAGTTAGGAACAAAGGACACTCATATCTAGACAGGTAGCTGTCCTTTGATTTCCTTTTTATTTTTTCTCTCTTATAGTCCTTTCTGACTCCCTGTTACCTCAGAACAAGCTCTTTGCCCTGAGCCAGTCACAAAATGCTTGCAAGTTCTTTTACTTTTTCTGGCTTCTGCTCCTTTGGTGACATCAACATCGGTAGGTCTATGAACAACATCCATGATTAAATGTGCACAGGGCTGTGTTGAGCCGTGCTCTACTTTTCTAATCAGAAAAAAATGGCACACGTTCTTTAAAGTAGTAAAATATAAAAATAACACGTGATTGTTAAGCACATGAAATAACTTTTCTTTAGCCTCTGGAATCCCTATTAATTCTTTGTGATACGTATAAAGTTCACACTTATCCCTGAGGTGATATAAAAGTAGCCTAACTCTGATATTATATACTATAGAATTTGAGAAACAGAAGGTGATAATATAAAAAAATAAAAAGGCTCCTAAAACCATGCCAGAGAGCTGCAATTAGGGATGTACAAGAAACTAGGATTGCCATTTTCAAACTACTAAAACTTCACTTTACAACCTCCATTATTATTTTTTACATCATTTTTAATGTAGAAGTAAAAAAATATTCCTCAAAACTGTGCGGAACACTGACAACTAACTTTGCAGAACTCTGCGAACCAGATTGTGCAGCTGCTTAGAGTATAGTCACCTTTCCTTTCTTCTCCCTATACTACCCCCGTTTTCTTTCTCTCCCCTCTATAATAATAATGAGACACTGTGCGCATCCCTGTGTTAATGTGCAGGGGAACCTTACAGGTCTGTGATGTGGCTGATACTCATAGAAGATGAGGTTTTGACCTTATCCAGCGATTCTAAATCCAACTAATACCTACTAAGGAGTAGGGCCTTGGCATGGCCACAGATGCATTGGAGGTGAGACTTCTCAGGGACACTTGTGCACCTGCAAGTATATTGCGTTTCCCCCTACGTAGTCTGTACAGAGCTATGTGTTGGCATCAGAAAATAAACTGTACTCAAAGTAACCATGGCAACGTTAACATAGATGCATTGTACATGTTACAACATGCGAATCTGAAAGGAAAGAGATAATGCTCTCAGTTTCCTCTTGGCCTGAGCAGCTTCAAGCAAGGACACCCAAATCCAAACCCATATTCTGAGACATCTGTTCTCATCCTCCTAAAGGCTGCTAGAGGAACCGCCTTCCTTCTCCCTTTCAATTTTGCTGAGGACATTGGTTAAATATGATACAAGCAACTACAATTCTGTGACAGCCATGTGTTTTAATCAACATCCATGGGCATCAATGCAGTCTTTGTTTTAAGTAAAGCTCTATATTTAAGTTTCCCTGGTTATTGAGCCAGGTTGCTTCTTTTAGAAGAGGATATGAGGAAAAGTAAAGGCAATATGAAGAATCAGGGAGTATGGTATCAAGAAATCCAGTGGCAAATCACAACATAGTTCAGTAGAAGGACAAGGTCAAATGTATAATAGTTACAATGTTAAAGACATAAGAGATCCATTACATTCCTGTAACAAATATTTAATCTCTTAAAAGAATAGAGCGTGAATTTAGGAGCCAGTTCTGGCTGCGTGTATTTTGGTTGACCAGAGCTTATGACAAGATATCAGCCTGTTTAATAATGCCTTATTAATAGCAAACCTGTCTATCCAACGCCATGCAGGGCTACTATATGTCCAGCAAGATCTGTACATGCCATCTTTTTCTCTCTAGAAATGTAAGTATTTTGGGTAGTTTTCTGGGATTTCCAGGCATCTGGGAGCTCAAATGGGCAAACAGGCCCAGCTGAGCTGAGGATATCAGAGACTCTGGATGTTCATAGATCAATTTTACGGCACATGCCTAGTAAAACCCTGATGAAAATATGCCGTATCTAAACTATGTGGATCTCTTATGAAAAGTCTCATTTAATAAAACATATGGTAGCTGAAAAAAAAGGAAAATATAGCCTTCATGAAAGATAATTAAGAAATATCCCACTGATGGGCTTTAAGAGTTTAAGCATTGCAGAGAACAAGGCCAGGTGGAAAAAGTTAATGGACCTGAGCTGTGCAAGACCAGAGGCAGCCTAGGGAGCTGTCATAAGTCGAAGAATCAATGACACTGAGTGCATTCAGTCAGATAAATCAGGGACCTAGTGGTAAGAAGTTAACTGCTGTTGCACAGCCCTGTGCTCTCATGGGTAGGATATCTTTCTAAAGGAACTATGGGCAACTTACTGCCTTCAAACCACATGCAGCTTGAGGGCTGTTCAAATACCTCTTCCATGCTCCAGCTACGCGATGATCTCTGCAGGACACAGCTGGTACAAGGGGAGACACTACCGAATAGTGCAGGATCTACTGAGACCCATAGAGCTGAACAGCCCTTAGATGTAGAAGCATATTCAGATCAGCCTGGTTGGAATTCTGGAAAGGTTTTTTTTGCCTCCCACCTCTGAACTGGTTTGTGTGATGTCCTTCCCTTTAGTTCTCCAAGGGGTATGTTATGTGCTTTGCGGTAAGATGTTGGGTTGCAGCTCATAAGGCCAGGAAGGTTGGTCAATGTAATGACAGAAAGCACACTCTTGCTGAACTCAAATACAAAACAAGTAGCAGAGAAACACCGCAAGTAGCTCATAAGTGCCTTTAAGGCTAAGAGTTTAGCAGGAATAACGCAACCTCCTTTTTAGGCAGTAATGTGGAATATTACAAACAGTAGTGCTTAAGGCTGTGTAACAGTCTGTATGCAGAAGAATTACCTAGATAATTCAAAATTGACACTGAGGCATAAGAAGACTACAATCCAAAGACTATGGGAAAATATTTGCTTACAGCACAACACTATCATTGGCAGTATCAGCAAAATGAAAGTGAGTTATGTGGCTACTGCTTCGGAAGAAAGAAGGCATTAGGCTGCATTCTGTAAAGTAAAAACAATAAAGCTGTTAAAAGCACTGGTCTCTGAAGAAAATAAGTGGTTGGAAGAGAAGGCAAAAACATTATAACAAAAATGCAAAAATAATGAAACCTTTCACACACTGCTCCATTATAATATTGTGTGTCAAGCAGTCCATGGCATCCTGAAATTGTAAATAAAAAGGAGAAGTAACACAGGTCTGATGCAATAAAGGGAGAGAGGAGACAGGGGTTTAAGTGAATGTCAGACAATTGAGGACTGACCCAATAAATGGTATCAAATCTGATTATGAAAGTACACGTTGGACACTGAAACCACAGAAGAGGGATATTGCAGCTGGGCTGCCAAAAGGCTTTCCATCGCAGCCACTGTGGAGACAGAAGACAGATGAAATATGAAAAACCAGCTACAATCACTACCAGACATTATCACTTCACCTGCGGGAAACACATTATTCCACATATGCTTATATGCTTAAACACGTAAACTCCTAGTGGGATGGATATGGTGTGTCCTTACGCTGTTACTAAGTGAAAATCACTAATAAAAATATCACCAGACTCCTTTGGTTTACTGCAGTACTTTAGACAGACACTATTCTGTTGGGAGATGTCTAGGGAGAGATGCTCAAACATGTCCTACAAGTAGTGAGACATATCCCCATGGTGATTTGTGCTAATACTATCTGGAAAACCCGGAGTGGCTCACCACCTACTCAGCTCTGCTGACTTCTCTAATCTGAACTTTATTCTACAGACATGTTTAGGCAGGAGGAAGTTGGGGAAGGGGAGGAGGAATTGCCCTTGCTTCAGGATAAGGGTCAAAGCCGCGATATTGTGTGATGGTGTAAGCCAATGACCAGTGTAAGCAAAGATGGAAAACCTTTTCAGCACTGCTTCTGGGCTCTTCCTTACACGTTTACTACATTAGTTACTGTGAAAAGAGCACATGATTTTAAGAAGGCACCAAAGCGGTAGTAGTAGTAATAATAATGTAATAATAGCCTGCTTTATTTACCCTGTCTGTGCAGACCTTCGCTCCTGACAAACCAAGGCAACACAGGACTGAGATTTTGAAATATGTTTCCAAGGCTACAAAGCAAGAACAAGCTGACGATACTAACACAGTAAATGTGGAAATAGTTTTGGAACCTTAGGGGAATCAAAGTAATAGAAAAAATAATATTACAGGAATTGCACATTGTTTACGGCGGGGGGGAGAAACCAATCACAGAGTGATTTGAAAACACTATATACAGTTGAGACTGCAGGGAAACTAAGGCTGATATAGCATTTCATTATGAAACATGATTTTAGTATTAAATATCCCATCTAGCTGTAAGATAGTTGTCAGCCAAGAGCAGTTTATTAGAAAAAATAAAGCAACTCACAGCCTTTTTTTTTTTTTTTTTTTGTGAGGAATATGACAATTTGAGTTCCAACAAGGCTAAAAGCAAAAGGGAGCGGGTCACAGTGCTGGGCTGTGCACTGCAGGAGTGAGGAATGGGCTGGATGGAAGATGAGCTGTAAGGATGCTGTGATTCAGAAATACCCACTTAATCACTGTTCTTTAGTGTAACTCATCCTGCATTGGCTACAGCTTTCCAGCTTGTGGGCAAGGCAGGGAACAGACACAATCTACTTCATAGGCTCATTTCATAGACTAGGGACAAGAACCTTCCTCTCTCCCTCTCTCCCCCTTTCGCCCTGCCTCCTCCTCTCTTTCTCTCTCTTAAAGTACCATTTTTAATAGATATCCTTCTGTTAGGAATTTTCTTTTTCATGAAATGCGTTGATGAATACGAACTATTTTGGAGGGAGTTAAAAGACTACACATCACTGCGGATCAGTGTTTGCATTCACATGATGCTCCATATCTCAAGCTTTAGTTACATGTGTCATGGCTTTATTTTATTCCAAGCCTTATTATTTATTCCGATGGCTATTATTCATATAAGTACGATGAATATTTTTCTAGCTTTCTTGCCACTCAAAGCCAGCCTAGTGGTTTTCCAAGAACTGAGACTAGGCATACCAGCTGCTCATTTGAGCCAATGAATCAGTACCTTTAATAACCATCCTTATTCCTTGAGTGATATGCCCTTAACATCGGTGACCGAGCCATGAGGTAATTGAAGTTACATAGCCTTTATGTAAAGGGTCTTATTTACTTTAAAATCAGATCTTAATCTTCATTGCCACCAGAATTCCCCTAGTTAGGCTCTAAATAGTATAATATAGTCATACAATAATGATGGACTAAATGCTATTGTTAATCCAAATCTGAGCCTTCCCAGGTTTTTTTTTAGAACAGTGGAGAGTTAAAAGTCTTTGTGGCTAATTGAGATTCTGAGTGGAAGGTATCATATAGAAAATACTGATTGAAGCATATTAGGAAAGAAAGATTGCTACCACTTCTTTCATATCAGAGTATTTTGTATAATATTTTATGAAAAATCCGTGTTTTATTTGTCTGTTCACTTCTCTTTGGCTCCACAACACATAACTAATTTCCTTCCAGATTGTGATTATATCATATTATTTTTCTAAAGTTATTTACTTTCCCTTCTAAAAATATTCAGGCATAAATTAGAAAAATGCATAGAACTTTCAGTGGAAATTTCAAAAGGACATATAACTCTTCTTATACAGGACCTGACAGAAAAAAAATTTAATGGGTTTTGTTAATAACAGAAGGAACACACTCTGGTAGTTCCATTTTCATAACAGTTGCAATAAAGTCATTAAAACAGATGAAAATTAGGAAATAGAAGGACTTTAGACGCATTGGTATGTATATACATATGTGGGTCCCTGTCGTTATATATGCACATGTACACATATACAGATAAAGGTTTTCCATCCACTTACTCAAGAACAAGGTTCCCAGCCCAACCACACACCTCTGTGGCTACAAGCGTGCAGGACTGACCTACTGAAGGAAAGCTGTAGTTGAGCAGGCAGCACATTCATGCTGACGGTATTAGAGGCAAACTCTTTCAGAATACCTAACAGATGTACAGTGGTTACTTTCATCAAAACTGATGCGACTACAACAACTCTTCATCAGATTTGCATCTATTTACATCCTTCTGAACAAAAGAGGGGTTTTCAAACTTGTTTTCAAATGAGATATATAGTTTTGATCTGTACCATTTTCCTGGAATCTTCTTAGGCCCAGTGCTGCACTCGTAGGGTAACAGTACTGAAAAGGTTTCAAATTCCTGGTAGACAAAAACTCATGTCTACTGTGAGAACAAGCAAAATCCTCTTGGTACTGAGGCCATGTGCCTAAGCTTTATGCGGAGCCTGTGTTCTTGGGGAAAAAATCAAATCCTTAATTTGCAAGCTGCAGCTTGGCTAGTGTTGTGGTCAAGTTTCTGGTCCCAGTCAATGTGGAGTACCATATCTCAGACTTCATCTTGCATGAAAGGAGTATCATCTCCTGATCCCTTCCAGCCTCCAGAGCCCCAAATTCTGAGAATCTGTAATGACAAAATACCTTTGCTGATTAGACAATCCTATCTGAGCAGTTTGCCTTGTTTGAAACCCTCCATAGGCTTCATCTCACCATAGGCAGGCACCCAGTTTTAGTTAACAGACCAATTATCACATTTTTTTTCTGTATTTAGTTAATTGAGGTAAAGACCAGTGCACAGCAGACAACTTAGATCTTAAGCATCTGATTTAACCTCTATCAGTCTCTCCCTCTCCTCACTGACAAAAGAAGGACAAGGGGAAAATACTCTTGGTTAAATACCTCGGCTTAGGTGTAATGAGCAGGGTCTTGCTGCTCCCACTGTTTTTCCCCATGGAGTTTCCTGTCATTGTCCTCAATCTCAACATTCAACTCTTCATGCTTTTTGAGCGTATTAAAATAAACCCACAAAACTAAATCATCTGGGCATCAGGAGTAACCTGGTTAATAAAGGAAACTAAAGGAGAGGTTCAGAACAGGAATTTAATTTAATATAGCTTCATTTTGCATAACATTTTCCAAAAGACACCTTAAATTTAAGAAAATCATGACTAGAATGGAATCAACAGTCATTTAAAGCTGCTCCAATGATATACAGTACGGCAACTGCTTTTGAAGTTTTAGATAAAGAGAGTTGTATGAGTGATTTGCAGCAAACAATTTTATTTGATGAATTTTGCTGTCTCTCCTGTTGGTGCTCTGTGAATATTTATTCATTATGTGAAATTATTCACAAATGCCTTTAGTGAATAATTCTTGGTTTGCAGATGCTTTGCAAATAGTTCATAGCAGATATTTGTCATTTTTCTCATTTTTGATGAGGTTTGTAAGCATGGAGCATTGTTTCTATTCCTTAGCAATTTGATTTATATAGCAAACCAACACAGCAGGAACTGCGTATTTTCCATGATGCTATCTGAAATCCACTTTAGTGAATTTAGTGAATATTGAAGATGGAATGTTTTGTTGGGTAGAATTCTCATCAGTAATAACTGAACTCATAGATCTCTGCAGGAAAAAAAAATATGCAAGAATAGCATGCTCTGATAGACTCTGAGTCCAGGGTGGGTGGTTGACTCTAGAGATCCTTCCTAATCTAAATTATTTTATGATTCTAATGCTGAATATTTTCAAACTCAAATGAGTCCCTTCATTTATTTGTCCCTATTCTTCCTTACTGAAATGAGAAGTGGATTCATCTCTGCACCTCCAGACATCAAAAAAATTAGGTATTATGTCTAAACTCATTGCCTGTGCTGTCTACAGTAAATATAGGGGTTTATTTCTTTCAGCTCTCTCAGCTCTCTATGTGAAAATGTGGTGAATTTACACTTTTGGGGTATCTGTGATATTCTGCTGACAAGAGAACCGATCTATTATCTGCCTTTTAGGTATGTAAAGTTAAATGAAATTATTTCTATACAAAATTGAAAGGCTCAATAATACAGAAAAGGGTCAGAACAGCATGTGGAGACATCAAAATAACTTTGAAAACAATATTGGCAGTAATGGGGAGAAGTTTAAACCCACAAAATGGTAGGCACTTATGAACCAAGAATATCATCTCAGTGGTAAACTGGGAGCTCAGCATTTGAAAGGAACAGAAAAAGAAACATCTGGATGTATCAGCTGATCAGACTCCTAGTAGGTATGTAAGTGATATAGAAGAAGAAATAGAGTGGACAAAGAAGTTAAAATAATTTCACTAGAGGAAAAGTATCAGTGTGAACCTACAAAGTCCAAGTGCACTGCACAGAACTAGGGTTGCACTTATCCAAGGAAGATCAAACTGGAAAAGGAGGAGAGACTGGGATAATGAGGAAGATGTAGAATACACTTCCAAAAGTTATTACAAGATATGGCTTGTTTAGTTTAATCGAAAAGAAAGTAAGAAATGAGAAAACTGATCTAAAAACATTCCAGGTCAGGCTGGACGGGGCTCTGAGCAACCTGATCTCGTTGAAGATGTCCCTGCTCACTGCAGGGGGTTGGACTGGATGGCCTCTAAAGGTCCCTTCCAACCCAAACCATGTCATGATTCTATCTCTATACATACACACAAGAGGAGCATAAAAAACAGGGAGTGTGAATACTGCTTAAATGAGAGGATGATTTTAGAAGATGGACTTGTGAGTATTAAATGGAATAGATATTCCACATATGAATATTAAAGGAATAGAGGCTGAAAACTAAAAACTTTTTCTAATAAGTGGAGGAAGGAGTTTGAATTTGGGACTGGAAGAGTAAAAATCCTGACTAGCTTAATGAAAAGAATTATATGACCTGATGGTATAACCATTTCCTTCCGCTCCTGTACCTCCCTCACATTATCTTTTTTAATTTATTTTTTATTTTAAAGGACAGGCTGAGAGACAAAAAAGTAAGATGCAAGGTCTCGGTTTTCTCTGAAGTCATGTTGGCATTGAGGACTGCAAATTGAGCAGTAACTATTCACTCATGAAAGTGTATTCTCAGTGCATTGGCCATGGCACCAGCCTGGCAATAGTCAAAAAGCACTTGGACAATGCCCTCGGAGATACGGTGTGAATTTGGAGTTGTCTTGTGCAGGGGCAGGAGCTGGACTTGGTTGTCCTTGTGGGTCCCTTCCAACTCAGGACATTATATGATTCTACTTCAGGTTTGTCTAGTGCTTCACTAAATCTCATATTTACAAGAATTTACCAGAATGTTTCACCCATGGAACAGCTGTCTAGTTGCCAGAGGAAAAAATGCAGCTGAGAAACTCGGAAAGAACAGTTTCCTTTTTGTGAATACCATGTATGTTCAAGAATCACCAGTGCTCAGTGGAATACCAACTTTCAGTAGTGGGGAAAGGGACTCAGTCCCATTTAGTGCTTCCAAGGGTCATTTACAACACTCCAGACATCTGAGGTCTATGTCTAGTGAACAATATTAGTTTTTAATTGTTACCTTTTGTGTAGGAAAAAATATTTGCTTGTCCTTTTGTCATCCTTCCTTAACTATTATCAGTTGGTTACAGATTAATTTCATCTTTTCCAGTCAAGAAGTATCTCATCTGTTTGGTGTTCCTGGCTCCTGCGATTTTAAAGGATAACTCAGGCATAGTATGTACCTTTTTTTCATGAATGCTTATGTCTTAGACCACTTAAAGTCCATTTGCACCGTTGTCTTACATTGCAGAAGTGTGGCAGAGAAGGATAATGATATGTCACCGCTGCTGTAATGGATGGAATTCTCTTGATCTTAAGCGGAGCCGGGCTGCTCAAAGGTTAAAACGCTTAATGGCTTTTTGAGGTTCACAAGCCCTTGTGAAGGATCCGAAGTTCCCTCAACTCTGTGTCACGTGTGTCTCAGAGCGCAGGTTTTGCTAGCCTTCCTTTCATTCTGAGTGGATGGGTGAAGGACATGCTCTCCTCCCATCCTACTGACCACTGACTGAAGCAGGACTCAATTTACTAGGTTTATAAACTCATCAGGTAATCCAGGCTGTTGTCCTGCTTTTACTTCAGCCACCTTTCACATTCCCTGTTCCTATCTTCCTACCATGAAGCCAGAGATTTTGATCAGATTTCAGTATTCACTTCTTGGTTTCCTAGGATTCTTGTCTCTTCGCGATGACAATGCAGGCCAACTTATTCTAACAGCTGGTTTTCTAGTAGTCTCCCCCATATCTCCCCAAGGAAAACTACTGATTTCTCCCATTCTTCAGACCGTTGGTTAGGAAAGAAAGTCACAGCACTGTGGCATCAGCGATGAGGGAACAGGATTCCAGAGATACCAGATTACGTTCCAGTGTGGGTCATACAGATTAGTGGTTCAGTGTCGGCCTAGCCAAAGAGAGAATGAAAGAGGGTGAGTTGTGTCTCAGAGCCACGATGGCTTCACAGGTTACTTCTGAGGATATTCGTAAGACTTTTATATATTTTTTCCTGCCCTGCTTAAATCACAATCTGGGTTGCAAAAGGAAGACCTTTGGGGCATAACAAAAATAAACTGGTAACATGGTGAAGAAGAATCGAGTGACAAGTAAACACTCCTCCCAAATTCACTCTACTGTCAGGGCAATTTCTTATGATCTTTCTGTCCACGAGCTTTATTCAAGTCTTTCCAGCAACCACCCAGCCACTTAATGCAGGTCATCCAGCTGCACTGCACTTGATGGACACAATGTGTGTTGCTAATAATCTAAAGTGACAAGACAGCATAAGACCTGTTTTTTAAAAAAAACTTATTAGCTGAATTTAGTAAATTGAAAGGGAGCCTTTTTGACCACCTAAGTAACGTGCAGACCTTGTTTATGTTCCATGGGCTTTAAGTGGAAACTAATTAGAACTCAGAGATGTCATAGGCTGTTTAGGTGATGCAAGGTTTATTTTACATATTTATTTTAAAAAATTCAGCCCCCAGGCAGCTATCAGTTATTAAGTATTTTCAGTTGAGTGATAGTTTTTGCTCTCTCAGTAGTGACAGGTGATATATAGTGGAGAAGATTTGTAAGTATATAGTCAAAATAACTTATAATCTTTCCCTTTTTGTAAATAATGTAATAGTATGTAATAGTATGTACAATGAGGCTGTACTTCTGCAGATTATATTTCTACTATGTGAAACCCAGACCATGACCTAAAAATATTTAACCCTTTTGTATTTCACCACAGAACAAAATCTCAGCTATTTCC
This sequence comes from Phalacrocorax carbo, assembly GCF_963921805.1. Lineage (NCBI taxonomy): Eukaryota > Metazoa > Chordata > Aves > Suliformes > Phalacrocoracidae > Phalacrocorax > Phalacrocorax carbo. The sequence continues at coordinate 5,441,985 of NC_087516.1, read as the reverse complement.
CCAAAATGCAGGATTTCTTTTGGCTTTGTCTGTAATAATTTGATACTTTTCGTGGGGGATGTGGCGCTAATTCTGCTTCTCTGTATGTATAGTTGGGCTAATACATAACTGTAGATCTGAAAAAAAAAATGAAGAGATTGTGTAGACTTTTCACGTGCCTTCTCAAACCTGGTATGTTATGAGCAGGAGAGTGAGCAGGCAACCTCAGCGCTACTGGAAGCAGCACTGTGAGGGAGGCGAGGAGTGTGCTGCATGTCAGGACTTGCTCATCTTCTCCACTGTAAGCTGGATCATCTGCTTTGGTCTAATGACAAGAACAAATCATAAGAAGTCTCACTCCTTATTGTTGATTAAGATGAGGCATAGCAAAAGAAATATCTAGGTCTGAGGAGTTAGATGCAGCTCAAGATGCAGAATGTCTGTTTATCTGATAATTTCCCTGTTGTTTTTCTATTACAAATGGAGACTCATCTTCTGTAGAATATAAATTTTTCCTTAAAATTCAGTCCTATGATGCTAAATATTTAAAGGTATCAACATAAACCCTTTAGATGACCCTTTTCACCTGGTATTAATTTCCTATCTAAATCCTTTCCTTTGGCATCGCTCTCTCCCTTTCTCTCTGTAGGGAATTCTCACTCTCTCTTTCACCAGCAGTAACATAAAGGCCACCAAGCTATTTTAATCAGTTAGGCAAATCTCTTAATGAACTCCTGGCAAGGCTACACAAATCCAACTGTAGTGCTGATCAGGTAGACATACACAAAGCTAGTGAGTCTTCATTATCAACTCAATTATGAACTTGTTCTCTGAAAGCCGTGACATATTAATTGGTTTGTATTTAAGTTAAGAAATTAAAATATGTTTTAATTTCTGTATGTCAAAGAAGGAGCAGTCTTCATCTCTGAATACACAGGGAATTATGTGAACAATCTAATAATTTCATAACCCAGCTGTTCTGTAAGCAGAATCTTTCTGCCATTTTTGGATCCTGCTCTGGGTTTTTGGTCTGCTGTGTTGACTTGTTTACCTTACAAAAATACCAGAGATAAGGTTAGCAGGCAGTGTGAGGCTTTAAAAGAGAAAGCTAAAGTGAGATTTATAGAGAAGCTCCTCAACTGAGTCCCCAGAATGCAAATAAATATTCACTGACTATTACATAGGTTTCTTGAGACAAGACCATTTTGTGATCTCTCCATCTATCTTTTCTGCAAATTTATTAAAAAACATAGCTACATTGAGCTGCCAACCAGACCCTGATGCTCTTAGCAAGGAAACTTTTTCACGATTTGGATGAAGGACCTTTTCTTTCCTGCTTTCAGGAGGACTGGAAGTTGTTCTAGTGATAACAGGGGCTCAAAGTGGCAACTGCTTCTCGGACAGTCTTTAACCAGCCCATATTAATTTTATCTGGCAGAATAAAAATATTATATGTATATGTGTAGTATACACAAGTTTTTATACATATTTAACTGGTGTGTTCCTCAATTAACAGGCTTTAATTTGCATTTTCACACCAGTAGTGAATTTCCAGCTCTTTGCAGCAGATCCTTAACATACTTTGTGTCACCATCCTGGAAAGGAGCTGAAAAAGACGGTACCAAGATTTCTCCTGTTCCCTGCAAGATGTGGTAGGAGGCTGGCTCCTGCTTCCTTTTCATATAAAGGCTTCTAACAAGGTCAGTGCAAAGACTCCTGCCCCAAAATCTTTGAAAGCCTCTTTTGAAACTGGGCTCACTTGTTTCTTTCAGGGAGGAAGGGTGAAGTAGGAGGGGAAATCCCAGATTAAAAATCTGTGGACACCCAGCAAGTGTTGCCGTGGATGGGACTGTGGCAGATTCAGCCTTTAGCAAGTTTTATACATAGCCCTTTGAAATCTACATGACCATAACTGTAAAGTGTGTTGAAAATGCCAAAAAAAAAAAAAAAAAGAAAAGAAAACAAACATTTAAAAGAGAGGAAATCAGTGTGTTACCTCTAGTCAGACTGGAATCCTTAGGGCAGCTTTGTCTGCACAGGTGTTCTCATAGCTGTGTGCATGAGTCAGCCCCTACCAGGCAATTGCAGACGGGGTTGGAATTAATATTTATAATATAGGAAAAGAAGAGATCTGTGACACCAGGCTTTCAAAGCAGAGAACTGGAAAGCAGGGTAGGTTCAGTGTTAGCCAATACACTGAAGGAATGGCTCCCTGTATAAGGGAATGAATGAAAGAGGGGAGATAAAATTGGTTAAAAGAAAGGAAGCGACAGTACAGCCATGTGAGTAGAGAGCTTCAGCTAAGGAGGGCATTTCACAGAACCTCAGTGTATAGGATGATTAAGGCAATGAGCATCTCGGGCTTAAGTTAGGTCCTAAAGACAAATGGTATGAATATCCCCACTGGAAAAAAAGTTATTCGTCTTTCCATGCCAATAGGAAGAGCCATATGCTACCTGTTATAACAGATAGGGCTATAAATGACTTTATAGAGTGTAAACAGCAAATCATCTTAACTCTGGAGCTTCTTGGAAACAGATCTGCTATGCGCACATATGTCAGTGCATGCCACAGTGGGACCATGCTCATTAAACAGCAGCCTGGCTATTTCCTAACACCAATTGAGTAAATAGACAGTGCCGTAATCACTGTAGCTTGGCCACTTCTGCAGGCAGCTCTCCCAGCTTCCTTGGGTTGATACACTCCTTTCGAGCCATGTCATCGCTATTCCGTAACAAGAGAAAAAAATAAATAAAAGGTGCAAGGAGTCATTCCCAGTCCCTGATCCTGATGCAGTGGCAGACTTTTGACCTCCCTGAGAGCATATAACTGTTATGGGAATTCCTACTAACTAAAAGATGGGAGGGAATAATACATATTATATTGTACTTTGCTCTTTCAGGGGCAAACCTGAGTGGCACCTACTGCAGTCAGTGGCATCTGACATCCATAAAAGTGGTAGAAACGGTCAAGTAATCAGTAATGTAATGATTAATTCGTAAAGTAATTCATTAAATAACAGCTACCTGACTAGAACACCAAATCGGTATCTGTCTGTAACAAAGTATGCAATTATAACATGTACATGGAATTATAACATGTACATGAAATTATAACATGTGCATAGTTACATGCTTACCTTGGGTGCCATTTAGTATACATAAGGAATTTTTTTTTTTTATGAGGGCTCTTTAGCTAATGTAAGCATACTGAAAAATAAAAAGAATTGACCTTTTCTTCTCAAGGCCCAAATAATAACGGTGATAGACTTCTATAACTATTTAAGAGTAACCAGTCAGGACAACACTTATTAAAATAACATTTTTATGTGCTGTTTCAATTAGGCTTTAAGAATTAAAATCATTCTCTTTTTTTTTTTTTTTTTTTGCCTTTTATTAAAAGACACTTTTGTTCCAAGGCAGAGCTATTTATTTCTAAATAGGCAAAGATGAAAAATAGCAATTTTCCCACCAATTTCCTTTCTGTCTGTTCTTTCAGTTTTACTTCTTAGGTCTTTGAGGGTACAGGATCATAGTGAGAATGCACAGTGGGTTCACACTGTATCTGTCTTGCATTGATTTTCTGCCCTTTTCCCCCACAAATGAGAAAAAAAACCACCAAAGCTGAGAATGTCACAGCATTGCTATCTCCACGCAATTGGCCATCATCATGGTTACAGTAATCATTTAAAGAATAAACGTTGTATTTCAAACAGGCAAGGTATAAGGGGGGGCACAGTTTTAAAATGAATACCAATAACAGGAGGCTAAAAAAATGGTTTAGACCTGTGCTCAGTTCATATCAGCAGCTCATAAATAAGAAATATTTGTACCTTTGGAGATATTTTAGGCCTCTAGAAAGTGTTAAGTGCTCTAGCAACATAGAGCAAATTGCATAGGACTGCAGAGCCCTCAGCAGTTGTTTTGGAATTTACCAACATTTCCAGGATTCAGTGTGCAGAATTAATAGGGGAAAAAACATTCTTTCCCCACTGTGCTAAAAGGCATATGAATAAACCATACAGACTCAAACAGTAAATGGCACCTTTTTGTATTTCTATTTTACAAAAAACATACATATATAAATAAATATACATACATATGTATACAAACAATTTTAAATAGAAAAATCATGTTTACAGGGGACAAGGACAGCTAAGACAGAAAAATATCGAAGGAGTATAATTTTAACTCCATAATTTCAATGAATATTATTATCTTCGAGGTCAATATGATGCTTTTGTCCTTTTCATTTCAGCTGAAGGAAAAGGGAAGGGCAAGATTCAAATTAAAGCTTTCAGCCTTTGAAAGCAAAAGTATTCAAGACATTTGTACTCTGAAGCAGCTGATGTAAATAGAGATTAGTTTGAAATCAACAGCAACAATGTTAGCTGCTCTACTGAAGGAACAGGCCCCATGATGAGTGCTACAAGAGAGTGTATATTAGTAGTCTGATTGCAACGTGAAATGGTTAGATATAGTCAGTGTGCCCTCGAAGTGCAGTTGCATCCATTACCAAGACGTTAGTCCTTGAGAGAACACAGCTGTGATCATGGTTGATAACAATTCACAACTCATAGGCATTTAAAGGGAAAAACTGACCAGGCAGATATAGAAGTACATCTACAAATTGAAATAAATGAATAAGCTCTGTAAAGGAATGTCTTTGACCCCATTTTAAATAGAAATTATGACAAGGAAATTTCTTGTACTTACATGTGTTGTGGTTTAACCCCAGTAGGCAACCAAGCACCACACAGCTTAGACAGAGAGATAGAGAGAGAGAGATAGGTAGATTATAGATAAACTTCAACTGAGTGCCCACACCTGGATAACTCAAATCTAAGTTAGAAACACGAGTGTTTTCTCTGACTCAGAGATACACTATTATCGCCAAAGGCTCCAGACAAAGATATGTCAGTATCTTCTCACTGATCTTAGCTAGAGACTATGGCAACTGCATTTCTAAATTGTAGCTAGTACAGTTGTAACGTGGACATCACATTTAGGTGCCTAAAGTCTGAAAAGTGGCCTAAAAGCTCCTTTAGTCAAGTAACTATATGACATTGTACCTCCCCTCCTTCACCTCTCTGGCTCTGTACACCCATTTTGACTTGAGCAGTTAGCTGACATGTGAAGTTTTATGGGTTGTTCCTGGCAGACAGAACAATCAACAGTAGCTGCATTCTTTTTTTTTTTTTTTAATTAATTGAAATGAAATAATGTAAAAGCAGTCAATATGATTTGACATGATCATGCTACTGGTATTTCTTACTGGTATTTCCGTAACATCTAAGACAGTACTTCAGTGTCTGATTTTTGACATTCGTACTTCACTAAAAGCAGATCCCTTCTCTTCTGTGCACAGCGTACCAAGGACTATGCAAAAGTATTACATGGAGTATCCCACCATCGAGGAAGTTTCAGTCCAAGCATGTGCTCATATGACACATTCTCCTCAGGCCACCAGTACCTACTCAGAACTGGCTGACCTTCTGTGAGTCCTGTCTGGGAGTTCATCACATGACATTAACCTGTTTTAAGGTAGGATGTAAAACGTGAGTGCCACACTGAGGGGGGAACAAGATGAGCCTGACAAATCATTGCTGCCTAGATTCGCCTTAGTTATGCATATTTTATAGACCCTTCTTAAAGTTACAGCTATTTAAAAACTTTTGTGTTAATATCTCAACATAATTAAATAATTTTAATCACTACTCTTTCCATTTTTGCTTATTTGAGAGCATTTTTGCCTGTGTCTCTATGTGTAGCTCCCTGTTCAGCTTGATCCTGCTCTTGACACACAATGTAGTGTGAGCAGTGCCTAAGACCACACAGCACGAATAGTATTAGTAGGTATTAGTTCCATAATAAAAGGAAGGAACACAGTCCTGAAATACCTGGATGGAGTCTGAAATACATGAGCATCAATATCCTGACTTCAGTGGCGCTCTGTGTTACAGGAGGTCTTCAAGGTATATGAACTCTGCTGCAGAAATGCTGTCTACAAGTAAATCTCATCCATAGCCTTATATAAAAACAGAGCTGTAAAATATGTTATTGGGTTCTCTAGTTTCACAACTTGCTATTGATGAACCATTCATGAGCTGAAGGCCAACCAAAGACAATGTGCAAAAGGGCTACCATAACACCATCCAGAAGAAAATCAGTAACACTATGCCGCCTCTTGGTACTGCTAGAAATATATTCCTTTTCTCTAACTTGAATCCATTTTGCTAGTTTATACCCATGAAGAATTCATTAAACAGCAACTTCTTTCACATTTAAAAGCTCTTCTCTCAATCATGTCTTCACACTAAAAGAAAGTTAAGTCCTTTTCTGTCAGCTTTCTTCCCAGCTCATATTTTCCACTTATCTACAGACTCTGATTCCAACTCCTTTCTCCAGGAGTGTGGTGTACAAAGATGAGCTCAGCTAAAACCTTGTGAGTGCTGTTGAGTAAAAAGATACTTCTTGATATTACTTGAGTAAAAAGGAAAGATACTTCTCTCGTCTTCTAAGCTATACATCTGCAACAGCGTGCCATCATTGCCTTGTTTTCCACCTGTGATCAACCATAATCCCAAGGTCTTCTTTGGAAGAACTGCTGATTGTTCCTTGTTTTTCTATCTGTGGAGCTGATCAGTCCCACCTACATGCAAAATCTTGTATTTTTCCCCATTAAATTCATTAAATTTCATTTTTCCCTGTTAGTTCAGCTCTGTAAAAATTACTTTGAATTCAAATCCTGTCCTCCAAAATATATTTCCTGTGTCTGTGTCATTGGTAGATTTAACAAAAACATCAGAAAAGGCTGACCTAGAAGAGACTATTGCAGAACCTTCTTCAGTGTCACTTTCCATTAGTACATATACCTTGGGTGCAGTCACTCAGTTCTTTTTGTACCTGGTAGTTTTATCTAGACCTAGTTTACTTATAAGAGTTCCATCTGAGACCACGTCAAAAGCCTTTCTAAAGCCAGGATACATGACATCCACTGCTTCATTCTATCTACAAAGTCTGTTACCTTGTCACAGCGGAAGTTTAGATTGGTTTGACATGATTTGTTCATGTCAAATCTATCTTGGCTGCTATTCATCTCCTACTCATCACTCTGCTACAGGAGCAGAGATAATGATCTGTGTTGTTTCAGTATTGATTTTGTCTGCATCAAAAATAGTCTGACATTTAATGCAGAATTTTGCCATTAATCCAGTTTACTTCATAATCAGGTGAATTAAGGTAAAGTATATAAAAATGCTTTCTAAATACGCAAATAAAACTACGTTGGGCTTTCTGTGTTTGTTCAGTTAGGGGGGTTTGTGGGGGTTTTTTACCATGTCAAAACAATGAGAAGGATATCCTGGGTTTTCTTTTTCAATATAGAAAGTGGCATTGGGAGCTAACTGTAAAATTCAACCAGTTGTAACTATGGATGTCTTAAAACTGCTTCTTTAATAAATATGCACATGTACATTGTTTAAATGTCTGTGAAGCTTTTGCAAAAATATAAAATTAATAATATTTTCTGAAGTGTCTATTACTTAGGGAAGACATTGGAAATACGAGCTACATTCAAATTTAGTAGCAGAAGGGAAGATTTTCTTGCCAATATGTTTCAACCCTGTTGCAGCAGGGTGAGAGGACAGCTCCGTCTCTGCAGGCCACTCAGTCCTTGGTTTCTCTGCTGAGACCGTTAACAAAGAGGCCAGTTAGCACCAGCTGTAATACAGATACCTGTTCACAAGGCTCTGGATGGAGACCAATAGCCATTTCGAATAGGTCACTGGGCAGCCATCTGTCCTTAGTGATCTGCAGTCACTACTGACATGTGCTGGACCTCATCCAGCCCTGGTGAGTGGAAGAATCCTTTTCCTCTTACGAAGTCACTACATTTTTTCCACCCATGGGAAGGTTTTAAAGCAGGTTTTACATCCCCTTTTCACATTGCTGTCCTTAGCCTGCTGTCAGGAGCTAAAATGTGCAGTGACATTCACCATCTCTGGCATCCCAATCCGACAGGGAGCAAGAAAGAGAGAAAATTATGTCTGAAGTGTTCAGGGTGCAATCAAAATCCTCTGCTGTTGTAGCAAGTGAGGTCAGGCTGTGACAGCCCTGCATATGGGTCCTACATCAACCATATATACTCTCCATTAAGGCTTGGAGATTCTCATTTGATAAGTTTAAATCATGGCAATTTATTACCAGAGTGGTGACAGCATTTCTCTCCAACACTGTGAGGAATCTGTCCTTTGGCACACTGAGACACACTGAGATATTCATGTCGTGGTTTAACCCTAGCTGGCAACTCAGCCCCACGCAGCCGCTCGCTCGCTCCCCCTCAGTGGGACGGGGGAGAGAATCAGAAAGGTAAACGTGAGAAAACTCCTGGGTTGAGATCAAGACAGTTTAACAGGGAAAGCCGAAGCCGTGCACACAAGCAAAGCAAACCATGGAGTTAATTCACTGCTTCTCATGGGCAGGCAGGGGCTCAGCCATCCCCAGGACAGCCGGGCTCCATCATGTGTAACGGTGACTTGGGAAGGGAAACGCCATCGCTCCAAATGTCCCCCCCTTCCTCCTCCTCCCCCCAGCTCTATGTGCTGAGCATGACCCATGCGGTGTGGGACATCCCTGGGGTCAGCTGGGGTCACTGGCCCGGCCGTGTCCCCTCCCAACCCCTTGTGCCCCCCCAGCCCCTCGCTGGTGGGGTGGGGTGAGGGGCAGGAAAGGCCTTGGCTCTGTGCAAGCCCTGCTCGGCAGGAATGAAAACATCCCTGTGCTACCAACACTGCTTTCAGCAGAAAACCAAACCACAGCCCCATAGTAGCTACTGGGGTGAAAATTAACTATCTCCCAGACAAAACCAGAACAATTCATTTTCCTTTTGAGCCTGTGAGCCATCAGAAAAGCCCAGAACAAATCTGTGCCTTAGAGACTGTATGCTGCCTATATTTTCTCCCCTTCCTCCAAATAATGCACAAATGACTGTATATGGGCTTTTATGATTGTAACAATGCAGTACAGTGTACAGTGTTTTCAAAAGGTGATAATAAAGGATTAGGATGGGCTTGAGAAAAGTTTTTAATAAAAATAATGACAGTAGCATTTTCCTATGTCTCTTGAAGGCTCTCTCTTTGTTAAACTGTATCTGTACACGTACAAAAAATTGTATATTTCCTTCTGTTAGTACAAAGAATAAGGCAATGCAAATACTAATGTATATATACAAATACTAAGGTATATAGAAAAGTTGTAAATATAAATAACATTCCTGTTACGAGGGAGTAGCAAAAAGCAGAGGCAGTAACTCATTTTAAGGTGTTAACATCTTATCTTTTTAAGGAATTTCTGTGGTTGGATGCCTGCGATACCATGGGATGACTCACGCAGGGTGTCCTTTGCAGTGCTACGGTACTTAATCATTCTATACCTGTGACAGTTCCTGGGAGCAGGGCAGGGATGCTTGAGGTGTTTGGCCAGCTGGAAAGACACTGTCAGTAGATCTACCTGAAACAGTCCAGGAGCAGAGAGAGAGATATTAACCTATATGCAAGATGTATAAACTCTGACTAAAGTCTGTGAAGTCAGTGGAGTCCTGACAGTCAAAGGATTTTTGAGAACTGCTCAGATCAGTAAATCCTATAGCTCTTAAGTTATTAGCCCCTTTGGAAAGGACCTAAATAGCATATTTCCAAACTTTTAATGTCAAAAATGTTTCCTGCCTTCTTCTCAATTTATCTTGCATCCCTCCTCTTCTCTATGTCTTTTTGCTTGCAAGTATACTTTCATTCTGTTTAATCTGGTTTTGGTTTTGTTGCTTTTCATTTTGGAGGGAAAACATACTTTAATAATAAACATCCACTCCAGGAAAAGATGCTGAAATTTTTTTTCCATATCTTTTTATAATGTACACCTTACTTTTTGGATGGCTGGTCTGTGACATCAAAGATCAGCAGAGGTAGCTGAATTTTGATTGGACAGCATCAGTGTCAATCGATGCCTATATGCTTGCTTCCAACAGCTAGAATAAATACTTTACTAATGATCTGTTAGCTCTTTGACACTATGATGCATTAATACAAACCTGGCTAGAAAGCCTCATGCTAAACTCAGTCTATTCAAACTCCTTATTGGATCATTATGATTTATGAACTTAACTTGCTCCTTTAAAATCTAATACAGAAGACATTACAGAAAGAGAAAGAAAACTTTTTAGTTTATCTGGGTAACTTTCCTAATTAGACCATTTCTAGCAAAACAATGCTGACTTAACAGGATCAAAAATTTTCAGGAACGTATCTCTATTTTCCCATTTCTGCTGGGGAAAAAAAGCAAGAAAAACAATTCTTGAAGACCTTAAAATGCTCCACTCTGACTTTTTCAAAATTAAATATTTTGAGCACTGAACTTTCTATTGGAAAACTTTCTTCAGTTTTTCTATTTTTTTAAATATAAAAATATTAAAATCAAAGTAACCTTTAAATAGTAGTTTTATTTACAGAGAATTTAAATAATTCCTCGTTGCAGGTACATCCCATATCCATCCTTCTAAATTCTCTGTTTGACTGAGGTGGAACAGGAATGGCAGGATCATCGGCTTTGCCTGACTTTTATTCTCTTCATTTAACTGGAGTGTATCGGTTCAGTTTTGCTTCTGTGTCTGCCTCTGGCCTTGTCCGAAAAGCGGATCCGTCGCCCGGTGTGCAATGATTCAATAATCATGCACTCAGGAGAGACATATTTATTTCAGAGTTGCGCAAGTCTGGGTGCTCCGTGGTTTTCCACAAATCAAGCACACCGAAGCTGGCTACCTCATTATATTTATACAGTAAGTCCATACATATTCTACTTATCTAATACATATTCATTTTAATCTACATAGGTTGCGTAATGGCATTAAGTCACTCCTCTTGGCTCCACCTCAAATTCTTCTACGCATGCCTTCCTCTCTTCGGGGGTCTTGGTGGTCTTTACAGATGAAGTACCCTAACCCTTTTTACCCATATATATAGTTGCATGTTATGCAAGGACAATTTAAGGCTATTTTCTCTTGCCAACTTTCCATAATTTTCTTCTAAAAGGAACGCTTGTCCTTGATTAAATGGATAATCACTGATGGTCAAGATATTCCATCCCTAAGCTTAGGTTAAATATTAAAGGAGTCTAGATTCACACTAATTAAACATATACAATACCTGTTCTTTTCAAGGAGGGGTTGTTCTCTTACATCAGCCTCAGTCAGGGACCCAGCCCAGTTTTTCCAGGGTTGTCCCTTCACCTATTAGCTCTTGTTAATCTAGAATGTCTAGTGCCTACTTATTTCATGACCCTAGGACCTGCTTCATTCAGTACCGTCTGCCCTAGACTTGATTCATGACCAGATTTAGCATTTAGGGTTTGGTTGTTTTTTTTTTCAGGTATGAGAATGGAAAGCAGAAAGCAAGAAAGCGCTGGTACAATCGATTAGCTACTAGCCACCAAGTAGCGCAAGACCGAAGATCATGAGCCTGGTGTCTTTTTATAACCATTTGATTACTCATGCTAATTGTGTCACATTCTATTATTATATTCTTCCAGACTTTTTTTATACTTGCTTAAATTCCTCTTCCACACCTGAAACATGAAGCGAAATGTCTGCCTCTATTAAACATCATGCATGCAACGCATATATTAGGACTTCTGTAATGTTACAGTGCATATATGGGCACTTACTGTCTGTTCCTTCTTACTGTGCAGTTCCCTTTCCATTGCTGGCATAGGTAGGACCAAAAGCACCCAGTTTTGATTAGGTCGGATTCAGATGGATGCACATCCAATTACTCCATCTGTCCACCACTTAGGATTAACCATGTAGGTTACGAAGCTCTTTTTCCAGTGAGTTGCACCATCACAGAAAGTCATTAGTCATGTTGCAATTAGCTGACTGCTGTAATGATTTTAATTCCTTTTTTTTCAAGACACTGTAAGTGGCCTTGATTTCTGTCACCCTGCTTGAGATTGGCCAAGCGCTGGACTACAGAGGGAGCCATCATTTAGCACTAAGTAAACTGGGATATGTGCAAGTGAGGCAGTGGAACATGTCTCCTGTTAACTCTCTGAAGGTGTTCCATGTCCTTGAGAAAGGCCATTCAAAGCATTATATGTTCTTTAGGTGTCTGCAGTTTGTTATATATACAATTCTGTACAATTCTGCTGCTTGGAGAAGAGCGCGCCATTGCATCATGCATTGATAATGCTGCCTTGGGAAATCTTGATTTGCACACCAGTCTCTCTTCAAAAAATGGCAGGATGTTTACCTGTAAATAAATAACTAAACAAGCAATTTTTTTTGGACAGTTCTCAGTGCTATGTATGCCTCTGCCTGGTGTCACATCAACCTGAAGGCTCTTGCTTAATGACACTGGTTAGACAGTTCCTTGATAGGATCTACCTCCACCACAGTAAAATCTAGGAAAATCAGGTACATTTACTAAAACACGAAAGTGTTCTATTTTGTTTAATGAAGTTAAACAACCTAGCTAAACTAACCAAGTTAAACCTTTTCAAACAAAGTTTAGTACTTTCTCATTCCATACAACAACATCCCTGTGGTTTCTCTGTTGTGTGCTGTGGCTGTAGATGTGCTCAATATGCCAGGCTTCAAACAGAAAACCTTATGTTCGCAAACATGAGGTTGACCTTCAGAGAAAGGAAAGATACTGGAATTATAAGATAGATACAGACCATTTCTACAAGCCTTTATGAACTTCTTCCAATAACTAACTGATCTCACCTTTGGCTGTAACTGCACTGACAGCAGTGCAAACGTAAGAGATACTCATGGAGGCATAGCAGTGGAGGCCACCTCTCCATCAGACTTCTTGGTTTTCCTAATTCCAAACAACCAAGAAATGCCTTCCACTGCCCATCCGCTTCAGAGAACATCTGTCTTCTTGTCTTTTTTCCATTTCATTGACTCTCCATCTATTTTCAGACCTCATCTGAAAAACATTCTTTTCTTCCCTACCATTTCTCCCCCTCATAGCTGTTATTATTTGAAATATAAGCTTTGTGTCTTTTAATAGAGAAAAGTAAGTGTTTATGTGAGAAACTCATTGATGCAAAAATAAATACTGTGGTGACATTTCCCTGAGGCCAGGAACTTGTAGATTCACTTATTTATTATAATCCATTGTTTTGTTTAATTAACATTTTTAAAGAGAGAAGATTCCTGCTCAAAATCATGTCTTTGTGAACTCAGAATAAAAGTTGTTTATCCATGGCAGTACTTAAGTGCTAAACAGCTTTCAAAACTCAAATCATTTGTAAGAAAGAAAAAAAAAGAACAAACAGAAAAAGTATTTGTTTTTATTTTAAGAAAAGCATCTACAGGGTAGACATTAAAATGCATGGTTAGAAAACAAGAAAACAGTATTCTCTAGTTAACTGACAGATGAATGCCACTGCAGCAGTAGTCATGGCAGATTCGGTGGTAGCAGCCACCTCTCAGAAGAACTGGAAAGGGGTAGGATGGTTCTTTTCTTCAGAAGGGTTTTATGCTGAAAAAGACTGACAGAAATCAAGGAAATAATCTCGACCTTCTGCCAATGTCTTCTGAAAGAGGAAGATGCTGCCCATGCACTGCTGGGACCCTGTTTCTGCATGCAATGGCAGACGGGAAGCACCATGGGAAAGACTGAAAGGTCCCTGTCCGTATGACATGATCTTTGGCTTTCTCCTTGGAAAAGAAAAATTTCAGTTGCATGTAAAAAACAGGTTTGGTTCTCCCTCTGCCTGTATTCAGACTTGCCAGCTATTTTTTCAACTACAAGCATTACCAAAGAAAGGAAATAATATAATTACCTCCTGTTCTTCAAAAGATTTTGTAATTGAAGTACACAACCTGAACTTTCAACCTTATTTGAATGTCTGTGCAGCAAAGATGATAATATCCAACCAATTCACAAAAATGTAATGAAAAGTATTTATATTATGTCATTTTCTTTTCCAGGCTCACCTATGGCATGTGCTTTTCTTACAAATTAAATATACAATTTGGGTCAGTGGCTTATTTCAGTATCATATCCTGTGATGGCTGTGTATAATACTGCTTCCTACATTACCAAACACATATTGGAACTCACATGAGCCTTTCAGAAATTGTTAGAATGATTAAAAATATTTCTCTAAACCAATATTTCTCTCTGGTTAGTTCTCAGACCAACCAGTTTGGTCTGACTGGCCAAACAATATCCTTTGAAAGACTTTCTCCACTAAAAAAAAAAAGGTGTTTGAATGGGAAATGTAAAACCAAGAATTCATTTCAAGTTGATATTTAATCTTTTCCTCTACCTGAGCTCTCCCATACTTTGTGAAAATTATAATTCTGGAGTTTTCATGCTTCATGCTTTGACTTTTTTTCTCCTACTGCACAACATTTCCCCTGATAAACTGTTGTTTCTCCCTTTCATGACATTGTTAGACCTTGGGATATAGCCAAACAATTTTTAACTTATTCTCTGAAGGGAAAAAGTTTTAAGATAAAAACAGCTGTCAAAGTAATAGAACTTCCTACAGAAGAAACGCCATTATTCCATTGGCTTTGCTACCCACAGTAAATTCTGCAGTAGTCTTCCATCCCTATCTGCCCTGCCTGCTCCAGGCCACCTAATGTTATATCATGTGTCACTTCTCCTAGCACTTTGATTTTGTTCCACCGGTAAATATAACATTATTAAATCCTGATGTTCTGAAAACATCAGAAACACCTTTAAAGTTTTCAGGAAAAAACCTGCTCCAGAACTGAGTTTATTGTTACTAGTTTTGATTCACTTGGAAGATGGTCTGGCTGTGTTACACTTTTCAGCATCCAAGACACCTAATGGAAAGCTATGACAAACCACATACAGAAGAAATAAAAATTCAGCGAATGGTGGTAAGAGACCTCTATAATAAGACATGCTGATCTTTGGGGAATGATTGCTGTTCTTCTGGATAACATCCTACAGCGACTAGGATCAGGAAAATAAAATTGACTTACAGTTAAGGACACCGTGCGTAGATATTTGCATTGTTTTATCAGGAGCCTAGAACTGTTCGTACAGAATCAATGGAGAGACAGAGAAACACAGGGAGAGACCTGGAGAGTGCTTGGTTAGAAACCTAAACCCTGCAGGTGCACTATGGATGGTCCTTGGAAAACATCAGCACCAGGGTTAATTTGACCAAAAACAACTGACGTACATATGTGCAAACTGTAGGTTTATACACCTGTACCCGAGACAGACATTGCATACCCTTGTTATAAACCCTCGAGAGGAATAGGCATTTCATCTCACACTAAAAGTATCAGCTAGAACAGATCAGATAAATCACACTGTATTATTGACTTTTCCTCTCTATCGACTACAGAGGCAATAAACACTTGCAGATATCTCCACAGGACCAACTAATTCCTCTCTCTTGTCCCCATTACACTTTTTCCCATAAAAGAAGACACTGGTTGCTTACTTAGCACCCTATTTAGTACCAAACCCTTTGTGTTGCAAACTGATACAGAGCACATCAAGTTCAGTCTTCTTTATGACACTTGCAGCTGTGCAAGTGGTTGTGTTGGTGAGTACAGAGGCCATCAATATTCTACTCCACAATACAGAGTAAGGATACGTTTGATGTCATCTTGAATCAGCAAGCGTCATCCAAAGAGGATGTCTTTGATTCCACTTGAAAAGACTTTTCTTGGAATAAGGCTGAGGTGGCAGCAATACTGAATATAGTACAGGTGCAGCACTGAAAGGGAACCTGCTGGTAGAAACAAATCCAAGTACCTGTACCTTTAGTAGTAACTGAAGCTGTTTTATGGAAACAGTCAAGGTCAAGGTTATATAAATGAAACAAGCAATGCAATTTGTTAAACATCTATCCTTCTTCATCTATATCTGGCTACAGTCAGCAAGAGAGATGATCTGATGGATAGGTGCAGTTATCCTGTGCCTGCAACCTGCCAAGCAGATTTAAGTTACCTTAATTCATGTAATTGCAGACCTTTGGCAATAAAGCTGAAACTGCAAAAAATAAGCCATAAATGTCCTTTCCAGATGGTATTCTTACTCTTTTAATTTCACTGGCATGCTTTGCATAGATGGTATTAACCTATATCTTCTACAGCTACAGGTTCAGAACCATACAAGCTACAGTAACATTCCAAATAAGGGCAAATATGTTCCTGGGTCAAGGTTTTCTGAAAGAAAGGACATTTTCCCATTGAGTTAATAGATGCTGGACTATATCTGAGATCTGCAGTGGCTCTGGCCATAGAAACTCTGTCAAAGAACTTTGGGGAAAGTTTGGAAGTCTGAAGTAGTAAATCAATCTATAACATCACCTGAACCTTAGATTATTCAAACACTTATCTTCCTAAAACTGCAGGTTTGGCTAGCTCAAAGCTATCTTCAAATTTGAAATTGAATTTGATAAATGGGTTAAGCCAAAAAGAGCTAAAAATCTTGAATCAAGTTCACCAAACTGGGGAGGTAAATGCTTGCTGCCTTGTCAAAGGAAAACTAAACCAGAATGCAGGGAAACTGTGTTTAAAACCTTTTTTCGTGACAATTTTTTGTGCACATCTTCCAAAAGAAGATCACAGTCTGTTCTAGTTCACCCTGCTGAGCTCCCACAATATCCATGTTGTATACATATTTAAATAATAACTGGGACCAGGAGAGAACCATCAGCACATCCCTGCAGTCTGTGCTTAATCATCCCTTCCTCGCTGAGGGAAGACTGAGTGTGGGGAGTTGTTTTGGTTTTCTTTGGTTTTCAGGGTTTTTTCTGCTGTCAAAGTCTGGTGGCATGGAGGAATTCCAGACAGTTGCAGGGTTGCTATTTGACTTAGTCAGAAGCAAAATATATAGTAGACAACACCATAAAAGAGAGAATTTCTGGTTCTAGACTTCTCTAAAGAAAAAAGATGGCATCTTTTCATGGTTTTCTGACCTTGCTGTCATACAGGCGTTCTCTATCATTTATTGACAGAGGCAGGCTACAAGGACAGGTTGGAGCTTTAACCTGATAGGGAATGGTTGTTTTTAACCATCATCAGAGAATATGTCTTCCCATAAACTGTCTCAAACTCAAGATTTAGTAAATACACAGTATCATGTGTGTGCCTGCACAGAAACTCACACAGATCAACCTGGTGGCATATAAATTTGAAATTATTCTGTACTTACTGGATCTTAGGCCTCTTGCTTGAGGAAAGCAGCCTAGAGCAGAAGATCCCTATGGCTGTGTAAGACAGTTAACCTTTTTACCCTTTTGCTGGAAGCTGAAGTGTCCATTAGTAGTCTTTTTTATTCTCTATGGATTCAGTGACTTAAACATTATTCTAAATTCAAAGATTAATAGATTTTAGCTCATTTCTTTCTGTCCAGGTATTTGTGTGGTTCTGATAAAGTGTTGAAAGAATGTTCAAAAAAATGTTAAAAGTTTTTTCCAGCTTTGGTGATTACAGCTATTCCTACTTTAGGGATTTCCATTTCAGCTTAAAAGTCATGGAAAAACTCTGTCTGAAAAGCAGACCTAGCTCGCTGTCTCCCGGATAGATCATTAGCAGCAGAAAAGGGATTTGGCCACTGAATCTGAAACCATCAGTCTCCACTGTTTCGTCTTGAAAGCTTGAAGTCTGTTATCTAAAGCTATAGCAGATTCTTCTTCAACCTCTCTGTGAGCAAGCAACCACGAGAGGGAGATGGTGCATCACCCAGGGTAGGGGTGGTTGTGCCATCAGTGCTGGAGCCACCGCGACGCTGTGGGTCGGGAGGGGGGAAAGATCGGTTTCAGAGCAGGAATTCATTTGCAGCCTTCAATACTCCATAAAAATGGCAACATTTTTCACAAGGAAGCTGCTTTGCAAACATCAGCTTGTCTAATTCTTAAAACACTCAAGACAAGGCTGTAGAGAAGTAATGCTAGTAACAAATATTTGATTGAATAAAGTCAGCAATAAGGCCTACAAGCAGGAACTCTGGGTCTTAATCCTGTGTCCTTATATTCCTTTTTGCCCCTCTTTTAGGTTTGTTTTCTTGCCACATGATGTTTATTTGATGGTAGAAAAAGAAGACATTACAGAGCGGCTGATGTTTTTGAATAAAGTAATTCAGAAAGACAAGTGACTGATTACAACTGCACAGTGCCCTGAACCTTTGCTGGGATTAAGACCTGAGGGAAATTCTGCCCCTCTTCACTTTGCACTGAACTTGCTGGCTGTGTTAAAAATCTCTCACTCCTTCCTGACACAAGTGTGAGAAGCCAAAGGAAATACAGACTAGGTGATGGCATTTATTGAAAAGATGCAAGAACTATGCAAACTGCTTGTTGGTGTTCGAATTACCAGCAATTTAACCCATCTTGCCAGCAAATCATCAAACAGTCTGAAATAATTCACTCACAGCCTTGGAGAAATAAACCTTTAATCAAATGTGCTTCTCAGCGAATGACTATGACATTGTTTGTGGTTAAAGTTTGTTTAAAACAGAGAGAGGCGAAGAAAATCTTTGCCGTTTGTTGCGTTTTTATTGCTGCAGTGTATATAAGTAGTTATGTACTGAAGTATTGTTTTTGAGGGTATTTTCTTCCCAGGGATTCATTAAAAACTCCTTGTTAAAATGTTCCACATGCTTGACGCGCCATAGCAGCTAAATACAGTGTGCAGTCACATTAAAAGCCATACACCCTAGGAGACAACTTCAATTTTACAAAAAAGGAGGGCCAAGGAACAAAAAGGTTCAACGAAGGGTAAAAGCGAAAAGTTAACACACATAATTAATTAATTTCTGCAATCTGCTTATTATATCTACTCAAACACTCTGAAGCAATTGTAGGAGGTTAAGTTTTTTAAAGGAAAAGCGAGAGACATTTATTACCACCTTTGTTAGCAAAGCAGAAAGTCCTCAATTAATGTCATCTGAATAATGGAGGAGCCGCATTTTAGCACACACTCCTGAGCTAGGCTGAGAGGATGAGTCACTTCTGAGAATGGACAAACAGAAAAGAGGCTTCTGGGATTTGGCTACGGATCTGGTTTTAATTGTGTTAGAAAAGTCTTCAGCAATACTGTAGAAGGCCACATTTAATAAGCTCTTACTATTAGGCTGTTTCTTCCAAGTTTTAAGATTCTCTGGATCAGATTTACATCATAATTTCTCTAACAGAGAACTAAAGTTACTTTCCAGCAGAAGTAAACGGTATAAAAACAAAACCTAAGGCAGAGATAAATATCTTCCCTGATTTCATGCATCCAGCACCGGAGACGGTAACAAACCTGACATATTTATCTATTCAGGCAGTATCTCACTTCTATGAACCATGTTAAGTTATTTTATATAGGGAGAGGCACAGTCTGATTATATATTGTTACTGTAATTTTACCTAGTCACGGACTAGGAGCCCAATGTTTTACACACAGCACAAATGCAAACCAAGAAGTTGATCCCTGTATCTAAGACTCTACATCCCCGTTAAATACTCATCTGAACCAGCTGCATTTTACTTTGGTTAGATGTCACAGGAGAGGTCAATTGTCTCTTCTTATTTTCCTGTCCTGAAGAGCAATATCATATGTTAAAGGGCAGTAATACACCAATATAAAGAATTCATGAACTCTATCTTTAATGAAAAATCCCAAATCTTTTACCTTTTCTTTCCTCCTGAAATACTTGATTTTAAAGTCTTTTCTTGGACCTTTAGCACCTGTAGCACTATTGCAGGCATTCATGTTCTCTGGGGAATGAGGATGAGGGTTTTTTTGAGAGGGGTTTTTCGTCACTTTCAAAGAGTCGTTGGACACTTTCAAGAGTCGCCTGGACAGGGAGCTGGGCTGTCTTGTCTAGACTGTGCTCTTCCTGGAAAGGTTGGACTAGGTGATCCCTGAGGTCCCTTCCCACCTGGGGTTCTGTGATTCTGTGAGGGATTGACTCGTGGGTCACAGGTGCTGCCCAGCCTGTACGCAGACCCAGGCATCATGCAGGTGTACTGGGGCAGGTAACCCTAGCCCAACCTTCCCCATAGATCTGGGAGGTAGACTTGACGTGCTAGCTCTCTGGAGAAGTGCCAGTGACAAGGGTGAAGTGATCAGGAAAGGTTTCCAGGTCTTCTTGCTCTTTGAAGTCTGATGAGGAGCGGCTGAGGGAGCTGGGGGGGTTTAGCCTAGAGAAGAGGAGGCTGAGGGGAGCCCTTCTCGCTCTCTGCAACTGCCTGAAAGGAGGTTGTATTAAGGTGGGGGCTGGTCTCTTCTTGCAAGTTACAAGCAATAGGATGAGAGGAAATGGCCTCAAGCTGCATCAGGGGAGGTTTAGATTGGATAGTAGGAAAAATTTCTTTACTGAAAGAGTGGCCAGGAATTGGAACAGGCTGCCCAGAGAGGTGGGGGAGTCACCGTCCCTGGGGGTATTCAAAAACACGTAAATGTAGCATTTCAGGACATGGTTTAGGAGGCCATGGGGGTGTTGGATTGATGATTGGACTTGATGATCCTAGATGCCTTTTCCAACCTTAATGATTCTATGATTCTCTTGCAAGTGCTCTGCAAAGGGATCTGGGCTGGCTGGAATACCAGGAGCAGGAACGAGCATAGCAGAGCATAGGCTAATTTATGCCACCTCTCCAGTAAATGTAATCAGCTAAAATATTACTCATAAAACCCATTTAGCTGAAGGTAGCTTATTGTTTTTACATTAGTCTACAGTGTAGTCATACTCTGTAGATGGAAATCATCCATCCACACAAATGCAAGTCCATACTATAAGCAGCTTGTTTAAATGCTGGCTGTAGTCAAAAGACAGCAACACACATTTGCAGAAGGCAGCTTATCCTAACTGAGCTGAAAGTCTGAAATAGTTGGGATGAGGACTTAAATGACTGTCTTTGAGTGGACATCTTGCTTTCATATAAATTTTATTACATGAGATGACTTCTACTCTAAGGGCCAGCCGTTAGAGATTAATGAACTTTTGCATCAGGCAAGGCCAGTTTTAATACTGCTGGCCCCAGCTGTTTCCAGGTTATCAGCTTACCTTAAATACTGCAATACTAAAAGGAGCCAGTAAAAACATGGGAGGATGACATTTATTTAAGTAGTTTATGGAAAGTAGCAAACTTCTTATATTTTTTGTGTTTTTCAAGCTTTAGTGTTCATGTTTTTTATTTTTCCAAGAAGCTTTGAAATCTAGAGGTCATCTAGCTATCTAGCTGTCTACTTATAGATGTAGTTATAGAAAAAAGGCAGAGAAGCTGGTACATTAGCATGACTCTAGAATCCAGGATTTTAAGGAAAAATACTAGGATATCTACTGGATTTTGAGCAAGGATAACATTATAGTATATGAGAGGGATGTGGACAATGACCTCAGACATTTTTGTTTTCTATGTTAAACCAAAACTGATCAATGACCCTCCTGGAGACACAGAATATGTGTCAAGCTATTCGTTCCAGCTGTGTTGTCTATTTCATAATTATTCAAAAGGTCCTGATCCTGCCAACAAACTCCCTTTTGTAGATATCTGCATTCATGCAAAATTTCTGCCAAACTCAGAGGCTCTCAGCAGGCGCAAATGGAGTTGACCTTGCACATTGAACAGAACTGAAGGTTAGATGGGTGAGGAACACTGCCAACCTATCACCTGTCCCAGCAATGGGTTGTAAAAAGATGTTCTTCACTGCATATAATGTTTGTTATAATGTGAAACACTTCACTTTTTTTTTTAAATGCCTTTTGCATTGAGGACATCCTGCAGCAAGCACTGCTGTGAAACCATCTGCAGCTACAAGCTGAATTTCCAGTTTCATGTAGGCAATAGGCATGATAGTGTTACCTGAAACAGGTAGGCTAAAGAGCCACTCTAATAAGACCAAAAGAAGAGGCCTTTACTCATTACAGCCAAAAAACATTACAGAAATTATGACTGTTACAGGAGAAAGGGGACTGTTAGGTCACCCCTTCACCATTGCTATGTTTTCCCTGAAGCTTGATGTATTTTCCACCTTTGTCCAGCCTCAGTTTATCTCTCCAACATGATGGGACTCATTCTACTTGCTTTCTCACCACTGTAACAATTTCTTTGGATAGCCACTGCATAGGTCAAGCAGAGCTTTTGCTGCCAGGTTGATGTGACCTTCAAATACAAAACCAGCAGAGTTTTACTGTACTTGACTCACCCCTTTCTTTTATTTCCTCCAAGGATTAGGTGTTGAAGCTGCTTTTAGAAATAAGGATTTAGGTCTTGACCTATAGGAAGGGTGGCCATAGACTTCAACGGGTGCTGGATTAAGTCGTCATCTTGTACCCATTCCTTTTGGTTGCCTGACAGTTAAAGCTGATGTGAAACATCCTGGTGAGGCAAAGCTTTTGGGAAGAGCAAATCAGCCTCTCTTTAGGTCTGAAACAAGAATATATGTTGTAATAGAACAGGGAAAAGACAGAGGTGATGGAAATGAAATTTTCTTTACTACCAAGACTGATGCTACAGAGATTCACCTAAAGGTAAGTAAGACCTCGTGTGTATGGTTGCTTTCATTTTTCCACTGAACCATGAGGAACCAACAATAAGAGAAAAGTGGAGGGAAAAGTCTAAGGACTAGCAGGGAAGGGAATGTATCTGTCATAGGGAGAGCAGAGGCTGGATTTTGGCAGTCATTGGGGCAGGCAGATGAGGTGACAGTCCCCAGTGCTCACCTAACAGATAGCTCGGCTCTGACATGATGGATAGCCTGGCCATTCAGCAAGGTCAAAAGACATTTCCATAGCACAGATGGGAAAAATGCTGAGACACTGCTTCATTGCAAACCTTTTTCTTTTTTTCAGTCACACAGGGGAAAAGAATTCTTTATCTAGGTGGGATATATTTCTGCAGCATCATTTCTTATATCTGGCCTGAGCTGTGTTGCTAACCTTTCAAAGCAAAATAAGAAGAAAGGCTACGCCTAAAGCATACAATCTCCAAGGGTTGGGTCCTAAACACCTTTGTGCTTGGCCATATATTACAGCTGGCTAGAAGCTCACTAAAGCCAAAGAGACATCAGGACCAAGGCATTAGTCGTATGTTTGACCTTTTCTGCTGATGCTGTCTTCCTCAGGCAAATTGTAGGCTTTGAGGTTCGAAGACTTTTGTCCTCATGGCATTTACCTTGTTATAGTGCCTGAGGAGAGAGATAATGGCTAATCTGTGTGGCAGAGGACACAATGATAGAGGGGAAAGAGAAATGGCATGGGCAATGTTCCTAGTGAATCTCTGGATCTTAAAAGAAACACTCCCTGAGCCTCTTTTCTCAAGCGGAGCCCTTCACTTTCACGTGGTTCACATACTACTATTCCATAGGTTCCTATGACAGTAGGAGGCTAGACATGGTTGCCTATCCCTTCCTATCTTCTATATTCCTATGTCTAAGAAGAAAGCTTTCCCTACAGCAGTCAAGTCCATATAGCCAGAGCAGGGGAGCAATGCCAAATTAACTGTGTGTGCAAGGAAAGAGAATACAGGGCTGGTTTGGACTTATAGCTGAAACTCTCCCCTTGCCCTTTGGAAGTAAGACATAAAGCAGATCCCACACATCACTTTGGAAATGGTTAAGGAAGATCAGGGTGATCACAGTCATGTAGGCAGCCACCCCAGGAGGCAGGAAATGCCAAATATCTTTGGGTTTAAATTCTTCCATTGTTTCAAGCAAAAGTGTGCATGTGGCAAATTGTATACAAATCAGGAATTATTCCTGGCCTCCTTTCCTCCCTTTCCATAAAGTGTGAAAGTGTATTTCAGCTCTCTGGTACTGAACAACAGGTAATACATGGGAGCCATAGTGAGCTATTGCTCTTCTAGGTCAGCCGTGGAGAGGGCAGAAAGGAGAAGTTATAAGACACACAGAAATCATAAATAATTTATGTGTATATGGATAAATATTAATTCCACATGACGAATTTAAGTAGGGATCCCTCTTGCAAAGATCAATAAAACATAAGATCCTGCAGTATGATTGTATACTAAGCTATATCTCTAAGCTTATTTTTAAATAATTAAATGACCATCTGACCTTCGAAAATACTGGGGACTCAGCATCTATTAAGAGTACTCACTTCTTTTGGTTTTTTTGTGGAATCTCTCAGCACTAAAAAAAAAAAAAAGAAAAACTCTATACAAATGAACAAATGAAAAATGAAGTGTGTTACCATAGTGCTATCATGATCCACTCCTATTTTCTGAATTATTATTCTCTCACTTGCTTCCTTCAGACTACCTCCCAGTTTCCAACATATGTTTCTGAATGTTATTCCTGAAAAATGTTTTCAGGGTCAGAGGCTGGGGTCATTCTGTGTCTGTGGTAGTTATCAAGTCAATTAAAAACAATATACTCTGTTCCACTAAAAAAGGAAGATCATAAAAAAAAAAAAAGCCCCATATTCCTATATTAAAAAAAAAAAAAAGGAAAGAGATTAAATAGCAGTCTGCAGACTATCATTCCAGCTGGTCTGTGCGGTCTGGTTTTTAGTTTCAGATGCTTGCCCTAGGCCTGCAACAGTCACAACTTATTATGTACTCTCACTAGTGACCATCGGGGCAGAGAGCACCCAAGCAATTCTGGTCGTTGGCTGATTATTGCCACAAAGAACACCCAGTTCTCGTGCCCTCTCCCACTTGTGCATGATTTAGCTTTCTGTAGGTGAACAGAAAAGCCCTCGAGAAGGATGAGAAAAGGCTTGCTTATATTTTCCAAGAATAAAAAGTTTTCAAAGTGTGGGGCCAGACCCAAGAAACAGCGAGCTCAGTGGGGCTCTGGCAAAGTCAGGGTATGGTTATGTTCTATTCCATTGTATAATTCAAGAGGTATTGAAATATCCTGAAGACCTTTTATTGCTGTCTGAGGCAAAGCTAAAAGATGACGTTTACGCCTCCACTCCCAAATTTCCTCAGTGCTTTTGCTTCTTTACTGTAACAGCCGCAGGAGGCTGCATGTCTAGTCAGTGAACAAGGTTTGCAGGATCTGTTCTGAGCTCCCGTGAGCTCTGAGCTTTGCTTGCTGAGCAAAGTCAAGCAAGTAACAATTAACTGCCTGATAATAAAGTAGGTCTTGTCATACCAGCCCTGCAGGAGCAATGTCCAGAACAATTGGCATTAGAAAAGACCATCAGGACCCTTGGAAGAAGGCTATAATTTTTGTGCCAAGTGTTAGTGAGAATAGTAACAGAAGGGAGCCTGAAACATTGTGTGTGAAGCCACGTGCATTTGACAATAAAGCAAAGCAAAGATCAGGGGAGTTCAGAGCTGGAGTTTTGGACAAGCTCTCCTCTGTGTGGAACAGGAGAATTGCAAAATGTGTTTTCTAGGCTTCATTCTTTTTTTCCCCACCTATCTCTTTTCTCTTTCTTCCCTTCTATATCACCAGTTCACCTTCTCCCAGTCAAGCTCTACAAACAACCCCATGTTCAGACTTATATCTGATGCTATTTAATCCATGTCTCATAAGATTCAAAAATTATAAATTTATCAAATAAGTTGTCCGCAATGATGAGGAAAGAGCTGCTGTTCCACATAGCTGGTTTTGTACATTGTGTCTGAGACTCAGTCTATTGTGCCAATGGAAGAATAAAATAAGTAGGAAAATGTTGTCCATTTTTTTCTTATAAACTAAGGCAGGATCATGGAGCGAGATGAGAAACTGATTGGTTGAAGATGAAAAAAGGTAACAACATGGCATTTTGGTCATCCTGTGGAATTTCCTGTCACAGAATTTTGGTGATATGAAAAAGTCAAATAGACTTAAGAAGATAATGGACCTATTAACGCAAGAAAAATCTGTCTCTAGTTGTGGCAGCTTTTCTGAGTCACAAAATCCCTCATATGCAGCTACCTGAAACTTGGGAACATGTTCTGGCAAAGTATTGTTCTGTTCTTTTAGTCTTTTTTAGGCATCCACTAATGGCCATAGTCAAAGACGAGGACCCTGAGCTCAATGGAGAGGTGGTCTGATCCATTAGAGCTGTTCTTAGGGGGAAAATGTCACTGATTTGAGTAGGGCAGAGACTTTCCAGGCAGGAAAGAAGGCTTGTTATGGTTAGCTTGATGTCTCTTAGACAGCTATCCACTGGCACTTCCCAAGCCCAGGGTGGAACTTTTATATATGCTGTGCAAATCTCTGGATTTGTTCTTTGCTTGCCGACACAGTGAAAACATATTTAAGAAAAAAGTTAATTTTCCAACTATTCTTCATATATTTCAAGTTTTTCTACAGAATAAATTCTGAAATAAAATATAATTCTGAGTTAGAAACTGTGGAACTTTTTTAATTTTTGCCCAAAATTTTGTAATAATTTCAACTTGTAGGTTTGATTGTTTTTATATTCTATTCTTTTAGCTTGATTTACCACCCCGTTGATATTAGGCAGCCCCAATTTGCATTTTTCAGTGTGACAAAGGCTAAAGCAAAATAATAATTTAAAACAAATATATCCCAGTTCTAGTACAGTGGAAAGGCAGTCCTCCAAGGATTCTGCCTGCACGGCCAGTGGTGATGCTTGTGTTCTGTAGGGAAAATCTCGCTTCATCAAGTGGGAATCCTGCGCCATAATTTTGCTGCTCCTTTGCCTTTCTGATGTGATGCTCTGGCCTCTGTGCTTGTTTTAAAATAATGTAGCTCCCCAAAACCATGGAAGTAACTATTCCTGAAGCCATGTGAGTCTGCCTAGATTTACTTCTGTAGCTTCAATGAGACACAGCGCTGCTCTTGTCTGGAAGAGAAAAAATAGGAGAAAATAGGAGAAAAAATCAAATGGGACATGGAGGCATGGCAAAAATTAGTAGGTAGCCTGTAGGTATTACCTGCAGCTATAAAAAGGACCTGATCCACGTAGTGAAAAGAAACCATAAGCCAATAATAATTGTCATCCACTTGGAACAGAAGAATGGCACATATCAAAACACACAGTAATCTTGGTTTTAAAGTCTCTATATTCAGCAGCCTCTAATATGTCCTAGTCTGCTGACCCAGGACAACGTGCCAAAGGCATCAGTGGATTGTAATCACACAAGAAAAGTGATGAAAGAAGAGAAAACACAGCTGGGGAGAGACATGTCCCTGTGCAAGTAAAACGGTAGTGACAACCATGAAAAGTAAGAACACAAAAAAGAGAGGGGAAGGCATATCTGGTCTAGGTGCAAAAAGATATGCAAGAAAAAAAAAATTAAAACCACAAAAATCCAAGTAACTGCAGCATCTTGTGCCCCCTGCTCTGGGTGTCACTGCTCGAGCAGGGTGGGGTTGGACAATATGATCTCCAGCAGTCCCTTCCAACCCCCATCATTCTGTGATTCTGTGATCCTTCCAGCTCTCAGCAGGAGAACAATTCAGAAAGCATCATAGTCAAGAAAAACACATGCAACTGAGAGCAATTTTTTGTAAGTGTGTATGGGCACGATTCTAATTACAGGAATAACAGCATGCTGCTCTTCATGCAAAAAGCATACGTGACTCGAGGTTGCTTCCTAACACTTTTTTCTTTACAAGATGAGTTTGAAAAAGTAAAATGAAATTGAATTTAAACTATATTACAATTGAGAAAGAAGCACATAGGCAATACAAGCTTACATCTGAAGCGCTCCGAGGACTGCCACCAGCTGTGGTGCTTCAAAAGTAGGGATGTGAGAGGTCAAAATCTGCCAAAGGCCAGAAGCTGTGCTACCTGATGGAAAGCCAAATAGACTCCATCTATGGGCCTGAGATAAAAAGCTGTTTTATTTTTATGTTTCTCATCTCTCCAGTGGATGGAATACCTCTTCTCTGTTTTGTTTTTTGTACGTATAATAACACATAATATCTCCACGTTTCTATGTGCTGTTTGTCATAATCTGAAATCAGTTTTGAACTTCTACTGCTCAGGTGAGACTACTGCTCTCACCAAGGAAGACAACGTTAGGCAGAACGGTCCTTGCATGGAACAGCACTCTGCCATGACAGGTACAGGTCAGTTATCTGAGCCTGGGATTCAGAAACCTCATCATTCCAATCCTAAATCAAACAAAATAACATCACTCATTCAGCTGCCTCACTTTTTTCTTATACCTTATGCACCAAAGGTAAATAAACCAAGAAACAGAGAGAAATTGCTTCTTTAGAGCTTGATTGTTGGAGCGGTAAATAAACTGTTGGACTGGTAGTGCTTGCTATCAAGCTGTCATCTTCAGAACAATTTCCATGGAGAAAAAAATTAGATTTCTAGCATGATAAAAACAGAATTATTTTTGTTTTGCAGTCACATATTCCTAATAATGTTTCATTTTTGCTTTTTTATTATTATTATTTCCATTCAAAAATGTTTTATTGAATTATCTTTCAAAAGAGAGGCATTAACTTTGGTAAATAAGAAACTGGACATGTTTCTAAGGCTAGGGCAAAGAGTCTGTTAGGAATGCCTACAGTGGCCCCCTGAACAGTGTGCAGCCTGGAGAATGTCATCCTTATCAAAACAGTTTACAGACTGACAAAGGTATCTTGACATTTTGCATGAGGACCTGGCCGCAGCCTAGATAATGACTGCTGCATTATTTTCCCTTTTAATTGAAATTTAATTGAATACTGTGCTGATAAAGCACTCAATTGATTATTTGCTTCATGCTTTTGTGCCATGGGTACATGCTCTGAGATTCTCTGGCTTGCTAAGCAGTTCTCCAGTCCAACAGAGCCAGCGGGACATTTTCCTTAACTCTTTTTTTACCCCTTTGAATGCCCTCTCCAGAAGCCTGGACACCATTAATAGTCTGCTTTTTTTGTATGGGTTTTTGGGTTTGGGTTTGTTTCTTTCTTGTTTTCAAATATTATAAGCAGGAAAAGAGTGTAGCTATGGCCACGTTGTCAGGGAGACAGTGAGAACTTAAGGATCTGTGCTCCGTTTTCTGCATGATCTGTATCAGCCATTTAGGGCCAGGAACAGAAAGGGTCTCGTCTGCAGTGACGGACTTGTAGGCACCTAACCTCTAAACAAAGCCACAGCCTTGAGCGAGCTGGCAAAGATCCACTACAGGAAGGACAGCTAGAGAGATAGGCCTCTCAGAATTGTTTTTCAGGATTTCAAACAATGATATATGCATGATTTACATGTCATACATATTCACCATGTTCAAATTATTTGTTTACCTTGATCGTCTGAATAAGATACAGCGAAAGGCAATAAAATGGCTGGAGGTGTATAATTGCTTTCCAAGATAAGAAATTAAATAGACTAGGGTGCCTCTGCCTGGAAAAAGAGACTTGAAGGAGAAGTTTATAAAACTATGAACAGCATGAAAGAAAGTGAATAGGGAAATATCTGTTCATTTACACGGACAAGTGCCCAAAGACATTAACTGAAAAGCAAGTTTCAAATAAATTGACACTAAAAACGTAGAAATAATTGCCACAGAATGGTGCAGAGGCCAAAAACACAGATGGATTTTAAAAAAGGAATAGCAAAACACCAGGAAGGAAGGTCCTTCAAGGCCTATTAAGCATGAATATTTGGATTCAACATCTGCCTCAGAAAAACCCTGGTCTACATATTCCTAAAATCTGGGAGCTTGCAAAGTAAGACACTAAAATGTAAGCGCTGACCTACATG
Source organism: Phalacrocorax carbo (assembly GCF_963921805.1). Lineage (NCBI taxonomy): Eukaryota > Metazoa > Chordata > Aves > Suliformes > Phalacrocoracidae > Phalacrocorax > Phalacrocorax carbo. Next base: position 5,412,389 of record NC_087516.1, on the reverse strand, counting down.
CCTGCACTTCCATTCTATCCAGCGCAAATACAGTCAATACAATCACTGAAATGGAGGGGGGTGATGCAGCTCCCGCATCACAGGTGCTTCCACTGGATGAGCTGAGCAGCTCCCTAAGCTCTGGAGGGTGCAATTCCGTTATCTAAACATAGGTTAGTGCTGTCTCAGATGTCCTGTGAGTATTGGCTGCTTCTAGCTGATCCTTTAGGAGGGCATGGGTGTCCAGGAGATCCTGTGCCATGACCACCAACACCATGTAGATTGTCTAGGACCTGTGAATCGAATCTCCTTGTGTTGAGACATTTAATTGTTAAGTGTCCCAGCCTTGAATTAATCTTACCGGCCATTGTGAGAAACACAGTAATGGAATGAATGAAACTTTGGTTTTATTCACTATGATCATTCCTATGTTTCTGTCTGTCTCCACGACATAAAGTGGACATAGCATCTTTTTTCTAGGTTTTGTGTACTATGCTATTTGGGCCCAAATCTGTAGTATAAACAATAAAGCCCTGACCCATACAAGTATTTAAGTCTTCCCAACAGCATCAGTTAATCACCTAATGCCCGAGTACATATCACACCACTCAGCGCTATCAGGAATATACCCCATGTCGTATCTTTATTTAGCAGTTTAGATGTTGAATTCCCTTCTTTGCCAGGACCCTCAGCATCAAAAGCTGGTAATCCACTTCCTTGCAAACAACTAGATACAGGAATGCAAGGCAATTCCGGTGGAGATGTTTCTTAAGGTTTCAGTAGGGTGTTAGTTTCTGTAATATTCCGGATTATTAAGAGAGCAAACACAAGTTAAACATGTTGTTTTAGAGACTGCTCCTGGTTATTTGTTGGTTTTATCCAAATGTGTTATGAGGCTTTTTTTTTTTCTTTTTTTGTTGCCTGTTGCTTCTGTCACATTCATTTCATAAACTCACCCTAAAACGAGAATAACCTGCCACAGGAGGATCATGTAGCATTTGGGGATTTCACAAGAACATTTTGCTGGCATCATCCATCCCATGAGTATCCACGTACCCACATTTCCTGGCACACTACCGAAGTGGCTAGGAAACTAGTGAACACCAGCTGCAGCACACATCCTCTGGAGGCACTGGCATTCATCAAAATCAGAGAAAGTCTTTCATTTGTCTCTAAATCAAGCTCTTACTTATTATCTGATGACTGAAAAAAAAAAAGATGGTTCTGAGTCACATAGTTGTATCAAGTAGCATCCCGCCTCCTGAGTAGCATAAAGTAAAGGTAGAAATCAAAGCCTTTTATCTCAGTATATTGCACAAACCAACATATAAATCCAGATCTTTTCATCCTTACTTTGTTCCTAGGTGTTTTCTCCTCTTCTAATTATGTTTCTCTCCCATCCTAGTAAAGTGTACTTTATTTAACCACAGTATGAATATGTATTTCTTCAACTGCTTCTCTGTATGACAGAGTGAATCTTAAAAGTTTTTCAATAAAATAAACACGCAAGGAGGGCAACAACATAAGGAAAGAATGCAGGTAATAGGCCAGACCCTAATTTATTTGTCCATGTAGTTTTCTTGACTGTAGGTAACACTTCCTTGATTGATACCAGATAATTTTTCCCTTTCCATTTAGATATTAAAGGAGGTAATGGAAATACTGAACTCAGAGCCTGATCAGATAGTGGAACAATTTGCTTAATGAGGTAATTATGGCCTTACTATGACCTTCCTGGAAAGCTGAGCTGTGTTTACAATTAAATGAACGCACAGACCTGTTCTGATCAGTGCAGTGACCTGAACTAAACTGCTCAGGAGTTCCAGCTCTGTGGTGCCTGAATGCTGCCACTCGGGCTACACGTGCGTGTGTGCGTGTGTGCGCGCGCGCGTGTGTGTGCACGTGTGTGTGTACGCACGCACATGCACGCTTGTGCTCTCCACCAGCACTGTCTCGTCAGATGCCTTGCTTCTACAACCAATAGGAGTGCTGCAGCAATCTCCATGCCCATACTGCCTACGTTTCATTACATCCCTCTCTGCATGCAGCAGGGAATAATTGGACTTAGTAGTTGCCATGAAACGAATTTTTGCTTCTTTTCAACTAGATCCAGGCTCTTGTGTGGCTTCTTGCCATCAGCAGCTCATTTGGATGCCTTGGCTCATTCAGGAGAGGTACAATGTTCTCCGTGGAAGTATTGCTACATGCAGCATATAGTTGAGGCACTCCAAAGCACACCTCAGGAGTTTCCAGGTTTGTAGCTAGCCCCTGTTTAGTATTTGTGGTATGTGTCGGATGTGTTGACTTCTGTACCTGTACACTTCTTGATTATCTCACTCAGTGCTTGTACCAGGAAAGAGGCTGACTTTGAAATTATTTTCCTTTCTATTGCGTAGTAAATGCAAACCATACTGCAAAGGAGAAGGGGGAAAAGATACTAAGAAATGAAAAAGCTATCTGGGTATATGCACTGTGGACAAACAATTTTCAAAAAGAAATCTGACATTTTATTGGTTGCCCTCCCTAGTGACTAGCACTCTCTCCTGATCTAAATTCTTTGGAATTGGGTTGTTACAAAGGTTCTGAGAAGTTGAATCCAAAGGGATCTCATTAATGCAGAGTAGTTTTACTTTAATATCAAGAGCAACCATAAACTTAGATGCAGTCTATAGTTATATTTGTGATACAGTAGTTTTCTATCTCATCTATCTTATTAGTCCAGAATGACTATTTTTTATTTGCTTTTATTTAACAGTTGTATATACACTTCTTGTTTAAGGGTTTGTATGCAACCCTGTGAGATAGACTGTGTGTCACAGATGCTATACAGAGCACTGTTTGGGAACTCATCGTTTATAGAGATGTAGAAGTAAGACCCCAAATATTTCAGAATAACAGGGTTCAACTCATGGAGAGGCTGAGGATATTAAGGAGAAGGAGGAAATCACTAATTTTCAAAAACAACAGCAGGCTTAAACAACAGTCTCTTTCGGTGTGGTTTGTTTACTGTGTTTAGCATTTCTTACAGCTTTATGATTTTAACCCTTTGACTGCATATATATGTCAGTTAGGGAAGTTCTTAGCTGTAAGTTCACTTAGGCATAATTCCTCATGAACCTATCCTTTTATTAAAAAAAAGGGTTTGTGCCTATACCAAAATGTACTACAGCCAAAATAAACATGCTATTTTCTGATGTTTGATGATGGCATTTATAAATCGCTTATATGTATATATGCACATATACATATTCAGATATACACACTCTTCAAAATACCTTACATAAAGTCATTTAAAAAAGCAACAAACTTTCTAAAATGCTGTAATCCAGTTGATATGTGTTAAAGTTTGAAGTTTTTTTCAATTTTCATTCTTTTTTCTTCTGTCTTCATCAAGGTAACATCATGTGTGACATTCAGAAGACAACTGAAATACCTCCTGGCAGTGCTCATCTCACTGAGTGCATGACCTCAAACGAAAATAAAGCCTTACTAAAGGGCAGTGCTCTTCCAGGGCTGCTTCAGTGGTCTGACTCAGGTCACTCAGCTATATGAGCCCTGGTAATCTTGACTAGTTTAACTGTAAGGTTCCATCAGATCTACGGTAACTTCTTTGGCTTCTGCAACCAACACAGACCCAGGCCTTGGACATTTTGCAGTAACATATGGTCCTGTCAAGTTTGCCTGTGACACCTAAGGAGACAGCTGAAGCTGGAGGACGGCGTGAGAGATGCCCTTCCACAGATGGTCCCATATCACCGCAGAGCAGCCAGCCACCGCCTCAGGCTGAAGTCCTTCCTCCATCCCATGGTCAGCATTTTGCATGGGATTCCAACCTTCGGCTTCCCCTTATCCCTGCCATTCTGCCCACAGAGCCTGAGACACTGGGTGCAAGGCCTACCCAGGCCTAAGCTCAGGGTCCTTTTAATGGACAAAGATGGAATATTCTTAGGGCAAATCTCTCAGCCTCTTTTTCCATGCTGGGAGAGCTGTTGGACTGAAACTGGATGGCAGGTAACAACTGGGTGACGCTGCAGACTGCCAGAGGCATGTTGGAGTTATGAAGCTGGAAGGACAGCAGACAAGAGCAAACTGGACTGTCATCAGCTGGTTAGGGACAGGGAGGAGGATGGAGGGAGTAGAGGCAGCTGGGACTATTCCTTTGTTTCACACCTGTTAGCCAGAGATACTCCAAGCAGGAAAGACATAGGACTTTTAATCCTAGCTGAATTCTCAAAACATTAATTCATGGAGCCTGGCTTTTTCCCTATCTCTATTGCTGTTACTATTTTCATAAGATAAGCCTTCCCCAAAAGTCTTTTGATTAAACAAACAAAAATCTGAAAAGCTTAATGTTTGTAATTTAGGCAGCTGCTCTCAGGGGAAGCCTATGTGCTCCGGAGTTCTTTCCCCTAACCCAGGCAGCTACCTGAAATGCCCGAGTTAGGAGTCAAGTCCCCCCAAGAGCTCTGTATAAGCACTGGTGAGAAACAGCAGGTCTATGGGTGACCCAGCACAGACATGGGCTGGATTTACTCTTTGTAAGTACTTTCATGACTCTCCAAGGAGCCTAGACTGGCTTAGCTTTTAACTTTGTTCCTTCTGCTAAACACCTGCAGTTCACAGGGATGGAACCAGCTTTGTATGTGTAGATCTATGGCCTCAGGAGGGTGAGAGCTCAAACACATCCTTCTGCTTCGCATTTCCCACTGTGTAGGTGGCTCCTACTCAGCAACAGAGGCTTAGCATCGCCCTTGAGAGGTGCTGAGCATGGGAGCCTTGGTAGCTCAGTAACATACGTGCCATTCAAGTGGGGAGTTGTTTGTGGAGCTCTAATGCCTGTTGCAGGGATCTGAATTAAATGCTCTGAATATGCCTGTGAACCTCTTAGAAAGCTTGAGGGGGAAAAAAAACACAGACACAATGTACCTTGCATCTTGCCAGCATGCAATTTGGTGCAAGTGCAACCTGAAAAAGAAAAATCGATGGCTGTGAAAATTACTCCATTATTATAATATAGTAGTTGCAGTTGATAAACGTTATGTTGCCCTGTTACTATGACTACTACATTTAAACCTTCCTATGGATCATGTAAAAAAACCTGAACTTATAGAAAGGAGTTCACCATTAATTTTATCCTTTTTTATTTCTGGATATTATGCAAAGTGTTATAAATATTTATAAGTATTTAACTTAATCAGCAATGCCTATGAAACTAATTATTCTATTAGCAGGAGTATTCAGGTACAGGGCTTGAATAGGAAGATTTGTTCTGTGAGTGAGGGTGGGACAAGAACAGTATGGAGGAGGGACAAATTCTTATTTTACTGTTTCCACAGTTATAAGTGGTGCTTGATTTAATAACTTAAAATCCAGACGTTTTTCCTTCTACAAGTAAAGCAATTTCCCTACTGTTATTTTCCTTTTGTTGTACTGTACAGGCATCCTCTCTAGATTGCCTTGAAATGTTGGTGGGTTTGCTGTTAGAAAGAATGAATGTAATTGGAAAAAGAGTATTTGCAAACAATCTGCTAGAGAAGAGAAAACAAAGAAAAGAATATGAATATGTTCTACTATATTTTAGATACGAATGAAAAGTGAAAGTAGGGCATCCAAAATTCAGCATGAAATATACGAATGAGATTCCATACCTTTGCAGAGGGCCAAAGCTTAGGCAGATGTCAAGTGAAGTAATGACCATGTGCCATCCATGTGCCCAGATATGTATTTAAGACATCCTAATGTGCAAAATTTACACCATAAGACCACTTCGTTATGTAGTTACACATAATCATGGTAACTACAGCCTGATCAGGCCTTGACCTATGGCCATGCTAGTCAGTGAACAGAATCCCAACAAACTATGGGAGCGAACACGGGTAGTTTCTCCATGTTAGATTTTCTGAAGCATGTGGGTCAAAAGCTGTGCTCACTACCACTGCTATGGATTTTGAGATTTCTTATTATTTTTGCTTTAAATATGTAATTGAAGGCTGAACTTTCATATCTGTCAAGCCTTATCTAAGACTTCCAGATATCTCTTCTAGACATCTGATAAAAACTTGACTTCTTTAGTAAGTACCCTCGTCACTTGCTAAGTACCCTCTGGCACTGCAGCCTCAGGAACTGGCTGCTTCTATCCCTGCTCCTTTGCATGGCGTTTCATTGTATCCATGTATGGAGGACTTCGTCACCCACTTATGAGAAATAACTCACTTGTTCACAGAATGCCATAAAATCCTTGCATCTTGGGTCACATCTGGGCAACAAGCCAGCTGTTCCTTACGTTTCCCTTTCCAGGTCACTCCAATACGCTTGTCCTATTATTTGCTGTTCCCTTTGCCTTAAGGAATCTGTGATCAACCTGTCTCCAAAGCCCAGGAGGAGCAGGTAGCACGGTCTTTCCTGTACCTGAAGTGCAGTAGTTTTTGGAAGATTCCTGGACCCTCTGCAGTGCTGGAGTATATTAAGGTCCCTATTTCAACAAAATATAATGCTGTTCAGAAGCAGTTACTTCTCCATCTATGAACTCAAGTGAATCAATCTGCTAAATAAAGTACAAAAATATTGCTTCCAAAAACCAAGCCAATCATGTTAAGAGGATGAATTTCAAATGAAAAATAATTTCCACATCAAAGATTTCTCTTAATACAAACCCCTATTTAAAATGGATCTAAGGGTAGCTAGATGTTTATACTTCATTGTACTGCAAAGACTTTATATGCAGCCTATCAAGTAGAAGCTCTGGCTGCAAGTATGTATATCTAATTGATACTATGCTTGAAGAGGTACAAAAATGATAAAAGAGTTTAATACATGTCATCTGCACTCTCAAGTGTATTGTCCATGTTTAGTAGATGACATATATTTTTCATTTGACTTCCAAAGTGAAATGCAGCTGTTGGTTTGTGTCAAATCAATAAAGACTTAATTACAGTAAATGTAAAAGAATTATGAATAAATGTTGTACAAAGTAAGGGTTTGATAAAAGTGCCTAAGCTCTAGAAATGAACAAGGAAAACTCTGGGGGAATGGGAGGGGGAGGAAAGGGGGCAGGGGACAAATCAAAAATAGAAACTTCTCCCAAAATGTCCCAAGAAACCTTCTTTTCAAATTATTTCTTATGATGAAAGCCCTTTGCTTGTTTACCGTTTCTCCGTAACGATCATTTTACATTCGTACAAATAGAAAGGAGTAGATCCTCATCTCGTTTAAACTGATGCTAATCCATTGACCTTGATGGAATTTTATCAGGTTCTGTTGTGAAACATCCCAGAATAAGCCCAGAGCTTAGGAAATCCCATGCAGTTCATGATGATGTTTTGCAAAGAAATTTTCTAATATAGTCTATTCCCAACACCAGGGATGTATGGTGGATTTTTTTTAATTACTTTCTTTTTTATTTTTTGCCTTGTTAACATTTAACAGCCCCCAAAAAATTCAAAATGGGATATTACAGATAATGTATCTCTTTGGCCTTCATCTTGAAACTAGATCTGAATGAGGCATTCTGTCCTCAGGTCCACTTTAGCAAAATAAGCAGCACAAAAACACAGGCTAGAGCATCAGGCCCATGAGCATCCAGACGTCCTGGCACAAATTTTCATGTGGATCAAATGGTGCTTTCACTTGCACGTGGTTCTAAGGATAGCATCGTGGAAGGACTGCTCTGAACAGAAGGAGCGGAAAGACCACCTTCTCTTGGTGGCTGACAGTTTAGCCATAGTAGCCATTGCCCTCAGATGCTGGCTTGTTTTATTTAATAGTATGGTCATCCTATTTTTAGAGAATCCCATTGACTGGCGTGAATATCAATGTGATTTTCAAGCTTAGTATGAAACCTCACTTGTACAAAGAGGAGATGCGACTTATACACAACTTCTAATTGTAATGTTTTATAAGAATGAGAAAAGAATGAATTAAAAAGGATGATGTCAACCCGGTCATCACTTCTCTTAGGGAAAACAATGTGTCTGCTGTTGTTACTACAGAACTGAATTAACTTGCAGATAATGAGATTCCTGTCTGCTTCCAGCTGCTTTCCTGCATGCATTTGACAGCATGCTGTGTGTAGCCGTGACACTCTGTCTATTCTTTCCAGAATGAGTCTGACATCCAAAGTGCTTTCCATATCTGATATTCACATATTCTTGCTGAATTCTTCAGTTGGCACCTGATACCATGCTGAGGCTGCCTAAAAGTTCATCACCCCTCATAGATGCCAGAACAACAGCACAGGAAGGGCTGAGGTTGCAAGGGACTTCTGGGGTTGTCTATCCAAACATCCCTGCTCGAAGCAAGGAAAGCTAGACCTTATTGCTCAGGGCTGGGTCCAGTTGCATTTTGAGTGTCTGCAAGGATGGAGACTCCACAACCATTCTGGGCAACCTGCTGCAGTGTTTGAAGACCCTCACAGTAAAAAATATTCTTCTTATGTTTAAATGGAATGTCCTGCATTTCAGACTGTGCCCATTGCCTCTTTTCCTGGCGCTGGGCGCCACTGAGAAGAGTCTGACTCTGGCTTGTTTATTCTCCTCTCATCAAGTACTGTTAAGATGTCTCTGAGCTCTTCTTCAGGCTGAACAGTCCCAGCTGTCTCAGTCCCTCCTCATATGAGAGATGCTCCAAGTCCTTACTCATCTTGCAGCTCCTCAGGAAATGCAGTGTTACTTACCACATGGCATTTTCATGAAGAGGCAGCGGTGTCCACAGGGGACAACATACACCAGCTTTACAAGTAAGCATTCTCTAGAGGCATGGGCTGCCTTGAGGTCCTCCAAATCCCAAGGAAAGGAGCATGTGAGCCAGTGAGAAAGGTCCAGCTGCCAAGTGCTGTGGACAGGCAGTCAGTTTGGCCCAAGCCCTTTCCTACGGATCTTCCCGTACAGCAATGAAAAGGCAGCTCTTGTCACCAACCCGTGGTCTGTTCTTGGGCTTTTTATAAAACCACTGTGTATACTTGGGAGAATCTTAGTTCTCTTTTCTAAAGGGACAGAAAGAAAAATCTAGCACAACAGCCTTTGGATAAGGGAATATGGTCTTTCACTTCAGGCTCGTATCTCCGTGTGTGAGTAAAGGATGACCCTACATAGCTACGGTAGGTGCCTAAGAGTGCTCTTTATTGTCAAGGGAAGGTACAGAAGGTAACATGGTCTGACAAAGCCAGTCACACTGGATCAGGGCTTCAGTTTACAGCTCTAGATGCTGTGAAATTTGCAAATACGAGAAAGTGTACCCTGGGGTATGAAATGCCTCTAATGGCAGCGTAGTGCTGGGTTTAGTTTCTCCACAGCACAGCGCACGATCCCCTAGGCTCTGCAGTAGGAAACCCAACAAAAAGAAGCAGCCATTGAAAGGACAGGTCCCAGATAGGATTGCTTCCAGAGAAAGTAGCTATGCCTACAGTTGGTTGCCATTGTTTCTCCCATGCACCTAATAATGTTTTTAGTCATTAATAAGAAATTGTATGTTAAATGTCTATGTTTGTATGTATATAATGGACTCTCTCTGCTATTTTGTTATTTTTAAAAAACAGAAAGCAATTCCAGGTATTCTATGGAGAAGGGACAGCAAGAAAAATGAACACAGAAATAGCGTTCTTTTTTATATCAGTGGCATGTAATAAAAGACCGAAAAGATGATTACATGACTGAATTTCAGATGCAAAGCAATACATAAGAAAATAGCAAAACCACATGGTGGATCTTAAGCAGAGATATAGTTCTGGGCAGATTCAGCTATTTCTTCTTGTTATTTCCTTTGATGTAGACGGCGTTTCTCTTCACTGAAGTTCAGGTAGATCGCTATAACACAAATGACACACACAGATGCCAAAGGCATGGATTTCAGTGGGACTATGCATATTAATACATTTAAGAGCACAGGTCATCTCTGACTTGACTGAAGGGTTACAAGCTAGAAGGGGAAAGCAAAAGGAGCCCTTTCATACTATATTATTAAGGTCAATTTCTTGCACATTCTTAACATTCGTTTTCAATAATTGCTTTTTCTTTAAATATGCACATCTAAATTCTTACCTATGATCCTTTCACACAAGCACTTTGATCCTCCCTGCCCTCCCTGGAAAACAGACCATTTTCCCTCTCCAGTTACTTGGCAACGTGAGGTAGCAGCTTTCCGGACCAGATCCTGCGCTTATTCTCCCTCGTGTAGCCATAGAGTTTTCAAATAAAAGGCAACACTCATGTAAAGAAGAAAAGCTTGGGGAACAAAGACACAGAGTATGAGGTTTAAAGCTCACAGAGAAACAACAGGAGGAATTGTACAGCCACGTATTAAAAAGCTTCAGGAACCTGCAGGTTTGAGGAGGTGGCACCAGCCCTGTGCTTCTCTTATCAGCTCTCCTTTTAACTGACAGCTGCAAATCTCCGAAGTACGTTGTTTTCTTTCGGGTATGTTGGATTTCTTTTCACGCGTTTAGCTTATCGGCTGGTCTTCTGGCAAGCAGCTAACAAATAAATGCATGATCAATAAACAGGCAGGAGAAACAATAAGTCATAGCAGGTGGCTGCAAAGTAGGACAACAGGGTTCTCTCCCTGGATCTGTCGGAAATTTGTTGTGCCTTTATGAACAACGACCTTACCTTCTCCTCTTCAGTTAATACTGCTTTCCAAAGTAGTCCAGGAAGTGACTTCGTGGTCACGTACACATACCCAAGAAAAATTTGGATGCCTGAAGTGTGTGATTGCACCTTTTATGTACCAGGCACAGACTCCAAATCCCCGAAGGATTGTCTGAACACGCATCCTCTGAACAGGGAGACATATAAAACCTGCCAATACAAATGTTAAGCACAGATCTTGTGAAAACATGCTTTCCTACACCTCTTAGGCACTAGTCAGGATTTAAGGGGGATGCCTTGCTCGTGTAAAGCTAGGAATCCCCTCCAAGGACAGGCAAACACGACCGCTTGTTCTGTTTTGTTTGACAGTCTTCATCAGAGCTGTGATACTGGTGGTGGTGTCACTAGCTAGCTTTGATGGAACAGAGAGTTCAACCAGCATGCTGAAGACACACTCCTTTCCTTAGCCTCAGGGAATTGTCAGGAAAGTACAGTAAATATCAGGCTGGCAGCCACGATAAGAGGATGAAGGACTTGCTTTTTGCTTAGTACTTTCAACAGAGGTAGAAATCTTGAGATTTTTTTTTTTCTTCTTTTAGATCCAACAGTCCAATGTTTAAATTATGTCAAAAGAAAGAATCCTGGAAAGAAGTCATCCAAAGCCTCCCCATCCAACCAGGCAAAGATTCTGTGCATGAGGCTACAAAGCTGGGTTAATTTTTTTTCTTACTGTATCTCTCCCTTCTCCTGAAAACTGTTTTGTAAAAAAACAGTGCAGTTTCACTAGAAAACAGGGATCAGGATTCCAGCCCAGCCCCCAGACCTTAAGATCACAGACTGAAAACGCACTTTCTCAAAGCAGTTATTTCAACTCAGAAAAAACCAACACCAAGAAAAAGTCTTTTGAATTGAGTAATTCCAACTACTGCAGATACCTCTGCCCTTTAATTAGGCTGCTTTTGTGGAACAACTTACAAAAGTATCTCTTCATTCCTTCTAATAAAAACAGAGCAGATGAGAGACACACCTGCTTTACTTAAATCTTCTTTGAATGATGGATGTTGAATAAAGGTCTTGTCTAGGAGAACAAACTTCCAACTGAGCATTGTACTGTCTAAAAGCATCTTCAGAGCATAATCACTTTGGAATGATAATTATAACCACATATTTAAACATATTCAGCACTGGAACACAATGTTTGACGTTTTTATGCACCTGGGTATACATATAGCTCCTTTTAAGGAAAGAAATAGTTCTCTCATCCAGTTTTTCCTTCAACATCTTTCATTCTGAAACCATATTGTGAGACATCCCCATAATATCAGAAAGATATTTGAAACAAAAAAAAACCTAAACATGAAAGGACTGTGTAATTCTGCTGTGCAGTCAACAGCAGATGTTTATGAAGTTCAGAAATATTTTAACCTTGCAGCAGAAAAGAAGGTCCTTCATCCCCATTTAAAAAATTACAGAGAAATAATTTTTTCTAAGTGCAGGGAAAATTCATTGATAAGCAGCCCCTACTACAGCAGAAAATGCTACAATCTCTTTATGCAAGAGAAGAAAACAAGAGGCAAGAAAGATAATATATTAAGCTGAAACATGGAAAAATGAAGTGGTATGGCTGAGATGTCAGAGGAACCCCTTTATGGTCTATGGAGAGAAGCCATACATTTCATATCATGTCACCCTAACACAGACATATAGAATAGGTCAGAAGTGCCCATTTCTCCTAAATAAATACCAAACATATATAATTATATACATGTTCCTTTTCCAGGTTAAGTAGAGGTGGCCCATCCACCGTGGTAAAGGCCAGTGATAATTGGCTTTTTGGCAGGAATGGTGACACGTCATGATACCGAGCCCCAGTTTGTCCCTACTTACTCTCGCCCTCATTAACACAAGCTTTTGTCACCCTCGGCAGCTCCAATGGGGTCCAGCTCTTGCCTTAGATAGATAGAGGGGAAAGGTCAGTTTATTTATAAATCATCATATAACATATTTACAATCAAGCATTACAATTTTGCGGTGGTTCCTGCTTTGCTAGCAAACATATGCACGATGGCCACTGAAGAGAATAGTGGTCGATTCAGTAACCGACAAGCTAACTTCTCCTGCCGGGAACTAGAGAGTCTGAGCTCTTTCAGTAGTTCGTAGTTGCCCTGATACCCTTTTCAAAGTGCACCTAGTGAAAATCCTATAAATTTGAGGATATTAACATTAGTCAGTTCCTGCACTTGATTTTTTAGGTGTTGGTATTTCTTAACCTTTTCTGCCGCTGCATCCACCAAAGATGTTACTTTCATACATAACTGATGTGGACAACCAGAGCTTGATCTTCTTTAACCTATAAAGAATCAAGGTGACTCATCTGTTGATATTCATAATATAGCAAGATAAAACTAGATGAAATATTTCTTAATCCTGAAGCCAGTTGGATGGCTTGTGTCTCAAGGTTCCCTCTTCCCAAAGGCTGCTGCTTGTCCTGCTACATTTAAGGAGAGGCTGAGCCAGGAAAGAGCTTTTCCTCTGTCGTAACTGTGTCAAAAGACCCGCATACCAAATTCTGCATTCATCATGAAAAAGCACAAGAGAAGTCTCAAGTTACATCATTCTAGATTTTTTCAAAACTATTTAATGACTGCTTAGCATTCTCACAGACACCAACATCAATGTGAACTGTCAAGCCACAGCAGTAGAAGCTCATATCATTTAACTAAGATGTCTTAACTGAAAACCTAGACTTTCTACGTCATCCTTGGGGCATATAAAGAATAACTGGGCAGACCTAAATTAAGTATTAATTATTCTTCACTGACCATATAAGGGCTGTAGATTCCTAATTTCTAATTTAGGTGTAGCAGTTAGGTGACTGGAAGTACACTGGGTCAATACCCCACCTCATTTCTACTGGAAGAAGCAGAATTCTGAAGAAGACAACTCTGTTTCCTCTCCCCTTACTAAATCTTTGGTGTTGCTGAAATAGGAACAGAGTAAGTTCAATTCTAAAATGTCAAGATGGAATTAGAAGGAGGGAAAAATCTTTGATTAAGAAAAAGAGAAGTACCAGAGAACTGCCAGGTTAGTACATCATCAATTTTACTTCCTTTGTAGGAGCCGAATATTTCTTAGGCCACATTGGTGTTCCTTTTCCTTTGCCACGTGAAAGGGTATAATGGCAGCCAAAGGAGTTACTCTTTTCAGCACTCCCCTTACTCAATGTTCCAGATGTCATGTGAATGTATAGCACTTGTGCCATACCGAAACACATGGAGAATGCATACATGGTATCAAGAGGCCATTTCATAATAAGAAGGAAAGTGGAGACAGTGGAGAGAGGATTCAAGAAAACAAACCAAATAAACACACACAAATGACATAAAAGCAGAAATTAAAAAATAACCACACCTTACATGACGGCTCAGCTGGTGATTAGTGAGCTAGTCTTAATTACATCTATTTATGTTGCTGACATTCACTATGCTTTCCTGTAACATATCTCAAAGCTTCCTAAGTTTACAAAGGTCTTAAATACATGAACCACGTTCACAGTATGATACTAAGACACTAGGTCCAGTTGCTTTGCATGGCTACACTTTATAAAACCTCACATAATAAGATTTCAGCCATGCATAGCCAAAAATAAAGCAGGCGAACGAGGCAATTTTTTTTTCTTTTTTATCAAATGGCTTCTCTTGCAGCTATTCAAGTCCCTTGATATGAATCCTACACATGATAGAGTTTAAAAATTGACACAGAATGCAGCATGCATTGAAACACCAGTTTCTAGTACCCAACAGTGACTCTCTATTAATTCCCACAGTTAACAAACAAGCCCTAAGGCTACAGAAATTCCTATGGCACTTCCCAAAGAGCATTTTGAATCCATTTCCTTCTATACCCATATCAACTCCAATATGTACTCCAGTTAAAACAATGTGAAGTTTAAAGCTCAGTCCTAATGCAAAAATGAACTGACACAGAAAAAAGCTGTACTTATTCTGCAAGACTGATAGAAACACACCTCACCCTGACAAAATTTCAAAGGAAAAAGAAATCTGTAGCACTTTCATATATTTGACGTTTGGAGTGAAATTTATGCTTGGGTTTTTTTATTGCTTGTTTTAGAAACTAAAGTGTTCAATTTAATAAAACTTGCCCCTAGGATAAGTCTGTTTTCCCTTAATAAAGCATGGGCACAAGATTACGAAATAAAACCTCTTCTTTGCACAAGGATTTGTATTTACCATGTAGGTGCAGATCTTCTGGGGGAAAAGGATGAAAAAGAGCATTAGCCTTCAGTTGTGAGCTCCCATGTCTGCAGACACATGGGCGTTCAGCCTTCTCATTTGGACCAAGGCTTTGATAATCTTGATGTTGTGTGGAGTGTTTAGAAGAATTGATTTCTTGTAAGCTGTTGTTGTTTAACCCAGGAGGCAGCTAAGCACCTCGCAGCCCTTGCTCGCTCCCCCCAGTAGAATGGGGGGGGGGAGAATTGGAAGTGTAAAAGTGGGAAAACGCATGGGCTGAGATAAAGACAGTTTAATAAGTAAAAGAAACAAACAAACAAACAAACACACAAACCATGCTGAGCATGACATTATATGGTATGGAATATCCCTTCGGTGAGTTGGGGTCAACTGCCAACTGTCTCCCAACCCCTTGTGCCCCCCCAGCCCCTCGCTGGTGGGGTGGGGTGAGGGGCAGGAAAGGCCTTGGCTCTGTGCAAGCCCCGCTCGGCAGGAATGAAAACATCCCTGGGTTACCAACACTGCTTTGGTCAGAAATCCAAACCATAGCACTGTACATGCTACTACGAAGAAAATTAACTGTCCCAGCCAAAATCAGTACCCTGTGCACAGAGCTCCTGTGGACCGTGTTCTTCAGAGAAGTGGGCTGTGGTTTAAGGGCAAATGGCCAACTGGTTACATCTTCTTCCCAAACAACCTGCTGTCCCCCTGGATAAGGAGTATGAAGAAAATACTTCCCATGATCTCTATGAAAAATAAGATACATAAAAGGTATATTAACTAGCCCATCCAAACCAGCCACCCCTTTCCTGAAACAGGAATTTCCTCTCTACTTTCCTTTCCAAATAAGGGGGAAAAGCTCCTTCAGTTTGAAGCTAATTATAAGACATTTGGAACATTCTCACTAGCAAATCCCTTTCATACAGAGCTTGAAGTTTAAGCATGACTTTGAAGAAAACGTTTGAGGTTAAAAAATGATCATTTAGAGCACAGCTATTTAAACAGCAGTTTGTTTAGGCACAATACGGTAAGGCTGTAATCGTAATGAAAATATTCAGACATTTAAATATACTTATATTATAATAAGAATTAATTATAGGGAGCTGATTATAAAACATAACAAGGAACCCCAAAGACACAAACGATCTCTTCAAGAACTGGTAAGCAAGAACGTCGGTGCTTGAAAAAGTAATATCTAAGCTGCACGTAATTAAGCTTAAAAGTACACCCTAAACTAATAAATAAATAAATAAATAAATGAAAAGGCAAGCACATTTGGACATCTAAGAAACAGTCTTAACTCCTGCCAGTTTTGTTACACTTAAAGATATCTCAGAACATGTTCATAACACAAGAAAGAGTAAAATCTCTGAATTTTATAGATGTTCCAGGGCTTTCTTTCACAAGTGTGAAGATGGCTATTGCAAAGTGGCATCTGCATTAACAAATCTCTTAAGCTAATGAGGCTACCAACACCATCTGTAAAGGAGTTCTGCCAGTAAAAAGATGAAAGCAGGTTATATTTTTTTTCTTCTCTTCAGACTCTAAAGGAAAGCTCCATCTCCAAAATTCAGTATTATTCTCATCATTTCTTAGTCTATTCATCCCCTCAGCTCTTTTAAGGATGGAAGCAGTGACCAGGATACAAAGGATGAAGGATCCTGAAAGTAGCACCAAAAAGAAACAGCCAAAGGGCAGAATGCCGTTTTTTCCCATTTTTTGTCATCACTAAAACTTCAGTATCCAAGACAAGACAGGCAAAGGTATGAGGATCTTCCCCTTCTAAATAGCTTCCCAAATTAATTCAATTTTGTTTGATTTTAATGGGATCCTGAAGAGGTATTTATAGCCTCAACTGGAACAGCTTCTTTCATTAAATACCAAAATGGTTTTGAATATATATTTCTACAGAAAAAAGAATACATTAAACTTGGTTAAATGAGAAATGTTTATGTTCTTACTATTCAGTATATTTTGTGTCTCAAGATAGTTTTTTGCAAGACTTCTGTGTAGCAAATGAATTTATACACTTTCTTTGATTTCAGGACCCTTATTTAAATATTTACCTTTTTCCCCATTTTTAACTGTTTAGGTTACCTCTGATTAAAAAGCAGGACATACCTAGCCATGAGCCGTCTAGCCATTTCCACAAATGAATGCAGTATGAATTCTCTCTGATGGCTTACAATTGAAAATTTTTCACTTTGAATATAACAACTTTGGCTTTAATTAGAAAACATTATTCATACTTGTAGGGAGCTAAATATGAAGAATATGCTTGAGAGAGAAGGACATGAAAATATGGCAGCTGATGAAAATCGTTTTCGTAGTCAGTTTCTGTTTTCTTTTCTCATTGTGTTTTTTCCTTAGTAAGACAAGGATTTAGTAGTGTTGTGATTGCTTTGCTTCCCCTACATTATATTGCAGTTTAACATAGGGTGGAGAACCCATACTGAAAGAACAGTGTCAGGCAATATCAAACGCTGCTTCTTGCATGTTTTCCATAGAGTTGCCTCATGAAAAGGTCCTGCTTTATCAAATTTTCAAGGAAACAACCACGGTCTCTGATTTGACCTTTAAAGTGTTGTTCTGTCCTTTAGTTCCATCATTTGTTATATCAAGGCTGACTCAGTCAACCAAGCCACTGCAGAAGCGACCTTGCTTTCACAGCTCGAAGTACCCAGCAATGCAAATTAACCACAAAGTCCAAAAAAGTTGTTATTCTCTTAACCCACATTGAACTGCATACCAGGAGTGAGGGTCTTACTTGGGATTTTGCTTGTAAAAATCATACAATTCAAAAGCTCTTACTTTTGCAGTCCCCCATGAGAAAATGGAATATACAAAAAAAGGAAAAAACATCAGGAAAGATTTGTTACTGATTATCTGAATAGTCCTTGCCCTGTGTGGGTACCATGCATACTAAACTTTGATGTGAGGCTCAAGCTAGTTCCTCTGAAGGGGTCTAACAGTTATCACATATTGGCCTCACCGATTACTACTGGATATTTTCTTCCAAGCTCAGTGCTTGGCTTAAAAAAAGGAGCTCACACAGGACATCATTATACTGCACTGCTGTCAAGTTCAGAGATGCTGAAAAGACTGCAGGAAGCAAGGCTTTTCTTCGTGCGGTGGGGCTGGAAAGAAAAGTGGGCTCGGGTGGAGGTTAGGGCAGCCGACAAGGCTCTCTGAGAAAAGCTTAGGCTGAGCGCTGCCATTCAAAACAGGATGCAAAGTCTCTGAGACCTTATACTAATGTAAGCCTTCAAAACTGAAGAACTTAGCCAAAGTGGAACAGAAGTACTAAGAATACATACTCCCTGGAGAGTCTTGGACTGAACCTGCCCTCTTTTTGATGGAGTTTTGCCCCAGTCCCCCAGTTGCATTATTATACTAATATCAAGCCACACTCTCAAATCACAGCTTGCTGCCCTTCTGCAATATCTCTGATTGTTAAGGATCCTGACCGATGAAGCTTTTCTTACAAAGTTTAAATAGAAACACCAACAATCCCCTTTGAAATGCAAAATGGTAAGTTTGAAATGTGTTTCTGAAAACAACATGGAAAACCTTTAATCTACCTAAAAAGGAAAATAATTCCTACCAAAGGCTGTCCTCTCCTATACAGTCATTCTTTTGGTATCTAACGGTAATTCTTGATTCATAAAATTATTTTTAATTCATTCACTTACATTTAACTGAAGGCTGTTGATGTGGAACAAAGGGTCTAGGATCTACTATAGCATCAGAAGGAAAATACAGAAGAGGAATAGAGTTCATAGTCCACAGCCAAGTCTAAAATCTCATGTGCTTTTAAATGACCAAGTGACATCATTTCATGTAGTAACAGCGACTGCAGTGGAAAGAATCCTCCAGCAGTTCAATCTGTTCTCTCCAAAAAGATTAACTGTTGCACCTTTCAGAATGAGACAGGTTTTTTTTCTTGAAATAGCAAAGATCGCAATTATTTCTGCAAAACCTCCCGTATTTTATGCACACACATTTTTTCAGTTGTGCAAAATGGACAGTCAGATATAAGAAAATATGCAAATGGAATGGATCATAAAATTATTCTAGTATTTCTAAGAACAAAACTCTTTATTTCTGTTGCTAAGCAAATTAAAGCAAAGAACAAGGTGGCTGCTGCAGGAGCAATAAGAACATACCATTGCACTGTTCACAGCCATGTTTGTGCATCACTTGATTATTACAAAAAAACGTAAGTAGAGTTTTTTCCCAAGATTAACCCATCGTTAAAATGGTGAATTTTGTAATCAGGAAAAAAGTTTTCTATAATTCCTATATGTTAACTTCTCTTTCAACCGTGAAAACATTGAAAGTTTTTCTTGAAAGATACATTTCTGATGTCTCAGATTACAGAAATATCAAAATATTCCCAGTAATTTTTCACTTCCACACACTTAACGTGGGAATAATCTATTTTCTGCTTCATTATTTTTAAGACAGCAATGAACTCACACAAGGAAATTTTGGAAAATAGGAAAAACCCTACTGTTGACAATGAATAAACATTCATAGCTTGTAAAAACAAAAAACTTGTAGCTAATTTTAAAAAATGCTAATAAACCTCAAACTTTAAGACACTGTTCTGGTTACAAAACTTAAAAAAAGAAAAAGTGGAATAAAGGTGAAGATACAAAAACAACATAAATAATTATCATTTTATCTTGAAGGAAATGTGAAGAAATTTTTCATTTTTTTGTATTCATTAAAATAGTAACAGAATTCAGCTTGAATGACTCAAACTTTGAGGTACGCCATTACAAGCCGTTGCTTTTTACAGCTTAAGCACTCAGGAACGAAACTGTTCAGGTGCCACAAACTATTTTGTACGTCAAGTAGGATTCCCCTGTTGTTCTTCATAGCTGACAAAATCGACGGGCTGAGATTTTTCTTGTATTCCTTTCGCAGGATGCTGAAACTTAGTCAGACAATCTTAATATTAGAACAATTTCACTTACACTGGCTGAAGCCAGTGTACCTTCACTTAAGAGCAAGGTCGTAAATGGCCAGAGATGCAAATCCTACCTAAAAAGAGATCTTCTCACAGGAGGAAAATGGAAAGGACTGGAAAGAGACTCAGGTACTCTCAAGTAAGTGACTGTACAAATTTTGTAAAGTCCGTGACTGTATACAAGTTAGATTAAACTGAGTCACCACTTTCAAGAAAAGTATCTTGCCTTTACAGGACATGATTAATCTATTGAGCAGTCTAACTTGACCAAAAGCTTGAATATAGACTGGCAATGTGAAAGGCTGAGATTTAATACTTGTAGAAGTTACTGTTGCATTGCAATTTCAAATGCAACAGTAGAAAAAATATACTTATGCTATAAAAAAAATCAACCAGATTGTAGAACGACGGCTCGTAATGATAGTCCTTAGGCTGAAACCCAAAATAAAGTTAACTCTTACTGTGCCTTTGAAAGGTTTTATGGAATTGCTAAGAAAAAGCGTAGTGAACCATACTACAGTGGATAACCGTTATCATTTAAACAGTGTGTTAAAGGTTGTAACAATGTTGACACAGTAAGAAACAACGATATGTCTCTGGAATGACTCTCAAAATATGATGTTATCCTTTTTTTGTGGTGTTGCTTTTTTTTCCTGTGGTTGCCTTCCTATCCACCCAAAAGACACAGAAAACTGCCAGCGGTCTCAGATGCTGGGATGCTCCTCCTTATAAGGCTTAACATATTCTAAAGAACATGGTCTGTCTTCACCTCAGACATCTCTGTGCTGCTGCAATACGGAAAAAATAGCAAGCAACCTTCAGGATGGCCTAAAACAGAGAAAATTTTGTCCCTGAAAGGACATTACGTTAAAAAAACCCAATTATTTTCTGTTCACCTAAACTAACGTTATTTGTTTACTCTTGTGTAAGGCTACCTGCATCCAATCGGTAACAGCTCTGATGCAGTGCTATTTCTATAGTTATAAGCAAAAACATGGTTAGGAGAGCTTTCAGTCACCAGGGCCCTCTGACAAGGAGCAGCCTGCACAATATTAATCCAAATTTAAGTGCTACATCCAAACTGCCTGCTGAAAGCGGTCGTCGTTCCACGCTGAGGGATGAGACCACCGTCAGTGGTGAGTTCTATGAACTTCTCCATTCTGCCTCCGAAGTCCCTGAAACTTCAGTCCAGCCTTGCTCCCTTTTAAGTATGCTGTGCGTCTTAAAACCTGATGTTGTTTTTCCCCTGAAACAAATAAAGTTGAAGCATTCTAGAAAACTACAACATGGGTTTGCACATCAGTGACAACTTCCTCTTTTTCAATAGAAAATGGGTTTGCAGAAATCATTGTCGTCATGTGGAACCTGTAATTCCAGCCTTGCATTGCTTCCCTACAGTGGCTGCTCTTTAATGGTTGGAAAATATTAGAGCAGAAAGCGCATGTCTGGAGTTTTGAACAAAATAGGTGTCTGTCTCTTGGATTTGGTGCTTGCAGAGGATTTTTACGGAGTTTATACACACACAGAAGCGCAGAAGGCTGTGGCATCCTCCTGCACACAGGCAGATGCTTTGATCCATCACGCTTCAGTCTTTGATTAAAGGCTTTGGGAATTTGCAGGTGTTCAATTAGTCACCAGAGGGAGCCCATATTATTTCATAAACACAACAACAACTAAAAAGCAAAAGAGGGGAGATAACTTTTAGGGTGACAGAGTGACAGAATCGCTGTGTTTCACACAAACGCCCATGTTCCCCCCCACTCCTTGACAATCAGACACCAATAGTTTGTTATCCAGTGCAGGGTGGATTTTTCAGCCACAAAAATATAAAGTGAATTTTGAGGAGGATGAGCACAAGCCCTCTTCTTCTGGGGCTATAAATGATCTTTTTGCTCCTGTATTAAAGGGTGCTGGCAAGGGATCCAAGATGCTAATGGACAATAATATAGTTCAGATGCTGGTACAGCAAAATGCCAATTATCACAGAGCCACTTGTGTGACACCAAATGTGCCAGGATAATCAAAGGCAGTAGAAAGAAACATGAGTTTAGGCAGTTTATCTATTAATCTGTTATAAGAGAATGTTGAGATAATGCAAGATTTTATAAAAGGGGTTTTCACTGGGGTTTTTCTCATGGCAATAGCCACTATCATGTGGGAAACCTACCCTTCTGTGAACTGCAAGTATGCTTTTTCTCCTTATACTAACTAGCAACTCTCTCACTCCTCAGCTTCTGATTTCCTTCCTCACCTTATCAACAAAAGGAAAAATTTACTAAAAGTGGTATCTTTTGTGTGTGCTGTATCTCTAACAACTCACTGACCCTATTCGGATATCTTCCTTAGCTATTCACCAGGAAAATGGCCTCAAATATACCACGTTTCACTTGGCAGTGTTTGCTGTTAGTATCCTCTGCGGAGAATTCTCTGTTTTGCCAATAAAGTGAAGGGAAAATAAAAAAGAGTTAATTTAGTACTTTTCTAAATCTCATTTATAGAATCGCAATGGTAAAATAACTATGCTTTTGAATTCAGTGGAAGTTTTTATATTCAGATCTTATCTGCTTCGTATGGTAGGATAGACATTCAAGTCAGCCTTTGAGGGAACCCTGTCATTGTTATAGCCTATACACATTTTCCTGTTTTCACATATTAATTCTCCTGCAGCCATCTACAAATGATCACAGTAGTTCGGAAGTCTTTGTTTTTCAGAAGTGAATCATTGGTAGTGGAGCTGTCTTCCTGCCTAATAGCAGATATCACCCTATCTGTGCCTTCACCCTTTAATTGCAAGGCAATTAAATTCCCCACCATTTGCAATATCTGCGTCCAGAATGAGTCATCGCTTCACATCACCTTTTAATTTTTCTTGCTTTTGCTGTGTGCTCAGCAAGATGTTGCTTAATATTTCTCTGTCCCCATGGAGCTGGAGCTTTCTCCCTTAATTGTTATTTTTCTAAGCTTTACACTTTAGCTGGTCAAAGTTTTCTCGCATTGTTGCATGAAAAAAAATTATAATAAAATGCCTGTTTCTCACCACAACACTATAATTTTGGGATGTGTCCAATGACACCACATGTAAAGGATAAAGTATGTCTGTGACTGATAAGCACAGATTTTAAGAAAAAATATTCCATCTCCCACAAGGCTGGTACAGAATATCCAGCATTTAATTTCAGATAGGATCTCAAGCATTTGAAGAAACGTTGTTGCATACTAAGAAGGAAATGGTCTGAAATGGTTGGGGTGTGACATATAACCAGATATGTGCGGATGCTGTCACAATGACTATAGACTGGCTTTATCAAAGCGGGCTTTATAGCACAGCTACGGTGAAGCTGCACACTTTATTTGCCAGCATGACCAGGCAGAGACTTTATGGTACTGATGATGTCTTTGCAACTTGATCAGTTGCTGCTGTGCTCTGATGCCAGTTTTTACTAATAGACCTGATGCCAGAGGTATCAGCGGGATGATCACACGAACAACAATTAGTTTTCCTCCCGGGCTCTGCCCTCCATGTCCTTACATTAGAGATGGGATACAAGTATGTAGTAAGATATATTTGTGTTGCCCTTATCCAAGCGAGGGTCTTTCCTTAGTGTTCGGTGAAAAGTAAATCCCCTTTTCTCAGACTGAAGTGACTGGATTCAAATATAAAAGTACCAATGAAGGGAGGTGGGGGGAGAAAAGGAGCTTCTCCTTTTCACACCAGCCATTTGCTAACAGCAAGCTTACCAGGTTAGCACAACGTAGAGAGAGCAGATTGAAGGACAGTTCTGGATTCCCCCTCTTTCAGACTTTGGGAAGGTTTGGCATTTGCTTGTATCAAGCAAAATATTTACAGCTTTAGTAACTTGCACGCAGTTTCTCTGGCTTCCAGATGGGCCACCAGGTTTCCTTCACTTTGAAGTCTTGTTCCCCAAATCCCCACGTTTTACAGTCTATTGTGCTGGGATGAAGAGCTTTCCTGGTGAGCCTCCTGCCCAGTTTCCTCTGCAATGAGACGCTCAGTGCAGAATTATATGTACTTTCTTCAAATCTTTTGGCTTACTAGAGTTTGTGATCTACCTGTGATATCTGGGGGTTTTTTAATTCCATTTCTCTCAGCTATGATGTACAGGCTTATTATCGTTAAGAGAATAAGTCCTGTACAAGGGCCTTCACTTTCACTTCAGTTTTATATAACTTTTGTGTTAAAGTATTCATTTTAAAACTAAACAATCTTGGCCGCCACGCCTGTAGATACATGTGAATTTTTTTGTTTTTGCTGTTTTTGTTTTTCCTTAAAGTATCTCATTTAACCTACACACTTCTTTGGAAGGGTAATGTTGAATTAAGAGGCGTATAATTGATCTGGGAGGTAAACTTATTATAGACAGGGAGTAGATCAGATGCTGATAACTTTATTCATAAAAAATAACAATTAGCTATGCTGACAGAGCCACTATGTTAGGGGGACCACTCACAGTGTATAAGTTATCAGGATCGTTTATCACACGGTGTATTCTAGTATGACAGGTATTATTATGAGTAATAATATATCAATAACTACAACAATAATAATAATCATGGTGTTATAATGTATGGTTGGCCTCACGCAATTTGCAAATGTTTCAGAAGGTGTAAAACCACAGACAATACCCAGAACTGCCAATACACAATGCAAATATATAACAAGAACCAGCTCGTCCCTGAAGTCCTTGTGGCCCATTTTGGAGGGCAGTCGAAGTGACATGGAAGTTTAGTGGCAGAGGCAAAAATAAAATCTAGATTTCCTTTTCTCGATTGTCTCTGCATTGGGCCATATCACCTTTTCTAAGAGGTCTCTGACCCCTGAAATATTTGTTTTTCCTAAGCTCTTCTTATATTACTCTCTGTAGGTTCTGCAAAAATAAGGACATTGATTTCTCTGAAAACAGCTCAAAACAATATTTAAGCTTCTTTTTGATTCCTACCAGACCCTAAGCAGTCCCCTCCTCTAACTAAAGCTGGGGGCGGGGGGGCGGGGAGGAGACAGGGAATTGTTGAATACATTATTTTTTCTTAAATCTTGCAATTAATAGATTTTGTATATTAAAAACTCAGCCAGGCTTACACAATCCCATCAGTTAATGTAGTTTATGTATCTCCATTAGCATGCTTGCTCACTCAGCAACCTTCTACCATATTTCCTTTAGTATCAAGTATATTGCTAACCTTTGCCAGGATACTACTGAATTAAGGTTATTAGCTGCCCTTGCTGTTTTTTTTTTTCTAAAGTTTTTTTGGCTTTAGAGTCTCCTAATCAACTGTTTAAAAGTTATTTCACTGCAGTCTTCTGTGGTGGTATTTGCTGCTTTTAAATACACTTTTTCTTTCCTGAATAGTCAGCACATCTCCACCTCAGAGCAATATATACTCCAAAGAGTGCTAGTGGCCAAACTTTGCAACGCTTTTGAGGGCTCCACAAGATGATAAACTGAATATAGCAGAGTATGTGAACTCTTGCAACTCCTGGCTATATAAATTATAATGAAGTGGGAGATGTGCTGATTATCACATAATACAGATGCATTATGTACAAAATAGGCACCAAGAGGAAAGAACGTGCTTTGGTTTTATCACTCACTATTATGAGAACGAAAGGACCCGGGTATGCGTAATTATAAACTGCAAATGTCATGCCTCCTCCCCTCCTTCCATCATCCAGAAAAAACAGCCCATTAAGAAAAGAAGCAATACCCTGGGTCTTGTTTATTAGCCACATGACATCAGAGAGCAAAAAGCTCACACCTACTGTCTGCAGTAAAAGAGCTTTTATATTTATCTCAGGAGTTAAATTCTGATTTTACTTCTCATGGGACTCAAGAAAAGAAGAAACGTAATTAATCTAGCAAAGGATAAATATCCACTCCTGGTCAACAGCAGCTGCTTCTAAAGTAAACGCAAGAAATACAAAGCAAAGTTTGAGGGACTGAATGAAGCAAAGAATCTTTCTTGACACTGATAAGAAATCCTCAGATTTCAATTAAACCACCTCTAACTAGACCAAAAAGCTGTAAACCTCATGGCTTTTCCATCCTATTTCTGTTTCCTTCTTTTAGCATCTCTTTCTACATCTGTGAAATCGAGAAGTGGTGATTTCCAGAGGCGATGAGCATTCAGAGCCATCACTAAGTCTGAAAAAACCCTCCACTCAGCATACTCTGAGCTCACTCTCCACCCTTGAACGCAACCTTTTACAGACATAATCCTTATGAGGTGTGCCCTTTTCTTATTCTACTGCTCTAATTGTTTCAGTTTGCTTCCAAAAGCAGGTGGAAATCCAATGTCTGCACATCTCTGTTGTGCACAGTCTCCTAGCAAAGATGTGGTTCACTTGCCTACTCATGTAAGCTACTCACTGCCATGCTTTGTTTTAGCTTTCAATTTCATAATATTTTCTTTCTTACTTTTGTCTTCCAAGACATTTAAAGAACCTCTTATGTTTATCTTCATATTCTTCAGCAGTACCGCTTCATTATTCCCATTTGTACATTCAATGCCCTCTTTATAGTCCCTCTGTTTCTTCACATAAAATTCTAACAATACTGCAGATCTTTTTTTTCCTGTAATTTTTAAAGATCTGTTTTGCTTTCATTTAACTTAGAAGATATTTCAGTCATCCAAACTGAAGTTTAATGCTTGGTTTTACATAATGGCATATTCTCCTTCTAAGCTTGCTCTACCACCTCCTAAACCTAGAGTTAATTTTATCAACATTATCTCCTTCCAAGAAGCACCGCATGTTTATATCGCTTATTAAATGGTCAACGGTGTTAAATGTGACTGTTTAAAAGTTTAATTAACCTGACTTTCTGTTCAAAATGCCATCCAACAAGTGACATTTGAAACTGTATAATAACAATAAATAATAATAATGATGATGAATAATTCCTTAAATAGTCTCTAAGAGTCCCTTTTATCACAGCCTGTTCATTTGACTTTACAGGTGTTATCCACTTTTCGGTGACTCTTGAACATAGTGGTTTTCCCCCTTTTATCCCTTGATCCTTAGATGTAACAATTCATTTGCAGCAAATTGAAGTCCTCAGTTGTTACTTGATTTTAGATCACTGAGAACACCCTGCCACCTTGGATTGAAGGATGATGAATATTTTCTGTAATGTTACTCAATGTCCAATAAATCAGGCCAAACCCTCTCTTAAAATTCTCTAAGAGGGTGCAGAAACGATGCTTCATTTACCTTTATCTTTTCCTTCTCCCTGTTGCCCTAGGGAATGTAAGGAAAACTGAATGCTGATTAAGGTATAACAAATCCAACAAAATAGAAATTTCTAACAGAAATTATCAAAGATCTCAGATCTCAACAGGCAAAAATCAGCATAATTTCACAGAAGCAATATTGAGAAATAGATTTACACTGGCTGAGGATGCAGCTCCAGGTTCATAGTGTGGTTTGTAAGCAATGAAAGACATTACATTGCAAACA
Source organism: Phalacrocorax carbo (assembly GCF_963921805.1). NCBI lineage: Eukaryota > Metazoa > Chordata > Aves > Suliformes > Phalacrocoracidae > Phalacrocorax > Phalacrocorax carbo. Next base: position 5,385,128 of record NC_087516.1, on the reverse strand, counting down.
TGCATTTCTGGGTGTCTGGCTTATTTCTTCAGTGAGTTTTGAACCTGTTGACTAATTCCACCCAAATTTAAAAGACAGTAGAGTTTGCAAATAAAATGACATACTATAAATCTTTCTTTTATTTTTTTTGTTTTTCCTTTTTGAGAGTAGAACTACCCTATTGACTCCTCCAGTAAGGATGAAGTTGAGCTCAATCTTTATTAGAAAACAGAGTATGTACTTTCATGTGTGACATGATGCCCAGGAAAAGGAAGCATTAGCTGGAATTTGAAGGCCACTGGGCAGCTCAGCCACAAAGCAATACAAACCCAGGCTTTATTAGTCCCATGCTTTGGATACAATGTGCATAATTTAAGTGTCATGTAATTGTAGTAACCCCTGTCTTTGAGTATGTAGTGATTAAAATTCTTAAATGTATATTTCCTGGGCTTCATAGAGCTACAGCTGCCAACGAATCTGAGAGCACTCAGGTTCCCTGAATTCAGGCCCCAAGGATCCTGAATTGGGTACTCACAAAATGAACATAAGTAATTACAAGGTGCATTTTTGTCCTATTTTGAGTGGAAAATTATTTGCATATTTCATAAAACATTTTCAACCAAGGTCTTCTGTGGCAATGTACAAAATAATTTTTCCACACTTAGAATATTTACGGTACTAATAAAGAAGAAAGTATATTTGATGAGAGAGCTTTGCAAAGAGTCATTGAGCACTCATCTCCAATTTGTGTTTTTGACCCTTTCCCACAGTGTTAGCAGAGGCTCTTGACCAAACTCTCGGAAGAAACAAATGATTATTGCTTCCTTCAGCTGAAATATGACAATTCACACAAGCTCCCTTCATGTCAGTGAAAGAAGGACAGAAGGAACAGAATTGGAGCCCTAAGAACACCGGCAGAGTGGAAATGTCACACACACAAGAGACATTAATTAAAACCTGTAAAACTTAGACTTTCATGTCATGGGAAAAGTTGGTGGGTGGAAAAATCTGTTCTAAATCAGGATGAAATGTTTTATAGGACTTCTGCTTATTTGATACTATTTCTTGGGATACAGTTCTAATCATGGATTCTTTGCTATGATGTATAATGTCAAGGCATTTCACAGAAGTATGGCATCATGCTAGGGTATGTTAGTCATGTAACACTGACTCCAAGCTAAAATGATTATAGTTTTCCTCTTAGTAGTACACCGTTAATCAGAACATTTAAGGAAGGTGGGGTTTTTGTTCATAACGCTTTGCAAGAGAGAGGAGGACAAGGAAAATGAGTATTTGTCCTGACTACAGGGTGCCCAATGTCTTGTGTGAGTAATTAATCTGGGATAATAAACACAACGGTAACAGCAACGGCAAGAGAAAGCAGGAGGATGCAGATGGTTTCATTTCACAGTGCCTTGAGCCCAGATTCTTTACACTATGTGGTAGTTTCCCTTAATCACTTTAAAGGTTCTATGAAACCATATGAAGTAGAATAAAAGAATCATAAACAGACCTTTTTCAATAACTACATTAAGACTACCAACTATATTAAGACTAGCAAATGACGATAGCTATATAAATATAATATCAGAAGTATTTAGTTTAACTTAGCACATGTATTCGTTGTTCTGCCAATACTTCCACTTCTGCTGGTAAATTACTCTCTTCAGCAATAAAATACTGCCTTAGCACTAGAGGAGATGTCTTCCACCTTTTCCAGACATCCAACAGCTTGTGGGTGGGTTTTTGGGAAAACGCTGCCTGCAAGAGTTCACATTTAGCACCCGAAGGATCTGATATCAGACCTGCTAATGTTGGATGAACCCTGTATAACTGGAGGATTCTGGGCTCAGCAATACCGACAATAGGAGATAATGCAGTCACACAGATGAGGGACCAGACTGAGCTACTGGAATTAGCTCTTTTGTGTTAACACAGGTGATAGGAAAAGGTCCCAGGCTTAGCCATTCCATTGCTAGCTGGCTGATAATTCCAGATTTACTGTCTTCCATACGCTACGCAGTGCACAAAACAGTGCGGAGTGTACCTGGGGATTGTCTTGGTTACACGTCATCATGCATTCAGCGCACCAGCTCGCACCAGTACTGAGTAGCTCAACTTATTGTAGCTCCCTACTTACAGGAACCTGGGGAGGGAGAAAAGAAAAACAAAGCACTCCAGCTCACTGTATTTTCAGGTCTAATGGTGCTTGAAAAAATATCTTGACTTCTAATTTTTTTTTGGTATTACATTCTGGGTGTTTCATTTGTATCTTGCCTAGTAAATAGAATTATTACTATATAAGTGCAAGGTATTATTACTACTCATGCAGCAGCCTGTACACAGTGTGTTGTTTCATTAAAATTCAGGCCTAGATGGCTGCTGAGTGTTGGAAAGTGCATTACCAATATAACTGAATTGATTTTGTTGAACCCGTTGAAGGTGAAAGCATTGGGCATAATTTGTCTAGATTTGAGAAAAAAGCCCATTTGATACTTTACCACACAACAGATCCATTTATAAAGCCAGACAGCATAATGCAGACAGAGTAAACAATGTCCTGAAAAACAGACACAAAGGTTAGTTAAAGGAGAACACATAGAACAAAATCTGATTACATGCAGGTTGTTACAAAAAGAAGTATTAAAATCATTCTTAGTTTTGTCTTTTTAAGGACTGTTCCAAAGCTTATTAATCTCAGTACATTATGCTTAATTCTCCCCAGTTTACCAAAGATGAGATGCTGGATGTATGCACTAACCTTTGAAGGTTGGTTCTGGGAATGCATTTCCTAGAAAATATGAAAGATGATACTTTACTTTAACCCACTGCAGACATCCATCAGGACCACCGGAATACAGCTTATTCCATTTTGTCATTGCTCGGCACAGAGAGAAGAGACCGGATAAAATAAAAGTCTTTCCTGACAATTTTTCAGAATCACATAGTAAACCAGTATCTGCTGGTGAGGTGCAAACCCAAAGAAGTAATTTCCCAACGGGTGTCTACAAAGCACATCTCTGCACATTTCTGGGTCAGCTGCAAGCAGAACTGCTGAAGGTACAACTGACTGGTAGGAATATTTCCTGCCTAGTTTCAGGACTATCTAGAGTAATTTGTGAATACATTAATGGTGTCTTATTATTTTTGTCCTATTGGAGACAAAACGTATGTTAACTATTAAAAAAAAATAATATTTCAGGAAATAGTTTAAAAAGTGTTATTTCATATTTTTGGGTTGTGAACTGTGAATAAAGATCAGCTATCCTTGACCTACATGGCTGATGAAAAACTAAGTGGGAGGATGAATTCTGATAGAGAGATATGATGTTGAGAAAAGAAAGGAGTAAGTAGAATAATGTGTCTGGGATTGTAACTAATTCAGAAATAAGTCATGGACTGAAGTGTAACCAGGGACTAGAATATAAATAGGCTGAGCTGAACAATGGGAGTCTGGAGTGAAAGCAAAGTGACAGGGTCAGTAATGGAAGGAAATGCAAATGAACTCCAGAGCAGGATAAATGGATGGATAAGAGGTAATTTCAGGGGTGTTACAGATCTGTGGAAATATAATAATGAGAAACGCAGCATCAACACCAGGAAAATGCAATTTTTTTGGCCATCATTTTGTTACGACCAGAAGTTAATTTTAAGTCAGCTTTTCATCCATCCATACAGGATCTTATGGACACCTTGAGCATCTTACGGCAGGGGATTATACTCATTATTTGTTTCATGTCTATATTTCACCTACGTTTCACCTCCTTGTGGCTATCTCATTTTCCAGTTTTTTAAATGCTGTGACACATACTAAAGAGATATTTGGTCCTGTTGTTCAGTTAGAACAATTTGGATGTGAGGTGATGCAGCAGAAAGTTCTGGAGACGTGATCTCTCCAGTCTTCATCATGATGTAGGGGTTAGGACCATACTTATATAAGCATACCTTTAGTCAGCCCAGCTACTTATTTCCAACGTGTTCTTAAAAATTTCTAAACCACCTATGATGACACTATAGAGCACATCAGTGGGTATATAATTGTGTCAGATAATGCTCTGACATACCCTGATGATATCAGGACTGAGGTCTATATTTCAGCAGCCTGAACCTCAATTAAAAACCAGACTATTATGGTCATCCTGTCAGAATAGTTTCCTGGCAAAGGTAGGAAACTGAGTCACAAAAGAGTGAAATAATTTACTCTGTGTTGTTCAGATACTCTGTATTAGGAGCTGGATCCAGATAGCATGGCCCTCGGATCTCAGCCAAGTGTGGAACACTTTCAGGGAAAAAGCACCATGAATCCTTTTATATGTCCTGCCGTTAACATTAACAATCCCTCCATTATGCAGAAAGACTCAATGAATTTTGTTATCAAATTGTAATTTAACTTTAGAAAATGAAATAAAGTTCAGAATAAAATTATGAATGGCACAAGTAAGATTTTTGCCTACCTGGGATATTCTGTTCTCACCAAATTTTCATAGGGTCACAGAATCATAGAATCATTAAGGTTGGAAAAGACCTCTAGGATCATCAAGTCCAACTGTCAACCCAACACCCCCAGGCCTCCTAAAACATGCCCTGAAGTGACACATCTACACATCTTTTAAACACCCCCAGGGATGGTGACTCTCCCACCTCTCTGGGCAGCCTGTTACAATGCTTGAACCATTCTTTCCATAAAGAAACTTTTCCTAATATCCAACCCAAACCTCCCCTGACGCAGCCTGAGGCCGTTCCCTCTCGTCCTGTCACTGGTGACTTGGGAGCAGAGACCGACCCCCCCCTCACTCCAGCCCCTCTCAGGCAGCTGCAGAGAGCGAGAAGGGCTCCCCTCAGCCCCCTCTGCTCCAGGCTAAACCCCCCCAGCCCCCTCAGCCGCCCCCCAGCACACTTGTGCTCCAGACCCTGCCCCAGCCCCGCTGCCCTTCTCTGGACACGCTCCAGCCCCTCAAGGCCCTTCTTGTCCCGAGGGGCCCAAACCTGAGCCCAGCATTCGAGGTGGGGCCTCCCCAGGGCCGAGCACAGGGGCCCCATCCCTGCCCTGCCCCTGCTGGCCACACCAGGGCTGACACAAGCCCGGGGGCTGGTGGCCTCCTTGGCCACCTGGGCACTGCTGGCTCATTTTGGCCACCTTCCTATTCCCTAAAACCTGACAGGTTGGAGGTATTCAAGAATAAATAACAAGCTGCTGTACTTTCAATTTTACATATGCCTTGCATAGAAAAATCACATTATTTTGCAAAGAATAAATCCATTAGGATAATATATTTTAAATCTTCCCCCTGTGTGCCAGGACTGCCTTCCCCTCTAGTTTTGTAGCATTTATGAAGAGCTTTGTAAGTTCACTCCACATTATAAATGGTATGGCCATATCACATACGTGTTAATCACATACTCTGATACTTCCACAACGCAACAAAGCATCTCCCATTAGTCACAGGATGTGGGCAGAAAGTCAGATACACTTTCACTTTTGGAATGCTTTAAAGGCACATCAAGCTTAAGAGTGGAGAGAAACGGTGTGGTTCAGAGCATCATGATTTTTGTTAGTCAAGCTCCACAGCAGTTTGTAGTTTTCCTTAAACAAAACCTTCATGTTCAGATTGGGATGTTCAGGAGCAAGGGGGACTGGAAAGACCCCACACATTGTGATGCTTGTATCATGACATACTAGGAAAAGATGGATGAAATAAAAGATCTCTCTTCTCCTCAGAGAAGTAGGAGACTGGACGTGTTGTGAAACATAATTAATGGAATGGAACTAGTTAGGATGGGCAAAGAGGAGTCTTAGCTTGCAGGAATACATACAAAGCAGAAAGAGTTGTCAGACTTCCAAACATTATTGCATTCTCCCTTACCCCTCCAGGTTTTTGTTACTCCACCTGATGCTTCATCCTTCACGGAAAAGCTGTTTTAACAAGATGTGTGTATTTGTTTTCCATTTTAGTGAAGACTGATGACTCAGGATACATGGCCAGTGAAGGTGAGTTTAAGCTAAACTGCTTGACTTTGTGCTGAATCGCACATGCAGGCTGGTCTGTCAGCTCTGCTGGGAGGCCACAGCCTGCAGCAGACAGCCAGAGAAGCCAATATCTTCAGAGGCTCCAAGCAGATCTCTCAGAGCTTCCCTGGCCATACTCCTGCCCGCCTCAGGGAACACAGCTGAAATAAAGATTAAGGGCAAAACAAGAAGAAAAACAATAACAGTTTGATAACGTTTGTTCTCCTTTTACAGGTTGCTCATAACTCATAGATCTAGCACATCAAATCTGGAGTGGTTTTGTGTTTGTAAATCTGTTAACCAACTTAATATAGTTTAAAAATATATATAATAGCCCTTTGAAAATATTCTCTTGATATGGGATAGACTTAAGCCCTGAGGTAGGAAGCAGACACCCCTTATAAAAAGGGGCAAGAAACTTCACACGGTTGATTTACACAGATTTACATTGTTGTAAAGCTACCTCCTATGGATCCCCTTGGCAATATTGCCCACCAAATATTATTGTCTTTCAAATGTGGTAAATGGTGGCTTTTCAGAAAAATAATCCCTTGGCAGCATGACTTAGAGTAGAGGTTTTTCACTGTACGAAGGTTTGTCCCGAGGCTTTTTGACTATTTATTTGAACAAGCATACAGCTTGAAGATACTGCTGGAATAGTATCTTACTTCACGGTCCCTACCTTCCGCGTTTTCTAGGACTGTGTAGATAGACACAGCACCAGCCACCTTCCACATGTATTAAAAAGCAAGATTCAGTTTGGAATCAAGATGTGTGAATAAGCAAAAGTGTTGATGACTGTGATCAGACAGGTGTTCAAGAGATTTCACAAAAATTACCCAAGAGATCATTAGGACACTGAAACCCAGTTCCTAAAGTGAAGAATCACAGCAGCACTTCTGTAACCATCCTACTTTAACCTTCCTATTTGCTTGTCTCAATGTTTTACTTTGTAGCAGGGATTTTTGTTGTAGAATTAGCATGATTTTAATTAATTTTTGCAGCCATATGCAAGCTCCCAATTAAAGGCATTACCTCCTATCCATATGTTCTTAATTTTTATTATGTTCATTTTGTGCATTGCCAAGAGAGAGGAAGGTTAATCTACGCTCTGAGATGAAGCAAGCGCAGTCAACTTTCTGTCAGCCACAGGTGGGTTATCCAGCTGCTGCTAACAAAGTGTGGCAAACACATGGAAGTCAGCTCAAGTCTGGCAAAGCTTATTAGCTCCGATGTAGGCATGGCCTTACTGGTTCCAGACCTAACTTGAATGTCTCTATACCATGCTCTCAGGAATGGAAGGGATTTGTTAATGCTGGCCCTGACAGACCTGAGCTGGTTTTGCACAGCTCCATGAGGTTTTTTCTTCATTCTGAATACCCCAGCTCTTTGTACTCTAAAGATTTATTACTGTTGCGTTAATGTGACTGAGCTGTTTCTTGACCTGAGCTGTCACTATGAGTTATGGGACCCAAGCAGCGGGAGATTTATTCCTTGTGTTTTATTGGATGTTTGATGTTTTGGAAAGGGACGACTTCCATTGCCCCACTCTGAAAGGACTTTATGTTCACTTGCCTGAAGCCAGCTCTTCTAATTTGATGTAGTTTCATTGAAGTCAGTGGAGTTATGTCAGGAAATCAGGTTACGAGGGAGAATATTAAATGCCAAATACTTATTTCATATTATTCTTGATCTTTCATTCCCATCTTATATGCTGTTTCTACATTTGCTTTTCTAAGAAGACATATTCCAACCATTTCCTTGGAAGAAAAATGAAGAAAGAGTAATTCTTATAAATATGTATGAAATCACTTATTTTATATTATTTCATTTTGAATAAACTTTAACAAAGGAAAAAACAAATGGCACTGAATTCAATTAATGTTACATGGATTTTCTCCCTTATTTCTTTTAAAACTCAGGCATCTGTTTTAATAAAATGTTTCTGCTATAAAAAATACTAAACATAGTATTTTTATTTGGTGAGGTATTGACTTACACAGACTGTCAGTTTTCCAAGAATATAATCCATTTACAGTTTTGGCATAATATGCCTGTCCTATACTGCTTTTTTAAAGCTGCAGTACTAAATTAATACTTTTTTACTAAAATGGTTTTGATCCACTATAAACTTCACCTGAGGGAAAAGTGAACAAACATTGAACCAATAAACAAAAACAAACTTTTAAAATTCCTCTTGTCATTACCACAGAAAAGAAATATACTGAAGCATGCAATTTAGCAGTTCTCCTTCAGCACTGACAGGTAAGAAGAAAAATTGTTTAAAATTGTTTTAAAAAATCAATGTAAATGTAACACAAAAGAAAGAACTTCCTGTTCAAAACACTGGATTTCTTTGTAGTCTACAAAAGCCCAACCCATCAATAATGTAAAAGACCAATTTACATACTCCACGTAATGCGGGGGGTATAAGAAAGAAATAAGCAATTACTCTGTTGTCACCACAGCAGGTAGCTGAGAAGAGGGCAAGGAAAGAGGAAACAAACAGACGAGGCGTGTGATATTAGCCTGGGGACGTTCACCTTCCGTTCTGATGTACACTGTAAATAAACTCAAAGATAGGCTCATCTTTCAACACTGTAATTTCTCAAAATTGTATGTTTTGTGCACACATAGAGCTGAGACGAAGGAAACAATGTCTGACAATTTGCTGTTAATAGAGACTAGTGACCAGCTCCTGTTCAGAGCAGCAATGGTGGATCTATGAAACAACTCTCTGAAGCACCATGGTTCTTAGGGATATATCGACTGAACACGTCAGTGTTTCGTAAAACGCAAGTTCAAGCAGTCAACCTAGAGATCCAACAACTGGAGGAGATAAAAAGCAGGCAAATCTGGTATATCACCATATTAATGAGTATAGGAGGGATGCCTGCTTCAGCTGACCTTAGGGTAGACAGAAGCAAGTGTCAGTACAAAGAAGAGATGGCTATTAATTTTGAACTCCTCCAAAAGAAAAGGGAATGTAAGACTGACCTGCAATGAAGATTAACTCACAGCTGTAACAGATACACATGAATATTCTCAAGCTGTTTTAAACATCATTCAGCCTTCCATTCATCAATGCTCAAAAGTAATAAAGATTGCAAATCATCCAAGGGTTTAATATCATGTAGACAATCTGACTGTAGGAAGGACTTCAGCACCAAAGGACATAAAAGATGGATAAAAATTGAGTGCTGCTACCAATATACACCAGAAGGTTACCTTTATAATGCTTAATAGCATTCCAAGTTGGAACTGTGTCAGAGAGGAGGGAGAGCAAGAAGAACTGAACCTCTGGGAATTCATGAACTGATTGCCCTTTATAGTTGAGGGAAATCTATTTGCAGAAACAAATTGACCTTGCCAGCTAGATAGAGACACAGATGCTAAATGATGTAACCAGGCTCCAAATCTGCTGAATCACATGTAGCTCTTGCAGCAGTGAAGAAAATGGTGGAGGCTATTTTTACTAGGGAAAAGACACTTTTGATGAAGTAAAAGTGTCTCTATTGAATTCTCAGCAGATATCTAATGTAAATAATGAGTTTATGGAAGTCTATTGTTTAGTCCCATTACCTATTATTTATAACTTTATTAGATTATCTGTTCCCAGTGTCATGTTCACATGTTTGTATTAAAATACACATATATATCTTCACTTCTCATGGTACCAAAAGAACAATTACAGCTGTTGATGCTTACAAGAAAAAAAAGGAGCAGAAAAAGCAGAAATAGCCCCATCTGTAGAAGACATGAAACACACAAAGCACAGACCTAATCTATTCTTTAGCTTTTCATGTTTTTCGAGGACTTTTTTCCCAAATTAATCATGCTATATTAAACCTTGAATTTCCCCACTCTTCCAACAAAATCCCTTTTGCAGGAGAAATTAGCTCAAAATACCTAACAAATACCATTAATATTTCTAGTGAACTAAGGTTGCTGTGGATTGTAAAGGTTTAGACAAGCTCAAGGTGAGTCTGGACCAGTTAATAGTACAAAAATCCATTGACAATTGCTAAATGCAAAGCCAGTGGTGGTTTCTATGCAGGTTTCTGGGGCTGGAAGGATATTCATAGAAAGTTTAGTATAAACTGGTCCTGTTCCGTCACTTTTCCCTAGGCATCTGCTTTTATCTGCTACTGCAAACAGAGTTCTGGTTTAGATGGGCTTTTGGATGGGTCTAGAACAATTCTTATGTTTTTGTGACATCCAGGCTCAGGAAACATCAGTTTTCACACAGTGGTTTATGTTGACCTAGAGAAAAGGTTTTCTTTTCATGTGATGCATCTTAAAAGTCAAACTTAGAGTTTAATATTCCACATATCCAAAGCATTAATATGTATATCTTGTTCACTGCTGCACTGTGTCCTAGAACTTTGCAAATAAGGAGTTTCTCAATATATTCCTTGTTTGAAGGTACCTTTATTCAACATTTCTTTTTGTTTCAGTACCAAAGGCTGGCTTTGACTAACTGTAGAAGGGCAAAGCACAACCCAACTGAATCACAAATTCGGCTGCTTGCTGCAGCATCCCTCTTTCTCACTGCTTTTAGGGAAGGTCCAAAATTAGGTCAGAAAAACAGCTTAGTTTAGGTAGAGTCCAGAGAAGAAATTAACAACTATGTCCATTTACATCAGCTTCCACTGATTAAGCCTTGAGGTTTACAAACTGCATTTGTGTTTGCATTCTGATATTGGTTGAAGGAATTAATTTAAAGTCCCAAGTTATTAATACCATCAAGAAACATGATACCTTGTACCTGAAGGCACAAACCAAATGTCATTGCCTGGAATAGAGTCACAGCAATGCCTTCAAAGGCAAACTAGCTAGCTTGCATACAGATATCAGCCTAGCATGAGCCGTATGCAAACCAGTTTTGATTTCAAGACCCACCCAAGGACCTTCATAAACATGCAGAGGGCTGTTTTATCCTGGCCTACACTCGTATCTTACCTACACTGTTACCCTCATTCAAACTAGCTAGTTGAAGTGGCTGCAGAGCAGATGTAACCTGAGACAGAATTGGATACAACAGACAAGCAACACAAGAAAACAGTCAAACAATCCTTATTAGTGACAGTGAAATCAGGACAGACACAATTTAACTACTGCTGCATATCTTTGAGGACTTTGTTGAAGAGAAAAGTGTTCAGGTGGATTTAAAAGACAACTATGTGTAGGTAAATACTGGTGCAACCTCAAATATGCTTCTACTGAATTCTCTAAATACAGTAAAAATCAAAACTGACCAAACCTCAGGCAGATTCCTCTCTTCCTGGGAAGCTAATTGAATAGATGCATGCACCCTCCCCCCCATTCTCCTTACATCTCATTGTTTCAAATATTTCGATATTGCATTTCTAAAAGGAAAATGGAAAATTACAAAAGCATGTCAATAATATAATGAGTTATATTTATAAGCTTCTTCTTTGCCAAGTGACTCAGGGCACTATACAGACAATTAAAGTCAAATTATAATCACACAAAAATGTTATGAATGCATGTTATTAGCTAATTAGAAAAAAAATCTAAGCCCCAAAATTAGACTAAAAATAAACAAATGTAGCATCAGTAAAAGCAAACAGTAGAGCAAAACAACAAGTTGTTTGTCTTAGTGCTGTTTCAGGAAGTTTAATGATATTTTTATTAATTTTTATGATTTGTTTAACATGTGTTTTGTTGGGTTTTTTACCTTAAAAGACATGAGGCAGGATTTTCAGTCATCCTAAATCCTTATGAAATATTTATAACCTGAAACTTATCTGTGGATGGAATAGAGAACACTGACCCTAGGCAGCTGGGCTTTCTGCAACATGTGCCAAAGAATAGCTTGAAAAATCCCTCCTCTTCAATAGGGAATGACTTAAAGTTGTCAGCAAGAAGGACACATTCCCCTCCAGAATTTGTGGGTGAAAATCAGGGCTGCCGGCAATTATCTCTCTCCCTTCAAGACTAACATCCGGAATATTTTTCCTCCATCCATTAAAAAAAAAAAAATGGAGTCAGGCTTCATTGCTGCAACGTACAGACTGTAAATATTGACATTTTTGTTTTTGCTGTGGAGGTAATTTACTCTGCTTTCTGGTGAGTTCTCTTCTGAGAAAAGATTGATCTATATTTGGACCTTTTCCAGAAAAAGGTGAGAATCCAACCAAATCTTCTATTCATTTTTACAGATGGCCACACTATTCAGGTTATGTTATTTGAAAAGAAATTGTCCTGCATTTCGTATTGCAAAGAGCTTTGTGTTTCTGATTAGTGTTGGACAGACTCTCAGAACGTTCACTGAAGTCAGGCCTGAGGTATTTAGGCAGGGTGGGAGATGTATTTAAGCTAAGTTTGGGCATTGACAGCATCAATGCCTAACTCTAAGCTAATCACCTGAGAACTTCCCATTGTCAGGGGGAAGAAGTAAGAACTCTGAGTGCTCTTCACTGAAAAAAATGAACCTGCTTCAGTCCGTTTCTGAAAGGGACCCCCTGTTTATAAGATGGTCTACCAGGCCCAGTAAAACCTAATTCATTGATGAAATCCATGGTCACTTGTAGAGTATTAAACAATAAATATATATTTTAAAAAGGATGAAATTGGCATCAAGTGGTTATCTACTATGTCTTTGACTCCAACCCAAGTCAACTAAACGCTTACCATTTCTGACCAATATTTATCTACCCTGACCTTAAGTGTTTACAGTGATGGAAATGATGGAATTGTTTCAGATGATCTATTAACCATTTCACGATCCTTACCATGAGCCACTAGAACAGTTTTCCTCTGGTTCAACATAAACCTTCACAGAGGGAATTTAGGCCTATTGGTTTTTAACTCATCTGTGGCCATAGAGAAGAGTTAATTTCCTGGTCTGCAGCAACTCTTCTGTATATTTTAGTACAGCAACCATGCCTTCATTCGATCTTGTTGGTTGCTTTATAAGTGGAGACTTTTGTGTTAACAACCACAATTCAAAATATTTTTACTTTGTTAAAAACATGAAAAAGAAGGAAAATATATTGGACATTTTTACCCTTTAAATACTGAGGCTTTCAAAAATTTTGTCTGTTTTTTTTCCCTTCAGCCCAACAGATGTTACTAATGCCAGTTTGACAGTCCTCAAATACTTTACCTGTTCTTATCTGAAATAATAAAGAGTCAGTTTAGATGGTCTGTAGAACAGTTGTTCATAGCAAAGTTTTGTGTTCTTTTTTTTCCTTGAATGAAGCACACAAATGTGGGACAGCAATAAAGAGCTAAGATTTGAAATAAATTTTTACCTATGCTATTGTCTTTCACAGGAATGCTACAGTTTGGGTAAAGTGCTTTTTTTGTCTTTTCTTTTTGGCTGTTGCACTTTGAAAGATCTCAAATTCTTGTTGAGTAATGATACCATAAGTTTTAAATACCAGATCCTGAATATCCCCATGAGGTGGGAAGAGGAAGAGAATCAGACATATACTGCCTGATTACTCTCAAACTTTACTGGTTTTGGCTGGGACAGAGTTAATTTTCTTCACAGTAGCTCCTATGGTGCTACGTTTTGGATTTGTGACCAAGCCAGTGTTGATGTTTTACTTAGGTGATGTTTTAGCTATTGCTGAGCAGCGCTTACACAGCATCAAGGCCTTTTCTGCCCCTCACACTGCCCTGCCAGGGAGTGGGCTGGGGGCGCACAAGAGGCTGAGAGGGGACACAGCTGGGACAGCTGACCCCAACTGACCCCAGGGATCCCTACCATATTACATCATGCTCAGCAATAAAACCTGGGGGAAGAAGAAGGAATGGGGGGATGTTCAGAGTGAAGGCGTCTTGCCAAGTAACCGGTACGTGTTATGGGGTCCTGCTTTCCTAGCACAGGAAACTAAACACCTGCCGATGGGGATCGGTCAATGAATGCCTTATTTTGCTTTGCTTGTGCATGCAGTTTTTGCTTTACCTATTAAACTGTCTTTACCTCAATGCATGCTTTTTTGCACTTCTACCCTTTTGATTGTCTCCCCCATCCCGCTGTGGAGGGGGTGAGTGAAATGTGTAGGGCTGAGCCGCCTGCAGGGGTTAATGCACAACACAAACATACAGTAAGTACTGAGGAGTGGCAGTATCGTTGCACCGCAGGCAGAGGACAGTGCACTGACTGCAGCGATGTACATTTGATCCCGTGGCCAGGCACAATGCCATTTCAAACTCATCCTTGCTAGGAATCATGAAGTTCCACCACCATTATGTTATGTATCCCTAGCTTAATGAATACAGCCCTAGATGAAAAACAAAAAACAAGCAACCAACAAAAAACCCTAAACCTCAAAAAAAAACCCAGGGTCTTTCTGCTAAAATGGCTTAGGTTAATGTTTTCCTTCACAACTGGGGCCGCCTAAGAGCATGCACAGGATCCGTAATAGTGGTCGAAGTAACAAAATGATTGCTTTTGAAAGTGTGCCCATGCCTTGGTAATGTTTCAAAACACCTTTGTTTATCCCCAGTTACCATCATTAGAATCACCATCAATGTAAAGCTCTAGCGTCTAATTTCTTCCATCTGATTTATCCCAGGGTTCAAAAGAATGTATGAAGGCATGAAAATATGGGGAAGGAAAGATGACAGCTCCCTTTTAAATGCAACTTATTTCAGGTAAACCACTTGTGCTTTCACCATTTCAATGTTAAACATATACTTCACTTTAACAAGTAATCAGGCCCAAAGAGGGAGAAGTAACTAAAGCCAAAAGGGACAGAAAGAAAACATTTCAATAGCAGTTCTTTTCCTTTTCCATTTTTTTCTCCTTTCTTCCTGGATGAAACCAATTTCATTTTCTGAGCCTGAAATTACATTGTAATCTCAAAGCCATTTCTATTCTTTGTGCTGGAACACAGAGATTGCTGGTTACACCTGTTCTATTTTTCTGTCCTTCTGTAAAACAGAAGGTTTGCAGGAGTACTATTTTGACAAAGACTAAAAAGAAAGCAAGAGGCAGAGTTGGTTTACAAGTGCTTTAAAATCTCTTGTGTGATGTATGAAAATTGTATTACAGCTAGTTGTCTGACTGGATAGAAAACAGAAGTACTGCCTCTGTGCTAAGCTTCCCTTTAAAATAAGAAGTCAAACCAACTGCAATATAGTCCTGAAGCATAAAGGACTTGGGTCTGAATTTTGGGGGGAATAAAAAACATCTTCACAAAGAAGATACAAACAAGAAGGCATGAAGACCTTGGTCTCAGGAAATGCATTCGAGGTACCTGTCATGGGTTGAGCAAATGAGATCACTTCTGTATATCACTCAGATTCCAAATTAAGTATAGGTCAAAATGGAAAGCAAATCAAAGGTCTCCATTAAGAACCCTAAAGTAAAATGCCGATGGTGAACTTCACAGTCAAGTCAGAGGCAGGGAGGGCCATAAGCTAGGATTTAGTATTGGAAAAAAGCACAATTTCTCTGTTTTTCCTTTTGTGTAGTTCATGATTTTATTGCAGATCCTTAAGAGTGAAAAACATCTAGTCTTTTTGTCGCATCATTATGCATGGAAATGATTATGGCTGGGCCTGCCCTTACCTATTGACATGAGATAGAGCTCTAGTCTAACAATCATTCACACTGGCACGGGGTGAGAGAAGGTCCTGTCTGGCGGAATACCTTTTCTATTGTGTGCCCATATTTCACCTGATGAACTCTCAGATATAACCATGATACACGTCTGGACATCAATTCTTAACATCTTTCCATAATATAGATGTAACTGCAGTTATGCCTCTGTGCTCAAAACAGGCCTGCTGTCCCAGGCAGAAACGGGCACCTTCAGAAAATGAGTTAGCTATTTCTAAAGTGAGACAGACTTTTGAAAAGTTGACTTAGACAGTACTTTTAAAAAGAATAAAAAGTATATTGAATCATCACACTGAGCTCTCTCTCTTTTTCATATCTTCACTCACTCTATCGGAGAGGCCACTAAGAATGCTGGCTTAGAAAACGATGTTCAAACTAGAGGAATCCCAGTCTTTGGCTGGAAGGCTCCCTCTGCAGCATTTCAAAGCCTACAAGTATGAATACACCCAGTAGTTTAGAGAACAAGTGGACATGTGGAGGTGTTCCCAGGGTAACATACTGCTTCCTAGGGCTCTTTTGTTTTCCGCTGGTGAAACAATTTGATCAGTTCTAAACCTATTTTCTTAATTCTGGACATGAACTCGGCTGTCCTGGCTAGCATGGTAGCCATCCACCAAACCAATCTATAGATTCTGCCCTAGGAATATCAAAATCTGCAGTGTGAATGACTGGCACTATAAAAGTGAGGTAATGTTTTATATCAGATAACTTTCCTGTAATGTGGCATGATGTACAGCACAGGTTTTGCATTTTCTGAACGAAGCTACTGATGTCAATGAATCTAATCACTAGAGAAAGACTGCAGAACTGGAATCACCCTTTTGAAACTGAATACAGGATTAGAGACTCTCAGAGTGTCCTTAAAGGGTTTAATAGAGAATGATGTCCTCATTTTAACAACTTATAGGATGGGTAAAAAAGCAATTTCAGAAAGACTCTCATTTTCTATTAAATTCTATAGGTTTTTTTAGAGTAATTTCTATGGGACTTGCTATTTCAATTTCTATCATTTATGTACAGGCTTGTAAATTTTCTTGTTTTATTCTTAGTAAATCCACCAGGCTTCTCCAGAAGGATCAGTAGGTTCTTATTTTCAAGACATTTAGTTTTGGAAGAGGTGAGGGTTATGTTTCTTTGTTTTAAAAACAAAAAATTTGCTGTCATAAAATTCAAAGTGATCAGTAAAGAGTTAAAATAATTCATAGGCTTCCTCACTCCCACATTGCTGGCAAACAGCTTCTGATTCAGCTGTTGGTAGACTTGCAGCAACAATGTATACACAGAAATTAATAGTTCTACTTATAAAAGGTCTCCATTATACTTGATACACCTGGGACAGCACAATGTAAGCTGTGCATAGCGCATTGTGCATCATGCCTCTTATCTGAAATGAATGGCCAAAGCCTCTGGAAAGCATATGGCTTAAGCAAATTAAGAGAGTCTGGACCTGTTTACTAATGAGGAAAAACCAAGCAAACAAAAACAAACGTATTAGCCCATCACTAAGTAAAGGGCACTGTATGACAGCAACAAAATAAACAAATAAATCAGTAAAATCCAGTAATCCTGCCAAATAAATCATAGGCTCAGTGACAATTAAATGTAGCCTACTTTGACTCATAAATAGCGTCACGTCCTTCCAGGCTAAAAAAAAGACTTTGTAAAACCTTCCATGCAATCATGTTAGTTTAAATCACCTGAATTAGCAAACAGTAGATGGTATTTAATATCACAGAAGCCCAGAAGCCCAGGTTGGAAGGCATCTCAGGGATCACTAGTCCAACCTTTCTAGGTAAGAGCAGGAAAAGGAATTTGGTGGAAAGATCAAGGGTTGTTAAGGTTTGTTGTTTCCTTTTATTTTTTTAAAAGGCTAAGGCCAGAAAAGACAATTGTAATCAAGTGATCAAGGGTCCTCACAGATTGTTAGGCCCAGGTGTGAAGTAGGCTTCTGTGTAAGAAGCAGCCTGGCACTTGTTCGACAGAGCCTGGCATTGGTCTGAGCTCTTCAGAGGATTCCTATCAGCCTCTGACAACAAATCACTCCCTATTTAGGCTGCCCACCAGATTCTAACACTGAGACTCATGGCAAGGAACATGGAAGTATTATGATTTAGGAATAAAGTACTGAAAGTAAACTGAGAGACAAACCAAGCTCCGATGCCCCAAGGTAGCCAGACAGATATGTTTGACATGATATTACATCATATTCTGTCTGCAGGGCAGCATATGGGTTTATGCAAGCTAAGTACAGTTCTTCAAAACCTGCTGGTTAAAAAAAACACTTGATTTTCTAGAACCAAGTGTCATAAGCAAATTTAAATCTTCAGAATATACCTTATTCTCATATTCAAAGTGGAGTCACCCAATCCAGTCAGAGTTCAGAAAACCAGTAAAAATATTAAACCTCCATGTTGTGCCTAACACAGCTTTGTACTACAGACACGACTAAAAGCATATTGTGACTGTGCTATTAATACATTATTCTGGAATATGCTCTCTAATGTCTGCAGGCAAAAAAAAAAAAAAATGATATTAACATTGATAAGCTTGAAAATATGTCTTTATCACCTGAGGTGCTTACTTGTTTACCTTCAGCTACCGGCTTTGAACTGTGTAAGTGCAAGGCGAGAGAAGAGTTCAGCTTTGTTTTCACTGAAGTACAGAAATTTCTGTCAGTTTGGAACACAGCAGTCTCACTGGCTTGTCCCCTCTACCACAATATTTTTCACATAGATTCTTTCAGAAACACAAGTATGCCAGATTACACCGATCCTTCCATGGCACTGAAGTTGTTCCCTGAGATATGGAGTAGCAGAGTTAGAACGTACTAATGTTTTGATTTTTCAAAAGTTTGGGAAAAATTGTCAATCAGAAATTACGGCATTAATTTCTGAACTGCTATCTTGTTGCACGTAGCTCTATGGAACAATAATAAGGTCAGATTTCTTGCCAAGGCATCATTTCCCAACTGAGACAAACATGGGAGGAAAGGAAGGATGCCTAAGAAAACTGAAGACATGGATACGTCCAGAACGCAGTTCTAAGTAACCACGCTCAGTCTGTGTCATACACACACCTTCACAGTCCTAAGCAGACTGATACTTTTAATTGATTTAGCAAGATGTTAGAAAGACGTGGTCTTCCTTGGTGTAGTAAACTTTTTGTGACTACAAGCAGCAGGAAATGAAATCTGAAGTCACGTTTAACCTGTGAGCCAAGAGCCCCTACCCTACACTGAAATTACTGTAATGGTAACACTGCCCATTAAAAAAGAGAGAGAAATAAAAATGAAACAAACAAATGAAAAGCACATAGAAAATCATCTCACAGAAGAATTTTCTTACAGAAAGAGTGGCGTGGGTACATTTTTATGAAGGAGTCAATTAAAAAGAAAATTAGCTAGAATCACTCATGCATGGAGATGCTGACACAGAAACCAGGAACGTCAGGAAACAGGTGATCGACCCTGAACTGAAGTTTAATACCAGATTTAGAAATAGCTGTTGGTTGTGAGTGATGTCTTCTTACCTAGAGTGTGGGATTTCCAGCAACAGTTCCCTTCAAAAACCAGAAACAAACCTTCTGATTTCTAAAAGCTTAGGAGTTAGTGCCAGGTCTCAATACACGGCTCCAAAGTTTTCCAGGGAGCTGGGAGCCTGGGTGAGTAATCTCCTTTTGTGCTGCGCCCAGAGCCTGCTTAGCTTGTGAGACCTAGAGGGAGAACCACATAAGACTGCATCTTTATGTAACACCTTTCTGGGAAAAGAAGTTCACTGTTGCTTTTAGCTACTGTTCCACCGCCTCAGAACACTAAAAGGAGGTAATTATTTGGGCACTGCTGAATTACTCAGAATGCATACACTGCTGAGCAAAAACTAACTTGACTCTTTCCTTTTGGAAAGCTTGGGGAGAATAATTATCTAATTTACAGACACTGCAGAAAATGACTATAATAAATGATGGTCCCTGTTCAGAACAGAATGCATCATACAGCTAGATTAAAATACAGTTAATTGTACAGAATGAGGGGGGAGTGGGGGGACAGAAATAGGATGCAATTTACAAAAGAGAAAACATGCTTGAGAGAGGCATCTCTAAAATACATCTCTAAATATAGAGTGATGATAGACAAGAAAACTAAACCCACAGATTTGAACATCTTTGTGGCTTGAAATCCATGTCCAAACTCTACAGCTGGTGCTCATCTCTTACAGGAAATGTCATTTGTAAACTTTTTGTACCATCTGATTTTAAAGGCCAACTCATCACAACTGAATTATAATAAAGTGTATAACATTTATTCCACTTTCTTTTATTAAGATTACTAGTTCAGAATAATAAAGGGTAGAAAAAATAGGGGGAAATACAGAGGCAGTCAGACAGCAACCACATACTTAGAGAAAAGGGATTGTATAGAATATAAACAAGACTTCCATACACTGTGCCCAGGACAAATATCCATCGACCTGAATATTCTTCAGACTTACTGTCAATTATTATTTTTCCCAGGTTCTGCAAAACTGAAAGATTTGATAAATTGTCTAAAGCTACTTTGATGCTAGTGTCAGGCTCAAGTGAATAATTTTCTTGTGATTCTGGCCATGAGAATAATAACATTACATAAATTCACAGCATTGAAAGTTTTAATCTGCTGCCAGCAATAAAATAAGATTCCTGGAGTAACTATGCAAAGATTTTAAATACAGAAGTAAACAGCTGCTTCAGTCACCCTAGACAATACAACACGTTTCTGTCAAAGCCATCACAGAAACACCAGTGTCCTGGATAATGAGGTGAAAATTTATCTGGAGTGATTAGAGGTAATGGTGAGCTAACACAACAAGAAATCAAAGGATTTAGCTAGAGCTCTGAACACAACTCTCAGTGAATCTGAGGACTGCTCATAAGATCAGCAATTTTTTAATAAGCCAAGAGTACCAAGTGACCAGCTCAGTGGGGTATTGACTTTGGAAAAGGATTCTATACACAGAAGGAAACTTCACATGCAATACTCACACACCTTCCTTGTAATACGGCTTCAGAGCGTGGGAGCACTAGTACAATTACAGTCTGCACAGTTCACAGCTATTCCTGAATGAAGCTTGAAAGACAAAAGAAAAGAACACAGTGAATCGTCTAAGCACAAGTACCCTCCCATTATTTGACTTAATTTTTCTCCATTTAAATACCTTTCTTGTGGATGAAAGGTGAGAAACAAAATGGGGGGGGCGGGGGGGGGGGGGCGAACAAGAGGAGAGAAGAATTGGTTGGATTTTCAACAAAGTGTTCCAAGCGATCGTGGTTCAGACAAAAATAACTAAAAAAAAGATGTTCCAGCTTACTTGGAAACAGGAAAGCTATCAAGCTCCCAAAGGGCCAGTGGGAAATAGATGAATGCATCCTGATTACACCATATTAGAAGCCTGGATATCTCTTGAAATGAGGTCTATGTTGTTGACAGACATCCTGTGCTACAAATAGCACAGGACAAATATGATGAAGACTTGGTACTGAGGAGAGACCGGAATCTAAAGGCTCAGGCAACAGAAAAAATACAAGAAGGGGAATTCTAATTGGACATAAAGGAAAAGCATCTTTGCTGTGATAGTGGTTAAGGATTAAATTATGCCAAGAGGCTGTGGAATCTTTAGCCTTGAAGATTTTCAGAATTTGACTGGATAAGGCCCTGAGAAAAGTGATATAACCTGATTAGACCTTCTCTGAAAAGGTAGCTCACTGGAAGTCTCTTTTACTTAAATCTTTCTATGATTCTATTCTATTAGCCTTCCCAACTTGGAATAGGCATGCGGACCCCAAAACTCCATTTTTTTCGTTTGCCTGCACAGAAGGCAAATTCTTTGAGAATATACAGATTTTCTAATATAGGGAATATTTTCCTGAAGAGAAAAAAAACCCTGAAACCATTTCCACAAAGTGTCTATTTCTCTCCGTTGACTATAGAAGTTACTAGCTTACTTGCAGACATCTCATTCCAGATGTCTAAAATCAGATGAAATAAATCCCACTCCCGGTACAACCATGAACTCAGCACTTATTTCTGCAAATTGCCACTTGCAAAAAATCATACTATACTCTTTCATCCTATAAGATCAGTATTTTTCAAGTGCTTTTCTCTTCAATTCTGTCATAAAAATGAGAGGAAAACAGCAGTTCACTTTAATGACCAGCATAACATTATACTGTTTTGAATCCAAAAGCATGTCTTTCGTTTAATCATCATCCATAAAGATATTTTTTCTTACTTCATCTAGAAGAGTCAGGGAATTGTTAGGTTTTACTGTAAGTCCCCCTGCACGACATTTCATAAGCATAACATTAATTCTGGCACCTTTCTTTGGATTAATCAAAGCTATTCTGATAAAACTTCTAAGGACGGGGCACAGCTGTCCTAATTCGGGCAGTATTTAAGTTTCTCCATGTTCAAATACCACTTTCTGAAAGTGAAACACACCACAGAAATTAATGCACATCTATGGGTCTTACTTTACCATACGTTTTACGGTATGATTACAATAGATTTTCATCCCCTTTCAATTTGAAACAACTGTAAATGCAGAGTAAATATAGCTATTTTTGTAGTCAGGAAGACAAATTACATTATGAATGAATTTTGCAAGTTCTGCAAGAACAACAGCTCTGATACAAAATATCTTGAACAGAAGAAGTGGACAAGAACTTTGTGCAATGCCCACACACCTCATAGACACAGAAAATTGTCGAATATTAATTCTTGGAATGGTGATGGAGAGAGATTAACTACAGACAAGTTGAATTACGCGCCACTGACTTCCCAGAGAATTCATAGAGAAGACTGTGTAGACAGTGAAAACTGCAGTTTCCTTGGACTTGAATTTGCGTCATCAGTGAAGCTCTCGATACATTTGCTAAACTGAAAACTTTCTTAAATGAGTAGACACTGAATAGTTGAATAGAAAGATTGCGACTCACCGTATCACTTTTCATTTGTGCTGTGATTTCTCTTACAGATTGAGGTGGGGTGTTTCATAGTCCCCAGTGACCTGTTTTGCTAACCTCTTCTTTGCTCAGACTTGTCCAGATACCCCAATTCCCTGTCTTGTATCTCTTTAGCTGAATGCTTATCTAGCTACTTTTCAATATTAGGGAGAATAGGGAAACCTGCTTTCAGGCAGACTACTGCATCTTCAGCCCTCCCAAAGATGCTAAAACATAAGTGGTAAGATCTTGCTTTTGTAGAAGAAGGAGCTGTCATCTTCTCTCATTTCTTTAGATCAAAATTGTTTTACAGAGGTGATCTGAGTATTCTTCTGATATAATAGCAACAGTGACTATCTCATCTCTTCCCTTTCAGTTCTATTAAAGAACGGCAAATATTCGTTTTATTTCTAATACTAACCATTAGAGATGTTCAAGAGGTACAGAAATGAACATTCAAAAAGTGAACGTTCAAAAGAATTACCACAGATTTTACCAATTTTCAGAAAGGAGAGCTACGGTGATGGCTAAATGAGGTTTCGTGTGGGCACAAACACCAAGGCTAGAAGTTGAGATGTATATGACTTTTACTCCTTTCAGGAAAATATACCAGTGACGACCATTAGTTTTCTGCAGAGGTTAGATAACACTAGTAAAATATCTGAATTATGTTTATAGTTGCTAATCACTGGGAGAAAGAACACACGTCTTATCTTACATTTTCTAGAACTAAAGGACAGAAGAAAAACAAGTGATGAGGGCACAGAAGTAAACTATAGGTGCTAATACTCCTTCTGGCTAAGAATTCTGCTGTGGTCTACAATAAAATTTTTTGGTTAAAACAACAATCTCCATTTTGCTTCTTTGGGTGATAACCCTCAGACACATGAATTTAGTATAGCAGGTGTAGATATGAGATTCTCTGGGAGGGATGAGCTACTCCATTTAGCTTAAGGACATTTTCCTGAATGTATTTCAGGCAAATAACTTAAGTATCAGTATTTGAATGACTGCAATATGAGATAAAGGTCACATATGAGCGTTTCCTGAGTGCATTATTTCTTTCTAACACTAAAAATTAGTAACATAAGAGTTGCCATCACATTTTATCCCCAGCCAGAACAAAGCTGAGCCCTTAGAAGCCTTTTAGTGTCCTTGGTCACACCATAAATCAGCTAGACTACATCATCATGTCAAGAACATTTGCATAATTCTTCTACTAGTCTGGATTTAATTTGTTGATATTTAAAGATACAGATTGATAAAGTGTGCTGCTGCCTTCTGAACTGTCTCCGCAGGACTTGTGCATGGTCCATGCGTTTATAATGGGTTGTCTTTTAAAGTTTCAGAAAGACAAGCAACATGAATTAGTCACAGAGAAGGTGTAGTGAATGCTTGTGTTTGGGTGTCTTTTCTTAAATTATGTACCTTTTATACAATAGTCAGGAAAAGAAAACAAGATAGATTAGTTCTTCAGCTTGATCCACTGATTTTACTCCAAAGGACAGATTAATTACCCTTAACAAAATTTATTATCACTTACAGTATTATTTGCTTCAGTTTAAATAAATATAAGCAACAGCAAAAGAATATCTAGAAAATATGACTTATGTAATACATATCTAATGCAAAGGTTCAGGGAAGGAAGCTTTTTGAAGAGAAAGGGATCCCTTCAGAACCTCCTTTATGTCCAGCAGAAGGTATCATAATGCTCGTACTGCCATCTAACCCAAGAACTCCACAGACACCAGGCCTCACCTGACTCTATGTGTCTACCACACAGACATCCACACCTGAGCCAATTCGTGTTCAAAGGCTAATCATGGCACCCTCCAGAAGCCTCCTGAATTGTTCTCATCTCTCCACACTACCCTTTCACTAAGTGGCAGGACAGAACCTCCAGTCCCATAGGAACAAAGTGACCTGGAGGTTTCATCCAGTACTTCACCCTGACCAGGTGGTTTGGAACAACCCCTGCACAGTGTCACCCTCACTGGCCTCTCCTCTGACTCTGACATAAAAGCATTCAATCAGCCTGTTGTCTAGTCTACAGAAAAGCTCCACATATCTGAGCAGCTCTTTCTTATAGAGGGTAACGCCCTGCTCTTCTTGCCTGTCTTTCCTGAAGAGCCTGTATCTACCCATCATCACAGAGCTCCAGTCTTACAGGACTTCCCACTCCATCCTGGCAATTCTAATGGTGTTGCAGTTCTGCGTCCACATAGGAGTTCAAGATCTAATTCCTCCTTCTTATTTCCCAGGCTGTAGGCATTTCTGTACAGACTTTGCTGTGCCCTCTTTTGACCAGTTTTATCCTTCCCAAGGCTTTTATTACTCTGCCTCACGCACTTACCACCCCTGCTGTTGTTTATCTTCCCATAAAATGTTAATGTCAACCCAAAAATACATACTTTAAAATGTCATCTGCTTGACAACCCTGTTGGTGAAAGTACTCATATATAGTTTGTGGATGGATCCTGTCTCTTGCTCTGTTTTTCAAAGAAGGACCCATGGCTACAAAAGCCAAGAGGCTGTCTGCAATGGCAGCCACGCAGCCAGCTACTAACTCCCAGGGCACATCCATTTCTGCCGAGTCTGTCTCCTACAGCAAGTCCAGCTTCGGACTACAGAGAGCCCATCAGGGGTCACATGTCCCTTATGTTTGCTCCTAGACCTCTGTAGTGTCTCTTGATTTGCCCCAGGCCTCCCTTGATACTGGTGCTAACACAGATGGTACTGGTGCAGGTGAACAAAATACTAGTGCAAGGGCTGGACAAGCCTCAGCAGTCTCTGCAGTTTTCCAGATCCAGGCCCCTAGTGAGCTCAAGCCTTCTGTAACAGCATGTTCCTTCCCTCAGGGATGGTATTGTACAAATAGCACCACAGAACGCCAGCAGAAGGAAGGGGGCGGGGGGGAGTATACATTTACACAAATATATGTAATATAAAATACACATATATGTGCGTATCAGAAATTGCCTGGTGTTGAGATCCCACTCTCAGTTTGCATCTAACCAATGAAACATATTCTTAGCTGTGGGAGGAAAAGAGTAGACTGCAGCGTGGCCAAAAACTGGCGTGCTGCGTAACAAACCGCATACAACGTGCTAACCAAATAGAATACAAAAAGTAAAAGAAAGAAAGGTAAAAGAAGCAACTATCCTGCTTGTGATAGACTTCCTCTGTGAGCTGGTGTTTCCTGGGAGAAAAAAAGTTTTCAGATTTTTTTTTTTCTCCAGTATTTAATAGGATTCCAGAACATTCATAACCTTGGGGCAGAAGACATTAGCAAGTTGAGGGGTAATCAATTGCCCAAGATAATGCTATACTAGTAAAAGGAAAACAAAAATGTGATACCTAGGAAGCGGGGCATTTTTGTCCCTGGGAAGAACAGTAACTTAACAGATGTTATGAAATGAAGTGTTATTTTACCTGACCAAGTTCTGAGCCAGATTTATCCTGTGCAGCTGCAGTGCTTCCAAAATTTTCTAGCAAAATAAAGACATATATCAGTTATAATAAATCTATAGGGCCACAATGGCATATATACTGTCACGGAGTAATACTGGAAACAATATGAACTGGGAGAGGAGTGGCTGGGGAGCAGCCCTGCAGAAAGGGAGCTGGGGTGCTGCTCGAGAGCAGGCTCAGCGGTGTGCCCTGGCAGCCGGGAGGGCAAACCCCACCCCGGCGTGCATCAAAGAGAACATAACCAGCCAAGCAAAGAGGCAGTTATCCCGCTGTATTCGGCGTTGTGCAGCCTCACCGTGAGCACTGCCTGCACTTCTGGCACCCACGGTTTAAGAAGAATGTTAAGTTCCTTGAATGGATCCAGAGGAGGACAACAAAGCTGAGGAAAGTGCTGGAAGAAATGTCCTGTGAGGACTAGCTAAGGACTTTGGGTTTGTCTAGTTTGGAGACAAGGAGGCTGAGGAGCGACCTCACTGCTCTCGACAGCTTCCTGAGGAGGGGATGTGGAAGGGGAGGTGCGGATCTCTTCTCCCTGGCATCCAGTGACGAGACGCATGGGAATGGTTCAAAGCTGTGCCAGGGGAGGTTCGGACTGGACATTAGGAAGCATTTCTTTACCAAGAGGGTGGTCAAAGACTGGAAGAGGCTTCCTAGAGATGTGGTCGATGCCCCAAGCCTATTAGTGCTTAAGAGGCACTCGGACAATGCCTCTTATAATATGCTTTAAATTTTGGTCGTTGCTGAAGAGGTCAGGCAGTTGGACTAGATGATCGTTTTAGGTCCCTTCCAGGTGAAATGTCCTATTCTATTCTGTTGGATCCTAAGGCTGCCAGGACTTTGTCGCAAGACTGATTAGAACCTTTCTTCTTAAAAAGTACCTAAAAACCACCATGAGCATAGTTTAAAAAACCAAAACAAACAAAAAAACCCACAAAAAATAAAAACAAACCACAAACCACATAACCCAAAAAACCAGAAAACAAACAGATATTGAGGGAAAAAACAAGTATAAGACTTTCTGAAGTGGAAGAAACTCAAGAAGAAGCAGAACAGAAATAAAAAACATTAATTTTGCCTGTGCACTGTGTCTTTGCAGGTGCACATTTTTTTCGTTTAAGCTTGGTCTCACTCCAAACTCTTTTCAGTGGAATCCTGAATTGCAATAACAGTCACCTCTGGTCACTAGGAGAAAATATTTTCTATTACACAAGGCCTGGTTATGCGTCAGTTCCACCTTTCTCAGCATGTTCTGATCTCTGCTGTGCTACAGGTTATGCACCTCCTGCTGTTTGTGTGCCCACCTCTGCACTCCACAAACCGCCTCCAAGTGTAGCCAGCTGCTTTCTGGGGAGAGGCAGCCTCAGCCTTCCTCCAGAGGCCTCGCGCTGGGGACCACTCTAACAAGCAGGCGGGAAACGGCCACCCTGGCATTCAGCCATACCCGTTTAAGAGAAGACGATGTGCATACAGTAACTGAGAACAAGTTAAACAGCTGTAAAATCCCTCTAAAAATCAGAGTTTATTTATTTATTTATTTACCTTTCCCTGACACACTTAGTGAGCATATATGTCTGCGCGGAAGGCTCCTGAAAATCCCTTATCCCTTACAGAACCATTGCAAAGCCTCTTGCTTTTAATGGGATTCCAGCTGTGTAAGCCAGTAGGCTTACCCTGCCACTAACATTGATTTACACTATTACAATGGATGGATAAGAAATTCCCCTGAGAATCTATTTAAAAGAATAAATGTATTTAATTCTATATTTAATAAAAAGAATAGGTTGATTTGACAGAAATAGAGCGAAGGAATGGAAAAATCAGCAGCAAGGACCTTCTAGATCAATCAGTCTTTTTTTTATATATATAATAAAAATACATGGCTCAGTTCTTAGCTTAGTTCCTGGCCAAGCAATACAACATCCTATTTCTCTTCAAACCCCTAAGGTCCTGGCCTGAAAAGCTTTGAGGATTGTACCCCAAATAGTACAGATAAGCCCTCA
The DNA here is from genome assembly GCF_963921805.1 of Phalacrocorax carbo. Taxonomy (NCBI): domain Eukaryota; kingdom Metazoa; phylum Chordata; class Aves; order Suliformes; family Phalacrocoracidae; genus Phalacrocorax; species Phalacrocorax carbo. The sequence continues at coordinate 5,357,095 of NC_087516.1, read as the reverse complement.
GCAGGTAAATACATATCAGCTAAAATCATGAGAACATATGGATAGTCTGTCTTCCTAGGGGAGAATGATGCAACTTCATGTGGAAACTGTATACGACTAAATCTGATTTAAATATAAATCCCAATAAAGTAATGCTGATGGACACACCTATGTACATTCAGCATAGCCATAACCACATGGAGCTAGATCCACCTTTTGGGGGATTATTCTCCGAACCACCTTCTGGTGTTTTCAGATCCGACACATAAGATGCTTATCCTGTTCCTTAGACAAGTATCTTGAGATACAGATTGTCGCTGAGTTGCTTCTACAGCAAGTCACAGGTTCTAGAAGTAACACACATCTCCTCAAGGATGAAAAGAAGACAGATGTCACTAACCTTTTTACTACAACCCCCTGTCTTCAACCATCTCTTCTGCTTCTCACTTCGTCCTCTGTGATGTCCAGAAACAGTTATTCAGGACAGACGCGGCATTTGAAAGAGGTTCCTGAGCATTTCCTCTGTGAAACTGAATTAGAAATAAGAACAACTTATGCAAATCAATGCAACATATTTTTTCCACAGCATATTTGAATGGTCTTTTTATTTAAGTCACAACTGTCCTAGGAAGTACCGAGGCATTTAAAGCAGATCCATTCTAGCACCCCATTCTGCCTGTCAGTCATAACTACACTAAGTTTTATGAAACAGACCCCATTCTGATAAGATTTCTTGCTATATTTCATGTAAGTCTGAGCAGTTTCAGAAACGTAACACCAATATATACAGACTACAGATTCACTGAAGCAACATCTGTGTTAAAAAACTACCAAAGCAAGATAACCACTTGCAACGCAATAAAATCCTATCATTTAGGAATATTCACCAAGCTCTCTTGGTGAAAGGAACACCATTTTAGGCAAGCAGATGCAAGGAAATATGCAAGAGCTGCACACACTGACGCATAATTCCAAACCTTTTAGAAAGGGCGACCAACACTTAGATTTCAACTATTGCACAAGGCAGGGATGGGTTTCTACACATCTCTTGCAGCAGTTGTTCATATAGCAGCTGTTGCAAAACTTTCCTAATAAGCCTCACAGCTTCACCCAAAACTACTCACAGTTCAGAACCATCTTCTCATAATTAAGATCATATTTCATCCTTTCCCCAGATAATTGGGCTATTATTTTAAAAGCCAAACACACTTAAGAGTAGGGTTTCTTAGGAAAAAACAGCAGCTATTAGAAAAACAAGAGGAAAGGTGAGACATTATACTGCTACCTGAATTCCACTCCCACCAAAAAATACACCATCTTTCAAAAAATCTGCCAGCATCATTCCCTACATCACTTCATCAGTCAAATATAACAAAACCTGAAAAGTCAGTCCTTTGTAAAGGATAAATATTCTGCAATACTGATGTCTTTAAACAGCGCTGCCAGAGCCCTGAGTACACCAACAGGTTCTCATTGCCCTGAGCAGCCTCAGCTGGGACCTCCACCCCTCCACAGGTTCCCTTTGGCCAGGCACTGCATTTAAGCTCAGACACTTAATTCCAGTCTTTGCCTGAGCTGTACTGTACATGGCTTATGCTTGATTCTGTGCTGATCTTAGTTTGCTTGCTTGCTTGCTTGCTTGCCTGCCTGCCTTCCTGATTCGATCTCGAGCTTCTTGGCAAGTCACTGACCATTGTCAGTGGATCTGCTCCCTTGTTCAGGTACTCAAGTGACATATAAGGTTGGTTTTTGATAGGATAGATGTGCACTGTACATAGGAAGAACTTTATTGGTATCTCTTATCTGGTGCTGTTTTGGGTGTTCCAGATTCTCTGTGCCATGTATCTCTTCCACATAGTTGTTGCAGAAATGTGAGCAGCTGCACTGTAAAGCTCTTTTATCTTGCTAAATTCCTGCCAGAGCTACTGGATACAGAAAAAAAAAATTTTTAAAACCACACAGTGGGGAAAAGGCCTCTACTTCTGACCCTATTTGGCTCATTTTTTTACAACTGATATAAGGAATCTGGGGAAGATAAACACAGGCTCTCCTGTTGTGACTTCCAGTGTTATAATTGTTTTTTCTATACTTCTTTGTAAATGAGAAGGCAAGTGCTCAAGATCTTCTGACCTTACTTCCGTAGAGCTGTAAGTGCCATTAGGCCTACAAGCTCTAAGCTGGTTTACTGCAATAAAGTTCAGATGCTTAAGTAAAATTAAAATACCTCTGCCTAAATACGTATTTGAAGAGTGAAGCCTGTGTGTGAAGAGTAAAGCTGTGCAGTGCTGAAATCATTCATAGTTCCATAAGCTACGGTTACATTAAGCTAGCCAAAGTTTAAAGGTAGATATACCTGAATATGTCTTTAATTCAAATGTATCAAAACACTAATCACTGGTGTTATAATTCATTAAAATCAGACAGAATTAAAGCATATTTTTAACTACAAAAGCATCTGTTAGGTAAAAACAGCTAATAAAAGGCTCAGTTAAAAAAAGTCTGTGTTGTATCTTTCCTTCCAGGTTTCCTCTCTGTTCAGCTTGCTTTGGAGGGGCCGGGGGAAGGAGGCAAAAAGTTGTTCACAGTTCCTTTTGGGACCTAGAAAGGTTTTACTTGTCATTGTTTATTAGACTTTAGTGTGAATCTGAGGTTTGCTGGTCCCATTCTCTGCTGTGTCAGTGGGTAAATACTAGCAGTCCTATTTGACACCACTTTTATTGACAAAATGTGCTCCAGCTTGGAGACTGAGAGTGTTCTGAGCAAATGAGCTTTGGTTACATTTAGAAACATTGCTCCTAGGTTTGTAAACAAAACATGCTGATGGAAGCTGAGCTGAAAGTTATGAAAACATTATGGATAAACTTTAACTTAACTTTAAGAGTAAGAAAGAAGGAAAAAAAAGAACTCTCTTCCTGGTAAAAACTGATTGAGGGGAAAAAATAAGGTTTTCAGATTTCAAATCTGTCTTTTTAGGACCTTTGTTGTTTAATTGTGTTTAATAAATGTTGAATTCACATTCTTGCGAAATGCACAAGGTACAGTCTTCAGGCTGAACTATAATCTCCAGTGTATATAAGCCATTACATCTCCCAATCACTTTTCATTTTAAAAAATAAAAATAAAAATAAGACTGGGTGAATAGTTATCCTAATTTGTGGTAACCTCTCACGTGATGTGCAACCTAAAGGTTTTCTCTAGTTCCATACTTGATTCCTCTGTTGACTCAGATCATCAGGGGTTTCAGCTCATGATCCATGCACAAACTATTAATATATATGTTATTCGTATCTCCTGCAACAAGCCAGTCTTGATATCATAGCTCTGAGTCTCTTCTGAATGGAACCCAAATCAAATGGACTGCAAGGCATCTACAGACATTACAGTTTCACTACAATGGACAATAATATCTTTTTCTTACCTTTCTGATGCTGCCTTCTGTGTTATTATTTCTTCATCTATTATCTTGCTCTCCTAATAAACACAGTCCTCAGAGCCATGAGGGATCCCCCTATAACACTGGGAAAGGAAAACTAGTTATCAATGTGGCAGAAATTCACCCTGGATCAAGTAGAAACAGCCAAGTAGGTAAAAGATGCAACAGTACCAATTAAACATGCAGGGAAAGGATCATTTTCTATTCTTGTTTGAATGATGCTTTAAATCTGCTTTAAAAGGGGTGAACATGTTGAATTTTGTACTGATACACTTACAGATTTGAGACACTGGATATCAGGGAAGGAATATAACTTATAACAAATGATGTATTTGTGTCCTCAAAGAAATAAGCAATACCCATCATAATAAAATCTCAAAAGTGTTTGGGCTATAGATATTCTCCCCCTTGGAGCAAGGCATGGCAAACTCAGATGACTGCGAGCATAAAACAAGAAAATGTGTATTTGTTGGATGAAGACACTGAATCCTCAAAACTCAAGTTAGGAACTGCATAAATTCTTGCTTTGAGTGAGGAGCACATTAAGCATCTTTTGTGGTTGTTTCTGTGATTCAATTATGTGTTCACTGTTGTCAGTAGCCTGTTATGAAGGTGTTTATAAAATGCCTACTAAACTGAGGGAGGGGGGAATCCCGGTATGGATCAGAATATTCAAGTCAATCAATTTACTTATTTTCTGAATTCCTCACATTTGAATGCTGATCTCTCTGAGAAGGAGTGGAAAATAAATACTTATGAAAAAGCAGGGCTTTCAAGAAAGCTGTTTTCTTGAGAAATTGGTTTTGCTTCTTGTGCAAAAGTTTTGATTCTTTTAATGACTCATTCAGCAGGAACTCAATACAGGCTCTTACATCCAAGCTTACACAGTGATATTTGGTACACAGAAATAATTGGCTAGGAGAGTTATTTCAGTACCCATGATCTAATTATTAATGCTCTGTGACTTCCTTTGTCCCTAAGTGTCTTTACACTCACAATATTTTACTTTCATTTTGCTCTTCCTTGAATCTTCTGATGTCATGGTAGCAATTGTGTTAGTGCTGTTCCATGTGACTGAACTAAGGACGATGTCTGAGCATTCATAAGTGATCACCCGATATTTCTCAAACAACTGCTGAGATATCAGGAAAATAACTCTTCCATGAGACTGCATTTCTGGCATAGAAGTTAAATGATATCCAAGAAGTGGATTAAAGCTTCTTATAGAAGTGGGATTGAGTTCTTTCTTTATTACAAGTGTAAGTGAGGGCTTATTGCCATAATTCTGGATATCTTCAAACCTTTAGCATGAGATTGTGACTATCCCCCCCGAGGTGCCCATTTCAACAAGACCACTCTGCTCCCTTAACAAAGAAGAGAAAGAGAAGATACCTCTAGTAAGAATCAGGAGTTTTGTTCTCTGAGACAGGCAAGAAGAGATGGAAGAGACCTGGAACTTGGGACAGGTTTCCAAATGCCAACCAATTGGAAACCTATTGGTTGTGGAGTCCCTTCCCTGGAGACATTCACCCCCCGCCTGGACGCGGCCCTGTGCCCCTGCTCTGGGGGTGCCTGCTCCAGCAGGGGGTGGGACAGGATGAGCTCCAGAGGGCCCTTCCAACCCCCGCCAGTCTGGGATTCTGTAATTAATTTGGGGATGATAAAACTCTGGTGGTATTTTTTCACTTTTTTCACTTTGTTCAGCACTAGGAGTGGGTTATAATCCCACCATATCCTGTGGAGATCTTTTAACACTAGCTGTGAAAAAATTTTAGAAATTTGATGGGTGCTTCACTGAGATTTACAAGTCCCAAAACTTCTAGTGTCCTATAACTCTCTGTTAGCTGATGGAAAGTTATATGAATAATACATGCAGGCAATAAAAATTATATATCCTACTTTCCTAACCAATACAAGCAAAAGGAAAGAAAATTTAGTATATGTCTAATTCCATTTCATTAAACATGTGAATAGAGTTGAAGATGTAGAAGGAAGTTACTGACTGAAAATAATTATTTCCTTTCATTGATAAGGAAATTCTCACCTACGATATCATAACTATGGAGTGATTGGCTACAACCAACCTAACAAAAGTAACAAGTATTCAGCTGGGACCTGTCAAACAATCTGATAGTCAACAAAATCACTGGTAGTGCTTCTGTCCATTTAACACCTTATCTGGATATCAGGTTTTTGTTCACCCAGAAAAGGAAAAGCTACAAAACGATGGCTAATTTCAGTGCAGTAAAATAGAAAATGAGCTTTTGATCACCTCTGTGCGGTACCGCGTTTCTTACAGTCCATCTGCCAACACAAATAATATATTTAAGAAAAGAAGTCTGATATCTGGTTATACCTTCTATAGGAGTACCTTCCAACATTGACAGGACCTTCAGTAAGAGGTTTCATTTATTTGGGAGGGGTTTAGCAGTTGTAGGTTTCCTCTTTTGCATTCACTCTTTGTAGCAAATCCAGTTTCCAGGTCTAAGGTATTTTAGGAGTTTGGTGGTAATCGTCTCGGTGTTTAGCAGGTTTCATGTGCTTTTAGTACCACATCCATGTTGAACTTTTTTTTCCAGAAATATGTCATTTACCAAATTAAAAAAAAAATAGAAAACAAATCAAGAATTGATGACAAATTGGAAGTACTATCTTCCACCTGTAAAAACCCCCAAAACAAACAAAAAAAACCCCAACCAACCAACCAACCAACCAACCAAAACCCAAAACCAAACCAAAAACATGTAAAGGAGAAAATTACTTGTCCATCTATTACTGTACAGGTCATGGTGATTCAGTTGCTCTCTGGAGTACTTAAAAATTCTAGTAGCTAAAAAGCAGAAATGGAAAAAGTTCCAACCACACACATTTTCCTGTTCTACCCTCCAAGACCCAGTTCTAGAACTCAGAATTTTCTTCAGCTAAAATTCTCAGTTGGTAGACAACTTACACAGGGTTCAGGGCCACATGGCAGACTTGTTTGAGATAGATAAACTCAGAAAATCTCATATACAGCAGTGCAGAAATGTCTTTAATGGCCTAGCCAGCTGAGGGAGGCAGAAGACTCAGAAGTGACACCAAGCTGCTGGTAGTGTTCCCAGAAAACTCACGGCAAGTTGAACAAAGAAACCTACTTGTCTGCAATGTCAGGGGAAGACTCAGAAGTCATGACAGTAATAGAAAATGTCTTTGAGAAAATAGTAAGATGCACATAAGTGACACAGGTTATAGAATGGGTCTGAGTGTAATAATGGATGCTAAGGACAAGCCATAAGGATCTACAGTTACTGTAGGAAGATCCTTGAGCAGGAGCTGTGACAACCAGAGACGAGTTTAAATTACATGCTTTCACCTGCCAGTAAAAACCTTTCCCCTTGGACTCAGGAAGAACTGATTACAGGACAGGCAGAGATGACAGAGGAAATGAATGAATTTGTCCTGGAACTGAGAGTTATTCTATCAAAGAAGGGGTAAAGTTGACAGTAATATCAATGGCCTTTCCATTCAGGCTTAGATGAGCTTGGAGGTACAATTCATAACAGTCTTCTCACTGGTTTCTTGAAGAAATCTATTGTTCTTGACAATGGAGCACAAAGCAATTGCTCCTTTATGAATAAGGTTTCTCTTTAAAATATCAAAAAATAGTAGATCCAACACTTGACCATTCCACCTTTGTCAATGTCAGTGAGAAATCACCAGTGGCACAGCTCTTCTATGGAAAATTGTTTCATTCTGGTTTTAGCTATTATGAATGTTTTTCACCTAATAATCCCTGTTAGATTTGTCATTGCCTTTTGTCATCAGGTTGTCCTCTATAACTGCATCATACCCTTGCAGGAAAGGATCAAGAGATAAATATTATTTGCTAATGAAAATTCCAAGAATTTTTGTCTTGACTTGAGTGATTAGTAGACTTCAGGTAAATTCTTCAGATTATTTCTGATTTACTCGGTACACTTTCGCTTTCTTCACTTACTAAGTGAACTGGCACCAATGTTCTCTAGCCCAAGCCTTCTGCAGTACCCTCTGAGCGAGCATTTGGACAATGGGATTTTTGTCTTAGTACTATCTCTCAGCTAAGCTTGTTGGGCTGAAGAGAATGGCATTCATGAGATAGAAAGTATTTAAAGAAAATGGGGAGAGATGGATGGATGAATAGCATTGGGTTTAATTAAAAGACTATTAACATGGGAAGCAATTCAACTAGTCATTGACTTTCAGTATATTGTCTCTATATAATGGGCAGCTCCTGTTCGAAGTAGATTCATTCAAAGCTAATTCTAATGTATGCATTAGACCTGAACAAATGAGAAACCTCCACATCTTCTTTCAGTGATATAACAGTGGGTTTATACACTCACCAATAAATTATTTCTGAGTATTTCTCATCTGCCTGTCCCTCAATTCTCAAGAATCCTCAAATTCTAAAGTGCAAAATAAAAAATAAAAGAGAAAAAAAGTTCTGCTTCAGTTGCTGTGGCTCTCATGACAGTTCAGAACAGGAATGTTTCAGACTACAATTAGAATTCTTCAATGCTGTTGGTTCCTACTTCAAAATGGAAGTAGGATACATTCTGCAAGTGATTACCTGTGGCATATAGTATATCCCAATTCAACTGAAGAGGGGGACTGGGTTCCATTAGCCAAGCTAGCAGAAAAGGGATTTCTTGTCCTATGAGATGGTTCTAAGTATTTGTGAAAATCAAAGTCAGTCAAGCCCTAAACAGAACAGCTTGGGCTTATACTGCCAAGCACACATACATGCAGGTTTTTTGCAGATTAATGTGTCATTTCTAGAATCCATGTTCCATGGGTGCTGTAACGCTTCTCTACTCAGTAAGCACTGTGCAGTTTTTAATCAAGTTTGTAATCAATTCAACCCCAAAAAATGATCAGTTAACATCTGTGATTTTGAACTCCTGCCTCATAAAATAAGCTGTGTTGTATAATGTAGGTCTAATCCATTTCATCTTTACTGAAGGTATTTGCTCAAGTCAGGAAGAACCATGACTAAACTTCAGGAGCCTCTGTTGCCTAATGACTGACTAGAACCAACACCAGAGCATATGTAATCCCTACAGGAACAGTGCTGGCCCTACAAAAAGAAGCCACAGACAGCTGCAGCCAATATTACTGTAGGACGCAAATTTTGAAAGGAAAGATAAAGGTTTTCTCTTCCTAAACTGTCTTGTCTGTGATTGTTTCAAGGGGATTGAGAAAGATACATTCCATTTCCCATCTGGATTACTCTCATGTATTTGATTTTATGGTCATTTTTAATGAAATATATAATTTAATGCATTGAAGAAGTGCCTAGTAATACAAAGCCATTATGGCTGGCCATCATGAGCTACAGTCCAGTATATAGTACAGAACACCTGAAGAAATGAAAGAAATAGATTTCACAACTTATGTTCTATTTTGTGTTCCTTCCTGTATTTTCTTCACCAGCTTTTTGAGTGGTTTTTATTACCAAAGAAGAATGAGATATTTTTTGTGAGATACCTGCCTAGTCATCCATCTTGGGTACTTTAGGAGATCATCTTACTCAAGAGGACTTATTTTTTCCTCCTGTACTTCATTGAATTGCAACTTTTTATAAGTATCAACAGGAAGTGAAAATGCTGAAGATCCCAAAGGAGGCAATTATTAATGATTTCACCTTTTGCCAAGCCAGTCACAGTGGGGAGGAGGACGAACAACTTTGTAAGTGTGAGGTTTTAGTGGATCTGGGCATCTAGATGGTTTCTCTAAGACACCTGTGGATACGTCCTACATATCCACGGCATAGGTTTGATGAGGTGGCATGTATGGTTGACATGTACATTAAAAGATCTGAATCAGGAAACTAATTAAAGCTCAATGAACTTGTGTGGGAAACCTTTCCCTAAGTTTTTATCCCTTTTACCCACTCTATCAGAGGGACAGTATCTGCAGCATACTGAAGATAGTGAGACTTCCATCACAGATTAATATGAAACCTAAACACCTAACCTCCACCTGAACATGAGGACAAACCCCTTCCCTGTGCGGGTGCCCGAGCAGGAGCACAGGCTGCCCAGAGAGGCTGTGGGGTCCCTTCCCTGGAGACATTCACCCCCTGCCTGGACGCGGCCCTGTGCCCCTGCTCTGGGGGTGCCTGCTCCAGCAGGGGTGGGACGGGGTGAGCTCCAGAGGGCCCTTCCAGCCCCCACCAGTCTGGGATTCTGTGATTCTGTGAAATTACTGCTGAGTTATTCATAGCACAACCGACAATTTGTAATAGTAACAAGTACGATTTCCCTGGTCTTTTGCAGCTAGTCCACCATCTCCAGCAAAGTTTTTCTTATGCAGCCAGCACCATTTCTGTAAATTCAGAAACATGACAGTTGGTTTTTTTCTTGGATGTAGCCTCCTCTTCCTAAAGTTTAAAATACAATTAGGAAAGGTATTTCTTATTAGAAACCTTGGCTAGCAGAAGTCTTTGAATGAGTTCCTGTATCAAGGTCTGTAAAAGTGATAGCATCATTTGTAAGAAAGTTTGTGAGAACTTTGCTGTTCATCAGCAAACAAATAGATTGCAGCATGAAAAATTCTGATTTGTTATGTCAGAGTCCTTCTTGAAAAAAGCACTTTGTGAATATATGCTGGCCATTCAGAGGTGAAAAATATCAGTTTTGATTATTTCTTACCAATTTGTTACATTGTCTGCTATTAAAATAAACATGTATTTAAAAAAATCATTGAGAGCTTAAAACAGGTATTGGCACACATTACATTTCACTTAGAAATAAGAAATTAAAAGCTCTTCTCCAACACTGATATTAAGAATGAAGAACATCTGGAGAAGCATATACCACTTCTATGGTGTCATCTCAAAGATATCTCAGGTCCATCTGAAAATATAGCCCCACTGTGTGGAATCTGAACATAAGCTTATATAATTAAGTCATTATTTGACTTAAAATGTTTAAAGACTGTAGAAAATGGCAGGCACATGTCACAGAACCATTCTTTCAGGTAAACTGTAGACAGCAGCACATGGCTTTTTTTGTTTATTTACCTTTCCCTTCATCTTACATGGACTGGAAAAATAAATCCTTTTTCTTTAAAAAAGCAGACTATGAGTGGATGCCTTATTTCAGAATCTTGTTCTTTGTCTGAAGGTATTCTTATGACCCCTCATAGTGGAGAAATACAACTGAAAGACAAGATTAACTTCATTAGCGATGAAAGTCCATCTCATGCTTACCTGAGGTAAGAAATACAGAGCAGACAGGTTGAGATTTTCCACCAGTGAAAATTCAGATTGTATAACAAGCTTTCCAGATGGTTAATACATTTATTAATAATGGGGATAAACAGCCTCTGCTGTGGACTTCAGTGCACTGGTTTTGTTAAGCCCGGCCACATACGTCTAGATGCACCACAGGCTCACTGTCAATTTTCCACTATGCGAGAATTATTCATGTCTAAATGGAGTGGGTAGAACACACATTTGAGAAACTGGGGCACTTGTGCCACCTGCATTTTTTTACTCTTCTGTTTGATAATATCCGGAGTTACTCAAGCTACAGGCATCACAAAATCGAAGAGACAGAGATGGCACTCCCTCTACTTTTTATTATCTGCATAGAGGAATGTGGGGTTTCTCGATGTCTTCCAAACAGCAGTTTCTTGCACTGAGTTACTTCAGGTATGCAATGAATTTTTACACAAGAGAAAAATTAAGTGAGGAGTTTTACAAAGTGCAAAACATCGCTCCAGGATGGTTTTAAGCTGCTTATGAAACATGTTACCAAGGGAATCCTGATCTGACGGCAGATTCTGGAACAAAGGGCAGAACTGTGTGCACAAATACACAAATAAATACTGAAGTGCTTAGCAATTGGACCTCTGTTGTGACACTTCAACCTGAGGGTTGGTCTATAACTCAGGTGAGTCTTTCCATACTGATGTGGGAAGAGGTTGGATACAGTTCACAAATACAGTTTAAATAATGTGGAACAACTTCTGGGCTGTTGTGCATGAGCCAAATCCCAGATGAAAATTCCTTATTGAGAGCCCTGCTTCCAAGTGTTCCACAGAAATCACTCTCATTTCAGCATCTTCACTGAATGTTGAGACATCCCGCCTATCTGCCAACAGCTTTCTAGAAAAAGTGCAGAATGCTATGTTATTTTTTTGCCTTAGAAGAACCTTATTTTGACATCATCGCTTTTTCATGTCAGGGGCCATTTACTGAAATAAGGACCATCATTTTCTTTTCAAGAAGATCCAATGTCTTATAAATTCAAGAAAAAATGTTTATATGATTTACGTATAAGCAAGGGCATGCAGCAGTAATACTGGCATTGAATATGCAATTATATTGTCCTAAGACTAGCCTTTTCTGGTATGCTGTGTAGTATACAGAGGCTCTGATTTCTTCTTTACGTTGGGGTAAAACTCCCCTTCTCTAAGGAAAAAAAGAGAATGTGCAATTTTGACTTTGCACAGCTAAAGTTCAGCTAATCTGTTAATAATATATCAAATCAGGAAGATGGTCTTCTAGAAGTGCTTCAGTGAAGACCCAGTTAAATGTAATTAAAAGGTCTTCATGAAAAATCAGGAACTGACAACAAACTGAAGGAACAGAGGAGAGTAAGCAGACGTGACTATGGCCCGCAGATATATGTGCAAGAGGAAAGGAAAAAGCTATTAGTATAGGCCTGAGTTTACAGCTATCCACAGTAAATGGAAGTTTATGAAGGTGGTATCATTTTTGATAGACCCAGTTTTAAGGGTCTATTTAAGGATAGACCCAGTAACAAGATGGGTAAGATTTGGAGATTATGATTTCTTAGTGATACGGTTTGTAGCATTGCTTCATACTGGGTTTTCCTGCAGAGTGAATTCTGAAGCACTTGTGTAATCAGCCTCTGCAGAATGCAAGACAAACTTACGAAGTACATATTTTACGAGCTGTTAAGTACTTGCCCTCTTCATACTTGCTGTAGGGGCAAAGCAAGATGCATACTCTGTTTTTCCTTTATATTAGGATACATTTTTGTTCAGAATATTCACTTTATGATAATGCACGGCAAACACTGATGTCAATCCACAACCATCTGAAACCACCACAATCATCAAGAAACTATGTGAAGAGCCTTCCCTTCTCCTCACTTTAAAGTTCCGACTCTGCTGATATTGATGGATCCATCAGCAGTGGAGTTAGTCTGCATTTTCCAGAACCATGTGAAGTTCCACTTTCCCTCTTCTACCATGTCTTTCTAGAAAATGATAGAAGGAAGGACAGAAATGTGCTGTAAATGTTCCTGACACGAATATCTATATTGTGTTCTTAATACCCAAAAGGGTGTGCAGGCATTCCCTTTTTTTCTTTTTTTCCACTAATAAAGCATCGTTAAGAATCTTACTGAACTTTGAAGACCTGAAATAGAAAGAGCTCTCTGTTCCTAAAGAAAGCTTTCAGTGGTTAATTTTCAAGTAGTTTTCAGAATTTATTGAAGAGGACATTATTTTGCACTAACAATCATATAAATTCTAATTTCCCCATGAACTGTCTGATTGCAGCCAAAAGTTACAGCGTATGTCAAGCTTTATTAAAGCCATAGGAACAGTAGCAAGCACAGCTTCACAGTATCTTGCATAGAAGAACTCAGTCATCTAGAAATTTGCTGCAAAAACACTGGGAATAGGGAGGAAGTTTGGCCCTCGAACAGCTCCTTATTACAAGCATACAGTCCCCTGTAGTACCGTCCAGCATGCTGGCCTCCCAGGAAGATGTCTCACCTTATTTCTGTCATCCTTGACAGACAGTGTCTGCAGATGGGCAGCGGTATCCTGCAGCTACACATTGGAAAGAGTCCTCTACTCTTAAGGGAATTAATAAAACTAAAGTCTCCCCAGCCCAATTGAAGTGAGACTCTTATTATTACTTTAGCAACCCATCGGTTTAGAAGACCTGTAAGTGTTCAAAAGCCACCCTTGAATGGCTTTGAGGAAAAAGGAGGCATATCTTCAGCTGATACAAGAATGTGACTCCACTGGAGGCTGACTGGGAATTCACCACAACGTGATCCAAGAAATGCATCAGCACCAAGTGAGGAAAAAGAAAGCTCTGCCTTCAGAATACTGATCTATTTTGAAAAGGATTAGCTGGGCCTTTTCTGAAGCTTTCATCTGCTGTAACATGAGGTTTTCATAGGTGAATTGTCGAATGAATTTTGGTCCTTTGTACATAATGACAAGACCCATTTTATTGTGATGGCTCTGGAGCTAAAGAGAGAACATATTTATTTGCTTTATATAATCTAATCACCAAGACTGACATGTTTTCAGAAAAGCTTATAACAATATACGAAATTTACTCCATATGGTCAAAATGAATGGTATTTCTGTATGAATAAGAAAATATTGAACCTGAAGCAGGGATCAGTCTTGGGATAGGGAAATCTGGAACACAGCGGCAGATTTGTGCAAGATCATTCATCAAGCTCAAAATTTTCTGCCTGCTCTTCACACACAGCCAAGGTCTGGTATTTACAATATCTACCTGAGAGATCTACTTTCACTGACAATCTAATCTACTCAGTTGAATTCAGTTAATCCTAATTAATGATGTTCTGGGATCTAAAAATAGCAAACGACTATACAGTATCAATTTAGACACTACACAATATTTGCCAGTTTCAAAGCACAGTACAGACAATAAAGGCTAGATTGGGATGCTTAAGTCAAACCTAGAAGTTAACGTGGAGTCACGATGAAAGTCTGTGCCTCAAGCAGTCATAACCCCTTTCCATGGGGATCCCAAGAGAGGAATGGAGTGTGCAGGCTCCATTCTTTGGTGGATTTTTAAATATGACTGGGTCCTATGCATATCTGTACAAGGAGCTCAGCCATGCCACTCAATACATCATTTTTAATTCCTTAATGTACAGTCCTGGTTATTTAGCTCTCCGGTTTGCTTTTCTTCTGTGTTTAATTCCATTTTGTCACTACTTCAAATCTTTGCTATCTATAACATAGATGTGAAGTGTCTCCACTCTGCTAAGAGATGCTATAAAAATGATTTAGCAATGGAAACACCCCTATTTTCCTCTGAAGATATCTTTGCTACATGGACTTTCATCAGAGTCAAGTTTTTAATTCTGATTTGTTGTGAGTGCAAAAGGATCTCACAGCATTAAGACTGCACAAGAGACAAATCAGCCTGATTTGCTCGAGAAGCACTAGGATCATATTCAGTTCTCACACTGTCTCTCAGAATCTACCTGGTGTTTTGCTTCTCGTCACTGCTGCTCCCTGTCCCAGAGGCCTGCTTTGCTCAACCAGCAGTTCTTTCTGGCTCTCTGCCTCAGACTTCATCTTCTGTTTCTTATGTGTTTCCTTTCTCTTCTTACTCCTCAAGCTTAGTAGACCCAGAAGTCCTCACCCTCAAGCCACCAGACTTTGGTGGCCTGCATTTCATAAATAAATAATTAATCCTGCATTTCATAAATATTAAAATAGTTACTACTCAAAGGACAGCTGTATCATATCAATAGAAAATACCTAGTCTAACCTTTTGCATGGTCTCAGCCAACAAATTCTACATATGGGTTCCTGAACCTACCACAAGCACTGAATTTGAAATAGAGGGCCTCATTTACGAAGCTAGTGAAAGTTAAACACAATTAGGTAAGATTGTAACATAGGCCTTGGTTTTCTTGTCACTTAAACACTTTATTTAAAAAACAAAACTAAACAAAAAACTTAGTCCATTTCTATTTTAAATTTGTCTACTGAATATATTTAGATTTTTTTTTTTTATTTTATCTCTTGCTGAAATGACAACCAAAGGATATTTTTGGTGCAAGACTTCAAGCCTGTATAGAATAATTTAACAATTAGGTTTAAGTGTAAAATTACAGGACACAAAGGAGCATATTTTCCTCTATTCCAAACTATAGGAAAACAGGAAAGCCAACACTGGCAATAAAAGTGTCCTAAATTTCTGATTCCTAATCCTTTTCCTGTTTTATTCTGCACATCTTTTTTCCCACTGGATTAAAAAGGAAAGACAATCAATTCAAATAAACCTCAGAACGGTTGGCCATATTTAGCTTTCACACATTTTTTTAAATGCATTAATTTCATGGACATTATTAAAACAAAGTGTCTCTCTTTTTCTAGATAAGAAAACAGAAAGGGCAGAAAACAGAATCATTTGCTCCAAGTCATACAAACCATTAGTGACAGAGCCAAGAATAAAACTCAGGTCTCCTGGTTGTTATTCTAATGCACTAGTGATTGGATTATGGTGTTTCATCTCTCCTTAGTGGAGATGCTGTTCTGCAGGCTGACCTCTGGAGCCACCACAGACACAAGCGTGACATTCGTTAATCTAAAGACTCTCAAGAGAGTAAGAAAATGTGAGGGCAGGTATTAGGCAGAGGGCAGGCAAACACACCACAAATAAAGATCCAGGCCTTATGTGGAGTTATAGTAACTATTTTCAGGTGAATCTAGCTGAGTCATTAACTTCATTAGTCACTGAAAAGAGAGGATGTCCAAGCTTCAGACTGAAGGAATTTGGAGAATATGCCTCCTTTGAGGAGGTTTTCCTTCAGATCTCCTCTGTTATCTAATATACATTTTATTTTACTGTGTTGTTGTACGCTTCTACGGGAGAACTTATCTTGGGCCGCATATCTCCGGGACACAGGGCTCTACCCACCCTGGGGACAGTGATGCACAGACATCAATATGATGGATACAAAATGTCCGTTTATTTAGCTGCGTCACACGCTTATATAGCTCTTGTGCTTCCTGTTCCTGCCACTCCTATGGGGAGGAGTCTATCTTTCCGTCACATCCCGTGATCTTCCGGTCGCCGATCCCTGTCTATTCCCCTACATACTGTAAACAGGCAAGACTAGTGTAGTGAAAGCAGAGGACTGTGACACTTACAAATGAAAAATGCACTAATCAGGATACAACAAATATTAGCTTGCCTTGAACCCAAATATATGCATACTAAAATAGTGTCACCAACAACAAATAACTTTTCTGTAACACTGTTATAACGTCAGAGAAATGTGATGACTAAAGGTGGAAAAATTGAAGACACCCAAATGATAAGAATGGTGCCAAACAAGGAACCAGATAAGCAAAAGGTACAGCAAATGGCTGGGACGTCCTGCCTAATATGCATGACAGACAACGGGCAAAAGCAAAACCAAAGTAAACACTATTAGGAGCAGATGAGATCCACCTTTTCTGGCTGGGCAGATTGGGAGGGACAAGTAGCATAAACCAACAAGTATGTAAAGGAAAAAGAAAATATCTACCACCAAAAAAATAAAACCTCAACTCTAAAAATAAACCAACAGGAAATGGTTTGATTATGATTGAAAGGTTTTAGGCAACACAAAATGTGAAACACAGATTTTTTTGCCACATGAGCTCTCAAAAAATCTGTTGAAACTACGCTTTATTTGGAGGCCCCTCTATGAAATACAATGTCCTTCATTAAGGCAGGTGATGTTTTCAGATGTGTCTTGCTGAGCTTCTCTTTTATAAATCTTTCTGATAGTTAATGCAAGCAGTACCAGGCAGCCACTCCAGGAGCGTATGACTTGGCATCAGATTACCCGCTGAGTCAATCTAGAGGATCCTGCTTAACAGTTCATATAGCTGAATCTCATAAATAACCTATTTCTCTTTTCCTTTAAAACAACTAAAAGCATTGTGATAAGTAGGTTTGTATGTATGTATACTATCACACAAGAGTTCTGGAAGTCTTCAAGTGATGAATAAGAGAGAGGTTCACAACAGGTTTATTAGCTGGGAACGTCAATCTTGCCAGCAGCAAAAGTACTTATTTCAGTAAACTGTTCCTTGTGGTATAGGGACTGTCTGCAAATCTCTGCGCTGCACTTATCTCTTTCTAGTCATTTTATGATCCTGTGGTCTGAGTTAGTAGCGTTTGAAGATGCGTGCCTGCTCAAAGACATGAGCAAGTTCTGTTACAGAATGAGTAGTGACTAGTAAAGTACTAGATCAAGCTTGAAGTACATGCGTTCTATGCATTTTAGGTTTCTTTCCCCTCTCTATATGGTAAACTATAAAATTATTTTATCTGTGGATCTTTTTCAAAGCTAGCTGAAGCTAACCACAATCTTATCTTTTGACTTCCATAGGCTTAGGGTCAATATTTATACAGGAATGAACCCATGCCATCTTACTAGGGAGGGAAAAAATTATTTGAACCGTGAAAACGGCTGAGCCTTTTGACTTGTACCTGGTGGGAAAGTATATTTTCATTATTTAAAATTTCCAGTTTAATTGTTTCTTGTTTCCTTTGTTCATTCTCCATACAGACAGAACACATACTCATGACCCGTGGTTATCGATTGGCAAAACTGTATTTTCTTTTAGCGCATCAATCATAGCCTCTCAGGCCAAGTACTTTTACGAATGTACATTCATTCAAGTGTTTCTCATCCGCTTTATGCACCATTTACTCATCTGTAAAGATACTGTTCCTTTAATAATATCTGCAACCTATGTTTTATTTAAAAATCAATAACAGAAGTCTGAAATTAACCCATCAGTGCAATAGAAAAGACATCTGTTCGTCTTTGGTTCACTGTCCGTCTTTAAACTTGACCAGCTAATTTGATCAGTGATAGCTGCTTTTGCTATTCTAATCTTTGACTCACTGTGCAATTCCTCTTTCTGTAGAAGTCTGGTCCAGACTTCAGAGGAGTCTTAGTGGTTTAGAAGCTCAATGTCTTGACTTACAAAGAAGGCTTAAGGTTTCCACTGAGTAGCCAGCAGAATTTACAGAAGTGGCTTAGTAAATTGGATGTTAAACCCCTACTGAAAATCAGCCAGCCTCCTGGAGAGACAGTGCTGAACACATGAAATCTGGGGGGAAAAAACTGAAATCCATCCATTCAGAAAGGGGACAAGTCAGTGCAATTTTTGCCATTATTGCAAGTGTTTATTCTATCTGTCCATATCCCCAGTGATGATTTGCACACATTGATGGAAGCAGGTTATATCTACATGTTCTTGTTTTATTAAACTTCTTTATGAGGGAATGATATTATATATTGTGTGCAGTGTTTCTGTGCATAAAAAGGGGAAAAGAGAATGTATTTTCCTTGGAGAATAGGATTTATGTGCTGCAAATGTCTGATATGAAGTAATGGTTTTGTGAGGGATTACTGTCAATACTGCCTGTTTATGAATCAAAGCCTATTCAGCAGTCATAAGCAGCTGGAAGCTGAACATCTGGGGCAAGACTCAGCAGAAAATTCTGCTACCTCTAGATATTGTCTTTGTAGGGGATCAGTTTATCTAGGTTGAAATACAGGCCAGCTGTGAAAAGCCAAATTGAGAAATAAACCTCGCTTAATGGAGCAAGGACGGCAAAGATGACACAAATGGAAGTATAGAATCTGTTCCTCAAGAACTATTCCCTTTCCTCAAATAATATGCATAGGTAGAGAGAAAAGAATTTGCGTGTACCCTCTATGGCGCACACCAGTGCTCTATGGGCAAGAAGAAATGAGGGAGAAATAGAAAATAGACTTCTCAGGCAATGGTCTACAGCTATGGGTTTAGCACCTCCCCTAATGCAGATTCAAACCCGGGATATTAGGAAACTGCAACTCACGTCACTGATAGCCTTGAGGAGACATCCAGCTTTGCTTCCTAAATGGGTATGTGACTAAATGGGATTGGCCGGGAGAACATATTTTACCAGAAATACAAAGTAATTTCTTCCCTAATTGCTAATCTGTGCTCAGGCATTCAGTGTTCTCTCCAGGCTGTACAGGGACATGCCTCTTTTCTTTCTTTAAAAATGTTCAACAAAGTAATTTCAAGCTTTTCTGTTGAATTTGATGTGCCTTCAATTAGACCTTTTAAAAAGTGTATAACAGAACTCTTTGCCAGTAATTAATTCTTCTTTTTACCATTAACGAATGTTACAAAAGGCTGCAATTTTAATGGCTGCTGAACACTGGGTAGGGAAATGAGGTTCCTCCAGGTCCGTTACTAACTTCTGCAATCTGACCTGTTCTCCACTGTCATAACCATGGTATTATCAAGGTTATCTACTAAAACCAAGGTCTTAATTTCGTCACATGGAACTTTGGCTGACAAACCTAAAGCACTCTTTTGCATGCTACAGGTCCACGTTTAGCTAAAAGCATTTTGGAAGATTACAGCCAAAATAGTCCTGTGTTACTAAAGACAAAAGAAGAGGAAAATACGTTTCTTTTGTAAGAAAGGAATCACACCTGGGGAATTTTAAATTACAACTCGTGATTTCCTTTAAATCCTACTTAGGTAGTAGACTCGTAAGAGGAGAATTGTAAGAGATACCTGGGGTGCAGAAAAATTCAGAAATTAAGTCATCTTACCATTAATAAATTGAAAGCTAAATATATGAGCTAAAATATTTTTAAGGTTTCTTAGCTCAGTGAAGAGAGAGAAGCACTACCGAAGCATATTTCATCCTGAGGATATCGGTGGGAGGACAACTAACTCCCTGGAAACTTACAGTGGACGGAGATCAACAGGCCACTTTAGAATAGACTATTAAATTCAAAATAGCTACAGCTAGATAGGATGAATCGTACACTGTCTGAGAATTGGGGGACACTCAGAAAAACTGCTTCAGGAGAAAGGGGCTTGGAGGAAATAAGAAAATCAAACCGATTAGGTGAAAAAGAGAGTCTTGGATTTTCATGTTCTTGGTTCTTGTCATTCAGGAAAAAGGGAAGCCAGTGAGTTAAATGGTGAGAGGGTGGGAGGAGAAAATACTTTTTTTCCCCTGCCAAAGATTCCAGAAGTTGGCAGTGGAAACAGGTATGGGTGAGTAAGGAGTTTGAGACAGGCACTGGGCAAAAGCAATACTTAGATAAGTCGAGGGGTTGATGGACAGAAAGAAGCAGTAGAGACTGATTATGAATTAAGGCTGTATGAAGGATAGGCACTTAAAGGCCACGGTAAGAAAGAGAGTTAGAAGAAGCCAATTAAGAAAAGTGACTGGATCATGGGATGTGTGACAGGGAAAGGAGGATGACACCTTTAAACACAGTGTTTGAGGCCCTGGGAAGGGAATCTGAAGGAAATGAGAAGCTAGGACTTTTTGAGCTAAACAACTATAAAGTGGCCAAAGGAATAGCAAAGACTTGGTTATTCAGTGTAAAGAGTGAGCCTAAAACGAGCAGTTGCTCATAAGAAAGAGGCAAGCCTGCATCAGGGACTAGTCTGAAGGCTCATGCTTGAGACAGGATACAGCACGCTCAATGATGGCCCTACAGACCACTCCAGAGGGAATTAGTGCTCCTCCACACAGTGCCATTTTTATTTTCAGTTCACTTATTGGAAAAAAGCTCAAGGGAAAATACAGGAAAAAAACTTGATACTATGGTAATGCTAATATTCCCTAGCTTTCGTGCACTCAGCTTTGCAACTTAATTTCAGGAAATTAATGGAATTGTTCTTCAATGTAATTATTTATTTGTAATACGGTTGTGTACAAGTTTATAAATTCTGATGTTAGTAAACAAAACTTACGTTCCCTGGCCTGGGAAAAACAAGCTTTTATATTAACAGCTAGTGTTGCAACATTTTGTTATGTCTTCATGTTCATTAAGTCATTTTTCTTTACAGCTACTGCAACAGCAAATGGTTCTGTCATTAAGCTCTTCATAGAAATTTACTATGATTTTACTGAAATGGAAAAGAGGCAATGCTTTGAGACTTTAAAGAATTTCTTAATGCACTTCACTAATTTCTGCTTTATATGAAAACTGCTCTTCATTATTAATGCTGCTTCCCCTGCCTAAAATAATTCCTGTTATTGCCATCTCCATATTCCCAGCCATAGAATGGGTCTGCTGGCTTGTCAGATTTAATCTTTAAAAAGCAGAAAAGTTATCAAAATCTGTCAAAAATATAAGTGCATTAACATCTGATTTAGCCCACAAAGGGAAGGAATGAAGTGTGATGGGTGTGGGTGAATAGACTAATGAAATTTTAATGGAACTTCAGTTCTATTTATTGGACCTGTATTTGTCACAAAGTTTATTTCTTTTGTTGCTTCAAAAATTGTCAGTGTTTAACAGAATTCTGACTGTCTGCCGTACTACCTAGAGCAATTCGAATAGCCCACAGCTTCTGCAATGTGCCATTCTCCAAAGAAAAAAAAACACCAAAAAACCCCACCAAACTGCCACATAATATGTGGTGAAAGGAAAAACACAAAATAGAATTATAAACTCTACTAATACTGGAATTTTATGTTTCTGGGAAGAGACTGGGAAGACCACGGTGAAGGTAACAAATTAGGTTAACATGGTTAATCTATTTTTTTGTTTTTAGAATGACTCATTTCCAATTGTATTTCAATTACATAGGAGGTTTCCAGACATGGCTCACTGTCTTATCCCAGGCCTGGAAGTCTCTGCCTCAGCTACCTTCCTGTCTAAGACAATGAGGAGCGGATAGGAAAGGGAATAAAAATTATAAACAGAAGGCGCAGTATATCAGCAGGTAGCAATCAAGAGTCCAGATCAGGTTTTGTGCCAGACCACAGAAGGAAAACATTCCCGTAGCAAGAAGCAAACAAAGCTTTGAGTTCAGTGCCTTGAATAAGATAGATGAGATCAACACCAATGCTCATACTTAATCATTAAGAATTGTTCTGTGTATATATTTTCTCCAAACTAGAGCCTAAATAATCACCTGCTTTGTTCCATAGTTCACAGCATATTTACAACACAATAACATCATCTCACAGATAAAGGGCAGAAAGATTGAGATTTTGCATTATTTCCTGCAGGCAGAAGCAGAAATTAATACCTTTTTGTACTGACCCAAATCCTTAAAATGGAAAATTTAGCTTTAGTATTTTCTTGAAAACAGGAAAAAGAACTAAACCTGAAGATTTCTTAGCATCTTGCCACCTATGTCTACTTAGAAATATCAATATTGAAATATTATAATGCTTCTGAATCTAGTCCTGATTTGAAGGACTTTTTCAAATGTATTTCTAAATGACTGTCCAAATTCTGACGCACATTCACACACACAGAGTCACATCCTATGTATCTTTGTATTTCAGGGCCTTCTGCCATCCTCTGATCTTAGTTTAGTGAAGAAAAAAAAAAAAGAATGAAAGATTATTTAGATGCTTTATATTTACAACTTCTGTCCTGTATTCTACTTCCCTTTTATTTGCTTTTATTCTATCTTATAAAAGCAAACAGTTTCAAAGAAAAAAAGGTTTCAAAGAACAGAGATTCAGAGAAAAAATAATATGATTTTCACACTGCCCAGAATCTATTCCAAGTGAGCAGAAGCTGAAAGAAGGAATGATGTGTCATCAGATGGGAAAGAGAGGAGAGATTCAGGTGTCTCGTCACTGAAATGGGTTTTGGATCAGACTGTTGCAATTAGCAATCTTACTCGGTACTTGCTTAGTTTCTTAGTACACAAAAAATCACTGAAGTTCAATAATCAATCCCCAAAATAGCAATTAAATAAATAGAACAAAAGAGAGCAATGACAATGGTTAAAGAAAGTCTCTGTGACAAAAATTGCATAGGACTTCCCTCCTGTTGCTGAACCTGCTGGGTTGTACCAAGTGTTTCAATAAAGCATTTTCTGCTGGCACTCCCAAAAATACACATTAGCAGCTTCCATGTCCAGGGGGTGATTATGAAAAACAATTGTTGCTCCAACCATACTCACATATGATTTGTGCTTTCTCTATTGATAAAGGCACATCCAGATGGGATGGACCAGACTTCCTAACACAATTTATTTTGCAAGAATATGAACATATAACCCACAAATAGCTGAGCCATAGGACCTCCAAAACTCTTTGCCTTCCAGTGAGAGTACTTCCCTCATGTTTCTGGCCCTCAGCTTGGTACCCCACTTCTAACACTGCTAAGTAAGTACAAAGTACAAAGTACAAATTGGTTTGCTTGAAGATTCATTTCCTCTTAGGCAGTCTCAGAAATAACAGCTGAAAAGGTGTGTGGGGGTTTCAGGAATACATTATATATAAAACTATGTTACGTGAAAGAGCCGTGGATTTGAGGGAAGCTGAGGTTTGCTCTGCTCTTTCCTTGCCTGCCTCACACAACTGGCTTGGGTACACAAATAACCCAAGACTGGCCAATTCTAATACACCCTCTCACAAACCCTGTCGATCCATTGGAGCAGCTATAAGGGACAGAGGCTGAGTGACTTTTCTTAAGTCTCCAAAACAAATTACTCCAAGCTTTTGTAAAATAAGAGCTGTCTTCCAGTCTCAGAAGAATCAGGATTCCAGCCCTCCTGTCTGCAATCAGAGGAGCTCAAGGAGGTGCAGTATTTTAGCATGATTTATGTGTTCAGCACAGACATATGTCTGAGAAAGACTTTTCCAAACCAGCTTTGGACACACTCCAAAGCCAGTTCCAGCAGAGATCAAGGTCTGACGGAGCCCAAAGCTTATGGCTTAGAGAGAATTATTAGAAAAGCATGGGATCCGGGGACAAATAGCTAAGGAGTGCGCTCATGGTCAGTGCCCTTTATTGTTTTCACTAGACCAGCTGCCTCAGTCCTTGGGCAGGCAGCCCTCATTCCTAGGCAATGTCAAAATTGGACAAAAAAATTGGGTAGGATTTTTTCTTGGCTAAGGACAAGTGTTGGGAGGGGCACAGTGATTTGGAAGACAAGAAAAAGATTTCTTTCAGCACTGCCTGTCTTCCAGACAGTATGTTGTCTCAGGATGCTGGCAGCCTACTTGTGGCTCCTTGCTAAGTATTCTGCAAAGCAGCAGGGGACAAGAGACCTTTCTGTAAAGACTTTTAGATGACCACAGACTGCTGAGCACAGCATGATCTTCTTTATGAGTGGATTGAGACAGGCTTTTTCTTTGTCTATAAGGTTTGTGGGCAAAGCCAGTAAACCAGTATTTTTCTTCATATCAATAAAACATCAGGACTCCTTCCAGTAGATGAGTCCCTGCCAGCTGATGATTTGAGTCTTGCTTCCTGACTCATTGCTCTTTGTCCTGGCTTCCATACTCTTCTCTTCCCCCACCCCAAATAAGATGCTGAGACAACTCACAGTTCTGGGTGCTGGGAAAAAAAACCAATAGTTTTGGGCACACTTACATGTTTGTTACGGGACAAAACCACCTGGATCCAGTCAATTTCTAGGGAAGTGATGAAAGACATTAAATTGCTCTCTTTTGCTCTGTGAAGGAGGGACTGAGCCAGTGGAATCGGGTTCTTACTGCCCTTCCCGAAACAGGCTCTGAGGTACGGACACTGGTGATTTGATGTAGAAGTCTGTTCCTGGGGGACTTCAAATCTGCCTCGGTTTTCACATGCTTTCTGCACTTTTACTTTGCTGCACTGGCAGATAATGAACTAATCCAGGCTCTGGGTAGGAACTGCTGCAGGCAGAACGGTCTCAAGTCATGGAACTTTACGTAATTTATTGCGAATCAACACAAACTTCTGATCACTTATTCCAGTATTGAGAAAAAGGGCACACACTTTTAAATAAACTAAGATGGACACCTATCATTGCAACTCCTGAATTTCAGTTTTCCTTAGTTTTGCCGCAAGTTATACTCAGTCTGCCCAAATTCCTCCAGTGAGGCGAGTGACACACGAGGTGGAGGACGTGTATGACCCTCCATTTGAGCCGCTCATTGCTTTTCTGCCATGCGTTGCTTACTGGTTTTCCTGTTGCACTGTTCCTCAGGGTCTGCACCCTGTGCACACCACCCATGTCCGCAGCCCCTCGGGGGCTGTGTCTGCATGGATCACCCACAGCTGCTGTCCATCAGGGATGTTCCTGCCCCAGCAGTCGCTGCGACCAGCACAGGGCAGTTCGTGGCTTCTTCCCACACAGAGCACCACTGCAGCCCACACAACGTTAACCTTGTCACTTGTGCCCATGGCAGTGACATGTCACCTGGAGAAAGCTCAGGTGCTTGTCCATGTTGGCTGAGAGCAGAGGTGCCCTAACTGAACAGGTCCCTCTTTTATGATCCTCAGCTATGGAAATTAATCAGATTTACAGGACTTCCACAAAATTACAAAAAAGGCTCGTAACAGACTTAAATGAACATTTTCCAAGTCCAGCATTAGTCCTGTATTTTCCCTCCACTGCTCCCCGCAGAGAAGTCTAAATCAACATTTTTTCTGTTTGATTTTGCCTCTCTTATTAAAAAATAAGATCAAATTTAATTTCTGAGAAGGTGGCATTTAAATGTAATGTAATTTCAACATGTTTTCTGCTCTCAAGTTGTGATGGAATAGTACCGCTGTTGTGAATATTAACCCCCATAGATATTATTTTATTATAGTTATGTGTTTTGATAGTCCAGACAAGCACGAAAAGCTATCTGGGTGCTATAAATTGAACAGATTAGCTGTAATGTTTTGTTATATTTAGTATTACATAAAATAGATTTGCTTTATAGATTTAAATACAAACAGCTACCTCATTCATGCAAGGAACATTTTCTCTGTTTACTGGACAACAAATCACCAGCTTAGCACTGTGCTTTGTGTTCTTAAAAATCTTCATTTAAATTTTCTTTAAATAGTTCTCCTGTTATGGACTCCTCTTTATGCAGATACCATAAGTCCTCTTGTGGTGAGTCAATGATGGTTAAGGGCCAAATTCCTGCCCAGCTGCTCACTTATGCCCCCCTCCTCAGCAGGACAAAAATAAGGGGAGAAAACAAGATGAGAAAGCTCCTGCATTGAGATAAAGAGGGACATTGCTTATCACTTACAGTCATGAGCAAAACAGGCTCAACTTGGCAAAAGATAATTTCATTTGTTGCCAGTTAAACTAGTTTTAGGTAGTGAGAAACAAAACCAAATATTAAACCACCACTTTTCCTCTTCCCTCTCCCAGGTTCAACCTCACTCCAGCCCTGCTGCAGGCAGCAAAGAGGGAAAGGGAGGGGGACAGTCAGTCCATAACAGCTCCTCTTGTCCTCTCACACTTTTCTCCTGCTCCAGCATGGACTGTCTCCAGGCTGCAGTCTTGTGGGAGATCTGTGCCAGCACAGGCTCTCCATGGGCAGTGGTTCCTTCAGGAAATATCCGTCTGCTCTCGCATGGGCTCTTCCACAGGCTGCAGGGAAATATCTGCTCCACCATGGAACACCTCTTCTACCTTCCCTGACCTTGGTTCCTTCTGTTATTCCTCACTCTTTTCCCTCCTCCTCTTTCTGTCCAGCGTTTTATGCCCTTTCTTAGACGTGTTTCCCCAGAGGCACCACCATATTTACTCACAGACTCAGCAGTGTCCTGTGGCATGTCCACTGTGGAACTAATGGTGTCTAGCATGAGGTAACCCCTGAGCTCACCCTGTCACCGGCATCAGGAATAAAACTCCTTAACACCAATGTAGTCTTAAGAAGCAGGCATTCTTTATTACAGCTCCAGATGCATTCCTCCTAGCGTGCATAGCACAAGCCACAGTGGACAAAGCTTATATTGCTCAGTTATACATATGCATTAGATTCACTGGAACTAATTATAATACTTGTATCTTAATTACCCATGTGTTTTATGTCCCTTAGGAGTGCCTGAAGAGGTATCAGGTGGTCTCCGGTCGTCCCTAGTGGTTTGCTGAAGGGGTATTTTATGTGTCGTTTCCATAAACTCTGAGTCCCTCTTCCACATATGGCCATGAGTTGGCCCATCGAGTGATCTTATCACAGTGTATTGCAAGGTGTGTTGGTTTCAACTGGTGTTCTGACTCTTATCTAAATGGAGATGACCTTAGTTCCTTTTGTCTTAGTTTTGACTGGCACCTGCTGCTATGTTGTTTGCATGCCTCCAGGATGTTCCCCATCAAGCTTTCAAAGATTATTTCCTTGAGTGCATTCTTGCCTGAGGTCCCTACAACAACCCCACTGAGGCTTCCCAGCAGCGTCCCACCCACCCCCAAAACCTTGCTACAGCCACCAGCACAGGTACCCAACCATCTCTTACTATCGTTTAAACAATAATGGCTGCACAACTTCTTACCCTTACCTCAGCCTCTTTAGCTCACTGCAGACACATCCATACAACATTTTGGTACAGCAGGACAAGCTGCTCTACTTCTCCCTGTGCTTCACCATTGCCTACCCTTGTAGGCCACGTGCTTTGTGGGTGGGGGTTTGCTTCACCCTCCTGGTACCACCCCAGTGTAATCACTCAAAGGAGTTCCACCTGCAGAAGTCCTGCAGTGCCACTCTAGAGGTTGCTGTGCAATTGTGCTGCTTGCTGCTGCTTCTAACTCTAGTATTTTATTTATTAATCAGTGGTTTGAGAGCGCATTGGGATCCTGGCAGCTCTGAGGAAGCCATTTTGGAACTAGCTCCTATTTATGGAATTTCTTGTTCCCTGCCTGGTAAATGATAGCACTTATTTATTTATTTTATCGAGCAGCCCAAAAACCGTTATGTTACACGTGAAAGATATCGCACTGCATCGTATGAAAGTGCCTTGGGTGTAAATGGCAGTGGTTTTGCAGCCCCCCGGAGCTGTAGGAGTGGCTGGTGGAGAAGGCTGTGAACTGCTCTGTGCCTCTGGAAGAGGTGGGAACACCCACCCCCACCCCCCCCCCGCTCCCAAATTTTACAGGAGTGCATGGTGCTGCTGCTCAGGTATATGTAAGAAAATACAGCAACTGCTACAGGGAGGAGATGTGTGAAAAGTCATGGTTTGGGGGAGTTGAGGTTTCTTTTTTGGGGGTGCGGGTGCTCCATGCCACGGGAGGGGCCTCCCTCTCTGAGGGGGCTGCAGCCTGGAGGTGACTCACCTCAGGGCAGGGATACTGCGAGGGGCTGTGGCCCTGGGGGCCCCCAACATGGAGGTAGGGGT
The DNA here is from genome assembly GCF_963921805.1 of Phalacrocorax carbo. Classification (NCBI taxonomy): domain Eukaryota; kingdom Metazoa; phylum Chordata; class Aves; order Suliformes; family Phalacrocoracidae; genus Phalacrocorax; species Phalacrocorax carbo. Next base: position 5,328,793 of record NC_087516.1, on the reverse strand, counting down.
GCCCCTGAGGGACTGCAGCCTTCAGGGGACCGACCCAGGCTGGGCAAGGGATGCTCTGGGCACTGTGGCCTGTGCTGGAGCAGGAAGAGGCAAGGAGTATGGCAGAAAGGAGTTAGGAAGGAAGGAAAGAAATGGTTATTTGCTGACCCGATGTCCTGCGCTGCCTGTTGCCTCACAGAAGGGATGGGGGTGGACTGAGAGTAACTCCCCCGGAAAACAAGGCAAGATAAAGTTAGAAATGGGGAGGAGAGGTATTGGATTAGGGTTGAGCCTGGGGAAGGGGGAGGAAAGGTGTTTCCTTTAGGTGTTTATTTTTTCCCTCAATACCTAAACAAGTAATCAAAAGTTCATATTAATTTGTAGCAATGCCCTGGGTTTGGCTGGGATGGAGTTAACTTTCTTCTCTGTAGCTGGTGTAGTGCTGTGTTTTGCATGGGGTATGAGAATAGTGCTGATGGCACGTTGATGTTCTAGTTGTTGTTAAGGAGCAGCTAAGTGTCCCTAAGTAGCGCCTACACCAGCCGGGGACTGTTCCAGCTCGGCTCTGCCAGGGGCACAAGAACCTGGGAGGGGAGGGGGCACAGCCAAGGCAGCTGAGCCAAACTGCCAAAGGGGTCGTGCTCAGCACATAGAGCTGGGGGGAGAAGAAGGAAGGGGGGATGTTTGGAGCGATGGCGTTTCCCTTCCCAAGTCACCGTTACACATGATGGAGCCCGGCTGTCCTGGGGATGGCTGAGCCCCTGCCTGCCCATGAGAAGCAGTGAATTAACTCCATGGTTTGCTTTGCTTGTGCATGAGGCGTTTGCTTTACCTATTAAGCTGTCTTTATCTCAGCCAAGGAGTTTTTTCACTTTTACCCTTCCAATTCTCTCCCCCGTCCCACTGAGGGGGAGTGAGAGGCTGTGTGGGGCGGAGCTGCTGGGACTAAACTACGACAAGTAAGTTAAACGACATGCCCTGAGTCAGGACTGTGTTGCCCACTGATGGAGTGTGTGGGCAGCACCAGGACCAGGCACGGCCTGGGGTCGGAAATTTCTGCTTTGTGGTGCAAACAGTGTGTAAACAGGTGATGGACAGTTCTGTGTTTATATTATGGTTGTGATGATATCGAAAGTAGAGCTTGTAATGGTTGTATCTTCAAACAGTTCTTAAATATATGCTTCACAGAGGCGAGGGGTGGAATGTTTTGGGCGTAAACTGCAGGGTTTCCGTAGCAGGGGAAGGTGGGGTGACCTGTGTGAAGGCCATGGAGTGCCCTGTGGTGGTCACAGCCGCTTCCAGCACTCCCCGCTGGGTGCCAGACCCACCAGGATGAACCCTTTCCATCAAAGGTAGGGAGCTAGTGGAATTCCCAATATGAGATACCACAGGCAGGGCTGACCATAAAATCTCATTTCTGAGATGGTTCCGTGGGGTCTGGTGTGGTTTATTTGCTTCTGTGGAGTTTTTAGTATGTGTTGTGTTTTGTGGGTTTCGTTTGGTTTTTTGTTGGTTTATTTAGAGTATTTTGGTGGAGTTTTTTGTTGGGTTTGTTTTTGGTTTTTTTAAATCTTTGGGCTTGGGTGCTGCCACTGACAAATTTTGGAGCATCCTGCATTGTAAAGGTGGACAGCTGACTCGTTATCCCTCTGCTTCTTCAGCAGTGGCTTAGATTAGATAATTTTGGACTGACGAGTGTAACCCTCCAAGTCGGTGGAGGTCACACCAGCTGACCTGAGTACTATTAGATGAAAGGGAAAAAGGGGGCGTAATTTTGGTTATGAAGTCTGACATGGCTATTTGTGATGTGGTGCTGTATTAGCATGCATTGATTATTCAGTTTGACGTGGTCATTTAAGATTAAACACTGAATTAGTGTTGGGTTTTTAAAACTGGGGAGAAACATTGCTAGACTGTAAAATTTAACATACCAAGAGCTTTATGCTTAAAGCGTTCTTACTGGGTAGCCTGCATTAAATTATTATTTTGTTTCCTTCAAGTCCTTTCATACCTTATTGAATTATTTTCCAGGTGGGAAAGTAAACTCTGTGGGGCATAATAAAGCTCCAAGATTGTCATTCTGATCAGTTCACAAGTAATCTATAATTTACACTAGATAGAAGAGGTTCAAAGAGGTTACTAGTAATACATTGGAACTTGCTACATGTCATGCTAAATGCTTTTCCCCTCCTGTGTGATACCTCAAACAATTTGGCCCTTGAGGTTCGGTACTTGGGGACTGTATCTGTGCTGGGTCATGTAGCAATTTGTGCATTTGCAAAATTTTGTACGGTGTTATCTTTTTATCATTGTAAGAAAGCCATGTTCTACCAACAAGGTAACAAAATCTGTTTCTTGGCATACACACTTAGATGGTAGCATGGGAAAAAAATTATTGTTTTTTCTCTCATAATTCTGAGTATAAAATATAGAAGTTAAACTTTGTGTGTTATTTTATAAAGTCTTGATCTCCTGAAAGGTATGGGGATGATCTTTAATTTTCTTTCCATTTCATAAATATGCATATACCAGAAGTATTTGTTAATTTTTTGAAAACTAAGGAACTGTTAGGAGATGAGAGAGAAGTAGTAGTATAGAAGAAACAGCCCTAGTCCAACAACTTTTATACCTGCATTGTTAGAGCTTCGTAACAGTTACTACCTAATATTTAGCTGCCTGCCTTCAAAAGCAGAGAAGGGTTTGTTAGCTGGCTGTAACCAGTAATCTGAATTTTGAGAAATAATGCAACAGAAAGGGCAGATTTCTTCACCTGACTTCCAAAAGCTCTGCAGGGCGAGGAGAATAATGCACATACGTCAAACCTTCTGCTATGATACTTAAAACTATGGAAGGATCAAGCGCATTTTCTATGTTGTGACTGAAGTTTATTACAGTGCTCTTTAGGGTTAAGAGCCTTTTGCTTGCAGAAATCTGTGGAAAAGAAAGGGTGCACATAGTCTTCCCTGAAGTAAGACATTTTAAATATTTTGAACTTAAATATTTTTAATTTAAAGAGATGTACGAAGTATGTCCTATCCATCTGTAATCATAAATACGCTCTATAACTATACCAGAAGTTCCACTACTTACTGTTTCTATCTACACGGGACAAAAGTTGCAGAGAGACATCGGGTTCGTACAACCACTGCCGCAATTTTCTTTTTTTGGATACTTGGAGCCTGATGTTTTAACTTAGCTTAATAGACTGGCATCTCTGCGTACACTCTGCATAAATATCTTCCTCGTTGCCAAAAGTGAGGTGCACCAGGCATGGTTATTCAACAGACGTTCGGATTGCGGAAGCTTAAATCCTGCTACAAATCTCTTCTCTGAATTCTGTCAAACAGCTGTGAAATTTTGCATATCCTTCACCTTTGCTCTATGTCCATATAAAAATTATTGTGGATTTATTAGAAAAGTTTTGTGCTTCCTAAAATCTTGAAAATGGTCAGGACTTTGTGGAGGGTATCTTAGAAACCTTCTGCCTAAATGGTGTAGGTAATGCTGGCTTTCTGCTCATTCCGAAGTCACACTTAGCTGCAGAGTTAGTTGGGTGTTTTCTTGTGCGTGTATGCATCCAAGGATACAGAGTAGGTATTCCTGGAGCGAAAGGAAAGGATTTTTTATCTCTGACCTGCAGTAGCTCCCACTGCCTTGCTATGGTGCTGTCACCTACATAGTCTTAAACTCAACCCCACAGCCAGTCTCCAGTTACCACAGCTCCCATGCCAGGGTTAGGTTGCTGACTGTCCTGTACCATGAACAGGGGAGGTGGTTGGTGGGGTGGCAGAAGCATTGGGGGTAGGAGGTGATAAGAAACTAAAAGGTTTGCTCAGGTAGTTCAGAGGTCCTACCCTACCACCTAATCTAATGTGCTCCCTAGCATGCGTCTTGGCATGCAGGTGCGGTCTGTAAGATTGCCTGTATGAAGGGGCAAGAGGAAGTCTGAGCTGTTCTCGTTCAGATCAGTCCTATGTTATTTCTGGGAGAACCTGCAAAACACAGAAATACCAAGATTATACTTAGATCCCTTAGCAGTGATTTAGATTCAAGCAGAAGAGTTATTTTGAAGTCTTACTGTGAGCCAATAATCAGGATGATATTTTGTTGTTGTTGTTGTTCCACAGCTTGCTCTGTTCAATCTCTTGCTTCTGTTGGAGTTGAGGAGCTGGGTAGTTCTGATTCATCTGTCACTTTGTCAGGGTGGTATTTATTTTTTTTTTTTAAAGATACAACCTTATTCCTTCAAAACTACTGCATTTCATAAACAGTCAAAACCTGCCATATACTGGATATTCAAATCCCATTTCCAAAGTTAGTGTGTTGTGGTTTGAGGCATTCTTTGCTCTCAGACATGATATATTGTCAGCATAGTTACTAGAGTGACTGAAAGGTACAGCACAATGATATGAATATAATGTTTCTACAGTCATGAAACTTAATAGAGTGCTAACTGGAAAAAGCATTAACATAAAGTTGAAAAGCAGCAGTTAAGAGTTTGATGTTTGAGGTTCAGATTCAGCTACACGCTCTGTGAGCTAAAGTTTCTGCTTTAGGCTTTTTTACAAGTTAATGCAGTACTGCTGAACTGCCTGTGTTCAAACTGTGCGTGTGGAGCAGCTCATAATTTGTCCTCTATACTTTTGACTGATAATCTCTCATGGGGGGAAAAATCAGAGCTGAAGATTTCAGTGAGGAAGCCTAAATACAATAAGACTTAGGACTTTAATCCCATATCTATTGAAGTTAATATTAACTTAATAAGCGGGTGTGGAGTTACAGGTATGTGCTCTTACCTGAGAAAGTTCAGCAAATTTAATATTGATGTTACGAGCCAGATTTAGCAGAGGTAAGTTGCAGTACTCTCTGCTGGAAAACAGTGGTTCATATATAACACGGTTTCTAAAACAAACGTTGGTCATTGCATTTCATCTACTTGTCAATTTTATTTTTGTTAATCCTGCAGAAGACTGTATTTCTGTAGTTTTCAGATTTTTTTTTTTTAACTAATGTTGCTATAATGCTAGGGTTGTGAAGTCTAGAAATGCTTACTTTCTAGTCGGGAGCAGCTCACTATTGCTTTTTTTCTGAATGATTAATCTTTTACTATTCTTCTGATAGTTATCAATACAAAACTACGTCTTGTTTGTACAGGTAGACTGGGGGTGGGAGACGGGGAAGCAGCCTGAGCCTAGCTGTTACTGGAGCTTTTCAGCAAGTCAAAATGTACATTTTCCTGATGGTATTTCAGTTTTCTTTCTAGAAGTGACAAAGCTAAAAAAGCATATGTATGTCCTACCTGTTAAAATATAAATATGAGCAGGGAATATTTCTGAATTGTTGCATCATTCTTTAATACTAAATTGTGGCACTCGTAAACCTCAGGCCTTATATCTATTCCTGGCTGTGGCAGAGGGACTCTCTCATTGTCTAACTTTATTAGACCATTTCACTAATATTTTTTTTTTCCCTTGGGGAAAAACTCAGTCTTCCACCTTTTAGATAGGTTATCAGAGCAGAAAATGTCTCTTTACTCTTTTATGTGTGCAATTGATATATCTAACAGAACAGGGCTAAAATCTCAGATGAAATCTTGGATCCCAGCTAATCCCCTCGGATTTTTAGAAAGAATGTGCTTTTCATAAAGGCCTTGGATTTTTTCAGAATTCTTCAGGGGTTTTTATGTTGGGTGTGGTTTGTTGTTTTTGTTTGTTTTTTTTTTTTGCCAGGTATAGGTATAAAAATCTTGCTCTGCAAGATATGTCTTACTTTTTGGATGTTTGTCTATAGAAAGCATTAACGTACAATGCAGCTTGTAATCAAAATTTTATACTACTATTGCCACGGTTTTTGTAAAGTACTAAGTCTACTAAAATATGAATGCTTGTGTCAGAAATAATGCTGGCTTTTACATAAAAATATGGCATACTCCATCACTGAAGCATCTTGCTCTGCTGATGGGCAGGTTTCAGTGAAAGCTAGTTCAAAACATGGCAACAGTGCAAGCTTTAGCGTTATGTTGCTGTTCAAAAATGTGCACGGAGCAGCGTGGGCACTCTTAGAAGCCTTCAGCTATGGTAAGCTCTATTAAGTGCTTCATGGCATCACCTCAGTTATTGACTTGCTACTTCTTGTCTTCTCGCCTACTTTTTGGTGCCTAGGAGTGTTATTAGACCTACTAGTTTACTCTCCAGGGAGTCATAAACAGCAAATTCCTGTTGGAATGTGTGCTGTGTGGCCAAGACTGGTGCACGAGGAACATCAGCAGATCTATAACCAGGCAGTTTGTTTAACTTGTGAATGAATATAAAGGTACTCAGACCTCCAGTTCTCCTGTATGCAGCATATAGTTAACTTACCCTGTTGCTGTGAGGGTGACCAGCAAACGTTTACACTGAGCTCGAGATGCAAGAACCATATTTTTTTAGAGTAGTGTTGCTGGAACGGTGGCAGTAATTCTGGCCAGCCTGAAGTGCCATCCCCGAGATGCCCGCAATCCAGCGCAGCGCAAGCAAGCGGGTCAGGACCAGTGCTGAGCTCTGGGAAGGAGGGATGGAGAAGCTGGAGTTATGACTTCACCTTACCAGTGTGTGCTGTAATTACTTATTTTCTTAACAATAGCTCTGTCATGGCTGATGGGTTAGGACTGACAGGCTTTCAAACAATCTATCTACCTTTATGCCCTTAACATTAGAGTGTCTGTGCCTAGGCCATTAAAAAAACAATGTCCATGTTCTCTCTCCCTCGCTCCCTGCTATATCCAGAGAACCAGGCTGGGGGATTGCTCAGCTCTTTCTAAATGAAAGGATTTGAGGAAACTGCTGAACTTGCAGGAAATCTTGGTCAGGCTTTTCATTTGGCTTTTAATGATGCAAGCTCAGAGGCTGCTTTTATTCCTTCTGGCTCAGAAATTTCTGTTTGATCCATTTACTACTGGAGTTCTCGTTCCTACCATCATGACCTGCCCTACACCAGGCAGCAATATAATAATTTCAGGAAAGCCCAGCTTCCCAGCCAAGTAGGCAGAACTGTTTCTTTAAAAAGTTCTGAAAATCAGGCCAGGATTCTGCCGAAGGTTCGGTAAGGAAGTAGCCGCGCAGAGCAGCACCACATATACCTGGTTGTCTGTGTTCATGCAGTGAAAAGGTGCTACTCGCTGGAAAAAAAAGTTATTGTCTTAAGGACATGCAGATTTTTGTGTAGCTAGATAAAGTAGAGCTACTGAAAGGGTTTGAAAGCGGCTACAGCGGTCTTTGCTCTACCTGGACAGGAATGACATCTGGATATAGGAACGGGCTGGTAAAGAGAGAGGAGAGCAGTAAGTTTCATGTTACAAATAAGTAATTTAAAACCAAATTAGAGAAAGATGAGCTAAAGGACAGATGGAGGTAACAAAAGTCAGCAGAATCGTGCAATGGGAAGAGAAATACCTTGACCTGACACAATAGCTTGTGGAGCATTCAGAGCACATGTGTCACTGCAGCTCATGGAGATGTTACGAGTTCAGATTTCTTAAACATTTTTGGACAGAATATAAATGACAGAGGCCTAAAAGGGGTTACACTAACCTGGTTTGCTTCCACATACTAAATTACGAGAACAGAAAGGAAAGCATGAATTTCCTAGAATAAACTGAAGTTATTTGAAGTCTTAGAGTTTGAAGGTACATTTCCATTCTTAAAGTAACCTTTGTTGTAGTTACATAGTTCTTAATATTCCTTCTTCTCATAAAATGCTTTCTATCACCAGTGAGTGACAGTTAAACCAAAAATGGATGCTGCAATCAAAGACAAACCACAGTAGCGAAGCAGTGTTTTTTCTGCCTATCTGACACCTGTTGGGGCGCTTGAGGCTCAGCCACAGCTCTCAAACAACTAAAAGAAGAGCAAAGATGATACCAATATAGCAACTAATTTCTGAAGAATTTATCTGATGCACTGCAAAGTGAGCAAAAAACCTCAGTATTGCACTCAGCTATATATCTGAAGTGTCACTTTAATAACTATAGATATAAAATGATTAAAAAAACCCCAAAGAATATTTAACTGCAAGGATTCACTCTTCCCATATTCAGCATATGCCATTGGCACTGCTGCCTGTCATCAGTCAACCTTCTGATGGGCTAAATGTTGCTTAAAAATTAGGTGGGCATTGCTTATTTGGCTGATAGTTTGCTGCTGTGTCAGACTTTACTTGGATATTTAAACTACAGTCTTTTTCCAGGTTACTGTATCTTTTTCTCTGGATGGTGCCATTAATGTCCCTTTTGTTACCTGCCATTTTCTTAATTTTTTCAAGCTCATAGTATTATACTTGCCTCATTTGGGTTTTGCCTTCTCTGGCTGGAACGTCTTTAATATGGAATTTGTGGTTCAGTGCAAGCACAGACTGAGTTATTGTGTTACCTACCAGCATCTTAATCTCTTAAAATTTGGTATAAAGTGAAGTACAGACCATGCACTTAGGAGTATGAGATCTAAACAGACAGATGAGACGTGGAGGCTCAGAGTAGAAGTGACTGGACTGAGAATAGAACAGAAATAGTACAATTACTGACCTTTCTGTAAAAGGAGAAAGTAGATGAAAGCTGCCTCTGAGAGCTGAGGGGTGGTGTTTTTTTGGTGGTTTTTTTTTGTTTTGTTTTGTTTTGTGTTCTTCTGGTTTTGTTTGGTTTTCTGGGTGTTTTTGTTTTGGGTTGGGTGGTTTTTGTTTGTTTTTTTTTTAAGTGCTGCAAGTGGGGATACTCGAATGTATGAATGGACAGGGTGTCAGTGAGCGCTTTAAAGAATGTAGCTTTCTCAGTGGATTTTTGGCACTGATAGTTCTTATATCATGTTTTATTCATTAAATGACACAGGCACCCAAGGAATAGGCTTTTGCTAGTGTAGGTATCAGCAAGGGGTTTACTCCTCTCTTCCCGCTTTCTCTGACTGCAGGAAGTTTTACAATGCTGTGTGTATGTGTCTTCTGGATACGTTAAAGGGTTGTGTTTTGGTTTTTGTTGTCTTTCTGTAAGGGCCTGCAAAACGCTTCATTTGAGCACATGTACTCTAGTAGCTACGTAAAAATCTGAGGGAACTTGTGATAAGAAAGTTGGGAATAAATCGTGCCATATAATGGACTTGCCTCTTTGACCTTCAGTTCATCTTGAACTGTCTCCAGGGCCAACTCACTTCTTCCAGGTGCAAAGTTCTACCACTGATGTTTTGCAAGTGACAGGAATGCATTTGTTCAGGGAGGAAATCTGTGATTTGGAGATTAAAAATGGGAAACATCCATGCAAGCCTAGCATCTCCTACCATGTTTCTCTTCTTCCCCACCCCGTCCCTTTAAAAGTCTTTTACTAAATACAAGTAACTATTGGGTTGGTTTTTACTTTTTCAGGTGGTCAGATCTTTGGAAGACAGCCCTGTATTGTGGGTATTCAGCATCAGTGTTGTGTCACTGGCGTTGGTGTATAGTTATGGAGTAGATTGGTAATGAATTTGCAATGGACAGTGTACATGAAAAGGCCATGACCTGAGTTACAAAGGAGGGAAATGTAGCATGCACAGCTGCCTGAAAGGCAGCCCAGCCCCATATTTGAGGGCTACAGCGTTTCCCAGTAGCTTGGTTAGTTGTGCAGCAGAAGGAATTTCATGTTGTGATGGATTTTGTGGTTTGAAAGCTTGACTACATTCATATTAGAAGCAATCTGCCAGCTTTAAGTCTTTATGAGAATGGTTTATTTCGGGGGGGGAGAAATTACTTGGGATTGATTGAAATATTATGGTAGGGGTAGGTGGGAGGGACTCTAAGTAATCTTCTTTATTGTATAATCCTAACTATAAGAAAAAAATTCAAAACAAAAATTGAAGTGAAAAATTTTGGGAATTTGAAATGGTCCACTCCAATGTACTGAAATCTTCCCTGGTTTTATTTTAAAATCAAGTTTTGCTGAAATTGGCACTGATTTGCAAAGTCCACATTTTTCAGAGCTGTGACAAAAAATGGTTCACTTCTTTTTTTTTTCTTCTTAACCAGCTTTACATGGAAATTTACTGATGTTGGATGAGGTCTATATATCCTTTTAGAGTTTACAGAATATAAGTAAAACATGATAACACCTGTATTTCAACTGTAATGTGGTAGAAGATGTACAAGTGAAACAGAAGAAGCACAGGACTGTCCCAAGAGCTTGCATTCAAGAGAATTTAAGAGTCGTGAGCACAGTGAAATAAGTCAGTTGCCAGAGCAGTCACAGCTACTGACTTGTGAACCTTGCTCATAAATACTGTCTGCAGAAGTATGTTGGCTTTTTGTGGTTGTTTTTTGTTCGGTTTTGTGGGTTTTTTTCAGTAGCAGGAGATCAGAACAGGAAAAAATCCATCCAAACTGCATGGTTCTACAGCCTCTAATCCTTCTTTAAAGAAACATTAAAAAAACAACCAAACAAAAAAACCTACCGAAAATGCTTTCGGTGACTTCTGACTTTCTTTTTGTTAAAGAAAGGAAGCCACAGCTGTGACCATGTGCAATTTGTAGAATTATTTAAATGGAAGCGTGAGCTTTATGAAATTAACTTATATGTAAATACCATTATTAAGAATTTAAGCAGCTCTGACTATCGTTATATTAACGATGCCCTTGTGTTGCAAAAAAACCCCCATGTTACTTTTGGTCTATTGAAAAGGAAAAGCTGGCCGATAGCTTTCAGCAACAGAACTCCTGGTTTATGTAAGCAAGAGCCAGCGTTGTTGGAAGCAATGCTGAACATCGCTATACCTAACATTTATTCACCTGTCTCTAAAGCGAGACTTACAATGCATATAAATCCCTATTCAGTTGAGAAGGAAATGCTGTGTACCATAAATGAGCTTTACAACACCACAGCAAAAGGAGTAGAAATGGACATAGAGCAGTATCATTTGCTCAGTGAGAGACGGAAGACGAAGTATTAAATATTAAAAACATGAATAAGTATGGAAGTGTACATAAGGTACATATGTGTTTTTTAAAAACCAAACAAGCCAAAGAGACTTAGGTGCTTTTCAAAGCTAGAAATGTAAATAATCCTGTTGGTTGTAGCTAGCTGGTACACATATTTAAGATGCCTACGTGAGCAGAAAATGCTAGTTGTCCTGCTAATCTGCTGAATTAGCTGGCTAGTTAAATAGCTGACAGGTGGGAGAGTAGCATGGTAAAGAACGCATTGGTTGGCAATACCCTCCTCACTGGATCACTGTGCAGCCAACAGTGCAAGGATCATGGTGCCATAAAAGTACCAAAAAGTAGGGGAACGGTCCTGTGCTGTAGGAGTTAAACTGTTCACTTGGGAGTGTGACAGTGTGCTATCTAGCATCTGTTCCAGTGTGATCTAAAGGCTGTCTAACATAACTGGTAAATTGCCTGGGGGAGGAAAACCTGAGATTTGAAACCTGTTAAATTTTTCTTCTAAGGGATATGTATGAACCAAAGAGGAGCGCGGAACTGCTGAGGTTGGTGGACGCCTCTTGAGATGGTGTGGTCCCACCCTTCTGCTCAGTGCGAGGTCACCTAGAGCAAGTTGCTCAGGGCCATGTCAAGCTGGATTTTGGGTATCTCAGAGGATGGAGACTCCACAGTCTCTGGACAAACTTGTTCCAGTACTCGGTCACCTTCACAGCAGGAAGTGTTTGGTGGTTTGGGGTTTTTTTCATGGTATTGAACCCTTAGCCAACTGAGTCTTCCAGAGACATATACAGAAACTGTATTTTGCATTGACATGAAAAGCCAAAAATCATCCTTGTAACAATACTCAGAAGCGTTCCTTTCTTCCTTCCTCCTGTACACCATGTTGTACAGAGAGGAAGCAACCCTGTACCAACTGTACTGTGGATGTACTGTACTGTGGAGTTAGATTGTCTGCTCATTACAGTGACTAATGCAAACTGAGCAATTAGTCAAGATATGAGTCAGGCCTTTCTCATTGCTAAATTAATCAATGGTTACATCTGGGCTGAACTTTTCAGCCAAAAATGCTATGCAGAAAATGCAAATTCAAATTGATGTAGAAATAACACCGCTTCCATGTCAGTGCTGACAAGTAATTTCAATTAGGAAAGTATGACCTTAAGAAAATCTGAGATAAATTGAAGTATTTAATCTCATATTGACTGCAAGATTTTCAGCATTATTAATCTAACTTTTTTATGACGTGGAGCCCCTTGTTTGTCCTCAAACTTCTAGTAAATATTAGCGCAACAGAAAAATTGCCTTTTTTTGCAACTACATGAAGAATTCTTTAATTGTAAAAGATCCATCCTACTTGCCTTAAAGTCCTGTTATAACACTGATCAATTTGAAGAATTGATTGTTGTTTTTGACAAATTGGCCAGTGTGATTGGTCAGTATTGTGGCAATGTCTTTTAGTCCCCAGTCATGGAATGAGACTCTGTTATGTGTCTTTCATTCACAGAAAAATAAAAGAACAGAGCCAGTTGCACCAGAGATCTGGCAGTCTAGCAGCGTTCTTTTGTAAGAAAACTGTAATGTAAGAAAGGTCTGTAATGGCATCCAAAAAAAAAGTGGCCTTCACTGAATGTTGCTATCTAGTGAATAATAATTTTAGATAGTAGCGATATTAAGATGTTCTGTGCAAAAATGATTTCTTATTTAAATATTTTGTAGGCATTTGCTAAGATTACGGCCAGAGCTAAAGATGAGGAAGTAGGTGCACTCAGCAGTAACTACAGAGAGTAAAGCAGGCCTTCAAAAATAGCGATTGTTTTCTTGTGAATAAAACAAAAATATGGAAGGAATGGGGCTAGGTTTTGGGACCACGGCTTGGAAGCTAAGTTGATTAAATGCAACTAATGGGAAAGTAAAATCTCTTTTACGTTTCTGGATTTGTGTAATTGCTTCCCCAAATGACTGTGGTCATTACAAGTAAAGAGCTGGTGCTTACCCTTGGCACCAGAGGGGTGTAAGGGGTCCTAGTTGAAGTGCCTTGTAATAGACCTCATTTTGATGCACAGAGAACAGAAACAAAGAAGGTGCCTGCTTGTCTGCTTACGTTATGCAGAGGCATTATATTTCACAGGAAAAGCCCAGAAACACAAAGGTAATGTGAATTTTGTGCCTGATTAGTTGATTCAAAAGAAGTTTTAGTGGCTGCTGCACACTTTATACACCCTTAACGTCCTGCACAATGAGAACAGTATCTAAATCTACTCTCTAAACATCAACAGCAAGTATTAGTGTCATGGGAAAATTATTAGAGACAGTTTAGCTACCAGGGGATAAGGTTGCTGATTTTAGTCCTGGCACTGCGACGTTGCTCTCACGGTGGTCTAACATACTGTCCCACCACAGCTTTTTTGACCTGTGGTAAGTTGTCTGGTTTTGCATCGAGACTGTTACCGTCTCCTGAAGTAGCTTTTTAAAAGCTATTTCTTGGTTGTGACTGAAGCGCAACCTCGCTGTACTTTAACTGTACTGAGAGTCTGAGTGGGTGTAGGGTATAACTGGCAAATTTCTGTTTACTGAACTACGTCCTCGATCCTTTACATTTAAATGGTAACCCCACGGTGTGCTGAAACCAGAACATTTAAATGACCAGGAGGTTTCCCTGGGAAAGCGTCTACCTGATAATGTAGCAGGAATGCAAGGACCCTTAATCAAACTAACTGATAGATTCTTCTCCTAGCTCTTTCTTGAAACTGTTTGCTGTATTTCTGTGCCCATCTATTGTTTGAGCTGTCATCCTTCCTCTGGGGTGGTCTTGTTCTCTCCACTGGTGGCTGACTTGGCTGCCTTGCAAGTGCCAGCGTGCTTGCCTGAAATAAAATCCCGGGGAGCAGGGGGGACAGTTTGCTAAGGGTTTTGAGATGTGTGGCTGGGCCTCTGAAGCGCTGGGGCTGTCAGACTGCCTGCTGGCATGCCCTCCCTTCTGAAGGAGTGTGCCTGAAGCTGCAGAATCAAAATCAGCAGGGCTGAGGTAGAAAGGGAAATGTGCGGCTAACCTGGAGTTTCCATCTTCCTTGCAGTCATCTCCTCTGCCTCTGTCCCTGCAGTTCACTCCTGTCTTAGCTATTTGTGGATTAGGCAGAAGCAACAATTACCAGAGTTCCCCAACAAATGGAATTAGTTTGTTTACCCTGTCTAGACTACCTTAATTTCCTGATAAATTTTGTGAATCAGGCCTCATCCTTTCTTTGACTGCTGGCTCATTGACAAAACACAACATCTCACTGTAGGCTTAAAAGTAATTTTACAATCCCTATTGCTAATATTTCTCCCACGTTGGTTCCTGCAGATTTTTTCTAACAACCTGTACTCCTGTAGAAAACTTCTAAATGAATATCACCCAGGATCATCACTTTCTGCCTGTACAGGCATCCCCTGCTTATGGTCTGATGTTAAGTTACACCTGACACCTGATATAGCCATAGGCATTCCGCTTTTTGATATAGAAAACTTGCCAGTTGGTAGAAAAATCAGCAAGTCTCCTATGAAATAGCTGTCCCTGAGATGGCTGAGTATAAGATGCTTTCACGAGGAGGCACAAGAAAACCTTCGGGAAGATACTATGTTGTGACCTATTCGCAGAGGGGGTTTCTGCTAAATCCCCATTAAAATTAGCTTAAGTCCAACAGCATGTCAGTTTATAATCTTCTCAGAACTCCTGTCATCTCTTTTTAATATTTATAACTCTGGGCATTTAAAAGGATAACAGGAACACTCAATCATTTTTTAATCCAGTTAAACCTAACAATATCTTGTGGCAAAGAGTTCCACAGCTGAGCATTCTATTACAAACTATTCACTTTTAATCAATTCTGAAATTGCTCATATGAGAGCTTTTTTGTTTGTTTGTTTGAAAAGGTTTTGGATTAAGGGTGAAACTAGAGAAAAGCCTGACATCAGGAAAACAAGAAAAGGCAAGTTGAGTTCTGAGTCAAGATTGGGAACACTGCGGGCTACTCTTTTTTTGCATAAACATTTGGTCTTTTTGAATGCTTATTTCAGCTGATGTTTTCAGTCCCTCTCAGTTCATTCATCACCAAGAAAAATATTCCAAAAAGGGCAAAAAAGAAAGGGGAGGGGGAGGGGCAGGGGCAGGCAAAGGGAATGCTAGGAGGGAACTTAAAAATGGGCAAGAGAGGGAAAGAACTTAAAAGGCATCCAGCCATTTCTTGTTATGGAAAGTAAGCTGTCTTCTTCTGCTTGACTTTTTTTTGTCTGTTTATATATGTCTTGTTCCTCAGGGTGTCGTTATCTCATAATGTTCTCGCCTCAGCTGCAAAAGCTCCAGGTAACTATAGTTAATGTGCTAAACTTTAGCTTAAGAGTATCAAAGAAGCTGCACGTTGCAATAGTGTCAGGAAACTTTGGAAGAAACCCTACTTTACTCCATTAAGCCTTGTACAGGGCTGCAGAAGGGAGTGAGAGGGGTAGCAGCTGTGCATCTGGTTTTGTTAGTGTTGAGCATAATTCTGCAGAGGAAGAGCACTATCAGAACAAAGACTACAGGGCAGAGGTAGGAGTGCATGTCATTTTCCTTAGGCCAGCGTTATGCCTGCTTCAAAGTTAGAGTTACATTGACACCAAATAATCTTTTAATATTTATAAATATAAGCAACACAATCTAAAGCTGAAGAGGTTGTGCTATTGTGAAAATGCATTCTGTCTTCAGAGAGTATTTCAGTGAGGATATATTGGGTGTGATACCTTTCTTGCTGGTACTACCTCATTGCATACTTGTGTTTGAATGCAAATACTTCATTTTCAAATGTAATGCTAAGTTCCTACCTGTAGTTCCGTGTATCCATGCTTCTCAGAGTCCATGTTTTGATTGACTTTTCAGACAACTTTTATCTAATGTCCATAGAATATATTCCCTAAATGCAGAGTTAAATGAGCTTGTTTGAGTTCCTGACCAAGACGCTCCAATATATGGATGTCTGGCCTGGAGGAAGGTTGTCACAGAAGGATGGCTGGTTGTGTATGTGTATGGGTGGATATGTAAAATATGTATGAATAGTGTGAATTTTTTAGGTATGCTGTAATGGCATCTCTATTTGAAATGAAGTCATGGCAGAGTTACTGGATGATTGTGTAAAGTATATCTTTTAGTGTATGAGAGAGAATAGAAACTTTGAAGACATTTCCTGCTGCATAAGTAATAATTATGGGTGTAAATCATGAGTTCTGAGCTTGGGTTTTCTTTTGTGTAAGTTCCTGTACAATGCTGATACCTTTTGTATGTAGGTGCCTTATTGTAGTTTTAGCAACATAATTGACGTTGTACACCTTTTACGGAGAAAAGTGTTTACAATGCAGTATCCTGTTTTGGTATAGTTTTAAGTATGCAGTTTTAGTGATACAAACCTATACCTAGAGCAGAAAGTGGTGAGAAATGAGTGATTATTGGACGTCTGCAGGCTGCTTTGGGATAACATGGGGCATTCTATTGGTTTAAATTGATCTGGGAAATGGTCCTAGGAGCACTAGCTAGTAATTTTAAGGTGCTTTGCCCTTGTGAAGTAGGTGGAACAGCAACTACAGCTGACCAAAAAAAAAAAAAATCTGTCAATCAAGATGGCTAAAGCAATGTGAATGATTTCCCTTCAGTAATGCAAAATAGACGGAGAGAGATTAAAAAACCCTATAGGCTATAACGCTTACACAGATATCCCAAATTATCAAAAAATATCTATGTGTGAGGTTTGAACAAGTGACGTTAACAACCAAGCACAAAGACTTCCAGTCCTTCATGCCTGGTGGTCATTGCACAAACATATCACCATTTCCCAGGCTAGAAAGACTCACGTGTCTAATTCCCTGCAACCTCACATTTTTTCAGTGTTCATGTGTTTTTACAAATCTTTTGTTGATCCCTCTGTACTGATTCACAGAACCCCAGGTTGGAAGGGACCTCAGAGACCACCTAGTCCAACCTTTCTAGGAAGAGCACAGTCTAGGCAAGACGGCCCAGCTCCCTGTCCAGGCGACTCTTGAAGGTGCCCAACGTGGCTGAGTCAACCCCTTCCCTGGGGAGATTATTCCAACGGTGACTGTCCTCCCTGTGAAAAATGTCCCTCTCGTGTCCAATCGGAATCTCCCCAAGGGCAGCTTGTGTCCATCCCCCTTGTCGTCTCCATGGGACTCCGTGTAAAAAGGGAGTCTCCATCTTCCTTGTAGCTGCCCCTTAAGTACTGGTACATGGGGATGAGATCCCCTTTGAGCCTCCTTTTCTCAAGGCTGAACAAGCCTAGTTCTCCCAGCCTATCCTCGATTAGTTTCATCCTTCTAAGGGCCACCCTTTTATTTTGCTTCTGTCTTCCTTTGGCAAACCAGATATTAATTCTTACCATTTTCATCCTGTCACTGATTAACTCTTTTTCTCAAAGACCATTCAAGCATACTGTAGCATGGTATAGTGCTTTCATATCTACTTTTTTTCTGGATTGCCTCTTCCCTGGGGCATGTATCCTATTTAATTTTGTTTTAAATAGCCAAACTACATCATTTTATGGATCTGTTTATGATCAGATAGTTATGCATTTTTGTGTGTTATGAATATTGAAAGAACATAAAATGAAAAGAAAAAATATAGGGTTTAGGTTGGGTTTTTTGTTTCGTTTTGTGGTTTTATTTTTTTTTAACCCTGTGTTCTCCCTGCTCTACTGTTATCAGTGTAAATTATCAGTGAAATAAAAGTAGTCTTGCACCCATGAAGGAATTCAGTTTGGGAAACAGCAGAATAGCGCAGAAACGGTCGTCCTTAAGACCTTCCAAGATATGTTTTCTTAACTCGTAACGTAAGCAGAATAGTTGACTGTGGTAGGCAAATTGAAGAGCAGGGTAGCTAGATTGTGTTATGAGAGGAAGAGGTGGAAGCAATTTTAAATTAGTACTCATAAGTGCTGGAAATTACTTGATTATATTCTATTGCTGGTTATGGCACAATCTGTTTATTATATACTATAAAAAATGCAAAGGGTTCTGCCATTATCCAGGTGTTTTCAGAACTAAAGGTTAGTATTAAAGCTAGCTATTTGATTTCCAGGGCCAAATCTAAATACCCTATGGGCTATTTTCAGTGTTGGTTTGTATTTTAATGTTTAGTTAATAGAACCTATTTTAAGGCTCACAGCAGATTTCATATCTGGCTTGTTCCCAGTTCCAGGTCTTTAAAAGATTACCCCAAGCAACTGCCATTGTACCTGTCGAGGGCAGGATGAAGGGAACCTGGTTTATGCCCAGTTTTTCATGAAGACTTTGCTGCTGTGCTCTGTAAAGGTATGCACTCATACCTCCTTTTCTGAGAGCATTAGTAAGGTCTCTTCCATATACCATCTCTTCAAGAAACCTGTGCAGCTTTTTTTTATAATTAACCCTTCTAATAAATACAGGTGAAAATGAGCAGCATGATAAGAGTTCATTCAGGAGATAGAATTAATGGTGACATAAGCTTTTTCTGGAAGACATATAGAAGGACACATTGTGGGGTGCACAGCTGGAGACGCAGTCTTGGAAGGAGACACTCCATGCTGGAGCAAGGGTACCTTGGATGGTAACTGTGGGCTATGGAGGACGCATGCTGTAGCAGGAACAACCCTGAGGGACTGCGGCCTGTGGGTGACTGACACTAGAGCAGAAGAAAGCAATTTAAAATTGAAGAGCAGTGGAGGAAAAGAAGTCAGAAGCAACTAGGGTCAGAAAGCAACCATTATGCACTGACCCCAACCTCCTGAACTGCCCACTACCTAAGGGATTAGGACAGGACTGAGTATAACACATGGCAAGAACAATGAGGTGGGGAGAGTAGAGGTGCTGTAGAGGAGGCTGGGAAGAAGGTCTCTTCCTACCTGTCTGTTTAATTGTAGGTTTGGGTGGTTTTTTTTTCCCCTCAGTACCGAACTCGGTAATCAAAAGTTTGTGTTGATTAGCAATAAATTAAGTGAAACTCCCTAGTCGAGACTGTTTTGCTTGTGACAAGTGTATAAGGGGTGTCTGCACCTTCCTTTAGATTTAACTATTAACTCAAGGCTTTTTGTGTAATTGCAGGATAAGCTTGAATCCCAAAGCACTGATATCTTGCAGACATTTCTCTTTATTCACTGTGTCTAGGGTTGTATTTTGGAGACTCTAGGCTATACATAACTCTGTATTTTCCTATTTTTGATACAACAGGAAAATTTCCAATGGGTCCAGTTTTTGAGTCCTGTTTCCAAGAAGTTAGGAATAGATGGATTGGTCCCTCTTTGCCACCTCTCCACTCCTCCTTTCACAGTTTTCCAGGCCTAGAAAATAACATTTGAAGTCAATATTGCCTTGCTGTCAGCCAGATAAAAATAACCCTTCTGAAGCAGAATACAAGAAGCTCTTTTTCTCTTCAGTATAGGAGGGGGAGGGAGTGTGGACTTCTAAAGGGAGACTTCTGTTGCACAGGAGTCTGAAAGAATTTCACTGTGATATGGGAAGGCTCTCTTCCCCTTAAACTATTGATTAGTTTGTTTGCTTGCCTTGAATGCCAAAAGGGAGAACACAGAACTGATGCAGAATTGCAGAGTTTTTATTATGAAACACTGCAAGCTAAATAAATAACAACCTTGTGTGTTTGCTAGCTGCTTCTGCAGTAAAACCCCATAACCTACATCTGTTAGTGATGTTGACCTTGGGCCTACAACACCACCTAATAACTTTCAGTTGACTAGTGAAAAATACAAGACTGGAATGTTTGGTCTTGGACTTGAAAAATGATTTTTATTGAAAGAAGTAACATTTCTAAGCTTTTGAATCTATGCCATATTCCATTGTACTTTCTTCTGTGTAGCCCTGATTCTAAGTGTGGCTTTAAATATCTGGCCTGCGGTCTTTTGTTGCATATGCCTCCTGTATAGTTGGCAAAAAGAAACTTTTTAAAAGCTGACTTTAATTTACTGATGCTGCATTGCCCAGATCAATATCATTGCATTTGGAAAGGCTACCCTGCCATTAGATTTACCAACCAGAAAATGTGGACCACTTAGAGGCTTGACTTCAGTTCATATTTCTAATAAATCTTCTAGAAATGTAGATTATGATGCAGCATTTTTTTGTTCTTTGGAAGTGGCAAAGAGATTCCTCAGTACTTCACAGGGGCCGCTCTATCGTTGCCATATATTATCCTACAGAGTAGGATTAAGTACTTGTGCTTGTCTTGCACTGTTTTAGAGCCAAATGCTTTCCACTTTACTGATGTAAATAGATCCAAGAGGTGTAATGGGACTGCCTAGGAATGAAGCAAGCAGAACCTGGTCTATAACATCCATTTACACAGTTTGCTCTCTTCTCTTCTGTATACTTCATTGTCTGAATACCATTAGCCAGTAAACGTGTTAAGGAAGTGGCCATCCTCTATTTATATGTTCAAATTTGTCACTTTGATCATAGAGGGTACGTTCCCTGGCTATTAATCAATATTAACGATTGAATTAAAATAAGCAGTTACAAAGAAACACTTCTGTGAACAGCCTCTGATTTTCCTTTCCATTAATCCAGGATAACTACTTCTACTTTCCTTCTTTACCTGCATTCTTGGGTCACATTCCCCATGGGGATGTCCTCTTTTGTTAGATTCCTTTACATGTAAACTCACTAAACTTAACTCAAAGAAAGAGGAGGATGGAGAGGAGAAAATGATGCAAACTTGATATGTTGCGCCTGAGTTACCATAGTGATAACTCTGACTACTCTTCACTATAAAGATCTGTATATGATGAACAAGCAGATTGTGCTGCTGTATAACAAAGTGATGGAGTCCTATTTCTCCCTCTAATAAAACCACTTTTGTCTTGAAGTTACCCTAGCCAATACATGTTTTAAAGTTATGTGAAAGTTTTTCATGATAACTTTATGGATTCATCTTGTAACAAGCAGAAATTTATTTTTATGCTGGTAGCTAACAAATGGCTATGCTTAATATACTTGTATTTGTAATGAATACCTGGAGTCCTGTTTTTTTCCTTTTAGTGGCCTTTGAATATGTTTTGGTTTTGTGGTGTGGGTTTGTTGTTTTTTTTTTTTTTTTTCTTTTTGTGGATATGGGAGATAATAATGATCAATTTCTAAGTATCAAAGCATGACTGTGAAATGCTAACTTCTAATGCATATTCCACATCTGCAGAACTAAAAGGAATTAGCAAGAAATAAAGAGCAAATCTTTGCTGCCTTCTAATCCAGCTACCATCTATCTGGTGGTGCCTTTAAATCTATAACCTCCAGTTTCCCAGTAGAGGTGTAAATGTCTATACACATTCTGCAAACAGAAGTACATAGCTCTAAGGTTCAGGGAATATCACTGTTCATGATGCCCTTTAGAGAAGTTATCGTTTCCTTCTAAGGGCTACTGGACTCCAGGCCTTCCTATGCCATATGGAGATACATATATATTCCCTTCATTATGAAAATTCAAATATATAACACCACCTTTTCTTTGGATGTTTTGGCCTGAAAGTTTCAGATACTGTGTGCGATATTAAATTGCATATCTGTAAAACAGCTTGCAAACATTATTATTGCTTGAATGGGTTAATTCTGCTGCTAGGCCTGCTTTCCATTTAACTGGAACTGTTATGTTCTTTTATTTTTTTAATTTATTAACTATTCCAGTGACATAGTAGTAGAATGGTAAACTCATTAAATGAGTTACTTTGGGGTTTTGGGGGGGGGGTTGTTTTTGTTCTGTTTTTAACCTGGAATGTCAGTCTATAAAAGTTCAGCAACGACAAACTTCAGCTGGCTCAGAAAAGATGGTGCTGGGGATTTGAGATGTTCCCTTCTTTGCAGTCAGTATTTTGCTACACGCCAAGGTGATTCCAAATCGCAGTGATTGATAGAAGTTACAGGTTCTTTATTACTATTCTACATAAATCTTGGTCTTTTCATGGCAGACATGCATCTAGAACTTTTAACTCCATCTAGAAAAGATATTGGGAAGGATTGCGTCATTCATGTAAAATACTTGCTTCTAAGTAGGAAGGTGTTCAGTGTAGTAGCAAGAAGACTGACTTCTTGTATTCTGGTTCTTCGGGTGGTTATTCAAATTCAGATTCTGTTACAGACTTCTGGTCCCTTCTGCTTCTCAGTTTTGCCTGTCTACCTAGACCTGCTGCGGGTCACTCCACGGTCTTGTGTCGAAATGTGCCGTTGCTTTACAGAAAGTCATCTGAGCATGAGTGGTTGAATATATCTTATAGAATGGCCTGTGTGGAAAATAATTATCCATTTCTGTGTGGTTTATTTAGCCTCCCCCTGTAGTCAGTAGCTGTCACTGAGATGTGTGTGAACAGCGAGTGTTTAGCTCGCTTCAAAATCACATTGGTTATATAGCCAAGTCCTGGAAGTTCTAGGACCAGCCAGAGTTAAAGATAAATATGACCTGAGCAATCATTTAGCTTGCCTGGCTCTCTTGCTCCTGGGGTTCCTGTCAAGAATAGCTCTCTTTGCCAACAAATTACCTTGCATGAGCTGATTTGTGGTAACTGATGCTTGTGTATTCTTACCTGCTGTGTATAATTTAGGACCTTCCACTTAATCTTCCTTGGAGTGCTATAATACAGAGTACTGACCTTGCCTTGCGTTTGATTGGTACAAGAAGCCTAGGGAGCCACTCTGCCAGATACCAGTTCTTCCTGAACACTAGCAAAAGTGGTTAAACACTGAACTGTTCTTTGTCTGTATATGATCTATGTGTTTTAGCCTTGATACTTTGTTAATTCAGTCCCTGATGAATTAGGTTTGATTTTTTTATTGTCATTTTTATTTACTTGTTCATGAAGGATGGTCTACTTGTTTTGTCTGGCATAAAATGAGGACATATTGATTTAACTTTACTGTAAAATTCAATTATAGGATCAGCTAGATCTTTTTTAATACATACCACTTTTCTCTTTTAAATGGTGTCCTAAGTTGTTTAAATGTGTGTGTTATTGGTCCACTAATAAAGGGTTGTGGCTTTGTCCAGTAAAGAGTATCTCTGTCCACAGAAGTCACAGAGAGTGGAAGCAACGGATTGCAGCTTTTGCCTTTTAAGTCTTAAAACACAGTGATGGTCAGGATGATAATCACTCACTCCTAGGTTGGACAGCAAGTACTATCTCTATTTCTTTTACTTCTTAGTCCCTAGTAACTTTTATCTATTTTTCCTTTTGCTTTTGCCATCTTTTTTCTAGCAAGTTTCAAGATTCTCATCCATAAGTCATTGCAGGAAGGGCACGGTGATTGGAAATTTGATAAATTACTTCTTGTAATATGATTTAGCTTTCCAAATGTTCTTCATTCCACCAGCATTTTTCTCCTCACTTGCTCCATATGTTCACTTTCTGTCATCACCAGCTGTAAGAAATGCTTTTGGCTCTTGACTCTAAGATGTGTCCACTTAAAAGCATCGTCTTCTAGGCTGCACATTTGTTAAAATACAATCTTCATTTTTACTTTTCCTTTGCTGATCTTGCTGTTCATTTACCTGTGTGGCTCTGTAGCTGAATGCTCCTGTGTTTACCACTTCTGAGATAGAAATAGTCATTAATAATCTCAGCCTTGTTTTAGAAAGGGCATGTTTGCTGTAGTAACTTTTTCTTCTTTCTCTCGCTCTCTTCTTTTCTTTTTTAAATCTAACCTTCCTTCTGGTGTTGGACACCACCAGGGAAAGAGTCCAGGAGAGCTCAGCTCACTATTGTCTAGCTTAGTCTGGTAATATGCTACTAGTCATGATACTTATATGTCAGAGGATTCAGAAAGCTCCTAGTGACTATGAAAGAATGGAGTCTGACAATAATTAATGTAGTTCAAACAACTAATGTTATGGTTCTTAGAGCTGGAGGAAGTTATGTGCCTTTTCTTGGCCTTTTTTTCTTAACGTATCAACTCGGTCCACTTGGTACACAAAGCAGAAGATAAAAAGGAAATCTAACAGTTAATACATTAAATGCTAAAAATCATTCTACTTCTCTATAATTTCTGATCCCTGTTAAGTCCGATATACACATTCCCCTGATGAGCACATATCCTGTTAATGTAGATTATTGCTTTGGAATTGAGTATCACCTGAACTTCAGAATTAAACTTAAAACACAGATTCTAAAATGTCCAGATTGGAGTTGTTTGTTCTTCTTCCTGCTCGGAATGAGTCAAGTACCAAAATCTTAACTGCTCTGGAGCCTTTGGAAAAAGTCAAATAAGAGAAACAAGGTTCTTTCTCTATCTAGAAAATAATATCTCAGTGACAATTTTGTGTATAAAAATGAGTGTTTCCTCAAAGTACTTGGGTTCTCAAGATTCTTACCCTCTAGTCTCTCACCACTGCTGCAGAGGTGGGTGCATTCCAATGTTGCCATATAACAGGTTTGACAAGTGCTTTGAGCTGAACAGAATAAAATTACCACACAATTAATCCACATGTTGGGAATTAAGACTCCTATCAATTTGTGTTCCTCCTATGAAACAAATGCAGAATGTGGAACAGCACCCGGTACTGCACACTAGCGCTGTTTGGTGGTTTGGTTGGGGTTTTTGTCACCATCAGCTTGTCTCAGAAATAGTACAGGGCTTGCTGATACTAAGATTATAATGTAAGCGCCGAGGCTCCAAGGTGTTATACTTTGTCCAAGGTTTAGGGAGCTCTGTTGAAGACATTTCTACACATTTCAGTAACGTATATGTATGTGTTATTGAAACTTATGTCTAAGAATCTCAAACAGGCTTTTGGATTCCTCTGCTTCAAGAGAATAATTTTTCTCTGGGTATGTTGCAAGCAAAGGGTATGATGATAAACAATAGAAAGAGGCTACCTGTGAGGATGGGCAAAAGAGAGGGGACTGCAAATGAAAGGAAGAAATAAAACGAAGCTATCTGAAAAGTAGTGATGAACTAAAAAGAGGTGGTGGCAAGGAAAAGAGAAATAAGTTTTAATTTTGATTTTTAGACGCTGCAGGATAAAAGTCAACTCTCCAGTAGAAATTTTTGATTCCTGAAGACTTATAGCAGTTAGTTAGCCATAAATGATTTTGTCTTAAATAATAACTTAAAAACAAAAGCCCATAGACTTACTTCCAGCTTTTCCAATGTGCTGTAAATCCTTCAGCTGAAGTTATGAGAAAATATGTGAATTAATTATTACCTTTTTTTTTTGCAAATGGAAGGAAGTTAGATTATTTTTTTTTGTCACAGTACTGCAACAGGCGAGTGATGAACCACTGACTGTTCAGTCACTCGTGCCTAACATTACCTTAGGGGATTTTCCAGATCACAGCCTGAAGATATCGTAATGTAGATTGTTGGCTTTCTTACTACTACATAGTTCCTAGCAGTTCAAATGCTACTAGCTGGTGTATGCTCTTGCGAGCACAGTTCTGGGCAAGAAAACATGGAGTTGTATAATTCAAGCATTACAGCTCTGAGGGTGTTTTTATACACACTCTCAAGCTGATTTGCTGCACAGCAAGAGGCAGAGAAACATATTTCATCTTTGGAAATCAAAGAAATGGACCAGTACCATCTCTTTAGAGTGGAGAGGCATACTTCTGTGCTCATCAGCTATTCAGCAGAGGCTGCCATATGCTTGGCTATGGGCATTGTATCTGTATGTGTCTTTTTATGTATCTATATATAGTTGAAAATCTTGTATTTTTTCTAAAAACTGGGGGCGGGGAGGAATGGAGAAGTGGAGCAAACTGTAAGATTATTCAGATGAAGTAAAAAAGAGGGATATTATTGGAATAAAAAGATGGTTTGAAATGCAGATATTTGCTTAGGCTGGGGAGAGCTAGGCTGAAAATCCTCCTGTAGCTGATTCGGACCAGAGACTATATATTTAGTTTTCAAAATCCAATGGGTGTCCTTATCACTAAGCTATTGAGTGCTCTGAAATATAGGCCATAAATGGAACAAGTGTAAATGTTCCTTCAGACAGCTTCGATAAATAGCTGAATTGAATGCCTTTCTTCCTGTTTTAACAAGAAATTTCTCTCTTAAATACCCCCCATCTCTGCTATTAAGGGTATTCTGTACATGCCATGAAAGATTTACTGGTGTCCCAGTGGTTACAGCACTCACCTGGGATAGGGAAGACTAGTTCAAGCCTCTGCAGTAAATGAAGCTGAGAATGGGCATTAATATGTCCCCCACATATGGTAAATGCTTTAAGTGCCTCTTCTGAAATAGGCATTTATTTCAACCTTAGAAGACATTAAATTTATCTCTCTGCAGACTAAGAAAATGTTCACAGCCTAGGAAAATCATTCATCACCCAACTAGACATCTGAACAGTCTGCCTCCCCCTTCTGACTAGAAAAATATGATCTGAATAGTTGCTGTGGGTTGGAGTTTCCAAGCACAGTGAGCAAGGCTAATCCAAATGCCTTAACCTTTCAGTTTAGGAACTCACAACTCTTTGTCTGGCGGGAGTCCAGTTAACCCTGCTCCTTTTTGAATTTACTCTGTTAATAGTATTGATTGAGCTGAGTAGGGTTAGTGCCACAGGTGCCATCTTGCTTCTCATAGGTGAACTTGGAACACACAAATTCAAGGGAGTGAGCTCTTCTGCCAGGAAGAATTACTTACTGTTGAATTTATACCCTTTCATAAGAGAAATTTTCCAGAAGTAAGATCAAACCAGGAAAGGATTTTCAGATTGGCAAGAAGCAGACAACCAAAGAGCAAGTTTTAGCCACTTCTGCAGAGTTTATTTTTGTTCTTCAGTGCTGGATGCGTCAAGTGGCAGGCTTTCTCCAGCTTTCATTACATAGTTTTAAATGGTGTCACTAGCAGAAAGGGAGGTCAAGACAAAAAAAAACCAAAACACAAGTGAAAGTTATCTTAGCTCAAAGCTCCAGGTAAAAGCATGTTGCAGGTGAGAAACTCTATATAGTGTCCCCAGAATACTGAACAAAGAAGTAAGCCAGGACAGAAGGAAGCATCCTGACTGTTCTGCTAAGTGACATTCAGTTTTAGTCACCAAATCTTCTTCCTCCGCGTCTGTGTCTAATGGCTGAGTTTACTCCCATTGTAAAATGTCTAAAAGGATGTTAACCCCCTTTTTTTGAAGGGAGAATCAAATCTGTTAAACACTGGCGAGGATGCTGACATTCTTTTAATTACAGCAAGTAGGCAAAGACTCGGTTAACTAAGGGAAGAAAAAACCATTGGCTTCTAAGTAACATTCACTAAAGCTGTGTGGCATTTTCTCAAACGACTCATGTTGTTAAAGAGCTTGTGGTGCTAGATAGCTGGAACTTTACAGAGATGTGCTGGTTTTGGTGGAAGCCTCCCTGGATGACCTCTCATTCCAGACTCATGCTAAAACAACCCATTTTGCAGTTGCTATGGCACTCACCAGGGATTCGGCAGATGCAGGTTTGCCAAGAGTTAAGTGCAAGGATTGTAATCTGTGGAATTTATCTAACTTGTCCAAAATAAATGGAGTCCGAAACAATTGTGTAAATATAGTCATCTGTAACAATATTTTAAGATACAGAAGTATTTTTAAGAACCTGATTAAATCTGCAAGCTATCAAGATGATGTATGTTGAAATAAATACAGGGATATATTTGTTTGTGCATGTACTGGACTACTGGGTAATAGCCAAACTCGGATGCTCAAGGCGTATTGAGAATGTTTCTTGTGCCAAAAATAATACAACGTAATAATAGAACAAAGTTGAAAAAGAAAGTGTTGCAAACAGGTGTTCGGTTTTGGGTTTTTTTGGGTTTTTTGTTTGGATTTTTTTTTCCTTTTATACATGGGAAATGAGTCAGGGATTAATTTACTTCCCCAAAGTTATGCCAGAGGAACACTGATGTTAATTGAACTAAAATGTGAAAGCACCAACTCTGAAGCAGGGTTACCCTTGGCTCAGTAGCTTTCTTGACCAGAAAGTGATGAGAAACAGTGCTCCCATCCCATGCTTGTTTCTTTAATGCATTTTTCATGGGGGTGGGGTGGGGAAATCCATGTTTCACCCCTTTGCAAGTCAGCAAATTGGAGGAAAAGAAAAAAGTACTTCAGGTTAACCTTTCCTATAAAAAGTTTCAAAAGGCATTCAGTATTGATCTTAATTTCTTAAAATTATTTCAAAACAAAAACTTACTACTAGCTGAAAATATTTCCTTTTCACCCCTCTTTGAAAATAACTGAAATGGAAAATATTTCGCAGGTTTTGGATGTCTTTTTGAGTCCATTTCTTAAATTAATTAGTCAATATTGACATCCAATAATTTCAGTTCTGCTGAGAAATTGGGGGGAAATGAGCACAGAAATAAATAGTGTTTATCAAGCTGTTGGCGTGCATGTCCTATTCAAACAATTTGAGTTTCTCTTGGACTAATGCTTATCACAATTTTTCCTCATCCTGTATAGTCAGCTGACATACTGTAACCTTTTCAGTTTTACATACAACCAGGAAAAGCAACGTTATCCTTTATATATCCTTTATTTCAGGAGTAAGGGCTGCAGATGTTCAGCATGATCCCATTAATCTCTTAGTATGTGTTGAGCTATAGAAACTTAAGACTGAAAGTCTTATGCACTAAAAATCAGAAACAACTGTATAATAAATATGTATTTAAGACGACCTAAAATCCTTAGATCTTCGCCAGACACTGTTACAGCTACTAGAATTCTTTCCAGTGAGAGGCATCCAGATGGTAAGCTGAAGAAAGGCTAGTTCAGATTCCAGAACTTTACTTCAGGATGTCAGAATTTAATACATAAAACATAATGGAGGAGCTGAAAAGCTTAATTTATTAACGCACTGTATAGGGATCTCCATCAGAAAGGTTTTCTGGAATTTTGGGAGAGGAGTAAGAGAGCGCCATATTCCAGCTGAAGTAATTGAGTTAGTTGAATTACTTACCGACAAGAGAGATACAGGATGGAAACTCTTAGTAATTGGATGGATTATAACGTAAAATTACTAGTCTTCAAAGGATAGGACAAATAAAATCTGAAACCAGTGGGGACCTAAATCAAAAGTGCTTTCATACTTGTCATGTTATTCAGTTGAAATCCAGCAAAATCAGTCCCTTAATGATATGATAAGTAGTAAATATTAATGTATGTTTTCTAGATCAAAACATTTTAACATGGAAGATCAATAGACAACTAAGTCAAAGCTGCTTTTTAAATCAATCTAATCCAATTAAGTTTGACTGGATTAGTGAGGGAAAAAGAAATCCCTATTGATGTATTGCTAAGCGAATGCAGATGTGTTACCTTCTAGTTCAGTGTTTCTTAAACCTGAAAAGGTTTTTAGACAATAACTTAACATTCTGACGTGTTCCAGAGATGCTGGCTTGCATTTTGCATCAGACAGTTAGTACTGCTTTGTATGTTGTGTGTGTGAATGCACTCCCTGCCTGTGTGCCCAACTTCCTTCTCCTTGTCTGTAACTTCTGAGCTTTGTTGGCTTTTGTCTGCCAATGGTGGGAGAGTGAGGGGAAAAAAAAATAATTAAAAAATCTACATACTATCTTAAGAAAAATTTTTTTTTAAAGTGAATAAATAGTGGGGATCACTCAAGATATATATTACAGTACCTGACACGTTCTCCTTCGTATTAGTAAAGAACCTGTACTGGGGAGGGAAGGGGAGCGAGGAAAGATTTGGCCAGAGGTATGGTGAGCGTGCCTAACAGCATGCAGGATTTCCATCAGGTCTTGCACAGGGATGAATCACTAATGACTCACCCACAGACAAAGGAAGAAAGTCTTAACCTTTTTCACAGTTGTGAAGTGTTTTTGTGTGTGGACATGAGGTGGAAGTGTTATCTTCGTTTCTTCTGGGGTTCAGTTCAAGGGTGTCTTAGAATGTCATGGATGTCTTAGAATATTTTCCCATGGTTCATTTGGGACTTACCTGCCACTTTGGTGTATGCTGGGTAGTAATCGTGCATTTTCCCAATGATTTTCATGTGTGTCACTGCAACATAGCTGTGTATATGGCATAAATTCTAATTCTTAATGAGCAATAAATGGGGAGATGATCTAGAAAGAGAGATAGTAGGAAGAGAATGATTTTCTCTTTTTAGAGAAAATGTTCAGTTTATCGTTACTATTTTTATACACTGCTTATGTAAATAGGAAATGTCTATTAAGATTGCAAAGACAAAAAATTTAAGGTTGTGAACAATATGGGTAGAGTAAAGCCCTGCTGTTTAAGATGGGCCCATGGCTTTCTGGCTGTGCAAGCAAAGCTGTGCCATCTGACATATATTTTGAAGCCTTATCTATCATAATCTCCTCTACTGCAGTTACCACACACACACAAACCAACACCACATACAAAAAACCCCACCCCAAAACCAAACACCCACCCAAATTAGCATCTCTTTATCTGCTAGTTTGCACTGCAGAAAATTAATAAAAGAGCTTGCTATGTGGGTTTCGGTAGGGCAGCATTCAAAAGAACAAGGAATTCCTTTTTGTTCTTCCTGTGGATGTGAAGAAACACAAAAAGTGAATGGGACGTTTTAATTATTCTCATTATAAACATCTTCATGTAAAAGTTAGAATGCTGTTGGATAGAAAATGTATGTTTGCAATGTATTTTAGAAGTGCGGTGCATTTTCTCACTGTATCAGTCCAGCTTGAGATGTAAAACTTCTGAAAATGCTGGAGGCATGGGAATAAAATTATTTTTATTGGGTTTGGTGTTCCTGTTTTATCAGGACAAGAATGGAAATTTGGAGAAAAAGGAAGTTATGCAGGAACTGCTTATTGACACAAATATATATATTTCAATAATTAAAACAGTTATTAAATAGTAAAATAATTCCATAGTGAAACTTTCAATTAGCACAAAGAACGTTCTTCTGGGTATTTTTATGAAATAAGCATAAAGTCTTCCTATGTTATGTTTAACCCAGTACTGAAGACAGATCTTTGCTATGTACTGCAGCTAATTAATGGGGCGTTTTTGGTTTTATTTCCTGGCTGAACAAGACATTCCTGTATTCTTCCTTTGCAAAAACAACTTTTGGATTCTACTGATTTTGACCAAATTCTGTAGAGGTGTTAAAGGCAAGGTGTTCCCCTGGGTTTTATGTAACTAGGCAACTGTGTAGCAGAGACCATTCTCATGGCCTTTACTTCACTACAAGAAAGGTCATATGATTTTCTAATCACTTTATTAGAAATCAGGAAATATGCTGGCGAAAAAGAAGTTATTACTGTCCCAATAATGGTAAAAGATTAAGTTAGATCTTACAGATTATTAATCATATGGGAATCTAATGCTGGAACACAAAATTACAAAAACAAGCTTCACAAATACTCCTTGATATTCATATATTTGAAGGAATTGGAAACGTGTTGAAACAGTTTCGACATTAATGGCTTGAAAGGAAGGTAATCACATGGAGCCAAGAAGTGATATGCAAGAGATTAAATATTGTAGTGTAGGTGTTTAACAAAGCTGTGTTTTCAGAGGAAAAGAGAAGCTTGAAAGATGCGTGGTGTTTGGATACCTACCTTCCCATCATGTCTCACCCAAAAATGAGTGTTTCGGGAAAAGTGGAGGAATCAAGCTATCACATATAGTGCTCCCAAATGTTCTCTCTGCTCACAGCCATTTTTAAATCCAAGTCCTTCCAGAGAACCTAGCGGTTCCTGTGTTTGTTGCAATCCTCACCAAACTTTCTGTTCAAAACCTTGCACAGTCTCTGTTGGAGTCTTTGTAAACTTCTAACAGCTGTAGCTGCCTTTAGAAGGGGTTCCCCAGCTCGGGTAACTACACAAAAGGCATCCTTCCCTTTTCTTTTTTCTTCTTCCTGTTAACTTGGCTTAATCTGTGGTCATGAGTTCTTCCATGGAAGGAGTGAACATCAGTTTTCCCTGTTGATCTCCTTGTCTCTCATTATTTTATACCTTTTTTATCATTTTCTACCTCAGTTATCTTTTTCTAATATAAGATGCTGTAACAATGACACCAAACCTCTCACATCTCACTGTTGTTCTGAGCCCCTTCCCAATCACCTGTTCCTGGGATGGCAGACCATATCCGTGTAGTTCTTGAGGTAAAAGTAAGCTCTGGATTTATATAATAGTATAATGCTGTTCCCTAGTCCTTTTCTGATTATTCTGTACCGAATTTTATGTTGACACTAATAACACTCTAAATTTAAGTCCAAGAGTTCATTCTTCATCTAGAAAAAATATTTTTGTATCAAAGTTTTTTGGTTATTTTCCCCCTAAAACTTACTCTTTTTTTTTCAATTCTATTTGAAGCTATGGGAGGGAGGAAGGAAGGAATGGGAGATATTTTTGTCCTTCAAAGGTACATTTACTAACAATGTAGTAGTTGTGGCTTAAAAAAAAAAACCTAAATAAACCAATTGTTCTGATGATTGCAAAATGTTTTAAGTTTCCAGTAGAATATTAAATGGTTACATTATATCTCATTCTGTAGCAGAAAGCTGGGAATAGAATCAAAATGGATTTAAACAGTAAGGCCTGAAAATTATTTCCCCCACCCCAAAGTATCATAATAATAATAATAAATTTTAGCTTTTATTTTGAAACTGGAATATCCAAATTGTCTAAAATAAAAACTTGGTTTTCTTTTGATTTCTTTATTAAATCTGGCCAGCTACAAGATCATACTCTGTGGAACTGGGCACAAAGACATTCGTAACAAATATACCAGTATATTGCATAAGGATTTGCTCAGTGCCCAATGAAAGAAGCCAAAGCACAAGAGACAGTCACCAAGGGGTGTCAAGAGTAACAAGCAGATGAGTTCTAATAGAAAGACCAGTAAAATATCTTGCTGATATTCAGAAAAGGGGCAAAATAGCAGACTGAAGCTAGTAAGGCTGAAATATATCCCCCTCTTTTAAAATATTTTTTTTCCTCATCCATCTGTCTAAGGGCAAAAAAACCCCAACACATCATTGAGAATTTATACATAGCCAGCCAGTGAGAAACATGAGCCCTCAGTGCAGAACACATTAACGCTTTGCAACTGTAATTTAGAGGCTTTTAAACATCTGTGCCCAATAAACTCATTCTAGGTATTTGAGAGGTGACAAGAATCTCTGAAGCAACTAAGTTTTGGGGAACAGATGAAGTACCAGAGGATTGGTAATGGGATAATTTGGTGTTGGTCTTTAAAAAGAGAAGGGGAGGGGAGGAAACCTTGGGAGTTGCAGATTGATCAACTTCAGGTTACTTTTCAAGGAGAAAGGGGAAAAAAAAAAAGAGCGCTATTTATATCACTAGCAAGAAAAAAAGGACGTGAATAACAGTTATGGATTATGGATTTAGGTCAATTAACCCAGTTTCCTCTACAACACACTAATCAGTGCTGTAGACAAAGCAGAGTGTCTAAAACAGCAGTTATATTAACAACGGTTTCCACCTTTTAGTAAGTAATGGCAACAATTTTAGTAAATCTTTTCACCTGACACTCTCATAAGCAGCCCAGGGATCCATATCCTGAATGTAATTTGAAATATGCTGAGATTAATACAAAACTGTCTTGAAAAAAGTATGGAAAGTAGTTATCAGAGAGATTTATTATCAAAACAGAAAAATATATTTAAAGAAGTTTCCTGGTGTTCTTGGATTTGATATCAGTCAGTACTGTAGTCAGTTTTTTAGAAGATAGGTCATAACCTATGGTCATTAGATTTTCACGGCTGTGGTACATTGGCAAAAATCATTTGGACTTTTGTTTATTCTTTCAATTTTAAGACAAAGCCTCAAAATAATCAAAGGATGCCATTCACTACAGAAAAATGCAAGGTTTTACTTTAGCGCACAAGTAATGAGTCAAAAAATCTGAGGGGGGGGAACAGCCAGCAAACTGGTAAAACTTAATCCAGTGTGACGGCATTCTGTTTTGGAGTGTTGTATTTCAAAAGGACACAGAACACTTGAGTCTGGGGAAGAATAGGGGTCTGGAAACCATTGACTATAAGGATGGACAGAGTGGCCTGAGGTCATTGTAATTGAAATGTGATAGAGACTATAAAATTATCAGTACCACAGAAAATGTGATTTTGGGATGATTATTCATCTTTCTCTTTTAATGTAATAAATAACAAAACTGCAGAACTTTCACAGGATGTTGTGCAAGCCCCAAAGCATGAGCAGTTCAGAAAAAAATAAAATCGTTAAAGTAATGGCAGGAAGCTCCAGGCTGCAGTTGCTGCAGTTTTGAAGAATAATACGAGGGAGGTCTCTCTTCATATCCAGTTTTTACAGGATTTTTTGAACCCATGTGTCACTGACTGCTATTAGAAATAAAATATTATGGTATTTGGCTATTTGGTCTGATGCAGTCTGGTCATGCAGATGTTCTTATGCTCCACAAAGAGAGTTAGTGGGGTGGGATGCAATAAGTATAGTATTTTCTATATGTGGCCATATACAAAAAGAACATTTTTCCTGCTCATCAGGTGGTGACTGCAAAGCAGTGACTTAGTTTGGTGGGTAGGGAAACTCGTATTCGGCAATTGCAGTGGGAGGAAGCACTAAAAATGAAGGACTAGTATAATGAACTGCTAGAAAATATGTAGCCTTGCCACCAACTTTGGAGACTTTTGAGAACAGGTTAGAAGAATATTTGTCATGAAGAATTGCAGGTATAGTTGACCCTGCTTTGCAGGAGGATAAACAGCAAGATTTCTTGAGTCCCTTCAATCCCATCAATCTATGATGAATCTCCCCCTCAGTCTCAGAGAGAACAGATCGCGGATAGGGTAATCAAAACCTCAGAATTTAAGGGATTTGCAGTGTGATGATAACTGAGTGATGGCTCTTGTCAAATCTGTCTCCAGTCAGTGTGCCAGTTGGCAGCAGTATTGGCAACGAGCTCAGTTCCCCTTTTGACACCAAAATGGATAGGTGGATTTTTCTAAGTGTGGAGTTTTTTTGATACTAAGTTCTGTTGATTAATTTTAGTTTCAGGATTAGAAGTGTTTGGGGCTAAGCAATTTTACAGTCAGAGGTGAAGTATTATTATCTATCAGCTAGTTATATCTTTCCGTTCTCCTTGAAATGTGAAAAGAATAAGGACTGTGAAGTTCTGCATTATGTCTCTCTTATATTGGAGTAACGCAGCTGTTAAGGCCCTGCTCATAAATTTCCATTTTCTTCCAAAATGTGCATCACATATAGATTAAATATTTAATAAGAACCCCAATTAAATTTCTCTCCTTTTTCCTGAGGATTTCCTTTCTGCCTATACTTATTTTAACTGAGCCAAAGGCAAACAATAAGTAAGGTTGAAGATGGATGTCAGTGGTACACAGCTGTGTTAACAGTTAGAGTACAAAAATATACACTTTAGTGCATTATAGAATCTCACAGGATAGGAGTGTCAGCAGGAGAATACTTCAGATTAGTTCTGTAGGTTCTTAACTGTGTAAATGTGAATTTGGTGTTTGCTTTGAATTTTAATAGCCCCGAAAGATTAAAAAGTATTTTTACCTTTTTGGAAGGCAGGGATTTTGTTATAAAACCTGCAGAGGAAATAAACATAGAAGTATTCACCTAGGGCTTGGTCTAATTCACATGTAAGCTGAGACAAAAGCTTTTGTTGTCTCTGACAAAAGTTGGCTTATTACCTATAGTTATTTTCTTAGTCAATTAGAGTGGGACTACTATGACCCCTAGGGGGGCTCATCATAAAGATGCAGTTCAGGAGAATGTCTCCCTGTTGGAGTTCTACTCGTTCTGCTGAGTTTGGATGTGTGAAACAGCTACTGATGTAGCCACCTTTATTTTTCTCCTGTCATGTTTTACATCTGTCCTAAATCATGCTTTATCATTTGCTTGAATTTATTTAAAATTTTATGCATGTGAATCTTGCCTACTACTGCTAATACCAGCATAGATTAGAAGGATATCAAGGTTGCCCAGTGTGTTGCCAGACATATGCTGCTGGATCTATGATCAAAAAAGCCCCCCAAAACCCAAACCCAACCCAGAAACAAAACAAATCCCCCCCACCCCAAACAACAAAACGACCCACCCACAACACAACAACCCCCCAAATCAAACAACGCCAGACTGAAACAATACAAAAACCTCAAACAATAAACCCCCCTACAAAACCAAACACCTTCCTTCTCAAACAAACAAAATCCCACCATCGTGCGCATCTCTCTATACTGTTTGCAGTTATTTAGATGTCTCATGCTTGACAGAATCATAAAATCATACAATGGTTTGGGTTGGGAGGGGCCTTTAGAGGCCATCCAGCCCAACCCCCTGCAGTGAGCAGGGACACCCCCAACCAGTATCTCGTCGCTCAGAGCCCCGTCCAGCCTGGCCTTGGGTGTTCCCAGGGATGGGGCATCGACCACCTCTCGGGGCAACCTGGGCCAGGGTTTCACCACCCTCATAGTAAAAAATTCTATCCTTATATGCAGTCTAAAGGAGGGTAGATTTAGTTTCAAACCATCACCCCTTGTCCTGTCACAACAGGCCTTGCTAAAGAGGCCTTCCTACAGCCCCCCTTTAAGCACTGGGAGGCCGCAATAAGGTCTCCCCGCAGCCTTCCCTTCCCCAGGCTGAACCACCCCAACTCTCCCAGCCCGGCCTCGCAGCAGAGGGGCTCCAGCCCTCGGAGCATTTCTGTGCCCCCTCTGGCCCCGCTCCAACAGCCCCGTGTCCTTCCCGTGCTGAGGAGCCCCGAGCTGGAGGCGGCGCTGCAGGGGGGTCTCACAGAGCGGGGCAGAGGGGCAGGACCCCCTCCCTCGCCCGGCTGCCCGCGCTGCTGGGGATGCAGCCCAGGGCACGGTTGGCTTTCTGGGCTGTGAGCGCACATTGCCAGCTCGTGTCCAGCTTTTCACCCCCCAGCACCCCCAAGCCCTTCTCCGCAGGGCTGCTCTCAATCCCTTCGTCCCCCAGCCTGTTCTGATACAGGGGGTTGCCCTGACCCATGTGCAGGACCTTGCACTTGGCCTTGTTGAACCTCCTGAGGTTCACACGGGCCCACTTGTGCAGCTTGTCCAGGTCTCTCTGGATGACATCCCGTCCTTCTGGCGTGTCAGCTGCCCCACTCAGCTTGGTGTCACCTGCAACCTCGCTGAGGGTGCACTCGATCCCACTACGTCATTGATGAAGATATTAAACATTACTGGTCACAGTACAGACCCCTGAGAGACACCGCTGATCCACCTATGTATGTAAAGTTTTGGTATAAATGTACTCACACAACAAATTCAACATTTCCTCCTCTTTCTGCCACTATGTGTTAGGGAATTCGTAAGCAAAAAGTCGTAGTGACTTTGGAAAACTTTGTAGTGGGGATAATCCTGTAGGTACTAGATAATTAGATATTTGGAGAGCATGCTTGTTTCATTATTATAATGTATTATCTTAAGTAGTATATTAATCCCACAGATAACTCGATACCAGATCATAGTCATGGTTCAGCTAATATTTAACACTACACCATCACTACACGATCACTGCCTTATTTTCTAACAGACTGCACTGTGCCTCCTAGTGCAGTGTAATAAAATGTGCTGTTTCATTTAGAATCAAAGTTGACGATCGTGTCTCTGTACTGCACAGCAATGGTTACTGAGTACGGTCCGTTATTGCTGGCCAGAGTAATTAGGATGGACCACTTTACTGTGAACACTGTAAAAAGTAATGTTTTGAGGAAGTGCCTCCGTGTATAACAAACTCGGCAGAAGGTACCCTGATTTTGAATTTGAAATACAGATGTAATCTGTACAATTACATGACAGGAAAAATATTGGAGTATAAAATGTTGTAACAATTCAGAAAGTAAATAGCTGGCCTACCTCTCAGTAGAATATTTCATAAGTTTCAGAATTTCTCACACCTTCAAACAGCCAGGCTAAAATGTTCCTCTGCTAAAACGATCTGTCTGTACAGTATTAAAAATACTTGAGAAGTTTTGTGAGAGAGTGGATTTCAAGAAATACATGCAGTTCTTCCATTTCCTCAAAAAAAATTGAATTCTGCAGAGCTTCAAATCTTCATATGTCCTTGTCTGGTCTGAGGGGCAAGCATGTTTATCTCACTAATGTGAACTACACTGCATGTGAATGTTATAGTGGTTTTCTGTTACCAGAAGTAATGTTACCAGAAGTAATGTTACCAGAAGTAATGTTACCAGAAGTAATGTTACCAGAAGTAATATAACCAGAAGTAATATAACCAGAAGTAATATAATGCATGCCAGATTACACACAGGTGCTCCCTGTTTCCTTACCCTCACCCTTGTAAATGCCAGTTCTTCACCAGCCAAGGAGAGAGGCAAAGACCCTTAGTGTAGAATTACCAAGGGAATTTATTCTTTTATATTTTAGCTATGTGCATAACGGTGCCCCAGCCTAATGCGTGGAGGACCCTGATAGAGAAGAAAGCAGGGTTTATATATGTTACAATACAGTTTTGTAGACCAATCCAATTACTCATGTTAAGGGATGGGCTAATCAGTTATTATTGCTCATGTAATCAGTACGTACGTAACCTATGCAGGATCAGTGAGGCGTGGAAACAAACCCTACAACTCACGAAGAGTTATAAAGCGGGTATGTTTATTGCAGCGCTGGGTGCAAGGGGGATCACTCCTCCTAACTTGCACACTGCAAGTCATGGTGGACAAAGCTTATATTGCTCAGTTATATACATATGCATTAGATTTCCTGGAACTAATTATAATACTTGCATCTTAATTACCCGTGCATTTTAAGTCCCTTCTTCCACATATGGTCACGAGTTGGCCCATCCAGTAATCTTGTCCGTGTATTGCAAGGTGTGTTGGTTTCAAGTGGTGTTCTGACTCTTATCTATATGGAGATGTCCTTAGTTCCTTTTGTCTTGGTTTCCACGGGTACCAGCTGACAGGTTGTTTGCATCCCCCCAGGATGTCCCCCATCAGGCTTGGGAAGATTACATCCTTGAGTGCATCCTTGCCTGAGGCCCCTTACAACAGTGGCAGTCATGAGGCTGTTGCCTCTTTGTCTTGGGTGCTTCTGAGTGGAACCTCAGGGATCATGGGGTGGTTTCCAGACAGAAGTTTGGTAGTTCTGCAGTGTAACTTTGTTTAGGCACTTTTTGTCTTGAAGCCTTTCTGAGTCCCCCAAAGCAACAAGTTTTAGTCTTCGTGCAGGCTGTTCCTGTTATCTTACAGCCCAAGGCTACCTCATTGTTCTGGCTAAGTTTTGGCTCCTGCCCCAACCTTTGTTGAGCTACACTAGATTGCATTAGTAACGTTTAACTATTCATCCCCTGAATCATCAGTACAGCCTGTCTTGTGCAGGTTATATGGATGTATGGCCTGTGGTGTGATAATCTTCATTGTTCTAGACCCATGTCCTGTGCAGGTGGGGGAGTTTATCCTGGATCCTGGTCATCTGTGGTTCTGCCCATGGTTATATGCCTGGTTTCACTGAAGGGTAAATCTTCTGGTTTTTTGTTGTTTGTATGGGGTGCCTCTCTGGTAAGATCTGGCTTAGTTTGGGTCTTCAGGTCATGTCAACCCCAAGGTAGAAGCTCATAGTTTGAGGTAGCATTGTTTTCTAAGCAAGTAGTATTGCAGCTGTACTTCTGGCTGCACTTGTCAGCCACTCCTTCTACCCACCCCCCAAAAAAAAACCCCAAACAAAAAAAACTCAACCCAAAAAAACCCAGACAAACCCCCAAGCCTACCCAAAACCAAAACCACCACCAAAAAACATTCCAGTGCATAGCTCCTGTTTGGGAGCAATGATGGGCAAGAACCCTTCAGGTAGTCTACAAATCTAATTTTTCTACTAGCCTTGATAAATGCATAAGAAAATAGTAAAACTCTTCAAATTCTTCAAAGGGCTTTTGCAGACTCTTGCCTATGAGACAGAAGATGCATGATAAACATCCTCTAGGCAGAGTTCAGAAATAATCCTGACAGAATATAGGCTTAAGCTTTCACTTCATGTTTTATCAAAACTACAAATAAAATTTTAGAAGTCTATGAGGAATGTTGGAATAAATCTTTGCACACCAAAATCTGAGTTTTGTAATCTGAAAAGGCATGAGTTAATCTAAAATCTGTTCCTATGTATGACAGAGACAGTGTTCCTGTAATAGGCGACGACTAGCTTTGAAGTTGGTGAGTGCTCCACTGCAAGAGAAGCACACCAACCATTCCCCTCTTATTTCAAAACCTTTGCCAAGGTTTTTTAGTTTAATAGTATACTGAAGTTTAACTCCTGCAGGAACTTCTGGTGAAATGGCCGCGTTAGCCTGGGATGTATGAGAATC
This sequence comes from Phalacrocorax carbo, assembly GCF_963921805.1. NCBI lineage: Eukaryota > Metazoa > Chordata > Aves > Suliformes > Phalacrocoracidae > Phalacrocorax > Phalacrocorax carbo. The sequence goes on along the minus strand of NC_087516.1, from coordinate 5,288,581 downwards.
AGACTTCTACACCTCTATTCTTTGTGACATACCGAGGTAAAGTTGTCTTTTACACTAAAGGTGTAAGTGGTGACTTGATCCTGGGTCTCCTGTTTCACTGCTGTCACCTTATTCACTAAACTTAAGGTGGGTGCAATTCTGGGCTAGTGTCAGACACTCACTCTGTAGAAATCTACATTTGAGTAGTCCCTGTACACTCCATTTAAATGACAGAAATGGGCTTTCCTACACTCTTGTAAGACAGAGTGACCTGTTAGGCTAAATTACCTTTCTTTCCCTTGAACAAAAGGAGAGCCAAGAATGGTTACCTCAAAGTAAGCCAACTACTTGGGTCAAATGAATCCTACTAAATTTGTCTGCTAAAAATTCATTTCTACATCTACTGCTGGCATGACCTCCAGTGGATTTAGCTGAACAACGAATGGTGCTGGAGCCATATAGAAGAATTTCTCCCTTTCAGCATCAGATGCTGGTGGCACTTGTCTACTGTTTAACCAAAACCCACAGTACCTATAATATGTATAACTAGCTTGGGCTTTCTGACAGCATTTAAGATAACAAATGTTTCTATGCCATGGCCATGGCAGTTTGTGCCAGTTACCTAATGAATCTTTTGGTTCACGTGCAGTATATATTCTTCAAGGTATTTGGGTGACAAGCCCAAGCTGTATATCAAATGTATGTTTATCTTAGTTGCTTGCATATACAGCTCTGGTAACTGGGTAAACATTGGCACTGAAAGAAGACATATAGTATCAGAGAGGTCTTAACAGGAAAAGTAACCAATTTATGGACTTGAAACTGAGGCTAGAAAAGTGAAGTGAGGAAAAGAGACTTTTTAGGATAGTTTTACATTTAAAGACGACTAATGACTAATGAATATTGCAGTGTTTTACCAAATGTTTGTCTAGCCCACTGCAACTGACCAATAAACCCCTACAGAAGAGATGGGCGAGGGTGATGTGCCCGTGAGGCTCAGGGAATAATGCAGGATGGGACTGACCACAGCCATTACAAAGAAGCTGACTTTATCTCAACACAAAGGGGTCTGGAAGGTGGTCTTTAGTGTAGATAAACAACTATCGACAGCTGAGTGGATCAACTGGTAGTATAAATATTTCTCCCGGATCTCATTAGAAGAGTATGAATGTCTCCCTGAGTTAGCCAGCCCAGCATGGAAGGAGTCAAGATGTGGCTCAGCTCAAAATAAAATACAAAAGCTGAACAACTAACAAAAGATTTCAAAGAGAGCACTGGGCTTGAGGTGACTTCATCCCCACTGATTAGGGATGCCAAGCATTGTGATGGTGAGCATACTGTAAAGATGGGTAATAGGAACCACCCTGCTATCACAATTGAGCTGTATATTACACTTAGCAATATATAGCAATTGCAACATATATTTTTGTTGTGGTTTTGGTATATTTTTTACCAATGTGCTAAATCAGAAATCTCATGTAACATCAACTGTCTTCAGATAGTAAATTTTATATTAAACATTACATTCTCCACATGTGAAACATCTAAAATAACTTGGTCAGAGTACTGGGCTGTTGACAGTCACTGTTAGCAAGCCTGTCAGGAGAGTCTAGTTTCCACAAAACACATGCTGTCATTTAACCATAGATGATTTAGCTTTATGTAAGGATTGCATTATTGAGTTCCTGCGGCTTGTGTTGGAGGTCATAGATTAAATAAGAAATGACATTTTCTAAAAAATCAGATGCTAATGGTCTTTGTAAATAGGTTCTCTTAAAAAATAAGGGTAATGTAGTTATGTATGCCTGTGTCTCCAGTATTGCTTGCTGAATACCTTAGAGTTCTTTTTTGTTTATATTTGCAGTGTCATTCACCTAAAGAAAAAAAAAAGACATTTCTTTTTACAGACTACCATCTTGGGCACAGAGTGGCCACGTCCGTGTGTGTGGGATAGGCCTGAGCCTGTTCAGGTGTTATAAGCAGTATAACCTCATTAACAAGGTACTCCAATCTGTCACGACTCGGCTGTGACACAGGGTTTGAATTGTCAGTGTACAGCAATACATTTTATTATATTTGAGCTAGTTCAATATCTTTACAAGATGCTGCAGAGGGCCCTGTTGGCACTTACCATGTGACTTGCCAGAGATTCCAGTGGATACTTACAGTGCAGGAGAAATCTGAACGCAAGTCCCTCCAGCCCTAAGCTCTCCTTCCTCTTCCACCAGCCCTTCTGCTGTCATTTAATAGACAGTAATTTGAGGTGCAAACACTTTCCAGAGCATTTTCAGGAAAGAACCAACTTTCGGATGGGAATAACTGATGATGGCAATCTGGAGACAGTTATGTAATTGCCTTTTCTTTTTTAAATATTTTCACACTGGTTTTCATGAGCATTGAATTACTATTGGCATATTTTCCTGCTTAATAAGTAATTCTTCAAGGCATTGCCTAACCAATTAAGACAACCAGTTATGCACCTCCTGAGAGCAATAACAGTGTAAGTAATGGAAACCACCAGGTACGATGCTGAAAATGGGCTGCTAACTATTCCTTACTGCTCCTTTAAAATTGCTCAGGGTAGTGGAATGGATGTCTTTTTTCCTTGCTAACAGAAGGACAAAATTATTTGGTTTATTGTTATTCTTTCCTAAGCATAGCTAGTGAGCATTCTTGTGCAGGAACATAATGTTTTAAAGACATTATTGTGGTATTGTAACCACCTACTGTGTACATCTCCACCTGTTTTATACAGCTCTAACAATTTCTTCCTGGTTTGTGTGCAAAATTTTCTGATTTTTAAGTCTCAAGCTAACACAAAAGGTCAACTGGAGATAGCATTTCCTTCCATAATATAAAATAAGGACAGAAAGTTTGCCTAGTGATGTCAGATTGGAATTTTGACCTCAAATATTCATGAAAATGGGTACCTGCTAGCCTGGCTCCAGTCCGCACTCCCGTATGTGGGGATGTTACATGAATGGTCAAAGGAAGGTCAGAGAATTATCATTGTCTAGGGCAGTTAAAGGAACATTTGCTGTGTTTCTAGAATACCATAGAGTCTGGAAAGGATTCATCTGTGCAACTGCTGAATCAGTGGCTTATATCCACTAACTGTAATTATTGTAGATGCTAATAGCACTTTGCCAGAAGAATGACTACCTGCTGGAGGGATTCAGAACCCTAATGTCATGGTGTTAAAAGGGGTTCTGTTAGTGACCTGTGGGAGCTCTTTTTTGTGAATGATCACCTCCTCAACCCTCTCAAATTATGACCCTTCAAAATAGGCCCGCATTTGAATGAGGAGTTGGACAATATGTCCTCCAGAAGTCCCTTTCAACGAACAATTTTTTAAGCTTTTCTGATTTCTAAGCACATATGTATGCATAAAATACTTGGATATTTTACAAGTAAAGAGTAAGTTGATTTCTGGGCTGAAAGAGTTTACAGAAGGCAAGAACACCTACAGTACCTTACGTGAGGCAATGTGGAGGGGTTTTACTGGTGAGGAGCAAGCTTGGTAGTGGTTTCAGTCAGAAAGACACTTGATAAAATAATTACAGGTGAGGAGCAGGAAAGTGCTTGAAGAAGAGGAGGGCATGGATAGATAATGCATAGGTACAAGGCAACTTTCTATTCTAAGGACAGAAGTAATCTCGCCACACAATACAGTAGCTATCTAAAGGTTAAAATACTAAGTTAGTTTTCTGGACTCCCTCTTCAATCAATGGACAGATAATATTTTAGAGGACAACTTGTCCTGTGTTAAAACAGGGATAAGTTGAGATGGTCACTGATAATAAGATTTGTTAGCATCACAGTAATATTTTAAATTACAAACTTTTTTCTTCATGGTGATATCCATGCCAAGTGTTGCATTTAATTTAAAATATTTTATAATCTTAACCTGATTTCAGTTTAAATGTATTTAAGGATCCCATTAATCTAAGTTGTAGAAAAAACATATCGTTTAATGACAGATTTAAAGCTGGAAACCTTTGGAAGAATTCTAATAGATGAGCAATTCTAACATTTCTTAATTTTTCTCTTGTTTGGGTAATATTGGGAAGAGATGAGAAATTCAAGTACAGTAGTACATTATGTAAAATAAATCAAAGAATCACAGAATTGTTGAGTTTGGAAGGGACCTCTGGAGGTTATCTGGTCCGACCCCTCTGCTCAAGCAGGGCTGCTTAGAGCCAGTTGCCCGGGACTGCATCCAGATGGCTTTTGAATATATCTCCAAGGAGAGAGGCTCCACAACCTCCCCGGGCAACCTGTGCCAGTGCTCAGTCACCTTCACAGTCAAAAGGTGCTTCCTGATGTTCAGAGGGGCCATCCTGTGTTTTAGTTTCTGCCCATGGCCCCTTGTCCTGTCACTGGGCACCAATGGAAAGAGCCTGGCTCTCTCCTCTTTGCACCCTCCCTTCAGGTATTTGTATATGTTTATAAGATCCCCCAGAGCCTTCTCTTCTCCAGGCTGAACAGTCTCAGCCCTCTCAGCCTTTCCTCTTAGGAGACATGTCCCAGTCCCTTCATCATCTTCATGGCTCTTCACCCTCTCCAGTATGTCCATGTCTCTCTTGTACTGGGGAGTCCAGAACTGGACACAGTCTTCCAGGTGCGGCCTTGCCAGTGCTGAATAGGGGGGAAGGGGTGACCTCCCTGAATGTGCTGACAAATGTGAAGGAAGGTTTCTGTATTCCTAGAGATATTCTAACCTTTGTCAAAGGTGGTTTTCCATGGGCAATACATTGTTTAGGCATTCACCAGCAGCACAACGTGTTGAAATGCATATTTATTTACACATAAGTAATCAACCTCAGGAGAGCAACTGGTTTTATCTTGTCACATTTTTTGTGTCTGCCAAAGGGGAAAAAAATGCAGTAGCAATATTTAGGGTGAAAGAAATATTTTAGTTCTGTGAAAAATGTGTTAAGGTTTCAAAACTTCTGCATTTCAGTGAAACCATTACTGTTTGTATTTTCATGGCCAGATGGTGACTAGGGAAATAGCCTTGCTTTTGTGAGAACCAGCTTCAGGTTTTTGTGATGGTTGATTCAGAGAAGAGGCTTTTACCTGACTCCTTAGCATAGCATCTGAATTTGATAACAATGGGTTAATGACTGTCCTATTCCTGTCCATTTCTGACTTCAAGAAGAAATTTTGTTGTGGGCTGAAAATATTCTCCAATCAAAAATGTTTGGTTTTTTTCTTTTTTTTTTATATAGCTTTTGTTATATGAACTAGATCTCAATAGAAACTTTAATGTTTTTTTCCAATGACCTCAACAGCAGTAAGAAAGGAACTGAAGCTAAACCCTTAACCATCAAGCACTGACTTTTCTTCCTTCTGCAAATGGGTCTTGTTTGCTTTATAAGCATATAAATTCTATGGAAGTGTGAGAAGCTGATTAAAGTTACAGATAGTGTCACGAGGAATGGATGGATCTCTTAGTCAGTTAAGGGAGAGTTTTGAGAGAAACAGCCAAACTTCAGACGATTAAACAGGAATTATAGGGGACTGGTATCAAGATAACTATATCCATAATACCATTTAATGCCAACATAACCTAGGTAAACACGTCGTAAATTTGGGTGAAGTTGTAGCAAAACTAGGACCAACAGGAGAGAGCCGATTATGGCAGGGTTGCTAATTAGGGAGGACAGAGGGACAGAGAAGGCCGGATAGAAGTACAGGCATGTGAAAATGCAGAGTAGGCAGGATAGAAGGGGTTGGTTGCGTGTAAGCAAGGTGCTGGTCACTATGCTTTTCTTGCTGAGGCCACAGTCTGCCTTATCTGCTTATTAAAGTAATAATTCTTCTTAAGTATTTTTGGTGCAAGTATGCTTTTTAATTTTTTTGTGTGTGCTTTATGTGCCTGATGTGCTAAGTCAACTTTCAGGTTGGACTAACCAGGGAGTAAGATGAGATCTGGAAGCCGAGCAACTGAGTGCACCGTGACGGTGCTACTGTACAGGTCCCACCTGAGAACGGCTGCTGGAGAGGCGTGGGTGGCGTGTGTGAATTTATGTTCCGGTACCAAACCTCAAGCTGGTCTAGCCAGTGAGAAGACAAGACCTCACTGGAAAGACCTGAGGTTTGAGGTTGTGTGGGGTTCCAACCCTGGGACCGGACTAATGTCAGGGGCCTGCAGAAGAGGGGAACACCACAATGAGGCCAAGGTGAGGGGTAAAACTAGGTGAAGACTTGGAGGTTGCCCCTTGCTTAGCCCCCAGCCCCAGCTGTGCAGACTCCATAACATGCCCCTGCCACTCCCTGCACTACTATCAGCTGCCAGAAAATTAGGCCTAAACTTAGGTCAAGAGGCTAGGCAGTTTCTAACAGAACACCCTGGGGGAACTATTTAAACCGAATTAAGCAGCTGTCACCCAGCCGCAACTAAACACTAAGCACAAGCACAACTCGTAGTTGAGGGTTTAGTTGTGTGGCTCCTTTAAAATACAGAAGCGTGAACATTTTTGCTGAACCATGAGGCCTTCCTCCCTTCTTGCCCCTTGTTTACCTACCCAAACAGCCCCTGTCAGCTCCAAAGGTCGTAGCAGGGTGTGCTGTGGTGATTAAGGCTCTGGGTACAAAGATATGTAGGGACTAGGGGCTTCACACCAGCTATAAAATCAGAGCATGGGAGTAACCCAGGGGAGTCCCCACTCAGCTGTCCTGAGACCCCCCACCATCTTCGACCCTGCCATAGACTACTGGAACACCAAACAGGTCGTATCCCCCTTCCCTCGATTTCATGTATCTTGTTCTACTGATTTCTGTCTGATTATGTATTGGACTTACTATAGGTTAAAGTGACTTGCCTAAGGATAGTGGAAAACTTAATAAAATTGTGGTATATGTTACCTGCCTGGTGTCTCGTCAGTGAAGCGCATTAACAGAGAGAATCTGTCTCGCTGCAGATAACGATCCAGGAACAGAGCATGACAGACGGTAACCAGGAAAGGGGCCTGGGTCCATGCCTACTGGGTCCACGAGATTATGGATAGACTTAAAAGTCCATGCTGGTATTGTAGGCAGCGATGAATGTGAGTGTGTATGCTCTGCTGGCAAGCTGCGGTCTTGATAAGTTGGAGAGGAGGAACAGGGTCAGGCTGTGCTGCTCACGTGTATGCGAGTGCAGGGCCTTGTGATAATCTGAGTGCCAGCAAAAGCACTGTTCTTGGTCTGCGTTCATCTCTGTCATTGGCCATGTGTATTTTATACGTGCATGTTTGCATCCTTGGAGCGTGTGCTCAGCTTTGCTGGCTAGACCTGAAAATGTAAACCACGGGAGCCTCATCCATCAGATAGGGATGGGAGGAATCCCCTGGCTCTCAGGCTCCACCAGGCTGGCTCTCACAGCTGGGAAGGAGACCTCTCCTGAGGCCCATGGTCTGCCAGGTTTGTCTACTGGCAACAAAGACTGACAGGTTTGTGGGCATTTTGCTAACGCATAAAAAATATCTTCAGTGGCACTTTCATCTTCTCCCTTGGAAGCCAGGCATAAAAACAACAGGGCAGTGAATAGAAACTGAAGGAAAACAAACTCAACAAATAATCTATTAAGGCGAAGACAATTAGCCTGAAAGTAAGTTATGTGAATTTCAACTTGACAGTATTTGTTAAATTCAAGTTTTATAGTTTCTAAACATTTTCTGCTCTGGATGCAAGTATACAATAAGGTGCTTTTTTTAATGGATTAGAGAAGCTGAATGTGTTAGCTTTGCTGAATATGTAACATAGCTGTATTATTTACATGTTAAAAAAAGTATTTTCCTTTTTCACTATGAATGGTATGCCACTTGAACAAAATAGTACTACTATAAAATATTATCTACAAGTCTAAAATATTCAAACTTCATTCATTTAAGTAAAATGTGTAATTTGTTTTCATTCAAAATTTAATCATATTGACTTGCACAGCTTTCATTAAAACACCTCTGATGATTATCTCGCGGCTAAAAAGACTAATGATGGACAAACTATTAAATCCACAAAGTAATGAGTGCTGAGCATTAGAACAGGTGCCTTATGGATAATACCATATGCTTTGAACTGAACTTCACTGGGAATTCCTATAAATTTATTCTGGTATTAAAAAGTAAACTGTCTCTCATCTGTAACAATCTGACATGTACAGATAACAGATGGCTTGGAAGGCCTTACAGGTTCTTTTTCCTCCATAAAGAAGTGTTAAAAATGAAGCATATCATCTATTATTTTCCTGTGCCCTTTTTATCACTTTCTGACTAAACAGAAAAGTGATGTATTACAAGGCAGTTGCCCACACTGTGGCATTTCAGATGTGATTATCAAAATGCACCACACTCGTTGCTGAGTTTTTTTAAGTGAATGTGACAGGAGTTAACATTTCACAAGTGCCCACTCTGTAATCTCAGCGCTGCAGTAATTCATTGGGTTGTCTGCATGACATGGTGGGAGTTCCCGCAACTCCATGGCACAGATTTTAAATTTCTTAATCTATACAAATCTACAGGCTGCTATCGGGGATTTTTTCTCAAATTATTCTTAGAAAGTATCTTTTAAAGGTAGCGTACTTTGCAGACTAAAGCTTTCACTTAAGCTAAAGTTCAACCAGTTTGCTGTATCTAGCGTCGCTCAGCAGCTGCTGATTCCCTCAAGGACAGTACCTTTAAACTATGCAAACTCCACAGAAGAAAGCATGTTGCTAATCAAAAGCTGGATGACTTTTATTAATCTGTGTCGGTATTGATCAGACACGGTGACATGGCAAAGGGAATTGTGTTGACCGTTGAGAGAAGAGACTGGAGAGACCAGAAAGCAAGAGGATCGCTGAAAATCACTTAGACTAGTACACAAGGAAGTAGAAAAAGTCACTAGTTTTGAGCACTGCTCAGAAGAAGCTACTGTTACTGTCACTCCCCATCGCTTTCACCCTTCTTTAGGGAGGTTAAAGCCAAAAACTTCAGGGGGAGAAAATTCCTAGCTTCTCAGCTTATTCCTCTGTCTGGATGTACGTTGGTGTCTGACAGCCAGGTTATACAAACATCCCTAATGCAGACATCATGCATCAGTAATAGAAAATAAAAGGAGCATCTTGTACGTTTATACAGGTTAGCTGCTTATGAGGCACGCTAACAAACCATAGGCTGTCTGTATACATTCTTGCACAGCATCGGTATGAATCGTGTGCTGACCTCCATGCAGAGACCTGTACCTCTGTGTGATTCTGCCAATGATAGAAACGTTGCATTTATTACTCTGTTGGAGCTACCACTGACGCGTATATCAAGTTTTTAAGGTTTTGTTCTCAAACTCTCCAAGTTGCTCAGCATTCCCAAATAACTAATTTACAACTGCTTTGTATCAGAGGCTTGAGGGGGTAGAGGGAGATGAACAGTGAATTTCTGTGCAGATTTTCACTGTTCTAATTTATATCTCATTATAATTCTTTTACACACAGGTTTTTGTATTCACAAACAAATGTTTCTGCATAAACCTATTCAGTTTGAGGGGTTTTTTTGCATCTTTCAAGGAAGATGGACTTCCTCCTATTTCATTATATTCAAGGGAGCCTTTCCAGGCATGTTATAGGCTGCAGTATTTAGTGCTTTTTAGTGGAATGGAGGGATTTGAAGACACAGGTGATGGAGGTATCAAAAATTACCAAAGATGGGCTGTGACTGTAAGTTACAGTTATCTATGGGCTATTTAAATCTTTCATTTGCCTCTATTTGTTTCCTACTGGATGAAGGCTTTTGCTCTGCACTAACAATTATGTTTTAAAGTTGTTTCTGTCAGCAGAGTAGCTCATTCTAAGAAGAGTCAGACATGTGAGTTGATGCCAATGTCCTATGTCAAACTGAGTAGCATTTACCTTTTATGCTTTGATTAAAATATAAAAGGACATAAGTTATTCTACCATTTTAAGCCAGATGAGAGTCAATACATATATAAAGGCTGTCCTTTGCTCCCAGCTGTCTTCAGTATTATTCCATGGTAAAAAGTGATTTCAGATCTCTTCTGCTGTTTGGGTCGTTTACTTCTAGGAATAAACCAAACTCTCTGATATCCAAAGAAGTCAGAGGAACACTTTTGTAATCACTAAACTAGGTGTAGAAAAGTAGTATTTAAATGGGAATATCTTTTATCCCATCCCCTCCCTATGCTACATAAAATCTGGAAAAAATAATACATGAAAAGACCACAATGGAACTATTCAAAGTCACGTGAAAACATGGTCATAAAATACAGATGAGGGGAAACTGGTGATCTGAGTCTTCTGTGAATATGCAGCTGTATTGCAAGTAGCAGACAGTTTCCTATTGGTATTGCAATCCCGCACTAGTTTTATAGAAACACTAAAGCTTTCTGATAATGATTTCAATAAACTAATCTGTGACATCGAGGAAATCCTGACCACAGCCAAAACAATATTTGAGGAGGATGTTGATCTGCCAAAAGCGTCAAATAAGGGCAAGATAAAACAAATTGGTCATGTGTCCTCCCTTACCTTGTAGGAATAGCTGAGGCACCTAACCCATTTCCTGGTTTTTAACAGCCTGAGGAAATATCCTTTTTAACCTTATATTTTATTCTTGATGTACCATGTACTGTACAGCTACTTTGAGAATAAAATTATAGTTCTGCCTAGATGATGAAGTCTTATGGAAACAGCAATTCTTTCAACTCTTCAACATAAATGTTACCTCTGGAAATAGAATTATGAAGCATATATATGCTGTTGAAAGATTTGAAAGGAATTGAGACTTTTACTGGGGAAGAGCAGGGCATTAAGGGATCTTTCCTGCCCCACCTCCTTTTCTACTACCATAATAATTTCAATTTGCTATATCCCAAACTGCTGCAAAATGTCTTTTCCCAAAATCAGTACTTTAAAAAATGTCTGGTTTTTAAGGGGTTTTTCTCTTTTTTTTTTTTTTGATTTCTTAAGAAAAGTGTTGTGGTAAAGAATTCAAAATCTCGCAGCATTTAGAAAAAATCTCTAACAACCTTAGTATTTAGATAAAATAACATAATATATTATTTAAGTCTACTAAAATGTAGTAAGATTCTGCAGTGCACACATAAAAATCCAAATTTTGCTATCTCTAATCGTTCACACACACATATCATAATCTATTTGATTTTACAATTCAGAAAACTGAGAACATCCATTCAACCCCACTGCGAGAAACACATTAGCAGCTAGGGAATCCAGAATCAAAAAATGCAGCATTGTACATTATTAAAGGAGGGTTGTTTGTCCTGCCAACCCATTCATTGTGCATAGTGATGGGTTGGCACGGTGCACTTGAACCCATAATCAGCGAGTACCGTCAAAATGAGTTATTCATGAATAGCAGGCCAATACCTGCCTGGAGTCCTTATTTCATCTGGAATCCTATGGTAAGCAAAATGATTTCCACTGTCACCACATCATTAATCTGTGGTTTTTAGACTGCATCGTATTTCCCTCTGTGTGTCTGAAAAAAATAATTTGTCTAGTAGAAGACAATCTTTCCTTTACATAGAAACACAGAACCCTAGGTTGGAAGGGACCTCAGGGATCACCTAGTCCAACTTCCTAGGAAGAGCACAGGCTAGACAAGACGGCCCAGCACCCTGTCCAGCCAAATCTTGAAGGTGCCCAACGTGGCCGAGTCAACCCCTTCCCTGGGGAGATTATTCCAGTGGTGACTGTCCTCACTGTGAAAAATTTCCCTCTCATGTCCAATTGGAATCTCCCCAAGAGCAACTTGTGTCCATCCCCCTTGTCCTCTCCATGGGACTCCTTGTAAAAAGGGAGTCTCCATCTTCCTTGTAGCTGCCCCTTAAGTACTGGTACATGGGGATGAGATCCCCTCTGAGCCTCCTTTTCTCAAGGCGGAACAAACCCAGCTCTCCCAGCCTGTCCTCGTATGGCAGCTTCCCAGTCCTCTGATCATCTTGGTGGCCCTTCTCTGGGCCCCTTCCAGCCTGTCCACATCCTTTTTGTATAGCGGGGACCAGAACTGCACACAGCGCTCCAGGTGTGGCCTGACCAGCGCTGAGTAGAGCGGGATAATGACTTCTCTATCTCTGTTGGCGATGCCCTTTTTGATGCAACCCAGCACCCTGTTGGCCTTCTGGGCCGCAGCAGCCACTGTTCGCTCATGTTGAGCTTCCTGTTATAACAGTTCTGCACCAACAGGGATAACAGACATGAATTTCATGTTGGTTCATTAGGACTTTTGTACTTCCTGTGTTGATTCCCAGACTCACATTTTGATTTGAATGACAGCAGTATAGATGCCATCAGCTGATAATTTATCTTTTGTTCTTTGGTTATTATTCAGGTGGATGCTTCAGTATTCCCAATATCAGGCTGTGCATTTACAATGCACTACTTTGGTGTCCCATTGGAGGCACCAGGGTCATCCTAGCAGTTGGGTACATTTATATGATTTTATGTGCTTTGACTTTTTTAGTTTTTCTTTTTTTCATAGGACCATAGAGTGGTTTAGGTTGGAATGGACCTTTGGAGGCCATCCAGTCCAGCCCCATCTGCAGTGAGTAGGGACACCCCCAACCAGATCAGGTCGCTCAGAGCACTGTCCAGCCTGGCCTTGAATGTTTGCAGGGATGGGGCATCGACCACCTCTTGGGGCAACCTGGGCCAGGGTTTCACCACCTTCATTGTAAAAAATGTCTTCCTTAGATCCAGCTCAAATCTACCCTCCTTTAGTTTCAAACCATCACCCCTTGTCCCGTCACAGCAGGCCTTGCTAAAGAGGTTGCCCCCATCCATCCTATAGTCCCCCTTTAGGCACTGGAAGGCCGCGATAAGGTCTCCCCGCAGTATCAAAAGTTACATTACAGCCACCAGAGATCAAGTCAACAATATCAGTAAATATAGTTTAGCGAGTACAAGCCTGAAAGTGATAAATTGACCCACAGCTGATTTAGTAGCTCACTAAACTGTGATAGCCCTGCTCACTCACAAGATCAGATCATAATGGCAGCTTAGACACAGCTTTGTAGATTACTGAATTTAAATGGATTTTATCTATGGTCTATAACAAGGGGAATAAGGCCTTACTCTGCACGCAGCTGGCAGCTGGTGCCTCCAGTTATGCCACCATTTTTGGTTGGGTTTTGGTGGAGGAGGGAAGAGGAGTTAAGGGGGAAAAATCATGCCAAAGGGAAGAGCCAGACTGAAGGGCTGTGTGGCAAATCAAATAAACAAAAGCCTTTAAAAGGTAGAAATTATCCAGTGTCCCAATGGCATTTCCCTTTTATCTTCTACAATATTTAAGTCTAAGGGGACAAGCTGTAGCACAGGATACAGAGAAATTATACTGAAGGTTCAGGAGGTGAGATAGAATTTGCACTAGTATAACTGACAGGGTTTTTTTTTTTAAAAAAAGAAGCTTTGTTTGTTTTGTCCGTCATTCTTTTGTTATGTGGTGTTCCCTCACTATAATTCTCTCACATCGTTCAGTGAAATGATCCTTTGTGGTAGGAACTGAAAAATATACGTTACAGAAGTGAACATGCAAGCAGGTTACTTTATGTGATTAATTATTCAAGGATATATGAGCCAGAAACCCAAACCTAGTAAAAAAATCAGGTAGATGAGCAATTTATTTCCTGGGAGAAGAAGATTTAAAGTTTGGCTCTAAGCAAGTAAACAGCCCTTCTCACAGTAGCACAGAGTAAGGAATGTTATGCTTTCTGTTAATAAGCCTCTGAATAAAAAAGCAGAAGTTAATGCATGGAAGCTAGTGTACATCACAGAGTGGTTTATTATATGCTTCCTTTTTGCTGTAAATTAATATTAAAATATGAATGGGGTAAAGAGAAGAGGAACTGAGGTGTAGATGTGACCTGTCATTTTTATCTCTGCAAGAAGGGGAATTTCTATCGTGTTCTCACCCTCACTAGAAAGCACATTTTAAGTGCATAAATACATATGTGTGTATGATTTTCTCTTGTGAAGCTGTTTATAGATGTCTGAAGCCATGCACTGTGGGGGGAGAGTCATAAACATTAGTAACGGAGAGTACAGAATACCTACTGATACAATTACATGTTCCTTCCCACGCCGCAGGGCTGTTCCCTGCAGAGGAGCTGTCGGTGGTTTGCTGGCGATGTTCTTGTTTCCTCTCAACATGCAGAAGCCCAAGCCCGTTGTCAGCACAGCTTCCAGAGAGGATCGGTAGCCAAAATTACACCCTTTGTTTTGTTATTGATAGGCAGCTGAACATAGGTTGAGTTTCCTCTTTACTTGTGGAGTTCAGCATTTTCCTAGGAATCATATCCTCCCCTGGCAAAGGTTATGAAAAATCCTTTAAACTGTGGATTACAGAGTCTCCCTGTAGAAAGACCTAGTAGGATTCAGGCCCAAAGGGCATGTTATGTATAAATGTCATGTATTAAGATGAAAGAAGGAAAGAAGCTTCTGGGTGACATTGTGAGGGAAACTGCTCTCCTAACCCTAATGCTGGCTTTAATCAGGTGAGGTTTGATGTTATGAGGCAGTTGCCTCAGGTAATTAGTATTGCTCTATTTCAAAGGTTTTAAACTTAGTCCTAGTACTCACAAACCAAAGCTATGTTACTTGCAAGAGCCTTGTTTTGGAGTTAACACTGTGTAGGAAACAAAGAGCGCAGAAATCCCATGCGCCCAAACCTTAAGGACCATAGCATCTTTTTCTTCCTCTTTCCCAGTTGTGTAAGTGTTTAAGATAACTAAACTGGCTCTGATCACCACTGTAAAGTCCAGCTTAAAGTCAAAATTGTCTTTTGTGCCCAGTAGCATGGCAGTAGCCCTGTCATTGTGACAACCCAACCCAAATCTTTGGACAGTGCAGTGACAGTCTCTTGTGTTGTATGACACTGGACTGAAAAGTGCTGAAGCAAATGTGAGACAATGTCAAATCCTGATAGGTGAAATCGTGATGAAGATTCTGCTGGACTGTGTCATGTTTGGTTTGACGAAATGGTATCTTGCTGAACTACTACTTTAATTACTTTGTGAGTTGTCCTGCTGAGCCCACATGTCACACTAAGCAGTATAAACAGCAACGTCAGACGTTGTTACTCCTAATAAAGTTGCTGGTAATCTGGATGGACTCAGAATAAGTTCCATTTTTAGTTTTGTTATGAAGGAACGTAGATTCTTTTTATATGGCTTTTTGGGTCTTATGTGATGTTCAGTAATCCTACTCTAACTGGAAGACTGTATTTGCTTAGGTTGCCACTATATCCTCTTCCCATCTTAAAAGAGCTGCCAAATGTCTGAATACGTAAGTTGTGTCCTATTCCTTGCTATTTTTGTGGGTAAATAAATAAATCAATGAAACTCCTAAACTTCTTTTCAATTACATTTACTAGCATCACTTTCTGTCTCACATCTGACTTCCAAACTTACAACAGTATCTTCAGACTGATGTCTTGTTGCTTAGGCCCATCCAAGACAAGACATCAGAAACAAGACAAACCAAAGAGGTTTGGTAACCAGAGGTTGCTATTGGGTCTCTGAAATGTGCTATCTTGCATATGGGATGATTTGAAATAATAGACATGTTCTGGGGAGAGGCAGAAGTTAGCAGCTTGGAGTGTTTTCTGGGAGGTTAGCATTGTATTGTAGCTAGCACTGCGACGGGTCAGCTGCAGACGTGATCCTTCTCTAAGGGAGAGTCTGTAGATTTCATTAGAATAATCACACTGCTTTACAGAGGTCTTCCAGCCATGATGTAATAGAATATCAAGTGCATGTGGAAAAGGAATTAGGAAAATGATGACATAATAGTTGGAGAGTTCCAAAGTTACATGAAAGGACAGACTCCTGGGAATAGTGTCTGGCCTTAAACTTGAAAAAGACCAATAGTTTCATACTTCAAATGAATTAAAAAGTGGGGAGGGGGTGAAAGGATCAAGATTACCCCTTATTTAAATTTGTTCCATCTCACTGGGATCACATAAGTGAAAATTTGTAGCAGATACTGGCTTTTGTCATTGTAATGCTAGAGCTGTATTGATTAGCTCCTCACAGTTTGATAGCTGACCTGACATTGAGCCAACAGCTGCAACAGAATATTTTGTCACTGTGTATTTTCTGCTCACCTGTTGTGAACATTTTAATAAATGTGTACTGAATTCCACAAAAAAAAGCTAAAATCTGAAGAGAAAAATGAGAAAATAATGTTTGAAGGTGTGCCCTGCTGGATCAGATCAGAGTTTCCATCAGCCTTAACAGCGTAATCTCATGTTTCTCACAACGGTCAACATTCCTGCTCAGCGAGGGAACATGAGAAAAAGGACAAACGTAGTATAACCAGAGCATGCCTTTCAGCAGCGAGGAAGGTAGGGATTTCTAAGTTGGAGACTCTCTGGATTCCTGTGTTTCTTATCTACAGGCAGCAATTTCTTCAACCTATTTATTTTATCAGCTACAGGAGTTGTTCCTTTAGCTTGATTGGTAGGCATCTGCCAGAAAGCATTGAGGTGCCTGAGTGTGTCCAAAGAGCAAGGAAGCTGGGGAAGGGTCTAGAGCACATGTCTTATGAGGAGAAGCTGAGGGAGCTGGAGGGGTTTAGCCTGGAGAGGAGGAGGCTGAGGGGAGACCTTATCACTCTCTACAACTACCTGAAAGGAGGCTGTAGTGAGGTGGGGGTTGGTCTCTTCTCCCAAGTCACCAGTGACAGGACAAGAGGAAATGGCCTGAAGCTGCGTCAGGGGAGGTTTAGGTTGGAGATTAGGAAAAATTTTGTCACCAAAGCATTGTCAAGCATTGGAACGGGCTGCCCAGGGAAGGGGTTGAGTCACCATCGCTGGAGGTAGATGTGGTGCTTAGGGACATGGTTTATTGGTGGACTTGGTAATGTTAGGTTAACAGCTGGACTCGATGATCTTAAGGGTCTTTTCCAACCTAAGTGATTGTCAGTGAACACTGAAGAGAATCAATCATACAATGCCTGAAAGAAGTCTTAGTGCCTGAAAATCTGAGGATCATGCTGACTGAGGCTGGGATTTTGCTGGTGAAGTGGTTGTTCTTTCTGTCAGTTGTCACCAGTAAGAAAACTCAGTAACAAGCTTGTGTGCAAAACCACGTTTTTTCCCCTTCTCCCTCTGCCCTACCACTCACCAGTAAAAACTAAAGCTTGACAATCCCTGGCTAACAAAGAAAATTAAGAAAGTGACTGCCACTTAATGACTTTATAAATGATTGCCTACCACTGTAATAAGTAATTATCGCTTTTGTGCTTTAATGCAATTAATTATATATGTCAACTTAAACAAGTGCACTTCCACAGCTACGAGTTGAAAAGCAGTAGTGGTTAGAAGGGCAGGAGTGCCAGGTCCTTTTCCTATCACTTATGGATGGAATATGCAGGGTTGAATACACTGATTGTTCTCGTCTCTCTTTTACTGAAACAGCTTTTCCCTCGTATCTGTCTGAACCTAAAAAAAATCCTCTTACAACATCTAGAGGCATTTACTATAGAAAACTCAATGCTGGCAATGTTACTTACTTGAAATGTTTGCAAATCCTCCTTTTTTCTTTTTCTTTTTTTTTTTTCCTTTTGCTTTTGTCAAAATCTGAGGTCTTAGATGCACTGTGTGAACAGACTAGCCCTGGCAATCTAGTTTAGAAAAGTAATTGCAGTCACTGGGAGTCTGAACTATTTTTGTGGTCCCCAGGTTCCTGTGGAGTATTTTGCTTTCACTAGTGGAGAAAAACTATGAAATATGGCCAGGCGGTACGTGAATAGTGGGTGATTTAGATACCTTCAAACTCATGACATAATCACACAGAAGGACACGGCGTTGCCAACGTTTAGGGCATTTAGCATCAAATGCTGATAAACCTAGTAAAATTTAAATTACATCCCTAATTACCAAACACATCTCATCAGTTTCTGTCACTCATAGCATAAATGTGAAAAGTTGGCAGAGTTAGATCACTTTACTACTCTGTTTACTGAAGGGCAATCTTTATGAATTTACCTCTGGAGAGTAAAAGACTTCTGACTTTTTCAGTGCTACATCAGCTCTCTGTCTTCTCTTGCATACAAATACTTTTCCTGATGCTTCATTATGAAGTGAACTGCTTTAGAAGATGCCATCACTTTTATATGGGTAACAGTGCTGAATGATTAAATCCTACTGTCTGCACTTTCTATAAAAGTCATTAAAGTGGAAAAGAGCTACCTCTAAATTGAAATTTTGCCTTTAAGGTCATTATCATTTTACCTCTTCTGCCTTGTCTGACACGTACCGGTGTATACTCTAAGAGCAGAAAAATACACCCAATTTCTAATTAAAAAAACAAAGCAATATAATCTCTTGTCAAATCAGAAAATGGGAAAATATCCATCAGCTCATTGTTCTCACAGCCTTCAGGTTTCATGTCAATGGCCCATAAAGCTATTCTCAAAGCTGTCCTTTCCTCCTTTTTTCCCCTCCACATCATTATTGTTCATCATCTGATTCTTATAGCTGTGATGGTGATGATCAGCCTGATTCTGTATCCTTCAGCAGAATAACACCAAAAACTTAATTCGAAATGCAGGCTGGCATATGTACCTTAAGCTCTACTCATTTACCTGTTCCTTAGACTCATTACTAATCCCAAATGCTGATTACAGTGATATCAATGAGATTTTAATAGCTTTGGTGGGTAATATCTCATTTAACACTCAAATGGAAATTATCTTGTGTATTAGCTGGCATGCACCAGCAGCTGGGATTTTCTAGTATTAAATATGGGTTTAATAAAGAAAAGTAAAGTATACCAATGCCCTCATACACAAACTCTGTTTCTGCAGAAAATTACTGGAGCATGTTCAGTGCAATTGGTCTGTCTGAGGGTGGGAAATATCCTTTGTCAGTTTATTGAAGTAATCAGTCAAGGACAGTAGTAGCCTGTACAGATTCTCCATACCACACCGCTAGCTGAATGTAGTTGGATGAACCTTGTAGCCTGTTTGCTTGTACCTAAAGGAACAACCTGAGGGAACTCACTCTTGCAAAACCCATATCATCTTATCCTAATTCTATAAAGATAAAAGACATGTCATGAGGAGAAGCTGAATTATCCAGCTGGTCGGGCATTGGATGAGAACCCTTGGAAGCTGGGGCTAAATTAATCTTCTGCAAAGGGGCATCTAAATATTAGATGTCCTTGAAGTAATTGCCCTAAGTACTTCAAGAGGACGGTTTATCTGACCTAAGACCTCTACTTCAGATGTGATTTGCTTCTCTTTACCTATTGATTATAAAGGATATAGTAGCTTTGAATTTAAGCTGTATTGGTAGTGAAGTAAAAGTTGGGAAGTCCTGCTTATCAGCTCTCACCAGCATTTTGCAAATCTTCATGCTTCCTCTCCACCTTTTACTTTCCTTTATTTAGATTGGAAGCTCATCTAGGGTAGAGAAGGTTCACTTTCTTTAAAAATGCCTGTTGCAATGTGATTGCAATCTCTTTTTGGATGCTTAGAGGCTGCTATAATACAAATTGCAACAAAAGCCCACCTTTATCTCAAGAGTTAGCATGTATATATGCACACATTCACACACCTGTATATTTGTTTAATGGAATAACACTGTTTATACTTGGCGAAGGTCAATGTTTGCTGCAAAGCAAAAGTCTGACCTTTAGTATCTCAACCTACATATGCTTAAGCAATGATCCACAAAATGTTAAAAAAACTTAGTGAAGCGTTTTTAGGAGGGGCACTTTCAAACAAGCACAATGTTTGACATACCTTTCCTCCATCAAAATTATTTGGAGATTTGCCTGATTTCAATGGCAAAGGTCTTATTGTCAAAAGAAGGAGAATCAGAGCAGTGCTGAGAACTCAAAAATACTCCGCTCCTGAATTCATGCGCATTTCTGTGCAACCAGATTTCTAAATCAGTATATGGAAGTCATGGCCCATATTGGCCAGTGTATGTAAGTCATGGTCCAGGGTACTTGTTGCAACCTATGCCCGTGTCCTTTCCACCTTTTTGAGCATCACTGGGTGTGACCAGGTCATGAACTGTGGAGCAGCTGAATTTTTCCTGAAATCTAGTCCTTTCTGCTTTGCTTATCAGGGCTACAGTAAGGAAATATGTGGCTTTCTTTAGTAAAAAGTTTCTAATTTCTTCTCCAACCACCACAGTTTATCTTTCACTATCAGTCCTTGTGAATTTAATAATCTGGAATTGACTTAGTGTTATGAGGAACGCTGGAATTTAAATCACTCCACTCATCTCTACCAATAGTGTGACAACAGGAAGGGTAATTTCACCTCTGGCCATATGTGCTGGTACTCCTAATCTAACCAAAAAAATGAATAATGGTAATGCATCCCTCAGAGATGTTGGTTGGCTTGCAAGAATAAGTTTTTAGGAGGTTTATTCAGTGCAGATTTTGTGAGAGAGTAACTAGAGTGGTATTTGAGGGTTTTATTTATTTATCCTTGAATTTCAATCTCAGGTGGCATGTGTATGTGGGAAAATGAAATTACTGTATAAGACAACTTCCTGAACATTGAATGTTGGATTCAGGCTTAACTGTTTTCAATGGCTTGTGTTTTGGTTTTGGTTTTGGTTTTTTGTTTGTTTGTTTTCCATTCATCTCTCTTATGAGTGGGATTCAGCATTTGTTGGAATGTGGAGGTGGTTGGGTTGTTGTGATATTTTATTTGGATTTCTTCTGTAAGGTATGTTACTTTTAATATTCTATGAAAAAAATTGTACACGGCAAGTTTGCTGCAATAACATTCAAACATTCAAAATATATCAAGGACTTATAACAGCTTTAACTAGCTGGTCTTTTAGCATGCAATCTTATATTTAGCTATCATTGTCAAAACAGAGAATGAACAAGGTTATATCTGGGGTGTCTGCAGAGCAGCTGAGATCACACCCGGCCCAATCTGCAAAGGAGTCTTAATATTCCCAGACACCAACCAGCTGTGCCTTCTTTCTGAAACTGCGGCTTCTCACAGAGATGCTGCGTGTAGCAGGACCTGCTTCTGCTTATTTCAAGACCTGACATACCTGTTTACAGTATTGAATTTGAACCATTATAATCTTCACTAGATACTTACATTCTTTGAAGTCTGTGCACATGCAAAGATTTCTCCTTCTTTGGCTTCCAGTGAAGTATATTGGTACTTGTTTATTATCAGATTTATCTTTAGATTTTTACAGTCTCCTTTCCCAATTGCATACTATTATCACCTCTTTATGCTAATGCTCTCCCTAGCTGCCAGTATTATCACCCCTCCATTTATCTTCTTATCGTGTGTGATCTACAGTACTCATTAGCTTCCTATTCTCAGATCACTTTTTGCCTTCTCAGCATGCCAGATGACCCTTTTATCACTCAGCCATGTTTCACAATCAGCCCAGATAATGCTTCATACTTTCTTACTCTTCCCTTAGCTTTTTATTTTTGTGCTGCTTATTACCTCTTGCCATTCATTTCTCTCCAACAAGCCTTGTTTTAATGCTTAATCAATTAGACCGGGTTTTTGTTAGTACTCTACCAGTTGTCTTCATTGCAGGGTAGTACATTATTGATTTCCATGGTTCAATATAACAGAGTATATAATTCCTAGCAAATTTCTTTCTCCATCAAGTTTATTTGATCCGCCCTTTTCCAGTCTCCTCTTCAGCCCAGACTTCATATTCATGAGGCCACCAGTACATTAACTGCTTAACTCATTGATTCTTACACCTTACAAAGTGCTTCATCCATAATCTTACAAATTCTGCCTGAATTCAGCCAACTTGCAGTTCTTGCTCTGGATATGGCTACTTAAAGCACTTGTTTAATGTGTATTTTAGACAATTTATATGCCTGAGTTGATACTTTTGCAGCCACTGCATAAAATGTTTTCAGCTCATTGGCTCCAAGGTACTTAAACTTGTATTTCCCAAAGCTCCCTTCAAGTTTTACGATTACTTATGTTAAATAATGAACTTTTTTTTTTTTTTTTAAAAAAAGAGGGTTGGTGGTGGTGGATTTGTTTTATCCTAAAGATCTTTCATTAACAGCTTGACTTTGGGGGCTGGGAGATTTGTAGACTTTTATATATGAATCCTTTTCAAAAAGAAGGTTTCCTTGGTCCTATGTAAAACCCCCTCAGTCTCACAGGGGTTTTAATAAGGTAACTGCTCAGGTGTCCGTAAATCTAATCTTCCTTATAAAGTTCCAACATTCAAATCTGGATATTGCATAAAACGCTGTAAACTATGTAATATGACGACAGAACAAAATGGAAAAGAGCAATTAAATACATTTATGGATAAGCAAATAAATTATTGAGCCTAGAGCAAGATTTACATACGTCATGGGTTGTAGCACTCCAAGGAGTAATCCCAGGAATGGATAGCATGGCTTCAGTTTTCCTGTTAACCTTAAAAGATTCCTGAACTAGTGGAACTTTTTGCAGTTCTGGATTATGCGGGAATGTAATAATTACAGACTTCTGAAGTGTTGGGACCTTGTATTTGGATAGCTATCCTAAAATGTGTTTTGGGTCTTTCTGTTTTAAGAGTTTTTTCAGGTTTGATCAACCTCCTGGCTTTGGTGAACAACTGTGATTATAGAAAGGACATGGTCGATCCAATTCAGAAATTTGCTGAAGGAATAAATAAGTTCTGCAGCAAAAGAAAATCCAGCAGTGGAAAAAGCATTGACTAAAAGGCTCAATGCTGAAGATAATTTCTTTCCATTTCAGACTTATGACTCTATGCACATACAAAACAGTCCAGCCACAAATCAATATGTCTCATTCCTCTCAGAATACGATCAGAATAGATGGGAAGTTTTTTGCTACAGAGCATATATGAGGCTAAATCCTGCATAGTTATGGCTGGACTATCTGATTACAGATATTTTTATAGTGTCCTACATTCTGTACAGTGCTTTATCCAGGAGCAGACTGACAGGGGACAAGAGGGTAGCGTGTAAGTTTAATAGTCATTCATTCATCTTCTCTTCCTGTTGGACAGGCAACACATGGGGTTTTCTGGTCATCTTCATCATTAGTCACCTGGAATATTTTGCAGTGGTCTAACAGAGAAGTATTAAATTCTCTGATTATGATGTTATGAGGAGAGGTTGTAAAAAGTTTAGTTCATAAAAGGGAAAAATATCTTGACACCCTTGCTTTCATGTTGGGAAGGAAGCCTAACCAAGATGACTGCAGATATAGTCACAGTGGAGAGGCGTGTTACCACTAGGGAAACAGCAATCAGAATCTTTCACAATTCTTTAATACCATATTGACTTTGTGCTTGGAAGCACTCTGTTGGCACTCTTACAGGAGGTACTTACAGGCTACCCTCAGACACAAGTGGCAGAGGCTAGAAACCTGTTTAACCTTGAGGTGACTCTAGTTCCAAGTTAGACTCTTCTTCTAGAGACTCCTACTTCAGGGTAACAAGGAGGTAAATTAAACCTGCTTTTGAATTTCACAGTATTTTTATTATCTGAGGAGGCAACCCCCTACATCTGAAGGAAACAGCTAAATCATACTAGTCTTTATGCCTATTACTGCCATAATAGCTGAGATGATCTTCAAACCATGGCAGATGTCGTCATGAGTACGCTGTCCAAAGGAAGGATAAAAACAGACCTCATGTTCTTCAGGTAATGGCTGCTTTCCCCATCAAGGATGTCAGGAAAGGGCTGTGGTACACCAGAACCTTATTAGTTTATTTCCCAGATGGACAAACATCTGCAGAGGAGACGCATTCACATACGTGTCACACTATGGTAGTGGAAACTTCTGGTATTTCCTTCCCATACCCATCTGCTGACAAGTAGCAGCTTGAGAGCCTATTTGGTCAGGAAGTTAACCGCAGAACTTAGAATCTAACATAGATCTATTATCAATTCCTCCTTGTTTCCCTATGCAGAAAACATGAAAAAACAGACATCTGCTAAGTTTTTTAGAATTATATTATAGTTTTCTTCTTTAATGTAAATCCGTGATTTTCCCATCGGCCACAGTCTTTCTGAAAGTAAAAGTGAAAGCTGCAGAAGGGAGGTGCTTTGCATAAATTGGGTTTTCCTTCCCCCCATGAAATAAGTGCATGGAGTGGCTAATGAGGTATGTATTTGTATATGGCTGAAAATGACTGTGAGTCCCTATTTCACTCATACAAACTATTTGATTTCTTACATTATCAATGGATAAGTAAGTGCCATGGGACTGCTCTAGTAGACAAAGGTTCATAAATCAAAACAGAAATTCAAATGTGGTTTGATCTCAGTTGTTTCTCCCAGTACATACATGTATTTCCTTCAGAAAGTGTCACATATACAACAGCATTAAAGAACTTCAGGTCATGTTACATATTTGAACATCAAATGCGTGAATAACAGATCTGCTTCTTATTGCCATGTAAGAGATATAAAGGATCAGATGGAAATCATTGGAAATTGATCTTAAGAGAAACTTATGTATTTTGTATACAGATAGTTGTAATAAAGACAACTTTTTCCCTGAAGAGATCTATGGGATAATTCACAGGCTAATGTCCAGGTCAGGTAGTATTAGAACCTGCTCCTGCTTTGTTGTCAGGAAAAGAGCTAAATGTTGTTATTCTTAGATACTGAGATTCACAGCTCAGTTAAAGGACATGTAGCTGTATTATAGACTTCCCCACACAGCTCTTGCAACATACATTAAGGGAGTGGGGTGTAAAATACCTCATTCTGTATGTTGCATTCAGCCCTTGATGCCTTTTGAACTTTCTAACTTAAAAGTTCAGCACTTCGTACCTGTTGCCAAGCTGTTCTTATTGATAGGAATCAATCCTCTGGGCATAGATGTAAGCCACAACTAGTGTTTTGTGGAGAACTACTCGATGGTGAGAGGCTAGGCAACATTTTGTCCTCCTCTGCCATCAGTCACTGTGTTCTCTGCTCGCCCTGTTCCTTGATGCGAATTGTACTGGCAGAGACGCGCAAAGAGATGCTGAGGCTCCTTGTCTCACCTATGAGCAACGTTCTCAGACATGGAGGCAAATGAATGGTTATGTGCTATATCAATGCCACCACCAAAAGCAGATAAAATGAAATTATTTGCTTCCAAACACATCTGTATGGAGATGAAATAACACTATGCAAAAGGCTTCTCAAAATGATGTTGCAACACTGTGTGATTTAAATCTTTTTCCTCTCTTTTTTTTCTCCTGACTTCCCTAGACCTTTCCTCCCCCAGGTTATATCGCTGGCGGCCCTGCCGTACATGGAGGTTATAGAATGTATGCTGTACACCTGTACACAAGCTAAATTCATTTGGTATGTGACAAAGATATTGTAGAACAACCCCCCAACTGGAGTGGAATTTTTCCAGTGTGCTCTTCTGAATTTGAACTCTGCTCCCATGAAAGCACAGGGAAGGTTTGCCTTTAGCATTAGAGAGGCTAGAACAGTTAAAAACAAGTGAGTGAGTTGTTTTAATAATTAAGCAGCTGATTTTTCCAAGTCTTCTAAATTCAGTTTAGACTGCTATGTGGAGGTCAAGAGTAAATGTATGAACAACCATAAACCTCAAAAAAGGATACTCATTAAAAAAAATCACAAGCTAAGCATGCATGAACACATCTTACAAGCTACATTTTTAAAGTATAACGTCGTGTAATGGTGCAACACGTGCATAAAACCGTACCGCTTCATCACGCCCTGTTTTTTCATTAAATAAATCAGTACTTGATTTGAAAAGTCTATATAGCATGACTGTAAGCACATGCAAATTAGGTTCTTATATGCGATATAATACCTCTTATTTAGACCTTTGCATGACAGGTAATTCACACAACATCCCAAGGACGTAGAGAATTATTCTTATCCCCTTTCCACAGAAAACTGGCTGAGGTGTGGATCAGCCAGGGGCAAACTCTGAAGTGCTCTAACAAAGGCCAGACCTGCAAACTGGGTATGTTGGCTATTTAGCTTCAAACACATTTACTATTCCCTAGGCCTGAAAATTCAAATAACAAATAAAGGTTTTCTGTTTGTTTCCAAATCTGCTTGTCCTGAGCAGTTGGTTGACAAGTGTCACTGGGTTTCTAAGTGAGATGGCACCTAAGCCCTGCCAGGTATCAGCACAGCGGCACACACCATCGTGGCAAACTCCTTTATGGAAGGGAAACCTGTCCTGGCAGCCAGTCTGCTTGCTCAGTTATCTCTTTCATCTGGAAGCAAATTCCTGAAATGTAGAAGTTAATACACATAACATGTAAAATGAATCTAACCCTATGAGACTCCCCATGATGTACACAAGAAACCCGCGGCAAAGGAAGAAGGTGAGCTTTAGTCGCTTCTCCCTGTCTGTCATTTTCCTTCTCTTCTCCCTACCAGGGAGGCCTCTGAACACACTTACTCCAAGTGATCAGGAAGTGCAATGCCTAATACCAAATAAATGCCCTTCAAATTACCATGAAGAGCAGCACAGCAGAGCCATGTAGGATGTAAATGGGTTTAGAGAGCATGGCTGTGTTTCACAGAAGTACAGCAGATGCAAGCATGTTTTGCTGCCTGTAAGTTTTCCAAGTACCCCTGTGCTTTGGGGAGTTGACCCCATACAGCTCTTTAGGATAAATCTCCTTACCCTTCCTCTGATAAATTTGATTTGTGTTTTAGAAAGAGGATTCACCCATTGTTATTTCAGTCACATCATGTAGCAGCCATCAGGTAATAAAGGACTTCTGACTACTATCGACCCAGACATCCTTTGAACTGACAACCAGAGGTTAAAGGCTTATCCTACTAGCAACCCTCCTCTATTAGCACGATTGTTTGCAATACAATCAGCAGGGAATAACTAATACCTGTGCCTCTGTTCAGGCCCGGGCATGCACACAGAACAAAAAGAATTTAGTAGTGAGTGCATACAGGGTTGGAAATAACTGAAATCCTGTTGACACTGCTCACTTATTTGACCCTTTAAGCTAACAGGCGTTTAGTTTCACTGGGACTTTGAAATTGGCATTGAATAGGATTCCCAGTGAGTTTTACATTCCTTGGCAGGTAACCAGATGATACACTATATGTCTAGTAAACCCATTTCTACACTACATTAGAAATTTATCAAAGCAAGTCAAATCACTTCTCTACAAAAATGAACGAATCTTGAGAGAATTTTGTGTCTGCGCTTTTAGTTCTTCTGTCCCTGGTTATGATTTATAATTTGGCAGTTTGTTTCCTTGAGCTGGTATTGAATTCACAATGTGACTTTCTTCCATAGTAAAAAAAAAATGTTTCTTTTTTTCTTGTGAAACAATGACTATAGAAGCACTGTACCACATAGCTCAACTAAATTGAAGCATGAAATTGCCATATATGTATTTCAAAGCTGTATGCCATATTTCTGCAAACTAATCTGAAACTACCTCCAGATCATTGTTTGTCAGAAACAGTGCTTTGCGTCTTTACATTTTCTTTTGAAAGCAGTGCTATTCTGTGTTACAGGAAATGGTGACAAAGTAAGATTTATTTTTCATATAAATAGATTTTATGATCTTTCAGAGAAATGTATATTGCATTACTTTAACATAGTAATGTAAGAAAGAAAGAAAGAGAAAACCTACACGAGTTAGTGAATGTGCTTTTAAAATGTGGCGTTTGCCAGTGTTCAGTGCCATTTCAAATACTCAGCCTGACCATTTCCATGGTATTTTGCTGACTAGAAAATTCCTGTGCTCATTGTATTGAGAAGTATGCCTCAAAATCTTGCTTGAAAAAGGTGTTTCTGCCTTACCAGGTGCTAATTTCCAGAATTTTCCCGAGACTGAGCAAATATTTCAAGAAGCAGGGCTGGGGTGTGTGTGTGCAGGTTTAGTGTGTGTGTGAGCATGTGTTTGTGTGGGAAGCTGTATGCTGTGTTTTGTTTTTGAGGGAAACAGTCTTGTGACGCTAGACAAGGAGGAATTTGATCTTTAAGTCACTTGGTAAAATTATCAAAACCAGTTCAAGTATCCTGGAAATCTCCAGCAGAGTAGCAATATTTTCCTATTTCTTATTTCTGTGGGAAGGGAGAAAGGGAATAAAATGGCAAATGGAGGACCAGGAAGGGAACGGGGAGCATTAGAAGATAGAGCTTGCAGATCCCAGTGTTGCCAGGAATCCTTCAGGTTTGGCATTGCTTCACCCCATCCTGCCCTGCCCCAGCAGTGACTCCCAATCCACACAGTCCCACCTTTTCTTAGCTGTTTATGTGTTTTTTAAAGTTTGGGAATAGCTACACAGATGTGCTCTGTTTGCATTGCTACCCTAAGAAATTGCTTATTTTGTGTAATTCTTGGTAACGTTGTATAAGGAGTTTCTAAACAGTTAACATATAATGAATAGATGAGAAAAGTTTGCTGAATGAATTCTTACAATCTCAGCAGGAAAATGCATGCACTCTGGATTGTGCTCCGTAGCAATTAATGGATCTAATTTATTAGAGGAGATATTCCCTAATTAACCCCATATCAATTATATGAAATTATAAAATATATATGCAAATAGACGAGAAAGTGTGTATTACACTGTGGTTTGGCCTATAGTGGGCTACATATCAGCAAAGTGCAGGCTACAGACAGAACCACTTTGTCGCAAGGAAATGATCAGCACTGCTTTGAAATGTACTGAAACGTGGAGCATTAAATTCTTCCATCTTTTTATGCATTTTATTTTTCCTGGCTTTGACAATCTGTCCCATACTTCAGGCAAAGATCAGATTTGTGGCAGAATCAAATGCTCTGTTATGAACTGCTGGCGGGTTTGCCTTTTCTATTTTAAATTATCAAATCAGGCTTTTGGTTTGTCTAAAGTACCTCTTTTTTTTTTTTTTTTCCTTTTACTTTTTTATTTTCTAGCTTGTCTTCTTGCCTTGGTGGCTCTGTTCTGTGGCTTAAACCTTCTCACTGACACTGCTTCGTAACTCAGATTTTTCTGAAGAGGCTGATTTGTCAATGGCAGACCTAAAACATGTTCAGTCCTCAGCTTTAAAAAAACAAATCATGGGCTTCTGAGATGACCACCATGATTTAGAGTCAGCAATGCTGACAAGTACCTCTTTTATGCACACTTACTCGATTGACAGCTATCACCCTGCTGCAAGTGAACAAAAAGTAAAAATTACACTGTACAGCACAATCCTTTGTTTCTTTCAACATTACTTGAACAGATACAAAACTATAGAAGCTTCAAATATTTGATTGCAGTGGAATCTATGTGCCTTTTATCACAGAATTGTAGAATCACAGAATGTCCTGAGCTGGGCGGGACCCACAAGGCCCATCGAGCCCAACCCCCATCCCTGCACAGGACACCCCAAATTCACACCGTCGCTCTGAGGGCCGTGTCCAAGTGCTTCTGGAACATCGCCAGGCTGGTGCCGTGATGCCTCCCTGGGGAGCCTGTTCCAGGGCTCCACCACCCTCTGGGGGAAGGACCTTCTCCTAATGCCCAGCCTAACCCTCCCCTGGCACATCTCCCTGCCATTCCCTCGGGCCCTGACGTTGGTCACCAGAGAGCAGAGACCAGCCCTGCCCCTCTTCCTCCCCTTGGGAGGGAGCTGCGGAGCGCCATGAGGGCTGCCCTCGGCCTCCTCTGCTCCAGGCTGAACAAACCCAGGGACTTCAGCCGCTCCTCGTAAGGTTTCTCCTCTAAACCCTTCACCAACTTCATGGCCCTCCTCTGGACAGTCCCCAGTAGCTTTATACCCTTAACGTCCTGTGGTGTCCAACCCTGCACCCAGTGCTCAAGGTGAGGCCGCCCCAGCGCGGAGCAGAGCGGGACATCATCTCTAAGGAGAGAGACTCTACAACCTCCATCACATAGTTGGATATCTCATATAATATGGATCCTTTCCTAATGACTGCCACATGAGACCTTTTAAATATGTATACATTTAGACAATATCACACAACAAAAATTAAATAATTTTATTAAATGTTACTGATTTGAAATATTTCTCCAATGTTTTCTTTTTAGTACTCTGTGGAGGAGTCCTTCAGATTCATATATTTCAAGCACAGCTTTTTTTGTTGTAAGCACGTTTTTCAGATTTGAATTTAGTTCTGATTTATCCTGTCTGCTGTTTGTTTTCTCTTGCCCAGGATATTGCCTGTACAAGTAAATGTCTTCAGTATAGTTCATCATTGCTGAGAATCCGATATGAGATACTAAAAATGTCCTTTCCAGACTCACTGCTAGACATATTAGGTATTGCGTATATTGTGACTTATTCTTTCAAAACTAATAATTCCTTCAAAACTATTCTTCCGTTTGTATGTATGTAATTTGGACAATAGGGTACTTTTATTAACCTTTGTTTCCTGTGGAGAAGTATGTATATGTGCTTTTAATTTGGAAAAGATTCTGCCTTTCCAAAGCTGCTTCAACTCTCCTTTCTACTTGGCAGCACAGGTTCTCAAAAGGTTTCCATTTTAAGCCTTGCCTGCAAAAGAGATTAAGATTTTCTTTTTACATCAAGATGCTCCACGTTACTAGAGGAGACCAGGCTTTGTTGTGTATTACCTCAGCTAGTCAGCTGACAAAAATGCTGTCACCTTTCTTGATCTCCTGGCTTTAAATTCATCAGGGTTAGGAAATGTCTTACCTCCTTTAAGGATTTACCTCAGGGTAGATATCACAGTGTAGGCGCACATTTTTAGAAAGCAGTTTTATTGTAAAGCACAGGGTGGGGTTCTTAAGTTTTCACATTTATTACATTTTCTTGTTTCTTATACGCTCCTTCAGTCTGAAGCTTTTTACACTCATACTCTTCCAGTAAACATTTAGTTCTGTCTCTCTTTATATAACTCTTCCATTTCTTAATTATTACTTAGTAGCCTTCAAAAGCTACATCCTGAACTGGAGATCTGATGTTTGAGATGAGGAAAATAAAGTCTTCTTTCATAGAAAATAAGTTTTCTTTTGCCCCCTTTTTTTCTAATTTAAATCATCCTGGATAATACAGACTGAAGATTTAACTCAGACTTCACTGCTGGGTTTCTGATCTGTAGAACAGAGCTGTAAATAATGGAGCAAACAGGAAGGAAGGAGAGAAAAAAAAAGTATCCTTCCAGCATTTTTGCAACTCTATCATTGTACTATCTTTTGCCTAAATTAAGAAGTACTATTAATACTATATTGGCAAAGAGAAATCCAGGAGAGGTCAAGCATTCATTGAACTGAGTTGAGTTCTGTACTAGGGAGAAAAGAAAGGAAGGAAAAAAAAAAGAGGGAAAAGAAAGAGGACATACCCCCTTGTCACTGAATCCATGTAGCCTGTACGTCCTTCAGGTCTTCAGCAAAACTTCCAGACTTGGGGGCTTGAAGTCTGCAAGTTTTGCTGCCGTCATCAAGTCCCTATGCAAAGGACCTCTGCCAGCACCAGTCCCTACTGCTGTCCTCCAGCCTGCTGCTCCTTCTCTAGATTGCTTACGGCAACAGAGAAGCCTAGAAAGAAATCATTTGCAGACTATTTCCTTCAATAACCCTGCATCACAAAGAGGCATTTTTCGTAGCTTTATCAAGTGTTTTAAAGCCAAGTATGAAATGGGGTGATTGCCTTACAGATCCCAACTTACCGAAAGAGACTGTAAAGTCGTGCCTAAGTCACTTTATGCACGTTTGAACTTGAATCCCTTTTAACAGACTGTTAATGCCGTTAACAGTTTCTACTAATTGATTATAGGAAAATGTTACCTTTCAGCAGCATTGTCTTAAAAGGTCATTTCACTCTAGATAAAAAAATGTCAGCATTTAACACCCCCAACCCCCAAGACAGAGGATTGTGGCTAAGAACTGAGCCCACAAAAGCAACCTTCCTCTTGAGCCTACAAGAACAAGAATCCTTCCTCCTCCTTCTTACTGCCCTGCTCAAGAGTTTGGGATTCCAAACAGGTCAGATTCTGGCAAAGACGTGTCTTCTGTACTTGGACTTACTTTCTTACATGCCGACACTGTTATCCCTGTAGTTTGTGGAAGGAAAATGTGTGTGCATATAACTTAGAAAATAATCTCACATTGCAAAATTACGTTTCTTTTTAAAATGTGGTCCAGTGATGTTATATTTCTAGAAAAAACAGTGTTTTCATACAGTATTTCTTTTAATTTACCAGCCCAGGGTATCTTCCAAGAAGAGTGTTTGGAGGATTTTTGGTTGCTTTTAGCTTAATTGCTAGCTTTCTGGTATACTAAGGAGAAGCCACTTGAACAGTTTGTCAGGTGAAGAAAACAGCAGTCGGAAAGCTTTGCCCGTAGAGGCATACTAATAAAAGGTGAACAGCTGTCAATTAATTTTATATTTTGTAGTTCATTTCACTTGGAGTTAATAGTGTCCTGTTCATTTGGGGCTGTTGCCTTCAGGATCTCAGAAGGCATTGTAGTGATTCTCCATTCAGTCCCGAATTCAAAACTATTAGCGAGCTTAGCAAAGCCGTAATGACCTAAGTGGTCTAACTGAAAATAACATGGTGGTTTGCACAATCTCATCCTAAAGCATTTTTATTTCTGTCCACTGAAGCATGTGGAGTTCAGATGGAACTGGACTGGATTATAACATCTGTTTTAAAACCACCTATTATTGCTGCTACCCTCATCCTGTCATCTCTGAGAAGATGAAAACATATTGCACAGTCCAGATTTTCTTGCATTAGTTACCGTTTTCCAGAATGTGTTTGTTTGCTTATTTCGCTTTGTTCCTCTGTGTACAAGTCTTAAATGTCCAGTTGTGTTTTATGAAATCTTACTTAAGGGCATCATTTCATATTCCTGAAGAGAACTTAAATTTATCACCTGTTTAAGAGGAACAGTGACGAGACGACAGAGAATAACATTTTATTCTCTCCGTTAGTGCAAAGCTGCTCCTTAGTCATGGCCTTCTCATTTGTGTTGCTCATAATTATCTGAAACTGGTCATCTGAATATGAGTCAGGTTTTAATGCTTTTTTCCCTCCTACTAGAATGACAATAAAGGGGTATGGAGCAGGCTAAAAAGTACTGGGTATTGACTCTTTAAATATGAATATCCATAGACGACTGTGTATTTATTTAATAATACTGTGGCTGCTGTTGCAGTATTAAAGGTTATGTAAGACATTTCTAGGTGGTCGTTTTGTTTGTTCATCCATTCACATTGCTTCAGAATGATACAGTTTTTCCTCCTCGACCCATTTTGCAAGAGGTATTAAAACAGCTTCAAGCATATTCCAGCAGAATCACTGATGCTTTAATTTTTATGTCTTTGATTTACCCTTTAGAATTCCCTGTGACCACTGGGATGTGGCAAACTATTTGTATGTTTTCTTTCTAGCCCTGATAATGAGTTTGTGTTATTCAGTAAAACTAATGGTAAATTTTTGCCCTTCATCATATCCTTCCATCAAGTCTTCCTGCTGTGCTGTATGTGATACTGTGTTAGGAGTTTAATCATGTTAGAAGAGAAACAAAGGGGGGTGTGTGTGTGTGTGTATAAAAATATATATGAATAAACTAACAGACTCATCTTTTTCTGTTCCTACATGTCTGGATTCAGGTCAGAAGTGACCTTTTTGCCATCTAGATCCAAAAGCATGGATCGTTACTTGGGAATCAGGGTACTTTCAAAATTCAGCGCTCAAGTGTATGGCTTGGACCTCTCCATGCTTATCTCAGGTTTAAGCCTTTTTTCTTTCTTTGCAGACACAGAACTGAAATCCCAGGCTTCAAAGATGGAGTAGAAGGTGTAATGCTGTTACACTAGTTCTCATTTATAGAAGCTGACCAATTACTTGCCAGTACTTGCATTTGTTTGGACTTCCTGTGATTAAATTTATTTTTAATTTTACTGGCCGATGCAATTCATTGCTTGCCAGTACTCTCATTTGTTTGGCCTTCTTGTGATGAAATTTATTTTTAATTTTAAAGTCACATTTTTCTACAGGAAGGGCAAAAAGGGGCACTGTGTGTAACTCCATGACGTCTTACACCTCCATGCATCTTTTATACAGGTGCAAAAAGAAGGTTCTCGGCTTTTGTTTTCACTCCCTCTGTAAAGATGCAGAATCACTTTCAGAATAAGAGTCAGCTGGCAACTCAGACCCATACTGAGTTAATCAGAAAATATATATCATTCCTTGCAAAAGCTCAGAAGTTTGTGTTTGGCTCTTCAAGGACAAGTTTTATCAAAACAAAAGCCATATTGGTGTAGCTTGAAGTGAATATTCTATTAACAATAAATATATTCTGCCTTCCTAAGCTCCCTGCATAATAAATGGAGATGCACTTACCCTGTTCAACATGATTTGTGTTCACAAGCAGTTCAAATATTCATCGTGCTTTGGTTTACTAGTACTTGTGATATGAATAGTCAGTATCAAAATTGACAGAGAGCCCCTTTCTCCTATTGTCCGTGAGACACCCCTTTAACTGCCACTGCAGATGGAACCGAAATGTCTGTTACTCAATAATAAAACATTTGCTCTTGTTGCATCTTGAATTAAATCAGCCCTAAAAAGTAATGCTGAGATCTAACTAAAATCACTGCTCAAGTGCAGAGGAAATAGCTTTCTGCTGTACATTATTTATCTCACTTGGGGCGAAAGCGATGCTGCAGAGATGCAGCAGAGTGCGTCCGGACTGACTAAAACCCCTAGAAGACCAGAGATGGGCTAAAAAAATTTCTTACTCTTGTTTTGGCCCCTAGCACGGAGATGGATGTAATTGTTGTCCTGTGTAACAACTTCATAAACAGGTACACAGCAGCCCTGTCACATGCCTTCTTAGGTCTTTTTCATCCCTCCTATTTTTCATCATTACTGTCTCACTGCCCTTTACAGATTGCAAGCAGGAGGCACAAGGAAAAAGTGCCATGTGTTTCTCTAAGAGAAATGAGGTAGTCATGTAAGAGGTCTTCAAGGAATGAAGTGACACTTTGTGAGATAAAGAAGTCTATTGAAGAGGTCTCAGGAACTCAAATCTTCAGCCTAATTTCTATATACCTGTGCAGAGATTTCAAATGAAAATATCAATTCAGTTAATCTCCATTTTTTCTTGGAAGTCGGCATGCCTCTATAAAGTTATTTGGAATTCACCTTTAATTTCAGCGAATGCTGGGGTAGGTTTCATAAGTATAAACAGTTTGCTATTTGAATTACCCAGTGACTCAAATTCCTTTGCAGCCAGTCTTTATATTTCCTCTCTTCTCCTACTTTTGTGTGGACCAGCTGCCCTTAAGCTGCACTTAAACTAATCAAGGCAAATTGGCCTTTGGTCTGTGCTGTAGACACCTGTGTCCTTTTGGGAAGGAAGTGGCAGGTGGGGATGAATACAACTCTTTGTCTAATGTATGGTTTCTTGTTTTGCTCAGGCATGTAGCCCCCGTATCTGCAAACTAGAGAGTAAGTCAAGTAATTCTTTAAATATGTCAAAAAGCTGCATGAAAGGAGAAAGTGTTCTGAGTACTTTCATTGTTCTTGCTTCCATTTGCAATCTAATGCCTAGTACTTAAATCTATCTTAATTAAGGATGTTTCCACTGAGGTGGAGAATGCGTTTCATCTGTATATCCATTAATCACATTCTCATTAACTTAACTATTATAAGGATGTTTGCCTCAAACACATTAGTGGATTTTTTTTATCCTACTGTCTGCAATCATTAAAAGGGGATTGCTTTCCCTACCCATAGTGGGTAAACCACTAAGTGTGGAAGCATTAACAACTAGAAAGTGTGTATAGGCTAAGCTGTTATCTCTTTAGAAACTTTTAAAGCATTTTACATGCTGTCAGAGAGAAAGGGACAGGAAGCAGTTTGGTAAATGAACAACACGACCAATGGGAAAAGCAACAAAACAAAATAAAAATAATAAATAAAATGAATAGATTATTAAACCAGTCAGAGACATTGTGACATCCTGCATAACACAGGCCATAGGACTTTGTCTGAAATAATTCCTTTGTCTTGGCAATATTGCCTAGTATTTTATTTTTTGTGTTCAGTTTTATTTTAAAAATTGTTTAAAGTGGATGGAGAATCAACCATAGGGCTGATGAAGTTTTTCAGTTGTTCACTATTAAATTATCTTCCCTATTAAAAATATAGATTTTATCTATTACCTAAATGAAATTAGCTACAACTTTCATTCATTAAACCTTATTATAGGAAATGCCTTGAAAGGGATTTCACAAGATTGTCTGGTCCATCCTTCTGCTTCTTGGCAGAATCAAATACACGTTTCCCTTGCCTCAGGGCAGGATCAGCTCTGTCTGAACCATTCTTAACTAGTGTTTGTCTAAACTGTTCTTGAAAGATTCAAATGATTTTATGATTCATAATATCTTCATGATCTAATTCATAAATCTATTCCAGTACTTAACTCTACTTATCTTTAGAAAGTTTTTTCCTGACGTCTAACTTAAATCTGTATTTCAGGAATATAAGACTCTTATTACTTGTTCTATCCATTGTGAAGAAGGAAAACAGATTAGGTCTTTTTTCTTCCAGCAGTCTCATATAGTTGAAGACTATGCACCTGCTCTTCTCCCCACAGTCATCAGCTCTTATATGCTAGCGTTAAATTTCCTACACTATAAACTCTTTGTCAACTTCTTAGTTCTGTAATCATGATTCTGGTCATCTTTGGTATCTCTACATATTTCCAATATTAGTGGTAAGTCAACAGACTTGATTCTATTACCAGTAAAGGAATATGGGTCTTGTTCTTACTTTTTTTTTAACATATTCAGCACTAACATTAGCCTTTCGAATTATAGCACGGTGCTTAAATTGACTTCATCAGCCAAAGAGACAAAGTCCCCTATCCTGTAAATATGGTTTGTGTTTACTGGATGTAGGTAAAATCTAATTTTCAAAGGACTGAATTCCTTTTTGCTTCCTTCATAAGAGGGACATACTCTACTATTTTTTCTTAGGACAGTCACGGAAAGAAAAAAGATCCAAGTTCTCCGGGAATTATTTTGTTGATGAACTTACAGGACTGAAACTTGTTTCTTCCCCTAATGTGTAAGAAAAGCTTACACCAAGTTGCAATAAACTTTTTCGAAATGCGTGCTACATTCTTCACTAAAAGAAACATGTGGGTAGGCTTGTAGTAGCTTAGCAGTGCCATAAGTCTCCATTAAGTAGAGATTTAAAAGTAAGCTTATTAAACAGGCCCACCATCCAGCCCTTATTATTTTTAACACTTGAATATAATAATTCCCAAGATGTGCTACATTTTAGCTTTATGGCCGTATATGAGCTGGCAGAGGACTGGCACTTCAGAAGTACCAATTTCTAAGGTGAGATAAACCTTATCTGATACTTTAAATAGTGTTATAAGAGTTGAAGGAGGAGCAGCAAAAGCATTGGAAGTTCCTTATTTGGAACAGTTGCAATTTGTGAAGGTGTCTTCAGATGTTCATGCAAGATTATGGTCACAATCAAGACTTAGATTGAAGGTAGGGTCATAGAAGGAGCAGGAGTAGCAGTAAAACAGGGTGTCTGAAGCCATTTGAATAAGGTAGGAGTAATTTTAAGGAGGTATTCCAATGAAGCAAGATTTGAAGATTAGGAAGGAAAATAAAGCATCTGTTACATGAAGTGTCTGCATCAAGAACAAGGATAGATGTGATATTTGGAAGTTGCTATGGAAAAGAGCACTCATATGATCCACAAAAGTTGGTATCTATGGAACACCTCCAGAAAGCGCTATAAAAATGTTTCTTCTACCTTCTCCATTCTACCTTATAGAGACATGCCTATCTCGGGTCATCAAATATCTTCCCCTTCCCATATAACCTGTGACAAACTTAAAACCAGTACCATGGTATGTTAAAGTCTCAGAAACTTAAATGCTGCCTGAGAGATCAAGAGAAATCAAGGCCAGCTCATGTTCCGGTAGTAGCAGGAAGTTTGTCAGATGAAAATGCACAAGTGAAACATATCTATGAGGGTCTGGAGAGCAGGTTTTATGAGGAGCAGCTGAGGGAGCTGAGGTTGTTTAGCCTGGAGAAGAGGAGGCTGAGGGGAGACCTTATCGCTCTCCGCAACTACCTGAAAGGAGGCTGTAGTGAGGGGGGTGTTGGTCTCTTCTCCCAAGGAACAAGCAATAGGATGAGAGGAAATGGCCTCAAGCTGCATCAGGGGAGGTTTAGATTGGATAGTAGGAAAAATTTCTTTACACCAAGAGTGGTCAGGCCCTGGCACAGGCTGCCCAGAGAGGTGGGGGAGTCACCGTCCCTGGGGGTATTTAAAAGATGTATAGACTTGGCACTTCAGGGCACGGTTTAGGAGACATGGTGGTGTTGGGTTAATTGTTGGACTTGATGATCCCAGAGGTTTTTTCCAACCTTAATGATTCTAAGGTTCTATGATTCTATTGGTGGGAACACCCCATTTCAGGGGTAGTGCCTTGCATGTCACAATTTCAGTCTGCTCACTGTTTCATCTCCTCCTACGGCTAAAAACTTTTACCTGAACTTCATCCTTCTTCACTCCAGGCCTTTTCTTCCAGTACTCATAGTTTGAGACTGAATAATTCCCTCCTTTCATTTATATCCTTACCTTGAAGATATTTATAGACTAAGATCACGTCGCCCCTGAGCTTTTGCTCTTCCAGACTCCATAAATTTAGCTTCCTTACTCTCCCACCTTATGTTTTATGATCTTATAGTTCTTATATAAGTTTTGTTTCCTTATTTTGGATTTCCCTACATTTCTTCTGTTCTTTCCAAACATTGGGGAAATATGTTCCCAAACTATTGTTCTGATGTTGTTTCTTTATTATGGCATTCTGTTTTTTTTTTCATTCTTTAATCCAGATAATTATCGGTAATTATTATTATGCTCTTCCTCTTTAAAAACAAGTAAATAGTTGATGACAAATTTCTCAAAGCTCTCTATAATTATACAAAAGGATTCATGTATTCTGTATTCATGTCACAAAGGCTCCTGAAAAGGTAGATAAATACAAGTTATTAGGATCTTTGCAAGGGTAATCAGATACAAATATTTCATCTTTATTACACAGAAAACTACATCCATTTTTCTAATGGTCTTTTCTGTCTTTAAATCCAGTGAATGGTATCAAGTCCCTTGTGTGAACACTCCCTTAGTGAATTTAACAGTTTAGGAACAATTTTTCAGCCTCAAAGGTTATGATAGGAATGGTTGGTCCTCCTCTTGCTTGCTTAATGGCTAGTGAGAAATTGATAAGTCTCCGGCAGCTACAGTTTCAGGTAAATGTTTAAGAAATATTTAGCTCAAACAGTAATATTTCATTTCTCTAATATTGTTTACCCATGACTGAAATCTTACTGTCAGCCCAAGAAAAATCAAGTTGCTATAAGAACTGGGACATTTTTCAAACAACTACATAAAGAAAACCTTGATTAAAAGAAATTTGAAAATAAGCATTATTAGCATTACTGTTAAAAATGTTGGTTTTAAAAAAATTCTTTGGAAACTTAATAAATTTGAAACAGAAAGCTTTTAAGTTCTTATTTATGAGATACAATGGGATCTCAACCTGAGATTAAAACTGTTTAGATTAGGCTACAATTTCATGTTTCTTTTATTTTCTGTGACATCTCACTGGCTGTGAACAACCCAAGCGTTTACATTACAGGATTGTCTTCCCTGCTGATAAAGGTGATTGTTTAATGATAAGTGGTGTTGGGCTGAGCGTGAAACTTATGAAAATAGGGCTACGTAAGGGTAGTCCATAAATGCCATGAGAAATGTCCCGCCCTATGTAAAGGACAGTCCAGCAGGTCCCACAATCCTCTAATACCCATAAAATCAATTTGGAGACTCTTTCTGTGCATTAACAGATTAAAATGAAGCTGGTTTTAAAGCATAATGCAAAGAGTAGAGTGGATAGGTGAGAAAGTAGCGCATGGAAGACTTGGGTTCTTCTGTCATCACTTTATGTCAGGAATCTCTGGGAGATGTCTGTCATTTTACTTCGGTCTACTGCAATCTAAAAGACTCATGATGAACTTTACAAAACCCTTAACAATTTATTAGAGCTGGGAGTTAATTTATTAGAGCCAGGAGGCACTATTATCACTGTTTGTTCATGTAGTTCTCAGATTGTTTAACTAGAAGAAATAATAGCCAAGAACTTCACTTATACTTTTCTTTGAGGAAGTGCCTTAAGTCTGCTAGATAGACTTAAACAGACAAGTGAGCTTAGGCCATTGCCCAGAAACGTAATGCTATGTTTTGGGGTCGATCTTGGACGCCTTTGACTGTGGAAGGAGTACGCAACATTAGTATTGATGGGAGCAACACAGCAATGTGGAGCAAGGAGTATAAAGAAAACATTGAGTGTCTGGTGAATACAGAACACTGCCTGTAGGATTAAACCGGTCATTTGTTTATGGGATTTAGTTTTATTTGTATAGTAAATTCTGATAGATGAGGCCTGTCAGGTTGATAAGGTTACTTTTGTGATGTTATGTTGCCCATAATGTATTCCAGCAGTTTGGAATATGACTGAGAACTTCCAAGGGTAAACCCCTTGGAAGACAGTGAAGGGGGGAAGCATATGGAAAGGTGCAAATTCTTTCATGGGTGAAACCCAGGATGGGGACTCAGGAGACCTGATCCATTTCTAATTCTGGCACAATTCTCCTTCACAACTCTTCAAATGACACTTCATTTACCTGTGCTTCAGGTATCCATTCGCAAATGGAAATGATAATCCTCAAATCAGACAATTCCTTCTCCCTTTCCTTTTCGTATTGCAAAAGTATTAGAGCAGGACTATGTTTCAAGAGCTGTTTGTACCTCACCTATCACAGAGAGTCCTTCAAACACTTCTGTAATGCAAGTACAAATTAATAAATGCATCTACCACCATTTTCTGGAAGTGATCTTAATTACAACATTTTTCAGAAACCTCAGTATTTTTCATTGGTGTAAGTACAATCAAGCCTGAAGAACAGGAAAAGAGAAAGAAAATAGGGGTGCTTTAGAAAAAGGTATTGAAAACCATAAGTGGTGTTAGATGAAAGCAGATTTACTTAAGAAAGTCGAGTGAAAAGAAGCTTTGTGACAAGAAAAGGACTTTAGCAGGATACTTTGATTTCTTTTTCCTTATTTGGTAGCACTTTTTCTTGAGAGTTTAATTACCAGGTTGATTAGAAGGAAGGAATTTGTGTTCATAAATGGCACTTATAAAAATCATCTTTTCCTTCTTGGTCTCTGAACGCAAGATGGTCTTTGATGTCAGTTTAACTATGAATAATTGAATAAAAGAGCCAAGTATACTACCTGGAAATGGAATCATTATAGGCTACAGAACCCACCTTAAAAAATCAGCTTGATTGTATTTCTTATGCTCAACAGATCCAAAGTTTTTATAAATTATAACTTTGTGCATGCATAGTTAGGAATCTTTACATTAATTATGAATATAGCATATTACTACTCTGTATAGCAGTGTTATAATTAATGCTCAGGAGTCAAAATAGGGTGCAGTTACTCTTTAGTAATATGCAGTCTTCTGTAAGAGACTCTCTAGGAGAGCTTCATTCTTAAAAAGTAGCTTTCAATATGCAAATAGAAAAGCCCCCTCTACATCAGATGGGATGCACTTACTGCTGATAGTTACATACGTTTTTTTCTGCATTAAGCAAAGGCAGACAGGTTAGGAAACAGCAATGTTTCTGAGGTAAGGAACAGAGATGCCTCCTTACCTAGAACTTGTACTATATGTTCAGCAGTCTTGGAACAAACGCTAAGGTTTTGAGATCACAGTGACTGAGCCACGGCAGCCCAGATCATTGCAAATTCCTAAAAGTGCCGAAAGCAAAATCACATAGGTTTCTCTATATCAGTACATTGTTACCTCTGCACTCAACTTAAGGGACAAGGAGAGCACATTCCTTTTCCTCTCTGCTATGCAACTCACAGCTACTTTAATTTTTGTAAAAAGACTATGTGGTCATTGACCAGAGCAGTCAGCCATGACGATTTCAGAGGCATCTATGAAAATCACAAAATCCAAGTCCAAAACCTAATTTGGATTGATAGAGTGACTTTTATTTTGCTTTATGTTTCATGCTTTCTTATTACCTCACTGTTTTCTTCAACTAACTGCATTTGGGGAGTCAGTGTTTCTCCCTGTTTGGCCCAATGAGGTTTTGTTAGAGCCCTTGATCTGTTCTGTCTTCAGCCTCTCATTTCTCTCCTTTCTGACTGCCTGTTCTTCATGTGCACTTCTGGTTTTTCTCCCTTTTCTCTCTGCATTGTCTTTGCCTTGGCTATTTTATTTTTCTCTATTTTTCCTCATCTTCCTCTTTCCCCTTCTCACCTTTAAACTGCATCTCTAATGCTATTCAGTTGTTATCCTGCTCCCCACTATGCCAAAATTTCCACTTCTTAAGAAAACAGTGGCCCCCTTCTGCCGGCAACCATTGATTTCACGTACACAGAAGAGAAACACTGTTCTGCACAGTACAGAAGCTGCCTTTCTACCCCTGTGAGACAGCTGCTGTAATATTGTGTTAGATAGCACAACGCTGCCTGAGCCCATCCAGGGGCGGGCACTGAACAGAAGTTTTTGGAGGACTCCCCAGCCAACTCTGCCAGCTGAAGCAGGACAAGAATAAGAATGTGGACTGCCCAGGGAACATTCCTCCTCTGCTTTAACTATGAGGAAGTGCCGTCTCTCTTGCCCAGTCTTGTTTCTGGGTCTGCAGGCTGGTGAGATGGAGACTCACAGTAGCGGTTCACAGACAGTAGCAGTTCAGGGGAAATATGGGTCCCTTGGTGGGTGGGAGGGACAATCCTGTGATTCACAATGTGGAAAAGCCAGAAATTAAATTTTTTTTTTTGCTTAGTTCTTACTGGCAAAGCCTGCTCCAAGATATCTCTGCATACCAACAAGATTTGGAAAAGGGGCAGCCAGCAGTGAGAGAACAGAGTAGAGACTAATGCAAAGCTGAGTACGCTCAACTCTGTGGGGCACTGAAGGAGGTGC
Source organism: Phalacrocorax carbo (assembly GCF_963921805.1). Taxonomy (NCBI): domain Eukaryota; kingdom Metazoa; phylum Chordata; class Aves; order Suliformes; family Phalacrocoracidae; genus Phalacrocorax; species Phalacrocorax carbo. Next base: position 5,245,651 of record NC_087516.1, on the reverse strand, counting down.
CCAATGTGGTTGAGAGAAAGCTGATCCTCACTTACGAAAAATACAGCAGTCAGAGAAGGAGAAACTGTTTATGTTGCATTCATTTTATTTAAAAATTACAGAATGAAACATGGAAGAGAAGCAGCTAATTGAAAACAGTAAACACATTTTCCAAGGACAGCTCAGGCTTGGCTTAGCTGATCTCCTGTGATGAAATGACTGGCTGTATGGACAAGGATCTTCGTGTCATATTTATATGTACTCGCGTGCATGTGCTCTATCACTGTCTTTGTAGTCCTGTACAGCTTAGATGAGAGGACTGTGAAGTCACATGCTGGAAAATGGGTTGCATAACAGTTTTATTTAGGTTACCTTTGAAGGCTTATTTACTTTGGTGGATTTAATTTTCTTGTTGCCTTAGGCCTGTCTGGAGTTTTTATTACTATTTTTACTATATAAAGCCTTTGCTAAAAGGTTAATCAAAGCGTACCTCATGGAAATAGTGACCAACTGTTGAATGGGTTAAGCTGAGTATATTAATGAAGCAAGGCGAGCAGTATCACAGCTAGAGGGAGAAAATAAGGGATATAAATTTATGGGGTATCAGGTGCTCCTGTGACCATGAGATAGACCTTTGTGAACTTCCCAGTCCACATACAGGTATGTTAATACAGAATTGTACCGCTCACTGTATATAAGTCAAGTCAGAAATTTTATATATTCTGAACTGACCTAGCAGGCATAGTTCTCTGCCAATGAGTTCTTACACGTGTATACAGGTACATTAACATTTTGTACCTATTAGCATGTTAGGGCTATGCCTTATGATCAAACAGGTTGAATTTGTGCTGCCAAAGCCAACTTACAATGTTTTGTGTTGTACGGCTGGCACTGGCGTCTCCAGATAGCGCACGCGCTGCTGCCGAGGCCTTTAGGGCGGCAGTACGGGCAACGTACGTGCATGGTAACAGAAAGGACCAACTACTGATGAGTACAATGGCAGCTGCTGACTATATCATGGGCTCGTTTTACCTGTCCAATGCCATAGTCCCCAGGAATAATCACTGGCCCTCAGGCCAAGTGGGGGAGAGGGTTTTGTGTTCCCGTTGCTCAGAGTCAGCCTGTGTAGAGAAGGCTGACTGACTTCCAATGCGTTACTGCACTGCATTGGCCGAGTTTCCTGTGGGCTCCATGTGGTGCCCCATGGACCCTAAGGTATCATGAGAATTTTTAATTCAAAGTGCTTGAGATAATACAAAGTGTGTGTGGTAGTTCAGCAGCACAGTGCTTTCATGCGTGACATCGAGGCTACCATGTAGCATGAGGGCACTGGGGGCGTTTTAGGGCGCAACAGTAGTCGGGTAGATTTTGGAGGCACCCTAACGTGTTATAGTCTATATCCACACCCTGCCTGCAACAGAATGTGTAGAAAACTATTTTCCCTGCTCTGTCTTAGTTTATGCTTGGAGAAAACTACCTGGTTTCCCAAGAAAATTACCACATAGGCCATTCAAGTGATCAGGAGAGCAGAACTCCTGAATGAAATGGTGACTACGTTTCCTCAGTGATAGTGTACACATGACTGTGAGGATATGTTTTAGGGGTGAACAGATTTGAGCCTTGCCTCATTTTTCTGGTATAGCTGGAAAACATTGTTAATACAAATCATTTGGCTCCAGATTCTTTCCTGAGACTAGCAAATCACCAAAACATATTAGTTAATACAGAATGAGTTCAGAGTTTCTTTCTTTGGGCAAAAAGTATAATGAAATTCCCTTTAAGTTTATCAAAAAAATATTCTGAAGTGAGTAGAACAACATTCACCTGCAGGACCGTTATTAACAGTGTAGCCAGGTGTTCTTGGTTGTGTCCCCTCAGCCATGCCCTTGTCAAATCCTTCAAAGGCAGAATGCCACGTCGTTGTCATGGTACTACAGGGTAATATCCAGAAGCATGACTGAATGACGAAATGCAAATCTGGATGTTCATGCAAGACTGAGTTACACATTTCTGCAGCTTGTTACTGAGTTAAATCAGTTGCTAATTTAGCAAGGGAAGTGCTATAGGTGGTGGTTCTGCTCAGCGTGTTATGAATTATGGATCGACATTTCTTACAAAGTCTCACCCTTGACCATGTTTTTATTTAACTGGAATTACCCACAGGTGTGACTACGGTTAGTGTAGCCTGTGGGACCATGCTGAAGTGCAAAATTTAATCAGTACTTAATGTGACCGTGTTATAAGTTTCTACATCTGTCAAACAGCTTGTTTCCTTCCTTTCTGCTTCTGGTATTTTTAAAGCTCTCTATATGGTCTTCACTTTGCTGCAGAATGTATTAAAAATTTTTATAACCCTCACAAAGAAAATAGGTAGCATTTCATTGACATCAGCAGCGAAACTGGCCTATATTGATTCAATGGCACTTAGTATTTACTAAATAATTTCTTTAAGAGACCTTGCTGTAGTTTAAGTAAGAAATAAGTATCATAATACTTAATTAATGGCTGATGAAAATGAGGTGCCCAAAGTCTGGTAGCACTTGTTAATAGTAAAAAAATAAAACCCACCTCATTTCTCTTGAAGCCTAGTCTGTGCTCGCTGGGTTGTACTGCATATACTGTAATTATTTTAAACCATGTTTTATGCTACAGTGTCCTATCCTTAGCACTAGAGCCATATGCATTAATAAACACTTTTTATTCTCTGTTTATCTGAATATACGTCCCCATTCATTACAAATATACTCGTGGGAGTTTTCCTTACACAGGTGTCTAACTGGCTATATTATTGCATTGGCGCACTATAGTATTAGCACATTATAATAAGACAGGGCAAAGTATCATCTAGTGATAAGGATTCTTCTATTTCCTTTCTCATTACAATCCTCTATAACAGATGTTATATCATCATTCATTTTACAAAAGTTTTCCGTGTACAAGTGAGATACCTAACTTGTAAGAAAGCAATCCGGGCTATTTTCATACGTTTCGAGAGACGGGATTATTTACATTAATAGGGTGAAATAATGCCATTCTAAAAAAAATATGTATAAAGTAAGTAGCTAGATAATTTTATGGCTGAAGCTTGATCCAAATAATTCTATATGTTGACTTTGGCATTATAATCACATATATATGGACCTGATCAATAGCACAGAAAACCTACCTAAGTTTTAGAGGGTAAAACTCCATTGAGAAGAATCTCATCCTCATATTAAACTGGGATGAATTTCCTTCTGGAAGATCATATATCTTTCCCTGGATTGTAAAAGGAGCCTGAGAATGCAGATAAAGGTAAAGATTTAAAATGGTAAGAGGTGAACAACACCCTGAATGTTAGTATGAAAAGGAAGATGCTGGAGTAAGGAAATCACATGAAAAATTTTCTTACTGTCCTGAAATCCCAGAATCCCAGACTGGCAGGGGTTGGAAGGGACCTCTGGAGCTCATCCCGTCCCACCCCCTGCTGGAGCAGGCACCCCCAGAGCAGGGGCACAGGGCCGCGTCCAGGCGGGGGGTGAATGTCTCCAGGGAAGGGACCCCACAGCCTCTCTGGGCAGCCTGTGCCCCTGCTCTGGCACCCGCACAGGGAAGGGGTTTGTCCTCATGTTCAGGGGGAACTTCCCGTGTTCCAGCTTGTGCCCGTGGCCCCTTGGCCTGGCGTTGGGCACCACTGAAAAGAGCCCGGCCCATCCTCCTGACACCCACCCTTCAGGTATTTATAAGCATTGATGAGATCCCCCCTCAGCCTTCTCTTCTCCAGGCTGAACAAGCCCAGGTCTCTCAGCCTTTCCTCACAAGAGAGATGCTCCAGTCCCATGATCATCTTCGTAGCTCTCCGCTGGGCTTGCTTGAGCAGTTCCCTGTCCTTCTTGAAGTGGGGGGCCCAGAACTGGACGCACCACGCCAGATGTGGCCTCAGTGGGGCAGAGCAGAGGGGGAGGAGAACCTCCCTCGCCCTGCTGGTCACACTCCTTTCCATGCACCCCAGGACACCACAGGCCCCCTTGGCCCCAAGGGCCCGGTGCTGGCTCAGGGTCACCTCACTGCCCCCCAGCACCCCCAGGGCCTTCTCAGCAGAGCCGCTCCCCAGCAGGTCCCCCCCAGCCTGTGCTGGTGTGGGGGGTTGTTCCTCCCCAGGGGCAGGACCCTGCACTGGCTCTGGTTGAATTCCCTGAGGTTCCCCTGGGCCCAGCTCTCCAGCCTGCCCAGCTCTCGCTGGGTGCCAGCACAGCCTCTGGTGCATCAGCCGCTCCTCCCGGCTTGGCATCATCAGCGAACTTGCTGAGGGGACGCTCTGTCCCTCCGTCCAGGTCACTGATGAATATGTTGACCAGGACTGGACCCAGCACAAACCCCTGGGGAACACCACTAGTGACAGGCCTCCAACCAGACTCTGTCCCATTGATCATGACCCTCTGAGTTCTGTTTTTGAGCCAGTTCTCTACCTACCTCACTGTCCTCTCATCCAACCCACATTTCCTTAGCTTGTCCTTGAGGATATTATGGGAGACAGTGTCGAATGCTTTACTGAAGTCAAGATAGACAACATCCACTCCTCTTCCTTCATTGACTCAGCCAGTCATGCCATCAGAGGAGACTATCAGGTTGGTCAAGTATGATCTCCCTTTGGTGAATCCACGTTGACTACTTCTGATAACCTTCTTTTCCTCTACATGCATGGAGATGGCCTCTAGGATATGTTTTATTACATCCTGTTGGTCATATTAAATCTTTATACACAGTGCTCGTCTCACTTTAATTCTTATTTAGAATTTCCTCAGATATATTCTATTTTTCCTCCACAATTTTGACCAAGGCAGAATTTATGGATTTCATACATTTTCTGGGATTTCTGGATGTCAGCCCCATCAGACACTGATCAGACTGCAGGAACTCTGGAAACTGTTGATCTAGCTGCTTCATATGTAGTTGTCAGCCCAAAAGGAGGAGAAAATCTCCAAGCATTCCCTATCAAAGGTTAGCTAAACTGGAAGTGCTATGGGATTTTGAACTAACCTTGTTCTTTCTGCAGAAAAACTGGGAACTGGCTAAAAGCAGGTCTATTGTAGATCCAGTCCGACACACACTCACTTTTTGCTGCTCCTGCAGGGGGCAAGCTGAGCGCATTGCAGAGCAAACCTGTTCCTCCTTTTTTTTTTCAACTGTACAACATAGATCACCTCCCCAGTCATCTCCTCCACCGTTAAAAAATCTCCCTCCGTACCACCTTATTAATACCGAGATTAATACTCTAGGTACCCATGAAAACTGCCTGCCCTGATCCTCCCACCACAGGTCTTCCAGAAACCTCTGCCATAAGATCATTGGATACGCAGGGCTGTTTATGTCTGTACTTCTGATTGGGGATATCTGATCTGAAGTGTGGTATCCCCACCTGCCTTGCTAACATCATTTATTATTTAATAAATGTCATAATCTTTTTTTTGCCCCTCTGTATTTCTTTTGCTTCCCCTTTATCTGTCTGTTCTTTTATTGCAGCTATTGGATTTGATTCTATCTCTTACACTTGACTGAACAGAAGCAGTTTGTGAGGTATTCCCCAGGGGCCAATCTGCATGTTGTTCTTCAAAGTTTGCATTGTCAGAGCCCTCTTCACCTTCTGTTTCTGAGTTGTCAGAGTTTCTGTTGGGAATTTTGGGTCACAGAGACAACACGGCAGCTGCCTTCAGAGTCTGTGGAAACACTCCCAGCCAAAGTGTTTGAGGCAGTCGCGTTGCTCCCAGGCAGATGATGCATCACAGATGAACGGTCCCCATTTTTGTTGGCTTTATCTTTTGCGGGCTGTTCACAGAGATAAAATAACAACAAGCAGTATATAGATGGAAAGAGAAAAATAAAAGTGTCATCTTACATGAACTCAGCTCCTCTTGGGTTTTGTCTGTCGGTAGTTATGATAACGGTGATCAGAGTAGGTTAACTAGCGCTGGCCCAAGGCTATGTAAGGAATACCTGGTTAAGCCTGTATGATGGCTTTTATTTCAGAAGAAACCTGATCTGAACAAAGTGTAGAACAGGGCTCTCCTCTTTCTACTCACATACTGGATGATTTGATTACTGTGGAATTTAGCCAAGAATGGGCTTCTCTGTGGCCTGGAGCCAATTTTCCAGGTTCTTCATTCCTAAAACTAGTTCCTTCCTGATGGATTATCACAGCTACATTGAGGAAGCTTACTCTGTACAATGGGAGCAGAGACATTAAAATCCCTAATCATATGCTAACCCAAGACTAGGTGGCATCAGCAGGCACAATATGGATATGTCTAAGCTTCTGTGAAATCTCTGTATTTGCAACATTACACAAGCTTCAACAGAGACACTAAGCTCCAGATACAGTACCATGTTAATGTGGCTAATAGATGCCAGACCTCGATTGCCTGTTGCAGCTGTGTACTTGGTAAAAATACCGGTTTGAGCATTTGGAAGCTCAGGAATTTCTCTGTTATGCATTGTAGAAATGTCTTTCAATACTTAGCATTTCACTTGACATGAGTAGTGCATCTTCTGAATCCATGAGGGTTCTTTTGGACCTGAGGGCGATGTGCAGGGAGATGTGCCAGGGGAGGGTTAGGCTGGGCATTAGGAGAAGGTCCTTCCCCCAGAGGGTGGTGGAGCCCTGGAACAGGCTCCCCAGGGAGGCATCACAGCACCAGCCTGGCGATATTCCAGAAGCACTTGGACAAGCCCCTCAGAGCCATGGTGTGAATTTAGGGCTGTCCTGAGCAGGGACAGGAGTTGGGCTCGATGGTCCTTGTGGGTCCCGCCCAGCTCAGGACACTCTGTGATTCTATGATTATTTAGAAACTGACTTCTTGCATGATATGACAATCTTTTAAGAGTGTAAGATAAGGTTTTTGTAAGAGAAATTTTCTTGTCCAAAAGGTAGTTTTAACTTATAACACAGGTCCAAAACAGTCCTGCTTAGAGAGTCTGTTGGATGGAGGAATGAATGTCCTTTTACACTTCCCTGGCCAAAACCTTCCTGGCCAATATTTAGAGGGCAGTTCTACCCCATTCCAAATCTTCTCCCTTTTTATATGCAACATTAATGTACATAGAACCACTGTATCTGCTTTTTCAGAAATACTTATGGTTCTGCAGATCCACTGGAGACCCCAAGTAACAAATGAATAACACATAGAGCAAAAGCAGATTGAAATATTCTTTGCATTTACTTGGTGAATAATGGAAAAATATCAGTGATGGTGAAGTAACACACTGCTTTTTCTTGTATATTGTAGCGTATTCTGCTGAGTTTCAAGTTGCAACCATAAAGCAAAAGATTCACCATGATATCATTACTTTAAAACCTGAGGTTAAATTGTCACTTGTAGAAATAGCCATTTTTAGTAGTGTCATATTCACATAAGTATGGAGTGGATCATCCTGAGAAACTTTGATTCTCAACTGGTTGAAAACACCAATGCAAAGTGGTATCAGGGAATTCAAGGAGGCTGTGGTACTGAATTCTGCGTAGTGAAATATGCTTGAATATGTATTCCTTTCTCAGTACTATGTCCAAAGTCTTGTAAAATGAAGCAGTGCTCCAGGGAGAATTCCTTAGGTCAATTCCAATTTTTTATGGCAAGTTCTTGCTCTCCAGATCTAACTCTGGATGGTGAAAACTGGTGAACACTCAGTGTCTTTAATCTCTTTATGGTTGCTTTGATGTGCAGGGTGCTGAAAAAAACGTGACTGCACCAGCAGCAACTTCTCTGTGCAGCTTCCAACAACCTTAGCAATATGAAAAGACACCGCTTGAGTGATACAGGAAACTGAAGATGTCAGGAAAATTTCTGAATTTTCAATAGCTGTTAATACAGAAAAAGCCTCACAGTCTTCCTGAAATAGTTCCAGTTGTAGGAAAGACATTGATTTTATAGGAATCGCAGAAAAAACAATGCCATGAAATAAACCAATTTTCTACGCACTAAGTCTTGTGTCCAAAACAGTGAGGGAACAAGAACTCAATGACTGCTGAAGTTGGTACTATGAAGTCCTGTCTGTTTTCCTTTTTACATACAGCAACAGCAGCAGGACTAGAAACCATGTACTACATTTGAAATTAAAATTAATTTTTCATGAGAAAGCCTATTGATGATAGTTTTTCCTCCTGTGAAAGATGTTGTTCTATTGGAAAGATGGCTTTGCTTGTGCATATTTTTGGTATATCAATCACCTTTGTTACTAATGACATTACTTTTCTATTATTGTATTTGATAGAATCTAAATTTTAAATAGGAATATATTCAGGATAAAAGTGAAGATGTTTAAACCTTGGTACAAACTACCAAGTTAAACAGCAGGTTCTCTATGTCCTGATAGTCTTTTTATTAAAATGTCATTGTATTCAGAGATAAATTTTAGACATACCCAAGCAATGTTTCTGCACTAAGTTCAATACAGGCACAAGGGTGAAGCATAGGTGTTTGTAACATGTAAGTAATGGAAATAAATTATAAAATTATTTCCTATGGCCTGGGTATCCCTGGAGGCACAAGAACTGTTAGCTGTATCTGTATGCCTGTTCCACATACTTTCATACAGAATAAATTCCATCCATTTTTGGTTCTAAATTGGTAAATAAAACATTCTGGTCTCTTGTTGGTTTCTTTTGCATAATTCAACTGCATGCTCTGATTCTTTGTCATTCTCCACAGAACTTCCTTTTGTAAAAAACAAAGTATTGAAAACTTAATTCTGATACATGAGATATTTTAAATGTATTTTAATATTTATTTCATCACATAGTCCTGTTAGTATTCATCACACAGTGACACATTTCCACAGTTCGGGAATGTACTTAAAAATGTGTTGAACTTTAAACTCTCGGAGACCCAAAATAGATGAGCATGAACTTGAATTTCATGCAGAATCAGGATCATAATCATGTTTACATTAAATGAAGTTATGCTCTTACCTTTTCTGCTGTATAGGCATTAATCGTCCATGAAATCTTTCCATTTTCCTCAGAATATGCTTCCATATAAGTGTCTTGCATCAATTCACAAGATGTTGTTTGCACTGCTTACTCATAAATTCAAGGTAATTTCTTTGATCAGTAATAGCTTCTTTATACAGTTTCTGCCTTTGATTTAACCAAGATTGATTACATTTGCAGAGGGTTTGCTTGACTGACCAATTTCTTTTCATACCATTTACAGTCTTTTCATGTCTTTAAACTTCCTAGGTTCATCCTTATCACTCATCTGCATTCACAAATTTTCATTTGACGTGTGCTATATAATTCTGACTGAAAAATGGCACCGGAACTCCAGCTTATATGTATAAAGCATAAATTTTAAGTTTGGCCACATGTTTGATAACTAAGGGTTTATAACTTGGTTTTTAGAAATTTCTCTAGACTAAAATGCCCTCTTTGGTGGCTCACATGAGAAGCAGGTTGTTTTGGGGAAAAAGTTGAACAGTGCTTCTCTGGACATCTGTCTCTCAAGTATTAATTCCTACACACATCATCAAGAGATGCCATTTAGACAAATGCATAAATTGGATGGAATATTCCTCTTCCATAAGCGTCATAACGCCAAGTGCCTCCTTGATAGAGTTATTTATAGAGAGCTCCCCACCACTTCTACTTTTGCATGAACAGAAGAAAAAATAGAAATTAGTAATCACCCTCTTTAATATGGGGTTAAGAGTTAGCTCAGGGAACATGATTTCTAACAAAATCTCTTTGACTGTAAGTCAAAAGGAATAGAATTTGATGTTATCATTTAAAAATTACTACAAGGCTTGTTACTTTCTTTTTCTCATGCAAGATGCCCTCATTAACTTCGCTGTCACAAAGATATATAGCATACAATTCACATCTCTGTAGCTATATGAAATATTTATATGCAGAATGTCTTTTTTCTCTTTGTCCCCTATTTTAATTGAAGGTACTTAGCGAATTACCTACGTATCTGTGCATATGTGTCTCCTAGGTGTGTCCTCCTAGCACAGTTCTGAGGAGCTTTGAAATGAGATGGATGGCTCCAGGCATGTTCCAGTAGTTGTGTTCAGCCCCCAGTGTGGCTATACCAACCTCAGAACATCTTCCCTGGTGCCTGGTGACCAGGAACGTCAGAAGAACTGACTTCTTTCTCTGCCTCCTATTTCCCTACTGAGGTAGCTCTCAGGAAGGTCATTGTAAAATATTCAGTGCCATGTCTGAGCAACACAGGATTTATTCTAAACACAATGCTAAGACACAAAAATCACTCAGGTACCACATTGATAACTAAAGCACCCACGAGGTTGCAGAGCAATATAAAGAGTTCACAGAGCTGGATATACCAGAGCTTTGATCTTTTCTAGATTACAGGTATCAAATATAAAAGCTGTCTTTGAACACAAAAATGCAAATTAATTTCACAAAAACACCACCTAGCATCCCTACAAAGATTCAGCATCAAAGGTCGGCTTTGAAAGTTTAACTCCAGTCACAGAGCCCAAAACTCCTAATACGTCTTTAGTCTAATTCCAGATAGGACGATTTCAGACAGGCTAAACCTTTAACAAAAGAGGTCCAGCCAGGAGTGCAGCTGGAAGTCTCTGACAGACATGGCAGGCAGGTGGACCTATCTCACCTTATATTTGCCATTACTAAAAGAGCAGAGATGTTCAATGGTTACATTTTAGAGTTCTGCATGAACACAGCCGATTAAGCCGAACATAGGTACGGAATTCCAAAGAGGATGAAAGTACTGATTGACGTAGGATAAGAAAATGCTGATGTGCTACATTCAATCGATGCTTGGGAAAATGAGCGCTGGATGTGTGCCAGGGCACTACACGGATACTGTTGCCTTGGGTAGCAGCAAGGTAATTTTTGGTTATCTCCTATGGTTTGTATTAATTTCCTGATATTTTAATGAAATTCCTTCATTGTAATTTACTGTTACATTATTCATTGTTTGAAACTTTATTCCCTGAAAGAAGTAAAACTGAATTGCATTGATATCAGTCAACTTTGCTTAGTTGTTTGATGCTTGAACCTGTGTTTGTATACAATAGAGGGTTAAGTCAGAACTGGCTTTCGTGATGGTATCTAGAACTGTTGAGGCAACAAAGAGCCATCTGGCATATTTAGAGTTTCCTACATTTTTCCTTTATATGATATTTCTTTACTTTGTATTAAAAATTGTCATTTGTTGTTAGTTTTATTTTGACTGACTTGCGTGAGCTCCATGGCCACTTTTCACTTGACTGGAAGACTGGCAGCATATTTTCCATATTATGATAAAGGATATCCATATAGATTCTGCTGTGAGGTTCCCTATAGCTTGGCATTGTAACTTACCAGATCTTATGGGCTCATTTATGCAGTACTACTGCTCTGACCACCTCAGTGAGCTCATGCGGCCTTTTCACATCACTTACAGATGTGGTTTGTAATACCTCAGCAATGTATGCTGCAGGCACAGTAAGAAATGGTAAGTTGTCTATTGTTCTTAACTCTAATGAACTACCTTAAATTAAGGTAAATTAAGAGACAGCCTTGTTCCTTTGTCTAAGGATGGAGCTGAAAGTCAGAAACTGTTAATCCAGTTCTGAGCCTTTCTATTATTGATTGCTCATTGCATAGCCTCAGACAAATTCATTTAACCTCTTTGTGCCTCAGTTTGTCTTTCTGCATAAGTAAGATAGGAGCATTAAAAAAGTTACCACTTACCTTGCTGCCTGGTGTCTGTTTTAGAAATACTGAGCTGTGTATGCATTTTTGGTGGTTTAACCACAAACTCTCCTGTATTTGTAATTAGCGTGCTGGATTCACTCCACACATTAGGTATAATTTTATTTGCATTTTAACTTTCATTTGGGAAGGGAATTTGGGCGACATTAATTGATGTTTTCAGAGACACTTACATATTCATGTTTCTTTTTGAAACCCTTAGGATCTGGAGAGACGCTTTTAGAGAGAGACTTTTTAATTGAGTTGAAACAATAACCAACACAAAAATAGTAGAAAGTATTTCTGGGGTTGTTAAGCTCAGTGAATTTTTACTAAGTAAGTTCTTCATTTGGCAGAAGACAGCACTGGTTTAAATAAAGGTTCAGTGTTTCATTCAGCTCATACTTTTCATGCAGATGTCTGCAATTTCCTTAGTAAATTTAATTATTCTGTGCCTAAATAATCCTCTATAAAATGCGTATCCGTTATACTCTATGCATATGTGCTTGTAATGTTTACAAATATAAATAGAATATATTTGTATATGTACAAATGCTTATGCACGTATGTGCAAATCACAGATTGCAGCACAAGCGCTGGAATTCAGTGACTGAATGTACATTGCTCTGTATTTTTGCAACCTGTCACATGTTTCTGTGTGTTGCAAAACATGTGCTGGAAGAAGGGAAATTCCTGTTTGACAGGGAGGAAAAGATTATTCACCTTGAATAATTAGCACTGGGAAAGAGCCCCAGAAAGTCACAGCTTACAGGTTTTGGGTTTGATACTTGGACATTTCTTCTCCTACTGTATAATTGATTCCAACTTGGTGTAGAACTAGTGTCGTACCTGTGTTTAAACTATTCTCATTTTAATTCACGAGAATTCTCTGCTTCGCAATCCTTAAAGCCAGCTCTTCCATGGACAGCGGACAGTAGAGAGGAGAGAGAGTTAGTGAAGCACAAAATCAGGATCGGAGGCCTTGGAGGTTTATAACCTCTGCACCAAAATGTCGATGTAGCAAAGAGCAAATAGGGGTGCTCAAGCTAACGCAAGCGAACGCTGGGGGCAGTGCAGTGGGCCATTTTTCTCAATGAAGTCTTCTCCTTCAGCTGAAAAGATGGATTACATTTTAACATGTACTTACATTTTAAAAGGTGCGGGAAAGGAAACTTTGTTTAAGAGTGCGCATGTGATGGAAGGAGCTAAAACAAAAACCCATTTATTTGGTACCATATAAGAATTTTTATTAGCCTAAGTATATAAACGATGTTTCAGTTCAACAACTTTTTTTTTTTTAACAAATATGGTCAGCAAACCGAAAAATGAGTCCCCATCCCCACTCTGTAATCTGATGTCCTCACCATGCAAGGACTATTTCTACAGTTCATCACTGAAATGTTTTCCTCTCTGCTGTGCTGTAACTAGAGCATCACCCGGGAGTGATTGTTACAGGTTTGCATGCCACAGGCATTTAAAATCTTGGCTGCCATTCTAGAACTTGAACTAGCTGCCAGTGTAATCAATAGTGAAACGCTTCAAATACATGTTTCTGCTTAAAGTAATAGCCATGGTAGTTGTAGGAAGAAAGGCAGTCCTGACCTTTTTAATAGATTACTTGCAGTACCAGAAAGAATGGGACAACCTGTAAGTGGGTAACCATAGATTTCACATTTACACAATTTCACTATAATATATGGATTCATTAACTGAAGGGGAAAACGCAGGGATTTAATAGCAATAACATATATTTAAAGAACTTTTCAACTTCACCTAAATCCTGGCCAAATTACATTGGAAGTCTGATCTTTCATAGTAAAAATTTCATATGCTCCTAGCCAAATGCAAAGTATGATGGTAAGTTAAAAACTAGGTGAACTCAGACAAGACTGTAATACTAAATAATGTGCACTATAATATTTAAATCTGTAAGCCTTCATGATTGCATACTATTTGTGCTGGAGATGGTTTGATACTTTCATGGTGGAAATAAAGTAGTACAAAACATAAGCATTTTGAATATAATTGCTAACAAGGCAACAGCGAAACTTCAGGAGAAATACTTTGGAATATAACATCTGGGGAAATACATATTCAGAAAGATGGAGATATAAATGCAAGTTTCAATGTCATATTCCTCTGTATCTTAGAGAATATCATTCTGATAATACTGGAGGTAGTAGATGATGTGGGAGAATTACTCCAGGATGAGATACTAAACAAATTGGAAGAACATATTTAAGCAGAAATATTGTAATTGCTTGCTGCAGTTTTATGTTATTGGAAAGAGTCTGGTCATTTCGGCACCAGACCTAGCACATAAAATTTTATTGGACGTTTTTATACAGCTGGTGTTAAAAAGGGAGAGAATTTATTGAAACCAATGAAGTATACTCCTCTGGATGGCTTTTTTCCCCCCCTCATATACACCAGTTTTACATCATTGTAATTCCATGGATGTCTGTGGGGTTACTCTTGATTTCCACTAGGATAAAAGACGTAAGGATCCTGCCCCTTTCCTTCCTGTCTGCGTTTTTATATAGCTACAGAAGTCTTCCGATTTAAAAACCACAACAGAAAAGAATAGTGCAATGATTTTTGTTTGTTTCTTTATTTTTTATTCTCACATTAAAAAAAATCAGTTAGTGTTTTTTATGGCTTTTTTGGGGGGAGGGGAAGGGCAGGGGCAGTAAGAATCTAAAACAGCCGATCATCTTCTTTGGCTTTTGGGGTTTTGTCCTGTTTTAGCCCTGAACTTAAAAGACACCTTCCTAAAGTAAGGAAAAAATTTAATGTATGTGTCTTAGCATAGCACTGAAAATGCAAATAGGTCTCCCAAGCTGCAGATGGTTTAGTTGCTTGGAAATAATTGTTAATATATTTAACTAATTCAATTTATTTGTCTTAGTGTCAAGCTGTGATATGGACATAATATTTAACAACAAGCACTCAGAAGCTTTGTTGGATGCCCTCTGTTAAACACCTTCATATCCTCATGTTACCCATTCATTGTTGAATATTCTACAAGAATAGGGGAAAACAAGACTGCAAGATTGCCAGAACACATGAACGTACCTCGCCAAGTCAGCATCCGTGCTGCCTACGCTAGGTCTGGTAAATGTCTAAATCCTGAAAGCATCAAAGGACAGAGGTTCCACACCCTTTTAACTCTATCGGACCAGTGCTTCACTCTACTTACCAGTGGATTTAAAGTAAAGATGAAAAATCTATGACATCTTATTCTATCCACAGTGGATATGGAGAATAATTTTATTCCTTTCAACTTTGCAGGTCTTCTTTGCATGCTTGTATTTGAAAACCAGTACTATGTGCCCTGAAAGTCTTCTTTTCTTTAGGGATTCCATAAAAGCTTTCCTAGGTCATGTTTTAGTTCTTCAGTTATTCCTGTTGAGGCTCTCTGAATTTTCCATCATTCTGGAGGTACAGTCAGTCAGCAGGACCGAACATCTTACTACTCTAAGTGAGATTTTAGCATTTCTTGAAGGCCGGAAGGAACATTCACCTTTCATGCAAATATTCATGATCATAAAACCTAACACAATGTTTCTCTTTCTAGCAGCAGACTGACACTGTTATCTGATATTAATTTTCTAATCAAGTAGAATGCCCGCTTCCAAACATGCTGTTCCCTATCTTCTATTTCTTGTAGATACCTATCTTTTTGTACCCATCCTAGTGAAATTCTGAGGAGCATATCTGGTGGTTAGACTAGTGGTAAAACCTCATTACTTTTTTCCTGAGTTATGGCAAGTACTTCCTTGATTTTTAGAACTCCTGATTTAGTTGGTTTGTTCCCAAGACGTTGTCAGAGGTGCACGCAATATATTACTGATACAGCATACTACATCTTGCTCATGTGAGAATATATAAGTGCACTTTCATCTGGGACAGTTTGCAGAGACAAACAGTTCATACAGAAGACCCAGAGAAGAATAAAGAGAAAACACTGAAAAAATAAATTGGTTTGTTATGGTATTTGTTACTGTGGGGTTTTTTGGGGTGGGTCCAGGATACGTCACAGCTTTTCCCAGTTTTTCCCTGTCAGTATTTACAAATAGAGTCGTTCAGCTATAGCTGTCACTAATAAAACAGCACAAACACATCATTTAATTCAAAGTGTTTTACAGACATTAATTCCTTTACTGATGAAGGTTTGTTTTTTGTTTTTTGTTTTTTTTTTTTCGAAGTTCTCCACATTAAAGGAATAGGAATTTTTGGTGTATCTGTTTTTTCAAACAGTTCAGGATCTATTTTGGCAGATTTTGTAGGGTAAAAATTATTAAGTGATTAAACTTATATGCAAGTGTCATAATTTTCCTGAACTTAATGGATAAATAGGTGGGTTGGAATCAAGGTACCAGCGAGTGTCAGGCAGTTGCTTGGCTTCGTGCCACTGATCTTGAAACTGTCACTGTTGTCCAATAAAGGGACTGTCTAGCTCCAGTGAAGAAAATGATATGGCAGAATGTGCTGAGGTGTTTCTTCGCCTTGCCCTCTCCTCTCCACCCCCCAGTTCTTCAGGATTCATTGTATTTGGGTCAGGAACAGGGAACTGTTCCAGCAAATATACTGTTGGTCAAGGTCTTGGCCCTTAGACCATTTTCCTCTCCTCTCCCAACATGCTTTTCTAGCCTTTGTCCCCCACGTCCCTGAAGTTTTATCACTGAGCAAGAAGACCTGTAAGGCCGAAACAGCATATATAATGCCTGCCAGAAAAAGTGTCTGATCAGCTGTAGTCATCTGTGAATCCCTTCCCTGCCCTCCCCTCCCCTTTCCCCTTCCCCTTTCCCTTTTCTTTTTTCTTTCCCCCAAGTAGAAAAATCTTTTCATTAATTTTAGCTACTTCCAAAATTCATATGGGATCCATTATTGAGATGTGCCATTTGCTGGCAAGCCAGAGCCAAGCAGTTAGGGGACTTGGTTTCAAACCCAGTCTGTTCCACAGCCTGTTTGAGGTCCGCTTTCTCTGTGCTCCCCGGCGACTTTTGCACAGTGGTAGTTCTGAACTAAATTTTTGAATCTGTAATTCCCTGCTTCGACCATTGTACTCCTACTGCTTCTCCTACCCAGACATTTTGTGGAGGTGAAAAATCCTCTCATCCTGCTCAGAACTAAAAACTAAAGGATGACTGGCATAGGAAGAATTAATTGTCATTGTCCTAAGTCACTGTTTCCCTGTCAAGCATATTCCCATATCAACATCTTACCAAAAAGACGGTCTGTACTGAATTTGATATGACAATTACTCTTCATAGATGGCCACGCTAGTATTTCTCTGGATAGATGAAATTTCTTAAAATGTCTGTGTTTAGTCTGAGCTGACACCACAATCCTGTGGCACTGATTTCCCTGCAGTGACTGGCAAAAATGACATTCACATTCCAGCCCTACAGAGGTCAAACACATGACTTTTTGCTGGCTCCTTTTGCAACACAGCCTCCCCACCACTTGAATAATAGGTGAAGCTGTGCAAATTCAGTGAGTCTGCAAAGAAGCGGTGACTGGTGTGTTGTACATCCAAACTACGACCAGGATTAGCTTCCCTGTCTGAACCTGGCTCCAGACTTTATCTCCACTTTTTTTTATAGTCATGAAGGACCCAGCATTCAAATGCTGAATTCTCAGTACCCAGGCAAAGACAATATTTATTTCATTTTTCTCCCCTCTGCGCACACAACGTCATAAAAAGAATAGTGGTAGCAATTTGCATTTATATACACTTTTGCAATATCAGATTGTCACATTCATTAGATTAATGTTCCATATTTATAGTTCTATCAAGGAAACTTCGTAATCAACAGTGGGGAAGCCCAAACCTCACAATACTGAGGGCTGCATTAGCAATTTGCCAAGAGCCCGAGGCCTGCACAGAATTTGCATAGTATATTTACATAATATGTTTAATAAAAACAAGCATCCATAACTATGATATTTACTTCTATTTGCCCCTTACCTGACTGCTGAATGGTAACTATTAGGGTTTCCCAGACCCTCTCCTCCCCTCCCCTGCTCTGCATGTACGAGTCCTCAAATCCAAAGGTACAGTTTGGAAGATGGGAGCAGGTAAATGCTGATGTTCAGAGCACTGGCTGAGATGGAAAAATTAGGTCCTGTTTCTCAGTGTAAACCTCACTTGGTGACTTTGACGATTCACCCGACCTACCTGTAAGGATGTGAAGGATATTTGCTTCATGTGGCTACCTCGAGCCAAACTGACCCACCAGTGTGCGTAGATTTCAAATGAGATGTGTCGAGTAAAGTGGCAAATTGTGGCGAGTGTGCTACTACAAGATTTTGTGTCTCCTCATGCTCTCAAAGTCATTTCTGCCTTTTATTTTCTTGTTATCCTCAATGAACTTGCTATCCTTGAAGATGTAATATGATACTAAAATGGAGCTTTAAGTAACAGAACATTTGAAAGGAGGAAAAGCAGAATCCAAGAGCAATTCATCTTATCTACCCTGGACACCCACATCCAGAGTGGATAAATCATTCTGTGGAGATGTCTGTCTTTCTTTACCATAGTTATAAAGCAGGTTTAGAATATTAGATTAGATAGACGGATTAGATTTACTGATGTGTAGAAACCATTTCTGACTCAGGAAGTCTCTGAGCTAGAAGCAGCTGGCCCCTGACAGCACACAGCAAGATGGTCTATTTTCCTGCAGTGATTCTTGCTATGAGTCCGTTTTTGGCTACTGACAAGAGACAAGTTGCTGAGTTAGGCAGACCATCTCAAGTCCCTCTTAACTTGTAGATGGCAGAAATTTGCTGATACAATTTGGACTTTTAGCTGGGAATGCCACAGAAATTAACTGAAGCTTCAGCCAAACTAGTTCTACCAGGAACTGATCCTTTTTCCTGACTGATGTGAGTTGCACTAGAACGGTTTGGATAAGAATAGAAAAATAACATTTAAGACTTGTCTGCCAAAAGGCTTGTACTCACTAGGTTCAAATCTACTTGGAAGCAATCTGCATCTCAATCAAATTCTTCTTATGTACTAAGTGTGAAGGAAATACAGTAAGTATGCTATGTATAAGAACTCTTGAGTGACTGTGTTTGTACTGCACATCGAAATGGCAATCCCCAACTGCTATTCTGTAAAATTTCCATCTTTTCCAGGGAAATTTCCATCTTTAACCAGTCTTTTTTACTCAAGTGTCTTTCCTTACTCTCACATTTACATAACCAGAAGCCATCCTGCTAATTATATGTTGCTACATATCCAAAAGTCTTCCATCTATGATGACATAATCCACAAGTGAGCGCCACTGCAGTGTGTTGTGGCGCGGCTTGTTATGATGTTGCACTTCGAAAATCTCCCTTCAACATGCCTACCGGTCCTCTATGAAGAGAAAAATATTTCATGCGATATGCTCTTGATTCTTGATCATGTTGCCTTATTGAATTTAATCACAGCCATGACCCCAGGGTCCTCCTCCTGCTTCCCATTTTCAGACTGTCAGGACATATTCTCAGTAATGATCTTCCTTGAAAGGTGTATGGTATGCAACATCATTACCTCAGTAATAATACCATGTTTTACTGTAACATGGCCTTCTGCATGCAGGTATTTGCCCATTTAATTATCTTCATCATTATATCTACCATTAGCAACAACCTTTCTTCTTCCGTGGGTTCAGGATAGTGAGAATTCCCCCTGCCCTCCATTACGTGGTGTTAATCCCTGATGGCATGGCAATGAATGCTTAAAATTTTTGAATGCTGTGTGTGTAAATATATCCATACTCTCTATTACTCTGCCTACAAAACATCAGCTTCCCCTCCTTCACCCCAGCATCCTGCAGTCACGAGCACTGAACAGAACATGCAGGATGTGGTTTCTGCAGAGCATCTGTATTTGCACGCTGCCCTGGTCTGCGGAGCTGGGAGCTGTCGGAAAAAGCTGGCTGGGTGGGTCTGAACAAAACTCTCAGCTGTGGTCAATACCTGCGGATTCTGATGAACTAGTTACCCATGCTAGTCCAGGGCATTTTTAGAGGAGTTTGTGTGTGAAAAAGAAGAGTTTCACACAATGGTTAAAATCGTAAGTGCATTAGTTACTGTTGCAGCATATTGAGGCCTGAGGATCTCAACAATAAGAGCAGGAAGGAGGCTATTGAACAAGCCCTTTTTTTCCCCTCACATGCAAATATACTTACAGGAGATACAGCTAGGATAATACATCTACCTACAGATTATGGTGCAACTGTGTCAGGCACAGCACAAGTAGGAATGTTACATGAGAGGGGGCAAACCATAGGTGACCACAGGCCAGGCAGTGCCTTCGCCAGCCAAGGTGCAGTTCCACAGCACGTGAACACAGCCGGCAGGGCAGGGCGCTGATAACAAGGTCTGCTGGCAGGCTCAGGAAGGCAAGCTGAGGAACCAGGTTGCAGGTCCATCCGGGGAGCCCCCCAGTCAGGAGCAGCAGGAGATGGGACCAAAGACAGAAGTAGAGATAGGGCTACAGCATGTGTCTGAGGGGTCCATATAGGAGGCAGTGTCAGAGATGTGACTGGAGATGGATGTACTTAACAAGATACAGCTAAGGTCCATCCAGGAGACACAAACAGGGCTTATTACACTTACAAAATAGGTCAGACAAGGGTTGAAGGCCAAGGATGGAGCTTAAATGTAACTCCTGAGCCCATGGGCAAAGGCTGGGGGTAGGGGCCCCAACAGACCCTCCTGGGACTGGTCAGGAAAATTAAGACCCATAGCCCCATTTATGTCATTGACATTGTTACTGCTAACTCCCTGGAACATAGAAGTGCAAAGAACAGACTTCAACCAATTTGCTTTTCATTATTTTCTCTCTTCTGGCCTTAGGACATCTAAGTCAAACCTTTAGTTTTTGTACTCCAGGTGATGTAGCTAATCTAGACACTCAGATTGCTCCCACCACTGTAATGCTCCATTAGCATAACGCTGTTGTCTTCAGGTTTCTGATTCTCTGTGAGACCATGATAAGGACTCCAGCACATGCAACACTGTCCTCCTGTTCACTTCAATGAGTATTATATAAGCAGATTGCTTTTGGCAAGAGGTTAGCCTGTTTTCTAGTGCAAAACGAAAAATAGCTTTTCACATAAATCTAGGGAAACCTTTTCTTTCTTTGAGCCGTATTTAGGGTTTTGTGTCAGACTCATTCTCTATTTTAAAAATGGGTGATGTATGTAGCTATTAAACAGTTTGCCTCTTTTTTTGCCTATTCCCTTTAACTGTCAACATGTGGGAGATGAGAATAAACTATTTCAGCCATTGGTATGTTTGTATTTGAGCAAAGCACTTGTGTGGACAAGAAAAACCACATTCTGTCTCGATTGAACTTGTTCTTGCTTAAAAATATTAGGTCTGTCAGCCTGAATCATCTCAAAGGCTTACTGAGCTGCTCACACCGGTAGCTGAAATGCAAATGAGATCAAAGCCTGAGAACTGTGTCCATTATCAATTGCCATTTTGTCATCTTAATTTCAGCGAGTTGTATTGAATAATTTGCCTTGCCTCTTTCTTTGTTTACTGCTACAGAACAGTGTATGATCTGCGTTGTCTCCCTCACTTCTGGTCCCTGAGGGAATACTCGGTCTGGTCTGATGCTGTGCTGAGGCAAGACCATATTATTATTATTGCCACCATTTTACAAGGCAGCTTAATTTATTTTGCAAGGAATTGCAGTTATAGAGTCAAGAAGGGAATTTCCGGATCGTCCCTGTGTGGACTATCAGGGCACTGGAATTCTTGTGATTCCCAAAAAAATTCAACACCCAAATATAGACCTTATATTCTCATTCCCAAAGCAATATGAAGAATTCTTTTGCAGTTGGTTGGTATGTTTTTTCTATTTTACATCTATGATGTTATATTTCATCAAAGGTACAATCAGAGAAGCCTGTCCTGCATAAGAACTGGGAAAAAAGTAAAGTTTAATGCAGAGTAGAAGCTGTAACGATTCATTTTAAAAGCCACATATATGCCTGCAGAACTGCTTTATCAGAAAACAAGTTTCACTTCCATGATGTACAGCTCCACTGTGGCTGAGGTCAGGAGCTCCTGACTCTTGTCTTTTGGCACCAGGTAAAGTTTAATTTTCTTCTAAATGAATCCAAAGCTCTTACTGGTGAATGTCTCTTGGTCAGTTCCTTGCTACACACAGTATACTTATTTACCTTATATTTCCTTACTTCAAAAGCAAATCTAGTTTGTTAATAGGACTGTAAAACAATTATCACAGCATTGTCTTCATTGACAGAGAATCATTATTCCTGGATCTTTTTGCAGTAGCTGAGAATCGAGTTCTAACAAATTCACCTTCTGTTTCTCTATCAACATTAAACAAATCTATAAACCAATTAAGTTTTTTATAACCTTTCTGAGGGAGAAATATTCCAGGACACAAAGTCATATTTTCCTCTTTTTTAAAAATAACATCTCACAGTGAAGTTTAAATGTCAGAAGCTTGTTTATGGACAAAAGTAATATATACTCAATGTATAAAGTGGGATAAATTTGCTATTCAAAGGGATGCTGCAATCAAGCCTGGATATCAAGCCTGACACATCAGCCTAGTCTGAATTTTATGTCAGACTCACTATTAGAAATAGAGTAACTTAGTTTGTTAAAAATTGAAACATTAGAAAGACAGAAGGTCGTTGCATTGTGTCTTTTGCAGTGTTTTTCGCACGTGCAAGGTGAAAACAAATTAAGCAGCAGTAGTTTGTAATACTTCTAAAAGCGACAAAAACGGTGCAGTGCACTAGACAGTCAACTTCCAAACGCATGTTGAAGTAACCTGGTGATGTATCCCTAGGATCAGGCAGGAGAATTAGTTGCTAGTAGTTTTACTACTTAAAATAGTCATCGGTTTCTGTTGTTAGGCCCCGTAGGTCTTCCCTTTCCCACTTTTCTAAGCTTAGTGTCTCCCTCTCCCTTTCACCCCTCTCTCTTTAACAGCTACAGCTTCCGTAAAGCCTTTAGCATTTCCCTGTGCCAGTGCTGGTGTTATGCTGGAGCCAGGCCAGTTTATACCAGCTGGGAATTTGTTCTAATGGCTCTTTTGGGACTTTCCTCACTCTTAGTACCAGACCTCATACTCAGAGCTATGACTGGCTGCCTAGCCATACTCTCCGGTTGTTGCAGAGCTCAGCTGTCTTTGTTCCACCACATTAACCATTCAGACAATTTGACTGGGATACAGTCGCTTAACACTGAGCGTTGGGTATCTTTCCCTCTTCAAATGCCCAGATCGTCTCGCATTCCCTGATAGTGCCAAGGGACACCCCATTGTATTCAGAGAGAAAGTCAAGCCAACGGGACTGAAACGCTGTAACCAGATGAAGAGCCACAGTTCCTGTGTGTTAAGAGCAAAATGTGCAATGTTCTGCTTTCCTCGGGGGCAAACACCATGGATATCAAGAACCTATGTTGCTAGAAGATGGAGTCTCAATAAATATCAAACCCCTTGTTCTGTTCCTGTCCCTGACAGAGCACACTAAATTGACTTATCCAGTCCTAAACAGAGGACACCAGTGAAAACCCAGAGAATCCACAGATAAAATTTCAGGATGCTGGAATTTTAAAAGAATCCAAGAAACAACAACAAAAACTTTTATGAAGTTCTAAATATCAATGGTGCATACAGTAGATACTTCAAGTGCACTCAATTATAACACATCCGTGAATTGGCAATGGAAAAATCCGATTCCAGCATCAGAGATGACTTGCAGCTGCAGCTAATAGAGTGAGGGATGTGAATACAGAGAGCACTTATATGATGAAGGCAAGACCGGCAATCAGTTGTATACTTCAGAGCAATAAAGCACAATCAATCTGACAACAGGGCCACATTGTTAACTGAGCCTTTCTGTTGAAAGGAGTTGCACAATGGAAGGGCCCTGTAAAAAAGCAGCCACGCCCTATCCCGTTCTTCTCTGTGTCATTTTTTTCTTTACCCGTTTTTTCCCCTTCACTTTGTAGCTGAATTTTCCTCATTAGGAGGCGATTCTTCAGAATGGTTAAAATGTTATCATTTTCCTTACCTGGCTGACATTTGTGTCTGCCTTCACATCAGCAGTTCAGGTCACAGAAATGTCTCACTGCAAGCTATGGCTGCTGCCCAATAAAGGAGATGCAACTCTATAACACGCAACAGCATAAAGGTGTTTGGGTACTCTATGTCGTGGCTTGGTCAGCATGCAGTGAAACAGAAGACACAAGTTTACTTCTCCTAGATTTCAGTACTTATGAGTTGAACGATGCAAAGATCACTGTTCAATTATATTAAGAACAAAATGTTCTTTTTTTCTTCCCCAATCAGCAAGTTTTCCACCAAAACTCTCTTTCCTCCCTGCCCCACCATGGACAAACATATATTAATATTCCTGGGGAGACCTAACTCTTTTCAGCTGAGCTAGCTCTTCAGAAAAGTACGATCCTTTCCCTAATCATTGCAAAATTCTTAGTTTCTAAAGCCTTTGTAATGTGCTTTTTCTTTTCCAGAAAGACCCACCATTTGGAAGTTTCTTACAGCTACAGTGGCTTTTAAGTAGTTTCCTATCCTGAGCAGCAACGGCTACCTGACTGGTATCAGCCTTCTTTTATAAAAAACCCTGACAGGCTTATGTCAGTCCTGGTTCCATTTTTACAGCACTGAGGCATCCCAAACATTTACAGAGAAATAATAATTAACTGCTAGCCCCTGAACAGAGCATCTCACTGTACAATTTAAACATGGTCAGCAATACAAAGAAATACTCGAAAGGGAAAGAAAGAGCCCCTAACAACGAGGGAAGTGGTTACAAGAAGTGGAAATCACAAAGACAAGATCACGGTCCTTATTACATGGTCTGTGCAGTAACACATTGTGGTCCTCCTCTCACTGAAATCAATGGCAAGAGTCTACAGTCTTTAATTGCAGCAGGGTGCAATATGGGGGAAAAAAGGGTATATGAGAAGGCAGTGCATGTGTGAATAAAAAAGATAGATGAAGAAGGCAGGTGCTACCATTCTGGTTTGATAAACTTTGACATTTGCTTTAGACTCAGGCATCTTGCGGTGGCACTGGTAGCTGCACTGAATGCAAAGTGAGAATTAACTATTCACTGTTGCAGCGAGAACATGAAAGTGGTTGCCTGCACTGTATGTCTCTCTGGGGTGAGAAAGAGGGATTCAGTTCCTCATTGCATTTCAGGAGCCTCCGGAATTCTAAAAGTCTTCATGTGTCTGCCATGAAACAAATCCTTTAATAAACAAGAAAAGTGAGGTGCAGCTAGCTGTAGAGATACTGTTTGTGGTAAAACACCATCATCTCTGAAGTAGAAAGTTGCGGCAGTTTGCTTTATTCGATGCATTGTGGTGATGAGGCATATATGAAACTGAAATTAAAAGCAATATAAATCCATGTTAGGAGGTGGTTCCACTGAACCTGGTATGTCATGGTACAGAGGTACGAGGAGCCATGCAGGCCCAAAAGGAAGGATGGATCACAAATGGCAATGTTCGTGCCCATATATGGATCCATGTATATCTCAAAACTCATGCAGCTTGGCACAAAACGGGTGTCCCAGATTAAAGCAACAGATCATTGGTAATCTCTCTTTAGAATGAGTAGTAAAAAATGTAAAGCAAAATTAAATCTTGGTATTAAAACCTTCTATTAAAAGGAAAATCTGGGATGATACACAAGGAAATATTGCTGTACATGTCCTGTTTTATACTCTGTCCCTAAACATCTGCTATTTGTCACCGGCTATGAGGGAAATGGACATTTCCACCACAGACTGGGATCCACCTGGCTGGAGAGCAGCTCTGTGGAAAGGGACCTGGGGGTCCTGGTGGACAGAAAGATCAACATGAGCGAACAGTGGCTGCTGCGGCCCAGAAGGCCAACAGGGTGCTGGGTTGCATCAAAAAGGGCATCGCCAACAGAGATAAAGAGGTCATTATCCCGCTCTACTCAGCGCTGGTCAGGCCACACCTGGAGCGCTGTGTGCAGTTCTGGTCCCCGCTATACAAAAAGGATGTGGCCAGGCTGGAAGGGGTCCAGAGAAGGGTCACCAGGATGATCAGAGGACTGGGAAGCTGCCATACGAGGACAGGCTGGGAGAGCTGGGTTTGTTCTGCCTTGAGAAAAGGAGGCTCAGAGGGGATCTCATCCCCATGTACCAGTACTTAAGGGGCAGCTACAGAGAAGATGGAGACTCCCTTTTTACAAGGAGTCCCATGGAGAGGACAAGGGGGATGGACACAAGTTGCTCTTGGGGAGATTCCGATTGGACACGAGAGGGAAATTTTTCACAGTGAGGACAGTCACCGTTGGAATAATCTCCCCAGGGAAGGGGTTGACTCAGCCACGTTGGACACCTTCAAGATTCGGCTGGACAGGGTGTTGGGCCGTCTTGTCTAGACTGGGCTCTTCCTAGAAAGGTTGGACTAGGTGATCCCTGAGGTCCCTTCCAACCTAGGGTTCTGTGATTCTGGGATTCGGTGATTTGTGTTGACCTGGTGCAACCGTCCTCTGTTCCTCGTTTGGATTTATATCAGAATTGTTTGTTTGTGTCATGATTGAAAACCAGTAATTTCAATTACAATGATCTCAATCATTCTGTTCTGCATGCCTTGTAAGGACCGGACCTCAGAAATCCATGTTTATTGGCTGAACATACAAACGCTCTGGTGCGTTCATATTGAAGAGAATAATTGCTTTGGGCATAAAAGGAAGAAAAAAATTCACTTGGAAATTTATTTTACTCTAATGTTTAATCCATACATTAGTATTTCCTCCTTTTTTTCTTGCAAAACATATATAATTCTTTTTTTTATTTATTTCCTTGCAATTACTATTTTAAACTGTCAGAGAAAACTTGAATCTCTTTTGTCCAGCTAAGTGGTGTTATGCTAAGTAAAATCATGGAATCCTCAAAGTAAATAACATATGCCTTTGGCATCTTGCATACATTATTTGAACAATTGGGCACTTTGCATTAGTCTTCTTATAATGTGAACCTGAACATGGTTTGTATAGATTGAAGGAAAATTGAAATTCCTCAGGAATGATTGGTGCACCGTAGATCAGTTAGAGGTCATCATGTTATTTAGTGTTTTATGGTGAATAAATCAGTTGCTCAGTTCAAAATCCCGCTTTTATATGAGCTATAATACATAGAGTTCTTTATGGCAAAGGAGTGAATTTTTATGAACTGAAACTGAACCACATTATCCTGTAAAGTAATGGGGCAGCTACACATATAATGACTAGGACATCACTCACTCTTTTTGTATTCCCTACATCACACTGAGCACAAAAAGTCTGAACCAGGTAGATCGCTCCTCCCTAAACAACAGGGCGCTTGAGGCAGTGAGGGTGGGAGTTTCGTATCTAGTTTAAGATGATTGTTTAAATTCCATAACCTTCTGAATAAAACCCAATCAACTAATAAAGCAAGATATCTACTGCAAAAGAAATTATCTACTAATAAAGCAAGATACCACAAAAAACATACACCGAGCCAACTTTCCAAAGGGACAGGCAGGTGAAGTAGCTATTTACAGGTGCTCAGACAAGTTGCTTATCAATGAGTATTGAGATGGTGAATTGCTCTTCAGAGCACACAAACAAGATCCTTTGAATCTGGCACTTGATTTACAGCTCAGGCTTTTGCATTATATTGTATGCTTAATGCCCTTTGCTTTTGATTGGTGAGACTATAAAAATATTCTATGAATATAATACATTCCAGACCATTTATAAATGACTCACAAAAGTGGAGGAGTCACATTATGAAGCTTGATTCATCATACACTTCAGCTACCACAGGTATTAATCCACAACCATTAGTGAAATGCAGAGCAGCATGTGGATTATAAAAAATTTGTATAAATTTACTTGTTTCTTAGAATTTATCTCATCATTTTCCAGCCGAAATTGGTAAGAAAGGTGAGAAGAATTGTCTTAATAACTGAGGATAACGTCTTTCCCCAGTTTTTGCTTATTTTTGCTTTTGCTTTATGATAAGAGGAAAAATATTGATGAATAAATGTATTTTTTATGAGTAAAATAACATTACATAGGGTTCGGGATCATTTGTCCCCTGCTGCCAGACATTTAGAGCATTTTTTGACTGATTCTTAAATAAATTTCAGTACGTGTTGTAAGGAGGCTCTCAATGACTTGATTAATTTTCATGTGCCCATTCCAGCCTCTTATCCTTGAAGAGAATGAACATACAATTACCTTCATTAGCAATATAACAGCTGATGGTTGCTTCAAACATGCATTTGGCTGACACTTCTTTTCCCTGAATTTGCAGATCTGAAGTGACATGAAGCCCATGGTAGAAATTGTTCTGACGAAAATCTTTCATTTTCTACATTGGTCAGAAAATTTTCCAACCCTGCTCCCTTCCTAATCAAAAAAGGAAGATCTAAGAGATTTTTTTTTTCACAGTTTAGTGTAACAGCAGCTAAGGGTGCAGAGTAAAGAGGGGATTCATTTATCTTAAAATTCAGTTATCTGAAATTTGTCTCATCTAAAGTAACTGTCTAGGTATCTTGTCAAGGGAATGGAAACAGATAAACAACTCTAGAAGGTAATACATCTTATCTGTACTGAATAGCATCTTAGAATGGGCCTATTTCTCACTCCACTCACTCAAAGTGCCAAGGCATCTGGTTAGACTTTGTGTTTAACTGGTCTTTAAAGAAAGTTACATTATTTTAGAAAACTGTAAATCTTTTGCTTTCAAGCATTTAACAGGTAATTCCTAAGGAACCACTTCAGGGAAAAAACGTGGCTGCTGTGAGATTTATCACTTTGGTTTTCAACTTTAATACTATGTCAATGCTGGGGTTTTAAAACAAACAACAAATATTTTATAGATCAAATATTGATTTCACTATAGACCTTAAATTGAGGCACTGTGAAAAGCAAATAAGAAATAAAGGTTTTGGTCTTCTTTTATTACCGAAATTTAACATAAAATGTTAATGTTATTTCAGCTTTGAATAGGTTTAAAAATCATTGGTGTAGAGAAAGCCTTGCACAGGACCTTTAAACGAAAGTTTTTAGATTTAGAGAGTCTTACTTGTCTTTTCCATTGTTCTTTTTATCTTCCCGCTGGCGGGTTTTTAAGAAACCATCTATTAATAATGTCTGTTCTTCCTTTCCACCCTATGGGAGACAGAAGGAAATAATCACATTTTGTCAGAGTCTTAGAGAAAATAGAAGCATCAAAGGGCTAAAAATTTATTTCAGAGAAACAGTGCATTCAATATAAATTCATTGCTATGGTTTTTTTTTAAATAGTGATTTGTGGTTTTATTATTATAAAAAAAAGCACCTGCTTTGCCTGTAACTGTTTATGAGCTAATGTTGTAGATGTCATCTCTGCTCATTCCCAAATCAATCAAAAACCTGAGCATAAAAAACTCAATCAATGAATATAAATATTATAAAAGCAAATCAGTCAAAACAAGAAATCCATAATAAAATGAAAGCCATAACAAACATATTTTCCTTATCTGGTTACTAATATTTTTCTTAGTGAGATTTTCCTTGTTTTCATATTTGAGGGCATCAGTGATGTGGCTCAGCGTCAATAGAGTCCTGATTTACAGGTCTTAGTGTCTTCTAATCTCTCCAGTCTAGGTATAGGTATAGACTGTAGGATGTAGGTATTGATAGAGCTTCTTACATTAGAAATACCTGTACAAAACTGGTGGGAAGCATTGCCATTCAGGTAGTATTCATGACCTCCCCAAGAAATTTGGTCAGATACAATTACAAGAAAGGAACTGATAAGCAGCTGAGCTGGCCTTGTAACAGAGAGTTTGTTTGAACCTCATTTACCACTAGCATAAACTATTTTAAAAAATATCTGAAGACTACTGCACATAGAGGTCATCAGCTGTCCCTGGCAGATATGTTGAAGTCCCTGAAAAGGCATAAAACCTATTTTTGAATAACAGGAGCTTTTAGAGGGTGACTCATGGGCTAGAGAACAGAGGAAGAAAAGACTGGAAAATAATTTTCAGCCAACATGAGTTAGGACAGGACAAATACACAAGGACAACCAGAACCCAAGCTGTCCTACGGAGATCCACAAGATCCATTTAAAACTGTTATCTGTAACTTAGCTTATTTGTAAAAAGTGTAGAGATAATTTGACATAACCTGTAGGATTTGATAATAAAGTCACACCTTAGATGATACAATCTGTCGCAGTATTTGTGCTTTGAAGTGGTACGGTAATCTGTAATAGTCCCTGTAAGAGAGATCTGTAAGAGAGATTCTCCTGCCCACCGCCTTTGAGGACCAGATGGTAAGTGGACTAAAAGTTTTGCCCCCACTCACTGCGCCCAACTTGTGAATGTTTCTGGTGCTCAGCTGGTTGCAGTGTGGACACCAAACACACTTCGCGGTCATTTTTTGGTATATTTTCTTGGTCACCTCTATCTATGACATGAGCATTCATGGTTCAACTTGGTCACCTCACAGCAGCTACAAGTGCTTAACACCTGAACTCCAGCTACTTGAGCAGCCTGACTTGCTGTAGTTTAACTCTCCCAAGGCAGGTTTGCTAGAGGATTACGTATAATTGACAGAAACTGTGG
The DNA here is from genome assembly GCF_963921805.1 of Phalacrocorax carbo. Classification (NCBI taxonomy): domain Eukaryota; kingdom Metazoa; phylum Chordata; class Aves; order Suliformes; family Phalacrocoracidae; genus Phalacrocorax; species Phalacrocorax carbo. Next base: position 5,215,344 of record NC_087516.1, on the reverse strand, counting down.
TAAACAAGAACAGAATGTGGTCCTTTTTCCAGCAGCAGAAGAAAGAGCATTTCTAAATGTGACTGCAGTGGGTTTCGCTCTTTGGTGAACACTGTTGTGGGAGTCCCTGCCAAAATCTGTAGAGCCAAATCAGGTCCCCATCAAATTCATTGATCTGAGATGGTGAGGGTAGGTGATAAAAAATATAGAAATCAGTTTCCAGTTAGGACCTTTAAAGCATCAAAGGTGCTTTTTGTGATCAAAGTACGAGCTACTTATGAAGAAAATGAACTCTCTTCCAGCCAAAACCAGTACACCCCTGTTTTGACAAACCTTTCCTCCTAACAGGTTTAAGATTCTGTGTTTGAAGATTTTGTTTGTGGTTTAGAGGATCATCCTGATTTAACAAACCTCATCTGTCAGTCTTCACGCAACCTTGAAAATTTCAGTCTAACAGAACATCTGAGAAGAAACAGAGCTATACATTAGAAACAGTGTTGGCAGATTGATAGAGGCACATACAGAGAGATCTTTATTTCATGAGTAGCCTAAGGGAGCAAAGTTGGTATAACTTCTGTTTTAACGGGGCCTGGAGGAAGTGCAAATTGCAGCAACTTAGATTTCTCTGATGTTACCCGCTGTGTCTAGATATAGTTCCAGCCCTTGAATATAGTGATGCCTGTTTCATGCAGAGTTGTGAGTGCTAATTGTCTGACATGATACCCAAAGACAACACTGAGCAAACATCTGTGGTGCTGTAACAGTGCTCTGATACGCCCTGGCAGGCTGATTTTCTGTGTTCACAGGTAGACAGCTACCAACCTCAGCAGCTGTAATGAATGATCATATCTAAAGCATGAGTGTTTGAAATGGAGGTGTAGAAAATCTTGGGTCACCATGGTTGTATTGGGTTTGCGTGGCAAGGTTTTGCTAGCTGGGGGGGGGTACAGGAGTGGCTTCTGCAAGAAACTGCTAAAAGCTTCCCCTATATCTGATAAAGCCAGTGCCAGCCAGCGCCAAGATGGACCCGCCACAGGCCAAGGCCAAGCTCATCAGTGAGGGTGGCAGCGCCTCTGGAATAAAAAATTTTAAGAAGGGGGAACAAAAATAAAACTGTGAAATTGCAGCCAAAGAGAGGAGTGAGAGAGAATATGTGAGAGAAACAGCCCTGCAGACACCAGGTCAGTGAAGGAGGAGGGGAGGAGGTGCTCCAGGCACCAGATCAGATATCCCCCTGCAGCCCCTGGAGGTTAGCGGTGGGGCAGATATCCCCCTGCAGCCCCTGGAGGTTAGCGATGGGGCAGATATCCCCCTGCAGCCCCTGGAGGTTAGCGGTGGGGCAGATATCCCCCTGCAGCCCCTGGAGGTTAGCGATGGGGCAGATATCCCCCTGCAGCCCCTGGAGGTTAGCGGTGGGGCAGATATCCCCCTGCAGCCCCTGGAGGTTAGCGGGGGAGCAGATGTCCCCCTGCAGCCGATGGAGGACCCCACGCCAGAGCAGGTGGATGCCCAAAGGAGGCTGTGACCCTGTGGGCAGCCCATGTGGGAGCAGGTTTGCTGGCAGGACTTGTGGCCCCGCAGGGGACCCACGCTGGAGCAGCCTGTTCCTGAGGGACGGCACCCCGTGGGAGGGACCCACACTGGAGCAGTTCATGAAGAACTGCAGCCCGTAGGAAAGACCCACCATGGAGGACTGTCTCCCATGGGAGGGACCCCACACTGGAGCAGGGGAAGAGCGTGAGGAGTCCTGCCCTTGAGGAGGAAGGAGTGGCAGAGACAAGGTGTGATGAACTGACTGCAACCCCTGTTCCCCGTCCCCCTGCGCTGCTGTGGGGGAGGAGTAAAGTTAAGCCTGAGAAGAAGGCAGCAATGTGGGGAAGGTGTTTTAAGACTTGATTTTATTTCTCATTACCCTACTTTGATTTCGTTGTTAATATATTAAGCTAATTTCCCCAAAATCAAGTCTGTTCTGCCTGTGACAGTAATTGCTGAGTGATCTCACTCTGCCCTTACCTCTACCCATGAGCCTTTCGTTTTATTTTCTCTCCCCTGCCCAGTTGAGCAGGGGGAGTGATAGAGCGGCTTTGGTGGGCACCTGACATCCAGCCAGGGTCAACACACCACAGTGGTTTATATACTTCATAGTCCTGGGGTACAAATTCACAGGTAGCTTCGTCTTTCTGATAGTTGCTTCTACCAGAAGAGAGGGTTGTTTCCCACTCCTTTGATAGTTCTGCTTCTCTCTAACTCACTGATGTCCTCCCAGTCCTATCTCGTGCCTTGCTTCCATACCCATGCTGTTGTATCCTTCCATGAAGTCACTAGCATGCAAGAAAACAATCCAGCCTTTTTCTTTTGGATTTAGTTTCTGCTAAACTAGTGGCATAAAGCATCTCATAGAAGGGTTCAATGTGCACCAATACCTGATGGGAGCAGGAGAGGGTGGGTGGAGAGGGATGGATAAGAAGGAACTTCCAGTTGTGGTGACAGTTAGTACATTGGCTCACGACGTTGCATGGAATGACATTCTTAATGCCAACCACTTCTTGCAGTATATATTACTCAAGCTATAAGTTGTGGTTTATAGCATACTTTTTCTAGGAAGGACAGACTGTCTCTAGATTTTGCCTGGGTACGACAGCTAGTGCTGATAACCGCTTCAGGCAACAAAATGTGAATATGAGCCAGAACCCACAGAACTGGTGGCTGTGGAGGAGTGAAACACCTGAGCTCACTGCCACCTGGGTAAGTTAAATTTATGGGTTTAGTTACAGCAGCACAGGTTTTCATTCAGTTTGCAAAACTGAAGTCCAGGATGGCTCAGTAGAGGCTGGTGTCATGGTTTATCCCCAGTCAGCAACCAAGCCCCATGCAGCCTCTCACTCACTCCCCCCTGGTGGGACAAGGGAGAGAATTAGAAAGGTAAAAGGAAGAAAACTCCTGGGTTGAGATCAAGACAGTTTAACAGAGAAAGCAAAAGCCATGCACGCAAACAAAGCAAACCAAGGAATTCATTCCCTCCTTCCCCTGGGCAGGCAGGAGCTCAGCCATCCCCAGGACAGCAGGGCTCCCTCACGTGTAACGGTGACTTGGGAAGGGAAACACCACCACTCTCAACATCTCCCCCCCTTCATTCTTCTCTCCCTGGCTCTATATGCTGAGCATTACCTCATATGATGTGGGACATCCCTGGGGTCAGTTGGGGTCAGCTGTCCCGGCCGTGTCCCCTCCCAGGTTCTTGTGCCCCCGGGGATCTGGATAAGTCCTTGGCTACTCTAGGCACTGCTTAGCAACAACTAAAATATCTCTGCATTATCAGCACTGGTTCCAGCACAAATCCCAAACACAGCCCCATACCAGCTACTATGAAGAAAATTAACTCTACTCCAGCTGAAACCAGGACAGCTGGTCGCCAAGAAACACCCACAGTGTTACTTGGGTGCGAGCTACTTGTTAGAACCTGGATTGGTTATCTCTGCTTTTCGCGGCAGGGGTTTCTCTGAACATGTTACAGACATCTCCTTTGAAATATTAGGTCAAAATTAAAGAAAAGACTTAGAATTTAAACTGCATTTTTAGTTTTAATTTTAATTTAAACTGCATTCGTAACTCAAGGTTGTGAATTCTGCTTTTAAATGAATGTTTAATTTTCATATATTTTACAACTCATAACCCAGCCAGGAACCTTCAGGTCAGCATTTGGGATAGGTATTTTTGCTACTCTTAAAGGACAGGCGTTTTTTATTTTTAAAAGGATAAGCTCTAAAAACAGTGCTTAACTTTAATAGCTAGAGTTGGAAATAATTTCATATTTTGGCTTTCAAACACCTGCCAACAGAGAATTGCTCTCTACGCTATGTTATATTTTTAACTGTCAACATCAGGCTCAGTGTCAGTGCCAGACAAACTGTGACACTAACTAGTCTCTAAGTGTGAACTGGAATCCAACCTAGGAAATTCTAAGATGAGGCTTCAAACTCACATCATAGCTCTATCCATTCATTTATTATTTAGAAAAAATGGTCTGTAATGTTTTATTTCAGTAAACTAAAAAGGTAGCTTTCAGCACTTCTGGCACAAATCCATAGAGGGCTCAGTTCCCAGTCAGACAAAAAAGGTTTGTTTGATTAACGTTTCCAAAGTTCTTGGTCCACCTCTTGTATTATTTAAGAAACATTCTTAAGCTAATGATGTTTGGAGAAGCTTTTAAGCAGGCTGCTCCTGCAGGTTGATGGACATATTCACTTTCTTCTTACATTGTCATGCCTTGAGGAATCTGGCAACAGAACCATAGCAAGAAAAGATGAAGAACAGCTTGTAAACTAGGGAGGAGTGCTTTCATTAGGGAAACCAGGGTGAGTCTTTCACTCTTCTCTGCACATTTTCAGCTGCTTTTATCCCCATCTTTATTCACACAGGCAATAGTCACGCCAGATAAAGTATACGGGAGGATCTTGGCTACTATACTTACGCTTTACTGCAGACGGAGAAGTTTCTAAACTTCTGGATAACTATTTCAAAACAGGAAGATGAAATAAAATTCTGCTTTTTTGAGCCTTGAAAAAATGACACCTCTGCCTAGTTCTTAATACTGTTCTTGATAACACACCACATTTCATTGGCTTCTTTGGCTGCCTTTACACACTGATCCACTTGTTTTAGGAAACTTCAGTTCAAAGTTTGGCATCATAAATGGATGATTCACATTATTGTTCTGTAGATGTGTTACAGTACCTCTAACTACATAAAAGCACTTCTGCCACTTTTTTCATGATTCACTCAGTTTTATGAGGTCTTTTTTTGTAGTTCCTAACCCTCAATGTGGCTTCTGGGTAACAGATAGACATTAGAAGCACCTGCAGATGTAAATATTTCATTTTCCATATATTTATTTTGATCGGTGAGGGTTTCGTTGAACAAAACTAGCTTCAGCCCTCTTTCCTATGAGACACCTTGTGTGCTTTTTGGCTTTCCCCCATTCCTAGTTTAAATATTTTTTGATGACCTTGCATGGGTCCATTTGGATTGACATAACTCTTCCTTCTGGTACAGGTTCTTCAAATCCCAGAAAGTTCCCCATTTCATAGTAAATTTAAGTCTCCTCTCTACACCACCATCTCACAGCTACATTGAGACTCTGGTTCTCTTGTCTGTCTTTGAGGCTTCATGTTTGACAGCATTGTAGAAACTGTTAGCGTGGGGGTAGCAGCAGCTTGAATAGAGCTCCCAGAACCACTGTCATCTACTTTTCTGCTGTTGGTGCTAACAGACCTCAGGCACTGGATCCTACACTGCATATCTGTACAACTTACCTTGTGAGGTCTAAGAGTCCACCTTTTCCATCCAACAGCAGGTAAGTTACTACGTGGTCCTCTCACATACCACAAATGCAGCTGTCTATGCACCTAATAACTGAATCTCCCATTCTTGCCACCTGCTGCTTCCCATCGCTGAAAATCCACAGCAGCAACATCCTAGGTGAAAGAGGGGACATCAGCATGTCTCTTCTCGGGACCTACATCCCTCTTTTTCAGCTGAATGTCCTCATTCTCCGAGACTTAACGGGCTGTTGTTTTCGAGTTTCACCAGGTTATAGCTATGGGACAAATTCTACAACAGCACACCTTTTTCTTCAGCTGTGCAGATAATGTTTCAATTATCGGTTGGCCGTGATGTGCTCCTAATACTGTATAAGTGATAACTTACAAGATCAATTCATCTTTCTCTCTCTCTGACAGATTGCATAGGCTTCAGAAAAGAGTTTTGTCTGTCTCTATTTTAGGAAGTATGCAGCTTGCTTTAGGTGCTACCCAAAAATAGTATTTGCTCATAAGCATATGTTTACCTGTCTGCCTGGAGTTCTCCATCTCTGTGCAGGCTGTATGTGCTGTGCAGTAGCTATGGTATTTAAAATAATGCAGGTAAAGCTGATGTCTGGGGGATTAACTAATTCTTCACTTAATTGCCTTCACAGATATAAGGTTAAAAAAACTGTCAGCACTAAGCAGCAAGAATTACAGTCATTCTGTCAGTGGAGAGCTCGGTGGAGAGTATGAACTTCAGTAGCACCCAGTGTATCATTAGTTTTTGTGTTATTTTCCTGACCAATCTTAATGAATCATAAAAGAGCTCTGAAGATTTCTGAACTGAGGAAATAAGTCCTAAATAAGAAAAAAACCCATATTTTCTTTTCAGTTTAAAGTCTATTGCTTATGCATAGATTTCATATACTTGTGCGTTTGGTGTGTTAGGTACTGGGTATGCACAACACAAAGAGATGATCACTTAGTGTACAATTTGAAAATGCAGTCAAGAGTCCGATAGAGTCTGACCTGATGATTGATTTGCACTATACACTCTTAGTTCTTTTATAGCCGATGGAGAGAAATAAGCATATATACAGGATGTAATTAATCCTCCTGCTTCCATTCAGACATGGAATTGCATCACATAAATATAAACTATAGATAGAAAGCACATGCTAAAATAATACTATCAGGACCATATGTTACTTTGTATATGCTGATTAAATTTGGCATGTGCCCGATTCATGTATGTAGTTTTCATGTGGATTGTTGGATGATTTTTGATGTGAATTTCCACTAGTTATAATTAGCTTTTTTACTACAAATGATACAGTAGGATCAAATATACTGTGGAGTCTTGTCCTACAGGTAAAGTTTTAAGCTCCCAGTGAATTCTATAATATTGACTTTGGATGTGTTGGAATGTAACAGAAAAGTAATTTCCATATTCAACAGGTTGGGATGTAAAAGATGTGTTCCTTATCCCAGGATAGCTACAGTAAGAGCAATTAACTTTGTCATTGTATCTCACACCTCCTCTAGTGCTAAAAAAATACCCCAAACATACCGTGAAACTGTATTGACCATTGAATTCAGATCTCTGTGCGCTCACATAGAGGAGGGTCCAAACCGAACTGTCAGCATAGGTTTGTAGTCCTGAGCCGCTCTCATTATGAAGAACCCGAAGTGATGTAAAAACCCATTAGTAACCAAAAGCAAGGTTATGCTACCTACAGTGGGCAAGGGCACATAATGTAGAGAGCTGTGATTTAGTTCCACATTGTCTCGTATCTCCTCCTGGCAGCCCAGGATAAAAGGTTTCTGCAAAGACCCACATTAATATACTTCTTACACTTCTAAAACTGGATTGATCGCTGGTCCAATCCATGTTATCAATATACAGCGATACTGATATGCCCTGTGACCATTCGCTATTAATGGTAGCTATTACTGATAAAGCAGATTGTTGCAAAAAATATGGTTTAGAATCATTTCTAAGTAAGTTTCCACCTCTTAGAAAGTCTGAGGTTGTTCACTTTGTAGCAAGACAAAGTAACTTTCAAACTCATTAGTAGCAAGAAAATATCCTGATATAAAAATATCTCCTGTTGTGCTGGGTAGGTTTTCCATAAATGCACAGTATGCTTTCATATGGAAAAACAATTATAGATTAAGAGAATGAAAATACAGACAAGAACAAAAGTTAAATTCTCAGACTCAGGGTACACCTGAAATTCAAATAAAATGGCAATGGAAATGGTCCTTATAAAAACTAATCAAGCAATTATACTTACAGGAAATCTTAATTGACTGTGTGTGTCTTTTAAAATTGTAAACCATATCTCTTACACTGTCTTCCTCTATTTGGTAAGTAGGTTAGCAATTAAATCCCATGTATTGAAATTTTTGTAGTGGGTGGCTGAGGAAGAGTGTTATGCATGGCATTTACTCTCTATTCAATTTTTTAAAGCCATGTTTTACTAAATAGATTATTTTGATTTCTCTTTGAAAAAAGAAAAAAAAAGCAACAAAATTACCATCCTGAGTTGGAACAAATCATAATTAATACTGTGTGGATGAAATCAGGCTTTGTTAATCCAATGAAAGGCTTCTTCCCATTACCATTCCAATCACCAGTCATCCCCAGGATATTCAGCCCCCTGAGCAGGAAGGAAGGGACAGAGAGGAGAATAAACTCCCCTTAATCCAGGAGGAAGCAGTTTATGACCTGCTGCTCCACCTGGTTACTCACAAGTCTATGGGGCCAGATGGGATCCACCCGAGAGTACTGAGGGAGCTGGCGGAGGAGCTCGCCAAACCAATCCCCATCATTTACCAGCAGTCCTGGCTAACAGGGGAGGTCCCAGATGACTGGAGGCTTGCCAATGTGACGCCCATCTACAAGAAGGGCCAGAAGGATGATCTGAGGAACTACAGGCCTGTCAGCCTGACCTCGGTACCAGGGAAGGTTATGGAGCGGTTCATCCTTATTGCAGTCACCAGGCACGTGCAGGACAGCCAGGGGATCAGGCCCAGCCAGCGTGGCTTCATGAAAGGCAGGTCCTGCCTGACCAACCTGAGCTCCTTCTGTGACAGTGTGACCCGCCTGGTGGGTGAGGGAAAGGCTGTGGATGTGTCTGCCTGGACTTCAGCAAAGCCTTTGACACTGTCTCCCACAGCCCCCTCCTGGAGAAACTGGCAGCTCGTGGCTTGGACGGGTGTACTCTTGGCTGGGTAAAAAACTGGCTGGATGGCCGAGCCCAGGGGGTTGTGGTGAATGGAGCTAAATCCAGCTGGCAGCTGGTCACAAGCGGGGCTCCCCAGGGCTCAGTGTTGGGGCCAGTCTTGTTTAGTATCTTTATCAATGATCTGGATGAGGGGATCGAGTGCACCCTCAGTAAGTTTGCAGATGACACCAAATTGGGCGGGAGTGTTGATCTACTCGAGGGCAGGAAGGCTCTACAGAGAGACCTGGACAGGCTGGATCGATGGGCCGAGGCCAGCTGTATGAGGTTTAACAAGGCCAAGTGCCGGGTCCTGCCCTTGGGTCACACCAACCCCAGGCAGCGCCCCAGGCCTGGGGCAGAGGGGCTGGGAAGTGCCCGGCGGAGAAGGCCCTGGGGGTGCTGGCTGACAGCCGGCTGGGCATGAGCCAGCAGTGCCCAGGTGGCCAAGGAGGCCACCAGCCCCCGGGCTTGTGTCAGCACTGGTGTGGCCAGCAGGAGCCGGGCAGGGATGGGGCCCCTGTGCTCGGCCCTGGGGAGGCCCCACCTCGAATGCTGGGCTCAGGTTTGGGCCCCTCAGGACAAGAAGGGCCTTGAGGGGCTGGAGCGTGTCCAGAGAAGGGCAGCGGGGCTGGGGCAGGGTCTGGAGCACAAGTGTGCTGGGGAGTGGCTGAGGGAGCTGAGGGGGTTTAGCCTGGAGAAGAGGAGGCTGAGGGGAGACCTTATCGCTCTCTACAACTACCTGGAAGGAGGCTGTAGTGAGGTGGGGGTTGGTCTCTTCTCCCAAGTAACTAGAAATCAGATGAGAGGAAATTGCCGCAAGCTGCATCAAGGGAGGTTTAGATTGGATATTAGGAAAAGTTTCTTTATGGAAAGAATGGTTCAAGCATTGCAACAGGCTGCCCAGAGAGGTGGGGAAGTCACCATCCCGGGGGGGGGTTCAAACAACGTGCAGACGTGGCACTTGGGGACATGGTTTAGGAGGCCTGGGGTGTTGGGTTGATGGTTGGACCTGATGATCTTGGGGGTCTTTTCCAACCTTAATGTTTCTATGATTTTAAAGCTTTCCTTCTTAATATTCCCCTCTCCCAATATTTAAGCCCTTTAAACAAGGTTAAACTTTCAAGAATCTGGAGTTCTTCAGGCTTATAAATATCTTTATATGAAAATTCATTCTAGTATAAAATGTGTGGAATCTAGTGGAAGAGATGTCAAAATACAAATCTAGTAATTCCCATTCTGTCACTATCAGTTGTCAGTCCAAGGCAGTTCACCATCCAAGATATGGATATTATCAAAGCCCTTGCTCTGACTTTTTTTTCCTTAGTCAAAGCCTGAAAATGTAAATAAACACAAACCATTGACATTGATACAAATCATTGACATTGACTTTTGCTCGGTGATCACAGCGCATTCATCTTCTTACCTCAGCCTATGGGTTCCAAAGAAGGTACAGCAAAGAAATTCACTTCTCTGAGGGAGGAAATTGTATCATTTCCTATGTTTTGGGAATGTACATTGTCATTAGAAATACCTTTACTATGAATAGAAACACACCATCAGAATGTGGCTACATCATATCCTCTGCTAAGCAGTCACTGCAACGGTATGTAGAAAAAGAACCATTCAATACCTATTTCAGAAAAGACTGCTGCCCTTGCAGGAAACTAACTCAGGCCTTGAGGACCAGTAGGCCAATGGGATGGCATAGACAGAAGCACATGAACATATGTATTACAGTACCTGTAAAAGAAGCCCTACACTTTCTGTGTGGATGTGATGAGCACACATATGTGTGCTATAGACTACCCAGCAATTTTGTCAGATCTCATTGGAAAAAATTTCCAGCCCCTGTGGACAAATATTTCTGGAAGTGAAAGAAGACATGTATTGGAAAATCGTAATATAAAACTAGCCTTACGAACTGCTCTTTTTCTAGTTGGTCCGGTCATGCGCAGGAAGGTCCACATGGTTAGGATTCACTGTGTAGATTAAGGCCCGTCCCGTCAGGTGTCTATAGGTAGGTGTCTACATGTGAATTAGATGTCCAGGTTCCCATTGCAGTCAAATGGAGTTAAGTCACTAGATCCTTAGAGTCCCTTGGTTACACCTCCTCTGACTGAGCGGCTGATGCACCAGAAGCTGTGCTGCCACCCAGCGAGAGCTGGGCAGGCTGGAGAGCTGGGCCCAGGGGAACCTCAGGGAATTCAACCAGAGCCAGTGCAGGGTCCTGCCCCTGGGGAGGAACAACCCCCCGCACCAGCACAGGCTGGGGGGGACCTGCTGGAGAGCGGCTCTGCTGAGAAGGCCCTGGGGGTGCTGGGGGGCAGTGAGGTGACCCTGAGCCAGCACCAGGCCCTTGGGGCCAAGGAGGGCAGCGGTACCTGGGGTGCATGAAAAGGCGTGTGGCCAGCAGGGCGAGGGAGGTTCTCTTCCCCCTCTGCTCTGCCCCACTGAGGCCACATCTGGCGTGGTGCGTCCAGTTCTGGGCCCCCCACTTCAAGAAGGACAGGGAACTGCTCAAGCAAGCCCAGCGGAGAGCTACGAAGATGATCATGGGACTGGAGCATCTCTCTTGTGAGGAAAGGCTGAGAGACCTGGGTCTGTTCAGCTTGGAGAAGGGAAGGCTGAGGGGGGATCTCATCAATGCTTATAAATATCTGAAGGGCAGGTGTCAGGAGGATGGGGCCGGGCTCTTTTCAGTGGTGCCCAACGCCAGGCCAAGGGGCCATGGGCACAAGCTGGAACACGGGAAGTTCCCCCTGAACATGAGGACAAACCCCTTCCCTGTGCGGGTGCCAGAGCAGGGGCACAGGCTGCCCAGAGAGGCTGTGGGGTCCCTTCCCTGGAGACATTCACCCCCCGCCTGGACGCGGCCCTGTGCCCCTGCTCTGGGGGTGCCTGCTCCAGCTGGGGGAGGGACGGGATGAGCTCCAGAGGTCCCTTCCAACCCCGCCAGTCTGGGATTCTGGGATTCTGTGACTCTCATAGGAGCATGGACAAGTATTTCACATGTAGACACCTACATGGAAATGCTTAATTTAAGATGGTTTGATCTTTAAACAGTGTCACACACCATACTGATACTTAGATTCCTCATTCCAGATTTGCTGAAAATAAGCATTCCTGTTGACTGACGATCAACGCTTCTAAATATCAGGCTATTTTGTTAATGTGCAGGAACACAGTTCTCAATGAAATCAAATAATTGTGCATCCATAATTTTATAAAGGGCTTGTGTACCTATGCAAATGAGTATCTTTAGGCAAATAGATGAAAGCGATATCTCTTGAATATTTAATAGCTGTGTCTAAACTGGCCAGTGTGTGGTCTTAAACATTGACATGTACAAGCTGCTTAATTATGAATACTCTCTCTGACTTAGTTTTGGCTCATTCTCAGTATCCCAAACTGTACATGGTCACAGTCTGGTGGGTACCTGCTCTCAAGTAGTGATTGTACCTTCAGCAACCTGTTCTGGAGGGAAAGAGTGTTCAGCTATGTGAATGCCATGGCTCCTTCTGTTAGGGCCAGAGAACAGGTAGAAACCACTGCTTTAGTTACTAATATAGATGTAGCTAATAAATATTTGACCTCACTTTTTCTCTCCCTTTTCACCCAAGATCTTTCAAACTAGGCATAGCATTCATACAAGGCCTGAACTTCTGTAGTGCCAGAGAAAGCAACCCATCGGCTATAGAATATGTATATTCTATGTGTTAAATATTCAAGGAACAATGCTACACACCTTAAGTCGTTAAAGCTACAGTACATGTTGGTTCTGAGACTGAACAGCGTCTGAAGCAACTTCAGAAAAAGAGGTGGGCCACCAGTATCCCCACGTGGGTGCATTATCTGTTGCAGAGCTGTTGCGGTTTAACCCGGCAGGCAGCTAAACACCACGCAGCCGTCCGCTCACTCCCCCTCCACAGTGGGAGGGGGGAGAGAATTGGAAAGAAAAAAGTAAAATTTGTGGTTTGAGATAAAGACAGTTTAATAGGAGAGAAAAGGAAGGAGAAATAATAATAATAATCATAATGATGATGATGATGATAATAATAGAACAAAATAAATAGCAATGTACAATGCTGACTGATGCCCAGCCTGTTCCTGAGCTGCAGTTCCCACCCCCTGGCCAACTCCCCCCAGTTCATATGCTGAGCACGATATCATACGGTATGGAGTACCCCTTTGGTCACATTGGGTCAGCTTCTCCTGGCTGTGCCCCCTCCTGGCTTCTTACTGGCAGGGCATGAGAAGCTGAAAAGTCCTTGACCGGTGTAAGCACTGCTTAGCAACTACTAAAACATCAGTGTGTTACCAACGTTATTCTCATGCTAAATCCAAAAAACAGCCCCATACCAGCTACTGGGGAAAAAAAATTAACTCTATCCCAGCTGAAAGCAGGAGCGGAGCTTGTCTGCATGTCAGAAGTGTGCCTGTTTCCCAGCTGCGTCATGCTGATAAGCTTGAAAAAGTAAAAAAAGAAAAAGGAGCCTGCTGCTCTTGTCTTTGCTTTTTAATACAGTTAATTTAGAGAACATCTTTTTGTCAGTTTTTGATCAGAATTATAAACCCTTGATGATCTGAATTTAATCAATATGAATATATTTCTCTCTATCATGTCAGTGCCTTTCAGAGGAGAAAAGTACATGGTTAACACGTTGAGGGTGCTCTTTGCTTTTACACAGATGTGAACGTGTACAGAACACACATGGAAGTTGTTTAGCCCCCGTATAAAAAACCTACAAAATATAGACACTCTTGAGTTGTTATTAACCAAGCTAATGGAGAAAAATGTATTTTGAAAGATTTCTATTAAATATAAGTGAAATACTTAACCTTAAGCATGCTTGATATTGCATTAATATTTTAAAGATTAGCATTTTCAGACTGTCAGTCAAAAAGCAGAGGAGAAGGTGGATAATCTCTGTGGTTGAAAAGGTTAAAGAGGGAAACGCTTGCAAATCTTTTCCTCTGTGAATTCTTTATTTCTGCTCTAAAATAGCACAAATTAATAAATAAACAGAAAGCCACTAAAAAGTAAATTTCTAAGGAACAGACTTCCAGGCTATATTATTAAGGCCAAAAGATTAGCAACATCCTAGAAAAGTAAGTAATCGTTATAGCTGTCAGCAAAAAGATATTTCAAGGGTATGAAAGCCTCATTCTGTCTGGTGTAAACTGACCACCAAGAGCTAGGAGGAAGAGAAATTATGCCTTTATACACTTGCTCCATGATAATTAATAGCAATTACAAAATTTTTTTGAACTTTTCTTCGGATTTGAACTTGATGGACCAGCTCCGAGTTCAGAGTGCTAGTCTTATACACTGTCACCTCTGAAGGTATCCAGTACAACTTTCCATTTGGTTATCACCATGCATTAATGTAGACCCTCATCCTCAGCATTGTAAGAAATATAAATTTGAAAATTATTCCTTTTTTTTTTGAAGAGTATGTTCTACAAAGAATGTATTTTATCCCAGTCTTCTTATCTAAGCAGGCCCTTCTCCCAGTGAACTGGCCAGGTCCATACACTGCTATCAATATGGTCAGGCATGCCAGTGTCAATCTTTGCATAGCCGGAAGATTCATGCATTCAGGAAGCATCATATTAACTGTATGTGCTCAGACTGTCTGATCACAATCGTGACAGGTCTATCCACATCCGTGCCTAGGCAAAAAGTTTCCAGGAATGATAACAAGCACGGGAGCCTGCTGCTAGCAGAGCTGGTCACTCAACCCACTCCCAGTTGCCCTCTTTTCTGGATGTTTCTCACACTGAGGGAACCAGATGGCTCTGACTGCACCAGCCTTCTCCCGATCGGCATCTCTCCCAAAAGCTTTTCTGTCCTTTGTACCCGACCATGTGAAGTGACAGAGATGCCTTTTATCCTCCACTAGACAGTGGCAGCAGGTGTCCTAGCACCAAGACATTATACTGGAGGCTGACTCTGGAGGAGTCCAAGGAAGAAAGGCCACTTGGATTGTGCCACCGGTCTACTCTCAGGCCTCTCATGGACCTCAGGCTGTAAGTTAAGGAAGGTCCCTGCACTGCTGGTGTCTTTTTGGCTTACTGACACATTAGGGACTATTAGTTCTTTAAGAATCCCAGCTCTCTACTTAACACTGCAGTATTTATTTGCTCATCTCTTCACTTACAAAACTGGACTGTTCTTATTGTAAAATTGTCATATATATTTTTGGCTCTGGCCAGTGAGTGTTCTTCCAAATGAGTCTGGTCATTGAGAAGGGGCTAGAGATCACTTTCAACGGGCAGTTGGGATGCAGCCACTTCGTTTTGGAGTCCAAAGAGTTCACTAGCACAGACATGAACCGTACCATGACCATTGCTCTGAATGACCGAACTGAATGATTGAACTCCCAAGGACATTCAATTTTCTATTACAGATGTAGCCATTGTTCATCACTGATCAAACAGAACAGAATAGGAAAAATTGTCTACCAGCTTGCAGCTAAATTATCAAAGCCATGACTCTTTTTTTTACTATGTTCTAATCACTCCCTTGTGCAATGTATCATGCATCTTCTAATGGTTTTCATCTTCTGTCACATAGTTTTTAAGCGGTTAATTATTCTACTTACATAATCAGCATGCACACAAATTCCAGGCTGTAGCATCCACATCTACACAATCCATGGGGTTTTTTAGTCTTAGTGACATATTTGGGCATTTTCCAGTTTGTGCATCCTTTTGTACTGAATGCACCTGTATCTTTCCTACCCAGTACCCTGTAACTCTCATGAAAACCTTCACAAGTTCTTTGATGCATTGCAGACATCCACCTTGTTAGTCTAATATGCAGGTCCTTCTCAGTTGCTGTGTTAAGCTCACTATTTCAGTTGCACAGTTATGACAATTAAACTTCTCATCTGTTAAGTTTCCATGGTACTTATTTCTCCTGTGTGCCTTTCCTGTTCTCTGTCTCCATCATCTACTTAAAAAAATTGGAGTAATTTCTAGTCTGCTTTTGTGCTGTGCCTCGCTGACTGGAGATCTCTTTCTGTTTGAGCTGTATACCATGTTGTAAAAATCCCCACAAAATAGCCAAGTGATGTTTTATAATAATGAATTTTCAAATAAAACAGAATTTGCGAGTATTCAGGTCTTAATTGTTCTCTCTGCATTAACAGTGCCCACTGTCATTTATAATTCCCTAAAGATTTCAGTGCTAATAATATTATCCATTTCTTTGGGACCATGGACCAAGGATCTAGTCATAACATCCTCATAGCTAAGCTGAGGAAGTGTGGGTTAGATGAGTGGCCAGTGAGGTGGATTGAGAACTGGCTGAATGGCCAGTGCAACCAGCACAGGCTGGGGGTGACCTGCTGGAGAGCGGCTCTGCTGAGAGGCCCTGGGGGTGCTGGGGGGGCAGCGAGGTGACCCTGAGCCAGCACTGGGCCCTTGGGGCCAAGGGGGCCAGCGGTGCCCTGGGGTGCATGGAAAGGAGTGTGGCCAGCAGGGCGAGGGAGGTTCTCTTCCCCCTCTGCTCTGCCCCACTGAGGCCACATCTGGGGGGCTGCGTCCAGTTCTGGGCCCCCCAGTTCAAGAAGGACAGGGAACTGCTGGAGCAAGGCCAGCGCAGAGCTGCCAAGGGGATCAGGGGCTGGAGCATCTCCCTTGTGAGGAAAGGCTGAGAGACCTGGGCTTGTTCAGCCTGGAGAAGAGAAGGCTGAGGGGGGATCTCATCAATGCTTATAAATATCTGAAGGGTGATCTCCAGAGGTCCCTTCCAACCCCCACCATTTTGGGATTATGTGATTCTGTAACTGCACATCCCACTTATTCAAAGAATTGTGCATTTAAATTTTCCTGTATCAGCAGCTACGCTGTTGACTTATTTTACAGAGCTGAGTTGTAAGACAGACAAGCAGATGACAAGGGACCAATGTACAAGAGACTCCTGTTCAGTTTAGTCCTCAGGTGTGAGATTATCCTACAGACAGTACTGAAGAGAAATCCTTGTGTAATGAATGTCCTGAAACAAACTTCCTGTGCCTCTGTATCCGCTCACATGTGATGTTATTACATAATCTTGTTAATAGGTACATGAAGCTTCCTTTTAAACTATTTAGATTTTCAAATCAAATACTTCTGCTGTGGGGCTTTTCTGGAAACTCATAGCTTCAAAGCCTAGAGAGGTTTTTATTTAAAAGTGAATGGAGCCATGGTCAATTTATTAATTTCTGTGCCAACACTTTTGTTTAAAATATTTTACAGTTTGTGGTTTTGTAAACTAAGTTTTACAGAAAGGCTGTGTTTTACTAAAGAAAAGAAAACAAATTCTGGTTATATCTCAGACTATTTCATGATCATTCTAGCTGTTCTTGTCTACATTTGCCTCAGTGGACAGATCTATGATGTCAGCTAATAGGTGCCCAAAAATGTTGCAGTAATCGAGATAGGAGCTGCTATCCTATGGGAACCATAGAAAATTATAGGTGGAGATGATAAGGGGATGATAACACCCGGAGTACAGGCCCAATGATCAAGATGATTTTGATGATATAGGAATAGAACACAAAAGCAGGAGACGTAGGGTAATATTTCAGGGGTTTTATCAAATAGAGAAAGTCAGTGTCAAGGAAGAAAAAGAGGGGACCATAACCAAAATCCTTCAAGCACTAAAAATAGGAGAAAGAAAAAATAGAGGAACTACTGACAGAAGAGAGCTATGCTGAAGGAACTGGAGCTCACAGCGTAGTACAAACAGTAATATCAAAAAAAGCAGGAAGACGAGCATGTATTGTCAAAATAAGTTGGGTATAAATGATAACATTATTCATTTTAATTTTTCCATACCTGTATATAAGGGATTAAAAAATGGCTTTCTGAGACTTTACAGGGCGAGGAGTATAAAAGCCTATGCAAGGCAGTGCAGAGTCAAAGCAAACTCCCCCGCCAAGCTCTGAAACGAAACACTAGCAAAGTAAATACATTCAACAGCAAATACAGGCGTGTGGCTCTGTGCAAACTGCGCTTTGCACTAGAGAGCAAATTAGTCCCCAACCAGCACAAGACCAGAGCTAATACAAAATAAACACAGTAGCATCCTTTTTTTTTTTTAAACTCTGAGCAAAGCACTAAAAATCGAGAGCAACTCTGAGTGATAAACATCACTCCCTCTATAAATGACTAGTCCGTTGCTAATGGCAACAGCTCTGTTCCTAAAGTTAGCTGAGCTCTTACAGTGGCAAATTCAGTGTCCTCACATAACTTGCAGGATTTAGCTCGTCAGTTTTGCCAACTCCAACACACCTAAGCGTAAACTTTTCCTTTCTCTTTGCATGGTATTTATCAGAGAAAAATACAGTTAAAGCTAGAGCCTGACTTACAGTATCCCAAATACATAAATGGATCAATATTTAGTCTTGTCGGTGTGTGATGCCATTTTATCCCAAATGAATGTGTATTTTTAAAAAATAATTTCCTACAGAACTATAGGACTTTAGTTCCAGATGCAGATGGTTGGAAGTAATCAGTCCAAATTATGGGACACCACTAAAAGGGGACGTAGAACTAACCCATGTATTGCTTAGGGTTTCAGACTGTGGTGAGGAGTGTTTACTGGGATGGTGCGGTGTGAGAGGCAAACATTGTTAGTTTACGGTTGCAGTTTTGCAAACAGATACACACTATATCCGATCTCAGGGTAAACGAGATGATAAAAATAATCCCTTGTCATGATTTGTGAGCCTTCCTTTTGGTTTCAGAGACCTTTTCTTTAAAGTCAACGAGGAGAACAAAAATATTTACAGAAGAACATTTTACAGCTAATTAAGAATCAGTTTTGGAAGTGTCTTATGTTGTTTGGACTTTGGTTTTGAATTCCAATAATTTAGAAAATTGTGAGTTAGAAGTGGGATGTCTAAATTGTATTAAACAGTGTTTAATATTTCCTTTAAAAATTTAATTTCAAATATAACTTTGATTTTTTTAAAATGAAAAAAATGCATTTGAAACAAGAAATTTTTCCACATAATTACAAAATTATGGAAACAATTTTCAGCCATGTGTTGGTGACAAAAAAGATACATGGGGAAAGCATCTAAGTATCAGTTCATAACCTTTACGTTACTGTACTTGGATGAAATAAAAATTGTTACTTTTCCTCTTTTATGGGTTTTCAAAGGAAGGCATAATTATCTAAAGTCAACACTGACTGTCCCACAATTAGAATTATTACGGTCACAACCAGAAGCCCCAAAGAGAACCAGGAGCTGGTGGCGTAATGCACTGTAAGAGCGCGGTACATTAGGGGGATCTACTCAGAGCTGCGAATCACCTAAACTGATTGAGGAAAAGAGTAAATCAGTGCACTTGGTAACTCTAGGTTGGACCTGTCTGTTCCATTCTGTGCAGTTTTATATCATAGTCATTGCAATAGTGTCTGGGACTGAGTTTTGTAATGACATTTAGGAACCCAATTCCAATTGCTTTTTCTGAGGGTTAGACACACAGAAGAGGGCTCGGAGGAAGGTGAAAAAAAATAAGGACATACTTTTTTTTCACTGATTTGCTGTTAACAAGGGATGATAAGTTTTTATGCTGCTTTTACCCAGGCTGAGAAGTCAGCACCGAGAGCCAAAAGAGCTGATGAATCAGGTCATGGATGCTACGAAAAATGTCTTTGAGCTTCACAAACTTTACGCCCCTTTTCTCTGAAACATTTTGTGGTTGTTACTGCATGTGCAGCGCACTTCCCTGCCAGGTAAATAGAAATCTGCTTCCTGTAATGCTTTACATTTGCTGCCATAAAATATAAAGAAAAGCATAAAATATTTAGGAAGATATAATTTTATAGTACATTAAAAGTAAAAAAAAAATTAACAAGCGTGACAGGTTAACATTTTACAAGCATCAAAGGAGTAGGTGAATTATGGCATTATCGGCAGCAGAACAAGCCATCGCGATTAGCCCTGGAGTACCTTATTTTTCCAGACCGTTTCTAATTAGATTCTTGAAATGAGACCCTGTTAGTAAACCCCTAAATTACAGGCAGTAAAACAGGGATTCAATCCAAAAATTTCTGGTGTGGTACATGACTGTGAGCCCGACGCATTATGTTCTGCATGCAAAGCATCTGAGCTGTACATGTGCAGAATGATTATATGGAAAATGGGGGGGTGGAGAAGAATTAAAAAAGCAATAGAGGAAGTAACAACTCCCCATGCAGGTGGCTTTTGTGGATATATTTGCTAATGGAGATGTTGCCATGTTGTGCAAGGGGCCAAGACTACTCAAAGGTATTTTGCAGAAAAAATGGTGGATTTCCACATGGGCATGCTTAAGAACTTAGGTGCTCAAGATCAGGAATGAGAAAAATCACAGTCTAAAGCGGGAAAGGGAAGGGGAAGGGGAAGGGGAAGGGGAAGGGGGAAGGAAAAGGAAAAGGAAAAGGAAAAGGAAAAGGAAAAGGAAAAGGAAAAGGAAAAGGAAAAGGAAAAGACTGTCTAACAGGGAAAAGAAGCCAAAAACTTTATTGCATCTACAAGCATGCAATAAAAGCCATGAAGCCTCCCATTGATAAAATATGATATGGAACAACGTACCACTGCAAGCAAAAGCCAGTATAGCTTGGACAAACCTTTCTTTTTTTGACATATCACATAAGGTGTAAAGACATATATGTATGCATATGAGAAAAAATAAAACACCTGTATTTAGATTATGCTAAAGTAAACATTACTCCAGGTTCATAATACATATTTGATATATATGACTGAACTGTTTTGTAATTTTAAAATAAAAAATTATCTAAAATTAATTATCTAGATAATATAAAATATGAACTAATTATATAAATAATCTAAAATATAAAGTGAACTAAGAGATCAAAGTAGGATTCTAGTTAGACTGTGGTCTAAGGTTTGCTTTTAGCTTTTTCATTCTCCAGCCAAAAACATCTGACATGTTCGTCGTTCTCCTTGAAGTTAAACCAGTCTCTTGAGTTGTCACTGAGCGAACCTACCAGTAGAGATACGGGAATCAATTAGATGCTTCCTGAAAGCAGATCCTTTGCAAACAGTAAAGGTATAAACAAACAGAGGCTCTGAGCCAGGGTAATTACTTTAGGAACCTAAGGTAGATATAGGTGTGATTAAATATTAGTTTCTTAGTAGAGGACACAGGAAGGAAACCGGTCACCTGAAATCAGCAGCACAGGTTGCCCATGTTGCTAGTGAAGTGAGATAGGTGTTTCTGAAGGTTTCCAGGGGGTTCTTTGCTTTACCTAATTACCTTTACTGTCAATGAAATTACTGATGTCTGTAAGAACATGTAGTATGAGTGGTACTGGAAAGAAATGGGGACTTTCACTCTCAAGCTTATTTTTTTTTTAAAGTTAGGGATACTTTCCTACTATGCAAAAAATTAAGGCAAACAAAAAATTTTGGAGAAATAAAAAAAGGAAAAGGAAAATATGTTATTGAAAAACTAGAATATATGAAATGGGGATGATATAATAGGTAGGGAGCTCATGAAGGGCAAGTCCATGACCATGTCTTTTGTTTTATACCATCTGTGAAACAAAATAAATAATTGACTCTAAGAGCAACAAGAAACATGAGAATATGAAGCAAAGGAAAAATTGACGGGGAAGTTCCATGAAAATTTTGTTAACAACGTGGTCATTTCAGTAATGGAATGGAGATGGGAAATGGCTCCTGGAGCAATTTGATTTTGATCTTTCAGACATCTGGCCTTGCTGGATCCAGACAGAAGGTAGAGGTAGGTTTCTATTTTAAGAGGGAACAGGCCAATAATAGAAGATTTTGCTGTTTGTCAGAATTGTTCTTACAGCGATAAGCTGTATGCTCTGAAACTGCCGGGGACAGAAACAAATTGCAGCAAAGAGAAGCTTTTGATGCTCATTTCTTAGGCAGAAATGATAAAATATATGAAAGGGTCAAATGTAAAAGGAGGTACCAGGACCAAGAGGAAGCACCTTCTATTACTTTGGTCAGTCTAACTGAACATTGCATATGTGAAATGGTAAAAGATGACCTAGGAAGGAGGAGGGCAATTGCTGGTATCAGAGACACTGACCTATTAGCATGATTTCAGTTACATCTAGATCTCACTCTGGTAAAAGCTCCAGCAGAAAAAAAGTATAAAAGCTGTATAAGTCCTTTAATTTAGTAGCAGAAGGGGAGATAATCTCAGACAACGACTGAAAAAAGAATGAAGACACAAATAAGGAAAGGCTTCTACTGAATTTACTACACTAAGAATTGAAAGTCCAAAAAATTCCAGTAGGGCAGGGAGATTGAAAATCTGTGGAAGATGTAGTAAAGCAGAAGCCACAGCTGACAACTGTGTTTAGCAGAAGAAAGAAGCTTTAGTTCATACCAGAAGGCGAAGCATTATACAGCAACATGCCACTTTCCCACAATAATAAAAATGATCCAAGGAATTTTATCTTTAGGTAGCAGTGAATCCTTATTGCTGTTATAACACAAAAGTCCAGCATGAACCCAAAATGCTGAAATTCTTACCGAAAAATGGTTATTATAATTTCAGTAATAATAGTTTATAGTCAATCTAATAATGGATATTTGTAAAGGCAAATGAAAATACATAGAGGAGTAGTTGCATTGGATGCAACATAGGATATTTGTAGTCAGTATCCAGACGAACTGGAGAAAAATACAGTTCTTGGGAAAATATAATGCAAAGACTGATGCTTTCCCAGTAGGTGGCCAACAAGAGAGGGTCAAGGGTGCATCAGTAGTAAAAAGACAAATTACAGAAGAGATGTAACCACATGTCCTTATGGGAATAGAAGGGTTGCCAAGAGAATATAAACTCAAACAATGGCCTCTGACCTCTGTATTTTCTTGCTTGAGAAGGTAAGAAAAGAGTAGAAGAGAATGGAAGGTACAAGAGGTATTTGACAGACAAAAGTACTTAAGGACTCATATGCAATGAAAGTCCAAAATCTCAGCAGAAAATCAGCATATGTGTGCGGAAAAAAACCCCAAGCTCCTTATATTAGCTTGTTTACCATAAGCCAGATAGTCTCAAAGTTATATACTTTGAAAGTCCTCTTGGCCTTCCTCCTCCCTGGCTTTTTCATGAAAGAATCTAAGCATTAACTGTATTCATCATTATATTTGGAAGGTACTGTGTCAGCTGGCTCCCAGTCAGCATCACTCTAGCAACAGAAAATCTCTGAAAAAGAGATCTCAGATGGTGCCAGGGTTGCTTGGCATCCTTTACCATGCAGAAGATGTGTTGGTTTATGACAGAAATAAACCTGAACATGATGAATTTTGATGTACTTTCAACAAGCTGGCCTTGCTCTGAATGAGGCTACTACCTGTGAAAAGGAGCAGAAAAAACGTGTGCTGTTTAGTATTAAGAAATAGGAAGATCTGATGAACTGTCACGTTTCTGCAGTTCCAGAAAAAGCCCAGCAAAGTTTGAGAATGCAGCAATGTTGCAATGGTCAGATAGACCAGGTTTTGGAAAGCAAGTAACAAAGCCATTTAACATAATTAAAGAAGCATTGGTACATCGACCTCTTAGGCACAATTTTCCGTACTGTGCCTGTCATCCAGGGGTAAAGACAAGGGATGCATAGTTGTTTGTTATATCTCCTTACAAAGAAAACCTATCTGGAGACAAAAAAATCCCCACACCCTGTGGTATTCACATCAAAAAGTAAAAGAGAAATAAAAAATTGGTACGTTCCAGTGTATAGGCTGCTCAAAAGCCATGGGGACTTGCAAAAAGCCTAGTCTTTATGTACTTGGCTAGTTTGGTAACACCAAAACAGATTGTAGCATCTCTGCCATCACTGGATTCATATTCAACAAATGACCTTTCCTTTGAGATTTAAAGACTCTTATCAGAAATGGTGCTGTCTTTTAATCTTTGATAGCAGCACATGTTCTTATGGGAAGACTTTATTAAACAGAAACTCATGTAAAAGAACAGACTTTGGAGGAAGATGCCCAAGTAGCTATATATTAATATTGACCTGAAAATAATGATACTCTGTCAATCCATAGAAAGAAAATGTATTCATTTTTAATTCATTATTTATTCAATATAAATCAAATTTATTCATTGCTGCCAAAGAGGAAAGAGTCAAGGGGGTGGAATCCCAACAGACTGATTGCCACAGTAGTAAACACAAGCTGACTTTCAGATACCTGACATTGGGATTATGTAATGAAAGGGGTTTTAATCCTCTGATACTTCAGAATAGCAGCTCTCCAAATCCCGAAGAGAGGCAAGAGAACAAACAAGGGCATAGCATGAGTACAGCAGTTTTTAGGGTCTGACTAGCACGGTTCAAACCTAAGTAACAGCTGTGAAGACTATAGCATGGGAGGGAAAATAAGCAAACAAGAACATCCAGACAACCCCCCCCCAGGAAGCAGCTGCTAATATCATTAATCTCTACAAAGCTACCTGACAGACCTTGGCAGCAGACAGCAACAGCTTTTTTTATTATTATTATGTTTTTTGGAAAGGACACTTGTACATTATTGTAGCGGATTACTTCTCCATGCTTACTGACCCGGCGGTACTTTCACGGATGTCAGCTGCACATGTCGTCCAACGACTAAAGCCAGTACCTGCAAGGTGTGCAATTCCTAAACTCTTCATAGAAGCCTATGGGCCTTATATTAACACCTCTGATGTACATCTTGTATTTTCTGAAAATGTTGATTTGTTTTAGGAGTCCTATCAGAAGTCATGTTACCTCCTCAGCAAAGAGGAGGTAAAGTGGTACACACTTAAAAAAAATTGGGAAAAATCATAATATCATAGAATCATTAAGGTTGGAAAAGACCCTTAAGATCATTGAGTCCAACCGCTAACCTGTCACTGCCAAGCCCACCACTAAACCATATCCTCAAGCACCATGTCTACCCTTCTTTTAAACACCTCCAGATGTGTGTGTACAACAATTATGATGTATTGATCACTTGCGTCTGGTTTCTCTCCAGTAGAACTGTTGATGGGCAGCACATTACGAATGACTCTACCTGGAGCCTCATTAAACTTAGACCTCCAAAGCCCGGCCAGAAGGAACTGCTAGAGCTAAATCCTAAGATATAAACTTGGCAACCGTAATGGTTCAGCATACAAAAGGGAAAACCACTCCTAGAACAAAAGGGTCTTTTTTTATTTTTTGCCTTAAAAATCTTCTGGTGCTCTTTGCCAGAGCTCCTACTTGTGATGACTGCAAAGGTATTTTTTCAAAGGAACAAAGTGCTACATTAATATTTCTACTGCAGTAAAGAGAAAATAGGTAACTTATAATGGTGACATGAGTTAAAAGCAAGGAGGGATGTTCTCCTCCCAGTCCCTCTCCAAGTCTCAAGGAGCTGCACATAAAAGCATCAGGAGAACTGATCCAGCCTAATCCAAGTTCAGAATTCAGTTCAGATTTAAGTCTATGGACTGGATGGAAAGATATATCAGTGGAGACAGCTTTGAGTCATTTGAGAATGTTTCAAACTGTTGATTTAAAGAGACAGGGCACATTTTATCATGGTGGACAAAAATATTTCTCAATTTATTTCATGGATGTGTCAGGTAATGTTATCAGTGAGTCATACTAGCCATTAATTCCTTCATAAATGAACCTGCTTAGAATTTTAATGGTGAGATATAAAATAACTGTTCAAAAAACCTGTCGTCTACTGAAGTAAATAGAACAGCACGCATTTGAATTTAGAACAGCACACAAAACGTCAATCATTGAAATTAGAGATACGTTCCATTCAAAATTTTATGCATGAAAAGAAGCAGTTCTGAAGCTGTGGATGATATAAAACCTTCCCATGCATAGTCATACATAGATACATTATCATAGATTTTTGTGATTTAAATAGTGTTTCGTCTTTGTCTCTATATTTTGTTTCAGTATCATATTCAGACTCATACTTATGTATTCAAATGTTTGGTTCTGCACTGTTTTATTAATATCACTGTTCTGCTTCTTGGGAATTTCCTCACAAAAACTGATACAAAATATACCTGCTCTCTGAATATACTAATTTCTATCCTTTTTTATATCAGAAATTTTATTTCTTATTGTTTCCCTTAGCTTTTAGAGCATGTAGGCGTAACTTTGCACTGCTCCAGGGAGTTGAAGTGTATTTTCTTTGTAAATTTTGTAACTGTTGGTTTTGTGTCTTTGGAACCAAGAAGAGGCTAGAGATTTCTTCCAGGGAAGAAAGCTCTGCTATAAGTGTTTGACACAGAGGGATTGATTTGCTAAACCATTTGCTTGTTTGTTAAAAAGATGCATGTCTCAATTTTTGCTTGCATTCCTCTAGGAGATGCCAGTCCTGAAACAAATCCCAGCTATGTCTGGCAGCAGGGAAGGACCTTTTTGCTGCCTTTTGGGGAACTGGTGTGAAGCATATTTAGTTATCATGCTCCATGACAATTTTGACATTTGCCAACTAGCACTTTGCTGGTGATTGCCCTCTCATGGCTTGTGCAATAGCCTGGCCCTTGCAGTTGTTGTGCGTGAAGCCACCATATTTAAGACAGTTTAGCTATATACATCATCCATCCTGTGTTACTTTCCCGGAAGGCCAAAGAAAGGACCTTGGCTCCTGGTCTTCAGTGTACAGACAGACCCTACGAACCTGCAGTTCTTGGGCAACTGCATATTTTAGCTGAGTGCAGAGCCAGCTTTATCCTCCAGTGAGCTCTAATTGCAGCTCCCTACCTCAAATACACAAGATGTAGCTGAGACCAGCACTTCAGACCATAAAGAAGGATAAATTGTGCTAAGGTGGCCCAGGACAGAGGTGAGCAGCTCATATTCTGGCACAGATTATAGCTGATGCGTTTCAGAGCTTGGGTGGCGTGGCTGCCCCCCAGCAAGCCGGAGATCACCTGTACACACCTTGGTGCTTTGCATGTCTGTCAGCCAAATATTCACTTTGCGCATAGTCACTATATTGTATTTATTTTTCATAATCTTCGCCTTTTATATCTTTCAAAGTGCTCAGCCGAGGGTTACTCTTTACTTGGCTTGATTTTTTACACCTAATGAACACTTTTGCTATTTCTAGACAGAAATAAATATAAAGCTGGGGCTAAACTGCTACTGCCCCTGAGTTTTCAACAAGCTGACTGCCCCCCTGGTCTGGATGTGTTATATTCCTGCCGCTACCAGTTCAGGGTACTCGCGGTATCAGGTCTTGCAGTTTTTCTCTCTGAGGTAATGGTGGACTTAGTAAAACTGCATAGCTACTATTCAAAACTGCAAATGCTAGAATTGCTGAAGAAAAAAAAATCCTAGCTTCCTAAAGCTCCTCTATTTTGCTGTACTTCAGTTGCTGTATTTTGCTATTTGCATAAATATGTTCTTTGTGCTTTCAACATTCGGTGTCCCATAGGTGGTGTTAGGGAGGAATGAGTGTGAGTTATTCTCCTAATATGGTAGGGGAAGGATTTTTTTTTTTCCTTCACCTTGTTAGGTTAAAAGATTTATAACCAGAAGACAAGATGAATAATTCTTCTGAACAATGTCTTGTAAGTCTGAGAAAAAAAAAAAATTCTCACTTAAATTAATTACACTTTGAAGCTCAACATTTTTTTTTAATTTTATTTTACCTGAAGCAATCCAACTGAAATGTAATTGGAGTGTTGTTTAATTAAAAGTGGAGAAATGGAACAATTGCAGAAATTGTTCCAAACGCAAAAAATATATAAATATATTTATTTCATCACAGCAAAGCCAGTGAGAGGGAGTTTCAAAAGACATCCTCCTCACGTGGCTATTTCCTCTGTGCAACTAAACAGAATAATTTACAATCAGAATTTATTCATGTGTTTGAAACTGCATCTCATTTTTCACCTCAGGTGTCTGTACCAGAAACCCCTGCCAACAATAAGACATCAACAGCTGCACAATGTTATCACACAGGAAATTTGATTTTCATATGCCTGCCCGTTAAATACAGGCCGCCACCTTTACTGGTTAGCGTATATAAAGGGGGACACAGTAATGGATAAACGTTTGGGGACTCGCAGTTCCTTTTATAAATAGATATGCATTTGCTATGTCTGTAAGAGGCAGTTTATGACACAGTTCTTGCACTTTCAAAGTGCAGTTATACTTTATCCTCATAAACCTGGGTTCTCCTGGCAGGATCCACAGCTTTGGACCTTTATTTCCTTTAGAACTTATTAAGCCTCTGCTGTTGTAGCACTGCAGTACATAATGGTTTTTAATGCAGTTATCCTCATTGTACCCTGCATTAGTATTTATGGTTCTAATCTCTAGTGGGAGAGAATTTTTGTGTTTATCTTCCAGTGAAATATATCTAGGCACCACAGCTTGAACTTCCTGCAAAAGTATGCTTGAGATCTCTTCTGTGGCAGCTGTGCAGATGTGGTTCGCTTCAAAAAGACAACTAGAGAAGGGAACAGCATCAGACATGAATCCCTTTCTCTCAGGAAGACACACACCAAAATTAGAGGTGTTCTAGGTTTGAGTCCTCCCATTGGAGGTCATTTGAATCCTTCCATCTTTCAAGTGCATTAATTGGCAGAAGTGGAAGGAGTAACCTCTTTCCTTTCTGGCGAATTTGTTCCACATTTTTAGGAGGTAATTTAAAATTAATTTTAAAGAAAAAAACCCCAAACACCTTCATATAAAAGTAGTATTTTATGCTGAAGGCATGTGTGGGTTAGATGGGACACGTGAGTACCAGTCTCTATTACACATCATTCATAAGAACAAATAAAGCCATTGGACATTTTAATATTTCTAGCATATATCTTTTAATTATTCTTTCCTCCCCCCCTATTTACTTTGTTATGCTTTGCTGTCACCTTTGCAGCTTCTGCAGTGATTTGTCAAAAAGGCCTCTCATCTGCTAGTCCATGCAGAATATTGATTCTGTGCTTAACTCGCTGGGCGAATCACACGGGGCAAAAGTTTTTGTGCCTCTTGCATGAGAACTGACCTTATGCTGAGCTTATGACTCCTGCTGAACAACCCTCAGGGGACAGATTGCTGAGGGAAATAAAATATTGAAAAGGGGAAAAAAAGAAGATTGATGTTGCTATATTGTGTAAAGAAGAAACTAATTAGAAAACAAAAGGCTATGAAGAGATACTGAGAGGAGAGATTAGCATAAAAGTGACGGAGGAAGAACTTTGACTTGGAAAGAAGCGAGGCAGTTGGGGAATAATTTGAATACTATATACAAAACAGTGAAATTAAGCAAGCTTATCTTTCTGGTGAGGAGGGGATCCAAGGGTTATCTGGTGGAAGAGGACAGCTCAAAAAAGGAAGTCTTAGTGGCATATGCTACAGAGATTTGTTGCCTCTTTTAGGTTTGCCATAGTTGGATGTTTTTGATGTTTCTGGAAGCCAGATAATGTATCGTCATCAGATGCTGAGATTATTTTGTACCTAAAATAATAGGTATGAAAATAGCACCTGACACAATACAGACATCTTTTTCACTCCTACTCTCCAAAGGGTGGGGAAGAAGCAATATCATGACACCAGCCATAATGTGACGGCTCCTGAAAGCTCACACACATTCAGCCTGCACTGCAGAGCTGCTCAGCTCCATCAGTGTGACTCAGATTTTAAATTATAAGGGCTGCAGTTTTCACTTGCAATGTTCAAGTGGGCATTTTAAAGTCAAACCAAGCTTGTAAAATGTCGAAATTTGTATATTTAGAGCTGTCTTGTATCACGTACTTTCTGCTATCTTCAATTACACTAATAAAATTTTCATTTTAGGAAAGAGGTTGGGTATAAAACTGGATAAATTCTTTGAGTTCTTTTTTCTTTTCAGATTATTTATTAGTGATAACAACTAATGTACTGCTTAAGGGTAATGAATCTTATTAAACGCACTTTCAGTTATCTCACAAATTAATACAAGAGTGCAGTTCCACTGCTAAAGACCTACAGAATAAGACTGGCGGAAGAACTAATATTTGCTTCTTATGAAAGACTCCTATTGCCTCCAGCTAAATGATGTATACCCAATCAAGTTCTTGTTCCTAATAGAGATGTAACCTATGTAAGCAGATTAAAACATTATGTACTACTTACGGAAGATGTCTACAGATTTCATTCAGAGGGTATGCCCGCTTCTTGCGAAGACTACATGACAACCCATTCATTGTTTGTGGCTACTTCTCAGCATGTTTAGCAGACATTCTGGGTAAACTCAACAATTACCTAGTCCATGATACAGCTCAGCGTAATCACGCTACATCAGTATGAGTGCAGGGATTTTGTCTTCAGTCATAGGATTATTCCCTTAAACTGCAAGTTTATTTTGGAGGTTAAAGCCAGCTTTCTAAAAAGCAAGGAGCGTGCACACCTAGCTTCCTCAAGAAAATGTGGCTATATATTCCCCAGCTTCTCCAGCCAGTTTAGCATGGTGCCTGGCTAATTGTCAGCTCCCCCACCTTCCTTTCTCCTACCCCTGTTCTCATAAGCTGGGCTTTGGCTCTAGGGAAATACTAAATGTGACTATAATAAGAGAAAACTCGATGGGAATGGTTATTTGCATTCCCTTTAGCCTGGATATCCTGTTAATAGTCTGTCTCTCAAGCACAACGCCAAGCTGGAATTTAAATGCATCTCTGTGGCCCCTGTGCACTGTTAGAGAGGAGCTACTACAAAAAGTCAGTCTTATTTTGCCTGCCGAACACAACAGAGAAAAACGTAAGGAAGGATTATTAGCAAAGAACACTGAGGAAAGAATCTGGAATAGAATGAGATCAGCCGTCGGTATTTATAGTCAGGAAATTCTTCCTTTCCATAATTCTGGAGTGAATAATTTCCTTCCTCCCCACCGTATGCAGCTGACACGTTTGACCACTGGAAGGGATAGCTCCTAAATGGAAATTTTTAGCCAGCATCTCAGCAGCATGGAGGTTTCCCATTACTCCTCTGACCAGGGTCAGGATATGCCTGCTGCCCACGCATGCTGCTTGGTCTCCTCTGACGCTGAACAAATTTTCAGGTACTGCAAAGGAAAGGCCAACAAAATTGTTGAACACAGACAAAACTAACAAAAACTACATCAGCTGCAAAAAGCTCCTAGAGTTTTCATTTCTTCAGAGACCAGAATGGTCCAAAACTTTGGCATAATATGAAATTTTTATACCAATTTCAAAAATAACCTAGTATCTTAGCCATGAAATGCACGTTAGCAATTCACTGAACCCATTTCACTATTGGAAGTATTTGTTTATTTCTCATTAACTCACTGGAAAATGAATTGACTACATACTGAAAAAGAAATTTTCTTTTTCTTTAGCTACTTTGTAGAGGGTTAAAGCTAAATTCTGAATTTGACAGTTACTTCATTTTTTTCTTTCATCTTCTTGACCTTCTGTATAATTTCTATTCTTTCTTTATGATTTAAATTCATTTTTCCCTTGAAGATTTCAGAACTGGACTATCACCAACACTCCTTGGAAACAGATTGAGTTTTTGGAATAATAATAAAGTTTTCTTTCTTTTCTTTAAAGTTTCCTTCAAACATTCTTTAATGTTTTCACCTTCTTGTTTTCAGTTAATTTGCCATATTCATACCTGTCTGTCTTCTGAGCATCAGCCAATGTATTGGCCTGCTATTTTTTCCCCTGTCATAATTAGCACACAGGGAAATATATATGCATCTTGAGCTGTATAGCAATACATATTTAGAACACACTATTCAGAAACACATAAGCAAAGCAACTGGTAACCAGAGCTGTTACCACCTGATTCTTTACCTGAAAACACGCGGGTTCACTTTGTATCATATATTTTGCACCAAATTAACAAGCCTGTGAGCACTTACTTTAACTACTCAGCGCGCTGCTTTCTGAGCTGTTGTATCAAGTCAGACACAATTATACCCCTCAGTTTTAATGGATTCTTGGTGTTCCTGACTGCCTGCCATATAAAATTTTGTCACATAGCTACCTACTGTTAAAGGTTATTGCAGAAGGACAGTAACTAAAGCCAGAGAAGACCATTAGAATGTCCAGAATGGCCTTTCTATAATAGAGAACAGAGCTGTACCCAGCGATTCCACGGCAGGGCTCAGCTCTTCTGAGCTCCCTCTCAGGTGAAAATGCTTCTGCAGAGCCTGAACTTGTAACCAAGCAAGCAAGGACTCACTCAGAGGTTTGTGGAGGTGATGGCAATCAGTAGTTTCAGCTGATTTCCAGTGGGAGTTGTCCATGTCCTCTGTTCTGAAAATCAGGTTCTATTTAACAGAACTACTCTCGTGCAGAAGTAGATTTCCATGCACGAATTGCCAAAGGTTTGTGAAAATTGATAGACAGATTGTATAAACTGTTTTTTGTGTAAAGCAGGATAACATCTATCCACGCAAAAAGTGTGAAGTGAATTTGATGTCAGCATCCTTGGGATATAAGTTCTTTTTTTGTTACCTGCATACCCTTGCACTGACAGGTACATAGATAATTTTGTTTTATAGTTGTGCTACCTTGCAGTTGCGATAGTACTAATTTATTGAGAGTATCCCTTAACTAATCCAATATATACTACAAAAGAAAAAGACCGCCCAGGTAAAGATATGTAATAATGTACCACTGGATTCCCCCCTATTAATGGTATAAAGGTCGTGACCTCTCATAATGATTTTATCAATTACATATCAATTATGAATTAAAGCTCCATTAATCACATACCGGAGGCTCAGTTAGGTCTTTCTGCAGAATATAATGCCGCCTGGGCAGTGAGAGGAATGCTAGAGGAGAATAGCGCTTGATCAAATTGTTGAAATTGTACAAGTGGATTAGAACAAGAAAACAAGATGCAGCATAATTGCAAGGGGCTCCTCTCATAAATTGTCAGCTAGCCTTTGCACCTTGAGCTGGAAATAGTAAGACTAATAGATACGGTTTTATTTCTTCCTCAACAAGGAGTTTTCTGATAAAAAAAACACTGGACAGTTTTTTTTCCTACGCCGTACTTTTTAACTCCCTTGCTACTGTGGACCTAATATTTACAATATGCTCTTATTGCATATTTGCATATGAAATCCCAAGTGATGACTGGGAGGTTTTTAGTGTGAACAATCAAATGAATTTATTTTGATTAAATAGTAGAAGGGTTATCTTTAAACTTCAAGTTTGGGAATATAAAACGATTACCAACGGATAGTGGTAAAAAAGCATGTAGGTAGGTAGGTAGGTAGGTAGGTAGGTAGATAGATAGATAGATAGATAGATAGATAGATAGATAGATAGATAGATAGATAGATAGATAGATAGATAGATAGATTTCTTACCAGGGACAGCATTCCACATACCATATCATCACGTTGTTTACCTCTGCCTAATTCATCAGAGGTAATGTTGCATTGCATGAACCAGTGTTAACTTCCACTAAAGCAATTCATAGAGTCCTCTAGCAAACATAATTTTATGGATGTTTACTAATCAGAGTTTGGAGAGTGGGTAAGATGATGCAGAGGAAAACTGAATTATATCTCTCCATGTAAGTTTTATATAGCAGTGGTTTACACTTGCGGATCTTAAGCAGGATTGCAATGAGACACAAAGATACTCTGAGTCAAGATGTCTCATCTGACTGAAATAGGTAATGCCATGCAAGTTTCTGGACTCAAGGAGTGAGCTGTTGTCTGGAGGATCAGATGCTCTTTTATAGCTCGATCGATGGGAGTAGTGCTCAGTGGTCAGCAACAAGGGTTGGACTTGGGTCTGGACACACATGTTGGCTGAACGTAATTTTTCACTGGTAGATCAGCTAGTCACTTGTGATAATATTTATGATGAATTATTACTATATTAGCTCTGCACACAGCGTATTTCTCACTCCTTGTGGACTGTGGCGGGAGCCTCAACCGTTACCTGAGACTAGATGCCTAATGTTAATGGTGGTGGATAAAGACATTAAAACTTTATGGAGCACCACTGGTTGAGGAGGTGTTCAATTTTTCTTTGCTGTGCCTCACACTGGACTTAGGCAAAAGAAGGCCTGCTGTGCAGCACATAGTTTTCAAAATCCTGGCCTTTCTTAGAAATGGGTAGGTAACAGTATTTGCCAAACTTATAGGAATGCTTTGAGCAACTTGCGGAAGACTTTGAACCCAGAATATAAGGCTGTATTATATGCTAAGGCTCGACTACCTCTGTATTTACACGAGATAACAGCATTGTACATATACAGTGCCCTACAGGTTTTTATCCCTTTATGAATTTAGGCAGTTTTTCAAACAAAGCATGTATTATGTATGCAGCGAGGGAAATGTCTGCTTCAGAGAAGCTGATGTCTCAAAGGTAAACATGTATAAATGTTTATACATTTTTTAACACATATTATGTACCCAGAAGAGCACAACAGCTGCTTCAGAGTTGTGCTGGTCTCAGTGGTAAATAGGTATTTTGGCAGTTGCTTGAAACAGAAATGACTCTCCGGTTCCATTCCATTCTAGCCTCTCCACTTGTTATTCTAATGATTATTCCAAAGGAATCAGGTGTCAGAGTAGATTGATTTCACTTCACATGAGGATTCTCATAGATTAGACTGGTACCTCTATGAAAAGCTGTGAGTAGAGGGCATCTTTTAGTTTTCATTCTCTGAGTCATAATTTAGTCTCTACTTCTCCCTTGACCTTCTGGTTTGCCTGGCCCTCTAACAGAGATGAATTCTTTCCTACTCAGTATCATCCGGGTGTACGTGCACACTTCCACGCGTGTAGGTGTTCACCAGCTAGCCTCATCCCAGCTAGCTGTAGCAATCCGATTGCAATGGCATGGTACTCCCTAGGTCTGATTACTTGCCCTAGTCACTATCCAGAACACCAGATGAGCTTGAAACAAATCTCATCTCTACTGTCAACACTGAGGGAGAGAGCGCCAATGCTCACACGTGCTGCAGTGACTTTGCTGGCGGCTGGATAGAGAAAAATTGGCTACACACATTGAAGACATAACTGGATGCTTCTGCAGCCTGCAAGAAAGCAGAAACTTGCCCTCTCCAACCTGTCTGTCCCAGCACTGGGATCCACAGCTCCAGCAGTCTCCCCAGTGGATAGTTCACAGGTTTATTTTCACATTCAGGCCTACAGCCAATCACTAATTAAGCCCCAAGCGCGCACATCATGTGCATCACAGATGCTTCTATGGGTTTTATTTTGTAATTCTTCTGGCTATGCTAATTTGCTATAATACTAGCTCACTATCTTAACTAAAAGCCTCTGCAGTACTAGAGATGGTTGTTAGCTATGATTAGTCTTGTTGTCATGTATGTCCTGAAGTTTATCACCCACATCTAATATCTCTGGTCTGTGGTAGCTATTCCAGTTGTTTCCCCACTTCCTCCTCGTGGCTCTAAACGAACCATTTCAACTAATGGGAAGGAATAGATCATACTACCTCTGTTGCTCTATGGGTTTATCTGTGCCAAATACTTTTTTCTCTTTTTGTATAGAAGAGTGGTTACCTGACAGTTTGCCCCACTTCATAGACCACTACATCGGTGCAAGCTCATTTTCATTGTAATTATTAAGTTCAGCTACTGAACATTAAATGCAGCAGCACATATATTGGGATGTTTTCTCTTAGACTATGATAAGGGTGTGATAAACTCCAGTAGATGGATGTACAGAGAGCTGAGGGCTCTTATGTGCTAAACTGCTACAGAAGGTTCTCCAGAGCTCATCTGGAGAGCTCATCTCTGAGAGTAAACATGATTCATTAAATCAAACATGAGAGTAAATGTTATGAGATCATCTGTTCCAGTACAGTTGCTTTCTTACGTATCAGGACAAGAGGAAACAGAAATATCACTGAATGTATTAAAAATGTACTTTATTGTTATTTATCCATGAGTTATCTTAATATTCAGTGCCTTAATAACAGATTTGAATTCTGCCAGAATTTTTTTGAGTATCATACTGGATATGGCAAATAATTCATGCAAATTCATTCATAATATTAAAAGATTAGACGACTCACACAGTTGGTGATGGGATGAAGAAGTAATCATTGTGAAATTACAGACTGAACAGGAAGTAATTACGGATACATTTAAGCCAACTACAGTTTCAGTACATAGTTTAAGTTAGTTTTGTAGACTTCCTCTTCAATGAAGAGCACTAGTCACCTCCAGAAAGTAATTCATCTCACCCATCAGAGTTACTGAGGATGGATAAATTTTGTCCCAGGAGGTGAATGCCACCCTGAAATTAGTTTTCCTATCTTACGGTTATTCAGTGTTCAACTGATATGAATTTAGTGTCTTCAGTGTGAGTTCATGCAATATTCTGTATTCACAAACCAGCATAACATTTGCTGACAGCCTTAGATTAGATGAAAAGACAGGGCAAAGTGAACAAATGAAATATTTGACTGCTGCTAGAAGATACAGATCAGGAAAGATTAGTTCTTCTTGCTCTTAAAAGAAAGCTGTAGTCCTGTATGCAGTTCTTGACAGGATAGCAGAGGTAGTTTAATCAATGTTCATGTTAGCTAGAGAGATGAATTTATTAGTGTTGTAATTCCCTGGCACCAGCATCACATTGACCCACAAAACAATATTTGAAGGGCTTTATTTAACAGAGTAGTTACTGGAAGTTGGCAAACAAAGGCAACGCTCATCAAAAGTAAAGGTACATGTGGGTATCTAATGACTGAACTGCATTTCAAAGAATGTGCACTTTATAAATACTGTATGTATCCAGATTCAAGTGATAAAAATCCATCTAGGATGTGATTTTTAGACAGGAGACGAAGGAGGTGAGGATGTTTAGGTGAGAGATGCAGTACAGTATCTGTACCATCAGCATCAGACATATAGAGATGTTGTTTATCTTGCTTATGAGCATCTTTAATTGAGATTCTATTGCCTTTACTCTCTTATCTTAGCTTTAAATGTCTTCAGAAACTTTCTGATATGTTCAGATATTTTAAACTGGCGTTCTCTTGATGTGTCTGTGTGTCTTGGTTTCTTATGAAACCCTAAAAATTGTTTCCATCCACATCCTAAAGAAAACTCCAGCTATTGCAGGCTCAGTCTACTCAAACTTGCCACATGGCTCCTGCAAGTCTCCTATCTCAATACATTTCTGTTCTTGTCTACATCAAATATCTATGCCTCCTATGGCTATGAGGGGATCACAACTTCCTTATCAAATCCCAATCTTTTTTACAATTTTCTTTTTGTATATCAGATTGGCGAAATAGCTGGTCCT
This sequence comes from Phalacrocorax carbo, assembly GCF_963921805.1. Classification (NCBI taxonomy): domain Eukaryota; kingdom Metazoa; phylum Chordata; class Aves; order Suliformes; family Phalacrocoracidae; genus Phalacrocorax; species Phalacrocorax carbo. The sequence goes on along the minus strand of NC_087516.1, from coordinate 5,178,612 downwards.
AATGCAGCACATTAGCTTCTGTGTCTTTAGTGATTAATTTTCAGCTGCGATTCTTTTCTTTCATATCTGTACAGTTGGGATTACCAGGTGTTTTCCCAGACACTGGGTGGGACAAGTACTCTGGTTTCAGGAACAGGCACCATTAGGTACATTCAGTCTCTGACACTTGAAAACCTTTTCACTTTACCTGACTCCATTATGTTACAGACAAGCGATCCTTTTTCCTATTAACTTTTGGTCAGCTACCTTGTACCAGTCTTATCTATCAGCCTTTCCATGAATTCATTAATCCTAAAGCTTCCTCAAAATATCTAATCTCCTCTTCTGAATTCCTTTCTAATGATCTGGAATCATGAATACTGAAAGATTTACTACGGACCTATGACTTTTCAGTTCTTCATCCCTTCCCACACAGCTCTTTTTGTCATGTGTCACCCATTTCAGCCCATTCTGACTCCAAATCCCATTTCTTTGGACCTTCCGGCATGGAATTAAAAACATTTTCATTCTTTAAATATTCCATTACCTCATTTTTCCCTGAAAGAGAGAAAGGAATCAAACCTTTCCTTTTTTAGAAAATTTCAAAGGAAAAAATTGCTAGTCTGTAGCTCAAGTCTAATATCTGACTGCTGGTCACTGCAAATTAAAGTGAAGACGTGGGCAAATTTCCCAATAGTGGAAGAGAAGGATGGGGTATGGATCTCTTTAGACTTTATCTTAATTAATCCCATTCATTTAATACTTAGTACTTGAATCTGGCTTATATCCTCATAGACTTCTATAAACGTTCATCGCACAACTTCCCTAAAATAGAACCAGACTATTTCTGCTTTACAGGAAAGGATTCATCAGAGAAGTTAAATGAATAGATCAAGATAAGATCAAGATGAAAAAAACAGGTTGACCAAGATTTCCAATCTCTTTCAGTATCTACCTATTTCTGTTCTACATTTATGGCCAGGACAGAGACACTCCTTTGTATCCTATCATGAATCTGGTAGCTGCATTGGAAGAAAATTTAAATCTAAGCACAGCTACTATTTCATAGTGGCTGCTGCTACTCACGTCATCAAAGAGTTGCTTTTGAAGCTTTTCCTGACACAATGTTTATTCCATTACTTCTCTAATTGTGCATAAAGGTCTTCCTCTGCATGCTGACAACCTGAGCAATGATCGAGGCTGAGTAGATCAAGGCCATGGTTGCTGACTCTCTTGACACATGTTCACCTCATAGAAGAGTCAGATCTATCAAAAGGTATCATCCTACTCAGAAATCTGGCCTTTCTCATGCTCTTACTGCACCTTCTTTTTTTCCTCCAGACTGAGTGAGTGAAAGAAGTGATGGATCTAAATGGAGGAGAAGGAACTTCACATGCTGAGGGGTAGCAAGCAAGGAATTGCTTATGGGTTGAAGAAATTATGTCAACTTCTGTAGGATAGGCTTCTGTTATTTGCAACAGCTTGACATAGCATGTCATGGCACTAGATTTCAGTCTTAGAACAATAATTTTTTTAAGTTGGAGACTATTTTGATCCTCACTATTAACCTTCTGTATAGTATTTATGTTCCTCTGCTCCACTTCAATAACATGCTATCAAATGTCTGGCTTCCATTTTATGTTTCTAAGTTGCTTGACATTCTTAAGCCCGGTCTTTGTTGGCGTATCCTACTTGACTTTGTTGTCTATGATAAATGCAGCTAAACTGCAGTAGTAAGGTATCGCAGTGGGATCTCCAGTGACTATTTTATATGTTGAGAAGAATCAATAACTTTTGAGTTTAAGACTTGCTTTTGCTCACATGTGTCCTTGAACAAATCACTTAGCCTTTGGGGAAGAATCCTTCAAAGTTCCAGAGCTATGGTACAGTTGAGGCTTTTGTAGGAGTTAAGTACAGCTGTGAGCAAAAATACCAGGTTTATTTCCTTTCCTTTGTTTCCTTGGTATGGATTTCTGATTAGTTGTTTGGGTCTTAAACTCTCATTCTTATCATACACTCTTCTTTGGTCTTTCCAAACATACAGGAAGCTACAGAGGACCCTGCCTAAGGGCCTTTAAAAGGACAGTTGGAAATGAGTGTCAAAAATGTTGATTCTTTTTGACTCCTACCTCCCCTCAGCCCACACATCTCCCTGGTTATTCCTTTGGAAAAGAACCAGTCAGAAAATATGGTTGTGTTATGGTCTTGGTAAGACCTTGTACAACTCACTTTCTTCATTCAATCTTTTATATCTAGCAAGTGTCTTTTTTAAGGAACGTGCTGTTGCTACGCAACTGTGAATGCACCATACAGAGAAAGGGAGCAGAGAGAGAGATGAAGGCGAGAGGGAGGTAAAAAAAGAAAGATGTTCTTGGAAAAAAAGAGGGAAGTCATAGAGTATGATTTGAAAATTGAAGATAGAATAAGCTTTTTCTCTTTCTTTAGCCTTGTGAAGGCAAGAGGCAGACATGGAGGAAAACTCCCTTGCCCCCCACTCCTTTTCTTCCCCTTGTCCAATCACCCGCAGCTTGTAGTGCACGGCCAGACGACTGAACAGTTTGAGAAATAGGAATTTATGTGCTTGAGGGGCCTGACTGGGATTCAGGAGGTCTGTCAGGTATTCTCTGCTCACCAATTGTTTTTGGGGTCACCTAAGGTAAACTGTTTAATCTTCTGTCCAAACTACATTCCTCTAAAACAAGGATAATGTCTCTGATTTCTGCCTTGTCAGTTTAGACTACAGAAGCTCCTTAAGAAGCACTGACTCGACATCCCAGTGAGGTCTCAGGGTCTCTTTGCTTTAATGATAGCATAGAAAATAGCAGTAAGATAAGGATCATCATGCCTTACTCAACTTCCCTCTCTGATGGTCCAAAGCATCTTACAGCTTTTGATGTTGAGCTATAGCATATTCCCATTCGGTCTCATCCCCCACCCTTTAGGGCTGTGCTTCATATGCAGGAGGACCTAACTTCACCCCATCTAACTTTAGGCTTTTACAAGAAAGTATTTCTGTTTCTTGGAAACCCAGGCCCCTTCTGTGCTCTGCGGATATACCTCTAGATATAATTCACACTTCACAAATGCCCATTTTGCTTTCTTTTGAACATCATCTAGCAAAATTCTAGGGTAAATAGGTGTCAAACCTGGGTGCCTGAGTTAATTCTCTAAAGTTGAATAAGATGTATTCAGGCCAATGTGGTTTTCTTCTCCTTTTTGTATGTGTTTTGCTGTGTGGTGTTTTCAGACAGTGGAAATCTTCCCTTCTGTCCTGAAAGGAAATTTCCAAACGGAGTAAGAAAAGCAGCAGAAGGTAGAACTGAGCCTTGCAAGAGAACTGGCAGGACGGTGTTGCCTCATTTAGAATTAATTTATTTGTGCAGTCTTGTTGAAGTAAAAGTGGCATCTTACTTGCTCTGATGAAGACAGAATTAATTCCACATTTCTGCTTCTTAGAGATATTCACTGGTGTTCAGCTTTTTTTTGCCTGTGATAGAGGGTCATTTAAAAACATAATTGAGAGTAAAAGCCCCACTGTCTGTACTCACATGACACTGGTTCCAAATATTGAGGCCTTATCTACTGCTTTGAAGTTTCTCTGCATTTTGTTTCAATAATTGATGTGGCTGATGTGAAGTACACATCTTGGTAAGGAGTTCTTCTCACTGTACCTCGCGGTGTATCTCTACGGGGCAAGCCAAATCTCTCTTGCATGCCTACCTTCAGTATCCTTTGTCTATCTTATCTACTCAAACAGCAAAGTTTTTGGTGGAAGAGCTCAGCCCTTGGGCAAAGTATTTAATAGTGGAGCATCTAAGGCATCCTAGAGCAGGGGAGTAAGTTTTGTTTCACATTATCCATCTACAAGTGGGTCCTGGTTAGGATACTGATAAAGCTTAATCATGCTAGCTCAGCTGAACACCAGTTCAGGACAGATCTTTGATTAAACTGGTCTTCACTTTGTGTTTTCACTTCCTCTGTCTTAATGGAGAATTTTTTTCTAAAAAGTAGGACTGTTTTCTAAAACTGTTGATGCCTTTTTTTTGTTTTGTTTGTTTATTTTAGTAATACCAGAAATTAACTTCTCTTAATCTTAGCTGCCCCTATGGTTTTTCACTATAACCTTTCCTGCACCCATGACTGTGGTCCTCAGGTCTTGAATCGGGACTCTTGGGGCTGTCCGGTGCAATGAGTCAGTAGCACAGAAGTGCTTCCCCATGCTGTTCGGACACTGATTCCAAAGCCATCGTGTTTGTCGAGTTCTGTACATGCCTGAATGCCTGGTGGAGCAGGTGTTTGATCTGCATAAACATACCTTCCTTCCGACCTTCTAATGGCCAGTGTGAAACAAACAGGAAGGTTCCTCAGTGTAACTTGTAAGGAGATATAATTAATTTTAAAGTAGTAAATAATTTTCCATCTAGAAAGCCCGTTTCTTTTAGCTCGTTAGCAGAGCTGGAGGATCAGCAATAAGCATGCCATTTTAATGCAAGCTTCAGGTAGCTGATGTTAAATTTTGTATTAACTTCCAGTGATAATTAAGTGTGGTCAACAGCCTTTGACTAAACAGTGTGAGTCTCTGGAGACTGTAGAACCACGATCTCCAATTTACATACTGTATTTTCTGCATCACAATGAGATTTTGACAAAAATTTAAAATGAGCTGTCAAATATACTTTGTACTTTGAAAGTATGTGATACCTCATGGGATAAGAAATAAAAGAGAATGAAAACCCAAAACCTTTGTCCTAAATTTGAATTGCCGGTTGCTTCTGTTGGGCAGTGGTATGACCACAGAATGCATTTTTTAGATATACACTGCATGTTTTTTAAAGACATAAATGCTTTTTTAAGAGAGTGAAACCCTTCCCATAAGCACAGTGACGTGTATCCTGTACCTTACATGATGGAAGCAAGATTGACTTGTTTAAATAGCTACCACCAGCCACGTCTGATGAATGTATTGCTATAAATGACCTACACTTTTCACACCCTTCTGCAAAGACCTTTTTAGACAAAGAGTTAGCTAGTCTCCAATACTGCAAAGGTTTTAGCAGTGTCCTAGTCATGTGTTACACTGAATCATAAAACCCAGTTCAATTCACTATATATTTAGCTTTTACAAAGTGAGGGACTAAGAAAATTCCCCAGTAGGTAAAATAATATGTACTTTTGATATGAAAGAGCAACTTTGATATTAAAAAAAAAAAAAAGAGGTAAAACTTGGCCTATATTCCAGCTATACAGTTATACTGTGGGATGAAGAATGAAAGATCACAAGCAAAAAATCGCTGATATCACTGTTTTCAGATCTGAACTGCTAAAAATTAAAATGTTCTTTGTTAATAACTGGCTATTCAGAGAGCAATTTTAACAGCAAGATCACCAAAAGTGCTTTGCAAACCAACATTCAGACTGTAGGGGAGAACTTGCTTTACATACATCAGAGCTGCAACAGTCCTGGGACAAGCAGGTGCTGAACACTGCAACGCTGCACTTCTTATGAAGTTATAGAACTGCGGTGGTATTTTTTCTGTTAATTGTTTTAATCTTGCATTAGAGCAAGATTAAAATTTGTTTTGGTTGGGATGTAACATTGCCAAATAAAAGAGTCCACTTACAGATAGCAATAAAAATATCAAACTGAAAAAAGAAGATTTGTCAGGAGCTTCTGTCCTTTTTTCTTGTAAAATTTATAGGAAGTCTTTTTTTCTTTTTAAAGTTCACTTTGTCTCCTGATTTGTGAGGAGTTTTCAAAGCCATATATAGGTATTTATTTTTACCCCAGAATTAATGTGAGTATTAATTCATAGTCCTGGCATTTAATTAAACAGTGCCTGAAAGATGTGTCATTATTCCAAGTAAATATTTGAATAGTTTTTATAACTGATGTTGGTCAAAGACCTCAATAGTGATCCAAAACAAAACACAACAAAGATCTTGAGATAAAGATCTTTCTCTCTCTTGATAACCTTAGATCACTGCAGACTTCAGTAACTTCAACGGATCCTGCAAGAACAAGACCGCAGATATGGACAAATACTGGGTCAATAGACAAATAGGCAGCAAACCCAATACTTCTTTTATGAGATACTGGTTTGGTACAGTAAAAATCAGGGAAGGGGGCTTGCAGAGGTTGCTATAAAACCTGCCAATCACCCTGCTTATTAACAAGGCTTTCTGGAATCTTCACAAGCAGAAGTTTCTACCTTCAACTCTGTTAAAAGGTGCAAGGGACATTATTATTGAAAGTACTTTCCTTTACAGACCAAATAGTGGTCCCTGCCATCAGGTCTGATGTAACATAGACTTCCTTGTCTAATAACGTGAGTCTGCGTGAGGGAATATTCATTTCTTCTCTTATGGTGAGGACTGCGTTGGTAACTCTATAAACACTCAAAAGTCCTGGAAGTTCAAAAAACTTACTGATTCAGAAGTTCCACGCAAGAATGTTACCAGACTCACATTTCCTCTGGAGTGTACAGTGTCTGATGTTTCATGAGTTTACAAACTTCTTTTATAAAATTTAATTGCAATTACATACTTATCTCGTTATACAATAATAATCTCTTCCTAACACTTTCTTATGTGAAAAGTGATCTGGCTTATGCATCGTCCAAGAAGGTCACTTGAACAATAATATAATATAAAAAGCTCTCTAAGGATTTAAGGTATGACTATAAATTGAAGAACTGTGTCTGGCAGCACATTATCACTTACTTCATCAGAGTCAGAGTCTGTGTCTATACTAGTAAATTAAACAGTGACAGAGAATATTTCTAAGCACTGGGACTTGAACCTTTCTACCCTTAAAATTTTAGGGCCTTCTACTAGAACTTTTGCAAACAGAAAATACTCTTCATTTAGAGCAAAGGAAAGAGACCTTTCCTTTACAATATGCCTTTTGGATATACACGTATCTGCCCTGTTTTAAAGACAGGTGGGTTTTGTTTTATTTTTCTCTCCTCAGTTTAAAGATTTCAAGAGCTAAATGTTGGGAAGGAAAACACCGTTTGAGAGGCAAAAGGTTTTTTATTTAAAAAAATGGTTGTTTGGAATTCTTCGAAAGGGATTTGAACCCAGTAGGCACTGTTGAAAACAGAATTTTGTTTCATCTATTAGAATGAACAGAAGAATAATCTGAAATATGATATAGTAGCCTAGAAGAGTGGAAGAGTTTCCAAAAGAACACCTTGGAACTGATTTTATTTAGTTATTAATCTAAAGGACAGGTGAACAATAAGTGAAGTAAAATTTAAAGGAACAGAGTGCAATGTCTTATTTCTGGGAGAGAAGAAATGTTGTATAGCTTTTGCCATCCAGGAGTGAGGGGTAGGATTCAGATGCACTGTACTGTGGTGAGTAGCTTGGACATAGACATCCAGGGGGAGATGGATAAAATAGGTCAGAGGACTTACTCCTTCAAACTGCATGTTCCTCATGGGAATGGGAATAGCTGTTACAAGCAGGTATTAACTCCATTGCTCAAAGGACCAGTGAGCCCTTACTCAGAGTATTGTCTTCTTCTCACATTGAAGAATTCAGACTAACCAAAGACTGGCCACCAAGCTTCTGGCCGGGGTGGCAAGGCAGTTTACTAGAGGAGATTGGAGAGCTGCCTTGCTTAGCCCCATGAAAATAAGCTAATCAACGATGGCATGTCTACAGACAGCAGTGGCAGAGATTCCTATGAAGAGGAAAATACTGTGTAGGCTGAAAGACAAGGCTGGTGCAAGAAAAAACACATGAGAGAAGACTGCTTTTAACCATCAGGGTGGTAAGAGTCTGGAACAGCTTTCCGAACAGAGTAGCAGAAGTAAAAAGTTTAACTATTTTAAGAAAGAAATAGATCTGGTTAAAGCACTTAAGGATGAGATTGCCCATGTTAGAAAGAACCTGAAGACCCAAGAGGTTTGTTCTATTCATAGCTTCCTTAAAACACCTTTAAAAATACCACAAAATTTCCTGCCCTGAGAACAAGGGTAATCTGCATATACAATAAATAATCTACATATTCATGAGCAGAAAGTGTTACAAATATTGAGAAAGTACAGAGCCAGTAAAAAATTATTATTATTTAAAAACCAGCAAAGAATGACTCAGGTGGCCTTGTATGTTTCCATAAGGTTATAGAAGGAAGGGAGTAGAAATCATGGGAATTAAACAAAAGGCATTTTTGCTTAACAGCTATATGTCTTTGCTATGTTTTACTGGCATTACCTTGGCTGCATCTGCCACGTCTGTCAGGCACAGAAGAAAGAATGTGCCTCCTACCTCTTCTTCTTGGATCCATCCCTTCAAGCTGTAGCCTTTCATCCTGATTTTCTTATGAAAGGGGGCTATTTCTTTTTGTGAAACTTTCTCGTCTTGCTTTGAGTGACTGGCGTGGATTAGCATATACCTTCTGCATCTAACAGTCAGCAAATGACCTTTCACAAGACTGTAACGCATTCTGATGCTGATAGCTTTTGAATGATTCAATATACTGCCTATCTCCCAGGTGCAGCATCTGCAGCACTGTACTTAAGGGGGATGTAGGGGAATGGTAATTGCCCAAGCCTCAGTTCACAAATCTCCTTCCTAAAGTCTTAGACCTCTAAAATCCTATAGTACGTGAGCCACTGTGAGGGAAAGGTGAGTGTTGTGTGGCACAGGTTCATGTAGATGGTTGAGAGAACAGACAGACCTTTTTCAATGCAATGCCCCACTGAGGTGGACTCCTCTGCTTGAAAATCATTCTCCAGGACTAATAATGTAACCCATTTGTATCTGCTGTGTAATTTATAGTTTATATTTTGCTGCAGGGATCTAACATGTAAATGTGAATGGGGATCTGGGCTGTAGTTCCATATTTTTAAACTAAATAACTAAGAAAGTTGCTTCAGTGCATGCTGCATGCTTAATCACCTAAATAACTGCTAAATTTTCAGAGACTGGGAACACTTACCTCTTCCATTAATTAAGCAGAACATGTTCTTGAACCGGCCTTCTGAAAATCAGAACACTCAAGTGCATAAATTTGGAAACAAATATGACTGATATGCTGTAAGCTGATTGTCTCATGTCTTAATTTATAATAAATAAACAAAAATAAATGTAGTCACTAATCTGTTATGATACCTCCATGACAGATATGTCTAACCATGTGATTTTGTTCCTGTCCTTCCTTAGCAAAAATTGCCACTGTCCTATTTATTTGCTCCGTTCATTATGTTATGCCTAAAATTAACCTGAAAATTGTTTAGTACAAGCAAGTCCAAGCATACCTTTGGGCCCTGTGAAATACTCAGAAATGCTAATGCAGTGCTAATAACAAAAGTGGGGTGCTGCGAAGCTCAGTGAATTACTTAATGTTTATAAATTATTTTGAAATGCTCAAATGAAATAATAATAATGTTTCTTGCAGTTATGCTATTTTTAGATACCAGGGCTCTCAAAACAATGTGATAAACCTAAGACAGGAAAATCTATTTTTTTTAAAGGCAGCTGAGTGAGATTACTCTTGTCAACTACATAACACTGAGGATCAGTTATATCCACAGAATATGGTATTCAGGAAGAAGGAACCCTGTTTCAGGTGCAACTGTTGTACTCAAAGACAGATCCCGCTCCCAGAGGATGGTACACACGTACAGTATCCGTCAAACCCACCACGGCCTCATGGTGCGCACACTGAAATATTACCAACTGTTGCTATTTCAGGTTTGGTTGAAATTTTTTTGGAAAACAAATTGGATCTAGATAATCTTACATGAGACTGCTCTTCCCTCCTGGTCTACCTTGATGCCAAATACGGCTGTCTGCCCAAGGTCAGCATAAAAGTCATATTGTGTACTCCGGATCATCAGTTCAGATCAGGTCTGTGCTGTGGATGATCCAATATAGCACTATAGCTTTAGTAAGTCATAATTATGAGCTTTAAAAGTATATTTTTAAAATTGTAGATGATTTAGCTAAATGCAGTGGGACACAAATTATAAACTGACTGACTTTATGAGCTAATCAGGATTAATAACGTATCATCTATGAGCTCAGTGAAGTTCCTCGTGTTTTTGATAAGTGTAAAACTTTGTCCATCTTTCGGAACTACTAATTTGAGCATGGGGTGATTTCTTTTACATCACATATTATGTAGAAAGAAAAGACTCCATTCCAGATATTGTAGCATAATATAGATGCCGTTGTTCACATCACTCTGTGAAACAGTGACTGGTACTATTGAGCTGCAAAATGTGTATTGTTAATCATTGGGTCATTAACCTTAACAATGTCAATGCTTTCCCCTATCAGATTCAACTAAATGACTGCCCGAGGTAATAGTTAAGAGAACATTTCACACAGATGAACATATTAATGCTTTATTTGGTTCTAAATGCAGTGTGAAGGATTTAGGTAGGAGCTAATATATGTGAAAAAGAAAAAAGAAAGATGCAGTATAATTGAAAAAAGAAAGTTAAGACTTCCCAAAAGAAAACGAGTAGTCCCCAGTTTTCTGCAGCTGAGAATTGCATACCTATCTCACTCTATTTTTAGTTGCAATCATTCAGATAAAAAACTATGCTATTCTGAGAAGGACTTAAATCAAAGGCCTGAGGTTTCATTAGAAGCCAGACACTTTTTTAACGTCTAATCTCCAATTTCTATAACTCATGTGAATCCTCTGACTTGGTGTTTCCACAGTAAAATGCAGATGATAAGATTTTCTTCATTTGGCTACGGCCCGAACTGTGCTCTGCCTACATCTGGAAAAGCGGGTCTTACACATCCCTCTGATGTGAGACGATACCACTATTATCCACAGAAATGTTTCTCTTGCACATGTCTAGTACAGTTGACCATACCTGCATAAATCAAACACAAAGCCTGTGCTCACTGCTCTCTTTGCACCAGAGAAGAGCCTGAGAAGATGTCATCCAGCAATAGACTTCTGCCAAAGTAACTTATTTTGCCAGCTGATCTTTGGAGACCTCTGCCCAAGGCACGTACCTCAGACCTAGGCTAGAACTGGGTGGCAGGCTAGATTAATTTTCCTGATGCTGCTCCTGGATACCACCTTTTCCAGGGACCTGCAGGAAGCCTTTAGTCATTTCCTCTGAGTCATTTCCACATGGGCATCTATCACCTTGTGGGGCAGCTCAGAAAAGCGGTGGCACAGAATAGCCTGTTGCCGTTGCCTGAAAAAATCACGCAATCAGCAGCTGTTTCCCAAGTTGCACTCAGGAAAAAATCTATAATAATGTGCTGAAAATTGGATGATTGGACCTGGTGGTCTGCAAGAGGCCTGGAGGATGTGTGGAAAGATATTAAAATTGAAGGTCTTTTAAAAAAACTGCACCAAGCTTTTCACTGCAAGCCTTTTCAAAAAAGCTCCGTTCTGGGGCTTTCACACTTCACTTGGAAGATTAAATACACAAAATGACACGTTTCAAAGTGAGTTCCTATTAATCTGTTAGATAGCCTAATAACTTACTTCTGTAAACTTGTAGTATTGAGTCACATTTGCTATTGAAACTAGTCTATCAACGTTGCTTGACTTAGCAATAAGCAAGGAAGAGATGGTATCTCTTATCTATATCTGAGTGTTATCAAAAACCAGAGATAGGAATTAATTAGGGACTCCAAATAGCAAGTGTGATAATGTCTAGTGGGTATTTAGAGAATCAGGCCCCTGATTGTTTTAGTTTTAATTTCGTTCCCTCACTTTTAGTTGTGCTCCTCTGAAGGACCTAAAATTTCACTCTCCTGTCCTAATACCCTTTGATGACTGTTATCATGTTCTCCTAGTCACCACTTAGCAAAATTACACTATTTGAGATGGCTACTGAAGTTGATAAGTGGTAAATATTATTACACAAAAGATTCTTTGTTGTTAATATCATGGAAAATTTGGTAGATTTGTTGTTTCTCTCATACGCATGGATATAAATCAGTTGCAATTCCTAGCGGATAAACATCTATAATTCTGCAATAGTTGTGCCTTTCCGCTTGCGTGCGCTTGGAAAGAAAAATTAGGTGGTGTGTTAATTCGAAGGAATTTAATGTCCTATTCCTTTTTGGGATTAAGGATTTGGATGTTGATGAAGGGAAGTAAGCTTTTGTCATCAATTTTTGCAAAACATTTATAATCTCTCTTGATTGTATTTAGGTTTTTTTTGTATTGTTGCTATTTCTTTTTTATTTCACTCATTTAAACAGCCACTCTATGAAAGCTTTTAAGTACTACAAATCTATTCTGGTAATGAAGAAATGAATGTCAAGCAAAGCAATTTTTTCTAAATTTACAACTAATTCTCTTAGACAAGATCAAAGAAAATATTCTTGATATCTAAAAAGAAGACCAACCCCAGTTACATCCACTGGCACATAGTAAGGTGGCATTCTTAGTCATTAACAGTTTGCCACAACTATTGCCAGTCATTCCGTGTCACATTTGTTTACCTAAAACTGAGAAAGTACCGGTAATAATATTCTATAGAAATGAAGCTTCTGCAGCTGCTGCTAGGTCCAACAAGATGTAAGTTCTATTTCTGTACATGTTCTTAGCCTCCCAGCCCACTCTCCCTCTCCAGGTAATTGGAATTTGGCCCAATGAAGCTAAAAGAAATGAACAGGAACTAAGATAGTAAGACGCAAGCCAAGAGTCTGAAAGGAGAAAGCAGTTGCAGCAGAACTAGCTGGGTATCGAACTGGTTCTGTATTCTTAACATTTACGTGCACTACTGACATAAGATTTGTCCTACCTGGGACAAACTGTACATTTTCTTGTCTTTCAGCATAGTTTCGATTTGTCCTTTTCATTTTGTTTTCCAGAATAGTTCTGACTTTCATTAGCCTGACAGCATCGTGCAAACAGTGTATAATCTAGTTTTAATAGTAGACTTGAAAAATTACTAGGTTATACAAGGGAAATCTTTGCCCCACTAGACACATTTTCCTCCCTTTTTGCAAGAAGGTACTAGAAGTGCCTATAAATTCCACTTGTGTTCTGGAAGATATCGTGCTCTAGAAGTGTAGTAATAACCAGGACTGACTGTTCTGGGATGAGAGCAGCTTGGTCTGGGAGTACTTAGTTTTCCTTCTGTGCTGCTGTTTATCCCACAGTGGGAAAAAAGCAGGCTGTTGCAGTAGATTTAAACTTGCAGTCCTACTTAGCCTTATGGATAAATCATTAGAGCCTTATTCCAGATCTGGTTTTGCTGCTGCAAATCATCTGTCTGCATACATGGCAACTCTAACTCTTAAAGATGATCTCAGATGTGCTCCACGTGGAGTATAGACCCACTCAAGCAGCATAATAAATTAGGTTGTGACTGGCAAACAAATATGTGATGCTGAGTAAGACAAGCAGCTATAGCTATATCTACTCCATAAGACAGAAAATGAGTCAGAGTTAACCAGGATAATGCTTATGGGTTGATGTAGAAATATAGCTGCATCTGCACTCTGTTGGCATTATTTTAATGGAGGCTGAGAAACAGAGCTTGTTACCTCAGACACTGGTGGCGTTTAATGCTTTGGGATGTTGATTAGTATCTCCTCATGGCACTGTATTGTACCATGTCAGCCAACCATCTCAAGTCATCCGTAGCTTCAGGGTCCTTACATTTTAATTTATTCTGTAGCATAAGCACGTCCTGCATGTTCCTAACTGGGAAAATCGGAATGCCTACAACTGCGTCCTCACACAGGCATTGCTTTCCCCACGGTGCAAGTATAAAAGGTGGTTTAACTATGTGGTGGTGAAGCCATTAAAATGTCTGTCTAAAATGCAAAGTTTTTCATCAGCATTTGCATAACCTGCGCATACTTACAACTATCCTTGCTCAGTTATGACGCTTTGTCCCTATTTTTCTAGTAAGCAAACAATTCCAATTCTACAGTTTTGCTTTCTCTATATGAATATTTATATAGATAATGATCTAGGAATGACACTGTAATACTTAGCTGTTAATCTGATGTGCTGTTGATTAGTTCCAACTGCTTGAGGATATCTGGGCTGACAAATTCGTGCTCTAGATAGGTAGTTATTTTATTCATTTCCTTAACCTTAATTATACATGATTCAACCTTCTTTCTAAACAAGTACAGCATCCAGGAAAATAAGTTGGTGAATCAATAAATACTCTTTGTAATAAATACTCTTTGTTCTTGCAAAGGAACAACAAAGTTCTGGGCCACACTACTAGGGTGAAACTGTCCCTGTTGCTTTTTTCAAAATATTCCTTCCACCTATAGCGACTTTTTCTTGCAATAGTGCTCAAAATATACAGGCATTTCATTTTCTTTTGCTTAAGTTGGCACTTTTCTCATTGAAGGCCCTCAAGGGAAGTGGAAAGTCTGAAATATGAAATGCGATTTATGCTTGCCTTGTAAAATGCCAAGGAAACTGCTTTAAGACCATAATAACCCTTGCTGCTCATTGCATGAACATGCCTATAGAAAATGTTAATTTAATCAACAAATTATAGCTTAACACAAAGCAAGAAGTGTGGAAATACTGGCAGAGGAGGAGGAAAGGTCTCTCGTAATTTTTATGATTAATCATGAATTTGAGACTCTATTATTCTTGCATAAATGAAGAACTTCTCCTAAATGGATTATGTTGCACTTCCCATTCATTTTATTTCCCGATTCACATCTACATACATGTCCTATCAAAATTTATGAGAACTCATTTACGCTGACATCAATGCATTTTAGTGAAAATGTTGATTGTTTGGTTTGGTTTTTTTTCCCCCCTTGTTTCCTTGTCAGAGAGGGAAATCAAACAGAAAGCTAGTACTTTCAGAGGAAACCCTGCAGTTTTCAGGAACCTGCTGGTTTCTACCAGTATTTTTGGCCCATGGATACTGATCATGGGATGCCTCACACCATCTAATTGTTCCCTGCCAAATGTTGAAGCAATGAAGTTTGAAATATGAATATTGGAGTAAAAAGAAATGGAAATAGGTTTCTACGAGTCAGCTTAAATATCCATTTACAGCAGGGCAATATTACATTTTCGAAGGCGTATATTAACTCATTAGATCACCTACAAATGGAGTGTTAATTAATAATATTCATAATACAATCCAATACAATTACATTAGCAGGAAAACTGTCAGATCTATTGTAGCTATGTCATTGAGGCATTAATCCTAAAGATAAGGGACCAAATCCTGCTCTGTATTTTTTTCAGCTTATACATGTGGTAACTCTAGCGACACAACCTGGCCGTACCTTTATGTGAGTGAATAGCGGATTTCTCCCATTATCCTTTAATGAAAAGCTTTCTGAAAATACCTCTCAGTGAGGCATGCTTGGCAACCCATCTTTTTGGTTGATAATAACTCAAATGACAAAATACTGTGTCTCAGCTCTGCAGTTTGAGATGTACATGGAGGAGGGCCACGGAGGGAAAGACAGTGGCTTAGAGTCAGTTTTATATGCCCCTAATGCTAAACTCGGGTAATCCTTACTTCACTCTAATTAATGTCCACCTACAGAAAAATCTCCAGGTCAAAATTTTGCACCCGCAGTAGGTGTAACGCCAAGGACCAAAAGCATAAAGCTTAAATCTTATAGATTAAATCACTTTAGGAATCCTTAAGTAGCAAAACAGCTTATGCTTTAGCTGGACTCTCCAGCACAGCCAAAAGAACTATATGCAATATTGTTCTGGGTATCTTACCGCTTAATACAATGGACATTGCTGACTCACTATAAAAATAATAACAGTTGAAAAAGTAATTGGTATCATTATTATCCTGCCTTTAAAGCATATGGATTTTAACTCAGCAGCTGGAGGGGAAAAAAGAAAAAGCGTAGTTCCTAACAGTTAGTTTATTTTATTTTTAAAAATGTATTAAGAAATTATCAGTCAAATTAGATCATTATCGAGATGAGGTGAAACTGAAAGATTGATGTTCTGATTGCAAACACACCCTTTTCCCTATTCAGGGGTGTATTGTCTAGACTCAGCAGAGAATTATCTAATTCTTGTGGAAAAGGAATTTCAATTCATACATTAAAGCTGAAGTCATGTCAAAGTCCATCTGACTCCCTTGATACGTGAGCTGCCACCTTGATTGTCAAAATAAGAACACAATTAGGGATATTTTGAATGAAAAACATGATTTACTGCAGCTGGAGTTTTTTATCAGGATTATAAAGGACTCGTGCTCTCCATAATTGATATAGCAATGGATCCCGTATAAGAAAAGGATCCTGTTGCAAAGCCCATGTGTGCTGTACAAAAGGACATAGAACAAGACTCTCAAACTTTTACTGTGCTTAGCACTTAGGCAAAGGGCTGGGAGGAAAGTGAAGATGGAATAAATCAATAAATACAACTAGTTTCCAAAAAGAAATGTGTTTAGAAGCAGAATAGATATATACCCTGCCTCACTCAAGAAAAGGGACCTGCAACAGCGTGGGAAGGGCGGGAAAGGGTCAGAGGAGCAATAGGGCCAAGTGTGAGGAGGCAAGTGATAAAGTGACCGAGGGAGCTATGTCTAGTGGACATAAATGCAGGCCTTCACACAGTCAATAGAAGATATTGATTTACTGTACTCTGGAGGCTGCTGATGGCAGAAACAATCTGGTGCAAGACAGCGTTACACACTGGAGCTTCTTGGTCATCAAACATTTATTCCAATACTAATTCAAGGTGTATAGCCAACAGCACTAGTAACTAGTAGTTTTCCGATTTCTAAATTTTCATTACAACCAATGCTACTGCATTGTGCTAACTTGGGCTCATGCCCAAGTATGAATGCCAAGTATTGAACAGGCACTTTTTAACCTTTTTGATGTTTAAAGACCTTTATGAATGTTCCTCCCTTGTTTTTTCTTCCAGAAAGAATGAAAATTTTCCATCTCAGAAAGAAAAATAAAACAAGTAAGGTAAAAGCATGTACACTTCCTACAGAACAATTAAAGAAACTGAGCAACCACATATATGCTCTGACACTAATAATTGGCATGTTACATGAGGTATTTGCCCAAGGTCTTTGCATGAATCCCGAGTGACCAGCTGGCAGTTGCCTCTGGTCTGGCTTCAGCTTTCTGGAATCTACAACTGTCTTGCATTTGCTTAACTTACAGAAGGGGACGTATATTTTCCCTCGCATGAAAGGAACAGCAGCCTTGTCATTTGACAAACACGTCTCGCGGGTCTGAATGTGACTCTGTTTCTGAATTGGTTCCCTAGTGCTTTTACTTATGTACCTACCTATTTCTTTATTTATTGTCTCAAGCAAATAACCCAAGCCTCTCTGCCGTATGTCGCCCAGCTTCACCAAGAGATTCCACAGCAGTTCCCATTACTACCAGGGTGCTTTTCATTGACAGTTCTCAGCTTGCCTTAGTCCATTACTTCTTTTCTTCTTCCGGTTGCCATTTTTTTGTCATGCCTTGCTGATCCCATCACAGATCCCCACGACAATTTTTAGCAGTCCAGCTGCACAAGTAGAGGTTGCTAGACTGAAACTCAAGAACACAGTCTCCTTTCCAGCAAGGCATTTGCGTGGCCAGGCACTCCAGAGGATAGATGCCAGTACTTGTACTGAAACTCAGGCTTTATATTCAAACAGTTGTTGAGCTGTAAGGAATGGTGCTATGGTTTCATAGATCATAGAAAGCAATAAAGGTATGTCTAGCAAGTGACTTAGTCTATTCATCAAGAATTGTCTTATTCCCTGGGGTAGCTATTGCATTCCTTGAAGCAGCTGAGATTTAAATACCTAAGGTAGCAGGTCTTCTACCAAAACAATTGGGAATTTCTGTTAGAGAATCACGTACCAATGTCGTTATTAATATTAGTCTTAATTACATTACATGAGCCTTGATTGCTTGTGTAGCCTTAAGAGCTCTAATCAAAGATCAGTCTGTAGGAAGGAGCTGTACAAGGGAGAAAAAGCATGTTCTGTACCTATGTTGTTTGTAGTCTTTAGATCAACATGGTGTAGCTGTCCCAGCATGAAGACACAGATGTCAAATTTAAAATGAAATGGAGGAAGCTGTGTAAAAAAAGCTTTCCCTGTAGCCAGTACAAAACTGGAGGGATGGGTAGTCTGAGACAAGGCAGGTTTTAAGGGAGGATTTAAAACTGATAACAGAATTCCTTCTCAAAGGTTTAGAGAGACTTTTTCAGCAGAGGTTGTAGCAGGTAGAAGTGTTGATAGGAAAAGCAAATGATCGATAGTAGTGCAAAGTTGAGGGTTGATATCTTGTTCAAATCACAAGTCTTAAAGGAATGGGATAAAGTAAATGACTTTTTAAAGGCTAGCACAGAAAGCTTGCTTCGTGTATGCAAAGGATCAAGCCACACGTCATGGAGAGAATGGTGCAATCAAAGCAAGGTGCCAAACCTAGGAACTTGAGTAGTGATTTCTGCACGGATTGAGATCCCAGGTGGGTGAGGCAGTTGATCAGTATCAAGGTGAAGAAGCAACCACACTTCATGTGTGTTTATTTTTAACTCTCAGTGATGATATAGCAGTCAGCAGCAAAATTTGTCAAAGTCTGACATAGGAATGACAACTTGATGAATAGAAAATGTGTGAATTTTCTAAATCCTAAGTTATTCCCTCATTTAAAAATATGTGTTTCCTCACAGGGCACTGTCATGATTCTGAGTCTAGCTAGTTTTGCAGGATTTAGGAGTCAAAGCTCTCGATTTTCACAGCATCGGTGTATGACAAAAATTTTTGTAATGGTTAGGTGGTGTGAGGTCAAAAAGGAAGACCATCTAAGCCACGAAATACGGGGCACTACATGAATCAGGGTAATTAACTTATACAGAAGTTGTATTATGTTCGAATTTGTATATACAGAAGTTGTACTATGTATAGTGTTTAGCACTGGTGAAAATAGGCTCAATCGTCTGTGCCATCAAAATATGGACTTTTCTGAAGTGGCACAATGCATTAGGAAGAAATGGAATATTGAGTAAACACTGAAGGAACAGGTTGATAATTTTTAGGGTTTGTCAACTGCTAAAGCAACTACTTTCGTTATGCTAATTAAATAGGTCATTTCCACCAACAGAAAAGGGGAACTACTGAAAGTAATGAAACCACCAGATTGTACTTTAATACAATGAATGCAGAGAACACTGAGGTCAACTTCTGCATTTCATCTGGAAACCACAGGGCTCAAAAAGAAGCTTTACTGAACCCAGTCCAGCTTTGGTGTGAGAGCTCCAGGCCTCTTGCTCATGCTCCCTCAATAACCATCCAAAATGCTGAATGAATAAGGTTGAATTCCTACAGTGAGAGAAAAAAGTCATGCAGAATTAAAGGCCGTATGCAGGCACAGAGGAACAAAAAGGTAGGGACTAGATTGCATAGGCAGCCTTAATTTTGGCACAAGAAATTTCTGCATATGTAAGTTCAGAAGAGTTAGGTAGTGTGTGTTACTGATATGGATGTTCCAAATGGGAATTTTTAACAGTAAGAACAAACTAAAAGACCCCCAACTCTTGATAAGCAGAACTATGTACAGGTAGCAGGCCATTACTATCTTTTATTTATGCGAGCATGATAGGATGAAAGAAGTAATATTCTATATTCTATCACTCAGAGAGTTGTTGATAAACGAATAACCAGAATGAAAGCAGAACTTAGCAATATGTGGAAAGGAATTGCTTTTCCATAGGCACAACCAGAAACAATTTTAGTGATTTATAAATTATATGTAAGTGTTCTCTCTTACTTAACTTTCTTACAGGAAAAAAAGCCATAAACTTCTTGGCTGTAATAAACAGACCCCTCCATCTATCACAACAGTTGGTCTTAGGAAAAATTGGTTTTAGGCATTTTCAGAATTTTTTAGCAGGTTTCAGGGTTTCAGTTATAGATTTTTTTCCCCATCATGGATGTGCCCCATTAATCAACTACACATTGTTATTTTAGGTCAAAAGCGCTCCCAATAATTTTTCATTTGATAAGAGGTAATTCTTTCAGTACTGTTTCCAGACTAGTTTGAACATTGTGCTGTGCATGTGGAAGAAACTTCAGCTTCTTGTACAGAGAGAGGCTGTCCCAGGGACTGTAAGCCTCGCAATTGCTTTGCAAAAATAAGCTGTATAACAATTCTGGTTTTTTGGAATTGCTTTAACAAGCAATCAGTGGTCATATAATTCTGCCACCACTGAAATGTAGTATGGTATCTATACTGATAAACTGATTCACTCCCTGTTTACCTCCAGTATTCTAGCTTTTAGATTATTGTACTGCAAACACATAATTTAATTCCCAGGGTCTAGCATGGAGGAAGCCAGTTAGTTTCCCTTGCTCGGTAATTTAGGAATAAGACAAATGAGAGGTGTATTCAAAAGAAAAAAAAGGGGAAAAAAAAGAAAATTATTTAAAACAAAACAAAACAAAACAAAAAGACCTCTTCCCACTGAAAAAAAAAAAACAGTTTGGCTTTTTATTAGGTAAATGTTAAGCTGATGTCACCATTTGGGCTAAGGAAAAGAGAAGTGATTTGATTTAGGAGGGAGACATCCTGACACACCTCCGAATCCTGCAGCCTGGCACTGTTTGGTCAGTGGGATTCTGCATGGGCCCAGGGTGGCTGGGTCATGGTGAACATGAATGTGCATTGGAAAAGAAAGCACAGGGTAAAGCAGCATCAGTCCCAAAAGTCTCAGTGAGGCCTGATGACCATGCAAATAACACCTCTTCCTCTTCTATTATAGT
Organism: Phalacrocorax carbo; assembly: GCF_963921805.1. NCBI lineage: Eukaryota > Metazoa > Chordata > Aves > Suliformes > Phalacrocoracidae > Phalacrocorax > Phalacrocorax carbo. The sequence goes on along the minus strand of NC_087516.1, from coordinate 5,157,946 downwards.
TCACATTTTATGAAAGAAATGTGGCCCTATTGTACTCTGTGAAGGACTCCTATAGCATTTCAGGAGGGTCAGGATTTCAGTCGTATATTCTGAGATGGATGTTTAAATCCAGTGTGACAACCTGCAAGTGCTTCTTAATACGATGGCACCACTGGGTTATTTGGGGTGGTTGTGTGGAAGCAGAGGATGGGGCTGTCACATCTGCACTTTACTGTACAGAATAATGAAGCTCACCTTTTTATCGCTCCTTGTTCCAGCCGTAGTTGTAGTTACAAGAAAGTAAGTAGCTATTTTTTTAATATTCCCTGTTGTAGAAAGGGAAGGTTTTATGAGAGGTGGGAATAGGACATAGACCTCATCATTCACCAGCCAGACTAGCTGAGGTAAGATTTTATTTTTTAAAGGCTAAGTAATTTACTCCCCACTCTGAAAAAGGAAAGCACAGGCAGCATTCTTGCTAGGCAATAATTAAATCCTTCTTTTCTTCCTGGGACAGTGGCTTCTCGGGGAGTAGCTGCTATGAAGGTAATAGCTCCCGCTAGCGCCGATGCCGCTCACTGGCGCTGCCCACCTAAGTCTCATTTGCCCAGTGCCAGACTGCTTTGCAATAAACAGGGACAGATCTCGACCTGCCTCCACTTCGGTGCGAGCGGAGGGTTCGTATGGGATGCTCTCAGTGCCTCACTTTCAGAGCCTATTGCATTTTTACTGCCACCCAGCAGTCTCCATGGCAACCCCCACTGCAGCGCAGCCCTGACGTGTTGCATATGTGCAGCACATGTTTTCTTTACCTCCTTCTTTAAACACCTTATTTGTTTTTGGTGGGTTTTTTACTTTTTTTTTCTTTCCTTTTTTTTTTTTTCCCCTACAGGCATAATGACTTTAATACAGATAATGAGCCTGCTGCGTTGCCAAATGAACACTTGGGTAGCTTTCCAGTAGTCCTTTCTGGGTCTAAAACATGCACTGATGATCAAGTGTCTTTTTCCTACACTGTTTCCCGAGGTTAGTTTATAAATGCATGTTGGTAACGCTAATGATACAGCACTGGTGTTTGCGCTGCGAAATCTACATACAAATGAAGGACAATTAGGATGTATGCAGTCATGCATGATCATTTCTGGAGCCATTGAACAATATTTGTGCTTTTTTATGCTTCATCTGTTCTGAATTACATGTCTCCCTCAGCTGGAGCCCTGTTGAAAGCCTTGTGCAGAGGGTAAGGCTATTATTGTGCAGCTTATTCCTGAGAGCAAGAATTTTGCAATATTGTTATGAACTTCAAATCTTCACAAACTGTATTTGCATGAATTACCCCGTACCTATGATGCTCTGTCAAGGATGAAAAGAATACCATAGGGCAGCCTGAAGAAACCAACATCTGCTTTTGGACATCTCATATTAGCTGTGACATTACCCACAGGAAATTCCTTCCTTTCTACTGGTGGAACTTCATCTCTCTGGTCCTAAGAAGTGCTTTTGTAAGAGTAGAAAAGGAAAAGAAGAGGAAAAAGAAAAAGAAGTAGAAGAAAAAGAAAAAAAAAAAGAATAAAAAGATAAAATAAATAAAAAAGAAGAGAAAAAAGAAAAATGAAAATAAAAAGAAAAAGAAAAAGAAGGAAAAGAAGAAGAAAAAATAAGAAAAAAAGAAAAAGAAAAAGACAAGAAAAAAACTTCTGAGTGATAAAAACCCAATTGACAAATGACTAATAGAGAGTCCTTGGAAAGCAAATAAAAAGTTACATCAGTGTTACTACACTGCTTCCAATAGCACATTTAAAGGAACTCAATCAAAGTGTGTAGACGAAGCATTTAACCTCGCCTGACCTTGAAACCAGTCCATGTCTTCCCTTCTCTGATCTCTTGATCCCATCTGAGTGTTGAGAATATTGTTTCCAGGAACACATAAAGGGGAAGGATCCACAAGCAGACAGTGACATTCAAGGACTTAACTAGATATTTCCAAGCTCACTTTGTTTGTGATGTAAAGGAAAACATTTAACCTGTCTCATGTAGAGCTCAAATGGAAAAATTAGTTTTGAGTGTTTTACATCACAAAAATCATGCAAGGATAAACTTCACTGAAGCTCATGCAGCATTCAGCCAATAGAGTTATCAGTAGAACAGCTTGAAGGTAGTTTTACATTACAAAATGGCATTATAATTTATTAATATTTTTAAATCATAAAGGTTTTTTGGTGAAATTTCCCAAGAGAGAAAAATTCTTTCCGGTTAATTCAAAGGGAACGGTGAAAGTAGCACAAGTTTTCTCATGAGAGTGCTTCTGTGGGGAGAGGAAGCTGGAAAATTGAAAACTCTGCAGCTGAAGAGAGGCTGGAACAAGTCTCTGGAAGAGTCTCCTGTTCCCAGACTCATAATCTAGTCTCTAAACGATACCAAATGATGTATGATATATTCGTATGTTAAAAAAGAAAAAAACTAAATGAGTCAGTTTTGCCTAAAAGGGTGTCTTAGAAGCTTATATATGACAGGACATTTTATAGACGCGAGTTCCCACCTGATCCTGAAACTTAGGGTTATAAATAAATGCAGAGAGTCCAGCAAGAGAGAGTGTCACAGAAACACCCCATCTTCCAGTGTTTTCTATAGCCTAAATCAGGCACTTGTAAAGCTTGAGCGCAGCGGGTGTTGCTGAACCCATTCTTACGCAAAGGAACCTAATTCTTTTGAGGTACAGGATAAGGAACGTAAATAACTCAGGTATTTCAAAGCCCACCCCAGAAATTCTGAGTGATTTTTGAGCCATTTTGAGGATCTGTTCGGAAATAGCTTGCCCAATAATACCCAAGAAAACTCGCTAGAAAAGGCGATTGAGCCCAGGTCTCTGACACCACCTGAGCAGTCACCTTCTGGCTGTACATTGTGCAGAGAAAACACACATTAATCCTAAAGCTACGTCAAGTGAGGCTGCCTGCAACCTTCACTGAAGTGTTTTCTACAGGAAGCGTCTGCCAAATAAGTAAATGAAACAACAGTGTAGAAAGATGCTTTTGCTTTTAATGGAGAGCATGAGATTAAACAGTACCTGCCAAAGGAAGATGGAAAAGGACAGTATGTTCCTTCAGTTCTTGTTGTTTCGGAAGGCAGGATACTTTGCAGAAAGGCCATATTCAGGAATTCAGTGCACTTTTTGTAAGAAATGAAGCAACAATCATGGCAAAAATCTTGAAAAGGAAAATTTACTCTTTTACCTTTTTGATTCTGTCCTTTAAGATAAAAGATCTTTGTGCAAATTACGTAGTAGTGAATGTGGTACAGGAAAAAGTAAACTGCAGATACAGAATAATAAAGCCAGAAGACAGATAAAGGAAAATAATTCATAGAAATATGCCTAACAATTTTTCCTTTTGTTTGTTTTCCTGAAAAGACATTGTGTGCCTTATCACAGTCAAGTAACATAAATGTCGGGTTCACTGCTATGTCCCCTGACTGCCCACAGAAAATGTATTTTATTTTGCTACTGGAATTTCTTTTGCAATGAGCCTACCAGTATTTTTCTGAAATGAAAGGTGAGTGCAGTTCTCAGGTGGAGCACTCAGGAGCTCTACTGTACTGAGCAAAACTTACATTACTGTCCTGAAAGGTCTTGCATCCTCAATTTGGCAGACTGTGACACAGCCCCCAGATTATTCCCTGTATTTGAAAGGGAAAAACAACTAAAAGTCTGTTTTAGCAGAAAGAATCTAGGGCAAAAGTCAAAGGAGATCTAGGCAATATATTGAACAGAATCTGGAGGGTAACTCAGCTGACTGAATTCAGGTAACTAGCTCAGGGTAAGCTGAACAGGATCCAGGATGCTACTGACTCTATTGATTAGATCTCCATAGAATATAAACAGGAGCTTAGGCAGCTACAGTGCCTGCAGACATTGGCACGCAGGTACTTAAATTTTGGCATCATTAATTTGGAGCTGAATTCCACCGAGGCTCTCTCCTCCGCAGAGCAACAGACCGCAACCGTGCGATCTCAAACCGCTCTGCACCTCTCAGTGAGAGGCCCTGGGTAGTCCCTGGACATGCATTTGCCTTTACCTCTGCTCCGTGGTCGCTGCTTACGGAGCAGTTTTGCCATAAATGCTTCGAACAGCTACAGGCTGTAATAGTTTTTCCCCCCGCCCCAACTTTTAAATTGTCATAATGAGAAAATTTGCTTCTTTTTCTGTTCTTCAGGGATTTCCTATGAAAAATCAAGAAGTATTATTTTGGAAAGAGTGGGTTAGATCTACAAAGCCAAAATGAACATGTAATGCTGTCGAAGGAGATCTGTGATCTCTAACTTTGTACTTATAATGAAAACAAGTTTTTCACGTATCAATAACCTTTCTTTAGGTGGGAGACAGGGCTTTCTCTGCAAACTAAGGGTCATCAAATTCATCATCACCTTGTGCTTTATATCGGGTTAATGCCTTGGACTGCTTTCACCAACACAGCAGACTAAATATTTTTTTAAAAGAAAAGAAAATAAAGAAGAAAAGAAATGGAAAGGAACATCTTCAAACTGAACCTTAAGAAACAAAGCATTCCAGAGGGCATGCACAATTTTTCCTGAGGAGAAAGGAGAAGAATAAAAATGAACCACAAATGATGTATTTTATTCATGTTGCTAATTCTTGAGTCTTAATCCAAGGGTTTGCCTAGACCAATACTACTGTAGAAAGAAAAAAAAAAAAAAAGGAAGAGAGAGTGGTGAAGAAAGTTAATCACCTCATTTATGTAGTCTCGGTCCTATTGAAAGATTTGCTGCACCCTTTAAGGCTTCGTCTCTAATCAAAGAACAGAGAAAGGCTTTTTAGGTGCATGATTCATAGCACGTACAGTAAATTTTTGGTTTGAACTGCCCTGTAAACGAGCCTGTCTCGGTGGGCAGAAGCACAAGGAACTGGTCCCCAAACATGACTGAGTTGGATGTCACTGGATAGTGCAAAGATGCCCCAGTGACAGCATGAAGTAAAATTTCCGCACTGATGAATGACACAAATTATTATCCTATTTTCCAGAGGTACTAAATTATAACGCTGTTGGGTATTTGCCCTGTGTGGTGCCATGTATTTATTCTTTTATTCCAAGTCAGATAGTGTAGTTATTGCAGATGAGTGAGAAGTCTTTAAGCGCCAGAGGCTAAAGAGATTTTGCCTCCAGATAAAATACAGGAATTATTTAAGAACGGAAAAGTATTGTAAATTTAATAACAATCATGAATAAATTAAAATAGCCTAATTAAAAATTATTAAAATGATAGGTTCTATAAAAAAGCCTGACTGTGGAAAATGTTCTGGTCATATGGAAGCATTTAACTTCCCATCCTGGTGACCGCCTTACAGATGATATCTATTTTTTGTTGTTGTTGTTGTTGTGCTAGCATGGTGACTTTGTTTTGCATCTTCTCTCATGAAATGCCGCAGTTATGTAGTTCAGTTTGAATTATGTACGTATTATACTCCATTGCTTCACGGTTCTCTTTACGGCAGTCAACGACAATCACAAACAAGGAGTAACAAACAAAAACCCCACGGCTGTCTTCTGTTTGTCAGGACCTTTCTCCCTGAATGGCCACAGATGCCATTCAGGAATTTGCTCCTGTTGTCTCATGCAAATATTCCTCCATTAATCATAATTATCTGCTCCAAACTCTTTTTTGACTTCACCTCTTCTAGGAGCTTATTTGCTCTCTCTTGCTGAGACATAGAGCTTCACTCTGCGTTGGATTCATTACTCAGAACTCTTTACTACTCTGGCAATAAGAGCTAAATGATGTATTGTTGATCATGCAGCATAATAAAGTCCAGCTGTTTGGTAGCTGAAACCCAGAGTGAGTTGTGGTTCTTTCTATACCAATGTATTCGGCCATTTCCTATAAATTGCATCTCACATTATCCTACAATTTATTTGCCTTCTATCATGCGTTCCTCATGTATCTACCGTTTACTCACATTCTGCCATCACACGTATTACATATTCTTGCCCAGTTACTAAAGCTCTCGTCCGTGAAAGCGCCCACATACCATCTGTGAATCAGCTGAATTTGATGTTCCTTTCCTAATGGTAGGGTGCAGCCGGCAGTAGCTAGACCGTAACCTTCCCGCTTTCTTGTACTTGGTCCAATGTTAGAAGCAGAATCATCTTGTCTTTCACATGCAAATAGGTTTTACCTATCCATAGTTGCAAATTAAGTGGTTCATCTCAGGCTCAAGGTAACCTACGAACAACATTTATAAAGGCAGGGCAGAAATGCGATGCTTGAACATGTAGCTAAAAAGTTACTGCTGGCAGTCAGGGTTTTAAAATGGTTTAAGTGGTTGCATAAGTTTAAAACTTCATGGCTTTTCGTTTGTTAATTTATTTTTGTGTGCTGACATGTTAGGTGTTTTTCTTGATTTTTTTTTTTTCCCCTGAACTTTTTCTCATTATAGAATTTCCAGGAACCTCCACTGGAAAGAAATACATATCCACATGTGTAATGTATAAATATTTATATGTATATCAATAAGTACTTTCTATGGAGGAACATTCCTGAAGAAAACAGAAAACAGCAAATAGACAAACAAAACCCCAGAAAAGGAAAAGACATATTAAAAGATTAAATACAAGAAACCTGGATGGTATTTTTAAAAGATATGATGTGATCTCTACTTAGCCAGAAAGCTGAAAGAAGAAACACTTGTACTTCAGACAATGAAAGCAGAAGAGTTCCAAATACATAAACCTCAGCAGATTTAAAATATACAGAAATCTCACATTCTGTAGAAATCCACAGCGAGGAAGAACCTACTGAAGTGAGGGAATGATCTTTCTGTTGTCTCAAGGACAAGAGACTGTCTTCAACACGACCCTCCGCTGCTCATGCAGATGAGCCTGGGCCCTCTGTAGGACAAGCCCGCTCTCCCGAAGGGCTCGCATTTGCACCAGCTCTCCATGAGACGAATGCATACAAGTGGACAGGGCTGTGCAAGAGACGACTAAGAAATACATTTACCGTAAGATAGCGTCCTCCGTGGTAATTGCAGTTCTGTCTTCTAGGAAGAATCTAGGTACACCTGCTGGCAAAAGTGTATGCAGACTCATAAAAGTGTATATCACTGATGAATAATTCTCTCCTACAATACTTACTCCATCAAATTAAAAGTAAATATTTTATGCTAAGGAATAGAATATTCTTAAGCTGATCATTTTGCTTATATACCAGGAATTCTGCTCCTTGGGGTTGTTTTTTATATTATTATTTGTTACTAGTTTCACCATTGGTATTTTAAAAAGTCGTATATTAACATATGTGCTATTAAATGATTCCATATATACACCCAAAATATAGTCATTTATGTAATGTATGTAGTACTTAGTACTGGCACTAACTTCTCTGTCTAGAGTCCATTCCACCTTTACTGGAAAAAAAGCCCTACAAAACTATAATGTTTTAACTCTTTAACCCCTTTTTGATAAGTATTTAATCCCATTATAATACAATTTTCCTGGAAAAAATAGAGTGACTAATATTTTGTTACAATAACTCCCTAATGCCATATTCCCTAACAAAACTCTTAGTTCATAATTCCTCTGAAACAATCGCAGTCTTCCAATATGTACGTGTACTACCCAACTGGGGCACATTTTTTATTTTGGCTGGATTCCTTTCTTTTCTTTCTTTCAGTTCTTGAGGCAGAGAGGTGGAAGGCTGACAAGAAACCAACTATAAATCATTCATTTTCGAAATTATGTTTTGACCAATCTCTGGAACCGAGGAAATTATTATTGCAGGCTTTGGATGAGGTCTAAATTATGCCCCAGGCTATGGTTCCCTCAGAGACCATACAACACCTGAAAACTGCACATTCCTGCCATTATTTTCTTATCCCACCTTTTCCAGTATTCCCAGGTGGAAGGTGATAGTCTGAAGGACAGGAAGGGCAGGAGATATGATCGGAATTTAGACTTTGATTTTAGAGGAATCATTAGGTTCTGTGTTTGCTCCAGTCCTGTTAATAAAGCCACAGAAATTTCTAAGTAATTTCTAAAATATCCACAACAGGGAATTTAACTGGTTTTTTTCAGTAGATATTTTTCTAGCACATCTGGAAGATCATGTCAAAGGAGATTCCTTCTCCCTCTTCTCTTGGCACAAGTTGCTCTGGGACAGGATTGCCTCGAACAAGAGCAGTCGGGCAGGGAAGCCGTAAGGAAAGCAGTGACTTGTGCTGTTATTGACCTTTGGAAACCTGCGCCTCTGGAAACCCGGTACCAAAGCCTATAGCAGCAAAAATTAGGCTGCACAAGGAGCTTTAAAAAAAACAAATGAGCTGAATCCTATCACATCCAGGAGGAAGAGATAAGTGGTGGTTTAGCCACTGAGGTACCTCCACAGTAAGATAGGAACTTATGGGGTAAGGGAAAATGATTCCCACCCATGACCTAGGCTAGTGCAAGCGAGCCCTTTGGTTGTGAGAAGTGTGCTTTCTGTTATTTCATTGTATATTGACCCCCTTTTTTCAGGTAGTGACAGTGGCTGTGCTGAAATGCCTGCCTGAGCCTGTTCAATAGATGTGAAACAGCTTTATTAAAGTAGATGCCAGGTTTTGCCAGGTGTGGAGGCAGCAGCTGCTTCCTCAGGCAGACCCCCCGCTACTCCTCCCAGCTCCTGTTAACCACTCTTAGCCTGAGTTACTCTGATTTTAATTTCCAGCTGCTGGATTTTGTTATGCCTATGATTTTCATAGTGTGGAAACATTTAGTAAAAGAGGTCTTTCTCTGCATACGTACTTACAGATAATCATAAATTACCTTCCTGTCTCTTCCTGAAGCAGATTAAGTAGACTGAGCTCATGTGATCTCCGTCTGCGAGGCATATGTTTAAGAATACAAGACAGCTTTATACAATTTCTCAGAAATACCTCCAATTTTTTAAAAGGTCAGACACCAGAACTGGGCATGGTGTTGCAGTAATGGCCTACTGATGTTTTGTGCAGGTATGTCCTGCTTCCTTCCCCACTCTTGCACTCGCATCACTCATAGCACTCCCATGAGATGCTTTAGCTGAGATGGAACAACCTATTAGTAAGTGTATTGAACAGATTGGAGCTGTACTACAACGAGCTGAATGGAATATCTGATTTAATGATTAGTTTTATACTAATGCATTTATTCACAAGCAGTACAGCCATGGTAGTACAGAGGTACTGAAGTCCTTCCCTCCTCCCTCGTGCACACAACACGCTAACATTGGTGCTGCCCTGTTGAATTCAGGTAATGCACGGAGGTGGGGACGCTCTATTTGGTGCCTATCATGCGTTTGCGTTTTGCTTGCTCAGTGGGCAATTTAAACCCCTGTTTGAATCCTGGCTACCTAAAAGTGGTGTTATTTGGGGTTGGAGGAGGGAGGGTTGTGGCTGGAAGCTGTCTACTCTAAAGTGGAAGCAAGCATTTCTCTTGCAAACGAATAGGATAAGTGAACTGGTTGCGTTCCTTTCATCTAACTCATCTAACTCTGCTGCTCACCACTTCCTGCGAGAGATGTAATTACTTTGATTCTTGCTTCAGGCCACTACTGCCCTTTCAGTGCTACTCTGCAGCTGCTGAACTCCTACGGCTGAACTCCTACTCCTGCCCTATTATAATTCTTTTTTTTTTTTTTTTTCAAACACCAGCAATAACTAGATTATTATGTTAACACTGATTTCATCTGATGGGCAACTCAGTCTGAAACACAGAAGCTCTGTAAGTCTTGTAGCCACATTGGATATATATGTAATGACTTAGGTTTGTCTTATATTTACTACCTGTCAAAATGCAGGTGATGGCGACAGGAAAAGCTATTATTTTTCCTATATCTCTAAAGTTTGGAAAGGTTTATACAGGTTTTTTTCATAAATTATCCACTAACTGATAATGCCACATGCAGAAAGGTCCAATATTTATCTTTATAATGTATTCTGAAGCTTAATATAGCTTGCAAGGATATGTGAAGCCAACAAGGCAACCTGAATTAAAGGAAAGAAATTTTAGGTTGCATATCGCAAACCCACACTTAATTGTGAAAATTCCTAGCTTGCTTTAAACTTCAGTGCCTCTTATAATCAGGATGATTAATGATTTTGCATACAGTGTCCTTTACAACTCAGCAAAGAGAGGAGTTTTACTCACAGGATTCATGCATATGGACACAGCTACTCTTTCCATGGGCAAACCAGTTTTGCATGCAAATATTATTCTGTATATGCTCATGTTTATATCCCTCATGAGTTGAGGTCAGAGAGAATTATTCATGAAAGCTGTTTTAGGTGGCTTTAAGCTTATCTCTTTCCCTTAACTATTCAAGGAACTTGGGTCTTCTGAAAGACACTTAAATTAACTTTCAAAAGTAGCTTAAAGTAGATAAACATCCCGGCTGTCGAATTTATTTATGAATGCATAGTTTTCCAGTGACATGTGGAAATTTTTTTGTGATCTGGAAGTTATACTATCTACACAACCTCAAATTTCAGGATAATCAGTAATAGTTTTACGGTTTGAATGAACTTTTTAATGTTAATTGAGATTACGTGCTGCTGAAAATGATGCAAGCATTTAGGAACACCTTGTTCAATATATTCTGGCTGCTCCACAAACACACTATTCGCATGGAGCAATCAATAACCCAGGTAAATGTTTAATTCACTTTCCATAACTGAAAGAGGGCAAAGCAGGCAGTGCTTCTCAAAAAAACCTCAACACAGAGACATGAAAATAGACAGGCCCAGTTGCTATAAATCAAACATAACCTCAGGAAGGCAGACAGCACATTGCCTAGAGGCAGGGCACTTCTGTTCTGTTCCAATCTTTTACCTCGCCTGAGGCAAGTCACTTCATTTGCTTTGCTTCATTTCCCATACGCAAAACACTGTAAACATGGGCTGTCTGTGTGAGTTAAGTCCTAGGCATGCGACACAGGTGTAGAGGTTAGGAGGAGGCTTGTGTGTACTGCTGTGAGCCCTTTGTCCTGGACTGAGGCTTCAAAGAGCACAACCGCTCTCGCAGTATGGGCATGAACATAGGGATCTTCACCGAGAGTGCTTCAAGGTCAGTATATGAGATGTGCTAGATGAAAGCTACATACAGTTACCCTTAACCTCTGCATTCTGGAAGAAGTGGATTAATCCTTCGGTTTCCAGTGCAACAGCCATGGGTTAGTTCTACTGGCAAAACACCCAAAGCATTTTAAACAACTTTTAACGCTCAGCTAAGTTATCCCCTCCTTATCTGACTCGCAAATAACTGACCTGGTAAACTTTTAATTTGGTCCCTTTTGGTGCAAAAGAATATATGTTCTTTAAAATTTTGTCAAGTGTCCTCCAGACACAAATGAATACAGGGTGTTGCCTAACGACTGAGTAGGAACGGCTTCCTAAAATGTAGCTGATGTGTCATATATGAAGTATATTGCTTTAAACTCAGTTATAGTCTCAGTCTCACTTTTTATATTCCTTTTTTTTAAAAAAAAAAAGCAAAGTGTTTTTACTTATTGAAAGTATACTGGTGATGTGAAGCAATCAGTAGACATCACCAGTCATATTTATAAAAGTACCTGTCTAATCATCTTTGCTTCCCAGTGTATTTACTGTAAAGAAATATATTTAATTTAAAAAGAGCAATGAACTTGTGCAATCACTATATACAGTAAGACGTTGATCCTGCTCAGTACTACATTGCTATTAGGCTCTTGCTGAATGCAATAACTAACGCAAGGCTGACATATAGCAGCGGAAGAAAATGTTTTTATTTCAGAGGAATCTGTACAACTTTCAATTTCCAAATGATTAGAGCAAAGATGCTCACTGTAAGAAATTGACACCATTAGTCATACATTTTATTTGATTGCTTTTCTTAATAAGTCTCTTCGTAGTGCTTGGATTTCCTTTTTCTAGTGAAAGTAGAGATAATTTAGGCTTAGACGTGATTTGATGTAGTTGCTGTTCACAAACATACCGATATTAATCCACCAAAATCTTATTTATTGTAGCTGACAAACCAGGCAGAAGAAATCTGTAATGAAAAACAGTGTGAAATTTTATGACTGTGAAATCCTCTCATAAAAATTTAAAGGCCACAAAGTACAAGGGTCAATCGGTGTCATCAATTTTATCTTCATCTGCTGCATTGTATTAGTTAGTGTTAGTAGGAAAGTCTAGCATCTTCTGACCCAAAATGAGCAGAATGAGTAGGCAACATAAATCTTTCCCTATCTATCCATGAACTATAAGCCGTCGCTCCCTTTTGTATAGATATACACATGCATACACATAGGCATATACAAGTATCACAAAGTTTTCTCACTTAGAAATCTCCAAACCTGTCACTTCAGCAAATTCAGAGCCAATAAAAGCATCTTTTTAATTCCTTCCAAAATCACGTTTGATTTTGGACCAACAGTCACAGCCTTCACCCAAAACCTGGCTCCTGCATCTGTCAAAAAAAACCCGACCTGTCGGGCAACATTCACCCACAACTCGGTCATCAGATCTGCTGTAGATCTTAATGGTGAGAGAAGAAGGAATGCTCTGAGCCAGTTATGGTCCAGGAGGACTGCATCCTGCCTGCCTAGATGTAAAAGTTCCTGCAGTGAATAAGCCAGTGTGTTACCTACAGCAGCCACCAGCTCCGTTACCCTGGCTGCTTCCCAGGAGTCTGCAGAAAGCCAAGGTCTGGCAGTCCTGGGCAGGAGAGGGTGAGGGTGAATTGCTTTTTTTTGCCTCTCTTGACTTCAGACGTTGTGGTTATTGAAGCGTTTGTGCTGGGCGTGTATAGGAGGTGATGTGAAAGCCACCCCCGCAGGTTTAGCCTCAGCCTGTCAAGTTGCTTAGACACCTCAAGCAGTAGTGTCCAATGTCTGCAGAATTTTTATGATGAAAAAAGGATTTGATTGCTCCTCTGTTGAGCTGGAAAGAAAATGTTTGCCTTTTCTTTTTGTTTCAGTAATGTCTCTGATTACTGCTGGAAAGCTTTTTGCAAAGGCAAACTGTTCATTTGAAAAATGAAACGCAACAATCTATCTTCTGTTTCTTTTAATAATTTTCGGGAGGAAAATTATTTTTATCTTTGCATATTAATGTGAAGTTCATCCCAGTCTTGCAATCCACCAGTCTTACAGACTTTTTAACTTCACTCAAATTCCATTCTAAGAACTGAAATGGTTTTTAATTGCTGGGACAGCTTCAGGCACATCTGTTGAAAAGAAGTGGGAGGAAAAGAAAGAGAAAACTTGCCAGCTTTTGTGGGGTATTATGCTATCACGTGGCATGTAGGTCCACAAACTCTACACATCTTAGGACAATAAGCATGCATAGAGAGGTTTGCTGAAATCTGAAGCAACAAAACAGTTAAGTCACATTATGACTTCAAGCTTCAGCAAGTTACACAAACATTCCCATAATTTCTTTGTTGTCCCGCAAAAAAAAGACCAGCACATCATGCCTCTACCACTTCTTTATTGCCAGGATACCACATCCCACTCAGAGGTCACAGCTTGCACTCCTTATGATTAAATTGCCTGACATGTATGAGTTAGAGTCTTTACGAGTCATTTGTTTCTAAGCACATGCGTTTTATAGGTTCCTCATCATTTGCTGCTGATCATTATGCAATTGATTATCTAAATACATAATCAGTTGGGTTTCAACAATTTACAATGGCCAATCAATCACATCTGTGAAAAGTTAGCAATTCTGTTTAAGGCTTAATAGGATTTAGGTTTTAATATCTTTTAAGAAGGAAAAGACTGTTCAGATTCTATTTTGGGCTGAAAAAAAATACTGCACAGCCAATATACACCTCCTCACTTATGATAAATTTTAATGATGCCGTGTACACATATAGTAAACAATGAAAAATGTGGGTAACAGCTTCTTGCTCAGACTTTTGACTCACAGTAAGATCAGAGGGACAAGGGTTTCAAGAACATGTCTGGATGAATGTTCAAAAACTAGCCAAAACATTCAAAGGATATTGTTATCTTTTGGAAGATAGCCGAGCAATTTAAAGATTCATATTATTACAGTTTTTGCCAGGTTTTGATAAAATTTGAACATGCAAGCTTTCAGCTGAATTTGATTTTGTTTAGAATTAATTGAGAACTATAGCCTGTTGTGAAACCTAGTGGATCCAAAACAGTATAGATGAAAGAGGAGCACTTTGCTACAGTTATCAAATCTACCTCTAGGTTTGATTTGTAAACTCTTGAGAACAAAAACTGTGTTTTGTCTTTCTGTTTGTGTATAACAGAGCCCATGTTCATAACTAGACTTGTAGATACAACTGAACAGAAATAAAGAGATATTACTAAAGCCAAGATGAATAAATACAATAGAAAGACCAGAAATAAAGTATTAAGTCCACCCTGAATGTTACACACCCCCATGCTCCATATGATTTCCTTTAAACTCTTGCTCAGGGATAGGCAGTGGGGTTTTGTGGATTTTCTTCCCTCAGACCCACCTCCTTCTCACTTCAGATTGCCCTCATAATGTGACTGTCACTGACATTTTCAGTATCAAATCTTCCACCAGCATTTGCCTTACAAAAACTTCCATTACAATGGGTTGCAAGATACTGATGGGTTGACTGGGAAAAACTGACCTGTCTGAAAAGTAACATTTTTGTGGAAAATGTCAATTTTCTAACTTCCACTGGAAAAGTAAATGCAATTAACACAACTATGGTAGTTTCATTCTTTCAGTACTTGGAAGAAAAGAGGAAAAATATTTAATCTCAAAAAAATTCAATTTCTGAGCCTTTATTTCCCTTCTCTTCCCTTGGGATATCCAGCAGAGCTGTAATTAAAATTTCCACTCAGACTTGGAGCAGTGAAAGTTCAGAAATTCAGGGCGTGAACTTGGTATTAGTGTGCTTAGCCAGATTTTCTCACTTCAAGCCAGCATGGCTGTACAAAGGCTTCAGAGCCTTTCAGAGAGCTCAAGTCGTTCTTCCCCATTATGGCCACAACACACAACGTGTGACAGGTTGTTCTGGCACAGTGGCTACAAGATAATTCAACCCCAGCTGTAGGATGAAACAAACCAGACTACTGAAACTGATATTAGTGAGGTCCAGTCTTGGTGCCCAACCTGGAGCCACGTTCCAAGAACTCCTCATTCTCTCAGTACCTGAGGAACAAAGTTTCTGTCTCATGACCTTCATTCATGCAGATTCTGCTGTAGGATGGGGAAATGCAGCAATCCCTGCACTACGGCCCGTCCATGCCTCACCGTTTCCCTACTGGGAGTAGTAACGTGTGAAGCATGGGGGGTGGAACCAAGCTTTGTGGAGAAGCATAAAGAGGAATTCCCCCTGCCCTGTGCAAAGCCATCTATCCACATGCATCTGTAAACATGTTGGAGTATTGATTCTGATCAAATCAGCAAAGCTGGCAAGGGTGCTGTATACATTCACAGTGCAGCTGACATTTCCAAGTTAGCATACTGGAGCACATCTGTGGCCACCAGCTAAACTCCCACCCAGTCGCTCAGTCACTCCCTCTCCCGAGTGGGCCAGGGAAAGAACATAGGATGAGAAATAAGAACAAAAAAGACCGTGGATCAAGATAAAGACAGGGAGATCATTTACCAATAACTGTTGTAGGCAAAACAGACTCAACTTGGGGAAAATTAATTTAATTTATTGCCAATTAAAATGAATTTGGTAGTGAGAAACAAAAAGACATACGTATCTGCTTGGGCTGCAGGGAATTACCTGCTCCACCATCATGTCCCCCACAGGCGGCAGGGGAATCTCTGCTCCGGCTCCTGGAGCACCTCCTCCCCATCTCTGTCTCTGACCTTGGTGCCTGCAGGGCTGTTTGCCACTTTTTTCCTTGTCCTCCTCTGCCTGACCAGTGTTTTCTGCTCTTTCTTAAATACCTTTTCCCATCGGTGCCATCAGGTTGGCTGATGGGCTCGGCTGTGTCCTGCGGTGAGACTGTTGCGGAACCAGCAGGAATCGGCTGTGTCCAGCATGAGGCAGCCCCAGAGCTCTCCTCACAGAGGCTTCCCTGCAGCCCCACCCCGCCAACACCTTGCCATGGACATTAATTAATGGTTAATTAATTAATTTCTACTGATTATTGCTCACTGCCGGTGGGTGATAGGTTCATGGAAGTTGCCAGATCCCTCTTTAAAGATTTCATCCTTAGCCATATATCCAAAGTTGCTCAACCAGAGCCAAATATTATTCGCAGTGCCAAGAAAGAAATTCTACTGCTCTTGTATAGAAATCAGAAATAAGCAGCCATGATTCTAGATAAAAAAAAAAAAAAAAAAAAAATTTCTCTAAGTTGAGCTTGTGGTGAAACACACATTTTTTTCTGAAGCCTAAAGGAAAAGGACTATTGTTTCTAGTGTCGTCAGTTCATACCTCCTGGGAAGAAGATGAGGGAAAATACTGCTCTGTTTTCTAAAAGATGAACCTGTAGCCTGCGTGCTCTGGAGAGGAAATACTCCTCTTACTCTGCTTGATCATTAATCTACCAGGGGTCATTACAACTGCACAGAGTCCCAACTAGAGTTTATCGGCTCTGCTCTGTTTGTCAACTTGGTGGGTGTTTTGCACAAAAATTCCTAGCCACTGTATTCAGGAAGGACAAGTCCTCCTAAAACCCATTTGTCTGTACAATGAACAGAACCTAAATCATATTCTCCCTTAAAAAAGCATGATCTGACTCATTGCAACCTTCAGATAGGATTCCTGGAGGCTGCTTTATAACGGTTGTGTGGAAGAAAAGTACTTTATTTGATGTATAGGAGATGACTGGTTTCACTAGATTTATTCAAGACAGGATGTAAAAAATTGAGTAAAAACAATAACTTAAGTTTCTGGTGTGGAACCAAACATGTGTCATTTGGTCTGCCTTAAAGCTCTTAAGAGATGCACAGGTATTGGAGCATTTGAATGGTTTATCGACAAGGAAGCAAACAGGAATCAATTCTGTTGAGGTTGCTTGACCATAGTATATCAATTGCAGTATATTTTCTGCATTCCTTAGAGATGGATATTGCAGGGGAAAGAAGAAAACCCACACAACTGGTTGTTATGGGGTTCCTTGGTGAGAACAACTAAACTATAGCTTAATACCTTCACTTGTAAGACTTTGAAACAGGCTTATAATTTTCTAAAGCTTAAACTGTTCAGGATAATGTTTCCTCTGTCGGATGCCTCCTTCACAGTACATGCAATTCTGAAAGTTTCAAACAATACAGTTCAACCTTCTCTTATAACATGATTGGGAGGAGTGGAAGATTTGTTAAAGAAAGTGTTTACTGTCCAATCACATAGAAATAATAGTGCTTCCAATCTTTGAAATAGGGCCAGGAGTTTGAAAGGCGTCCAGTGGTCAAGGGAAGTGGTAAAGATCCTTATAATTTTATAAATATGTATATATGTAAATACATATTTGAAAATTAAATATTGTACATGCTCAAAGTAAGATTTAGGAGTTTGGTAATATGTACAGACCATTCTTTCTACTCTGGATAACATCTTATATCATGTAGATACTGATAAGGCACAATTCCTTCTATCTACTACCTTACTACAAAGCTGAGAGGCTCTGTCAGTCCAAGGATTACTTCTGTTGCAACTTCCCTTCATCATGAGAATCACTGAAATTCAGAATTAATAGTTTATTTGCAACATCGATACTCAAGAAGCGTGGAGGGAGGAAAAAACAACAAAAACATTGACTGGCTTACTCAGAAGTGAGGAACAGAAGGGTGAAGGGGGTTGTACAGAGGTATAGAGAAAATATGAGTGAAGTGAAACCAGTGAGAAAAATAACCAAGTGTTACAATGACGTGCAGAATGATTAACAAAAAAGGGAAATTATAACAAGAATACGTGTAGCCAGAAAAAGGTATTGAAAATTATGGGAATGGAAGAAGAGAGAGACATTGTCATGACCAGCAAAAACTATAAACACAGGAGTGATAGGAATTGATTTGTTGGGAGAAACTCCAGATTTCTTTTCCTTAGCATTCATTTTTTTGCCAGCCAACATCACTAAATCCCACCATCAAGCTATATTTTTCTTCTTTTTCTAATCATTGACCATGTGGTGGAGGACGACCTCCTACAGCTGTCTGTCACTGAGGCAGCTGAAGTGACAGGTGTTTGTTCTATGGATGTGAGGTCTCCAGTCTGTCCACTGGCCCAAACTGGAACCCTTCTGATGCCATGTGATGCAATACCACACAAAACCCCCATTTTCACATATCTCATGATGAAAAACTCTTCCACAAGATATTCTCCAAGGCTGCAAATCCAGCCACATGAAGTTTACTGAATGCCTTTCATCTAACCCACTGGAGTGCCCACATTATTGCAGTCTCCCAGCAAAACTCCGTGATGTTTTTCTCACAAGATATTTGCTTCTCTTAGCTCATAAACTGGAAGGTAATCATGTCATAGATTGTTATTACATAGTTTTTACCTCATCATGTGTGATACTTCAGGACTCACTTCCAGAATAGCAACAAAAATACTATATGATTTTCCCAGCAATCATCTTTAAGACATTTATCCTCTCTAAGATTGATTCACTTTATTTGTACCCTCCCTTTCCTTCCTCTATGCACTACTGGCTCTTCTTCAAGTTTCTCACAAGTCCTTCAGTATGGATAAGGAGAAATAATTGCAAGTTGTTGAATTACTGTGGCCTACACAGTTACTCAAGTCACTTAAATTATGTTAACTGAGCCAACAGCCTTTTCTAGTTTACTGAATAAATAAATAATAATAAAAAACCAACCCTGTATTACCATAGCGGCTCATGGATTATAAGCTAATACACTGCTTGTGGTTGAGATGAGCTTGGTTTACACAGTTTTGTTGCTCAGCTGGACATGACTCCTAACTCATTTAGAAAGCAGAATTCTGTTACTTTAGGTCATCTGTCTGTCTCTCCTCACATTTCAATCTCTGATGAAGAACAGGTTAAGGGACAGAAGATCTCTCTGCAATTACTGCTTTCTTCCCTAAATTCTGCAAAATTTTGTAGCTGTTCAAACAAAAGATCCATCAAGTTGTATGTTTTGATCTGTATTTTTTTAAAATCAGTTCATTACAATGACAAGATTACATTTTTAAAAATTAAAATAGGACAGAGTTTCTGTAAAAGCAAAAAGTATCACTTGGTCAGCTGCTGGTTCACACATGCTTTGTCACAGTTTTATTTTTAACAGGTTCAGGCATTTCCTCTCTCATCTAGACTTTCTATGGCTCTCATTTTTGCCACCTGTGATCTCTCCATCTGCCCTGCTGCTGCTGCTGCTGTTGCTGCTCTAACAGCTCTTGTTCTCTGTGATGCTGAGAAGTGAACTCAAAGCAAATGTAGAGCCCACATCCCTAATCAGGGACATCAAACAGGCAGCCCTGAGCAGACCCACATGAGTCTGACCCTCTTTGTCTCCAAGTCACCTTTCTTCCCTTTGGGCAGTGAAACTCAGCTTGACTTCCATATCTGGCCTCTCTCTGGGTGCGTAACTGATATTTATTACCTTGTTAAAGGATAGACACAATGGAAAGGAGAGGGAGTTACACTCTGTGCCGAATAATAGATTTTTATATCCTATCAACTGAAAGTCTTAATGTGCTCAAGAGGGGAGACATGATAACCTGCATCTTGGAATAACAACAAAAACAAAAACAAAAACAAAAACAAAAAAAACAAAAAAAGAAACTGCAAATCTGATGGCAAGAATTGTTCTCATTAACAAGGGATAGTTCCATGTAAATGAAGACCGCCACACGTAGTGTCTATAAAAACATGAGAAAAAAAGATTTACTGAGGTCTTTACTAGCCTGTTAATCTGATCTCAGCAGCATGGCTGTTGTTTGGAAATAACCTGGAAGAACAGACATTTGACCAAACTCTGCTTCATTCAGTAATACCATTCTAATGCTCGTAGCAGCATATCTGCCCATTTGGAATTTTTTAGTACAAAGTTTAATTGTGTTGATTAAATCAATCTAACAGAAAAAAATTCAGCCTAGTTTACTGACAATAAACCATGTGATATTAAGTATCTTTCTTCAATACCTGATCCCTTATTAAAAAAAAAAAAAAGAAAAAAAAAGGTATATCTAACCTCCCAGAAGACCTAACTTTACCAAAACCCACTAGTTCTTGTCATGGTTTTAGCTGGGATAGAGTTAATTTACTTCACTCTAGCTGGCATAGTGCTGTGCTTTGAACTTAGCATGGAAAAAAAAACGTTGAGATAACACAGCAATGGTTTGGTGGTTGCTGGGCACTGCTTGTACTAGTCAGGGACTTTTCCAGCCCCTCATGCTCTGCCGGGTGAGCAAGAAGCCGGGAGGGGAGGGGGCACAGCCAAGAGAGAGGATTCAAACTGACCAAAGGGATATTCCATATCATGTAACGTCATGCCCAGTGTGTTACCTGGGGGGGGCTGGCCGGGGGAGGGGGGAGCAATCGCGGCTCGGGGGCGGGCAGTGTCAGTCGGCGGGTGGTGAGCGGCTGTATCGTTCGTGTTTCTGTGGGGTTTTTTTCCCTTTTTTTCCTTTTTTTTTCCTTTTCCATTTTATTTTATTAACATTATTGTCATTATTATCATAATCATTATTATTATTATTATTTTATTGTAATTATTAAACTGTGCTTATCTCAACCCACAAGTTCTTTTGCTCTTCCAATTCTCTTCCCCATCCCACAGGGGTGGGGGAGGAGTGAGCGAGCGGCTGCGGGGTGTTCAGTTGCCAGCTGAGGCTGAACCACGACATTCTCTTTCTAATGTCATCAGATCAGGAACTAGAGCTTTGTTCTGAAGAAAACCAGCCTATAGGCCCAACTCAGAGCCCCAGTCGTTGAGCAGGATATACAGCCCTATGAGCAACCATGCAGTACTGGCAGAACATTAAATTGCTATAAATAACTTGTACTACAAACAGGAATGCCTCCGTCAACAGGGTGAGACTCTAGCTTTTATTAAGGTATATAAAAAGCAAACACCATAACTCATTTTTACATAAAATTTGATCAGTTTAGCTTAGAAATAGCATAATATAGGTGTGTCTGATAAAAACAAAAAAGTGCTAGACTTGATGGAGGCAATCTCTTGGTCCTGCATACTTTTCTTATGATGGCAGGTGAACTGCTACCAGTCTGAATTTTCATTTCTGTAAGGTAAGATTTAAAAGTCTATTGTTTTTCCAGTGGTTAACCAAGGTGCCCCACAATGTATCTCCACAGTAATGTTTTCCTTCTCTTTTTTTTCTTGGTTTTGTCCTCATAATCATTGGAAAATGACTGAAAAAGTAGATGTGCCATGGGAACAGAATCCTGGTTTTTATGCTATTCCAACACCTTAATCAAGAAATTATTTTGCTGCCTAACACACTGCGATTCTGCTCTTAAAAACCAACTCATTTTTGCTGGTAGAGTAGGTGTGTACGAGTTCATCTTTGCTTGATCTCTCTCTAAGATGGCCTGTCTCCAATAAGCACAAAGCCTCACCAGCTGTAAGAATTGACGACCATGGTGTGATATTATTCAACAAATCCCTGTTCACCCTGAGTAAGAAAGTCTTTAAAGAATACAGGATTCTATTATAAGCACAAATAATTAAGCTTATTTACATTGGCCTCACAGAAATAGTGCATAGGTTTGTTCAAAGTACAAGCTGGGGTCTCTTCTAGTAATTTTCAGATACTATGTCCTTTGTACACCTATCAAAAATTTGAGTACCTTTTTCAGCTCCCAGAAGCGGTGAGAGGTTTCTTCAAAGCAAATAATACCCTACAGATAAACAGGTAAAGCAGGACACAAGCAATTTCTGTTTTTCTTTGTGACACCATCGAATTTAAAGCAGTTCAAGGCTTTAACTTGTATGAAAAGCTTTTGAACTGTACTGTAAATTCATTCTTATGTTGCAGATCTTGAGCAGTTCTGTGTAAGGACTTAAACAATGAGATTTCTATCACCTGCTTTAGCCATATAAATGTATTGATGTCTTAGCGCAAGGTAATCTGTTAGGCTTTGAAATGTCCAACTTAGGGACCTAAAGAAGAGAGTTTCCTTCCAGATATCTTAAGATCTGTCTTTCTTGACACTAGAAGAAGCCTAGATTATTAAATTATAGTGGATCCTAAATTTTATCCACCTAAATTGAGAGGAATTCCAGAGGTCACCCAAGGCAGACCAGTTATTTCAGTTCATGTATTTTTTAGAGCAAATCAATGGTTTTTACTTTGTCACCTGTGAAACACTGGAGCTTTTTCAGGGTCTATGAGATGTTAAGAAGAAAAAGAAGCCGCCTATCTCTAAACTCGTACAAGGAACTAGAACCTTCTTGGGAAGTCTTTGAGAGTTCAAAATCTAAAAAAGTGTTATACCTTCTATATTACCAAGACACCAAGCCTTAGTGTCATTATTCTGGCAAATGAGTCAGTCACTTACTATTTGCTCTCCAATTTCTGTGTCTTTAAAATATCACAGAAAGACTTGACAAGAATCCAAAATATTTGACAGCAGAGAGCATAAATACCTGTTCTTGTTGGTGTTCTTTAAAGTTGTTTTCACTTTTTAAAACTGAAAACTCCTTAATATTATGCCCCATCTAAATAACTAGTGGTCTTTCAGAGTTCTTTGCTTTTAATTAGTTTTCTGAAAGGTATTGTCATTGATTTGCTTTTTGCGACACAAGCATAAAATTATTTAATTTGGCTGGTGGGTGAAGAGAGAACATAAAGGCATTTCATAAGTCAAAGCATTTCTATTTGATTCAGAAGATACTGTTTATAGCTCTTACCTTGAAACAACAAAATACTTAAAATTCAAAACTTATGCTTCAGAATGGGTTTGGGAATTCATTTCGTTATCTTCGATCCTTGTTGTTAAAGCAATCTCGGAATTGAGAAACACATTAGCTTAACACTAGGGAAATGCATATATCTGCTAAAAGCTGAAAGACAGCAAAAGGCTAGAGAGATAATGAATTCACAAAAGTGGGTTTTTTTCAACTATATCTCAAAGTTATTTGGTACTTTGAGAAAGTAACCCTTACCATTGGCCCAGCTCACAGATTAACTAACCAACAGACCAGTTTATTTTATGTGCAAACCTGTCTGTCATCCACTTTCTGGTACATGCTTCATAACAGAACAAAAGGGGACTCGAAACAACTGTTTAATACTATTTTATCTATGCTAGTTGTCACATAGCTGGGAACACGGGAGGGAAAAGGCACTGAGAGTCTACATTATTTTTTAAAGACTTGTGGCTTTGACACCAAGAACTTGATAATTAATTTTTAACACTGTACAGGAGTGGGAATCATACTACAACTTTTATTCAAAGGGTCTAATAATACACATTGGATTCAGTGTTGAAAACTGGTCACAGCCCTTCCTTTTGTCTGTTGGATATCACTGAAGCCACAACTAAATGAGAAAAAAAACCAACAAAACCACCTTCAGTTTGATAGTGTGAGGTGCCAAATTTTAATTTCTTTGGTATTTTGTGTCCTTTCAGATTATCAGTGTGTATTTGACTTGGTGATTTGTCTGTAATGACACTGCCAGTCGAACTTTTTCTCTGTAATAGTCAACTTTTACTATATATAATGCACCAGAAGTTCAGATTATACTGGTATGAATCTTGTATAATTTTTGGTCTGGAAACACAGAATGCAGCAGCACCACTGTAAACAAAACTTTGACAACAATTAAAGCCCTATTATAGCCTGTTATGAAATGGCCCATATTTTGGAAGCATTTCTTCTGAACCAGAAGAGAAACCTTTTATTTCAGGTCAGCTCAAGGCTTCCCAAAATTGTGGTCAAACAACACCTATAGTGAAGCGTTATACCATTCTTTATGAATTCCTGCTCACACATTCATTCTAAATATGTACACACAGCAGAGAAAAAGGGGTTTATGTCCTAAAAAAGGTGTTTCCTCCATATGATTACAAATCATTGGGTTCCGGCATTAGGCTTACATAATTTGATGGTCATATTTGAGGCAAACTAAACTAACCAACTAACTAAATTCTACCCAACATCATCTTAAACATTTGGGATTTTTTAGTTGCCTTTAATTTAAGAAACCAATAAACCATCACCACAAATCAATAAATATTTATAAAGATTATGTGAATTTGCAGGATACATGAAATAGTGTTGGCTTGACATACATTCAAATGGCCTTTTTTATTAATAAAACTGCAAGTTTTTATTTAATACCTATGTAAGATCTGTTAATGGAACAAATACCTTTCTGTGCTGTGGTTCATTCAGATTTATGTGGCTCTCTTCTGGCGTATTTCACAGATAATTTCCCTTTCTCACTCTGTGACTTTCCTTCCAATCTCTGTTACTAAGCCCTGTTTATTTCACAGCTCTTTTGAATAAGCATTCAACAATAAAGTCATTTGCTTTGGTGAGACCATATTTTCATTTAATTTCATCATCAGTTTCTACTTGTGATAAAGATCAGCCCAGCATTTTCAGGAATAACGTTTTGCAGACATCTGGTGAAATCCTGGCCTAAGATTCCCTTTCCTAAGTCAAAGGAAAATCAACTTTAACTTAAACCAGAAGAGAATTTCACCTTTTCAGTTTCAGACGAAGAACATACATTGCCATAGCCATAACCTAGTCATACCTCAAACAGACCGTGTAATTTTAGCAAGCGATTCCACACTAGTTGTGTGTGGAATTAAATCATATATTTTAAAAAGAGGTCCAGTTTTGTTGTGAAGACTTTAAGTGACAGAATCACATCCCTTGATAAACTGTTCCAGCAATTAGTTAGTTCCTTTTGTTAAAATACAGGTATTCACCTGAATTTGGCAAGCTTCAGTTTTCACCCACTGAATCCTGATATCCCTTTATGTAGTTGATGAAAGAGCAGTGCAGGAACAGACAAGGGGTCCGGTGCATTGGTTTCCTTCTCCTTACTTTACAGGCATTGATTATCACCCATTAGTAGTGGCAGGATATATTGTAACAGAATTAGTTAAGTTTCTTCTGCCAGATACTTCCTGTACAGCTGTGTGAGGTCCTGATCTAGAGGAGGCTTGTGCTATAAACTTATTTTAGCCTGTATGCTGTAGTTAAAGGCAGAGATGCTCGAAGGTCACAGTTTCTTTTTTTCACCGAGGAATTTTTCTACTGTACTTGGATGGTCCTGCCACTACAGCCGTCTTCCCCACTACAAAAGACTGTCTGTGTCTTTCTGCCTCCTGCCTAGAGCTCCCTGTGGTGCCTTTAAAATTTTTTCCTTTTTAAATTTCCTTCTTTGAACCCTTAAACTCTTCACTTATCACCTCAATCCCCCTGTTCTGCTTGAAGTATTTCTGGATCTCCAGTCCCTTCTTTTCAGGCAGGTAAGAAAAATTTAGTATTCCTGGCTTGTTTCAGCTGCAATAAATGACCAGTTAAGATTTAGTGACCAGCTATTGCCACTAGTTCGACAATAACATAGCACAGCCATTATCAGCAGTATTTGGCATGTACTTGCGTAGATGTGTCCAAGATTATAATAGGTCCATATCAGCAGCTTCAGAAGACTGACCAGAATTCATTAATGTGCAGTCAGAACTCTCAGTTCGTCATGGTGGGGCAGAAACATGAACCGTCTCCCCTGTTCTATGGCACATGGTTGGGTGAATATATCAGGTTCTCCCAAAACAACAGCCATTCTAATTCTCTTGCAAAACTTGTCCCAGCTTTACAGCTGTAGTGACTTGGAGATGTAAATCCTATAGTCCTGTAAAAAAAATATACTTTGCGTTTTGCTTTGGAGGACATATTGCAAGAGATTGAGAACTGGGTTTGTTTTGCTTTAAGAATGTAAGACTAGCAAGAGATCATATTGCTGTCTTCAGCGACTTGACGGGAGAATATAGAGGTGACAGAGCCAGACTCTTCTTGGATGAGCACAGGGAAAAGACAAGGGACAACAGACACAGACTGAAATCCAGGAAATTCCAATTAAATATGAGGAACAGTTTTTTTCTCCATGACAGGCTGTCATATCTCCATCCTTTGAGATACTCAAAGCTCAGTTGGACAAGGTCATGTGCAGCAATCGGACTTGCTCTCGAGGGGCTTGAAGCAGACTCCTTCACAGCTCCCTCACGAAGCAAATTATTCTGTGACTCCATGATAATCTTTTTCTGAATTAATTTTCTTATGTCATTATTTCTTTTGCATAGTCTTTCTCTATTTGAGAGTAGATACAGCATTTTAAAAAAAGAAAACACTTGTGTGGCTGTTGGTGGTGTGAAAAGTGCTCAGTGGGCAGCACAAGGCACTGCTGTTCTGTTTGCCTCCAGATGGGCTAGTCGTAGGTCCCAGTTCCCACGCCTACCTCACCTTTAACAGACCAACACGTAAGGTGGTGTGTACTTACTTCAGGCTTAATATTAATTAGAAATCTAAATGTAAAAGGTAATCTATTTATATTGTCCATTAGTACATGATTTAGCTAATATTTATTAATCTATTGATGGCAAAGTGGCTTTATAGAATTTTGATTTCCCCCAAACTCTCTTTATTGAAAACCTAATTTTAACTTATTGAACCAACCAGTAAAATTTTTTTTGACCTTTTCATTCTCTTGTTTAACATTGTGCCAAAGTGCTTTACAGAATATTTTAATCAAATACAGAAGCTTGTATAACTCTTAAGATTAATAGTTTGCATTTTCCAATACTGTAAGTGCCATTGTGTTAACAAACATTGAAATGTTAATTACAAGAATACATGACGTGACACAGACCTTAAATATATGTTTCACTGAATAAAAACGTAGGGTTTTTTTCCAGAATTATGAAGCAAGGAACAAAAAAGAATGGACAATAAATAACCATGCACAATAACCACAAGGCAGCATTTTCAATAGGTTCATAGAATTTAGGTACAAAAGGGACCAATATCATCATCTCAGCTTCCCTGCAGCTTAAGAGGCTTCAAATTTCTCCTGCTGACTCTTGCATGGAACCAACTAGTTGTTCTAATAAAGTGTACGTATGTTCAAATAAGACAATATTCTCTCTTCAAAGTATATCCAGGTGCTATTTCAAAACTTCACATACACGAAAATCAGCCATATCCCTAGGTAAATTCTTCCAGTGGCTAATCATTTTCATAAGAAGAATGTAGAGGGTTGCTTCATCCTTGGTTGTTTGTAGCTCTCCAGCAAAACAGTGAAGTGCTTGTCATAGGCACTTGTCCCAAAATGGAAAATGAAGCAATACTGCCTAACTCCCCTTTACTGCGGAACTACATCATTCAGGCTCTCACATGGGAATGGGAGATCAAGGTTTAATATTCTCACCTTGCTGAGAGTGCTCTGTTCATACAGTGAACCATATTTTACTATAGGGCAATCTCAGTCTTTCCAGTCCCTTTCTTTTCCTGTTGCTGTTTATTAAGCCAATGTAAGAGGATGAGGGAAAATAGCTCCATAAATTAGGGATTAGGAACTAAACTAGAATGCCAGGATTTGAGTTCTAATTTCAATTAATATGTAAGCACCATGGAAGCACGTGTAGCACTGTCAGAGGGATAACTTCAGAGAAAGGCATAGCACGATCGTGTATTGCAAGTTAACAGGGATACACTTGTGAGTACTGAGAGATCTAGGATTGAATCTCCATAGGTAGAGAAGAAAATTGAATTACCTCCCCTACCTCTTGTTCGAGTGCCTGATACAGTGGATTGCTGACTAAAAAACAGGTGCTGTTCCCTGCTTACATGCGTCCAATTGGTGTCCCCAGAATTTAAAGCAGGTCTAGACTGCAAATTTCACTCAAAACGAGTTGCCTCCTTTTTACAGGTAGTGCAAGCAAGAGCTATTTTTCATCTACCTATACTGAAATAGGGAAGCTCTCAACATGAAGCAGAAATTACAGTAAATGCATCTATTCAGCTGAAATTTAGACCAGGTTTGGTAAAGAGTATTAAAAAGTCAGGTAAAGCAGATAAAACTTTAATAACAACATGGTCCGGGAATGATTCTTTGCTGTATTACTAGTCAAGTGCGACATAATAAATTTCAGTGTGACTCCATGCTTTTTCTTTTCTCTCAGTGATTTAATTTTAGCACAGTCCATTCAATTTCAATTTCATACATGTATGAGGTAAAGGCTTTCTTTGCACACGGTCTGGAAAGCGCAGATGAATTAACTGTTTCTGAATTGATACAGATCTCAAACCTCATATAGGAATTGTGCTAGTTATTTAAGAGAAACCCCATATAAATTGAGCATATAGTACTTATTTACATATATGACAGAACACCACCTCTGTCCTTCACAAAGTTGTCTATTTTCCACATGCATTGGATCTGTAAAACAGAGGGCTGAGCTGCACTATTTCTATTAACAATGTCTCTTTTCTAATTAACGTTAATGTACATTAAAACTTCCATATACGTTCTTGTATTTGAAAATATTTTTCCAACAGAATACATATGTCCTATGGGACTAGAGGACTATATATTTAATGGGCTGAAACAACAATAAATATTAGGAATAAATGACACAGTCTGCTTTGCCGTACTGTTGCACAAGCTATTCAAAACTGAACAGAAGTATTCTGGACTGAATAAGCTTTCAGCAGTGCAGTGTGCATAGAATTCGTAAACAGGAAGGATTTCAAAGCTGTATAGAAACAAAGTAAAATACCTGTGAATATCTATGTATCTAACACAAAGATATGTTAGATACTGAAGTAACCCAAAATTTGACCTGATATATATAGACGCGCACAAACACAACCCTCTATCTCTCTATACATGAATATACATACCATATATACATAGCGAAGTCCAACTGAATGTAATAACACTGATTATCTCTCTTACCCTAATCACGCTATAGAATATGCTGATGGAAATCATAGCTCTGCCCTAGAATTCTAAAAGGTTTTCTTAAAAAAAAGACATTACGCTTGGGGCTTTTAGAGTACATTTTCCAAAGCCTTAGTACATCTTGAAAGGGGCTGATTATTTTTTTCCACAGTAAGATCCTGATGTCTTCAGAAAAAGGAAAAGCCTGTCAATGAACCACAGAGTATTGTACAATGAAAAAAACTAAAATGCGGTCTTCTCTTAATAAAAAATCAAAGAAAATGTATTCTTTGTTTTTCATGTAGCTTAAAATACTTACAGTGTTCTGTCGTCTAATGCCAAATATAATACCAGTTGTAATTATTTATTTCCTCTGACCTTTTCATTAGTATTTAGTGACATTATCATTTTGACACATTGGGGTAGGATAATTACAAAATTAAGTGTTTTTTCACAAACAAGAACAATCTTAAACCAATTTAGCCGAAGCAAGAGAGCTATGTTTAGAACTGCAATGATAGAGACCGATAAGGAAGTATCTTGCCTTGAGTGAAGACCCGAATACAACCAGTAGGCATGTTGTCACATGAAAGAAGCTAGGCAATTTGTTTCAATGGTTCTAAATTATTATACAGTCATGAGAGAAGTGGGACAAATATATAGGGATTTGTTCTGTTAAATTGTAAGGTTGCGAGGTCTACCCTATATTGTCTTCCTTTCTGTTTGCAAACCAGCGACTATATTCCTCTACACAGCTGGAAGTGTATATGTGATGCATTGACAAAAAACACAGCATAATCAGGACTTCTCCCAAAACGTTTACACTAAAAGCTTCAGTGAACTTTAATCAGTATAGCCATTTTGGTTGGACTGCCAATAGGAAGGATTTCACGTTATGGAGGCCTGAGCAGTTCTGTCACCTTGCACAAGAAGATATTATCTACTGAAAAATCATACAGAGGTTGAGTGATATTAGGAAAATGTTCTTCACGCAGAGGGTGGTGGAGCACTGGAACAGGCTCCCCAGGGAGGCAGCCATGGCACCAAGCCTGCTGAGGGGAGACCGTATCACTTTCTACAACTTCCTGAAAGGAGGTTGCAGTGAGGTGGGGGCTGGTTTCTTCTCCCAAGTTACTAGCGATAGGACAAAAGACAGCCTCAGGTTGTGCCAGGGAAGGTTTAGGTTGGATATTAGGAAAAATTTCTTCACTGCAAGAGTGGTCAGGCATTGGCACAGGCTGCCCAGAGAGGCGGGGGAGTCACCGTCCCTGGAGGTATTTAAAAGATGTTTAGACATGGCACTTCAGGGCATGGTTTAGGCGACATGGCAGTGTTGGGTTGACTGTTGGACTGGATGATCTTAGAGGTCTTTACCAACCTTCTGTGATTCTATATTCCAGAAGCACTTGGACAACACCCTCAGAGCCACAGTGTGAATTTGGGGTGTCCTGTGCAGGGACAGGAGCTGGACTCGATGGTCCTTGTGGGTCCCTTCTGGCTCAGGGCATTCTGTGTTTCTCTGAATTGCACCCTCTACTTCTTACCGTGTCCTTCGTTTTGGTGGGGGGATACTTAGTTCAAATAAGTCCAGTGGTCAGCTTTACAGTGGTTAAACTTATTTAAAGCAAGTTGATATCAAAGCAGTGTTGACATCCCTGCCTATGTAACTGGGAGGTACTTGCAGATAGAGATTTGAAACCACAAGTGGATTCATTTCCTACCCTTTCACTTCGTAATTCTTCTTTTCTGACATAATATGCAATGCTCCAGGTTACTTAGTCCAGTCAGCCTACATCTGATCTACATTTAGTAAAGTTTATTTTCAGTAATTATTTCTGGGTAGACTCCATCAAGCATATTTTATTTCAAGATTAATATATCCTCAGTTAATTTTTTCACAAAATAGCTGCCTTATACAAATTATATACAAATGCTAAAACAAAAATATTTTAAAATAAAAATACCTTATCAGTAAATTAAATGTAACTGCAACTCAACAAACCCTGTCTATCAACTGATAACATTGTTACTGCACCAATGCCCCAGTTAATTTCTCTACAGAGTATCTCATTGTACATTGCTGTGTGGATCATTAATTTATTTGAAAAACTAAGCAATGCACAGCAACACTAGATTCTCACAAGCAAAGCTGTAATGGTCATTAGCTGTTACAACATTTAAGATTTTAAAAATAGCAAAAAATTGCAATATTTTTTCTTTTTTTTGCTTAGTTCAAAACTTGACGGCGGTTTCATTTTTTAAAATTTGAAATATGTCTTTAAATATTACTGAAACTGAGTTTCTTACTACATTAAAGGTCCTAAAAATTGTTTTATAGTTTAAAAATCTGTAATAATTTCTGCGAAAAAAATAACATCCAGATAAAGGTTATTTTTCAGTCCCAGATTTTTGGCTGGTACCAGTAGCTGTCACTTACTTTTGGGTCAAACACACCTCAGCAATGCAAACTGTCAAATCTTCCCATGCATGTTATAGTCATGTGCATGCAACTTTTATGTACGTGCTCTTTATGAGAAGATGGGTTGATCTGAGTCACACTCAGGTAATTACCTTCAGCTGTGCATAGTCTGCAACAAGTCCTACTCTCTTTTCAGTCCCCAGGCTACGGAATCTGGTCTTCTCATGCTTTTTGACATTACATAAAATACAAAAGGCAAATATAGTGGCCGTATTACAATGGCTAAACACACAGCTCAGCGGTCACATACCACATACCTCCATCCTACAAAGTACTTAATGATTCACATTTTAGGTGAGTTGAGACAGAAATTACCTTTTTTTGGGTTGTGTCTAGTCATACTAAGGCTATTTGACTTTGAAAATAAGTATCATCCTACTAATAGATACAACACTTATATTTAGTTCAGAGACCTCTGGGGAAAAAAAAAAAGTTTTTAAAACTCCTGGAATAATTAATCCTGCTGGTTGATCATCCAGAGATGTCAAAGAGCTGAATTATTTGATCCAGTATCACTTGCGCCTATGCTGAATGGAAACCTTTTCTGTTCATCTTCTCCTGGGCTTCAGAATGGGCACAGGGTTTTCATCACAAGCTGCCTCATAAATAAGGAATCTCAGTTATCAAAAGCTCTCAGGTATGTCACACCATCTGCCTCATCTTGTTGAAACATCCCACATCGTGGTATGTTCAAAGAACATCAGCACCCATTCAAAACTCCAAAAGCTTGTACAGCTCTTTGGTATGTCATTCTTAAAGGCAGCCAGAATTTATTGTCCTATCGCTGCCTCATTTTTCCAAAGGACAGTTTTATAATTTTCATGATTTGGTGCAACCATTTAAGAGAAAAACCTCCAAAGAGGTTCATAACAGCTGCCTTGTTTCATTCAAGCATCATGCAGTGAGTGCTTTCTCCTGTTCATGAACAGCTGGGTCCTGTAGCCTGTAATCATGGCCCAAATGCAACAGCCTGGGCATCACCGACTACCTTCTTGGAGCACAGAAGCAACCGCCCCTGGCATGCAGAGCAATTACATTTGCTGGGCTTGTTCAGCACCATGTTACACCATGACTGTACCCCAAACTCCCCCACTTGCCTTTCTTACCTGAATGAAATGCTTGGCAATTTTAGGTAGTCTTGACTAATGCCTTAGAAATTACAGAAGCTTGCAGTCATTTGATTCCTTCAAACACCAATCCCAAATATAACAATAATTCAGAGGCAGAGCAGGCCGCCAATCTGCATACACTGCATCGATATGAATATTTTGGTTAGCCTTGGTGTACTTCCATTGCTACCATCTTGTTTGGAAATGCCAGTGGCTGCAGCCCAGGGACAATTTGCCAATTAAGACGTTAACCTATATATCGACTGCAAAGAGAGACAAGAATACAGGGCTCAGCTGTATGACAGTGTGAACAGCTTTGGAATAAGTCTGCTGTCTTCACCAGTAGTACTCAGCAGTAAAGTGCTAACTGGACATTACGGAGTTAAGGTGGGAAAGTTGCACATAACCTAAAGGCAACATAAAGCTGCAGAAAATGGCTTGACCGTAATGACAGCGACTTGAGGCAGAAACCATTCAGCAAATTGGAAATTGTGAGTCATTAATGATGCATATTGTTCAATTTACAAATTAAATTAATTGTGTTAAAAGTTCATGGTTGTGAGTCAAGTAATTTTTCAGAGTACGCATCATATTTAGAACCATTAAGGAATTTCTATGGATGGAAAGTGAGCTGTTATTTGATGATTATGTCTCTTTCCTAAGAACCCTAAATTAAATTTTTAAAATGTCAGGCAAATTACCCGTGTGTGCATTTCTGAGGCACAAAAACCTTTTAAAGATGTTATTTCTTCATCTGGTAAGATCCGCTATGCCTGAATATACACAGCACGGTACAGCATCTGGCCTTTTAAGCATTAAAAGCTTCTGAAACTTCTCAGAGGATAAAGTCATTATGAGGTGTATTTTAAAATTAATCCAATAAATTAAGCAAGAGCTTATTCAATTCAATTTACATTTATTTTTTTTTCTGGTCCATAGCTATGAAAGAAAAAAGAATAGCACTGCCTTTGTTCCCTGTTCGCTAACTACTGCACTGCGAGTGTCTAGGTGGCTAGTACGTAACTTATCTTCTTAACAGCTTTATTTCTTTCCAGGCATTAATTTGTTTGTTCGGGTTTGGGTTTTTTTAAATAAGTATTCATTTTTGCCAACTGGTACAAAGGGAATATATTGTTTGAACATTTTAGTGCTTTACTCATGTATTTACATTTTCTGCATGCAGAAAATACAATGCACGATGAAAGCTCTTACTCGAGGGGAATGCATATTGGTCTGTTCTTGTTTTGGCTTTTTGCACTCTGTAGTCCTGGTAGTATCAGCTCCTTTTAGGTGATGCAATGGTTTCAGTTTAGAAGACAGGTTTTCATCTGGAAGCTGAAGAAAGCTTTCTCTCAAAGTTCATCATCTTATTTCTGCTTAGACAGTGAAATTAGCTGCCAGAAGATTTTGTGAAATTGCTTTCACTGGAA
This sequence comes from Phalacrocorax carbo, assembly GCF_963921805.1. Classification (NCBI taxonomy): domain Eukaryota; kingdom Metazoa; phylum Chordata; class Aves; order Suliformes; family Phalacrocoracidae; genus Phalacrocorax; species Phalacrocorax carbo. The sequence goes on along the minus strand of NC_087516.1, from coordinate 5,124,078 downwards.
GTATTCAGAATGAAACTCACCGTTAAACTGGGGAAGTTTGCGGAGAATGCAATCAGTTATATGATTAAGTGGCAGACACCCAGGGAGAGGCAGGAAGATTTCTCGTAAAGGTAGAGCACATAGTTCACCTCGCCTGGTTTTTCTCTATAATCCCCAAGTCACAGCCTCTGTGGAATATTCTGGTATAGGGAGGCAGTGCCGCCTTTTCTGATTTGAAATCTGATTCTTTTCTAACTTAACTGCCAGCACGTCTATGGTTCCTCACTCTTCCCTGGCCCAATAAAGAGGAGGCAGACTGTAGGTTTTTATAAGCAACAGGAGTAAAAACAACTTTCCATGATTAAAAAATAAAAAGAGATACTGCAAGCATCCCAGCGTGAGGAGTCCTAAGGCAACAGCCAGAGGAGCATGGTGGGACAGAAAGGACCTTTATAAGGAGTTTTAAGCACAGTCAGGTTTAATTGCCTTTGAAAGCCATTAAAACCCTTTCAAATGTAGACGCTTCTATGAAGCTAGTCAAGTTTCCTGAGCCCCCAGGAAACCCTCTGCCCATGGTACCCAATGGTCATGGGCCTACGGGCACTGATGTTTAGCAGAAACTGCCCTGCAGAAACACTGTACTTTAATGCCCCTCAGCGGCTTTTTTTAAAATAAAAAACTCTCTGACTGTCCTGTGACTATGAGCAGCATTGGCTCACAAGCCAGGGGATGATAACATCTGATTCTTCGTTACAAAACCAGCATTTCTGTCTATGTGCTAAGTGACTGTTACTCCAAAGCAAAGATTTCTGCTTTGCAGGAGTGACTAGCAGAAAACAGTTGGGTGGAAGACTATAAATATTCATTCCAAAAATGCCCAGAGTATGTCTGTCTCACCAGCCTGTTTCAAAACTAAAGCACACTCCTTGTCTTGAAGGAGAGTCCAGGAGAGTGGGTAACGAAAGCTGCCCCTCCCTTTACTCAGACACAGAGCCGAACAGCCACTGCTGTCATGCTATTCTGACGTGGAAATTTAAAACTAAGCTGCGTCGCCGTAAACACTCCTTAGGAATCTTTTATGTCAAAAATCACACTAGCATGTGCTAAAATATGGTGGTATTAGCTGTCACTGCACGAATAGGGTGCTATTTTTGATTCACTCTGGCAAGCGAAAAAGACAGATACTGAGTTAATAATCAGTTCCAGGATTAAACACACCTCCTTCTTATCTTCAGGCTGGATGGCGCACTCATGTTTTATAAATTCCTACTGTCTAGATCTGAGAAGCCGTGGATTTGTTTTTATTCTCTCCCATGTCTATTGTAACTTAAGGAGAAGACAAAAAACATTTATTTTTCTTATTTTACTTCAAGAAATTACGGACTCATTCGAAAAGCAACAGCTATAGGCACATTTTAACTGTAACTACTTCAAAAATTGAAATAACAATTAAAATTTTTAGCTTGGTGTATGTATTCTGGGTGGTTTGTGCTTTCAACGCATCCACAGATTTATTTTTATAAGTGTTCTTACAGATGATAGTCCTTTCCACAGAAATTAGTATTATATTAGTATTGATTAGTAGCAAATGGAATACCATATGCAAGCAGCATGCAGATTGCTGCCAAAGAGATAACTCATCTCTCCTCTACAGGATAATAATGAAAAGATAAAGATAAATTTCTATAGAGCAGTCCATGACTGTTGGTGCTCCCAAGCTCTGTTAGTGTCATTTGGACAGAAGAAAAGCAGAGGAGGGTCTGGGTGTGTGGCACCTCGCTGGAGTTCCCTACTCCGCAGCATATGTCCTGGATGACCTTGGCAGATCATAGTGCATCTTTGGTCTCACCTGTACAGTACAGTGGGAGCAGCCTTTAGGCCAGCTGTGCAGTAACACAGCTCATACAGTTACCTTCTGTCTTATTAATAAAACCTGGAGGGAATGCAAATACTACAAAGGCACGTGACAGTACTTTTGCTGTTGCTCTACACACACTCTCAATATCTTGTTTTCCTGGGATCAGGGTGAATTTTTCAGAAATCAGGACTTGGAAGCCTACCCATTTTTAAAAATTGAACATGTATGTACAAAGAAAAGTATCACAGTAATTAGTGATCAGTAGTTGAAACGAAAGAGCATAGTGGCATTAGAGATGCCCTCAAGCACCTTGTCTGATCTCCAGCTGCCACTCCAGAAAGACAGAGGAATCACGTCAGCTCACACCAGTCAGCCCCACTTGGAAATCTGATTCCCTACAAAATCTTCTGTGGCCCTACCAGCCTTTAAGTGGGCACCTGAATTTAACCCTAAGATTTCTCTTTTACCTTTAGGAACTTAAACCAGTGGCTGAGAAAAGACCTTTAAAATGCCAGCGTCATATTTGTCAGCTCCACTTAGATGGACATAGGGTAACTTAATTGGAATTAAACATCTGTTTAGGCAGCTGAGTTGCATGACAGCTTTATAAAATTTAGTAGAAGGATTCAGCTTGCTCTTTTAAATGCCTGAATATAGGAATCTACATGTGGGAGCAATATGTAGGTTGGGTGATTACTACATACCGCGTATCCTGGTAGTACACTCGGAGGCGGTTAGAGAGCTATTCATCTCATCCTGAAGTAGACTCCTACATTCATTCAGTCAGACAAACTGCTGTCTACATGTCAGTGGGTAAATCAACCAGGGGCTTGATAACATTGCTAAAACATCAGCTTCTGCTGTCATGTCAGATTTCCTAGGGTTCCTGAGGTGTTTTGTCAGGCTGGTAGATGTGATACCAAAAGTTGTTAATGAAAACAACTTCATTGCCTTCAGAAATAAGACTCGAACAGATGCCTGGCAAAAGAAGAAAAATGGAATTTGTATGTCTTCATTATACCTCATCCACATGCATGGAAATATGGAAATAGTGGTTCTTAAAATTGATGGCACCGGAACTCAACTACACTGACTTCAGCTAAAAACCTATTTTATACCAAGTAAAGCTACAAAAACATTATATTCTCTTTTTATGTCTCGGCAAATGTGAACCAGTGCAACTGGAAGAGACTAAAGTACAAACTAATATTTAGAATTTTTAGGACTATGCTGTGGGTATCAATAGCACCTTGACACAATGCAAAGGACTACACGTAAAAATGTATGAACACAAAAAATAGCAAGTCTGCTAATGGTACTGATCTCCCAGTACAGGCTCAGGCCAGCCTTTTTTGAACTCTCCCTGAGGACAAGTTATTCTCTAGCTTTGTGTCAGTGCCTTCAACTCTTACTGAGGGTATAGGTACCAGGCACTGCTGGATGCAGGATACTAATTTAGGGGTAAATTTCTCAAAGGTATCTAAATTCAACTATTCGGTGATTCTGCAAATGGCATAGACTTCCAAGCTGTCATTTCTACAGCACTGCTTGATTGCCTCTCATTCATTCATACTGACCTTATCCATCACTGTCTGAAACGCTGATATGAAACCAAAGTCTTGGTTAAATTCATTCCTCCAACCACAGCTAGTTGTATTTCTACCTGACTGCATTAAGCAGACTTCTCATTGAGTTAAACACATTAAGGTTTTGTGTAGATGCCTCTCTACTTTGCATTAATTTGATTTTCCTCTGCCTGACATTGTAGACAGACTGTACCTATGTGTCACTAACCAATCTATACACTACTCGGCCTTATATTGCTCTTAAATCTGTGTCTAAAGGCTTGCCTGCAGTTCAGTGGTGTTATTCCATGCACTGGACCAAAAATATGAAAAGGTCTTTGCTTTCTGGAGAGAGGTGAAAGTATAGGAAACTCTAGGAAGGAGCCACTGGAATATAACAATAGAGAAGTCCATTGCTCTGCTGGTTTTGGCTGAGAAGGGGTTAATTCTCTTCACTGTGGGGTCGCGGACCTTTCCAGCTTCCCGCGCTCTGCTGTGTCGGCGGGAGGCTGGGAGGGGCGGGGCCACGGCCGGGACAGCTGACCCCGACTGGCCAATGGCAGGTTCATTCCGTACCATGTGACACCATGACCAGTATATTAAGGGGGGCAGTTGCGGCGTCGGGCGGTGAGCAGCTGTGTTGCGTGTGGTTTGTTTTGGTGGTTCACCCCCCTACCCTTCCCCAGGTTTTCACGCCTCTCGTTTTCCTTTCCATTGCATTTTTGTTGTGGTTTTTTTAAATTATTAAACTGTTCATATCCCAACCCACGAGCGTTACCCATCTGATTCTCTCCCCCATCTACCGGTGGGGGAGTGAGCGAGCGGCTGTGTGGGGCTGAGCTGCCGGCTAAACCAGGACAATTGCTAACAGAGCAGCTGAGGTGTCAGGCCTGGAAAATAGAGCACTTCTAGGTCAAGAGGTTGAAAGTAGATTATAAGACTATGACCATTTAAGATCATAAGTCAATGACCAAAGGAAAAAAGATTGTGTTTTGGCAGTACATCTGCCAACTCTCCTTATAATAAAGAATTTGACAAGATTCTATCAAGATTTCGATTCAAGCTGCATTTCACTTAAGAGAATGGCAAAGACAATGAATATGTAAGATTTCTATGATTCTTGTTTGGAGAAGGATGTATCTCTCATTATGGTCTCTTTGAAGCACAAGGGAGTGGGAGACAGCTGGAGACACCAACCTGTAGACATTAATTTGCTACCCACCCTGGAAGTCCTGTGATGGGCACTTAAAAAAGAGAGGATGTCTCACACATCTATTAAATAGAATTTAAGTATTTTTTTTTAAATTTAGAGACATGGATAATATTAGTTCTGTTGTTGTGGCTTCAGCCTTTGGGGATAATACAAACAAAAAAGGTACTTCCCTGGGTAACGTGTCCAAAGTTTTTATCCCATTCTTGCCCACATGCTCAAAACAAACATGCTGGGATTCTCAGCTGCAAAAATTATTCCTGCTTTGAGAATAAGCAGTACAGTGGCTCCTTATGAGTCCTTCTTCCTTGCTAATCCACTCCATTGCACATACATCCAACTCTCCGTCTCCTATCCTACTACCCAGTCCCCTGCTGCCCCTGCAAGTTCTAGTGATAGAAACCTAACAGGAAGCATATTTACCAAGTACTGCAAAAACTAGATACCATCCAAATAAATTTGCCTTGGATCAGTGTTTTGCTTAAGGTAACAAGTTTCATAGAATTAATCACAAAACTCTGAGATGGAATCCACAGTATTTTATTTTTGCATGTGATAACATACATTTCAGACTACTGCATCATACCACTGTGTGGGGCATATTTTATAGCATTTTATCAAGTTGATCAACATATGTACTTTGAAGCCATTTATGTAGACATTTCATCCAGTATAAAGCGTAGCTTTTTAGCAGCAGGTAAACTCCTCAGGGGAAATATTTCAGAGGCTAAGCTTGAACACATATGAAAGTACAGGGATACAGCAGACCACAAATGAGGAAGGAATCTGAGAGCACTGCTAACCCCTCTGCTTCTGACAATATGTATTTCACACATTTGTCTACAGGAAATATGAAGTACAATAAAAAATGCAGCAGTTCTTTGTGGTAGGTGTTCCATTACAAAGCACAAGTGTCTCGGCTGTTTTTCCAGCATAGACAAGCTATGTCCTGGGAGCATCCCATAAGGGACCATTTTGGTTACTGACAGCCCAGGAAACTCTAAGTCATCTCTCCAGCTTCCTAAAAAAAGAAAAGCAGGTTTAGTTTTCAGTCCCACTGTTAAGGGATTTGCTCCAACACCATGAGAAAGGCCCACAAAGCTTTAGTTCTGCAAGTCCTAGCTGTCAAAGCCCCAGAAGGCCAGTTTAGCTTGCAGTACGTAAAGCATCTTCTCAGCTCCATTCTGCCCAATTCCTTGTGAAAAAAAAATTAAAAAGCTATAAAAGTAACATTTTAAAACTGATGGAGAAATATGTTCATATGTTTATTCTCTGATATTCTTGATAATCAGAACGATCTTCCACTTCTGAAGCACAACATCTCTAGGCAACATCTGGCAGCAGAGCTGCTGAGAACTCCATCGAGGGGAAGATGCAGTTTGCGTTCTGGAAACCTATCCATAGGTGCCTACTCTTCATCCCTGGACACAGCCCAGGCTAGCAGCATAAGCAGATAAGCAAGCTTAGAAATCATGCTCAGGTTCTCAATTTAAGGAGCAACTTTCTACTGCAGTGTTTCCACAACTGCTCAGAAGGTTGACTGTGCTGAAAACCTAGAGCTGCACAGGTTAAAATAAGGGTGGGTTTTGAAATTTTGTTGAATTGTTTGCTTAGCTACAATACCTATTAAAGCTTAATGGGAACACAAATCAGGCAGAGATAAAGAGATATAAAGTAATTTACATTATTTGTATATTTCCACTTAAAAATAGATAGTGGTTATGCTGAAATGTGATCAGGTATGCTTTTAAAAATGCATCAGATAACATGTCTTATACAGGCATATTTCAAAACACAGAAGTGGATTTTCATAGGGTAACAAATACCATAAAAATAATTAGGAAATAGTTCATGAAACACTCAGGAAATATCTTATTCTTTATTACATAAAGATTAAAGAAAGTATTCCAACCATAAGTTTAATAAAATATAAGATTAAGATTCACAAAAATGGTCCCCATGAAATTATCTTGAAATACATCATGAACTATTTCATTATATTGCATAGAATATTAATGAAATTTTATTCCTCGAACATTATAATATTCATGAAGTTTCATAGAAATATTATCAAAATGTCAAACAAAGCATAAAGAAGTAATCACAGCCACAAAAAAAACCCCTAGACATAAAAGTCACTTTTCCATACATAAAAAAATGTCATTTAAGAGTACACTTCTTAAACTCGTATATAAATAGAATACTTGGATTTTCAAAGAGCTTTTGAAAACACTTCTTTTCAAAGGAAACTAAGATGTCATGGGATAAAAAGAAAAGTCCTCTTATGGATTAACTACTGATTAATGAATAGGAACAAAAGGTAGGAAATAATTACAGTTTTCACAATGAAGGGAAGTTGCCAACATAATCCCGAAGGGTCTATGCTAAAACCTGTGCTTTTTGATGTGTTCACAGGTAATCTAGAAAAGGATACAGAGAGTGAGCTGGCAAATGTTACTGATTGTTCTAGCCGAAGGAGTAAAGGGGAAGGTTGACTATAAGAATGGCAGGAGGAGGTCACAGGTTTAAGTGACTGGAAAATAAAAAATAAAAAAAGATGTTGCTAAATAAGAAGCACTGTAGGAAAAAAAAACAGGCCACAGTATGCAAATCAGAGTTTTATTAACACTCAAAACAGGTATCTTAGAATCATTTCAGCGGTGCCCAACGCCAGGCCAAGGGGCCACGGGCACAAGCTGGAACACGGGAAGCTCCACCTGAACATGAGGGGAAACCCCTTCCCTGTGCGGGTGCCAGAGCAGGGGCACAGGCTGCCCAGAGAGGCTGTGGGGTCCCTTCCCTGGAGACATTCACCCCCCGCCTGGATGCGGCCCTGTGCCCCTGCTCTGGGGGTGCCTGCTCCAGCAGGGGTGGGACGGGATGAGCTCCAGAGGTCCCTTCCAACCCCCGCCAGTCTGGGATCCTGTGATTTGAGATAACTCTGAGAAAATATTACTTAATGCACAGTAGTAAGCCATAAAGAAAAACAATGCCAGGTTATTGGGAAAGAAATAGAAAATAAATGAGAAAATGTCATTAAACCACTGTGTAGCTCCTTAGGAGTGGTCACATCTTGAATACTACTTTTCCTTACATCAAAACCCACAAAGTAAAACTGGAAAAGGTACAGAGAAGAAAGAAGCAAATGGCCAAATACATACAGGCATACAGCAGGGCCTATGTGGGAGATCAGCATGACCAGGAGTTTAAACTTTGAAACTTAGCTGAAAATAAGGACAAATTCCATTGTAAACTGATAATTGGGAATTATCCTAATTATCCTTCCTATGGAGGAATTCTCCTCCATATCAGTGACCCTCATCACTGCTTGTCATCATTATGCTCAGTTCTGTGCTTCTTAAACTACTATCATCAGTGAGAATTTCTACATTACTTACATGGCCAAATTTGTTGTTGTTTTACCTGGAGAAAAAATAGATTTTAAGTATTGCTGTAGTTCTAACATCTGGTCTTTATGGAGCGAGTTTACAGAGCTGTAAGTTCTGCAATGTCTGTCCTACACAATATTCACACAGTTATAATAAATGGATTACCTTGTGAAAAATCTCTGCACACCACTGTTTAGAATTCTTTGAACCCGGAGAAGGCAAAAGAAAGGGTAATTGCTTAGCTGATGCAAAATGAGGCTCAAGGCTACAATTATTTAAACAGTGATGCTTCTAGCCATGCCTTCAGCTACTAAACAGAGCTGCTTTCCTTTCTTATATCAAGTACACTTGCAAAGGACTGAATATATTAGGTACAAAAATGGGTCTTTTTCATTCCAAACAAAGTTGTAGTTACTTAACTGATGAAAGAGTGAGTTTGGTTGGAACTACTGCATACACAGTAGAACATTTACTCATTATTAGAAATAAACCTGAAAGCAATATTTCAATCTTTCAGATTACTCTCTTATGAGTTGGGGTTTTTCTGGTAGGTTTTCTTGTGTGGTGAGACTAATCATCCTTTAATCATCTTTGTGGAACTTCACTGGACTCACTCCAGTATGTCCATGTCTCTCTTGTACTGGGTGGCCCAGCACTGGCCACAGCAATCCAAATACCTCACCAGTGCTTCATAGAGGGGAAGGATCACCCTGTATCACCTGCTGGCAAAGCTCTGCCTAAAGTGAGTTTATAAATTTTTAAAAGGTTTTTGTGTTATTTATCTGGGTTCTTATGAATATAGACTTTATAAAGGATTCTGTATTATTATCTAGGTGCACATCAGCAACAAAAAGCACTGTTTTCTTTAAAAGAAAGCTTCTTGTCAAATGTCTCCACTGCCAAGAAACAGGTGAGCACCTCGACCTCCTGAAAATTTATTCTAAAGTGTTTTCTTAATTTGTTACTTCCTCTTTCCCCCTCCTCTTCCCAACGAGTCTAACATATTTTATAAAAGTGTATATTGTCAGAAATTTAAAAGCACAATTCTCCTTCTTTGGTATTAAGGACCGTAAATAGCACAGTACTATACAAGACGATGGGAACAGTATGAAATGAAACAGTAGAGTAAGAATCAACATGGTAACATATCTGAATTACATACCTGAATTGAAATGAGTGCTGACATACAAAAACAAAAACCTGCAAAATTCACACTGTTTATATGCTATCACCTGTACGTATTTCATGTTCTGGTACCATCTAGGATTCTCATTGTGCAAGGTGCAGCCCAAGTGTAAGACAAAATAGTGTTCTGTGCTCCCAGATAACGCAGATCACATTCATCTGCAACTTAACTGAATGTTTCACTGTTTTCCAGAGGTAAATAGAATGTGTATTTATTAGGGGATTTCTTGTAATACTTGTGGAATACATAAAACCTTAATGTATGCAAAATAACTTTGATGATAAGGTCCATAAATTCTCTTTACTGTGATGGCTTTTATAATTACACTCAGTGACTCAGTGGCTATTTTGAGACAAAGGGCAGATACTTCCAAATCTTCATAAAATTTGAAGCTGAAGAAGGTAGAGGTACTTTCATGATCATCTAGACTGACCTTTCTCTGTTGCCCGACACATTTCTCCCAGTGAGACAATCCTGTACTGACTCCAAAGACTCACGGTTAAATGAGAACATCTGTAGAAAGATACTCTGGACCATAAAAATGATCTCAAAGGCCTCGATTCTAACTTAAGCTATCAAAAAGACATCTCGTATATGGCCTCCCTCTTACAATCAGTGAAATTCAGTCATTTGAAAGTAGCTGTCTAGGCTAGGTGGAACAAATGATTCCGGAAGTACCCATTTTTCTAGATAACTAAATTTTTGAAGACTAAAATTAGGTGAAAAGCATCCCTCCAAATATGAATTTTTAAGTTTTTCCCCTCTGCATCCATTGCAAAGTAATTGATTACCTGTTCCACTGACTGATCCCAGAGGTAACTTGCCTCCGAAGACAGGCTAGGGGGAAAGGTTCTCATGTCTCTTCGCTCTTAAATGCTTTCTGAAGACCTCAGGCAGAAACTTTGTCAGAGCTGGAAAACAAACCCAGATTTTCTTTCCTGCACTCCCTTATAATACTTAAACCTTTCTCAGGTGGCATACCAGGATGCAGTAGTAACATTCTCAATAGCTGGCCAGACACACAGACAGAAAAGTCATGCAGCTGCTTCATAGCCAGACAAGTGTTTTTTGCAACCCAGTGACTACCAGCAATGGTGCTCTACAAGGCAGTCTCTTTCCCAGCTTCCTTTCTATTTGCAGAGCAGGAACTGGAGCCATTATATGATCCCACCATTAAAAGTCTCTCCCCTCCCAGCCCCAAGACTCCCAGATAATATGTTATTTTAAATCACCCCACAATAATTTGCAGACCCCATACTGTCACCTTCCCAAACTGACTACTACTTATAATCCACTAGCAGATGACATCACATATATGTGAGGGAATACATTCAATGCATGAGGTTAAAAATCCAGTAAGGAAGTAGCTATTTAAGAAAAGCGTGCATACAGCTGGCTAAGCAGTAAAAGCTACAAGTAAAGAAGCATCCACAGAAGAGTTTGGGTTTGCTTGAAGACTTGTAAGAGGGGAGTGGCAAGAAGGGGACTCCAGCATCTGCAATCGCTCTGGCTCAGGCTGGCTATCAGAAGGAAAACGCTATCACATGAGGGGAGAATCTTTAGAATTAATGTGATATTGTCTGACCAAATTCTATGGCTCTTTTGTTAAATATATGGTCTACTTTCATAGTCTTCAAGCTGAATGCATAATATGAGATTTCTTAAATTGTAAGAGTTGTGGGGTACGTATGGGGCAGTTTGCAGAGATGTTTTAATTAACACCAAACTATATCTGAAAGTATTTCTTCCTTTTGTACAACTTCAGGTTTTAGTCCCTGGGATTTAAAAAAAGAATTTAAAGGCATGAAACTTAAATAGCAGTAAAAACGTTAAGGAAGCCTAAAGATAAAAGTGTTTTTGTGTTATAATCATTCCACTGAACACCTGTGAACTGTTGAGTTTAATTGGGTTACAGCTGGTGCTGAATCTGTGCTTGGAGATAGGGAGAAATGTGTGTGGGGAGGTGTTTAATGACTTCTTTGCCATGTATTTACAGTGTGATGCCTTGATTGTTTCTAGCCATGCCCTCTCTTCTCAGCTTCCACTTTCATGGCAGCAGATTAGAGCAGCCTGGACAGCAGAGTAACAGTAATTTAGCTTGCATAAACGTTCCCAAGTCTTTGCAAAATAAAAAGTTTGCTATAATAATGACACCCATTTGTAGCTTGGAAGCTAAAGTGGGTTGGGTGAGAATACTATACAGGTGCCTCTAGTGGGACAAGAACAGAAGTTAAATTGCCGTGTTCATTTTCCTTAGCCTGAGGACCACTTCAGATTGTAGCCTTCAATAACAGTAATTAGGGTAAAGGGTAAGGCGTTCCAGTGATTCCCATGGGACTGGACAGCACGAATGTGGTGCAGGTCATACAATCAGCATGCAACAGGGAATGAGCGTAACTTCAGGGCTTGCCTGGCACTGCCCAATTCCAGAGCTATATGTTGAGTGCAGCCCTGTCACACTTACTATCTTAAAACTCTTTACTGAGCTAGTGATTTCCCAGTACATGGAAATGGTTTCTAGATGCTTTTATATGCGCAGCTCTCTAGATCTGTGACAGATGACAGTCCTGAGGAAGTGCAGTCTAAAACCAGATGAATTTATTAATGCAGTTCTGAAACTGGTATGTTCTATACCTGTTTGTAGTTTGCTGAAATTTTCAAGTATTTCTATATAGTCTTAGCACTAGAGTAATTGTGTGTAAAAATAAGTGCTACACAGAATGTCAGCTTCAATAACCATCATGGACCTTCCTGATCTTAATGGAAAACTAACAAAATGTCTGCCAGAGGCTTTCAGTACATTAGCTATATCAAAAACCCAAGGCAACTGGTACAGAGTGTCAGTAAGAAAGGACTATACTGAGACGATACTGACAGGATACACCTTATTGTAACCATACATCACAGCTTTCAAAAACCAAACCCATCATGTGCCTTGGACAAAAATCCAAGTAATAATATGATGAAATAAGAGCTATTGGATTGCAGCAGAGATGTACAAAGTATCTCACCATTTAACTCCTCCTATTTGTAGCCATGAGAGATTTCATAATGAGCTGCTTTGCTAATTATACTATGACACAGAGAAAAGGGTTTTCTGAAATAGGCAGACCCATTGAGACTTTAGGAAGAAAGCTGACATGCATTCTAGTGTGGTTTCAGTTTCTAAAATCATTTGAAGCCTGAGCCATTGTATGCAGAACACACTACAGCGGAGTATCTTTCAAGTACAAGAGCATTGTCACAATCTGCCAGTTTTAAACTGAAAAATAAAAAAGCCCTCCTGGTAACTAGATGTACACCTAACATAGATGGAATTTCAATACAGGCAGGAGATAATACTTATTCCTATTTTTGTTCAGAAATAGATTAAGTCCTCACTTTGTCTTTGATTGTTCCTTCTGATTTGCTACGTTATTTCCACTTTCTCTCTAAAATTTTAACTGCTGCTCAATTCAGTCCGCACCATGTGCTGAGGTGAAATAGATCAGATTCTGATTAAATTCCCAAGCTTAATCATCATGAGTTAAAATTACCCATGCATAGACTTACATACTGACTTAATCAGAACTCATCTAACAGAGAGATCTTGAATAAGCCAACAGAGAGGCAGTTGTCTATGTCTTAAGCCATGTATGTTCCTGAAAATTCACTTATCCAAATGAAGACCTAGCACCTTGAAAGACAGTGTGCCTATTTTACAAGTCTCTTTGGACAGCCTTGAGAAATTTGCATTCAGTTGCAGAATACATGCAGCAATGAAACCATATGTGTTGAAACACTGACATGTCTCCTCATTGAAAACAAAATCTGTGTCTTTATCCTGACACTTAGCAATCTCTAACTCCTTGTCCTTCACTACAGCATCATAGGATGATTCAGGTTGGAGGGAACCTCAGGAGGTCTTTAGTCCAACCTGTTCCTCCAGTCCGAGCCTTTCTTGTTTCATCTTATTGTCTGTTTTCTCCCATCCCCCCACTGTACCTTCTCAATAAACTATCCACTGGTACTGGAAGGTTGATATCAGGTCTCCCTAGAGTCTGAACTGGCTGAACTCACCTGTTCCCTCAGTCTCTCTTCACAGGTCGTATTAATGCCAGAGCTACTGCATGGGTATTTGCCAAAGCTACTTCACCCTTATCATTTTTCCTTCTTAGTAACAGCAGATCCAGCTACACATCCCTTCTGGCCAGCCCACTCAGTACCTGTGTTTGGAAGTTATCCCTAACTCCTCGCAGAAATCTTCTTGACTGCTTGTGTCCTTCTGTGTTGTCCTTCCAGCAGATGTCAGGGAGATTGAAGTCTCCCATGAGAGCAAGGTTCTGTGATCTAGAGCCTTTCTTGAGTTGTTTAAAGAAGGCTTTTGGCCCTGACATACCAGTTCTCAACCAAACTGTCAACTGTTCCAAAGAAGAACTCCATATAGGCACCATTCACGTCTTCCTTGCCTGTCTTTCTTGAAGAGCTTGTATTCACCCATTGAAACATTTGTGCAAGACACCCCACTGCATCTCAGTCATTTGAACAGTATCATATCTCAGGGACCATAGGTGGAGCTCTAGATCCTCCTGCTTGTTTCTAAGGCCATATGTTTTTGTGTACATACACTTGTGGAGGACATCCTTATGCCCTATTTTGTCATTCCTGAGGTCTCTCTCATTCCAACTTTCCTGCATCCTCTGGTTTCCACCTTGGCCTCTGCTACCTCATTTAAATATGGTCATCATCTGCCTCCACACTGTTCCTAGTTTAAATCTCTCCTCACTAGGCTGGGCATCCAGTTGATGAAGATCCTCTTGCTCCACTTTGTTGGCTGCATCCTCTCTCATCACCCATCCTCAACCCTCAAAGAGGGTACTGTATAGCAGATCACCTCTGTTCCAACACAGACAAAGTTTGTTGCAAGGTATAACTTCTGCAGTGTAATTGCACCTCAATGAAAAAGAGTGGATGAGCATGAGCTTTGAAAATCAGCCCTGCAAAGGTGGAGGAAACATCATTAAATTAGTCTCTCTCGGAACTTGACAGTTAAGGTTTTCATCCATACTTTCCACAGAGTTATAGAATCATAGAATGGTTTGGGTTGGAAGGGACGTTAAAGATCATCTAGTTTCAACCCCTCTGCCATGAGGAGGGACACTTCCCACTAGATCAGGTTGCTCAAATCCCCATCCAACCTAGCCTTGAACACTTCCAGGGAGGGGGCATCCACAACTTCTCTGGGTAACCTGCTCCAGTGTCTCACCATCCTAACAGTATGGAATTTCTTCCTAAGATCTAATCTAAAGCGTCCCTCTTTCAGTTTAAAGCCATTACCCCTCATCCTATCACTATACTCCCTCATGAAGGGTCCCTTACCATCTCTCCTGTAGGCCCCCTTTAAGTACTGGAAGGCTGCTGTAAGGTGTCCCCTTGAGCCTTCTCTTCTCCAGGTTAGACAAGCCCAATTGTCTCAGCCTGTCCTCACAGGAGAGATGCTCCAGTCACCTGATCATCTTCCTGGCCTTCCTCTGGACCCACTCAAGCACATCCATGTCTTTCTTGTGCTGGGGACTCCAGAGCTGAATGCAGTACTGCAGGTGGGTTCTCACAAGAGTGGAGCAGACGAGGAGAATCACCTACTAGACCTGCTGGCCACAGTTCTGATGCAGCCCAAGATAATATTGGCTTTCTGGGCTGGGAGTGCACATTACAGAGTCACGGAATCCCAGACTGGTTGGAAGGGACCTCTGGAGCTCATCCCGTCCAACCCCCTGCTTGATCAGGCACACCCAAAGCAGGGGCACAGGACCGCATCCAGGCGGGGGGTGAATGTCTCCAGGGAAGGGACCCCACAGCCTCTCTGGGCAGCTGTTCCACTGCTCTGTCACTCTCACAGAAAAGGAGTTTTTTCTCATATTTAAGTAGAATTTCCTGTGTTCCAACTTGTGCCCGTCGCCCCTTGTCCCTTCATTTGGCACCACTGAAAAGAGTCTGGACCCATCCTCTTGACATCCACCCTTTAAATATTTATAAGTATTGATAAGATCCCCCCTATGTCTTCTCTTCTCCACACTCAACACACTAATGATTTATTTAAAGAAGCCCTTCTTGTTAACCTTGACATCCCTTGCCAGATTGAGTTCCAAGTGGGCCTTGGTCTTCCTTGTTGCATCTTTGCATACCCTGAGAATGTTCCTATCTAACTCCCAAGTGGCCAGTCCTTTTTTCCACATCCTGTAAACCTCCTTCTTCCATGTGAGGTTTTCTAGAATAAATTTTCTTATCCTGGCTCCTTTGCTTGACTTCTTCCTCATAGGGATGCACCAATCTTGAGCTTGGAAGAAGTGGTACTTGAATATTGTCCATCTCTCTTGGACTCCATTACCTACTAAAGCCCTAGCCCATGGAATTCCTCCAAGCAGGTCTTTGAAGAGGCCATCATTGGCTCTCCTGAAGTCCAGGGCTGTAATCCTACTTGTTGCCCTGCTTCTACCACACAGGATCCTAAACTCCACTATCTCATGGTCACTGCAGACAAGGCTACCTCCACCCTCACATCCTCTACTAGACCTTATTTGTTTGTCAGTATAAGGTCCAGCCGTAAATGTGTCCTTGTTGGCTTCACCACCTGTGTCAAAAAGTTATCCTTGATCCTCTGCAGGAACCTCCTGGATTGTGCACACCTCACCGTGTGTCTTTTCCAGTAAATCTCAGGGTGGTTGAAGTCCCCCATGAGAACCAAGGCCTGCAACTGTGAGGCTACTTCCAGCTGTCTGTAGAAGGCCTTGTTGACTTCCTCTTCCTGATCAGGTGGCCTGTAGCAATTGCCCACAACAGTGTCACCCATATTTGCCTTAAGTTTTACCCATAAGCTTTCAACTTGTTCTTACTCCACCGCTAGGCAGATCTTAATACATTCCATTTGTTCCCTCACATAAGGAGCTCCTCCCCTACCTTGCCTTGCTGGCGTCTCTTTTCTAAAATGTATGTAGCCATCCATGACAGCATTCCAGTCATGTGAGCTATCCCACCACGTGTGTCCCACCACGGCTGAACCACACTGTGCCCAGGTGGCCAAGGAGGCCACCAGCCCTTGGGCTTGTGTCAGCACTGGTGTGGCCAGCAGGAGCAGGGCAGGGATGGGGCCCCTGTGCTCGGCACTGGTGAGGCCACACCTCGAATGCTGGGCTCAGTTTTGGGCTCCTCAGGACACTGAGGTGCTGGAGTGTGTCCAGAGAAGGGCAACAAAGCTCGGGCAGGGTCTGGAGAGCAGATTTTATGAGGAGCAGATGAGGAAACTGGGATTGTTTAGCCTGGAGAAGAGGAGGCTGAGGGGAGACCTTATTGCTCTCTACAACTACCTGAAAGGAGGCTGTAGTGAGGTGGGAGGTTGGTCTCTTCTCCCAAGTAACAAGTGATAGGATGAGAGGAAATGGCCACAAGCTGTATCAGGGGAGGTTTAGGTTGGATATGAGGGAAAATGTCTTCCCTGCCAGAGCTGTCAGGCCCTGGCACAGGCTGCTCAGAGAGGTGGGGGATTCACCATCCATGGGGGCGTTCAAACAACGTGTAGATGTGACACTTTGGGACATGGTTTAGAAGACATGGTAGTGTCTGCCACACCCTGACTGGTGTGCCATGCCCTGTTTGCAGCACTCCTGGTCGATTGCACTCCCTCAGGCTGTTTAAATCTCCTACGATTGCTCCTGGCAACATCTCTGCAGCGTCAGCCTGGCTTGCGAGAGCTGCCAGGACCTGCAGGGGCACTTTGCTCTTCCTCAGGTTTCTCTGGCTCCAGAAACACCCTTGTCCACCCCAATCTAGCACCCAGCCACAGAACTTACTGTTGCTGCTGTTGCATTCCGTGCTGACTGACAGCTCACATTCAGTTTTTCATCCACCACACCCCCAAGTCCTTCTCTGCAGGGCTGCTCTCAATCCATTCTCTGTTCAGTTTGTATCTGTGTTTGGGATTGCCCCAACACAGGTGCAGGACCTTGCACTTGGCCTTGCTGAACTTCATGAGGTTTGTGCAGGCCCACCTCTCCAGCTTGTCAAGGTCCCCCTGGATGGCATCCCTTCCCTCTAGAGTATCAACCATAGCACTCAGCTCGGTGTCACCTGCAAATGTGCAAATGTGTCCGTCAGTGTTGCTACCAAATTTGTCAGGCACAATTTTGCCTTGGTGAAGCCATGTTGGCTGTCATTAATCACCTCTATTTATCATGTGCCTCAGGATAGTTTCCAGGAAGATCTGCTCTGTGTTCTTGCCAGGTGCAGAGGTGAGACTGACCAGCCTGTAGTTCCCTGGGTCTTCCTTTTTTTCCCTTTTTATAAATGGGTGTTATGACTCCCCTTTTCCAGTCAGTGGGAACTTCACCAGACTGCCATAGCTTTTCAAATATGATGAGTAGTGCTTCAGCAACTTCATCTGCTAGTTCCCTCAGGCCCCTTGGATGCATCTCATCAGGTCCCATGGAACTGTGCACATTCAGATTCCTCAGATGGTCACGTTACCAGTGAGTCATTAGAACACATGTCCTTTTTGAAGGGTGAAGAAAAAGCAAGGAGGGACAAAATAGTAGGGAGCTATTTTTACATTTTAAAACGGCAAACTGTCTCACTGAGTGCAGTGCATGCTGTACCTTTGTACATGAAAACTGCTTAGCTGAGATGTACCCTTTCTCCATGAAGCAAGGCATTCCATAAACAAAAATCACATTCAAATGACAAGGTTTCTATTTATTTTGTCAGGAAGAGAAAAAAAAGTGTCTTTGCATTTGGAGATTCATATTGGTAGTAGAAAGAGCTTAGAGAAAGATATTAAACTACACTTCAGACATCTAATTTAAACCAGGTGGATATAACCCTTGTCAGAGCATCTCATGCTTTTTTAATAAAAGATACCAATTTCATTTACATGCACAGTTCTAGCTTTAAGTGAACTTGTGATGAAAGCATCTTGGTGTACTCTTCTCTTCTTATGAGATGCAGGACACATTCATGACATTTCTTAACACTCAAAGGAATTGAATTGAACTTTATCCCACTGGAAAGGGATTTAGGTATTACTGAAGTAGATTAGTGCAAAGCAGGGACTATTTGAAGAAAAACCCACATCATTTACAAAGAAAATATCAGATAGTAACATTAATTGCTAGGCTCTGCTCTGCCTATTAAAAGTTGAATGAGGCAGCTTGACATGATTTTATAATGATCCACAGGGGATTTTTTGGTAGTGGTTTTATTTCTAATATACTCAAGATCTTCGTGGCCAGTTTGAACCTTTTTATGTGCAACCTGGTATCCCAGTTCAGATAACTAGACCCACCACAATAACTTCTTATCAGCTGCCAATACATAACAGTTCAAAAGAATATAAAAACTAATGTTAAGAGTGATGTAATAATCAGCCCAATCATATCACAGAGGCAAAATAGTTCCTACCTCCTGTGACTGGAGCATGAGAAATAATTTGCTGTGGTAACTCCAATAAAAAAAGATTGCTAGTATGTTGATGGTGTGATGACGTAATAGTGAAATATCCTGATGAGCATCCTGTGGATGTTTATCTGTGCTCTCCAACTTTCTGATCGTCCATTTCTTTCTTTTGTCCTGTACTTTGAATACAAGGTCTCTAGAGACATGGAATATTATAGGAAAGGATTCTATTTAATAACCCAAGGGATCTTTCTCAGTCTCATATTCCTTCTTTAATTGTACACAGGGCAATTCTGAGCTTTGTTTTATGGAGCTTTTCCCTTGTAGCTCATTGATTTAAACCTTCTGGGTAATAGCAAGTTTTACTAGTCCATACAAAGATTTTTCCTCTGCCAAGTAATGTACAGTATGAAAAAGCCAGAAGCCAAGGGTGGGGGGGGGGGCACATGCAGGGTAACTAACTCAAAATTTCTAATTTTAGTAGGATTATAATGATTTAATAAAGCCTCAGTGCCCAGGGTTTCTTTTAGGACTTGGCCAAATTCCCATTGAGGTCAGCTGTAGTCAGTATAAAAACTGAACTTGAAACAGTAACCTTTACTTTAAAATAGTAAGAGCTGCCACTGGAAGGGAACAGAGTTCACATCAGCCTAACGCACAGATTGCCCCACTCTTCATCGGAAGGCAGATTTCAATGAAAAACTTGCATTTAAAATACCATGAAGCTCTTAAAGGTAAAAAATAACATAGTCAAGAAATATATAGGAAGAGTGTATTTAAGATAATAAACCTAAAAGGTTTTCTGTATGGGATGTAATTAAATTATTTAGACAATAAAAGAGTTCTGACACTGACTATTCCATATGAAGCTATTATGATACTAAAATATGGTAACACAAATGTTGTTTATCAAGAAGAGTTTGCAAGTAATGATATGAGGAGGTGTTTGCTACACATTTTATTTCCTGTCTAAAATGCTTTTAAGGATATAGTTTTAAAATTTAATGGGCTGTGGGGGAGTGAAGAAAAAACAATTAGTCTGGAATTCAATTTGTAAAATATTTATATTTGTTCACTTTTTTCGTAATTTCATGTTATCTTTGTTTAAGTCCGTCTTTCATAACTGGGGATCTTTACACTGCAGAAACATGGAGCTTAAAATGATCCATAGCCAAATTAATAATTTTGGCTCTTATCCATTTCTTGAGCTCTTGCTCCCTCAAAATATATATTACAAGACATGTCCTCCACACAGGAAGGATTATATGCCAAGAAAGAATTTCTTCAGGCCACAGTTTATTTAATTAGAAAACAAACAAACAAAACCAGCCCAAAAGAAAGTCTAACCTAGGACTAGGACAGAGACCTCAAATTTTTCCACCGAGTAGCCAGCTTCTTGTCTGCACAATCTCAGCAGCCACAGACAGGCCCATTTTCCTGGGTCTCTTGCAGCTGTGTTCTACTAACTGTACTTAATTTACATAGATCTAAATAATAAATATTGAAGAAATTTATCTAAAACTTGAGCAAGGATGGCCCATGTAAAGGAAAATAGCTTTATCAGGGTTCCTAACATCATGAGTGCCTGTGCCGTCAGTGCAAAAGCTTCAAAAGAGGCACAATTGAATTGTTCTTGCATAAAAAAGACAGACTACTCAAAATTTATACTGCTTAGGTTTTCTGCCTGTGATTTTTTTAACCTTAGTGAAATTATTTGGATAGAGAATATTGTACTTGAAGGTCATTCCCATGTACATGATACTACATGACACTAAGCTAATGAAAAATGCAAATTTGTCTCATCTCTACCACATAGAAAAGATTCACTGAGGGAAAAATAATGTGAATTCAGTTTTGATGTCTTATCCCCAGGGAGTTCCCAAGTGCAATCCCTCAGAAAAATTGTGCTGCCTGCTTCCCCTAGAGCAATATATCCCAGCAGGTAGCCCCAGTGTATTTCTGCCCATTTGTCCCTCAGCTTCATCTTCCCAGTGCCAGTTCCCCACATTCCCTTCTTGACTCTGAGGTGTTCCTCTCTAAATCCTCCATGTGACCACTGCTGCACAACAATGTGGAGGGGGGAACCCAGGTGTCTTGGTTCTCCCACAGCTCCTGTGTCAATGCACCAGCCAGCCTCATGCAGATTTCTTGTCCACAGAGGCCTTTAATGTGGCACCAGGCCTGTAGGTTTAGGTACCTGCACCGCTCGGAATCTCCTCCTTTGGCAGCCACTCATGGCAAGTGTGTCCCAACCACAGAAGTGGAAACACTGGGCAAGTGCAGTTCAGGCTGATCTTGAGTGAGATTTAGAAGTTTCTCTGAAAAATGACTGGGTGGTTATCTACAGTTCAAGGACAGATATATGTGTTCAAGAAAATTCTGATGACAAAATATTTAAAGTTCAACATTTAATCATTACATTTAGCAATTTCTGAATTAACTACACATAATATTGTTGGAAACATGGACTTCCATTTGAATTGCCTTCAGTGCTCTCTAGATTTCTGCACTAATAGCACTAAGTATAATCAGTTCTGCAGCCACCTGTAGTGCACTAATTTAATTTTGGTCCCATCCCAGCACCCATCTGCTCATAAAGATCAGCTACAACAGCCTGAAGGCTTCTCTGTAGTGCACCAAGTTCAGGTGTACACATGAGTGTATTACAGGAGATGCAAAATAACCGATAGAGAATATTTGTCTGTGCTGGGATGACATAGCCACAATTCTACTCTTTGAATGAATGAAACCTTGCAAATGGATAACATGGTTAAGTGGCATGTATAATCACATATAAGGCTCTATTAAATCAAAAGATAAACTGTGGCATGACACCAAAAATTCTTATCAAGTATGGTGCGCAAAACTGACTCGTTTGTACAAAAAGGCTTATGCTCAATTCAATGTAAAAGTACCAGTTAACCTCTTGTTTTGAAAGAAGAGTGAAATGAAATGCACAAGAATAAGTTCTTTAAGTTCTTTCTCTACTTCTGTAAGAGATTCACTCCCAGATAAGTTCTAGAGTTTTCATTTGTTATTCTATTAGACACTACACAACAGCAACAAAAAGGAAAACCACAGAGAGAAAGGTCCCTGGTATTAATAGAAAAATGAGAGACACACTCTTAAATCTAATTTACGTTCGGCAGCAGACAAGATAAAAGTAAAAATATGAAACAAAGCCCAGGGATGGAAATTCAGAGATTGAAAATTACCCTGATAAACACTGCTATTTTTATTTGGCAGTGAAGCCCTACCAAGCCTGAGCTTTAACTTCCTGCTACACACATCAGAAAAAATCTGAAGTCCCAGCTATAAGCAGACTACCATATCAGTATGCACACAATATTTGGGTTTATGTGTTTCTTATGTAAACGCGTTTCCAACTTTATAAACAAAACAGTAATTTTTCCAATTTTTTCAATAAAACCCTTTTACGCTGTACTTTGTACTTTAATCTTATACAACGATTAAAATGGAGGCAGGTGCATTTCACGCTCACAGCACAGCACTTCTGCAAAGCAAAGATTTCAAGTAAGTCAGCGTAGAGAGAAAATCACTCCCTGGCTTATCTTCATATCTTAAGAATAGAAGTATTTTTCTCATTAAAGTGAAAGAATGAATATGCCTGTGGCTAGTGGCAAGCATTAAAAGAAAGGCAGAGATACTGCCAGGCATGATCTGTGTCATTTTGGCAAGCCGCAAACCTGTAATGCCTGTAATGTCTCAGGAAAGGTACTCAAGGGAGAATGAAGTAGGAATGCAAAGGACCCATCCTGAGCACAAAAAGTGTTTAAGTATTAAGTGAATTGTCACTTTTTGATACATGGAGACTGAGTTTTCACAGATACCTAGAGATCTTAGACTTTTAAGTTTTGAATTTTGAGATCCAAGCATCCTTAATCTCCTGCAAAACTGTCCACATTTCAGAATCAATCTCCCAAATGATAACATTATTTTATGACTCTTTAATAGGTTTAAATTAAAGTTACCCATGTTTTATCTGTCAGCTTCCATTGATGTGAATTCAGTGCTATGAATTCCAGCATTGCCATTCGCTATCCAATCCTCCCTGCAAGAAGCACTGAGTGTCTATTTAACATGTATCATTTCTTCCTCTTCAGCAAAGCTGAACACACACACACTTCCCTTGACACCAGTAAAATATCTAAATGCTGGAAAGATTAAGCTCTGTTAGTTCTGTATTTTCTGAGTAGTAGGCGAGATCATTTTCTGGGTTGGTTTGTTTATTTAAAGAAGCACTCTGTGTTCAAAGGAACAGATCATGAAATCCCAGAAAGATGTAATAGGATTTGTGTCTGAGCTTTAAAAGTTAACCCCACCATCTCCATTGAATTATGGAAAGTTTCCAGACTTAGCACGTGGAAACAGTGACATTGCAAACCTCGGGTATAAAATACAGCCTCAAGTTTCTCTTCATGACCAACAGCACCCTTGGGCTGATGTCTGGATCCTTACCCTGTATGACAGATGACTTGACCTCAACAAGCCTCATATGCCAAAATATGTTTAATCCAATTAATATTTAAGTTCTATAATAGGTACAGTTAGCAGTTCACTAGGTGACATTCAATAGGAATCAATATGAATTCTTAGTCTACCACAATATTATGTGTCGGGGCACAGCCTTCTTAGAAGAAAGCTGTTCATCACAGATTTCAATAACTGTAATTTAAACAAGAGTAAATGATATATGAATCTGCCTTTCCAAAAGATTACTGAATATTAGAGACCTTTCAAGGCTAACATATATCTGCATTTTAAACTCCTGGAACTTTCAGTTTTTGGTGCTGCTTGGTTAAGATTTTAGTTTTCTTGTTTGCCACTCGCATTTGATTCCTGAATTTAGTCGAGAAGGTATCATTTTGGTCAGCCTCAGAATGCAAGGCTCTGTAAGGATACATTGTCATGCTTCCTATTGATGACTTAAAAAATGGTCAGTGTATCTTATTTCCACAGTTATACCTTTCCTAACCTCAAATTCCTGAATGCATCTAAAATATGTATTATACATTCCCCCTTTGCTGGAGATGCAGGACGTAGAGATCTCAGTGTCTGGACAATGGTCTTAGTCATATGGTTTAGTTTCAGGTGGTCCTGCAAGGAGCAGGGAGTTGGACTCAGTGATCCTTATGGGTCCCTCCCAACTGGAGATATTCTATGATCTTATGATCCTATGATTTTAGTTTCTCAACTGACCTATGTTTTTTGGGAGCACAAATTAAAAGGCTTATAAGTGTCTAAATCAAAGAATACCAACCCTTCTGAAAAATTGAATGCCTTGATTAAAGATTTCTGAAGTTATTCACTGAATAAGTTAAGTGTCCGATGAACACTGGTTACTTTTGAGAGCTGTCTTCATACTACCCGGTGCTCACTGCGGTCATCTTTTCAGATTCCTGCAGGAATCTCACTGAAAGCAGAATTAAAGCACTCGGTGGGTCTGTGCCACAGGTTCAATGCAAACTGAATCATCTGAGCCAAAGAGAACAGCTAAGAGCCAGGCTACACTGCGTGACACTCAGACCTGAGTGCTGCATTACCATGTACATGTGAGAAGTACAGCGACAGGGATTCTGCAGCCTGCCAGGAGCACTCATGGAAGGACAGAGAATAGCATGCAGAAATTTAAAAATTAATTTTGGAAAGTGGTCAGGAATGCACTTAAAAAGAGGTCCAGAGGAAAGAATAAATAATTTTTCCTCTCTTCATATCTCTGATTGTCTGATAGTCTGCCATTCAGAGAAGCACATATGACCTTTTTTTTTTCTGTAGTAGTGCTGTATACAGATGCTCAGTCAGATTCTCTTTTGTTTCCTTTATTGTTTGCATCCCAACAGAGAAAGCCAGAGTAATCATATATACAAAGACACAAAACATCTGAGCAAACAACACGTAACCCCTTTCTTTGTAATTGAGTTTTGCATATCATATTCCTTATCTTATATGACTTTCTTTTTCCATTCTACTCCTCTAAAAAAGAAGTAGTTTCATTTAAAATACAGTAATTTACCCTAAAAGTAGGAAATGAAAATATGAAAATTAAATTTTCTGCAGGACTGGAAGATTATTTTTATTATTATACTAATTCTCAGTGGTCAAGTGATAACTCTGAGAAATGGCATCTGTTATGAAAAGAACTCATTTACAGCATATATTATTCATGTGTGTCCCCCTTTAAAATTGTCTGGCACAGAGCCAGGAAGTCTAAGGTCACTAAAGTAACATGCTTTAAAATGACACGTCATTGTAGCCCCTTGCTAACTTTGTAATAAATGTTTTAATTAAAGGGTAACATCGGACAGTCCAAAATCTGGATCGGATTTAATTGTAATTCCTAATTTTCACAATTTGGTATCTTCAGCTCTGAGAGAGCTGGAACATCCTCAGCTAATTATCTCTTGCTATTCAGTATTCTGCAAATGCATAATAAATAGAACTTAAATTTTTAAGGTGCAGTGTTATATAAAAGGCAAGGGGACAGCACTGTTCAGATTATACAGATAACGGTGTCCTTTGAAGTAGAAAAGTGACAGATTTGTTAAAATAAACTATGAAATAACAAAGTAGAAAATCATCTCATAAAGACCTGTCTTCAGTGACATCTTACGGGCTTTTGTCTGCTAGTTTGCAGATAGATATTTATTGTAGAAAGGACAATGCCTGCACCAAAATTTGAGGCAAATTTGTTCTGATGCTTTAACTCTAAGCATTTTGGATCCATGTTGGCCTTCTTTCAGGTGTTTCTAAATTGCGTGCAACAATAGGAGAGATGAAGCATCCATGATATATCTCAATAAATTAACCATAATAATTTTAATAATAATTTAAGCAACGATGTCTTCTGATATTTACCCATAACAGTAGCACTTTACTTTTTTGCACTAACTTTCCATATATAATATAACCCCCCTGCTGGAGCAGGCACACCCAGAGCAGGGGCACAGGGCCGCGTCCAGGCGGGGGGTGAATGTCTCCAGGGAAGGGACCCCACAGCCTCTCTGGGCAGCCTGTGCCCCTGCTCTGGCACCCGCACAGGGAAGGGGTTTCCCCTCATGTTCAGGTGGAACTTCCCGTGTCCCAGCTTGTGCCCGTTGCCCCTTGGCCTGTCGTTGGGCACCACTGGGAAGAACCCGGCCCATCCCCCTGACACCCACCCTTCAGATATTTATAAGCATTGATGAGATCCCCCCTCAGCCTTCTCTTCTCCAGGCTGAACAAACCCAGGTCTCTCAGCCTTTCCTCATCAGGGAGATGCTCCAGTCCCCTGAGCATATGCATAGCTCTCCACTGGACTTTCTCCAGTAGTTCCCTGTCTTGCTTGAAGTGGGGGGCCCAGACCTGGACACAGCACTGCAGGTGTGGCCTAACTGGGGTAGAGCAGAGGGGGAGGAGAACCTCCCTCACCCTGCTGGCCACGCTCCTTTCCATGCACCCCAGGTACCGCTGGCCCCCTTGGCCCCAAGGGCCCGGTGCTGGCTCAGGGTCACCTCGCTGCCCCCCAGCACCCCCAGGGCCTTCTCAGCAGAGCCGCTCCCCAGCAGGTCCCCCCCAGCCTGTGCTGGTGCGGGGGGTTGTTCCTCCCCAGGGGCAGGACCCTGCACTGGCTCTGGTTGAATTCCCTGAGGCTCCCCTGGGCCCAGCTCTCCAGCCTGCCCAGCCCTCGCTGGATGCCAGCACAGCCTCTGGTGCATCAGCCGCTCCTCCCAGCTTGGCATCATCAGCGAACTTGCTGAGGGGACGCTCTGTCCCTTCCCCCAGGTCACTGATGAATATGTTGACCAGGACTGGCCCCACCACAGACCCCTGGGGAACGCCACTAGTGACAGGCCTCCAACCAGACTCTGCCCCATTGGTCACGACCCTCTGCGCTCTGATGAAAAATCAGGTTGCACAAGGCTTTGAGGAACCTAATCTAGTGAAACATATCCCTGCACATGGTAGGGGGATTGGACTAGCTGATCTTTACAGGTCCCTTCCAATACAAACTATTTTACGATTCTATGATCTGCCACCTGATACCTTTGAAAGAGGGTCTCTATGCTGTTCTAGTTATTCCAAAAGAAAAAGGAAAAGGCTTTGGCACTTTTAGTATAATACACTAAAGCTGGTAAAAATCACATTTATTGTTATTGCAAAAAACAATAAGGCTGTTTTTCCCCTCACTTCACGGACTTCCTGTACGTAGTTTAAAACTCTCTGAAGATTTTTAAAAAGTGGAAGGGATAGAAAGAAAAGAGTATGAAGCCTCAGTGTTTCCAATCAAAACCTACTTGATTGTTATCTGATTTAGACCAACATATCATAGAAATATTTTTACTTATGTTTATGAGAAGAGGTTTACATCCTTAGAAGACACATTGTGTTTACCAGCTAAATGCAAGAATGTAATGTAGTGTACTACATCCAGTAGGTTCATATCTGCATGCTTTAAAAAAGCAAAAACAAGTTGAATTTGTGTCCTACATGCGACAACTCACCTTGAAGTCCCTGGAGCCTGTCAATTTCACCCCTAAGAAATTTAAGCTTTCTCTGGTATTTCCAAATAAGAAGCAACAAGGCATGTTAGTAATGTAGGCTAAAAGGATGTTCAAAGGGATGCAAAAGAGATTGAAAATCTTTATCCTCTTTAATATGCAAAAAAAGAAAATAGTCTGAAAAATCCACTTCCCTGCCTTATCACTTCATGTTTTTCTACTGCGTTTCCTCATAGAGCTCACAAAAACTGGTCGTCTGGTAAAAGAAAACATACCAGAAAAGTAAAATGTACAGATGAGAGGGGAAGTCTTCCTTATTATACTATACGGCTATAGACTGTGCGATGTTTTGCTATGCATTTAAGTTAGAATGAGATAAAGGATATCAAGGAGAAGGCAAGATGAAATAGATAATAATACAAGCTTAGGATTTGTGCTTTTACCATATTGTGTAACTTTTGAACAATTGCATAGGAAAGCTTTAGAAACATGCCTGGTGTTCTTGCTATATCCCAGTTTATGGAGTTAGGTGGCAAACTCTTCCTAACCAGATCTTATATGATAAATTTGTTACTAATTTCTGATGGATGTTTATCCCAGAAGTGGCTGCATTTTATATTGTCATTAAAAACTAATTGAAAAATATCTCGGGAGACTTTGGGACAGAACAGGAGACATAAATGGAATATCCTATTAATATTCCATTAAGTTAATAATATCTGTCCAACTAAATCACAGTTATATTTTCTACCAGCTTTTAAATACAGTTTAATTTATGTTGGTGTTTAAATTCCCATTGTGTAGAGCTGTGTTAGTTTCTTTGTGCTAGTTTTGGCTGTTTATCTTGTGTTCCTCTAAATGTGTGATGGATAAATTACTGAGCTGGAGGCAGAGGTATTAGAAACAGAAGAGTCTAAGGCAAAATAATGATTTTGACATTGTGTCCAAAGCATAACCACATCTCTCAGTGAATTCCAGACTCTGATTACACATTCACACACTGCTGGATGGTTGTTTATCTGCTTTGACAGTGGGTCCAGGGGAGTGTTCAATACGCCTTAATTGCATTAATTTATATAGATTGGGGGACTTTTCTGGGATTACATTTCTCATCAGGTTCCAACCAGACCTCTTCACACTGGTCACTTCACATTCGTACAGAATATGTGCTGCTTCATCAGATACTCCACCAGGTTTGAAGAGGTGAATAATTACAAAGACTAATCAGAGGGGATACAATTGCTTCCACCTGTAAATAAAATAGAAATAACCTTAGCTGTGGTAGAAACCCGGAGAAGGTTTTATTTTTGTTGTTATTATTAAATGCAGATATTTTCACTCTAGGTTTTCAAGGGGATCTATTCCCCTTTTTACAGATGTACAAGAAAAAAATCTAAGCTAACATTCCAGGGATTTCTTGTGGACCTACATGCTACATGCCTTCAGTTCTGATTCCCATATAAGTCTGTAGGTATTTTTTAAAGTTAAAATTAGAAATGTAGTCGTGGTGCCTTCCTTTTGGATCAGCTTTACTACTCTTCTTGCCATGATCTCAGTGTTACCCAGGAGTTTTCCTGATATCAGTAACTGATTGTACCTAAGCAAGATCAAAATTAAGTCTGTACAGATTAACAAATCAAAGCCTAGAAAAAGAACAACAGAAATGATGACAAAAGTTCATTGTAAGAGGTGACTCGGAATGTGATGCTATAAGCTCTTGTATAAAGCAACAGAAGAAGAAATGTAAAATGAAGAGCCATAAGCCCTGCAGGAAAGGGCAAAGTAGGTATGAATCGCTTCAGAAAGAAAGAGAGGGAGATTTAAGAATCTGGTAAGCAGGCAGAGAAAACGGGAATGATGGCAGAAGAGAAGCTTTTGAGCAAAGTAGTGGTTGCTCTTCTTCCCAAGTAGCTCATCAGTTCTTTGCTGCGGTTGTTCTTATAAATCAGTAATGTATATATTATCTATGTGTGCTACTACTTTTTTTTTTTTTACTTCAGTCAATGATCTCCAGCTGGAAACCTTACTCTTAAAAATGACGAGTATTGTGTAGTTATGAGTCACTGAAAGCAGTAAAAGCAGATGGAGCTTCCAAAGGAAACCTAGTACTAACCTACAGATGGTAAGCACTGTGCAGACAGCAGGATTTCAGCTCCTGAGCAGTACTTCCTAGCAAAAGCACTTTGCTCTGGTGTCTTTGCTAAGTTTCCAGGGAAACTAATGGCTAAACTGAGTATGTACAGACTGTTCTCTGAGGTGGAGACATTATTTTCATAGATTCACAACTCCAGCTAAAATTTCCCAGAGGACAAGTGAGCCAGAACAGAATAGCTTAGATGCTTACACTGGGATTTCAGTGGCTCATGTTAGTGTAATTTCCAGCTTCGCCAGCTCACCTGTCTCACAATAGGATAACCTAAAATGTTTGATGCTATGCTCTATTAGCTGGGTTCTCTAATATGAGAGATCTTAAAATATTAAAAGAAGTTATGCATGAGTTTAAAAGACACTTTAGCACTGTAGAGGGCAGAGGAAAGTGTTGAAGGACAGCATTACTGCCACCTATTCTTCAATGTTGATGTCAAGCAACATAAACTACAAAGGGCCATGTCTTTGCAAAAATGAACAGACATCACTCTGTTCTTCTTGAAGTTTTAATTCTTATTTTCATAACTGATATTTTAAAAAGATCATGGATATCTTTTTCAGCAGCTTTTGCTGGTGTTCAAGAATATATAGATAATATCTCAGTCAGTAGATTCTTTCCAGAAAGAATGTTAGTCCTAAAGTGTCATCTTAATCACACTGAAAATTTTAAAAGTCCATTTCAGAGCAAATCTTCCAATAGACATTACATAAAATAATTTAGAGGGCACTGAAACACAGTGTATCCATTAACCTTCCTTTCCAAGCTAGATACCTCAACCATTGGCTACATTCTCATCCTGATTTTGTTTGCTTGATAACTGAAAGACACTTCAGTTATTCTCCACAAAGTCAAAGTAGTTCATTAAAGGAAACTCAAAGATATCTACCTCTTGACACAGAGGAATAACTCATTTACTGATGAGTAGAAGAAGCTTGAATGTGGTAGTAGTTATGTCACTGAATTCCTTGGGCAGTTAAAAACCAGTAAACCCACATCCTGCATGAGATTTCGTTCCCGTCACTCCTGGCACTAGTGACAGGCATAACAAATCTCAGTTTGTGATTCTGAGAGGGATTAGGCATCTGACAGATGCAAAAGATCAGTTTTATCAAGAATAAGATGGTTTCAGATATACTCCAGTGGAAATCTTACACTTCTAGGGAACCTCTGCATCATGAGTCATGTTGCCTGCAGATCTTCAATTTAGGAAACATAGGAGAGGAATGTCATAGTGAGGTGTGGATATCTTAGTTTGGGGTTTGTGTCTTGAATGCAAGAGTCAGACTTGACACTTTAATTTCCTTTATGGATTCAACCCTAAATAACTCCTTTTATGATTAAGCTGTTCTGCTCACAGGAATCTTGTTGCAAAGCACTGAATTTGACCTAGTATGCAGGTAGTAATCCACAGACGGGACAATCTCTCCTTGTCAAAGATGCTGAATACATTTAAAAAAAAAAAAAAAAAAAAGAGAGTGAGAAAAAAATTCCTCACTTATAATGAAAAAGCCAATTTAGCTTCCTGCCAGCAAGGCCATAACATATGACATGAAATTAATGCCAGCAGTGAAGCAACTTATGGCTACTTTATTACTGATTTAGAATTAACAGTGTCCTTCAGAATTAGGAAAAAAAAAAAAGAAAAAGGAAAAGAAAAAGCCCAGTACATAACATAATTGCCTGAGCCAAAATTCTCCCCTACCTATGATTCTCCCACCCTACAGTCCTGCATTTGGGATTTTGGGGTTTTTGGAGAGATCTGAATATTTTTATGAGACCTGTGTTTTGTCATGCACTTTTTTTTGTGGCTGCAATTTACTCTAATGATATTCCAGTCTCACTGACCTTGAGTCTGTAGGCCAGAATGTAGATCGGATCAGCAACTCTGTGTTCAGAATAACAAAATTATTAAGGTTAAGAACAGTGTTTTATACAGCAGAAGCCAAGCTAGAATCAGAACATAAATTGCCACTGGATGTACCATACTTGGCAACTTGCTTAAGAAAAAAATTAATGCAGTAACCTGCTTAGAGTATAAAATTATCATCAGCAATAGTCACCGCTAAAAAGCATTAGTCTAGAAATGGGATTTTAAACCAAAATGACTGAAATCTAGTTCCAAAGCATGACAGAAAGAGGGAGAGGAGATGGATACAATTTAATCACACTGTAAAGTCAATATCTATCTGCAGGAATATTTGCTGTTTACTGTAATTTCCACAGGCCTCTTACAGACTTTTCATTTTTAAATGGAGATTTGCATAGGTTTTCTTATGCATAAAGTTTGTGAAATAAATGCTGTAAAGCAGCATAGAAGCTAAAGGATAGCTAAATATAAAAATATACATATGGAGAACAAGTAGGAGAATTTATGTTGCCATTCTTAAAATTATGCAGGGTAGCTAAGATTTTGAATAGACGTGCACAATCTTTACCACAAGAAAAAGCAATAAAATAGGAAGATAAGTCTTTGGACTTATTACTTTCCAAATTTATGGTCCATGAAATGTATTAAAGAGTTCAAAGCATATCTTCAGGTGATTTAAATCCATAAAGTTCTAGGAAAAGGGAGAAATCTGTGCTGAATTCCACCGTCTCAGGATCTGCCTCGCGCATAGATGCCAAGTTTCCTTCTTCATATTGCTATTACAGGTCACATGAAGGGAGAGAAGCTGACTTTCCTGCAAAAATCAGATTATACAAGGAAGCTGATCTGAGTTGACATGATTTGATTTGGGCTAGAAGATTAATCCAGACTTCAGCTGCCAGAGGCTTTTAGATAAATAGCACTTAGCCCACTTATACTGAATGGATTTTTTTTTTTTTAAGGAAGGGTTATTAATTAGAACAGCAGTAACTGGAAGTGTAAAAAAATCTGAAAAGACTTAGGATTCATGTGACAAAGGCTATGAAATACTGCTGCCTTCATAGATTATTCTATTGGTGTTCAAAATGGGATATGTGTTTCTTTCCATGATCTGGTTAGTGACTGTACTTGTGGCTCATCTGATGAGGAAAAAAATGTAGTATCTAAAAGCACCGAGAAAAACCCAGAATAGCCTAGCCTGCTTTGAAAGGACTATGAAGACAAAGGTTTTGAAACTGTTTCAAATGCCAGCCCTCACCTGAGGCTAAGTAAAACCTTAATCCAAGGTAGGGCAAGCTTTGCGACAACTTAGCATTTCAGTACAGAGTATGGGTGACGTAAGTTCCGTGCTGCCAGCAGTCAGCTGTGCTCCTTCTACATGCATTTCCTTCTGATATATCCTCTCTGAAATATTTCTGTTCTGAACATGTCATTACCCAAGTCTCTTGTTAGAGCTGGTTGTTCCCTAGATAGCAGAATCTTCTGCTAGGTTCACCCTAAATTAAAACTAGCAGACCAAAATAAGGTATTTCATTGTAATTTGGAAAAGTCTGAA
The DNA here is from genome assembly GCF_963921805.1 of Phalacrocorax carbo. NCBI lineage: Eukaryota > Metazoa > Chordata > Aves > Suliformes > Phalacrocoracidae > Phalacrocorax > Phalacrocorax carbo. Next base: position 5,091,399 of record NC_087516.1, on the reverse strand, counting down.
GTTTAACATTTTTGGTTTGGAGAGGCAGAGTTTGGGATTCTACTCAAACTAAAACGGCAAAGTAAAACTTTAATTTGGAGAAGGATATCTCCAAATATTGGCCACAAAAATGATCAGAGGGATGGAACACCTCTCATATGATGAAAGGCTGAAAGAGCTGGGGTTGTTCAGCCTGGAGAAGAGAAGGTTCCAGGGAGACCTTGTTGTGGCCTTCCGGTACTTCAAGGAGGGTTATAAGGAAGATGTGGACAGACTTTTTAGCAGGGCCTGTCACGATAGGACACGGGGTAATGGTTTTAAACAGAAAGAGGGTAGATTCAGGCTAGATATAAGGAAGAAATGTTTTATGATGAGGGTGGTGAAACCCTGGCCCCGGTTGTCCAGGGAGGTGGTCAATGCCCCATCCCTGGAAACATTCAAGGTCAGGTTGGACGGGGCTCTGAGCAACCTGGTCTGGTTGGGGGTGTCCCTGCTCACTGCAGGGGGTTGGGCTAGATGATGGTCCCTTCCAACCCAAACTATTCTATGATTCTGAGAAGGTCTCAAAGGAGGTCAGAAGGAAAGAACAGAGACAGAGCTGAAATAGCTTGTGACACAACCCCAAAGAGTCAAGTGGAATGCACAGTTGATTGGTAACACCACAGTAATGCTTTAAGCCTGTGATGACTGTCAAAATCCCTGTGTTAAAGTTTGAACAACACAATTCCATTCATATATTCTAAAAAGATACAGCACAGCCAAGAGCAATGTAGGGCCTTTATTCCTGTTGATAACAGAAACTAATTGCATTTTCTAGTGTCATGCAGAAATCTGTGGCAGAACAAGAATCTTGGTCTTCTAAAGCTCAGTTAACAGCCCATCCATGAAATGCTGAATGACTAATTAATGTTCCTTAGGATTTCCAAATGAGATTATATTAAAACACTGTTCAAAAAAGTGAAATTACTGGCAATTTCTGTAAAATTGAGGACACTGGCACCTGGCTTCATTTTGCCCAAATGTCAAAAGTTTAGTCTAAAATAATACTAAGAGGTCCCTGTGGAAAATCACTAGACAAGGTGACTCAGGGATATGCACCCATCCTAAGTGTGTATGGTAAGTTAGCAGATGTGAGTGTGTGAAAAACGTCCCATAGAAATGTCAGACTTCTTTCTAGATATTTCTAAATCCTACCTAATATCTGAAACAGAACTTGGACACTGAAACTGAATCACCTACACTGAAATGATGCCATTTTGCCAGGTTGAGGTAATGCTATATAGATGACACCATGGTTGAACAATATCAATATGTGCACTGGTGAAACTAGATGGAAGTTCCATTGACTTCAAAAAGCTTTGCATAATCCACTAGCCAGGATTAATTAGATGTACTCTCTCAAGCCCTCACCCTCCAGTGGAGAAAGTCAGCAATTTGTAGTTACAAACTCAGTCTTTAGAAATTTAAATTTTAAACATTGCACAGTATTTGATTGGTTCACTATCAGTCAGCCAAGAAAGCTAGACATCTATAATAGAGAAAATAATTTTGGAATAAAAACTCCTGGAAGCCATGTCTTGGCAGATGGAGACTCCTAACACAGATTATTCTGTGAGTCTAAGAGTTCAGTCTTATGCTTTACAATGCATGCCTTATATTAAATTTACATAAACTAGTGTTGTCCAGCTCTTAGGACATCTGGTTCATTTTGGGAATTTGGATAGGTCCTATCTCCCTTGTTGTGTTGACTCATTCTCTTTATGCAGTGGTCATGAACTGTTTACTTCAGTACATTTCAGTTTTGTAACTGCATATGCTCTTTTCCATCTTATACTTGCTCAATGTTTAATTACTCCTACCACTTCCTATGGGAAGGAAGGGAAGATTTCGAAGCCTTCTGAATTACCAAGTGGCATAATTCTAGCAATCATTTCCTAAAATACTGGCTTATTTCATCTCAGCATTTATTTACAGCATTAAAGTACAGATGATTCCATCAATTCATTGTTCTGTTAAAGACTAAAAATCCATTAGCTACTGCAAAGGCAGAAATATATAGCTTACACACTAGTCTTTATTAATATCAGAGACTATAATATCAGTAGAACTTTCACGAGACGTGTAAGTACAAAAATCCCCCTTTTGCAAAAAAATAACTGAGGAGTTAATGGCAATACTGATACAAAGAGAGTTTCTTCACTGACAGTCTGATACCACCTGAATGCGTTTCAAAGAGAGCCCAGATAAGACTGAGTCCTGGGTATGTCTGAGGATATTTTGGACCAAAAATCAGTCAGTGAAAGGTCAGAAAATAATGGAAGTTGTAATGGTTTAGCCCCAGTCAGCAACTAAACACCACGCGGCCGCTCACTCACTCCCCCCACCCCAGTGGGACGGGGGAGAGAATGGGAAGGGCCAAAGTAAGAAAAGTCATGGGTTGAGATAAGAACAGTTTAATAATTAAAATAAATCAGTAATAATAACAGCAACAACAACAACAATAATATAATGAGAAGGAAAATAATGAGAGAGGAAGAGAAAGGTGAAACCTTGGAAGGAGGGAAAAAAATCAACCAACCAAGTGATGCAACCGCTCACCCCCCGCTGACCGACACCGCCCGTCCCCGAGCGGCGATCGCTGCTTCCCCAGGCAGCCCCCCCAGGTAACACACTGGGCATGACACCATATGATACAGAATACCTCTTTGGCCAGTTTGGGTCCTCTCTCTTGGCTGTGCCCCCTCCCCTCATGGCTCCTTGTGCCCCCGGCAGAGCTTGGGAGGCTGGAAAAGTCCCTGACTAGTACAAGCACTGCCCAGCAACCACCAAACCATCGGTGTGTTATCAGCATTAGTCTCATGCTAAGCCCAAAGCACAGCACTGGGCCAGCTGCAGTGAAGAGAATTAACTCTATCCCAGCTGAAACCAGGACAGACGGGTTAGTGACAACATGCTTGTGAATAAAATTTAGAACATTGGTTTCTCAACTAAAAGTTTTCTGAAAACTCAGCTCCTTTCCCAATGAGTGAATGCCTTCCAGCGAGCACAAATTATTGTGTAATAAACTTGTGAAGTTGAAATGAGCTTTACCTGCATTATGATGAAATGTTATGGATTCTTCAAAGCTGCAATGGAAGAATTAATCTTTTTCATACCTTTCAAGATAGCTACTAATTTTGTAGGTACAACTCTATCTAAACATGCACACATTTGAGATACATATATACACACAGACACACGTGCATGTATATGAATGTGTGATCGGGTGTGTATATTTGTATAAATATAGGTAATATATTTTTATTATCTATTGATAAAAATATCTTGGATAAGAAATATATAATAACATTTTCTGTCCGTAATCTTATTTTCAGTAGACAATCCTATTCACATTCATTCTCCTTATAGAATAAAATTTCAGCCATAATATCCCATGATTTACTGCTCAAGTAAGTTGCAGTTAGGCAATTTTTCATTAGAATTTGCGTGTGAAAGAAATACTAAAAGTGTCTCTTTTTTTTCTTCTTTTCTGACGAAGTAAGTTTATTACAGAAAGCATATACGATGCTTTTTTTCCCCTCAAGAACATGAATGTGGAACAGTTATGTTTTAAAGTACAAATATCTTTAAGGCCAACAAAATAAAGTTTTTGGAAATTACTGTTCAAATGGCTGTTGAGTTATGCCAACCTCTTTTTGAAAGCTATAAAGCTATGGCAGACAGCCTCGCACATTCTCTTTTTAAGATGGTTTATGATTAGACCCCTGTGTACAAATCAAGGGAAAAAAAGGTGACAATTTTCATGGACTAGAGACAGTGAATATAATCAAGGTTCTCTGTGGTTTGCCAAGATAAATACATAGGTAAGAAAACTATTAAACTGCACATTTTCACTATTAACAGTGATTTGACATTTTCAAGCAATAGATGAGAAATGAAAACAGAAATCTGTGGTGGTTTTCACCATAAGAATAAGTCAGGAAATAATAATAAAAGCTTTTCAGATCTGCTGTCTGATGTGTTTATAATAATATTCAGCTACTACCTAGTGTGCTTTTCATCAGTAAACTTCAAAGTATTTTTCAAAGCAGGTAATCTTTAGAAAGGTTTAGAAAAATTCTGGCTAAAACATGTTTTCATCAGGTTTTGCATAAGAAGGAGAAATAAAACAATTTGATTTCCAGCAATTTTCTCAGACATCAGGTAGGTTTTTCATAGAAAGTACAAACTACTTCTGAGTTTTATCCGTTGCGACGCTTTGTGCTGGCACAGACATTGCAATTGTCTGGAACATTGTTTGAGAAGGAATTTGCAATTTGTTTACTCCTTCTTTAAAACTGCTGTTCATCCAACAACATTATATGGAAATAACTTTTTATTTTTGAAGTAATCAATACATGATTTTAATTAAGGGCTTTAAAGTTATAAATATACTCTGACTACAGATCACAGTGATTAATGTAGGGACAAGTACGAGGGCCATGCCCAGGTCACAAAACTACTTAGGGAGGGAAAAGAAAGGTCACTGTCAGGTCCTACGGGTAAGAGGGAATAAAATTTTTAAAAGTAAGCTTTTATAAAAGGAAAATCACCTCAGTCCTTAGATGCTCATGTATCTCCCAATGCACGGACAGTTCTAGTGGCAGGGTCATCCTGCCATTTGTAAAATACTGTTTCTTTGTTTACAATCTGAATATTTTATTATTCCATGTCAGGAAACCGAAAGCTGAACAGACCAAACTGAAGCGAGTCACTAAGGCCCTGGCAGAAGCTTTTTCACTGACCAATCTGATAGCAGAAGAAACTATTGTCAAGCAAGGAGAAGGAACAAAATAACACCTCTTTAACAGAAAGGTTTTCCATGCATAAAAGGGATTTTTTCCTGTGACATGGATGCAGAATGCAGTGTTTGATGACCCCAGAGATGCCTTCTCCTCCTAAGATATATGACACTGTCTCCTGCACTTGTCCTAATGGAGTAAAGGACCATATTTCTGCAGAGCTCTTGTACTGCAGAAAGGTGATGCATTAATGATGGTGGCTTCGGTGCTGGCTATGTGCTGCAAATAAGAACTGAACTGAAATCTCCATATTCATTTCACAAAGGTCAGTGAACAGATATCATTGCAATGCATTTTTTAAGCCTGAGGGATCTGATTCAGTGTTGTATCATTTTAAGATTATGTCAGTTTAACTTCTCTGAAATCAGTTGAGTTGGAAATGCCGTAAAACTGGAAGAAAGTAGGAGTGAGTCATGTCTTTTTGTTTTCAAATATAAGAGCTGAGTGTTTACCGTGGTTTCAGCATGAAGCCAGAGTAAATGGGGAGATCTGGAGTGGGTTTTGATGACTTGTCTGAACCTGTAGCTCAGAAAGCACGAATCCATGCAAACTAAAACCAAGATACAGTGCATGCACACATCTTATTGAACAAAAACTGCTGACTTTCACACAGCTTTAGCTGCAAAGTCACATTCATTTAACTTTTTTTCCTTGATGAAAAATCTGCAAGTAGTCAGATAGGGAGTGTTTGCAGGGAAGAATGGTTTCATAGACAGAATGTAAACAGAACACATTTGCTAGTACATAAAGCAGGTAAAAAAAACCCAAATCCAAACAAAATACCCTGAAAACAAAAGCAGTATTCTCTTCACCTATTTGTGATTTTACTTAATGTCCTGCTTTTAGCTGGGATAGAGTTAATTCTCTTCACTGCAGCTGGCCCAGTACTGTGCTTTGGGCTTAGCATGAGACTAATGCTGATAACACACCGATGGTTTGGTGGTTGCTGGGCACTGCTTGTACTAGTCAGGGACTTTTCCAGCCTCCCAAGCGCTGCTGGGGGCACAAGGAGCCGTGAGGGGAGGGGGCACAGCCAAGAGAGAGGATCCAAACTGGCCAAAGGGATGTTCCATACCATGTAATGTCAGGGGCTGCCTGGGGAAGCAGCGATCGCGGCTCAGGGACGGGCGGTGTCGGTCAGCTGACAGGTGGTGAGCGGTTGCACCACTTGTTTCTTTTCTTCCCCCAGGTTTCATTTCTCCCTCTTGTTGTTTTCCTTTTCATTATTGTCATTATTATTATTGTTGTTATTATTATCATCATCATAAAAATCATTATCATCACCATTATTACTATTACTATTTTATTTTAATTATTAAACTGTTCTTATCTCAACCCACGAGTTTTCTTGCCTTTGCTCTTCCCATTCTCTCCCCCATCCCACAGGGGTGGGGGGAGTGAGCAAGCGGCTGCGTGGTGTTTAGTTGCTGACTGGGGCTGAACCACGACAATTGATCAGGCAACTGGCCACCTTCAAGCCTGAATGCCTTCTGTAGATTGTTGTCTTTCTGAATTAGAGGTAAAATCTCCAGACTCTATGCACTGAATTCATACATTTAGTGATGTGCAGTCAAGCATGCCATTTCCTTCCAATACAGCCCACAGGTAGTGTTCCCTTATCAGTCATACAGGTAGTGATTTAGGGCTGAATACCAGTAAGTACTGAGTCAATATCCCGCCTATGAGTATTCCAGTACCACCATATTACTTGGAGAGTCATGAAATTACAAGCCTGTTTTTTACTCCTCTGAAATATCGCTAGGTCCTGGCCTTAAAGCGCTGCAGTAAAGGAGTGTAAGTGTTAGTATGATGTACCACACACTCAGCCAATTTGTGAGCACTAAGTGTGTTTTAAAGTTTGTGCGCTACTTCTAACCAGTGCAGTAAATCTGGATCAATAAAGGTAGAAGCCCTCAATGGGTTTTTTTTGGGGGGGAAAACAACCCTTTTTGGTTTTTTTTCACATTTCTGGACAGAAACTCTCTTGCTTTCCCTCTCCCCTCACACTCCCAGTGCACAGAGTGGATTTCAATAAAAATACCACTTACATGAAAACAGTCTTTGCCTTTGCTTATCCATAATTATTAGCTTAGTGACTTAGACTTGATCTAGTCTTTGCCATAGTAAGACTGGGAAGTATTTTATAACTGTATTTTTGCTGTAGAACTGTTCTACATCAATACTATTGCCACTGTTGTATAAAGGCAGAAACTGAGGAGCAAACAGAAGCCGTAGAAGACTGGGGCAGAGATGGTTAGAGAATCCAGAACTGCAGCTCACAGCCCCACACTTTATCCCTTTTAAAACATGCAATTCAAAAAATGAAGTCCAGCAATACTGCCAAGAGAATAATTTGAAAGCTGCGGAGGCTGCAGGTATGGCTTAATATCATCTGGGGCACAGAACTCACTCATGAGAAGTTTTTACTCATTCAGGTAATCCCACGGAAGACTAGGAAACAAGGAATGTTTCGGGGAGCATAAACATATTGAGCTGGCAAATTTAGAACTGCATGTCCAGTAGGATTTTTTAAAGTACTTGCTTTCACAGTGGTGGCTTAAATCAACAGCTAAAACCCCTAAAAAAAAATTAAAAAATTCCAACGAACCAAAAAAACCCCAAACAAGAAAACAAAAAAACAAAACCCAAAACTATGTCAGGTGCTAATTCTCTAATATAAACTTACCCAGAATAGTGATCTCACCACATATTCATGCTGGTTTTGGCTGGGATAGGGTTAATTACCTTTATAGAAGCTAGCATAAGGCTCTGTTTTGGATTTGTGCTGGAAACAGTGTTGGTAACCCAGGGATATTTTAGTTCCTCCCGAGCGGGGCTTGCACAGAGCCAAGGCCTTTCCTGCCCCTCACCCCACCCCACCAGCGAGGGGCTGGGGGGGCACAAGGGCTTGGGAGGGGACACGGCCGGGACAGTGACCCCAACTGACCCCAGGGATGTCCCACACCATGTGGCGTCATGCTCAGCACATAGAGCTGGGGGGAGAAGAAGGAAGGGGAGGGACATTCAGAGTGATGCCGTTTCCTTTCCCAGGTCACCGTTAGGCGTGATGGAGCCCGGCTGCCCTGGGGATGGCTGAGCTCCCGCCTGCCCGTGGGAAGGAGGGAACGGATTCCTTGTTTTGATTTCTTGTGTGCGCGGCTTTGGCTTTACCTGTTAGACTGTCTTTATCTCAACCAATGATTTTTCTCACTTTTACCTTTCTGATTCTCTCCCCCGTCCCACTGAGGGGGAGTGAGTGAGAGGCTGCTAGGTGCTTGGTTGCTGACTGGGGTTAAACCATGACAATCATATTCAATCATTAATTTAAACATAATGAAAGGTGCAAAAGTTGAGATCCTACATTCCCTATGCAGTTAATCAAAAGAGAGAGGCTATGAGGGGAATGCTGCAATGCAGAGCACCTAAGACTTGGTAATGTGGATAAATAGAGTGACCAAGATTCAAGAACTACCTTGGCAAGAAGACTCTGCTCTCACATACACAAGAAATGAAGAAATGAAGATATAACACTGAAGAAAAATGGTTAGTAAATAAACTCATGATACAGGAGCTATGCTTTTCAAACTTTGAACAGGAACCAAAAAAAAGAAAAAAAAGCGCGACATACCTCTACACTAAGAAAATAAGAATTGGCAAAAAGCCAAGACAGTAGGAAGATGCCAGAAGCCTTATAGCTGTATGGATTGTGTGTTCTTTTTGTAGGAACACTTGAGAACAGATCTCCTCTTTTAATGTTTTCCCGCTCAGCAGGAAATGAGGCAGAGAGGCTCTTCATGGAGATGGGCTGCTAAAGGAGATGGTCCTGGACTGTGAAGGAGTTTGGCTAGCAGCAGAGGATAAATACAAGACATGGGGAAGGAAAGTACTTGAGAATAAACTATATTGCTCTTGCTGGACTTTCTTTTTTTTTTTTTAATTCTCAGATGGTTTCCTATTTTATTCCAGATCACACAGAAATATAGAATTATGTGGCTGGAAGGGCCAAAAATCATAGTTTTTCTGCCTGCTTTAAAGTAGGCTCAGTTGATCCTATCATTCCCAAGAGGTATTTGTGTAACCTGTTCATAATGGTCTCCCATGCTGGCAACTCCATGACTTGCCTAGTCAATACATCCCTGTGTATCACAGCCCTGATAGTCTTTTTGCCCCTAATATTTAACCTGAATTTTCCTTGCTATAAATTAAACACACTACTCTTGTCCTACCTGCCAAGAAGACAGAATAGAGATAATTTCTTTTCTCTTTGCTGAATTAGCCCCGCCCCCAGGGGGTAATTCTATGATGTCTGTGGTCTATAAGCAGCACTGGACTATGAACAAGTGCTGTAAACATCTACAAAGTAGCTTCAGACAGACCAGAGCCCACGGAAATTCTCTCTTTTTTTCTGTATCTTTGAGAAATAATCTTATTGACATCTTTGGCCTGTAGATATCAAAATTGCCACCGTAAGATCTGCCTCTCAGTCAACATGAAAAAACATTGTGTGTGATTCTCATCTGTTTGCTCTCTTGGTTTTTACGACATTACTATAATCCTCAATTTATTCCTCCATCTGAGTTTAATTTTTTTATCCCTCGTTGTATGTCAAATCTTTGCTTCCCTGCTGCTGCTGGTTCCCAAAACGCCGTGAGATCTCAGAGTGTCTGCGACACATCCGATGTGAATACAGAATAAAACACCAATTTGTGCATACCATCCTAATACTTAGCTTTTCCAGTTTCTTTTTTTTTTCAAATAAAAGTTTGCTCACAATCCCTGTCAAAGGAAGTAGAGTTGAAAATGTTGACAGAATTGATTTTCCAGTTTTGTTCCAATTCTTCTGTTTAAGGTTTGGGGGTTTTTTTGGCTCTATTTTGCTTTCTAGCTCCTCATCTACAGTGCTGCACAGGATTTGTTGTGGCACAACAAATCCCTCCATTGAACTCAAGTCACATGAGCTCTGTAATGCAGGATGTCACTCGCGGGGTTGAGTTACAAATAGAATTTCTTACTTTACCCTGAATCTCTCAGGTATACCCTAAAACCTGTCTTACTTCTTCCCCTCATTACCAGATTAACGAACTCAAATGAGAAAACTGTGGAAATAGGCCAGAGAGAAAAAACAATTCCTGAGCCTGTTGGTCATGACCCCAGAAAACCCCCACGTGTCCTCATCTCTGGAAAAAATGAAGGTTCAGCAAGAGGAAATTGTCACGAATTCAGAGTCATGATGGAGAAACAAGTTTTATCACTTGGCTTTCAGGGTTCAGGATGACATGGTCATGACATCTCACAGCAGTATAGGTATCGATCACTCCTCCACAGCAGCACAGAAGAAGCCGCAGGTTCCCCAGGGCAAGAGGCGTGGAGCCAGGTATCACAGGTTAGAAATGACATTTCACCCGATCTTTAGGAATGGCTTCACCAAGAAGCTTCTTTGAACAGCACAGTACCAAGTTAGCAGCAAAACACTAAGATGCTTGGTGGCACCGTACCCACTGGAATTCCACTGCAAGATTTTGAAAGGCTGCTAGATCTTTCCCCCTTCCTTTTCCAGCAGGACAAACTGTACATTTCTGACTGTGCAAGTAGTTCCAGTGCAGCTGAAATTTTTCCTGTACCAAAGCACACAATACCGCCAACAAATCTTTATGACTGTATTATAAAGTAATTGTTCTCTGTGGCTGTGAGAAGGGTGAGAACACTGTAGTTTAGATGCAAATACTTTTACTGTAGTATTGATAGCTGTCTCTCATTTGCCCATAGCCACAGTGAATCACTCATATCTTGGTCAACTACATCCAGATAGCAAGATTTTGTTTACTACTTCCCTGCTTAGACAGGGACTCCTTTTTCAGGGCAGGTGTTACAATGCTCATCACAAAGGAGACAGCACTTGTCAACAAAGACTGCACAACTGAATCAGAAATATTAATTTATACATTCTTAGTTAAAACGGGTGGGTACTGCTGTAAATTGTCTGTGCTGACAGATATCTCCTGCTCTCTGTAACATCCAAATTAACAGATTCACTCATACTGTAATAGGAAGATGTACCTAAAGAAGGAGCTAGGATTAGGGTTTAAAGAGTACAAGCTTCTGGCTTCAGTCACAGTCATATTATTAACTGCAAAATCAAGCTTGTGTTTTCATCTAGGTGTTGGGCTGAGCTCCTCTCTGCTTGCATCACCAGGAACATATGAAACACAGCAGTTTCTTGATGAGAAGAAGATTACAGAGAAGAATAATGACAATTCCGGGAAGGCAACACCCCTCCTGTGCCAAAAGCTGCATAAAGCAGGGACCACAGCACTGACCTGTGAATCCAATAGTACAATGAGCATTGACTGCGCAAATGAATATCGATCATACAAACAGCAATCATAATATTAAATTCTGTCATGATTTAGCTGCAACACAGTGAGGAAGTGTGACTATCAGAAAAGACAAAGAGCTATACTAAACAAATCATGTTACTGCTTGATAAAACAGACATTTGTGATGATGCAAAGATCAACACGTAAGTCTCAAAGAGTTTAATGCAGAGCTGCATATTTATGCAGAACACTAAGGGTCAACAATGTTTAGTCCCGTGTCAGGCATAAGTTGTGCAAACAGCTATACAGGAAAAAGGCAGGAGCAGCAAAACAGAGTGACTATCAGTCAGCCCAGCCCAAGGCTAGCCATACGTCGCTCACTCGTTTGCCTCCTCCTAGGGCAGGAGGATGGATCGCAGCAAAGACGGCAACAATTCAGTGCGACACTGAGCAGCCCAGCACTGCTTAGTTTCCCTTCCCCTGTTTCACTAACCTCTAGAGATGAAGCAAAGGGGTTGCAAAAGGTGATACTTTCAATTCCCACAACTCTGCCAACCACCATAATTAGCAAGAGCTTGTAGAGGCGAGGTATCTCATGCTCTTATGAGGAAAGAGGGCTTTGCTTTGTCCCAATGGGGAAATGTGGACAGACTTTAATGGAGAGGAGTGGACTGCTAAATGGACAGCCTTTCCAGCAGTCGTTTTTCTTCCTCCAACCAAGAGTAGCATCTTTTTTTTCCCTCCTGCATTGCTGTGAAGCAGTGAATAATTCCAGATAGTTTGGTTCATTGTTTAATCATAAGGTTTTTACTGAGTGAGGAGGTGTTTCCTTGAAAATTACACCTTTGGGGAGTGGAGTGAGGGTTTTTGCTGGGGCATATATAACACAATGTATGGTTTGAGGAAGGAAAGGTAAACAATTGAAAGGGGTTATGAAAGTCCAGATGAATTGGAGTAGCTTAAATTGCAGATCAATATTTCGTCACATATGATCCAACAAGTGTGAAGAACACAAGAATGCAAAATGTTTCACTTGTGCTTTAATTGCTAATGCCACAGAAATAAACAAAATATGAAAATAAGTAACACCTAAAAATATGTAAAGTAATAATATATGACTGCAGAATACAGTCTACTTGTTCTTACAGCTTTTTTAAGGGATGTGGATCTATAGAGCCTCCCAACATGCCTTGGATTGTCTAGTTAAATGATCTGATTTTTAATTTACTTTTTTTTTAATTGACAAGAACAGATATTCCTGACAGATTTCTAAGATCTGTCTCTCTGTAGCTGGAATTTTAAGCACAGATTTTATTGTTTTGCTCAAAAGTCCTGTTTTGACTTTGAATGGTGCCAAGAAACAAAAAGAAAGACAACAAGCAAGAGGATGAACCAGGCTTTCTGAAATCCAAGACTAAAGAAAAGGACAGAAATAAAGACTGTGAAGTGAAAAAAAAGTCTTATTTACCTCATTAATGCTGTATTTCTGTCTGTAGAGAAAATCAGAAATTATTTAAACAGGTTACTTCTAAACTGAAACATAAACTCAAAGTTTCTAAAAAACCAAACCATACAAAAACCAAAAATTGCTTTAGAAAAGTAAAATAAATTCAGGGGTTAGCTATTTTCAGGAAAAGAAACAGGCTGCTTGATGTATGGCGACTCTATAACCAGCTTATGCAGAGTCCTCTGGAGTTAGAGTTTCCCTGCATAATGGAAATAACCTAGAAATCAGACAGCCCTGCAATGGAATCATTTCCCTGTATTATAGTTCAGAAACTGAAGACAATTTCAAATACTAGGATACCTGAATGACCTTTGAAAATTCATTCCTTACAAGTTAAACAGATGGGCGTAGAAAACTTGCTGGTTTGGAAAACATTAGTTTAAATCAATGCTTCAATAGAACATAGCTAATCCTCATTTTCCAATGAATATACACAGCATAAAGTTCCAGAAAATCTCTCTGGCTGTAACAGAAACTGCTCTGTTTTCTCCCATGTTTTCAAATTGCAAAATAAGATGCAGAAAATAGAAAAATTACCTAAAGTATGATGAAAGCTATTTAATAGTCTGCTAGGAGAACACATATCTGTAGTTAGGAGAGAAAATACCAGCTGTGTTGGTTTAAAAATTAGCACAACTCTCATGATAACATGTACAAAAGGTCTGCCATGAAAATGGAGTTGGCATTTCTGGGCTAGTTCTATGTTTATACACGGTACCTACAGGCATATTCACGCATGACACTTTCTTGAGGTGAAGCCTTAGCAAATATGTCATTTGCCCAATTTAGAACTGGAATTCTATAGAAAAGGTCCGTACAGAATCGGAATTTCCGGTGTATTGCTTCATCCCCAAGACGATGCTTTGCTTCTCTCCCTTCTCAAACACTTTCTAATACGTGTTGTGCAAAAGGCAGAGAGAGGCCTTATTAATCAACCGCAAAGTACATTAAAGAAAACTGTCTAAGCACCTAAATAACTTGTTTATACAAATGATCTGCTCCACTGTAAGTGATGAGGTCAAGAGTCCCATTTGTTGTGGTGTGCCATTTTATTGATGCGATAGGATGCATCAGCAGCTGTAATTTTGTCACGGTTTGCTTTCCATTCCTCCAAAGAATAATCATTCCTGGGCTGTCCGATGCATCGAATATACCAGTGCATGTTGCATGTTTGATAGAGTGCTACCTTGGTCATTAATCATGCATGGAGTTAAATTTCCTCTGTCAATACAGTAATTCTGCAAGGACAAGAATGTCTGATCAATTTTTATTGAAGAAATGACAACAAAAACTGGGTCAGTCTGAGGTTTCTTTAAATAAGTTTCTTAAAATTAAAATTATACTGACTAGCTAAATTTCATAATATGATTTAACTTTAAAATAGTTTCCATATCCTGTTACATACCAAGTCCCAAGGACTGACTTTTTTTTGTTGTTGTTTACAAAGTGCATCTCTTTCTTAGAGTGTAATTTCACTTCAGGCAGAAAAATGATGATTTTCAACATTATCCCATGACAATATAATTGGCTGTGGCAATGAAAAAGAGTCTCTAGGGTCTTGCAGGTTTTGGAAAACATTTTAGAAAAACAACTATTCTGACAAGGATGCTTACAAATCCCCCAAACTTTCAATAGTCATTCCGATTGTCAAACAGATGCAAAGACTAAAACGAAGCAGTATGAAATGTCAGGCATTTCAACTTTATATTCCTGTACTCATTTAGTGTAAGGGTCAGAAAGGCTATGAAAAATCAAATCAACTTGAATAACGTAAAAATTCAACTTATAGGATTATGGATGATCAGTATTAACACAAAAAGATCTCTGATGGAAGAGGCCTCTCTGATCTAGCAGACAAAAGTATAATGAGACGCTATGGCTGGAAGCTGAAGGTAGACCTGCTCGGAACAGAAAGGAGGGAAACATTTTTAACGATGAAGGTAATTAACTGTTGCAACATTACACTTAGAACCACAGCGGATTTTTCATCACCTGACATTTTGGAATCAGTAATTTTCTAAAAGCGGCGCATTAGTACACGTAAAAGTTGTTATGAGCTTGGTACAGGAATCGCCTTGGTGAGGAGGACAAAAGAATAGGCAGATGTGGAGGATGTGCTAGAGGTCTCTTCATAGATACAATATCCTGCTACTAATCAAATGCATTTTTTTTCCTTTTATATCCTGCTTATTATGGTGATGAGAACAAATGCCCTTTTTTCCCCCTTACTCTCTATAATTAATACAGCAACAGAAGAAGGGTTAACTGTAGTGAAGATATTTCATCATCAGCAGTCAAATTAAGGAGCTGTGGGAAGGGATACAGTTATCTGTAGGAGCACTGTTCCGAGACACCAAAAATAGCAACTGACATTTAGTACTGGTGATGGTGACACACAAACCTTAGTGGATGTATTTTTGTTTCCACGAGAGTAACTAACTTGTAGGAGAGGTCTGGGAGGAAGGGACGTTAGGAAATACGGTAGATGTCATCTGTAGTAATTAAAAATAAGGACTGGATATCATTCCAGAAGAATCACTTTGAAAATCAGATTTTTCCTCAAAGAATGGTTAACTGGTGAAGTTCTTTGCCTCTGAAGACTCTCTGCTCAACATCCTGTGGAACATTTGAATAATCTCAGATGCAACATTTTCATTTGCAGTCTGTGAAGTTAGGCACAACAGAAAATTTATGTAAAACAAATAAAATATTTATTTTAATGTCTATTCTTTCTTACATTCTCTCTACTTTTGCACTGAGATACTGGCCAATGCTAAAGAAATCCCACAGCTGCCATTAAAAAAGGACAATTTAACCCTCCCTGTAGTAGATGTCGTAGACAAACAATGCATTATGCTTTATGTACTTACGTATCTATGAGTTTCATGTGTCACAGAGAAATAGAAAGTTTCAATATTCCCTAAACACGACAAGGCAGGAAACAGATTAGGATCAAATGTGGAACTGCTTATTTGGGGAAGGATTCTTCATTTCGCTTTGTTTCTTAGTTGCCCCTCTAAACTATTATCGAACCAGAAGTGCATGAGAAGGTCACAAGCTTGAGCTGTTTTCTCTTTACATACTCCAGTTAATGTTTCTTTGAGTGGGAAAAAAATGACTATGCTGATCCCAGGGTTGAGCAGGATTAGATTGATGCCTCTATTCTTTGCGCTAGCAAGTGACCTTATTTCACATATTCTATTTATTTTAATAAATTGTATTATTTACTGCACAGAGTGTGTATAATATTTTTTAAATATTTATGAAAGAATCCTTTACATACATACCACTGATGTTTGTCCTTGGACTGCTGCCAGAGAATGAGCAGCGTATGGCTTGAACAATGAGTTTGGATTATGCAGTACTTACTGCTTTTCTATTTTATCTCTTTCATACAATAGACAGAAGCTTCGTCTGTTATAAAGTACAATACTGTTTTCTCCACATGATACTATTACTGCCTTACTAGATTTTTTTTCCTAACCCACCCTGTCATTTCTGGTTTTGAATCTTCCTTTATGCATCTACACATCTTTTTGTGTTAATAGAACACAAATATTTTACTATTTTCTTGACGTCCCGTGTTCTACTAATATTTTAAGAATGTCACGCTCCATTTAAGTGTCAGGATGAAGACATCTAGTGTAATCTCTTCTTCCTCTAAGTGCTTTTGACTTCTTTTTTGTCTGTATAATTCTCTCTTCCATGGAGCCTTTTGCAAACTAATGTTCTTAAGAACACTGTAGATGAAAACAGCTCACCTATGGCATTACAAAGCAATGAAACTGGCAGTGGGTGAATAGCTGGGGAAGTGAGATATTAGAAAGAAAAAGAAGTAATCTAACTACAGTGAAGCAGTCTAAAAGCTCACAGCCAAAATGTCAGATACTGAATTAAAAATGAGTAATACATATTTCTTCTAAGTGAGCTAAATTCTGGTGAGAGCTACCAGACCGAGAGTTCTGAAGAAGTTATCTCTGAAAAGGATGTAAAGACCAGAAAGGTGCAAGCTTTTCTCTATCCCTGGGCATTCAGTCTGGCCTAGGAAGGTCTTAGTAAGGGCAAAGGATTCAGCTAGTTTTCTGCGTGCATTCAATCTTTCTCTTGGTGATTTGGATCTATCAGACATCAATAAGGAATGATCAATTAATTTCATATAAATTCACCTTCAAATTGTAATTGGTGGTGGTTATTTGCAGCCTACTGCACAAATTTGTGTCTCCTAGGGAACGCTAAACCTTTGCCCACGTACACAGAAATAGGAACAAAGTGAATAACAACAACAACAACAACAACAATAATAATAAAATAATACTTTATCTAGGAGGAGCTTTGGGGCACAGCTTCTCAGTCTGATAAAGATGTAGGGGGATAATGTTAGAAAACCACAGTTTTAACTTTACTTATTAATTTATTTACCAGGCTTGTGCAAGACCTTTCAAAGGACAATAACACCTCAAGTTCTAACATTTCACCTTAAAAGTGTAAAAATGCTTGACACACTAAAATAACTCTGTCTGTGAATAACTGGCGCATAGTAAAGTAGTGATAATAATCACATGAGGGTACCTACATTTTTACAGTTTGAAATTGTGATTATTTCACTAAATTTCCAAAACTGTGAGTGTTATTATTTAACAAGGCAAAATTTGCCACTGTGAAAACTGCAGGCAAAAACTACAAATTTATTTTACAAATTGTTCTGGAAAATAACATTCAGTCCTGTTGGAATGGGTTTGTATTCTCACATGACCCATCAATATTGAACTTGACAGAACTACTATTTGGAGAATAGTAGTATTCCTACACTTCCTTTCCAAAGAAAATGGAAGAGTTGATATTAAATGGTTGATAGATATAAGCTGATGATTTGAAGGAAGACATTGATAAAGCAGGCTTTAAAGAGTGGAATGAAGAGACATTCTGTGCATGTTTAAAGACTGCAGACAGAAATTATCAGAGAGTTCATCCCTTGATAAATAGATAATATTTGAAATTAACAAAATAGTAGTAAAAATAATTAGATTTTCACAGGTGTCTTGGGAGTGACTGTGATTTTTCCTGCCAAACTACGATGCTTTCAGGGATAGGGAGAGACAAGTATTTAATCTCTCTTGTACACTGATCTTTTCAATGTAATATAATGTTGGCAGTCTGAGTATGCATATTGGCAACATTTCAGTGAGTGACGGATAGGCCAATAATTTCTTACACAAGACCTAAAATAATACTACTTTTCTTTGACCTCCTGGACCATAGCTCTGTACAATAGATTATTCTATAGCCAAAAACATAAAAGAGAGAAACTCAAGATATATAAAGCTAAAATCTTGTCCCTAACTCCAGGGAACTAGATTGTCTCCAACAATATATTTGCTATTGCTTTTTCTAGAACACTGACCCTGACTGATACTGATACTCCACCTATATTGTAGATGTTATCCTATTCCTTCTATCCACACCTTTCTGCTCTTTACCCTTCTGACCCTGGCAACAGATGAACTGACATCCAGTATGAACTGAGATAAAAATATTTTTTTCTTTACATTTTTCCCATTTCTTCCCTCAGAAAACAAAAATGTTTCCTTAGATGTTTTCTAATTATTACAAGCAGATAAATAGCAAACTCCAAATAGCTACCCAAGTCTTTGCTACATGAAAGAAAAAAGATTCCATAAAGATGCAATAAACAGATGTAATAAATTGTGCAGCAAAAGACCAGAACCAAAACCCATGGCTTAGACATTAGTAGGATACTTATTTTATAAAGCTTCAAGCAAATGGTTTATTTATCTTTAATTATAAAAAGAATAATCTTTCAGTGAGAAATGGCATAACCCTGCAGTTTGTAAATATCCATTAGTGGAATTATAAGCTATTACTAATATTCATTTGTTCTGTTTTACTCCTTTTTTGGTAGGAAAGAAATCAATTTAAGAATGCAAATTAATGCTATACTTCCCTAAAATCATTCACCAACAGCATTTTAATCCTAGAATTAAATATATCTTGCAGTTAGGAATTACAGGAAGTATATTTATGTGTGTAAATAGGTACTGTAGAAATTATTAACTACTTTATGTCTCAAAATAACCAAAGCAATAAATTGACACTAAAAGGTCTACACAGCAGAAATAGTTGATACCTCCTGTCCTTGTATAACTTCTATCACCATGCACTGGTTCAAGAGCTGATCTCTTCTCTCTGGTGACCAGTAATAGGGAGATGTGCCAGGGGAGGGTTAGGCTGGGTTTTAGGAAAAGGGTCTTCACCCTTTTCCTAAATGCTTGTGGCATCCACAAGCTTAATCATAAAGTTTTCTTCTGACCTGAAGTCTTTTTTTCTTTGATATTTTCTTATTTGTTTCTTTGTTTGGTTCCTCTAATAATTAAAATAGTGTAGTGGAACCATAAGCAAAAATCCGTACTATTTCACATTATATACTGCAAGCCAACTTGTCTTCATTCATATAAACACACATGTGTAACATTAAGAAGTTCAAAAGTGTATTTATTCATACACCTGTACCCACACTGGTGTAAACACACAAAAGTCAAGACTACCACATTACCTTCAGGAAGGACAGGAGGAAATGTCCTTCCCCCATCATGCGTGCTCAACCAAAATATGTCTCATTGAAAGGAGTATGTCTAAGGTCAGTGTCTAAACATCTCTCACTGACACGAAAATGTCTTAGGGTACCACTAGCTTTGAACATTTTACCTAACAATTAAGAATGTGTTTGCCAAAAAGTATTAAGAACATTAAGAAAGAAAGACCTTGGCTTCTAATACCCAAATCCCATCCCATACATCTCTCTGGCTTATTGACTAGAGGCATGACACTAACAGATTTTGAGCTTTCTGGTGGTATTGTGGGATGAAGCTGAAAAAAAGAATATTAGTTAGGGTGTGGGTGTATACTAGGTGTATATATAGTATATATATTAGGTTAACCCCTCCCCGCCCCCCAGGTAGGGGGGCATTGGAATATGATACCATACTCAAGGCAATATCTAGTTCAGACAACTTTACTCTCAGATGTAGACACAAAGGAAAGGAATTACTAAAGCCAGGAAGTTGAGCTCTTTTTATCTCTTTATGGTTGATAAGAAATGCCATCAACCGTACAAGAAAACTTACAAAGCAAGGGATTTTTAAGCAAAATTTTCATCATCAGAAATTATCATTACCTCGGCTACCATAGTGAACGCTATTATTACTGCAACAATAATAAAAAAAAGAGTAAGTTGCCCTAAAGACAAGAACCAAGCTTTGCTATTCCCCCTTCATATGCAGGATTATCATCTCCACATAAATTTCCTACAGGGAAGCACTGAGTGATCTCAGTCTGCTCACGTTTTATGGATATGCACCATATGGATGAAGAGGAAATGTCTACATTGACAACAGAAACCACTGAATAAACAAAATGTTATCTCTGGGGCCCAAAGATAGACAAATTTACATAAGAAAGGAGCTGCACATTTTAAGAAGAAGGTTAATTAACCATTTCAAAAGTTTATCTAAAAACATGATCAGTTCCATCAGCTAAAGTCTACAAGTCAAGATTAGAAGTCCTTTTAAGTGATATTAGCTAGTTTAACCAGAATTTTTTTGGGAATTAATATAGGCATCACTGGATAAAATGTTACTAGCAGTGTATTCTGGCTTTAGAGTCTATAAATATAAGAAAAAAGGCTTAACGATAGTGGATGATTTGTCAAATGAAACACCCACTGATATGGAAAATGACCCCAAAACCTAATTGCAAGCATAAAATATTATGTAGCTCTTGTCAAATATTTGCCTAAGTGGTGCCTTTGCTTTGGAAAGACTGCATCAACATCTCCTCACTGTGCTGTCTTTTACAATTCATAAAAAAGTACTCATAAATTATGGAAATAAGGAAAATTTAACCAAAAATTAATCTGAATGCATATCTGAATAGACTCAGACAGAATGAGTGGGCTGTAACTTTTCATGTTTGCCTATCTCTAACTATGATTAATTATATAAGTGAGTCTGAGAAGGTCTGAAGGTCTACTCATGTAGGCATACAAAAATATTTGAGCCTAGCTGAGGCTATCCATAACTATCTCATCCATAAACTGGGTTGGAAACACGATAAACAAGCAATACCATGAGAGCTTCAGATTTCAGTTTCTTAATATTTTTTGCCATGCCTTATTGAATATAATTTTCATGCTTAATATGCAAAATCTTTTTTATTTTTTTTCTTTTTGAACTTAGTACTTCTAGAGAGTATTTTTTTCTGATATATATTAAGAGGCTAGTGTATTTGGACATGGAAACGGTTTTCCTCCCCCTGGTATTATTACAGATGCATGACATAAAGCTATATAAATGTCATCTAAATCTCAGAGGGCCATCTACTTTGGTTTCTTGAGCCTATCTTTGCTCCTGAAAGAAAGTCAAATTAAGATTGCTAGAAGTGATATGTACAAAGAAGGTAAAGTAACTGGCAGGGTCAATAGCCTTAGCCGTAAAATGTGTGTGAGCATTGAGCAACACCTTCTAATACTCATATAGCAGCATTTGGCTTTGGGATCAAGTTCAAAACCACTTTTGTATTCTTAGGGATCTACATGCTTGTTTCAGCCTGTCTCAAACTTTGCTTATGCTACCAATTTTCTCTGTGGTCCACCCTGACATCTTCCATATTTCTCAGCACAAGATACCAACTTGTTCAGGCTTCCTAATTCCTCTACTTCATAGTATCCTGGAAGAGCCTACCCCAACTCTTTTTGTAACTTTAAGAGTTTCAAGTTATTAGATCACCCAGTCAGATTCTTATATACCACAAACCACTTAACATCATTCAATTATCTTTTGACTGACAGCAAACACTTTCTATTCGATACACTTGCCCGGTTTTGAGGATTTCAGGAGGCTGAGAAGTTATCACTGTTTCTGTAGTTTGCCACAATTATTTTCCATGTTAAGGATTTGTGCTTTGCTTTGAAATTGCATTAATCTATTTCTAAATTCCAGCCATTATACCTGATTAGAGTAAAGGTCCTTTAATACTTGGCATTTTCTTCAGTGAGAGTATTTATGTGAGCTAATGAAGTCACCTCTCAATCTCCTTGTGGAAAACCAAACAAACTGAACCTAATATATTTATCACTCTGTGGTTTTCTCGAGTCTTTGAAACCCTTTGTTTGTGCATGCCTGTCTGTGCATTTTTCATCTTTTTCTTTAATTTTTAATGAACTACTCCCTGCTTTATACATGATGAATCACAGTCACATTATTGCACAAAAAGCTTGATTTTCTTGACTACTATAACTAAACTCCTTATCACTTCTTATAAATTTCCAGCATGCGTTCTCCCATTCTGAATGACTGGCATTCATTGTTCCACGATCTCTAATGCTTTATTCAGCTGAGCTGACACATACTTTGAGAGATCCAAAGTTACCAAGTAAAACAAACTTCTTTATGTGATTGGTGCACCCCCTTTTTATTTAATATGACACAAATCTTTCGGTCATCTCCAAATTCTATCAGGAGTAATTTCAGATCTGTCTCCTGAAGATTGATCAATATAGTCCATATCACATAGGAGTATTCACTGTGGACATCTCCATCTCAGTGTTTCCTTTCACCTCAATCTTTTTGACTGTGAATTTAACCTGGAAGACATTCAGGAGTTCCTCTGTACTCTGAGAGGAGAATAGCACAAGAGATTAAACACTGTTGAGGTCTCTAGATAACACCACAATGATTGATAACTTCACATTTGCATTTTTATAAAGACCAAGAAGAATTTGGTCCTTTCTGCATGGCACTCATCTCACAAACACAAACAATCAAGATCCCTCCTGGATGAATAAAGCTGGAAGTTCCGCATGAGATCAATAAATGCACATAAGCACATTTATTTCACAATTACAACCTTTGAAGGCTTGGAGAGAAAACTGTGTTATCAGCAGCTGACAACAGGTGGAATCATGACACAAGTCTGCTTCATGTGAATTAAATTTTGTCGCATTAAAAGTTGATTTAAAGCTGTGTCACTGCAGCCATGAGGCAACTTTGAGGCTTGATAGGGAGTTTTCTTTTTTTTGTTGTTGTTCTATAATTTTATCATTTACACCTCAGCCATCAGAATGCACAAGTGACCTACAAATACGCAAGTCACAGAGAGCATCTGGCAGCTTTGTGCTCAACCACCCTTCACAGCATGCATCATTCGCAAAATAATATAGGCTTACCTTAGGGCACTGCTGTTTGCATCAGCAGCTGCATCAATGTTTCTATAAGGAATACAGATTTGCATGGATTTTAGTTGGCTATAAAATTTGCTTTCATACCGATGCAGACTGAGTGGCATGAATGGTTTTTAAAATTTATTTTAAAAAGGAAATAAAATTGACATATTTTAAAGAACAAGAGCACCAGCTGTACCTAAGTATTGCTATCACACTAGTTTTTAAATGCAGTACACATTACAAAGGTTGAGTTACAGGGCGTTGTATTGGTCAGTTTTCAAGACACAGTAATCAACAGTCATGAACTAATTCTAGTTTGCTCCAGGGGGGTGGTTCTCTTGACTGCCACGACACTGGTTTGTCCAGTAAAAGCAGGGTTCAGTACTCAGACTAGGACACCTGAGTTTACCTCTGTTTAGGCAGGTAATTACAATACTAATTAGATCTGCCCTGGCCGTGAACTTAGCAGAGCTTTAAGAGCCACTTGGAGAAGGTGTCTGAGCTACCTTGGCTACCGTGAGAACTTAGGGTGCAATCCATTTGCCAAAAGCATCTACTGTCATTTGAGACAGTCTAGGACATCCTACATGGCCTGCAAGCACCAGTCCAGAGGATGCGTGTTTTTCAGCGGTCATGTGTCACACCTTTCAAACTTGTGGAAATGCCACAGACCTACTTGAAATGGCTCCAGATGGCCAGTTTTCAGCAACTGACTCAAGACTCTCACATATAGGCATCTACCTTTAGATACATCAGCATCTGCAAGCTGACTCCCACCCCAAATTTTCATGTTTCTCCTAAACCAGTAGCAGTACTAAACCATACAATGATAAAAATAACAGGAACTTTTGGCCTAATTCTGGTTGCAGACTGATTTTGAAGTCAGGAAATGATTTAGTGTTCACTTTTCCCCACTGAATATTTGGAACAGGGGATAGTTCAAATGCAGGCTGCTATTCGTTTCTTAATCTTAATTAAGAAGCTCCACTTCACTGTGGCTGTGTGTCTGTACATTTTGTTCTGGTTAAAGCAGCTAAAAAAAATAGTTACCAGTAGATAGAAAACACAATATATTTGGTTTCCTGAGATGAACCATCTTCCTGGAACATTTCTGAATAATCAAGTAGTCGCAGCCTGTTATTGTGACTAGTAAGAAAGCTGGAGAGAACTTTAATTTTAAAATACCAGAGTTGTGATTAGCAGTTTTATGCGTGAGCCTTTTTTCTGGACTGCTGCTTGGCTAGGATCTTCCCCAGAAATTCTTGATACAAATGACCTGCAAATTCACATGTGAATAAAGGGATGAGAGACCAGGTTATTTTGGAGCGTTGAAAGTAGTGATTGCTCTTCCTTATATAAAATCACAGTTCAGCAAATCAGGCTACTGGGGTCTTAAAGAAAAGGTTTTCTTTCCTTTCTCCCTATTCTCTTCTCACTTGCCTTTCTACAAAAATCCTCCAAAACTTCACTGAAGTTAATGAAATGTCACCAAAGTAAAAGGAATCAATTTCAGGCCATTTATGTTGTCTCACATTTGATCTTATTCCTGATGTTTTACTTGTCTTTGTCTTCCTTTTCTTATTTCCCAGGAGAACAAAATAAGCAGGATCAGAGCCCAGTTCATCACTGGATATTTACGCCAGTATAAAGCTATTTGTTTCAGTGCTTTATGCAGGTTTGAAATTTGATTTCCAGTGTTTGGACGTGCAAATCCACGAAACGATAAGCTACAAAGGAAGCATGTTTGAGAAACGTTAATGAGCTAGGTTCACGATGTTATTTTTCCACTCAAAGTTTGTTAAGGATTTGGTTTTTATAAACGTCTGAGAGATAAGGTATCAAATTTAAGATTTCAGAATTGAAATATCGAAAGATCTTTAACTGCCATGACAACAGCAGATAAATTATCAATAATTGCTATTTTGAATACAATCTGAAATTTAATTTCTTTCATTCCATGACAAAGTTGATAACAAAAAAAAGGAAATATTCCAATAATGTACATTACATTTTTCTGAGAAGAAATATGATTTCTTTTATGAGCAACCTGGAAACTGGCACATTTCATGCACAGAGACACCAAAGTACCAAAGTAAGCAATGATTTGCAATCACTAGAACTTCATATC
Organism: Phalacrocorax carbo; assembly: GCF_963921805.1. NCBI lineage: Eukaryota > Metazoa > Chordata > Aves > Suliformes > Phalacrocoracidae > Phalacrocorax > Phalacrocorax carbo. The sequence continues at coordinate 5,066,390 of NC_087516.1, read as the reverse complement.
AAAATTGAAATATTAATACGGTCCATTGCCTCTGCCCATTCCTGATGTTATTACCTACAAAGTTCAATTTTCTATTGGTTTTGTATATGCAGATTTTCTTTATGTTTAGGTAGTTCAACACGTAGGTTCAGCGATGTATTCCAGACACAACCTAGCTTTGATATTCCTCAGATGCAAAATTTCTCCAAAATGTTTTTGAATAATCGGTCTTCCTAAAGTATGTACAAACAATATCACATCTACTGATGTCGGCTGTGCCAGTAGCTACACTCAGCATTACTAGAACTCTATGCAGAGTAAAGTCGTGCTTAACCTAAGAAGGGCAGCAAAATTTATCTACAGCCATAACATATAGCTCTGCTTAACTTATGGAAACAAAACTGACAGATTTGGTTAATACTTTAATAAAAATGTTTTAAAGAAAAACATAAGGCTTTGGAGGAAAAAAGAAGTATGGAGGACGTATTCTGAATAGGTTTTACCTTCAGAATCCAGCGTGGAGCATGGAGTTATGATATATGAAGCTTTTAAGTATATTTGGGTAGACTTTTGTTGAAGTGCTTTACTCTGTATTTCTAAGGGGAAAGAGGAAAAACGAGGTTTATAATCCTCATTTTTCACAAAAGTGTGTTTGTGTAATAGGGAAGAATCATTTACAAAAAAAAAAAACCCACAGGATTTTAAGAAATTATCTGAATGCATATAGTATTCTGGCACTTTAAAAAAGTGCATTTAACATTCCACCAATGAAAACTCAGTAGAAAACTTTTTAAAATATCTCTATTAAACTGGAGGATATGTTTTGTTAAACATTTAAAATGTATCAAGGAAATTTAGCCTTTTCTTTTTTTTTTCCCCCAGAGAGCAAGTTACTGTTTCCTTAATATAATTTGTTCTGTCCCCAAAGCAACTTGGCATTTAAGCATGTTTAAATACATGCTTAGTCTCCTTAAAGACAATAAGACTTCTCACATGCTTGAGTACCTTACTTGACTGGGACCTATAGGCCTACTCCAATTTCAAACTGTCTTTTCATTTATTTTAATGAGTATTAGATTGGATGCTTTATGAATTTATTTCACCATTGTCATCTTCCAGTATTTTACCCTGGGGATTGACTGCAAATATTTGAGATTCGACATGTGTTGCTCATCACTTTTGATTAGAAAATATGCCATGTTTCCTGTCTTCCTGTTCTTTGAATGGATGAACACAGAAGGTCTTCCCACAGGATGTCTTCCTGGGCAGATTTAAATCTCCCCTTCTGCAGATGCTCATATGAGGCTTTGAGTTGCATTTGCTCTGAACATTTGTGCCAATAAAACTTTATTGTCTAGATGTGTGCAGAAAGTGAGCACAAAAGGCGTGCGTGTGTACAAAACCCCTTACTGCTAAGCGGTTTTCACATCTTTCACTGTGGCTGATGAACAGATGAGAGCTGGCTACAGGAACCAGCCAGAGAATTTAATTTTGTCACTTTTCAAAGGATTATTGAAATTTCTCTAAATACTAGAGTGCTGAGAACTGTATGAAGGGCAATATAGAACAAAATCTTTCAAGAAAATACCAGGGTTCAGTTCAGAGTGACAACAGAGATGGCAGTCAGTGCCTCGCACAAGGGAATTTACGAAAAGAAATGACAGCTGATGAAAAATGTCTGAATATGCATTAAAGTTGGGAAAGTAGTAAGGCCATTTTCTGTTTAAACTCTCACATTGCACAGATGAGAACTGTTAAATAGCTGTAACATTCAACTTCAGTGGTTCAATTTCAGTGGTGAGAAAAGTGTTTGCGAAGTGTTATAAGCACACATGAGTTGTATGCTGAATGATTGTATTTTATGATAAAACTTGTGAGTAAATACATTAAATATTTGCAGTGGAAAAAATCTCTCTCCAAGACAGGATTATATCAGATAAAGTTTGTATTTATCCCTACACACAAACCTAATATATTATAAAACTCTCTAGAAATACTTACAAGCCAAAATAAGAAGTTCATTTTACAGATGACCTCATAAATTGTGGGGTGAAGACGTTTGTGCCTACAAATGAAGGAATTTCCCTTCACATGTGTATAATTAGAAGCTGGAGAGAAAGAGTATAGATGAGGAGAAAAGGTGAAGATCCATTTCCTGTGGAAATAACATCCTAAAAGCTGGGTTATCAATCCAACAGGGCAGATTCCCTAATACAATAGCTACCTTTTAAATTAGCTCTTGTAAATTAACCAGCTCAACTAAACATTGGCAGGATCTTATCACCGTAATGCACAATAAAGCCTGCATTATTAAAATTCCACTAAAGAAAACTTAGTGTGAGATAAGGCAGCCATGAATGATCATTTAACATTAATCCTGATGACAACCATTTCCACTTTGCTATTGAAATTCCCTCCTTCCTACAATTTCATTTCCAAATACAATACGAACAACATGCTCTAATCAATCACATATACATCCACAATAATTTTTATACAAGGCCCTGTACCTTAGATATATAAGCCATTAAAGATAATTTATCTTCCCTCTCGCTTTGCAGTCTCACTGAATGAAAGGAAAGGTAGAGAAAGGTAAGGTGGTACAGAGAAGTAGCAGGAAGATATACAGTTTTAGGGGCCATAGGTAGTTTCAACACTGACTTTTCATTCAGAATTCATTTAATGTTGAACCACAGGTGTTTATAACAGGCAAACATATTCCAGTCCAAAAGAGAGCTACGCTTGCCTGGCACAACATCACCTGAATGTGATTACGTTGCTTCCAGCCTAGGTCTAAATCAGAATGCGCCGTCCGCATCATCTCTGCAAAGTGGTTCCAAGCCCAGGTTTGTCTCATACGGTATCAGCTTGATGCCCATGGCGCTGAATTCCCATCCACCCCTAAGTGTAAGGACGAAGTTAGTCAACACAGGCTATTTGTAGATGCTGGATGTTGGAGAAGTGGTACCTGCATGGCGCAGTTCGGATCACTTATGATGTGACCGGTTTGAGTTTGGTGTTTCTAGAGACAGGCGAGGATAGCAATGCGCCTAGTTTATACCTTATGTTCAGGTGGGGTAGCTGATATAAAGACCTGTTCATAAGTCCCCAGTGTCTGCTCTGAATGGGCATCAAAATCTGCAATTATAATTGCATTAAGCACTAGCACACATGGCCTACTTTTCGGAGGGGAATTATCAGTGAGAGTAGTTAGTACTTATCATCTCCAGAAGTAAAAAAACATCAGATCACATTGGTAAGTTGCCAAAAGATGTTTTAGTTTAGTTGTCTGAGCTTGGAATGGTGCTTTTACTACCCACCAAAAGAAAAAAAAAAAAAAAAACAAACCCAAAAAGCTTCATTTTTCTACCATAAAACTATATGTATATGTATGTATGTGGGTGAAAGGACTTAAGTATCTTCTCCCACTTCACCCTTAAACCTTCTAGTCACTCTTATTTCAACAAGTCAGCAGAGTAAAATCTCCAATTTATAAAGAAAAATATAGATGAGAAATACTCTGTGAAAACATGAATTATTCCTAGAATGTATCTATTTAAATAATTTCACTGATCTCTGAGGAGGCTGGCAAAGTGGAGAAGAGAAAATGGCTTTTTCACTAAAAATGATGACCCTTTTTTCTGAAATCTCCCACACAGATCAGTATAATGGTACCACTGAAATTTTTGCTTAGAACACGATTTGATAAAAATGTGTTTCTTTGATTTTTTTTTCTTTTTTTCCTGGAAAAACCAATTTGACATAGCTACTGAATGGAATAATTTTCTAAATGAAGGCAGCATTTCATTCAGCCTCCATCAGAAGATGAAACCGGAGATTTCAAAAGGTGAGCAGAGTATAAAGTGAGAAGAAAAGAAAATACAGCCAACATTTTTATCACAATTCACAATGACAATAGAAAAAGATGTTATGGAAAATATATGTAAAATTATTTGAAAATTAAGCACATATAACAATGGCTCTGAAAGAAGCATGAACTAAGAAGCAAAATGAAAAAAGGGGAGGATAAAATGCAACCGTTATGCATGCAAACAAGAACAAGGGTTCAATCAGCTCATGCAAATGCAAATCAAGACATTTAACATTTTGAAGATGAGAAATACAATGCAGCAGGAAGAATCTGTAGAGAAGAACACGTTCCGGGGGCCTGATGAATTCCACCTGAAAAGCAATTCGCTTTTGTTAACCTCAAAAGAAATATTTAGAATGAGTCATGGCTCACACAGACTTCCCTGCATACAGAGCAGGTATTAGTAACCATGAACTTTTAAACTTACAATATCAAGAGAAAAAAAAACCTGTCAAAGAAGGGGAAACACAAGAAGAAAACTGTGTTGCTAACAAAACACGTGCTTTTCCTAGTTGCAAGCATGCCGCAGGAGTTTAGGTCCCGGAAATTTAAGTCTTACAGTCTAAGATCTGTGGTGCCAGAATAAAACCAGAATCAGAAGTTTCTTGTAGCTAAAAAGAAATTGGGTAGGGCTGGTGTATCTATATTGTAGCCAAATGTTAGGAATAAGACTAGGAAACTAAGCGGCTGATTAAAATAAATCCCCAGGACCTTTTGAATATTTACTTTTCAGTAATATGCTGCTAATTGATAAACCAACACACAGCTAGGGAAGTTCCACAGAGCAGAGTTCTGAGTTGCTCTGTGACAGAAGATGAGATGCTCACCTCTCTTATTAGGTAAAATGCCTTTAATACCAAAACAGTATTTGATGCATTTTATATATTTGAATAAACAACTCTGGTTATCTCCCCATGCCCTCTAACACTAGTAATGCTGTAAATCTCTCATCTTGTTCTCTGGGCTGACCAAGGCACGTGGAGAAGGCAGACAGAACGTGAGACTTGGGGGCAAGAAAATGCTTTCAGGCGAAAGAACAGATGACAAAAAACATTAAGAGAGACAATTTCCAGCAGCACATAGGCTAGCCAAAAATACCCACCTACCCAGACCAGAAGTATCCAAATCTTCTTCAGTGAACGGGCAAGATCTTATGTCCACATTGACTGTCTTTGAGGTATTCAAACTGTGGTCAGTATGTTATCATCATGGGCTGTATATATGCCTTAAATGACAAAAATCTGAATGCCACACTTGAATATATCCTGGTCTGCCAGCTATGATACAAGTTTTCAACAGCAGATGTGTCAGACCACTGGCATTTTGTTCCTCATTAGCCTCACACTAAGCTGCTGCTTCTGTAACATCATAAGGCACTCCATCAGTCAGTTATCAATATTATGAGGCTTTTAATATAAATATTATAAAGCTTTTCTTCCAGGAAAGGCATGTGCTTTTCAATTCCATTTCATTAGATCATTGCAAATACAAGCTTCTTGGTACTGAGTATTCTTCACATTTCATTTGATTTTAAGATCTCACATATTGAGACCTCTTCAATTACGGCGTGTCCTCACTAAGCAGATGATGTGTCACTAAATTATTTGCATAAGAACAGATTACAGTTGCAGTTGGAAGGCACAGTGACTTAGCCCTTGTAAGATATCTGGTTTCCAACTAGGTTTTTTTTTACTTCCCAATTGCTTATTGCTCATTAATGTGTCTATGTACACAAGGTAAAGTTCTGCCTTATTTCTCATGTACTTATACCTCCTGCCTAAGTGCTTTTCTTATTTTTATGAAGTTAGGTCATGTCTTTCAGATAAGTTTGGTAAAAAACATAGTTTACAATTCTTTTTAATTCTTTTAAGAAGAAAATATTTCACAAAAAAAATAGCAGTTTCCATGGAGCTTTGTTTAAGAAAATAATTTCAGGCTGAAATACATTTTTTTTTGAGAAAGGGTTTATTGCTTATACAAATATAGTCATGTCTAGAAACATATATTTTCTATATGCCAGTGCATTTATTTCTTATCTATATGCATAGATATAAATGGGTCAACATGTATTCACACAAATACATATACAGAGAAAAAGAAACCAAGAAATTAACTATTCACTAACTTGGCATTTTGCACACTAACATCATGGGCTGTGAAACTGCCTTGCAAAACCTGTTCTAAATCAGACCTATCTATTCAAGGACAAATATCCAGGATAGAGATAAGTTCACCTCGGATAGTACACATTTTTTCTTATTTCTTCATCTAAAACCATTAAAGTTCTTGTTTTCATCCTAATGTAAAAAGGATTTTTGTTTTTAAGATATCACTAATTTTCATGGAAAAGAAAAATATTTTCCCTTTTCTACTATTGAGTAACATGCCTACGTGCAATGGCATGGCAGACTTTCAGCCCTTCCTCCTTCATTCATACCCTTTATTCTCACCTTGCTATTTTGCCCTATTTCCAGTTGAATTATGTTCCAGTTTCAGTCAACAGTGAGGAATGTTACTCAAGGTACGTACTATTTTGGCAGTAAATTTACTGTAGTGCATCACTCTGTGAAATAAAACAGAAATAGATAATGAAAGCAATAACTTTTTAAATGGAAAAATAAAATCTATAGTTTTGAATTAATCTAAAATTTGGTAAAACAGCGTTGCAGATATATCTGCAAACTATGCAAAAACACCACGGGATTTTTTCTGTGTGAGAAATTCCTGTACTGTCAGAGGGTGGACCTATCTTTTTGCTATGATGTGAATGTTCAGTCTTACAGGATGCACAGCAGCATGCAGAAATGTCAAGGAACTTCAGTGGGAGTAAACTAAACTAGTCACTGCAAGATAAATTTTCATATGCTTTGATTTTTTATTAGGATCCATTAAACATCAGTTAAGCTACTTCGGAGAGGTCTCCAAGTGAGTGAACCTACACCTTGTCATAGAAACTCAGCAGAGTGGGAACGTGACATACAAAGCTCACTCTGGGGGACCTTACCCCAGCCAGGCTTCTCAGTAACACCATAATACATTATAAACATTTAAACTTAATCCATCATCTGAAGCAATGCAAACTGAACTGGGAGAAGACGTGAAGAAAGTCAAAACTGTATATAGACTACAGAATTATTTGATTGACTTATAAATTAATGCACATGATTTCAGGAAGAAATAGGCATCCAGAGGTATTCGCTTTACCTGCCGCATTACGTTGGTGACTAGTGAGGCTTAAAGTACAGACAGTCTGACTTGGTGAAAGTAAAAAAAAAAAAGAAAACAAAACCGATGCTATGGTGGCGAAGAGCACAGGAAGCAACTGAGAGATCCAGCTTCAGTTTCTCCTTTATTAAAAGCTGGACACATTCCTGTAGGCAAATCCTTTAAATGAGACTTTCTAAAAGTGTTTTATTATGAACAACTGGGGACAGACACTCAAGTGTACTTCACAAATGGAAGGATATAAACACTTGAAAGACATCCAGCCTAGAGGTCTTTTGTAACTTTGATTCTTCAATTCTGCAGTCTTCCCCTTGAAATCAATGGGAGTTGAGGATGCTTGGCTTACTGCAAAATCACATTCTGTCCCTTTGTTTTCCCTATTTGTAAAATAAAGATAAGACAATATACTCCCTTCAGCACTGTGCAAGGAATTGTATCTTTAATGCTAGGAAAGCTTTTTAAGATTTGTGGATTGAAGGTGCATATAACTACTCCTAATTCAGGTACGTATCCCAAAGCAGCTGAATTCTGTAAGCCCTCCAGCTCTCTGAATGTCTCAGGGTGTTTATTTGAAATGTCTCTGAGTCTCTTTCACATGGTCCCACACAACATCCTTGTTGCTGAATTGGAGAGATATGGATGGACTATTTGCTGGATAAGGAACTGGCTGAATGGTCACATCCAAAGAGTTGCATTCAAAGGCTGCATCAGATCAGTAACAAGTGGTGTCCCTCAGGGGTCCGTACGGGGACCGGTACTGTTCAATACCTTTAGTAATGACATAGACAGCGGGATCGAGTGCACCCTCAGCACGTTTGTGGGTGACACCATGCTGAGCAGCGCAGCTGATACGCCGAAGGAAGGGCTGCCATCCAGAGGGACATCAACAGGCTTGAGAAGTGGGACCATGTGAACCTCATGCTCAGCAAGGCAAAGTGCAAGGTCCTGCACCTGGGTGGGGACAGTCCCCAGTATCAGTACAGACTGGGGGATGAATGGATTGAGAACAGCCCTGTGGAGAAGGGCTTGGGGATACCAGTAGATGAAAAATTGGACATGAGCCAGCAATGTGTGCTTGCGTCCCAGAAAGCCAATTGTACCCTGGGCTGTATTAAAGGAACCGTCGCCATCAGGTGTTTTCTTGAATAAATTACTGCTCCTTCACCTGCAAAATTAATTTCAGATGTTTTGGCTTGGAAGGTTCATTTTTATTAAATTCTTAGAAGAAGGAGTGTTTTTCAAGACAGAGGAGATTCTGTTTGTTTCAAACATCAACTATCTTCTATATGAGGAATGTAAATAGTGCCAGAAAAAAATATTATTAGGGTTCTATAGTCATATTATTTGCATTATTGTTTAAATACCATAATTATAAATATATGAAAAAAATTATTGTCTTATAAAAAATGAATTCTTGTATTTCAGTGTTTAGACCTGCTAAAATTTTGTGTTACAGCACTCTAAAGCCTGGAGTTGCATAACTTAGTTGTTATCCTTCTCTCTGCTTTTATGACCTCATATCTTGCACTATGAATGTATGAAGTATGAACAAAACCACAGCAAATTCATGGTTATGAAAACTTTTAGTTCTGTCATTCCACTTCACATTACAGCTATTTGATATATCAATGTAATAATCGAGGATAGGACCCCAAGTGAGTCTATGGCAAATAACAGCTAATAGAGATATGATACAGGTGTTTTGCAGCACAAAGGACTGTTAGGCATTTTTCGTCCAGAAGAGATCAGAGGTGATATATGAAACGACTTTAAAAGCTAACATCAACAGATTCAACTGACAAGAACAGATATTGACACAGGATCAGACGCATTTGGCTTTTCATGGCTCTAGGCATATTTAAGATCTTCTAAAATTTTCCATGTAGTGTTAAATTCCCTCTGTGCAGCCCAGCTGAGATTTGAGGGAGTTCACCAGCGCTCTTCTAAGCACTAAGTAATCCTTTGATTAGAGAAAGATTGACAAATGTCAGCATTACGCCTGCACTGTACAAGCAGATGTTTCTGATGCTCTTTAGTACAAAACCTAAACTAATTCAGAAGCAAACCACCCTGCATATTCCAATGCATTTCTGCAAATCCTATAGGTCACTTTAGATCATTGAGCACATGTAACATATTTCATATGAGAAACCTGTGAGTTTATATATCCAACGGACTGCTTGGTAAAGTTTAGAAGTTTCAGTGTCTGTCCGACTATGCTAAACCAGTCAGGTTTGAAAAAAATAATTCAGTGGTTGATTCCTTGCTATGAAAAAGGCTCTGAAAGTAGCCTTTTGTGGTAACACTGAATTCCTCCAAATCAGTAATGCAAGTGGAAATATTCTGTTATTCACTCGACCTAAACATAATGCAAGGAAGAGAAAGCACTCTGTTAAGCAAACTTTCTAATGTATACTTGAATGGGAAATTTCTCCTTTGCGCTTGATGATCTATAGACATAAGGCATTCGGACTTCTGTGCTGTCTGCTTCTGGGCCCAACACTCAGAAAAAGTGGATTTGATTAGTCCCAGATTTGCACCACATCAGTTAAATGATTAAAAATAGTCATTATATTCTCCAAACCTGTACCGCACAGTAATGCGAGGCTTAAAATTTGGGAAATTATTCTAATTAAATTTATCCATACCTTTAACCTTTGAATCAAAACTGGGGAAATTGAGTGCCTTGACGTAACTGAATTTGTCTTTTTGTTGGTCGTGTTGCAGGGCCCATGCCATCTTCAGTGCATGGGGCAAAGGAGAGATCTGGGCTGTTTCCCCTTTCACCAGCTTCACCCAGAAATTCCAAGGGAAGCAGATGAACTTTAGTGATAGAGGCATTGTTTCCCAAACTTATGTGGGCTATTACTCTGTCTAGCTGAATGATCTAATTTCCCTCCTGTTTTTTATATGTAATGATCTGTAAAATAAGAGTAAACCCCTACTATTTCACAAGCTGCTTGTAAACAGCACATATTTAACATATTTGTTTCCTGTACTTAGAGCACAACAGGCTTTTGTGACCACATTATTCTCTTCCTTGAATAACTGATCAAATTTGTCTTTGCTTATGAAATAATGCTGTCTATAATACACTCCCTTACTAGTTAATATCTTTAAAAGAAGAAAACATAGTTCAGCTGGGGGCTGGGAGGAGACATTTACTTTCCCTGCAATAATTTATAAAGAACCCAACAAACGAAACCCAAACAAAATGGCAGCTTTAGTAACCTCAGCAAGTTTATGCTCTAAAAGATCCAAATCATTAGTGTATTATTATAGTACCCATTATTAATGTATCATTAATTAATCCGTTCAACCAGTGCTAAACAATGAAGGAGCTTCTGCTGCCACCACCCCGACATACCACAAGTGTGGGTTTGTTAGTTACAACCACAAAAGGGCTTTTTATAACATTTTAAAATACTTTATTTGAGAAGCTGCAACTCCACTCTCATCACAAAGCATTTTGCCTTGCGCTGCAGTGTAAGCCTCAGTACGCTGTTTACTTTCTTCAGGGAGAATTTATTAAGATGCAGTGTATTTTTGTTTGCTGGACATTATTTCACAGAAACACAGCAAGCACCAATAAATCACATACTGTAAACCTATGGAGAGATTACAATGCACCGAACTATGGCCATTCAATCAAATTGTAACAAGCTTTGTATGGTCCTGGAAAGAGTTATAGAAAAAGCAATTCCAGTATGAAAAAAACTTTTGTTTATTTGTTTCTCTGATTATTAAAAAATAAGTTGTGAAAGTCTTAGATGTGTTGCAGTGATAAAACAAAAATATCAGCATTGGTTTTGGTGCTTTCTGATATTCCCTCTCCATTTTCCTATTCTGCACCAGTTTTGTTGTTAAAATGAATGTTACTGTTTTTTCAACAATTGAAACTGGTTTACCATATTTTACTCTGCCCTAGGGAAGACACAGCTCCGTACACCATTCATGTAGAAGCAAATGTATAGGCCTTATACAGCATTGCACACAAAATTTTCAGTTCCTTTCGTCCAGCTTCAAAGAATTATCCACTAAGTCCCGTGAAATTAAAGGAAAACATACTTGCCAAAAAATAATGATAAAGTGAGGCTACAAAAAACATTGTTCTGGTTTCAGCTGGGATAGGGTTAATTTTCTTCCTAGTAGCTGGTATAGAGCTGTGTTTTGGATTTAGTGTGAGAATAATGTTGATAACACACTGATGTTTTAGTGGTTGTTGAGCAGTTCTTACCCTAAGTCAAGGACTTTTTCAGCTCCCCGTGCTCTGCCAGGTGCACAGGAACCTGGGAGGGGACACAGAGAGGAGAGCTGACCCAAACTGGCCAAAGGGATGTTCCATACAATATAACATCATGCTCAGTATATAAACTGTGGGGAGTTGGCTGGGGGGCAGCGATCAGTGCTTGGGGACTGGTCAGGCGTCTGTCGGTGGTTGCATCCCTTGTTTTTCCTGGGTCGTGTTTCTCTCTCTCTCTCTCTCTCATTTTCCTTTTAAGCATTATTATTACTAATATTATCATAATCATCATCATCATTATTATTTTGTAATTTTTAAGCTGTTCTCTAGCTCAACCCATGGGTTTTCTTACATTTGTCCTCCCGATTCCCTCCCCCATCCCACTGCTGGGGGGAGGGTGAGCCAGCAGCTGTGTGATGCTTGGTTGCTGGCTGGGGCTGAACCACAACACATAGACTTGGGGAATGATTTATAGAACTAGTTCCAAAATAATTGCCCTCCGTTTAGAACTAGATACTAATCTGTCTGTCAAGGTGGGATACAGCCTTCTCTGTGCTGCCACAGTTTAGCAATCACTATGATGATAATTAAAACAGACTGAAACAGTAACCTTTATAAATAAAAACAGTACAGCATCTAAGCTGATTATATTTCCTCATTTTATTGTAATTTTGACACAAATTAAGCCAAGATATATTTTATTCATTTTGCGTTTTCTGTTCATGTTTTGCTTTATGGCCCTTAGGGATATAGGAGTATGGATGTAAAGAAGTCTATAAATTAAAACAAAACCATGTTTTACGGTAAATACTACCACATCTTTACAATGCATTAGCTTAATGTGAGCAAACAACAGTTTTCATAGTAGTTCATTTGCATTTCCTTCCCTGCAGGTTGCCAGGTATTTTGAGGTATCAGTACATAGCTCATGGAAACTATTATGGTGAGGGGAAGATTAAAAAAGGACAAACAGCATCGTCTGAGTTTTCTCATAAGTCATTTTATACTATCCAGATACAGTCCTTCCCTCCCAACAGGTGGCGATGGAGTGTCTGAATCTAACTGAATCCTGCTGCTCATTTATTATCAGGACAGTTGGAATATGAAGAATATGTTTTAAAAAGAAGTCCTGGGTTTGGGTGTGTATTCATAAAGGTATAATGTTTTGAACCTCAGATGTTAAAAGTTATAACTTCAAGTTCTCAACAACCATACAGTGCTCTCAGTGGATTATTGTAGGGAGCCTTCAATGAGTGAAATTTTCTGATAAGAAAAACTATACGTTTTCCCCTTCTCTAAACTGTTCTTAGAATCTCTGCATCAAGGATGAGGGCAGAAAGCCTTTTTTTGGGTTGTTTTTGGTGTGTTTGTTTCAATGAGTGACTAGGACTAGCATTTCACACTTTTATAGAGACCAATCTGTCTCTCTAGGTCTTCATTCTGCACCTTTCTTTGCTCTCCTTAGCATCTGAGCACTTCTTTTCCAAAAGAGATACCTGGAGATGACAAAAGTCTTACCAGAACTTGTTCAGTAAAAGATACCAGATACCTCTGCATCCCCAAAGATGTGTAATGATATTCCAATATCTATAAGTAATGCTCTAAACATGAATAAATTAATGGCTAAACTATCACTGATGTCAGAGGGAGAAGGATATCATCCTGTACCTTCTGCTGCTGGAAGTCATGCTCAGCTATCATCTAGTGGAGTATCTGAAAATGTAAGATATACTCTCATAAAAAGCTTCTGTTGGACAGCCGAGTCTGCACTTCATAAGGCAGATTTCATTTCACCCAAGGATAATGTGCACATCATTGGTGGTATACATAACGCGTGATTATTTAATGTGTATACTTACACATCATTGTATAATTTCTTGTAACACTCAGTAAGATTTAAACAGCAAATGCAGTCTTATTTTTATTGTTGGACAGAAGGCCAGAATACAGCAGAACGCTGACTGGGTTAATAGTCTTCCATAATTCTCATATGTTTTTCTTCTTTTCCTGAAAAGAACTACAAGTCTGTCTGTCTGTACATGCACACAAATACTGTCCGTGCACACGCACGCACATACTATGATGTATCTTTGCATGTGCAGTATGTCCTGCACAAGAAAATCTGGAAAGAAAATGAAAAAAGATTACTGACACTACTGTATCTTTTATAGGTGCATTTTTCTTCCCTGAAATATTCTCAAATTCTCATACACATATTTTTGTGCCAAAAATGTTGTTATTATGCCTCATTCCTCCTATAGAGATGAGGGGAAGAAAAGCAAATGTTTCATCTCCATATTATGCAGAAATTAATTGAGTGGAAGAAAGTTCTATTGATTCTTGCTAAAAATACGCTGCTTTCGGTTGTCATCCTCAAGTCATATGCTTTTTAGGTTCTCATGCAAGTGCATGAGATTAGTATACACCCCATTTAATCTGATCATGATTGCCTGCTATTTTAATTAACCTTTATTGGCATACCTATATTGCCAAGAAAATATACTTTGAGAAGCCCCATTAATAACAACATTATTTGTCAGGGCTTTTTTTTTTTCCAGTTTCACCCATCAAATTCTTTAGAGAGTAAATCTGTGCAGCCTAGGGTTATTGGTAGGCTGTTTGTTTTGTTATGTTTTTTAACAACACATTTTAAACTTAATTTTCTGAGAAAAAGATTTTTAGAAAAATAGTTTCACTTTTACCTTACAGAGAGGAAAACTGAGGCAGTTTTATGGCAGTTATATGGCTTGCCCCTCCCTGTACAGCAAGTCTAGCCAATAGTGGGGTCCATCTGTGTTATATGAGAGGTAAGTCAGATAATTCAAAGGTTTAATTTCACTATTTAATGATCATACCCTCCCCACCTTACATCCTTCCTTGCCTCCCACTGACACATCTCTGGGGCAGGGAGATGATCCCAGATCATTGTTCAGTTTCAGCTCAATCCCTTTTTTCTTACTGAGAGGTCTGTATTTCAATTCCCTTATTAGTCAAATCTCTGAATTTTTCTGCTGAAGACAGAAGCCACCTGTCCACAAAAGTATCTTCTGAATCTTCCGAGTCACAGGCCCCCTCACCACAATGGACTAAACCAAGACGTGTTATTTTACGCTCGCCCAGAAGCATGATACAATTTGGTGCAGCCATTGAAAAGCCCTGGTGGCAATGGAGCATTTATTTCCTTGAATGGCATCTCTGCAGCTAATCACCGCTGACCTGAAGACTTGTCACCAGGAAAAAGATAAGGTTGAACAGAAGCTCAGGTGGTGATCTATTAATCCTTCTTTCTGTCTTATGGCAGGACCCTGTGCCTGCCTGTGTTTTTTAACCCACAAAATGAGTTCCTGAAGGCTGTATTTTGGTAGATTTTCTAAGATCTTCAAGATGTCAGAATTTTTCTTCTTTTCCGCTATTTTTCTTCTTTGGCAATAGACTCTAACTCCATATGTTGCTTCCTTCTATGATAAAGCTATTAAAGAAAGCTCAGCAGAGCCTCTCCCACTCTTAATTGGATCCCTTCCACTCTCACTGGGAAGGCAGAGTACTTTAGATGATATGTAGCTGATTAGTTGTTCTCAGTGGCATTTGAATGAACCATCTTTACTATTACCTTGCTCTGTATGTGCACAGGCTTATCTCAATGAGAGTAATGTCTGCTGCTCTCTATCCACCATGGATTGTACACTTTAAAGAATTTACCTGGTCTCACTTCCCTTTTTTTTTTCTTTTTCTTTAATAGACCTAGTAAAAAAAGTGAGATTTTCTAGTTGCTGTCATCTGAATCGTAAACACAACCCTCCATGCAAGTAGAAATTGCAGCTCTGGTCTTATGGGCTGCTCCTGAAACAGCCTTGTGAATGAGAAATGACAGCACATCATAAATCTTATCCAATATTGAAACACATGCAGAGATAACACTGAATGACTGAATGGGTCCTGTTTGTTCTCAGTTATGCTACCACATTTTTGGTTGCTTACCCCTTGACAAACGAGTAAAATATTTTGTGTTTCAACCATGATCTGCAAGCAGAAAAAGAAGGTGTAACTTAATAAACAGAAATACCACAGTTACCTCTTTGGATTTCCATGTTTTTTTGAGTAATGTTACTTACGAGCCCTTGTACTGTTATTTGCCATTAGATGAGACACGAGACAAAGTAGTTGGTAGTAAAATATGAAATGTGAGAGAGAGTAATCTTTTCCCTAACTTCAAATGTGGAGAGAATTGGAGATGACATGATGGGAACTGAAGAGAAGGAAGAAGTTGTTACAGTTAATTTTTTACACTTAATGTTCTATATCTACTTTGTCAAAGTTATTTCTTAGTTTCATTGTTGGTGTTATGTGTGAAATCTGATTAATACTAATGGAAAGGTATCACTTGGTTCAAAAGAAATTTGAATACCAAATCAGCACAAGCCCACTGACAGAGCACTGAATAACCCTAAATGTTTTCCCCATACAAATCAAGCCATATGCCATATGGTAAGAGGAAAAGCAACTTTCTCCTAATGCTAAACAGTAAGTTTATTGGAATAAACTAAGAAATACTATTCCCCAAAGTAGTTTTTCTTTCCTCTGCTCATTGTAATGCTTATGGCTAAAAGTCTTCTCAGTTCTTTTCTGCCTGGACACCACCTACAGCTTTAAAGAAGCCATACATGTTTTATTTCACATGTTTGTCTTTGCTACAGTTATCTATCCATGGAAGGAAATCACTGGTTTTAAATCATTTTCCTTCAGAGGGAATTAATTCACAGGAGGCTCCTTGTGTATCTTTTGCCCCTTAATCTGAGGTTTTCCAAGAACAACCTGCTCCTACCAAAGGGGGATTTTAGGAAAATGCAATGGGACGTATGTCCCATATGCTACTGCTCTGGTAATATGGAAGCAGCCATGTGGTAGTAAAGACTGTTTCTGTCTTCACCCCTAGAAACTGTGACAAAGGCTTCTAATGTCTATGATCATAAATTTTTACTAGACAAGGTGCCACGAGATGACTCAACTGTATGTGGGTATTTAATGAATTCTGTAGCACCAAATAAAAATAACTGTGTGCTTTAAACAGCAGCTTTTGTGGATCTTGTAGTATCGTAATTCTCATTTTACAGAGAAGGAAAATGGGATACAGACAGTGAATGATTTATGCAAGATCAAATATATAATGCATAAAAAGTCAAACCAAGAATAGAATCCAGAACGTCTCATTCCCGTATCTGGGATTTGACCACCAGACTATGCATTTCATATTTGTATACTTTAGTGAGAAGGTTATCAAGGCCACAGAAAACCCCAAAAGCTCACAAATTGGGTTAGGCAACAATTTTCATTTTCTCTGAAAATATGCCTCTGCAGTCTTCCTGTGGTAAAAGACCACCATTTTGTGTATGACACTAGATCTGAACCTCTTTATCAGGTCACTGTACGAAAAGGAGTTAATTAACCATAATGCAGTGCTGAGTAAATGGCTTGTTGTTGAACTTCTTTCTACATGTTTAATTCCAGCAAAGAAAACATTTTGTCATTGGACAAAGCCAGCAGGACCATTTCTTAAAGCAAGGACTGTTGAAGAGGTTCCTGGGTAGACCATTACTCAATCAAAGGGTCGTCATTCACTTGCTCAATTCGCTGTTTTTTCTCCTGCCATTAATTGTTTATTTTCTGCCAAATACAGATTAACTTTTATGTGTCTGATGAGTGATAGATGGTGACTTCCATATAAAAACAGTTTCAGAAAAGCTTGCTCACAATGTACAGTGTCCTACCTCATGAATAATTATTGGCCCCATAACAGTAGACTCACATATAGCAGCCTGCAGAACTTCTTTTAGACTATTCTAGCAATGGCTTTAACAGAGATTTACTGAAGGATTGTTTTACTTCTGTGCATGGATATCTCTAATTTATTGTTTACATAGATAAATAGAAAAAAGGTCTGAACAACCCATCTTTTTAGTAATTTTAAGTGGAAGAAAAGCATAGCTACAGTCTACAGGGAATCATTTCTTTTGTACTAAACAAACAAAATAACCTTATTTAATTAACATTCAGTAACATTACACAAACTGAAAATTAAAATAATCAGAAAATCAGGTAGATTTTCTTCCTTGGTCCTGGTACCTCACATTTTTTACCTGCTATAGCAGCTCTCCATAAAAGTTAGAGAAGACAACTTCCTTAGGAGTAATCTTTTAACAGCAGTCCAGTCCAGAAATGTTATACACAACAGGATAGCTGCTGAAGGGAAGCACAAGGCTGGCAGGTATATGGTGAAATCCTTACCCAAGGTCTTTTCAAAAAAAAACAAAAAAATGTCTGTACATGTATATATAAAACCAACACCAAACAGCTAGGAGCAATTGAAGCAGAGATTAGATGAGATCTCAACAGCTAAGCAGGGCCAGGTCCCACAGATAATTAGACTGAGCACAAAACTAAAGCTGTGTAGCCTTGGGCAAGGCATGATTGCAGTGTTCATTAAGCTGACCACTAGAAACCCATTGTTATGTTGATTTTCACAGCAAATGTTTGGCAGAGGCATTAAGATGGGACAAAAATATTCCATAGTGCTGCTACTTGTAAGAAGATACCGATGCATTGAACCTGTGGTTTCATTCCCATCAGTGGTCCTCTACAGCGGATGAGTGCTGCTTTTGCCTGGCAGCAGAAGCCGGGCAGGTAGCTCTCCATACTGGGAGCCACCCCTGGTGAGGTGCTGGGACGAAACTTGCCCACAGCTATGTTGTGAGTCACTGCCCAGGCTGGGATGGGAGCCTACGGCTGATTTCACTCTGGAAGTCTGCATGAGTCCTTTTGCTAATTTCACAGTGCAGCATTCAGTTCAGATTAGGATTATTTGAAGAGTAGATTTTAGTTCAAATACCAGAAGAGAAGGGCAGGAGTAGCACAGAAAAAAATTACTATTTTTCATATTTTCCATGCATTCCTTACATATTATTTTAATTAAATCCAGATAAATATCCAAGCACAAATATGGCTTTTCAATACCTTTAATTTTTAGAAGCAGTGACATAAACCCCTTTGATTTCCTTATCTCCATCCCTTCCCCTGCTACCAAGATGAAACAATTAGATTCATTCACTGGGAATTTGTGATTAGTTTCACTTATTCTGAAACTACACTTCACTTGTTTTTGACAAATAAGCTTTTCAGCTATTCACCACATTCTACTGCAGAGCTATGGGATGGTAAACCAGACCCCACAGGTGTGCAATTTATTATGAAATGCTGAATCAGTCAAGAAACAATATAATAGTCTGACATTCTGGCCTGGATATGAATTAATTGTAAAAGCGGTACCTGGTCATTGAAGCGCTGCAGATGTTTAAATATTCTCCTGCAGCCACAGTCAACCTGGCCACAGCTGATCTTGAGGGCTTAGGGCACCATGTTAACCTTATCAAAGGTGGCTGCAAGGTAACAGCTTCACATAAATATCATCAACTTCACATATGTATCATAACTGTCTACATGTAGTAACAATGTGAACTGTTTCTTTGTGAGGAGCTTAGTGATATTCTTGACATAACATAGAAGTCTGTATCTCATTAGTTGGTCTCAAGCTGATGCCAATTCCTAAAAAATCTTCAGTTATACCAAAGACACCTTGGCTCCCATGTCAGGATAAATATAGTCTACAACAAAATCATCCTTCCTTTAGCCCACCAGGTCTAGTGGCCTGATAAAATATTTTCTAGGCCCTTCATTCTTCCAACTTCAAAAAACAGTCAACTAAAAGATAAGGCCTCCAGACAATGAGAGAGGGATGCACATGTCACCATGATTCATATCTTCCACTTTCTCACCAAAAAATTTAATCCCCTGGCTGTATCATCAATTTAAAATAGAACAAATACAGTTTCATCCTCAAACATCAGATTATAGTCTTCTGCAGATTTCATGAAAAGCTCCCTTTTCTCCAGGGTCCACCATTATTTCATATTTGGAATTTGGAATAAATCCCTGGGACTCTTCTGCATTCTGTAGCACCTCTTGAGCACCTGTGGACAGGTGCAAAAGCGAGTCATCCTTGTGCTGTGGAGAAGCAGAGCAAGAACACCACCTGTGTTGTGGGATCACTCAGACAAAGTCTGTAATAATAAAGAAGAGAAGGGACTAATCCATACCCTGGAACCAAGTAGTGCAGATTTCTTTACTCTTCTTAGCGCTATCTCAATATGCAGCAGACTGCTCCCAGAGAGCAACTCAGGGAACTGAGAACTGGGGAAGTGAGCTGTTAATGTTGGCATGTGGACAGTCAGTCTGAATGTTCAAATGCTCCTCTTATTATATTATTAACCTTCAGTGGCTGAGAATTCCAGTGATAGCTGAAGATCATTGCAGAAACTATTTCTGACCACAACAAGCAGGGCAAGTTTGGCTAAAAGTATGAAATTCTGGACTGGTATTGTAAAAACAAAGACTCCTCTTACTTGAAAGCATTTGCCGAAACCATGTATGCTTTTACAGTAAACTCTTTCCCAGGAGTAAACCATTTCCCACCGAGCCCTAAGAAGTTTTTGAGGCTTGGTTCCCATGTATAAACCGAACCTTTCTGGACCCGGCAGCTAAGATAGCAAGGATTCCTCACGCCCTGCCTGCAGAAGACGGAGGTAAAGTAATAAAAACAACAGTAAATTCATATGGAATCAGGTCTTGTCAAATTCTGGGCAGTTCTTTCAACCCCCAGAAGGTACGCAAGTTCAGAAAAGATTGTAGGAATGCAAAAATTTCCAATTATTTTTTCGCCAAAGAACCTAGAGGATTTATCTAGGGCCACAAAGAGCTGCATGAATGGACATCTCCAGCCCTGCTAAGGTTGATGCTTTATTGTGTTAGAAGCTGAAGAGGCTGGCTCCATTTCACCTGGCTGTGAAATAATTTACAACTCAATCCAGGTTGCTTTCTATTAGTGCTGATTCTGAATATGGCAGTGGGTCGAGGTATAAGGAGGGGATGAGGAAAGAAATTATAACCTGGAGGGACTCTGGACATAAAAAGCTATGTCCTGTATAATCTACTATTGTTATTACTGTTAATATTTGTGGCTATTGCAATGCCTGAAAATCGTAATCCTAGACCATGATCACAGTCCACTAGATACCACAGTTTCTAAAATAAAAATGTAAAAGCCTACTAACCTCAATTCAGGGAGAACACATGCTATTTTATTACTTAGGGAGCATTTTCTTTCTGTTAATAAAGTTTACTAATAAAGATAAACCAACAGCATGGTAATTTGGGATGGATGGACTGCTATGCTTTGTCTCCATCGACAGGAACCCAGGGGCATCCAATTTCATGTCAATGCAATGACACCCTAAGTCTTAGCTGATTTCTCGGCCTTCCTGCTCCTGGGAGATTTCAGCTTTACATATCAGGAAACTGAAATATAGAAAGGAATTACTTGTCTAAGGCCACAGAGCAGGTTCTGGCACATGAAAAAAACTTGTGAATGGCAAGCCTCACCACCTACCCTAAATAAAAGACAAAATTGTCTTTTCATTCTCCAGCTTTCTCTAATGTGTCTAGGGAATTACGGGACAAATTCAAGGTACAATTAACGCTTTATTTAAGTTCTTTGTTTTCTTGTCCTCAATTTTTAAAAAGACAACTTTGTTTAGATGTCATTTTAGGTATAGAAAATTTTATTGCTTTTCTTCAGACTGTAGGGAGGAATCAAAACAATTCTATTTAATTACTGCTGTAATTTAGCTTGCTTGATCATAAAAAGAGCTTATCAGGTTGACAACGAAGGAATTTCCAAACTAATTGTTGTACTTCAAATAAAAAACATATCACTTAACAATCACAGAATCACAGAATCACAGAATGGTAGGGGCTGGAAGGGATCTCTGGAGCTCTCATCCAAACCCCCTGCTTGAGCAGGCACACCCAGAGCAGGGGCACAGGACCGCGTCCAGGCGGGGGGTGAATATCTCCAGGGAAGGGACCCCACAGCCTCTCTGGGCAGCCTGTGCCCCTGCTCTGGCACCCGCACAGGGAAGGGGTTTGTCCTCATGTTCAGCTGGAACTTCCCGTGTTCCAGCTTGTGCCCGTTGCCCCTTGGCCTGGCGTTGGGCACCGCTGAAAAGAGCCCGGCCCCATCCCCCTGACACCTGCCCTTCAGATATTTATAAGCATCGATGAGATCCCCCCTCAGCCTTCTCTTGTCCAGGCTGAACAAGCCCAGGTCTCTCAGCCTTTCCTCATCAGGGAGATGCTCCAGTCCCCTGAGCATATGCATAGCTCTCCACTGGACTTTCTCCAGTAGTTCCTTGTCTTGCTTGAAGTGGGGGGCCCAGACCTGGACACAGCACTGCAGGTGTGGCCTCACTGGGGCAGAGCAGAGGGGCAGGATAACCTCCCTCGCCCTGCTGGCCACACTCCTTTCCATGCACCCCAGGACACCGCTGGCCCTCCTTGGCCCCAAGGGCCCGGTGCTGGCTCAGAGTCACCTCGTTGCCCCCCAGCACCCCCAGGGCCTTCTCAGCAGAGCCGCTCTCCAGCAGGTCCCCCCCAGCCTGTGCTGGTGCGGGGGGTTGTTCCTCCCCAGGGGCAGGACCCTGCACTGGCTCTGGTTGAATCCCCTGAGGTTCCCCTGGGCCCAGCTCTCCAGCCTGCCCAGCTCTCGCTGGATGGCAGCACAGCTTCTGGCGCATCAGCCGCTCCTCCCGGCTTGGCATCATCAGCGAACTTGCTGAGGGGACGCTCTGTCCCTCCGTCCAGGTCACTGATGAATATGTTGACCAGGACTGGACCCAGCACAGACCCCTGGGGAACACCACTAGTTACTGTCCTTCAAACAGACACTGCCCCATTGACCGCAACCCTCTGAGCTCTGCCATTCAGCTGTTCCTATTCTACCTCAATGTCTGCTCATACAACATTCACTTATGAGGCTTACCTATGAGGATGTTTGGGAGACAGTGTCTAAACCCTTGCTGAATTTGAGGTCAATGACATCCATTGCACTCCCTTCATCTGCCCAGCCAGTCATGCCTTCATAGAAGGCTATCAGGTTGGTCAAGCATGATGTTCCCTTGGTGAATCCATGTGGGCTATTTCTGATAACCTTTTCTTGTACATTCCTGGAGGTGACCTCCAGGATGAACTGCTCCATCACCTTTCCAGGGATGGAGGTGAGGCTGACAGGCCTATAGTTTCCCAGGTCTTCCCTCTTGCCCTTTTTGAATCCTGGAGTGACATTGGCTCCCCTCCAGTCCTCAGATACCTCTCCTGTCCTCCACGACCTTTCAAAGATGATGGAGAGTGGCTTAGCAACAGCATCTGCCAGCTCCCTCAGCACTTTTAAGTGCATCCCATCAGGGCCCATGGAATTGTGAGGATCTGGTTTGCCTCAATGATTTTTAACCCAATCCTCCTCAATCAAGGGGAAGTCCTCCTTTCTCCAGATTTTTTCTCTCTCCTCTGGGGGCTGAGATGCCTGAGGGCCAGCCTTAGCAGTAAAGACTGAGGCAAAGAAGGCATTCAGTAACACTGTCTTCTCTACATCCTGCAGCACCAGGGCACCCACCTTGTTCAGCAGCAGGCCCACAGCTTCCCCAGTCTTTCTTTTACTGCTGATGTATTTGAAGAAGACCTTGTTATCCTTGGCATCCCTTGCCAGACTGAGGTCCAAGTTCCCTTGACCTTCCTTGTTGCAACTTTGCATACCCTGAGAATGTTCCTATATTTCTCCGAAGTGGCCAGTCCTTTTTTCCACATTCTGTATACCTCCTTCTTCCATGTGAGGTTTTCTAGAATCTCTTTGCTCATCGATGTGGGTCTCCTGGCACCTGTGCTTGACTTCTTCCTCATAGGGATGCACAGATCTTGAGCTTGGAGGAAAAGGTACTTGAATATTGTCCATCTCTCTTGGGCACCTTCTAGAGCCCTAGCCCATGGGATTCCTCCAAGCAGGTCTTTGAAGAAGCCAAAGTTAGCTCTTCTGAAGTCCAGGGTTGTAACCCTACTTGTTGCCTTGGTTCTACCACAGACGATTCTGAACTCCACCATCTCAATTATCACAAAAGAATATTTCTGAATTCATAAAATTGTACAAAATCTTGAAATATAATGGAAAAGAATTAATTGTTCCTAGATTCCAATAATGGTGTTTCTCCTTTACCATGCTAATGAGAACTGAAAGCAAAAGTGTAACCAAAGCTAGCTTGTTCTGTAAATCATTGACAGGGACAGAAGGAGGACTTGGATTTTTTTCAGTCTCACACTAATAGTTCAGCAAGACACTGAAGTGCACTGTGTTAATGAATCTTATACTTCCCCCAAAATTTTACAAATGCGAATATACAGTGTGCCTCTCATTTCATTACATTAATATAAGCTTAATTCATCAGCACAGAAGTAAGAGCGAATTTGTAAATTGAAATGGACTCTCCTAAACTAACACAGTAGGGCATGAAGTACAAATTACATAATGTATTTATGCCACTTGAATAATGTTTTACACTCCATTGGTAGGGAATGATTGACTGAACAGGGATGTAAGAAACACACTGGCTAATCATAACCTTCATTAGCTGTAAACTGAAGCAGACTTGTGAAGGAAATCAATACCACCTCAGCATCAGGATAATGACAGTGAACCTTCATCTGCAAATTCTCATTCATGGCAATTGGGGTTTCTCATGTAGCTGGTCACTATTCAAGTAAAAGGGACTAGCACCACAGTAAAGATTTATAGGGTGAGATCCATAATGAAGTTTTCATTCTGGTTTTGCCCAGAATGAAGAGTATTGAGTCTCAGGTAATCATTAAAGTCAAGCGAGCATGTTATATCATGAGGACAGCTCATTTGCCTTTATTACATGGAAAGAATGAGATGTGACAAGGACCAGAAGATCTAAGAAACAGGGCTGGTTGATATAATCTCACCTGGGCAGGTCTAAGTGGGAAGCAGTAACATTTCATCTTTTCAAGATGAAAAAATTTTCATGGAGGCATCTTGCTCTACTAGTACATACAACTGGGGTTTCTGAACAACTGTAACTGTAAAAGACATCTGTAAAATTGTTAAGGACAAAAACACCTAAGTATTTCACAAAAATACTTCACACTGATGCTGAGGGAGTCTAATGTATAACTGATCTTTATATGCTTGAACTACGAGCAGTGAAATATATCTATTATGAATTAAATTATTTATTCTAGATACTGGGGTAGGTGGACAGAGGAAATGTAGGCATCACTTTTCACCTTGAGAGCCATACATGTTATGTTGGTATTTATCAAGGTTTCACTACAATTTTGGGGGTGTGATAACTCTAAAATACAAGCAGGTTCCTTTTGAAAACGAGAGTAGATGTTTACTATTTTGGTTAATATCTAGCAAAAAAGGGTTGTTCCTCCTTTCTACTTCTCTGCATTAGCATTCAGTTCGCTAATGATCCCAAGCCGGGAGGAGCGGCTGATGCACCAGAAGCTGTGCTGCCATCCAGCGAGAGCTGGGCAGGCTGGAGAGCTGGGCCCAGGGGAGCCTCAGGGGATTCAACCAGAGCCAGTGCAGGGTCCTGCCCCTGGGGAGGAACAACACCCCGCACCAGCACAGGCTGGGGGGGACCTGCTGGGGAGCGGCTCTGCTGAGAAGGCCCTGGGGGTGCTGGGGGGCAGCGAGGTGACTCTGAGCCAGCACCAGGCCCTTGGGGCCAAGGGGGCCAGCGGTGTCCTGGGGTGCATGAAAAGGCGTGTGGCCAGCAGGGCGAGGGAGGTTCTCCTCCCCTTCTGCTCTGCCCCAGTGAGGCCACACCTGCAGTGCTGTGTCCAGGTCTGGGCCCCCCACTTCAAGCAAGACAGGGAACTACTGGAGAGAGTCCAGTGGAGAGCTATGCATATGCTCAGGGGACTGGAGCATCTCCCTGATGAGGAAAGGCTGAGAGACCTGGGTTTCTCAGCTGGGTTCAGCCTGGACAAGAGAAGGCTGAGGGGGGATCTCATCAATGCTTATAAATATCTGAAGGGCGGGTGTCAGGAGGATGGGCCGGGCTCTTTTCAGTGGTGCCCAACGCCAGGCCAAGGGGCAACGGGCACAAGCTGGAACACGGGAAGTTCCAGCTGAACATGAGGACAAACCCCTTCCCTGTGCGGGTGCCAGAGCAGGGGCACAGGCTGCCCAGAGAGGCTGTGGGGTCCCTTCCCTGGAGACATTCACCCCCTGCCTGGCCGCGGCCCTGTGCCCCTGCTCTGGGGGTGCCTGCTCCAGCAGGGGTGGGACGGGATGAGCTCCAGAGGTCCCTTCCAACCCCCACCAGTCTGTGATTCTGTGATTTGATACATAACTCTGCCACTTTTGTTTCATTTAGGAACACAGCAACCAACACCTTTATCTTTTTTATAAGTTGGAACTCCTTTATTAGTCACCTCAGAAATATACACCTGAAAAACAAACTGATCTGAGTTCACGGAATAATTTTAATTTTAATCCTTCAGTAGAATAAAGTAGTTTGGAAAAGGATAACCATATCTAAACTTTTTTTTTTCTCTATCTGCTATAGAAGTTTATAATGAATGGGAGGGAATACCACAAAAATTTATAGTGAATTTTGTGTTGCCACTTCTTTCATTTTCCATCTTCAAGAAACAGCCTTTGACTAGAAAAAAAGACTTGTGATAGAAATTAATGTCAACCCTAATTGTGCTGCTTTGATGCATAGAGTGTTCTTCACTAGAACTTGTATTAAATTCTGGGCCTCTGTATGGAAAGCTACAGAACAGTCAATATTTATTTTGATTTATCACTGACGCAAAGTGAATAAGAATGAAATTTACAGATTTAGAAGGAAAAAGACCTAACATCTGTTTGAAATGCCGTGTGCTTCAGAGACCAATGTATGTCCTGTATTGTGTTTTTACTCTGGGTTAGAGGATCTGTTGGTTACATCACTCATTATTTCTTCTTGATCACACACTGTTTTTTAAATAGCAGATGACAGAGCAGCTAGTGCTGTTGGAAAACCAGGCCATGATATTATGCAGCTTAATTCTTTCCTCATCATGTATAATTAAAAGATGGCCCATGGATAGTTACCTCCATTTTATTTTAAATAACTTTTTTATGAGCTACCTTTGATTTCAAAGCTGGGCTGATTATAATTATTATGTTGGCTTAATATTCATCAAGTGATTACTCCTAGTTTATCTTATTTCTCATAGGTCATTTTTGAAGAGAAATGCAGATATATCATTAGAAGTTTTAATGTATCTGACACCTCAGTTCAAAATCAAATGGGTTTTAGTTCTATCATATTTTTATTTCACTTAGAAGATTCAGAAGATCATATTTCCAATATTTAGGGTAGACAAAATCTTTCTCCTACCTTACACTAAGAAGTTCTTATTTTGGGGGCATCCTAAACTAAAATCCAAGTGTACAAAATACATGAAATACTATGGGTAGTGATTCCATGACTTGTCAGACCAAAGCTATAAATAGATTATTATGCTGTTTGCAGTGATGTGCAACAGTGGATGCTTAGGGATTGAGTATAAGAAATTGGGCACACTTAGCATTAATATTCACTATTAGAACACCTCAATTCTAGTCCATGTAGAGGAATCAATGATAGCTAGCTTTCTTTTACAAAGAAAGGAGATGAAGGACCCTCCAAAAACCTTTCTAAGATAGCAATCAGGGAAGCAAGAGCTGAAAGAAACAAGGCCTGGCAAAAAGCACATTTGAGGCAGAACCTAATCTGCTGTTTCCATTCAATTAAGATTCAAAATCCTATGAGCTTTTCTGAAAGATGTCTGCAATTCTTATGGCCAAATCCAAGTGCAGGACATGGATGCCTCTTTTCTTTCCAAGGAATCACAGAATGGCTGAGGTTAAAAGGGACCTCATCTTGTTATCTTGTCCTCAGTGCCAGAGAACATCTCCAATGTCCAGGCTGCTCTCTAGCCATGACCATAACAGGAGACAGCTGCATCTTGTTTCTCCCACTGTCTATCAGAGACTCAGAACCGCAGCTCTCGCCCTCGGGAGAGGACCCCAATCACAAGCTCAGAGGTGACTGGCGCTGGAGATGGAATAATCTATTTTGAAAAAGACAGCTACTATCCCTAGGCCAGAAAGGACAAAAGAAAGAAAGGCAAAGAGTGAGAATATCCAACAGTTTGCAAATGCCACCCAGATTCTTAAACTCCATGGTTATAGAATTTCCTTTGGACAGGGGATTTCCATGTGGCAGTTGACACTCCATAAGCTATCCTTGCATTTTAGACATCAATCACCCTTTCTATGTACAAAACCTTCAGGGCACAGCCTTGAACTCCTCTATACTTGTCCTACATTAACCACTATACTATGGAGACACATGACATGCTCTTTTTTTCCACTTTGCCAAATGTATACAATGTATACAAATGCCATATAAACCAGTAAATACTCAAGAAAGTGCAAAATTTCACGCTGTTCCCCTGTTTGCTTTCAGTAGGAATAAAGCACCTAATTTGTTGTGATACCTGAACATATAATGAAGTTCCTTGAGAGATCAAGGTCTGTAAGAATGTCAGAAGAAAAGATGAAAAATCACATACCTTGCTAAAATAAATATTATACTACATTATATTATACTATACTAATTCATCATAAACTGCCAGAAAAGTGACAGTTTCAGATTGCAGAAACAATATCTCTGTCCTCTTATTTCTTAAACTGTAAAACAGCTTGAAATATAACTGGAAGCTGGAAGAAAGAGATTTAATTCAAGTTCTCTGTTAGTTTTTTATGGGATGGAAGCATTCTGCCAAAAATAATGTCTCATACTGTAATGTAACAGTAAATTTCTCGTTTTGAATACTTTTGGCAACGCTTATAATTATGATGGGAAAGTGTTTGGTAGAAATCTCGGCATCTCATCAGAATATGTATCAGTGTCAAGTCCAGAGTGATTATTTTTGACTGTATGATTTTTGCGTTTTTCATTATTTTGGCTGGGATAGAGTTAATTTTCTTCCTACTACCTGGCCTAGGGCCTAGTGCTGTGTTTTGGATTTAGTAGGAGAATACTGTTGATAACACACTGATGTTTTAGTTGTTGCTAAGTACTGCTTACACTGGTCAAGGACTTTTCCAGCTTCCCATGCTCTGCTGAGTCCACAAGATGCCGGGAGGGAGGGGGCACAGCCAAGAGAGCTGATCCGAACTGGCTAAAGGGATGTTCTATACAATATGACATCATCAGCAGTATATTAACTTGGGGAGAGTTGACCAGGGAAAGCAATGATTGTGGCTTGAGGACTGGTGGTCAGTGGGTGGTGAGCACTTGCATTGCTTGTTTGTTTTGGTTTTTTTTTTCTGGATTTTGCCTCTCTCTCTTGTTATTTTCCTTT
The DNA here is from genome assembly GCF_963921805.1 of Phalacrocorax carbo. Taxonomy (NCBI): domain Eukaryota; kingdom Metazoa; phylum Chordata; class Aves; order Suliformes; family Phalacrocoracidae; genus Phalacrocorax; species Phalacrocorax carbo. The sequence goes on along the minus strand of NC_087516.1, from coordinate 5,037,702 downwards.
TCATTTATAGAACCATGGAATCATAGAATTATTAAGGGTGGAAAAGACCTTTAGGATCATGAAATCTAACCGTCAACCCAACACCACCATGCACCCTAAACCATTTCCCAGACTGCCACACCTACATGGTTTTTGAACACCTCCAGGGATGGTGACTGCCCCACCTCTCTGGGAAGCCTGTGCCAGTGCCTGACAACCCTTTCGGTGAAAAAATTTTTCCTAATCTCCAACCTAAACCTCCCCTGATGCAGCGTGAGGCCATTTCCTCTCATCCTATTGCTAGTAACTTCGAAGAAGAGACCAGCCCCCACCTTAATACAACCTCCTTTCAGGTACTTGTAGGGAGCGATAAGGTCTCCCCTCAGCTTCCTCTTCTCCAGGCTAAACCCCCCCAGATGCCTCAGCCGCCCCCCAGCACACTTGTGCTCCAGACCCTGCCCCAGCCCCGCTGCCCTTCTCTGGACACGCTCCAGCCCCTCAAGGCCCTTCTTGTCCCGAGGGGCCCAAACCTGAGCCCAGCATTCGAGGTGGGGCCTCCCCAGGGCCGAGCACAGGGGCCCCATCCCTGCCCGGCTCCTGCTGGCCACACCAGTGCTGACACAAGCCCGGGGGCTGGTGGCCTCCTTGGCCACCTGGGCACTGCTGGCTCATGCCCAGCCGGCTGTCAGCCAGCACCCCCAGGGCCTTCCGGGCACTTCCCAGCCCCTCTGCCCCAGGCCTGGGGCGTTGCCTGGGGTTGGTATGACCCAAGGGCAGGACCCGGCACTTGGCCTTGTTGAACCTCATACAATTGGCCTCGGCCCATCGATCCAGCCTGTCCAGGTCTCTCTGTAGAGCCTTCCTACCCTTGAGCACATCAATGTTCTTACCCAACTTGGTGTCATCTGTAAACTTAGTGAGGGTGCACTCGATCCCCTTGTCCAGATCATTGGTAAAGTTATTAAACAGAACTGGTCCACGTTCTAGCTGGGCTTTGGCCCTTCTAATTTTCATAACCTCACGACATCCTTGTCATCCTCCTGAGTTGCCTGCCCCTGCTTCCAGAGGTTATAAACTCTCATTTTCTTCCCCTGAGTTCCAGCCAAAGCTCCCTGTTCAGCCAGGCCAGTCTTCTTCCCTGCCAGCTCATCTTCTGGCACATGGGGACAGCTTGCTCCTACTCCTTCAAGACTTCCTTCTTGAAGAATGTCCAGCTTTCCTGGACTCCTTTGCCCTTCAGGGCTGCCTCCCAAGGGGCTCTGTCAACCAGGCTCCTGAACAGGCCAAAGTCTGCCCTCTGGAAGTCCAAGGTAGCAGTTCTGTTGACCCTCTTCCTTACTTCTCCAAGAATCGAAAACTCTGTAATTTCATGATAGCTGTGCCCAAGACAGCCTCCAACCATCACATCACCCACCGGTCCTCCTCCATTTGCGAACAACAGAGCCAGTGGGGCACCTTCCATAGTTGGCTCACTCACTAGCTGTGATTATTTTTGCCTTTCAAAGTTGAACCCTGACTTTTTAACCCGATAGGAGCATTTTTTTATCTTCACATATTTTTGTCTCAATATTTTTTTTAGTACAAAGTATTAGTTATTTGTTAAAATGACAAGTAAAACAAATTTTTCAAATGACATAAGAAAATGTTTATTTAAAGCTTAATATTATGCTTAAACAGCTTAATCTAAAATAAGTAAAAAAAACCCCAACCCTCATTATTCAATTAAATTAATATTAGAAAAATCTGTAACCTACACAGTTCCAACTGCTATTCAGCAATAAGTACGTTTTTAACTTTTGGTTAATTATAAGAAAAAAGTTCCCAAATGAAACTTTTTTTTTTTAAGAAAAGAAAAAAATCTGAAAGATCAAGATACTATTTTCTTAATTTAGGTACTTTAAAATATGTAGAAATTAAATGGTTTGACAGAAACATTGCAAGGAAAGTTATTGTGACTTTAAGTACCAAAAAACCCTCTCTTAAATTTTCACTTTAATAGATGCAGTTTAAAATGTCAAATTCAAGAAAGTATAATACAAGTTCATTAAAGCATGTGCATGTTCAAGTTTGTTCCAAATGGCGGTAAAATTTATTCTCAGATTTTAAATTAGATTATGCTTATTCAAGAATTTCTGTAAATCTCTTAATTCCACAGCTTCATGGAATGGGTAGATTTAAGGAATGGGCACAATATATGTGAAGTTCTGCTTTCATCTAGTGACCTGTTTGTATCTGTAATTTTTTCTCCTACCTCAGCAATATTTCTACTGTTTTTGACCACTTTATCCACAACAAGGATCAAAAGAAACGTCTGTAATTTCAAGGTCTTTCAGAGATGTGTGAGAATATATATTATGTTCTCTGCACTTCAGTTTTTCCCATGAGATGTTACAGAGTCAGCTGAGACCTGTAGGTCACAACCATGCTCTCTGATATGTTCTCAGACCCAGAAAGGTTTTTTTTGGTATGCCAGTCAGAGGAAGACATATCCACCTTCAGCTCTCTCTAACCAGCATGGGTTAGGCGGATGTACACTGGGCAACCTCTAGAAGCAGGGCAGGGTGCTGGGCTTTGTGTGAGAGACTCATCCCTTTCCTGATCATAAAAATCCCTATTTATGACCTGGAGCCATTTTTGGTGAAAGCAGTTAAAATTTACTTCCAGCATCAAACCAATAACACAGCAACAAAGGTTTATGAAGACATGGATGGGAGATATGGTGGGGAGGGGGCAGAAGAAAATTAAGAGAACTAAGAATGCTTAATCTAATTATCCTAAGATCAAATCCAAAAGGTGTCTCTTTCCCCGTGTCTATCTGACACACTGTCGATGTTTGCTTTACTCCCGTGGCCAGTGACATGTTCTCTTGACCATCCTGTGTGCTCAGATTGCTATAACAGGAAACAGATTTTTCTTGGCAAAGTGTGCTAGTTTTTATGCTCAATCCTTTTCTTAAATCTCCCTGGGGTTCCATTTAGATTAAAATCCTCCTTCCTCCCACCAAACACTATTGATCCTTAATTTATTTAGGAGGCAGTTTCAGCACTCCTTCTTCCAGGTATTGACTGCCCTTACTGCCTTGGAAATGATAATGGCCCTTCAGAAAAATAGGTGCTATCTTTTGCACTTGAGTAGACATTAGAAAAATATTAACAGCTCTCCCCCACTTGGACAGACAATGAGTAAATCTCATTGTGAAGTTTTTTCTATACACTGAACCTTATATTTCATATTAATGTGTAAACTCCTAATCATACATCAATGGAATTGATGCTTGAAGCTCATTAGCGGGTGTTGGTTGAAACAGTATTGAAAGTAAAAAGTAGGTCTTGGTAAAGTTGATGAAACAGTTTTCTTGAGGAAAAAACCAAACCTGGTCTCTCAGTTCTTTACATCAGGACCTGTACAAAAACCTGTGTACAATTGCAACATCAGCGCTAGCTGTCTGAGGTGTCTTCTTATCAGACTCTACCTCCTGAAGTTACAAGTCACAAGTCCTTTATCCTAAGAAAGAGCTCACGAGTTAACTGACATCTGCAGGGTTTGCATGTCCTGTCAGAGATCATAATTACACCCTGCCATGGTTATGAAAGACTCTCTCTCAGGTATCACCTGGTACAATGTTACTCACCTGTTTAATAGCACTCCTAAATCCAGAAATACTCCTTAAAACAACCTCAATGAATGCTCAGAAAACTTCTGTTGCATCACAGGTGACAGCAACTGACTATCTAAGTTTATTAAGCTGAAAATAAAGGAGAGGAAATGTGTGTTCATCAACTGTTGGACAGAGAAAATTCTGCACATGAAAAATAACAGCTCTGCAGAATGGTCTGTCTACGTTCTTATATGCCCCTTGTTCCACATCAGTGTCTGAGATCTCATAGTGGGTGTTAATGAACTAAACCTCACACTATGTCAGTGATATAGGAAAGTGTCCACGTTCCCCAGCTTCACAGACAAAGAAATGAAAAAGACAAAGAGAAGCCAGAAGCACCCCACCCCATGGCACAGAGGAAAGATTTTGGTGTCCCTGAGCAGTAACACAATGTATTGGCCATCTCTCCTCTTCCAGCTTCTCTGTATTTACACACATGGCTGGGAGAACAGACACTCTGACCTTTAAAAAATCCATCATGAAAATTTCCTTGGTGTTTTCACTTTACCTTGAATGAAAAGCAACTACCCTCTGTGCTAAGCTCTGCTGGGTAATTACATTTGCTAGAAAAAGAAAAAAGTTTGTTCTCAGGTATTGTTCCATGTGTTTATTAAAATAAATCAGGGCTAATGCAGTGACCTCTCAGAATGAATTCATCTCCTGGCAAAGGATTTCATTTCCAGCCTCAACTATCACTGAACAAGGATATGGACTTCAAAGCATAAAAGCAATATGGATAGACTCTCTGACACTGAAACTCATTATTAAGGTAATAGGTATCATGCCCCATTACTTTTAATGGATTGATTAATAACAATTATTGCAGCCTTTTCATAGTAATTTTGGAAAGTAATGAATGTGCTAATATTTGGCTTGCAGAAGTAAAGTATTCATTTCTAATTGTTACTGTTTCTTGACCAAGTACTTGGCAGAAACAATTGTCCTCCTTTAACCCACACATCCTTTGACTGGAATCCAGTGATTAGCTAGATTAGACCATCACTTTCCTGACTCAGCCATCTTGTGACTGCCCCTGCATGAAAGGAAAAGGAGCCTGCATGCCTGAGTGCTACAAAATTGGAAGGCTAAAGTCTCCAAGCTTCTGTGCTACTGAGTCCAACTATATTCTCCCTACAAACTGCCCAAAACTGCTCTGTAGGAGGAACAAGCTGAATTATTTGTTATATGTATGGTGCCACCTTCTCCTCTATGTACATCTGGAGAAATATCTTATCCTCCAACAGAAAGAAAATGGGACATAAACAAGAAAACTGGTTGGTTTGGGTTTTTTTCCCCCATGTCTTTGTGTGCATTCATTGCAGATATAGGCCAATACCTAAAGTATCTCGTTACTGATTTCAGATTACCCATGTTTGATACAATTGCCCCATTAAAAATAGTTGTGAGTGCTGACCCCTCATGTCAATGACTGGGAAAGTTAGGGCTTATAGTTATATTCTGACTTTGCTAAATCAAATATGAAAGCAGCAGACAGAAATTCCATACCTGTGTGCAAGAAATGTACAGGAAGAAAAAGCCTACCTGTCCTGCAGCTTCTGGTCAGCCTAGCTCATCTTCCCAATTAACAACCAATATTATATACTCAGAAAAAAAAAATAAGAACAAAGAAACCAAATCCCTATAGACTGTTATTTTGTCAGCATGTAAGAAAAGGTACCTGATCCAAGGAGCTTTAAGTCACGTTGAGCACCATTTTGAGGTAGAGCAGGAACAAGAATCAAAACTACGCAAAAGAGGTGAGAAAGGGTATCGACAGTGTTTTTCAGCCCTAGCATTAGAGCCTTTCAAACAATACTGAGGTTTTCACCATTGCGATTGAACAGCTGTCGGTTGTACCTTTTGTACAAGAATAAAGCTGCTGAGCTCATGATCAGTCTAGAAAAGCAGTACATTGCCCCTCACCCCAAACCCCAGCCACCAAGCTGTCCGGACTGGGAGAAGTGTTGCCAGTGAAGCTGTGACTAGCATATCTCCCAGGATCATAAAATATCCTTGCACTTCCACTAAATCAAAGGTGCTTTGGGAACCAAGGTGATAGAGGAAGAGTGCTGAGCAAAACCAAAGTGTTGTTGTGATTTATTGGTTTAGAAAGGAAAATGTCATTAGCTTGAAAGAAAGGAGCGCGTGTGAGTAGAAGGAGCAACCTGCAAGCTTCCACCATGCTCAGACCAAGGCTGGAACCTGTGAATAACCCCAGCCATGGCATCACAAGGGGAATAGGATGCCTGCAGCTATGATAGACCAGCACCCAGGACATGCAGAATATAGAAATCTCACTATGGAATGATTAGTCACGGTTTGAGCCCCAGGACACATAAGTACAAGATGAGCAACAAGAGAATGAAGTGCTGAGCTGTGCAGACTCCGGAACTGAGTACACAAGGGAGGAGAATGAGAAAGGCAGACACTGCAGGGGCGTAGGCAAAATGATGGTACTGCAACGGAATAAAGCAGCCTTCCCATAGCCTCTGTTCCCTATTGTTATTTCAAGAATAACAGGGTGAGGACCCAAGATATGTGAGAAAATTTAGAGTGTAATTCCATAAATGATTTTAAAGTAAAATTTTAGAAATTATCTGTTTGGTAGAAATGCAGCTTTAAGACACTGACAAAGCAAAAAACTCAAAATAGGAGTTGTTAGCTATAGCTTCAAGCTTATAGCTACAGGCTACTGGTTTTGCCCTTGAACATATCATTTAATCCCAGATCTTAAAACTTAAAGCTAAATGGGCTTTCCCACTGGAATTAGATGTTTGTGCAATTTTGAAGATATAAGCTTTTGTTTTTTAACTGTGAATGGGAGAATAAAGGTGATATCCTATGACACATAAATTCTGAGGATAACTACAATAAAGATTATAAATAAAACCATGTAGTACAACAGTGGATTCTGAGTAAGAATGGTGAATAATATATTTTACAAACTCTCTGTTGCATTTCCAGCAGCAGCAGACATTATTCTTCAAACTCTAGGTAAGACGCTGAATTTTGAAAATGAAAACGCAGTATGCAGTACCACGCTGAGCAAAGAGCTTATCCAGACTACAGCATGCAGGAGTGACTGAAGAAGAACATACAGTACAGTCGATGATAAAATGTTTGTTTTTACCTCCCTGGAAGTTGTAGAAAATCAATATACCCATCAGTACCAGGCCTACTGGTTCTAACAGGCTCAGCCTTGCTGCAGGCTTTGATTTCTTATGTTCTGCCTGCATCCCAAGTAGGGATGCTTGTGTTGGTGCCTCTGTGTGTGTGTGTGAGTGAGAGATGTGCAGTGAGCTGGAAACCAATTAAACCATAGTGTTAGATAGGTGACGAAAAGGGCTCTATAAAAGCAGGATGGTGCCAGAAGCTAGAGTTAATACAGCACCTGGCACACAGTGAAAAATAATAACATTAAAAATATTCTGAATTAATTTATTTGTAGGGAGAATTGCAGTTAAAAAAAAAGCAAAGTTCAAACAAAATGTCAAGTTCAGGCAACAAACCTGGAGGAAAAGATGAAGGAATGTCACATCTGATGTTTAAAAAAATGCCCAGGAGTATAAAAGAGCAGTTAACAATGAAAAGCTTGCAGACTACCAAATGCTGACTGCCAAGCAGCCATTAAAAATAATCCAAAAATGTTGGGTGACTGTGATAAAGGCTCTCGTTGGGTGTGGTGGGGGGAATATGAGTAACTACAGCCACTGTGTCAAATCTCTTGAACTGATGATCATCAGTGTCCTCAAAGGATATTGATCCTCAAAACCCAGTGTGGCTTTTGCGTAAGTGCAGGTGGAAATGTGGCACGATACTTCTAGACTTTCAGCTGATCCCACCATGCCCTTTGGGCTGCTGCACCTTCGTTTCACTTCCCCTTATTCAGGAAGAGAAGAGCTGCAATTCCTGCTACCTCCTAGTCAGCGATGTGGAATGCAATAGAAACATTAGGAGAGAGTTTCAGCTAGAAAGTCAAACAGCCACGGTCTGTCTGCCGGAGGCAGCAACGTGAACTGTCTAACCTGGAAGCCTGACCGCCAGTGAAGATATGCCAATGGAGAAACTAATAGAAAGCCACCTGCAGAGGTTGGCTAAGTTATAGGAAAAACAATTCATCTTGCTTTTCATATTCTCTCTGTCCTTTATGCACCTTCTACTCTCTAATTTTCTCTAATCTTCATCTCCCCTTCCCCAGTTGTAGCCCAGTCTAACTTTGACATCAGGAGAGCTGCAGCACCGTTCTCAGAGAGCACCTTTGCCTCTCAGACTACCATACCCATCAGCTGTATAGCTGGGTCAGGCACGTCCACCACTTCGTTTTCTAAAGGATAAATAAAAAAAGGCTCTTGCTATCACCTTACAGGATGAGAAGGGAAGAAGAAAAAAGCTTTCCTCAGCATGTTCAGTCCTCACACTTACTGACAGCTGTTGAAAATGGGATGCTTAGGGAAAGTATTCAGAAACAGTTTCCAGCCCTGAGTTGCCACTGGCAAGAAGCTGAATAACGGACTGAACCAGCACAGTATCCTGAAACAAGGTAACTTCAAGTTCTTTAAGAAAAAAAAAAGGCAAGAAGCTAAACATCCCCTTAAACATATGTACAGCCACACTCCCTTGCTTGGGCAGTACATACAGAGCTGTGTACACTAGGCAGTGGAATAATCCTCTCTGGGAACAACCGGACTGAACATTTCTCCCATTAGAACAATTATTTGGAGGTAAAACCACAGATATGCACATGCACACACTAAAAACAAGACAAAAAAGGGATCTTTGTATAGGGAATAAATGGAGCTGTAACTAAACCAGTGGGAGACTGTTGTTTTTATATAGGCAGACTAATTAGCCCTGTTTTGAATGCTTGAATAAAGGAATAGTTAGGAAAAGGTAAGCCAGTATCCCTCATTAGCATTCTGCATTGTGTGGCAAAGACATTTGCAGTAGCATGACACTGGTCATTTTGAAAGACAGGAAGAGAATAAAAACTGTTTGCTCTGAACTTCCAATTTTGCCTTTTGCAACCTCATTATTTTCTGCAGGATTGTACTGTCAAAGAAAATGAGTTAAACACTGAATTAAGCTCAAAGATATTGGCAAAATTAGGTAAAATTATACACAATATTGAAGCTTCCCACTCTTCAGTTTCTTTCATAAACATCAACTTTTCAGCTCTTTAGAAGTCTTTCTTTCTTTCTTTCTTTCTTTCTTTCTTTCTTTCTTTCTTTCTTTCTTTCTTTCTTTCTTTCTTTCTTTCTTTCTTTCTTTCTTTCTTTCTTTCTTTCTTTCTTTCTTTCTTTCTTTCTTTCTTTCTTTCTTTCTTTCTTTCTTTCTTTCTTTCTTTCTTTCTTTCTTTCTTTCTTTCTTTCTTTCTTTCTTTCTTTCTTTCTTTCTTTCTTTCTTTCTTTCTTTCTTTCTTTCTTTCTCTTTCTCCCTTTCCCTTTTTCCCTCTTTCCCTCTTTCTCTCTTTCTTTTTCTCTCTTTTTCTTTTTTCTTTTCTTTTCTTTTCTTTTCTTTTCTTTTCTTTTCTTTTCTTTTCTTTTCTTTTCTTTTCTTTTCTTTTCTTTTCTTTTCTTTTCTTTTCTTTTCTTTTCTTTTCTTTTCTTTTCTTTTCTTTTCTTTTCTTTTCTTTTCTTTTCTTTTCTTTTCTTTTCTTTTCTTTTCTTTTCTTTTCTTTTCTTTTCTTTTCTTTTCTTTTCTTTTCTTTTCTTTTCTTTTCCTTTCTTTCCTTTCTTTTCTTTCCTTTCATTATACCTTCTATGCTCACAGACCCAACAGTAGCAGTGCCTGATTCTGATTTGAACTCGAAGCTCCACTGATTTTTGTTGGTTCTGTTCTAGTATTGATACCTGTTACAGAATCACAGAACCCCAGACTGGTGGGCATTGGAAGGGCCCTCTGGAGCTCATCCCGTCCCACCCCCTGCTTGAGCAGGCACAGCCAGAGCAGGGAACAGGTAACAAGTTACCTGTTGTGCCAGGTAGCTCAACCAGGACAAAAATAAATCCCTCAAACCCAGAGAATTTAAAATGAGAATCTGACCTGTATTGTTCTAGTATTAGTGAAATGAGAATTAGTTGTCCAAGTTTAAATTTGGAGCACTTACAATGAATAAAGGTGCTTCAGATTTGTGCCCGCATGAGAGCAGCATTGCTTTCGCAGATGCTTTGAGCAAATGCACAGGCTTAAAGAATAGCCATATTCATAGGTTTTGATGTGGTTTCACTGGATGAAGTTCAGCATAAGGCTGAACAGAAACAATTAAAATGGCACTGATGTGTTGTAACTGTAAAACACCTTTGGAGGTTCTTGTCTTTTAAGGATATCTTAGTAATGATGTTCCCATTGGGATATCCATTTAGATATTCTAAAAGGACAAGTCTTTAAAAGCATAAACCATCCCATTTCACTCCCACAGGTTTGCAAGCTGAATAGCTAACTGTCATATTCCTTTGAATCTCTCAGCCTTAATGGACAAATATAGGAAGACAGAAAAAATACCATTCCTTCTAACTATAATAGGGATCCAGTGGGTAGTTCACCATTCAGCTATAACTATTCCATTCTGCATCTCTCAGCAAGAAAGATGGGGCACAATAGGATTTCACCAAATTTATTATAATGGTAGAATAATTGGAATAAGTCTACCAGAACACCTGAAGGGACTGATGGAGTATAAATACCATTTCCATTAGGAAGTAGATATGAGTCAGGCTTACCTGCCAGCCAAAAAGCTCTCACATCTGCCTAGGATTTAGCTATGCTTGGTATCTCATGTTTGATTTTTCTGGCAGTATTATTTCGCTTTGCATGACATACAGGCTTTCGTTTTTTTTTTTTTATTATTTTTATTTTAAATGAGTATGTAGGTTATTATTTATGCATGGTAGGGAATAATGTGGTCACCTGTCTGTGGAAAGAAAAAGCGCAATTCATGCAATTTGACTGCTCATTATTTCAATATGGTACATATAGGCTGTATAAAAGGCTGCCAAATTGCTGTTCTTTCATCAGCCCCATTTTGCATAAAGAGTAACACAGGAAAGTAATTCAGTGGGACTTCTCTTTAGCTGTAAAACATTTTCAAGCCAGTCTTCCCTTCCTCTCTCTTACACACAAATAACTAATTGAATAAAATACCACAGAGCACAACAGAATAGAATGGGGGAGAACTAATTTTGAAAAGATGTTCCTTTTGAGAAATTTTTAATGCTAAAATACTGTAAAGACCCAGTGCACAGAAGCTGTTCAAAATGTTGTCTGGATAGTCAAGTAAAAACCCCAAGGTCTCAAGAACTCATCGATGAGCAAAATCTTCTCCTGTGAGTAACAAAATGAAACAAAACAAAACAAAGCAAAACAAACCAGAAAAGGAGAGCTGTTGCAGTCTGTTTTCGAAACATCAGGGAATGAAAATTGAGATGATGGTTTGGGATAACTCTTAAACCTTCTCTAGGTCCCTGCACTCCAGGAGAGTCTCCTATCCTGCAGGAAAATCTGAGTTCTGTATTCGGAAATATATCACTGTATTCCAAATATATCAGAATATATTTTGGTGAATTGTGACCATTTTCCCAGGCATCTCAGATCACGCCAACTTTATTTATATCCCAGCAATCTGCCATGCTCATGATTTGACAAGATATAGGTCATTGGATATGGGACTGGAACCCATGAGAAACAATTTCTTTAATGACATCTCCCCATTAAGACCTTAATTTGAGATCTGTCTGTTATAAGGTTATTAATCCATCTAATGTTCTTTGTTCATTCTATGTATGGAAAGCTTCTTTTATTCAAATGTCAGATAGTCATACGTCAAATGCTTTAGAGAAAACCAAAGTTTCTCTCTCACAAACAGACCTTTTCAGCCAGACCCAAAATCCTGTCAAATAAAACGTGCTCTTATTTTACAAAAAATTCTTTCCTTGAAGCTATGCTGACACTAACCTCATGGGCTTTTTTTAGTTTTAGCCCTTTCCTGCTGGAGTCTGCTTCCATATTTTACTAGACATGTTATTTGTCTAGAATAAATCAGCTGACTGAAGCAATATATTTCCCCACTTAATTTGTTTGAGTCCTTTTAAATATTGAAATTATTGAAATTTTGGAATCCAACTTGGTTACTAACAAACATTCATGATTCAGAGGGTCCCTTGGCTACCTCCTGTAATGCTTTTGATGTAAGTTACCTTGGTTTGCTAGATTATTAGGGTTTGCAAGTTTTCTATTCCATTTACAGACCAGAGAAATCTCGATCATCTTTTGCAGCAGGGATAAGCAGCTTGCAGCTGACACATGAAAAGGGAACAGCAGCCTATTTTTCTTCGTCACGCTATTTGGGGCGGTATCAGTATAAGCCTCTGTCATTAATGAGCAGCTATCCACTCTACCTACATAAGCAGTGACATCTGTTTTCCCACTTCCACCTCTCAAGCTATGCCTGGACAGGTAGACTACCCCTTCCCAAACCAAGCAACAGCCTGTCTCTGCGCGTGCCATCATCATTTACAGTCCATTTGCATTTGACATAAGCTGCTGCCTCACTTTCAGCATCAGCAGTTGTCTCCTCTCTGCTTTCTAAACAAGAGCAAGCAGTCCTCCCCTTCCTATTATTCCTAGACTTTGGGGAAGGCAAATCTGTTTTTAAGATGTCCTGCTTCATAGTTTAATGCTAATGCCTTTTGTAGTTCACTGCTTCCTTTGATTTAATTTGTAGCATTCCCACATTTTTTTGTTGGCCACAAGTCCTTTGCACAAAACAAGCCTGACCAGGCAATAACCATGGGTTGGTTGCAGAGTTGCTGTATTTTAAAGTATTGATTAACTTTGTACTGAAAATACAAAAATTATCCCTTGCTGCAGGACTTCACTGTATTTCTGATGTTTTGAGAATTAAGTGGGTTTTGTTGCAATGTCTAATTAATATTCCTCAGCTAAAATGCCTCAGTGTAAACACAATTTTTGATGTAGTTTAAGTCATTCTTTAGAGAAATTAGGTAGTCTATAATAAATTCCTGTCCTGCAATTTCATTACATACTGCTTTAATGGCTTAGTATTTGGAGTCTTGTAATTCTCAGTGGTCTCCAGTTACGAGCATCTGATATTGACCCCAGCAATTCTCCTTGCATTCTGATTCTTGAGAATCACCGGCTTCATCACATTTCTTTTCTAGTATGGTGTTGGCAGCAGTGCATACATACTTGTTCTTAATAGGCAATTTGGGGCTAGACTTTGTCAGACATAAAGGATTTCCAGCTCAGATTTCATGCCTCAGTATTCAGACATGACTGCTCCATTTTTAGCCTTCTCTCTCTTTTTTGTTTAATGATCTCTTGACTATGAAAAGATTTAGATGAAAGCTACCACATTTGTACAACCTATTCTCCCTATGCTAGACCTAATATTCCTTGGACTGATTACTGGTGCCACTAAAACACTGATGCCGTTTAAACATTTCAGTTTGGTATCACCTGGCTCCTTTCCTCCCTATACTGAAGGATAGTAGGTTTTCTGCGAAATTCATGGATAGTCTGGATATTTTTAACTTTCATCTTCCTACCCAGATCATTCAAGCTTTCCAGACTCTGAGGAACAGCGCCAGATGCTGTGTCACTGAGTCCAATACAGATGGAGCCAAAGGTAGCTTCAGTTTTCAGTCCTACAGTCTTGCTGATCCCTGAGTCATGGTGTTTGCCTTCATTTCCAAAAGGGAACAAAATGACACAATATCCTCCCAGCTTTTTACCAAACCCTGCCCACTCCTCTTAACATTCTCTCCTTTGCGACAATTGCCAGTTATGCATACTCTGTTAGTCATATCTGCACTTTATTCTGCTTTGAGTTGGGCTGTTTTGCCTACGTCAACCATTAAAGACCTCTCTGCCAAGAGCACTGTCTGCATATCCTTCATTAACACAACTGTGCCTTTGGAGGGAGAAACAGGCTGTGACTCATTTCAGCATCTGCTGGCTCCATAAGGAGATCTGAATGGATGGGTGGGTGGGTGGATGGATGGACAGAGCTTTCTGAATTCACCTGCCAAACAGACAGAAGAGTCTTTCAGTTCCAGCGACAACTTCTGAACATGCCATCTCCCAGTTTTCATACCCTCTGTTGGCAACTGAGTTGAGGACCTGACCCATCAATATGTTACATTCCCAGGGAAGTTTAACGACAGAAGACGACGGAGAGTGTGGGGCTTCTGGCATTTGTAGTTTTTATATTTCTAACATCTTCCTGGCACTGCTCAATGGGAAGTTAAAAGAAATTACATTCCTCATTCTCAGACTTTCACTTCCCTACCCTCCCACATCAGTGTGGACCAGCACATAGTACACAAGGATAGTGGAACCTGGTGCAAAGTGTAGGAATCTTTTCCATTATTAAAAGGGACTATTATTTAATTATTAAAAGGGGTTATGAAGAAGGTGGTGGATGACAGTCACTTGGAAGATGAAGTATGGCACTTCCTGCAAGCACGAGGGTAGCACACTTCAGCTCTAATCAACCCAGACCGTCAAATTTCAGAGCATTACGGACAGCCAAACAAAAACCACTTCCAGGTCACAAAGTTTAACAGACTGAAAGAAAGCCTGGACATCGGTAAGACTACAAAAAATATGTAGAGCTACAGTAGCCAAATCGCAAAAGTTCTGAGAGGTTATTAAGCACCACCCTTGAGTTTTAATACAGACTTTGAATATCAGAGATTAGCATATGACATAATGCAAATAACAGATTATTACACTTCTGCCTAATGTGAAATTCTTGGATCCTTTTCTGGGATATCTAGTACTGTGCACAGTAGGACACTGGACTCTGTACTGGACATCTCAGTTTTGAGCTAATATTTCCTTGCTAACTTGATATCAAATATTCCCAGCTGTTTAAGAAACAGTGCTGATGGGCTGTAAAAGGGAACTTCTCTATAGCATGTTTCTGCCTAGAATATGCTGCCTTTTGGGGGACCAGGACTCAAACCAAGCAAGGTAGGGGTCAAATTACATTTTTTTTTCAGAACACTACAGGATAACTGTAAAAGGTGACAGATGTAGAGGTGCAAGACAATAGAAAAGGTTTAGAGACATGAAGGGAAAGTTTCTCAAAGATTAAGAATTTTAAGTTGTATAGACACCCTCCTCTAAGATATTTTAAATTAAATAATGTTTAGACAACAGAGATTGCTGTATCACATATATCCCTGGAACTTCAACAGCAAAAGTTGTACAAGATTCAGCTAAGACCTTTGCACTGCTGAAAATTTCAGTTAACCTGAGCCAGTCATCCCTGCAAGTGGAATAATTATTACCTTATTTTTATAGACTGGGAGACTGAGCAAAAGGAGTTATTTTTCCCAAAATGACATATGAAGATTATTCCAACCTGCTTTCTAGAAGGCCTTTGTTTAATCACACCACCATTTTTCTTGCTTCTTCATCTGAATCCTATGAGCATGGAATAGTCACTCATATTCAAACAAGTACAATCTGTTAAGAAATTCTCTAACAGAAAGCGGTAACCTAAATGACAAAAAGCAATCACATTTTTCACACCCTAATTCTTGGTGCTGTCTTGGGGTTTGCTCTTTCCTCTTAAAATTTGGTGGTAAATGGATGACTGACAACAACTGTGGTAGAGTGAAAACCTTACCTGTTCAAAGATCCAGTGTTTCAAACTTCACTAGGTTGTACAGATAGAAAGGTGAAAACCATGGATAAACAGGCTCCATATCTTCTGAATAGATTTCAAACTAGTCAGAAAGTTGCCTATTTTCTTAGTGAATTTGAAAAAGTTTGTTAAAATGAACAAAATTGGATAGTAATTTTAAACCAAACAAGAGTCGTTGTTTTCAACTATGTTAGCAAAATTGTTTGGTACATTCTTTGCATCTGCTGAAGTGTTATATTTTTAATATAAAATAACTGCTTGGTCAGAGCTGGATTTCGTTTCCCTTCAGTATGGGCGGTAGGAAAACAGTCATGGGCTCTGCTGAAAGCTTTTTACATTATTTGCAGATTTTTTTCTTTTTAAGAAATCCACAACATCCATAGGAAGTGAAAGAAATAGTGTTGGATGGAAAACATTTTGAAACTTCTGCATTTTGAGCAGCAAAGAAAAATGTCTTTAACAGCTGATACAGTGGGCACATAATTCAAACTGTCCCTCATTACAGACCTAAATTTATCTTCCACCCCACGCAGATTTCTACTCCATCACACTTTTTCTACTCAAAATTATTCACATCAGAAATGTAGGCTCATGAAATGCAGGGTAGAAAAAGTGTTATTTATGCTAAAGAAACCAACCCCACTTCTTATTTAAGCTTTCTGACTGTGGGTTTATTGTGTCCTCCCTCTTGGTGCTAAGTCCCATATGGTATCTCACATTTGCACCCGAGCAGATTGAGAATATGATGTCTTTGCCTCTGAGACCTTCAATTAATATACTAAGACTCAGTCATAAAGTACTAAGAAGAGCTAGAGGCTTTATTGACTTTAAGCTCTCTGGATGCATTTTTGCCATGTGAATTATTTAAAATCCTTTGCGAGCTTCCCTGGGGCCTTTTGAAAAGAAATTCACAATCACCTTCAAATATGTGGTGGCCAGCTCTCCCTTAAAAAATTCTGCTTTCTCTAAACACCATGAATTCTGGCAGCATCTACCCACCTCTGTGAGGAAGTGGAGGCCAATAGTCAAAATTTTCAAAATGCTATACAGTTAGAAGTAATTCTACTTTAAATGACTGGCAATTTTTTTTTTCCAAAATAATGGATAAAAAATCCTGCTAATAATTATAGTTGTTCTGAGAGCCTGTCTTAATTCTATGCACAACATTTATCTTCGCAGGGAATAAGACAAGGAACGTTATTTGAGAATTGCACATGCATGACATTATGCAGTAATACAAACTCAAAAATACTTGGTTTTAGTTAAATTGCATTAAATCTAATTCATAAAGTCACCATCATTCATAGATTATTTCAGAAAAATAAAAAGATTTTCATTTCACAGTCTTTTTCAATAATTTCACCATGAAAATCAACTCAAAATTACATGGGGCACAGGAATTTCTTATGAAAGTATTCTGATAACAGAGTCTGATGATTACCCCAAATAATGCTTCTGGGGAACTTTGTTCCCAAAAGCTTTCAGCTGATGAATCCAAGGTTTCAGTCTTAATCTCATCTGTAAGAAATAGAGCAATAAAAAAGGTAAATCATCACAATATGCAGGTGAATTATGGCTATAAATTTTTTTACATCTGACACCAGTAGAAGTTGTTTTTTTTTTCTGTTCCTATGAACTGAAACAACACAGGTTGGACAGGCTGCATTGAACGACTGGGGTCAATTCTGTGAGGTTTAACAAGGCCAAGTGCTGGGTCCTGCACTTTGGACAACATCCCCATGCAACACTCCAGGCCTGGGGCAGAGGGGCTGGGAAGTGCCCGGCGGAGAAGGCCCTGGGGGTGCTGGCTGACAGCCGGCTGGGCATGAGCCAGCAGTGCCCGGGTGGCCAAGGAGGCCACCAGCCCCCGGGCTTGTGTCAGCACTGGTGTGGCCAGCAGGAGCCGGGCAGGGATGGGGCCCCTGTGCTCGGCCCTGGGGAGGCCCCACCTCGAATGCTGGGCTCAGGTTTGGGCCCCTCGGGACAAGAAGGGCCTTGAGGTGCTGGAGCGTGTCCAGAGAAGGGCAATGGTGCTGGGGCAGGGTCTGGAGAGCAGGTCTTATGCAGTGAGATTGAGGGAACTAGCGGTATTCCCACTGTGCTGGGTCTAGTCCTGTTCAACATATTCATCAATGACCTGGATGGAGGGACAGAGCGTCCCCTCAGCAAGTTCGCTGATGATACCAAGCCGGGAGGAGCGGCTGATGCACCAGAAGCTGTGCTGCCATCCAGCGAGAGCTGGGCAGGCTGGAGAGCTGGGCCCAGGGGAACCTCAGGGAATTCAACAAGAGCCAGTGCAGGGCCCTGCCCCTGGGGAGGAACAACCCCCCGCACCAGCACAGGCTGGGGGGGACCTGCTGGAGAGCGGCTCTGCTGAGAGGCCCTGGGGGTGCTGGGGGGCAGCGAGGTGACCCTGAGCCAGCACCGGGCCCCTGGGGCCAAGGGGGCCAGCGGTGTCCTGGGGTGCATGGAAAGGAGCGTGGCCAGCAGGGTGAGGGAGGTTCTCCTCCCCCTCTGCTCTGCCCCAGTGAGGCCACATCTGGGGGGCTGCGTCCAGTTCTGGGCCCCCCAGTCTAAGAAGGGCAGGGAACTGCTGGAGAGAGTCCAGTGGAGAGCTACCAAGATGTTCAGGGGACTGGAGCATCTCCGTGATAAGGAAAGGCTGAGAGACCTGGGTTTGTTCAGCCTGGAGAAGAGAAGGCTGAGGGGGGATCTCATTAATGCTTATAAATATCTGAAGGGTGGGTGTCAGGGGGATGGGCCGGGCTCTTTTCAGCGGTGCCCAACGCCAGGCCAAGGGGCCACGGGCACAAGCTGGGACACGGGAAGTTCCAGCTGAACATGAGGGGAAACCCCTTCCCTGTGCGGGTGCCAGAGCAGGGGCACAGGCTGCCTAGAGAGGCTGTGGGGTCCCTTCCCTGGAGACATTCACCCCCCGCCTGGACGCGGCTCTGTGCCCCCTGCTCTGGGGGTGCCTGCTCCAGCAGGGGGTGGAATGGGGTGAGCTCCAGAGGTCCCTTCCAACCCCTCCCAGTCTGGGATTCTGTGATTCTGTGAACTGGGGTTGTTTAGCCTGGAGAAGAGGAGGCTGAGGGGAGACCTTATTGCTCTCTACAACTACCTGAAAGGAGGCTGTACTGAGGTTGAGATTGGTCTCTTCTTCAAAGCTACTAGCGATAGGATGAGAGGAAAAGCCCTCAAGCTGCATCAAGGGAGGTTTAGATTGTATATTAAGAAAAATATCTTCACTGCAAGAGCGGTCAGGCACTGGCACAGGCTTCCCAGAGAGGTGGGGGAGTCACCATCCCTGGAGATGTTCAAAAAACCTGTAGACATGGCACTTCAGGACATGGTTTAGGAGGCCTGGGGGTGTTATAATGATGGTTGGACTTCATGATCTTAGACATCTTTTCCAATTTTTGTGATTCTCTGATTATATGAACACTTTTTTCTTATGTATAGCTGATCAGAAAATTGTGTTGTAACACATCAGCCAATTCAAGACACAGTGAAGAAGCATCACTACCCTCATTTATCTCTTTGTCCCTTCATCTCTCCTCTTCATCACCTCTGATTATATCAGCCCCCATTCAGGCCCAGATATAACTTCTTCACCTGTTCATGTATTCTAATTTGACTCTGAGTAATCAATTTTATAGACTATGCCTTCCCTTTCTTTTTCCATTTTCCATTCTCTTTTTGAATTTCTGTCTTAGGCAGGGTGTTTCTAATGAGTTCACCAGCGTCTTACCAGGGAAACCCTGCTTTGACTTGTATTTGTTATGCACCACTTGCAGTGACAGTCTCAATAAATAATAAGTATTGACAATAAGAACACCACCATCACCCCAGCACTTTGTTTGAGTTGACAACTGTGACATAAGGTGCTAACAACACAAGAAACCACTTTATTCACCAATCTTAACATTAATTTCTCTGGTAATAAATAATTACTTAAATGATTTGTAAAATTATCAAGTACAAACCTGCATTTTCCTTTGCAGATCCTACTTGCATGATGAAATTTCCATTTGCATCACGTTACAATATTTAAATTGAAGTGCCTTGGATGCTTATAAGATACTACTCTTACCCTGAAGAAGGATCCTTACCTGATGCAGTTTAAGGTTTCTTTCTCATCTGAGGTTAATACTAGGCAATATTAGGCCCCAAACCCAATGTAATAAGAAACCTACCTATTGTGTCAGAATCAATACATTTTTCTTCCCTGAAGAGGATTCTTAGTACAGAAAAGTATATTACCTGAAGCAACAGTATGATAATGGTAATTTAATCTCATAAGGAAGGTGAATTTTTGAGATTCCTAGATTTCATGCGGTTGTAGTCTTACTAAATTGAGAATATATGGGACTGCTGTCTTCAGAGAACAAATTCTATGAAATCCGTCATGAGGGGTTTGTTTTCTACTATACGTTTGCAGCAATTTATTTATTCGCCTGTTGAATTCAGGTTCTGATTCAGGAAAATAGATAAGGCTGATTCTTACTTGAATGCTGGAATTTTTGTCTCAACTGAAGACAAAAAAAACCCCGTTATGTTGCAGGTCTATATTTCCTTAAAAAAAATCACTTATGAGTTGTCAGACTATTTCTAATAATGTACTGATTCTCAAAACAGCCTTTTCAGTATTGTCAAAATAATTTATAACTGTGAAGAAAAATCAATTTCTTCTTTAGACATTAAAACAAATAAGTAGGCAGAAGATTTCAAAATCTTCCAATATTTTAGTTTATTGGACAACTGAGATTATTAGACACTGACTGAACAGATATTAGGACAAAACAAACCAGTGAGAAGACATTTCTGGCTCTTACCTTCTTCTGGCCATTCAAATCTACCTTCATCTGCAAGCATATACTGATGATATTTCTAACAATATGTCTGTATCTGGGAAAACTGCCAGAGAAAATCTCTCATTGAAAGTAAAAACAAATATGAAAAACAAAATAAAAAATTTCACTGGAAGGAGTGGTTCAGAGGTTATAAAATCACAATACCAGAGTATGCATGGGGACTCATCATCCAGGGAAAAAAAGAAAAGGATATTAAAATTAAACCATTTTCTACTCATGTCCTCAAGATCTGTCTCTTTTTCAAAAAAAAAAACCCAGCCTCAGACAAACACAAATCAGCACAGAGCAGGGGCACAGGCTGCCCAGAGAGGCTGTGGGGTCCCTTCCCTGGAGACATTCACCCCCCGCCTGGACGCGGCCCTGTGCCCCTGCTCTGGGGGTGCCTGCTCCAGCAGGGGTGGGACGGGATGAGCTCCAGAGGTCCCTTCCAACCCCCACCAGTCTGGAATTCTGTGACTCTGTGATTTCCAACTAAGGTCATCTTGAAGAACAGGTCTTTTTATCAGAAGTTTCCTTCTTCTCTCTGAGAGAAGGGGTTAAGAGGATCTTAGTAGATAGAATGCTGCTTACTTGCTGTGCAGCCCCAAGTATGAAACTGAAAGATAGTGCTTAATGTTTTGCTAACTATTGTGCAAATTAGCCGAAGCAAGAAGACTTGTGAAGGACAATTCCTGATATGAACCTGGAACTTGCCTTAAGAACCGGCTAAAACCGACCCTGCGGTTTGGGTAAGAGTCAAGGGATAGCTGAGTCTGAGCAAAAACAAAGGTTACTAGCGGTGATGAAGAGGAGCCATCAGCTTTCATCTCTACGACCCCCAACGACCACCATGAGGAGGAACTGTGCAAGCGCAGTGGGGAGAAGCTTATGGAAATGACTTATTGGCACTAATTTTAATACGAAGCGGGGACAGGTCATGCATATGTACAGGCGTTTTGGGAAACCTTGCAAATATGCAACACTTTGTTGTATATATCCAAGACAAGCGACCACGCGGGAAAGCACGGCTTTGGTGTGACTACCCGCCGTGCTGCCCAGCGCTGAATAAACATGCCTACTTTACAATCTTATAGACTGTGGAGTCTGTTCTCCCATGTCATCTCTGTATCCCCTACTCCAGAGACCCGCCTAAGTAGGAACCCAGAAATCTTTTACAAACTCTGTTTCCCGAAAATTACCAGAATGAGATTTACCACTTACACTCAGAGGGGAATTATCTACCAAAAAATTATTTGCACTTAAGTTAGAAAGCAACTTTTTTGGGGTCCTCAATGGCAGTAAGGACAGTACACTTTTCAAACTTGTGGGAACGGAAAAGCAACATTGCTTTGCAACTTACAGATGGAAAAAATCCTAATTATAATTTTTGTTTGCTGTTGCGTTCTCACCACTTCACGCCTAAACAAGACACAGGAACAATCTGATCCCTTCTTGTGCCTGAACAATCATATCATATTCTGACAGTAGATACAATAGATTCTGCAACTACTTTGGTCTGTGTTTTCTTAAAATAAGTTAAAAACCTCCAGATATTTCAATAACTAATCATACCAGTTCAGTTCTTAAGTAAATAGTAAATCAGTTAATAAATTAAATTACTTTAATCTTTCTTCATCATAGCACCTTAATGAAATCAGGAGATTAAAAATCCTTTAAGGTTACAAATGTCTCATTTAATAAACAATAAATTCTGTAGCAACATATTTTCTAGACATGTTCAGGATCATTTACACGTTGAGCTTCTGTCCCAGCAGTGCAAGTGGTGGTCTCTCCTTACCCTCCCTTTTATGACATGTAAGTCACCTGTTGAACTCTTAAATAAAACTCATATTTTGCAAACTCTCTGCCTTCATTTAACTGTTCAATGAGCTTTCACTGGACCCGCACAGCTTAATATTCACATAAGTGATGCAGTATGACTGAACTTGATAATAAATTTGCATATTAAACAGCGAATGTGACTTTAAATTGGAAAGGTACAAAAAGAAGTGATCAGAAATTAAGAAACCATACAGATAAAGCTAAGGCCTGGATCTCTCAGTAAGATTTTGCTATCAAATCATACTGGAAATACCTATTGAACAGCATATAATCTCATTAACTAAATGAGAAAATTACACGTAATTCTTATTCTCTGAAGGTATGAGTGATAATAAATCCTACTGACGTACCAGTGCATGGGCCCGGGAGCTGGGATCTATTATAATCTACTTACCCTCTGAGAACCTAATTACCACTTGAAATAATAATTAAAAAAAAACCTTAAATACATTGACCTCTAATACATTCAAAATGTTGGAATAAATCAAGTAGCAGAGTTAATAATTGACTCTTTACTGATGTGCTCTTATGAAAGAAAAGAATTCAATATGCTTAGTGCTATCCCTAATTTGAAGCTCTGTCTAATAGTCCGTTCTTCATATTATTCATCCTGCCATTTTCCAAGGTAAAACTTTTTAAGCATTTGCAAGAGGGAACAAAGGTGAAATAAGAGTATAGTTGTAGCTACAGCATGGTGGTTTGAAAGAGTACATAATCCGTTATTTTATGTCATATTTCCCACAGCAGTTAAACAATATTTGTCACTTACCTTGCAATAAAAACTAACAGTGGAGCTTCATTGTGGCAAACGTTATAACAAGACCACATTTTAAATAAGACATAAAAAGAGTGAATGAAATCAAGCTACACTCTCCCTATTTTAGAGGATGAAGTACGGCATGCACAGGCAGAATAAACTGGGTGAAAGTCACATTAAAAACCTGAGGTAAAGCAGAAAGTGGAGGTAACATGTTCCAGGTGTTAATCAAGTATTCTAACTAAATAAGTATCCTCCTTCCCTCGTCACTTCAGTGGATGATTATCTGCACACCAAATGTAAAATGTGCATACACAAAACCATTCTCATTCTAAAGTTACAAGAGTTATTGATAAAAAAAGAAAGAAACTAATCAAGCTTATCTATGAAGGAGGGAAATTTCTGCATAAATAAATAACTAAAAATGTAAGAAATGCAATGTTATATCATATTTTATTATTTTTATCGAGGTGAATGGAACACAGCATTTTTTGGGGGGAACTCACTTTTAATTAGACACATTCTCAAGATTTTCCCAAGATATTTAAGATGGGAAGGGGTCATCTACATTGGTTCTGCAACTGGGTTTAATGTCAAAGTGTATTCAGATGTAGTATCTATGATATCCTTGTGAAATGTAGCACTGCAACAAGCTGTTTGGGCTGCTAACTTTGACAAGAAAAACATTTTTAGCATGTAAATGTCAATAGAGGTTTTCAGTGCAATAATTTTTGGCTGAATAGGAAGACGACATATGTAAAAATCAATAATGATATGTTCCAACATAGTTATTTTTATATTCCTTTTTTCCTTCTCTTTTTTAATTTACATTTATTGTGTAGATGAAACAGATGGAAAAAAAATACCTTTCGCCTTCCATTTGGAGATATTTAAGAAATTATTTACATTCAAAATTCTTCAGATTCAGAAACCACTGGATGACATGAAAAATCTCTCTTAAGTATCCGGGACACTATCCAAGAACTTCTATTTTAATACATTTTTGCATTCATGAACTAAATTCATTAAATAAAGGCACTGGTAAAAGTTTTAACTGTGATCTTCCCAATTACAGTCTTCACTGATTGCATAGTTGCATCCAAAAACCTTATTGTATTTGCAGAGGCATAGAAAGTCAAGAACGGGAAATGCTGAGTGACTGCCTGCATACACGTGTTATGATTTTATCACATGATTAATTAAAAGCTTCTGGAAAGTATATTTCTGCCTGTCATGGTTTCAGCTGCAATAGAGTTAATTTTCTTCACTCTAGCTGGTATAGTGCTGTGCTTTGAAATTAGCATGGAAAAAAACCTGTTGAGATAACACACAGATGTTTAGGCTGTTGCTGGGCAGCGCTGATACTAGTCAAGGACATGTCTAGCTTCCCATGCTCTGCTGGGTGCACAAGAAGCCGGGAGGGGAGGGGGCACAGCTAAGAGAGTGGATTCAAACTGACCAAAGGGATATTCCATATCATGTAACGTCATGCCCAGTATGCTACCTGGGAGGGGCTGGCCGGGGGAGGGAGGGAGCAATCGCGGCTCGGGGACGGGGCAGCGTCGGTCGGCGGGTGGTGAGCGGTTGTATCGTTCGTGTTTCTGCGTTTTTGTTCCCTGTTTTCCCTTTCCTCCCTTTTCCCTTTTATTATATTAACCTTACTGTCATTATTATCATAATCATTTATCATCATCATTCTATTGTAGTTATTAAACTGTGCTTATCTCAACCCACAAGTTCTTTTGCTCGTCCGATTCTCTTCCCCATCCCACAGGGGTGGGGGGGGGGTGAGCGAGCGGCTGCGTGGTGTTCAGGTGCCAGCTGAGGCTGAACCACGACAGTCTATTTTTGGCGCCCAACGTGGGGCGAGAAGGGTTTGAGATAATAACAGTTGCTGGTCACAGCATTGATTAATCTGCTCGCAGTATTAGCTTGTCCAGTCTTTACCATGCTGATTGTAAAGTACATGTTAAAACTTGCTGTTGGTTCTGTCAGCTGGCTGTGCTCTGCAGTGATTAGAGATATTTTGCCTAGGAGACTTGTTATTAAAACACTGGCCTTGACTGTTATCAGTTATTTAGGTTTTGCATGGAAGCCGTTACTGTACTACAGCTACCACCTCATGGAGGCAATTAGCAATTATACCTCCTCCTCTGAGGAGTTTTTTATGGAGGAAATACAGAATGGCACCGTAGCTACTATCTTATGTAATGTCTCCTCCCTCCTTACAACAACTTTTCAGTATCTTGAACATCCTTGTGTAGTTAAGATACATCTGTTGATATTGCTTTGGCAAGTGGTATCAGATCTGTCTAAGGTTAGTAAGCAAGTTAAGAATATAATCCAGAGATCTGTCCCAAGGCTTGATAGCTATGCGTGGCAGGGTATGTGGGAAAGTATGGGCAAATGCCTAAGACGGTGGGCACCCCCCATGGTGTGGGACTTCACCCCTGAACAAGTGCAGAATCCTGAAAAATTAGTAGAACATTTGGAGGAAATATGTTGTCACCCTGGCAATTCCAGAGACATACAGATCACTGCCATGTGCTGGGGTCTGGCTTATGCCTATCGAGCCCTATTTAACACTATTCAGTACCCCCAAGGGAAAGAGAAAGGAACTACTCCGACCCCCGTGACAAGTACTGCGGCCACCCAAACCCTCACGACAGACACTGCAGCTACTCCAACCCCAGCGACAAGCACTGCGGCCACCCAAACCGCCGTGACAGAGACTGCAGTTACTCCAACCCCGGTGATGAGCACTGTGGCCACCCAACCTGCCGCGACAGAGACTGCAGCTACTCCAACCCCGGTGATGAGCACGGCGGCCACCCAACCCGCCGCAACAGAGAATGCAGTTACTCCAACCCCGGTGACGAGCACGGCGGCCACCCAACCCGTTGCGACAGATACTGCAGCTGCTCCAACCCCGGTGATGAGCACGGCGGCCACCCAACCCATTGCAACAGATACTGCAGCTGCTCCAACCCCGGTGATGAGCACGGCGGCCACTCAAACCCCCACGACAGGCACTGCAGCTACTCAAACCCCAGTGCCAAGCGTTGCAGCTGAACCAGAGGACCAACCTGTGCCAGTATCAGTCGCCCCTATACGCAAGAAGAAATCATGGAAGAGAAAGTCAACTCGTTTAGAAAGAGATTACGATGAACCAGGGCCATCACGAGAAGAGGAGGAGGAGGAGGAACCATGTGTACAAGAAACGGAAACTACCCGATCTCTATCCTTGAGTGAGTTGCGGGATATACGGAAAGATTTCGGGCGTCATTCAGGTGAGCACGTTATCACCTGGCTGCTCCGATGCTGGGATAATGGGGCCAGTAGTTTGGAATTAGAGGGGAAGGAAGCCAAACAACTGGGATCCCTCTCTAGGGAAGGGGGCATTGATAAAGCAATTGGAAAAGGAACACAAGCCCTCAGCCTCTGGAGGCGGCTCCTGGCCGCGGTGAGAGAGAGGTATCCCTTCAAAGAAGATATTGTATTTCGCCTAGGAAAATGGACGACCATGGAGAAAGGCGTTCAGCATCTAAGGGAATTAGCCGTGCTTGAGGTGGTTTATGGTGACCTGGACGATCAACGGTCCTCCAAAGATCCAGATGAAGCCGAGTGCACACGACCCATGTGGCGGAAGTTTGTACGGAGCGCACCATCCTCGTATGCAAACTCATTGGCAGTGATGTCCTGGAAAGATGACGAGACACCAACGGTGGCTGAGTTGATTGATAGACTCCGGGAATATGAAGCGAATCTCTCTTCCTCGCTCGTCTCTGCTGTTGAGAAACTGTCCCGAGAGTTCCAGCAACTCAAAGAAGATATGTCCTACTCCCCACCAGTACGGACCAGTATCTCAGCCATTAGGAGTAATCGTCCCTTGGCTCAAGAGAAGGGATACACACGACGGGGCACCCTATGGTTTTACCTGCGTGATCACGGAGAGGACATGAAGAAGTGGGATGGAAAACCTACCTCAGCCTTAGAGGCACGGGTACGTGAGCTGCAAGGGAGAACAATTACTCAGGGAAGTTTCTCCAGGAGAGCTGCTGCCCCAGTTTCCCGTAAGCAATTCTCTAGGCAGAGGAGCAGAAGTGCTGATGGCCTGACTGATCTTAACAGAGACACCCGTGATTCATATCTACCGGAAGTGAGTGATGAATACTATGATCAGGACTAGGGGGGCCCTGCCTCCAGCCAGGTGGAGGAAAGGGATAACCGGGTTTACTGGACTGTGTGGATCCGATGGCCTGGCACATCTGACCCACAGGAATATAGAGCTTTAGTGGACACCGGTGCACAGTGTACCTTAATGCCATCAAACTATATAGGGGCGGAACCCATCAGCATTGCTGGAGTGACAGGGGGATCCCAAGAGCTAACTGTATTGGAGGCCGAAGTGAGCCTAACTGGCAATGAGTGGCAGAAGCACCCCATTGTGACTGGCCCCGAGGCTCCGTGCATCCTTGGCATAGACTATCTCAGGAGAGGGTATTTCAAGGACCCAAAAGGTT
This sequence comes from Phalacrocorax carbo, assembly GCF_963921805.1. Lineage (NCBI taxonomy): Eukaryota > Metazoa > Chordata > Aves > Suliformes > Phalacrocoracidae > Phalacrocorax > Phalacrocorax carbo. The sequence goes on along the minus strand of NC_087516.1, from coordinate 5,010,419 downwards.
ACAAGTGGGCTTTTGGTGTAGCTGCCTTGGAGACGGCGGAAATTAAACAGCTGTCTACTTTGCCTGGCCTCTCGAAGGACCCTTCTGTGGTGGGGTTGCTGAAGGTCAAAGAACAACAGGTGCCGATCGCCACCACAACAGTGCACCGACGGCAATATCGCACCAACAGAGACTCTCTGATCCCTATCCACGGGCTCATTCGTCGACTGGAGAGCCAGGGAGTCATCAGTAAAACCCACTCACCCTTTAACAGTCCCATATGGCCAGTCCGGAAGTCTAATGGAGAGTGGAGGCTAACGGTAGACTATCGTGGCCTGAATGAAGTCACTCCACCGTTGAGTGCTGCTGTGCCAGACATGCTAGAACTTCAATATGAACTGGAGTCCAAGGCAGCCAAGTGGTATGCCACAATCGATATCGCTAATGCATTCTTCTCAATCCCTCTGGCAGCAGAGTGCAGGCCACAGTTTGCTTTTACTTGGAGGGGGGTCCAGTACACCTGGAATCGACTGCCCCAGGGGTGGAAACACAGCCCTACCATTTGCCATGGACTGATCCATAATGCTTTGGAACAAGGTGGAGCTCCCGAACACCTACAATACATTGATGACATCATCGTGTGGGGCAATACAGCAGAAGAAGTTTTTGAGAAAGGGAAGGAAATAGTTCAAATCCTCCTGAAAGCTGGTTTCGCCATAAAACAAAGTAAAGTTAAGGGACCTGCACGAGAAATCCAGTTCTTAGGAATCAAATGGCAAGATGGTCGTCGTCAGATCCCCATGGATGTGATCAACAAAATAACAGCCATGTCTCCACCAACCAGCAAAAAGGAAACACAAGCTTTCTTGGGCGTTGTGGGTTTTTGGAGAATGCATATTCCACACTACAGCCTGATCGTAAGCCCCCTCCATCAAGTGACCCGGAAAAAGAATGATTTCAAATGGGGCCCTGAACAACAACAAGCCTTTGAACAGATTAAACGGGAAATAGTTCATGCAGTAGCTCTTGGGCCAGTCCGGGCAGGACAAGATATTAAAAATGTGCTCTACACCGCAGCCGGGGAGAATGGCCCTACCTGGAGCCTCTGGCAGAAAGCACCAGGGGAGACCCGAGGTCGACCCCTAGGGTTTTGGAGTCGGGGATACAGAGGGTCCGAAGCCCGCTATACTCCAACTGAAAAAGAGATATTGGCAGCATATGAAGGGGTTCGAGCTGCTTCAGAAGTGGTTGGTACTGAAGCACAGTTGCTCCTGGCACCCCGACTGCCAGTGCTGGGCTGGATGTTCAAAGGAAATGTCCCCTCTACACACCATGCAACTGATGCTACGTGGAGTAAATGGGTTGCACTGATCACCCAGCGGGCTCGAGTAGGAAACCCCAGTCGCCCAGGAATCTTGGAAGTGATTATGGACTGGCCAGAAGGCAAAGATTTTGGAATATCACCAGAGGAGGAGGTGGCACGTGCTGAAGAAGCCCCACTGTATAACACACTGCCAGAAGATGAGAAGCAATATGCCCTGTTTACTGATGGGTCCTGTCGCCTTGTGGGAAAGCACCGGAGATGGAAGGCTGCTGTATGGAGTCCTACACGACAAGTAGCAGAAACTGCTGAAGGAGAAGGTGAATCGAGCCAGTTTGCAGAAGTAAAGGCCATCCAGCTGGCCTTAGACATCGCTGAACGGGAAAAGTGGCCAGTGCTCTATCTCTATACTGATTCCTGGATGGTGGCAAATGCCCTGTGGGGCTGGCTACAGCAGTGGAAGCAAAGCAACTGGCAGCGCAGAGGCAAACCCATCTGGGCTGCCGCACTGTGGCAAGATATTGCTGCCCGGGTAGAGAACCTGGTTGTAAAGGTACGGCATGTGGATGCTCACGTCCCCAAGAGTCGGGCCACTGAAGAACATCGAAACAACCAGCAGGTGGATCAGGCGGCCAAGATTGAAGTGGCTGAGGTGGATCTGGACTGGCAGCATAAGGGTGAACTATTTCTAGCTCGGTGGGCCCATGACACCTCAGGCCATCAAGGGAGAGATGCAACATACAGGTGGGCTCGTGATCGAGGGGTGGACTTGACCATGGACGTTATTGCGCAGGTTATCCACGAATGTGAAACATGTGCTGCAATCAAGCAAGCGAAGCGGGTAAAGCCTCTGTGGTATGGGGGACGATGGCTGAAATATAAATATGGGGAGGCCTGGCAAATTGACTATATCACACTCCCACAGACCCGCCAAGGCAAGCGCCATGTTCTCACCATGGTAGAAGCAACCACCGGCTGGCTGGAAACATATCCTGTCCCCCACGCCACTGCCCGGAACACTATCCTGGGTCTCGAAAAACAAGTCCTGTGGCGACATGGCACCCCAGAGAGAATTGAGTCAGATAATGGGACTCATTTCCGAAACAACCTTATAGACACCTGGGCCAAAGAGCACGGCATTGAGTGGGTGTATCACATCCCCTATCACGCACCAGCCTCTGGGAAAATCGAAAGATACAATGGACTATTAAAGATGACACTGAGAGCAATGGGGGGTGGAACATTTAAACACTGGGATACACATTTAGCAAAAGCCACCTGGTTAGTCAACACAAGGGGATCTGCCAGGCGAGCTGGCCCGGCCCAATCAGAATCCTTACGTACTGTGGAAGGGGATAGAGTCCCTGTAGTGCACATAAAAAATATGCTGGGCAAGACAGTCTGGGTTATTCCTGCTTCCAGCAGAGGCAAACCCACTCGTGGGATTGCGTTTGCTCGAGGACCTGGGTGCACTTGGTGGGTGATGCGGGAGGATGGAGGAGTTCGGTGTGTACCCCAGGGGGATTTAATTCTGGGTGAAAACAGCCAATGAACTGAATAATATGCTGTTAATTGTAATATGATGTTGTATGTCATCACTACTATGGTTGCATCAGTGGACTGTTATCATGGTGGGAATCTCCCAATTAATGATAATAGCAAATGAACTTTCAATGGAACCGAGCAAAGTGCAGCAGTGAGAGAACACGAACTACCAGTGCAGCGGTGATGGAACAAGGACTGACATGCAACAACCTGACCCCACGCACACCGCCGCACCGAAGGACCCTTACAAGAGATGAAATCCAAAGTCATGGACTAAATGAACTCAATGGACATTTTACAGGCATTCTACAGGGGTGTTCCATAAACTAGTGGAATGATAAATGAAAATCTGTATATATATATTGTTAAAGGGTAAGAAGATGGATAAGGATTATTGAAGTTGTACTGAATAGTATGGGACCTGAGCATGATGTCAATGATATGGAATAAGGGGTGGATACTGTCATGGTTTCAGCTGCAATAGAGTTAATTTTCTTCACTCTAGCTGGTATAGTGCTGTGCTTTGAAATTAGCATGGAAAAAAACCTGTTGAGATAACACACAGATGTTTAGGCTGTTGCTGGGCAGCGCTGATACTAGTCAAGGACATGTCTAGCTTCCCATGCTCTGCTGGGTGCACAAGAAGCCGGGAGGGGAGGGGGCACAGCTAAGAGAGTGGATTCAAACTGACCAAAGGGATATTCCATATCATGTAACGTCATGCCCAGTATGCTACCTGGGAGGGGCTGGCCGGGGGAGGGAGGGAGCAATCGCGGCTCGGGGACGGGGCAGCGTCGGTCGGCGGGTGGTGAGCGGTTGTATCGTTCGTGTTTCTGCGTTTTTGTTCCCTGTTTTCCCTTTCCTCCCTTTTCCCTTTTATTATATTAACCTTACTGTCATTATTATCATAATCATTTATCATCATCATTCTATTGTAGTTATTAAACTGTGCTTATCTCAACCCACAAGTTCTTTTGCTCGTCCGATTCTCTTCCCCATCCCACAGGGGTGGGGGGGGGGTGAGCGAGCGGCTGCGTGGTGTTCAGGTGCCAGCTGAGGCTGAACCACGACACTGCCATATCTGTGAAAGTATAGGCACCACCTTGTCTTTAGCTTTTTGTCATATTAATTTTCATATAATTCTGTGTAACATAGCTCTTTCTGACTCTCACCAGGCATGGATAATACAAGTTCCTTGCTTAAGGTCTATAAGTAGGGGGAAAAAATGTTTATCTTTAGGACTCTGCTTCTCATTATCTTTCACAGTAATTAGGTGCCTATTGATCTGCTCAAAAGCTTTTCCATGGATGTTAATTTGTTCAGTTTTGTTCAACGTGATCAACCTTCTTTTATTTGCTTGCCCACAATCAGATCCTGCAGCCCACCAGATCCAATGTGGAAATTTGAATGCTCAAATTATTAAAACCATCTAAACTACTCTGGAGCTTCTGAAAATTCAGAGAAAAATATTTTGATCCCTAAATCACAGAAATGCTTTTAAAAATATGGTAGCAGAACTTGAAGTCTCATTTCTGGCAAAATGGTAGTTTATTGAGACCAGTGCCTATTGCTACAATAACCACTTGATGTTATTAGTATTTAACCGAAGCATTTTACCTTCTAGTATGCTTTTAACCTTCTTTTCAAAAGTCAGTGCTTTCAGAGAATAAACAAACTGTATCATGAATTAAAGTATTTATATTTCTAACCTAATCTAGGTATTATTTCCTAGATAAAGAGTTGCTCAGGCATGTACTGCATTGCTCTCTTCACAATAGCCACTTGTTACTCTGAATTAAGCATACCTGAAGACATATCAAATTGCTAGCAGATTCATGGTCTATGACAGAAGGTCACAACATATTTTATACCATCTGGGTAAATCTGCAACTCTGATTCACTTGGAGTTCATTAATTATGTCTTTCCCTGGCATATGCTGATATTGAAATCCATGTCTTTGGTGCTAATCTTACAGGAGGATTTGTCGCATCAATATGCTTTCAGGTCTAAGTCTCCCTGCACTAAACAAAAATGTGCACTGGTGCATGGACATGCGGACAGTGCTGGGAAGGTCTGGAGTGAGCATTGCCTAGAGAAAGCATGGAAGTGCGAGACAGACCTGTGGTCTTTTCTTTTGCAAGGGCATTGACAGGCATCAGCTCTCAAGCCCAGACGCCAAACATCCAGAAGTCAGATGAAATGATTAATCATGAAACAGACATGCAATCAGGGCCTGACCTGGTGATACTACAGAGTACAACCTTCCGGATGGACAAGGTGATCAAGTTGATGAGTTTGTGGCCTTCATATTCGTGACTACTGGTGTCCTCTAACAGGTTAATATGAAGGGATGAAAGAGAGTGGGGAGTAAGGTGACAGTGTTTGTCCTCCTGCAACTGTTGTGTAATCTTGCAGACATTTCGGCAGAATGTGGTAACCTTATACAGCTGGCTAGCTGGGTAAGCTATGTAAAAGTGGACCCCCAGAAACCCAAAATGAAGCAGTAGGTAAATACTTGTTTCACGTTTTCAAAGGTTTGGCTTCATAGAGCTTCTTCTGGAAAATAAAGGTTGTTTTGAGTCATGGGTTATCCTTCAGGTGCTCCCTTTCCAACACAGTTCTTTGCACCCAGACATTAATTCCCATTGCCAAGCTGAGCAAGTCTGTTCCTAATGAAATGAAAACTATTGCTATGAGGTAGGGGCTTTTTTTTTTTTCTGCATCCCTGCTGTCTCTGATGACTGATAGATAAACTTGACTTTGATTTAATACTAATCACAACTTCCTAGAAGTTGCATTAAAATTCTTTTCATCCTTTTTTTTTTTTAATGATTTATAGGATTCACTTTCCTTTGTTAAAGCCTGTGACCTCCAAAAATTACAGTGGTGAAAAGTGATATTCAAAAAAGCATTATTTTCGTGTGCTTTCACATTCTTTTGCCTCTTTCAACTTAAAAGCTAGCAAACATGAGTGTAGATTCAAGTTTGTTATAATGTTTAACACACTGCACAGAGAACTTTGCATTGTACCTGCCTCTTGAAATATTTTACTTCTTTCTGCTACTCATCCTAAATTTCTGTTGCGATTTCAGCCAGCAGCTAAGCACTACACAGCCACTCAGAGCGATGGGAGAGAGAACTGGAAGGGTAAAAGGTCAGTTACTACAGTTATGGTCAGTTAAAACAGTTACAACGCTTTGGTGTCTTTCAAGGAAAGACTGATGTTTGGAAATCTAAACTGTCAGAAGTATAAATTCAGTAATCTAGAAACAGTTTGCTAATTACTTATACAAAGGAAATCAAGTCAGTCTTCATAAATTAGCAGCAACTGTGGCTCTTCAGGGAACTGAAATTCAGAAGATAATCAGTTACATGCTCTGTTTAGAAGGACAACACAGCACTCTTTATGAAATGCTGCCATAGACCTTTGAGCATTGGTAAATATTTGAAAGCTACTTCAGCTTGTATTTGGAGCCACAGCCACACTCTTCTCCCATTAGTGTGTGCATAATATGCTAGAGCTACTATTTCACACTTATCCTTGCAGTATAGTGTAAGGGTTTTTTATTATGTATGCCATTATTTTGTAATTCATATGCAGACTTGTATCCTATTACTTTTTAGGAGTTTTCATAATGAAACCCATTTGTTCTGCCTGGGTTAGTACATATCTCAGCATGGTCATATGTGTCATAGATTTTTCTCCCAGGATCATTCAGAAGGCGCCTATTCAAGGGACACCAGCCCAGCCACTCTGAGCAAGCTGAGTAGGTTAGAGCCAATTTTTCTCTCCCCTTTGGACTTTCTGTTCCTCTTATGACGCTCTTCCAAACCAACAGGACTGGTTCTGAAAGCAGCAACTGAACTCATCAAGGTTTAGAGGACAGTGCTCCTTCCTTCCCTCTTGAAAAGATCTCCAAAGTAGTCTCTTTGTAACTGCAGGGTATCAGAATTGCTGCAATGAGCAGAGGAGTGCATAGAGGATACAATTCTGATATAAGCATTCAGGGCCTTACAGAAAAGACAGTAGACCCTCTGCCCTAAAAGCTTTCCTAAAAAGACTGCGGTAAACAGCTAGATTTTCAAGATTTGGAAGCTAAAGTTTGAAGTTAATACAAGACAGACCGGCAATGGAAGACCGAAAGTGAAAACACATGCATACACCACCCATGAATTTTTTGTAAAAATTATTTTAGATGAGATTCCTCAAAAGTATTGCAAACGCTCTTTGTATTATCAGTGGGAGGAGTCTCTGTCATTCAGATAGTTTGCAGCCCCGACACAGCCCAGGCAGAGAGCTGCCAAGCAAGCATATGAGGGGAAGATGACTTTGTAATGAAGAATGCGTTAGCTGCATTTAAGTAACTCGGTGATAACATAGACTATATTGCAGGCTGCAGCAAGTGAAAGAAACATAAAACAAGAGCTAACAGTCCTCGGAGGATGTGATAAAGTCTTTGGATGAAATTAGCTCTGCTTGTTATTGATGTGTCTATTAAAAATGGCTGATGAAGCATCAGAGAGGTGAAGAAAACAGAAGACAAACAGTTCTAACCTAAAACCCTTGAGAAACAGCACAACAAGTGGCAGCACTAGGATGCAAGAACATGAGAACCAAGACTCCCTTACCACAACACACAAATCCTAAGATTCATCTTAACATAGCACTAGGGCACCAATGGGGTGCATCTAAGCCCAAATTCCAGGAAAATCTTTTGGGTCACAGCTTAGATAACAGCTGCAATGGTCAGCCTAAGAGTTAAGTGAAACTTGTTTGCCTTTGTTCACTGGTATTGGGCATAATTTACAAAAGAACAAAACTCTGGAATTTTTGTGATGGACAATACAACACCAGGAGCAAGCCACTATTTACATGGACACAAACTGTTAGGAATACTGTTCTGCTTTAGTTGCTTTGACTTGGTTTAATAATGCAAATCAGCCATAAGCTTGATTTTACTGTTATTGCTGCTTTTTACCATCACAGTAAAACAGCTGGAGTATATTGATGAAACTAGCTCATTTCTGTACATATTTTATAACCATCATCTAGTCCATCTGCTATCATAGACAGAGACTTTTTTTTTTATACCAGATACTTTCTAGGTCTTTATTTGATTTTAGACTACTTTCACAGTCCAATAAGTATCCAGCCCAGGAGATGTATTTTCTCCTTCCCTGCATATACATTTCAATGTGTTTGCATTTGTCATTTGCTAAATGCATTATGACACACCATGGCTTCAATTCCTTGAAGAATTCCTCAGATGATACAGTGATTTGGAAAGCAGCTGATGAAGGCACTGGGCTTATTAAGTTCCTAGTAAGAGCTAAATCCATACGCTTCAGCAAGGTAACAGCAGATGTTAAAATGTGTTATTGCCACCAGATAAGTACAGTTTGCAAAAATAATTTCCAGTAACAGGCTTCCAGTTTTCAATTGTCAGGAAATTTATTCTGGTTATAAAATATATGCAGAATCCTTTGTAGAAATACATTCCCTAAGTATGCAGCCATTCCAGAGTGCCTTGATCACTGTTTTACCATGAGGATGAATGTCTGCTTAGTCCAGCTTCTAGACCCTCTTGAGACTATCTGAAGAACAATGAGGCATATCTTCATCTTAAATGAATCTGGTTTTAAATGAGGAGAGACCAGTGGGAACAATTCTGTTCCTTGATCTAATTGCACTTTCCCATTCATAACTCCTACACTTTCCCATTCATAACTCCTACAGATAAGCCTATGCTACTGGCAATCAAATTCTGCTATCAAGTATGACTCCAGGGTGTAGCCAAAGTGACTCCAAAATTAGTACCCAACTACTGCAAAATGGTTCTTGTCTTGGAGTATGAAATCTCAAATGCAGACAAGGATTTATGTACCCTCGTACTCAGTGTTAGAACACCTAATTTTAGGGGACTTCACCTTGATTACCCACATAAGGGATCTACCTGGGTTGCCAACTGACAACCAACTTTTGATATGTTTACCAAGGAGAGTTTAAAGAAAAGCAGAGAGGGCATTCTCAGGATTGTGGGCAGATACCTGCTCCAGCTTACTGGGAGACTCTAAAGCACAAATAGAGTGGCATGCCATTTCACCAGCATTTCATTATCAAAGACTACAGGATACAGTGCATGTACTTAGCAACTACTACAGATTAGCAGAGCTATAATTAAGTGAGATACTTCAAATGCTATGCACCACCACAGGGGACTGTGGGTCAGTGTGTTGTTTCTTCTTGTTATTAGATCAGAACCTGCTTCCTTTGGTTTCCTTCTTCATTTTCTTCTCTAATTATTAATTTGTTATAGACTCCTAGCTGTAACTGTGCAACAGATTTCTCTGTTGGAATAGAGGCACTTTCAACTTCGCCTTCATCAATCTTTATTTCTCACTTCTTGTGGTTTTGACTGCTCCTTTTCTGGGGGTTGGGGTGGTTTTTTTGGCTTTTTTGGGTTGGTTTTTTTTTCCTTTTGGTTTCCAAAAAGCCATGCTTTCATCTATGTAAAAACAGTCAGACAATACAAGGTATGTTTTATTACAGTGTAAGCTTTTCTACCTAGTTCCTTGCCTGCTACCTCTATGATTGGGTTCCTTTGGGTCCTGCACTGGAAATAGAGTGCCTTTTAAATCTAACCACTCTCCAGGACTTAAGTATTCAAATAGAAAAAAAATTTTATCACTAGGCACCAACAGCACAAATCTTTTAATAAAAGGTAGGCCTTTGTGATCTTTCTTTCAATATCACAGCAGCGGCCATGCCTTTCTTTTACAGAAAATATAGAAGGCAATGGTGAGAAAAATCTCATTTTAAATACAAGGTTAGTCAGTAGTTTGCAGCTGCTGTATAGGGAATGGGGGGATTTCCCACCTCTCTTATTGAAGCTATTCCACCCCTCATAGAATAAGTAAAGTTTGAATGAATGGCAGTTTTACTCTTCAACCTAAGATATTCTCCTGTGGGGTTAAGATACCCACCCACTATGCTCCGGAGAAGCAAGAGCTCTCACCCTTAGGTGATGAGCGTATACTTTCTCTGTTGGCCACTGACTCAGCCAACTAACCATGAATGAACGTCTGATTTGTGGTTCCTGATAAGGCTTAAATACATCCTGTTGAGTGAGATGCTCAGCAAAAACAAAGGGTGAGAAGGAGGATAGTATCAGGTGCAGGTTTAGCAAAGAGAGGCTGCATTCTTTGCAGCCAGTATTGAAGCAGATTCATGACGATTAACCTAAAGTTTCTCTTCAAGCCACATTCAAACACAGAAGGCAAATTAATGCCAGCAGTAGTATTTTCTAAAGGAGGACAGCATCCCAGAGGTGTGATGCATGCAGCTAGGCTGTTGAGGACATGAGATCTTTGGGAGTCCGGTCATGCCAAGAAGCGGAACTTCAAGTGTTTGAAAAATAACATTGAAAACTAGAGTTTAAGAGCATCTGGGGTAAAGTGGCAGCTGAAGGGAGGGGTTTTAAGGATTGCAGTTTTGGTTTCAGATAACCAAAAGTGGAGGTGGGCTGGAGCTTATGAATGAAGGAAAGATAGCAGGAGAGAAAATAAATATATACTATTTATATATGCCTGTGACATTTAATAATTGCAAGAAATATAGTAAGTGAATTCCATCCATCTGTCCCACAAAACACCATTAGTCAGGAGATTTCTTATAAGACTCATATCGGAAGAGGGTGTTGAAACTTTTCCTCTTTTTTAACTTTCTCTTATGGACCACACTAATGAATCACTATTTTTCTAACTATTCTCTTTCCTTCTCCAAAGTGGCACTTCATGCTTCTTAATCCCAATTTAATTATATCTTAAGTAAGAAGCTTCACTATATGTGATTTATTGTACATGGGAATTAAAAAATAGACAAAGTCCATTACTTAATTCTTTCCTTCTTGCATTTTTCCTACACTGAATTACAAAGTGGAAGGTGAAAATTGATAAGAAGAGTCTTCCACTACATACAAATTTGGTGCCAGTTTTACAATTTCTTAATGTGCATATCAACTGTGGCTTTATGGAACAATAAGTTAGAACAGTAAATCACCTGTTGTAATTGCTAATAACCAAAGTAATACATTGGTAGTCAATGTATATATGCATATGCAAATCAAAAATTTATTATGTCATAGTAAGTCTCTCCCGCTTCTATTTTCGACTCAAAATTATTTCAAAATGAGAAATATGTATAATTATTGACTATACACACAATTCCATGTCTGATGAGTGGATAAGTCACTGTTTATCTTTTGTTCTCAATTAACTTTGAAATGAAATACTAAACAGCCATTACACCAATTAGACATTTTTTCCAAGCAAGTCCAAGTTCTATGTAGAAGAATGACATTTTGATTACAAAAATAATTTTAAAAAACAAATTCAGGAGTAGAAGGAAAAGACAGATCTTGACAAAAAGTAGAATCTTATCTAGTTCTTAAAAATATAGTAAATTCATGTTTCTAGCATGTATTAATCTGGGCAGAGGAGCTCATCTGACTATTTGACAATAAAAGCATCTTTTCTCACCGTTTTATCTGTAAATTATCAGAGTTTAGCCACTTCATTAACTCAATGTTTTGAATATTTTACTAGAATTTTTCTCCAAGCTATTTGTACATCAAAATTAAAAACTTGTACTTGACCTAGAGCGTCTTTTAGAAAGTCATTAATTTTCAATCCAAAGAAGATAAATGATAGTGGTGTTGTTGTCATGACTAATGATACTAATTGTTAAAATTGTGCATTTTACAGCTTCTTATGCTTTTTTTTTCTAATGGACTAAAATGCTCTTTGCTTTCAGAAGTCTGCTCTCCGTGTGGATGAATTTACATAGAACATCAGTAGGTTCTCTCTTAGCCTTCATTTGCTAAATTAAATGCTTCAATGTTTTAGGTATTTATTCATTTATTACTTTTAGGATGATTTTCCATAACAACTATAGTTTTTTTCTTTTTCTGAGCCTTTTGAATTCAGCAATGTTCATATTTTAATACTTTATCTATAAGCAATAATATTTTTGTATTGTTAGTATTGCTTTGATTTTATATGCAGCACTGTATTTGTTAATTTAATGCTGACCTTATCCCCTAAACACTATTGCTTATCTTAATCAAAGACAAGAAATGTTTGGTAAGAATATACATCTTTACTTTAACCCACTCCTTCCTGTATTGTATCACAATTTGAAATATGTTTTCTGAAGTTCCTAAGTTCCCTAATGTAGAGCAATAGGAAGTTATACATAAACACTGAATTAAGGAAATGAAGGGTGAGATTGAGCTCACAGAGTAATGGGCTCAAAATTTGGCTTTGCAGTGGGGTTGGCAGGTAAGATGCAGGATCTGGAAAAGACTCATGTACCTTTAGACCAATAATTGGAGATCAGATTGGACATCTTAGGGTACTTCTAGTGACACTAGGAACCCATGAGTGGGCAAGTGCATTAAGCTCTTAGCCAATACACTGATGTACATCTGTTATGGGAGACCTGAATACCTGCACTGACTGTGTTGATTAGATCTCTTGTTCTGTAATACAATCTTAGATAGCCTAAACTGGTGGATGTGCCCACACTGGCAACTAGTTTAGGTGTCTATATCTTGAAGTTGAACCCCATCTGAAATGGCTAAATTGTGATGATTTACAAATGACGAGTAGAAGAAAGAGCTATTTCCCTGCTGCTTTGCAACAGAAAATAACTAAGGAAAATTGTATTTGAAGTACTAGACATTAATGGAGCCATTTCTTTCCTGCCTTGTAGTGTGTGCTGTATTGTAACTTGAGGACCATGCTGTCCTTATTTTCCCTTTCAAAACTACACAAAGCTTCTTAGGTCGCACTGCCTTATACTTGTTACAAGGAACTACTGTTTCAGATTTGGACATAATCTACCAAGTATTTATAGTCCAAGCTAAAACTTGCAGGTGAACTTTCCTTCCTAAGTTTACTTTCTATATTTGGTAGGCACACAACTGGAACAGAGTTTCATGTAAAGCAACACGGTTCTCCTTTAAATGTTAGAGCTACTGTTATTAGAGTGAACTGATACTAATTTGTATGTTTGAAGTATGGTTTAATGAAGAAAATGTTAAAATTACAAAAGTCTGGAGGAAAAAAAAATGTAATTGGATTTTACCATAGTTAACCAACGAAGCTCACCTTGAAATCTTATATTTTGCACTATAGCATTTTTGTACCTGCTTGACTCTCTGAAGATAGGAAAATAACCTTTGAATGCTTTTCTTGCATTGCTCAGAAATCCATCAGAGTCCATGATCTGATAGACATACTTTTCATTCAAACTTTGAGCATTAAGTGACCAGAAATTTATAACCTGACTTTCTGTGAGGTCCTTACTGGCTCATAGCAGGGCTGCACCTGATAGTAGTTTATCAGGTTCAAATTTCATGGAATAACAGAAGCCTCAGTGAGCAAAACATTGATTTGGTGATAATCAGAAAGTTGGAATGGTAAAATGTATCAGGTACAGAGCTCCTGACGGTCTATTTCCAATCTTACTGGTTTCAACCAGGTGTGTAATTACTCATAGACCACAAAACCAGTTTAAAAAAATCAGTACAAGCTGCTGTGTTCAGATCCATTTATCATCTTAGTAGTTTAAAAAGCTGAAATCCTGAATGACATTTAGCACCAGGACAAAAGTAAAGTAGTGTTTAACAAAATTACGGATCATGGGTGAAGAAGTAAAATCATATAGGAAACATATGCAAGAGGTTTGTTCTACAGAACAGTGGAGTGTGATTCTGTGTGAAGGAGAGATGGTTTTGGCATTTTCCTCAGTCCTCCCACAAATCCAGAGTGAAAGCAGGATGGTAAAATGTGCCTAAATTTCTGCAAATCTGTGAGTGTCTTTGAAAACAATACAGACATACAAGCACTGCTGTGCTCCAGACACTTGGTAGGGTTCCATAAAATAATGAACTGTCATGCAGATGAAAGATCATAAGAATCACAGTGCTCACAAACTTCATCCATCTAGAATGAGTCACCATCATGATCACCAAACTGTAACAGATGGCTACTTTTAAGCACAAGTGCTGCACTTCATACCTGAAGGTGGTTCATCAATGGAATATGCAAAAACTAAGATATACTCTACGATATGAAATCTTTCGTGAAGAAGGAAAACACCCTTTTGTGTGCTGGGTTTCATTTCATTGCTGGTAGAAGTGTTATTTTAAAGTTTGGTACCCGCTTCAACAAACAAACAAAAGAATTGCTGTTACTGACTTTGAAACTACACAATATGGACATTCTTGTCATGAATTGAAGAACATTCTGACAGGCAAGGTTTCTAATTAAGATTGGTTAAAATAAGGAACATAGTAATTTAAGTTTGAAGTGTGTCAAATCTATGTATAATCTCTGAAGAAATTATGTTGATATAAACCTATTAATACTCAGATTGATCTGTTTTATGAACACACTAGATAATCTATTTTGTCTTCTTTTTATGCAGGAGTTCCAAGTAGACAGTTAATAATTAATACCTCTGAGTAGTACAGGCTTCAGAGTCTTTCCAATTTCAGCACCAGCCTCAATAAGTTATGGCTGAATGGTGGAATCTCTTTTAAGAAAGTCACTTGGTCTTGATTCAGAATGAACATGGACTGAGAGTGTATTATTTTTTTTCTCAGACTGTTCAAAAGCTGCATTGTACCTTCCCTGTGGCTCATCCAGCTTCTGCCTTTGACTTACTGGATATTAAGATGCTTCTGTTAGCTCAAAGACCCCTCCAGTATCAGATACTTTCTCACTTGTGCTAGGTTTTATCCAGCTAATTATGCTGATTTTATAAAACTCTCCAAACTTTTAAGCAGTTCCTGTATCTCCTTCATGAAATCTTCAAACCTGTACCTACATTTGAATACTGCAAAATTTACAAAAAGTATTTCAGGTTATGTTGTCATAAAAGGTATGGATAGAATGGATTTATAGCTAGTTACTGGAGGACTGCAAAGGATATACCATCATTAATACATGGTAATGCACCACTTTCTTCAAAATCACCTTTTGAGGTCCGATGTCAAGCCAACTTTTAATATGCCTTATGCCACTCTAAACCAAAATGTCCTAAGGATGCCTTCAACTTAAAAAAAAATAAATTGATAAGTGTGCTATTCTTTGAAAAAGTACTAAACAGCTGTGTAAAACAAGAAAGAAACTGCAGAGCATTTTATGGGGATGCGATCACAATAAGGCTAGTAGCCTCCAAAAGACATTTTGTCTAATAGAGCTCATCACTCTTGAAATTTTAAACCCTCAGAAAGAGAATATCAGGTTATAAATGTGAAGCATCTCCTCTGAGAGGAAACCCACTTTCTAATCATCAGTTCATAGTCACACTTCAAACACAAGTATCACTGGACATATATCTTACTTTTAAGTGCTAAGGGCAACCTATTGTTCACAATTTCACTTTTAGTTGCAGAACCACTCTGACTGCATTTCTCAGGTCTGTCATTCAGAGTTTAAAGATCATACTATTAGCACTGAAGAATAAATTTATCTGTACCTAAAGATAATATATTACAAAGTTGGCATCAAGTTAAAGTATTCAAGAAGGGAAAAGAGGGTAAAAACAAAAAGGCCAGGGGTGCAAGACCTCCAAAGCAGAACACCCACAAATCTTCAGATAAATGTGTCAAGATACAAAGGTTGGCACTACCTTCTCAGGTATGTTCTTTATGCTCACAGCAATGTAAATACCCAGGGAGAAAAATTGAGGCAATATGTCCGAACCCTCCAGACATTGAAAATTAAATTGATGTGACCGTCAATGTAAACACACATACATACAGAATTTTGAACATAACTCAGGAAAACAATAAATTTTCCAGGTTAGCAGAATAATTTTTCCTACTACCTGGGTTGCTTAATTAACACTTTCTCACAGTTGTTATGATGGGACCAGGAAAACCAAGAACTTTTCTGTCGTGGGGCAGCATCCTGATATACACAAGACCACCACTGCTTCATCAGGAAAGACACCATTTAGAAAGAATATAAAACTTGGGCACCTAAACATACAAAACCCAAAACCCAACGCAAACAAACCAAGCAAAAAACCCCAACAAAGGTTAGTGGAATCTTATCTCCATTTAATATAAGAGGAATTGAAAGGCAGAACCATGAAGTATGTTCCCAACGTTACGCAGGTTAGAGACTAGTAAATGTAGTGATCTATGTAGTAAACACAAGTAAAGGAGCCCAGTTTTCTGTGTCCTAGCTCACTCCAGGCACTAGTGGACTGGCATGGGGTAACTCCTAAGCACCTTATGTGAAGTGGTGGGGATGAGGGTCAAGACAAGGAAATGCAATTTACAGCTTCTGCTACGGAATATAAAACAGGTATTTGTTTTTCCTATACACCAAACAAGAGAATTCATGATTTTTCTATTTACCACAGTGGCACTGCATATGAACAAGTATGCAACATATTTGAATTCTCTACCACTTCAAAACCTAGGGCAAATAACTGACACCAGCTCCCAAAATCTGCAGGCTGAACTTGTCTTTTAGTCCAGAGCTATTCATAGGACATAAGAGTCTTTGCACGTTTACTCATAACCAGCATTCACTTCCCAACTGTTCACATTGTTCCCCCTTTCCCTTAGTCATACGAGGATTCTGCTCACAAGGAAGAAAGCATTATTTCTTTACACAGTCTGCATTATCTTGGAAAGGGAAGCACAGAGGCACTTGACAGTAAACTGCAGTGGGGATTTCAGTTGCTGTGGGTTCCAGTACACAAACCAGGCAGAACACTGGATAAGCTGAGCTAAACCGCAGTCAAAAAACCCAAACATCCCCAATGAAGCACACTTGAACTCTGTACATTTTTTCGTTTTCACTTTGTCACACACTTCATCTAAGGATCTCAAAACTCTTAAAAATATTTATGAAATCTTACAGCACTCCTGAGAGGCAAATTATCATGAGTGGCCACTTTAAAGAGTGGTACGCTGAAATTAAAAGCCAACTCAGCACTAGAGCTAGGAAAAGAATTTCACACATCTAACACCTTCCCTTTGGATCTGAATAAAAATGTCCTAAGCTGCATATAACGGCAAGCACTCAGAGACACCCTGGCAGCTCTGAGAAGACACATTTATATTGTCTATTAAATTACAGAAATAGATGTTTTGTGTTAATTGATTTTCTTTCTTGCTATCCCTTCTCTGTTCTAGGCAGTTAAGTGTTACAGTTCTCAGAACTGAACAGGAACATACTCTATCCCAACAAATGTCTCATTTTAAATAGGATTTTTCAATACAGATTCACAGAAACAATAAGAGAGTTTGCTATGAAGTTAAATTCAGATAATCCTGAGAATTTTCCTGAAAAACAAGCACCCAGAAACGTTTATGTCCCAATACATATTAATCTGCACTTGCAAATCTGATTGATTTCAACTCTCATTTCAGTGCAGAGGTTGACTGAGTGTTCAGTGTCACAGGGTTATATTTTCTTTATCTAAGAGTCTTCCAAACAAAATGGGTAAACGAAATTATTAAGTTCACCGAAACGGAATGAAATGGATAACTTTACAATATTTCTGCTGATCTGATTGAAGGTCTTTTGTATTATCTCAGAGTAATGGAGCAGAATTTGACCAAAAACCTTGCTTAAACTTTGAGGTAGTGAAAAGTGAAACCCAAGAAGGAAGAATCCCACTGAGAAAGACGGAATATGCTACACTGTGGACAATATTAAGTTAAACATGGCTTTGTGGTGGCTGATTGCAAATGTGATGGAAGCATAGGTAAACCTTAGAACCTTATTTTTCCATCAGTATTGGCCTGTTTTGTTCAATGAGACAGTAGCTGTTTAGGAAAGGGACAGCCTCTTTAAGCATTTTTGCAGATATATAGCCTTGATGCCCATGTCTATAACTGGACCTGTAACACTAACAACAGGACTCACCCTCAGTCATGGCTAAAATACTAAAAACACTTCAAACATACAATGTACGTAGTCCCCAAAGATAATTTTTCATTGGTCAGCATTGGTGGCTTGGTTTTTTTTGGTTTGGTAGTTGTTTCTTTTTCCCTAAGCTGTTCTTTGCACGGGTAAATTAATTCAAAAAAGAGTATCTAGTCATGAATTGAACCAAAGTGAAGAAAAATGGGGATGTTTTGATCTGATGCTTCTTGTTTCCTTGTGATATTTTAGGTGTGAACAGTGCATAACTCAGAACTGGCTAAGGCTAACTGTAAATTATGTGCCTGTGCTGTAATCTATTCCTCAGTTCCAGAAAGAAGAGAGTGAAAATGAGGGATGGATTTCTTGAGAAGTAAATACTTTTTGGGGGTTATTTGTTTTGTCTTTATTTGTTTGGAATTTGTGGTTGGTTTTTTTTCCTTTTCCCAAATGAGAGCCGTACTTTCTTATTGGTTACCAGAAATGCACACACTTTGTCATGTTTTAGCATGGACTGGGAATCAATGAGATGTGTAAAATGGCTGAACACAGATTACCCATTATGCAGCTTTCTGATTTAAGTTATAGTGAAAGCTGAGATCTAAAGGTTGTGAAGTGAAGGTAGAATGTGCTCTCTTTTTTTTCTTGTTTTGTTTTTTTTTTTTTAGGATTTCTTTCCCTATACCTCACTTTTAACACTTACAAGGGAATTCTTTCTCTATTGTGATAGATGTAGCTCATGAACACAATTATGTATTCTGTCCTTGAGGCAGAAAGTGTTCTCAAAGAGTTGTTGCTATTACTAAGAGGGAAAAAAAAAATCCTTAGAGAGTGCAACACTTTTTACAGTTTATCAATCCCAATCAGTGGGGCTAACTGTCCATTGATTTACTGACAACCCCTAATAAATTTTTAAGAAATGACTGCTTGTCCTGAAAAAAAAATTACTGTTCAGAATTTTTCGGTCCTGGAGGACATAATTTTTAATACTTTAGACTCTGGTGTGCTCCTCACTGTCAGCATTAATCTCAGCATTGGCTCAGTCTTAAATCAGAACTGCAGGCCTGTGGATCCTTTCTCTTGTATCAGTGAATGTGGTTGCAAGGTAGTTAATTAGTTTGCAGCTCTGCTACTAGCCTGATTTCATTGGATTCACAAGCCAAACAAAGTCAGTACCTATTAATATTTAGACAGAAGACTTGCAGCTTATTAACATACACACGTCTACACAAGTTGCCTACAAGGTACTTGTTTTAATAATTATTTTAGTTCTGAGGTAAGGGATTACTCTGTCAAGAGCTGTACTAGAGTATATCGACTTCTTAATTGCTCCTTTTCATCCATTCTTTTGTTCTTTTTCAGTCTGTGATAACAAGATCTGAATATCACATACTCAGTGCCGGCTGAACCTCCTACCCTTTGAGAAGGAAGGTCTTCTCTTTTGGGGAAGAGATGAGGTGACTTGTCCTCAGTTGCTTAGACAAAAGGTAGACTGTACAAGTGGCTCTAGACCTTAATCTGTCACAAAACCACAGTCATCCATAGCTAAACCTCCTTTCCACATGCCTGACGAATGCTTTTTCTCACGTGTTGACCCATGCTCTATGGATCTTTTTATTCCTTCCCTTTTGATGTTTTCCCTTTTTTCTGTTCTGTCTAAATATCTCTTCCTCTGTGCCCACTAACCATACGTTGTGTTCTTCCTGATCCTACCATCAAACCTAAATCCAAACTCCCACGATCAGCACATATATTTTGCTGTGTCAGCACAGGTGGCCTACAGGATCCCAAAGATTGGTTAGACCATCAGTACACAGCCCAAACAAGTGTCCTACACATCCAGTACGTCTGCCCAGCAAAGGTGGAATAGCTTTCTCTGTTGTGGACTCCACTTGTTGAAATGGAAGGAACTGACACCATGACTGGACCTTGCTTAGCTTTCTCTGTTATACTGGATTATTGCCATTCCTGTTATGGAGCGCTGGCACTTCATATGGCATGGCTTCTGCAAAAAAGTGGTACAGAAACTTCTTCAGCCCTCTGAAACATATACCAGACCACCCACAGTGATCCATGGCACAGGGCTCATGGCCATCTGTTGCAGTGACACAGATGCTTGTCACCTAAACTAAGGAGACATTTGTTAGCTAAAGCAATATTAAGCTGCAACTATTTGAGGATGATATGCCTAATGGACTATTTAGAGAGGTGCAGCCGTACACAAGCCAGGCATAAAATTGCAGTCATGAAACATTCTTGGGTGAGCCCCAGAAATGGGCAGAGGAATCCAGCTTCCCATGTCATTACTGAATTGAGAGGAAATAAGGGAAAGGACCATCTGGGCACCCTTTTTCTTTGCCCCTGTGAACATTTAAAAAGACAATGTTGTCATATTAATGAGGAGGAACTGTTTAATTTATTGATTCATCTTTAAAAATGATGGGAAATGTTGTGTACCTAGTCATGACATCTTTTCTTAATTTGATGCATTAACCAATGTTATATTCAGTTTCATTAAATGATCTCCCTTAATTATGACAATGGGTAACGATGGTCATTAAAGTAATGACATTTGTCACTATCAGCAGTGGCAAGGATAATGAATAATGAACAAGGCAAAATTTTTAGAGACTTTATAGTCTTATATTCCACTTAGCAGCAGGCTAGAAAAACACAGAAACCACATAGTTCCCTGAGGACAAAAAAGTTTGAGGAAGCCAACAGGGAAGCTTCCTCTTTAAAATACTAAAACACACCAACCAAGAAAAATATGGATTAATGATGCTGAATTTAAAAAAAAACACCAAAACTTAAAAATCTTGTGAGTGAATCCATCTTATTAGGTCTGCAATATTATCACCTTATACATTCTTTTCATAAAGAAACATGAACCAGTTTTTAATGTGATTGGGATAAGAAACAGTGATTAATTGTATATTCTATTGTCATAAGATAAATAAGAGAAATATATGTTACTGTACCTGGACAGGCTGGAAGACTGGGCTAGCAAGAACAGTGTGAAGTTTAACAAAGGCAAGTGCCAAGTCCTGCACGTGGGATAGAATAACTAGAGATGCCAGTACAGGGTAGCACCTGTCTGGTAGGGAACAACCTTTCTGAAGGGACCCGGGGGTCCTGGTGGACAACATGCTGCATATGAGTCCCACTGCAGTGTCCCGCTGCAGCAGCAAAGGCAAATCAGCTCCTGGGCTGCATCCACAGCATCATTACTAGCAAAGATAGGGATGTGATCATCCCACTCCACTCAGTGCTTGCCAGGCCACACCTGGTCCCCACAG
Organism: Phalacrocorax carbo; assembly: GCF_963921805.1. Lineage (NCBI taxonomy): Eukaryota > Metazoa > Chordata > Aves > Suliformes > Phalacrocoracidae > Phalacrocorax > Phalacrocorax carbo. The sequence continues at coordinate 4,989,319 of NC_087516.1, read as the reverse complement.
GTCAAGAAAGATGTGGACAGATTGGAGATGGTCCAAAGGAAGGCCACAAAGATGATCAAAGGGCTGGAGAACTTGTCCTGTGAGGAAAGACTGATGGAGTTGGGTCTTTTCTCCCTGTAGAAGAGAAGGTTCCAGGGGACCTCATCACAGTATTCCAGTACTTAAAGTGTGGCTACAAAAAGGGTGGAGGTTCTCTCTTCACAAGGAATCACATGGAGAAGACAAGGAGCAACAGGCACAAGTTTGTCTGGAAAAGGATTCATCTTGATATAAGAAAGAAATTTTTTACAGTGAAAACCATCAATCACTAGAATAACCTCCCCAGGAACATGGCAGAGTCCCCATCACTGGAGGTTTTCAAGAAGTGACTGGACAGGGTGCCAGATAAACTCATCTAGGCTCCCTTTCCAACAAAAGGTTGGACCAGATGATCTTTCAAGGTCCCTTCCACTCTGCCCTGTGGACTGTTCTCTGGTTCTGTGGTTTTATACTGAATCCCAGAGGTTGTTTAAATCCTGATCTTGAATGAAAGAACTGACTTAAGAATGCAGGTGCGTATTTTGAGACATAAGAGAATTATCTTTCTGTCCACCTACAAAAGTAACTGACTCAGTCTTACAGTTAACCTATCGCTGTGATGCCTCCTAATTTTTTCCTGCATATGAATAAAATAAATTCCAAATATAATAATCTTTTATTTTCTTTTTTTACATGAACTTTGCATTTATATGCAGAAAGGTAGTTCACATGTGTCTTGCCGTTACACATTAAACTCTTCCATGAAAACATATAAAATGTGACTTAGTGCTTATTTCTGCTGAGAGGCATGAGGAAATGCCTAGGGCAAAAACCAGCCCAGGTAGTCTTAAACTTCATGCCATATATACCACCAAATCTGGTGGTATGTTCATTTTCTCTGAACAGGAAAGGAGGCCAAGCACCTTATTAGTGTTCATTCTCTTTGCCCAGATTCTCTATCCAGCTATAGGACAAGGCAGGGATGATACCTAAACTGAATTAAAACAGTGATTCCAGCTTAACTATCATTATGCACAATCTATTCTATTACCTGCAAAACCTGTTGCCCATTTAAAAATTGGCAAGGAGAACACTTAAGGCTGCTCTGACATGTGCTTTTCTAGGACATGACATAGCTTTGCAGATTTAAAATGAAAGTACACTTTATAATAAATGCCTTGATAGCTTTTAATCAAATGATCCATTATTTGCAAAGATTAAAAGAACTAATTATATACAGCATGGTTGAATGATGGCTGGGGGAAGAGAGATGATAACTATCTCTGTGTATTTGAAAACTAAGCACAGAGAAAAAGGATTTTTAATTTTTAAGGCAGCAGAGGGGGGACAGACCTCATCAAAAAAAGAAAACAAAACAAGACAAAACAAGACAATCTGGGGCTCAATATCAAATGGCTATTAGTCTGCAGACTGAACTCTTCAAAGTGATTGTGAAACCTCTGCAACTTTGGCTGCCAAAAGCTCAACAAGAAAAAAGTATTTGAGAAGACCCCAAAGGAGTATTTGTTGAGTATGGAAACCAGACTGCCTGAATACATCTTAGACATAATGGATAGCTGTGCCAGGAGAAAGGTCAGACTCTGGGCAGTGAGAACGATAATTCCTCCTGCTATTTTCATACGGGTGTGCTTTAGCTGTTCTCATGTGGGGGTCCACAGCCTATGATATGAAGAAGATCACCTTAGAAGACCATAATACGATTTTCCTGACACAGAAATCTGTGAATCTCAGGCTTCCTCAAGCACAGTTTTGACTTCATTTTAAGTAAGTGGTTTAGAAATGAAAATATTTAAAGCAGAGTTTAAATAGCAGTTGCGAGCACTGAGGTCGTCATATCACCTGTCTATTAACTGTGCTAGCTGGCTGTATAACTGTATTTTCGTATAAAAATATATGCTTTTAAACAAAATAAAAACTATGTTGAAGTGAAACCTAAAAGATAATAGATTTGAGCATGGAGTGAAAAGATTTTAATAATTTGACATGGCATGGATAATGAGTTTCACTAATTTCCGAATGGAGTTTGCTGATTTTTTGTTTGCCCATGAAAGAAGAGGGCATAGTGCAACATCCCAGGAAATCTCTACCTGCTCTACATCCCATGGACATACCAAATGAAGAAAACCATTCATGAACAGAGCCTCAAAAGTAATGGAAGTTGAAAACAATCAACTATTTCTTCTGAGATGGAGCATATATATCCCCACGTACTGCCAGGCAGCATGGAGAAGAGCTGGAACAGTGTTTCAGTAAATGCCCTGTTCTCTTTATCAAGGGCAGTAAAGCATTTTCATTCACTGTTTCTTTTTCCCATACTCAGACTATTGTTAGAGTCAGGCATGACTTAATGCTGTTATTTCCCTCTCCTCCCCCGCCTTCTCCTAAAAGCAGAAGCAAAAGGGAAGTAGCTGATGCTATTACTCCCAAGGCAGGCTCAGTCCATCAGGAAATCAAAACCAAGTCTATGATTAATGTGATTAATTTAGAAAAAAAAAAGCTCCTTCAGCTTCAAGACAACCTTTTTTTTTTTTCCCATTATGAATGTCTTATTCAGCTGAGGACAGTAAACGGTCTTATGTTCAGTGACAGATGTTGCATTCAAATGGACTGGAAATGTGATGAACTATCCAGTTTTGTCCCACAAAGGCTACAGGAAGTGCTGGAGTGAAACACTGAGAAAATGGCAACCAACCAGCCTAGATTTATGAGCAATCCAGAGGATAGGGAATATGGAACATGATCAAGAACATGAAATATCTGAACTTCTTTAAAATATTGACCATTTAAAATATTATGTTCACTAAATAAGACTCAGTTGACAAAAAAATGAACAGGTATGAACACTACGTGGTATTGCTTGGAGATGACTGAGAGATGAGTGAACACTCCGGAGTAGATTTCCTCTGCTCATTCGGCTTTGTTTGAAACTGTCTGTGCACAAGAACTAAGAAAGAAGAAACAGGGAAATTAATTAGAGTTACTACTTTGCACCATTTAAAAAAAAATTTAGAAGCTCAGTAGAATGTAAATCAGACAGGACCTTCAGAAAAACAAACCAATAGATCATGTTTGGTGTGGAAAAGGACACATGGCTCATGGACACGTGGGAAAAATGGGTAATATGACCAGAGCAATGAGCTGGGAAGAACATCTTACAGGCACCTTTGAAGTAAATTGTAGGGGTGAGGGAAATGTTGTCCAGGGCATGAGAAGAAGACGTTGTGGTAATGAAGAATCCAGACAATGAGGTTTGTGAATACTACTTGCAGTTTTTGATCAGCTGTGATCTGTGTGGAAGACATAAATTATTAAGTTTGGAAGCACATTCTTTTTCCTTTCCTATGGTGTGACTACATATTTTTCCTTTAATATATATTGCAGTAGGCTTAGAACGTAGGAGATAAGAGGCTTTGTTTCCTTCCTGTAATGTCCTCTTTCCCAACCAGAAAACTATAAATAAAACCAAACCCAACTATTTTATGGTTGATCTCCCAAACTGAGAAATTACCAAATCTGATATCAGAACAATATCACACAATTGTTTACTTTCTTATCACAGTGTTTACAGAGTGGAGCAGAGTGAGAATCTCAGTTTAATCTGAGTTAGTCTCATTCTAAATCCCCATATCAGATACACTGTCACATCACAACTTTTGTTACACTTAACAAGATTTCAATAATCTTTCAGAAATTTAGCATCAAAACCAGGGGTTTGATAAAAAAGTTTAAGAACCAAGGTTGGTTCTTAATAGAATGGGTATATTTCACTTGAGTGCTCTTTGTCTGATTTTAATAGAGAACCTTACTAAAAGCTGTTTTAAGGCAATAAGAGTTTATGCTGGAAGAATTTAAAAAACAACAACAACAACAAACAAACCACCCCCTCCAAAAATCCAATAAACAAGGTAAATAAAATGAAATTTTAAATGAAGAAACATAACCAAAACTGGCATAGGGAAAATTCATGATTGGTATAATTCCACAAAAGACAGGAATATTAACTGAGAGCAAGGCTGTATATGTAGAAATCTTTTCTATATTATATTATGTGATGTGGTGGAACTCAGATAATTTGTTTTTTAGTGATTGATGAAGTCAGAATAATTAGTATGTGGGGTTTTTTTCCTACAAAGAATGAAGCAGATGGATCTGTCAGGGCTTTATAAAGTTCAAATTAAAGATGAGGATTTTCCTCTCCACTGTTTGCCTTCATTCTACGGGGGAGGAGGGCTGTGAGACAGACGACTAACTGCTATTTCTTTGATCAAATCAACTTAGGATTCTGCATGAATTCTGAATAAACCCCTAGGTGCTTTTTTTTTTTTTTTTTTTTTTAAAGCAGTTGGGTTTTCAATCCGGTAAACTGTATTTTATTCCTTCTCAAGAAATTTATAGTCTTATTTCTTAATAAGCCATTCTCAAAAGACTTTCAAGACAGTTGCTTTGCAATGGGGGCTTATTGCTATACAGTTGTATTGTCACTAGAATTCAGTCCCTGATTCAACAAAAGGCCGATAGGCAAAACTAAATCATTAGTTTAATCCAACTTAACATCCTCCAAGGTCTTCCAGCACAGGTATCATTGCACAGGCATTTGGGATCTTTTTAGCTTATGTTACTGTAAATCAGAGCAAAATACCCACACTACTCCTAGGATTTCTAGAACAGTAATACTTGCCCAAGCCATCATACACAGCACACCTTGTTTAACATATATGTCCAACCTTCTTCATAGGCTTTTCTTTTCCTTAACAGATTTACTGATCATGACGGTTGATGTTCTAAAGCTTGTTGATACACAGTTGTCACAGAGCTGTAGCTCTTGCTCTGTTAAGACTATCAGGCTTCCAAATATTTCAAACCAAGGCAGGAAATCCTCACATCTGCTCTAAAAATTTTTCTAAATGGAAATAAAAGCAATGTAGAGGCTATGTGCACACCCAGACATGCAGGCTACTTGCTCAGACTAATACTAGTGCAGATGCTTTATCACACTCCCACTGTCTCTTAATTATAAATAGCCTCTTTAAAGGATTTTTAATAGCTTCCAGTTGAGCAGAGAGACAGATATGACAATTGATATGTATAAATTTGTCTGTCGCTGAGATGCAAGCGCCCACATGGCAAACTGAAGACCTACAATCTAGGTGATATTCTCAGAAATGCTGACCCACAATGACGTCCAACTTTTCCCCAGTGGGGACTGCTGCTTCCTGGAGTTTTGGGAGTTCGGCAATAGAAAGGTTGCAGCTCATGGAGCCAAACCCTCTTGTTTATAACAGGCAAGCTACAGAATTGCCAAAACCATCTGGGAGCCAGAGAGAAACATCTTTACACTAAATAACCCTGCAGGAAGCCCAGTGATGACCTTTTCTATAAAACACAGGGAAAACATTCCTGGAAGAAAGAGTTTGAAGTCAGGATTTTCCCCTGCCCTAAAGAAGCAAGATCATTCTTTGATCTCTTTAAAGAATCTTAGAAACTTCTTTTGCATAGTGACGCTGCTCTGCTTTACTTGGATTTGGTGAAATTTTTAGTCTTCACAGTCTTTTTATGTTGAAGGGGACTAAGGTTGCAATATGGGCTAGGTGTGCAGTGCTTACTCCAGCAGCGTATTAGGCAGCCTCAGAGGGACAAGATCAGACCCTACAGCAGACTTAGGCAGAAGGAATGACACAGAGGCTCAAGCACTAAGACCTTCAGCCCCGCCAGGGGGGACTGGTTCTGGGCTTTCGTAAGAACAGCGGAACAGCTATGGACAAGCCACAACGCAAAGCTGTGTAGACTGACCCAGGTTGTTGACCTCTACTCTCCCATAGTCCATCAGACAAGAACAAGTGCTAACCTAACACACATATTGCTTCTAGCCTTGACATTAATTCATTCACAGATAGCTCAGGCATCTCTCTGCAATAATGCATTGAGCCACAGAGGCAAATCTTAGTAAATTGGTGATGACTTTTGAAGATGACAGTCAGGCAGCACAACACACACCAAGCACTCCGGCGCTCCCATGGATTTTCCCCTTACCCCTGATTCAAATACTTATCTCTGGACACTTGATTTGGAGACATTGTGTCCCTGCCTGTCACCAGTCTGGGACCTGTCACCATACAGCCACTTTAGCACAAAACTGAAATATGACAGCAGAGACTGAAGACAGCTAAAATTAATTAGATTTATCTAGGATTAAAGACATACCTTGTTATAATTAGAATGCTTTCCTGGACACCCTCTGTTTAATCACACATCAGTCTGCCTGATTAGCTAATTGAATCCTTTTAATTAATTTTCCACTGTCCACCACCCCACCTTATTCTGAAAAAAACCCCACCTTTCCCAGCAGAATTCAAACAAGAATTGCATAAAATCTTTTCCAAAACTGTTCTGATAGAAATCATCTTAATGAAAGCTTGCATACAAAATTTGAAGTAAAATATGAACACAAAGATATTAAACGTGTCTCCTCTTTAAAAAATGTGCAGGTTTCAATGTCATTGCAAGCAGTTACCTAAAGAGTTAAAAAGGCTTTGTAGATATACCTGTCCGTAGTACTAGCTTATGTGTTACAAGAGAGAGCCTGCTGTAAGAATATAAACCTCTAATAAGATGAGAGACTTTTACTAAGCCACTCATGCTTGGAGCCTATTGAAAGATAATCTTTGGTACAGTACTTCCAGAAAAGCAGTGAACTGAAATCAATATTCAGTAAAAAACAGATTAAGAGACCAAACTAAAGAAATCAAAAGTCAGTCAGCAGAACAGACATGCGCCTTAAAGATTATCATTCATCGTGAAAGCATGGGGTCTTTTTAGCTCTCAGGAGAGAACAATTTCTAAGGACAAGACCCTGTCTCTTCTTCTCTTTCACTGAAGGTACAAGCCCATATATTACAGTGAATTTTAAATCTCTGCATTTTAATTTAAAAGTAGAGTAAGCAATAAAAAGAGGGTTCAGAGGTCAGCTGATCATGGGGAGAAAACATATTTTTGCACAAAAAAGGAGCTTGTTTTCCCTCACACATTTGAATATGTCTGGTTTTTTTCCTATGGAAAGAGGCAATTTCTTTATTCTTGAGGTGAAAGATGATCTTGCAGCTGGGAAACTGGATGAACACTTAGCAGAGGTGAGGTTATTGCCGACTCTTTCAGAGACCTTAGGCCATTCTAATTACTCCATGAGACCGTTTCCATCCACAAAATGTTGACAGTAATAGCATACACCCTTCCTACTCACATGGCCAACTCTTTGGACCTGCCATAAACTCTTACTATGAAAGCAAGCATATAAGTTCCTAACAAAAAATGATACATATCACCATGGTATTCTCTGATTTCTCTTTCAATACATTTAATTTTAGGCCTCTACTTTGTCAAGGCATGGTTTTGCCTTCCTTTCCCTATCCTTTGCTATATGTTAGCAAAATCAATTTGTATTTTCGTTTTCAAACTGTGAAACGTGAGAATGAACTTCTTTAATCTTTTAATTACTAGTATTGAGATAAGAAAACACAAGACCCAAAGAAGCCTAGGGATATTTTTGCAAAACAGTCTAACATTAGAGAAAAGCCAAATATCTTAACAGGAATTTCAGGGGGCATGTTTGATTTCATGTCTGAATGATTAATATCAGAAAGTAAAATAAACCTACTTCAGCAGACAGTATAGTTACTTATTTCCACTGTAACATAGTTCAAATCTTGGTCTACCCAGTACTAAAAAAGTTACATAGGGAAAAAACACCAGCAAGAATTAACATAAAAATCTATTTTGCTCTTCATTAAAGTGTATTTAGTATTGAACGTTGTTTTAATATTTCTAACATACATCCATATATTTTTGAGTCCTTATTCAGCAGGGAGTAACTCACAACCCCAAAATAACAAACTTCAAAATAAATTCAGATACTCAGTCCAGCTCTACAGGTTTACTGTTGTGAAAGGAAACAGTCTTTTAAAAAAAAAGCCACTAAATTTGCCTGGTTTTCATGTTCTCTGGATTATGTTTTTTCTGATTTCAAAATTTTCTTCTGATGCTTCCTATAAAAAAAAGTTTCACATACTGTCCTGGTTTCAGCTGGGATGGAGTTCATTTTCTTTCTAGTAGCTGGTATAGAGCTGTGTTTTGGATTTAGTGTGAGAATAGTTGTTGCTAAGCAGTGCTTCTACTAGTCAAGGACTTTTCCAGCCTCCCAAGCTCTGCCAGGGGCACAAGGAGCCGGGACGGGAGGGAGCACAGCCAAGAGAGCTGATCCAAACTGGCCAAAGAGATATTCTGTATCATATGGTGTCAGTCATGCTCAGTATATTAACTTGTGGGAGTTGGCGAGGGGGCAGAGATCACTGCTCGGGGACTGGCAGCGTCAGTTGGTGGGTGGTGAGTGGTTGAATCACTTGGGGTTTTTTTACCCCTGAGTTTCACCGCTCTCTCTTTCCCTTGTTTTCCTTTTCTTTATAATAGTAGTAGTAGTAGTAGTATTGCTGCTGCTGCTGCTGCTACTACTACTATTTTATTTTAATTATTAAACTCTTCTTATCTCAACTCACAAGTTTTCTTGCTTTTGCTCTTCCAGTTTTCTCCCCCATCCCTCTGGGGTGGGGGGAGGGAGTGAGCAGCTGCGTGGTGCTTGGTTGCTGTCTGGGGCTGAACCATAATACATTCTTTAATGTGTTTTTTTTTCCATTGTCCTTTCCTATTCTATTTTTTACCTTTAGAAGAAGTATAAGTTTAAATACTTAAGTACTTAAGAGCTCCCCAAATCTTGGCAACCTTGAAATCCTCCTTCTGCTACAAAAATAGTCTCCTTTCCTCTCCAGGGATTTAAATTTTCTACACTAGGGTGAAGCTTCTCCTCCCACCTTATCTTTCCTTCAATGGCCGCGTATATACAGACAATTTCTTTCTCCTTATGCTTTTAAAAGAAAAAGAAACAGCAAAACATGAAACAAACCGTAGCTGAAATTGTCTTCCCAAAAATGCAAACAGCCTGAAAACACAGCCTGGAGACAGCAACGATCAGGCGTTTGATCCTTTCCCTCTGTTCAGCACTAGAGATACTCATGGATACACTGGAGTGAGTCCAGCAAAGGACCACAATGATGATTAAGGGACTGGAGAATCTGTCATATGAGAAAAAGCTGAGATCACTTGGGTTGCTCAGCCTGGAGAAGAGAAGGCTCCGGGGGACCTTATGAACATGTATAAGCACCCGGTAGGTGGTAATGAAGAAAAGAGAGCCCAGCTCTTCTCAGTGGTGGCCAGTGAATGGACAAGAGGGAGTGGGCACTAGCCAAAACAGAGGAAATGCCATTTAAACATAAGAAAAACCTTTTTTGTTACAAAGGTGATTGAACACTGGAATAGGTTGCCCAGAGTGGGTTTAGGGTTTTTATTGTTTGTCCCTTCCAACCTCTGTGACTCTGTGATTCTACAGTTTACAGGTAAATGCTGAACTTCCAAAAACAGTGATGTAAATACCTTAATTGTTTATTTGTTTATATTCTAATAAGAGCTACTTAGCATATTGCATGCCAAGCTTGCTTCCAATATCCCTCACAAGTAAGCAATCCCTGCTGTGCCATCCCAGTGGCCAAAACCTCAAAGTTTTTAACTTTTAAAATAATCCTCTTAGGGAATCTTGCTTCTCCATCAAAAAAAAAAAAACAACAAACCCACAGAAAAAGACAACTATTATCTACAAAACAAGGCCTATCTTAGGGCGCATTCAACTTGTGTCACTTAACTTTCAGCCATTTTAAATTATGTTTCCACTGACTTCCTAGCACAAATAGTACATTGGCTAATTCTGTAAGTGGCAGATAGTAAGCTCCTATGCAATTCACTGCTAGACTTCTGTGATCTCCTTGCCTGACTGCACTGTCCACTTGTTTCTCACAGCTTCTACAACCTGTAACAAAGGAGACACTCATCCTGTGATCTTTCGCCTGTCAGCTTTTCTTTTGTTCTTTTCCCCACCCTCCATTCCCCTGATGTTGGAGTAAAGCTATATTTTCACTTCAGAGCTTCATGGAGCATTTTTTGTGTGTACCTTGAGTCTCACTCTCAACTGTTCACAGGTCTCTCACCTCCCTTGATCAAGCACAGCATTCAGCCTGCAGTTGTTCTTTCATAGACTTGACCTAGCTAGAGGCTTGAATTTGGGACAGCTTGTTATATTTTAAAGCAACAGAATACCCACTCTGAAATGAGGGAAAATGAGGCATTGACAGCTCTTCAGTTGTTTTCTTCCATTTTCTCCTTGTGCTCTCATGACCAGGCACATTGTCTCCTGATCTGTCTCCTATCAAGGTGGCACACCCAAAGGAATCCCTGAAAAAAATGTGCCATCTTCAGTTAAGACTTGCACAGCAGCTCTTCCCTTCCTTTTTGACCCAACAGATTGCAGATGGAGATTCACACCACCATTATGCTTTAATAGAAGAAGAAAGACAAACTCCTTGTGTGTAAATACGTAAATCGACTTCACAGTGTAGGGCTCAATGACAGGCTAGCTTAACCTTGCTGCTTAAATCTGGATGTTGCAAGGTGAACATACCCTAAAATAAATTAAATATTTATTAAACATTCCCAGACAGTACAACCTAAGGAAATTACACCACATCCTTATGCCTGTGTGACTGAGCTCCTTGGTTTTTTGCTAACCAGTTCTCAATTAAAGTAGTGTACATGTGTTTGCTGGTGTCAGCAGGAAAGACATTTTGGAGCTTTTAATCAGGAAAGAAGTCCTGAATGGTGTCGGAGAGGGGAAGTAGAAAGCAGAGGTTTATAAGACAGTTGCATCCAGGAAGAGTTCTGTGTAATCACATTTTAAGTGCTTCTGCTTCAGTACAGAGTCATAAATGTCAGCTGAAAGTTAACTTTGTTGTTTATTAAATATATGTTAATAATGTCGTTGGAAACCTAAGTTCTCTATTGATTGCAAATGTAAATTGGCAATGCTGTGGTCTCTATCTGCCAGTCAATCACAGCAGTATGAGTTAGTGAGGTAAAAACAGAATAAGGGAGCTGATTACAGAAGGCATTGAAGGAAAAGATAAATGACAGTGAATATTTTTGTATTTAGCAGCATCATCAGACTCCCTACAATATAATTCTTCATGCAGCAGCTGATAAAGACCCAATCCTTATAGACGGTTTCTCTCAACTTAAAGCTCAGAGGAGACACGCACAGGCCCACTACCACCTCCTTTAGGAAAGAGCAAGAAGTAACACTGGGTTATAGGAGACAGCCCATCAGGGAGCACCATCCAGACATACAGAGGCTGGATGGGGTCAGGGACTCCTAGAGCATCTCCCTTTTCTTCACAGCCATACATTTGCTGACAAGTTTGGCATAAATTTTTTTGTGCTAAAACTTCTAAAAAGTGACCATATCGAGAGCAAAGAGGAGCTAGCAACTAACCACATCTCAAGAGGGTGATAAAAAATCTTTGGGAAGGGAGAAGACAGCCAGCCTTCTCATAAAGATGGGCTGGAGTTTCAATCCTGCTTTTCTACACAGGTCCTACAAAGTTTATGGCAAAATATCTGTTAGTAAATGTGAACTCCTTAATATTGCTTTATTTTTGATACTGATAAAAATTCATTTATTATCAACAAAGGCTTACTGAGTGCTAGAGCCAACAAGCGCATAAAATCTCAGGTTTATAACTTACCCCAGCCATCAAAGAGCATAACATTATTTTGTAAATCTTCTATGAATGACTTCCTATATTGTTTACAATAATAAGGCTTCAAATTCATTTGAGCTCCTAATTACCAGTGTAGTCTGAGTAATAGTAAATCAGAACCACATTATTGTGGTATTATGCAGAAAGGGTCATAAGTGCTATTTGATTGACGCTATTTGTTTCCTGTACACAAATGCACGTTTCCCTCTGAGCACAGCAGATACTGTCTTGAACAATATTGTTATGGAGATAAAGGACTGTAGAGACGTCTTTTAGAGGAGAACTAAAATAACTCATCATCGGCTGAACTAAAGAAACCTGCTTTCCTGTGGATTTGAGTCCTATCTCCTACTGTTTTCCCTCATCATCTGTTCCCAAAATCTTCCCTGTTTCAATATTCAGTACAGGGCAAGCCACTGCAGTGATCCATCTGCCTTGTCATGGATCCGGACTATTCCCTGGAGAGCGGTACCTGGTTTTAAGCTACCTATTTGTCAGTCAATGAGCAGTAAGTATGTGCTGATTGATACACTGGCTGGCCAAACAGAATAAACTGAGTTTATATAGTTTCTGTTTGATTGGAAGCTCTAGTTTGAGTTGTTTGCCAATTCAGACAGAATTGTCACAAAACATTCTGGCCTTTATCTGCCTGGACATGTTGCCACTTCTGACAAATGGAGCAACAGTGGTTAACAGAAACCAAAAGCATAAAGAGGAAATTAAGCACCAGATACATGAATAACTTGATCTGATCAGCCTCATTTACACACAAAATTATTCTAAGTCCCTTCTTCAAATGTTACTTTTAAAACAGTTATTTCAAACTCAAAACTGTTAAGAGTCAGACAAATATATAATAATCTGCTAACAATTTTTATAAACATATACTGTGCTCATTTCAGACAAATGTGTAAAATAAGTCTATGTCAAATTTCTAATACTGGAGAAAAATCTCAGATAAAGAAAAATAATTTTGTTAGGTACACAATAACAATGCTATAAAAATACCTGAAGTCTTAAAATGTCAAGTGACAAATTATTTGATAAATGACTATTTAAGTCAAGTAGTAGTTGACTTGATTTTTCAAAAAAACTATAATTGAAGTACTTTGCAATTTTTTTGGTGCCTATATAAAATAAAATAATTACATAATTAGCACATAATTACTTTCAGGAGTGACTAATTTTGGATTCTATTAAGTATGTATTAATTGCTATGCTGGCAACTGTGAAAAAAAAAAGGAATTTAAAAAGTAAAAGCCTTCCCTTATCAAGGTCAGCATTTGCATTATAAGACAGTCAAAACAGTGTTAAATCAATTAAATAGTCTGATATTCAATGGCTGCAAGGCACAAGGCAGCAAAAGGGAAGGACAACCATAGGACTCAGAAGGCATTGCTGGCAGGATTCAAACTGACCTCAGACTCAAAGGTCTGGTGTTGCACCCTTGTGAAGACAAATGCTTCCGATGACTTTACTGCTGCAGGATTAGGTCCACTGACATGTTACCTATTGACTGATGTTCATTAGCTATGCAGAGTCCACTCTGAAACCTCTTGCTCATACTCTATCATGCTTAATTACTCCTGTCATTCAGTCTGAGGAGTTATAGAATCATAGAATCATTTAGGTTGGCAAAGACCTCTAAGATCATTGAGTCCAACCGTTAACCCAGCACTGCCAAGTCCACCACTAAAACATGCCCCAAGCACCACATCTACAAGTCTTTTAAATACCTCCAGGGATGGTGACTCAACCACCTCTCTGGGCAGCCTGTGCCAGTGCCTGACAACCCTTTTGGTGAAAAACTTTTTCCTATCTCCAACCTAAACCTCCCCTGACGCAGCTTGAGGCCGTTTCCTCTCATCCTGTCACTGGTGACTTGGGAGCAGAGACCGACCCCCCCCTCACTCCAGCCCCTCTCAGGCAGCTGCAGAGAGCGAGAAGGGCTCCCCTCAGCCCCCTCTGCTCCAGGCTAAACCCCCCCAGCCCCCTCAGCCACCCCCCAGCACACTTGTGCTCCAGACCCTGCCCCAGCCCCGCTGCCCTTCTCTGGACACGCTCCAGCCCCTCAAGGCCCTTCTTGTCCCGAGGGGCCCAAACCTGAGCCCAGCACTCGAGGTGGGGCCTCCCCAGGGCCGAGCACAGGGGCCCCATCCCTGCCCGGCTCCTGCTGGCCACACCAGTGCTGACACAAGCCAGTTATCTTATGTAAAGATAATTAAATGTCCAGCTTTTGTTTAATTTGCTTGTGGTTTTGTGTTATTATTGTGTTAATTTGCTTGTTTAATTTGCTGTGAGTGGGAATAGCTAACGGGAGAAGTGCAGTGTGAGTTACAAGAGAACTTGGCCCATGGTTTTATTCACTGAAATCAGAAGTCTCTTCTCATTTACTGTCAGTAGCCACTTATCTTTGCTAGTAACCACCTGCATTAACTAGCAGACTGAATTAATTGAGAGAGATAGGAGCCAGCAGCCTGATACAACATAATAAACTGTTCCAGGAGAGACCAAAAACTAAGAACTACAGGTTCCCTCCATGCAACATCAGTGCTTTACAGTTTCTAGATGTCCTGTTCCTCGTTTCAGCCTCTTCTTTAACGCCCACTTTTACAGATCACAACAAATGGTATTGGAAAAGCAATTCCCAGACTGTTTTTTAAGTAAAACAAGGGCTCTAGAAATATTTGATGCCAAATATGGCTTTGACAAAATATGCCCTTGGTTTCAAGGGCAAGTAATTGCATAGGACTAGCTCATTTTGTCTTGGAAGCCAAATGGGATGGCCCATCAGCCAGTGGAAACATGTGAATTTGTAAGCAAAAGGCAGAAAATTCTGACCTCCACAGCACTTGCCAGTGATTTAGCTCCCTTTGGCCTCCCAGCTGGTATTGTTTCCAATACAGTTAATGAGTCTTTTAAAACTTTAATCTGAAATATCATGATCCCATGTATTTCTTAGTTTACAGGGTAAAATAATGTACAGGGTACGCATCTTAGTCCAACATGATTGAAATATGAAAATTGCACACTCGGTTTTTCAAACCTTAGCTTGATGCTTATGGTTGCAGTTCCATTTATAAACAGGTAAGTGTATGACATACTCTTCACTCCTTTCAAAACAAATGCTAAACTCTCTCTGGCCCTTTGGCACTACGAGGACAAATTTTGCACATAAATTCTAGTTTGTTGAATGAAATTCCTGTAACTCCTTCGACTCAAAGTTTACCTAGAAGTATTGGGGTTTTTTTTAAAAAATATTATCTTTATCTTCAAATCAGCTGTCAATTCCAATGCTGAAGACAGTTCAGAATAATTACTCAGCATGGGTAGTTCCCTGTCTTTTTCACCCCTTTGCCTAGAATTTTTTGTGTCACAGTGTCAGAATAAATACAAACAGGTAACTGCTTTTCCCTTGGCTTTGAAGAGATCACAGCTGGTGGTTTTTCTATGTACAAGCGTCATATCTGAAGGCCCATTTTCTTTCATTCACACACAAACTGAAACTACTGAGTTTATGTTTCAGTTGACCTCAGCACTACAGCTTCTAGGCAGTCTGAATACATAGACTTGAAAAACATGTGAGATAATGTTAGAGGATATTGATACATGTTAAGCTTTTCACTCATCACACATTTGGCTTTCAAAAAAAGACAAAAAGACCTCAGCAACCAAGACAATGTTCTTCATTCACATTTCTTTGCCATCCTATTGCACTTGTAACAACTGAACTGTGAAGTTAAATTGATGATTCATTATTACAGCCAGGAAAAATGGGGTTAGTCATTGGCAGCTTCACAAGTAACCATTTTGAAGTTGTTGTTGTCTTTTGGTTTTGCAGCTCAGACTTTCTACATGCCTGGACAATTGTTTTTTTCCCCAGTAACGATCACTCCGCAAGCACATTTGCAATAATTGTGGAGGGAGGAGGAACACCCCCACATGTGACAGGCACACCGAAATCCCTCTGCCCTCCTAATACAGTGCTTTGGAAAAAAAGGAAGAGATACATAAGCTGATTGGGCCAGACAACAGTTTTCAAAAATAATTATTCTTATTGAAAAGCAAAAATATAAACAAAAGATATATAAGTTGAGCAGAGCCAAGAGAGAGAATAGTTTTGAAGATACTTTCTCCTCATTATGAGGACTGACCTGTATATTGTGAAAAAAAGTGATCACTTCAGATGCACAGAAAGTAGTACATTGAGCAGGAGAGGGTAAAGATATTGCTGCATTCAAAAGAAATCAATAATCCTTTCCCCCCCATGCTGATAATTTTACTAAATCGTATTCTCCAGTGATGAGTTCTGCCCTACATAAAAAAAAATCTGTTGGCTACAATTAAGAAAAGAGGTGTTATGAAGAAGAAAGGATTTTTAAAAGTGTCCTCTCACCTTTCTTGATTTCAAGTGGAGTTGGTTATTTAAGTCTGTTATGCAAACCAGATTCTCTCCCATTTGCAAAACAAAGCCTGTAACACTTTGAAATTAGTTTTTAGGCCTCTACCAAATATTTTTAAAAATGTTGCATGATAAAGCAAATGTTAATGGATGGTAACAAGCTAGCCCCTTTTATCTGTGGAAACATCTCTACTTAACTGACAAATATTTTCCTTTGGCCTAAATTAATTGAATTCAAAATGGGGTTTTTTTTGAGGCATAAATTATTCAGTCTGATTTTCAAAGACATTGAAAAAAGCAGAACCTTTGCTCATAACTGTTGCAACCATACTGAAAATTGCTGTATTTATATTTAAAAGAAATGTCTATTTTGTATGGATGGGGAGCATGTTAAAATTTGTAATACCAGCTGAGACAGTCTGATTAGCCTTTCATACTTATTCCTCCCTATTTTGATTTCATTAGATCCATATTTTGGCAATTTGAAATGGAGGCTAATTAGAAATAAGCCAAAAATTATTCTACTAGGTGCTACCTTACTAAATAATCTTACAGATGTTTCAAGGCCTTTGATATGGTCCCCCACACGAGGCCTTTGATACGGTCCCCCCAGTCTCCTCCTGGAGAAATTAATGTGTTATGGCCTAGACAAGTGGCCTGTGCGGTGGGTGGGGAGCTAGCTGACAGGCCGCACCCAAAGGGTGGTGGTAAATAGCTCTTTCTCAAACTGGCAACCTGTCACTTGTGGAGTCCCCCAGGGATCGATATTGGGCCCAATGTTATTCAACATCTTAAAAGTGATCTGGATACCAGCATCAAGTGTAGCCTGATGAAGTTTGCGGATGACACCAAGTTGACTGGGGAAGGAGACACTCCAGAAGGGAGAGCTGCTCTGCAGGGAGATCTGGATAGGCTGGAGGAGTGGGCCAGCAAGAAAATTATGGAGTTCAACAAGGACAAGTGTAAGGTCATGCACCTGGGAAAACATAATCCGGGAGTGCAGCACAGACGGGGATCCACCTGGCTGGAGAGCAGCTCTGTGGAAAGGGACCTGGGGGTCCTGGTGGACAGAAAGATCAACATGAGTCAACAGTGGCTGCTGCGGCCAAGAAGGCCAACAGGGTGCTGGGTTGCATCAAAAAGGGCATCACCAGCAGAGATAGAGAAGTCATTATCCCGCTCTACTCAGCGCTGGTCAGGCCACACCTGGAGCACTGTGTGCAGTTCTGGTCCCCGCTCTACAAAAAGGATGTGGCCAGGCTGGAAGGGGTCCAGAGAAGGGCCACCAAGATGATCAGAGGACTGGGAAGCTGCCATACGAGGACAGGCTGGGAGAGCTGGGTTTGTTCAGCCTTGAGAAAAGGAGGCTCAGAGGGGATCTCATCCCCATGTACCAGTACTTAAGGGGCAGCTACAAAGAAGATGGAGACTCCCTTTTTACAAGGAGTCCCATGGAGAGGACAAGGGGGGATGGACACAAGTTGCTCTTGGGGAGATTCCAATTGGACACCAGAGGGACATTTTTCACAGTGAGGACAGTCACCGTTGGAATAATCTCCCCAGGGAAGGGGTTGACTTGGCCACGTTGGGCACCTTTGAGAGTCGCCTGGACAGGGAGCTGGGCCATCTTGTCTAGACTGTGCTCTTCCTAGAAAGGTTAGAATAGGTGATGCCTGAGGTCCCTTCCAACCTGGGAGTCTGTGATTCTGTGATTCTGTGATATATGACACTGGAATTATGATTCCAGTAACATAATACAGTTAATGGTAGCTGAAGAAGGCCAAATGGTCCTTGAGCAGAACGGGGGAACATCTGAATCAATTCTAACAAAGACGACTAGAACCTGAAGCTGTTCTCTGAAACAACAAACCACATTTTGGAAAGCTGTTAGTGGAGCAGAAACAAGATATTCCACAGCTTGGACACAAAATCTGGTATACTGCAACTAGGAACTGGATAACAGCATGGATATTCCCTGCACTAAGGGGAAAAGTGAGGAAAGGACAGGAGTTTCAGTTCAGTTTCTCAGTGTGGCACTGTTCCAGCCAGGGTTTATAGGAATGTGGTGACTTGGCCTTAGCACTCTTCAGGGAGAGTCATGCTATGTGACCTGACACTGAAAAACATCTTCCCCTAAGTGAGGTGCCTTACACTGAATCAGCATTTCAGAGAAAAACCTCAAAACTTCCAACTCACTACAGACTGAAAGAGTAAATTTAACCTACTTCATGGGCTATGCTAATTTTTCAGACTGTTTTCACATCAATTTTATTTGAAAATGTGTTTACTAGTTGCATATTCAATACAAGCCCATACAAAATATAAGTATGCTCAATATGGAATAGATGCCTCCCTTATATCGCATTCGGTCCCTTATGTGCTTACACATCACTATTGATCTTTGATGTCTCAACAAGTCCAGGCTCCCAAGCTCTAGCGTACATACATACATCACACAACATAAACCCTGGCCTGCCTTGACATCCTTCAGTTAAAATAAAGATTTTCCTATACCTCTTAACTCTGCCTTGCCTTGGTCACAAAGCAAGTTGGAGACAATCTTCTTTTTTTTTTTTTTAATAATCCAGTGCTCCATTCACTGAATCACACAGATTTGTGAATTGTTGTGTTGTTAAAATAGTTTTTGATTGAGTAAAGTTTTCTAAGAAAAACAAACAAACAACCCACACATAAACCAACTTCATTTTCATACCATTTTTGTCTCTTAGGACATCAGGAAAACTTACAGTCAACTAAATGTATTAGTATCTCATGTGTTTCTGACAAAACCTTCTTTAACAGGAGGTCAAACCCCATTTAGTCCTTAAAACTTGTTCATTTTTGTTTGTTAGAGCTTTGACAATAACACCTTTCTTATGATCCTGAAATTACCCAAGATAGCTGAGGCATTGATAATATCAGACGTCCTATTTTAGTCACCCCTCATTACTATTTCAGTCAACAAAGACCAAGTTACTATTTAATCTTTTTAAAATGTTGCAATACAGTGATCGTCCTTTTATATTTAAAACCACTTAAAAATAAGACAATATGTATTGATCTGAAATACTAAAAGGACAGATTTTTGGCCTGATCCTGTTCACATCAACACCAATCTTGAAGTTCCTTGCAGGCAGCTATTTTTGCTTCTGTCATTCCTACATTTGCTGCTCTGCATCCCATCTGTATTGCAGGTATCTCAAAGTGATAATTAGCTGTACTGGTCAGTCTCACCTGTAGATGGACCACAAGTCATATAAATAGCTGTATCTCAAAGATCCTAAAAAACAGGTCACTGCTAAAGAAGTTCAATCTACCTTTGGAGAGTAGCAATAGAAGGAAACAATATGAGTGAAAGACCTTTTTGTAAGCCTTTCATGGAGGGTGAACTTCAATGTACTCAGACTGTGTGAGAGAAGGCAACTCCTGCCAATGAGATTAAATTGTCGAAATGAATGAATTTAAAACCTCGGTTTTAACTTTCTACCTATTTACATATCACATGGAGTTTAATGATTAGCAAATTAGACACAAATCATGTGCAAATCAATGCAAATTGCTGGTTCACACACACAATGTAAACTTCATTTTTCATGTTGGGATGTAGCCAGTCCCTAGTTAACAACCATATGGATTTCAGATCTGGGGTAAATGAGCTTCTCCGTCACAAGCCAAAGCTTCCCCTCTCTTCCACCCTCCTCCCCCCTCATTCCTCCACTTGGCACAAAACCACCAGACTTCTCATTCAATCCACATAATTCAGTCAATACTTGCCTTATGTCAGACTTTGTGTAGGCAGGTAATAACTTCTAACAGAGTCATTAAATTAGGGTATGCTTTCTCTAATTTGTGCTCTTTGGTTAGAGTTTTGTGGTCACTTACACTAATTAGAAATGCTTGGTTTATTAACAGAAGATATATATACTTTGGAAAGCCCCTTGAGATCACCAAAGTATTTATAGATCCCTGCAACTTTTGTTTTCTTGACTTTTGTACTATGTTGTATATAACTGCTCTGAACTGAGATGACAAAGCCCTTTGAGCTCATCCTCATAATTAAAGAACATTGCATTCACTGCCTCTCCAGTGCCACTTTTTATTTCAGAGGGGATCTCCTTTTCCCCAGGAGAGATTACATACAGAGTCACAGGCTAGGTCAAGAGTTGTGTCTGGAAGCAACCTCCGCAGGCCTGTTCTGCAAACTCTTGCTCAAAGCAGGAACAACCTCAAAGATAAATCAGATTCCTTGGGAAATTGTGCCACTGAGTGTGGAAAATCTGCAGGGTCTGCTATTCCGCTTTCCCCTTGCTAGGGCCCTGTTCCTGAGTGTAAACACTGTGATGGGGGAAAAAAGAAATTCCTAATATCCAGTCGGATTTTTCATTACTGAAACTTGTGGCCTTTGCCTCTTGACCTTTCATTGTGCAGCCCCAAGAAAAGTCTGCTTCTGCCTTCTTTCTATGTCCCTGTAGGCAGTGGAAGGAGGGTTGCTATAATTTGCCTTGCAACATCTCTCATCCCATCCGCAAGCATCCTGTTCTCAAACCCCCAACCCTCTCTGCTGCACCTGCACGAGTTTCTCAGCTTTGGGGGAGTCTGCAATATCCCAAAGACCCCTCAGCAGCAGTTAAAATATACGGCTGTCCATTGGTGTGCTGCTGCCAATCACCTGTGAAGTCTGAATAATAAACTTATGCAATTACCAACTGCATTTTTTTACTCCCTCTCAGCAAATCTGCATAACAGAGACCTTCCTTAAAGGTCAGGTAGAGAAAAGAGCACCTGGAAAACTAAGTGTTTCTCACCCTCAAACCGACTTTGAAGTGTTTCAGGCAGAGAAGATCAAAACAGACTAATCAAGGGAATGTGCCTGATCCTTAAAACACCAGTGTATCTCACAGAAAATCCCACACAATGTGTACATGCAGCCGAAGTTGAACTCTAACCATTGCTGAAGTCACAGCATCCATTTAAACTGCCTCAGGCTGGAGCATCTAACTGGTCATGAGTGATTTCAATCCCTTTCAGATGTGAATAACAGAGACAATCAAAGAAATATGTCTTCTCTGACATGACCCTTAATCACTGCAAAAAAAGAGATGCTGACCTTGATTAACATTGTGCTGCTGCATTTGATACAAGCGATGTCATTGATCATAGATTCAAATAACTGGGGACATGCAAAGCCTTTCTTTTCTTCCCTTCATTTAGTACCTATAGAATTTAAGGTACGATCAAAACAGAGGAGAGCATTATACACGCCACATCCATAATTTTCTGCTCCCTGCTGAATACAAAGCTCTTACATTTTTTGTTTGAGATAAGAAAGGAATACTCTCATAACCAGGGCTCAAGAGGAAATGCCGGTTAAGTTTCCGTTGTAATGTGTGTGTGGGAGGGCAGAGTTAAATTTCTGCAGGTAACTGCAAGCAACATTTTGTTGACCATTGACCATTGCCTATGTAATTTATACAACCTAAATCAATGAAATGTGCAGAACTAAAAAAAAAAAAAAAGGAAGATTTTAACCTTAAGATTCAGCCTTTAATCAGAAGGTAGTTTAGTGTTCTGTAGCAGTACTTGTACTCTTCTACAAAATGTTCAATTTTTTGTTTTAATGCTTTGTATGATTTTTTAAATTGTTTAAATTGTTAAAATTAACACAATTAAGACAATTTCTTATTTTTTTGTCTAGCCTGCTCCTTTCACAACTCATCCTTCTCCCATCTGAGATGCTCTTTCCTTCACTCCTTGCCTTGCTGCCCAAAGAAATTAATTCTGTTATGCCCATGATTTTGTATGTATAAAACATCAGATTTCAGCGAGCGTTTTCTGACTTTCTGTTTCTTTCAGAAGCCTGTTCTTTATTCTGTAACTTCAAACCACCAGGTACTGTTCATATTTTTTAGACTTCATGATTATCCATCCGATGTGTCAAATGTCTTAAGAGGCTTAACCAACAAATGTACAGCAAGCTGAAATCAGCAAAAAGCACTCATAGTCTGAATCTCAGTTAATAAATATCTACAAACAACTACAGACTTGTAGCTACCTCTCTCATGAGCCCCAGATACAAAGAGACCATAGTTATAGCTATATTCTAAATTCAGTATTCCTGCAAACACTTAACAGCCCCAAAAGCTAACTGCAGTGGAAGGGATATGTGGCTGTAGGGTTTGAAAAACGATAGCTGATTGCAAACTATTGGGAATGACCTCAGCAATGTCCTGACTCCTAAATCATGCTCAGAATTTGCTTCACAGAACACTTCTTAGCGAGTTAGGGTCTAGGTTCAGGTCACCATGTGGACATAACCCATGTTCTAGGTCTTGAAGGTAGCAAAGGGGAGACACATAATGGCTCATGATTTTAACAATACTTAGAAAATCTTTTACAGGGCATTGGAAAGTGAACAGGAAGATACTTGCCACTTTGGGTACTTAAGTAGCTTTTGAAATCCTGCCCTCCTGCAGATATCCACTTTTGAAAACCCTTCAATGCTATGGGTTTAGGAATTAACCTACACGGGGACTGTAGTGACAGTATTACTTCCTCAGCTGGGAGAGTTCTTCATTTACAGCCCTGGACTTGAAATTTTTGTCCCTGTTGCAGTATATAACAGAAGCTCATTAAACAAGGTGTCTGTGAGACGCTTGCTTTGTATCTAAAAATAAGACTTATGCCTTATTTGCACCATGTGATCAGTCCAAGAGGGAGATGTTTTTCTTAATAAATCAAAACGTACCATTATGAACACTGTATGTTTTTACCTCAGAAACCATATGGATTCACAGAGCAAGCAAAAAGGTTGTGGGGTTTTTTTCCCCTCCTCCTTTCCTTCCCTTTTGTTTGGGATTTTTTTAACCTCCTAAATCTGGCATTGTAAAGGAAGGTTGAGCACTAAACTGCATCCACATAGTGAATACAGCAGTACCCAGGCCTGGCTCCAATGCTTCTATTGAATAAAAATAAGCTGACATAAGCTGGACGATAGAATGACTGGGTTTGTGCTGTCATAGCTTTTAAACTGCTGTTGAGGTTGAGCTGTGATCAGACTGAAGTTTAACAAAATAAGCAAAGAAAGCCCCCTGAAAAAAACTCTCTCTGGCTTTGAATGAATGCTATTTTTCACTGGCAAACTTATGCCTTTCTTCTGTGTGTTCATTCTTTGCACTTTATCTGCTTCCAGGATTGCTTCATTGTAAAGATGAAGACAAGTATGATACTGCTCTGAGCCACAGTTCCTTTGGGGGGATCTATCAGGCAAAACCATTGCTTTCTCAGCTTCTGCAGAAAATTCATTCCAAATATATATATCTCATCTTAAATACATTTGCCTTTTTTTTTTTTTTTAAATACATCTCTCTCTATCCAAGTAAATACAGCTTATGCAGCTTCTGTTGTGGCTCAGATGTAAAGTCGTGGATCTCAAGCAAAGAGATTCATGATCAGACTTACCAGGGTATGGTGTCTTTGAGTGAAGCTTCCATTCCAATTTGGTTGCTTTTCCTTCATAGCTGTTCTTTTAACCTTTTCCACAGGAATTACTTCCAGACCAGTTTCTCAACCATATAGTTATATGCGCAGGGCGTTTGAATACTGTTTGCCTTCACAGAATCCCAGAATCCCAGACTGGCAAGGGTTGGAAGGGACCTCTGGAGCTCATCCCATTCCACCCCCTGCTGGAGCAGGCACACCCAGAGCAGGGGCACAGGGCCGCGTCCAGGCAGGGTGTGAATGTCTCCAGGGAAGGGACCCCACAGCCTCTCTGGGCAGCCTGTGCCCCTGCTCTGGCACCCGCACAGGGAAGGGGTTTGTCCTCATGTTCAGGTGGAACTTCCCGTGTTCCAGCTTGTGCCCGTGGCCCCTTGGCCTGGCGTTGGGCACCACTGAAAAGAGCCCGGCCCATCATCCTGACACCCACCCTTCAGATATTTATAAGCATTGATGAGATCCCCCCTCAGCCTTCTCTTGTCCAGGCTGAACAGACCCAGGTCTCTCAGCCTTTCCTCATCAGGGAGATGCTCCAGTCCCCTGAGCATACGCATAGCTCTCCACTGGACTCTCTCCGGTAGTTCCCTGTCCTTCTTGTACTTGGGGGCCCAGACCTGGACGCAGCACTGCAGGTGTGGCCTCAGTGGGGCACAGCAGAGGGGGAGGAGAACCTCCCTCACCCTGCTGGCCACACGCCTTTCCATGCACCCCAGGACACCGTTGACCCCCTTGGCCCCAAGGACCCGGTGCTGGCTCAGGGTCACCTCGCTGCCCCCCAGCACCCCCAGGGCCTGCTCAGCAGAGCCGCTCTCCAGCAGGTCCCCCCCAGCCTGTGCTGGTGCAGGGGGTTGTTCTTCCCCAGGGGCAGGACCCTGCACTTGCTCTTGTTGAATTCCCCGAGGTTCCCCTGGGCCCAGCTCTCCAGCCTGCCCAGCTCTTGCTGGATGGCAGCACAGCTTCTGGTGCATCAGCCGCTCCTCCCGGCTTGGCATCATCAGCGAACTTGAGCTTTGTTCCTTGATATAGTGTTCATTAACAGTCTGGTACCAATATGATATTTGGACACAAAAAGTGTTTCACTTGCAACCAAGTCTCCAATATGTGCCTTAGTAAAAGACAGATGAAGAAATTGGAGGATGTTAAGAGAGAATTGTTAAGCCTGGAAGAGAGAAGACTTAAGTTCCAAAGTTGTCTTTATCTAAAAGAAGAAAGGTACAAGGATAGAGAACACGGTAAAAGCCCAAGAGGCAACAGTAAATCTGCGCAAGGAAAACTCTGATTCAGTACAAGGATGGAAAAAAGGGGGGGAAAAACCAAAAGGTTTTTCCAGTAGGACTGGTTAAGTGCCAAAACAGAAGTCCAAAGGAGTAGTTTGACCCTTCATCCTTGGAGATTTTCAAGACTCAGCCAGACTAAGCCCTGAGAAACATGCTCTGACTTTGAAGTTAGTCTTTTTTTGAGAGGGAGGTTGGACTACAGACCTCCTAAGGTCCCTCACAACCTAATTTTTGTATGATTACAGTACTTAGACTGTATAAAAGTGCCAGCCAAAGGTGGGATTAAGTATGTGCAAATTAAACCCACAAATGTATAGAACAGCTTCTTTAGACTTTCAGTTAACTCTGTAGACTATTCTTGCTCATTGACTTCAACTGAAAGGTGGGCTGAGATACAGGCCAGTGTCTGCAGGTGGTAGTATTTGATTGTGCTGGTGTTTAGCAGAAAGAAGGAGCTGATGGCATTGATTTAGGGTTTGTGATTTTAAATAACTGACAGGCCAGGCAGAGTCTGGGGATGGGTGCTTTCTATTGCAGTCAGATAAAAACAAATAATATAGTTAAGTAGTCATGCAAACTTGTTTGGTTTTTGTCATATCATTACATGGTTTCTATTTCTGACAAACATTACTTACATTTCTAAACACTTTCCCCCCCACCTTTCCATATGTCAGCTGCTATCAAAATTCACTACTTCGAGTTAAGTGGAAAGAAAATTAAAATGATTATTTTTATAGTCTCTGATCTTTAGGTGCTCAAAGAAAATCCCAGCCACTGCAATCTGTGCTAAATGTCCAGCTCTACCCACAACTCTAAGACCACTCTACCGCCTCCAAGGATTGTCTGAGCACTGGAGGACTGCCACCTCAGCCCTGCGGCAAATAACAAACCCATACCTTTCTGAGGCATTGCTTCAGTCATTCAAAACTCAACTAAAATAGATGGCTCAAGGCTGGGATCAAGATTCTCCCATTTCATGTAAATGCTAAATATGTTAGTATCTTTGGAGAGATAACAAGCTGTTCTATAGTGTCAATATGCAGTGTTAAACATTAAAAATAGACATCAAAAGGAACAGTGTATACTCGTCTACAAAGTGGCATTGTGGGAAAACTGGCAGAGAAGTAAACTTCTGGATGGTTACTCAGGCCCTGTACCTGAAATGCCGAATTAAGCTAGGTTACCCCATGAAGGCACAATCGTAGAACGGTTTGGGTTGAAGGGACCCATTAATCATCATCTGGTCCAACCCTCCTGCCATGGGCAGAAATATCTTTCACTAGGTCACATTGGTCAAATCCCTGCCCAACCTGACCTTGAACACTTCCAATGATGGGGCACCCACAACTTCCCAGGCAACCTGTTCCCATTGATGGTATAGGTAACCCAAAAAGCACATTTCGGGGACCTAAACCAAGACAAAACCCTCTTAATCTCTAATTTTTCTTGAACTAGCATGAAAAAAATATTTTACAAGTCTTGTAGTCACCCTATCTCAAGGTTTTGTTTACATTCTCCTTGCACAAAGATGTCCATAATACAATTCACACAGCAAAGTAGCCTAAAAGCACCTCATCCCAAGTCAACACTTACCAGACAGTTTAACAACCCTGTGGCAGCACTCCATGAATAAGGGCAACATTTAGTTAATTTCAAAGAAGGCACTGTGTTCCTTACAGTTATACCATACCTGATAAATTACGTTTAAGAAAATAGAGTATTATATGTGCTGTGTACAGCAGCATGTCCAAAGAGCCACTTTTGATGGTGATAATACATGATATAAATTATTAATCTGAGATGTTACATGAGCACATAATCACATATGGTCTTTAAAGTTTCATAAGAATGAGCAAGAATTACTCCTAAATGGCTGTTTAAAGTTAATTTCAGGTCATAAGAAAGAAGGCATCCATCCAACATGCTTCTGTTTCCTCTAAGACCAAGCTCCAGGGAGCACAAACAAACACAAAAAAATGAGAAAGTGCTGAAACTATTGCAGTTCTAAAGAAGAAAATAACTTTTTGCATTAGCAGAAAGGATATTATTCTGGAGTTCTCTTGACCTATTATGGAAAATGGTTTCTGAAAATTCAGGTAAGTGGTAGGTAGTCTAGTGGGCATAGTGCTAGGGAAAAGAAATCACTCGCTGTAATTAGCAATATAAATGCAGATTTCAACAGGTGAGTGACAAGCAATTGCTGAAGTTAGATGTACTTTCAGTCTTAAATTCAGATGGTAATATGAGACTACGAGACAGCTACAGCATGTTAATGTAAAAAGCTACTCAAAAAGTTAAGATGAAGGTTAAAGCCTACTTTCAGCATGTACACTTCAGTTTCAAATTCATTGATGGGTACAAATAGAACAGTTTACTCATAAAATAGCTTTACAGTTCCTGATCTCATGTGTAGAAAAAAGCATTAGTGCCAACCTCATGCTAATAAATTGCAGAGAAACACAAGCAAAGCATGATCTACTTTGCTGAGAGACCTAGGGTTTGATACCAGCGGGAAATTTATTTTAGACAGGTTTACACCATGCAGTCAATAAAGCACTGACTTTGCAAAATTGTGCATATGTGAGCTCACAATAAAATTTGACCAACAAATCAGTTGTAACCATGAGTTTGTCACTAGCTTCCCATCCGTTATGGTTTCCTTCCTCTCTGCAGTAGCAATTCCATTATATATTATGTCTCCGCTTTTCTACAAGAGAGAACCCGGATTCCTCCAATTTTCTTCAGAGGCAACATTTCTAGATTCCTTATCACTCCTACTGCTTTCTTCTTCAGTTGATCCACAACAGAGTTGATTATTTCTACTTAAGTATAGAATTTTGAATTTATCTGTGATGAATCTCAACCCATTTTCTTCAGGCCATATCTCCAATTTGTCAGGATCATTCTGAATTCTCATCTTGTCCTCCCATGTACTTGCAGTTTCTCACAGCTTGGTGCAGCCTGAAATTCAATAAGTAAAGTTTCTATTCCATCATCTGGATCTTAATGAAAATATTTAATAGCACCACACTAGAACATATCCCTGAAGAGCCTCGCTTGATTCGTGCTTCCATTTCTGTCTGTGACTTATTCTAAATAGTCTCTGAAGAAAGATCTTTAACCAGCTTTGTACCCCCCAATAGTAATTTTATATACACCAGGGATTCACAAGTTTGCTTTTTATTATCATAGAATAGTTTGGGTTGGAAGGGAACTTTAAACGTCACCTAGCCCAACCCCCTGCAGTGAGCAGGGACACCCCCAACCAGATCAGGTTGCTCAGAGCCCCGTCCAACCTGGCCTGGAATGTTTCCAGGGATGGGGCATCGACCACCTCTCGGGGCAACCTGGGCCAGGGTTTCACCATCCTCACAGCAAAATATTTCTTCCCTATATCTAGTCTGAATCTCCCCTCTTTTAGTTTAAAACCATTACTCCTCATCCTGTCACTATAGGCCCTACTAAATAGCAATAATAATAATAATAATAATTTTTTTAATTTTTTTTTTCCCCCCTGAGTGCAAGTGTGACTCCTGGAAGACAGTACTATCAGAAATAATGGTTGGTGGATGGCACCAGTTCTGATAGTGACCTGAATCAGCTTGTTCATGGGACTGTTTTTATACAAAATATTGCTGTTCTTCCTGCTGATACCTTCTTTAAAAGAAAAAAATTCTGAAAATGAAGCACACAGCAGCCTAAGTCCACCAAACGGGCCAAATATGTGTGTATCTTTTGCTTCATATCCCTCTCACAGAAAGAGAGCTTACTATCTGTAACAGATACTACCTGATCTAATTGCAGTTTTCCTTCCCAGAAAGACTGATGCAGAAAAGCATTAGACCTTTAAGCCTTCTCCTCCCCATCTGTAGATACATTTCCTTGACTAGTTTCCACCTTTTTTTCTTCCATAATACATATGAGCTCATGTTAGCTTCATTATTTAGTTAAGTTAATCTTTACTATACTTTCTGTCCTTGTGCTGCTGTGGGCAGCTTGTACTTTATGTAGCTTACGTTTGTGATAAGTCCAGTGCCATAAACTGAAGGGGGAGAGTGGAGGAGTCTTCCACTAAGGATCAGGATGGTAAATTTTTCACACCAGTCAGTGAAAACCAGTATTAACAGACTGCAAATTAACACTGTGAAACAGTTCTTTAGTCCTTTTCTATCTAAATCATCATTTTAGTTTAATTATATAGAGGTGGAGAAACAGAATTTCTGAGAGGTAAGTGGCTCACAGGTTACAACTTTGCCGTGAAACAATTCAAAACAGTTTTAAATGAGCTGATTCAATTAGCCTTTGTTCTGGGCAAGTTAGCATAGCACCAGTATTCATGGTGTATGTTTATTTACATGGGAAACTACATAAGCCTCAACATAAAATGCCTTCTGACCTTGTACTTTCTGTGGGCTAAAATACCTGATGTTTCTACCAAATACTATTTCTCCCCTCCCAAAATATAACTTTATCTGTGTAGGCTTTTATATTTACCCTTATCCTATTACGCTGATCCAGCCAAATGGAGGCATCTAAGTCCCCTCACATTAGGAACAAAATCTGGGAAGAAAAGGTTGCTAATTCGTTGGGCTTTTCTTAGATCTACAGATTTTCAATACAGTTACAGCTGACCTTGAAACTTTCTCTCAGATTTGTGGTCTAAGAGATAATGGCAGAAGTGCTGATAGACTAACTAGTGTTTTGGGATATGAATCTTTGTTGAGTTTACTCCCAGTAGCAGTATATCATTCTGTATCTGAAGTATTACTTATTCTAGTACTCTCACCTCTGTCAGCACTATGAGTAGTTATCTCCCTCCATATCATTAAGGGAGAAAAATCCTGTAGAGTGGCAGGAAACAATTCACACTTTGGAACAAGAAAAAAAAAGAAAAAAAAAAAGAGAGAAAGAGAACACAATTTGAGTGAGAGAGGACTGTAGTCTCAAAGAGTGACTGAAAGCAAGAGTCTGTTGTTAGATTATTATTACAAGAGATTAAAACAATCTTAAGATGCTCCAAGGGGGTATTGTCTTTGTAAATTTCCAAATAATTCAAGAAGAATATTGATTACCTTACTCATTTTCTCAAAGACAGAAAATAAGGCAGTAGAACTAATATTTTCAGGCTTTACTGTATGAAATCAGGTTGTCTTAGTGGGAGGTGATGTGTTCAGTATCTTTGCAAACTATATCACTTACCCTTTAAAATTCTGAGTTTTAAATTCTCATGACAAAAAAAAAAAGCATTGAAATTCAGTTTAATTATTGGGACCAGATCATCAAAAAAGACATAGCAATTTACATGCAGGTATGTCATCACATCAGCTGCTATACCATCATCTACTGAGAGCAAAACAATGCATAACATCTTTTCATATCCTAGGAATCAACTGCTTGCACCAAAGCATCAAGTGACAATGTAAAATTTCCCCAGATTCTGCTGGCAATTATTAAAAAAATATTTAAAAAATAATAATCATTAGAAACCCCCTCCAAATCATATAGCATTTCTGGATGCTTGTAAGGTACTGAGCCATGACTTAGAGGGACAATTTCTGGAGTTACAAAGTTCTTTGGCGTTCATGGCTATCCAGACCTTGACACCTCTGGTAGGAAGACGAGCACAAACATCCACCGTTAGCGGTCCCCATAGCAGTTTGAGGGCAGTATTTGCCTTTTAAAAAACCAGGCTAAGATCTCTGATGCTCAGCAGACAGCCCTGAGAGAAGCAACAGCTCTGCTACAGAAAGGTTAGAGAGCTCTTTGCTCAGGTGTCTTCTATAAACATGCCAAGATCTAAATAACCGCCTGCACTGACTTCCAGTGACCTCTGTCCCTGGAACTGAGGGAAACTTATACTCAAATGATCCTAAATAATCCAAAGGATCTTCTAAGCAAAGGACCGATGCTGCTATGGGACCTGAACAGAGACACAAATCTCAAAATTAAGCCTGGAGCAAACTGCAGTTGTGTCCAAAAGAGTAGTCTGTACAGTGAAAACTAAGCATCCCAAACTGAGAGAGAGTCCATACAACTGTTAATTTGTCCATACTGTGGCCATGTTACATCAGATTTAGAGATTGCATCATATAATTGCAGCTTTCTCGATGTTTACAACTTGATTTAGCACAGACTAATCCCTGCACATGCCAGCCTAGCAACCTCCTAACCAAAACCACCATTTCCTTGGGTTCAGAGAGGTTTTACTTGTTCTATGCCTCTTCACACTTCAGGATACAGCAATGGCTCTGGCTATACTCCAAATCATTTCAGTTTAATATTAATCTATTCTGGTGTATTATGTCTGGTACTTGTTTGAAGAAACAATATTGAAACATATCTTTAAAAAACAATGGACCAGGACATAGAAAATATATTGCAAGTTGCACATCAAGATGCCCAGCCAGGACAAGTTTAAAGCAGTCAGTTTTCACAGTACCCCAGGTGAGTCAAGGGAACATGCTTTTAATCAATAAATGTCTCTGACGCACTGCCAAAGATATGTTTTGGACTTACAGAAGTTCTGAAAATTCTTTGTAAGTTTTTGCCACCAAGTTTTATTTTAAAAACCTATATAAATTTTATAGGTTCTCTATATAATTTATATAAATTTTATATTTTTATTATCTTAATATATAAATGATATAATAATTTACATAACCTATTTCGAAATACAGGGAAAAAAGAATCAGAATCATTTAAAATACTTCCCAAATGAAGCATAGGAAAAGAGTTAGTTCCCTGAATTTGACACCAAATGGCCAGGCGTATCTTAATGCTCCCCTGCTTATGAGAGTCTGCCCTGGGCACCTGTAAACAAGGACCAACGCAGCCAGCCCAGATACACACACTGACTGAGAGGGAGGGAAAGGAAGAAAACAAAAGGCCTCATAGTCCCCACCAGTGACTTGGTTTGTGGAAGGATCCTGAAAATAATCATAGCCTGTAAACAAGCGAAAGTAATATAAAATTAAGTTTCCTGTTATCAGGCACAGCCATCAGTCCGGGGAGAGGGAAGGCGCTCGGGTACCGCAAGGGGGTGGATGTTGCTGGGTAGATGCTCAGCCCGGCATACATATCAAAGGGGCTACGCAACTATTTAGCAAATTACTGCTCTCAGCATGTGCACAGCAGAGTAGACAATTGCCAGCAACCATTAAATATCCTAATGATGGGGCTAACTGGAAAAGGCGCCCTCTAAATGAAAGTGGGCAATCGAATGATGATGGAGTGCATGAAGATGGAAAGCTATGAATATACCAGCCTTCTTTCACACACTTTATATTATTTTACTGGATGTGTAATATGATCTCCACTTCTTTTTCTGGCTGAATTTAGGAAAACTGAGTTCTACCCCATTCTTGCATGTTCATCCTGTTCCAGCAGTCAGATAAGGATCTAAACATTTCAAAGCACAAATTTTAACTATACTGTACCATAACTAATTGGATAAGACCACTGGAGGTAAAGTAGATAATATTCCACAATCACAGAATAACTTCTTTGCCAGTAAACAGGCTGTTGAGTCTCGACCCAAGAGCCTCAAGTTTTACTTTTTCTCTGCAGGGTGGACTTGAGCAATTACTTTGCCTCTTCCCCCAGCTTTGCTTCCTGACCTCTGCAAAGGAAAATGATCTGCTTCTAACAGGTGCTGGAAGAGATGCAGATATTCTTTAAGTGTAGAAGTCAGGTAGCCAGGTAATGATATCTGCTTAACTGTCCCTTATCTCCCAAAGCAAATATTCTTTTGTCATTAAGGAAAACAATAACCTGGAAAAGGCACCAACAAAGAGGCTTTATTAATATAGAATTAAGGTTACCCTTATGTTCTTCCAAGACCGTTGGAAGTAGTACTCTTCCACCTAGGGAACACAAATTATATGGCAATGAAACCCTCACTCTGTGCTTACGGAGAAGTTAAACTTTGTGCTTGCAGATTACACACTTTTTATGGAGAAAAGGGTCTATGATAATTATTGCCTACCATCTAAATTCCCTCTCCCTTGAAAAGGGAGACGCTGTCTAGCTGAACCCTACCTGTCATAATATGGGTCCCTAGCTTTCTCCTAGGACCACCTTCACACCCCTCTTGCGACCCATTCCCTATTATGCCATGCTGTGCTCTCCTGCCTTTGCAGGCTCTTTGCAGCTGCAAAGTGTCACACTTTAGAGTGCCAACGGCAATATTCGGGCAATTAATTCTGAGCCACCCAGTATTAACAAGCACCTTCAATCACACAGAAACAGCAAAGCATCACCAGTAGCTGTTGGCACAGCTTTCCTCATCTCACATATTGCTGTTTGCCACTCCCTCAGCCCCCATTACAGCTGCATTAGACAAAGCAAAAGCAGTTTAGTGACCGCAGGTAGACACTAGAAATTATCACCAGTTTGGGTGCAAAAAGAGTCTGCATGGCATTAGAACCTATCATTTGGGTATTTTTTCTTTTTCAAACATTGAGTGTTACTGATGGTGTTCTGGAAAGGCAGATAAAGCAGAGAGCAATCTGAACTCTACGTAATGAACTCGTATTAATGAATAAAAGAACTGGTCTGGGGTGTGCTCTTTTAAATTTAAGTTTTTAATTTTTTTCTGATAACCACAATGGTATTAGAAGAGTCTCTTTGTACTAAGAAAGTGGAATTCATAGTTATAATCAGAAGTGTATTTTTATTGGGGGGCTAGAAAGAGAACAGAGTCTATAATATCATATTGTTGGTGTGCTTCCACATTCACTGCTTATTTCCCAAGAGCCTAGGACATTTTTACTTTCATCAGTGAAAAAAGCAGCAACTTCCCTTAATATCTTCCAGGTCATACAATGTCCATATTGAGGCCATCACATGCTGTTTTTTTCATATATGATGTTGGTTATTGGGTGGGGGTGTGAAGAGGGAGAGCGAACAGCATTTGAGAAAGAATTGTATAACTGAGACTACATCCTCTAGCTGTCAGTCAACAACTCCCAGGCAACAAATTCTGCATCCAAGAAGCTCAATTTTAAATGAAGAGTTAATTACTGGGTTTATTTTTAAAGGGAGAAAAAAAAAAAAAAGAAGGAAAAAATAAAAAGCACAGTTATTCCAACTTTCAGTAATTAAATATTGAACCATAGGATGATTTAATGTATCCTATTCCTGTCTGAGCCTGGTCACATGCTCCTTAAGAGATTTAAATGAAAACCGGTACATAATCATTAGCAATCTGTCTTCATCTGTCAAAAAACATACAAGTCTCATCCACATCAAGAGTGATATTTCTGTGGTTCTTTCTGCATATGCAGCTGACAATTGGCTTCACTGATACTGTATTTAATGGATTCACGCACTTCTGCATTCACATTAATATTTACTGCTAATCATTGTTGTCAATGCAGAGCAAGTAAATGAATTGTGGGATCCGTTTGGATATCTGAGTGAGGCTAACATTTCATAGCAATATCTTAAAGCCTCAACACATCCCATGAAGTTTTATCAGACTTGTGACATACAGCGTAATGGAAATAAATGCCAAAGGCATTAAAAATATTGTCCCATACTGTTTTTTGAAAAACAGGCTCTATGATCGCATTATAGTATAGAATGTAACTTTGTACTTCAAATATTTTCAGTTTCTGTCTGTGTGCATGAGTGCGTTGATAAGATAGTGAAACATAAAAATAAGATACAACCGAACAGCTTTCCTGTATGTGCAGCTATGCAAGTTGAAAAGATCAAAATCAGCAGCAGGAGTAGAGCAGCCAAAAATCACGGTTCATGAAGGTCTTATGGGAGGCTTATTGCATTACCTCCAGTACAGAGGAGATACAGATCTGTTTTAAACTGATTCCAAATCCATTTGGACTTCAGAATAATTTGCAATGATCTGGTTTGCTCCATTTTACTGTGAAAGCTCATCTTAAACACATATTGCAAATAATAGCGTTTCAGAGAGGCATAAAATACCAACCAGTCCACCATCCTGTCCTTGGGCTGAATCACTGTACCTTACTCAGTTTTGAGTAGAGCCACTTGCCATGGAAAACACGCAGTGATGTAAACTGGGTAGCGTCCTCCAGCGAGTCCCCGTAGCACCTGACCGTCAGGGAGCACATGGGAACCCTGTGCCATGGCACGTCCTTCCTGTGACTGACAGCTTTGGGTCGCGCCTGTAAGCACAGAGTGTGTCATCTGACACGAGATGCTGTGCTGTGGTAGAGTGGACTCAATAGGACCTGGATATTTGTAGGAGAGGATGGTGATCAAAGACGTAGCTGGTCATTTAAAGGAACCTCAGGGAAAGTTAAAAAAGTTAATACACCTTCAAGAAAAACAAACAGAAAAAAACCCAACACATCAAGATCTTAAATGGAAACATCTTGAAGCATATGCGTTAGCCAGTATTTCCTGCCAAATTCAGTGAAGTTTAATTACTAGCTTTCATCCAGTTAGCTTTCTCTTTCATATCTCATTTTTCTCACTTCAGTTCCCAAATCCTGCAATAGAGATCTATCAAGTGGTTAATGGCTGACATACTTTCAGCTAGAGGAAGCTATGTCAGGTAAGTGTTACTGATCCTCATACAGATTTCAGCTATCAGCTCACCTTAAGGACACTTCAGGAGTAAAGTTCACTTGCATTAATTTATTAAGGTAGGATTGACTGCTGAGCTGAATGCATTACTGCAGTGGAAAAACAAGTGATCAAACAGAACAATGATTTTTCCTCTCTTCTTAAGAAACACTGCAGTCTGTTAAAACCATTCCTGCTGAAGTACTTCTTATCCTGAGAGGTTCACAAATAGCAGGCTTTATTCTCTATGCTGACAAGTGGCAAGGTGGTTAGTTTTCAGATTTCCTCTTTTCAGAAAGGTCATTTTCCCTAGTGATTCAGCACTTTATGATTTCATTTTCTCTCTAAACATTCAAAAGTGGGAAACAATGCCTAGTGGGAGCACACAGACACACAAATTTTTGGACACAGGATGGAGAAGAAAAGGGTCAGATGCTTTCTTTTGTGCCAAGGAAATGATTACACTAACTGGTTGCTTGATTTAGGTGTAGTGCAGACAGCTTGCAGCTTGTCCATTAGAACTGTCTTGCTCTTCATAGCATTGACTTTTGAAAGCTTTGATTAATTAATTGCTGGAACTGAATGAAGGGAGAGGGACAAATAATAGATTTTTGGTTCAGTCACTGGAATGAAAAGAAATCAGATTGAATAGATTTATTTAATGTAGAGGTGGAATTTTTAATTGAAGTGAAAGAAATGTTCAAATATTTTTTTCCCAGTTTTGGAAAATTCATTCACCATGTGGGGATCGCTTTGGTCCCAATACTGAACTGCAAGCATTTGAGAGCCTATGCAAACTGTGCAGACAGACACTTTGCATCTCTATCTCATTTCCATCAAACTCCTCAGTGGCTTTCAGAGGTTTGTGCTAGTACTTTCTGATATCTATGGCACTATGATAAAAAATGATATGCTTTCCTGAGTTGCATAAGAAAAAAATTTGCATTCCATTCCCCCAATAGCCATAGAAGTTTACATGTCCTTGAAAGCATCACTTAAAGTAGGATTCATTGAAATCTAACTGATAGTCAAGCTTTTCAATGGCTTTAGTAATCCAACGGGGGAAATTGAATTGCCCTCTGCAAGTGCCGCTGCCTCTCCAGGAACTATAGAAGGAAGCTAGATGACAAGGTTAGACAAGATGCATAAAGTTACAGGACCTGTGTCTCTCTGCCTCATTTTCTACACCTTTAATCTGGTAACTGCAGCAATTCCCAGGGCTACTATATGAGGGCATATTCATTAACATTTCAAGTCCTGCTACTAATGACAAGTATAGGTGAAAGATTTAAGAGCGTGGCACTCTGGCTTCTTGACCGATTTTGCAGTGCTGATATTTGTGGCTTCTTAAATCTTACTGTTGCAGTCATTCCCATCTTTTTTTCATGCATAGTGGGGTTTTCTTCAACCCCCTGATAATATCTGGTATTCTTTTTCTCCTTTACCTATATGCCCTCTTTGGATATCACTACAGTGATTACTTTCTATTTAAATGCCTCCTAGAAATATATATCCTCAGATTTTTTTTTTCCTGATAATCAGATATTGGTATTTTTTATTATATTTAGTTCTAGCATTACTAGCTAAGTTGTAAACTGTAACTTGCAGTACTAGTTTCAGGAATGAAATGTAAATCTATTTGAATTAGCTTTATATGACATTTTTCCTTGTCATCTATGCTGTTACCCCATCAAACTTCAGACGAAAGCTTAGTGGGAATAGACTATCGTAGTTAGTTCAGGCTTCTAAATGTCTCTGCTTGCATTTCAGGCTTTGATTAAATCTGAGCCACTCCCCAACTTTCAAACTACTAGTGGGAAGCAGGTCAACTTGGGAAAGAAAACAGTATCTCAGGAGAGCATACATCAGCAGCTTTGGGGGTCAGGCAATATAACACAAGAGACACAGAGAAAATTCAAGAGTCAGCTCATGATGTATTGCTTTTCTTACTGCCTTCGAAATGGGGCTCTATCACAAGCAGTACAGTGATATATTGATGCTGCATCTTCCTCGTCCACCCCACCAACTACCCTCTCTATATCTGACTTGACTTTTGCTACAAAATAGAGCCTACATTTTTTCTAAACTAGTCTCTGTTCAGTGGGACGTCCCTCTACTTTAGGGAAAGTTTACCAGTAGGAGTTCAAGTTGAGAAATTCAGCTACTTTCCCTGACTGGATTTTAGCACCAAGCAGTCATAAGGCATTGGAAAAATGAAGTATAAGTGGTGTCTTGACGGGAACTACATCTTCAAGAGCTTTTAAGAAGTTGCCTTCAGAGAAGATATCCAAACTGTACATTTTCTGCCTCTGCCAGGACAACCAACGTTAAAGGAGTACAATCAGCACGTAGCCCTATGTGTTCTTCAAAGGCTGCACCTCAAACACTGGTTAGAGATGTAAAGAGCTCATAGCAGTGTCAGTTTGGGTAATCAAATCGATCAGCACTGAGAAAAAGACCCAACTCTCTAACAACCATCTCTTGAAAAAATCATATTCCCTACTTAAATCATAGTCACACACATAGCTTTCCAATCTGGCACTTAGCATTAAACAGAACACCTGATATTACATATACTCTCTTCATACAGAATTACCTGGACAGAGAGCTAGCTTCAGGGGGACACACGCAGCCAGTGGGTTAGCAGAAGTAACTTGAACATATGCAAGGACATCTAAGTGAAAGAAGAACTCAAACTTCTCCACAATTAGACCTCCTCACTGCACAGGATTTTATTTCTGGCAATAAAGCTGTAAGCATCTTCTGAAAACTAAGAGGTCCAATCTCCTCTACAGTCTTCGTTATAGGAATGAATTTTACAGTTTAACTACGAATATCAAATATCATTTCAACAAGCAGTTCAATGAAAAACAAAACTATTAAAGCTTAATTGTCTATATCTTTGATTTAACAGTTGAATAACAAAACCTACCTTTCTCCTATCTTTCCTTGCATAGACCTCTCTCAGCACAACACCCACCAACTTGCCTTCTCTTCCACCTTCCTTTTACTAGGGGACAGAAGAGACTATTTACAGGCCTGCCCATGATGATTGCTTGAGTAGCTATTTTCTCCTGGCTACCACGTGGGTGTTACATACTGCAGTTATGTGCAGTATATTGCACCTGTTGTAACAAACAAGCCAACTTCCCATCCTTTTGGCAAATTTGTACAATCTCTTCTGCCTTCTCTCCATAGAGAAATAGGTTCGTAACAGAGAACAAAAATAAAAGCAGTGAAGGATGCGAGGTCCTCAGGAGTACTGAGTCAGAAATTCTCCAACGATTGTGGAAAGGACAGAAACCCAACTTTTCCTGATGGCAATGATCTTTAAATTACTGCACTAATTAAACATTTCCCAATCTGAATCCAGAAGTTCTTAATCAGAGATGGGAGTAGGCATTCCACAAAGGGCCATGCTACAGCTGTAGCAGAAGGGTTTCCTCTCAATTTCTTGTGTTGTGGGTAACTTCACTCCCTATCTCCTCCTAACAGTGTGGCTTGTTTATATCTGTGTCCCCAAAAAGGCAACTCACCCCATTCATTCTTAACCCAGTTCTCTCCATTTCTAGAGGAAGGTAAACCTATCTGTAACACTTTGGGATTCTTTTTCCTTCTTCTATGAAGTTTCTGTAGTGACTTTTTGTCCTTATCTGTCTCAAATCTCTCCTTCTCTAACGTCTATGACAGTTCTTTTAAAAATCTTATTATATTCCCATCAATACCCACCTTCAGTGTGACACTCTGTAGCCACTTAACAAAGACAACCGAAATGACCAGGCTCCAGAGAACAAATTCACACAAAATGTTACTCGTGGTTTGTTAGGAGAAGGACATAAACAAACCAAAAATAAAATGGAGCCTTCTGGGCTGAGATTTCAAAAATTACCTTGAAACTCCTGGCTTCCAAGGCTCACTTAAAATTAATGAGATTCAAACATTTGGTAACACAGATTTTATTTTCTATGCTCCTATACTTAATAATCAAGTGCAGCAAAGGCAAGATCTTTTTGCTTTGGGTTTGCACTGGACTTAGCATGGTGAAATCTAGAATTGCTCTCCCTCTGTGCTACAAATGATGATTATGGTCTCTCTTCTCTATGAGTAATTTATTTATATTTTTCTAAATGATCATTAGTGAAACATTACTGAACTCATAAAAAAAGTAATGATGGATAAATTATGTTCCACTAACAAAGATAGAGTGAGTTATTCATGTTTTTCTATTTTGTAATCTCACATCCCCATTGGAATTTCCCAGAATAAAGTTTGATGTAATATCTCACAAAATTTTATTTACAACCTACATACTAGCATATATATCCCTGCCATGTAATCTGAGAAAAGAGGGAAAATACAAAGAATATATTAAACAGGACTGCAGCAGTATGAGTAAAGCCTCTAACATAATATTCTAAAACCTGGATATTAAATCTAAACATTGGATCTTAGAACTACTCAAGATTTTCAAGTGTTAAGGAAATTTCATTGCTAAAAATCATTCTTTTCAACTGGAAGGAATTTGATGACACTTTGGTAAAATTTTCTTCCTTGTGTTGTTCTTTCAGCTACTTATAGATCTTTCAGATGGCTTTCAAGTTTCAGGGAGAAGAGGGGAGGGTAAACAAACATTTTTAAACTAGGTGTGATTTTCTCCTTTTTCCTGGGTCAGCTTTATTAAATATCTTCATTACATAATCTCAAAAGAAGAAAGGGGAAAAAAAAGAAATATATAAAACTTAGAAAGGTTGAAAACACCCAGGAGGGCAAGAATATACAAAAGAATTTTATAACATTAGTGAAATGGTTAAATCCTAAAACTGCAAATTTGTTTTTATTTTTAGCTTGTATCACAGTGGAAGAGGATATTGTTTCCAAAGTTTTTTTAATGTAATTTATGTCATGACCAGTGTCTTGACTTTGAACTCATGTGACATAAAGAATGGCAGCTTAAGATCTCAGTTTCTATTTTTCCCATCATATCACACACTCTGCTTTGATCTCAACCAAATTTAGCTGAACTTTGCAATAAAACCAGGACAGAATCCATCCAATTGCATGAAAAGTTTCATCTTCTCAACCTTATTAAGGCAGAGGAAGGGAAAAGCAACCAGTTCAAGGACTATTTGGATAACTAACAACACCAAAGACTAAGGAGAAACTATTGGACTATAGCCAGTCCTGTTCCTGGTAACATCTTCCCTTCAGCTGAATCAATTAAAGCAAAGCGTTTTTTTCATATTCGTGGAAGTATATTGTCACTAGAGAGTTTCTTTTATGGCACCATCTTCTTACATTCAGGTTACCCACCTATGTTGGTTCCTGTAATTGAACTTTTCTCAAAAGCTCATTACTTTCTAATATTTTCCTTTCTATCAATGCAAGTTTATTTCAGAGACCCTCCTTAGCTCTTCCAGCTCTCCTTTCCATATGTTGAAAGACACTTATTGTCCTGTTTTGTAGTTACTTTCTTGCCTCCTGTGACTCCGTTCATACCCTTTTCTGCAAAGTTGTAGGATAGAAAAAACTCAAAGCTTTAGTCTCTTTCCCACAAAATAAAATAATTCATTTATTCTGTTTTTTGGAATAACTGCTTAATCTCTCAGGTCTTTATCATAAGTCATCTTGAAAAGACAACTAGAAAAGCACACAGCCTGACTATAGCTTTCCCAGACCAGCCTACTGCAGATGTGAGGTTTGCCCAAACAAAGCAAGTCTGCTCACAAACAGACTTTATCACTGTCACCAAGTTAACTCCATAAGCCATATGCATTAGTCACCCATGGGAAGTCCCACTGCACTTTTAGACCATGATCTCAAAAGAACTTAACAGCATTGGGAGATTTCATGTCAGTACTCATTCTCCTGTAAATTACTAGCTATGGAGAGCAACATGGGGCCTTGACACTGATTCTTCTCTCCCTTCAGTTGTCAGAAATCAGTTTAACTTGGTGGAATTACATTAGTGGAAAACCAGATAATGGTCCTAATTCAATAAGGCACATTATTTGTTTGCTTTTTATCTGGTGCCAGTCCCACTGAAGTTAACCAGCTTTAAGTAAATCCGAGAATAGCAATGCTTTTTGAATAAAGATTGGAATATAAAGTTATTTAGTCTGAATACTTCCCCCCCAACCTAATATAGAACTCTATGATTATAATTTAGGAGCCTATGATTTAGGACAGCAAGAAAGAGGGGGACAGAGAGAAAAAGAGCTGATGTGAATAACTTCATCGATGTGCCTGTTATAGAGGGCTTTCTTAAAAAGGGAGAACTGTTATATAAAATGGCCAAATTACCAGCCAGTATCAAAGGAGGATGCATTAAGAAAGTAGATTCCTAATTAGGAATATCAGCTAAAGATTTGTAATTAAACAAACTTAATTTGGACTTTTGATCATACACTGGCTGCTAAAAGAAGATATTAGGCTATAAAAAGAGACTTCTGGACCCTAGACCAAAGCAAATAATAAAAAATTGTTAGGGGTTGCCTAATCAGGTAGTCTGACAGCAGCAAATTTGCCATGGGTCAAGCCAGTGAGGCTAAATATTCATTGATGACTATGTTGACCAGGACTGAACCCAGCACAGACCCCTGGGGAACACCAGTAGTGACAGGCCACCAACCAGACTCTGCGCTGTTGATCACGACCGTCTGAGCTCTGCCCTTCAGCCAGTTCTCAATCCACCTCTGTCATGGTTCAGCCCCAGTCAGCAACTAAACATCACGCAGCCACTCTCGCACTTCCCCCATTCCTGTGGATGGGGGAGAGATTTGGAAGGGCCAAAGTAAGAAAACTCATGGGTTGAGATAAGAACAGTTTAATAATTAATACAAAATAGTTTTAGTAATAATAATAATAATATTAATAATATAATTAAAAGGAAAATAACAAAAGACAGAGAGGTGAAACCTTGGGAGGAGGGAAAAAGAACAAACAAATGATGCAACTTCTCACCATCTGCCAACTGATGACACCGGTCCCCAGGCCGCAATTGCTGTTTCCCCCAGCCAACTCTGCTCAGGTAATATACTAAGCATGACATTACATGGTATGGAACATCCCTTTGGCCAGTTTGGGTCCTCTCTCTTGGCTGTGCCCCCTCCCCTCCCGGCTTCTTGTGCCCCCAGCAGAGCATGGGAAGCTGGAAAAATCCTTGACTAGTACAAGCACTGCCCAGCAACAACCAAACCATTGGTGTGTTATCACCATTATTCTCATGCTAAGCCCGAAGCACAGCACTGGGCCAGCTGCAGTGAAGAGAATTAACTCTATCCCAGCTAAAACCATGACAACCTCATTGGCCTCATCTAATCCACACTTCCAAAGCTTACTTATGAGGATGTTACGGGACAGTGTCAAAAGCCTTGCTGAAGTTGAGATCAACAACGTCCACTGCTCCCTTTCATCTGCCCAGCCAGTCATACATACCATCATAGAGGTCTTGTTTTATTCCCTTATTACATGCTTCTTCCTCCCAAAACCACCTTGATCCCTCCCTTTCTCCATCTTTGCTTCTTCCCCCAAACATCCCATAATAAGTCTTGTGAAAACTCAAATGTTCTCATAAAGTGTCCCATATCTCTTAGGCAGTAAGTCTGTAAGGTGATCTGGAAAGCCCCTCCTGTTGACTTGTGACGGCCGTCATCCTGGCCAATGGGGCTGACAGGTCTCCTGGGGCAGCCCGGGGGCATCATAATCCTGGAAAAGGTGGAGGTGGTGCGAAAATACGCAAGCTAACTCAATCCTGTCGTCATAGTGAAAGAGTGCTGTGTCATGCAGGCACAACCATGCAGGTCTCAAAAGACCCTCTTGTCTTAAAACAGAGCTCTGAGCATCCAAAAAGCAGAGTTCACCTGTTCCTGCTGTTTTGCTGGTTTTTTGCCCCACAATTCCCTGAAGAGTTCCACTGAACAGTACGGAAATGCCCATGGGAACACTGGTAATAAATGAAAACGTACGGTATAGAACATTTTATCTTATTTTCTTTTAAAACAAAATAGGCCACTCAAAGTTTTAAGTGTTATGCAGATATAAATGGCTAGATGAGACTTGGCTTACCATGAAATGCTGATGAGGTTAAAAGTTCTGTTCTCATTTCTGTAAGGTGTCTTCAAGTAAGCGAAGGTAATTTCTCATCTGTACCAGTCCAAATCTAACACAGCTCAACTAATTCACCAGAAAAATAAATTGTGCAGTCCAGAGCACAAATAATAACCTGAAGAAAATCCTAGTCTTCATTAGTTATTCCTGATCAATTTAAATAATCCTCTAACTTTATCCCCAAATCAACTGACAATTATTATCAACCTAGAATCCCTGTGGAAAGGTGCTCCCTT
Organism: Phalacrocorax carbo; assembly: GCF_963921805.1. Taxonomy (NCBI): domain Eukaryota; kingdom Metazoa; phylum Chordata; class Aves; order Suliformes; family Phalacrocoracidae; genus Phalacrocorax; species Phalacrocorax carbo. The sequence goes on along the minus strand of NC_087516.1, from coordinate 4,945,524 downwards.
CTACAGGTTGGTTGGCCTGTTGTATAAAACAAGACTCACAGTAAATCCATACAATCTTCAGGTCACAAGCAGACTGCATTTTAAGCCTTCTCAAACACAGCTGACTGCCTTATCTCTGTAAGTACTAAGACTATAATAAATTGATAGAATTTACACAGGTGTCCGAATAATTGGGTATAATGAAGAGGAGATTAGAACAATGTAATACTGTTATGTAGTATTTTGAATGCATACAATCTCAAGACAGATTACCAAATTAAAAGTATTTTGGTTACATTCTATGTGATCAAGATTTTGCCTGCTTTGGAAATGGATAGCAGTTAAACTATAACAGTGGAAGCTAATTTGTGAAATACTACACACACACACAAAATCAAAAGCCTGAAAAGGAATATTTAAGATTTTCAGGTCTGTTTTTGAAGCAGGGAAAACAAGAATATCTTTATACCATTGCTAGAAGAAGGTGTGAAGATTTAGAAGTCAAACTCACTTTTTTCCTAACCTAAAGCCTTCCTGAAGAATAGAATCATAGAATCATCAAGGTTGGAAAAGACCTCTAGGATCATCAAGTCCAACCGTCAGCCCAACACCCCCAGGCCTCCTAAACCATGTCCCCAAGTGCCACGTCTGCACGGTGTTTGAACCCCCCCAGGGACGGTGACTCCCCCACCTCTCTGGGCAGCCTGTGCCAGGGCCTGACCGCTCTGGCAGGGAAGGCATTTTCCCTCATCTCCAGCCTAAACCTCCCCTGACGCAGCCTGAGGCCGTTCCCTCTCGTCCTATCACTGCTGACTTGGGAGCAGAGACCGACCCCCCCCTCACTCCAGCCCCTCTCAGGCAGCTGCAGAGAGCGAGAAGGGCTCCCCTCAGCCCCCTCTTCTCCAGGCTAAACCCCCCCAGCCCCCTCAGCCGCCCCCCAGCACACTTGTGCTCCAGACCCTGCCCCAGCCCCGCTGCCCTTCTCTGGACACGCTCCAGCCCCTCAAGGCCCTTCTTGTCCCGAGGGGCCCAAACCTGAGCCCAGCATTCGAGGTGGGGCCTCCCCAGGGCCGAGCACAGGGGCCCCATCCCTGCCCGGCTCCTGCTGGCCACACCAGGGCTGACACAAGCCCGGGGGCTGGTGGCCTCCTTGGCCACCTGGGCACAGTGCAGCAGATGTTAAAATGTGCAGCTGAGCCTTTACCACAGTAGAGATTGTAAATTCCTTTAGGACAGGTGAAGGATGGCTTTGGTTTTGCATTACAACTTTTAAGACAGGTTAAGTTCTCTGCTCCTCGACAGACTTTCTCTATGACTTTAAGTCCTTATCTCTTATGCCTCAGTTCCCTATTTCTAAAATAAGGATAATAGCATTTTTCTGCCTCTCAGTAGTTCTGTGTGGATCAATACATTAAGGATGCGAGGCATCCAGATATTGAGGTGACGTGGGCTGTACATCTCCTAGATGGATGGCTGCTGAGTGGAAGCCAAAACCAGAGTTTTCAGAATACCAGAGAGATATTTATTATTCTGGTCCTTAAACAGTGTAGAGCTGCATGAAAAAAATGTGACCTTGAGATTCTATAACTCTTATTTTGATTACCTCAGTGCCCAGAAAAATACAGTAAATTAACCCAGACCCCCTCAATTTTCTGCTTCATTTGGGATTCCCATTAAATGACCACCCACCTGCACTGACCATTACCCTTTTACACTGTTAGTTAAAAGGGAACAAAAAGTATCATCCCCTTAATACAGTCGTGTACCTTGGCCTGAGGTGATGACAGAGATTGTAACATGAAGTGCAATCTGGTGGTACTCTGGGACTATAAAAATCTTAGAGTCCCACACAGGAAATAAATGTCACCTATGCATTAAAGAGTCATTCCTCATATACCAGTGACTCTCGTATACCTTTGCCCCTCAGTTCCCCATGAGCCACAAAAAACCATCAATTTTTAAAAAATTCTTTCTTTTCTTCTATCCCATTCCATCCTCCTGACCCCTCAAGATATTTCAGCAAAGACTACTGCAAATGTAGACAAATGGAACAAAGTTGTGAAAAAATGGGGATGGACATGGTCCTGCTTGATTGAACTTTTTCACTGCACTTCAAAACGTTAAAGCAAGTCTTCCAATATGACCTACCAAACTCAATACATGTCTAATGCAAGGTGAAATGGACAGAACTCTCTCTTAGAGTCAGAGAACTATTAGAGCTGAGTAAGGATTCAGTTCAGGGTCAGAAAGCAGCATTCAGATCATTGTTTCCTAAAAAGATAAAATAGAGGTGGGGATGTAAAAATCCATACCTGGAAATCCAGAAATATGGTTAGAAGCAGCAATCCAGAAAATTATCTGAGAGGACCAGGTGCTAGAAGTTCAAGTTTTTTATTCCTCATTTCAACATGGAGTAGTATTAGGAAGTGTTATTACTTTCCTTATGTTCATTCACAGAACACTGCTAAAATAGCAGAGAGAATTTTTTTTTTCACTGAATGAATGGAAACTATGAACATCGAAGAGAAGTAGGGCACAGCGTATATTTTGATCTTAATTAAACACTTTCCCATCACATCCTCAGGACAAAGTTCATCTGCTGTCACAGGAATATACTGCCAAACAAAAAAGAAAGGGAATGAGTCAAAGTGGCTGAAATCTCAGATAATACAGCATGAATTGTTATTAGATTCATACTCTTCATACAGCAGTTAATGTATTCAGTGTTTATTGATTCACTTGCCCAATGCTTATGCTACACACATAACAAATAAGATGTCAGGGAAAGCAGTAATCATTGTCTGCTATTTATGCATAAGCACTCCAAGAATTCTCACAAAGCCTTAATATAAGATAACTTAAGCACCAACATAATAAATAAAATACGTTATAGTCAGGACTAGCCGGCTTGGCCACTAGAACATTTATAAAACAAAAACATAGAAATTGCACCAGAGGATTACTAAGGTCACAGAATCAAAACCACAAAAATCAACCAATGTACTCCAGTGTGCATTATAATATATTTTCTAATTACATGAGCTCATGCTAATTCTTTTTTGTTGCTTTCCACAGAGTGGATAATGCTCGATTTCCTCCTGAGTTCTTTAGTGATGCTTATTACTATAGTAACCAAATGCTCCATAAAGATTAATTTTCAAAATATTTCTGTGGAATTAAAGCTGTTTGGATGCAGTCCTGGGCAACTGGTTCTCGGTGGTCCTGCTTGAGCAGGGGTTTTGGACCAGATGGCTTCCAGAGGTCCCTTCCAACCTCAACCATTCTGTGATTCTGTGAAGAATACTATTGTCTTTACTTTGTTGAAAGGAAACTGAGGTAAAGGGCGATTAAGGCTACTTTTTTTTCAGATCTCTCTCTCAAAATACCGCTGTATAATCGCAGAATCCCAGACTGGTGGGGGTGGGAAGGGACCTCTGGAGATCACCCCGTCCCACCCCCTGCTTGAGCAGGCACACCCAGAGCAGGGGCACAGGACTGCGTCCAGGCGGGGTGTGAATGTCTCCAGGGTAGGAGACTCCACAACACCAATAATGTTTTGGGCAAATTTACATTTGTCTCCTCAAAGAACAACTCTTTCCATCTTTAGTTTAGTATTTTTACAGACGTGATGCAGAGTTTTTCCTCAACTACCAAAAAGCTGACGGTCTCAAAACTGAACCAGCACTCACAGAGGTGGCAGCTAGGAAACTGTCCTAGCACTACCTGAGGAGTGCTTAGGATTTTCTTGGGGAGAATCTGTCTCCAAGGAGTCCCTAACCCTTTTTAATCATGAAACAATATAGTCAGCTCCATGCTTCATTTGGTAAATCCGTCCAGGAACAGCTTTGGGTTAATTTTGCATCTCACACAGTGCATAAAATAATAGTCCCAAGAAGGTACAAAGGGGAAAGTCTCCATGTCTTATATTCATTTATTGTAATTGTGGTGCATAAATGCACAGAAACTAATTTAGGGTTGCAGAGACAACCACTGTTCTGACAGTTTCTGACTTTTGTGCTTGAATTAAGACACAGGATGCCTATGTTAAAATAGTAAATAAAATTTGCAGCTTTCTAGTGTTTACAGCTAACTGTAAACAAAATTTACATCCAAGCCCAGTATAAGAAATTATACTGACATCCACATGGTTCACAAGTGTGCTTGGTGACTCATTTCCATCACACGACTCTCTGCTAAGTAAGTCAGCAAAGTTACTGATAACCCTAGGGGATATTCATCCTTTACAGGAATCAACAGAAGAGCAGAACAGACACAGTGCATTTCTCCAATATTTGCTGAAAACAGAACTCTTTCCTCAGATGAGGCTTGAAACCACACCGAGGTGTAAGATGCTAACTCACACCCCTGGAAACAAATGTGTTCGCTCCCACACTTGAGTTCTTCTTCATCTATGATCTCCCTTTTCTTGAATCTTCTTGAATGTTTCTTGATACCCTGTTCAGTAGTCAGACCATCCATTCCCATTTTCTCCAGTTTCATTTTCTCTTTCACCCTCCTTGACTGATTATCTTCCCTTCCTCCAGCCAGCTCCTGCTTTTAAATGTCCCTTTTTAGCTCTTCAGGAGATACCAGTCTCCATTCTCTGTCCAACTAGTTAGTCCCCAATCCTAATACTAATCAGTCCCAGATCTTTTATTTTTCTTGCCTGCTCTCCAGTTCTCAGGATGGTCATCCTAACCTGTTGATCGCTAAACCTCAGGCTACAATCCTATTATGGTGCTTTTACCAGATAGTTTTCTCTAGATTAGCATGTCTATATTTTGCATTTACTGTAGGGGAAAAAGGCAGAGATTTTTGTGAGTCTCCTTCCTCCTCCAAACCCCCCCCCCAAAAAATTCAGCACAGAGAAGTAAAAAAAACCACCTAAATCTTCTAAAGTTATAAACACCTGAACACACAGCTTTACAACAGGGAGAGTCAGGAAACTATTGAGTCACTAAAATATAAAACAATACCACTTTTATTAAATGCATTTCTTGATTGGTAAGTGAGCTACACATCTAGGTGCAAACAGTGTACTTACCAAATCTGAAGAGGGTATTATAGTGCATTCCTCATATGACTAAGCCAGTTTCTATCCTGCTCTGTCTCTGCTTTGTGTATCGAAGTGAACTTCTTGTTCAGCCCAAAACACAAGGAGCCAGTGCTAGAACCATACCTTCTACAGCAAAACAAAATGGGGGAAGGTGTTGCTTTTTTCCCTCCAGATTGCTGAATCCCAGATGTAGAAATGCAGCTATTATTTTCAAACCATACCAGCACCAGAATGTCAACCTATCATAGCAATCAGTCACATTTGAATTGGACATCATAGGCTCAGCTGCTGTAAAAGAGAAAAAGGCCAAAGACAAAAAAATGTTTTAAGAGCAGAAAAACATTCTCAGAAACAGATACCTAAAAATTAGAGCCTAATGCAGACTGAAGAAGTTTAATTCACAAGGCATTTATCCCCAGCAGCTCCATAATAACCTGTTCCCCAGTTAGGTTACAACTACTCTAAATTAGGATGGGATTTTGTACCAGCTGAGCTTTAAAGGTAAAAAGAAACTTTTAGGTATGAGCTTTGGCCTAAAGCTTGGCTTCTCTAGGTGGAATTTTATGGGCTGAGGAACTTTGTCTTGCCTGACATCACAGCTAAAATAAAACCAGTTGGTATTACACCAGGTAATTCAGGGACTTTAATAAAACCCTGACAGAGCCAGGCTTCCAGACTAGGGTCAGAGTTACAACCCAGCGGGCTGTGCTGACTTTTTCCAGCTAGGCAAAGCTTTGCAAGTAGCTGGAGCCCAGTATCATGCAACTCCAACCATTTGGTAGGCAGCAAACTACTTCATCAAATTAGTCCCATTGAGTCCAAATCATTAAACAAACCCTCAGAAACAGCAAGGGAGTAGCTATCACTACTTCCACTTTTGTTATTTGTGGCAACAACTACATCCAAATAAGCAGAAAAAGCTCAAGTTTTTCCTGTTTAATTTCATATTTTTTCTTCTAGATCTTTCCAGTAACAACTTAGCTACTATTCAACACCCCGCTTTGGCACAACCATGCCAGCTTCCAGCAGGCCCACATTCACAGTGGAAGCTCCTAGTCCCTACGACATGCTATTTCCCATCTACCAACTTCACTGGGGCATGAAGAGCAATTCTACCTATTTTAACACTTCTCTTCACATAAAGTATAGAGCCAGGTCAGGCAGGCAATGTCTGTGCATACAACCTGGTAGAATTTAGCAACTGAAACAGAAACAGCTGATTAGATCCTCAATATTTTCTCAAAGTGCTGATGACAAACTCACGGATTTGAGTAATAATGCCAGCAGATTAAATAAATGCTGATGACAGTCTAAGAAGTAGGACAAAGTAAAATTGATACCGTTGCAGTGGGAGGAGAGAAATACAGAGTAAAATATTTTTCTGGGTTCTTATACCTCAAACTATGTGGAAAACTTGCCTTATTGACAGTAGAGCCTTTATGGCATCTTTTCTTCCTGCATTGTCACAGGCAAACGAAAGGATGAAGAGGAGGAATAAAAAGAGCTTGCACCTCATAGAAAGATGAGCACAGAAGTAGCTAAAAGGATGCAAATATTTTATTCCTTTACAGAGTTGGGCCTACAGTGTTGGCTGAAATGTCTTTCTTCCAGGCTAACTGACTGTCTGCTCCATTGCTTATCAGTCCTTTTGCATCGAGGCCACTCCATAAAAACAGTACTTCAGGACTGAAAGTAAGAACTGTCCTAGAAGAAAAGCCTTCAGGCTTGTTCAGTCTTGAAAAAGAAATTAAGCATGGAATTCGTGGCATTATTTAGGACAGCAATAAATATGTGCTGTAAGACCCTATATTATTTTCATTTTTGTTGGACTAGACATGATCATATAAAAATATTACTTCTTTTACTGTGCAAAATTAGAGTCTAAATAAACCCAGGCTAAGCCTGTTTGCTTCCTTGGAATTCCATAGAAATAAGTGGCAGTAGTGCAAAGGCTTGAGTCTTTGCAGGCTTGAGGCTTAAAACTTCTCTAAAAAGACAGAAAGTTTCAAAAAATATATGGAAACTGAGTGCAGTTTCCATTAGTTAAAAATTGTAATGAGTCAGGTTAATCAAGAGAATGTCTTTATATCGTGTTGGTGTTTTGAGATAGACAAACTTTATTATTCCCGTCTTACAGAGTGGACTGAGATACAGAAAGAAGAGCCTATCATCGTACTTGAAATCTGTAGTAGGGTCAAAAATGGAAACAATGGCACTGTTCAAACCACAAGCCTATGCTTCAAACACAGATTGCTGGACAAGAAACATTTTGGTAAAGTGCTAATTGATTATGCAGTGCTGCTGGATGCTGAGTTTAATGTACTAGAGATGTTTGGATACTTTATGCTCTAGATATCAAATCTTTTATAAAATGAATGACCAGGTGTCGACAACCTCATATTTACTGTCTTAGCTATTATGTTTTTTTTCTTGCAGTTTCATACAGTGAAGCTAAGAATAAAAATATATTTCATTTTCTTTCTCCTCTAATGTGCCTTTATAAGTTATTTGATTGTGCAAACACATATGCAGAAATATATATACATGCGAAAAAGAGCTCTGTGGTGTCAGAGAATACTAATGTACCCTGCAGGTTTTTTATTACTACGTTGTGAATTGTACCTAGAACAACCCCCCCCACACCAGCACAGGCTGGGGGGGACCTGTGGAGAGCGGCTCTGCTGAGAGGCCCTGGGGGTGCTGGGGGGCAGCGAGGTGACCCTGAGCCAGCACCGGGCCCTTCGGGCCAAGGGGGCCAGCGGTGTCCTGGGGTGCATGAAAAGGAGCGTGGCCAGCAGGGCGAGGGAGGTTCTCCTCCCCCTCTGCTCTGCCCCAGTGAGGCCACATCTGGGGGGCTGCGTCCAGGTCTGGGCTTCCCAGCTCAAGCAAGACAAGGAACTGCTGGAGAGAGTCCACAGAGAAGCTGTGCCCAGAGAGGCTGTGGGGTCCCTTCCCTGGACACATTCACCCCCCGCCTGGACGCGGCCCTGTGCCCCTGCTCTGGGGGTGCCTGCTCCAGCAGGGGGTGGGAAGGGATGAGCTCCAGAGGGCCCTTCCAGCCCCCACTCGTCTGGGATTCTGTGACCTGATCCTGTTGTTGTGAAGAGTGACAGTAGAAGACATCAGAAGATTCATCAACCCATATGTGTCAGATCTGCTAAAGTTTTATAATGGATTGGGCTTGGCAGAGAGCCTGTTCTTGATTTGCACATGGAGAGGTGAAATATCAGTTCTGATGTTTGGCAGAGAACAAGACCACTCATGGGTAAAGGAAAAGGAAGAAAATGTCCAAAACTGAAGGAGAGAAGACATATATACGCCATTTCTATATTTTGTCCTGTTTAGCTGCTGCACAGAAACATGGATGAAGCAAAAGGATTACCAAGAAAATCCTCTTCCTTCAGGCTAGGGACACAGGGAAAGTATCTTGAAGTCTGCAGCTGAGCAGATATTCCACAGACCTCATTTGCTGCTGAAATGTAGGATGTAGGACCAACACAGCAATTAATTATCTAAGGTCATAAGTGGATCAAAGTGCTTTTAAGAATGGAAAGTAAATATTTAAGTCTTTAGAAGTAAGAGTTTTAAATAGTGAATATATATAAGGATTAGGGAATATATATAAATCCTCCACATATCCTAAGGAGCTTTCCTTGATGCCATGCATAAAATAACTGCCCACTTTATGGTATTTTGCATTATCTGCCAGACACCAACAAGCTCAAGATGCTGAAGTAAATGAAACTTCAGTCGTAGCCTGATAGCAATTCCTCTTTTCCTATGGACAGTCTAAGGGAAGGGTCTCTTCCACAAAGAGCAACCCAAATAATACAGTCCCTGAATTTCAGTCACAGGTATTCAAGTACCCACACTTTGGCTTTGTGGGTCAAACCAGACGGAGACAGAAATGTAGAAGGCACATATGATTTTAAGATAATCTTGTTTTCTGAAGGCTGGGAGATAAAAAGAAAGATGTAGTTAAATCCTAAAATGAGAAATAATTATTCCATTCAAATAATCAAAACAGACGGGTGCAATTTTAATTATTATAACTGGATGCAATTGTGACTAAACTGAGAAGTTGATTATTCACAAAATAATTGTGCCATTCTTCTACAAATAAAATGAAACAAAATGTATTTCATGGTTTGGAAGTTTAGCTAATACTAATAAAATCACTATATTTACTGATGTGAATCTTATTCAATAGTCAAGTGAGTTCCAATCAATTTTCTCTTATAAGGTGCATGTTCGAATTTTAACTGGCAAATTAGAGAGATGACATCTGTTGGCTCTTTTGGGAAATAAGAAATCCCTCTACAAGATCATCAAATTAGTTTTTACCAATTGTATGAAATGATACTAAGTAATACCAGGCTATGTTTTATTTATTCAAAAGTCTGCCTCAGGAATTGATAAGTCAAACCCAGCAAAACAATCCCAAGTGTGATTTTTATGATAATGTCTATTTCAAACCATTGAGTGAATCTGACAATTTTTAATTACTTGGGCACATGTATGACTCACACACAACCTCTGTAACAGATCAGGAGACAGAGCTAGATTTATATCCCAGCTGAACCACAAGAAACTCAGTATCTGGAGGTATAACCTGCCATACTCTGCTCCTCCTTGATGGGAAGCACCAGACTGTGTAGCCATTTCAAATCATCTGATGAGGAAGATCACCACCCATCAGTAAGCAATAATGTAGGGATGAGAAAGCCTCATAGATCTTGCCAGCAAATTTTTGCATCATGTAGTACTGCTTCTAAAACTCTTGAATACTTGACTACAAATAGGTCAAAAACTGGCATCTTCAAAACCTCAGCCAGAATCCTTGACTATCTGAACTAAACAAAACCTTCCACATCTCACATGTAAACATAACATAGTTTACCAAACTAAGTTACGATAAGATATATGACCACATTTATTAAAGTGTATCTATTCCAAAAAACCCCTTAAATTACAAGTTATTTTTGTGTAAAGATGGAATGAAATTTGAGATCTAAGAACTGCCGCTATCAATTACAAATAGAAATGGAACTCCACAAATAAAAACATCTAATCTGAAATAGGTAAATAAACAGTTTTCTAGTGGTGTGACTAAACCACTTGGGGACTGAATAGGATAGACATGTTTTGTGGTCATGTAACTAAAAATTATTTTCTTTTCACACTTTCCATATTTTATACTTCTTAAAATTAACTGTTAATTATTAATAGTAGTTTATTTTAACGCTCATACCAATCTAATGGTTGGGGATTTTTGCAGACTTTTATAAACTTATTTTGGTTAAAACTACTCAGTTTCAGCCTGGACACAAAACTAATTCAGTTGCTCAATGCCCATTTGTAATATAAAAACCAAACCGAACCAGATGAACTAGCCAACCAATAAACCACCCACCCATATTCCTGATAAATTCTTGTGGATTTTTTAAAATAAATGTGGTGTGTTATCTCTCCATGCAGCCAACAGGTAGAGGTAGGTACCTCCAAAGGACAAATCACAGCACAGATTACAGTTGCCATACACAGTGTACACCCTCCGCTTGGGTCAGACCAGCCAAGGATGTCCTGAGAGCGTGCTGTTACAGCCTAACCTCCATGAAAATACAAAATAGGGGGAATCTGTTTCTCTCATATGCTATTTTATAAGTTCACTATGCATTGATCTAAGAACACACATTCAGGCTATTGTTTTTAAGGGTTTGAAACTAACATCTATCCATATCCTTACCAACAGTGCTGGTAGTGGCACCATTTACAACATTTTAAGTCTTCTGCAGTGTGAAATAATAGCTGGGGTTTTTGCAGCGTGTATAAAAAGACAGTATTCCCTAAGGGCTGGTAGGTGAGGAATGTGTGTCTGCAGTCATGCTTCCAAGGGACCCTGAGTACAAATACTGTCCACAGGACTTGGCTCAAAGGGGACAGGGAGAAGGGGAAGGTGTGAGAGAGCTAACTGGTGTAGCAAGAGAAACACTCGATGGACTGTGTGCCTCTTCAAAGGCTTCAGTTAACTTGTTCTACTTCTATTTTATGTCATTCCCACACATAAAAATTATATTCACTGTGAACATAATGAATGCATATTGAGAGCTAAGTATAAATAAACATATAAGTGTTTTCTAAAGATACAGCAAAAATTACACAAACAGTGCAATAACTGGAAAAACAAGAGCTTTAAGAGTAAATTCTGAAATACAATTAATAACAAAACATTTTGCCATTTTCACAAAAATATTGGGCATAGAACACATAACCAGCCTTCCTCAAATAACTTAAATGCCGTTCTGCCAGAATGTTCTAAAGGGGGACGACAAATAAACCACCTTTAAAAGAGCGTTTACCTGGAACAACAGATAATAAGTAGCAGCAAATACTGTCTTCCTGTTACTAAATTATATCACTGTAGCCTAAATTGGTCAAGGAGATGTGACTGCTGAACCATCAATGGCTTGTTTTAAAACATCTAATCTTTGTATATACTTATGAATTCTAATATAGGAAATGAAATCTATATGTTGAACCATTTATTCAATAACCTGTGATATATACTCCATCTATACATGGTGAAATAAATCACAAAACTCCCACTAACTTCAATGAAGAGATATAAATACATGCACGCATATACGTGTGTATAAAACACCTTGTATAGATAGCCAAAGTATTGGTTACAAAATAGACACTTGGTTCAGAGACAGATTTGATATTTTAGTCTTACCCTCCTGCATAAGGCCTAGGAAGTTAAATTTGATGCCACCTTCAGCTGGATTTAGAAAGACTCAAGGAATTGTTCTGGCATAACCCTTAAAGCTTAACTGTGTGTAACAGCTTTGTATTCTTCACTTTGGCAAAAGGTACTTCTGCTTGCATGGATCTAGTGATGCAGCAAAATGTCACTGAGTCTTCTGCTTGTATAAAGATCCAACATTTCAGAGTGAAAATCTGGCTGTGTTGGACTGAGAAGGAGTTTTGCAGTCTATTTAAACAGAGCCAAGCTTTCTTCTTTGCATTTGAAATTTAGGAATGAAGGGAAATTACTATGGCTGGTGGCTAAGTCCTGGCTTGAGGTTAGAGAAAAAAGGAGGTCCTGATAACATTGTCAACTACTTCATAACATTATACAATAGGCAGAGAAGGGACTGGGTCAATCAATAAGAAGATTCATTGTATTAAGATACAGGTTTAAACTCATTTAAGCTCACTTTGTATGGCCCTAGTTACCTCTAGGTGCTCCTCAGTGGCTTCCCAATTATGCCAATTGTCACAAGCCCACTATTCCGAGAAGGTGGGACTCGGGTTCACTCCATGCCTCCATAAATAATGGGTGGTACTACCTGCCATCCTGCTGACTATGCCAATTTGCCATGGATGGAATGATGCATTTGACTCATAAGAAAGAAACCGCAGTACATTTATGGATACAAAACAGTGTTTTAACAAAGTCTGATAGTAAATGCAACAGTGGTTTAACAAGGTTCGATAGCAAGGTACACTTGTTTACTGCACAGGGACAGGATCAGACAAAACTGTTCAGGAGAACCTCCCATTGAAGTTCAGAGGGGACTCCTTTCCATTCTAAAGTCCTTCTCTTGGGTAAGGCTAGGTGCGGCTGGATCCAAACTTAATCCCAGACTTGGTCAATGGTTTATGTTTAAAGGATTATATGTGCACAATCAAAGATACTATATTAGTAAAGCTTACTAAGTTTAGCAAACAGTCACTTAGTGAGGATCTGTTGTGGCAAGGAATCTCTCAATATCAAGAACTAAGGGATCTCTACAGCAGGCAAAACCTTGAAAGACATCCCTACTCAAGGGGAGATCCTGTCATACAGCCCACTGCTGCACAGGAAACACAGGAAAAACAGGAGAACACAAAGGCCTCACTATTTATGGGGGTAAGATGATTGACTCATAGTTGTAGTCACATACCAACAAGAGATTTTATTTTCTTCCAAATTTGGCTTGAGTCAGGCATTGACCAGCACTGTCGTAAGGGGACATTGCTCAAATTAGCCCTTGGATATTGAGTTGTTACCTGTCTCTGGAATCCACTTTGAGCTGGACGCAGCCATCACAACCAGATGCATATAATCCTACAATCATTAAGGTTGGAAAGGACCTCTAGGATCATCAAGTCCAACCACCAACCAAACACGCCCAGGCCTCCTAAACTGTGTCCTGAAGTGCAATGTCTACACATTTTTGAACATCTCCAGGGATGGTGACTCCCCCACCTCTCTGGGCGGCCTGTACCCATGCAGGACCACTATTGCAGTAAAGAAGTTTTCCCTAATATCCAATAAAACGTCTCCCCAGACGCAGCTCGAGACCGTTTCCTCTCATCCTGTCACTGGTGACTTGGGAGCAGAGACCAACCCCCCCCTCACTCCAGCCCCTCTCAGGCAGCTGCAGAGAGCGAGAAGGGCTCCCCTCAGCCCCCTCTGCTCCAGGCTAAACCCCCCCAGCCCCCTCAGCCGCCCCCCAGCACACTTGTGCTCCAGACCCTGCCCCAGCCCCACTGCCCTTCTCTGGACACGCTCCAGCCCCTCCAGGCCCTTCTTGTCCCGAGGGGCCCAAACCTGAGCCCAGCATTCGAGGTGGGGCCTCCCCAGGACCGAGCACAGGGGCCCCATCCCTGCCCGGCCCCTGCTGGCCACACCAGTGCTGACACAAGCCCGGGGGCTGGTGGCCTCCTTGGCCACCCGGGCACTGCTGGCTCATGCCCAGCCGGCTGTCAGCCAGCACCCCCAGGGCCTTCTCTGCCGGGCAATTCCCAGCCCCTCTGCCCCAGGCCTGCGGTGTTGCCTGGGGTTGGTGTGACCCAAGGGTAGGACCGGCACTCGGCCTTGTTGAAACTAATACAGTTGACCTCGGACCATCGATCCAGCCTGTCCAGGTCCCTCTGCAGAGCCTTCCTGCCCTCGAGCAGATCAACGCTCCTGCCCAACTTAGTCTCATCTGCAAATTTACTGAGGGTGCACTCAACCCCCTTGTCAAGATCAAGGATAAAGATATTAAACAAGACTGGCCCCAACACTGAGCCCTGGGGAGCCCCACTTGTGACCAGCTGCCAACTGGATCTAGCTCCATTCACCACAACTCTCTGGGCTTGGCGATCCAGCCAGTTTTTCACCCAGCAAAGAGTACACCTGTTTAATCACTGCATCCAGTACAACTGCCACTGGTGGATATTGCTTGAGCAGGGCTAGGGGAGATAAAGGTCCTTTTGGGGCAGGAGGAAGCACACCGTCACAGCCTGGCACTACAGAGATCTAGGAAATGTGCATGGTCCCTACCATGGCTTACTGGGGGAGAGAAATATCAGTAAGTTATTCTTTCAACAAGTGTCATAAGAAGAATATAAATCAAAGAGAAACCAAAGTGTCTTCAAGGGGTAGAAGTGTTGAGTGTTCTGAGGACATATGAAAACCAATCCTATTGTAAGGTATTTCACAGGACTCTCCATCAGTTTATATTTCCTCTTCCATAGCCACAGTATCATAAGACTCCTGTAATTCTTTATTTTCTTGCCATTGAGGGACATGGAGCTCACTGTGCAATTTTTAGCAGATTTTTGAAGATGTCTGTCTGTCTAGTGGGACACATACGTCACATACGTACCTAAAGAGATTTTTTCAGAAGTATCTGCAACTTTCTGTATGACTTGATAGAAGGAATAATATTAAAGTACTAGACAAACATGGACACCTCTCTGCTTTTGGTCGTTACTTTCTGTATCCCTATTTGTATCTTCAGGCACACAAACATGTTGACAGTTCTGATCCTTTGATTCACTCTGATTTTTAGTTCACCCAGACCAACCAGAGCATGAATTGCATGGCATAAACAGTGCTGTCCTGCTTAACCTGGGATGTAGAACTTACAAGTTGTATTGCTTCCTGGCCCAAAAGAAAAAACCCCAGAAACAAAACAAAACAAAGATTATCTTCAAAGTATAATACATCATTATTTTGTAATTATATAATATGCCATACTAAATGCAAGCAGTGTTAAAGATGAACTGCTTTGGAATGAGTCATTCAAGCCCTGTGACTTTAAGAATCAGCCCTAAAAATTTTCTTGCAAGCAAGAATACTATCAGATTTGTTCTGCCTTCCATTTTCCAAATAAATAGCTGTGAAACCCTTACTTCCCCAACTCCAGTAAAAAACCCCATGTCCTAGACCAACTCAAGTGCACATCTATGTAGCTAAGCTGCACAGCAATTTTGCTGTTGGCCCTGTGAGAATAGGTATGGGTTTCTTTCCAAGTAACTAGTATAGCAATACAGGGAAGAAAAAACCAAAGGTAACCTTGTACTGCTTCTATCTATGCCAGCAGTGGGAGGTGGTTTTTTTGCTTTTTGTTTGTTCATTTGTTTTTTCTTACAGAGGGTGGACAACATAAAAATAATTTTTTTAAAAAAAAACCAGCCACATAAAGTGTTGATTCCATCTTGCCAATACATCAGCTAGTGGAGCTAAGCCAACCTGAGTAAACATGTAAGAAGAATTAAGCCATGCCAAGTAAACAGCTGGCACAGTTTCCTATCCTCCAGAGCAAGGATGAAGCAAGAACCAAGTTTGTGAACTCCTGAAGTTCACAATTTGGATGCAGCTCTGCTTGCTAGGCAGCAAAACTGTGCATAGCCCCTCAGCAAAGACTAAAATTACTTCCATTAGCTGCCCCTGTAGTTTGATTAGCAGTATTTAAAAGCATTTTGTACTTTTACAACCCAGTAGGCAATACCATCTTAGAGAAAGAATATGCATTATGTTGTCAAATCAAGATAAAATTGATACATAAACACCAGAAGATTATTGCGTGTTTCCAATACTCTGTAATCTTACATTGTAAAGACTAGAGACCATGCAATGTACTGTGTTGGTAAATAATAGCTCTGAAATATGAAATGCTTCAGTCTTAGGAAAGCTCGGGTCTGAGCCTAAGAAAACCACCTCACATATACTTGCACCTGCATTCAGAGGGTGAGACTGAAGTTTCCCTATACATCAAAAACACCAAGTTTTGCACTAAAATGTCAAGGTCCCCAGTGAGAGGTCAGACTGAAGGGTTAATTACAGCACAATGTGTTATTACCCATGGCAAGAGGAAAGTAGGACCGTGTGTCACCCTGCACAACACCAGCCCCTGCTTTCAGACTGGCCCAGTTTCAGTCAGAGATGCTAGTGATGCAAATTAATGAGATGAACGAGCTGGCTAATGTAAATGAGTTGGCTTATTTGTCAGTATGATTCCCTCATAAGATTAAAAGGTCTCGTCCCTACTAAAGGCAGAAACTTTATAACAAGATACAGAAAGTGCATGAGATCCCTTTTATTTTAATGTAATACTCCTTTAATTCAAAATGAAGGATTCAGTTGATACGCACATATTTCAGCTATTGATGTGCTGTTGAACATTATCTCTTGCTGTTGTTCATTTCTTCTTTTGTTGTGCAAAGAATACATCCCGCATATCTGCCTAACCCTGCTCACCTTTCTAGTATTTCTTCTCTTTTTTCTTTTCTTTTCTTTTTTTTTTTAATTCTATCACATATATTTATAGTGATTAGTCAAAAAAAATTAGAATTTTTCTTACTTTTTTTTCCCCATCCAAAGCTTTCATTTGCTCTCATATCACTCTGTTTCCTTTCTTGCATTAACATCAAACAGTTTGTCTGTGAAGACAGTCACTCTTCAAAATCACTTGGAGTAATTTCAATTTCACACTGATCATGCAGATCTGAAACCTCTCCAAGCAGAGATTTTCATCATGAGAGAAAATTTGGTCTTCTCTTGGGGTTGTTGGTATTTCAGCTCTGTCTCTTGTTAGCTCTTGGAATAGATGTGTCATGAGAGCTTACCTACAAAATTGAATTGATTGCAACAATGATTCAGGATTAAACAAGATTATCATATTTCTTTCCAAGGAACATTTGTGCTGCATCTTTTCCCCTTTTTCTTTTTTTCCTTTTTTCATTTTGAAACATGGCCATTTTGGACAGTATAAAATCTGGTATTGTCCCACCTTCTTACTGCTTCTTTTGATCCTCTTCTTACGTTGTTTTTATGTTAATTAATTAAGTTGTAGTTGCACCTGGAGTCCTCAGCCAAGACCAGAGAAGCCGTGATGACAGGCACTGCACAGACTGGGAAGACTATCCCCACAGCTCTCCAATACAAAAGCAAAGGCACAGAAAACGGAGCAGAAAGACAAAATGCGTTTCTTATGACCTACGAATGTGTCCCAGTGCTTCTGGATTTTCCAGCCACGCTCTCTCTGTTTATGTCCTCTGCAGTATTATTGGCTATGCACAGATTTGCAACTGTCCTCTGTAGGCTGTGAGATTGTTGATACTGATGAAACCTGGTTTTTTTTGCATGTTTGGAAGCCACCATACAAATATAAATGATTAATTAGCCACAGAGCACCTTAACTAAGGAAACTAAATGTTATCATAAGAAAATATATACTCCTTTTAACTAGCTTTATAAAGCTAGCTCAAACCAGTTAAATATGTTGAACATGAAGGCATTCTTCACAGATTATTCCTTCAGAGTATTAAATGCTTTATGTGTTATATTCATATATTCAATGTTTCTTCAGATTTCACAAAAGTATTTGTGTTTAAACAGTTTGGACATGTGTTTGAAAGGGGACATGTTAGATGCTATGATACTAAATGATCTGAAAAAGACACTGATAATTACATCACCAGAAAGATGGATTTCCAGAATGATCTTAATGTTACTTTAAAAAAAGAAGTGGATCCTGGAGAGAATGTATGAATATTAATCTCTTAAAATTTTTTCAAGAAAGATTAAAGGTAAACAGTATATCAATATATTCTACTTATTATGGCTTTAAATCTGGCACAGGTGAAGTTCAAAAGCCTGGACATTTATTCAAGCTTATCCAATTTAATTAAGTCTTACCTTCTCTTTCATACAACTCCATATTTCAAGGGAAATCTTCAGTCTCTATTATATTCAAAAAAAACGGCTCTGGTAAGTCTCTATTTTACTCTTTTTTGTGGGATTTTTTTTTGGGGGGGGGAACACAGATTTGCTCAAAAATAAAGTTTGTATTATGTGCAAAAGGAAATGTGCATTATGTTCAGTTCTTATTTGGCATTTTGATAGTACTGTCTGGAAACAGAGGAAATACTGAAAAAGTCTGTAATCCTCTGGGAGATAGATAAATGCAGATGGCATGTAAAGGTATCTGAATTCATGTAGCTAAGAATCACAGGGGATGAGGCACACTCCTGGGTCCAGATGATGTGCAACCTAGCAAGCCTCGTACTCTTGAACAAGAAACGGTCCTATGGGTCAGCATACCTTCAGTACATGACTTTTTCAGGTAATGAGTGTTTATCTATCTTCAGGCAAGAATCAGATATCTCCTCATCAGATCACAACCTCAGGGAGACTTTAGGTGTTTGGAGAATAAATTAGGAAGACTGCCACCGATTCGGTTTCTAATCTTGTAAATTAGAGATTATCCTGTGGATCAATATAAGTATATTCAAAACTACAGGCTGAAGGTGATGATCAAAAATTGCAGCAAGAGAAATTCCAATTAGGTATTAAAGAAAGCATTTTCACCATGAGGATATTCAAACATTGGAACAAGTTGTAAAAATAAGTTGTGGAATCTGTATCCCTGCAGAAATTCAAGGACCAGGCCCTCAATAATTGGTCTAATTTAAAAGTTAGATGCAACTTCAGTGGCCTGGTCCCAGGAGGCAGGTCTCAATGACCTCCAGAGGTCCCTTCCAGGCTGCATGACTCAGTATTTGAAGCCAAGTTTATTCTTCAGCTCTTGCTCTTACACAGAAAAGAAAATTGTCTCAATTTTCTTTAACAGCTCAGAACTTGGTGCGCTCAGCCAGGATGTAGAATATATGCCTGATCTAGTCTTTCCCTGTGAGGATTCAAAACCACATCTTTCTCCAGAAGAATGCATTAACCACCAGACTACAGCTGCTCCAGGGTGAAAAGCAGTAAGGAAAGCCTCGACCCCTTCCTTTTGGGTCTGTTTAATTTCATTTCAAACTTACTGAGGGCGCACTCAGTCCCCTTGTCAAGATCATTGATAAAGATATTAAACAAGACTGGCCCAAAACTGAGCCCTGGGGAGCCCCGCTTGTGACCAGCCGCCAACTGGATTTAGCTCCACTCACCACAACTCTCCAGGCTCGGCCACCCAGCCAGTTTTCACCCAGCCAAGGGTACACCCATCCAAGCCACGAGCTGCCAGCTTCTCTAGGAGGGGGCTGTGGGAGACAGGGTCAAAGGCTTTGCTGAAGTCCAGGCAGACACATCCACAGCCTTTCCCTCACCCACCAGGCGGGTCACCCTGTCACAGAAGGAGATCAGGCTGGTCAGGCAGGACCTGCCTTTCATGAAGCCACGCTGGCTGGGCCTGATCCCCTGGCTGTCCTGCACGTGCCTGGTGACTGCAATAAGGATGAACCGCTCCATAACCTTCCCTGGTACCGAGGTCAGGCTGACAGGCCTGTAGTTCCCTGGATGTACATATCTAGCTTAAATCTTCAGAAAATTTCTTACATCTCTGTTGTATTTTTAATGACATATGGCTAATTTCAGCCTCAGACATAGTATATGAATAACGCAGAACCTTACATTTCCTGTTATCCCTTATTTAGAATATCTGCCTACCAATATCTGTAACAGTATAATTTGTTAATATATATGCTCTTCTTTCCTCCGTATGACCAGAATAATATTCCAGTAATAACTGTAACAAACAATCGATCTTTAGATGGCATCTCAGTATTATCTGATGTCCAGTTGAGAGACTGTTATACTACTGAATAGTGTGGTGAACAGGAAAATATTTTTATATGTATTTGTAATATACAACATGAAATATTTATCTTCCTAATCTTTAAAGGTTAAAGAAGAATAGATGCAATCAGGAAGAGAAAAGCTATATCAACTTGGACTGCAGACTGAGACATATTTGTCCTATAAAAAACGCAGAAAACATACTAGGAAACATACGTTGCTTCCAAGGGGTAAAGCATCTCTTTAAATGCTGGCGTAGAGATCTTTTCTTTTTAATTTTCACACTCCTCTCATCTTTTAGAAAATATTGCACAAGGAAATGCTGGACTAACTTAAAAAAGCATTGCAGTAGTGCTAATCCTGGCCTCCTTAGCTGTGGAAATGCTTGAAAAAGCTAAACTCTTCTCACAAGATGAAACATACTTTACTCATCTATGCGCTCATCAAGCTTAATTTATCCTTCAGTGGAAGAGTTGATACAAAGTTCATTTTCATCTCAAAACAAGCTTGACAGTCAGGAAGAACCACAATTTTCTTTTTTTTAATTCTCCTTCTTCTTATTTAAGATAAGGCATTTATTTTTGAGATAATAGCAGCCGCTGCATTCCCACAGTACACAAGAATAGCCAAAACTTTTAACAAGAGGACAAATCAACACCTTCTTCATCATGCTGCCCATGAGCACAGCACAAGGAAGCTCTCCTCTTTAGAGCCTCTTATTATTTTCAATATGTTATTTGCTACTCCTCATTGTACAGCAACTTTGTTAACGGATGTAGTTTCACCAAATCACTTTGCATACGTTTATAATCTATTTCCATTTCTTTCCATAAAAGCAAGCCCTCATGTGGCTCATGTCTAAAAACCCATCTGTAAGAATATGGGGTTTTCTTTCCATTTTTTTTCACCCAGAGAATTCAGATTTTCTGTGCACTCCTTTTCTCCAACGAAAAGCTGAGCAGAACAATCCGTAGTCCTCAAGGCTGAATCCTGTTTCATTGCTATGACAAGTGTAAGATTTTCATGTTTAGGTAGAAGGGGAACAGAAAACAGCCAAAAGAGGTCTTTTTGTGGTCAAAAGTATGAGCTACAAATTGCAGGAGAATTCAAGGAATGACTGTTTAATGGAAACTTAAAGCTGTAATAGCAGGTCATAGAACTTATTTCAGCATAACTAGAATTTTGTTGTCACACAAAATTGCACAGACAATTATGACACCATCAGGGAAGTGGTGTTGTCAGAGTCGGTCTGAAAATTCAGTCCTCAGTGGTTTTTACTTTTCCATTCATGTTAGAGTAATTGATTTTTTTTTTTCTCCTATTGGCTTTTCTCTAGTGACTTATTTATTAGGTAAACAAGATTCCTACCCTTTTAATTTTTTTCTTAATTGCCTGTGATTATTAGAGAGCCACTCATTTTCAGTCACTATTTTGGCACTCTCTCAGCTAAAGATATGGTTAACTCACTTCATATTACAGTAATTTTACACACATCAGAAATATCAATAAAATGAAAACAGGCAGTTATAAGCTTCTGTCTGTTTTATCACATGCTCTGCGAAAGGTGTTCTTCTCTGTAAGAGCTGGAAACTGATAAGTTGCTGACATTTAAAGAGGAGGCTGTGTGGTCTGGGAGCGATGTACTTTCAAATTAAAAATGTTGGTAACAGAGACCTCTGAAACTATACAAGGAGTTTTTTATGTGTTCACAGATTGTCAGTCACCATTAGAAAAAAATCTGAATACATCTAAAACTATCTAAATTCACCAGATAATTCCATTAAAATATCATCGAAAGCATCCATTCTCTCTTCAAGCCAGCAAAGCTGATACAAAATTTTCAAACTTAAACATCCTATCTCAGGTAATTTATAAGTCTTTATAAGCACCATTCCTTGAAATTAAATTTCAGATAGTTTTCATGGTCAAATGACCTGCAAAAGTCAGAGGCAGGAGCTGCGAGATGTAGAAGAGTTATCGGAAGAGTATAAAAGGCTAAGGGGAGTCAGAGGATTTGGGGCTAATGGAGTTAAGGGGCACATTGCTGGGAAGCAGGGTTTTGACTGCTGTACCCTTCTCTTTGCATTACGTGCCCACATGTGTAACTGCAACGGTGTTGGACCAGGGAGTTTTACACTGTTCATCCTCATGAAAATACCACCTGCATGAACTGCATCTCAGAGAGCTCCTTAATGCCCTCGGCAATCCTTGACACTGGTGATGAGTTATGACCCAAAGCACTGGAGCCTTGGTGAAGTCTTCATAAGTCCTCTTCAGGCATCAGACACACCCAGATCCTGGCCATAAACACAACTAATTTAAACTGGCACAGCCCAAGAAATAAAATAATTAAAAAAAAAGAAAAAAGAAATAAAATCAGAATTATTCTAGATGGGAGTGGATTTAATCTGAGAGCACACTGGTGTCTCCCAGACATTCTGTTTCTAAACTGTGACATTTTACTCCCTTCATCACAAATGAATTAAGAGTCAGCACTGTACACGGGAAATTAAAAGCAGCAACCCTGAGAAGGGATTCCTCTGTGAACTTTTCCTGCCAACACACAACCGCAACCCGAACACCACTAGTGGTGCTAGACAGCAATATCAGAGCCTGGATAGATAAACTGGTAGATCAAACTGAAACCAAAAAGTTGAAGCTAAAGAGAGTCGGAATCACTATTTAACTGGCGGAGGCCTTCCGCAGTTTGAAGATTCAACCACAGAACTGATATTGATTCCTTAAAATGAATACCAGTAATAAAAAATAAAATTAAAAAAAGTGTACAAGTAATCAGACAAGATAGGAAGCGGGGGTGGAGCAGATGGGGGATAGGGTGGAAAGAGACCATCTTGAGCAAGAACAAGCAGTTCTGAGGAAGGGGAATGCTAAATTATACATCTTCAGCTAGTCTGTGATGTCTGATAGATGTTTCCTGGGAGTTATGTAACACGGTAATTGCTGTTATTTTTTTCATACCACGCTGATTTTATTAAGCCATTCAGCAAATGCTAATTTCAGAGTATCTTTTCCAATTAGTCACGACATTTCATGGGTATCTCTGCTAGTGAGCGGATGCTTCAACCTTTGCTCCTACTGAGCAATGTTTTTACCCCCTCAAATAATGCCTTGTACTTCTCAGGGTAAAGATGGTTGAATCTGCCCTCGACATTTTGCCATATACAAGTCATTTCCTTAGTCTTAGAGTCAATGGAAAAAAAGATGAGTCTTGTATAAGAGCCTCTCCACAGTCAGTAGGAAAATTGTATCTCAATCTAAATTTTGATAGGTGTAACAAACATTTTTGTTCAAAAAATAAGATGTTTTCAGCGAAAGGGAGATAAGAAATTAGTACTTTTCCACTTTAACTACTTTATACGTGGCTGTTTCCCATATGCGGATTTTCTTCTGAAAACTGAAAAAAATCCTTGAGAATTCTCACTACCAAAAAAAACCCCAAACCCCTTTTTTGTCAAACTGTGGAAAACAAAATCTTTTTAAAAAGAAATGTTCATTAGAACATTTTCAAACAACACTATTAAGTATGATAACAGTATGCTATTCAATCTGTTTTGCAGGTAGATACTGCACTGAAGAATGATGATTTATCTGGCACAAGGAAAATGTCCGTATGTTTTAACAATTCCTAGTTTATTTAATTCAACAATAAACACTATTTTTTTTATTCTACCTTTATGATACACGATATTGTGGAAATGGTATTTTATGATGCTTCACTTTCTGTTGCCTGTAACGTAACAGGTCTCAATTTCTCTGTCTGTAAAACAGAGACAATAATTGTGCTTATTTTTTTTCCACACTTTTTCCCCCCTTTTTAAAAATAAAATTCCACTGATGAGAAGTGTTGTATGAGAATCAAAGTTCTTACCCCTGAAACTTTTCCAGTATAGTTGTAATTTAGATTAAAAAAAAAAAATCATTATGAGTGTTTGCAATTATTGCAGGACAGGCTTATTTTCACAAGCACATTGAACACATGAAATATCAGGGACTTGAAGTACATCTTCCTGCATAACATCCCTCAGCATAAGTTCCAGCAGTTTATAAGACAAATCTTATGCCTTCATTACTACAGTCTTGTTCCTTGTCACATCACAAGAATGACCTGACACAGAAACTTGTATTGCTAAGGGACAGAAAGTCAGGTGGTCACCTTTACACAGAAGTTGTTAACTATGTGTTTGCGTTGATGTTCTGCCTTGAGGTTTCTTGGAAGTCTGCACAATAAAATATACAAAGACTTGGAGTTTGATCATTGTCTCCTTCAAAAAGTTTAACACATGTTTTCCTGAGTAAAAACTTCTGCTCATTTTCCCCTCCTTTTTCAGTTGAAAGATGGCAATTCTGAATAATTTTCCAATTATTTTAATAAGAAGTAGTAATTTATTTTCACAGGGTAACAAAATGTTCTAAAAAAATCTTTTGCGATAAAATTCCGTAGAAAAAGCTGTCCAATTTTACACTTATCTGATTTCTTGGGGCTCAGGACAGACAGAAAGCTAATTGCTTTTGTTTCACACCTCATTCACAAGACAGGAAAGACAATGCTTACTTAATCAGCTGCTACTTGATACTCTCATCTTTTAGTTTATTGGCCCTTCCTGTATTTATCCTGCCCTAGTCAACTCCAGCTTCAAAAACGTTATTATTCATTTCTTCCTGAACCTTCTAGGGTGCTCATCACTATAGAAACTGAGTACCTCATAAACATTAATTAAGTTACCCTTGCTGAGAGGCAATAATATCTCTATTCTATCAGCAGGCAGCAAAAGCACAAAAAGATTAAAATCAAATATATACATGAATTGAGAGTGTCCAGCCTGAAATACCTAGAATGGGGGTGGGTTTGGGGGTCCTTACATCATGTTTTGTTGCAAGCACAGTACTCAGTGACTTTGCCTGCTACTGCAGGAGCTCAGACTCCTGCCAGTCATCACCTAGGGTCTCAAGGTGAGAGACTGGGAAGAGAGGGACACTCAATTAATGACCATTTGTGAAAAGTTTGGTTTCAGTGACTTTCTGGGTATCACACAAATTGAAAGCAGAGGTTGAAATATAATTAACTCCCTAGAGCAGCATGCAGCTACCTCACCATGAGCCTACCTCCTCTTTCTGCAATTCTTTGGCTTGCTCAGTACAGTTTCTCAAAGAAAGTGAGTATGAAGTCTGACAGCCAGCCTCCTCTACTATACAGCCATGATATATCCCAGAAGTCCATCATACATGTGGAATAAGACAGGAGCTTGTGCAAAAAAAAACTGGCCATGCTTAAGTAATTAAAGCTTACTTAATAAGTAAATAGTCTAGACCACGAAGGGAACAGAAACTGGGCCGTGCAGGTAGCAGATAATCAGACATCTTTACGTTTTGCCTAATTTTGCGATGTTATGGATGTGCTGCTGGCTATGTGTTTTACGCGTACATTTGCGCATTGCAATTTCCTCCTCGGCAGTCACTAATCACACTGCATTTCCCTAAGAACCGTTACTCAGCTGGCAGGCTTTGGTTTTCTTCCATTTGCCCATTTACTTTCTTTGAACAATATTTAGCTTGAGAAGTTGACAGTGTGGACACCTATGAGTAAATCATCCTAAAATACCTTCACGACCAATAGTGAGAAAATAGACATTTTTGAGGGCTCAGTTAATCTCACATTATTTCATGATTATATGTTAGGACGTAATGAACTGGAGCTCAGCTGTACCTAGCGGTGTCATCTTTGACTGCAAGATTTACACTTCCACATTAGGCCAGATGAATGTGTGTGATTTTCAATCTTTGGAAGAATAAATCTGAAAACATAGCAATCCTGTATGCCCTGCATCCACATTCTTCAAATTGAGATTGTGTGAGTATTTAGATAAACCAAGTAATTACAGGCACATCAGCCTGACACTGGTTCTGAGGAAAATAATGGTTGACACAGGATATAGCAGATAAAGACCTAAAGGAAGGCAACATAATTTGCATTTTCTTATGAAAGCAGATCCTATCAAGCTAATTTGATACCTTCCTTCATGAAATTGCACATTCGGTAGATGGTAAAAGTTTGCGGTGTCAGTTTTGCATACTGAGCTTTCTACAAGGCATTTTTCATGGGATAACCTACCATTCGGGTTAAAAAAAATAAATAAACCAGAATAATCTCTAACTCACACAAAGAATATTTAACATGTTGAAAACAGCTAGCCAATAGCCTGCCTCTGTACTGAAATGCAACTGTGCGTGAAGAACCAGCACTGCAAAGATGTGCTCCAGTAGAAAGCTGCTCCTGTTTCCATTACCCTTACTTACTTCCTCAGAGCCCACATGAGCATCTCTACAAAAGCTGTGCTTTGTAAACCTTCTCTGGAAGCCATTTGAGTTAATGCCACCTGTGACATATTGCAATGCTCTATTTACACGGTGAAGGGAACACGGCTCACAATGGGCTGTGGTCCTCAGAGATACCTACTGGTCACAGGCACAGCAGGACCGAGGGTGGTGGGTTTGGCTCCGGGCAGTGCAGAGAAAACCCAATCTGCAGGGAGAATGATGGTGGTTTTGTTTACCCAGAGCAAAGCAATGCATTTTTTTCCTACATCATATGGAACAGAATTGGTCCAGGTGATTTTTTTTGTTTTAAGCTGGTTCATAAATACACGGTGTAGAAAGTGTCAGTCCTAAAGGCTATACTTTGGCAAAATGTCCTGCACCCAAAAAGTGGGTCTTTTAAAGGCATATATTAGGTAACTGTTCCTGGTGAATCCCGCCTATAATACTGCAAATGAAGAACGCAGTAAACCATCATGTTGTTTAGGTAATAACTTATAAAGTATCAGGTAATAGCTTATAAAACTGTAGAGGTTAAGTCCTGATGTCAGTGTGGCTATTCTGACTTAAATCAGATGAGGATCTGCTTAATGGAAAAAAATCACTGATTCTCTTCAAAACAGAACTAGCTGGAAATACATTGCTAACTTTCTCTTCTGCAGAAATTCTTTTTCCATAGAAAACTTTATTTCATTTAATAATTGACAGCAGGAAGATCAGTTGCTCACTGTAATCCTTCAATGCCTCAGTATAGATTTTTCTTACTAAGAGTGGAAATAGATTTGGTATTTTGCGAAACCATAGTTATTGGATTTTTTTCCGAAAAAATGAAATGCTCAGAAAATATTTATGAAATAATGTAATAAATATTTTCCCCTCAAAGTAACTACTGCCAGTTTCCTAGCTTGCTTGAAAAGGATGCAGTTCAAAGGAAGTAATTTTTTTTAAATGTTTGTCTTTCTTTTTTTATATATTTATTTTAAGGTGGAACTGACAGGAGAGAGACAATTTTTCTTAAGGATACAGTATCAAAATAAAGAGGTTTACTCTCAGTTATAGTACTGCCCTTCCTACTAGGAAGATATGGAGCACAAAAATCTTTCAAGCCTTGGATTTGTTCTATAAACTAAAACCTTCACTAGTAACCCCACAAATCTTATTGCAGAATTATTCTTCCTTTCTATGGCAGTGGTGTTGATATGGCACATCATTTGAATATTACCTTATTTCCTGTCCTCCTCCAGATAAATGGATATCCAGTCTTTGCCTATTATGGGCCAGAGATTGTTTGTTAGAGAGAGACCAGACCTGCCAATGGACATCACAAGTCCTCACTAACTTTCATGGAAACACAGAGTGGCAAGAGGCTCCTCAGTTTGCTCTGAAATGTTGTAAAATACAGAAATCTGACTGTTCCCAGGCTTCGTTTTCTCTACCCATCTGCACATTGCCCCTACTTGATATTTAACTCTGTTAATGTCAAGGTGTTCAGTGTTTCAGGAGTTGTTCTTAAATACTCTAACTTTAACATGGACACACAGTAGCAAAATTGTTCTCCAATTTCCTCTGTAGTTTTATGGTCACAGACAGCCCTGTGCCTTGCAATTGTGGCATGCTTGTGAGAGTAGGTTTAAACACCTGCAGCGAGGCCTCTGAATAAAACCAGAAATCTTGGTGAATTCACAGTGCAATAATAAAAAGAGGACAGCTGTAGTTAACATTAAACCCTCAGCCATCGATTATTGATGTATGTACTCCTTGTGCTTGCATAAGATAGTTTGTAAGGATCTTATTATTTAGAATTCTTGGTAAAACTTCAAATAAATATAGTTTCCTGCAGTTTGAATACCTTAGAAGTTCACCAGAAACTTTAGGTTGTTTAATGATAGGGTCTTTTTTTAACTTATCTGAACTCACTGACTCAAATAGCCTGCTGCTAAAACCAAAGCTGTCTAAATATGGGACCATGTTCTGCTCCAACTTGCATCAAGAGATGTCTCACAAATCTGCAGAGATGTACATGTTTTATCTATACAGTTTTGTGTACATTTTTTTTAAAATTAGTAATCTGGGTCCGATGCTGCATTAGTCTAGTTAAATATACCAATGACACCAAGCTGAGTGGGGGAGGAGGCACTCCAGAAGGGAGAGCTGCTCTGCAGGGAGATCTGGATAGGCTGGAGGAGTGGGCCAGCAAGAACCTTATGGAGTTTAACAAAGACAAGTGTAAGGTCATGCACCTGGGAAAACATAATCCGGGAGTGCAGCACAGACTGGGATCCACCTGGCTGGAGAGCAGCTCTGTGGAAAGGGACCTGGGGGTCCTGGTGGGCGGGAAGCTCAACAGGAGCGAACAGTGGCTGCTGTGGCCAAGAAGGCCAACAGGGTGCTGGGTTGCATCAAAAAGGGCATCGCCAGCAGAGATAGAGAAGTCATTACCCCGCTCTACTCAGCGCTTGTCAGGCCACACCTGGAGCGCTGTGTGCAGTTCTGGTCCCTGCTCTACAAAAAGGATGTGGCCAGGCTGGAAGGGGTCCAGAGAAGGGCCACCAAGATGATCAGAGGACTGGGAAGCTGCCATACGAGGACAGGCTGGGAGAGCTGGGTTTGTTCAGCCTTGAGAAAAGGAGGCTCAGAGGGGATCTCATCCCCATGTACCAGTACTTAAGGGGCAGCTACAGAGAAGATGGAGACTCCCTTTTTACACGGAGTCCCATGGAGAGGACAAGGGGGATGGACACAAGTTGCTCTTGGGGAGATTCCGACTGGACACGAGAGGGACATTTTTCACAGTGAGGACAGTCACCGTTGGAATAATCTCCCCAGGGAAGGGGTTGACTCGGCCACGTTGGGCACCTTTGAGAGTCGTCTGGACAGGGAGCTGGGCCGTCTTGTCTAGACTGTGCTCTTCCTAGAAAGGTTAGAATAGGTGATGCCTGAGGTCCCTTCCCACCTGGGATTCTGGGATTCTGTGAATACCGGTGGTTAGCCCTTTCCCCTGGAGAGGGGTTCAACAGCAGGGCTAAGTCATTTCTCAAGTTGTTTTAGATATGGAGAATTGAAAAGGCATAAGACTTATGGAGTTGGTGATCTCTTTAAAGACAGTCATTGAATATGTCACCAGAAAAAAAGGCAGGGCAAGGGTTTCAAGCATGCTCTGCACCCCAGGGATCCCTGCCACGGTGCAAAACAGTCCTTCAGCTACTCCTACCCAACAGCTTCCCACCTCCTTACTCTGGTGCTACTTTGGCTTCTTCCATAATATGGATTAGTCACTAGGTTACTTAAACTTATAGCACAGTTCTCTGCCCAGTGAGAGCAAGCAGCCAAGCTCCAGAGGCCAAGCATTCCTAGAGCTGCCTGTGAAAGATGCTAAAGGAAAACCTGGGCTAGCATTTTAATTTTTATATGAAAAAAGAGATCCATTAAAACTTCAACAGGATTCCAAAAAGGTAGTGAGCTGCCATTGATTGGTATTAAATTGGTTAAAGTAAAGAAAGAAATATTCCCTTCTTTAAAATAAAAAAAACCAAAAAAAAAGTAAAAGACAGACCCCACTGCTCGTGAAAAAGAAGTCCTTGCCAGCGCAAATTTAAATCTGGGTCAAATCACTATTGTCAGAGAAAATAGATGTATGAGAAAAGATCTTTATTCAGTATCAGCATATTATAAGCTAAGCTAATGTATGACTGAAGGGCCATTGCGACAAAATAATTATAGGCAATTTATGCTAGAGAGAGGGTATTTTGAATTTTCTCCTGTTTAATTTGTATACATAAGGGATATAAAGTCACTTTAATGTTACTGCACAGGACAAGAACCCACAGTTATGAAGCATTTATATTACAAAATGATACACGGTTTCTTAACAGAACCTCAAGCAAAGATAATTAGAATAAAGGAAGTTTGTGACGATTTCAAATAAGATTAATATAATCTCCTGATAAAATTCTTCACAAGGGGCTGCAGCATTGGTGATATGACTCATTGCTTTAGTATTAGCCATTCTTTACTGGTGCCTAATCTGCCAGTGTATGGATTTTAATATAGAATTAATTGTGGATAGCAGATTTTACATAGCCTATTTCTGAAGTTCCTATTCATTTTGTGGTTTGTTGTGGTTTTTTTGTTTTTTTTTTTTTTTTACCTTGATACAACATGTATGACTTCAGAAGTGGGTCTTTTGCAATTTCTTGATCACTTTTTCTCAAATTTAAATTGGTTTCTGAAGCTTCCGCAGGCAGAGAGCATCTGTGCTCAAGTGGCCTCACACAGACATACAGTCAGATCGTGCAGGTTAATGAGACCGACAGAGAGAAGTGAGAATAAAAGCAAAGCAAACATGTTAAACAAACCTTCACTGAGAGTCATGCCATTACACACAGGCTGCTTCTGGTACCCAGCCTGCTCAGCCAGCTCTAACACTCTACGCCCTGCAGTCACGGGTTTATTCTGAACACACAGACCAGGCAGCATGAAAACCTTCAATGTCAAACTTGATCTCAAAAGGCAACCCAAAACACCTCCATTTTGAATAGAAGCTCTGAGTATTTTGAAGAGATCAGACACACTTATGTCCCACCCCTACTTTTCAATGATGATCTGGTTTTCTTCGCCACCTCCACCACTAGTTCCCACGTCTGTCAGATTTGTTTATTTTTTAAGCAAGCTGACACTTTAGGAAAGTGTCTAAAAGCTTAGTTGCACCTCCGAATCCAACCTAACCCAAATAACTATGTTAGGTGTCCCAATACTGTCTTTTATGTCCTATTTGCAGAAAACAACCCAACAGTTTATCGTTATTCAGTGTACAAGTTTCTGTACTGCAGACTGCAAGCAAGTTTGGTGAGTCTTACAAAGGCACTAGCCTAGAAATGGAGCCAATCAAGTGACTATAACAAATATCCCAGCACTTCAGGGTCTGACTGTCTTTATGGGAGATTAAAAGCCCAGAAAAAAGATTTACAGGAAAAAAGAAGTTCTCGCTAAGAAGGCCAATGCTGAGCAGTCAGTTCCCACAGTACGGTTGTGCCATGCAAGGCACAATTTCATTTCAGTAGGACACACGCATCCCTGTCACATAAAACATAGAAACTCATCTCTCTCATCAGAGCCCACTTAGAGGAATTGCACCCTGACAGGACATCAACCATGTGCAAAACCAAAATCCAAACTCAAAAAAACCCCAAAAACCAGCAGAGCCAAAGTAAGGGAAAACAGTCCAGTTTCAAGATTGAAATACCTGGGAAATGAAGGATGGCCCAGAAGTGTATGAAATTGCTGCAGAGAAACAGTAGGCTCCTCTCTTCTGGCTTTATGCTGCTGGCCCACAGTGGGGAGCCCCTTAGGTATTTTCCTGGGGTATCCCAACCAAGTCACTCGCAGGTACCCGAGCAGCAAGCTGAACAAGGTGGTTTGGCAAAGAGGGTCTCAAGGATCACTGCTGAGTGCTTTCTAACAAGATAACACAGAGAAAGCTATTAGCCCTTTTCTCAGTGTAATCACCATAGAGTACATAATCCAGAAGGAACATTTTGCTTCTGATAAATAATGCTTTGAAGATGGTCTGGGATAGCCCTGCTGTGGACAACCATAATTGATGTATCTGCAACAGAGAGCACATCTTTACCCTACAACAGAGCATGGGGCAGAGACCCTCAAGCCAGCTTTGAGTAGACAGAAATGCTGGGAAAAGTGGTGGGGAGAAGTAGATCCTCCCTGGAGAAAGGGGGAAATAAGGCTCCAGAATGGGACCAGAAGAAAGGGAAGACAAGAGAGCAGGGAGCACATAGTTCAGAGAAAGGCATCTTGTGAGGTGCAGGGAGCAGATGTGCAGTGCAGTGAGATGGGAAGGGAGAGTCTTTGAGGACTGTGTGTGCTGTCAGTCAGAAAGCCAGAAGTTGGTGGAAACTAGCCTGAATACAAGGAACCAGCTCAGTGAGGCAGTGGACAAAGATAAAGTTGTTTATATTGCTTTTTTATGACTACCCTGGTTGCTCAGGACATTTTTGCATTTTAGTTATGTTAAGAAATATTATGTTCTAATGAATCTTTACTTTTATGATTGTTTTGATCTCCTTTGGAAAGATTACTATAGAGAAAAGACATGTTATTTCTGTGTTGAAACCCTGAATAATTAGGGCTTCTTTCAGCTGGTGTAATAATGCTGCTTGTTAGGGTTTTACTTGCATAGGAGATGGCTGTGATGCAGTTACGCTGCTTCTGCTTTCAGATGCAACTCAGGCACAACCAGTCTGGGTATCTCCAAGTCACGCTCTGTGGCACAAGACAGACACAATCTGGGAAAACAAAGAGACAGTAAAAAGAAACTAGGCTAGAGCTTGGACCCATCTGAATGGTGCAAGATGAAGATCCACAAGAACTTCCTGTATCATTCACACCATTGTGCTACAGAGGCGCTTGGTCCAAGCTTTCTTTTGCAGAAACGTGTGATAAAGGATAAAGATGTTTCACAACAACGTTTCCTGCATCCCAGGTCACTGGAAAAGCTTCCCGATGCTATCACGGGGGGTATTAGAGGATGCCCACCCAGTTAGGTTAGCGTAAATAATGATGCTTCCTCCTGAAAAAAAATGCTGAAGAGGGGGAAAGAAAAAAGTAGGCATAGTGGCTACACTCGAGACACAATGCTAGAGTATTTGAAACCCATAAAATCATCAGCAACCAAGTATTTGTTTAAGAAAGAACAGAGCTTTCAGTAGCTTGACTGCAAACCTAAAATCCCGTGGCTTTGGCAGGAGTGAGAAGAATCTGAAAGCAAAAAATTAAAAAGCAAGGTGCTCTGCATGATTAAATGAATAATGCAAAAAAGCCTTCCCAAATAAGAAATACATATTCTGAAAGGAAAAATAAAACTTCTCTGCAATCTAAAGTAGTTCATCAATAATAAATGAAATTCGCTTTTGAATGAGCTCTGCTAGCTCATTGTTTCCTGTAGAAATGCTGTGAATACAGGTTACCTACCACGCGTAACCTTCGTCGTATCACAAAAGACGTATTCAGCTTCCCAGTTCAGCTGTATCTAACAATCTGACGACCAGCCTTTGAGGCCCCGAGCATCACCTTTGCAGCAAGCAAGTCCTCATACCAAATAGACTAATGTGAAAGTCTCCCGTGCCAATAGCCACACCTTTACCGCATACTCACAGAGAGAAAGCACCTTTCATTCAGCTAAGTAGGCTTTTACCAGGAAAGCCTCAGGGGAAACAATTAAATTTAATGGGAGGCGTAACTCCTAAATAAATCCATCTTTTAGCCAAGGCGTCAGGAGGAAAAGGCCAGCTTACCCTCTGCAGCATGCAAGATGCTCTGAGACATTCCCACATCAACTTCAGCATTTCCATTTCTCTTTTCAAGTTTAATTTATGTCCTCATTTCCTAATGAGCTGCACTAAAGCAATAAGCCTTGATGAGGAGGGCATTATCATGAGACAACTTAGTATGCCCAACACATGATGCTCTACAGGTCAATTATAAGGTCAATTAACAAACCATATTCTCAGTCAGACATTTTTGGTAGTAAGAACAGTATAAATTAACAGGCTTTGGAACTGCCCTAGTAATTTTCACTTTCTTTAAGTCTGAAAAGCATTTGAGAAGGAGATTAAGGGAAAAAAGAAGTCATTTAAGGAGCGATTTCTTTACATCTTCATTAAAACAAGGCAGTAGCTTCTGAAATGGAGACAAATGACAGTCTTTTACCCTTATATTTGATTCTGGAAGCAGGTTTCTGCTTTATCTTTCTGTAGCTGAAAGAAAGAAAAATCATTGTGCCTAGCTGTACACAACTACTTGATATGGGGGCATGAGCCAGGCCATTTTTTCCTCAATCTAATTTATATTCTCACCTAGATTCAGCCTGGCCATACAACCTGTAATGCAAAAATCTTTATCCATGAAGTCAGTTTACATATATCTTGTAATTTCAGACCTAGCATTGAAAATTTCCCATAATCCACAAAATTCATATCTGGAAAATTTAAAGTAGTTTGACTTTGACATATGTTGACCACAGAATGTAGCCCTTTAAGCAGGTGAGTTGCAGGTGTTGTGTTATTGGTTTATGGTATTATACTGGTAGATCTGATATCTGGAAGAATCAAGAGACAACTAAATATGTCTCAGGGTGTTGTTTTTTTGTTTTATTTTGCTTTTCTTTTGGCTTTTTTAGGGGTTTTTATTGACTTGTGCTTTGCAGGAAAAAAATGCAAATTAATTTTTTTAAAGATTCTTAGAAATCACGTTAGATAAATAAAAATTAGCTGAGGAAATTGATAGTGATAAAGTAGGATGTAGTAATAATTTGTGTCTGAAAATCCAACCCATGACCGTGCAAAAAAAGTTGTTTTCACGGATGAAGTATGTTTAACAAATTAACACAGATTACTGGTTTACATGTGAGTATCTGTGTGGGTGAGGATTTACATTAATACTTGACCTTTTGTTTTTCTTACTATCAACTGGGTTACGGAGATTAAGTGGGAGGTCCCATATTTACTTTTCATTCAGTGCGTACATCAGCCATAGTGGTTTAGTACTTTTTTAGTCTGAAAATTTATTTTAACATTTTGAGTTTTTTTTTCAATTTTTTACTCTTATTTTTGCTTGAATATATGGTAAAACATATTTGCCCTCTCTGTGGATCACAGACTGAGCGATACTGTGCCTGCAAAAGCCCAGGTCTCTGCTTACCTTGGCCTGACCCTGCAGGGCCACACACCAGCTATAGGAGTCAAGGCTATTGATGTCTGTATTGAACAAGGTTGGTCCAGCTCCAGTCACCCTGCAGACGACTCTTGCAGTAGCGATACTGGCACCTCTCCAAGCACTGTTCTGTGGACTCATGGCATTCACGCAAAGTTAGACGGGAAACATTGCGTCAGCCTGGGCAAGCATGATGTGCTCATCTGAATGCTGATAGCACCAGGTCCTCAGGACAATGAGAGGGGGTGGAGAGAGACACTGAAGATTCATCAAAACCTTGTGTTTTCTACATTCTTTCTTAAAGTTTATAAAATTTTAAATTATAACACCTCCATACTCCTATACCTCTCTTTAAAATTTAACAGCAAATGAGCTGCATCCAAGTAAATACTTCTTAAAGTTATTTAACTTTTTTCCTCACTTATTTCCAAAGAAACAGGCATTTTTTACATGACCTTGACGCAGCTTTGAGATGACTATACCTGTCCATTTCCTATCTTATCTCAGGATTTGGTTTTGCAGGCTTCATTCCAGAGCGCCTTTTCAGCGACGCTAGAGCAAAATGCTTTTTCTCCTCCTCCTAAAAATACTCATTTAAAATTTTTCAAGGTACAAAGTATAATGACTTTCGCAGAAATGCTGTCATAGAGATATGGAATATAAAACCCTTTTCATGCCTCTTTTAAAAGTAAAGAAATTACAAAAATGATTGCTTCGATTGTGCAAAACTCAAATACCAGTCCTAAAATATTAATTGGTGAAACAGTTATACAACTTCCCTTCAGTCATAAGACTGTCTATTGTTTCACTCCTTTAGATGAGCTTTTCTGTCCATTAGACTTGTATTTACACTTGCGCTACAGCTTCTTCATGCCGAAGTGATAAAAGTTTACCTGTAAAAGAGAAAAAATAGGTAGATATGGATCTGTCAAAGCAGGGAAGCAAACTATAAAGAAATAAAGAGAGAGAAAAAGCAACCAGCAGGGTCTTCCCCAATACAGTTTTTGTGAGTCAAGAAAATACCTAAGATTTATGAACTTACATCACTCCTTCCCATTCCCATAGATATTTCTCTCATATAGTGTACATGTAAAATAGGTGCTGAGATGTAAGTTGGGTTTTTCCCCCCACAATCATTTGACAAGTTTGAAAAAGAAAAGAAAAATAAAGCTGATTTCTCTGAGCAACAGAAGCACTTGAAGATGCACACACTGACAAAAGCTAAATGCTCTTCCTATGGGGCGGTGACTAATACTCAATGTCCAGTAGAGCTGGTGGGTAAGACATGTGTAGCACACCTTATGAGCTCAGGCAAGGAATGTTTCTACCAATCCACACAAACATAAATCTGTAGATTAAATTGTTCCCAGTGAAAGGGCTTTCCCATGGTGTGTGAGATCCAGCTAATGTGATTTTTGAGATATCATTGGCAGCGAAGAGATATCATAAATGTTCCCCCTGCTCCCCAACATACATAATTGTGTGAACACCCAAATCAGCTTTGATCAGGACATTAGGGAAAACTGGAGGAGCTTTTCTTCACAGAGTGAATAAATGGCTCACTGAAATACCGTTGAGCTTCTCTAAGCTCTAGCTGCGCATACTGCAGATTTAAAACCCTGCCTTAGGGGACGAATGAAACTAAGAGGCACGTAGGCTTCATATAACTCTATGACAAAGTCTAGTGATCTTAATTTATTCCACAATTATGGCCCAAATAATGGATCTTCCTTACAGCCTCAGTTGTAGACCAGGGCCTAATTAATAATGAAAATTGTATATGACAACTAGCTGGGTCTTTGTTAACTCCTGCAGGTTCCAGACACCAGCCTGTGTAACACTGACTAATGCTGGGCAGTAACGCTCCTGGCAAGCTAACAAAAACAAGGATCCAGAGCCTATGGTTTAACTGAACAAGGTTTGACTTCCATGTAGCCAAAAATATCTCTCTATATATACAAACACACATATGTATGGATACATATATACATATATATGCATATATACATAGAGATATATATTTGAAAAGTCAGGCATTGGGATCGTCAGAGATCTTAAAAACTCAATACATCCTATACAGAAGGTTTTGTGACATCCTTGTGATATTCCAGCTAAATAAAGGCAACCCTTCCTTCCTGGGGAGTAGGTTGCTACTTGGTAGATTTTTGGCCATCTAAATCTCTGTGTATGCTGGGACTTTTTGCATGTGCATGCACATGCACACAAAGTAAATAAATACAAAGCGACACAGTTAAAGGAATATAATCAAATAGATTAAGAGAAATTAAGATTTAAAAAAATGGATTTGTTTCCGTTTAACCTCCTGTTAGCAGGCAAATCTATTGTCCAATGAGCCATTAAGAAAATTTAATATGACCTCCTGGAAAGGCAGGCCAAAGAATGTTTTTTTCATAATTTCTGCATGAAATGTTTCAGAAAAATAAAATAGATCAAACACATCCTTCTAGCAGGGTCATTATCTCTGAATATTATAGGAGGCTTTGGAAAAATTACTTTATTTCTCTTTCTTCCTTGTATTTAATTTTTAGCAAGCTGGGTTGAAGCAGGTAAGTATAAACATTTCATATTATGCAAAGATGCATCCCTTTTCAAGTCCATTATTATGCAGGAATTTCCAAACAACACTGGAACTTTGAAATTTTACCCAAAAGGAGAAGCTAATATTGGGTAGCAGCTACTTACCTATGACATCTTACCTGACATTATTGAAAGAAGGAAACATTGCTCAAGTAATCAAATATTTATTCCTTTAAAAGTATAACTAGAGCACAAAAATCCATTTCTACCTCCCACAGCTTTTATCAAGCTGTCAAGTTCTCCATAGCTTGGTGCTAACTGAGTCATAAAGGGAAAAATATCTGAAGCAGGAGAAATGTGTGAACCCTTGCTTGAGGATGCACTTGGTCATTCAGTGAGAAACCAGAAAAATTTTTGACTATTCCTGATCTCTGCAGGTACAAGTCAGTAGCAAGCTCGATACGTGCTGAACTGCCAAAAAAAAAAAATGCTTGAACTCACTGATGAGATGACATGGGATAATCTGCCCATCCTTGGACACAACTTCAGCTCTGACCTTTCTCTTGTGGACAAACTACTGATGAGGTTCGAACCAAACGACTTCTCTTGCTCTATTCCAGCTTCTTTCCTTCTCCACACACATAATCATCCTCTGCCTTGCAAAAATAACTCAACAACCAAGTCTGATCTCAAGGTTTGTTTGAAGGCATATTTATAAATAAAGTGAAAAGATGCATTACCTTATTTCCATTATAAGCCTTTAATATATTTTCATACTGGGGGGTTCATTAAAGAAAAAAAAAACCTACTCTCTTGGTTTTAACTTGAAAAACCCATTGAAATCTACATATTTATATGCAGAAATGTCATATGAAGCCTATAAATATACATCCTCTTTATTAAACTCATTTCATAGAGACAGAGGAAACTTATTTTGGCCAGTTTTCATGTGGAGATATAAAACAATATACTGGATATTAAAATCTCCACCCAGTATTTTTGTCTTTGTGGTATTGTTTCCTGGTATGTATTTCTACACCTTGGTGCACCTTTTTTAAAATGTAGAGGAACTGAAGTATTGATCGATATTTCACACTCTGAGGACACAGTAGCAGGAAAATACCAGATCAAAGTGAATCTGTGCTGAGGTTTATCCCTTGCTTCCTTATTATCAAAGCATTTGTGCAAGTTTAAGCATATGAATCTTATCATTTATATGCAGCCAAGCACTTAAACTCATGTCTAAGTTTAATGATGTCATTGAGATCACTGGGTATTAAGGATAAAGAAGTGCTATGTATGAATAATGTACTAAGTTATTTTACTACATTCAGGTTTCATTTCTTTGACCCATCCAAAACATTTAGTCCTTTGTAGTAATATGCCTTGCTCACTAGTTCCTTGACTACTAGCTCCTTGACCTCCAATACATATTTATCTATTTTAGCACTTCTTCTCACTTTCAAATTCTTAATTTAATAAATAAACCAACAAGGAATCTTAGGAAAATTATTTTGAAAGTTAACTAAAGGTTCTCAGGCCTTCTGTTTTCTCCAACTTCTTAATTCAGAAATTGGCTGAGGTTTTTGTTGAAGTATGTAATAAACTGAAATATTATGCTAGTCATTTTTCAATATTTTATTAAGATGTGAAGTAAGCCCATCTCCTTTACTCCTCACTGGGTAAAAAACTGGCTGGGCGGCCAGGCCCAAAGAGTAATGCTGAATGGAATTAAATCCAGTTGGTGGGTGGTCACAAGCGGTGTTCCCCAGGGCTCAGTATTGGGGCCAGTCTTGTATAATATCTTTATCAATGATCTGTCCAGGGGGCTTGAGTGCACCTTCAGTAAGTCTGGAGACAATACCAAGATGGGTGGGAGTGTTGATCAAAGAATAATAGAATCACAGAGTGATTAAGGCTGGAAAAGACCTCTAGGATCATCAAGTCAAACTGTCAACCCAACACCCCCAGGCCTCCTAAACCATGCCTTGAAATGCCATGTCTACACAATTTTTGAACACCCCCAGGGACGGTGACTCCCCCACCTCTCTGGGCAGCCTGTGCCAGGGCCTGACCACTCTTGCAGTGAAGAAATTTTCCCCAATATACAACCTAAACCTCCCCTGATACAGCTTGCGGCCATTTCTTCTCCTATCACTTGTTACTTGGGAGAAGAGACCAACCCCCACCTCACTATAACCTCCTTTCAGGTAGTTACAGAGATTGTGAAGGTCTCTCCTCAGCCTCCTCTTCTCTAGGCTAAACAACCTCAGTTCCCTCAGCTGCTCTTCATAAGACTTGTTCTCCAGACCCTTCCCCATATCCATTGCCCTTCTCTGGACACGCTCCTGCACCTCAGTGTCCTCCTTGTAGCGAGGGCCTCACCAGAGCCTTCCTACCCTCGAGCAGCCTCCTGCCCAAATTTGATGTAATCTGCAAATTTACCGAGGGTGCAGTCAAACCCCTCATCCAGATCACTGATGAAGTCATTAAACAAGACTGGCCCAAAAACTGAGCCCTGGGGAACATGCTTGTGACCGGTCGCCAACTGAATTTAGCTCCGTTCACCAAAACTGTCTGGGCTCATCCAGTTTTTTACTCAGCGAAAATGTGCTCGAGGGTAGGAAGGTTCTACAGAGGGATCTGGACAGGCTGGATCAGTGTGCTGAGGCCAATTGTAGAAGGTTCAAGAAAGTTCAGTGCCAGGTCCTGCCCTTGGGTCACAACAACCCCAGGCAACGCTACAGGCTTGGGGTTGCTGGAGTGGCTGGGAAGTGCCTGGCAGAGAAGGCCCTGGGGGTGGTGGCTGACAGCCGGCTGGGCATGAGCCAGCAGTGCCCGGGTGGCCAAGGAGGCCACCAGCCCCCGGGCTTGTGTCAGCACTGGTGTGGCCAGCAGGAGCCGGGCAGGGATGGGGCCCCTGTGCTCGGCCCTGGGGAGGCCCCACCTCGAATGCTGGGCTCAGGTTTGGGCCCCTCGGGACAAGAAGGGCCTTGAGGGGCTGGAGCATGTCCAGAGAAGGGCAGCGGGGCTGGGGCAGGGTCTGGAGCACAAGTGTGCTGGGGGGCGGCTGAGGGAGCTGGGGGGGTTTAGCCTGGAGAAGAGGGGGCTGAGGGGAGCCCTTCTCGCTCTCTGCAGCTGCCTGAGAGGCGCTGGAGTGAGGGGGGGGGGTTGGTCTCTGCTCCCAAGTCAGCAGTGATAGGAGAAGAAGAAATGGCCTCAAATTGTGCCATGGGAGGTTTAGAATTTCAAGTCATGCCAGGGAGATCTTTTCACGGAAAGGGTTGTCAAGCATTGGACCAGGCTACCCAGGGAAGTGGTTTAGTCACCGTCCCTGGAGGTCTTTAAAAGATGCGTAGATATGGCACTTAAGGGACATTGTTTATTGGTGGACTCGGCACTGCTGTGTTAGTGGTTGGACTTGATGATCCTAGAGGTCTTTTCCAACCATAATGATTCTATGATACTGTGATTCTAGCCTTCCCTTCATGGCCACAGGTCAAAAGATACAGCCATTTGTGGAAGAAGCATATAACTCAGTCTTGTATCTTGGGCTTCTAGTTTCTTGTAGAGAAGAAACTATTCCTGGCATGTGAATAGCAAGAAGAGAGGCCACAGCATGGAAGACCACACTAGGATAGAAACTGCCCCTATATCAGGGATACCTGCCTGACCTGCATGCTGATGTTCAAACCAGTCATTTGCTGTACATTCAACTGAAGTCTGGCATCAAGAAACATATAATTTCTAGAAACAGCAATGTAATTGCTTCTCTTGCATTGTAGGTACAATTTGAAGAGAAGATGTTCAGGGCTGTACACATACAGTAACAGGGATGGTAGCCATATATTTGGCTTGCGAACCAAGGTGAGTCATGAGAAACAGACGCAGGTTTCTGACTGAAGGTTGTGGAGGTCCAGCAGTTCTTCATTCCACTATGCTGGTGACATGTGTTCCCTTCTGCTAGTGGAGGACTGGCTGTAGTGAACTTTTCCAAAATCCACACACATTATTTTATGCCTGTACTTTATATTAGGCTTAAATCTAGACCTTTAAGATCTGCAAGATTTCAAGATGGAGCCTGTGGGAAGAATTCTTGGGTGGCATAGTCAACGGAAATGTTATCATTGTGGCAACTGTGACATTGTGAAAATGAATTCCACACTTCATTTATTTAAAAAAAAAAAAGCATTTTTAAAATATTGAACTTGCTGTTTGATAAGTCATTGTCAACCCTAATTTTTGAGTTATAAGGACCAGTGATTACTTGTTCTTTATTTATTCATCTCATAGCCTCACTATTTATGACCCTGAAGAAAATGGAGACTCTTACATTATTTAGTCTTTCCTTATAAGAGAGCAGTTCCAGACGTAGAATTCTTTCTCATGTTTCCATGTACATTTCCATCCTACAGCGGTTCTTCTTTCAGATGAGTTGATAAAAACTGCATGAAGTAGTCAAACATAGGCACATCCCTGATATATAGTATCATTCAATATTTTCCTCTTTCTCTGTTAAACCTCTTCTCATCAATCTTAATAGTCTATTGGCACGAGCTGAGCACTGAACTGGTACGTTCTGCTTGGTTTTTGGTTCTTGTTTTCATGTGTGCTACTTTTCATTTACCAACATTAAATTTTATCATGATACCATAAAGATATTTAGAGCATAGATAAACCCCTTCAAAAGGCAAATAATCCATCCTAAAGTAGGACTCTAATTCACGGCAACTAAGTTGTCCAATGACATTCTGGGTTTTACCTTCACACAGTCATTTGCCTTAGCATTTTGCTAACAGACACTGTCACTATTTTGACTGAGTGACTGGTAATGGATTCCTTGTATTACAGTATTCCTCTTTAGCCATGGAGCTTTAATCAGGGGAGACTCTGCAAGACATGTTCATAGATCTCATTGTCTCTATGCTTTGTTCTAAACTCTAAGGTGGAGATGCCTCTTATAGCAACAATATAATTTTAAAGCAAGCATTCAGTTAATCCATCACAGTTTTAGACCAAAACACTTCTGACAAAGTGCTATGACTTTTTTGTGGCCAGTTGCCTTTTTCTTTTTTCATGCACCATACTGGGACATTTTTATTTGTCTGTTATTTGCTGTTTTTTCTTTAAACTCAGTATCAATCTTTTGTCTCCGTAATTTTTTTGTATAGGTCCCAATTACTTTTAAATAGCTTATCAGTCTATAGGGCATTATAGGGAAAGCTCATTAAGGACTTCCCCACGTCTTGTAATATATTTTGATCACGTGTACAGTCTCCAGTTCTGATTGGAGAACCTTTTTATTATACAGTACAACTAAACAAAGCAAAAATAGTAATTTCCTAAAAGGCCGCTGAGAGTACATTTCTTTATAAAGATTGTGTAGGAGGGTAATAGAAGAAAATTTGGTGCATTGCTATTTCTGAGGGATAATCAGCATATCTGAGACAAACATCCAAATGTTTCTCAAAAACACTGTAAGGGCTATACATGTCACTTATGGTATACCTCACTGCTTGCCACAGTGTTTCAAACCCCTTATGAGGTCATGAATGTTCTCTTAAGTTATTACTATTTAATTATATGAAAAATAAACACACGCTTATTGTTTTGTTTTCATACATACCAAGACTTTTTCATAACACTAATACAATCTCTGCAGTTGATCCAACTGTTGGGGCTAAAAGGGAATAAAAGTAGATACTGCATTTCTTTGCACCATGGTCTTTATACAGGTCTATACAGTGTGGCCCAATAGATGATGTCCAAGGTTCTGAGATGTCAACCGTATAACCTTAACAGATTGAACTATCTTTATGCTGTTTCTGAGGTGTTGTATTTAAACAAGTAACTTCATCCCACACTTCACATGTATGTCTCATATGTATTGAGGTTTAAAACTGTCTCAGATTTAAATTCTGGTTTTGACCCACTGACCAATTTTGGCTATTCTGGTTATAAAAAAGGAGAAAATGAATGTAATGTTGTCTTTCCTTTACCAAAAAAAAAAAAAAAGGCATCATAAGGCAAAATTAATCACTGTCTACATCAATTATGACGCATATCTGTGCATTCAAAGAGATGAGCCATATTGAGGATTCCAAGGTTAAATGAGTTTATTGAGTTAGTGGTTACAATGGTATGTCAGATACCTGTAATCCAAGCTACACCTACATA
Organism: Phalacrocorax carbo; assembly: GCF_963921805.1. Classification (NCBI taxonomy): domain Eukaryota; kingdom Metazoa; phylum Chordata; class Aves; order Suliformes; family Phalacrocoracidae; genus Phalacrocorax; species Phalacrocorax carbo. Next base: position 4,901,881 of record NC_087516.1, on the reverse strand, counting down.
TTTGCCTCTAATTTCTCACACTGTCAGTTTCCGTGTCTCTAAACATTCCACCACCAGGTCTTCTATTACTAATATAATAATAATCATAATAATAATCATAATATAAAAGGCAATGTCGATCACCATATTGTGCTTCATACTCCACCATAAGGAATTCAACTGGCAAAAGTAAACCTCTGGTCATATTAATGGGATTAATTGAAATGTGAGCAATCATAACACTACTAGAATATAAAGAACAAAATATGGTTTAAAAGAAGCATTTTTAAGATGAATTAGTTTGTATCTGTTTTAAAAATTCACATACTATAATGAAGATGACTTAAAAGTTATATCATTTAATTATTGGGCCACACATTTAAGCATATTGGCTAGTACATTTTTGCACTGGAACAGAAGCAATACAAGCTTTATGGTCTACCGTTACAATTCCATTTTTTTTTTCACTTAATATACCTGCCAACCTAATGTTTCTTGCATGCATAAAAATTTCTGGGTTTAGACTTGAATTTATTATTTAACCCACATGTACCCCTGTGATGCAAATTCTTTGGCCAATTTAATGCTATAGTTTAGTTTAAAAAGTAAGCTTGGAATAAGTCCATTTAACATCAGAAGAGAATGCCCTAAATTTTGGCATTGCAGAAAGTTAGTTACTTCAATAGAGTCTCAGGTTGCATGCAAATTGACACTGCTTCCCCCACCCCATGCCAGACGCATACAAGTCGGCAGGTATGCATACAAAAAGAATATAAAACCCTCCTGGTAAAGCTTAGTGTTTTAGAATGAATCCATAGCTTTAAATTCACTTAAGGCCTGTACAGGGGAAATATGTTTCTTCTGGGACCCTCTTCTCACTCTTGTCTGATATTCTTCTGGTTTTTCTCTCTTTACTAGAGGTTTCTTCTCAGGGGCCTTCATCTTCCAAGATACAACTGGTGAGTTCACTGCGGCAGTACCATAGACCTTCTGATACTTAGTAGAAGCCACATACGATGCTTTCACTGTAAGGACCACAGCGTTCATCAGATTTTTAGCTGCCTGGATGAGAGAAGTGGCACTGTCCAGCTACAAACAGAAAAGAAAATTAAATATAGCAAGGTTAGTCCATGACTGGATCACCAGACCATTTCTTGACTGAGGTCTGGATACTCTCAGATCTCATTAAAGGTGAAATTAATCCTCTCCCTCAGGATTAATCAAGTAGCTTGTAGTAACAAGCATCAGCAACAACATGCACTGAACTGTAAAGGTAAAGACTATGGCACCTCACATTCCATCTTTTAATAATTCAAACGAAAAGCTTGTGTTGGCTGGTTTCTTGTTGATTCTTTTTCTATGGGTGAAGAAGTTGCTTCTTTTTCCACAAAAACCCATGACTTCTTACTTAAATCTTTAAAAATTTACTTTTACATGTCAGAAACCACAAAACAAGTCAACAAACATTTTTCCAAGTGTTTGGGTTTGTTCTAATTATTCCTATTGAGCCCTGGATAACACCCCCAATGATGTCTACAGGAACAGTGTGAGGCCAGTGCTGAGCTTGTCAGAGAATCCCATCTGAAAAGATGAAAGGAGATTTTTGAAACCTTTAAAGAAATAAAAAGATGAAACAGTTAAGTGCAGGTTTTTGTATCTAGTGTAATATTTGAGTTACTTGTTTTCACAAGGGCTCTTACTTTACGATTAGCCAGCTTTTCATACGTATACCATTGTGTTTCTGCCGTGCACGAGCCTGCCTGAGGTTCCTGATTCCTCTGGATATAAGAGGCCTTAAGAACTTGTTGAACTTCAAACCATTGTGACTTCCAGTCAATAAGCTTACATCACACACCGTAATCAAGTACATATCCCTAGCCAAATTTTTCAAAAGGATTTAAGCATATAATGGGACTCCCAAACCAATGCCTCAATGTACCAAAACACAAATTAGGCACTTGCCAAATCCAGCTGGACATCCTCAAATTAGTAGGTGCTAAATGTAGGCCGTAGCAACCCAGGTTACTATTTAGGATGTTCAGTTATCCTTTTCCCAAAAGGCTGAAAAAATGGGATACACTTTTGATGATAAAGCCTTTCAGTTCTACCACAGAAGCTGCCTCAGTTTTTTACAAGTCTTTGCCAGAGTGTAGGAAGGATTTTGGATGTAATATTATCTTAACCCTTTAATTCCACCCCACTTGCTCAGTAAGTTCTTAGCTATTTTCAATTAGTATAAAAGGCCCGTCTCCCTTTAAACCTTTCCTGCTCCATATTTTGGGAGCATATGATTCCTTAACATGAATTCTAAGCAAGATAACCAGGAGAAATACTCATAAGGAAATAACAGAAGCCATATTATACTTCACCTCAAGTATTTTGAATCATGAACAGAAGAGTTCAGGAGAAACCTCCTTCTGAAGTGTCAGTGACACGTTGAAGAAGAACAGACGATACAGAAAGCCTGTGTCTGGAACCACATTAATCTATAGACTTACCTATTATTTTTGATTTCTTCAGCTGTGGCCTTATACTCATTATAATTCATTAAATACATAAAGAGCGACATAGAGTGAGGTGAAAAACAAAAAAGCATTTTAATGATTTTCATGTACTTGGTGCCATTCCCTGAAATGCATGGTTAATTGCCTGCTCCCAGTAAGTATTTTTCCTCAGGACTAATTTGTATTTTCTGTTAGTAAAAGAAACTACATTAAAAGATGGAAAATTACATTATATGTCAGAAACATGACTGTTCAATAGGGAGTAATGAAATATAATTCAGTATAGTGTTATTCTATAACCACACTACTGCATGATTTATAAGGCAATCTGTATGTTTGTTGGCAAATAACAGATCATACCCTATTAAATTAGGATATTCTAATTTACTGCAGAGATCTACAGTCAAGCATTATTCATTGTTAAATGTTTCTTATTGAAACACTTGTGGATTGATCTTAAATATAAAGCGATAGCATCAAATAGTATTTACTTCATAATCAATGTGGATAAACTTCTGGATCAAGCTTATATTGCACATTTTTGAATGAATTCTGTCTGTTGAAGGTTTCTAATAGCCTCACATTTTCCAGCTCTTCTTTATAAAAGAATTCTGGTATCTATTTTACGTGGGGCCTATATTAAGGAACAGAATGATTAAAGGAAGCATTTTGAAATGAGGAGGAACCTAAATTAGATGCTTAAAACTCTACAAAAGATGCAGACTCCATCCTTAAACACATGAGTAATTCTATGGAAAATATCGATACAGGTGTGCAGAAGCGTGTACTTCTGCAGGACTGGATGCGGATTGCAACAATGTCTTTTAGAAAAACACGTTACATATTCTGATGCCATTTTATTTACCTCTACTTTCAATCTGCTGTTATAGTAGATAAGACCTCCCTATTTTCACCATTATTAATCACATTTTAACATGCAGATACTTAGTCTTTGCCCTTGATATCCATTCATATTGCAAAATGCTTTCAGGTCTTGGAATCAGAAAAGAGACACAAAACCCCATAATAATATTAGGCTATGAGTGTTCGCCAAAATCTGCTGGTAGCCATCCCATGTATCAGATTTGGCTACCTAACTACTTCCAGTGATTTTCTTATTGCCCCCAGCTCCTTGCTTGTATTATGGCTCAGTAAAGAAGAATTAAACTGAATGATCATCATTTCAATTAACATTTAGATCTTACTACACCACAGCTTTAAGCTGTGCTTTGTAATCAGTGGAGCTACAGTGGCATAAAGCTGGAACGAGGCCGCAGTGAATCAAGCCCTTAGTGCGTTAATTCCTTACAAAATCTGGGCACAGAAACATATGCACTTTTCCAAACAGATAATGTTAATAATAAAAAAAGAAGAAGGAAAATTAACATTTCAAATAAAAGTACCACTAGGAAATTATTGCATGGTACAGGAGGCAAACTTCACTCCCTAGCACTGGTTAGGGAATTATGCATATAACGACAGCTTTTTGTGCTAAGAGCTAACAAAGCCTTTGACTTGCTACACAAAGTAATAGTGTTCTGCTACTTAGGTTTCTTTACAAATACATTTGCCTTCATTTAGGAAAAAAAAGCCCTCTTAAACATAAGAGACAAATTTAGGCTACTGGCCCATAAAACTCCAGGAACAGAGAATGCTGGGGAAAATTCAAAATCCATAAAGAACCTAAGAATCATTGCACTGGAGCCGGTCACTTATCCAGGTTAAAACTGCCATCCACCCAGGGAAGCCATAAATCATTCTGAAAAAAATGAACAAAAGATTTTGCTACTAGCTAACTTTGCAATTAGTGAATGCAAGGGTAGAACGCTGGAGCAGCAGAGCCTATTATCTGCCAAGAAGATAATTTCAGGGTTTCTTTTCCCCTAAAAATCCATAAGGCTTTGAGGAGTTTTTGATCTGCTTATAAGCTGTGCTGCATTTTTCCTACATTATATGCAGAATTTTCCAGGATCTTGTGACAATCAAGATTTCTTCCTTCTTTTACATATACACATCTTCTAAATAAAATAATCAGTAATTACAATACCAAAATAGCTGAAGAAGCAGGACAGAATAAAGCTGGAAATTTTTCTCCTTAACAGTAAAGCAAATGAAGAGAGATGTAAGAAGGAAGAATTATACCACAGTTTTTAGAAAAAAGAAAATTTCATTTCCACAGATTATATTTGTAATCACAAATACACTACAAAAATTAAGGGAAATAATAGAGAAAAAAATCTGTATTTACAGTGAGCAAGCATATAGTATAGGTAGTTTTAAAAGAGCTGTTTCTTTAACAATGTTCTATATCATAATTTTTGAGTTTAATAAACCTTGAAAAGTGGGGGAAGACATCAAAAGAATTGTAGATAGTTCCTAGCCTGGAAATATCTGAGCAGCACAAATAGAATGACCTGTGAAATTATAGGCGAGTTCAGCTGACAGCACTCCCAACCGAAATAATGCAATACCTACAACAGGGTACATAAATAAAGGGAGGAAAGAAATACAGTTAATGATAACCAAATGGTTTTGTGGGTAAAAATGTTTTCAAAGTAACCTACATCATATTTTGACATGATTAAACTTTAGATTGCTTAAAATAATGCTGTTGATATAATTGGACATTTGAAAGGTGTTTTGCTCGGTACTATATGACAGTTGGATTAAAAATTCAGCTGATACAAAATTAACAAGGCACATACAGAATGATTCCAAATTCTCTAAAACCTAAGCTTCCAGAAGTATGTATGCAGAAAAAAAAATCATTGCTAAACAGTGACTTTTGCAGTGTGCTCTTGGGGAAACCATTCGTCAGCTTTACAATATTAATATTTCTGTAAAAAACTTGGAAAAAGTCAATTAACTGATGAAATTTGCAGATAATATAACAACTGGGAAAGTGGTAAGTCATACAGAGGGCAAGCGATTGATATCTTGTAAGCTGGTAAAGTCAGAAATGTAGATTTCAGTTTGGCCAACTTTGTAGTAGATGATACCTACTTACACAGTAAGGAGCTGTATCCCATGCAGGATCCTACACAGTCACTCCTTGAGTATACAAAAAGGAGAACACTGGTGAAATAGGGTAAATTATCGTATTCAGTTTATCTTGTGTCCACAGTTATAGAATTCTGACTCCTCAAGAACAACACTGAGGAACTGGAAATAATTTAAAGTACCTCAAGAACAAAAAACAAATTTTTATGGGAAAGATTCAGTCAGCTCTGTTTTTTACATTAATAAAGTGAACGATTAAAAATTAGTCGATCGAAATCAGCAAGTACGTAGTAACAGAAAGCTGATAATATTTCAAGCTCAACAGATTAGACAGAGATATCACAGAACTTAATGGCTGAAAGGTGAAGGAGGTCATTTGAGTTATTAATTAGCTGAAAATTTTTAGCAGTGACAGTAATTAATCACAAGAACTCATGAAAGATAGCGATTCTATTTCTAGAAATTGTGAAATCAATATTGGATGCTTTTGCTTAATATGCACACTCTAGTTTAAGCATAACTATTGGACATTTTAATGCACATTAATTCAGGGAGCCTATGCACCAGTTATGCGGGAGCACAGCTTAGATGGTAACAATGGCCCGTATTGACCTTGAAAGGTACAAATGCAAAAAATTAGTATAAGTAATTATTGACAAGTAGAGTTTAGTCTGGTTTACTTTGTACAGATTGCGAGAAGAAATCACCATTTATTTAACATATTGAAAAAGACCCTGTAACCCTTTGAATACTCTTGGCGAAGACTTGATTTGTATGCCTTCAGCCGATAATTTATGCATTGCCAGGCCCTTAAGGCTGTCTGTGAATTCTGGGTGCCGGTGCATTCCCTGCTTCTCCTCCTTTTCAAAGCAATTTCATACTTTTGTGGACAGATACAGTTGCTGTTACCACAAACCAAAAGTCAACTAAGAGCCTCTAGAGCCACTGAAGTCACATGAAGCAATTATGAATCTGGAGGGTGAATCAGGAATGGCATTTTCCAAGATTACATTCTTACGCAACAGAACGTTTTCCTCTCAGCTATGCTTAATTGTAAATCCAGTCCTCAATATGTATTTAAGATATATGTAAGAAAAAGATCTTATTCATAATACTTATGTCTTACATTTCTGTGGCACATTTCTTGCATAAAATATGATACTATTAGTGACAGCCAATGCAAGAATGGCTTATCTGCTATTCAGATGCACTCATCCCTATGGTAGGAGACACCTGCTATTTATCAGCAGTACTATGCAATGGCTGAAACCGTATTTCAGTCATTCACTTGAAAACACGTATAACGTTTTTGCTAGATAGGGGTCCACTGCAAGAAACCTATCCTATATATTTGAAATTGTCATTATTTGGAATGTAACGTGGTCACCATGGTGTTAAAAAGGCATCTGTGGCTATGTAGAGAAAACAGTATTATACTCCTCTTTTCCTAGCCATTTATTTTCACGCTTGATTGCAGTTAATTTACTCCTTTATACGTGTTGAATATTTAATTCTTTCTGGGGGTAGTTGTGTTTTATAGGTGGCCAATCCAGTGAATGACTGTCCTCATCTGCATTCTTGCAATTACAGGTAAGAAACCTATAGGGATTCCCAGGCCCATTTGCTTGTATTTAACAAAGGCTGCCACCTCTTAGGACAACAGAAAGCACACAGGTATACCAGGAACTATGGGTATCTTCTGTCTTCTGTGGTCCATTGCCATTTTAAAACACGTTTAATTTACAAGGTCAACAGGATACCAACTGCTTTATGCTACTTTTAAAAAGCATAACTATATAAAAATACCCCCAATACTGGCATTTCTAGTAAAAGATAACAGACATAATACATAAAATTTGCAGAGATGCATTTATATAGTTGATTTACTTATCCCAGCATATTTTAAAAGAAAGAGGATAAACGACAAAATTATTTCCTAATTCATTTGCTTTGAGTAGCACACTTACTATGAAACTACAACCAATATGTACATATAAATATAATCATAAAATACAGATAAATAAAATCAGCACTGGATATCACTAAAATTGTGGGTGGGGTATACTTCATTCACTAAATGAAGAGGTTTGAAGAAGTAATCTTCTTATGATAAACCCTGTAAAGTTAAGGAATACCACCCAAAAGCCCTCTATTGTCCTACAAAAATAACTTCAATATTTTTTTTGTAGCAAGACATATAGGCTACTTCACTGAAACACCAGGGGCCCTGCATATCTTTTGTTTCTCAATCAGCATCCAAAACGTTAAGCCATGCTCCAACTCAGGAATGCTCGGCTAGCAGAGACTGCATTTAAATTTCATAGTGGGTGCCAGAAAGCTTACAAATATTTTTTTTTTTTTTTTTTTTTTTTTTTTGGGAAAAAACCCCTCTTTTTGCTGTCTCAGTTGAGAGACTGAAACATGGACTGTAACATCATGGTCATTTGCCTATTTACTCATCTTTGCTTTGTCCTGTCTTCTCCCATCATCGATAGCTACAAGAAGCCTTGCAAAAAGTCGCACCCACAGGTTACAGTCTGAAGGATACCGAACCCGGCTGTCTTTGGCCCAAGAGCACCCTACACTAGAGATATTAGGCATCTCCAGCTCTGCTGTCCAGCCAGCCCTAAGAAATTGTGTATGCACTAAAACTGCTGGGTGCATCACCCGGGAACACAGTGAAGCACCCCGCTGTAAATCCTGCCAAAGTTTAGGTTTTTGCTAAGTGAGGTAGGCTACCAGGAACGGTTCTAACCAACACACTAGTTTGCACGTTCTGCAGCAAAGCACACACACGGGGAACATTAGTGTTGGAAATGCAGATGCTTTGTGAGGCTGGACTTTGAGGATGACAGCTCAGGGATGACAGAGTTAATACGAGTTTTAGGCAGGACTCAGACACTTATTTTCTTTTACTTTAGTCCCTCTAGTTTTACATATGATTTGTTGTACTGGTGGAAATTGCTAAATGCCCTCTGAGCAAGGCAATATCAAAATGTTATTTTTGTATCAATGGCTGATGTTCCATACTGTCGGTGAGCTAGCATGAAAGCTCATATTTTAACAACTGAAATGATGAAATAAAAAATAAGAGAATTGGAAACAACTAAAAGTTAACATTATCCTATTCTTCTTCTGAAATGTAGTTATTACCGACTTCTCTTCAGCCTGGCAGGTCCCAAAGGTGAAAAATATATTTTGGAATTTTTGATAGATACTAAAGTTTTTCTGTTCACCAACTGTATTTACAATCAAGAAATTATTTATCCAGTATGACATTACTGCCATAACACAAAATTTAATTTTTTTCTTGTTGATACCAAATATAATGCAGGTTATTTCCTCAATAGTTGATATTTCATTAATATATTGTTGCATCCTTTTCAGAATTTAATCGGGGAAAATATTTTAAGTCATAATGAAAGATTTCTCAGAACCAGTTCTTTTTCTTTTGCTCATTATCTGCCACCGCACAGCAGGAAAAAGATGCCAAAACAGTACAGTTCATATCATACACCAGAAACACTGCAAGGACAAGCAGTCATATATATAGCATTAAATTTTTTAAATAAGCTTGCTTTATCAGTCATTTTCATGCTAGAGCACTGCCTCAAAACTTTCAGAGTCTGTTACTGAATTAGGGTGTTTGACATCAGTCTGAATGCCCAAACATCTGGCAGAATTCCACAGACCAAGGAAGAAATCCTCAGTCAGTGAAGTCAAAAGAGTTTTGTAGATGGGAACAGGATCTCACCCTGCACCTTTGCTAGCACTGTGGTGGCATACACTGCACATTTTCTTTGCTAAAGGTGAATGTAGAGGAAGAGACACTTTCTGCACCAACCTACAATTGACAAACATGGGATTGAGTCTTCTGCCATGATGGCTCAGGGTTTTCTTCTTCTAAATCTGCCTCAGTCTGCACAGAACCAATGTCTGGGGGATGATGCTTATGATGGAATGTCATGGACAAAAAAGTAGGATTCTTTAATGGCTATCACAGTTGCATTACTAATTGTAGCAAAATTAGTACAACCATATTTGCCACCTTAAAATAATTTTGTTCCATGGAATGGATTGATCTGAATTCTTGGGTGATTAACAGGAAACAGACTTTTGTATGACTGGTTTGAAGATAGTCGCATACCTAACCTTCAAAGAGAAGATAAAACATCTGCAACAAAGATGAAGTCCCAACTATATTTGACAGGATAGGCTAACTCAAACTATAACTAGGATTTTGTGATATTGCCAGGAGGCTTACTGAAGAAAATTAGAATAAGAAGCCTGTGGAAGTTCAGTATCAGTCTCAATAAAAAAGTGATTAACACAAAACTCTTTGTAAGTGGTCTGTGTATTGCCAGGATTGTATACATCATTTCACACAAGAAAAACGTCTTTCTTACAGTCTTACCTGAAGGGAGTCCAAATCATGTCTGGTTGGCTGTAAACTGTACTTTCAGTGATAAAATGGAGGAAAATTTTGATAAAAAATAAAAAAGCACAGAAACACTATATTCTTTATATAAGAATGTCTTATCTCCTGCTATTCCTCCTGATTTTGTCACAATGAAAACGAAAAGAAAAGCAGCATAATGCAGGGTTTCAGACTGCAACACTGAGAAATGTGATATTTTCCCAACTTCTTTTCTAATTTGTAAGTGTCAGAACGGTATCTGTAGATGAGTTATCTCCATGTCTTCAGCTGTGAGGATCTGTCACATTTTGAGGCAAATTTGCTCCTTCGGCTAGCTTAGTATCTCTAAAGTTATGCTTGCCCAGGTCAGCAGAGAGACACTTTGAAGACAGCTGCTCTACAGGCATAGCTGGCTTTTCTCAGGAAAGAGCTTGGAAACAATGCATCAAACAGTCAAAATGAATAAAACAAAATCCTCTTGTAGAATGGAAGATAGTACCAGGACAATTGTTCCTTGCTTCCTAATGTTTGCCTGCTGTTGTTCATGTATATTTCATGTCTCTCAGAAGCAGATAAAGGGTTTGATCATTCAAGTTATTGATCACTTCTGAAGTGCTAAAGAGCTTTTATTTCCTTGGAGTTGAGGGTCCTTGCCGTCTTGCTCAACTCAATCAGTGGAAACATTCCTTTCTGTTTGATTCCCTGAGCCCTTTTCAGGACTTTACAACAGTATGCAATGAAATAAAGAAACAAAATTGAATCTCCACAGTAGTCTTCCAGAGAAAGCCCCATTTCAGCTTTTCAGAAAAGTCCCAGCACTGACAGAACTACCTTAATAATATATGGCAAATAATTTCTAAGGGAAATTCTAACATTTTATTCCAAATACAATATTCATAATTAACTGTTCTATTTGTTTGACCAACTCAATCAAAGGTTAAATAGCATTCAGTAAGTGTGCCTCTCTAGAAGGTTTCTTTTCCCCTGGTCAGTTACTGAATATACAATTTGTGAATGCATTTGTTCATTACATTTTTAACTTTAGCTAACACTAAATGTTATTAAAAAACGTCAAAACAAGCAAGAATTACTGGAAACTGTAAACAAATGAAACCAGAACAAAACAGAAACATTTGTAAAGGCTGTTGCAGTTCACAAGGTAAGAAAGCAAAGCTGACAGCAAATTAAGAATAAATTGGAACGAGTAAAATCTTGTTCTGAATTGTAAAGGCTCATTTTTATTACATTTTATTATGCAAATATTAATAGAATCATAGAATACTTCAGGATGAAAAGAACCTTTTGAGGTCATCTAGTCCAATGACCTCTTCAACACAAATTGAATAAATGAGGTTGTTCAGGATTTTGCTCAGAGTCTCTCCAAGGATGGATAGACCCCGACACCTCTGGACTAGAGACCTCCACTATGCACACAAATTTGACTACCCTCGAGGTAAAAGGGTTTTTCGTTATATCTAATTGGAATTTCCCATGTTTAAAGTTGTGTTTGTTGCCCCTTTTCCTGTCACTGTGCACCTCTGACAAGTCTGGACCCAGCTATTCTAGAGCCTCCTGTTTGGTAGCTGTAGACAGCAATACCTCCCCTTAGCCTTCTCTTCTGTCTCTATGTGACTGTATCTTGAGAGCGCAGTGTGGATGATGTTGGTGATCTCATTTTCACTGTTACAAGAGCAAGTGTTTTATCCAAAGGGAAAAATGGTATAACTGGAGAAGGGAAGAAAAAATACCAGCAATTTTTGAGAAATATTTAAGAGCTCTCTCAAGTTGGTTAAGTCCTGTACTACTCTCTTCAGAAAATATTCATGTTAGGAAATCCTGATTTTCTTGGTCTCCATTTTCTTTTGAGATTCAGTATTTTAGATAGCATTTTCCCTGAACAACAAATGCAGAAATACTTACAGCCTCAATGAATCGCGTAACTCAAATGGTTTCTGTGCTTTTCACCTCAGGACAACCTTCCCTACACAAAAACAAATTAACTCAACCACATCTCCAAATCTTCCCTCTAATCCAGAATTTATGCAAAGGAGATGAAGGTATAGAGTCAGCTGTTATTTAGAAGAATGGTGAAATGAAAAAGCATTTGCACCGGCTCTTTTCTTATAAAGCTGTTACCTAACTTAAATAGTGTACTTTAGTCATGATTATGTACAGACTTGTCTGCGTTTACTTGGCATCAGAAAAATGTAATTTAATGTCTTTTAATATTAGTCAGGGTCCAGGAGCTGTTCATAGCTAGTGGTGCCAGAACACCCAGAAACATTTTTTTCAGATGCCTGTAACTGAACAGTTTCACTAGGATGTAACCGGTTGTCAGTGTCTACCTGGAACAGCAATATCTGCTCTCTAGAAATGGCTTTTGGTCTCCACTAATTATAAAGGAAGCCTGGAGTGAACATCTCAGATGCAGACATTTACACTTGGCCAGATGAATCACTGTCCACATTGCAATGGAGATAATAGTCAAAAACTCTTCAAAATTCAGGCAAAATCTTTCCAAATAATAAAATACTCAGTTTTCATTACACCATAGACCTACTCTCATCTTTTGCACAACTTGAGTGGGGTAGCCTCTCCCTGTTACTGAAAGATTTCTTCCCAACTCTATCGTTTTCAAGCTGCTTGACTTGACTACAGCGAACTTTTTCTCCTGTTTGTATTTCTTTAATTTTAATTTGGCCATCCAGAGTGGCAACTGGGACATAGAATGGAAGACAGAGAAATGCTGGTCTTGAAAATTATCTGTGTCTTGGAGAAGGATGTAGTGTTTGAAACTCATCATGATTCTATCTTTTCTGCCTTAAGAGTGGCTCAGTATTCTCATTTGCAGAAGGGAAATAATGACAATATTTGCTTCTGGTTTCAGTTTTATGAGGGTACACCACCGTGTTTGCTTTGGGATACTCTGAAGGGACTGATAAAAATCCAAAGGATTATGATTGAACAGAATCAGGTTTAATGTCTTTGAGATGTAACTATGCCAGAAACAGAGAGTCCGGGGTGTTAAAGGCAGTCCTGGTTTCCTCCAGCCGGTAAACTCAGTCCAAGTGCTATTGAGCATTTTTGTTGACAATTCAAACAAGCTGAGGTCAAAGTTTAAAAGGATTGCTTTTATTGTTTAAATCAATACGGAGAGCCATCCAGAATGCTGTGCACTATCATTGTGACTTCTTTTGCTTAAAAAAGATTAAATCAAAAGTAATTCATTTTGAGTCAATGGTGTTATACCAGCCTAAACCTGCAGAGAGAGAGGGCAGGGTGATGAGCATCTATCTGCCAGCTGACATGGTTTGCGAACAGATGGTGCATTCAACAGCTCTCCCTCATTTCTCATATAGAAAAAGAAGGTAAGAAACAACCCACGAAGTTTTAATTCAACCTGTAAGAGATGTCAGCCTGGCAAATACAGAAAATTTGGGAATTTACATCACACCGAAAAAATGTTTGATCCCTATATATGATCTTACATCATTAAAGTATTGCTCACACCTTGACAGCATGACTGAGGAACAAATCTGTAATTTAAATGCTGACCTGCTTAAATATATAGGTATAAATATACTAGTTACAAATATACTAGTTACTGGTTTTGCTTTGAGTCAGTAATACACAATGTGCTTGCAATCATAAAACATCACAGTTTTTAAGAATGCTTTATCGTAAAGTAACTTTCAGTTTGCAAAACACTTATGAAGATTTAACTCATTTAAATTAGCATATATTGGAACAAGTTGCCCAGATATTTGTTTTCAAAAGTTTTCATATTAACACTAAATAAAATCAGCTGCAATCTAGGCCTTATTTTATTTTGCTTTAATTTATGCACATGCAAATAATATACAGTTAAAACAACCATTGCAATTGACTGAATAAAAATTCATGCCAAAGCTGTAAAATACAGGAATCTGTGTACTTTAGATCTTTTATTTTTATTTTTTTTTAATCTTAGGTGCTTGTAAAAATAATTTAACAGGGGAATTAGCTCTGTAAAATTAAAATTAGGCTATTTATCCTCCCAGTGTCAGGTTACTCAGGCAAACCCACATCCTGGGGTTGCATGGACAAACATTTATTAGATTTGGCACAGCCAGATTCCAGATTAATTATTGCAACAGTTTATGTCACTTTGAATATCATTCCCTCTACAAACTAACCCCTATACATAAGTCAGTCAACTGCTGATTTGCTCATCTTACAAGATAAATTTAGAGAGCAAATTTCTCTGGGTTCAAAGTATTCCACTGACATCTCTGTGCCGTAATATCCCCTCAGTGCTGATTGGTATCTCTAATGCACCTTAATTACTGAATGATACTGATTCTGATTTTCTGTTTCCAATCCTTATACATCTTTTACAAAGAATTTCCCCCTATATGCCACCAAAATGCTTTCCTAGTACTGAAGTGGGATTAGGGGGACTGTACAGTCGGTCCTTATGTTTTAGGTATTCTGTGTAAAAATTAAAGCCTCCTGCATTATGCACAAATAATTATGTGCAAGAACAATTTTGTAAATTCTTCAGCAAAGGATGTGTTTAGGATCTCAATTAAATTTTATCTCAAAGCATTCGCCTCTGAAAAGAACAAACCTCAAACTGCCTTTAGTAACAGCAGTTCCTATAAAGTTCTCCCAACAAAACATTAGAGATTGACTATCCTGCTTTTTCTTTCCTCCTTAAAAGATCAAAGTTTGTTAGGGAGGCTAAATTTGCTAGACGAGTTCTTGGCTTTGCAAAGGAAGGGTTGGAGGCTTCAATGTTTGGTTCACTAAAGGAATAAGCAGTAGTAATAAAACTCCTTGCACACATTATTCAAAGCTAGAAAAGCTACCACCTGCCAGGGAGCCAATTTTTGTATTCTTTGTCCTTATTTTTCTCTCTGACAGGAAGGGAAACAATCATTAGTGAAAGTTTTGGTAGCTTTGTAAACAAGACTTTCATCCTCCCAGAATTTCACTCAGGTCTCCTATGCACTGATACAAAGAGCATCACTGAGTCATCAGGGAGAAATATCTATCCATCACTACTGACCAATCCCCAATACATGCCAGTGACCAGAAGACGGAAGGCTCTGCATCCTATACCCAATTCCTCAAAGCCACCTAGTCACCTGAAAGTAGAAGTACTTCATCAATCAGCCTATGGACCACCTCTGCTGAAAAGGCTGTGATTGCACTCTCTTTGCCTTTGATTTATAGAGTATGCATTGCTGCCTTTTAGTGCCTTTCACTGAGATATGACAAGACCCCACACGGAGCTGGTAAAGAGCTTTAAATGAACAAGAACAGCAAGATTTGCAGTATCCCTAGGGGTCAAAATCTTCATATGATCCTTCTTCTGCCCTTTAGTATGGGAGCTCTGACATCTTGACAGCTTTAATAGATACCCAAGAGGCAGAACAAGAAAGGAAGGTCTTCGTAGTCCATCTTGTCTTTTTTAAAATGCTGAGGGATATTAAAACAGTGAAGCAGTAATACTTTAATACCTGGGGCCAAGGGTAATAGGTAACAAGACAGTGCTTTAAAGTAAAATAGTAATGTATAGGCAGTGACACAAGAAAAACACCAAGAAATTCAGTTAGCAATATCCCTGCCCATCTCAAGTTCCTATCACAGAAAGAATCAAATGCTTTGATTTATAATTTCAAAGGTTAAATCTCAGTTATGCCTCCTGGGGTTCGATTTCCTACTGAATTTCACATATTCCACAATTCACTTCTGAATTTTACTTCCTCTATAAAATAGGTCTTATAATTGGCCTGTTGTCAATACATAGCTTCATAAACATTCTAGATAAAGAGAAACAGAGAATATAGAAAGTAAAAATCCTGTCCTATATAAACAGGCATTATCCACAGTTAAAAATGGTAAATATATAAGTAACACCATCTGTCTTCAATCACAAAGTACTTTAGAAAAATGAAGGCCTAGCGCTACTGTAATGAAATTAATGACAGTTTAGCAATTGAGTTCTAGGGGACCAGAGCCTGCCTTTTCACAATGCAAGATAAACATGGGGGGATCAGTTTAAGCACCGGTAAATGGACCACCTCTGCAAAGAAACATGATCAGTGCTTTACCGGTGACATTAACTCTAGGACTTCAGAACAGGAAGGAAATTATTTTTCACAGGTGACTAAAACAACACATGCAATTCATTCTGTGGGCCCTATCGTTAATTAAAAAAAAAAAAAGGCTAACACAAAAATTCCCCATTCTCATGTCTTTTCCCTCCACCCCCAGACCTATAGAAAGAGTCAAAGATATAGATGAGACAGGAGGTTACTCACCGTCGAGGAGTCACTGCTTCCGGTCTCAAGCGTAGCTCCCTCAGCACAGGTGGGTGGGTGGGTAGAAAGTTGACTAGCCCTGCCCCCATCTATGACATCACACTCTACCTCATAAAAGGTAGTGAAAGTGCTCTGAACTCCAGTCTGATTTCCGAGAGATACAGAAAAGAGATAGTGAGAGAGAGAGCAAGAGAAATATTGTGCCGTTGTGTAGAGGTGAGGAGAGAGGAAAACGTGTGCTGAAGGAGCTATGCTTGGTCAAGGAAACAGGGACTCTTCCACGATGAGTAACCCCGCTGTCTGGTGGTTCCTCTCACTTGCTCCCATAGCACAGGTTAAGCACACAAGCCCTACAGGGTTTGCTGATTGGGAAAGGGGGCACATTTTGGTACCTTTAGATGAAAACCAGAGAGGATAGAGAGCTCTATCCCCATTAAAAGCTGATTGACATCAGATCCGGCATGAATTTGGTTGACAGATTTCTGAGTAGCATTATTGTGCATATGGTTTTTGAACAGCTGAACTGCTCAAAAACATAAACACTGATGCAAGCACCTGAAATTCCAGTGACTACAACTGGAATTACAGTTGTGCCCACTGGTGCTGAATAAATATTACACAATCCAGCCCTCTGGGCTGACCTTTGAATAGAAGAAGCCAAAGGGTAGGCCACCTACACTATTATACGAAGGAGGTCAGGAAAGAGTCATGTTTTTCTCACATTGAAAATGAGAACTGACAAATTGTGCTGAAAGAACAAGTGAGGGAAGTATAAAAATTCTGGGCACACATTTATTTACAGAGCACACTTTAAAGTTCCAGAAAATATCAACAAAATTGCAAAGAGGTGATGCTTTTAAAGACTACATTTTTAGACAAGGACAACTTTACAGGCTGAAGCACATTTTTTTCAAAAAACTTCCCATGAACTGAAACTAGAGGGCTTAAAATGGGATATTCATTCTAATTTATTGTAAATGGAATTTTTATCATCCAAATTCTGGAAAAGCAGGTTCGAGAGTAAACATGATTGCATATATTATCCACTGGGATTTTCTTAATAACCTAGCTGTATACCAAAATTGAAAAAAATAGTATATGCTGCTAAACCTAACTCCATTAAATAAACTGCTCAGAGAATGGGGGACCATTCAGTGCCAGTAAAGAGTGCTAGCATAAGATCCTGCCTTTTGGAAGACGAAAAATGAATGCTCCTTAAATCTCTTTTAAGAGTATGTGTTATAAGCACACAGAGTTAATATTGACGTTTTCCCTTAGGCTGTTTGTTGCTACAGGGATCATGTAAATTGTAATCTAATCATGATTATTTTTTTGGCCTTAGTAATGATTAATGAGTATTCCCTGCTCTGTTTGTGTGCTCTTTGTTTTTGTCTCCTTTCCTTCTATTGAAAAAAAGAGTGTGACTAATGTCTAGCACCAGTCACTTCACCTAACAACAGAAGTCAAGCATTTTTCTTCTTAACCTTCAAAACTTTTGTCATAATCTAACCCTGCAGTATCTGCAGATGGTACTGTAACCCAGTATATTTGTGGATTTAAAAACTCAACAAATCAGCTAGTCCAGTTGAGTAAATGAAGAGCTACTGTGACTGTTAGAGATTATATATAACTTCAGGAACACAATGCAAAACTAGGCTGCATCTAAGTCATGCAAAGTGATGATAGTGCTGTGAATTTCAGTTCATAATTGAATTAAACATATGCCTGTCTGATTCCTCGCTATATCATCTTGATTTCAAGCTATTTACATATATGAAGACAGAGAGCAGTAAAAACATCTCTGGTTCCCTCTATTGCATCTCTTCCTTATTAACATGTATGTCTACTAGTCTGCCAAAGAGAAAAGAAAAATTGACCTTTTAAAGGTTTTTATGGTAAAAAGTACCAAGTAGGGTTCAGTTAATTCGTAACTTAGGTAACCTATGACTTGACTATTGCACCACAGTTGTTTTTGCCAAATAAAGTAGGAATATATTTCGAACTCCTGTGACCACCAGACCTTATGAAGCCTAAGCAAGCTTGCTCAGTCTGATAAAGAAAAGGATGCTCAGAGGATATATCCTTAAACATAAGAAATATTACACCTGTAGTAGCAGTAAGGTCTAAAAAGAAATAAATTGTCTTTCATTGGAATAGAAACGTATGCAAGTAGCACAATTAAATCCTGGAAGACTGAGCATGGCCAAGAATACTCGCCAGTAACAGCACAAGATGAGATATATGGAGGAATATTGTAGATTCTGTAATGATGTGATTAAAACCAGTTCAATAGATTAGGTAGCAGATAATACCCCAGATGGTATTTTGGGGCTAGCACAGCTCAAATCTGAAATCTTGTTTTGACCTGCTTCGTATGATATCTGTAGTTGACAAAGAGAAAATTAAGGGAAGAGTAGAAAGGATAAGACTGATTTGCGAACCTACACTAGAACACATTACTTGCCTAAACAGGGAACTAAAGCAGAGAAAGAATATACTTAATTGAAAACATTTTAAAAATGTATATACATTCAAGGAAGGAGGGAAATATTCCAAGTGTTCCAAGGAATACAACTAAAATTAATTAAATGAATGCATGGAAATGCAAAGAGGCAGTAAATGAAGACTTTAAAATATTTTCTTAAGGGATATATGTTAAGCCTAACAGCATAAGAAAACTATGTGAATGTAGATCAAGTCATTGATTTAACCCAGGCACTAGAAATCAGGTTAAAAAAAGGGTCTGTGTTCAGTTTGCCATCAAGGATCTGTCAGAAAAAAACACCAAAGCACTTGTTTTCTTGCTTAAAAAGATGTACAGATGATGGGGAATGGGGAGGTACCAGTGGCTGCTGTCTATAAAGTTTAGTACAGCAAGATGGTGAAAAGCTGAGGAGTACCAACCATGTGGAAACGCTATATGTACTATTGGTATACCTACAGAAGGTAAAAATGGATATATTTTAAGAAATTGAAAAAAAAAACCAGCTTGGAAAAGCAATGTAAAACTGCAAAGCTGGCACATACCATAAAAGTTGAGACCTTAACACCTCTGACCCAAAGACGTCCTGTTGCTGTAGAGGATCAGCTTGACGGATGAATGGAAAAGACTTTTTTGTTCATTATCTGTCATAGCTAAGGGATGGTGAAATACGTAACATGCCATCTGAGACTGACTAAAGCTCTAACTTCTCTAATTTTTTGACAATGGGAACACTGCTTCTAGTTGTAGATATAAAAAAGGATGAAAATATTTCTGCAGTGTTTTGGATTGGATACCGGTG
Source organism: Phalacrocorax carbo (assembly GCF_963921805.1). Lineage (NCBI taxonomy): Eukaryota > Metazoa > Chordata > Aves > Suliformes > Phalacrocoracidae > Phalacrocorax > Phalacrocorax carbo. The sequence continues at coordinate 4,882,389 of NC_087516.1, read as the reverse complement.
CTCTAATCCAGATTTACAGAGTTCTAGTTTGGCCTTTGTTGAGATTTAGGACCAATAACTTGTATTTTTTGTCTCATTTTCTAGTGATCTATTACCTATCTGGTAACCTCGTTCACAAGGTATTTTGATGATGTATTAGTCAAAATCAGAAAGAATTTAAGTTAAAAGAAAGCATTTGAGAATATCTAACAGTGAGAGGTTAGGATTGATTTTTCTGATACTTGATAGTTTACTTTGACCCATATCAATGTCTCGGACATGTTATACAAAACAAACCCCTTTTGTTGATGCAGCTGCTTCTCAGTTATGTCAGATCAATGATGTGATGTGAGAACAGAGATATTTTTCCTTTGCTCCGATTAGGTTCATAAATAGTACTACTAATAATATGTTCCAAATGTGGAAGAAAATATTTCAGAGGGTAAAGATATAAGGCAAGTTTTAACTTCCCTCACTCAGTTTGATCTCTTCCTAACGGCTATTATGACCTCCTACATTTAATGGAAATACATTCCTATTGTGAGTGTTATTAAATACTTTGTTGTAAGCTGTTTTGCTCAGTATTTGCAATTGAACCTGCTCAGGCTGGGAAGACCTGCAATGTTTTCCCTTGAGGGTATGTCTTCTTGTCTGTTAGTGTTTCTATGTGTGTGTTACTCATCTGCAACTCAGGTTGTCAAGAACTATAATTAAAGTGAAAGAAATTGATGAGTCTGAACTGAAGTTGTTATTCTTTTAATATCTGCAAAAGCAACATCTGATAGTACTTTTAGAAGTGAGATTAAGTCTCACTACTATCCAAATCAGGAATTTAAATAATTGCAAGGGCTAAGATATGCTTCTGTATAAGAAACACCATCCAAAATCTCCTATTGGGTGTTAAATCTGTCATTACGTAAATTCAGTTCTCCATAATTCCATGTGCAAGAAACAAACCCAATTTTTATTTAAAGCCTCACATGTGCTTGAGAATGCCCCAAGAGAAAGGAATTCTTATTTAATATGAAATGGTGAAGCTTGATCCCAAACCACTTCCTTTAAAGGCAGTAAGACAGGAGAAGAAGTGAACATGAGCTAGCACTGAAGTCCTCTCTTTCTTTATAGTAACTTTTATGGGAATAGTCCCTTAGGACCATACCATAGGGCACGTTAGAATGGTGTTGAGGCCTTGCTAATTGTTGCAGGGCTGGTGCAGTTTGTGTATCAGAAAGCCATAATATTCCCATTTTCTTCCCATCTCATTCAGCATGGCCTGGAATAGGAAAACAAGCTGGACTGAAGCCATAACTGCTGTAGCAGGCAAGCTTTGGATTTTAGAGTGGTTACTATTTTTAAAACAAATTCAGTATGTAATGAAGCATATACATTAATATTTCCTTCAATTCTCTATTTTTTTTTATGATCATATTTGTTTCAAGCCTCAATCTTGAATTGTAACACATTGCTTTGTTCTTATGGAAATAAATGTCTTAACATTATTTGGTACCATAAATGTTTTTCTTTGCAGAAAACTCTTCTTTCAATAAATTCAATTTCAATAAATGTAATCTTCTGAAATGTATTAATATTTGTTACCTGATAAAGCACAAGAGCATGTTCCCTGTAGCCAAAATGCTTCTTAACAAGGATAAAAGTCTGACCTGTCTAAATTTTAACCTACTAAATGTAGACATATAGATGGTGTGTGTGCTTCTTGTCTCCATTAATATATTCTAACGAAGACAAGTGTGGTGTGATTTTGCTTTGCAAATGAAATTCTAGATAACATCTTTCCATTTATGCAGGATATGTTGTTTCATATTTATGTGCATGTGTATTTACATGTGCATTTATATACAATGAGATATTTTCTTAGTCCTGAAAATAGCCTTACATCAAAACACTGTAGCGTCAAAAGAACTAAGATTATATAATAAAAACATTTTCTTGTTGATTTTTTTCAGTTACGTCTTAAGCTTCATTCATCTACTTTTCCTTATGTAATGTAAACTCTGCCCACCACCAATCCACCTTCAACTAGCTGCTGTGAAGAAATAACCATAACACTAATAAAAATAAACCAACCTTTCCAAAGTCTTCAGCACTATTCTGTATGTGGATCATACTTATGATACCCCAGGTGCCCAAAGCTCAGGGTATATACTATTGTCCAAACAACAACTGTTATAAAGGCAAAACTGTGTGAACTCACAGACGTAGCAATAAGATCCCATGGGATCCTTCACTTAGCTGAATAGAAACACTGTAAAAAGGTCACGTGAAAGAGACCGCTGGAGGTCTCGTGTACAACTTCCGACTTGAAATGAGTTGATTTCCAACATGAGACCGCCTCAGCTGCTGCATTTTCTGTCTGAGGCTTGAACTCCTCCAAGGATGCCAACTGCGTAAACTTGCCAGACTCCTGGTCTGTGTTACCTTTACCGGAGACATTCACCCCCCGCCTGGACGCGGCCCTGTGCCCCTGCTCTGGGTGTGCCTGCTCCAGCAGGGGGTGGGACGGGATGATCTCCAGAGGCCCCTTCCAACCCCCGCCAGTCTGGGATTCTGTGTTTCTGTGATTGAGATAATGAACTAAATCTTTATTACTGATACATATTTGGAAGAAGTATTGTAAATGGCTTTAAAGCCACTATAGATACATCTATTTATGTCTTTTTTTTCTAATTGTCTTTGAGCTGTTTCATAGGATAATTATGAATTCTTCACTGTTTTAACTTTCAGCATGCCCTAAGACAGTGTTTCCATAAAATACATCATATATAATGAATATATGACATGAGGGATTTTATCAGCACTCATTTTGATTAACCTGCATAACTCACTGATGCCTTTATCCTTTAGGAGTAGTAAATTGACTCAGTGTCAGGATGATAAATTTTTTATGTTACCACACAGAATCATAGAATACTTTGGGCTGGAAGGGACGTTTAAAGGTCATCTACTCCAGCCCCACCTGCAATGAGCAGGGACACCCCCAACCAGAGCAGGTTGCTCACAGCCCCGTCCAACCTCACCTTGAATGTTTCCAGGGATGGGGCATCGAACACCTCTCGGGGCAACCTGGGCCATGGTTTCAACACCCTCATCATAAAAGATTTCTTCCTTAGATTCAGTCTAAATCTACCCTCCTTTAGTTTAAAACCATCACCCCTTGTCCTGTCACAACAGGCCTTGCTAAAGAGGTCTCCCCCACCCTTCCTAGAGTCCCCCTTTAAGCACTGGAAGGCCCCAATAAGGTCTCCCCGCAGCCTTCTCTTCTCCAGGCTGAACAGCCCCAGCTCTCCCAGCCCGGCCTCGCAGCAGAGGGGCTCCAGCCCTCGGAGCATTTCTGTGCCCCCTCTGGCCCCGCTCCAGCAGCCCCGTGTCCTTCCCGTGCTGAGGAGCCCCGAGCTGGAGGCGGCACTGCAGGGGGGTCTCACAGAGCGGGGCAGAGGGGCAGGACCCCCTCCCTCGCCCTGCTGCCCGCGCTGCTGGGGATGCAGCCCCGGGCACGGTTGGCTTTCTGGGCTGCGAGCGCACATCGCCGGCTCGTGTCCAGATTTTCATTCACCAGCACCCCCAAGTCCTTCTCCGCAGGGCTGCTCTCAAACCCTTCACCCCGCCACCTGCATTGATACCAGGGGTTGCCCCAGCCCGTGTGCAGGACTTCGCATTTGGCCTTGTTGAACCTCATGATGTTCACATATGCCCACTTCTCAAGCTTGTCCAGGTCCCTCTGGATGGCATCCCAGCTCTCAGGCGTGTCAACCGCACCACTCAGCTTGGTGTCATCTGCAAACTTGCTGAGGGTGCCCTCGATCCCACTGTCTATGTCACTGATGAAGATATTAAACAGTACTGGTCCCAATATGGACCCCTGAGAGACACCACATCATCAGGTAGTCTGTGCCTACAGGAGTTGGAGATTCCTTTATTAGTCACAAATGGAAAAGCTCAAACAATTTGTTCCAGATAAAGTCTTATCAAAACCTATATATTTATAAGTATCATGTGTTTCATATAGCCATATATTTTGGAACAGAGTGCACTTACTATGACTTTATTTCACCCTCTCATATATCAATATGTCTGTACGCATTCAAACACATATGAAGAGGTTACTTAAATATATCTCCATCCCAAAGGCACAGATGAAATATCTCCCTGTATTTTTCACATCTTCCAAAACAGATGAAATGAGCTAGTTGAATACACAATACAAATCGAGGTCTCTCACTTTCCCCACCTAGCCCCAGCCTTCCTCTCCTGGAAGCTGCCTTTTTACAGTGGTAACTTCAGAGCTGAAATAAGGACCTGAAGTTTTTATTTTCTCTCCTTGCTTGTACTACTAGGGGAGAGAGATTATTGTGGAATCCAACCAACTTTATGGTCCTGACTTTATCTCAGTCCCTTCCCACCATTACAATTCTTTGATTTCATATACCTGTCTTGCTTTTGCATTGGCTTTTTCTTCCCCAGACTCTTGCATATCTCATATTTCAAGTTCCTTGGCTTCTTTATTATATCCAAAGTCCTGTCCTTTACCCATTGTTTTCATTCCAAGCCTTAAAACAGAACTCCTGTCCACCAATGTCATCCTAAAAAAATCCTTTTCTGTGAGTCCCACCTCACATTATTTTCACAGCATTGGTACATACCATAGACTGTTAGTATTTGCAAACTCCCTTTTTTGCCATTCTAACTTCTTACTACAATATTGTGGGTGAAACAGTGGGTGAAAATGAAAAGCAACTTGCAAAAATAAAGCCTAAATTAAAAAAGAAAATCACAAAGGTCAAATTATAATTTTAAGCAATTCAGTAACTATCTATATGGCCCCCCCGGTCCATCTTTCACTTCCCTTTACCAACTTGAGTATATTCACTTGCGTTATATCCACTTGTCATGTATTACCATAACCCAAACCCTAGTCTTGCAATGATGTCAGCTTACACACAGGACTATAACTCCTCTTTGTGGTGTGTAACTCTTTGAGCACCCACTGTCCGACAAACACGTATGCAGCAGTTATTTAGGAATAACTGCGCTTACCCTCAGCTCCAAGTCAATTGAATCACTAGCAGACAAAACACAAATTTCTATTAGTGGTATCTATTAATCATTAAGTACAGCTAGGTCTTAGCTCAGGTGTTTTCTACTGAAAACAATGACAGCTTGCCAGTTCAAGCAGCCCAGAGTCCAGGAATATCTTCAAACCCTGGTTCTGTGAGTATTACTTCATGTAGCATTCTTCTGTTTCTGTTATAAATTAATAGTAAAACTTATTTTGCTGCTAACTAAATAACAGGAGTAACATTTTTGCACTCCTGAGAATCTTGAAGAAAAGGAACGCGACAGTTTTGTCGATTTGCCAACTCTCCCTTCAGTGAACTTTCTTTTACATAATGCTAAATTCTTGCCTTGTTCAGGAGGAATTAAATTACTTTATTTACCAATCTCCAAAACAACATTTTCTCCATACTCTTAAGAATTGTAAATGCAAAGGTTCCCTCTGATTGCCTACTTGAAAACAAACAAACAAAGGGAAAAAAACCCAGAAAGGCTTTCCTGGTGCAGGGAAATGAAATACCACATCAGTGGCTCTTCAGCAACTGCTAATGCACAGGGTCTCAATCCAAATTCAATGAAAGATGGCCTTACTCACTTTTAATAGCAGATGAACTTCAAACTACCTGACTTTTCTTTGAGTCTATAGAATTCATAAATAGCAGCTTGATGCTACACTGCTTGTATGTATACCAACTTGCTTTTACAGCACAAGGTAGTTTGGGGTGATTCAGCCTTAAATGAGAGGAAAGTATGACCTTTAAACTATTTTCTTTTACTAGATGTAAGTTCCATAGGCAGAATTGATAGGGAAACTGTTTGCCAACTGACCTGAAGTAACAGCTGGATGCACACAGTTATTTATTCTGTGATAAATCACAGAATCACAGACTAGCGGGAGTTGGAAGGGACCTCTGGAGATCACCTCATCCACCCCCTGCTGGAGCAGGCACACCCAGAGCAGGGGCACAGGGCCGCGTCCAGGCGGGGGGTGAATGTCTCCAGGGAAGGGACTCCACAGGCTCTCTGGGCAGCCTGTGCCACTGATAGAAGGCTATCAGGTTGGTCAAGTATAATCTTCCCTTGCTGAATCCATGTTGACTATTTCTGATAACCATCTTGTCCTCCTCATGCCTGGAGATGACCTCCAGGATGAACTGCTCCATCACCTTTCCAGGGACGGAGGTGAGGCTGACTGGCCTATAGTTTCCCAGGTCTTCCTTCTTGCCCTTTTTGAAGCCTGGAGTGACCTTTGCTTCCCTCCAGTCCTCGGGCCCTTCTCCTGTCCTCCACAACCTTTCAAAGATGATGGAGAATGGCTCAGAAAGAACATCCACCAGCTCCCTCAGCACTCGCCAGTGCATCCCGTTGGGGCCCATGGATTTGCGAGGATCTAGTGTGCATAGGTGATCTCTGACCCAATCCTTCTCAACTGATGGTAAGTCTTCCTTTCTCCAGATTTTATCTCTCTCTTCTGGGGGCTGGGATGCCTGAAGGCCAGCCTTAGCAGTAAAGACTGAGGCAAAGAAAAGATTCAGTAACTCTGCCTTCTCTACATCCTGCATCACCAGGGCACCCACCTTGTTCAGCAGCAGGCCCACAGCTTCCCCAGTCTTTCTTTTACTGCTGATGTATTTAAAGAAGCCCTTCTTGTTATCTTTGACTTGCATTGCCAGATTAATTCCAAGCAGGCCTTGGCCTTCCTTGTCGCATCTCTCCAGACCCTGGCAACATACCTATATTCCTCCAAATGGCCAGTCCCTTTTTCCACATACTCTGAACCTCCCTCTTCCATTTGAGTTTCTCTAGAAGCTCTTTGGTCATCTATGTGAGTCTCCTGGCTCCTCTGCCTGACTTCTTCCTCATAGGGATGCACCGATCTTGAGCTCGGAGGAAGTGGTCCTTGAATACTGTCCAGCTCTCTTGGACCCCCCTGCCTTCCAGAGCCCTAGCCCATGGGATTTGTCCTAGCAGGTCTTTGAAGAGGCCAAAATTGGCCCTCTTGAAGTCCAAGGTTGTAACCCAACTCATAGTCCTGCTTCTACATCGCAGTATCCTAAACTCGACCATCTCACAGTCACTGCAGCCAAGGCTACCCCCAACTCTCACATCCTCAACCAGCCCTTCCTTGTTTGTTAGGCTCAACCTTATGGTTGAGCAGCACATCTTGCCTTGGTGAGATTCTTTTTTGATGAGGACTAGCTATTTTCAGTTACCTTATTCTTATCATTGATCAAGAATAAACAAACAGGCAGTTATTTTGCAGTACATCCCATATCTGTTAATATTTTTATGTGTCCAAGCTTCCAGTCTAGATATTATGGGAATTTTCGTAATGTCCTACCCAAACTTAATGGGGTATCTCCAGCCCTTTTACCTTCCTTTTTCCCCCAAAAAACTCACTTGAATTCACCAGCAAGAACTCCTAGATGAAGTCACAATCTTAACTGTATTGCAGCTGAGCCTATTATGCTAAGATGAATAGGCCTTTGAAAATAATTGGAAATTGGACCCAGCTAAAGTATATGTTTGGAGTGTGCTTTGGCTATTGATTCAATATTTTTGGACAGTGTTCAAAGGTACATGGCTGTTACTCTGTATGACACTGCATATCTATCTGGCTCAGAAGTTTAAGACTGTTCCGGCAAATTTTCTGATAATACAGCTGATTATATCTGTAGAGTTCTAAATCAAAACTGAAAACAATAGGGGGCTGCCTTGGATAAGGGATTTCCATAGATTCTGTTCAATATAATCCTGCAGGAAAAACTGTAGCAGAGCTACTAACATAAACAAGAATTTAAAAAAATGCAAGCTTATAGCCTAAATAGAGAGTAGGTAAATGAGCTGATCAGCTGCAGAGCAGCAGTAAACAGAACAAGCGGATATTTATCCTAGGGTAAGAAATGAATATATAGATCTGTTTTATTGTAATCGTCTAGCTAACAAGAGTCCAACAGGAATACTAAAAAAATAAAGCAGCCCTAGAGTTAGAAGAAGCCTGAATTTTTATCCAAATAACAAACATTATGGTTAAAACCAACTCCATTCAACAAAAGTAGCTATCACAAAAAGACTATCTATTGGCATAAACTAAGCGTATGTAAATGGTATTTACTTCACTGAGAGTAGCATATGTTCAGCACCTCTGAGGATTCATCCCAATACAATGGTGCAACTGATTATGGAGCAAATATACATTAAACTGAATAAACTAAGGCAAGAGACAAAGAAAATTATTTTGAAGTTATTTTAGTCTGTGTTTTTATTAAAGGAGATTGTTTATTCTTAGAGAGGAATTAGAAATTGAATATTCAACTTCAAAAAAATTACAGAAACTTATATTTGTTGATGGACCAAGGTCAAAGAGACTTTTTTTAGGGACAAGGGTATCATCTACATAGATTAGAAATATTTTAAAATATTTTTCATTTTTTTAATATTAATTCCTTCTTGCTTTTATTTAATGCTCTCCTCATCCCTTTTCTTTACTTTCATGCCTATAATCTTCATGTTTACAAGGCTCCTCACTGAAGAACAAGCATCATATAGTTTTTCCTTATTTTACTTTTCAAAACTCAATTGGAATCAGGAATTAAGAGTCTCACCTTGCAACATAAAGGGCCAAGTCAACAGATAGTCTAAATTGGCCTTGCTCCATTGATATTAATGAGGTTAGGCTGATGTATGCTCTCAATTGCCAGATCTTACTTATCTGGTGAAAATAATTTTGCTACCTGCTTAAAGGGAATTTGATGGGAAAGATCAAAGGAGAGAAAGAGCTGGGGGAAATGGAATGGAAGAAAGAAAGGGAAAACCAACAGCGGGTCCTTTCCTTTACTGAAATAATTTACACTTCAGGAGCGTGACATTTTCTTACTTTTTGATCTGTTTTTCTATTTGCAGCAAAGTCAATGATGCCAAAAAGAACCCCTTCATGTGCTATGCTAGTATCATATCAATCTATAGAGGAAAAAGCAAACAAGATCAGCTTTATGCTTATTTTCAGAGATAAACTATACTGAACTACTGAATCTTGGGGGGAAAGAAGAAATAAAGTTTCACCAAAAGATATATAGCACATTATATGTTGTGTACACACTATTTCTGAAGTTGTTGCAACACATTTTTCTCTAACAGAACTGTAAGAACTGTGGGGTGGCTTTCATCTGTCTTTTAGGTTTTAATTGGTTTTATGTCTCTTTCCTTTTTACATAAATATACATATGCCCACACATAGATTCATATATACATATGCATACATTCATTCATTTATAAATATTGATTAATATTCTTAATAATGCAAAAATTCAAGCAGAGATTGCACTCCCCATAATAGTTCTGAATCACTACTCATCTTTTGGATCACTGAATTATATTGTGGTTCTTTGTAAACACAGTAGTAAATTACAATATCGTAATAATCATCCTGGTGCTTGATATTTGCATCAAAACACTTAAATATAGTGCATTTGCATAAACTTACTTCTGTAGTCGTAGGTTGGGAAGCTTGAATTCTGGATTTCTATTGTACTTCTAACATTGTACTGTATGCAAGTTGCCAAATAATGGTATTTCATTTTAATGTAAATAAAATACTGTTTATTTGTAATTGGCTATCCAAGAGAAAATGAGGAAGAAGATGGAAGCAGAAGCAGCAAGTCGACAAGCAGATGTAGATGTGCACTTGGATACCAGACCTCTGGATAGCAAAGGAGCATACAGTACCGAGCACCTTGAAGAAAAACAGCTTGGAAAACACTATCAGGAAAGCCCTGTGCTACCTGTGTTATACCAGGTAACAAGATAATGCTCTCAAAAAGGGATGCACAGGAGTTCAACTCTCTCTATCACCTCCTGTTCAGAGCAACAGCAGAAGAAGCAAGCTGGGCAATCTTAAAATTTTCTGTATGTCAGTACTACTGAGTCTGTGGAACAGACACAAATAACTTCTGTGGCTGAAGCTAGTTTTGCCTTTGTCTGCAACTGACTGTAAAACCCCAACCCAACAGAAACACAATGGTGATGAAGCCTGGTAAGCAGCAGATGCTAACAATGCCAGACTGGAAATGATGAAGTCAAGCGGTTTGGCCACTTAAATTTCACAACGGATGGTGATGTTCCAGTAACAAATAGATGCTAGAGATTCACAATGGCTTATTCAGCATCCACATACACTGAATAAAGAGACTTGAAAAAGAAACACACACAACCACAAAAGCCAAGCTGGTAGAAGCACTGATTTGGGTAATTGTTATAGATAGATGAATATGACAACTCAATGGGTATGAAAGCTGGACCCAGATGGCAGTAGGTAAGAAAAGATCATAGCATTTACTATGCAGCATAGCTGTCAGCGATACAAGGACAGATTACTCCATTTATATCTGGAAAATGGAAGAGGATCTTTTCATTGCTGTGGGAAGATCAAGGTATTAAAATTACATACGTACATACGTCAAGAAGTGAAGACCAATTGCAGGACAGACACAGGAACATTTAAGCAGCTCCTTTTAGGATTGCATATATGACTTCAGAATGTTTGATCCAAGAAAGCCTGGCAAATGTTTAAGACCTTCTATAGTGCTTTGCAAAAAATTAAAAAGTTATGTAGTTGAGAACATTTGCTCTGACTTCTGATACGTTTGAGGAAGGCCAGTGATTTCACTGGGGAAACTTATGGATGAAATGAAGGGCACAAGTTAGTTATCCTAACAGTCTTCGTACTTGATTGGGCTTAAACAATGAAAGGTGCTTTTTCAAAACCGCATTTGAAAACAATCTTGTTTCAAATATCTTGGGTCTCACAAATCACCATTATTTTGAAAACACACTCAGGAGAGTGAAACATATTATATGTTTACATATGTATGGTCTGTATTTGAGTTAGAAGATAACAAAGGTGTCATGGGGTTAATACTAGGGTGATTCCTTAAAAAAGAACAAAACAAGAAAGTCATGAAAAGCAGCAGTTGCTACTGCTTGGTTCTAGTAGTCCCCCAGAGGCACAGACTCCAACATTAGGGGAAGGGAAAAAAAATTGTTTAAAAATGTAGAAAACTCATTGTTATAATATTACTGCTGCTGCACATTCCTGTCTTTACTTCTAAAAAACATTGTGTGTAAAAAGTTTGCAGTGTTCATTGAAAATAACTGAAATAACTGGATGGGAATTAGAGTATATGATCCTTGTGCTTGCCAATAGTATTTGAAAACAGCACGTGCATCAAAAATTAAAATATTTTGCCGGCATTGCAGAGTTTTTGCTAAACCTAGTGTGCATTGGAACCTGAGTGAATGAAATCCCATTAGTCATCACCATCTTAACAATATGCACTTCATACAGAGCTGGCTTCTGCACAGAGGAAGGAAATTACCAGTACTAACAAAGGGAAGAAGATTTATAATGAGCAAATATACAAAAGCTCCAAATAATTATAATATTCACAGCTTGGCAATGACTTTCCAGGCTATGAAATGACTTCTCTTTTGGAAGAATGAAGATTTTACAAACAAAGGGTTTGTAAAACCCTTTAAACAGGGGTTTAAAAACAAAGGGTACTTGGAAAATCAAATTGCTCTACGCAAGTTATTGTAAGGTCTGGAACAATGGCAATAACATTTAAACAAGCTTGCTTTAAGAATCACCGTATCTTTGTTTTGTGCATTATTGCCATCAGAAATGCTCCTTTTCAAGTGGTACATGGGAAACATAAATGGCTAAATACAAATACCAGCTTACCCCTGATACAATAAGTTCTCCGCCCAGGTTCTGAACTTCTGCCTTCACTTTGCTGCAGATATTGAGTTGGTGGCAGTAGAGGGCGATGCGCTGCAGGTAGGCTAGCAGATCCTGTTTGCAGGCCGAGTCCGGGCACTACGGACAAAAGAAATATTTGGTTAGATGTAGCTGAGTTTATATGGTTATAGAGACATAATCAGAGGAGACAGTGGCAATGTGTGTGTGTAGTAGGTGGATCCACTTCACTTCATCTTTACAGGAGATATTTGATGAAATGTGGAAATTCAAACTCTACCCTTCACTTGACTCAAGACTTACAAATTCTAACCTGAAGATGCACTATACCTTTTCATAAAAATAAGAAACCTCTCTGTCTGCCACTAACGAAATACAATGAAAATAATATGATTGCTATGTTTGTGCGGGAGGTTCACCCGTGATATCAGTTTGTACGGAACAGAAGAATCTATTGAGCAGCCAAAAGACCAAGTTTGACCTGAAACTCCAGGTTGCTGGGTGGATGTCCAGGTTAAGACACAACATGAACCAGTTAAAGTCCGGACAAACCCAGTTCTGACTGATTACATCCACTCTAATGCCAACCCTTGACTGTCTTGCCAGCTTCCCTGGCATTTGTGCAGACCTTCAGAGGACATAGCTCTGCTTCAGACTTGGCAGAAGCCAGGCCCCTTACTGACACATTAAAGACTCAAGGGGCAGAGGTGAGGCTTGGTATTGACAGATTTGGCAAGCTTACTGTTAATGCATAAATACCATAATCTGTGCCAGAAGGAAATTATTTACTAAAGTGTAAGTGACATATTACAGAGTCTCTCAGCAGATGACATCAGTATTGCAGCCCTTCTCAAGAGCACAATGAGATAAGTCGGTCCCTCTGCATGTCTAACAGATGCCTCTTCATACTAGAGGGAAGGCTATCTACAGTCCTGTACCATTATGGATGCTTTGCATCTCAGATATGTTTCGATACAAATTACATATAGGTTAATCGTGGTAGACTCAGTGAAGGCTTTCTAATCAATATAACTAGAAAAGGCCCAAGTACAATTTATTCTTAGTCTTTGTGACTCTTATTAGAAACTGCATCATCCCCCACAATATCAACAGCGTCATAAACAACACTCTTGTAGTTAATATTCAAAGTCTTGCCTCAAGAGAACAGACCTCAGTACTGCACTCTGATGAAACATTGCTAAAAGGGTCCATTGCTAACAGCATGCCTCCAGTAAATACTCTTTGGGGCTACCCAACAGTGTCTGACTGACAATGTTCTTTGAATGTATAGCTTGGGGAACAAATATGTCTTTTAGCATCTTAAAAAGTTTGTGCTCAATTTTTCTATAACATTATCAGAGCACTTTGACAAAAACTGGTAGAATTAAACACACACGAGTCAACAGCATCACAATCTCTGCCTGGAGATGACTGCTCTAGCCCCAACAGCTAATGCAGGTAAGGAATATGTTTGCCGTGAAATAGTTGCATAAACTGTTGTCTATAACCCTGAAAGCAGTCACTTTGGTTTTTTTCTATTCCTTTAAAACTAATAATAAACAAAGCTGGAGGTTCTCTGTGGCTGTTAGGTTTAATCTGCTCTATACTTATGGCAATGCTATAATGCCTCTCTTTCTCAGACAGTTGCCACATCTTTCAGGCATGAATCCCTAAGAGACCTCTTCTCCCTACCACTGACAATTTAATACGGAAATATTTACTCTAGTCTTGAAGTCTATGGACTGAAAGAAATGAACTTTAAAGCAATACTTCTAGAGAGCTGACAAGGCTTTAAATATAAGTACCTTGGAGCAAATGAAAATGCAAAATCTCTCTCATTGGAACAGTAATTAAAAATGCAACTGTCCATAAAAAGTTTATATTGCATGAGCGTCTCCAAAGTTCTGTAAAGTATCATTAAAGAACAAGCATTAAAACAAACATTTCATTCTTATAGTGATTTTACTGTTTATTATTGAAGTGTGCATGTTACAGTCTTCTGAAATTTAAAATGTGACTCAAGCCAAGGCACTCTAAGCATAGCAAGTCTCTTTGTGTTTCTTTCTTTAAAATATTCCACCTCTGCAAATATTGTAGACTAGGAATTTCATCAGCTGACAGATGGATTTCTTCTTTCTTATGCTAAAATTAACAGATTACATTTGAAGGATTGGAATGGGTTAACTACAGGAAAAGTGCTTGCTGATAATGAAGAAATTCTAAACCCAAAATTTCTGAGGTTATAGGAAAATGGGCAGCTTCAGATTTCTTGCCACTCTGGCCCATATTCCCCAGCGGGATGTGTTACACACTATTACACGCTTACTTGAAGAAGAAGAAATCTTTATTTTGAAGAGAAAGACTAGAGGCAAGGAAGTTATCAGTTCCCACTTCCAGCAAAATTTCTCCCGGTGACAATGAAAGGAAACAAACTATAGGAAGTTTACAAGGGAAAAAAATAGTAAAATTTAATTTGCCTAAATCTAAAATTAGCTACTTAGAACCTGTATTTGAAATTTGCCTCGACTTTTAATATGATGTTTCCTCTTGTTCTCCAGATAATCCAGTCGGAAAGAAAGGGGCTGAATATAGCAAGTTCGTCTTTCCAGTAGTGATATGAATTTGCTAATGTGACTGAGGACACAGACACTAGAATACGGAGCAGGGGGCTGTAAGGTGAAAGTACAATAACCTGATGCAAAGCAGAAGAAAGGGAGTCAGGGAATCTTGAGAAAGTGCTATATCAAGGGAAATTGCTGGAAGAATGAGGTGAAGAGAATACAAGGATTCCTAGACATATGGCAAGGGTAACAGACCACCCAAGTCTCTGCTGCCCTCATGACAGCAAATATATCAGTCTAATTCTAATACAATCACCTGGGTCCGGAAATGAGGCTGTGGAACAATTCAGGCATTTCTGAGGTTTAGAGAGACTCATTTATTTATGACTTTCCTGTACTACAAAAACCAAGCTGATTGGTATAGAAGAAACAACATATATTCAATGGGTAGATCAGTATCCAGGCAGTGACTTTCAACAAGTCATCTTCTGCCAAGATAACCTTTTCCTGCAAACAGCAACTCATTGATAGAGGTTACATTATGTTTCTGCCCGTTTTCGTTGTTACCTGATCAGCTACTGCCCGCGCCAATTTGTCCATCCTCGATCCTGCCTCTGCAATCTTCTTGGCCGCATTAATGACATCTGATGTATTCTTCAGAGGGCCTTTGCCTCTGTGAAATACAATACAATTATGCACAATCTAAATAAATCATGAAAGGCAACGGTTTTAGTGACCCTGTTTAGTGTTTGATTTTAAAATAGTAACATGGATGACTTCTTAATTTATTACATTTTCACCTTTTAACTACTTTATAGTATAGCTTGATTAAGAAATCGGTCTGCTATACTTCCTCTCTCTTACAAAATACCTCACTAGCAATTCAGTCTGATGGCGCCTTCAAGCACATGAGCGATACTTAATAGTATATGCATTTTTAAGTGTTCATTAAGACAGCATTCTTTCTGGAATACATAAATATTTCAAAACTATGTTATTCCCAAGCCAGTACTAAATGTTAAGCCTGTCATGTCTAGGGCAAGAATGACACATTTTAGAAAATCTTTTTTAGTAGATTTTTGTCAGAAAACAAAGATATGTGAAGCATAATCCTTATGTTACACTTAAACGTTACACTTAAAACATGACATTTAAAATGTGTAATTAGCTTTAAGACTGTTCTTTCACTATACTTTTAAGATGATGCACAAAACTCTGATTTTAGTCATTAAAGTTACCAACAAAAGACAAAAAGCAAAAAGTCACTGCAGACTTTTCTAAGTTTGCTTCAGACTCAAAACTTTAATCCTGTTTGTAATAATAAATTTGCTGCTGCTCCTGAGAATGGCTCAGTTGGAAGTGAGCTGATTTTCCTTTATTTTTTTGAATACTATGTAGAGAAATAATAGTCTATTTCTATTTCACTAGTGTTAAGACAAGACTGATGGCAAATCATAATATGATCAAACTTAGGTTGTTTAAACTAAAACTGAAAGCATTTTCTCTAAGCACAACATAGTGTCATTTTTGCATTTTTTTACCTATAATGCCAAGAACAGCATACTGAAATATATTTCCATTTTCATCTTTTTTCCATACTTTCATTTCCACCTTAAACAGATATTGAAATGCAACAAGTATCCCACTTCTGTTGAACTTAAACTGTAGCAAAAATCCTTCATAGTGACCTCATGTGTTTCTACATTAATTACATCAGCACATCTGACTGTCACAAAGTCCACACATTTGAAACATTATTCTATTTTAACACTGCTGAGGTTACAGTCAACCAAAAAGGTGTGAAAGGCTTTGTTCTGTTTTAATGGAATATATTAAAAAAGTTTTTATTGAATCTGATGTAAACAAAGGTGCACTTTGATTTTTTTTTTATTTTACTTCAAATGTGACAGTAGTTTTCTCTCATTCTCATATTAGTTCTGTTCTTTTGATGGTAAAAAATGTAATTACAAAATTTTCAATTTGATGTTCAATATATCAAAGGTTGTCTGGGAGGTTGCAGGAACTGTTCATATTCTGGGCTGTTGCTTTAGAACATGATTTCTTCCTTCCTTGAAATGAGGGTACTGTTTGGGCAGTTTTACACTCTGGTTTGCGCGGAAGGATCAGAGACCCAAAGACGATACAAATACAAAAGTAATTAAGATTCCTCTAAACTAAGGGTGATAAAATCTAAGGGTGATAACCCTTCAGAGGAGGTTCTACACTGTCATGTGGTATACAGGAGTGGTGAGTTTACTGCAGAAAGAATAGTAGTAAAAGGACAAACTGAGAGAAAAACAAATCAGCTGAGAGAATAATTACTTGGAAAGAAGTATAGTAGTAACCTATTAAAGTAAGCAAACTTTCTATATGCGTAATTAAATCTAAAATGGATAAAAATGTTTGCTGTTGCCTATTACCAATTAAGTAATTATGCAAGTGCAAGTAGTCGAGTTCTTTGCAAATTAATGGTATTTATACACACAGGGCTCCATCCATCCACCTGTCTATCTATATATAAGGTATGTGCAAACCCTAGCTTGTCAATGCAGAGACTGTCTCTTCTGAAATGGGTTGAAGTCTCCAGACACAAGGCATGTGATCATCTGGAGATTAAGAGATCCCTTTAAGGATCTCCGTGAGAAGGATAAATGGATGTCTTTTATTTTAATTCTGAAGAAAAACATGAAGATTTTTGGTCCAGCTTTCTCTAATCACAATTTGATAAATACCATTTCAACTTTTGAACTCCCATTAAAAATAAACACTGAAAAACCTTTAATTTATTATGGTGATCTGTAATTCAAAGAATCTTGTAAAATGTTCTTCCTTGTGTGATTAACAATACGACTACATTTAAACAAAATAAGTCTGTTGATATGGTATCATTAATGAATGGCCTTTTGATGCTTTGTTATTAGAAAAGAACAAGACATCAACAGAAAAAAAGAAATACAAGCAAGTAAAACCCATTACTGACAGGCTCCAATAAAGTATTAGATCAGAACAGTTTAATTTCATTTGGGATTTTTTTGGAAAGAAGTTCACTGTTCAAAATGATATAAATAGTTTTACCATTATTTTTGATTGACACAAATTGTGTTGAAATGTTGAAAGTTCAGAGAGGCGCATGCATTTAGATGGGTACTAAACGAAATGTCACTTGAGTGTCTGTAAGGTCACAGACTATCTTTGCTGCTGAAAATCAAGATGATCCGCAGATAAAACAGATTCACAAATAGGACTAAAACTTCATGTGATTAATCTCATTTGGAGAAATAACCAGAGCAGTCGTGTGTAGAGAACTGTACAACCCATCCCGTTACGTAGGATGTGGGTTACCTGGCTTTGCATCCCCCAAAACACAGCACATCATCTCAATAGGCTATAAATGGCACCAAAAAAGAAAGACGTGTGGTGTCTGAAGAAGTCCTCAGCACAGGTTATTTTGTCCTTACCTAGTAAAGTCTGTCATTTCCATCATAATCATGCACATCTGCTTTGCCAACACAATGATGTCATTACCACTGTCATCCCACTTGGCCACCTCCGCATCCAGTTTGCTCTTTTCTTGGTGGAATATCTCTACCTGCTCAGCAATCTTAGCCTTCTCCTCCTGGGGAAGCTGAGCCATGATAGCCTGGAGAAAAAAATGGGAGAAGGTGGACATGGTAAGAGGAACGTAGGAACAGTACATTTCCAATCGTCTAAATGGTATGCCCAACTCCTAGTTTCTTTTTATGGGAGTTGAAGATGCCAAGCAAAATCCAGTAGACATTTGATTTCTGTTAGGACAGGCAAAAACAATTTCACAGGATGTTTATAGTTCTTCTCATACCTCCAAGAATTTAAAAATTATATATGTGATGCCATGATACACAGATTGTTCACCAGTTGATACAGGAAGATTAAAGAAAATCCCTGTTAAATCTTAACTTTTAGGAAGGACAAAAAGAATGACATCTATGGGAAAAGGCAGACTGAACTGCCGGTATCTCTGCCAGTCTCTCTCTCTGTCAGAAATAGAGTTTTTCTGCTCAAGCAACACTAAAATAAGCCATGACATGCAAGTAATACATTTGAAGTGAATTATAAAGAATGTACTTTTCAATAATATTTAGTGCTCTAATTGGCTCTTGGAAGATATGCAAACAGGCACTACACAGGCTGCTACTAATCTGCCTTGACGTTACCAACAAAGCAGAAAGTTCCCTGCCCCCCCACCCCCCCAAAAAAATGAAAAAAATAAAACCCTACAAAATGATGAATAATTACTTTTGAAGATCAGATGGACACTTCCAATAATCATTGCCAAGTTGAGCTACTATTTGGCTTTAGGGGTTCTGAAGACCACATGCATTTAATGGGGAGTGACACATATTTAAGTGTCATTACATTTTTTCTTGTTTATGTCACTTTCAATCAGCTGAAGTCTTTCTCTACATATTCTTAAACTGCTCTTGGCTTTTAAAAATTCATAATTGACCTTTTCCAAAACTGAAATTAAAAAAGGTTATAACCGGTAGATCAGAAAAGGAGAAATTTGCAAGTTAATCAAATTAAAATTGAACACGAGTTTTAATTAGGCCTTATCAATGTAACTCAGCAGTTTCAAATGTAAGCATATTAGTCTTTCCACAGAAAAATGCAGTGTAAGTCAAGCTAATAAATAAATAAATACATAAAATACACATAACACACTAGAACAGATGAGTTAACTGAAATTAAGAGAATGTGATAACAGTAGTGAAATTTGGGAAGCCAATCTGTATGTCTTGCATGTGGTTTCTTTCTGTGGGCAGCTTCACCTGCACACCCTTTAAACCAGTATACAGTGTTTTAACATTTCTATTCCAGCTCCTGATGTGTTTTCGAAGAAGCTATATCCTATAGCAAATGCAGCTCGTATATTCAAGTCTTATGTCTATTGAGGACCAGCACAAGTCTTTCTACTGAAATACTAATAGCTTTATGGAGTAAGCATATTAAACAAATCCATTACTTTCCACAAATAAAAATGAAGCTTCTCTACAGAAAAGGTTCAAATAAGATACAACTCTGCTTAGCAGACTCATTTCAATGAGTCACTCAAGACTGTGGACTGGGTGGCTTCCGCTCACCATGTTTCCATTTTAAGTTTTTGTCATTTGTTGCTTCTTGTGACATGTTGCTTTTTACGTTATTCAGAAATGGGACTGTCTTTATAATATATTATGTTTACACAGTGTGTAGCTGATCAAAGCAGAAGGTTTTAAGTGCAGCAGTGATAATAACCACAATAAATGTAATAGAATTGAAGACTCCTAAGTCCCTAGGTGAACTAGATTCTTAGTAAAAATATTACTGCAGTCTTTACTTGGCTTTCAGATCAAGAAAGGATGATATGCTACCCAATCCTAGATGTAACAGAAAAAAAAAAAAGAGACTTTGAAATAACTGCATTGTATCTCAACACTTTTGTACCTGAGACTTTAATAGTCAATTCTTTGAATATATCAAACAGGACTTTATGCTCTTTAAAATATAAAAATCCCCCAAAGATAGTCAACTGCCTCCAGAACATAGTTCTGTCGTCATTCTCAGGGTCAGGTATCTAGGTATCATTCTGCTGTTCTCCTGACCGCATGGTTTGCAATGCTAGTTCCTGGCCGCCCACCTCCCTGGGACAGGACCTACCATCCACCTGCTCTTCATCTAGGTGATATCGAGATAGTTCTGTCCTTGGGATGTAGTGATAGAAACCCCGCTTTTATGATGGTTTATTTACCATCTGTATTCAATATGCAGGGAAATCAAGACAAAAAGAGACCTCTGACCATTCCACTGTGTCATTGGCTCACATTCCTCCCATACCCCTAAGCAAGCTTCATTTAGGTTTGAATTACTCTACTGTTTCTCTTCAGGGTGTAAAATGTTTGAGCCAAGCCCTAACATGCCATGGGTCTTCCTAGAGCAGCTTGAAAACGCCTCTTTCCTGGTCCCCTGAATTGCTCTTTCAAAGCATCATTGCCTTTTGGTCTTCAGGTTCTCAGCCCTACAAATCTTTTTCCAGCATTCAAGGTAAGAAGTCACTGTTTCAGTTACCAGCTTTTGCTACAGTGTGTGAGTGTGTCTGGGGAAGATGCTTCTCATTTAGTCCACTGCTTCACTTCTAGCACTTACCAGAAGAAACTGCAGACTTTGCAAAAGAGCCATGAAAAGCATTCAGGCCATTCCCAGTTCCCCACTGGTTCTCTGCTGGGAAATATTCAGGGTTGTTTTTTTTTTTAAACTCTCTTTCCAGGCAAATATGTTTTCATGATGTCACTTGTCCCCAAAATTATATTCTGAATTTTTTTTTTAATAATCTGAGCTGAGCAGCCTATTTAGTGAAAGGTAAACATTCATCAGAGGGTGGCATAATCCTGAGTGTTAACAAACTCCACTTCTCCAGCACCTGTGACCCCTGAAGCACTCATCAGCTTAATTTGCAATCCCTATGCACGAGCTGAGGTCGCAAATCACAATGACTCGAGTTTATCATGATGTAATTACCCTGGTAAAATTACATTGACTCAGTAACAAATGTCTTCAATTACAATTAAATTACAGGGACTACTCCGTAGCTTAAACAGATCTTCTTGACAGGTTTGCACACTAGGAAACATGACTAATATAAGATTTCTCTGGATACAGCACATGGTGCCCTGATGGGAATTTTTTTTTTTTCTTTAATTTGCTGACTACTCCCACGGTTTTAGCACATTCCAAACCTGCAAGGCCGCCTTCTACAGCACTAGCTGGGACAAATGTCTGATACAAGGCATCACATAAGCCTAAGGAAGATCATTCAATACAGTCAGTGCTTTTCAAATAGGTGAAACATGAAAAAACTTTAAGCTCCTAGGTTGACTTACTCTCATCCTTTCTTACGTGACCCTGAAGATTTGAAACCACTGCATTTGCTTTCCGAACAATAGCTTTTTGTTTGTAGCTTTACAGACACTTAATGTAGTACATGGGTTTTATACTCACCCTTGCACTCTGGCCAGCAATAAGCTGGTCATCTTCAGTCTGAACACTTGTTCGGCTGCGAACGTCATAATCTTCCTGCTCAAAGTCCGAATCATCCTCTAGTTCTTCAGGGGTCTAGAGAGAGCGTCAGGGAGAGGAAGCAAAAGAGAGGAGATGGCAAGCTTATAAAGGATACAGACAAAGTCCCATGTACAGTAAGCTCTTATTTCATCAACTACCTGCCCAGGAAATGCTGTTTCTCTTTTCTTTTAAATTAACTTGTCTGCCCAAGCAGTCAAGAACTGAAATTGAATTGTCTTAAAAATTAAGTTGTTTCAACTCTAGATTTCTTTACAAATGGCATTTATCATTACCTTGCTGCAACTTTTCTTAACTCTGTTAACATGACGAATGCAGTTCCAGGAACAAATGTCCTTTGGAAACACTAACAACTGGAATGCAGTATTTCAAAATAATGTTATTTCGTATATAAATGGACACTAATACTATTGTATTACTGAAATCTCTGTGTAATTGTCAAAAGAGAAAGTAAATACCTGGGGGAAAGTAACTAGCATCCTGGAAGAAAAAATTACTAAAGCAAATAAGAGATTTCCCACTTGAAAGAAAACATAAATTATGTCACCTGGTTTTGAAACAAATATAAACTTTATGATCTGCTTTATCCTGTTGGTTCACATGGTTCTCTTCAGATACAGAGCTTTGGAATTTGCCTCACCCCCTAAACTGAAACCACGTTATCTCCATTGCTAGTGCTACGAATGGTGTGAGGGTCTCTGGGTAGATTGATTGAATCTAGTCACGTATAAGCTGGCTTCAGGTTGTTTAAAATGTTGGAGGGAGAAAAAACAAAAGATAACTGATGGATCCATTTGGGTTTTTCAACTTCTAGCAAAAAAGTAGAAGCCAAAAAATTTCCTTATGTACATATGGAGAGACAGCCTACTTTAAATCACTGTTTTGTACTATATTTAATATAGATGGTGCAAAACCAGAAATAATCTTTAGAAGGAAGATTATATTCCATTTCGTGCTCGAATAGCATCTAGTACAACAATCTGGCCACGAGTGACTCCTTTAGGTACAATACATGGCAGTGGTAAAAGAAAAAGAAGATCCCAGTAACTGTGCAGAGAAATCCTCACCTTACTGGATACCTATATGCCTCAGTATTAACCTAGAGGACCAACGATTACAGAAGAAGTCATCCATGCTGGCATTTCATGCTTGGAAGCAACGTCAAGTTTGCTAGCAGAGGTACTAATCATTGCCAGTTGTCATTACAGCTGTCTTGAAGATGCTCAGTCACTAGGAACTGGTCCAAACCTTCTAACATAATGTAGAGAAGCCTTTTGGCGATATTTATATTGCAGCCTGGTTTCCAACATGAAGTGCACATCACTGTTTGTAACGGAAAATCAGCTGCTGTGCTAGCTACATGGTGAAGTGCACACGATGGGGAGAGTAAAACACAGCCATCTTCATTTGGCTTAAAAAGTATGAATTAAATATGTGTTTTGATGCTGAGCACTAGAGGAAGAAATAACCAAGTATGACAGAATGGTAATGAAACGCAGGCTGCATATCTGAAGAGATGCATGTACAAAAAAGAGTGTATATAACAGGATAGACAGGAGATGGAGTTTAGGTGAGAAAATGAATTTGCCTTTTCTCTACTGCCACAGGAAAAAAAAGAAAGTTTAGTACCCATCCCTATAATGTCCAACGGTCTTGCTTTCCAATTGCCTTTAATCACTTTATTCTCTCTGCTTAGTTGCCTGAGGGTAGGAAGTGACTTTAAAATCTGCCATAAACAAATCAGCTACTAAGGGGAAACTCTGGGAGCAAAGGAGAGTATTTCCTACCATAGGACTCAGCTTTTCACCTGCCTAGCCCTTACCATGAAGAACAGGAACAGGGTGGAACGTTCCAACCCCTTCTTCATAAACCAGCTGGCTCTTCCCCATCCTCCAAGTCCATACAGCTAGCCAGTTGCACTGGTCATTGTAAAACCAGTACCCTCCCACTTCCCCCCACAAGTATACTCTTCTTAGTTTCTTCTGTCTCCACTTTTATAAATAAGTCTATAAAAGACCACGGGCAGCCCTTTCCCAGGCTTCCATAGTCAGAGTTGCAGTAAAGTAAGGGCATAATATTCAAAATTACATCTCAACACTGTAACCAGTAAGGACATGAGGATGCCTCTTAATAAGCTAAAATATTCTGAAAATTCTACATTTCAGGGCTTTATTCTTAAAGAAACAATCAGAAAAAAACATATTGCTGTTACTGCTGGACATTCATAATCTTAAAACTCGTGGTCTTTAAAAGATTGAAACTTAATGGGTATAGATGTTGAACTTGGAGACGCAACTTTAATAATATACTACAAGTGCAAGAAATCTCAGTATTTCCCCTCTGCACAAGTAAGATCTAACTCAAAAGTAACTTTCAGAATCACTTACTTAAGGTTTTCAAGTGTGGAGAATTTAGCACCCTCACGTTCTTCCAAAAATAGTGACATTTTACATTAAGATGAAGACTAGTAGCTAACTATTATCTGTATGCTGCCATTTCAAACAGGTTGTGTGCTTTTCACTCTTCCACCACTGCTTTGTGTTATCTGATCTCTTGGAAGTACAGCCCACGTATAATGGGCTCTCCTATTTGTTTGGAAATAAAGGTATAAAAAAGAAATATTATCTTGAAGTACCTTAACATAAAGATTTTTACCTTTTGCAGGGCCTTCTAAACACACAATAACAACTCTAATTTTTTGTGCACAACTAACAGGATCTTGGTATTTAAAACCCAGTTTCCAAGACAACAAAGTCTGGAACTTAACTTATCTGAGTTGGAAGCCAGAAGGACTGAATCAGTCTTGTAGACACCTGAACCCATCGTCAAACAGATGTAGGAAACACGCATTTGAGATTGGAGACAGCGTCCAAACGAAACTCTGACAACCACTGGTAGCAGGAAGACCTAGACTAACTTTCGTAACTAATAGATTTTAGCAACTCATTGGCTTCAACAGAAAAATGGACCATTTTAATAATTTTTAGCCTGCCTGTTCTATAGCACAGGCCGTAAGACTTCCCAGGGCTAATTTTTTTTTCCAAATACAGTATCTCTTCTACACATAGAGCATATTCTTCACTTTATTCATCTAATTCAGATGAATTCTCCCACTGGAGAAGAATCTTGCACAATCCCAGATAAATTGCCCAATAAGTATATACTTTCTCTTTTAAGATGCATGCTTTATTTCTAATATGAATTTGGACTTTCAGCTTCCAGTCATTGGAATCTTCTTTTTTTTTTTTTTTTTTTAAAATCTCTCTGCTAGACTGAAGACCTTGCTGTAAATAAAATATCTTCCATCAATATAATTTTGTTTTATCTTTGTAGCTGCAGTATAAAAATGTGAATTATGCAGGTATAAGTCATAAAATTGCATATATAGGCAGGTTTATAAATGCTATTTGTTTAATATTTCACCAATTCAGATATACTTAATGAAGATAGAAACCCCATGGTGCTGTAGTGCTGTATGCACTTAAAAATTGTGAGATGCAGCTGTAAGAATTTCAGCTCTGGAAACACCAAGTCAAGCTAGCCTGGTGATGAGAGGAAAGATGGACTGACTGAAAAGATATTTCTCTATTTTTTACCATGAAAATACCCTCTCATTCTAAAAGATAAGGAGAAAGAAAAGAAGCCTTTATAATATGCTTTTCTATTCAACTCCATGCTATTCTGTACATTTGTTTTTGTACAAAGGCAGTTGCAGCCTGAGTGAGCAAAGACAGAGAACCTCTCTCACGGCAGGCCTTCAGGAGTTTAATGATTTACAGTAAAATCTAATACTTTAAATTCAGCCTGAGAAGCAACAGGCAGTCAAAGTAGACAGCGAACCCCATAGTACCCATTAGAGATAGGCTATTTAAAAAGCGGATGGGATTCTGCACCAAGTCTAGTTTTCCAGAGGATCTGGGATTTCACCACAGTGGCTACGCCATAGGTGATCATGGCTAAGCCTACACTGACAAGTGTGGAAGAGTAGAAGATCCTTCATACATCCAAAGCGTTGGTGCTAAGGGCCCCACATTTGCACTACCCTCATTTCATTTTTATTCAGGCTTGCTCTAGTCTTCTCCCATGGACTGAAAGTCCTGTAATGATAGAAGGGCATTTAAGACACTCCTAGAGCACATCTTTCAGGATCACCCCAAAGAATGAAGTTTAGATGCTCTCAGACTACTCTGTAACATCAGCTAAAACACGGCAAGAGAGAACAACTGGAGATTGGCTCCAAAAGTGCACTCCTGATCCAAGCAAATGTAACGCTAGTGCTAACGTAGAAGCAACTGATGGCGAGGCTGCCAATAGCAAAGGCCGTGTGTGAAAAGAGAAGACTGGCCTCAGAGATATACAAGAATGAGAAAAGGTCACTGTGATTCTTCCTAACGGTAGAGACTGTTTCTGTCTTATAACTGAGGGAATTTCATATGTAGCTATGAAAAAAACCAAAGTGTAATTTGATCCCAACGCAGTAATATAAAAGATGTTAGAACTAAGTTATTATTTTCTATCTTATTTTTAGGTTCTATAATTATACTCCTAAATTTATTTCTACTACTTCTTAAGTTGTGAAAGAGGTTTTTTTCTTCTGTATAGATCATAATAATAGTCCCCAATGCAAAAATGAGTCTCCTTTCTCCTCCAAAGGAACAATAAATTCTCCCTTTCTCAAGGGAAAAGAGAAGAACAGAGATCATACCCCTTTCCTTCAGCTTACTAAAAGTAATAATAGCAACAAAAATTAATTTAAAAAGTGGCTTTATTTCCGCCATGGAATGAGGGAATCATCTCAGATAAATTCAATCTTTCGTGGTATGCACATGAACAATTACTGCCTGAAAATTGTTGTTTGTGTCAGATGCTCTAAAAAGGTTTCAAGGTTCGGTATTTTTTTAATATAATTCTGCAAGAAGTTTTACAGCCTGAATTAAAGGTGTGCATGAGATTTAATAGATTATTAGATAAAAATAATCTAAAGACTGTCCTTTATAGCTTAATGCTCTCCCTTTAATTATGCATTCTATTTCAGTGTGAGACGTCCGGATGGGAATGCTAAAGAGTGTCTCAAACTGAAACTAATTTTGTTTTCTACAGAAAATAAGGCTCTGATTCAGCAAACTCTGGCGTATGTAAGTTATGTATGTGGATTTTCCCAGTTAACTCACAAGGCTAATGAGTCCATTTATGCACTTTAGTTCTCTTCCTGGGTAAGGAGCACCACATTTAGCTCCATAAATAAGTAAATTGTCTGAATGCATAAATACATCTTCCTAATCCGGGTAAACAGAATTCCTTAATTCATATCACATGAGGAGCAGAAAGTAGTAGCGATACAATTGCAAAAGCAACCTGGGATGTTTCCACGGAGCCTGCTAAGCCTGCACGCTGCTCAGCTTTCCAAGCTAGAGGTTAATATAACGGTAAGACAGCAACGAAATAAGTGAATGTGCCTCCAGAATTTAAAATGGTGCTTTGTGCTTAGCAGAAACATCTCGCCCAGTGTGGACAGCCTCATGACAACCTCTCTGGGACAGCTCTGGTGTACGGGGGGCTGCTGGAAGCCAGAACTCTGCATAGGCGATGGGAAAGCGTGGGTCTATAGCAGATCCCACCTGACGATTGTGTCTCAGGAAGAAATTTAAGATGACCCATGAGAGACTGTAAAAGATGAAAATGTGCTTAGAAATGGGATCTTGTCCTAAGAGAGGTTTGGAAACTGCTGTTATTGACTAAGGAACTGGATAAAAAAAGGCAAAACAGAGATCCTTTACTATGTAGATCTTTCACCTCAATCCCAGTCCAGAAGTGTTGCAAACACCCAACGCTGCAAATGCAGAAAACAGTGTGGGTTTGCCCCCATCATCAATCATGGCTACAATTCAGGCTACCTGAGATTAGCACTGGGTAAGGAACGGAGTTTGTTTCACAGTTACAAAATTAAGCCTGTCAAAAGCTTTTTGTGTAAATGTTAATACATAGTGACAGACAACTAAAATGAAGCTATTCTGGAGCGCTCCAACTGCCTGGAGTCTCACATCAGTGCCATGCTATAGTCACAACCACAAGTGTATGTTACCTGTTTGCTCAAAGGAATGAGTTGTTGTTTTAGCACTGTTATTTGCTTCATAATTTTTCTCTGCAATTTTCACTGTAGCTTGATTTGTACATGGCTTTCACTGAGGCAGATTCAAAGTAATTCAGGTTTCAAATGAGAGTTTCAATTGCTAAGAGATGTCCAAACCAGGTTTGGTTTGTTGTTGTTTCTTTGTGTTGTTTTTTTTTTTTTCTTTTTAAATCTTTGACAGTAGACTACACTGAAAAGCAAGTCATGCATCTACTCTAACAATAATTATGTTGTTCTATGGTTTTTTATAATTGATTTGGTTGTTTTTTTAAAAGATGCCTAAGCAAATTGAATCAACTGGTTAGTCAATGCTGAAATGACACATTCTTTACCTCGGTAAACACTCAAAACCATCCCTGCAGAGGCTCACTGGAGCAGCAGGATAATTTATTTATTCATTTAGATCTTAACCAGACTTACCTCGTATCCTAGGAAGCACACATACATTAGGGGAAAAAAAACCCAACCAAAACCAAAATTCTACACAAACTTTGAAGACCTTAAAAAAATTAATCTTATTACTATGGAAATGGTAATGAAGTTTGCATCTATTGGCAGTTGTGATCAAATCTTCTCCTAGGTGATTAACAAATTAATTGTGGTTCATCCCCTAAAATGCCCCCATCTCTTTACTTACAAATTCTTTTTTGCTGCACGTACTTTTGTTTCCTGCTTGTTTCAATGTCAAGCTTTTCTGGCTTATTATGAAACAATGTTGACTCCAAGCAGCTTTTATATTCCTCTTACCCAATGTGATACTTTCCTGTAAGTCCCAACTTTTATTTCCCAGGTGCCTTACATACCCTTATCATCAGAACAGCTTTCCTGATGTCACGAACTCCATCATAGACCAAGCGGGAGGCATCAATGAACTCATTCTCTTCAAATGGCTGTGGGACATTCGCACTCAAAGCTTCGATGGCAACCTCAACTTGTTCGGCAAAACGTGGCATAACTAGATGAAACAAAATGAAAGGCAGTAAGATTAGACACCTTCTTTTGTGAACATTTTCCTCTTTCCCTTGGGCATAAATACCTTCCAGTAGACATGGTACATACGGTTGTTGCAATTTCAAGCCCCAGGAAGGCTCATGGCATGGGTGTGTACCAACTCTAAACATGCAGAGCTGCAGCACATTTTCTGACAGCATGAAAATAATACTTTTCATATTCTCTTCTCCAGTTGCACAACAAAGAATGTAAAACTTCCTTTACAAAGTGTGATTCACTAACTTTTAAAAAGTCTGCAAGCCGTCTGAGCTATCAGCAGAGTACATTTAAAACCTCTACAACCTGGAACAAACACAGGACGTATTTATACCAAATGATCAAAGCCAAATGTAGCCATTATGTCTACTAATTTAGATAACTAACTGCGGTCTAGCTCATATTGAATAATAAAAATTGTATTAGGGAAAGAACACGTTTAGAATGCAAAATCTAGCAAATGACTTTTGTGAAGCCATGTAAATGGACATTCTGTTTCTTCTCTATCATCATTTATATAACACAAAAATAGCCATAGATATTAGCTATAGATATCTATATAGATATTAGCTATAGCTCTAGAAATATATAGATATTATAAACTGTGGTATGAGCTTTTTGAATGCATATCTTAAAGCAATTATTTACTTATGTAAATAGTTTAAAGGCATTCCTTGAAGTAACCAGATGCTTTTCTTCAAATTTTATACAGGATTCCTTTGAAGGTATAATCACTTTCTGCATATCATATATGCAGAAACATAAATGTTCTCCAAATCAGTCCTCTAACAACTTAAACCCAGTATGAACATCAGGTCCCACTAATTATAATGCACCTATACTTCTGTACTTAGTTACTCTTATTCTTCAGTATTTTACCTCAGTATTGGAGGTCTGGGCTCTCATATACTACAGGACAGATAGAATCAGTGCTTCATTAGAAACCTGGGTACAAAATCTATTGGGGTTAAGTCTCATAAAATTAAGGAACTTGGGTCAATCTTAAGATTTATAGATAGCCATCTTTCATTATATTCACATAATTTTTATTATTTACCTTCTCCTAGCGTCTAGGTATCCAAATCATGTACCATTGGCTTTATTATTTTGGCACTATAATTGGAAGAAGAGGAAAAGATGATTCCTAACTCAGACAGTTGCCTTTTTTGTTGTAATATGATCTTTCTTTATAATTTTTTCCCCTAGACCCTGTTTTTAATGCACCTTTTGGTAGCCTGATCCCAACTGATGAATACAAAGGGGAATTCCCAGTGTCATTTTCATCAAAAGCAGTGATAATCTTCCCTAGGAAGTAAATTTTCACTGTGGCAGGAAAGTCCATTTTCTTCTTGACTGAATGTCCTTAAATATATTTTACTCATAATAAAAACTATGTTTTAAGCATCTTTCTTATGATCTGATTCAGAGTAAAAACACAGAAAAACATGACTCAAGACTACTTCACATTTTGAAGAACTGGCGGCAGCTATGAGCTCAACTTTTCTGGTTCTGGGATTTAAGTATTACTCACTGGATGTTGAAGGGGAACACTTTAAATGCATATATCTACTCAAATCTTGTTTATTTTGCCTGTATATATACAAACATATATATGTGTTCATGTACACAGATGAAAGAACAGAATTGTACCTTTCATGCAGATAATGTTCAATAAATGCAATAAGTGCTTCAGATATACTGAAGAAAGCAGGAAAAGGTGACAGATAGAATAGACTTAAAAAAAAATAAACATTAACAAAACACTACTAAGTAGAGGGGAAACATTTTAAGTAGAAAAGGAGTTCGAGAGAGCTGGAAGTTTTGGAAAGAGAATTAATAAATGCATATATCAAATTATCTTAATTAATAGAACACTTGACAGTGTAGTAGGAGACTAATATGATTGCATAAGGAGGTCTTTAGCCTGCAAATCAAAAAGCAATCATTAAAAATACAATGAAAACAAGTAAACATAAAGAATAAAAGAAAAAAATATTTACGGTGATAGGAATAAAACAAGTAAAGCTAGAGCTGCAAAAATGGCAACAGAAAAGGAGGCAAAGAACCCTAATTTTTAGGGTCCTTAAATATCTGTCTAGAATTTCCTAAATAGCAGAGGTAGTCAGGTATTTAACATAATTAATAGTAAGTGCAACAGAACTGAATTAGGCAAGGGAAGTTTGGAGAACATTTACATAAACATAAAGAAATGTATCTATTAAACATGTCTTCAAGTTAACAGAGCATAATAAAATTTACCCTGCAGTTCTTAAGAAAATAATCAAAGCAATTTTTGAACCATCTTTGAAAACTCAAGAAAAATAATAACAGTGAAAGTTCCAGGGATTTAGAAAAAGAAGAAAAAGCACATATCTATTTATATGAAGGTAAAGAAGAAAAAAAGGAAGAATTGTAGGATATTCAGCATAATTTCAGTACCCAGAAAGAAAATGAAACATGATGTAACACAATTAATATTTAATTATCTTGTAAATAATGAGCAGATGCTGGAAAGGCAACAGATTTGTCAAAATAGGTTGCAACAAACTATTAGAATATTTTCCTTGACAGGGCAGCTAACTGGTGGGTTGGGAGAAGCAGTAGATGTGATAGAGCTTGACTTTGGTAAGATTTTTGACATGGCCACACATGACATTCTTAGAAGTAAAACAGGGAAATGTAAATTAAATTACTATAAGGTGGACTATAAGTGGAAGTCATGAGAAAAAGCACCTCAAGAAATAATCACCTGCGGTACATTGTCAAACAGGAAAGATAAGTCAAATGGATTTTGCAATGTGTCTAACAATGTATGTAAAAAAATGGCACAGATCAATCTAGAATTCTTACAATATATAAAACAAAGACTTGAGAGAAGGTACTGTTGCACAGTGAGGCCCTAGTTGGAGTAATATGCTCATTTTTAAGTACCCGACAGATTTTTGCAATGTGTGTATAAGAAAGATGTGAAACTCTTTTTTTAAAACAAAATATTTTGTGGTTGTATCCAGATACATATTTCTATGTTCCAATAACAAAATTTAGTCCAGATAACATAAATGTTTCTATACTCCATATCGAGAAGCTATTTCTGAATCACGTTTAAAATGCTCAGATGAAGGAACTTCCACCAACTCCTCAAGAAAATTGGTCATAGCCTGATAGAGTTCACTGCTCAGATTTCCCCCCCCCCAAAGAAAAAAGTTTATGAAGATGCTTATTTTAGTTGACCACTGCAATTCATTTGGTTTCTTGCAATATATATTGTAATTTACATTTAACATCTAAACATTATATTTGGGCTACAATTACTGTTTTGCAATGTTTTTTCACTTGACCTATGAATATGAGAGCACACAGAAGTGGGCAGGGACACATGCTGTAGTTGTTATGCTAGTCTGGTCACAAGCAGACCCTCTGAAGTTGTAGTCTTAGGCACAGAGATCTACAAGGGAGATACAGAAGTGAAACATTTTAAGAGATTTTTACTTGCTAAATCAAAAGTCCCCCCAGTATCATAGATGTTGTTAAAGTATTTAATAGGCAGCTATAGGGTCTTTTTTTCAGCACCAGATCCTGCAAATGTGCTACAATAAGAAAAACTCCTCGCCCGAAATAAACATTTTATTTCTGAGAGGTGTTTTAAACTCATGCAGTAATCTACTAAAACAATGTTATTGGACTTACAATCACCCTTTCCTTGAAATAGAGGCACAGGAGCAACAAATAGGTAGAGGTCAAAGCAGAGCTCAGTTGTCGAAGGATGCCAAGTTCTTCCATATTTTTCCATGTTCTCCCTGCATGGGATTTTTCTCCCCTTCTACCTAAATTGTGAAGTCCTTCAGCTCAGCCAACGAAGCCTCACACCAACAATCTTCCAGACTGAAGGCCCACAGGTCATTTCACTATGCCACTAGGAAGATGCCAACAGTCATGACTTCATCCATTCATTCCAGCAGCACCAGTAATAGATTCATACGCATCAGGCCATGGGGAGGAGATGGAAAAATACATTTTGTTCGCTTTGGTGAACATGAGGTACGCATTTTTGACCAAAGCCCATGGGGTGTGAAAGCTTCTTTCAACAATTTTGACCTTGCAGACCTGGCTGCAGTTTAGTCCTTAATGTACATTTTCACACATGAGCATTATCTACTGTTTCAAAATGGAAATAGCTATTAAACTATATTATGAATTGCTTGCTTGCCAATTGCATTTTTACATCAGTGCTCATTTTTGATTAGAGAACCACGAAAAACATCTTAAACTAATAAGATGCTATTACTTATAGTTTCTCTAAGCATACGTTGTCAGTAAAGCTTTTGGAAATTAACAGTTAAGGTTACTGGGCCATACTTAAAGAGCTCCATGACAGTGGTGTATGGGGACATACCTAACTGAGATGCACCCACAAAATCTCCAGTCTTTCTTATCTGTCATTTACTGTACAAGGAAGGATATTCTTATACCGACAGTGAAATTGCTACAGGCAAATTTCAGGCAAAGGCATAAAATCTGTATCTGGAGTTAAAACTTGTAAATGCATCAGACAGAGGACGATTCATTTATTATGTACAGAGAGATTGGCTGTGGATTTCAGAATCAGAAGCAAATCAATACTTTGGAAGAAAAATTAAATATTGGTTTCTTAGTTTGAGCCATGGTCTGGAAAACAGTTATGCATACACATAGACTGAAAAATGTGATCCATGCACATCTCTCAGTCTAACTACATGAATTAACTTGGCATCTGCAAAAATGTTGACAGAATCGGGTCCCAAGTTAATAGCGACACTTCTAATTTACTGAATATCTTTCTAACAAATACAGATTTTAAAAGCTTTCTGTAGATGAGTTTTCAATGCCATTGAAAGTAAGATCACTGCTAACAAAATTTAGGTTGAACGGCTGCTGGAGAAAAACTGGGAAACAACAAAGTTAAAATTCCTTCCATTTCCTCTATTGATTAATTTTTTAAAATTTCTTTTTTACTATCAACATAATAGAAAAGTTGCACATCACCATGGGTGAAGTCGTGCCTTGATACAACCTGCATTTTCTTGTGAACCACCCTGCTCCACACAGAAAATACTTTCTCTGAAGCTCTTCTTGGTTTGTTTTTTTTTTTTTTTCCTACCCCACCCATATCTGTTACATATTAAAACAAACAAGTAATTATCTATTTTCCAAAAATATCTTCTCTATTGACTTTTTCTTCTATGGCAATCAGTTTGTACTGCAATGTTTGTACTTAAAAACATAGCTGCATATTTTGATTAGTGATATGGGAACAATAAGATGACTGATAGGGAAAAGTTAGGTTACATAATAAAATTATTGAGAAAAATATGAAAAATGTTTGGGTGTTATTGTTCATAGCATTAGAATATATGCAAGATTAAATGAATGCCTAGGTAATTTAACGCACTTTTATGGCCTTGTTATTTAGGAACTTTAATTCTTCACAATCTTAAGGAGATGCGAACATTCAGAAATCTAGAAAGGGATAATTAAGACACAGGAAAGTTATAAAGGTCAAGGTCCCTCCAAGGTCACGGGTTCCTAGGTCTTAATGATATCAATTGGAGGTAGGAAACTTGGCCTGGCTTCATCCTACTTCACACATCTGAAAGTTAGAAATCTATGTTTCCCTATACCAAATGGAGGGCAACAGATGTTTCCGTTAGACAGTTAATCACACCTACTTTAAGAGAGCAGTTCAAGTTCAGCTGAATCAAATTTTGATATTCCTTTGCCCATTGAATAGAGAAGGACGACTGGCTTAGGCCAGATGTCTGCTTTGGACATCCGAGTTTAGGCATAAATAAATCCCATTCTTGCACCAAATCCTAGAACCCTTTTGGCTCTAAATCAGAAGGGTGCCCAGGAGGGCATGGCTGAGCAAGAAGTGGCTATTCTCCATCCAAATCTCACTGGAATTGAAGGGTACCCAAAGGTCCCAACTTCGGGACATTTTTTCTAGCCAGAAGACTATTTCTGAATGGCATCAGCAGAGCTACTTCATAGAGTTTCACTTTAAAGAGACAAGCACCTATTCAACTCTTTCTAGTATCCAGGGGTTTGGATCTAAGGGAATCACACAACTCAAAGACCAGAGGTTGTTCTCTGGGCCGACTGTCCTCAGAAACACCAGATGCTTGATCTCCAGAGAAATGACTGATCTCATATACTCCAGTATGTTCAGCCCTGCCATCTGGCTAGCTCTTGGTAGCTCTGCGTTCATTTAAGCATTTAAGCATGTAATTTTAGCTGCCAATCACCCAGTCGAAATACCCCTTAAGTGGCTGTAAAAATCTGGTCTGATTCAGGTGAGATTATTCAGGAATGACATGACAGTCTAAAGGTTTGGACTGCTTACTGCTAAAAGTTGAAGGAAGGATCCCTGGCAATCTCACACAGAGAATCTGTGCTTCTACTAAACATCACAGTTGTGTCTGTCACATTAATCAACAAAAATATCCAGGATGACTGGCTGTATTGCAAGCTACTGCAAGTTATTAGGAGAGATGAAAAAGAAATAATCCATGAATGTCCCAGTACCTGAGAAAAAAAAGTGATGCTCTGTTAGGAAAAGAGGCCAACCTTTACCCAGATTTAAGAGGTTTTAGTACTGGAAATTCACAAAGCTGTAGCTTAAAATTTCAGAATTTTGAATGAAATTTCTTCTAGGACTTTCTTTTGTCTTGGTTGGGTTTTTAATTTTTTTTTTCATTTATTAACCCATTATTTTACTTAATTGAGGAAAGAATACAGTCCACTACTGGGAAGTTTAAGTATATAAAACAGGTATTTTAAAAATAATTCCTTTGGGGTAGCTGACATACTCTGTTGAAGACAGCACAGTTTCTCAATTTAGTTTGAAGGATGAATAAGGAATTGAACATGGCACCTTATTTAGCTTGAAGTGTTTTTCAAAGTCTGTTTCCAGAGGAACTGTAAATTCTTGATCAGAAAATTCTAAATATTTCATTAAATGTTTATTAAACCCTGGTCTCATATCATATAATAATTTACAACATTTCAGTCATGATTATTATATTGCTGATTAAAAAGCTTTATAAAGCTCCACTGAAATAGTATACGACCTATAACAGTATTAGACCAACTGTGTTTCTGAGAAGCAGATTTGATTCAAATATTTTGTTGCTTGGGCTGGTGTGTGCTTCCATCTATGTATCTTTGTAGCACACATTGTGCATAGACGTATCATACATACACATACATATATTAATAATATTTTGGTTGTCATGGATGAAGAAATGCCCATACATAATGATGTTTGTGTTTTACGTCACTGGGTTGGGTTTTCAGAGTATTTACCATTCTGTGCTCGGAGAAGCGGTCACTGACTTGTGTTACAGCTAAATACTCATCAGTGACAATGTGAACCCTCATTGGTTATGGATATCAAACCCTATGCGTCTCATACTGCTCACTCAGGAAACAGGAAAAGCAAAACTAGGGCAAAATTTGCAGTGTGCTGGTTTAAGTGCTATGGCATAGAAAAGGATGAAACATCACTGAAGCACAAGACCATCTCTTCTCTTCTTGCTATTCACCAATTAGCTTTTCCCCTGATTAAGTGGTTAAAGGATAGATGTAAAACGATGAATATGCATAGCCTATAGCATTTTGCAGTAAACACAAGACTTGTGGGAAGAATCAGCCTTCACTGCCAATACACTGCATCGCCGGTTAGCCATGGACTGTAAAACCAGTATTTTCCGGGTGACTTGAATTTCTGGCAAAGTGCTGACCCTTTGGCCCATATGTGTTAAGTAAATCTTCTGGCACTTCACAGAAGGCTCCTGCTTTATCTCTGGGTATATGCAACTATGCAGGATAGTCATGCAACACTTTCAGGAAAGGTCGGATTTGCTCCTGTGCAGTACAGGTGAGCCCTACGCTACAGAAATTAATGGGGTGTCTGGAGTTACGTTACCAAGTATTGGGAGATACAGACACACATAAAAGAAGAAAACCCAAACCTTCAAACTTTGCTCTGATTGAATTGTCATTTGCAGAAAAATAAAATGTCAGGGGACAACCAATGTCTGCAGGGAGGTGCCTCGTGGCCAACATAGTCGGCGATCGCGTAATGAAAGGGTACATCACAAAGCGTACAAAGAAGGATAACAAATGATGCCTGCAGGGATATACGTGTCTCACCAGCTTCAGATGTCTCACTGTGTACTTGTGCAGATAAAGACTACATACAGTGACTACCCCCAAAAAATATTAGTACTGCTAAACGCAACTCCCTTCAGGTTAATATTCCAAATAAAAGTTAGCTGCAGCTCTTCAAAAATTCCTCTGAGGAAAACAGTTGCATGCTGTTGGACACAAAATGGCTTATATAACACAAGCAAAACACCCTTTCTGGCTTCAGTTATAAGTTTGTGTATATCTATACGTAGGTGTGTGTAGGCAAGGGGATGCGAGGAATGCCAGTGTTTTTATTTTAAAAGATTATTGTACAATTCACACATATTCACAAAACATTCTGTTGAAGCTAGTCAATATTCACTGCATTTTTCTGCCTATATTTTCTAGACTTGGTATAAATTCTTTTCTACCTCCACACTATCCTCCTCACTTTAAAAAATGGCTCTTAAGAATACAAGATATTTTTGAGAAAAGATTTGAACAGCGACTAAGTAATAATGGTTTATGAAAATGGGCATTTCTATTATACTAACCCAATATTCATTATCTAAGGCATCTGGCAAATCCAAAATAGATCATCCTAGCCTTTTTAACCTCTCCCGGAGTTAATTTCCCTCCAAATCCCCACATTTCTCTGCTGCCCAGAGAGGTGGGGGAGTCACCATCCCTGGAGGTATTTAAAAGATGTGCAGACGCGGCACTTCGGGCCATGGTTTAGGAGACATGGTAGTGTTGGGTTGATGGTTGCACTTGATGATGCTAGAGGTCTTTTCCAGCCTTAATTATTCTATGATTGATTCTATGATTCTTTAGTTTTGTGTTCCTTATCTTGACCTTCTCCAATTTCTGGAAGATCTTTAGGTTGTGGAGATCAAAGCTGAAACAACTGTTTGGGGCATTCAGTGAATACTCTCCTTAAAGTACAGGCTAAGATTTTAAACACTGATGTGAGGGCGATTGTGCATGGAGAAGGTATCTTTCCCCAGCTGCCTATAATGCCATATTTTTTCTGAGAGGATGAATTAGCACAGAGCCTTCCTGTCAGTGTAGATAATATAGTTTAAATTGTTCCATTTACCTAGAGAAATTAAGTAAAATTATCTTTCAGTGTTGTCTTTCTGATAAGGAAACTCCCCTGCTCCCACCAGCCACACCAGCATTGTCCTTTTGGCAATTTTTCCCTCTGTCTATTCACCTGTTAATACATACATTATACACCAACCACAGCGCTGACCCTTGAAGCATCACAGGATTTATCTTTCTGCCTGCTGAGAAATGGTCATTTATGCTTTGCTTGTGCCTTGCAACCAGCTCTTAATCCATCAATGGCCTTAACATGCACTCCATGGTTACCCATTTCCCAAACATCTCTGTGTGCAGGACTTTATGAAAAGCCTTTGAAAATCTAAATCAATTACGTTATATTGTCCTTTAGTACTATACTCTATTTTTAAGCTCTAAAAGTGAAGAAAAAAAGAAATAGTATTTAAGCTTTTAGACACCATGGTGATTTATTAATCTGTCTCTCATTCAATTGTTTTATAATATATTTTACATTCTTTCTTACTGTATTCCTCTGCATATTGAACGCAGCCTCTCTGGTTAAAAGTTCTCTGGATCAAACCACGCAGTAGTGGAACATAAAGTTGGGTATTCACTGGTCCTTTTGTAAAATACCTTTTTTTAAAATAATGCATTAAATGTTTTTTGTTGGTGATACCTTGACCTTTGGATTTCAGTTCAGCAAAACTTTAAAGAAAATACTACAGTGCTTTGCAGAATAAAAGAATAAAATAAAAGTTTTTCATCAAAACCCCTGGATAAACGATCTCATCTTCTCAGGATGATGGTAACCATAAGTTGTACTATATTACCTAAAGCTCCCATAAAACATGAATTTAATATCATTTATTCTTCAAATAGGCTCCGTTTTGCAATTTTTAACTCTCCCTAAGATTCGTATGCTTGTTTTTGATTACAGCCGCGCTTAAATTCATCTTCTTGCTTCTACATTTTGTTTCCCGTCATATCACTGCTGAAAAATCCATTTTTACCACATTTTAGTATTAGCTTTGATAATATCATTGAGCTGCCTTTTCCCAGTGATAAATATCTTTAAAGTTTGTCCTACTCACACTGATAAAACTCTCACAGGCTTATTGCTGAATTGCCACTAGTGTTGATTTTCAACTTTAGTCCATTCTGATAAAGATAAAATAAAAAAATTGAGTCAAAATGGAAGTCAGAGAGTGACCTACTTAAAAACAGCTATTTACAAAGTTACTAGGATATTTTTAAAATATGCTAAAAAAGCTAGGCTCGAATTTCTGGTCTGAATCAGATGATTTCAAATATCCAATGTCCTTCACAGGAGTAACCCAAGTACTAAGGTACTTGCTCTTCCAGGATGACTTCCAGACATCCCAATGCAAACTCAACAGAAAAAAAAATTGGAGAGTTTTCACAGCCCTTCCCAGGCAGTGCTTGTCCCATTTCTTCTGCTTTTTCTCCTTCATTTCCCATTCACTCCCTTTCATTCTAACCCTACAAAGTCTACTCTAGTTTTCCCAATTTAAATTCAACCGGCTGACCTTTAAAGAATGTCACAGCTTTTTCTTCTCCCTGCATCTCAGGAATCTTGAAAAATAATATTCAACCTCATCGCCTGCTACTCGATTTCCTTTCTATGGACAATTCTTTTTATTCCTTTAGAAACTCATGCTTCTTCCCTTCAGTCACAGCTTCTCAAGCAGTTGCTGAGTAGACTTCAAGCTCCTCCTTAATTAAAGGCAATGGGATGCTCTCAGCTGGCCTCAGTCACTGCTAGGACAGGATGCTGAGCAGTATGAGAGATCTCAGTATTCAAACAGAAATGTCGCTCTCTCTTTTCTCTTACTCCCTTCTCTTACTTTTTGCCTTTCTTTCCTTGTTTTTCACCATTCCTTCTTTCCTCCTTTCCACCCTTCTCTCCTTCTTTCTTTTTCATGGACCACCTGTAGCAGGATAATTTCACACTTCTCTACAAATGCTGACTGCCAATATAACATTTAACAGGAGCCATCAGCATGGCCCTGCTTACCAGTCCCTGATCCTGGTTCCCCTCGCTGGGCCTGATCCTGACTCCCACCCGTGGGCTGACACCCCAGCCTGGCCTCAGGCCACCCCTGTCCCCATGGAGGTGCTTGATGCCCAAGGCTGGGGCTGCCCCCAGGGAGCCACTGGCCCTTGCTGTTTAGGAAATAAAGCTAAAGATATTAGTAAAACTTCACAGCGGCCAAAAAAGGAAACAAAAAAATTAAACCCTGAAGCTCTGGTTTACTCCTGCACACAATTAACAGTCACTAAAATCTATGAGCTTTGTGTTTGTTCCCAGCAAGCCCTGTAGACTCTGTGGTTTTATAGTTTTCATCTTGGATTTACAAGAAAGTCAGCAAGTGAGAGTCAAGTTTTTATTTTGGTTTTAAAGGAAAATAGAAGTACCCAATTTTAAAAAGACATTAACCAATATGTCACTCCCTAATACTGCTTTCAGAGATAAGAATCTAGCCTCTGCCAAATACTTGGCTATAAAGGCAGTGGGTTAGTCAAGCGCAGGCAGAAAAGCATGAAAACATTAAAAAACCCGACCCCATATATTCCAAAGGCGGTAAATGAAAACAACAAACAAATAAAACTTTAAGGTGAAAACAGTTATTAAAGTAAGGCTTGCAGAGTTTCAATTTCTCAGAACCTACCAATATCGTTTTCATTAAAGATTAATTTTCTCTCCACCCCAAAGAAAACATCAGCAAGGTGTTTCTCTTTCCAAAACAGCGCATACATATTTCTGCACTACCTGTGGATCAAACCTAGTAATCATATAACAATATGGAATCCCTGGAAAAGGAGGCTTAATAGAGGTTTTCCTTTCCTGAGCTGATAGTTAAAAGTAAATAATAATTATAAGAAAAAAGTAATGTGGTTATTTCCCTTCCATTGTCATTTAACTCAATTTTTCTCAGCTTTCAAAAGCAATTCATTTAAAAATAAATAAAGGTACAGTTAAAAATAAGAAGGAACAAAGAAGAAAATGATCAGGCATTCATCACTGAGTTTCTCACAGGCATTTTGATACGTTCACTTGTGGGTGGAGCCTGACTGTCACCATCCTTGAGTGTTCGGAAAAATCTGCGCAGGATCTCAGGATGGTGATAGAATGAATATAATAATATATGTACGTATTCATAGATACCCATGTCTCTCTATCCATAGCTACGCGAACGGATGTGTAGACAGAGACCAGTTCTGGGGGAGAAGGCAGGGTATAAACGGGCAGGGCACAGAATGGCACAGGCTGGTCTAAATACCATAAATACTTTATTTTAGAGTGACAAAATGAGTCTGTAAATTCTACCTTTTTTAATCAACAATCATAGAGAAATAATAATAAATGCCTTGTAAATGGCCTGAAAAGCTGCAGATAGAAATTGTGCTGTAATATTAATGATCCACATTCGTGTCTGGCACAAACCATTTTAGCTTCATTGGCTCTGCTGATTTTGGGCCCTTTCCATCTTCTGAACTTCTGCTGCACAATTTGTATGATGTACAGTTCTTAACATTTAAAATATAATATTTTTTTCTTACTCACAGGTTTACGTACATTGTACAAAATGAAGAATAAGTAATAACTTTGGCCTTGAGGAACAGGGACTCAGTCTTAAAGAACAAATCTCAGCATTAACAAGTTGATATTGTCAAGATGCACTTAGTCCAGAGTTTCTAGCACTTAGATATAATTGAAATTATATAAAAAGGTGCATTAAATATGGAATGTATTTACTGTGCCTATTATTGATCTATTTTACTGTGTTTTATACCTGACAGTTACTCCTTTAAAAATTTTACAGAACATTAGGTCAGAAATTCTAGCTGAATAAAAAGTCTGAAAATGTCCTGGTTTGCTTAATAAAGAAATCTCATTGATGTGAAGAAAAAGTCTCCTTGAACACAAGGAGACTTTAACACCAGAGTGCAACAAAATATATAACCATCTCAAACTAAACAGATTATTTGCGTTTTGTGAATTCATAATACCAGTTCATAACTTTTTGCAGCCAAGGTATATTTACAGTACTCATTCCACTGATCTCTTGTTGGGTAGTAAAAAATAGGGAGACTAATAAAAAATTTTTGGACCCACTTTTGCTTCTCCCACTTAAAAAACACATGATGCTT
This sequence comes from Phalacrocorax carbo, assembly GCF_963921805.1. Taxonomy (NCBI): domain Eukaryota; kingdom Metazoa; phylum Chordata; class Aves; order Suliformes; family Phalacrocoracidae; genus Phalacrocorax; species Phalacrocorax carbo. Next base: position 4,840,412 of record NC_087516.1, on the reverse strand, counting down.
AAAAAGAGTCACTAAATCTTCAAGGAAAAAAAAGAAACAAACCTCACTGCGTTATCTTCAAGATGTACAAGGCCAAAACCTGATCCTCAGGGTTCAGGCAGATGAAAAGTAACCATGAATGTTGCATAGGAAATAGGTGTGTAGAGCCAAATGGAACATGTAGGCTGAAGAATTTACTGATTCCTGACCTCTCCCCAAAAACGTCTCCCTGCTGCTCACAGGAAAGCCTGTCAAAGCTAATTTCTACAGACTGATGTGAACCTACAATCATTGTGGGTGTTCAAGGCACAGATTTCTAGTCACAATCAGAAGAGTCCACACTTCAGCTATAATTTCCAATAAATCATAACGAAAGGTCAGAAAAAAGAAGAAACTGTTGATTTTGGTCACTGAGATTTACCTGTACATATAGGGCTTGGGGTCCTGTCCTGGTTTCAGCTGGGATAGAACTGATTTTCTTCACAGTAGCCAGTATGGGGCTGTGTTTTGGATTTGTGCTGGAAACAGTGGTGATAATGTGGAGATGTTTCAGTTGCTGCTGAGCAGTGCTTACACTAGTCAAGGACTTTCTCAGCTCCCCTTGCTCTGTCAGGGACACAAGGGTTCGGGAGGGGACACGTCCGGGACAGTGACCCCAACTGACCCCAGGGATGCCCCACACCGCATGGGTCATGCTCAGCACATAGAGCTGGGGGGGAAGAAGGAAGGGGGGGACGTTGGGAGCGATGGCGTTTCCCTTCCCAAGTCACTGTTACACGTGATGGAGCCCTGCTTTCCTGGAGATGGCTGAGCCCCTGCCTGCCCGTGGGAAGCAGTGAATTAACTCCATGGTTTGCTTTGCTTGTGTGCACGGCTTTTGCTTTACCTGTTAAATTGACTTTATCTCAACCCATGAGTTTTCTCACTTTTACCCTTCCGATTCTCTCCCCCATCCCACTGTGTGGGGCTGAACTGCTGATTGGGGCTAAACCATGACAGGTCCCTATTATGGCTAAAAGGTGATAAACTGGGGACAACAATAACACAACAAGCAAAGGTAAATCATCCCAACATTTTTTTAGCTCATTTTGCTGATTTCTGTGCTCAAAGCTGACACAGAGGCTGCCAAAATTACAACAGGTTTTGCCTTTCTCCTAGGGAGGTGTCTGGTTGTTTTGTCCCATTGTCACATTTGCCGTGACCTGAACTGGTGCATTCTCATTCGTCCCTTCTAAAATAACCTTGATTCTTTTAAAGCCCAGATGAGGAAGTGTGGTGAGATAAGGGAGGATCAGCTCAGACATTTTCAGACATCTACACTACGTGCACCTATATCATAGCTGGTCACTTGTACAGCGAGTGGAGACCCAGTCTGTAAAGGCAATGAAATTCAAAGCATGATTCATCTGAAGAAAAGTAGACCACTGCTTTAGAGATGAAAGCACTTGATAGTACTGCCAGCACTGAACAATTCAGACACACACCGCCACAGATAATACAGAGTATAAAGGAGTCTAAAATGACCAGCTTAGATGTAATCACCTACACTTAGATGAATCCAACCCCTGCTCTGTGAAGGCAGAAACAGGTTAAAAAAAAAATCAGTGTTTTTTCCCAGTCTACCCATCTAGCAGACTTTATACTTTTATATAATCTATGTATTTTATATAATCTAGCAGACTTTTATATTTTTTTCAATCAGGTAATATATTTTCAGTTGCTCAAATGTATTTTCAATGAAAAATTGTTTTGTTTAGAAACACAACTTCAGTCACCCACAAGTACATCCGCCTGCACAGACCACAGAGTAATGTTTGTAATGATTTTCTAGAGACACATAATACATAATCAACTGACTCAGAAAGGCTGGGTATTATTTACTCAAATCATTGAAACTTTGATGAAGTAGACTAGCCTTGATGGGTTACTGAATCTCTTATATGGCTCTTGTCAATATGACTTCTGCAGTGGCATTGAGTAGAGAATAAAAAAAAAAAAAATCACGGTCATTAACTTGTTTGTTTATATCTCATTTCAAGCACAGGTTCCCCTCTGAGCTACGGATTTCAGAGAACTAACTGAAAGTTTTAACTGACTTAATACTGAACAGTATTTCAAGCAAGCTTACCAGTTTCAGAGAGCAGCTTGGTAGCTTCCAGTACCTTCTCAGTATAAACTCCAGTTTCATAGTTTTCCATCTCTGCATTAATGATGTGAATAACTCTGGCTGCACGGCCTCGGATGGCACCCGCAGTTCTGTCCAGTGTATCGACATCCCCCTCTTGGAGAGCAATCACACACTTATTCACATCTTCCAGAATATGATTTTCTGGAATGTAGAAAAAAAAAAATAAGGCTCATTTCATTTTGTTCTTTCCCATAGCAAAGCTTACTGATTTGGGTAAACGGCAAATGAATGGACATTAAAAACGGTATCTGTCCTTATCCAGGTCTGCAAAACAAATACCGTTCCGTGATGCTTTGCCACATAATAGTAAAAATCCCGAGTGTGATATTTATCTCTGAAGGGGAGTGGGCTATGTCCTTTCATCTATACTGTGAGTCTCAACCTGTAATTCTTTGAAAAACAGTCACATTAATTTCAAACATCACACTGAATTTTATTATAATGAAAGTGTAATAAAAACCAATGCAAAAAGGAAAATGGTCAAATATTGTGCAGATGATCTAATAAACAATTGGGCACTTCTCTGAAGATGGATTTGCACATTCCCATAAACGTTTAATACGTTTGGTTTATTTGTGCTTAAATAAGTTAGAAAAGAGAATAAATCATTTTGAAAAGACAACAGCAAACGGCCTTTGTAGATAAAAGGAGCCTGCGCACGAGCAGTTCACCTCCTTTACTCCATCTATGCCAGAGATAAAGCTGTGAATTTTTCATGACACAGTACAATTATACGTGACTGTGCAGGTTCTGAAGTAAGAGTAGACACCGGTGAGTCTGCTCACATGATGTAATATCAAGTAGCTTTACTGAAACCTTGGGAGCTGCAGCGTTACTTCTCGGCTTAGAGTCAGGCCTTCTTCTCTCACCTGGTGTGGTATGATAGTTTATGTAGTATTCTCACATACAGATAATGTGAAAGGATGAAGCAGATTTTGACTAGGTCAGACATTATTTCCCTGCAGCCAGCGCAGTTAAAAATATTTCAGTAATAAAACTATGACTGAATTTCGTATTTGAACAAACGCACTCTGAGAAACTCAGTGGCTCTAAAGAACAATTTACTTTTCTGCTACAGACACCACTAAACTGAAAACGAAATGCCATTATTTGTAGTAGCAATAAATAAAACAGAAGCAATCAGTTCACCAACTGCTTTTTGTTAATTATCTTTGGCCACAAAAATAGAACGATGCACTAATCTTCCCTGGTAAAAATCCCAAGGTTGGATCATTTGAGGGTTTCAGAAATGTTTTACACGATGTTGAATTTTAAACTGTAATGACTCTGAATGCAAACTGAAAGTCCCCTGAGCTGTGAATCAGAGGCAAGGCAAAATTCTTTGTTTAAAAGACTGTCTATCCACATTTAAAAAACATTGCTTTGCTAAAGTATTTCTTCACTATTTCCTCCTCACCATCATCAATTTTTTTTACCGTGGTATAGCCAGATTTTGCCCAACACAAAATGTTATATGGATTTGAATAAAATAAACTAACTGATTAAAATTATGGTCAACCTTCTTTTGGTAGCCACCGTATTAATAAAACATGCCATCAAATGTGAAACTCAATATGAAGAGGAGGAGGTGTCATTTCATGAAGTATGTTTAATCAGACACTAACCCATTTTGAATGCTTCACTGGTTTAACATCCAAAATTAAAACTACCTTGTGTAAGCTGAGGCTTCCAAGCTTACAGCTAGCAGCAACAGGCTTTCTGGATACATGAGATGTTTTCTCATCTTTAATAGGGATGCCTATGGACAGCTTTAGGAAAAAATCTAAACCCAAGAGAAGACTGCTTCTCAGCTGCCTTGGAAAGTTTGGATCTAATTCAAGACTATGTTGGAAGAAAATATTATTTGAGAAAAACAAAAAACAAAAATGTATTCTGTTCAAATAACATCTGGTTTTTATGGATGCAAGTGCTTGGAGTGAAAATAACCAAATGGCGATTTAAGCAAGTTTGCCATCTCTTTGGCTTCTGGACTGGGTCTGCGGTTTACAGCTTGGTCTGCCCTTTCGCTGTAGAACTAGGTCTGTTGAAAAGTGTTTGCCGCCTTCAAATCTCAAATAAAAATCTGTGTGCTACCAGATTCTGAAGTACCCTTTTACTGTGAGAGTTAACTTTCATTTTGTTGTCATGGCTTGCAGTAAACACTCTAGCAGTGGTGTTGAACAGTGGAGTGTAATTATACTAAACCAAACCATTTCCCTGTTACTAATAACATTGGGATACAACCAAACTAAACAAAGGGCAGGGCTAAAGAGGAAAGAAAGGATTTTTTAAAAGGATATTTTTTTTCCACAAGCATCTTAAACTTTTATTAGGGAATATAGGAAGCATCAAGGAAAAGAATGTAGAATGAAATATAAAATTAAGGCCAAGCTATCTCCTGAGGTTTGGCTCTTCTGTGATATTAAACTAAGCAGACTTGGCAGACTCTAAGTCTTTATTCACAGCAATGAAATTCACTTCTTTCAAACCGTAATAGCAAAATGAGTTTTGTACAGCAGACAATTAACCCAAGACATGCAGCACTTCGCAATTACAGTATTCATTGTGTATGGCTGTATTATAACAATACACTCTGCCACAAGCTGTAGCATTGTACAAGGAGGATGCAGAAAAGACCATGACCCAAAGAGCCAATGTTCTTCTCTTCTCCATCCCTTCTGCATGTAAGGACTAAGAAATTTTGTCTATTTTCATAGAAGAGCTTGTTTTGCATGGTAACCGTTCCTAGAGAGGTCAGAGACATGCAAAGATTTGCTGTTTCTTATACTACTTTGCTACTACTCTCTGGCTGGTTGCATTGCTACACCAATGCCCCTGGGACCCAGAAGTGCTTCCCAGCTCTCTGGAAATGTACACACTGGTCATGTCCTGACAACACATCTAGATGGGACTCATATGCAACCTCTGCCTATTTCCCTTCTTCCTATCCCTCCTCAGGGCCTGGTAACCTGGTACAGATGATCAGGGAGCCGGGACCCTACGGTACATCTGCCCCACTGTTCAGACACAGCTGATCTGAGTAAAGCTACAAGATAGAGTAAGGAAAGTTCATCTTTCCTCCTCTTGCCTACAACTGTACACGGACTTTAACAATTTTTATAAATACTGTCAGCCTGTCACAGGTCTGGAATATGTTTTCAAAAGGTGGCCAAAATCCTACTTTGTGCCTGAGCTGAAACAAAACTTCTCTAGAAATAGAAGCACAAAAAGCATGCTATTTTCTGGGAGATGAAAACCTAGCCTTTGCTACCAGGGATTAATTGGCATGGCTTGGTTGCTCCTACTGAGTGTAGAAGATCAGCATTCCAATAGGGACAGACTAATGGACTAATGATGCTTTAGTAATTATAGTTTTTCTCTGCTCTGAATCATTAATTTAATTTAGGAGTATATTTTTAGAAGAGTCCCTTGATCCCAGTACCTGAAACAGAGAGGAAATCATCCACCGAAGTGATGTCATCGACAGCTTCAGTGAGAACTCGCACTTGTTTCTCCCACTGATCTTTAAAGACGTCCATGTTGTCCTGTGCTACTTTGCTCTGGGGCCTGGCAGCCAACGTGAGCGCAGCATTTATTACCTGTTATTCAAAATTATTTATTATGAAGAGTGGCAAAATTTTTTCAATAGGGAAAGCACAAGTAGATTATGGACAGTGTTAAAAACACAGCATTAGACTGCACTCGATATGCAGGTCTGAAGATATGAATGTATTTTTCACAGTTCATGGAAAAGAGGCAATGATGTAACAACAAAGGAAAGACTATAGTCTTCATCTAGGCTGTTTTCCCTGTCTCAGGTGATCCTTTTTAATGCCAAAAGAGTCCTCAAGTGCTTTTTAGGATGAATCTTACTTACCTGTGGGCACAGACTATCAATCTGTGTTGCTGCCATACGGACTAGCTTCACACCTTCTTCATTATTCGAGATTGAACAGGCCAGATTTGCAACCTGCAACGACATCAGCAGAATGAGAATCAAGTTTTAGTCAAAGCGGGCCATTTTATACATTTCTCTCCTTTTATTGAGTGTTGCCTAGAAAGAAGGAGTAATGATACAGCATCTTCTGTGCTGGTGAACAGAAACCCATGTAGATTATATCCTTATGAGCAAACTGAACTAGACATCTTCATAAGATTTTTCCAAAATCTTCCCTCACTCTCAAGTGCTTTACATCCTCCTCTATAGCTTAAAAATAATCTCCTGAGAAGTCATATAGAGCATGTAGAGCATCCAGACAATTATCTCTACTTTTCCTTCCCTCACAGTTTCTTTTTCCTTTTATTAACCATGTCTACTATGAGTACTAGTAATCAGGCTCTTCCAAAATGAGCTTTGCAAAATAAAGAATCTTTGATGTCCTAGCACATGGAGTTGTCTTTTCCACCCATCAGCTGATGCCTTCACTGATACTGGGAAGTTACATATTTCTCAAGTGTCTTCATTGTTTCAGATCCTGAATGTTTTATGCACGTTAATATCGTTTTAATTCTCAGGTGGACCTCTTTATTTCTGTGTGATTGCCTGCCCTAGACTAAAATGTCCGTTAGCAAGAGTATTATAACTTGGTCATGTGAAATGTCTCTGTTGAAAGCCTCATTCTGTAACGGATGCTTGAAGATCTCATTCAAAGACATAGGTACCTACATGTACTTGCTCTGGAGCAGCTTTGGGAAGTCTGAACCTTAGAAGAATGAAGGCTGTTTGGATAAGATGAAGACAGGGGAGACTTAGAGAGACACCTGAATGAGGTCTAGCAGTCAGACCATGCCTCCAGACACCTGAGAGCTGCCTCTCTGTGGCTTGGATGCAAGTGGCAGAGCATGTTCTCCCAGCTCATGCAGTGCTTCTTGCAAAAAATCCATTCCTAAAAGCTTTGTGTGAAGTCCACGAATCTGCCATGGGTTTTCCAAGCAGCATTTCATGTCACAGTGTACGTAACTAAGCTCATCAGTAATATTTAAATCCCAGAGGTACATTCTGTGAGGGGGGAATACAAGATATTTTTTTAAATCATCCAAAAGTATGGCTCTTAATTCTAATCTGCATTAAAACAAACTTATAAAATTTTAAATATGCTTCCTTGATATTATTCACTGTGCCTGAAGGCATAACTATCAGTTGGAAATGATTCATGAATTCGTTCAAATACCCCCATCTTTCCAATTTTCCTCCAGTCTCCCCTTGTGGTATTAATCTGTTCTCGTCTCCAGTGCACATTGCCACGTTAGCCCAGGCCCATCTGTTCTGCATAGAACCTATTTCACTTCACAGTCATGTAGAACGTGGTTTGCATATATCACGGTGCCAAAGCCCTGGGAAGAAAAGAACCTAAGGCTTCAAAGAGTCTTGCAGGCATTTCCTAGTCAAGATTTTATCATAATGTTGTGATGTTTATTTTGATTTCATGGTGAGACAAATGAGTTAGTCTGTTTGTTAACAGCCTTACAGCACTCATGTCAAAAACATTCTCCTAGGCTGACATCTTCCAATTAATTTACCATTTTCTGTAGTCACTTCTTTGCACACATCAAACAGACCACTTTAATCTTCATGAGAAACAAAAGCTAAGCAGGTTAATAATTAGAATGCAGTAACATGAATGGAAATTACAGACCTTAAAAACTAGCAAATGGTATTACGTTCACCAAAAGATATCTTCTGTATTTTACATAAGTGCTTTTTCAGATTGCCATTTCATTTTGTGATGATCATGATGAAATTCTGTCCTGAGGCTAGACCATATATCTTACTTTTTCTCAGATAGCAGTGAGATATGTGACTGAAAGGGGCTGGGTGTCATGAAACACCAATCAAAGTATTAAGCAGGTCTTTGAGTTCTCTTGGACGAGATCTCAGAAAAAATCAGTGAAAATAAAACGTATGTCTTCTCTGTGTCTGTTAATTACTCTTTCAACAGAATCTGATGAGGTAATAATTGGATACTGCAAAGCACCCTAGTTTTCCAAAGAAGGATACAGATATAACCACAGAATCACAGAACCCCAGGTTGGAAGGGACCTCAGGGATCACCTAGTCCAACCTTTCTAGGAAGAGCGCAGTCTAGACAAGATGGCCCAGCTCCCTGTCCAGGCGACTCTTGAAGGTGCCCAACGTGGCCGAGCCAACCCCTTCCCTGGGGAGGTTATTCCAACGGTGACTGTCCTCATCGTGAAAAATGTCCCTCTGGTGTCCAATTGGAATCTCCCCAAGAGCAACTTGTGTCCATCCCCCCTTGTCCTCTCCATGGCACTCCTTGTAAAAAGGGAGTCTCCATCTTCCTTGTAGCTGCCCCTTAAGTACTGGTACATGGGGATGAGATCCCCTCTGAGCCTCCTTTTCTCAAGGCTGAACAAACCCAGAAGAAACTTTTTCTCCTTTTTTGTAAAATAAGAGTCCAGTACATGGCTTCGGCTGTTACTATCGATACATAAGGAGTACAAATGTAATCTATGGCGACATTAAATATGCATCAAAAGAGCATTACAGTTATCTGTTATGATACATATCACATATAATCCTAATTTAAATAGTTTCTGTGGTATATTTCAAGTCTTGCATAAATGCAGTCCTGTACCATCAGCAGCCAGAAAGCAATACTGCTTTCACAATTCAGCAGAGTACGCCAGCCTGTACCATGGGAAGATCTGATTATGTCAAATAAGCAGCGATAAGCAAATCCTACAAAGGTAGATGCAATCTGGATGAAATTGAATTTAGCACTACAAATCGAAAATACTATGACTTTACCCAAAACTTATTTTTAAAACATGGCAAGAAATAGATATTACTTGCAAAATCCTGCATTTCAGTGCTGTCATGTGAGCACGGATCTGTGAAACAGTACAAGTTTTAAGTGCACTCAATCACCAGCTATGACCCTATTTAATTATTTTGATTGACTTTGTTATCCAATACACAATCAAGTGACCATCAGTTAAGATTCTTGACACAGCAAGGTGCATATGCATGCTTTTAGTCAACAGCAACTGTGAGGTAATTCAACATGCTTTAGTCTACTCTAAATTCAGCAACTTCAGATATTTTTCCTACCTGAAACTATGACCAAAAAAGATTAGACCCAATTCCACTCCACTTAGCTGAGACACACTGGTTAGGTGCCAAACTGATGTCTCTGGATAATGGATGAAAGGAGAAAGGCACTTCCAGAGAGTGTTTCAGGTCCTTGGTTGACTATCTCATCCTCCAGACGTACCTAGTTTATTATTTAAACTTAGATTACAGCTAGCCCTGACAATTGTTGAAAAAGGTATTACTGAAATAAAAGAGGGTTTAATGCTGCTTTCTAACTTGTTTTGCATGTGCATATTTAATACATGTATTGTGAAGAAACCAGGTTCTTCAAGGTTGGGAATTGGTTTAATATGCCACTCCCGAGTTGGATGGAGCAGAGAGCTTGGAAAGGGAAATGAAAAGCCTGGATGTTATCGTAGCTGCCAATCTGCCAAGACTTTGATTTGACAGCCTTTACCTTTATGCTTCAAGTGCTCTGTCTCCACTAAAGCACTGAAGAGGAGATTTCATGAGAGGCTGTGGAAGTAACCAGGAAATTAATTTTTTTCCTGTTTATTAAGTTCCTTGAATATACTGAATTCACTGATTGCCTAAGCAGAACTTAAGTTCGTATTAAGATCAATGTGAAATGTCTGAAGAGGATTTATATGAATGTATACATTTTAAATACCAAAATCAATGGACTGTGAATCATCCTCAAAATGCACGGGGAACTTAATAACAGTGAAACTGCTGTGTGGATAAACATTATTGTCCGGAATTTCAGGTCTGCTAAGCTACTCTTATACCATCAAAACAATTGCTAAACACCTTCAACCTGTCCTGCAAGAGCACGGAAAAGTAACGAGCAAGAAAATAAACACTCCAGCTGCAGGGATGCTGTATTTTCCTGCAATCACCAAAGCCACTGAACCAATCCTATAACTGGGGAGGTGAAAAAGCACGTACCAACTCCTTCATATTAATTTCCTATCTCTGGCACCGGTAGCCCAAGATGCAATTCTGTGGCTTGCTAGGTATCCATCTTTAACCATGCAAATAGTTCCACCAGTTTCAATTATTCAAAATATATGCAGGATCAGTCCCAATAAAACGTATGTGCATGCATTTGGTTGCATTTCAGCCTCATGCAGTTTTCTGCTGTAGAGCGGATGGGGGTAGGGAAGGGGCTTGTTTCTAATGCCAGTTTTTATTACTGTTGTTGAAAGGACATAGCAAGGACAGGATTTATTCTAAAGATACCCTTATATGGCAGCTGGATGTGTAAGTGCTGTACGGCTAGGCATCGCCTGCACTAGTTTTTCACTAGCTAGCAACTGAAGCGTGGATTAGCGTTTTCTCATTGCTTTTGCCGTGCATCCTACCTAGAACAGAAAAACTTTATTTCTGCCAGGAAACTGCACTCCAAGTTACCAAAGTAATCAAAGGTCTTTCACACCAATTTACTTTCTTTTTACACCGATGAAAATCAGGTGCAGTTACCTTTTGTTGTGCTTTTAAACTAGACTTTTTTCCAATTTTGACTTGAGATCTTTTTACCATTAAAGGTAATTATGACAATCGAAATGTATTGTCCTCTGCTTCAAACTTTAATTCAAAGACCACTCTGAATTTAATGTATTAATGAATTTAATGTACGTGAAAAAGTCCAAGGTCTATTGCTTAGAGCAAAAATGTAAAAAAGGGAGAAGTATATGCTATAGCAAAGGAGCAATAGCAACACGAAGGCTGCAGAATATTGCAGCTAATGTATGTATTCTATCTTTTTTCTTTTATTCTTTTATTCCACCATAAGTTGCAGAGAAGAAATGATACAAAAAAGCTCTATTCAGCTTCCCCAACCATTTAACCATTCTAAGGTAGAGAATGCAATCTATTTATAGCTTAGTTTTTTGTATTATTTATAAATAAGGTTTTTTTACTTTTGATATATGTCTTTTTTCATTTATGTAATTTATTTTTTTCACTGTAATTAACTGATGGAAATATTAGGAAGATGGAAATTTACAGCAAGTAATTATTTTTTTTAGGAAAATACAGAATGTCCTAAACAAACCCAAGACACCATCAAACTTATCTGTCTACACCACACATTTGAGAAACTCAAATTTTCTGAGTTTAATAACTTGAGCTAAAGGCGGTTTAAGGAAGAGTCTTCTATAACGTTCACAGTGGACTAAAGCCAAGCAAATAACTAGTTACCATGCTTCAGCTGATGCGTGGTAACTTGCTGAACTGTGGTGTCTTGACTGTAACTATTTATCCATCCACGTAGTAATTTATCCAGATATTGATACAATCTCTGAAACCTTCAAAATTTTGACATATATTGACGTTGGTACTGCTGCAGGCAGCCAGTGGTATTAATGGAGCCAAAACGAAGGGATTTTTTCTAAAGGAGAGCACAGAGTTGAAGCTAAGTTACCCAAGATCTTCCAATTATTCATCCTCTCTCTATTCACTCAAACATTCTGAGCAAAACTCTGTTTATCACCAGGCGGGATGTTTTTGCACATACACAAGCAAGTGCCAAAAATCAAAATGTCACTGAGAGGACATATTGCAGCAGATTCCTCTTCCTTGTCATGCACTGCAGTGCCAATTTGTACTACCACGAAAATATTAGGCTGTGGTGTCTTTCTCAGTACCTATTCCATACGGCATGGGGGGCACCTCAAACTTGATAACATTGCCAGTTGTCCCTCATTTATATTAACCGGTCACGTAGTCTTATCTAAATGAGAGACGTATTTTTAAGTTGTTTACATGTGCGTACATTCGCGTCTTTAAAAAAAAACTAATTACATGCACAGCAGTAAAAAAGGCATTTCTTTTGTAAATTACTAATGATCTCGCTTACTGAGTTTGACGCTTGCTCTGAAAATTTTTAAATACCCAACCCTGAACATATTTAATATAAACTGCTCGGGCATTTACAAAACTCTGTACGTATCTGAGCAGGTTGGTAACAGCACGGCATTAGAAAGCTAACAGAGAATTTTAAGCACAACAGTTGAACGTTTTATTTCATGCCCTATATGCTGCCCACTGAACTTATGAAAAACTCCTTCACTTCTCAAAAGGTCAATAGCATATTCACTCATACTACAGGAATAAGGCTTTTCCACTCACTCAAACTCCCTTGAGACTTCCTCCATATCAGATTTAGATGAAAGAGCCTTAAGAGATTTCTGCTTCTGGTAAAGTTCAAAGTAACTCTGACTTGAATAAATTTAGTGGGGCTTGGACTGAGATTTTTGAAAGAAAATTAAGTGTTAGAAGCCTCATGTGTACTGAAAGCTTAATTCAAAATGGAAAAATCCCAGCTTCAGACAATTCCAGTGAAGTGTTGTTAACGCAACCTGAATCTCCTCCATTTCTAGGACCATTCTGGTACATGTCTTGATTATTGCCTATAGGATGGGATAGAAGTGACATCAAAAATGATACACCTTGAAAAATCCTTCTACTTCACTACTTTCATAACAAACCCCCCCCCCCACACACTGGTTCATAATCAATTATAGTGCTGCCATTAAGGAATAAAAGGGTATTGTGTTATGTCTGATCCTTTACTTTTAATATTAGACAACAAAAATTATTTTAGATATGAATAGAAAAAATATATTAACCAGGAGTAAATACTGACTCTTTTTTTCCTCTGTCTTTCTACATGGAATTTGACCATACAACTCTTTCTTCCTGAAACAGGTCAAGTTTCTACACCACAATGATGAATCCCAACTGCGATAAATATGCCTGATGGCAAGCACAAGCAACCCCCTACTGTGGTCCAAAGACCTGCTAAAACAAGAGGAGTATGATGCTAATGTGATTCTGAGATTTTAGACCAACTTTCCAGGTCACTGATTTCTCAGCGGGGTCAGCCCAAGCATTCCCTGTCAAAAATGGGGGAAAGCAAATTGATTATAGAAAAGGCAGGTGACTGTTTCAGAGCATTTGTCCAATTTACGTCTGAGACAAATAATTCTGGAAACCTCTTAAGTTTCATTTGTAAAATTATTCAAGCAATGCTGTTGGGCACTTAGAGTGGAGCACTGCCCAGAACTATCAGCCTGTGTTCTCAGCTGGAATAAATTGGCTCAGAGCTGCTCCAGCTACCATACATGAAGACCCGAACCCACAATTAAAAGTCTAGGCATACATCTGTTAGGGGTTCTGTGCTCAAGGACTTTAGAAAAGTGCGTGCAGATGTTAATTCTCAGAGCTGAAATCAATAGAAATGTTTTCTGCTTTGACAGAAAACTCCCTTAGGAATTACAGATGATTCTCTCTCATTCTCATAAGTGTGTTTCTGAGGTGTTCAGCTGGAATACAGTAGCATTGGGGAAGCCATATATGTCCCAGCTGGCCGGCAGGGAGGGAGATGAGTACAGCAGAAAAGGGCTTCTCTCCTGGGGTTCACTCCCACTGGATTTGGGAAGTGCAGCGGGGCCCTCAGCTTCAGACGTATGGGGCATCTCCCTTTAATGATTTACCCACTATATTGATGTGATTTCCGATTTTTCTCTCTGTGTATGTGCATCCACTGCCAAGGAAAGAAACAACAAACAACTGTAGTAAACGAAGAAGAAGAGTAGGACATAGTCTCAAGAACACAATTACGATTAAGATTACTGCTTTAATTTTAATTGGTCTTGAGTAATGTAGCATTGCACTGATGAAACGCAGCACGTCTTTCTCCTACAAGAAAGCAGCCTATAAAGGCATAGGGGATCTGTTCTCTGCTGTCCATCTATTCAGGTGGGCCATGAAGCAGGTATCCTGTTCTACGCCACATAGTTATAACACAACTGCTGAGCCTAGGTAGGATAGCTGTAATTGATTAATTTGATTTACTGATCTCCTAAGTTACAGACATAAATGCATTCTACATTGCAATGGTACACATTTATTTTCTTCCTTTCACAGAAAGCAAATGCAAAATGTCCAACTACAAGAATTCCTTCCGCATAGGTCGGAGACCAGTGACCCATCTCAGTGCTCTTTTACCTCTGTTAGGAGGATCAGGTTACTTTTCTATTTAATTTGACAATAGGTAAAGGCTTTCTTACACCATTCTTCCATACCTGGTCTATTCATACTGAAAAAACAGTGAAGGGAGAACACAGAGGAACACCAAAACTTAGAGCAACATCTCTGAAATGTCAGACAACAGAACCTTTAATCAACAGCAACTTTTATGCTTCAAAGCATGCAAAAAGGCCGAAAGAATTTCTTGTTTTGGTATACCAACAAATGAGGAAGAAATTCAGGGTGTTTGTGTATTAATCCTTTCTGGTTAATCTGCAATCAAAGCCACTGCTATGAAAACTTATAATGAATTATGATCAACATATACTGAAATACTCAAGGGGTGAGAGGGCAGTTGGTGTCCTATGGAAACAAGATTTACAAGACTACGTGTATGAGTTGATCCCATAAAGCAATTTTGACAACATACCCCTGGCAGTGCTATAATTAATAGAGATTAATAGCAAGTAGTTATCAAAGCAATCCATCTATCTAATAACAGCCGACTATTTTGGCAAAGTATTCAGTGACCTTAGAAGAGGGATGCGTGCCTGACTAGGCTGTGATAATCAAACATTAGCTATATTATTAGGAAGCTATATTTTGACAGTTGTTGAAGAAAAACAGAGGGTTGTGGTAGGAACTCAGAAAAGTTCACGATAGCAACAGAAGCTTTGAAGACATTAACACAGTGTGATATCAGACACCCCAGGGTATAAACAAATCAGAAATTATAATTACCGATCCCTAAAGAAACGTAACTTGCAAGTTAGATGGAACCCATTTTAGGGCTGAAGTTGAGCAGATAAAGATTTGTATAACAATCTATTACAGCTGCTAGTGTTTGATAGCACAGGTGGGACATCTTGAAATTCTATATAAGCATCCAACAAAAGCAACTAGCTGTTCACACGAAAACCTGAAAATTGGGTATGCAGGAGTAGTCGCTCTGTTATCCTGCATTGCTAGCTGTGTAGCTATTACTTTATTATCATTAGGGGGATATGTATCTCTAGCACTTGTGCTTCGTCCATGACCCTGCCTTTGAGGCAAGGTTAAGATTTGTGACCGGTCCCACTGGGGGAGAATTCAGCTTTTTGCTTTATTTGGCCTATCTGACAGCCTGGAATCCCGGGTCAGCACAAACACTTATTCAGCCACAGCTCATGCTGCATTTTACTGCCATCAAAGGAGGCTTTGAAGAGAAGATGAGGAAGTTAATGGGGATGAAAGAATACGGGCATAGATGGAAACTGGAGACACTGCAAAAGCAGAAACTGTGATACACCGTCATAAGGACTGGAGAAAAAGAGTAGGATTGCATGAGAAGAAAGATTGCTAGTGTGAAAGAAATCTGAGATTATAATGACACGTAGAATGCAAATTTATTTTTAAGAAATCAGAACTCATTAGTTCCCTTGCTTACCGACAAAATCTTTTAAAATACCTTGATTGCCTTCATAGGGGTGAGTGAAGAGATTTTATTTAGAGTAATATTTTAAAAGTTTGCAAAGTCACATTCAGAGAAAGGTTGATTTTACGTGTCCAATTTTTGTGCAATAATAGTCTATAAAATGTTTTTACAATAATTTAGTAATGGTTCAACAGTAATGCAAAACTGTGTCATCTGCCCAGAACCAGAATGTGTAGACAAGGCAACAGAACTAGATGTTCCCTTTTCTATTCCTCCTGTCAGTACGCTTTAACCCTGGCAGGGAAAGAGCTCATATTGGATCGAAATATCATTTAATTTACTCATCTGCTCTAGTAGCCTTTTTTCCTGCTTATACATCCTCTTTTCTCTTGGAAAAGTCATATTTATGACAATGATTTTTACAATATGAGCGTCTGACACCGAGAAACAAAGACCCAGAGTATTTAACAAAAACCCAATACGTGGATATAAGAGGTATTTTCTCATTTGTGTATTATAAGAAACCAGCCAGCCAGTTACTCCTCCCTTTTTGTGCTGTCACTGTACATCCATACTTTTTGTATGATCAGAAACAGACATGAGTTACAGTCGTTTAACAGCAGCTGCATTTATACCAGTAAGCTAACCACAGCCAAGACACAGACCTGAGCACTTGCACACATCCATCCACCTTTTCTGACTGTAAACATAATCCTTAGCAGGGTTTTAGCTTAAACTACCTCATCTATATAACACACGGTGTCTCTCATATCTGTTAAAAAGATGCGGGCAAAAGAGATGACACTGAGAAACCTTATATCTCAATCTGTTCTTACAAGTAAGTAAAGGCCAATGAGGTGAGAAAAACTGCATTTATATTTAGTTCTTCCTCCTCTTCTGAAACGGTCACACATTTTTTAAAAAAAGGTGATATTAATTACTCATTGTGTTGGAATTCATATCCTCAATTTATATTTTCTCTTAATTTAAGACTGCACGCTTATGGGAATTTTGTTCCTGTTATAGTACTAATAAAAATGTGGTAATTTTCATCTTAGTTGTAAACTCAATCATATGGTTTATTTAATTAAAATTTTTTACATTCTGACTCAGTCTTACATTTTATCCCAGTTCTCACACATTTGCAGTTCCATGCCTGAAAGCTGATTACCTTTTCAAAGGCTCATCATTAGCTCATAAATATCCAAAACAATTTTAACAAACCTAGGATTATTTCTTGTGTATTAGACTGCTGTTTCTGGCTTATTCTTCGACTCCTCAAAAAAAAAAAAGGTATCGTCATATGAATGCAGCTCACACGCAAATAGTTTTTAATAATGAGCTTTTATATCAAGAACTCTTCACGTGACTTTTAGCATTAAACATAAAATGGGAACAAACATATATCCAAGAAATCAAAACTGACATCAAAATTCTAAATCGGACTGCAGGCAGAGATCTTTAATTCAGTGTGCTCTGATTTATGGTCCTCTCAGCGTGCGGAGAGCAGTATATTAAGTCCATTGTCTCTGCTCTTAGACTTAATGGCAATAGCAGTATGCATTTGGGCTCCTTTGTAAACTGCTAGCTCGAAGTCTACGGCCAGTGTGTCCATGATAAAGCTGCAGAATCTCTCCACCAGTGCCTCTTAACAATTTTTTTAAGCTTTTGATTAATTTAATTCAAAGTAACATAAGTCTGTGCCTCAGTGAAAATTAAATTCCTAACATTTCAATGAAAACAGGCAACTGTTTTGATGACACAAACGTTATTAGCCTCTTAACGCCGCACTGAGGAATGAGTTTACCTGGTAGCCCACACTGAGGAATTCGAGTAGGTGAGAGATTTAATAAATTCCCTAGGAAAAGCTGCAGCTGGATTAACCACAAAATACATTTGACCACAAAATACAGATCTCTAAACAGGATTCATAACATCCAGTGTTTAGAGAACTGCTTCTCTAATAAAAGATATTACTTCTTCCTACAAAACTACAGCAAGTGTTGCATGTCTGAAAAACCTTCAGCTAGGAAGCAGGAGCGTTCCTGTGTTTCTGTGGGGTTCCGTGTTGGTTACAAGAAGACAGATTTATAATAAGAAGATGGTTTAGCATGCTTTTGTAGAGACTCCTGGCCTTTGTGATATGTTTAAGCCAACACTGTTAATATCACTCTGGACATGGGAAACCCTAGGTTGAGCCGAGGAGTTTCTCAGCACTTTGGTTTCTTCTTTCCCTAAGAACTTTCCAGTGTACCACCTTTAAAATTAGCCACAGGTGAACGAATGAATTATTGGAGTAGATTTTTTGCCCCTGGGTTGATTTGGAAGCTACCCTTCATCAAGTTACAGGTCATCATTCAGTTTTCCAAGATTGGTCTTTAGACTGATATCTGAGATATCACCCTGGAACAGGAAAAAATTGAAAAAATGTAGGGAATGCAGGGAGACATACAACGAAATGGAGCATTACTGTGTCTCTGCTCAGGCCCATTCCATGCCGTTTTTCGAGGCAGTAATTGCACCCATGAATATGTCTAGGTAAGGTGATGGAAGCTAACTACTTTTTTTTTTATTAACCCATTGATTACTTATCTGTGGAGCAGGTGAGGAATAACACCTCCCTGTAGTCGTCTTTAGGAATAGGCAGATCAAGTTTCTTTTAATGTTGGGAACATTCTGACCAAGTTTGATTAGTTTCATTAGGAGACTAGATAGCACGGGAACATCTATTTCACTACACCAATATTCATATAATATTACTTCGAGTCATGGAAATTGGAGCCGAAAAGAAACCTGACAGATGATGCTCCTGTCTGAAGGCGGGATCAGCTGTAACTAAACCATTCCTGGCAGATGTTTGTTTCACTTAGTCTCACCAGCGTGCACTGATATGACTTGTACGGCTTTATATCCCTGTACATGAAACATTTAATTAAGGAAAACAAATAGCAACAGTGTGTGACGAGGTCAGATTTACTAGACCAACTGTAACGAGTGTGCACTAATCTGCCCATTCAAATACATGTGAAAAGATTGAGTAATGACAGCAAGAAGGAAAAAAAAAAAAGAAAGCAAACCATTTTTCTTTCCTCTACATGTTTCTCCTTTGCAGACTCACTGTTAGCTAAAATCTGCATCTCAGCTATTAGACTTTGTGATGGAAAAGAACAAGGGAAAAAACATTTATCTACTGCACAGCAGTAAGGCTATTTGCATCCATTAGGACTATCTTTACATGCTTATAATAAATTCACAGAACTTCAGTGCCTTCAGAAAAATACAAACTAAAAAAAACCTTAAAATGGGACCTACGGAGAAGCTTCATACATCAGTGTAGGTGACATTTTTAGCAAACAGGAATTTTGACATCCCTTCATCTGTCTTTTTTGCATGTGCATTTCTGTGCTTGGAACACCACCACAACAAATTATTGGTTGAGTCTAATCAATTTATCTTGTAAATTAAATTTCCACATATTACCCAGGTTCTTACAATATCTTTATGCACTTGGAAGACCAAAGGGAAAAATATTAAAACATATCTTTGAAGGATTTTTCTTTCTCTGACAAGTTATTTTCAGAGCAGGTGACATACTGGTTCCTCTGATCTGTTTTCACGCACTGTTATTGCTGGCTCTACTAAGATGTCTGTAGTATCTTAGACTCCCCAAATAACGCAAATATAATGATAAAATTTTTGATCACTACTTATGTCATGTTATTTTAAATGTAACATGGTCAATTCATTTCTATGTATTTGAAAACTAGTCCCTGTTCTCACAGGGAGAAATACCAAGAGAAGCCCTGAACACATCAAAAGGTGCTAGCAAGTTTTAAATATAAACTCTTTAACCTGTATGTGTGAGACTAAGAGACAAAGGGGGTTCGAGTGCAGCTATAAACAAAAACAATTAAGAACTTGCACAGTAAAGAACTACAGTTCACATTCAACATTTCACTCAATGACATAATTTTGAAGTAGTACTACAAAACTCACCAATTCTAACACAAAATGACCAAGCCCTTTCATTCAATCCATCCCATGAGACAAAGCTGAAGATCCCCAATTGATGTACAGCAGCTTTCTTCCACTTCAGCATATCTTAGTGATTTCCACCAGACTTGGCTCATATAACACACTCTTTGGTTAATAAATTGTAGCTTTGACATTAATTTCCCAACCCATCCACCAACGACACACAAATGGTAGTAAATGTTGCTCTGTTTGCACTTCTCTATGTGTACAATGACATTCTAGAAACGTTTACGGGACTCCAGAAGTGTCTCTGTAGTACCAGTCCATGTATAGAAAGAGGTAAATTAAATAGGATTTCCTAAATCATAGAATCATATAATAGAATCATTAAGGTTGGAAAAGACCCTTAAGATCATCGAGTCCAACCGCTAACCTGTCACTGCCAAGCCCACCACTAAACCATATCCTCAAGCACCATGTCTACCCTTCTTTTAAATACCTCCAGGGATGGAGACCCCACCACCTCCCCGGGCAGCCTGTGCCAAGGCCTGACAACCCTTTTGGTGAAGAAGTTTTTCCTAATGTCCAACCTAAACCTCCCCTGGTGCAGCTTGAGGCCATTTCCTCTCGTCCTATCGCTTGTTACTAGGGAGAAGAGACCGACCCCTCTCGCTACAGCCTCCTTTCAGGTAGCTATAGAATGTGGCAATTGATCATGAAAACTCTTCTTTCATTGGCATGAGGCAGACATGACTGGATGACCAAAGAACATGTTGTAGTCTATATATAAAAAAAGTATATATAATTGCTACCAGAAATAATAAACAATGTTTTATGAAAACACATTGGTCCTGTTTTCTTTTATTCTTCTAACCTGCATCTTTTTAATGGTTAATTTATTATGAATTTGCTGAACAACAACCATCAGCACATATTTGCACTACTACAAACTGGAATTTATTCATCTAGCTGCACACTGGGATTTGTTTAGTTATCGGGGGTCAGTGAACATGTAACACAGTTTTATAAACTGATATTGAACAGGAAGAAACTGCATTAGAATGAAGCTAGAATAACAATAAGCCAAGGAGTCAGGTGAGTATTTCTTGCTTCAGCTGTTATATACACATTTTTTTCCACTGTCAGGAAGCTGATTCTTTTTGTTTTTAATTTTTTCTTTCCAATCCTTACTTTTTCCCATTAAATTTTTTGTTTTAGCTCTTTAAGCCCCTTGGCAGCTACCATGATGACAGCCTCCTGCCAGCTAAAACGGCAGGGGAAGCAATGGCACAAGTGGTCTGACAGCGTGTAGCTGAACCAAGCATACCACAGGGTTTTGTCCCAGGGACAGCGAATCCCAAACGGCAGCGCAATGTGTTGCAACATTTCAGTGCTAAAAGCTTTCAATACTACCTTTCTTCTCTGTCTTTCTTTAAAAATTACAGTTTGCTACCAAATCGTTGATTCTCGTCTTTCCGTATATTTAGCATTATATGGTCATCTGCTTCAGCAGAATTAATCCTGATTTACGTTTGTATGAGTGACAGGAGAAATGAGCTCAGTAGTTTGAAGATAACAGCTGTTCAACGTGTTTATTTGCATAAACACAAGGAAACCAATTCAGTTTCTGAGTTAATGGAAACATAACCTACCCTAGGCTGTTCCCATCTGAGAAACCATCTTTTCTGAGAGAATGACAGCCAATATTCTGTAAGCTATTACCTGCTACCTATTATATTAACATTACGCTGTAGTCTTAAGAACCACATCAGGAAACAATGTAAAATCGTACAGAACTGTGTACTAACACAAGAGTGCCTTTTGAATTAGTTTGTGAATAGGTGGCTGCGATGCATGTTCACCATTTAGTTAAAATTACAAAAACCAGCATCACACACAGAGGCACAGATATTCATGCAGCTGTTCAGAATTCCTTGATTATGAAGAATTTTAAGAAAAAATATTTTTCTGTTTATCAATCAGGGCCCAAATTCCAAAATTTTCTTTTCTTAGCTGGCAAAACCCAATCTAAATAATGCTAAATGGACTCACACTGAGGATATTTGAATAGAACATATGCTGAGAAAACAACTGGAGCACTTAAGATCAACTTTACTCATTTTAAAAGTTCACAGAAGAACAGCTGATTTTCATGTCATGTTAGTCCCAGTGTAGGCAAGCATTCAATTTGAGAACGAAGCACAGAGGTGATTTACATAGAATATCTTGATCTCATTTCAAGAGAATGGCTTAAACGCAAACACTGTCAAGTTGAAAGTCTAAATGTTCTACTTGAATTCACATGATTTATGGGAGGGAAAAAAATCCTACACTCTTTCAACAGGCTGAGAAATGCTAGTTTCATCTACATGGACTAAAGGAACCCAAATTCAAACAACAGACACTCCAACTAACATTTAACACTCCAGCTGACATTTGACACTGATGTTCAAACTAACATTCCAGCTAAGAATAAAACTTCTTTTGAAAAACCCTAATTATAAAATAGGGCAGATACTGCATTCATCTATACTGGTATAATTAGACATACTGGACTGAATTCATGTTCTTACTCTGGATTTACGCAGTGTAATTGAAGCCTACCCTTCAGTCTTCAGGCAAAAGCCAAATATACCATTGAGAGTGCTCAAGTGACAGTTCTTTCTCCTCAGAAACACTGTTCAAATTGGAATTAAGATGCCCAGATATGCCAGTGCAAGCTTGCAGTATTATCATAAAAGATTCCGAAGTATTTTGAAGCATTTTTATCCATTTTCAGAATCACTCATTGGCTTTAGTGAGCTGTTCTTCATATTTGAACTTCACTCTTACATTCCCAAATGGCCTACAGGGAAGTACTGCTTTGGTTTTGGGGTTTTTTTTGTGTGTGTGTTTTTGGGTTTTTTTTGTTAATAAATGTTGTTTTTTCAAAGGATGGCACTCTCTGCTTTCCAGTTCTCCAGATATTAATCCCAGTATATGCAAGGTGACTATATAATAGCAAAAGGTGACAATCCTTACTTGCAATTCTGTGCTCCCACCTCCACAAGACCCTTATGGTTCCTTGGATGTCTGGACCAGACAGCGAGCAGGAGTAGCTAGTCCCTGCCATGCTGGTGTCAAAGTAGAGAAAAGCAAAGCTAACTACAACACCAACCTAATGAGCACACACAGAGTGAAGGGCTTGTTTTCCAGACAAAAAGCTAGTATATCAGACCATAGGCTTTCCATAGAGCTCCCTAAATGTGGGTGAAGAACAAATACTAACACCACAGGTTTCAAGTAGCTCCCCAAAAGTCTGCCTTTTATAAGCTGTCTAGTGTTTACTCAGCAGAATTTAAGCTCTTTGTTTACTAAATAACTACACAAACTCTCCTATTTTCTCCACTCTAATTCTGAGGGAACACTTTACACAACCTACACAGTGGATAGGCCAATTAAAAAAGAATTCCTGCCCAACCCAAAGAATAACTATTTTATCAAACTTGATAACAATTTGTGAGGATTTGTGCGAGTAGAGGTTTCTTCTCTAGACTGCTGGCACCCAGGCTGTTTTCAAATTAACTAAGATAATAATCTTCCTTAATGTTCACTGATAGCACAGCTGCTGCTATCAAGCAGTTTTCTTCTTTAACAAGCTAAAACCTCAAGTTCACTGTAAAAAGGTAGATAATATGTAATTAATTGATCTAAATTTGGGGAACATTTTAACTCATCAGTGATGTCTCAACTTTGCATTACAGGGAATTTATCTTCTGTATGTAATGAAAAAAGTACTGACAAAGATGAACCAGAGACAATAAGTGTCAGTTTTTTGTCACTACATTATTTTTTCTGAGTTAGTTCAAAATGTCATGCTGGTTATGAAGGGTTGTGCAAGTTCAGAAGGGAGGACCAGCGAGGGCTCAGCTTCTGTCTATAATATTACAAATTTGAAACTTGGTTGCTATAGCTGATTTAAAATTTGTATATCCAAAAGAGATTAATTTTTCTTCAGCTTGATCAATTTATTTAACAAAATCTAGAAAACTATTCTTACTCAGGCTCTCAGATCTCAGCTAGGCTACTATTGCTTTCTGTGGCCAAAGGAACACTTAGGTTTTTCATTCAGCACTAGCAGTGAAAACTAGCTTCAAGTTCTCAGAACAATTTGTAAGAAACCAGCTTTACAGAAGCTCAGGCTGGCTTTGCTCTCACAGCACAGATGAGTGAACCAAGGGAAAAACCTCCGTATCAAAGACTCACAGCTGACAAGGTTTTCCAGGAGGTGAGAATGTATATCCTCTCCCATCCTACCTACCCATCAGCAGTGGTGTCTCCTTGATTTTGAAATATGTCGGGAAGAATAGTTAATATATCCCCATCTTAGTATAATTTAAGTTTTAGACATCTAGGACTGTTTCCATTCTTTGCCTGAAGGTGCCCAAACCCACAGCTTTAACCTCTGTAGACGATGCCCAAACCACCAGGCTGCAAAGCACTTGTACTTGCCACCTTCGTACTGAAGTTTTAACACCATGCAGAAAAATTTTTAAGATTCAGTGAAAATCGAGAAGGTTTTGGCCTGAACCCAAATACAACCACTTACACATAATTCAGAACATCCTTCAAAAGGAGTTTTAAATAAAACACAGTCATCCTTTGGTAAAACTCAGGCTAAAGCAGTTAAAAGTGCTAATGCAAGGAAATTTTAGTTCTTGAAAACTGAAGCAATCCTACCCATTCATTTATGTGTCAAAAAGGAAAACTATCAGCGTTTGTTTATTGGTGTACATCTCCAACAGTTAGCAAAAGTGAGTTTAACTGAAGAGAGTAATTACACATAATACTTTATGTCTGCGATACTTTATGTATACGATACCACATTAAACTGCTACAGGGTTTAGAAATACTAACATATATACTTTTTCTGATCACTATAACATTAACTTACTTTTGTTTTAAATAAAAATAATCTGTTCCTTCAACATAAGTAAAATACATCTCTACAGGATTTCTTTCCATCTCAAATCATGTATCTCAGTCCCTTGACTTCCAAGTAAAAAGAAAGACAAACAGTGGAAACAAACATTATAAATAGTTTCCTTGCAATGGCTTCTTTTCTCCTGGCCAACTGTGGCTCACTGAACACCTTAAAAAACTAAAGTTACATCAAGAAATTAGCAAGATCATATCATTCTGTTATAGCAATTTTTTCCCTCATTGTATGCTTTAAATACACTGTCAAGATCAATTTTATTTTCTTTAATATCTATACTTTTTTTTCACCACACTCACACATTATCATTTTTTGTCTTTCCAGAAAAGTCTGGTGGCTTTTATATGGAGTATATCAGCTGTTTAGAAAAAAAAACCCTGGTAATTTCACAGTTCAGCTTATGAAGGAAATGAAGAATATATTAATAAGCAAAAATGAGGGGGACCGAGTAAAATAGTTCCAACAGTAATTATTCAGGACATTATGTTTGATATTACACCCTACTGCAGGAAACATGACCAAGTTTCTAAAATATGTGAGAATTCCCACACAATTTCAAAATTAATACATGAATTTATCCTCGTACCTTTCCTCCAGTTCATTATTGTTAGTTAAGTAGACTATATACATGGGTGAAGGTTGACCTTTATTATAAATATATATGACAGATTCAGGAAAATTCTTTTATAATAAGAGAATAAAAATACAGAAACTGTGCCAGACAGAATATTTGTATGTGATATACATGCCAAAAAATAGAGCTGTTTAAATAATATTTTTTTTCTGTTCAGTGGTTGCAATGTAAAATAATCACAAAAAAAATTGTCTCAGGTTGATACCAAGTGTATTTCTATTGGCCAAATTCAGTAAACTTTTACAAATAGTTTATGTTGACCCAAAGCTGCATTTTCTTACTGAAAAACCATTCATATGAGAAATTTCACACAGCTTCTCTCTAGTTCCAGGTTTTCCCAGAATAGCTCAAACCTATAATTATATGGTTTGCTTTTCTGTATTTAACAACCCCAATGTATATTTGTTTAGAGGGTGCAGAAGACTTCGTCTTCAGCTGTATGGATTCACTGCATCAGCTTCAGAGTGGCACCGCCTGGTACCATGCAAATAAAACCATTACTCCTACCTGCCACCTACAAGCATTACCCTTAATTATCAAGGCTATTCTTTTAGTGCTAGTTTAGTGTCTGATATAGCCAGCAAAATTTAATGAGCTGTCTTATTTCTCAATGGAGAGCCCTTTTTATTGAAAATTTCTACCCATTTTTCACAAAACTGACATTTTGCTGCACCATCCCGCCATTTTTCAGCCTTATATAGTCACACACTGTAGATACAAGTATATTTATCAAACAATTATCATCAGTTACTGGAGAGGTCGAGCTTCACAGGTATTTTATGAATTCCTGAGATTTTTCAGGGCACTGACATGACAAAATACATGTCTGTATGTTTTAAAATAGTTGAAACCACACAGCCAAAAGAGGAGGAAAAAAGCTCAGGGTACGTACCGCTTGCTGCTGCGGGTATCACTGTCATTGTGCCTGTGCGGCCTTCAGCAAAGAGTATTCTGGGAAGGAGCCTTTCTTTTCAAGAAGGAAGGTCTCACAAGAGTCTCCAGGCACAAAGTATTTTCCACAAATGATTAAACATTGTCTCTCTGTCCCTTTAGATCACACGTGTTCCCAATAGATCCTTCCATCCTCCTCCTTAAAACGTAACTCCCTCATGGATCATCAGGGGATGCGAATGGTTGCTTTACAGACAACCATGCTTTACAGCCATGTTATGCTATGTCTGTATTGTTAAATAAGAGAATTCCACTGAATGATCTCAGCTCTTGCATTAGGTCTTTCGTCCTCTTTTATTCAGAATTACAGATATATGGATGAGGCCAAAAGGCTTGGACTTAACTCTCTGAGGAACCGCCAAAGGAACATGGATTACCTCAATGTCCATCAGACCAAGAAACTGCAGAGCACGGAAAAGATTAAGAATAAGGAATTATAACAACTCTGACAGGTTACAAGCACAGATGATAATCTATTGTAAGAGCCATACCTGTGTAATCAATTTGAAAGACTAAGGAGACCGGATCAGAGACAAAGTACGGGACACAGGAGCAGATAAAGATGTTGAAGAAAAAAAAAATCAATAGCAGCAATTTAAGAAAATATATTAAATTGTTAGTACAACCCTTTGCAAAGCTTCACCTAACCACCAGTACCAAGAGTTTCTAGGAAGTTTGGGGAATTAGGACATTAGAGTAAGCTACAATAGAGTTTTACAAATGATTTCGACGTAAGTGCTTGGGAGGAAATATAACTAGAGTTTCACATTCTGGTAAGATTTTCAAAATTAAATTTAGGGGACTTGTGAACATTAAGGGAATGAAATTCTGGCATCACCTGCCAAATAGCTCTTTGGCGTAGCGCTTGAAAGTTTCTGGAATTTACAGATTAGAAATTGGACTGGAATTACAAATTAGGTTATGGAATACTTAGAGAATTTTATTTCCTGACTTACCATCCTTGATGGTGTTTCTTGCACTTCATTTCTATAGCACTGAGCATGTAAGCAGGGTTATCAATGCCACCTGATAGGGCTTTTTTTCTTTTTTAAAAGGAGAAGAAAAAAAGCAGCTTGCCTTTTCAGGCAGCCTCCTGCACCTTCATAGAAAGTATTGACTAAAATATTCTGCTTTCTTGGCAAGTGCAGGATCTTATACATCCTATGAGAAGAATGTTAGAAAATTCTGCCCTAAATGTCTTCTAATATAATGAAAAGCTCTCTTAAACAGACACCGAGATGAAAAAATAATAATGATAATTATCATGTAAGTATGACAGAGTTCCAGAATGAGGTATAAACACAAAACTTAATTTGATCACAAGAACTTCTTGAAGGTGATTATTTATATAATACACAGATACATTCTTAACTTTGAAATAAAGTTTCTAGTAAAATGAAAGTAGAGTTTCTAATCACAATACTCTTCCTTTATTTCCCTCTCCTGCAAGCCTTCTACAAATCATCTCAATAAAGATTAAATAACTCTCTCTTGTAAGATTCAGATTTCCATTACTTCATGCACAGAAACACAGATGGGCCTTTTTTTTTCTTTTCCCAAATCAATATTACAGCAAAAATGCCATAATTACAATATAGGATATGAAGAAGAACACACAAGATCTCATTTTTATTTATTATATTACTGAAGAAAAAGACAAGCAGGGAGAATGAAAACAACTACAAAAACCCATGCAGAAAAAGCTGCAGAGAACAGGATCAGTAAGTAAAAATATAGACTTCTGCCTCCCTGCTATAATAACTGCTGTGAAAGACAACTTTATTATTTAATTGCATAAAGTTGTTTTGTCCTTTTTCTTTGAAAACACTGAAAAAAAAAAAGCGATCTAGGAACTAGACTTAAACAGCGTGCTCAGGTTTGCTAAAGGAAGATGGGTTTTGCCATGCGTTAGATCATAGTACAGTTATGGGTATATCAGTAACTATGTGGTATAATATGACATTATTAGTTGGTGTAATTGAAAAAAATCAGACACAAAGGCCCTTCTATAAAGCATGTGATATACTCCCAGCAGCTCAAAGGAAGCAAGTATTGAAATATGTTGCTGTGTTATCTCAGTCATTCAGTTTTTAAGAAAAAAAAAATCCATAAATATTGCATATTTATAAAGAATGAGTCACACATTTTCACTATATGCCCACTGATTTGATTATGGCAAATTTTTTGTAATATTTGAAACCCACATCTGTGTTTGCCAAAGAGCAAGTTGATTCAAAGGCATCTGCGCTTCCGCCTGACAAATGGGATAGGAGCTGGAAGGATGGACCCTAAATTCATGTAGGAAAAATGAATCCTGGACGTGAGAAGATGTAAAAATAATCAGATCTAAATATTTTAAAAAAAGCGTTGAAAAAAGGTACAAATTGCTAATGAGACCATTATGCCTCTTTCAGAGGCCAGGATGCACGGGGCAAGTGTCCTTTTTGACTGCTTTTTAGTAACTACTCTCTTCTGATCTTCACATTGTAATAGATATATAAACTTATAGTGTTTATTTTTCTTGAGGAGACAGTATTCTTGAGTTCTTCCAGGAAGTCTCTGGCAGAAAATAAGGACTGGCCTGCTAAAGATTCAGAGCTGGTAGACAAAGGTGTTACAATCCAGCCTAAAAGGAGGTTAAATAACAGGAGAAAAGGGGGTATCAGGAACCAAAAGCAACAGAACAATAGTACTAAAAAGAAAACCTTCTCAAGAAAGGGATAGTCTTGAGATGAAGTGTGTTGAACTCTCTTAGCACAATTTTTCAGTTCCTAACATTGCAAGCCCCATTTGTCCTCAATCTCTTTCCAATGATACTAAAAAATAAGAGTGTGACTTTGGAAAAACACACTAATGAAGCCTGCGTGCACTACTACCAATGTTATTTTAGCTTCTTTGTCTTAGTCAGAGGAAAACGTAAGTTTTCTAGGCATTTCATCCCTCTGGTTCTCATTAAAGTCAACGGAAGTATCTTTCATTCCCATGAAACAGTTATGAAAACTGACCTCTTCATCGATTGCAATTACAGGATTGCAAGTGGCACTTATTAGCTATTCAGCTGGGTCTACAGTATAAGAAGTTCTTGGAAGTTTATTTTACGGTAATGAAATCAGTTTAGCTATTTAAATGCTGAAAGTAGAGGTCAGCCAATTTGCACTGTGTCCCATCTGTTGTGTTAAAGTTACACGCCAAGATAGCTTTCAATGCACATAAGATGGAAACAGGAGCATCTTTGACAGACACTGCCAACTAAAATAAGCTCAGAGAGCTCAAACAGGTTAAGATTCAACCGACCACAGGCAATGGCTGGAGGTTATTATTCTTTTGCTGCAACTTAAAAGAAATTATTAGAGAAACATATCGTTAGCCTGCATGAGGTGAAATATGTTGATGCTCCCCTTGGACACGTGTGCCACTGGTTGTCTTACTTTCAAAGAGATTTGATATTATAGTGTTATTTCAAGGGAAAAAAAATCATGCAAATGAAGCATTCTAGGCTTTCACAAGAAGGTAACCGTAAGAACGTAACATCCTCACTGCAAGTAACTGGGGGCAGAATTAGAAGTACAGAACATGCAATAGCAGCGAATTCTGCAGTAAAAATCTTTTACCAGAGACATGACTTTTGTCATTACAGATAGAGGTTCACCATACCTAACTCAGCAGTAGCTGTCTAAAAGGCATTTATTGCCACCTAATTGCCTAGGGTCCCTACAAAGTTGCACAAGAGAGAAAGGCATCTTCAGGGTCAACACATCCCACGTATTTTGACTGATAGCCCTACTTTGGGATGGTAAGAAACACCTTTTAGAAGTACATCTCTCTACAGCGATAACCCAGAGGATGTAGACAATAGCCCTCTGAAAGGCTAAAAGATTAGTTGAAGGCAAAAGTTTGGCAAAATGGATTTCATCTTGTATGTTAGAAAGGTTCTAGCTATTTAAAATTAATATTGGAAGTATACTATGTTTACTTTTACTAGCTTATATATAGTAAAGTGTAGGCTGTATCTAGTAGCTTCTAAATGCTCGGAGCTTTTTGCTCACTTGTATCTAGTTTACTATTTTAAGTGATATGTAAATAACAAGTCAACCAAAATTCAAATGATAGTACGGTTAAAATCCAGAAATTGGAACAAGAAGTGTGAAAGCCCTAGTGATGAACCACTGATAGAAATCACAGTGATCAGGCTTTTTTTTCTAGACCTGCCACAGGCCCACTAATATTCTCTGGGCAAATAATTCCACCTTCCAGGATGTCACCTACAAAATGCAGATAATAATGTCTAAATTTAAAAAACATTTTGAGGTTAAAAAAAATATCTGATTTAAGACAGACTTTTGGTGCTCTTGAGGTGTTTAAGGCAGGAAGCATCACCCAAACGCTAAGATAACCTGAGCCATTGTAGTTCTAAGTTCAGTCAAGTTGGATCAAGTCAAGCCTTGGATTTACTCCTGGTGGATGGAGGCTGACATAGTTCATATGAAGATGGAGGAATACTTATCATTTTACACCAACTGATCATCTGGTTTTACATGTTGTCTTACGGCTTGCAAAATGCCAAACATTTTTGTGTTAAATACTACAAAATGAGAAAGAATAAAGGTTGCTGTTCTGCTTTGAAGATGTGGGAAATAATTGTTCTCTAAAAATGAAAAGTCTTTGGGAAGGTAAAAAAGGCAGGTAAAGACAAGGAATGGGATCGTATTCAGCAAAAACACTGGGGAAGACGTTTTTGTATTTGTAAATGTAACACACAAAAACGATGAATCATTCTAATGACTGCTACCAAATTTGGGTATATTCAGATAATACCTCATTCATTTGCAAATCATCAAATTGAAAAATGGGGAAGGAGATGAAAGTTTCTCAGCAGAATTCTGAGTTTTACTAAAAATAAAACTAAAGGAAAAGATGATCTTTGGTCATACTATGGACGAGAAAGAAGGTAACTTCTGCAGAATACGGCAAAGACAGAAAGATGTAAGGTAAGAGCAAAGGTAAAACCATACTTGCACATTGTACTCAGAGCTCCTGCTGTTTTCTGGCTCTCTGCCATCTCATTCTCTGTACATCATTTCAGATGGGAAAACTGCTATCAGCGACTTTCAGAAATGAAAATATATGGTGTGACTCAGAAGTTCCTCTCTAATCCAAAAAGGGATGGAGAGGAGAAAAACGATAGACTTTTACCTGGGGCGGAGGTGGTGGTGTAGAAATAATGAATTCTAGAATATTACCGTACATTTGAAAGATTCATTAACCTCCATTTGTAATTGAGTAGACAGTAAATAAAAGGCTGACTGAAAATAATCAGATTAAATAAACGATTTATGGCCTTAATGCTTTTATCTGTTAGGCTTTTGAAAATAGTGTGTCAGAAATTAGTATCATTAATATTTTGTACTGATGTAGAACCTTTTGTATAAGGTTGCCAGTGATCTATTCATGCTATCTGGATTTACCATTATACAATGAAACAGGCAAAGATTACAGTCATGCTGAGATATTGGTGTGCAACACAAGATACGGAACTTGATCTCCTCTTGCTTCCTTTTATACAGTCTGTGAATATGAAATCTGACAGCTTCATACTTGTGTTATTTGTTTTACTTTCTTTAAACCAGAGGATGCCAAGGTAACTCAGTGATTAGTTCCAATACTATGCATTATTGCAGGTTTAATATTATACAGTTTTGTAAGTACAGTGGCCGTTGGCAGCAGCTGCTACCATTTCTTGTGCACACTTCAATTTTAATAACTTAACCCAACAAAATTACCATTCTTTTGTTAAAAAGGATGCCCTTTGATATTGTTGTTATCTGAGAGGGATAACACGAAGCCTCAACTCTTTTCCTCTCCTGCATAAACTCTACTCAGCTATATTGGCATCCCAGCAAGAATAATTATCCCGCTGAGGAAGTTACACTGTGAGTCAAATAAGGTATCATTATTGCTTCTTTCTCATTTTCTTCTCACCTATCTAAAAAAATCTGTATGTTAATTTCCTTGTTCTTTTGTTAATAGACATTGCTAAGTGCCTTCATCTTCCTTCTGAGATTATGGCAATAGCACTTTTTGCAACAAAAACACATCCATGGGACTTTTCAGTCATGTTACAAACAGCAGCTCATAAATGTTTCCTTGGGCATAGTAAAATTTATAAATCCCTTTATACTGTAGAACAATATCCATTGTGTGTTGGAAAGGTTAACAGCTGATCTGCTACACACTCTGCGTACCTATGGGTAAGAATTGCACTTATTTTCATTACAAGTAAAAGAAAAACTTGAGTCATTTAATTGGTACCTCAAAGGATACAACTATGGAATAGGGCACAATAAGGAGACACGTAACACAACCAGTTTTGATTTTTTGATAAGAAGTTCTCATTATAAAGCAATGACTTGACTAGGTATAATGACACAGACATGAAGGTGTTATCACTAGCCTGTAAGCCACTCATTTTTAGAAGCAGGACCGCTATTCCACAATCCTTTTGGCTGCAAGGGCTATGAGCATTGATAAAAATCTTGACTTTTCCTCCCTTCTCTACCTCGTGCTTTCAAGCATAATGCATTGTAAAGAGATTAAGGCTTACGGAACCTCTTTTCCTGAACTTTTGAAGCCTTGGAACCAATTCAGGATCATGAAAACATTATTTTACCTGGAGTTTTATAACCTGTGTACTGTGAAACTAAACTCACTGTTGAGATTACACTTTCACGCTAAAATCCTTTTCTTGGCTACTTCTAAGTTTCTTAAGAAGTTGTCCTCAGGCTGAAGTTCCTCATGCTTGCTCCGAAGCCAAAGAAAAAAACATTCTAGTACTTTGAAGAAAATCCACTTAATTATTTTATTTGATTTTCAGAACTCCTAACTTGGAAATAAACCAATAAAACCAATGACTTTTCATGCTAAGTCATGAAGTCAGTCTTCATTTATCATCATCAATATCTCAAAAGGATTTTCTACTGAAACGTGATCAACATGTTTGTTATGTTATTCTAACAGAGTAGTGAGGTGGTTGTTTGTTGTTTGGAAACTTTTCTCCAAATTAAGGTATAAAAACCATTTTCAAACACTAAGAAAACTTGCTATTAGGATTACAGTATTTTACTCAGCAATATCTAGTTATTTTCTGCATCCTTTATTATTATATTTAACTAATGAGATATAGCACAGTTGCAGCAGTAGAGATTTTCCCGTGTCTCTTTTCCTTCATCTCTGAGCTCAAGCTTTTACCTAGGAATGTTATGACTGAGAATACTTACTTTCTGGATCCATATCTACAGGAAATGTTGAATTTTCTTGTTGGTTTTCTTGTCATGGGTTGTCAGTAAGTAAAAAGAAAAATCATAAGGAAACTCTTGGGGAAAAAAAAAATCTAGACCTGTACATACTTGACATTCAGCAGCATTACAAGCACGTATAAAGATCTTCACTGAAAATTCCCCCTAAAACCTTCTCTTCCCCCAATAGCCCTACCAGACTTTATTTCTCATAGCCTGTTCTGTGTCCATTCATAGCATCACCCTGATTTCTGTTACCATTTCCCTCATGCAATTCAGTAGCAAAAGCTTCCAGCAAGAGATGTAAATTTTGTCCAAAGAACAACTATCCTGGGGGAAGCAAAGACATGGTTTATCTGACTGTACGAGCAATCTTGAGGAACTATTTTGACAGAAAAATATTTTATAGCCGCACAGGCCGTCCAAGGCTTAGACAATAGGTGTGAAAACACAATAACAACAGTTACTGAATTATCTAAAATGGCAAAAGGTGCTTTTCATTACTGAAAACACCTGGCATTCCAGGAAAAGACACAAAACGTATTGATGTGACAAGATTTTTTCATTCAAGAAAAGACACAAAACACTATGTGTAGAGGTATTACTTCCATCTAGTACATGCTAAGAAAAAGTAGGACATTTTATGTTTGTACCTAGATATACTAGTGAAATTACTGAAAAAAGTGTGGTATAGAGACAAGTTACAGAGGTGGTTAAACTTTTGGAAAAAAAAAGGCTTATAGGAAGAGACCAAAGGACCTCATTCAACAGCCTAAAGTTTGGGAAGTTGGATCAAAACCTGCAAGTATCTACTTGGGGATCAGATTTATTATATGAAAAGTCCTTCTTAAGAAAGGTGCAGATAAGATGTGGAACACACTGTAAGGGCTAAAAAATATGAAATACCCATCTTGAGATTACAGATAAAGTAATAAACTTTATAACTGAGGGGAATTCATTGTTGAAGTTACTTGGCTTAATTGATTATGAATTCAGTATCCGTAAAAGTTTTCTAATCAAAACTTGGAATGGAGCAGTTTTGGCCCTCCTCAAAAATAAATACACCAGGGTATTGTAAATATACCAAGGGAAATGGATGTGGGTGCCACTATGAACACTCAAACTCAGTTTGCTGCAAAGCTCCCAGCGTATCCTTCTGCCACAGGAACTTGAAAAGTCAACACAGCCAGCATCACTGACCAGGAACATTTAGGCAATAAGGATTGTTTTGGCATTTGTGCACTACCAACAGCTAGCCTTGGCACTGCAGTAGACTCAGTAGGATATAACTGTGATGGGGGTATCATCACAACAGCTACACTTGTTAGAATACAGCTAATAGGATACAGGAGAAAAAACAGGATAGAGGACACTGTGACCCACACATTGCCTAATCTAAAGCAACACAGACACTCCCATACAATTCTAGTGTACCTACAATGCTAGTATTTGGAGATGATGATTTTTGCATTTGCGTACTTTGCTCTGGATTAAGAAACTTTATTACTCAAGGGTCTATATTTGAAATTTTGCCATATCTATCTACCTATCTTTCGATTGCAGCCTTTTTAAAAATGAAAGCTGCTAAGGCTTTTGTTCAACTTCATGAGAGTTCTTGATTACAATTTCTTCTTTTACATCAGTTCACAACTCCATCATTAACCATGCCATTCTGTCCTCAAGTCTTTGACATGGCTTTTCCTTGTGCATCTTCTGCTGATTTTTTGAGCAGGTCTGAATGCCCTCCTTTACTTCTGACTCATTATTTTTTTGTGCATGGTCTTTTCAGTCTCCTTAGAAGGATTTACTGCTTGTACTGAACTTTTTGGCTTCTTAGATAGTTCTAGCCCCTCTATCTCTGTCCTGCATGCTGCAAGTGGCTCAGTCATGGATGACAAATTCCCTTTCTCTATAGGAATATAAGCTGTTTGTTTTATTTCCTACTTTATCATGGGTTTGGAACACCAGCATAGCTTCTTGTATTTCATCCTTTCTTTTATTCCCCACCACTCCCCTTGTTTCTATTCAATTTCATGCTGTAAGACAGGTTATTTGATTAAACTCTTCCTTCTTACAGTGAAACCTAAGATGCATATATAAAAGCACCATTCTTAATATTCACTGATTGAAATATAACCATGCTAATACATCACAGAACAAAGGCCAAGATGCTAAACATTTTGCATAGGAGTAACCTGTCTTGAGTCGCAAAAAATTAATCCTAACGTACAGCTTCTAGAGTATAGACTGAGGTACTCTTTTTAAAGAAACACTGGGAAAAAGCATCAGTTATGGTTAGGGCTTGTTGCCAGAGACACAAATAAAACACTTTATAAAATAGGATATGAACGTAAAATTAAATAATGGGGGTAGCTAGGTGGGGCTATCTAGAAAAAAATCACCTTTGAATAACTAACATGCCAAGTATCTCATTCTCCCTATCTTCAGAAGGTCATAATCCCTTCAGATCCCCACAGCTGGCAAGTGGAAGCAGGAAAGATGTCTGCGTTACACAAAACATTGAGGATAGTCACATGAAAGGAAGAAATTAAGAAATTAATGGATGAAAGCCATTCTGAATATTAAAAGCACAAGCCTTGATATCAACGCAGTAATAAAAGAGACTTGCTCCGAGTTCCTCTTGAAAACTTATCCAGTGCCTTACCACATCTTTAATGGGTTGAAAGATGAGGAAGCTAGTAGCAGTCAGCTGTAGCACTAGTTGTATTTCTACCTGATCAATCCTAACCAAAGAGATGGAAGAGATGACATGTCTGTAAATAAAAATCAAATCTATCAGAAGGGTTTAAGTTCAAAGTAAAAGGACATTTAGGTTCCAGAGGGCCCCTTCCACTAACAGGTTTATATATTCATTCCCTTCAAAGCAGTCCTGCCTATGGAAGAGTTAGGGGATGATTTCCAGCCTAGATGTTCTATGGCACCTCAGTATACTAAGGTTATAAACTCAACTGGTTAGGAGGAGCTAAACCCATAATTTATGTAATCAATTAATTAAAATGTTACCAAGAGCTCTTGATTGTATTATTAGTAAGTTTTAAGCCGCAGAGACTGTTATGTGATTGGATTGTATGAGACAGTAGACATAAACGGGTACAAGAGATTGTAGGAGTCATTTTATTTTGGGAAAATGTACCTCATGAATCACATAGCGCAGTAGTGTGATCAGACTGGAGAAGTGAGTCCCTAGCTAAGCAGGTGTTATTCACTAGAAAAATATTTTTTTAAAATTACTCAGTGATTAAAAAGGGAGTAATTGGGCTCATCCCTTTTACAGCAGCCGTAAATAAGCATGGTTAAAAGTTAATTATCATTAAAAAATATCAGCTAACTGGAAAATATTGGGAAATGACTAGGAATATATTTTTCTGCAAGAAGAAACGCAGCTATTGCTCATGAAAATAATTAATAGAGGATATGAAGAGAAGTTATGTTAAAGAATTAGAGAAAAAAATGAAGAAGTGGCCAAAATATATTTTAATTTGTAGAAAATCCTCCAGGATTTTTTTTTTCCAGTGAGTAGAAACACATAATACAGTCATTTGCTAATGAATGATGACCTACGGTAAATCAGATAACAGAACCAGCACAGCACTGGCTTTATGTCTACAGTCCCAAAGCTAGAGATGCACTCAAATTGACATGGAGATTCTGCAGCAATTTACCACTCACTTTTTTTTATTACTATTATTATTTTCTATTTTTTAATCCTGTACTCTCCTGGGAAGGGAAACAAGAACCATCATTACCCACAGGTTGCCAACTTTGTATAGCTTTTGCTTATTATGTACAATACAGAAAGATGCGTGAACAAAGAAAATTATCCTTCAACCCTTTTGGGGTTGCTATGAGATGTAGGAGGTTAGCAGTGTAAGACTAAAGGAAACGGACATATGAATAGAAAATGATTACTCAAGATAATGCTAATAGTCTCACAGATTCTGGCATGCTTGTTTACCAGGGTGTTTATTAGTGGGAAGAAATTTTGGATCAGGACTACATCGTCAAAGAAGCCATCGCATAGGGAAGTTCCTCCCCTTTCAGCCACCCTGGGTTTCATCAGGAACCTGCTAAGGGCAGGTGTTGAGGGACCAGCATCCAGGGGCTTCAGCATCGGCTGTAGCCAAGTGCTTCACTGTCAAATTGTTTAATTTCACCCATGTTTCCATGTTAATGATGCAGCCTGCAGATCACAGGCAGGTTCTGCAACTGTTTCCTCCTACAGCTGACTTTGTAAGCCTCAGAGCTGGATCCATGTTGCCTGAAGACAGAGATGGCTTTGGGATGAAAGCAATCTTGAAAATGTAGACATTGATTATTTAACTCCTTTGATAACCTATCTTCTTCAGGGACAGGCACACAAGAGGCTCAAAAAGTCACAAAGCAGCACTTATTTCTGTGCCTCACCTTTTCTATACGGCAATTTGATTTCATTTCAGTGTTCAACTAGGAACCAGAAGATGAGACTGGCATAGATCCCAGTGGACTACCAATATCCAGTGACTAATGTAAGTAAAAAAGGCAGCGTAAAGAGCTCACCAGTGACATAGCATTACCAGAAAGTTGTTTCCTGAAAGACTTTGAATTCACTTTGCCTCAAAGACACATACACCACCAAGGTAAAGAGATGGACTAACTAGATCTGGCTGCAGCAGGGACTCAGAAGAAATAAATTCAGAGAGTTCAAGCTTTACATGATCTCATTGCAGATAATTGGACTTGTGGTTTTAGCTATCAACAAAATACTCATGATGTTTACTAGGAATTAAGAACATCTGTTGCCCACGCAGGGAAGGAAGGCCTGAGATGGAAATTAAAACTAAAATGAGCAGATGAACCACCAGGACACAGAGGTAGCCCACAGCTTTAATTTCAAATAAAATCTCTCAACTTGAAGGGCTTGAATTAAACTAATCTATGACTTTCCTAACACCCTTTGATTAGAAACAAGGATTACTATCTTCTAAATATTATTTCTTAACTAGCTTAATGTCAACTAAAAGAAAAACAGAAGAATAAAAGCTGATCAGCCTGTAAGAGGAAACCAGCTATGTATGCATTTTTTCATGACTGAAGTTGGATGCAGAAGTTATGAAAGAATATTGGCACTTTTTCTTCATTACCAGAAGCAAACAGTTAGTTGTATAGTCTGATAATGCGGTAATGTGCACATAAATAAAAAAAAAAAAACATAGAACATTTCAAGCATGGACAGGATATTTGTGAAATACATCAGTAGGAACGCTCCTTGTTCATTGAACTAAAGTTGCAGAAATAAAGGAGCAAAATTTTTCCCTCTCAGGGATTGTTACTGTGGGTTTTATCTTAAATGAAAATCCAACTCAGTTAATGAACTTATACAATATGCACAAAAACACAAACACCACATTGCTATATATTCCTTATGAAGATCTCTAGTACATCCTGACAGTGAGCTAGAGTGCCACACCAAGCTGTCGGACCTCCACCGACCTCAAGCGGATTGCAGATTTACACAGAACTTCACTCTCTAAGAGCCTACCTTTGTGTTTCTTGGGGACCAAACACTTTGTATGCTTTTCTGAGAGATATTTCTGGAATGAAAAAAGTGGGTTGGATATTAGTTCTCTTACTGCTGATGTAAATCTCGATTAAATTCACTGTCAACCACCAGAGCAAGATTTTCTTTCACATTTTTTCCTCTCCTCTCATTACCAAATCAAAGAAGCAGGGGTCACTGAGCAGGTCCAATTGCTTGTTTTGTGTGCTGTGCATGCTAGCAGTGCTTTTTTCCCTCCTGTCTTCAGTGTGCAAGCCTGTTTCCACATCTCTGATGGGAAAACATACAAAGAGCCTGAATTAGGGAGCTACAGGTAATAGAGTTCTTGGAAAATGAAGGGTAGCCTGCATCACGTCTCACGAAGAAGTTCAAACACTAACTTTCCTTGAAACTATAAAAGAAAAAAAACAAGCCCCTAAACTCCCCAAAGTAACCCCAGTATCACCTTCAAAGTGGCGATCACATGGTCAGGAGAAAGTTCATAAAGACTCCTGCAAGCCTAATGGACAAAGAGACTGAAACAGAAACAGAAATGCTGCTGTTAGGTTTCATCTGCCACAGATTACTATCCAGCCTTGTGATACTATTGATGTTGCTTGCACTCTATCAAATTTTAATCACCATAAACCATTGCCTAACACAGTTATTCCACAGCCAAGTGTTCTTAGAAGATAACTCTGATTATTTTGGTATGAGATGAAATCCATAGATACATCTAAGCTCCACAAAAGTATTCATAATAATTAATTCATGCAAAATTGGTAAGGCTCTGTCTTTTCCAAAGATTATTTTCAGCTCTTTCAAATTTGGTGCTGCATCAGTTCATGATAAAGAACAAAAATCCCCTTCGTTCCAATTTTGTTGGAAATAAGTTTCAAGGGAGAATAACGCAACTGGATTTAACTCTTGTAAATGATCACTGACCACCAAATGGTGAAGCCCTTCCATAAGAATAATAAAAACCTCCAAAACTTAAATCATTAGTAGAACTCTCTTGGAATTTTCTCCACCCTTGTGAGGATGGAAAGCCTGATCCAATCCACTGATTTAACTAGAAGGCCCTATAATCTGAATTTTCACAGTTCTTAATGAAACTTCAAACATGTTGAAGCTTCCCATTGAAAGCAACTAAACAGCTTGATCTCATGGCTCTTAAGAGTTTACTAGATGCTGAATTTCATCTCCCAGGAAAACTGGTTGGATCTAATAATTTATTTTTTCAAGAAACAGTCCAGAGAACTAACAGTTAAACCAAGGAAGCTTTACTAAACAGAATAATAAAAATTAATTAATTAGCTGCCATATAGTGCTTTAACAGATGCATTGAATAAATCTGAGCTGATTTGTCAGTCAAGTGCCTTTCTGTGGTAGGTATTAGAATAAGCTGTCATTAACCTTATGCTACAAATGAAGGTGCCTGGATAGAGAAGTTAAATGACTTGCCAAGGTCACAT
The DNA here is from genome assembly GCF_963921805.1 of Phalacrocorax carbo. Lineage (NCBI taxonomy): Eukaryota > Metazoa > Chordata > Aves > Suliformes > Phalacrocoracidae > Phalacrocorax > Phalacrocorax carbo. Next base: position 4,799,902 of record NC_087516.1, on the reverse strand, counting down.
TTGAAGCTGGCAATACAACTCAGGCATTTACTGACTTTGAGTCATTAGAGATAAATTTTTTAAAAACATTAGAGGCATTCATGAGGTGAAGATCATGACCTGGAAAGGCACAATCACTTCTCTAACTTCAGTTTCAGAAGGCAGAAAAGTGGAGACGTGACTGCTGAAATATGATTTGAAGAAAAGGAGTTAGCCATCCAGGCCTGGAACGGTACCATCTAAATTCCCTTTTATTTCATTATTATCTTTTACCCCCAGAATCTGTTTGACAATTTGAGTCATTCTGGATGATTCACATTGTAGTTAAGCTGCGTCTCATTCTTGAGGTGCTCTGCCTTCTTGGACTCTGGAAGCACCCTGAGACAAGAAGGCTTCTGAACAGAGGTATCACAGATAAAGTGCCTTAAGTATCATGGGATGACACTTTCGTCTGGGTTTCCAACAAAACTCATAGACAAAACTGGTTGTTAATGAATTTCTAGAAAAATGAGAAGTCATCTTCATGGTTATTATTCTCAAACGAGGCATATCACAGCAAGTCAAGTGAAAGGCAGAAGACAAAATGTTATGATAAGAGGCAGGGATGGGAAAAACATAAATAACAACAGCAGCTTTTAAGAGAAGATTTACGTATTCTGCAGCGTGGACTATAAAAGAAAGTTAACTTCTATAAGCTTCATTCTTACAGCATATATTTTTGAAAATGCATTGACTATGCAAAGAAAATTCTGCCATTTGTATTCATCAAATATCAAGAAATGCATTTTCTTTTCTCAGAATTGCAAAATGTAGCTTTTACGTAAAGAATTATTAAAACATGAGTTATTTTTCCTGACCTTTTGATAGACTTTCTATTGAGCTTGGTAAGAAATCCAAGAAATTCAGATTCTGATTTTTAAAATTAATGATTAATGTTACAGAGCTTTCACAGTACTGGGTTTGCAGTGCCAAATTCCTCTAACATAAGCAAGTGCAACTGCACGTACTTCACTGGAACTGTGTTTGCATATATTACCAAGCAGTTCTGGCCCTGTGCCTAGGAAAGGATCTTACATTCCACAGTCACTTGATTATGTCTCATCTTTAAACCACATTTTACTATTTGTAAAATACTTGACCCACAAAACCATAGAAGCCCATCTGCTAAGATACCATTGTTCATCGTTAAGTAAAAATGATGAAACTATTTTAAGTGTAAAATCCAGTGTACAAGGGATATAAATCTACTCCAAATCCTTATTTTCTTGTGCAGTCTGATGAACCCGAAACTTGGGTTGCAAAATTCCACTTGCACTAGAAATTAATTTCTTCAAGATATTTTAGCATCCAAGCCAGAAGGAATCCTTACAAATAAAAGATTAAGATCCACCTAAAAGAACCCATCTTTGGAAAAGAGTAAGGACAGACCCTCAGGCTAGTACCAGATGTCAGAGACATACAAGAATCAATTAAGGATCAGCTTGCAATAGACTGGAACAACCTACACGGCATAAAATATCAGGTATTAGTGCCATGACATCCATTGTTACTATCATAATTGTTTTACTGATGGGTGCCTGAAGATCTTCAAAATCAGTAACCAAACTCTAGTTTGGTCTAAAATACAAGTCTAACATAGCGTTAGGCTTGTAAAACCAAAGCTAGTTAATCACTCTTGTTGGGTTTCTTCTAGTTGAAGGTTGGGTTGTTTGGTTTGTTTTTTGGGTTTTTTTTGTTTGTTTATTTTTTGGGGGGGGGGCTGTTGGGTTCTTTTTAACTATAACCTTTAAAATATATTTTTCCTCCTTTTATTCACTACCTCTCATCATATTTTTAAACAGATCTGCTCAGTTAATTTTAACTTTTAAATAATGCTATTAGACCCATAATTGCACCACTGTTGTAAATCTGTGGAGGAGGGGCTGCTATAATATTAACCACATATGTACATATGTTCATTGTTTATTATGTGTACAGCTACAGCTCTGACTGCCACTACAGTGTAACTACGAATACTGTGAAGGGGTTTTCTGTTTGTTTGTTTTTCCTCTCTTTAGATACCTACTGCCTGATGCCTTTTTCACTGCCACAGCTCCAGTCACCAGGCGGCAGTAACAGAGGAGTCAGGACTGAAAGCTGCCAACAGCCCTGTGCATTTGTTGCAGACACAGTAATAAACCTTGCTGTATTCAGCATTGTACAGGATCCATCCAGAGCGTTTAAACCCCAGGACCTCCTTTAGATGCTTACAGGCTAAGTACTATAGCAAACACCTGAATCCCAGACCCTGAATGAGGTACCTCGACTCCCGGTTTTGTACATGGGAAGAGTCAGATGCTCCAGAACAGTACCTTACTCCCACTAAAAATAAACCCCCCTATATATTTTATCAGGGAACTGTCTAGCTTTAGTCAAGAGTAACCAAGAAACCTTAACTCCTTGCTTCAGCTCAGGTACTGGAGAATTAGGACAACGCCTGTTTTAAAAACAGAAGTCATTCAAAGGGATAGTTCAATACCTGTCAAATCAGTAGTTCCCTAATAGCATTCTCCTCTGCCAAAGAACACATGGCATGGCAAGAGAGAAAGGACTCAGTCACCAAGGTGAGCAGCTCCAGTGCCAGCATGATCAGCAGCGGAGCACTCCAGCGCGGTGCACAGGGGGGTTTCCCAAACCAGGGGAACCTCTTGGGGAGTAGAGAGAGATGCCAGGAGCCCGCAGCTCATGCGACAGTGGCTGTCGAGACCCAGCTGGGGCCAGGAGCAATGGCGGTCAAGCCCCACCATTTATAAAAGAATATAAATATATAAAATAAATATATTTTAAAAATATAAAAAAAAGGGGGCTGAAGCTCTGCCAGATCAACCAGGGAGCAATGGTATCCACCAGGCAGAACGCCATGGCCTCTCTAAGCTCTGCACCCACCACGACTGACGCAGCTTCCCAGACAGCTCCGTCGGGAACATGCTGCCGCCCCGGCGTCGGGGCGCAGGTGTGCCCTGCTCTTACACCAGCACGGGACGGCAGCGGTGAGCACACCCACGGGAGGTGTGCCCAGGTACGGGAAATCCTCCGCTTAGCGACAGAGCTCAGGAGGAGGTGAGGAGGTTGAGGACTATCAGGAGAGTGAGAGAGAGACAGACTACTGGAATCGTGCCCTACCTTCCCCAAGACAGGCCCCACGGGCAGGCAGGACCCGTGATACGCAGGATTCCCTATCCTCTCTCTGCCTGGCTGAACACAGTGACTTAAGGGATGGGGGGCAATGGTGAGACATTCCTGCCCGGCACAGCAGGCACGTCTCCTCCATGACTACCCCACCTTCCCAGGTGCCCTTGCACCATAGGTACCAGGTTCTGCAAGTGGAACCAAAGAATAATGAGGACAATGGTTCATCTAGCTTGGAGGTGACGCTGAGATTAAGTCAGCCTACGCACTGCATCAAAACAGCTTCCATATAGACAAACAGATGGGTCATTGTCATAGGAGACTCCCTTCTAAAGGGAACAAAGGCCAAATATGCAGACCAGATCCACTTCTTAGAGAAGCCTGCTTCCTCCCTGGGGCCCAGGTTAAAGATTCCTCTGCTGGTACAGCCCTCACATTATTATCCATTATTTTTCAGGCAGCAATGAACTTGAAACTAGAAGTCCAAGAGCAATCAAGAGAGACTTCAGGCCTTGGGATGATCAGGAGCACAAGTAGTGTTCTCCTCTATCCTTTCACTTGCAGGGAATGATGAGAAAAGAAACAGGAAGAGCCAGGAGATCAATACCTGGCTCCAAGCTTGGTGTCATCAGCAGAATTTTCTGGGTTTTGGTCATGGGTTGTTTTACATGACATCAGGCCTGCTGGTGGCAGATGGGAGACACCTGTCTCAAAGGGGAAAAAGGATCTTTGCACAGGAGTTAGCAGGGATAATTGAAAGAGTTTTAAACTAGATTTGAAGGGGGAAGGGACAAAACCAAGATCACTAGAGATAAGTCTGGGGTGACACGGTGAGGGACGTGTGCTAGAGAGGTCACTCAGTCTGCCATCTCAGTGGAGGTAGGGATGGAGGTTCATGCACCTGCAAACACACAAGGGTTCTTGATGTGTTATAAACCACAGAAGCACCAGAGAATGGTCACGCAGGAATCAGGGCTTCTTCCCCCATAAAGATGGTGAGATCAATAGCGCAGCTGAAGTGCATCTACACCAATGCACACAGCATGGGCAACAAACAGGAGGAGTGGAAGCCACTGTGCAGCAGGAGAACTATGACATAGCTGCCATCATGGAAACATGGCAGGATGACTTGCACAACTGGAGTGCTGCTATAATGTCTTCAGAAGGGATAGGCAAGGAAGGAGAAGTGGTGGAGTAACCCTGTTTGGATTGTCTAGAGCTTAATGATGGTGACAATAGGGTTGAGTGCTTATGGGTAAGAATCAGGGCCAACAAGGCAGATATCATGGTGGGAGTCTGTTATAGACCATCCAACCAGGATGAAGAGGCAGAAATATTCTACAAGCAGCTGCCAGAAGCCAAATGATCACTAGCCCTTGTTCTTGTGGGGGACTTCAACCTACTAGACATCTGCTGGAAATAGAACATACCAGAGAAGAAACAGTCTAGGAGGTTCCTGAAGTGTGTGGAAGATTACTTCTTCACACAGCTGGTGAGTGAGCCAACTATGGAAGGTGCCCCACTGGCTCTGTTGTTCGCAAATGGAGGAGGACCGGTGGGTGATGTGATGGTTGGAGGCTGTCTTGGGCACAGCTATCATGAAATTACAGAGTTTTCGATTCTTGGAGAAGTAAGGAAGAGGGTCAACAGAACTGCTACCTTGGACTTCCAGAGGGCAGACTTTGGCCTGTTCAGGAGCCTGGTTGACAGAGCCCCTTGGGAGGCAGCCCTGAAGGGCAAAGGAGTCCAGGAAAGCTGGACATTCTTCAAGAAGGAAGTCTTGAAGGAGTAGGAGCAAGCTGTCCCCATGTGCCAGAAGATGAGCTGGCAGGGAAGAAGACTGGCCTGGCTGAACAGGGAGCTTTGGCTGGAACTCAGGGGAAGAAAATGAGAGTTTATAACCTCTGGAAGCAGGGGCAGGCAACTCAGGAGGATGACAAGGATGTCGTGAGGTTATGAAAATTAGAAGGGCCAAAGCCCAGCTAGAACGTGGACCAGTTCTGTTTAATAACTTTACCAATGATCTGGACAAGGGGATCGAGTGCACCCTCACTAAGTTTACAGATGACACCAAGTTGGGTAAGAACATTGATGTGCTCAAGGGTAGGAAGGCTCTACAGAGAGACCTGGACAGGCTGGATCGATGGGCCGAGGCCAATTGTATGAGGTTCAACAAGGCCCAGTGCCGGGTCCTGCCCTTGGGTCACACCAACCCCAGGCAGCGCCCCAGGCCTGGGGCAGAGGGGCTGGGAAGTGCCCGGCGGAGAAGGCCCTGGGGGTGCTGGCTGACAGCCGGCTGGGCATGAGCCAGCAGTGCCTGGGTGGCCAAGGAGGCCACCAGCCCCCGGGCTTGTGTCAGCACTGGTGTGGCCAGCAGGGGCCGGGCAGGGATGGGGCCCCTGTGCTCGGCCCTGGGGAGGCCCCACCTCGAATGCTGGGCTCAGGTTTGGGCCCCTCAGGACAAGAAGGGCCTTGAGGGGCTGGAGTGTGTCCAGAGAAGGGCAGCGGGGCTGGGGCAGGGTCTGGAGCACAAGTGTGCTGGGGGGCGGCTGAGGGGGCTGGGGTGGTTTAGCCTGGAGAAGAGGGGGCTGAGGGGAGCCCTTCTTGCTCTCTGCAGCTGCCTGAGAGGGGCTGGAGTGAGGGGGGGTGGTTGGTCTCTTCTCCCACATAACAAGGGATAGGAGGAAACGGCCTCAAGCTGCATCAGGGGAGGTTTAGATGGGATATTAGGAAAAATGTCTTCACTGAAAGGGTTGTCAACCACTGGAACAGGCTGCCCAGGGAAGTGGTTGAGTCACCATCCCTGGAGGTATTTAGAAGACATGTAGTTGTGGCACTTAGGGACATTGTTTATTGGTGGACTTGGCAGTGCTGGGTTAGTGGTTGGACTTAATGATCTTAGAGGTCTTTTCCAACCTAAACATTCCTATGATTCAATGCTGCAAAGGGGCTACATATTCTTCAAAATAATGCTAGCACAGAGAAGTCAATAATGCCACATAATAATATCAAGCAAAGCACTGAGTTATATTTGTCTTCAAGAATACAAGCATTTTTCATAGTTCTTGATCTCTTAATGAGCAAACTGAGATGAACATCATAATTGTTTTATTAAAAGTCCATTCAATGAGCACGCAGGTTTCAATCATTATGTTTTATGCTCCTCATGGTAGAATAGAGCTGTTTCAATATCATCCCCGAAGACATGAAATTCTCATTTGTCTTTACACAGTAGGTGTCTTCAAAAGGAGCAGATACTATATATATATATTTAATAAAGACCTTTCAAGAGTAAATATGGTCTTAAGGTTATGCCTTCTCTGTATGTCCTTTTCCCTATTTTAGTTCAGCATAACAAGCCCTTAAGTCTAGAGCAGCCTTTGGCCAGTACCAGACACAGTCCTGTGAATCACCTATTTGGTGTTTTACTTATTAGAAATTAAGATCTATTTTACTGTTAGCAAAGCTGAAATGCAATTTACTTCTTGTTGCTCATGACTTCTGACAAAATACTGGAAATACCATTTTCAAAATGCCATTTTTAAACACCATTTTAAAAATTCTTCAGCGAACTACTGACGTGCAGCACATGTGCCTCTCTGCCAGTCATTAGACACTTGCAGTGCAAAGTTGACCAAAACTCCTGAAACCTGTATTACAAATATGCTACCTCTAACATTTCAGCCAGTATATAATTTTCTTGCCTCTCCTAGAGAGGCAAGATTTAAATCTAGCTGTGTCAATAAGGTCACTTACCTCAACTAACTTGTTGGCGTGCTCACGGAAGACCTGAGCATACTCCTTCACTTCCTTCTCGTTACCGCTTTTTGCAGCCTCAATGAGAACCAGTAATGGGACATTGGTCTCCAGGAATGAATCCGATATATGATCCATTACTGCCTTCCGTAGCTGTGGCAAAAGAAAGCAGACCAGTAAATAAAAGAAGAATTATTAATATACATTCCCACTGTATTCATTGGCTACTTATATTTAAGCCTTGATGTGTCACATCTCACAGCATTTTATGGGAGCTTGGGCATTTTTCTTTCTTTCCTCCAAGTTATATATTTGCAGCAAGGACCCAAATATCAAACACTTAAGGGCCTAGCTCTGCAAAACCCTTCGGAGATTTCCGCTGACTCACACATCTAATCCAACTGGACTGAATGGATCTATATAGGACGATGGTGATTTCCCACATAATAAATTGCAAATTGATGAGAATTGAAAGCTGCACACTACTTTAAGAAACTGTTCAGCTCACTTAAAAGCCAAATATGGATTAAGGAGCTTAACTTCAAGCAACCATTAAAAATATTAGCCTGAATATTTCTAAGCTTTCTCTAATTCCTGCACTGAATAATATTCTACACAATAATGAGCATTTTGTTTAGCACATGCCTTGTGCTTCGTATTCTCTTTGAAATGCCTCAAAGATATATAAACAGAAAACCTTTCTAAGCATTTTCCAGGTAGATTAGAAAACATACTACAATTTATTCCAAAGGAAAAATAAAATCCCACTGTACAAGATACTGAAGATTAAACACCTGTTATTTCATAAAAACATCTGTTTGAAAAAATATTACTGTAAGAATGATGTCACAAACATCTTCTCTACCTTGCTAATAACCACTAATTAATGTCAAACTTCACTAAAACTTGAAAGACAGCCAGAAAGATGACTGAAATCTTAAGTAATTCTTCCTGGAAGCTAATTGCTCTACAGGAGTATAGATCAGAATGTTTTCTGCAGCTTTTTGGTTGTTAAGAAAGAAAACCTGTGGACTCAAACGCAAGCTGGGAGCTATTCAGCCTGGAGGTCTGGCTAGCTATTAGCCTTCTTAAATCATGCATTTTTTAGTTAGATGAAACATCAGGAAAGATAATTTTCTCCATTTTGCAGTCCAGACAAGAAAGCTATAGCTAGATAAGGTGTCATCAAAACACCCAATCATACTGGAAACTGGTATATCATTAGGCACTGTAAATACATGGTCCAAGACGTATCTGCTGTTTGACAGCAGCAATTGTCAGCTCCAATTGAATCAGGAGAAAGCTAATTTTGAATATTTCCATTCAAAGTGCTATAAAAACAAAAAAAGCAAAATAGCATATATGTTTTTGCATGAAGTATTCCTTTTCTGTCTATTACAACTAAAGCAGCCAATGTAACTGCAATGTAAACAAGCAATTCTTAATTCCCCGTAAAAATTAATTCTACTCAGATTCTACCTGGAAAGTATTTTTCCACTTCCAGAATGATTAAAGGCACTCAGAATAGCTAACATATTAATAGAGAAAAAAGGGGGGAGGGGAGGACATGACAAAAAAAAGAAGAATATATCAAAGAGACCTGCCAACAGTTAGGAAGCTGGTGTGTGGTTGCTACTACCTATCACATTGTCACCTTGTGCTCCTTTTTTTCTCTCATCAATCTGCTGATACCACTTGCTGACTCTTATTTTATTCTTATACTGAAAGCTCTTTCACACCGCCCTTTGGGTCTGTTCGCACAGCATCTTCTACAATGAAATCCTGATCCATGAATAGCTTTCATAGATACCACCTCAATACAAATATAAAACTAATATTGCTCCAAATATACAAAAGCATTGTAAAAAAAAAAAAAAAGACAAAAATACACTAAGAAGCTAAGTGAGCCAACAATGTGCCCTTGGGGCCAAGAAGGCCAATGGTATCCTGGGATGCATTAAAAGGCATGGGGCCAACAGGGCGAGGGAGGTTCTCCTCCCCCTCTGCTCTGCCCCAGTGAGGCCACATCTGGGGTGCTGCGTCCAGGTCTGGGCCCCCCAGTTCAAGAAGGACAGGGAACTGCTCGAGCAAGCCCAGCGCAGAGCTGCCAAGGTGATCAGGGGCTGGAGCATCTCCCTTGTGAGGAAAGGCTGAGAGACCTGGGTCTGTTCAGCCTGGAGAAGAGAAGGCTGAGGGGGGATCTCATCAATGCCTATAAATATCTGAAGGGTGGGTGTCAGGGGGATGGGCCAGGCTCTTTTCAGTGGTGCCCAACGCCAGGCCAAGGGGCCACGGGCACAAGCTGGAACACGGGAAGTTCCCCCTGAACATGAGGACAAACCCCTTCCCTGTGCGGGTGCCAGAGCAGGGGCACAGGCTGCCCAGAGAGGCTGTGGGGTCCCTTCCCTGGAGACATTCACCCCCCGCCTGGACGCGGCCCTGTGCCCCTGCTCCGGGGGTGCCTGCTCCAGCAGGGGGTGGAATGGGATGAGCTCCAGAGGTCCCTTCCAACCCTTGCCAGTCTGGGATTCTGTGAAGTATCAGAGAAGAGTGCACCAGCATAGCACTCTGCCTTATATGGCTGACAGATTTCCAATCACTATGTGTATCAATCCTTCCCTACTAAATGAAGGGTTTCATTTATAGCTAGCATTAAGGGAGAGATACTGCCAGAGATGGTTCATCTCACATTTGCTTAATCACCCTCTGCAGATGTCCACCTCCCAACACTTGCTGGGAAACTCTGCTCCCAAATTTGATGTTTCACTTCAGTACCTACAGTTAGAATTTTTGAGGTCCATTGGATCAAAATATGCCAAATGGTGGCATTTCCAAAGGAACACACAAAATTTTAAAAATCCCATGTGGTTCCCATCTCATTCTCAGGGAAAATCCTTACAAACAAAATCCACTTGCTCATGTTCAATGCTGTTATCAATAAAACCCACCATCCGCTGCACTGAAGAAACTACTTTAAGTGTTAAATGAACACCGACGTTTTTCTGTTTGTATCATTCCATAAGGAGGTATGTGTTTCAAGTGTTGTGTTCAATGAACAAGCAATTCAATTTTCAACCAAGGTTAACGTGGTATTATAGATCTGATTATAACAATATGCCCCATGGAACTGTAAGAAAAGTCTCAGGGTGTTTAAGTATGCAGCATATTTTCTTCAGCATTAAATACTTTCACTCTACAACCACATACTAGAAATCTATAAAAAGGACAGTAAGAGCATCAGCTAACCAGCAATTTGGGGTTTACCACTGTAAATATACAGTAGAGTTATATCTGAATAAAAATGAATGAATAAAAGGGATATCTTGTTTCAAATGGTAACTGTATGTTGCCTTCTGCAGTTCAGTATTGCAGCAGCTGAAAAAAAAAATCTGAATTCTGACTGTCACCGGTTTGATAAATATAAAATTAACAAATTCTGTTTTCCTCTGCTGTGTTAATCATAGATGTCAGCAGCATATCTCTGACCCCTCATGTAAACACACATAATTTCTTTAGAAATTGGTTATCTGAGTTTTAGGACGCCCTTGCATTGAAGTTGAAAGGTATAGTTAACGGGTTTTATATACGCAGGAGGCCACAAATTTTGCTATCCATCACCACAGGCTATAAAGAATGACTTGACAAAATCATTTGTTAAATGTGGCAGGAGTATGAACATAAGACATTCATCCAATAGCTCAAATGGATACATGACAAGGTAATATTAATTGCGCAAGACAAGACATTTAAAAGTATTAGCTCAGCATTACCAGTCTATTTGATCCAATTAGGGCTATTCATCAAGGTAAATAACTACTGGAAAACTAATCCTGTGTGTTCCTCTGCATACTGCAACGAAGTCTAGCCAAAGTGATGGCTTATGCATCCAGAGATTTTACTGTGGCGTACAACCAACATCAGTTCAGAAGGGAATGGGAGAAGACTGTGACTTGAATTTAAATGCTCATAAAACATGCGGTAAAAACACATCAAGTTTTATTCTAAAACCAGTATGAGATCTTGCGCTCGTACGTACATTAACAAATGTCTTTGCAATGTCTTAATTTACCCTGCATTCTGATGAAAATATTATGACCCAAACTATTACTTATAAGACAATGCTTTATGTTTTTCTTTTCCCCACTGAATTTTTAAGTTAGAGGTGACTTCAAAGGGTGGGTAGTTTCCACTACATGAAACTCCATTTGTTAGAGGAGAAAGCACATTAAATAAAGGTCTGTCTTAATGAATTTTGTCATGGAGAAAACTTTATTAATAAACATATAGCTAAAAGAATAAGAAGTTCGCCAGACCGGCACAAAGATAGAAAAGGAGAACATCAAGACCTGCAAATATTTTTAAAGTATGAACGGTGTACCACAAGGCAGATTTTATGACTTTCCAGTTGAGGCAATTTAGTCAGTTTATGCCGCAGAGTCAGTTGCTGGGTTTGATAGCATCATGTTCTACTGTTCTAAGCGCTATTTAGGGCTGTTTTATCATTGTCGGTTCACAGCTATAATTGAGCTCAAAGAGGTTAAACTGCCCACTGAAATGATGTTTTCCATGGCTATATAACAATTTTAGAACCAAAATGTCTCAGTGCTACTTACAGTCTAGTAGAGAATTAAATGTCTAATCCTGACACTGGAAGGTAAAGTCACAGCAGGGGATTAATGACTCTAACAGATTGTTAAACTTTATAAAGACTGGCAGTATAAAGCTATCTGTAACAAAAGTTTACCAAGGAGCACCTTATTCACCATTTTCTACTTAACATGCATTACAGGCTGAACCCAGCTCCAGTTGGCAGCTGCAGAGCATTCCCAAACAGGTATTAATTTAATTGAAAGAGATGAGAATAAAGCCTTCTCCACTGCAGTTAAAGTGTGTCTCCTCGAACACATTGTGAGATTGAGTTCTGTAGACCAAGACAGTGACCATTAGAAGCCACCGCAGTAGAGTACTACAGAGAAAGTCTCAGTTGATTCTGCACACTACAACTCATGAAGATGTGACCAAAAAATGGTATATTGGGGGATGTGGACGCTAATGCCATCAAATTTGTCTTGATAGATTAAACAGCAGAAGGATTAACAATTGAAGCATGTATCACACTTGGACATCCACACTGCAGATTTCTGGAATATCCTACATAAAAATATTAAAGATTCGAACCTAAGAGGAAAACCTCAGGAAGAAATGCTGTTACAAAGACTGACCATATCTTTTTCTGTGTGTGAGCTTTCTTCTCTCCAAGGAGAAACTTCCCTAGTCAGGGAGAGACTGGGGATGAATTTACTAACGGAAAGCAACTTGAAGTGACAAATTTTGACCAGAAATTTGAAAGAGAATAAGACATACACAAAAAAAGTTCCTTCTAGGTGTAGGTAGCTACAAAGGAGTCCTCAAAATAGTGTATGGCCAGAAGCAGAACTTAGTTAAAGTACTTAGGTACTTAATCCTCATTGATTTTTTTTTTTTTCAGGGGGGATGTTTAATCCATTTTTGTGACTTAGAAATTTTATGCTGCCTTTTCAAAAAATAGTTTTTGGCAAGAGCAAGCCTCAGGCTTGCTAACAACATTACGGCAGTTACATGAAAGCAGAGAAAAATGTATAAGCTTGGGGGACAGATGTCCACATACCCCCCCAAATCTATGAGTATTATCAGGGCAAGAACTCTGTCTTGTTTCATGTCTGGATAGAACAATAAAATCCTAATGTGGATTGGAGTGCTGGGGTAGTACCAAATATTTATAATTTCTGACAATAAAGACGATACAGGGCTTTAAAAAGGTAGAGGAGCTTACCAAAGAATGCTGGAAAAACAGGACGACAGAAATACAGGTGGGGACTGAATCATCAATAAAGTCAAAACAATCCAGAAGTGAAAGACAGTGATTAACTTTCGCATTCTGTATGACCTGGGAGGGCAGAGCTGTGACAAGGACAATATGGAAGGATGAGGTTGCAGAACAGGACGTTACACTTAGGAACAAAGAAGAAGAAAAACATTGTAAAAGGTTACTCCAGCAGAGAAGAAAAGGGATAAGACTTTGAAAAATATCCTTATGAAAACTGAGGAAGACTGTAAAGTGTCAAAAATGTCACCAAGACTCCAAGCCTAGAGGGTCTGATGCAAAAAAAAGGAGAGATAAGTGACAAAGAGGAGGGTAATGAAGAATAAAAATAATGGATTAAACATCTATGGTTTAAACAGAGAAGCACAACACATTGTGTGTCTTCATGTATTGTCTCAGGCTCTGCTGAAATGATTTTTAAATCAAGTGGAGGGGCTTAGGAGCTTTATGGTTTTTTATAATACAGTAAACAGAAATAGTTGGGGACAACACTGTTTTGAGGAGGTTAAATAGCTATTTGGTCCCAAATGGGAAGGAAGTTGTCTATGAAATCCCTTCAGGAAGTTACCCTCACTATGCTAAGCATGCACAGTAATCACTTAAAAGCAGTTAGATCTGATAAGCTTTAAAGGGTTAATAGTGTAAGTGCTACATTTGCCACAGTTGCGCTCCCACCTACCCCAGCTGCATGAACAGGCTGGCATAATAAATATTATTATCAGCTTCTCTAAGACCTAGAGATTTAGCCCCAGTGAAAGCTGACGACAGCTCTCTCTGGCAACCCGTCTATTGGAGTTCCAGACAATGGCTGAAACAAGATTAAAAATTGATTATGTTCTGCAAAAATGGATTTCTCATCATCCTTTCCAAGAATCAAAGTTACAAACTGATCCTGCCCCATGGACAGTGATGACTGATATCTGATACTATCAATTATCATCCATACCTTTCAAAAAAGCCCTTCCTGCAGCGAGATCACAGCCTGGGATTTTGTTTTGTTTTGTTTTGTTGAGAGTTTTCGGTTTTTGCTCTTCTTTTGTTGTTATTTTTTTTCCTTCTCCTTTGCAGTAATTTCTATAGAGCAAAAACTAAAACCAAAACTTTTTATATTTCTGGTTGCTTAATAACAAGTACCATTAAAGACATTTTATAATACTTTAGAAATAGCGTTACTGAACGAAATTAATGTCAATTAAGAAACAAATGCAATGTTGAAATCCCATTTGGAAATTAAATTCTACGTACTTCGCTATTGTTCATAAATCCATTAGGACAGAATTACAGACGTCTTTGGAAAACAACTGTTTTGCTCTGCCTTTATAGTGCTCCCTACCTCACACTACTGCATTATTGATAATGAACATCACAATTTGAAGCCGTCTTTATGAATCCACGCTTCTATAAGTTTCTTTAGCTGATGTGACTACAGGTCATTCTCTGGCTGACACCACAGAACAGTGAGAGCTTCTTTATGTAAAACTATCATCAGTAGAAATTTCCTGGAATAGGTTTATGGGTTTGGTGGTTTGTTTTGTTTGTTTGTTTGGGTTTTCTTGGGTGGCAACATTATACACTTCTGTTGAAGGTCTCCCCCGTTTACAGTGTCTCTCATTAAAAAGAGTTCTTAAAACTCTATACTTGTTTCTCGGCAGTGATTACAGAGTTTGGCATCTTCTAAAGTTCCTGGAGTGAGTAGAAATATTTGTTGAAATATGTGAGCTTTTACAAAGGCTCATTATTTGAGGAATAATAGACAAACTATGTGCAGTAATCTACTCGAACACAATATAGCTGTCACCGAGTTTCGCCTCATAATTCCTCACAAGCCACTTCAAAAGGCCAAGCCTCTGTGCTCACAACTTCATTCGGTAGGAAAAAAAAACAACAACAACAAAACAACCCTAAAAAACCCCAAAAACCAAAACCCCAAACTAAACAACACTATTTCAAAAAAGCAAAGGTAGCTATAGCCACTACATTCGTGGGATTTTGCCAGACAAAAATAATCCATCATTTCTCTTATGTTGCAGATCAAACTTCCCTTCATTTGATGAAAATGTTACACACTCTAGCCTTACACAAAACTACCTGAAATGGGTATAGTTTCCTGAAATATGGCACCATATGTGCATCAGTAAACATTATGTGTTGAGTAAATTAAACCAAGCCTTATAATTAGGCGGTAAGGAAATTACTGCAGACCTGAAGAGTAAATCAGCAGTATTAAAACACTCTCCATTTCCTCTGAAGCACTTCAGAGTACCATAAAAACCTCAATGTCACAGTGATAAACACCTAGAAGAAATGCATTTTGAGGGAGACAAAGACACGTGCATTCAAATAAGTTCAAGTCAAAATCAAAATTAAGTGCAATTTAAACAACAGTTCATTGCCTCTAACTTTTTAGATCAGATTTTTAGACATTTTTCTAAAACTCCTTTTCTAAAGTAAATAGTCCAGCTAGCCTATCAAAGGGGAGCAGACAAAAAGTGCATGCAGTATTGAACAGCGTGCCAGGGCCTTACAGTTCTTTCAGCCGAAGCTGGTCAAATTCAGCGTTTCATTTCTTCTACTTCTGTTGCTTTAAGGAGTGGCTATAAACGCAGTGGAAGCTGGAGTAGAGGACTTTACCAAGCAGAGCATGACTGTCTCAGCTTTATAACCCAGTGTGACCCCAGAGTCCTCTCTAATACTTTTGTACGAGCTACTAGAGAGACCCAGGAAAGAAGTACTGATGTACACGCAATGCAGCGCACCCACATTAAATGAATACAAGAAATAAACCTGTAGTGCTGGCACAGAAATAAATCTGTATTAGCATTTGATAGACCACTTTCAGAAAGCCAGCTTCCAGATTTCCACAATCAAGAGCACTAGAGCCACTGCAGGTGAAAACATAAATGATTAAGCAACAAGGAAAAGGTGATGAGTTTCTAATGAGCAAGGGCTGATGCCACAGGTGGCCTTAGGTTCAAAGACATTTGGATTGACTTACATCTGGCTCCCTTTAAAAAACACCAACATTTTGTCAGGAAGCATTTTCATGCAACAGAATGAAGCAATATCACCAATCACACTGTGCTTTCCCTTAGGAACAACCAATACCTCATCTCTGGCAACATGGCACAACCTTCACCAGCCTCCTGTAGATCACCTATTTAAGTATGACCTTGCTTCTACTTTGCCTTTGCAAAATAAACCTTTAGTAAACATTCATGCAAGGCTAAATTTTGAAGTTACAACGTTCTTGGATATTCTGCTACTTCTTAACACTTGCATGAAGTTTTGCATCTTCAAAACGCTGTATCAACTCTCTTACGAATTCTTACCGTGTTATGTGAGCTAGGTAAGGTCCATGACCCCCTCTCTCCATGTTTTCAGCCCTCCTTAAATTATACAGATCTTGAATTAAAAAAAGCCATCTTCAGGATTTATAACCTTAACCACTACCCTCTTGTCTGCAACAAAGGCCACATCAGGACCTACTTTTATGGCAACGAGAGGCAGAGCTTGCTTCCCCAGCCCTCCTAGAAAAGCACCTATTGCTGCAGTGTTGACTGGCTCTATAGCTTGAAATTAAAAAGATTATCCATGCAAACCTACCTTTAGGTTATATCTCTTGGGTGCCTAAATTAGGAAGCAGTTCACTCATGACTCCCTACAGGCGAAGAAAGATGAGCTTGTCCAAAATACAACCTTCAAACCACCCTCTGAAAGGAAACTCTGTTGACTGTATGGGAGGTTGAAGGAAAACCAGCTTCCTTATATCATCACCCCATTTCCATCCTTGACAAAAGCTGGTGTGAATTCTCCAGGTTCTCTTTTTCTCTTCCCCCTGCCCCCTCAATACAGGGTTTTATTTCTTTGGCTGTGCTGTTCAGCTTCTCAGAGGAGCTAAAAGGAATTGCTTATGTAATATCTATTAAGTTTGATTAGAATTGGGTTCACTGTTTTCTTCTGAAGATCTTAGTTTTGTTTGCTTTCTGAGCACTCATACTTCCCTTGGGCTTATATCTGACTGCACAGATCACAGATGCTGTGTACCTCTTAAAATTGGTACAACACGGAATATCTACGTTGCGGCGGCTCCGCCTTCAGAAGCAACTTTGCTTTTCTGTGTTTCAGATTATTCTTCTAAAGCTGGACAGTAACTCCTGCTTGTCTTCATAGAGCATTTCAGAAGGGAGAGAGGACAAGCCACATGCCAGTAAATCATGAATCAGGGCAGCAAGATGTAATTTCTAGGTGCCGCTAGCCCTCCCTAGAGCATTTGACAAGTCACCTGGTCTGTATATGAGACAGTAGCTTGGTGCAAAATGATGGCAATGAAATTTCCTCTTTCGGAGAGGGTCCTGTGCTTTCTTCAAAGCGTTTACATACTCTAAAGAAGCAAACTATGCACATACTTAGAGAGAGATTTAAGTCCACAGACTGAAAACATCATATGAGTGTCTATCCATAATATAATTTGCATTGTGTGGGGTAGATACAATAAAAACTGTTCCAACAGAACACATTTTTTCAGTTTTAGGTGTCCCTTTGGTCTAATTGCATGAGCTAATATTCATGTCTTTTACTCCAGGAGTCTCTCCAGAGTCTACGTCAATTTTTGTCAGGTTTCAAAGTGCTAAACAATTACTTTTTTACCGCAAATAGCATTCATAAACAAGAGCAATACAACTTAATCTACGTGGAAGCAACTGACATAAAGAGCAAATGGAGATAAGCCACCGCTCAAGAGCCAGAAATAAAAAAGATAAGCCTACGAACATTATGAAGCCTGTTATCTAATTCAAACTGTTGTAACCCATATTAAAGAAAGTACACCGAACCGAGAGTACTTTCAGAGACTTATGAAGTAGGTGAAAACAGTACAATCAAGAAGTTCTCCCCAAGATGTTTGTTTTACCAAATTTGCATTAACAAATTACAGGAGGTATTTGTCTCATCAACCTTTAACCTTTTATAAGTTTTACCTGTAGCCTAATATAGCTACTGAAACAGTCCTATCAAAGACTAACAGATAACGGGTATAATAATTGTGCTGTGCAATTGAAGGGGGGTATGTTAGAGAATATGGCTGATAACAGACTAATAAATACCATGCCTGTAGTCCACCAAATGTCTTACAAAAGTATTTGTGAGAACGTAGCTTAGCACAAGGATAATGTAAAAAAGAGCAATCAAAAATACATGAGGGTCATGTGAAAGGATGTAGTAACTACATGATACATAAAGAATGGATTAGAGGACTAGAAAGGGCAAACATGACTAGGATATATATATATTTTAAATTTAGGCTGCTGCAAAGTATGTGACTGATCAAGTTTGGGTGTGTGACTGACAGTCATCATTAATATGAGTTTAAGCCTAAATGGCTAACCCAGATCCTGAGTACCTAAGAGAGTGTCACTGCTCCTAGGGTGCTAGTAGTGGCTACTGGGAAAAAGCAGACACAGAAGAAGCAATCAATATCCTAACCTCTATTGATATTCATAAGAAAGAGGGATACAACCCATCCAAAAGAATACAGAAATCGTGCAAGTGCCTATCTTTCACCTTTGAGCCTACAAAGTAGCTGAAATTAAATAATCAACTTTTAAACGATAAACCACGGCCACAGGTGAAACCCATTGTTGGAAAATCATAGGGGAAATCAAGCTACACGTAGCTGTGGAAATCATATTGAAGGGGTTATTTACGGATAATAACACGCTATAGTTGTACAGTCATAGAATCATAGAATCATAGAGTACCAATATTACTGGCAAAGTAGCACAGTGTAGTATACCCCCATACAAATTAAATATACCTTTGAAATTTTGGAGTGGTGTTGAAGGTAACAGAGTAAAACAGAACAGGACCGTAGCCTGACCATAAAGGCTTTTGTTCCTAGACTGGGTTTCTGAGGGAATGAGGCTCATTACTGTAACTCTGCCCATTTTTTCAAATACATTTTAATGTGTTGGCCAATTTTAAAACCATCTGACAGACAAAACAGGTCTTGAGGATGTTAATACCTGAAGTTTGATGAAAAATTGTCTGGGTAGGAGAACAGTTACCTGAATTAGAGTCCTATGGAGGGAAATTTGTAATGTGAAGTCAATAGCTGGCTGGCCAGCATACCAACACAGGTACCAGCTGGCCAACCACCATGTGGGTACCAGCTGGCCAGCTGGCAGAGGAGGTGCCAGAATCAGCCTCACGTCTTCCTGCATTTCACCAGCCAGCCTGGAGTAACAAGCGAGCTAGCGCAGAAGAGGTAGCGGCAGAGCGGAGAAGGATGGATGTGAGAAAATGAGAAGAAAGATGAAAATCAGAGACCATGAGAACAAGCGCAGGTATTTTGAGGCCAGAAATGATGACAGCTTTCCATATTCAAAATCGCCATCCTAGCTACTAGCTGTATGCTGATGTTGTTTTGCTTTTTGTGGCACCTGCCCAACAGCTGGATTACATCCAACGGCACAGAGTCTAAGGTCACTAAACAGTAATCAGGTTACAAACCCCACCTTCTGATACTGCACACATAGACTTAGATACCTAACAATAGCATTAATTTCTATTAAACATCCACTCCATTAAAACAAAAGCCCAGGACATCGGTCTGAACATTCAAAGTATTTATCAAAATGCAACTGGTAATGTAGTTATTTCTGGACTTTCCACTTTGTATTTCCTATTAATATATTTTATAATAAAGGATTTTTTTGCCTAAAACTGCAAGGAGAACCAGAAATCCTACGTCAAGCAGAATACAGTAATTATTAATTTTTGCTTTATTCTACTGTGGAATGAAACCTGGAAAATTCAAAATTATCAAAACACCTGAAAATGATGGAAACCGTTATTGACAATTCTAAAAATATATTTTTAATTGTCAATATTTATTTATATGTATATATTTATATTTACAGCACAAAGCTAAAATAAGCTACTAACTTTCAAAATGAAAAAAAAAAAGACTTTTCAACACTGTCAGGCTTTTCCTTTTTATTTTCAGAAAGAAATTTCTGGGTAATTTCTGATGTTTTTCAGTTTTAAAGAAAGTGGAAATTTTTTGTTGAGTATTTATTTCATAAAGTATTTCTGACTCGCTTTAGTAATGACATAAACCTAAGTCTGCAGGAGGTGGATGAATTGTCCTCAACAGCTATATGAGAGCATCATCTCCAGTAAAAACTGAGAATCACTGGTAACAAATCTTCCTGTTCCTTCACAGTTCCTTCCACTTGGAGGCACGCGAAGTATTAGTCTGGCTTGAATGGACAAAAGTGAAGAATTATTTTCTTTCATTCTACCGTACAGAATACTGCGGACGGGCTGCTCTGTTAAAATGAGCAGCAGTACAGATATCTGCTCTTTAAGAGAAAACGAATGGGTTTGGTTATTATACCTTGTGGGGAAACCGACCGGCTAACACAGACTGAACAAGCTCAGCTGACCAGCTGGAACAGGGCACAAGGCAAAGAGAGGATGGGGGCCGGGCGGGCGGCGGCGCTAACAGGTGGGACGGCGGTGGTGGTGACGGCAGAGCAGCCGGTGCCCTGCTCATACAGCTCCACATGATCTATAGGCGGTGGTGGGCCCCGCTACGCGTCCAGTTTGTGCGTTAGCCACATTGTGTGGTGTGCCCTCCCTGCTTATCTTTGTTTCAGTGTCACCGCAGAGTTGCAACGCTTCAAATACCGTGTGTGCGCGGCTGCTTCGTGATCAGCTGTAGAACTTCAGCTATAGGGTTAGTCTTTTTTTTTTCCCTATGGAGGTAAAACACACAAATTGGCATCCCCAAGCACCCTGCTGCTGGCCTAGCTTGCTGTACCGCACAGTGAAAGGTGCCTCTAGGTTTTGGGGGGTTTTGTTTGGGGTTTGTTCTGTTCTGGTTTTTTCTTACAACAGACTTGTGTATGGGGGGTGGGGGGGGAAAAGACCCCAGATCCCACCAACTGGCACAGCTTGTTATCGGACACAGAACTCTGTGCTTTTTCCCAATTGTCAAAATGAAGTAAGAAACGGCAGCAGTAAGCTATGGGCTGGTGAGACTTGGCTGCTTTCAAGAACTTGTTCATTCTGACTTACATTGATATTCTTACTGGCAGTTTATATTAAGACATATAATTAGATCTCCGTAATAGTTTTCCAATGCTCAGGAGAGTTTAAATTATGAGTATAAAAGATGTAACGCCATCAGAATAGGAAATATTGATGTGACTGTAAATTGTGAGATGGAATTTTAGCACCGTGTATCACAACCACAATCGTTTCATATGTCTGCGTGTTCTGCAGATAATCAAATAAAATCTCAGAAATAGAAAGCTAAGTAACCTGGGGAGAGAAGGAAAAATCAGTCTTAGATGGTTGACTACTGGAGCCTTGCAAGGGAGCCTGTCTACCAAATAAAATATACATCCCTTCTTCATTGCCAAAACACATTTTGTAGTTTGTCCAGTTTTATGGTGATAACACTAAGCTTCATAAATCTGACAAGCAAGGCTGCTTTAAAAGGCATTCATTAAAAACAAAAGGCATTACGGTATTCAAAGTTGGTTGTCTCTCCCATGATTTAGCCCAAAATAGAAGGACAGAAATAGTATAACACTGCAATTTCAACCCTGCTTCATTTCTTCTTAATCTTCCAGCCCCTCTCCCCAGCCGTTAAACTAAGCCCTCGGTGACATCCTCATACTATGAAATTTAGCAGGGGTGTATAGGCAGCTCTGGGTAGACATGCACCTGTATGCTGTTGATTATGCATGTGATGAAGCAGAACACTGGTTTTAATTCTAAAGGATAATGATTTATAGTGAGAATACGCACGGCTGAAAGCAGAGACTCCATCTTCCCCTATGTTTGTGCAAAACCTGGCACAATTATGATCTAATCTTGATTAGTTTACTAGCAACTGCCACGATTTAATAAACATTATACCTATGTGATTAACTTTCATAAATATCAGAAACTATATTAAAAGCTTCATCTCCAAGAAGGAAATTATTATATATGTGCTTCACTTTACCCACATACAGAGTTCCAACCTTTCTGAGATTGAATTCAACACCCATGGGGCTGAATATACACAAGAAGCAGACAGTTTATTAAGAAAGGTGCCATTTTTATATCACGTTTTGGAGTAAATTTGGCTTTAGAGATGAGTAATTCAGGCAACTGCTGAGAGCCTCACACAGAACAGCAACTCATGTGTTAGTCTGCTACTTCCTTCAAGCAATAAGAACAGAGGTGGGAGGCAACACATGGTACCAGCTCCACTGCAGAACCTCGGATCCCACAAATTTGGAGGTCACAGTCGCAGAGATCTTTCTTCTGTCATTAGCTGAGCAACAGATGTGATGCTAGGCTTTATACAGGAGAGTCAGTGACTCATATTGTCTGCAAGCCCATTGCAATATTTTTATTATTTGGAGAAATGAGCTCTGAGAACGTGATTCTTAAGCACGTTTGCTGAAAGTTAAGGAAGAGACGAAATGAGCTGAGTTTTAGCAGTGCAGAGCACTGATTTCAAAACGCCTATAGGGGCCACTCTTTGTTAAACTGTCATGTTGCAAATAGGTATCTGAAGATCCATTTAAGTCATTACTTGGTCTTGCAGATTTGTGGATTTGGAATCATTTTCAGAGAGGCAATCTCTGATTGGCCAGGCAGAATGTCTTTTCTTTGATTTATTGTATAGAAAATGCAGAATTGGGATCATCTCAAAAGGAGGAAAAAAGGTAAAAAGAGGCAATCCCTCCTGACTTAACTTAAAAAGTGTAGAGAAACCTGTGGAGGGTTTCTCCCTGTTTTTTGCCAATGTCCCTTCTATTCTTTTCCATCTCAAGCTTTTTGAATGAATCTTTCAGTCTTATTACCAAATGCAATGATAAATGTCATATAAGAAAGTCAACCTTTATTGTTTAAACTATGTTTTACAGTTATTTATAGAATCACAGAATCACAGAATGATTTGGTGGGAAGGGACCTTTAGAGGCCATCCAGTCCAACCCCCTGCAGCGAGCAGGGACACCCCCAACCAGATCAGGTCGCTCAGAGCCCCGTCCAGCCTGGCCTTGGGTGTTCCCAGGGATGGGGCATCGACCACCTCTCGGGGCAACCTGTTATTTTTCAGCCTTCTCTGTATCTTCATAGGATTTTTATTTAATATGGTACCTTAGAAGTTTTCTTTGACAGCATTCTGCTCTTACAAACTTCTTTATATTCTGCTCATCCTTCCTGTTGTTTCAATGAGAGGATACAAATAAATACAAATAAGCAAATATGCCAGTGTTTTTATGACTGGGGTCGCTGGGCTGCAAAGGCAGTGAAGGTCTGGCCAACCTGCCTTCCCTCCACATATTAAGACCGTTGAGGGTTACACCTGGAATATGTTTGTCTCCCTTTTTTTGAATCAGGAAATACTAGTCTTTTGCTTAATGTCATGTGTAACGCAGTGGCACACCTAAATAAGGACGCAGGTTCTTTATACCTCTACAGGTGGCAAAACCATTCTGAAGCTGAAAAGCAATGACTTCCTTGGAAAATCAAAAAGCGTTATAAAAAGCATAGATTACCTGTCTTCGAAGGTCTCGTGTTTTCTTGGTCATCTTGTCAATAGCAATGTTGAGTGGGTCCCCCTTCTCCTTCCTTCCAGTCTGTTAAAAATGAGATTTTGGAGTTAGAGAAAAATACCGCAGAAAATATACACTTTTTTACAAAATAGTGCAGATTTATCAAAAGAAATCTGTGCATCTCTTTTTGTTTGCTTCCACTAAGTTTTTATGTCCAATGTAATGTTTTTAACATGTTTACATGCAGGGGGCATATCAGATTATTTTAAAACAATCCTAAAATGATAAGAAGAAAGATTAAGGTGACTCACTGGAGAGTTCAGAACTTTTCCACCAATAAATTATGTGCATATATTACAGCCTATACTCCAAAAATCTAGCAAGACCTCTCACTATAAAACGAATATTAAGAGTCTCTAATCTCCATCCTGCCAGGCACTGGGAATGTTAAACATGATAATAAGCAGCAACACAGCTTGAGGACAGAAGGAAAATGGTTCCTGTGCCTGTAACAGGAATCATATTGGCAGACATTAGGTGCAGTATAAAGAATTCCACTTAAAACACTTTTCTGCAGAAAGTCTCAAAGCAAAAATCCTCACAAAGATTAAAAAGGGGGACAAAACCTTTTTGTGGCTCAAACCCAATTAAAAAAAAAATATTTTTTTGGGTTCAGTGGTACAAAAAGCATTACGTGACTTTGCCAGCTGTATTACCTTTCTCTTAAGAGAAAACTGCGCCTCTAAAGATTTGTCACATCTCATCATATTGAACTCTGTTTGAGAGCTTTTCATCAAGAATCAAAATGATCTTCAATTCTTTCCAGCGTTACTCTTTCCTTCCCAATTCTGTTTTCAAATACTCCTATTTAGAATTGTTCCTTGCATATGATTAGGAGCGATTTTCTATTTCCAGCTGAGCCTAATAGCATACATTTCTGGGAACTATTGAGAAGTCACTTTTGAGGTGGGATGGGGATTAAACATCCCCTTTCAATAATGATCTCTCAAATGTGCAGCACTGTTACCAGCTCTGCATGGCCACATTGGCAAGCGGCCTGTGTTCCAGACTTCTGCTTTAAGCATTCATTCGAGGGAACGCCTGCTTTCTATTATTGTCTGCAATTCTAATTATGATATGAGGCCAATGATCTTTTAGATATCTGTAAAAGCCATCCCCTTTTTTTATTTAGAAATTCAAACACAAAAATATCAAGTGCCACCAGAATTTAATACAAAACATAAATTTACCTCTTAGGTTTTTAAAAAGAATCCATTACAAATTCTGGAGTTATTCATACAAATTGACACCAGAAAATAGGGAGAGAAAGTGTTTGCTGTGATACAAGAGGAGGCATCTGTGTAACCCGCTGATATTTTTATCTTACTTTTCTTGTGTTCATCCTTTGAGTTCTTCTGGTTCCCAGCTAAAGAACTACGGCTCTTTAGCCTAAGCAATTTCAGCACATGCTTTTAGATTTAGACGCCCTGAATTCAGTCCCCGGTATTTTGTCCAAGACGCAGATGTGATGTGCACATAATCGATAGTTTTTCAAGCTGAAATTGCACCTTAAAAATGAGGCAGACCAGGGCAGGTAAGTTTGGTACAGGAAGCCTCTCCTAACTCCTGAAATGGTACAACGGGGACCGCCAGATGAGCTAGTCTCAGCCAGGTTCCCAGTCTCTCAGGCTACAAAGCTATAGTCTAAGAAAATTTTCAATTACTCCAGCTGTGTGCTGTGTACTAGCTGAAGCAAGTATCCTTGGTGACATTAGTGTTCTGGGACGCTTTATTTTCCTAGTCAAATAATTCAATTTCTAAAATATTGTTTAATTTTTTCTCTTCCTTCTCATTGTTTAAACTTTAATGCATGGGCTTAGAAAGATACCTAACCACACAAAAGGTTTTAAGACATTTTTTGCTGGGGCAAAGATAATATTTTTTCCCCCCATCAAATCAGGGAATAATTTGCTAAACTGTGCATATTGTAGTGAATATTAACACAATGTGAATAATGAAAAAGCAAACACCAGGACACTTAAGGCTACACTGGGAAGGTGTTTTACAGCTCTCAAACAGAACAACTAGTTAACAATTCTTTTTCACTGATCTCATGCAGTGCAGAAGTATTTTGTGTTCACCACCCACATGCAAGGTCAAGCACTAAATGCTTGGCACCCATTTAGGAGGTCAGAAAATTGTCCTGAATAGGAACTTAGGAGTTCTTCCAAGGTAGTCAGCTACGGGATCCAGTGGCACTGAATACATTAGGCATTTGATAAACTGCACTGTTTAGGAGCAAAGTCTCCGGATATTCCCTAAATGGTCATTGGAAAAAAGTAGAAATTGAAGAAGAAGGTTGAGTTAAAAGTTTGTAATTTAGGTTCCTAACCTGGGTGTTTTGTATTGCTGATAGGGGGAAACTATCACTGAGAGTAGGCCCATGGCAGCCTACATCTATCACATCTCCTAAGCCTCCAAACTTATCCTGTAACTTTTTCAGTCTAGTTTTAAATTACATAAACAGTGGCCCTTAAGGTACAGCCTACTGTGAAACACAAGACAACCGGGAACCCTTCTGTGACCCTCAAGCCACACAACACAAACTGTCAACATCCATCTGGCCAGCCCCTTCTCCCTCCAAAATAGAGAAAAGCCTGTTCTACGCTGCTTACTGAAAACCTGCCTGCTCTGTGCAATTGCCTGAGTCATGCCTACACGCTGCCTGAGATGCGAAATGGCACGAACCAGGCTGTGCTGGGAAACAGGCTACCACACCAAGCGGACAGAGATCCAGTTGAGCTCTCTCAATGGCAATACTTTATTAACACGTAGGAATACAGATGAAGTCAAAGAAACACTTCCCATGTTCTGCACGGTTTTTACGTATCCAGGAATTTTAGGTGTTCTTCACCTGTTGTAAACATGGCTACTGCCTTTTAATCTGGATACAAACCCCTTCTTCACTGTTTGACTTCAAAGAAGGAGAAATTTGTTTAGTAAATCACATTATTGAAAAATAAATAGCACGGCATGTGATGTTACATAGCTTCAGGCAGGTCTGTCAAACACCATCTGCTCTGTGCCGAAAATATAAGTTTATTAAAGTTTATTTATTTAAGTCCTTAAATACTCTTATATTAATGTTTCTCTGTGATAAATTTTTGGCATTCTATTCCTAAAAGGGATGGAAAGGAATTCAGTGGTTTCCTGTGTTTCTGAAAAAAAAAAACCAACATTGAGCCTTATAGTATTTCTCTGTTAATCTTTTTCTGCAAAGGCAAGAAAGCTACTTTGGAGACGGAATAAAAAGGAAGTAAAAAATTGCTGCTGGCATTGGGTTAAAAGGAGAAGGAGGAGAAATGCACAGAATTCCTTGAATGCCAAAATACCGGTATTCAGAGTTCCAGTGGACAGAATTACATCCATTCATGGTGTAATGAGGAGAACTTTGTTACAGTAGAATATATTAATCAGGTTCCTGATTTCTAGTGACCATTAACAGCATTTGCATAGTTTTTACTCGAGATATTTTCAAATTACTCTCTCAATCTGTGTTACTCCCATCCTAATTTCCTTAGAGCTTTTCCCTGCCTGTTTGATTTATTCTTAGCTGATCAGGATGAGCAAATTTCCACAGGCTCCCGACCAGGGGCTGTGCTGCCTGCGGAGACCCCTGGGTCAGGAATGGGTCTTCCATTGCACTTCTGCCCCAGGGCTGCAGCCTCCCTCCCACATCACGCAACGTAAGATCCAGCTCCCTGAATACATTTTTCAAGCATTATTAAGACTGATTCACCGCTTGGCATGAGAAGTTGAGTATTTTTTCAACACATCCATGTCTGGTTAGTGTAGAAATCAAGGTACTGTCCTTTTACTCTAGAAAATGCCTACAGTTGCAACCACTGTCACCGGTATTACTCAAGCAATAAAACAAATATAGAATACAAGTGCCTTCCTTATGTTAAGCAAAGTCTAAAAAGCTCCATAGTTAAAACTGCATAATATTAAGGTAAACAGTTAGACAGGGAACTTCAACTTCACTTAGTTAGGACTGGCAATAATAACAAAAAACACTTAAGGATGGCAAGATATTTCAGCACCTGCTAGAGTGATCTCTGCTAAGATATGGCACCATTTTTCCTTTTGAAAAATACCTTTTTCTTTCCCCCCTTTTCTTCTTTTCATGAGCTGTTCATCGATTAGACTGTTGGAGTAAAATAGAAATCTCCCAAAATATTCTTCACAATGATTAAAGACATTTACATCCCACGACTTGCTTATCACAGAATTCTTTTCATCAGCATGAGGTACTTAATAGGATACTCTTTTTTCTAACCCTAGGGAATATCACAGAATCAAGACACGAACGGTCAGGCCAACCTGCCTAGAGACATAATACATTTTGGATGAGACACAGTCAAACATGGAAGAAGATGCTCCAGACTGGACCTGTGTTGTTAGTTTTGAACAATTCCAAATTCCACCAATATGGGGAAAAAAAACCAAAAGAAAGAAGTTTCAGCACATGAAACAGGGAAAATTGCTACTACCAAAATTATTATTATAAAGAGGGCTTAGATGTTATGGTAATGAATATCCTTATATTGAAAAGTTAGGGTTACTTACAGTTGTGTGAGGTGCAAACCCCCTATTTTGAGCATATAATTTAAAAAAATTTGTAATCAATGGCAGACGAACATGGCTGACAATAGTAACCTGTTAAAGAAGGGGACGGAATGCCAAGAAATATACAAAACGTACAGCATCTGCAGAGCTGCAACATAATGTCACATACAAAATACCAACGTGTATGACAGTTAAATGAGATGTTAGAATTATTGTCCTTTTTCTTTAAAGTGCATAATTTAGAAGCTCTGTGTTTCAAAATAATATAATAATAATGACAATAATGATAATGATGATGATAAGAATAATAAAATAATAATAGCCTGAAAATGTGTAAGAAAATTTGGGACCAGGGACCACTGTTTTCACACATTCTTCTGTCTTTGCTGCTTTAGATATAAGCCAAAATACCTGGGAGAGCTCAGTCTCCTAACATATGACATGTTGCATGTTCAAGACATCGTTGCTGCCATTAATCGAGTAATTTAGCCTCCAGCAGACAGGTGGAAAGATTATCTATTGATCCAAAAGCTACCAAACCTTGATATACTTTTATATTTTCATCATCCCCTAGGTAGATGGTTCCATTATTTACAGTTTATTCAGAACTTCAATATCACAATGTTTTATTAAGGCGTAAATTGCCGCTCAAAAGTATATCTGTCCTAATATTTTATTTTAAATGTTGAACAACATCACTCTTTAAAAACTATGCTCATGTTCAATAGCCCTTTTAAAAGTGATGAAGAGAAGCTTAGTACTAAGAGGGAAAACATTTTGAACAACAGACATAAGCTGCATCAGTGCTTTTAAGTAGAAAGCTAGGTTTAAACGCACCAATACATAGTCTCCTTTTGACAGGGGAGGAAAATTAATTTTGGGTCAGGAAAAGGCTAAACTATATATTCTAGCAGAAGCGAGCAGAGACTAAATTTCACTGGAAGCTGAAAATCCTGGCTATTCACTAGAAAGATGGGTCAGGAAAATATATTTTAGAAAATCTGTGTGGCTCCTCTATGGATGAGCTGAAGAAGACATCTTAGGATAAATAAATTAAAAAAAAAAAATTGGATGGTGAGAAATCTCTAGCAGCATGGTGTGAATGTGAGTTACTGTTCTACTTGGGTCAGTGATTTCATCCATACTTTATGTTTATTCCTAGAATTTATTTTGGCTTTTAGTATTTATCCTAAGTAACTACAGTGGGGGTTCTGCAATCACCTGTTTTCGATCTTTGGTTTTGCCAGAGAATCACCTCATGTGGAATGAAAATTTGTACATTCCCTTTTCCTCTTAATCATTCATTTTTTTTTCTTGAGGAAAAATGATAATTTTCCATAAATGGGGGGGAAAAAAGGTTGCTTAAATAACCTTTTTTTACGCAGGTATTTTGGCCTTTGTTTATACAGCTGCAAAGGAGAAAGGTCCAGTCACCACAGAGAAAGGACAAGACAGAAAGATCCCAGTATGTGCAGCATCTTGCCGCTTTGCAATAAAGCACTGAATTACAGGCTTTCTTCACGGCGCTTCCACAGCTCCTCTGTTCTAGAACGCCACTCAGTAAATAACCCGCTCATAAATATCAGTTACCGACAAGAAGTTCTCCTAAAATAAAATAATTGCTTTCAGCAGATTTTAATTGCCTTACAAAATTGTGACCAGATCACAGTGAGTGTAACTGGTTCCAGTGTAGCATAAATAATCACAGCTACGCAGAAAGCCGGGTAAGGCACATCCTTGCAATCCCAGAGAGTAAATAAAGTCACTAAAATATAAATGAACCATAACCTGGACACGATATCAGTACCTGAGGTGCACAAATCTTGGCCTTGGCCTGGATCCAAGCAAGTTTTATCTAGATCTGTAGACAATTCAAAGTAAGTATGTAATGAAATGAAGAGATTATGAGAACTGAATATGTCAGTGGTTGAAGACGCCTGTCTTTTTCTATTTTATGTACGTTTTTATGCAGTCCAAACCACCACAATATCTGAATGCCTTCAAGAGGTGAACCGGTGAATTAAGTGCTGTGTTTAATATCATCTGTGTCTGGTTTCGTGTTTTATCTTCTCACAAGAAGAAGAACTTGTGTGTAGGGGAGTATTTTAGTTCAGTTGGTTTGTGGCTATTGCTTTTCTCGTTTGGCGTAATTCACTGTCGTAACTACTTCTTGTCTTTCGGCAATAACTGAGGAATTTCAGAAACATTACCAATGACTGCAGTTCGATTTGAAACACCAGTTAGGATTAGGGCTTTATTTCTCTAGTTCCCAAGTGAGAGGTGCTACTATTAATTGATATTTACCCATAGTTACATACTGGCATCCAAGCTTCCCTAAAAAAGAACTGCCCGAAGAATCTATAGTTTTCATTCTTGAGAATGAAGGCAGCAATTTGTTGGTTTTGGTGAACTTTCTTTCATTTGTAGATATACATTGAATATTTCTGTATTTTTGTGTATTTTTGAACTAGTTTCCAAGATCACTGTGGTGAGGCTACAGTGCTTCCCTTCTAGCCACTAGCCAAGACTGGATTTTACAGCATACTGAGGTACCAAAAATGCAGAAAAGGCCACTGGTGGCACTTTCATAAGTTACAAGGCAAGTGTAACATACAAATCTCATTGATTTTTGTTAGGTTGAATAGGCACTGGTTCTTTTTTTTTTTTTTTTTGGAAGCAGGGGGAAAGCCACGCATCTATTAGAAGTTCTTCCCCAAGGCAAGAATATCCTATCTTCGAGTTGTGTCATTTAATTAAATTCAGATAATAATGTAGCACACACTGCCATTTGAGAAAGCAATGATAGTTTTCAGGGTAGGACCATCTCATTTAATTTTACCATCTAGAAATACTGAATAAAATCTAGTTATATTAGCTCCTTCTGTATTCAATACATAGTGACAGGCATTTTTAGAGCACCCATCTGTATTACATATTTATTTTAATATGAGATACATATCACCACATGGGCTTCCTTCTCTCCATTGACAGTGTGGTACTAGATGACTAATTCCTAAACAACTAAGTTTCATGAGATAAAACCCCTTCTGAATAACTGCAGAGATTGTCCAGCCCTCCTAAGGACTTGGCTAGTGACTGCATCTTGGACAGATTATGTGTGTTTTGGAGGATTTTCTTCCAGAGAATTTAAAAATATTGGCATCGTGAGGACACCTTTTTCACCAGCTTCCCCAAAAGATATTCCTGTACTTCCAGGCTGAGATATTTTGAGGTCTTGTAAATAATTCACTTTCTTCCCACTGTCTAAAAGAAACACACTTCATAAATTTTAAAGTCGGCATTGGATCTTAACAACAATGCTTGATTCTCCATGCTCATTTTCGCCCTTTAAAACCCCATAACATACAAACCCATAAAGACACACTTTAATACTGCGGTCATCGCTACCAATGGCCTTAGGACAATGCCATGTAAAAACTGTTTCTTATCATAATTATAGGTCTGATTGCAACAGACAGTCGCTGGCCACAGAAACATCGCATCCTAATGAAGAACACAAAAAAAACCCCATGCCAGTTGTAGCTGCATGTCCCTAATCTGAGCTTTCTCACATAAAGACGTATGCCAACATTACCTGAATTTGGAATGGAAGTTTGCTGATAACAGGGGAAAACAAGGAAATGCAGTTGGAGGAGCCAAGACTGACAACCTGAGACGGGTTTTCTGATAGGTCCTCAAGAAATCTCACCAATACGTGTGTAATGGGATCTACATCACTGCAAATGCAGGTGGTAACAAGGGTTAGCATGCAAGTGTACTTCTGATAACGGTTTCTGTCCTCATGCCCTTAGGAACTGGGGTCTCTGAAGCTTCCCCTTATTCCTTTCTGCTTGAGGGGGGTGACTGTAAAAATATGTATTAGAATATTGATCTGCAGAATATTTCTTGCAGTTAAAGAGCATCTTTTCCTTTGCAATGCTTACCCGGAGGACTCAAAGACGAAAACATGAGGGTTTTCATCGAATAAACTGCATATTTCTATTCAGAAGAAGTCAGTACACAAAACTGATGCTGTTACACTTAAATGTATATAAAACCCCCAGAATTTCTGAGGAAAGAAATGTGGATGGTGTAAACTGTTATAAAACCATCAGCTTCACTGAAGCCATGCTAATTTACACTAGCTGAGAATCTCCCCACTCATCAGTTAAATGAAATCTTGCAGATGCTTCCATTTAAGAAGGTCAGAAATGTTTACTTCAGAATTCGAAATTATTCTAATTTCTTCACAGACATCTACTTGCAAAGGGTCCACTGCAAACTCCTCATTTAACCACCAACTGCTTTCCAGCTGTAAACTGCAATCTGCTTTAAATTGCTTCTGCATGGCTTCTCTTAATCTAAAATAACTGGAAGAAAAGGAGAGCGTACACTTCTTTTTTCCCTTCAGATATGGAAGCCCATAGTGAAGGACTACGTACATAAAAACTGTTAAAATTTACCCACTTTAGTACAAGCACTTGAGAAAAGTCTATTCAATTATTATAAGCATAACAATTAACGGTACTATGTAATATAATATTTATTAACAAAACCTTCTATCATATTTTCTATTAAATTTTCTCTGTTATAAAGCTGCAGTAATAGCAGGCAACTAAGAAAAGAGGAGTGGTAGAGAAGTTCATTTATATTATATATAAAGGTTATATCGTGAGTCACAGGGATGAGTGTTATTCACTGAACTAAATGCAAGACTTCCTGAGACATCTCAGCATCCGTTGAAAACATCCTTTTAGTATTTTTCAGGTCTCCCTTTTGGAGGAATAGGAGAACCACATAATGTTATTTGGTTGCAAGCAAAGGCTTTTTTGTTTGTTTATGTATTTAAGAAAAAGGCTGCAGTTCGTGACAATATTTGACTATAACATTGGCTTCTGTAGGGTGGACCTTTAGGCAGTTTTTCAGCAAAGGAGCTTTTTAAACAGAGAGACGTCTCTGACAAATGAAGTGGCCACTGGGAGAAAATCAAAGATTTCACAAGGTTCACAGGTATTAAATGAACATTTCTAATAAACATATTGAAGTTCCAACTATGCCTTTCTATTTAGAGGCAGAATTGTTGTTAATGGCTTAAAGACAGGTATTATATAGCCCTGGAGTTCAAACCCCCCAAACCTCGCCTGTCTGTAGGAGGCACAGAATTGTCTTGTCTGAGCTTACAGTGCTTTGATTATCAAATATCACCAAAAAATAGGATTTCAACTTGTTGGTTGCATCGGTCACCATCTAATAGATCTCTTTATGAGATATGTATCTAGTATTACATCTGCATTTCTTTCTTCTTAATTGCGTCATGCAATTCCATAAGGAAACGAGGTCTTGTTTATTTCCTATCAAACACGTGTTTGCCAATGCATGCGGCTGAAAGTCAATGCTAACTCAATATTTGTACTTATAACAGAGAATTAAATGTTTTTCCAAATCCTTTGCTACTTTCTTTTCCCTTATCTTGCCAGTTCCTTCTGGACCACCCAGGTAGGGTTTTTTGTTTCACTGGGGTTTTTTTTGTTGTTTTGTTTTCTCTTTATCCTCCAACCTGTTCTGAACACTTTCAATTACAGTCTATACCAAAACAATATTTGAAATTATTTCGGCTGATGTTTCTTGCAGCCAGTGAAACCGCTGTTGCTTTCCAGCTCTGACACCCGACTTGGCATGAACTACGCAGCCTACACAATATCAGGTTAGTGCTTGGGTCAAACTTTCCGGGGGCAGTAACGTGTGTCTGGCAACAAGGTTTTTCAGCCTGGCACATATCCCGTGAAAATGCCACCTGCAAGCAAACAATGCTCGTGAGATTTAATTGGACACAAGCTGTAACTTCAGCTACGGCTTTGAATGAATGGAGATAGAGGAAAGCCTGGGAAAGAAAATAACTCAGTCCTCATTACAGTAATTAATCATTCACTTTGAGTAGTGGCTTCTTTGCGCCCACTTGTTCCTTTGTAGGACATCATAACCAGTGATGAAATAAAAACAAAACAACAATAAAACAACTAGTTTAAACTCCAACCAGACATTCAACAGAATGCAAGAGCAAAGGACCAGGTCCTTCTTTTTTTTCCGAGCAAAGCCAGGGTCTATTCCTGTCACCACCTCAGATCAATGTGCTAACTGTTATCCATTCAAATTCCTTGTCAGTTTAATCAGAAGAAGTAAAACACAATTACAGGGCATTAGCGTAAAAGCCAGCACAAAATAACAGAACGTCCATGTGGGATATCTGAAGCAAAAGCCTGTTGAAAATAACTCTGTGACATTTTCATCAACAATCTTTGTACAGAAAAACAACCCCTTTGTAAATGCTATTACAAACTAATTAGGCATAAAATAATGCTTCAAATCTATAAACTGATTAGAGTCCTTATTTCCCCTTGTAGATATCAGAAATTTTTTTTGGCTTTTGTTCTGTTCTCAGAAGAAATCTAAATGCATAAAGACCTGTACTGAAATGATAGCTAGTGCGCTTACAAAGCCTCTCTGTGCTCCCTCTCGAGTCAGCAGGAGTTGTACCGTTATTCCCATTGAATGATTGGAACATTCACTTTTCACGGACAATCCACACTTCCACTGCATATAAGCTGTATTTTTGGAATCATCTAACAGATGCCTTGGAATAAGCGGATGAAACGGGAACAGGGAAGGGGAGAAGCTCTTTCTCCACCTGAAGGCAAGGATACAAGACTGATGGATTGAAAAGGACAAACAAATGCAAACCTGCCCCCGAAGCCTTGCCTGGAGTCTCCAGCTGGGGTATGCTGGGGTGGGCTCTGGTGCCTGGAGTGCCCTTTCATCCCAAGCTGCACCATCGCTCGATTTCAGCAGGATCAGTAGAAATATACACCCGGTCCAGATGTATCAAGTAAATAAGGATTTGTGAACACACACAACAGGGTATCAGACCGAGGCCTTTCATTTCCTGGGAGATATTCAACTCTTAAAAATATATATATAGAAGGCAGATAGTCTTTTAAAAAAAAACCCTACCAATACATGTCTTCAGGCCAGAGCATAAGTTGGAAAACCCCTTCTCCTTCCAGCCCTAACTTGCTTTTTAAGATGCAGAAGGTATGGGGGCTGGGACTGTACTCAGCACAGTTAACCTCCTGGATTGAGGTGACTTCACTTTTTTCAAGAGTCACAATGAAAAGCCCAAGTCCTGGTGCCCCTGTGGTTAAAAAATCACTTAAAATGTACATGTTGTAGTTCCGAGCTCATAGACTCTGAGGTCTTTAATTGGATTTGGTCCTTTATCTTCTATATTCATGAGACAGTAATTAATTTGACTATCCCTGCCTGGTCCACATGGCAATTGAATGAATAGCTCTGCACATCTACATAAATGTGTCCAAAAAGAGTTATTATGAATGTGCAATATGACAAGTTAACTCTGCTACGTTAATAATGATGTCATTGAAACCACTAAGGCATGTGCCATTGGAGCCCACCTCAGAGCTAAGGGAAATGGAAGAAAGTATATGAATAAGCAACATGCAAAACCACTGCACCGTTTACACTCTGCCTGGCCTTTTAAAACAAAAATGATGATGATAATCCTAGTTTTCAACTTTCCTTGATATACCTTCATCTTCTGGCACAACTAAAATCCCCAAAATACTGCAAGAGGGGTTAAAAACTAGACAGTTTTTTGGTACATTGCCACAAAGACTTCTTGTAGGAAACGCAGTGTAAGAAATTTTAAGGAATGTTAAATGAAATCACAGCAGACTGAAACTTGTGGTTCCAGTGCAAGACCTGGTATAACTTTGAAACAGATGCTAATTGGCACCACCTTCATTCTGATGTTCATAAATGAAACTGAACAAGCCTTCAAAGGTGCCAAAGGAAGACTAGCTGTCCAAAGAACATTAACATGTGTTTGGACTTGGTCTGTCGGCTCCAAAGTTATTTATATCCTACTAAGTTATTTAGATACTTTTGAAAATTCATCCAATGAGACAAGTGTGCATACTTTCAAAAGGACTGAAAGTCTGTGGAATTTAAATTCTCAAATTATCCGGGATATACCTTCCGTTATCAGTTAGCACTGGCTTTGGAGGCGAACCGCCGATCTGGAGTTGTACTGAGTTATGCACTGCAGGAGACTTTTTACTGGGGAACCGTCCGTGGTTTGTACCGAGACAGACGTGGGAGGTTGCAGCTCTCAGTACGAATCATGCAGCTGTTTAGAATACCTTTTAATGACAGATACGTATAGAAACTACTTGCAAGTGGTAAAAGTGCTGACTGGCCTCTACATCTGGTTTTCTCCTTTCTCTCCTAAATAATTCAAACTTCGATGTTCCTGATTAAACCTGTTTTTAATATATAAAGATATCAACTATTTTAAATAGCATTATTCTAATAATTCACTAATTTGCCTCTGCAGTGCCTTCAGTAGCAATTCAATAGCAATTACAGTCACCATGTAGCTTTCCACACTTTCTATTTATTACTCTATTCTTACATCCCTTACCCTATAAATTAACTGGCATTATCTATAAAAGTATCATTGAATAAACATTTCCTACAAAAATCAATTCTTTCAATAAAACAGGAACAATTGTAGGGATTCTGCATGCTAGGCATGGTCACGATGCACTCCAAGACAGCAGCTGAATCTACAGTCTATGGGAACTAGACTGTACTTCCAATTGCCAGTCCAGTTCTGTTTCTAATAGGTGGTATTTCAGCAGTTTTCTTTAGCATGGCAATTAGCGTAAAGGGTGAGTCAATTCCATGATGATCAAATGCCTAAAGAAATTAAAAAAAATAAACTAAAGCCCAGCAGGAGAAGCTCTGTGGCTTTCCACACCACATGATGCTTTTCACTTCAAAACTACTAAGTAAATTACTAAGGAAAAGTTACTGTGAATAAAATGGGCTGCACTGTGTTAAGTAATTATTTCTAAAGTGTGAAATGGGTAGGAAGTATTTCATCTTAAAGTAGTGCCTTGATGCATATTACCTCTCTAGTATAAAGTGAACAGGTTTTATTTTTTTATTTATCTTGCAGGAGCAATCACAGGAATGAAAACTTTGTTTTTCTAACAATCTTTTATGTGGGAGAGACGTGTAAAGACTCAACCTGTGAAACTATGCTGTCCTCCACCATTCGTACCGCACTACTGTTTCTGGAAGAATCTTCTAGACTTTCATGAGCTCTCAGGAAATGCCCAGTGAATTATAAATATATCTGGTTAATGCTCCCCGTTTAAGGACTGCGTGACGGAGGCGTGATCGCCAGTGTTAAAGACCAGAGTTCTGGGATTGTTCAGGGATGCCCCCCAGTTAAGATTTAATCTGTGAAACAAGGCAGAACACAGCTTGCCTTTCAATATGTCCTGCAAGTACGTCACGCCGCACACCTGTTCTGTTCCTCGGCCTTGAAAACCGGTGGTAAAAAAAGGTCATTTTAATACAAAAGTTACAATCACAGCATGGGTTAGGAAAATACCCTTATGTTGCTTCTGAGAGAACAGAGGGGATTCTTGCAGTTAATTAATACCTAGATGCAGAACAACAGGCTATTTCAACGAGAAGAAAAGGTTATTTTTTCTCCAGGGTTTCTTTTTTTTTTTTCTTTGACAACTGCTATTAAAAGTTGCAGGGATTGAGAAGAAAGAGGAAAACCACGTAAGAATTAAAAAAGAGCTTTCTCCAAGACAAAAGATGACACAAATTGGTAGTAATGAATTGTGTATGCTAGCTGGCTAAAATACTGCTGTCCGTTTAGAGAATAATTACACATACATTAAAATATTTATGCAGAGTACATGTGAGATTCAGTCCCAGATCAAAACCGAGAGGTAGTAGAGAATAAGTAAGAGAACACTAGCCTGGGTTTAATGGCTGACAAGCCCCATTTAGAGAAAATATTTTCCCTTAATAATCCCTTTCAACACATGCAATACAGGCTTTTGTTTTGTATTGTTCATATACATAAGAGATTCATTCCAAAAAGTTCAGAAAGGGTTGTTTTCTCAGTTCAAATATCATATGGATATCAGAATTACACTCTGTGAGGGCACGGCTTCTGAAGGCACACCGAGCCACTTAGTGCCCCGCTCATGAGAAAGAGCAAAAGTCTGCCTACAAAGTGTAAACTCATTTTGGCCTCAGTCCTGAAACTATCTTTGAGGTTTGACCTTCAGAAGAATTTCACATAACACAGATGGGTTGACTAAGGTTGGCCACGGGACAGTGTTTAACAAGTCAGTGTTGGAAAGCTCTGTAACGATGCGGAGCAAGCCTCTAAATATATCAAGGGAGTTCTTCTCTGCTGACATATCTATATGTTAATAGCTTGTTCTCCACGATCAGGAAGAGTTACCTCCAGGAGGGGAATGGATAAAGCACAATAATTTCAATGCAGGCCTTTGAAATTGTATTTTTTAATGTCATTTTTTAATACTTTAACATTTAATTCATTTAATTAATATATTAAATAATTTTATAAATTTGTCTACTTTCAAATACGGCAATTGTAAGGTGGGGTTAGTCTGTACTTAGAGGTAAGCAATGGCCAACACCAAGTGATTTTGGAGGTTTCCCTTCCAAAGTAGGAAAACTAGGCAAAGGCAACAACGGTTGTGCTGGTCATGACACACACCCACCGATGGCTGTAGCCCTGATGCGCGTGGACAACCTCAAACCCATGACCACATCAGGCAAGGTAACTATAAACGTTTCCGGTGAGCCTGTTCATATCACATGCTTACACAAAACAAAAGGAACTGTGTTTATAAAATTAATATTTCATGGGCTTCACTTCTTCTTTTTTAATTTTTGTTTTTATTTTTACAAAATTGCCTCAAATGCACACTGGTGTGAACTCATTTACAGATATTTGTATACTCAAGGATAAAGTTTCATTTCTTAGACAACTTGCTAAATCAAGATAAGAATGTCCATCGGTCATCTAATATAGCTAAAGAGTAGAAAATTTGGGTAAGAGTGCTGTTTTTTAAAAAAATTAGGCTAGCAGAATCACTGCTTATGCCAGCATTCATTTTGACTGATGAATTCCAGAGCAAAGTACAACAAAGAGCATCTCCTAGTAAAAGTCTCTACTTCTAATATCATTCTGCTCTCCAGAAACATATATTTTTTTCACATCAGAAACAAATTGCAAGAACATGCCGAGGAACGAGCTGTTACCTCAGAAAGCTCTTTCCAATATTCCACATAACTTCAAATTTTATCAAGACAGAGAAATCTGGATGACATATTTATCCATTTGTGTATGGGTATGTAATGCTTTTATCTTTCAAATCTGCTGTTTTACCTTTATACAATCAAAATAAATCAAAATTCAAACCAGCCATGATTTCTTGACTGATATAGTATTTTCAGTGCTAAGAAGGGCAATACCCAATATTAGGTGTTATGTATATCTTATTTCAACTGCCACTTCTTCTTTTATGCCAATATTTGTTAAAACTGCAGAACCACACGCTTGAAAATAGAATACTAGGATTACAGCTGCCTGCTCAGCTAGAATTTCCCGTTTTTATCCACACATGTTATTGTGCAGTCCTCAATTATACAGAATCATAGAATCATTAAGGTTGGAAAAGACCCTTAAGATGATCGAGTCCAACCGCTAACCTGTCACTGCCAAGCCCACCACTAAACCATATCCTCAAGCACCATGTGTACCCTTCTTTTAAATACCTCCAGGGATGGAGACTCCACCACCTCCCCGGGCAGCCTGTGCCAGGGCCTGACAACCCTTTCGGTGAAGAAGTTTTTCCTAATGCCCAACCTAAACCTCCCCTGACGCAGCTTGAGGCCGTTCCCTCTCGTCCTATCGCTTGTTACTAGGGAGCAGAGACCGACCCCCCTCGCTACAGCCTCCTTTCAGGCAGTTGCAGAGAGCGAGGAGGTCTCCCCTCAGCCTCCTCTTCTCCAGGCTAAAATATGATCGGGTCTTAATTTTTCCACAGGAACTCTGCTAATGTGCACGGGAGAGATGAACCCCATTTGTTGCTCAGGTGTTTATGTAGCTAAAGTATGTTGTTTTCAAAATTAACACAGATTAATATAGTCATCTAAAAATGTTGCTGGGTATTTCAACAGTTCCTTACGAAACCAAAACCACAGTTTAGCTGCAAAAACCCATAGTATTTAAGGTTGGAGGCCTGGCAGAGCAGATCAACTTTTTCTTTTGAAGTATCAGAGAGAGTGTTTCTATACGCAAGATGGTATTGTTTGGGTTGGCATTAATATGGGATTTACAAAGTAATGTGAAGCGTCGTGGGGATGCTGAGTTACCGCAGCTGCTCAGACCTGTTTGCACGTCTGAACAAGAAGAAGCTGAGCTGTAGCGAACGGCGCCAGGAAAGTGTTTGGAAGGCATGGAATTATGAAATTAATTCACTATTAAGTAAGTATCTGCAGAGAAATGCTGTAGGACAGCAAAAAATGGTGTGAAAAAGATATTTTCTTCTGAATACAGAATATCACAAAAGGTTCTGGTTTGGTATCCTCATGACTAGTGACTTAAATTGATGTTTGAATTATATTGACTTAACTGGTTTTGCTACTACTTCTGATACTTTTTCTTATACAAAAAGGCAAGCATTATTATAATTGTTTTTTTCTGGTAAACCTTGAATCTAACATGTTAAGTGTGACCATGATTCTTCCCTTCGGAAATAAATCCTAATAACCCAACTTGATTTATATCAGCCCATTATACAGCACGCTCATGAATATAGACCAATTTTCAGTTTCTTGGACTAGAAGTCACGATCACGCCTTATCTTCTGTGCCTGGCAGTGAGTTTATGATGGTGAGTAGAAAAGCTCACAGACTTCAGAGGTCATTGAATGAGATCACAAACTATTTTATACAGCACAGTTATTAGTAAGTAAGTAAGTAAATAAATAAATAAATAAACAGAAACACGGTAGTAAGAATAGCAGACAAATACTCCTCTTGCCTTTTGTATTGCTCTACACAACACGGATATTACAGGCTGTATTATTCCCCAGACGACACGCTGAAATAAATACAGAAACTCAGAGCTTGGGGAGTTCTGGAAGTTGGAAAAATTAAAAAAAAATGATTTTTTTTTTCATGAGTATTTTAGGAATTTCAAAGTTCAAATTTTGAAGTTGGATGCCCCGTCCCTGGAATTGTTCAAGGTCAGGTTAGACGGAGCTTTGAGCAGCCTGATCTAGTGAAAGATGTCCCTGCCCATGCCAGAGGGGTTGAACCAGACGATCTTTTAAGGTCCCTTCTGACCCAAACTATTCCATGATTCATTGGGATTTTGTTATACATTTTT
Organism: Phalacrocorax carbo; assembly: GCF_963921805.1. NCBI lineage: Eukaryota > Metazoa > Chordata > Aves > Suliformes > Phalacrocoracidae > Phalacrocorax > Phalacrocorax carbo. Next base: position 4,758,630 of record NC_087516.1, on the reverse strand, counting down.
GATTCAATATTTTTGTTTCTAATTGGAATAATTGTAATTAATCAAATTCTGCCTTCTGTATTACCGGAATGAGAATGGTCTAAGGAACAAAACTTGTATTTCTGAAAATGTCCCAAGTCTCTTCTCTGCATTCCCCCATACCGTACGGGGTATTTGCGCAGCAGTTGTGAGAACCTGGTTGTGCTCTGCTGGGAAACCACACACAACACTGGTAGGATCAGCTGGGTAATTCAGCGAATTGGAATGAGAACCTGGGCACCTATTATATCTCTCTCCAGTAAACAAGGGGCATGTCTCCACCCAAACTGTAAATAATAAGAACAGCCACTTTGGGATTTCCTGCACAGATACACACTGTTAAAATTATTAATTTTGAAAGTAATGCATTGTATTTAATTGAACATTGTAAAATCAGTATTTAGATAAAGTAACCTTTTTAAAAGAATGCACTGAAAATGAACAGACCTGTTTACTGCTTCATAAGCAGAGGGCGAAATACTCTGTTTTGTAAGTATGACCTGCAAATATTTATTTTAAAAAGCCAATAACCTAAACATTCTTCTACCCAAGTTGTTTTTTTAAATGTCAATTACTATAGCATCAGAGAGCAATCATCCAGCTAAATGATGCTTTAACCAGCTTGCTTTGACAAATACTCTGTGACCGCAACAGAGAATCTAAAAAGTATTTTCCATTTGAGCCAGTTGCAGGACTTGCGCTGAACTAGCAAAACAGGGGAATGGGAATAAACTGCTCTACTGATTCCTAGAACACACAATATAAGTCTAGCAGGAAAAATTCAACAAATTTTGATATTTAGTATCTGTTCAATACTATTTTTTGAGCACCCTTGTGGAGTGCCTCCCCTCTTTATATCCCTTGCAGGTAGCATTAGCATACTGTACGGAACATAATAAAGGTATGATCCCCGGACATAATAATGGCAGCCTGAAGAGTTTAAAATCATAATATAAACTATGAAAACAAAAGAATGCTGCTTAAAATACACAAGCTTTCAAAGATATAATACTTTTTTGTATTATGCTTATTTGTCCCTTGGCTTTATGTCTTAATGACCCGTGTTTCAAATATTTCTACACATGCCCACTGGTTAGAAGTTTCCTTTATTAAAATTAAGAACATTTTGCATGAAACAAAGATAGGGGAATTTAGAGAAAACTTAAATATTTGGAGACACAGAAACAGAAGAGGTAGCTACAGTAACTACAAAACATTAATAATTTTTGCAATCTTAATTACCCTCCTACTCTCTCATATCACCAAACCCCTTCCATGTTCTAGGGCAGTAACCACCTACTCCCTCTAAATCACTCCAGTGAAGCCTGCAAATGCTATCTAACGTTTCTTTTCTGTTACACAAACATATGCAAATGCTTCTCCACATGTATAAGCACATAGACACACCTCCAGAACAGAACTCAAATCCCTCCTTCAAGGTCAGTGCCTTAAATTGTAGCTCCCACCCCAAAGAGTCTGGCTGAGCTGTGCATTGCAGGGCAGGGTGAAGGCAGATTAGTAATAATAATATTGGCATAGAGGCCAGTTCCAGGCACGATAGCTTGACGGTTTAGCCATTTTTCTCTTCAGGACCTAGATTCTTACGTGTCTTCTACTTCTTCTTGCCCACATCAAAAGTATGATTCAAGGTTTGCTGCTGTTAGTGGCATTTCTGTAGCTTATTGTTTCATTTCTTTCCATAGAAACAATCTCATATTGACCGCCTAGCTGGTGTTATCAGTAATTGGTCTTACAGCAGAATCAAAATTATCTTCACGGTCCTTTTCATAAGTTCATTTCCCCCTTTCCATACATCACTAAATAAGCTGGGTTTTGTCTGTTAGACACTCGATACTCTGCATAACACCTATGTGTGCTCAAGAATTTGCATCAGTTCCACAACAGTGTGGTTTTGTTCCCTGAGCTGAGATGCTACATGGCTCAGTATGCTTTCTTCTGCCTCCTCGCCCATCCAAGTCATTCTCTTTCACCCATGAAATAGTTTCTGGACTTGCGACCTGCCAACACCTAAAGAGCTCATAAGGCTTCAATGGAGACACCTCTTGGTTTGTTAAGCCGCTCTACTGAAAATGCAGTCCCTTAAAATATCTCATATACAACCTCTCCCATGCCTCGTTGCTTCCATTTCTTTACTTCAGTGGTGCCACAAATTTTTGGACCAATTGACTATTCAGCCTTCAGTCTCTCCTTCTGTACAAAGGCTTATTTTGAAGCGTGGGCTTGAATGTTGTTCAATGACTAACATGACTGCCCTCATAAACAGACATGAACATCAATTAAATCTGGGAAGGAAGGAAAAATTGTATGGGAATATTTCACAAGGCTAGGAAAATATTATTTAAAAATTAAAAATTCTATACATTTTTTTTTCAGTGATTTAGAATAGCAATTAGTATTACAGCTATTTGTATCGGTGCAAACGTAACGAAAATAATTGAAACAAAATGTTGAAAACTAAACAAAATAATAGCATCAGTGATCTCTGAAATCATTGCTGCACTTGAGAAACATAATAAGATTCAAGCGTATGGGACTTTCCTGGAAATTTCCCACACATTTTCTTAAGACATCTGTTCAAAGCAGAAATGTAGGGTAAGTTTCTGGAGGGGAAAAAAAAAACCAACCCCCCCCCAAAAACCCTGTATCTTTCTTATTTCCCCTATAGATTACACACTTTAGAGCAATTTCTTTGGGGCATTATATGACCTTTTCCACTTGTGTGAGTTTCTCCCAGGCTCTGGGGTGCTCACAGAGAAGCCCTGAATTAGCTCTATGAAGCTTTTCTGTGAGGAACAGAAATGGACTTTTAGCTCGGTTTTCTGTGTCTCCAGACACGGACCCATATTTAACTCATTTGTCTCACTTAAATCAAGTGCTTGTTATAAAGGGACATCCCCCACCACCCACAGGAACCTGATGCTGACTGCACTGTGAACAAATTTCATTTGTATGCTGATACAAGGATAGCATATTGCACTGATCAAAACCACATTAAACACTGCCACATTTACAAACCGAGGCAAAAATTTAATTTAAATGTCATTTAAAATTTCCGCTATTAGATTTCCTCTATTACTACCCTCTTTTTCTTCCTTATTCCAAAGCTACTGGATACCTTTATGTTCACAGATTTTATTTTAAATGCATATCAACTATCCCAAATTATTAGGCATCATAGCAAGGTAGCAGCAAATTGGCATTATACCATTTTCTCCATATGCTAAGCAGGTCAAATTATATCACCCATATGCTATATTCCTCTCTGCTGCGAGTAAACCCAACAAATATAGTCTTTGTATCTCTATAAGAGAACGCAGAATTGCTTCAGCAGATCTTGAGGTACCAGCACCCATTCATAAATCAGTGTTATTGAACACATTTTTTGTCTAAGACTGCAAACACTAGATATGTATATTCATACAACTTTTGTCTCAAAATTAAACTGTTTCTACCAGTCCTATCAAATTCCTGCGACTTTCTCACAATATCAGTACCTGTAAATTTATGGGGTTTCTCCTGCCTTTGTCCAATATTGTATTTCTCCAAATCAATAACTTTCTGCTTTAAATCCTTCTGAATCAATTCTGCCTCTATTTTCTCTCTTCCCTCATTACTCACAATCTCGAACTCACAAATTCGCAGCCCCTACTTTCCTGCCTTTCAAAGCCAGCTGTAATTTCTGACTCTCTGTTTATAAGCTGTGCTTTAACCCAGCCCCTCACAAAAAGCCTCGACCAGCTTGGGCTTGTTCTGGCCATACAAACATCTGAGATTCGCAGGAAAGGAGAAAGGGTTACAAGTTTTATCAGTGGTGCCTGCCTTAAAATTGACCATTTACAGGTGTTTTGTCCAGTTCCAGCACCGACATTCCATTTTGGGCAGAAACAGAAGAGTCTCTGGGGTTGCCTGATTTAGGAACAAAAATACAGGACATGGAGAAGGGAGCTTAGAGAAAGTACTGAGGGGGAACATGTAATCCATAAGGGAGGAAGTTCCTGCCCAAAATACATACTCGTCTGCAGGGCAAAATGGTCCTTTTGGAGGCAGCGGTGGCAAAACTTCTCTCAGCCAAGCTTTCCCCATGTATGTGACACAGGCAGGTCCAAGGAAAAAATATACAGTGCAGAGATTTGCTCCACCATCCATGACGGTGAGTGAGTACAAGACACGATGCGTCTGAAAATATTCCCCTGCCATCCAGGAACCGGTCTGCCTCCCTTTCCTAGGCCAGTTAAGCAAGACATGGTGCAACACAAGACACACTCTGCATAGGGATCACCTTTGGGATCTGCCTTTGGGATTGCTCCTGCGAATGCTTCTGCACAGGTGATGCTTGGGAGCAGAAAAAATACCGCCTCAGACCTGTGTTGCAATTGGCATGTGGCCATCTCCTGCTGCAACCCCCCAAAACCAAGCAGTACATTGGCTCGTGCCCTACTGGAAGTTGTAGCAGCAAGATTAAATGAGAAGAAAATCGAAATCAGGATTAGAGATGATAGATTTTACCACACTGGGAAAAAATCCCCTAAGTATGAAATAAGGGACATGGGATTTGAAGCTGCACTAGGAGAAATTTTGTACTATACAGAGTATTTAAAAACCATAACATGATTCAGCAAAATACTCCTGTAGAGACTTTAAGCCTCCGATGTCAAAAGGATTGAGCAGAATAGCTCTGAGTCCACCTGCTGCCAGCCCTTTGCAGACCCCGTGGTGTAAAAGTATGCCTAGAAGCCAGCATGACTAATCTGGTCTACTGAGGGTGATGAGACGGGGCACGTGAGCTCCTGCGCGTTGGGACAGTCAGCGAAATAGCCTGTACGTGACAGTCAACCTCTTCCGAGAGGTGGGCTACAACAAAACAAAACGTGCGATAAAAATAAAAGAATGAGAAATACAAAAGAATAAACCAGGTCTAGACAAAGCTGCTCTTTTTTCTTTATGTGCCTCATTAAGCTATTACCACCTCGTAGGCACGAAAACCAAATCGCTATGTGGGGATGAGCTGAGAACAACACGTTTTATGCAACAAGCTGCAGAAGAAAAGGGTTGGATGCCCGCGGTGCCGGTATATGACTTCTGAGGCACAAATGCTTCAGCACAGGATTCCTGTGTGGTGTTTGTCATGTTAGTTTAGTCTCTGTCTACCTTCTCTATCTATTTATAAGCAGGAATATTTCACGCAGGTATTTTGAAGATAAATGACATACAGGAAAATACTGGAAGTGCAAAAATACTATTGTACTGGAAGCTACAGAAGTACTTTAGATAGCTAGATGTGTCTAGAGTATTGGACAGGTGTCACATAAATTGAAAATAATAATATAATAGATTATTCCACATGAGCCAAAGTTTCATGGAAATGATATTTAGATAACAAAAAATATCAGCGTGTCGTTTATTGCGTGTGTGGGCTTGTAAATAACCATCCCAACAAACTAAAGCAAAACTCTTTCAGTGTATTCCCAGCACAATAATACTACTGAAAAAATATTGGAAGCTTTATTTCAACTCAGCAAACCAAAGCTGTAAAAGAGTCTCCTAGCCAAAAATATTCTGCATCTATGGTGCTCACTGACTAACTGGGATGACATTGAGGTGTTGCAGCTTAAGGCAGGCAATCACACATTCAACTTAATGGATATAATATATTCCAGGAGTTCGCTGAAAGAGCTAATGCTTTTGGGAGTCCTCAGGGGCTAAGCTGTCCACCTCCATGACTCTTTACACATAATGCAGGTAATCAGTAATTCAAATGTTATGTCGAGCTCATAGAGACAGGATATATGAATGTAGTATGTCTTCTCACAGAAACTTTACAACTAGCAGAGTACCTATTTCCATAGTAGAACATTGAAAATATTTTTTAGACTCTATTTCATATTAAAATAAAAGTTAAGAAAATACATAATTCAGCACAAAGCGATTTGTGCAGTTAAGTGAACGCTTAGCATGACGGAGCTCTGTGGGAACGGCCGTTACACAACTGAAATGGCGAAGATGGGGGCTGCAGCTGTGGAAGCATCCATCTGACCAGAGCAAGGAGGAAGAAAATGCCTTTTTTTTGTAAGTCCTTGCAGGTTCCCTTATTTATATTACCCAGTTTATTCGTACTCTACAGACTTTCTGGGCAGGCAGAGGAATGAAGCATGTCTTACGTTGCTTATGGATGTTACCTAAACTGTCTGTCTTTCTCATTACGTTCCAGGACTGTAAATGCCCAGCTCAGCCCTGGAGAGAGAAGGAGAAAATCTTGTTTGCTATTCCTGTGCCCTGCCTGTGAGCCTTAGATGGTAATGAAACAAAGTCAGATCACTTCAGCTCAGGCAAAAACTGAGAGAAAAAGAAATCTTGGTGTAGGAGAGCTCTTCTTCCATCATCACTGTTAGATGTGGATAGTTCCTTATGTTACACAGTTTCATTAATATAATATAATTATCCATGCCATATAATGAGTTTGCTACCTAAAAGCAATTCTTTGACTCACTTAGAAATGACACAGAAAGGTCTTTTCTGGGTCCATCAATGTTTCATATTGTCATTAATGACCTAGGTGGTAGAACACGGAATACGCTTATTAAATTTGGAGGTGACACCAAGCTGAGAAGCACTGAACGTACTCTGGAGGGCAGAATAAGAATTCAGAATGATTTTGACAAATTGCACTTTTGTCCTCAAAAGAAAAGAAAAAAGAAAGAGATGCTATCCGACAGGGTCGTGTGCAAGATGTTCACTCAGTCAGGAATAACCAGCTATAAAACACAGAACGAGCCGTAGCTATGTAGAAAATCTGCAGAAAGGGTTCCAGGGGCTTTTGTGAATCACAGACCGAAGAGGAGTCATCGGTGTCACCCAGCTGTGGATAAGGCAAGCACTGTTCGCAGGCAGAACCCAGCTGAGCCAGGGAGACACTGTTCTCCGAACTAGCAAGGTCACAGCTCGAACAACATGGGATGTTTTTGACACCGTGTATCAAGAAAATGTGGACCATTTAGAATGGATCCAAAGGGGATCAAAAGCAGTTACCAAAGATCAGCAAAAAATTCCACCAACAGTAAAAGCTTGGACGCACTGGGCTTGTTAAACTCTCAGAATTTGAGAAGTGAGGCACTGGAATAGATTTACCTGAGAAACCTTCAGTTCTGGAGTTTATAGGAGGAGCCGCTGTGTCAAGAATGACAAAACTAACGTTGCCTTAGAGCAAAAAGATGGACTAGGTGGTTTCTTAAATCCATTACACTTCCATGAACTAAGAAGGTTTATGTCACAATGACTTGCCCAGCCATGACCAACAGAAGGAATCACTAATGTGATTAGAGAGAGGGCTCTGTTGTCGGGGCTGAGACTCAAAGGTTCAAGGGTACTGCAGACACCCTCATCCCATGGTTTTGGTGAGACTCCATTTCAGCTCCAGAGAACGTTTGGAAGATCATCACATGCGTTCTTAAATTCTGTCTGTTCTCCACAGTCTAAAAAAACAACACTGATGTCTAATTCATTTTAGATTTAAAGTAAAAAAAAAAAATTTAAAAAATTAAGGTAAAAATAAAATAAGCACCTAAAATAAGCACCACTATTGTATTGGACCACTAGTGTTTAAAGCCAGAATGAAATGGAGAAAATCCATGCAAAAGCTGATGTCTCTTATCTGGACCAAAACTCTGCATTTTTTCCCGAGGGATTAAATGCAACGTAAGAGAAATGGATCACAGGGACACTGTTTAGTGGTGGACTCGGCACTGTTAGGTGCACGGTTGGACTCAATGATTTTAAAGTCTTTTCCAACATAAATGATTCTACAATTCTGTGATTCTATATATTCTGCATCTATAAATTTCTTTTCTATTTCTTGATATTTTGATCAAGCTGACTGGATTGCAAATTTCATATGAAGAGGTTTTTTTCTTCCTACTATGTTAAATGTTCTTTCAGCCTTACAAACTGTCAAGAAAAACGTACCTATACACAGAATTTATTCAATTGCCGTGATGTTGTCTAAAATGGTATTATCTAAAATTTCAACACAGAATAAACATATTGCAAGAAAGTAAATATATATTTTACACTCTGATGTAGTTGCTAAACTGGTCTACTCTGTTTTGTAGTGAAACAGCTGGATAATCTACTTTGGAATGAAAAGTAAGGAGTGTGGTGTATGGTATATAGCAAAAGGAGAAGAATTTTTTTCAGTTCCTGCAGTTGTTAGTCTAGAAATAAACCATGGAAATGGTTATAGGGAAAATGTCACTGTATATATAGAAATGAATATTTATATTTAATATTGGGCTACAGGCATGGCAGTTAAAGTGGAATATCCATCATAACATTCACCGTTTGATTCGGATTTTAACGGCACCTCTTAGGTAATGTTGCATTTGAAATCTCTGAACATGGACAGCACTCGGGGAAAATCCAGTCAGCAAGAAAAAACAGGATGAGAATGTGAATGTGCTTGTGAGCTACCCAAGCTACGCGCTGGACAAGCACGAAGAGAAGCCTAACACCTGGCTGCCTGTTATCCGTTACCAATCTCTTTTTAATACCAAACACCTCCGCATTTCAACAGATACTTCAGTCTGTAAAAGCACCGAAAAAGACCAGCGCCACTACACCGCCATATTTTGTAAACGTCACGTGATCATTTTAAAAACCAGACCAGTAAAGGGAAAGCTAGCAATTTGTTTTAGGGATCATAAACCCAAAGTATTTCCTAAGTCAATACTTTATCTTACTACCAACGTGAGCAGATTTTTCAAACTGGAAAAAAAACCCAGTTGTTTTTACTTACTGAGGAAACCACGTTTCAGAAATACTTGTTCATATGAGTAGGACAGGAACTTTAAGGAAGAACTGTTTTATGATGAGGGTGGTGAAACCGTGGCCCAGGTTGCCCCGAGAGGTGGTCGATGCCCCATCCCTGGGAACACCCAAGGCCAGGCTGGACGGGGCTCTGAGCGACCTGATCTGGTTGGGGGTGTCCCTGCTCACTGCAGGGGGTTGGGCTGGTTGGCCTCGAAAGCTCCCTCCCAACCCAACCCATTCTGTGATTCTCTGATTCTATGTTTCTATGATTCTATGATACAGTCACAGGAGAAGCAATGCTTCTGAATTACTTATGAGCAAGGACTTGCAGAAGGAAATGGTATTTGCATGCCACCCCTCTCATAAATACGGTGCTTACACCAGGAAAACCAGCTGTTGCGTTTTAATGGCTTTTACCAGCAGGAGCCGCACAGAAGCCAGCTCGATGCTTTGGTTTTGCTCCATATTTTAATCAGAAATAACTGGCAACTATCTTCCCGACGCATGAGACCTTCAGGATACATTTCTAAACTGCATTCTTCACTGATGTGTGTGGCAATTCAATGGATTCTTAGCGGAGAAAAATATATAGTTGTGCAGTTTGGGTGTGGGGGAAGCTCTTCAAATGTATGCTCTGCATTTCCTAATCGGGGCACAAGGTCTTTTCAATACTGGAGTAGAATTTTTGATGAAGTGCCTGGTGGCGAATTTGAAATACTAGCCTGGGGGCCCCAACGAGCCATAATTCATTCCAGTAGCTAGAACAAATCTAGCTTCTACATTCATTCCTCTAAAGTCATTATTGACCCAAGGGAAAATGCTAGCCTTAAGCAAGTTTTAATAAAGACTCTGGTGGAGTAGTTTCTGTAGCACTAAATGCGATAATGAGAAACAAGCCACTTAGCTGCAATAGACCCAGGACCTGTATATAACCCGAAAGTCAGTTTTCTGAGGTTCTTGGGATTCTTTCCAGAGATGAAACAAGCATCCAAAAGAGATTTTATTACCTTGCTCACTAATTTGTTACATAAAAATCAGTCAGGCTTAAATGGACCAATATTCTGCTTGTCCTATATGAGCATAATTTATTTTAATACTGTTTCTGTGAAGTAAAAATGTCCACAGACTAATCAAGTCTGGGTTGAAAACCAAGGTTTTTACTAAACCAATAGAAGTGTGAACATCTAAATCTGGCCTTAAACATTGCTCGGCTTTAGATCTTTTTGCAGTTTATTTCAAACAATAACCGTTTGTTTTTGACTGTGACCATAAGACCTTGTATCCAGCAGCATCGCTGATGTGCTACAGGCTGTGGCAGTTTGAAAGTTTCTTATGCAATTACAGAAAACTCTCTATGGATGAAGCAGGGAAACAACAACAAAACCTGATAAGCTGCATGTATGCTTCTGAAGTTAGATCTGGACTTATTTAAAAAAACATTAAAAAAAATTTTTAAAAACCCCTCTCCCTCACTCTGCCCCCTTTTAACTGTCGACCAGTAAATAAAACCTTGCTAGACACAGTGGAAATAATCTGAAAATTAAACTACATTCTTGATACAGAGAGATAGAGAAAGGATCCTTTGTGTGACTGTTATGATCATTAGTCTCCATCCCAGGCAGAGCAATCACAATCTTTTGTGCCTGTTGTTGATGTCTGGCATTCATTCACAGAGAGGTGCTTTGTTTTGTGTCTCCAAATTCTACAGACAAGTATTTACGTTGTGAAAGTCAGCGGAGGAAAACCAGGAATAGGCTCCTCTGCGTTGATGCTTTGGTAATACAATTGATGGGATGGAATAAAAGCACAAAGACGATAGGCTGAATATAGCAGCGCTTCGAGCAAGAGGGGGAATCGGAGCATATCCTCATGTCTACACAACGCAGTAAACCCCCCTCCTACGCTTGCCCTGATCCGAGACAAGCCGCATCCAGGTACATCCTTATCAAATTCCCAAAGAAATACCATCTGCAACTTTTTAAAAAGTGTGATCGAGTATTTACTGTGCATAGCAAAAGCAAATTCTTCAACATTAACACGGGGGAGGTACGGACCCTACGCTTTACAATCAAACCATCAAACTTAAAGCCAGTATGCTGTGTTTGCAGCCAACCCATCCATTCCTTTCACATAAAAAAGAAGTTTGGGGTACTAATCCTTTTTATGAAAACTCCTAAAATATTTTTAAAAGCTATGCGGGAATTAGCGTGTGCTTTATGATCCAGGAGGATTGGTGCTTACGGGCCTCTTTGTTTTTTCTTTTTGGTACCGTTTGAGTTCAAATCGGATACTATGTGGGGATTTCAATAAAAGTAAAATTGAATCACGTTTCTGTGAAAGTCTTAGCCATTTATATAGATGAGATGGGGAGGGTGGGCACAGAAAAGATTTCTAGTTTGAATGGAGATTAAATGTCACGAAGACTGGAGTTGCCATCTACTGGAGTGTGCAAAGAATGACAACTGACATGCAAAAACCCTGAACTGAAAGCATTCATCACAGTAACACTCTAGGTACATCGTACATTGCTCCACAACTCAAAAAAAAAAAAAAAAAAAAGAAAAGTAAATCTCCAAAGACAAGGAATTCTCCCCTCTCAGCTTTTGAGAAGTCGGAAGATGCACGAGGAGGCTGTGTTAAAACAATCTGATTTCCCTACACCTTTTATCCACATTTAGCAAAGGATTATATTTATCACTTCTCATCAGGACCCAGATAATTCCACTTTCCAGCTTCAAAAGCACAAAACAATGTCAGAATCTGAAAAGGAGAGAGTGGTAAATTCTTCAAATATGAGCATCTAATATCTGCTGCATTTTTAAACCACCACCTTTTAACAAAATGTAATATTATGGAATATCTTCAGTTGAAAAAACTGACAAACGTAACAAAAATCTTAAAAGTTGCTTTTCATCAAAGACAATATTTGCTGTGCAGTTCTAATTATCTGTAATAAGCTCATATGAAAGAGTAAAAGTATTCACTCATGTTTGTAGGGGATCTAAGGTAGAATTTTTACTTCCTACATACAGGTCTTGCAAAAGACCAATTATTTGCACAAGCAAATTAATAAAACCCATGCTTACAACTGGACAGACAGCCAAACCCGACCTCTCCAGGGCAGTTCAGGGGGGAAAAAAAGCAAGAATGTTCTTAAAGTGCTGTGAATTAAATGACACAAAATTAGCAGGAGACATGCTGTTGAGGACAGCTACAGCCTGGCAATTCAGTGTATGTGTAGACACGAGCACAGCATGTCGCACCTCACAAGACCATAACCTAGTTAAAAACTATACACATGCACTGGGATTTTCTGCAAGCAGTTTAATATTTTCTCATATTTAGTGAAGATGTTTCTTAGTCTCTTACTAAATGTAGAGTATGAAGTGACTGGACAGAAGTATCTGACACGTGAACTATGTTATTATGACTAATGGAGCTCATCCATAAAGGGTTATTTCTCTGGAAAATGTCAGATTGAATAATTACTGGAATTAATCCCAAAGGGCTTTAGAAAATTTTCTGCCCAGTTTCTAGTCACATTTTTGTCACATTTTTCTTTTGACTAGAGGGCAATCTTTAATTGCAGTTTTAAGTTAAACAAGTACTGTAAGCAATTCATCAAACATTATGAAAAATGATGTATTTCTCTAACAGTCCTTGAAAGTAGCTAATTCACTTTTTACCCTCATCTCTAGGCAATATAGCAAAATCCAATCAATAAATAAACCGGGTTTGTTCTGCCTCTGAAACAAAAAAGCATACTGGCCCTATTTTTCATGCATCAGGTTAGGTATAGAATATCCTAGAAGTGATATATTGGAATATTACTGGCAATATTATTAAGATAAGTAGGGAACAGATGATAGCATTATTTGGTCTCTTGGATTTCTTAAATCTAATCAGTATTTAATGGATACAACGGTGCCAGCAAATCCAGAAAGTCAGAGAACACATCTCAAAAGACTCGGAGCTGAATGTGTTTCAGGGAAGTATCCCAAGGTCAGCATTACTTTGCAGTGCTGCAGATGCATCCGACAGGCTCCACGGCCCGGCAGTCTGAGGACCAAGAAAAAGCAGCACGTATCAAAGATTTTGGGGTTTTTTGGTTTGTTTGGTTTTGGAGTTGTTTGTTTTTGTTTGTTTTTGTGGTTGTTTTTTTTTTCCAGTAAATGCTTTTATAACTGCTGTCAGGATGATTATCTTTGGGCAGAAGGTAAAGAAGCAAATACCTCCCAACTTCATCCCTCTGGCACTAGGGGAGCTTCTTCCCTCTACATTTTCAATGTCTCCTAACCCTCGTTGCCTGCATGGCCCTCATGGCCATGAAAACAGCTAGAAGTGACTTCTGCTGACCTAGTGTCAGCGCATGGTCCAAGCTCAGCTAGCAAAATGGGCTGCAGAAAGACAACATGACCAAAACTCCGTTGTATAGAATATGTACCTGGGAGCACTGTAATTCACTAATTCTTTTCCAATAATTATTGCCTCGAACACCCAAGCTGTGTTGATTAGTATCATATTCATTAGGCCATAGCAAAAGATAGTCCATGCTGGGCATTATGCAGGGACATAGGAAGAGACAATCCCTGAAATTAAGAGCTGGAAACAGAAAAAATAACCCTAGCCTAGGAAAAACAAGAGCATAGAACAAGAAAAATAGTTATAATTTGAAGAAGCAAAGGGAGGATGAGGACACATAGTACTGCTTCCAAGACTAATTTTTTTTAAGCTAGGTATCTTTAACGCCTCTCTGCTCAGACACGACTAGTTCCATCTTTTTAAGTACAGAAGTGATGCCTGTTAGCCATTCCCATTCCCGTTCTGGCCTCTGTTGGCATATTTGGCAATCACTGTCATACCTTGCTTAATCACCTTTTGTCCCCGACCTGCCGATTCCCCAGATGGGCCCCTGTCGAGCAACATACATGGTGATGTCAGCACAGATTCGGGGCTGGAGGATGATGCTGGGGGGGATCTGGGGGCAACTCCTCTGCCCATCACCCACAGGGCTGGGGGGAGAAGGGGAATCGCTGGGTACAACGTGCCGTGGGACGTGAAGCCTCAGCCAGCATTTATAGACCATGCCAAAGAGGTGCACAGTTCAGGAGTTTCACACCAATGATTTGCCACTTCTTTAGGATTGCTGTTAGGAACATTACTGATGTAATAAGGAAAAATGGTTAATTTTCCAGAGCCATGCATGCAATATACAGCATCCACTTAAATACATAAACACCTTTTCATAGACAAAAATCTCTGAATAATGGGGAAAGAACCACAATATATCTTGAGCCACAGGCATTTCACAGATACTGACCTTTGATTTTGATTTAGAGGCTCTAACTAATAAAGCTTGGCTCTACACCAAATCTGAAGAAGAAAATCAAGCACTCTCTTGTCAAATTATAATTAATTTGCACTACAAAAAAAGAGCAGAAGTAAGCCAAGTGTTCTTTAAAAATGGTCTCTAGAATTCAAAACACACAGTAAAATGTCCTGTAGCTTGAAAAACAGGCTGATCTTTTCCTGTCTTTTCGAGTTGATTACGCATCTCTCCACTCATTTAAAATATAAATTGAGTCTTAAGAAACAATAAGCTTTTCATTTTACATGAATATTAACGATTCTAAATTACAGCAGTGGGAGGGGAAATGTGATCCTGAAGCAAACCTGAAGAAAACCCTACAGCTTTGTTACTATTTGCCCCCCAAATCTGCTGTTATACCTTTAAAAACATGTATAACGTGAGGGTAATTTAAAATCATAGTATTGTATGTATGTTGAGAATGTGGTTTGCATATGCTTCCTATAGTTTTGCAGGTAAATTCAGGATCTTTAAATATGTTATTAGAGTTGACTATATCTTTCTACAAACTTATTGAGAGTAAAGGAGCAACACAGTGTCTTGATTACATTGTACGCTTCTTCCTTTATAAGACATCAACATTCTTTAGCTCAGACACATAAATACTTTGAAATCAAACCAAACAAGAGTCAGGAAAGCACATTTCAAACACTTCCATTGGATCTCACAAAACTAAATAAACTGTTGAGCAAAGCTGGGTTTCTAAGATTACATACACATAAACCATAGACAACCCAGCCCCATCACATGAAACTGTGCAGTATTGGCTCAGAGTTTTTAAGCTGCTTGAAAGAAGAAAGGTCAGGTTATTGCTTTTTTTAGAAGGCATGACTATCTTTTGTTATGCCTTTAAATATGTCCTTTTGAGACTCCTGACCCGTGATTATTGCTCTTAGACATTACATCAGTTGCATATAATACGTAATGAAGCCATAAATATTTCAGGTAGTCAACAAACCGTCTTCCTTAAGTTTGCCAAAATCACAATGACTTCTATCTGAAATGTGGTTCTTCAACCTGGTTTCTGCATTATTACTTCTATGTATGAGCTAATGATTCAGATTCCCTCTAATCTCCCATAAGATGCAGTACACAAACAACTAGGTTTTCAACAAATTTTATCCTGCGTTTTCCCTTCAGATTACGGATATCATCAGAGCAGAAGGATGGAAACATAAAAATCCCGACTTCTCCATCTGCCAAAATATACCAAGAAGCACACATAACTGAGAGTAATACAGTCTGCCAAAGCTCCAATTGCCTGTTTGCTATAGGCACCCTGCTGCGGTCCAACATCTATGTCCTCGGCTACATAATCTAGCTCATATTGTTCAGGTCTTCCGTAAATCCAGGAACCAGGTCTAAGAACATTTTCAATTATATTATTTCCAGGTAACATTATCCAAAAGGAAAGTTTCCCTGTAAAACTCCCTTTGGAGTCAATTCCAATGGTACCCTCTGTTATAGAAGAGAATTCAGTAAGTCTTTATCCAATTTCAAAATCCTAGTTTAGCACCGACTTTACCATCAACCTGTATTTCTTGCAATGATGTATCTACAAAGGCCGGCATAAGGTTTGTTATCTTTTCCGATTGTGATTTAAAATACATTTGGAAAGAAGCAAAAGAAACGGATTAAGAACAACTGATTGTCTAATACTGAGAAGAACAGATTTTCTGCTCTGGGAAAATTTTCCAAGAGCAGTTCATCCATTTGTAAAAAGACTTTCCAGGAGGCTGCCAGGAACAGCTTTTAACTTGTTCATCCTAGCTTTTAATAATTGATTTCATAAATTCCTCTCAATTCTCTCTACTTTCTGCACCGTGAAAGTCTGAAAAGTGTTTACTGCCACTAAAATTATGTCGCTGATAAAAAGGGTGAACTGTTTTGCATCAAGAAGGCTATCCCAACGTAAAAGGAATGAGATTTTTCACAGTCCTAACCAACCCTGCTATTCCGCCGTGTTGTGGTGTATTCATAGTCCACCATCATCCAACCTCTCACAGGCCTGATGAATCTGAGCAAATGCACCAAGATCACCCACCCAACCAACCAACACGAGATGCGATGGCATCAATAGCCATCTTGGGTTAGCTACATCCCTGTAAGAACAGAATCCTTCCAGTAAAAACACAAATAAAAGACCACTTAGCATTATAGTTTATTCAAGAATAATCCTTACAGATGAACTATCAACAGTAGAAGAGGGCAAAGTTGATGTATTCAAGTGTATGGATAAGCTGTGGCCCTCTTCGCTCTTAACCTAATGGGAAATCAATTACATTTGATTCGCTGACACCTCCAGAAGTACTTGGGAAGGTCTTGAAACAAACCTTTCTGGAGTGCCTAGCCTAGCATTTCTGAAGGTGGAACTAATTGATTTCCAATTAAATATGACTACCTAAAACCTTTACAACTGCTAATCACTGCACTTGACACATGTTTCCTCTAAGACCTCCCAAGACATTTTTAGAGCTATAAAGTAGCAAGAGGTCATTGAAAGCCAAGGTTTAGATTTCCACTTTCCCTGTAAACCAAGAGTTCCAACAACCCAATAACTTGACTGTAACACACCAGTCTTTGCTTAACCGGGATGCTACATGATCTTCAGCAATGTGCTGATGAATCACAAATGGATAGTTTTTACTTCTCATTCTTCCATTATACCCGGACATTCGCAAGCAATGACACTGTCTAGAGTTTGACTGCCCATCCAGAAATCCATAGGCAATTTCACAGCTACTTAAGAGAGTCAGTAACTCCTTAGCTTATTCAAGTAGTCTATCAGTAATGAATGGAGGAGACACTTCATCTCCCCACTGATATATTTTCCTAAAAATTGACGTTTCCCTGCTGCATTGACAATTCTGCACATAGGGCTTTATGGAGCTGTACGTGACTGCGGCTGACGATGAGAATGGAGTGACTGTAAAGGGAGAGAAAACTGTTTATCACATTGTCAAAAACAATAAGATGATTTACATAAGAACATCTATTATTTAAAGGTAGTAACAAATCCAATGTGTCTGCTTTGCACTGCAATAATTTAATGGTAGTTATCATTATTACTTTGACATCTTGAATTGCCAGAAGTATTTTAGTCAAAAGCTTGGGTAATATAGTGCATTTTCATATTTACAAAAAGAGACGTGTTACATAGGTGATGGACTTCTTATCAGCTGAAACCCTGAATTCTATATAGAAGGGACAGCCAGCCAAATGCCAGGGATGACCGAGATATGAATACTAGAGCAATAACAGATTTAATTTGCTTTACTTGAAGTCACGCCTTTTTCTTCCCTTTTCTGTTGTTAAATGTTTCCTTTATGCAAAACGCCACGGTTCAGTGCACTTGGAAATTAAAGACTAACTTGTAAGATCAAGGTTTGACTCCGTCCATTCATGAAAGGAAATTAAAATCACCACTAAAAGTCCCACTTTTTATTATACTGACAGAAACCACTCAGAAAATACCAGAAGGAAGAAATACACTCAGTATTTAATATACGGCTTTGTCTTTTTGTATTTGGTTGGTTAATCCATTAAAACACGTGTAGATGCACAGTTAGACATTAGTGGCCAGATTCTGATCTTATTCTCTCTGTCCCAGCCCCTGGATTGCAAACTCAGGCAGTTAAACATCTAGGTACAAACAGTAATGCCATGCAATACAAGGAATTAGTGAGCATGAAAGGATTCTGAGGCTGGCTAAATGATATGTGACATTAATCTGAACACAATATTAAAAATGTGTAGACTAAATACCTTGAAAAATGTTTCCCTTTTTCTGCCCGAACAGTTTTGACAATCACTGCAGGGGGTTGCCAGTGAATTACACTTGTCGTGACTCCAAGAAATAGCTCCCCAGCTAAACTTCCTAAAACTTTACTCGTGTCGTTATTCTGTAACCTACTTTACATTGATTTAGTCAATCTCCCTTAAACACAGAAAAAACTTAGTTTGCGTTTCTTAAAATGTTTTATAATAGCACATTTAATAAAGCTAATTTAAATCTGCTAATTTATAGAGATTTGCCCGAGGCTTTGAAACTTCAGAAAATGTGTAAACTTAACAGTTTGCCTGTGATAACAGCTGAGACAGTGGAAATTAGGCCCTTTGCATTACAATCACGTTCAAAGCAGATTCTTAGTTTTATTGAAAAAAAAAAAAGTATATTTCAAAAATACAGAAGAAAACCAAATTTATGGAAGATATTTCAGATCTAAGACGTATATTCATCCAAGTTTGTCTTTTCTGATCCACGCGCCACAATTCCTGAATGTGCTCACTACTCCGCCTCAACATCACAGCCCCAAACATAGGTAGAGGTCTCTCATTTTAAGGCTACCTGGATTTGTTTTTACAAACAAATTTTGGACGAATAAGAGCAGAGTTTCTCATGCAATAAACCTCTGACAGAGCTGTGAGATAGTGTGCTTGGGGCGTTAATTCTGGGCTCCTAATTCTGGTTGTCAGTCTTCCAGCTGGTGCTATATAGGTTTGGTACTGTCTGCTCTAATTTCTACCTCTGGAAACCAAATGATAATAGATTAGGTGCCAGCGTGGGAAGAGGCAGATTTGTTAGCATCCAGGCTGCATCCCAGGTAATAGCAAGAAGCAGCAGTGAAAAAAAGCGTTCAGCTCTTTACAGGGATGTATCAAAGTGTTTCAGCTCTACTAGAGGAATTCTTCTCTTTATACACAGCATTTACATGGTAACTAAGTGATCATTATCATCAACTGATTTGCAGAAAATGTCAGCTTTCCTGGAAGACATAGTTGAAATATTTAGGGCTGCTGTTGCAGATCTTTCCCCAAATCGTACATGGCAGAGGGCAGCGAGACCTACCCCACGAAGACTTACAGGGTTGCTGTCCTTTAAGGGATACAACCTTATCGCTTTGATCCTTTTTTCAGCATCTGTGAAGTTCAAGTCATCTTTTGAAATTTTCCTTTCTGCTAAAATTGCATCAAAATATTCAGAAATGTAATCCGGAATATAATCTTGGACAAGGTTTTTGGGTTTTTTTAGTCTGTTTTCCTGCTTCAGTGCTCTTTCTCCTGGTTCTGCTATTGCTTTCCCTCCTGCTTTTGTGTACTGAGAAACAGAGCTAAGGTGTACTGCAACCAGTGGACGCTTGCATAAACAGCCTGCTTTGAATAAAACACCATGATCTTGGGAGAGGAGGAACACATTCAGCTTTCCTGCCCAAATGCTAAAACATATAAGAGATTCATGTATTATTAAAGCATCTCATTTTAGCTTTGAGACCACTGAAATGCAAAGGCTGCAAATAGAAGAAAAATGTGAATAAACTTAATTGGCAGCGTAAAACCACATTCATTCCCAGGTTCGGAAACCACAGACAAAGTGGTTTATATTTGTAATTTATTTAAGACTTTTTTTGGCAAATACATTCGTAATGACTCTCCCTCACGCATTTTTATGCACGAGAGCTTAAGTTTTCCAGGACTTCTGTAAAACAACTTCTACTGCATCAAATTACTGCATTCCTTGATCTCTACCAGCACACACGCAGCAGCCAGCCACACTCAGACACAACCAGCAGCGCTAGGATTTCGCAGCTCTCCCGCAGACACTTCAAAAAGAAGATTTTTATTTTTTTTTTAAATTAATACGGTTGTGAAAAAGCAAGAAAATGTAACGGTTGTGCCCTGCCTCCAGCATTTCACAACCGATGTTGGTTTAAAATTAGCACGATCTTCTGCAATACTTGTATTTCCGTGTGAAACTTCTTCATAGAGAATTCAGGCAGAATCGTGAGCTGTCAGCTCTGATCGCATTCACCAGCACACAGGCTTTAGACTCTATTTCATAATAGGAAAAGATGGCCAGCGTTTTCCTGACAGAAGTATCGTGTATTTTCCAGTCAGTAAAAATTACAGAGAGAGCTCATTGTCGGTGCAGTTCCCATAGATAATGAGGACTGCAAATTATCAGGCAAGCATTTTTTTTGGTACATGGAACAAAACCCAGCACAATCTGCAGAACTTATTAACTAATCGGGTTTTAAACCCTTTCTCTGCATGCTGCTGACACGGTCAGAGTAACCTGTACGTTGATCTTATTCCAAAAGCACATTAATCTTTATGCTGCAAGAATTACAGTCGTATGTGCCGTAGCGTACAGTGCAAAAAAAAAAAAGCCTTTAGGAAAGGCATGTGCTGAACACACACAAAATATGCAGGATGGAAAAACACCAAATGTAATTAAAGCTTATATGAACCCAGACATTCCTATTTGCAGAGCTCTGGCTGCATTTCTATGAGAAAGAATGCACAGAATTTCAAATCATGCTCTATTTAGACAATGTCAGAATAAAACCACATTCCCGCCCCCCCCCCCCCCCCCCAACTCCCCCACCCCAAGACTCCAAAAGGCAAATCTCATCATCAGAATTAGAGAGAAAAAGCAATCCAACGATACTGGTTTACATATTCCTTCCCAAACCAAGAAATCAAGTATCTCCCTCTTCCGGCTAATAGCTTATAAATTCAGACTTTAAACAAAAGCAAGGAGAAAAAAAAAGGATCCTAATTCTCAAGCTTCCTACTTAGCACTGCCTCGCTGTTGATGATTTGTGCGGCTGTGTGTGCGTGCGTGTTTGAGAAATGGCGAGATAGGCTTAAAGTATTTTCCATTTCATCAAAGAGCATATATTACTTTCCTGGTTCGCTCAAATGTTGGTTTTATGCCCACCCCTTTTCAATCTGCCCATGTCTGAGATGCACAGTGCAGGCGTACAATCATGAGCAGCTTACGACACTCAGTGAACACTAGGTGCCTCTGCATGCTCTAGCAACATACTGCTCAGCTGAAGGGAAGGGATTCTTGCTGTCTCTCTCTGCTCTAAGCATCACCTAACAAGCAAAGCGAACAAAGAATGGGAAATAAAGCTACCCTTAGCCGGTCAGTGAATGAATGGTAATCTCTCTATGGAGTAAAGGTTGTGCCGGTCAATGGTCGTTGCAAATGATGGACATTAAACAGATTGACAAATCCTGTGGAGTCGTTAGTAAAGAGTTTGGAGTTTTTTTCACGCCACAGTGTTAACTGCAAAGGACAGAGGGAGAAGGAGAAGATCAAGCTCATGTACATAGTTCTGAAACTTGCAGGTCCTAGGAGTCAGCTAAAAAGCTAGCTGGACAAGCCTTTCGCTCTTTGAGCAGAAGCGAAGTGAGACATTGTGAGCTTGCCAGCCTTGCACAAAATTGAAAGGGACTGAATTTGTAGCACAGAGGGGTCTTTTTTAGCTCTGCATATAATTAGTCCAAACACAAAGGAAGCAACTGAATGGAGGTTGTCACTCTCTGGAAAAGGGTGGGTAAGACACTTTTTAATTAAATTCTTTCATGAAGAAAGATTTTTTTTTTCTTTGCTGCAGCATTTAACATGAACAAAATCACTATCATTTTACCTTTGAATGTCTGTGAACTTTAATGCTGCACAGCTCCTGCATGCTGTAAAGTGAAATATTTGCCTCTGTGTTTGTTCCGTTTGCTGTTTTGCTTTGGTTTTCTGGCTTTGTTTTGGTTTTTTTTTTCCTTTTTTTTTTTTTTCTTTAAATAAAATATGATGTAGAATTTGAAAAGATTCAATGGACATTCTCAAGCATATTTGGAAATATTCTTGCTAATGGATTTCCTTCTTATTGGTCTCTGTTTAAACTGGCTGCTGAGGAAGCCCCCGGGGTTGATATTGTGTACGCTGGGTATCTTTTCTAAAATGCTTCCAGCCGTGAATAGTGGGTGTCCACAGCTATGTCGGTGTGAGGGCAGGCTTTTGTACTGTGAATCACTGAATCTTACAGAGATGCCTCGCAACCTGTCGGGCATGATGGGCTTGTCTCTGCGGTACAACAGCCTTTCAGAGCTGCATGATGGACAGTTCACAGGGTTAATGCAGCTCACGTGGCTCTATCTGGATCACAATCACATTTGCTCAGTGGAGGGGAATGCCTTTCAAAAATTGCGGCGAGTTAAAGAGCTCACCCTGAGTTCCAACAAAATAACCCAACTGCCCAACACCACTTTCCGACCCATGCCAAACTTGCGCAGTGTGGATTTATCATACAACAACCTACAGTCTTTGGAGCCTGACCTGTTTCACGGGCTGAGAAAACTGACAACTTTGCACATGCGGTCGAACGCCATCAAGTTCGTGCCAGTGAGAATTTTTCAGGACTGTCGCAGCCTGAAGTTTCTAGACATAGGATACAATCAGTTAAAGAGCCTGGCTCGAAACTCTTTTGCAGGCTTGTTCAAACTCACTGAGCTGCACCTCGAGCACAATGACTTGGTGAAGGTGAATTTAGCCCATTTTCCCAGGCTCATCTCCCTGCACTCCCTCTGCTTGCGAAGGAATAAAGTTACCATCGTAGTAAACACTTTGGACTGGATATGGCAACTTGAAAAAATGGATCTCTCCGGCAACGAAATAGAATACATCGAACCTCATGTTTTCGAAAGCGTACCTCACCTCAAATCCCTGCAGCTGGACTCCAACCGGCTGACCTACATCGACTCCCGAGTCCTCGACTCCTGGAAGTCCCTCACTAGCATCAGCCTTTCTGCAAACGCCTGGGATTGCAGCCGTAACGTTTGCGCCCTGGCCTCCTGGCTGAGCAACTTCAAGGGTCGCTACGACAGCAATCTGCTCTGTGCCACCCCCGAGTACGCACAGGGCGAGGATGTTTTGGACGCGGTGTACGCTTTTCACTTGTGTGAAGACGCGGCAGACCCAACGAGCGTTAACACCCTCTCCCCGGTAACGAACAGCAGCGACCAACCGTTCAGCTACGGCTCTGCCACCGCCACGTACGACGTGCAGGACAGCGAAGGGGACCCAACGACATACGCCATCACCGTGACCATGCCCGGCGAGAACTCGGAGAACGCCGTCCAGATTCACAAGGTGGTGACGGGGACCATGGCACTGATTTTTTCCTTCCTCATCGTGGTTTTAGTGTTGTACGTCTCCTGGAAGTGCTTTCCAGCCAGCTTAAGACAACTAAGACAGTGCTTTGTAACACAGCGCAGAAAGCAGAAGCAAAAACAGACCATGCATCAAATGGCTGCCATGTCAGCCCAGGAGTATTACGTTGATTACAAACCCAACCACATTGAGGGAGCCCTGGTGATCATTAATGAGTACGGATCTTGTTCCTGTCACCAGCAGCCAGCGAGGGAATGCGAGGTGTGATTTTCCTTGGGGGATTTAAACAGTGTGCAACCAAATAACAGCGTGCAGGCAGACAGTGGCACAGGGGGGGTTGCTGTGCTTTGCTGGTGATTTCTGACGTGCTCCTCTGCCGAAATTGTTACGAGGGGCTGCCTAAGAGACTTAATATTTTAGCTTTATCGTGTCTTAAGAAATCTTCAGGACAGTCAATCTTAAGATTTCATATGCTAATACTCCCTTTGAAGATCTGTCAATATTCAGGAATCTGAGAGTGTAAAAAGGTACCAATTATTGATCTTTTGTAAACTAAGAAAACTGTTTAAAATAAAAAAAATAGCATTTACAGTTTTTACAGACTGGTGTACATTACATGAATTGTTCCCTGTATACAAAATGCAACAGTTTAACCTCTTTTTCTCTTCATACTGAGTGTTGAAATGAAAGTCTAGGAGCAAAGAAGCCACGTAAAATTGCAAGCTTAAAATTAACCAGATGGCTTCACACTGTAATTAGTACACATTCACTTACATCATGTTACTGAAGCTATGGAGCATGACACTGGAATTATATTTTTGTTAATGTGCTACCTGTAACTGGATGTCAGTACAACAAGGAGCCAGTGAACCTCAGAAAGGCTAAAGTTTTGACTGTGGGACAGGATTTCTGAGGATTTTTAAGTACAGCTCACTTGTTAGTTCCTGTAAGATCCATAAAACACTGCATCGTAACCCCTGAAAGTATTTTGTATCAGATCTGACCATACTGCAAAGTCTCACTAAAGAGAAAAAAACAACAAGCAACAAAGCCCAAACAACTGATACACTGCCAAAAGAGTGCCCGTCATCATCTTCTTTAAAGCCAAAAAGAGAAAAGAAAAAAAATCTAAATTTAAGGGCTTTTACTAGCGCTTCCCACTTTTAGGCTTGTTTTGAGATAAGCTACGAGCAAAGAAACCCTTGCTTTGTGCACTGTGGTGCCATGGTGAATGGAGAAGAGCAAAAGCTATTCGGTTCTCAGTGGTGAAAGCTGTGTGTGTTTCAG
The DNA here is from genome assembly GCF_963921805.1 of Phalacrocorax carbo. Lineage (NCBI taxonomy): Eukaryota > Metazoa > Chordata > Aves > Suliformes > Phalacrocoracidae > Phalacrocorax > Phalacrocorax carbo. The sequence goes on along the minus strand of NC_087516.1, from coordinate 4,734,178 downwards.
GAGTAAAACCTCGGCTGTAACACTGTCAGAGTAAGAGAGTTGTTAGAGCACACTTCTGGGTCCTGTACTAAACTGCTAGCAAAGCCTGTCTCGTGTCCCTCACTTTCACCACCAGCCTTCACTAACAAAAAAACCCTGCTAAAATCTCTGCAGAGGCTGAAAGTATACGAACCCTCCTTACTAATGACTGATAAATGGAACTGATGGATATAAGCAGTGATTTTAAAATGTAGAATCACACAGCTGTTCTATTTGACTGCCCTTAAATAAAGGCTTCCTTTCCTTGTATTTTGGATTTCTCATTCCAGTATGTGAACAACCCACTGAATGATCTTTTCAACAACTCCTCTCATACTAATGAAGATGAGGTAGTTTTATAACACCAGGCAGAGCATCTTCAAATTGTCTTCATACAGCGTTACATGCTACTGAAATGTTACGGATAATGATTGGGTAACATTTCAATGCTCTGTACATATTCCTCTCTCCTTAGGTTACCACCAATAGAGGAAAAATTCAGAAATCTAACGTACGTTTTAGTTTAATGCAGGCTTTTTCTATTTTATAGCATCAAAGTGCCACCTACCCTTAAAAGGCTACAGCAGACTTACAAAGCACAGAATAAACCAATTCTTTTCCTGCACAGCAGGTTTTAGCCATTAATTTTAAACAGAAAGAGTGAATTCTACTTTTTTTTTTCTGACTGATATTATTTTTAAGGAGTCAGAACTTATTTTCCTCTATATTTGGTACATCTCAACCTGTTTAATATTAAATATGATGATAGCCTCCTAACCAAAATTTGTATTTAGTGAGGCTATAATGTAATCTGTGAGAGCAATGAGAGTAGGTATTGGGAGAGGACTTTTTTCATAAGAAATGTAATGACAAGCAACTGCTTTTGCATTAAAGTGACTGAAAACTCACCCACAGCTTTGAAACAGGCTGGCACTGTTAAAACTAGGCTTTTCTCTCTTTAAACAAATGCACGTTTCTGTTTCTATGCCTCAAACTCACAAGGGCCTGATCCACCCTGAAACTCCCAAGTGACCTGAGGGGTTGAGTGTCCATGTATGAACCCAGCAGGGAGGGCAGAGAGTAGGTAAGGACCCCCTGGTCTCTTTGGGTGCCTGATGGTATTTTAAGAGAGAATACTTTACACCATGCTAACTGAGGGCCAGACTACCTGTATTTTCTCCATTAAACCCTTCTCTGAAATCAAATCAATAGGGAATTTAACTGTGAAAAATTGTCTCTCTAACTTTGGGCTATGTTATATGTTCCTCAGATCAACATGCAGCACTGCAGCCAGAAGGACTGGTTACAGCTAGTTGTGAGGAAGGTTCCAAAAGCAACCAAGATTGTTAAACTATTGTCTGCGTATGGTAAAAAGAAATAGATGAATTAGCTTTATTAGTCACCCCCTGTTGCTATAAGGAAACGTATTAGTTCAGTCATGGTTTTGCCCCTGTAAATCTGATGCAAGACTGATACTGACAAACGATCATCCCGTGGTTGTATTTCTATGTATTTTTAGCATATTTGTGGGTTGTATTTTAAGCACACTAGTGATTGCACCCCTCTGGAATTATTCCTGCTGTTTATTGGTGTTAGCAACCTCAAGCTACGTTTGCAAAGACATGAGCAATTCCGCCTTTGGAATTTATTCACCTCTGTGCTTCATGCATCTTGCATTGACGGCTCAAGTAAACTGAAGAGAACATTTTCCTTTAAAGGTGCAGTGATTTCCTAAGTGAGAGCTGATTTCAGTATTGCCTGTTGCCATTTCTCCTGAAGAGAGGTAATGACCACCAGTGACTCGCCACCCTTAGCAGGATGATGGATGGAGCCTCCATATAGAGCACAGCACTTATTAAACTTCAGAAAATGATATATTTCAAAATCTTAATGCAGAAATCTTTTCTAAGGGTAATATCTTCTAAAGACAACCTCCTAATTACCTCCAGAGGAGATCTGGAGATCTGGATACCTTGTGAGCACCTACTGTTGGAGAGAGGGCTGTCACTGCTGTTACGTGGCTTGAAGGTACTCCACAGGGTGCCCACATCTAGTCTGAAAGTTTACATCAAAAATATATGGATTGTAAAGAAATAAAGGAGCGAGTATTTAATTTCAATCCAGCCTTTGCAAAGCCAGTTATTCATCCTGCTCCAGGCTGCTTGCATTGGTACATACGAGAGTTATTATATTTGTACTGCATTTACAGCAACTGCAGGGACAAATTTTCCCTTCCTTCCAAATTTCACGTTCACCAACTGTCCAGAGATATGTCATTCCCTCTCTTTTGATGGCCTTATTCTGGCTAATGAAATGGCTCAAAAAAAGAAGAAAAAAAAAAAAGGAAGAAGAAAAAAAAAAATGCTTTGGGAGTTAGTTGTGGCAGTTTGCTGCTCAGGGGATGCTTGGGGAATACTGAAGGAATAAAAATATTCTAAATATTCCCCTTTTAACGTTCCACTTAATAAGACTAATCTCCCTTTTACAATTAGGTAATTAACATTATTTTCTTTTTATTTAAGTGTCTTCTAGCATACGAGGCAGGGTGAAAGGCAAGCAAAAGAACTACCTTTTCTGAGGATGGTTAACACTACCAGTGTTACAGACCTCTAATATGCAATCTCTTGCTGCTAACATCAATACACACTCACAGTGCACCCAGTGATGAAGGAACTGTTGCTGTGTATGCTTTGAATGTATATAAGGGATGATTTATTTTCCTTTCTGTCTTTTTTCCTTCCTTTCTGTACTACTTTAAAAAAAAAAAGTGATATGAAACCACAGAATCAATGCTAATGTACCACATTCTGTTTCTGGCCTGAATATATAAAATACAAAGAAAATCTGTGTTAAAGATGCAAATTCCCTCCTTTACCATGCTGTCTGAGTGCTGCAGGGGGTTAGACCGAGGGGGTGATCTGTTCCTCCATGTTGCACAGCAATAGCTCGATGCTCTGTACCAGTCTGAAGATGCAGCCCCACGCCTGGTTCATAGCTGCCTCGCATACGTGTACCAGAGAAAGATCATTAATGATACCTAAGGTTATTTTTGTATGCTTTAATATATTCTGTATGTTTTTATGGCTAAGGCATTGAGGGACACTTGAAATGAGTCTATTTGATCATTTTTCTTTGGTTCTGATAAAAAGCCCCTCCTTTGCTTTTGAGATGGACTAAATTTGTTTCTTGTATGTGTCTCATTCTGCATTAATAGCAAAAGAACGCTCTGAATACCCCTCCCCTTCCCCCCAGCTTCTCCAATGGTATTCAGAATGGCAAATCAGCAGAAGTATTTAAATAGGAAGCTTATTTCTAGTGCTATAATAATAATAACAGTAATAACAATAAGAGAAATGAAGAAGAGACAAAAGATGAGAGAAAAGGCTGGAGTGACGACAACTAAATCAGGTTGTTGCTGGCTCCCTTTGCCTTTGCTTTTTTCAAGGTGGGAAGTCTAAGGGACTAGCGCAGATGGAAAACCAAGACTGAAGGTGGGTAGAGAAAGCAGTTTTAAGAACTGAGCAAGCAGGGATGAAACAGCCTCTGGCAAGGAGGGTACAACACTAAATAGCTCCATTGAGCAAGAAAGAGAAGTGGAAAGGGTGAAGGGACAGGACGAAAGGGAGGACAAGAACCGGTGAGAAGGCGAGGAGACCACTGCGCGCACAGGGAAAATGGGATTTTTCAGTGCCTTCACGTCCCACGTTAAGACCGTGGCAAGGACAACAGCAGAGATTTAAGAAAGATACCCAGCATCTCTCTCTGCCTCTCTCTTTCTCCCTGTCTTTTCAAACTCTCAGTCACACACACACACTCTCACAGAAGCGCAGACGGACAGGCTTGCCCAAACACTCACGCACGCCACCCCGGCGTTTCCTCTGCCACCTCCCTGTTCCCGGGGAGCACAATGTCCCCCTCATCCATCGTTTTGTTTGCTGAACTCCAGCACTGTGCCTCTTCCACTCATGCTTTTTGGCCGGACTTCTTAGCTACCCTTGTCACAGTTCACCACAGACTTTCTAGAAAATCAGACTTTTATACCCAAAATATCTATTTTTTCCCCCATCCCTTAATAAACCCTCATCTAGAGAGATGGGTGATCTTGAGCGATAGCAGAGTCTCCTGCTAATTATATCCACACTCATTCTCCCTCACATTCAGCTTTCGTATTCACAGCTATTATGACAAACTAATCTGAGATATTTTTGCTGTGTTCCCTTCATCATCATGCACCAAGGTTATACTTTTCCTCGACCTGCTCAATCCAGTCTAATATTAACAAATTGAGCATTTATATGGGCTCCTTTCCAAGCATGAAGTTGATTAGGAATTTAGGAAATGCTGGTGATTTAAAGATTAACCTTTCATATAATTACTGACATAAGCCAGAGCTATTAAGGTGTTAGAAACAACTATTCTCAGTGTATTCTATGTAAAAAAAAAAATCACATATAGAGCCATAAATGCGACTTTCCATACCAGCCATTTTTTTTTTCATTTTTTTTTTAACAGCAGAAAAACCTGGTGAAAGGAAAGGAGTAAGTGCAGTCTACCTCTAAGTTACGTAGAGGAAAGCAAGGCTACAAAAATATTACAGAAACCAAGCAACAATCTTCTGCTGGCAAGACACAGCCTGTAATTGGGTGGGTGGCTGTGAAGATCCGAGATGAATGCTGCAGAGCACTGTAATTTTACTGCAGTGTGTCTGCTTTAAAGTGAACATATTTGCAATGAAATCTGTTTTTTCCGTGAGAACAAGGCAATTGTTTTTGTTATAAAGATAACGTCGCTTGTTGGCATTCAGACACAATTATTTAGCCTTTAAACCAATTACTGTTCTTATTCCCTTTTGCTGGGGTGATAGTTTGGTGAGACAAGTCAAATGTAACAGGCTGCACTGAAAGGAGTTTGAGTTCAAAGCACCCAGATTTGCATTACAAGAGAAGAAATTAAGTTTAAAAGAAACATCGGCTTTTCACCTTTTCCTCCACTTCTCTCTTCACTAAAATCCAAATATGTACATCACTTATAGAAATTAGAGATAATTGGCAGTGGCTAAAGGATAATACTCAGTGCGCCTGTGCTCGGCAAACAGCACCTACTGTTCTGCTAAGGCACTTTTTATTTTAAACCCTTTTTCTGCTCTCATGTTCTCCACATCCTCACCAGACACGGTAACTACTGCCAGGAAGATGTCTTTCAACACGGGTGCTATGGGAACACGACCAATTCGGTTCCATTTCTGAGCTAACGGAGACTAAATCCAAGATTGCAAAGGTAATAGGTAAGTATAAATATCTGCTTCATCACTGAATTACCATTTTTAGCACAGCAGATTCCTCTGGCTGACATGGTTACACACTAAGCCTGGTCATTCATTTATGATGAACTTGTGGGCTTTTTCAAGACGTACCTGTCTCCTAATAACAAACCAGAGCACGACACCGGGGAGAGGACTAAAAATTGTATTTTCAGTGAAATTTGAGATAAAAAAAAAATATGCATGAGCATATCAAATTGATTTAAGGGCTTATCCAATGAAAGCGATGCAGCTTATACGTACCAAATCTCTCTGAGGCAGCACACCTCTGTACCCTAGTGGTTACAGTAAGGTATGAGCAAACATCCTCCTAAGAGCTGGGGGACTCAAACGGAAAACAGATTTCTGAATATTTTTTTTAAATATATACTTTCCCTCTAATATTTATCCCTTCTCACCCACTCTCCCATTTTTCGTTCCCAGAACCTCACAGACAGAGTGAATCAAAAGCATGGGGAGGGAAGGGGGGAAACCCTGAATATCCCAAACTAAACTGCAAGAACAATCCACAGCTATTGAATTCCAGCGTTTTTCGTTCTTTTAACAACTGCCAGCCCTTTGCAACACATCTGCTATCAACCCTCTTCGCAAGATGAGAGGTAAAGTGTGCTCCCAGGAGTAAACCTGAATCTGTCTCTGTAGTTCAGCGCCTCTGCTGACAGTCTGGCTTGCTAAGAGAACCTGGTAAATATTAAAGAATGTTAATAATAATGAGATAAACCATCTAGGGATTCCTCCCCCCCTTCTTTATAAACTTGTCTCCTCACTAAATTTTATCTTGACAGAAAATTTACTCCGCTGATCCAGATTATTTCCCAAAGCAATTTTTACAACAGCAAATAGAAATTTGTGGCTGCTGCTAAAAGGTTTGCAATCCCCATGCTAAAGAGGCCACCACATGTCAAATGTTTACCTTAATTTCATGTAAATGTCTCTCCATATTGGACATTCCGTATGTCTTTACCGGCCTGTGCAGCTGCCTCCATCTTCACGAGCCTTCCCCTTGTGCCATAACTACCTTCACAAACAGCCCAGGACCCAGCGCTACTGTCAGAGCAAATTCCCAAACAACAACTGGATGTAATGAATTTATTATGTAATTGCTGTAGTCTAATAAACTAAATGCGAATCCTATGGCCGGAAAGACAAAGAAATAATGGAAACAATAAATGAGTAGAAGAAATGCATGTGACGTACTCTCTATGGGGAAAAAAACTCCACAAACCAGAAAACACTGCGCGGGACGATGCTTAAGCTTGCAGAAGGCGGAGGGCATTGAGCATCAACTGCAAGAAGGTGAATTACATGGGATAGAGAAAATCACTGCTAAGAAATAAAGGGGAAAATTGAAAAGGGGACAGTGCCCATAGCAGATTAATCACAAACAGAATTAGGTGCTAACCAACACGGGAGAAACTCGTCAGGGGATAACAAAGCAGCGCGGTGATATTTGACGACAAAATGAGTATATGCAAACGTGTATTTGCAGGGGGGGGAAACAGCACCCCATGAAGTCCCATGAATCTGAACCCTGAGCTTATTGCTCTGTCACGATGGGCTTTTTGGTACATTTTTAAGAAGCTTAACTATTTAATTGCTGGTATGCACAGAGCTGGACCCTTGGAGATTGTGCATTTGCTTTATGGAAAATATGCTAATCTAGGAGTTGTTTTTTCGATGGGTGGCACTTCTAGCCTGCAGTAAACCCTATTGCACTGGGTTTGTGTATGTATTTCCCCGATTCCAGCAGCTGTCAGGGATTACATTAAGTTATTCTAAGATGGTGGAATGAAGATCTTCCCAAAAAGTTCCCCTAAGTAGGTTTATGAAATTACACTGTGTAACTTTCAGAAAAAGGGGAGTTGACAACCTTTCTCTTTTCCCCCCTCGTTGTTTTCCCATTATGCAGAATAACCTAGCCCCAATCTGTCATTTTTCATTAGCAAAGGAGTCAAGCTATGGCTGTTAATGATTACTCTTAATGGGGATTTGATGAATAAGTCCTGGAAAATCAAACCTGAAACAAACACTAAAATCTATCTCAGATCTCTTGTTTCCAGGTAATAGAGATGTTAGCAATTGGGAAATAAAAGTGAGAGTGTTTAAAGCAAACTAGGGCATTTAAAACAACAAATCAGTAGGTCCAAATAGTGTTTATCAAGAAATTTAAAAAAAAAACAACCAAAGAAAACAGGTTAAAAATGAAGTGGAGGAGCTGGTAAAGAAAAAGCAGATTTCTAGTAAAAGTAGCTGTTGCATGAAAACCTGAATAACTAAAATACGCTGCAGTTCCCCTAATGTAGAGCTGGTTAGAGATGATCATAATGGACTGGTAAATCTTACCTCAGTAGCTGTTAAGTTTGTTTCAAGATCTGTTAAGGTCTGTAATACCACACAATAGGGATAAACTGACTGGTCGTCTGTGGAGTAACATCGTGCTTCTGTAATAACCTGTGGTCCTGAACTACCATAATAATATTAAACAAGTGGCAAATACAAAAAAGACAATTTTGTATTTGGACTTTAAAAGAGCTTTTGACAAAACACCTTTAAAAGATATGCAGTTTCTCATAAATAAGACCAGCTCTATGGTCATAAAAAACTCGTTAGGCACCCAAAAATGCAGCAGCCTTTTACTCACTACAGTGAAAAAAGGAGTGCATTATGGTCCCAAGGCTAGGGCTGCTGAATCATCCGGGGAAATATATCATCAGGAATTATATGGCATTTTTCAAATGACAGATTATTTATATCATAAAAATAATGAAATCCATGAGGATGTGTAAAGGGACTTCCAAAAGCTGGAAATTATATAAGCTTTGATGGATGAAATTCTGAATTGTCAGATAGAAAGCAAAAGACAAGATATAAGGAAAACTGTTCAGCCATGCCTCGGTGATGTAAGTTATACGCAGTAACTGGACAACTACCTTTCTGGATATTGCATCGAATAGCTCTGCTCTGTGTGGAGCAAAAAGGAAAAGAGGAATAACATCTACAATGCACACATAACAGCCCAGCTTTCCAGAAATTAAATAGCTTGATATAAATCACTGCTGTGCCTTCAGGCAGAAACCAGTCCCCAGCTCTGGTAAGCATAAGGTAGGAAAGGATATAACTGCTAGATAAGGCTACTGACAAGTAAAAGGATGAATGAGTCGGGAAAGTTGGTAGGTAAGGAGGGAGGCAAAGAAACCGGACCTACTGCTGCGGCGCGACAGCAAAACGCGAACCCATTCCCCCTCTAGCGGCCAGTCCTCGCAGGGCTTCGGCAGCGATGAAACCTCCAGGGGGAAAGGCAACACCCTGGCAACTGGTTTTTAAAACAAGCACCCACCCCCCCCTTTTTTTATTCCTCTCACAATTTTACGTCGCTTCACTTTATATTATTATTATTTTCTGTTCCTCATTAAGCTGCCTGTAGCGTTCCTTTGTTGTTTCTCGCCGTTACCTAGTGCAGAAGCTGTTTTACAGTAGAGGTATTTCTTTTTTTCTTTGTGATATGCTTGTACGTACCTGTGAGAAGATAATATGCAGTGTGACAGGGGCCTATGCACACTCTAGCATCAGAAATAATCATAAATTAAAAAATAAGCTTTGTAACTCATTGGACAAGGGCATCACTGATGCAAAAGATGGGCATCAAAAAAAGGAACAGTCATACAGAAAAGGAAACGATGAATTAATTGTGGACGTAGACCCCTAAAACCTTTTGGATTTAAAAAAGGTGCTTTCTTAGGAACAGCATCTGGGACAAGGCACACCATGTGGTGGAAATGATCCTTTTAATTTCCTAGTAATGGAGCAGTCGCTGAATTTCAGTGTTCCCAACCCGCACAGCTACCGTCACCCGGAGAAACTGAGGCCAGCCGAGCCTTACACAGCCAGTCACTCCTTCCGTCTTCTGTAGGACGTTTGCTAAAACTGGAAGAATCCCCATTTTTACTAATTCCTCTGCATAAGGTAACATAACAGACCATTTTCTGTCCCTATCTTTTAAGAATCCTACCCCAGAACATTTTGTGGTCCGAAGGAGCTGAGATGCTAAGCCGGGTGCACTGAGGGGGGCTGCTGAGGACTGAAAGGGAGCTGCGCTCTGTTTCCCCTTGAGATAACATCAAACTCTTCGTTAGGGCTGAGCAGCGAGCAGAAGTGAACGTCCTCTGGTTGCACTTTCAGGGAGCCTTCTACATCCTCAGGCTGATAAACTCCGGTACAACAGGCTGTGGTTACAGGGCAGATGCGAAGCAGCAAGGGATTAAGTTTTCCTCACATAAAACCCTTCCATCACTTCAGTTTCCTCAGTCTCTGCTTCAAATGCCACCCTGACTAGTGGTTTTTTTAGAGATAGGTTAATTTGTGTATCAGACAGACAAACTAAGTAACCCTTTCTACAAGTGATTTGCTAAGAAATTGCCCAAGAATGTGTTTCTAATTAGGGCTTGTACCACGCTCTGCACTCTCGTACGCATTCTCACAACTAAAGCAAGGTTACTGCCCTTCCATAGGTTATTCTGAAAGTACCTGTTACCCATCTAAGACCGTGCCTTGCTCTGTCTGGTGGCGGCTTTTGGCAAAGACCGAATTCTAGTTTAGATGGAGTTCAGAGCTAGCACTTTTATGTTAATTTTGGTACGTTGCTCTTAATTTGTTCAACTGAAACTAAGGAATTGCACCACAAACAAGGCACAGTTTGACTTCTCATGTCTTAAATTTAAAAAATGAACCCATTTCCAATGTGTCTTAATAACTTTACCTAATTGAAAATATTTAGAAAACAGATTATTCACGATTCTCATATAATAATGTAAGCAGTTTGCTCTTCCAGCATAAAATTAATTCATTATTATCCAGAGTCAGAGCAAGTCTGTCCCTTACTGATGCAATTTCAGACAACACTTGTATTCATAATGCTCATTGTCGAGACAGTTTCATGAATAAAAGTATAAGGAACTGTACAGCCAGAAAAAAAAAAGGCACTTGAGTGCTATGGGGATGGGTGCAAGTAGGAGAAGCTTGCAGGGAAACCGAAAGAAAATTGATCCTCTGCTCAATAAGGAAAGAAGACTGATCCACTAAGGCCATCCATTTCCCACCAATACTTAGAGAGAGGCACATACATATTTCTGGCAATTACAGAAGGGATTGCAAGTGAGTGACCTACAGCATTTGGCTGAGCGCCTCATACTCGGTGGGAGTGTTTTACCTGTTGATTAAGTGCAATACTATCCTTACTTTCATACGGGAAGGAAATGCATATTTTCAAACATAGAACTTATTCTTCTCAACCGTACTTTGTCAAATAATAAATATGCTTTTTCCTACATTTCTCCTCACAGTAGCCAAAAGGCAAACCCTGATTTTTAGCTGAAGAGCTGTAAGTTTCTACAAATTGAAGAAAGGGGGCCTCTTTAGAATGACAGCCTAGAGTAATCTGTGATTTCCCTTGAACATTATTACCGGGGTAAATTAAGTGTCAGGTTCCAGACTAATTCGTCACTTATTAATTAACAGTATCAATGATTCCTTTTTCATTACAGATAACACATTTTGCAGACTACCAGGGGGGGTCGGTCTCTGCTCCCAAGTCACCAGTGATAGGACGAGAGGGAACGGCCTCAGGCTGCGTCAGGGGAGGTTTAGGTTGGAGATGAGGGAAAATGCCTTCCCTGCCAGAGCGGTCAGGCCCTGGCACAGGCTGCCCAGAGAGGTGGGGGAGTCACCGTCCCTGGGGGGTTCAAACACCGTGCAGACGTGGCACTTGGGGACATGGTTTAGGAGGCCTGGGGGTGTTGGGTTGGCGGTTGGACTTGATGGTCCTAGAGGTCTTTTCCAACCTTGATGATTCTATGATTCAATGAAATCAGCCTTGCCCAGCTCCAGCTTTACAATATATACATACATATGACCAATTTCTTTTGTTCAACTTCTGCATGATGTGTAACTCCTTAATAACTGTTTATAACCAGCAGTAAACACTTAGTTGGAGCAATTCCTTTTCCTTCTTAAATGGTGTATCTATTTGCTCCTACTTCAGAAGTTTTACCTAACCTATAGCTAACCTTGTATGAGTTTGTTTTCCCATTCCAGGAGTTAAAACGAGAAAGTTTCTTTATATTTCAAATATAATTTGCTAAGTCTCTTATGTGTGTATTCTGTGCTTCCAGAGGATTAAAGAAAAAAATTTATCGCCAAAAGAATAGGAAAATAGATTTGCAGATGTAGCAATCTTGTAAAACCCAGAGTTCAGAAAAACATTTGCGCTCCCATCAAGAAGGAAAAATCATTTCTCAAATTGCCCCAAGTCTCAGCCTACAGAGATTAAAAGGACAATGATGAAACTCCTACGTGTCTCCTTTCAACTGCATATAACAACAGACCAGATTCAGTTCCATTCCTGTGCTTATGCTCTCAGGATTATTTCATGCCTGTCTCTTGGTTCCTATATTCGTCGATGTTAGGCATTTCTTGCAAGATGGACACAAGTTATTTTATTCAGAGGTGTGAAAAAAAAAACACCCAAAACTGATGCATTAGTCAGGTTTCCATCACTACAAAGTAAAGCATCAATTGGGATTAAAACTCTGGAAATCACATTTTTTGAAACTCTTGCCAACTACATAATTATGCCCCAAATGGTTTTGCGCCAGGTGGTTTGGCTAACAGATGGAATGGTATATTTGTTCACTCTTCATAAACCAAGCTCCATTCCAAAAACTGTGAGCCAGAAGTATCTAAATTATTGATTGACAGTTACATACACCTAATAATTAATTAAACTCTAGCTACAAATTGCAGTGAGTCCTGTGAGCACTTAAGAAAAAAAAGTCATATAGAAAATGTGCGTTAGTGTCTTTACAGTAATGTTTTTAAGTTGTGGCAATTAAAAATAATGGTATGCAATGATGCGCTACAGACAAAAGAGCTTTGGTATGAAGCATCTTAAAAATGTTTAAAGCAGGATATGATACATAACATTAAAAACTGATTATTTTTCACCATCCCAAACTTCACCGAATGCTTACTAAAACCAACTGGGAGTTGTGACCAGACCTACAAATGTAGTCAGGTTCAGAAGACTTTTCCCAGACAACGTATATACTATATAATCGACACTAACGCACTGGAGGGAGAAATTAAGCTGAGATTAAACCACAAGATAGCCGTTGCTTTCTACATCCTGAATTAGGAGTTATCTAAGGCTCACGTATTTCTTGCCTGCAAATCCCAGACGGAAATACGGACACCTTTGTCGCCTAGTGTACGGCCAGCGAGTCCATTTCATCTGGATGTGTCAAAATGGTTGCGTATGTGCTCAAGCAGTAATGAAGGCAAAGACAGTAAATCCAGTGTGGTCTGAAGGTGTTGGCCTTCCAGCACACATGCAGATTAATTGTGCTGAGGATGCACGGCAGACATTTCAGATTGATGAATGGCACATGCCATCAGTCATTTTCAAGCTGGAAACAGGCTGCATTTTCTGTTCCTGGGCAGACCAGCTGGGCCACAAAGGTGCAAGAAGTCTACAGCGGAGCTGACCCTGTCCCATTAAACATTTCCCTAAACGTCTGCAGACATCACTGGTTTTCCAGCCCATGCAATGGCCCTCATCAAAATCCCATGAAGCCGAGGGTAAGAATGGATACATTTCCCACCCAACCCCCCACCATGGGAAAATAGTAATTAATTTAAAAAACAGAAAATGAGAAAAGCTTTTTGTCATAGTATATTAATATCCCTATGTCTGCTATCACAAAGCTGTGCCAGAAACACTGATTTAATAGGCACTGCAAAGCAATTACCATGCAAATAATATTAGGCAGCAATTTATTATTTTTTTAGTAAAGTCCTTGTTTTGGCTAGCAGACCACAGCAACAGATTCCAATAAAACTGGGTAATTGAAAGAAATTTCAAGTGTCTAAATAGCTGTGACACCAAACATATGAAGCAACAGTTCTCAGACTGGCCTGTTGGTCTGCTTGCGATTTCAAGTACGGACAACCTGGGGAGCCAACAGAGGAACAACTCAGACAGCTCTCTTTCTGAGAGCGTTGAAGCAATGGGAGGGAAAGATGTTCAGGAAAGCTCTTTTTTACTAGTGATATTAGCGAGGAGAATAATGTCGAGGGTTTTAAGCCACTTAGGAAATAGCACTCCTGCAATAACGCCTTCCTTTGCCCCTGGTCTTCGTAAGAAACTTTTTATTTGGAGTAAGAAAGTCTATCATTTTAAGTAACATATATTCATCTATTTATGGCACAGGATTGGAAACTTGCTTAGATTCACTGAAGTGCTAAGCTCTACGTTCAGCTTTACAAGTTGCCCGGCAATCTTCTTGTCCTGGATTGGAGTTAAATCACTTTACGGAAATCACTGAATTTCCCTACTCTTCATTTCACTACCAGAAAATGAACTAAGTTGCTCACCTCACGCCAGAGTGCTGTGACACTCACTGTGAACAGTTATTCTACAGTGAATAGTCAAAATACGACGGCTCTTGTTCACCATGGTTTTGTCGAATCAAATTAGTGAAGTAACAGACTTGATTTTGTGTTACCTCTGCAATTGAAGATGAGTTAATTAAGATTCAGCTTCCAGATACCAATGCAGGAGACAATATTTCTTCTGATTCCCCTGTTGTAGGATGCTGATTATATAGCATGTAAAAATACAGTATAAAAACACGTATCTTCCCTATGTTTTCCCTGATGCTTTGAAATTCAGATGCTTCTTTTAATTCACAGTCTAAATACTACAAAATCTAGAAATATATTTCCGCGTATCTTATGAGGAGAAAAAGAAAAACAACACTAGCGTGTGTCCTAAAACTTCCAAATATTTTGGGGAGCAACAAAAGAAAACTACTCTCTAGTTAAACTGATGAATATACAAATATTGACATTGTTGTGCTCAAGATCAAGTACAAATTGAATCTGTGATTTCATTTATGGAAATAGGTAAGCTGGGAAATGCAATTACTATCTATAAATCATTTTGCTATAACCTTCTACTTCAATATCCTTAAATAGCAAAATGCAAGTGAAGCTATTTTAGTTAAAGCTTGAACAAAATAAATCCTTGTGGCAACACTCATCTGTCAGGGGATTTGATGTTCTCCAAAGTACTTGTTGGTATTAAGCAAGCAATCTCTCACTTCTAACAGACTTTCTTATTGATATGTATGAGCTAAGTAGTTTATTATTTATAGTTAAGTGTGAAGTGATATGTCAAAGAAAAACACAAAATTAAGGAAACTGCATATTACAAGATCTAACATATTTAATTCTCGTACAAACCAACTACTGACAGTTGTGCGCTTGGAGACGCAATAATGTGGCTAACAATTAAATGATACCTCCTAGGAAATCTGGGATGAGAAATTACACCATGGTCAAGTCTGTCATCCCTGGAAGGACCTATGAAGATCATCATATATGCACCCACTTTTAAGCAGGCCGAGGAGAAGCCAGAAAGATCACTGGAAAGCTAGTAAAAATGCCAATAGTAAAACAGATAAACAATTTTTGCACAAAATTTTCAGACTCTTTGAGATGGTTGGTGAAAACCTCATCAAATTTCCAGCACTCAGATCACTACAGGACTTTATCAAGAAGCAGGGTAACGCTAACGGGCAGATCCTATGCTGTGTAACAGGCGCTTATGCACAAGCTCAGTGCCTTTTACAGAATCTGTCTTAATATAAGTGAATCAAATTAAATGTGCATAAAGCACATGCCTTTCTTGAAAGAAATAGCCGTTGTCTTAATTTGTTTATATATCTAATAATCTTATTTGAACCTTATCTTAGGAGAATACCTTTGCTGGTATGATAATTGAATTAATGCTCCAGTATTTCGCAATCGAAATCTGCCTCATTTCCTCAAGAGTTCTTCAGGCAGAATGGCAGCTGATGTGACAAAATCAGGCAGGAACACATTTGGCATTTGCCACCAACCTATATCAAGATACATAGTCTTGACTCTCTAGGTTTGCCAAGGAGTAGGAGTATTCGCAGGCAAAGATCCCAGTTTTAGACACAAGATTTTAAATACAATATTGGTGGTTAATAAAGCACTGTCTATACCTGAATTTAATGCACAATGTCAAACCTTGTATGTATTTTCAGAATTTGGTGGATCATACTGCTGGACTGATTCTGTCACTGTGATTTCAGACGTGATATTTTTTGGTATAACCCAAACCTAGGGCCGTTGATGAGAAGCTGCCATTAGTGTTGCTGTTTCCATCTAATGTGATCTGTAGGACATCCACCTATCCAAACACGGATCAAGTGCTGTGTTTTCCCAGGGAATGGACGTGCCATTAACATCTGAAATCGCAGTGTTGGTAGGTGCATTGATGACACTCCTCGCCACAGGAGCCTTGTAGGAAGCCAAGCGAATTGTCCATAATGGGAGTTCAATTGCGTCTTCCTATTTGGTGTAGGTTTTCACAGCCAACAGGTTATTCCTAGACCTGTCCTGAGAAGTTGGTACCTCAGCTCAGTTAATTTCAAAGTCTGATTTTATCACGGGCATTTAAAAGATTGACAATTACAGCAGTATCACGGAGAAACCAGAACCTCTTTGGTTGCTTTTTCCCTTCGCCTCTCTGGTGGGAGTACGCCTCACTTCTACAGATGGGAGCTTTGCATTGCTGCTGCTGATTAAACTGGAGCACGCCTGGATGGATCCGGAGAAAGATTTTTTTTTTCTTAGACACATCACTCCACCAAGGGCTTGGTTAAAGCTCATACCGGTCTTTAATTCTCACGTATCAACAGAGTGCTCCATAATAACCTTGTTATTGTCACGCTTCACTGTCAGTGGCTGCCTTGGTTAGACAGTGCTTGACAGCTAAAAAAATATAAACATGGTCAATTAGACCATTCTTTTAGAACTCTGTGAAAGAGGCTGGTTGTAGTCTAAAGAGATTTAAAAGATATTTTATTGGGGCCATCAAAGAAGCAAACAATAGGACAACTTTTTGCTGCTTTACTTCTGCCATGTTAACTAAAAGCCTTGATTCTCAGATCACAGGTAGTCTGGTTAATCCAGAAGGTTTCCACTTCTCCAGTGATGTTACAGGCTTCATTTTGCTGGAAGTTTCTGCTAAATTTGTGTATTCAGCTGGCTGGCTTCAGATTTTTCAAAGATGAGCAAAGTTTCTCCAGAATGATGCTGGCAAGGGAGTATCAGCTCATCCCAGAGATCTGGAGGATTCTTGGGATCTTGGAAGCCACGGCTGTGGACACAACATTTCCTCACACAGGTACAAAATGCACGGACTCCTATTTTGGAGCCGAGGAGGAACCGTCTCCAAGCCACACAAGGACACAGATGTCCCACCAGAGAGGACAGCAGCTTGCTGAAAGTGACTTTGAACAGCTAGTTCCAGAAGCAGCCGTAATTTCGGCAGCAAACTCCATTAAAGTAACAGAAATCACCTCCAGCAAGGTCCTTTATCTCTGACTGATTGTGTAATACAAGTTTCCCCATCACGGCTCAGGAATCGTTGCACTCTAAATTCACACCCTACTTCAGAGTAATTTCTTCAAGAAGGTAAGTAATGTTGTTTGAAAATATAGATTTGCTTAATGTCAGAAAAGAAAAAGGAATTCCTTGTAAGAAGGTACTGCCACCGGCATATCAAATGGCTGAATTAAGACTAATGGAATACTTCCAGTTTAGGCTGGTCTAAACAGCCAGTGGAATAGCATCAGATGATATTCACAGGATAAGAAACTCTATTCTAGGCAAAAGTGGCTCTGAAGAAACACAAGGTTTTCAAATCTTTTGTAAGGGAAACTGTTCAATCGTCCTCCATGTCTACGCAGGGTAAGAGAAGAAGTAATCAGCTCAGTTTGCAACAAAAGAGATTTGGGTTACATATTAGAAAGCATTTTCTAACTGTAAATACAGTGCAGCACAGGAGATGAAATAACTTCTATTTGTGCCCAGAATTTTGGCATTTTAATCATTTATTGCAACTGAACTGTATTAGGACTCTTCCAAATAACTGTCCGTATGATATTGCTTTTTAGGTACAACAAAAACACTTCATGTTGTACTTTGCAAACTAAGATCTTCTCCACTTCTGTCACCTCATCAATTTTCTTAATTTAAACCTGTCTAAATGCAGAAATATTTAAGTGAAATATACACGTAGAAGCATGTGTATGCCTCAGTTTTTGACAGCATGCAAACCGACAGGCAATGAAATCATGAAACTGGATTAAGGTAATTGTCAGGGAACAACTAGCCTTTACCTTAAAGCTAGCGTGTAGGAATCCATACACCTGGATTGGTACATTTATCTGCACCGTTTTTAACTGCAAAACTACTGAGTGGCCATCAACCTTCAATCAGATACGCAGGGTTTCGTCTAAAAGGTGGTATCACTCGCACAAGCACAAACTCACACCTTTCACTGTAAATGCATCTACATCTACTAGTACGATACAGATTTTTTTGGTTTTAGATATTCAGGATAGACTTAACACCACTTATCTTCAGGTTAATGGAAATTCCTGTTGACTTGACAGCACAGGCAGACCGCTGCTTAGTGATTTTGAAAATAAAGTGCAAGTCTGAGACAGAAACAAGGACATATGATGTTAGTCTTATTCTATTTGCTTATTTGATGCATAAGATAAAGGCAGAGCAGGACAGAATTATAAATCCCTGGGTTTATTTTATTAAGCAACCAGTTTATAAATTGGACTAGTTTTGATCCCTGCATTTTTCATTTGCTTTTTGTTCCAAGATATTTTTTTTTTCTTTGCAGTAGTTTAAAGAAGAAAGACTGCCAGGAGAAAGAATGGGTATCATTAACACAGATTTTTCATATTCAGAACAGGACTAAAATTTTAACAATTCCAGATGGGTCTGAAAACAGGGATATGGTACAATTTAATTCAAGGATGTCTTTATACTTCCATTTTCTAAAATATTGTATACAAGTGTATTAAATATTGTTATTTAGCTGCTAAAATTATAGAAAAATAATTGAAAGCATTTTAAGAAGCTGTTTCGCTCACTTGCCTGCAACAAGGCGAAATCAGTTGTATCATTCCTGACAAATGTTAGGCTATTATCGAAACCCTCCCCTGAGAAGGATTTTGCAGCATCCTCAGGTAATATTCTTCTGTGCTGAACTCCTATTACTGCTAATACATTTTCCTTAATTCTAATCTGAGCCTTCCCTGATGCAATGTTATTCCAGAACTATTTCTCCTGTCCAGCTGGAAAATGAAACCCGTTTATTCAGCTCCGCTTCACAGCAGCATTTTACATAGTTCAGGACCTAGAGGAAAATGGTAGCAATTTTCCCTTCTCCAGACGAAACACCACCAGTTCACTCAATCTTCTCTCATCAGCCATATTTTTCTAGGTCTTTAATCATTATTTTTACTTTCCTTTTCAATCAGGCTTCATATCCCTTGCAGTCTGTACCCCAAATGGACACAGTACTGCAGCAAAGGTCTCACAAATGCAGCTGCGTAATATATCGCGCTTATACCTGGCTGGCCTAGGAACAGCTTATCTTGTACTGTAACTCACCTACACCCTTTCCTACAGAATCTCTGCTTCCTTAATTAGCTGCTTCTTTTTAGATGATGTGTATTTTGTTAGGTAAAGGTATTTAGGGATGATAAGTGGAAGCTCTAGAAAACATACTTAAGGATTGCGCTTTCTTATGCACAAATACTGAAACTATGCATACCCATGCCTACAAATAATTTTAAAAACCCCCTATTTATTTTTCACTACGGTCTGTGTTTTGTTTCATTAATATCTCAGTTGCATTCATAAAGTTCAGCCCTCTCAATACTGTGTATACACCAAACTACATTCCTTTAAGGAACAACTTTTCTTTTAATGAAGCAGCTCATTTGCCTAAATTGACCGCGCAACAATTCTTGCACAAGCAGGGTTGTTAATTTATCTATCTATTAATTTATCTATTTCAGCCAGGCACTTAACCATATCCTTAACCAGAGACATACTTTATAGTGACCTAAAACTGGGAATAAGCCAGTCATTCAATATAAAGTAATAAATCCTTCCTCTCATAAACTGCAGTCTGGGAATACATTGTGTCAGAAAGGACTTTTAAAAATTATTTTAAGACGACAATTTTGTTTCAGAAAATCATTTAGCCATTGCAACGATGATACATTGGACAAGACACCACTAGTATTATTTTTTAAAGTATATTGAGAATTTCTTTTGCCGTATGAAGGCAGGGGTTTCATTTTCTTATCCCTTCCAGAGAATGGCAGCTCTCCTGACAGCACTGCAGTGCTTCTTCTGGATGTGACCCAAGTAAGCTGACATTTGAGAGACATTACAGAGCCGAGAGGAACTATATTAATTATTACGAAAAGTCAAAGCTGTCTTCAGAATATCTCAAACAACATCATGTATTTCAGTATTGTGTAAAACATGTTGGGGTTAAATTACACCCCAAATATTATTTTAAGGTCTGATCTTTGCTGTACATCCATTTTTAATTAAACAAAATAAAGCACACGTTAGGAATAACGCTTTCATGAGAATACAAATATTCAGAGGGGAGATGTGAGTCTGTTTAACTGGTGACTATGCTAAAGCGCTTTAATGCCCTGATGCAAAGCCTACTGAAACAAGTGGAAAGACTTCACGTATTAATCAGGCCAGGACCAGCCTCAATGGTCACATACTCACAAAGGCACCTCATACAAACTTCTGGTTTTTGTCACAAATTCTCTGCGTTCTCGAACCCCCGCATTGAAATAGCCATGTGCACACAAATCTGCCCTTTTCTCTGCCTCCGAGGCTAATGACTTTGGGCTGTTCACCATTTTATGTGTCTTCCCATTTAAAAAAAAAACTTTAATTTCGCCACATTTTTCTTGGCTGAATTGTTTTTCACCCCTGCGTGTCTGTTTTTCACACCTGGCACCAGCATCTCTTCCTCGATTCTCTCTCATCTCCGACTTTTTCCTCTTCCACATTATTACCAGCAAGAACATCTTCACACGGGCTCTCAGGAAAGAGTTTCTCACTATGCATCTCCCTTGGCTACAGACCTGATTTTTAAAATCAATTTCTCATATCTAGCCACATCTCAATTTTTCCATTTTTCTCTACTACACATCTTCTTCTTTCTTCTCCCTTTGCTAATCTGATGCATACATTTCCTGCAAACCCATCACCTCCTCAAGGCTCACTGTTACTCAATGCGTATATTAATCCAGAACGACTTCCAAATACATCAACTTTCTAAGTACAGCTGTGTTATCAGTTTTTCAGGCATTTGATCCAGTTTCTATTTGGGTTCTAATCTCTTCGGGACATACTTTGTGTCTTCATTTGCATTCTGCACATAACTTTTGATACATTATTTTTTAAAAAGTGGGATTTTTTTGTTGCCACTTGTGGCTTTAGCATTAAAGCTATATCACAGCTAGTAATTGGAAAAGTCCAGTGTTTAAAAAGTTTTTATTTTGTCCTAATTCAGGCAAAAATTGACTTCATCTTAATGAAATCCCTGACTAAATCCAGACTGATGAAATACTTAGATCTGTGAACACTGGAAGTTTTCCATTACGTAAATGAATCCAGAGTATTAATCTAGAGACACGTTATGAATGAGAATACTTATATATATAATTTAATGCTAAAAACTATCGGATTGGATATACTTTTTTTGTACACGTGTGTACGAGTAACCATAGCCTGGTACTTCCTGAGTTTTACTGCTTTTTCATTACAGTTACTCCTACAAATGATTACTGTGTGGAAGCAGACAGAAATGTTGATAACCACACATTAGAGATTTTATTTTGTGTATTCAGGACTAAATATATTTTTAATGAACATTAGTTTTTTAACTACCTCATTTTCAGACTTCAGAGCAAGGAGTGCCAATTCCGAATTCAACCAATTTTTTGGGGGGTTGCATGAGTCATTTGTATAAACTGTTCTTATGTTTCCCATAGACACTCCAAGACTGTTAAAAGCTGCAGTTCATCTCTTAGCTCCAATGCAACCACCAGCTGAATTAATGAATTCACAACCTGGCCTTGATAAGTTACTATGTGGTTTAGCACAGGCATGGTAAGTATCATATCCAATTTCTCCCCACCACCTCTCTCTCTACATGTATAAGTGGATATTTAAGCTTATTTATACTATACATATACACAAAGAGGGAGATGGAGAGATATATAATGTTGTTATATATATTCATGCATGACTGTTCCAGCCATGCTATTCACTATTAGTCATGATAATCTTGAAGAATCTTTTGAATTACTTGTGTTGCGTTTACAACAATTTAGTATTATCAAGGAGTTAATATTTACCAGCTTTCTTTGGAGCTCTTAGAATCAATTTTACCAACAAAGCTCAAAGTCTGACCACCCTGTTAAAGAGAGCAAGCTTTTGGCAGAAAGAGGCTCTGTTACAAGGATAGAGTCAATACTACCTTTAGTCCCTCACTACTTACCCAATTTTATTTAACTGATGCTATTTTTTTTTGCCTTTTCCAAGCATATAACCTTAGTGAAGGCCTACTAGTGATTACTAGTTGAAATTTGGCAACGGTCCCAAAGAGATTTGCAGTGTTATCAGATACTAATCCTGCTGCTAAAAACAAGCATCCACTCCTGTACCGGGATCTTCATATGGCTTTGCTAAAACATTTTTCTTTCTGATTTGTCAGCAGCCAAACTAACAAGACTTCAGTGACAAATGATCTACTTAACCCTCCAGAAACGAATCCCAACTTGTTTTTTAGGACAGTTTTCATTTTTAGGTTG
Source organism: Phalacrocorax carbo (assembly GCF_963921805.1). Taxonomy (NCBI): domain Eukaryota; kingdom Metazoa; phylum Chordata; class Aves; order Suliformes; family Phalacrocoracidae; genus Phalacrocorax; species Phalacrocorax carbo. The sequence continues at coordinate 4,712,032 of NC_087516.1, read as the reverse complement.
GAAAGATCAGACAAAGACACATTACCTTTCAAGGAAAGTGATGATGCGACCACGTTTGGAAAAGAATCTCATTCCACCTGAGTGTTTTTCTTGTTTTGTTTGATTGCTTTTGGGGAAGGAAGGAGATATATGCAGAATCTAATAAAAATCTGATCTACAATGGCGAGATTGTCCTAAATTTCTGAGAAGCTATTTCCCTAATTCAGTAGGACAAACAAATTGTTTATGCTTTTAACTTTAACAGGTACAGCCTGGGATAACCACATATCTCTACAGATTTTAAGCGTCATTAATGAGTTGACACAATGACAAAGTCACAGGGGATAGATGTAGGCGAGACCTTTGGAGGTGATTTAGTGTTTCCCTTTCTCCTTGGACACTGCTTCACAACCTTACGCCAGCTGGAGGATTTTTTTGTTTCTTAGTCTCAGACTTCTAAACAAAGTGAGTTGGCTTCAGTTACTAGGTTTATATTCAAAGAAAGGCAGAGAAAAAGACTTGGTAAAGACTTACTTGGTAAGAGATGTCTTTCTCTAACGAAGACTTGACAAAAGCAGTTAATTTTCATAGATGCATAAAAAATGAACCAGGAGATACCTGCAAAGTCATCTAGTCCATATACAACTCTCAGAGAAGGCAACAATATGTTCTTACTAACTTTAGTATAAAGTGTATTAATTCCATTACCAGGAAATTATATATCATATTATATAAGTAAGCTAGTCAAGGGACCAGTTTTATTCATTATGTTTACTGAGCCTGGAGTAATTCCGTATTCGTCCTGACCTTCTTAATGAAGACATTGTTGATCAGCCTTAATCCTTCTTGGATTCCACTCATTCTTCTCACCAAGTTACACACCACTGGAACTAACAGTTGCATAATCAGCTTCAACAATTTATCTTTTTTTTTTTCATATCCATACTTTTCAAACACCTACATACATATCACATCCTCCTTAGCTGCTCTAGATCCAATGTTTTAACTAATTCTTCATGACAGGATGTCAATGTCAAGTATTATTGAGCCTTAAACACTCAGGGGTTGCCAAATGTAATATTCAAGCATCTTCCCAACCATTATATAGCAAACTGTTGAGAGCTGATTGTAGGGAGGGCTTGATTCAGCTGCACGTACCTACATAGAATAGCTTTTTAACCTCTTTATTCTGTAAGGTCTGTTTCTGCTTCTTTGTTCTGAAGGGTGCAACAGTCCGTTGGAGTAAGGGCTTATAGGAAAATTATGTTCCATTTCCATCACTGGAGCAGAAGAGGCTATGAAGCCAAGGCGCAGCAAAGAAGCTCTTGACAAATACCGCGGGGCCTACTCTCCTCTTCCTTCACAAACATGATGTAAATGATATGATGGTGCAGTTCCGAGGCATTTTTCATGGGCTCTTGAAAAATAAATATGAAACTTAAAATTGTCTTTAAATTTTGAATTAAATGTACTTTAGCAAGCACTGTTAGGGTGGATGATTCATAAATGCACGCTATTACAGGACCAGGAAACCAAATTTGTGAAAATACAGCAGATGTATTTTTAAAATTGCTGTAATATATCACCAAACCATTTTTATATACACATCTTAAGAAAATGATAACAAAAAACCAAGCCAGGCCACACAAGTGGAAATCTGGCATAATTATTACTCTTTTGACAACTGTGAAACTACTATGCTCAATTAGTAATTCAGCTGAGTTGATGACAGATTTCTCTTTGTCCTCATTGATTTCTGAGCTCATCTTGTCAACTTTTTCCCCCTTCCCACATTATTTACACAAGTTGAGGCAGTTTTTTCTCTCAGAACAAATGGCAACATTTCAAGAGACACTATCAAATTGTGTAAATCCATAACTGGCTTCTGAAATTAAACAGATTTGGTCTGGATGCTATAGCTCAAGACCTATAACACTAGGGCACAATCAAAAAGCAAAACTAACACAGCTCCATATGATGAGAGTCCAAATGTCTCAAAGGACTTTACCTTTTTTTCTCTTTTTCTCACGCCAAAGACAGTGCCTCTTACCATGAGTAACTTCACAAGGACTCTTCATTAGGACCTAGTAGATCATGACAGGTATGAAAAGAAAATCTGAATCCAAAAATCCAGTCTTTCATGATACGTAGGCTTTTGGTTTTTAGTTTGGGTTTGTGGTTTTCGGGTTTTTCTGGGTTTTTTTTGGTGGGGTTTTTTTTGTGTTTGGGTTTTTTTTTCCAGATGGAACCTGATAGTTTATTTCTATTCTATTTAACTAAAAGGATTTTTATGAAAAGCAAATGAGTGGTTGGATCGTTAATTAATACCTGGTACTGAGCATAAGTGTAATAAAATGAATCTAAAATGAATAAAATAAAATCTATTATATGGTCAATATCAATCCAAAGAAGAGCAGTGTTCAGTAAGTATCTGTATTTAGAAAATGTCCGCTGATAATTAAATATTTCACATCCCACAGTAATAAGGAAGATATGAAACAGGAACTCCAATGGAAGTTGGAAATTCAAATCAGCATGTTTAACTGATTGGCATTAGAGAGTCTTAAAAGAGCCAGTCAGTGCTCTGGGACATAAGGGGAACAGGTATAAAAAGAAGAGTGGCCCTACAAAACAGACTTGAAAAGTTGAACCAAACAAAGCGGGAAAGGGGAATTCTGTAACACAGTTAGTTTCAGACTGGATTTTTTAGAACTTTACTTTTTAGGCAGTGAAATCTCCCTGAATGACTGAACTGCTTTCCAAACTTTTCAAAATCCTAGCATTTAACTTCTCGAAATAAAACATATCACCCAGTTCTTCTTGTCTGTCCTTCCATTATCTCCTACAACTTATATAATCTTTTTGACCTCGCACCTTCAATATGAAGGATAAGAGTTGGAAGACAGTGTAGACACGTAATTACGGTACTTTTATTAGTAGATGGTGTATGTCCTTGTATGAAGTTGGGAAATGATAGCAGGTAAAAGTGCCTTCCTGATTCTTTTGATTAGCTGAATAATCAAGCTGTTGTTTCTTTGAATGACCTTTCCTGTTATGATATAGCTTATTATCAGCTCCCCTACATTGCCTGTCCTCTAAATACTGTTCCCTCGATTGTAATTTCTTTCTTAACTCTGGAGAACACATTTTCTCCTTTACTCTTCTACTGAAATCGTCAGCATCTCCTACAATGCCTACTCTTAGACCTATTAGATCAAGATAATCGAATGCTTGTCTCTTATTTAAATGATACTATTTAAAGTCTCATTTTAATATCAGTCTTACTTCATACTACGTAAAATAGACCCAAGCTTGCATAACCCTGTCAGTATATGGAATTTCGTCAGAAATACCAGGGTCGGCTAATGCTTTCAATTCACTTGTTAAGCATCGTATTACTGCACTTAGCCTGAAATACATACGGGAATTTGTTGATTGTATTCAGACGTCAAGCTCTACAAAAACCCTGTAAGGAGGATATTGTGTATGAATTTCTTGGCTACATGGTCCAGTAACAGTGGCATGGAAAAGTCCAGTGTCTTTAAAAAACACTACTTGCAAGAACGAGGTTATTTAATATGAATAACTACTGGAGGGCCAGGTCCATCATTTGTACGTGATTCTTTTCGCTCTCCGTCCTACAGAGACAATTTAGTTTACCTGTCTCAAACTCTGGAAGAAAGTAAAAAAGTGTAAATAGTTTTTGTTGATGTAATTTACGGAGCTAGTTTAGAAAAAAACCACATAATGTCAGCAAAGGGAACTATTTTTATCACAGTATATTGTTTAACAACCCTTCACGGTCATCAAATTTAGTGCACCTATAAAATGCAAGGCAGCTGCAGAGGATGAACCAGCAGTTTAAAAATACTAAGAGCGAAAAATTATCCAATTCCCCATCCCGCTGAACCACTGATATTGTTAGTTCTGCACAGAGGTGAAGAGACGTGTATATAGAGTATTTACAAAAAGTTGCCAGAGTTTTAAAATTGCACAATTTTAGGAAGCAATTTAAGCTATTATTAGAATTAGGAGAGTGAGTGACTGTCCAGAGTCACAAGCTGAGTTAACGTCCGCAGAAGTACTTTCTTTCGACTTAAGCAGTGAAGTTCTTATAAGCCTGAGGTAGGATTAACACCACTGAAGTGCACAGAAGTATGTTGGTGTCAAGCCGAATGCAGATCAGATCTAGAGGGCCAAATTCGCACTTAATGTGAGCTGCTGAATTTCATTAACTTCTGAGGAGCTGTGCTAATTTCCATCACAGTAATACAGACACCAGATGAATAACTGAAAACCGTTATACGGCCCAATCCCCCATAAATCAATACTGTATAAAAATAATATTGTGGGGTTTTTGATCTTGGTTTTGCTTTGATCTGCATCCTAACGACATGTGTAACAATTAATAATTGTGCTCACTCTCCAATTTACTGGGGAAAAAAAGGAATTGCTTGAAAAAGCCTTGCTTTTTTTTTTTTTTTCTCTGCCTGTTTCACTAGCTTTCATCTAGCCTCCAAGTATTTGGCTCCGTGTTACCTACTCTTGTCTTTCAGCTTCCATTTCTGCTGGTGTCAAGCCCACATCCGTTCTTTCCCCCACTGAAATCTCCGTCACCCGTTCTGCCTTTCAACATCCCTACCTGCTCCTCTCCCCATCGCTCTTTCAAGATTTCATCTCTCCTCTTGGAGTCAAAGATACAGCTCGAAGATTCAGGCAGCAAAATACTGCTGTGAAAAGCTAGCTAAAATCCTAAGGAAAAATCACAGCAAGGAGTTGGAAGCCTGTTCCAAGGAGCAATGAAGGAGAACCTTGCCACATCTGGCTGAAAACTTCCAGGCCAGCACTGGGTATGGCATCAGGGCAGTGACCGTATTAATGCTTAGCTGAGTAGTATTTAGCTTGGAAATCCGCTGTGTGTTGTAGCCAATAAATATTTGCTTAAATTGTGTGTATACTGCTTGCGGAGTCCCCCTGTACACAACAAAAGATGCCCAAACGGAAGCGGTGCAGAGAGGAAGGGATACGTAGGCAGCCAACTAGGATTTTCCTCATCTTGGCAGGGCTAAATTTTCCTAATGGTTCTATTGATAGAGCTGGTGACCCATGATCTCATGTCACTGCAAGGATAATCCAATCCCAGCCAAAATCCCACCATTCCAGAGAAAAATCGCAGCTGTTGTCAACATTTTGCAGCAGCTTGGTAAGTACTTACTGTATGTATGCAGCCTAACAATTCAATTTTATTTTATGAATGCTATTTTATCTTCTATTTTGTGCTGAAACCTTCAAAGGAGTAACAAACATCCCTGCATCGACCACACCACTGGACGTGGAGAACAATACGAGTCTGTAAGGCAGCTGATTTTTCATTCAGATGGAAACAGCATGGCACAAATAGCCGGCCTCTACCCCAAAAAACCAGTCCTGCCAGGTTGCTTTTTAGTCCTTCACTTAGAGGTGGATAAGCTGGTCTGCTTTCCCTGCTTATTTGGGAGTCGTTTTCAGCTAACGTTCCCTTATTGCAAGGACCCAGGAAGAATTTTTAATAGTCTGTTGTGCTTGCAGCTTTTGGTCTTTCCCTAATGAACTGAAATTTCTTAGAGGCTGTTCAAAAGCACTTCTTTGAGTAGGTGGCCTATGAATTCTCCTCCTGTGGATAATTTTCAACTCAGCCAAAAGATAGTGGTTTGCGTTGTGGAGGTTTTGTTTGTTGGGTTTTGTTTCTTTTTTTTTTCTTAATTTTTTGGGATAATAATTGAGGATAGATTAGAATCAGGGAAAAAAAAAAAGGCCAGCAGAAGAAGTAAAGGAATATCTTGGTTCCTAAATGACCTGCCAGAGCCTGATTTTGCTGGTTTTCATATAGAAATCGAATGCTAGTTAGTCATATACTCCACTTTTTTTCTTTTTCTTTTTTTTTTTTTGAAAAGCATATCAAAGTGACAAAACCTATTTAAATCTGACAAAAATACAGCAGACATAAAGCGCTATTGTACAACTGCGTACAGCTAACTCTTCTCCTCACATCTTACCTTTGGCTGCACGTGGGATTTCTACATAGTGGTTCTTGTTGCTGCTGCCTTTCAGAGGCCTTAGTTGTCTCTTTTCCCATTTTGTAAAGAGAAATTTGTTTTCAGCTCTGAGGGTCACTCTAAGATCAAAAAGCCATTGTTGATGATAATCAAAAGGCTGAAGGATTTTGTGTATGTGGATCTTTGACTTCAAAACACCCCCATAAAAATCAGTGCAGAAGAAACAGCGTAGAATTTCACTGGAATTTCTCAGGTAATTAGTCTGGACAACCTTGGCCAGCTGCAGTATAGATACAGTGTTAATCAGAAATATTACCAATTAATAAGTGCCAAATTTACACATACATAAGCTTAGGTCTCAATCCCTGAATTATGAAGTCATCCAGATCTTTCAGAAACATTGCATTTCTCCCTGTCTTCCATGCCACAAGACAAGGAGGTCTTTGCTGCTAAGGAAAGGTTTTCCATATTCATCAAAATATTGCAGTTAAAAGTACATATCAACAAGTGGACACAACAAATGAAGAAAAATACCCTAGCATGAGGATTGGAATATCTGACATTTGAGATGAAACCTGGTCTATTTAGGAAAGGGTCGATATAAGATTGTAGCTGATGTTAGAATGGGATGGATTTGTGTAAATCAGGGAGCCCTTTCCTGCTCCTTACAGACTAATCCTGGCGTCCTGTAATGGGTTAAAGACAAATATTTTATACAAGCATATAATCATATGCTTACCAATACTGCAGAGGCGCAGCAAATGCTTTCCGTGACACTGCAGTCCAGTGCCTGCTACAGTCCTCTTTCCCTGCGCTCGTAACTTCTGCAAACCTTCACACTCCTCATGTTTGTTTTTGTCAAAAAGATATTTCTACCTCTTTGTACAGAATAAACAGTTCCAAGGAAAACATGAAAACCAGAGACAACACAACATGAAAACAAACGCAGAAAAGGAGCAGGCAGCAGCTCAGCGCTCGCAGCTGGCACCAGCCTGCGTGTGAGAGCCAGCAGGGGACACAACGCGACAGTCCTGCGAACGCGGCGGCCTTCGCTTTGAAGATAAATTGAAATCGTGACTGTGAGGGAAAAGGTGGCTCCTTCACATTTTTGCAGTGCTTTGAAATATTCTGTAGGCTCAAAGCTTTCCTGACCTCATTTCAGAGTTAGGCCTGCAAAGCCATGTGCAGGGAATACCCATCAGAAATCCCAACAAATGAAGTACTTTACTTCACTCATTAAAATGGGAAAGATGGTTATGGCATAAAACCACTGTTTTCAGATCACTCACTAGCCTCGTTATTTACTTTTTCTAGACACGTCCATGATACTCTGTCTCTCGAGCTAACAGGTGACAACAGAGCTCGTCTGGGAAGATAAACTGATCTACAGACACACGTTTTTCCCATGCTAATCTTCTCCCTCAAAAAGGCCCATAAACAACAGCGCCGAGAACTCCTACATAAATCACACAACTCAATAACTTTCCCACCTGCGTATTTTTCTAATGTCCTCTTAAAAGATGCTGCGATCTTCCCCAACAGAAAAATGAAGTTCTTTGCCTCTGTAAAGGATTTGCAAACAGAAAATAAACACCGTAGACAGCCTAATGTCAGTGTTTGGGATTGTTGGTGTTTTCTTTTTTTAATGAGAGAACTCTGATTCATCAGTATTTGACAATTTAGTCAAGACTTTCCTTCACTCTCCTGAATGCACTCTCTGGAGGGAGGAAGACAGACATAAAATCATTCAGACAGACAACGGGCAGAATAAATAATCCCTCTTTATGTAAACCAATGCATCTTTAATTGCGTACACAAACCGAAAGCTGCAATGGGAGACACTAATTCCACACTCTCATGGTCCTGGTAATTGTTTTGATTGCCAGGCTCAAACTCCTGTATCAATTCTGATACAGCAAAGTCTGCATATCCCACGCCCCTCGGTTATTCTGTGCTACAAGAGGAGTATGCGTCTGTGTTTCAAAATGCCTTTTGCATCCCATAAGAAAGCTTCATGGCATAAGAAATGCCTTTTTACCTTCATGTTTAGCAATTTGTTCTCGTATGTAGACACACAAACACCCACGCCTCTCTATATACACACAGATAAAACAACGAAGGCACCAGGCAAATGAAAAGCATAACTGAAAACCACAAAGAGCAACGTATCAAATGATGATTTGATTAAAAAATATTATTTTCATTATTAGAAATAACATTCGATTAATATTCATTTAAGCCTAAATAACTGCAACGCTTAATTATTAGATTAATCAGGCACCAAGCTCTCCTTGGATCCTTTCAATAAACTATTTCAGACCATCAGGGCTGAGATCTCTCCTGGCTGAGATGTTGGGACAGCAAATCATGCAGAGAGTTGGGCTTTTCTGCTCCTGTATTCTTTCCTCAAAGCTGAAAATATACATTTGGGGAGGATGGGGAGAAGAGCACAGTGGGAGGAAATTCTGGGAAAAGCAGACTAGAGAACTGTGCAAGTACAATATGATACAGGAAGGAATAAAAATTCCTTTTTTCTTTATTTTTCTTCTTGTAAGGTGTATGCGTTTTGCAATCTAGACATTTTATCGTTAAAAACAAACTTTAAAAGGAAAAGCTTTCAGATGGTACCTGAACTGAGATTCTGTGTAACCAAAACAAAAATCTGATTTAATTGATTTAAGAGACTCTTAACGGTCCTCCAACCTACATATCTCTTTTCCATTTAACTCTGCTTGGTGCCAGGTACTAAAGGGATTATGGTTTTGCACCTGTTAGAAATAATTGATTTAGGATGAGCAAAAGTCTATTTCTAAGCATAGCAGCGATAACCAGATGTGGATAAAATCCTCAGACAAATTCGTATCCTCTGTATGAATAAACAGTGATTTAGGGAAAATTAAACCTAGCTGCTGAGCCTGAAGGCTGCTGAGAAACATGCCCAGCCACGGAAGTGATACCTCAGCGATATCAGTGTCATTCTTAAAGGGAATTGTAAAAATCTAAGGACTCTACTGAAGGTTACAGAGGGAAGCCCTCTGTCCATACTCAGAAGGCTTTCCAGACTGTTTAACTAAGCCCTAATAAAGCAGAGACACTAGTAGCCATGTTTAGGCTAAGCAGCGCAATAAACAATTAGAAGAAGAGGAAATTCAATGTTAAGCGTATGGTCTGACAACCACACTCCCAATAGTTTTCTGGTGCGTTCCACAGAGACCATCGCTAAATGTGCTGAGAAAGACTGAGTGTTGTTGAACCAGCTGCACAGTTACTTATGATCATCCTCCCTCCGCCTACGCTCAGGTTTTCTTTTCCATTCTCACAACCCCTGGGTCTTCAGTGGCTCTTTTCTCAGCCCTTAATTCCGTATAAATATTTCCCAGAGGCTCCTTCAAATGTGCAAAAAAAGGAATACTTGAAAATCAAGCAAGGTAACCAATCTAAACACTAATTTTAGCCATTTTATTTGCAAGGAAGGCATTTTTTGCCCCCACTGATTGACTTATTGTAACCATTAGATGCTTCATGGCAGAGGCTGTCTCACACCCTGCCTGCCTAGTGCTCGCTGCAGAACGACACGTCATCTCAAACTGCCTCCCGGTGGTTTGATTTTATTAGCAAATAACTAATAATAATAGCTGAAAATAAATTAACCTATTAGCATTGATTGACTGTAGAAGGATATAATTGAATTAAAGAGAGAGTTAATACCTCCTAGTCAGTCAGAAGAATCACAAAGAAAATTCATTAGAAAAATTTCTGCAAATATTCACAGTTTTTTTTAAAGAAGTTTAATAGACCTTTTCACTTCAGAAGCCTCATAACAAGGTTCTATTCTACAAAAGTATTTTTAGTAATGATGAAATATCCCAAGTGATGATTGTTTTTTTATTAAGAGGAAACTATTTATATATATTTATTTATATTATATCTATATTTTATATAGATATATATTTAAATAATCCAAGATTACTAATCTAAGAAAAGGGTTTGAGCAGTTATTTCAGATAAACTCATTTTTAAAGCCCAAATTGAGTCACCTACCCGGAAGCTACAGACTATTAGGAACTCTATGAAAAAAATGTGGGTTTCTGGTATCCTATATAATTCCTACCATCATTAAAAAGCCATGAGATTCAGTCCATAATCTACAAAGACCGTTCTGAAAATTAAAAGGAAAAGAGATTTTGAAGCAAATGGTATGACCTTCAGTTCTTTACCACTGAACAGAAGTCAAAGTGAAATTACAGGCTCCTAATATCCAGATAATGTTCACATTACAAAAGAAAAATACTTGCTGAAAGCATTTACAAGAACCCCAGAAGAAATTGATCCCCTATATTTCTGGAACTCTACAAGTTGGGATGATAACATAGCATGCTTATCAGAATCATATAGATTAAGCCAACATACTTTTATAAAAACTCATTCAAGTCTATAACATAACTGCAGAAAAACCCGACTTTTTGGTATCCGCGACCTTCAGTAACTCAATCAATAAAATAACATAAACGCACACCAAAATTTCCCACCTATTATCAGTCAGAAACAATGGTAAACACCAGGTATGGTAATTTACAGCCTTCATGCTGTCTGAGGATGGATTGCAAGCTGTCATTCTATCAAGATCATTTTCTACTGAAGTATTGGTGCATCAAGGCTTGAAATCAAATACGGGTCCCATGGTCAACACACCATTTTTCTTTCCAGCAGATCATTTGGTCAGACTGTAGAAATGTGATCTTGGAAATTGGAAAACCCTGAGTCGTAGATTATTCCACACCTTTGCCAACTGGATAGGTACTAGGGCGGCTGGAAAGCTTAAACTATTTGATCCAGTTTAGTGCAACAACGAAAGCATGTTGACGTCCCTGAGCCACATGTAGGTGCTTCGCCTGAACTGGCTGACTTTACAACTACGTTTTCTCAATATGTGCAATAGTAACAAAATGCAATAAAAATGTTAATGAGGTAAATTAAGTGCAAGAAGTTAAATGATGCTGATAATATCATAACTCTGTGTCAGCTATCTTGTGTATAACATTCGCACTAAGTTAAAGGAAGGAGGCGGCGTAAGCTATTTGTGTTACATGACAGTTTTTGAAACCTAAACAATTTTCTCAGATAATGAACTCACAACAGAAAGCCAGGAAGAAAATATTTTTCAGACATCAGGGGTGTAGAATGTAGAATATCTTTTGTTCAGATTTTAATCGCCATTTGTTTAAGGCCCATTAAAATAAAGGAAAAAAAAAAAAAAAGAGAAATTTGTAACGTACTCAAATACATGCCAAACAGAAAATAGACTGGAAATGAACTGGTGGTAGTAATCTGGTTTCTTTCTTACTCTGTGATCCTCATGGGTTTTCACAGGAGCTGCAGTATGCTCAAACTGGCATGTACCTAAATCGTAGGGTGCAGCGAGACCCCTCTCATTGACATAATTCTCCTTTCAGTAAAACCCTAGAGGGGCAAAACGACAGGCAGAAACTCCACATCCCCCCGCTGACTCCCCTGCGCCCTTGCCCCTGCTCACACAGGCCCAAAGGAATACAGGAATACCAAAATGCTTCAAATGGCCCTTGTAAAACTTAAGGTGAGCTGCCGCTGATTTCTAGAAATGCAGCGCACCTCGGCGGTCCCGAATGACTTGACTGAAGTTGTCTGAAATTGGAACTCAAACCAACCCAGAAATAAAAGAAAAAAAAGAAAAAAAAAAAAGGCATTGAAAACATTAATTCCGATGGAGAATGCTGGCCATAAACTCTGGGTTCCTTCAAGATACTGCAGGTATTTTTACCGTTTCGCAGCAAGCATCAGCTTCACTGGACAGAAGCAAAATTTACATTTTATAGCCATAAACTGCAAATTCCTTCTTCCCAGCTTTACCCTAATATATGTACTCTTGATAATTTAAGCACTATACACCTTGCACTGAGTAATTTCTTGATTGCACAACCAGACCGGTTCATTACCGACATAAATACTGCCATAGATACTGTACGTATATAATGCGGTATATACTGACATGCTGTGTGCACAGCTAAATTGCAATTATACACATCCCAGTGCATATATATAAACACATATAAAAGTTTTTCTTTTCTCTTTTTCAAGCCCTAATCACTTGCAACCCATGTTCCTTCCTCTTAGCATTTTGCATGTCCCTGCACCTACTTCATCCGTTTGTATTGTTAATATTCCTTCCATACACGCGCTTCCTGACCTGCGGGGCACAGGGTTATCGGTACGGAGTCCAGCACAAAGACGTGGTATTGACTGCCATCATATTTTAATCTCTTTGCTTTCAAGAGCACTCAAGTGGTTCATAAGAATTAATTCTGGTTTATTTTTTCACGGTTGGATGAGACTGGACTTCACATTGATGATTTTTCTCCACCAGACAGCTGCACAGAAGGTCTTTGAATTGCTTATGCCTAGTTTTATTTGACTTTCTTGCACCAAGTTCTTCTATACCTCCCTACCTCTTACATCGGCCCCTCTTTTACTACTATGCTATTATACTTCTATAGTTTTCTAATATACTTAGATCTGCTCTGCTCTCCTAGGTCTATAGTTGCTGCATATGGTTTTTGGCTCATCACAGCCTGAGCTGCCACCTTTCCCCGTGTATGTGACTTTTTGAGGGCTGAACCACTGGCCATCTCATTGACTTGTCTCCTTTGCCAACACAACCTCGTTACCTACAGTAGGTTCTGCCTCCTTTTTATTACTTCTATTTTTTGTATTTCTGTTATGCTGTTATTACTCTTTCTCTGTTGTTCTGGAATTCCCACCCTTGAGGATATTCAAAACTTGCCTGATAAGACCTTGAGCAACGTGAGGTAAGATGACCAGAGGCTTGGACACGAGACCTTCATGGGTCCCCTTCCACCTTAATTATTCTGTGATTGTCTCGCTATGCTATGGACAACTAAATGGGAAGCAGAATCTGGGTTGTCCAGTCTGTCTCGATGCAGGGTATTATGCACGAAATTTGCACAGTGCTACCCAACTTTGCTCTACATTTTCTTGACTTGCTTTCTTTTGTATTGAAGTCTTGCTTACTTTTTTTCCTTTGCCACCAACGCCTTTTGTTACTTTGTGGATATCGAGATGAAGTCATCCTGTACTCAAATTCCATGTATAGCTCTCTGTCCTTGCTATTTGGAGGCATTTCATTTGCTCAGATCTGCTTTTCTCAGCAAATGATTCACAATTCCCATGAACACTCCTGCTTTTAATTAGAGATTCGTTAACATTTTCAACGCTATTCCCAGATATCACAGTTCTAACACTGCAGTGCCTACTCTTTTGCTTTTTTATTCCATGCAAGAGAAAATGTAGAGAGCTTATGAACGATGATCCCAACCCATTGAGGGCAAGGGTCATCAAAACACACATAATTCCTTACCTTAGTGCCTCTATAATTTCTCATCCTATTTTCTCCCTGAAATAGGGTAGAAAATTCTTAATTATGAACTTCTTGTTTTTGTTGCCTCTACACACTCAGCACTTTTATGTTGGTGGCATGCCCAGTGACCCTGGCACCAATACCTATGGAATTTTCTTCCATGTTTTGGGATTAACCAGACAGACAGTGATCATGCGGTTTAGCTTCTTTCAAGTAATAGCATTTAAGAGACTTTGTACCAGTACAGTGAAACTCTTGCTTCAAAATGGAGCACTGGTAGAGATTCTGCAACCAAAGGTTGCCTTCAAGACTGACTTTCCTTTTTCTCCTTCAAACATTTATTTCCAACACTTGACCATTTCTCCAGCTTTAAGATAGACTCTTGTACAAGCATAATTTAAAAGATCACAGAATCCCAGACTGGTGGGGGTTGGAAGGGCCCTCTGGAGCTCACCCCGTCCCACCCCTGCGTGAGCAGGCACCCCCAGAGCAGGGGCACAGGGCCGCGTCCAGGCGGGGGGTGAATGTCTCCAGGGAAGGGACCCCACAGCCTCTCTGGGCAGCCTGTGCCCCTGCTCTGGCACCCGCACAGGGAAGGGGTTTGTCCTCACGTTCAGGTGGAGCTTCCCGTGTTCCAGCTTGTGCCCGTGGCCCCTCGGCCTGGCGTTGGGCACCACTGAAAAGAGCCCGGCCCATCCTCCTGACACCCACCCTTCAGATATTTATAAGCATTGATGAGATCCCCCCTCAGCCTTCTCCTCTCCAGGCTGAACAGACCCAGGTCTCTCAGCCTTTCCTCACAAGGGAGATGCTCCAGCCCCTGATCACCTTGGCAGCTCTGCGCTGGGCTTGCTCCAGCAGTTCCCTGTCCTTCTTGTACTGGGGAGCCCAGAACTGGACGCAGCACCCCAGATGTGGCCTCACTGGGGCAGAGCAGAGGGGGAGATTAACCTCCCTCGCCCTGCTGGCCACGCTCCTTTCCATGCAGCCCGGGACACCGTTGGCCTTCTTGGTCCCAAGGGTGCATTGCTGGCTCAAAGATGTAAATAAAAAGATGTAAAAAGTTTGTGCAGGGAATGTTGGGGAGCAGATACACAAACACACTTAGCTTTAGAGTTTTTGGATTAAGAAAAAAATCTTCATTTTGGGGAGGACCATTATTTTTTTTAATTTGGCTGTCTTCGTTGATTGAGGTTTTAATGCAGTCCTGTAAATAATTTCATTGAGAAGCACAACTGGAGGGCAGCTTTGCATGGCACGATAATGAAATTGAGCACCTGAGGATAACTGAAATTCTTGAATCACATATTTTACCAGAGAAAGAGCAATGTGAAGCTCTCCCCCAAAGGAATTTTTATGTAAACCAGAGTGGATTACCAGCATAGCCACAGCTGCTCTTTTATTAAAACGTGTATCTGCAGTTGCAAAAATCAGAATCACCCGGAGGTCTCCTGAAATCTATGTCATTAGTTCGATGCTATAAAGGACACAATCTCAGAACCGTGTGGTGTGATCAAAACTCTACCTCCATCTCAGAAGGGTCTTACCGATTTTTATGGGACTTGATCTATTGCTTATTGTAATAGTAGCTTTTCTTGCTGGAGGAAGATACACTGAATTGTTCTGTGATTTGTAAGTTAAAAGGATAGCTTGAATACTTCCATTTAAAAAAATTAATCATTTAAAACTTTCTGCTGATTTATCCCACTTTAATTTCATATACATCATTCAGCAATAAATCTGAGTAACTGCATCGGATTATTTTTTCCCCCAACATTTTCTTAATACCGGAAAATGAGCAAGAAGGCAAACTCTGAAATGGAGTTGCTGCTTTCACTATCCTACTGTCAAGTTGTAGCTGTATACAGAGGGTTCATGTTACAAGTAGCAAGTGAAATAGTATTTCTTTTCAACAATATTTAACAGCAGAAATGTAAAAATCACAACTGAACACCTTAATTTTCCTTGCATCAACAAGAAAATAAAAAATTGGAGCAATAACAGCGGAGCTCAGCCACGTGATAAGGTAGTTTAAGAGGAATATTTCTGGAGTAGTCAAGTGAAGTTAAATCTTCCCTATTGAAATGAAACATTGGAAACTATCATTGCAAAACACTCCTGACTAAATGCAGTCCTGGGGATACTTTAGCTTTAAGTAAGACTCTCAAGACAGAAACATAATTTGATCTGTACAAAATTATCATTTTTTTTATTTCCAGTTACAATGAAAGATGGAGAAAGCAGAAATGTCGAAAAACATAGATTAAAGAAAAATTTAAATATACTTGGGGCTTAACAATAAAATCCAACATCTGTTTTCATATTGTTTTTCTCTATTACTATTGCACATCTCCCGCTAGGTTTTCTCCTTTTTGCCTTTTTGAAATTGTCTTTCTCAAGGCAGTTCTTTGCTTCTTCACATATTCCATTTTTCACTCTTCTGCCTCTTATCCCATTATCTCCTCTCTCTTCTCTTTTTCCCTGGCAGACAACCATGTGGCTTTTGCCCTTATGGCCCAGCCTATAGGGCACTGCTGCTGCCCTGCTCCATCTAGTGGGATTGCTGCAGCATGTGCTCCAAAAGCCTGTATCGCACTGGAAGAGGGATGAAGGACACAGAAACCAGCCTGGCCTCCGAAAACAGCCAGCTTCCAAAGACTGCAGCTTATTACATGGCTGCATTTAACTCCTCAGCCCGTTTCACAAAATGTGGAGCACATGCCAAAATCGCTACTCGCGCTACCTGAGCACTACCGCAAGCACCACACCTCGGAACACCTATGGATTTCACAGAACATTGCAACTGGGTTTTTATCTCACTTGTATCAAACAAAAGTAAATGCAGATCAGCCCAAAGAGCCAGCCCTGCCTTCAGATTTATGACTGAAAGGGTATTCCTATAGCCTCTGAACACCAATTTGGTCAATAAAGTATTTAAGCCCTCAGTGCTATGTGGGCTCTTGTAAGATTAATTTTTGAAAGACTTTTGCAGTGTAAAAAGGTCTTTAAGTTATTTTCGCTCTAAGCATCACAGCCAGCACCAGCGCAATAAACTTGCTCTCGCGTTATTCTTTTAGTGTCAAGGCTTTTGTGATCTGGTGGACAAGGCAGAACTCACGCTTATACCTTCTGCTTCTATGTATATTCCCCGTGCATTGAGCCCTGAAGCGCTGACTCAAGGAAACTCTGTCCTTTGCACACACTAAATAAATATGGATCTCGCTGTCGGGCTCAGATTTACTTGCAGTGGCACCAGCTGAGTCAGCGCGTTGGGTGAATTTGGAATTTAAGTTGTTCGGCTTGTAGGGCCCGCAGAGTGAGCTTGCCTGCCTCTGTGCCTAGCCAGGACAGGGTCTGCAAACGGGTTCGCAGAGCCACCTCTCGGAAACTCTGACGGCAGTGTCTCCTACTGGGTAATGTGACCCGGTAACTCAGACCGCATAAAAACCTCAGTAATATGACCCCGATGTTAGTGAAGTTGGGAAGACTTGTGAGGATTGAATGCAAATTCCTAATTTTAGATTTTCCTGTAAGGACCCAGTTCCTGGGACAAGGAGGCTGCCTCCTCCCTCTGCTGTCAGACACCAATCTCACTCCCGCTTCAGCTGGGTGCGTGGCACACACACATACACCCCCTCAAATGCAAAATGGCACACAAATCAAGACGTTTGTGTGCCAGCCCAAGTCAGACACACCGTAATGAAGACAACATTCATCATTGCGTCTTCTTCAGAAGGGATGGGGTAAGTAAATGGTTCCAGAAATTATTCACTACAAAGACTCTGAAAGCGCTGTCGCCTTTCATCAGTGCTAACTACATAGGTTTGGTGTTACCAAAGCCTCACGTGGAACATATAAATGGGTATTTGCCAACTAACTTTAGGCATAGATCGTAGCTTTGGTTCCTCATATAGCTAATGGAGAAAGGCAGGTGCTATCAGAAGACCATTCAGAGCAGAAATCGAAATACTGTCTGCCACAGGTGCTCTAAGTCTTCCTAAGTTAGGTGCCAAATGTAACATGACTACCCCTTGATGCTTTCCACGAAGGCTTTTGAGCAATGCAACTTCTGTGCCTCCGAATGTAAAATCAGCTGCCTCCGCAAGTGTCCAAGTGTATTATTATCCCAAAGCAGCCCATCTGCTCTGCATTCACACCCAGCAGTATGTTAATTTGGAGTCTGAACAAATTACATCTGTGATGTGGCCGTGTGTCACTGATCCAAACCAAGCCCAAACCCGGTTCTGTGGTGCACCAGCACAGCCACACATGTCCTTCAGGGATGGCCATCACATATGGCCACGAGTGCAGCGCATGGCACAAGCGTGCGTGATGTACCGGGAGTGGCACCATGGGGGACGGCGGCTCCAGTCACCATAGCTGCCTCGTTCAGTGGGGTTTACTCTTGGGTATATAACAGTCTGTGGTTTGCATGTTGATTAAATGACAGAAGTTCCTATAGAGTAAATTAAGCACACTATAATGAATGTAAATCAATGGATCTATTAAATTCTTTCCCTTCTACTGCATCAGAGTTACTTATTTTTATTTTCTGAGCATGCATTTTAAATCAACCCTCTCAAGAAACTTGAGCGTAACATACAGATGTGCAAACACCATCACCTCCCAACTGCCACATTTACCGTTTGCAAAGCGATCCAATATTCTTCTTAAAATTCATTATCTCAAAGTTGCACCACACCTATAATCACGCCATAGTCAGGAGATAAATCATGGCAACTTGGACCGCTCTCTTGAGTTGCCCACTGATCTAAAAGGTTTTGAGCAGTTTTGGAAGCTCATGCTTGTACTGAACACAATATCTGGAAGGCTACGGGGTGAGACCAGAGCAAAGTGGGGTCTGCTGTAGCCATCGCTTTGCTGTGGTGCATGTGTATGTGCTTATTTAATAGTTCCGAGGGTTATTCTGACTTCAGCACCCTGCAGTCCCTGACCCAATATGCCACTCCACTGGATATAAAAGCCACATGCTCAGGCACAGATTGGCTTGCAGATCCTGTTAGTAATAAGCAGAACTGCTTTGCAAGTCCCATCTGCTGGGAGGTCAAGAATTCATTATCAGCACCAGTAAACGAGAGATTAAAATGGACTCTGGCCAATTTAGCACATCTGCCACGGAGGAACATCAACACCGGTGCTTTCAGGGGAGAGGGGTTATTAAATGAGGTTTCTCCAGAGATATGAAAGGTATGAAAGACACCAGAATGCATCAACTGCCTCTTGCTGGGACAAATCTTCTGCCTGATCCACCATCTCCACAAACACCCTTGGTTGTATCATAACTCTGTATGTTCACTGAGGTGACTGTGCTCCCACATCTATCCAGCTAAGCAGCAGAGACATAACAAAATCAACACAAAACATTCTGGCACATACCTGCTTACTTGATGATCAGAGCTAAAATGTAAGTTTTTGGCAAATTCTTCAATGTGGCCCATGAACAAGTGAGTACAAAGGACGAGAGCTAGACCTAGACTAAATAATAATTTAAAAAATTGGAAGAACCTCCCAAAAGAGTGCAGTTTCCAACATGAACCCAAATCATCTTGTAAACAGAAACCAACATGTATCCACTAAGCTGCAGGCCAAGTACGTGCATGCTGGTGAGAGCATCTGACGCTGCAAATGGTGTTCTAGTAATTTATTATTTTCATTTTCTTCAATAAGATTAAGAACTGAATTCTATTTTTATTAGGGAACCAAGTCTGATTATAAGACACTTGTTTCCCTAACCCTGACCTATCTACAGAAAGAAGGAAAATATGTTTCATATTTTTCTTTCCTTGTGTTTTGATGCACTAGTAAACAACACTGAAGGTTCCAAATAAATGCATGACTCACAAGAACCCTTAAAAATAATCTCCTCAGACTGAAGAACAACTGAGTTGTTTGGTGAGGTGAAGCTCAATACAAATAACTTCCTATCAGTTTGTGTAATAACACTACACCTTGAGAAAGGCCATGGTAACAGCCAAATACAACAGAGACTGTTCATTGTCAGGAAAAAAAGACTTTTTTTTCCATAGTATAATTTGATATAATGATTCTCATGTAAAGATAAACCTATTTTTCTAACATTAGAAATAGCCAAAAACAGTGTATTTATAATTTTAAACCCTGCAACCTCAAGAAGTATAAAATAAATATCAAGTGGAAAAGTATAGAGGCTGAAAAAGGTTTTTTGCTTCCTCTTACTACTGTCCCAACGTGACGATCATTTTTTAACATGAAGAAGAATTCAGTAATGGTACAGAATTCTCATATCTGTAACTAGAACAAGAGGAACGGTAGAGTTCAACAGCTCCAGGAATATTTTTTTCCTTTCAACTCCAATCACAAAGTTTTCTGTGCTTAGGCACATGCCTGTAGTTAATGCCAAACTCCACTAGGTGTCACCTACCACTGTGTTTCTACAGCGACTATGAAAACGCTGCCTCCTAAGACGTCACGTATTAATATTTCTATATATTAGTCATTCCTTGTGTTAATTTCTTGGGATGCATCTATAAATTTCCATTTATTATATTACTTAGGCACATACCTTATTACTATAACCACTGCTGCTACTCTTAAGCTTATTTTGTATGAGAATGTACCTTCTTGAAGGTATGGAATGCTGTCATGTTCTCAGAAAAACATATCCAGACTAACTCCAACACAAAAAAATCCAACCCTGTTCCATGCCTTTTGATGACATTCCTTATGCCTGAACAGCTCTGTTGCTGGATGAGCACACCTTTTCTGACATACAGCTAGAAATGACTTCAGACTTGCAATAATACCGCCCTGGATGGTGCTGAGAGCTTATAATTCAATGTATATTCTGCATATTCTGACAGCCCCATTAAAACTTCATTGCTGAGAGGCTCTTATTTATCTGATAAGTATCTGGAGCAGCCTAGCTAGTGCAAAAAACACATTAGTCCAGACACACGAAACTATTTACCTTTAGTGTTCTGATTTTCTACATGTTAAGACAATCCTTACAACCCCCAGCGTATAATTTGAATCTACATCTGGTCATAATTAATGCAAATAAAATGTTCAGCTGAGATTAGAAATCAGCAAATAGCAAGATAAATATGGTTTTCAGATGTATGATGGAGTTCATGTACAAGCCGGTATAGAAAGGTATCATTACTGCTGCGTGAGGCATTGATATTGAAACACGATAAAAAATTCCATCATTCCTGTTCAAGACCTGTAAACCCCAAATATAAGTACTGAAAGAAAATTGCTGCCGGGGCACTCAGAAGCACAGGGCTGTTTAGGCAAGGAATGGGGCCCCGAGGAACTTGCTGTGTTTAGAAGAGCAAATAAAACTAGACGTAATATTATGAGCAGCCAATAGCTCTAGAAGAAAGGAGCAGCAAAGACTGAATCCAGCTAGAGCGCGATTCTGGCCCAGGAACACCCAGATATGATAATAAATTAATTTGGGTTAATTCAGAACAGAGAAATAACCATTAAAACATTAAGGTTTCTGAAATGACTTCTCAGTTGGGAGTAGCAGCTGGCCAACTATTTTTAATGTGGACATTTCTCTTTTATCAAACTTATATGATACAACTCCTGTTGGAAGAGCTTGGGGGGGCAAAAAAGTCAATGGTTTTTGAAGCAACTGAGCTACTATTGATTTTTTTATTCACATGGTTGACATAAGCCATGAAAATGAATGCATCTCACAAATTTAATTGGATTTTACTTTTTAGTTTACTATGCTTAAACATTTTACCATCTCAAAACATTTCATGGGTTTCTCTACCTCAGTGAAACAGCACACTAGGATGCAGAAATCATTTATCTGTGATAAGGAACCAGATGGTTCTAGTCAAGAATAATTTTCATTCCTTCTTATTGCACTATTTGATAAGAACTGGTGTGTGAGCAGCTACCAGTGGGGTTCGACTACATTTTCCGGAATTTCTTTATATTTGTACATACAACACTAAATCATAACTTATATTTAAGTATACTATGTTACTAACTAGATGTCATAGCAATATCATAACATGTTAATAATCCTAGGCCCACAGACCACAGTTTTTAAAATGTTTGTTTTAAATACAGCAAAATTAATAGTTATCTTCTTTTGCACAGACTTCATGCTATACTCTGGACACTGGATTTGTAGAATTTATAAGTCAGTATACCTCTTTTGTGATAAATTTACTCGTCTAGCTTATGTATTGCCTTATTGCTTGACACATATTGTACAGTTAAACTAGGAGGTATCTTGATTTGTGCTTTACACAGGTGGTAGGCACGTAAAAAGAGAAAAGGAAAAAAAAAAGAAATAAAATGCAAAATTTTAAAAAAAGTATTACAGGCAAAATGCAAACATGACATCTGCAGGCTCAAATGTGAGTATTGGCAAAGTATGAAGAAGCCCAGATAACAAAGACGAAAAATATTCTACAAAATTAAGCAGAATTTTCCGTGCACTGGATGAGACGGACCAGTCGCGTCAACGAGAAACAACGCAACTCCAAGTCCTCTCCCGTCAGATGCGCCCACGTAACGTTAGTGCAGGCAGGAGACTGCTAGACCCCGCTCCGCCGCCGTTACACGAGCGTATCTGCTGTCACAGTCTTGGATCAGAGTAATTTATTACGACCACATAATCTGCAGCTATATTTTTCTACGATGGCTCACCAAAAAAGCCAAACTAGAAACTTTTCCGAAGTTTCCAAGTTCAAGGTGACTTTCGGGAATCATGTTTAGCAAACGAACTCAAAGTAACGGGGGAGAAAACAAAAAGAAAGAAGCTGTCTCAGTACAGATTTAATTTCTTATTTTTTTCGTAACTTCACGTAATAGACGATGTTTAACTCAATGGAAAATGTTTCATTTATTATTGACAAAGATAGTGCTGCCTGGGTCACTTCCTACAGGGCTCTCTATTCTATCTCTATTCCTGTAGTTTCTCTTTACCTTTTCCTTGCAACAATTTCCTTCATGTCAGTCTGTGTATTAAGAACACCCGTACAATATTGGTGTGTTGAACAAATAATGCAGCGTCACACCAGATATTTGTACTTCACATTTCATACGCTAAATTCACAAATGAGTTTTCAAATGGCTTCCTCAATAGTCACTTAATGAAAAGCTTTATATAGCCCACGGATAACTAAGTATCTGAATTGGCTTAAACTCCCAGTACTACGGAAAGCGTTTCCCCCTCACCTCCCATGTTTTTGTATTATTTCCATATAAGTAGTGCTTTACAAAAGATGCGGTAGTTGGGCTGTTGAAAGCACTTGCTTTTCAGCAAAATAACACTATTACCTGCGATTTCAGTAGGAACAGCTAGGTCAGTCCTAAAAGCCATGTTCATTTTTCTTTTTTCTTACAATAGCCCTGCACAAACCCCTCAGGGTGGGGAGCCCATGTCCTAATTAACAGCCAGGCTTGTGCCGTTCACCCTTTTTCCACTCAGCTCACTATTAGCATTAACCAGAAACATCCCAACTTACTAAATATCTCACCATTTCCCAGGCAAAACCCACAAAATACAAGTGCTTCCCTCTAACCTCCGAGAAGCATTTGGAAATTTGAGGTCTGAAGACCACAGCCTCCAAAGAGACTGCAAGAGCACACGGGAATCTGTAACGAATTCAAGGAAACTGGTGAAATTTCAAATTATGAGATAAATCTAACGCTCCCAGATGAAAGCGGAAGGGAAGATTTATTCTGGTTGCAGCTTGGCTTTTCAAGCCCTGCCCTTCAAGTACAGAAGGATTCACATCATCTCCATGACTGAGACCACGTATTTTCGGTATGGAGTTGTACATCCAGAAAAAGCACGTCTAGCACTGACTACTACGGATGGGTTGCAAAATGGAAGCGAAAGCATAACTTGAAAAATAGTTTTAACGAAGAAATATTTCCTCAAAGCCTCGTGTGAACCAGACCCTATGATGTTTTAACAAGCAACACCGAGGTCACAAACTGGGTGATGGGTTTTTCTAAGACGGAGCATAAAAGATGAAGCTCTACCAGAACAGAATATTATATCAGGGTGAGACGTTAACCTTGCTTGGTGATGACCTGCTTGTGGTTGATTTTCCAGAGACATTATGCGCTGCCTACCAGTGTAATTATCGCGGTGTAAGAATTATTTACATTCCCTTCCTTTTGAACCCAAATTTTTCATTGATAAGGGTGAGAATGGAGCAGAGACCTAGAGCAACAGGCTAACAAAAAGAGCAATGGGGTTTTTTTGTAATTAAAAAATATGTGTGTCTTTCAAAGGTTAAACCCCAGGTGTATAATTGCAGAGGGAATCTAACAGAGCTTCTGATTTCTCATTAACACTTTCCATATGCCATGGCAGGGGCAAAATGGCAAAAGTTCTGCCTTGCACTGGGCAGACCACTCTGTTGCATTGTACATATTCCCCTCAAAGTCCTGCCAGCTTCGAGCACATAAATAGTTCAAACAGTCATTACTTATGGTGTTTAGTCTGTATAATGATAGCTAGGTAATGGCAGATTTGGTCCAGGAAAGGTTACAGGTCACACAAGGAGATCCCAGACCTCCGCATTCCCGCTTACATGTAAGTGCCCTGTTTACCTTTGTACATAAATACATGGTAACGTTTGCAAAATTTCCAAAGTATTTCATTTTCTTGGGAGAGAGAGGGACTGTAATTGGGTGGGCTGTGCAACCTCATTCTTCCTTCTGCTAGTTAACTCATGGACATTCATCTGTCCACAAAGAGCCCAAATTGTTCCCATCTGTACCATACGTTTTGTTGTCTCATTTTAACTGACCGATCAGACCATAAAGAGCGGGACAAGGCCTTCACATCTCTTAATTGGTGTCATTAGGAGTCCTTTCTCATTTACTACTAAAAGGACTGACATCTCCTAGAGAAGAACTGAAAAGCCTTATGTGTGACCTCTCAGGTTTGAAGTTAGAGGCAACGCTGACTAAATATAATTCTTCATTAAAAGATACAAAGCAACTGGGACTGGCTTTTTGAGTATACAGACATTTCTTATTAAAGTTCAAACAAATAAGTAAAGTCTCTCTTGCCAGTTTTCTTTATCTTGCTTTGTTCCCTTCCCTGCACAGGCTGCCGGCTCACTGTGAAGGAGAGCAGCAGACTTATATTCACGTGACTCTGAAGTTTCACCTACGTCACTCAAATAAAATATGTTATTTCCAGTATACCCACTGCCAGAAAACATATATCAGCTGAACGCTTTGAAACTTCAATTAACAAATGAGCTGTAGGCAGTGTTGCCATTTCCAGTATACCTGCTGCCAGAAAACATGTATCAGCCGAACGCTTTGAAACTTCAATTAACAAATGACCTGTAGGCAGCGTTGCCTCGCCGTGGTCTGCGAACACACATAAAGCAGCGTATTAAACCACTGTTACATTAAACAGCTTCACAGGGCACTGAGCACCTGAAGACACCCTGTTCTCTTTCTACCCTCACAAAAGACTTTGTTCCTTTACCGATACTGCGCGATACAAACTGTTCCGTGCAAAAGACCGCAAAACACAGCGCCGATGTGAACTGACGACACCGAAGGACATTAATAAAGCTGTGATCCGGTCCCTTGACAGATCTGTCGCTATCTATGCATTTAACAAGGATATTATACAGCATGAATATCCAGTAATAAGGTCATCACTACTTGCCTGGCCTTATTAATGAGATAAACTCATGCTGGCTGAATCGAGGCAGTTCAAATGATACAGCAGGAACGTGCAGGAGGGCTGAAAGGTGGCTGATCCCTGATGGCTACGGCCGGAGCCTGATGGCTCTATGTACACAGCAAAGGGGCGGCCGAGCTGGGCCACGTCCCCGAAGGGGATACAACAGCAAAGAACTGACTTCGAGATGTTTGGTGGCACCTCTGAAAAGGCCTAAATGTAAGATAAAATGCCTACCACGAGGCATATTTTTAAACATTCTGGCTTAGACTTGCTTTACCAATTTTAGCATTTACACTGGGGAACAAAACAGCAACTAGAAATTCCTGTAATGTATTCAAGTATCTGATTAAATTATACCATGTAACGATTCTGTTGGACTTTCTGGGGCTGATATCTGTTAATCAGGCAGTTTATGGAGCTCTTGTAGAAACATATCATAGCTCAACAACTATTCAGCAATTCTTATTCCATAGGTGATGGGATCTGCCTCTAATGCCTTCCAGAAGTGCATCAGGAGCCTGCTTCCTGACTATTTTACTATTTTTTTTTTATTTAAAACAAGCAACAACATCATTTTTGGCAACGTTTGGAAAAGGAAAGCTTTCTCTTGACTACTAATGATGCAAATAATAAAAACAGTCTAGGGTTTAATTTGCCCTCCGTACAAAACTCTTGCAGTCTCAAAAATTGTATGCACTCAGTTAACAGCAGAATTTCACTCCCAGTTAATAAATAAAAGCACTTGTACAATATAATCAATGACATAAACAAGCTGTAGCACTTCTGTATCCCTTTTCATCCAGGGCTATATTTTAACAGCTCTCCAAATAAGACTGCCAGACTCTTCCTTGCTAAGGGATTTTTTTTTTGTTTCAATAATCATCTGATGGACCACAGACACAGTGAAATCAAGGCAATTTCTGTTCTCTCTGGTCTTGTCAACTTTCGTACCCCTTCATTTCCCTGCAAACTTCCCAGGAATCGATGGGTAGCTGGCTCAGCAGGTCAGCTAGTTCCCTTCAGCATCCAGATTCTACGCTCTGAAATATTGGCGAGTAAAGGAACGTGAGGGGTTAACTAGCCCGGGGGGGTCACCTAGCCCGGGGGCTGCTTCTGCAGAAAGGCTAGAAATAGGAGAGATCTCAAAAATGCCAGGCTTATGTGGTTCCACCTTGTTTTTCTAATAGGCACCTTTAGTGGATTCATTACCCCTTATCAGACCTATTTAAGAAAACAACCAAACAGTGCTTTTCATTGACCAGGCTGGAGATAGCCATTATCCTAGGAAGATGCCTAAATTTATACAGGTGAGGGCAGTTGGAGTAAATGCCATGCATTACAGAGAATTTAACATCAACATACACTGGAAGAAAAACCAACATAAGTATATTAATTCTAAAATACTTCTTTGGATTCGACTAAAAATGCCTTGATATAGAAGGATCCATTATTACACCTGCAGCAATCAGTAACTAAGAAAAATTTACTAGCCTCATGCCTAGTTGTAATAGCTGCTCTGAACATGTTTTCAGCATGTCTCTCATGTAGGACAACTGCACTTATGGGCTGCTTGCTGCCAAAAGTTGCAGTCCTGCTCCTACTAACATCTGTGCAACGACATTTGGCAAAAAACCCACCCCAATCCTACACCAAAACTAATCCCCCAAGAAAAGGGAGAAAAATAACTCTGTAATATTTTCCTGGGATTTGTTTTCATGACATTTGGTAATTAATTCTTGGAAGGAGGCAGGTTAACATTAACAGGGTGCATACATCCACATACGGACAAAAAAAAGCCTCCACTGCATAGCTCTAGGTAGAACTGAGCACTGATAAACCAGGTGCTTTCCCCGAGACATTCTGCAGTCTTCAGGTGGAATATTTTGGATATTGATTTTGATGGACTGACTCAAAAGCAAAAGCCTGCATATGGATAGAGTCATCCCAGCTCTCTTGCAAACTTCAGATGAAATGCAAATAGTGTGTCCTTTTGATCCAGTTTCATCTTCAGCTTTACCCCTCTCCATAGGAGATCAGAAAAGATTCTGACTTGCGATGGCTGATAGAGATCTAGTTACAAGATTCAATACTTGGCTACTGGAGCTAAACAAATTCAGAATGCCAATAAACTCCTAAGTAAGAATAATAAACCCGGAGGAAAACTGATCAAGGCTCAGTGAAGTTGTAAGATCAAAGCTGCATGGGAAGGGGTCATATCAACTCATTTGAGCTAGTTAAAGTACAAGGCCAGTCTAAACCTGAGTACAGGCAGTGGGGATAGGCAAGACCTCCAGTGGGCAGCTCAATTTATTACGTTTTAAGTAACTGAACATGTGGGATGAATTTTTCTTAAAAGGTGCCTCTCTTTTTTCCACTTACTTAAAAAAGCTGAGACCATATGACTATTTTTTTGAGAGATTAAGTTAGGGGAGATACATTATTCATCACTTTTCAAAGAAGCACAGGCTTAATCATCAGACCTAATGCAGGTAGAAATTTATGTCATATGTTCTGCCAAAGGTCAGATTAGACATAATCAGAATGGCCCTTTTGACTTTAAAATCTATAATGGCCATAGATTAGGAACAGCTCCCTGGAAGGCAATGCAGTTACATGGATTGGGAACTGATGTGAGATGAAAGTCATTCATGACAACTCTGTTATATTTCTTTTTAATAATGGATGTCCATAAAGAACAGCTCAGTTCATTTTTAAATGACTGAACTTTTTGAAGCGATCTGCTAATGGCTTCAATGACATTGACAAAAGCTGAACAACATTTATCAGGTACATAAAGCTGAGAACATGGTCTGTACCCTGCATCACAGAAATTTATCCTACGCTGCCCCGTACTTGCTGACATCTTTAAAAAAATGGCTTTTTTACCAATAAATATTAATACTGTCTCAAAGGACAGATGATATAAAATTCTTCCATTTCCCAACAAACCAATATACTTTATCTGTATAAAATATTGGGTTTTGACTTGTGTCTGGAAATAATGCAAACAAGCACTTTAATAAACATAATTACTCCGTTGAGTGTGTGTGGGGAAAGCTGAGTAACCTCAGATTTACATCCTTTTTAAATAAAGATTGTGTGACAAGGTTGCAATATTTCACCTCATTCAGTTTGGATGTTTTCTCTGGGATTTGCCAGATGCGTGCACCTACATAAGCAGGAATGAGCTATAGCTGTTTATAGGACTGGAATTTACTGGTAAAATAGATTCATCACAATAGAATCAGAGAACATATATTTTTTCTAAAACATGTACTATAAACCCTTCGTATTTTGGCTTCTTCATGATTCGTATTTAAATATGATTATTTTCCCGTTAGAACAATAAAACAGACTCTCTTTTTTAAATGGCAGGAGTCCTCCATTGACAAAACAGAATGATGCACTTCAGTCATATACTGACACTTTTATTAATACACTGACATAACAGAAGCAAAATAATAAACCACAAGAGTAATGATTATTTAGCACGGATTATTAAGCATGGCTGTGAAGGGTAGAGATGCTCAGTGGATAGGAGAAGCCAGATCTTATAGCTACAATTTTCTCTGAAGTACTGTAAATATAAGTTCATTTCTCAGAAATTTATATACCCGAAGACTATTAAGAAATTACTATAAAACCAATATGGACTCTCAGAAGAACTTCAAAACTTAGAATTGAATGGGGCCGCTAGGCAGCCTGCAACAGTTGCCTCAGAGATTATAAAACACTTTAAAAAAATCCCTACAATTAAGTGAAAGCCTACAAATTCTGAGTGCCAAAGTTACAAGTAACCTTGACAGCAAGAAAAGAACATGGCAGCTTACAACCGTCACCATTGCCCTGGCTCCCTTCCACCATATGGATTACATGGAACAGGCAGTTCTGAAAGGTAGACCGGACAACCCGGTCCCAAAAATCCCTGCTGATTTGTTGAAAAACAGAGAATTTTGTATTGGCCCCAAATCTCATGACTTTAACATCCCTAAGGTGAAGAATTTAAACCCAGTAGGAGCACGCTGTCTGTAAGGGATCTCTAGGTGAGATTCTCCAATAGCTTATGGCGAGCCAAAAGGAGTCAGAGAAATGATGAAACCAAAGTAGGAAGAGAAGTAAAGTCTTAATGATCATGAAAAGACTTATTATGAGATGACTAGAGTATAAACAGACTCCAAGTCTTAGGTACATCAAAACATTGCATTTTCAAGATAAATGTTCTCTGGAAATAAGAAGGTTTCTTATTCTTATCATCATAATCGTTGCTAGGAAAATGGGTAAATAAAGTACTTCTTTATAGCTGTCTTCAAATTTTGATTAAGTTTATCCAGATTTAGGTCTTGTTTCTCTTCCACTTACAAAAATTGTCTTACTCAATTGTACAAATAAGTATCTTGGTCTGTGAGTCTCTCCATAATTAGTGTATCAACGCAGAGATTTGAACATCCATCTACTGCATAGAAACGCATTACCAGGCAAGGGTAGATGAGCAAGGTATAATTAGGCTTTTTACGGCAGTTGAAGAGCACCACCACATCAGTAGGATTCTGTGATTTATTCCTTAACAAAAGCTCTACAAGAAACTATCTGGTACAATTCTGTTCGGAAAATTCCCTCAAAGATTTGCAACCTGTTCAAAGATCAAAGACGGACAATTTTCCCAGTGAAGGGAAGTTATTAGTGGAATCCCACAGGGATCTGCTTTGGATCTTGGCTCATCTTTATGTCCAGAAGTGATCTACAGCTGGTGAGGTGGTGAAATCTGCTTATGATACCAAAATATTCAGCATAGTCAAAACTAATCGACAGTCTGAAATGTTGCAAGGAGCAAGAAAAAAATTAAAACAGCAAAAAACCAACCACCAGCTGAAATTCAGTATTAAAGTGCTTGCAGCACCCCGACAGTATATTTACAACAATATTTCCTACTTTAGCAATTCGCTCAGGAAGGAAATCTTACGTCAGTCTGGGTTGTTCTCTAAAAGCACAGCTATAATGTTCCTGGATGATCAAGAACACGAACGGAACTATTTTGCAGGGGTAAGAGAACAACACAGAGACCATCGCCATGGAGCCGTACAGCTGTGGGGTGCGCCCATGCCACAGGTGAGCCAAGGAATAGAAAATACAGACAAGGGTAATAAAAGTAAAAAACTTCTTCCATTTAAAATGAGCTTTGTGGAGAAAGAAGGAAAGAAAAAAAAAAAAAAAAGCAGACCTATGCATTTTTAAACTTAATGGAAAAGGTGAATAGAAGGTAACTATTCATTGTTCTCATTATACAAGACCTTGGGGACAACTGCATTGAATGATTAGACAGGAAAATACTTTCTCGCATACAAACAGTTGTCATATATATCTTGGAGCCATACATAAAAGGACTCAAAAAGCAGTAAATCAAACTCAGGAATTATTGCACAAGATGTCCCAGCTGCAACTTTTATCTCAAAGGTTCTTTACATCCAAAAGAGAAGGATCACTCAGCACTTCTCCTGCTTTGTTGTTTACAGAAGCAGCTGTTAACAGCTACTCTCAGAAACAGGTTAAGCCTAGAGATCTTTGGTCCGTCTACCTCTGCAGATAGAAGTGCTTTCTTGCTCTGTTGCAAACACCCTAACCTGTCTCCACTCCGACATGCCTTACGGAGTCCCCAACATGTTGCAACATCTCCGATAGCTCCCCACAAAGAACCCATCACCCCGTGCTGTCCCCAGATCCTCTCTCTGTTGTTCATAACATCTCTTCCCACCCAAACTCCTCAGGTGCCATGGAGCCCACCCATCCCAAACCTTTCCATGCAACCCCGAGCTCTTCCCACGCTCCTGCCTCACATCCCTCAACCCAGAGAGCCCTTCCTGGCTGCTGCAGCTCCTCCTGCTCTGTCTGATGAGGCCCCGAATGGTGCACCAACACCCACTGCTGTCGGCTGCTCTCTGATGCTGAGCTCTCCTACAAGTTTCACTGTCCCTGGAGAAGTAAAGCCCTTGCGCTTGCCCTCACGAAGATCATAACCCAACAAAAACCCTCAGGCAGAAAGCTGTTATCAAAAAATGACATGACTCTGGAAGCCAAAAAGGAGGACATAAAGGAGAAAACCAGGTATAACTTGTTTCCAGGCAGAATAGGTTCGGGTGGCTAATTTTCGGAACATTTGCTTCTCTTTTCAGTGCTCCGTTTGGGGCGGGGGGGGGGGGGGGGGGGGGAATATCCTGCGTCATTTACTAACACAAAATGCTCTTCTGAAGTGTGAATGCTTAGTATCTTTAACAATCAGGCAATTTATTCAAATGCCTGAAGACGGATACAATAGAAAATTATTTCCTTACTGTCAGTTTTAAAAAAAAATAGTACACTGAGATCGACAGTTTCTGTACTGTTGTAGCTTATCTTAGAAAGGCTTAAAAAAACCCTTGAGAACTCCACAACAAGCATGTAGATGGGTTAGATTTTTCTGTTAAAAATGTTTCATTTCCAGAAGGCATAAATAATTGCTGGGAGACCAATCCTAAGTCTTATCCAAAATCAGCAGGAAGACTCCTACAGACATCATCATACCTGGATCAAGCCCAAGGTTTGTATTATAGCTTAATGTATTTTTATACTGGCGCTGCGATGAATTCCAACAAAAATAAAGTTTTAAAATGTTAAAGGGGAAAGAATAGGTTACACTGCTACATCCAGGGAAATTTTGAAATGGATGTGCTTCCTACATGCAGAGCCTCAGTTCTGCTCTGCTGTTCCTGTCTACAACAACATAAAAGTCCCAGTAGGTGTAAAAATCTTCTCATAATGCTGTCTCCTTTTCAATACATACAAGACAAATGCACTCCCTAAACATATTTCCCTTCAGAAACTGGTAGTTAGGTAACAATTTCATCTCCTCTCCTCCCCCTTATTTAACTCCCATATCTCCTTTCTCTACCTCTAAACATTTAAAGAGCTTTATACCACTGCTGATCCCAGTTTGATTAAATTTGCAAGGCTGCTTATTTCCTGCAGTGATTTGAGAAATAATCTATCAATGGAGGTCTCAGCTTCTCAACAGGATATACTTGGGAACACGTGCTCTTTTCTTTAGGGGATAAATCAGCTTTTCAGATGCCACTGCTTAACCTGGGCTGAGAGGCATCCAAATCAACAGTACTGAAATTTTAAGAGGAAGTTTCTTAAAGCAGGTAAGAAAAATACTTTGATAAAGGTAATTGAGCTTTAAGGTGGAAACCTTTACCTACAAACACAAACTATCACCAGATTTAAAAAAAAAAAACCCACAACCTAATCCAAGATGAATTGTATTAGTACTTTCCTCTAGGGATTATTAGTGATTTCATACTGTCCACTTTCAAAACATGCCAGGGAAGGACCGGTGAGCACATTTACAATACTTGATTAAAACTATAGAGGAATTATGGTAGAAAACATGAGCATTTTTACATCAGAGAAGAAACAGTGGTGAGATCTCATTCCCTCACAAATGTTGGGTCAGCTAAGACCATGAATCATGAATCTGAGCATCATTTTTTCTTACAGCGCATCAGATACAGCTGCTGGAAGTGGGATGCAGTAGCTGGTTTACGATCCAGCGCTGGACATCATGAATTTCAGAGTGGAATCTTGTCTGAGAGATGAAAGACTGTAGGAATAAAAGATTAAGGGCAAGAGGGTGTGAAGTCATGAATATTTGTACTTCTAGAGAAGCTGAACCTTGCCCACATACTCCTGCAGCATTACTGCATGGTCCTTAATGTAAACAGCACTTTTTTTTCTCTCTCTTGCTCAGTGAAAAATGGTGGTAATTAGATAAAACTGCAAAGATACCAAGAATTTAATTTTGTGCTTTAACAATATAGAAATTAGGCACCAGCACAGCTTCCCTAAATGAGGTTTGCTTCATTTCCCTGTCTCCTAGACAGAATGCTCCCTCCTTCCAGAATAAAATACACAGAAAACTACAATAGCCCAAGGGAATCCCCTCGACAACGGATCCCCTCCAGAAGATGGGCTCACGGAAAGAGCAATGTTGGGGAGGCTCCAGATAGCAGCCTGAAGGAAACCCAAGGCATACGCCTGTCCCCAGCTACCTGCTCTTTCCCTTTCCTCCAATTTAAAGGGAATAAATTTGCAGCTTACCTAAGTCTACTAATTCCTCCTAGGCTTAATATAAAGTTTCTTCAGATGCAGGTTAAACATTTTTCAGCTGGTGAGCTAAGGCACAGCTGCAGCTCTCAGTAGGATCTGTATCTTTGCTGGTCAATGCAGCCAACTGAGCCCTGTGGAAAGACCCGGTGGGTAACAGCCTTCTGAGAGCAACTTGTACCTTGATCAATAATGTCAGCATGCCAGACTATGCCGTATTTAATTGATAAGCAGAAGGAGAAACACTTCATTGGAACGGGATTTGTACATAAGGATTTAAGCATCAAAATTTGGGCTGGTTTTGGAGAGGGGACTGCTGTTTTGGTTTTTAACTTGACCAAAGCTATTATATTCTAAGTGTGAAAAATTTACTGAAAAATTACTGAATGTATTACTGAACAAATCAAATAAAGGGGAGCATACTTTAATGTCAATATTGCACTGTATTTTAATTTCTGGTGCCTCAATAAAATAATCTGAAATGCCTATCCTTCCTCCTATAATTTATCTTGCAGAATTTTTTTTTGCAATGAATATTAATGCCCTTTGCTGGTCTGATGTCACTGATATCAGTATTTATTGCTGATTTTTATTAGCTCTGCTATTATAATTCACAGAAAACAAGGCACAGCACAAATAAGAAATGCTGTAAATCACTATAGAAAGCAAAAGCAATCAAGTTCCTATCAAGGCATGCATTTTAGGCCTGGTTCTAATAAAGGACTTTATTGTACACATAGACTAAGCCCATCTATATGTTTTAGGTAGGTACAGAATTTTACATGCTTTATCACATCAAAAACAAACTTCCAGGTATGTGAACAGAAGAAAGAACAGTCATTCATTATTAAAAAGTGACTTTGTGCTACAATCAGCACTAGTTTGCATGGGAGATATACAACCCCACTGGAGCACTGCACGCAGCTCTGGAGCCCTGAGCACAAGAAAGACCTGTTGGAGCGGGGCCAGAGGGGGCCCAGAAATGCTGCGAGGGCTGGAGCCCCTCTGCTGCGAGGCCGGGCTGGGAGAGTTGGGGTTGTTCAGCCCGGGGAAGAGAAGGCTGCGGGGAGACCTTATTGGGGCCTTTCCAGTGCTTAACGGGGGACTCTAGGAAGGGTGGGGGAGACCTCTTTAGCAAGGCCTGTTGTGACAGGACAAGGGGTGATGGTTTGAAACTGAAGGAGGGCAGATTTAGGCTGGATCTAAGGAAGAAATGTTTTATGATGAGGGTGGTGAAACCCTGGCCCAGGTTGCCCCGAGAGGTGGTCGATGCCCCATCCCTGGGAACACCCAAGGCCAGGCTGGACGGGGCTCTGAGCGACGTGATACTGGTTGGGGATGTCCCTGCTCACTGCAGGGGGTTGGACTGGGTGGCCTCTAAAGGTCCCTCCCAACCCAAAGTATTCTCTGATCCTCAAATACACAAAGTATTTCCCTTTAAGGTATTTGGAGCAGTGTAGGATTATGATATCTCTTGCAGACTGTTCACGTTGCTCCAGTGGCCAAAGGACTCCCACTCCTTGACAGAAGAAGTCTGAATAATAGATATGTGAGAGTACGGTAGCAATGTAAACTGACAAGACTCCTCTCAAATATAACAGGAAAAGAAACCAAAATCTTGCAGGTTTTGGCAGACAACCTGACTGTATAAAATAATTTAAAAAAAAATCATTAAATAACACACACTGAAGGGTCAACCTTTTTAAATAGACTGAGTCTGTGGTTTGTTTAGACCTTTTTCAAAGACTGGCATTTGTCCCAGGCTGTGTCAATGGGAGCTCTGGAAGCAATCTTAAAAGCAGCACTACTGCTTCTCCACCCACATTGAGGTTTATGAGGTTTTCCAGACACTCGTGTCTGCCATCAGATGCCAAACCCATTTGGTATTTCTGTCATCAAGCTTAGCATGATGCTTTAATTATTCCTTAGGTGGCAGGCATAAAAATATAGGGGTCCTTAAGTTAGTGACAGAATTATAATGCAAGTTATGTAAAATTTATTTCCCTCTTAAAATACATGAGTGCAAATTATCAAGTAATTCTATGGATGACTTAAGTTCATGTATTTATTTACTTATTTACTTATGGGCAGAAAAGAGGGGTGACTGGTAAATTTATAATTTTTTATATATATATATGTGTGTGTATATATATAAAGATATATATAAAAAAATAACCTGACATTGTTGCCGTGTAAATATTGAACGAGAAGTTCTACAGAAGATTAAAGGAAGTTCACTTGCAAAACCAGGGTCTTTCCATATCTAACATTGGCAATATTTGGCACAGTGATTTCTGGAAAATATAACACTGTTAGAGAGATTTCACTTAAACAAAATTCTATTATAAAGAGCTTGGTTTATAATGAAGCAGACATAAACTGTAGGGAAAAGATCAGAAGCCAATATGTGAGGCTGATTACACATTCTACAGAAGTCGGTTTTATATCATAATGGAGAATCTGCAAGCAAATTTCCATTGCAAATATAATTTATCTATAAATATTAATGCGTAAATATTAGCTACAAGTGTTTCATACAGCTTGCATATCCATGATGTAAATAAAATAGTTTACTATTTCTTATTACTTGTAAAACAAGATTTCTGGAGATGTTTTATATATCTAAATGATATAATTAAAATAAAATTATAACACCATGTGTGCAGGATGGGACATGAGATTCATCATTACAAGTATACTTGCACTTCATAGGAAAAAACTGTGACCATATTAAGGATAATAGTAAAATGTAAACTTCAATGAGCAATGTTATATTGCCTCTTAAGATATAAAATTAAGAATGCTCTATACATAACTATACTACTACAACACCAGTTATTACTCTAACCATAATACTGGTTGAAGCCCATTCAAAAAGCAGCCTAAAACTTCCTAAGCTCTGCCAAGACAATATGTTGGAGGTGGAATACACTCCCAGGGTAAGAGGCAGATCTTTACTTGGCAAATTTTAAAACATCACAGTAGGAGAAAAATCTTAATTTTGTATGAAAATTGAATGAACGACTTAAAATGGCATTTCATTCATCCTGCGAAAATACTGCCGAGGGATGGAGCAAAATTATTCCCCAAATCGGTTAATGCTCCCGTGTAAACACACGAGAGTGAATGAGGAGCTCTGCTGTCAGGTTGGGATGGCCATTCCCACAGAAGAGAACACCAAAACCAGGACATCCAGCATGGATAGGAAGGCAGAGAAAGGGAAGGAGCACAAAATTTATCTTACCTGATGTGAGCCACCCTGAAGTTGAGCCTATAAACTACATTAGACAGGAAAAAAAAATGGATATTCAGAGCCTGATTCCTCCCATCCTAAGACGGGCACCTGAGGCAGAGGATAAAATTATCCTTCGCATCCTTTTGCTCCCAGTATGGAAAACATAGGGGTGCTTAATTTGAATTGTCTAAAGAGCAGGTGAAGCGCCGAAAGGGCAGAGCTTTGGCTTTGTACCTGCCACAGCCCAACGCAGCTGAATCCGCACTGGGTGGAAATTAAGAACGGTCTATAAGCAATATTTTGATTAATTTTCCACACACACGTAAAGAACAACACAGATACATTTCATGCCCACCTCGCTCCTGAAACAGCACAATTGCAGGCTGTTCCTTTTTCAGGGCGAAATACCCAAGTTTGCCCCCGGACAGATGTGGTTGTCATTCTTTTGATCACGCACAACAGAAAACAAGCAACGGAAAGAACCACGGCAGGTTTTCCTAATGTATGTGGTACGAACTGAACTCCACTGTCATGCTCCGAAAGCCAGTCTAAGCATGGTGTTAAATGAGTTATGAAAAATATGTCAGGTGATCACTTGGCATTGATTTGTGTTTGATTCAGTCTGTTAAAAGAAAATAAATATGTATTATATTAATGACACTGTAGGTATGCCATACAATTGAGGAACACAGTTTTACCTATTTAATGCTTTTCATTATAGACTGTGTTTGTCAAAAACAGACCAATGTACCCGTGAAAGAATAACGTACCACTGGTTTAAAAACAAGGTCCAGGCGTTAACGCAGTCTTTGCAAATAGCTTAAAACATAGGAACTGCATATAAATGACCAATTCATTCCATGCATACTTGGAAAACCCTTGAAAGGAAATCTGCAGGGACAGCAGCGATCAAAAATTGAAATAATTCCAGATGAGAACAATTCTTTCAAGCTGAACCAATCAGTTCCTTTCCAATTCATAACCACAGCATGATATTCTCTAGATTTATGACTTTTACATTCTATGTGGAGACCGCAGCCTGGGTGAACCACACTCTGCTAGTCTGTGCATAAAGTCGTATTAGCTTGGATATTCTAAGACCACACACAGCTATTTCCCAGATGACTGCGGGGGGTGGTGTCAAATACAATTTAATATTTTTCCTGACATTTATTAATTTTTATTTCCTTAATTGTGGTCAGGGAAAAAAATACGGGAATTTGCTAGGACACATGCAGACTTATGGATACTGAACTATCTGCAAACCACCATACTTGGGTCTGCCTAAAGACAGAGTGTATTGCTGCTGAAAAACTAATAAATATAAAATAATGAACTCTGCAGTGATAACGTACAGGGTGGACCCAGTGTTAATACCTACTAATGTCTCCGTTCCCATCCTTTGGAGGTGATACAGACAGCTGAAACATCTTACCCTGCAAATCTCCTTCAAAACATTGGCACACAGGAGTGAAAAATAAACTAATTTTATTTAGCGTTTATTCACTTTTTCCTACCGTAACTGCCTGTTTCACTAACCAGAGGATTGGGATACAAATGGCATGTTCTGAGACAAGCTGGAACTACCCGGAGCTATGACTGGGGTGACCATTTCACATGCACCGTGCCTGCCACTGGTACCCTACTTTCGCAAATAGCTACTAATAAAGAATTTCCCATCGCCTACACAGGCAATCACTTCTGCAATGCAAGACATGTCAAGTCACAGTCTGAGCTATCCTGTGATAACTTTCTATAATTCAAATAGTTCTACTGCATAAATAACTGTGAAATAAATACCAGTGTTTGATTAAAAAGTAAAAAAATGCAACAGCGGCAAATTGCATCCAATACTCTGTTTAGGAAAATATATAAATGAAGCCATTGCTTTAGGGCAGGAAATGCAATTTTCTTTCAGTATAGAGCATTTAATGTATTGGAATCCAAATTTGGCTGATAAACATGTCTAGCCAAATAAAGCAGTCTTTCCCAGTAAATTTGAATAGTTTTAATCAACTTGTTTATCATAACTAAATATTTATTTGCTAATTAAAATCTTAAACACAGGGCTTTTAAACTTAAGGGAACTAAGCACAGTAGGTCTATATTTGTTGAATATGAATCCTATGCTGTTTGTAGTCTGCAGTCTGAATGAACTGAGGTTTGTGCACTCATGTGTGCTGGTCTGAACCCATCTGCAGGCTTTTGTGCATATACGTGAACTTGAACATTATCAGAGAATCAGAGAATCACAGAATGGGTTGGGTTGGGTCGGGTTGGGTTGGAACGGAGCTTTAGAGGCCACCCAGCCCAACCCCCTGCAGTGAGCAGGGACACCCCCAACCAGACCAGGTCGCTCAGAGCCCCGTCCAGCCTGGCCTTGGGTGTTCCCAGGGATGGGGCATCGACCACCTCTCGGGGCAACCTGGGCCAGGGTTTCACCATCCTCAGTGTAAAACACTTTTTCCTTACATCCAGTCTAAATCTGCCCTCCTTTAGTTTCAAACCATCACCCCTTGTCCTGTCACTATAGGCTGTATTAAAAAGTCTGTCCTTATCTTTCTTATAAGCCCCCTTTAAGCACTGAAAGGTTGCAAGAAATCTCTCTGAAGTCTTCTCTTCTCCAGGAAGAGTTCTCTAAATGAACACATGAACCCCTCTCACTTTCGGTATAACTTGATAGAAGGCCAATAGCAGCTCTAAAGATACCTAACTTATGAAAATCCAGATTTAGGAAGGTAGAGGAGAGACATTCTATTTGTTCTGCCCCTTATAAAAATGCTGTAATGTAAACTCAACCTTCACTATTCACCAGGCAACCCAACCACAAGCCCCACACCTGGAAGAGACAGCTGTAGTAGTTCTGTGATCCACAGAAGTGTTTCTTTTCCCTTCAGTCTGGGCTAGATTTAAGAGCAGACAACCCATGTTCTAGTTTACTTAAGCTGAGACGGCAATAATCTTTTACAACTTAGCTAATTAATTTTCCATTTGGGGATGAAATTTTGTCTGTCCAATGATGCTAATGGTATACATGAAAACCAGAGCTTTTAGTGTTGGGTTTGGTCTGAAGCCTGTTAACATCAACTGAAGTGTTGCAATTCAGGTTCCTTTATGGAGAATCAAATCTCACCTCATCGGCTTTACGCTAACCACCATATTTTTCAGTAACTTATTTTCCTCTCCTGCTTTATCACTGCAGATATTATTAAAAATGGTTTAATAGAGAAACACTACCGAAAGAATAATTGAAAAAAAAATATTAAAGCACCTTCAGTGGGCTTTTTTCCTCTCTCTTTCCAGTTTTGCAGGACTAGTCAGAACTTGGACTTGTCATAACTCTGAATGGCTCAGGCAACTGTGGCTTTTTTCTGGTCTCTTTAGAGTGAGAGGAGGTTCTCAATTTATTTGGGATCTGTTTTCTTGGGTGACTTCAGTTGATCCAAAGCTCTTTGGGCACATTTTGAATCAGTCTTTAGTGACCTTAAGTTCTGCCGGTGCTTTTCGCTGTCACAGGATTATTGTTCAAGCCATTCAGTTCTGCAAAGAACAAGTCCAAAATTCGTGTTGCTTGATTTGCAGCCCGGGTAATGAGCAGTAAAGCAACGAATTATAGTTCAATAAAAAGAACTGACAGGTGATCCCAGTTTAAAATTTTTGCTAGAATCTCCCTAGCTAAACAATGAGGAACTGGTTTATCTTTGATTTTCTGCTCAATCTGCTAAATCCTGACACTTCTGAATATTTTTACCCGCTGCTGCAGTACAGGATTATCAGATTTAGAGATTCCAGGGTATTATCTTATAAATGGGACAAAACACAGAGCGACGCTGCTATAGCGGCATTCCCCATGCAGCGTTCCCCAAATAACCTCTATTAAACCCAATACTGCGTATTCCAAAAAGAAGAAAATTCAAATCAGAAAAGGATCAGCTCTTGAAAAGCACATTTATTAGCCAGGCTAAAAGTAATCTTATGCAGGGTTGATTCACAAATATACATAGAGGAGAATCTATGTAAGAGCAGGGAAGTCCTTCTATAATATTTTCCTTACTTCTGAAATCATATATAAATATATAGATATACAGGGAGAGAGAGGGAGAGAGATCACACAGTCACTTAGCTCTGAGGACACTTCACGGGCTTAGTAGCACCATATGCTTTTGTTTCCTGAAGCAGTAAGGTAGATGGAAGGGGTAAGGTGGACGTGAACAGTCCATTCAAAGGAATAACATTACTTGAAAATTTAAAGACAGGTGCACCTTGAACACCTTTGTGGTAAGAAACTGAAAATGCTCCTGGCACAGCGCACTTTTGGCACAGTTTACATTTTCTACCACACGTGACCTACCCAGTCGTGCCCCTGGGTCTCTCTATATGTTTTTAAATGAAATGTACATTTATAAGTTTGATGCTAAACTATGCACTCATCTATTCAAATGCAACCCGATGTCTCCTGCTTTTGGTCAAAGTTTCCTTCCTGTGCTTTTGATTCATTCCCTGATGTCTCTTCTTTTCCTTGTAAAAAACACCCTCATACTTGCACTCTGTCTGACTTAGAGATTGTACAGTGGGGACATCTCGTCTTTACTGTCATGAAAGTATTGGATATAAGAGCAATATATTCAGGGAATCATCCCCAGAACAAACCAGTCCTCCTTTACTCTTCCTGGAATGGGCTTCTTGCAGCAACTTAACAGTTCCTTGCAAAGGAAACATTACTAGTGGGGCTCAGGGAATACACTGAGTGTATTGAAGGACCATATCTTGCCAGATCACATACAGAATCACCCATACAAACAACATTTTTATAAAAAAAAAAAAAAAATAAAATTAAACTGCCAAGACTCCAAATTCAGAAATGTAATTAATGCTGCAGGCTTGAAGAAAATCACCCACCTAGGGAAATCCGGTTTCCTCTGGAACCAGCTAATGTAGATGTAGAAAATAAAGATTACTACCAATAAAAAGCCCTCAGACCTACGCTAGTTGGGAAGGCAAAGTAGGTTCAGAGCTCCTGTCCATTTTGTGTGCCTGAAATGGCTGACATTTTTATATTCACGCAAGCTGCAGCGTAACGCACCTCAGACCAAAGACCTTCCTAAACCCAGCCCAGACAGGTAACAGCAAAATCCCTTCTTATTAGGGGGAATAGGATTGATCATACAGAAGAAGGTTCTTACAATGTTAATAGCCATAATATAAATATTCAAAACAGCTATAATTTTAAGCTGGCAATTAAAAGAAGGGGAAAAAACCCAAACGCTTCTCAGAGTGCAATTTGAAATAAATTTATCTCCATGTTAAAAAGGAAATTTATTAAGTTTGTCAAGTGTTTTAATGAGACCTTCATCTTAGAGCGAACACAGAATCGATGTCTGAAGGGAAGTCCAGCTCATCAGGCTGCACCAGCAATACTTGCTGACATATTCTCCCTTTAATAATGTATTATCCTGACTTATACTTTATACGAGTCGCCTTGTCTTAACAACAGTAAATACAGCCACAAGGCAATGAGAATTACCAGCAGGATGATGACACTAATTGTACTGTCTTGACTTGAATTAAAATTGCTGAACAGTAAATGAGATTACTAGACTAAAGATAATCTTAATTTAAATGTGCAGCTGCATTTATCTCATCTCAGATGCAATTTTCCAAAGTGCTTAAAATAAATAGTACCAGACAGCCATCTAATAGAAATAGAAGGTTTTAAAGATAATTAAAAGTGCCCTCATATGTTTTGTTCTATTGCCATATTCTATAACAAAGAGTAATTTGCAGGTCAGAATATGAAAATCAGGTAATTTCTTAAATTGTTGTAATTTTCCTTGCCTTTGATGCTGTCTTCTATTTTTTCTTGGACATTTCCAAACATGAAATATGTTTGAAGAATAGAAGATCAAATAGTTAAAATAGATGAAATTTCACACACTCATGACTTACAGATAGTCTATCCTGGATCATATAATTTTCTTGTAAGCATTGCGAAGTGTTAGAAAAGCTTTGTGAAAATAACTTCAAAATATTACTTAGCCTACCAATTCTAAATAGCAGCTAATGTGCCATTTTTTTCCATTAAAAGATTATCCTGACAAGCTTAATTAGAAGATTCACAAACAGAAAATGTGCTTTCATTGTATTTGCATCCACGTCTGTCCCCAGAATATATGAGACCTCCCTGAAAGCATCCTTTCCTCTTTTTTTTTAATTAACATGAGACAATATATCAAATACATGCAATTAGTGAGGGCTCCTACACTGCCATATATTTGCAATCCCAGGTTGTCTGCAGATACTTGAGCAAGAGGGAGGATCCTGACTGGCACAATGTAAAGCCTCAAAATTAAAAAAAAAAAATAAAACCCAAACAAACCTCAAAGCCATCTGAGAGAAATACTTCTGAACGGATTAAAATATTGTTTTCACATTTTAAAATGTGGATTTTCACCCGATAGGAGACTCAGCATCTTTGTGAAAATATCTCATGCTCTCTGCATGCTCTCTTCCACATTTCCTCAAACCTCATCATTCTGAAGTAATATTTAGTATTAGTTATGTTACTACACGGTAGTTAGGGAGTATTTTCTATACCCCCAAAGTCATCAAGCACCTTTCTTTCCAGTGTAAATTGGATCAGGGCTGCACGTAGCTCCA
Source organism: Phalacrocorax carbo (assembly GCF_963921805.1). Classification (NCBI taxonomy): domain Eukaryota; kingdom Metazoa; phylum Chordata; class Aves; order Suliformes; family Phalacrocoracidae; genus Phalacrocorax; species Phalacrocorax carbo. The sequence continues at coordinate 4,668,884 of NC_087516.1, read as the reverse complement.
TTTGGAGTGGAAAATATGATTTTCAACTGTAAAGACGCTTGTACATAACATGACCTGGAGCACAGATGGTGTATTAAAAGTTTTAAGGGGTACCACCCTTTCTCTCTTTTTTTTCTACATATAAACTCACACCTGAACTGTATGTCTGTTAATGTAAACATTTTTCCCATGGTAAATATCAGCTTCGAGAGCAATAAACTAGGAGCGCTATGAGAAAATAAAACAGTAAGGGAATGTAGCAATTATTAATAAAAAAAAGGCATTTTAATCTGAGCATAGAAATATATTGACAGTATAGATTGCTACACTGTTAGAGATCTAAAGTCCCTATACTTACATATAATAGGGCCAGGGTACTTTTAGGGCACCATACACTCATCTTCAGAGAGATGTGTAGAACACATCGGCTGAGCCATCCGCTGAAATTCCCCGGTTTTCCCAGGAACTACTGGAGGTTACAGCCAGCTCAGATGTAGGCTTCCACGCTGTGAATGCTGGAAGTACAGTGAGATGACTCCTCCTGCTCTTGTAAAGGCCTGGTGGCTGTGGCTTTTTGGAAGACTATACGAACCAGTATCTGCACCGGGGTCAAGCACGCTACTACGCGTCCACTGCACCTTGACACGTGAACTTAACTGGTACAGTTGCATAAAATCCTCAAAAGATGGCTTCCGTCACCATCATATCCCAATCTCCCTTTCCTTTTTGCACAGCTAGAAATTACAAGTATTCTGTTGAATGTCTGCTTTTCTATGACCTATCTGACTCAACAGGTTGCGATGCTCTTCATGCAGACTTACAGACAGTAGAACGTGGCCTCCCTCACCCTGCCATCGCTTGTGCTGTCAGAATACAAGTATTTCCCTGAGTTCCCACATTTGAATGCTTTTGCGTGTAGCTCTGTTTGTCTGAACATGAGGATTTCTATTGATCTTCATTTCAAAGGCAATTCTTTTTATAATTGATAATTTTTCATGCCTTCATAACTCCAGGGTGGCATTTAACAACAGACTCCAGCAGACTGTGGAAGTGCTGAAATGTAAAGGTCAAGGACAAAACAGAAGCTTTCATGAATTGCAGCCCTCACACAATGTTCCTTATGGTGCTGGGTTAGAGTTAACTTTCTTCACAGTAGCTACTATGGGGCTGTGGTTTGGATTTGTGCTGGAAACAGTGTTGGTAACCCAGGGATGTTTTCATTCCTGCCGAGCAGGGCTTGCACAGAGCCAAGGCCTTTCCTGCCCCTCACCCCACCCCACCAGCGAGGGGCTGGGGGGGCACAAGGGGTTGGGAGGGGGCACGGCCGGGACAGTGACCCCAACTGACCCCAGGGATGTCCCACACCACGTGGGTCATGCTCAGCACATAGAGCTGGGGGGAGGAGGAGGAAGGGGGGGACGTTGGGAGCGATGGCGTTTCCCTTCCCAAGTCACCGTTAGGCGTGATGGAGCCCGGCTGCCCTGGGGATGGCTGAGCTCCTGCCTGACCGTGGGAAGGAGGGAATGGATTCCTTGCTTTGCTTTGATTTTATACAGTTTTTCTTTACTTATTAAACTGTTTTCATCTCAACCCACAAGTTTTCTTATTTTTAGTCTTCCAATTCTCTCCCCCAGCCCACTGAGGGGGAGTGAGTGAGCGGCTGGGTGGGGCTTCATTACCAGCTGTGAAGCTACCGTGGGGCTAAACCATGATAACCCTTTTTGGCGCCCAACGTGGGGCATGAGGAATTTGAGATAAAGAGAGTAACTGGGAGAGGTAATGGACAAAACATGGACTGAAAACAGCTGGAGATTGAGAAGTGGTATCATGCAAAATTTCTGTTGTTGCAATCGTGGTGAGGGATGAGGGGTGGATTTTGTGTAAATTGTCCAGTTTTGTTCGGAATTCTGAAGTTATTTCATTTTTGGTGTGTGAAATTCTTTTTTTGTTGATGTGAGTGAAGTTTGTGAAGATTGTGAAAACTGATGGATGTTAATTTTAATGATAATTTTAAAAAATGTGACTCACAGAGGCAAGGGGTGGAATGTATTGGGTTTCTAAGGCAAGGTTTTGGTGGCAGGGGCACTACTGGGATGGCTTCTGTGAGAAGCTGCTAGAAGCTTCCCCGATGTCCGGCAGAGCAAATGCTGGCTGGCTCCAAGATGGACCTGCCGCTGGCCAAGGCCGAGCCCAGCAGCAATGGTAGCGGTGCCCCTGGGATAACAGATTTAAGTAGGGGAGAAAAAAAACCCGTGCAACTTCAGCTGGAGAAAGGAGTGAGAATATACGACAGAAACAGCCCTGAAAACACCAAGGGCAGTGAAGAAGGAGGAGGAGAAGGTACTCCAGGTGCTGGAGCAGATATGCCCCTGCAGCCCATGGTGAAGACCATGGTGAGGCAGGCTGTGCCCCTGCAGCCCCTGGAGGTTAGCGGTGGGGCAGATATCCCCCTGCAGCCCCTGGAGGTTAGCGGTGGGGCAGATATCCCCCTGCAGCCCCTGGAGGTTAGCGGTGGGGCAGATATCCCCCTGCAGCCCCTGGAGGTTAGCGGGGGAGCAGATGTCCCCCTGCAGCCCATGGAGGACCCCACACCAGAGCAGGTGGATGCCCAAAGGAGGCTGTGACTCCATGGGCAGCCCACGCTGGGGCAGGTTTGCTGGCAGGACTGGTGACCCCATGGGGACCCACGCTGGAGCAGCCTGTTCCTGAGGGACAGCACCCCGTGGGAGGGACCCACACTGGAGCAGTTCATGAAGGACGGCACCCAGCGCGAAGGATCCACATTTGAGAAGTTCACAGAGGGCTGTCTCCCGTGGGAGGGAGCCACGCTGGAGCAGGGGAGGAGTGTGAGGGGTCCTGCCCCTGAGGAGGAAGGAGCGGCAGAGACAGTGTGTGATGGACTGACCCCAACCCCCATTCCCCATCCCCCTGCGCCACCGGAGAACAGGAGGGAGGGAAATCGGGAGTGAAGTTGAGCCCAGGAAGAAGGGAGGGGTGGGGGGGAAGGGGTTTTAAGATTTGGTTTTATTTCTCATTACCTTACTCTGATTTTATTGGTAATAAATTAAGCCAATTTCCCCAAGTTGAGTCTGTTTTGCCCATGACGGTAATTGCTCTCCCTGTCCTTATCTTGACCCACAAGACTTTCATTATATTTTCTCTCCCCTGCCCAGCTGAGGAGGGGGTGACAGAGCGGCTTTGGTGGGCACCTGGTGTCCAGCCAGAGTCAACCCACCACACTTACAAACACGCTTTTCAAATTAGCAAGATCTCTTGGTCCTGAGCACATGTAAGGAAATGGACCTGGTTTGTCACCTGAGCTACATTAAATAAAATATTATATAATCTTATGCCACCTCGCTCAGAATTCCCTGCCGTTCTGCCCATCCACGGTGCTGGCCTTGACTTTGCCAGGTCTCATGAAACATTCACGCCAATTCTCACAGACTTATTTCTCACAAGTCGTAAAAAGCCAACTATATTTCAAGTTGTGATAAAATGTCCCAATATGGATGAATCAAGGTCTGTAGCAAAAAATTCTGTCCCTTTCTCTGCCTTTGATGGTGAGGGTGGTTGGTGGTTTAATCAATGAAGTCCCCTTCTCACCTCCAAATGTACACAAACATTGAGGTTGACTTAACCCTTCATTAATTACTACCCACCCCTCTTAAAAAGTAAGAATAAATTAATATATGTCACACCTCCCAGAAGGATCCAGGGACTATCTACAAGGATCAATAAACTTACAGTCAAGATTTACTGTTGTTTAAAAAACCTCTTCCCTCTGAGTAGATGCAACTGCCTATTGGTAGCAGCAAAAAGAATTCACATTCTTCCAGTGTAATATTCAGTTATCAATACTCTTTGATCCTTTTTTCCCCCCACGAAAACCTACTTTTATAAAGTATAATCATTATTCTTTAATTCTCCTACTAATATTATGGTATCCAATGATATGATCTAAGTAAAGGCAAGCAGTGACTGAATTCAGCATAACTGCCCAATGCCATGTGATTTATTAATGCTGGTGACTATATATTTCTCCACTTTTTATAATGATCCCATGAAAGTTGTTCCATTAATTTGAAAATGCAATTGTTTGAAAACCATTCTTATATATATTATGAATCACGTTTAAAACTGACGTAAGACTGATGCTATCTGTTTACACGTACTACGTAACAGATGATTCATCATGGCGTCTATGTAATTTGATACAGGATATCTTGTATGCATTCATATTTTTCCTTTCCTTATATTTCTGTTGTCATATATTTCTAAAGTCTATTCTTTCTTGCTCTTTTCTTAACTGTGGGGTTTTTCTGTGTGTGGTTTGTTCGGTTTTGTGTTTGTTTGTTTTTTTTTTAATAATTCCTAGCATTTAAGCATTATGTATTTAAAAGACTGCTTCCATTTAGAGCTCTAGCTTGTCATCTTTGAGTAATTCTTTCATGATTATTTGTAAAGATAAACTCTATGGTGAATCAATTATATGAGTCATCTAATTAATAGGCATAAAGTGTCATAATAAAGAACTTAATTCAAAACACAGTCTTTCAAACTGACCTTCTTCCGTATTAGCAATGTCTACAGTAATGTTAAAATGAGGCAGCTGGGAGTTGCTAGAAAGAAGACTAACAAACAGAAGGGTGGAGGAGGAGATGTAAGACACAAACAAATCTGAAAATCTTTCAATTTCCTTAAAAAAAAAATTACAATACTGGATACTCTGATATCATTTTCTTTTAGGAAATGATGGAGGTTATATTGAGTACTTTAGGTCATTATGATTTCTGAGGAGTAAAATGTAAAATCCAATTATACATAAGCATTTTTGCCTTCTGTGCCACTGATCACCTATCCTCTTTCTCGCCTTCATGACTCCTGAAGTGCTGTGTACTTGCATGTTGCAACACAACCAGCTTTCTGTCATGTCTAATTATTGCTTCTATGGGAAAAAACTGAAAATCAAACATTAATACATTAATTTGCATATGAAAAAGCCGCAGACAGATTAAGGGTTGGTTTAATTTCATCTAACCATAAACATGTAAAACTGAGACATCCAGCCTAAGGCAGTTATCTAGGCTGTCTTAAGACACATGGAAGACAGGAAGGATTCTTCAGATGATACAGTCGAACCATCACAGGCAACTATTCTGGATTATGATGAATCCCCTTCTGAAGATAATTCTGCTGAATGCAGAGGGATCACAAACAAGATTAGATATGACCCTTGCATTTGAGACAGAGTTTGGAGGCAAATTCTACTCTCTGATTTTCATCAGACTCTATAGCACGGCTAAGGCACAACCAAGACCCTTGGTCTCATGAGTCCCTTAAGCACAAGAACCTTTCCTGGGCAGCTGTATGACTGGAATGTTTTCTCTAACAGACACAGCTGATGCATCACACAGGAGAAACTGATAGAAAAATCAGTAGATGTGGTGCTTGAGGATATGGTTTAGTGGTGGGCTTGGCAGTGATAGGTTAGTGGTTGGACTCGATGATCTTAAGGGTCTTTTCCAGCCTTAACAATTCCAAGATTTTATGATTCTATGATTTACCAAAAATGCATTTCCAAGCCACAATTTGGCCAAGTGGACAACACAGTTGATCCACGTGGATGTTTCACAGCACCTCATTAATCTGCCCAGAGAAATAAAGTTCCCAGAGGTCATCCACTCACAGGCCGTGGTGTATTGAGCACATAGACCTGAATGGAGCTGGTAGCACCCCACATTTCATGGTTTTTTGAGACTGCATTAAAAAAGTGAATTAAAAGTTCAAGCTCCCTATATACGATTTCTGGTAATTTTCAGAAAAGTTTGGAAAAGTCTGAAAAAAAAAAGTAGAACTTAGAAAGAAGAATGGTGGGCTTTTTCAATTTTAAGACTATGCCTACATATCATTTATCAAGAGCAGCAGAAAAATTGAATTCCATTTTTTATCCTTTCTTCTTTCTTAGAACTCGCTCCACACATGTTCCTTCTTTGCTTGTTGAGTCTGGAGGGGAGGAGGCTGAGGGGAAGCCTTTAGCTCTCTACAGCTGCCTGAAGGGAGGTTGTAGCAATGTGGAGGTTGGTCTCTGCTCCCAAGTCACCAGTGACAGGACGAGAGGGAACGGCCTCAGGCTGCGTCAGGGGAGGGTTAGGTTGGAGATGAGGGAAAATGCCTTCCCTGCCAGAGCGGTCAGGCCCTGGCACAGGCTGCCCAGAGAGGTGGGGGAGTCACCGTCCCTGGGGGGGGTTCAAACACCGTGCAGCCGTGGCACTTGGGGACATGGTTTAGGAGGCCTGGGGGTGTTGGGCTGGCGGTTGGACTTGATGGTCCTAGAGGTCTTTTCCAGCCTTAATGATTCTATGATTCTTCACTGGACCTATCTATGTCTGCAACAAAATTCCGGTTTCAAAAACGTAATCTCTTTACCCCAAAGCTTTCTGAATGTTGTAGTAGAAGTCTCCCATATCCACTGACTAAAGTACCCCCAAACTGTTTTTTACAATACAACAATAGTACTTTAAAGAACTGTCAAAAGCATGCTTTATAAGAAAAAATGTGCAACATGTTTAAGAAGGTCTATTATTCCATCTGAAGAGCTAAAAATCATTCTCATGGCATGTAATAAAAAAGCATCATGTCTTAGTAGATATGTAGTAGGAATTAAGGATGAATCTTTCAAGAAGATCTTGTGTTGCGGAAGAAGATTTTCAAAACCTGTTGATTTTCATTATATTAACTCATGGATTTTCATCCACTAAGGTGTAACCATAAAGCAGGATGTGTTATAGAAAGAACACAGAAATAATAATGTCCTAGTCAGTGAGTTACTGAAGTGAAGCAGAGGTAGGCTAGGCTCAAGAGAAAAAAAGAATTCTATCCATTCTTGCACTTCTGCAATATCCTTTTGGATACTTTAAATTATATGACACATATATTCTGATCCTGAAAAATTAAGGCATACTTTCTGGACAGTAAAGGCAAACCCGAAGAAAGAGCATAAAAAATAATAATACATGGACTTTGTTTCCTTTCTTGCTTGAGGAAAAAGCCCCCATCAAACACAGCCTTCACAGCAGCTATAAAAACACACGCTTCCCTAGGGCTACAAAAGGCAAGTTCTATTTTACCTCTCCCTTTACATCAATTTTCTAGCACTATTCTGACTTTTCTCTTTTTTCTTTTCTTTTCTTTTCTTTTCTTTTCTTTTCTTTTCTTTTCTTTTCTTTTCTTTTCTTTTCTTTTCTTTTCTTTTCTTTTCTTTTCTTTTCTTTTCTTTTCTTTTCTTTTCTTTTCTTTTCTTTTCTTTTCTTTTCTTTTCTTTTCTTCTTTTCTTTTTTTCTTTTCTTTTCTCCAAGCTCAGTCTCCTGGCTGCCTTTCTTTTCCCTTGGTTTCTTAATCCTGAACTCATGTAACAGTCTTTTCTTTATATTTTATTTTACAATCTCCTTCTGTGACTTCACAAGCTTACCTACCTCTGGAGTTTTCCTGACTCAACTAGTGTTACTGAGAGACATGAGATGGACCGAATGTTCCTCTCCCACATCTGTGTCTCTCATTTTTACACTGTTTCATCCATTACCTCACTTACATACCTTCATATGAGTGAAATCGTCCATGGAAGTATCTAACATTTCCCCTGTTATGCCCTAAGCTTTGACTGTATTGAGATAATCTTGATTCCCCACCTACCTATTGTCATTGCTGCGTCCTCTGTAGACACATGCCAGTAATGCCCTATGGGTCTTCTGTTTTCAAATCCTGTTTCTGTTTACATGCACTCTGCCCTGTTGCGAGAATTTTCCTGATTCCTCCTCTGTTCTGAACACTAGACTCACCCGTCTTCCCTTCTGCTGGGTGTAAAACAGCTTAACTAACTTCTGTAAGCAAATTCATAACTACCTGCAACACTTCCTGAAGACAGTAACCATCTTAGTAATGGCTGCAGTCTCTATCCTACAGAGAATGATATGATTTATTTCAGCAAAGTGCATTTATGGAGAAAGTGGCCCAACCTTCTTGGCAATGAGCAGATTTGAAAAAAAAATAAATTAGAAATACAGGACTTAAAATGGCATAACACAGCTGAAAATACTGTTTCAAGACTATCTCAGAGTTTTGTGTGATTTTCCAGACTGCTGTAGCACTCAGGAACTTTGCCCGAGCTCAGCTCTTTGCTCACTTCTCATCTCGTAGCCATGTGAAATACGAGCCCCCTAGCACACCCACACTTTCTCAATCAGCACAGAATGGCACCTTTGCGTTATTTAAATGCTTCAGTGTACAGGAAGGAGCATATTCCCTTCCGTGCCTTCAACTACAGCCTACAGCAAAGGTAACAGTGGTACTTTCCGCATGCATGGAGTAGCCTGGCAGTGGTCAGTACTTACACAGAAAGCCTCCAAGAGTAAGCGGCGGCGTTGATGCGAGATTGCAGCTGGCCTGCTTCTCTCCATGCCAATAGTAAACTAAGGACTTGGCACAACCTGAGCCAGTGGGGAGCTATTACACGTGCTAATATCAAATGACATAAAATCAAATAAAGTCTGAACAGCTTGAGGTCAAGTGTTGAAGAAAAAAAGACAGAAATCATGGTGTTGTAACTAAGACACTCCGCTGACGAACCGATGTCTTGCATGACTTGGGATGTTCCCTTAGATTTCTGAAACAAAATGCTGTTCAAGTTAAATGTTATTCTGCCTGATGGGACTACTTGTCTCGTAAGAAGTTATTTAATGGGACTGTTAGCAGAAAGTCTTCTTTCCTGTAGCCCAGTTCTTAATAATTAATCTTAGACTGATAAAATATGCCCTACCTCTTGCCTACTTAGAGCGTAGGTTCTTTAGAGCAGAAATCTTTCTTTATGCTTCTGGTAATTCCAGTAAAAATCCCTATTTTCACCACATTCTAATTTGCTTAATTATTTTTCTATATTGCCCTTTTGCCCCAGTATAATACATATTCTTCAATACTTCCGTATTTTCCAAATGCTGTTCTATCTTTTTGAAACTGCTACAACTTTTTAAAGGATGGTTGTATTGTGATAATAACTAAACTGTTAGTGCAAGTGAAATGCTTTGTAAGCTTTGAAGGGAAAAGGGCCGTATACAACTCATCATCATTTAAAAAAAAGTACATCTTAGGAGGCACATGGAGATATTCTTCTGCTGCTTTTTTAAACCTAAGAAGAAAAGAGAGAGGGAAAGACACAAAAAAAGGGGGAAAGGAGAAGAAGACAATAACAAAGAGAAAGACAAAGTTAAGTGAAATAAGAACCAGGAAGGTGAAATACCACTGAAAGTGGAAGGAAAATACGTGAATCTCCGAACATCACTTCTAAAAGCAATATAATTTTCACAAACTTTTTGATAGACTACCTTCTCGTAGTGTTTTTCCATTTTTTGGGGAAAAAAAAATCTTAAGCTTTTTTTGATTTGGAATATATATCCTCACAACTTAATATTCCAACCTCAGTTTTGCATAAGAATGACTTTAATTTCTTTCCCAGGTCTTCCTGAGAATTGTCAGAATACATGATTAAACAGTATCAATCCCTTTATTAAGGTCATTTAACAATCCTCATGATAATAATTTACCCAGCTGTTTGAAATTTATTCCAGAGTTAGCAGCCGTCAAGGAGATGTCCTGTTTGTACGTGGCCAAAGTATAAGTTTCAAGAAATCATTATTTGCACCCTTTGCTGTAAAAGCTTGCCAGAAGCATGCTGCTAAAACCTCTCACGTTCATCATAAGGTCCATAACGTTCTACTAACTTGACTTGCTTAGACTTTGTCACAATACTTATTGGTGGACTGATCCCCCCAAACTAGAAACAGAACCATACTTCTAAAATAAGAGCAGTGTCTCAAGCAACCGAGCGATGCTCTAAGAGTTGTGTGGAAACTGGAATTCCCATTTCAGGAAAAAATCCCCGGAGATGCAGAGGAGAGTGGTCTTGAACAGGTATCACATTTCTCGTCCTGTGGAAATGCCACAGTTCTTTAGCAGAACTCAAGCTACCATTCAATTATTACATTCTTCCAGTCTCCTGGAGCTATCTGGAGTACCCTCACCGTGAGCAAGCACTGAAAAAGTGGACAGGAATGTTGGAGAGCTGATGTAATCAGAACTTAGCCAAAACTGTGACATTTGGCCTCAATATTTCCCATGGAAAAAAATGTTATACTGGGAAATTCCCAATGGACTTGGGTTATCCTCTTTTCAGAGAGCTCGGCCACACTGAAACTGAAAGGGAAGATAGATCTAGAAATCCCATTTCCTTCAGATCATGCATCAACATCAGAAGTAACTCACATTCACATGTATTGACATTCTAAAAGCAGCCGTCAGGACCGGGCTCGGGCTGGGTACTGAGAAAAGAGTGCACACCTTGACAAGTACCACACAAATTATTTTCAGCAAGTTAGCACCAAAACTAAAGGCAGGACCCTGAGGCTTACCCACACGGTTTCTTCTCATTTTCTTTTGACTTCTTGCTGACTAGTCCTGTTTTCAACTATCCAGCCTGTACAGTGCATGAAGTAAGGAGCCTGCAGAAGCAGCCTCGTTCGTTATGTAACACAGGTTTATCTCAAAACACGGCACTGATCAGTTGTGATCAAAGGCTGAAATATTTAACTAAAAGGCAAGTTATGCTGAGACCAAGAGCTGTCATTTAACCTGGGAGCTGAAACTCCCCCTTTATATTCACTCACCCACTCCAGGATTTTTCTGGGTTTAATTTTTGGGGTCATCCCCCCCCCCTTAATCTTCTGCCATTTATATTTTTCACAACCAGGTCTTTGTATGTGATCTTTGGGAGAGTGGAAGAGTGAGATCCTGAGATCTTCCCAGCTCATATTTTATAAAGATTAAATTTCTTAATGTTATCTATTTAACAAAATCATATTCAAGACCCCCACGTGGCACTGGTTTGAAATCGTGAAAGCAGAACTCTTTGATTATTGAAAATCAATATTTCTTTATTCTTTTTAGCATAAATGCTTTAAGCTTAACCAGGCGTCCTGCAAGAGTAGAAAATTAAATGCAATTGTAGACACAGTAAAGCCGAGGAGAGAACTTAGAGAACAGCCATTTAACTCCTAAACTCACCTAACGCACAAAACAGACAGACATCGTTATTATTTTGGGCCAAAGGCAAAGACATGTTGTGTAAAATACAGTCTTAAAAAGAGAAAAGGGGACATTATAGTTTTGCATTGATTTACCTTTGGAGGAATCTATACCAGCTTTCTGTTAGAAAAAGAATTAATACTACAGCAAAACCCAACAGCCCATTTCTGTACAGCACATACAAGGCGAAGAGATGGATGATTTATAAAGCTGAAATCCAAATCAGTTTTTATACAGCAAGAGTAAGAATCTAGAAATGATTGTTCAGTCAATTCTTTCTCCTACAGTGTACATTTTTCAGCACCATATCTTTTTTCACTTCCTTCCTCCCACATAATAAATCAGCAATATTTTCTGGCATTTTCCAGGGACAACAGATGCAATATTTAAGCTGCTTTCTGATAATGTCGAAAAGTACCTTAAGCAGTAAATACTGAGCTTTGCTGCCAACCACTCTGGTTCTCTATTTTTTATAAATATATTTGCAGTTTTGGTATATATATATATTCATATAAGCTATACATTTCCTCACATGCAGATACACACATTTAGATAAATCTATGCTTAAACATCTATTGCAAGATAACAACTCAACTTTTAAATGTTTATTTGCTCATTAGAAAATGCAGACACTTAATAAAATATTATTATTTTATTAAAATATGAAAGGATCTTAAGTTTTGCCATCATGTCACCACCTGTGCAGACCTACGGACGAGAAACCTTTCACACAGTCCCTCAACCAGCGTGATCCGGGCTGCGGATTTTCACTCGCTGCCACCTCATTCTGCAGCTGATTATGCAAAATGAAGCACGGTTACACGTGTCTCAGGTGATGCTTCTCAGGTGCAGCTCTGATCCAGTTCTCACTATAATCAAGACAGGTGAGTTGAGAAATCTAACCTTTGAGCCTCAATAGCCTGTAAAAACTGCTGGTTTTGCTAGCGACTAGAGAAATTTTTCTTTTTTTTTCCCCCTAAACTGCAGCTATTGATCTTTTAAAACTACCGAATGTTCAAAGAGTTTGAATTCTGCGGATGTATCACAGTTCTTAACAACTTTCATAGTGCTGGACAACTGTTGTGATTGGGGAACGTGAAAAATCCTTATTGATAAGGATTTTTCCCTAAGATAAGAGACACTATAACTTCATAGCAAGGCTCGGTTAGGTGGTACCTACGAATACACAGGCATGTTGAGAGAAGATTTCATACTAAATTTTGTAAGCAGGGTTTTGAGTCTCTAGTGGTCACAGTAAAGGTTCTTATGTTGTAAAGTCTGGAAGAGTTTTTTGGTTAAAAAAAGTACAAAATGGGGTAAAAGCACGATAATTTCTGTGATAAGGATCAAAACAAGAATAAATGCTCTGAGGACTGCAACAAATACCAACCACTAACATGACTACAAACGCATCCTTTGTTTTCTTTCTGTTTTAGAAGCGCCTTCTCATTTTAATATCAAAATGCTTATTTTCTAGGAAGTTCTGCTTAGTGCAATATTTGCCCTTCAGTTGCAAACTAACAGAAGAACGAAAAAGAGTGAAGAGAAAGAATTAAAAACAAAATATATTTACTTAAGTAAAAGAAAAAAAAAAAGAGGAAAAAACCTACAGTTATTACCCAAAACACCTTTAGTCATGATGAAGTACCAATATCAACTTTGCTTATTAAAGAAATTTGAATAAACCCTTCTCCTAGGACCAGCAACAGGCCAAGCAGTCTTGGCGAGAGGAGAGGGTGCTAAAAGCTGATTCCTTCGTTCTCTCCCTGAAAAAAAGCACGGTACAGTAATTCTGCAAAGCGTCAACTTGCACGTGACCCGGTGACTAGAAAGCCATTTAGAGTTTATTACTCTTTTTAAACAGCGTTATAGATTTTATACATGGTTCAACCCAAAGACATGAGTGGCAATGGAAAGCCAATTTGGGCTGAAAACGTACTGGAAGCAGCATGTTCCAATGGACGTGCATTAGACACAGTAAAACAACTTGGGATATTACTGTAGTCTTCTGTGACTTTGAGTAAAATAACAGACAACACTCAGTTTCCCTACCTGCAAAATTCCATACTGATACTTCTCATCCTTTGTCACATATTTTGACGTCTCTAGATAAAAGGTATAAAGGCAGATAAGTAATATTAAATCCGTTATCTGTGATGGGTGTAATTATCTTCATCCACACAACTTTCTTTGACTTCTTTTTTTATTTAATCTGAATAGTTAGTTATAGGGCATTTCAAAATCCAACTTTATATTATGCCAAGCGATATTATTTTAGAAAAAGAAAGAATAAAACATCATTATGCTTGACAGTTCCCAGGGATAATTCATCCCATCACAAATAGGTGTCTGAAATAGTCTGTGATTTTTTCCCCCTGCGTCTCTCGCCATTGACTACAGAAGGATGATTCCCTGACGTCGGGCGCATAACTTTTACACAGCTGCACAGAGCTGAGCAGGACCCTATCAACACAGAAAATCAGGATTTGGGGTGTAAACGCACAGCTTTTGGGTTGTAAACTACAAAAGTGCATCGTGTTTGCAGTATGCAATGTTGAAGCTAAACACATTAAAAATGGAAGTGTGAAAGTTCTTCACTTTTCCAGTATCGTTAATGTGATGATATGAGGAGTGGAATTTTACTGCTGGTGTGTTACAAAATCGTAGTTTTAATTGGAGGGGGCTAGAAGCATGCTAGAGATTGTGATGTAGGGTCTTGATCTGTGTATTTTAAGAGTTTATTGCTAATATTTCGTATTGGCTATGGATTATTCATCTCTCTTAGTTGTCTAGAGGAGCTATTGATCACTGAGTCACTGCTCATGGGACTTCCATGGAATCAGTGTGTCACTTTCTTATCAGGAGATCAGAAGAGAGCTCGATTTAATTATTTGTGAGTGAATCCTAAGCTGCCTTAAATATTTCCATTGCTTTATGCTTTCTTATTAAGTTTAGAAAACCCCACATAAACACATATTCCATTTTGCTCTTTTTATGTATATCATTATGGCTTCTCTTTAACCCTTTTAAATCTTAAAGAATCCATCTGCATATTGGTAGGCACTTAGATGAAGTCCCTCACTGTTCAGCATCAGCTCACGTCAGAAAAAATAACAAAAAGTCTCAAGTGAGCTACCTGGATAGAAGATCTGCATGCTGATATATGCATATAAACGCCTCTATAAATAAACCATACTTCCCCACTCATTTACAAATATACATAATTGCCCATGTCTGCCCTTTAGAGGTGAAAAGCTCATATAAATAGTTCTCTCTATACAGTTCAGCTACTCAAAATAACAAAGACATTTTACTATTGCTAATCTGGCTAAAGCCAATATTGGTTCTGCAGCAATAACGTATGTTGTTTTCTTCTCTCCAATATTTTGAACTGTTATGGAGACATCTCTATACTAAAACTAATGGATTTCAAATTAATTCAACTTTTATATTCTGATCACATTCTCTATCGTGTATCTGAAAGGATGCATTCTGTTGATGATAAAGGCTACAGGAAACAATACTGATTATTTTGAATTAAAATAGCAAAGTTGAAGCTATTTTAGGTTGAAAAGAGCATATTGATGCCTTTATTTGCTAGATGCAGCCACGTCACTGACACGAGGACCAAGCAGGTGACAACTCAAGGTGGGAGTGCAGCAAGACTGGGTGTTCGACCTTCCCCAGGCCCAGCAAGGCGGGGACACAACTCCTCCTGCCTCTCGCTGCTCCCTGGAGGCTGCACTGGCGATGGGGTTAAAGCAATTGCTGCTGTAGGTGAAAACCTGCTCCTGCACCATTACCGCGGTGTGGTGGTCCTGACTTCCTCGTCCCTTCCCCGGCCATTTGAAGAGCAGCCATGAAAGCTCTGGAAACTTTCTTCTCCTGCTTTTAATTATACCACTGTCAAGACAGTAACAGTAAATAGACACATCTCAGAGCCGTGGGGCAGCCCGGTCTCATATGTCCTCACCCTGCGCATTGGCAAGCAAGAAGTTGTCAGGGGACACACTCATACACGGGAGGGCCAAATGTTGGCACCACACAATATAGGTACTAAATGCCATATACTAATACTGCAGATATCTCTTCGTGTATATGTAATGCAATTATATATAATATTTTATGCATATGCAGAAATATTTTTTGCACACTATTTCAGGCGTGGCCTAACAAGGGCTGAGTACAGCGCAATAAGCGTCCCTTGGTCTCCTGGCTGCCCTCGCTGATGCCACCCAGGACACAGTTTTAGCTTTTTGGCTGCAAGAGCAGCAATGCTGACTCACGTTCTGTCTTTTCTGTCTGCATCCCCAGCAGCGCGGGCAGGTGGGTGAGGGAGGGGGTGCTGCCCCTCTGCCCCGCTCTGTGAGACCCCCCTGCAGCGCCGCCTCCAGCTCGGGGCTCCTCAGCACGGGAAGGACACGGGGCTGTTGGAGCGGGGCCAGAGGGGGCACAGAAATGCTCCGAGGGCTGGAGCCCCTCTGCTGCGAGGCCGGGCTGGGAGAGTTGGGGTGGTTCAGCCTGGGGAAGGGAAGGCTGTGGGGAGACCTTATTGGGGCCTCCCAGTGCTTAAAGGGGGACTCTAGGAAGGATGGGGGCGACCTCTTTAGCAAGGCCTGTAGCAATGACAAGGTGTGGTGGTTTTAAACTGAAAGAGGGTAGGTTCAGACAGGATATAAGGGGAAAGTGTTTTATGAAGAGGGTGGTGAAACCCTGGCCCAGGTTGCCCAGGGAGGTGGTCGATGCCCCATCCCTGGGAACACCCAAGGCCAGGCTGGACGGGGCTCTGAGCGACCTGGTCTGGTTGGGGGTGTCCCTGCTCACTGCAGGGGGTTGGACTGGGTGGCCTCTAAAGGTCCCTCCCAACCTGAATTGTTCCATGAGTCTGTGATTTTCCTGGGCCTGCCTGAACTTAACATAGAGGTAGGCAATTCTGCTGCTGCCACTAATGGCGGTATTACACAAATAGAGTAAATTTATGAGCCCTTTTTATTCACCATCATCACCAACATCATCAGAAATGAATCTCCACATTTGTGAGAGACTGGGAGGTCTTTTCCTAAGAAAAGGTAGATGTAGCTGCAGTACTCATTGCATTTAGCTGTATCACACCAAAGCACGTAACAAAGACAATTGCCAAGTTGGGATCCTTCTGGGGACTCGCACAATAATCGGTGATTGGCACGACTCCATTTCAAGGTCAGAAAGAGGTTTTGACATCTCTTGCCCCGACAACCGTTACCTGCCCATTACAGAGTTTGAACAGGAGAAAAAAAAAAAATAGACTGAATCAGGGTACAAGTAAACCCAGTCAGTGGTATGAAAAAGTCAGAACTTTACATTTTAAATACTTTTTAATATATTTTAATTGCTTGGCACTCCATGTTATCTGCATTTGGGCAATTATCTGTTTGTAATACTGCTTCTTTTTTATATCTCCAATACAGTGCTGGACATTATCAACAGGTAAAAGGCTATCTATCTACATAAATCAAAATATTAAACGCCCAAAATGTTAAGCTTATTAAAATAAAACTAAAATTATTCTTCTAGACATAAACCTGTCTTGGACACTTCCATGGCCTTTTTTCTCCCTACAGACTACATTTTGACAATTCTTTTACCTAAGTATAAAAGAGGATTTGAGAATTTCCACTTCAGAAATTGTAATGTCCTCCTATCGCTTCTGGGTTTTTCTCCACCACAGAAGATTTGTAGTCTTCTACATTGCTGAAGGTCGTGGATGGTTTTATCATCCAGCCAAGCAAATAACCAGAATTTGGCCGGGCAGCAGAAAGTAATTTTTCAAGTTGGGCAGCTGCCTGCCAGAGAGATGATCGGGCCTGGAGACTTCATTTTAATTAGTCCCTCTTCTCCCTCAGGCTGATCTTCACTTGATTCAAAAGGGGTCAAAATCTGACCTCGTCCATGACTGTAGAGATTGTTTGGAAATTTTAATAATAATTTACCCGACGGTGGGATTAACCACCTCAAATCTTGTCAAACATCAACCAGATACTTTGTACTCAGTAAAGGAAAAAAAGAGAAAACCTGACATTAACTTTACTTTTTAAGCTATACTTGCCCCATTAGAGAAATCTTATTTTACCCAACGCAAGATGCTGCATACACATCCCTTCAAATCAGTGTTTGTGTGACAGTGAAAGTCAGTAATAATATAGCATTTCAATTAGAAACATACATCTGATTTTCAAATTCACTGCCCTTGGTTCATTTCCATCATCCCATTATGATCCTTAACACACACGCTTTGCTTTACGATTAATACTGTTTACAGCTCCCCACTGAGACTCATCTAACAATGGCAAATAGTCCACGGTGGCTACGGACTGGCCTTTTGCCAGGTGCAGGCAACGATCCTCTACCAGAATGACACTTTTCTAGGACAAAATAAGACAAAGTCATGTGCGATTTATCCCTGTGCCCATGCTAACCAACTGAAACACCTCAGACTGTTACAAGCTCTTCCTCACCATCCAGCAAGGTTTGACTTTCAGTGACCACCTACAATTGTCATTGAATCAAGACAAGTATCTTAAAGTAATAACAAAAAAGTCAATCTATTTAAACTTAAATAGAGTTGATTTTCCAGTGAGTTATACAGCCTAAAACTCATGGATAGATATTAGTTCAGGAACTTAGAAGTTATTTTTCCTTCATAAAACCTGTAACTGACTTTCTTCCTTACGGCTAGGCAAGAAACCATCACCCTGCTGGAAGCTCTAGCAGAAGAGAGCGCCGTAGCGAACAGCGCTGATTTCTCAGCCGCGCAGGCTGCAGAGAGAACAGCAAAACTGCCCTTCACTCCTTTGACAAAGGTAAAACTCTTCACTGCAGGAGACAGCTTTTTATTGCTCACCTTGAGACTATAGGGGGGAAAAAAGTAACCACAGAAAATAACACAAATGTCTATGATCAACATAAATGCAGAGAATGTGAAAGAATATATAAGATACAGATACCCAGAGACAAAAGTAAAGCTACAGATATAGGAAGATGAGGAAGCAGATCCAGAGAAGAATGTCAAGAAAATGAAACGTTAATAATGTAATGCCTATCTTACAGACAAAAGTATTTTTAGTCTGAAAAGGATTAGAGGAAGGATAAAGAGTTCATAGGAGCTGTTTGACATACCACTAAATATACATTACTGGAAAGTACTCCACTACAATGGCAGTGAGATGGAAGATGCAGAAGCTGATAAGCATGAGAGCAAGAAAATGTAGGGATTTCAACAGCTGGACCTTTTAGAAATGATTGATATTTCACATTTGACTGCATGAGTATAATTTACACTTGAAAAAAATTTATTCATTAGGACCTGGGTTGCAATATTCTCAAATGCAACAGAGCTATAAAGGATTATTTAAAAAAAAAAACCACAAAGCCAACAAACCCACCTGATTTTCAACAAGGTGTTACAAATGCCAAAAGTCAAGAAACTGGTTGGAAAAAAATATGCCTACGCCACGCATTATATGACAAAGAAAACCTAATTTACAAATATGAAAGAAAAAAAAAAAAAGAAAATAAAATCAGTGGGTGACCCCAGCCGACCTTAGGTGTCAGCCGAGCCGTGATCCTGCTGGGCCTGCACTTCTCCCTGGCCTTCGGGCTGGTTTTCTGTACCGATCGTTCCACCTGCATCCAGAATTTCGCCAGCATAGCTGTGCATCGCACAAGACTGCTGCTCCTCCACTTCTCTTTGGCACACAAGCCTACCCTTCACACCAACCCTAAAACGAGAATCCGGACTGACTTTATTGAAGTAAATAGCTTATTCTGCTTGGCTATCGAGCATTACTTTAGACATCGGCGACTGGGAGTAGAGGACAAGATTCATGCTTCAGTTTCCCCTAGAAGTTTTTTAAATTACACTGAAGCTTTTTTTCCAAACCATACTCTTTCATCATTCAGCATAATAAAATCTCATTCAAAAAGAGATTATTTTTGTTGATTTTCTTAATCCAGACTCTTAAATGAAGTCCTCCTGCAGTTAACTCTATTTTAAATTATCTTTCTAATGTGCCGTAGGATTCATCTACGTGAGAACACTGCTTCAATTTAACCGTTCACAGTTTGATTTAGTTGAATGCAACCTTGCTTTATTTCAATTTATCTTGTTACAGTTTAAGTTAATGGGGAATCGACTGAAGTTCTGGCTCAGCTGCACAGAAGCAAACAGCTGTAGCGATTTAAGACGTTCCTGTTCTCCAGCTGCTCACTCTGTCCCTCTGCCAGGTATCCCCATCCCTAGAAATTTGGCAAAAGTGAGCTTGTGCTCAAGCCCCGGCTACCGTAGCTGACATCAGTGCACGTTGAGTGAAATGCATCTTCACCCGCTTTCTCTGTTGAATCTACTAAAGGAGCAATAACCTTCAGAGAAGGGACACATCAGAGCGTGGGCACCGTCACATTTGAAGACGGCTTTCTGCTGCTTAACCCTGCACAGGGGACCTTATCGAAATTGTCCTTCCACAGACATAAGAAAAGTGCCCTGCATTGCTAAGTCTCCAAAGTCTGCCAAATATCTCACATAATTCATAGGTTTACCTACATGCTCTGGTCTGCTTGAATTCCTTGCTCTCATGGAAGCTCTATGGCTTATACCTGCCAGGCTCGTTTCAGCTGTTTTCAACCCAAAAAGAGTAAATTGATTGAAATAATGGTGAGAGATTAAATTCTTGATTCCATGTGCTGGTTTTGGCTGACAAAAAGTTACAGAAGATAAACATTTAACGTGGTATCATGAACCGATCTCCCGTCCAAGATGCCACAGAGGATTTCTTTGTAAACTCCCCTGAGAGGGGAAGGCGAGGGGACGGAGCAGCAATCCATCCCTGAGCAGCTACCTTTCAAAACAGACTTTTAAACCAGGGGAAAGGAAGAGGGTTCCTGGCTACTCAACCCTTCAAGTCCAGGACTAGATTGTTTTGAGGAGTTTTGTGTACCTGTATCCTTCTTTGTTTCCTTGCTCAAGGCAGGAGCCCAGAAACGCATTGGCAGCGGGGTTATTTTTAGAATAGCCTTCGTGCCCTTCGCGACATTTTCATATCCGCAGGGGTATTTTTAAGAAAGGAATGCATATCTTTCCCAAGTTACCGTTGTGCTGCCAGACCTCCCAAAAGACTATTCATGGCAGAGTACAGGTGATAGCTTATGCATGCCAAGTCTTTTCTCCAAAACCATCCTCCCACCAACATTTCAGGGCTCATGATGTCATAGCAACTACCTAAACTTCCACACAGGCAGATCTGCCTTAGAGCCCATCTGTCACAACTCCATCTAAAATTGTATTAGTGACTCTTCGGAGAAAACAAGACTGAATGTGAGAGGTTGTATCATACATATATATATATATTTTTAATATGTACATTGAAACCGTTGGGGCAAAGTTGTAGGGAAGGTGGAAGAGAAGATCTAAAATGCCTAAAGATTTTTGTATTGATTCTAGCAATGGGTGACTCCTGCGAAATCATCATGGTTAAACATGCAGTTAACCACTACCTACCAAAATCTCCTGATACTAGAGTAGGCTTCAGGTTTTGTTTGTTTCTTTTTCCATGTCTTTATCTTTTTTCCTTAGAACTCAAAGGTTATTTCATATACTACACAGCGCCTTCAAGTAATTATAGGCAGCTAACCGCACCGGGGCTCCAGCATCACTTCCCACTGCAGTCTTGAAACTCTTGCTCTCTGAGGGCTATTATTCTTTAGGCTTTACAGAATTATTTATTGCCTGCAGTTTATTTTCTGAACTGATTAGCTGACAAAAATGTACTGTGCAGAAAAAAAAAAATCCTACTTCTGCTTTCACTGTGTTTTTTTTTAAACTTATTAAACTTTAATAATGGTGTTTATTACTGTAATTCTTCCCTTAAAAATCCAAAGGCTAAACCAAAAATCCTTTAAAAGAATCTCAGCATCTCTAACATTTTATCTTCCCACCCTGATGATTAGCTTATGTTAGATGCAGGAGTCCTTTTTTAAAAAAATAAAAATTAAAATTAAAAAATCTAATTAACTTTTTTAAAGAAAGATATTTAAGACTGCAGCCTTTTGTAAGGCTAAGAGGGAGGAAGGTTTATATTATGTCTCCCCACACCAGGAATAAATAGTGCTATCCCAAGGACTTCTTCTAGCCTTTCTCTCATTGCGTGGTTTATTAACTGATACACGATAAATCAAGAGCTCCCTCTATTCAGTACTTTTCTGCTGACCACACTTGACTCAGAGTCACAGGAGACTTTTTTCCTTGCTTTTATCCACCATCTCAACAAAAAAGACGCTGCCTAAGGTACCAGCCAAATTATGTAACAGAAAGTTCTTCACTCTCTCGGTTACAGCACTTCGGCATAAGGTAAAATATCGCAAACTGGGTATCTGCGTTGAAGAAAAGCGCGGTACAGCAACGTCTGAGCCAGTGTGGAACAAAGCTGGAACATTTAGACAGTGAAATACAGTACGATACAAAGGTGGAATTGGTTTTGCTCGGGGGGATAAGTGCTGCTCCTTAAACTGACGGACTCCTATTCAACAAAGAAGCCTTCGGTAAGGTCCATCTGCATAATCCCAAATTATACAGATAGGAGCTTGGATGAGAAAAAAGCCAAGCAAAGCTTTTAAGAGGACCTGTAAGAGGAACCACTGTTATTCTTGCGTTAAATCACCTGGGCACTCTTTTTATTATTATGTGCGAATTTAACAATACAGGTAAAAATGGGAAAATGTTAAGGATATTATATAGCGCGTGTGTCTGCATACATATATATGTGTGTGTGTGTGTGTATATATATGTGTATATATTTATATATATGTATAAAAGCATGAATTCATGCTGAAAATTCAGGTTTCCAAACAAGGTTTCCAAATGATTCCATCCATTCCTCCTGTAACGTAAAAAAAAAAACCCTATAGAAATGCTAGGAACAACTGGAATTTAATATCACAAAAAGGTGAAGAAATCGACTGATTTCTTCAACACATCCGTGCCTACAGATTCACCCTGCAAGAAGATCGTCCCACCTCTCCTCTGGCCCATGTACGCCGTTTCGTGGTGCTTTACTCCGCTTGCCGCAAGCCCAGCTGGAGACGGACTGGCAGCGCTCGCGGAGAGGGAGGCCGCCCACGTCCTTCTGCCGCGACATGCTAAATGGACTCTCAGGTGAAACGAGACTGGGAACTGTTCACGATCACCACCACAGCATGCCGCTGAGAAAAGCAGGTTCTGTTAAGCTTTATATGAACCAGAAGAGTGAACTGAAAATTTAACGTGAAAGGCAATTTACCAAGAAAACTGATACCGTTTCATGAGTGGCTCGAGGGAGGGAACAGTCTGCGTAGCGGATTAAAAGACTGACAAATGTTTCTTAGGAATCTGGAGATGGGCAGCACTAGATAAACGCTTAATACTGTTCAAAGGAGTCAATTATTTCCAAACCAGTAAATACGACATAAGTTATTAGGTTAGACAACATGTATTTGCCTTGTATCTACTTCAAGTATTTTCATAATAACTTTTTCCTGCAGCACACGGGTACTGGGACATTGAAGCCCAAACCTCATCAGAACTCTGCAGAACAGAGCTCATGTCCTCAGCAGCCGTCAGTGAGTTTCATTGCGCTACATGAAGGTCTGCAACTGGATGTAGATAAGAGGGGGAAAGAAAAAACAAGGAAGGAGGATGGCCTCTTGACATCTCCCCAAGACTCATCTTCCCGCCTGCACTCCTGAGCCGCTTCCCTAGAATGGTGAAGACTTACTCCATGCCACGGAGTTAATGAATCTTTTCTTGCTTCTGTCAAAGGAGGCAGAATCTGATCTGCAGAGCATTTAATTATGGCATTTAATAACTTGCTTTTTCTGAATGCAGAGAGAAAACAGATTAGACACCAGTAATTTTTTTAACCTCGATTTTGAGGGGGAAAAAAAGAGAAATCCATTTAAAATGAGAAATTGTGATTGAGGGGAAAATAAATGCTACAAATCATCTCTTCTAATGTTTTGATGCAGCATTTCAGCCATCTGCAAACCACCTTATAGCCTCCCACTAATCTGACTCTTCTAACACGCCGCAGGTTGACATCTATTGGCACCAGACTTTAAAAATGCTTCAATCAAGATCTGTATAATCCTCATAACGAAAATGCCTTTGTTCTGTTTTATGATCAAACATTTCTGAGAACACAGCCACCAGTCCCAGCAAGCACCCGAGATGCTCACAGGTGAGTTAAGGCACAATAAAAAAGCACAGTAATCTAGCAAATCTCCTAGGAGAACGTGTTGTTTATCACCACGCCTGCAGACTCTTGCACTACAAACGCATTGGCAACCATTTCGAGCAGATCATATACAAAGACATGAATGTCATTTGAGAAGTTCAGAGATGCACAGAAAAAAGCAATCAACAGCCTCAATAGGAAATTTCAGGAGAAAGTAAAATGATTTGGTAAACATGAATGATTGTTAAGTCCTCCAACAGAAAGAAAGGGGGAACTGAAGAAGCAATGACCTCTCGTAGCCATCCTTCAAGTAGCAGTTCTTAGAAACTTCTGTATTGCCCATAAAATTAGCTAGGAGATAAATCTCACTATAGTGATTTGCTCTTTATAAGTCCAAAGCCAGTGTTCTCAGTTCTCACTGCATAATTACTTCAATATAGATAAAGCATGAGTCATCTGTTCTGCTCTAACCTTTGCATTTAAATTTGAATTTTATTCTTGCTTATCTTTTTTCCTAAATTGATATTACTGTCTACTATGTTTATTAAAAACAAAGCCACAGTGCATGCCAAACTCTGCACTGAGGCACCGTTTGTTGTGTTATTTTAATTGACGTGTCTCAGGGAGATTACAATTTTAATAATTGCTATTAACTATGTCAAAGTTTTCTTTTTCTTAAATGTCAGACTTTGTTTCCCATTTCAAATTATGCCTTAATACCCAAGAGGCTTTTAGTAGATGCTCTGCACACCCAGGCACGACACCCCGAGGCACTGTCTTGTTTCCCTGCTAACATCACAACCATGGGTGATTAGGCAGTGTCCTTAGCAGGTGCCCAGATTTGCCCCCTCTGGATCTCTTCCTCCTCTCCCATTTTTAGGGAGACAAAATTTCCATGATGCAGAATTCAGGAAAAAACACAGGTGGGAAATAAAACACTGAGTGGTAACTACAGTGCCTTCTAACACCCCGGAAATTTATTCCTTGACCCAGACTGAGACCAGCTGGTACCCTCCCTCCTCTCATCCTAGAACAGGACTGTGCGAAAAAGGAAATTAAAAAGAATGTCCCCCACAGCTAGACCACAATGACAGAAGATTTTAAGGTTAAATACTTGGTTACCTCTGTACATTTTTGCCCACAGCTTACCACAACCCTTCAAACACACTTGGGTAGTAAACTGGATCTCAGTGTACTTAAATGGATGCAGGATGAGCAGCAGCGCACAAAGGAAAGAATCAGTTAATACTGTGTTGTGCTGGTTTTGGCTGGGATAGAGTTAACTTTCTTCACAGTAGCTACTATGGGGCTGTGGTTTGGATTTGTGCTGGAAACAGTGTTGGTAACCCAGGCATGTTTTCATTCCTGCCGAGCAGGGCTTGCACAGAGCCAAGGCCTTTCCTGCCCCTCACCCCACCCCACCAGCGAGGGGCTGGGGGGGCACAAGGGGTTGGGAGGGGGCACGGCCGGGACAGTGACCCCAGCTGACCCCAGGGATGTCCCACACCGCATGGGTCATGCTCAGCACATAGAGCTGGGGGGAGGAGGAGGAAGGGGGGGACGTTGGGAGTGATGGTGTTTCCCTTCCCAAGTCACCGTTACACGTGATGGAGCCCGGCTGCCCTGGGGATGGCTGAGCTCCTGCCTGCCCGTGGGAAGCAGTGAACGAATCCCTTGGTTTGCTTTGCTTGTGTGCCCGGATTTGCTTTACTTATTAAACTGTTTTGTTTTTTTTTAACCTCATCTCACGAGTTTTCTCACTTTTACCCTTCCGATTCTCTCCCCCATCCCACGGTGGGGAGTGAGTGAATGGCTGGGTGGGGCTGAGCTGCTGACTGCAGTTAAACCATGACACATGTTTAAGTGAGTTTCTTACAAAGCTTGGCTCCAGATATCGAACTGAGGCTCCAAACCACTGAAAGAAGAAGAAAAAAACCCATGTTCCTACACCTTAGGGGGTTGTGGTTATTTTCAAAGCTTCCCTTTTTAACCCCCTTCCCTCCTTTTCAGTGACCCAACCATGGTATCTATTATTTCTCCCAAGCCATTTTGGAACGGCACAGTAACACTTTCTGCTAATCTGAATAAATGAAAGCGTGGCTCTTATTCAGTATTTTGAATGGGATTCCCTTTCTTCATTAAACAATCTCTTTTCCATGACCAATGGGTATGAGCCGAGTGGAAGAAGCGCTGTGCAGGAATGAGAGCTTGGTGCTCTTCACCGCTGTCACGTTCCCCTGCAGGGAGCTGAATCTGGAGAAGGTTTTGCAAATCACTAGCAGAGAAAGCAGGCAAAGGCACATCAGTCTCAAAGACTCCCCCCGTCCCCCACCACACTAAGACATTACATGATGTCCTGGTTTTAGCTGGGATAGAGTTAATTCTCTTCACTGCAGCTGACCCAGTGCTGTGCTTTGGGCTTAGCATGAGACTAATGCTGATAACACACCGATGGTTTGGTGGTTGCTGGGCAGTGCTTGTACTAGTCAGGGACTTTTCCAGCCTCCCAAGCTCTGCCGGGGGCACAAGGAGCCGGGAGGGGAGGGGGCACAGCCAAGAGAGAGGACCCAAACTGGCCAAAGAGGTATTCTGTATCATATGGTGTCATGCCCAGTGTGTTACCTGGGGGGGCTGCCTGGGGAAGCAGCGATCGCGGCTCGGGGATGGGCGGTGTCGGTCAGTGGGTGGTGAGCGGTTGCACCACTTGTTCCCCCCTGCCCTGGGTTTCATTTCTTTCTCTCTCTCTTGTTATGTTTCTTCTCCTCCTCCTTCTTCTTCTTCTTATTACCACCATTATTCCTATTACTATTTTACTTTAATTATTAAACTGTTCTTATCTCAACCCATGAGTTTTCCTACTTTTGCCCTTCAAATTCTCTCCCCCGTCCCACTGGGGTGGGGGACCGAGCGAGCGGCTGCGTGGTGTTTAGTTGCTGGCTGAGGCTGAACCATGACACATTAATAACTTTTTTTTAATGTCCCTTTTCTTTATAATTAAAGGACGAGTACTCCTTTTACTACCATCAAGACAGTTTCACAGGCTGAAAGGCTAAGAGTCTTTAAGCTCTTAGTTTTGAGATAGTGGGATGTACCAACTCATGCAACCCCACTACTGCCAATTAAATTCAACACTGCTGTCTACCTGTTCCTTTGGAAATCCAAAGAAAATTAATTGGCTCTAGATTGACTTTTTCCTCAGTCTTAAAAACAAAATTAAAAAAAAGAAAAAAAAAGTAGATATTTGGTTGCAACATCAATCTTAATATGTTTAATGTGCAAATATGGAGTAGTCCTTTCTCTGCAGATTTTTGTTAGGGTCTTGTTTATATGTAGCGGGCAGGATCTTTGAATAGAAAAAATTGAATTTTTACCTATGAAAAAATTTCCTGAAGTCTTTACAGAAAGTCAGAGTGTTTTGCCTCCCCTTTTGTTGTATAACGCAAGAGAAACTACAAGGAAAAACCCGTTATTGTGCCTGTATCTGTATCCTTCAGATATTTTCAAAACCAAACTCCTTTAATTCTACCCATCTCATCTTGTCATTCTTACTTAAAAGCATGGTATACTTTTCATTTTTTATTTTTATTGTTCTCTCATTTTGCTGAAATATGATGATCCAAATAACCAGAGCCCTACGACTATTAGCAGGATTCTAGATGGGCTTTCACTATTATTTGGCAGTGCCGTAACACTTCGCGGAGCTTTCGATATCATGGCAGGTACAACCTGCTGAACTCAGCAGCATTCCACTCTCTGAGGTTCACCTGAGATTATCATTCATTTTGCAGTTTCTAACACACCCATGGATTTTTTCCCACTCATTTTCTCTAAACTGATTTTTGTTTTTCTTGACATTTGAATATAGTTTTCTCACTTTCCCCCTCTTTCCTGGTGAAAGAAACGTGGTTTGGATTTGAGCCCCGCTCAGTGCATGTTCAGAAAGCACATTTTGAAAATACAGCACACCTAGGAACGAGGAGATGCAAGAGCTCTTTAAGCCTAAAATCTTACAAGTAGACACACACAGAAAAATAATCTCAAATCCATCAGCCTTTCTAGCAGTTCTTCAGCAGATGCTACAGTAGCATCCCCATTTGTTCACCCACCACTTTAGTCCCTGAGCAAGGTATTTTCAAGCGCTACTCAAACTGGGGACAACGGAGGTTGTCTCCCAAGTTGCAAGGCTGTGTTTCACCCTTGCTACTTAAACCTCCCAAGACCAACATGAGAAAAAGGAAAAAGAGGTTCCTCTGTGGTTACACGTAGTGTAGATCAATGCCAGTCTTTTTAGAAATTGCAATCCTTTCTGGCTCAGCATGTATAAAGAGTGAGAGTAATTGCTGGGCACAAACGTTTCCCATCCCTCAGCTGAGCTGCTGAGGTTTCCTATCAATGCTTGAAAGAGTACAGCCTGTTGTTAATCTCCCGCATTAAAGAGCTGAGCTGACATGGAACTGGGGTGGAGCCATCCAACTCCCCTGTAACCCTAGGAAGACCAGGACCTAAAGTCTTAGACATCCTGAAGCCAGTTGATGCTGGCAAGATTGCAGAGGGCGCTTAAAACGATGCAGCAAACCCAGATTTCAGGCAGCCGAGACGGAAACCTTTCCCAGCCTCATTTGCCTCCAGTCCCATTGGGCTGAAGCAGCCAAGAAGATATGACACCCATAAAACCAGACAAAACACTTTGATTGTCTGCAACTCAAACCACTTTTGCCTACCTGGCAGATGGTCTGGCAGAGGAGGGCAGTCGAGCAAGAGGAGAGGGAAGCAGGTAAATTTGCACACCAGGGTGTGCTCTGCGACCTGGCCTCCTGGGAACCTTGTTGTATAAACTCCATTTAAGAGTTCCTAACATCCCTTTCAGACCCTTGTGGGGGAGTATTTAATAGACAAAGGGCTCTCCTCTCATTAAATTAGATTCTGGATTTAGAAACACACCTGTACCGCCTATCTCACTGCAGGAACTCTTAAGCACAACTTGGCCGTAAGCCTGCATAGCGACTTAGTGAAGTAGTATTTAAAGCCCTTCACGGAATTTGACAGCTTTCCCAGAATATCCTCTTCACTAATCGGGGAGACAGAGAATTATTTTTTTCTAAGAACTAGACTCTCCCAATTTTAGCCCAGACCGCTAAAATACAGTGTAATTAAATTATTCTTTCACATCCGACCAACAACTAAACCTTCCACTTCAGAATAGGTTAAGGTAAAAAAAAAAAAAAGAAGAGAAAAAGACAAAAAGAAAAAAAAAGCTTTTACTTCTAAGCATTCAAGACAAATAATGAAATACTGTAAAGGATCTTGTTTCAAATCAGTTTCCAGAAGCAGCCCTGAATTAGAACAGAGCAGAGAGAGGAGCTGAGGAAGAATCCATCTAGACAAGTTATTTTCTGTCCGTATCCCTCAGTTTAGCCTCCAGTGCATTTGTCCACGTAAGTCTTTGGACACAGGAACGTGACGGGACTGTTACACGGTGGGACTAATAAATAAAATATTTTGATTTTTCGTGTGCCTCACTGCTGATCCTGAAGCAGTTTCTAGATTGATGGCACCGACCTGCACCTACAAGGTACATATAGATTTTGGCACCATTTCAATACCGAGCAAAGTCTTGCAAAGGAAAGTTAAAACACTTTGCTAAAAGTTTCAGAGTTTGGCAGAGCCGTGTAATTAACGTCTTGCTGCTTTTCTCTATTTGGTGAAAGTATTCAAAATAATGTGATATGAAATGGATGATTTTTGTTTGCTTGGCAGCTATCCAGCATTGCAATAGCAGGGTGGCTGCTGTGCTCAGGGTTGAATTGTCCCAGCACATCACGTTTGTACAATTTCATCTCTGTCGTACACAATCAGGCAAGGGAATAGCAAAAAGTTTTTTTTTTAATATTCTATCTTTACAACAAGCAAACAACCCAGAAGAGCGGGTTTCAGATTTTGGCTGGGGATTAACATACAAATGTTCTGAAAATTAGGGATATAATTACGTGAAGTCAATTACAATTTTCAGTTACATATTTCCTAAGGCTTTATGTTAAGCAACATCAGGCATCCTGGGCTTGTAACTCCTCTCAGTCCTTTGCATCATCTACCAACACAGAAGCACCACAACCAAGTGACTCCAAAAACAGATGTTAAGAATTTTGCGGGTAAGCAAAAGAGAAAAAAGACTTGTGTGTCTCAGCTTCAAAAAGTACGTGGGGTGATCTTGGGGCTCTTGGTCATCCAAAGCTTTTGCTATGCTGGTGATAGCAACAGAAAGCTGAGGACCCAGATATATTTTTTCACTCCTGGATCTAATTATTTTAGGGTTAATTGCAATACAAAATAAAGTTACTGATTAATAAAATACGTGTGTGTGTGTGCGCCTTTCTCAAATTTTATTCACAGTTTGTAAGTAATAAAGAAGTGGGAGTCAATTATCTGCACTGAATGTAATCACAAGCCCATAAATTCTTTTTAGTATATTGGGTTATGGCTTTGCATACTAATGGCTCATATTCCTTTCATTTTTTTCCCTAGAAGTTTTCTGTACAACATGGTAATTACATAAA
The DNA here is from genome assembly GCF_963921805.1 of Phalacrocorax carbo. Classification (NCBI taxonomy): domain Eukaryota; kingdom Metazoa; phylum Chordata; class Aves; order Suliformes; family Phalacrocoracidae; genus Phalacrocorax; species Phalacrocorax carbo. The sequence continues at coordinate 4,638,976 of NC_087516.1, read as the reverse complement.
TTGCAGCATTCTTTTTGAGTGGCTATTGGAAAAAAGGAGTTTAGAATTTTAAAAGAATCGTTGTTTCCTTGCTTTTAAGAGAGTCCCACATCTGTACACCCATGCATCACACGCTCAACAGGAGCTCTGTAGGGAAATACCAGGCATTTACATGACTGGAGAGTTTAATTCAAATATTTCCTAGAATGAGAAGAGTCAACAATAAAGACAGACAATGACAAAGGAAAGGTGACAGCGGCTGGGGAAGAGATCCTCGGATAAAGCACTGCCGTGGTTTAGGGCGTCATATTTTCAGATAACTGCAGACTTCCTCGAGAATGTACAAAGAGAAACTGCAGGCATGTTGAAGAGATACAGGAAACACAACCTCCAAGAGAAGACTCTTTGTTTACTCTGAGAAGAACGAAAAGGATGGGTAGTTACACATTAGCCCAGTACAGCGTGAGTAATGCCAATCTCGGAGGACCTCAGCAGGCTAAAAGAACATCTCTGGGAGAGGAACTCTATTTTATCTTGCCGATAAGTAAGAAGAAGGGACACGGTGATTTCTTCGGGTGTCTTGTAGGCAATTCTATGATTCTTTAAAAAGACGATGAAAAGGCAAATCTGAAATGGAAAGACGCCTTAAACTATTTCGTCTGGGCTTTTAATTCTACAAAAGCTAATCAGCTTTCTTTCCTAGGTTACATAAACCATAATTTCCTCTATATTTGTTACATGACTACAAATAGCTAAAAAGTATTGAAATTATGCATGGCTATAAGAATTGCCATGTTTCTCAAGTGAGTTACTGAATACCCTTAGCATACCTCATAAATGTCTCTATATACTAATGACCAAACTAATTGTTAGTAGTATTTCTCCTATTCACTCATTACAGTCCAGTTTCAGAATATAAAATGTGCTTGATAAAATAAGAGTTTTCATCAGTTACGGACTGGCAGCTAGCAAAGCAGAAAATAGAGAGAATGGCCATTTCTATTTCATATTGCTTAATATCCATCACTTTAATGGAAATGAGATAAAGTAGATAATGGTAATAAGAATAGTATTAGCAGCACATACATACATTACATATTTCTCAGAGGTATCATTGTTGTACCATTTACATTATTAATATTAAAACGTCTCGAGCAGCACAAGCCAATGTAACCAATACTATAAATATTACCTTTAATATAAAAGAGTTGAATGAGCTTTTAACCTTGAATTTGATACAATGTTGAAAATAACTTTTAGACTTATATGACCTAGCTCATGTGAATAGCTAAGTACTTTTTCCCTCAAATAAATCTGTCTCCAAAGTAGAACTTCCTTGGACTATTTTTAGCTGTAATAACTGTTGCACATTAAGTGATCACAGACCTTTTCTGCACTTCTTGTAAGTCTAACTCAGGAAGAAATGTCAGTTTAGAAGAAGCTTTTGTAGGTAACGTTAAATACAAAGACACACTTTAAGAAATGTTCCATTTTAGGATTATTTCATTAAGGGAAAGTGTTCAGGAAGGTTATCCACATGTTCAAATACCCTGAGCCCGAGTAGAAATCTGATTTAAAATGTTTTTTGAATCAGACTACTTTACAAAAAAAGAAAAAAAGGAAAAACGAAAGGGAGAGGGGAAGAAAAAAAGAGGGAGTTTGGATTCTTCAAAATAAGCAGCACCCGGATCATAGAAACATTGAGGTTGGAAGAGCCCTGGGGAGGCTGCTAGGCCAACCTCCTGCTCCAGGAAGGGTCAGCTACGGGAGCCAGAGGTCTGGTCTGTCTTCTCAGGGCTTCCTCCAGCCCATCCCAGGTATCCGTACCCCCTTGGGCTAAATTAGAGAATTTAGAGAAGGGAATTAGAGAAGCAGAAATGCATGTTGTGCTCGGAGTGTAGCTCTGTGCAAGAAGCCTGTGAGGGGGCACACCTTTGCCTGCTCACCCAGAGGCGACAGGGTCAGGAATGAGGCAAAAACGGGAAGCCGGAGCGCAAAACACTAGTGGCAGCTTTAGGAAGAGAGCAATCATTGGATCCTGTCTGCAGGGTGCCGCCGTATGACCACGGAAGAAATGGCAGGGCAGAGCCTGGGTAAGGGAGAAGTAGAAAAATCAGTGCAGGAGAGGAGTGAGCTCATTGCCAAATGCTACGAGCTGGAGATGGACTTACAGAATAGGTGCTGTTATCTGACCCCGACTGCTGGTATGACTAATTTTTTATAAAGATGGTTGAGGTGATATGTCTACTTTCCATTTAACTAAATAACTATGGGGAAAAAAAACCTCTTTTGTCTCCCTTAGCCTAATATACATCAATTTAATGTAGAGGATATAAAGCATATAGTACGCCCAGATACATGTGCCGGCAGTCATGAAATTTGATTATGCAGAAGAAATGGAAGGAATCTTCGACGCAGATTTGAATGACTATCACTGTGAAGAGCTGGATAACCATGAGGTTTAGGTGTAAGATGTAGGTTAGAAATTAAGAGTTTGAAGCTCAACCTCTTACACTAGGGACTATTGATAAGAATTTGTTGTAAGTCAGATAATCATCAGGTGCAAATGGTGATGGAGGGAAGACCTATTACTCTAAATAAGTACAATCTACCAGTATAATGTGCCTGTGAATAAGGCAAATGCAATACCAGGATTGCTGGGCGAGCAGAGGTAGGAAATATTAATGATGTTGCATAAGGCAGTGATGAGTTTTCACCTGGAACACCGTGCACTTGCAATGTTCAAGAAAGAGTAGTTTAAATAAGCAAAGCAGAAAAAAAAAGTTAGGAGGAAGTGCTAAGGTACTACTGCTGGTAAAAGGTAAAAAAGCTGGGACTGTGTAGTTTTAGCAAAAGGAAGGCTGCGAGGGGACACTGTAGGACTGCTTGGCTGAAAGGTACTGTGAAATCAAACCGTATGGAGCAAGAGTTATTTAAGATGAAGGATGCTGTTGGCAGAAAATTAATCAGGTATGAATTGGCTAGGAACAAACACAATCCAAAACCTACAAAGTTTCTGAAAATAATAAGTCTGGGGTTCTGAAACAGCCCTTCAGGAAGTGCTGGGACAAAAATAACCCGTAATTTTAATGCAAATCTTTATGGCGTCACAAGCAGGATTAAAGACATGTCTGCAATAGTGGGGGTCTGCTCAGAAGAAATGTAAGAGGCTTCTTCTTGGCTTGTTTTTCTTCTCTCACAAATCCATACGCAGGCAAGCACCAGCTGTTTATCGGTGTGGTGCTTTCACTCCATATGTCAAGAAACAAACTCCCATCTCCGTGGTGCAAAAGGAAGAATAGGAAGTCGCTATTAAGAACATGGGTACTGTTTTATTTTTCATAAAATGCTATGATGGAGTGATACAGCAACGAGGAAAAAAAATACCCAACTTCAGATCTCCCAAGAATGACATTAAAAAGTTAAGCAGCACTTAGTCTTCTTTAAGATGTCATTTCTGTTCAGTGTAACTGTTAGACGCTTAATGCAGATAGATGGGCTAAGCAGACTCTGTGAAGACAAAATTCCTCCTTTACATCCACTCTAAAAGCTTTTAAAATCTCTCTGTCAGGAACAATTTGACTGCATATCAATTGCATTCCCCTACCACTGCAAAACTTATAATAAGGGAATATCATGGGGAGGAAAAAACACATTTTGATAACTCTGACAGTAAAATGAAACACTGTCAATCCGATCGGCAGGAAAGCTGGGACTGTACATTAACCTCGCTTTGCTCATTAAAGTTCTCATTCAATTAAAATAGCAGCCGGGATATGCCTGAGTGATGCCACAACGTCCTGCTGCCAACAAGTTCATTTCTGGTGTTTCTCTGTTGGTCTCACGAAGAACGAGCTCTGGGACTTCAAAGCTTTTCAGGGCATTGACGTGGTTTATAATAGAGATCAACTAACAAAATATCCTATATCCTTGACACAAAGGATGTGCTGTGCCTATATCTAAGGACCGATTCAAACATTTTCCTGGTATTTTCAATGTGCAGTCTGAGGTTTTCTACACCTCTTCTTTAAGTGTATGGTTTATATAGATAAAACCACTCTGCTTTGAAAATGAAAGATCTGAAAGAGGTCTTACTTCGTGTTCTTCTATTTTTTCTCTGTGCTTTTCTTTCACAAAATAGAGAAGAGCTATGAAATTCATAATTTAGCCTGGAGTTCTCAAAAGAATAAAAAAGTCAGTTTTATCCACAACAATAGATATTTATCAACATACTAACAGAAGCATAATTGAATCCTCTTCCATGTATATCTATAAGATCAAACTGATACCCAGGGTGAGAGGCACCATCTCCCAAATACCTATATTCTATGTATCAGTAAAATTATAATTCTCCTCACATACTCTTATTTAGCTCATAGTTTTCATAATGGCTCTAATAAATAGGAATAAGGGTGGCTATTTCCAAAGGACAAACTGGTGGCTTTATTCTCAATTCACAGTACCGCCTAAGCAAAAGCAAAAATAAAATAAAACCCAGGCATTCAGGCAAGGCTGGGAGCGGCTCCATTAAAGTCAATGTATAAGAATACATAAAACTGGGGGAAGAAGAATAACAAATGTCTTTAGATAATGCATGAGAATCACAGTATGAACCCTCAGCAGAGGAACATCTACAAAGAGAAGTTTGTCAGGAGAACCAATTTTTAACTTGCCATTTCACGCCAAAGGGGGAAAGAATAAAAATTTCATAGCATCAGCATTGTCTGAAGAACTCTTTTGTGCTTAAATAGTATGTCCTGAACAATTTTAAAGCTCAAAGTATGGAAATTAGCATCACAATCCATTGCATCTCCTGCTTTCATTTGTGAATGGAAGTTGCTATTTAGCAGGACTGTCAGTTTGGTACCTTCAGTGACCAATGCATTACTTAGAAAAAAAAAGGTCTTATTAGCCAAAGTTTTTGCATCATTTTCAAAAGCTTTAAAAAGTGATATTTTTTTATCGTTTAACAAAGTTGCAAGCATCTCTGATTTCACCCCTGGACCAACTCATTCGGTTTGACAGAGGAAATAAAAAAGTTTTCTTTCGTCAAGGCTTTATAAAAGTTTCATTTCAAAGAGATGTTTTACGGAATTAATATAATCTTGTAAACAGTCAGGATTAGCAACAGCAGTGCTGATCTGAACTGCAAGCGTGCTGATAAAGGAGCCACCAACGACACTTCCGCTACCCCGGGAACACATGAGAGGCTGCACGGAGCTTGTTCAGCAGCAAATCACTGCAAGCGGCTGGACAGGACAGCTGCGCTGGAGGAAGGGATCTACAAGGACAGAGCAAACAGGGAGACTGATTTCCAACCTTCATTAAATGCTGCACTACGACTTTCGAGTCTTCTCTACCTGTATGTTTAAAGACGTACAATATTCTAGCTTAGTATTTTGTGTTCTTAAGGAGAGAAAAAAAAAAAAAAAACAAACCCACAACAAAAACCCGAACATTTCTTTTTATTAGAAAGCTCCTGGTACATCTCAGCATGTTTCCACCCAACAAAAGGTAGTTATCATACAGCTCTCGCCAGCTCAGCATCTTCTCAGTTTTACACCCTTCTCTTGACAGAGAGTGGGATTCTCTAACCAGACACATCTCCAACACGAGATGTCCATGCTAGAGCTAGCTGTCTAAAGTCTCCTTATAGTCCATAGAGGAAAACAAAACTTTCAGGTTACAATACTTGGCTTTCCAAAGCATGTCTAAGAGAAGCCATGAGACTATTTATTGCCTTAAGAAAACTTACTTTCTTCTTTGCCAGAACAGTGAGCCTAAGGTGAGAATCATTTCAGGTGAGATGGATCCCACCCAGAATGGCTTGTAAAGGCTATTCATGATAATATGGGGAGCGTCCTTTCTGTTCTATTTCTCTCGCCAAAGACAGTGGATAGTGTTGCTGAAAATTGCCCTACCATAGGTATGGCTGCATGTGATTCCTGGGTGAGTTTGTTCCTGGGGCTGTAGCCATGGTCTGCTAACAACGAGCTTTCTCCAAGGAGGGGAGAACATTGATATTGCCAGTGACCGTCTCCACTGCTCTTCCACGATGTGCTTGGGTTTCAGTGCTAGGGCAACCGAGTGAGAAGCACATTCTTCACCAGGATGAGTAAGAAGCTTCAGACATTAGCGAGAAGATGAACAGGTTTTTACCACCACAACAGAACTGCCAGATACTACGAGGAATAAATATCATGATAAAATGAGTTTAAAAAACCCAAACTAAATAATTGTGATTGATTTTTTTTTTGATACCCAAAGGTTTTTAATCTCAAAATTCTAATCTTCTGTCTGTTTAAGACAGGAGCCATATAAAAAATGTTTTAACATAACATGACTCTTCCCTGTTTTGTTCCACATCATGACTTGACCTAATACTTGGTCATCTCTTTTTTTTACATATTTGTTTCCAAGGTGACTCGTAACTGCATTCATAACGGCTCTTCACTGTTTGTCAGGCAGTGCCACTGAAATGCTGAAAACATCAAGCCCCATAAAACCAAAGTCTTGGAGCAATACAAAATCTTTTTGCTGGAGAAAAGCCAAGTTAGCAAAGGAACTGTGTGTTGCATTGCCCCTTCTCTCCAGTTTCCACGTAACTACCCTGTACACAAGTGACACTTTCTTCTCTCCCCTCCATCCACCTGCTCCACCTTCTCCCTTCACCAAATCAGTTACCGTTGAGTTGACCAGTAAAAGGGACATTCTCCACTGGTAAATCACTGCCACGGTGGATTGGTTACAGCAGGTTACTCCGCGCAGCGTTCCTGGGAGCGCAACTCAAGGTACAGAGACCCTATTCCCAGTTCTGCCATTGCCTTTGAATGATGCTGTACAAGTCGTACCACCTTTCTGTCCTTCAGTTTTCCATCTAAAATGGATTTATTAATACTCAATCTTTTATAAAGTAATTTGAAGTCTACAGCTGAAATATGATACTATTTTTTTTTTCTTTTTCATCATTGACCCCTCTGATTTTCTAATTTATTTTAGTCCCACTCTGCATTCTAAGTTTCTTGGTGGAGCAGGAGGGAGTTAAACAGGTTTGGTAGCACATTGAGTTATAGTCTTTCTCTCTGAGCCTTTAAGATATATACCGACACTCCAGCATCCAGAAAACTCAAGGAATATTTATGTGGTGAACCAAATCGGTGTAACTTCAACAAATACACTCAAGCTTTATGGTGTTGCAGATGCTCATCAAATTGTTGTTTACTTTTAAGCAGGATTTTTTTTTTTAATAAGATATATACTGAATCAATAAAATGCCATCTCCTGCTGCATATTTTACGCAGCTCTCACCTAGCAGTTCCAAATATTCAATAGATTTATAATGAACTTCATTGTCCACAGCTGCACTTGGCTTTTACATCCTTTCACACCTAATCCTCACCATCTGCACACTCAAGATCTGACACGATCCCTAGCGGACCTTGCAGCGTACGAGCCTCCAGCTCTGCGGTTCTGACAAATTCCTCTCATCAGTCAAACCACATCCCATGCGCCTACAGAATTGTCCTTTTAAATTACTCATACGTTGTCAGCATATCGATGGTATGGGTTTTCAGGTATTTTAAAATTTTATAACTAAAGTTTAGTGTCTGTTTATCACCATATTAACAAAGGGCCTGCCTTCTTATTATACTAGATTTAGACTTTAAAATAGAAGTTTGACTATTCAAAACAATCTGAGTACAAAATGTATTGAAATACCTTTTAAAGGTCAGTTCTAAAATGATTATCATTACGGTTTTGACATTTCAGATTTTTTTGCAATTATTCAAAATCTTAGTCCTCGAGCTATTTGCACAGGAAAACAGGCAATGTAATTAGACATCTTTAAATACTTAAGACAGTAGGCGCCATATCATTCACCTTTCACATCATTTAAAGATACTTCTACAGCTTTCATTAATATTGCAAAGTTAGCTGCAATATTCTTGGCTACGATGCCTTTGAAGTCATTATTATCTCTGGCTGCAAAATCAAACAATAAGCTGACATATTGGCTAGCTCATTAAATGCTGTCTCCTTTGTTGTTGGTTTTTTTTTGGGGGGGTTCTTTATATTATTTTTCTAAGGAACAGATTGTACAGTCCTCTTTCATGTGAGAATGAAAGCCTGAAGGATGCAGCCCAGCATTATTGCCCATGCGATCTGCATGACAGTCCAATTATGGAGTTACTTTTGTATGTCAATTTAAGAAACAGAAACCTAGGGGTACCGAATCAGTGCGTTTGTTTTTCCTATTGAACCTGTATAATTCAGCTGAAGAGCGCAGGAAGTAATGGTGATACTGCTCCAAACCCAGGGAGCGACAGAAATTTGGATTACCAGCACAGAGCCGCTGTGACTGAATACGACAGCATCCTTTTAACCCAGCAGCATCAGTAAATCCCCTAAGCTCATGGCGTGCTCCACATCCCAGACGCTTTGAGCTGGGAGAACGGTTTTACAGGCTGGTCTGCACGCAGGACAGCATTCATTCAAGTGGTCACAGGAAGGCAGGAGAGAAAGTGCTTGACGACAACCCTGACACACAGTTAATGCACAGCTATATCTCCTTGTGGACCTGAGGGCTGGACACCCTCCTGCACCCTTCTGTTAGATATATCTTAAAGTCTTCTGGGTCTTTTCTAGCATTTATTACCGCTTCACTAGAGCCCTAGGTGTACCTTGAGTGGGGAGTTAAAATGTATCTTAAGAACAAGCCATTATTTAAATAAGAAATAAAATAATGATAAAAAAGCCTACAGGAGTTGGGGTGCACCACGACGTAAAACTAGCAATATTTTCAATTTAATGTAACAACTTTCTTCCTCTCTAACAATGCTGGCTCTCAGAAAAGTTTGAATCTATGGGACGTACCAATTTTGCCCTACTGTATTTTCCTTGTTACTTTCAAAATAATCAATAGTTTTAAAAAGAGAAGAGAAAGTTGTAATTTCCGCCCTGGAAAAAAACCACCTCTATTTTCTGAAAAGCAAAAGGCATGGTTATCTACTATTGAAGGACAAGAATAATAGGTATTAATGATGGCACTTTTGCTAATTTCATAACCCTTTCTCCCGGCTGAGTGAAACAGGCTTTATTCAATGAACCTCAATGAATTTCAAACATTGGGACACCATAAGGTAGCACCACTGCAACAGCACTGTGCAGCACATCTAAACAGTGCAAAGACACCTATTTTAGCTAGCTGCAGTAGATAATAGATTAGCTATATTTGTACTCCTCAACAGCAAATGCTCTTTAAAACAAAATTAGCCTTTGCAGGAATATTTCAAAGGAGTCAGTGAACCCATATAGCTTGGGGAAGTGCAATGCAAAGTCTGCAATAACATATCCTGTAATTCCATTTTATTGCCTTCAGTGATTTTTCCATAGATTTCCTCATCCCTAATTTTAGAAAATAATTGTCTCACTCATCAGTTTCTTGAATGCAAAAAAGTCACTCCTAGGAACATGAAAAATGGATGTCAAAACCCGCCATGTACTAGACGGAGTTATTCTCCCTTAGAAGTAGCCATAAGAAAGCAATGAGCGTTGGCACAAAATTCCTGCTTCATAGATCTGAAATTTAATAGGAGTAATTGTAACAAATGGGAGTCTTATTATTCTTTGACCTACACAAAATGGGTCAATTTACAATCTTTTCCAAAGTCAATGTGCATCTGTTCAACACCCATACTACAACATCCAAGTTAAGGTACCCGAAGCTGTACCGCACCACTCACATCCCAGCTGAGCAAAACTTTCTGCCAGCTTCAGCCCTGGATTTCTGCAAGTCAAGCTGGAAGTTGGCTCATGACACATAGCTCTAACGAGGAAGATAGTGCCGCTATTTTCACAGCAGCATCGGTCTCTCTAATGCCAAGGAACCGTTCTTGAGACGTCAAGAAAAACTACCTTGGCTTAACTATTTCTTCAGGAACTTCCCAAGGACGTTAGGGAGATGGGGAAGGGGAGGGGACCTGGAAGAAGGATCAGAAAGGAGAAAGGACAATTAGATGGTGAGACTGAGTGGTACCAGAGAGGGTTGCCTAAAAGAGGTGGAAATTTGCAGCTGATGTGAAGTGAATGAGACAGGCTTTCTGCTGGGATGACAGCATATCGTAGTATAATTAAATATTTACCATAATGAGTACTCACAAGGGAGTGTCCATATGCAAAATCCATATTTCCTTCCGACTGCTTGGCCTTGCAGCCCTAACAGTGCTCTTTTAACAATGTGTGTGTGTGTATTAGATCTAATTATATACACACGCACCGCACACCACACACCAGTTTTCATATGGGGATATTAACATTCCTTATAAATTAATTAAACCTAACAAGACGCCCATAATTAAACTGCTAATGTTTATTATTTCTGTTTTACTATTGGGAAACAGACCCAGTGAGATTAAGTGCCTTATCTAAGTAAATGAACCTCCAGATTACAGTGGGAACACGGTCCAAGGGCCCTGATTCCCAACCAAACGACTATTTAAACTTTGAAGGCTCTGTGCATGAGCATAAAACAAATTTCTCTCTGCTTAGTTTTGAATGTGTCCTTTTCCAGCTGAAAAATTACTTCCATTATTGGATATTAACAGTAATAGCTGAGAATCTGTTCCTTAAAAAATAAAATCGATTCAACACTTTTCTGAACTTCTCATGGTCTTCATTTTGTGTGTTTGCTTTCAGATGACTTTCAGCAACACGCAGTCCATTTACATTCATTCCTGTGAGATGCAGGAGCAGTGCCTTTATTAAGCCACTGCTCTAATTAATTGAAATGTTTTTGCAGATTGACAAATACATTAGGTGAATTACAGTTTCTTCCATCTAGCTGTCTGACCAATTTGGGCTGGAGCAGATATAGATATCGAGGCATCATCTGGTTATTTTTTAACCTTCAGCTGTACAGGACTTGGTAAAAAGCAGTGAGATTTTATGGAATGTTTCTTCTTTTAGATCACAAATAAACACCAATTAAAGTACTGAAACACGACCTTGAGGTGACCATCATTTTCATGGGCCATTTATAACTACCACAGATTAAAATATGGAGAAAAACATCTTGGTATTTTTCTTTAAAGCTATAGGTAGTGCAAGTTGCAAGAGTACAGAGGAGCTGAAAGACCATTAGCCTGACCCAGTGTGGCGGTTCCTATATTCCTAATGAAAAGAAGCCATATAACAACCTACAGTCAAATCCATTAGCGAAAGTAATTACCTACTGACCTCAAATCACATTTTCTTACTCTCTGTTTAATTGCAAGATCGCTGAACAACTGCAGTTTCAGATCACCTGCAGCTAGTTCCTTATAAAACCTCTACATACGGGTGAGCCCTAACCAGTCCTCGTGCCGGAGACTGTCAACACATCAACTTACCTTTGCACACCATTCGAGAACCTGAAAGAAAACCAGACAGTTGTTTTTTAAGCTTGAAATCCCTCATTATTGATCCATGGAACATTAACACATTTCATGGTTTGTTTGTTCCATAAAAATAGTAACTAGGTTGTGTTGAAGCGCCACTTTTTAAAGAAACAACAAAACACAAAACAAAGCGAGACAAGCCTCAGTGGGCAATTAGGTTCTGCTGACGCTCTTGGAAAAGGTCAACACTGCCAACTTGCACTTTAGAAAAGACGAAGTAAGTGATTCCTCTACAGCTCCACAACACCAACGTGTTTGTCTCAGCTCTTGCCTGGTACTGGGCGCCAAGCAGACTCTACAAAGGGTACAGAAACATCCTCTGCTTCGTGGGAATCTCTTACAGATGCAATCTGACTGAGTTCTGCTTTCTTTTCTCCCCCACCTTTACAGTCTTCCCAGCGCACAAATCTGGCCTGGCCCTTCATGTTGCTTCTTTAGATTCCTCTGCCTTCTGCCAGGCAGGTGATGGCTCAGTGACTCTTTGCCCTGTATCAGTATTTCCTGCACAGATGCCCAATATGATAAAACACACAATCAACGCCTGTATCAATCATTCCAGAAAGAGAAACCTGAATTTGCACACTAAGTTATATCAGCAAACCTTTTCTTTTTTCTTTCATTTGGTATAATTAGCCTTGTTTTTTCCTGCTGCCAGAGCAGTAGGCACTCCATAATCACTCCGTTGCCCTCTTCTTGCCAATATATCTGCTGCTGTGACTTACTGCTCTGCCGCAAGTACTCTCAAAAGAGCCTGGCTGGAAATGGAGACCCAGAGAAACACAAGAGCCACCTCCAGCAGCAGTACCGTGAAACAGAATAATTTTGACAAAGTGCAAGTACAGCATCACCTTGTCAAACACGACAGATAATGAGCTTGGAAGCAGCCTCCAAGCTACTTGAACCAAAAAAGATGAAAGCTGGCCAAACGTTGGTTAGTTATTACAAAGTTTTAAAAATCTGTCAGTCACATAGGAACCTTTTGATAGACGGTACCTTTTCCCGCTCCTAAAAACAACAGATAAAAAGAAAATAGCAAGAAAGAAGGATTTTGTTTACTCAGCTCTCCAACCTGTGAGTTGAAAAGGAGTGCCTGGAAGTCCTCTGATATCTCTCCTGATCTACAAAGCCCCTCAGAAAGGCTCCAAAATCATCTGAGACATTGAGAGCTATCAAGCACTTCAGCTACCTTCTCCCCTAGAGTTCTGCTCTATTTCTGGTCCAAGAAGAGGCAGTGGGCTCAACGGCATGCAAAAGTATGAGAATAAACAATTACTGAATGTCAAAACTATCAAATTCAGATAAGAAATAAATATACTTTTGAAACAATGAGAATAATTAATCATTAGAAAAGTCTCCTAATGGTTACGCTAGATTCTTCAAAATGGGCCACTTTAAAATGAAGAAAGGATTTATTTCTGGAAGATAGGCTCTACTTTGAATAGGAATTTAATGAGGGAAATTCTTTGCTCTGTGTTATGCGGAGGTCAAAACAGATGATCAAAATGATCCTTCCTGGATTCACCATCTGCAAATCTATGTCTGTCTTTCACTAGGAATTGTATTTTTGTGCTTCTGAAGGAGGATGAGAATGAAAGATAATTCACTAAGCTAGAACGAATAAAAACCTTGGGAAAATTTACTTGTGCTGCACTGCAGTCTATACCAATGACAGCAAAGCAACATTTTTTTTGTTAAGGAAACATATTGTGCAAAGACTGTCATGCATTTACTATTATTCAGTGCCAATTAAAGTAAAGGTAGCCTAAATTTGGAAAAATCATTTCAAACTGTTCATTAATCCTTAACTACTGAGATAGTGAAGGGGAAAGTGATCTTTAATTTAATGTGATATGCAACAATATACTAAATAACAGTTCTAAGACATAGAGAAACATATAAAAATAGGATAACCTAATTATAGGCTTAATATATGGTGACCTGATAACTATAGGATGTACAATATATTAATAACATCCATTGTGCACAAGATAATATAGACTCCTAACTTCTGCTGCATGCACACTCCCAAAATACACAAAAATGCATTTCTTTTAGAATTTAAATGTAAATATTTCTTCTTAGTAATATGGTGCTGGTGCTGTCTGGAAGCTTTTTCCCACCTATGGTCCCTGGGGTACTACTGTTTTCTGGGTTTTCATCTGGGCAGTTCTCAGTGCTGCTTTCTGTTACACAGGGACATTGTACTCTAAAATGTTTTTCATATCTTTATGCAGTCTTGTTGTGGAAAAGCAGGACCCAACAGTGTCTTTCTTCTCCGTGTGCCAATAAGGTTACTTCTGAGCCACATTTCTTGTAATGATTCCCCCCCCATAACTGAAACAAAAAGCTGTCGGAGCTTAAGATTTACACACAACTCGCGTGGGATTCTTCTCACCTCTTCCCCCTCCTTTTATTCTCCTACCTCATTTCCTTTTTTCTCACTTTATTTAACTGAACCTTCTACATTTCTTTTATCTATCCACCCTCCTTTCCTTCCCCCTGCCTTGTCTCACTTTCTCTAGTGAACCCTTTTCACCCAGCAGGCAGATGCGTGCGCTCTGCGGCTGGAGGGGCCAAACCTCTTGGTCAGCTTATCAAAAACATGGAGAGAATGAGGGGAAAAAAAGGTTAACAGAAAGAAAACAGCTACACTTTAGAAAAGAAATAGAAATACAATGGTTTTAAGCTGAATAATGATGCTTACACCAAGTAACCAAAGCACTGTGAGTCACAGGACTGAAGATCCTCCTTTGGAAGAATTGATGCTGGAAACAAACACCTTGAATTTCCGAAACAAATAAACAAAGAAAAGACCCCACAAGATGACATTTTAATTGTGGACCAAAACAGTGTAGGAGAATGTAATGTGGAGGGAGGATTTAAATGCTGTCAGGTTTTCAAAGCAACCTTGCATTTCATGATCTAGAGCTTTGACACTCCCTGTCTGAAAATTCAGCTTATATTGAAATTTTCTTCTCTCTCTCCTGGTTTAGTTTAGCTGTGAATCACCTGTTCTTCTGCTCCTGGGAAAGATGCTGTTAACAATTTGACATCCCTCCCTCTGTGCACTAAGCACATTCCAGCTCTTGCTCCTACTGATTGCAGACAGGACATAGAGATCTCTCAGATAAACATATTTATTACGGTATCAGAACGCATGGTTACACTTATGCCTTGGTGGCTAGAAACACCTACCTAGCAATAAAAATCTTAGCAATAAGCAACTCTGGTGCAGAACATGAAACTCTGGGATGGACAATTCAGGTCTCCTAAAATACAGAATTGTCTCCCAGTGGATTCATATTTATTGTACTTTAAATGCCCATGTTGAAAAGGAGAGTACCATAGTGTTATCCTAGAGAGCTTATAGTCTGAAAGACAAGAGTCATGAACACGCACAGTGTGATGGAGGATGATGACACTGTGAACGTGTGATCAAATTATAATTGCAAATACAAATGGTAAACAAAATTGTAATGATGCCAGTTAGCCTTCTCTTCTATCAAAGACGTGGTGTCCTGAACAAGGCGCCAGATCCACCAAGTAACTTCAGTATATCTAATTCTTATTTACAAATCTGCTTCTACCCGCTTGAGTTTTTAAAATAACGTTGTGGACACATGTCCCCATTCCTGTATTATGTGTTACTTAAATACATTCACATGAAACCTTTGCCTTGGTTTCCCTACTATACCTGACCACAGCAACAACTAAGAGCTCATTTCCACTGCGCAACCATGTTCATCCTCCAGTCATCACTAATGACCACCTTACTGCATAAAAGATCGAGGGTGGTGAAGGTACATGAAATAAATATACCTGGAGGTGTAAAAAAGCAGGCTGAGAGATACTGAAAAGCAGATGGGAAAAGAAGAACTTGACAGTTTGTTTTTTTCTGTCTCGGGGCAGGGGAAGTGAAGACAATAAAAAGAATATTATAATTATCTTGTTTATGGAAAGAGAGGAATTATGCATGTGAAATAGGAGTTAACAGTGGCTGGTTTTGCCTTCTTATATTTAAAAATAATTCAACACTTGGGGACCTTTGGGTGTGATCCCCCCCCCCCAACCTCTAGTTAAAAGACAGACTAAAAAAACCTCATGCACCGATAAATATATGGAAACTTTAATAGCTACCAGAATAAATGTGCTAAATATAGATACTAAATGAAATGCTAAATCATAAATAGAGATATTTTTCATTTATGTATGCTTTTACTTTCCCATTCACATATCCAATGTACGTACATACATACATTTTTTTGGAGGGGGGTTATAATTTTGAATTCTAATTCCTGTCCTAACAAACATGTTTTTTTTTCACGTACAGCTCTGTAAGAGCAGAAATGTTACACTCAAATCTATCATTCCACAAGCTGATTCAGCAAGCGTCACGCCATTTAAGACATGAATCTTCAACCAAATTATAACAACAGAAATCGTTACCTAGGAGAGAAATCTGTCTTAAAAGAAATGTCACAGTATAGAGGGTATCAGCTGAAGAAAACCCATCCATCATCCACATCCCTTTATACTACGTAAAGCTGGCCATGAGAAACAACATTTCTCTTTCCCGGAGGCAGCTTCCCAAGTGCTGAAGCCAGAGCCATCACACTGCAGACACCACACTGACACCGCAGCTTCAGATTTTGATATTAATGGATTTTCTTTAAGGTTGGAAAAGACCTCTGGGATCAGCAAGTCCAACCCCCAACCCAACACCCCCAGGCCTCCTAAACCATGTCCCCAAGTGCCACGTCTGCACAGTGTTTGAACCCTCCCAGGGGTGGTGACTCCCCCACCTCTCTGGGCAGCCTCTTCCCATGCCTGAAACAGCTGCTTATAACAGCTGCTTATTCTACAGACAGCTGCGAATAGCCACCTACAAGACAATATCACGACTCATTGCACGTTGTAAGCCACCCCATTCCCCATGTTACAGTTGGCTGACAGCACCCCAAGGGCTGCAGGAGACACCGCGGCTGCTGGGCCAGGCACAGTGCGCTTTGCCAGTCGATGCTGCCAGCAGGCACATGCCTGGTGAATGGAAATTAAAAGCTGATACCAACATGAAATCAGACTCCCCATAATTACTGGTTACAGGAGAGGACCCTGCCTTGGCGCACACTCCTCCTACTCAATCCGTGATGCTCCACTTCCTCTTCACACACCACGGCATAGAGTTCAGAAGAAAGACCTTCAAATTATAGAAGTTGGAGGAAGAGATTTACCTATCCCATACTGGACATGGTGGTTTCTTTTATTCACAGAATCCCAGGCTAGCAGGGGCTGGAAGGGCCCTCTGGAGCTCATCCCGTCCCACCCCTGCTGGAGCAGGCACCCCCAGAGCAGGGGCACAGGGCCGCGGCCAGGCGGGGGGTGAATGTCTCCAGGGAAGGGACCCCACAGCCTCTCTGGGCAGCCTGTGCCCCTGCTCTGGCACCCGCACAGGGAAGGGGTTTGTCCTCATGTTCAGGGGGAACTTCCCGTGTTCCAGCTTGTGCCCGTCGCCCCTTATTCACGTAAAGGAATTGAAATACAGATATTATTTACGTACGGTCTCTTACCTTACAAGTAGAAAGAAACACGCTCCAGTGCAGAAGTGCTATAGCACAGCTCTTTCTAACATTCCTTGTGGTTTTATTTAGTTAAGAAATTTGCACGAAACTTTAAGAGGGCACCTGATACATATGTACAGACAGATTTTTTTGTTACCCCGTTCCCACTGTTGTTTAGCAAAGAGACGGCATCTATCACAAAAGCTGCAATAGACTGTTATAGCTCTGCTACTAAGAGAAAAAATATGAATAAATGACCCTGACTGCAGCAAATTGTAGCAGAGATTTTTAAATTGCATAAATTATATTATATATTGTGGCATATGCTTCAGGCTACACCAAAACCAAAGGGCAGATCCCTGCGTGCTATTCATGAAGCCAATTTTCTTATGCACAATAAGCTGTAAAGGTAATAATATCCTGTAAAAGCAATTTAACAAAACAGAAGAGATACACACACCATAGTCAAGCTCTTTACTGTAGCACCCAAAACCTGTTCTCTGCTTCATGGGGCATCCACATTTTTAAGTTTTAACTCCACAATGCACTTTTATAAGCAAGGCCGAGGATTCCTCCTGACTTCGCTCACTCTCCACACTAAGATAGACAGAAAACTAAGAGCATGTGCTGCAGCACAGTTTCTTCTTGCAAAACAAATTTCTGGCAACTTCAGCAAGAATATAGATTCTCGCAGCATGCAGTTAACCTCTTGGGCAAAACAGTATTTCTAAGTATATCTTCATGAATTTGGAGACAAGAAACAGGCAGTATAATTCTGTGTTGTCTTTGAAATAGACAAAAATAATTTATTGGGCCAACAGCTTTCGGCACTGATTCTCTGAAGTAACCACTAATGCAGAAAGAAGAAAAGGGACGAGGCTGGAATTAATGTGCTCTAGCGCCATAGATGGGCTTCAGCCCTTTCATGCAGGACAGTATTCAATTTCTTCCAATTCACACCTATAATTATGTTTTATTTTTGTTACATAGACTCTGCAGGAAGCGTTCTGTTGGTGGGCACTTTCATCCTTTTTTCTTCACATTTCTCCTGGCTCGCAGGAAGGCAGAGGTCATTATGAGAGACAGCAATAAGGATGTTTCTCCCCAAACAAATCTTTATCCCATAAAAATGTAACGCAGTTTTTGTTTATAAGCCTTAACATGTCGTGGCATGAGATACAGTTACAAGCTACACATTCAGCATGTCTGGCAGGATATAAAGAAGTCAAGCTAAAATCTTCAGGCACTATTTTAGAAACACACATTTCTGACTCAGAGACCTTTACCTCCTGTTGGCCTTCGCAGAATCACAGAATGGTTTGGGTTGGGAGGGAGCTTTAGAGGCCATCCAGCCCAACCCCCTGCAGTGAGCAGGGACATCCCCAACCAGATCAGGTCGCTCAGAGCCCCGTCCAGCCTGGCCTTGGGTGTTCCCAGGGATGGGGCATCGACCACCTCTCGGGGCAACCTGGGCCAGGGTTTCACCACCCTCATCGTAAAACATTTCTTCCTTAGATTCAGCCTAAATCTGCCCTCCTCTAGTTTCAGACCATCACCCCTTGTCCTGTCACAGCAGGCCTTGCTAAAGAGGTCCCCCCCATCCTCCCTAGAGTCCCCCTTTAAGCACTGGAAGGCCCCAATAAGGTCTCCCCACAGCCTTCCCTTCCCCAGGCTGAACCACCCCAGCTCTCCCAGCCCGGCCTCGCAGCAGAGGGGCTCCAGCCCTCGGAGCATTTCTGTGCCCCCTCTGGCCCCGCTCCAACAGCCCCGTGTCCTTCCCGTGCTGAGGAGCCCCAAGCTGGAGGCAGCACTGCAGGGGGGGATTTATAACACCCCAATTCAATCCTTGAAGGAGATCAGAAAGGCCAGCTTATTTCTCTGTTTTCCTAGTGTGTTTGCTCGGTGGCGTCCTCGTCTCATGGCGTTTGGTCTGAGAGCATTGCCTGGTGCGATTGCACCGAGGACAGTGCGACTCCCCAGAAACACAAATCACACTGCATGCAGGGGTTACAGACACGACCGTGGCTTCACCTCTTGCCTGCTGACTTTCTCACTTTTTTTTTTTTTTTTTAAGAAGGAAACACACTGCAAAAGCCACCCATCTGGAGTAGATCGAGGAGATGCAAAGAGATTCATATGCAAAGCTGATCAATTCCTAAATCACTGCAATACAGGATTGCAGGCCTAGCATTTCTTTGACACTGCCTGGATGAATCCACAACTCCGCAGTGGCTCTTTACTGTGCTTCATATTCTGATGGAAATAATAATTTATCCTATGCTAATAGGTGACTGTATATTGATGTTACAGTTTGCAGGCAGGAATGAGATAATGGCTGCTCTGAGTCTGATCCTCAAAGGCAAAATCCTCAATATAATTATAGCAATGCAGTACCTAGTCCATGGGACCTACCCTACTTTTAAAGGCAGGTAATTTCAAAACATCCCCTCCGTTTCTCTTTTAAAACAAAGTAATTTTTTTAAATTTTAATTTGCAAAAGTTAGCTAAGAGAATCAGGGGAGGGAGTAGCCATTCAATGTTAAAGATGAGTGAAGAGAGACTTTTTGTGTGACCGGATATCAGTAATCAGTAGTTTTCACTGACTTCATCAAATCATGCATTTTTATCATTTATTTAGTTCAAACTCAACATCTGACGCATGGTTGCCTTTGATTCAAGACATTCAGAGTGACAAGAAAAAAGTTTACTGTTAAAGATTAATCATATTCTTCTGTTCCCACTCTCCTTCTGCTCTTAGATTTAGGAGGATGCACTCAACTGTAGCTTTATTTTGACATTATGAAAAAATCTGGTTTAGATTCCATTTATTTGAAAGTTATTCTTCCCCATTTCTTACTCAATAGACACAAGCATACACTCTGCATGTGATAAACATTCATTTCATTCATTATTTTTGTATCTGACTAATAAATGGTAACTACTTTCACAAAGTCCTTCTGTTTATCCATGATTCTAAAATGTGTAGTTTGCCTTTTTCTTCTTTGTTCTTCTCACCTTTAAGATGTCCTTACGGTCATTAACTCTCAATTTAGTACCACTTGGCAGAATTCTTACTCCTGCCTTCCTGCTTCTGGTACAGGAAGCATTGCCACTTACCCTTTCTCGACTGTTTTAAGGCACAGCTCCAATCCTCATCATACTGTAAGAAAATGCACGTGCTGTGCACCCTACTTACCATCCACAGGTTCCAACACCCAGCTATCACATTTCCCACTTTAGTATACCTGATTTTCGCCTTTACTTTTGACGTGAAGCTTCATTCTGTATGAAGCCTGCTGTACCGGGAGCAGAGGACCTGCCATTCCAGAACTGACCACACGTTGATCAAATCACAGTCATTAATAACAAAAAAGGAAATAAGCCCCATTTTTTCCCATCCAAAATACCTCATCCATTTCTTCTCCTAAGATGAACAAAGCCATATTTTCATGGTAAGTAGCAATACTTCCCACATGACTCCCATCAACGTCTACAGAGTTCTAGCTTTTATTTTAAATGATATTAAAAAGAGGTTCTGTCATTTAGAGTTGCAAAGATAACTGCTGAAACATGAAAGCAAGAATATCAATGCCATAGCTGCCTCCTGTGCCTGACAGCTGCAGTGCTTCTGCTGCTGCTCAGAATGAGATGCTGAGCGGCCACAGTGAAAATAATAAAAAAAAAAATTTAAAAACAAAACACAAAAGCAACTTTTCTCACTTTTTAAGCCTGCCTTCTCCCCGCTTGCTGCTGCTCCTAACAAACTTGCACGCAAACTCCTTTCTTTTCTGCTTGTCTAGTACGCCAGGTTCTGAAGATAAAAAGAGACCATTGGAAAGAACTGGAATTGAAAAGCATTCCTCTTTCTACAGGGAACCATGATGTTCTGCACAAAGGCAGAGAGAGAAAAAGATGGGATCAGAGGGGAGGAAGAGGAAGGACGGCGGAAGGCCTAGTTCCACCTTTATGTTCACTCTGCTACTGCAATTCTTCTTATCCTTTCTGGACTTTCACCAAGAGGAGCCCATCGCCCCACGCGTAGTTTCTCAGCTGCGGGCAGTTAGGAGACCTGAAGGATGCAAACACATTTGTGCAACCTCTCCATACAGCACTGCAGTCGCCTCCCTCGCTGGTGAAGGATGTAACGGCTGGGACACCAAGCGGTAGATCTCCCTTTGATAACACGACCCGCCCCACTCAGAAAACGGCAACTCAACTGAATCTAAGACTTAAAATTCAATTCTAAGAACACTGATTTCAACAACAAAAGAATTCTCTTCCAGCATAGAGGTAATCAAATACTTGGGCTATATTGCTGCCGATGGGTTTTACCTCATTAGATTGCTATTGGGAGGACAGATAAACACATTGGTGAGCTGAGAGCGTTGAAACCATGCAATATGGTAAAAATACCATGCATCATGTATCAGCAAAATCATGACAGTCAAGGGCTTAACTGCAACAGTAGAATGAAACATCTAAAATAATAACTTCTTATTGTCAACTATTTCCAAATGTGTAGATAAGCAAAGGAAGTGAATGTGGCATTTTCCCTTCAATAAACTAAATACTGGATACCATATGTCACTAGTAATCAGACAGTTTAGCTGTATATTAAATGAATGAAGTAAATATAATAGTATAATATATAGTACCTCTTTAAGGAATGAAGAAAGTTTATTTCCTAGGAATCAGTGGAATTAAAACACGGTAAACCTCAGTTATACAATTACATTAGCAATTACAGCAGCCCTACAGAGTTAGTTATTGCCCTACGACTGACTAAATCTTTCCATGGTAATGGGCATTGCGTTCAGAACCGAAGGATGGTATTTTATGGGCTGCTGGAGGCTTTTAATTCCTTTATAGCACATTAAAATATAGTCAGTCTTTTAGCCATTTTAACCTTGTTTAGCACAAATGGTTGAACTTGAAATTCATCGACTTATATGATCCATGGAAGATATCATTAAGAATTGCTGCGCTGGAATTTTTTTTTAAACTTGTAATATAATTATTTAATTTTAGCATTTAATTATTAATGTCCCTCTATCATCTGTAGCCCAATATTTTTCAGATTTCCCACATCATTCACCGTACCTGTTCAAAGAGTTACAGGGGCCATAACACAATATTCCAGGTATAGACGAAGACGTTTGCTGTTATCCCTAGAGCCTGCATTAGTCAAAGGTGTCTATACCTTGAGTCTCAGTGATTATACAAATATCCAAGGTAAAGCTGAATAGTGACCTGAGGGCAAAGCTATCATACACACAGGACAGTCAGTGCTGAGACTCTATATGCTCATACTCCATAGAATACATTTTTCACGCATATAATTATGCATTCTTTCAGCTCTTCTTCCTTTAGGATCAGATGACCTCTGAAAGTAATTTTATTTATGTTTCTGTGATCTGCAGTACAAATTCAGGCATGCAGGTTAACTATCTGATTCTCAGTAACAAGGGGGCCTGTAACCTTCACAGGTTATTAATCTTCACAAGTTTGACTTCAACAGCTCCAGTGTTGTTAGATTTTAATCTGTGATCTGCAATAGCTGACCTCCTTTCTGCAAAATTCAACAGCAGAGCGATGAGCAGGACTTGCCTTTGAAACAGAAAAGGGAAAAATAAATCCCATAAAAACTGGCCCCATTCATCTAGGCAATACCTTTCTTATACTCCTATGTAGGCTAAAACAATGTGGTTTTTTGTGTAACACTGTGGAAGGAGTCAAGGACGGTCCCTGATTTCTTTTTTCTGCCCAAGAAAACTGTATCAATAAAACACTGAACACAGAGTTATCTGTTTGTCTTTCTTTGAATCATTAGCTATTGGCCACTGTTTTGTAAGTCAAACTGGACCAGGTTTTACAACAAACACCACCTCTCTGGTTGGTATTTCCCAGCGGCACACCCAAAACTAAATTCTTGCCTCTTGGCTCAGCTTAATGTACCCCAGGCCCATGAGAGCAGCCCCAAGTCAAGGACCGTGCTCTGAGCCTCACCACCATCACCTCCCAACGTCCAAAGGCAACAGTCGGAGCATGTAAGTGGATCTGGAGGGAGTTAAGAAGCTGTGGAAGGAAGCAACTGTACTGAAGGAGCAGCCAGATTTAAAATATATGTGTTGAAATTCTCAAGGTGAGTGATGGCCGGGGAAGTGCAGGTTAAAAGGGCTATAGTAGAGCTGCCTACAAGTTTTTCAACCTTCTGTCAAAGCTACATTAATCAATACGGTCCCAAATATTATCCCTTTGGGAAAAAAAAACAACAAACCAAAACCAGGAGGAAAAGAAGGGAATAGTAGAGGTAGGAGCCCAAAGCTTTGCATATTTAGTAAGTAAAAGCATTTTCATAAATACATATTATACATCTTGAGCAGAAAAATGTTGAGGGTTCATTTCATGCAATATAGGCTCATTAATATATCAAGAAAAAATATAATTTGTCATGGCTTGAGCACAGTTTTCTGTTGAAAGTGCTAATTTATATAGATTTAAATAGCCTGTGGGACTGTGTTAACGTCACTGATACACCGACCGTGTCCCACCTCACCTGCATTCACCCCTGATCTCTGAGGAAAATTATGGGACAAGATGTCAGGGAGCCCAGAGCTCCCAGACTGTGGTAACTAGTGGAATTCATACGCTCCCCAGTTTCTGGGGAGGCAAGAAGTCGAGGCGATGCAGGTGATGAGAACATATTTTTTTCTTTAAATGTAGTTTTTTAAAAATGTAATTTTCCACATAAATCTAGAAAACACAGAACATTTGGCACCGATTATCACGCTGATGGGAAGTCGTCCATTTTGTGCTGTGGACACAATAAAAGCTGGCATAGCAAGAAGTCTGTTTCGGTAAAGAGTATCTGGATATCTTTCAGCCGCACCAGCAAGCGCAAATGGCTCAGCTTCGGCAGCTAAGATTTTTTTCTTTCCTTTCCTCGGCATGCTCTCACACCATCCTAATTACCACAAAAGATCAATGTAGCACCTTCCAGTGGAGCATTAAGTGGCACAGCTCACGTCAGCTTTAATACCAAAAAGCAGAAATACAATAGCAAAGCAGAGGGTTCAGTTTTGTAAACTTATAACCTTGAAAACACATCTCTACATGAAGCAAGATAAGACACATCAAAAAATATCTGGCTTTTTTTCCTTTCATTTTTCCTTTTACCTTTTTAAGTTCTTTATAACTTGTTTGTGATGCCGCTTGATAACGTAATGTAAGAAAGGCATCCACGGACTCTTGCAACAAAAAAAAAATCAGGTGAATATGTTAAAAGCAACAAAGGGAGTAAAAATATTCAAAACTACTTTTCATTGCACAGCTCTGGATTTTCCTGACCTACGTCTCTCAATGTTTCCTACTGAGAAGTCAAGCTAACAGTAAACTTGAAACTTCAGGAAAAACAAATCTGAATCTGCTTAAACTTTCCAAATACAACACTCAGTCAGCATGAATCTATGTCTCCGTTTTGAAAAGCACATGTATGGGACCACCTTGGAAATACAGTAATGGAAACATTGTTTTATGCGTCCTGATACACATTTGGATTTACTTAGCAAAAAAAGAAAAAAAGAAAGAATAACAGTAGCCAGTTAACCGCAGCAGCTCAGAACTGTGCACATTAGATACAGGTTTTTAATATCCGCACACGGAAGTACTAGAAATAAAACTTTTCCGCTAACTTTTTAACAAATGTCTTTTCATTTTCAATCTCATCTTACTTTACAAGCTGTGATTTGGCACAAGCTGGGAAAGCGTTCTAGGGAACCATCACTCCACGCCTGTTCTATGGATGTATTTTTTTCCCAGGCACCTCCTGTTGCCTGTGCTGTTCTATGTTTTCACAAAGTCGTAGGAATCTTATTAGAAAATGTTTTCCAAAGAAGCTATGCCATTCATTTGGCATATTGAATTACGGTGGGGGGCGGGAAAGATAAAAGTAAATGCAGGAGTCTAGTCCTACAGGCTTCTTGCAGAGCCGGGAATACAGAAGCAGCAGCCTCCATGTGCAAAGGCTGCGATATATATATTCGCGCGCACACACACGCTTAGGTCTGGTAATTCAGTACAAGCAGAACAGGATGTATTTTCTATACAGGAAGTACAAAATCCAAACAAAAGTGAAACCTGCTCAGTTTGGCCATGGAATAGCCAAGTATAGGTCTACATTTCCTGAACAGAAACGAACTGAAACTAGAGCTTTCAAAGCAAAATAGGAACAACTTTAACAGAGTGCTTTTCTTCTCATACATTCAATGCCATATTTTACCTACACAGCGTTACAATAATTAAAATACCCAATCAATAACTAGGTCTGCTAATTTTATTGCAATTTTATAAGAAAATAGAGCTCTAATAGTACACGTCATCACTGAAGAGCGAGTAAACTATATATTTTATTGCCGGGATTTCTTTAATAAATAATCCACATTGGATAACCAACACAGAAGGACAGTAAGCGATCCAGACTACAGGCAGAGCACTTCCGTCCGTTTTTAATTTCCAAAGCATCAGTGGTCTGTGTCAGAATTGCCCTGTTACTTCTATTTATCTCTCCTGTTTATACCTGGTAATAAAAATGCAATTACCAAGATACCTGTATTTAGAGTATGATATATGTATCTAAAATGTCTGCTTACTCGTTACTTTACCTAAATGAAATATTACGTCACAAAGAGACTAATTTATGACAAACTATTCCCGAGGGTTTTTAAATGTGTCTGCACACTACTCATTATAAATGGAAAATTAATGAGGAAACTTGTTTTAAAATTGTCTCCAGTTTCCCAGGGGCTTAAGATTAACATTTAAAAGTGCAAGCAAGCTCATTTTGATACGTTACGGTCCTTAGCAATAAATAAGTTATATCGTTTCTCAAAATTACTGTTAAATTAATCTTCTGGGTTTTTTCTCATTTCGAGTATTACTATAGCATCTCAGCAGACGGCCTAGTACAGTAAACACTTACTTAAACTATATCACCCTTACAAAATAACCCTTTCAAATTCTGTTATTCAAGTGAATAGGTCTAGGAATGGTTAGCCATATTGCTCATGAGTATGTGTATGGACAGTACGTAAACTCTACGTTGAGACAGGCCCAATACGAACTGTGACATCAATATACATATACCAATAGGAAAAAAAAAAAGGTATGAAGAAATAAATGACAGAAAATATGCTTGCTCCAATTCTCTTACGAACAACAGTCAAAGTGGAGAAGGAAGAAGCAGTGAGTCTCCTTTTTTGATCCCAGGTGTTCAAGCTGTACGGACCACCAAGAGATGCTGCAAACGCCAGTAGAATAAACTAATAAATTATTTTGATTCTAAGAGAGGAAGACTAATGAGCACAAGGGTCTTCTCGTTAAAGTGCTGGATGGGCAGTTAGAAAGTGTGACTGTACTGTAGTCTTACTTGCGGCAACATAATTCAGCATGAACTCAGAAGACACTAGGAACTTAAATCCCGTTACAGGAAATGGATAACTTTACACTTCCTAGGAACAACCAAAATTCTCTCCCTATTTTTTTTTCTTTGCTCCTGGCATACTTTTCAATGTCCCAGTGGCATCAAGGATTTCCTGTGTGCTGGATTCTCCCAGTCCTACAGAGGGCCCAATTTCAGCTCACTCTTTTGTACTTCCAAAGGGGTGATAGGCATCACTTGTACTGCTAATAATTTCTAGTCCAGAAGTAATTTTAAGTACACTTACAGTCTTGTTCTACTTGAAATATAGAACAAGCACAAAAGCCAGGCTACATGACCACTAGCTAGTCCCTTTTCGTGTTGCACTCACTTTCAGATAGAAATTTTTCATTTTCTTTCAATTTCTCAGCTAAAATTTCTTCTTGTTGCTGAAATGTGTTGCTGGGAGGGAAATTACACGATGCTTCCCATCCTCTGGTCAAAATAATAATAATCAAATGATTTAAAAAATAAGATATTTTTACTAATGTCAGTGAGATTACTTGTGGATACAGAAATACTGTATTTTTTGCCTCAGTCACCCAAGACACTAACCTGTGGACTTGGTGCGAAGCGTGACGACAAATACAAAGTTTCATGTTTCCTCTACAAGAAATGACCGCGCATGGAGCTTCTCCATTTAGTATTACTTAAGAATATCAGAAAACAGAATTTCGGAAATGCAATATCACCTCTTTCATAAATACTAACAGGAGTTCTTAAAGCAAAGCATTACAGAGCCTGCACTGAACATTTCCTTTCTCTTGATTCAACTCTTAATCCAAAGTGAACTATTAGGTTTTTTACATTATAATCCAATGAATATGTTGTAATCAAGCTCATTGGGTGTGGAGGGGAGGGGGAATGAGGAGTGTGTGTTCTGAGTATATTTAAAGGAGAGCTGAGAAGTTTTCTAGTGAAAGGCTCTGTTGATAAATGGTAGTTAGGAGAAGAAAATTGATTATTCAATGAACAAAGTGGTGTGTAATTTATTTTACTTCATTTGATGCTGAATTCTTCAAACACTGCTAGGAATTAGAATGCTTTGAAACTAATTATTGTAAGTACGTTTAATCATAGCTTTGAAGTTAGTTTCAATATAGCATGGTTTTTTAGATTAAATTATATCTTTCTGCCATTCCATTGCAACTACCCAGTTCAAGGGCAGAAGGGGAGCAACAAAAAACCTGTTAAATATTACAAGTAAACATAACAAAAGTTTTTTTCAGTAATATTTCCGTAACCCCCTGTTGCTACATGTGCAGCAGTTCCAACAGAAACTTGAGTATAATTTTGAATACATAAACATTATCATAATTTAAACATTTATGTTATTACATATAGTAGAAATAATTGCAAGCAGAGAGCAAAATAGCAGGGAGAACAAAGATGGACAAAAATGCACTTGCACAGTGCATGGATTTGCTGGAGCAGAGATTAAAGGAGTTTAATATACTCCCTCTCTCACCCTTACTTCCTTGTACATACAGTACCAGTAATTCAAGCACTCAGTTACATGATAATTCTCTTTATCATGATAGATGATTGCTGAAAGAAGCAATTTGGGTTTGGGCCTGCTTCCTGCTTGAAAGAGAATTTTGGTTCAGTGATTTAAGCAAGGCAGAGCACCATGAATCTCCTCCCTAATCATGAGCTTGACTTTGACATTATCTACGGATCGAACTAGCTGTTTGTGTGGACACAAGCAACTTGAAATGTTATCAGTCTGATGAAAGAATGCAAATGGAGTTTCAAGTAGCTTTGCTGATCTCGCTGATTTCCAATCACTTCTCCTATTTTTAAATCTGCATGTTGTACTGCAGTGATTTAACTGGATTTTCACTGGGTCTGGATAAAGCCCTAAGTGAAAAGAAAGGGTGGTTTTACACACTTCTCTCTGACTATTTTTTGTCTCTGCTCTTTTGTTATGAAAAGCACCGATACAATAGTGTGGGTATATGCGTTACATTCGATAAGTCCCATTATCTCACAGACAACAAACATGCTGGAGGAGAGATTGTACTTTTCCTTCCATTCTGTCTTTGGTTTATTAAATGTCTGCACAGCTCGTAACAAGAAACAGTAAAACTACCTTATGGTAGAAATTCATATATTTCATAGTCTAATGTTATACATTTTCTAGTGTTTCCATGTCTACAACATGGGTGCTTCATTGCACTTGGCTGAAGGGCTGGGGAGGTTAAAGTGGGTAAGATGTATTTTGTAGCTCTTTGCAGAGAAACCCTCAGAGCCTTGAATAACCCAAACAGTCCCGTAGACACAGAATGACACAGGTAAATATCTATTGGCTAAATTGTCTTAGTCCCATAATAGGAAAAGGAAAAAAAGTGGTTTAAGTGGATCAACAGAACTAAAATATTTCCAAAAGGAAGAAAATGGAAAATGGCAAAGTGTGGCCTGGAGACAGGGACTTGTGAGGGCAGGTAGAAATGTCCAGGGAAAAGTAGGTTAAAGAGGTAAAAGAAGCAGCAATGGCTTAGCTGGTCAAATACAGGGTCTTCTTAATAGGGATGCAGTGGTATACAAATAAAGAGATATAAAAGGGAGACGAAAGAATGTGTACTGAATATTGTCGTCAGCATATGGAGTAAAAGAGAAAACGAGAGAACATCTCTTCATTCCTCAACTCAAAAGTACAATATTCATCCAACAATTGCAGCCTATCTCCAAAATGTCACCCAACTAAAAAAGAAATCCTTAATGGCACAAAGGAGTGGTTCTACTTGTTCTTTTTACATTTCTTTCTTTCTTAATGGCATACTACATCAGTTCTGAACTTGTCAGAAACGGTGATTAGAGCAGGAAAGAAAAAAATCGCTTTTGTTATCCCCTACCTAAAACTTCAAATCAGCGGTGACAGGGAGTGAAGCACAACCCCACCAAAGTGAGCAGCTTTCATTTGGTAAGATTGAGCTTTATAAATTTAGAAGGCTTTCCTTATCATGCTTCCCAGTACTATCACAAAAGCAGCACATCACAGAAACTGCAAATATTCAGAGGCTTCTAGTTCTGTTTTGCCACGACCCAAGGGCTTCAGTGCATAGACACTGTCTGAAGGGGTGGGGAAAAAAAAAAATAATAAAGAATTACCTGCCTGAAAGAGTCACAAAATGTTATTAGGGACCATTTCTTTCACACACACTTGGTGATGTTCATTAACTTAAAGCACTGGTCAACTCTACTTGCTTTACAAGGAATTTTCTTCAGAAAGATCATAAAATCGTGGAACGGTTTGGGTTGGGAGGGAGCTTCAGAGGCCACCCAGTCCAACCCCCTGCCGTGAGCAGGGACATCCCCAACCAGATCAGGTCGCTCAGAGCCCCGTCCAGCCTGGCCTTGGGTGTTCCCAGGGATGGGGCATCGACCACCTCTCGGGGCAACCTGGGCTAGGGTTTCACCATCCTCATCGTAAAACGTTTCTTCCACCTATGTAGTCTGATCCCACACGCCTACGCGTCCTGGCTTTCCCTGGTGACTCTAAATGTATTTTTCTCTACCATCAGTTTTAGCCAGTCTTTGAACATCCCAATCACCAGCGACTGAAAGGATGTCTGAATCTGTTTTGCACACGATACTGATAAACCATTATAAGCTTCCAACGAACAAAGAAATTCCCATTTATATAATTTAACTATTGGACAATTTCTAGCCAAACTGAAAGGCTCCCTAACATCTGAGCACCCTGAAGCTGAAAAAGAGGCAATTCTAGGCAATATCCTGAATGCACAAATTGCACAATGGCTCCTTTGACAGAGTCAGGAAAAAAATTGTTATAGGTTCTTCCATAGACATTCATAGCTGCATAAGAGTCAGAAAAGAGCAACCTAATTTCTTCTTTAAGTTTTATATTAAATTTAGCCTGTGTTGTAATAAATGAGTCTATCTTTGTTACTGGAACCACATGTTTAGACTGAAAATCAGTAAATCCTTTAATTTCTTAAGGACATTTTCAAATAATTTCGATCATAAAAAGCTCTCTCTACATAACTTTATTGGGAAAAAGAACACGCCTTAGTGTTTTAATTAACTTTTATCACACACATTTGGTGCAAGCATCCATTCTGAGTATATGTAACTTATTTTTTGAGTCAGATATGAATATTGAGAAGAATACAAATATGTAAAACAAAATATATCTTAATTATTTGCATTATTACAGTGTTTCCAGGTACTGTATAGCAAGATAAAGCAACGAAAAACAGAAAATATTTATACAATTTTTCAGCATTTTGATTTCCCTGAAACCAAAGTTTAATAGCCATTAGTTTATGAGATGCTACAAACCGATACATTATTCCCCAATCCTTACTAACTGTCAGAATAAAATGCAACAGGAAACATCCCTGTCACAAATACCAAAAACAAATTGTTAAATAAACAAAAAAATTAAATCTGTTTGTTGTGGGCGATATAATTAGGAGCATGATTTTAATAAGATTCTAATTCTCTAAGCCTCTGATACTGGCACGTTTCACAGTAATATACAGCTTTTATTGCTTCCATTTAAAGTATTTTAAGGTATTCATGTAAAATAAGCCTCGCTATACATATCTGCATTATATGGGTTTCTGATTTGTCCTATTTATTTTTTTGTTAACTACATCTTCTTTATATTTTACAAAGCCAGCTTCTCAAATGCGTCAGTATTAGATAGCTAATCATAGCAATTGTATATTTCTAAATTACAGCCAGGTTTAACACAAAACATAAAATTAGAAAATTTATGGTTATACGTAGACATTTTTTCTTAAAGCCTCTATAAATGTACCCTCTTCCCTTTGCTCTGGCTCCCTTGTATACTGGGCAGTAAAGCAGGATGAGCTTTCTGGAGAGACCTACTGGAGTCCCGCTGCCAGAGAGCTTGCAAACTTGTGCCTCGAACATCCCTACACTAGACAACGAGAAACCGAGTACAGCGCTGCAATTACGTTTGTATTGCAAACGTGTAAACTCAGTGACAGCGACCTACAAGGGTCCAGAAACAACTGCCGAGGCGAACAGGAAGAGAACAGTAGTAAGCTGCAGCCATTTCGGGTTGTCATCTACAGCCGAACAGAGGACAATAAACAGTGCAATAAAGGTTTTAACAGTTGGGGTAATTTTCAATGTACGCATATCAATGTGGGTAAGAAGCATGAACACCCCCCATGTTTCTTTTAAAGGCATATGTAGCGCTCCCTAGAATTATGATCAGCAATAATAATGATGATGAAGGTGATGATGATTATTATTATGATAATAATAATAGTAATAATAATAAAAATAATCCAACCTGCTTTCACACATTCAAAATTTCCTAAATGATTCTGATCTGAATTTTCATTTTAATTCACTATTATTTGTGAGTCAGTTTTCAATATTTTGCAGATTCCAACTCTTCATATTTCACATTCCAATCAGTACTGTTATATCTACATGTTTAATTTCCCACCATAAATATAAGGGACCGGTAGTCCACTAAAATAATATTCCAGAGAATTGTCAACAGCCAAAGAAAAGAAGTAAAAGTTAGTTTAAAAAAAGCTAGTTAAAAATATTACAGAGGAAAAAGGACAAAAGAGTTTAAATACATTAAATTTCTCATTGTAGAAGGAATTTGCTTTAAATTTCAAAAAAATAAATATTTTAAATCTATCACGTAGATTGATATTCTGCTATTCCCCTAGTCTATGAGCTCAACAAGATGGCATCAAGCAGAGCTGGCTAGGAAAAGCTCACCATGCCAGGAAGCTTGACAGCTCAGTCTTTTACTCGCATTGGGAAGAGAACCATCTTTAAAATATTATAAACAGGTGTGCATTTTTGTCCCAGACTAAACTGCAGGGCTTTGACCTTCAAACAAAGACTTGGCAATCTCACAAGCAGCACAAGTCATCCCGGATACCAGGGAGACCCACTGATGGTCGGCACTGAATGCCTCTGATTGAATTCAAAATACAAAATTGGATTTGGATCATAATCTAAATTCTCTTTGGTAATTAAAGAATGCAAAACCTGTTTTAAGAGACATATTATCCTACAGTAACCACTCCAGGTAGTTTACAATCTGGCTTAATTTATAACAATGATGTTCTGACTATTACTGTAATGACAAGAGTAAAGATGGACAGACCAACAAGCAAAATCAAACATGGCTGTGTTAAAGGAAGACTTCACAATAATACTGTACGTGGTGAAATGTTAATTCTGTAAATTTAACTATTATCTTTACAAAACACAGTACCAAGAAACTTGAAAAGGTATAGCAGAAATGTACCATTAAGAACAGTAGCATACTGTTCTAACAAATCCATGATGGCTGCGTGAAATAACCACATTTTCAAAACTCCCTCTCTGATGGGGCAGTTTTTAGAGGAAGTCAACAAAACCAAAAAGAATATAGTCTTATCTAAAAATAATAAACCCCTCAGAAATATACTATTAAAAGCTTATTAAAGATTGACTTAGTATCAGATATTCCATTATACTACTGTGTAAAAACAAGGGATAAAACTATTCAGCCCGCTCCCAACTTATCATCTGTGGGATGGCAAATGGACCAGGCCCAGGTGCCCACAACAAACTCTTTGTTTGAGGGACATTTTGGGTTTTGATTGAAAAATAAACAGATTTGTGAGAAACCAGAAGAAACAAATATTTAAACTTTTTATTTCTATTAGGGCTATACAATATCTTATCATACTTCAGTAGTAAAAAGAAGGGATTGTGGGTATGAAGCAGTGTTCAAGCCTACAGATGTGTCCACCCTCCATCCTCAGTGCTTTCATGAAAGCTGACTTCACAGCAATACGAAGAACTGAGATCCCCAGTGGGACCAAGCCGATGTGTAACCACCCCACTGCAGATTGGATGAACCATGCAAAAGCCACCACTCAACCCAGCCTCAAGCATCCTATGTATGTCGCCAGTCACCCACACCGACGGCTCTCCCTACTAGACACCAAGGACTCAGTACCGTCCTTCCAGTGCTTAAAGGGGGACTCTAGGAAGGGTGGGGGCGACCTCTTTAGCCTGTTGTGACAGGACAAGGGGTGATGGTTTGAAACTAAAGGAGGGAAGATTTAGACTAAATATAAGGAAGAAAAGGTTTTACACAGAGGGTGGTGAAACCCTGGCCCAGGTTGCCCCGAGAGGTGGTCGATGCCCCATCCCTGGG
Source organism: Phalacrocorax carbo (assembly GCF_963921805.1). NCBI lineage: Eukaryota > Metazoa > Chordata > Aves > Suliformes > Phalacrocoracidae > Phalacrocorax > Phalacrocorax carbo. Next base: position 4,605,352 of record NC_087516.1, on the reverse strand, counting down.
AACACCCAAGGCCAGGCTGGACGGGGCTCTGAGCGACCTGGACTGGTTGGGGGTGTCTCTGCTCACTGCAGGGGGTTGGGCTGGATAGCCTTTAAATGTCCCTTCCTACCCAAACCATTCTGTTATTCCATGATTCTATAAACTTTGCTTGTGAACCAGCAGTCTTGTGGTTAAATCAAAAGAAACCTAAACCTTGTAAAATATAAAGAATATTCACTCATGTTACTAGCATTTTAAATTATTATGGTCAAATTTGATACTATAATTCTGCAAGAAGTACCATCATTTATAAAGAGTAATGAGATGGTTTCATTCTAATATCTAGCTGTAACTCTGTAATGAAAATACCGACTATCTAAGGCAAGGCCATGATGCAGACACTCAACCAACAAGAAAGATGGAATTTGTCTGCCATGCTCATCAAACAGAAATCAAAGTGAAAAATATCAAGATCACTTGGCAATAGCCGTTGGGTTATGACAGTTTTTGTCATGGGTTTTGCAATATTTTGCCAAAAAGGGGAAAATCAGAAATAAGCCAATCGCTACTGTTTGTTCTCTTTATCATTATTTATACTGATCCGTATTTTTTCAACTCTCACATGTAGAAAAAAGAAAATAAATACCCTTCACTGCAGAGAATCAGTACGTTGCAGATTTATAAGGGCCTCATATTTCTACAGAAATCATCAAAAATACTTCACATACCAGAAGTTAAAATGCTGTCTACAATCTACTCACTTTAACAGATGGGCTGCCTGTAGTACAGAAGAAGGGAAGGAAGGAAATTAATTACATCAAAGCACAAACCACAGCAATCGTGTGACCGGCTGTTTGGCGATGCACGGAGCCCCAGATAACATACACATCGTTCCTGCTCAGGTTCTAGAATATTCAGTATTTTTCAGACCAAAGTTGCTACTATTTCTGGGAAATGATTCTACGGGGAAAAGAATCACAAGGAAATTCTGCTCTTCTGCTGTCAACAGTTTTCATGCACCAAGAAGATATCGCCCTGCACTTCCTGTCCCTAACTGACCTAGTAGCTAATATCTAATACCTAGTTGTAACTACTTTTTTAATGTACAGCTTCTAGTAAGTCATATATTAGAGAGCAGAGATTTAAAATAACTAGTTTACTTACTGGTCATTTTTAGGAGCAATGTAAAAATAAAAATCAAGTGTCATTATGTCATTTTTCAGACTCTGCAGCGTAGACGCAAATTCGTCTTAGCTGGTTGGTTCTGCTGCTTCCAAGAGTCACATCCACAGCGGCATCCAAGCTGCATGCACACTAAAATCCTTTTGCGCATCCTAAATGTTGCTTCCATATTTCTAACATACTCTATCACACAGCGGGAACTTCAGGAATGCCAGCTTTTCCAAAAGCTTTTGTTGCATCCCCCGTGAAGTCCTATCGCTGACAATACGCCCCACTTTTATGGTTTTCAGATTCCCCATAACTAGGTGAGTCTGTGAGTGTGTCTCAGAGGCCTCCTTGCTTATCTCGTGGGCTACGCACGCACCCATGTCCTCGTTTTCCCAAGGTGGAAAAGGAAGGACCTGCTCAAGAGGCTCAGAAACACCCAGAAGTACTACAGGTCAAAGGTGTTCCAAAAGGGGAAATTCAGAGGTGCCCAGTATCTGGAACAAGCATCATTTGTGGAAGGGAAATAAAGTTTTGTGACGTTGTAATGTGGGGATAGCGAACGCAGGTGTCTAGGGCATAAAAACTTCATTCTTGGCAAACACAAAGCACCTTGGGAATACTCCACAAATAACCTCAAGCAAGAGACAGAATAGCTCAGTTGTACTGAAAATAACATTTCCAGAGCCCTGACGTCGTTTGACAATTTAGGAACCATCCACTTTCATTTCTGAGGCTGTCTTAAAGTACTCTAAATCTTACTTGTTAAAGGAAACATAACAACCTGCGACAAACCAGTAAGCCACCAGTTCATATAACACAACCTGAAGTAGGTGTTAAGTCTTGACGAGCATTGAGAAATACTCCAAAAGAAAACGTCACAGTTTGCTTTTTCCGATAACATTCATGTCTCTTGCATGGGTCTAACTTCTTTCCCATCACTTCAAAAGTTCATTTTAAAGGAGGTCATTAACTGAGAACTTCAGAATTATTGTGATATTTCTTGAGCTACTGAACATCTCCCCACACAAGCCGATAAATCATTCAAAGCCACAGTAACACAAGCAACCAGGACTTAAAATTAAATGTCCAAGAACGTTGTGTCACATCTACTATAATAACAAACGCAGATTTGTTTGTCCAAAGCTTTTTTTTTTTTTTCCCCCAAAGCGCAGCCTCAAAGTACAAAACAGCATTGGGTCAGTCTCCAGGCTTTCACGCCGTGCTGCGTGCTGCTGTCAGACTATCAAACTGTACGGGAACAAAATTATAATGCTTTAAAAAAGTAGTTTAAGGAAAAGCCTAGGATGCTGTCTGTCCTATGCAGACCCTGTTCCAGAACAAACAGCCCATGACAGCTTTTTCCCAGGTTTTAACTTACCTCATTAATGAGAAAACTTAGACTAATTGGAAAGTCAAACTTCCCACTTACCTTGCTTTACCTATTGCCTTTCTAATTAATTTCTAGATTTTCACAATATTTCTATTTGCATTGCTTGAAATGGCAAAATGATGTCTGTGATTGGACAAGTGTCATTCTCAATGCACCATGTAACGTGATATCTCATAGTTTGACACGATGTAACAAGAAAAGATCTGCTCCTTTCTGCAAATCTCCTGTTGCCCAGGACCTTGATTAGACAAAATGTTTCTGTGAAATTCAGCAATCTAATTAGCCCGTTCAATTACCTGAAATAAAAGAAATTCTTCACAAATATTAAATCACCGTGTACTTTTCCATCATATTAATTTGCTGTAAGTACAGGTAACCTGAATACTTCTCAGTGGACAAAAAAAATGACAAAATTATGGATCTACACCCGTTTGCCCAAATCAAACCATCAGTGACAACCTGCGATGAGCAGTCCATGCTCTATTTAAGGCAGAGGGTGAAAGGAGATCCCTGTCACATGAGGGATAGGGACAGATTGAAGCCTGGGACACGTCTACCCTCGGCTCTTTACCCTCCCACTTCACAAAGAGGACCAGTGAAAGCATCTCCCACATGGAAAGCCTCCAGAAGTACCTGCAACCCTTCCTCTTTACCTCTCACTCCTGCCTGCTCTTCCCATGACAGTCTTCCTCTGTTGGAGACACCACCATCATGTTAAGACTTTAATTTATATTTTTTGCTAAAGCATAGCCTGAATCTTTACCATGTTCAGAATGCATCGTGTGTGTGGCAAACCATTAAGTGTTTATCACTGAACTCTTCCCTGATTTCTTATCTTCGTGATGCGTGGAACTCAAGGCACTACACCACGTAGTCACGCACAGGGAGGTTTTATCCCTTGACTTCTGCTTCCGCACAAATACTGCCCAAAGTAAATGGATTCACACGATGGAATGTTTCCTTTTTTTTAACAGGAGAGGGATAAAAGATGGTATGTTCCAAATAATCCCATTTTGCTCTTCCATATTAAAATTCCATTGGACTCCCACCTCCGCATGATTAATCTCATTATTCTGCAATTAATTTGGGAAGACAAGGAATTCATTTTACACTACCATAATTGTTTCTATAATGCCAGCAAATCCAAATTACCTTAATACATTACAAATTAACAAATCATGGTCCACATTAAAGTTTTTACCTCTAAAGAAGTACACTCGGATTAAGGAAATCTAAGGAATGTGCCTAACACTGCAAATTAATCTAGGCAAAATGGAGAGAAGGCATGTCAAATCTGCAAACTTATTTTCCCCATCACGTCCCATTAAACAGCTAGCTGTAACTTTACGACTCCTTCTCATTTTTTCCCAAGCATCCACGTCTTATTTTGATCCCATGTTTGTTGTTAAAATGGCAGTAACGCTTTACAGAAATAGCCTAAAATTAAGGCATTGTGCTTATTGCTGCAAGTTTTCAATTCCGTCCTCAATATCCTTTTCCAATGGTACAATGAAACCTCCCGAAAATCTAATTTCAAGAGTAATTAGCAAATTGTATTAAGAACAAATTAAACCGATCCACCCTGATTTGTCAATATTATTCAGCTGTAGCTAACTGGGAGCCAAAGGTCACTCAAAGATAATAAACTGTGTAACATCAGCACAAACTTATCATATTGCATTTCACTGCTGCCGCCGGCAGTTGTGAACACCAAAGCAGACACCCTCTCTGGACACAGAATCCCAGACTGGCGGGGGCTGGAAGGGCCCTCTGGAGCTCACCCCGTCCCACCCCTGCTGGAGCAGGCACACCCAGAGCAGGGGCACAGGGCCGCGTCCAGGCGGGGGGTGAATGTCTCCAGGGAAGGGACCCCACAGCCTCTCTGGGCAGCCTGTGCCCCTGCTCTGGCACCCGCACAGGGAAGGGGTTTGTCCTCATGTTCAGGGGGAACTTCCCGTGTTCCAGCTTGTGCCCGTGGCCCCTTGGCCTGGCGTTGGGCACCACTGAAAAGAGCCCGGCCCCATCCTCCTGACACCCACCCTTCAGATATTTATAAGCATTGATGAGATCCCCCCTCAGCCTTCCCTTCTCCAGGCTGAACAGACCCAGGTCTCTCAGCCTTTCCTCATCAAGGAGATGCTCCAGCCCCTGATCCCCTTGGCAGCTCTGCGCTGGCCTTGCTCCAGCAGTTCCCTGTCCTTCTTGAACTGGGGGACCCAGACCTGGACGCAGCCCCCCAGATGTGGCCTCACTGGGGCAGAGCAGAGGGGCAGGAGAACCTCCCTCACCCTGCTGGCCACGCTCCTTTTCATGCACCCCAGGACACCACAGGCCCCCTTGGCCCCAAGGGCCCGGTGCTGGCTCAGGGTCACCTCGCTGCCCCCCAGCACCCCCAGGGCCTGCTCAGCAGAGCCGCTCCCCAGCAGGTCCCCCCCAGCCTGTGCTGGTGCGGGGGGTTGTTCCTCCCCAGGGGCAGGACCCTGCACTGGCTCTGGTTGAATTCCCTGAGGTTCCCCTGGGCCCAGCTCTCCAGCCTGTCCAGCTCTCGCTGGATGGCAGCACAGCTTCTGGTGCATCAGCCGCTCCTCCCAGCTTGGCATCATCAGCGAACTTGCTGAGGGGACGCTCTGTCCCTCCATCCAGGTCACTGATGAATATGTTGACCAGGACTGGACCCAGCACAAGACCCCTGGGACACTCACCACTCCAGTCTAGTACCATTTTCTTCCTGACAGAACAGCCAATTCTAAGAAAAAATTACTGAAACTCTTGGCTGAAAACAAGGTCTGCATAGATTTAGATTTGACCTCTTTCTTTTCAGTTCTGTGAAGATGCAAAGCAATTCTCTAACTAACCTAAGGTTAATAAGTTGTACTGCATGACTTATCACAACATCTTTCTTCGAAGATATTATTCAGTTGAATATGAGCACTGCCTCTACATTTTTAAAATCAACTTATTAAATAGTATCGTTACTGAACATTATATGAAAAAGGAAAGGTTAAAAAGATAATCACATACAAATTGTAAGACCAGAGTATGCTTTCTTTAATAATAAAATGAGAAAGCAAAGTATATATTTGAGGGAGCAGCATCGCTTGAGAGACTAGTAGTTACAGCAGTTCAGGTTCTAAACAAAGAAAATGGTCATTAAGTCAGCAAAAGAGGGAAAGGGAGAGACTTGTACTTTGTAACTTGGCCACTAATCAATAAATTAGGAGATCTATAACAGGATAATCAGGTAGGACATTTAAAATTAATAACAATAATTACTATTTCGTACAATATCTAATTAATTTCAGCAACTCGTTGCAGGAAAGCTCAAACACATGAATCGGTTCAATAAATCTTTAGCAAAATGCGGGGATTATAGGTCCATCGATGGCTTTTAAAACAGTGTTTCAGATACTAATTTCAGCTCAGGAAGTTTCTATATCACAGCTGCATGGAAGCGTGGAGGATATAGCAGGGAAAAGCTCGCCCCACCTTGCCTTGCTCCTTGCACTTAATGTTAAATGCAAATGCCAAGAGGACAGTGAGCTAAAGGTCTGCTGGTCTGGCTCACTATGAGAGGTGTGTTCTGGCCTTCATTTTCCTTTTCTTCCAGAACCCCTTCTCTCTCTTTGCAATTTTCCCCTCTCTTACGTATGTTTTTCCTTTTAAAAATGAAAGAAAAATATTGAGCCCTTTGTCTTCTAATAACTGGCAAGAAATGAAAACAATACTTTGTATGTTTACCTCTTTTTAAAAAAAAGTAAATCTTCTTGCTTGGGTTTTGGTTCTACCTTTTGGAGGGAGCTGATAAGCAAATATTTTCTGCTTAATTTGACATGTGAGCACACTCTTTAAGTGTTTTCCAGGCGTTGCTGTCAATTTTCAAGCACAGGCTTGCCGACCTGTGCGGGACGCTCCTGGCTCACACGCTGCTGCATGCGAGTAGGCAGGCTTCACCGTTTTCCCAATATAACTCTTACGTTCTGCCTAAGTAGGAACGAAGGTTTCAACAGTAAAGGTCACAGACACACAATACGAAGCTACTGACAATAAAGGCCTTTTCCTGGGAGCGAGGTGGGCTTTTTGCACATTTCTCCCATGAATGATACTGAAAACTAAATCTAAGCCCAGAATTTCCCCTGGCATTTTCCAGCCTAACTCTCCGTTTCAAAGCTAGCTTGAGCCGATGTTATTTTATCAACTTTGACACTAAGTTCACGGTGATTCTGACAATTTCTATCCCTTTTACAGTCCTTATGCAGTAGCATAATGCTGACCAAATTATAAAAATGGGTTAAAAATATTCAGTCACCACCATTTCAACCTATAAATAAATACTGATGCATCAAATATAAGGGGTAATAATGACTTCTCAGTCTGCGTGAGAGAATTCTATTGCCCTCCAACTATATCCCTCCTCATTTTCATTTTATTTATATACGGAATGCCGGGTAGCCTGTAGTCATAAGTGAACCCTAAATTCACTCCACTTTAATTAAACTTTGCAGTGAACAAGAATGACATGCAAGGTCTTGATTATAATACGTGAGATGGCAAGTTCTTTTTGAGTTTGGATTGATACAGACAGTGTCTGCTGGTGGTGCTGGTTAAAGTTCTCACAAAATCATATTCATTTAATTAATTAAACTACTATATGACCTAAGCACTCTTTTCCAAGAGAATACAACAATCAAAATGCAAAGCACTACAAGTAACTTTTTAATATCTTAAAATTTCAGTACTTTTTGAGTGTGATTAAATTCTCTGGTTAAGACAGAAAAATAATTATCCATCAATCCCAGGAAAGTGATTTTTTCTGCATGCATACTCCCATGACAAAATAGAGTATTTCATTTAATTTTGGAGAAGATTACCACCTACAAGAAAAGGGATATAAAATGCAGTAAATCGAATTATGAGCAATAAAACTTACTTTTTTTTTTTTTTAGTATTTTCATTTTTTATTTTAGTTTCATGGTGACAGCTTTTTTAAATGCAATCCTGTTATTTGAACACATAAGAAACAACGCCTGGCACTTAGAATTCCATAGTATTTGTGAATTCTTTTGAAAATAACAATGGTTTGATTCACGGGCATCAAGTGGAAACTACTAGTCATAACATGACAGCGAAGAGAAAAATGTTTAACCAGAGGAAGAGTTACGATACGTGACTCCATAGTTGGGGTGGGGTGGAGATTTGCCTGCTCAAATGTCTCCTTATAGATAAAACTCCATAGAGGAACAATCTGGGAACCGAGAGTGACTCTACATCTGTATTTTAGGACTGTGCCTCCCTCTGTTCCTGTTCACTGCACGTTGGCCCATACCACGGCGTCCTCCTCAGCTCTATGGACTGGACTCATTCCAGATGAAACTAAAGCAGGTGGTGTGATTCAGGAGCTCCAGCCACTGCCAGCTGTCCACGCCATGAATCCAGGCTAGACCCAGGGCATCACAGACCCTTCTGAAACGGGTATGATGCGAACGTCCGGGCCCCGGCACCGACTCCTTTGCCCTGCAGATGCACTTTTTTTCTACTCCTATCACACAACCTTCCACCAAGTTCTTCTCAGCTCTGACACCAGAGTCTTGCTATGCCTTAGAGTAACGTGGATTTTATTTTGCAATCAGTTTGACAAGGTAAAACTGTTGCCAAGGGAAGCCTGTTCCACCACTTTTTTTGGTGCTGTGACTTTGCCACTTCAAAGGCACAAGGAAATTCTTTCATTTTGATACAATCTTATCTGTGACTTTTTCAGATTAAATCTTGAGATTGGCAAAATAGCCCTTTGAGACCTTACACTTTCAGTAAGGTTGAAGTTGATTTATACTACTAAAACTACGCAGAGAAGTTAACTCTCGTTCTATAGATAAGAATTTAGCTGATGAAAATTGAAAAATATGAGTAACAGATTTACCGATATGTGTTAAATTACTACCCCAATGCTCAACAAATAATGGTATGCTGCTTAGCACCAACAAAACAGACACACTGCTGCAAAAACTTTACAGTATTAGAAAATGGAGACAAACAAATAAGGCAATAGTGCAGACAAAAAGTCTATTATTTATGGAAGTTATGAAGTTATGGAAGTTCTGCACCGTTCTACTGTTTGCTTGCTGACAGCTCGGTTTATCTTCTACGCCCTCATCCCTTTCCGTGGTGTCTCAATTGTTGACTACCCATAAGGTTCAATTCAACCTGTTCTTTTCCACTGACTCTTCCTCCAACCTTTGGGAAATTTAGACATAATATAGGAAAACAGACAACCTGATAGCACTGAAGGAAGCAGAGCGATCGAACCGACTCAAGAGGGGAAAGTCTCCCTTGTGCCTTTAACTTAGAAGAAAGGCACTTTCAAAGAATGTACCTGTAGTGGTATCAGCATGGATGCTTTCTATACTGGGGAGAAGTAAACTGAGGGAAAGCAAAGAACGAAAGAGTCCCAGCAGAAGAGATGGATGGAAGATTTAAAAGGAAAAAGAAAAAAGTCAAAGCAAAGAAAAAAATTAATACACACAAGTTTTGAAAACAAGAGAGGGAAAGAAAAGAAGCACGAAGCAACCAAAACAAGACATTTCAGTGACCAAAAGAACTCAGCTAAGCGTTTCATTTAAAACGTGAAGTACCTACAAATAATAAAGCACACATCTTGATCTTTTAACAGTTTCAAAAATCACTCTTACCGCGACCTTGAATGAGTTGCAAGTTGCACTTGTGAAATCTGAAGCTTCATTGTGAAGACTAAGCAAAGACAAAAGCAAAATTTGTTGAAATGCATTCCTTGTCTGCTACTTCTGAGACACTGTAATTGTGCTTACTCTGTATTCCTGCACGCAACACTGAATTCATCAGTCTGCTGCCAGGTTGTCATTCCATACTGTATATTATTGAAGTGTAAAACTGCTGAATGTGTTCCAGTGCGATTTTGATCATATTATAGAAAATGTTTCAAGCTGATGTAATCAAACGCCGTTAATTACGGCCATCAAATGTATTATCAGTTTACTATTGCTAACCCACAGTCGGTACACAGAGAGCACCCTGAACTGTGCATGGAATAGCAGGGTCCGCTATTTATACGTGGCTTAGTTCGACCTTACAGCAAAATGCCTCTTCCAGTTTAGATACAAATATTTTAGTCTCTCATTACTGACTACCTTAGGGGAAAAAAAATACTTTAATGGAAAGGTACACTCTATATAATTTTCATCAAAAAAAAAAAAAAGGCTGATCATTTCATGGAAAGTTCACGCAACAAAGTTATTTATTGCCGGTTCCCATTACAGACAGGGAAGCACCAAGCACCCCTGGAGAGGGCCTTGCCAAAACTTTTGAAGCACGTGCAGAGCCAGGCACCTCCTCACACTCTGAGCAAAGCTCCAGTAGTTATATCCACCCTGTCACCTCAAACTGAGTTCGACTAATGCCCAGGTAAAGTCTAAGATATTGCTAATCTAAGGTTGCCCAAAGAGGCTGTGGAGCGTCCACCCTTGGAGACCGTGTGAGACGACAAGGCCCTGAGCATCCTCATCTAACACTGACGGCAGCTTTGCTTTCAGCAGGTTTGAACCAGATAACACTGGCTCCTTCCACCTGAAAGTATTCTCTGGTTCTCCATCAGTGCAGTAACGGCTGTTCATAAACTTCAATTCTACATGCTAAAGTTGAGGGGAAAAAAAACCTTAATGTTATCATGCTGTTGAGAAGGTAATCCACAGTGAGAACTTCGAAGAGAGCATTGTTTCCTTGTTAAGCACATGGAGTTTGATTATTTAAATAAATCATAACTTCTTACTCATCAGACAGTCTTTGCAGCATGATACAACAGAGGCTGCCATAGTTACATGGGTGAATCAGTTTGAGGGGGCCGTGCAAGTTGTCATGATATTAGGAATTCTATTTAGGGAAATAATTATCCACATATGATGAAAATGATCAATCACCTCAAAGTTAGTAACAAATGTGCAGCGTTATATGGCTCATTAGTATCCGTGATGCAGATACACAAACCAGAAAGTTTCTTTGTCACCGATAGTTCCAAGTACTGCAATATATTTTTGCTTGACTGAAACAGATAGGAGTTCTGCGGAAGCAGAAAACATCCTCCTTTTATCCCAAAATAGTGTCAGGAGCTGGGATTCTTGCACTGTTGCAAGGCTATAAAAGGAAAAGCCTCCTCACCTGTGATACACGCGGAATCTCGGGCAGTATTGTGAAGGTAGCTGCCCCCTCAGCTAGCATGATATAATAGACGTGTCTGGCAGGACAACTCAGAACGTCAGAGTGACATAAGCACGGGAACATTCTCAACAGGATAAGATCAGCAAGCTCTTCTAAGGACCTAATGTTGGGTAATTTTAGCATTTCAAAGACAGGAATGGGATTCATTGACAATATGGACTGAATCATCCACAGGGACTCACTCACTGACAAAGATTTTTAAACACTTTTCCCAACCGCATTATACTCTGAAGTTGCACAGTTTGGAAAATCATAGGTAAAGAAGGGAACTGAATTTAGATCAGGAGAAATCTTGGGTTCCGGCACCTGAATATAGAAACAGCATGGTTACTGGTGGCAAGAGCAGCATTTATTTCTCTTCTTAGCACAGCCAAACTCTTGTCTTTAAGAAATTATCTTGTTTGTTATTAAAGTAGTTACCTAATTACAAAGCCAGCTGTGTTTCTCTGTTATGGCCCTGATTCATCAAGTGAATTGACCTCAATCCACAACTGATTTTTTTAATTACTGTTTCTTGGGGGGGTGGTTTTCTGGTGATTTTTGGCCATTACTGGCTGTACCTACATTAGTAAGTAGTGTAGCGTAATAGCAACAGAAGTCGGGACAAATGCAAGGTTTTAGAAGGCTCATGAAATCCTGAACTGAGTGGAGAAGAACTGTCAGAAACTGTCCACGTAAACGTCCTTAAAAAAAAAAAATCACCCCGCAAAGCCCCCCAAAACCAAACAAAATCCCACTACAGATCCATGCCCCAAAGATGGATTTGGATTTATATGCTGGGAAAAATTAGATATCAACTCTGGACTTTTCTTCTTACCTCCAAGAAGGAGCATTGCTACCGCTGCTGCGGAAGATGTTATCTGATGTTAGAAAATTACAAAAGCAGTAATGAAAAATAACAGCCAAACATATAATTTTATGAGCTCAATTGCTTATGAAAGAATGTGCATTTAAATATACTACCTCAAGGCAGGATTATAATAATTTTGTGCCAAAAGGTCAACCACTTCAATTCAGACGTTTGGCATTTCTAAATTTATCAGTTGGCATTACTTAATTTCTGGGTGACGCTCCGGATCTCAAAATGTTGTCTGCCGAGATGTGTTTAATGAAAAGATTAGGACTAGATTATACGAACATGTACCCTGCAAAGTTTAAAACAGGAGTGACACAATTTTTTATAAATACCATGAGAGAAATGAAAGAGGAAATGCAGTTTCATAAAAGATCATATAATTTAAAGCCTCAGCAACCACAAGACTCTCTGCAACCAAGCGGGTGCAGTCCACACTTCCAGCTCATGAAGAAACAGACCTGAGGAGAGAGAGCAAACCGGAGACGAGCAGTGGAAAGAAATGAGCACCATCCAGACTTGTTATCCTGTGCTGCTTTGACTAGAAAACATCTTTGACTTTAAAATACAGAAGACCAAGTCAGATAATATCTGAAGAACATAATAGCTTCTCACTCAACGTATTATTTCTCTTTTTGTAGGAGAAAGCACGAGGCAACTGCCCTTTGAGGCAAACTCCACTGAAATGTAACAAGGAACAACCCAAATATATTTTGGTTGAGAAGCTGTATATTTAATATATATTTTAGACTTTCAAATATTTTCCTCAAGAGCTCTTTCCCCTAACGTTCATTAACTCGCTGTTCGTTAAAGAGGTCCAGTATTTGCAGAGTGTCTCAGAAAACTCATTAATCACCTCCTGAAAACGCTCTGCCAAATTGTATGCATGGCGCCTACCATAATGGAGCTCTGGACTACGGCGGTGTTACCTACTGCCTTCTCAAATAAGATCTGCTGCCATCATCATTACTTGTGAGGGCGACCCAGTGTAAGCGTTTTACACCACACTGGTAAAACACCAGGGTTTAGAACTGTCACCTCTTTCGGAAATGATTTCTTCAAGATCCAATTAGAAGAAAAAACAAAAGATACAGGTTCACTAATTTAATAAACAAGTTGAAGAAATTTAAAACTCAGTGTTGTTTTTCTCTCCTTAACAGAAGTTGCTAATATAAAGAGGAACTCATATATACCCAACAAGATAATCCTTTGGATCTTGCTGTAAGAAGCTGCGTTGACATGCAGGAGATTCATACAGGGCATATAGAAGTAAAACTTTATCTGTTTTGTTATTAGTGTGATTTTGATTTTTAAAATTAAGAGGGAAAAAACCTCTATAGATTTAAAGAGGATGCTTTACTGCGAAGACTTAATTCATTTCAAGGAAAAGACTATAATGCCTTTGAAATAAAAGCAAAAATACTAATTCCCAAGTCTTAGCTCTAGAGAGCAATACAATCCATGCAACACATGGACAGCTAAAACATCCAGAGGTTACCTACATTATTCACAATTAGTAGCAGCCTACGTTACCGTCACAAATTGCAACACAACCTTTCTTTACAAGAATATCTTCTTTCCAACAAAGACTGTAAAAATATACTACCTTAACTAAAATATGAATTGCATCACCTCTAAAAATATATCCGTATCTCTATGTGTTCCTTCACTGGAGAAATTCTTAGCAATATAACCAGGCAGTATCCCAACAGCTCTTTCAGGAATTAACAGGAAGAAGAAAGGGGCAAAAATACCTATTTCGCTTAGGTCAGGCAGCCTCATGTAGCATCGTATGATTTCTCCAGGCTGCCAGGCAACAACACGCTGTCTGGCAATTCTCATCTCCACTTCCTAAACTTCTCAAATTTAAGGAGCAGAACAGTAGAAAACATGCATTAATAAGCAGAGTGCTCCCTTTTGTGTACTTTCCTCCCCAATTCTCCCCACTGGTTCTCTCCTCTAACTCACTCGTTTCAGTTTTTGCAGTTTTTGTACTTTTAATTATTAAAGTCTTGGAGTAAAAAAAAAAAAAAAAAAAAGAAAATAGAAAATAAAAAGAATATCAGGAAAAAACATATGAATACAGTTCAGTAGTAAATCAACTAGTATAGCCCAAAGGACTGTTAACAGGTATTCACTGCTTTCAAAATATCTTTGAAATGATTTGAATATTGCTTAGCAACACCAACACTATTTAAAGGCCTGTGACAATAACATATGTGTGAGTAGGTCCAGAAAATAACAGCTTCATGACATTCACACCACTGCTTTATCCAGAAAGCTGGCTGCTTCTGTCTTACGTCCTTGCTCTCTGGAAGGAGCAGGTTCTCATCCCAGAACCCAAATAGGGTTTATAGGATCAGGATGCAGGAGACTGAAATAACCTCGCACAGACCATGCACTTCTGGCTTTAAAATGCTTAAGAACACAGCTCTAATAAATAGGGTGTCGCTAAACTTATTGCTTCTCCTTTGGTAGGAGAAATTACTACATTACCAGGTTCTGTCCTGTGCTTGTGAAACTCCAGAACATCTTTAAAAACTGATAAAGAGAAGGTTTGCTTAATAGATGAAATAGGAAAAATAGATGCAGTGGGAGTACTGTTATCTATCAGGTTATGAAGAGGGCACTGGAGAGGTGGTACAGAGATGTTCATGCCAGCCTACCTTCTCACAACACCCTACTTCATTCCCACAAAGCACTGGACTACGCGAACAAGGGAACAATTCCCCAAAACACAATGGTGGCAGCAAGTCACATAGCATCATCCATTTACTAAAAACAAAACAAAAAATGGGTCTTCGTACACAGTGTGACTTTATCAGTTTAATGCAATGTAATTGCTGCATGTGTTGTAGAGGTAACTCACAATATGGGACTGAAGAACAGGTTCCAGCAACGACGACCACAACAAAGAAGAACTGATATACATTTTACTATGGAATATAATAGCTGACATCACTGTAGCACAAAACATATTGAGAACAGACTTGGGGACATTATTCTCTCCAACTGGCAGATCATTGGCATGAAAGGGATGAGAACAGAATTATTGCGGAGAGTTTTGCAAAAGCAGCCATTTGCAACGCACAGTAAGTTCTATTCAGCCTACAAAAGCCACCAACAATGCTGCAGGGCTGCCACCTACTGGGACTTGATAATATACAAATATAAAACCAGGGCTAACAAATTAGTGACTTGGATGGAGAAAAAGAGGAGTGGCTGGTTACAAGGGAAATTGTGATATTTATAGTACGTGCATCCAGATAAAATTAGATTAGATTAGATTAGATTAGATTAGATTCACACATCCGAGAAAGGAACAATGAGACGCTCTCTAGGTCCTTCAGACCAATTACATTTAAGGATCCAGACTTCAGTGACTTCTCTACGTTTACCAAAAAGGACTTTTTTACCAAAGGGTTTGGGCAATGGTCCAAGACATGTAAAAAAGGCAGATGAGCAAACAGAGAGCACATCCTAGCCCAGAAGCATTCATCCTAGCGTAATGCAACTCAGCCCTAAATCTCTACCATTATCAGAGTCATAATACTATGGAAACATCAGAAAAGAGATGAATTGAAGTGGATTTTTTAGTGTTTCTACTGAAGGGAAACATTATTCTTGTTTTTATACAAATTGATGAAACTAACCTGCATTTCAGGTCTAAAAAGTATAGCTTTTCCAAATGTGCCGTAAGTTCTGAACCAAACAATATCTAAATATCGATTGTCTTACAACTTAAGGCACTGCTACACGCCTTCTTTTTTAATTTACCATTCTGTGTCTCTACCTTTTAATCTTCTTCCTACAGTTCCTCTTACTTTTAATGTTTCCATGGCAATGACAGCAAAAGAAAAGATTAAATATCCTTTGTGTATTTCTTTCCTTTTTATATAAAATTTTGAAAGATGATGAAGAAAAAAAAAATAATCTCGCATATCCCTCCGAGTCGGGACAATAACTCATTATGCAATCACCAAGATTTAATAGCTAACAGCTATTTGTAAGCTCATCTCCATAAACATTTAAATTGAGAATAACAGTTCTAAAGATATCATGTTAAAAAAAAAATAAAGGGAGAAAAGTAAGGAAGTATAATCCAATGGAGAGCAAAAGTTAAACTATACAACTAGGGCTCCTGAAGTGTTAGCGCTTATTGTATACCTTCAGGATAACCTCCAAAGTGCCTTCTGCATTTTTTTTTTATCTAAGTCTTTACATTATAGCGAAAAATCACAGATCTAGAGTTAAGAATAAATGCAGTTTTGTATCTGAAGTTACAAATCAAGAAATCCACGTGGAGGAGCCTATCCAACATCTGCTTTTTTTTTAACCCTTCTCAAAGCACAGAGTTCTCCTTTAATGGCTCGTTAGATTGAAAAGGAATTCTGGGACCAAGCTGCGATTGTTACAGCTCAAGGGCCTGGCAGCTGCACTAAAAACGTAACTGAGACTGTTTATGTTACAAATAATTTAGAATTTAACAAGAAAGAATTGGTTCTATTTTTAAAAACCTTCTCCTGAAGCACCCATGGATCAATAGCAGACACTCCCAACTCTGTCAGCTAAGCAAAGGCACTCTATATGTATTCAATACAACTCCTGAAAATACATACTCATGCGGATGCCGATGTAATTCAAGAAGAGAACATACCATCTGGGGAACTCAAGCTATGATACCTTTACATCTGCAACTGTTTTCCTTCCCCTCACCCCGCAGCCCCTCCATTTTGGATGAATAGATGTCCTCTGAAAATGGAAGCTGGGAGGCATCGAAACTAGGTGTCAAATCAGGTAAAAGTCAATGAACAGGTATATTTTGCTGACTTTTTTTTTTTTTTAGTGAGAATAGCAAGACAAAAAATTCCCAAGTTAAGACACTGAATGTAAAATGGTTGTTTCAGGGTTACGTTTCACCTGAAAAGATTTTAGAGTGGTAATTGGGTAATTCCAAACATTTTTTAAGAATTTACATAAGAATAAATAACCTTAAAACATAACCCAGCTTTTAGCGTTACCATGGACAAAAACATGGGAATCGCCACACAGCAACCTTTTTAATTTTATTTAAAAATGGTTTACACCACAGCTAATTCAACTCTCTCAAGTTTTTTTCTACATATCCACTTAAAAGTTCTTTGGTGCCTTTTACAGACAGAGGAATTTGCTGCACGCCTTCTCTTTTCATGTCTTGCTTCAGTATTCAAACTCTGGTAAATGCTGGTACGCTGATATTTAGAGAATTGGTCTATTTTCAGAGGAAAAAAATATTAATATTCCTCAGTGAGCTCAGGTACCAAAGATATGCACCCACATACACGGCTGTAAAGCCTAGAAATTCCAGTTCCACTAATTATACAAAACATTTCCCTTAAGCATTGTTCAAATTAAAATAGTAGGAAATAGTAGGAAAACACAATGCGGAGTGCAGCACAGACTGGGATGCACCTGGCTGGAGAGCAGCTCTGTGGAAAGGGACCTGGGGGTCCTGGCGGACAGAAAGCTCAACATGAGCGAACAGTGGCTGCTGCGGCCAAGAAGGCCAACAGGGTGCTGGGTTGCATCAAAAAGGGCATCGCCAGCAGAGATAGAGAAGTCATTATCCCGCTCTACTCAGCGCTTGTCAGGCCACACCTGGAGCGCTGTGTGCAGTTCTGGTCCCCGCTCTACAAAAAGGATGTGGCCAGGCTGGAAGGGGTCCAGAGAAGGGCCACCAAGATGATCAGAGGACTGGGAAGCTGCCATACGAGGACAGGCTGGGAGAGCTGGGTTTGTTCAGCCTTGAGAAAAGGAGGCTCAGAGGGGATCTCATCCCCATGTACCAGTACTTAAGGGGCAGCTACAAGGAAGATGGAGACTCCGTTTTTACACGGAGTCCCACGGAGAGGACAAGGGGGATGGACACAAGTTGCTCTTGGGGAGATTCCAATTGGACACCAGAGGGACATTTTTCACAATGAGGACAGTCACCGTTGGAATAATCTCCCCAGGGAAGGGGTTGGCTCGGCCACGTTGGGCACCTTTAAGAGTCGCCTGGACAGGGAGCTGGGCCGTCTTGCCTAGACTGTGCTCTTCCTTGAAAGGTTGGACTAGGTGATCCCTGAGGTCCCTTCCCACTTGGGATTCTGGGATTCTGTGAAATTGAGCCTCACCCTTAATTTAATCACATAGATATTGTAAGGAAACAGAATAGATACCATGTTTCAATAATTCAGATGGGGTTGAAATTATGTAGAAATTGGATTTTTCCTGCTTATGCAGAACATGACTTAACTTGAAAGGTTCAGGTATCTTTTGGGCTATTTGTTCCTTTCTACCTCTAGTCCACAAAAGATCCACCACCACCTTAATCAATGTGAAATGCTCCAGTGTTTTGCACTTGCAAATTACATTGACCGAACAGATTTCGTTGTGAATTTTTAAAGTTTTTTCAAGATTCCTACAAAATTAACATCATTCTTGCATATATTGTGTCTCCAAATACAACATGGAACACTGATTAAATCTTAAAACATATTTTGACCCACATAGAGTTTGTACAAATAACCACAGAAACCAAGTTTTCCAGTATTAAAGTTCTGACGACACATTAAACACCCCTTCATAAGAAAACAATAGATGTTAGAAAAGTGGACGTTACTTTGACTGATTGCCATCCATGCCTACAACTGCTTACACAATTAACCTATTGACATGAAGATTTCTTCTTAATAAGAAATGTGGACTGTGTGTGCCAAGGAGTCTAAAAGCTAATGTGATATGTTACTTGATTTGTATCCAGAAAAAGCAGCATACTGGCTTGTTATTGTGCATCTAACCACCTATTTAACGTTCTTATAATTTGAGCAATCCATCTTCATAGACTTTTTTGTGACTATTTTCCTTGCTTTCCCCCAGTAAATACTCAGCCAAGTGACATCTTTTCCTTATACAGAAAAAAAATGATGGTATAAGGATATACCAATTTATATTTCAGAATGTAATATAAGACATCGAATATTTTTCTTAATCAGCAAAGTGCATCTGTGTTTCTTTTCAGTTTGGTGGGGTTTTTTCTTCACTTTCACTGCTTGTGAAGGTTATTGCAATTTATGGAGCAAGCTTAATTTTGAAGCCTTTGAGGCCTCTTTGCCCTCTGATGCACGTTTTCTGTAGATGGAACTACACAGTTCTATCACTCTTACTTGGAAATCTTCACGCTTACAAGTCACAATAAGGAGTTTGGATCGGAAGCCTGTAAACTCTTCCTCTAGAAACCTGTGATTGCATAAATTTCCACTAAACAAAACTGTTTTCTTCCAGAAGCAGTTCTTTCCAAAACTAAAGCCGAACTCAATCGCATGGCAAGCACACCACTTCAGAAGATGAATATTTCTTCCGTTCTAACGTGCACACGTATTGTCTCCATTGCTTATTAACTTGTCTAATTATGATTCGGCTTAGTTTCAGAAATCTCCTTTTTGCACCCAAGAGTCCGTATTACGCAGATCCACCCCCTATTTTTGTATTGATTCGTGCCTCATTCTGCTCAGGCAGTTGACAGCCCTTCCTCCAGGTTTCATCCCTTATTTGCAAGATGAACCTCTTGACTGTCCATCAGTTTTTGATCGCTTGCTTTGTCGCTTTTCCAACGCTACCACCTAAACTGCTGTGCACTTAATCAGCATCTTCCTCATAACTAATTACTCTGGCAACTCTGGTTTAAGTATTTGCTTGTCTAGATCACTATTCTGAGTTTTACCCGGTTCGACCTGGCGTAACACAGACTAGACCATCATAAACAGGCAGCCATAATGGGCAGAGAAAATATTAATGAAATAATGATACAAATAGGTTCATGCATGGAGCTGGGCTCTGCTGGTCGGTCTGTCTTTGCTGGACAAGGCAGCGTGTAGATCTTCTTGCACTGACAGATCTGAAGCTTTATAGATGCACATAACTGGAACAAATAATTATTCTGGAGTCAGAACAATCTCAAGCCCTTTCCCTCATCCTTCTGGTTACTCAGCAGGTTTTGATATCCATTTCTCTCTATTCCCTTGGCACTCAGACTTTCACTTATACAAGTCCATCACTTCCCTGCTCGCTATTTAAACATCAATTTTAAAGCCCTATTTTCCAACACAATGCAATACTACTCCTCACCTGCCAACACGTCATTGTACTGTCTTCCAAAGAGACAAAGAGCACACGCGTCTTTTAGGGCGGGGAGTACAGACTCCAGCAGTGTGAGGTAGCTGCTAGGGGCATCTCTCAAATAAGCTGGAGGCTAAAGAAACCCACACTCCTATGAGAAGAGAAGTAAACAGCTAGGGTTGAGAGAAGGCCAAACACCTATTAACTGCAAGAACATCACAACTCAGCCCTAGACACCCAGCAGCTGAGTACAAGCAGCTTTAAGTGACGTAATTCCCACCTGACACCTTATAATGCCATCACGGTGGTGTCAGTGATGAGGAAGATAATCATGTTGGATTATTTTAACCCAGAAAGGCTGACAAACTGGAAACAGGAAACTCTCTAAGAGTGGAAAGTGTCATTTTGGTCCATCATGTTCTTAGGGTATTATAAAAGTCTGAATGATTTCCCCTAGATTTTTTCAAACAGTGAAATAGCCTCTTGCAATAAACATGTGTTTAATATCAGGGCACTTGCAAATACATCGTCCAGAACTGTACATTCTCATTTAATTCAGATTAAAAAGAAAAAAATAAAAATCAGAGCTGGGAACCTATGATAATAAACTTAACACAAAGAAAAGCAGGCAAAACCAACATTTAGAGAAGCCCATATAATTTCAAAAGAAATTTATGAAGGAAAACTACAACAGGGAGGTTTAAAGAGCCAATTTCAAAAACCATGTGAAGGTTGTCTATTAGAAATTATTCTTAATGGTATTTGTGACAGCTTAATCTGCCTATTTAAAATGAATATACTCCGATTCCTTTTTCAAATGTTCTTCTCCCACTCTTAAATGATACAAGCTCATTTAACAACTGGTAGTCAAACATGTTCCAACAATAGCAAAGCAAACTGCTGAGGATTATTACAGGCAAAAATAATTCTGCCATTCTAAAAAAAGTGGCTGGCAATTACTGATTTCGGTTGGCCTTTTCCCCACAGTGTTTAGCAGAATGTTATATTTAAGCCTTATTAAAATGTACAGAGATTCTAAAATCTTAAATATAGATTTCCTTGCTAATTCTCTTTCAAAGTCAAATAGATAAAGCATAAATGTGGAAACAACCTTAGACAAAAGAAATGGACAGACCATATTGGTTTATAAAAGAAATCCTTCTATCAATATACCTGCATTGTCTGTATCACCTTTTGATATTCCAGAGGAGTACTTTCTTCAACACTGGGGTTAAAGCCTATTTCTACACATACGAGCACCTTGAAACCTAACAGGGTCAAGAGAAAATGGAAATAACCACTTTTAGAGTATATTTATATGCATTGAAGTTAAGCTGTTGGCTTTTTCCACCTCTGAGTTTAAACTCACAACTCCTCGTACATCTTTTTTACACACTAGAAAATTCACTGCTTCCTTTGTCAGAAATAGTCTACTCATCATTGATGGCCTGGAGCAAACATGGGTGAACTAGAAGGTTACCTGAGATTCCTTAAATTATACTCTCAACTCATTTCTACATTAATCTCAGCATTTATTTGTATAATATTATGGCATTAAGAACAAAAGTTTGCTTGTTTTGCTTTTTCATCAAAATGAAATGTAGCATCTGATTCCCATTTTGTTACTCGGGCGTAACAAGACGCGAGTGCACCTCACAATGCCATAATTTTTGTTTGTTTTTGAAAAAAAAAAACAAAAACCCAAATCAAAAGGTAGTGAGCTAGGTGACAGCCTTGGAAGCAACTAGCACAGATTGTCTTCAAAGGTTTCCACTTCTGCAAAAGGAATCAGTGGGGGGCATAAAATCCCAGAGCAACTTCCTAATCACCTTTCTACTATGTTTCAAGAGGAAGAAAGTTTATATAGGAGAAAAAAGAAAAAAGAAGTCATAGCAATGACACACAACTATATTCTTTGGGGCCACACATGGGTGGTTAAAAGCTAGATACACATTCTGGCCTGTCTCTTGCTTGCCCTTACTGCATAAACAAAGATGATTTAAAGCACTCTTTATGGTAAAGTTCATTTGGATTCTACAAGCTATACAGCCCACGCAGAATAAGGAAACAAAGACTGGATCCAATTAAAGACTCATATGCTATTTTTCTTTCTAATATAATAGACAAGCTGCAAAAGGAGGGAAATATGGAGCTGTCCTGCATCACTACTTGCAGTATTACATTATATTTTAAGAGTTTTATCGCTTCTCAGCTCCAAGTCTCTGCAGGCCACCACAGCTGGTGCTCTTCCTTCCCCGCCAGCCACCCTTGGCGTATAGATCATGAAAAACTTGTCTCTGTCCCATTCTCTCTCCATCCACAGTGCAGGAACAGACCCATCCTTTACCTGTCTTCACTACTTCTGTCTTTGCTAATAGCGACTGTTTCTACCAATGGATGGGCCTCTCATTCCCTTCCCCCTATCGCCTCCCCCGCCACTATGTCAAGCTGTAGCATAAATATTAATGTAGAGAAAAGTGTAGATCAGAGAGAAAGTCTATGCCATTAACCAGTCAAGAACAGATTGTCTTCTGGAATACATGATTTCAGCGGCACACCAGCACAAGGAGGCAACGTGATCTCGGGCAAATACTTACAAAGAAACATTCTGAAAAAAAGCAGCCATCTCCTCCTTTGACTTAACCAAAGTTAACCATGAAACCTACTTCAATTGCTCCAAGTTCTCGCACTGACTAGATAACAAACAAAAACTTAGAAACACTCCAGTGAGAAAGAGTGGGATAATAGTACTAAAAATCAATGCAATTAACTATGGACTCCTGACTATCAAGCAGAAGCCTAATCATTTGCCTTCCGTACGTGCTGAGCTTAGAAGTTAAAATAATGTTATTTTTAATGAACATTTCATTGAGCAACGACATTCTTTGCCCCTTAAATAAGAAGTTAGGATGCATATACAAAGAAATTAATACAGGAGGCAAGCCTGCAAGTTAGTGTGATGAAAACATTTGCAGAATAATATTATTTACTGCCTTTCCAAATTTTTATGCCATGCAGAAAACTTTCCCAGTGTTATAAAGAGTATTTCAGAGACAGGTGATAGAACAAAGTTACTGAAATGCCTATGTTTCCATTCTGAGAATATGTACATATTAATAAATATGGGTGAGATTAAGTCAAAGTAACTTATGTGGGCAATTGAGCAAGAAATTTCTAAATCACTGGGGATTGCTAGTATACTCCTAATTTATAGAACTAAACAAATCTGTGATTATATTAACATACAGGTGAAGCCCACAATAAAGGAGAGGTGGTATAAAGAAGACTAAAGAGAAAATATGCCTGTACTATTCTTACAAGGAGCAGACAAAGAAAAAAAACCACCATTTCTCATTGAACAGGAAAAAAAAGTCAGTTTCTTAGTTCATCAAGAAGAACGAGGAGAAAACCAAATTCTGCACATATTAGTAATTATTCATAGGTTTAAAGATGATAACAGTCGGAGCTGCATTTCTAATCAGATCTTTTGGCCTTTGAGCCTGAAAAAATAGGTATGAAATCCCACTCAGTTTTTTGAAACAAGATTATAATTCTGAAACAGGAAATGAGAAGAAATAAAAATATGTATAAAAATATGTATATGTCTCTTTCTATTTATTTATACATTATTTCAGATCATCAAATGCACCTCAGAAACAGGTGACAAATGTCTTTAAATAAAGAAATTAAATAGATTTTTGTGCTGCATAAATGCTAAAGCCGGTTTGCCGTCACATAATTCTTGCCAAGACCTCGACGATGGTTCATCAGGTGTTTTGCTTATGGCTCAGTTTTGGGTAGGTGTCTTCAGGTGTGTGTGAGATGCTTCACCAAACGCAATGAGACACCTACTTATGGGCATCTTCTGAAGCAACACCACAGGGTATGGGCCGATGAAATATATAACAGCTCAACATCCTCTACTTAACCAGTATGGAGGTCCTTCTCTAAATCCAGTGCAGTTTCTGGGCTCTTTACTAAGGATGGATATACACAAGATCTTTACTACATAGAATGGTCAGCAGTAAACCGACTGCTTCAGTCTCTCATCCTTCTCCTTCAACATACACCTCCTTCGTTGATCCTTGAACACTTTAAGCCCCTATGGAGCTTATTTCCCACAGAGACAACCACAACAGATACACTGTCCATCCTGTACTGCTGAAGATGGAAAAAACATGACTCCTTGAGGCTATGCCTATGTCCTCTGTCTCTCTTAGCAACCTCATTTTCCCAGCTCTCAACAATTGAAGGAACATTTTCTTTTTTTCTCTTGCAGTCCAAAGAACCCATTTCCCCGACTGATAAGCATTACATCTTAGCTTCTAAGATAAGTATTTTGAAGGCAACAAGTGCATGTTTTTGTATGTGATGAAATATTACACTTTCTGCCCTTTTCCCTCCCCCAGATTTAAATCAAACAGACATAAACACGATACGAAACCCTCCTCTTCATGTTGAAAAGCACTGACAGAATTTATACAGAAGGCTCTCGTTACCATCAGGCCACCTGTCCTCAAAAGAGGTCTAGGCTGACGCTGCCCAAAGCAGGCAAGACCCGTCAGATTTCTTCCCATTCCCCACAATCTCGGTGCCGGGTGGGGGATCTAACATACGCAGTCTGGGATGTTTTGAGAATTGACTTTTCTCCAATAGAGAGAACCACCGTTGTTTTAAAGCAAACTTCTCCATCCGGATGTGGATGAAGAGAATTTCAGAGAGACATTACCTGCAAGAAGGACCTAATTAAACAGAATTGATTTCCTCCCAACTGTTTGTTGCTACTTACATTTTAGGAACTTCACTAAACTTCACTGCACGGGAGACCGGTGAAATAAGAAGGAAAATCAAAGAAATTATATATTTGAATGGCAATTATTTTCTATCCCCCAGCTGGTTCTAGCAGTTAATTCAAAATGCCAGAGAATTCATTGTATTTTGATGAAGGCACTTGTTATTTCTTAGTTGTGAACAAGCCAGTCCAGGGCACAAGGTTCAAAATATAGCATTCACAGAGGGCAGTAATTAGAACTACTCAACTCCGCTAAGACGCTATTGCAGCTGAACAGCTCTGTCTGCTAGTAACAGGGTCAAAAATTTAAGGTTGCACCATTTGGTGTAACGGCTACGATAACTGCTCACTTATTTTCACACCTATAGTGGAAGGTGATTAATTACCCTTTTATTTGTAATTAGGTGGCAGTACTCATTTAAACCAAACACAAAAAATTAGAAAAGTGACGGATCAGAAAAATGAAAAAAGGACCAGATTTTATAATTAGCAGGTCGGTACCATCCCTAGCCTGAATTTATGTCAGAAAACAAAACTATTTACTAAAGGCCTGAGAATTAAATGCCTCTAGACTTTATTCTTTTTCCTTCAAAATATGAAAAAGCCTACAGAAGGAATGGATTGTGATTTATATATTTTTAAATAGAGTTTTTACATTTAACTCTTAGGATGCAATTGCATTAAAATGAAAGTAGCCAAAAAATTACATTTTATTATTTGGTACCACTTAATATTTTGATTCCACCCCCTCCCCTCAGGATAATGGGTAAATCCTGCAACATACCTAAAATAACAACGGGCTCTCAACCATAGACTCGCTTCTGTGTTTGCAAGAAGTTTTCTTTAACTGCTGAATTTTATTTCCTAACCTTCCTGCACCTCTGATGAGGCGAAAGCTTGCACAGAGATTAGAAAGGGAATGAGCACGATTTGACAAGCCATTTGATGTATTTGCCTGTAATAACTTTGGCATTGCAACCTTCAAGGGGACAGAAAGCTGAGCGCCAAAGAGAGGAGACAAAGAATGTACAAACCGGCCTCTAATAAAAGGCTCTGGGTTTTTTTTATGAGGGAAAATAGATAAACTTCTTAAGCACTTTTTAAAACTTCTCTCATCCTGAAAACAAAATACATTTGATTGCTAAATATAATAAAACCTAGTGATCAAGATCAAAAGTTGCAATAGTTTGAGCACAAAATAGTCAAAATGCTCTGCACATGAAGATAATTAGAGTAGCTGAATGCACAAATCAATAGTGTATGTCTGTTGGAGGCGTTTTGACTTTAAAATCAGAAAAGATTTGAAAAAGAGTCTTAAAGAACTAAAATTGTTTCGCTCTAATGGGGCAGTGCTAGGTCACCAGAAAAACCTCAAAGAACATTTCTTATTTTTCTTTTCTTTCCCCCCTTATTTTAAATTGTGAGATTTACTGCTCCTTTGAGATTCTTGTTTTGACCATCTTAAGTACATTCAGTTGTTTGTCCTCAGAAGCCCTCCGAGAAAGGACTTCTGGCTGGCTCGTTCTGCAATCACTGAAGGTGATAGCGCAGAAATGTGGAAATCCCTGTAGAAGTCCACGTATCTCATTGCCTAACAGCTTTGTTCCGTTCCTGAAGTGTTTTATTCTGCATGTAATCCTGTTACAATTGGCAAAACTGTCAATGCAATGAAGCATATAAAGAAAAGTGCGCAACGCAGCCCAACGGAATCATTATAGACATCAGAACAGTTCTGGATGGAATGTATTTAGGCATTCTCCAATCCATTAATTTGAAATGAAAATATAAGTATCAAGTCACTCAAAATCTTTCTTTTTAAACATGCAGATGTATCTTCCCGAATTTCACAGTCTTGAGTCATGCAAGCTGTACATAAACATTAAAGTATTGAAACACCATAAACTTGTTAAGTGGCAAGTTCTCCTCAGTGAAGTGCAGAAATTGAAGTACATCAACTAAACTTCCTCAATTATTTTCCATCTACTGGAATTTACAATTTTTCATATAAGCTTGGCTGAAGACAAATATTAATGCTGGGGAGAAATTCCCAAACAGAGTTACTAGAGAAAACATCAAGTATTCTGTTATCAAGCAACATGAACTTTGTGCACAACAAAACCCTAACTCCGATATCAGTGTGGCACTTGCATAACTAGAAAAGCTTATATCTGCGTATTTAAGGAAAGACCATATAATCCATCTAAATGGTTTTTATTTCATAATCTGGAAGATCAGCATCTTCATATACCAGGACTAAAACAGGTAATAATCTGAAAAAAAATTAACATTTAAATAAATGGCTAATAAGATTATTTACCACACGAATTGAAAAAATAACAAAGTACTTCAATATTCACAGTACTTAAGTTTATACAAAATTACAATGTTAGTGGCTTTAAATTGTAAGCAGCAACCTTTGACAGTACCCAAGACGCATGAGGCAATTTTTCTATAGAAAAAGCCCGATTCTCTGTCTTGACACGTTTCCCAGCTAAAGTCATAGGCCTCCCTAAACCTGCTTACACAGGCAAAAGTCTGGTTAGAGACAGGAGTCAAAACATTTTACAAGGCAAGAGAAATAGTTTCAAAAACCATTAATCACGTTCCTGTTTTTTCTTTTAAGAGTTTCAAACTGCAGCCCCCTCCCTCAGATGTCGGTATGGCTGTGTTACTGAGAAACAACAAGGAAACTACTTCATAAACTATTACTAAATAATACTGTTACAAAAATCTGTTTCAGTAACAGTAAATATCAAGCTCAGGAAGAGTAAATGTCAAAACTCTTGCAGTCTTTCGGCCAGCAGTAGTCTCTGCAAACATGATTTATTCCTTCTACTTAGCATGCTCTCATTTCTTACCTGATTTTGCTTAAGGAAAGAGATTCACAAACTCTAGTATCAACCGCAATTACTGTCAATACGCAGGAAAATGATTGCAGAAGTAGGGCATGGAAATGATGATGAAGTAAAAAGGCAGGACAGAACAACTCTATAAAAGACTGAGAGGCAAGCAGAACAGGAATAAATGAGTATATATATCCCAGCAGCGTCAACCTAGTCTCACAAAGCAATAACGATCTGTACGTAATTGGCAGTAGGATTGTACAACAATATACTTAGAAGGAAACACGTTGGGAGATACTGGAGATATTCAAAACACTGCTAGCCATGGAGCTGGGAAACCCGGACTAGTTGATCATGCTCTGAACAGAGGGGTTGGACTAGGGGATCTCCAAAGGCACCTTCCAACCTCAACAAGAAGAATGAAGAATTAATTGAACCTACCTGATAAAGCTAACTTTGACAGTTTGGGGTTTTTTTTGGAGTTGATGTGGGATACACCAAGGTCCAAAATGAGTTCTTAGGACCTGGGAATGTTGGTAATAACACATAGAGTCTAAAATTTTGGAAAATCAGGTTACAGTAGATATCTTCCACCTTTAAGCTGTTGAGATGACACTGTTGAGATCTACTTGGCATTCACAGTGGATTCCTTCCCTGCACATGAAAAGAAGCCAGTAGCACTGAATTTTCTGAAGAGACCTTGGTGTTCAAAACTAGGCTGTGACCGTGTCGCATAGCCCTGTGTTCTCCCTCTTCTCGAAGGTTTCCCTAAAGAAACTTTGTTCAGAGTAGGCTGATGTAAGTATATTTAGAAACAATCTTCTGTTCTCTCATGACATTTCTGTCATACAAGTGCTCACATAGGTGTTTATCCTTGTGCTGTCAAAATTTTGAAGAAAATTAAAATATATTAGTTTGAGCTCTGATTATCTTTTTGCCTAAAAACAATTAATGAATTATTTTTTTAAAACCCACAAAACCAAAACACCAGGAATGTATATATTTTAGTAGAGCACAGAAGAATAAAAACATCCTTTGCAACTGTAATTCCTCCTTACTCAATAAATGGTCTCAGTAACATTCATCATTCATTAAAAATGATTCACCTCCCTTGGCCTTTATTCACTGCTTAGTCTTTCTAATGAACTTAATGTAGCAAGTGCTGTAATCAGACAAAAGCATGGTGAGAGCTCTTTCTGCCACTATAGGCACAATCACATTTAATTAAGAATTTCGTGTTAACTGAAGGCATTAGTTAACTA
The DNA here is from genome assembly GCF_963921805.1 of Phalacrocorax carbo. Taxonomy (NCBI): domain Eukaryota; kingdom Metazoa; phylum Chordata; class Aves; order Suliformes; family Phalacrocoracidae; genus Phalacrocorax; species Phalacrocorax carbo. The sequence continues at coordinate 4,576,683 of NC_087516.1, read as the reverse complement.
TTACAGGCCCAATATATTGTCTACCTTAGAGAAGCAGTTTCCTCATTAACAAACAAGAGCTAGGATCTAATCGTTGCCTCTCTAATCTGCCAGGTACAGCAGTATCTCATTAAGTGTGCCTCACAGAACAACAGGATTTCTTTGATAGCATTGGAAAGGATTAACAAAACCGTCATAAGTTCTTGGAGGCTGTATCCAGGACCCATTTGCAAAGGAATAGGTATAACCACCCATTAAGTACCGCGTGCCTGAAAACAGGAAGCAAAATAACATTCTGATGAGTGAAGCATAGATCAAAGCTTCAATCTGGAACTAGTACTCATTAGTGAATTGTACATTTTCCTCTGCAGACAGCTGTTAAAACAGCTCAGTGTTTGAAGAATAACGTCCAGCATCTACTAATTTTGTTGTCTATTTCTACATACATCTTAGAATATTTCATTTAGATTCCAATATGTATAGGTTGACAGCACTCCTTTCTTCTCCACACATTACATTACAGAATGAAATAGAAGTATAACAACTTTAATTTTGTGTTTGTGTGGCGCTTTTTTTTTTTTTTGGGGGGGGGGTGTTGGGTGGGTTTTTTTGGTTGGTTGGTTGGGGTTTTTTTGAGTTTTTGTTTAATTTTGCAAGAAGTCAAAGAACATTCTGGATCCTGTTCCCTCCATTTCATGAATATCCCTTCCATAATTGCATAGATCAGCATCCTTGTGATTACCACAAATACAGAATATCTGTTAGAAGTCATACATCTATCTGTCTGTTTTTAAACGGGCAATACCACCTCTTAAGTAGAGGGTACCTACAATTCTTATTTTTCCATAGCTAGAAAACAAATAGCACCTATTATTAAACAAGCATGGTAGGGCATTCCGGAGATGTTTACTGTGCTCTCATTATATGAGCCTGATTATCAGATGGTAGCCAAGAAAAAATCCCCAACATGACCTCCGGAAGATCCTTCGAGCAATTTTGACTTAGGGATTCGGTGAGACAACATTTGCGTCTTTGTTTACAGAAAATTATTAAGTCCTACAGTTTGGCGACAGAGATAAGAGAGGGATGTAAATTAATCCCATACTGGTTTTTGGCCAATTCTCAAGAAGTAAATTGTGCAAGAAAATGCTGTGGGGGATAAAAAAAAAAAGAAAGCCGAACGCATGTGTGCTATGAAAGCACTTTTGTCTGAGCAGCAATACTTAAAAAAAAGAAGTCTCAAAGCTATCAGTATTTTTTCACAGATGCACTGATTTCTCACTGGAGAATGTCAACAGGTCAGAAACGCAAATACCATAAAATATTATTTCAGTTTTTTCTAACACTCTGTAATGAGTAATTTCATCCATTACTGCAGTCTTGAAAAAGTGAATCACAGTAGTTCATATTTAATGGAAATGCTTATAAGTAGTTTCCTTTTTTTTAAAAAAAATTAAGTAGAGACAGGTTTCTTTTCACCTTCAAGAGATAATTATTCCTATGTGAAGGAAAATTCCTTCACATTCTTAAGAAAGTTGTATAAAAATCATAGAAATTTTATATCTACTTGCAGCAGCAATCTTCTGTTTCCATTTTATGTTCATATACTCACTGCCATAAAGAAGGAATTCAAGCTATTTGTATGACAAAGGAAACAAGACAGCGCTCAGCACGATGTAAAATTCAATAAAATATTCAACTGCAATAAAAGATGTCAAAGGTCTACCAATGAAGATCACGGCAGCATTTACTTCAATCACGTATAAGAAATCCACAGTACCACTGCAGCGTATGCACCACCACTACAGAGGGCGCAACGACCTGCAGATTCGTCACGATGCAATGGCTGCGTGTGGTTACATGTCAACCAGTTCAAAAAGAGAAATCTTTGCTCCCTGAGTACCCTGGAAGTTTGATATTGACATAAAGAGATCAGTATTCTCGTAGCCCACACCAAATCCTCCAGGATCCTGAAGACTATTTTCTGCTGTCTTTTGGCAATCACCTTAATTATCTCTATTCGACACCTGTAGACGGCTCAAGTGAAGGAAAATTCCCTTCTTTCCCCCCATTTTCTTTTTTGGATGGCGCATTCTGTATCAGGCTGGTACTTGTTTATCCTGCCTGCTGGCTTTTGCAAATATCAGAAAGGTTCCCATTCTCCCCCCCAATAAAAATTAAATGTATTGTTCCATACCGAATATGTGAATAAAACATCCTCTTCATATTTATTTATGTAGATCCCCTATGACACCAACAAGAAAGTAGAGCGCAGATACTGATGAAAACTGAAGAATTTCTGGGGTAGTCATGTGGAAATCTGACAGTGGAAATTTTACAAAGGAGTTCAATGACATCAAACTATCACACCTTATAAAACAACAACAACAAAACAGATACACCAAATAAGCCTGTGGATTCATTATCTCCTTTCTGCGCCCCTGCATGTATGATTTACTTTTTACATAAAAAAGAGGATGCAGATTCACACACTAACATACTAGAAAAAATTAGGTGTTCAAATTTTTCTGCAAGTTTTAAGCGCTTAATTTTACATTAGCCATTAAAAAATGATTTAAAACCCCCGCAAACTAACAAAACAAAACCAAAAAGAAAAAATAAAAAAATAAAAAGAGAGTGCCTCAAATCACTGCAGGCGAGAGACAGTTTTAGACAAGCAAAGTCTGTTCATTCAAATTTTGACAAGTTCCACTTATAAAATCAGCCGTTTTCTCAAAAAAACCCTGTTTTCTAATGCAGATTAGCGGGCCCCATGCAGGTTTCTGTGGTATTGACCCTACTGAGGGTGTATCATTTTCATACTTCCAGTAGGATTACCTGTATCTTGAGCTAAAGTGATCTAAACTGTTGCTAATCTACTCATCCAAGCTTTAACAGACAGTGACCTCCTGTGATCAAATTAGGAATAAACAGATCCCATCTATATTAAACTAAATACTATCTCACCTCGGATCATCTATTGGATTCCCCAAACCAATATGTGATCAAAAAGAGCGTTGTAAATTTATGCTGTAAATAGAATACCTATAGGTGTTCTTAATAAATGTGTATTTTCTTTCAACTAGCTCCTGCTATTCAGATTAGGTGGCGCTTCATCCATTGGAGTTGTCTTCCTCACCACCCCCTTTCTGCATGTGGTGTCTTGTGATTTTACATACCTTAACTATCACAAGAGAAGTTTGGTCCAGTGAGTATGACTCTTTCATCCTATGGCTGTGACTTCTGTTATTGCTAGGCGTAGTCTATATTGGGTAAAAAGCTGCAGCAACTGATATTGCGCTGCTGCTGAGGACCAGGATTAAACCAGCCAGTTTGGACTGTTAGGGCTTGAACCCTTGAAAGGCTTACGTATATTATTTATAATATAAACAATACTTGAAAACGGATGTTTTTCTGGCATGCTTAGTAATATTAAGTAACTTATAAATTATTTAGAAAACTATAAATCACACAGGACATTAATAATAAAGTTCTATCACACGGCTGCGACTTTCTAAAGTTCAGTTGCTTTAAGACTGACTTGCAAACCTGTTCTTCTGGAAATTTTGCTATAAAGTAAGGCCCAACCATATTTTTAAAAGGACGCTTTCTATGTTTGCCTAACACATTCTTTCAAGAAAAGATTTTTGGTATGTTGTTAAAAATGCCTTAACATTTAACACTGAAAGCACCCTTTAAATGTCTTTTGTGGTACTGGTATAATGATTTTTAAAAGCTGGAATAAAAATCTACTATTTGAAAGCATGACTGAAAATTCCAAGACCTAAAATATTTGATGATAAACTGCAATTTTCACCCTTTTCTCTGACTCTTACCCTCTCATTCCCCCAACTCTTGTGTGTATCTTTAACAGAGAAGTGTTTTCAAGGGTGAGACTTCCCGTATAGCTAGAACAGACCTAAGGAAACAGCATAGCCAGAAGATGGCACCCTAATGAGTCGATGGTTTCGTTTCTGTTTAAGAAAAAGGGTCAAGAGGTAAGTAGGTCCAGCACTGTAAGCCAAAGATGGGTAAAAATCATAGAAGACTTGCTACCTATGTGCAGAAAATAATTAGTTTCCTGCTCTGAATAGATAACATCTCATACCATTCTTGTGCTTCGTTATGGACTCCAACATTTAACATAACATGTTATAACTGATTTAATAAATGGGGAGAACTGCAAGGCTCAGATCCAGGAAAGGCCTATGCCAGGGCCTTGCCAATCTCCTGCCTCTGCACAGCAATTGTTTTGAGTGTTTAATAGGCTTTTGTTCAGGGCGGTTCTTTTGTCACATCTGAAGTGCCCGCGGAAAGAAACAGGAGGCAAAATGAAATATCAATAGTACTTAAGTATAGCTGAAAACAAGACACTTAAGGGGTTAGATTCCTGTTTCAGACTTGTGAATTCATCTAAGGAGAAGGCTTCTTGTTAGAACAAGAGGACTGAAGCAACAGATAAAAGCACTCCCCTGCACAGGGTCAGGGACTTAACTCAGTATTACAACAGGTTATTCTATTTTGCAATACCCCAAGAAAGCTAAAAAAAAAAAAGATTTTAAATACAACGGAAGAGAAGGAAAATGAGAAATAAATATTAAGACGAAATAGGAAAGAAACCTTTTTTTTTATTTGAAACTAAGTTTCAAATCCTATTACAAACTGTCCTTCAAATCCACACAAGTGAATATTCTTTCCATTAATTCATAACTTAAAGACCATTAACCACATCACTGATCAAAATAAGTCTGTCAAATATATATGAAAATACGCAAAAGCATAATTGGCTGAACAGAATAAACAGAAACAGAACACATGTGCATATCTAAGGGATCTCACCCACAAATTCCCACAAAAATATATAGCTCCACCCCTTTGGAAATGCCTTAGATAGATTCCTGCTGCTAAAAGCAGTTCTGATTCACATTCATGATTAACTCTAGCTGTGTGGCTGCTGCAGTCTATACAACATTTCCTATTTCTCATGTCAAGCCAGTTATAATAATGAAGGCGTATTTTGCGGAGCCGTAGCACTTCCTTTCACCACAAACCATAATGTAGATCGGTTGTAAGGAGTGACATCAGTCAGCTGATAGATGTAGTGCTGCAGTTGTTCAGTCACTTCTTTCTATATATATATATTTTTATTTTTTTTTTTTTAAGAATAAGGCAGAAATTGAGATGTAAGAAAAAAGTAAAACGATATTTGGGACATCAGAGCTGAATTTAATAAACTCTCTGAGGAACATAAACCAAATTCTTAAAGCGCAACCGCGGGTGGTTTACTAAAGACAAAACACCAAGCATTTGAAAATCTGGCCAAACTTCCACACAAGGACAAGATCCCTCACATGACGGAACATCTCCATGTATTAGCTCTACAGGCCTAAATGTTTCCCCTTCCTCTACTTGGAGCACCTGTGACCGCATAACATTCCTCCCTCATGTTCTTAATCTGTTCCCCTTGTTGCCAGTGTTAGGGATTTGCAAGAGGTTGGTTTCCAGGTCACTGTTTTTCACTGGACATGAGAACAACATCTCTTCCTTAATCTTGAATTCAACAGCTTAAGATCTGATGGGAAGCTATTCCATGCAGCTTTCCATGCATTTAAAAGATAAAGGATGCGACAAGTATTTGTAATTAAAGCTATGAAATTAAACCACAGATGTCACTCATTAACAACATTGTAGTTTGTGCCTCTTATTAAAAAATAAGAGATGTTCGAGTAAGTTCTGATTGTGTAATAAGGGTTTTATGCCTTCTTCCCTGTTCCATAAACTTTTGAATTTCCCTTCCTTTTCATCTGTCACACTCTCTTACTCTCTTTTTTCCACAATCCTCTCTAATCTCAACTTTTTTGCTGGTTAAGCAGCGCTTTACCAGATGTGATTTTTTTTTTTCTTATTAAATAACTATGGAACCATTAACTTCTGTGTATCCTGATGGCAATGCCTGATTGTTGGCATTCAAAGCTATGACACTGCAGCGTTCAGTGGATGTTGTCACTAAATACAATTTACATCAGACTTTTAAACTAAGTACAGTGAAACCAGCATTTTCCGTCTTGTCCTCTAAAATTTTCCTGTGTTTCCATGTTTACTTGGTTTTAGAGTATTTTTTGCAGCGTTCCCCCTGCAAAATATGTGCAAACCGGCACACAATAAAATCTGCCGTGTGGACGCTAGTAAATGACACAAGAATATCTCAGGCTTTTCCCGTTGGCTCCTAAACGAGGCGTATCAGCTACAGAATCTACTAACGAGTTAAACCTAGCACAGGGAATCTAAACAGCTCAGAGGGTGGCTTAAAAAATGTGTATGCAATGTTTGAAGATGGAAAAAGATGAAGCCAGTTGAGGAACTGTGAATAACTAGCAAAACGGGCAATGAATTGTGCGCCCACTTTATGCTTAGAGTTGCTCTTTCACTCTACAGCATGAGCTTTATTTTTCAGTAACTACGCCTGGCTACAGTGACACAAAAAAAAAAAAGTAAAGAAATGGGACTTTTTCTTAATTTGCTTTTCCTGAGAACGTGCAAATGTTTGACTATTTATTTCTTTTATCTATGGCAGCAGTGGGAAATCCTTATCAGCATACAACAGCGCCCAAACTACAGCGTGTTTGCCTTTTCCATGGTTAGATACAATGTCAGTGAACTCAAAGGGCTTTTTATTACTGATTGTACAAGGTCAAGGTTTCACCTACCAGCTCAATTCTAAAAAAAACTTGCAGGTTAAGATGGTAACACACAAGGTATTTTCTGATATATATAATTAAAAATATTAATTGAAGATAAATATATACTTACAGTAGAAACCAAAGATCTTATCTGGGACAGAACTTGTGCCAATGATATTTTCCCTACATTTCTTTCAATCTTTTTTCAATCTAAGGGTATGCCAGGGTCAGAGTTACACAGAAGAAAAATAGGATTTAACCTTCTCTTCAACTTCATTAGAAAATGGTATAATAAACATATACCATACATGCACACCCTCTAAAAGAATAACAGTGCACTGATTTCACCAGTGCCTTGGGATACTCATGACATTCAGCCAATGGCCGTTGGGTACAAAATTGGAAAAAATATAAGACCTATCAGGGAAATGGTATAATTCCTCCTGAGTCTGCCTTCACGCAATCTGCAGGCTAGAAACTCTTCAGATGATTAGAGGACCATCAGGATTAGACACCACCAAACATTCTACTGTCCTTGGATTTATATAATCCTCCTTTGAAATCATTAAACTTCTGCATTCAAAACATCTAAAGGCAAATAATTCTACAAATATGACATGCAAAAAAAATTTAATAATGTCTTCTTTGCTTTAAATCTGATTTCTTAAACTTTTCCCCATTTCTCTATTGTACAACAAAGTGAATAATCATTCCCAATTTACTTTTGCCAAAACATTCTTGGTTTTATCAGATCTCTTACAATGTCTCCCTTCAATCATCCCCTAAGCAAGACGAAGAATAATTTATCTTTCCTTTTCAGAAGCATCTGTCTATTCCTAAGCATCACTGTCAATCTTCCTTGAACCTTCTCTGTTCTGCTTAATATATAATTAGAACTGCATTTATTATTCAAAATAGAAGTGTAACAGATTATATAGTGGCAAGAGGACATTTACCGTGTTGCTGTCTCTTCCTTCACCAATAATTCCTAGCACTCCATTTGCCTTTTGAGGTCACTGAGCAGATGTTTTCCCAGAAGTATCCCCAACGATTCCTGAGCCTTCTCCCTCTCTGCCTCCCCGGCCCAAGCGATAACAGCTAACGTAGAGTTGGGGACTGGCAACGCATAGTTGGTACTTTCCTCTTTAATCGCACACTGCAGCTCTACGACACTGAATTTACCACTGAGTTTTATCCAGTTCCCTTCTGCTAAGCCTCTCTTTACACCATCCTGACTGTTGTAAGCAACACTGTACCACCTGCAAATTTCATTACTTTATGACTTACACCTTTTCTAAATTATTTATATCTACGTTTAGGCTGTTAGATAGTCGGACCTGCTAGTCCCAGTTCCTGCCACCTACTCCTTAGATGTCTCTTTAAAGCTGAGTCGTATTTGCTGTCTTCCTCTCCTCTAACAGCAAGGTCAAATTGGGGAAGAGGTAAAAAAAATCCCACAATTTCATAGGTAGACTCCTGTTAGCCATTTCCGTGCTTACGGCTTACCTCGCTGCATTGTTGCTTTCATCAGATTATCCACTGCAAAGGACAGCTCAGGAACGGGAATCTCCCTCAGCTCCTAAGCAACCTTAGAAATTAGTTTAAATGCACTCAGGACTTCTTTTATACCATAACTCATTTACTACCTCAGAGAGATTTCCTTCTTCTGGTATATTTGAAATCAACTAGCCCTCAACAGCGTGTTTCTCAAACATTACTTTGGTCTATCTCTTGTTGTGCTTTTACATTCAATTTACCTTTCAGTATTCCATTTCCCTCATTAGCATCTGACTTCAACTCTTTAATGTCCTTTTGTTTGTGGGATACCTTTTCTTTGCTGTGGCATCCTGCAGGCGTGTGTTCATTAAGTCTGGTTCTTGGGAGTTGTCTGCTTTGCGCTTCGCTGCCTCTCTCTCAGGATATTTCAAAGTTCTCCGTACCATCTGTAAACATGTCACCCAACTGACTGGTCTTGTAACAAACAGCTGAATTTTTCTGTACAGAAATTTTAAGTTGGGGGGGAACTTTTCACCCCTTTTCATACATTTTGGCAACCATTACAAATCAATTGTCCTGCAGCTATATCTTGAACCAGGTCTGGTCCCTAAGAATGAGCAGATAAATGGTTCTCTCTCTTCTTGCTGATTTCACAACTAGTTGCTTAACTAAGGATATGATTATAATTATAATAATGCTGAACTAAGGATTTTGGTGTCTAACACTCAACATGATGTCCAGTCTATACAGAAATAGATAAGGTTGTTTCAGAGGCTCTAATTGCCTTTTCCAATCACAGACACTTTCACCAAAGTGGCTGGGAATCCAACTAAATTGGTCTAACACTGACGATAGTTCTGTACTCTAAAATTCCTCTTTTGGCACTGACTTTGATTCCTGAGGTTCTCTGGCAAATGTTCGTACCATAACTCCTTTACCTGATTTGACTCAAATGTTTCTTTCCTCGGGCAAAGTTCATGGCAAGATGGAGCCTGTTATTCCCATGTAGTTCCTACCTCGGCGTGGTTCATTGTAAACCATAAGCCCTATTGACAACACCAAAATTGTTTCCTGGCTGAGGAAACAGGCTACTACTCAGACAAGTAAATACATACTGTTTTGCTATTGATCCACAGATCAATAGGAAGCAAAGCCAAAGAGGACTATTAGATCATCTAGTGTGATGCCTAGTAACACTCACATTACATTTCATCCAAATGTGCCATGTAAAGAAGACTTCAGCTGGGTTAAACATTTCAAGTCCCCTCTCTTATCCTCCCAAACAAACAGAGCTCACCACAGTAAGAGAATAAAAAAGGCACAGGCAAGTGCAGCGGCAGAGAACTAGTTACTAGAGCGATGAAAAAGCGATGCTAGCAAAAAGGTGTCAGAGAAAGGCAAAAGCAAATAAATAAAGCAAGGATAGGAAGTCTCCCTGCCCACCTAAGTTGGGAGAAGATTCAAGTATTTTTTCATCTCTAGAAGTTGTCCCAGTATATTATTTGGGAGGTACATCACAGGAGTCAGTTTCAAAAGCTACATTAATACTCGAAGGGCCAATCAAAATGTTTTAAGCCTTCAGGGGAAGAAAGCAGATTTCTGGCAGTAAACTTAAAAGTAAACCTAAAATTGGTGACTATTAAGGTACTATACAAGCCACCATCCCGCAAGTGGATAGGCCAGCTACGTATCCCCAGGAATCGGTCCTGACTCACCAGTCCTCCTGTAGCCACCACCTGTACTCCTTCATTTCCCAGGATCCCACCAAAGCTGGGGACCACGGGGGGTTCAGTTTAATCCTCCAGGGCCAACACAACAGAACGAGCAAGCACATGGGACTACATGGAAAGATTTACAGCGTTCTGAACATGTGAATGCTTTTAGCCACTGAATAAAACCCAAGCTGTTACAGAGCAGAAAAATCTGACTATATCCTACCCCTCTTGTGGGTTCACTAATTCCCTTTGGTGCTCTGAGAGTCTGTACGCACTGAGGAGAGGCAGGAGCCTCCTCCAGCTTCTGATACAAGCACCTTACCATCATCTTGTACAGCAGAAGAGGACCAAAAAAAGAAAAAATGTCTGAGATCCCTTTTATCATTCTCTGGCTCAGCCAAATCACTGATTAGCTTCTTTCAGACAATAATAGAAGATTTTGTTGCCAAGGTGACCTCATTTCTGAGAGCCCAGATCGCTTGCAGGGTGATTATATTTCCATGCTATAGCCCTGAAGGCAAAAAAAAAAATCTTCAATACTTGTATTTATTTTAATCTCTGCACTGATCTATAATTTTCAAAAGAGAAATTAGTTACACATTAAAAAATTGAGTTAGTGGCTCATTAAAGACATGCAGAACTTTAATGTCCTACCACATTTATTATGGACGGGCAGATTTTTCCGAGTTCATATAGTATAAAGACAAGACTGTGAGTAACAGATCAGTCACACGCTGCTGAGTGTCGCTTACCTTCACCTTGGTGACGGCAGGGAACAAAGGAACAATTCCTCTGCCTTCCCCACATTTCAGTTTACCCACTGAATAACATAATTGTTATGCCTTAAACACTCACCTGAAGTGCCTGTCTTATAAGATTGGATAACAATTATTGTCTTAAAGTAGAGTGAAAAGTACTGTAAGCATGTTGAGATCCATACAAGAAAACCTGTTTTCCCACAAAGCTCAGGGAAAAAAGTGAACAGAGTTTGCGATTTCTCTTACCACACTGAATATGGATTTCAAAACTTCTTCCAGAAGCCAGAGCATAATATTCATTTTATTATTCTGAACCTTTAAAATTCTGTAAAAACACCATTGTTTCTTTTTTCTTTTTTTCTAATAAAAATTATGAACACAACCCATACAGAAAAAGAAAATATAAGGACAAGAGATGTAAAGAACCATGCACATTGTGCTGGAAACAGTCCCCTGCCCCAAACACACACACAAACTTTCGACTGAATTAAACTAGTTTTAAAATAAAAGCAAAAGGTACTTTCAATCCCCCCAATACAGCCAGGACCCAGGTCAGCACGCTGACCAATAAGTAGGGAGGCTGGGATTCAGATCCTCTCCAAGGAGAGGATGTAACTAACTTTTCCCCCTCCAGACCACATGTTCAAGTGGTGAAGAGGCAGAGGAGCAAGGACATGACATTACTGACCATCAGTCACATCACCACCCTCACACACACAAAAAAGAAAGGAATAGCGGAGCATAGGAGCCTCTGCGTAGAGCCTGGCCTGGCAAAGAAGTGCCTTTTGGAATGAAAACAGAATTTATGAACACAGAATTAGAAAGTTCTAACCATTATTGAAAATCAAATCTTCTATTCAACATCATGGCTCCAGTCAAATCTTATCAGTGTGGCTTGTTGCACTGCACAAAAGCAGGCACAACTGTATTATTTCTATTATACAGCTCTGAATGCATTTTAAAATGCGTTAATTCTTCTCAGCCTCGCGTGGAACATGCAGGCTTCTCATAATCTCCAACACATGATCAACATCTAAAGAATGTTTCAGGATTTTTCTGTTCCTAAATGAACCTCTCAAGTATGAATATTTAGATGATTAATTCCTTAGAGTATCTCCTTTACTGATTAAATACATACTGTTAGTAAAGAAGTTAAGTGTGTAAATACTAACACCATGATCTAAAGTTATGTCACTGTGGCTTTCCTATGAAGTTAAAATTGGTGACAGGCTAAAGACATGTGAATGACAGTAAACTATCATTAAATTACCTTCAGAAAAAAAATTAAAGTAATGAAATATGAACTGGTTTCTTAACCCAGTTTACACTCTTTTCCAATGCCACCAAAGTCCACTTTTATTTCAAATACCTGAGTCCTTTAGAAATTACCTTGGGAAAAGCAAGTAGGATACCATTGGACAGAGCTCTTTACAAGTCCGCTGATTTTAAACAGGAATTCTTCTTTTGCACAGGATCAGGACACTCCTTTATCTGTTAACTCTGGGGATTTAGTTATCTTTTTTTAATATTCTTAATCTTTTTTTAAATGCTTACATCACAACAACTGAATAGTTAAGGGGAAGCCTATATTCTCATAAATCACATTTTAGAAGCCCGCTTCCTATAGCAGGCAGTTTTACATTAATATTTGAACATGGTTTATGTTACAGTCCATGTGTTTTAATTAGGTTATCTGCAACCACAACTCACAAGGTACTCTCACAGCATTCAAAGAACATTACTGAAAAACTAGCAATAGAAACTTATTTTGAAGGTGGGTTCTTGCTTTATAAATTAGCATGACCTAACACCATCTAATGCAAATCACCGTTTCAACAGATGGGCTATACAAGCACAGACCCACTGCGAAATCCGAAGCATTCACAAGGAATCTCAGTTTATTCTCTCTAACAACGATGGTCCTCATTAGTTTTCTTTATTTCCTGAAAGTTGGGGTTCACAGAACATTATTTTCCCTAGAATACGCATAAATCAATCTCTCTCTTGAAAATAATAGCTAGCAAAGAACTTACCTTGCAAGTTTCCTTACATAGTAATGACAGAGGTAACAGAAGTTAATAACATGACACTTTCTTGGCTTGTAGCCTTCAAGCTTCAAATTTAGCTAATTTATTTGCAAACTGTGATTATATACTTGGGAGAGGGGAGGGCAGTGTTCAGCATCCTTGGCAGGAACATAAATCCGTGGATAACTTTTGAGAGTAACTACAAATTGACATACTGAAAGTTTGCGAGTGCACTTGGGCCTCATTTACACATATTATTTTGTCTCATGACATGCAAAAGCAAAATTCTACTGAAAAGCAATAACAGAAGAAACGTAACTCTCAGGTAAAACGACAAAAATCCCCTCTAAAAGTCTAATAAACATTTTAAAACCAATATATTAGTGCATATTTCCAAAATATTTCTTCTTTTTTTTCTCCTCTAAATGATTTAGAATAGAAAATGGAATTCCCAGGTAGATAATGAATGCAAGTGTACATGAATGTGAGAGCATTAAGACCCAATGTAAATTCTATTTAAGTTAAACATAACAAATTGTGCTGGCTTTCACTGGGATAGAGTTAATTTTCTTCACAGTAGCTACTATGGGGCTGTGGTTTGGATTTGTGCTGGAAACAGTGTTGGTAACCCAGGGATGTTTTCATTCCTGCCGAGCGGGGCTTGCACAGAGCCAAGGCCTTTCCTGCCCCTCACCCCACCCCACCAGCGAGGGGCTGGGGGGGCACAAGGGCTTGGGAGGGGTCACGGGCAGGACAGTGACCCCAGCTGACCCCAGGGATGTCCCACACCGCATGGGTCATGCTCAGCACATAGAGCTGGGGGGGAAGAAGAAGGAAGGGGGGGACATTGGGAGCGATGGCGTTTCCCTTCCCAAGTCACCGTTAGGCGTGATGGAGCCCGGCTGCCCTGGGGATGGCTGAGCTCCTGCCTGCCCGTGGGAAGGAGGGAATGGATTCCTTGGTTTGCTTTGCTTGTGTGGGCGGCTTTTGCTTTACCTGTTAGACTGTCTTTATCTCAGCCCATGAGTTTTCTCACTTTTACCTCTCCGATTCTTTTCCCCATCCCACCCTGGGGAGTGAGCGAGCGGCTGGGTGGGCTTAGTTGCCAGCTGGGGATAAACTATGACAAATATATATACCATTTTTGCAAAACCATTCATCTTAAACTTTGAATAACATGTTGTACACATCTATTCCCAATTTCTCAACAATAGATTTTAATTATTGGTATCTTACAAAAAGATTAAAATAAATTTTTTAGGAGTAGAGAATACGATGACAAGAACTAGCATATCTAGTTCTGCTTGTAAATTCCTGGCTAACTTAAAGTTGGGTCTCTCTTTGATAAAATGTACACAGTCCTAAAATGAAAAAAAGTAGAGAGAGAGAGTAATTCAATTTGGTAAATGATTCATGATTTTCAAGTAAAAAACATCTAAAGAGTATTTTTTAAAAAAATTTTAAATCGTATGTATATTTTTCTAAAATATACTTTGCTTGTAGAATGCAGGGCTCACACAAAGAATCAATGTACATTTCTTCTATACCTAAATTACTTCACAAAGTTGTAAGACATTGTTTAGAGTTAGTGTAGTAAAGACCTCTTTTATTTTTCCTAAATTGAAAAAAGACCAAGATATTACCACTAGGACCCTTCTCCATTATATTAATGAGCAAAAGAGAAGCAAATGTCACAAAAGTACCCAATGTCTGTTTTTATCTTAACAGTTGGCAGAGGCATACGGGGAATCAGCTGGGAGTTAAGAGTACCTTCATACCATCCTTCTATAAGAAATCAGTATCCTTTTTTAATTAATAACCTACTTTTGTTCTGCTTCATCAGTTGACGGGCATATCAGCTCTACCACACTCTGCAAAATGCCAGAAATACAAACTGCTGTCAGCTGGAATCGTACAAGAACTCTGAATGTCAAAGGGGCTGTCGCGCACCCAAGGTCCCTTAACTGTCGTAGCATCAGAAAATAATTTGGTTGGGAAGAGACTTCAGCAGTCACCTGGTCCAACCTCCCACTCCAAGCAGGGTCAGGTATGAGGCCAGACCAGGTTGCTCAGAACTTCATCGAGTCTGGTCTTGAAAAGCTCCATGGATGGAGATTGAATAATCTCTCTGGGCAACCTGTTCCAATGCTTGACTGCACTCTTGGTGGAAAACTGATACTCTTCTTAAATGCCAAATCCCTTCACTTTGGGGAAGTTTGCTGTATTTCCTTAGAGTTCACTGCTGAGTTCCCTGCTAGAAATCACAGGTGCTACTAGCAACTCAGTCAGGAAACTGAACTGGGAGATCTACCCATCTCATAGATGTAGACTTCCTTGGGGACTGTCCTCCTTCCCCTTCTTCAATTTCAGGAGTTAGGTCCAAGACACTTTTAGCTACAAAAGTTCCTTTTACCAGGCCAACAAAGCACACAATGATTATGGGCAAGTAAACTCACATATATGTCCCTTAGCCACCCTGGTACAATAATAATAATGATGAAAACCAGATATTGATTTCTACCCCCCCATCCCCCCATGCTGTCTATCCACAGAACAGTATTTTAAAAGAACTCATTGAAAATGTGTTTAACTTTTAAAAAGGACAGGAAGAAATCATGTTTTCCCAACAGCTGTGACCCACTTCTGCCCCCTTACTTATTTAAGAAAATAAATATACCAGGGTAGGAAGAAATAGTGTTTCGAGAACCTGGAGGAAAATTGAAAATATTTATAGATCCC
Source organism: Phalacrocorax carbo (assembly GCF_963921805.1). Classification (NCBI taxonomy): domain Eukaryota; kingdom Metazoa; phylum Chordata; class Aves; order Suliformes; family Phalacrocoracidae; genus Phalacrocorax; species Phalacrocorax carbo. Next base: position 4,561,288 of record NC_087516.1, on the reverse strand, counting down.
TCAAAACCATAAAATTTCAGATATGAGAAAAATAAAAAAAAAAATTAAGACCGTTATAAAGCAAAACCAGATCAGTTTCTAACTTCTCTCAACTACACTTTTTACCATCCCCCTCCAACAAATGTGTTCACAGGTGCCAGACACACTTTAATATCATAAAGTGACAGGCGAAGGTTGCATTTCATATCCCAGTGTCAGGCTCCTTCTGCTCCCTTTCAGCTGGGGTCTTCACGCATTATGTTCTAGGTAGATCTTGTCAGTTATATGTCAGGAAATTTGGAAGGGAGACAGGGAAATGAAAATGACTCTACTAAGAGTAATACAGACATCAAGATCGAGATGAAAATGGTAAGAATTGTTCTGAATTCTTAATAACTCTTTGAAAAGGTCATTTTGCAACTCTGAGTTTAGATCCTTCCTCCACAAAGGAGAACTGCATGAACTAAAAAAGACCAATTTTAGTACTTTGTTTTCCCGAAACCTACTAAATACGCTAAAACATGCCCTTTTGCAGCACATGATAAATATGCCACAATGCGCATACAGTATATAATTTATTTTGCAAAAACATCACAAAAAGAAAAATCTACCTTCTTGCATCTGTCTTAATAAAGGTTTGCTGTTCACAGAAAGCTATGCAAAAATCCCCTGAGAACATGAACTGAAAATCTGGGCACTATAACCATCCATATCTTTGCTGTGAAGTGCAATCCTGTAGTAGCCCAGTAGTATTCTTTTTGCATTAGGCTCTGGCAACTCCACTAAGGATGCAAGTTTCTCCCTTCTTTGGATTCACAAAACCCTGTTATAGCAGAATGCCATGGATTAGATGAGCCATAATAGAATCATTAAGGTTGGAAAAGACCTCTAGGATCATCAAGTCCAACCATCAACCCAACATTATCATGTCTCCTAAACCATGCCCTGAAGTGCCTCGGCTACAGGTCTTTTAAATACAAATACCTTTGCAAAGGCCTTTGGCATCCAGCAAAACAATGAAAGCAAGATTTGCACCTCAAGTGATGATTTGGATGTCCAGCATCAGATAACAAACTTCTTTCACCTGGTGTTCAGATAAGAAGGTTCTCCTCCCTATGTTGGTGACCTGGACGATTAGGCTGTTAGTCAAGGGTAAATACTGTGTTGAAGGAGGAGTGATGAGGAATCCACACAGTCATTTTTATTTTCTTTAATAAAACAACTGAAGCAGACAAGAAATAGCTCTAGATTCAAGCACCCTGTTGCCATTACTGATTGGCAATGTTGGGGCGTTGTATAACGCACATTAGCACGGGAGCTTATTTCGGCCTTTTACCACAGAGCCTGTCATAAAAGCCTGTGCAAGTACTAAAAACCAGGTACTTAACCCTAATGTTTTCAGAGGCTTCGTTTAGTACCTCTGTCTCTGCCCACTCCTTGTCTGTCCAGGCTCTGAATCAGTTAAAACACACGCACACACATACACATACATATATATATATATATATCAGCATGTATGTTAATGTCAAGCTGCTGTGTTAAGTTTGAGCTTTAAAAAACTTATTGTACTTCTTTCACAACCCTCTATTATCTGTATTTTCCACAGTCACGACAGATACAGTGAAGAAATAGCACCCCCTGACAAAAGCACATGCTCTTTCGTTCAGGAGGAGGGCTGTAAACTAAATGCAGGTGGGGATTTTTAATTGGTTTTTTGTTTGTTTGTGGGGTTGTTTGGGGGGGGGGGGTTGGTTTTTTAAGTTAATTATACAAAAAAATGTCCTCAAGACAATGAAAAAATGGCATTCCTCTTAAAAGGCCTCATTGCTAACCAACTCAACAAGTGATATAAAACCTTCATGTTATTTACAAAAACATCCTTGTACCAAATTTCCAGCCCCCCCATTCTTAATTAACTTTCTTTCCAATTAAAATGTATTTGTTATATTTCTTTATATCTCCCCATCTTTCTAGCTTCAAACCCCTTTTCAAGTTATCCTTCTCCCATTCTCATTATTGGGGCTCTTACGCAAGCCAAAATGTGCACGGGGATCTGAAAACACGATCCTACTATCTGTTCATATAGTAACAGGGTATTAAAGACACTTCCAAATACTAAAATAGAACCTGGAAAAAGTCAGGATAATATATGCAAGTATAACATACGAATTATGAATGCTTTAAGAGCCAAATTGCTCTTAGTATATTGATATTCGTGCAGACAGTAACATTTCAGCCCTATGACTGCAAACATATAGAGTGTATATTTCTTTTTCAGGTCAGGGATTTGGTTTACGCATTAATTTTAAACAAACTTACTATCACTCAGTGACTGAAATAAACAGGATGAATTTCCTATCCGCAGTAGTTCTTGATGTTGCTTAAATGTTTAGTACTTCAAGGTCCAGATATTATATATTCCAGATATACTGTGTTTGGGTAGGCATCAAAGCAGGGCCAGATTTCTATTTTCCCAACAAAGAGTTGGGGTTTTTTGTGCATCTGTCACCATAAATGTGAAGATATTTAAGACACTTTGTTAAATATTTTGTAGAATACGAATTTCACAATAGTGAGGTTTTGGATGAACTTTTTGTTGAGAACTGAAGAAAAATCAGGTTATCTGATTGTCAGCTGATATACAAGAAGTATTGCTACAAGAAATATCTACTTTTTATTTATAGCTTGTTGTAACTGAACATTATAAAACCAGAAAACTGGTTTGTATTCTATTCTTCATGGACGTCACTTCTTTATTACTGAAGATAGATTTAATTTCATTTCTATCAGCTGGTGTTGCACTTCAGTTATTATAGTTCCAATGGGTGTAATGAAATGTCACTGCACCGCAATACGAGAGTCAGGAACAACATTATAAAATCAATATGATGCTTAGGCTATTCTCGGCATTCATAATACTCACGGTTTATTTTATAAAAATCGTGAGTGCTAACTGTATTAAGGTTTCTTCCCCTTATATCCTCTAGTTTTCAAATTCCTATGATAGAAAAACTTCAACTGTTCAGCAGAAATTCTCCACATTTGGCTACCCTAGTGTTAGTTTCTTTCAGGAAATGTGACAGCTCTTGCCTTTTTGAATATGCAAGACAAAAAATGTAGAAAGCAGCAAGTTTATCTCAGTTAAACCCTACACTATGCCTTGCTGAAAGCTCCCTCCTTTCCTTTCATCAGGTTCTTTTTTGGGTTCAATAACAACAATCAGGCAGGGACTCAACCAGTGCTTGAGTGGTCATGAAAATGATCCAGCCTACACAAGGCTCCATCTGAAATCAAACCTTAATGTCTCCTTCAGCAAGTTCCCCTGCCTCGTTGCTGCCGAAAGCTGGAAATTTGGATTCGCTCGGCTCTGCTGCTGATCACACAGTGCAGTCAGGGACACATCGTGGCTGACAAGAGATGATGTGTGGCTGGGCACCCAAAAGGTTACCATTTAATACAGATGGACAGTGGAATTGATTTGCTCCTTGACTTTCTAACTTGAGGGTGGTCAAACACTGGGACAGGCTTCCTGGAGAGGTGGTCGATGCCCCAAGCCCGTCAGTGTTTAAGAGGCATTTGGACAATGCCCTTGATAATGTGCTTTAACTTTTGGTCAGCCCTGAAGTGGTCAGGCAGTTGGACTCGATGGTCATCGTAGGTCCCTTCCAACTGAAATAGTCTAGTCTGGTCTAGTCTAGTCTACTCTACTCCCAAACATTTAAGCTGGCAGGTACTTTCTTGCCAAGACAAAAATTATTCAGGCTTTGCCTGAAAAAATATCAAGGTTGAATTTGATAAAGACGACATACATCGTTCAATTACATACTCATTGTCCAGTGTCACCACAAATACTGTATATGCATTTGTTACTTTTATTAATATGGATTTTAGAGAAATGTATTTCCTTAAAGAGTTGGGGAGAATTGATCACTCTCTTCCACACATATAGGTTAACAAAAATAATAGTGATGGCAAACTGACTTCAGGCTGCAATAAAGCAAACTAACACGATCTGTGACGCTGTGTGTGTTGGCCCGTGTGTGTCAGGGACAACTGCAAAAACATGACACAACCGGTTACTGGAATGCATTTACAGCCAAGCAAACGCAACCCGAAGAGCTCCTGCCAGCTGATCTGAACACTCATCACAGGTTATCAGTCTGATCGTTTCTCTCTAATTCTCCAATGCCAAGATTAACGTTGTGTCTACTGTTTTAAAGATGTTGCCACAGCAAAAAGATTGGAGTGTCTCATCATGAATTTGGATGGAAGAGGTAGAGGCCGTGTTTTGACATCATAGACATGAACAGGAGAGAAACCTCTTATTTTAATTGCCATGTTTTCTTCCTCCTTGTCTTCTTAGATCCACCCCGTAATGAACCTACAATTATAATCAAAGCATTAAATAAACATTCCTCCTATTCTCCCATGATCAAAATTAAACAATGACACCACACAGTGAGAAATTATTTTAACGACTGCAGTACCGAGGGTCTTCTGAAGCTGTTTTAGCATGGCCCGAACAGATCCTCCTTTTTTTGAGCATAGTCAGTGAGATGAAAACGCTGCACTTCACCCAGTCACCGTGGTCTCCCTTAGACCAGACCATGTAGATCGCTACCCAAACACCTGTGTGCACCGGCTAAATGTTAATGTATTCTGTCAAAACCAGATTACCTTCCACACTAAATTATTCAATGTCATTATCGGTATCAGCCATCTGCAAGCCTAATGCCCTTGTGTTCTACAATTCCGAGTGCCTGCTGTATTATTTTTGTTTTACATTCTTGCATAAATCCGTTAAACTCAATATGTTACAGCAAATGCACAAAATCAAACGCAATCTGCTGGACTATAAAACACCAGTTACTGAAAATCGAAGGATTTAATATAGTAACAATTCAAGAAGTCAGTAAGCAGTCTTTGTGCGCTGAAGGTCGAACCACACGCTAAGTAACAAGTTAGATAATCCATGCTGTAAAACAAGGTATGTATTTGCTATACATAGCGTGGCCTTGAACCCATTCGTGTACTTCATACCTAATAAAACTCTGAACAGTTGGTCTGACTGGATTTTAAGTGACGCAAATTTGGAAATCAAATAGGCAGACTCCCTTTAGACTTGGTCTATTTAAACTATAATTGTGAAGAACTGCAGATTACATTTACAGTGCTACTGAATTCTCAAGAGATTCAGTAAGAGTTTTAGGGAAGGAAAAGTATTTATCATTTTAAATTTGTTATTAACAAATAAAAATGTACACAGCATATGACACTATCATTTTGTTACTACAATTTTGCTTACATAGCAGTAAAAAGTGTAACCACTCTTCAGGAAATAGAATGCACTTTGGTTTTCAGAGCCATTTAATTATATGGTTTGACAAAAAACAGTAATATTATTCTCATTCTGCCAGCATGGCAACGCTAAGTAAAGAGAAAAAAATCCCACTTACGTTTCCCAGACTACAAATTAAGGTAGGATTTGGAGACCAGATTCACATTCTCAATTAGGAAGTTGAAGTTTTATCTTCACAAATAAATCATAAAGCGACTTGAATGTACCTTTCTTCCTAACACTTAGCGTTCAGTGAGGGACTTTTGTCTTCGGTTAAGAGGGACAGAGCTAAAAATGGGAGATACGTGCACACACCCCCAGCACATTGTGAAATATGAACTCATAGAAATACCAGCTCAAATCAGGATAAAACAGAAAAACGCCTCCTTTTTTTCCACTGTGATTAGTATCTCCATCAGAAAATGACCGGTGTCCTAGTTCTCGAAGACGGGTTTATGAGCACTGGCAAATCACAACAGAGTTAAGATTTTCTTGCACCTTCACATCTAAACTTCATCTACTTTTCTCATGCTTTGACACAGTTTATATTCCTCCTCTCGGGAGAAAGTTATCTTGTGCATTTTTGCCCCTGATTGTGACTTTGCTTAGTGGAGAACCCTCTTACAGAAGCAAAGATTTACTAAACATTTTATAATATTTTCTGACAAAGAAAATGCTACATTTCGATCACGCAACGCAGCTACCCTGAAGACGCTGTACCTTCTGACAGGACTTCTTTTAACACCGCTTGTTTAGGGAGCACAAAGAGTGAGACTACAAGGGTTCCTGACTGAGGTGGGTTGACCCTGGCTGGACACCAGGTGCCCAGCAAAGCTGGTCTGTCACGCCCCTCCTCAGCTGGGCAGGGGAGAGAAAATATAATGAAAGGCTCTGGGTCGAGATAAGGGCAGGGAGAGATCACTCAGCAACTACCGTCAAGGGCAAAACAGACTTAACTTGGGGAAATCAGTTTCATTTCTAACCAGTAAAATCAGAGCAGAGTAATGAGAAAATAAAAAGCAAATATTCAAACATATTCCCCCACCCCTCCCTTCTTCCCAGGCTCTCCTTCACTCCTGATTTTCCCTCCCTCCTCCCCTCCAGCTGCGCAGGGGGATGGGGAATGGGGGCTGGGGTCAGTCCATCACATGCTGTCTCTGCCGCTCCTTCCTCCTCAGGGGCAGGACCCCTCACACTCCTCCCCTGCTCCAGCGTGGGGTCCCTCCCACGAGAGACAGCCCTCCGTGAACTTCTCCAACATGGGTCCTTCCCATGGGCAGCAGTTTCTTCATGAACCGCTCCAGCGTGGTCCCTCCCATGGGGGGCCGGCCCCAGGAACAGGCTGCTCCAGTGTGGGTCCCCCATGGGGTCACCAGTCCTGCCAGCAAACCTGCCCCAGCGTGGGCTGCCCACGGGGTCACAGCCTCCTTTGGGCATCCACCTGCTCTGGCATGGGGTCCTCCATGGGCTGCAGGGGGACATCTGCCCCACCGCTAACCTCCAGGGGCTGCAGGGGGATATCTGCCCCACCGCTAACCTCCAGGGGCTGCAGGGGGATATCTGCCCCACCGCTAACCTCCAGGGGCGGCAGGGGGATACCTGCCCCACCGCTAACCTCCAGGGGCTGCAGGGGGATATCTGCCCCACCGCTAACCTCCAGGGGCTGCAGGGGGATACCTGCCCCACCGCTAACCTCCAGGGGCTGCAGGGGGATACCTGCCCCACCGCTAACCTCCAGGGGCTGCAGGGGGATACCTGCCCCACCGCTAACCTCCAGGGGCTGCAGGGGGATACCTGCCCCACCGCTAACCTCCAGGGGCTGCAGGGGGATACCTGCCCCACCGCTAACCTCCAGGGGCTGCAAGGGGATATCTGCCCCACCGCTAACCTCCAGGGGCTGCAGGGGGATATCTGCCCCACCGCTAACCTCCAGGGGCTGCAGGGGGATATCTGCCCCACCGCTAACCTCCAGGGGCTGCAGAGGGATACCTGCCCCACCGCTAACCTCCAGGGGCTGCAGGGGGATATCTGCCCCACCGCTAACCTCCAGGGGCTGCAGGGGGATATCTGCCCCACCGCTAACCTCCAGGGGCTGCAGGGGGATATCTGCCCCACCGCTAACCTCCAGGGGCTGCAGGGGGATATCTGCCCCACCGCTAACCTCCAGGGGCTGCAGGGGGATATCTGCCCCACCGCTAACCTCCAGGGGCTGCAGGGGGATATCTGCCCCACCGCTAACCTCCAGGGGCAGGGGGAAATTAAACAATCAATTCTCAGTGTGTTAGGCCTGATACATTTAAAAGACACGATGCAGAACGTTTAGTTCTGTTACAGTATTCAAAATGGAAACTGCTGGTTAAAGTTGATCATATCTACAAACCATGGTTCAAAAATGTTTTAAAATATCTACAAAAAAGACCTATTAGAGTGTAATAGCTTTCACGTCTCTACTTACTGACTCAAATTTTCCCCCTCCTAATTCATCCTGGGCTGAACATGTTTCAAAACTCAAGAGAGGGGAAAAAAAGGGGTAAAAAAAAGGCTCATAATGGTGCAAAATAGCTATTCTAGAGACCTGTGTAAATCCCCTAAAATCTTAATGCTCTGCAGTCCATGTAAGAAAGGATGCCAGATTATTCATCTTACACAATAAATATCACCTTTGTTTCAGGGACTCCCTGAACCATAAATTGCTGGAGGCGAAGGTAATGAATTTTGCAAAGAAGAATCAGTCACAATATGTTTGTCAGGTTCTTGTGCTCTTCTTCAGTCATCCCCTGTGACCATTACCAGAGATCAGATACTAGGCCAGATAAAGCTTAATTCTAAGCCATTTTATGTTCTTAATTCCCCACATGCAGCCACCTTTTTGAAGATAAGACCAATTTTCAGTGCTAAGAACCTATATCCAATTATCTAACATCACTGCAACGCACTCCGGTAAGATACGAGCAAATCACCATATGAAGTTATTCACAGGAACAGATGCTAACAATTTGCTACACAAAAATTTTATTCAAATGTGGCACTGCTGAAAGGACCATATTTGCACAATATATTTGAAAGACACTTTCAAACCCTTAGGTTGACGTTACCCTTCATAAACTGCCCTCCTTTTCAATACGCTTCTCTTTAGGCCTGTTCTCTACGTATGTTTTTATGTCATTTCCAGACTTGCCTCGTGTGTGATTTAGTCAATGCTGAGAGAAAGGCACCCCCAGAAAATACTCCAGGTCACTTAAAATACAGTGTGCTTTGAAGGTATCAACCTCTTTTGGCTGCCTTGGGGGAATCCACAATGACACGCTTTCTCATTTACATGCCTGAAAAAGGTTTCTCCAGTGATATTAATCCAGGGCCAAATGAGCAACCATTTCTCATCCTAAACACTTGAAACATCTTAAATTCATAAAGACAAGAAAAAAATTCTACAAGAAAATATACATTTAAAAAATCTATTATTTTCCACTGTAATCTGTGCAAAATCATTCTTCTTTTGTATTTTACACATATTTTCATAGTCACTCAATGAGAATGGCTTTGATTAATTATCTATTTGAAACAAAATCCAATATAGATAAAGACAGTCAAATTACCTTCTACCCAAAACAGTTTCCAGGGATGATAGTGTCTAACGGATTCTCATCCCTCAGCAAAAATATTAGAAATTGATAGAAACCCCTAAGAAGCACAGAGTCACCTTAGCCATTTATCTTTTAAGGCAAAATACTTCGTTTTACACAGTTCTAGAGAAAGCTGTCCCTTTACCTCCTGTTTGTGAAAAAACCAAGCAGTTGGAATCCTGGGGGCTGAGGCATCTGGCTTCGGGGCTCATTAGTAAAGAAATGAAAAGAAATGACCCCTATGCATAAAACACAGTTGGGTCATACCACGCTAATGAGCCTTCAAGTTTTATTGTTTGGTGCATACAAACGGTCGGATGTAGATCTACTTTGTAAGTCCAGCCTCACACACTCACAGGCAGGCATACCTTTTGTTTATGCACTCCCTTATTTATTTATTTACGTTGAAAGGAGAGAAGAAAATTGCTTGCGAAGAGAAATAAAAGCCTCTGTATTTATGCTTCAAAATGTATTTCACTACTTCAACCATGATATGAAATTACAAAGCATTCACTTCTTTATGGTTTGGTTTTTTAAACATCTGATTTCAGAACTTTAATTTAAATTCACACTGACAAAATGCTTACAACTGAACGTTCGGATTAATCACGGAAGGGCTATCCACGCAGAACGCATGAGGACAAAGCAGCTCCCATAAAACTCAAGACCCAAATCTAACAACGTATATAATTAAGTTTTAAACCTTGAGAATTAGCCTTATTGCCTTTCCTGGGGACGTCTCTATACTGGAAGTCAGGCATTTTATATTCCCGACCGTATCCTTGACGCGTTTGTGTAACGATGGATGACTTTTCACTGACATCGATGGGATTTGGCTCTATGGCTCTCATCCGGTATGCAAAAATCGGGAGTACTGCATGAGGCATAAGGGTTTGTGCTCACCTACCCAGTCAGAAGAATAAGACATCATTTTATAATGAACTAATATATTTATGACTGACATCAACAACAAAAAACTCCCCCTCTCACTTTCTTGCTCTTTTTTCTCTTTTCTTTCCTTTTTTTTTTTCTTATTTATATAGGAAAATTTTTAAAAAAAATTATAACTGACTCTTTCTGGATACTTACTGCAATTATGGAGTCTTATGCATGAAACAGAGCCCTGGTTTTATTTATGTAATAAATTATCCACATTACAGTTTGCATGATAAGGCCTTTAGTCATTAAACATACTGTCGCATTTTAGATGATAAAAGTTATGTTTAAAGATAAAATAATGGAATAACGAATTCAAGTGCTTGAAGTTCTAACTTTTTAAACAATTTAATCGTGTGAGTGTGCCTCTGTGGACAACAAGAGGAAGTTACCAGTAAAAAGGTCATGCATCCAATAAAAATGAAAATTAAAATTCCACCAAGCAAAACCGTCACAGAGAAAAGAAATGCCCAGGCAAGTGTTGTGGCCATTTCCCGTCCCTCTGCTCTATAAGAACCAAAACCCCCACCATTCAGTAGCCTCAGCAAAGGCTCTGGGGGAATGGTCCCACCAGCTCGGGAAAACTCAGTTTGGGACTTTTTATTTGGTTTCTTTCCCTTCAAACCACTGTAATAAATTACAACTAATGCCATTTTCTCCAGTTTCGTGGGTTAACGGTGCTCCAGATAATGTGGTTATGTTATTATGTGCTTCTGTGATGGTGTTAGATACCACTGTTCATCTTGCCTATCACTGTCAATCTCTTTCTACTCTACCATGACATCTCTTTTCGAGACGAGATTGTACCGTGTTTAATACAATAGCTTTAAGAGAACGAAAGGTTTCATTACGTTAATATGTCTCTGGTTAATTCTACCTTATCTACTTATTCAGCTTACCCTTAAAGCCCAATTAAAATCTAATTTATCTGATCCCAGGATTCAAATACTACCTGGCAATGCATTTGACAGCCTTAGAGTAACTACATTACAACACATCATGCCCGAAGGTATTGTAGATCATTTCAGAAAGAGCTCAGTCACTGTCCACTTAAAGCTACAGAGTTTTGTTTTGAGGCTCTCGGATTTTATATTGAAATATATAAATTTAATTGCAATGTTACTGCATAATTACAATTATAATGCATCCATCCAGGCTGTCACTCCCCTAGTGTTGTTTTGGGTTTTTCTTTTTAAATAATTGCTTAACAAGTGAAAGAATTGGTCAAGGTAGCAGTTAATTAATCTGACAAACATATAAAAAAACCTACCTAATGTACGTATTGTGAAAAGGTGTGGTCAATATGTTACCCTAAACTTAATCGTAGCTTACTTTATATACCTTATATATAGGTGAGCTTAAAGCTTTATTATAGGGAAATGAATTTCACAAAATGTTTCATTTCATTCTGTTGAAGCCAAATGCGTGCTAAAATATTTTTAAACAGTCGTAATTTCTGTTAAAAGGAAGGGTTCTGACAAAGTTTCTGAGTGGTATTAGATGTTATGGAAATTGGATCAATATTTATAATTCCAAAAAGAATCCAAACAAAAATGAAAATTACTTATTCCTCTAGCTCAGTCGTCTTAAAATAAATTAAACAACCCTCTTTCCCTCCTACTGTTTCACTAAGGAAGTTTCGGAGAACTGATTCCAGTAGAGATGCTTTTTCTGTCTTTCATTTCTCAAGGGAAAATATGAAACCGAACCTCTTGTGCTCCCAGGGCCTGGCTAATGCACAACCCCGGAAAAAGCGACAAGTTACCGTGTCACGAGACACAAAGTCCGTGCAGTTGTGCCGTATTTAGGGAGTCGTAAGAGGATTTCCCAGGTCAATATCAAATCCCACCGAACACTGATACATCTCATTTCATATCAGCGTAGATTTGATTGTTAATTAGCTGGTATTGCAATGCGTATGTTCTTGAGCTCTGCATCACACGTGTATCTGAAATTATTTCAGAAGGGCAGGAGAGGCTCTTACCCCTTGCCTGACAAATTCCGTACTGAAATCAAGACATCAATGCTATTCCAGACTGCAAGCAGAAATTAACGCCTGATTTCTATTTGGTAGTTCACACACTTAATATTAATTCCATTAAAATATATATATTTTCCCAAATAACTTTTTGGATTTATTTTTCTCTAAAGATCCCGTAACTACTAACAAGGCAACCTCTTCTTTTTCTGTATGATTACATTTTCTTTGATTACCGCCGTACCACATCGGCATGCAGATCTTCAGTGGTGTAGGGAACCTTTCTGGTGTGCAAGTGTGCCCTCTTCTGGGCATCCAATACCATCACCTCAGATGACGATTCTCTAAATCATACTGAATTTTCCCAGCACTAATTTACAATGCCTTGTTCTCTTTTCTAAAAACACCCCTTGTGTAAACAAAAACCCGGATAATGCAAACCAATGCAGGATACACAAACCAGATGTTTACACAGACTGATGTAATTTTCTAGTTTTGTGGCTTTGATTGCTAATCAAAGTGTAAATATTGTAAGGACGTTACTAATAGGAAAAGAGTTTTGACCTTTGCCTCTGGGAAAGTGTACCCTTGACTATCAAAACGATGATCTCATGCACTAAAAGGGACAAATTTCTCTTCACATCCTCTATCCTTCCCCTATTTTGATGTGACTTCCTACCAGCTTTTAATGAATTATAGAACCATGGCATGGTTTGGGTTGGAAGGGACCTTTAGAGGCCACCCAGCCCAACCCCCTGCAGTGAGCAGGGACATCCCCAACCAGACCAGGTCGCTCAGAGCCCCGTCCAGCCTGGCCTTGGGTGTTCCCAGGGATGGGGCATCGACCCCCTCTCGGGGCAACCTGGGCCAGGGTTTCACCACCCTCATCATAAAAATTTCTTCCCTATATCCAGTCTAAATCTCCCCTCCTTTAGTTTCAGACCATCACCCCTTGACCTATTGCTACAGGCCCTTGTAAAAAGTCCCACTCCAGCTTTTTTGTAGGCCCCTTCAGGTCCTGGAAGGCCCCAATAAGGTCTCCCCCACAGCCTTCTCTTCTCCAGGCTGAACATCCCCAGCTCTCTCAGCCTGTCTCCAACAGAAGAGGTGCTCCGGCTTTCTGATCATAATTAGAACGAAAAAAGACTACTACTAAGTGCTCAGAGCTGATTTAATGTATATATCATGATGTTAATACAGTTGGCTATGTCACATTTTGAAAATGCTCAGGAGGAATTACATGGACTTATTTCCTAAACAAGGGCTAACATGCACTTAACAATACATCCCTGATAGGCGCTTCCACCCTTATGGAGCCCACGCCTGCTTACAGCTGCTCCCTCCTCTGCTCACCTGCAGAATAATAATATCTCAGAGAAACAAATGTGCTTAGCTAATTTACTCTTTATGTTTCCATTGCTGCCTTCGGGTTTTCCACATGATTACCAGAATTTGGACACATTATGCATGCCAAAACCCCTGCAATGTAAAATGAACAGAAAATGTTATGTAGCCTCCAGGAGACACAGATTTTTGACATGGGTTTCTGGAAGCTCACTAATTTCGGTAGGTCCATGCCTATTTTATTTTGATGTATTCCCAATAATTCTAAAAGCACGGGCAATACTTTGCTTCGCATCCAAAAGATACAATGCACAACAAAATTAATCTGGTCTGTGAAAATATTGAAAGAAAGATCCATACACCAAAAGCAGGTATACATAGAGCTAATAATCATATTGCTATTGGTATAGTATAAAATGCATGAAAAACTTCTCTTGAACTGATATTGACTTGCAGACATGAAAAAAAAAATTAATGACCTATAAATGCTAACTTCAGTACAAAGGAAAATTATAGAAGTTATGAATCACACTACATGCACAAGATTGATAAAGGACTCTTCCACAGGTGAACAAATAGCTTTAACAACATCATTTTCAGATAGCCTAAGTCTTGCAAACATTACGGGAATGCTTTCCAGCATATTAAAAGCACTGATGCAGAAGTCATGACTTCTGTAAGAACACACTTTAGAAAAAATGAAACTAATTAATGCAAAATAAACTGAACTAAAACATGAAAAATCACCAGAAGACAATGCAATGCTTTTTTGTTTGTTTTTTTTTTTGAGGGGTTTTGAATGTTGTTTTTCCCCCTAAAAAAATGCATTTTTTATCTGAATATACTGAGTTTTAAATGAGCACATCCTCTGATAAGGAATCAGACGTATGGCCAGGGATTTTCTATGCATACAAACGTATACAACATAGAACAAAGAGGAATAACAAATACACCTGCCAAAAAAGAGGCAAGTTTTCTGGAGGCAAAGTATTGATGAACTCAGGGTCCACTTAATAAATCATTTATTCCAAACTACGGCATGCAGGAAATTAATATCACATTTTATAGGAAGGTGGCTTGGGTTGTCGGTCAGAAACAAACCTAAGAAATCGTCAGAAGGAAATCCCACGTAACCCTCCCCACGACTGCTGCGCCCTCTGCGCTCTGACCCGTGTCATTCTTCCCCCAGTTTGCAGTTCAACAGGCAAACCAAGGAAATGCTGTATTTGCCCAGTTATAGCAAAAATTCATGTGCTGAGGAGATCCGGGTAGTCTTTAAAGAGGAAGAAATTAAACTGAGAGAAACCCTACGCCTATGAAGAGACAGTCGTCACGCACACCCTCCAACAGTCAAACAAAGATACAAATATTGCAATATTATTACAGGTGGGGTTTTTTATGTGGAGAAGGCACATTTCAAGGCACCTAAACTTTAATGAATTAAGACCGACATGTCCTCTATGTTGGAGTAACAGAGGTCCAGAAAGACTAAGCATTATATCAACATGCAAAATCAGTCATAAAGGGCAAATAACTTTACTTCCAGGCCTGTGACTTAACCACTAGTCATTCCTTCCCCCTAGGATAAATAGCAAAGAAAGAAGCAAATATAATTTATAGAACTCTCCTGAATATTTACATACTTTATGAGGCTGAAACATTTGAATTTACATGTGGAAAAAACAGTGTTTCCTGAGTAGGTATCCAGTATTTCTAAAGGCAAAGACAGGGGAAAAAATGGAAAATGCAGAGGAAAAAAAAAATCTGATAGAAATTTAGAATTTATTAGAAATAATAATGATTTTAAAGGATTATATGAGACACCAAGAAAATTTTCTTAGAAGTTGAGTGAAGTAACGCTGGATCAACTTAAATTTTCTTATGTGGACTGACAAGGATGGCAAGAGGGATGTGGAAGATACAATACCTCCGGCTGAACTGATGGTTTGGAAGTTGTCAGCCCTCATGACCCCAAGGAAATGGGGCTACTGATATAATCATCTCCGGCAAATCATTTAAACCTGTGACTAAATTCCACTGCAACCTAACAGACTCTTAATTTTAAATGTTTATAAGATGTACTGGGACCTGAGAAGCAAAAAAGGATGAACAACATTAAAAAGCACCACCACCACCACCACCACCACCACAGTTGTGAAGACAATTGTTTCTGTTTTAATTCTAAATCTGGTCATTCTAGATTTTAAAACTCCCCAAAACTTTGGTCACATGACAATATACTACCATTGTTACCAAAGTTATATTTACTACTATATACAGGTTATCATTATTTTCTGAAAATATATTGGTTTTAATCATTCTTACAAACTGCTTCATAGCAGCTGAAAATAAATGCATAAGAATTATCTTTAATACTTCTTGAAATGCCAGACATATAAAATGTAAAACAGCAGGTTGAATATATTCTAGTGGAACGTAGACAAGGGAATAGAAAGAACTTTATATTGCATATGTGTGAACAGAACTGTGTGTCAAGTCTATTGACATCTTTCATTAACCTGATTCCACCTCCATTTTCCTTGTAATTAATTTCTCACAGGTCTCCTAAATATTTCATAAGCCTACCCATATTGACATACACCCAATATATTGACATATATTGGGCCCCTCGGGACAAGAAGGGCCTTGAGGGGCTGGAGCGTGTCCAGAGAAGGGCAGCGGGGCTGGGGCAGGGTCTGGAGCACAAGTGTGCTGGGGGGCGGCTGAGGGGGCTGGGGGGGTTTAGCCTGGAGCAGAGGGGGCTGAGGGGAGCCCTTCTCGCTCTCTGCAGCTGCCTGAGAGGGGCTGGAGTGAGGGGGGGGTCGGTCTCTGCTCCCGAGTCACCAGTGACAGGACGAGAGGGAACGGCCTCAGGCTGCGTCAGGGGAGGTTTAGGTTGGAGATGAGGGAAAATGCCTTCCCTGCCAGAGCGGTCAGGCCCTGGCACAGGCTGCCCAGAGAGGTGGGGGAGTCACCGTCCATGGGGGGGTTCAAAAAAACATGTAGACGCAGCACTTCAGGGCACGGTTTAGGAGCCCTGGATGTGTTGGGTTGGCGGTTGGACTTGATGGTCCTAGAGGTCTTTTCCAACCTTGATGATTCGGTGATTCTATCCCTATATACACTTTAAAAAAAATACAAGCCTTTTATACCTGTCTCTTTCAGATGGGATTTGGAATTTTTCTTTTTCTTTGAAAAATTCACAGAATTTTGAGAAGGGAAATGGGAGTTGTTCTTCCCATTTTATGTTAGTGACCAACAAAAAACAAAACAAAGCAAAAAAAAACACCCAAAACACCCCCAAAAATATTGCTCTTGGAAAGGTTTTTCAGAGAAAAAACCAAAAGGGTGAGAAAGCCTTTGAAAAGGTAAACAATTCTGCCTCTTAAACCAGCTCTGCATGTGTGCAACTTAAACTAAAAATCATAAAAAATAAAAAAATACAGCCTTTGTCACTAAGCCTCTTCTCCAAAACTGGATCAGATGTACTTCTATCATTCATCTTACCTACTATTTAAAAACATCTAGCGACCAAGATTACAAAATCTTCATGGGCAATATATTCATGTAATAGAACCTGAATTAGAAGAGGTATTTTAGAATGCCACTAAATATATTATTTTTTAAAGCTCAATTCCTGTGGATAGAGCGTACTCCTGCTGAAAAAAAGCATACCAATCCCTGGCTTGCTTTCTGTTTGGCTTCCTTAGGAATTCCTAATAAGAAAAGAGGTTGTGGGATATAAAATATAGAAAAAACTTTTAAAAATTATCATGAGCAGTTGAGAACCAAATGCCTTATTTAGCAGTCCAAATCACAGTATCCAAAGTAACACCAACGGGAATATTAAGTGGATTAGGCAGGATAAACATGGAAATAGGAAGACGGAGCTCCTTCATGTTTTATCACACCTACACAAGGTGGGTTGCTCTGCAAAATATTACCCAAAAACTACTTTATGAGACATTAAGGCCTACAGAGTTTTTTTATCTACATAAATGGGATAACACACCTGTCGCCCCTGCACCCTTCATCTAATATCATTTGGAGGGTGAAGTTGGAGAACTTGTTAGCTTCACAACCAGCTACCTTCCGAGATGTCTGGACTGGAACAAGTATGGGACAAGACTATGCAGCCTGTTGCAATGTTTGCAGGGAAGTTCACCTTCACTCCTCAAGTTACGGAAATACGAAATGCATGGATTCCAGTAAGGAGCTTGCCTAGATTTAAACAGTTCCTTAAAAACACAGTTTACTTAATAATGGCATAACAATAAAGGGATAATCAGGAAGAGAATTCAGTGAGGCATTGGAATGTAACATGATTTAGACCCTTTTTTCCCAACCCTTCAGGGCAATCACTGGGCTCCATTAATTGTATAGAGATAGAAATGAAAGTGAGAAAATAAGTTGTCGCATGCAGGCACTTGGTTGGATTTACTGGCAGTCTAGAAAATTTCCGCCCTAACTTGGAGGGAAGTATCTTGTCAGAAACATCACTCAACTTAATATAGCAATTCAGCCTTAGATTCCAAAAACTTCCTGTGCTTCATTTATATTTGAACAGAGATACAAAACTCTTCTCACAACATAATCGTCCAGCTTTCAAGACAAAGAGCATGTAGGAGGCACCTATAAAATGTTCTCTAGTAGACACTACTAGGGAAAAGCTATCAGCACTGTGGTTCAGAAAGAGTATTTCCTCCCATAAATATTAATTCAGCAAATTTAAAAATCTATTGGTCCCAACAGATGAAACACCACAGGGCCGCGTAAATTTACTACCACCAGAACCTGAAGCCAAGACAAATTGTTCGCATATTTGTCATTTCCAAGCCATAAAGTCCTACTGTCTCACAGGGCTTTTCCATTTGTTTCTGATGGAAAACATCAGCATGGTTCTCTGGATCTGCTAAGAGAAACAAAGCAAACACTGAACACTGATTTGCAAAACCAGAAATTACAGGAATGAAAAAAATAAATCAAAACTCACTTGTGCAATTGTAAGCAGTGCAGCATTTCTGTAAAACTAGCAAGAAATTCTGGGGAAACCCAGTCCACGTCGGAAAAAAAAAAAAGAGTCAGAACGTTCCTTAAAAGGTGGCCCAAGTTGCTTTGTAGGTAACAGACCGTGATTTATGTACAGTCGTGAGAAGTCGAGGCATTCAGGAGGGATGCATAAACGTAAAGAAACCTAAACTGGCTGAGAAGCAATGCTGTGACACATCATAAAACATTTGCCCATCCTATTCTTCCAGTAATAACACTGTGCTTCTGCTTGTTTCTTCCAAGTTAGGAAAGACAAAACTGCTCATACAGCCTCTCAAAAAGCTAAATGAATAGTAAAATAGCTTATCTCCAGCGTGAAATAGTCGGAAGCTTTAAACAAGCCATTGTCCTCTAAAAAATATTTGGAAAGCTAGGAACTCAGCAATGGTGCAACGGCAAAACTGTCCTGCTGACAGTCATGCCTCAGTCAGTCGATCCTGATGACCCAGCAGACAGTCGCTTGTCACTCACCCCCGATCACTCATCTCAGGACGGCCACAGACATTTCTCTGTCTCCTAACTGTAAGTTACTGCTCACTGTCACCCAGATTAACCTTACGCGAGTCAGC
The DNA here is from genome assembly GCF_963921805.1 of Phalacrocorax carbo. Classification (NCBI taxonomy): domain Eukaryota; kingdom Metazoa; phylum Chordata; class Aves; order Suliformes; family Phalacrocoracidae; genus Phalacrocorax; species Phalacrocorax carbo. Next base: position 4,542,472 of record NC_087516.1, on the reverse strand, counting down.
ACCCAAAGTGAAACGTACACAAGAATTATTACTTTTCTCTTAAATCTGAATTCAGATGGAGCTGTTCAATATGGAAGCTGACAATGTCTTGAGAGTTCACAGACTTTTATTTGCTATCAGGTTTTTCGTTCTCCAATCAAGCACAATAACTTCAGCTCTCTGTTAAGGACATTTCCTTTTCATGTACTGAAGTACTATAACTTTACTTTGAGCAATTCAAATTCTTCACTGATATTTGTGAAGAAAGACTGCCTGTAGATTTGTGTCTTCTCGTTCATTCTTCTTACATTTTGCATTTTCAAGATATGACATTTTCTTCTCCGTAGGAAACAGGAATTAGAGCCTATTGCATCTCGGTTATGCTGAGAGACATCAGGAATGGGTAGTAACTTCAGAGAGCGAGATTACTAAGAGCAAACACTAAGCAATGTTATTCCTATGGTAATATCAGTAAAATAGCAACAAAAATAAAAAAACCTAGCCTGCAGTGCTCTGGTCCTCATGGCTGTATATTAAATCGACAGTGGTAATACAAGGACTTCATAAAGGACTGTTCATTCCACTTGGATAAATAGAAATATTCCCTATCCCAAAACCCAACTCCACTAAAAATAAACCCCAAGCTCTTCTGAAATGTTGGCAGTGGCTGGGAGCCGGAGCAGTGGGTGAGAGGAAAAGGAAGGCATAAGAATGAAGGTTGCCTTAATAAAGAGTCCCAAGGTCTAAGAAGATAATCTTGTATTTGAACAAGACAGAAAATGCCTTTTCAAATGCAGACTTGAATTAATGCCAAGCCACTATTCAAGTGATTACAGGGGTCTTTAATGGTCATAGTTACTCACTTGTCAACTGTTTTCTGAATTTCTCTTTACGATATACCCCAGCAACCCAAAATTCAGTCTTTCTCCACTTGGCACAGAAACCGATAATGTCAGAGAGAATTTACGGCATCCTTTTTAAAGCATATTTTTCTAAAAATATAATTTTCTTCCTTTCTTATCCTAATCAGATACCAACACAGCAGCATCCTTATGCTGGCTAGAAAGGGTGCCCAGCGTTGGGTTACAGGAGTTTGGCAGTGTGCTTCTAATCCAGGAGTCTAGGTTTAAGAGCTGGGACTCCCCGGTTTCTAGGATTTTTGCTCCCTGACAGCCTGCAATACAAATCATGGCGGATCCAGGAAAGTAAACCAGCAGGAAACTAGACCACAATCAGAACTAACCATCTGTTAAATAATTTGTTAATTTAGAGAAATGGAAAACAATTGTATTAAAAGCTTCTGTGGAGCTGTATTTAGTTCTTCTCTGCAGGACGGAAGTCTAAAAATGTAATTTTATTTTGAAATAAATGATGGGATTTATCACACAAACATAGAATCTGAAAAAAAAACAACCTACAAATGTTCTTTAAGAGATGGAAAAAAAGTCATATGACCCAGCAGACTGAGGTTTCTCCTGCTCCCGCTTCCCAGAAATAAAAGATTTAAAAGTTCATCTGAGTTCAGCATAGAAATAATAGATACCATGCTGGGAAAATATTTTGACAGATTACCGATAAGACAAATGAAAGTAATACATATTACCAGCTACACAAATAATAATGAAACACTTTATATCTCATCTCCATCGAAGTTCTTGCAGAGGGCTTATGTACTGTGAGGCTCCAGTCAATGCAATATACTATGCAAATGCATAATTATTCACAAAACTGGTAAAGATCCCAGGGACTAATTTTCCTGCAGCAATAATAATTCAAAAACCGCCCACAGCAATAATTGCTTAAGTAATCTCTGAATTGGGACCAGAACATCTGAATATTTGTGAAGACAGCTTGAAAAATAGAAACTTTAAAAAAATCTTGTTTGACACGTAGGAAGTGGAACAAACCAACTATCTGAGGAGAAGCAAGGAGGAACCGAAACACACCTCTCCAACCAGGTCTTTTCACAGTCCTCTAAATGCATCTGTCACTTTTCCTAAAACCTTTATAACAGAAAATAATACAACTGCAAAACCAGCATTATTTTTATTCATCTGCATTGCAATCTGCCCTATCCTCCTTTGTACAGTATTTTTTTACATATTTTTCTTTGGTTGCCAATATTTTCAAAGTGAACATCTGCAGTTTTTTTTTTACACTCGTATCCCTGTGCCTCACCTCTTGAAGCTTGGTGGCACCAAATGATGAGATGACCTGTGGCATCTGCCCATCTAGTTTTCTGAAGTGCAAAACAGCTTTAACTTACTTTGGTAAAACTCTGGATAATACACAGAGAGGTCTTACCCCTGGAGTATAAGAAAGAACATCATTATCTTCTCGCTAGTCTGCGATGGACCCATAAAAACCGGGTGGATGAATGGGGAAAACAACATTGTGATGTGTGTTAAATTTTCCCTTCCCATATAGCAGAGAATATTGATCCGCTGAAGTCTGTTAAAGCGCCTAGCGATGAAACAGATCTCGGGCAGGGAATATACCAGGAGATATGATGGATGTACTTAAAAAGCCCCGCAGGAGCACAGAAGATAAGACATGTGCCTCTCTACAGGCGACTTTGTAAGAAAGAGGTGGGCACAGGGGGATGCTCTGGAGGCGGAGGAGGTTTTCCAATACATCTTATACTACTTAAAAGGCAGAAGTTCTACATTGTTCAGTTGTAAGCTATTTTTTTTTCTTGCACAGAAAACCTGGGAAAACCCCTTTTTCTCCCTGTATTGCCTTCAGCATTCATCATTCGAAATGCTAGACGGTACGCAGCATCACACAGCTGAACCTGTATTTCATACAGCTGCCTGTAAACCTTCCAGTTTCCCATTCGCGCTCCAGTACCCTCCACTGCTGCAAAAGCAAAAGATACGTGACGCTTCAAGAACGATGCCTCCATTCTGAGTATGTTCTCTTGCACCTGATATTGTACTTAGCTTCTATGAAAATTTAATGTAAGACAGAGCACAAACCGCAAGCAATTCATAATGAGACTTGCAGTGTAAATATCCAACAGGTAAAAGGGAATACAGAATCTAATTAACAAAGGAAAAATGGAAATGTTCTTGTACACAAAAAGAAACACCCTGTGGAACCCAAATCATAGAAGTAGATAACGCGAAAGAAACAGTTTTAAGGTGGATAAGGATTGAACTGATATTGACTGTACAGCACCTTGCCAATACCCTGCAATTCATTTTCTGTATCCTTTAAATATGGCCACAAAATATTCCATTTGTTCTATGTTCTCTGAATCTCATAGTAAGCATCCAAATCAATATGCATATTTGATCAACAATCATCAGCTGAAAATGATCTGTCATTTTCCAGACATCAAACAGCATCAATGTCTTACCAAATTTCACCGGCTTTCCCACAAAAGCAGGACTGCAACAGTTTAAGGCTATGTGGGCAGAACATGTTAAAGACATCCATCTTCGCTGAATCACCCCAAAGCTAACGTGCTCTGACAGTCTAGCCACCTCTTGATCAGACTTACCGCTGTGTTTTACTCTTTTGAAAGTCATCCAAGCTTTTAAAAAAACTTTCCAAGTGCAATCTTTTGTCAAATGAACACACTTAGCATTATTGTGAACCCCAAAAGAATCCATCCCCATGTTTCAAGCAACAGCTTAAATACCAACACAAATTCTGCCGGGGTAGATAAATGGGTGAAATTCAGTGCCTAGATAGATGCCTAAACAGGAGCTGCCTACAAGCTAGGTGCCTAGTCTTTTATCCTCGTGAACAGGGATTTAGTTAGAATACCCAGAGGAGTCCAGAGTTATTCAGCTTATCCCATACTAGGTTATAACACCTAGTCATCTGAATGACCCTTCAGGTTCCTTTGGCAGTACTGATCTGATTGCCAGTATTGATCCGATCTCTGTCAATTATAACAGAGCTTATGCAACTGGGGCTCAAACGATTTGATAGAAGTAGGAACCTGGCCATTTTTTTCTTCCCTAGAGCACACGTGACATGGAAGCGGGGCCGGCAGGTCCTACACAAGACTCATGGTAGATCCAAGTGGTAGATTGAGGAGCCTCTGTTCAAATGAGCACTGGACCATTTAAACTGGTAGTTTAGAGCAGCATTAAGGCACCTGTCTTTAAGCAACTGAATCAAGGCCCCTGGTTTACCTGTTTGCACCTACGTACAGGAACCTAAATTTAACCTGTAAACTGAATCCCATCCCTTTTATCGGCTAAGATCAGCTTGGAAGACAACATTTAATGCAATATCACTCTCAAAATCTACCATGTCAGATGTGTTTAAATTAGAAATACTTCACTTTATGTCCCTTAAGTATATATTCAGTTCTTTACAATGTTTACTCAGTAGCTGTAAAAAATAGGTTAAATTGATTACATTTCAATATAAGGCAGGAAAACAAAAAATTATATGAATTGTGCAGCTCAGACTAATTAGAACAGAGAAAAAACTCTGAAAAGAAAAAAGGAGGAATACAAATGCAAATAAAACATATCGCGGTAACCATAAAAGCAGATGCTCACGCCATTATGTCTTTAAGTAAACACACTGAAACTACATTAGCCACCTTCAGTGTGGCCATAAATGCCTACAGTCACTTAAAACTCTCCTTCCTCTGTAAATGTGGTCAGAAATAAAATGTTTCTGGTCCAAGGGCAACTTGCATTGTGATCAAAAACCTGCGCACTTAAAACGAGGCACCGCAACAGAACAGGGAGCCACAATCCACAAGTTCTCAAAGTTGTTTTGAAAGACTTTTAACGAATTCACCTAACAGTAATAGCTCTACAAAGCAAGATTCTGTAGGAATCAATCCAGCAAGTCCTCGTCCACCACAGTCTCATCACTTGTTTAATGCTCCCTTCATAATTTCTAACCCATAACCAAACGGCATAGACTTTGCTTTCATTCATGGTACAAGAACCTTTCAACTCTAACCTCATAAAAACCAAAAAGCAAATAATGCGTGCTTTTAAATTCTGCACCATCAGAAACAGCTATTCCTTGAGGCAACTCTATTATGTGGAATAATACCTTAAAAATCCTCATAGTTAATTTTGAGCTGTACAGTACAAGGACTAAAGGCTGAAGTTTGTGCTATTGATACTGCACTGTATCGCTCTGCCTACTAACTATAACAGTACCAATGAAAATAACAACGTTAAAGGTTTATCCCTGAACAGACTCTTCAGCGTTATTTTTGATGATTCCAGCAAAACAGGATCAAAATGTGCCACCTGATTCTCTGGTAGCAATGACAGACAAGAAACAGCACAGTATAGGATGTTCAGTCTGATATCTCTTTGCAAACACTTCTGTTTTGAAAAAGGGTTTTGATTTTGCTTAGGACTCTTTCACACGCCCTCCAAAGGACCCAGTGGTAGTACTCGGGAATTTTAATACACAACGTGAGGTGGAGACAGTTCTCTGAATAAGTCACACAGAGCAAAGGTTATGCACTCCAGGTTAATACCATGCTGAACAATTTAACACCTCTTGAAACCCTACACAGATAGCCGTATTTAAGATACCGCAAGTACATTTCTTTGTGTGAACAGTAATAGTACTAAACTCACTACTTTTAGAGCAACTGAATATTTAATAGCTCCAACAGCAAGCAAAGACCTTCAATAGTTTAACCCACACAGCAAACAGACAAGCTCACATGAATATCTACAGGTAACATCCTAATCAACAAACCCAATAATGACCATCATAAAGTGGAAATCACGGTGAAAATCACCCGTATTCACTCTCATTAAGAAAATAATACTAAGGCAGTTTCCCCCGTGTTTGCCCTTAGTTGTCATTGAAAAAGTGTTTCACCTCAGAAGGAATTATTATGTAAGAAGAAACTTTAATGCTAAAGCTACAGAGAGCATGGAGCTCCTTTGCAGGCCAACATTAAATCCCGTGAACTTTTAATTGTACCAAACTTCTTTCAAATATTTGCATATTAAAAGGTTAAATAATTCAAATAGCGGTAGCATTAAAAAGTTAAATAATTCAAATAGCAGTACCTTTACTCCTGGTATCAAGACGCATTATTGGTTTTGTTAATTATTAAAGTCATAGCATTAGCCTCAAAAAGGTTTAATCATCTCCTGAAAAAGTAGTAAGAGGGTATCACTTACATTATTCATATACTCGCTGAGCAGATCCTGCAGAGCCTGCCGCACGGCATTGCACTCGGCTACGATTCGCTCCCGGCGGTCGTCTCGCGTGCACGAGGAGTCTGCCATCAGCGCTGCCCCGCTGATGATACTCTCCAGCCTTTCCTCAAGAGATGGTCTGAAGCGGGCCTCGCTGAAAGTCATTGGGTCTAAAATAATTTTGTTCTAAAAAAAAACCAAAACAAAATACAAGCGGGAAAATTAGGAGCGTGCATGGGTCTTCAGGAGTTCTTCAACGTCTTATTTCAACAGCTTCATGGTGTTCTTCATCTTTCATACCAATAAGCTATCTATCAAAGTCCAAATCAATATTACAGAAATATCTGGTAGCCTTGAAATCCCAATATATACATAACATTTAAAATAATTATATGTAAAAATAATTCAGAACATGTAGTTATAAAAGACTACTGGCAAAAGCAGCACAACTGCTTCAGGTATGTATTTGGGAAGCCCATAGCGGAAAACAAACCACCACAAACGACGGTAGTATGCATACAGTATGTGCGTGCGTCCCTGAACGTATGTATTATTGTATACATTTCACCTTGAAGTAAACTAATATTCTTCTTTCCTGAATCTTCTGAAAATGTCTGGGGTATTCAGGAAATTCATATGAAAGCTGCAAGTTATTTATGACTGAAAAGAAGGTGGAATATTATCTGTTAACTAATTCCTTCATTTTCATTATTTTTGTTGGTAGGCTACACTGCAGACATGCTACCAGATTACCTCAGTATTAAATGAAAAAAATTGAGGAAATTGTCATTAACGCTGTAAGAAAATCATTATTACATAATCACACTTAGACAAAAATGTGGAATATCTCAGATTCCCATTCTGTAGGGGATGTTTCAAAAGCCTTTTTCTAAAATCTTTTGCAAGTTTTTGTGTTTCTTTTTGTATCAGGAAAAAGTGCTGGATTACTAAACTAAAAAGAGACCACTACAGGAAGACAGCCTTAGAACTTCTTTAATTTGTCACGTTGCCTGCTCGTTAGCAAAGTATCTTCATTCCACTAGAAAAAAAAATATTTTCAAAGACTGTTTTCTATTAAAGACAATAATTTTAATTCCTAAATTATGATCACTGCTAAACACTTGCGGACTTTATATATCAAACTTATTACCAAATTTCAAATAGGGCTAAACCACATAGATTCTACCCCTATCAGTGTACAACCTGGTGTAAAATGATGAGGTTTGAGTCACTGCTAGATTATATTCTGACTTGCTTTTCTCCTTTTGCAGTTCAAGGTAACAAACACCAAAAGCAATAATTGCCTGCCCCCACTTGCCGGCACAGTAACGGCACCACGTAATTCGGTAACCTTTTGCCGCAATCATGCAAAGACCTTTCATCATTGCGTATTGTCTAAAAATGCGCTGTAAACTGTGCGCTTCTTATTTTAGAAGAAAATAAATCATGAAATAGGAATGAAAAAGTTAAAAGTACTCTGTTTTCTAATAACCACACCTATTTTAAAGCACGTAGGATTTTTGCTAATGAACCATTTCAATTTTCACAACATTTTGATAACTTCATGATTAGTCTATTTCCCTTAATATCCAAGAGCAATCAACAAGCACAAGCCAAATGATATGGTTAATGTGAAAAAACACAACGCAGTGTATTAAAATGTAAATCAGGATTTAGGGACATGATGCATAATCAACATCTGCCTTTCACATTGCATCCTATCAGTTTATTACAAATCAGAACATCCTCAAATGAACTTATTCGAGGCTAAATTCCGATTCCATGTGAACATGTTTTCTTTAATTCAGCAGGACAAGGCTTTTACAAAAGATCTGCTTATTTCTCAATAAAACTTCCAATTAACTCCCCACACAAAAACCATAACTCTCACTACTGTCCAGAGAAAGAAGATCAAGCCCTGAGAAATCTATAGCTTAACTGAATGCATAGCAGTGAAATAGTAATAAACATACGGTTGTCAGGAAATTTACAAAGATTCACCATTTAATAAAAAGGAAAAATAGAAGAATTTGAACCAGACAGCATATTGTTCCAGCACCAGGAACTGCTGACTGAGGAGAAACGAACGCAGCTTTACGCAGAATGGGAAATAATGCCTCACGTGTATCTTCTGGGCTCTGCCTTTCCCAGCAGTAAGCAGAGCGGGTTTGCAAGCACTGAAATTAGAAATGACTTCTCTTCGAGTCAGGTCTGTGCATATTTATGTAGCTGTGCTTTTCAGTCAAATGCTAACACTTGGGATTTTCAGAAGTCAGCTATATAAATTCATCTTCACAACAGCACATTTAATTTAGTAGTAGCAAGACCAAAATCGCACCAAATGAACTATCTTAGCAATTTATGCCATTAGTAGGAAAAAAAATATTTTAAAAAATTAGCTGCATGTTTCACATTGGTTTTGGTGTTTCCTTATTAAAATCAGCTTGTATTTTTAAATGACTATTAAATGGTCATGTTAATGGTCATGTGGTGGGTTGTTTCTTCTTTTTTTCAAATGACCTTAAAAATGGCCATTAACAAAGACAGAAAGTGTTCTTCACTAGAGACTAGAGGATTTCCAACAGCCAACACACATTCTACTTGTAGCAAACCTCTTTCTCAATCCATAAACTCGGAGCAACATCCACAGTGCGATTTTCACATTGCAGTTACAACAATGTGACTGTTCCTTCCAGAAATGCCTCGCTCTTCTGCCTCTTCCTTACAGGTGTTAAGTTCTCGACCTACACGGCAAACTTCAAACAGCAGATCTTACACCTCTCAGCGAGTCATGAGTCACACTTTTCTTCTTAGAGGTTTCTGAAGACCCTGCACTCAGTCTATGAGACCCCAGGACCTACCAAGAATGAATTCCTAGAATATTTCCCTCCTTTTCAAGCCCTGAGAATGAACAATCTGCAGATCAAATACCTCCAATATCTCCGAGCACTGAAACCCAACTCACTGTTTTCACAAGCAGTTCTGTCATACTCCATGAATAAATTTAGGAAATCCCATACAGGCTACATGCAAATACCATTTACATTTTCAATAATAAAGTGTATATCATTGAGGGTGTATAATGAACCACGCCAGCTTTCCTCACTGTAAAACACAGAAAAGGCATATATTTGTGGGGTTTCTTTCTAAATAAGAAGAGATCTTTATGATGATCGAACCTTAGTTCATGAAGAACAAAAGCCACTGCACTGCACTCAGTAATTTTTCCTCCATATCCCACAAAACTTTTTGTTTATAATTAATTTCTAGGCTTAAGAAGTCAGTTAAATATTTGTTTAGGATATTCTGTTAATGACAATTCAGAATCACACAATAATTTAGGTTGGAATGAACTTCTCAAGGTTATCTGCTTTAAATGCTTCCTTAAAGCAGAGTCAACTTTGACATGAGGCTGGGTTGCTCAAGGCTTCATCCAGTCAAGATGAGATCTCCACCCATGGTGATTTTCCAGATCTCTCTGCTCCATGTTTCGGTGTTTGATCACCTTCATGGTGTGTTGGGTTTTTTTTATTCTCCCCAATATCCAAAAAGTGTATTGCTTCAATCAGCTTGTGCCAGTTGCCTCTCATCCCAATACCACGAACCTCAAAGTAGACTCTAGCTCCATTTTCTCTACACCCTCCTACCAGGCAGTTGAAGGCACCGACAAGATCCCTCCTCGAAGCCTTTTCTTCTGCAGTCCAAAAAATTCCCAGCTCTGCCAGCCCTTCCTGAATCGTCATGTCCTGCAGTCCCCTCATCCTCTTGCGGTCTCTGCATGATCTGCTCAAGTAAGTTAAAGTCTGCCTTGTGCTGGGAAGCCCGTCTGGATGTGGAACGCCTGACCCAGTTTCATACGTGCCAAATATGACACCAAGCTGAGTGGGGAAGGAGACACTCCAGAAGGGAGAGCTGCTCTGCAGGGAGATCTGGATAGGCTGGAGGAGTGGGCCAGCAAGAATCTTATGAAGTTCAACAAGGACAAGTGTAAGGTCTTGCACGTGGGAAAACATAATCCGGGAGTGCAGCACAGACTGGGATGCACCTGGCTGGAGAGCAGCTCTGTGGAAAGGGACCTGGGGGTCCTGGTGGACAGAAAGCTCAACATGAGCGAACAGTGGCTGCTGCGGCCAAGAAGGCCAACAGGGTGCTGGGTTGCATCAAAAAGGGCATCGCCAGCAGAGATAGAGAAGTCATTACCCCGGTCTACTCAGCGCTTGTCAGGCCACACCTGGAGCGCTGTGTGCAGTTCTGGTCCCCGCTGTACAAAAAGGATGTGGCCAGGCTGGAAGGGGTGCAGAGAAGGGCCACCAAGATGATCAGAGGACTGGGAAGCTGCCATACGAGGACAGGCTGGGAGAGCTGGGTTTGTTCAGCCTTGAGAAAAGGAGGCTCAGAGGGGATCTCATCCCCATGTACCAGTACTTAAGGGGCAGCTACAGAGAAGATGGAGGTTCCCTTTTTACATGGAGTCCCATGGAGAGGACAAGGGGGATGGACACAAGTTGCTCTTGGGGAGATTCTGATTGGACATGAGAGGGACATTTTTCATGATGAGGACAGTCACCGTTGGAATAATCTCCCCAGGGAAGAGGTTGACACGGCCACGTTGGACACCTTCGAGGGTCATCTGGACAGGGAGCTGGGCCATCTTGTCTAGACTGTGCTCTTCCTAGAGAGGTTGGACTAGATGATCCCTGAAGTCCCTTCCCACCTGGGATTCTGGGATTCTGTGAAATATAGGGGCAAAAATCACTCTCCTGTGCCTTACGGCCTACAGTCTTACTAATGCAGCCTCGCAGGTGCCTGATCTGCATGGCTGTAAGGTGCACTGCTGACTCGGGGTGAACCTGCTGTCCACCATGAGCTTTAAATGCTTCCTTTTTTGCCCCCTGCTTTCTTAACCCTATCATCACACAAAATGACCAGAACTAACTTTTGTGCCTCTCTTAATTCACTTTCGTAACAAGAAACACTGCCTGGAAAGAAAACCTTAGAGATCCTAAGGAAAGAAACAGAACAACTACGCATTGTTTAAAATACAATAACTAATGATGTTGCTACTTTCTGCCAAGTGGTTATAAATAAATTATATTTTAGGTGTTTATTTTACACTCTAAACATTTCGCAAATGTCTCACAAGAACAACAGGTTTTTGGGATTTGGGGAAAAGAAAATAGGGATGAGAACCTGCTCCACGACAGCTCTCGACATTTGGTTCCCAAAGAGACAATTCTTTTTGCTTGTGAAAGGTTTTACTCCATTTCAAAGAAAGCTTGGCATCTAAATGCAACTCAGACTATGAAGTTGATGCATCCGAAGTCCTTACACGTGTATTAACATTACGTTAAAAAGGAAATAACATCTTCTTGGAAGGAAGAAAAATAGTTGCCAGGAAATCTGGCTCAATAAATTCCTTCAGAAGTCTCAAGTCCCCATCACCTCTTGATAGCTCATTACCGAACAATGAATGGAAATGAATTGGAACATTTACGTTTCTAGTTAGTTAACTAAGATTAGAGCCATATATCAAGGCCTGACACCACAATTCAGGCCTTACAATGAAGCGTTTCAAGCCTCTTTACAACTGCAGACAGATTAGTGTAAACTTGTGTCCTCCCTACGAACGTACACCATTTTTGGCTTCAAGTTGCTGAAACAAAGTCCAAGGAAATTAATTTAAATATAATTGGAAACTTATTTGAAAACTGTTACATGTGATAATACCTTTTTTTAAAGCATATCATAGTTAACTGCTTTCTCTTATACTCTCCATTTTATTGAAATCATATAACGGTGTGTTCATCGAGTGGTTGCAAAGTTTTAATAGAGAATAAAAACTTTCAGAAAATAGAGCCCTTCATACTAATTAGTACTACAGACCACCTTTGTCCTGTTCAAAAGGGAATAAACTATCACAAACACTAATAAACTATAGGGCACCACTTCTGAAATGTAAAATATCAGACAAATTATTAATACTTCAACTAAAAATAGTGACAATAACCACGTACTTTACAGAAATGCATTATTTTATTATCGGAGAGCACATTATCAGTGAAACTTGGTGAAATTTATCTGGAATAGAATATCTTTTTCAACAATTCAAAAAAATATTTCAATTAAAAATAAAAGTAAACCAAAACATTAAATTAATCTTTTAAAACAATTTTACATCTCCAAAAGAACTATGATTACTGTAACACCTGTGTTTTCCAAATTAAGCGTGTGCTCTTGCAAAAACTTACTTATTATGTGCAGTGCCTTATTACTCAGGAAAAATCTGGTCCTCTACTCCTTTCCGTAAGTAGAAAGCCTTAAGGAAATTTCAGCAGCTCTTCACAAACACAGCTTTCTTTACTTTTTAAACACTTACGTAATGTTAATCATTGGGGAGGCTGGAGGGGGGAGGAAGTTCCAAAGTCAACGGATAGACTTTGACAGTGCTCAGCATTCTGGGAAGCTTGAAAAGGATGGCAAAAGTAATGATGACCTTTATTGGGCCCTTCAAATAATTTACTGTGCTCTGATCTTTGAAACAAACCCCCCAATTAAACAAAAGTTATTTCTGCTTGTAATTGAGTAAAAGTGAATTTTAAAAGAAACTATCAAATCATATAAAAGAAGTCCAATACCCGCTTCTTCTGTTCTAATGGGGAACAACCTTCTTATTTAAGAACAGTAACATTTTAAAAGCACTGATTAGGAACATACACACACACACAAGACCCAAACCAAAACTAAAAAAAAAAAAACCCACTTCATGGCCTTCTGTAGGGCTGTGGAAGGAAGGAAAGTTGAATGGATTTTTCAGACTCGTATTCTCAAAGACAGGAAAGGCATCTTTGAGGGCATAATGATACAGATGTGAATCCAATAAGAGATGCTATAAGGAAAAAAAATATAACCCAAACGTAAAGTTTGAAGAGTATTTGTATAAGACAATGTGGCAGCTGCAATCATCAGCGTCCAGCTGGAGCTCTGCAGGCGGAGGAGTTATCCTAGATAGAACCCAAATATCTTTCGAGTAGGAAACTTCTGTTTAACACAGTTTTACAAACATTTACACCTAAGACAATCCCAGTAAACACAGGTGAGGTATCCTGTACCACGGTAAGCAGCAGAGTACAGCAGAAGAGAAACGTTATTAGAATCTAGGGCTTTGGGTCCTTTATTGACTCTCTATTCATCTGTTGTGTGACTCTGGACAAATGATACCTTCCTTCCTCTACTTCTCTTTTTACACTTCATTAACTCGTCTGTTTAGCTTGTAACACCTTCAGGGCAGAGACCATTTCCTAACATGCTTCTCTGGTTTAGCACAATGAAAATACAATTTTTAAGGCAAATGCCACTGCAAAGTGGCAGAACAATATGTCAGAAGAAGAAACCAAAACCACAGTGACAAATGCCATTAAAAAAATCAAATTGATAAATGTCTTAGAGAAACGATGTCACAACCACAAGCCAGTATGAAAAACCGCCTCTGTGTAAAAAGCAGCACACAATATACGGAGGGACCCAGTTTTTCAGAACCACCTGGGAGACAAGTCTGTGTAAGTAAGAGTGTTCAGGGTGTTTCTGTGTCAGAAGTGCCTGACCAACCAGGAAATCAGTGCGCTCGCGGGTTTGGTTTATGTACGTGTGTCAGCGTCCCTCAAAGGGCTAACACGGTTGTTTCGTTCCTGTTCAGGGATAAATCAACTGTTTCCACCTGTCGCTGTGCTGTGTTTCACCGACAAACCGTACGGGTGTGAGGGGAAGGAATACAAACAGCGTGACAGTGCAACGCCCCGGGGGGGAGGAGGGTCCCCGTTCCTCTGCCTTTTCCAGCTCCCCAAAACGCACCCCTGCTCGCATCGCTCCAGCGCGGCAGCTTTCCGTGAGCTGGGCTGGTGCGTTAAAAGAATGGAGAACTAATTCAGAGAGACAAGGGAATATCGTTGCTTCTGGGCCAGCGGGACGACTGAATCCATAGCAGTTTGGTGACTATCACACTCGGGAGAAGCGCAGAGCCAGGAGCAGACGGCGTCGGAGCAGCCTCCAGCACTCCGCTCCTGACTGTTCTCTACACGGAACAGGCATGTTGTTTCCCAGAAATATCCATGGTGTTCACTTATCACATACTTGAGTTACACAAGCGTCTCGGAGGTGCTAAATAAACACCCTCAAAATAGTACCAAGTGTAGTCTAATGGGAAAATTTCACTCAGCGTTATTTTTGAGCTATTATATGTAACCTGACAAAATTTTAATATATTTTTGATTTAACAGCTCAGAAATTCATACTTCTTAGTAACAATGAAATAAGCAACCTATAATAAATTGAACAATAATGGAATAATTGCATTGCTACAGAAAACATATTTATCTATAGAAATGTTTATTAGGTCTTTTAAAAAGTGTGTTTCCTTTCTGTGTTTTTCTATTATCTCTAAGAAATTGGTTTGGATGAGGGTTCACTACAACAACTCCTTTGCAAAGAAGCCGGTTACCGTCCTACTACAAACAGGTTAAATGTATTTGACGGGAAAACACACAAAGCACCTGGCGTGTTGACACACAGCTTTTTCTGCCGTCAAAAGAAGTAGTAGCCATGTGGTATGATTAAACTTACAAACAGTATTTTTCCTTGCTAAATCTTTTTATAATACTAATTTACTACACAGGAGCATTTCGCGGAGGGGAAATAAAATTTAAAAGAAACCATCGAGAATCCCACTAGATGGTGCTGTTATACAGCAGATACAGACCAGCAGCACCCTTCTCGCTGCTCCATGTGAATGAAGGTAAGGGGTTCCTAAGGGCGCTTCCCTTTCCAGAGGTCGCATTTCTGCTCCGCATCTGATAGCAAAACCCTGCCACTGCCAGTGCTGCCCCTCACGCTCCGGAGCTGACACTTCACAGTAACATAAATGCGTTCCCACACATACACAAGCACAGATAAAACATTAACCGCAGCATGACACGAAGCCATCTACTAAGACTAAAAGTAGAATGAACTTCTGAAACAGGTGATGAAAACAATTTGAGTTTCTTGCTGCTAAACTACTCCCATTCTGCACAGAAAATTCTGTGGGGAAAAAAGACCCCAGAAGAAGCAGACAGAAGGGGTTGCAGTGGGCAGGAAAGTGCAGCGATGACTTGGGAAAAAAAAGCTTGTTCTGCCCCTTAGTGTCACCAGGACCCTGAAAATCTGCTGTGCTTATTCCTCTCTTAGAAGGATTCCAGCATCCTCAAACATATTTTTCTGCAAACAGGCAAGATTTCAGGAGTACCGCGACGTGCAGCGCTGCGCTGCTGCTCCCTCCTTTCTCAACACACGAGGGGCGACCGCTCTGCCCATCTTCCCCACTCAGGGGAGATCGAAGGAGTGCAGAAAGTGCCGAAGGATCCCACGCTACGGAGTAGGAGCTTTTGAAGCATCGGGATGCAGCCTTCACACGCGAAATGATGGACTCAGCACCATTCCAGTTTAAGAGCTACCTCAGCTGTACAAGGGGGAAAAATAAAACCAACCCTGTTTTTCATTCAAAGTCATATACGAGGTTATCTCAATTTGCAGCACACCTTCTCCAGTGCACACCAGCCCAGGTGCTCCTATTTAAATTCGATTTATAACTGCTGCTACACAGAAATAACCATTTGACTGTGCCTCCCCAGACAACAGAGCTCAACAAGCCTAGTTTCAAATTGCTGTGGGGGATGTGCAGTAGTATTTTTGAAATCGTTTCTTATGATTTCAGTGCTGAAACAAACACGTTTCCATTTTCATTTCGAAGCTCACATTTTGTCCTTTTGTCTCCAGCACCACAAATCACTTCTCTGAAGAACGTTTTTCACAAGTAAATTGTGATTCCGCAAATATTCTGTGAAATCCATCCTCAGGCTGAACATCTGCTATGGTTATTTGTCCAAAACCCAACATTTTAAAGGTAGTCACTTAATGATAGAGCATCCCTTGTGCCTGCTACCTTTATGCCACATTTTGACTGCTCTTAATTTTATTACAAAAAGAAGCATCCTTTTCTGTCGTTGTACCCAAGTAATAAGTCTTTTCAGCTTCTTTGTAATATTTTTTTTTCATTACACGCTTATTAAATCTTTCGCTCCATTTAAGGAGCACTGCATTCACTAGTCCTGATAATATTCCTGAAGGATTCTTAATATCTTTGAGAAATATGCTGTGATAGTGCCTTTAGTAAGGATGAACTTCATTTTCCAGCCTGGAGGAGAGCGATCAGTGCCATCAGCCACTTGGTTTCTCACCAGACATAGTCATCTCCCACATGGTAGACTTGCAGTGTTCAAAAACTTATTAAAGCTTCAGTTACCCTGCCTGGAATTTTTCTGTTCAAATCCTTCTCATAATAAAAAATTGTACCTTTTCAGTACCTCGGGACCTATCGCAAATATAGAAATACATTACGCACCAAAAACTATTTTAATCAGCTCTTTCTGTTCTCAACCAGACCAATTCCTCCATAAACCAAATTATTTTCATATTAATTCAAGGCTCAGAGCGATTTTGAAATCTGAGAGTAAAGGGGTGCCACACAGGCAGAGCAGTCCGAGATGTGGCATGGATGAATGCTGCTGGAAAGCGGCTTGGAAGGGAAACGGATGTGGACCCCCAGAGAAACAGAACGTCGCTGGAGCACTGAGGTAACATCGAGTGCAGGCCGCGTCTGTTTGGACTCACATATTAAAAAGTGAGCACTATATATAGATTTTATCAACTGTAATGTTGTTTTATTCCACTGATAGATACGGAACGCGCCAATTTATTATATACACAGCACATAAGCACAGAACTGACAGAGAAAGTCAGCTAAGCAGTCTCACCAGTGCCGATGTTTTCCTTCTGGAGCACTACAAAGGATGACAGGTATTTGGTTTTACCTTCAATGGAAATCAGGTTTTTTTGGTCCTTTTTTCCCTTTAGACATCTCCCCCTTGCTAAGTCACAGGCTTTATTCATTTGTTTTATCCTTGTCTCATAATTTATTGCGGACAATCCAAGGTTTGGTCCAGACATAGAAACACTCCTTTTTGTGGGTCTCAGGTGCGTGCGTAGTAAACTATTTGGTATTTACAAAACTGTTATGATTACCCTCTTTTGTCATATCAAAATCTAATGCAAAATATTTAGAATTGTTTAAAATGTGAAGTATTTTTGGGTGCCCTGTTTGAAACCCCTGGAATTTGAATTTCCGCAGTGGTTAGCACATCTGAAGTGCTGTCAGCACATCCCACTGACACAGCTATGGTTCTAGAAGCTAAGAAACCACAACCTCAGCCCTTATTTTGAATGGAGGCACTCCCCTGCTACTCGGAGATCCCTCTCCGTTCTGCCACGCAGAACACGTTCCCCTCCCTTTTGCCTCCAGCCCTTGCTGTGCTTTGCACCCATCACTCACTCGGTACCTATTTATCCAGTTACCAACCCGCATCGATAGATGCCATCTATCTTCACCTCAGCTTTCATCTAGCACAGATTTCCTGGCCTTTCTCACTTCATTTCTTCGCACTTGGCAATTTTACTCTTTTTATCCACCTCCCCACTGCTCTGCAGTTTGATGGGTAGGTCCGTGGCTCTCATGATGGCTGTGGGGAGAGCACAGAGGGCAACAGGTGAATCAGCCGCAGGACAACACAGCAGTGCCTCGGCAATCAGAATGGCTGAGACCTACGCAGGCTTACCAGACCAACGCTACCACTTCCTCAGCGCAAACAGTATTTTCTGAATTCACTGTAAGGTCTTTAACAAACCTCTCGATGGAACTCGGATAAATTTGGGCACGTTTCATGACAGAAGTCAAAGGTGCATCCTCAGTTGCTGTAAGAACCCAGAAATATACCAGATTTTACTAATACATTAAATTATTAATAAATTCAGGGATATCTGGATTTATAGTATCTAAAAATAAAGCAGGAACATTTAAGTTAAAGGACAAAAAAATGGGGCATTAAATGCATACTTTTTAATTTCACCAACTTCAAACAGTACTTTAAAGTAGAAAATCAGATAAGCAAGAGTTTTGTGAACTCTCTTCCTTTCTACATACATTATCAAGGAGAAGCAAGAAACTACAACTCTTTCCAAAACTTTGCTGCTAATAACTCACAGGTGACTTCACAGAAGTCCCCTTTGTACAGAGTATGACAATTAACATGACACCTATTTAAACACAATAGCTCAAGTACTTAAAATAGGTAGAATAATTATTTATATTACGTGAGGCGATACCTTGATTGAGAGGGTATTCAGACAATTTACACTGCAGTTATTTAAAACGTTCAGCCACAGAATGCTGATTCTGAAATTTGAAGTAATGAAGGCTAAAAAGTGTTAAATATTATGGAAAAACCTGTAAACTTATTGATAATATAGAATTACCTTGTCATGTAATACAAGGTTTAGTATGCACTTCATACCACAGACAAGTTGATCTCAATCAATATGACTTAGACTGTAAAATAAATATACTGTAAAATTATTTTCACTAGAAAATATAAACTTCCTTTTCCTTGCTGAAGTAATATATTGCCAGCTAAAAATCAAACTTTTTTCTCCACCACCTTTTTACCTATGACATAGTTTCACTAGTCGGGTAATTTGTCTTGCTTTTTTGCTTGTAACACACACAGGTAAATTCACAAACATCCCACTGTCGCAGCTATAAATCTCAGCTCTCCCTGGAGTTTAGGGAATGTCGGCTCTGTAGCAAGATTAGGTATGAATAAATCTCATTCAACAGCTAAGCAGTGAGGCAAAACAGGAAATATAGTTGGAAAGCAGATAAAGCAATAGTTTCCACCTTTGTATCCTTAGTAAGTCAGAGAAGAAAATTCTCATTTAATCTCTTAAAATTAGAGAAATTTCTCAGAAAAGACAGGCTCTTTTTCCACACGTAATTGTGAACAGACCGTGATAGTATGGCTATAATGCCTTATGTCCGCATTCATAATGCCTGCCGCATCACATAAAGTGGAAAAGACTTTACCTGAGGAGAAAAATGATGAAGAAATATTCTCGCAAAGAGGCGGGGGACAATATCAGATGTCTCGCATAGTCTTCACTGAATTTACTTTCACAATGCACAGCGACTCTCTTTGCATTGAACAGCAGCCTTTTCCAGAGAGCAGCAGTATCGTCAGCTGGTCACATGTTTGCTGTCACTGTCTGTCAAACCTCTGCTGTCCATAACACACAGCGTCCCACACAAAAGCCAGAGTGACAATCAGACCAAACAGCGATGGCGTTCTCAGGACCTTACCAATAAGGGACCTGTGAGCTGAGAAGGCCCTGAAAACCGTGCAGAATTCCTTAAATCTTGACCCACGATAATTTTACAGGAAAACTATAGATCTAGAAATATATATATATAAAAAAAGGTCAGTGCAGTCGATGCAGACAGTACCGTTTCATTTACTTGAAAAGCACGGTGGAACTGGAGTCAACCTCTGGGTCCTGCAGCGGTTCTGAACGGGTTTGCCCTCTGCTCGTCTCTTCCTACACCTATCCACACATCTTCTGCTGTCATGTTTGCACCTCTAACCCCATTTCCCTTTTACTATTATTTGTCTACTCATTTCTGCCTTTTCGCAACACCTTTCTTGATCCTGGAGCTTCCCTTGATCCTATAGTATTTACCCTTTCCACTACGGTCTCCAAAGCAGACCCGAGGACAGGCCGCCAGAGACACAGAAGGCAAGCCCAGCCCGCCACGGCATGAGATGAACCACCCGCACCACAGCTCTGCTTTCAGCCCTCAGTACAGCAGGGCTCAGTAGCTCCTGCGGGGGTATGCCAGATGCTTGTATCATAACGTGATGTATTAATCAAAGTGAAATGGACCCCATTCCCTAATTACAGTTTAAACAAACCTTTACCTAAAGTCAGAATGAAAGAGAAGAAAACCATACTTTTAGATAGTGTCTACAAGTATTTTTTTCTTCCCCACTTTTGAAAGAACAGTCCTCTAAGACAGGGACAAACCATAATATAAGACTGGCAATGAAAATATGAGTTAAACAACTAGCTGTTAGGAAAGTTGCTTAAGAAAAACTGTAGCTATTTCTGGAATAGAGGCTGCAACACTTTCCCTGCAGCTGAAGTGACCACTATCAACTATTTGAAAGATGCTTTTTCTGTATCTTTGATTAACATAATTTATGAGGAAGTTGAATATTAATGTTTCCAGGATGCTCAGCTCCATCACCGTCTTTATTTTACCGTCTTGACTTCCTGACTTGCCAGGCAAATATGATATTACCATTCAAGAAAAGACAGATCTTGGTCGCAGAACTAAAATGCCAGATTAATCAGACTTTGCACCATTTAGAACTACGTAGCTAGGCTTTTCAAGGACGCAAGAGGACTTCCTTCTCTCTATCGCAGCCGCTGCATATGAGTACAAATAGCTCCTTATAATTCAAGTCCATTAGCAGCAAACAACTATTCCTCATTAAAAATAACACAAATCAACGTCTGCACTTTACCTCTGCAGTCCGAGGAAATGGACCTGAATGAAAAGGAAAATTTGAGGCCTGTTCAAGACCCACTTAGTTAAAAGCACTGCAGATTTCATGGAGAAACACTTCGTTTTCCATACACATGTGACACTTACGTCAAATTCATTTAGTGCAGCAGCAAGCTCTCCTATGCCAGTGTGCCCCTTGTTCTCATCGGTGGGGGAAGTGGCCTGGGCAGCGTTGGAGATACCAGCAATTGCTTCTTGTACTTGCTTGAAGACATAGTCTCTGTTGGCCCTAGTGGCTGCAACGTCAGGGTGACGGAGGAATGCTTGGGATGCAGTATACAACATCGTGGCATTCTTCTTCAGAGCACCTCGAGCTGCCGCCATTTCATCCCTGCAGTGAGGATCTTTCAGTTCCTATATAAAAACATGCAATTTTTATAGCTGTAAGTGAAAGTTTTCATGTCAGCATGTATTGTCTCTACAGCTGAAGTGTCTCTGAAATACCGTCCCGTGATTTTGCACAGATGGAATCGATGGCAGAATCTACCATAAATCACAGAAAGAAATCTCCCTCCTGTCCAAGCAAGTCTATTCCTTCAGCATAGCTAGAGCTGTTACATTCTGCTCACAATACCTTCTTCTCAAAGACTCTAAATGCTTCCCTTCTTCAAATACCCGCAGAAAATTTATAACAACATCCAAAATTACTCTTCCTGATTGACTGGATTCGGTCTGCTGATTCCATACAGGCAATGCAAGTGCAACGCTCCTGTTGCAGTAAGCGCCGTGATTTTTAAGGACTATACCTACGTCCTTTATAAAATCACCATAAGGTAGACTTTTAAAAAAATCTGAAAATAAATTGATGAATATGTATTTAGTTCTTGAAGACCTACTATATATACCCCTCATTATTTTTAGCCTTTCCTTCACGTTTTGTTCTATTCCTTGTATCATTTAGTGTTTGTTTTAATGACATATACTTTCCTTTGTTTCCCTTGACAACAAGCATCAGACCCTGTACTGTAAGTTGCTGGAATAAGATGACCCTGTATTATTGTTATTTAATCCATTATTCATACTGTCCACGAAATATATATATCCACGATATATCATACTGTCCACGAAAGCCTTTCAAATATCAGGTAAGGTAGCCGTAGCAATATTCATGAAGTGTAACAAAACTTTATTACTTTTATTTTAAAACTACGAACAAAGAGGTCTGGAGAGCTTAGTTGTGTTCACGTATTGAATCTATGCCAAAAATCAGAAAAGAAGCCAGATATTCTGAATTTAAAGGTTCTACCCATTGACTGATTTCAACCACACACGACCGACAGGTAGCAGTTTTTTAAAAGAACTGAGTTCCTAAAAACTTTATCAGGCTACAAAACAGAAGAGATGAAAGGAAAATGTACAAACAGCTTAAGTAGTAAAGTTCTAATGATGGCAAGATTTTCCAGTTCTACGGAAAACCTTACTGGCATTATAAAAAGGTGCCATAAGAAGAAAATTTTAAAAGGTTCATAACGAAGATTTTCTTTTATCTTTTCATACCTCCAGTAAGAACTTAAGAGACATACCCCTTCATTAGCTTTCACTTTTTTTCTTTTTCCCATATTTGTAGCTATGCTTGCACAAGGGAAGTGGCTGAAAACACAGAATACTACTGTCCACATTGGGACTAGATTTTATATTTTTAATTTATTTAATTTCACTAAAACTTGGAAAACACATTTCATGAAAAAATACAATAGCGATCAGAGGTAAGCTGTGATTACTGTAAGGCAGAAAATAAAGAAGCAGAAGGATAAATAGGGAAAGCCAGCTTTCTGAATGTAGTGTGCTGTGCTGTACAAAGACTACGCCCCTGAATCGTTGGAGGTATTCAAAGACAATTGAAGTCGGAGAGACCTTGTACAACTCCGCAGTGACAGCACTGTCTGGACTCTTAAAAAAGAAAGTTATCTTTATTGCAAAGTTGTAGAATTGCAGACGTTGAATAAATTGTTATCGTGACTTTCTGGTCTTTTTTCCATCTGCCTCAGCAATGAATGAATTGAGGACTTGGGTTTTCTTAAGTCTCTGAAAATTAATAATGATGGTTTTAAACACGAAGTAGATTTCTGTTCTTCCTGAATTTGAGTTATACTAGAGACTACCAAAGAGCTCATGCTTTACCAGCTGCCACAGTGACCTCAAATCAGCATAGGTTAGAATTAAATGGGAATAATCATCAAATGAAAACTATCTTCAACCTCCTGAATCACTTCCCTTTTCACCCTTCACTCTGTTAATAATTGAAGCCACTTTGAAAATATGCTTACAGAAATTGCATTTTTTTAAAACTTCGTCACATTCAAAAAAATCGATGTGATTAAATTATAGGCCACGACACAGTAATCACTTATGTACATTTTGAACCGGACTTGGACGTGAAATACAAGATCTTCGGAACGAAAACAAACTTTCTTAACCACTGTTTTAAAGTGTACTCACCTGTTGTCGCCTAGCAGCAACGTAGTTCAGTTTTACCATCTCTTTTCCAAATTCTTTAAAGCGATTCGCTAAATCTTGCTCATTTGTTGCATTTTTCACTGCTTCTAGCGCTTCCTCTACCTAGAACAGAATATATCAACTGTGTCAGCAGTTTAGTCTGGGTGCCCTCTTTGACCAAGTCTAGAACTATCCTACCCAATGCTCTTTATTATATGGACCCAATTTGGCTTTTACATCCATCGCTGTACAGGGGCTTTACGATAGCCCTGCTGACTGTGATCGGGTTTCTTATTAGAGAAGCTGTCTGATTGCCATTCTGCACTACCTTCCATTTACTGCGCTTTGGTATCACGTAAAGCTAATGTAAAGGGCATAACTACATGAATACCCCCACTTACATTTATTAGATTAAATGTTTAATATCTGCACGTTTTAAAACAAAATAGATTAATATGTTCTTAATGTTATTAATTCTGGACAAGAAATAACTTTTAAAAAGGAAACTCAAACCTGGAATTAAGATTTAAATTTACCCCAATACACCCAAAACACTGCATCTTTGTGAAATAAATGAAACAACAACAGATTGCACCCAGAATATATTTATCACCTCTCTCTTCTCAGCTCTCAGCTTTCCTTTTTCAATTACTTTAAAACTGAGAAAGGAATCTACCAAAGCAAGCATACCTTCAGTTACTCAGTCATCCTGTAGCTAACAGGCAAAGATATAAAACCAACAAGTTAATCTACCAGATCTACTGTAGAGCTTTACCTTATGTACAGCAGGAAAAAAAAATACCTGAAGGGATGAAATGCTGCTTTCATATCATAAATAAAGGAAATTTTCTTGTGACTGGATGAAAATTCAAATCTGTATTTCTCTCCCTCACAAGATAAGAATGGAATTCCAAGCAAAAAGGCTGAGAAGTTAAAAGCTTCTATTCATCCTTCTTTCTAAAACCTATTGCTTCAATTCATGACAGTGTGCGGAAGCTTTCAACAACAGACGAATTTTCCCTTCAAAGAGAAACAGCAAATTCTGAGGGGGACACGCTCCCGTGCCGAAGCAGAGGTTTGCAGCTTACTCTCCAAACGCCACTGGGAACCCATAAATCCAGCAGTTGCCAGGGTCTAAAGAATTTAGAAAGGCACAATTCTGTGCAGAATCTGCCCTTTTATCATTTGTGTTGCTCTGTGTTTTCCCACCAGCCAGAGAGGATATTTTCATGTTGAGCTTTTACCTGCTTATTGGGGCTTTACAACTTACAGGGCAGCAGAGTAGCAACCCACCCATTTCTATTGGCAAAGTATAATCCAAGCACATAAATCTATAGCTGCTATGTTGGAAGTGTTATACTGAGAGTTGCAAGCTACACCCCATTCAGAATCCCATTACCTCTTCTTTTACCCTTAAAAAGAACAGCAGTTTTTAAAGCTGAACTATTTGACTGCCTTAACCATTAACACAAATTACAAAAGCATCACTGTGTTAATTATTTTGGTCTTGCAGGATTCCTTGCAAAATGTGAAGGTCTGTCCTTCGTATCAGGACGCATTTATATTAAACTATCTTAAGCTTTAATTTTTAACATGTTTGTAATGATGAGCACAGGCATAACAAACCGATGCACGCTTTTGTAAGTCCTGCCAGCTCCCTGTTAAATAAAATTGCTAGAGAATTTATTACAGATTCCACTCCGACAATCGGATTTCAAAAGTTGTTGACCACAGTCTGTTGTGTCAGTCTGGGCTCAAGCCCATGAAACTTCAAAATGAAGAAACCGGTTATGAGAAGCATTTGAAAGGACGTGAGCACAAACCCTTTTTTAATTACCATTTATTCTACAAATTCATGTTGGAGCAAGGTCTCTGTCCACAAAAACCCCACGACTTCCCTCAAGTGTACAGAAGCATTCCTCTGATTAACTAGCATGTCATTAATTACACTAGACTTCGAATTCTGTATGGGCAGGATCACATACTATATTAGTATATGCCATTTTATGAGCATTACACAAGCTTGACTGCAGTAAGCACTCTTACTAATTTTAGTAATGCAAAAGAGAATCTGAAAGAAACGACCGAGTGTCCTTCCAGTAAGCATCTGCATATATTAGCTTAAAAGCGTTAATTAAAATGCACTATTTCCCATGAAGTCTTAAGCATAACTCACTCCTTTGACATGCTTTCGGTCAAAACTGATTACAGTGCATGTCAGTATAAATCAGGCTTCATAACTTTCACATACAGAATGATTTTAGTTTATTCATTTTATGGTTAACTTACACCAGTCTTTGAATGTTACCTTTGAGTCAATACAAGAGCTGTCCCTTCGTCAATTTTGTAAAATATAAACACTTTTTCTCCCTAGTAATTTCATTTTTATTAATCTAAAATCAGTATGCATCATAAAATGGTAAGATAAAAATATTTACACTGTCAATCCTCAGAAATAAACTAGCCTTTTTAACATGAAAAAACCCCAAACAAATTTAGGATTTATAAGTTGAATTTTGCCAAAACCAACCAAAGACGTCTGGCTTCTTGGAAACAGGATTCATAGTAAGATCTAATAAACGCAGAGACTGCAAACCACATTGCCATACACTGCCCTTGCAAATCAAGGGTGCAAACTGCGTAAGTAAATACAGCCACTCCCAAAACAATATTAGACACTTGTGTTTTAAATAACAGAGTACACTGCTGTAACAGGAGGGAGGCACCTGAGATGTGAGAACAATATTTCTCATTGCCTATTAAAGACCTTGAATATGAATTTTAATCTTAACGTTTAGAAAAATCTATTGTTTATCATATTACGGTGTCAGGCTCACTAGCAACGGATTCCTTCAATTACAGTTGCATGGAGTATTATAGTAGGGAAAAATTAAAAGCATATTCGAGAGCGACAACGCTTACACTGCACATAATCAGAGCCACATGCTGACAATTACGAGAGCAGCACTCTGCTCATTACAGCAGAGCTCACTAGAATCTGTGCTGAAAAATCTGCCTTTTTCATTACGAAAACTGTTTTCAAACTATTTAGCTTATCTGCAGAGTTCGCAGGTTGAAGGGTGCTCATTGTTTTTCTAGAACATATTATTGTCGTACAGTTACACTATTAAAAAGACAAATAATAAAAAAAAGAAAATACTTTTGGGGCACTTGGTCAGTTATTAAAAAGAAGTAACTGTCCGCATCCTCTGCTAAATTCACACTTTCAGTCTGCAGGCTTTAAATATTCTGTATATGAATTTATGCAAAGTTTTGGTTTATTTCAGAGGTTTTTGTTTACTTGTTTAGACAATAAAAGTGAAATGGTCCAATAACTATCAGAAAAAAAAATTACATTTCCCAGTTTCAGCTGCAAGGTTGTTTAATACTCCTGTATAAAATCGTGACTAGTGGCAGCCAAACTGAATACAAATTCACGCTAAACTATCTGGCAATCTTTAATTCCTCTTTATTCTGTTTTTCCTCTTTGATGACTGATTAGATGCTTTTCCTATTGTCTCACTCCAAATTAAAGATTCAATCTTTGGATACATCCAGAAGTCGCGCAGAGGATAAAAAAAAGTAGAACAACTGTAGTACCTAAACTCTGCCACCAGACAGCAGTACTTGACAGGTGCTGTGTTAGTGAGCCATCCACAACACAGGCCAGGCGAGTTAAGAAACGCATCTGTTCAGTTCGGAGAGCTGTTTAACAGCAGTACTAGTCTAGGCATTGAAGATATCTAATATTTACATTAAGTCTCTGACAATTAATTTCTGCAAAACTAGAAAATGAATAAGACTAATGCAGAAATGTGTTATCTCCTACTTCTTGTTCAGCACATTAAGAAACATCAGTGAAACAGAGTAAGAAATGTGAACACTGACATCCATTACTGATTTGTTCCCTGTTTTTCTACACCCAAAGCATGCAAAAAGAACACAGGATACTAAAAAACGCATACAATTTTCAGATGTGATAGAAGCCTCATGACATCAGCCATATCAGCCAGGATGAGTAAGCGAGTGACAGCAGAAAGCAAGGCTCGGGCAGCCCGCACCATGGTGCCCCGCTTCACTGAGGAGCAGGGGTCGTCAGCAAACTCCGAAGAGGCGATTCTCATTGTTTCTCCTAGAATTGAAAAAAAAAAAAAATTGTAATTAAAGATAAGTTTTACACTTGTACTTTTTTCTAGAAGGTATAAAAAACTTACTAAATAAACTAACTGCTGTTAGGCAAAAATTAGTGCCCTCCTTACTGACTATTGAATTGTTCAGGAGAAATATTGGTTTTAAAACATAAGCAGCAACCACCTCCATACTCTGCTTTTTTTTCTTTATTCCCAAACTGTTCTTCTAGAGCAGTCACCTGTAACAAATAAAAAGGAAACCCAAACAGCAAGACAGACTGCTGAGCGCAACCAGCTCAACAGAAGCCAAACAGCAGCGTATTACAGAAATACAGAACTCACCTGCACTGGTAGGGAGGACGCGACAGAGCTCCCCAACAGCATCATCCCAATTCCATCTCTCCACAATTCTGCCTTCACACTACATCGCTCCCCATCACTCCTGCTCCCCAGTCCTCGCCTTCTTGCTCAGATACTTACTCTGCTCTCCTCTACCTAAAAGAGCTACTTCACCTATTAAAGATTTTTTTTTTCCCCAATCACTTAATCATAGAGTCATTTAGGTTTGAAAAGACCTTTAAGATCATCAAGTCCAACCATTAACCAACTACTACCAAGTCCACCACTAAACCATGTCCCCAAATACCACATCTACACATTTTAAAGACCTTCAAGGGTGGTGACTCAACTCGTTCTCTATGCAGCCTGTTCCAGAGCTTGACAACCCTTTCGGTGAAGACATTTTCCCTCATCTCCAACCTAAACCTCCCCTGACGCAGCCTGAGGCCGTTCCCTCTCGTCCTGTCACTGGTGACCTGGGAGCAGAGACTGACCCCCCCCTCACTCCAGCCCCTCTCAGGCAGCTGCAGAGAGCGAGAAGGGCTCCCCTCAGCCCCCTCTGCTCCAGGCTAAACCCCGCCAGCCCCCTCAGCCGCCCCCCAGCACACTTGTGCTCCAGACCCTGCCCCAGCCCCGCTGCCCTTCTCTGGACACGCTCCAGCCCCTCAAGGCCCTTCTTGTCCCGAGGGGCCCAAACCTGAGCCCAGCATTCGAGGTGGGGCCTCCCCAGGGCCGAGCACAGGGGCCCCATCCCTGCCCGGCTCCTGCTGGCCACACCAGTGCTGACACAAGCCCGGGGGCTGGTGGCCTCCTTGGCCACCCGGGCACTGCTGGCTCATGCCCAGCCGGCTGTCAGCCAGCACCCCCAGGGCCTTCTCCGCCGGGCACTTCCCAGCCCCTCTGCCCCAGGCCTGGGGCGCTGCCTGGGGTTGGGGTGACCCAAGGGCAGGACCCGGCACTGGGCCTTGTTGAACCTCATAATTCCCTCTGTGACCATCACTGCTGTGATTTTACTGCCCAGTCTCCTCTACTCACTCTCCCTATTCACCATCCCAAACTGCCTGGATACCCCTATTGCTGCCTCTCCATGGACAAAGCAGAACACTCTTTTTTACAACAAATGAAACATGCTGGTGCCTAGACACATTATTCCTGTTTAATTCCAGCAAAAAGCATCTTACTCAACATGGTACTCAGTAACTAAATCAAGATGTTTAATTATGAACTTTATTTCTTTTTAGCAGATGAAAGTATCAAGAAAGAATAAACAGTACTTCATGCCCCCAGCACTGAAAGGGCTTGAGTTCTGCAGAGCTGAGATCTAATAGCTTTCAGCTACCGAAGGAGAGTGCTTTAAAATGAGTTAGACTAGGACTGGGCTGGAATACAGCAGCAAAAGGACAACATGGAGAAGCTGAAGGGAGTATCTGCTTGGAAAGAAGGGCAAGCCAGGGACAGCACAACGCGTTCAGAGAAGTAGGCAACATACCACCGGCAAAGACCTTGGAATCAGAAAGTGGGAACTTTTTTCCCCCCATACTTACAGTAAGGAATAAGTTGCATAACCGGGCATAAAAGATTTTTTAAAATCATAACCACCTTTCAAAGAGTTGATAATCTAATTTAAGCCAACACAGAATACCAAGCTCAAGCAAAAAGGCAGATGTTACATTAAATTACACAGAAATGTGGTTAACATCACAAGGAGATCAGGTAAATTCTGCTATGTAAGAAAGACTTAGTGAATGAAAAATCAACGGCACGCCACTGGAAGTCAAGTAAACTAATAGTTTAATGCAGTGGTAATCAAAAAAGAATGGCATCTATCTTTTCCTTTCATATATGACTCACAGAAGACAGTGAAGGGACTTGTGCCATAGGATGTTTCTTTTTGTAACCCCCCGAAAAGCAATACCGCACACAGACCTTACAGAAATGTAGAACATGGATCAGTCCATAATTTTCCAAAACAATACCAGATACATAAAGAATAGTTTTTTTTCATGAATCACTGGGAAAACAGATTAATGCGTTTGTATTTCAAAAGCTACTTGCAAAATAACATGGTTCTAGATGTAGGAACAGAAACCTGGACCTGTCATTAAAAATAAAATCTAAATATTTATATTAATAGCTGCACGGTAAGCATTATCGTCATGTCAGAAGTGAAAGCCAGCTCACTCCTGATTGTGAGATCATCATCGTGGATGAATCAATAGAATATAAAAGCAAACATATTAAATGCTGAGGCCCCCCAAAAACTGACTGATTCAAAAGCGTTATTAGAATGTCTTTTAGTAAGCCACAATCTTAAAAACTGTTACAAACTCATAGAATGTTATCCTAAGCAACAGGGAAACCATGCGTCACTTGCCTTCGTCCTGGTAGGAAATGGGTGATTACACCACCTTACTTTAAAGTGTCAGCTGAAAATAATTACGTGAAAATGCATCGTCTTCCTTCACAATTCAAGAAATGGGAGAAAAATGATGCATTAAAAAACAGAAATTCAGAAACGTTATTATTAATGCAATCTATGAGAAAAACACTTGTGTATTTTAAAGACTTCAAAAGGCTATGGAAAACAAGCGAGTATGGAAACCTCCAAACCTGAATCCTGGGTGCTCCCTCTCTCCACGGCCAGAAGCAACTTGGCTGTACAGGCTGAGGAGCCTCGCTCAGAGCCAGTTCTAGTTAGGTTAGACTGCGCCACGCTGATGACTCAAGATCCGAGCTTGTGTAGCAGCATAGGGATGCCCTGCTGTTACGCAGCTTTAGTAACTTCAGACCACCCTGGGATTCTCCCAAATGCATTGTGTTCTGCTCTGTGGGCTTGTTAAAAGTGTTTCAAACTAACCAGCCTAGCTATGGAACACAACCCCATCGATATATTACCTGGAATTATATTGTGGCTGTGCCAAGCAAAGCCTCATTTTTAAGATGATCCACTGACTTCGCTTTCTGTGTACTGTTATCCTTTCCTGAAAGCAAGCTCCGTATCCACGTTGCTTTCTTCAAAATTCAGCATTTTCTAAGTGCATCATAAACTTTCAGCAGTTTCTCTATTTAAGTTCAGTCGTTATGACCTTCTCTTCAAATCACAGTTTTATTAATTCATATAATAAAAGTTTATTCCTACACAGATGAATTAATAGTTTTACGTTAACTTTCACCTATCTTGCTACTCTACTGCCTGAAAACCCACTCCATCGTACTTTCTCCATGACGCTTTCAATCAGAGAGAAATAGAACGTGCTTTGCCTTGTCAGGGCTACGCGTGCGGCGCCCGACCAGCCAGCAGCACAGACAAGGGTGAATTGCACCTGCCTTCTCTTGGTGTGAACGCAAGTCTCAGTTTTTATTTTGTTTTCTTTTTTTTTTTTCTCCAGTTGCTGATTTTTAATTATGTTTACATTCTTTTCAATAGCTTGAAACTGGACAATAATTTAAATACATTAGGAGTTACAATCAGATCAATAATTCTGCAAGCCTCATTCCCTTACGAATTCAGGCTGGAAGAGGAGCAAACACCATTTCAAATGAGATTTTATATTAACCTTAAAAAAATCTAAAAACCCTGTTTGTCTCCAGTGTAGAAGCTCAGAAAGAAAGTACTTTTACTATGAAATCATAGCATATTTACATTGCTTGTAAGACCATTATAACCACATCCAAAAAATATCCCAGATGGCATAACTTCCCATAAGACGATCCAAATACTGGAAGAGTGACTTAAGACAGCCACAGTGAACAATTCCCATCAGAACTCTTTTCTTTATTATAATACCATTAGAACTGGGTGTTCTTATTGTATTTTGTGTGCAGTGTATCTTGGATGATAAGCTGATAAAACATAATTTCAGTAGAAAAATTCAACCGGATCATTTCTAAGGCTGCATGCTTTTCTTAGATTTCCATAAGGTTGCCAACACTCTCAAAGGATTTAAAAGAAAAGGAACGATCATTGTCAGGTGAAAAGAAAACAAAATTCTAAACATACTCATCATTGCAGAGTCAAAGTTCTAGGTGCCTGGTCTCTGCAGGGAAACAAGGTTTCTGTGGAGAAGGACCACAGTTTGCTGTACCCATGTTCCCATGCATTTTGACAGAATCCCAGGCTAGCAGGGGCTGGAAGGGCCCTCTGGAGCTCATCCCGTCCCACCCCTGCTGGAGCAGGCACCCCCAGAGCAGGGGCACAGGGCCGCGTCCAGGCGGGGGGTGAATGTCTCCAGGGAAGGGACCCCACAGCCTCTCTGGGCAGCCTGTGCCCCTGCTCTGGCACCCGCACAGGGAAGGGGTTTGTCCTCACGTTCAGGGGGAACTTCCCGTGTTCCAGCTTGTGCCCGTGGCCCCTTGGCCTGGCGTTGGGCACCACTGAAAAGAGTCCGGCCCATCCCCCTGACACCCACCCTTCAGGTATTTATAGGCATTGATGAGATCCCCCCTCAGCCTTCTCTTCTCCAGGCTGAACAGACCCAGGTCTCTCAGCCTTTCCTCACAAGGGAGAT
Source organism: Phalacrocorax carbo (assembly GCF_963921805.1). Lineage (NCBI taxonomy): Eukaryota > Metazoa > Chordata > Aves > Suliformes > Phalacrocoracidae > Phalacrocorax > Phalacrocorax carbo. Next base: position 4,510,383 of record NC_087516.1, on the reverse strand, counting down.
GCTCCAGCCCCTGATCACCTTGGCAGCTCTGCGCTGGCCTTGCTCCAGCAGTTCCCTGTCCTTCTTGAACTGGGGGGCCCAGACCTGGACGCAGCCCCCCAGATGTGGCCTCACTGGGGCAGAGCAGAGGGGAAGGAGAACCTCCCTCGCCCTGCTGGCCACACTCCTTTCCATGCACCCCAGGACACTGTTGGCCTTCCTGGCCCCAAGGGCCCGGTGCTGGCTCAGGGTCACCTCGCTGCCCCCCAGCACTGCCAGGTGTGCCCAAATCACAGAAACTAGGAGCAAGGAACTCTGAGGCCACAGAGATTTTCCTGACACATACTTTAAATCAGTTACTGGAAAAATTTATTACTAACTCTTGGCTGAGAGTGGGCTAAAAAAATGGGAATGAAGTCTCCACAAATCTTGTTTATTATTATTATTTTTGAGTCAGTGACTCAAATTATTCCATGTCAAAGGAGAGGCTGAGAGCGATCACAGAATAGCTGAGAGTCTAGCATGTGGGCAAGGGTTAGATTTGAATTTCCTCACCTGGGAACTTGATCCAAAACGTCGACAACTGGATTCACCTAATCAGTGCAACAACTGGGAAGGCATCATCTTCCCTTCGACTGTTTTTTAAAGGAAACCAGCTAACACAGCTTTACGTAGAAAGCTTGATCCAACATGCACTCCTAGAGCATATCTAGCTGATGGAACCCAAGGGGACACATGCAATGGTATGAAAAGCCCAGCATAGCTTTTCCTTATTTAAGCTCTAAGTTGGATTCAGATGAGATGGAAGCGATTCTGAGCATCCAGCAACAAAGCTTTTGTATGTGACCGCATGTGAACTTCAGGTATATCCAAGACAAGATGAAATAGCAGCAAGAGCAAGCTCTGGATTTTGGAACCAGGTGCCTACAAGCTGTTTAACTTCCATTTTGGTACTGAAGACATTTTACAGTTTTCTGCCAAATTACCAGTCTGTAGCTTCAGACAAATATTAACAGTGAACTATGAAAGATGGAAATAATGCTCAGTAATTGGCCGGTGGCACTAGGAGAGCAAGCAGGAAAATGATCATCTTAGGCTTGACTACCCAAGGAGATACAACTAGCAAATATATTTGAAAGTCAACACTGGTGGACAGAGGGAAAATACATGGAGGGTCAAAACAACAGTTTAAAAAGTTTGGATTAGTTATTTAACCTTAGAAAGCTGAAGTTAGGTGAAATAGATCTTCTCCAAAATAATTAAGCAGAAAGTGTTAAATAGACATAAACAAATAACCAAATCAAAAGAGTATTAATATTAAAGTTCGTAGCAGGTTGTTTAAATCTTACAAAGAACTCATAGTTCACAATTTAAAATATAATAACCATGAAAGCCAGCTGTTACTGGGGAGGAAGGATTGTCTATCTCAGTGACAGTTAACATATTTTTATCCTTGTAAAGCGATAGTATCAAACTGCTCTTATGCCACAGGTAATGCGGAGCTACAGTTAGTCATATTATTTTGCAGAAAACCCTTTTTACCTGGAAAAAGCCAACCCTGCTCTCAGCTCTCCATTTCTTTCCAAATCCATTTCAAGCTATTCTATAATCTATAGTAAATTACTTTCCGTGAAAAGTAGGTCAGCACAAGAAACACAGACATCTTGAGTCATCAGGTCTGCTTCCTTGCCACTGCAGACAGTCATGTCATAACATAATTAATAATAATCTTAATGTGATAATAACTACAGTCATAAACTTATCAAGCTTCCATCTTAGAAACAGCTCAGGCATTTAACCCCAATTAATCCTACTGGAAGTTGGAAACTCATTCTAAAGTGAACACCAGAATCTGACAGGTTTTTTTCATTAGAGACACTTTAATTCCATACTGACTGTATTTGTAGATAATTTATACCCATATCTTCTCATGCCCCATTTGTCCTTCCTTCAGTTTAAGTAAGTATTCTTCTTCCATTGTTTCCTATTGTTCCTTTTTCACTTCATGCACTTTTGGGATGAGCCATGACAGATGGCAGTACTTCAGTCTCCTCTTACTGCATAGAATATCCATTCCTATAACCATTTCAGCAGCCCTAGAAAATAATTATGTTCCTGGAATACATGTGATAAGAACTGCCGTTTTCTAGGAGGTATCAAGTGCAGCTACAAATAATACTTTACCTGATACCTTGCAGGATCCACACACCCTTTTTATTAGACAGAGAGTGTCAGACATTTTCTCACTAAGACCCACGTACCAAATTCTTTGGCACATTGCTTTGAGAAAAAAGCATGCATTTGGTTTACATTTTGTAAATTGAGAGTCTTAGTGGGGTTAGGAAGTGGTTTAAAAAATCTAGAACATTAAATGAAGAAAGCCCCTATCAGCCACATCAAGAAAAGTTCATCATAAAAAGACAACAAATAACCCAAACCAAAACAAAAAATAACGACCACCACCCACAAAAAAAACCCTCTCAAAACTGAAATCCAGGTTAATTACTGAATTCTGTTATTACTGGTAGAACTGCAGCTGGTGTGAAATTAGGACTCATAGCTGGACAACATTTCATGTGCTTAGATTTATTCTGCACGGGGATGAAAGGTTTTCTTTCTTTTAGAATCCTCTTTTTGCCTACTGCAGCCCAGGATACCATTGGCCTTCTTGGCAGTATCGCCGCAGGTCGAGGGAGGGGGTCCTTCCCCTCTACTCAGCACGGGCGAAGCCACCCCTGGAGCGCCGTGTCCTGTGGGCTCCCCATTACAGGACAGACTCGGACATACTGGAGAAAGTCCAACGAAGGGCCAAGAAGATGATGAAGGGACTGGAGCACCTCTGCTATGAGGAAAGGCTGAGAGGGCTGGGACTGCTCAGCCTTGAGAAGAGAAGGCTCAGGGGGCTCTTATGAATGTATACAAATAACCAAAGGGAGGGTGAAGAGAGGATGGAGCCAGGCCCTTTCCAGCAGTACCCAGTGACAGGACAAGGGGCCATGGGCACAAACTGAAGCACAGGAGGGTCCCTCTGAACATCAGGAAACACTTTTTGACTGTGAGGGTGACTGAGCACTGGCACAGGTTGCCTTGAGAGGTTGCAAGGTCTCCCTCCTTGCAGATATTCAAAGCCACCTGGGGACAGTCCTGGGCAACCAGCTTTGGTGGCCCTGGTTGGGCAGGATGGTTACACCAGATGACTTCCAGAGGTCCCCTCCAACCTCAACCATTCTATGACTCTGTGAATCTGATAACAGCCACACAACAAGCCCCTTGCCTGCACCAGATGATGTGTCCAAAGTTATTATTTATGTTCTGGGATCTCATCAGCTTGAGGGGGTTCAAACCTACAGCTACCGTCTCCCAACACCACTATCAAATCACTTAGCTTCCTCTGACAGGATTTAACTGGGGGACCTGCTCTGTCTATCCTTCCTTGAGGGGTAATGCAAGATTAGATTTAGTCATACTCAGTCACTTTGTCCTAACAAAGATCAGCTACAAATGGAGTCTTTTAGACCTCTTTCTCAAAAAAACCTCTTTTCCCTTAGATTTTCAAAATAAGATATCATTTAATTTTGGATATTAAATTCAGGCACTCATATAGGAGCAGTTAAAGATATCTTTACACGTATTGAACCAGAATCATGCACACATACAAGTCACCCAGTAATCTGTGTAAGGTAATTCAAGTACTACAGGCTTAACTTCTGCAAAAAGCTACCGACCGACGATCGCAAAGGTCGCCAAAATTCCGAATGATTCAGCATAACCCAAATCCTGAACATCCTGAAAAACAAAAGTCAAAAAGGCAAAAGGAAGGCACAGTCCGCTGCATGTCTCATGCCGAATCCTATTCAAATTCCTACTTCTTGTCATTAAATTCTTAAACTAGAATAAGGCCCCAAAAAACTGGAAAGGTGTTAAGTGATTCCAACATATTGAAAGTGAAAATCAACCTGAAGGGGGGGGGGGGGAAATAATCAGAAAAACAGATGAAGTGAACAAATCTACACTTTTTTTCCTATAATTTAAATATTTATATATACATGTTCAAAACCTATATACAAATACACATATCCAATCAGAATTTTTTTTATTTTCTGAATATATTTTCAGAAACCACTAGGTTGACTGCTTCCTATTTTTTACTGAAAATGAATTATTTTTATTATACCAATAGCTAGGGAAAGTGTTGATAAACAACAGAAATGTGTAAATATTTCACGATGTTCTTAGATACACATACAAAAATATATGTACATATCTATGCATGTATATCAAAGAGAAACTGAAGGATGATTACATTATATTTTTCAAAAAATAAAAAGCCTGCAAGTGTAACTGACAAAAAACAACCATGCTGTTTTCACAAATACGGCCTTTCATAGGATTTAATTTACAAACAAATATTCTGATTAAAAACCTGTATAAAAATATCAATGTGGCCATATTAAATGGAGTAACAGATTAATAATATTTACAAAAATAATGAGGCTAAATAACCAGTTTTTCCTGGTAAGACTTGCCTGTGGGAACCCCAGGCCCCTGGAAGCAGTGGGAAAGAAGGCAGGTGGGCTTACCCTCGGTTAGGGAACATTTAAATAGACTGGACGTGCCTAAGCCCATGAGCCCTGACGGAGCGCGCCCACAGATGCCAAGGGAGCTGCCCCTGTTCTCTTTCAATTATCTTTGAAACATCACGATGATTGTTTGGGGTAGTTTCCTGAAGACGAGAAGAAAGCAAATGTAATCCTTTCTTTGAGAAGGGCAAGAAAGTGGATCTGGAGAGCTACAGGCCAGTGACCCTTACCACGATCCCCGTAAGAGATGGAGCAAATACTCCTGGAAGCCATTTCCAAATTTATGATGGAAAGGAAGGTGATTGGGAACAGTCAGCATGAATTTAGGACGGGGAAGCCATGCCCAATCAATCCGATAGCCTTCTACAGTGAGATGACAAGGGGAATCACGGGATGGTGTGGGTTGCAAGGGACCTTTAAAGACCATCTAGTCCAACTCCCATGCCATGAGCAGGGACATCCTTCACTAGATCAGGCTGCTCAAAGCCCTGTGCAACCTGACCTTGAACACAAGGAGAGCAGGGAATGCTGCTTATCTTGGCTTTATTAAGACTTTTCACACTATCTCCCGGAACATATTCATAGGGAAACTGATGAAGTGTGAGCTTGCTAAGTGGATAGTGAGGTGCATTGAAAATTGGCCGAACTGCTGGTCTCACAGGGTTGTGATCAGTGGCATGAAGTCCAGCTGGAGGCAGGTCGCCCGTGGAGTATTCCATGGGTCAATACTGGAGCCAAGACTGCTTAACCTTTTCATAATGACCTAGATGATGGGACAGAGAGCAAGTTTGCCGATGATACAAAGCTGGGAGAGGGGGTTTGATACACCAGATGGTTGTGCTGCCATTCAGAGGGATCTCAATACCCCAGAGAAATGGGAAAACATAAACTTAATGAGGCTCAATAATGGGAAATGCGAAGTGCTGAGACTGTGCAGGAGCAACCCCAGGCATCAGCACATGCTGAGGACCAAACAAGCTGGAAGGCAGCTCTGCGGACGAGGCCCCGAGGATCCTGGTGGATAACATGAACATGAACCAGCAATGCACCCTTACGGCAAAGGTCAACAGCATCCTGGGCTGCAGAAGGAACGGTGTTGCCAGCAAGGTCAAGAAGGTGATCCTCCCCTCTCCAGAACAGGTGAGACCACACCTGGAGTGCTGTGTCCAGTTCCGGGTTCCCCAGTACAAGACAGATATGGGCGTACATAAAAACCAGGGCTTTAATCCTTTTCTCATGGATGCTGACTTGTTAGTAGAACAAACAAAACCAAACCCTTCAGGATGCAAAGATCTGCAATTTTATCCCCTTTGGACTTGTCTAGAAACTCACCAAATAGAGTAGGACCTCTTGCTGTCCACTCCCGTATACTTGTCAACTGCCAAGTTTCTGATTCAGGAATAATGGACTAAATCTGGTCTTTGATGGTTCTTTTTTCACTCTCTATAGTCCTCCTACCTTAATAATCATAATGATTATTCACCCTGTATCTTAAAATACTTCTTTTACAGTACTTACTTTAAAATCCATTCTCCATAACTGAAAATAGTTCATTTCAGTAGTAACCTCTATTTGATATTGTATAATCATTGGTTAAAATTTGGGAAGTAATTTGCAGAGTATTTTCATACTGAAGAATTCTGTATACTTACTAAATAGAAATATGCATTAAAAATGCTATTCCCAAAGCTTCACATGAATGGCTGTTAAATCTTCATCTCCCCTTCCCTAATACTTTTGTTCTAAATCTTCACTACTATGTCCCCTAAACTCATTTTCCCTTTCACTTGCAGTGGGATTTCATTCTCTGTCTGTGGAAGAATGACCACTGTTCTCATCGTATTAATAGATTTCAAGGCCAGGAAAGGCCATATATGATCTAGGCTGATCTTTTCCCATTACATTTCAGCTACTAGAGCTGTGTCTCTCTGGAATTGATTATACAGACAATCTAGTTCACTTAAATATGACTCACTTTACATTTGACATTTAGATTAAGTGATGGAAGATGAATCAGTATGTATTTTAAAGCACAATGGATATCCCTAAAGCCAGTACATATTTCACATTCAATATTCTCATTTAGATCCAATAGCACACCATCTCATCCACTTCATAGACTGTAAAAATGTGTAATTTTAATTAACCCAACTACTTCTTTCCTAAGAGATAGTAAAATACCAAGAATACAGAACTCTAAGATATTTAGCCACATATCTGTGACAATCTAAAACAATTATTTCACAAATGTAACATTTTAGAAAGAACTTTTCTATTTAATAGATTAATAGTGCATTTGAAACATCACTGATTCATTTCAGTACAATAAAACATTAATTAAATTTCTTTTCAAAAGTAAATGGTTTCGGTTGTGAGAATACATTATCATTTCTAATCCCTGTCTATCTGAAGCTCTCAGCTACTCTGCAGTTTAACATCCTTCAGGAAAAAACTAAACAACTAATTAGCCTTCACTGAACTGGAGAGTTCATGAACGTCAACGTGAACACTTTGTGGCTGGTGCTAGGGACCATGAAACACACTGGACCTCTTAAGATATCAATAAACACAGAAGCAAATTTAAGAATTCAAACTCAACTGAATTATAATGTGGCCTTATTTGTACCCTGGCAAAAGTCATGCAGCTCAACTTCAGTGTTCTACGGAAGGCAAGGAAAATGTCTATTTTTATCTCAAAGTAGCATCTGTGTTGGCAAATTGACTCTCTCCTCGCTTTGTTCCGGTGCCCTGAGAAACCTGATTGTCCGAGGCTATTTTGTTCTCACACTGCAGCCGGGAGGGAACCCAGTAATGTCTCTCCCAAGGAAACCTGGGTGTGCTTGTCTGGGTAGTTCAGATACTGAAAGTGGCAGGGCTGTCTTTCAACAATCCGTACAAAGCAGAACAGATTTCTGCCACGCAGCAAGACACCGGGGTGCGTGATTCAGCACTGCAGGAAGTGAGTAGTTTTTCCATAACTTCTATGTTTATTCTAAAAATTTGAGATTTCTAATGAAATATAAGAAGTGTTTCCTTCTTTACCAGGTAGCTGCAAAACTGAGACAAGAAGCACAGTCAAAACGAGTAGAATATTTCACCACGTAAACAAGACAAAACTGTTCACATAACTACAGTGGCAACTGCTAGGCAAAGCTGCCATCTTTTTGGTGAACGGTGCATATTAAATTAATTAAAATAATTTTTGTAAAACAGGACTAAAATGAATGTAACTGACAAAGAAAAATTTCTATGAGTCCTGGCAATTAAAGCCTTGAATTTGATCATTTGATGGGTTTCTGCATAACAATTTATGAATTGTAAAGAGAATTATGATTAATAAATTTGAGTGAAATGTTACCAGGTATAGAAAGGAACAGCATCTGAAAAGCGCACCCAGCTTTCTAACAGGCATAGAAAGGAAATTTAAGAAAATTACTGTGGCATTCTCCATTAGGCATCCATCACTCTGGATATTACTTTCATTCTGGGGCTCGAAGAGGCTTACAAATACTGTATAGCCAAGCAAGTTAGTGGGTAGATTATATCTATGCCCCAGGCACTGTGAACTAAGTTCAAAAACATAAATCAGCTACATCATCCACTATTATCACATAAAAAGAGTTGCCCAATGAAAAGTTTAGTTGAAATTGATAATTTTTTGAGATAAGCTTCAGTTTCAAAAGGTTGATACTTTCCAGCAAGCCATATTTTCTTAACAAAATTTATCAAAAATTCCCAACGAGCTCTGAGAACGGAAGGAGCAGCAAGTTACTAATGTCAGCTGACGGGGAGCACTGTGAGGAGGTGGGTAGGTTTGATGATGAGATTGATCAGCCTAGTGCATTGACCAGCTCACTAGATGTTTTAAGGGGTCAGTTTTGTATCCCTGGTAATTTATGCTTTTCCTTATACTTAGTTCCTATCTGAGAATGACTTGACAGAAGCAGTAAGAGAAGCAGGGAGCACTTGGCTCTGAACGGAGCACGTTTCCAAGCACACAGTAGCCTAGGGATTAATATAGCAAGAGGTGTTGCTGCCTGCCAATTGCCCAGCTTTCTGATGAGCCTGAGATACAGGAAATGGGCAGATTATGAAAATGATAGAGGCATACAGCATTTTCTTAACATCATTATTAAAAATCTGGGGAACAAGCATGCCTAAAAGTGGAAAAAAAAAAAAAAAAGCCTTTCTGCAACACCCCGGCTGGGATTAAGAGAACAGGCATGCTAACGTTGGACAATTTCGGGTTTTGTGGTCAAGAAAAATAACAGGGAAAATTTAAATACAAAAATTGAAAAAGACACTCCAGTATGAAGCAGCATGAGAAAGGAGAAGAGCAGACCAATGAAAGCCACCAGGACAGGGAAAGTCTATGGCATAGGCTTACAATAAGAAAAGATAAGAGAAAGAACACAACAAAGAATACAAAAAGAGAGCACTTGCAGGTTTACATAGAGCAAGAGCTAGAAGGCACAATAGCACTTTTAAAAAATCAAGTTATTTCATTTCTACTATCTGTTCACATAATCTGCACACATTATTTATGGTAACCTATATTTGGGACCCAATGCAGTTATTTTTACACTATAAAAGAACTTGTCAAGGATCTCTGAAATCATAACCAAAGCATCAATCTACAAGAAAACTAAACCTGTCTTTCCAAAATTAGAAATTACATTTAAAAAATAATTCTCACAGACTATAATGATCTTTCACCTAAACTTGACTTGGAAGCATTTTAATATGCTCACACTTGATTGCTCCTTTCAATGGGAATTCTGTACCATACAGGTGTTAATACAACGTAGCCCCACATATATACATCATGAATGAGTATTCCCAAACTGGAGGAGCTTCTGTGCAGAGAGATAAAGAGATACCTGACCTTCATACTGTGAAATTACACTCTGGTGCAGGGATCAAAACACAAAGCTGATCTAGGGACCACCACCAACACATAGAAAGACCAACAGAATCATAGAATCATGGCATGGTTTGGGTTGGGAGGGAGCTTTCGAGGCCATCCAGCCCAACCCCCTGCAGTGAGCAGGGACACCCCCAACCAGATCAGGTTGCTCAGAGCCCCGTCCAGCCTGGCCTTGGGTGTTCCCAGGGATGGGGCATCGATCACCTCTCGGGGCAACCTGGGCCAGGGTTTCACCATCCTCATCATAAAACATTTCATCCTTAAATCCAGTCTAAATCAGTATGTTTTGTATAATAAAAAGTTAATAAACAATACATGATGATTGTTAGATTTTCACCGAGAACAGAAAGAAACCAATCATCAGTGAGAGCTGCAGCGCAGGTGTCACAGCGGAAGCATATTAAGAAACACGAGAGGTGTAAAAGCTGTGCTTAACTACCAGGAAATGCATCTATTCAATGCGTTTGTCAGCAGATCTATTAGTCCATACAGATTTCTGTGCTAGCTTAGCTAGAGGATCTCTGCTCCTTAAACTAGCACGTATAGAACTAATCAAGTATTTCACAGAATTTAAAAACAAACAAACAAACAAAACCAATCACACATCTTTGGTTTTGACTGAGGCAAAGGCAGAAAAAGGGGATTGGATTAGTCAGGAAATTCATAGCTAAAGTGCAGAACAAAAAGGGAAATGGGAAAAGGAAAGTGGAAATAAAGACAAATGAAGAAAGAAGATAAAAAAATTTGTCCTACCATGGAACCTTAAGGTACCCTTTGGATAGAAAATCACTTTGGCCCATTTTTAGCTCTAAGTACCGTGTATGATCCTTGCACTCAGCCAGATCAAGTTGTATGCAGGAACACGGGACTGGAAGCGTGCCTAGATCATCATGTCTACCCACTTGCTTCCACCTGCGATCACAGAATACAGTCTTCCAGAATTCATCATAAACAGCCAGATTTATTCTACTACTCCCTCACCACCTTCTGCCTCTGTTATTGCTATGTCTGGGTTATTCCAGAACCTCATTCCTCTGACTTTGAAACTTTCTTTTAATTTCCTAGTATATAGTACTCATGAGGAATTTATACTGTTTTTTGTTTGTTTGTCTCAATCTTATACTATAAATTCAACACAATCTCTGCCATGCCCACGTACCTATAAAGGACAGTCCTAATGCTCAAACAGCAATTTTTCCTATTAGCTCTACAGACTCAGAACAAATAGAAAGAGGGCTTTTCTGCACGGAAAGTGTCCTCAGATGTAGAAGCAATAGGGAAGGAGCACAATACAAGACAAATGAGGGGAGAAAACGGAAACTGCTTCAGCCAGTTGGAAATACAGGAAGATTAACTGAATGGTAGCTTAATTCAGGCACGTGTTTGTGGACAACCATACCTAGCAAGTTAGCCATAAAATAATGGCAAGATCAAAGTAATAAAATTAAGAGTGATTTAAAACAAGAAGGCCCAGAAGAAACAGATGAAAGGAAAATAGGGTTGACATATTTTTGTGACAAAAAGTAACATATGTTTCGTCAAATAGTGTAGAGATCACACAATAACATAAACAGAGCGTTACAAACAGATTTATCTGCAATTAAAACACATGACAAAAAGCCAAGCCTAGCTGAGAGTCAAATTTTAACAATTATGCATGAATGAGATCTGCAAATATCACAAATCAAATCAATGGGGAGTCTAGACTTTTATTTTTACTAGTTATAAAAATAATTCTAAATTGCGTAGGCACTATAGAACAGTCTCCTTTTCCCGTTCTCCTACATAAACAGCAGCCATAGGATCTTGCAGACCAGAAGTTTAAAAAGTATTTGTCTCTGATAAAGGGACTAAACCCAAGAGAAAATGCGATAGCTGGCAATCAGAATACTATAATTTGACACTTCTCAGCGGAAAGCAGCGCATGTTATTTGATTAGAATATTTATGTATTCCCTCACTGTATAATGTATTACTCAGAATACTGGCCTTTGTAATATGTGAAAAGCGTACTCCAGGCGTGTTCAAAATGGCAAATGGAAAGGCAATAAATTAAAGCCTTTCACACATTGACTAAGCACATTTTAGGATTCAGACATGAAGGAGCATATTTCAGATTTCATGCTGTCATTTTTATTGCTTCTCTCATTGACTACCACTTTATGAAACCATATCCAAAATTAAAGCCTCATCTGTATGGGAGAACGATGTTCCTTCACAACTGCTTTTACAGTTGGGTGACCGCCATGGAAAATATAAGTCAAAAATAAAGAACACAGAAGGAAACGTACTTCAGGCGAGGAGGAGGACGGAGGAGGGGGCAAGGAAGACTCCCAGATAAAGTTTAATCCTCCAAGCACTGCTTATATCTTTCTCATTAAATGTGAATGGGTAAGTAGCAGAAATAATCCCGGTAACACGGATCAGAACCCAAGGTTCCCACTTTTTAGGTGAATTAGAGCAATATTTACAACTACATTCTGAACAAAGAAAACCTGGGGTTTTTCAAATTGAACATATATTTCACCACCTTGTTTACCACACTTCCTCAACAGAACAAAATTTTTTTGTATAAGTTTGTCAGTAACTTTTTTCTGTGTCGTAATTACTAAATCACTCCTGAAATTTTCCAGTTACAGCTTTTGAAGGACTGGAAATGACCCTGTTTCCCTCGTTCAGCCCGGGAAGGGAGCAGGACTGGAGGGGCGAAGGCAACAGGGCAGGACAATGGTGGCAGCGCAGAAGGAAGCCTGTCTTTCCCTTTGGGTGAAGGATGGCTTCGTAACACATCCCACATTGTCCACCAGCTCTTCAATCAAAGCAATGCAGCTGAAGCAGAATGACAAGGCCATCTTGACTTTCTCCCTTGGACGGACCACTGCCCGGACAACGTTTCTGCACTGCTGCAGAGTACCCTCCCAGCCGGTTCCCCGAACTCTACCCATTGCTGTATTAGACAGTTGGTGAAACCCTGATTATCTTTGCTCTGTTAAAAACTTCCACCACTGGTGATGGAAGGTTTAGAGGGCACCTACACATGGTCATCTGAGGTCCCTCCATTGCCAGGCTGAAAGGAATCTCCTTCTATACACTTTCAATCTAATTGAGGCTGTAAAATAACTGATTTTCCAGTTCAAACCATGAATCAAACTTTTCCTCTTTTTCTTTTTTTCTTTTAATGTTGGGTTGAACAAAAAGAAATTCAGTTCAGAATTTCTGCCCAATGAATCAATAGTGATTTCAAGCACACAGCTGTGGTCTAGATGATGTTTCACTAGCACACAGATTAGAACAGCTTCAAAAGGAGAGGCCGAGATGCTCATCCCGCAGTGCTCTATAGCTTTATGGTAACGGCGTTCTTCTGAGGGGTCAGGGACTTCAATTCAAATCCCTATACCGCATTACGTACAAAGAGGACTTAAATACAGATTTCACGCATGCGGGAAAAATCTTCTTGCAGAATATTGTTCATGGTTATCTCAAAACTCAATTGAAATGGCTGTGCATTTAATACTGCTGGGGATTACTGACTGTGGACTAAGCCTACCCAGTGTTGGAATTACTGCTTGAAGACAGAACAGGGCAAGGGAATTGCCTCAGGTGCCTCTTCCAATTTGCAAAACTCTACTTTTTTTTTTTCTTTTTATATTTTCAATCCTAGAAAACTATTTCCCAAATATGACCTGAATTCGGAAATTTCATGGATACCAACACTACACTGTGACGGGTGGTGAAGTAAAATATTTACTGAAAAAATATGCCCTACTTATAATCCTTTGATAGGTTGTTTTGCTTCTAAACTGTGGTGCATCTCTGCAATCCTTTCTCAAATAAAACCTTTCTTAACAGAAATATTGCTTCTAAATGAACAAGTGGTAATTTTAGGTTCTGATTTTAGAATTCAAGTCAAATAGTTCTGGAAGAAACACTATTCCTACAACTTTCAATTTGTGAGTGTAATTTAATTTTTGACAACTGTCAGAAGTTGACATTCTAATGCAATTTCATTCTTCCCTGCTATAGAGTCACGAGAGTAATAAAATCTTCAAGAAAGACAATATAAGTAAATATAGTATGAAAAAGGAAGAATCACCTACTATATTAATTTATATTATTTTTCAAACATATATCACTTTGCTTTTGTAAAACCTGTCTCAAACTGTCATATTTGGGCGATATATCAAATGCCAACCACCCTTTATAACAAACATTTCTCAGAGATGTAAGCTGCTTTCAAAATTGAAATTAAAATTAGTTTAAACAACATGTTGAAAAGCGAAATGAATACGAGAAGCTCCAGCCAAGGCTGTAACAGAAACAGATCTTCAGAAAACGGTGCAGAGAATAACTACAGGCTCTCAGTCCTCAGCTGGGTTTACCAAGAACCAGCATCGTCATCAGTTCAAGATCTCCCCAGCTGCCTGAACTATTAAGGACGTGTACAGAGGAGCACCTGTATGCATTTCATTTCTCTCTGTTTTCAGCTTCCTGCGGAAGGACACAGAACTCACTATGGGATGCAGGGTAAGAACACTTTAGGACTGCACCAGACTTGTAATGGGATGTTTAGGGGAGGAACCGAAGGTGGGGAAAACGAAGGATAGAGATGATCTGGGGAGGAACAAGCATGGGAAAATGGAGGGATAAAAGGATAAAAGGGGTAGTCGTGTGTAAACAAACTGCCGGTCAATACACTTGTCTGGCTATGCCTTTGGCCAGATTTTCTGATTTCCAGTTGCTGGAGGGACCACAGCGTCTGGAGGCTGACTGAGACAACCGCTTCCATGTGTTTGTGTCTGTGTGTGTCCTTGGGAGTGGGACGACAGGGGAGATCAGGATCCAGGGGCCAGCTCTGGGCCACAGTGAGAGGCTAAACCCAGCTGCTGAAGGGTTGTATATACAAATGTGTATACAAATATAGGTACTTCCCACTAACAAATGTGTATACAAATATAGGTACTTCCCACTAATGGACCTTCAATCCTCATCGGCCAGAGAGGGGAAGAGGATAAGACTCTTGGGTTTGTTTCATAGAATCATGGCATGGTTTGGGTTGGGAGGGAGCTTTCAAGGCCACCCAGCCCAACCCCCTGCAGTGAGCAGGGACACCCCCAACCAGATCAGGTCGCTCAGAGCCCCGTCCAGCCTGGCCTTGGGTGTTCCCAGGGATGGGGCATCGACCACCTCTCGGGGCAACCTGGGCCAGGGTTTCATAGAATCACAGAACAGTGAGTGCTGAGTGTCTGATGTGTGTGGTCAGCCTGGTATCTATGTATCCGTGAGCTGCATATGCGTGTTTGTGTGCATGCGCCTACTGAGAATATAAGTTCAGCCTCGCCATGGGGCCATGGAGCTGCAGCAGCCTCGCTACTGGATTGCGGAACCCCTGACACTACTTATCTGTGTAATAACTCTGAGGTTCTGTACAATGTCTGCTCTTTCATCAGAAGTGTTTTAAATCATTTTAGAAAAAGAATTGTACTGTCTTTCAGAAGCTAACCTCTCTGAGAGCTGAAAGATAATTAATGGATTTGAAAGGGTCTGAAAGAGCCAGCATTAG
Source organism: Phalacrocorax carbo (assembly GCF_963921805.1). Classification (NCBI taxonomy): domain Eukaryota; kingdom Metazoa; phylum Chordata; class Aves; order Suliformes; family Phalacrocoracidae; genus Phalacrocorax; species Phalacrocorax carbo. The sequence goes on along the minus strand of NC_087516.1, from coordinate 4,495,338 downwards.
AGTAATTGCACAGAATGACATTTAGCAGGCCGCAGTTCTTAGGACGAGCACTGCAAACATGAATAACAATTGAAGTCGCTTCCAAAAGTAACGAGCAATTCAAAATAGATTATGAATATTTTTGAATAAGAAGATAGAGTTTTCAGCCCATATCTTCAGGGACTTGCTGAATATAAGACTTTAAATCTTCATGCTCAAAGCTTCCTGTTGGGCAGGGGTGAGCCATCAGAGAGTGGAAAAAAGCCAGCTGCCAAAGGCAGAGATGCCACTGACAGAACAGAGAATATGCTTATTGTACACACAGGTTCTTTCAGAAGTGTAGACTACAAGTCATTCTCCCATTAAGCAGGACAGACCACAAGCCTTTCCAAAATGGATAGGAAGTCTAGTTTGTCTAAAATAACTGCTTTTCAGTAACTTCTTTCTACACTCACCTATTTTCCTTTATCTGGAAATAGTGGTCACTAACAACTATGGAAAAAAAAAAAAAAGAAGTTCTCATACACTAAAGACAAGATAATTTTTTTCCTAAAAAGTATTTCTCTAGCCCCTAACCCAGGTAAGAAACAATAGCTCAGGTTATGTAGACAAACTCTAAGTGATAAAATATTAGTAACAGGAGGGTTGTTTGTTTTGTTTTGTTTTTAAGAATCCATTATTCCTCCTCCATACTTGCCAGATTCAAACCCAATATCCTACAATTCATTCATTCAACTCCGACTTTGGGACTAACAATTGGCCAGAAAGACTCAGAAAAATGCCCAAGAAGCCCCAGAGTAATTAGTGCTCAGTTGTTACAGTAAGAGGTACCTTCAACTGCAGATCAACACTTCATTTTGAATTCTGTCACTGAGATTCAGAGTTGAAAATGGATGCAGAAATCAGACAATACTTCATCATTTGCTTTCTCTATAAAAAGAATTTCCTCCTCTCCCACATCAAGTGACAGTTATATTGTGACAAGTCTTTTAATGGCTTCTACAGAAACACCCTTATGAAGTAATTCCACTTCCATATATTTTATAAACTAGGAAAAATGCGGAGAAACTAGCAGAGAGACAGAGCAAGCCTACATCTATTAGCTGAATTCTTATTAACCAAATGAACCAGTGTAATGTATTCAGCTAAGGGGTTTTTTTTCTATTTCGAATGTCATTTTAAGTGTTAAACCCAAACTATTCCAGGAAAGCTTTTAAATACTAAGGGGTACAAAGATTTTTGGTTGGTTGGTTGGTGTTTGTTTTTTTTTTCTTTAGTTTTGGGTTGGGTTTTTTTCCTTTGAAAAAGAAGGGACAGAATGGATAAAAACAAGTACGTGAGAAGGATGGGCTAACGGAACAGTGTGAGGCAGGTATCCAGGGCCAGAGAAGGATTCGGAGAGGAGTGTAATCTACTGGTAGGGAAAGCGAGGACAACAAACAAGGCACATTAAGTGTATAAAGTAAAGGCAAATAAAAAGAGATGGAGAAAAAGACATTTGATTTTTTTTTTCTACTTTGCATTACAAAACCATGGCTGAACATGAGAGACAAGGAGGAGGACCTTACATGAATACAGAACCAGGGTATGAGAAAGAAAGAGAAGTAAGAAGGGTTAACAGGGAACAGGAGCTATAAAGAGACCATGAGATAGGGGAAATTTCAGGCCCTGAATTGCAAGGAGACAAAATAAATGTATGACCACACGAGGGCAGCAAAGAAAAGGAGAGGGAAATAGGAGGAGTATAAGCGCAGCCCAGACTGTGGGTAACTGAGGTGGCTGCTAGGAGTTCCCTTTAATGCAGTTAAAAAAGAAAATTTATTGGATTAAGGGGCGGAAAACAAAAATCTGAAGTGAGTGGAGAAGTTTTAAGGACGGCAAAAACTGAGCAGGGATTTTCTGCTTCAATCGGGAAACTCAACGCCTCCTGGCAGCCAGTCTTAAAGACTTGGGATAACACGGCACTGCAAGGACTGGGCCTTAGGAAGGAACTGTTGGTCTAACACGGTCTAACTGAAAGAAAGTTGTACAGTCAGGAAAGGTCTGCTGAAGCACAACTTGCCAGCCGAACCGGATCACTGTGTTGAGACTCAAAGAATGCTGTGCTTTTGGCTAAGGGTTCGGCAGTCTCTGGGAACACAAAACAGACAGCTCCAAGTGACGGCGTATGTAACGTTACAAATCGCAAGACAGACTCTGTCTCTCCGTGTTATACTGCTGTCACTGAAGTCAGAAGAGATTAAATGAGCTTAAATAACATAATAATTTATTATGAAAATAACCGCATCTTGTGTATGTTCTGTGGTTTTGGAGTTTGCTCCCACCACCATACGCAGATTCCCTAACTTTCTCCCCAGGTAACTGAAGCAGGATGGTAAGGAAGATGGCCTTTCACAGGCCTTAGATTAAAAATCTTCATTTTTAAAGTTTTAAAAACTAGGTAGTTAAAAGCATTAAATTAAATCATTAAAAACATTAATTTTTAGTATATTCGATCAAAGAGACAAAAAGCTACCAAGAAAGTTAAACTCGTTTTTGTGTGCCAGATATTGATACACACTTTCATGCTTACTGACAGTCATGGAGTACATGGATGTCCTCCTATTCTTTTTATGCAACTTGCATAAATCTGCATGAACGAAAATTTAAGTCTACCTCAAGTTTACACTGTCCTCAAACACAAAAAATACCATCAGCTATTTTCTGATCCTTTATTCAAGTATAAATTTCAGATCGTGGTGTGCAGTTGTATCTACCCTGCCTGAAAAGCTAAAACTTAAAACACAACAACCAACTGCCAGACTAAATCATGTTTATAACGGAAGCTTTGGCTATATGTCAGGAAACTTTTAGGAGAATTATATTAAAATCAGGCAGTCACTAGCACATACTTATAAGATAAATGTTGCCGAAGTCATATAATAGATAGAACAAATTCACATTAAAAAAAAATAAATCTATGTCCTTATCTTGCTTTCCTCGGCACACCAGGCTGCTTCTTAATAAATTTAATCAGGTCTGAGCCCAATGGACCAGCAGTTCCTTGTAGGTTTTTGTGTGAATCACAACCTAAATCTCTCCTCCACAGGGAATTTCCCTCTTCTCTAATGATCAATAAAAGAGCAGTTGCATTCAGACACCTGTGCTATGAGAACACATCCCTCTGCTCCCCTCCCCAGGCTGTATTTCTTATTTCTGTGAGTTCTCCACTTTGCTGCACTTCTTGGGCTTTGTAGTTTTCTTAGGGTTACTGTGACCGAAAAAATACACAAAAATCTCACTCCTCCCAAAACCTCAGTATGCAGGAGGCTGATTGTTTTCCCTCACCTCTAATGTAAGACGACATGAATGACAAATATCAGCATTTCCCAGGTCTCATCTGTCCCCAACCTGGGAGATCTTTTACACAGTTCTGACAACATGGGAATAAATACCCATACCCAAACAGTAAAGTATTCCGTGGCACAGCAGTTGGATAATTTCACTTAGACAGTTTTGAATGAAAGCTTATTTCCACTATCTTGGTTTTTTTTTAAGACCTATGAGGCCAAAGTATTCCTATTATGGAATTATTATGTGATACATACATACACTCAGAGCTACATAGTTATGAGCTTTATGCATAAAATATTTACTCCTTTTCATAAAATTATGTGAAATAAAAAATAACCCACATTAAAAAAAAATATATCTATCCTCTTGCTCTTGGGTTCATTTTTTTTAGAACTCAACTTTGTAAATCAAAACTGTCGCTCATCAGAGTTCCATACAGCTCTCCAAATATATTTCACCCTTCCACAATATTAAAGTAACATGCACCTTAAAGCTGTATATTCTTTGCATTCATGTTCATTCCAAAGTATTTTGCAAAGGATACAGTACATTCATTTCATACCTATCAATGGAAAGCAACTCCCTCTGGGATGAATGGCAACAACCGTCTATAGCAGCATATAACAGTATACAGTGATACAGGGCAGCAACTGAGGAGCACACCAGAGCCAGCTGTAACTGTAGGAGATGTTTTTAGGTTGACGGTGTAATTATCCAAGCTGGAATTTCGCCAGAAAATCAACTAGCAATACTCTGGCAAAGCAGGGCCTCAGTTCATTAATCCAGCTCTTTATGGCACTGAGCTAAACATATCATTTCACATTTCAGCAAGGCTGGTCTAGTTTACGTGGCTCGTGTGTGCTAATAACGGTGTTTGGTGTCTCCTGCTCCCCTCATTATGGATTCCTCTTGTACAGACCCAAAAAAGCTGCTCCATTTTCCTGCAGACTTTTTCTAGCCTGTGGTGTTGGCAGAAGAAGAACGCCTGCATTATTCTGCATAATACTGTTTAAGGTCCTTTTCCCTCTCTGCTTCCTGCAACACTGTTGGGTTTGGGGTTTTTTTTAAATATAGATTATATAAAAAGAATAAAAGGTTTATCATGAATTAAAGTCAGAAATTCAATCAAGAAAACCAAAACTCTCCACAGCAAATCCTCTCATATGCCTCTAGCAATACAAAGCAACAAAGAAATCACTGTTAACTAACACAAAGCTCTAATGATAAAGAAAGATAATAAGAAGCTCTGATACCATGCTAATGAATGTGGTGTATTTCCCTAGATCAGAGAGCGTGTAACAGGCTGATGCCTCTAACTCAGGAGAAGGCTCCTTAGGAGAAGCTACCAAACCAGAGGCAGCATCGCAGCCCCAGAGGGAGAGCGCTATCACTTCGGAGGGGACAAGGGCACTCGCGTCAGCACTGAAGATGCTGTAGTGGAATTTGACATAACATAAAAAGTTTGATGATCAGAGGACTGGGAAGCTGCCGTACGGGACAGGCTGGGAGAACTGGGTTTGTTCAGCCTTGAGAAAAGGAGGCTCAGAGGGGATCTCATCCCCATGTACCAGTACTTAAGGGGCAGCTACAAGGAAGATGGAGACTCCCTTTTTACACGGAGTCCCACGGAGAGGACAAGGGGGATGGACACAAGTTGCTCTTGGGGAGATTCCGATTGGACACGAGAGGGACATTTTTCACAGTGAGGACAGTCACCATTGGAATAATCTCCCCAGGGAAGGGGTTGACTCAGCCACGTTGGGCACCTTTGAGAGTCGTCTGGACCGGGAGCTGGGCCATCTTGTCTAGACTGGGCTCTTCCTTGAAAGGTTGGACTAGGTGATCCCTGAGGTCCCTTCCCATCTGGGATTCTGTGAAAATAAGCCATGTAAGCATGGGAAACTGAAGTAGTTGACAAATGAAACTGCATGCCAGAACAAGAAGGCATCAGCATCAAAATTCTAACAAAAAAAAGAACCAACCAAACAAAAAAAACCCAAAATAAACAAACAAACAAAAAAAACCCAAACCAAACCACACGAACACACACCCCCCAGAATACTGGCACAGCACTGTACAGAGAGTATACAGAACATACTAGACTTATTACGATGTACTGGCAATTTTATATTAAAAAAAAAAAACAACACACAGGAACAGGAAAACAGTGAAACCAAATGTATATACAGTGGGTAGGAGGAAGAAATAGCCTTGGGACAGAACAGACTGGAAGATTCACAGCCAAGTGTTTATGTATACAGGATTTTAACCCTGCCTGCTCCTACGATCGTTTGAGTCCACTCTTCCCAAACTGAGTAAACCAACACCCATGTGCCGGGGGCCTAACTCACTTTATACCTCAGTCCTTTAGACTCCTTTCAAAAGCTCAGCTGGAGATCCACCAGTCTTGTTCTAAAACTCAGGACCAATAATACTGGCAGATGGTATCTTTAGATCATAGGATTTACAATGGAAAATACCTGAAAGGCACTTAATTCTGCTGCAGTAAAGGCAATTACAACCAAAGTCAATGAAAGGGAAAAGTTTTGTTAAGAGCATATATTGAAAACATATTTTTCCCCCACCACACACGTAAATTTGAAAGCATCTGACATACATTTTATCTTTTGAAGGAAAATTGTCAGACAATACCATGATATCATGGATATCCATGATATTTCTAAAAAACCAATGCCTTATTTGAAAGCGGTTTTCTTATAATACCAATTTAAACTTCAAGTATTATATCATGCATAACCAGGATTATTTCTGCCAGTAAAGAAAATGTTGTTACCCCACATGTGAGTCCCATGCCCAACGCGGCAATATTTTGTAACACTGCGTATCTTGAAGCTTGCAGTTCGACCTAGGCAGTGTGCAAAGTAATGTTGATAACTATCTTTTTATCACCAAAACCCAGAAAAAATCCTGGCTTCAATATTGCTGTTATCTGTATATTTTCAGACTTCGATAACCTTTGCAGGTATCTCAATATATACTTGAAACCACAAGTAATTCTACACTGCTGTACTATTGGATTGATAATTTTCAGATTGCTCAGAAAGGTATGCACCGTAACTCTCATTGTACCTTTGCATCCACAGGCTTAAAACCATTGCTCAGACTTAGCAAAGTGAAAAATCATGTTATTTTGTTACACAGCAGAATAAAAAGCAAGTTGAACATCAAACAACAAGCTTTGACATGGCACAGAATGGCCGCTAAGTAGTATTTTAATTTCCTATTTCGTGATAGAGCAGCCAAAAGGAAAAGAAAAACAACAAGAAACCCACATTTTTTTACCAAAGTTAGAACATTCCTTACACATATTGCCATTCACAAAGGTAGAATCACAGAATCATTAAGGTTGGAAAAGACCTCTAGCATCACCAAGTCCAACCACCAGACCAACACCCCCAGGGCTCCTAAACCATGGCCCGAAGTGCCACGTCTGCACGTCTTTTAAATACCTCCGGGGATGGCAACTCCCCCACCTCTCTGGGCAGCCTTATTGACCTTAGGTATAGCTATTTTAAGACTTACATGCCATATTACAGATATACAGTAATATAGCACATAGTTTTCATTACATTGTCAGAGCAGCTGATACACTTGGTTTGGAAGAAATCTTTAAAAGCATCAAATAAAACAGGTACCCAGTTAAGCATCTTGTTCCACGTACCTTGTTTGCGTACATCCTCCACAGCAGCAACCAATTCCTCCTTGAGATCCTGGCTCTCTTTAGCAATTTGATCTCCTTTTTCTAAAAAGTTTTGAGTGGCCTGTTCTACCGAAGCAGCCAACACATGAGCCTTCTTAGAACGCCCTTTCTTCTTGCCAGATGGTCCTTTATTGCTTGTGTTAACAAGCGTTGTTACCTTTGGGAAAGAAAAGTTTTTGTCAGTTTGAAGGATTTTTCAACTATTAATAGCGCAATAGATGGCCCCCTAATTCAATACCCCCACTATTTTCTTTACCTTTGAAATGATGTAATGGTCACACGTATTGAATAAATAAAACGTAAAATTTAAAATCCAAAGCATAGTAGTGCACACCTCAAAAAAGCTTTTTCCTTTTAAACTCTATTTAGTCTGGGCTAAGCAAATCACAGTCAAGCAGTGAAGGAGAAAAAGCTAAGAAACAGGTATGGTAGGGCATTGTGCTAAAGCACCATTTTTGTCATTGTTTTTCATTTTAAAAAAATGAATAAGCCGATAAAATGAAAATCTACAACATACGGGTCAGAAACCATTCAAAAAGCAACCATCCCTTGAGATAAGTACCGTCAGTTACGTTCAAGTGGTGACAAAAACATTGCAGATGTTTTCCAGACATTAGGGAACTAATAGCTCCTGCTGCAGAGATTACACAGGTTAAAACTATTCATTCTAGTATTGCTCCAGTATATTTGTAATATATTGGCGTAAGGCAACAGCAGACGGTGAAATGATCCCACTCCCTCCCCAGTATTTAAACAGAAAATCTGCTTCCATCATTTGTAGAAACTCCTAAAGGAACTCTTTATTGAGCTGATCAGAATCTTCAGCTGCAAAGCTTAACAACACAGCACAGTCCCTTCCACAGCTTTTTGCTGGACCAAAAAGATCTTACACCACTCCAGGAGCAAAAGCCTGCCTGTCTGTAAAGCAGGAATACTGAATCGGATGTCATCAGGTGTTAAATGCATGAAAAAACAGCAATGGACCCATAATGCTCAGGGATGCAATGCACCCTAACTGGGCAGGTGAAGTGACATATCGGTGTGCTAACCCAGCAAGTTACCGTGAGAAAATAAAAACCTTTCCAGTAAAGACAGTGCACCACAGAGCAAAAGATTTCAAAGCGAAGTATAAAAATTCACTGTCATCCCATCCCTATGACAAGAACCACGACGAGGTGTTCGGTACCGTTGTGACCCAAGAGCCTCGTGACGTGCTGTTTGCGCTACGTTTTACTCCTCTTTGAGTTAGTGGTTTGTGTTTATTCTTTTTTCTTTCAAATCACATTTAAAAACTACAGACTATGGAAGAAGGAAAAAAAATTAAAAATAAAATAATTTAAAAAAAGAGATTATCAGGGCTTGAAAACACCACACGCATATGCATGGATGTGTTGAGTGAAAAAAATGTATTCCAGGGCCTTCTTTCTGGAAGGAGTCTGCTTGGCTGCAGGAAGGTAATATTCTTCCATCATCTGTTTTTTTCCACTATTTATATTTAGAGATAACATTTTCTTTATTAGTTTTCCCTTGAAATAATTCTTCATTAAATTTCCCAAAGATCCTTCCTTGGCTGATCACTGTCTATTTAAGGATTTTAGAATTTTAGAAATAGACAAACTAGGCTACCTCTGCAACCTAACTCAGGGTTACCAAATTGAATGGGTTTGTCCAGCACATCATCAGGATGACTACGAAAAGCTTTCACATACAGCAGGCAATAAAACTGGTTATGCAGATGCTGAAATTCACACAGGAGACACGAAGATGAATAGAATAATGTCAGAACTTAATCTTAATTATTTAGACTTATTGAACAAACTGGAATTAGGCTGCTAGAACAGTTCAGAGAGGACAGAGAATCATAGAATCATTAAGGTTGGAAAAGACATCTAGGATCAGCAGGTCCAACCGCCAACCCAACACCCCCAGGCCTCCTAAACCATGTCCCCAAGTGCCACGTCTGCACGGTGTTTGAACCCCCCAGGGACGGTGACTCCCCCACCTCTCTGGGCAGCCTGTGCCAGGGCCTGACCCCTCTGGCAGGGAAGGCATTTTCCCTCATCTCCAACCTAAACCTCCCCTGACGCAGCCTGAGGCCGTTCCCTCTCATCCTGTCACTGGTGACCTGGGAGCAGAGACCAGCCCCCCCCTCACTCCAGCCCCTCTCAGGCAGCTGCAGAGAGCGAGAAGGGCTCCCCTCAGCCCCCTCTGCTCCAGGCTAAACCCCCCCAGCTCCCCCAGCCGCCCCCCAGCACACTTGTGCTCCAGACCCTGCCCCAGCCCCGCTGCCCTTCTCTGGACACGCTCCAGCCCCTCAAGGCCCTTCTTGTCCTGAGGGGCCAAAAACTGAACACAATATTTAAGGTGCGACTAAAGAAAAGAAAAGGTGGTCAATAAATTAAGTCAAAGAAGAGTATTTCATAGTTCTCTATTAGATAGATGCAGGGATAAAGAGCTAAAAAAATGCTCAAAGTAGCTCAAACACAGAGAAGTTGCAGATGGCAGAAGAACCAGTGAAGTCCTGTGAAGACACAGAAATTAGCTGGATTACGGACTTCTTTTGGTACCCTAAAATTTTAGTTTCCCATTAAAAGTCATCAAAATCAGTGTTACTAGCCCAGATAAGTCTGCTGCTTCTGTGCACGTTTCATCTGTCAGGCGGGATACTTTTTACCTAACCTTACCTACAAGAAGTCACACATCTGTTGGAAGATCATCTACAAGTTCTGAACTAATGAAGTCAATGAATGGGAATAGGGACCACAGCCGTCGTAGAATATGATAAACTGGCACCTACAGACACTCAATGAGGCATCATTAATGAGGAAGGGGACCTAAAAAATCAGATTCAGATCAAGCAAATAGGTATAAGATTGCTAAACTAAGTGAAATAAATCCTGAATATTTTACCATGATAATCTACAAAATGCAGTATATATAAATATGTATTTTTAGATACAGGTATATAGAGGGGGGGTGTTCTTTAACACAATGTTGCTACATGTTGGATTTACTAGCACAACAATGGTCTCAGCAGAACCAACGAACAAACCATTTTACATGCAGACCTCATAATACAACAATTTTCTCCAGGTAATTTTAAATAAAACATACTTAGAAAAGTAAATATCCTGATTTAGTTTCCACCAACTGCATTGAATGACAGGAGAGGCCTTCCTCCTAAAACTGGTAAGTATGGGGTGAGTCCTGGAAAAATCCATTCCTTGAACAGGTAAGCATGTAATATGCAGAGGAAAAACAGTGATTGGTTGAATACACGTTGAATTTAATTCTGTGAGTTTTGTTCAATGGCAGCTCACTGGGTTGGTTGGGGTTTTTTTTTCCAAGAAAGGATAAGGACAAACACAAAATTCAGATTTTCTCACGCAGTCAGAGTGAACTGCAGGTGTCTGTAACCCCGACCGCGGAGAGTGGTTTGCTGAATCCCCGAGAAGGGACTAGTCAGGAGACGGGCACCTTATGCAGCAAGCTCCGAGGTAGCTGCAAGGGCACACCACAGGTGCAATTAAATCAAGAAATGAGAAATAAATATTGATTTTGGCCCATATATAGGGAGCTTTTTCTCTCCGTACCTTTAATAAAACTAAGGTGTTTTCAAAATAGCTTGGTAGTCTACTTTTACAACATAAACAGACAAAATAATATAACTATATCCATTTAAAAAAGATAAAGGAACTCTTCTTGGCGAGAGGATGAAAGCTGGGAGTGGTTTGTTTTTAGAGAAAGTATGCTCACAGCAAATAATTGTTTCAGCTTTAAATAGTGCTCTTCCTAGCGCATCGGTATCTCATTATGGACACCTACAGACATGCAAACAATTCTATATCACCATAAAACAATAAGGAAAGTTTATCAGAAAATTGCAAAATATATGGAAATAATTATAAATCAGAAGTAAGTATTTAATAGCATTTTCTATAATGCTTTTTTAACATAGAACAATTGCTCTGTCCTATGCTGACTAATGCAGAAATACAGAAAAATCACTTAAAGGTGTCTGCCAGCGCTCAAAGTCTTCTCAGTAAAGGAGCCCTGCGTTAGAGTCCACCCAGATGTACACGTGCAGGTCCTAGAGCTGGAGGGGAACCAGCACTGGGATACAACCTTTGTTAATGCACTGAGCCACACCATTCCAGAAGTAGCACAAGGCATTGCGAATTCCTAAATGCCTCGGAATGCGGAGACTTTTGCTACCACTTGTTACAACAGACATGTAGAAAACAGCATCCCCAAAGTAAATCATCTTTTTCAAAAGGAAATGATGATTCCCAATTCCCTTCTGAAAATTTTGCTGCTTTTTTTCTTATTTTGTTTTGTTTCTAGCATTAAAGAAACACCAAAAAAAATCACTGTTAAAAAGTCTCTAGCATGTCAAAAGCTCAGACTAAAATATAATCACGAAATCACAGAATCACAGAACCCCAGGTGGGAAGGGACCTCAGGGATCACCTAGTCCAACCTTTCTAGGAAGAGCACAGTCTAGACAAGATGGCCCAGCTCCCTGTCCAGGCGACTCTCAAAGGTGTCCAACGTGGCCGAGTCAACCCCTTCCCTGGGGAGATTATTCCAATGGTGACTGTCCTCATCATGAAAAATGTCCCTCTGGTGTCCAATTGGAATCTCCCCAAGAGCAACTTGTGTCTATCCCCCTTGTCTTCTCTGTGGGACTCCGTGTAAAAAGGGAGTCTCCATCTTCCTTGTAGCTGCCCCTTAAGTACTGGTACATGGGGATGAGATCCCCTCTGAGCCTCCTTTTCTCAAGGCTGAACAAACCCAGCTCTCCCAGCCTGTCCTCTTATGGCAGCTTCCCAGTCCTCTGATCATCTTGGTGGCCCTTCTCTGGACCCCTTCCAGCCTGGCCACATCCTTTTTGTGTAGCGGGGACCAGAGCTGTACACAGCGCTCCAGGTGTGGCCACACAGTACTCCAGTACGACGTGCTAACAAGAGAGCACCACCAGTTCACAAATGGTGCTAGAGACGTCGTTTGCCCATGTACCTCAATGATTTGTAAATTTGAAGGAAAGGCTTACAAATTTTAAACAATGGAGATCCACAAACATGACATCCATGAACAGCGGCGTCTCACTGCTACCTGAATGGCAGCATTCAGATGCTGGGGTTTGGTGGGGTTGATTTTATTTTATTTTGCTTACAAAGAGGTGACCTGGCACACAGAGGTAAGATCATTCACATGAAACTGTAGGAAAAATTTTGAGCCTAACTCAGATTAGTTTTTTATATATTTAAATTCCATGGAATACAATAAGAGGAAAGTGAATGAATGCCTCTTATGATTACATTGATTACTATTATCTTCCCCACCACCACCACCGTATATAGTTATTTTTAATTTAGTTCTGCAACCCAAGATTAGTACAATGAGGCCATAGTGGAGACACTCTTTCTATCTGGAAATATTCATGGGCTTATATGAAACCCTACTAGCCTGCTTTCTTATTTTAAATATTTGAAACAGTTTTAAAAGCAAATGGAGACGTTGCATATTTCCTGACCTTGTTGATAAAACCCACTTCAGTAACTAAAATGACTGGTGAGCAGAAAAATTTCTTTTTTTCTCACACTCTAGGTTAGGAAACACCAGCAGGAACGGTTCAGTTTTCCACATTACTTTTTTTTAAAAAAAATCAATTTAAATGTTAGGAACTTTAAGATAGACCTCACATATTTTTTTGTGAAAACAAATTTCTTAGGGAAAAAAAAACCAAAACTCTAAGATCAAAGGAAAGTATTTGCTAACGGAAACTACAACGAAAAGGAGGAGCAATATAATCTTCAGTGAGCACCAGCAGAACATCGTAACATCTCCTGCTGTAACATGTCCTGCGGATGAGGCCAGCAGAGAGAAACCATCTATTTTAGTCACAGCACTGTCACTCAAGCCTCTGACCTCATACAACTCATGTCTCCTACCTATGATTTCACTTTTTTTCCCCTCTATTCCAGACACTTATTTTGCTGAATCGGGGTCCCAAACCAGTTTGATCAAAATAAAACTATTCATTTCAGAGACAGTCTAGAAGCAAACACCCGAGGTTAGTTTCCTTAAGAAAAGGAATAGAAAAAACACAGTGCACGCAGTTTTAATCTCACATATGCATCTTTCAGCTACTTGTAACAGAAGTATAAATTGAAATCTCTGCCGCATATTATAACTGGCATGTATAAATACATGTCTTTCCAAAAAGCCTTCACGTTCTGAATTTATCAACGACTGCAAGCACAGGAATAAACACAAACAAAACGATGCAGCCCAACATCGACTACTCCCAAAAATGAATTGGCATATCAGAACTAGATCATGCAAACTTATGAGAATAGCTACAAACTTCTACAAGTTCTTAAAACTACAATTCCTGAGCGAATAACAAGGTCTCAGGATGCTTAAGTGACCTATATAGTAAAGAAAGCATTGAGAGCAGACACAGAGAGCGCATATATTCTTTCCAAAATGTAAATATTTTCCAAAGAACACAACAGAACTTCCTAGTCTTGTACCATGGGCTCGGAATCCCTACTGTAATTGTTACTGCTATGCCTAGAAAGCTGAGCACCTTCTTCTATGAACATTAATGATCATCTTCCTCATGCACTGAGTCAGAGAAAACTCTCACGGACTTACGGCACCACTGAAAGAACTTTGTAGTGAGCGTGTATTGTGTTTCTCTGCATTTATTTGTAGATGACTTAATCTCCACGTTAGGGATAGAGACGACTGGTGTCACGGTCATGGAGCGTACTCTCATCAAGTTGCAGACGATGGATTGGGGGGATCAGTCGATATCCTTCAGGGCAGGGCTGTCACTCAGAGGAACCCTATGAAAGTCAACAAGTGCAAAGTCCTGCACCAGTGAGGGGGAACCCGTAGCAATAAGACGGGAAGGACTGACTGGCTGGGGAGCAGATGTGCTTCGAGGGACCTTCATAGACAGCAAGCTGTCAGCCATGTGCCCTGGCACACCTTGAATATCATGTCCAGTTTTGGGGTCTCCGATACCAGACAGGCTCAAGTTGAAACAAGAGAGATTCAAACTGGATATAAGGAAAAAGTCACACAATGATTTGTACAAGTACAGTGATTTTCATTTATAAAGTGGATTTTACTCAAGGTCCCCTAAAATATTCTGTAAATGTAATATGACAGCCTAATAAAAAGAGCAAAGGAAAGTAGTTTGGACCCTCCTGATGCAGAGGAGACATCCCACCTGCCACGGAATCATTGTAACCAAGGAACTGCACGCTGACTGGAACGGGGAGGGGGATGCTTCTCTCTAAACAAAGTTGGACCATCATGTAGCAAGAGACAGAAGACTCATTTGACCAAAAGGCAGTAAGCAGGGGGAGGAATCATTCGCAATGCAGGGTTAGGACACTCACTTGGGACAGGGCAATTCTGGATTCCAGCCTTCGCACTAACAGGTGGGTTCTGCACAATACACAGCCCTCACAGGAAGGTCACCACTCATAATAACTGGCATCTTGCAATTTTGCCCACCTTGTGTCAGCTTCTTTAAAATTACATTAAATTACCAGTTTGAAATGCTAAGAAAGCAATCTCTTCCAAAATTAGAAGTACCATTCAGAAAAGTCAGCCGTACTGGGAGAGGGGAAGGGGAAGGAAGACTTATTTTATTAGTGACAAAAAACCCCATAGCATATTAGCCACCTTCCCCTTTCAAAAAAGCCATCTATCAACCTAGTACTTAATATAGAGTGCATGATAAAAAGAAAAAAAATAGTAACCTGCTGTTTTATTAACAGTATGATTGAGTTTTTCAGGAGTGTCTACCCAGAAGATTTTAACTGCACTTGCGCTTGAAGAAAAGAGGTTGAAAAAAAGGAAAAGACAAAACAAGAACATAGCTCAGTTTTCTGGCAGGGCTTTAAAGCTAACAGTTTTATTTTAAATACTTTACCCCACCTATGCTGGTACAAAGGAAAGAACGTCTCTATCAGCTTCTGTTACTAATTAATGCAGACCTCTCCCCAAATTCTGTACAACTATCAAATATATCACTTGATAATTACCATAAGCTCATTTGGCAACCCCATAATGATCCTGGCTTTGTGATCACACTAGGGAACCTTGATCTCTTATTTTATTAAAGAAGCTTCACACAGTTCTAGCACAAATCTCTGTTGGAAAAACAGAACTTCACTAATTAAGAGTTCAGTCCCATCCCGAATTAAGTCTTCCTTACACAGCTCCAGCAGCACAAAAGAAAGGTGAGGATGCCTTTGCTAAAAGCAGAAAATTCTATTAGCATGGATTTCCCTATTGTAGAGGTCATGTGCGGGCAGGGATGCCAGAAGTGAAAGGGGATAGAGCTACATCACATACTCATCAAATTAATCCCAAGTCAGCAGCTACAGCTCATAGCAAAACATTCCTGGCCCTGTCAAGATCTGACTTCCCTACAGATTTCTTATTGCATGTGCCAAAAGTTGAACAACTATAATACTCCTCCCTCTGTTTCCTCAATACCTGCTTGAACTGTACTAGTCAAGATTTTCCATAACCACATTACGAAATATACTGACAATTTTTGAGAAAAATATTGCTATGCATTTTTTAATTATACTACTATTATAATTCTTGTGATTTGTCACTGACCACTCACCTAGGACGGATGCCGTGTCATTATCTTTTCAGTACAGACTGGGTGATGAAAGGATTGAGAGCAGCCCGGCAGAGAAGACTTGGGGATACTGGTAGATGAAAAATTAGGTATGAGCCAGCAACATGCTCTCGCAACCTAGGAAGCCACTCTACCCTGGGCTGCATCCTAAGTGCAGCGAGCAGGTCAGGGCAGGTGATGGTACTCGGCTCTCGTGAAACCCCCCTGCAGTGCTGCATCCAGCTCTGGGGTCCCCAGCACAAGACAGACACGGGCCTGTTGGAGCGGGGCCAGAGGAGGAACATGAAGATGGTCCAAGGGCTGGAGCATCTCTGTTGTGAGGACAGGCTGAGAGAGCTGGGGTTATTCAGCCTGGAGAAGAGAAGGCTGTGGGGAGACCTTATCGGGGTAAAGGAGGCTTATGAGAAAGACAGAAAGAGACTTTCTACCAGGACCTGTAGCGACAGGACAAGGGGTAAAGGTATTAAACCAAAAGAGGGTAGATTTAGATTTGATATAAGGAAGAATTTTTTTCATGGTGAGGGTGGTGAGATGCTGGACCAGGTTGACCTGCGAAGTTGTGGATGCCCCGTCACTAGATGTATTCAACACCAGGTTGAATGGGGCTTTGAGCAACCTGATCCTAGCGGAAGATGTCCCTATGCATGGCAAAGGGACTGGACCAGATGATCTTCAAAGCCCCCTTCCAACCCAAATCATTTGATGATTCTGTGATATTATGGTTTTTAAATATCATTAAATATCATTGACAGGGCATTTTCAAAGGGTGGACAGCACGTATATGTTTGCTTGTTTTTAATAAGCCAAAGCAGGTAAATCAAACATGGCAATGCAAACATGGACATTATGAAAACCATTCACACAAATACTTTGGTTTGGCTGCAGCAAATGAAATCTACATAAAAGGGTTTCTCTGAAACATCAATAATTATTTGCAAGAAAATTCACTATTCTCCCCTATGTCCCCTCTATTTTCAAGTAAATATTACTTGTTCTTCCCAGTGGCATTTCTTGAATGCGAACAGCTACAAGTTATTCCTCTCGTCTCATACGCCCATATATCACCAAGCTGCTAGAAACACTCAATGACCTGAAAAAAAGACAGCCCTGACATTTTAGTGTAAGGGCCCTTTTGCTTCTAGATATAAGGCTACCCTTCCACTCGAATGCACTATCTTACTGCCTCACTGGTTATACTAATGGTATCCCCTTCGGCATTGTTTTTCAAAATCTTCCTGTTTCCAAAAGAAATTTGTTTCATCAAAGAAAAAAAGCCCTACAGCTGTCTGGAAAACACAAATTTTGTTTTCCAAACTGTCTCAGGGTTGGGTTTCTTTTTTTACTTTCTTTGGCAGCAGGATGAAACAGAGACCTTTCGAAATACTTTGTGAGAGAAACAGATTATGTTATGGGTCAAAGCACTGGCATGGGTTAAAGCACTAGCATGGCTGTAGGAAGACCAGATTCAATTCCTGGCTCAAGATAGAGAACAGACCTGAACACTGTGTTTATGACCTTCTTCACTTCGGCCATCTAAAACCAGAGCAAAAACATATGGGACTTCACTTCCCATATTCCAACTTTGCATGCCATAAACTTACTTTACGATATGGCTTTCAGCAGTAGCTCATTAGGTGTTTCTAATCCAACTATAAGATATTATCAAGAACATACAGTCAAAAATATTTTCAACAAACTACTTCTCCATTCCCACACAAAACAGAGGAGCAGCTACTTGTCGGTTTTTTTCATATTTGTGCTTATTCTCCAGTGCTACTTAAAAAACTAGGTCTTTTTCCTTATTACACCAACATAATTGTGAACAAAGATGTGCTGCTGAGCACGATTCACTCTTTAATATACCTCCTTTTTTTGATAATAATCATTCTTCAATTTTCTCTATCAACTTAACAAATTTGCCACTGTCCTTAGCCTATAAATCATGTTAGTTTTCCCCTAACGCATACATAATTAACTTTTGTAATTATCTCTGCACAATTATCACCGGCTGTCTACCTAATTCATAAAACTGAAATTCTTTTCCTATTATATATAGACATTTGAATTATCACTGACAAATATAACTTCCACTATCCACACCAAAGTCCAGTGTTTTAACCCAGTCTTTTTGTAGTCATTCCAGTTCCCTTCAGTGTTTGCAAACACCTGCGGGTTAAAAGAATCAATAAATAAGCAGACTATTCTCTCTAATGTATAAATTATTAGCTAGGATGTTGAAAAATGCCAATGACACACCTACCTTTTGGATGCGAAGTACAGAGATAACTCAGGCAACACTGATTAGAGCCAGTATATTTTCATCCAATCTCGCTTGAGGACACCTAGCTGCTCTGATTCACTTTTCTGCTGCCAAATACAAATTCCTGAACAGATTTGCATATTTCTATTCTGTCTACATGATGTACCTTTAGGATGCAATTTCGAGATAGCAACACTGTTACTGTTAATTTATATTCTTCTTATCAGTGTTCACAGCACGGGAAGAGGCTTATATCCTGGCCAACGTGAATGAATATTATGTAAGAAACTTTTAAAGTTCTTCAGCAAGTATTTTAAAGTTTTTCAGAAAGTATGAATTCTCTGTGGAATTTCCTACTACTTCTTCTGTTGACAAAAAGAAAAAAAAGCACAATTAAAAAAAGCCCATCACACCTATTTTCCTCTTACAAATCTTCTCAAAAATTATCTGTTATACAACAGACATACAAACCAATACGCTTTGACTCTCCCACCACTGAAACAAGAATCAATATAATTTAGGCTAATAAAATATCTCCCCTAATATATTTTGCTTCTGATTTGTAATAATTTAGGAGCAAAAAAATCTTTAAATTCTCCTTTTGTGACAAAGTTCTCCTGTTAATTGGCACTTGTGTCAGCACTGGTGTGGCCAGCAGGAGCCGGGCAGGGATGGGGCCCCTGTGCTCGGCCCTGGGGAGGCCCCACCTCAAATGCTGGGCTCAGGTTTGGGCCCCTCGGGACAAGAAGGGCCTGGGGGGGCTGGAGCGTGTCCAGAGAAGGGCAGCGGGGCTGGGGCAGGGTCTGGAGCACAAGTGTGCTGGGGGGCGGCTGAGGGGGCTGGGGGGGTTTAGCCTGGAGCAGAGGGGGCTGAGGGGAGCCCTTCTCACTCTCTGCAGCTGCCTGAGAGGGGCTGGAGTGAGGGGGGGGTCGGTCTCTGCTCCCCAGTCACCAGTGACAGGGCGAGAGGGAACGGCCTCAGGCTGCGTCAGGGGAGGTTTAGGTTGGAGATGAGGGAAAATGCCTTCCCTGCCAGAGGGGTCAGGCCCTGGCACAGGCTGCCCAGGGAGGTGGGGGAGTCACCGTCCCTGGGGGGGTTCAAACACCGTGCAGACGTGGCACTTGGGGACATGGTTTAGGAGACCTGGGGGTGTTGGGTTGACAGTTAGACCTGCTGATCCTAGAGGTCTTTTCCAACCTTAATGATTCTATGATTCTAAACTACTCAGAAGCTATTTAGAAGGACAATATGAATTCCAGCTTTTTTTTTTTTTATAACTCCATCATATAAGGAGTTAGCTGGTAGACAGGTAAAAGACATTATTTTTGTATTCCAGTCACGTAAGACAGCAGGTTTATATTCCTCAAGTTTCCTACAGATTTACCTGCTCATTTACATGACTCAAGCTTCCCCGTACCACCCAGACAACTTGCCTCAACTGTGACCCCAGAAAAAGGCCTAAAGACACAGAATCAGTTGCTCAAGTGCTACAGCTCATTCAACCTCCATGCAGAGCCTGACAAGAAGAATGCCAATTAATGCCGTTTTAAGCAGTGCCGGACTGTGGCATGGACGCTTGTCAGCTCATAACAGCACTGGGACCGAGGCCATCTCATGGAACCGGCGCTACAAACAGCAACATTAATTAGAAGATACCCTCGTCTCTGCTTCTGCGCTGTCAGGATTGCAAAACTTCTCTTTTAAGAACCAAACAATCCCCTTCCTGAATACAGGTTTCTAATATCTTGTTAGGAATTTTGAAAATTCCAGCTTTTGTCAAGCTAGAAAAGCTTAAGCAGGTGTTTAATTTGGCCAATTACACAACTGGGTTCTTTGAGAAAAAAGTCTTCAACAAAACTATTGTCTTAATTTGACTCCTAAAAAATCTGCTCAATGCCTTTAACACAAGCAAAATATAAAAGTCAAATTTTAAGATGTTGCTTTCTATTTCTAAATCACTGTGGTTCTTCTAATTGCACAGAAGGGCTTGCCAAAGACAGTAAGAAACAGAGATTCCCATTATCTCAGTTTTTTAGGTTACACTAAGCAAGTTAGGTTGTACCATTTCATAAATTCAAGTTTATGATTAGTGCTAAAAATGCATTTTCTGTCATCTAAGAATAGCTGATGAATATACTAAGATGGATAGATGAACAAGAATTCTTCCCCGCATAATAGCATACTTTTAGCAGGATTAGTATTTTACATGGCTTAGAGACCAGGCTACACACTGGTGGGTACAGCATTTTCTTGGCAGGGGGGTAAGAAACGTGGGTTTGAGGTACACCTCAGGCTCAGGAGAGAAGTGAATCGAGTCTTCTTCCTTCATGGCTAAACACCTTAACATCTAGAATATTATATAAGGTGGGCTGCAACACTAGTGTGGTTGGGTTTGAAAAGAGAAGAATGAACCATTTTTTCACACCGAAGGAGGATTTAGACTAACTCCAAGCAAACCTGCTGTCTAGTAATCACTGTATGACATAAGTTCTGCCCTGTGGGCTCAGAGTTGAGCATATGTTTCAGAAGGGGATGGAATTTCAAAAAGTCCACTTCCTTTGACATGTCTCCCACTTGCCATCTTTAAGTCTCACTCCTAAGCAGCTCTTTTCTCAATATGTTGAACAGGGAGCCTAATCACATAAGTGCAGTTTATAAATTACATCCCAGGAGCTGGGTGCCTAGAAGGACTTGGCATCTTCATACCTTTGAGTCTTTCAAAGCTCTAAATCAAGGACACTTATGGGTTTCATATAGCACAGGTTGAATTTTAATTGGAGCAACATTTGGAGATAGCCGTCCTTCCTGCTTATGAGCTTGTAACCATCTTATTTTTGTTTACCATTGTCCTAGTGAGACAACATCACAAAGCCATGTGGGAATTTAAAATGAAACCAGTAAAGGCAAGTTACCTCCAAACGATCACCTCTCTGCAACTCACCAGTGGTTAACAGGCTAGAATTCAAAAAATGTTCTCTTGAACAGTAAAACATGAGGTTTCTCTTACCTCAGCTAAAAATAATCAGAAAGCTGAAGTCTACCTGATAATCCTTAAGTACACATTCAGTGGTACCACCCTCGAAGCAGACAGAAACGTCAACTTTCAGTTGTGTCCAATGGTTTTAGCAACAACTGAGCAGTAACTGAGGGTGAAGTCATCTTTTTGCATTCAATAACTTAGCTTCTCACAGTTAATAAGTTATTACTAGTGGAACCCCCCCTACTGACATCTGTTGTTTTCCTTGTTACTTGAAACAGTAAATGTCACTGATGCCATAAGTGCATTTTCCTGTTTTTCTCCAATTCTACCAATCCTTAATTTGGGGCAAAAAATTTTACACTACTTTCATAAGTACAAGAAAAGTCATTACCATATGCAATTTGCTGTAAGGACATGAAGCCCTCAAGAAAGCTGCTAGCAATCTACATGAATTATGAGACATAAAAACCGGAAAACAACACCTCATTAACTTCAAGTCCTTCCCAAACTGAATACTGAATTAATAGTCAAGCTTACAAACACATAACGTGCCTGATGTGAGATACATAGAGTAGCTAGCTATGTATTATTATCACAAAAATAATTCTTGTAGTACACAAAAAGTATCAAAAGGAAAAGACTACTGGAATTATATATTATATGGGAGAACATCAGCAACCTAGTTTCCATTTCCACACTTAGAGTTATCAGTATTAACCCATCAGAACGGAAGCCACTTTGTCCTAACTATTAGTAAGCGGATCCTCAAAATCCCAGAACGCAAGACAAGCAAAATGCACACATCTGCTGCTGAGTCAGAACCAAAAGCTACTGTATCTGTACTCATCTCCAAGTACCAAATCATCTGAGAGCTGTACAACAAAAAAATACCAAAAACCTACCTAGCGTCAAACTATCTCCCATTTAGCTAATGCTCTTAATTTCTCCCAGTTCTTTAGTTGAATAGACAACAAATTCAAAGGGTGCCTGGCGCGTTGAAGGAAGATATTTCACTTAACCACATGAGGGCACACCACACTAGAGTAACAGCAGAACACCCTTCTTGTGAAATCCCTGGGTTTCGTGTACTTTGTGCTGCATTACTGGATTTGCATGAGACTTGTCACTATAAACAGCGCGTACTTTACGAAGTTAAATTTTTAGTTGCTATTTAATGTACCACTTTCTTGCCATTTCTTTTCGGTTTAAAAATTTGTTAACAATCTTAAAGGCAGCATTATTTAAGATTTAGTTCTCAAAGGAACTCAACTGCAAAGCAGGAAAAGTATTGGCTAGGAGAAAAGGAAAAAAAAGGTAAAAGAGAGATGGCAATTTGCTTAGTAAGGTTCTACAGCTTTTTCTAACTGTTTCTGGAGTTATTTATGTTGGGGGGGAGGATTATTTCTGACCTTAATAGATATTACATCTAGAAGAGAAGCTTTAATATTATCTACCTTTGGTTTTGTTTTGTTTTCAAATGTCCGAGACATTTTATTAGAGGAAATAACATCAGAGGATTTAAATAATCCTTAACTGGATACTAAACTAAGATAGCAAGCAACTACAAAGGCAGGTGGCACTAGGTTTAAGTTTGCCCTAGGCAGGCTGATCTCCCCAGGCTTCCGCCAGCCAAAGGAAAGCTGCACTCCTGGGAGTGCCCTCCGTCCCTCCATTAGCGGTTGATGCAGCCTCGAAGAGTAGCTCCCCTAGAGTAACGTTACTGTTTGTGACCTCCCCCAAACAGCATTCAGAACAATCTTATACATCACTAAAACCTAAGGAAAAAGATTCCCAGGAGTTTCAGTTTCAGTTGAAGTACTGGAAGTGAAGGAAGCAGAACACATTA
Source organism: Phalacrocorax carbo (assembly GCF_963921805.1). Lineage (NCBI taxonomy): Eukaryota > Metazoa > Chordata > Aves > Suliformes > Phalacrocoracidae > Phalacrocorax > Phalacrocorax carbo. The sequence continues at coordinate 4,472,539 of NC_087516.1, read as the reverse complement.
GACATATGCAGCAAGTTAGTACTCTGGTTTCTCTGTAACAAGCAATATATCTTTTTCTAATGAAAACCCTTCCTATAAAGAACAGAGGCGACCAATCTTCCACTCTATTTATGCAACAGATTAAATCAAAATCCCCCCAAAATGGATATTATTTAATTTTCTGGGAGTTCCATTTCCAATAGTAGGAAGAATAATGAAATTAACTTATACTTCAAGTCCTTTTTTTTTTTTTTTTAATAATAACAAACAACTGGGGAAAATGGAGAATATTCTTTAAAGTATCTACAAAGCAAATTAAGAAAATATTTTTTTCCCTACAAAGACTGTAAAAAATTATTTAAGGCAAAATGTGGACAAGTTAGAGCAATATTATTACCATGTTATTTTAATCTTAATCCAAAACAAATTCATTTAAATGAAATCATAACCCTACAAAATAGTATGATCTGAGACAGACCAGATGAGACCAGACTATTATATTTTCCATTTTCTTTTCCCACCGTTTCTTTACCCTTAACAAACCAATAAGCACACACTCAGGTATCCAGTTTGGAGAAAGAACGACTTGAATTACAGAGTTTGAACAAAGTAACATTTCTGATCAGGCGTTTTCAGATGCCGGCACATTTCACCTCCAGCCACCCGTTTCCCGGTGATGACAACCTCCAGAATAGGTGCAAGAACACAGGCAGAAGGAAATAACTGTTTCAGTCTCTCCATTTGAGTTTGACAATTATTTCAGTTCTGAAATAATCTGAAATGTAGTCTTGAAAGAATTGCACAACAGCACCAATAGCCACACCTCCACCATTCAGTTGCAGTCATGCTAACACTATGAACAGCAGAAACTGTAAATATAGAGCACCTATAGATTCTCACTCAGAAAGACAGAAGAGAGCATTCCGTGAATGGTGCTTTTTTAGGCTGCTTGTTTTGCACATTTCACACACTGTACAAAATCTCTTTCACCCACTTAAAATTCAAAAATCAGGTTGTTTTATTTATGATCAGAAGTTAATTTCAGCTGGAAGGGACCTCTGAAGGTCTCTAGCCCAGGACCTCACCAAAGCAGAGCCAACTGCGATGTAAGATAAGGACTCACTCCCGTATAGCAATGCCTTGTTCGGCCCTGAGCCCCACGTAGGACTCGGTACCACAGATGTGTCGTGCAACTACTGATTAGAGTGGAACAATCACTTACCATGACCCTCTCTTCATGCTTATGCTTATTCTAAACCCACGACAATGGCTCAGTATGAGTTTGGTCGCCTTTCCCACAAAGTTGCTCTCCAGTCTCATGTTCAATTTGCTGTGCACTAGGACTCAAGTCCTTTTCTGCAGGGCAGTGCCCAGACAGTCCATCCCCTGCCTGTATCATGGCATCAGATCACTCCATCCTACCGCAGGACTTTGTACTGGCTTTCGTTGAGCTTCATTAGGTTTCTGTCAGCCCATTTCCTCAGCCTGTTGTGATAGTCCTCATGGCAGCCCCAGCTTTCAGCATCCCAACCGTCCTCCCAAATTGGTGTTTGGGGGAAATTTATTGAGGGTACATCTCACCCCGTTGTCCAAACTAATGACAAGACGTTAAACAACATCAGCCTGACACCAAGGCCTGGAGAATGCCCGTGGTAATTGGTGGCCACCAATCACTGACCACTACTCTTGAAGTCCAGAAGCCTGGCCAGCTTTTAACCTGCTTTGTACTCCACCTATCCCCCATACACTGTAAAGAGGCTCAGAAGGCATAGCCTGTACTTCGTCTACAGTCAAGATCTATTCCCTTGACAGAGCACTCAATTTCTCTCTATTGTGTACCTCTTGCACAGCAATTCAGGAAAGAAAACTATCCTTAAAAAATAGAAAAAGAATACAATTGCATTATTAAAAAGAAATTGTGTGAAAGACTTGAATGAGTTTCTTGAAAGGCTGCTTTGTTTCTTTTGTTTTTGTGTGTGTGTGTGTGTGTGTTTGGTTGGTTTTTTTTTCATTTTGTTTTTTTTTTAACCGAGCTTTCAATTTATTACTATTGAATTAAACTGAGTTTCAATGCTGTCTTTTGATGATCATATTATGGTGTATCTGCCACTAGGCAACAACCACCTTGTCCATTTGGGCTGGGGCAGGTGGGATATTATCATAGATCATTAAGTTTGGAAAAGACCTTGAGGATCATGAAGTTCAGCCATCAGTCCAACACCACCACGACTCCTAAACCATGCCCTGAAGTGCCGCATCTACACGTTGTTTGAACCACCCCCCAGGGACAGTGACTCCCCCACCTCTCTGGGCAGCCTGTGCCAGGGCCTGACCGCTACTGCAGGGAAGACATTTTCCCTCATCTCCAACCTAAACCTCCCCTGACACAGCTTGAGGCCATAATACTCTTCAGTAGAGCATATTCCATGCATTAAAAAGGGTACTGTGCTATGCTGGCACACAAACGTATTCAATTTTATTTTAGGATTTCAGCACCGGGGACCTGCCATGGCAGGACAGCTTGTTAATTCAAATGGCCTGTTCTGAGACACAATTCTAGACGTGGCAAAAGAGAACCTTTCCAGAAACCGCCTTCGGTCAAACTAGAAGCAAGTACTGGCTTTCTCCCAGCATTTGCCAGGAACAGAAACCATCTCTGTGTTCCTTCTGCCGATCTTGATTTCTTGTCAGAACAGAGAGCAGCAACATCCTCCCACACAGATCTAACAGCTACTTCTGTCCCACACATTCTACAGATAGATCTAGTTGAGTAGACATCAGCAATTTTTTCATTGTTTGTTTCAACAAAACCATGAGTAATACAGCTAATTATCCTGCTGCATATGGTACCTAAACCTTTCTAATCACCACAGTACTAGGCATTTGTCTGCCTACCTGATAACTGAATCTGGCTTTGTGTTTTTCCCCCCATGGCAGAGAGATCAACCGTTTGCCCCTCCGGCTGCAAGTGAAATAGTCCTTCCTAACCCACCATCTCTTACCATTACCCCCATCAGCATCAATTTTCTGAATAGCAACACAGTAACAATAACTTTGGATTAAACTTAACCATATGGAGAAGGAAAGAAGAAAATTACAAATTTGAGGGGAAATAACCCCAACTCGCAGTGACAGCCAATAAAAGTCTTAGCAATGTAAAAGAAAAGAATCTGATATATATATTCCCAGCAGTAAGTGGCAATTGGCAGAACAGAACAGCAGGTGCCAAAGAAAAGGTGTTATGTCTGAAACACAGAAAGTGACATTAAGTTGGTTTTCAACTCATGCCAGCACGCGCAAAGGCACAAGAAATAAGCTTTTTGTTAAAGAACGAATGTATTAATTAACAATAAAGTATACGAACTTCAGGCTGTATTTTTAACAATAAGCTATTTAACAAGGATGTCATCCTTAACAATATATAATTCCATATTACATTTTTACACCAATTATCTCAGTGGGCTATTACTGCTAAAAATTAAAAAAAAGAAAAGACTTTTTTCCCCAGTCAGCCTCCTAACAAGCACCTCTTAACTGTGATTTATTTAATTATGAAAAGAAAAGTCTTTGCAAAATGCCAAAAGTCTCCAGCATAACTGTTACAGAAAAGACTGCAACTCTTCTGTAACATGACATTCTTCTACTGCTAACTACTGCTCAAGAAAAGAATGGTAGTTCTTCCCAAACACTACTAGACATGTTGGAAACCACCCTACATAGTATTTGAGGATGCAGCTTAATTTCTTCATCTTCAGAGCAATGCATAGGGCCTGTAGACATTTGTACATCTCTAATTAGAAAAAAAAATAGAAAGGATTGACTCACAAAAGACCAAAAATTTGTAAATAAATATATCTGAATGTACAATATGGAAAGTTTCAGGCGGTTACCATGGGGAACATGTAACAAATTGTAAAATATCATCTGGAGTATAACCCAGCAGACTCTAGAGGCTGGGAACAGAAATATTAAGATTTGTATCTATCAGTGGAAATGTTTGTTAAGCACCGCAGTGAAAGCAGAGCAAAGGATTAAAGAACAATCATTTAGTCAAACCAAACATAAAAATTCTTCCACTCTGCCACTTGAAGGATTGCACATCAGGCTAAGTACCACTCTGACTGCTGTTTCAAGGAGCATATTTACACTTGGGTTGGATATTGTTTGTATACTTTTATCTTAGATACAATGAAATGTATTTTTATTATTATTAAACATGTTAATTGATTAAAGTTACATTTAAATATGAATGCACTGTTTCTAGGTAACTTCTCATTTTTCCTATTTGCTGTAAATTATATGAAAATCATTATCAAGGAAAGAACAAAACTAAATTTCCTTCTATTTTTTTATGAAGCACATGGTTCTGAGTTGCTACAAAGAACAGTCCCTTATAAATGTGAAGGGAACTACGTTTATATAGTGTAATACATTGGGTAACCTAGGCATACTCTCGAAGGAGCTAACAAAAGGCTATTTTGCTGTTCAATCACTATACAACATAATTCTACATCACTGAACATCAGTTTCACTAAGATTTTTCTATCAATGCAAGTTCTATAAATCTTTACTTATGGGAATTATCCACAGGGATGACAGAATGATGTGTTCAGCCTATGACTGAAACCAAAATGTTTCTTTATGGCTAATGTATGAGGGTTTGGAGGTGTCACCAGGGGTTCTTGAAAAAGAAGGGATAAGACAGATAAAAAAGCCTAGTGTCAACCTACCCTGTTTATTTTGGATAGTTCTAAAACTGCACTTGAGGCCAGATCTGTACCAGAAAGGTTCGCTGCCAGGATTGTTGATGATTGCTGAATCTCCTCTTCCACAGGCACGGTTGCTTCGCACTCTGCAGCCTCAACACGGATTATTTTAGGCAACAGAAGCGGCCCATCGTGAACAAGAGTCTATGACTTAAGCTGCTGATCCTGTTACACCATCAGACCATAACCACACTGGATTTTCGCTTAGCTCAAATAAATTGTCGTGTTCACAAATTGGTTGAGTTAAACCAGCGCAGAGCCCACTACAGCCTATTACCGCAAATTTAAAATCAAGCATATTTTGCCGTGTAGTTTTGCCTAACTATGAACAGCTTAACATACATAATAGTATAAAATTAGTCAGCAGAAGTAAGGGCCCATACACAAAGATTGATTGCATTACTTCAGTGTTTATCTGCTGCTTAGGCTTTAGCTGTCAAAAATTATGATCTTGCTCTTTTTCCAACTAATATGTAAACCTTGGAGTTCTTCAAGGCAATATTCTTTGGTCAACTTGACATTCAAAATACAACAATAGTAGGAGGAGCAAATGAACTTTCTTACATTTAGTGCGGGTCAACATTCACAACAACGCCAGGCAACACCCCAGGCCTGGGGCAGAGGGGCTGGGAAGTGCCCGGCGGAGAAGGCCCTGGGGGTGCTGGCTGACAGCCGGCTGGGCATGAGCCAGCAGTGCCCGGGTGGCCAAGGAGGCCACCAGCCCCCGGGCTTGTGTCAGCACTGGTGTGGCCAACAGGAGCCGGGCAGGGATGGGGCCCCTGTGCTCGGCCCTGGGGAGGCCCCACCTCAAATGCTGGGCTCAGGTTTGGGCCCCTCGGGACAAGAAGGGCCTGGAGGGGCTGGAGCGTGTCCAGAGAAGGGCAGCGGGGCTGGGGCAGGGTCTGGAGCACAAGTGTGCTGGGGGGCGGCTGGGGGGGCTGGGGGGGTTTAGCCTGGAGAAGGGGGGGCTGAGGGGAGCCCTTCTCGCTCTCTGCAGCTGCCTGAGAGGGGCTGGAGTGAGGGGGGGGTCAGTCTCTGCTCCCAAGTCACCAGTGACAGGGCGAGAGGGAACGGCCTCAGGCTGCGTCAGGGGAGGTTTAGGTTGGAGATGAGGGAAAACTTCTTCACCGAAACGGTTGTCAGGCCCTGGCACAGGCTGCCCAGGGAGGTGGTGGAGCCTCCATCCCTGGAGGTATTTAAAAGGAGGGTAGACGTGGTGCTTGAGGATATGGTTTAGTGGTGGGCTTGGGAGTGACAGGTTAGCGGTTGGACTCAATGATCTTAAGGGTCTTTTCCAAACTTAACGATTCCAAGATTCTATGATTCGGTATTCAGACTCTATTTTATCCCTAATACCACTACATTTAAAAGTTCAAGCATGAATCTTTTGCAAGGTTGTTTTGCTCTTGTATTCCAATCTTTTCTACTTTGTCTTAACTACTTTTGGCAGCAAGTTCTCTAATAAAAAATGTGCAAACCTTATCAAGTTTTCATGACAGAGCAGTAACTAAAAAGTATTTCCTTACTACCAGCATTAAGGACTGAAGATTACATGTCAGCCTTACAAATGATACTTATTTGGTACCATTTATGAAGTAAAACATTTAGTATTAAAAATGCCTATTTTTAAGTCTAAGGCCTTTGTTAAATGAACTGGTTTTCCATTAAATTTTAGGCCAAATAAATGTGATTCACTGTGTTCACAAACTGTCAGAAAGATGGAAAGAGGTTTTGGAAGTATATGTGGGAGTATGATATACAGAGGCACAGGCCTAGCAAATGTTCTTGGGGTTGGGGGGGGTTGGTTTTTTAGTATCTGAACTGGAAGAAAACATATGGAACTTATATTGTGGAATATTCTTTTGTAAAGTTTGATTAGTTCTACATTATGTAGCAGCAGATACCTCTATTCCTTTGAAAGCTAAGCGCAGGTTAGATTTAATTAGGTCATTAGACTATATTTGACATCATTTCATTTGAATCCTCAATTTCATCTTATCTCAAACCATGACTCCCAAGGAAGAAAAAACAGACTCCACAGTGCATACATTTCAGCCAAATGAAACTACCAGCACACTGAAAATCCAGAAATTATGTGATTCCTGAAATCTCAATGTTTTACCATGAAAACAAAGAACCTGCATTTCAATACAAACCTGTTCAAGCCTACTGAGGGTTTTTTTTTTTTTCAGCTGATTGGTCAGATTTTTTCTGAAGTAGGAAAACAAACCTCCATGAAACAAACACACAAAAAAATAATTTATGCTGAATTGTTGAGAGCTAATCCACAACCTCAAGAAGAACTCGGAAGAAGAGCAATCTCACTGTGCTCGTCCCAGCAGGTAGTCACACAGGTCTGCAGCAGAGTGACTACGCCCAGAAATACAGTAACAGAATTACTGAAGTTATTAATTTGTGAGAAAGAGTAGGAAAATTTTGCTTTAACCGTTTGTTAGCTAACAAGGATCTCTAAAGCTTGATGAACATCTTCACAAACATCTTGCCAACGTCAGCAGTTAAGAAGGATGAGTTTAAAGAGAACAAACATTCTTCTTGGATGTATGTATTAATATCAAATTAAGAAAGGGATTATACACATCAAATAGCAGGAAATGTTTCTTTTCAGGAAGATAAATAGGTTGGCGTGTCATTTAAGAACAATTAGGAAGATTTACATTTCCTGGGTGTCATCCTCTCTTATCTAATGTTCCTCTGTGTATTCAAGGTTTTTTATTATTGTTGTTTTTAATAATTTGAAAAAGTTTCACCCATGACTGAATACAAACAGTGTGGAAATTGATTAATTAAAATACAATCATCAGGAAAGGTTCTGTTCATTAATAATGAAATCAACCTAAGCTAACACCCAGAGATATCCTCCGGTGTTAGACAGAAAGAAGCCCTTTCTATTCAAACATTCAGATTTTCAGAAGAGCAGGAAGCTGCTCAGTACTGGAACAGATACTGGTGTATTTACTTTCTCTCAAAGGCTTGTTTGGCAATTCAAAATTCACAGAAATTTACATTACATCGATTCCAAAGTAGATAAGACAGAGTTAAGTTACATATAAAATAAAAATCAATAGTATAGCATGAAAGGAAGTGGCAAACAACAAACCTTTCCTCTAAATGAGCCAGGATTTGCCTCAGAATGGCAGATTATCTTTTTTTTACAAACAGAATTCACATACAGCTCTTCAGTATTTCCAGTAACTGGTACCAACAACCAAACTTGAAGCCTAAATCTAAATAACCTGATGATTTTCTACATAGGCAATTGTGAGTGGAAGTAAGGTATTCAAGGGACTTAAATATTCGCTTTTATTTCATAAATGAAACAAGTCACAGAACGGACATCAAGTTAGACAACCTTAGAAAATTACCACAGAAATCCACTTTATATTTGCTAAATATTTTTGGCCAGAGTACGAATTCAAGTACTTAAGTATTTATAATCTCTTTAATCAGTTATGAATGGGAAATTGATTAATTTTAATGTTTTATTGCACGAGCAAACATTTCACAGCTATTAACTTTTCAAAACCAAACTATTTCCTATTTAACTATAGATACTCTGAAGGGTGTTTTCTACCCCTTTATTTCAATGCCTTTGAAAAAAATTGTAGCTTCAGAAGCAGCCGTGCCTTTTGTTTCAAACAATCCACTCTAACAGCTCTGTAAAAATTCCTTATGCTGAATTTAAAAGACAGATGCACAAAGAACTAACAAGAGAGGAAAGTAGCACAGACCAAGTGAGCAAAAAGCTCTTGGAAGTAGGAAGAGTCACTTTGTTGTGAGTTTGTACAGATCATGGCACAACAGAGCTCTGATCCTCAGCAGCACAAGCTAGAAGATGCTCAGGTCCAAATACGTGCCATTATTCATTAGGTATATGATGTTAATGCTTGAGGATTCTGTAATGAATCACAACTTCACTTCGCTATGACTTGGGGGCACAGCTTGCACTCAAAGATAAAGTCCCCACTTAAAATCCTGTTACCACAGGAAAAATGTCTGCTAATTTATTTCCGGCTGATAAATTTCCCCATTTTTAAGAAACCATTAGGTCACTTATTAGTCTCAAACTTGACCACCGGGGCGGTGGGAGGAGGTGGGGGAGGGCAAGCCAAAACTTCCTTATCACAAATATTTGGCTCTTCCAGACTAAGTGGAAGGGAATAATTTGTTACCAGAATAAGAAGCCTCAATGCTGACCTGAAACTATGCAGGCTCTGCAAACAATGAAAATGAAAACCCACACATCCACACACTCCAGGAGCATGTTCCCTGTTTGCTTTTAATACAGAGAAAAGAATCGGTCTTTCAAGAGATAGCAGAGAATTTTCACAGAAAAAGGCAAAACACCATGAAAACTCCCACAGTATTTAGTTAAAATTTGATTGCTCGTTATTTCTGATTGTCACCGTCTGAGTGAGGACAAACCTTGTGGTTGTTTATTCTTGACCCAATGCTTGATCCTGATCCCAACACTTGATAAAAATCTTACTGCTTTCTTAGAACAGTAGAATCTGCCAATCTTTTTCTTCTTAAAGAAAAAACATCTTGAAAATTGAAACAAAAAGAAGGTAAATTAAAAAAAAAAAAAGAAAAAAGTGTTGTGACCTTTCCTGCTTTGTCTGTAACTAAAATCTTAATATTATGCCTTGTATTTCTTCACATATTTTTTTTTCAGGAAATTGCTCAGACTGTAGTCATAATCTTTCAGAAATCCCAGAAAAATATAACTCAATAACAAGAGTAATTAAAATGTAACAGCTAAGTTCCCCCGACCCAAGATCTCCCATGCAGAGTATCTCTGATCATCAAAGGTCTCCATCACTTTTCTCACTTCCTCTTGGGCCTGCGATAGAGATTTTTAACTGAAATACTTCAGCCTTCAAATTTAGCAAAGTACATAGAAAAGATACTGGAGAATTCAAGAACAATGCTGGTGTTCAGTATATTAATAAAGTGGAACTGAAACAAATGACACAATATACATAAAATACAATATGTTAATGAAATTAATCAAAACTAAAGCTGACCACAAAGAAGCACAGAGGACGCTTGCTGCATTTAGTGATAAATTGGCAGAAAAATTTCAATACTGAAAATATAAAGGTATGCACAGTGAGGAAAAAAACAAGGATATATACAAAACTATCACTATTCAGAAGAGATCAAAGACATACTGTGAATGCCACTACCAGCTGATGGTCAAAAAGGCAGAGATTTAACAGGAAAGAAATTCAGAAAAACAAACAAACAAGCAAAAAAAAAAATCATTCTGGCACTATATGCGTGGAAACAGTGTTAGAAAAAAAAATACCTAGGCTGTCTCACCCCAAAACAGAATCATGTCTACCTCTGCCATTGCCGACAGTGGTATGGCAGAACCATTACCTACTCCAGTTTTAAAGACCTTGAATACCATCCATTGCATGACTTTCTTGGAAAATTTATTTCAATGCTTCACTAGACTTATTATGAGAAAGGTTTTTTCTGATATCTATCTGGAATCTTCCTCTTTTCCATTTAAGTCCATTATTTCTCATCTTATCCACTACAGGCATGGACAACAAATTGTCCCATTCCGTCTTCATGTATTTGACAACTATTACATTCCACTTCAGTCTTCTTTCCTTCAATAACAGCTCCTATTCGTCCACTCTTTTGTGGAATGTCATCTTTTCTAGATTTCTGATCTTCGTTATTGCTCTTATAACTCTTTGTAACAGTTCAAATCTGTCTTGAAGTCTGGTGCTTAAACTGGACATCATATTGCATCTTACTTGACCAGCACAGCCCTCCCATGCTGAAAAGGACAGAGAAGCATGGGAGGATTATTTTTCAGGAAGGTGTATTTCTGTCCTACAGCTGAATTTAGTGCATGCCTGTTTAGTAAATCATGACAGTCTTGACGTGCTCGGCTATGATCCACTACCATTCCTTGCCTCCTCTACAATGGCAGGTCACTGATGTGTATTTATGCAGTTAATTACGCCTGGCCAAGTGCAGAGCTTTCTAATTGCCTGTACTGAACTACATTTTATATTTTTAGACTATGATCTGTGATTTGCCAAGGTTATGTTGACTTCTAATTCTGTCTATCAGCACGTCTACAGTCCCAGCTCTAGCTTCAAGTTCTCTGCAAAGGTAGTACGTGTGCCTCCATTCCATCATCTGGACCATTAACTAAAATACTGAGTAAGATCAGAATGCCATTCAGTTGACTCACCTACCAGTGAAACCTGGTAGCAAATCCAATCTCAGAGCAGTTTCATCTAAACCATGGCTTACTCCTCAGAATTGCATTTCAACCAGTATTAAAAGTCTTAACAAAGTCACAGAATGCCCTGAGCTGGAAGGCACCCACAAGGACCATCAAGCCCGACTCCTGTCCCTGCACAGGACACCCCAAATTCACACCGTGTCTCTGAGGGCCTTGCCCAAGTGCTTCTGGAACATCGCCAGGCTGGTGCCGTGATGCCTCCCTGGGGAGCCTGTGCCAGGGCTCCATCACCCTCTGGGGGAAGGACCTTCTCCTAATGCCCAGCCTAACCCTCCCCTGGCACATCTCCCTGCCATTCCCTCGGGGCCTGGTGTTGGTCACCAGAGAGCAGAGACCAGCCCTGCCCCTCCTCCTCCCCTCGGGAGGGAGCTGCAGAGCCCATGAGGGCTGCCCTCGGCCTCCTCTGCTCCAGGCTGAACAAACCAAGTCAAGATACATGGCACTGAACTCTCCTTACTTGGTCTAGTCTAGTCCTGTTACAGGAGGCAATCACAACAATCCTTGTTTCCTGTATCTTGGTACAAATTCAGCAAAAAGCGTTGCTGATTCAGATCACTCCCTCCAAAAAGATGCAGTGGAACTAGAACAAAAAACCTGAGGAAAAAGAGCAACTGGAGAGAGCAAATCTTCCTCCCTGCACACAATCTTCATGGCACGCTTTGCATTCTCCTCCTTTGTCTCTGCCCCCAGGTCTGAGGCTCAGGATGTCTTGGCTCCTGCCAATCGGTGCTTCAAGGACAGGAATCTCTACGCATTCCGAGCCTTACAATCTCCCATAACTATCTGCTGTTGGACACTGGTGAGGACAGGAGACATGGCAAACCAGAGCTCAGTCTGACAGCCCTTACAAGCATCTGGTGCTTATCACAGTGTCTGTCCTTGAGGTTTTTTGCTGATTTTTAACAAGACTTTGCCTCCGAAATTGGCTGCCTGGACTCGGCAGCTATCTCACAGCACTGGTAATTCCTGTCTTGGTGTGTTGTAATGTTAGAGGGTTTGAAGAAAATTTCAGTAGAACGAATTAGATCTCTTGCTACTGAAAAATTATTTCTTGGCTACCACAGTACTAAAAAACATATTTGGTCCCACCAGAAAAATCTGTTTAAAAATTGCCTAGCAACCAGGTCATTGAACTCCGCCGACACGTTAACAAACAGTAATAAATCTGCCCAGGTCTACCATCGCATTTGCTTGTGACAAAAGCAAAGATGGGTTAGAGTAGCTGAATGAGTAATGTAAAACATTACTCATATGTGCAGTGGCACAGTATGGCAACAAACACCTCTTCTGCGGCATCATTTCCTAATTACCTTTTTGCAGTCTCAGCATAGTTATGTACATACTGTATAATTTTTATTCTAACATCTAGAAAAATAGAATTATAAAGTTTGAATACCTCTTTCAGTAAAATGCACAATTAAAGACTTCTAGCTATAAAGCTAATCCTTCGCAAGAGAAAGCACTTCCACTTACTCAGTCTTTGAATAACTTGATTTTACATTTATCTGTAGGAATCCATTTCTAAGAGCATATGTGACTTGAAGTAACTCTAGGGATACCTGCAGAACCTACAGGCTAAAACTTCTGTTAGTCTTAATTCTTCTTCTTTTAATTTTTATTTTATATGGAGTTTACTGTGAGATGTTAATGACAATGTTAATGTAAATCTTTCAAACCTTGTCACACAACTATAAAAATAAGTAAGATTATATCACTTAAGAGAAATGTTTATTTATTTAGTACAGGTACAAAAATCAATCCAGGGCAGCCTTATCGATTTCCACTGTCGCAGGCTAAAAGAAATTAGATCCTGCTTTTTTCTTCTTCTTTTTTGAACTGGCACTTGTAAATAACCAACCAGGAGCTCAAAAGGAACAGGGGACTGAAAGTTACAGTTCTTATCAGGAAGCCATCTCAAGGAAATACCACTAGTTAGGATGGCACTTAAGTATATACTTAGCATTACACAAGTACTTCTGGTAGAGTTAACGAGAGTTTCAATCGTTTTCATAAATCAACTGGGTAAGAATGAGCTAGCACGTTGCTCACAGTAAATCCCAGAGTCATGCAACAGAATTATAAGAAACCGTGTTGTAAATGAGAGACAGAGCTTCTTAGTCACAATATTTCTAACAATAAGAACTTTTAAGAATGAGAAAGTAGAAATTTGAATTACTCTCAGCTCATAACCAAACAATTAGGTAGTGAGTATTAGACTTGAGACAATCTATTATTAATACTCTGTTTTCAAGTATTTATAAATTTGCATGAAACTATACCTTCCCGCTTGTTCGTTTCCCCACTCCGGATGTACATACTACACCACGTTTTTGTGAATAGGATCATCAGCAATGGTTCTACCATTTCCAGACCAACATTACTCAAAACGTGTTACTTTGCCAATATCCAACAGCCCTTTTGTTAAGGAGACCTGGTGCTCCCGTCTCTTGCACTGCAGACACGCAATTTATGAAGGCACAAGAGGGAGCAAAGGCTGCCCAACAAGAACGAGGAGATGGCTGGTTTTCCTTTTACTGCCACTCTGAAAATGCTCCGAAACACGGCCAAGTGATTTCCAAACCACTTTACTGCAGAAGGCTCAAAATGAACAATAAGCAGGAACAATTCAAAAGCTCACGGGACCTTTTCCCAACTTCTTCGTTTTTCACCCATACTTAAAAAAAAATAATAATTTCACACTCCTATATCAGGCTATAACAAATCATTGCTTTAAGTAATGCAGATCTTAAACCAGCATATTTTGCATGACCCAGTAATAACACGGTACTGCTTGCAAAATATTCTGATTTTGGATTAGCTGATAAACCTTGGACAAAAAGAATGTATTATAATTGTATCCCACAGCTGGGCAACCATTCCAGAAAAAACCAAATACTAGTATAAGCCTATGGACCAAACACCAATGTTTTTCAGTAAATTAATCTCAGAGCATATTGGTATAACATCACTGCAGTACCACAGCACCTCAAAACAGATCTCACAGAAGAGCAATCTCTCTTTTGAGCTCTAAAAATTCCAAATGGTCTCCGGCATTCTCCAAACACTTAGATTTTTGTTAGGTATTTTTCTTCTTTCGGGAAGACAGCTGCTCATCTGTCTCATCTAGGAATGGTTTTTTCCCTTCAGCCATTTAGGAAGCAAGGCAAAAGCAGGTCAGATTTTCATCATAACTAGATTATGATAATTTTTTATACAAGTCTGGTAAGAGACTCAGGGACAACATTGTCATCGTACCAAAATTTACCTTGGGAGGATGAGTCTCAAAGTAGTTTCTTAGTGATGAAGTGCTCAGAGTAAGACAGACAAGGCTGGTCTGTGAGCACCTGTTCTACGAGCACCTTAGTCTCTTAAGTGTTTTGGTTTCCCAGCTCCCCATCACTTGCTTCCCAGCACACCCAGTCCACATCCCTCCAGCTGCAGGTGGGCTGACTGGCTCGTGACCGCTTGCATGGGAATCGATCGGCTGGCTTATGTTTCCCTGTGCGGAATGACTTGCAAAAATAAAGCGTATGTTAAATGAATAAATATGATATGGCAAACAGAAATACCTGACGAATAATGAACTATCATACTCACTTCATCTCTTCATAAAACCAATTTTAGAATATGAACTGTGCTAGGGAATACAATATAATATAAAGTCTTACATGGGGGGAAAAAAAAAATACATGAAATATACTTCCTAGATTCATTTAGGACCAGAACCAAACAATCTGATAGAGTAAAACTTCTTTATTTTCTTTTTTTTTTTTTTTTGGTTTGTTTGCTTGTTTGCGGGGAGATGATGATGACAGATGACACCCCACTAAAAGGCCTCCTAGAAAAGGAAAAATATTTGATTAATGTGTGAGTCTTGCCCTAAAAGTAATTGAATATTCAGGGCTAAGGTGGTTAATAAGAATTGATCAATATGGTCAACGGAACACATTGACTTGATCAATATGGAAAATATTAAGGAAAATGCTAGGGTTTTTTACATATATGCACCTTATAACAAGATAGAATCTTTACTAAACCCAGAATCTATTAAAATTAAATCTCTCCTAAGTCACAGAAAAATTTGAAATATATATAGTTACTTAAAATGAGTCAAACAAGAAAAAAATTCAATTAAAAAAGCCTCTGATCATGTTATTTATGTGAAGTTCTTCAGTATCTTGTATGAGATTTACTAAATTAAGACCGCAGTAAATAAATTTACAAGGACAATCAACATCATAAAAATCTCATGAAAAGTAAAAATTAATTATGCAGTAGTATAAAATGTAATTATAAGTGTTAATAAAGGCTTTATGAATATCAGGTTGCCCACACACTCTCAGTGGACAAAAGTGGAACTTAATGAATCCAGCATAAGGCACATTTTGAGGAAACAATTAGCTTTCTGATAGTTCCACCCTACATGAATGGAAGTGCAGGAACCCAGCATAGGCTTCCCTGTTGGACTTTTGTGAAATTAGATGCTGATTACACATATTCATTTTCTGGCTAAATAAGCTTCTTGCAGAGTGTTCAGATACCGCAGTGACAAATATATCGTCTCATATAGAGAGCGCACAGTGACAGTATCACATACCTACACAGCAATCCATCTAACCTCACAGTATACATCATATAAGCTTAGAGCAACCACTGACAAGCAAATCAATGAGGATAATGTTCTATACAGTATGGGGCAGTGCAAGGAAGAAAAGGGATATCATAACAGAAGCATCTATTACTTTCCAATATATATCTTCTTAACATGCAGCCTTTGAAGCCTCAGCTTTCTGATGGCCACGGCAGTGAAAGACATGCACATTGGAAGAGCAGCTGACTCACTGGTCTGAGTTAACTCATAAAAAGTATACATTACCTCAGTATTTGCCAGCAGTTCAATGGAAAATTTGTAGTTAAATTTGCGGTTCAGACTGCCAAGTATACGGAACATTTGTAACATGACTGATTGCCCAATGAATGAATGAGATTTCTTTAAATGAAACTCGATATATAACCAGCTGATTAATTCAGACCCACCAGCCTGTTAACCCAAAATACTTTTCTCTAAAACACGAAATTCTAAACTAAAAAAATGCAATCCTGCTGATTCCTGCCCTTTTCTGTAATAAAAACACAGTAGGACCAAAAGCCGTGTCAGAGCGAAGAGTAAAGTAGTACCTAGGAACCAGATGTTACCATGGGAGCCTTAAGGAACTACTGACGTACCTGCTGTAAAGGCAAGGACCTACTAAGAGTTTGGCAGAGAAAAACAAGAGATCAGCACAGAGTGTGGTCTGAAGAAAGGCACAAGAATTTCTCAGTTAAAAGGAGCAGCGATATTTTTAATGCAAAGATGCTAAAAGAATCTAGAGTAGCAGGTATTGTAACCAGCAAGAATAGGGAGGAAGGAAAAAAAGAGAAAAAATTATCACAGGACATAGAATGATGATAAACAACTAGAAATTTTTTGGCCAAGGGAAATATTTGAAGGAAAAGACAGAAATGGTCTGGTCAAATGGGAGTAGTAAGATAATCCTGCATAAAACTACTGTAAGAAGCTAAAAACTGAAATTAAACTTCTAAAACCATCACCTCCAAAGTTCTAAAACTGCTTCTCTTTACTAAATTTCCACTCCATAAAGAATGAGAGCTTAAATATTTTCCGTAGCTTTCCTTCCAGTTCAAAAGTAATTAATTACACTTTCTTGACATGCAATTCATAAGTTTTATTGGTATTTTGGGACAGAATGGTGCCTGGGACAAAACCAAGCCATTGGCAAAAGCAGAGGACTCAGGGGGAGGTCGGGAGGACAAGGAGGTGAGAGGACTATATTACATAAAGATCCTTTGGCTTCCCTGTCATGGCTTAACATTTGGTATCAAGTCCAGTGGGAGCCACAAGTTGTAGGTCAGTAGAAGCAGCAGCAGATAATCATTTCAGGTTGAGGTTTTGTCCTTCAGAGGAGCTCTGCAGTCGCAGCTGATTCTAATATGGGACAGAGAAGTGCCCTCTGTAAAATGATTTCTTCGCTGCTGTCAGAATATAGACCAAGGTTTTTGCATTTTTTAGAACATTTTAGCAAGCCAAATGCTTCTTCAGAATTGAGATTTAAGAAAGTACGACCCAAAAATGGAAGGGTTTGATTGTTTTTCTAAGGATGTTCAAAAAACATACTGTGGGTATGACCACTGCCTATTCGAGTGGCCTCTCTTTATATTTGCTGAGTCCATACCCTCAGTTGGATGGGACGGTGGTATGTAGCTACTAATAACTCACTCAACACTATGCAAGGTTTTAAAACAGAAATAAAAGGTAGAGTATCAGAGAGCAGTACTCCAGACAAAAGTACAAGTGCTGCAGTCATTGAAGTCCTCAGTCTCAAGCAGCAGAGGGAGTAACAAATACACATGAACAGCACATTAGCATGTACCTTCTTCAACTGATGATTTTTAGGTGCACGAGATCAAAAAGCCCTCAATCAGCACTCAGGGCCATGCCACTCATAGCAACTTGCACTTTGATTCCTCACAGGAATAGTGATCCCATTTCCAAAAGACTTAAGCACCACATTATTGGCTACTTAATAGGACTTCCAGGGGCATCAGCTCCCAAGAGCGTCGACAGAAACATCTGCACATCTGATCGCAGCTCTCCTGTTCCAACTGGTAGTGGCTTATATAGATATATTATATAGATATGATATTTCCCGAGAGAGAGAAATGTGAGCCTTGCTTCCCTTGATTCCCAGCAGCCTTGGAGGAAAGGTTGTAGGCAGAAGAGCTCTGAAGGACACAACCCTCTTCAAGGCAAATCAGCATTAGGAGCATCATCGTTAATGAATAGGGAAGCATCATATAAGCGTCTTAATTTATTATGACTTTGTTTCTGACATAATTGTTTCAGAACTTCTTTGCTGACAAAAGTATGTATAAAAATACACCATTCTAACTGTTTGAGTACACACAAAACTCACACTGCTCAGTACAAACTGATGCTCTGGGTTTCCTATCTCATTTCCGTGACAGATGTGAAATAAATCATCTATGGATGTTTAATGTCCTTGCTGGCTTATCCAGCCTAAAGGGCTATTTGTAAAAACAAAACAGTCACAAAACAAAACAAAGAAAAGGAAAAAAAAAACAAAGAGAAACAAAACAAAGCAAAACAGAAAACCCCACAGAAGAACCACAACCAGGAAAGGCGAACTCCCTCACATTAATTGATGATACTCTCCTAAGTCTAAAGAGAAAACTGCAGGGCCAATCACTTGAAAAGAGCACACCATTGTGTTACTTGATTATACCAATTTTACTCTTGAACATTTTTAGTTCAATGAGAAAGGCTGAGAGGTGTGAAGAACATATGCATTACTAAAGTTCTCATTAAAGATGTATAAATTATTATGCAGTGACTAGTACATTGAGCTTAAAATTTCAGTCTTCCGTTTCAATGAGCTTAGTAAGTTTTGTTCAGTAAAACTTAAACACCTGCAACAGCTCCAGGACTATGATTACAATAATACATTTCCACTCTTGCCATTTGTCTACTGCGAGGAGAAAGTCAATTTTTGTAGGAGACTAAAGACCCTAAAGACCAGTAGAGTGCTGCAATTTTGTTAGTGTCACAAAGTACCCACCCCACCTTTTTCTTTAACAAAAATCTCTCACTACTTTCTACATAATAGCCAAAACAAACTGAAACCTAAATAAAGAGAAGCACTCACGATATGCCCTTTAAAAGAGAAAAAAAAAAAATAGCTTTGAGCTGCATCAGTCCATTTTGTATATTATACTACTGGTATGTATCTATCAACAAAGCTGACAGACACTAATGGGAATATGTACAACTTCAACCATTCGGCCCAAAGAATTTATAATGTTTGTGTAACAGGGTATATTAATAGCAGGAAATATAAGGCCTGTCATGTTAGCAGGTGTGCACCCACCAAAAACAGGTCTGGCCTTTTCAGTTTCAAGTGATGGTCCACACGAACAATGGCTGAGGAATGATGATAAAGGACATTTGACAGAGTGCTGAGGCTTCTAAATTTTACCTTGATAGAGAACAGAAGACCAGCTTTTCACTTCCCATGATATGGCACTGCAGCTTTCTACCCAGCTTTACTGCAGGTGATGAACCTGACAGAGGTAACCAAGCAGAGAACACTGGAAAGTCCCTAGCAGAGACCGAAAGCCTCTAGCCTCTAGTCGGTTGGACCTGGTGATCCTAGAGGTCTTTTCCAACCTTAACGATTCTATGATTCTAGCAACCAACCAAACCACCAACATATGAAAACAGAAAATAATGTTCTTAACTCCTCATTTGTCCAAGCAACCTAGCAAGGAAGTAGAAACTTCTGTCTCCAGGTATGCCTGCCACATGGGGAAGCAGATAGATGTAGCTCATGGCCTGGACTTCCTTTTTCTGTGTCCAAACACACACACAATTAAATTATCTTTCCTGAATTCTTGATACTTGCAATAAGGCAATTAAAGATACACTCTGGATGAGAAGGCATGTCTGTAAAGGGGCGTTCACGTCTGGTTGGAAATAAATGACATAACCCAGATACATTTTGAAGAAACAAGATAGAACCCAGCTGAATTCAGAAACTTCCATATAAAGATATCTATTTGACAGTGAATTTATTCTTCACATAAGCGGCTCATAAAGAAAAGCTTATTTTACAGGTCAGGGACCACATTATAAAATGAACTAACTGATCATAATCACTACTACAGCAAGAACTCACCTACATGTTTTTGGTTACTCTAACAAGTACTTCCGTTATGTCAGAGAGGAACTTCTCAAATAAAGTCAATTTCCTTTTCTAAAAAGGACAAAAATACTATCACAGACTTTTTTTAATCCATCACATTCCAACAGTCAACAATATCATATTTCACATCTGTGAAGGCACCAAGTCCCTCAGTTTAAAAAGAAAAAAAAATATAAATATTACAGGTTCATGGAAGCATTCAAAGATCTCTTATGTGGTAGAACATATGAAAGAAGGAGATTAAAAGAATACAGACTGAGAAAACAGGAAGGAAAAAAAGAATTTTATATATATAGACACACACACATATACATATGTGTGTGTGTATATATATATAAAAGACATATGTGTGTGTGTGTGTGTATATATATATATATAAATACGCGCACACATTGTCTCATGCATTCATTTTCCTCATGTTTTTTGAGCCAATTGCTTCTTCAGCAAAGTGAAAAACTACCTGGCAATTAAAGTATTTCAAGCAGAGTAGCAAAAGCTTAATCGTTCTGCACCACAGAGTGCAGATATGTATAATTCGCTGGGAAAAATTGAATAGGTTAATATGTATCCCTTGGAAACAACTCAATATTCAGTAGCCATTCAGTACATTGGATTCATTATGCTTCTATATGAATACCTTCTAATAAAAAAGCTTACTATTAGCATAAGCAGATACAATACATTTTCATTACTATAGAGCAAAATGAAAAGAATCAGGAAAATTAATTCCCGTTGCAAATCTCATTTCTCCAAAATCCTTCTCTGAAAACTTACAGTTCAACCATTTGTACAAGCAGATAAGGCTTTAGAACAAGGAAGTGCACATGTCTAATAATAATGATGCTCACAAGCACAGGGCTACCTTGCGCTTTCGCAGTTCTAAAGGTCAGTTATATTGCTGTACACCCTCAGGATCAGGAATAACTCTGAAAGGCTGACTGGCTGCCAGTCTGATTGCTGCTTTGAGAAGGGAGTTACACTAGACCTGGACATGGCCCAACAAGTGCTCCCTAGAAAGTATATGACCAGGGGGCGGGAAAGCAAACCAATACAAAAACTAAACACCGGCTGAATATGGCATATGCTGTCAAGAGTTTTCAAGGTGGGGCAAAAGGTGGAAAATCTTCAAATGTTGGATCGTAGGATGCATATATGCAGGGAGAAATGGTCAAAGGGGTCAGGCTACATGAAAGCTGGGTAATATCCCAGGTCAACAACCAAGTGTCCTTGGCTGTAGGACAGAGCGAGGGGCTCCACCAGGCTGCTGCCGAGCAACGGGCAAGGAGGAGGCACCGACCTGGCGTGGGCGCAGCACAGAGCCCTGACAAGCCCTTCTGCTCCAGAATCCACCATGTCAAGTACAGCCCAGAGCCAGGGACACAGCACAGGGCACTGCTAAGCCACACATATGAAAAATCAGTGCTGCGGGAGGTGATTCAGGGAAGGAGAGCAGATTGAGAGCAACCCAAAGAGTCATGTCTGCAGTAACTTTTAGAAGGTGAGGAATTATTTTTGGCTTACCCTCTTCTACACTAACAGTTTCTCTAAGCTAAAATTAAGCTGCATTTCTTGATTTAAAAGAGTATGTATAATCAATTCCAACTATTTTGATCTTTAAACTACCTTCTAAAAAAAAAAAATCCTCATATAAAATAAGCTGTCAGGACTACATTCTTACAGTAATGCTTTTTTTTTTTTTCTAAATAACCATTTATGAGCTAGCTATCGACCAAGAGTGAAAATTTGAGCTACTAGTCCCTTGCTCTACACTGACCCAACAAACTAAATGAAAATGAAAATCCTAGTACTGACTTCATTTAGGATTTTAAAAAGACTTATTCTAAAAAACAGATATCTACAAAAAGGAAGATTTCTGCTCAGCAGAGCAATATTGCTTGTGTATTCTTTAAAGGTCACCTGCACAATATTGAACATATCTGTGTGGAATACGCCAAGCATGAGTTACATACGCTTAATAACCCTATTATACAGTAGTAAAAGGTTTGAGAAATCTCATCAATGAGTACTGAATGACTACAGTACTACACAGAAATATACTAAATAAGAGAGAAACTTCAACACATCGAGGCGAAAATATGATCCCATTGAAAGAGACAAGTAGAAGATGACGTTTAGAATCACAGAATAATAGAATCATTAAGGTTGGAAAAGACCTCTAGGATCAGCAAGTCCAACCGCCAACCCAGCACCCCCAGGCCTCCTAAACCATGTCCCAAAGTGCCACGTCTGCACGGTGTTTGAACCCCCCCAGGCACGGCGACGCCCCCACCTCTCTGGGCAGCCTGTGCCAGGGCCTGACCCCTCTGGCAGGGAAGGCATTTTCCCTCATCTCCAACCTAAACCTCCCCTGACGCAGCCTGAGGCCGTTCCCTCTCGCCCTGTCACTGGTGACTTGGGAGCAGAGACCGACCCCCCCCTCACTCCAGCCCCTCTCAGGCAGCTGCAGAGAGCGAGAAGGGCTCCCCTCAGCCCCCTCTTCTCCAGGCTAAACCCCCCCAGCCCCCTCAGCCGCCCCCCAGCACACTTGTGCTCCAGACCCTGCCCCAGCCCCGCTGCCCTTCTCTGGACACGCTCCAGCCCCTCAAGGCCCTTCTTGTCCCGAGGGGCCCAAACCTGAGCCCAGCATTCGAGGTGGGGCCTCCCCAGGGCCAAGCACAGGGGCCCCATCCCTGCCCGGCCCCTGCTGGCCACACCAGTGCTGACACAAGCCCGGGGGCTGGTGGCCTCCTTGGCCACCTGGGCACTGCTGGCTCATGCCCAGCCGGCTGTCAGCCAGCACCCCCAGGGCCTTCTCCGCCGGGCACTTCCCAGCCCCTCTGCCCCAGGCCTGGGGCGTTGCCTGGGGTTTTCTTCCAAATCTGAGCATTTGCTGCTCAGACACATAATATTCAAGAACACCAACATTTATGAGGTTGTGGGATGAGATACTAAAAATTAATTTACCAAAAAGGAAACTAAATACGGTAGTTTAGACCATGTGCTTAAGGCAAAAACTGCAATGCATTTCTAAATTTCTGTCTGAAAATCAAGGTCTCATTTAAAATATACCGAATGCTCAGATCTCTCTAGTTCCATACTACTGCATTTTATAAAACATTCAAAGATCGCTAAAAATGTATCTGGATGCATTAAAAGGTACACACTGAATGGAATCAATATTCCAAAGAGTTTAGCGTAGGGAAGGAGAAAAAAAACAATAAACACCTATCCATGCCCTGAATTCCTTAAACTGCAAATAAATCAGTCAAACTTCAGAAATACATCTTGAAGGGAAATGGAACAAAAACTGCCATTGCTTTTCAGAACATGGACCTATTGTAATTAGGGTAATTAGCACCTCAAAGCAAAATCTTGTAATTAGCGTACTCTTTTTGTAACCAGGATTATATTGTTGCCTTTCAAACTTTTACGGATTAATGATATACAGCAAATTAAGTTAATGAAAAATAAGAAACCGAATAAGATTTTTACATCACTCAAGAACGAAGCTAAGAGGGATTACGAACTTTAATTTCCAAATTATTTCCGAAGTCATTAAAAGCATGCGTATCTATTCACATAGGTTGTGCGTCTATTTTCTCTTTTTGCTGGCAAATCTGATCTACGACAGAAAACAAGCAATCCTGCTGCTGCTTCCTCCCTGATTCATAAAGTGAGAATCCCATTATTGGGGCTTTTTGTTCTTCCAGTAATTCTTTTCCCAGTTTTACAATTCCTGGTGGACCTAAAGAATGTCTTTCAAAAATATAACCATTTTGAAAACAAAGATTCTGGTAGCACTGAGTTCCCCAGTATTCTAGGAGAACTATTCCAGCTCGTATGTTATTTATAGTTTATTTACAGTTTATTTTTAATTATCTTTCCATTTTCCAGCAGAGAATTTTGTCAGATTATAAAAACCCCTCACAGGAAAACTTTTTGCTCATACCTAAATGTATGCTGGTTAAGAACATTATACCTCTTACCTTACTACAGCCTACTTCCATGAGCACTTACTCCAAAATTCCTACTGAATATCAGTTGAATGTTGGGATTTTTAGCTTCAGGGTGTGAATCTGTCCTGGTTTAAGCTGGGACAGAGTTAATTTTCTTCACAGTAGCTGGTATGGGGCTGCGTTTGGGATTTGTGCTGGAAACAGTGATGGCAATACAGGGATGTTTTAGTTGCTGCTGAGCAGTGCCTACAGTAGCCAAGGACTTTTTCAGGTCCCCATGCTCTGCCGGGTGCAGGAGAAGTTGGGAGGGGGACACGGCCAGGACAGTGACCCCAACTGACCCCAGGGATGTCCCACACCGTATGAGGTCATGTTCAGCACATAGACCTGGGGGGAGAAGAAGGAAGGGGGGGGGAGATCTTTGGAGTGATGACGTTTCCCTTCCCAAGTCACCATTACATGTGATGGAGCCCGGCTGTCCTGGGGAAGGAGGGAATGAATCCCTTGGCTTGCTTTGCTTGTGTGCACGGCTTTGGCTTTACCTGTTAAGTTGTCTTGATCTCAACCCAGGAGTTTTCTCACTTTTACCCTTCTGATTCTCTCCCCATCCCACTGTGGGTAGTGAGCGAGCGGCTGCGTGGGGCTGAGCTGCTGACTGGGGCTAAACCACAACAGAATCCCACATTTGAATT
This sequence comes from Phalacrocorax carbo, assembly GCF_963921805.1. NCBI lineage: Eukaryota > Metazoa > Chordata > Aves > Suliformes > Phalacrocoracidae > Phalacrocorax > Phalacrocorax carbo. The sequence continues at coordinate 4,448,074 of NC_087516.1, read as the reverse complement.
TAGCTGAAATTAATACTAGAATATTATTTACACTGTGCTACCAGAAATAGTCTTAAAATCTATCCTGCCAGTTAATTTGAGACAATTCCTTTTTATTGTTAGGCCTGCATATAAATGAAATACATCCAAAGTCTTTAGTCTGCCATTAAAAGACAAAACTCAAATCATTCACATAATTCTTCTCTGATCTCCTTCCAATTTGTCAACATCTTTTTTGAGAATGGGGAATCCTTCCAATAATAAACTCATTAATGCTATGTTATAACAATAATACTGTCTCACTAAATTTACTTTATACCCACCAGCTGATCCACTTAAGGATCCTATTATCTTTTGCTACTACGAGCTCACATTCAGTTGGATATCATAACAGCTATTCTGAAGCTGCTGCTTAACAAACCATACCAACGCCTTGCTCATACAGTATGTGACTGACATTATTTATTTTTAATACATTTGATTCGCATTTGGTGATATTAGAAACATTTTTTCAAGTTACCTCCCTATTAAAGCACTCAGTTACATTACAAATATATCCTAGGCTTAGAACTATTATAGTTATATAAATCATTATGATAACAATTATATCTGCTGCAATTATTTTCAAGTCTTTTATTTTAACCACTGCAAAAAACGTGCCAAGCACCTTTAGTAAGCGTAGGTTTATGAAACCATTTTGGCTGATAAGCCAAAATGAAAATCCGCTACTTTTTCTGTAACAAGGCCACCAGCTATTAACTATGCAATCATCTTTTAAAACCTAAGTTGATATACCTATCCTGCTTTAATTAGCTTTCTTGACATAAAAGCAGAAGACCATAATTTGCTAATACATTTGTTGACTGTGAGAATTTTTGCAAGTGACATGTAGCTCACAAGATAGTCTGAAAAAACCCAAAAACATATAACTGCTTTTCAAGCAAACTGAAAAGAATCAACTAAAAATGCAACCGAAGCCAATTTTCCCTGAAAACCTTTAGATGTTCTCCTTCTACAGCAATGACCCCAATTAAATCAACAGGATTGTTAAGAACCTGCTGAGCTGTATGTTTGAGGACGGAAAAAGGCTCAGCTCTGCTTCACTGCACCTTGCTATACATCTTTAAGGACACGAGTGAAAGAAAGACATTATAATAATTATTCATATTAGCTTGATCTTCTTGCTAAGTGTTCAGAAATCCCAGGCAGGAACACCATTCCCTGAAAACTCTCCATGAAACAGTTGCAAGAAAACCATATGCAAAAGAATCCGATTAGGAAAATGGCTAAACGAGTTTCAGAACTCCAGGCTGTACTATTTCAGTAGGCAGGATGAAGGCAGCATCACGGACTCTCCCAGGTTTCAGCTAAGCAATTGCTTACACTAATTCTTCCCTGAAGAATGCCCTACACTTATAGGAAAGGTTCATCCAGCTCCCCCCCGCCCTGATCTCTCCACTGCAATTCATTCGTTTGTGCAATGGAGCTGCAATTGGAAATACCAGCAAAACCTCTCAGTGTTAACTCTAGCTGGATATCCAGCTATTTGGCTTTTCTTGTTGTTGATGTATTCCGTTTCTTTTCAGTCAAGACACTGGCCCCATTGCGATTACATTCTAATGAGCCACGATGGGGGAACCTTTACAGCCGCTCTCTCTCTCCTCAAGTTAAAACACAGGTGCTTTGCGAGGACAACTGGTGTCCCTGCTAGCCAAGCAATGGGGTTTGGGGCTGGGGGATTATAGTAATGTGCACACCATTGACATAAAGCTGTGTTTCTACATGGTGTCTGTCTTCATGTCATTAGATACGTATTTATTCCCTGTTCCTCTTCTCTTGGTTTGGCTTTGATGAGATGATGTCAGAAGCCTGGACACAGAAAGAGACTCCAAGAACACAGATGTATCTCAATTTGTAAGAAGAGATCAGCTCTGTAGGTGGGAAAGAGCACCTACCTTCTGCTCATTCAACAATCAAAGGCCATGACGTGACCTACACAACTGCATCAAGCCAGAGAGTTTATTTTTTCACTGTATTTGCAAGGACATCCAGCAAATTCCTTCTCAGAACTTACTGCACTCAGGCATGTTCACGCACAGCAAACCTGCTGCATAAGGATAGTACCTGTTAGACTGAAGAGTCAAAGCAGTAAATGCTTTTTTTTTTTTTTAAGTTAAACTGTGATGAAAATGGTTCTGTCCATACCACATAATGTCAAAAAAACTTTCTGGTAAGCCTGAACCATGAATAATTTGCTAATGATGAATGAGATCAAAGAGTTTCTCAATGGATGTAGTGTCTAGCATTTACAAATACAGAGTTACTCAGCAGAGTAGGTCCATTTTAGCCATAAGCTTTTTCAGTCACCTAGTCACCTACACTAGTGCCAGGATAACTTGGATTTCCAGCTGTGATACTACAATAACATATTTTCTCACCATCTCTCCATATTGGTTTGTGTGGCAGAAGAGAAGAAAAAGTAGCCATCGTGTTTCATTGCTCTGAGTTTAAGGACCATTCCTCCAGAGAAAGAGAACATGGGATGAGATATAAAGCCCTCCGAGTCTTTATTCTGCCCCCAGCAAATGCTAACCTATATACACATAAAGTACAAACGCATACATAAACACCTCTAAACAGTGAATATAAGCATGGGAAGGCATAGACTGACAAGGTCCAGACCTTACAGGACACTACATACTATAAATAGCATGCAGTTCTCCAGCAAGGGAGAATAAAAATTGAAAAGATTACATTTAAAGGTTCTCTTCGCCAGCACAAAAAGTCTCCATACCGAGAAGACCCCAGCTGAAGTTTAGAGAGGCACAGGTCTTACCAAATCCAATGGCAAAGAAGAAACAGCGATGGCCAGAACGCAGCAGATGTTTCCTGCAGAATCTAATGGATGAACAAACCACCCCAAAGTAAACAGGCACCTGCTAGTTTTTAATTCAGAAATTATTTTAAGCAAAACATAGCATAATGTTGGAGAATATAAGGCAGATTCTGTTCCTATTCAACAAAATAACTTCACAAATCATGTTTAAATTTCAGCTTCAATTAGAAAATAAAAATTCCAAATTAATTTTTTGACAGGTGTTGGCTTTGACTCCCAGAAACGAATGGCCATCACTTAATAAGCCCACGTCAGAGAATACTGACGAGCAGTCTGACCTCCTGCACTCCCAGAAACACCACAGATCTGGGGGCATTCTAAAAGAAACAGAGCTCAAAGAGAAACTAACTTCACAACTGGGAAGACAGTCCTGTTCATGTGAAAATAAAATTTTAAATTACATTGATAAGGATAATAAGGATTGCACAGATGAATTGAACACGAATGATCCAAAAATAAACCTTTATAACTAATTTTCCCTTAGTTCTGTCTTGAAGACGGCTTCAGCTGAATCCAGCTATCAAATAGAGAAATTGCTCAAAAACTCTTGCACAATTACTAACGCAAGTGGGACGTGCGCGGCCCACATGCGCTGCTCCATTAGCAGCTACTCAACTTCCCTCAGAATTGCCTGAAGCGTGCGTACACGTTCACAGGCCCTCCGAAAGGAAACCCACGCGTGTCCGTGCACAGGTGCGGTTCAGGTGCAGCTCCGTGACAAGCGTAAGCAATATATTTCCCGTGGAGATGAGTTACCACACCAGATTTAGGGTTCAAGTGCAACAAAAACAAGGTTCACTGAATATAAATAATTTCTGATTAACTGGAATGGTTGGGAATATAAACACATTTCCCATAGCAACACAGAAATCAAACCATTTTCCAAATATACTGCACAAGGGATTGGATTGGGCCCAAGGTCTTTGAGAAGAAAACATGAAGTATTACAGCAGCCGTAATTATTATGATTTTCTAAATAAATTGCGCTAATTAAAACTATGGAATTTATCAAATGGCTTGTTTATTTTACAGATATAGGTTATTTAATTTTACTGAGTAATACTATATACAAAGGAAATGCAAAAATCATTATTCAGTTATTTTTGCCTGCCTTACAACACACTATTTTTTCATTCTAAGCTACTATAATGGACATCTTAAATTTACTGTGGGGAAAAAAAACCCGAAACATGCACTGCAATTCAGAATTGTCTCTTCGCAGCAACTCCAGAAGGACAAAAATGTGTCATACTGAAGGAAAACATAATCAGTCGTGAAAAATCTCAAACAGGAACACCCACTATTATTTGGGTAATTGTTCTAAAATAATTCTAAAATTCTAAAATAATACATAATTGTCCAAAAATTTAATGATCCTAAAAAAGCACAACCCCTGCACGGCTCTGGTAATAAAGGCACATTTGTAAAACAGCCACGCTGCTATTTAAAATACCTAAGAAAAACTACCAAAAAGAACCACAGGTTGACGCTAGACAATTGAAATCTCATCAAAAGAGCAAATCTTAACTGCAAAAATTATACACAAACCCTAATCTTTTCATCCACGTGTTCACACGTCAGTATTTTGGGTGTTTTTTCCAAAAAACAATTGCATTAATGTTGCTGGTCCACGGTTGTTTTTTTTTTCCCACCCCTCTCCTTAATTTACATAAATTCTATTCATATTCATATTAATCATTACGCAAAACCACCAGAAACCAAAAAAATATCCCCTGAGTCCTTACAGGCAACATCCACAAGCGCTGTTTTCCAGCTACATATAAAGTCTCAGGTAATGGCAGTTAAGCCCTTCCCAAAAATGTAATTCTTTTTTCTGAAGAAAACCGTCCATGGTCTGACAAACAGAATGGTAATTCATTTTGGTTACTATGCACGGAGGTGAGAGTAAGTGGCAGCAACCCTTGAAGATATAATTTAGTTACACATTTCTTTATAAAAATTTCATAGAATTAAAAATTATAAGAATTATAGTTAAAAAGAGTAACCGTTATAAACTCAGAAAACAGAACTAGCAATAAATAGGATGACCTTCTGCTTTTAGCTAATTTGGACATTGAAGCCAGAGAAAATAAACATATTTCAATTATTAAATTCAATATGGTTGAGAACAGAAATCCTAATGAAATTTTCAGTCACCCTTTTCTTACAAAATCTCAGTAACGTGATAAAGGACATGCAGCAGAGCATATCTGTTACTCTAAACATGCCAACAAGCGCTGGGAGAACGGGTACCCCCAGCAAGCTCCAGTACACTCACATCTCTGACAGCGAGAGAAAGTTTTAATTAGTTTGCTAGTCCAGGGCTTCCTAGAATAAAGGCAATTCTGTCATTTCTATTGCGTTCTCATGATCAGTTAATGGATTTCTTCTTTTTTTTTTTTTTTTTGCCTCCAGCTCAGACAGCCTCCCTGTCTTATAATTTCTTCTAAATCATTTCTTAGGTTATCCATATTTTCTCATCTGGAACGCTAATGAGCTTGTCTAAAATTCTGTTTTAATGCACCATTCTCCTGACTCACTGAGGTGTTCTTTTTCAAATCCACAGCCCATGTCTTTATTGCTCCCCACAATTTCAGTAGAGATCAGTGGATGCACCACCATTTGAAAATCTCTCACTGATGTGCCTATACACACACTGAATTCAGAGCCTAAATCCCCACCCCCGCACGCAGACACAAAAGGCTTGATTAGTGTTTTTGGAGCCTAAAGACTTGTGTACAACCATTTTTCGTTTCTCAAGCACCCTCTAAAATCATACACAGCTTGGAGAACAAGAGGATACCCTAAATACTTAAGTGTGAATGCCAAAATAAAGCACAGATTTGTCTTGGTGGTGCTAGAAATCCCAGAATCAGACAAATTTTGGCTGCAAAGGACCTCAGGATGTCATCTACTCCAAACTCCTGGTCAAAGTTGAGCTGCCTTCAAAGCCAGATCAGGTTGCCCAGGAACACGTGCAGCACAGTTCTGTGGCGTTTTGTGGCCATTGGATCTCTCTCTTCTATCCATAACCTGTTTTTAATGACTTATGGAAGAAATTCACATCTCTACGATTTCTGCGTTAAGCAGTTCTTATGAATCTACAGTGGTCTTCAGAGTTCAAATTGAACAGGGATTAAATACTTATCTATTTATTTACTTGCCAAGATAAACTTTCAAATTAGATGCTCTCTTTAGGAAGGAAAGTGCTTTGAAACTTTTTACGGAGATCCAAATCTCCGCATGTTGAATGTGCACACAGCATCTTGTGGAGGTTGTCGGCACATAAGCAGATTGCAATCTAAGCCCAAACAGAGGTAAATGAGATACTATTCTTGACTTGACCAGACTGTATATGCAATTTTAAGCAGAAAAGAGAAAATTCTTTAAACTGGGATCATCGTTAACTTATCTGAGAAAAACAGAAAGAGCAGCTGAATAACTTCAGCTAAAAATGCAACAGATAAACACAATCTGAAGGTAGCACATTTCTCATCACTTGAAGCTTTCGTGATTACATTTGTGTGGCTCACAAAAATATGCTTGAGTCAAACATACTTGATTGGAGTCAAAGTAGAGGAAAATAAGTAAAACTTCTACTTTCTCTAATGCGAGAAATTAGATTACATGTTCAAAAAGGTTTTTCTGTATGTCCATACTATCTAGAAACCTACGAAATGAAGAAATCGGAATGGAAATATTCATAAATGTTGAATAAAGCAACAGCCCAACATTTCTCTAGCCTCTCTGGACTGCACTTTTTTCCTTTAGTCTTCTGGACATACTGCTGAAATAGAAATGCATCGTTCCTCATCAAAATAGAAAGGTGAGGATCTCGAGCACCTCAGTTTCCACCACTGAAGAAACCCACGTCCTGTAGTTCAACTTGTAATTTCTTTATTTACATTTGTTGAGGCATGCTATCGCAGTTTTGGTTTAGCTAGACTGATGTTAACTCAAGCAACTTGAGAAACTACAACGGTACTTTCACTCCTTGGATGATGTATTCTCTTTTCTGGGCAAGGTGTTGGAAAATAAAACAAAATGAAAGGAAAACAGGAAACTGACCCACAGAAGACTCGGTAATTTGCTCTTTTCACAGCAGATGATGTTTCAGAGAAGCTTCGCTTCCTATGCCAACACCGGGATCAGAATAGTGGTTGGACTCGATGATCTTAAGGGTCTTTTCCAACCTTAATGATTCTACGATTCTATGATTCTAATTTTCAGTTGGCATCACAATGGATTCGGGATTTTAGCCTGTCTTCCATATCAACAATAAAATTACCAAGGTTTATACGGAAAGTTAATTACCATGTTATCAACAGCTACGGGAAATGAAACATATAGCTCTTTCCTTTGAGTCCGTAACGTGTGTACACTGTTAGAGACTTTCATGTCCAGAGCAATTTGTAGAAGGATAATAGGTTTTTTTTTTTACAAAAATAAAGGAAGATGAACAGGTGTATTTTGGGGGGAAAGTGACTCACTTTAAGGAGCATAGGAACCATACAGAGACATCATTTTTTGAGAACTAAAGAAGTAGCGATTTATATTTTATCTCTGTTTTATCCTAAAAAACCAAAACCATCAAGTCTGGGCTCACGCTCAAAAGAAGGCCTGCATCCCTATGCAGCAGACCAATCTCAAGATCCATAGCGCCTGCAAGAAAATTGTTAGTAACAGGTGGATGGACAGATGGGGTTAGCTGGCATTCATTTGTATTATAATGAGCATTCCTAGAAGAAAAATCACTTGTGTGTGTGTTTTAAATAATGGAACTACCCATCTCGAAGCTTACTAGAGTAAAATTAGGTAAGCAGCTTCCCATTATTAACGGCAACTCAGGAACAGAGAGGCACCAGGTCACATACTCGGCAAATCATACTGACGGTGACAGAAGTTTGATGTCTACTGCTGTATTTCTCTGGACCACACAGCTCCTGCCCCGTGCATGCACTCACAGCACATGTAAATTTGTACAGACACAGGAAACGTGATATGGATAGGCATGCAAAGGTTTTCTCTGACAATAAGGAGATCGGTCTACCTGGGTAAAAGCTGAGTAACACTAATATATACATTATACACGTTACGTAGCTTCACTTTCATCTTGCTCTTTCTAGACCATTGGACAAACGATTTAGCTGCTATTAGCAAATTTTACTCAGTTGAAAGACAACTGGTTGAGCACACACTCCTCATCGATCGCAGCAGGAGATGAAACAGGTTTTAATAGTTTCTTCAATCTGGTTGGTTGGTTTTGCCTGGATTTAACGTGCACCTGTCTTCCGTGGTATAATAACAAACCACGAGTAAGTGCTCAATCAGATCCCTGTCTTAAACTGTTCCATGAATTTCTAAACTGCTTTTAAAAGACAAACATAACTAAATAATTGTCGCTACTGTATTCCCACTCATACTTTGAGACTATAAATAGAACAAGAACTTCTAAACGTGTTTGAACAGAGCTTTCCGCTAGACATCACGCACAAATCTTTCATGTTTTTCTAATAAGTTTTTATTATCAAAGATTATTAAGATGATTATGTAAAATGAGTTAATATAGCATCAGGTTAAAGGAAGAAGCAAAACAAATCGAAGATACTTGCCTGGGTGACGAGTGGCTCCAGTAGCCTCTCTACTGTGAGAGTCCTGATTTCCAAACTTTTGGGGTCCCATTTCAAAATGATAGGTGATGTTGCAGAAGTCATACTCCCTGGAACAGACAAAAATGACACAACGTTCATTAAAATTATTAGTGTAATATCCAAATACTGCATAGAATTTATTTAGAGAATAGCTATTCTCTATAATCTTGCTAGTGTTCCTCTACTCCCGAGAGCTCCCAGGTGCACCACTGCCACATCCACTGAGTGCTTAAAGATTTAGATTCAGAATTTTTTTTCTCTCCTATATCCCTTAAGAATAGATACCCTATCATGCTGCATACATGTCGTTGTTGGGTGTACTTGGCGGGGATTTGGTAGTGGGGGGGTGCAAGGTAGGCTCTGTGAGCAGCGGCAGGGGCTGCCCCATGCTGGGCACAGCACGGACCCACCACAGGACACAAGCCGAGCCCATCAGCGATGCAGGTGACACCTCTGGGAACACACATTTAAGAAAGGACAAAACGCTGCCGGGCAGTGTGAGGAGTGAAGTAAAGGGTGAGAAAAATCCCGCAAACCCCAAGGTCAGTGAAGAAGGAGGAGGAGGAAGAGGAGGTGCTCCAGGCAGCAGAGATCCCCCTGCAGCCCCAGGAGCAGCCCATGGTGAGGCAGGGATTTCCCTGCAGCCCATTGAGGACCACCCCGGAGCGGATATTACTGCAGGCTGTGGAGGACCCAACACCACACCAGACGGGTGTGTCCTGAAGGAGCTGCTTCCCATGGAGAGCACGCCCAGGGCTGCAGCCCACAGAGAGGACCCACGCTGGAGCACGGGAAACACGTGAGGAAGGAGGGGCAGAGACGAAGCGCTACGAACTGACTGCAACCCCCATTGCTCATCACCCCAGTGCCGCTCAGGGCAGGAGAGGAAAGGAAGTAGAAGAGTCAGGAGCAAAGGTGTGAAGTAGAGACGGGGAAAAAAGTGAGGGTGGGGGAAGGTGGTTTAGGTTTTGTCTCTTTTTTTTTTTCTCTCATGATCCATCTCTATTTTAATTAGCATAAAATTAAGTTAATTTTCCCTAAGTCAAGTCTGTTTTGTCCATGACGGTAATTGGTAAGTGATCACCCTATCTTTATCTCCACCTACAAGGTTTTCATCCTGTTTTCTCCCCCTGTCCTTTTGAGGAGGAGGATCGAGAGAGCGGCTTGGTAGGCAGCTGGAAGGCAGCCACGGTCAACACACCAATGCATGGAATACAATAAATTCAACCAGCCTGTTCAGCTTTTTGAGAAAAATTTCCCCACAGTATTCAGGATTCCTCAATTTTGCACCAAAAATTTCAGTACTCATTTATAAAACAAAAAGGATTCCCCAAACCATCTTAGGCTTAAAAGCTTAAACAAGGCCTAAAACAAAGACAACAGCAAGTTGCTGTCATTTTATTCGCCATTTCAGGTTTTCATGAAATTTTCAAGAGAGTTGGCTTCCTTTATCAAATTCCAGATACAGAAAAATCCAGCTGTCAGGCCGTAAGAGACATAAAATGCACCTCACAGAGCTGGAAAGTGATGCAAGTATTTGGTGACAAGAAATGCCACAAGTAAACTAGATTGTCCATAAAGACAACACAGGAAAAAAAATGATTAAAAAAATGTTCATTTTAACTAATTCTGATTTAAATATTTCCCTTTATTTTAGAATTAAAATAAAAAAATTAGAAGTCCCATATACCTAGAACAGCACGAGAACTCTAGCAGGGAAAGACACACCAGTAATATCATATTGTACATTGCATAAGTGAGATCCAAATCAAGCCCTCTGTATATAATATCCCAGGCAGTTAGTATTGTTTTCTCCAGAAAGCTACGTTTAACTGACAAGGTAATTTCAGTAATACAAAAAAACCCAAACCCAAACAATTCAGTGAACTAAATCAAAACAAGTTCAGCTATTGGTCCTTGAAACTTCATAAAGCTTAATTCAATAAGGTACCTATTCAGTACTTAGAAATGTTATCTCATATATACAAAATAAGTTCTACTGCTTTATTCAGGAGAATGTCTTGACTAATTACTGTCACTCAAAATTAACACTAAGCCTATGCAAAATTCATTCACAGCGTGCATGATTCTCACTGTGTTACTAGCAGACTACTTAAAATACTTGCTCAAAAAGAGAGGCGTATCAGAACTCCCTAATCAATGTATTTATAAATCACACATAAAAACAGCCCTCAGCCTCCTCTCATTCGCAGACATTTGGGAGCAGAATTATCTGAGAATATCCAGTGTGTGCTAAAATTGCTATTATTCAGTTTCCACTCTTCTGCAAAAAATCATTAGGCTTCATGTTCTACAGTGCTGAAAACACCCATACATGGGATTAAAGAAAACTATAAGACAGATTCTAGTCGTTGTAAACATGGTTAATGGGGGAGCTTCTCATTTTTCCAGCAGACAGTGCTGAATTATCTTTCAGAACCTGTTTCTTTTTTATATAAAGATGGTTGCTATTCCGATCAGCCTCTGTATTCAAAAAGTAAGGTTTAAGCAGACAATTATTCTAGTCAATAATTTATGAGTTATGACACTTTTAAATGTGTCGAATACAGTTTCTTTCTTTTTAATAAGCACACTTTTCCTCACTAGCTATTAATGCGGGTCCTCAAACATATACCTCTCATTACACAAAAATATATTCAAAGCTGTAACATAGTCCAAAGCCTACAAAAGCAAACTAATTTCAGTGGATGACAATCATACAAGTGACACAAAAGACAACCTGGATGATCAGTTATTTCAATCAGAACACTGCCTCAGTTTCAACCTTTATTAAGAAACAGAAAAAAATATCCTTCAAAATTCAATATGAAAGGGTGAGAGATGCTTTTAGCCATAAAAGGATACAAACAAGAAAAACCCTCAATAAAAACCTATAAGAAGTTTTTCCATTTGTGGTAAAATCTACCCCACAAAACAAATAAGTAAAATTAAAAAGTCAAATTAGTGCATTTGCCTCAACATTTCTCCAGCTGCTGTCATAATAGTGACTTTGAATGATAAAGGACTAAAAATAAGTTACTTGCCCAAGTGTATATATACGAGAAGATGGAATATTTATTTCTTGCCATTTCTACAACCATCTTCCTAGACTGAACAGGTGAATGGGAACTGCTCACTCAGATAAAGGACTTCATGCTAACCATATCTTATGACTATTTGACCACATATTCCCCAAACAACTAGCTTTAACTGCTCCACTGAAAATATAAACTGCTTCACAGCTTATACATGGCCTGTGGCTGTGCAGTACCTGTGAGGAAGGTAACCCACATGGGCAGAGGATAATCCCAGAATCCCAGACTGGCGGGGGCTGGAAGGGCCCTCTGGAGCTCATCCCGTCCCACCCCTGCTGGAGCAGGCACCCCCAGAGCAGGGGCACAGGGCCGCGTCCAGGCGGGGGGTGAATGTCTCCAGGGAAGGGACCCCACAGCCTCTCTGGGCAGCCTGTGCCCCTGCTCTGGCACCCGCACAGGGAAGGGGTTTGTCCTCATGTTCAGGGGGAACTTCCCGTGTTCCAGCTTGTGCCCGTGGCCCCTTGGCCTGGCGTTGGGCACCACTGAAAAGAGCCCGGCCCATCCTCCTGACACCCACCCTTCAGATATTTATAGGCATTGATGAGATCCCCCCTCAGCCTTCTCTTCTCCAGGCTGAACAAGCCCAGGTCTCTCAGCCTTTCCTCACAAGGGAGATGCTCCAGCCCCTGATCCCCTTGGCAGCTCTGCGCTGGCCTTGCTCCAGCAGTTCCCTGTATTTCTTCAACTGGGGGGCCCAGACCTGGACGCAGCACCCCAGATGTGGCCTCACTGGGGCAGAGCAGAGGGGGAGGAGAACCTCCCTCGCCCTGCTGGTCACACTCCTTTCCATGCACCCCAGGACACCGCTGGCCCCCTTGGCCCCAAGGGCCCAGTGCTGGCTCAGGGTCACCTCGCTGCCCCCCAGCACCCCCAGGGCCTCTCAGCAGAGCCGCTCTCCAGCAGGTCCCCCCCAGCCTGTGCTGGTGCGGGGGGTTGTTCCTCCCCAGGGGCAGGGCCCTGCACTGGCTCTGGTTGAATTCCCTGAGGTTCCCCTGGGCCCAGCTCTCCAGCCTCCAGATGTTATGGCATCCCATAACATTCTTCATACAAACATAAGAGTGTATTATGATAGAAGAAAAAAGTAGTAGCCATAAGTAAAAGAGATCTCCTTCCCTATTACTTTCTAGACTAGAATGATGTTTTCTTAAGTAGCTTAATATTTTTGCTTTCACCCGGTTTCCAACTTATTGTCATTTTTTAAATACTCAGCAAGATACTTGGACAACAACCGATTCTTTCTCCAAAATGTGAAATTAGGTTTCTCGTCTGTCTTCCGACCTCTGCAATTTAGAAACACTTACTGATTGTTCTTTGGGGTAAATCCCACTGAAGTAAGAGTCACATGGTGTTTTTATGATTGCTGAGTTAAGAAAACCTTTTTAGGTGAAAGTTTCAGTGAAACTTACTCTCTGCTGTTCACATATATTATCAACTGGCAATGTGTGATTATTAAGTCTGAATCTGAAATTTGCTATTATCAAATAAGGAAAGTAAGTTAATGGCACTGCTAATAATACTTCTGAAGAAGTTTACAGATGATTGCGGTCCTAATCCTGAAACTAGCTCCACACTTCTTCAAGAATACATTTAACGAATTCTATTGCCTAACCGTACTTTTAATTCCTAGAACATATGCCAAAATGTGTCCATCTCTTGTTTCAGGCTTTTACCTTTTCCTAAACACAGCAAAACGGACACGTCTCTACCCAACCCGATAACATTTGCTTAGGCAGCCTCTCTTCGAAGCCTATCTGTAAAAAAAATAAGTATTTACCTTAGCCAGCACTTCATTAGACTGGATTTCCATATTATAGCCAAAATCTAACTATGTCAGTGGAATCCTTCAACAACGAGTCACCAGATTAACTCAATTAACCAGTCACCAAAAATCTACTACCCTTAGCACCAACCTTTTCAAACAGTAGAATTTTACTATTTGGAACCTTCTACAAAATCAAAGTATTCTGCTTGTGAAATTGTTTGTCTCTCACACCATAACATAGTTTTCCTCCACAACAGTCATGTTTTCCTTGCGACTTACACAAATGTACCTTCTGACGGTCATAAACTGCTCGCAAGTGACAGTGCATCTCATTTCTGTGCTGCAACTTAAATGTCATAGTAAAAATATTTTAACTCTACATGAGCAAAAGCAATGTTTGCTGAAGCAAACTGATAATTTTTTAGAACTGTATGCATTGCCAGCCAAGAGCAGGCCTCCAGTTGTTAGCCCAGTTCACATCTGCAATGCAGAACACTGCAGGCATGAAGGATAGATGCTAAACATTTCATACTGAATAAAGCAAAAACCCGTTCGACCTGATTCAGAGCAAATCCATAGGATTAAGCTGGTAGCAATACTGGATTGACAATACTGGCAGCACAGGTCTGTACTTCCAACAATATATTTGCTACTTGAAGGCAAAAAAATTATCTTCACTGGTAAGAAGGAAAGATGTCCAGCAAGGTAGTAAGTCAGTAAGTTGAGAGGAAGCAAAAGGCAAAATAATTTAGCCCTTATTTCCAAATATGAAATTTATAATAACCCTAATACTTCAAAAGATCTATATGGACTATTTAAAAAAAAGTACGCTTTACAAATGATTCCCCCACATCAATGATCATCTTGGTTTATAGTCCACGTGTCAGGACGAATGGGGCACTTCCACGTGCTTTAAACCGATCTAACCTTTCACAGCTGAGAGGGCACTTCAGCGCTTTCTACATGTTTCTGTTCTTTGCACTGAGTAACGGCGCTGTAAATTCCAACAAGAACATAACCTGGTTGAACACGAACTAATCCTACTGAAGAAAAACGAGCTTTCAGTCTCCTGCTGGACTCCAGAGCCACGTGAGTAACAGCACCAGCAACAGCCAAAGCTCCAAATACAGCAGCAGAGGTGAAAGGGAAGACAAGGCTGCCTTTTCAGCAGCAGCACGGACACAGACTGGTTTAAGATGAGTGGGAAACTGAATGACAGTCTGTTCTTTCTTGGTTTGCATCCTTAGATTGAGAACCATGTCAAAACAAACACCTCTCTACAAGGAAACAGGCTTATGTGAAGAATATGGAATTCTTTACAGCAGGATACACAATCTCTTGAGAGACAGACGGAAAAATCCTGACTGACTTCACAGATGCATTTATGTGCTTCACTGGGAGCTGGAAATCTAAATACTTGAATGGTTGTATCCTTGAGTATGCCTACAGAGGATAACAGTGTGACATTAGAGACGCGCAAGCCGGCTCTGATTCACCTTGTACGGGTACGGAGTAAGCTGGAGCAACAGGGCAAGCTATCTCAGACATTAGAAATACTAGCGACACACACAGCCCTAGGAACCCTGCCTCGTGGCTGGTCTGGCTGGCAGCGGACTGCAGCGATACCTGGCCACACAGACAGCTGAGATTCTGCTGTTACCTTATGTGTATCTGCAGCACTGAGCAATGCAGACGTACGTTGTGATCTGACCTGAGCGGCGTAAAGTGCTGTTGCAAGAGCTCTGATATTCATGGGAGCCTGGTTTCCAACACCGTTCTCAATGCATTGGCCCATTCTCTGTCTCTACTAATACAAGAACACAAGTAGAGACAGAAGGACACAGAGAAAAATGAGTGCATAACAACTGCAAAGGAGGGAAATAAAGGGAAAATGCTAAAAGGATAGACTAACAATGAGGGCTAAAAGAGCAATGGAAAAGGGAGCATCCCTTTCTACAGATAAAAGCACCTATCATTAGTCAATGACAGCCCAGTACAGTCTCCAGCAGATCTGGCTGAAACGATCAGAGTTGACATGGGCAGTTCCCACCACCTTGCTTAAAAAAGGAGAAAGAAGAAAGGGGAGCGGGGGTGGGAGGCAGAGAATGGAACAGGATGGTTTGGAGACATATCAGTCTCCGCATGTTGGAACAGCAAGTTTTTGACATACTTGTTTATTTTGTTCCATTAATGTGACTCTTCTCTCTCCTTTCCTACAACTTCGGTGGGAAAAACCATACCAAAATAAACCTTCAGGCCCTGCTCCCAAGCGTAACCACACAGAGGATTTTTAATTTGAGCTTTTCTAAACTCCCAACTTCCTTCCGGATTCACAGCCTTCTCCCCTTCTGCTAACCCTCCACCTCCATGTTGGGTTGAGATTCTGGTCCGGCCTCAACAAAACTAAGTTTTTAAATGGAAGCAGCCCATTATGTAAACTCAGACTTCTAGCCAATAAACCATTAAGTAAGGAGGAAAAAGGCCTTGACAAGGGGAGGATTACCTTGGTAACAAAGCTAGCGGGACGGTGACCACGGAGTGCCCTGTCACAGAAACAGGAGAGCTATAAAAAGGCAATGGCTGAGTCATTCACACTTTTCAGTCACATTAACCAGCTCAGTCTTGGAGGCAACTGCCTACACCAAGACCTGATTGAGCTGGGAGGGAAAATTGCCTTCGGAAATCAAAGAGGCCACAAAGAACTCAGGGAAGGTGCAAACTGCAGCGTAAGGGTCAGCCTAACAGAAAGGTTCCACCTCCACCCACCCGCCCGACCTGCTTCCTCTTCTGTTTTAATTACAAACAGTGATGATATACTTCAAAATTCTGTGCAAAGCCTAACTATGTGCGTTGTCCAAAGTGGTTGTTTTATCTACTATATGGCTTAGAAAAATAATTCTGCTTTAAAGGCTCACACATCTACAGCTACAGAGTGACCATCTCTTTGGACCCTTAGATCAGCATTGCCTGCGATGGCCCTGAGGAACGCGGTACCACAGTGCAGCACTGGTTGGACAAACCCAAGTTCCCTCCGGTCCAGCACACCTCTAAGCTACGTCTGGTCCCTCAGAGGGCCATTTCAGAAGGTTCAGACAAACTATAATATGTATCTGAGGACAATGGGACAAGAAACGGCACTACAAATTCACCTCTCATGTGGAGTTTACTACTCAGAAGATCCTCACTCTAGGAGGATGTTAGGTACAATACCCAGTTCTTAAAACCCCTACAAAACTAATGGCTGGTTCTCCACGAGTAACCCGGTAATTCTGGGAGGGCTATCAGTAGGAAGGATGAAAAACGGGGAGATTCACATTTGTTTGCTCTAGCAAACATTAGGAGTAGAATTGCTTGATGTGAAAGGTAATTTACTCCAAGATGAGCAAGCAACGAAAAAATGCTTGAAAGCTGTTTTAAACAGCCATATATAAAATTCCTATATTCAAATAAATCATCTTACATTCTTCATAAGAACATGCTTTTGTCCACTAAATAACTTTTACTGTCAAGGTAAGGGAGTTTCTTAAAATGCTCAGTGAAATTGAAGATTTTAAGGAAGCTATGCCAAAAGGGAGCCCAAGCCCCAGCAAAAGATTGCCAAGATTCTGTACAAGTGAAGATTTTTCCCCAAATCGCTCTGTATTCACGCTGCTCTTCAGTGCCTCCTAATCAAAGTTTTCTCACAGAGTTCTGGACATGATCAAAGCCTCCGAGCTCACTGCTGCTGAGGTGCTGGTTCATGTAGGGTCATATTGCAAGCCCAGGAAAACCAAATTATTTTAACTCAGGTCCTTGGTGCAGATCCTATGCTCTACATGCTCTCACCATCATAATTCCCCCCCCCAAATGAGTGCAGATTTTTACATATAGCAAAGTAATACATTTATAAGACAGAATACTGTAAATAAGATGTTTACAGAAATGATCCTCCTTTTTAGTAGTGAAAAGGTTTCAAAAACTTATTCTGTTCCTTCTTAAGAAAACATTAATCTCGTGTCTTGCAGAAAAAACCAAACACCAAAACTCACACTTTTATTCACTGAATCTGTTTACCCTCATTATTTTTATTCACTGTATTAAACTCACATTAGCAATACCAGTTTACATTTTACAGAGCAGAGAAGTATTAAGCATCTTTAGTTTAAACTAAGGCATGCTACTCCCCCTGCAACACAGAATTTATACCTCAAATTCCAATAGTTCTTCAAAAAAAGTTCTTGAGCTTGTCTCTAACCATGACCTTGCAAACTTCTGCTTCTGCGTGTAGGGCTCATCCTTTCACTGAACGTACCTTATTTACAATTCCTCATACTTGGAAGCTACAATTAACCTTACGTCTGTATTTCCCTGCAGCTTTTCTTCATGTCTCTGAAAGAGAACTCTATTCCACAAGATCAACCATTGCCACCTTCAAATGCAACAATTTACCTTTTTTCCTATGGAGAGTCAAAGCTTTAGGGCTTTTGCGCTTTTTTAGTTTGGCTGGCTATTTAAGACTATTTCCCTGCTAGTTTCAGTACAGTAGCAATACTGCTAGGATCATCTTGACAAGATTTTCTCCTTCATTAACCTTTAAATTATCTAACTATTATTTTATTTAAGATGTTTTTGCTCTTGTTCCTACAGATGCAACACTATTTTCCTGCACTGAACAGAATCTTTTAGTTATCTGAACTACAGATACAACCAGCCCAACGCCTGTACAATCTCACTGTGACATACTGCATGACAACAGTCTCCTCTTGCCCTTCTAAAGTCTACAAAAGCTTCCATACTACGGAGAAGGAGCTGCTCCATTTTCCAACTCCATAATTAACACATTAAACGGGATTGTTTTCAAACCAAGCCCTGTGGGAGCACAGCTGACATTTTCCTCGGCAATTAATATTACGGGCCATTAAGAACCTTTCTGAACATTCCCTCCAACTTCTAGACGCGCCCAGCGTCTCATTGCCGGTACCTGCATTGTCAAATCTGTTCATCAACTGCCTCTGAGAAATTCCTAAAGATCTTAGCAAAATTTATCATCTAACCTTGCATTCATTAAATCTGCTCCTCCTTTAAACATGTTAAAGAAAGCTGCTCTGCCCCTCGGAAGCCCCTGCAGAACAGGCCTCGTGTTCTGACAGAAGCCACACGTACCATTCCATAGTTCTGTCCCACTAATCCAAAACAAAGGACAAAGTAAAAATCTGTAACGACGGAAAAAAGTTTTAAAGAATAAGAACTAAACTGCTTAATTCTGTTTGATCTCTTCTTACTGAAACTTTTCCTGATGTTATTTTTCTGCTGATGGATGTTTTAATTAAAGCACAATGCACTGATAGCCATCCATGATGATATCAAAAACCTTTTATCTTCCCCAGCTGTGTGCACGATTTCCTGTAGGGTCGTTAGTCCAGCAATACTGAAATACAACGTGGCATAAGAATCACATCATTATTATATGCTCAAATTAATTAATTTAAGATAATAAAGGTCTGTGTTTCCTGTTCAGAACAGTCCTTTATTCGAAAGGAAATAAGTAATGTAGACAATCAGGGAACACACACAGTGCCTAATGTAAAAGATGACATCCAGAGCCACAACAGTGCAGACGACATGCGTAATGAAAATAAGCAGCTGTTTCTCCAAAAACCTACGTACAATTTTGGAAAAAAAAATGAAGTTAAAGAAACAGACCAGAGGTCCTGGCACCTGTCCCCTCTCTTTAATCTATTATACTGTATCTTGATTTTGCCTTCTTTTTCATTAAAATGTGGGGT
The DNA here is from genome assembly GCF_963921805.1 of Phalacrocorax carbo. Taxonomy (NCBI): domain Eukaryota; kingdom Metazoa; phylum Chordata; class Aves; order Suliformes; family Phalacrocoracidae; genus Phalacrocorax; species Phalacrocorax carbo. The sequence continues at coordinate 4,428,926 of NC_087516.1, read as the reverse complement.
ACTGAAGATGTTCCAGAAGAGCAGAAAAAACCCCTTGTGCCTTCGTTTAAAATTTGAAGATGGAACAACCTCAGAGTAAGGCTGTCAATCCAACATCAATCTCTCACAAAACGATGGGAGAAGTAGGGACTTGAATCTGTTATCCAGAATTACACAGGAGTTATAAAATTACTGTTGGGATCATAGATTTATAGATTTTTAATTAATTTTAGATATCATAAAAAGAAAAAAATTTATTGTAACAGACTCCTCAACCCAGGCCAAGGTATACTGCAATCCAGTAAGTGAAAGCTGAAATTAAACAAGCTCTTAACAGAAATAAACAGCTTTTTAAATATTTTTTTTAATAGGGAAAATATTTATGGGGAACAGTTTACAGGAACCTGAGATGGATTTTCCATCACTGCTTATTTTAAATTCAGAACTTCACTGCCTCAGAGGTAAGGATTACTTTAAAACAGGACTGACTTCATTAAAAGATACGGTTCAAGTTATGCAGGTGATGACACTAATCACATCTCTTCCTTCCAGCATGCCATTCTGTGAATGTACGAAAACACACTGCTTCGGGTTTTGTAGAGGGGATGCTTGGTTCAGCCAAAATATAATACTATTACTGCATTGCACCTGGAGAATCTCACTACTTAACTTCAAATGCATCACAAGAAAAAACAAAAGCAACCGATGGGATCTGGCTTCATTTCAGAAAATTCTGTACAGCCATGTGAAAACCTTGAAGGTCATTTTATGGCACTCAACAAATAATCTGGTTTCCAGAGATGTTGATTCACACGCTCCAGCAATAACTACATTCAGCTTTTATTGAACTGAACTCCAGAACCCTTGAACTCCAGCAGGGTTCAGTCTACATACTACTTTCCACTATGATAAGAAGCATATAGAGATAAGAGTTCCTGCTAATTACAGATGTGCCAGTACAGGTCAGACACGCAAGTGGCACCTAGAGATTTATGCTCCACGGCACCATAACTCGTATGGCTGGCAAGCCACTGGCACCGACTGGTACAATCCACTATGTCTTTAAAACTACCCATAACACACAGAAAATTATTTCATGCAAAGAATGAACATGTTGGGGTTCGTCTGTTTTAAGCAATGTTTCTCCAGCTTTAGCTGAAGGGATTACTTACAGAAGAGAGAAATGGAATGACAACAGCCTAGTGACAGCTGATATTTATAGTATACAACCAGAGCAGTAGCATAAAAAGTTACTATCATTGTAGCTAATTTCCTAACCGGTATGGTTACCATTTTAAAGCTTCCTCCTTTATGTCTTACTATGAAAAAAGCCAGTTTTCAAGACAGCAAATTTATTTTATTTGGCTCACATCCATGTTTTTAATAACTTCAGTGTATCTTGCCAGCCATCACAACGATGCACGGATGTTCTTGGGTTTTACTAGGGTCTTCATCATAGAACTAAAGAAAATGAAGATAATTTAATAGCAACAAGCATCATCATCATTTGTCTTCATTGCACAGGCACGTAAAGTATCCAATACCACATCTGTCCCTGATCATGGCATGTTTGTTCTTTAAGCCTGAGTAGTTCTGGGGGTTTTATACTCAATTCAAATATCTCCCCCCCTCGCTAATCCAGAGCCTCCTATCACTTGTTCTGCTGCCTCATACAAAGCACCATAAGCTTGTCCTTTGAGGCTATTCTGTTGTTGTTGAGTTGGTTTTTACTACATTTACATCCCACTCCTTAAAATCCCTGTTTGTCTTCACATAATACCACTGTGCCATACTATTTTTTTTTTTTAAATAATTCTTATCACTGCAGCTCCAGCTTTCTGATGTCTGAGGGCAGACTAGATGTGGCTGCTCCCAGTCTACTCTGCAATTCTATTCATACTCTAGTTTGCAACATGATATCTAATACGTTATCATCAGTCCATGTTTTTTGCTTTGTGTGTAGTACTCATAGCTAAACACTTTTTACCCCACCTCATCCATGATGGAACTGTAGGAGGAAGGAGACAATCATCCCAAGGACAAATGAGAGTCGTCTACTTCCATTATTTCCCTATTTATATATTTTACAACTTACTAATTTCATTTTGTCCAAGATGTAATTGTGTTGTCCTCTTAGCATCAGAGTCCAAGCCAACAGTACCTGTTAAACCCAGAGAACATAAGTGGCCCATCAACAACATTGTGCTTTTCAAAGGCCCAAAACCCATATTTTTAAAAACAATTTCCTCAGACTTGTCTTATTAACCAACACCTGAAATATGGCGAGAAAAACAAACCGAAAAACCACAATGGCAAACCAAATTTGCAATTTTCTAGTTTTTGTCAGCCAGTTGCCGTACCTATGGATGTGTTACGTATGCGAGCCAGAACTTCTACGGTCACTGTTCTAGAAATCTTTACAAAAATCTTTTCTTTAAATTAGCTGCTGCTATGTGTGATACGACCACAAATGAACACAAAACAGTTCAAATGAAATTAGTGGCCAGGCCAAACTACACCTACAATTGCTAGCAGATTGAGGGGATTTCTCAGATTCATCACTGTCACTGTAATTCGGCCCTACATCAACCACTACTTTGAGCTGGATCTACTCGTAGCTTTTCTTTCAATTAAGCGTACCAAAAATACTATAAGGGCTTTGAATTAGTAAAACTAGATTTTATTAGAACACAGCTTGGCCATTACAGTAAAGAAAACTCAGAAAGACAGAATCAAAATGAAAGGGATTTATGAACGACTGTATGTCCTTTATACTGTGTCCTTCCAGGGTAGATCTTTCCCTTTGGTCTTGCTCTCAGGTCTAGCACTTTGTGGAGGCTTGTTGGGTAGCGACACATTTTACTATGTCTTTGAAAGCCTGAAAAAGTCCATTTCCAGAACTGTTATAACACATCTTCTTGGGTGTCTATTCATTACTTCTTAAGAAGGCATCAGGTTTCTGGTAATGCTACAGGTTCCAGACTTGCATCTGTGTCTCACGCTGCCTCCCTGACCCACCATACCATTATAATTCAAACAAACCATAGATGGCTGAAGTTTTATTATTACTTTATTTTACTTTCAGGTCCTTTCCCCTTGTTTTTACCTCCTCTTGTTTCTGAGAATAGTGACAATAAATTAACTGATCTCAGGACTGAATATAACATCCACTAATGTGCAAAATGCCAACCCACATAATCCGATCATTTAGCTGTTTCTCCCTTTTTCCTTCCTTCCAACGAAACAAGAACCACGGAACAGAACTGCTTTGCTCTTAAACAAGTTCCTAAAATGGCTATGAAAAAGATAGACGGAATCTAACTTTGATAAATGTAAAGTGATAAAAAACAGGAAAAAGGATCAGGATTCTGATTACATACGTAATGATGGACCCTGGAATTAGTTATTAATACCCAGGAATGCAATCTGTGAATTATAATAGCTTTATGTAAATGCCAGCTTAACCCAGAGTAGCAACCAAAAATAAAGTGAGGAATTATTCTGAAAGGGAAAGAACAAAAAAGAAAACACCATTATGCTATTATAAATCTATATCATGACTCTATTTGGCCACCACTTTCCTACAAAGAATATTGCGGAACTGAGAAATACACAGTGGCAACAATCATGAACAAGAACTTCAAGGAATAACTAAATAGATTAAAAATCTTCATTATGCAGAAAAAAAAAAACAAAACCTGAGGGGGGACAATACAGCCAACGTGAAACAACCTTTGCTTTTCTTTTCTATGAAGAATAAAAAAAGAAAGAAAGAGTCAAATAAAAAAAACCCTACACTAAGTTATCAGCAAAGGTTTTGGAACTCCTTGTCATAGGCTACTGCAGACACTAGAAGTTTACATCAGCTCATAAATTAACTCAATACATTCATGAAAGGGAAAGGGAGGGGAAAAAAAAAAACACAAAACAAACAAAAAACTTAACAGCTTGACCTGAAGCCCCCGAGCTGCAGGCTGCCTGTGGTTTGGAGGGTAGTCCAGCAAAGTATCACTGAGTGCTTTCTCTACACTTTCAGTCTAAGAAATCAACCATTTCCTCTCCTCATTAAATGGAGCCTGCAACTGTTGACACTCTGGCCTACTGCCTACACTGGTAAAAAGAGAAAGACAAATCACTTGGAGACAATCCCCAGGAAGATGAGGAAACCGCAAGGGAATAAAAGATTGGGCCAACTTTTTGGAGTGAGATAAATCTACTCCCTTTCCTATCCTTGTGTGACAAAATAACCAGGGCATGGGGTGCCAAGCTATTACAGCAGGAATAGCTCTGCGCTGACAAGGCAGATCAGGAATCGAGTAACCCAGTAGATAGTGAGGGTAAACACAGAAATGACAGCTCCAATTTGCCTTTCAAGCATGAGCAGCTTCATTTACTAAAAAAGGCACACAGAGGAATCATTCAGCTTAGCACACAGGCACTCAAGAAAATGACTTCGTATCATAGACCTACAATGTTCCTGGAAGTGAGGAATCAGTGCTGCGAATGACAGGCACAGAGGATAACCCAAGTGCTGGTGGTGACACTTACAGGGTAAGTTACACGCACTACAGTGGCACGGCTTTCAATGCCTCTCACACCACGAGGAGCCAAGGGGGAGGTTCACACAACACTCTATGGACTGTTGGTGCCAAAGGAGACAGAAAACACGTTAGAGACAACATACAGAATCATAGAATCATTAAGGTTGGAAAAGTCCTCTAGGATCATCAAGTCCAACCGTCAACCCAACACCCCCAGGTCTCCTAAACCATGCCCTAAAGTGCCATGGCTACACGTATTTTAAATACCTCCAGACCACGTAGATTTATACACGACCTACTTATTAGTCAAGCCAAGGACCCTTGTCTTTGTCTTGCCCACAGAGGTAACACACGTGTCCTTCTCTCCCGTGCCTTGTTTCAGCAGCAAAATATAAAGACCCCTTGTTAGTCCATTTCAGGTTTATCAGCTCCTTACTATCATTTTAGTTTGACAGTAATATGCCACATTCAAATATCCACATCATTTTCTGCACTTTGTCCCTTCTCTGGTCCCAGCTTTTAAAGGACCCTCAGTAGTTCGCACATTCTCAGAAGAGCCAATATAGGTTTGAATCCTCTATACTACTTTTAATCCATTATGATCTTGCACATCTACTTAATGGTAAGAGAGTAGCTAATGAGAAAATTCAAAAGAAAGTGAACTCATTTCAAGAAATAAAATTCTCTTTAACAGCATTTAATTACTTCCTTAGATCACAGAAAGGAATTCAAACTTTCATACCAGCAATTAAATTTTTTTAGCGAATAAGGGCAAAGTCTTCTGAAACCAGATAGTATTAAAAAAATACTTTCCTTTTGAAATTTTTTTTTTTAAAATTTCTGTGTGTCACGGATAGAGAAGTGTATCCCACTAGAATATCTGATAATAATATAAGCTGACAAATCAGACAGATGCCTTAGCAATAAATATTCCACTTCATTTCTGGATGATCTTGTGATTGTCTTTCATTTGTCATCTACCATAATGTTAATGTAAAAGACACTGCTTTTCTCCAAATACAAAATTATTGCCAAATTAACCCCTCTGATTTCTTTTTAATAAACTGTTTCAAAAGTATACGCCATTTTTTCCTACATATTTAACTCTAAAAATATCCCAACATATAAAATACAATGCAATCAAAAAAGATAGCAATAGCCTACTACTAATTTTTCCAACACCAGAAACAAAATTCTTAAACTCTCACAGTGGGGGAAAATTCATGATTTATGAGGTCGTATTATGGAAACCTATCAAATTTTCCCCAGCTTTCCTGCCTCTATTTTCTTTCATTATGTTCAAGTGCTTACACGTCTAATTGCTACTAAGAGAAAATTGCTTGTGCAATACCCAGATAACTTACAAACTCCAGCCTTGTTACAAAAAGGACTGTAGTATAAATGCCAGAAAAATTATAGTAAAATAAATCCTTCCACCAACTTCTTTTCATTTATCTCTTGTAGCAGTAGCATCAGAAATTTACTATTCTTAACCTATTTTGTTATTTATATTGCTCCATTAGAACCACTTCTTCAGCTTCCCCTAGAAGTTCATCATGAATTTGAAATATTGAACCTTCCGTAACTTTGACATTCCTTATTTATAAAACCTAGATATGAATTTGGGAACATCACCACACAGTTGGCTTCGTAAGGAGACAACTGAGAAAGGATTGGTAACCACTCATGCTATTTGGGGAAAAAAATTAGTTCTACATCATTTCACTAGCTCATTACAAGTAAGCAAAGTAAATTAAAATATTAACTGAAGATAAATCTTAGCTATGTAATCCTTGCAACATTATAATGCATCACAACAAAGAGCACATTTAATCAAATCCATAAATGAAACTAACCTATTAACGTACACAAAATTCAAGCCATTGTAATACAGTATATTACCGAATCACACAAAATGCTAATCCCAGAAACCTACAATTTTGCCTACCTCTATGTAGTGGAATTTGTTTACTGAAAGACAGGTTTGAAAACTATAACTACATGGGGTAAGTCAAGGTAGTGTTTGCTAAAAATTAGAATACTAGAAATAGCATTTATGGGCTAGAGGTTTTTCCAGGACTATGGCAGAAATACCTGTGTGTGCATTATTTCCAGCTGAGTTAGGCGGAACTTCCACTTAGTCTTAGTGGAACTTATTCTTTTTCTTACCAAACTAATAATAAAAAGTAAAACCAAAAAGGAGGAAAAGCTTAACATTTTATTTTATTTAAATTGAAATATCACATTCAGAGCCCAAATTCTAGAAGATCCAATAATGCCATTACGGTAAATATCTCACATTATCAGACATCTTGGTAGCACTTATTTGGGACAGTTGGTATAATTTATGCCATGTCCCAGCCTTTCCTCTTATTTGTACTCGTCTCAGGACAAAAGGAGCATTGCCTCCAAGAATATGATGACCTAAAGGGAACACCCTCAGCATCCATCTTCACTTTTATAGTTACATTGTCACCTTTTGCAATTTCTAAACAATTCTCTTTAGATTGGGATCCACAAACTTGCCACATAGTTTGTTTAGAGACACAGTATTCATGCCTGAGAAGAAAGCATGAAGTCAAAAGAGATTATTTTGTGGAATTAATTTTGATCACCAGTGAGACAAGTGCCTAAGGGGGAAAAAATGACAATTTCTTAAATGTTCTTGACACAATCAATTTCCTAATCACCAGTGCTGTGTCTTACTTTCATTCAGACTTATCTAGCCATCATCCATAGTTCCATTCTCTTAGAAGGCCTTAAAATAATCTGTTTTATTTTACCAGCAAGTAACAGAGGAACGAAAAGTAGCTCAGTTTATCCTGATTAGACAGAATCGTAGAATCATTAAGGTTGGAAAAGACCTCTAGGATCAGCAGGTCCAACCGCCAACCCAACACCCCCAGGCCTCCTAAACCATGTCCCAAGTGCCACGTCTGCACGGTGTTTGAACCCCCCCAGGGACGGTGACACCCCCACCTCTCTGGGCAGCCTGTGCCAGGGCCTGACCGCTCTGGCAGGGAAGGCATTTTCCCTCATCTCCAACCTAAACCTCCCCTGACGCAGCTTGAGGCCGGTTCCTCTCGTCCTGTCACTGGTGACTCGGGAGATGAAACCAAGAACCTCCTTCTAAAAGCCTGTAAGGACCTGGCTACTTCTAGTTCAATTAAAATAAACTTAATTAATTTAAATGCAACATTTACAGAATATGCTTTGTACAGTTGACCTTGCTCTCTGAAACAACCTTTTACACCATCCTGCTTGAATCACATAAATTGTCTCCTCTGTCACTTCAATCCCCTGTGGCTATGATTCTGCCTTTTCATGCCCTGTCCTTATCAGCTGCCTAACTACAAATACACCTCACAAATTACGCTGTCTCAAAGGACCACAGTATGATTTTCTACTGTTGTTGTGAACTGCAGGTTAAAATTACAACTAAAATAATGTACGGAAATCTACTTATATACTAAAAATTTAATTCACGTTCTTGTAAGATAATAAGAATATATTTCTAGGAAAAAGAAAAGCATGTGTGTTCCTGAAATTCAAGAGATTAATTTGACAAGCTACTCTTAATATTCACATTCACCACCAAAGAACACAATATACAGATAAGTCTTATTAGGAGTAGAGAACTGTACAAAGCCAACTCTCTACTGTAACAGACAATTCAATATTTCTGTGCCTTTCAAAGTTAAACACGAAGAGGCAGTAACTTATTTATCAAGCATTTATACGCTAACTCCTTCTCCTCAAATGCGGCAATTACTGAAGTGTTTAAACATAAAATTACACATAACAGCTTTAAAATGTTATATAAATCTTTTCACTCATGACTCTATTTTTGCATTCAGAATCAGAAATTCCCTATGACTGCTGGTCATGAAAATTTCCAAGTATTTCCAATTCTAAGTGATGCTGTTTTGGAGGTTACATGCATTACCTGCCTTTCCCACCGTCCACTTTCAGCTTTCCAGTGTCTACTGGTTTTCCAGCCAGAAACGATAGTGCCAGAGTCCCTTCCTAATCTCACCTCTTACAGAGGCCTGACTCACGCAGACTTGCCAAGCCACACAATTCAAGCTGAAATGGGATTTGCCACACAGGATTTTTTCGTGTAGTACACAGAAAGCTTAACACTGCACATTGCTGATCCAACAGAACATTGTAGCATCCAGCTATACAGAAGCCTGAATCCAAAAAATCTGAATCCTGGCTCCTGTTTACAAGCATCTGATGAGCTCTTCATGCATTTGCCTATAAGTTACCATTTCCTATTATGCACCATTAGGCACGAGTAGTTAATTAGTTTTTCCCATATGCCAGCACATACATAAATTCCAATTATTAGCAGTGTTAGATCATCAGTTTACACAAATTACCTTTAAATCCAGTATTTGCATATCTTCTGGTCTGCATATCCTCCTCCAGAAAACAGCACATGTGTTTTGGAGGACTTTGTCAGTTCTTTGAAGATATATATGCTTCCTGATATTTAACCAAGTATTTAAATTGTCATCACTTGCATCACCAAGGTCTTCATTACTTCAGCTGAAAAGCTACATAATTTGTCCTGGGCTCATATATAGTAATTGAAGGGCACAATAATGCTGTTTCACATTTAACGTTATTTCTGCTCAATGCAATACTAAAACTCATAAACCTGAGCGCACTGGATGGAATTTCCAGATAAAACAATTTCACTAAAACAAAATAAAAGGCATGGCATTCTTCTACCTAAATCACTGAAATCTCCATTTATTGAACTCTTACTCTTATTCTTCATCCCTCTTACACCACAGAAAAGGAAAAAAATGTATTTCCAGGAAGAACCTGGTTGAAGGAGAGAGAGAGAAGGTGGAAGCCAACCTTTTTTCCTTTATGCAAATGGTAGCGAGTATTAAATACTGAACAGTTATGGCACAGTTTACCTTGCAGTCCAGCAGAACAAGATCTGTGTCTGGTCCCAACAGGGTTTAGAATCACCAGCACCTGACTGCGTGGACATACCACAATACTAAGTTCAGCTTGTTGGATGAATGTGTTTGCCCAAGCACAGCCCCACCTTATGACAATTTCTACCATTTTCAGACCAAAAGCGTATCACCACTTCCCATCTAGCAAACGAGCAGTGCCATCTGCCAGCTGAGCGATTACATCTCCCCCCCTTGAATCTCATCCTGAAATGTTCTGGCTTACTGGCATGGTTCGGCATAATCAGTGTGAAAGAGCATGGAAAAACAGAACCTACAATGAGTGTTCGAAAATGTCATACTTCAGACAGACATAAAACCTTAACACTTTCATCTTTATCGATAACAAAGAATTATATTTCATTAATGACTCCATCAGCCACAGAATCCTCCGGGCACAGAACACACACTTCCCTGCATACTGGTGCCATAGCTTGATTTTGTAGGTAGCTACTTTTTTTATAACCTGGGTATCGACTCCATGGGTAATTCATATAATTTGTATAGGACACAATGCTCAAAACCAGATTATAAGTAAAATACGGAGTCAGGTTCTCTAATGACTATTTACTTTAGAAGGTATAATGGGAAAGGAAAAGTAGTAAAAATATGCCAGCAACTCTAGAAAAGCTAAATGAAAAGCTAAATTCCCATTGACAGCCACATTATGATTTTCGAGATTTTTTCATGAAAGGTCTTAGGGGAGAAAAGAAAGCTAAGCTTCATAAAATAATAAGCAGAACAAACGAAGGTAAAATATATATATATATTTCACTTAGGACTCTAGTGTTATAAACCACTTCAGCTTTGCCTTATGGTGTGTAACTCCTACAGAAACTACCGAGTCATTTTCTTGTACTGCAGCAAAATGCATTAATTTTTTCCAACATATCCGCTCGGTTTTTGCTCTCCTTTGCTAGCTGTGGAAGCCTGAGACTTAGGTATCAAGGAGACACCCGAGCAAGGTTTTAGATGGAAAGAATTTCGGTATCGGCCATGGATACGTATATGCCAAAACGTTACAATGGCATTCAGTATGTAACACAAAAGAAGCAATCATCTGAAATAAAGACCACACAGAAGACAATCTTGTACCCAAGGAAACTGAACAGCAAAGTATCTCATTTTTCACACCAGATTACACAAGCAGTTACAAATTCTAAAGGAAGTATGTTAAAAGCGCTACTTTCCACTAAAAGAAAAAGGATATGATTTTACAAGCCCAATATTATATTTTCATTCATGAAATCTGGGAACAGAGCCAGACCTGACTGCATACATTCGATTTGACCTTTCAGGAACATTTATTTCACTGCAGAACCTCCACCCTAATACATAACTTTGAATCACACCACTAATGCCAGTCACAGATATCACCCCCCAGTGAAGCAGCAGTTATTGATGAAATCCTTCGGGGACCATCACTGGTAAAGTATCCATCCTACAGATTACACCAATGAGCCTGGCTGTCTAAAGAAAGCGACAGTTTTGGATGCTAGCAATGTAATTCACTAAATTGTGTTGATTAACACAGAATCTTGCAATAACAGTAATGACTGCATCTAAGAAAATAGCTCCGCTTTTCTATGACTGTTCAGTACAATGGTGCCCAAACTTTGCAGCCAAGAAGAATATTAGCTTACCCTACTAGCAGGGAGGTGGCTGCAACTACAGCAAGATCAAGCCAACCTACTGGTAGATGGAAGTCATTGTAGATAGATGGAAAAGAAATCGTGGTGATTACCTGTAGAGCACGCAGCTCCCCCGTTCCTGGATGAAAAGATGCATCCCAGACCGGGATCCCTCGTCCTGACCGAAGCCAGAAGCTTGCAGTGAGCTGTTACTAGCACAACCTCACGCTTACCTTCCCATTTACTCAGAGACCTTGTGAGACCAAGTTCTACCACAGATAGTTTTCCTTCTGGGCATATGTTAGATACTGTGGGGTGTAACTAACACAGAACTGGATTAGAAGACACAAAATTCTGTTTCAAATCCTTCCTTGGCTTTAGACTTTGTTAGGAACTGCAAGCTGTCACCTCATCCACGCCGTTCTCTTTCCTAGCAATAGACACGCACGGTGTTCCCTCCAGCTCAAAGTACTGAAGAAATAATTTTGTGACTGTGAGATGTTCAACATTACAATGTCAGAACCTTACTAGCTATACAGGCATTGTATTATGCAAGAAAACAGAATACATAAAAGCTAGAATGAAACTTTGGTGTACTCAGAGTAACTGAACTTGGTCACTCGACCAGCATCTCTTTCACTCCCGGACTAAAGGAGGGCCCTATTACAATTACTTTTCATTATGTTTCAGATTTCCTAGAAATCTAAACTTTGTATAACTCAACTTCTCTAATATTCAGAATTTTCTTCATAACAAAATCCAGCACAAATTACTTTTCTGATAACATTCCACTAGTAAAATCAATGTAAAAGTACCAGAAAATTGGAAACTAGTTCTGGGACACTCTTACTCTTTTAAATGTATCATTTATTAATAAATTACCAATTTACTGGCAATGACTGCAACAATGCACACAATTTATTCACAATTTATTCATACTGAGCCATGCCATCTCAGTAGAGTCATTAAAAAACTCGGCAAAATAAATTTTTAAAAATCTGACCACTTAGATAGTATACAAATTTCAAAGAGTAACCAGACTTTAATTGGATTTTTTTCAGACCTTCCATCATGAGCCTAACGACAAACCTGAGACTCAACTCTCAAATGATACCTTATAATTCCTCACATTATTTGAAATCATTTTAATTTTCTTTTTAGGCTATACTTGCTGGTCCTGCAGTCAATCCACCACATTTAAGTTATAATTATGACCCTCAATACTGCAGATTAAGATAGCATTCATCAGTAGCGGCAATTCAAAAGAGTGTGTCAGATACAAAGGGATCTTAGAAGAGCAGGGGTTTTTTCCTCCCCTTACAGACTCCGACGTGGGCTTATGGAAACCATTAGTAATTTTCTCTATTGCCTTCAGTGGGAAAGAGATTCAAGTTCCTACTATGTAAGGTTGATGATGACTAAAGCACCAAATATTTTTCTTCCCCCCTCCCCGTTTCCCATTACCTTTCTGTTGTATGCACATCTCACTGCTTTATTAATAACCTTTGGAGAAAATTTCTAAATTTGGGGTTTCAGATGACTTGTCCCAATTCTTTCTTCTCCTAGCAGCTCTCAAAAGCTTTCCTAAAACCACCTTTTCCCCTCAACAGAGTATTTTAACATTTCTATCTATTAAAAGACATAAGTTACTTTCTGTTGGCAGTTCCTGATTGTCATCATTGTATTTGTGTTTGGTTCAAGGTCAAGTCAACCACACTGATGTGGTTCCATTGCAGTGTTTGTAAATAAAGTTAATTCTATACATACCAAAAAACAAAGAAATGGGAAGGTAGAGTTTGATTCAGTCTCATCCCCTTGTATGATATTAAAGTTGACGGTGTGTGATACACTTAGCAGAACTGAATTACGATTTCACATGATCCTTCACAACAATCAGAAGGAATTTCCCCCCAGTTACAGCATCACACATTTTAGAACCAGCAACAGGAACAATGACCACTGTTAAATTACAGTGTCAGATCTTTGTTTACTAATTTTGGTCTAGAAAGCTCAGTGTTTTAAGATCTCATCCAGGGAAAGAAAACTATTTATGATGAAATACACATTACTGAGGACACTTGACCTGGACACATTCATTTTAAAGGCCAGGGAAGCAACTGCTGCACTACTGAGCTTGAGGGGAGGCCTGGAACTCGAAGCTTAATCCTTGTGTTGGATCACTGACAACTTTATACTTCCTGGCTTTGGACAGGAAGATACAGAAACATTAGCCATAAAGCTAATATCTAACATGGTCCATTTATTCTATCTCACCAAATGTTCCTGGAAAATAACCTGTTGTACCACTGACACTGAAGTGTATAGTCAATTTGTGAACAGAATAGATAAAGCAGAAAGGAATGGACGGCACTAGGCAGCCTCGAATTTGATGATTACTCTGAATATTCCCATTAAAAGGTTTACTTCAATTTTTCAAACTGTCTCTGTAATTTCTTCTGTTATTTAAAAGCCTCATTGCATACATAACAAAAGCCCAGGAAAAAAAATAATCTCCATAACAACTATTCCAAGGCATACAGTTTGGCAATTCCTACCATGAAGAAAAGCACTGGAAAATTTTACCTAGACCCATTTTTTTATCTATGTTCAAATGGAAACATTACTATTGTTCGTGAAGAGTTTTGTATTAACACATTGTTAAAAACTAAATTTTACCCAGAAGAGTGTTCTATGATCCCTAGACAAACTGTGATGTCAACCTTCCAAAGTTCAGCATTTCCAAACTCTAAGGTATTTCAAGTAAGAATTTGCTTCAGTATTTGAAATGTCTGCAAAGACATCACATAAAAATACTGAGAGTATTTATACAGTTTTTTATATTAAATAAGACTTTTCCACAGTAAAAAGACACAGAAGCAGAGTTTCTGCTTAAGCAGCCAGAATCTGTATTTAGACTAATTGAGTGGTTGGAGGTTTGGAGTGGTTTAGTTTTGCAAATCCTTTTGGAATTTATACACTATCCTTTTGCTCTCTCATGCCAACATATTACTGCCAATGTACTACGTAGTGCATAATCATTCTTTTAGATAAACAAATGTAATTGATTATTAAACTATCAGCCTCAAACACCTTAGAACGGATTCCAATTGTACTGTGACCAGAAAAATCTTTAGCATCATCTTAGTCGCAAAATAGGGGATTTTTATGCTATTTTTAACATCAGAGCTGACAACATGCATAATATACCACAATAAGCTTATTTAAGGGAGATTATTTACTTAGGCTACACCTGGCTGTATTCTTCCCTATTACAAAATATATTTATATTAGTTTTCTTGACCAAAAAAAGGGGATAGTTCTTGTCAGGAGAAAATTCCTATCCGAAATGCAAAAACCGAAGTGCAAAATACCATCACCTTTTCCTCTAGGGGATTCCCCTAACTGAGGGAGGAAGGCACATTCCAACAATAATTTTAACTTCTATTTCACAAGAAAATTCATGTGAAGTTAATAGACCAGACTGGAGATCAGAAACAGAGGACTGCAGACACCTCACATGCAATTTTTTTGTTTGTTTACACACAACCTGCGTGTTCTTCCGCTGAAGCCACCAGATTCACATGAGCATCTGTCAGAAATTCCTTAGTACTGAGTAGTCTCGTGTCATTCTTTGTTGCAAAACTGAACTTTTCTGAAGGAACCTACCAGTGGGGTCCAGTACTGAAACTGCCTCTGTGATAAACAGCCACAAAGAGCCTCAAATTACCACACTCAGAGGGGAATGCCATGTGAAATAGCTGTTTAGAAATAGAAAGGAGTTCCTCCTAAGCCCACTTTCCCTTCAAGGCTCTAGGACGTAGCTCCAGGTGACAGTGCGGCACATCGTGACCCAGAAGAGGCAGCCCCCTCCTACATCAGTCCACCCCACTCAAACAGGAGTAATGGTCACTCTGAATTTAGAGACGTAAGCAGCAGTCAGGGCATGTCATGACCCAGCTCATGGTTACAAGTCTTCCTACAGACTTGGAGAAAGCTGCCTTTGATACTTTCCTCAACCAGAGTCCTTATTCCCCCGGAAAATGTCCTACGCAACAGACCACAGCCTCCTTTCCTCTATACCCCCCCAGCCTTTTCATCCTTACAGCAGTAGCACTCCCCGACTCTCCTTTTACAGGTGTGCTACTTAGAACAAAACATCATGAAAAAAATAATTTAAAAAAAAAACCCTAATCTGAAAAAATAATTACAAATTAAGGATAGGTGAACAATGCTATTGAAGCTACCTCAAAATTCACAATAGTCAGCCTGAGAAATTTCGGGTTTTAAGACACTAAAGAGTAGTGGTGGGTGGGGATTTTTATTACGTTCATTAACAGACAATGACACATAAATGCAAAGATATCAAAGCATCTCATGTTCCAGCAACATCTGAAGAAACAATTAGTTAGTGCTGAAAGTGGAGTCTTTGGTCAAAACCAAGATGAAGAGTATCCTTATAAGTGTGTGAGCACAGAAACCGTTAAGTGATTAAAAGCCCACAAATGTGTTTACAGTTTCATAAATAATACTCACTGCTAATTAACTTAAGCACTGGCAGGGATAGAGAAGCGACTACAGATACCACAACCTTCACTTTAGGCTGCCTCTTCATTATGAAATAGTTTTACCGCATTTAAATGGGATACATTGAACACAACAGAAATTCATGTAAACTTCAAGAGAAAGATCAAATAAAGAAGTCGCAGTAGAAAGGAGAAAAGGAGAGTTTGCAACATGTCTATCTGTCTATCTAGAAAGATCACAAAGTCATAGAAAAAAGAAAATTGCTGATTGAAGGAAGTATAAGCAGTGAATAAATCGTGGAACTTGAAAAGAGGATGCTCCAAGGTGTCCGACTGCTGCTTTACCCACTGATTTAAAAAAAAAAAACCCAAAACAAAAAAAAAATAAATCACAGAACCAGGAAATCCAAACATATCCCATGGTATTAACGTCCAAAAGCTTTGAACTGTAAATTATTCACACTAAAAAGTCTATAAATAACTGTGGCGTAAAGAGAAGGAAAAAAAATAAAAATAAAAGAAGTTAGAACATGAGAGGGCTAAGTATAGAAAGCACAACTTACATTCTCTTTAATCACATTAACCTCTCAAAAGAATCAGTGACAGGGCTGCAGGAACGCATGTCAGAATTAAAGCAAATCCCACTAGCTATGACTTCCATAAACTGAAAACACCTGGACCATCAGCAGCAACACTGAGGTCTCCACAAAAAGCAAAAATGAAAGCAAGCAAGGCCAAAAATCTCATCTGGTTATGTAAACCAGCTCGTTTTAATCAAGCAATCAGTTGATTAGAGTGAGAGGTCACTTAAAAATAAAACACAACAGAAATAAACATTGACTCATTAAAGGAGTGGGGAGGCGAAGCAGGACCAAATAAAAACTTTTCCAGCCTCACCCATAAAATGCCTTTAAATCCTGCCTTTCTCCAGCTCCCCGGTATGTTTTCAACACAGGAATGTACACTTTAACCTAATGCGGCCACTTACATGCTTCAGAACCCATGTATATCCACGCTGTGGATGGTCTGAATCACTACCTTTCAAATGTGATTCTACAGCTTTTATTCTGCTTTCATTCGAAGAAGAGCAAGTTGGAAAAGCTTTTCCCCAGAACCTGCTAGAGCGAGCTCCGGTGGAAGAAACCAGATGGCTTCTTGTCAGCAGGCAGTTTATACGGAGGATCTGCAGGTAAGAGCAGAAGAATATTTTTCCTCTGATACATACCCCTCCCCCAAAACACAGTATCAGTATTTGCGATCAAGCTTCCCCATGTACAGATTTTACATTTATCACATTTTGGGAGAAAATAGTAGTTTTCATATATTCTGCTTAGGTAGAGCTGCTTATGGTCACAACAGCAGCTACACTAAGGCCAAAAATTTTCTGGAGGCAACTGAAATATGACTGGTTACAACTTTTTTACTCAGACACATATACCAGAAAAAAAGGTCTGCCTATAGGCAAGTGCCAGCCACAACCGCGTTCGCTCCATGCTCCCTTTCTGCATAACACAGTTCGGAGTGAAACCCGACTTCACGTTCCTGAGAGACAATTTTAAAATAATATAAAAGGGAGTATTTGTTAGCAAGCTATTAGTGTGGTATTAAATTCAGCCTCAAAAATTAAAACTACTATATATGATGTGTCAGTGTCCTTGATATCTATTCCATAACATGAATTACAGAATCTGCATAGATCTCACTCAGATGAGCAAATTAACCAGGTTGTATTGTGTTTTGAAAGAGAAATCGCATCAGGACCAACAGCGGCTTGTGTTGTCACAGAGCACTTACGGGTTTTGATCGCATCGGGTTTAAAACTTCCAATGAACACAATGCACTTCTAGCTCACTATCGAGGAAAACTAATGAGCAAAACTAAACTCACGATTCCCTCAATTTATAATCCAGCTGAAGATAAAAACCTTTTCTATTTTTTCATCGCACGTCTTTGGAAACTAAAATTTTAGTTTCCAGACATTTTAGAATTCCTATCTTGTACAACTTAGCTAGAGGAAGTAAGAGAATACTTCATGCTAAAAATTCATTCAATAGTTTGATAAAGGGACAGAAACCTGTCAGACTAGTGAAATGAAGAGTGGGAGGGAAAAAAGGTAGCTTCAGGAGAATTATTGACTGAAAAAGATTTTTCTATATTTCCTTATTTTGTCCAGGAATGATTTTCAGAATCACATTTTATTGGGGTTTTTGCCATAAATACAATATTAAATTTTAAGCCAATCCTCAGTACGCAAACCAAACAGAGAGACAGGTAGAGCGCAGGCCTGCCCTATGCTCTCTGCTGGAGTTATCAAGGTCAGAACTCGATTTCCAGCTCCACTTTTTAGAGCTCTGAATCACAGCTGAGTTTATGTTTCTACTTTAGACGATACTTCATACGTAACATCCAACCACTGCACAAACCAGCATCATCCAACTGGTGAAGTATTTAAAGAAAACTATCACCAGAAAAAAAAAAAAGTCATCAGAAAGGAGTGAAGGAATGTAAACGAATTAGTATCTGAATAGGACATGTTCACTACATGCACCCTAATGAAAGCCAAATTCTAAAAGTGGAGGAATTCCCTGCCTAAGAGGCTCAAGAAAATTCTGCTTGCGAGGCCAACCTTTTCAGGAGATGCAGTGAGAAAACAGGTTTGTTTCAGTCTATCTGCTTGATCTACTTCCACATCTTTTTCATTCAAAGTTCAGGCACTAACTGGTCTTTGAAAATGCAGGAAAGCTTTGTTTCTTCTATTCATCTGAGCATTTGCAGAAAAGGGGTGGGGGTGGGGGTGTGAAACCAGTATAATAATCTGAAATCTACCAGAAATCCACCATTTCTAACACTTACAGGATATAATGAACATACACACATAAAAAAAAAAATAGTTCATTACTACAGATAATATTTGTTACACTAATTTAAAAGGTAAGAAAAATATTCATCCTGTAAAAATTTTTTATTAAAATAAGAACCATTTAAAGGCCGATTTTCTGCATTTTAATTAAAAATTCGATTCCAAAGTTCACCAGAAAGATAGATCTATTAAATAACATTACCCAGCACTCCAAGTTATTAAAAATTTTAAAATTAAGCAAAAGGCATATACAAAGCTCAGAAGCAGACAGCCAACGTGAAAGACCACAATGGATATTTAGAAGATAACTACGTTGCGTCAGTTTGTCAAGTTTGTCTTCTGCATGAAAAAGCCTCATTAAAATCGGATTTCAATTTTTATGGTAGTATTTTCCATCACTATGATGTTTAGAATAAATTGTTTTTACAGTGATAGACAAAACCGAATGTTTAAATATTAATATTGTCGAGCTTCCCGGCTTTATTTTTCTCAGGAATGTAAATGACGGATTGCACTTAAATGTAAATCAACTAGTTTTAAAGGTCACCGATCAAGAATGATTTGCCTCTCAGAAAAGTAACTGATGAGGATAAAAACAGAACAAACTTCAAATTATCTTTTTCTTCAATGACAGTTCTTTAATGTGAATGAGCAGACAGACAAGGAAAGCACAGAACTGGAGATATAGGATGTCTTTCCAATGGTGAAGTGTATTTTGAGGCTGTGGAAAGGGCTTGGAAAGAGCGTTTGTGATGAGGACAGGCACACACGCTTGAAAACGCTGTTTAAAGGAAAAAAATACTGCATTGTCAAGAAAATAATCTGCACAAACTTGACAGGTCTTTTCCCCCTCTAATTGCTCAGATTTTGGGACTTGCAGATCATACATTACCCCACAGCAAAACAGAGCAAGAAGTGTTTAAGACATAGCTCTACTGCCTAAAACGTCAGCAGTAAAATACCAGAAAAGAGATGATCTCCTTTCAAATTTAATTGTGTCTGCCAGCGGCGTCTGCTTACATTACGCAGATTCGCTTGTTCCATTTTCTTGTGCCCTTTTAAACTATCTAATACTTAAAAACCAAAGCACGTAGATATCTATACGTTACATACTCACCCTTTCACACAAACATGCCGAATGCCATTTCATTCCATATCATATATGGAAGAACTCTTCCATAGTTGTAAGAATACTACTAATCAAAATACAGTGAGATTAAAAAGCTTTGTCCACTTTATACACTCTATATAGAAATATATGTAGAGAGAGAAATATATATAGTGATATATGATGATGCTATAACGATTTTCAGTTAGGCTAAGACTTCTTTATTATTAACTATCCACCTAAGAATATCTCTACTAAATGACACTTTGAGATTTTCAAGTAGAAGAATTGTGTTCAGGATTTATATCTGCTATTTCCAAACATTATTCTACAGTCCAGAGTAGTGTTTCAGGCTACTTTCAACCTTTATAGACGTTGAAAATATTCATAGGATGTTTTACAACAGTGTAAATACCATTTTAAAGCAGTCATTTTAAGCCATTCTGGATTTAAATAAGTTTAACAGAACTTCTTGGAAAACATATTTGAGAAAAAGATGAGCAATAAATCCAAACTAAGCTGTTAAGCACCTTTCTCATGTATAGTACCTCCAAAGCAAAGGTGGAATAAAATATCTCTCACTCCTGGCCTTGACCTTCAGGTCCTTATAAATTTCAGTTTGGCCACTTAGAATGGCATTAGCTCTCTGCCTCGGGTTGATTGTGGTTGGTTTGCATCGTTGTTTGAGAGCGTAAGAAGGAGACAGATATTTAACAGGAATTATTCAGTGAATTCCTAAAGCAGGACCTGGGGGAAGGAGAGAGACACCTATCAATCAATCAGTCAAACTTAACTCTAAAGGCTGAAGCAGAAAAATCCATACATCCCAAAATGCTGGGGGTGCGGAAGATGTCCTTTGGGCAGAATTTTCTGCCAGTAGATTCAGTTAGGGCGTAAATAATATTCTCGGATCTGAAAACTGAGCTCCACATGAGGTACAAATGTAACCTCTAACTTTCCTTCAAAGAAAGATTCTCCTACCAACTCAGCCTATTTAAATTCTTTCACTTTCTGGAATAAGGATGGTAAACTTGGCATCTTTTACTAAGCAAAAGGTACATGTGATTTCCCCAAATACTTCCGGAGCACGTTCTTCCGCAGTGCCAAGTTGCACTCCAGGGCACCTAAACCCGTACCAAAGAGTAACGTCAGCCAGGGAGATTCTGCCCAACGTGCCCAGAGAGGATGGCGCGGCGAGAGGGTTACAGCCTAACCGCCTGCTCTTCCCCGATCCTCTCTGACCTCAAAAGGTGTAACTCCGTACAAAAGACGGTAACGCCGCTGGTGCTGCCTGACCAGCGTAAAGACCAAAATAGATTCATACGAGCTATTCTTTCACTTTGCAGTTTGGCCTTTGGAAGACCCAAGTCAATGGATTTTGTTTTAAATTTGTTTTACCTTTTTTAATATTTCTACAGCAACTTCCGAGGTCAAGAAGTCACATTATTAGAACTAAATTCAATCCCAAAATTTCCATTTCTGAAACTCTAGAATACAGGAACAATCAGAACTGAAAGAGCGATGACTAATTTTTCCTTAATATATGAAAATCACTATGCATCTATAAACTCCATGTTCTACAGAACTGCCAATAAACAGACCAGATGAAGAAAGCAAGCTGTCAGAGGAGAAATTGATTAAAATTGATTAAAATGCCTGACAGAAAACCAAGGCTTTTCATTTTAATACTGATAATTACAGAAATGAAATAATGCTGGCAATGGAATGATAATAATTATACACAGAAAAAGAGCAAATTAAGAGGAATAAAATAATTTTAACATTACTTAGAAAAGCTGCCTCATGAAAATACATAATTTTATATATTTTTTTTTTATGTTTTAGCCAGGAAATGGTAACATCACTTTTTTTAAATATGCATGTTTTTGTCCACTTCCTTAGAAAAAACAGTTTGTGACATCACTGACAGTTTTCTGATCTACATTTTCCAAAGCCATCGCTTCATAACCACAGTAAAATAACTAAATTTAACACAACTAAAAAACCTAAAAGTTAACAAAATTTCTATAGCCCAAAACTTAATCCGAATGAAAAAAAAAAAAAAAAGAAACCATTTCTTTTTCTTGAAGCAGAACTACCTTAATGTGCTGCTTAGAAATCTAAATAGAGCTCTGACTGAAATATATTTTTCCTTCCAGTTGCTAGTTCAACATTTACTACACACTGACATCTCAGCAAGAACCAGCTCAGCGTCGCGTGTTTCCCACGGCAGTGCTGCCAGAGCAACACCACGGTGCAGGAGCTCCCTTGTGTTCTCTTCTCTTTCCACATTTCACCCCATCCCAGCTCTTCCACCATACGACCCAGAGGGACCTGGGGGCCCTGGCCAACGGCAGGCTGAACACGAGCCCCCAGCGTGCCCTGGCAGCCCCAAGGGCCAGCCGTGCCCTGGGGGGCACCGAGCCCTGCATCGCAGCCGGGCGAGGGGGGGATTGTCCCGCTCTGCCCCGCGCTGGGGCGGCCTCACCCTGAGTGCTGTGGGCAGCGTTGGGCGCCGCAGGACATTGAGGGTATAAAGCTACTGGAGAGTGTCCCGAGGAGGCCACGGAGTTGGGGAAGGGTTTAGAGGGGAAACGGTACGAGGAGCGGCTGGAGTCCCTGGGTTTGTTCAGCTGGAGCAGAGGAGGCCGAGGGCAGCCTCATGGCGCTCTGCAGCTCCCTCCCAAGGGCAGGAGGAGGGGCAGGGCTGGTCTCTGCTCTCTGGTGACCAACGCCAGGGCCCGAGGGAATGGCGGGGAGATGTGCCAGGGGAGGGTTAGGCTGGGCATTAGGAGAAGGTCCTTCCCCCAGAGGGTGGTGGAGCCCTGGAACAGGCTCCCCAGGGAGGCATCACGGCACCAGCCTGGCGATATTCCAGAAGCACTTGGCCAAGGCCCTCAGAGCCACGGTGTGAATTTGGGGTGTCCTGTGCAGGGACAGGAGTTGGGCTCGATGGTCCTTGTGGGTCCCTCCCAGCTCAGGGCATTCTGTGATTCTATGACCCACCAACATTTCTTTATGTACTGTGATGCTGGGCTACTTGAACATCCCAGTTTTCTGCACCTGTGTAAGAGATGCTCAAAAAAAGGTGTTATACCATTTTGCGGATGCTAGTGGGAAGAGGTTTACTGCGGGCTCATCTTGACTTCTTGCTCTTGCATGCTAGAGAAGCACATGGCTCCTGCTGCGGGTGCCCTGACAGTGCTCACAACCCACTCAACCAGACTCTCACCCATGAGTTGCTCCTCATTGAGGAGAAACACATGTGAGTTTCTTTTATGTCTCTGATGTGGGCTTACTGAAAAGGGAAAACAAAAGCCTTTTCTTCAGCTCCTGCTTCTGCTTCCCAGGTGCAACCCAAACATTCTCAAGGCAGCACAAACGGCCGCACGTCCTGAGCTGCTCCCACCGCACACACCATGGACACCTGCACAGCAACTACAAACGCTGCCCGAATTACAGCAGCAGAATATAGGGACTACGCTCTGCCCAGGTGGAGCTGCACCTTGCAGCTTCCAATTGTTTATTTTATACATTCTGGAGTACGCAAATTGACAAACTGTTACTAACCCGAGTCAAAACTAAACCGGTGGAGGAAGAGATGTGAGGAAATCTCAGGTCCGACTGAACTGGAACTGATCTAATGAACTTGCCGGTTTGAATACCTGGCTACAGTTAGAAACTGGGCACATCGCTTTCCTGCTAAAGACCGCTCATAAAACCTACCAGCCAGCACAAACCGCGGTTCGCTTTTTACAGCAACACTGTTTCTTCAACTGTGAGGCCCGCGACTTCGTACCATTGGCAAGATTGCCACAACAGTGCCAAAGGTGCTGTTATTCTAAATGCTTAGAGGGCTATATTATAACCAGAAGGGGGGGGAGACTTTGTTTAAAAATTGTATTTAAAATTAAATATAATCAGATACAATTTATTTTTTTTTTAATCTAATAATAGGCCCAGGATTTTTCTTTGCCAATCCCACAGTTCGGCTTTGCCATGAAGGAAACCAAGAAATCCCTCTCTGTCTATAAGAGCAACTGCCTTTTCATTCTGGCTTTGCCTTTGCAGGTCCCAGACAAGATTTCTTAATCACTTAAGACTTCATGCCACATAAAGAAGTTTACTGTACAGACGGGAAATTCAGCATTTAGGCAAACCAGGAGTTTTTGGTTGTTTGCTTATTTTTTGTAAATCACGAGCACGCTATGCTGGCTTTAAAAGTACTTGAGGATAATTTTTAATACCACAATTTCACCATGGAAGAGCTTGACTATATTTGTATTACCTTGTAAATGGAAAATTAACGCTCTTAAGCTTGCTAATTCATACAATGATTCTAAAATCCAATTATTTTTTTTAAAAGGCAGATTTTTACTACAGAGGCATTTTCAGCCCCATTTAAGCCAACATTTAAATTCTATTAACTTTTTAAAATTTCTGCAGTGGTTTTAAGTTCCTTCAGTCTCTGAGAATATCAGACAAGCACATTCTGCAGGAAATCTTTCACAGAATTATACCCAGAGCATCCCAAATATGGGGGGCAGGTATGGGGGGGTTTAATATCAAATATTATTTGAATATGTTCTACCTGATGATCTCTGTGCCAACTTACAAGTATAATTTAATTTAAAATTCCTTCAAAATCATGTATGAGGACAAAAATTAATATATCTGATGATGTATTCATACTTTTCCTTACAATTCTACTAATACTACGAATGCAGCAATAAACAACAACGATGTAAATTATTGAAATTACCAGTTACTGTATACACATATCTCCACTCAAATTCTGACTTAATTCTGATCTCAGCCCTTAATCTATGCAAAAAGCATGCTTAGCCTTGCAGGTAAAGTAAAAAAGTATTAAGTAATGAAATTTTCACTTGTTGCAATGTATCCTCTACATTAATCCAATATTTGGCCCCTCATAAACCCCTACCCCCTGAAAAATAAAATAAATTTTTAAAAATCAATACAAATATCTTCACTGCTACAAAGTCCAGAAGTGTCATTTAAGAATATCTGCACACCAAAGTTTAATGCGGAGCAACTGGCAAAGGCTTACATCAACATTCAGGTGACCAATATAAATAACCCCTCGAAAGGATGCTTTACTGCTGTACCTTCCTTTTACCATGGCTAATGAGCACTGATCCAATCAAAGGCTTTAACTACCTGCTATAAGTCTTTCCCAGCACAAATGTCTTCCTGCCATAATCAATTTATCTACCTGCCTCAAGAGAATCAGTTTAGATGTTGGTGTGACTTCTCAGGTAGAAGAAAATTTTTCAGGCTGGCAATGCATTACTTGAAATCAAATATTTTCCCGAGCACCTTATGTTTGTTACAGAAAAAAGAATAAAATAAAATAATAAAAAAAAAAAAAACAGGTAAAGCGGTAAAAACTGCAAACACTGCAAAGATAAACAGACAACAATGAAAACAGTTCAGCCACAAAATCCGAGTTATTTGGTAAACTGGGATCGTTCAGGAAAACTGTTGCAAAGTAACAAAAATGCAAAAGGATAAAGCAGAACAGAAAAAAACTGGCTCCTTCTGAAAGGAGTGGGAATAGTGTGAAAAGTAATGACTAAAGGGTTTTAAAGGTCATATAGAAAGCAACAAAACTGCCATACTGCATTTAGTCCTGAGAGTCAGATTTTAGAGCAGTTACCAAGAAACTGCAGAGGTATAGAAGGAAGTCACGTGGCTTCTGTTCCTTGCGCCTGGATAATCATATCCACAGCCACAAAATGAATTTACTACCTCTCTGCCCTGTTATATAGGTATTATTTTTTGATTTCCTTTTATGTAGTCCAACCCAAGCTACACCTAAATCTTCCAGATATACTCTTATGATATGCTGATTCATCCATACACCTGAAGCTCAGCTTCCTCCTCTCTTCTTCTTGGTATTATCATCCTGCATCTCGCTTTCTGTGCTTCCTGTTAACGGCAATCTTATTCCATCATATGCACTCAGGAAACTATTACAAAGATACTTTGGGTTTTTGTAAAGTCCGGGCTTTCTCAAACTTCTTCCACTAACTAAATCACCTTTCTGCATCATATTGCTCACCTTCACTTTTAAAGCTTTTCAGAAACTTTGCCGCAGTCACCTAATGGGGTGTAGTTTAACGAGCCTTTCCTTCTGCAGCAGCGATGGTTTCCGCAGCATCCACCCACTTCTGCCTATCCCCACGCTCTGCTGAGTTCTGTTCATACAAGTACTTGTGCAGGTACGTAACGAACCAGATGAAACCAAGAAAAAAAATCCAGGTTTAATAAACATTTTTTTTTAAAAAAGAAAGTTAATTTAGCACAGATCAGCTGTGCACAGATAATACAGCATAGCTCAGGAGGTTGCACAGAACAGGAATCATCAAGCGCAGCTGCTTAAGTTAGCCCTGGAGCTAAAGAATTACTCAAAATAAGCCACTTGCAACAGGAAGTTGACTTCAGCTATGATCATTCCATAAAACAGCTGACTAAATTGTTAAACAGGTAACTTTGAACCTTCGCAAAAGCTCCGCTTTACACCTGCAAGGGAACTCTTCCAGAGCTCGGTCTCATTGCTTTCTTCCAACCTCCTCCTGGTACTTTTCTTGGCTGCACCATGTAAAGAAACTCAATGGCAGTTGGCTTGGGATGGGCTGTTGTCACCAAGCCTTACCTTGCTGATGAATTCTAACTCAGTCTGTGTTTGCACTCCATCTGTCTAAATCCAGCTGTTGTCTTCCATTTTCAACAGAGAGACCACGTCTGGTTTTGCCAGGTACTTCCACAGCACTTAGCACAAACAGAATGGGATCTTTGTCCAAGACTCAAAATCAAAGGCAGTAAAATATACGAAAACCAGCCTCTCCTTCCTCTCAAAGAATCATAAAAACCATCACTGCCCACATGTGCACGACAACTACAAGGTGAAGTTCTCTAGGGTCTCCCCTCCCCCTCATTTTTTAAAACAGGAATGAAATCTGGAAGCACCAGCACAATGTTATGCATTATGGATCAAGTTCTTGCTATATGGACATGGATACAGGATGTAATATAAGTAAATGGACAATAATGAAAAATAGAGAAAAATAATCTTTCAGGGGTTACTAAACAGATGTTATTATTTAACTTAGACTGAACTTTAAAAAAAAACAAAAATCAAGAAATATATGTATATCAGTATATACTGGACTTCGAGCATATGGATAGAATTAGAAGAAAAATAATTACTGAAAAAACACTTTTTAGTCCATAAGCTAAACTAATTTTTTCTCCTCATACAGAGAACCCTAATCTGACATTTCCTTCTCTCTGAACAAAAGGGTCTGGATTTTTCTTTAGTACAATTTTTGCAAACTGCATGTCTTCCTGAACAGGTGGGAAGGTAGTTTCTGCAAATAAAATTTGATTAGTTCAACGTGGACCTTCCATACAATGTTCTTATAATACATAAATTGATAGGTGATATAAAACTCTGATAATGGAAAAACTGTAATGAAAAGCTTAATATGCTTTTTACAGCAATGGTGAAAGAAGTGATGCCACGTTTAAGTTGATCATGTTTTTATTCACACCCCCAGGCAAACCACCAAAAACTCAATGAGGGGTGCGATTTTATTAAATATATTTGTAATGAACAATTTTCTTCTCCTCTGAAAACAGCTGACTTGGAGAAACACGGTAGCACAGTGACGGCCAACTGACGTATGGGTACTACAAGCTTTCCAATTTGCACAGGATTTCCTATTGTTGACTGAAGGCGAAAGAATCGCGAACACAAAGAGAGAAAAGAAAAAGCAGCCTTAAGAAGCCAGGAGCACATGAATTTTAAACAGATGAGAAAAGTACAGCAACTTTGCAGGAGCTGGTGGGAAGCCTGCTACACTTAGAAAGCTGTTCAAACATCCCCTCTGCTGAGCCTATAAGAGGATGCTCGGGACACCCATTGACTTCAAAGCAATCTGCAATCATCATGGATTAGAAAGTGCTGTGATTGCATCCATTTGTAACCAGAAGCAGGACAGCGCTCGCCTTGTGCAAGCGCACTGCGAAATGGTAATGAGAGTATACTTTGCTTTCCGGATATAAATCTCTGCTCTGGAGAAGGACAGAGCAAAGGGATATCAGACAAATATACAAAAGTAACGCAACTTACTTGGTTTTGTCCTAACTCCTCAGAGGTGAAAAAAAAACCTGGCTGACCTTGAAAATTCAGAAAAATCCATATGCCAGAAAACAAGTAGCATTTAAATGTGGGATCTTTCTCTCTCTCTTAAACAAGGTCTGAAGAAGAGTGCTTGATCCTTAAAATGCCCATCACTCCACAACTGTACTCTCTGAACCAGCAGACATATATAAGCACACATGGATACAGACTGTACAGCTCCAGTGAGAGAGATACGTTGTCAGATATCTAACTGAGAAACGTCAAAATCCATTCATCTGGAAAAGCAACAGCCATATCCATACGGTCAGATTCCTTAAATCTGAGATGTTTTTGGTTCTGCACTACCAGGTTTTGTAAGTAGCCATTTAAAAATTAATATGAAAATGAAAAAAAAAAAATCTCAAAAATTGGAATTTCAAACATAAATATTTAAACTTTATTACATGAGGTTCTGTATGAGGATTTAAAGAATTAAAAGCATTTTTTCATTGATGCACTGGTGCTATTCTCAGAAGGAAACTGATTTCACCACTAATGGATCTGATAAGAATCTTGAGAAGCAATACAGAATGAAATAATATCAGCTCAGAAAAAAAACAATATCTATAGATATATAGATATTTAACAGCAATAAGTGTTCTCCATGCCTTCAAATCCAGGACAAAAAGATACAGTAACTTCAGGGACATATTTTGAATTGTTTGCAAGCTGTCCAAGAGACTGCCATCACGATGTGCCCTGACCACAGAGGAAACCAACATATCTAACCTGTTTCTTTTTCAGTCGTCAAAACACCTTTCCAGTCGGACTACAAGATTACTCTTACTGGAACCGAAAATCCCCTAAATTGAGGAGAAAGAAAGAAAATGCATTTTCTTTTTTACCAACATTAAAACATGAAGTAACTTCTTGCATAAATACATAAAAATCTGCAAATTATGAGAGGATTAATTAACAAATGACTAGTATTTGCAGGCTAAAGGAAATGCAAGAAGGGAACAGGTGACAATGAAGTGCCAGTTCTTCAGAAAAAAAGCAGTTTAGCTAATGTCAGATTAATTTTTCCACAGAATAACTTTTCTTTTCAAAAACAGTTTCCATCTTGATAGTGATTCTTTGATCAGTGTGTCTGAAAAAAATAATCTCTGTGAAGATTAAGAGAACAAAGGAACCCAGATAAACTCAAAGATGGCAATGAAACTTTTCAGGTCATCAGGTAAATAAACTACTAGAGGCACCTCAATGGAATACAAATAGTTTTCATATAGGATTATAATGGAAAGTGAAGTGGTTTTAAAAAAAAACAACCCATCCAAGGTGAAACTGTCCCCCTATATACCTTTTCAAACAAAATAATACATTAAGCATTAATAAAAATTGGCAAAAAATTAGACAATGTCAATCCAGAAATTATAGAAGATTAAACTAACCGTCGCTTACTGTGGTAGAAAACCCAGCACTTAAGCCAGTCATCGTATCTTAGACACAGAGAGGAGCAAGTGAGACCAGTCATTAAAAAAATGA
The DNA here is from genome assembly GCF_963921805.1 of Phalacrocorax carbo. NCBI lineage: Eukaryota > Metazoa > Chordata > Aves > Suliformes > Phalacrocoracidae > Phalacrocorax > Phalacrocorax carbo. The sequence goes on along the minus strand of NC_087516.1, from coordinate 4,399,614 downwards.
ATACATGGTGATCTAAAAAAACCTCCATTTTAGTGACCTGATACTATTCATTGCATTTTCTCTAAAACACCTTTAATTAACACTTTGGCCTCAGACACCTTTCCTGTAAGCTCCTCCGTGAAAATCCTTCATAAGCTGTTTCACAGCTAACGAGGACGCACAGAATCTCCCCGGCTTTTCCGCCGGGCCTCGTGCTCTTCGACTTCACCTTCTCTACCTCGCTTGTCTACTGGCTGCCAACTCGCTGGAACACTTCTTGCTTCCAAAGTATTTGAAAGAGATCCATAATTGGTTTTCATATCTTGAACATTCTTGCAGATTTATTTTTGGCGTCCCTTACATTTTGGGCATTGAACACTCTTGCACATTATGACACATTTTTAAAAAAATACTTATTTATCCAAAAATAGCTTTCCCTACCATCCTGATTCCTCATTGTCTTTTCTTAATTTTCTATTTCAATGAATATTATTTATTTTCCTCACTGCCTTGAAATTTCTTAAGAACAAAAGCCCACAAGAAATTAATAAGTTTTACTGTTCTTTTTAATTTCCTTTTCAGCATGTCTCCCTGTACATGTAGTTCTTTTTGGAGATTAAACACTACCACAGTAAGTTTGGGGTTTTTTCCCCACTTCCTACAAGGCTTTGAACTAAAATATGTACGATCACTGTTTCAGATGTCGTCAACAGTAATAGGTTTAGTCTTAAGCTTATTCAAAACCAAGAGTCTTCCTCTTCTGTGACCCCTGCCTACAGGTCAGTAAAGATGTCTTCAGACAACTTCTGCCTCGTCGTGGGTGAGCTTTTCATCTGTCATCACAGAATTTCAGTCCATAACAATATAACTATATTGCCTATTAAAACAGTTAACTTCTTTAAATGACTGGATTCCAAGCTTTCTGGAAGGTAAAGCACAACCTCACCTCTACCCTATATAGCTTGTATAACATCACTAGTCCACAGACTGAATTCCTGCCACCACTTGGAAAAAAAGGAGGTGAAGCATGAAGTGCCTATTTCTTAATGTTAAAAAAAAATAATACTAAAAGCAGAATACTCCAGTATAAATCTCACTACACAGCACTGCAGATCTTATCAAGCTCAGTGACCAGGGGCAAAGGTGGCAAATGAAAACACATTTTCCACCACTGCAAAACATGGGGAACAACACGAGGAAAACACAGGGAAAAGCCACCCTACCTTACAGGTAAAATGATTGGCTTGAAGTTCGCAACTGATCCTAGAGTCACAGTTGGAAGCCCTCTAAAAACCAGCAGTTCTGCACAGCTTTGCTCAGGAAAGGAAAAGATGGGAATACTTTCACGTCACTCTATAAATCTATTACACCTCTACAGTTTTAATGCCCTGTGCCCTTCCACCTCCAAAAAGGTCTGGTAGAACTAGAAGATGTACCTATAAAGTCTCCATGATCAGAAGCATTGAATGCTTTCCATATGAAGTGAGTCTAAACACGCTTCAATCTTCAGTTTTCAATATAAATCACAGAGAAGAAATAGGATTAAGATCACGTGAAGACAGACAGCACGGAGATGAATAGCACTCACAACAGTTCCTATGGTACAAGAACTTAAATGCATCTCAAATTCTTCAGTCATCAGGTTTCCAAGTATCAAATAGGCAGTACTTCTTCCCTCAGATTTGTGGAACCAATTGCAGCAGGATGTTTCAGAGATGAAGGGAACATTAATGAGAGAAGTTATGAAACAATAATACATCTGTCCTCAATTAAAAACTATTGTCCAGTTGCTAGCCTGAGACTGAGGAACTCTTCATAAACAGCTCTTACAAGCTAGGATGGAATAAGCAGGGATGAACCAACCTATACATGTCCTCTTCATTTTCAAATGCCATTACAGAAAGGATACCAGATTTTAGCATTAACATTGCCTGTAATCACCACGTTTAATATTTTCTGAGTTGTAGAAATCTTTGTACAAGACAATCTTGGACTTACGCAGACCTTGGCATTTCATATATATCATCAGATCAACTCACATTTCTGTTAAAATCCCATACTTGTTCTAACACAAGCCACTTAATAGTCAAGGAGCTTTATCAAGCTTTTGGCGTTCAGTTCACTTTCAGACTTTGGAGGCATCCTAGTGTTTATGTTTAGGTTTAGGAATCAAAGTTACTCAAATAGCGTCAATGGAGGCATCTCCAAAAATTATTCAGACACCTTGGGCAGACATTCCCAGTCATACTGAAGTTCTACTAAACCCAATTCATCCCAATATTTGCAGATTTACAAATGTGTAAGACAGCACTTCCCAAGTCTAATTAAAACTTTCCCAACTTGCACATCTGTTAAAAGCAAAAATATACCAAAAACAAATCCCCCAAAACACAATAACAAACTACACGCTGTACTTCACAAAGCCAGATTTCATTCACAACTGTATCAGGTTTTATTCTCAACAGAAGATGACTCACTGCGTGTTCACTCCCTTCAGCCTTCAAACTTTTTGTTAATATAGGCAGGAAACAGAGCTACAGGAGTTTGCTTATGAAAAGGGAGGCTTTTTTATAAACTAAGAGCTTGCAAAAGACGGAAGAATTGTACTTGCACAGAAAAGAATATTTGGTATACAGTAGACTATTTAGTAACAAAGACATACTCGCGTCGGGATTTATCCATCTCACAGAACAATGAGGAATTATTACTACATGAAAGAGGAGTTATCAAGTAGGTTTGGCCCAAATCTAGAGGGAAATATAAACCAATTATTGGTAGTGATTGACTGAGATCACCATTTCATTTACGTAAGAAATGAACAGAAATAAACAAAGCCACAAAAGCTTACTTTTAGGCTGGATTTTATAACAATACACTACTCTTGGCCAAAATGTAATGAAGAAGGTGAGAATGCTGAAAACAGTGAAAAACAGAATTTACTCTCGGTCTTTCATCACAGTCTATTTTTATGTCATTTGAGAGGAAGCCACCCTAGCAGCCCCTAAAATGTAAGAGTGTCACAAATCTTAGATGTATTGCCCTTTTCATAGCAAGTTCTTCAAAAGCTCATGTTTCATATGTCGTCTTAGTCAACTTTTTGTTTTACTTTTTCTTTTCAAAAATAGGGGCATTTGAAACTGCCTTTCTTGTTGTGTTTCCTAGTTCCACATCGTAGCATCTGACCTCTCTTTCCTAAGTCAGAGCTCCTTCTACTCATTTTTATTCCTTAATGCAAGCCAGAAAAACGCCTCAGTTACTTTTTATCTCCCCATTCTGAATCTCTGATTTCAAATCAAACAAAGGAAATAAAGACAGTTGTAAGAAACAAGACAGCTTCTCTCAATAACAGAGAAAACATACAGAGAGATCGCTGTTTTTTCTCAAAAATACTCAGACGAAGACCTATGATTTTACCTCTTCGGGGGAAAAAATAAACACTACCATTCCCTTAAATCTGGCCATAGGCTACAGCCTATATTATCAAGCATAACTACCACTCAGATCTAACAGATTCCAACATCCACAGGCCTTCTCTTCAGGCACTGTTAGTAAAAGCAGTAAGACCATTTTTCAAACTGAAATACCGTTTAACTCTAACAGTAGCAGGTCAGAGACAGCAAATTAAAAACAAGTAAAATGAACAACCCAGTTATGTACATCCTACCATGCTGCGATCACTGACTAGGCTACTCTTGCTCCTCCCAAATCTTCAACAAACTACAAGTTTACTTCTGCCCACTCACAGAGTTGGCAAAAACAACTCAAATAGGAACACGCAATTAATATGTTAAAATTCAGTCTAGAGCTACTTGGAGCTTGGGAGACAGATTCCAGCTCTTACTAAATGAGTTTATGACCCTATTCCATTCCAATGTCCTTTCATGCAAACCCTGTTTTCTACAAGGTCTGTGCTTCCCCACCTCAAAAGCAGTCTCAGCTAAGGCAAAACATGGTAGCTTGGCTGCATAATAGAGAACTTGACATTTATTTTAAGTTCTAATAGCCCAAGCCCATTACTCGATCTGCACAGCCCCCAGGTTAACATTCTTTTAAAAGATTCCAGCAATAAACCAAACCAAACAAAAATCCCTCTAAAAATTGTTTTTCTATACTTCACCTTATATGGATCTTTGGCTAAAAGAAAATGCTAACTATTTTCGATTAACACCTGTTTAAAATCGATCACAAGAGTTTACAATGTCCAGGTGAGATTACCCTCACTCTTCCCCTTTTTTCCCCGTTACCACTATATTACCATGGAAAAGGTTGGCTCTCTTTCTTGAGTAGTTGTTACTGCTTGTCCTCTAGATGCAAATTATTCAACAGTGCTTAATGGTGGTAAGTCTCAGAAAACTGGTCATTGGGCTGCAGGTTCCCAGGTAACAAAAATCTAATCACAAAGGTCGTTTCCTCTGCTTCTAAATTATCCCAGTCTTTGAGACAGATGCCACACAACTGCTGATGAAGAAACAGACCTGCTGTGCTGTGGGGAAAACTCAGTTTTTTGCCTTAAAACCACTTCAAACTATGCAATCATTTTAAAAAAATAAATAAATAAAATTATTTAGCTTTTTCTGGTTTGTCACCTCTTGGATTTAAATGGAAGTAGAAATACTGGTTCTTTGATCATTACGGAATATTTATGAAACTGCACGGAAATAATTCACAGTGCTGGACTGCGACAGCAAAGCTGTTGGGAAACCAACAATAAAGGAGACAGTGATTTAATTTCAAACACACCTCAGCAAACTGTAGGCGGTTGCTACTAGAAAAAAGGAGAACTATCATTGCTGACAGGAATGATCCAACCTCCCCCTAATCTAGGGTGCCTGTTTGGGCAGAAGGGCTATAAAACCCAGGAGTCATGGATAAAAAGTGACATTCTTTCTAGAGGACAGGCAGCTGTTGCTTAGAAACTGTTTACAGACAGATCCTGCTGGTGTATCTAAAATAAAAAAATTAAAAAATTAGGTCATTCTTGGCTCTAGGTAGAAGAGATCTTTATTGATATAAAATCCTCTACATCTTCTCTTTATGTTTACCGTCAATAATTAACAATGCTTTAGGAACGCTTCTTGGCTGCTCTTTTTACCGATGACTGCACGTTCCCAAAGGCAGCATTACCAATTTTGAAACAATCTGGTGGCTGAACAGAGTGGATTCACATCTCAGTTCACACGGTGGGCTGAGCCCAGGCTGCAGGCGTAGACTGGACCATCTTAGGAGAGGACTGGCATTAAAAGTGAAATCAAAAGCAGGGGGTCAAAAGTGTTAATCTTCTCTCCATCTCTCGATTGGTGTGGAGGAAATAAAATATACAAAACTTAAGAACATGCCAATAGACCAAGAAAAATCTCAGTTCTCTTTTTTAAATGTATGATAAAACCAGGTGCTAAAAATGAAAGGGGAAAGGCCACAACACTTCTTCGAAGCCATGAGGGAACAAAGTTTGCCATGAGGAACAGAAGGTGAGGTTTGAATCGAATCATTTTATCAAGGGAAATGGTACAAGTAGCTCCTAAGTATCTAAAGCAAAATTGCAAGCATATCGAGCACTCACTGCACAAAGAAAACAAATTAGTCCAGAGAAGATGGGAAAGAAAAATTATATCAATCCAGAGCCAGTTTTCTCCCCTGCATAAATAATCCGCGCTTGAACAGTTTTTCCTCATATAAATAACTATATTTATAAGAAGCTTCAAGTAAGAAGGCTCTTATATCATTATTCACTTAAGAACCACTCCAAAAATTCAGACAAATCACTGCTTTCTAACTAAAAGAAAATAAAATGCACAGCTTGTGGTAATAAAGAGCGCATTGTCATCATTCCAGAGAAAGTCATTTTTTTTTCTCTTCATTTAATAATAAATGTAGTATGGGCTTGTTTTCTTATATTAAGCAAATCACATCCAATGAATACAAGGAGAATAAGTACCACCACATGGCACCTAAGGTAGCGAAGGTCCAGATGTGATAGCGATAAGCCCAAAACACAAAGCTGGTGTTTTAGAACAAGTGCCTCTGGTTTAAACTTCAGGGACAGATCTCGCATGCAGCTAACAAAGCACACATTCTCTGTCGTGTCAACAGAAGGTCACCGCACCATTCTTTAGGCAGCAAAAATAAGGATCACGAAAGCATGTGTAATTTAATCACGGTTGCTTAATTCAAAGGACAAACACGACCCTGTGTTCTGACGCTGTGAGTGACAAAGAAGCTCTCGTAAGATGACTTGTGGAAATTATAGGTGGAGTTAACATATAAGATACATGTTTGGGTTTCAAGGGTTATCACAACATAAACCAAGTTCAAAGTCTGTGAAAATTGTTAAAACGCCCTCATTCAATGCATGGCTTCCCACGAAAGGAAGGTGGCTAATGGGATAAGAACCTGCTCTCCTACGCCAGAAATGTAGGTCTAGCCAATAAAAAAAGAAAAACCTCTGAAGAACTACAACTATTATTATCTGCAAATTAATCCAGAAATATACTTTTGATAAAAATAACTGCACAGAGCATGTTAATTATTTACAAAATTGGAGACAACGTGGCCCATTTCCCAAAGGTTTATAAAGGCAAGCAGGAGACTTCTGAAGCATGGAAGAGGCCACCCAGATTTTTAATCATATACTTCTGTGCTTACCTACATGGAAAACAGATTTATTTTCTATTTAGCCCTCTGTCAGGCTTTTGGGGGTTTAAAATAACTGTTAATTAAATCACAAGGCTTCACCGCAAAAAGCAGTTAACAAAAATAGCAATAGGACAGCAAATATTGGACTGCAGCAAATCTGAGCAAGTGTGTAGTAAAGACCCACCTCCTTACATTCAGTTTTCTTGAAATAAAACACAAGGAATAATAGATTACACTTTACTGAGGCCTCACTACAATGATATGCATTTGCTAACAGTTTTCACAGAAATACAGCTCCTAAAAACTATATTTCCATTGGCTTAAAAACATAACTTAGCATAAAATAGTCCAGCAGTGGAACTAGTCATTCCTTTAACAGATAAGATACCTGGAAATCACCTGAAGCATACATAATTTATTATAATAAAAAATAACGTGGTCTGTTTTTCTTTTCCACAGTATTCTGCAAAGCTCCATATTAACATATTCAAATGTTTTTAACTTTACAAATAATACTAACATATAATTTTCATTCAATTATTTAGAGCTATACAGGCATACACTTTCTGGACAGAAGTTTGGACTAAGGTTTAGGGTTAAAAATAAACAAATACTTCCTTTAACTGTTTAGCCTGGAGCAGAGGGGGCTGAGGGGAGCCCTTCTCGCTCTCTGCAGCTGCCTGAGAGGGGCTGGAGGGGGGGGGGGGTCGGTCTCTGCTCCCAAGTCACCAGGGACAGGACGAGAGGGAACGGCCTCAGGCTGCGTCAGGGGAGGTTTAGGTTGGAGATGAGGGAAAATGCCTTCCCTGCCAGAGCGGTCAGGCCCTGGCACAGGCTGCCCATAGAGGTGGGGGAGTCACCGTCCCTGGGGGGGTTCAAACACCGTGCAGACGTGGCACCTGGGGACATGGTTTAGGAGGCCTGGGGGTGTTGGGTTGGCGGTTGGACTTGATGGTCCTAGAGGTCTTTTCCAACCTTAATGATTCTATGATTCTGTGATGATTCTATGATTCTAAAAAGAGCTGGGCTTTTTGTTTTGTTTTGCATGTTCAAATGAGAGGACCTTCAGAAATATGGCTAAAAAATCAACACTTTAATGGTGATTAAATGTGCGACATGAGAAATCAAAGTGATTACTAACCTTCATCTAATTCATCTATTTCATTTAGTTGGATCCAAAAATGAAAATCCAATAGCTCTTCAGACACCAAAATTTCCTTGGAGAATCAAATAATAAAACCTTTCTAACATACTGACTATGATCACCATCCTTGACATAACTTGCATCTCACCTTGTAATATTTTCCATAGTACTCTCTGTATTTAGAAACACAGGCCCACAATGAACTTAGGTTCTTCATACAGGATATTCTGCATGAGATACCTATAATACACATCACACTAAAACAGCATTCATAATTCCCCCTATTTCCACCTATTTCCTCCCTATGTCAGTACTCTTCCCAAATTTCACAATTACTGAATGTACCTTGCCACACTAAAGACTAACCAAGGACTGCGGTTCCTTCCATGGCACTCTTCCACCCACATTAGCATCATTTCAGAGAAATACATGAAACCATCAAGTAACTCAATGCCCTGATACATTTGGGGTCTTTTTCGTTACTGAGATGAGCTGTAACCCAGGACACATGACCGAACTGAGGAGCAAGCTGAACGCTGTGAGGTACCCGCAACGGTGTGCTACGAGCTCACGTTTAGGTAACTGAGTCCATCTATAATGTTTTGTTCAACCGGCCCAACATGACAGAACGAGTTTCTCACTTCAGAGGAAAAGCTATCTTTAGATCAAAACAGGAAGGAAAAATAGCTCATTAAAATAAAGGTTTGAGCGGTGTGTATTGCATAGTTGCAGGAGATGATAAATCAGATGCAAAGAGCTGACATACTGGACACTTGTTGTTACCTTTTTTTTTTAAACTGTTGAAATGTTAAAAAAAAATCCTGCTCACATAAATTATCTGCCTTCTAGAGCATGTAATGGATAAAATTAGTACTCACAACAAGTCTATAAGGTAACATAGATAAGCATTTGAATTTTCCAGACATTTAAGCAACTTATTACGTATTATTGTAATACCACACAGGACTGGCTCCTGCTACACTTGGAAGACACAGACACAGTCCACAGCTGAAGGTGGAGCCAGCTCCAGAAGTGCTGGATAAGAGCATTGCAACATCAGTGGAAATTCTGTAATTAATTTTAAAGGATCAAGGATTTTATCTTGTGTATTCTGAATACCCAAACTAGTCCCTCAGGTAAGTTACCCAGAAACCCATCTGCAATGCTGGAAGAGGCCCCCAGTAAAATAAATCTTTCTACTTGGTCACTGTGAAGTATTTCTCATGTTTCTTGAGACCGGAGAAACATATTTCAGGTTCGGGCAGTTAATTTCCTACAAAAGGAGTGTTATGTGAACATCAGAGCTAAGACTCAATAAGGGTCCTCTTTTTTTTTTTATTGGAGAAAGGAAGTCCATCTACTCAAGACGCAGCATTACATATTTACATACTGTCCTCTTATTTAAAGGAGCTCTAAGCAGTTGAAGCTGTTGAATGTCTTCCTGCAACACACCTTTCCTACAGCCGCTATGCTCTGCCTGTATTTCCTAACATTAGCTGAAATGACCAAGAGATGACTTCTATTCTAAGCAGTTTTTAGTCATTTCTAATTAAGGCTAGGTGGAAATGATTAAAAATACAGTTTTCAAATAATTATTTCAAAACTCTTTCCTCACTTACATGATCTTGGTTTCAACCCAATGGAAAAAAATAACTTCTCAATGAAGAACAGCAATGAAAGAGAAACATCCAAACCAGCGCGGCCAAGAGCTCAGCAGACAAGACCACTCAAAATCTTGGAGGTCCACCTTCCAACTTTCCAATTCAGACCACTAATTTCAAGCACACCTGAAGGGTTTAAACTTCAACATCATCTTTGTTTGGGGAGCATGGATTTCAGTCCTTACTTAGAAGGTGTTACTTTTGCGTAACCAAATACTAATTGCTCTGATCCACCCATGTCTTAATCATTACAGAGTCTCTCTCGCTCACGATCCGTTTCAATAAATACTTAATTATTGTGGATTAGCTCCCACGGGTTGATAAGGAAAGGCTTTAGCCATCACAAGTCCTGCAACATCCTTAGGGTACAATAAATCTTCATTCTGGGTATCATGGCAACAGAATGGACCTCACACCACCTCCAACACCTTTATGGTGCAAACAAAGTGAAAATAAGAGTTCCCAATTTTTATATCATATGGAAAATTGATTTTTAAAAAAAATAGTCATCTCCAGTGTTTCCCCTTCCTCCTGACTGATCTTTTTATGGAAAAACAGCCAAGAAGCTGTTCTTCGGCTATGTAAATTTTTTTCTTTCTTTTGGCTGACTGTCAGCCACCCAGCAAAAATAAACTCATTAAGTTGACAGGAGACCTGAACACACTCATGTTGTCAGTGCATCTCAGCGTCATTCTCATGAACCCAAAAGCCACAAAGCAATTAAAATAAAGTTAAGCTGACTCCACCCTTAGGATGCAACCAGGTTTGGAAGGATCTGTCAGTCCAAAGTCACTCTCCCGCAGCGTCTGAGCTAAAGGGTACGACTTCAGCACCTGTCAAGCCAAAACAGTTCTAAAACTAGTAGCAAACAAGGAGAACATGGAATGCGGAGCCTCAAAAAAGCATCTGTGCCATTACAGCTCTCAACCTAATTTTGTTTGCAAGCCTGCTATTTTTGCATCCAAACCACGCTGCTTTTCGTGTGTTGAATCTGTCCACACATCTATGATTTTTTCTTTTGCTGCCACCAAATTTGTAGCTTGCTGAACAGATGCCCAGCTTAAAGCTCACATGAAAGCTAGTAATCACTGATGTGTCTACTTAAAAGCAAAAAAAAAAAAAAGAAGTCACCATAGCTACTACAGTCACTCAGCTTTCTCAACTACTTCAAGACATTAATTCTGAAGGCTTTTTGGCTGCGTCTGCACAAAATGTATGCTTCCATATTACTCTGTCACGTAAATTAGGTTATGCTGCAGCATTTGAGATCACCTGGGACCATACAATACCTCTGGCTGGCATTCCAAGAAGACTCAGCAAGCAGCAAGGTGATAGTTTCTCTGATGACATTAAGGAAATTATATTAAATATAATAAAAATTAATAAGAAAACGCTATTTCTTACCCTGCCAACTGAAGGTAAATATTGAACATAGCCCATACATCTTCTGGTTCTTAGGCTGAATTTATAAACAAAAATACTGTTCATAGTACATACAGAATTCGAACAAGGCAAGCCAAAAAGTATTTGTAAGGCTGCAGAAAATACTCTGGAACTGAACTTCAGTTATTCAGAAGCTGAGGAAAGCACACAGGGGAATGATAACATTTATATAAGGTTTGATGCTGGTTTTCACACGAACAGAGCATGAGTAGAAGACAATTCTGCTCAGGACTCATGTCCCGACTGCTCTTTAGCACCTAGAAAGCACCTGTGCGGTTCCATTACTCTGACCTGCGCTGAACCAATACCCCCTGGGCTCAGGCCTCAATGAACAGGCTTGAATTTGAGTTTATATAAAAAAAGAAAAACCAACAACAAAAAACCCACCCTTTTTTCAAGGATGCAAGTCACCTGAAGACACTTCAGTGTGCAAGAGCAGATTAAATCATCCAAGGATCCAGAAAGCTGGCTGTCTTAGCCATGCACTGAGTCCTCCCTAAGCCATGCAAGTAAAATTAAATCATAACACAGCAACAGTTTTTATCTTTTTTTTTTTTAAGTGTTCCTGTTCTTGCTAGATATGAGATGCGACCCAGAAACAATATTTAGCAAGTCCAAAAGTCCAAAACATTTTGTCAGCTGAGTGAAAAAAGCTTGGATTTCACAGAAAGCATAGGCAGCCCACCCAAGTACAAGTAACAGTTTTGCATACTGCTGAGGCCTCTGACTTCTTGCTGGGGCAAAGTGCTCCCAGCTAACGAGAATCTATTTATTCCTATTCTACCCCTACACAGCCTCATCCTCCTTCATTCATGGACTTCCTGACGATTTATTTTTCTTAGAAGTATTTCTGCGTAGCATCTAAGCACTGGAAATGTAGATTACAGAGATAATAGATATGTTTAAAATTAGACTAAGCAGCTGTAATTCTGAATTTGCATTTCTGACTTGATTATAGTAAGCACTCAAGACTATTTGTATAAGAACTAGAAATGAGTTCATATGCTGCAATAAAAAGATATGAATCCCTCTCACTTTGACCCCAATCCAAAAAAAAAACCCCAAACCTTGGTAACAAATGGCAGTTGTTTCTTTCTAGCCAGTACCAAACGAGAGTTGTGTCTCTGCAATTCCGTGACTTCATTTTAGAGATTCACATGGGGATTCTAATTGCAAGAATTAAATTAACTGGATTTCCTGTATTTTACAAATGGAAGAACTATTCTCCTACTTCCGGATTTAATCTGCTAAATTATTTCAAACAGGACCACTAATGCTGATGAGTGATAGCCTAATCTTAATCAACAACAGGAAAATGACATTTGTTGAAAGCCAAGCTTGGCTAGGTGCAAGCACTGCTGGCCCTAAAAGATGGAGGTATTTTTTCATCATCACCCATAAACAAGCGGAAAATAGATACTTAAAACATGCATCCTTCCTACTCTGGATGTTCCTCACTTGAAATTTTAGTTGTTATCTATTTTATACCTTTTCTTGAAAGGCTGAAATGTCTTTTGGTATCTATCGTTATCTAAACGGTCAACTTTTGTAACCATTGGATAACCTTTTACGAAGAGTTTTGATAAACTGCCTATCAAAATCAAGCATAGATGATACAATTTATTTCACTGAAATATTCTGACACAATTTTAAAAAGTTATAATTAATCCTTTGCTATTTTGGCAGAAACTGAAATAACCATTTCCATCATATGATTTTTTACAGAGATGCAGGGGGAAAAAAAAGTAATTGGGTTCGATGTTCAAAGTTTCTCAATAAGTATAGTGGCATTTGCTAAAGCAACTGCAACTTTTGCTTCCAGTAATTTAAGCATGAGATCTAGTCATCAGAATAGGAAATACATATCATGGTTCTTTTATCTAACAAAATAATCAGATGTTATAGTCACAACAGCGGCCATAAATTTCACCTCCGTGCATTAGCCCCACCTTGCTTACAGAGGCAATATTGCACCCAGTGGGAGACACGTGACTGTTCAGGTATGAACTCACGTGAAGAATTAACCATGGGGAACTTCTCACAGCTGATCATACTTCATACCAGAGAGACCATTCAATAAACGTTCAAGGAAGATATTTAATGACAGAGAACATCACACCTGTTTTCTGTTTATATTCATTCGTTTACTTAATTACCATTATTTATTTACAGAAACCTCTAAATTGACTCAAAACTTACAAAATTACTTTAAAGAGGGTGTCTTACTAGACCAAGCAGAAAAAAGGAAAAACAAAACAAAAGTGGCTTTCCAGAGGCAGCAAAGGAGCAAAAATAAAACCTCATCAGATAAATATGCCTGCCTCAGAATATTTGAGCAAATTAAAACTGCAAATATTTTTATGCCACTTTTCAAGAGGTTTTATTAATGTTTGTTAACATGGTTCCTTTGGAAAGGGCCCAACTATTGCTAAGAACATTATGATATGGCAATAGAAATAAAACCAGCACTTACTAAAGTTTTGTAGTAGTATTTCTACTCCACAATCTAACCTGAAAGTTAAATCTTTAGGAAGAGGTCTTTTGGAGCATCTTTTGATGCTTGAAAAGATTTAGAGAACTGATAAAAGTAGTTTTCTCAGCTCTGCACAGGATGGACACCGTTTCTGCATTTAAAATATAAGGAATAAAATATTTCCAGTTGATCCATTTCTTGTAAGTAAAACTTAGAGAACTGAGAGATTGAACTGCCTTTGCTGCACTGAGTGGGCTTTAATGGAGAATTGCCATGAAGACAGATTCAACAGAATACAGAGGGCTGGCTTTTGTTAATAAATAATAAAGCATTAAAAATTAAAGTTGATTAGTTGTAAGAAAGGACAAACCGATTAATCCATTTACAAGAAGCCTTAAGTAACTTAAAAGCTTAAGTCCCATTTGCAGAAGTCACCTGGCCAACTGGGAGCCTACCCTGGCCAAAACCACTTCTACTTTCTGCTTATAAAAGTGTATTCAGAGTTTAATTTCCACTTGTCTTCAGATTGTCTTCTGTTCTAATATTCTTGTCTACTTTAAGCATAATGTAGCATATACTTGTTTTTAAAATACATAGCTTCAAAGAAAAGGAGAAGCGCACAGGAGAGAGAAATGTCACAATAATTATTATAAGACCAATGATAACAACAGATTTGAATAACTATAAAAAGAGCTTTAAAATACTCTAAATAGAGATTCTTTTGTATAACTGAAAATCTACTCTTTTCCTTACCTCTCAAATTAAAATCCTGTGAGATGTTCTTACTGTTACAGGATTCAGCCTCACTTAACCAAATAATTCTCATTACTTAAGAAGCCTAAAAACTTGGGCAGTCTCTGCAGCAGTGTCAAAAACGTTTCTCTACTGTTCTCAGTACTAGAATACTAATGCAGGGGTGATGTGACTGAAAAGGGTAGCCAGCCAAAAAATATACCCAACTTGCTGTCAGAAATGCTGATTCAGCAGAGTAAAAGTACTTCAAAGAAAGGTGTGCTTTGTCAACAGATCCAAAGAAAAACTTTTGAAAAGCTTTCCTCCTGCTGGCCATAAAGTCAGAATGCTTTGTCTGATGACAGGATACAGAGTTTGAAATAAAATATGTGTATTGGTGGGTTGACAGGGGGTGGCGATATTCCTACTTGGGGAAATAACTGTCATTTTACTGGAAATTTTAAACTTCCCACCTTGTTCCAACGCAAAATAAAACACTATTCCCGAAGACAAGGATTTTCCATGACATAAAAATCCTGATTGTCAACCAACTGTTGTGATGCTTACAAGTAGTTCATTTCCTAGAGCAGCTGATATTTTGTTATGTAAACATGAGTTCAACCTACCCTACTGTTTGAAAACTTTCAAGAATTCTTTTATACAACCAGTTTTTTTGGAACCAGATATCTTAGTACCCTCTCCATGCCTCACGTATGATGTTGAGGAAACCATTTAGAAAGCTGAGATGTAGAGCTTTATTCCAGAAACCCAAGACAAAATTCATTTACATCCGAAGAATGCCGAGCCTGCCTGACTGAAAACTCAATACAATACCGTTATCACTCCGAGATACAGTTTGATGTATTATGAATTCCCATAAGACAATAAGAAGCTGGAATACAAGAATAGCTTGGTTATTAACCACATCTTCTAATAGGCCAAAACCTGGTTTCCGTTCTTTGTTGTCATGTCTTCAACTTATTTGTTACAGCAGCCTTAAGCAGTTTTGTCTCTGTAGCTTCCAACAGTGCTCAAGGTACACTAGACTTAGAAGTGGTTTGATCACAGTCAGGTTCACAGTGTTGCTGAACAGCTGGAGGACCTTACCCATCAATAACAGAGCTCCACAGAGGAACTAGAGTCTCATCCACTTTCGCTTCTTGCAGAAGCCTGCTGTATCGGAAGCCGTGCCTTGGGGAAGTTCTCGCTGGTTCACTGATACACAGTACTGCTTATCTAATTCCTCAAGAAAGTTTATCCTAAAAAAATACTATGTTTATAGAAAATAAACAAGTTTATTTTGGTCAAGAAGCAGCTCTTAACTAGCCTCTGAAATAGAACTTTCTTTTTGTCACTTTCATCTTCCCCTCCAATTCTGTTCTTTTTATGTCGTCTTCTTGCATGTTACCTCAAACCAGCTTTAGGGGTACAACTTCTACAGACCTGAGCCACAAAAACTCCAATCAAGTTATGATCTAAGTATGCTACTGCAACTACCATAAGGTTAATCTTGCTATTCTTTATTTCTGCGTGCCTGCCCTTCGTATTTCTAGCTACATATCCTATTTTTTATTTCTCTGTACTTGCCCTTCCTATTTCCAATGTCATTCGGTACTACATCTACACCCAAAGTATGTCCTATGCATTGTACTGCCTATGGGCAACGTATGGAGAAAAGAAATAAAGAGCTTAGCTTTCTTTAGCCAAGCCTTGAAACATGCTCTATTAAAAGCAGAAGCCTACTCTGCTCTGAAATGTAATAAATTGTACAGCTGTGTTGTTGTACACAGGAAAAAAACCCTCATACTCACATGTTCCGACAGCATGTAATACCTAGAAGGCATTGTCATAACTACTGCAATTTGGCAACAAAACAGATTTCAATAAATGCTGCTATTAGAAGTGTGAAGCCATACATAACAAGAAAAAAAATGTATTAAGGGATACAAAATTACAGGCTTTTTGAATCAGTAAGTGTAAAAAATTGGTAGGTGAGGATGAAGACATTTCTTGGCAACAGGAGAAAAAGGGGTTACGGATTTGTAAGAACAAAAGAAATCTTAGCCCTCACACAGGTGTGCTGCTAAACAGGGACTCTGAGCCACACTAACAGTGCAAAAGGGCAGATACAGTCAGTCAGTAACTCTGCACTTGTAACGAAGCGAGATGATTTGCTGGTACCTCGTGAGAATGATGAATTACTTATTCAGTCCACTGCAAGTACAACATTAAAACAATATTACTTTGCCATAAATGTTTTTGATCAGCAGGACCAAAGATCACCACAGAAGAGGGTTCTCACAGAAGTGACCATGGACCATGTCTGTCCCACTGACATGAATTTTTAGCAATTCTGAAAACACCGGGAAAATTTCAGACGTCTGCATGAACGCTAATGTTACAACCGTACTCTAAAAAAGCTAGTGAGACAGTGTTTATAGCTACAGGAAAGTTAGAACGATGGCAGTCCTGAGCATAATAATATAAAAAAAATTATGAGATTCAACTGATGTACCAGAGCTATATAACAAATAGGAAGCAAAATTAATGAAAATAGATCCTCTTAAATGAATCTGGTTTTATTCTTTGCTAAAATTGATACTTCCCATTGGTAAAAATATCTGTATCATATATAAACTTCTGTGGCACTTGGTGCAGTATTCTGCAACAGCTTGATGACAAAATAGCACCAATTAAACAGGTCAAGAACTGGTTAAGTGACACCTTAAAAAAAAAAAAAAAAAAAAAGAGCTTTCAAGAAGGCTGTAACACAGACTAACACGGAGTTCCCCAAAGGTGGAGCCACTATCACAAAACACCTTTTTTCAATTTTTTCTAAGTCTACATGATCAATTGTGACAAAATTTGCACGTTATAAATTGATAGAACACTACATCACTGAGATAAATTGGTTCCAAAAAGCAATCAGGAGTTTTTGGTATATTCAACCTATGCCAGAAACAAAACATTCTTTTAAAAAAGCTATGTGGAAAGTTATAAAGCTACAATCAGGAAACACATGCTGGTCCTACAGAATGATGAACTCTTGTGGAAAGAAACAGTCCTGCAAAGGCTGTGCCACAGAGAGCGTACCCAGACCACAACGCAGTGCTGCAGACGAAGGGTTAATACGTAAATGCAATGGCTAAACAGAAGGGTAACGCTAGAGAGGTAATATTTAAACTCACAAAACACTCCTGAGAGAAGGCATTGGCAATGTTGTTTCCAGCTCATGTTTTCATAAAAATGCTGAAAAAGTGGATTTGGAAAAAAAAGCCACAGAAAGCGAGCTGTGAGGAAAATGCATGCAGTGACGAATTTAAAGTATTTTAGCCCACTTTTTTTCTTTTTTTTTTTCAAATAGAAAAGAGAGGAATTACTAGGTTACAGCAGATAAATACCTCCATGGTAAGAAAATACTTTGAGTTCTTTAGCACAGTGGAGAACGGCACATCAGTAACCAGTGACTGGAAGCTGAAGCCAAATAACTTAATAAACAGCAGATTCTCCACCTCTTGCTGTCTTCCTGATCAAAATTCCAATTTTTCTGGAAAATGCGTTTCAGCCAAATGCAAGTTATTGCACTCAAAAGTAACTGGCTAAAGTCCAACTGACTATAATTGTGAAGGGGTCAGAGCAGAATATCTAATTGCTTCTTTTGGCTTTGCAGTCTCAGTCTACGAGCACTCTTGGTTTGCAGAGCTTCAGAGGCATTTCAGTAGTACCGCACGTGCTCACCATTAATATTAAAAATAAAAAGCTTTCAGAAATCTGCATAAATTAGGGCTGCATTTCCACGTAGGGGCTGAAGCGACACTGGAGCTTTTCCTGGTGAGGCTTTTGTCATCAGCAGAGCCCATTAATGGAATTACAGCTATCCTGTACACAGCTGAGGTGGCATTTCTGTAAACAACCATTTACACAATCGAGTGCAAAAGTTCATCCTTCAGGTCAGTACTTTTCCTCCTCTAGAAAGAATTCTCTTTGACCTGGAGTATAAAAAGCCTGATACAATACATAATATCAATCACAGACACTATAGGTAAAAAGGAAACCAGCAGCATTGTAATAGCCACAAAGCCAGTAAGATCTGTTGTTTGCATCATCATTTAAGACTGCTCCTGCTTATGCTACTTATCTACCTCGTACTCCAAAACCCACAGCATTGACTGCAATCCCGACAAGTTAACAGAATCAACATCTCTCAGGGAATACATGCCAAGATAGTGTATAACATCCATGTTTTAATGTTATTCAGGCTGATAGAGTTTTGCTGTCGTATCGGTTACTGTGGTATCTATGGATTTATAAAATAGTAAGGGTTTTGAAACATATGTATCCTGATGAAGTATAAACAAACTTCTAATTCTGCAAACAGAAGCTCAGAAAGGCTGAAATCATCTGAAGCATGCTAGCAATCAATGTTCTGCCACTCTGCAACTGATGAAGAGAGAAATACAACCACCAACTGATCACTTCAACTGACAGAGCATCACCTCAAAAATAAAACAGGCAGCGCGCACGGCCGGCGAGACGCGAGGGAGTACATTCACTCCTCCAATCTACGGAGGGGCAGGTGCATGCTACCTACTCCTCACGTTACACCCCACCGTGAACATGTAGAAGTTACTTTCCCGAACCCTGGGCGTGCTGACGCTCCCCTAAGCACACGCATCCACAACGCCAACCCCCAAACGGGCAAGGCAGCCAGGGAAGTCTCGCAGCAGCCACGCCGCTCCCCGCCGCCACCACCATGCCCAAGCAAAACTTCTTCCACTCCAGAAGCCACGCAAGGAGACGCTTTGGCCGTCGCCTTTCAGCCGCCATCCACGCAGCTTTCGCCATCCCCAGCACGCTCCGCGTAAAGACAAAGCCGCATTTTAAACTTTCACTCTTTGCCACCGGAGCAAATCCTTTGACGGGAGCTGGCACCTTTCGGGCTGGATTCCGGGTGGGATACGAAGCTGGTGGATCGGAAGGTCTCAGACCCTGGAAGAGGCCTAGAGGGATGGGATGGAGGAAGGTGCTTTCTGCTGTCGCCCCCTCCCCACCGCACAGCACCGCTGCCCGCGCCCCTTCCCCGCCGGCTCCCGGCTGAGGCAATCAGAGCAGCAGCGACTGTAAATTACAGAGACGCACAGTGGATGGATAAAAGGGAGGAAGAAACCTCTGATGCCTGAAGGAAGGAGAATAATTTCTAAAAATTTGAAAAAAAAATGCTTAAAATAACAGAGAGCTAGGTTTCACCTGTAAGTGATGCCAGGTAAATGGATGAATAAGTGAAACAGCACACCCTTGACCCTTTCTGTTCTTCCCTAAATATAAGCCCCCTCTTCCCATAATACACACACCACAAAATGACCATTAATTCAAATCCATTCTTTAAAGGAGAGGGGATTATCTCTGTCTGTGACCGACTCTGTCTCTTTCTCTTTCCCTCTTTCACTGGGCGAGAATTAAAATTACGTTTAAGAAAGGAAAAGGGGAAAAAAAAAAAAAGCATGATTATTATTTCTGGTGGGTGCAAAATGTGGGCACGGGGAGAAGAAGTCTGGGGGATGGGGAGGAGTGGAGAAAGGTGGCTGAGGAGAGAAGAAAGGAAAGGAGGACCAGGAAGCGCAAGGAAGGATGAGGGGAAGGAGAGATAAGGGGGAAGGAGGATAAGGAAAGAGGATGAAAGGAAGGAGCTCGGGGAGGGGGGAAGGATGAAAGGGAGGAAGGGATGAGGGGAAGAAAGGAGGATGCTTTGCCCTGGCCTCACCTCAGCTCGGTGGGTGGGGGTGGGAGAATCTGCCGCCGCCGCCGCCGTCGTCGTCGCCTCCTCCGCCTCCTCCTCCTCCTCCTCCTCCCCAGCAGCGACGGTTACAGCCGGGCTGGGTGCGCGGCGCGGCTCCCTCACACAGCGCCCGGCCCCGGCCCCCGCCTCCCGCCCTCGCCACCCGCCTCCCGCTGCCGGCCCGAGCCGCGCTCGCTCGGCTCTGAGGGGAGCCGGGAGCTGCCGCCGCGGCCGCCAGCCTCCCCGCGGCAGCCACTAGGGGAGGAGGCAGCGCGCCTGCGCCGCCGCCGCCGCCGGGCGCGGGGAGCTGCCCGCCGAGGGGCTGACGGGGCGGGGGGAGGCCTTGCCGCCGCTGCCGGTCCCGGCTAAGCGGGTCCCCAGGCCGGCCGCGGGCCGCCTCAGTGCGCAGTTGCTGTGAGTATGGAAACGGCGTTACCAAGCGGCGCGGTGGGGAAGGGGCGGCGCGGCGGAGGAGGCATGGGGCTGGGGGTGTGAGGGGAGGGGAGCGGGGCTTGCGGGAGGCGCCCGGGGGGCCGGGAGGGAGAGGGCGGCGGCTGCTGCGGGGGCCGGGAGAGGGCTCGGAGGGAGGCCCAGGGTGGCGGGGGGCGGCCGCCGCAGGTGGGGAGCTGAGGTGAGGTGAGGGCTCCCAGGCTGGCCGGGCGCTGCGGGGCCCGGCGGCCTGGAAAGCGGCGGCGGGAGGGGGTGGCGCGTCCCGGCAGCGCGGCGGGGCGAGGCGCGGGTCGGTGGCCGCGCTGGGCCCGCCGTGTGCCGGTGGTAAGGCGGGGGAGGCCGAGGGGCAGCTGCGGAAAGGCTGCGCCTGGCAGTGGGGGCTTGGCAAGCGCAGCCCGGGCGCCGGGGGACAGCGCCGGTACCTGTGACAGGAGGGCTCGGCGAACAAAGAGCTGGGAGGGGGTTTATGTGGATCTATAATGATCTCTTGTACTCCTTCAGATACTGCGCAGGGGGAAGATAATCCCTTTATGAGGGTACCGTCGGGACCGGTTGCAAGAACTTCGGTTCTCCTGTCCTCTTAAAAAAACTTTGCTTATGGCTTTCTGTTACTTGGGTGTTGTACAGCCCTCCATTCGCTGCACCAAATGTCAGGTTTTGTCCCTCTCTGCAAAGCCTTGCACTTTTTTTTCCACTGTTCCTTCGCTTGTATTGCTAATCTTACCAAGCTTAAGGTTTGGGGGTTTTTTTTCACTACACTGCAGCACCTTCTGCTCTTCCTTTTGGAAGGAACACGCTGCCACCATCCTGCTCCAAAACTGCTGAGCCTCAAGTCCCGTAAGCCGCGGTGGCAGAGGATCCCTGTGGAGTAGGTGTCGCTGAGGGGACTTCGCCGTTCTGAGGCAGTGTGAATCCCACTGACGTGCTGTTGTTCCACGCGTCCTTTGCACTTCTTGTGGCATCCATCTGCTTCCCCAGCTTCTGCGTAAACTCACAGGCAGCAAGGAGGGGAGGGGGATGAGTCCTTCCATGCTTTTACCTTTTCTGGCCGGTTTAGGCTTGGAGGGAACTGGCCAAAACAGTTTCCCGGCTCAGCTTGTAAGGGAATGATGTTAGCAGTACAGGTATCCATTAGGCCTCAAGTAGAGGCAGTTGTTGCCAGTCGTCATCTCCTCAGCCCGAGAAAAATATAGTCAGGATTTATATTCATTTTTACAATGAATAAATGAGGAAGGGAGCTGAATTGGAACCTTAATTCTCTTTATCAAGGCACAGCAACAGAGTCCAGGAGGAGTTTGAAGCAGAAGAAAAAAATTTCTTAGGCAAGAGCTCATTTAAATATGAATTTAAATGTGATCAGATTCATCATGGCACACACTTGGCACGGCCATACAACAGATGTAAGTAGTCACAGTGTGTAGTATGCAGAAATACTTTGAATTATTTTAACCTCACAGTATCATTTAGGACGGAAACATAACCTATTCTGCAAGTGTAAGCAGAGATCATGCTGGCCTGCCCTTTATGATGATGTGTAAATTATTGCTGTGAGACAAACTAGGCATTTACTTTGTGTCTTTAATAGGCTTTCAGGTTGCATCAAACTGCTTTTTCTAGGTACTGGTATTGTCTTTCCCATCCTATTGAACAGAGCCAGATGGTGTTAGGAAACCTTTACCTACAGACTTTGTTTCTTGCCTTCACTTCTGAACTCCATATCTTTTGGATTGCTAGTCCTTCTGTGTAGGAGTGGTACCTTACTTTGTGGTAACTGGCTAGTCTATTGTGAATATCAATGGAAACAAGCAAGGTTTCCAAATAGAACGTAGTAAATTACCTCCTCTATCACAGTGCATTACTTCACTAATTGAATGTCAGCTAAATGTTTCTCCAGGCATTTGACTAAAATGAGCATGAGCTATAGTATACATATAAGAACCACAAATAGTAAGTAATCATGATTATGAAAAATGGTATAACTTCTCTCTCTACCAGTAACCCAGCTGCAAATACATCTCTCGTAAATTTGACCCAAATGATTCAGCCAGCTCTCTGGGCATGTTTCTGTTTAAAGCATGTCAATTTAAGAAACAAATCAGATTACTTGCCTAGTCCAGATTACCTTTGTCTAAGACAGAAGACATGGATTGCTGGACTATTGCTAAGAGGTCTGCCAGAATGTGATAAAGAGATCTGAAAATCTGGAAGAGCTCTGTGAACTTATTCTTCTCATAGTCCTGAAAGAGGGCTCTGGCCACTGTTTAGACGTTTCTTTCTTCAATTTAGGTAATTAACATATTTTTGAAATTACCCATATTTTTAGTCACTGTTAACTGTCTCGAAGAAAACTGAGTTTGTTACCACTGTTTACTAAAAACTGAGATAAGCTGCTAAGCTGCCCTGTAAATGAATGTAGCTCCTACCAGCCAAGGGAGGCCAGCGACAGCTCTTAACAAACGCAACTGCCATGGGATCTCCCACTGCCAACTTTCTGCTACATATAGGGAAGAGACATCACCAAAGCATCAGAAATATCAGGCACTTTGATTAGCAAGACAGACAAAAAGGCTATTCTGCTGAAGTGAAACATACACAGGTGCTTTTTGTAAATATATGTTGTTGTTGTTTTAGTTCTGTGCCAACTGTGAAACTGTCACAATGTAGAACCCAAATATTAAGTATATACGTGGAAAATAGGAATGATTGGAATAAGGACGACAGAAAAATTCAGACAGGGTATGCGTCACGTTTATCAGTGAGTCTGGTCCTGGTTGGCCATTTAGTCTTTACCTTTCCTTTACTTGAGATTTTTATGCTGAGTTCTGCAATATGTAGTTACTCAAAGGAGTAGCTAGTCAGATACAAGTTGGCTTTCACTTTAGCTCGTACCAGGGACAGCTGGTTGCAGAATTTCTGGGGAGAACATAAGTACACCTGAGCAAGAGGTCCTGGGAGGGTTGGAGTTGCTGAAGTGGCATCCCACGGCTCAGGCCACCATGTGCCATATGAACCCTCTGGCTGTGCCCAGTCACCTCACGTAGGTGCAGTAGTCTTTGTCTATATATAAAAGGCCATCAGGAAATGAGTGGGGTCGTTACTGAAAGATGTTAATGCAAGATCTGTGGTGGTGGTGGTGTGATCAACCAGAACGCAGATGTACAGGAGAAACCATGGTTTCTTGTGAGCTCTGTAGACGATTTGCAGTATTTATGTTGTGGAGACTGCGTGGCAGAAAGGGCATTTGGGTTCTGTAAGTGCAGCACGCTCTGCTGCTTTTGAAGAACTCAAAGCTGTGTGATCCCTGGGATAAAAAGGTTAGGAAATCAAGGGGGTTTCAAGTTTCTCTGCTTAGGGAAATCTATGTTGGCATTTGTGGTTATATAGGCAGATTGTTGGTTACAAGGGTATTGCATAGCAAATCTCAGCGCATAGCAGTCCTGGTTTTCACATACTGACCTATGGTTTACTGGTGCCTGGACAGATAGGAACGTCACTTTCTAAATCACCTATTGAATATTTTTCTTTTTTTTTTTCTTTTTTTTTTTTTTTTTACTGTTAATGACAACATTAGAAAGCAGGTACCCTGCCATGATGTAGTGTACTGGAAATCATTTTCTTTTGCATGCCATTTAAATCTGTAGTAATCAAGCCATAGTCTGTTACCTATTATGACAAAAACTGTGACATGATATCCAGCAAATACAGGTTTTCTCCATAAAATTGCATGTTACTTGTGTTCTCTGACAAAGTTATTTTTGGATAGTGGGGTTAATAATCTAGAATTTTTATATTCTCCAGCACACAAAAAGACTTTACACTGAGGGTAGATCTAAAATTAATCAGACCATATTTACAAATATAACCACAACATTATATCTTAAAGAGGAAAAAAGCTGGAATTAGCATTAACATAACAATCAATTTATCTTATTTTTACCCACATTTGTCTTAATTACTGGGCATTTAGCTTTTGCTATAATAGATCTGTCATGTCATTTAGCTCTTTTTCTGTATTTTCTTCAATGTTCCTCACATCCAAATACTGTACAATATCAACTTCTTCAGTAAGACCTAATATTTGACAGTTTTCAGTCTTAAAATAGGTTAGTCCACCTCTTGAAATATTACAAAGTATGTTTGTATCTTTACACCTAGCTCTCGTGAAAATACCACAGCAGGAATTACCCCCCTTATCCCAGCATAAAGCCTCAGTATTGTGTCTGCATACACACAGAAAAAAACCCTCCACACCTTTTGCTCATCTTTTCTCTTGTAGAAGGTTCTTCTACATGAAGAGGGGTTATTGCTAAAACGGTCTCGATTGTCTGCTTCAAGAAAATGAACTTAAAATTTTGAGGTTTTATTTCCTCTGTTATGATCTCAATACCTCTTTGTGTCTAGATGGACTTCGTTTCTTCCACCACCTAATCCCGAACCCCTGTTCCTGTTTGGACAACGTTTGAGCTTTATTGTAAAAGAGAATTTCTGAGAACAGGAAAATGAAGAATAGCAGGGTTTTTAATTGAAAGACTCGGTTAACTAATATATGCTTAAGAGAAATTGAGGAGGATCTGTATCTCTTGGACAACTCAAGCAGATTTTGAAAGCTGCAGGTGGAACTAAGAATGCTTTAAGCTTCTTTTAGGCTCAGTTATCTTTAAAGACAAACCAAGTAATAGGTTGTTTCTTTAAGGTAGCTTGTTGCCTGTCTATGCTGCAGGGAGATCAGCAGCAGTTCTGACAGATATTTCAGTGCCTTGTATTAATAAGACATTACCTTTTGGACTTGACTGTCTGAGTGCCCATAAATATACAGGGATTGACTAAAATCATTGGCCGTCCCTGAGCACATTTGGGTACCTTTTGGGTAGGTATTTTAGAGCCCTATATTTTGGTTTAGGTATGTCATTTTTTGCACATTTGCTTGAGCACTGGGTCGCAAATATTTCTTGCTTCTCCTCTGCAATGAGACACTTCTGTGCTAGATATTGGCACGAGAAGCACAGTAAGCAACAGGAAAGCCTTCACACCCTGCAGGTTATTTAAATTGGATATTGTATAAAGAGTCATATGCAAGGTGGGTTCTGACACTACGAGTCTCCTGCCTGCCATGCCCTCTGCCACCCCTTTTGACCGTGTTCTCTGGCTCAAAAGAATCTGCCAGTCAGAGCATCCAGAGACTTACCCTGACTTGGACCTCTGAACTAACTAGAAGGCAAGTAGCAGGTGCAGGTTGTTCCGAAAAAAACCACAGGAGATATGTCTCTCCACTTTTTTTTATGCTGGAGCGGATGGGGCAACTACCTTCCCTCCTTTCAGAAAGCTGACTCTAAAAGCTCAAAAGAAGCGCAGAAAAGACACCTGGTCTTTGCTGTTGTCAGACTAATGTTGACTAGATTAATGACCGCCATAGCAGACTATTACGAGGCCTTTTCCTACAATGATTACTTTTCAAAACCACAGGAAGAGATTTTAGATTTTGTTAAAAGTTTATTTTGAACGTCACTTGATGCCACCTGTTAACGGGGCGGGGGGATGTTTGCGGAGGTCATCTCTCATCCTTTAATTGCAAGAAAGGCAATGTGCGGTAGCTTTATTGCACTTCCATATTTTGAAGGGGAGATGAAGAAAGAATGGTTTAGAAATCTTGCATATATTCAGAGAATGTGCTATAGACTTTGGAATATTCAGTTCAAACACCATAAAATCTCTCACATTTATTAAATGAATTGTGTTCTATCTGGACAGGGGTGACATCTAGGGAAAAGATTGAAACTCAGGAAAATGTGACTTCTCAGCCCTTCCTCAAACCTCCTTGAATAACTGACTTGACTTCTTTAAAGCTGCCTCAGTTTCTCTACGTCTAAGTTGCCTTAGTTATACATATGTCAGAAAAATTATTTTTTATATCTTCCCTTAAAGCTCTTCTGTCCTACAAAAACGTTGATCAAATAGGCAGCTCTTAAGCCGAGAGCGCTGCTTTTCATGTTGACCACCACCTTCTAGCTGTTTCCCATCTGTTGTTTGTAAACACTTCATGTCTTGTGCTGCTGATGTTGTTAGCTCCTTGGAAAACAAGCTCTATTTTCTCATGTTTGCACACTGCATCAAAACAACAGGAAATCTGTCCATGACTGTGAATCCTACGCAACACCAGAATATAGTTTTTTCTTGCTAGGGATCCCAATTAGTGAAACTTATCAGAGGTAAACAGTTATGTTGCAAGCTGTAAGGCAATGTAGTTCGTACGAACCCAGAGCATATGCTCAGGTAGTCTTGTCTAAGGCGGGGGGGGACAAGATAAGTGAGAGAGAGATCAAAGGAGGGAGCTGGGCTGAGTGTGTGAGAGAAGGGACAGGAGGTAGTAGAGGAACTAGGCAGAAGGTGCACAGATTAAAAACTGCAGTATGTATTTTTGGCCCATGCCGTTGCAGAACTAGTTGCAGTTGTCTTGTAGAACTGCGCTGTCCCTAGAATCCCTTTCTTTTCCTAACCAAAGAAAGGCTTATGGGGAAGGATTAATATCCGGATCCTAATAACTGTCACAGAGTAAGAATGACTCTCTTCAAAATTTCCAGTCTGAGGAATGAACCGTTTTATGTGCTGCCATGGTTCCAAATGCAGTGCGTTAAGTATTCCTCTGTTGAAGAAAAAAGCCAGTGGATTTGCTTCACTTCAGGGAAATCACGGTCCTCAACCTTCTACATTTTCGATTATTACATCCTGTTGTGCTTTCTGTACCTGTGAGGTGGGATGGAAAGCTGTCTGGAATTTGCTCATCCACATGAGAATTGCTGGATTCCTCCACCGAACCATAGTACTTTTCTGCAATGTTATTTACAAATACTGGAGTAAATTTCGATCCTTTCTCTGGCCTTACTGCAAACTCCTGTTCTCTTTGTGACACTTCTACTAGACAAAACGTGACAGGGAATGTCCATAGCTGACATTGTCTCTTGGTAATCTAGAGGTAACTGGCTGTAGAACTTTTAGCCTACAGGAAAAAGAAACGTGTTTTTATTTTTATTAACCTTTCTTTTTGATAATTAATTCTGGTTTGCACTACATGAAAGATTCTTTGTATCACAGAATCACTGACCAGCACACCCAGAGCAGGGGCACAGGGCCGCGTCCAGGCAGGGGGTGAATGTCTCCAGGGAAGGGACCCCACAGCCTCTCTGGGCAGCCTGTGCCCCTGCTCTGGCACCCGCACAGCAAAGGAGTTTGTCCTCATGTTCAGGGGGAACTTCCCGTGTTCCAGCTTGTGCCCGTGGCCCCTTGGCCTGGCGTTGGGCACCACTGAAAAGAGCCCGGCCCATCCCCCTGACACCTGCCCTTCAGATATTTATAGGCATCGATGAGATCCCCCCTCAGCCTTCTCTTCTCCAGGCTGAACAAGCCCAGGTCTCTCAGCCTTTCCTCACAAGGGAGATGCTCCAGTCCCATGATCACCTTGGCAGCTCTCCACTGGACTTGCTCAAGCACTTCCCTGTCCTTCTTGAACTGGGAAGCCCAGACCTGGACACAGCACTGCAGGTGTGGCCTCAGTGGGGCCGAGCAGAGGGGGAGGGGAACCTCCCTCGCCCTGCTGGCCACACGCCTTTCCATGCACCCCAGGACACCGCTGGCCCCCTTGGCCCCAAGGACCCGGTGCTGGCTCAGGGTCACCTCGCTGCCCCCCAGCACCCCCAGGGCCTCTCAGCAGAGCCACCCTCCAGCAGGTCCCCCCCAGCCTGTGCTGGTGCGGGGGGTTGTTCCTCCCCAGGGGCAGGACCCTGCACTGGCTGTTGTTGAATTTCGTGAGGTTCCCCTGGGCCCAGCTCTCCAGCCTGTCCAGGTCTCACTGAATGTGACAGGACAGCCTTAATTATTGTACTTAATTAAGGGTTAAACGAGATACTTGGGATATATTACATGCTAAACATTTTTTATCAGAAGAAAGCAATCACTTAAGTATAGTTTCTGTCTTGTGGGCAGGAAGCTGTGGTGAGATGGAATAGATGAAATCAAGATTTGGTTTAGGTATATAATATTTACAGAAATTATCTCCCACATCTTGAAGTATGTAAAATTTCTAATTTCTTTTTTTCTTCTATTGACAGAAGCCCAAGACGATGCATCTTTCCATTAACTTCTGTAAAAACGCACAAAAGAATTTTAACTAAAGCATGGCCTGAAGAAAGTTAATGAAGTTGTTTGTAGTCTGCATCACAAATGAAAAGACTATGGATGACTCTGGTCTTTTCCTTCAGGCCTTGATGAATCATGAAAATGACAGAAAGTTGACTTTTCTAAAGGAGCAGCAGCTGTAAGTAAAAAAAAAAAATCAAGAACAAAAAGAAATCATGGAAAGCTGATGGCAAGAGCTGCTACTGGTGGTGACCAGTCTGTTGTAAGCTGAAATTTTCTTGCATCTTAATGGACCTTTTGACCTAATTTACAGAGCCTTTCTTGTTAATTAACTTTTTTAGAAAGGTCAAACCTTTTCTTCTGCTAAAGATCATGTACTTCAACCGCGAAGTCTTTTCTCATCTACAGTAGCAATACAGCAACATAAAATTCAGGGGGTTTTATTATGAACAAATTAATAAATCATGAGCAATAAGCCTGGAGTGTTTCACACCCATTTGCCCTCTCCTCGCTTTTCGTTGACAGTTAAAGAATGATATGAAGAATTCCTTTTTGTATTTGTCTGTTTGTCATGACCAGTGCAAATAATCACATAGGCTTGTGGGGGCAGGCAGCAGGCTCACCCATTTCCAGGCTGGAGATGGATATAGTTTCAAACAGAAAGAAAATGACATTCCAAAAACCCACACGGACCTGTTAATTGTGAGAGAAGTAGAAGTGTGAGAAGAATGCTCCATGTAAAATGAGCATGCCACATTTAGATAATAATCCTGATTTCAATATCAAAAATGCTATGCACGTTCAAATTGAATTATGCAGCTTATTACTTCTGGAAAGGGTTGCACCTCTTGATCGATCAGGTCAAAAGTTACGTAAGGCCTTACATGCCTTACATAAAGCACACCTCAAATGGGAATGACACTGCAGGAATATTTGCGTTGTCAAAGCCCTCCTCATGTTTGAATGGCAGCTGAATGAACCATCCCTTAAAAAAAGAACACCAAGAATACTTTTTCATTAAATTAATGGACCTGCTCAGAAATATTGAAAGAATGTCAACAAACTATGACGACTGTAGGATTTGCAATAATATGTTGGGGGCAGGGTGTGGGGTAAAAGCTAGCACTGTACTATTTTGGAAATTTCTCTGACAGGGTACTAGGATCCATTCCATTTCATGATTTCTTCATGCAAACTACATAAAATACTTCATAAAAACAGAATTTTGGCAAATTAAATTAAAACAGGTTGCTATGACAGTTCCTACAAATATTTCT
Source organism: Phalacrocorax carbo (assembly GCF_963921805.1). Lineage (NCBI taxonomy): Eukaryota > Metazoa > Chordata > Aves > Suliformes > Phalacrocoracidae > Phalacrocorax > Phalacrocorax carbo. Next base: position 4,369,916 of record NC_087516.1, on the reverse strand, counting down.
ATTTTAGCTTTGTTTTGTATTATAAATATGTCAAGATGAAGCTGTTTCTGTCAAAACAGAAATTTTTCCTCTTGGGAAAATTTTCCAAGCATTTTTTCAATGCCCTAATTTTCAGTATTCGTCAAAGTCAAGAAGAAGGCTAATTTCAAATGCTCTAGCTTACATCTGCATAATCGTAAACCCATGAGAACATAGCTTTAGTCTGATAAATGAGTAATGTCATTAGATACAGTATTGTTAGTTTAATTGACTTTGTTTACTGCTCTGTATAACAAGTGACTGAAAAATAAACGACACTTAACATTGGCTAAACCGTTTCTAGTGGTTTCTGAAATAGAAGTCAATGGTACAAATACAAGCCATTGCCAGAAAACGTTAACAGTGCAGGTTTTTGTTCCAGTAGCACAATGCCAAGTGAAATCTAAGTGGATACAGCGAATTGCATCTAGTCCTTTGTAAATAAGAAACAGGTGAACTCTCAAAGCTACAGACATAAAAATAGTCCAGATTTATCATACAAACGTCACTGATGAAATCTTACATAAGGAACTCATTTAATACTGGTGCCGGTGGACGACTGTGAGTGTTAGGCAACAGTTGAAGTAATAGTGCATTTACAACACGATGAAGTTGACTCAAAGTTCTTTGCATTCAGAGGTACAGAAAGGAGTGAGTATTTGCCGGTTTTAGATTCTTTTAACATCAGACCGTAAGATCTCTACATAGGAGAAGGAATTGCCAAAGATAGACTTCGCTTGTGTGGGGCAATAGTTGATAAATTACAGTTAAAGGTAATTCTTTAATGCAAGTTCATAGATATGCCTCCCTGAAATTAACCCAGATGTGCCCTATACACATGGGTTAATCATGGGTTTTATTGCAAAGCGGTTTTTTTGCATTATCGATGGATTGTATCTCTTAAGACTGGCAAAGCATCTATGTTGGTTTATGCCACGTTATCTCAAAACGTGGTCCAAGAACTGTAACGTGGCAGCAACAGATGCTTAAGTTCTGTCAAGAAAGTAGAAATCATTTGATTAATGGCAGCTTATTTCTGGTGCTTTGAAGTTCCTAAGAAAGAAGAAAAAGGCAATGTCCCGAGGCAAGGAACAAGGTAACCAGAGAGCATATTGAAAAAGAAGGGGGAAACAGGCAGCGGGTGTAATATTCTGAAAAAGCAGATAGAAAAGAGCTGGTTTAAGATCGATGAGGTGAGGAACTGCAGGAGCCAATGTTACCTGCATTTTTTCAGCACATGTTGAAAGGTACTGTGCTTGGAGGGATAGAGCACAGCCTTTTCTCTCCCAAACCTTGGAATGGTCTCAGAGATGTTAAGCAGTTGGGAATGGAAGAGAAAGATGGTCTGTATAACTGTATATGAGATGTTATGTAGTCCTATGAAAAATGATTCTTATCATGAAATGTTAGAGAAGCTCACAATTTTTTTTTTAATTCAAACTCAAGCTAATTCCACTCTTTCTTGCCCCCCACCCCGCTGACATTAATAGGACTTTCACAGTTGACTTGCAAGGAGCAAGATACATTTGTTTTATGCTTTTATTTTACTGTTTCAGTGCTTTTGTCCTGTTAGCAGGTTATAAATGCATATGGTTTGGGAGAGCTTGGAGTAATAGGGAGTAAAATGGAAAGTGCTCCTGGGAAATTGGTTATTTGTATAAAGATGATGAGAGAACAAGTGCTTTATGTGAGGGCTCTGACTCTGTTAAAGGACATTTGGCTTGAGGACAGCATACTTGTTGGCACATGCATTTAAGTGTGTCTGTTATTACACTGCTTTGTACTGTGCACAGAAAACCAGCATGTCTCAGATGCTTTTTATTATGTATCTTTGCTATACGTGTCAGCATGCATTGGCAATATACTGACAAATTGGTTCTGTGAATGTGTATGTCCAAATCATAGAACAGTTTGGGTTGGAAGGGACCTTAAAGATCATCCACTTCCAACCCCCCTGCCTTGGGCAGGGACACCTTCCACTAGACCAGGTTGCTCAAAGCCCCATCCAGCCTAACCTTGAACACTTCCAGGGATGGGGCATCCACAGCTTCTCTGGGCAACTTGTTCCAGTGCCTCACCACCCTCAGAGTGAAAAATTCCTTCCTTATATCCAGTCTAAAACTACCCTCTCTCAGTTTAAAGTCGTTACTCCTTGTCCTGTCACTACATTCCCTTGTAAAGTCCCTCTCCAGCTTTCTTGTAGGCCCCCTTCAGGTACTGGGAAGCTGCTATAAGGTATCCATGGAGCCTTCTCTTTCTCCAGGCTGAACAACCCCAACTCTCTCATCCCGTCTCCATAGGAGAGCTGCTCCAGCCCATAGATCATCTTCATGGCCCTCCTCTGGACTCACTCCAGCAGGTCCATGTCCTTCTTATGTTGGGGGCCCCAGAGCTGAATGCAGCACTGCAGGTCGGCCTCACGAGAATGGAGCAGAGGGGGAGAATCACCTCCCTCAGCCTGCTGGCCACGCTTCTTTTGATGCAGCCTGGGATACGCTTGGCTTTCTGGGCTGGAAGCTCACATTGCTGGGACATGTTGAGCTTCTCATCAACCAACACCCTGAAGTCCTTCAGGGCTGCTCCCAGTCCTTTCTCTGCCCAGGCTGTGTTTGTGCTTGGGATTGCCCCGATCCATATGCGGGACCTTGCTCTTGGCCTTGTTGAACTTCATGAGGTTTGCGTGGGCCCACCTCTCAAGCCTGTCAAGGTCCCTCTGGATGGCATCCTATCCCTCAGGCATGTCAATCACCCCACACAGCCTGGTGCCATTGGAAAACTCGCTGAGGGTGCGCTCGATCCCACTGCCGATGTCGCCAACAAAAATGTTAAACAGTGCCGGTCCCAATACCGACCCCTGAGGAACGCCTCTCGTCATTGGTCTCCACTTGGACATGGAGCCATTGACAGCAACTCCTTGAGTGTGACCATCCTGACAATTCCTTATCCACCGAGTGGTCCATCCGTCAAATCCGTGTCTCTCCAATTTAGAGACAACAGTGTCAGATGCTTTGCACGAGTCCAGGTAGATGATGTCTGTTGCCCTTCCCTCATCCACCAACAGAGAAACCCCATCATAGAAGGCCACTAAGTTTGTCAGGCATGATTTGCCCTTAGTGAAGCTTCAATGGCTGTCACCAATCACATCCTTGTTTTCCATGTGCCTTAGCATGGTTTCGAGTAGGATCTGCTCCATGATATTTCCTGGCACAGTGGTGAGACTGACTGGCTTGTAGCTCATTTTTTCCCTTTTTAAAAATGGGGCTTATGTTTCCCCTTTTTCAGTCAGTGGGAACTTCACGGGACCACCATGACTTCTCAGCTATGATGGACAGTGTCTTAGAAACTTCATCTGCCAGTTCCCTCAGGACCCATGGGGGCATCTCATTAGGTCCCATGGACTTGAGCACCTTCAGGTTCCTTAGGTGGTCTTGAACCTGATCTTCTCCTACAGTGGATGGTTCTTCATTCTCGCAGTCCCTGCCTTTGCCTTCTGCGACTTGGGTGGCATGTCTTGAGAAGACTTACTATCACTCAGAGCCATCATGCAATCAGTCAGGTTCCAGCCACGGAGAAACTGTGTAAAACTGGGGGTCAACATGTACAACACAACTTCTATTTAAAGGCTCAACAGGTATAAATTTATGTAGCAGTAAAAAGGATGCGAGTACTAAGAATATCTGTAATTGCTACAGTGACTGTGAACACGTTTGAGGGACCACAATCACAGAAATATCGTAAGAGCAAATGGCAAAATAACCATGTTCTAGACAATGTGGAAAGGAAAAAAAAAGAAAGCTTACCTTTCAGCATCTGATTTTCTGGAAGCCAATGGCCAATACAGACCATCCCATGGCAGGTGCTCAAGCTGGATGTCACTGGTACTTTCTCAACTTGACCTAGCGGTATAAAGCTTTCGGAGTAGTTCAGATCTGTGATTTATTTGATTCCGTAAATGCTTTAAAAATATCAATAATGATTTAAGAGAAAGACGCGCAAACTATCATAAAAGATGAGCATTATTTAAAAGTAAATTTGGGTGTGATGCCTTGACCCATTTAGAATATTAAGAACTGTGCTTCATTAAAGTATTGAATACATATTTCCATTATCTGTTGAGTGGCCAGAAATATCTGAGGAGGCTTTTAGGTAGTGTGTGTTAACATCCCTTTCCCAGAAGTGGGCCAAAAGTGGGTGAAGGCTTATGTAGCCTGCATTTACAACATGGGTCCCTCTCAAAAAAAATAATCCTGACCGTAGAGAAGGAGCTAACACTACGAAGGGTCCAAATCCTGTATGTCTTAACTGAGTATCTCCTTTGACCTTGATAGGCCTAAACCTGGAGCATTAGCCACAGGAGGATGTGGTCTAGTATATATTAATGACAAGTTGTCTTGAACTCGTGTTGCCTTCAGTGCTGCAAAAGCGTGATGGTGATGATGTATACTGGCTCCTCGGTCTGCCTCCAGATGAAACTCCCTCTTTCACATGACAAGAACAACAGGGCGCCTCCGATGAGAGGAGGGAGGCTGCCAGGTTACTGCCCACAACGGGAGACTGTGTAAGAGCAAAGGAGTAGCACGATCGGAATTTGACATAATGAAGCACCTAATGCTAATCACAGCGGTGAAAAGATCCTCCATTTGTTCAGTTAAGACCTTACTTGTTGCACCTTTTATTAGTTACAGGAGATTATAAAGATGTAAATTACAAGGTAGTTTGATGAGTTATAGCTACGTGGAAGTCAGATCTAAACTGAGACTGTAAAAGTAAGATACTGAGCAAATAAGCTTTAATACTACTATATTATGCATCTCACCTCTCCCTCACAGAGCTTTTTGTAATGTTATTTCCAAACAGTATGTTTCAGGAAGAATGTTTTCTTAGTAAGCAAACACTTAGGTATTCCAACACATCCTAATACACTGAGGACTTTTATAGCAATCTTTCTTTTTCTTTATAAGGTGACACTGGATATCTCTTGAAAAATTGCCTAATCTCTCTCTATCTCCAGATTCTCTCTGGAAACTGTATCATTATAAATTATAATGAAACTGAAAAAGTGACCAGAATAGTAATTGAAAGAACATTTGGCATCTTCAAAATGAGACTTAGATGCTTAGATAAATGGGGTGGAAAGGAACGAAACTGCCCTTCATGAAAGTTCAGAGCAGCCCTGGTAGGTGTCTGTTATGTAATACAGCCATTAAATATGGTTCATCTGTAAAGACAAACAGGAAGAAATTGCGTGAGTTGATCCAAATTACTGAAGTAAACGGCCGTAATGGTGTACATTTGGAAAATTATATCATGATAGGACAGAGGAAATTAAAAATAAGGTGCTAGCTGTCCGCAACCAAAGTCTAAGCTGAAGTACAGCTGACGCCTTCATTCTGAAGCGGTGCAATAGTAGTAGAGAGCTTAGACGTGGGCCTGCAGCACAGGAGAGGAGGTGCTGTTTCTGGCTGTTACGCAGACCCCCCGCATGTTGGCTTATATGCGCCTTCGGAGTCTCCTGTGTCATTACATTTCATCCTAGAACCATTTTAGCATCAGTAAAATGGAAATTAGAAATACAATCTTTCCAATGCTAAAGGAAAAGTGCGCTGCAGACCAGTAGACTACAGTTTCAGGCAATAAATTGATTTCAAGTTCTTCTCATGCCAAACATCAGGAGTGGGGACGGCTCCCCTTCCCCTCCCCTCCTGCAGTCTAGTCAGTGAACAAGAAAGTTCTAGCAAATGCTACAAAATTACGTTCCTGCTTTTTTTTTTTATTTCCCTGCAGAAGTCCTGAAATTCTACATTTTACAGAATCCCAGACTGGCAGGGGTTGGAAGGGCCCTCTGGAGCTCACCCCGTCCCACCCCCAGAGCAGGCACCCCCAGAGCAGGGGCACAGGGCCGCGTCCAGGCGGGGGGTGAATGTCTCCAGGGAAGGGACCCCACAGCCTCTCTGGGCAGCCTGTGCCCCTGCTCTGGCACCCGCACAGGGAAGGGGTTTGTCCTCACGTTCAGGGGGAACTTCCCATGTTCCAGCTTGTGCCCATGGCCCCTTGGCCTGGCGTTGGGCACCACTGAAAAGAGCCCGGCCCCATCCCCCTGACACCCACCCTTTAGATATTTATAGGCATTGATGAGATCCCCCCTCAGCCTTCTCTTCTCCAGGCTGAACAAACCCAGGTCTCTCAGCCTTTCCTCACAAGGGAGATGCTCCAGTCCCCTGAACATCTTCGTAGCTCTCCATGGACTCTCTCCAGTAGTTCCTTGCATTTCTTCAACTGGGGAGCCCAGACATGGACGCAGCACCGCGGATGCAGCCTCAGTGGGGCACAGCAGAGGGGGAGGGGAACCTCCCTCGCCCTGCTGGCCACACTCCTTTCCATACACCCCAGTTTCTGTATATATATATGCCCAGGTCCAGCTACAGCAGGACAGGCAGTTCCAACTTTATGACAGCATGTCCAGCTTTGCACCCACTCCTTGAAGTGGGAACTGTGGGTTTGAAATCCCTCAGGCAGTCTGGCCTCCAGTCCAGGTCATCTTCCTAGGCTTTTGACCAACAGGTTGGCTTGGCTCTGCCCTTTTATGGAGCTTACCAAGTAAAACAGCTGTGACTGATCGCTGCCTTTTGTCCTGCCTGTCCTGTGCTGGAACATATCCACCAGCTCAGGTTCCTCAGGTGATCTGAAGGTATATTTCTGAATTGCATGTAGCCTTGGGCTGCAAACAGGCACTGGTGCAATGGAGACCATCATGCTATGTGCAGCACAGGAGAAATGTAGGTGGTTTAGTAAGTTCTCTGTGGGGAGGATGTATGTACTTAGAGCTTCTTAGAAGCCGAAGTAGGTAGGCTATACTAATATCCTTCTTCAGGAATTGGGTCTTACAATCCAGTAAACACCTCAGACACCCAAATTCTTCATCACCTCTTCTCTTGCCAAATTCTTCATGGTCCTACAGGGGCAAACACCCTTTCCCAGACAAAAAAACTGTACTAGTGTGAATGGGGGATGTGTAATTTCTTGCACTGCAAATTTAAATAGAGGGGAAAAAGGGTTTTCAGCCATAGACTTTTCTGTATTTATAAAAATGCTATAAAAATTGTTTAATGATGAGAGACCCTGAGATAGACAAGGTACTGCAGCTTTTCCAAGAAAGCTTTTGTTAAAAGGACCCCAATATTTGGTTACTTATGCACAAAGTGCAATAAGCTCTTCCATGAATAGTATTGAAACACTTATCTTTCTGTGCATTTCTGCCCTATATTTTCTATGCGTGGTCCTCAAAATCTTAAAGTATCCCCAGCCTTTATTGCATTCAGGTTTTTGACCCCCTCATTGCAAGAAACGGCATGTGCTACATAAAACTTCGCTCATGCCAGTTGTCCTGCTGATACACATATCCTGTCAGACCAGCTGGCTGTTGGCAATCTGCAGAGGTAAATGTCAAGTTCTTGCCCGTCCCCCTGCTATGAGGACAGCACAAAACTATTTCTGTGTAAACAGCATGGTGTAACTATAGTCCACTGATTCGGTTTTGGTTGGGTAATTTACAATATTGCAGAAAGTAAAGAGGAATAAGAGGGTCAGAAACACATACAGAAAGAAGGAAGCGTACTGCACTTAATTTCTCCTGAGAAATTTCAAATTTTTTTGTTTTAATTAAGTTTTCCCATCTTAATCCAAGTGGTGTTACACACGAGCTGATGAACAGTCTTCAGAGCTAATGTTTTTTCCCTCTGTCTATAAAAACTTATTTAGTTCTTACTAATGAGAAATGAAGGGCCAAATCATCAGATGGGAGAAAGCTGTGTTACTCCATTCAGCTAAAAAGAGATCAATTTGTCCCAGATCTCTATCTGGTCTGCTTATATGCCTCCAGGTTTGAAAGGAAAAGAAATCCTCCTACGTGATTTTGTCAGAACTGTCTTGTTAGGGATCACTTTGACATCCTCCTCCACCATCCACATTTTGGAGTTTTTTCCCATATCAGGGCCATGAGCAAAGTGAGAGCGTTATGGAATAGTGGGGGAGTTGGGCTCTGACACTGGGGGGGGGGGGTGGTCGTGCACAGCTGTGGGATGAGCAAGGACAGATGTTACTGCAGGATTAATCATGGTTCATAAAACTGGGATAGAAAATGTGTTGAAAATGTTTGTTGTAGGAAAAGATTGAGGAATGTTGTTGCTCCTGTGGACTGGATGGGCTGTACAAGGCATTCAGAGCAAATGTGGCTGTGGAGCAACTGGTGACACTGCATGAAAAGAGCTTTAGCAGGGGAACATGAGCGATAGAGTTTTATCTTTACTGCTGATTGAAGTCTGCCAGTACTGCATCTACAAAATTATGCACATTTTAAACAAAAATCTGCAAGAAGTCACAAGCAAGAAAAACAAGTCACAGGGTGCAAGGCAAAGTGCTTTCCTGCAAGGCACTGATGTTTAATCGGTCTGCTGTTACCGTCCCTCTCTCACAGCGACTGCAGTGCCATCTCAGTTGTGGACATACTGCGTTGTGCCACCAGTTGCCACAATACAGCTGTTTAACGCTTTCCTGTGCTCAGCTGAGCCACGACAGATACAGGTTTTTTAACTGATACTACCTTCCAAAGAAAGAAAGGTTCATCCTGAAATAACTCACCATACCCAACATCCCCTCCAAATATGAAAAAAAAAACCAAAAACAGAAGACCAGGGATAAAAAAATAGAAAACATAGGAAACACAATGACATAGCGTTAAAGAAAGTCACTCTGTGGAAAGGATTTAGTATAGCAAAAATCCGTCATAGTTCTAAACAGGGTGGTACATAACAGATAAGGAGAGCTGGAGAAACTCTGGAGAGAGGTTTACTCGATATTAAATAATGATGAAACATCTGTATATTCCATCCATCACTGACTACGCGAAAGAACATTTGATTCGGCAAATTATACAGAGGCCTAACCCTCCAGCTTTTGCAGAGAAAAAAAAGGAACAGGTTATACAACCTTGAAAATACCCAATTTTTCTTTTGTGTACGTGGAAGCAAAACGATGTGCAGATTTTGTACACTAGGCTGTTTCTGAACAGCTAGTCATTAAAAATATCAGTTGTGTTCTCCTGGAATGAACAGGTTTCAAATATACCAAGAAAATGTGTTTTATTTTTTAAAACCTATTTTTAATTAGAACTGCAGATTCAGATCCCTACATATAAAGGGCTTCAGATCTACATTGCCAAACTTGAACCTGTTCTTAGAGCTGTAGTCCCAACTTCTATCCCAAGTTATTTTTCCTTCCTAACATTCATGCGGAACCATGCATAACACTGACCCTCAGTAAAGACTTTTCTATCCTTATCCATTTCATATTGTTCTGTTCAAGTTTATTAACTTTTTTTAATTAAGTCCTTTTCAAAGTTAATTACATTTCAAAATTAAGTCCTTTACTAGCTTTCCAGCAAAGGAATTAGATTATGACATCCACAGTGTCAGTGTTTGGCAACAGAACCCCCACTAGAACAGGCAAATGCAAAGTACCACCTAATTCTGTGAGTTTTCAGTCTCAGTCACAAAATAGCAATGATCCTGGATTTTAAGTCATCCCACAGCCAAATCTTTGAACGTTAGCCAAAAGGTAGTCCTAGCGCAAGGATCGCTTTGCTCGGTCCAGTCTGTAATGTAGTGTGTAGATGCAAGAGAAAGGTACTGAGTCTCACAAGTTATGGCACGGCGTTCCTTCATGTGCGTGCCCTTTCCCTGTGAAAGAAGTCAGTCAACACAGATAAGTTTGATTCTCTTTCATTTTATGATGGCTCAAGTCAAATTAACTTGCATTTGCTATGGATGCACACAGGGACAGGAAAGCACAATTCTGTCGTATGTGGTTACATGCTAAGAAGTTGGTAACTCCACCATGAAGCTTTACGAGATGGCTGAGAAATGGAAAGCTGATCAGCAGACCGTGGGCTAAACGCGTCTCTGTAACATGCCTCCCTAAAGAGTATCTTCAAGATTGAAAGTCTGATTAGTCTTTGCTCGATCTGACATGAAGCTGGGTTGCTTGAAATTGCTTTTTGATCTGAATAAAGGCTGTGATACAAAAGCAGTGTTGTAGCAAAGGCATTTTGGGGGGGCGTCAGAAGAGCATCACCTCAAAGGAATTGCCAATTATTTTTTCCACTTCTGTGGTGTACCAAGTTCAAGACGAAAGTTACTCTAGGAACTTGAATCGGGTTATAACATTTCTAAAATGCATGGCTAAGCAGGAAATGTCATTCACTCAAGCCATCATCGAAATGTTTCTAATTACATCCCTGACTAATTACATTACCGTATACCTTTTAAGTAGTATTTTTAAAATTACAACACTTGGCTCAAGATTGATTCCTTATTTTTAGGCAATTCTACCTATCAGCATGAACCAACCGTGCTTAATCAGATGATAAGTTTTCACATATAATTGCTGATTATAATCCCAAACCTGCAAAGTGCTGCAGGATCAGAGAAGGATCAGAGGGGGAGGGAAAGAAAGAAAGAAAGAAAAAGAACAGGATCACTTCATTCTATAATTCAGCTAGGAATAATTAGTGCAGTTATTTTATATGATATCCTAAGGTTATACTGAAACTCTATGTCCTTCCTGTGATACGAGGAAAGGACACTGAAGATCCTAATTGAAAATAGGCCAGAATTTTGAGATTGTTGCTCCCCACCAGCATTTCTGCCACCAAATGGGACAGATGGGACAGCCAGGAAGCCCTGAGTCTACAGAACATGTCAAATACTTCAGCTGGGGAGCAAAGGAGGCAGATCCAATGTTGTGCCATTATCTTTTGTTCCTTAAACAGTCAGTTTGGCTATGATGGCATGAAGAAGCTAACCACCATTCCAGAAGGTCCAGTTCCCATGTGCAGCCCAGCAGCGGGTGCAGAGCACAGCGGCTTTGGATAGACACAACCCGCGAGAGCAAATCCTGACTCAATGGGAATATTGTCTCTCCAAATGACAATTAAAAAAACCAAAATATATGTACTCTACCCCTTTTTTACCTGGCTGCACTAGATACCTGGGGACAGCTTCTTGGTTGGACGTTTTGTTTTCTCTTCTACACACCTCTCCCAGCCACCGCCACGTGCAATCGACTCAACGCTCCTCAATTGCACACTTGTGCCCAAGAGGGTTTGGCTTTGACAGCTCTTTCAAGCATACCAAAAGGTGAATTTTCCTGTCCAAAGCTTCTCCAACATTTTTCAGATCTTTAAGCTGACACCTTAACTAAATTTTCTGATGTTGTCTTGCTAAAGGTTTAAACTAACAGGTATAGATAAATCCTTTAAGGAATACATCGTCTCTTGCCAACATCCTTGGCAAAGTTTATGCTCTTGTTAATGGTTCTGTACTTAGACATTAAACAAACCTTAAGCACTTCCACTTGGCTATATAAATATGATTATTTTATTCGTGTGAATATTTCTGTTCAGTATATTTGTTGTGAGATACCTCATCTAAATTTAAGTCTGGAGAGGACAGGGAAGACAGGCGATTTCCATCCCGTACTGGCATTTGGTTTGGACTATGAATAAGAAGTCCGTACTGAGGTCCCAACTTTTGTGTGGCAGGTGTTGCACAAACACTGAATGGAGGCATCATTGCCCGGCAAACTTTACAGATTGAGACACAAACACAGGAAACATGAAGGCTGAATTTGCACATAGATGAACATAGCAAAGAATTATTACAACGTTTTCTGTTCCATTTATGTTTCTGAGCATGAGAAATTTTTCCTGTGGAATCTTTTTGATGAAAAAAAAAAGAAGCTGAATCATGTCAGCCAAAATATGTGCATAATCTTTGAAAAAAAAGAAAAAAGCTAGTAAAAAATCATTTTAAAAATAAAAATAAAGTTTAAAAAAATCAATTCCTTTATAATAAAAGACGACGCTTAAGAAACAATTTGAATTACTTTGTTTAGGGTCAAGCAAATACTTATTCGATTCCAAATAATTTCATCTTTCCTTTCATTTTTGCAGGCTGACTAGAAATGAAAGTAAAATGAATTATCAAAAGAAAATATTGATTTTTTTTTCATTTCAGTCAGCAGGCAATAACAATGAAATCGGGTATTCATGCATTTCCAGTATTTTTGTTGTTTTTAAAGCAAGGGGAGAAGCTGGAGGTAAACAAGTAGCAAAAAAGGAAGACGTGAATAGGTTACGTGAGAGATATGAGCTCTAAATCAGGATTTGAAGAAAGATAAGGTGACGGATGTTTGGATTTTCGTATGGAGCTTTTGTTTGAAGAGTAGTGCAAGGGAAAGTGTGGATATTCAGGCTAAGTCAACAGGTGGACAGTGAAGTCGGAGAATATTGGGAAAGGTCAGCGTCCTGGCTCAAATGGGTCAAACAGGCTGGACCTGAGTAATGAAGGGGATTGACTTTAAAGACAAGGAGCTATTATTTAATGAAGATGTGCAAATGAAGCTTGCATCTGAGTTATTCTGATACTTGGCAAGCTCCCCCATATAAGAAATCAAAATACAGCATGTTGTGGATGTGTTTTCCTCGCTTGCTCCAATTTTGCTGTCAAAAAACCCCACTGGCATTAGGCTGCCCAGGCTGGTATATAAGGCGTATGGTTTCAAATGGCTTTTCAAAGTATTTCTTATTTGCCAGAGGGGAGAAAATCTAAAAAATAAAAAAAAGAGAAAAAAAAAATCATATTTCCAGGACTGTTTCTATGGTACTAGAAATGTACAGTGTAATCTGTCTGTTATTTCCCATTGCCACCAAGGTCACACCTATCTGGCAAAAAGCCTAGATTAGAGGCTTTTTTAACTCACATATTTTAGTTGTTCAGAGTTAAACGTTGTTTTGCTGTTGTATGGACAGATTATAATGTTTAAAAGCTGTGTTCACCCCCAGATAATTTATTTGTCTTTATTACAGTAAATTTATATATTGATCTTTAATACAGTAGCATTGAACATTATGTTTAGCATCCATACTCTATCATGCAGGGCTCTGCACGGCTATGAGAGGAGAATGCAGTCTAGGTAGTATAGCATATAGGGAACAATATGTTTATATGATTATATATATATAATTTAGAATTATATATAATATAGAATTATATAGGTATGAAGAAGGAGGTTTGTTTCTGGGGTCCCATTGTCTGTAACACTTAGAAAATATTTTCTCTAGGGTTTGCTTATTCCCGTTTTATGAGGATTTTTTCCCCCTTAAATTAATTCTTTGCCAAATTTCTCAGAAATTTTCTACCTATTATACATCTCTACTTTTTTCTTTCTTTTTTTTTTTTTAATATTCTCACACTTCTTTGCATTTGGAAGGATATCAAAATAGTAAAGCAGCCGTGCTACTTTCATTGGCCCTTTCAATGAAGAAAAATATAGTCAGACATAATAAATAGGCATAGAAGAAAAATTAAGTACTATTTCTCAGAAGAACATATAAAAAGTGAGCCTATATATATAGGCTCAAGTCATATATAAACGACTTGATACATACTTTTATGTTAGTATTTGCAGGAAGATGGATCGCAGCCCATTAAAACTAAAATTTCCAGAAAGACAGGCACTCTGACGTATCATCTGTCAAGGTAAGGGTACTGAGAACCACTAGCTGACTGATATGATGGATTTTCACTTTCTTACTCGCTTTTAGAAGGAAGAAAGTGTGGAGCTGAACAGCTGGTAACATTTGCTAAAAGATTATGGTGCCGAGATTCTGATTTAAATTTGACTTCTTGGCCGTAAACACATGAACAACACATTAAATGTTCCTATTCCTTAACATATTTTCACTCGAGAAGAATTACTTCAACTGTTTCCTATGTAAAAACCATATAGGATTAAAGAGCAAAGTGGTCTCCAACTGAAAAAAACATGTATTTCCTGTAAGAGGAAGTCATGTAAGAGGCACAAAGCTTTCTTTAGGGTAGCTGCTACCACCTTCTGTAAGACTGTTGAAACACATGTAAATGAGAAGAAAGGTTAAAAAAAAAATTTAGAAAATATTTGGCAGTATAGTAAAACTCTTCCCTAAATTGTCTTCTTTAGGTTTAGAGCTACAAAATCCTTTCCTCATATATGTGACTGAGTAACCGAGTGAAAATGTCTCCGAGTACTCTGCCAAACGATGCAGCTTGGAAATATTTTAGAAATTAAGTGAAACTAGCCCATATGCCGTCACCAATACTGTTAGCACCTCTCATATGTGCAATTAAAGAAAGTAGTTGGTGGTATTTGCAGCCTTTGACCAATCACTAGGTAAACTCTCCTAGCTATTTTGGTAAATTCTAGAGGAAGATATTTACTCACTAAAACTAGACCAAGACCACCAAACCTGCTGAATGAACAGCAAATAAATAAGTAAATCAGGTCATAGTGTTTTCCAAGCTTTGGCATCAGAAGTTGTCTATGAAACAGCCATCCAGAAGTGAAAAGCTGAACAAGTGTGCGAAACTGTAATGAAAATAAATACAAGAACACTTTTGGGGTTTTCTGAGAGGAGTCTTTGCAAACATAATCTGAACATCCTCCCTCAGAAATCGCTAAACACCGAAATATAATCCAGATCGTAGCTTTATTGCTCTGTAGACCTGGGGTAAGCGGTGAGACGGCATCCCAACACTAATTACCAATCACAGCTTGGCGTTATAAGAAATGGTTGCAGTGAAGGGCTGATTTCACAGAGCATTCTGAATCGTTTGATGAGGCGGCCTGGTTTAAGCTGCAGAAATTTCAACAAAACCTGGAAAAGTCACACAAATAGAATCAGAAAATATGTTGGATAGTTCAGATATGAAACCACAGCTTGCAAAGTGGAGAGTCTAGAAGAGTGTTTGGATTTATAGAGGTCTGGAAAGACTTCTTTATAGTCAAAGACTAAACAAGATTTATTTAGTTTATCTGAGAAAAGATTATGATTAAGTCACCTTCTAATCTGTAAGTAGGAACATAGAGATAAGACTTCTGATAATGGAAAGCTCTTTAATCTGTCTGACAAAAGCATGGCAAAAGCTGATGGACAAAATAATTTCAATAATTTTGGAAATAAAACACATATTTATAAACCATGGGGGTTCTGTGTAAGAAATTACTAAAGCACATTATTGATTCCCCGTCATTTTAAGTCTATGTTGGGATGGTTTTCTAGAAGAGTCCTAATGCTGCCAAAAGTTATACCCTTGATGCAAGTGCTCAGTGATAAATATCATGAACTGTACCAAAAGTCAGATTATGTGAACATAATGCTGTCTTCTGAGTTTATAATCTACAAATCTTCAATATCAGGCCACAGTTTATGCACTTCTGTAGCTTCTGTGATAAGTTGCATTGTTCGCTGGGGAAAATTAAAGTAGATAATTTTATTGTTTTCATTTCATGGCATGTTCTAATCCCGCTGGCTTGTTGGTGCCTGCTGAAGAGCAGAGCTGGTATCATTTAGGGCTTCACAAACATGTGGCATGTGCTCCTCGGCTTCATTTTTTACACTACAGCTCTTGGACTCTTAAGAATTAATATCTCGTGTCCTTCATTCTCCCACACACCTCACTTTTTAATTTGTTGTTGGTGGTGGTGGTGTCCCTGATATTTTTAAGACATCCAGAAAACTTCCTGCAGAGCAACCCCACCTAAATACTCTTATAAGGTTCATGTTGGTGAGATGTTGAGTCGTCTCTGCATCTGTTGCCTGCAGCCAAAGTTGTGGATGTGGTTTTAGAAGTCTCAAGCGGGAGAAATCTGTGTGGGAAAATTAGAGGATGCTACTAAGCAGAAATATATTGACAGTCAGGTCGGTTTATTGAGCAGCAGGCATTTAGCAGGGTTTGCAGTATCAGTAGTTTATAATTGTTTTGTTTAGTAAAAAAAATTAAGGTAGGCTGTTTCCATACTGCAAAGCAAAGGTAGATATTCAGCCGTAAGGGAGTGTGGGGAGGGTGTCTTAAATTAAGTTGTGCTCGTCAAACATTGAAAAACTTTACTGGACAGAAAGACTTTACTTGGTAGCAGAAATCTTCAGAGAGGATTCATCAGTGCTAGTAAATAGAATTGGTGAGAAGTGATTTTTAACGAATAATGCAGGAACTGGCAGTAATTTTAACAAACAGTTCCGCTGGCAGGGACTGACTCACTCCAATACAGTAAAGACTTTGTTGTTAGAAGTACTTTCACTCACATTAGGATCCTGACTACCTGAAATCATCCCAGACGTAATGGCCCACTTCAGAAGAGCAGGAAGCATTAAACAGATTGACCAATCCAGGGCAAATAACCACACTAAAATTTATTGAAAGCCTATTCATCAAATAACGTATCCTGCAGTTAAATTCAGTGGCTTTTAGTCTCCACGTACCTAGACTCCAGCCTGTGATTTCAACTCAATAGTATGATTCTGTAAAATATGTCCTTGGAAGACCGTAAAACTAGTAGACGTTTTGGGGCAAGGGCTACATAAAGACAGCAGCAACAAAAAATCCTTGTTCTATAAAGAGAAGGGAGACCAGTGCACTAACAGTATGATTCATCCTCCTTAACTTTAGCCATCCAAAAGGTAGGTGTTAAATCAAAGTTAGTCATCCCTTTTTTGTCACTTGTGGAGGAAGATGTATCCTGCCTGCTTTAGACAGCTACTTTGGGAATTGCTCTTGAGAAAGACTTCCCTCTCTCCATTGGCGCTGGAGGACACCGAGGGGAGCAGCCCCTGGCAAGCTACATCATCCAACCTAAAGCTAGCCAAGCCTCCTCTTAGGGGCCGCTCTGTGCTGAAACCAAGGATGCGGGGTTCGTTCTGTTCAAGGTATACGTACAAGGGTACGTTGGTCTTGGTGTATGCACAAGTTTCAATTAAAATAACGAAATAGAAGAGAAAGCAGGGGAGAGCCAGAGGCAAAGTAAAATTAAGTTAACCACAAGACCTCAAGAATCACACTTGCCTCTTCAGCCTATAGCAAAAACAAGAACACCATCCTAATCTCAATGAACTGAGACAAGGAGAAAAATTGTGTCCAAGTGAGGTGAATCGACCGCTATACTGTCATAGTGTTGTTGGGGCTTCATAAAAACATAAAAATCAGCAGAGAAAGTACAGTAAAGCAGTGAAAGAGACATTTGGAAGGGCATTTCACTTTTAAACAGCTCTCTGCTTCAGAATGATTTACTGCAGGGTTTGTATTGATTTACAGTTATTAGATAGTTATTGTAATTTATGTTGATAAAGCAATAAGGGAGTACTGAAAATATTTATTAAATATGAGAAACTCTGTAGCACTTGGGCATTAATCAAAGTTGCTCATCTACCATACACGTGCTAATACACCATTAGTGAATATTTAACCTGCAAACACAATACAACAAGCTGATAGATTGCCTCCTTCACAAACAGATAGACTTCATGGGAATTTAGAATTATTTAGCTTGTGACAGAGCACAAGATTTAAGAGTGGGAAGCAATTTTACCATGTGATTTTCTGTTTTAGTGTCTGAGTTCCTTAAGGAAAGAGTGCTAGAACTAATTTTGTTTCTTTTGATTTAAGCATCAACAATCCTGGGGTTTGCAAAAACCTTAAAGATTTATAAAGGTGAGTCAGATACTCTATTGTATAATGTAATCAGGTGGATTTTCATGCAGAAAGCGTAATAAAACTTGGGTATGAGAATAACTGCATGAGAAGAGCCCAAAGGACCTAAGGCTTCTCAGCACTTGGTTGCAGGTGTCAGAGAAAGGAGTATTAGGGGTCAGTGTAGCTCTTGCGTAAGCGTCCTGATTAATCAGAGATTAAACGATCATTTGCTCAGCAAAGGGTGCAAAATACTGGGCATGCTTTTCTGACCAGCTGAGCTAGTCCTTTGCTAGGCACATCTCCAGGTTAGGGGACAGCTTTCATGCTCACCCTGTCCTTGAAAAGGTGGAGGAGCGCTGGACGGGACACTGCCTGGAAAGGGGTTAATCCGTTAACGCCTCCTGGTTGATTAATTTTCTGCTGAAACTCATTTTAATTCTCATTCTGCTGATTGTTACCTTTTAGGAAGGGCATCTGTAGAAAGGTTATCGGCTTCTTGGAAGGACTTACCAAAGCCACCAAGCACACACCTAGCCCATTTCTCAAAATGAAATGAGGTATAAACGGCTGCAGACGAAGCCTGGCTTCATTCATGTGAAAGGGTGTTTTCCTGTCAATGAAGACCAGAATTTGGCCCTAAGCAAAATGTTTCAGCTCTGAGTGACATGACATTCATATTACAAGCACAAAGAAACAGTTGCTTTTAAATTAGCAATAGGGAAAGAAGGAAATGGGCTATTACAAACCGTATTCGGTAACGGTGGGCCATATAACGAAACGCCAACGGTAGCAGCAAACTGCGGTTACCCAGGGAGGGTAATACGGGACGTGAAGCATTAAGCTTTATAGATGTGGAGACTCACTACACAGAAGTTGGAGCTTTAATTACCAGAGGAAATGATAACATTATGGCAGATACCGAGGACGTGTATGATGCATTTATAAAAAATTAGCGTGAATTGCAAAGACTTCCCTTAAACTATCTTAACTAAAGGTCTTTCAAAACTTCCATTAACTCCTTTTTGAGACAGGCTGCAAAAGTTCACCAGGCACTAAAATTTTCTTCCGCAAAGTTTCAACCTGTGAACCATTAATATTTCCTTTCATTTAGCGCGTGTGCTATATAAAGATGAGAGTTGACTGCCTATGGAAACAGAGCTGTTGCAGGTAGTTATCCCATTATATGGGATGATTGCTTTTGTTATTCCCCACCACCCCCCAGGTAAAACTGCCAGACTCTACTGCTTACTCACAGGAATGACTCTTCGCAAAGGTTTTTATCTTCCAACCACAATATTGATACAAAATATATTCAGTTCTTAGTAGGTATTCGTGGCATACACTGTCACAGTCCATCTGTTACTACCACCCTGCTATGTGTAATGTTTAGCTGTGTGGCTTTCGGGGTAAGAATGGTTGGGTGGGGTTTGTTTTAAACCATACCTGTCATTTGCTTAGCACAGTGGGCACGGGAGGCAGGAGAAGCTAGCTTGGCTGAGGTGGAGCTGCTACTGTTGTGTGTCATTTAATGTTATCAACATGAGGTGCTATAGCAGTCCATGCAATATAATCAAAAATAGCTATCAGTTACTGGGACTGGTAGAAAAGATCTGGTGTTAAAATGCTTAAAATACAGAGATGTTCTGCTATAGTTTCTCTGAGGACCCTGCTCATAGATGTAATCGAAGATAGAGTTATAATAAGGTTATACAGCATGTTCAATAACAGCAGTGCCAGTGGTTCCCAAGACTTTTCCCACACCATGTTTGTGTCCATGATTCCTCTCGCTATATCTCACTTTGACATTCACAGGTCTGCTTCTGTTGTTCAGTGGACAGATGTCAATACCCAATAAGGGATGAAAACTTCATTTACTTTATCCTATTTAGTAAATACATTTCTAAACCAATGCAAAGCTGCAAAAGATTCCCCCCGCCCAGAAGAACCGCATATCCAGAGCTTCCATTTACGTCTCTAGATATGCTGTGGGGTGGTGGTGAGAGAAGGCCTTGTAGGCACATCTGGTGACTTTCTCCATGGCAGCATTTAAAAAAGGAAACAAAAAAGTTAATCCAATACATGCTTCAATGTGGTAAATTTTAGACAGAAATGCTGCTCGCCCCCAACATTTTTATGAGTTCCAGGTGGAATTTATATGGCCTCAGTGATTCGGCGATATCTGGAGATAGCACAAGCCCATCAAAGGTGCAGGAACTATCCCAATCCTTCCTTTCTCTTGCCAGTAGAATATGCAGCTAGCAATTCCCAAAGCCTCCCTCCAGCATTTCTCTGTTGGATTCACATGATATGTCAAAGAAATATTTTTTTTTGTTATTGCAGTAAAATAAAAAGCACTGAAAAAGCAACCTCTCAAAAACTTACATTACAGTTACATGAAAAATCCAGCTCCCTGTATAAAAGCACAATAACTAAAGTCCCAGTCTCTACTCCTCTTTACAGCACCTTATTATTACAATGCCACTTTGAGACCCTTACAGTACGAAAGTAAGAAAGAGCAAGTCAGCAATCAACTTCATAGGCCCATGGGCTAAGGCACATTAACTCCAGCTTCAGAGCGTTTGGACTCTCCAGAAGTTGTTTGTTGGCTGAACTGCAGAGGCTGGAGGAGAACAACATTCTTCTGTCCTGTTGGCTTCTTCTACCTCTTTCCATCTGGCAGTGGCGCCTCATTGTTACAGCAGAAAATGGAGCTCTGGCTCTAAAGGTCTAAGATTTACTTATTGTCTTCAGTAATCATATACATATATATATATATATACACACACAAACAGCTTTAGGCATATTTAGGTCCTTAAGTTTTACTAAAGCAATTTGGAATTAGGCAACTAAATACCTTTCAGAAGCTTACAAATCCCTTTCAAGTTCTAGTGCTGCCTTTTTTTTCTTCCCTTCCTTTTAAATTTCTAAGACAACAAGAAACATCTGTGTTAGTGGCTTTATTTTCGGCACTGCCAATTATGTGCTGTTCTAATTAGAGTCAATGAGAGGTGTGGGCTTTTACTTCCCCTGTAAAAACATTATCAAATGAAACAGGGCATTTTATTCCAGCCTTCTCACTTGATTCAGCACATTGCAGGTGTAGGGTGGTGATGTGACACACTTTTCAAAGAGCTGAGAATGAGAAAAGCAGGCGGAGCTGATCCTGAGCTTTAAGAGTGGTGCTACAGCTGTTTGATTACTCTGGTTTTAAAGCAGGACTAAGGTAAAGGCGGAACAAGCATATACTGAGCCAGAGAGCTCGCTGACCCCCCGAACAGTGCAGGCTTGGCTGTGCAAGACCGTAACTACAAACAGAAGCCTTTAAAGGGCTCAAGATAACCCCAGCCCAGGAACTTTGCAGTTAGCAACAACTTTGTGATTAGCGTGACATTTTTCAATACAGAAGGACATGTGAGGTCAAGATCTCGGTATCCCCTGTTCAGCACTTACTGCTCCCCTTTCTCCCCCCAGCTACCATTGCTGCTGCTAGGCTTGGCCGCCTCCACGCCACACTGAATCGGCAATTTCTTTCCTTTTTGCACCAAAAAACAGATTAAAGAAACAGATGAGATGTATCGTGGATAAAAAGGCAGGGAGGGGATTTAAATCAGCTGGGAAATTCGGAGATGGGCAATGCTTGTTTGTAGCAAAGGGAAACTAATGGGTCTTACTGGGTAGAACAGCATTCACCTCTGCTTTCTCACCCCTGTTACCCATCAGGTGGGACTGAAGTGACTTATTTGTCTGGGGAAGGATAGTGAAGAAGCTGCGAGTAGAAAACAAAGAGCTTTTTACAAGTCAAAGATCAGCCCGTGTTGTAGGCCAGACATCTCCCTGCAGCAACGTAGTCAGCAGAGCATAAAACTATGTTTTACTGTTCAAGGTGCATTCAGGTACTGTAGCAAGAGCAGAAAAATACACAGCTTTTAACAAGCCAGCAGAGTAACTTAGTTTTCTTATCTGGCTGGGAGATTAATTTGCCCACAGCCACAGTTTGCCAGATACTCAATAGGAAAGCAGGTGCCTCCATAGAGTTGTTTGTCCCACCAAAACCCAAAGGATTGGCTTGTCTTTGGGAGGCAATCCTCACTTCCCAAAACGAGGGGTTTATATACCAGATGCCTAGTTTGGAGACTGCTGATTAACTTGAGAAAATACAACATGCTTATTTTGAAACAATAATGAAGATACCGGTGGAGGAAGGTCTGGCTTGCGTTATACCCAGCAAAACGCCAGAAATGTAAGTCGCCAGTAGTACGTGCTGTTAAGATTTGTCATGGAGTATCAGTAGAAGAGAGTATGTGATAAAATATCATTCAGGATACGAGAGAATTCCAGTGTTATTGATTCTTTATGGCTTTGGGATATTTTCTAATTACTTATTCAGAAAAAAACCCAGAATGAAACTGCCAATTCCCATTGGAAATAGAGAACAAAGTTATTTAATGAGCCACCATAAAACATAAACCAGTTCAGTTGGCATTATGCAGATAAACTGAAAGAACTTTTTCAAGATAACACTTTAAAAAAGGGGACATACTTCAGAAGTTATAACAATATTACCTCACAGTCCAGCTGTTTACATTGTACTTTTAGCTTCTTTGAAATTATGCCAAAATAAAGTAAATTTGAATATTATCTGCAGAGAAGTTCTCTGTGGAATAATCACCGGAATGCTTTTCATTATAACACAATTATATCATCAGCTTCTAATGATCAGAATGCCGAGCAGCTGATTATTTTCATAATGCAATTACTTCGTAACATTTGAGAAAACTCAGCTGCATACAAACAGTTCTCTCCAAACACCTCATTTGTCTGATTAATCGTACGAAGGGAACTCCTCTCTTGCCCCCTTCTAAACATTCACCTGTTTTCACTGGGCTGCTGAGCTACCTTGGTTATTACAATAATAAACTCAGGAGGAAGATGGGTCGTTTCTCAGAAAATACAGACTGCTCCTAACGGGCGGATCTTCAAAGTGAGGGAAATGCAATTGTTCACAGGTATTTGCCCTCGCCGTGTGTGCAAACCCCAAGGCATGCATATAAATCAGGTATTTGTGCACGGGTTTTATTAGCTTACAAATGCAGATAGCTGACGGGATGCTCCGCTGTATGCACACCCGAGTACCTGATGTGTCTAGTGGGTATTTTTATACACGGAAATTTCCAAATAGCTGACTTTAACCCTCTGGTCCTCGCTGTCAGTATGAATCTCCAAGGCGTTTGCTAATAGCGGCTGTCTTTCATGTGTATTTTAAAATAACTGTAATCCTAGTGGAACTAACCACATAAGAAAATATAAAAGGCTGCAGGATTTGATTGTTCAGCAGGATCATTTATACATAGATGTCGAAATTAAATATAATTAGCGCTGCTAGGGACTTTCAGCTGAAGATCTGAAGCCTTATTTGTAAAAAAAGAGTTAGTCTTACGTTTAGACCGTTCCTTTCGCGAAACTCCCTGACTTAGAGAAGAACATGTGGGCCGTTATCCTGTTTCACTACTGAGGCTTTTCTTTTTTTTCTGGTGCTTTGCTAAAGTTTATAAATCTTAAATGAGAGGGCCAAGAATAGGACTCCATCCCCAGACTCCTAATCCCTCTCCCAGGTAGATAACCACGTTACCTCTGAGGGTAAATAACATTCTCAGAAGGTGAGAACTTACAGAAGAAAAGGTTTCACGCAAGTCTACTGAAGCCTAGACGTGATAAGGATAATATTTACATGAAAGGCAATCTGACTTAAATGCACATATGAGAAACAGACTTACGATATTTTAAAAAGAAAATTATTGTAACAATTATAATGGTAATAACAATGCTATTGGAAAGAAGACTCCTACTGTAAATGCCAGTGTCTTTTTAGGTGAATAATTTATTCATTTTAATTTCCTTAGACTGCAAGTATGCAGAGTATCAGCTTTACTCAAAAGACTTTGCAATTTGGAAGGGGGAGAAATTTGTAAAATTGCAGCCGCTTAAGCTTAAAATCTAATTACAGTTAGAGAATCCCCTCTGCCTAACATTTTATTTCATATTGGTCCAAGTCATATATTCCACACCTGGATCTCTCCACAGCCATTAGCGTCTCTGCATTTTAATTTTGGTAGGTAAGTGACGAATGGCAAGCCTAGGCTAGGGTTTTAAATAGAACCTTATACTGAGTGCATTTTTACCCTTTCCTATTTTAGAAAGAAAAAAAGCCAGTGATAAATATTCCTGCCTATGCTTTATTCTGAGAAGTATGGACCTCACTTTGGAAAAATGATTTGGTTTAAAACATCTTCCACATCCTCCCTGAACGTGCCTGAAAAAAATACTTGTCAATATCTAGTACAGATTTTCCCCTGCATCCCACAAAATCCCCTTCACTATGCGACACATGCTTCTGCCCAGTGGGGGCATCAAATCAGGAGCGTAAAAACAAACAAGCGGCGTGTTTTATCTGCGGCTCAGATTCCAATCCAGTGCATTAAACTAGTTGAACTGGCTCTTCACACAATTCAGGTATAGATTTGAAGAACTTCTGTAAAAGGGTTTACCTAAAGCCAATGTAATTGAGAAAAGAAATTACAAAAGAGAGGCAGAAAACTGGAAGCCAAATAGAGTTCAGAGGGAGCTTTGGTCTGTGCTGCAGGAGGGTATGTGCATCCTTGCTGGGCGGCTTTTAATGGGTTGTTAGGAGGCAGGAAGGCATTTTAGGGCGCTTCAGCTAAAGCTGAGGGTGCTCATGACTAGAGCTGTGCAAGCTACAATCCTTTTGTCCTCAGTGCTTCCGCTGCTGGCTGTCAGGCGTACATCAGGAGCCTCGCCCGTGGAAAGCACATCCCGTCGGATCAGTAGGACGCAAACATCTTCCTAAGCCTGGAGCCAGGCTGCCTCTGACCAAGCAGTAGGCAAGAAGCTGCCTTTTCCCTCCACGTACTGGCAAGCAGATCGGATAAATATAGAAATAAATTCTTCAGGATTCTCCTTCTTGGGATTCTCCTTTTCAACTGCTTTTATTCCTAGCAGCTCTGGGAGGCTGTTAGTTGAACGCCTTCCCATTTTCTTCAGCACTTTAAACCAAGCCATTTTCAGTTAGTCATTTTTTACACTGTTTTTTAAACACATTGACAGCAAAAGATTGGCTGAATTTGTAACAGAAAACCTACATTTGTCGCGAAGAAAGCGCTTAGACGATCATTTTTGAAACATCTAAATAAAAAATACCTATTTATGAACAGTTTGAAGGACACAAACTTTTCATAAGGTTTAAGGGAATGAAAAAGTCTTTTGGATCGTCCCAAAATAGCGTGGGAAACATTTTAATCTAATGTAGTAACTTCGCGTTCTCCGTGACAGGCCAACACACAGTAATCTCGCCGCAGCTGCGTCCTTCAGTCGGTGCTGTATGTGCGTGTTGTTTAACGAAGCATGTCACTGTAGCGTACAGGGGGAACAGGACCCTGCGCAAACCTCTCTTTTCACTCAACTGGACTTTTGCCACTGGTTTCAAAGACAGCGTGTTATCTCGTACTGAGAGAGAGCCCAGCAAAACCAGAAAAATAGGTCAACATGTTCAAAACAACTATGACTCGACGCTTCTGGCCAGTTATTTTTGTACACTGTGATTAATTTAAATTAATTTAATTTAGCTTGTTTTAATAATTGCATAACTTTTATCCGGATGCCCATGCCAGATGGCTCAACCAGCCTGAAAACAGGAAAGACGCTGTAATTGTGGCAGCGTAATAACATTTATTTACTACAAGTCTGACTGTCTCTGATGCTCATCAGGGCTCTGCAGTATTGTGCTTTGCAGTATATTGCTTCAGCTCATTTCGCTTTTATTCCACACAACCTTTTTCTTCGTCAAAATTATTTGAATAAATATGGTGGTTTTTTTTTTTTATTGAACTTTTCCCTTTCGTGCTTTTTGTGAGAACTCCACCAGGTCTCCCAGTTCTGGGTGCTGCCTCCACGCCACTGCAAATCACCGGCACGACTTCAGGGTTAAGCTGGTGTCAGGCTCTACTCCTGGACTAATCATTGCCTGGATGACTTGTGTGCTTCAGGAATTCTCTCATAACATTTGGGTGATTAATACACCCTTAGGTTGTTAATCCCCCGTTTCAGAACTGGGGAGATATTCTACCTCTAAATTCTTACGCAAAATCTTTCATTTTTAGACAGGACCTTTCTGCTTCCGACCGAGCAGCATTTCCTTTGGCTTGTTGCTGCTTATTTCATTTACATTTGCACGCCGCAGGAGGCAAAAGTCATTTTTAACCTCAGATTTATCATCAGTGATTTCCAACGTTCCTCCTCTCAGACCTGCAAGTGTGGGTCTCATTTACCCATGCGCACCCCAAAATTCATGCCAAAACTCCTGCAGGTTTTTTCAGAGACTGAGCAGTGATGTAAGAAAGTTGGCAATGTAACTGAGTTAGCTTTTTTGAAGGGAAAAAAACTGAATTTGGGAGCAATTTAGGTGCATTCAGGTTAGTTTCTCTGCATTGCTACTTCTTTGCCGTTACTACACTGCGGATCATCTGCCCTGGTGGTTTGGTAACCCACCCGACGCTCCTCGGCAGAGAGAGGACGGGCATCTGCCAAGTGCACTCCTCTGCCAGCCTTCGGTGTTTGTGCAAACAGCCGGTGGCGCCGGTCTTGAAGGAATTCATATATCCGTTCTTTTCTGCCTTCAGAAAAGAAGGCGTACCTGCTCTTCCTGCCCTCAGAGAGGCCACGAGCAAAAACTCTCGACAGCTTCAGCTGGAGCAGGACCAGGAGCCCACTTCTCTGAACGAAATGCTGACTCTGTCAAGCCACGTACAAAAATTACAGACTTTCTAGAAAACCCGAATGCTGCTGGTGGTGTGCTATGCTAATGGAGAGAGTTATAAATACACACTTTTGAGGATGTTGAGGCAAACCTTCCATTTAAATAAAATAAATCCATCAATATGCGCTTATTTGGGGCATTTGATGCTGTCAAGCCCGCCTGTGTTATGCTACCAGACATCCAAATACTCTTGTCAAAAACACGTCAGCAGGTCGGGTAAAGCCATCTTTTTGTCTCACTTATGTATGCTACGGTTTCTTACTGAAATCATGGATAATTTTCATGAAGTTTTTTAGGTAATAGGGACAGTTTTCATTGCTGAACCGAACCAAATACTTTCCTTAGGAGAACTGAAATCAATTGATTTGAGGAGAGAATTCATTGGCATGGCCCAAACCCTATTTTCACTGAAATCAGATCAGTGGGAAATTTGCTACACGTGATCAGGGGCCCACATTCTAATTCCAGTTAATCGGTTATCCGGTGTATTTGGCTACTCTTTTTCTGTTCACAAATAATTTGCAAATCACACCGGTTTTCTTGCATACTTATTTCTTGCCTGCAATAGTTCAATGACTAATTTAAGCAAACACATTGTGGCTCATGATGTGTACATGCACTATTTATTTAGATTTCAGGTGAGTTTTGCTGTTTCTGAATGAGACGTGCTACTCTTCTTCCTTTGAATACGTGTCTGACAGTTTGAAGGTGGGAATGATTAAAAAAGAAATTATCATAATTCTTTTGGAACGCTGATCTTGGTTTGTTTATTGACCAAACAAAATATATTCAGGTTTTCATTTTCCTTCCCTGTTTTCTATGAAAAGTCAAGGGGAAAAAAAAGATAGAGAAAAATAAAGAAGACAATAACCAAAAGTACTGCTGTGCCTTTTTTTTCTGTTTGAAAACCGATGACTGCAAAATGCTGGGCGAAGTGACAAACAAGACTCCTCAAGAAATGGTGGTCTTGTTAAAAAAGGAAAAAAAAAAACAGTGATGTCTCGTAGGAGGACGACGAATAATGAATGGCAAATAACAATAATATAATATTGTGCACACAAGAATATAGGTGCAGAACAGCTGTGAGTTGGGCAAATACCTGATTACACAGTTGTCAGTGATTAAAAAGGAGAGAGGCTTGGCTGAACTGAACAACCATTCAGAGTCTAAATGAGTGTTAGCAAATGCTGATTTTCCAGCAGTTAGGCAGCTCTAGGCTTGCTTTCTCGGGGATGGATAAATTAGGATATGATCCAATGCCCATTGAATGTCAGTGGGAAAATTCCCCGAGATATGAATGGACTTTGGGTCAAGAAAGGAAATCATGAAATGTAAAATGAAAATAATTAGTAGCGTGGGAAGCAACTGTTGGGGCAAGTAAAGCCAGTCCGTAGATGGGCTCTGATTTCTGTATGTGTAAGCCCCAATCTGCTAAAGACAACTCTGAACAGGTGTCAGTGCTGGGGGACTGGCATCCCAGGACCACTTCGGAGGGTGCAAAGCAGGCACCTTTAGGCTTTACCTTTTAACAGGGCTAAATTCTCTAACTGCCTCTGGTTTACTATATGTAGCGCATCATTTAATGTATCACCTTCGTTCTCGGCATTTTGACAGTTTTTAAGTCATTCAGGAAAATTTACAAACGAACTTTCCAAACATTAGATCAGATACCCCATTTAATTTCTCTTTATGGTGTCCCAGGCCGATTATTTTCTGTAAGTGCTGTGCGTATCTCAGACTTCCGTTTTACTGAATTTTTAGTGTTACCTTTTGTTGACTTAGAGTGCACCTGCTTCTAATTATATGCAGACTATATACACCTTTAGAGGGATTCAAATGACAATGTTTCCCTGACTTTTAGTGCTGCCTTTCTGACATAAAGCTCTGGTTTAGTACAGGTATTAACAAAGCTAAAATCAAATAATCATATACCTTGAAATACCTTGGCTTAGGCACTGCAAATAAAAAATATTGAAAGCTGGGACATCTTAATTATGTTGGGCAAGTGTCAGGGGAAGGTTGCGTGAATATTTTAATTTTAAGGGATTTTAAATCACTATGGTGTTTTCTTTTCAATAATTCCCATTCTCACAGGCAACTGTACCAGCAGGATTTTGGAAATCAACGTAGAAATTAGTGACAGACTCATTAGAAACCTAATTCTGTGATTTACAGTCATCCAAAAAAATAATTTTAAGCATATAAAATGATGTCTTTGAGCATCACTAAGTCTTTGAATACAGAATCATTGCAATCAAATGTTGACTAATGAGCCATAGAAAATATTCAGCTACGGATACAAATAATGTTTCCCAAAGAAATCATAATATGGATTTTTAAAGAAACAGAAATAGGTAGAGTTCAGGAAATTTTTTTACTTATTTATTTCTTATTATCATTTTAATAGATACCTAAGCATTTTCTGCATGTTGGTGGCATGTGTAGAGCTAGGACATGTCAAAATGCACGCGTGCACAGAAGCATCGACTCATTGCATACTGTATTACCACTGCTACTTTCAAAGCAGAAGCGCATCAATCCTAAAAATACCTCCTAATTCTCTCCTACTGCCAGGTGTCTTCATCTACATGCTGCCAGATCTGCAGGCACGTTGCCAGGATGATCTGTCACGCCAGGAAATACTGCATTTCCACTAGCCATCTCGATCTCGACAAGTAGAGATTAACAGATGCTTCAAGGCAATTTTTGATTTACATGAACCATTTTGGAGTGACATGATTAAGGATGGCAGTTCAGCCAGAACCCCAGATAAGTTTTTGTTATTTAGTAGCTTTGCAGTGACCTTAGTAACAATAAAATATATAACGTTAAGAGGATATGAGGATTAGCAAAAGGCATCCATTCCTGGTACGCAACAAGAAATTTACTGACAAACCAAAAAGACCTGCTGCACTGGTTTTGGCATCGTTTATTTATACCTTGTCTATTAGCTAACACAAAAATATAGTTGTCTTTCTCGGCTACCCTAGATATGAGACCAGGATTCCTCTACTACATTCAAATCAAACACGGATATTTATCTACAAGGTCTCATAGCACACACAGACACTGCAGGATTGATCCAACAATTCTGGTTGAGGGTCTTGTCTTCAAGTAGAAGGTGGTTGATGAAATCAGGTACAACAGCCACAGCTTAGTGGAGCACCGATAGCCCATTTTGTGCTGTGTGTTACATTAATACTCATGATTTATTCTATTTAGCTGGGAAAGACATGCACAAATCTGCGCCTTAAGAGGGTCTGGCTCAAATGAAGAGGGAAATGGTTGTTTCATTATGCAGTGGCTTCCATCATTTCATGCCCATTGGTAAAAATGCTTGCAAACCTCTGGGCTGAGTGATTACTAAGTGATACTTTCCACATCTGCCCTTCCATTACGCTCTGTGTCCATCCTGTCCGCTTATCACAGAGTGCAACAGAGGCTTGGGAGCTATTTGTTATCATTTTCAGTGGAGCACAATTGACCTTGTGTTTGTAGAAAACTTCTTTTGACCCATCCACTTTAAAGAAAAAAACTCCTCCAATCAGTATATAATGGTGAAACAGAGGGAGAAATATAATGGTATTGATGAAATGGATATAAGACTACTTAGGCTGCATTTTAATTCAGTCGTGATGCAGTTTGCATCTAATAACATTCCTCTCAGGAAAATTTTTAAGCTGACCTCTTCAAAGTAAATCACAGCATGATTCACTGTATACCACACGGCCAGTTTTCATAATCACAGTGTGAGAGATAAAGTAAAAATGCAGTGAGACACGCAACTAGAGGACAATTGCGAACTATGATCCCACAAAGAATGAGTGGAGAAATTCAATTAACGTTCCACTTTTTCAGAAGAATCAGTGAGGATGCATTGTATTGGTTCAGAATAGGAAATGGCATTCCGGACTTCAGCGTCCAGGTCCTAGCGCTGCTACCGTCCCTCGGGAGGTGATTTTGCTAATGACAAGACCATGGTTCCTCTCGGCTGTGGCTCTCTGGGATGGTCTCTGGCCACTGCTGCCTTGCCAAGTAACAGGATACTGTAAGAACACATCTATAGGGTGAAATATTCAGTGCTGAGCACCCAGAGTCCACGCTGTAGATGTTTTAAGTGTTTTCATGCTGGAGTAACACTTATCCTCCAAACGTAAAGCACAGCAGCTGCTCCAAAGCCAGTCCAGGATGTGAACTAACGTGTTCTGGGTGGACATAGTTCAACTCCAAAGCACGTGGTTATCCAAACTAGACATACAACCTCTTTGGGCCTGACCTGATACCTTCCACGAGTTATGAACCATCCCATCCCATGGCGATACTTTAATGATGTACAAAGGGCGCTTTTTGATTCTGCAAACTGTGGGTGAATTCCACGCTGGTGATCTGAGAAGACACGAGTTTTAATGCTGAGTTTTACACTGTAAGATGATTTGCAATAAAACCACTTCAAAGAAGAAACAGCTTTAAAATCCTTCTTAACTTAAGCTCTTCCCTTCTTCCTTCTCCCCAGACTTAATGCAGTTTTATTTACTTATTAGACAGGGATCCACTTATGGGATGGTATTGGATGGTTGCCTCAGACAGGCTCTGTTGAAACTATATTTTTGTACTGCATATGGCATGTTATGAGGCTTAAGACAACTTTTAAAGTAAGGAAAATCAACTGCAGTTGCTGATATTGTCAACCGTATAGTCCTAAATTCCTCAGATTCAGGGATCAAAACTCAGCGGGAAAGAATGCTGCAATAGCAGACTCACTGATAAATTTTTAACAGCAAATGTGAGATACAAAACAGCCCCCTACCCGCTAGTGGTTTGGGTGCAGGCAAGGGAGATAAACAGAAGTTGAATAAATTTTTTTGCTAGTGAAATTGCATAGGAAAAAAGGAAATGAGAAGACACAGATCCTTCTCTTCCTCACCCCACCCAGTCCCTACCCAGGTATCACTCCTCACCTTGAGAGGAAGGGCTAAATCTTGTTTCTTGCAAGGACAGGGCCATCACTGTCCCCTTACTGGGTAGCCTGAATTTATTTCATCTGGGGCTGCTGGCATATGCCAGTTTTCTTCACATGAAAATCAGACTTTTTTCCACTGAGACGCTGTGGGAAATATGCATACAGGCCTGTGGGAGTACAGTCAAACTCCAGAAAAAGAAATGAAAACAACATCACCGTTATTTATAGGGAAGATCCCGATGAGTCTGGAGTCATGAGTTGGACTGAATCACTTTCTTGGGATTGGTTTTTTTTCTTTTTTCACATCTTTGCTTAAGTTCCTACAGCTTCGTGTTCAGTTATCTACATCTGTGAGAGGTGGGAAAGATGTTTGATTTGTGCTTGTACAATTTACTTTATTAGCACATGTACATTTTACAGTCTGTTTAAAGGCTAAGAGGGTGGGCAGTGGAGAAGAGGGCTGCTGTTCCTTCCCTGATGGCAGCTGAGTATGTCCAGGCTGCAGAAATAGGATGGAGCTGTGGCAGAGAGAGGCTGAATGGCGGTTCATGGGCAGGCTGAAAGACCTCTGGGAAGTATGGTCTTTTTGGAAGGGACCCAAAGGTAACCTTTGCAGGTGACGGGAGAAGGAAGACTCCCCAGAGGACAGTTTTTCAAAGCAGGGGAAAAGCAAAGCTGGAAATCAGTACAGGGGGAAGGGACCTGCAAGGACATATTTTACAGTCAATTCTACAGACAATTTTACAATCTTCAGTGTCACTTGTCTCACCTAGCGGACTTGAGACTCTCCTATATAGAGAGTTCTCTTGTTCTAGTTTAGTGGGTTTGGGTTACAATAAATATAATGGTAACGCTTATAAACCTTTAGGGTCTCCTTCTTGTGAATGAGCATGATGAAAGTGTGTCCATGTATTTGTATAAGGAAGTGAGAGAGGAGATGAACTTCAGCTCAGACCATAGCTTTGCAGATAGCTCTCACGACCATCTTGGAAAGGAGGACATCACACTTCCAATTTTCTTGAGGTTCATTCTCCTCTGTACTGCTTTCAAGGTTAACAACTGCAAAAGACACATGCCAAAGGAGAATCAATATCCTTTGCCATGTATTCTTGCTCATTTTTCTTGTAGTTTGGTTGCATTCCTGCCTTTTCAGCTTGACTTCAAAGTACTTTCTCAGAACAATTCCAGAAAACGAAGCTCTGGTCTTAAGTTATTATATTTCTGCTGATTTCAGAGGAGCCATAATTTTGCAAGTGTCATATCTGGTTGTCTGGTGATAAGCTCCGTTAATACTGTGCGAGAGGAAGATGGGACTTCTACCATTGTCAGACTCCTGAATCCTGAGAAGACAAACCACAGAGCTACCACCTATGTACCATCTGGTCAAAAGGCATTTTATCCCTAGATGAGTTTTAACAGCAGTATCAGTTAATGTCCAGGGAATCCATAGCATTTCCATAGCAGCCAGTGACATAATATAGAAGAATTTAGACGGCAAACAGAATGCGAAACACAGGACTGTAGAAAATACCCTGTTACAGCAATAAATCCTCATCTGCACGGGTGAGTCATCATAACACAAAAACTCTCCCACGGGAAAATCAGGGGATGCAACACGAGGGAAGGAAAATCCACAATCACACGTGCACGCATACACTTGCAGGTACGCTGGCCCACGCTCCTCAGTTTCTTGAAATAGATATATTCATTTACCGTTGTGCGATGTGTGGATAAAATGTTAGCAGACCAGGAGGGCGCCTGGAGTCACCCCTGCAAACGTGCCTATTTCGACCCTCCCCGTGTTCTATCAATTTCGCTCTGTTACTGACCACTTCTTGCCACGGAAGACGCTCCCAGCATTGGTGACACCTTGCAAAATTATAACAGTGCCAAGGCTGCCCCAGAACAAACGGCTGGAAAAAATGGGCTTGTTGCTTTACGGTGAGTTTTTATACGAAAATAATTCTTCAGAGGATTCACAGAAAAATCATGAGGGATATAAGAAGCCACTATAACTTCCAGCACTTTGATATTGCAGTCTGTGGTATTACATACTTATAGACACCCTTAAACGTGTCAGATTGTTGGCCTTACGCTTATCCTTGTCAAAGTGGTTGTGCAAAACTCAGCTTTCATTAAAAGCGGAGTTTCGTTCATCACGAGCTTTTTAACACTTTGACTTTGGAAACCCTTAAATGAAATCATCACAGAACCCGGTTTTACCAAGGCTTTCTTATCGCTAATTCTTCTTTGTATTCTTCTTTGTCGTGACGGTTAGGTATCTCAAAAGAACAGTGTGGTGAATGCTCGGCTGCCACTAGCTGTGATTGTGTTTTAGGCAGGAATGGTTAGCATGAAGAACTTCATTCAGTGTAGAAAATAACTAAATTCCCACATGCATTTCAGTGCCTGCTAGAAATCATCTTTCTATTTACAGCTGAATGACCTGAATTACCTTTTTTACATACACAGATGAACCAAGACTCTGTAGGTAATCAAAAGACCATTGCACAATTTTAGATGCTGATCTCTGAAGTAGAATGGCAAGAAGTCCAGGAGTGTGTGTAGTGGAAAATTCAGGTTTCAAAATACATTTTCCAGTCTGATTCAGAACAGAACTGAAGTTCTGCAAATGTGTTTTCAGCTGCTTATGCAAAACAACCCCTCGCCTTCCCGGGAGTACGCCGACAGTCTGGAGCCCGGCTCCGAGGTGTGGCATGACTAGATTCAAATCGCTCGTCTGCTCAAGCGGGATAAAAAGAAGTGATCCTGGGCATTCACCTTCTCAGAGTCTCCAGGTTTATTCTGTTATTATCCTCTATTGGGCATTTTCTGGGGGAACACGAAGAAAAATTGCATTTGGGTGGGGTAATTTTTTCACAAAAGTAAAAGCACTCCTTGGGAAATTTTCACTGGGACAAATGATTTCAAGTCCTCTGTGCGTGTGCGTGTGAAGGTACCACTTTTCTCCTCCCCTTTTTGCACGCCCTCTGTTCTTTGCTAACCTGGTGTGAATATTGCTTCGGGCTCCTGCTGGCACAGTGGCCCATCATCGAGGCAGCAGCGGGGCAAACTGCTCACTCGCTCCCCAGCAAGGCTCGCTAACCCCTACAGCCCCTGCGCCTCCATGAGACGTGCCTCTCAGCTCGAGAAACCCTCATTAAAATTTCATGTATCCCCCACGTAACTGTTATTATCTGCACAATCCCCAGCCAGCTCCATTCTGACAAAATTTGATATCATGTAATGCAAAATGCATATTTATCCTTTTTTTTTTCAAAATATTTTTTACGGCATATTGACTCCTATCATCAGGCCATGCTCTGGAACTGATGAGATTGCAGCTGTTTGTGGCATGCATCACCTAAATTTTATAGAGTGCCTTCCACTCTTGGCTTTCAATTGCAACAACCCACCAAAGATGTGCTGTTTCACAGCTTGGGGCTCTAAGTCACAGGAGTTAAAGTGCATATTGGAAGAGTAAATTGGGTTTTTCTTTTTTTTTTAGTTTAAATCGAAGGAAAGTAATAGTTGGGGTAGAGAAGAAATAATAAATCTGCTTTCTGGAGCAAATAGCAGCTCTCATGGTTTCCAGCAATAAAATCAGGAAGAAAGGCCTAAAGACATGAACATTTAAACAAACAAGTTGAAGATCTTACAGAAGAAATGACAGTGGGAGCTCGGGAAACCGTTGCCAACTTTCCGAGAAAGCCTCCTTTGTTTGTTTGGGTTGTTGTTGTACAGGAAGGAGGTAGGGGGAGAGAAAGCATTTTAAACAAGGGTTTCCTACCCACATGGGTTGAGGTAGGAGACTGCTTTCATACTGGTTGCATGCAGAGAAATGGTTATTTTAAAATCTTAAAGGGGAAGCTGTTAAAAAAGAAACGGGCAGAAAACCAGAGAGTAATAACAACCTAACAGCAGAACCTCTGAGATTTGAAGCTTTGGGGAAGAGTAAACAACCAAAAAAATGCCACTGGGGGATGTTTCCCTACCATAAGAAAAGTTCAGGAAGAGGACATTGCCCAAATCTCCTATTCATGCCTGATATACTCTGTGGTGTCCAGAGACTCAGCTACACCCACAGATGTATCTATTTTTCTCTTCTGGGCAACGTGAGCTTTGGTTCCTGGAGCCTGGGCTTTATAACCCGCAGTGTATCTCCTTCCTCCATACTCCTGTGATAGCCAAAACCCCACATGCAACCTTCTGTCTTGGGCGTAGATCCACCTTCCTAAGTTAAATGCTTGAGGAAGGAAAGTATTAACTACATTACAGGTTCTTTTTTGCTTCTCTTTCCTTCTGTGTTTCAGATACGAACCTTTTGCGAGTCTATGCCAAACCTTCATCGAACAGTTTCAACGAAGACATCTCTGTTCAACACAGGGCCTGCCACAAGACTGAAAACACTCCATAAATGTGTTACTTATTTTCACATCTAATGCATTCTCTTAAAATATCTGCACATTATTTGGAAACTGAGCAAAATGGACCAGACTCCACTGTAATATTTCATTAGCTTTGATGGAGTGACACCACCCCTTGGTGAGCTATGTTATTTAATACTTAGCCACAGACTCCACTGTCAAACGCCAGGATTCTTTCGAGAAAAAACACTATTCATGTTAAGAATTCACATCGCCATTTAATTATTAATTGTGCTTTAATTGGCTGTCATAAATTCATTTGCCCTTTTATCTGCAACAAAGATTCTTTGGAATTGTTATGACTGCCTGCAAGTGTGAGCAATGAGTTTGACTTCAATGCAAAGACGTTAGAACGGTGTTGCTGTTACAGCTGAGGTGACTGAAGGAAGTCGAGTTGTGGTGGTAGTGGGAGGATGGAAGAATCACAGCCTTCCAGTGTTTCAAAGCATGATTATTTCACACCAGGGAAGAGCTAGGTGTAGACCAGCCAGCCAGAATAGTGACCGCAGTCTACGCGAACATCAGTTTGTGTAAATGAAAATTAATAGAAAATAAAGGGGAAAAAAATAACAAAGGAGATAAAAGGTGCAGCCTGTAAAAAAGATGGGTCATGTTAACTGGCAGGTTGGGTAAAGTAGGAGGTTGCTGTGCATAGCTGAACTGTCATGTTGAGCCATAAGTCTGGGATGGCTTAATGCAATATGATACCGATACACAGGATAAATCTGTCAGGTAACGCTTTATAAAAGCTGCGTACTTTCTGAGTGTATGGCCACAGCACACTGGAGTTAATGAGAAGAGCTCTTTCAGAAAGTAGTTCTGA
Source organism: Phalacrocorax carbo (assembly GCF_963921805.1). Lineage (NCBI taxonomy): Eukaryota > Metazoa > Chordata > Aves > Suliformes > Phalacrocoracidae > Phalacrocorax > Phalacrocorax carbo. Next base: position 4,333,297 of record NC_087516.1, on the reverse strand, counting down.
AAGAGACACTCTGTGCTTGGAGTCCAGTCCCCCCAGCGCGGGCGGTCTGGCAACAGATTCTTAAGCCCAGCAAAGTCTCACATCCCTTCCTGTCACTCCCGCACATCACAAGACAAAAACTCCTCCATGAAACACCCTATAACAAACACAGATACTTGCAAAAACTGCCAAAAGCCACAAAATATATGGAGGTGCATAAAAATACATCCTTTTACGTCTGATTTATAGCTATATAGTTATAAAATATGTAAAAGAATCTAATGTTCTGTGATTTCTCTAATACGTTTTCCACTGGAAAATGCATGCAATGAACACACATGTCCCAGGCCAGTACTAGAACCAGCTGCTGACTTCTGTACGAGCAAGTTGGCAGCAGATTTGATCCAGGTCAGTAGTTAAGAGCGAGAGCATCCAGTTGAATTACATAACTTGGCAAACTCCTTCCTTTTCCAATCTCCTGCATATTCAATGTACCTTACCCCTAGCAACTTGAAAGTGCAGGCTTTGGGGGAAGATTTAGCTTTAACTTTGGCTTTTCTACATCCTGCTCTGAAATAACCTCACCTCCTATCACCACGTCCTACACATTCACTTGCAAGAAGCGCCTTTTGTACACCGCAGACTTTTTGCTCACGTGGATCCAAGCAAGCTGAGGGCCAGAGGATACCTGGCTCCAGCTGCAAGGAGGCAACTGCCCGTCACGCTCGCTGCTACGGACGTTGCTCTCCATCTCCAAGGGAACAGGCAGGGGGAGACTCTCATTCCCCAGCCACTTTCCAGAGATGCCAGGGAAGGATGGGGGTCCTCCCTCTGGGGCAACAAATGGGTTTTCACATTCTTTCACTGCTGTTGCTCCCAAGCTGTTGCGTGACCTTGGGTTGAGACATTTCCATCTCTCACTTTTTGGCATTTCTAATTTTTAACTCATTCAGGAGACCTGCTTTCTGCCTTTTTCTTTTATTTTTTATTTTATTTTTCTTTTCCTTTTTTTCTTTCCTTTCAATTTCTTCGCTTTATCACATTTAAAAAGAAATTTTCAAAACACTGAGATTTTATGGTGTTCTGAAGGTCTTCTGCTACTGCTTCTCACAGAGTAAAAATGAAGGGAAAATAATAAACTCTTTAATGCCTATCATGGGCATCTTCAAAAAGCATCCCTGGTGTCCTAAGGGAATGAATACATCTAAATGCCAGAGGAATTCAATGAAAAAGTGAAACTCCATCCAGCTACGGGATTTCTTTTTCTCAAAACAAACAACAGTGAAAAACTTCTTAATTTCTTTATGCTTCTGTGTGCATTGGGGTGGGTGAGGATTGTGTTAATTTCATCTTTAAGAGAGAGGGTCAGCCTGATGCAGAACAGATTCGGAGTTTTTTCTCCCAGGACATCTTATCCCATGTGTTAGGCAGCTTCTGCTTCCAGCCCGCCCGCCCACCTGCCTGGCGCCCGGCCATGCACTCAGATAAACAGCGCTCACCACTTTCACACCTCCAAGTCTTGAGAGGCTTCTCTCTTGGCAATGGCAGAGCACGGAATTTATGCCTGAACACTGCTGAATGACAGGAAGACAGAAAAAACCCACAGAAGCACAGATAAGGAAGCAGCAAGGAATCCCCCTCTGATGCTAATCTATCGTTCCGGTCCCATGAGGAAAGCAAGAGATGTCAGACCGCCCACATCTCCTATTTCTGGATTGTGATCTCACCTTTTAAAACCTGGGTCCTCCACACCGAGGATGGAGATGATCCTCAGATCAAGGGGCTAAAAGAGAATTAATTAGTGCTCAAAAGGCGCTTGCAAGAATGCCAAATATTTGGAGTAATGAAAAAACAAATACAATATTGCTGACATTTTGGGGGGGAGATACTGGATTCATCAGGTGAAATTGTCAGCATCTGTTGGGGTAACTCCTCTGACTCAGTTCTTTCCCCTTTGTACTTCGACTCAGCCTTGCATTGCATGTGTGGGAATCCACTTTCACATGTCCCCACTAACTATAGCTGCCCCAATTTTGGGGCACCCATTGCATTTGACAGGTTGTGAATATCTGCAAACTTCACTGATTTAAACCAAATTTGTTGGCATTGAGTACCTTTGGAAGCTGGCAGCCTTGTCAGTGTTTCATGGCATCCAGAACCAAGAGGTTTTTTTCTAGATTTTTACACATTTAATGATTCGAACAAGGAAACATAGAAGTGATGTTGTTATATAAAGCCGAAAAAAGAATCCAGAGTTCAAACTCCCTGATTTAAACTCAGAAAAGTATTTTTCTGAAGTATTTCTAGTGAAATGACGTATTTTCTATTTTATTTAAAGGAGAGACAGCACACTTTCGTTGCCAGTAGTAAAACTTTCCAAACAAAAAAGAAGCCATGAACACACATCTCTTTCCCGAAAACTCCCTTCATTTAATACAAGTTTTACATACCCTAACTTTCCTATGCCACTGATACCAGACTTTATTCTTTAGTAATTACTGGAAGTGCACACAGTCATTAAGCATTAGTGCTTTTTCATCTCTCTGAAGGGTTGAAATTTCCATGTCTAGGATAAGCGATTTTCTTTGCCTTTGATTCATTTAAAGGATTTTGCACTCAGAGCAAGTGCAATAATTTAAACAAAGTGCTTCTTCCCAGCAAAGTCTCAGAGTCACTAGTTACAACAGCCTCAGAAATGCGCACTGTCCCAAGCACTAGCACTAGCGGCGGCTCACATCAGCATCCTGCAGTCAGTCACATTTGCTTGCATTATCCTCTCTCCAGTTTAGCCTTACATCACCTCCTCAAGGGAGCCCATGGGTGAGCTCAGCTGGAAGTCGCCCACCGGCAGCTGAAAGCTGTTCATCTCCATCAAAACCTCCACCCCTCTTAACCTTTGTGTGTTTGGAGAGGCGGAGAACGGGGAATGACAATTCATATCATGAAAATATAGGGTTTCATGTAGTTGTGCAGATGAATTTGAGTTTACGTTGATTTATTTGCGGTTTGTCTTTACATTGCACCAAGCTTCCTTCAGGTGCAATGTGTAATTTTTGCTGCTTCCCTTCAGGCCAGGTTTAGCTGCCCTCATTCCCATCACTACCTATGATTTGTGGCTGATTTTAGGGGATCGATTTTCAGAATCAAGCACTGCTCGGAGTGAGGAAGAGGGGCCGAACGGCACCTACACGTGCTCGCTCACTTCAACCCTGCATCATGCCATCAGTAGATGGAAAGCCTTAGGGGCAGTACTGTAAGCCTCAGTGCTGTCTCTGCCAGCTGCAGATTTTCCAGCCTTAAACAGATTTGTAGCAATCAGCAGTTCCCAGTTTCCAGAGGGACACAGCTACACGTTCCTGGATCATTGCTAGGGTTTTTTTTTTTTCTCATCTGAAAGCTCTTTCCTGCAAAATAAAATGCCAGGGCAAAACCTCACAGACTTCTAGAACTGCCTCTTTTCTCCGGTTCCCCTGAGCCTGCCCAGTGCCCATCAGCCTGTTATCACAGCAGCCCAGCATGACGAGTCCTCTCTGAAAAGTAAGACCAAAACCAGAACAACTAAAGCATAGGGGGAAAAAAAGTGAGGTTCCAGAATTTTAATGCAAGAGAAGCTTAGATATTCCAAAAGTTTTAAACCAGACTTGGTTTGCATTCTTTTACATTTCCTTGTGGAAGTAACATTGTTGTTGAAAAATGGTTGGTTTTTAAAAAAAGCAAACTCTTCTGAGAAAAAAAAATGCCCTTTGAAATTATTGACTTTTGCAATGTGGCCTATATTCTTAGTGCAAATATTTTTAGAGCAAATACAAGGCTAATTTATTACAGCAAAATACATGGCACTGCAAACACATAACGATGTGAAGGAAAAAAAAAAAAAAGGAAACCATTTCAATTTTCAGGAAAACAATTTCCCTGTGGTTTTACCTGTTACACTTAGATATGTCAAAGAACTGTAACTTATAAGTTCTGACACATTTTTGGAATTACAAAGCCTAATCAGAAACCTGAGCTGCCAGGTTGTGTAATGCAGGAACGGGAGTAATTGAGGCCAGGCAAAATCTGATGCTTGTACGATATTAAGATTATCCAAATAAAAACAACACTTTGAATTGCTAATTTTTAAGAGTCCTGAGGTATACATGGAGACAGAACAAGTGTATTCAAGAAGAAATAATAAACCCCTTAGATGACAGAATATAAAAGGCAAAAGAAAATACTCTTTCTTGCAGGTATTTAAAATCGGGAACATTAATTGGAGCTTGATGTGACTTGCAGATAAAAAGAAAACCTGCGAGTCTTAAATATGCAGTTATACACAGGAGAAAAAAATCATAGCTACGCCACAGGAATGTCATTGAAGCCCTTTCCACTTCAGGCATTTCAGCTGATGGATCACTACTGCCCGTTGGCAAAACCCGCATCCAATATGCAGCACAAGAGCCGGGAGACCCTGGTGGTGATGACTCCTGATGTAGACGGTTGAGGGTAGGTCCCAATAAAGGACAGAAACTCAGAGAAGAATTTGTGTAAAATTAAAGAACATAGCTCACTAATTATCACCCATACAATCCCCCGCTCTCCTTTTAGCTCTGCCTAAAAGCGTCTCAAACATGCATGTCCTCATTCAGATCCACCTGCCCTGTAACAGGACTTTTAACATCTGTCTCTGGCTTAAGCTGGAAGAGAGTCGAGGAATGTTGAGGACCCCCAACTAACAAACACCTTCATATGGTACCCAAGAATAGATATGACTGTGATCTTTGCCTTTAAACCCAGTGACCAGTACGTTCATCCAAGAGGTGTGGGTCCTGAGCTAAAATCCATCCTCAGCCTGAGAGCTTTCAATCTCACCTGTTCCACCCTGCAGGAGAAGACAATAAGCAACAGCTGACAGGTATAGATGGCATATGGCATCATGCAGGAATATTGCAGGCGAGGTACTTGCCATCATGCTATTTTGAAGCTGCTACTCTTTGCAGCCAAGAATGCAGAAGTCAGGGAGCCAGGAAAGATAATCATGTAAAAAAGAGGTGACTGCAAATTTTTTTGACAGTTAAACTGGACAGTTTAAGCATGTTATTTGATGACCATTAAATTACAGAGACTGTCCCAGGAAGCAACAGCACACCAGCCCTCCCCGTGCCAAATGAAGCATCGGGCTAGAGAGAGACCCATGAATGCCGCTTTCCTCGGCTCTACGCACGCGAGTGGTAGCGCGAAGAAGTGAAGTACAGAGTACCCAGAATAGCCCAAAGTTGAAAAAGATTAAACATCTGTTTGTGAGGTGAGAGGTGTGGGCTGAAACCCTTTCTGAATGGAAGGGGCAGTGAACTATGTCTTCTGCTTTCACGTTGAGTCCTTCAGCCATGGCTAAACAACGTGAAAGGCGAGTAGTGCTGCAGCGCAGTTTTAAGGCAGCACTGAACTCCCATCGTATTTTTCAAAGAGGAGGAAGCTATTTCAGTAGACTCCTTTTCTGCAAGGACAGGTTAAATATTTGTACATTCTTAATGCAAGGACTTGGCATATGCATCTAGCTCTGGCATTTGTACAGGGAGCAGTCCTTCAAAGCATCAGGTTTACTCTGTCTCCTTACTAGTCTGTACAAACTGAGGCACCGGGCCAGATGAATAGCACTGACTCCCTAAGGCTGACCTGGTCAGAGAAGTCAGAATATGACGGCAGTGAAAGGACTGATGGAATAGGTTTTAGAGAAACCATGGACTAGCTCATTCACGAAGCAGCTCTGAAGACACACAGACAAGTAATACTCTAAGCTTAGTGCTGCCAAATAACTGGATCGGTGGGCACAGTCATCCCTCTGTGGTCCTCCCTTGCCCTGAACTGCAGGGACCTCGCACAAGACTGAGGTGACCTGCAAGACCAAAAAGGTGCCAAGTGCTAGAAACCAGGGTCTGGAACAGGCAGAAGCCGAGCTCTGGAGTCCTTGGCGCTGCGGAATAGCAACAGCTGGAGCATGGACACCCGAGCTGGGGCACCTCTACCACTGCATCAGCTGTTCAGCACCTCCTCCACCCCCAGTGCTGTATGTAACTCCTCTAATGTGGTCTTGCTTCAGCTCCGATGCAAACCTCACAGGTGGGAACCAGAGCTTTCCAGCTTTTTAAGGACTGTGGGAGACTTCTGTCAAACATCCTGTCCCTAAGAGAGAGTTTCATGCTCTGCTGGCTCATTTTTTTGTCAGAGATGTTCTGTATCTAAGGGTACTCATATTTAATCTCAGTGAGTTTAATTTTGTTTTGATACTTGTGGAATAATTCCCAAATGATTTTCAAAGGGCATGTTTATTTTTTATTTTGTGTTATCCCTTTTCTTCTGTGCAGCATAATTACTTGCCCATTTGCCATGCTCAAGTGGTTGGTACAATTTTGCTGGCTCTCAGTAGTACCATTTGTGTAACATTTCTTATGCTGAAAGAAACTCGTATTGTATTAGATGCAGTTCTGTGGCAGGTTCACCAGGTCAGTGGTGGGACATTATTATATCAGATTGCAATATAATACTAAGCTCCTTTTGTTAATCATGTTCTGTCTTCCGAGGGGGAAATGTTCTCGTTTTCTTCATTTTTTCCAACTATAACAAGCTCAAAAAAATGTCAGCTTAACACTGCTCTGAAAATACAAATAAACATAATGTCCCATTTCAGAACTACGAGGTAAAAAATCAGATTTTTGCCTCAGAAAAATGTCTCCAAGAAATACATGGAATAAATTAAGCCAATGACTGCACGTATTTATTTCTAAAGCAGTTTCATAAGAGCACATTGATATGAGCATAATTAATCATAGCATTGTGCAGCAAAGTGGGACAAACAGGAGAAAAGCATTGTGAACATTTATGCAAATAAAAGGCTGACCAGTTTGTTGCTGAGGTATCTGCAACTCGGTTTTGTTCAAGAACGATCAGGTGGATGCACTGATATTTATCACAATGTTGGGCAGAAGACAAAAGCTTCCCAGATACTGTAAGCGTGCCAGAATAGTCTCAATGGGACTGCTCTCACAAACATTTTGGAAAGCTCTCTTTTCAGAAAAATCACTTTGCTAGTGGATTATATCGTGTTGTGGCCGTGTCTCATCCTTGCATGTGATTAGATTTAGTGGGTCACTGAAAATGATTTTGGGACGCATAGAAGTTGTGCCCTGTCTGCATCATGGGTTGGTCAAAGGGGGAACAGAGGGAAATATAACAGTAGTCTGAAAATGATTATGCAGGATCACTCATTTGGACTCCTAACGCTGGAGGCTGGGAACCTTCAAAGCCTGGAGGCTTGATTCAGTTTGCAAAAAGCAGCTGATTCATAACTTATAAGGAAATATGGGGGGGGATTTTCTTATTTCTTATTTTAGAAATATGCCATACAAGGATGGTGATACTCTGTACACAGATAGTCTGCTATGTTGTCCTCAGGAAGAGAAGTCTAGAAGTAGAAAAATCTTCCTACTAAAGGCAGTTTGGTACCAGAGCAGGGAAAAAGATGGATTCTTCATCAGTACATACTTTAAAGAACTAGTAAAACCAGTCTTTGTCAGGGACAGTCAAAACACATTCAGTCTGTCCTCAAAACATTGGCTATACCTCTGTGACTGGATTCTATAGCAAGATCCAAATAGAATTTTCCAAATAGGATTCCACTACATAGGGGAGGCAAGTGGGCTCAGAAGGGAACGGGAGCATGGCTTTCAAGCCGAACCAAGACAGACAGTGTAACATAATTCCCGTTTGATTATGCAGTGCTTGTGCCAGCTCTGAATGCCTCATGGAGCAGATATTGCACGGAAAGCTTCTCTCATCCAGTTTATTACAGCTGTATGGCAGCTTGGTGGATATCACATTTTAAGAGCAAGAACTGAGGCGTTTACAAATGGATAACTGTAAGCATAAGTTTGTCAATTTGAACTTAAAGCTAAAGGTGTAAAGGCTGTTTTCAAAAACAATGTGAATTAACTTGATCAGGAAGGAAGATAGGCCTACTGATAAAAAGGGGTATATTTAAGAGTTTAAGGAACTTGCTTACTCTTATTCTAACAAATTTGTTGGTTACTCAGCAAGCTAGCAGGACTATTGCATAGTGATTAGTGCATAAAAGTAAATCATTGTCTCCACCCACAAACATAGCTGGACAGGACAATGCATGTGGATATTATTCAACCTTACTATTTCATTTATTTAAGTACCTACAGTAATATTCATTATTCATAATGATTTAGAAAAAAAAGTAATTGCACTAAAGAAAGCTCAAGCTATAAACTGATTAGCAGCCTCCTTGATTCCCTTCCTCCTTTCCTCCCTCTCCCTTTTGTATGGCAAAAGGCAATAGAAAACGAATCCCACTAAGCCAGCGTTAAGAGGTGCTATGTGCATAATTAATGTCAGTTGTCTCTTCTGTCACACTAATAAGCCAGAGGGCAGAGAAACATCTCCAGGATATCAGACATCAGGAGGAGAAAGAAAGGCTGCAAAGGTTAATAAAGTATAGTCCATGTGTTGTTTGGCTCGAGTGCTATCAAAATAGTAGGAGAAGAGCAGTTTCCCAGCCATCTAACTTTGAAAGTGTCCTTACAGAGCAAAACCTCGAATTCCTCTTTAATGGTGCTCTTTGATACATTATTTGTGCCCTCTTAAGGACTCATTGGATATAATGATGAGGTAACCACTGCTGTCAATAGCTGCTGCTGGCTTGGGGTGCAGGGTTCCCTCGTGGTGACTGCTTCACTCTTGCACTGACCTTGAGCTGAAGGATGACACAAATGATAGATGGAAGCTGGACAAGAGAAATATGCAAAATTTCAGAGGAAAAAAAAGCCCAGAAAACCTCATCTTTTTTCCATTTTTAGATACTACCAACTGGTAAGCATTCTTGATGCTGTATGCTAACGGGTGAGCACCAAACGCAATGCCGCAGGGTAAACTGTGTCTTATTAAGCACCTTGGAAAGTAGTGCTTTGACTGTGATCCATCCGAGTTTAGTTGAATTAGTCAACTTCTTGAACTGGGCAAACATTAACTCTTGAGACAGTCAATTTGTATCAGTTTTCAGTGATGCATAATAAAATTACCCCAAACTCAAGGGTAAACAACCACCTGTAGCTGTTTTACCCTGAGTTACAGACTGTTCTTTCAACAGTTACTGCCTGTAAAATCACCCTGGTTGGAGCTGACCTCAGGAGATCTCTAGCTCAACCTCCCACACAGAGCAAGGTCAGCTGAGAGCTCAGACCTGAGAGCTCAGACCAGATTGCTCAAGGCTTTGTCCATTCAGCTCTTCAAGGACAGCGTGTACCCCTATTCAGGCTCTATATCTGCTGCACGTAGGAAATAAAATATGTTGGTTTAAATGATGATGTTTTCAGTTAACTTGTTTTACCTTGTATTTGCAATTGCATAAGAGTGTGCAAAAGTACCAGTGAGTGTAGTTCAGATGATAAATGGCACTGCATTAACCACAGCAATGTCAACACTTGCAATGTTTCTAGAGGGACCTACCTGTATAAACAATATTTAACTGAAGAGACTGTTGACCCAGCTTACGGTTTCTAGATCTACTGGAAAAGTAGGAAGTGAACAGTGCAATAATCGAAGTAAATAATCAAGCATCGTTTGGGCTAGAATCAGGTTCTTACACAGTAGCCTTTATAAATTTAGTTCCATCTTACTTTAAGTACAGTTGCAGAGTAGCTTTAATTTTTAACACTACATGTTTAGTACAAAATAGATTATATTGGTGATGGCAGTCCCTTTTTGCAGGGAGGTGGTCTCATAAGCATTAAATGCACCAAAATATAACTCTACTACTTAGCTATGTGTACAAGAGTAGCTACAACGTGGATGTGGAGAGATTATGTGTCTGAAGGAAGAGCTGGCTGGCAGTGTATTTCTATAGTGTGTACATTTTTAAGGCAAGGCAGGTCTCTCTAAAGAAAGAAAACAAAGTATTACCCAAGGCTGCTTGGGACATTTCTAAGAAATTGCCTTTTCTTTGATAAAAAGCAGTTTCATCAAAAGCTTTCCACCTTTCCTTTTTTTTTTTCTTTTCTTGAAGCAAACTAGATAATGTTTTTCTCAGAAAAGACGTTTGGGTGCAGGCAGAATTTCTTGTCAAACTGAAGAAGAATGGGGATTAGGAGGAGAGACACAGTCAGCTATTCCGAAGAGCCGTTAGGTCAGCGGAGAGAAACAAGGCGTTACATCTTGTATTCATAATACGGGCAGGTAAATATGTGGTCTAGGTGCTATGAAGTAGCACCACTTGGTTTGCAGGCATCTCCCCTTGAGATGGTGTCTGAACCACCTGGTGTGGATAACGGGAAATCTTTTGGATTTTATTTTACATAAAATTGAGCAAAAGTTTTTTAGAACATATTAGGATTTATCTTTCAGTCTCTTCCTTTCCAATCTTCTAACCAGCAGACTTGGGAGATAAGTCAGTTCTTCTTTCTTTCTTTCTTTTCTTTCTTTCTTTCTTTCTTTCTTTCTTTCTTTCTTTCTTTCTTTCTTTCTTTCTTTCTTTCTTTCTTTCTTTCTTTCTTTCTTTCTTTCTTTCTTTCTTTCTTTCTTTCTTTCTTTCTTTCTTTCTTTCTTTCTTTCTTTCTTTCTTTCTTTCTTTCTTTCTTTCTTTCTTTCTTTCTTTCTTTCTTTCTTTCTTTCTTTCTTTCTTTCTTTCTTTCTTTCTTTCTTTCTTTCTTTCTTTCTTTCTTTCTTTCTTTCTTTCTTTCTTTCTTTCTTTCTTTTCTTTCTTTCTTTTCTTTCTTTCCTTCTTTCCTTCTTTCCTTCTTTCCTTCTTTCTTTCCTTCTTTCCTTCTTTCCTTCTTTCTTTCTTTCCTTCTTTCCTTCTTTCTTTCTTTCCTTCTTTCCTCTCTAATTTTTCACAGTTAAGGTTGTTTTGATGTTTGTCTCTATCCACACAGCTACCATTCTTCAAAGCACATGGATTTTTGCAAGGACAGAAAAACTGCTTCCTGCCCTGCTCTGATATTAACTGGCTGGTACCTAAGTTTTGATCCCATTGTTGCTCTCTGCACATAAATCTTGTTTAGTCAATAGGATTTGCCTGCCTGAAGGAATGCATGATCAACTGCACAGAGAAGCATAAAATAGATTTTTGTGCTTCAGGTCCTTAAAATGTTTTTGTCAGGAAATAATTCCCAAAGCTGCATGTGGCTAATATTTCTTTTTTCTTCACTGAAATTTTTTCTTATACTTTTTGCTTGGTGAAGAATATGAACTTCAGTCTCATGTATAAAATCTTTTGGTCTAAATTTTACTTTTCCTTCTGAGTCTGCCGTATTTTAAAATTTATTTTGACATCTTTAACATCTTGGCATGACGCATTCTCTCGCAAGAAGTTTGTATACAGTAATGCTGATTCACCAACAATTGAGTCACGTAGGTTATTCTAAAGTAATCCAGCACAAAAGCATAATAATGCTCATTGAAGCAATCTGGCAGTATTAAAAAACCCAAAACTTAAGAGTAACAGGGCAAAACTTTGTTAGCCTCCTCTGCCAGTGATGTACGTGAACGTGTGATAGGTGTGATACATCTGCACGTGTTTACATCCATTGCAAATGCATGAAATTCTCTAGGCTATAGTAGGCAAACTGCAGAACCCACAGTGTAAAAACTGAGATAGATTCCATAATGTGCCCAGTGGGGCTGGTGCCTCCAAATGCCCTTACCTGCCATTTGGCTGGCATCCTTTCGCTTAGTTATGTCCCTTAGGGATACCCACCTCTAAGTCTGAATGGTATTGACAGTTATTTCTGAAAGTGGTTAAGCTCTTGAGCTGAGTTTTTGTAGGAAGAGGTTGCATGTGTTAATTATAAAAAAAATCTCAGAGGTTTACTTAGTTCATCTTTTAGACAGTGGCCTCATAACGTGTGCTGCGGGAGAGGGAAAACCGAGCCTTTCGTGTCATATGTTTGTGTTAATGTTTTAATGTTACCCTTGTATCGTTTTTTCATCATCTTTTCTCTTTCCAGTAAATTATTGTGGAAGGGGGTGACCACAGTTGGTCACAGTGTTCGAGGTGACTGCACACCATTGACTTAGGCCATGGCACTATAATACTTCCAGCCTTAAACCCTAACCCTCTCTCACTACATCTTGACATTTTGTTTGCTTATTGATCGCCGCTGTGCACTGAGCAGATGTTTTCACGGAGTTGTCTACAGTGACAGCAAGATCTTTCTCTTGAGCGATTACCGTTAATTTGTAACTCAGCTATGCGTATGAGCAGCTGAATTGTCCTCTCCAGCATGTATCACCTTGACTTTATCGCCAGTGAATTTCATCTGTCGTGAATGTTGTGCAGACAGTTTAGTCTGGCCATTGAGAATTCTCCAAAATCTTATTTGGTCTTGGCTGGTCTAAATTATGTCACATAAACCACACTTTTCCTGGAAAAAAAAATTTAAACATTTTGCTGCTAGAGGCCTTGTTCTAGATTATTAAGAACATTTACTGCTGTTTGTCTCAGCTACTGCGCAGACTATGCAAGATATTTTCCAAGTCAAAAAGCAAGCAGGAGGATTATTAGCTACACTTTTTTTTTTTTAAAAAAAGGAAGCTATAGTTTTTAATAACATTTGGAAAAAACCCAAACTGCTCCCAGACACCCTTCGGGCTACTCAGTGTACATAGCTGCGTCCCTGTAGGCAACATTACAGTTTCATTCCTGTTGCAGATTCCTGTGACAATCATCCTTCTGTGATGAAATGTGACTATCACGTCTGACCCTTTTTTAATCTTTTTACCAGTTTTTAACCCCAGGCACAACTTCACCCCATGATAGATTAGTTTCTTAAGCAGCTTTTTGTAAGGAATGCTGTTAAAAGCTTTTTAATAAATAATGTTAACTGCATCTCCTCTAACCACTATTTTAACAACATCCTCAGGCTCAGATTCAGCAGTCAATCCATGTTTAGCAGAACACTTCATCACAAGCTAAAAACTAAACACATGCCATAGCGCTCTGCTGAAGAGAGTTGGACTTAAACATGCTTTCAGCTTTGCTGGAAAGGTGACTTACAGAGTAGATTAAGCAGAAGCTGAGCAGAGACTTTCACGTTCAAAGTACTCTTTATTTTGTTATCTTAATCTCTAAGCCTTCATCTCTTATTTCATCACAGCCACTTGCTATGTATGTAATACATTGATTGTAATCCTCGTGGAACACTCACTGCTTGGCTTTGCTGCCTGCCTGCCCGACACCTAGTTCAAGAAAACACCCATCCCCACTTGGGTTTTCTAGATAAAACACTGCAGATATCTATAGTAGTAGTGCTAGTAACCTAGTAGCCGGTAGCCTTTCCAGTAATTTGCAACGGCAGAGATTGATTCCTATTCCTAAGTGTAAAACCTTCATGGAACTGAGATTGCCACATTCCACTCTTGCATAGCTTTGGTGAAGTGGCCATCCATTTCGCCCGAAAGCAAGATGAAGAGCGTTCATTCTTCTGTGGCTCGTTCCCAGTGAGAGAAAGTTTCACTGTGTCGCTTGTGCCTGTGGAAGTCTAACATTCACGGTAGCCCACAGATCACCCGAAGAGTGATCAGATGTAGTTCTGTTTCTTCCTTCTTTCCCCAGTTTATGCCATACCAATAGTCTGAAAATCATTTTAGTGTCTGGCAACAGAGAAGACTGATGTAGATTAGGGTTCTCAATTTCCTCCATCACCAGCTTGGCAACTATAGGCAAACAGAAGAGCCTTTTACAGGACTAAATGAAGAGTAAATCTATAAAAATTTAATTAACCTCTGCAGAGCTTATGGAATCCTAACTGAGTTTAATGACAGTTTTTGTAGGTTAGGAAATGCTTGGCATAGCTTTGACTCTTGTACAATAGTTTGAATTGGCCATATATACAAACCAAATTTGTAAAATAAAATTAATAGATGCTGTTATTAGGATTTAATGGAGTAAGAATTGCCACCTACATGTACAAGAAAAACCCATTTCTGCTATAAATACTGCTTTTGTTTATTTTCCTAAAATACAGATAACTAAAAAAAAAGAAGGAAAATCACCAAAAAAGGTGACGTGAATCAATGCATGGAAACAAAATAGTAACATACTTTATATTCTACCGACTGGGCTTAACATGGCTTGTGCTTTTTTAGTCACGCAGATGTCATTGTGAGTTATGTCAGTTCATGCTGAAAGAGTGGATGGAAAATCAGTTGGTCTGGACTGATCCATCCCCCTCCTCTGTTTCAAAAGGATTAATTAAAAAACTTTTATTCCAGAACTAAAGACCTATCAAAGCTACCTTTATTATTTATAGTTACTTCAGGTTGTCACACCTCCATCTCAAGGTCATTGACCAAGACTCCATTGAGCAAGGTAATGGGTACAAACCAGGGTGGAGGAGATATTTTGGCATTGAGAACTTAGCTCTGAGAATTGAAGGAGACAACTGAGTCCGAGGGAGGTGTGAGGAAGGAATGACACTGTGCTGGTCAACCTGGCGGTGTAGGCAGCATGGCTCTACTGAGCTGCTGGAAAGGAGTCAGGAGGCAACTCCTTGCTGTGGGGACAGACACAGATAGGCATAGATAGGCAAAGCCATCTCTTCCACGTGCACTTTGTCCCCTTCACCTAAGCTGTAAGTGAAATACTACTTCTGAGGCATTGGCACTTCTTTTTAATGAAGTGGAAAGAAGTTCTTGGACCTGCTTTTCTTCCTTTACAATTAAATCCTCGTCTGAGCATTTTTCTCCTTTTCTAGAAGACCACAGGAAGAATCCTGGCCTCCCACACACTGCTGACATAATAACTTAAAGTCATACAGCAAAGTCTCTTGCTTTAAAGAAGTCTCATGAAGAAATCAAAGAACCATAGGTTTAAAAGGGATCTCGACTGAGTGCTTAGTCTCTTGTCCTCTCTTGGTACCAGCCGAAGGCCTGGCTCTCTGCAAGGATTTCCATAGAATGACCATAGAACAGCAGTGGAAGAACCACAGGGGGAATCAGTCAGTCATTGCACATTCAGTGTTGTCATCCCAAGGGAAAAAAGCAAGGCATTTTTCCCTTAAAACATATTGTGCAATATAATTGTCCCTCCCCTCCTCGGGGGTCTGAGGGAGCAAAGTGTTTATACTTTTGAAGGTGGTGTGAGGGGACCAAACTGTGAACGAAAATCTGGCCCAGTGGCTCTCATGCAGTTTCTGGATCTGATACCCACCTTTCTCATCTCTCTGGATTCCTCTGTTTATCATTTTGCTTTTTTGCAGATGTTGTAGATTCTCTTCTTGATTTCTTTGGGTAGGATTGCAAGAGTAAAATAAGGATACACGAAAGCTGTCACTTTCCCCCATTTTCACCATTAAAAAGACTACACTTTTTGTCTTTTTAAATGAAGCCTGCTTTTTGACTAACATAGATTCATCATAAATTTTCTATTTGTTTAAAGAAAAAATAAGACATATTTGTTTTCCATTCATGAACTCGCTTGTTATCTTCAAGACTTAGGATATAGGCTAAGAATATCTAAAAGACTGTGTAAACTTCCAGAGTAAATATCGTGGCCAAAAAGTTCATTTCTTTGCCACACTATGACTTCCTTCAATATAGCAAAAGGTCAGACGTGCAGTAAATTCACTGAGGCCAGGACACTATCCTTATAAATTTACTATCTTCATGTCAAAATGCCAGGTACTTGCTCTTTGTTTCTATCTTTTCACCCCTCCATAAAAATATATCAATTTAGTAAAAGACACCCAGCCTTCACGCACCCTGATTAATAACATTCTAAAAACCAAAACCGACCCCACAAGCACATGCTTGTCTTGCTACAGAGACAGGAGAAGAACAAATGTGACAAATGGTATTATGTTGCTCAGTGTGGTATTGGAAAGTGCTCAGATGTTACGGACATGTCTCAGCATCTCTGTAAAAGACTCCAAAATGGAATAAAAGTGATCTCGGACTAGTTCAGAAATTTCAAGTCTACTTGTGAAATACAGATAACATTTTTTCCCCATTCTAACTTCAAAATCCTTATTTCAAGAGCTGCTGTTCACATCATGCAATGTTTCTCTTCTCTGTCTAATCAGAAATGCAAGATTTTCACTACTGAAATATCTTATGTCAGATCATCAGCTGGCAAAAATCATCCAGTCTCCATTACTTACCTATTACTACCTACCTATTACACCAGCTGAGGTTCTGACCACAGAGGTTTTCCTGCCAGTGGGCAGGAAACGAGCATCCATGTGAAGCAATAAGAGTAACCTGAAAGCTAGAGAGCCCTCTATGAACTATTAATGACTACCACAAAATTCTATATGTTCCTATTCACAGGAGCTTTTAACTTTTGGACAACTCTATAACACGGGGAAGAGGGAAACAGCACTGTCCACGCTTGCAGTACTGTGTTACTCGTGATTAGGGAATACAGATTAAATATGGCTCAGAGCTTTTAGTGACTCATTTTTCATTCCATATGTGCAGTCATGTGGTTTAGTTACCATTAGTCCAGTCTAGAAAGGATGAAGAGATAGGAGAAGCCTAAACTAATGTTTGAAAACCCTTTGATGTAAAATAAGCTAAAACTGTTTCTGTAATTGGAAGAAACATACATTATGTATCATAGTTTGGGATCTAGGGACTCATGCTGGACCTGATATGGAACCGGAGATCTTTGTTTTGCAATGCCAAAATTCCTCTACTTGCTCATGGAGCCTGTGCATTATAAGATACTTGTTTTTCAGCTAGCATAGAAACACTATTGTTCATTCTGCATCCAAGTGAGAGCACCCTAATCTCAGGCAAGAAAAATTCCACGTTTAAGCAAAATGGAGAAAAAGCCCCAGGAGCTCTACGTGGTTATGTTTAAAGTAATACAGAGGCTGCTTGAAGCCATTCAGAGATTTTCAAAGTTGGAAGGAACTCAGGGAGAGGAATAGACTAAAGGATACAGTGCAGGTGAGGAAGGCATAAAACCACAATTTATCACCTGCTTATGAACTTTATTGGATACATATCAGCACCAGGTGGATTTTTAAATGAGATGTGCATATATTCCTCAGCCTTTCCAGCAAAACATCATCAGCCTTCACAGTAGTTTAGCGCTGGATGCGAGTGCATTAGAATACAGGATACTGGCACTTCTCAGTATATCAAATATATATACTCACATTTTGCAGTAATGGTCATTACCATGGGCTATAGGACAAATAGGTTTCAATGGGTCTTTTAAAATTCCATTTTAAATACTGCCAGAAATGATGAATGTGCTATCTAGTTGCAGGGAGAGCTTGGGGAAGTAAAATGTACTATCCAAATGTGCATTTAGCTCAGAAAGGGCACTGAATACTCCTAACACTTGTGAGCAATACTATGAGATTATCTCAGTACAGGCTGTCAAGGACTTGTCAATTTATAATGTTTAATTATATATATCTTATGCTATAATTACACCTCATTAGTAGTTTTGGTTGTTCTATTGTCAAGGCATTTTAACGATACCCATTTCCAGATAAACTGTAACCAAATAAAAATTACCTATTAAGATTATTATCTTTGCTAGTAGAAAAATATTTAGCCCAAATTATTTTTTTTTTAAAATGGGTCGCTAATTATTTTTTTTTCTGCTTACTTTAACAGGGCTTTTTTTGCTGAGAGTAAACATATTTTCTACCCTGGCTCTTAGCCACCAAAAGGAAAAAGCTTGAGGGTAAAAGGAGAGAGAACCTTGGTCATCAATCTGTAGCCTACATGAGCATAAAGGCATAATAGTTATCTATCGCTTTGTTCTGCATTCCCCAGGTAGGAAAAATGGCCATTACTAAAAGCAAGGATTGCCATACCTGGTGATACATATCAAGTAAAACCCTGGCTGTCAGTTGGCTCTCATTACTAAGAACAGGATTCCTTTCTGAGCCAAATTTAATTTCATTTTCTGTATGTTGGAACTTTTCCCAATTTCATTTTGTTACTCAGAGCACCATTACTTGGGATTCATAGGTTGCCTTCTATTGCTTCTTAGTCACTTTTTATGCAGAAAGGCACTTTTACTATTAGATGCTTTATTTAGGAATTAAGTGTTGAGTCTTAATTCCACCTGTAAGTGATGGAGAGAGGCAGATACTTAGCTTGGATGCTTTGCCCTTTGGAGTCCCCATGGGCCATAAACTATGCTTTAGTACATAAGTTAAGAAGAGTAAATTTCTCTTTTCTAAGGGCTTATCAAAAATTCCTATTTAAGATCAGAGTCTTGCTAAGCTAAATATGGTATAAACACACAGGAAGAGATGAGCCGCGCTTACCCAATGAAGAAAGAGAGGCACAGAAATCTGGAATGGCTTTGCTAGTTTCTGACAAAACCTTTTGCTGCGATGTTAAGACTATCCTCTTTCTGCCCCCCTTGGCTTTTCTTTACACATCACTGTAGGGAAAACAAGAGTAGAGTTGATAAGCACACCCACTGACACCAAGAGGAGACTCCAAATCCTGCTCTGTGACCTCTAGAAACAAACTGTCTTAGTGGGAAAGTAAAATATAACTTCCATCCAAAACATAGGAAATTATTAATCAGCACTTTTTATTTATATTATAGTGGTCCTTTAGATGTATTAGGCCCTATGCAAAGACACAGAGACTCAGATCAGGTCCTCAGAGAGTGGAAGTTGTTATAGCTTTCAATGGTTCTTGGGTTTTTACTTCACAGGTATTACATTGGTTGACACCAGATGTAGACATGATCCTTCTAGCAGGTATTCTCATCAAGAAGTATCTCATATCTGTTCAAATGCTACTGAGGGCCTAAAATAGATGCACTGATGTCACATCTGGTCTTCAAGTGGAAGGATGGGGTGGAAACTTCAAGGCAACATGAATAAAAAGGGATTTGTCAGCATTGTGGTGGCTATCAGTGGGAACTCTGCCTGTCATCATAGTAACACAGACAAAAAAACCCTCACTATATGAGAGATTATCATGGGTTTCTCTAACCCAGTTTCTTACAGAGGAGTCATGAATGAAGAACTGGAAATGAAGAATTGTGGTGTTTTGGCTGCATCATTTAAGTTTATGGGGGGCTTTGCTGCATTATTTTTAAAGGTAGTAACATGCAGCTCCTCTA
Source organism: Phalacrocorax carbo (assembly GCF_963921805.1). NCBI lineage: Eukaryota > Metazoa > Chordata > Aves > Suliformes > Phalacrocoracidae > Phalacrocorax > Phalacrocorax carbo. The sequence continues at coordinate 4,314,213 of NC_087516.1, read as the reverse complement.
ATTGACTAGAACCTTCACACTGGTAAGATGATGACTGGAACCCAGCAGTGCTGAGTGACTGGGAGCCAGAATTTCAAGACCGTGATGGGGAGGAAGGAGAATTTGAAGTGAAGCCTCAGGTGTGGCCATTGTATGGCTCTTGTGGGGGGTTTAAATATATGGAATATAATTGGGAACTAGGCCATGGCAAGCATAAGGTGGGACAGAAGAAAAAGAAATAGTGCTTGAGGTTTATTTTAGTTGTATCCTCCCTGCTTGCTTATGTAGCAGAATTTTGGACATGAAGAAATAAGCTCAGTCTGTGGAGGTGTTGGGCAACCCAGAGAGGGATCTCCATTTCTGTACTAACTGGTCCCCATTGCACTACTCCCTTCGTTTGCACACTGTAAAAGCACAGTCAGATCTTCCTCAGGATAAATTCCTTTAATTTAGGCCCCAAAGTAATAGAAATTAAGATGCAGCTGTGATTTGCAGCCACACTGCGGCATGTGTATGTTCTTAGTTAGGTTGGGTCCCAACCTGTTCCCAAGGCCAGACAACATTTTCAGGAGCAGGGATGCGCTTCAGGCCATAAGTTCTTCTGGGAAGCCTGTACGCATTAGTGTGCACGCAGGCTCTCATCCATGTGCTCTGGATGCCCTTCAGCTCGCCAGCAACCAGTGATTAATGGAGCCTGAGGCATAAGGTGTCTCTTCTGAACCCACTTTACAACAGGGCAGCTCTTGTGTCTCAGGTCTTAGTGAGCCTTTGCTGTCCTCCCCTTTGCTTCTGTAGTACCAGGGGTCCAGAGCGAGAGCCTTATTTGCCAGGAGGCAAAAATATCACAGGATGTGATAGAGCAGGACAAACCCTCAGAAAGCTGGAGAGCAGCAGAGAACAGGAAGAAAAACTGGGGGCAGCATGGGCTTGCTTTGCCAACAAGCAGCCACTACTTATGATACAGTCTCCTATTAAATAATGATGACTCACTCTTCAGACAGTAATTTATTTATATGCCTTCTTTAATGTTTTGCAAATCACTGCTTTAAAAAATGCCCAGCTGGAAGACAGGAAAGCTTGGGAGACAGAGAATCAGCTTGATAGGGAATCAGATTAAATAAAAATGACATGGAATCTGACAGCGAGTGCACGTGGTTGGAAATAAAAAACATAACCAACCCCCAAGCAGACGTGCAACCTCATTGCTGGGACTGGTTGCTGTAGCTTGAGAGACCAAGTTTTTACTGTATCTAGTGAAACAAAAAATTTGAAAAAGATAGGAAGAGGAAAAGAGACATTGGCTTATATTTAGTGACAGCACTTCTTCCAGTCTGAAACACCGATGAGCTGCTATTTTTTCAGCCAGAAGGGACTACTTTGATGTCATAGCCTGAATTTTGATAAATGAGGCTATGCTTTGTGAGGACAGACCAGTGGAACCAGCAAAATACAGAAGAAACTCTTGATTTGTAATTAATGTTGCAGAAATGTGTATAGTTCACAGAGAGAAAATTAGCATATGGAGCACAGGGGAGCGGTCCATCAGTGCATGCAGCAGGTACGACAGTGTGGGTTTGGTATTTGGACTGGCAACGAGGTAGGGACAAGTGGATGAGACAAGGCTAAAACTCCTATTTGATTTCTAATTCTGCCACCAAGGATTTCCCAGGCCTGTGTGCCTTGATTCCCCTAAGAGTGTGTGGAGGGTAATGCCTTCCTTCGTAAAGTGTATTCAGCTTCATGGGTATAAACTGCTTATAAAGGGCCAAAGTGGGGATTTCCAAGGGGCTGACTGTTTCAAAGGCAGTGAGGCTGAGCATCAAGTGTACTATTTGGTGCTTTTGAAAATCTCCCCTAACTGTAATTAATATTAAAGCACTTCAGCTGATGCACTCAGTCACTGGCCCAGGTGGTTCCCTTCATGCCTATGACTTGCTGGAAGTTAGTCCGGTAACTGCAGCCTGGAACAGCTCAGCTCCTCTTGGCATTCTTCTTTGTGGTGATTATTAACTTTAATATACCCTGCTTTTATTGACACTCCTTCCATGTCCATCCACCTGCCTTTACCCATGCCTGGATGCACAACCCACAGTCTGAGCTACTCTCGCTATTCAGAGCTGATGCTTAAAACCCAGACAGGGATTTTATTGTTTGCTGGACAGCAAGAGCTCGGCCAGCTGCATTCACTCACTTTATAAGCTAAATTACAGTTGCTCCAACAACATGGCCAAAGAACAGGACTGTCTATTGTCCCTCTTTAAAAGGGGTCAGGTGCTTCATTGCAGATTTAAATGTAACCAAGGTCATGCCTGCATGGGTGGTGCAGACAGTCCCAGCCTCCTCTGCCCAAGCTCTTAGCTGGCTGGATATGAGCCAGCTCCTGTCAGGAAACCATAAAGCTCATAAGTCTTACACAGTTAGTCTTCTCCAGAAGTACTAATGCGCTAATGTGGTTATGCAGCTTCTGGGTGGGAGAGCAATGAGAGAAACTCGGGTCTCACTGCACGTTGATGTAGTAATGCTTTCTGCTCAGATGTTCACAAACTGATGCTTCGCTTAGTTTGTGCTTTCCAAAAAGCTACGAAGAAAGTCTGAACCCCTGTATTTTATCCTCCCTCCCAGCCACTGAGATTGGTTGTCTCCGTTCACGTTCTCTACACATAATTCTTTTAGGGGCATCCTGAGCTCATCTGAGATTCTGAGGTCCTTTGGTTGGAGGCCAAATGCATGTGGAAAGAATGACTCATGATCATCAGACATCTCTTAATTCCAGGATAAAATAGGAGCACCAAATGGCATATTTTCATGTTAAACTAGTATTTTCCATATTGTTTTAGTTACCAGGAGGGCACAGAAACAAAAGAGTTAAAAAATATTTTTTGATAAATCCAGAGGTGCAAAATCAACTGATACTCTGGATTTGTGCCACAGCCTGTTCTCAGATGACCCGCTGATCCACGGGTGAGTGGTTGTCCTAGATGGACATCTCACTGCCTATCTTCAGCCTTTGCAAAATATGTCACCTTGCCTTAGGAAGGCATGTGTTTTTTAAGGATGAAATGAATGCACTGCTGGAATTACCAATGCTTTCCATTGGCTATAGAAGGGGCCCAGGTACTTGGCTTTCACTAAACGCCTAACTTAAATACCCATGAAGTGATTTTGAGCAGGCATTAGCTACTGGACACAGACGTGACACGGGGTTCTGATGTGCCACTTGAATTCAGACTATTTCACCATTAACATTTATTTAAGCACTGTTGTTTGAAAAGATAAATAACCACAAAATTAGAAGGAAAATACATAGTAGCCAATGATCTTCTCACATCAGTTCTTTGCTCCTGTGACTCTAAGCTTGCTGTTATTTACGCTGAGATTTTACTGTGAACTTCAGCGATGGAGAAGCCTTCACTGCAGTAACTGCTGAGCAAAAGCTGCAGCTCCTGTTACACGTTGGGATAAGTCAGACCTCCACCAGGTCTGTGCTTTCTGCATGCAGTGATCTATCCCAGACCACAGCATAATTCGATTAACGCTGCATTTCTGTTTAGCGTGTCCACCAGCAATTCACATCAAACTCATTCCATCGGTTGGTTACAAAGTCCTCACCAATAAATCCTAGCCCAGTGGCTGCTTTAAAAAGTAGAAAACCATCTGGATTTGGGGCTCAGCTGTATGTTTGAGCCACCGCTTATGGAAGGCAGGGCAGTATGTGGAGGCACAGCACTGTAAGGGCGGGCTGCGTGCTCTGTAGCTGATAGATTCCCCCAGGAATAACATAGGTGACAGCGCCCTTGGGAACTGCAAGCATGGATAGAGACAGGGGGTGTGCATGGAGGGGGTGGGTCCTGCCGTCTGGATTTTGTACTAATACACAGATCCAAGACCCACTTGGGATCCAAGTAAATGTGACCTTTCAAGGTGCAGTTCAATTGCTCTGATTATGATTATTGCATCTGGTGCTGTTATCCTCAATTTGTCTGGTTTTCTGCTTGTTACTATCTTTTCATTTTTTCCCTGCTGTTCTTCTCTTTGGCTAGATGGCTGTCGAGAGCATTCAGTTCCACTTAGTTTTGATGTCAGTGAAATAATTTTTGACGTACAGAAAAAGCTAGTTTGGGGATTTTGTTCTCTGTCATTTTTCTGAGGTATGTGCATTTGCTTGTATACCGCTGTGTGGACTATACACAGGCTTTGCTCCTCAAGAGAGAGGGAAGAATGTTGTTTTGATCTCCAGACACTTTGCAATGTCATAATCTCTTTGTGCAACGCATTCAAAATTTAACATTAAGAAAAATTAGGATATGCGTAGGATGGACTATAACCACAGCAGTGAGTGCTTATAATTTTCCACCTTAAGTGTGACCTCCAATATGACTTAATTTTTATTTTCCTTTTCCTTTTCCTTTGCTCCAGAATTCATATCAGCACTACAGCACTGTTCAGTTCCTGCTTGCTGAGCTTGCTTTCATTTGGGCCTGGACCCAGGATCCTGAACTCAGTGGCATTACCCCTGTGTAAGAACACAGTGAAGAGGGAATTGCAGCCCTTCAGCCTTGGCTCTTTTTCCTATGCTCCCCTCCAGATGCTTTCTCAGAAAATGCACACTTGAGGACTCTGGTGGATATATGCTAATATGATCATGGTATATGTCTCAAAATTTTGGACAAAGTTTGATGTAGATTTGAAAAAAAAAAAGACTTTTTGATAAATTGGTTGGTCTCTGATGTCTTGCTGTTGGAATGAACTCTTAAAAAGGCAAAAATTAGAATGCAGGACCTCTTGCAGTGGAAAGTGGTGAAGAAAAGACCTGAGTTATAAAAGCACGGCATATGAGCACAGACTGCTCCTGTTGGGAAGGTATTCTTGACCTGATATCTATAACTAGTGCAACAATCAGTAGAAACTTACCTTCCCTCATCTCCCTCCGAGCAAATTAAAAGTATTATTGGGTTGACGGTTGGACTTGATGATCCTAGAGGTCTTTTCCAACCTTAATGATTCTATGATTCTATGATTATTTCCATCTACACCTATGCCTGAGCTGTTTTCTGGTTTTTGGTTTTTTTTTTTTTTTAACTTTGATAGATACTTTTTCCATTTGCTGTCCTTGTCTCTGTTTAATTGCAATCTAATAAACCCCAGAATGGCCAGGTAGATTCTTCTTTAATTTATCAAAATCCCATCGGGCCAACTTTAGGTCAGGTTGCTTATTTGCTTTCAGTGACTGCCTTAATCTCCAGCTTCCTCATTACCTACCTGGAGTCTTCTGTGTATAAAACTTGATTCTAAAAAGATGCAATTCCAGCCACAAGGATTATGCCACTTATATCCCCTGTTCTACCAGTTCAACCCTCATTTTGGTGAAGCCACCAAGGCAAAGGGTTCTGGAACCGAGTGTCGCACCGGAAGATCCTTTCTAAAGCGGCAGAATAGTGGCAAAAGCACAAAGGCAAAAGAAAAATTGCAGGGAGAGCGTGGGTAGCCATCCCACCCCAGAGTGGGAAGGAGTGAGCTCCTGACGGGACGCAGCTCTGCCTCAGCGCGGGCAGGACAAGGACGAAGGTGGCAAAACCCCCGCACATACAGCAGCCCCCCTCAGGGACCGCAAGCGACCAGGAGTGCGGCGAACGGGGTGGCATGCAGGGCATGGCATGGCAGTTCACCAGGGCAGGGTGCAGCCCCTTTCCTGGCTCTAATGAGTAACTCAGCTAGTGGTCAATGCCCCCCCTCCAGGAGAGGCCCCAGCCATGGTCTCCACTCACCTGAGAACCACTGCTAGAAGGAAACGTGGTGACTCAGATGGCCCCCGCCCCCCCCCCCCCCCATAAACACGCAGCTGTCCAGGTCTTGGGCTGCCTGAGCCTGGCACTCATATCAGAGGGCAGCAGACACAGCAGCTGTTTTCTGTATGACCAGATTATGGAGCGGTTCATCCTGAGCGCAGTCACCAGGCACGTGCAGGACAGCCAGGGGATCAGGCCCAGCCAGAGTGGCTTCATGAAAGGCAGGTCCTGCCTGACCAGCCTGATCTCCTTCTGTGACAGGGTGACCCGCCTGGTGGGTGAGGGAAAGGCTGTGGATGTGTCTGCCTGGACTTCAGCAAAGCCTTTGACACTGTCTCCCACAGCCCCCTCCTAGAGAAGCTGGCAGCTCGTGGCTTGGACGGGTGTACCCTTGGCTGGGTGAAAACTGGCTGGGTGGCCGAGCCTGGAGAGTTGTGGTGAATGGAGCTAAATCCAGTTGGCGGCTGGTCACAAGTGGGGCTCCCCAGGGCTCAGTGTTGGGGCCAGTCTTGTTTAATGTCTTTATCAATGACCTGGATGAGGGGATCGAGTGCACCCTCGGTAAATTTGCAGATGACACCAAGCTGGGCAGGAGTGTCGCTCTGCTGGAGGGCAGGAAGGCTCTGCAGAGGGACCTGGACAGGCTGGATCCATGGGCCGAGGCCAGTTGTGTGAGGTTTAACAAGGCCCAGTGCCGGGTCCTGCCCTTGGGTCACACCAACCCCAGGCAGCGCCCCAGGCCTGGGGCAGAGGGGCTGGGAAGTGCCCGGCGGAGAAGGCCCTGGGGGTGCTGGCTGACAGCCGGCTGGGCATGAGCCAGCAGTGCCCGGGTGGCCAAGGAGGCCACCAGCCCCCGGGCTTGTGTCAGCACTGGTGTGGCCAGCAGGAGCCGGGCAGGGATGGGGCCCCTGTGCTCGGCCCTGGGGAGGCCCCACCTCGAATGCTGGGCTCAGGTTTGGGCCCCTCGGGACAAGAAGGGCCTTGAGGGGCTGGAGCGTGTCCAGAGAAGGGCAGCGGGGCTGGGGCAGGGTCTGGAGCACAAGTGTGCTGGGGGGCGGCTGAGGGGGCAGGGGGGTTTAGCCTGGAGCAGAGGGGGCTGAGGGGAGCCCTTCTCGCTCTCTGCAGCTGCCTGAGAGGGGCTGGAGTGAGGGGGGGGTCGGTCTCTGCTCCCAAGTCACCAGTGACAGGGCGAGAGGGAACGGCCTCAGGCTGCGTCAGGGGAGGTTTAGGTTGGAGATGAGGGAAAATGCCTTCCCTGCCAGAGGGGTCAGGCCCTGGCACAGGCTGCCCAGAGAGGTGGGGGCGTCACCGTGCCTGGGGGGGTTCAAAAAAACATGTAGATGTGGTATTTCGGGATATGGTTTAGGAAGCATAGGGGTTTTGGGTAGATGGTTGGGTTTGAAAATCTTAGAGTCCTTTTCCAACCTTTGATTCTATGATTCTATGATCTCAAGCACAGTGACACCATCAGCAACTTAGAAAAGACCTTTTTTCCTGATGTTTTTGAATTCTCAGTTATCATTTACCCAGAAAGGACAGAAAACACCATGGAAAAATGGGAAAGAAACTAATTTCCAAGATTTTGCAAACCATCTTGCCTTGTTAAGAAAAACGTATAGCTTAGGTTAACTGGGAAATATCACACAAATCTCAGTGGGGTATGTTGTTTTGATAATCTGAAGCTATTTGCTATTGTGGGATCTGTCTCCTTTAGCCCACCAATGTTTTTGGAAAATGGTACATTAGTTGACACCCTATCAGGGGAAATTATTCTCTTGTCACTGTTTGGCTGCTCCCACACTGGCTCTTGCAGGCTAGCTGGTAGCATGCTCCAGCTCCTTGCATCCCCAGCATGTGCCAGATTGCACATCCCATTGTTTTGGTGGTGAGTCAGGTTCATTTGAACCTATTGCTGCTGAAGAATATGTCCATGCTTGTCACACGGACCTGAGCTCTCTCTCTAACATCAGATGAACTTAAAGAAAAAACCCATTTTATTCTAAAAAAAGAGTATTGTTTCTTCATTAGATTATTGGTTGCATACGTAGCATTTATAAGAATGTTAAAGAAGGAAGCACCAATGAAGTGCAGTTTCAGGTCATGCTTTCTTAGCTGCCCTAATACATCAGAAATTTGAAGCCTGGCTGTCTGCTTCCCCCTAGTCCCAATCTTCTTTAGTCATGAGTCAAGGTAGAATCTCTCTTTCTCTCTTGCATCTCATTTTAATTTCCTTCTTCTACCCAACAAGAATGTAATATTAGTTTAATATCTTTATTGATCAGTGGTTCCCAGAACTGCACAGAATGCGCAGCTCCAGATGAGAAAAGGCTTGTTCTGGAAAGGGCAGTTAATATTCTTTGTACCTATTTGAAATATTCAACCTGATACCCTTAGATTCACGTTGGTCTTTTCCATGGCCATACTATGTTGGTGGCTCACAGCCATGCTCTGAGTGCCTAACATACCAATATAAAATAATGTTATATTTTCCTATCAGCTGTTTGCACTGTAAAGCTTGAAGCTTTACTAGATACATTCTTCCTAGTCTCCAAGTGTGTGTCCTTATAACTTCAAAGTATTAAATCTCATCCCATTTCTGTTATTTCGGTTCCCATTCAATTATTTCAGTAGATTGCACTCCTCTGTCAGTGATGTCTCCCAGTTTTTGTCATCAGTTTAATTGGCATACTCCTAATTTTGCCAAGTTTATTAGTGAAAGCGTTAAACAAGATCATTGCCAGCGCCCAATACTTGAAAGTCTCCTCAGAAAGCCTCTTTTCTTCTCCTTCAGCCCAATCCACTGACATCCTCTAATTGTCCCTCATCCTTGTACTTACCTTAGAGCTACTATTCTTCCCTTGTTCTTCCACTGATCTAAACACTTTCTTTGGAACATCTTACTAAAAAATTTCACTTGCATTTAAATGGGCTAATCTAGCATCTAAATCAGGAGTTTCCAGAGGATGAATGTATGTGACAAGAAAGAACTCTTTTCCATATCAGTGACAAAGGAGAAAATACTTTTCCCTTTAAGGTATCAAGGTTTGTAACTAATGACATATGCCATGCAGTGCTCTATCCCCTTGGAAAGGCGACATGCTTTGAGTACAAGGTTGGACTACATAAATCCCAGAGGTTCTCTTCAAAAGGAACTGTTTCCTTGATAAAAAATCAGCTTTGAGTGGAGACTCATGATGGTCCTTCCACCTGAATTTTCCTATGATCCTCCACACCCACATCTTACTTTACCTAATCTGTCCAAAAATGATATCCCTAAGCTCCAGGTTACCCACACCCTTGATAGAAAGACATTTCTCCAAAGGCAAAGCTTACCCTCTATATGTTCTTAGCCGAAATGAATCATCTATCACTATTCACTAACTTCATAGAGGAAGCTTATAAGAGCCCAGCTTAGATTAGATGTGACTGTGACTTTACACGGCTAAGGTTGGTCAAATGGATGCTGCCTCAGCGTAGTCCACTGTCTGACATATTTCACAAGTTGCTAAGTTAAACACGATGCAAAAGTCTGAGTTCATATTACAATTACCTCCCTGTAAACCTTCACTAGGGTGCTCCGACTGACTCTTTTTGGATGGATATGGTTTTTTACTTCCAAAACTGAGAATGTAGACGAAGAGAAAGGTCTCTGAATATCTTCTGTTGTTTTTTTTTTTTTTGTGGGGGGTTGTTTGGTGCTTTGTTTTTTCTTTTTTTTCCCCAATATCATTTGATATGAGAAACTCCTCTTTCACCTCTCCATCTAGAATTGCTATGAAAAACCTTTAGTCATGTACATATTCAGAGACCATAAAATAAAGCTGCCTGAATTGTTAGGAGCAAACCTCACGTCCCTCACATACACACAAAACAAACGACCCTGTGCGTATAATGTACCACAGTGACTGCACGCTCTCCCAGCCTATAAATAGTGACTGTGGAGGGAAAACGTGCTAAAATATCACCTAGGGACAGAGGGTTACTGAGATTGTGATGCAATGCCTGGAGCTAAAGGCTGAAATTTCTTCATGTAACGCTGAGGCAGCTTTTTTCTATCCTGAGGGCAATATTTCACTCTGCAGTTCCTCAAAACAAAAGGCTAAAGAAATATTACAAAGATTTTGTAATTCACGATTTTTTTACCACACAGACATGCATAGCCCACATGGTTTTATTCCATTTCCTTTTAAACACCAGCTATTAATGAATAATGTGCAGATTGAATGTGTTTCATATATGCAATGAAAATAATTAGAACAAAAAGCTCAGGCTGTAAAGTCAAATAAGTAAAACTCAGGAAATGCCACAGTTAAGGTTGTTCATGCAACTTGACCTTGACTCTCTTGTGGCTCTGCCCTGGGTTGCAGTTATTGCATGTTATTTTCCAAGGCACATGTTGCAATTACGCTATTTCAATCTGCTTCTTTGTGCCCCCACTAAAAAGTATCACATTTCCAAAAAGCTCCTACTCCACAGTCTGCTTATTTTCACTCGGAGTCTTCAAGCCTTCTGTCTCTCTTGTCCTCAACTTCTGCCCTTCCTGAAAAATAATGTAAACCAAAATAAATTAATAAACCAACTCATGAAAGAAGGGCTAAAGTATGCCTCACAAATATTTTTACTGTGACATTAGGAGAGCCAGGGGTATTGCTTGCTTTAGCATTATTTCAGCCCTTATGTGAGAAAGCTCTGTTAAAAATTAAGTGGAAGGTGGCAGTAGAAATCCTTCCACAGGTCCCCTTGAAAAGAGCAGTGTTTCCCAGTGGATTTACTCTGGGGGCTGGCACTGCTTTGAGGTGTTCAGAGCTCCAATAATGAGTCCTGTTTTTACAGTCTATGGAAAAGTAACTCCCAATGTTACAAAGGGTGTTTGCCGTCGTTGAGATAGGAAGGAAACAAGGCGCTGAATCACAGCTCAGCACCTTAATTGCAGGGCCATTTGACCAGTTTTCCCGTACTCTTTTCCTTCTTAATTCCTACATCAAACACTAGGATTACCTGAGGGACGTGCATGGTACAACTGCCCTGACAACACCTCTTACACTGCTCGTAGGATGGTTTATGAATCTCTTGTGAAACTGCCTCTCATAGATTTTTGAAAAGTACATTTCTCTCTATTAGTTTTCTTTCTTAGCCCTGTAAACACATATGGAGTGAATTAATTTTACGCAGTTATCATCTGTCAGTTATTACTTTATGCATCATGAGGTTTATTTGGAAAAAATTTGGAAAATTAGGGTGCTGCTCCTTCAAGCATTAAGCAGATGTTCAATGCCAGCAGTGAAAGCAGCCCCCCTGAAATCAATGAAATTATTTGTACGTGGGAGGCTAAACAAACCTGCCTCCATTTGCAGGAACAGGGACCTCTTAGTTAAAAATAATGCATGTATTGGGTAAATGTCCAAGATTTCCAGTTAAGGCAGCTGTTCCAGAACTAGTTATAGAGCTACAGCTTGCTCTGGTTTTTTTTATTCCCCCCCACTGACCTCCTTATTAAATGTGTACTGGAAGAAGGGCAGCAGATAGACCTAGACATGGAAATAGCAATGTTTTATTGTATTTGTCTGTGGATGTTCAGATATTGCCAGCATATGGTGGCTCCCCCTCCACGGCCAACCTTCTCCTCCCCCAGTCTAGTTAAAATTGGCTGAGAAGAGAGCTATGAATCTTTCTTTTTTTTTTTTTTTTTTTTTTTGTTGGCATCACATATTAGAAGGTGACAGCCCTATTATATCATAGAAATGAACCTTTGCCTGATGCCTGAGTCATATTACATTTCTCCAGGCAGAGAAACCTGTTATTATTCTTACACCTTTGATCACATGTGGCCACATCGTATAGCACATTGTTGATCTACTATGTTTAGGAATTTGTGCTGCATGTACTTAATTTATGTAATTTTAGAGCTATTTTCATTCTGAGTTCCTTAGAATGGACTGTAGTCCCATTTCAACTGTTCATATTAATGCCTACCAGTAATTTTTGGATACCTGAAACATATAAATTTTGCCTTTTTTAAAAAAAAATAATTATTTAAATAACAAAAGAAAGAAAATATATGCTTTTTAAAAAAAATAAAATATTTGGTTCTCTATTCTTTTCAATGACAGTTAATATAGCCTTTATTTTCTTTCTGATAGGAAATAGGGGTAGAAATGGGGCAGACTCCAAATTTTGTCCCATGCCAAGAATCAGACCATATCATTTAAATGCTTTGTGCTTCAGTTTACTCATTTGCAAAGTAGAAATACTAATGATATTAGGTTTGGAGACACAGCCCTTATTAACGTGATGCCGAAATATCTATTAATAAAGGAGGGGAGAGTTGCTTAACCCCAACTCTGACCAAATAGCCTGAGGGCAGTGGTGAGGAGAGCGGGTAGCCTTCCCTCCCCAGGCTAGGAAGGGCACAACACACAGAGCAAAGTTCGCTCCTACTCTACCAGTTTTGCACTTCAGTTTACCCAAAGCGTTTCTGATGTCCTTGATCAGTGCAGGCGAAGTCCCTCCGGGAACCCCTTCTCCTCCCCTCATGCCGTGACATGCCTGAAGTCTCTGACAGTAGGATTTTTTTCTAGCCTAATAGTCCTCATTGAAATCACCCCTTGACTTACAGCAGTGAGAAGAGCTTTGCAAATCCCCCTGCCTTTGTACCATGGAGCCAGACAGCACACGCTTCCTTAAACCTTTGTATTTATAACGAGGACAGGAAAAGCTGTGGGCACACACCCACACAAATCACAGAACCTGAGATCTTCACATCTCTCTGTAAGCTTCAGCTCTTTCAGCAACAAGCTGCACATTCTAATTTTTCCTGAACAGCAGGTTTCTGGCCCTGAACTGCAATTGCAGATGTAGAAACAACTGCAATAACAACAACAAAACAACAAAACTAAAAAAAAAAAAAAAAGGAAAAGAAAGACCATTGTCTTTTTCATGCAGGCTTAGAGACCTCTACCCAAGCTAAAAAATTAGAGCATAAGTGAGTCCTCTTAAATTGCCACAATTTTCCTCAGGTATTCACTTGCATGAGACTGCAGTAAAAACTCGTGGTATAATTTGACTGTTTAGGTTAACTTTTATTTAATGCCTTTAAAATGAAGGAGGTAGGAAAATAAGGATTTTGGAAAGGAAGGAGTAAGAAAACAATGGAAAAAAACTGATTAATAGTGTTGTGAATAAATAGCTCCCTTCAGGGGACAACAAACTGGGTTGATGTACTGTGCACACCAGAAGCTGAAAAGATTTTTAGAGCTAGGGAATTAATTTTCTAGAGTAATTTTTATTTCCTTCCTCTCTCCCACCCCAGGCTGGGAAAACAAGCTAGTTCAGGGGGCTGGAAACTGAGGTGCTTCCTGCTGAAGTAATTCATGCAGTAATATCTGTTAGATTTTTCATATGGAGAAAAAAAAACATTGCCTCAAATGCCAAGCACACCTCTGCATATTTACATTTATCTTAATCTGTTTCTTCACAGTTAGTCTGCCAAAAATCAGGGGCCTGATTCTGTGCAACGTACAAACCAAGAAAAATAAGGTACACTTATGCAAAGCATTTCAGATCAGGTGGCAAGGACTAAACAGGTATGTTTGTGGACATCACGTCAGCAGGTGATGCTACTTTGGAGACATCTGAACTCCTTCACTGGAGGTGTCAGCGTACAGGCTTGCACAGAATCAGGCCCAGATGGCTGAATTAAAATGTTCAGGATAGGATAGCACTTTTAGTTTCTTTGGATTCTTGGCCTTGTCTCATTTCTTCCTTGACATATTGTCATCGGCTTTTATTGTGGGATTCAGGCAATATTGGACCAGACTTCTTCCTTCTCTGCAATGACAAAACTCATGGCAGTGAAAATGAAATATTTTCCTGTTTACACTTTATTTTTCTTTCCTTTTTTTTTTTTTTAATTTCCCTCTAAGTGTTGAAGAGGGAAGCTTTGAAATGAAACGAACTTCCTTCAAGCCAGGACACTGTAGAAACTGATATACATCCTTAAGCAGATTAATGAACCACTGGATCAGATTTTAAGCTTACCCTATTAGATGCTGACCTTTCCACCTTGCAGTCTCATCCCAGACATGCCTCCTGCAACCAGCTCGTCCTCCTTGTACCTAAAGATTTTTATTCAAGCCATTACCCATTAAAGATGAAAATGAAAAGGGAAAATCAAAGTGAGATGGAAATGAAAGATTTATTCTTGTGAAGTGGCCTAATGTGATTAGGTTTATTGTAAAGAAGAGCTGGCAAAGTTGCAGTTTTGATCTTTCTCTTGCTTGGGAACTGTAGCCGTGTTGTACAGTGTGCTTTAAGATCTCGGTGCTCTGGGCAAGGGGACCAGCCCTTTGAAGTGCTTGAGTTTTTTTCTCTCCCTCTCCTTTTTTTTTCTTGGGTGGACAGGAAAACTAAATAATGTATTTAAACAGCCTAGGTTTTTTTCACAGTCTATAGCTGATCTCTGGGTAGGGATAGTCCTCATGGTTTTGTTGTGACCACCAGCATCAGGTCTGTTGGCTTTGCACTGGATATAGTAATAACAGTCAAGTCCCAAAGTGCTTTATAGAGGTGAAAGGACAAGCCCCATTTCACAAATGGGCTATCTGAGGTATAGGGAGGTTAAGAGACCTCTTCATTTACTGCAGCAAGTCAGTAAGAGACCTAGGAATATTCACCACTTCTCCAGGCTCCCACCCACTTATTTTGGAAATGAAGTACAAAAATAGAAAGTACACAAAGAAAACAATAGAATGATAAAATAGCCCTGCCACCACCTCTTCCTCCATCGCCAATTTGTTAAGCAAAGTACATGCTTTCTTTAGGAGCTGGAGCAACTTGCACTGGTCCGACGCTGTGCAGTATGACATTTTTTCGCATTGTTCCCTGGAACGCTGTTCCTCACCAGCATTGCTGAACTTTTGTCTCTTTTCCCTCAGTGTAATCACAACGGTTGTTGCTTTAAACTGGGTTTGAAGAGCTAAAGCCTGTGCTTTGCCAGGAGTTCTGTGCATACAGCATTTACTTGAAGTCAGTGAAATTCTTACGAAGTTAGTTGGTAAGTTGAGCTTGTTATCTACTAATTAGTCAAGACTTCAGTTATTAATCAAGAAATCTGCCTTTATCGAGGTCAGTGCAGGATAAAGCCACAGCATCACGTCCTTCTGTTCATGTACCCTGTGTGGGAAAGGGCATGAGGGACAGAGACAGCTCCTCTGACTTGAGGCATTTACTAGGCAGATAGTTTACCTCTGAGCTAGCTGTTGAGCATCCCTTTACAGTCACCAGAGAGAAGGAAATGCTCTTACAGCATACAATTTATCTCACCACAAGTAGATTCCTAAAATATGTACCGTAATGGTCTGTACTGTGAAGTCCTGTGAGAGCGATTTAAGTGACCAACACAGATGTGGACACCTAAAGTAAAAATTTAGAAGGAAAGTGAATCCCAATGAAAATTCCTTTATCTACACAAACTTTTTTTCCTAACTTCATTTCTTGACTTGTTATAAAGATCTTCTTTTGCCTGAGTTAATGTAAATTTTAGAGATGTCTATAGGTTCGGATGGAGAAATAATTACAAGAAAACAAAGGCTGAGGAGAGGAAATGTATGTGTTGAGAAGGTAGTGGATGAAATTTCCCAGGGATTTATAAGCTCTGGAGACTAGTATGATCTGCAAGAGCTGGTAAATTCAGGAACCATTAGGACTATGGTAAAATTAAAAAATTACTTAGATGGAGAAAATAAGCGTGTTCAGGGAGGTAGCTCACAGGAGACCACAGCACTGAGGGGACATGGAGTTTCTCAGTGGAAGGTGCTGGAAAGCTGGTGAGAAATGTTGCAAAATAGTGAATAGATCAGATGGGTAATCCATGGATGGTGTGATATGATGTACCTGTGCCCTTGACCTCTACAAGGCAGAATACCAGAGGCTATGAGACAATGGACCTTACCTTTAACTCAAATTACATTTTGATGCAAAATGTCCCAAGCATTGCGTGAACTGTTGGCAAGGAAATCAATACGGCAACATTACACAGGAGACTTGATGAATGCAAACTCTTATTGTTACTCTCAAGGAAAAAATGACCCATGCAACTCAGTCATTACTAATTATTAGCATGACAGTTATCTCCTAGAGATCCTACACAGTGTTCACAGGGGCAGGCCCTGGTCATATTGACAGTAAGAAAGCCTGTACCTTGAAGAACTTATTCAGCCATATACTAGAATGAGAAATGGGTGCAGGAATCACTTGTCCAACACAAGACTAGAAGCCGTCCTTGCACACAAGTAGTTTAGTGGCATTTCTGTGTTTATTACTGTAAATAAGGTCCCTCTGTTGAAGATAAGAGCTTGGTGGTACATGCTTCCTTCTGTACGTTTTATTTTGCTAACATGGTTTTCTGCTTGAGTCTGACAAAGAGCAAAACATCAAAGTCATAGTTTTATGAAGACAAAGTTTCATGCAGAGTTTCTGCACTGGGATACAAGGTAAATACACCTTACAGACCCCCGCTGCACATTAAAAGTTAAAAAGAAGCCTGTAACAGTATATCTCATTGGTGTCCACAGCTCTCTGTTACCACCATCAATGTCCCTGTTTTACAGGATTTATAAATCAGCTTTGAAAATTTTCTCCAGGCTATATTTTGGCATAGAAGGTCACAGCCACGTTTTGGTTTCGCTAAAACTCAATAAAAATGGTTTGATGTTTTAAATTACACTGAAGCAAGAGAGGAAAAATTCTATTTCTGTGGCTTTCAGCATGTCCTCCCCCACAGTCCCATCCAATTTGAATTAAAATGCATCTGAATAACTCTGTTGTGGTACCACTTTCTTTTCTGTGGTGTTGCCATCCAGTCTTTCTGTGGGCAAGACAGCCCCTTTCTAATCTCCAGAATGTGCAGCTCAGCTGCTGAACACGGTTGGAAAACATTTCTGTTTCAGAAGTGGTTTTCCGCTTTAAAAATATTGTAAAATCTATGGCAACCTAATACCATCTGGGCCCAACTGAAAGCCCATCTAATTCTCTCCGCTGACCTCAGCGGACACTGGAAGAAGTAGTGTAAGAACCAAATGTTGCTCCTTTAGATAAGTTTTTATTTAAATTACGATATGGGTGGCTGGAAGAGGGAATGGCAGATGAAATTAAGCATTGCTAAATGCAAAGTAACCCAAGTGGAAAGAAGCAATTGCAAATATCCATTCTCAGTGAAAGGCTCTACATTAATTATTGCCACTCAGAGCAGGGATCTTGGAGACACTGCAGATCAGTGCAGCACTTGGAAGGTGCTTAGAGGCAGAAGGAACCTTACAGACTGTTGGGATGGGAATGGAGACCCAAACCACCACCACAAGTCTGTGGAAATCCACATGTGTAGTGTCTTCTGAGAATTATGTTATCTCAGAAGGGATATTTCCCCTCAGAATTAGGGGGAAAAAGCACACATAAAGATGGCAAAGATGGTCAGAGGTGTGTAATGGCATCTGCAATAAGGAAGAAACATATAAAATAGTCTCTTTAGCTTGGCAATGACTCGGATCACAGAATCACAGGATCACAGAATCACAAAATCACAGTATCACAGAATAGTAGTGGTTGGAAGGGACCTCTGGAGCTCATCTCGTCCAACCCCCTGCTTGAGCACTTGCTCTTGTTGAATTCCCTGAGGTTCCCCTGGGCCCAGCTCTCCAGCCTGCCCAGCTCTTGCTGGATGCCAGCACAGCCTCTGGTGCATCAGCCGCTCCTCCCAGCTTGGCATCATCAGCAAACTTGCTGAGGGGACGCTCTGTCCCTTCATCCAGGTCATTGATGAGTATGCTGAACAGGACTGGACCCAGCACAGACCCCTGGGGAACACAGCTAGTGACAGGCCTCCAGCCAGACTCTGCCCCATTGGTCACGACCCTCTGAGTTCTGTTGTTGAGCCAGTTCTTTGTCCACCTCACATCCGACTCATCCAACCCACACTTCCTTAGCTTGCCTGTGAGGATGCTATGGGAGGCAGTGGACATGATCAGAGATGTAGAAAACAATGAATGACATTGAAAAAGTGAGTAGAGAATCATTATTCTTCCTTTCTTGAACTACACAGAATAGGAGACACAGAATTCAATTACCAAGCAACCAGTTCAAAACAAAAAAGAGTGAACTACTTTTTCATATGGAGCAGAATTAAATTACCCAGGAAAGTTGTGGAAATTTGAATGAATGTGCTCAAAAACTGACTAGACTTTCTCAGTGAGAATATATCAGTTAGGAACTATTAGCTGCAGTGGCAAGTCCGTATACCACTGACTGCTGGAAGGATTTACCAGGGGGAAGATTTCACTATAAATGTCTTCTCAGTTATGCACTTTCCCTAAGGATCTGCCACTGGTCAGTATCAGAGATAAGGAATTAGCCTAGATGACTTTTGTATCTGGATCTATAAAGCTGGTTTTAAGTCCTTTTCTTATTTTATTTTTGGGTTTATAAATTCCAGCACTGGAAAAAAATATGTTTGATTAATTAAGATTTATAGCCTGTAGAAAGGGAAGTCTGTTCCAAAAAGCTTTAAAACACACATAAATCTACCAAGGAATGTTCAGCCTGGAGAGACTATAGAGATGGGGAGGGTCAATTGTGAGCAATAATTGTAATTGGATACATCCAGTTATTCATTCACTTGGTCCTCATGCTGTGTCTTTGCAGGCAGCTTCTACAACCACACTGAAATCTGCAGCCATCCTTGCCACTGGATGGTCAGGATAATGGTGGTGAACAGCTGGTCTATCCCCGGTACAAAGTGAAGCAATATATACATCTGTGTTGACTCTGGAAGCAGGACGGGGCCCAGGGTCACACATTTCATAACCAGTTATTGCTCTTGACAAACATAACCAGTTTATTTGTCAGGTATGACAAGGTACTCAGTTGGTTTTGCCAGCTCTTGAGATGTTATCATTCCTAATGCTACATCTCCAAAAGTCATGTCATTATGGGGGAGTCTCAGTTTGCACTTACGAAAAAGAAATGTAAGGATGAGACTCATCCCGCCTATTGCTGAACAGCTAGAAATGGGCTGCTCAGCCTAGGTTTCCTCAATAGTCAATGAAATCCTGAAGTCAGTGAGTCCTTACAGACTCTACCTTGTGGGGCTGCTGGAGGTGCTTTCTTTCTGTGCAGAGTAACTAAGCTAGATTTCAACTAGACCCCTAGCTTTCAGAAAGTTGGAGATAGCAGAGATAAAGCCTACTTTAAACTCTAGTTGCTTCCAAAAAAATGCTGCTAAAAAATTAGCCAGAAAGGGCAAAAATATGCTTGAAATCACCAAGTAAAACAGCAAGAGATGGAACTCATCATAGGTCTTTTTTCTTTTTTTAAAGGGTTGAAGCTGTTTAGCTTTGTCAGACATACATGACCAGGGCTGGGAAGGAATATCAGGGCAAAAAAATGTCCCTATAAAAGGAGAAGCTCAGAAGTGTTGTGAGTTCTGTGAGCATGATGGCTATCACTACACAGCTTATTACTGCTCAGTGAAGATTACATTAACTTTAGTCAACCCAAAGCTGAGAAGTTGACAGGTAAAGAGAATGAATTGTTTGCTGCAGTTTGCCTGGTTTTCACAATATGTTAACAAGAGATTCTTGTCCCATAGCAGAGGCTCCTCAAGAGTTTCTCTACTGGAGCAAAAGCCTTACTGAGACCAGGTTATGCATTATTTCTTGAGTCTCATCACATGATTTCCATCATGTTACTGGGATTTTTTAGAGCATCAAATTATGTAATGTAATGAAGTTTTTTGAAAAAATCTTTGCTTCTACCTAGAAAGGAGCTGATTTTCTCATAGTAACTGAAGAAAAGCCTGAAGAGACAACTCTGCAATAAGATGAATGCTCAGAAAATAAATAACAGTAACAGAGCAGTGGCAGAGGCTGCCCAGAGAGGCTGTGGGGTCCCTTCCCTGGAGACATTCACCCCCCGCCTGGCCGCGGCCCTGTGCCCCTGCTCTGGGGTTGCCTGCTCCAGCAGGGGTGGGACGGGATGAGCTCCAGAGGTCCCTTCCTACCCCCACCAGTCTGGGATTCTGTGAAAATGACTATCAAATTACCTGTTCCAGAAACTTCATGCAGTAGGGGCCAAGATTTGGGTCTGTAATACCTTTAGAAAGTGTTTATCTTCCTGAACATTCCTCATTTATCCTTTTAAAACCTTTTTTTAACAGTTAGGATATATAACAGCAATTTCTGAAGATTTAGATTAAGTGTGGAGTCAAATAAAGGAACATGAAAATCCCTGCTGTGATTCAGGAGGCCTGACTTTGTTACAATGGCCCTCTACAATCTATCATGCTTGAGAGGACCAGAGTAGATGTACTATATCAATTCAGTACTTTATTTGTGAGGAGTTATCACCTGCTTAACTTAATGCACTAAGAGTAGCCAGGTTCATAAATTTAATCTTCATACGTAGTAAATTTTCATTCTGAAGATTCTGCTTTTTCTTAAAATGAAGAATTGTCTTCAAGAATATTAATTTCTTGTTTGAATTATTGGGGGTGGTTTGGTTGGGTTTCGGGTTTTTTTCTCCCCCTTTGAGGAGAAATAGCCACCAAACCTCCTTTAAGATCCCCACTGAAAACATATTGTATTTTGAATCTGGTCACCATAATAAAAATCAGATCTGAGTTCAATCTAAAAACAAAAAAGAAGCTGTTTAACTCATCTGAAATGCTTTATTCTTCTGAAAAATTACATCTTATTTCAGGGACTTCTTGTTTTCTGATAAATACCCTGGAAGTATATATAAAACTCAGGAAACCTATTTTTCATCAGAAATTCTCATTAGTTGAAAATTGGTTTAGACCAGTTTTATGAGACATGTTCCTAAGGATGAACACTTGTACAAGCTTGTTGCCATGGTCTTGCTTTCTTATTTAAGAGCACAAACTCATGTTGGTTTTGAAAGAAAAAGAGACCTTCCACACATCAGCATTTCTAAACCTGTCTGTGAGAGTTTTAGGTAGACATTGTCAGGTATTACGCTGGTTGCATTTAGCCAGAGCACAGTGAAGAGATTTTACATGGTTGTGACAACACCAGTTTAAGTCTATTTGCTTTTCTACTAAATACTACTGGGCTTTTTTTGCCCCAAACCATAGCAAAGTCGAAGGAATGAATTGCTAGACATGAGCATTTTATGGCCTTTTGTTATTGCAGAGGAAAAAAACTATCTGGCTGCACTGTGTTTAATAGTTGCTGTGCACCCGACCAATAATTATTAAAAGATGCAGTCAAATACCAATCTGACCTGAAATGCTTCATTGCATTCTGTTACAGTACCTGCAGCTTGTGCTTTGTAAACCATATTCACAAGGATTTAAGTGCTGAGGCCAAGTAGTATTTGTGCGAGAGTGTTCCCCAAGGAAAACGGAGACGCTGCAGTAAGCGATGTTATCGGACCGTTAGCAGCACTATTGGCCATACCCGGTCAGGATAAACCACTCTCGCCATGCGGTGTAAAGGGTCGCACCTCAGAATTATTCTGCAAGTGGAGGGGATGACTAAGAGTACAACTGGGTGAATGAAGAGCGTGTCATACAACAGGGAACTAAAACAGCTTTAGTATCGCCCAAAGAGTTGTGTAGCGGTCTACTACTTCATAGTTAAACAGTGGGGTGTGGAAACAGCTATTTGAGCTGTAACACAGGTTAATGCCTGACACAGGGATTAACAGTTTTCATTCTTTATGTTATTGCTAGGTATCTAAAGGTTTTCCCAGTGGAGCCGTGAATCCTCTGAAGTTAATACACATCTATCGAGTCTGTGCTGGCCGAGAGGCCTCTAGAAGCTCTCTCTTGGGTACCCAGAGCCTGCAGATCATGGGCTGAAAATCGCCATTAATTACCCAGACCTGAATAAATTCAGGATGGAAATCAAAATGGAGTTTCTAATTGCTAGAAGGCTGTCGTTGTGTGTCAGAACCTTCCGAGAGAAGAAATGGCAACATGAACCCTAATTGGTTTCCAAATTTGACTGATTTATGAATGAGATGATTAAATCTCTAAGAATTTAATTTTAGGACTACTTTATAACTATTTTTTCTTGTGTGTGCCCTCGAAATCATCCTGGAAAAGAAAAATTGGTCAACATGCGAAGTCTTTCAAAATTTAGCTGGAATTTTTGAACATTTTGTTGTCCTAGAAATTATTTTTCAGGCTGCTGAGCATTTCCCTAGGGAAAATTTTAGATCAAACTAGAGCATGGTCACACATTTAGAGCTGCTTCATAGTTAAGATTGGGGATATATGGCAGCAAGCTGGAACTCCTATACCTCCATGCTGAACATATGGGCATAGGCAATAATTCTGATGATTCTGGAAAGCATCCGTCACCGCACGGATTCTGCACACTTGTACAGACCTACTGTGCATGAGCTGCCCAGTTTTTTCCATAGAGGTCTTCAGTATATTCAATACCATAGCTTCCATTTCTAGGTAGCATTTACTAGTTTTATACCCTGAGATATATGAATATAGGCCACAATAGGTCTGGCTTAAACTATAAACTACTTACTTGAAGAAAAGCAAGGTATTTTTGGAAGATTAAAAGAAACAGAACTAATGTTCATTGAGAAATCCCCACCTACTCAATGAGATAGAGTAGCTGAGCATGGTCTGATTTTAATATCATTTATATTCTGAGGTAAAAACAGTTTATCTCAAATAATCCTGAGTGAGATTTACCTAACACGTTTTATTGTACAAGTAAAGAGATTTGAACCTGGCATGGCCAGTTACCCTCCCTGGCCATGTCACAATTGTAGCTTCATTTAGATCCATTAAGGAAAAACGTAAATTTGTTCATGTAGATTTGCAATATGTTTCCAACATACTAATTATTGAAACAATTGTTGAAGGACAATTTAGTTAGACAAGCACATTTTTAACATATGTAATACATGCTTTCAAGGCCATCCTTCCGTGGACTTGAGCCGTACTGCATTTTTAAATTCAGTCAGCCTGGGTTGAGGCTTTTTGCCTGAATCCTTACTCTGTTGAAGGCAATGGCAAAAGTCCACTCACTTCAAGGGTAAGAAGATCTGGCACTAGCAAAGAAACTTGCCTAAAGTGCCTTTGCTGCAAATCTCCTGCCTGGGATGCGATCCCTGTTCTGCAGGCAGGTTGGGTTGCCTCTCAAGGATCCGTCTGCTTAGGTACAATGCACAAACTTTATACTTAAGTGGCTAAATTGTTGATGATGACAGTTAAGCTAAGCTCCTGTTTACAGAGCTAACTTATCTTATTCTTTCACTGACTAAGCTGGAGTTGAGGGACACAGAAATGTCACACGAGGCCTGAGCACATTTGTTACCTTTGAGGCAGATTGGTGCAATGCAGTGCATTGACTCAGTGAAAGGGAGAAAGGGAGACTCATGTTTTTTAAATATCATATGTTCCTGTTTGGTCTCTAGGATATATTTCTGTTTCACCAGAGTCAAGTAATTCAGACAACTGTTTCTTCTTCCCTTCTTCCACCTGTCCTAAGCAGTAGGCAAAAAGTTTTTTTCATATTAAAGGGTCTTCCTTCATCCTCGTGGCATTAACACGAAGAGGAAGGTGGAACTTGCTTACTTGCAAAACATCCTATAAACTGGTGCTTAAAGCCTGGCTGTGGAAAGACACAGCTTTTTATTTCCTTGGACCAAGGTGGAAATTAAAGTTATGTTAGCTGTCTCCTGCGATATTGATCTAAACACTGCTGCTGTTCAAAGGCTGCTGATGTGCACTTTTTCATAGATGACCTTAGTGGTAAGTGTACTCAACCAGAGCCCCCTTGCAGCCAGCAACGCTTGCTTGATTCCCATGGACAGGAGCTGTGACTTTGTAGCCTGCTGGCTAGGATGTTAGGCAGGGGTAAGGAAAGCAGCTTTGTTTACTTTGATCTCCTTCTGCTTTTCCTTTCTCTTTCTTTAACCCAATAATTATCTAAGGTAAAGTATAAAACAGTTGTTGGAAAAATAGCGACTTAAGCAACTGAAATAGTTTCCTGCTCTTTAGGTCTAATTTACAATCATGCACAGTTTGTAGCTGCAGCCCTTGGAGACATGTCCTCAGCCATGCAAGAGACAGATTCAAACGCAGACAAAACACCTCCTGTTGATATTTCTTCTTGGCTCGTCATGTTAATGCCATGACTCTCAATCAGGATGTTAGCGCTCCCCCTGAGCTCGTGTAGCTGCACAGGTGCTTTGCTCTGTTCTGTGTTATTTAGTCCCTGAGATGGTTATCTAGCTTTAAACAGTAGTCAGTGATGATGGTTGCAGCGCCAAATTCCTCTTGTAATTCAGTGTCTGCTCTCTAATAGGGGAAGGTATTTTCTCATTCCCATGACATCTTGCGAGGCTGAAGGCATCTTGTAAGGAACTGGCCAGATTAGGTCAGGTTCCTTGGGGCCTTGCCCAGTTGAATTTTGAGTATCTTTGAGGAAATTACTCCACCTCTCTCAGCCCCTGTGCCAATGTTTGTCAGCCTTCATGGTGGGAAAGGTTTCCTTCTATCCAACTGGATAACAACTTGTGTCTGTTGCCTTTTGTCCTTACACTGTGCACTGTTGAGCCACATCTGGCTCTGTCTTACCTAAATCCTCCCACTATGCAGTTGTGGACATTAACATCTACCCTAAGACTTTCCTTCTGCAAACTGAGCAAACCCAATTCCCTCATTCTCTCCTTACTATAGCATATGATAGATGCTCACCAGACTATAGAAAGCCACATACATATATAAAAAGAGAGGGATTGCTGGAAGGGGTCTGAACAGGAAGACTTTTCCCTCCCTCTTTCTCCAGACCAGGACAATGATTTCTGTACTCTTTCTGACAGATCTGGTCTACCTTGTTCTAAAAAAGTATCCTGCAGTGGAGGTTTCACTGTATCCCTAAATGCTGGTGTCCTGTGATCACTCTTGGTCTCAGCCTCCTCTTCTTTCAGCTTAACAATTAAGTCAACAACTTGATCACTCTCGGTTCTCCTGTCTGGATTCCCTCCAGCTGGACCATGTTTTTCTTCAGCTATGGTGTCCGTAGCTGGACACAGCGTTCAGTGGAGCAGAAAGGCCTGTTTATGCCTCCCAGAGGGTGTTTGTCTCTGCAAGTGCCTTTCTCATTTCTAAGTCCTTCACTAATCCTGGGGTTCCAGCCAGCAGGCAAAGTGTTTGCTTACAAAAGGGAAGGATGCAAAAGTGTGGCAAATCTTTGCTTTGGATAAGAGAAAATGTGTATCTTAAGGTTTGAAGCTTTCAATTAATAGGGATGTCCAGGACAACTGCATAGAGGGGTCACTTAACCCAGTACGAATGAGAGCAGACTCCCCTATCCACTCAGTCACTGCAAACCTGGCTCCATCGCTGCCTTCTTTCTTCTGGTAGACACATGTATGTGCTATCCTCCCTTGATGTAAGGAGATTTAACATGCTGAGGTGTGAAATGCGAGGCTGCCTCTCAGACATGGGCTCATCACATCAGAAGATCATAAGGTTATATTTGTACTGATAACTTTAGGAGCCATTGGAGGATTTGGCTTGAAACTGTTCCTCACAGCTGGCCGACAGCAGCCTGACAGAGGTTTATAAATGTTTCTCTCTCCACCCTCAGCTCTTTTTTTACTTGATTACTTATTTGCCATTCACAGTAGTAAAGTTTCGTAATCATAAGTTTTGATTCAGTCAGAGCTCAGTCTTGCTAAAAAAAGCCCTATTGTTAGTCATAATTTTAAGAGTTAATGCCTAAATAGAGAGAGAAAAAAAGCAGATTAAAAGGAAAAAAAAAAGAGGAGTTTAGAGAAATATTACTAGTCTTTTGTGGGATTTTCCTTCAATTTTCCTGCAATATTTGAAATACAACCTCTTTGTGACAGACACTTATCTCTAGTGTGTATAGTAGGCTGCAGGCTCTAAGCTGAATCACATCTAATAGTTTCAATTTCTTTGTAGGATATGTGTGCTCAAAACTGATGTAATCAAAGACAGTTCATAGGAGGCGAACACTTGTTCACAGATAAAACTTCTTAACTTTATATGACCAAGATTTTCTGGGAGCTTCATGCTCGGCAATTATATTCACACATTTAAAGAAATGTCCTTGATTTCAAGAAAAATGACTGATACAGGGACTGTTTTTCTAGAAAAGCTCTACAACCCCCTCACTCACAAATCATCTATTTATGGGCAGTTAATAAGTTGACTACAATTGAATCCTTTGTTTGAAAATTGGGACTGTTTTTACTTGAACCTGAAATTTAAACCTGGTTTTGATAATACTGTCCATATCAGATACACACATCCAGATCAGCTGTTCATATCTTATGAAAGGACAGTTTCTTGTCAAGTGAAGAATTTAAATGTCCTATATCAGGAAAACTTATGAGTTTGTATAGCATTTTGGGAAGCTTGCCAAAGCTGTAATGCAAGTCTGGCCTTTTCAAAGCTCACTGAATTTTATTATTAACCTTGGAATAAAAAAATATAGGACCATTTGCAAATCTTCTTTTGATAATTACCATGCACAAGTGATAGAAAGCAAACAGCAACCTTCCCCTGGACACCTACTCCTCATTTGCACATGCTAATTACTTACATTTGCATACACATATGAAAACAGACCGCTTTCCCCATTAGTAGTGATCACATTCCTCATTAAGTTAAGTAAATACCCCCAAAATACAAACACAGTTGTAGCTAAATTTAACATTATTTTTCATAGACTAACAGCCAATGTATTCTTCTGTCTTTTTGGCTATCCTGGATGATAACATTAAAGCAAATAAAGTGATCACATGCTTTGATACTGCATGCTTTGTGTCAGCACTGGGGTGGCCAGCAGGAGCCGGGCAGGGATGGGGCCCCTGTGCTCGGCCCTGGGGAGGCCCCACCTTGAATGCTGGGCTCAGGTTTGGGCCCCTCGGGACAAGAAGGGCCTGGAGGGGCTGGAGCGTGTCCAGAGAAGGGCAGCGGGGCTGGGGCAGGGTCTGGAGCACAAGTGTGCTGGGGGGCGGCTGGGGGAGCTGGGGGGGTTTAGCCTGGAGAAGAGGGGGCTGAGGGGAGCCCTTCTCGCTCTCTGCAGCTGCCTGAGAGGGGCTGGAGTGAGGGGGGGGTCGGTCTCTGCTCCCAAGTCACCAGTGACGGGACGAGAGGGAACGGCCTCAGGCTGCGTCAGGGGAGGTTTAGAGGATATTAGGAAAATTTTCATCACCAAAAGGCTTGTCGTGCCCTGGCACAGGCTGCCCAGAGAGGTGGTTGAGTCACCATCCCTGGAGATATTTAAAAGATGTGTAGATGTGGTGCTTGGGGACATGGTTTAGTGGTGGGCTTGGCAGTGATAGGTTAGCGGTTGGACCTAATGACCTTAAGTTCTTTTCGAACCTAAATGATTCTATGAATTTATACTGGAAACAAATAAAACTCTGGCTGGGTCACCTCCTGACACTGTCTGGTTTTGGTCTGCAGTTGTCAGATGTTGGAAAGCTGAACAGCTGCTGGCACAGGCATGCAGTTAACATTTCCTCTATGTGAATTGTGACCACAGCTCTGTTCAGCCCCTGCATCACTTCTGAACCCACGTGGGCTCTGCAGACCCCTCTGTTCTAAATATCGAGAGAGTTTGGAGGGGAGGGTGAGAAGAAAGATACGTTTTTGCCTGGAAGTTAGGATGGGTATTGCATTACTATAGGTGCGAGTTTGTGAGTGGGGTTTTGGTGGGTCTGATTAAGGAAATTAGAGAATAGAGCTTAAAGAAAATGCTGTGCAGCCATCCAGACTGTTACTCAAATCTCTTGCTGATACAGAAATTCAGCTCAGGAGGTCATAGATGAATAGGTCATCATACCAGGATGAATATTTATCTTAAGCCCACATCCTACATTAGAATAGTAATACCTAAACTGCGTAGCATATACTCTGAAAATAGCTCAGGGCTGGTCTAGTCTGGATTTTCCAGAGACATGGGCTCTGCAGCAATCTCATTGCTCTCCTACCCTCACCTGAGCTAGCCAGGCAGCTGAGCTGAGTTTACATCTGCCCGGCATCACCAGAGCAATGCAAAGCAGTCACAGAATAGCAGCGTATCTGTCCTGTTCTGAGAGCGCATTGCTGCTTCCAGTCACGCCGCTGCAAGTAGAAGTGTTGACATAAAGATGGCGATTTGCTGAGACCCTTCAGTAGGTCATTAAGGAGCAGGAACACACTCATTTACCTCATGGCAAGAAGCTACCAGAGGGGAAGCTGAAAGATGCACCTCCAAAAATGGTGTTGTTTAAAGAATGCTTTAATAATCTACAAAAGATGGTGAGCAGGGAAGGAGGGGGACTTGCAGGTAACAACTACTGCAGTTTCCAAGGTAGGAGAAATCTAGGCAGAAGGAGCTTTCCAAGCTGGATAAACAGCAGAGGAAATACAGTGTTGAGAAACAAAAATAACAGACAATATCTTGAAATACTCACATGTTTATTTTATACGGCTGCCTTTGCAAATTCTATATTAACTGTTTCAGCTCTGGTAGAAGATCTGTGACTCATCATGAATAATTTAATGAAAATACTTGTTGTGGAGACAAGGTCAATTGAACAAAATTCTCCATAATGGAGAATAATAAAGAAAATGATACAAACCTGTATAATTCAAAATACCCTTTCACCTTGAATGCCATGTGCAGTTCCAGGCACCTAAACTCAAAAGCGGACACAGCTGAAATGGAAATGATTCTGTAATTTGTAGCAACGATTATTAAAAAGCAAGATCATTCTCCTTAGAGAGGGAAAAAAAAAATACCTAGACCATGATAAATGTGTATAAATAAATAAGCTGTGCAAATGAAGCAGCTGGATAACTCTGGTTAGTACTTTCTTAAAATGTTAGAACAAACAGTATTTCCTGGAATTGAAAGGCAAGAAGTTTTAAACCGGAAAGCAAAATATTTTCTGCAGTGAAATCATAATTAGCCTCGGGAATGTATTGCTATGTGATATGGTGGTGATCATAAAGTTGATAAGGTTAAAGAAGTTGTTTAGTAGAGCTAAGAAACCTGGGCTTACATCCTAAATCTCTCCTCTTCCCTTGTCTCGTTGCCACCTCTCCTACCTGCTGGCTTAAGGAAGTGGCCTGTGTCCTGGGCAGGACACACATACTGGTTAGTTAATAGGTATTTCCTCAAGGGATGAGATTAACACGTTAATAACACCTTCTCTTTTTCTTCTTTCTTTCTAAAAGGTAGGTGGATCTTGACAGCTTGGAGACTTCTCTGGTTGAAACTGAGCGAGATGTTCCAGAAAGAAACAGCTAGATAGGTTATCAGATTGAAAGAAATGAGGATAAAGGGTAGTGCTTGCCCCTAGAGGAATATAATTTGCTCTAGGCTGCCATTCAGTTTTCGTCCTGGAGTAGCTTCTAAGGAGACTGATCCCAGAATGCCACCAGGTCTGGGACACTGCAAAAGATTTTGCGAGTGTTTCCAGTAATAGCTGGGCATTGGAGTCCCACAGTGCTGCAGAATCAGCAGGGTGGGGAGCCAGGAATATGCCACCAATGAGGATGGCTCTTCTTTTGCCCCCTGCCTGGCTTCAAAGCCAGCTGGAGGGACACTATAAGAGCTGGAGAGCCATGCCTGACTGAATGCAGAGGAGGAGGATCAGTAGGTTTGCTGGGGGAAAGCCAGGGCTGAAGCCCAAATTTGACATATGAGAACTTGAAAAAGTTGCAGAGCAGCTAGATTAGGAAATTTTGCCAACGTATTTCTGTTTGTTGGAAAGATCATGTGTCAAGATAAGCTTGCTAACTCCTTCCTGCCCGTAAGAGATATATTCTCTAGTAAATGTGGACATTTGCTATGTATTCAGATAAGCTTTTATTTTCTCTGACCTTTTCTCTGAGAAATAAGGATATTTTGATCTGATACTCCTTTTTCAGCTTGCAATACTAAAAGAGCATGTGCTGTTTCAAGAGAGTGAAGAGTGCGTACTTTCAGTCCAACATCACTTACTTGGGATCAAAAAAAGTTATGGGCAAGAATAAAATGTCTGCAAGAGACATATTACTGTCTCTACACATCTTCTGTGAAAACGTGGAGCAGTTTGGAAAATGAAATATCTTCTGCCATCACACACAGGTCGAGATTCTTCAAAATCAGAAAGCGCAAAAAAAAGCAAACAAATTTTTCTGAGCTGTGGAGCATTTTGTGCTTTAGTTTTTATCTTCACCATACTATTACTTTCAGAGAGTAGTGTTGAAAGATTTAAGTCATACATTTTGACACAGAGCCTTCTACATCCTCTAGTTTGCACAGAAAATTTTTGCATTAGTGGTCCTTAAGCCTGCTGTGAAACAACCTTGGGAGCTGAGTCTGCAAGCCACGCTGTACCCTCTTGATCTGCCTTTACTGTAGGGACACAGTAATAGATTGAGCGCTGTGATAAGTTTTGAGAAGCAGGTATTGTGGGGCTCCGGTGAGAAAAGATTTCCATTGAAAAGTCCCATTTGTTACTATTGAAAAAAATCTGTTTGATGAATTTAAAGGTATCTGCACTCTCACTGAGTATCTGCACAATATCTGTAAGCTTACTGAGGCAGTCCTTTTGTGGGATTTACATGGAAAAAAACCCATAGAAATGAATGAGTTTTACTAAGAGGTCAGACATATTTGCAGCTTATTCAAGGGAGATTAAGTAGCAAGACTTTCAAGTGGGAGGTGTAGAAATGCATCCCTGAAATTCTCATTTTTCTGTCATTTTAGGAAACGTATGTGTGTGCCAAAGCATCTCGTTGTTCTTCTGATGTTTTTATCAGATCCATGCAAAATGCAGTTGGTTCCAGCCTTGAAATGCAAATTTGTCTTACACTGCTCTTGCTGCCAGTAGAAAGACTAAAAATACATATGTAATGATGTTCCTGGAACGCTTGCAAATGCCTTTAGATGATGATTCCAGGTTTTTTGCTGCTATCCAAAATAGTGTTAATTTCACAGGCTCATTTTGGCCAAAATGTATGGACTCGTATTTAAATTAAAAATTCCTCTGAGGATAAGATGGCTTAACTATTAGAAGAACTTTGCCAAGTAGGTAGGTCATGAAAATGGAGTCTGAAAAAAAGAAAAAAAGAAAGAATTAGGTTTTGCCAATTTATTATGCTTACATCTGGTTTCATGATTTTCTTGTTACTTTAAACGTTCTTTGCAGTATTAGAATCCCAAAACAGCCCACAAGCCTGGTAATTCAGGAAGGGTTATAATTGAAGAAGGTCTATTTAATTTTGTTGAACAGAGAAAAATGAGAAAAGTAACAAAAAAGTTAGAAAAAGAAGCATAACCACCACAGCTAAAGGCACTTGTTACAAAGGTTTCTGACTAATGCCAACAGAGATTTTGAAAGTGGGGACATTTTAAGGCTGGTGCCTAAAAATACGGCTTTAGGAAAGCATACAGAAGTGACTATTTCAAGCTTGGAGTCAGGAGAATTTTTCTGTTAAAACCATGTTTAAAAACTGGCCTGAGTAGAGGCAGAACTAGACTGATTTCAAGAGTCAAGATACCGTTTTTCAAGGAGACTCTATGTCCCTGTGTTTGTTTTGACGGGATCCAGGAGCGCTCAGACCTTCTGAAAAACAGGCAGTTTAAAGATTTTGATCACATAAGCCTAGAAGAGCAAGATGGGACACATCTGGGTTGGGCTTAATGTTTTATTTTTAAATACAGCTGTAATTGTGGAATTCATCTCACCCAACTTCAAATATACAATGTGGATGTTACTGTTGGACTTGGTTGTCCACTTTGCCTTCAGTCAATGGAGAGAAGAGGCATGAAAGAGAATGAATCATCTCATCCTTGAGTAGGTATCTAAGACTGGTCACATGAATCTTCCCCTACAAGGGCACATTTCTCGCCGTGCCTCTAAAAGGAGTGTAGGATGGGTGTCAACAGCACAGATGTCTGAAATTTGAAGAGATACATCTTGTCCTGGATGCTAAAATCCAAGTAGCAACCTGTGAACATTTTACTTCAATCTTTATTCTTCCTTTCACCACTTTTAATGTATGATATGGTGGTAATGCCCCTTTAATGATTTTTTTTTCCATGGTGTGCACAGGTGGAAGACATTTATGCTACTCAGTAAATTTAACTTCATACTTGCTGCAGTAAAGGAAGTGAAAGTGCACTTAAGAGTTATAAAAAATCTTGGCTCTCAAACCATAAAATTTCTGCAGCGTGGGTATTTCAGGTGTCTTATCGCTGAAGGTGCTTAAACTAGCCTAAATGGTCATTGACAAAAGGAAATCAGCATCAGTAGCGTAGTAAATCTAAGTGTTGTCTGGATAGCAGTGAGAGGTTAAATGTCATAAACAATGACATCAGGTAATGGTAGATAAAGGGTTGTGAGAGATACCACATACAAAACTCTGGAGAAAGAGGCTTTAAGGTAAAGCTAATAAAACAGATAATGTGGCTAACCTGGAGTCACTCAAGGTGAAATTCAATTCCCAGAAAATTGTTGGTCCTTTGATGAGAGCACACTTTACTATTGTAACTACAGTTCTAAAAATGCACGGCAGTAGCACTCAGACTTAAAACTAAATATAGTTTGATAATTAGTTGCAGAAAAGTACTTGAAATTATATACAGCGTCAACAAAGAAAAGTAATTGAAATGCTTAGCAAAATTACAGGTTTTTAATGAGAATCAACTCAGCTTCATTTGAAATGACTATAGAGACTGAAGGTCATTTCAGTCATTAGACAGTCATGATTTATTCCGTAGAAACTAATAGGCACACTCCAAACCTAAACAGAATGAAGGATTTGCAGTGTATTACAGTATTACATGTTGGCACTTAGGAAGAAGGCTTCTTGCGTGAAGGCAAATGACATTTTTTAGCTGTAGCATGGTAATTGTTTGAAGAACAAAAGAAAAAGCACAACAAAAAAGGAGCAGGTTGTTTCTGAAATAAAATGCACCAACAAAATAAGAAATGGAATTGAGTGAGAAAAATACATTTGCCAAGGACAAAATCAGACAAGAGGGAGAATTTATAGCCTTGTACTAATTTTGTAATCTCCGATCCTGAGCTGGATGGAAGAATGACAGAAAAGGACCTTATCTAATAGATATGACAGAATTGATGAGACTGAAGGATGATAATCATCTGAACTGCTACCAAAGATTCATATTCATAGAGTTCAATGTTAAACTTTCTCATAAAAGTGAAGTGTTTGCACTTAATGTATTTAGAAATTAGAACCAGGAAGAGCTTCTCCTTCCACCTCATCCTCTATGGCTTTTCGGCATAAACTAAGTGTCTTAAATATGCTGGGGAAATCAGATAAGTGCATGCTTAGCCTGTTTGCTCATTCTCTCACATTACCAAATCGAGAAAGTTGTAAATGTGTTTGTAAACAGTAACTTATGGGCTTATGAATTTGCTGTGCTTCAGAATTATGCAAGTCACGTAGTCTTGTACATTTTCTCCTGCAACGTTTTCAAACCAAACAAGATCAGGCAGGGTTTCTAAGGGAATGGGAGCCCAGCTTGCTGAAAAAACGTTAGGGTCGGTGTTTCAGTAGCTGGCAGTCTGCCCTTTAAAATAGTAGAGCAACAGGGAATGAATCAGCTTTGCCAGTATTTAATCCTCAGCCTTTTACTTAATTGTTTAAGTGTAATTTGGTCTGTTTTGCTTAAGCTTCTGAAAAGCTCAAGAATGCTGCTAGGGTGCCTGAACTGCAGCAGGGTTTGGGGGCTCTTTTGCCTTCACTCTCTGACCCTCTCTCTTTTGTTGTAAGGTCAGCCTAGCCAGCAGCAGCTCATCGTCAATATTTCCTAGCTTAATCTGTGTCCTTGTCCACCTGAAAGGTCCTAGTAGACCTAAAGTGGTATGGTCAAAACTGAATTTTTATTCTTTCCCCTACTAAACATCTATTTAGTGGCCATGGGGAACTTGTGTGTTCCTCTCTGTTGCTCTGCTGAGTAGGTTTGGCTTGACTCTGACTTGCCTCTGAGAGCCCCAGCACAGCCAGATCTAAGCTACATCGTTTTGGGGGATGCAACGTCTGCGGGGGAAATCTCTTGTTCAGGTCATTCTCACCTCACATGCTCATTTCTTCTTCTTATCCCTGACAACCTCTTCTTCATACATATATATCCTTTTAAAATAGAGGTGAAGTGACTGTTCCTGCAGTTTGTCATTTAAGGAATAAGGCACCTTGTCCCTTTTTTGCATTCCTTCAGTGGAAATCTCCTGCACCGTCTTCAGCACAAAGCACTCATGTACTTTCACAGACCTCCGCAGCCTTTCCCAACCCTGCTGATGGTCTCCTACATCGACTGAGGTGTTGCTACACAGGCACGGTCTACAGACTTCATGTCTGTTAAAAATATTAGCTTCTTCTTTTCTTCCTTTCTTCTCCTCATTCCCTTAACTAGAGAAGGGGGAGTAGACTAGAAGACCTCCTCAACTCCTTTCTAATCCTATTTTCTGTAATTATCTAGGTAAAACCTGCAATCTATTAATAGACCCAATTCACTACTCACCTTCACATTTTGCTTGAAAACCATCTGTGGTGCTGCCAATGAAGAAGGAGCCAACCTTGGCAATCATTAGGCAGATAGGTTAATGAGGCTGCTACTTTTCAGGCTGATCAGATTCTTCTGGTGGTTGTCTCTACGTCTCCTACCTTCTACAAAGTCTCATGCCTGAACTCTGTGTCATCACCTCGCTTTTGGTCAGATACTTGCACAGTACCCAGTGCAACAATGCTCTGGCTCATTTATGCTGCTAGGTAAAGATAAAAAAAGTAAAGATAACAGTTCTGAGTGGACACAGCTTGAAGCATCACACCAATTATAAGCAAAGGTAAAAGATTCTGTCATTTCCAGCACTGAGAAGTTCTCACTTACTGAACTGTAGCGTTTGTGGTTTACAGTGAGTCACTAAACCAATCAAAGGATGTGCGTGTATTGCATGAAGCAACGGAAATGACAGAGATTAACAACATTAATCTGGGACCTAAATTTCTCCATTAAATGCTGATATTCAAGACTGCAGAAAAAAGTATCTACTGCTGCTCTTAGGGGTGCCTGTGCTGTTTGGTAAGCCCATTTAACACTGAAATACTTACTGTATAGAAAGAAAACCCTGCTAGCAATGTCTGAATGCAAGAACTGGGCATTAACACATTACTTTTGAAAGGCAAAGACTTATAAATACAGCCACAAACAATACAGACACAAGTCTGGAGTCTGGGCCTTACACAGCCCTGGTTGGGTTGATTATTAGTGTTAATTCCCATCACCGTGTCTGTTATGGCACAGAGAACAACAGCTCAGGACTGAGCATGAGACGTGGGAGCAGAATTCCCATTCCTGCTCTCATTTGCATAAATATAAATGCTGAGATCAATTATACAATATCCAGACTCTTTGCTGGCTCATTTCTCTCCTAGCAAGGAATCACACTCTTCAGAAGTTCAGTTCTTCTGAAACTTCTTAGAAGCTGGGACAACACATTATGGAGATTGCACACCTTCGGCGTGTCTGAAACCACGAATAAAATGAATTCAGCCACCCAAGATGTGTGATTACTTCTGCATAGCCATATTGCTTGAGGCATCCTGCTGCCTTTATTGCAAACCAATCCTCACACTTATAAGGATATCACACATTTATTTTGCAATGTGAATGTGACTAAATATTTTTTTTCCTGATTTGGAAGCAAAAAAATACCAAGTAAGCGGCTGCTGTCATGGTTGTGAGCAAAGGTATGAAATGGAGGAGAAAAATGTTGGCTCCAGGTAAGGTGAAGGCTCAGACTGGTGTGACCTGTTTAGCCTTTGGCTGGTTAGAAGAGAGGAGTGCAGAGACTCTTGGCACAGCAATGAAACAGATGGGCAACTTTGCCCGAACAAGAACTTTTTCCTCTTGAAGAAAGAAATGCTGGAGAATCTGTGATGAAGGAGGTATAAATGGATATTCTAGGAAACCAATAAAATTTGGGCTGCAACTTTAGCTGGTGCAAACTGGAAGCTAATGGAGCAGTGAATCAGAGATTGGACCCATTGTGCTCTTCCTATCTCTCCTTTGAGCGAGTGTTTGAGAAAATGTGGTGTTGCCCCTGTCCAGGTCTGTGAATAGTAACGTACCTGCACGGTTATCAGATAGGTCGGTGGCAGAGGAGAGAAAATATATGTAGCACATGTGGCAAGACAAACTGGGACACTACATTATACTTTGCAAATGTATTCCTAGCCTTTAAAGCATTTGCTACTAAAAGAACCATTTAAGAA
Source organism: Phalacrocorax carbo (assembly GCF_963921805.1). Taxonomy (NCBI): domain Eukaryota; kingdom Metazoa; phylum Chordata; class Aves; order Suliformes; family Phalacrocoracidae; genus Phalacrocorax; species Phalacrocorax carbo. The sequence goes on along the minus strand of NC_087516.1, from coordinate 4,278,153 downwards.
GGTAACCCAGAGCCAGACTGTGGCTGCAGAACAGGGCGATAATCCCATGCCAAGGTTGCCCATTTGGGTTCAAAATCAGCCCTTGTGCAAGCTAGGGCAATGTTTCTGCACTCCTACGCTGCGTTTGCATCTGGCAGCCAGTTTTTGTGCTTTCACTGCATCCAGGGCACGCAGAAACATTACTCCCATGCCAGACGGTGTTTTATTGCTCATGGGCTGCTAAAGGATTATCGGTAATTCAGGTGATTTGCAGAGAATTCCAATAACAGTGTTTCAGTGAGCCCTGTGCATGAGATAACAATGAAAATGTATTTCAGGCTGGAAATATGCCTCCTATCTCTTACCCAGTCAAAAGCAATTCTATAACAGTGAGGTGCTATACTCTGGGATGGATTTTAATCTCCCCTACACCAGTGGAAATTAGAGAAAGTTCAGGTAGAATCAGTAGAGTTGCAGCAACATAAATCAATTCCTTTTTCAGCTGTGCATGTAGGGAGAGAGACTTTTTTCCAAATAAAGGAGGATTGAAAGGCAGAATTCTCTCTCCTTATATCTTCGTCCCTGTATATACTGATGAATTTCAGGTAGAATGAATAAAGACAGGGTGAAGCACAAAGGAGTACAAGAAGTAGTTGGTGACAACAACAGTTAATGCCAAGGAGGCTGCGAGAGGATTTAGTGGCTGTGGCACTAGTACGTGGAGGGAGATAAGGCAGAGTCAGTCAGCACAGAAGCAGCAGGAACAGAGTCAGCAAAAGACAAGAGGAATGAAAGAAGCAGCTCAGTGATTAGGAGAGTAAAAACCACTCAGAGGTATTTGTTCCCATCAGCACATGTGTTCAGCTGCCGTCGCAGTACAAGAGGAGTGCGCCTCGACAGCAGAATTGAGCCCTTTTAGCAGGAAGGATATTTGCTGTGATCTATATAGTCAGGCCTCCACCACTATCATTTCTGATGGCAGAGACAGTGCTAAAATTCACACTGCTGTATGCAACTGGGGCTACCCATTTTGTGTGGCATCCTTACCATGCTGGTGAATCAACAGAGGGAAGGTTTCACCCCACGACCCTGTGGTGGGCTGGTACGGGGGCTGGCGAGCTGAGAGGCTGGCATTGCAACTCTGTCATTTGGTTTCTACTACTAATATCATACATGAACTTTGTACTACAATTTACTCCTCTAGCCTTTGTCAGAAGGTTGTTTTTCATAAGGTTGGTGGCATTTTTCAAAGAGCAGACCAGCAATTTTTGCAGGACACTGCTGCCACGTCGTGAGCATGCATTTAGACACTATCCCCAGCCAAGCAACGGGGTGCTCAGGGTATTTCTGAACCAACATGAAGGGGAAAAAAAACTGGAAAAGAATTTCTGTGTGCTTTTGAACTACTTGGAGTGTTCCTTTGGCTAACAGATTCAAAGCATTGGAGACAACATGCACAAAACTGTGCTGAATAGGGATAAAAGAAACAGAGATTCAATGCTTTCACCCAACTGAGTGCATCCTGCTGCAGCTTTCTGACAGCGCTCTGGTGCTATCACATAGTGACCATATAAAAAAGGCCTCTAAAGCCCTAGCCCTGCCCACCAGCACATGCTTGTGGAGAGAACAAGCTGCCAGCCCCAAGCATGCGTTCAGCCCAGAGGATGGATAATTATCATTTCTCTATTGAGGCATCTGGAGGCCATGGTCATGATGCAAGACACCGCCAGATTTAGGCTGTTGCTCCACCCCAAAGAGTAAAACTTTGTTTTTTAATAACGCAAAAGAGGTGGACACTGGAAAATTATGGCTCTTATCTAGCAGAACACCTAACGTTTGAACATGAACAAAATGCAGAACATGCATTTTTGACACTTATGTTTTTCCTTAAATTTGAACATTTAGAGAGTACCATAAGAGAGGCACAGATCCATGTGTGCTCAGCTGTCCTTTGGACAAGGAACAATTTGAAAGGTTTCACCTTGCAAGACCAAATCCTCACCTCCTGTACCCAAATGAGAGGAGTCTTCTCCTCCATGACAAGTAAATGGAGGTTTTAAATGCACAATATCAAGAGTAACACTAAAAGAGATTAAAATGAGCGGACAATACCCCAGTTTAGCGGAGAGAGTGAAAACCAAGCTGCTTCTGCTATTTGTTCCTGCTTTTAACTTATGCCAACTGCCCCAAAATCTGTTCTGGCAGCTGGGTACCAGCAAGCTGAATCTGGAGAGTGCATTTCCAGCAACAGCCCTTGGTGATTAGCCACAGCGCTGGTCCTGGTCAGGGTGAAACCATTACTCTGGCCATGCAGATTTTTAGGATTGCATCCACAGTCCTCCTGTGATCACAGTGACCTTGGGGCTATTTTATACTGGCAACATGCTGCAAAGCAGCTACAGCACAGCTGAGGACAAGGCCCGCGGAATTGGTCAGAGCACTGATTTACATTTGGTATGAGCATCACCCAGCTCTGAGCAAAGCTGTGCCAGAACAGTGGTGAGAGCTGCTCTGCATTTAAATGAGAGCTTGAAAAACATTTTGAGCTGTTCAGATGGTAAAGACGTGCATCGACATCCTTAGTCCGTGTTTATAAAAGGCATGTATCTCTAAGTACCAGTGCACAGTGTTAAGTTCACCAATGGCATGCAAAAATTAAGACAATACAGTCTTGGCCACTGATCTGTGGAATCTATTACCAAAAAGAACGAAAAAAACACCCTAAGAAACCATTCAGCACAGATGACTTCAATGAGACTTGCCCCATCTCCTGCAGCAAGTTAATTTCCCACAGAAAATAGTTGACAGAGAATGGCAGTTGCAAGCCTTGTGTGTGAGAGAGACTACGCTCTGTATCTCAAAGCATATTTTTATGAGATTCTGGAATGGAGCTGGTCTGGGATAATTGTTGCTGCAGACACTGAGAGTCACTGAAAGGACCGGCAGGCATTTTTGACTAAACCCAATAAATTCTTAAAATGTAAGACTCAGTGTGAAAGGAAAAAAGAAAAAAAGAAAAAGAAAAGAAAAAAACCCACTAACCTCCCTCAACCCAAACCCCGCAGTTGTGAAGCAAAAGGAGCCCTCTGAAGACAGACAGTAAAGTCGACTCCCTGCAACTGAGAGTTCTTGCAATCAGAGAAGACACAAGCATGAATTTTTCTTTCCTCATGCACTGGAAAAAAGTCTTTGATATTCTGGGGGGAATTAAAAAAAAGAAAAAGAAATTGAAAGCAAGTGAACTGCACTAACAGCCTTCTCCCCTTCCCTGCCCCTTGGCAAAAGCGTTGGTATTCACTTACGCTGTTGCTGTGTAAAACTGGTCAGATATTCCCTGACAGAATGTTTTTCTGTTTGAAAAATGTTGTTTTGCTCAATATTAATTATTTTTTGTGGACGTTTCTTGTCTCCTTTCAGAAGCCTGATCTGTCTGATTTATTCATATTTCTTCGTGTCTGGCGTTTTACCTTATAGGTACCACCCACATCAATTGTTCAGTCTGTGAACGGGGCCCAGAAGCGGGTGATGCTCAGATGGGAGTGCCAATGCATGCGGAAGAAGATGTAGCCATCTTCTGAAAGCAACAGCAGAAATCAGTAATTCACTTGCCTCAGTTGCTTCTGGTAGTTTAATACTTAGCTAGAGAATTCAGGAGTAAGCTAAAACCTGAATAATTCACTTGCCTGGTGCACACTTCAGTCATCAGGTGTTTTTCCCTCCCTCTGAAAGGTATCAAAAAGAAGATATCCTGTCCTCGAAATCCTTTCTTTTTTTCTTTTTGTATAAACTACAGGGAGATTTTAAGCCTTTCCTCTACAGCCCTTACCAAATGAGCCACACATGCAATGTGGGGAGCGCAGCAGCTCTTTTCCGATGTGGGAACTGGTTGGAATAGCATACGGGAATTTTTCTTCTCTTTTTACTTATTCCTCCCATATAGTTACTTTTGAGGTCCCCTTTCAACCCCTGGCTGGGTTTGAGACACCCCAAGAGTGGGAATGCCTTACGCCATGGGATGCGAGCGGTTCCCCAGCATGGGTCTCCCCAGGGCTGATTTTGAGATCACACATTGAAATGATTAAAACTGACATCAGCCGCAAAACTGGCGGTGGCTGCCCATTAATAGTGATCGTTTTTCATCTCCATTAAAAAAAAAAATATATAAAGGATTTAGCATTTGATTTTTCATCTTTGGTCTGTGCAGTTAAGATGCTTTTATGCACCTGTCAGTAACATAATGTTGCCTCAAGAATGAGATTTCCTCTCGTTCAGCTGATTGAATATTCTCTTGCTGTATAAGAATAGTCCTTTGTCTGATGAATACATGTTATTTAATTTTTGAACAACATGTCAGGGACTCCTATGGCTTGTGTATGCAAATTCTTCACAGCTTTAAAAGAGCCATCATTTTTGCATCTTGATGGATCACTTTTAAGGGCTAAGGCAGATAATTAATTTATTATTATTTTTTTAAAATACAAAAGCATGATTTAACACAGAGAACAATTAAGTAGATGTGAAAAGTTTGTAGAATTAAGAGTACTGGCAATGCAGATGAGGCTTACTCACAAAGAGCCTTTGTTGTGGACACATTGATATTCTCGATAAGTCCAGACACTTCTAGCTTTTTGTTGTGGCTTTTTATTCCTGGTTTCCTTTAGGGGTTTCTTATTTTCTCTCTTTCTTTCTGTTTTGGTTTTTTTTTTTTTTTATTTGAGGTTGTCTGAGGTTTTACAGTAGCCGTTCTGAGATGTACAAATTACAGTGCTAAACACAAAATGAAGTGGAAATGGGAAATTAGTGTACTGCACAATAAAGTCTGGCTGATAGATTGCTGCAGTTCACTTTAAGCTTCCTTTGAAAACAATGCTGCTTTAAAAGTCATCTTTGTGATCTGACTTTCTTTTCACTTAGGAAAGAAAAGAAAAAGAGACTTGCTCTTAACTTAAATTAACTTGGCATCATTGCTTTGAGATAAATCCCTAGCAAAGACAAGGCAGTTTGGCACTTTTGCACAGGTTACCAATTTAAATTAAAGCTTTTCTGAAGGGGCACCCCCAGGCTGGTGTAAATCAGGAGCAGCCAGCCCAGGGGCTGGGAGAGCATACTCTGATCCAGACGGCATATGCCAGTCTCATGACTATCAGAGCACAGGAGGTTGCTGTGGCTACAGAGGAAAAGTGTGATTTTTCCAGGACCTTTCCCACGAATCAGCGATGTCCAGCACTGACGGATTCACCAAGTGTGCTTCAAGCTGACATATAAATATGAATGACTGGGCAGGAGACATGATATCAAAAAGCCTTAACAAGCCCAGTTTATCTTGGATGCAGTCTGTCTGCCTGCCTACCGTCTGATCCTTTAGTGGCAGTGGAGCTGAAATGTTGGCTATGATAGTCCTGGAATGGCCAGAGGCAAAGTTTCTTCATCATGGGTGAGACATTCGCAGACAGAACACACTGCCTAGAGTAACTGCTCAGTGTTACTGTAAACCTGATACAATCCTGCTCTCAGTGAGCACTTTCCCAACTGGATAAGCAATTGCCTCTGTCGAGGCTGTTTGATAATGCTTTAGACCTATCTTGCATGTCTATGAGGTGAGACGTTTTCAGTGATATTAAAGAGTAACTCTGGCTGCAGGAAAAGCAGCCAATAACAGTCCCTTGGGGCCCTCCAAAGACAGATGTATTTATTTTTTTTAAAATGCCAGTATCAGCATTCCTACATCAACCTTGTGCAATGTAGAATAGTGCAAAGATTTTCTTTCTTATATTAGATTTAAGTACTGTGGACAGGTTATGCTCTTGTCTTTTATTAAAACAATAGGGATTTTTCTGCATATGCTGATAAATTCAGCCTTTTTTCTGGTACATAGAAGAGCTGGAATGCTAGAAACCATTTTGGACCAGTTGCTTAGAGGACTCAAGGCAGGTTGTGGCTGTTAAGGGGAGTGCAGAGGGCTCCTTATCCACATGTTGAATAATCTTGTATGCAGCTGGAATGTAATCTTGAAAATGAGAAACCTGGAGTCTCCCTAGCCTGCTGGGTAGATCCCCTCATGCAAAGCAAGAGCCTCAAGAAAGCATTAAAATAATGCAGCAAACACTCACTTCTTCTTCTTCCTATTTACGATATGAAAATAGATACGTTTTGTAGTCATTAAAAGGAATGGCCACACTGTGTCTTTTCTGACCTGCTCATCATAACAGTCTAAATTGTGGCAAGATTGTTTTTTTCTTGTGATTTAATTTACATAAGGTGTAAGTTACGGCCTGGGCACTGACAGATTCTGCAAAAATTAGCTGCTTCCTCTGCCAGGTCAGTGGTCGTTCTGATGTGCATGACCCTGCTGTGAAGGGAGAGTTACCTACTCCTGCGGCACTGTTATATGTCCCCAACCTCTCCAGGGCACATCTGGCCTATGTATATATCTCTATACATCTACATACAGAATCATAGAATCATTAAGGTTGGAAAAGACCTCTAGGATCATCAAGTCCAACCGTCAACCTAACAATACTATGTCTCCAACACCATACATATATATATAAAAATATATATTTTTTTATAGATATATAAAAAGTCGTCTTTGTAGTCCCTGTTCATTTGCTGAATGTCTGTTTTCTCCATTTGATGCTTAAATCAAAAGTTTTCAGAGTGATGCTATTGTTTGACAAGCTTATGTCATGTCTATGCTCCTTTCTACCGTATCACAACAGTGACACCAGCACAAACTGCTACACCATTAACTTTATAGAGAAAGAAAGGAATTAAGGGTGAAGCCAACACTGTCTGAGACGACCCTGAGTATATGAGATACCCAGTAGGACTGGCAGATATATCACAGTGCCTTACAGATGGCTGGAAGCCAAGTGCCTCTCTGCGGTATCTAAAGTAACACTGGACCCCTATATGTCTTTAGACAGCTGGATGCCAACATGAGTGATTTACCTGAAGTCACAGATTATAACCTGCTTATCCAAACCCATTAACCACACGATCCAACCTTCATCTCAAATCCCCACTTGTCAAAGAAGAAAAAGTTGCTCAAGCTTCTGCTGCCAAATTGCCTCTTCCAGAAATACGTGCTGCCTCTCGCTAGTGGTAGCCTGGAAGGTTACAACCAAGCTCCTGGTAAACGGAACTGGGAGAATAAAGGAATGGCAGCAGATTGTTCTCACAAGTGGTAGTTTATCATTGGATTTGACAAGGAGACAGTTAGCAGGGAGTGTGTATCCACATGGGAGGTGAGGTAATGCAGGCAGCAGCATTAAGTTTCAGTGGGTCACATTTTCATAGCTGATGGCACAAAATGCAATTAGAGAGGAAAAAAATTAGATTTAGTGACTTTCCATCCATAAACACATGTGCTCAAGCTGCATTTTACGCCAGCTGCACAAACGCAAAGTACTGAGTAACTGCTTAATTTGAGAGACCAGCTCCTCAAGTCTTAGGCCAAGATAAGAAATCAAGGCCAGTTATCTCAATGTGGAGAAAATTAAAGATTAGAGTTTGCTTTTTAAATATTCATAGAGCGCTTGAAGCACTCTGCCAAAAAAAAAAAAAAATCAATGCAAAAAAAAAGAAAAAGAGGAAAAAACCCCAAACAACAAACCCCCTCAGTAGTCCTTGGATAAGATTTCATTCTGAACCAAAGACTCATTGAAGATTTTATATTTTGACTTAGTCAGGCCCAGGGAGGGAGGATGGTTATTCTATTGCAGGCAAGCCAATTTCTGTCTGAAATGGATGGTTTTTCTGCAAACTTGTTACGTCATCCACTTCCTTAAACACACTAGGACCTACTTAACCTTTTTAATGTCCAGGACCCAAGTGGCATCTGACTTTATTCTTTAGTTTTAAAATGAAATAAATTGTTTAGATTTTTTATTTTGGTCTAAGGATTTGAGGAGTTGGGATCTCTAAGTTGGTAGAGTAGTTACAAAATGACTCTAATTTTTGCTTGAGCTTCTAGAAATTACAGTAACACACTGTTTTTGATAATGATGAGAAAAAAGGTTTATTTTTGTCTAAAATCATGTTCAAGGAAAGAGTAATTGGGTTGTACTAATGCAATATTTATTTTTAGATATGTGTTTTAAAGTATTTGCACCCATCATAATTTTAAAAAAAGCAAAAATTAAGAACATAAATGTACAACCCCATTTATGTTGTTTTGTTTACGTGTTCTTTGATGTAAGGGAAGAATCTGTCAATCCTTTGTCCGTCCTCTGGCTGGCTGCCACTGAGAATGACACGTTATAAGGTCATTAACACAGTTTAAGTTAAACTAAGTCTAGAATAATAGTTGTGAATGCAGTTGTGCTGTCTGAAATGGGGGGGGGAAGAGATTGCTTTAACCCTCAGCTGAAACCATTATGCTGAGAATTACTGACTGAACGTTAGCCATGTAAGAGTTAAATGTTTGATCCAAGTTAGTTGTCTGTAGCAACAGGAAAGTGAAGGATATTTTTCCAAGGCTGTTCTTGGCTTGAGATAACCAAACCAGTAGCCTGGATCCCATCAGGAGAGTCTACTTGTTTCCACTGAAGGAGTTACCTGAAGAGGTATGACTTAATTAGCTTGCATCTGATGTCTGGCTGTTGGATAAATCCTACCAAAGTGAACATTTTGAAAAGACAGACTAAAACCACATCACAAAGAATATTCACCTAGGCAGGAAGACGTATATAAATCAGATCACTTCTCCTCCTTCGCAGACATCATCACTCACAAATCATCTTCTATGTGTGTTATAAAAATAATTAATGACCCAATTATAACTTTTTTCCCACAGTACTTCAGACACCTAATGTGTGTAGGCATGCTCAGAAAATCCCAGAAAGTGTCTGCTTGCATCTGTATGAGCTCAGAGATCTTTGAAAATCTGGTCCTAATGGGATTTTAAAATGCTGCCCTGTGTTTTAGCCTTTATTATGTGAACTTTTCTGCTGTCATGTTCATCCCTTACACTAATGAAATGTAATGTGGTAAAAAGAGTGAGTGTTTTTCTCCAAATATGTTTAGAAGTAACACGGCAACATTTACACGCTGCTTTTTGACTGGAATGATTCAAAGGCAGTGATTTGTTAACTCCAGTATATATGTACAGACCTGGTTTGTTAAAGACTAGCTTTGCCAAACAAATCACCAGCTTCCACAGATTGGAGTAACCTACTCAGCACGTATGTGTCACAGGGATGCCAGGGCTTGGACTACTTATGCAACAAGTAAAGGATCCCATAATATCATTTTTTGTCCTTAAATAAATTACGGTGTGAATTCAACATAAAAACAGACTTCAAGCATGCTGCCTGATAATTTGGCTTGGATTCTAATCAACAGCATGTTTACTAAAGTGAAACATAGTGATAAATACACTGAATCAGAAGCACGTTGTGATTCACTGTAAAATCCTCGGTGTTAAATTGGTTTTTTTTTCCCCCCTAATTGAAGCTCTTTCATTACTTGAACAGAGACAACAGAAAACAATTTCTTCAAGGAACCTTGTCAGCCAAACTCTGGATTTATCAAAGTCTACCCAATGAGCCTGAAGCTTCCGTAACATTACTTGTAGAAAGAATTATTTAAAGATGTCTTGCATTGAAAGTCCTGGGGTTCTTTGTTTTTGTTTGGTTTATTTTTTTTTCCTTAGAAAAAAAAGATCTGTCTTCAACAAAATATCTTCCTGATAATTTTCCTTCATTTCGTTTGCATGACTGAGAGTCAGGAATGCCACCGTGGAGTCATGGAGAAATATGAAGGGAAGAAGTCTTCATATGAGACTTGTTTAGATTTATTTTGATAGTTGCAGTGAAGATTTAGAAGACTTATTTCAGAGCTGTTGCATTTTATTTCTCAGTCCTCTGGGTAAATTAAGCTTCCTTCCTTCCTTCCTTCCTTCCTTCCTTCCTTCCTTCCTTCCTTCCTTCCTTCCTTCCTTCCTTCCTTCCTTCCTTCCTTCCTTCCTTCCTTCCTTCCTTCCTTCCTTCCTTCCTTCCTTCCTTCCTTCCTTCCTTCCTTCCTTCCTTCCTTCCTTCCTTCCTTCCTTCCTTCCTTCCTTCCTTCCTTCCTTCCTTCCTTCCTTCCTTCCTTCCTTCCTTCCTTCCTTCCTTCCTTCCTTCCTTCCTTCCTTCCTTCCTTCCTTCCTTCCTTCCTTCCTTCCTTCCTTCCTTCCTTCCTTCCTTCCTTCCTTCCTTCCTTCCTTCCTTCCCTCTCTCTCTCCCTCTTTTTCCCTCCTTCCTTCCCTCCTCCCTTCCCTCCTTCCCTCCTTCCCTCCCTCCATTCCTCCCTCCCTCTTTTTCCCTCCTTCCTTCCCTCCTTCCTTCCTTCCTTCCTTCCTTCCTTCCTTCCTTCCTTCCTTCCTTCCTTCCTTCCTTCCTTCCTTCCTTCCTTCCTTCCTTCCTTCCTTCCTTCCTTCCTTCCTTCCTTCCTTCCTTCCTTCCTTCCTTCCTTCCTTCCTTCCTTCCTTCCTTCCTTCCTTCCTTCCTTCCTTCCTTCCTTCCTTCCTTCCTTCCTTCCTTCCTTCCTTCCTTCCTTCCTTCCTTCCTTCCTTCCTTCCTTCCTTCCCTCTCTCTCTCCCTCTTTTTCCCTCCTTCCTTCCCTCCTCCCTTCCCTCCTTCCCTCCTTCCCTCCCTCCATTCCTCCCTCCCTCTTTTTCCCTCCTTCCTTCCCTCCTTCCTTCCCTCCTTCCTTCCTTCCTTCCTTCCTTCCTTCCTTCCTTCCTTCCTTCCTTCCTTCCTTCCTTCCTTCCTTCCTTCCTTCCTTCCTTCCTTCCTTCCTTCCTTCCTTCCTTCCTTCCTTCCTTCCTTCCTTCCTTCCTTCCTTCCTTCCTTCCTTCCTTCCTTCCTTCCCTCCCTCCCTCTCTCTCTCCCTCTTTTTCCCTCCTTCCTTCCCTCCTCCCTTCCCTCCTTCCCTCCTTCCCTCCCTCCATTCCTCCCTCCCTCTTTTTCCCTCCTTCCTTCCCTCCTTCCTTCCCTCCTTCCCTCTCTCCATTCCTCCCCCCCAATTCCCTTTAAAACCTACAAATACAGAAGGAACAAACCCGTCTCATAGGAAAACAGCAAAACTGTGAATCCTGCTGAACGTACTTCCCCAAGCAAGCACTGCCTTTCTAAACGACCGAGGATCAGAAAGAAAGATGAGCCCCCGATGAAAGCACCCAGCGAGTCGCTGGGGCTGCTGTTCTGCTTCGCTCTGCAAGCAGTAAGCCACAAATTCAGAAGCGCTCAATTCTTTCTGTGACATTTATGACCAGATTTCCCGGCTTAGTTCACTGCCTCATGCCCAACGTCCCGAGGAAATTCTAGCCTTTAAAGTAACTCTTCTTGCATGACTTTCACTCAAGTCCATATGTTAGTGGACTCTGAAGGCCTACAGCCAGCCCAAAGGACATATCAGGCTGAGGGATGAAGAAAAAAGCTAGACCAGAGGAACTGGGGCTTATTTCGCTTTCTAAATGGTAGCTGAGTTCTTTGGAAAACCTTGTCTTTAGTCTCACTTCTCCATCTGTATGAGGCAGAGAGTAGTCCTGCCTTTCTTCTACTGTGTATACATCCTGTTTGCTTAGAGTAGAAACTCTTTAAGGCAAGGACTGTCTTTCATGAAGCACAATGGGACCTTGATCACAGGAAAGTTCATAGATGCTTCAGTAGTACAGATAGTGCAGAAGCACCTCAGTTCCCACAAATGAGTGTCATGCATATATTATATTGATTTTTTCCCTCTTAGTGAGTTCCCCTTTTCTTCTTTTTCCTCTGAACTTTTTGATGGATAAAGAAGATATAGATTTACAGGGTCAGAGAGCAATTTAACTGCATCGGTAAAAAGAAATCTGAGCAAAATATCAATCTGCAAAGAAAAAAATTCAAATGACAAATAAGAAGCTGAAGAAAGACAAGACTTGAAAGAAAACTCCCCTCTAAAGGAGGTGGAAGATGAATGGCAAATGATCTTTAAGGTTAAGAAGAACTACCCAAACAGGAGTCCAACAGGATTTTGTTCCTAAGTAGTAAAGGAGAGAAACAATTAAATAGATGTAATAGGGAAGGTGGAGGGAATTATAAGCCAAGAGGAAACAATGATAGGAAAGAGAAAAGTAGGCTGAGTAGGAATTAACAGAAAAGGAAGGGGCTTTGTAGGCTAAGGCGGCCACACAGCAGAATATTATTTTAAAGAGACAGATCTCTACTTCCTTGCAGCCTGATGGAAAACCTCGATATGAAAGTCCCAGCTGTTTTCTTACATATCTGCTCTGGCAGCCCTCTTTCCCAGCAAAATTTTGTCCCTACTTCCCCCCTTGCAGTCTACTCTTATTTACAAAGGGCAAAAATCTGGGCTAAGTGAATACCCATCACACTGCCTTGTGTCCATCAAGGGTCTGCTGATACCCACCTGCCTCCCACAGCACAATAAGGGTGTCAGGACAAGCTGTAGAAACTGTAAACTCTGATAAACTTTCACTTTATTAAGCATCTTGTTTTGTCTCAGTGTCAGAAGCGAAGCAGGGAAACTGTGGCTCTGCAACGTTTGTGGAAAGTTTAAAAACTCTTAACGGTCGCACTTGAAAACCGTGATCACGTAGCTTACTACTGCAAGGTGAGGATGAACCTTTTGATGTTAAGTTTTTCCCTAGCTAAGAAGAGATCATTGCAGTTGTACTTTCCATTACAGTGTCAAATTCTGTATCCTGGACTGAAGAAAGAACACAATTTTTGTGATAATGCCAGGGAAGGTTCGCGTGTGCTAGCATTTATTACCCAACAGATGAAACCAGGCTTTTGGTCCATTTCTCAAGAAAGGATATCTAGACAGCAACATTTGTGCAGAAAATGCATTTCACGGCAGAGTTCATTTTAGTTGTGACCCTATGTGTGAGCAGGAGCTTGGCAATACGTTAAAATCCACTTAAAAATGCCATCTTGAAAGATCAGATGAAGGAAAGCTGGGCATACGCTCCTGAAAATGTAGGCCAAAAGTAGCTGGGTAATTTCACTTCTTTGAATTCGAAATGAGGAATCATACTCGCTGACCTTCCAAACTAAACCTGTGTATGGCAGAATGCATACAAACCTAGCTGCAAAATAAATGTATCGCAGCCACCCTCCCTTACACACACACAAATATAGGATTTTTGTATACATATAAGTCAAAGCAATTTTCAAGGCAATTTTCTATCTTTTCTATCATTCACAATATAAGTAAATGTCCCAGCAGTGGGTAAATCATAATCTTTACTTTTCCATAGCAAAAAAAATTTCCCATTTTCTTTTGTAACATGTTTGCTAAAGACCTTGATTTATTCTTATATAGACACAGAAAGTGAAGAACTATTGGTAACATGTGAAGCGGAAAAAATGAATGTTAAAGAATGCATGATGGATCCCAGTTAGCATAAAATATTAATAAGGTCGTGTGGATATTGCAAGCCTGCTGCCGTCTAATTAGAGCACATTGTCTCCTAGCAAAGTTATAATACAAATGTTTCTTCTGCATATTCCCAGATTTGCTGCTCCCCCACCCCCAAAACCGCCTGTGAAAATTTAACATGTTTCATTGTCTTTTTTTTTTTTTTAAAAAAGACTAAGTGCTTTTGTCATTACGTACCAGCTGGAAGAGAATGCTGAAGGTCAGCCGTCCTGGGAATTCAAAATGCAACCCTCAAAGAGTTTCTTTTTTTTTCTTCTATAACCTAAGATGAATGAAAACAAGTCTTGAAATGCAGAGGGAAAACAGGGTGATTTTTACAATTGGTGTCTTTCTGAGCATCCTACTTACTGACGTAAAACCACCAGACATGCTAGCATATAGGTTACTAGCAAATCTGTCCCATGACCTTAGTCCTGCAGGATGCTCCAAATGGCAGAAAAGAGTTTGGAATTTGGACTGGTGTCTTTTCAGGTTCAAAACCGTCTCAAGTTTCACCAGACTTACACAAGTCCTTCTCTCATGGTTATTTGTTAGCATATTATAACAATTTTGGATTTTTAGACAAGTTCCCTTGGACGGGAGATTTAAGATTCCCTGGTTGGACTAGTGGATAGATTAAACACAATCAGTGGGTAAAGAAAAGGTGGTTTTTCAACATTTCTCCTACATCAGTCACTGCCACTGATTAAAGGGAAAAATACCCAGTATGCCCTAGTCTCATCACATTGACCTGTTGGTGTCTAAAGCAGGAGATGAAGTTGGCAACACAGACCCTTCCAAATCTGAGCTGTCACCAGAAGATGCCCGTTTCTCTCCTCTGTCTGAAGAGGAGTGTACAGTAAGAACACTTTTTTTCCAAACTTCTCAACTACAGATAAAAAGTTGAATAGGGTCTGTGGCCATTCTTCACAGAACTGAATGCTCTGAACTGATGCCAGGGTATGGGACCATCTATAAAAATAGCGTTTGTGAAACGAGAAGGTTCTAAGCACTTTAAAATGAAGCTCGCACTTTCAATCTTGACAACAATTGGTGTTTAAAAGTCATGAGCCAGTCTCAAAGGTACAGCAAACTTAGCTTATAAATACTCTATTAAAACTAGACATTTTGTTTGTAGCCCTGCAGTTGCATTTGGGTTACATTTGCAAGCTTTCTTCCTCATTACAGTATTTTCTAATTTCCTCAATGCCACTTATCATACCTTGATTTAACCTGAGGGTAACCTTTCAAAAGCGTCAACACCTCAACAGTGTGATCCTACACAGGGTGCTCTGGGACCCAGGATGAGAAATGCTTTATCAATGTAAGATCATAATTACTGTTGTCAAAGGTTCATGCACATATGTCAGTGCAAATCTTGCATCAGAATTTATTTGGGAAGGTCGTTTTCCTTCCATCACCTCACATGAGCATTTCACACAAGACTGCCTTCTTCACAACGTACAGCAGGGCATGTTTCAGGTCTTGCCAGATGGCCACTACTACAGAACTGGGAATACTTAGATGGTAGTTTCTGGGTTAATTCTGTGTTTATATCAACTTTTTTTCAACCACCAGTCAGAGAATGACTTCCTCTCTGATAACAGTATTCAATTACTAGAGCTTCACTACAAAGTCTGAGTGTATGTAATAATAAATCACAAACATATCTTTTTTGCATCTTCTGTCTAAGGACTGCAAAGCATTTCACAAGAAGTCTTGCGTTTGAGGGAATGCTCATGAAAGTGTTAACTTGAAAAAAGCAATCTTAAGAAAGAAACTGCTGGGAATTTGCCTACGATGAATGTAGGGCAAGATCAGCCATTGAGATTTTCCAGTATTTCTCACATGGGCTATTAAATGTGGTTGTCATGTCCCATCTGACATGAACTCATTTCTAACTTAGATGTTGTCAGTGATAGTTAGGGCTCTTCATGTAAGTGGAGACAGTCTCAGCCCACGGCACTGATTGTACCTTCTAGGAAAGCATCCGGTGTTTTGATTAAAGAGCCGATGTGAATCACACTCTATTCTCATCTGTGAAGGAATTCGTTGTATGAAAGAGCAAGAAAGTCCTGTTAACAGACTTGCATTATTAGATTAATTTTTTTTTGTAAGTAATAAAACAAAACACGAACGATCAGTTGTGTGGCATGAAGCACTCAGACCCCAGACCTTGCCCAGAGTGTCCCAAACCTTTTTGCACTTATAGATAAGGAAAACACCCAAATATCTAGTGTTCACAGTTTTCATTTCTTGTGATCAGGGACTCTCTGATTCCTATGGTGACAAGTAATAGTTCAGCTCACTTGTTACCCATGCTAGTCGGGGAACCCTTTGCAGCAAAATGTGTGACTTTCCTCATTAGCATCCCAGTCATAAGAGTCATCTTTCTAATTATCATGCTGACAAGGATATTTGAACAGGTGTCTTCTCTGGGGGGACGTGACGAATCTCCATCCCTCATAGACACAATATTCATTAGACATTTCTTTTTCATTCAGTATTGCATTTACCTTCTGTCATGGACCAGCAGTTTTTAATTCTTGGTTTCTTACAGCTCTTTAGCTTTTTAGAGTATGTCGGCATCGCACATTGGAGTGGAATACATGTCTCCCCGATCTATCAGAAGCTGGTCTATCTTTCGTGCGTGTGTTGATTTAACACCAGACTTTTTTTTTAATTTTGTAATTTCCTTCTTTAAAATCTGTGTTTTTACTTATGAAGATGAAAAACCACTACCCCTGTGAAAGTTGCCTCTTGTAGAAGCAAGCGTCATCAAGGTGGAAGAAGTTACACCTCAAACATATATTTTATGATTGAGGAAAAAATAAAATAAGCTGAACTTGCTAAGCCATGTAGGAGAAATAGGCTTTAATAAGGGCATAGATTCAAGTCTGCCAATTCCCTGCCTGAATTTCTTTCAATGCCAGCGAAGCACATTTGTGTTGAAATTTTTCAATTGCCTTGAGTTCAGTGCAAATTTAGTCTTGCACTAATCTTTGAAATTGGGAATGACCTTAACATTTACTGCTAGATGAACTCAGACACAAATACAGGAATAACTTGAATGTCATACAATTACCTCCACTCTTCTGCATATGTGTGTACATATAAGTAAATGAACAAGGACTTACTTTCTGTCCTGTTAAACAACCAGTGGGAGATTTTTTCAGTGCTAGGCTGACAAATTGAGTGTTTACTTTCCTATAGAGGCGATCAAAGTTTGCCTGCTTTTAAATCCCCCTCCTCATTTTCAGCTTCCTCTCCTTCAGTTCACATTGTCTCCAAGGGAACAACATATTTCTGTCTTCTGCATTCAGTTATGTGTATGATGCATATTCAAGAGGAGAACGTAAAGTATATGAAGATTGAACAAAGAATTTGGTAAGGCTTTCCATGGTCTCAAGCAAACTAACCAGCTGGTTAATCTACAGCACAACCATGCTTTGACATTGTGTTTGCCAACAAACTGGTTCCCAAATGTTGGGAAACTATTAATGCAGAGAAACCTCAATAAAGAGTTATGACCCTTATCCTGACCCTTTCAGCTTTCAGAACTAGCACTACCAGGCCTGCTTCAGAGATCTGCAAAAATTTCAGCATCTGTCTGCACTGATCACATTACAAACCCAATGCCTTTCCTTGTTAGGTATTTCTAGTGCCGGTATGCCATTGAGTAGTTCCAAAAGTGACAGGAGTATATCTGGTAAGTCCAATAACCTGAGAATCAGTCTCAAATTCCACTGGGCATATAAGTAAATGCTTAATTTCTACTTCTGCCACAAAGCATTTAATCATACGCTTAACTTGGAGTTCCATCAAAGGCAATTATTAAGTGTGTGCTTGGATACTCAGCTAAAGGCTCATGACCTTCAGAAAAGAAACTGACGTTTTCATGTAAGGTATTTTTTTCTTTTTTGGGGTGAGAAGTGATTTGTGACATGCAAGTTAATGTCAACTCTTATAAATTAATTAACTATAGATGAATAAAGATAATTAATGCTTTAAAGTGAACATTTATTGAATCGGGAGCTCCAGCCCCTTCTTTAAGCATTTGTTTGAGTGGTTGTAAGTGTATGGTAGGTTACTTACCCTATTTCCTTCTTTTGAGGTAGCTGAACTGTTCTCTCTTAAAACTCTCAAACAAAATTTCCTTTCAGTAAGGGTAATTGTCACTGCTCCATAAGTCTGAAAGAGAGTGAAAAAACGTTGAAGGGTCAAAAGTTTGTTTCTTGAAACACCACCAACATAGCATCCCAGTTCACTCAGGGATGAGTAATGAATATTGTTGGAAATTAAGTGAATTTTAAAATACAAAATAAAGAAGGAGAAATTTCAGGGGTGCAGAGGTACAATACAGAAGTTACAGTAGCCTCTGCTTGTTCCCTTGAGACTTGATTGTGACAATAGATTGATGCAGGTCCCGGTTCAGCAGTACTTTTCAATACCTCTTAACTTCAAGCTTGGGACGTCTTTTTCTTTTCTTCTTTTCTATGAGGGAGAATAATCATATATTAAAGCCTAACTATGGAGTCTGGGCCATATAGAGTGTCCTGGTATGAGCTGTGAGGAGACGACTTCATATTTATGCATGCGGCTAGTCTACAGCCTTGATATTAAGAGTAGTCCTTGTTCAACATTTTCAGGAACACTCAGATATCAACAAATTCTGGGTGCAAATCTGTGTAATGGATACAGAGAGATTCAGCTTTCTAAGTTACAACCTGGTTAGACAAAGCAGTCCATGTGAACTTGCACTGAAATATGTTAAATGTATTTTGAGGTCTTTATAACAAACTGCAATAGCTTATTAGATGCCAGGTTGGCCAAAGCAACCACTGTATCAGCTGTGGGCAGCAGATTATAAGGAAAATGATGGAACAAATGGCTGTAAAAGTTAAATACGTCTATATGGGGTTATATTCAATGTAATAATGTTCCTTAATAAGCGTTTTTGTAGTCTGTTATAACAAACTGTCATGTCGATTAAAATACAGTTTAATTCAAAAAGAAAAAAGAAAAATATTGCCAGAGCTGTTTCTTAGGGTGAGAAAAATAACAATCTCTGATAGTCCAAAGAGAACTAAAAGAAAATTGTGTGCTAGGAAGGAGTCACAAGCTAGAGTCATGCTTGGCTGCACATTGAGGTCAATGACTTTCCAAGAAAAGTTTCTTACATGGACTTGTGTGTTCTCGATCTACTCCTGTACCTAATTCATCGTTATTTATTTGTCATAGTACCATGAAGCTGCAGTTCCAGAGCAGGATTCTCCTGTGTTAGGTACTGCGGAAACATACACTAAAAAGGCAGACCTTCCCTAAAAAACTGAAATGTAAAAAGAGAATGAAGACAAATGTATACAATTACCCTGGGAAGTAGAGGAAAAGAAAGGGATAGTACTGTTCAGTATGACAGGACACAGTCTCCTCTGAATTTTCAGAGGAAAGAAACACATCTAGGAATATATTTGCCCATCACAGCTACATTTACCATAACAACATCCTGTGTTCCTGTCTGTCCAGAGGGTATGAAAACATAACATGTGGAGGATTCCTATATCTATTTAGTAATTGCTCGTGGAGTTTAGGTCATGAGCTTAGACTAGTTGCTGGACATGCCTTAACGTACCTAACACAGCTAAAGTTGGAGAAGATGAATCCCAAGTGATAGGAATTTGAATGAGATTTTTGCCCTGAAGTCAAGTAGGAAAGCTGGGGTTTTTTGTTTGTTTTTATTTTAAGGTATGTTAAGATAACTCTTCCCTGCCCCCAACCAAGATTCCTTGCCTGAAGGACGGTACAAGCAGAAAATGCTGTCTGAATTCATGGATGAGCACAAGAATGGCTGTAGAGAATGAAGATAGCCCAGAGGAATCACAAGAAAGGATTATAAGCTCTGTTCTAACCTTGCTGAGCTTGAACTGGTACATAATCACACACAAGATGATGTTAGTTTGCCTGGAGGGAGATTCTGGAGTAGAGAGATCAATCTCTGAGCTTGCTGTGAAGAAATGATGAACATTTGTTTGAGATTTACCTACAAGCGAGTGGCAGATCAAGATCAAGAAGGACCAAGGAAAACAGCCTTATGAAATCCAGGAAATATTTAGCAGATGGGAGGAGGAGGCAGGGTGGAAAATAGAGTCAGAAATTATTGTCTAATTTTGGGCTTGCTTGATAACATCGTGGCTACAAGTAAACTTCTGGTTTACTTACACCTCTGATGGCAGTTATTGTTATCTTTGCAGAGGGGCTCAGAGGTGCTATAATGCAACTTTCAGCAGAAAGATACTGGGAGATCTTCCTGGGAATTCAGGTGGTTTCCAAGGGTTACAAAAGCTTATTCTTCTCCTTGCTTATTGGAAATAGGAGAAGATACCCTGATTCAGAACTGATTCATCTGTTGAGGAAAGAGTTGGCTTTCCTTCTTGGAGGTTGTGTCTCTACTGCTAAGTTAAATGGGGCAAAGAAAATTTCTGCAGACCTGAGGTGCCTTCATGAGATGTGATATGAGGTCATTGAGCGTGTTTTATAATGCAAAGTCTGATGGGGTAGCTTTGGAGAACCGTACAAGGTACAAAGACAAAGTTCACATCACGCTTTCCACGTGACCTCCGAAGAGCTGTCCTATTCCCCAGACTACGCCTGGGCACTGCCGGGGAGACCATTAGCTGACACAAAGACAAAACCGAACAAAAGAGCAGGTTAATAATTAAACAGCTTGGGCAGTCATGGGTTAGTACTTTAGCCAAATGCCCTGTTGAATTAGCCTGTATAGTTAGTTTGAGACACTGGAGAAGCATCACTACCTGGCTTTCCTAGCTGTGCTGACTTGGTGCTCCTATGCAGCCTCAACAGTAGGTTGAGGTCACTTTGGCTAGGGGTGTGATCCAGATATGCTTGTTCTCCTGTGCTTTATGAACTGCCGCGTCCCTCATTCATTGCTCTGCTTATAGCATTTATTTTTCTCCAATAAACATGAGGAACAGCAAGAGCAAAATGCTCTACGTTAAGAAACTTGAAAGAGGAAAAAAAAACCCTACCCAGAACTAGTGTAAATCAAATTCTTCAGTGAGAGTCACATCTTTGCTCTGATTCATCCTACCCACTTAAAGACATTTAACTGAGAGGACTCAGGACACACAAGGACCTAAGTAATCTTAGGTTTCCTCCATGGTCAAAAGGAGAAAGGAATAGAAATTAATTGCTTAGGAAGTTTAAACTCACCCTTCGAGAAGTGCTTTCTCCATCAAACGTTTTGGCATACTTGTTGAGGGTTTAATCAAAGTGTAATACAGTCTGTCATATCAAAACAAAGACTTTTTTGCTTCTTTCACCAGTGATTACTATTTTCCAAAGATTAATCAACATCAATTACAAAATATTCATTGTCAAATGATTCAGAAGTTGGGATAAAAACCACCAACTCATGAGACAACTTAATGGCTTTCTGAAGCAGGGACCACAAGTTGTTTTTGACGTTCACAAAGACTGCTATCCTTAAAAAAGCAAAGGGAAGAGGATTTGTATTGCATGTGAAGTGTAGGATAAATGCTGGAAGAGGGAGTAAATATCATGCAGAAGGAGGACAAGGTGTTCATTTAGCTGTGGGTCATGGGGTGGGAGTAAAAGCTTAATGGCAATAATAGCACAAGGAATACATTTGTTATAAAGGCTGAATCAATATTAGCAGAGGTTGTTTGCAGAGGAATAGAATTTTACTGTTGTGGAAGACATTAGAAAGAATAAAATCACATGCAATATAGAGAACAAAAAGGAGCACAAATGAATAAGGAGAGGAAGGAACTACCTGGTGAGGTGATCAAACTCCTCCTTTCCTCTTGGAGGAACCACTACTACAATAACCAGGTGGAAGGAGGTGGTTTACCTTCCACTGTCCAGAAGTGAAGGTGTTTTCTCCACTCAGCAGCAAAAGAGGTGTCAGGCCTTGTCTCTCCTACATCACCATAAAGATTGGACCCACCCAGACTCAGTACGGTAGCATCCCAGTTCCCACTGCATCCATTGCAAGGCCTTGCGCACTTGGAGTCTACAGCCACATAACCCAGCCACGAGCTATCTGGCTGCTGTCAACCACGGGGTGGCTGCAGGCACTACCAGCAACGGTGGCAAAACTGCACGGAGAGCAGTAGCTACAGATACCGGTAGCAATTCCCACATCTGGGTTTAGAGAAAATGTGAAGAGAAAAAAGGAAAATATTCCTGTCCCCTGCCCTTGTAGGATAGGATGCTAACCACATCTGTCTGGCACATCTGTCTGGCACATTCCTCTGCCATTTCACACTGAGATCACTGTTGCACATCATTTATCTTCCCCTCTGCTTATCCCCCAGTCTCATCTCTCCATTACCCTAGTTTTGTCCTCCACCTGCAAAAAATACGCCCTAGCCTCATCACCATCCCCTTATGTGCTCTCCCCAGGCCCTGTCCCTGCACCCTCATCAGGAAACACAGGCGCTGGCACCATTTGTGTCCATCCCACCAGTAACAGAATGGACTGGGAAGCTGTGGCAGTTCCAGCTTGTTACTCCTGATGAGCTGAGCGGTGTTAATCACTGACTGATCAGTGTGTTGAGGTGTGGAGGTCAGGATTAGTACCAGATTGCTGCCTGCCTTCCTGGGAAATGTCACCTGGCAGCTCCTGTAAAAGCCTCCCAATGGGATCTTCCAAACTTTTCATTAGGGTTTTTAAACCCCCAGTGCTACGTGTAACAGTCTAGAAATACCTGATCTATAGATTCTTGTTCATGTGTACCTAGAAATAAACACCCATAAACACATGTGTACACCCACATGTGCAGAGGAGAGGCGCCGGGGCACTTTAAGCCACTCTAAATCAGGTTTGCTGTCATACTGCCCTCAATCCCGCCCTTTTCCACATGGTAGCATTCCCTGACTTGCATTGTCAGTACAGGATAATGACATAGCTCAGGGAAATGGACTGGCCAAAACCTAGCCTGACTGGTTTCTAACTGCATCAGCTCCCTGCATAACATGGCATAAAAGATCAACATTTATAACAAATCTGCCAGTACCAGCTCGAAGATGAAGGTAGGAACATGAGGCTGGGGGTGAAGGAGAGAGAGCAACTGCAGTAGCTCTGGTTTAGATTAGCTAAAGCACTGTGGAATTGCACTCTTAGAGTGTACTTAGGGTTGCACGGTGATTTATGGGCATCCTAACACGCACACACACGCTTGGGAGCATGTGTGATAATAAATGTGGCAGAAAATCTTGGACAGAAAGAAAAAGTACTGTTAATAAAAGCTTTAAGGAATGACAGTACCTACTCTGCCTGCAAAGTACCTATCACAAAATAGCAGTCAAAAAAATAAAATTAAAAAAATAAGCAGGGTGCTAGAGCTGAGGAGGTTGGCAAGGGAATGTTCGCAGCCTCAGAAAGTTCACAGACTCTGTGTGTGGAAATGAGGTGTGAGCCCTGCCATCAATTTGAACTGTAACACAGTTGATCGAATACGACGAACGTGCTCATGTTAAGGCGGCGGAGACAGAACCAAATGATTCACAGCCCCATGGTTTTCATCCTATTAAATGGAAATGAAACATCCCCAGCTGAGGCGCCAGCTCAGGGAGCAGTTGCGGCTGTGGCCGTAAAATAGTAATGGCTGAGTGATTTTCCAATTATTCAAACAATGGTGGATGAGAAGGGCTGCCCACCCGCTCAGAGCTGCCATGCATGCTGTGGCCACAAGCACACTTCCAGAGGAGTTATTTACAAACCTTTATAAGCTCCCTCTGTTCCATGAATGTTTAATCTAGAAGTTTAGGCTTATGGTATATAAGGACTCATCTGGATCCATAACAACCTCTCCCCTCCCCAGAGGAAAGGTTTGGTCATACTGTAGACCAACACTGGCGGTCTCCTGACCAAGGTCCAGTCTTCTGGAACCAGTGAAAATTTCATCAAGATCAAAGGAAAATCTCCTATTGTCTTCAACCATCTTCGGAGCAGGCTCTTAATGAAACCATCTGTTCCAATCAATCTTCACAACAGAAAGCACAATTTCAGAGAAGATTTGAGGCCATTGCTGCTCTTTGCCTTTTGTTTATCACCCTTTACCATCTGTCCTCCCTTCCCCAGGTGAGTAATAAGAAGTCCTTAGGTGCCACAGAGAGATGACCGGTGAGGTGCAACCTGGAAGGTATGAGTGATGCTCCATCTTCTGGCTCTTGGCACCTCCGTAGAAAGGTCTGTGTTAAATGCTGTGAGGATCCTGTGGGTTTGTGAACGCAGCCCAGAGCTAAAGCTGTCATATTTGGGCAAAGGTGACACAGCAATAGAGTCGTCAGCTCCTGTTGGTGGTCCTACGCCATGTTACAAACTCTGTCTGCAACCCCACAAGTGCCAAGATATCTCCAGGTTACCATGTTTGGAAGGGAAGATGATGGATTCTTCTTGACACCTATTATTGGAGGAAGAATTCTATCTGCTAGTGAGGGCACCCAATTATTTGGCAGAGGCTGTTGTCATAAATTAGTCAGTCTTTACGGGGATCTGTGGCTCTAGAAGGAATCTGCTCTGCCCTAATAACTCCAACAAAGTGCCCAAAATCACCTCCTTCCTCAGGCGTTCCTGGAATTGGTATCGATGTGCCTTCCTGATATGAAAGACACTTCATGGGATGTGGAGTTTACCGAGGCAGGACAGACCTTGGATAGAAGTATCAGATTTGAACTCTTTGGGGTAACCAAAGGCATGATGAAGTAGAGAAAGCAAACGTCACATCTCACCTCACCCCAAGCCAAGCTGTAGGGTGGGGCAAGGAGACATGAACAGAAGTGACAAAGTAGGAAAGCAATTAATGCACAAAGCAATACCATGGTCTAAGCTGGGCATTAGGAGAAACTGTGGATATGAAACATGCACCAGCCCTACCAGGATGAGTGAATATGTGATGGCACAGAAGCAATATGTGTGTCCTAAAGCCATTGCTGAGGTGATAATTTCTTAGCAGGAGTGGAGGTACAAACACAAAGGGAAATGCAGGTATCGTAAACCTACCGCTTCGGTTGCATCATCTTGCCAGGCGCACGGCAGTGCTGAGTCAGTTTTCTATGAATTTCAATGGCTCTTCCTTATGAAGGTGCTGCCAAAACACAGGTACCTTCAATCAACAGAAACGAGCTGGCATCTTGCACTGAAATAGGAGAGCTAACCAAAATCAAATCAAATCAAATGAGATCAAAACTGTACAGAAACAAAACACCTCCCACACCGCTTGACCATCTTCAACTCGAGATTCATATAAGCAGGAGAAATATTGTGACTTCTTTTTCACAGCTCATTCTACCCTTCTGTCTAGGTGTGGCAAACGTAATTGCTGAAGACTTGTTGCTGCTGTTTCCTTCTATGTATATTCTCCCATCTTTGCTGATTGGATGACACATCAGGTTTTTTTTTCAAACGGAAACCTTTGAATTTATCTAGCTGAATGCTTGACTCAAAGCCAACAGAAGTCGGTCAATGGGTGAAAAGATTTTCAGCCTTTTCTTTTAATGCACCTTCACAGACCATGTAGGACTGCGCTGCTAGGCCAACAACATGTTATATATGAAGGTACTGCATAGATACTGAAATAGTATTGTGGCTTTTTGCATAACACATATCATCTGTAGTCAATGAGGGAGACGACATCCCACCTGTCTGAAATCAGTATCTAAGGATGGGACGAATCGCTCTTCCAGAGGTGTCAAAATCCTTTCCCATTGACAACTGAGAGAATCTAAACAACAACCTTAGAACAGGCACTGAGATTTAGATTAATCTACATAACTGAGTGGTCTTTGCTTTAAATTCTCAAGGATTTCTTCTACTTTCACTAGTCAAAGGAGAGATTTCCCTTCCTCTGATAGTCTCTGCAGGATAGCCTGTGAATCGAGCCATATACTGCTTTACAAAGATAAAGTGATAATGTGATTTGTGCTGTATTCCTGGAGCAGGAGGGGCTGTAAATACTGTCCTCTTTGCTTTTTTCCTTGAAACTGCAGTAGCTAAGGCTGTAAAATCTTAGCAGAGAGGAAATGAAGTTCAAGAACGCTCGATAGAATGTGTTTGTCCAGTCATGTCATGTGGGAATGATGCGAAGTTAAACTCTCCCCTCCGGTGGAGATAAAAACTTGTTAAGTTGCAGCATGGACGTACATCCCTGTTGCCAGGAGCATCATCTCTAAATAATGTGTTACTCTAGATCATCCTTAAATCACACTGGCGGTTGAAATGACTGGGGTATATGATGTGAACTGAGAGACTCATGGATATCCTTACCGACAGCAAGAGTATTACCTTATATTTTTTCCGCATTAGTGGTCAAAAAAGTAAGTTAGGACTGTGACACAAAAATGTGAATTGTGCCTTGGATTTCACTTCTGACTTTCTTGCATTTCCCTGGAGTAGTGCCTAAAGTGCCTAAGAGCTTTATTATTTCCACAGTTCCCCTTGACATGGCTAAAACACAGACAAAGCATGCAAGGTCATCACAGAAAAAAAAACAATTTAGGGAACCACTGAAGTGAACAGGAGTCTGATCTACCGCCTTAGATAGTCATGAGAAAGCCGCTGAGTACTTTTAATTTCAGAAGCAGTCAGATCCTTTTCAGGCTGTGAAGGAGATGCTTTTGCAGCCCAGTTTGTTAGAAAAGTGGATGAAAGATTCTTAATGTGTTTTTACTGTATACCCAAACTTGGCTCAGATCTGCACAAAACCTATCTGAGACCCTCTGTTCAGCCGGTACATTTTAGTTTTCTGTTTACTGTGGTCCTCTGTTAGGTCTGCCAACCTGCTTTTCACTGCCATGCATTGAAGTAATCTTCCTTTAAAGCTAATGATAAAATAAATGCGAGCACAACAATGCAAAGAATGTTGTATCAAACCCCCAAAATTCTCGTTGTTGACCTTTTGCATTTAACTTGAAAAGCATAACAAAGCCAATATGCTGTCAAGAGTTAGCATGGAAAATCCAGCTGGGATCTAAGGATAACAGATCAAACCATCACTGAAATCAGTGGCACAATACTGCCGGCAAACAAGCTGACCTAATATTTACAGGTCATTTTAAACACTAATGATGGCCTGATTCTCCTCCCCCACCCCGGTATGACCCCTTTGCACCTAGGTTGCATTGCCAGTAGCCTGGATATTAGCCATGTGTCTCCATCTGATATAAACCTTCTGCTAGTGGCTAGCTGGCATAATTGGATGATATATCGCCTTCAACTGCTGGATGTGGCAGAAAGATACATGAAGACATGTGAGATAAGAGGGTCACAGGCAGAGCTCACCAGATAAATGAATGGTTCCTTGAGGACCTTTGCTAGCTGGTATAAGTCAGTTGTCCCAAGGGAGACAGCATTTACAAAAGCCACAAACATAAGTACCTTCAGAATAAGACATCACACATAAAGGCTTTGATATGAAAATGTTTACATCCCATGACTGGAGTCTGGGCTTTTAATTTACTGGGCCTGGTCAGGCCGAGGGGAGCTGCTGGAGGTCTGCACGCTTGCAAAGAGTCCCCCGACCTTCCCTCAAATAAAACATCCAAACATATTTATTGTGGCTTGTATCTACTAATATGAGATCTGCTAATGATATTTTATCTACAGCTAATAGCAAATGAATAGATACTGGGTCATATAAGTCCCTGGGTACATAAAGACATCAGAAAAGTGGAAGCGTCTTTTATCTGTTTGCAATTCATGGCAAATAAAACAAGATTAAAAATGAAAGACACAACTGGTAATTTTTTTCTGTGTGCTGAAGCAAAAAATGCCACAGTAGGGCAAGTAGATGTGCTGTACTGTTCCTATCTTGAAAATCATGACAGCAGAGAGGGGATTTGGACTGGGTTGGGGTTTTTTTAAGTGTCTCAGGAGGTTATTCTTTGCAATAAAGACTCTAGTCAAGAGCATTAACAAGGCCTAAGCAGATGTTAACATCACTGTAATTTCCTTCTTGTGTGTTCTAGCTGTTGTCAAGATGGCAAAAGCAGGTGGAATGGGGTAAGCTACTATGAACTGGATGACCCAAAAGGTCCAAAATGTTAAGAAAACAGGACACCTCAACAAATATATACCTTCCTGTCAAATATAACTGTGACTCAGAGGAAAGATTTAATTCACTGCTTAAGTAAGATTGGACATCCTTAGAGGACATTTGGGGGATGTACTTCAAAAATCCATGAAATACATGCAGGAACAGAGCTGCAGTGGTGGAATGAAGCATTGGCAATTATACTGAGGCTTGAAAAGCCTTGAAAAAGATAAAAACTAGGTATATTGTACAAATGTAATTTTCATCAATTAGTCACCATGCACTAGAAGGTATTTCAAAAATAAAGAGAAATTATTTAAAATGAGTGTTTAGGTATGGATTTAGGCAACATAAATATGGTACCTTAGTCTATCTATCTAAACATTGCATGAATTTTGGTTGTAATAAGCATACGGAGATCCCAGAAACAGCACTAGAATTAAGGGTGTTCAACACCTCTGAAAACTAGATCATTTTAATGGTGTGCTAAATATAGAAATATGTGCCTAGCTTTGTGCATCGCTGTTGAAAAGTTTGGCCTCGGGTCATAATTGCATATGCAAAATGCATTCCGGCTTTAAAAACACCCACAACAATGGGTTTTAATGACAAAGATAACTAACTGACTTGATCTAAACTCACAGGGGCTCACCATTTCTAAACTGCACTGACTTGGACACTCAAGTATGAAAGGAGGTGCAATCAGGTCTGCATATTTTTAAATCCTGATCTTGATGAATGTAGGAGTTAATATGTAACTACCTACAAATGAGGGGAAAAGAGGGCAACAGTTCTCAAGTGTTAAGCAAGAGTTTTCCCTCTATGTTCTGAGACTAGAAGATGGTGATAAAAGTGGGGGCTAGAGTGGAATGAAAAGAGAAAGTAGCAAGGATTTATTAAGTAAAACCACTGAAAGCAGAAATACATTTGGTTGGTTACCGTCTGAAGCACAGAACGAAGTATAGGGCAAAGCTTGCTTTGAAAGATAAAACACATGCTAAGAATAATGTTAAACTTTACCCTTTGGTAATGCTATCTGACATGCAGAATCTGTGCTGCATCACTCTGCCCTTCCCAGGCATTGCCCTTTGTTTTGTAGAGCGTCAAATCTCTTTGACGATGTCGTCATAAGGATTTTCCCCTGACCGCAGCCAACAGAGGGGCTGAGTCTTGCAGCGAAAAGGGAATAAAAGAAAACCTGGATAAAAAAGCATGAAGAGCCAGGGTACAGAGTGGGAAGAACAGATAAAAACAAAAACGTACAGAAGGGCTTCAGTGAGGAGTGACCTTTTCCGCATTTCCAGGGCTGCAACACTGCAGGGTAGATGCTAAACTATTGTCAGGCTGATGGAGAGAGACCCCGATTCAGCCTCTCTTACTTCACAAGGATCCCCAAAGGTAGGATCGCTCTATAATTGGTGGAGACCATCCCACAACCTGAGTAACATGGAGATGCCTATAGAAGAAGAGATACTTTTCTTTGCTAGTTTTGAGAACAGAGGTGTATTCGTGTGGCAGCGTTCAGCACTGATTAGCAAGGCATGGATCATGGCTTTTTCAATATAGGTAGTTGTCAATACTGAGACAACCTGAAAGGTTTCAGAGGCTTTCAAGGCAGGGTTGGGGTCTCTTTTCTCATTACTGTCTTGTGTACTGAAGGCTAAAGCGTCACAAGTAGCTACCAGAAGGTGACAATCTGTTCGGGGAGGGGAGGAAGAATACTCTTGTCCTGCCACGACTGGCAGACTCATTCCAACTAGCAAGTACGAGACAAGGACAATCTAGTACAAGGCTTAGTACCTACTCAGCTGGGAGGAAGAGGCACTTTCAGGTGGTGATTCAGCATGGAAGAGGTTGCTGCGTGCTGGAGATGTCTGTCTGTCACTGTGGCAGGGGAGGATCCTGGTGTGAGCGGCCTTCAGAATGATGTGCCACACAGAGTTAGATGGGAGCAGTCCTGTATGCACTCTGGGGGGTTGCACTCGGTCAGCTCACCGCTGCTGCTGAGGCACAGAAATACAGAAAAAATCCAGCAAAGCAATGGTTGAGACAATACTTGCTGTAAAGTCAAATAATCTAAATAAAGAATAGAAGCGAAGGGTTTTTTTTTTAACTTTTAGGTGATCTCACCCCAAGGGAGCTGAAAGCAGAAGACAGATAGATGCTCGGTGGGCAGCAGAGATTGAGCTCTATGTTGCCATGACTACGCTGCTACCCAGGGGAGATGCCTGTATCCACACAAGGTGAATTTTTACTGCTGGACAGACTTCACAGTCTCACAAAAACCTGCAATTGGAAATGAGCCAGAACCTTCCTTTGGTAGAACATGTCTTCAACATGGTCCCAGCTTGATATCCTGGGTGGTACCCGTCCCAGCTGAGTTTCAGGGAACAGTTTTTTGAATATAATTCATTAAAGATCTGTAAGTTGGCCCTACTACCCCAGATTGGCTGAGATCCTTAAGAAACCATCTGATAGGTATGTGGATAACATCAGTGCTAAAGCAGAAGCAAAGCACAGATCCCTGGGGGATCACGAGCACCAAGAGAAGAAATCCAGGCAAGTACAATGCTGTGGGAGTATGTACCAGTATGTATGTACAAGTACATTCTCCCACCCTGACTCCCCACAGAATCCCACATCTCTTTGGTGTGTGCTTTGATATTCCACTGTTTCCAGTTAGGGCATTCTGTGAGAACCACTCCATGCGCAGTGTGCTGCTGATGGAAAAAAATAAATGAAACAGAGCAAACCAAGGGAGAAAATAAATTTTTCTTTAAGGTCTGATTTGTTGCTGGCTGACACTGTGTAGAGCAAGACACACCAATGGCAACTAGGCAACTAGGACCCACCCTGCAACCAAGTGGGGTAACATTCTGCAGCAAAAAGACATCTAGAAAGAGCCTGAGAACCAGCTAAGCTTGTTGTTTTCCCCTTGCTTTTTTTCAAATGCATAATAGTTTCATAAATTGAAAATTTTATGTACAGATATCACATCTTTATGTGCATTCTATTTGAAGGGAGTGAGGGACATAGAAATCAATCCAAGAAGTTAATTTTAGACTTAAAAATCCAGGTTCATTTTATAGAAGTTCCCAAGTGGATTCCTCTTTCTTACTGTCAGGAAATGGTGACAAATGACGCAAGAAGGTAAGCTTAATATCAGGACAAAGTGTAGGCAGTTATAAGTCTTTTGAAATTATGGTGAGATTTTCATAAATCTTGGGTCAGACTTTTTTCAGAGCACTCTGCTTAGGAGAATAAAATCATACTGTGTATCTTGAAAAGGGACAGCAGAATGTAATTAGGCTTATCTGAAAAAAGGCATATGAATGAAAAATGTCAGCAGTCAAACAAATATATTGTGTAGCAGTGCATTATTTGATGATTGAGTGGTTAATTCTATAGAAGAAATACAATTCTGAGGCCAACATGGGAATTACACAGATCTACCCTGCTGGAACAGATCACAGATCTGTCAGAGATGGTTTTCTTTGACTGGAAAATGAATGGTTTAAGGGGAAAGTGAACACATTTAAACGTCTATCAAGGGATCAGAGTGACATTTGCATTTCAGCTTTCATTTTAACCAAAATGATCCATGTTTGGATGTTGTAAATATTCCTATTCAGTAGAATAAATGCTTAAAACAAAACATAAAATATAGCCTTTTAGGAATGACCTTTCAGTCCTGGTCTCTGTAAAAACCCAACCCAAACAATAGCAGTCCAACAAATAAATAAAACCCAAATGGCTGGTAGAATAAATCCATCCATAGGAATTTAAGAGTCAGTCCTCTTCAGAGAACACCAGGAAAAGGGAGATTTTTGAAAGCCACTAATTATATTCAGAGCATAGCACATTCTGAAATTCAGCCTTCTTCAAGGTGTCTCTAGCTGAGCACCTAATATCTAAAGCACCTGCAATAATTAATTGCTTTTCCAAAACCTGGACTAGGACCCAGATTCCAGTATTTGCTCAAAGTCAGGACAGCAATATCTGGTCCTTTAATGAGATTTCTTTGTCATGCAACGCTCTTCTGAGATGCATGAAGGGGATGTAATATACACTTTTCAGAGCGGTACAGAAACTCGTACAGAGTTTGGAAAGCTTCCAGCAGTATTTTAGATGCTGTCGCAGTACAAACAAATCCAACAGTAACAAACCTTGTTTGCTATTAGATATATTTTTTAAAATAAACGTGGAGGAAAAATTGTCAGAAAATTGGACCATCTGAGGCTTTTTACTTTCCTGCTGATTTATAGCTATAACGCCCCTGCAAATTTTAAGCTAGTATCAAATCCCCGCAGAATCTTTATCCGTCTTAAACCAAATAATTGTCTTCTGCTCTAATACCAGTTTTCCTGTGCCTCTAGGCTTGTGGGCTTTGATAGAAAGTTCTTTTGGATGCTAATTTATTTGGTTATATTACAGTGAGATAAATCTGTTTGCAGCCAGTTTCTGGTAGGGCAAAGGAATATAAAACCACATTACCAGTGTATATTCCAGAAACATTATGAAAACTGGAAACAGAAAGTGGAAAATACAGGAAAATGGTCCTCCTGAATATATGGGATCCCCCCAGATAACACGATTATTCATTCTATATGGCCATGCTAAGGGCTAGAAAGGACAGTGAAGATTAAAGGGTAGGCCAGGGAGGCTCAGGAGATCAGATTTATTCTTCAGCAGTTGCAGCTCTCCAAAAATCTGGCACCTTGCAAAAGTGTTTATCTGGACTCTCAATAGCTGATGTAGAGAAATGAGCACCTCAGGAGGATTTGCTTCTCATCCTGAGGCAGAGATCTGTGATAGCTAGATAATTTTTCTTCAGAAAAATAGATCCAGCTAACGCTTTTCTTCTCATTTCTAGCTTGGTTTTCATTCAGCTTTAGCTTACACATAATTTAAATATTCCTTTCCACAAAGAAGTTAGCAGTGGGCCAAAACCCCACTCGTAGCTCAGCCGTCACATCACCTGGGCTGGAATCAGAAGGACACCAGACCCCATCTGTTTCCAGACTTTTGTCTTCCCCCTGGCTCTTCAGGCACCTCTTCAGCTTTCAAGGCTGAAATAGCAGCAACATCCTTCTTTCCTGTTCTTTTACACTCTCTTGGAGAAAAGGCTTCATCAGTAAGGTTGTGAGTTTTACAGCTTTAGTTGACTTCTATATCTTTATATGTACGGAGGTAAACTTACCTGCTCTTTGCATAAGTAAAGATGATCAGTGCAAAACAAGGGTACTAGTTAGCATGTCTCAAAACTTTTTGCATGAGTAACAAATCGCAGATTGATATAGCCATCCTCACATTGATTAGTAAACTTGATTTTTAGACCCAGGTATTTGCCCACAGATGTGGAAAGGTTCCTACTGTTAAAAAATCTGTCTTCAAGCAACCTAAATTCCACTGACGCAGGGACTTAAACTCCAAATTCCCATGGACCCGCCAGCAAAAGATAATTAAACCCTTCAAGTTACCACTGTGAATTCAGACCAGGGCAGCGACACTGACATCCTTGCTCCTGCCTGAGTGGAAAAGGGGTTTGTCTAGCCTAAAAAAAAAGAAAATTAAAAAAAAAAAAAATCACTCTTTATCAAGATACAGCTAGACTAGTATAAACAGTAAAATATCCGTATCAAGAAGAATTAGAAGGCAAATCCTTAAAACTAACTGGGTGTCTGACTCATAATAGATCATTTAGGTATTGGCTTTTTGATCTCTATGGAAAATAAGTGTATATAATTAAAACGCATGAATTTTTTTTTAAGAGAATCTCATCTGGTATTTATGCACCTTGTTCTGAGTAAACAAAGGAGGTCCAGGCTGTAAATCTTCAGCCTACTGAGTTTTTTGTGTTGCTGTTTTACAAGCCTTTGGACATAATTGCAGCAACTTCATTGTTTATCTGCAGACGTTTTGGAAACAAGTAATTGTTCCTGGAACTCTGCAGGCTGTGGGAAATCATATTTTTGAAGCTGTATTGGTCTCAGGAAACCAGTATTTCAAAATCTTTATTAACCATAGGTAGTTGCTGCTCCAGTCACCCTACTGAGTTCTTCTTCTCTTTTGCTAAGCAACAAGACAATTAACTTGACCTATGTCTTCATAAATTTAAGTCAGATCTTCAGCAGTTAATTACAGCAAAATGATAGCAACATTACGCTTAAAACTCTGCAGTTTTCATTTCAGTAGGGGTGACAATGTTTTCTGAAAACCTGTATGCACTGAATTATAGCATTAATTTGAAATTGTTATTTTAATCTGTGCAATGATTAAAGTTTCTGGGACAATTTGAAGGTAAAAGAGAAACCTCAGCTGTATTAAGGAAGAAATATATTTAAATGAATAGTCTAGGTGACAGACAGGCAGGCAGATTTTGGGCCATATACTGTGCTGCTCTGCCTCCCTTGACATCAGGGGAAATTTTCCCAGTAGCTTCAGTTATAAGCAGTATCCTTTCAGGTATAAAATATAACACGCCACTCAAGGCATATTATTTAAAATACTCCAACACTTTAACGTCAAAAATCATGTGATTCCATAGTTTCTCCCTTATATAAACAAGTCATAAAGCAAGTTTTTGTCTTCGGGATTTTCATCCCGATGCACATCATACAATTCAGCATTTGCTGCTATTCTGATTTTGCAGCATCTCTACTTGAAAACTCCTGCACCGTTTGTGAACTGAAAGAAGGAAATAGTTGGTTTTTTTAATAAAACCACTTCTCAGCTGAGAACTTGGGTATATATTCTCACTCATTTAAAAAGGAAATCAATAATTTGGACTGGTGGCATATTATTTAAGTCATATATTGCACAGTTGTCTTGATTTAGACGAATATTAATAGAACATACAATGACTGTTTCTCCTTGGTAAGTACCTGTAAATTGATCTATGCAGTGATGAGCTGCTGCTGTTACGGACCATCATATGCTGAAGGAATTTCCTGCACCTTTTATTGAAATAATCTTGGGATTGTCACTGCTCGGACTGCTACAAATGCGGTTCAGCTTTGAGTTTTAGTTGCCATGTGTTCTTCGGAGATCCAAATTATGGGCCACTGAATATTTGGCTTTTAAACAAAAAAAAAAATGCAGCTACGCCTGTGTGACTGTCTCAGTGCAAGCCCTCATTACTCTGGGGTAAACCACCCGAGGGTACTCGAGTGAAAGCACGTCCTCGCTGCTGCAGCACATTTATATAATATGGGTTCATGCTTATGCAATGCCGATGCAAGCAATGCCGTTACATCAGTGCAGAAACCTAACGCAGAGAAAAAGCTCTTTACCTCTGGAAGTCATTGTTCCTTGGAGGAAGTGATGTTCTAAAATCACATAGGGGTTTCTGTGTCCTCTGTTACAATCAGTGCTTATTAGATTTTAACTCTTCCTGAAGCATCCCAGAAAAGGGTCTGCTGTAAATATAGCTAATAAAGTTTCCAATTTCTTTCTCTTAAACCAACAAACACCTTAACGGTGCTGTGCTCTTGAATGTGTTGGATCACAGAACAGCTCCCCAGCAGGCGCAGGTTCAGTGCCCCCGGTTTTCTCCCCGTTTCACATATAGGCATGGGCAATACTGTCAGACAACACCGACCTTGTAAAACTAAAATGTCCCTTTCCAGAGAGAACCTTTTGCAGAGATGTTGGGGCTGGTTTTCCACCCCTGCATAAGGACTGACTATCATGTCTCCTTCCAAGCTCCTCCCTAACAGTTCTGCAAGGCTTGCTATGATTTAGACTTTGGTATACCAGCAAAATAACTTTACCTCTAGCTGATTACTTTCTGCCTGTGATTTCTTTGGTGATCAAATTGTGTGATCTTTTCTCCACCTAAGTGAAGTGTTGGTGCTTCCAACAATGCTACTGCAGGGCTTGTGAAACCAGAATGTTGGAAGAAAGGCTGGTGTTTCACAGGGGAGGGCAAGAGGGGAACGAATTCACAGCAAATTTCGAGCTCTTAAATGAGGGCTCATAAGAAGCAGTGGAGCTTTGTGCGTCCAGTGTAGAGCTCTCAGAAATGCAGAAAGCTACATGATTGCATTGGTAGCTTAAAATTAGGGCAATCACACTTCCCAGATACTTATCTAGAAAGAATATAAAGATTTTTAAAAATCTATCTATTGGCTTTTTGATCTATTGTTCAACAAGGATTCACTCTTAATTTTATTGTTTTGATATATATACATAAATCTAGTATGTGTTGGGCCAGCTATGGACCCTGGCTGAGTGTCAGTACCAAAGTCCTATTGCTTGAGAGTACAAGCTAATATAACAGAGATGGGCTTTTTTCCTTTCTACATTTTTTTTTTTCCCCAAAGTCTGAAGAATAAAAATAAATATTCTTCCATTAACTTAGTTCATTCCTTCTCCAGGCATGTTTGCATTCATTATTAACTTCCTAAGAACACACGGATATGTGGTCCTATGTCTACAAAACCCAACTCTCTTCCCGCTCCTCCCTGCATCCCCTCATGACTTTTGAAACTCGTTAGTCCATCCCAAACACATTTGAAGGGGAGGAGGTAGCAGATTCAGAGAGACTTCATTGTCCACAAGGCTGGTGAAATCTGTCGTTGGGTGGAGGAGAGAGGAGGGAATTAGCACCCTCTAAACCGAAAAGACAGGAAGAACTCACAATAGCCAAATTGTGCGGTGGCAGCTGGCCAGCCTCGCAGGTACTGGCCCACCGGCTGGCCCGCATAGCTCTGAGATAGGCATAACCCACATTGTTTCTCGCCCAGCAAGACACTGAGAGTCTCAGAGGGAGAGCTAGAGCTGTGAAGGCACAAATCTACAACAAAGCTGGTTTCGTTAGCTCCTCTGCTCACAGAACGACTTCTTTCATCCTCTCTTTGTTACTGGTTCAGGAATCACATCCATTTTAATCAAAGAGAAGTTACTGAACTTACTCAGAAGAAACCAGGTGACATTTGGGAAACTTAAATTAGGTAACCTCAGAAAGCCCTCTGGCGTTAAATCCTGTGAAGATATGAAAAAAAAATATACAGATCAAAAATTATTATAAAGTGAACTCCGAAGTTACCTGTGATGGTGGCTTGTAGAAACTGACTGTTTGGCTGCTCATGGTCATCCAGGTGGTGCAATGAGGCCATGCAACTCTACAGCCGGTCATAAATGAGCAATATGGGCTACATTTTAATATCCTTAGTCAGTCTATGACATCAAAGTTCAGAAAAGGTAGATGTGAAGTACAGCAAATTCATTGAATAAGTCAGTAATCATGAAATCATTTGCTCAGCTCTAATGATTTCCTTTCCCTTTATGCACGGGATTGACAGTAACAGGATTTCAGATGTAATGAAATAAACTTCTACAATAGGGAGCACCTGGGAGAAGCAAATAAGACAAGGTAGTTAATGCACACTTTTGCTTTAGCTTTTCACCTCTGGAGACTTGATTTCTAATCTTTTTTAGATCACAACAGGGAAGAGGAGAAAGAAGAAAAAGGGGAAAATTGGAGGCTGCTGTGAGAGTCGTATAACACGCATCCCTTAAGCGATATTTGCTCAATGCTATTGCTTGCACTGAGACATCAGAGAGGTGGTCGATGCCCTATCCCTGGGAACACCCAAGGCCAGGCTGGACGGGGCTCTGAGCGACCTGGTCTGGTTGAAGATGTCCCTGCTCACTGCAGGGGGTTGGGCTGGGTGGCCTCGAAAGCTCCCTCCCAACCCAAACCATTCTGTGATTCTATGATCAGCCTCATCAGATCCTCTGAGCATGATGCTCCTGTGTCTTCCCAATATCAGCATTACCCCTGATTGCCACTGGTGTGAGAAGGAGAACACAGGCACTCTCTGCATACAGTACCTTGTGAGATGCCAACAGGGGACAGAGTGTATCAAAGAGAATAGTATCTAACACAGCTCTTTTAAAGAATTGTTTAGTTTCCCAGAGAAGCGGGAAGCTTGCCTAATCCATAACGACCCAAATCGTTTTGCAATACATTCTTTTAAGTGAGTTTGGCCATGTAGTTTCTCACTGACAAAATCCCTTGATTTTCTAGGGGTGTAGAGAAAGATTAGTGCATAAAAGACCATCTGTCTCCTTGCTGCTGACAGGCTAAAAGATGGCCTTTTTCTTTGTGGAGCAGGTTGCAACCTTCCCAATCTGGGGGCAGCGAGCATTCGTTTGCTCTGTGAAGCACTAGCCTGCAACAAGCATTTCCTTTTTCTGCAATTTGCTGTCATGGGACAATCACTTGGCTGCTTAACGGGCTCCTGGAGCCCCTCACACCCGAGAGACACAGGCTCATATGTCAGGTATTGATGGTTTGGCTTCAAGACTGGATATAATTGCGTCTTTCCACCAAGTACCCAAGCTGGTCTTCCAGCAGGAAAACTTCTCTTCCCAATTACTGACAAAGTCTTTCAGGAAAGAAGTGAGATTTTCCCACCTGTCAGAGGTAGCAAACCAGACATTACTTCCTTTATTGTGGCCAGTTCTGTGCAATGAGAAGCAGACAACCGTCTGACTTTTATTATTGCTTACAGTAGTGTAGCTTTCGGAGCCCAGGGCCCTTCAATGCTCTGCACTTTGCAAACTCAAAATAATAACCACTTCCCATCCTGGGGGACTGTAGTGTGAATAGGTAAGCCAGGCAAAGAAAACAAAGACTTGTATTCCTGTTTCAGGGATGGAAACAGGCATGGAGAGACTGAGAAATCTGCTCAGAACAACATGAGGATATAGAGTCAGAAGCAGGAGACACATTCAAGTCTTTTCCCAGTCTCCTCACTGTCCTATTTCTCTGCAGTTTTCCAGTTGGGGTTGTTCACGTTCTTCCACCCCAGGCACGTTCTTACACTTGTGTCAAGAGAATTATAAATAGTCTTGATAGTCTTTAGCATTTACAACAGACAGGTGCAGGAAGCATAATCCACAATTGCGGGTTTCTCTGTCCTTGCTTCTGGGTGTCTCATAAAAAATATAGTTACTCACCCCCTTACTCATCACATATGCAGTGGGCTAGTATAATATCAAGTTAATATTTAATAGTTGCAAAATGGTATGCTATCCTCAGGGAAAGATGATTTCTAAATGTAAAGTGTAATAGCATATTTGGTGGATTTGAGCGCTGCACATGTCACTGGATCAGCTGCTGCTACTACCAGATAGGCTTATCTAGATACTTACAGAGCTAAAAAATTGCATATGTGTATCATTTGGATTGTGGTCTGTATATCCTATCAGGCACATTCAATTGCTTATTTGTAGGGATCATTTTTTTTCTTGGAAAGAAGACTCACTTTCTTGACTTCTCCCCTCCCTGCATGATTTTTAAGCATCTTGGTTATCAACATGCTCATTTCCTCATCCATAAAGTACAGATAATAAGATAGGACTATGTATAGAGTGAAATTGAAATCCCTAACTTAATCGTCATATCTAAACGCAAGCCACTGTAGCATTGACATCCCTGGTGGGCCACTCAAGGCAAGAGAGTGCTTGGAATACTTTCTCCTTGGTCCATGTATTTTAAGAATGAGGACAGCTTAAGTCATAAATTGTTTAATGGAAACAAAGGGGAATTTAACTAGCAAAAGGAACACAAGTTCAGGACAGAAAAGAGAAGCCAAGAGAAATGATCAGCTCCTTTCCAGGCAGAGAAGGGAAAGAGGCTCCAGTGCTGGGTTTTTCATCTAAGGGTTCTCAGCATTCACACAGCTCATAAGAAAATACACCTCATATGGCAAATCCTCTTTCCCAGGAAAAGGTAGCTCTAGCCTTCACCAGCCAGACCCTCCGGGCTCTCCACGTGAGAGTTTTCATAGTGCTTTTTGTTTCCACCATGCATGCAACATAATGCTGTGTCAGAGCTCCCTTCACGCTCACTGGCACAGCTCAGGGCCATCCCACAGCTCTGACTTCCTTGGGAAAGCAGCACAGTCACAAGGCTATGGTCTTGATAATCCACTGCTTTTTCCTACAGCTGCTCATGCTCAAACGTAGCACTGTGGTTTTTCAGCTCTCTGACTGGCTATTTCTGCACAGTTTGCCATTAATAGGAGACTGTGAGAATGACCGTGCTGGGTCAGAGCAAAAATACTCCTAGCCCAGCATCCTCTTTCAGACAGTAATCAACTCTGGATGCCTGGGAAGATCATAGGAGCAGGCATGCATATCATCCTACTTCCTCAGAGGACTTGTTCAATCTCTATCAGCTTGAGGCTTAGCGCTGTGCTAAATGGGAGGTGGTGTTTTCATACTTCACCGACCTCAACGTAGGGCATTTTTTCCTATGAATCTCAGGTTTCTTTATGCACCAATGTAAATAAGGTTCGGCACATTACATCCCCTGCTCACTCAGGTTGGGCACTTCACAATTACTCTTTAAATGCTTAGTCAGACATGTGGGAGAGGCTTTCTGCTGTGCAGAGAAGATGGAAGAAGAGGAAAGTTCTGTTTTATGCTGAGAAAACAATACTGCTTTACAGAGACCATAATCCAGGTTCTTGCAGCCAGGAAAGAGGAGATGCTGAGTTTTAAATGCCTGCATACAAGTGTGTGAAATGAACAGGTTTGATTTATAATCCTTGAATTCTTTGGATGCTTCATAACGTATTTGGTAGAAAGGATTCAAGCCCATTGTATATCTACAAGTTTCTTGCACTCTCCTATTGTCGCCCTGCCCAAGGGTTGTGCTTCCACTATTCTTATTTTAAATAGTAAAATTTGTTATTGTGGATTTGGCAGAAACAGAGTAATGTATGTGCAAACTTTTGTCTCTACATCCATCTGAGAGGGGCAGCTGTAGCTCTAATATGGTCTTTCTTTCCTTGCCAACAGATTAGAAAAGGATTATGGAAAAGTAGGATACCAGAGGGGAGCATCATTCCATGTCTGTACCGAGGCAATACTCCAGCTGGCATCAGTCGCTATTTGCTCTATGTTTTACATGTGGCATCAACAAGGGAGACAGAAAAGAGACCAGGAAAGCCTAGAAGTGGAAAACATATTGTCTGGCTGTTTTCATTCTTTTATATTTGTGTAACACCAGCCTGCAAGACAACAACAGTACACCCAGAAAGGATGGATTCAAGATTTGGGTGCTATCTGGCATGCACGTTCCTGCTCCGCCACTGACTCTCCATGCAGCCTTGGGCAAGCTCTTCAGGGCCAGGCCTGAAACAGCAAGACATGACCACACCAAGCAAAGCAATGCTGTGGGAGGGACCATCAAGTAAGTTGTGAAGTCTCCACAGAGAGGGCAGAACCACGTAGAGACACAGCTCAGGACTGGGCAGAGGAAAAGCTGGCATAGAGTTTTCAAAGTTGACCGCTTTTGGTTAACGTGGCAGAAATATGGATATTTCTACATCAGACTCCATTGCAAGGCACAAGAAATACCAGACAGATAGAAAGCAGGGAAATGAGGTTCCTAAATCCTAAGCTATGATCATGAAAATCTCTGTTCTTCAGATTCCTAAATTCTAAAGATCTTGCATTGTTTTTAACTTAAAAATTCCTTGGGCATTCAGAAATTCTGATGTTATGTTTGCCCCCAGATAGATCTACGCTGGCTGGGCTGAGAGACATGACACCCATTCTGTGTCCAAGTCTGGCTGGTGCAGAAACCACCTCTAAGTCTCACGTGAGGAATCATTCCCTTAGGTCTTCTCAGACGGTACCTAACACAGACCGGTGGGATTGGGTTGCCCAACAAATGCAGTCATGACAACTCCTGTTTTGAAGTATGACTTAAAAACAACAAGCCCACCTTTGTGGAGGATGGAGCACTCGCATGAGCTCCATTCCTTGGCCCAGGTCTGATGCCACCCGGTCTCCGTGTGTCCCACGCAGGCAGCCAGAGTCCTCACCACTAGGCTGTTCTACCCCAACTCTGAAGACCATGTCGCCATCCCAGAAGCAATTCAAGATCCACTGGGCTGGAGACGAAGTATGTGTGACTAAACACATGGCAAAGTGTAAAATCTATGGAATCAGGGAGTTATGGCTATGAAGGCTAGCATACATTTAAGCAAAATTCCCACAAA
Organism: Phalacrocorax carbo; assembly: GCF_963921805.1. Classification (NCBI taxonomy): domain Eukaryota; kingdom Metazoa; phylum Chordata; class Aves; order Suliformes; family Phalacrocoracidae; genus Phalacrocorax; species Phalacrocorax carbo. Next base: position 4,236,668 of record NC_087516.1, on the reverse strand, counting down.
TGTCCCAATTTAAGTAGCTGAGCTCTTTTTTTTTTTTCTTTTTATTTTCTACCTTAAAGTCTGTTGCAGTCCTTGGAGCAGGCACTTGTAAAGGCACTTGTAAATTGCTGCAGGTTTGGGCTGAAGTCTGTTTCCAAGGACCTCAGGTGTTTGTGGAAGGAAAGTGGTTGTGCCAGATAACAGCAAGTGCCACATTTTAAACACACCACACCAGGCCTGTTAAAGTCAAGGGATGCATTTGAGGGTTAGAGTGAAAGATTAATTCCAATGGATATGTTCTTACTGGGAAAAATATTCCAGATGTAATACAGTAAGTTACCTCCTAGGGCAGAGGAGAATTGCAAAGCAGTGCAGCTCTTAAAACTTGTTAGAGAGCAGGGCACCACTAGGGAAGGCATTACAAAAATGGACATGAGATGAGTTAATAGGTCCTTTTTTCCTCCATTTGAAATATACGATCCAGAAGAAAATATGCAAACGTCAGGGCCACCTCCTACTACCCAATTATTCAGAAAGGATAGAGTCCAGGCTCTGCCACAGAGAAGCACTTAGACTTTCTCATCAAAATGTGACTCTCTGGCAAAGTGAATACTCTGGGAGGTCAAATGCATTACCGCTCAGTGCAGTATCACTTCCAGCAGCCTGAATGAAGGATTAACGAAGATGACTTGACATTTACCTAGATTCGTGTGCAGCTAATAGGGTTGATAAAAGTGCTCCATGAATAATTTATATTGGGTAATTCACAGATGGAAAGATTCATTTTCTTCCCATAAGCAGTAGGGAAGGGGGAGGGTAGGACATCAGACAGAAAAGATTGGTCTCTAGCTCCATAATACACTTACGAGTGGAAAGGGAAGTCAAGACTTCCTGGTTTAGTATCATGGTTACTTCCATTAAGGAAGTAACTTCAACTACAAAGAAGGCTACAGCCCACCCTTTTTCTCTTGGTGGAGTGGGGAGTGTTTGGAGTAATTAGCAAAATAAATCACAGCTGTGGTCCTTGTTGTTGGTACACAGAGGGGATGAACAAGGTATAACAGAGTCACGGAATAGTTCAGCACAGGAAAGACCTCTGGAGATTGTCTGCTTCAGCATCTGTGATCAGAGAAACACCAGCAACAGCAAGTTGTCCAGGAAAATGAGCAGTTGGGTTTGAAAATCTGTAAGGATAGAGACTCCACAACCACTCCGGGCAACCTGTTCATGTTCACAGTAAAGATGTTTTTTCTTGCATTTAAATCACATTTCTTGTATTTCAATTTGTGATAGCTGCCTTTTGTCATGCTACTAGGCATCCCTGAGAAGAGTCTGGCTCCATCTTCTTTTCTGCCCCATCGGGTATTTATACACTTTGATAAGATCATCCATGAGGAGGTTCTTATCTCAAGTCAAAATAGCCCAGTTCTCTCTCACTTCCAGCTGGTCAGTCCATGGCATGTACTGGTTCATGTGGTTATTTCTCCCCAGGTACAAGACTTTGCACTTCCCTTTGTTGAACTCCATGAGGTTCCTGTCAGCCCATTTCTCCAGCCTGCCAAGGTGCCGCTGGATGGCAGCACAACCAGCCCCAGTGGTTCAGACAGTGTTCAGTCCACCTCACTCTCTCCTCACCCAGCCCGTACTTCATCAGCTTCTCTAGGAGGATCTTAGACTGTCGAAAGCCTTCCTGAACTCTAGGTGGACAATGCCCGCTGCTCTCCCCTCATCTATCAGGCCAGCCATTTCACTGTAGAAGTTTACCGGGTTGGTCAAGCACGACCTCCCATTTGTGAATCCGTAATGACTACTCCTGTCGTCCTTCATGTGCCTGGAAATGGTTTCCAGGATTAGCTGCTCCATCACCTTCCCAGGGATCGAGGTGAGGCTGACCAGCTTGTAATTCCCTGGGTCCTCCTTCCTGCCCTTTTTGTAGATGGGAGGGACATTTGCTTTCCTCCCACCCTCAGGCATTTCTCCCAATCACCGTGATTGTTCAAAGATTATTGAGAGTGGCCTTGCAGTGACATCAACCAGCTCAGCACTCGTGGGTGCACCCCATCAGGTGTCATGCGCTTCCACATGTCCAGGTTCCTTAAATGTTCCCTAACCTGATCTCCTTCCACCAATACCCTTGGTGGAAGAAGTCCACAGGTCTTTATCTCCATATACTTGAAGTAAACCTCCTTAATATTGTATTGTTGATTACAATGTCCACATTACCCTGCACTTTGCTTCCCAGCCTTGTCCACCACTTCCTTACTTGATTGCTGGCTGTCATTTCGCAGAAGGGGAAGACTAAAGAAATGCAGAAGGTATGGTGGCCTCCTCAAGCCAAGGCTACCCCCATCTGTGGTGGTGATATTTAGACCATGGATGCAGTGAGTCCTTGAGTTCACAAGGAAAGCTGAATGCAAGCCTTTGAGGACCACTTTCATGTTCCAGATAACAGTGGACAGGAGCAAGTATCCACTCTCCCCTGCAATTCATGGAAGGGGTGACACCTACCTGTCACTGTGCTTCTGGTGTTCTTCAAAATTCTTCTTGTTAAACTTCACAGCTAGTTGTAAGAGAGGCTTAGAGAAAAAATGGCTTACCCGGAGCCAGAATTAATGAGATTTATTCCTACTTGTGGCCTTAGCACTCTGATTCAGCTTGGAAAGCATTGCTGTGGGGTTTTGTTCAGTACTGTGATGGCATCACAAATCAAGCACAACTTTCAGAAGGATGTGTCTAGGTAATTTAATAATATCCCCATGAAGACCACAGTGCCCTTTAAACTCAAAAGGCTGGGTTGTACACAGACTAGAATAATTACCTTTTTAATTAGGACAACTCAAAGCAATTAGGTGAAGCAGAGCAAGAATGAGAAGTTTTTTGAACAAGACAGTGTGTCCTTATATCTCCTTTTGATTTCAGCCAGCTCAGTGGTTTTCTGGGTTTCAACAAATTCTGTGCAATTCCTTTGTTCTCTTCAGCAGTCTCCTAGTCTTGACCTGTAGCATTCCAGGTCCTTGCTATGCTCTCAGTGCCTGCAGTTTCCTCCACCTGCCACATTCTTCGGTCTTGAAGCCTTCTTTAGAAAGCCAATTTAGTCCTAAAGGAACAACTTTCTCCCTCCACAAATTTTCATCTGACCCACTCACTCACTTTTTAAAGGAATGTGACATATGTTACAACTTAAACAAAGCAGATGACCTTTACCATAGTCAATTGGCTGAAAAGGCTCTGTCCTGTTGATGTGATACGGCAGCCGGCTGAGTTTGACTGGTGATCAAAATTCTCCTTTCGCCATAGCTGGGTTGATTCGTACTCCAATGCAGTGTGATCAAGTCCCTGAACGAACCGGCTCCACGTCTCCATTCATCTCTACTTAGAGCTGAATTTTAGTTTGAAGGTGAAATCCTGGCTGCATTTAAATGAACGGCAAAAATCCTCCTGCTTTCAACAGAAGCAAAATTCCTTTGCTTGAGTTGAATTTTACTCAGTCAAGAGCACACGCTCATCTTGGTAAATAGGAAAAGACATAACCAAGCTAATGTGAGGGACTCTGACCAAACTCCCTGAGGCTGCACAGAAGGGTTAAGTCTTCAGGGACGTGAAGTCAGGACATCTGCCTCCAAAGCTAGACCCTGCTTCTAAATCAGTAATAGGGCTTGGGCATGACTTGACTTCGGTGGCACAAAGCGCACACAGCTCGATCAGCATGAATGATACTGGCTCTCCTCTGCCACCAGCATGAGACCTCAAAGGCGACCGGTGATACCGCTGTTCTCACTGATAAGAGTGAAGTTGTTAAAGCTCCATCAGGGGGTCAACACAGCCTGGGTTGTGGAGACAGACTGGTCATGAGCAGGTAATGCCAATATTGCTAAGAAAGGGAGGAAACATCATAGCCCAGCAAACATGGTTAAACTGTTTTCTGCACAAAAATGTGGTTGAATTACATGGATTCTAAAGCACTATATTTAATTAGGGACTGGGGTCCTTTTCTAGAACAAGCTGTTGGAGGTACAAGGCCCTTCATGTGGTGCTTTGTCCCACTCCAGTTAGCTGAAGCTCTGTTTCTTTGCATATTCAGAAACTATGCAAGACTGTGCGTGTCTGCATGTGTGACATTCACTGGCAGTTGCATCTCCTCGGGGACATATTTGTGGAACACCAGATATTTAGTGCCATCTTGTTTGCTCAGTGGGCAAACCAGAAATCACTATGGAACAAACCCAAAAGAAGCCTTTCCTGTCCTGGAGGATCTGGTGCTAACGCACCTCTCTTATCTTGTTAGACCACCAACACGAGTAAGGTGAAATGACATGCTGAATGTCCTCGGAGGACTGAGCCTTCTTGCACTCTGTTGGGTGTGTTGTGTCCCAGGAAAGGTTTCCACTCTGCTCTGATATTGCATCTGAGGCAAGGATTATTGCTTTTCTGTAAGTTGTGGCTGAGTTTTAACAAGAAGTAACTTCTAGTTCAAGACTGAATTGCTTCTGAGTGCATACAGCCAAAGGCAAAGGGACCTGAGATTCAGCTAGCAGTGTGGAGAGAGAAACGACAGTGGTATGGGAGAGAAAGGAGTTCGTTTGGTGAAAACTGAAATAAATGAGACAACAGGAAAGTGTTCACTTCGTGCCAAGTGAAAACCCTCTTGCTGAATAAGAAAATGAAATATTTCTAATTTGGAGCACCAGGAAGAAGAGCAAATACAAAATGAAGGACTGTATTCCCTAACTGGAGAAGAGATGTTTCCTCGCCCCAGCTGCAAAAGCGCTGACCCTGGATGCAGGAGGCACAGATTTCACCCCTGCTTTTGCTTTGGTGTATGGAAAAGCCACATGTCTGTATTCTTTAATCCTTCTGCTGTCAGGTAAGCAGGGCATAGCTGTTTCTGTTACTACTTTTCCAATTTGTTAGTACATTCTCAGCGTAGATATTAGGAGACAGGTATCTCGCCTCCTGTGTGAGTATCCCAGCTAACGCTTGGGTTCAGGGAATATTGAACACAAAATGGGACCCCTCTGACTTTGAGGGAGAAAATGCCCCTACGATACTCACCTAAGGCTGCAGTCTCTGAAACAAGGAGCATGTAGATGTAAAGCTAAGACTCCAGCCTCCAGGGAATAATGACGTGCTCATGGAGTTGTAGGCAAGTCTGAGCTGGGGCTTAATGAATTGCTATTTTGTTTTCACAGAGGCAGGGAAGAAGAACGAGTTTAGTGGTCAGGAGAACTAACAATCAAACCTTATGTCAGGTGAAAGTTTAATTAGCAATGCCAGACGGAACTGCATCAACAGGAGGCACCGAATGCTCCCTTTCCCTCATAAGAATATGCCACATTGCAGCCGCACGGGTACTCCTCCGGGACGGGGGGGTGAAATCCCTCCAAGCAGAAGATGGAATTGGATTTAGGTTTTCATCTGTGGGCTGATGCTATAAGCCCTGGGCCATTGTTTAACATCTCCTGCTGTGGCTATTTTGCAACTGTAATGCTCCTCTGTCTCCCCTTTGTTTTCTATTTATGTTGCACCTACTTAGTGAGTTGACTGGAATCCTGAATAGTTTTGGGGAAAATATATATGACATTTTCTGTTGGTAAATTAACTTCCTGCCCTTCCATTTCTTACCTAGTTCTCAAGTTTCTTCCATGGAGGAAACATCCAAGGTATTGTAAAAGTAATGTTTGGTTGTTTTTTTTTTAGAGCAAATCTTTTGTAAATAAACTGCATCACTGCCGACTGCTCACTACCTTATTGAGGAGGTGGAACTCATCTAATAATCATTACAGTACAATACTTCCCCTCGAAGCACTCCCAGGAGGCTCTCTTTATCTGGGAAAGGGTAATGGAATATTCACACCTAATCACCACGACACAGAAATACAGTTCTTTAAACGGGAAAATCAATTTTCCCTTAATATTTAAAATACTAACTGTGTACTTTTCTGGAGCTAAGCAGTTAGATAAGATTATGCATTTGCTGCTGAAGATCAGGAGCATAGTGTCTGAAAGGGAGGCAGGCAAAAGTAGTCATACTCTGGGGTTCAGTAATAATAACTGTTTTCCAATAAAAAACAATTTATTAAAAAAAAAAAAAGAAAAAGAAAAGAAAAAGAAAAGAAAAAAGGAAAGTGTTAGATGACTCTCACCTCAGCTCCGTTCCACACGTAGTTAGTTTCAATTAAGATTTATTCCTACCATGCCAGTGCAAAAACCTGGGTGTTGATCCCTCAGGTTAAAGGCATGTTTTGTCATCCTTTCCGACGTTAACAGGGCTTTTATCCGTCAGTGGTATCTGCTTGGATCCCTGACACACAGGGAACTTCTCAGCTCTCACCCGGGATTCTGCTCTCTTTTCTCTTCCCCATACCCCCACCATAACTTTGTTTGGTGAGTCACGGTGGTGGCAGCAGTTGTGTCCCTTGAGATCACATTAGAAACTTCCACAGAAATTCGTGTGATAGAAATAGAAAACCAGGTTGTCAACTAAACAGTCTTTTTTTTTTTTAATGAAAAGTAATTCCTTTCTGTGGGGAATGCACAATGTCTGTTAAAAAAACCAACCAAACAAAAAAAAACCTGAACAAATTTCCATATAAAATCTCTTATGAGAGAAAATCTATAGGGTTTCCATTATTCTTCTCAATGAGACTATGTATAGGGGATAGCTGAACAAATCCAACCCATTTCTTCCATGCAACATCCTTGCCTCCTGAGAATTTCAGTTATGTCCCATTTGTTCCTGCAGTCAGCCCACAGTCCTTCCTTTCTTCTTTCTTTCCTTCTGTTTCTTTTTCTTCCTTCCTCCCATCCTCCCCCTTTTTCAAGGTCAGTCTAAAAAACCCCAGCCCTGGAAAAACATGGGAAAAAAATCTAGTGTTTGGTATTATTGTAACCCCAAACAGAAATCAGATTAAAACCTGAAGCTTAGTGATTCTATGGACGTATCCACGTAATCGGTATGATTTATTGGACGTGTCAGGGGTCCATTTCATCTTTAAATAGGAAAGCCATGAGGTGTAATTTGATGACTTATTAAAAGAATGTCACACTATCTAAAAAGAATGACACTGTAAAACAGTTAAACACATGAAAATTTCTGGAGAGGGTCTTGTCAGAAGAATATTCTGGCATACCATTTAATGGAAGAAAATAATTATTCACAGACTGTTGGTTTTGCTTTTTACAGACGATGAGTACAGTTAATTTTGTTGTATCTCTTGCTTGTGTTTACAAGCTTCAATCACTCCTTTAAAACAGCACAACCTTCCCAGGGCATCTGGATTGAAAAAGGCATCATTTTAATGGACTTGTAGCTAATTAAAAAATGTGACATTCAGAATGTGGCTGGAACACGGCATAAAAAAGTAATTACAGAACAATACATCATGTCACGAGCAAGAGGCTAAATGTGAGCGTGTGCTGGCAAATATTATGTAGGAAAATCCAGCTCGAACTATGCTCTTGCACGCAATCAGGACCCTGCATGTTTCAGCTGGACATGAGCTGTAGATGTGGTTTTGTTACAGATAAATGTGAAGACCTGTTTTGCAATCCCTGCGAGGTTCTGCCTTTGAGGCGGCGGCGCAGAGTGATCTCTGTCCTAGCAGTGGGCCGGCTTCTGGAAAGCACGGCGTGGCAAGCAGCTTTTGATCCCCAGGGGCAGCATTTTGCGCGGTGAACAGGAAAGATTTTTGTTCTTTGTCTGATGTTTTGTGTTACAGGCTGCTTGGTCTCCCTGACTGCACCTACCAAGAAAATAAATACATTGGGTTTGACTGGACCCCATTTCTTTAGGCCATGCAAAATGCGCTTTCCTGCGCTGATAAGGGCTGCTGGGCACCCCTGAGGGGCATTCAGCCCCAGCGGGCGCCGGGGGGCCTTTGCACATGGCTTTCCGTGTAGAAGACCAGTTTCATAGAGCAGCCTGGGTCTCGGCAGACAGCTCACCCAAAAAAACCAGCCTGAATGAGAAAGGCTATTGAAAAAGTTTTAGCAATGATAGTGTCTTTCAGGGTAAGGTCCTGTGTGCAGGATGCCTTCCTGTGGCGATATCTGCAACCCGGTCAGTATGTTAGTTTTGAACAGTGCCTTCTCACCTGAGCTATCGGTGTCATTATAGCTGTATACAGCTGTTTAAGTAGATCACTATAACGATTCTTTACATTGCCGTAATGACTCTGGGCCCAGAGATGGAGCAGAAATGCGGTACCTGCACGGAGCTGGTGGCAGAGCTTGCTGCAGAGCGCACTGAAGGAGGCAGGGAAGTTCAAGGAAAGAATAGGTCAGCTTGTTGGAAAGGAGAGAGAACAAGATTCTCTTATTTATTTGATATCTAATAAGTGTAACAGAAAAGAAGGATTTTAAGGAGGGATTTGTCAAAAAGTTAGTGGTCAGGTGTGGATCATCATAAGGGAGGTTTCCAAATAGATGATGAAAGGAAATACTGCTGTATGGGCTGATTAAGCTAAATATTTTTGTGTGCTAACCTTCTCCCCTCCTGCTTTTTAAACTATTCCTATTTATCGTAGTGAATTAATTCTTTATCTTTCTTAACTATGGATATTGGCTCACACTAACACAAAGATTAAAGATTTTGTGCTATTTCCATTTAAAACCTAGTTAGAATTAACCCAAGATTCATAACTTAGCAGTCAAAATGGACTCCATGCTTAGTCATTTTTTTAAATGACTTTTTAATAAAACTCAGCAGTACATTTTTTTTTAAAGATTAAGCCTATGCGGCTGCTTTTCAAGGAGAATAATGCAAGAAAAAGGAAAAAAGGGAATAAAAAAGGAAAACAAAATGTACCAGTACCATTAGATTTATTGCTTTTATTATAGTTTCTTTGACTTATGTAAATTTAAATGAAATTTTCCAGACCATTAATCCATAATATAGACTATAGCCCTCTATGTACTTAATTATAAATTGATAGATTGATACAAGAAGGATGAGATTTTCAGAAGAACTCAATGTTGACCTAACTCTGCTTTGATTGAAGTCGGTGGTGAAACTCCCCCAGAATTCATTAAGAAGGGAGAAGAGCATGGCTGAGCATTTCTGACAATCCTACCCAAATGGAGTGTGGTAAAGCATCATTTTCAAAGCATTGCAACGTGTTTAACAGTGTGGTTTCCATTAAGTTGGGTTTATTCTCTTTTTTTCCTAAAAAGTGGCTTAAAGTCTTTAAAATATACATCACAGATAGGTTTTGTGGACTTTAAAGGATTCTCTTGAGTTATTGTGGTTGGGTTCAGAGGAAGCTAGCAGAGGAAAGCATTAAAAGCGTACATAGAGAAACTGAGAGGCATAACAAGTAGCAGTGTTTTGAGGCTGAAATGAAACAAATAAATACTGCAAGAACAGATTTAGAATATTTTAATGGATTTATTACTCGCAACCGACACAAGCTGCTAAGGGCAGTAACAGCTTCCTCGCCTCTGGCCGCTTCAAATCCAGCATGAGAACCAGAAAGCATGGATGAACCAAGTATGACAGATGAGTCCTGGTGCAGAGTTGGGACAGGGCAACTACACCGCAGCATCGGAAAGGGCGGTCCAACTGAGATCTTAAAAATTCATAAAATTCACCACTATTCAAAGCATCAGCACTGGCGGGTCAAAATTTCAAGCAAAGCTGTGCTTTCAACTATAGAGGTTCATTTGGTTTATCCTTACCATTGAGGAAGACATAATGTGTTACAGAGGACTTGATCCTAAGGGATGAGGTTGAGAAGAAGATATAAAGTAAAACAACTGGCCTGGGGGTTGTATTCCCTGCAGGCCAAATGCCTGTGAAAACATACAGCCCCTTTGCCACCGCAGAAGCTGTAGGAGAGGCAGTTTAATGGGGCTCTGCACAGAAATTTTAGAGCCTTTCATACCACAGATATAAATGATACATTTCATCTTTATACCACCCTTCTAAATCACAATAAAGTAAATTCAGCTAATGCTGAAAGGCAGAAGCCCTGAGATGCTTCTCTGCTTTGCTATTTATAGTGCCAGGGCCAGCTCGGGCTTAATCTTCCAGGTCTAGTTCAATATATTTCTGACCCAACCAGGTAGAATGGAAGCCTTGGCTATAATTCCAAGCTCTCAGAGTTTTTAAGACAATCCCACAGCTTTTGCTGGAACTAGTTTTTGCAGGGTGCTGATAAATAATCTCAGGGAGAGTGTAATTGTCCCCAAGAAAACATCAGCTGCGGAGCAGAAAAAATCCCCCCCAAATCCAAAACAAATCAAAACAAAATAGAAAAGGGATGTACTGACTTTATTTTTCCAGCAGATGTCTTTGCTGAAGTCCCTCCCTTCCCTGGCTCCATTCCTGCCATGTTCATTGTTGTAACTACCTCCTATAGTTCCTTGGTAGGAGAATTTTAACAATTAGCCTGTGACTTTACCCCAGCTGTCTTGGCATAGACAAGGCAATGTGCTTTGGACTCCGAACACCTGCAAACCCAGTACATGGTGGATGTTTGGATGCTAAACTAAACAGCTGTTGCATTTCAGGCTCATTCTCTTGGGTAGGGTGAGGATGGGGGAGGGAAAAATGGAAAAATGTATGCCCGAATGCCAGAACTTCCCCTTCTTGAGGTTTATTCTGTGCATTCCCTTCCCTTATGCTGTGTCTCAGCTGATTAAGGGATGGTCCTAGCAGTTATCTGGAGATTATACAATCTGTAGGGTTCCATATGTTACGAGGCTTTGTGAGTAGCTCTGAGTAGCTAAGGGGCGGGGGGGGGAGCCCTATATTTATTTTTATTTTTTTCCATTTAATCCCTTTTCAGAGATCTTAAAGGACAGTACAATTTGGTTTGTACACTTCTTGATTAGTGTAAACTGGAAGCTGGCAGTTAGCACTTTGGCAGTTTTAGCCCAGTGAGTTTAATAACCAAACGAGAATTGCCGAGAACAGTGATATCGAATTCACAGAAAGGGCCATGAATGCATTTCTTTTCCCCAGTAACTGTTCAGTGGGATTATTCAAGAGATTTAAATGTGGGTGGTATCAATTTGAAATGCAGATGGTGTATCTTATTAAACACCATTTTAGCTATTTGTAGTGCTCAGAACAGTATTTGCCCTGAATTTAAATAACGATGTACAGTATTTGTTAAAAAACATGCTTGGGCATGTTTTGTTTAATTAGCGGCTTGAAATTTCCTAGCATATGGCTTGTCATTTGGTAAAAAGATATGCAATTATGAACTTCCTTGAAGTTTTACTATTTAAATGCAAAATTTACTCGCTATGTTCGGCAGTTAATGGCAGGCCATTAAATATAGTATTTACTAAACAAAAGACATATAGGAGCAGCTCAGTACACCTAATGCCATCTGTACCTATAACACCACACATCCTTTGGTTCACAGGAGGCAGACTGGACCCACTCTGCTCCCACAGTTCATTACCAGAGTGTTCTGCACATCAGTGCAAACTACATCATGTCTGGTTATTGTGTTTAAAGGCCTGGATGATGCTTTAGAAACATCAATTTAATTTTCCTTCTTCAGGAAAGCAAACAGACCATCTGCTTAGATATCCACTACTTTCTGAAGTGCTGCAGGTTTTTTTTTCCCCTGTCAGATTTTGGATGGCCTTTTAAAGTTTTTGGAACTTTTAGTTGCTCGCCTGTTCATTTTTCATTAGGACATAAAAATGAGAGTCTGGAAGACTGAAGGGATGATACGTGTTGGGTTTTTTTTCCCATAACTTACCTGCTTAGTTCCCACCCCTCATCACAACAGATGACTAATTCAACATCTGACTCCCTTCCACCAGCTTAAGCCACTTCCTCCATCTACCACCTTCATCACTCCCCAGTCCCAGCAGAGCTGCTGAAAAGATTTGTCTCAGGCCTCTCAACCAGCCCTCATTGCAAGCAATCCTATGTGCCCAGATGACTCACAAATCGGAGGATTGTCATTTTTACGCTTGGGAATGACTTGGAAGGCAAAGCGAGAAGCAATGAAGCCTAATGAAGAAGTATGAAAGGAATGACCCCCAGCCTGACATGTTAGTTTCCTTCACAAGTCTTATTTGATGGCTTTATCACACACTGCACTTCTTCAGACACAGAACAGGATTCATCTCAGTGTATTATAGACACCTACACACGAGCCAGGCCCTCCTAGGCTTAGTGTTTATTTATGAGAGAAATAGGGTCTTTCAGGATTTTGCCTCTTCTACACCTTTCCATCCGGAAGAGGTGAATGGCAGCCCTGAATTGCCCGTTTCTCTTCATTAACTATGAAGGGAATGTAAGAATCTACAACGTACATGTCTGCTTTTGCAAATACAGACTCCAGCTGCAAAGTTCACAAAACATCTGAAATCTTTACTGCTTGACATCAGTGAAAAATTCCTGTGGCTTTTGGGAAAGTCAGGTTTTCACTTTATTTTGTTTCTTCTCACCATATATCTTGGTTCAGTAAAAGCAAGAAGCTCAGCACCACCAAAGGAACAACAAAAGCCATGATCCCTTCCAGGATGAGCTGCGAAGCAGATGAAAGGAGAAACAAAACAAGCGAGAAGGGGAGAAGGTTCTGTTTCCTTGTGGATGATGTTTAATCTTCTCACTTTAGCCATGGTTGCCAATGCCTTTGCTCATATTTTTTCTATATTTCTTCCCACTAGTCTGTCCACAGCATCCCACCATCTCACTGACCTGCTTCACTCCCTCTTACTGTGACTCCTCCAGGTTTCTCTTTGTGATTTACATAGAAGTGCCTCCTGGTCTTACCACTGTGCTTCTTTCTTTCTTTCTCTTCAGTCTGCCTGCATCACTCTCTTTTCTGATCACTGTGCTGGTTTTCTAACCCAGCTGTGTGCCTCTGTTATTTTTTACCCAACTGGCTTGATCCCTCTGTCTAATGAACATCTTCCCTGTCTCCCAGAACTCTTCTGATGAGGATGGAAAGAGCTTTATCTCTTCAGTCATAGAACCCTGGGCAATATCATACAGCAAAATGAATTAATGATACAAAAATAGGTCCATAATATGCCCGCTCTTCCCTCTTTGGCAATACAGAAAGTGACTACCTCAAGGCAAATGTTTCTTTTGTTATTTGGGTTCAGCTCTTTTTTCTCTGCCAAGTAATCAATTGGTTTTTGTGATTAAGGAGCCAAAGGGTATGGAGATCAAGGGCGAGGTGCTCAGCAGTCTCCACACACGTACCGCCAAAGCAGGGATTGCACCTAATAGGCAGTGATAATTTCTAAACCCCGTCTTGACGTCATTAAGACGATTAGCTTTTGAGATTCTCCGTATAGAGAACTTAAGGTTTTTTGCATCCTAGTATATACAGTGAACTCTGATCCAAACTGACATCAAGGCAGGCCAGGGTGTAAGGACTTTGGAATTTGAAGCAGGGGATTTCTACAACAGTGTGTGCGTGTATATACTGTGTCTGTTTAAAAGGGGCTTTGAAGCAGTGGGATCTCTAGACCTGATACCGACTTGGATGCTGCTTGGGAGAAAATGAGAGAAAAGGGAAGGGGAAGGGAAAGGTGAAAGGGAAAGGTGAAAGGGAGGGGAGGGGAGGGGAGGGGAGGGGAGGGAAGGGAAGGGAAGGGAAGGGAAGGGAAGGGAAGGGAAGGGAAGGGAAGGGAAGGGAAGGGAAGGGAAGGGAAGGGAAGGGAAGGGAAGGGAAGGGAAGGGAAGGGAAGGGAAGGGAAGGGAAGGGGAGGGGAGGGGAGGGGAGGGGAGGGGAGGGAAGGGAAGGGAAGGGAAGGGAAGGGAAGGGAAGGGAAGGGAAGGGAAGGGAAGGGAAGGGAAGGGAAGGGAAGGGAAGGGAAGGGAAGGGAAGGGAAGGGAAGGGAAGGGAAGGGAAGGGAAGGGAAGGGAAGGGAAGGGAAGGGAAGGGAAGGGAAGGGAAGGGAAGGGAAGGGAAGGGAAGGGAAGGGAAGGGAAGGGAAGGGAAGGGAAGGGAAGGGAAGGGAAGGGAAGGGAAGGGAAGGGAAGGGAAGGGAAGGGAAGGGAAGGGAAGGGAAGGGAAGGGAAGGGAAGGGGAGGGGAGGGGAGGGGAGGGGAGTGGGGGGGGAGGGGAGGGGAGAGGAGGAAAACCAGCACCTCAGGCACAGTGTTATGGTTTTTTAATAGCAAGCTCCATATGCAGCTTTGACTCTAATTTATCCTTCAATGAATTGCTTTTTGAAATCCAGCATCCTCCAGACAACCCTGTCATATTTCCATTCCAAAGACAATTAATTCTGGAGTGCTTTTTGCCATATCTGTCTTTGTAGAAAACCCAGCCAAGATCAGACAGGAACTTCCTGAGATTTTTCCAAAGTTATTATGGCTACCTCTCTTTAGCATGGTCCACAGCCTGTCCCTCGACTCTTCTGAATATCCTGGTAATGCCTTTCTGCATCCAGGGTACCTAAAGACTTTACATGCTGCTCCTCTGACAAGCGCCTCCCACCTTTTTCTTTTCTTTTTTTTTTTTTTTTAACAAGCTCCATCAAACATTATGGAAGAAATAAACCATGCTTTGATTCCCTATTAAACAGTTGTGACTGGGAACAGACATCTCTGGGAGTAGTTTGTCTCAGGCAATATTTTTAAAAATCTAGATATTGTTATTAAAGTATAGGAATAGTTCATTAATCCTTGGAGAATGTATTAATACAGCATTTTTGTAACTTTTGGCCTTTGACTTAGTCTTCTTTTTGACTTATTGTCATGATGTAACCCCAGCTGGCAATGAAGCACCACACAGCCGCTCACTCGGTCCCCCAAAATGGGATGGGGGGAGAGACTCGGAAGAGTCAGAAAAATCATTTGTTGAGTTAAAGACAACTTAACAGGTAAAGCCAAATCCGGGCACACAAGCAAAGCAAACCAAGGAATCCATTCCCTCCTTCCCACGGGCAGGCAGGGGCTCAGCCATCCCCAGGACAGCCGGGCTCCATCACACCTAATGGTGACTTGGGAAGGGAAACACCATCACTCCCAACGTCCCCCCCTTCCTCCTCCTCCCCCCAGCTCTATGTGCTAAGCATGACCCATGCGGTGTGGGACATCCCTGGGTCAGTTGGGGTCACTGTCCCGGCCGTGTCCCCCCCAACCCCTTGTGCCCCCCCAGCCCCTCGCTGGTGGGGTGGGGTGAGGGGCAGGAAAGGCCTTGGCTCTGTGTAAGCCCTGCTCAACAGGGAAAACATCCCTGGGTTACCAACACTGTTTCCAGCACAAATCCAAAGCACAGCCCCATAGTAGGTACTGTGAAGAAAATTAACTCTAACCCAGCCAAACCCAGCACACGTATTTTGGCCTATAAAATGCTTCATTTTGCATTCAGATACAATGAGTTAAAATATTGTTTTATCCCTTGATCATATGTTCCTTGCTGGACAAAAGACCATTTTTTTCTACAGACAAGAAACAAAAAAGGAAGAAATTATAAAATGCACCCTGTTATCCATCCCTTGTTGCTTTAAACTATCACTCCAGCAGCAAAATAAGCCCATTCACATCAGAAGAAACCAACGAGGCTTGACAGCAAAGCATTAGAGGAATGGTGGAGGGAGGAAATGATTCAAACTTTAAAAACACAAACACATTCTAAAAAAAAAAATAAAATATGATTTTTCATCCCTACCCTCCCACATCCAAATGGGATTCTTTGTGGTGCATTTTTGACCTGCTCAGATGCCCTGAAGGCTAAGCAGTGCTTATGCCATCCAGTCAGAGGCAACTCCAAAAGTACAACCACTATTAAAAAAATAGGGTACTAATGATTCACCATGGAGAGCTCTTTCCTCTGAGTTGTTGCGAACCGATACTCAAGTGGGAAGTTGGGGTCACTGTGTTTCTGGATGCAATTTCTTAAAAAGGAGACATAAAAAGACACCTTGACAAGTTGTCATTAAAGATTTCATGGCAATATCTGTAAGTGCAGGGATGCCTACTCTGTTGCCGTGGCAAAATTCACATTCAGATGATTACATTTTGCCTACTTACACTCAGCCTGCATTTTCAATTCCATATGCCATTCTTCTTGTCTTTTCATCTTAAATTGCTGTATAGCACTGCTGTACATTATTAAACAGTTGCCACATTTCACCTCAGTGGATCTTGCATTTAAATGATGGATTTACAAAATCTACGCTAGTTTGTTAGGTTTGCCTGTACAGCTGGTTGAGTTTTTTCCAAGAAAAAACTTTTCCTTCATAAACAGACTTTAAAATCACTGTGTTTCATTAAAAATTTTCAAAATCTTGTTTTCTTTTCATTTTTTTCCCAAAGGTTTCTGGCTTTCTGATTTGAAAATGAAATTAAGTAGATGTATATAAAAGAAATAGTGTTAAAAAAATCAATGTTGTAATTATTAACAAAAAAAAAGGAAAAGATTTTCCAATTAAATATTGAACGTTATTCCAACAGTATTTTAGACATCTGTTTTTTGGTTTTTGCTGTGAATGGAAAAAGAAAGAAAAAAGGAATCCATTTCAAACAATTGAGAATGAAAACAATGCCAGAACTGCAAATAATACAGCAAAGATCTTACAATTGTTTCCAGCAAGTTCTTTTTGTGCATCATCATTTGAAACTTGTGAAGTATTGTACCATTCAGAAAGAAAAACTGCCTTTAATTCTGTTTCGTGGTAGATGTATACATAAAATGAAACCCGAGTGCAATTTGTTTTTTAGATTAGAAACTCAATGAGACAGGGATCACTGCTCCATGAAATTAAGCACGTTGTATGCAGGCTAGAAAAACATTCCTAAAAAGGCGAACTATTAGAATCTGTCCCAAGGAGGATACTGTGTCAAGGAGGGCTGAAGAAATGGAGAACTCAGTTTTGGGTAATGAAATAAGAAAATATATATGTTAGGGAGATGGCTGAAATGCGTTACTGATGGGAGGTATTACCTGGTGATATCTGTTGTGCTTCAGCTGCTGTTCAGTAGTGGCAAATGAAGAACTTAGAATGATTGGCCCAGTCAGGGAAACCATCACAATGTGCACGTTTGTTATCTCGGGAATACAACTATCCCCGAATGCGAAATTAGAGCAGTCAATACCCCCTGAAGAGAACTTAGACTGTGTTAAAGCACATGAAAACATCCCTAAGGACTCAGATTCCCTAGAAGACTTAAAAAAGCTTCAAAGCTTCTCTTTTTATCCATAGACAGCTTCATAAAGTCAACTGCTAAAATGTGTTAAAATAGCCTGTGTTGTACAGTCCTTTTAGAAACAGTATATTTCTCAGGATCAGACCTCTAAGCAGAGCCAAACATCTCACTCAAAGGTTAATATCTCCTATGGCTTGAAGTATTGACTACAGAGGGAGCCCTAGGCAGACGCTGCTGCAGAAACAATGTAGGTAATTTTGCAAAACAGGAGGAAAGCCAGTAAGTACCATGCAATTAAAAGACATTGCTTCATCCTACTTTAAAAGAAAAATATTCCCTTTGTATTTGTTAGGACCATAGCCTCCTTGCCTGACCATAAATAGTTTCCTTCTGCTCTCAGAACAGACGGGATTCTGCCTTCTGGATTTCACATAGGTTTGTTCTGGTTATTAGTAAGATGTCAGGAGCTGATGCAGAAGAAGAGAGGCCTCCCACCACTTGTACATCCAACCTATGTTTTAAAGGAAAGCTGAGATTGCAATCAAATACTCTGGTTTAATGAGCTGGGGCTCCAAGTGAAACATCTGGGATAAAATCAGGAGTGAACATGTTGAAGTTGGAAGAAAGCACCACCCTTCATCATATTCATCACACCTTGTAATTCATCCCTCATCACATGGTCCAAAAGAGAAATAATGAAGATTTTACAAAAGACAGTGATTTCAGAAGGAAGGGCAGTCCTTTCTCCTTCCACCCAGGCACAAGCAGTTGTTCAGAAATGAGCTCTAAACTGCTTGTTTTTTAACATTGAACTGAATTAAGAGAAGCTGCCTCACAAATTAAAGGCAGCCTTGTAGATGAGGATGGACAACCAGCATACAGAAGTCTTCTGGATGACTTTTGAGGGACTGTTGTTTTTTTGCATCCAAGTTCAGAAAGCAAGGCAGCATCTACACAAGCTAAGTGTTCAGTGATTTTAAAGAATATACATGCACAAGAGTTTTGTGATAGTTCAGTTTAGAGGTCATAGAATTGCAGAATCATTAAGGTTGGAAAAGACCTCTAGGATCATCAAGGCCGACTGCCAACCCAACACCCCCAGGCCTCCTAAACCATGTCCCCAGGTGCCACGTCTGCACGGTGTTTGAACCCCCCCAGGGACGGTGACGCCCCCACCTCTCTGGGCAGCCTGTGCCAGGGCCTGACCGCTCTGGCAGGGAAGGCATTTTCCCTCATCTCCAACCTAAACCTCCCCTGACGCAGCCTGAGGCCGTTCCCTCTCGCCCTGTCACTGGTGACTTGGGAGCAGAGACCGACCCCCCCCTCACTCCAGCCCCTCTCAGGCAGCTGCAGAGAGCGAGAAGGGCTCCCCTCAGCGTCCCCTTCTCCAGGCTGAACCCCCCCAGCTCCCTCAGCTGCTCACTGCTATGTATAGCTCCACCCTGTAACAGAAAGTGGGAAAAGATGGTTATGCAGACATGCCAGTAAATATTTAATTTCTTCGTTTTTTTTAATGGACTGTTTTCATGGAACAATTCTACAGATGGGCTCATTGATTTCAGTCCATTAAAAGAGGGAACAACTGTGACATGGGAGATAAGGCATATTTTTAAAAAATAATCCTACAGGTGGTGTAATGTTGCAAACAGAAATCACTTATTTCAGTGGGACACTGCAGAGAACAAATGAAACAGTGAAATATATAGTGACACAGATGCTCAGGAGACTTGCTTCTCAGAGTCCCATTTTATCTTTAACTACAAAGGCAAGATTGTCCCTTATGTTCAGCGAGGATGTGCCAGAGGAGGGTTGCCATGGCAGAGGATAACCACATTAAGTCTCCCAGCCCCCAGCATGTCTGCTTCTGTTTCCACCCACTCACCCATCTGGCCAGGTTGCAGCAAAGGTGCGATGCCTCGGGGCCCAGCACATAGACCCACCAGGGAATTCTTGTCTAGGCAATTTGCGGCTGGTTTACTGCATTTCTCACCACCACCTGCGTTAAGGGGTCCAGGCACACTCTGTGAATCCGGCCTGATAGGTTTTCCACCCTGAATTATGCCTTGGCCGTCTTCCAGATATACCATTTGGGACTATGATTTTGTTAAATCCGATTCCCTTGCAGGGTCAGAATTGATCAACACAGGACTTTTTCTGGCAGCACAAAGGGATGTGTTCTTTGGCCAAATCCTGTACTCAGAGAAGATGAAAGTAAATCTCCCTTTGCCTTCATAAATGTAAGCTTTTCAAATTACCCTCATACATACGCTGCACCAGGGCATGCGAAAAGGTGATAAGCACCCTCGTCACCGTGAAAAGAGGGAGAGCCAAAGTTAACTCAGCACCTTTCAGGAGCAGTGCTTCGGGCCATTTTATTCCACTTGATTCAGGATTGAATCCATACTCTAGCTTCATGCTAGAAGGAATCCTGCCTATTTCTAGTGGCTTGCTTCAGAAGAAATGTAAAATCAGTCTGCTGGCTAAATTTCAGTTTGGATAATTACATTTTGCTCACATAAATTACTTTAATAGTTTCAAAGAGGGGAAATTACTCTCTGCTTGCTCTTCCAAAGCTATTTGGTAGCGTTAGTAGGAGAGATGAAATGGGCCGACCCACAAGAGAGGTGGCTGCATTTTAATGGGGGATGAAAATCCCCCTGTAGAGTACATATTTTGTGCAGAGAACTACATCCAGCCTACATGAAAGACAGAGAGCTACTAACATCTTTCTAAAACCTCACAACTCTCAGCCTGTGATATATCTCCCTCAACCCTACTCTCATGTATCAGACTCTCTCTGACAGCTTTTCTGGGATGGCTTAATAAAGGCCTACTCCTAACTCCTTATTTTCCCATTGTAAGCTTGCTTGTTTCTTCCTTTCTTTCCTCCATCACCATTCCCCTTCCTTCACGATTCACTCTGTCACCGGGCCAGTTGTCTCCTCTTACTGTCCTCTGACATCCAGGCTAGCTGCAAGACTGCTTGGCTCTCTATCCATCATATCTTAAGGAGCCAGGCTTTTGCAGACAAGCTAAAACTCTTGTCACTGACCTACGCACCCAGCCGTGCGTACCAATGTAACATCCTTGCCTCTGCTTGCACAAACTGCGGCTCCCAAATTATTCCCTTCCATTTCAAATGATGCTTCTACAGCCTGGCTGTGGCAATTACGGTTTTAGCTATCTTCATCCTCACATCTTTCAGATGCAAGCTGATTTTTCCCCTCTGTACCCAATCCATTATTCTTATATCTCAGGTATCAAATCCATCACAAGTTTCATCTTTCTTATTCTTTCTTGCCCTCCTTAAATTTCTTCAGTGATCCCATCACTCACTCCAGCCTTGATATTTCCATTGTCATCACTTTGGGCATCATTGTCATGCCTGGAATGTCCTAATTTTTCACATCCTTTAAGTCTGCGACCCAAAATGACATTCTTCCTGAATCAGGGAATCAGTTGTATTATCTTTATGATTATTCATTAAACAGAACTTTTAGAACAGCTAATGCATATGCATAAACTTATTGTTCACGCAGTCTGATTGTTCAAACACTCATTCTGTGAATTCATTACTGCAAGATGAAATTTCCTCACTCTATGAGGAACAGACCAAAAGACATACATGTAGGATGGGAACATTTTGAAGTGCAATGTGCAAGACTTTCAAGCAAAACACATGATATTTGGAGGTGAGGATTATGCTGCTAAATGGTAACACACGACTCTGTCTCCCAGCTGCTTCTGGCAGGGAAGAACTACAGGTACCAGTACGGTGGACGAGATGGATTATCCCATCTGCTTAAATGCAGAAATCCTGACATCCCTCCTCCCTCCCGTAACCTCCCTCCTGCTGCTCCCTGAGCTTTTTCATTTGGTCAGATCTGACATTCTGCAAAGATTTATGCACATCTAATCTGAATATTGCTAGCAGTCCCACTGATACTTGCAGGAGTAAAGTATTGGTCTAAACCATCGCATGGGCTGGACTTTCTTTGGGCAAGGATTGATTCTACTCACCAGAAGTGAATTGATCTCATCTTAGGTGATAAAAATATTATATTTTTAAATATTGTTTTTTGTAATTTCTGAATTTCTGGATATTGTAACAGTTTTAATGGATTTGAGGATTCTGACCTTCCACTATTATTCACACAGAGATGAACAGCCCACTGCTGAAAAAAAGTACAAATATATTCCCTGAATATCCTTAGAAAGGAGAGAAAGAAACCAATGAAACATTGTATGAAAATTTCCCAGGTAAAAATGTTTTCCTGTGTCATGGAGTTACTTCCAAAAGCTATGGCTGTTGTATGTTTCGCACCGTGGAAGATCTTTCTCACAAGTCACTGTTTTTATTAGCTACTAATGTACACAGCACTTATCATTTTACTGTGTTCTTCTTTTGAATATTCCCATATCATTAATATTTTCTTACTAAATTTTTCAATACTTTTTTCCCCTCACTTTGTGCATCTTTTTTCCCTCAGTCCTCCCATGGGCTTAAATGTTATATTTGCCTATTTATGTAATAATGTGATTTGAAGAAACATCAGGATGCAAGAAGAACCATGGGTGCTGGACAGCTTAGGAACGGAAATTCAAGATGTCTGCCATAAATTATAGCAATGTTTTGGGCTTCTGTACTCCAAGAGAGCTTTGTTAAGGTCATTTATGTGTCATGCCATAGGCAAGAGCTACCTGGAAAAGAAAATTTGGGTTCTACAGATGATTCTGAAGTCTTGGAAAATTTTAAATCTTAAATCAATGGCAAAAAGGAGAATGCATTGCTTTATTTTTCCTCACTGCATTTTTGTTCTGCAGAACTTAAATATTACAACATTTCATTCCAAATCCACCAAGGCAGTCTGATCACACCAAGACTACTCCTGTTTCTCCAAAATCAATATGTGCTTTCCGCTGTCCCTGCCTTTTTGTTTGGGTGAGCTGGAGAAAGGGGATCTGCATGCTCTCCTCTGTGAAAAATGGTTAGACAGACTGCCAGGGAACTGGGAGCTTGGAAACTGGCCAGGTTTGCTGCCAAATGCCTGGTGGGCTGGGAAATTTGATTTTTACTCAAAGGACGTGAAGTTCTGGTGTACCTCTCCTATGAAAAGAGGCCAGATGAGACCTCATGGCCCTGGAAAGCTCGGAAACATCTGATCCTAAATCATCCACACTCATAGCTTGTTGAAAATCTACCAGGGAGTCCAAAAGCCCAAGTTCGCTATTATTTGTAGGCACAATTTTCATGGTCTTCACAGAAAATAGATCCTCTAAGTGAAGTTTCAGCTTTACAGTTTCTAATGGAAAAGCATTGGCTCTGAGAACTCCTGACTGTAGTTATACAGAGTCTCTCCAGAGCTTCAGGGATATATTCCAAGTCACAACCTTTACACTGGGCTTACAAGGGAGCAAGGTAAATGTTGACTGCTTCAGCTGCATTCTTTTGCACCGGGAAATTTCCCCTTTATAGATCACTGAAATACTCTTACAGAGCTGAAGAGAAATGTTTTATTCTCCCAAAAGATTACATTCAAGACCCATAACATCCTACTGGGGTAGACGCATATTTTGGTATTACCTTTGCTGCATTGGGATTTATAATTTAAGAAATCTTACTTTGCCATCAGTTCAAATCTGAGGAAATGCCAAATGAATATTGGAAGGAACAAAGTGAAAAGGAGGGTGCCAAAGCACGGATGGAGGCTCTTGAGGTGGTGAATGCTCAGATGGACACTGAAGACAGTACTGTCTTTTATGTGGGCTGAAAGCAGCGGACATGCGCTCAGGTGTGGTGGAAAGAAGGGGTGGGATGTGATGACTGTGCTACGGAGAGTGTCATGGCTAAATATCTGAGAAAATACAGCCAGCCAATGTGCCACAATGGTTAGACTCCTTATGACTTTTAATACTGACCTTGAGCTAGAAGTCCTTAAATACCTTAAATACCTGCATTGTATAACAGCATTGTCAGTTATTAATTATGTCTTGTAATTGGCTAGAAAGTCATTAATGGCAACTTTCTTCAAAACCAAACAGCTGGTTCTGTGAACCTCTAGGTTAAAGAACAGGAGGGTCAGTAATAATTTAAAACCACAATATATCCAGTTGCTGTTCTGAATCCTAAGGAATTATTTTTTATATATATATTTCAATAATAAACTGCTCTTGAAAGTTTTTCTGTTTAAATATGTAGGAACTGAGTCTTGGAAAGGTGTGGATTTATTTATTTATTCAGGTTTTTTAGTTTGTCTTTTTTTTTACTTTCTCAACCCAAAGCTAGTTTAATTCGGCGTAATAGTTCTCATTTGTGTCTTAAAACCCCCACTCAGGAATGCTTTGTGTTCTTAAGAACTTCACAATCATAAATTAGTATAGATGCACTGACTTTAGAAACACCGCCATGATTTATATCAGTTGTGGATCCAAGTCTCCATTCTTTGGTACTAGCAGAACAGTTCACTGAAGTGTACCAGAATGTTTCTGATCAATAGGAAAAAAAACCTTCACTTTTTTTTTCATGTTAAGAATGTCTATTTTTTTACGATTCTAACCCTGGAGGGTACTTGAACCCACATTCCCTGCTATTTGCAAGGGCCTCTCATTGAGTTCAGTGGGAAACTGGGGGCTCTTAACCCTCTGCAGGACAGGACATTAATAGTTGGAAGGAATTTGCCTTGCATCTTGTACAACCTGCTAATGTGCTTGTGCATTCATGCACAGCAATTGATCTTACAAGCTTCTGAGTGTTCACTGGACTTGCCATTATACCATGAATATTTTATAGCTGCATCACTATAATAACAGTAATTACATTTGCCCTTTTACAGAACCTTTTATCTAAGGATTTCAAGGTACTTTATGGACGTTAATTAAGCACCACAGTCTTCTTGTGGAGTGAGAATTATTATTACCATTCTGCAAATGGCGAAGCTGAGGTACAGAAAATCAAAACTTGACCTTGCCCAAGGTCATATGGCAAACCCCTGCCAGGACTAAGACATGAATTCAAGGGTCCTTGCTCCAGACTCACTGTAGTAATTTACGTGAGTTGGACTAAGCCACTAGCTGAAGAAAAGCGTTTGAAGATGAAAATTTGGATATTTTCCTATTATTTGGAATTCTGTAAATTTTTACTGCTCTGAAGAGTCACTATGCCCCTCAACACGCCCTCACAAAATAATCCATGTGTCAGAAGATACTCACTGAAAGGAATTTGAGGTGCTACGCCCAGAGGACCTGATGCTATATCAGAGATAGGTTACTAAGCATTAGCCCAGTCTTGCAGGTACCAATACAATACAAAACTATTAATTCCATCATGAGCAGTCAATGAGCTGTGAACAAAGTTGAAAGGCACTTTTCTCTCAATCGCTTTACTAATAGTGAAAAGATGTCCCAAGGTATGTTCTAATGTCAGTGCCTGTCATTCAGATGACTGAAAATGACTCGCTGTGATTGCTTCTTTGATAAACTTATTTACTATGAGAGTGCTAGTCCTTGATTGCTTTGTAAAAAAAAAAAAAGTAATTATTATACAATGATTATACAGTTAGGCTTGTGACTAAAATGAATATGAAAACCACCTATTCATTCGGGGGAAATGAGCACGTTTCCTAAGTGGAAAGGTACCTTAATGCACCTTAATCTAAATGGGGTGCATGCTCACAGCCACAGCAGGGCATGGTAGCCTTTGGGAAGGTAAACTTTCAGAAAGAAATGCCAGATCAGTGAGCCCTCATGCACAGCAGAAGCAAGCTGCAGTGTTTCAATCTCAGTCACAGCACTGAGGCAACATGAAGTGTCCCCACATTTCCAGCTTCAGACTCGGTGTGACCAAAAGCACGTGTGGGATTTCCCTGCAGCTGGGGAACAGATGTGAGCCAGGTTATGCAATGTGGGAAGCGGGGACAGTGGTTCCATGCCCCTAGCTGCTGCTCCCCACGACACTGAGCTGGTTTGGGATAGTAGAACCCCCAGAAATATGTATGTAAATACAAAATGCTCTCCACTTCCTAAAGCGGACAAAATCCTGGCTTCACAAAAGTAACTGGGAAATTATCACTTACTTCTGCCCATCCAGGACGTCCTTCAGGGAGTTCAGAGATACCTTTACCAGTTAGGAAGACACTGTAATTACTGTAAATGATGTAAAATCTTTTAAGCTATAAGAGCTTTGACCGGTCTAATCAATATCTTGCAATAACAAGGTTTAGCCTGGTAAGAACTATTGTGGAGTAATAACATTGTCCATGATTTATTCTGCTTAACTTCGAAGCTTTTAGTCCAGCAAACCTATGCCTTTCAGCAAAACAGTACCACAGAGCAGCGCTGGCGGGCAGCGCCAGTTCGATATTGCCACTGGAAGGCGATGTGCTCCTGGCCTGGGTGGAGGATGAGTGGGGATGAGTGGGGTGCCAGCACATCCAAGGGGAGCAGGAATGAGGTAAGACGACTCTTACCGCAGAGGAATGCCCAGTGCAGACAACACACCTTGAGAAAGGAATTATTCTCTCAGCACAAGTTTCCCATCTTTTTTTCTTTCTTTTCTTTTTTTTCTTTTCTGTTTCTTTTTGCTTCCTTGTGGGATCTATGTATGCATCCCATCCTAAAAAGGGATGGAGCTTTCTGTTCCTAGCAGGGCTAGATGAACAGCTTTTCCTTTCTTCTTTATAAAAGCATCATTCATGGCAAAAACTTCCAAAGGAAACTACTCACTGTATCTTTGACTAACTACTGACCTGAAATAAAACACTGGGCATAGCAACATTGTACTGAGTAATGTTCCACGGATCGCCAACAGCAGCTCTCCGAACTCTATGTTGTGAACAGAACTATAGTTTAAGTTCAAGATCTGATTTGCAAACACCTTAGGACAGCCTGACAATTTCCCTCTTGCCTTTCACTTACTCATTTCAGCTCTTCTGCATTACCACTTCTCAGCTTTGATGCACTGAGAATCATTAGTAAGTAAAGCACATTTAATCTATGCGCTGAGTTTATATTTCTGAGCAGAAGCAAAAACTCATACCAACTAATTATTTACTGAGCTGGAGACTTCTAAAATTTATCTCAAGGTAGTTCACAGATTTATTAATTTCAGTTCATCTTATTTGGAGTTTTGTTAATGGGATTTTCAGTAGGTGAATAGCTGTTTTATTTTAACATGCATCATACTCCGTTTAAATGCCATTTCATTAAAAACTGTTTATGAACAAAATGCTTGAAAGCAAATGTGAATCACCCAAAGCAATTTTCCCCATTGCCTGTGCTTAGGCTGTTCCCTGAAATCAAGGATTAGATGGATTTTTGTTTTGTTTGCACTACAGGTTTTTATTCCATGCGTGTAATAAACGAAAGTCATGAATTGGAGTGGACATTGCGTTTTGAAAACCACAAAGCACTCGATTTATTCAAATTATGTTTACATATGAATTAGTTCACCCATCAGTGAAATGCAGCTGCCTCTGGCTTGGAAGACGTCAGTCTTTAAAAAGAAACATTGCTAAGTGAAAAGAACTTTATCGAATATAAAACTTGAGGAGCAATGTAGACTTGCAGAATATAATTACTCATTTGGATCTTAGCCCAGACACCAAAGCTATCATTCCCTCTTTAGCAGAAGTAACTTGGAATCTTAAGTGGTTACAGATAATGAAAGCCTAGATTCTGCAACCTTTCTGGAAAATAAAAATAGCATTAGTAGTATAACGCTTCCCATATATTTAGATGTAATTGCATTTAATGCTTACACAGCACTTTAATCAAGAGACTTCCAAGCGCTCTATAAAAGTAAAGGTGTGTTTGATTTTCAGGGCAGCCCTATTCACTACTTCTGGTTCTCCACGTTTCAAAGCCTGAAGCATGTTGTTGCAAGGCAAATAATTGACTCTGTTCTGGCCTCTGAACTCATGCAGAACTTTTCAGTGTTTCTGACAGGGAAGTTTTCTGCATGGATCATTGGCAGATGTAGCTACAAGGAGGTGGTCACACAGTAGTGACTATGACAGCCAGTGTTGGCGTGAAGGATTGGTTCACCTTCCAGCCTATTGATTCTGGGTTTTGTAGCAGCATATTTAGCGCTGGTGTCAAAGTCACGGATGGGTTTGTGATAATGCTTCTGTGGTATTTTAAAAGCAGAGAGAGCGATATTCCAGAGTGGGCACATCCATTTTCTGTATGATGTGCAACATCTTTGCAATCATTTCTATCCACAGCAAAATGTAACCTATCAGTCAGTGAGCATGTTTCAGCAATGGAGATGTTATCTCTTTCCTTCTGTATCCTTGACATTTTCATCACTTTCCCTAAAGGATTCTGTCTTCCCTTCCCAGATTTTGAGCTATTGCCAGACTGTCATCTGAAGATCTGTGTTATTTTACATTGTCTTGGGAAAATATCGGTCCCATAATTGGAGGAGAAGGGAAATATTATCCAAATGGTACTAAAATCCATATTTTATGTACTACAGCAGTTTCATAATACCCATTGGGGAGACACAAAGAAAGACTTTATGGAGAAAAAAGAGTGGAAGGTTGCAAGGAATGACACATAAATGAAAAGAAAAAGAGTGTAGGGTTTTTTCTTTTTAAAATGAGGAGTCTAAATATCCTTCACTTTTTTTTACAGTCTTACCTTACAAGATGTTAGAGAGTCTGTTATGTGAGCTCTCTGTAGTAATAATAATAACAACAATAGCAATAAAAATAATAACAATAACAATAATAATAATAAAAAATAATTCTTCCATACAGTTTATGATATATCGGTTTATTTCTGTGAAACTGTAAAAAAAGTTCCAACTGATCCCATGAACATTAAAGATTTCATAGCAAATCTTGTTGTTGGGTAAATATTCCTCATCCCTCTCTCTGCATCAGGATTACAGCATCAGGATTTCCTGAAGAGCGATGCTGCTTAAGCCAGTTACAGCTCTATTACTGAGTTTGGGGACAAGAAATAAAATTTGAAGGCCACATAAATTCCTCTGATGAATAAACTTTTCAGTGTGTGCAGAGACAACAGAGGAGAAAAACTTTCTTCTGTAGGAGGGGTAGGTTACTCCCACACTTTCAAGGCAAGAGCTGTAGTTGAAGATAAATGTAGTGAAGTATTTTGGCAGAAAAAGCTATTGTGACCTCAAAAAAAAAGTTTTTATAGGTAAAAATCCTGAATTCTAGAAATACTCTTCAGTCCATAAGTGTCCCCTCAAAAGGTCAGGGGGTTCAGTAGAAACATCATCTTGGGTGGATGTAACTGTAAAGGTGAACTTCATTTAATTCTAGGGAAGGTTTTCCTCATGGTACTATGGTACTGAATGCTTTCTTTGCCTCTGCCTTTACTAGACCAGCCTTTAGAAATCTAAGGACCTAGAAACCAGGGATAAAGTCTGGAGCAAGAAAGACATGCATTTGGTGGAAGAAGATCAGGTTAGAGAATATTTAAGGAACCTGGACATGTGGAAGCGCATGACACCTGATGGGGTGCACCCACGAGTGCTGAGCTGGTTGATGTCACTGCAAGGCCACTCTCAATAATCTTTGAACAATCACGGTGATTGGGAGAAATGTCTGAGGGTGGGAGAAAAGCAAATGTCCCTCCCATCTACAAAAAGGGCAGGAAGGAGGACCCAGGGAATTACAAGCTGGTCAGCCTCACCTCGATCCCTGGGAAGGTGATGGAGCAGCTAATCCTGGAAACCATTTCCAGGCACACGAAGGACGACAGGAGTAGTCATTACGGATTCACAAATGGGAGGTCGTGCTTGACCAACCCGGTAAACTTCTACAGTGAAATGGCTGGCCTGATAGATGAGGGGAGAGCAGCGGGCATTGTCCACCTAGAGTTCAGGAAGGCTTTCGACAGTCTGAGATCCTCCTAGAGAAGCTGATGAAGTACGGGCTGGGTGAGGAGAGAGTGAGGTGGACTGAACACTGTCTGAACCACTGGGGCTGGTTGTGCTGCCATCCAGCGGCACCTTGGCAGGCTGGAGAAATGGGCTGACAGGAACCTCATGGAGTTCAACAAAGGGAAGTGCAAAGTCTTGTACCTGGGGAGGAACATCCCCAGGCACCAGTATGTGCTGGGGGCCACTCATCTGGAAAGCAGCTTGGCACAAAAAGACCTGAGGATCCTGGTGGACACCAACTTGACCTTGAGCCAGCAAGGTACCTTTGCTGCAAAGAAAACGAACATTATCCTGGGCTGCTTTAGGAAAAGTGTTTTCAGAAGGTTGAGGGAAGTGATCCTTCCCCCCGATCAGCACTGCTGAAGGCACACCTGGAGTGCTGTGTCAGTTCTGGGCTCCCCAGTGCTATGAATGTATAGAGTCACTAGGATGATGAAGGGACTGGAGCATCTCTGCTATGAGGAAAGGCTGAGAGAGATGTGACTGTTTAGCCTAGAGAAAGAGGGGATCTCATCACTGTGTATAAATACTGGGAGGGAGGGTACAAAAAGGAAGGAGCCAGGCTTTTTTCAGTGGTGCCAGTGACAGGACCAGGGGCCATGGGCACAAACTGAGACACAGGAGGGTCCCTCTGAACACCAGGAAACAATTTCTGACTGTGAGGGTGACTGAGACCTGGTATGGGTGGCCCAGAGATGTTGTGGGGTCTCCGTCCTTGGAAATATTCACAAGTCATCAGGGCATGGTCCTGGAGAACTGGCTCTAGGGGGCTGTGCTTGGACAACATGAGTTGGACAGCATGACCCCCAGAGGTCCCTTCTGACCCCAGCCATTCTGTGATTCTGTGACACAGTAATTGGGTGACTCTGAGCCTAAAAAGCTGTCAGCTTTATGAAATTGAAGTTCTTCAAAATAAGATCAGAGATGTAAAAATATCTGGCTTTACAGATGCCTCCTGGCTGTTAAAAGAACACGTTCTCCTTAGCCTACCAGGTGGTCTGAAAATTCCCTTTTAAATGTTTCAAATGCTTTATCATCTGATTTAAAATATCCTAAACCAAAAAGCTTCTAATTATACATTGCCCCAGGGAAGGAAAATTGCAGGTTTCCCAGGCCCTGTTGTTGGATTTTACCCTACCCATCAGAGTTAGGGGTAAGAGGCAGAAACACATCAGTGTGTGATGGAGCAGAGAGCAACAAGCAAGAAAGGATGATAGAGGAGTCTGAGAAATTGCTGGTAACTGTGGTCCAGCCCTTGAAAAATTTCTGTCAAGAGGCAGCAGAAGACACATGCTATTTTTCAGTAGTCTGTGAGCTTCCCATGATAATGAGAAAAGCTTGTTTTATTTTTTTTTCTTTTACTCTGTATGCATGTGTTTGTGGCCACATTGCAGAGGTAGGAAGGAGCTATTCATTTCCTTATGAAATGATATTTGAAATCTTCTTTCCCTTTTAACAACCTCATCCATCTTCACAGCACCTTTGCTACTAGGCAATTTCTACAAATCAAGCTGAACATTCGATCTGTGTTGTTTTTAATGATCCTTCTTGCCAATATTTATAATGTGCCTTGAAAGCTGAGGCAGACCATGGGTTAGATATTTAGTATTAATTAACGTGTCACTCCCCAGAACACGCACATGCTGAGGAAACTAGTAGCTATGTTTAATTCTACCAGAGAGGTTGGAGGCACTTGTAAATTGCTAATATATTTTAAAGGTGTTCATCCTTACCTTTCTTTGGAGATTGAGTTCATTTCTTCATGCTCTCTTCTCC
Organism: Phalacrocorax carbo; assembly: GCF_963921805.1. Taxonomy (NCBI): domain Eukaryota; kingdom Metazoa; phylum Chordata; class Aves; order Suliformes; family Phalacrocoracidae; genus Phalacrocorax; species Phalacrocorax carbo. The sequence continues at coordinate 4,205,925 of NC_087516.1, read as the reverse complement.
CTTTTAATTGCTGCAATCTCACTTCTCCAACCTGAATTCCACCTCCCTCTTGTCCAGACTCCCATTGCCTCTGACTTTAGCTATCTTAACACTCTTTCTAGCATGCTTATTAAAACTTTTTGTAATTGCTATCAGTGATTATACAGTAGCACCTAATGGGGTAGATTGTTTTTGAATGGTAAGAGAAGACTCTGGAAAAAAGTATCCCAAAATATAGAGAGGACATGGAGATGACTGTCATGTCAAAACATGCACAGGTTATTTCTACACTAGTACGTAAATGAGGGCCAAATGTGTTCACCCTGCTAAATGTCATTCAAGAAAGACCGACAAATGTTCTGCCATTGACAAATTGTGAGTTAACACTAAGATAATAGATAGACCATCTAGATATTAACTTAACAATAGATAAGGCAAAAGAACCCCAATGAGATAGTTCTGGTCAATGTGATAAGGAAAATGTTTTAGTACTGCGGAGCCAAAGATGATCAGAAAATCAGTCTTACTTTCCCTTTTCTATAACATAACAAAAAGTTTACCTTCAGGGCTTCAGTAGCCTGCAGCCTCATGAACTGGGGTCTTCTCTTTGTCCATGCAAGTTTGCCCTGGGCACCGAGGGGCCCTGTTTACCTTTTACGTTTGAACCAACAGGGTCTGCAGTGACGAGGTGTAGCACAGGAGGTTTTAGTCTACACTCAGAGCATGTAGGCTCAAACTGAAGCATGGTGGCTTTCATACAATGATATCCCAGGTGATAAATGACCAATGCAGTAGTGATTATGCACATATCTTCCCTGCCTCCTGTGTTTATTTTCTGTTTTCCTTTTCCAAAGCAAAATGCCACACAGCTTCTATTGAGTATGTCTCAGTGGAAATCAAATAATTCAAACAGAAGAAAGGTGAGGCAAATTTTTCCCCTCTCCAGCTGGTTAAGTCTGTTGGAGCTGTATTTGGTTGGATTTGTTATATCCTTGAATTGTCTCAAGCCCAATTCCTGTGATTTTCCCATCAGAGCAGGTGGGAGAATGGAAAAATTGCATGTTGGAATTACTAGTTTCTATGTTAAACGTCATATAAGAGCCATTAGTCTGAAATAAATTCCTAATTTAGATTGGCTTTTTTCTGCCTTTACCCTTTTCCAGTAGATCACTATTCCCATGTAGTCTTAGACATTTCCTGAAGTTCTTCCTTAGGCCACAAATACCCCTTCTTATATTCCTTCCCCCTAGCTGCTTTATCCCTTTTTAAATACCTTCCTTATCATCTCAAGATAAAGTTTTTGAATTTTTAATGTTTCCCCTTTCTGGACTGGTGTGGGATAAACCTAATCATAGTCACTGTTGAGAATAATATGATGCCACCAATGGAATTAATAAGAAAGGAATAATAATATGCTTTCAAAGTCTACCCACCTCTGTCCTAGAAAGTCCTTCAGATGGGCACAACGGAATGCACTGGGTTTAAGAGATATTAACAAATCTCAATAAAATAAACCAGGTTTCACAGAGCTATGCATTACCTGAGCTCACTGTTAACTTACCTTACCTCCAGCATATTGGTGACATGCCAGCAGATTGATTTGCAAAATTTCTGACTGTCTTTATAACATGCTATAAAGTACTTTACGGGACCGAAGACAGATATATCGCTGTCTTAGAGAGCTTCCAAATTACAGCTTAATTAAAACACTCTGGGACACAAAGGGAAGACAAGGGCGCAAGATAAAAACCAGAGGGTTATATTCTTGCACAATGGATTCCCATTACCCTAAACAGAATCATACCAGGGAACGTATGTCTCTCAGCAAGATATCTTTTATGACACTGTAAATACAGCTAGTAAATGCTAGAATTTTCATTCTGTTGGACAGGGAGAAGTGAAGGTCAGTCAGAAAAAGAGAAGGGAGTATCTGAAATTATTATTATATATTCCTTGAGTATGGGGTACTGGCATTGTTTGGATTGATCAGCTAGGGTTTTCCACCACAAAACCTTAGAGAAATGAAGCAGTACACTTCCTTCAGAAGGTTATGTCATACAAGGTCATCCTGAACAGCATAACGTGCTGGTTTAATTCACAGCCTCATAATAATAGCTGGAATATTCTTAGCCAAACTGAATCATGTAGTCAAACCATCACAAAAGAGGTTAAAGCCAGCATATTTTATTTTGCAACTGACATGGACAGAGAACCCAACTGGTGGTTGTCAGGGATCTGCCAGTGAGTGATAATTCAGTGCTTTCAGTCATGTGTCCACATTCATAGTATTTGGGAACCAACAGAGGGGAAAAACAATGTAAATAAAGCGAGAGAGTTTTTTGCTGAATTTTATTGAACTAAAAATGGAAGTATGAAATGAGGTTGAACAGGCAATAAGATGAATACACAGGAAATTTTTATAGAGAGAATATAAGGGTAATTGCAAAATACCGAAGTTTAACATTAGCCTATTTTTACTGCTTGGGTTTTAATATTAGGGCTCTAGACCAGGAAAAATGAAAGGCTTACACATGTTACACTGCAAGAAAAGAAATAAAATACCTAAAGCAACACATAATTAGTTAATACCAGAAAATAGTCCCTCTTTTATTAAAATCATTAGCTTGTGTTGAGATCCATATGTAGCTGCCTCCTGGGCATTGTTCTTTTAGCACTATTAATTGTAGCTGATGGTATTAACTGCCTTCTGTGTTTATATGTCAAATGTGGTAGGAGCTACATTGCAAAGGCAATCTCTTTCTGATCTTCATTTTCAGAAATAAGGTTGGAGAAGACTGAGGGGAGGAAGCTCAGAGAAATACCAGCCCTGTGTGAGAAAAAGTCTCAAAAATCTCCCCAAGGAGAGCTGCAGTATTCATGTTCTAACTGTGTAATAATAAAGGGGTTTAGTTCAATATTTTATGGAGGGATTTTTTTAATTGGATCAGAATTCTGCCTTAAGTTTTCATTAAAACGTCATCTTCCCCCCCCCCCCCCCCCCCAAATTCTCCCCACAGAGCTGTAGATGCTGCTGATTTTGTCTTAGGGATATTAAAGCATCAGATGTGCTCATGGACAGCACTCATTTCACATGCATCGAAATAGCAGCGTGTGTTGCTCTGTGAATGATGTTGTCTGTCCTACACAGCAGTTAGGAGGGGAGCACAGGTTCCCATATTCAGCCCTAGATGTGGCTGTATTTGATGGCATAAGCTCCAACACTTAAAATCTACTGCTGTAAGCTTAGCCCATAGCATAAAGCCTGTTATAGGACTGTGGTCTGTGTCTCTGAAATAGATGTTGTTATAGCTCAGGAGTCTATAAATGCAAAAGCCAGAAAGTCCTAGTGCAATCATTTTCTGTTATCTTTTTTACAACCTGGGCAAGAAAAACCATCATGATTTATCATGGACCCTGTAAACACAGAGCCTGCCAAGGATCTGCCCGAGAGGCCCTAATTGCAGCCACTTTATCCTGGCCTGCATAGGACATGGGGGGAGCACTGAGTAAACACATGACAAAAATTGCATAGGTCATTAGCCAAGTTCCCCTCTGCCTAGCAACTTGTGCTGTCACTTATAGATACACAGATTAAGCCCCAAATGGGTTTTATAAGGGACCAAAGAGGATACCCTACAAAAACCCTGGTGCACTTGACCACACAAGGGAGCGAGGCAGACCCTACCCTTCTCATGCATCTTTTACTTGTTCTCGCCAGTGTGGGAATTTGTCCATGCAGATAGACAGGCAACAGCAGAGTAGCAAGCAGAGTCTGCAAACGTAAACCCTGGGTTTATCAAAACCAAAATCTGTTGCCTAACTTCACTTGCCTTTGCACAGAGCTTTTTGTTCCCTAGGTGAAAAGCAAAATCAACCAAGTTTTAACAATTTTAGATCAAACTGTAGATTTCCTTTAAGTCATGCTACTCTATTAGGGTGTTTGTTGTGAAATTTGGAGCAGCAGTGATTTCCAAGACATAACAGGAATAGCTCAAGTGACAAAAATATGAATTTGAGCACCCACCTTCCAAAAATGTGGTTTCTCCACGATGCTACGTTAGAAATGAAGAAGAATCCTCAGTGACTGTTGAAAAATCTGGGCAAGCATAACTGTATCTTTATAGTCAGGGGCTTTATTATCTTAAAAGTTTAGAGCTTATTATAGTGTAATGCAACATTTAAAACTCACTGTGTTCTCCTGAATTCAAGTTTTTCCTTCCTTTTAAGACTGTTGGTAGTATCCTTGTAGAACTCGAAGACCTCAGGGAGACAATGGTTTCTCTGTGACAATTTCAGTCTCAGACTCCAGCTGAAACCACCACAATGGACTAGGGAAACAAACACAGAAAGTCCCAGCAGTTTGTTCTCGGATCACACAGAAACAGAGATACTAGAAAACTGAGCTGTGATAATACAGATACTTATCCAACAGGCAGCACAGCCTTGGAATTAAAAACCCGCTCTCTATTTGTTGAAGTACTGACCCAGCAGGTGTTTTCTGCAGAAGGCCTGACATGAAAAATAATTCTAATAAGTACTAGAGAGATGTGTTTCAAGATTTTTTTAAGTGAAACTATAAGCCATGAGAAATCTGGTATAGAGAAAGAAAGAAAAAGACTCAGAGAAAAAGAGGCAAAGACAGAGAAAGATATACACAAATGGCAGGAACAAAAGAAATACAAAAAGGGCAGGAAAGAAGGAAAGAAAGAAGGAAAGAAAGAAAGAAAGAAAGAAAGAAGGAAAGAAAGAAAGAAAGAAAGAAAGAAAGAAAGAAAGAAAGAAAGAAAGAAAGAAAGAAAGAAAGAAAAGAAAGAAAGAAAGAAAGAAAGAAAGAAAGAAAGAAAGAAAGAAAGAAAGAAAAGAAAGAAAGAAAGAAAGAAAGAAAGAAAGAAAGAAAGAAAGAAAGAAAGAAAGAAAGAAAGAAAGAAAGAAAGAAAGAAAGAAAGAAAGAAAGAAAGAAAGAAAGAAAGAAAGAAAGAAAGAAAGAAGAAAGAAAGAAAGAAAGAAAGAAAGAAAGAAAGAAAGAAAGAAAGAAAGAAAGAAAGAAAGAAAGAAAGAAAAGAAAGAAAGAAAGAAAGAAAGAAAGAAAGAAAGAAAGAAAGAAAGAAAGAAAGAAAGAAAGAAAGAAAAGAAAGAAAGAAAGAAAGAAAGAAAGAAAGAAGAAGAAAGAAGAAAGAAAGAAAGAAAGAAAGAAAACAAGCCTGCAGCAATGGGAGATGGAAAGATAAACTCAGAGGTAGACTGTTAAACTCATTTAGCAGCCAAAGAATCCAAAGATACCAACGCTCTGTTATCAATGTGAGCTGTGCTTCAGGCAAAATTTCTTTGGCGCATTATTGACCTTTAAATTACATTCTACTCCCATATATTGCTCCATGCTGCTATCTTTTATTATACTTGGCTTTCTTGCAGCAATTGTTTATCAGTCTGCTCTTCTGTGTTTTACCTTAAGCCTTTCAGAAGCAATTACATAGAGGATGGACATAACCCAAAATAACAGGTACAGCACGGAGCAGAAGAGAGACTAACAAAGTTCAGGATGAGGGAAAAAATGGGGAAGGGACTAAAGCTGAAAGAAAAAGAAAGTAGAATAAATAATATAGAAGGATCCATTCACTTCTCATTTGCTTACAGGCGAGTTAGGATTTGACAGTACAGGCAGCATAAAATATAGGAAAGATACAAAAATGTCAGCCCTTGATCAGACCAGATGTCTGGTGCACAATCTATGAGTAAAATAACACTGACAGATGCTGATTCCACAAGACCAGAAATGATCCTTTGCTAGACTGAGACCCTAGAGTTAGCCTAAGCCACAGTTTCACTAGGGGAAGCTACCTAAATGCTGCCTTATTAAGTGCAAAATGGATAGGCCCAGAGATGGTACCAGGAATCATCCTACTGCAGCCAAGCAGGGTTTCAGACACCAAGGGATTGGGTAAGGTTCAGTCTTCCATGCCTGCTGAGTTTTGTCTTGAGTATTATGGTATATACAAACAGAATATAATTTCTTCAGAGTTTTTCTTTCTGGGAGTGTTCCCAGGACACAGCTACCCAGATAAAAGCTTCATTGATCCTGTTCCTGACAACATCAGTCTACAGATTTCTCCTGATCTTCAATCAGAGAAATCAAAATCTGTCTTTCTATATGAATGGTTCAAGCAATAGACCCATAAAGGACACCAAGGGGGAGAGAGCACTACGCTGCTTTACAGGGTCCTTTGCACTGCCTCGTGAGGTAGAAAAATAGAGTAAAAAATAAAGAAAAATTGAAAGGCTGGGGAGAAGAAAAAAAGTAAGTCTGTCCTTGAACCTTCCGTGGGAACTCGCTGATTTGTCAAATGTGATTTTGCTGTCGCCTTGCACAGGGATGACACACACACAATGCATTTTCAGCAGTCTCCTGTCAGTCAGTGATGCGACGCTGGGCACACGGCAGAGGGATCTTCCTTTATTCCTTGCTGTTCATTTTAAATAAATTTTAGAATTATGAGAAATGTCAGATTGTCAGCTGAGCAAGCACTGAGCAAAATCATCCAGGCAAAAGGATGGTTTATCCATACATTGTGGCCACCGTGTCTCTGACGGGAAAATCACTCTTCAGTCCCTGGGAGTTTCTTTTAAGAAACTTGGTTATATCCTTGGTGACCACTGGTGAGCTCCATACAGCTTGATAGATGACAAAACCCCAACAAAAAGTTGTAACGGTACCTAAGGGGCATCTAAGACCCACAGATCTCCTACATGTTTTCTACTTTGTTTTAGATGCACCTCATGACTTAGTGTGCTGGCATTTCTCTCTCATGTACAGGAAAACTTGGCATAAGTTATTGAAGAGGTAGATGCTGCATCTGATCTCTTGCATCGTGCTGAATGCAGGAGCCCTTTACAGAGTCGTCCCTAGATCTGTGGGGACCTATTTACATGACCTATCTTCTCCACCTGTAAAGCAGGACGAAATAGCCCATCACTGTCTCGCAAGTGTTACACAGATAAACACATTATAAAGATTACAAAGTGCTTGGAGACCAAGAAAGTATAAGCATCATTAGCAGATCATGATGTAGGAGCTGCACTGAGACCCCTGAGCTCATTTTCATCTAGACCTAATAGTTATTTGTCAAGAGCGAATGATTTTTTACCTTCACCTGCACAGACTAAATTCCAAGCTGTGGTGTAGAATTCTTTTACCAGTCAGATCCATCCAACTCCTGGGTTACTCAAGCCTTGGGATTCTGTCTTCTAATGCATGTGTTCAAACAGGGCAGATTCAGATGGCACAAATAAGCAGATGAGCTGCATTTTCAAGTTTCAGGCTGACAGACGCTGTACTGTGATGTTTTCCATGTGATTTTTAACCCTGTAACACAGAGAAGTACTTTTTAAGGTGACAAGGCACTTCTTCCTTTACACTGCCCAGCGCTGCCTATGAATAATGTACCTTTGGGAGGGGGAATATTTATTTTTGCGAACTTGTAATCATTTGCTCATGAATCAGCAGGGAGGCCACTGAATATAATAGAAACATTTGCATAGACTTTAATAGGCTTTGTGTTGGATCCATAGCATTGTGAGATAACAGAGTGTATTATTGCTTCTTCATCTAATAATCCCACACAGAGATAGCGTTACACATATTACATTGCTTTACAAGGATAAAATTAGCTACTTGACCAGTTTAGCCTCCATGTCAGTTATAATGCAAATTTTTCTTCTCCTCATGATGGCTAACATCATAAACACCATTTCCATTTATTTTCAAATATCTGTGTGGAATGTCTGAAGTATACAAATCCTCTTTATCACAACAGACCACAATGGAAAATATGGATGTGTCGGTGTTTGTGTATTTGTGTGTTCTACTAGGAATTTAACTCATTTTGCCCTGGCATTATCATGTATGTATGTGTGTTTTAGGACTCAGAGAACTGCATTTTTCCATGTTTTCATTAATTTTGTCAGACCTTCAGTTAAATTTAATTGCAGATGCCAGTCTGAAGGAATTCATTTTGTGGCTATTACCATTAGGCAGAACGGTTAGTCGTTTAATGTCGCCCTGTAGAGGAAACCCACAGAGCAAAACATGAGAGTGGTAATAGCTATTGCTTTCTCATTTTGAAGCAGGAATTACTCATCAGCTGATTTTTCTGCTTTAAGCATATTTTCTATTAGTTATCCGTGCAAGGGAATTATGAATCTGGAGAAAGTGTGTCTGAATAATCCCTCACCCTGCAAAGTATTAGGCACAGCATTTTACTCTGATGCTAACAGTGAGAATGGTAGCATGCTGGCAAAATACTTTAGGCCTCTGGACAGCCGTTTGCCCTACCCTCGAACCGAAATGGTTCTTGAGCAGCCACGTGCATGGCAGCTATGTTGCAGTCCAAGGCAGAGGGGAGCCTCACTGTGTTAGGGATCTTCTCCAGAAAAACACTCTGGCCCAACTCTCATGCATGCTAAGCTCAGATTTACTGCTTCAGCTGTGTTGAGGGGCTTTAAATTTAGTGTGCCCTTCAGGCCAGACCCCAACCCCCACAAGAATGAGAGTTAGGACAAATATTTCTTTTCACTGCAATTATGATACATGTTTGGAAGTGTGCTGGGATTGTTGCTTGTGTTTTCAAGATGTATGAAAACTTTTCTACCAAAAAGTGTGAGTTGGGTCAAAAAGTCTTAATAACTACCCATGAGTTCTTTTTCATGCTACATTGATTTTGCCCTTATAACAGCAATTAAAATTATTAATTTTTCATCCCTTACACCTTGGACAATGTTTACACCTTGCTTACACCTTGGACAATGATGTAGCCATCAAGTTTACTTGTAGTGTTACTATACCTTAAAGTCCATGGGACCTGACGAGATGCATCCATGGGTCCTGAGGGAACTGGCAGATGAGATTGCTAAGCTACTATCCACCACGTTTGAGAAGTTGTGGCAGCCCAGTGAAGTTCCCACTGACTGGAAAAGAGGTAACATAAACCCTATTTATAAAAAGGAAAAAAAAAAGAAAGACCCAGGGAACTACAGGCCAGTCAGTCTCACCACTGTGCCTGGCAAGATCATGGAGCAGATCCTACTCGAAACTATGCTGAGGTGCATGCAAAATAAGGAGGTGGTTGGTGAACAGCCAGCATGGCTTCACTAAGGGCAAATTGTGTCCAAAAATTTGGTGGCCTTCTACTTGGGGTTACAGCTTTGGTGGATAAGAGAAGGGCGACTGACATCACTTACCTGGACTTGTGCAAAGCATGTGACTGTCCTGCATGACATCCTTGACTTTAAATTGGAGAGACATGGATTTGACGGATGGACCACTTGGTGGATAAGGAATTGTCAGGATGGTCACACTCAAGAAGTTGCTGTCAACAGCTCCATGTCCAAGTGGAGACCAATGACAAGAGGCGTTCCTCAGGGGTCGGTATTGGGACCGGCACTGTTTAACATTTTTGTTGGCGACATCGGCAGTGGGATCGAGTGCACCCTCAGCGAGTTTTCCAATGGCACCAGGCTGTGTGGGGTGATTGACATGCCTGAGGGATAGGATGCCATCCAGAGGGACCTTGACAGGCTTGAGAGGTGGGCCCACGCAAACCTCATGAAGTTCAACAAGGCCAAGAGCAAGGTCCCGCATATGGATCGGGGCAATCCCAAGCACAAACACAGCCTGGGCAGAGAAAGGACTGGGAGCAGCCCTGAAGGACTTCAGGGTGTTGGTTGATGAGAAGCTCAACATGTCCCAGCAATGTGAGCTTCCAGCCCAGAAAGCCAAGCGTATCCCAGGCTGCATCAAAAGAAGCGTGGCCAGCAGGCTGAGGGAGGTGATTCTCCCCCTCTGCTCCATTCTCGTGAGGCCGACCTGCAGTGCTGCATTCAGCTCTGGGGCCCCCAACATAAGAAGGACATGGACCTGCTGGAGTGAGTCCAGAGGAGGGCCATGAAGATGATCTATGGGCTGGAGCAGCTCTCCTATGGAGACGGGATGAGAGAGTTGGGGTTGTTCAGCCTGGAGAAAGAGAAGGCTCCATGGATACCTTATAGCAGCCTCCCAGTACCTGAAGGGGGCCTACAAGAAAGCTGGAGAGGGACCCTTTACAAGGGAATGCAGTGATTGGACTAGGGGCAACAGTTTTAAGCTGAAAGAGGATAGATTTAGATTAGATATAAGGAAAAAATTCTTCACTCTGAGGGTGGTGAGGCACTGGAACAGGTTGCCCAGAGAAGCTGTGGATGCCCCATCCCTGGAAATGATCAAGGTTAGGCTGGATGGGGCTTTGAGCAACCTGGTCTAGTGGAAGGTGTCCCTGCCCAGGACAGAGGGGGTTGGAACTAGGTAATCTTTAAGGTACCTTCCAACCCAAATCATTCTATGACTCCTCAAACTCTTCCCCTTCTCCAGCATGACAATGTCTCTCATGGGAGACAGTCCTCCATGAACTTCTCTAACATGAGTCCTTCCCATGGGCTGCAGTTTCTTCACGAACTCATCCAGCATGGGTCCCTTCCCTGGGGTGCAGCCATTCACAAACAGACTGCTCCAGCATGGGTCCCCCATGGGGTCACCAGTCCTGCCAACAAACCTGCTCCATCATGAGCTGCCCATAGGGTCACAGCCTCCTTTGGGCATCCACCTGCTCTGGCATGGGGTCTTCCAGGGGCTGCAGGGGGACATCTGCCCCACCGCTAACCTCCAGGGGCTGCAGGGGGACATCTGCCCCACCGCTAACCTCCAGGGGCTGCAGGGGGATATCTGCCCTGCCACTAACCTCCAGGGGCTGCAGGGGGTATCTGTCCCACCGCTAACCTCCAGGGGCTGCAGGGGCACAGCCTGCCTCACCATGGTCTTCACCACAGGCTGCAGGGCAATCTCTGCTCTGGCACCTGGAGCACCTCCTCCCCTCCTTCTTCACAGACCTGGTGTCTGCAGGGCTGTTCCTCTCACATATGCTCACTCCTTTCTCTCTGGCTGCAGCTGTGCAGTTTTTTCCCCCCTTCTTAACTTGTTACCCCAGAGGCACTACCACTGTTGCTAATGGGCTGGGCCTTGGCCAGTGGTGGGTCTGTCTTGGACTCAGACAGCATTGGCTCCGTCGGACATTGGGAAAGCTTCTAGCAGCTTCTCACAGAAGCCACCCTTGTAGCCCCTCCGCTATGAAAACCTTGCCACGTAGACCCAATACACAGACTCTAAAATTTTGTGAAAGGCCCACAGATGCACTGAAAGTGCTAACTGAATCACAAAACTTATTATTTCTCCATCCTTACCTTTAGAAAGAACCACTTTCTACCAGAAGGAATTTAGAGGCCAAGTTTCAAACTTTGACTGTGACCTTTAATAAAAAAAAAATACAGATAAAATTTCTCTTTGATACGGGAACATAACAAATGGAACAAGGGGCAAAAGGGCCTCAAATATTACAGCTGAGCTGCAGCTGAAGATGGAAATGAAAGGAAATGTCTTACAGAAAGTATGAGAACCCTGAAGACAGCAGTGTCCAGTATAAACAGCTTTTTCAAGTGTACGCAATTCTCATTAACACGCTCTGGGACTTTGTTCCTTCCCTGTGGTAGGTTTGCAGAAGGGGCTTGACAATTTGCTATTGCTTCTAGCAAATAGGCTTAATTCCCCTTCTAAAGCCCATTGAAGTAATTTTAAAAAAATTCTTGTTGAGTTTGGTGGACCTTGGCTCAGTCTCTTTGGCATTTAGCTGAGGTAGCTGAAATCTGTCCCCCTTGAGCTATCCAGGTTTTGTTGAAGTCTGCGTTCTCTCACAGTGTGAGGTATAATAGGCCCATAGTTGAACAGATTAGTGAAAAGGAAGGCCAGAAATCTTGCTTCCTTTTTAGCACTGCTACATAAGACTAGAAATCTGTTAAACACTCTAGAATACTTTGAGGCAAAAGTCATAAATTAGTGGGGAGTATCTATATGTGGAAGCCATTAAGGAGTTGGAAACAATAAAAATATATTGGAATATATTGGAAACAATAAAAAAAAAGATAACTAAACAGAAAAAAATAGAAAAAAAGGCAAAAAAAGAAGGTCATAGTTTTGCTTCTGTATCTCTGTAAACATCTGTTGTGGCAAAATAACACAGACACAGAGGAAGATGCTCTGGAGGAGATCAGCACCTGGCCTGGCAAAGCAGCATCCAGGGCTCTGAAATAACCACGTGGTTTGCTCTATGTAATGCATGCCAGAGCTAGGTGTTTCAGAAAGGGATTCTTAAAAAACAGCATCCTAAACCAAAAGCCATCAGGTTCATGGTGATCTGCAGGGGTGGAAAGTCAGAAGGCAACAGTTTACCTTAATTTCTCCCTATCCCTTTGGGTACTTTATTTGTAGGGAAATCATTCTTATTTAGGACTGATAAATGTTAACCTTTCACCTGGAAGGTGGAACTTTGGTCCTTTCTTTGCAGAGCTTGGCAGAGTGTTATTCCAGTGTTTCACTGCATAGCAGGTTGTTTCCACTACTTATTTACAAAACAGCTCTGTTATCAGAGCACCTGTGGAAAATGGAGCAGATCAGAGTGCTAGTGCCTTCCCATCGCCTGGATTCAAACCCACATCTCCCATGTTCAAGGCATGTGCCACAAGGCAAAAGAACAGCTCTCCATCAATTTTGCTGGAAGTTTCCATTGTACAGATATGAATTGAGTGTATATTTTTCAGAAAACATGCAAAAAGGGATATAATTGTGTTGTGAAGCCATTAGGATGCCCCTTAAAAGCGGGTTAGGGTTTGAGTTCAGGTTACGGACCAAGACCCCAACCTCCCCTTCAAGGACTAGACATGTATTGTAAGTAAATTTGTAATTGTATAACCTGAAAAAAACAACTGCAAGAGCAAGCATATCCACTTTTCGCATGATAGCGCTAACTGCTGTGTCAGGTGGTTTTGCTTTTCTCCCTCCCTGTGGTCCCACACTCTTCTGAAGACAAAAGCCAAAGCTTCAAATCTCTCTTCCTCTTTTCTTCTTTTCACCCAGCCTGACTGATCTGGGTTTGAGATGACACGAGGTAGGACAGGACGTTAAACCTCATTCTCCCAGGCTCTTGGCAAGTGCTCCAGACCAGGTACCGGACGGGGAGGGTGCATTGGCGTCTCCCTCCATCATCAGCTACGGTAGAGCGGAAAGCCCTTCCATCCCTGGGTGCTGCATGGAGCCTCAGCCAGCCAGCTGTGCTCTGTGTATCCTTCTCTTTCCAACTCCCTCGGGCAGATGGGCAGAAGTGTGCATAATTCACAGGGTTGGCAGGGTTTAGGGCTGAGTGAAGCTCCAGAGCTGAGCCATCGTGGGGCTGAAAGCTGGGTAAATGATTAGTCTGCCAGCCTGGTGAGAGGGCTGTGATGTGCCGTGTTTGCATGCAGCATTTCCCCACTACAGCTGCAGTAGTAACAACAGTGTTCAGGAGTACCCACATTTGCACAGGAGAATGATTTTTTTAAAAAACAAAACAAACCAAACCCAAACCAGAATAAATCGACAACACTGAACCAGAAATATATTGTGTTTTGCAGCGACCTGCAGCTTGGCCTCTGCCTGCATCTCCCATGCACAATTTTTGCTGTACTCAGACCTCTGTGTCAGACATTTCATACCGAAGATTTCTGCAGGTTATCTCTCCAAAGAGAGCTAAAGAGCAATAACTTCAATTGCTTCCAAAGTCTCCTTTTCAGATCATTATGTTAAAGATTGCTTTCCTGTGTGAAGTTAAAGGAAGGCTGTTACTACTACCCACGGAGCTTGCTCTGCCTTGACAGCAATCTTACACTGGAGATTTTTAACTCAAAGGATTCCCCTTTTCAGGTGTTTTTTTCAATGCTTCTTCAGTGCAATCTGAGGATAAAATCATTCTTTATGAACAATGAAATGAAGAAAGCAGTGTTAAGTTTGAAAGCCCCATTTTCATTCTATCACCTCTATTTAAGCCACATAGCATCATCTTCCCTTATGTAATGTGCCATGCAGCAAAGAGAGGGGCAGGAAGCACAACAGAGCTGGTGTGATGTTTTGCACAAAGCTGGCAAACCCTCACTATCAGCTGAACAACTGCAGAAGGTGTTATTTTCACACATCCAGCCAACTCACAATTTCTCCCCTCTATCCTTTTTGCACAGAAAGAGCAATTATAAAGATGTCTATCCCAGAGCAGAAGCTAGCTGGGCTAAGCCTTGCTAAAGAAAAGCACAATATGGCTAACTTGCCTGGGAAACTAATCAGGTTGTTGAGACAGAGGTTGTCTCTCAAAATACTTTCACTCTTTTGGGATCTAACATACTGGGTCCGTGTTATCAGTTTTCCCATAGGCACCATCACTGTAAACATAACCAGTTAAGCTAATTCTGTGTTCTGAAGTTTTCCTGAATGTCTGTAGGTCTAGACCATGGAAACTAGATAACACATATCCTGCAAGAACAAGCTAGTTCCCTTCCTGGGTGCATGAGTATCCTGACAAACCAGAGGCTTAACATAGCTGGTTTTGACAGTTTCATGATCTTCTGGGATATGCAGCAATAGAGAAATATGAGAACAAAAGAAGAAAGGTTTTAGTTACAAAGGTCACAGGTGACAACACAAAGGATATTGGGGGAGCAATACCATTTCCAAAGGCTTAGAAGGTGGGAAAGTGAGTAACAGACTGCAGGACCAAGTTATTATGCTTTGTTACTTTGTACAAGTTAGCAGGAACATGAAATTGTAGGCATTAGAGACACAGATAAGAAGCCACTGGAACAAAGTGCATGTCTGGAAAAAAAAAAGACACATCTTTTCTAGCAAGTCTTAAGGTCGCAGGTTTCCGAAGAGCGTGCATTTACCAAAGTATGGAGCCCATCTCCCTCCAAGATTTGCCCCTGCAACACATCCAACACAATCCATAATGTGGTACATGGTTGGAATATACTAGTAGCCCTATAAGCTGTTTGCAAGCTAAACACCGTTATTTATGTCCCCGGCTGTGCCAGGGTGAGGTTTTTTTGTATTATTTTTTTTCATGGCAGAGGTAGAGATACATAACACCCACTGTATCCAGTCTAATTTTAAATTTGTTGAGCAATGGGATTTCTATCATTTTCCTTATGAGGCTATTCTGCAGTCTAACAGATCTCACCGTGTTGGAGCATCTTTCTTGATACCTACTTCTCTAAGTTCATCCCATCACTCGTGAAAATCTGTACAGACCTTTTCATCATGAGAATGACTGTGCCCAGAATAAATTTTCATACTCTATACCTGACCAAGGCTTAAGGAGTTTTATCTGTGCAACAGGGAATTTCACAGTTATTGAGTCAATATTTTTTAAACTATCTGGTGCTATTTATAAGCTTCCCCCTATTCTCTGGCACGTTTCCTTAAAGATTTCTTAAATCCTTCTTAGCCTGATAGAGATTTACAACAAGTTCACATATCTCCTAACCTGATTTTCTTTATAAATTCAGGCATCAAAAACCCACTGATGTAAAGGGAAGTGGGTTGGGGAAATAGTTACACAAGTCTTATTTGGTGGGTGTTGCAAGTCCTGTTTTACTCTGATTTGGCAATCTGTCCTGCAAGGGTATCCTTAACGGAAGTTTGCTGTCTATAAATTGGTGACAAACAGTAGTCGATTAAGAATGCCTGAAAAGTCTCTCCTTATTGACTAACAGCCTGCAGAATTTCACATCCTTCCTTACTTAGCAGCAAGGCTCTTCAGCATGATTAATTACTTTCAAATCTCCACAGGTTCATAACAGCAAGGTACAAAATATCTACTATAAATTTGCCAATAAAGTACTTATAGGAGAAAATAATAAGACGACCATGTCAGCTGTCCTACTGAAGGCACAGTCACATACAAAGCTCTCTGGCTCAGCTGCTTTCTCTGAGGACTAAGTTAACCCTACTTTTTTAAAAAAAACTTTGTGGTTTTTTTTTTCATTTTTGTCCCCTTTTATTCTCCCTGGACTATTGCATAGCAGATCTGTTTAAAAAAAGGTTATTACCTTGCACCATTCTTCTGTATCTCCATTCTCTGTCTGGAGCACAGGCTTGAAATAGTATGTCAAATCTAGGTGTCTGCTGTTTGCAACGCATGAAGACAAGCTGAAAAGGATTTTGGAAGGAGCTACAAGAGAAAAATCTGATCAAAAGCACAACTAAAGAAAATCAGATACATTTTCAAAACTCACATAGACAATCTCAGTTAAGAAAGTAGCAAGCTTATACCTTGAATATTGCTGACAGCTAAGTGTTCTGTAATGTGGAAACAGAGACAAGGTCAAACTTTGTATCTAGAGGTGAATTTTGAGAAATAATGTATATATTTCTATTGAATATTTAACAGTCGGAACACTTAAACTTTGGTGAAGGGAGTTCCCTTTGAATTTGAGCCTTTCAGTCATGGGTAGATAGTTTTGTAGACTGTAGGGAATAGCTCAGCATAACTGGCAAGTTATTGCTGTCTTTTCTACCTCTCTGAAAATAACATGATGGATGATCCTCTTTCCACCTTACAGCTAGCTGCCTTCTCTCCAGTGTCCTTCAGTTACCTATAGGCAAGGAGATCTTTCAAGCCTTGTGTCTGGGTACAATTTTTCTTGTGATGCTCAACATGAACTTAGGAGCTACACCTTACTTGATGCAACTCATGCTGGAGCTGGGAAAGACGTGGGACGCAAGCCTTGTTCCTCTACTGCCAACGGTGGACGGCATAGAGATGGTATGGAATCAATGCCAAAGGAAATGGGAAGTTTGCACACAACAGTAGCAGCTTCCAAGGAATAGTCTCTGTCAGTAGGAGAATGAGTAGATATTCTGAAGAAAAAGGATCAAAGGGCTGACTATCCTGAAGCAAGGAAGATGATTGCATATGAATTTGGGACTGCTAATTCAGTATTCCTTTCTCATTTTCACTGAATTGCTTTTGAATGAGAAAGGAAGCATCCGACATCATGTCTAGAAAGACAAAAAAGAAGTGACACAACAATGTCAAGAAAAGGATGTGTTCAGGTCAAGGACCATTTTACAATCAAAGGTAGAGAATCTGAGGGGAAGAAGGTCGTGCTTGCAGTAGCGCTGCGACAATTTAATTGTTGGCACGGCATTGTGCAGTAGTATGTTTTGAGGTTGATTGCTTCGTTCAGTGTGGAGGCAGCTGAATAACTGTTGTTCATCCCTTTACCTTCAGTCCTAAACGGTTATGAAGCAAGGAACACTGTTAATCGTGATGAGGGAGACCTGCTCTACAAGGCTACCAGGAAAGGCACAGCTTCAGAAAACCCTCTTGTCAAAAAAGAGGGAAAGAAAAACAAATAATTGATTATTTAAGTACCAGAATCAATAGCAGTGAAGATCACCAACTGGTTTCCCAATAGAATAAAACAGCTAGATGTTTGTAGAAGGCAAAACATTTCCTTTTCAGTGCCATGCCATCAAGAAGGTCCGCATGAAGAGAAGCATCTTTGAATCCAGAATTCATAAAGCAGAGCAGCAGTTTCAATGAGAGAAACCAGCCAGTGCTCGTGCTTATTGCCTGCTGAACAACCCATCCAGCTGTTGAAAATTAAAAAATTATTGGGGTTGTAATTGTACACCCTGGTGGCTGGTTCAAGCTCCAATTCATAGATGAAGAAATAACAACGCGCTCAAGGCTCATTGCAAAGGGTCACCGCAACACTGGAAAAAGCGATCTGACAGGACTGGCGGCACTCGGATTTGCACGCGCGCGGCCGGCAGGTTGGGGTACTGCGCTCTGATCTGGGACAGTGCGTGCGGTGGAAGTTTGCACTTTGGGCTTGTCTTCATGTCCACTGTTTAGCTAGAAGTAGGGCAATTCTGAGGAAAGGAGGTGAAGATTAGAGATGGTAGATTATTAGTTGTAGAATCAAGGGAGAAAACTAGAACGTGGGAGGAATAGAAGAGGTGAAAGACAGAGAAGGGTGTAAAATGAAGACCAGAAGCATAACACCACACAGATCTTGACATTCTATTCTTACTCTTAAATGGCTCTTATTAATTTACTTTTTATTCAATATTACATAACAGTGGCAAAGCTTTGGGGTATCAGTTCTTCATAGAAAATGCAAAGCATATATGTGTACTGCCGCATTTCTGTTCCTAAACAAGGGAATATTTTCTGATTCCTATTAGAAAGCAAACATTCTGCTGCTTTTATAGAGGGCCACAGCAGTGGTTATTACTAGTCCATTCCTGTTAATTGCAGGATGTCTTCCTTCTCAGTAGGTATTGACCAAATCTAGAAACGATGGGAAACATTTGCCTCTGTGTAAACGGTAAGTCATTATGCATTATCTAGGCTGGTGGGTTTGCAAAATATTAAATCCATATTATATCGAAACAGAGGAGATGGAGTTGTAATCACACTGATGCATGACGCACAATTAAGAATGTTTGTAAATTTGCATTTATGAATAAAATTCAGATTTAAATGGATACTCAGCAAACACTAATGAGGTTTTAAGGACACAGCTAAGGTATGTTCATACAGTATAAATCAATGAAGCATGTGTGCTGAACAAACATGTTAGCATGGATAACACATTCCTTAATGAAAAAGTCAGAAAAATACTGGCAGGGTTAGTGCTTTCATCATCAGCCTTCACGTGCTTTTGAAAGGACTAAATCCTGGCAGCAGAACTCAGTGTTGGATCACCTTGAGGGACAATAAATATTGCTCTGCTTGGACGAATTATGAAAACGTGCACAGGTTTCTCATAACTCTTCCCATGCCTGATTCTCCCCGGCATGAAATCCTTAGCCATCCCTCTCTGTTTACCAAATCAATTTGCTTTGAGGTTGTGGGTGAAGGAGAGTATTAGAGCACAGCTGGCGTTTGAATGTGCTGGAAAACGTTGGTAGCTTTTTTCTTTCCTCTCTCTTTTTCTAATTTGGTGACCCTCCAGTGTTTTTCCTTGCAATATTTCATATAGACAGGTTTGGCTTTATTACAGCCTTTGGCGTCTACGCACGCAGATGTTCGTAAGTAATGTTTGGAAGTACCAAGTACGTGTATTAAATTTTTGCCTCAGGCAAATTTGATGAATATTTGAGCTGGTCAAGAACAGGTATTTTAGTGAATTCAGAAATGTAAAATATTCAGAAAGCATGAACCATTAAAAGGTGTTAGGGCATCCAGGAGGCATGCTTTTCCAATCCATGCCTACAATGAACTACCTACAATTTTTCTAGAAAAAAAGAAGGGCTAAACAGACCTCTGCCAGCTTGAAATGTGTTTCAAGGAGATTGGTAAAGCAAAGAAATCTGAGCCAAAAATGGTAATTACAGGAAAATAACAAAACCATTGTCACTGGCTTGCAATTTAACACAGCCTTCACTTAGCAACTCCTGCCTGGGCACATGTTGATAAATTGGAGGTAAATACAAGAAGAAAAATTATTAGTATGAAGAAGAGACTGATTTTTCAGACAAGATCAGAAGAACTAATTAGGTAGATCTCGGCTAAAGGAGAGCTTGGGAAAGGGACATAAATCTACCTATGATGTCTGTAAGCTGAATTCCAAGAGAATACCAAAGGTAGGGTTGTTTAAGTAGGATCATGGCAAAATTGGGTGATCTGGGAGGGAGATTGGGGAAAACAGTTCAGTCAGTAGAAAATGCATGTTGAGAGTAAAAATGAAGATTTTCATTAGTTTTGGTCAAATCTGATCTATACTTGGCCCCTTGCTCCAAACCATTATATCTGAAACATTTCAGTTCTGTGTTTTTAAATGCCATGTTTTGATTTTTTCACATTTCAAATAATGCTTTAAGGTTGCGTATAGTTACACTTCATTGTTTACAAGAATTAGACAGTGAAAATGAAGCAAAATACCTTGGTTTAAATTTAAAAAAAAAAAAATTTTATTTGACCTGAGAAATGCCAGGGAGGAGGAATTCTTCATGGTGAAAAAACCCAAATGTTTTTCATTTCCAATCAACCTTAAATAATTTCCCTCCCCCAGTTTGGCAAGGAAACAAACAAACAAACAAAAAAAAATCAATTATTCACAGAGCTCTGCTCCTGGGGGCACAATTAAGAATAATTGGAAGAAATTAAGCGAGAGAGAATGTAGGCTTCAATAGCAGGACTAACTTTTCTCCTGGTGAGAAATACGGGCTTGATCCTGCAAGATGCTGAGTGTTGCTTGTGAGATGCTCAGCCTCATTACAGCGTCCCTTGGGAGGTGCCAGTACCATTAGGGCACTACTAAATGTCCTTAGAGCTCAGTTCAAAAATAACATTAGTGATAACTGCTTGGAAATATTCTTTAGTGCATCAGACATTAGGGTTCATTCTCATGGAATCATAAAACCATTTAGGTTGGAAAAGACCCTCCAGGTCACCATATCCATCCTAGCACTGCCAAGTCCACCCCTAAACCATGTCCCTAAACGTCACGTCTACTCATCTGCTAAATACCTCCAGGGGTGGTAACTCAATCGCTTCCCTGGGCAGCCTGTTCCAGGGCTTGATAACCCTTTCACATATTGTCCAACAATGGAGATGATGACCCAAAAGTGTCACTGTCTCTACCTGTGCCACTCTGTAGGGTAGCAGCTGGCTCAGTACTAGCTATGCAGGGCTATAATATCTTTTTTTTTCTTTTTTTTTTTTTCAGGATCTTTGCTGTAACAAGTCAGGCAGAATTTCTGGAGTTCCCTGCTGGGTGTTAGAGAATACCTGTATTTGAGGAGCATAAGGCTAGGAGGGGTGCAGGGGGACCGTAGGTCAGGCTGTAGTTAAACCATACACTCTGACCTCCATACACTGTGGTCACCTGCATTTTACTCCTGTAATCAGCAGAGCAATCTGTGTTTGTTTCAATGATTTTAAATTTGTTTCCCAAAGATGTGATTTCCTCTTAGGCAAAACGTGTCAGTTAGGTGGCAGGGTGTATTGATATTTGTAGTGCTGTATTTTTAGCCAGAAAGTTGTACAATATAAAGGCAAGTGCTCTAGGAAAGTCTGCTACATTTATCAGTATGTTTTCCAGCCAAAACAGTAATCTTAAAGAACGAAATCAGGTTTGTTTGACAGGCCCCATTTTCCAGACACAGTTTTGGTTGGCATTAATTATCTTCACAGTCTTTACCAAGTGAATCTCATATAAGCTTTTCCATTATTTTGCTTGGGATTGATAGATGTCAGGTCTCCAGCTTCTTCTGTGCCTTGTACAATATTAGCTCACATATAGTCTTTCCATCCTTTGGAATTTCAGTGGAACAAAAAGATCTATTAATATTCACAGCAATACATCAACCACCTCCTCTGCCAGCTCTGTCAGAGTCTTCTGGAAGTTGTCTGAACTGCCTGATCATGAAAAGGGGTGTTTTTAGTAGGTTTGGCTATTTATTCCTTGATTTACTAATATACAAACAGAGCTATCATCATGGAAAATATGTAATAACCTCTGGTCATTTTTAAGGATGGAAGTGTTTAGGGAACTTTTCTTGATATTCTGCGACATCATTCATAATGGTTACCCCGTCTCTAGCAGAGGCTTATGCTACTGATAAGAATCCTTTTGCTCTTAGTATATTTTAGAATGTACGTAACCCTGCTTGCAATGGCTTTTTCTCTCACATCATCAGCTTCTATTATCAATTATCTTATTTTCATAATGTCTTGGTGATAGCAACTGCCATTTATTTTCATTTCCTATATATTTAGATTTTGCTAAATTTTTTTTTGCCCCCCCTCCACCCCCAATTTCTGCATTTCTTTTTCTTATTGAGATGAGAATGTTCTTTTTGGTAACCAGCTTCTTCTTACTTGATCCTGACTTGGTGGGCTTTTTGGAATTTGAATCTATTTGTTAAAATAAAATCTGATTTTTCCATCCCTATTTTTATTCCCACTTTCTTTGGCTCACAATTTTCCTCAGCATTGGGAACTGGCCCTTTTGAACCACTGAGTGAAAATATTACTGCTTAGGACTGTCCTCTATTTATCCTGCATATAATCGGGTTGTGACCACTGGTGCCTTAGCAACGAGCATAATCTAGTCCAGTGATTAATTAATTTTTAGTCATCATATCCAGATCCCATATAAATTTATCCTGCATTCTGTGCATTAGCTTTTCATTGAAAATTAAGGCTAGTCTGGTGGAAGGAGCCTGGAGGATATTAAACCAACAACAAAGATGAAGGCACTAAGGAGGAAAATCAGGATGTAGTTAAATCAGCACTTCACATAGAAAAATGAAAAGTGTGGAAAAATGGAGAGTTCTGAAGCTCTGGAGTTCTGAAGCTCTGGAGAGGTTGCCGAGGATGGAGGTCAAGCAACGTAGCAGAAATACAGCAAAAAGAAATAAAATCATCTTCTCAACTGGCCCACACATCAGTTCAGGAAGGTACAGGAAAATATTTAACAAGTGAAGCATGGGTAATAAAGATGGTCCCGAAGCATCTGGAAAGCCCTCTCATTTGAGCAAGCTATTGTGAGGTGAACGTGTATTTATTTGGTCTGCCTCTAAGTGCTCCCAAAGAGAAAATGTTTAAGAGTCCATTTTAAGACAAAATCTGTCTGTTTCCCTAGGAGTTTTAACAAGCGGCTTATTTTGTCTAAAATTAACTCGTCTGACACATTGTCATGCTTGGTTACCACAGTAACAGTGGCAACAGCTATGCCACGTGATATTAATTTTATCTGAATTTTACCACCTTACATTTTAGTTCTATACATGTATGTGTACATAAATCACAGTTCTGCATCAAGCTCTCACGCAGCTGAAATTATCCTGTTTAGCTGACAAGCTTTAATAACAATGCCCAAACCAATATTTCTATCCTAAGATATACTTTTTTGATCTTGACACAGCCAGGAGTTTTCTTAGTTCCCTATAAGCAAAAATATATAAGGCTCTTTCCCTCTGAACCTGCAGTTTCTTTCAGAGGCGTGCCGTGGTCCTGACATTCCCAGAGCACTTTGAGCAAGAGCAATGGGCTGAAGAGGTGGAAAAGCATTTGTACGTCACCAAAGCTGTGTAAGCAACACAGGTTGAAAATACAGACATTTTTTGGCAATGTGTTTCCAACAATTCACTTGCTTTCCCCAATGGAAAATTTCAACATGGGGCCAGTTCTAATAAGGTCCTAATATTACCCATTTGTAAGGAGCCCAGCGCTTTCATCATTGTAACATCACTATTATAACAGTTCAGTGAAACTGTGGATTTTAACAATCTGCCTTAAAAATATGTGTGAGACCTTTTCTTGTCCTCTGTTCCCACTGTAATTCACCGTCTGCCACCCACATCCACAGCAAAACAAACACTGAGACCGGTTGTCTTCCTGGTCATTTTCCAGGACTGGAGATTTCAACGCAGGCAAAGCAGAAGAAAATCTACTATTGTTTGTAAAGCCTTGTAAAGGTAAGCTTAAAATTTCATTTAATATGACAGAGAAGAAAAGGGTATAGTTGGCTTTGGACATTCAAAGCTGTCAGTCTGTTGGATGGCCCTAGAAAGCCTCAACCTGCCAGAACCTGGAGCTAGAAGGAAAAATCAATACGAAGAAATTCTGCTGGCAGTATCAGAATTGATAATTATTTGAAGGGTCTCTTCCTTGCCCAGGAAAAGTGCAAAGCAAAGGAAAAGAAGGACTTGGGCAAACTGCCCACCACAGAAGAAGGGAGGAGAACCGGAAAACTGCTTTAGATCCCACATGCCATCCATCACAGCTTAGAAAGTCTTTCAGGTAAGTGCCAGGCGAAATGGCTGTGGATTTAATTCCTTGTGCATGAATTACAAAGTGATCGTAAATAAATACCTTTATTGCTTGTGTAACCTAATGCCAGTTCCTTCCTAGGCCATATATATTTTTCGTGACTTGAATCAATTATGTCTTAATGGGTGCTGCCGAAATGAAAAAAATCCCAAGATGCTCGTTATTTGCTCAGTCCCTATCTACTACAAAATTAATGAGAATTCTCATCCACACAAATGGCTTATCCTCTTCTCCAGTCCTTTGTGCTCTACCAGGGAGGCCCAGGATGAAGGTTTGCATTAGATACCAACTGGGACATCATGAAAATGTGGAAGTGTGGAGCTGAATAAGTCGTGCATTTATAGTGAACAAACACAAGAGGGTGCAATAAGCATGTCCAGAAACCCTTTAGCTGTCATGGAAACATCTTGGGCTCAGAAACTGCAGCTCTAAGGTATATCCATTGATTTGTATCTGTTATTCAGAGGGCAGCTGCATCAGAGGCATTGCTGAGTTATTCATCAGCCTTCCAGGCAGAAGATGAGGCACTGAGAATCTGGATTTGCAAAGCACATGCAAAGTAGTCTCGTTCTGCAAAGAAAGGATGCTCTGTCTGCATGGGGACCAGAGAGAGAGGAAACCAAACAACCTACTAATGAATAAGAAGAAAAATAATCACAGAGAAGTTATTACAAAAGGGACAGATCACCTGTAGAAACTCATTATCTTCCTTAAGTTAAGGGCTGCCCACCTCCCATCACAGAGTAGTTAACAGGGGCGTTCCCTAGGATGCGCACCTATCACAAAATGACAACTTGGGTGCTCCGAGCCGTTGAGGTTGGCAAGACCCAAGCTTTTTGCTCTGTGATATTCAGTTAGCCCCCTACTGAAACCAGACTGGGCCAAGACCAAGAGCTCATATGTCCCAGGTCACCCAGCTAGCTGGTATTACAGCTATGTCTCCCAAGTACCTATCCTCCGCTCTGAAAACCAGGGAGAACTTGGTTTTTATTAATGCCTGCCTCAGCTATGTCCCAGCTGTGTTGAGAGCCTTGGAGCCAGATTTTGAAATGTTGTCTGATTTCCCTTGAAATCATCAGGCCTTTAATATTGTCCTTTGAAATCCCAGTGGTGGTCACAAGACTTTTCCTGTGATGCAAATGGTGGGTCCCTTATGTCAGCAAGATAATTCTTTATGTCCCAAAGGACTTCATGTTGCCACTGGAGACAGAAACAACAGTGAGTCATCATGAATGGTATGGAACTTTTATATAACAGACAAGTCTGAGGTCCAGTGCTGTGATTAAAGTCTGTAGCCAGTGCTGACTTCCTTCTAAACACAAATTCTGCTTTTATCCATTTGGCAAAGGGGTGGACCTCAGCTGGCATAAGCGAATGCAATCCCACCACCGTTAGCTGACCTCACCTGTCATCTGCAGCCAGGGATCCAGGCCGTTAGCCTTTCCTGCATGCGAAATAAAACGAACGTTTAAAAGCGCGGTTGTAATTTTCTACTTCAGAACTTCCTCCAGCTGGGTGCCTGCCTCAGTAGTTTTCTGTTCTTGACTTAAGCAGTACAAGAACCGCAAATTGATTTTATCAGAATTTAATTAAATTTGTGCTGTGACCTGCAATGCAGTGTAATTCACACAAGTAAAATCTCTGATTGCACCCAGGCTGAGCTTGGATATAAGGGTCTGGTATTTGGACCTTCCTGCAATCAGTAGGGCCCAGCGGAAGTATTTCTGGTTTACCCAGTATAGTCCTGGGCATATGCTCTAGCATAGTCCTGGGCATACTTCCCCTAGCTGCTCTCTGTTTACTTCAGGCTGAGCATATGAGGCAGATTAAATAACATATTCGGGAACTCAGATCATCTACATCAGCCTCAGAATGGGATTTCCCAAGGGAAGTTCTTCAGCGGCAGGACAAATACCATCACGGCCATTCTCCATGGATGCATCTACTTCCCACATGTAAAACTCAGTGTGAAATCAATGGACTATTGGCAAATCAACCGGTGTGAATCCTCTGGAACTGCGATTTTGATTTTGCAATGCATGCCATTGACTCCTGGCTGTATGCAGCAGTAATTATTTTAATTACCACCACTGTAGCATTAAGAAGGCACTTTAAATGCCAAAATAAAGTGATTCTTTTTTATTGGACTCTATATTACGGCTGCACACAGACATGATAGGCATTCAGTACAATTTACCTTAATGTGGAAGTGGCAATAAGTCTGTATTCACATTCTCAGTTCACTGAATTCATGTTCTTATGCCTTTTTTTCACTTACTTTTCAGAGCTCAGTCCACTGCACAAACGTCTATGCTTTCTTTTGGAGCAAGCTTCATTTCCAGAGGGAAAAAGAAGTTTCTAATCACTGTGCTCATCCTGGAGTGCAGAGGATATTTCCAATCAACTGAGCCACTGAAAACTTGAAAAGCAGGACTGGTGCCCTCAGGCTGGTTCAATATTTTGTGGAAAGCTGCGGTAGAAAGCCAAGAGCAGGCTCAGCGTGGTGGAGTTCCTGAAATGTGTCGAGCGCTGATGCTTCGGGTGTAGATATACTTGACTGTCGCTGTTAAGCAATGAAAGCATGAGTACGTGGGACTCGGACACCCCTGGCTAATCAAAGGTCAGTTTTACTACAGACTTTAGTGCCCAAGTGGACACCAGGAGCTCTCCTAAGCACTTCCCCGGTTCTGAGGCACAGGGGCTGGTACAAGATTGTGGATAGAGATGCTTACGGGAAATATATGTTGGCTTTTTTTTTTTTTTGTAAATAGTTTTCCATTACAATAAAATTCAACCCCAAAACTGTATTGCAGATCTGCAGATTCAGGTAATTATCTGGCTAACCATTCATGAGGTCACTGGAGATGGGTGGGCACCTACTGACAGGGAGATGGTTGTCTCACCCCAAAGCAGTTGGCATGGCTCCCCTTTAGAGATGCCTACTCCTTTCTGTCAGCTATAGAGGGAACCTACATTACATTGCTGTATAATATCCTCTGTACTACTAATATCAACCAAAGAAAGAAAAACAAGAATGAAAAACACTACAGATGAGCATTAATACATCTCCTGATTGAGTTCACAAATCAATGATTTAGTAATATTCATACACATTTCAGAAAAAAATAGTACACGCTTTGTCTCATGTGGATCATTATGACTGTTTTCACTCTAATGCTTACAAAGCATTTGGAGTTTCCGCAGCATTCAAAGGGAAAAATATAATATAAAGTTGAAAAATATTTTCCAGCTGAGCTTTAACTCTTAGTCACTGGTAACCAAAGGGAATCTGAGTTGGAAGGATGTCTATAAATTGGAAACTGGGAAGCTGGTTTATATGGTACCTAAAGCCAACATTTTTTAATTTTAATGCTAAATTATCTGCTTCCATATGGACATCTCTTCCCTCTGGTGACCAACGCCAGGCCCCGAGGGAATGGCGGGGAGATGTGCCGGGGGAGGGTTAGGCTGGGCATTAGGAGAAGGTCCTTCCCCCAGAGGGTGGTGGAGCCCTGGAACAGGCTCCCCAGGGAGGCATCACGGCACCAGCCTGGCGATGTTCCAGAAGCACTTGGATGAGGCCCTCAGAGCCACGGTGTGAATTTGGGGTGTCCTGTGCAGGGACAGGAGCTGGGCTCGATGGGCCTTGTGGGTCCCTCCCAGCTCAGGGCATTCTACAATTCACTGACCGATTTCAGGCATTTCACTTTCAGCATTAGTTAAATCTCGAAAACCCAGTCCCAAGAATGGTTAATCAAGAACAAGAAATTCCATGGAATAATTCACAAGCATTTTCTGTACTGAATAAGGAAAAACAATTTGTGCAGTTCTAAGTTAAAAATAAGCTTTAGAAAAGTATTGCCTGAGAAGGCAATAAAAACCCCTCAATATTTACTCACAAGCACTTCATTTAATAGATTTTGTGATCAAAAGAAACCATCATATCGTTCTGTACATAAAGATTTCCAGAAATTAAAATTTTGCTGGGACAAAATCCCTGATCCCGGTGTTGGGGTATTTGTCATTTATTTTCAGCTTGCCCTTAAACCTTGGCTAACATTTAATGCCTTTGTGCTTTAGTATCTCTAGCTATAAAATCAAAATAGTATTGTTTCTGACTTACCCATTTGAAAATTCATTTATCAATAGTCTTAAAGGATTTGGGGTTCTCTGTGCAGAAAAAAGCAAAGTATTATCACTGCTATTACAGAATAGGCAAAACACATCCTGCACTTTCCTACCTGCTTATTCCAAGCATATCTGTATCTTTCTTGGAAAAAGAAAAAAAAAAAAAAAAGAAGAATTTTATGTGTATTATCTTGGTGTAAATGGCT
Source organism: Phalacrocorax carbo (assembly GCF_963921805.1). Lineage (NCBI taxonomy): Eukaryota > Metazoa > Chordata > Aves > Suliformes > Phalacrocoracidae > Phalacrocorax > Phalacrocorax carbo. The sequence goes on along the minus strand of NC_087516.1, from coordinate 4,177,880 downwards.
TTGTATTAGTAGCTGAGCACAGGTTCCTACCGTTTTTTGGTTCACTGGATCATGAATATGTGAAAAGTCATCCAGGGCTTATGATCATAGACCCAAAACAGAAGACAAAGTGTGTGTGACTCCTTAAAGAGAGTTCCGTATTAATCCATATCCCACTCGTATCCACTTGTGGTTGGCAGAAATCATTACTGTGTTTCATATACATCCTGACAAAAGACATTTTCCGCTTGCTGAGAATTACTGGTGTTACTGGTGCATGCTGGAGAAAGGCACTACTCTGAGTACTGGCAATCAGTGCTACCAGGCAGGCCAGTGCAGGCATATTGTCAGCTTTTTGTGACAATTTTGGAATCCAAATCTGCTCAGAGACTCTGCACGTGTTACATGAGACTGATTTAATACCATTCAGTCCCTCAATTATCAAGTCCAGGTATGCAATTTCACTTTCAGGGAGTGCCTTCTTTCTATATTGTGCATGCTTCGGGCTGGATTATTTATTTACTTTAGCAGAAGATGTGCTTGTGTCAGTGTTGCTTTTCACATTCACTGCGCACTTTGGGTGATGGATTGCCATTACAAACTGCTGTTTCTCATTTATTTGTTAAACAAGATCTTAACAGTATTCCCCATAACAGTTTTAAATGTATTAACACGCTTGGTGGCATTAATCTGCTGAGGAAGTGGTTTAGACAGAGGATATAATGGATGTTAACTAAGCAAACTCTTTCTTGTCTTGTTCCCCTATAATTTTAAGCTAGTGTTTTCTGTGATGATTGCCTTCTGTTTGGTGCTTGGGAGACTGCTGTGCCCAGTTTGGGGCTCTCCAGTGCAAAGCAGACACTGCCATACCAGAGCGCGACCACTGGGATCATGTGAAGGTGGTGGCGAACAGAAAGTACAAGGAGAGGCAGAGACAATATGGTTTGCTTAGCTTTGAAAAGACGAGCAGGGGATGAACAACTTGACCCACAGAGGTCTTGTTCAGTCCAACCTATTCTGTGATTTTATTCACCACAAGGAAAAAAAAAGAAAACCACCTGGGTTTAACTTCATCAAATAGGTGAGCTGCTACATGTTTTCATACAAGTCCAGCTTTTTCTGTGACAGTAAAGCAACCTTCTCAATTTCCACAACTACAGCCTTTAAGTGAACCAGCCTCTGTATTGGCATGCCTCTGGAGTCCTCTTCCACCTCATATTTGGTGATCAACCGCCAAAGACTCTAGAATTTGGGGAAGTAATCAAAGCAGAATGAGTAAAGTCTATGTACATGTATCGTTATTGAGACTACGATATTTTTACAATATTCAGACTGGCTTGGCCAAATGTAACAGCCCAGCCTCTGGTTTCCAGAGCAGCTCCAGGCACCACCACACTTTCTACATGTCTGTACCTTTCTAGCCCAAGTAGCCTCACCTCCAGGTTCAGCAGCCATCTGCTCCTCACCTCCAGCCCCTACACACCTCCACAAAAATCCCCCCAGGAACGGCTTTCCTCTGTCCTGCCGTGCCCTTCAAAAGTTGCCTAAGACCTGTTTCTGCTGGAAGTGGAAATGCAGTTGCTGCAGACACTGCAGTTCATCAACTCTACCTCAATGTCACTCACCAAATTATTCCACAGATTAGGAAAAGGGGGAATCGGGACATAAAAGCAATACGTGCCCCATCAAATGGCTTCTCATTCCTCTCTGGAAAGTGTGTGCCAGCAGTAACCTCACTGGCTAGTAGCGGCACTCCAGAGAGTACTTTTGGTGGGTGAATGAGAAGGTAAGAGACAAGAAAAGATAAGTGGAAAGGTAAAAGCAGAGAATTTCTCTGCCAGGGTACAGCTTCCTTCCTACCTCTTCGTTTGAGAGCACTGGATACAGAAATAAGTCAGTCTCCCTATGTTTACTTGAGCTGCAGAAGCAATTCAGAGTATTACACTACACTCTGTGAAAAGCTCCTTAAGCGAACGAGGTAAATTAGCTGAGGCAGACTGCCTCACTGGCATGGCCGTGCTCTCGCCATCCTCATATCTCTGTACTGCTTATCGCATAGTACAGGTATACCCAGATGTACTCGATGGTAATGCTTTCGATCCAATCCAAGATCCCAAATGCAGCACTGTGACCTGATTTCAAGATAGCCTTTTCTTCCACATATGTTGTTTTTAACATTATGGCAGGTTATCACAGAAAGGGTCTTTTGGAAAACACAGCTTCTGAACAAGGCATTGGAAAGAGGTGGGCTGACACTGAGGATTCAGACCGATAAGGAACTTAGAGAGAACAATGGATAGGAAAAAGAAATTTGTCTCTGTTCTGCTGCAGGTCAAGTGAGTAAGGTATTGATTTTTGCTCTCAGCACAGTACGAGCTAAGAGTGGATTCTATTAGGTTACAGAGCGCAGTGGCTCAGACCTCTCTTTGGATGGCATGCATTTTCCAGCAGGCATATGAGTGGCAAAGTGAATAATGACTATTGAAAAAAAAAAAATCAGCAATAGAAACATGTCTAGTAACAAATGCCACTTCTCCAGAGTCTCACTCATCCATCTGAGCAACATCCCCCTCCAGAACTAATCCTACAATTACATGAATGTTTGTTTAACTAAATACAAAATGCCTTTCTGCTGAATCCAAAGTCAATGAGTGGAGCAGAGGATTCCTGGACTTACATATTCAGCAAAGAGAAAGTGAAGCTACTTGGCCAAGCGCAATAATCTTTTGATGGATACATTCAGCAAACAATAGGCTTTTGAATAGTGTTTACCATCAGCCTCAGGAGTACACGCTCTACGGGGCTGAGGCTTCAGGCTGCATCATTAAGATAAAATAAACTCAGCTGTGGCTTCTTACATTCACTCTCTTCCTTAATGTTTAAATACTAAAGGGAGCAGACAAACTGCTAAGAAGCGGCTGCCTCTTTGAAGCCCTTCTAATGCCACGAGGCCCCAAAAGACTGCAGGAGAAAAGATCTGCAGGTGGGAAAGAAAGGAGTAGGTAATTCAGCCCACAAGGAGACAGATCACAGAGAAGGAGCTAACACGTGATAATAGAAACAAAGTACTTATTTTTTTCATGACAATAACTATTGTGTTTTTAAATATTTTCTGTAAAGATAGGTTTCATTTTTTTGCAACCTATACGAAAGAAATAAACCTTCTCACTTATTGTTTTTTCCTACAAAAGCCAGTTCTGGTGCAATTTTGAAATGCTGATCCCATTCCTCCCTGAGGTTTGTGGCATGTGATTTTCATTTTCCATTGAAAAACATGGGAAAAATTCTACGCAAAATAGATAGATTTGCATTTCTAAAATGCCCCTTAAAATGTCACCAGCCATAAAAGAGGTGCAAATGCCTGTTGTATGAAACCGGGGGGAAAAAAAAGTTAAAAGGTCATCTGTTCCTTTTGGTTCGTGGAAACCTCATGGGAAGACGAAGCAGTCTGTGGATGAGATATATGGACAGCCATCCTCAAACCAGGAGGCAAATCTTTTCTCTTGGGTAGGAGCCCCGAGCCAGCGTTTTAGCACCACATCTCCTTGGTTTCTTTCTAGCTGTAGATTTTTTTTGCTTCATTGAGTTCAGGTTCAAGCAGAAAGGTTTCACTTTGTATGTCCTTTATCTGCTCTTTAAGGCTACTCCTGAGCAGGCCAGCTCTCAGGCTAAAGCCTGGACTGTTTCTTGTGTCTGAGAAAATATCATTCAGGGACTCTCCACCTTGAATGTGGTATATTTGCCCTCCATTAGTGAGCATGTCAGTGCTTGCTGAGAGGCCGGTATGCCTTTCCTGGCCTTTTGGTTTTTTTTAAGATTGTACCACCAGTATCTCCTATCATGGGCAGAGGGAAGGACTGTGATTTAAGGGAGCTCTTCCATTTTGAATGTTTATGACCTGTCACTACTCTTTAACAGAGCTGATCTTTAAACTCCGCCCCCTGCAAACACTTGTTAAAGCCAGCCAGACCTGATTAGCAACTTATATGCAAGATTAGCATATAAAATGGGATATTGAGATTTTATAAGGTGCTCACTCAGTATTAGCATATCAGAAATACTCACCATTGTATCCACTCAGAAATGGATTGTAGAATTTTTTGCAGAGTTGGCTAAAAAGATCAGGAAGATCCTTATGTAGTCTTTGGCTCAAGGACAGTCTATATAAAATCCTGATTAACTGGAAATTGGGAACTTTTGGTACTATAGGTCTGACATATGGTCCTAATTCCCACTACCTTCAGTAAGAGTTACCAAGAAGGGAAGAAGAAGGTCTCCTTTCATTTAGCAGTTCCTGCAACAACCACCTCTATAAGCATAGTGACATGCTACATTACTTGACCTGAAGAAATTTTAGAAAGTCAGTTGTCCTACAGAGAGAAACTCAATCTAGTATATATTAGAAATGTTAGAATTAAGTCCTATCTATCATGTGCAATTCTGATATAGAGTTATTATAACAGCACGCTCTCTACTTTTTTCTCTCTATAGCTGCAAGCTATAATCAGTGTAAAGATTTATAGACTTATTTCTTCAATTGTATGGAGGGGAAGTTCACAATTGTGAGTTATGAACATGAAATTTCCTGTACACCAATAGTGAAACCAGGCTGGTGGATGTTCCCGATGCAAGAAGGAGTATGAAGCCACCTTTCTTTTTCACATTTATTTATGTCTGTCTGAATATATTTGAGATAATGCCTGAAATAATCATGCTTGGAGAATCTCAAATACTTTGTGAAAACAGGCAAAAATGTTTTTAGATTGTGTATTTGTGAATGAATGTCCAGCATTCATTCACTACAGAGTTTAGATTATGCTGGTTCCCTCCCTCCCTAAGCTAGCTAAAATAGCTAAATCCAAGGAATTTACAACACATTGATTTCTTCTTCACTGAGCTCCACAAAATTACTTTCCATTTCTGTTTTTTAGAACAATAAACAGAAAATGTGATGCTTCTGAAAGGTCTGACACAAAGAGACTGTTAGACAAGCCAGCTGACATGCCGCTTGTCTGTAAGTAGGCCTGCTGGGAAAAAGGGGTGGTTTTGGGTGGTGGGTCCATTAGTGTGGGTGTTTCCCAGCACTGCTTCTGCAGCAGTTACAGACTATTGTGTAAGCTGAAGGAGTGATAATTTGGGGTGAGAACATGAAACTCTGTTGATCCAAAAAATGACAACATCCCATTGTCTATGGTTTGGGCATAGAAATTTACTCTTTCTTCAGTCAAAATCTGTTCTGGAGTTTTGAACTCAGTTTAATATATAGATTCAGCCACAAGAGCCTCATTTTAATTTCTAGTGGATTAGACTGTAATGGTCCTCAAATTTTAGTCAAAAAAAGCAAGACCTGTCATATTAAAATGGGCAGGTGTACCATCTTTATGGCAGAAGTTCTGTACTACAGCTCAGCTTTTATAAGCTGTTTTTCTCTTTTGTTCCCCACCTGCAAAAACCTGTTAGGTGAGCTTGACCTCAAGTTTAATTGCCAGTTGTAGACACAACATGCACATTGCTTTTTATTGCAGTTTAGTTTAAAGTATTTGGGTATTAAATTCCTGTGGAAATCTGAGATATGCCTCATAAAATGTCATGGAATACCTTTTATACCCAAGTGCCAGTTACTACCTAATTATCTAAGATGACAGTCTCTTCCCAAAGGGGTTATGCAAGGAGAAGACAACCATGGAGCCAAAAAAGGTTCTTTAACAGACAACCAACATTTCATTTAAATGCGACTGTTGTTATTAATGTGGTAGTTTCCTGACTTTTCTTACACTAAGCTACTGGTGATTGTATAGTCTTTTAAAGTCATCTTGGCAACTGGAGCTCTGTCTCCCAAAATATTAATAATTTTGTTAACAAGGATTTGTTTTTAATTTTTATGGTACTTGGTAATATTTTCCTTGTTAAATTCTTACAACTCAGTGACTTATTCCAGGTCTCCATATAAATCATATTACTCATTTTTCATTAAATCCTGTGTTTCATCAGAAAATTATTCTGATGTTTATTACACTATTTCCACCTCTTCTGTCTTAACAATACCAGAAAGCTGAAACACTATTTGATATAGGAGTCAGTTCATGATCTTAACCTGCCTCATGTATTTTTTCAGTGTTAAAGAAGCCCTCATATCTCTCTTCACAGCCTTTTGTTACCCAAAAGAATCTCAAGGTAGGGGTTTGCAGCATTTCCAAGTAGGTAGCTGGGACATCTAAAGAAAACATATGGAGGAAGTAATGAGGTTTGGGAGCTGTACATATTTTATCACATTTAACGTCTGCCCTAATACTGAAGTTTTACAGATTCATCTGGGTCCTATTCTGTGTTGCAGAATTAGGCCAACATGGTTTTTCAGCACGTCCTTCAGATCAACCCTCACACAAATCCCCCTTTTTCATTTCTCCTGCTGAAACTCAACATGAGTAAGATACATCCCTAAAGAGAAGAAAAGCACTTCGAAATTTTAGGAGCCTGTTTTGAGCTGGTTCATCTGTGATTTCTCAGTGACAAACTGCTTCCAGAAGTTTAGGCACTTCTCTGCCGAGTTCTGCATGAGCACCATGTGCTACCAATTTACTGCAATTGTCTCCACTCTTAAGGACTGATACAGCTAGCTGTTTTGATCCAAATGGTGATGATTAAGATCCTGAAGTCAATTAATTCTTTTTCCATTGATTTCAACAGACCTTGGATCAGGTCTTGGTGGTTCCTGAATGAAGTGAGAAACATAATGAAAGCAGTCTTGTGCAAAGGTATGGGGGTAGGTGGAGGAGGGGAGGGAAGAGAGAGAAAAAGAGAGGAGAAAAACAACCTCTTATTAAATAGAGTTAAAAGATAAACTTTTGAAATATCCCTGACTTCTCTGAGTTTTTGTCAGAATCCTTTAAGATATGTACTTACATATGTTGCAGCTGAAAAATACCATTGCTTGACCCCATCAAAACATCTGCTGAGTTCTTGTCATGTTTGATGAACTCTCCTTTGAAATGTGCTCAATAACAAGCCTAATAGTATTTGGAAATAATTGGGCTCCATGTTATTTCTTACTTTTTCCTAGAAGTCAGCCTAGGTTTCTCCTTACTTTACTTCTTACCAGTGCTCATTTTTTGATGTCCTGAATCACAATGGAAACTCTCTTTTCAATACTAACAGCACATGAAATGCTCTATGAAATAGCAAGGAACCAGTCTATGAAAGAGTCATTGCAGTAATCATCTGGGAGCCACCTGAAATGTTATCCTGCTCATCTCGGTGCTACCTTGCTTCTTGACTAAGTCCATGATATAATGAGTTTTGTTTCTCACGTATGAAAATGTTACTTCCCATTCAGAAAACATTGAGACAAGGTCTGAAGAGAAATTGTCAATGCAAAAGTTCTTAGGTCTGTGGGCAATGCTGAATATTGGCTTTCCCAGGACTGTTCTCACTAAAAGTCAAGACAAGTGTAGATAAAGTTGTAAATGATGGGAGTACCCTAGAAAATGTGGGGGGCAATTTCTGCAGAGGACTTCCACTCACAATAACTCATTGCCCACATATCTGTTCCTCATGAGTGGTACCAGCACCCAGCCAGGTTTTCCAAGGCACTGCAGTATCCAAAGCTGACAGACACACGCTCCCCATTACAAAGCTGTTTACTTTGTTTAAAACTAGAACCATCTCTGTGAAAAAATAACTCATAGCTTAACCCTGATCTCTAAGAACAGAAACCTTCACAGAGCTGGATGGGATTTGAGCTGGCATTATTTCTCCTCGCATAGCAATGGAGTACTGTTGTAAATTACCACTCCCAGTAGTGGAGGACACCAGACTGGCAAACTAGTCTTTGACCTTGTTTTTTTTCAAGTTGCTCCAGCAATGTTTTTGCAACTGTTACAGGGAATTGTTTTCTCTTATCATTTTCAGCAGAAATGACAGGCTGGTCTTTTTCCACATCATTAATATTGTTCTCGCCCATGGCAGTATGAATTGTGCAATGTGAGACTTCCGTTAGTCTGGAGTTGGAGGATGTATGTTTTCTCACATTTTGTCTAACAGAAGTGGGGCTGGGTTTTATCCAAACTCATTCATAATGTCCCATATTCTTTGTCACAATGTGCCCTGGCTCCATGGATCTATTTCTGACTGCAGCTATCACAGCTCTCCATCCATGCCCTAGCACATCCTGCATGAATGCATCTAACGTTGACAGGGAGATTTCACTATGAAATGGGAGAATGACACATGTGCTCAAAATAGGTCTCACATTCCTACTATAATTTTTTCCTCTTTGCCTATGTCATTAAGAGTTGATTGAGGGTTTTTTCATATTGTGGTTGAACCTATAATCTGCAGGTGAATCGGTGACTCCTTAGGCTTGCTAGCAATGCTGAAAATTAATTCAGTCCTATTAGAATGATGTAGGCTCTTTATTCTAAAAGTCAAATACTTAGTTTTCATTTCGAACTATATAAAAATTGTTTCAAGCAAAGCGTAAGGACATTTTGAATTGGAAAGTTGACATGGTTCTTTAAGTAAAATTAAAATGTATTTTGAAATTTATATTTTGTTTTGATTATTTTATTATGGATGTTTTTAAACAGTGGCTAAACAAAAAATATTGCTTTTTCATTTATAAACAAATTATTTGGTGAAATTGAAATTGTTTTAGGCAATGTTTCTGTACAGCTAAGGCTGTACTCTTAATTAAACTCAGTTGTCTTCATGACATACTTGTTTAACGTTCTGTTTTAAGGACCCTGTTATGCTGACTTCTGAGAACTCAAAGTGTGGTACCATCCCTATCCTGGGACACCAGTGTTTAAGCAGGAAGGCTTATTTGCCCAGTCTTTTACTATCAGGGTACTGAAATGGAAAAAGAAACTGTTAAATAAAAACCTTAGGTGCTGTAAGTTTGATGCTGCTGCACATAAATTTCAGAAGTGTGGTCTGCAAAGTGGATCCCAGAAGCGAGGCGTGTTAGGTACATACAGTTCCCACAGCAGATGGGGAAAGTTAAATCTTCCAGAATGAGGCCCAAAACAAACAACCTGCTCAGTTCAGAGAGGCTTAAAATAAAAACAGCTGATGAATGAGATAAAGATGTCTCAGATCCCTCCAGGAGGTATCTCTCTTCACTTGCAGATGTCCTCTTTGAACCTTGAGATGAAACTGTTCGTAGTACCAAGACCTGAGCAAGCACTGGATAAACAGTTATTGTCTGAAGTGTAGAAGCCGTCAGGCAATGAAACTGGGATGTCCTTTCCCTGACGAGTTTCCAAGGGGTTGATGCATTGGTGCACAGTGAATATTTGAGGAGCTGCCCATAAGATGAGTAATCTGGGTTGGAATCCCAGAAGGACATGGAGGCACCTGAGCCTCAGTTAGGGTGACCACGGTAATCAGATGTTTTCTGTAAATGAGGTAGACACATATTTCAAAAGAAAGTGAAAACATCTTTATTCTTCATGAAATGCTGGGTCCTGCCAGTGTATTGGTTATGTTCCAAGACGATATTTGTCTTGATTGCCCGTCCAAAGACTTTTGTGAAAGAATGCCTATTGGGGTGCTTGGTAGCAAGAAGAGGTTCAGTGGGAGGCTAAAAGCCTTTAAATGGCCCAAGTGTCCTTCCTTTTCACTCCTTTCCTGTTCCGTGTTCTTTCCTTCTGACTTTATTTCTTTTTCTTTTGGCCCAAGGCCTTCACAATTTATGCAAGCTTAGTGTACATAACTACAGGAGCTTATTTCAGATGACTTATTCTCTGTGGCTGGTTGAGCTTGCCAAGGACTTCTGGTGAGCAGATTTGTGTGTGTCTGTGTGTAAGTGTGGAAAAGGGGAGGGAGAGTTTTGTGTTGCTGTCAGTGAAAGGGGGATCAAGCCAGACATCTGATTTGCACAAAAAACAGCATTAAGGAACGATCTTTTCCTCTCAGTGCAAAAAATCTAATGAAGAAAGTGAAGGAAGCTTCCTTTGTTGTAAATGTCCAAGGCCTGGGACTATGGAAGAGACTGGAAACCTTTCCTGTGCTCTACAGCTGAGCAATTTTCTAATTTTTGTATTTTACAGGAGTGATAAACTGTTGCTTAATAAATTATCTTATAGTTACTCTGAAAAATTGTTCTGACCTAATCAATCCTATAGCACTGTGCCAGTTAGGATTTCCCTAACACTTTATAACACTGTCCTAATAGTTGAGTTTTATCCCCATTTTCCTAATGAATAAACTGAGGCCTAAAGATGCTGGATGACTTGTGCTAGAAAAACTTGTGGGTTAGCAGCAGATTAAAACCCCATGAATGCCATGGCCCATGCAATAACTGGTAATTAATATTCAAGATGATCAAGGAGGAAAAAATAACCACTTTACCCCAATGCTGTCTGTGCACTGTAAATATTTACATCAATATGATTCTCTTTCCACCAGGATAGGTCTTACTTAGCAGAAGGAGGAGAATAGGATTAATGTTTATACTCACATTCAATGAAGTAGGCTTTCACCATCTGTGAAGTTAATGTAACAAAACAACATTTTCACATGTCATTTACTTTTAATTTCTTTTCTGTTTTTAAAAATATACTCTAATTAAAGAAGGGATTGTGAAGGAGAAGAGCATGAGGTGAAGAAATCTAAATGCAGAGCTTGAAAGTACCATATTGTAATTTGGGATTAGAAGAGGAAGAGATGAATTTGCATGATGATGCCTTTCATATTTATTCAGTTTGAGAAATGTTTATTGAATGCTTTAGGCAGGGAATACTGATTACAGACATGCTCAGAATCTCAGCTGCTCAAAATAACCAACGAAAATATACTCTCTGCTTCTTAAATGGAATAGGTTCAAAAGTCATAGGTCCCCTTGTACTTTTATCAGATCATATGCTAAAGATGCCCTGAGAAGCACCAAAATCTGTCTTGTAATCCTTCAAATGCTTATTTTCCAAAAATACTTTGACACATACTCCTAATTAAATGTACTGAAGTTAAAAATGAACATGTGCTGCTACACCAAAGCCTTTGGTTTCTACAGTTTGACAAGGAAAACTGAATCAGAAAGGCTGATATATTATATAAGGGAAAAATAGCCAGAGCCACAAAAATGTGATCTTGGCAGCTGTAAGGTTCATTAGTAGCAAGTGAAAAAACTAGGAAAGTTTTCATCCTGATTCAACAGAAAGTAGGAATTGTCAACAGATAATGCCAAGAGGTCATGATGCTTAATGTCATTTTTGCTTTAGCCTTCACTAAAATAATTAGCCTTAGCCAGATACACTAATAAATCTTGCACAGAGCAGAAAGGCCAACCCAGCTAATGCAAGAGGTGACTAAGATTAGAAACTGAAAACAGGTAGACAGTGGTAGGAAGTATTAAAAGTTCCTATCTAACTTTATAGTTTTAGTTACCTTCATATAAAGAACTCACTGAAATAGCTCCCAATCAGCTGAGTCTTCTGGAGAACGGATACCTGAAGTCCCAATAACTGGAAAAGAGACAAAACCAAAAACCATATTGACTATCTTTTAAAAAGAGCTAAGCACAGCGCTAAGGAATTATTATCATCCACCTTAATCTCCAGCAGCTAAAAAAACCCCAAAAGCTGATCCAGGATCAACAACTGGCAGACACCTAGGAAATCAGGAGTTTAGAAGCTAACATGAATCTGTCCAGAAAAAACGAGTTTCAGACCAATCTATTTTCCTTTCAAGATGCAGTAATGGTCCTTAGGGAAAAGGCAGCTGATTTTGTATCTTGACTTTAATGAAGCTTTTTGTGAACTACTCTATGAAAGGTACAAAAAGAGCTCAAAAACTGTCCTCTAATTATTACAGGTTGACTGCCAGTTCAGACAGAGCTGCATGGCACTGGAACTCTCTTGGGTTTGGTGCTATTACATATATTCAGTAACCCTGACTCATAAACAAAAGTATGATTTTAGGCTTGTACACAACCTAAAATTTTGTAGCAGTGAGAATCTGTCAGCATACTGGAGGGGATAAGTAGAATTCTGAGTATTCCTGATAAACAGGGGAAATATGTTACTATTCATTGCAAATAAGTGGAAGTTTCTACTTTTAGCAGTGATAATCCTCTTTATAAATGCAGAATAAGGAAAAACGGTTAGCAAATCCACTGAAAAGAGATTTGCTGAACTTCAGATTGGAAACCATTAAAGAATACTCACAGTAAAAAAAATCACATTTCTGGAGAAGGACAAACTTTATACTGGGCTGCATAAACATGAGTGACATCTGTAAGACACAAAAAACTATCCTTCTCTCCCTTTATAAAGCCTAATCTGGAATAGTCTGACCTTGATTTGAATCCCACGCCTTAGTAAAGCTATGCCTCTTCACTCTGTGTCCAGAGGAAAGCAAAGAGAAAGGTCAGAAGTTTTTAAAATACACATCAAAAGGAAAAATTGAACGAACTGCAGTGACTGGGCCTAGAGAAGAGACTGGTAGGTGAGACCGTGGTGAGGATCTTCAGACCCATAAGAGGAAAGCGCAAAGGCAAAATATGATTTTCAATATATACAGAGATAAGACAAGAGCTATTAAGAATAATTTCCAGCCAAGCAGATCCCTGAGTGTAAAAGGCAAACTAAATTATCACTTAAGATATCTTTGTATTTTTATTTTCTATGTCTGCTTCCTAGAAGAGGGCAGAATTTTATTTTTGGCAGGTGGGGTTAAGCATATATAATGTGTTTTTTTTTGTTTTGGTGGTTTTAGGGATCGCTCTTGACAGAAAACTTGATAAGATGCAACATAAAAGGAACACTGCACCACTGTACTCTTCTTCCAGGAGTCCACATCGCTTCTTTCAAAAGTGCAGGGAAGCATTTTAGTAACTCTTTCAGACCTAACTATTAGTTGGTTGCTTTGGAAATTCTTTCACTTGCCTACTGCTTAAGTTGTGATGGATTTCTCCAGGGCTTGCAATAAATCCATAAATGATAGCAATTTGACACTGGGTTGCATTGTTAAAACAACACGAAGCCCAGGGCAGTTACACAACCAACAGCTTTCATTCCACAGGCATCATACGGCATAAATAATGGCCATTTTATTCTTAGTCATACGCAAGCCAGATTGCAGATTCTTTACTTGCAATTTTGAATGCTTACTCCCATGGGCCAAGGCATTTAGAAACCTGGCACTTTCATGCTAGTATGCTATTTCTGCCAGGCTTCTCAGGAAGGCTGACATCATGTTTTGTGACATGTCTTGCAGATAGCATTTTCTTTTCAATTGATCACCCAAATGTTCGCTGCCTGTTACACACAATACAATGTAATATTGCAAGCTGCTTCTGTACCCTGCTGTTAAGATGTAATTTGTGTTTCTTCTGTAAGGAGCTGGTGACGTTCATTTCTAATGCTCACATTAGAGAAGAAACTCAGAAGTGAGGTTTACAATTAGACAAGAATTTGATAAACATCAAAGAATTAGAAGCAGGCACTCCTTAAGTCCAAAGATCAAAAGAATTTCTAGAATGTATATGGGTTTGAGTAACCATTATTGCATGAATAGTGAATGCTCCTGAAATGATAAACAGGAGAAATATCCGACTTCAGAAGAGTCTCAGTTACAGAAAAGAAAAATCTTATAATAACTGTGTAAAAATTTTAATTACATGGCAAATATTGCCTAATGTAGTCACCATGACAAGACTGGAAAGAAATAAAGATAGAGCCACTTCAATTAAAAAAAAACTCAAAAAACAAAACTATTTTCATCGTGCGAACACAAATGAGTAAATGAAATATCAAGAGAAATGGAGATTAAAAAAAATTAATTATGTCTTACAAGATTACTATGAGTTAAGAGAAACACTTAATTCAGCTGAAACCAAAGAAGCCTTGGTACAATTTTCATATTTGGAATTGTTCTGCTACTTTTTGTTTTAGCCACAGCAAAGGGATCTTTCTGGGAATTCTCTACACTTTGAACACTAGATATGAAATGAGAAAGCAAATGCACGAAACAAAGATTTGTTCATCAGGTGACAAAACTATGTCATTTCATCCCATGTCATTAAGTCCCTTGGGCTTGCAAAATATACCATGCTAAGAGAAGCTGAGCACATTTCATTAATCTGTAATTTATTACTTGTCCAGATATTTTCTGACACTTTTAGAGAAGCTACAGAAGACCGTTTGAAGTCAGTGAAGTTTTAAGGAATAATTACTTGAAGCTCTGCTTCCCCAGTTTGTAGTCGTCCCCTTTCTTTATGTAGAGGCTTGCAAGGAAATGAAGCTACAGCTCCAAATTTACAGTGGGAAATCGTGAGCCATGGTGCTGTTCAACACCGTTCTGCTCAGACACTTGTGGGTGGGTAGGCAAGTTATGTGTGGTTTTTTGAGAGAGAGAAGAATGGACAATGAACTAACATAGCATATGAATAGAAACCCCTTGCCTGGTACATGTTGCACATATCCTCTTGTGGCATGACACTAACTGAAGCCCAGTGGACAGATAACAATGCTTCTGCCAGGTTACAGTGGGACTGTTGTGAAGACTTATGAAAGCTCAAATCCAAATGTGAATTTTTCTGTAGATAAGCATGTATCTGCTAAGTCTGTGCCTTTTCTGCATGGTGGTGAGAGAAAGGAAGAGAAAGCTTTACTCTTTACTCACATATTGTGGGGGCAAAAAATTCTATGTCAGAAGAAATATGTCAGAAGATGCTGAACTCAACATCCTCCTCTCCTATTCTAGGTGATACTGAGTATGTATTTCCTGGCACACTTACTTCTGTTGCTTCAGAAAAAAACCCCAAACCCTAGTGATCATAGGAAAAATTCCTGACTGTCAGCGAAGGAGAAGGAAATGGTCAGGGCATGGTGACTGTGCTACCACTTATTTTGCCAGCATCCCAATCTTCTCAGAGATTGTTCATCACATGGCTTGGCACACAGGCGAGGTCAGAAGCAGGGCTGGCTTTGCTGAGGAGGGGCTGTGTCACAGTGACTGACCGCCCTCTTCAGACATTTCCAGGCAACCGGAGCCATGATGGAGACCTTCAGGCTCATGATTTCACATGACATAGTGCAGGGGTGCGCAAAGAACCATATTTTGGTCCTGCACTGCCACATACCCCAGACAATTAGCCTTGTGTGGATGTGGGGCTGTACCGCGGGTATACCTTTGCACTGCCTCCATCCTACATCCCCTGCAGGGTCAGATCCAGCCTCACAGGTCAGCGGTCAAAGGATGAGAAGTCCAAACCAAGGAGTTGTGTGTTTTCCCATTCAATTGAATTAAGCAGTAAATTTGTCTTCAACACAGGGACCTCAGTTTGGCTCAGAGTAGGAATGTGCTCCCAGGTCTCTCAAATAACCCTAACAAAATCATTTACTAGGCCAAATCAAGACTGAGATTTGCCCTGCAACTCAACTGCAGATGTTGCTTCTAGGCAGCAGGTGATTCCAACACAAGTCCCTTTGCCAGCTAATATTTAATTCATTTGAACTGCAAGAGGGAAGACCAAGACATCCCCATTTCACAGTAACATAGAGCTCATGGGCTCAGGCACAGACCCAGCAGGCAGGAGGCATCAGCACCAGTTTGCACTGTTTTTTCTCAGCTCCAGGAGTTAAAAATGAACCTAGCTTTGCACCAGCTTTTAGATTTGAAGTGCTGCCTCTGCAACAAAACCTAGCAAGATGACAGTCTGGGAAATTTTACCGACTTTTTAGTACAACCCCTTTGTAGCAGTTTGACACCTGCCGCCTTCTTCCCCGGCGCTGTGTAGGAAGCTCAGGCACTTGACTGGAGGCCTAACGGGCAGTGCTGAGTTTAAGCCTTCTTTGGGGATCTTGCAGAAAAAAAATTGTTCTCAGAGGCTTTTCCCTTGGGAGAGCTCAGGAGTTCTTGCTACCGGTGCTCGTAGCAAAGAGAAGTCTGCAAGGTTCCTTAAAGAAATAATGGTAAGATTCATTTCTGCCACGTATTTCCTGAGACCCCTTGTTGTCCTGAGACTCAGGCAGAGGAAAAGCACATCATTTTGAAGTGAGATTGCAATCTGGCCAACAGAAAGTGTGATGAAACGTCATAAAAAATATTAGCTGGTGAATTTATCAGTAAATGAACTCTTTTTCCACAAAACAGCCCTGGTTAAGCAATATGACCAGTGTATTCAATTACCTTCCAGAGTAAATATAAGCTATTTTATAAGACACTTTCCCAGAAAGAAAAGGAAGCTACGACTGAATAGAAAATAGAGCCCTAGGCATTTCAACTTAACTCTAAGACTTCTAGGCTCCTTTATAGTGCTTTTCAGTGCTCATTTCACTGAAATTCTAATCTTTCACACGGTTAAGTAAAACTGGGAATCTGATAATGAGAGCAACATGGAAACTGCAGATACTCAGAACTTGTCTATGATTCATCAGCTTGAGAATGGCAAGGATGGTTTTAGTTCCATTTACAAATACAATATCTTTTCCAGAATCCAGAGTGACTCTCAGTGCCCAAGGGTCCCATACCTTCCTAGCAGACCTTGAGTTTAGAAAGTCTCATCAGAAATGAAATAGTGGCCACTTCTCTAGTGCCTCTAGGAGAAGAAACAAGGTGCAAGCACATTTTGTGAGCTACAAAGTGCACTTTGGGTCAGAAGACAGGTTCTGGGATTCTAGAAAAAGTCCTTTGGTTGGATAGGACTGCAATTTTGGGCCAGAACTTTGTAGATGCAAAAGTCAGATTTGCTGTATCTCTCAGGAGAACCTGTAACGAGGAGTGACTATCCAGCTGTTTGCCCACAGGGGTACTCCTTGTTGGAAGTTGTTTACTTTCTTACTGCCCTGACTTGACCACATCCTTAAAAAGAGGTACTTTATAAAGGGGCACTTGTCTCTTGGGCAGTATTAATCAGTTTTTTGATTCTTTCCTGATCTCAGTGCTTGGGTTTGTCATTGTATGCATGTCCATACCACAGAAAAGCTACCTGAAGGAGGGGCTTCTATGAAACACTGATGGTAGCATGAAGTGTCTAAATATGTTAGTATCCCTTCTGTAAACACAAAAAGACAACACTGAGACAGAATCACTTTCCTAAGCCCCTTGTTTAGAAAAGAAAAAGGACTTCAGAATTAATACCTCAGTAGAAGATTTTTGTTATTTCTCACCCCTAAGTCCTTTAGATCAAGAAAAACAGAAGTAATCTTTACTATCTGGATCATATCTGAATCTTAGTCCTCCAGAACTCACGCCTGTGAGGTAAATCAATGGGAACAGCTTTTCTGATAGATTAAATTTTTCAGAACATGCCAGAGAGCTTGCAAGGATGGAATTTCCTCAGGAATTTTGAATTTATGAGTCTATTCTCACTGGAGAGATCAAAAATTAAAAGATGGAAGGAAGGGAAGGATCTAAGTTGCAAAATATATCTCCCATTTTGTATACCCAAGCATTTGTCAAGGACATGGGTTTTATTGGGTTCCTCTGAGATTCCCTGAGAGATATCCAAGTTTGGGTTTTAAAAATAATAAACATGTAAGACCGCAAGACAGAAGAAACTGTTTGTACCAGAACCCTGTTCTTGGCCATCGTTAGCAAATGTCAGTTTCTTCTTGTAGACACACAAGAAATTGCTCAGAAATATTAAATTTTCCACAGTCATAGAAATGGGCAAAGATTCTGGAAATTGATTTGTTTTAATTTATTTGGCTCATCTCTAGTGGGAGCAATGCAATATTGACAGCGTATCCTCCCCTACTCATGAACACAACTGGTGTTCTGTTCGAGCCAAAAGAGAAAATATGAACAGACTCTGTGCTATTGCAGCATTTTGGAAAAAAAAAGGAAAAAAAAAAGTCTTGAAAT
This sequence comes from Phalacrocorax carbo, assembly GCF_963921805.1. Classification (NCBI taxonomy): domain Eukaryota; kingdom Metazoa; phylum Chordata; class Aves; order Suliformes; family Phalacrocoracidae; genus Phalacrocorax; species Phalacrocorax carbo. Next base: position 4,160,093 of record NC_087516.1, on the reverse strand, counting down.
GACTATGGGAGAAAGAGTTGCAGTAGAGATATTAGGAAATTTCCCAAGTAGTACAGCCTGAGCCTGCATGAAGTTGGCCTGGCTTGACTTTGCTCTGTGACCAAGCTGCAGGAAGGCATTTGAGGCTGGTAGCACTCTGAGATTAAAAGTTTGCTTCCACATAGAGGTTCCTCTTTCTTCCCAAGGGCTCTTACTCGGAGAACGGCAACTGTGTGAGTATCAAAGCCTGGTGAGTAAATCCCCTTGAAGGGCATTTTTCTCAGCTGACAGCTAAGAGATCTTGTCCCATTTAGGCTGAACACAGAGGGCAATATGTCCAGAGCAGAGGAAACAGCTGCAGCATCCTTGAATGACATTTTCTAGAAACAAGTATATTGGATGGAAATGTCTTTGTGAAAACTAATGGGATGTACATGCCTAGTTTATGAATAATGCATTTAAAAGCAAGCCCAGTCCAACATAACTTGGCAGATCTAAGGACCTGTACAAGGTCCACTGCAGAGTAAAGACTTTCTATCCTGTTAGCTAATGGCTTGGCCATGGGTTAGTTTTAGGCATATGTGAAGGTACGATTGCCCTATCCCACTCTTAAAATGGTCCAGTTCTGGGTGCCCCACAGAAGATCCTCACTATTCAGCACCAGTGAAATCTTGTTTCTCTGTCCAGTTCTGGGCTCCCCAGCACAAGAGCAACATAGAATCATAGAAAGGTTTGGGTTGGAAGGGACCTTTAGAGGCCACCCAGTCCAACCCCCTGCAGTGAGCAGGGACATCTTCAACCAGATCAGGTCACTCAGAGCCCCGTCCAGCCTGGCCTTGAATGTTTCCAGGGATGGGGCATTGACCACCTCTCGGGGCAACCTGGGCCAGGGTTTCACCACCCTTATCGTAAAAAAATTTCTTCCTTATATCCAGCCTAAATCTACCCTCCTTTAGTTTCAAACCACCACCCCTTGTCCTGTCACAACAGGCCTTGCTAAAGAGGTCACCCCCATCCTTCCTAGAGTCCCCCTTTAAGCACTGGGAGGCCCCAATAAGGTCTCCCCGCAGCCTTCCCTTCCCCAGGCTGAACCACCCCAACTCTCCCAGCCCGGCCTCGCAGCAGAGGGGCTCCAGCCCTCGGAGCATTTCTGTGACCCACTCCAACAGGTCGTCTGGACCCACTCCAACAGGTCCATGTCCCTTCTGTGTTGGGGGCTCCAGAGCTGGATGCAGTGCTCCAGCCAGGGTCTCACCAGGGTGGAGTAGAGGCATAGAATCACCTCCCTGAACCTGCAGGCCATGCTGCTGGGGATGCAGGTATGGACATACCGGAGCAAGTAAAGGGCCCTGAAGATGATTAAGGGCTGCAAGCATCTGTCATATGAGACAGATATGGTTGTTCATCCTCAAGGAAAAGGAGCTTGGGGCAGAGGTGGACCTTATCAACAGGTATAATGTGTAAGTACATGATGAGGGGAGTCAGAATTTTCTCAGTGGTGCCCATTGAATGGACAAGAAGCAATGGGCAAAAATTGAAAAACAAGAAATGGCATTTAAATACAAGAAAAAACTTTCCTACTGTGAGGGTGATTGAGCACTGGAACAGGTTTGCCCAGAGAGGTTGTGGAGTCTCCATCCATAGAGATATTCCAATCCTAACTGGACATGACTCCAGGCAACCTACCCTAAATGACGCTGCTTTGAGCAGGAGGGTTGGTCAGTGCAATCTCTAGGGGTGCCCACCAACCTCAATACTTCTGTCATTCTGTGATTTTGTGTCCCACTAATGGTGTAGCTATTGAATACTCAATCTTTTAGGCCAGAGAGGTCCAAGCACCAGGTATCAAAATTGGAGGAAAGGGCAAGTACTGACAGATAACTGCCGCAAGGGATGGAAAGCAGGGGAGCCCTTTCATCACTTAGAACTTACAACAAACACATTAAAACATGAAATGTGACTTTTAGCTCAAGATGCCGTCTTCAGGTGCATGCAGCATAGTCCTAAGCTGTGCCTGTGAGTGGAATATAGCAAAAGCCGAAACTTGCATGCAATTTGGTTGGTAGCACAGGAAAGCAAAAAGCAAAATCCTATCTCCATACCCCTCATAGAGCTTTTAATTAAATTTTCCATACCAGGCATCATACTTGCTTAGGTCAGTCCTATGGCCCATAATATGCCCAACAATAATAGAAACCACATACAAACATATCGTGTTCCAGCTTTTTGTGAAGTAGTCCATCTCCACTGAAATCAGTGAGGAGGTAGCTAAAGTATTATCACAGTTCTTGTAGCGAGCAGGGAGCACATGCAGTACCACGATATGAATGAGAATGGAGTAGGTGAATTTGGGAGCCGACTTTTAACATGTAGACACTAGCAATGAAGCTGCAATATTTTAATCAGCTACACTGCTTTACATGTGCCACGCACATCATTTGCTTATTTTGGGAACAGCTTATTACTGTGTCTGGTCTACTGTAAATGTTAATGCATGTAAATGCTCATCAAGATTCTTGGTCTGGTTTCCCACCTCACCTAATTGGATTGCATTAGAGCTTGTTTGAAAGTTTGCATTCAGAATCACAAATGGGATTGGATCACATCTCCCTTGTCTCAGCATGGTGGCAGCTGTGCTGCAGAGGAAGAGTGGAAACTAACAGTAGCAAGGCCAATATCTCATTGAAGCCAAATCCTTTTTTTATGCAAATAAATGTCCTGCAGAGTTACTTGGAGATGGTCACGGACCTCACTCGAGAGGGTCTAGCAAAATTAAGGAACTGTATTGTTTTACAACAAACAATAGAGGATTCACGGTGACCGCAGGGTTTAGGTGAATGAGGGACACCTGGGAGGCTGTTTATTGAAATGTAACACATTAAAAATACTGTGATCAGACTTAGGGAGGGAAGAAGGGAGGGAGGGAGTATGAGCTTCTTCCTCCTGATACAAGTTTGGTTTGGCTGCTGTTGAAATCTGAGGAGAAGCCCCATTAACTATCGTTTGGTTCTCAGGGCAATACGTTGGACTTCATGAAAGTAACTACTCCTGAATCACAAGAAAACAGAAATAAAACTTATCATGTAGTTAAAGGTGTCCCAGTTTTAGTGTGCAACCACTTCTGCCAATGGGCCAGTTCTGCATATTTATTCACCCTTTTTTTCATTGGCTAAAGTCCATAACCCCAGAAACTTTACTTGGATGATGGGTTTAATGTTTTCTGAAAAGAAAAGTGAAGTGACAAAGTCCATTCTAGAAAAGAAGATGCTTCTTTCAACTTTTCTTTTCAAGGCACTGATGTGATTGGAAAGAAATACCCACAAAAACTACTCAGATATTTAGCCCCTCCCTAGCAACCTTTACCTAACAATCACAACACTTTATATAAGATATAATCTATGAAATATATAACATTTAACTTACAAAAATTGTCACAAATATTACTGGTCAGAAATTCTTTGAGATGATAAATATTAATCAAAGGTGAAACATTCGCATCACACTTATGGTGAAAACCTGCCAGATCCCTGCTCAGAAAAGCCTGAGTTTCTGACAGCTCTTGTGGGGATCTAAATGGGAGATCAGCTTTCCAGGGCTGATACCTTGAAAACAGACCCTGCTATATGGAAGAGAGCTGGTAACTCTACCTTCCCCGAGGCAGAGGCAGGAGCCCTGTGTCCAGCCCCTCGGCAGATTCATCTCTTCCAGACCGCAGTTGTCCAGGCTTGCTTGTCTAGACTCAGTAAAAGCTGGGAACAAGACACCTGTAACTGCATGGATTTGGAGTCCTCATTTAATTTTTGTTAAACAACCTTCTTTGTTTTCGTCTTCCTTCCACAGAAAATTTTAAAACATCCATTTTCCAATTTCTAAACAGAAACTTTAAATTATAAGAAAGGTTTGCACTTTCCTATTTGACAGAAGTGGAAATAGGAGCTCAGATGCATTAAGAAATATAGCCTGGAAAGCATTTAATTGCTGCTAAAATACATGGGACTTATGAGCATGAATATCACTTCAGATTTGGCCGTTGTATATGATAAGGACATCTTCATTGTTTTCCCCCAAATACTTATCTAGCTACCAAGAGGGAAGTCTGGTGTTTTATGTATGTTAATGTTACTCACTGAGGTTCTCTATAAAACTGTCCAGGACAAAATGTTTTTGACTATTTATAATTTTATTACTGATGGAGCCCAGGAATGAGAAGGTACCAGGAGTCCCAGGTATGGGGGTTTACCCATTTTTCCTTCTAACACTCCAACTTACTGACAATCTCAATTCATAACTCAGTGCTCCAACACACTGCTGTTAGTTTTCAATTTTCTTTATATCCTGTGCTAGTGGCAGGAAAGAAGACTCAAGAGGAGGACAGCAGCCTCTCCTCACTTCAAATCTTCACAAAGGGGAAGACTGAATGAGTCCTTTCAGTGGGAAATGACCCTCAGGAAGATCTCCAAAGAGCCAATTTGAACCCATTTGTGTGCTGTGCAGAGATTCCTAGCATGCCAAGCTGATACGGCATTGAAGGAAGTTGTAGTGAATTAATTTGGGGAGGGGGAATAATTTTTCAATTGCATGTGCTCTCTACTAGGTTCAAAGAGAAGGGTGAGCATGACAGAGAGAGAAGAAAGGAGGCACTGAAAGGAAGCTGTTTTGCAAGAAGATGAAGGTGTAATAACCCCAATATGATAATTACCATAGTCCTGTTGGTTAGTTGTATTTTGCAAGTTTAAGTTCAGAGCCTGCACCGTAAAATACCTTCTGGCTTTCTTATAAATCAACTCCCCTATTTATTATAAATACAACCTGACTTGGGAAACAGCAATGACAATGATGAAAGAATTACCTCTGCTCCTCTGAGAAGCTTGGCTTCTTTCCCATTCCTAATGCTTTCTCTTTCCATCTCCTACCAGTTCAGCCCTATTTGCTGTGATCTTCATTGTGGGTGCTGAATACTTAGTGTCTGTAATATCTTTGCAAGCCTGACATTGAGTAATAGCTTTCTAAAAATGCCTTGAAGGCCGTTTTATATGTGGCAAAATGGTCTGTAACAAAATAGGTAAATGGAAAAACCTCATGGGATTTATACAAAAAGCCCCTGAAGAAGTGAAGGAAACTAATTGCTGTCTATGTTCAGCTATTGTGTTAAAATACCTTTTGCTTCAACACTTTTCATTGATTCAATACTAATACACTTTTTCCTGGGGAGATGTAGCTTCTCTCACAAGAATGTCTATCACCCAGAGGATAAGACATTATTCAGGTCAAGAAACACTGCAGAAAAGAGCATCATATACGGGAACATTTTCAGGTGCTTCTATTATTTTCCCAGACACTGCAGAGCCTCGTGGAAGATTCTTCCATGTGTCAAACATCTTTACAGACCCAGATTCTGACTGAGAGGTGTAATCAATTCTCTAGGAAAGGTGGTAAAAAATAAAAAAGAGTGAAGAAAAAAAATTTTCATGGTTGCAAATACTTCTGTCTACATAATTTGTTTGTAACTATAATTTGCCTGTACTAGATTATACATGGAATTTTATCCCAAGCTTGTAAGTGCTTAGGGTTGGTAGCCACCTACACAAGATGAAACAATAGTCTCTTAAATAACTGTTTTCTCAGTAACCAGCTTCCTGGGATCAGAAAGAAACAACTAAGAAATAATGCTTTTAGGATGAAATAAACTGTTGTAGAGACAATTGCCAAAGATTTTATCTTTAGTAATTATCTTTTCCTGTCTCCACTGGAACAGAGGTAAAGTTGATAAGCCTCATTGAGATATATTTTATGTTACCATTACACACAATCTATGCATGATGTCCAAATGCTTTGTGAAGGCTGAGCTGGGATAAGGGTGCCACTGAAGTTCTTACTGTAGGTAGAGAATAGTATATTACCAACATGTTATGGCAATGGAGGGGAGCATGCAATGAAGAAACGGTGACTTAGGCACACCTTGGTAAGCAAATATATCCATGATCCTGATATATGCTGTAAGCTACTAATTGTAGAAGTTGGAATGACATTAGTGGTGGAAACTATGGTGACACTTAGGTGACCATAGAGGAAAACGCTTTCATGAGGTGGAAAATAATGTAACCAACAGAGAACATTTAAAAGAATCATCCGACACTATATCCTTTTTCAGCATCATCCTTGAAGCTGCCTGCATAGGAGCTGCTCGGTTACATCCCACCTCTCTGGGGCTCTGTTGTGGTTTAGCCCCACGTAGCCACTCGCTCACCCCCCTGGTAGGATGGGGGAGAGAATCAGAAGAGTGAAAGTGAGGAAACTTGTGGGTTGAGATAAAGACAGTCTAATAGGTAAACCAAAAGCTGTGAACACAAGGAAAGCAAAGCAAGGAATCCATTCCCTCCTTCCCACAGGCAGGCAGGAGCTCAGCCGTCCCCAGGACAGCCGGGCTCCGTCACGCTTAACGGTGACTTGGGAAGGGAAACGCCATCACTCCCAACGTCCCCCCCTTCCTCCTCCTTCCCCCCCAGCTCTATGTGCTGAACATGACCTCATATGGTGTGGGACATCCCTGGGGTCAGTTGGGGTCAGCTGTCCTGGCCGTGTCCCCTCCTGGCTTCTTGTGCACCTGGCAGGGAATGGGGAGCTGAAAAGGTCCTTGACTGGTGTAAGCACTGCTTAGCAGCAACATAAACATCTCCACATTATCAGCACTGTTTTCAGCACAAACCCAAAACACAGCCCCATACTGGCTACTGTGAAGAAAATTAACTCTGTCCCAGCTGAAACCAGGACAGGGCCCTGCGACTTGTGGCGGTTTTGGTCACCCTCCAGCCACCGTGCAGTGCTCATAAAGCCCCTTCTGTCAGGAGTGCAGTCACTGCCCACAGCTCACAGGTATGGGCCAACCACAGAGTGTTGCTATATTATTGACCTGGTGAATGAAAGAAGACATGCAAGCACGGACCACTCTCCCTACCACAGTGAGGAGTGCTTTAGAGATGCTTTTAGCAAAGAAAACAAGTACAGAAGGAAAATCTGGCAATCAACCTGGCACCTTTCACTGAAGTGAAACCATTATTTCAATCAGCCACATAGTTATTCTCTTATTTCCAAAGTGGAGGCTCCAGGGTGTAGCCTGAGATGTCCAGATTGTATTTCATAACCGTTCTGCTTTATATTTCATTTGGCTTAGCTTTATTATTTGTACAGCCTACCAAATGCATTGCAGGGGTGTAACAACCATTTTCAATGTCTTCTGTTTATCCTTGAGGCAGTTCCCTCCTGCGTGTTGCTAAACTGCTTTGAGTAATGTGGTTATTCAAAAAATAAATACATCTCTGTGAAATGAATCTAAATATGATCCTCTCTGAAATGTTATTTAAATTCTATACTATATCTTTGGCTCAGAGGTTTGGGGATATATTTTTAATCTTTCTCTCTCTAGTCTTTCAGTCACAGATGAACTTTCCAGGAATAAAACTTTGAAGAGTCTTATACATGATACGATGAAATTCGGCAACAGAAATGACACAAACTTTTATCCACTTGCTGGAGTTGATTATTTCAAGAAATATATTCTGCTCAAAGTACCAGTCATGTTCCTCTGCTGTATGTGTTTCTGAAGTAGTCATGGCTTTCATCACTTTACATTTAAGGAATCTTATGCTATTTCTCTGTGTGCTGTACTACAAGCTGTGAGGACCTGTCAGCCTGAATTACTTTCATTCTCGGAGTCGTTATCAGGAAGAGACTACAAGAAAGTCTTGTTAAGAAATAACATCCTCTGTTTTTCCATGTAATTGCCTTTATTATATGTTAAAAAAATAAAGTCTTTGAAGATATCTGCTTTGAGGAACATTCTGAAATTAGTAGAAAAGGGCAGAGAAAACAAATCTTCATAGTTTCACAGCTGCATACACTAAACTTCGTGACTGAAAGCTCTGATTTCAACCAAAAACATTAAAAAATAAAATAAAACAGAGGCATAGCTCATTCAGTGGAAAGCTAGCGGTCCTAAGGAAAGGAAGATTTCAGTTAGCTGACTGTCCCATTTTAATTCTCTTCCTACAGCCACTCATTTTACTGTGGCCACAGCTGCTGTACACCACAGATCAAACACCCGCCCCTGCAACCACTTTTAGTGTTAGGCTTCTGCAGCCCCGTGTTTCTAACAGTTTGTTGCGTTGGCAGGGCTGCAATGCCCAGGGCAGCAGGACCTTCCACTCACGCTCCCGTGCTGGAATAGTCCAGCTAGTGGGCACCACAGGGAGGCGGCTCTGGGCTAGAAGGAAGAGTCTGCAGCTCAGCACCGTCTTGCGAGTACAGTGATGGTCTTGGTTTGGGTAGAAAGAGGATAATGTGCAGCAATAAGAGGATAGAAAGCTGTGCTGGAGAAGTGAATGGTCTTTTAGGTGGCCTAACTCAGCAGCTCCTCTATTTTACAACTCTGTGTACATAGCAGCTAAAACTGTTTTAGAGTGGAGGATCAGTGAATTCATTTCCAATATCTTTTTTAAAAAGTAATTAAGCTGGGTTGGAGAAAGCACACACAGGTATCAGGAGACAATTCCCAGAGCTATAGCATAGATGTGCAGCTGCTGAGGATTTTTACCTGCTAGAGGAGGGAAGGTGCTGATAGATAAGACTGTGTACACTGGCAGTTTGTATTTCTTTAGCAAATATCACTTTCTGGCAACAGTTGCACAGGAAATCTTTTCCACTGTGGGATACTATCTGACAGAGAAGTGTAGTTACCAATGGAGAAAATGGTATGTGTCCAACCAGAAGGGGTTTATCCGTCTGCTGCCCAGTGCTAATAAATATCTGATTATAATGGAGAAGGACTAAAAATGTTCCTAAATTTTCAATTAAACATTCCACTGCACAAGTCACTACACAAGATTTTCTTGGGGGTCCTCAACCTTTTCTTTTTTAAATGTAGGGAGACACTTCTTTTAAAAGTTATTAATTGCCAAAGCTGAAACAAAAAAGAAAATCTATCAGAGACAAACTTTATCTGTAATCCACTTACGAACAACTCTTAATAACCCTTTATGACAAGAATTTTTTTAAAAATGTAATAGAGAAAAAGCCATGAGGTTAATAAGGTCAACATGAAATTTCACATTGAAATGCTGCTCCAGTGTTTAGAGAAGAGTGAGCTGTGAACATATATTGCTTTTGGCCCACAGAGTCAGGCTAATCACAGAACTAGAATGGTCCCAGATAATCCAGCACAGATTTTTAATTGAACTCTGCGCAGTGCTGGGACAGGGTTCTGGGAATTTAGTCATTTCTGCATGACTAATGAACACCAAGTTAATGGCCAGAAGGGACCAACAGATCAATCAGTCTGACATCTTGCAAAACAGAGCTCATAAGAGTTCACCCACTTGTCCTGCACCGCTTCCAGAAACACATCTAATCTTGATCTACAGATAGCCAAAGATGGAAAATCTGTTGCCTCCTTTGGGAGCCTGTTTCACTGTTAAAAATGTATGACCTGCTGGCAATTTGAATACCTCTAGTTTCTTTTTCCAGCTGTTCTTTCTCACTAATATTTTCCTTCCTGAGTTAAAGAACTTTTTTTTTTGCATTTGGGGTTTTCTCCCCACCAAGCTAAGTGATATTGATAATCAAGTTTTCTTTCTCAGATTTCTTCTTGATAAGAGAATCTATCAGTGTATGGCACTTCTCACAGACCTCAAAAACTTTTTGCTTTTTTTGCTTTTTTATTTTTTTACTTCTCCAGACTGTCCCAGGAGACTCTGCATAATGTGAAGACCAGCCTGGTAATCCTCTAAATGTACGTATTAGGTAGATGTTGACAAATTTCAGCTTCTGGTTTGAAGGGTTTCTTCATTATCCCAAGATACAACGATGATCTTTTCACATACTCAGTGTTATAATGAGTGGTACATTAGACATTTCACAATCTCTTATCTTCCTGATTTCATGTGGCTAAATGCTATATGTCTGGCACTCAAAAGCTTAATAAAATTAAATAAACTACTGCATTATTTCAACTCAACTAGTAACTTAAAGATGCAGTGGGATGCGTTTAGTCCTTTGCATTACATTTGTGACATTGTACCAGGTAATTAGTCTAAGGAAAGTCAGTTCTGATTTAGCCCTCTGCCTTCCACCTTGGTTGTTCAAGTTGAATTTACTGATCACATCATCTTCCTCAAGGATAAGAGGCTGCATGACAGGGGCTGTACTTTCTGATTTAGAGTTGACTTCTGACACTGCAATCACAATTTTCTTTGTAAGAGGCAAACTGTAGCTCGCAGTCACGCTGATGGTGGACTGAATCATGTTACCTTTTCTGCATACTCACACTAGAGTTTAAATACTCCCTGGCTATGAATGTGATTGATAACCTAACCAGACATGTCCCACAGAGCCTCTTCCTTGCCCTGTTCTGATCTTCCAGAAATGGTCTCAATTGCCATAAGAAAAGCATTGTTCCCACTATTGCTTTGTCATGGTCTGGATAACAATTATGGGTAACATTTTATACAAATGCATTCTGTCTGCCTGTATTTTGTGAAAATTAGGCAATCGGGATCTGATTCTTTCCCCTCTGCAATTTTCTTGCGGGGTTCATCACATCCCATTGTGCCCTCATTGAAGAGGATACTTCTCTTTTAAGCACTCCGAGTGCATGCCAAAAAGGTGCCAGTGAGGCAAGGATCAGAAAGAGCAGTACCCACAGGCTTGCTGTCTGTAGGGAGGAAAAAACAAAGGAACAGGAGAAGTTTTATAATATGAGGGAGACAGTTTATCTATAGAAAACCATCTTGGAGACTTAAAGTCAAGGTGAAGTCATTGAAAAGGGCAGCTGGTTATCTCATCCCAGCTCACTCTTTTCTTAAGGTGTTTTTCCTCCTGGCCCCTAGTTTAGACATCCACCTCTAACATGCCAAAACCTAAGATGGCTGCCTTACCTTTCTTAAAATCAACAGAAAGAGGTAAGAAATTGCAAGTCACGTTAAGACAGGTGTCTAGGACAGGTGGCTTAGTTTAGAAACGCATATCTCCCTCCGACAATTAGAAAAGAGGTCAGAGTAACCAGGCTGGACTTACAGGTCAAGTATTTGGGTGCACAGGTTAGAGAAGAGGCATCTGATCTTCTGCACCTCCATGTTGTTTCAGGTCTCTTTTTGGATATATGCTGGCACAGTAGGACTGGATTTGGCTCATTGAATCTCAGTGCCCGTAAGATCCCCAGGAGCTTGCTGTGAGTTGTGACTATCTCCAGTGTTCTGGCAGGCCCTGTGTGTGGGCAGTGCGCTATAGGCAGTTTGTAATTGCAGAAAATATTTGAGTGAAAGAGGGTCGGCCAAACCTGTGACTCACATTCTTGCATAGTCATTCTGCAGATTGTGCTCAGAGGTCTGAGCACAACTGTGATATGAAGTCTTTCATGTGCAGTTGGTTAGTTGGGCAACTGGACATACTGTCTGGAAGCTTTAGAGAACAGATTCATTACCACCCAATGAACCCATTCTACATAAATGGCCTACAGGACTGGCAAATCATCTCATTTCTTATAGAGAGACTGGGTGATGTTCCTGGTCCTTAACTACCTAATCACAGGCTTTCTAGGAGGGTCCTAACCTTTACCATCTTTACTACATCCCAAACTGATTGCCCTTGTAGGTTAGATCTTAGTGCCTCAAATGAGGCACTCATGTTCTCAAATAACAATCTGAAAGCAAACTGAATGTTGCAGAGGGTTTACAATCAACAGACCACCTGTAAAATAAAATGGAGGTTGCAACCTGTCAGAAAGACAAACCTCAAAACTCAGTTTCATGCCTGTATGATGGTGATACCACGTCCATGTGTTCAGCTGATCTAAGGGATTTGCCCTTGGCTCTCTATGGCTAGCAGAGACAAACAAGACGTCTCTGCTTGGTGATTCATCCCTCATTCCACATCATCCTAACTACATCTTTTTTCTGTTTCTGTTTTGAAATTGCCTATTAGAGATGCTCACTCCCTAGCCACACACCTCATGCCACTCATGACTTTATTGATCTATATCACACTCCTCCTTAGCTGTCCCTGTATGCAGAAAAGTCCTACTTAATTCAGCTGTTCCTCATATGGAAGTTTCTTTTATTCTGCACAAATTGCCTCCAACTCAAGAGAATACGAAGCCTGTTGTCTCCTTTTATTCTATATCATTCGCTCATGGGCAACCCAGCACCGCTCAGGTGACTCTTGTTTGGGAGCATTGTTTTCCCAAACCATTAATTGATGATGCCAGAAGGAACGCAGAATGGTTTCATGAATCAGAGCAGGTAGGTGACACAGAAGTATGCATGGAAGACTTTTAAGGTTATTTGAGATTTTCTGAGCAGACAAATGCTGCTATGAATGTTTGTGACAAAGTCTCAACACTGTTATATGAGCTGGCTTGCTGATGTACCTATCTATAGAATAACCACATACATTTTTTGAAATACTTTTTATGAAGAGTGATGAAGTAAAATAGATATTTGTGAAATTATGCTGCTGTAAATTAAACTTTGGTATAGATGTGATGATATTTTTGTTTGTTTCGAAAAAGCAAAACTCCAAAAGTTTCTCATTAGAATTTTACCATAAAGTGTGTATTTGTGATACACACACATTAGCCACAGAAGAAATGTTGCTATTTGCATCAGAAAAAAACTCCAACTACTTATATAGCATTTGCAAGTTGCATTTTATTACTTTTCCTTAATAAAATAACTCCTATTATATGGTAATAATGAAGAAAAATCTATCATGTTTTCCTTTTTTGAATTGTGAGTGGTTCAAAATGGATTTTGTTACCGAGAGGTTTTATGGCAAGAATTTCAAAAGTCATTGTGCACACCTGAATTCATTGCACCCTGAAGTCAGTGACTGTACCTGTGAGTTCCAGCGAGAGCACAATGTGCTCAATGCAAAGCAGTTTAGATACTGAGCTTTATGTATTTACTTCTTTCACATCTCTATACCTCATTTGTGCTCTTGTTTTTTCACCCTTCTTACCCTGAAACCACTCCAAAGCACCCATGACTCAAAGAATTGCTTGCACTAAGCCACATTCATGCACATGACACTGTATCCTGTATCTTATTAGATTAAATTAAGGCTTTTGGCATCAAGCCCCTGCCCACAAGAATTCCCTGTATCTGCATCTTGTTACAGGCTGCACCCCATCCAAATGCCATGCTCAGCTCAAAATTTCACAATCCCTTTTAGTAAGCACAGTGGAAAATGGTTAGTATGTAGAATTTTGCTATAAATCTGGAGAAAATTTTGCCTTTGGAGGCTTACTGATCACTGAAACTTAGAGGTTTGCTCACCCACATAAATAAAACAGAAATTGTTTACCAGAACTGTTCTGTTGAAACCATCATATTTTTTTGCATATTGTTGGTTTTCGCCTTAAAAATAACTTTTTTTTTTTTTTTTAAATGGCAGAAGCATTTCTAAAGCTGCTGAAAGGCTTGCAACCAAAGACAAAGGTGATTTAAAACAAAATAGAAATCCCATCAGATACTACTTCAAGGTTATTTAGAGATTTACAGGTTCATTTAACACCTGCATAAATGAGACTGTCCTTCTGCATGGTTTAAATACCTGGTGGGGCAAAGACAACCCAGTGGGCTTCTGTATTTTTTGTGTTCAAAGGGTCTTTGTTAAGTATATCATAAGAAACTCTCTGGTTAATTCAGTCAAACCAATACGTTCATTGGTCAAAAGCAGTCCTGTCAAAACATTAATTGGGAATTCAGAAAATGTAACCTCAGGACTGATTCTGTCTTAATCACAGAATCCCAGAATGGCGGGGGTTGGAAGGGCCCTCTGGAGCTCACCCCGTCCCACCCCAGCTGGAGCAGGCACCCCCAGAGCAGGGGCACAGGGCCGCGTCCAGGCGGGGGGTGAATGTCTCCAGGGAAGGGACCCCACAGCCTCTCTGGGCAGCCTGTGCCCCTGCTCTGGCACCCGCACAGGGAAGGGGTTTGTCCTCATGTTCAGGGGGAACTTCCCGTGTTCCAGCTTGTGCCCGTGGCCCCTCGGCCTGGCGTTGGGCACCACTGAAAAGAGCCCGGCCCAACCCCCTGACACCCACCCTTCAGATATTTATAGGCATTGATGAGATCCCCCCTCAGCCTTCTCTTCTCCAGGCTGAACAAGCCCAGGTCTCTCAGCCTTTCCTCACAAGGGAGATGCTCCAGCCCCCTGAGCATATTTGCAGCTCTCTGCTGGACTCTCTCAAGCAGTCAGGATAAGCATGCTATTTAGAGCAGATTAGTTAAAGTCATTAGGTGCCCTACAAGTGCAGATTTTTATTCACATTGCACAATACTTGAGCCAAAGGCTGGCGTTTACTGCACACCTCAACATTGGGCTTTGAGATTCAAATGGATTTTCAAAGCCAGGCTTGTTCCAAAGGCAGCTTTTGGACTAGAAATGACCTCTGAGGGACAACCCAGAAACTTCACAGGAAGGCCACCTCATATAGTAGATGTCCTGTGGCACAGAGTTTCAAAGGAGCCTGAACAGGGTGGTCAGAATCCTCGAGTCACCCATCTCCCTCATCCACTCAGCTTCCATCAGCCCACTTTTTCAAATTGTTTTGTCCTTGCACCCATTATTTTTTTTTAATCTATACAAAAATGTTGTCTTTAAGCACTGCCATGAGTGTCTACTGAGTTCACAAAACCTTGCAAGAGGGAACAGTTGCAGCTGTCACTCTTTTAGGTTGTAAGAAAATTGCAAATACCAAATAATGTTTGTGGTCTGCTTGGGTTTCCTCTCGCTTCTGATTATCATTTAACTCTTTGCTGAAGAATGACATTCACAGTATTATTATAGGGGGAATAGAAATCTCTGGCTTATGTTGACAAAATGAAAAAGGAGTGTCCTTTTTTTATAGAATGTTCTTAAAATTACCATGAATCAAAAAACTAAAATGTAATGAAAAATTCTGCCTAGAGAATATGCTTTGTTTGTCTGCACATTCAGAGTTGACGTGATACCTTTTTGTTCGATAAGGGATACTGGGGGCAGAGGCAGTAAATATCTGTCAATGGACACCTGACAGGAGAATGATTCATATTTTCCACAACAAAAAATAAAATAAAAGTGGGGTGTGGATGTAAAATGGAGACTAAACACAAGTTTCTCTCTGTAAATGTTCTATGTTTTTACTCGAGGAGGATGGAGAGATGCTTTCACTCAGAAAGGAGAAGAGCCAAGGACATTCATTATTCAGGAGGAGGAGGATGTTTAGTATTGGGATACTTTACATTAGGGGCAAACCTACTCTCATTCTTAGCTTAAAAAACGGCATTAAATTGTCCTTGGGGTATGCAGAACAACAAAACAGTTTAGCTGGAATTTAGGATGGTCACAGAAAGAATAAAGCACTGAAATAGATTAGCCAAGACAGCAGGAGCATCTTCAGCCTCACAAGTTTCTAAGAGCAGACACTGTCTGACAGGATGTGTTTACACAAAGCTGAGTCCATCCTGGTGCAGAAGGATGGACAAGTTGACCTTCCAAAGTCCCTTCTACTGCTATTGCCTCTAATTCCATCTTTCTTGTGTATAATATAGGATTGGATTAATTTAAATACTCTGAGAGTGTTTGGGCTGGGAGCTGAGAATCACAGGTCTGCCAGGCTTGCTGCAAGGTTTCTTTCTTTTCCTGCACAACATTTTGGGGTGAAAGGATTTAATGGGCCATTAAACAAGAAACTCTTTGCATTTGCCATGCAGTATCTTGATGGTAAACTTCATATTTAAAGTCTGCAGAAATACACACCAAGACTAAAGGCCAGCTGAAGGCACTTCTTCCTCCTCTACCATAAGGGCTATGCGGCAACAAGAGGGAAAGCTGGATAAACCAAAAAGGCAGCCTGGTCAAAGTGTTGAAAATAACTAATCTCGTCACCTCCTAGCATTTTGTTTTCTCCTTGTTTGAAGAAAATTTTTATCAATTCTGGTATAATGTAATTCTACTTTCAGGGTCACATTTAAAAACCCCGAAGAGCTAGTTTCATCTGCAGCACACATTCATTCTGTCAGTGTCAATCTCTTTTCCAATTATTACCCTCTAAATCCTCTTGCAAACAAAATCAGTGCACGCAACTGGCTGTGAGACTTTTTGGTAACAACGAACAGAATGAGGTCTTGATGAAAAGGTCAGCCCAAATCCATGCACGGCATCTTTCTCCTTCTGTTCTGATGCTGCTGTGAAGGGATTCAAAGTAGGACAAACTCGAGTGTGAAGTCTGACCCTCTCTTTGGGTGATGTGGGATGACAGGTAAAGAAAGGGGGAAAAATTAAAACCTTAGATATTTTTTCTTTTATAAGATGAACCTCAGCAGATTAACAGAAACACTTTTTAAGGTTTTTTTTTAAATTCTATCTAGTTATATGACTTTTTTTTCTTATAGTGACTGGTATCCGGACACACTTCCTGGGACCCTGAGAGCTTTTCGTAGGATATTTGGAAAGACAAAAACAAAGATTAAATAGATTAAAAATTCCTGGGAAACTAAAAGACTACTTTCTTTAAGAAAGCATCACTGACAATTTTACTTTAAATGCAACAAATATCTTCTCCCAGGGAAGAACTGTTCTTGCTTTCAGGACTCTCTTGTGTCTTCCTTATAATAACTCATAGTTTTTTACCTGAAAGGCAGGGCAAAGATAATAGACTATGTATGACCCTCCTTCACCAGAATAAGTCAGTAAAACCTATTGTTTTCCAGAACAGGATGTCTATATGAGAGTTATTATACTCTTCTCCTCTTTGTGCAGAGAAGATAGTTCAGGCAGGAAGGCAAGCAATGGCTTTCAATCACAGGCACCACAGATCTCAGAACCATGCTCCTAGAAACCACCACCTGGACCTCAAAAACTGACCCCATTGAGTCTGCGGCCTCAGGGCAAAGAATGGAAATAATAAAAGCCAGAATCTGGCAAATAACTGATGCCAAATGTACAGAGAAGCAGGTGAAACTCTATACCAGGGAAGCAGTGGCATATGGGAGAGACCAGGTCCACCTTATTTTTGAGGGAAATGGTGAGCCTCTGGAAAACCATACCTTTGTAAGCCCTCAGGTGCTTTCACCTTTCTTTCTTGGATGGTATGTTCCTTCCAGTACATAAAAACAATGCTATGTTTCAAAGAGGCTGTCCTGAGTTAGTACATCTTCCTTTGAGTCACACCTACTAAAGGAAGAGGGATTTTCACATTCCAAAGCCTGCTGGAACCACTCAGAAAACACAACTAGGGCAAAGCATCTTAACAACATGCAGTAAGAGCCCGAAAATCCTTGGGTTTGGGCCTGATATGAGAGCAGTGGCAAGGCTCAGTCACCAGCAAGGGTGCATTTCAGAGATGCTGAGGAATTGGGGCAGCTCAGCCTGGCGGAGCTGATGGAAGGTAATCGCTGAACTCAGTAAAACATAATGAAAGGCAAGGTCTTTTCTGGCTCAGTACTCAGTATTATCTTTCGATGGATTTGTTTCTGCAGAGGGTTTAGTGTGTGGATAAGTGTAGTGCAGCCCCCACCATAATATAGCCCCCATCATTCCTCTCCCTTCACTATGGGTCCATTTACTTGCAGATCTCATTTTACTATTAATTCATATCACATGATGTGCTCATCTACACAACAGAGAAAGACACAGTCACTGCTTAATGGAGCATACAATTGAAGATAGACAAAATGATAGGTTGGAAGGCCTGCAGATGAGGATCCAAGCTCAGTGATATGAATTTTGATTATTCTGGCAATTTTTTTTTTCTTTCAACATAGGCATTGTTTGTAGGATTGGGCGCTGTTAAAATCTTTCACAGAGACATCTGAACATAACCAGCTGGATGTTTTCAATGAGGTTTGTCTTCCTTCGCTTTAGCTATCTCTTTGGTATTGAAACCTGAAGACGTGTGGACCTGAGCAACACTATACTAGCTGTGGCACGGTCTCATACAAGATTGGCAAAATCAGAATCCAGGGTAAGATCTAAGGAAAAATGTAAGATCAATGCCTTAAGTATTGTGGAAATTATTGGGTGAAGACCAGACATCTGAACCACTATTGAAAAGCCATAAAGTTTGGAACACAGTCTTTCTAGCTGGGAAGTAGGAATGAGATATATCAATATATGTATATATATTTATACTGAGGTATATGGAGATACATTGGGAAGGCCTTTTGCCATCAGTTGGCTTTTCAAAAGAGATGCCCACAATAAAAACCCCAACGCCAGTGGGACTGTGAAACCCATTCGAACCAACCCTGGTGCTCAAACAACACTGGTCAATTCAAATCACAAGGCACCTTTCTTGGAGAAGAATTGCAAACTGTCGATCACAACTGACAGAGTGGGGAACTCTATGAAAAGTTTCACTGACTTTGCTCATGTTTTTCCAGAGCTGCAGTTAAATAGAGGTATTTCATCTCAGAATTTCTGCTTGGCACAGTGCACTAACAGCAAACTATGCTGCAAGGCATGAAGTGCCGACTGCAAATCCAAAGAAAAGGGACATATAAGGGGATATTTAAGATATGTGACTTTTTACAGGCCTCTTGGGAATGTAATATTCAAACACATCTGTGGGTTTTCTGATGTTCAAGGAGACCTGCACAGATATAAAGCAGAGTTAATGATTAAAAAATATAGTGTAATAGAAAAAAGAAAATCATGAAACCCATTGAAAAATGTCAATAAATTTAACGTGAAAGAGGACAGAGCTCCAGAAACATGGTTTAGGGTTTTTATCTGGTTTGGCAAAGTGACGTTGCTGTTTATGTGCAAAACAGCATTATGTTTTCCAGTTCTGTTCAAAACCAGAATTATCTAAGTGGAGATTCAGAAAAGTTAATATAAATGGACTTACACCATATACTAGTCAAATTTAATATGGTTTCAGCATTGCCATTCTTTTCTAGCTACATTTATACTGCTCTTCATGAGCTAACCTGGTGTGGACCAGAAAACCAGATTTGAATGCTGTAAGAATTGTAGTCACAGAATTACAGAATCCCAGACTGGCAGGGGCTGGAAGGGCCCTCTGGAGCTCACCCCGTCCCACCCCTGCTGGAGCAGGCACCCCCAGAGCAGGGGCACAGGATTTGAAAGTCCGTGCTCAGCCATGTGCAACAAGTTAAAATGCTCTCAGACCTCCAGGTTGCTTAGTCACTGTCCAAGGGAAGAAAAAACACAGCTGGGCTGTGAAGCATGATGATCTGAGGGACAGTGTTGTACCCACCCATAAAGGATGAGGTAGTATTAAGGAGATATGGAGTGAAACCAGATCATGTGTCTTACACTTGGCAACACCCCTTAAACTAGGTCTCTTACAGAGACCGTCCTGGGTAACTTCCTAGGCAGCAGATATGTGAATGGCAGTGAATACCCAGCTTGGAGTGAAATAAACCCAAAACACATCTCATAAATTGAGATAAAATACAAATAACCATAGCTTATTGTGGACACGGCTGTTCCAAATCCTCTTGAAGGTCATACATGGACTGACCTCACTGAACATAAGATTAGGTCAGTGTTTTGCATTTTGGTGTGTTTTTATCTGTTTGCTTTTAAATTATATCGCCTCAGCCAGGAACTAATAGGAGGTGAGGATCTAGCTTGCTCGCTATTCAAGGACAGTGCCTGAAGTCCTGCAGCCTGCCATTCTCACTGTCTGAAGATATACCATTGCAGCTCTTTCCACAGCAGTCTTGGACACTCACCATGTACTGAAGTGTGACTACACACACTCCTGTGACCGGACTAACTGCATTTTGCCGCAGAGGTCTATTCTGGAGCTCCCGGCAATGGGGAAAGCACTGCCAGTTCCCGCTATCTGTTTTTTTAATGGGGTGCTGTCTCCACTCCCCAGTCATCCTAAAAGGGGCAAAGGGCAGAAGTCACCAGTTTCCCTGCTGAGCTCAGATCTTGAGGCATCTAAAAAGAAAGCTCCAGAGAGCTTATCACATCTCTTACTGAAGATTTATTAATTGCAGAAATGCAAATCCCGTTCAAGAATTCTGACTTGGATCTTCCCATTGGAGATATTTGCAAGCTGTGCCGGGGAGGGGGAGAAGTGTTGACCTAGCAAAGACTGCAACTATGAGCGTCAGGGGAAAGCTATCAGTCAAACTTTCTACAATTAACAGAGGGGAAATGTCTTGACCTGTGTTTACGTAACAGCTTTAGCTGTGATTGTCATTGAGCTCAGACCGTTCTTGCATGAACTGAAGGACAGAATCTCATGAATGGCAGCTGCAATAGATGCACATCCTTTATCCCTGGACACAGAGATGGATGTGAACTGTTCACTAAATAACCTTCACATCTCTGAGGGTCTTTAAATGCTAAAATGTCCACATAGGATTCCACTTCCTGAAAGAACAACTTAGGTTACTGGCAAGTCAGGGAAGAAAGAATAAACGACTTAAGGTTCATTTTCCCATCATTAACATCTATTCCTTTTATTTCCTTGCATTGCAAAGAGAAGTATTAAACTACAGGATCAAGCCTCTGAAGTGTGTTTTCAGTATCACCCGAGAGGGCAGAGCCAGGCAGGGGCAAGGTTACTGTGGGATGTTAATTAGCTGCCCGTTTGACCCCATCTGCAACCTAGAATGAGTTTGTGTATTTAATTTATTTCACACATGAATGGCTCCTGCAATCCTTTTCCCACAATGCCAACCAGACTATATGGTAACCTTGGGCTCTGCTTCTGATATTAACAGCTCTGCACTGTGCTGAAGTCAGTATGAGAAATAAGTGTGTGCGCGCACATGCACGGCAGGAGGGATGGGAGGCATCCTTTGTTTTAGTGAAACAGCTCATGCTTCAGAGGCAAATTGTGTCTGGTTGATGGATTAACAGGCAGGAACTTGCCTTCTTCTGGGTCTATCCATTTACAAATGAGGCATAACTACCATTCCCTCTGTTACCTTTAATCAATGCCTGCAAACCTGGAGTCAGTACCACATACAACTTAAAAGCTGTCGCACTGAGCATCTCCTTTAAATATCTAGAGGTCACGGGAAGCAACACTTGATAAGAACCTTATTGTACACGGGTTTGTGCTGCTGAACAGGGAGAAAAGCAACTGAGAGTGAACTGGGGACCACGCAGCAGCCTGGCAAACAACAGCGCATCGTGTGGTGCAGGAGTCGGCATTTTCCCCGCAGGGATGGAAAGGGGAGATGCGTTTCCCTCGATCCATGCAGGTAAAACTACAGGTCTCAAATCTTCATGATACTGCCAAAACTAGGACACTGATGGGTATTAAAATACCTTTCACGAACTGCAGTGTGTGTGCATCTTGTCAAAACATCATCCAGGAGAGAGAACATAGCACCTCGCAAGTCTCTTGGCACTTCTCTGCCCTAGTTCCCTTCCAAAATAGGCGGGCAGAGCTCTCCCTGACACACATTCAGGCTTGGTCCAGAGTGGGGAACCACACTGCTCCGCTCCGAGCAGAGTAGGACCCTAGCGAGGACAGTGGGGTGCATGTCAATGCACTCGCTGACCCCTTTCCAGGCTCTGATTTAGCAGCAGTTTGTATGGATGGATGGTTTAGTACCCAAAACCAAATATCCACAATTTGCATGACAACAGGAATAAAATGCTGCCTCTGACTTGGAGTATTTTATGGATTTGCAGCTTCTGGCTCTGAGCACAGTCCCACCGTGCTGAGCTGTACAAATACAGAATAAAAAGATAATCTCTTCTTTTCTGATCTAAGTACAAGGCAATGAACAATGGCAGGTTAAGAAGGAGAAAACACTATGACGGTATTGCTCAGCATGCAAGGGGAGAAAAATGGTTTGTTTCAAATTATAATAAAGGGGAATAGGCACAAATAAGAAGCGATGTGCTCAGATGGTCTTCCCTCAAGTCCAGCAAAGTGTGGAAGGGGAAAACTGTGCAGATGTGGCAACCTGCAACCTTCTCACTTCATAATAGTCAAGACATGAAATCAACAGAGCTTTAGCTCTCTTGCAGTTATGACAAAGTGATTACGAGCTACTATACCAAAAACACCAGCAAGTTTCAGATATGACCTGGGTTGACACTGCAGCCCAGATAAAAGCCCGCATGTTCTATCAGCTGTCACTCTGCAGCGTTCCCATGCAGTGAGAAACAGCTGTAAAAGAGTTAACGCAGCACAAGGCTCACCACAGACTAACCCCCAAGTTTTTTGCCTTCCATTATCCAGTCTGACTGCTGCAGATAGCTGAGCCATCTCATTTAAAGGTGGTTTGACTATGTCTAAAAACTCTACCTGTTGTTGTTTTGTGCTGCACCCGGTGACTGCTGAGCGGAGATGTCCCCAGGTAACACGTGGAAGTTTCCAAGGGATTAAGGGAAAAATCGACTGAAGTGTTCCAAAGGGAAGATTAGTCATTATGTGTTAAACATGTTTAGCGTGAACTAATGATTAGACATACGCAAAGAAAGCTACAGGTAAGAGGTAATTAAATGAGGTTCTTGCAGTATATCAGCTGCTTCTCAATTCCCTATCAAATGAGGCACATTATACTCGTAACAGGCAGCTATTTTTCTTCTACACATGCTAACTGAACCTAACATTAAATACAGAGCAAAGAGCACTCTGTGGTGTGAGTATTAAAAAAATGAAAAGAAGGAGCTTCAGTTTTGAAACTGATGCTATAATTCAATTTGCTCCCCCCCCCCAAAAAAAAAAAAAAGGAAAAAAAAGGATTAAGCCTAACAAGCTTCAAGGGAAGTAAACACGCACACTGTTTGTTGTTGGAAATTGTTTGCTTGGTGTAATGTGTATTTTTGGTCTCCATGCCTGCATAAGTAATTACAAAGAACTGCTCTCATTTGCAGGATACATCCAACACATACTGCCACAGATTCTCACCACTCCATCATGGAACTCTGAACAGCGAAAGGCTGGTGAAGTGTGTGGGTTTTTAAAGAGGTGAATGTCAAATAAGGACATCCATAAGTAAGAATCAAGGCCATGTGGTTAATCCAGCTACAGCACACCTTCTTCCCATAACACAGAAAAGCATCGTGTCTAGGTGAATCTGTTCTTCCCAAACTAAATGCTCAAGTGCCCATTTTACAGCTTGACTAAATAAAAGGGGTCTAAAGGAAGCCTGGAAAATGCAATAGTTATAATTTATTATTTGCATTGACTAGGCACATTGCAGCCAAACAGGAAGGTATAGGCTCTACAGGTTTTTTGGTGGGTCACCCCTTGACCTACATGAAGCTCTGTGGCCCCTGAATACAAGAATTTCAGGGACCACAGCAGAAGTAAGGAAATCTAACAGGGTTTACGATGTTTAAAAAAAAAAAGGAATACAGTGTTTATATTGAAAGTATCAAGGCAGCGCAAAAAGCGAGACCTGCGTATGGCTCTTAGCAGTAGTGACAGTGAGGTTATAGGAACGTTGTGTAGGTGAAGAACTGCTCATTAGGCGGTTGTGTTCACTAGGAGGTACCGCTTCGCCATGCAGCTTGTGGAAACACAACCAAGAGAAAAAGCACTGGTTCATTCAGAGAATTATTTGGGCCATGTTTATGGAGAGGACTGGTTCCTAACCTGCTGAAAACTAGTGCTGGGTGCTTGGAGGAGCATGACAGGGTATGAACAAGACACATTTCTGGTTTTAACCGTAGGGAGTGACCTGGGCCAAACAAGACTTAACGATGTGTCCCACTAGCCTCTGACATTCAAACCCTCCAAATTGAACACGTAGTAGCAAAGAGAATCTATTCTAAGGCATATTCCAGAGTGAAGCACTCCCACTGCCATTTATGTACTTGAAGAAACTCCTCCTACGCATCTAATTACATCTTTAATGTAGCAGGGTGTGTTTTGTAAACAGACGAAAATTAATTGTGCTGAATTGTTCAGGAAGATATCACTCCCAGACAACGCTGCTTGTCTCTTAAGTGCTTTGCAAACATCAGATGATTATGAAGGCTTAAGGCTAACCCCTCTGTACTGAAAAGCTACTTTAGGAAGGCATGGTTGGGGGCTGTGGATTCCTGAGTAAATTTATTTGTGCACCAGGTGTCAGCACAGTACCATATTTCATTTCTGCGGGGATCAAGTCTGAATAATATGACCCTAGTTACTCAGTTGTTAAATTGCTTCCTGATGTGTGTTTAATGCACACTGTAACTGCCCCTTTTTGATATAATTTCTTTCATTAGCTCTCAGTTGTGTCTTTCTCTGTTTGGTGAAATTGTTCCGTGCCTTATTAGGCTGTGCAACCACTTGATTATTTTTTCCATCATTTTCTCAGAAAAAAATATTTAATGTTGCAGTAAGAACCAAGTCTGAAAAGAAATTAATGCTGCACCATGTCACCCAGAGTGATAAATGTCTTAAAGACATTTAGAAACATGATTCAGCCCTTAGATGATATTTTAGTTATTGGTATTCTAGTCCTTACAGTTTAAAGGTCTAGATTTAGAGGCATTTAGGCAACTGATCTCCAGTAAAATCAAAACAATGTGTATCTAGTACCTATCTTCGATTCAGATTTTCATCTCTGAGCTCTCAGCTGGTGTTGAATGCTGAAGCCAGACCTGCCTTTAGCCCTGAAAAAAGATAGCCAGTAAGGGGGAGAAGGAAGATAAGAGATACCATTTGAAAGGCAGAAGAGATGATCTCAAATCTCTGCTCTGCTCAACCTGGAAAGATGCTTTCTTAAATCCCAGAAAAGAGCCATGACTCTCAGACCTTTCTATAGACAGATCCCTTAAAACCTCTGCCTGGAGCTATTCCGTACTGTGTAAATAAATATTCAGTGGAACACATGCCTGACCTTGCCTCTCCACTGCAGATCCCTGGACAATACTCTAATGGCCAGACAGTAACTCATTTTTGACTTGTTTACTCTTAGATGCATTGGATATCGAATTATTTATACAAAACAGGGCAACTTCAGTAGGATTAATTAATCCAGACTGAGCCAGCCGCATCATGGTTACAACAACCTCTTTGACAGCCGGAAACCTACGGTTATTTCTCTGCTTCAAATCAAACAGCAAGGGGAAGTAAAAACAAGTTTTCCAAATCCCAGATGAATCCCCTAACTACTGAACAGTGGTGCAAAATCAAATAAGGTCCACCTTGAAAGGCCTTATTCCAGACTTTATCTTTATGTGCAGTGATGTCTCAGCAATATGTTTGGGAACCCCTAGAAGATAAGATCTTTTCAGGGATGCTGGGGTGTCATAGAAATCTTAGAGCAGCATGAGCAGCTGGATGACCGCGTGCCCACTGGCAGACAGTCGTACCTGGAAAACGCTGTTGGCAGAAAATTTGATACTACGTGAATGTAAATCATGTGGGAAAGAAGTGGGATTTGGAAATCTGGGCTGTACCTGAACATTAGGCTTCAGGTAGCTGTTGGCTAGCTCTCTCCCTTTGCTATACCCATTCAGATCTGGCGCAGCTTTTCGTTGGGCTTGTATCAACACATTTTGTGCCGTGGACCGACTTGACACCAGATTGCTTGTGACTTTGGGCCTGGTGACCCGAATTGTTGTTTTCTGCATTTTATCTGAATGGGTTGTTTGTTAATAGTCAGTCTTGCTGTCCCCATTGCAAGGAGAGCTTGACGTTGCCTTGGGCTTTGCTTTCGTTGCAAGGCTGCTTATTTACAGAAATCTCACACACAGTCCTGTTTCTTTCTGCTCAGGAGAGATTTCCTTTTCTTTCCTCAGTTTCTGAAGACCACATGCCAACACTTTTCCCATAAACCTTCTCCAAATTGTCTCACTGATCCTTCTGGAAGTATTTTCTCTTAATCCACTGCTTTCTGCTGTGTCCTGTATTTGATAGCGGGCTGTTTCTAGCTCTGCCTAATCTATGCCGTCCCTGCACCTCTCTAATTGCACTGGTATGTTCAGCAATATTCACCTGCGATTTTGGCTGATGACTGCTGTTGCTCAAGATACTCAACTTTGGAAAAAGTTTAGTGGCTTACATTCCTACTAAAGGAGGAATAGACAGGGATCAGCTTCAGCCAATGTTCAGCGTAACAGTGCTTGAAATAAAAAAGGCACCAGGATAAAAGCACAAATCAGATGAGTCTGCACCGTTGTCTTTCAATGCTGCTTACCAGCATTATGCAAGACATCTAGATTTTTTAGGGACAGGCTGGAACGAGAGAAAAACTGAAAGAGCTCAAACTTCTGGAAGCATTTTCCACGTTTTGTCAGGAAGGAGCTAGAACCATTCTCTTTAGGATGTTCATGGATATATGAATGGATCAAATTACCTTTTTGGTCAGCTGGAAATACAGTCTGGGACTAACCAGATCCAAAATCCACTAAGTCACAGGGGACGTGTTTATAGATGTCAGTGGAGTCTGGGTAAAAAAATTTGAGGATGCAAGTAGAAAATCCAAGCATCTGCAATGAATGTAATTGAATAGGGTGAAGGAAATTCTACCCAAGAATTCCACAACTGGAACGGCTGTAAGGCACTTATTTTGGCACTCAGAAACACTTTTTTTGCAAAGCTGCCCCTCAGTGAGGTCACAAAAGATTTGTTAATGTTGCCTCAAGTTTTGGAGCAGTTTCTTCTTAGAAACATTGGGGTAAATCTTGGCTGAAGTCTGGAGTTGCGTTATGAGGAACTGGATGTTTCTTTTTTCTTTTTCATTCCTCTGAGATCATTGAACTTACTTTTTCTTTTTTTTTGTAATGACAAGGGAACACAACACTGCATCTCCTTTGCAGGTGGATTTTTTTTAATACTATTGACTTTTCAGGCACAGTGAAGGCTATAATAGAGCTCCATTTCTGCACAGGGCTGCTCTGAAATCCTGTGTAATGGACTAGGAAATCATTTATGCTGTTTCCATTAAGATACCTTCACACTCCCAGATATAGTTCTGAATGTGCCTAGAGCAGCTGATGTGCTAGGACAGCCCCTCTGAGCATCCACCTTTCTGTCCTTGTTACAGATCTGCTTAGACTTCAGGATTTAAGTGGCAGGGGATTTCTTTTTGCTATGTTTTTCTACATCATCCACTACAGAGGGGCTTTGATCCATTTTAGAGGCTTCTAGGCTTCACTGAACCAAAACCATTATGATTCTAAAAAGGTGATAATATAATGAGCAAAGGAATGAAAATGCATATGAAAGCATGTTCAAATCAAGAGAAAGCTGGTAAAGCAGACCCGGAAAAGCCCAAATATTAAAAATGTATCAATGACAGGAATATTCTGGCTTGCTGTGGTCTATTTTCTAGTAATGCAGGCAGTCATATGATGTAGACTTGTTCACAAACACATGCTGCATTTTAAAACCAAAGAGGTTTCTTGTACCAGCATTTAAGTTTCTTGGTTTTAAAATAAATACTTATTAAGTCCATTTTGCCATATTTCTAGCAGGTTGTACAGGCATTTTGTGTACCTTGACAACCTCGAGCGGTTGAAAATCTGGTTAGACCTTGTCAGGTTCTTCTAAAGACAGTGCGGTTGCACAGCTCCAGCACTATGGTTCGTAGACCTACTCAATTCCATAAATCAGAGCTCATACAGGTACAGAAACTGCAGTCAGGTTTTCCTGAGAGGGAAAGTGAACAGGGGCATGGCCAGCAGTGAAGGCAGCTGGCATCTGGCTTAGTGCATCCTTGGTCTCCCTCTTCTGGCTCTCCTTGAAGGAGCGCGCTTCATCCGCGATGTGCTGCAGCTCACCATCACGGTTACTGCCAGGTGGTGAAGGGGATGTTTGCCAAGAGAACACGTCCACAGCAGCTTTCCAGTGCGTGGCTACAAGCACCAGCTTGGAGCACAGAGCAGTGGGCATTTTCATTCTAGCTCTCCCACTCGTCTCCCATTTTTTGTGCACCAGCTTGAAAGTTTGAGAAAAATCACCAGATATCTTTAATACACCCAGACGGGAAAAAAGAAGGGATGAAGGAGATTTGGAAATGTGAGTGGGTAAATATATACAGGTTGTGACCCTAGATGTTCTGATGTAGCCATTAATGCTCAGCTCTGGCTAACTTGCACGTTTGACACGCTTGGCAGCACTAAGGGCTTAGAAACTCTAAAACTCAGTTACTAAGTTACCAGTCATTAAAATATCCACAAAGGCTTTTCTGCACTTTTTTTATACTGTTACAAGTCATTCTGTCAGCAAAATCAGAGAGGAATTTGAGTTTCCTCTAAAGGGATTTTGAGGTGAAGGGCGCATTTTGGATTCTTCCTCTTTACTTTTGGCTTTCTGAGGCTTTCTTTTGCAAACAAGCCTCTAAATAGTTTTACTTTGAAAAACAAAAATAAAATGTGAAGGCTACAGCTGTTAACATCAGTTTTAAAAAAATGTGTTATCAGACTTCTGTGCCTCACAGTATTAAGCTTTTTTGCTCATTTTGAAGTTAAGCATGAAACTGTGAGAAACAGCATCACCTATTTGAATTGGCTTCCTTTTCCCAACACCTGGCTTACAGATATGTGAAATTTAGGAGAGAATTTGGCAATAGACCCCGAAAAAATTGATGTTAGTAGGAGTGTAAGCTTTGAGGCAAACAAAGATAGATGACGATGGAAATGGTTTTTATATATTTTGCAATTGCTCCCTATGAAAGACAGGGACTTGTTAGACTTGTTAGACTCTGGTTGGTACAACAGTCCTCCTCCTGTAAAACCAAATGCCTTTGGGACTTTTTACTTGAAATGAAACAAATATGTGCCTATATATATAAAAGCAATATCAGAAAAGCTGGACTTGTTTTTGCTGTGCTGCCTGTAACTGCTTTTGATTTTTCTTTATTGTGTGTGTCCTTACTGATAGCCTATGCATGAAAGAAAAATAAGATTTTTGAAGTTTGGAAAAGAGCCTGATCTAAGTATGTTGTGGTTTGAATTGCCTAACAAGTTTTTTGTCTTTGTACTAATATGTGCTTTGGGGACGAGATATGTGGCACACGTGGAAGAGTTCCTGCGTTTGAGAAGAACTACAGCCCAACGCAGTATCTGCTGAACCAGTTAGCTTTTTTTAAAATGTCATTATTAGGATTTTAGCATTAAAAATAAAAATAATCAGGTTAAATAAGGAAAGACTATTTTTAGCTTAACCCCGACAAGGTACGATCCACCAGTTCCTGTGTGCAGCTGGACATTGGTACCTAAAAACCAGTGCCACTTGCTCAAATCCCTACATCTCTCACCAAGACAGAGGGATTCCTCTTTGCTCCAGCCCAGATAAAATTTGGTTGCAAAATTAGAAATTAGAAAATTAAGGGAAAAAAAACACCAAAAACCAAACCCTGCAGCAAGATTAGAAAGGAGTCTCACTTTATTAGGAAAGGGGAAAGATGGCTTTAAGACAAGATTTCTTTAAGTTGTGGATTTAACAGCACAGAGTTGTAAATTGTGCCCTTTAGAGAAGCAGATTTCTGAGTAATTGTATCTGTAGGCAAAAGTGCCCCTGTCCAGCCAGCCAGCTGTGATGTGGCACGGGTCGTGTGCTGCTTCCTGTGATTCTCTCAGGTTTAATTAGAGCAACGTTGAGTGCGTGAACTAACCCTAGAGGGCTCTCACAACTCAGAAACAGGCTGTTCATAGAAAAGAAAGGAGAGGAGTATCAGAGGAGAGCCTTTTCATTCAACCTGTAAATGTTTTCCTTTGAGAAGGAAACACCTGCTACTATTGTGGGTGTATCTCTCTACTCATATATGTGTATTGGCAAGAGTTTTGGTGCTACATTTCTCAGTTTGAAATACAGTTAGCAAGTATCAGGGTTTTATTATGCTTTTTTCCCTTTGCTTTGTTTTGCTTTTCTATCCAGGGAGAGGATTTTGTGAAACAGTAAAAAGGACTTTTGCATACGTTTGGCAAATCTGTTGACAATTTCATAATAAAATATTAAATGTCAGCTGATGAGCTTCAATTGTTGGAGGCCTTTTGGGAGAGCTATAAAAATATCTATGAATTGGAAGATGCAAAAGTAATACATCTTCCCTTCATTCAGATGATCTTGATGCTAAAAAAGGCACATACAAATATAAGATCTGTGATTAAATACCATGAGGGCTGCAGACTTTCAGAAATAGCACAGGATGTGTATATTAGACACTAAATTCTCCAAAGCAGAGCAGATAAGTCAACCTTTTTAGGCTTTTTGACATACGAAAGTTGTACAACTCCAGCTCTAACGACAGAAGTTATGTTTGTATGGGCCATGTATTTAACAGGAAGATTTACAGCTGGCTTGTTTTTGAGCCAGCGTAACAGCTGCTGCTGTTACTTGGAGTACAGTATGTCCTCATTGCGAGTGGCTGTGTCAGCAGATGATGTCACGTCCCATGGTGAGGATCCCAGCATCTCTAGGAGCAGGTATGTCACTGGAGCAAGAAGTTTGCCAGGCACTGTGGGTTGGTCGAAGACCTTCCTCATTCGAGTAGGGGGCTTCATTCAAGGGACACAACGGCTGTGTTTTGCCAGCTTGCACCAAACCATTGCAAACCGCTTCATACTGACAGGGCTTTGTAGTGAATATGAAGCCTAAAAATGGTGTCAAGTTTAGTGGTTAAAAAGGTGGTTTACCAGGTAGCGGTAGTTGCGAAGGTCATGGCAAAGGAGAAGAAGACAGAATGGGACCAACAGTGAGGATGAGTGAGAGGTAAGGTTTGGTGCATCACCTCTGATAGTCCGATAAAATGTGGTGTGTCCCAGCCAGACACTTCTCAGATTTAATCTCCCTCAAAAACATACCATTAAATTACAAATATTATTTAATGCATCTACACCTTCGAATTTATGGGGCCAAGGATAGGTCCCATTAATCATATTTACCTAATCAATAGCATTCTATAGCACAGTTTAATGTGCTGGGTAATTTTTCCATATCTGCTGGCTATATCTGCAATTAAACCCTTGAACTAAAAGTGCTCTGATTAGGGAAATAGTTCTGTAGCATTAAGAACACTTTACATTAACGATTTTCAAGTGAGTATTTATACACTAGTGATTATAATCCTAATGAAGACATTATGTCCTGCTCCTCCAGAAGAAAAAGTCCTGGTCTCAACACTAAACTAGTTGCAAGCTTTTATTTTTCCTGACATTCTAATTATATATGGGAACAAAACCGAGCAGCACTCCTGGCATCTCACATGGAAATTCTGCTCCTTTTTTAAAAGAAAAGGATGGCAAGAAACTGTTTGCAGCCAAGCTGGAAAATCCCACATTATTATTCAGGATTTGTTGGTTTGTTTTAGAAAAAGCAGGAAAGTATTAATGATGGGCATATTACCTTGATTCAACCATATTGGCTGATCAGAAAACATGTTAATAACATGGTTAAAGCATTGAAGATAACTTTGCTTGGGTACCAGTGTACTAAACCCAAACAAACTATAAAATAAAAATAAAGCAATCAAATAAATCTACCAGATCAAAAGATTTTTTTTTCAGACACATGACAAATTCCTCAGGAATAAGAGCTGCCTTATATTTTAGGGCCTGATGTAAAATACTCATAGCCCCTTTGCCTTTTGAAATGTTCACCCTCAGTTACTATTCACAGGCATCAGAAATTGTGTAGTGCTAGTAATGGCAAAGAAGAAAACTTCTCCCCTCTGTGGCAATTTTCTCCCATTAGAGAAAACAGTATCCCACAGAAAGCAGTAGGAGAAAGTAGCTATTACGGTCTCAAAGTTAGCTGAACCAAAGCAGAATGATGCTGTTGCTGCTGGAGGTTAGTGAGTCGAATCTTACTGTGATATCCACTGGAGTATACTGCAACATTAAACCCGAGTTCCTATGAAAGAGATCATTCCTATAAAACATAAGGATTTCATCTGAAATAAAAGCTGGGATAGGAAAGAACGTGCAATCGTAGTTTGTTCTCCTGAAAAGGAGAAAGAAAATTTGCTAGTAAGGGATATTATTTCATAGCTTAGGAAGGACTGATTGGTAAAATGAGCTGATTCATACACACTCTTATTCTTTTCCTACCCTTAAGAAAGCAAAATAGAATAGCCCAAGGCTGCTGGAAAACACCAGGATGGGAAACCAGCCCAAATTAATTATAGTTCTTATTTTAGATGACCATTAATTTTTTCAAAGTACTTTCTGCATTCCTGTGTACTGACTGTATCCATCTCACTGTGCTAATATCTCCCTACCTATGCTGATTTAACAAAGTCCTCACACAGGACAATTATTGGACACTGGTGGTACAACAGAATATAAATTAAGAATTAGCAAGCTTCTCCTTCTCTCTCTAAAACCAGTTGATGTGTTTTGGAGCTCTATTCCAGTATTAGATTGGGGGGGTGGTGTGTGTTTGTACTCATTGTTAGAGATTTTAGGTATTGTGAAATATCAGCCACAGCTGTGATAAATGAGTTCCTAGAACTGAAGTCAATTTTCTGCTTTCCTGTGACATTTTCTCACTACACATCCTTTAGTTTCATGCAATTGCTCCAAGGTGAGGCAGAGTATGGCTGACATCCTTTGTAAAACTGGATATTTTCACCTGGAAAATGTGATAATCCACATTGCAAATAAGGAAAGTAACCTCAGGTAAGACTGAAAAATAAAAGAGGCAAGGGAAGTTTTTAATTATAAACCTTTTTATTTAATGAAAGAAGTTTCTTTTTAAAAATGCAGAATGGAAAAGATTCTTTATCCTGGGCTGCATCCCCAGCAGCGAGGGCAGCAGGGCGAGGGAGGGGGTGCTGCCCCTCTGCCCCGCTCTGTGAGACCCCCCTGCAGCGCCGCCTCCAGCTCGGGGCTCCTCAGCACGGGAAGGACACGGGGCTGTTGGAGCGGGGCCAGAGGGGGCACAGAAATGCTCCGAGGGCTGGAGCCCCTCTGCTGCGAGGCCGGGCTGGGAGAGCTGGGGTGGTTCAGCCTGGGGAAGGGAAGGGTGTGGGGAGACCTTATTGGGGCCTTCCAGTGCTTAAAGGGGGACTCTAGGAAGGATGGGGGTGACCTCTTTAGCAAGGCCTGTTGTGACAGGACAAGGGGTGATGGTTTGAAACTAAAGGAGGGGAGATTTAGACTGGATCTAAGGAAGAAATGTTTTACACTGAGGGTGGTGAAACCCTGGCCCAGGTTGCCCCGAGAGGTGGTCGATGCCCCATCCCTAGAGACAATTGAGGTCAGGTTGGACGGGGCTCTGAGCGACCTGATCTGGTTGGGGGTGTCCCTGCTCACTGCAGGGGGGTTGGACTAGAGACTTTTAAAGGTCCTAAAGCATTCTATGATTCTATGATTCTGCGTGCATCTGCTTTAGCTCCATCAAAGCTGGTGGTTTTCTTCACCCATGAGGTTCACAGGCTGCATCATACCTGGATGATTGTTTCTGGACTGCAGACCAAGCTGACATTGAAAAGCAGCTAAGATCACAGGTCTCCAGGCTCAGTCTCCTGGAAAGCCAAGCAGATTATTTCTAGTCTTAAGGGAAAAGCAGAAAGGAGAGAAATGGTCACTTGTGCTTAGTACACTGAACTGATGTGCAGGAGACTTGGTTTTCCCACCTTTATTTACACTGAGTGGCTGCTGAACACTGTTTAATTTGGGTGCCCAAAGTATTATCATACAAAAAACCTCAAGATGTCCCATAAAATGAGTTGCACATGATGGGAGGCAGAGAAAGTCTGGCAAACTGCTGTAAAGCATAAAACATTATGATTAGTCCTTTATACCATTCCTCAGCTGAGGCAAAATAATACATTGAGATCCTTCTGGTCACCTCCATCAATCCTTGTGTGTGACAGTTTCCCAGTAATAAATGGAAACAAAATTCAAATGCACTTCGTAAACAGGTCAGGGAAAGACTGACTGTTTTCCACACCAAAATTCACACAAAGCCTTGGTCGTTTTAACTGAAACCTCACTGCACTTCTGTAATGCAACGTTTGATAAGAAAACTCCTTAGCAAAGGCCTCAGATCAATATCTTCTCCAATGATCTGCCACTGTCTTTGCCATTCCTCCTTTGAAGCAATTCCCTTTCCTTTATGTACACATCTGTATTTTATGCTCACTTTTTATTTCATTGCGTACGGCACGATGGATAATAGTGGGAAAGAACCAGCGAACACATGCCGTAAGATGAAGCAGTTATAAAACAATAGTTCAGGCAGCCTTGGAGTGGAAATAGAAAATACATATTAAATCAATCAGAAGTGACTTTGGTCAACAAGAATGAAAAACAAGTTAATGGGACTGCGTCTGGGGTGCCTGTCAATCTCCGGTTCGGTGTAATGTTTTTTCATGGCACTTGTTCTAACACACTGTTAGAGCACAGTCAGAGGCAGCACAAAGAGCTCGCATGAATTGCAGCAGCCTTCGTGTCTGCAGTGTGAGTCACACTGATCAACACCACCTGAATATTTGGCCCAATGATTGTGTTTTCTGGGGACAAGAAATTGGATTTCAAAGCACTCAGTGGAAATTAATTTTAAAGGGTGTTATTTTGGTCCCTTGCAACGCAAAACTATGCAGGTTCCTTTCCTTTCTCTCTCTTTTAACACAGCAACAACAATCCCTGCCTTTGGGGACCCATTTTAATTAACAACGTTCTATGGTTGCACATCAAAGAGCTGGGGATAGAAAATGAGTCAAAACCTGAGCTTTTAGGCCCTAGGAGTTTCTCCATCCCACGAAAATTACAGGAAATTGAAGTTGTTTATTCGTTTTCTTTTGCCCATAAAATATTCCAGGAGAATTCAGCTCAACCCAGTTTTTTGTTTCAGCAGATCATTAACAACTATTTTAAAAATGCATAAGAAAGTGGTCAAGTACAAACAACTTTTTCTTGGCTGTCTTCTGCCATTTTCCAGCTAGCCACAATTTAGGAACATCCAGGAATATCTGTGTTTCTAAAGCTGCTAAGAGTAAGAGTAAGGGGGCAAAAGGATGCAGTTTAGTGTTTCTTTGTAGCACATGAGCCAAGATCTGGCTGCCACAACCCTCTCTGGAAATTTCATATTAATTGCAGTAATTTTGTTTCCACTTCTGCAACTCCAAAGCTTTTATTATTGGGAACAAGATGGTTTATTTTTCTTCAGAACATAATGATTTCCTGATTCTTCCTTGTCCATTTCCCAGGTTTAGACCCTGTAGGCATCCACCACAGCCACCTGCTTCTCCAGAAAGGACTCTCCGAGGAGCTCAGTATATTTCGAAGGTCACAGAGGTGCCCACTGCTTTTCCTCCAACAACCTGAGACAGGCCATGGCCAATAATTTCCTTCCATGCATTCACTAGTGAATGTAATTTTCAGTAACTTCCCTGGGGATATTTGAGGAAATTTGAAAACTAGATTTACTTTTTAATGTTACCCTTACAGCCCCCTTCAAGCAACATAATATCTTGAAAGCCTTTCTATATATTCTCTGATAGAGGACTTCTTATGCTGTCACTGATTTTTTACAAGCTAGCCCTTTAAAATCCAGAGTTTGATGTTAATAACATACCAAACACACTCCATCCATACTAGTGAAAGTCTCGATTCATTCCTGGGCAGAAGGAATTTTACATGGTTATGAAAAAGAGAATAAGGAAAATTCCTTCTGGCCCCAAATTCTATGAATATCTATATTTTCCGTGATCATTTCTTTTTAACTTACAAACATTATTACAAGGTTGTCAAAAGAAACAGATCACTGCACTTTATAAATAGCTTAAAGCATGCAGCAAACATGGCACTGTTATCGAGGCATAGAGAGAAGTTATATTCATCAAAGCAATACTTTTAGGATATTTTTAAGCGGTCACACTTCTAATTTGCACTCTGCAGGCATGAATTCTGTGAAACTAAGAGGAATTAGAGTCTTGCTTTCTTTTTCACACTGTACAAGCCATTGAAGTTCCTTCAGCTAAAATTGAGTAATAAAGTCACTGCTGAGCAGACTGCCAGGGTCTTTCTCATGTTATTTCAAGAAATCAAGAGCTCATTGCATCATATGAATTTTCCAGAAATCACACAGTTAAACACCTTTTCTTGCACAGCACAAATATTTAGATTTGTGCCATTCATAGCCTGAAAGGTCAGGACATCAGCTCTTCAGGGACGATCAATGTATCAAACCCACCAACAAATCAATTGCTCACATGAGTTTAGAGTGTCCAGAGAAACCTTTGTGCAATGCTGGTCCCAGTGTGCTGAAAAATCCGATGGATAATCTTTGACTAGAAAAGCTCTCAGATAGCACATTGCTGCATCTCAAGGCAAAGACATTTTTTCCTCCAAAGAATGAGTAATTGCAGTCTTTCTAATTCCATTTCAGAGCAGACAAACACAATCTCTTGTTAGGATATGCCTACAGCCAAAGGTAGTCAACTTCAGCAAGGGGGATAAGGTGTGCTAAGCTCTTTTCTTTTGGCCATGAGCCTTTTCAATAACTTTGGGATGATTTTTCCATATTCTGAGAACGGGGCAACCTCAACCTTTTATTGTTTTGTGTTGTCTCTACACAGGACATCTGGTCTGAAGCATTCACCTGAACAACTGATTTGCCAAAACTTATCTACCTGTGTTTGTACAGACAGCGATAGGTATGTGTGTTGTATACACAAGCACACACTCACACTTCCAAAAATTCCTAAAGTAGCTGTAGGTGGGGCGGAGATTGCAGAATTGCTTTGGATTTAAATGTTTTCAAGGATTGAATCACAAACATACCAAAGCAGACCTTCTTCTTCTTCTGTGTTCAAAAGAACAAGGCCATTCATTATGCTAATTGCTTGATACAGTTTGTGCTGCCAGGTAGATTACAAACATGCAACCAATCAGTCCTATGTTCTTCTGTTACCTGAATAGAGTCATCCAAAACCTGAAGACCCACTATAGGAGACATCCTATAGTTAATCTGCACATCAGGAGAGTGCCTGCATGACTAATGCTGATTGAGAAGGTTTTTAACAAGAACAAAAGATTCTCATTCCAAGCTTAAAATCTTCTTTTTTTAGCTCAGCTTCCTTTCAAACCTCTCTGTGAATGACAGTTAGATTCTTTTACCATCAACAGTTTTCACAGCATCCATCATAACAGCGAGGAAAGACGGTGACATCCAAACCACCCTATCCCGGTTTCACCTTTAACGGGTTTGCAGAGTTTTTGCCAAACTAGTTGATGCTCTTTCTGTATTCTGCATGAAGCTACATGTTTTTATCCCAAATATATATAAAAAAGATTTCTTTCATGGATGTTTCCATATCTCTACTTCGTTTCCAAAAAAGTAATTATCTCTTTCTGTTCCCCCCCACCCATACATTTGCGAGCATAGGATAAACTTGAAATTCATTCCAAGATTTTATAAAGTTGTTTTCCCAGTATGACCCCACCTTTTACCCTCACTGGATGGTAATCAGTCCTCCACCAAAATGCAGACAACACCACTGGCCTGTCTCAAGATCAAGCCAATTACTGACCTTCGCAGCTTGACCATATTCAGTAACACTCTGACATTTGCTAAACATTGCTCTCCACAAAGCCAAAGCAGATTAGAAGGGTGAGAGCTGTAATCTCAGTTTAGTTTGATCAGGTAAATTGCTTCAGGTTGTTGGGGTTTTTGTTTTTTTTTTTTTATCAAGAATCCTGGTGTTTAGGTATTTTAAGCTGCCAATAATTTGAAAGTCATTGGGAATGCATGCAATCTCTTGAAAATATTAACTAGGATGAGACAGTTTCTGGCCTGTTACTATGATGTCCCACAGTGACACATTGTCTGAGAAAAAGGCATGGTTCTTTACATGGAAACTGCTACTCTCCTTCCAAGTAGTGTAGAAGCCTGAATCCCATATTTCACTCTGTCTCCCTATTTTCCAGTATTTTACTATTCTGGGCTTCAGTTTAAAAGAGAATGGATGATAAATCACAGCTGGTCCATTCTTTATGGCCTAGGATCATGTGTATATATATTAGGACCATATATTTTCCCTTATAGAGAATGCTAGGTAAATAAATCTATTTCTACGCCATGATCACATGACCACAAGCCATGGGGTCCCTACCAGTTCAAAAACTGAAATAGACACACGTTCTGCAGAAGTGGTTATTCCTCTCTTTCCCCATCAGAAGTCAGGATTTCCCATTTTCCTCAACATTTGGTTTGAATTGTATGCAGTTTGAAAGAACAACTGAAATCCTACACACTCCAGTGAAAATCAAATGTAATATATGAT
Source organism: Phalacrocorax carbo (assembly GCF_963921805.1). Taxonomy (NCBI): domain Eukaryota; kingdom Metazoa; phylum Chordata; class Aves; order Suliformes; family Phalacrocoracidae; genus Phalacrocorax; species Phalacrocorax carbo. The sequence continues at coordinate 4,121,961 of NC_087516.1, read as the reverse complement.
AACATTGTTTGTATGTTAATATTTTTGTAACTTTCTCATTTGTAATCCATAGATGACCAAATTTGTCATCAACTAATCCTTTGTATAAGCTTAATGCCTTGCATGAACGAAACAGGATGTGAGTCAATGCAGAATGTGATTCCTTGAATGTTGTTCATTATAATTATCATGCCCTTAGCAGCTTTGCCAAATCTCACAAAAAATATTGATGTTCCATTTTAGAATCCCAGCAACTTCGGGCTATTTATTAAATGAGATTCTGAGGGGAAAGGAAAGAAAAAGAAAGGAAAGTTTTCTAGCTCAGGTGTTGGTATAAAAAGATTGAGTGCTTCCTGAAGATCCTGCTGTGTCCTAAAGGATGAAAAGGACTTGCATTCTTGAAGATGCATCCTTGTATCATTGTGACAACAAGAAATTTAGTATTCTGTATTCTTGTAGGGATTTTTCTGAAAATGTAACAAAAAGCCAAGAAAAATCTGTAGAATCTAGTATTTTCTGCAGAGAGACTTTTCTAATTAATATGTTAGTGTTAGCCCAGCTGCAGTTGTTATGTCATTTTCCAATGTCAAGTAATATGTATTTCAGGATTTGGTTAACCCTCTTCAATATATTACTCATCTTTCACTGACTCCACCATTTCCACATCTGGATCTAAAATTCTTGTATGCTTCCTCTTTAAATCTTTATGTGGGGAAGTGGTTTAGTTTTGCTTTACACAGTATAAAAAAAAAAAGCCCTCTTTAAAAATATTCTAGCCTCATTCAATCGCAATGGACGTGCTGACCAGCAAATGTCTGAACACTCCCATTTGATTGTTATTATCTTCCTTATGGGCAAGTGGGCTTGGTTGCAGCAAAGTACCTATTTGGTTTAATGAACAGGTCAGGAGTGCTGAAAAGTGTGTACAGAAAAAGCACAATGTTTTCCCATTAATCAGGAAGTTGTGAGGTTAAGTAAGACGCAATGTGCTTTCAGAGCCCCAGTCAGCAACCAAGCCCCACGCAGCCGCTCGCTCACTCCCCCGCAATGGGATGGGGGAGAGAATCAGAAGAGTAAGAGAGGAAATTCCTGGGTTGAGACAAAGGCAGTTTAACAGTTAAAGCAAAAGCCGTGAACACAAGGAAAGCAAACCAAGGAATCCATTCCTTCCTTCCCAGGCAGGAGCTCAGCCATCCCCAGGACAGCCGGGCTCCATCACGCCTAATGGTGACTTGGGAAGGGAAACGCCATCACCCCTAACGTCCCCCCTTCCTCCTCCTTCCCACAGCTTTATATACTCAGCATGACGTCATATGGTATGGAATATCCCTTTGGCCAGTTGGGGTCAAAGCCCTGGAAGTCCTTGACTAGTGTAAGCACTGCTTAGCTACAGCTAAAACGTCTCCATATTATCACCATTGCTCAGCACAAATCCAAAACACAGTCCCACACGAGCTACTACAAAGAAAATTATCCCAGCTAAAACCAGGATGCAGAGTTTGTCCAGCTGTTCAGTTTTCACCTCAGCCTTCTGTTGTTAGAACTCAAACTAAATACCTATGAGAAAAAACCAAATTGGTGGCTAAATGAGTATAAAATAGTATTATTGTAACTCATGCCCTTTCTCACTCTTGCACTTTCCTACCTACCATATACTGCAGTCTCATTCTTCTTTTAAGTTCTAAGTCTTATTCTCACCTTATGATTTTAAGTAACATCTCTCTCGCTTGCAGAACAGCACAACCTCTTTGGGATGCAGCCACATTTGCTGTGGTTTTTGTTGGAAGGTAAGACAGGATAAATGCAAGTGAGAAAGAAGGTATATGTTTAACTTCAAGGATGACAATGAAAAGCAGTAGTGAATTCCCCATATGAAGAGCGGAAGGTGAACTTCAGCAGGAAGGCATGCATGAAAGTATGGGTGAGATTATCCAGGTAATGCTACACCCGAGGTTAAGCAGGATGATTAATTTGTTCCCTTCTGCTTCCCCTCTGACTTGCATCTATGTATTTTGCAAGACTTACGCAATGGCGGTAATCACCATCTACATAATCTTTATCATGTGTTCAGTGCTCTGAACATTTTTACAGCAGCAGATGGCTTTGTTTCACGGCTTGTCTGTAGAGTTCACATGCAAATGTGTCACTTCTAGTGTTGTCTGTGTCATATAAGGTCACTGGAATTACATAACTAACTGGTTTGTTACACATTCTACTAATCATTCATCATCTTGTGGAAGGCTGTAGGTTCTTTGCGTGACGGCTCCTAAGTCATGTTGAAATCAGGCTTTGGGATGAGAACAGTTAGCATAAACTACTGGAAGGACTTGCTCAGAACTTATCTGAAATTTCCAGGGGTGGCATGAAAGAAAACAGTCTAGACCTTCAATTCTGCTACACCAGCAATACTGTATGCTTTATCAGGGGCATTGTTTGACCTTTCCTTTTGGCAGCACTATAAAGTGGTCTCAGAGCTCTGCATCTGAAAAGATACTGCATTTTATTCCATGTGCATAGCAGTGAAGTCCACTTGTCTGAGGGCTGGTACTATTAACTAAGCGAAAGAAAATTTATTTTAGATGTTTAGCTCATTGATTTACACCAGTGAAATGAAGGATAAAATTAACTTCTTTATACATTTGTTAGAAAAAAATTAAATCATTCTTTTTCCTTTTATTAAACTAACCCCCTACTCCAGTTGAATTAAGTGGATTGCCTTCATGTGCTCCTTTACCCCCACACTTTCATGCTTGTATACCAAAGAAAGCTGTTTCCAGATGGAAAAAAAAATTGAGGGCAATATCACAGTTATTTCCCAATAACAGTTCTCTTTTATAAACATGAGGATATTAAATATATATTTGCCTGTAAGGTCATATGAGATCAGATTTTCTACTACAATTGAAACTTGGCTGGGAGACATTCAAGCAAAACCGAAACACTTACCAAAAATGCAGAAAAAAAGCAGAAAGACATTCCTTTTCCTGAGTTCAGAAATTGTTTGGCTGGAACTACCTGCCTTAGATTTAGCAAATGCACTAGATTATCTCCCAGGGTGTATTTTTGCTGGCTTTCAAAGCTTATGTGGTTTTATTGAAGTAGTGCTGTGATATGGCTTGAGGAAGCAGACCTGCTGAAGACGACATGAGCATTTTGTTAAGATGGCATACACAGAATGTGAAATATCGGTGGTCAGAATACGGTCTTTAGACAGATGCATTTGATGTCTATATCCATTATAATTATCATCAAGAAACAATGCTTTTCACTCAAGCTTGATCCCCATGGAGTTACTTTTGAGATCCAGATTGTCCTCCTCATGCTATATTATATATTACTAATGTGATGGACACTATGGCACAGATTCATCATATCTAACTTAAGGCAAATATGCCTAAATATATAGCCAAATATAGCCAAATAGTTGCTGAGGTGCTCTGGGTTGCTCCCACAGTCAATGGAGGGAGGTAGTACCAGAACTGCCACATCTTTCTTAGCCTGAATTGCCCTGTGCCTGTCCACCTGTGGACAGGAACCCTGTGACAACTAATCTAATTGTTTCCGGTAACTGCTTAATATTAAACAGCCTTCTACCCTAGGTTTTGAGGTGGTGGGGTTTTGTTTGTGTTTTTTTTCTTAAACCGCTTATGCTGCTTTCAATGACATTTTTGTGTGTACATTTGGCCCTCTGCTACTTCCCTCCTCTGGGTAAATGTTAATAGTTTTTTGATAACTTTTCTGAGATCAACGCCTAATTCTAATCAAGGTCTGTAAGAGCTTGGAGGCAAAAGACAAACACAGAGAAAGTACTGAGAATTTCTCTCCATGTCTTGGAAAAGTCTTTGCTTTCTGTCTGCTAAGCTAATTGCAGCTCCTGCCAATTTGTACGCTATGAGAAAAAGAATATTAAAAATTAGAAAATAAATTTTGTGGCAAATTGTGTCATCGCAAACCCAGTAGTTTCATGCTTCAAATTTAAACTTCACGTCCACAAAATATGTTCCTTAAATTACAGTATTTAGCTATTCACATCAAGACACATTACTCCTCCACCTTCAAAAGGTATGAAAATACTGGTGACACTATATAAATGAAATATGCCTTTTGAGCTTTGCTTATGGTGTGAGAGATGCATGCTTTGTTAGGGTGCTAACTGTTTCCTTGCTGTTAAGGTTTGCAGCTGATGGAATTAGATATGAGTTGTCCCCAGGCAACCTCCAAGGACTAGTGCAAAAGGTCTTTGATGTGGATGTAAGATCAGAGTATGTTTTTACCTGGACTCTTCAACCTATTATTCAAGCGAGCAGCTGTCCTCAAACAGGGTCGCACAACCCAGGCTGCTAGCTCCTACAGTGCTTCAACAAGCAATTTTGTTAGCATTGAATAATTCATGTAGTGCAATTTAAAAACATAAGCCTTTTTAAAAACATGTATACATCCTATACAGCACAGCCTATCTAAAGTTTTTTCATCAAATAACATCCGCTATATTACATGTTGTATTTCATGGACTAGACATGCCACCAATCTGGTTTAACATCAGAAAACTCTTATTCAAAATCAGATTAAAAAAGCATCAGGTTGGTCACCCAGACAGATCTTCCTATGTAGCAGATGAATACATATTAAGATTTAATGGCTGGAAACAATCTAGGAAAATTCAGACCTATAAATAAGTCTGAATATTTCTTATAGTTATTTCAGTTAACAACGGGAACACCTTAGTAAGGACTGTATGAAATTAACTGTAACTTGAAGTCTTGAACTGAAGTTTATGGCTCCAAGTAAATCACATGATGTGGGCTTCTTGAAGGAAGACATAGAATAAAGTACTATAGTTTGTGTTATTTAAATATCAGATCAGATGATCTAATTTTATAATCTGAGAAACATGCCATCAAAAAATAATATATAAATAAGTTGGTCTAATAAATCAATGCTGAAAACTTGCAAAAATGACCTATCTCTTCCTCTTTAGCCTGAGAGAAAAACAAAACCCAGACTGTGTAGAACATATATTCAGGGCATCACAGAGCGTAAAATTGAACGCATATCTCCATGTCTTTAATGCCTGTGCTTTTCCACAAAATCCTGATACTCAACTGTGTCAGAAATCTGTTAAAATTAATGGGAACTGCCATTCATCTCATCTAATACCACCACCCAGAAGAGACCCACCCACTCGTCTGAAACTGGAAAAAACCTAAAAAACCCCAAGTGATTCTGAGCCTGCTAAAATTTCTCCTAGTTAGTTCTAAAATAGCAGACCAGATTGCAAGGACAGGACTATACACTCTCCTGAAGTCGCTGCAAATACCTGTAACATAGCAGCTCCTGAAACCAAGAGCACCAATTAACTTCTATTGCTATTTATTAACTTCCTCTGTCATCAGTCATCCATGATTTGAAGGTTTGTGGCCCTGTAAACCTCTGCTCACCTTTGCTGATCACGCTTTCACGAGTTCAGTCAGAAAGTAACTATGGCAATCCTTTTTATTCTATTTTTCATCCTACCCTGCCACAATGCAAAGATCTTCCTACTATATAATTTTCCTGACCATAGACAGACCACAGAACATTAGCTTCATTTTATGACCATTTAAAAAAGAAATTATCAATTATCCTATTGATTGGTATTTCTTCCCCTGGTTGCCATCGGAGGACTATATTCCAGTGTCATTGTCCCTTAGTAGAGTTGAGTGGGACTATTCCCCTGCAAAGTATTCTCATAAGGTCATGAAACTGTTATAACAATTATTTTGCAAATGTTAAAATGTACCTTTGTATCAAATATACTATGTTAGGTTTCCTGAAAGAAGGGAAATGGGGGATGGGAGCGGGAAGAAAATGAGGAGTAATACACAGTTGATCTCATCTCAGAAAGTGATTCAGTCTCAAACCCAGTGAATAACACTTCATTTTCGTGCCGGGTAGCTGCAAACAAGGGCACTGTGTAAAGAGCTCTTCTAAAGTAATAAAGGTACATTAGTAAAAAACATGTTTAATTGATCCTTTGAAACATTATTAACCATCAACAGCACTTGGAAAGGTTGAGAGGAAAAGAGCTTTTAGTAGAAATCTGAAAGGCACTGTTTGAACAGAATATATGTGAGCCATGCCTGGGGTCTCTGATATGCCTCATAAAGTACACTCAGTAACCGCTGGGAAGAAAAGTCGCGCACGCTCTGAAGCTGTGCTTTCTTATTTCCAATACAGTTCTTCCACTTTTGTTATACTAAATGCAGACCTTTTGCACTGCTAGAATAAAACCCCGGCATTCTTGTAGGTTATGTTTATAGCGTACACAAGAGACAGGCTGTGAGCGCATTGCTTTTGAAGGAGCAGCAGATCTAAAGAAAATGGTGTTACAAGACGTAGCTTTCACTCTTTCTGCCAGTCAAGACAAAGTGAGTATCATGGAGGCTTGAGGACATTTTCCCTGGGGATTTCAGGAGCTGGCTTGAGGGATGAAACCCCTCCAGGTATATCTTGGGTAACGTACCACCAGCATGGGTGAAGAGGCAGGACAGAAATGAGCAGCAGCAGTAGGAGAAACCCATATTATCAGAGTAACTGCCAACAGCAGAGGTTTTAGCTCAGATTGCCAGAATTTAAGCTCAGAAAGACACATCTGGGAGAGCAAGTTGGAGATGCTTCCTGCCTCACATAACGAAAAGAAACATTTGGCTTTTCTCATATTAGCTAAATCCTCAGTCTTCCTGATGCCCACAGCTTATGCTGTGTAACTCTCAGCAGTGTGTGTCTTGGACATGTCATGTTCTCTTCAGTTGGAACCAGCCTGCATTATTCCTTTCTCCTTGAGAGATCATCTTTTCTGCTCAAGTTGCACCAGAAGGTAGCTTTACCCTGATGTAAGTGGAGCTTTACACCGCTCCACACCTTGATATATCAATAAAGACAATATGTGCTATGAAGGTATCTCACCCAGGTATCAGAACTGTAGAAGCCTTCATATTCAAGGCCTCCAGCCTTTGACGTGTCCCAGAGGGCTTGCTTTCTTCCAGTAAATTGCTTAGATTATCACAGGAGGAGAGGTGGAATAAAAATTAAAGTGAAGTGACTGCTTGTTTATTAATACCCGACTTGCAGAATTAATATGCTGTAAGGCTTGTTTGATTAGGGTTAACACTTCGTGGAAAAGAGTATTTTAATGAAATGAGAGCATTTGCTTCCCCGATACTTTGGAGACACACAGTTAACAAATATAAAATACAGGCAGGAGTAGATGGGATATTCTGACCATTTTCCTGGGTTTTTTTGGCTGAGCACTGCCTGGTCTGTTGAAGATGTAACAGTGCTACCAAAGTTGATGACAGAAATAGAAACAGTGAAGAACAAACTGTATTTGCACTTAGCGCTCATTTGCTTGGCAAACCCACATGGTCATGTTCTGAGGATTTAATATCACAGCTTTGGCTTTGGCATAGTAATTTTTTTAAGTAAATGTCAGACAGAGGTGTGCAGGGGAGAAAAAAAAAGCCATATTCAAAGTGAGATTAAAAAGCATTTAGCAGCTGTCTCCCAAATCATCCCTGTCATCCCTGCACTTATATTTATTTTTATACATATATTTTTACAGCTCATTATGGAGCCATTCCAAAAGCCACGCTGACACTGTGCAGCTGCAAAACCCCTAGGGCATTCCAAAGACCAGATCTCCTGTGTGGCCACCACCTTATTCAGCTCATGAGGCTTTTTTGGTAAGCCCACAACACTGCCATTCTAGCTGGAGCATTGCATTGTCTGTTTCTCATACCACCCACCTGCATGCCTCTTGGGCTCTCTGGTTGCCCCCACACCAACAATTATTTCTGGAGAATTGCCCTCTGCATCCTCATGCTCTTGTGTCGTGCCCCATATCTGTCATGTAGGACATGTCTCAACGTGCTCTGGAGCAAAGCAATGCTAGGCTAGCAAAGCTGTTGCTTTACAGAAAGTATGTTCCCTGTGCTAGAAATACTGATCCCTTCTTTAGACTCACCTGAGCCCCTGCTTCAGTGATCTTCAGCCTACCATAGCCTGACCAAAGGCTAGGTGTACTGATGGTCAAGGAGACACAAACTGATTGCAGCATGACAAGCCTGAAGCTTTTATGCTAAAGGGGAAAAAAGCAAACCTTGTACAAGACTATCAGAGGACATGTTCTGCACACTTTAGAGCCCTTTAACCATTCCTAGAATAGTGCAGAAAGGCTTGGAACTGCTGCACTGAGTTTCAGACCTTCTGAGTCTCAGACTGAGTTCAGTTTTCAGAGTAAATTTTCCAAAACCAGCCACTTATTTGGAGGATCCTACCATATTTTTGCCACTTTTCCCACTGCATGGAAAAGGGGCAACATAAGCCCCATTTTCAAAAAGGAAAAAAAGGAAGACCCGGGGAACTACAGGCCAGTCGGTCTCAGCCCTCTGCCTGGCAAGATCATGGTGCAGGTCCTCTTGGAAACTATGCTAGGGCACATGGAAAACAAGGAGGTGATTGGTGATAGCCATCATGGCTTCATTAAGGGCAAATCATGCCTGACAAATCTAGTGGCTTTCTACTATAGGGTTACAGCACTGGTTGATGATGGAAGAGCAACTGACATCCTTGCAGGCTGGCCAATTTGGTGAGGTGGGCTTTGAACTGAAGGACTGGGGGGAGTGGGGTCCAAAGTGGCAATGCCAATGCTATCACAGCCAACAGAAGAATAAGCCAGGCCAACCAGAGCAGTGACAAAAGTACCTTAGCTGCCTCATGAGGTGACAGTTAGAAGACCAACTACCTCAAGGTGGGCATGGCTGTAGTGGGTCTTAGTGCACCCCTCAGGGAAACCTGCATACTCAATTATTTCTCTGAAACAGTTGTACATCAACGATCTGATTGCAGTTAAAGAGACTTGGTGGGATAACTCGCATGACTGGAATGCTGTCATGGATGGTTACGTACTTTTTAGGAAAGACAGGCCAGCAAGGCAAGGTGGGGGAGTTGCTCTTCATGTGAGGGAGCAACTGAAATGTAACAAGCTCTGCCTAGGGGCAGAGGAAGAAAGGGTAAAAGGAAGGAAGGGGTAAAAATTAAGGGACAGGCAAATATGGGTGACACTGTTGTGGGCATCTGCCACAGGCCATCTGATCAGGAAGAGGAAGTCGATGAGGCCTTCTACAGGCAGCTGGAAGTAGCCTCATAAATGCTGGAGAGGGACTTTTTACATGGGCATGTAGTGATAGAACAAGGGCTTTAAGCTTGAAGGGGATATATTTAGATTAGATATAAGGAAGAAATTCTTCACTCTGAGGGCGGTGAGGCACTGGAACAGGTTGCCCAGAAAAGCTGTGGATGCTCCATCTCTGGGAGTGTTCAAGGTCAGGTTGAATGGGGCTTTGAGAAACCTGGTCTAGTGGAAGGTGTCCCTGACCATGGTAGGGGGTTTGGAACTAGGTAATCTTTAAGGTCCCCTCCAACTCCGACTATTCTATGATTCTATGATTCTAGGATATTTGAACACCGAGTCCAGCTGGTTAGCTTGAGCTGTGTTAGTAGGTATCTTCCACTCTACGTCAGAGGCACCCGATTAGATTTTAGCTGCAGACAGAGTCAGAATACAGTGTGACAGGTTTGTGAAGCTGCTCAGATCTCACCTAAAATAAGGATTACAAGCCCAGATTCAGATGTCAGGGCAGGGGGTAGAGAAAGCATTTCCCTGAATGTTACATTCAGCAAATGTGTAGTTCCAGGGGAATTGATATTCACTGAACAACACCGGAATTTAAAATTAGTACTCACCAAAAGCCTTCTCTGGAGTATTCTTTGTTATGAAAATGAATTGATTATAGTCTCACGTTTTATTCTGAAAGTGTATAAATGCTTAAATTTTAATGCAATTGAAATGGAACAATTTGACTATGCAGGAAATAAACATTTCAATGTTTTGTTTTACACTGACTCATTTCAGAATGCTATTATATATAAGGTTATTTTATATTCCGACTGTTTTATCCAGAGTTCCACGTGTATTTTTATATAAATATATATATGCACATATCTTATATGTATTACAAATATATATGTAATCATTTTGGTTTCTGGTAACATGTTAAAAAAACCAATGTCTTTTCTTCCCACCCAGAACAACAATGAGCAAAAGCAAATTTAAAATATGGAATGAAATTGGATAGAACCAGATACTTCTCATTTAGATAAAACACATTCTTCTGCACAGCAGCATGATCCAGTTTGAAGATAAAAGTGTTGTCTTCTTGACAAAGGAATACACATGCCTTGACTATTAGCTACTCCTGTGCAGCAAAGTGGCAAATACAATATCCTGGATGGCCAGAGACAGACAACATTGTGCTTGGAATATGCATTTGCTAGAAGGTTTGGATTTGATTTAAGTACTCTGAACTTCAAAATCCAGCATTAGACATAATGCTACTGGCACAATCCACAATTGAGCAATGTTCCTGGATAACGCTGCAGTTACTTTGCTATTATTTTGAAGTGCTTTTACTTCCATAACTCCATTTTGCTAAGAGTTTACAGAACTATGGTAAAATATTTGCTTTGCCGTCCCTGGGGAGGTGCTTTGCTGAAGGATCCAAAGCTGACTCATCTTCTACAGCAGGTATTTTGTTTCTTCTTGCTCTTTTCAGATCTAGATAATTTGTAAAGTATGTGTGGGCTGGCAGCACAGGTACAGAATAATGTCCTTAAGTTTCCCACCACTTTCACAGAGTTCAGAAGGAACAGTACTCAATGCCCACACATTGTCCCTGTCTCTTGCTATTTCTTGTCCATATCAGAACATACTGCAGTCATACCTAACATCAAAGGCTCTGTATGGGAAGACTGCCATCATGCTTCGCCAAGCAACCACCAGTTCCCACTGAATCCCACTTCATTAAGGGGCTCTAAGAAGTTTAGTTTTTCTGACTGCCACTTTTTGCTCAATAGCTTTATGCAGATAGAAAGTCCTACCTGATGCTCTGTCAGTTGGAACTTTCAATACCCTCAGCTGACATGTCATTTGTCTTTGTCTCTCTCCCACTATATCGATTATCTTTAGTTGATTTTGATTCTGATCATTCCGTTATCTTCTCAAGCCACAGGAATACATAATTTAAGACCTGAGCTGTAATAATTGAGAGGACAGAGGTACTGCCTACTCCACCTTGATTGATAAACGCAGAAGGTCTGGCCTTCTGGATCTCTGCTCTGTGTTAGTCAGGAAGCTGGCAGGTCCAGGGCCATCACCTTTAGGGAACATTTAGTCCTAAAGGGAGTGGCAACTCCTGCTGCCTTGACTGCCATAAAAAGACAGGTAGAGAACTGAACATTACATTAGATACAGATCATCCTTCCTGTGGGATCAGCTCCTGGGAACTCCAGAGTTTTCTTGGGCTCCACCACTTCGTTCTGAAGACCTCCAAGTCCAAACCTTTGAGAGATGTGTTTGCAAGAAAATGCAAGACTGTTCTCCTTCACCCATTTGGACCTTTCCTAATTACTCTGAAGTAAAATTAGAAAGAGTACCTTGATGGTCATAACTGCCATGTGAGTGCAAAGCAAGTAAAATGGAAGGAGATATTTGCACTTGTCAGTTAGAGTTGGCTTGGTGAAGGATGCTGCATATCCCAGAAGCTACCTGCTACATCTTTACCTCTAGTCCTAGGAAAGGTGAAAACCTGGCTCACAAATGCTTTGTAGCTAGTATGTGCAACGTGCACATAGTCCTTTGTCCTCATTCTGTAGTAGCCATGGCATACAGGGTATTTGCCACCAGTTCTGGGCTTACATGGTAGGCCTTTGGTTCGACTAATAATGTGTCTCAGAAATGTTGAGCTTCAACATTGCTTACTGAAGGGGATGAGAGAGTTTCAGCAACAATATTGATGCAGAGTGGCACGTCACACACCTGTATCATTTGGCCAGGCACATGGGCAGGTTGTCTTCTCTATTTGGATAACGACTGTGGAGATTCAATCTTCACAGGAATAAATTCAAATATTTTACAATGCATCTGTGGGAAGAAAGAGCTGGCCATAATTTTACATCTGGCAGCACCATCACTCACTCGTTCAGCATCAATCTGTGCTGTAAATAGCACTGTGATTCCAATATAAGTTTGAAGACTTCTTGTGGGTTACATTGACTTGTCAACCAGTTAATCTGATCAGTTCATTGCTGAAACATCTGTTTAGAGTGAAGATGCCTGGCTGTAAGTAAAAAAAAAAACCCAAAAACTACTTGGGGCTGTAGGTTACAGAATTGTAGATGCATTTTACACAAAGCGAGACCAGTTATCAGCCTTCCCTCAGTGGTGGAAGGACCAGTTTGCTGTTGCAGATCCTTAAGTATTATGCTGTGAAGGCATCCAAAATTTTAGCATAGTATGTGTGGGAGTTTGTCAGCTTTATAATTGTTGTATACATTGCAGACTTCTGCTTCCTCCCCATGGTGTTCATCTAGATAGACATTCCTGCTGGAGCCTGATGAGTTTGATCACCCTTAACTGCAGTGAAGTTACAGCTTGGGAAAAATGTGTGTTGGAATGGGGTGGTGAGGATTAGGAAGTTATTGAAATCTCCACTGCCTGAGGCAGGCACCCGTGGACAGCAAAGGCTGCCTAGAAAGGGCCTGAGACCGCTTTCTGAGGGCACCATGAAGGAAGAAAAACAAATCTCTCAGTCTAGGGACTGCCCTGGTCCCTGCTGAGTGAAAAGTCTGAAGAATCTCTCCTTTAAAACAAAATGCAAGAGTCTGCCTGTGGTATGTGCTAGATTAAAAGCTACTTCTTTTTCCAGAGGGAGCCCTTTGTGTGGATTGGTGCTGGTCACATGCATTGGTATCATGGTCCCCAAAGAGGCAAAAAGAATGGCAGTAATTTCAGTTTTATTTCCAGAAACAAATAAAGGAAAGATGTTGACAGCACCTGGTAATATTAAGTTGTACCTTTAGAGGTCACTTGATCACAGCACTACTGAAATTAAAATAACTTCCTAAATTAACATTTGATCTTGCAGAGAATTTAATTTATACAGATTTAAGTGAGAGGAGATGGAATGACCTAACTTGTAACTGCAAGCCGCTGCCTAAATGTGGCAGCTTGAAACTACGCTGCTGTGATGAACCGTTTATACAGCTGTGTGCCTTTGATCTGAGAGTCTTGAATGCTTCAGAACATGGCCCTGAGGTGGGAAATATTCTGAAGGTCAGTAATGTTTACTCCCTTAGATAAAAAAGGAGTGTTAGTCCTGGCAATAAAGCAGTCATATTTTCACAAGTACACAGGATAAATTAGATTAATTTAAAAAAAAAATTAATTTTTTTTAAAGAATCTGAAGGGTATTTATAAAGTCTCTACAGCTTGCCCCTTTTCCATTTTTGATACACTTAAGGGTAGATACATGCACAAGATCATTGTGTGAGGCCAGAGATGAGCTTTCTTTCTATCCCAAGGTAGGCTCAGGTATAATTTCTGACCCTATGAGGTGTTTTGCCCAGCCTGCTTTCAAAGGACTCCAAAGACAGAGACTGAGCAACGTCCCAGACAATTAATTTCAACACTTCACTATCGCTACCTTCAGAAAGTTCTTATTAATGGTTTGGGGGTTTTTTGATGTTGCAGTTTATTCTTCTCACTTCTTTTTCTGTATGCCATAAATACGGGAACAGTTTTCTACCTTTTCTTTGCCAGAACACTTCCCATATATGATGATTCATGGCAGAGCATGCTGAGTGGTGAATGACACAGGGATGTCAGCTGTGGATGATCTTTCCTCTGTGACACATTGCAGAGAGCTCCTGATGTCCTAGCAGTAACAAATAGTTCATACAAGAGACTCTGCCAGTCCAGGAGTAGTGGAGAACTCAAACTGGGCACCATAGTTTGATGCTTTCCTCACTCTTAGAAGCCTCTAAGCTTTTTCACTGTGGAGGTGATTTACACACACAAAAAAAATCATGCCTGTGATAAAAATTCAGCATGAGATGGAGATTGCAAGGAATGGGTCCTGTATATGTTCCCTAGAGTGGTTATCATGGTTTTCTTTATTGCAGTAAGATCCCTGTGAGTGTGTTTGTATGTGAAGCTGGATAAAGCTAATGTAAAGAAGACAACAAGCACCCTCACAGTACCCACTGAGCTGCAAGAAGGAAAAACAAAATAGACACAGATGACATTTAAAAGCTCATAGGCAGCACCTTTATCCTCATGTGCCCTGTCAGGATTCAGCTCCTAATGACAATAACTGCTTTAAGGTCAAGGTCAACAGTAGCTGAGCTGCTGAACCTACAGATAGAAACAAGCTGTCATGTAGTGAATAAAGTTAGTTCCTATAAGGAAGGAAAAGCTTGCAGTATGGCAGGAATTGCTGCTAGTGCTCATTAGATGGCACCCTTCCTTTATGTTAGGAAGGGAAGTAACAGCTTGGCTAGTTTTGAATTCACGACAGTCTCTCCAGCAAGCACAGAAAAAAAAATAGACTCTACCCACTTGTTGGCATTGGCAAGTTTTTATATTAGTTGTTATGTTGACCCACCACCCACACTGAATTCACCTCATCCACCCAAACCTTCTCTGAAATAGCAATCCAAAACCGTTCCCCCTTCCAGCTCAACTATGACTCACAGCAATGCTGTAAAAAGCAAAAGGTGAGCATATTCCTCCCTCTGAAGACACCTCCATATCACTCCTGTTGAAGCAATTCCTAGACAAAGAATTATATATAGGGTGCTCTCTGGAATATTTCCAACACAAGAGACTCAATCAATGCATAATAATATTATGTAATTTGGCAGAACAATATGCTGTGACTGAAAAGGGCTTCAGCAATGGGAGAGAGCCCTGAACTGTAATGCAACGTGTCGTGTCAGCAAAGAGGGTCGGTGTCATGTCAAGGTCGGTGACCTTGGTTTGATGTTTTATCATTAGACATCAAACTCTGCTTTCAACCACTTCATGAATTTTTTACTTTGCCTTTAGGGGGGCATGCTGATGATTTTTTTTCCATCCTTTTTCAGCAATAGGAAATATTCCCTTTTCATTAGCTGAAGATTTAAGCTCTACAGTAAGCTCTTTTAATTGATTTTGGCATTCATCATGCCTTTTAATTGACTGCTTAGCCACATCATGATTTTAATGCCAAGTCTTTTTTTCAGTGGGTGTCCCTTTTATTATGTAATTTTGAAAGGCACGTTGTTAGCTTGCAAATCAGCTCTATTATTGTTCTAGATCTGAGTGAAGAGAACTTTGTTAATAGAACAAAAGCTAAAACAAAACAAGCACCGTGATCTGTTAACCACTAACACTTTGTTCAAGATACATAGAAACTGTATTATAAATTGGTATAAAACTGACTAAGTTGGGAGCAAATCACAAATAAAATGCATCTATAACTTCATGGCAAATGAGGCAGAATTAACGGTATCTGAGGTTAGTAGTCCATGCTTATTAGAAATCCAAATGGTGTGCTTTGTAAATTTACTGGTGCACCTGATATAGTGTTAAAACCAATAAAGCAGCTGACATTTACTAGCTGAAAACATAATAAAATATGATGTTTCAGTACCTGAATTTTAGCAATTCTCAAATTGATGCTTCTGCCACCGTAAATTACTCGGAATAATTTAATTCCTCCGAACACCTGCTCTGCAGTTTATTTACAGAGATTTTGCCACGTGAAAGTAAAGCTCTCATTCATCTGTGTTCCCGTTTGTACTGGTGTGAACCTTCCAGCTCACAAAGATAAAAGGAAAAGGGAAGCTGGCTGACCCACTCGCTCCTTTACTGCTATTACTGCTTTTATTATGCTTGTACTTAAGGACTTAGAGGGCCCTGTTGTGCTTGGCATTGCACTAAGAGGAGCAGACAGTGCTTCTCCTAAGGAGCTTATAATTTAAGTAGAAATGTTACAGCCAGGATGGAGGGAGAATTACAACACACAAACAGAGTATGACAGCAGCTAACTTTCTCTCATTCCTGCCTGCCATTTTTTAGAGTAAGTGGTGTTTTTTAGTACGTGTGGACAAGCAGAGTGAGAAACAGGAGGAGGCTAAAGGATGAGGTAGAGAAAAAAGGAAGGAGGGAAGGTGGAGTACTGCAAAGAGGAGGAAGGACTGAGGAATCAAGGGAAGAACTGGGGGAAAAAAGAGCAGAAAAATTCAATTGTATACTAGAGAAAGCTCCTTGATCCAGAGGTCTCAACTCAGATGGATTCCAACTAGTCATTTCACCAAGGCACCTTACCTAGGGACTGCATTGCCTTGCATTTGCTATAGCTATGGATGGAGAATGGAGGCCAAAGGTATCAATCTTTCTTCAGAATTGCTCCTTTGTCTCCCTTATGATGGACCAGTTCCAGAGGGACTACAGTCTGCCAGAAACGGGTGCCTTAGGTGGATATCTATAGTTAGATGCAATAAGTCCAGGCCTTGATGTTTCCAAAGGCCTTGGCTAGAGATTTTCCTGTCATCCTATGCCCATTGGGCTGTTGGGAAGAGGGATGACCTTAGCTAATCACTTCTACAACCTTATTTTTCCACTGAGTCTTTGCTTTGCCTGCTGCTATTTCTGGCAGATGGAGAATTTGGACGTTTCTTTCTCTAGTCCCTCTTAATCCCCCAACAGCACATGGTGGAGTCTACTGGAGATGGGACAGTGTCCTGGTGTAGCAAGGTTAATCTGTTCTTCCTCCAGCACCAGCTGCAATTCAAAATGGGCGGTCAGTTCCCAGAGAGATGAATCAGCAATCTCCCCATTAATGCTATTTGTCAGAAGTCCTTAATATCATACTTGCCTTTTAGCCTTACTCATCAACATCCAGAGGGGAAAAAAAAAGCCCCACCAAACCCAAGAAACCTCCTGATTAAATCAGATTTGACAGAACTTTCCTCAGGAACAATGGCTTTAAAAACATCTAGAAAGATGCTTCTAAAAATAGACCAAATTGATCTGTTGCCTTTGAAAAAAAAATCAATCTTAAGATGAAAGAAGGAAATTCTATTACTCCCCTTCTACCTTCTCATAATTATTTTTGAAGTCTGGGTTTCACCAGGAAAGCCATTTCAGTCAGTCCTTTTAAAATGGGTTAGAGAGTTCCTCCATTCTTTTTTCTTCTTTTTCCCCTTCGTGTAGCAGCATGGTACACAAATTTCATGTCTGTACTGAAATAAAGAATGTAAATCTAAGTTCCAAGACCAAGTAAATGTAATGAGGAAGAACCTAAAATTAACTGTATTTCTACTGCCACCAAATAGATTATTGGAGTTGCTTTCATTCACTTACATATTTATTTATTTTTTTATTCTCCCACTGTCTAAACAAAACCAAATTTTGTAAGATACATAAAGCAACTTCAATTAACAATCACTTCTCTGTGAATCTTGGTAAGCTCAAGGTAGATATATACATCACTGCAAGTCCAAAATACCCTCAGTAGGAGATATATATATACGTGTGTGTATAAATATATATACACACACAGAGCCTTTTTAGGAGGGCCTGCTGTGACAGGTCAAGGGGTGATGGTTTGAAACTAAAGGAGGGCAGATTCAGACTAGATCTAAGGAAGAAATTTTTACTATGAGGGTGATGAAACCCTGGCCCAGGTTGCCCCGAGAGGTGGTTGATGCCCCATCCCTGGAAACATTCAAGGCCAGGTTAGATGGGGCTCTGAGCGACCTGATCTGGTTGAAGATGAAGATCTTTAAAGGTCCCTTCCAACCTAAACCATTGAGTCTAATAATCCTGGTAAGCTCAAGTAGACGTATATACATCCCTGTGAGTCCAAAATCCCCTCAATAGGAGATATATAATATATAATATTTTTTTCACACTCAAACATTGCAACTAATGTTCAACCAGGTCTATGGAAAGATGGCTGTGGATTGTAATGGGTTTTGAATAAGATTCATAGTTGCAAGATACTGCTAAATGTGTCCGCCATCTCCCAAAACAGACAAATGTTGATGAGAGAAGAGAGGTTTCTCAGTCCTCAGAGGCAAGCTCACAGACACATACAAATACTTATCTGCAAAGTGTTTGGAGGAGACACTGACACGCACCGGTAGACTATTGCTAGAATCTTATTATTGTTTCCCAGCTCGTTAGTTGCTCAGAAAAGGAACTAATAATCACTTGGCACCAAAGATCATTGATGCCTGACTTCAAGCTCATGAGTAACGTGGCTTAGTTACGCTCTCAAGCTCAGTGGGGATCTTTTTTTTCTTGGGGACCTTTCTAAACTGAAGCCTTGATGAAGCATTGCAAAATGGATTGCAAGCTGGACCAGGCCACTCACTCATTTTGTCTGGTAGCTTTGAGAACAGACATTCTACCTGTTTCACAGGAAACTGCATGAGAAAATTTCAGGATAGCCTTTTGCATGAGAAAATTACAGAATAGAGTATCTCCTGAGAAAGCCTATTCCTAGCCACAGTATATGGAAGTTGCTTTAAATCCTGAGTCATTCTGGGGAGGTTTTTTTGCTGGTATAACTCTAATTATTTGTTACCTGACTCATTCAATCAAATGAATCTCTCTCTGCTGTTTAAGACACACATTTTTTCAATGTTTGTTTGCCTTATTTGACAGGCTAAGTAATGAGCCCTCTATTGTTTCACAATGTAATTATTACATTAATCACCAGGTGAATACATTACATCAAATGACTGCATGGCAGGGAAGCCTTCCACACAACACAGGCTGATGATTTGTCTGTCTTCTGTGCTGTTACAAGTTCTCACAGTTTGGGTTGTGATTTCATAGATTTTAGGATCATTTTTAGGGTATCTCTGTTTCTTTTCACCTTTCCTTTCTCCCAGTTCCTTTCCCCAGAGTATGTTGGTACAAATATTAAACTCTCAACCCTAGCAGCGTTTGTCTGTGCCCCAAGATAATGACAGAACACTGAATAAATCTTGGTTTTAAAGATTTCTGATTAACAGGTGGAATTTATAGTTGGATAGAAACTACTGTATGTTTATTCATCAGTATCCTTCATTTGTTCTTAAATACATGATAAATTTTGCCTGGAACATTTCATTACATTATCCTCTTTTTATTTCACTCTGAATGTATACAAATACTTTTTCTTGGATACTGTTGTAAAACTGACAGCTTACACTCTGCAATGTCCTTTTAAATTTATTGCTTGTTTAGCAGGCATAGATTTATCCTGTGAGTAGAAAAAGCTAGGAAGAGAACTATCTTTGGCTATGTTTCATATTAAAAAATCCTATACAAATATATAATACAATTAAATGTTCCCTTTCCAACAATATATTGCACAATTAATTGCAGAATTCAAGGCTGGCGAGATCCTAGAAAGCTTTTCTGGCTAGTGGCTCATGCATCAAGATTCAACCATGTTGAACTTGTTTGATCCTTATCAAGTCTTTGCAAGACCTTTAGCAAGGTCTTTGGCCTCTTCAAAGACCTGCTTGGAGGAATCTCATGGGTTAGGGCTCTAGGAGGTAGGGGGGTCCAGGAGAGATGGTCAATATTCAAGTACCACTTCCTCCAAGCTCAGGACTGGTGCATCCCTATGAGGAAGAAGTCAAGAAAAGGAGCCAGGAGACCTACATGGATGAGCCAAGAGCTTCCAAGAAAACTCATATGGAAGAAGGAGGTTTAGAGGATGTGGAAAAAGGGACTCGCCACTTGGGACGAATATAGGAAAGTTGTCTGGCTATGCAGAGATGCGATGAGGAAGGCCAAGGCCCCTTGGAATTAGATATGGCAAGGGATGCCAAGGAGAACAAGAAGGGCTTCTTCAAATACATCAGCAGTAAAAGGAAGACTGGGGATACAGTGGGCCCACTGCTCTAATAAGGAAGGGGCCCTGGAGATGCAGGATGCAGAGAAGGCAGAAAAACCTTCCCTGTGCGGGTGCCAGAGCAGGAGCACAGGCTGCCCAGAGGGGCTGTGGGGTCCCTTCCCTGGAGACATTCACCCCCCGCCTGGACGCGGCCCTGTGCCCCTGCTCTGGGGGTGCCTGCTCCAGCAGGGGTGGGACGGGGTGAGCTCCAGAGGGCCCTTCCAACCCCTGCCAGTCTGGGATTCTGTGATAAGGATTCTAAGGTGGTTTTAGTATTGGCTGATGTGACAAACACACACCTGTAATTAACTCTGTTATACAGCTTCTCATCTGGTATGGTCAACTCCTGGAAAAATTTGATTGTAAAATCTTACGTGCTTAGATGAACACAAATTCAAACCTCCTGTTGAGCTGCAGTGTGAAGTATTATGTATGCAAAAGACACAGAAAGCGCAATATCTTCAGCAACTGGTAACTGGACATTGATCTTGGCTCAGGTAATCCCCATCTCCATGCCTTCAGAGGACCTGTTTCAGCCCTCTGTGCTGGTTTCCCTTCCAGCATTGCGTCTATATTGCAGTGCAAAAGTCTAAGCCTGCCTGAGGGCATTGTGTAGGACTGATATGGAAACCAGACCAATTTTCTTATAAGGGTCAACTTTTGGTGGAATTATGGAAACCGTGTTGCAGAAAAAGGAAATCAGACTTCTGGCATTTGTGTGTGTGTGTATGTGAGTATTTTCCCATTCTTTTGATGTATCTACATCTTTTCAGGCTAATATTTAGCATGATGACTTGTTGTCTGTAGAAAAAGAAATAAAGGGGTAATGGAAGAAATTTCCTGTAGAACAGGTCTATTTCTTTCAGATAACCCTTGACAGTTGCGTCCTCTGACTAAAAATTGCTCGGTCATTAAGAGTGAGCAGGTGTGGTTTGATGAATTCAGAGCACACATGGATTTTGATTTCTAGATGCAATCAGGCAGTCCTTTATGTTCGTGACAGGACTTAAAAATGCAAATACTGAAACAAGCTGAGAGCAGCTCACATTGATCAGTATTATCAAAGGAAAAGGATTTAGCAACATTAACACAGTAATCTTACCTCCTTTATGCTTAATTTCTAAGAACTTTACAGGTAACAGTCTTTCAGGTAGTGATATTGTTAGTCTTCAACTTGCAGAGGAACAAAAAAACCCTCACAAACTTTAAATGCTGAAGAACTCAAACCTTTTGGATATTGTCAATAAGGACAATAGTTCAAACACACAAATATAACTGGAAATGTAACCATCACCAAAAAAAAATCACAAAAAAAGCTTTATTTATGGGTAAGACTGTTGAAGTAATTGAAAATTGCATCTAGACACAATTTTTGGGGAACTCTGTTATTAAAAATATAATAGACTGCATGACGCTTGTCAGGTATAAATGTCTAAAATCTTAGGGCTGGGAGAGGCTTCACTCCACATGGGATTTGCCATTCAGCACCAGGGTGTCATTACTGACTCATATCCAACATAGTGTAGGGCTTGTCCAGCGGCTCATTCCAGTTTCAGCTGTTTGCTGCCCTTTAGTTCATATTACTTTGCTTGCCTATAATGTTTTCAGTGCCATACTTCAGCCAAGGGCACAGATGATCACCATGTTCGCTCTCAGGAGCGAAGCTGTCTGCTCTCGTTGTTACTTTCAGAGTGAAAAAAAAGCATAAATGAGAAATGGCAGAATAAGTGTCTTGGCATTAGTTTCTTGAAAGAAGTTTGAGAGTGTTTTGGTTTCTCACTTTCATCAGAAGAACTAGACCTGTGCCAATCTAAATGACTACCCTATCTTCTTTGGTTAATTCTTATATCGTTGTTTTTGGGGTTTTTTTTTGATCATTGGCTGTAACTGTCTGGCATCTTCACATTGTAACACCTTCACTGCAAAACCACCAAAGTCTTGCCTCACTGTGCATGCAGATATTCTCTAAGAATCAGTTTTATCTGGCATTATACGAATGTTAAGGACATTTCCCTCTGGGGAGGGAAAAAGAGGAAAGTGGAAGATAACTATGAACTTATTATTCCAGCATACTAAAAATTCATAATAAACTTTATGCATTCGTGAGATTTTAATACAATTTCTTTTAAAGAAATAACTCACTGATTTCACTGAGGCTGTGTTTAGTAATAACACAGTGTTCACAGATTATAATTCCTTCTTTGACTGGAGAAAATGTTCATAAAATATTCAATGTAAATTTTTAGGAACCAAATATTTAATTGTTTGTATATAGTCACATAATTGCAAAGAAATGATGTAGTTCAATGTAAATTTTTTCACTCTAATACTTAGGCGAAATTAAAAAAAAAAAAGAGCAAAGCTCATGATGAATATTTGAAACATAAATAGCATTTTAACCAGATGAGTTTTCTTGCCAGCTCTACTAAGCACATCGTCTCAGGTAATATTTTAAACTGATTTAAATTAATGCAACATGCCCAGTTTGGAGTTTGAAGTATCAAATGAACCAGAAGGATTTATGAGAAGTTAATTTTACAGAAGGAATACAGAGAGACATGAAGACATTTTGTATTGGTTAATATCTCCTCTAGCTCCACACCTCTGAAAGTGATTTTTTCCTCCCATTTTGTTGACATAACAGACTACAATTCTGCCACTGAATCACAGATACAGTAAGAGATGGTTTCACAAAAACCCTCTAGTCATTCTACAAATAAATATCACAGAGTTATTCTTTGCCTGCATGAAATATTGAGTAGAAAACTGATTTCCCTGTGGAGAATAGAGCAGAAGTTGCATTGAGAAAAATTAAAAAGGAATCAAGACAGCCCCCCTGAAATGTCAGGAACAAAACTTAAAATAAAAACCAAAGCATGTAGACCACACTTCAAACTAATTAATCAAAAAGATTGGATAATTGGCTCCTGAGTTGAAGAGTATTGATTCTCATGCAGTGCATGCTGCATGGATAATAAAGACAGGTTTGCAACAGTGAAAAGGCAGACAAGCTGCCCAGGCAACAAAATGTAATCTCGGGGAATATCCTCTGGGTTAAATTTGGAAAGTATAAAGGCTTCTCTTTGGTATATTGAGAAAAATGCAGGCGAGGAGAAGACGACAATATAAATTACTATGTCAACCTGTGATGAATACAATTCAAGCACAAGGACAGTATTTGTAGGTCCTGCTTACAAAAGATCATATTAGATTTCAACATCTTTGCTTTAACTAATAGTGGAACTGCTGATCGTTGCGAAAACAAACAAAGCAAGCAAAAAAAACCCAGTCCTGACTAATGGGCACTTCATTCTTTCCCTCTGTCCCACCTTTTTCTGTTCTTGTGCAGGAGTTTTCTCTTTTGGATGGGCACTGAAGGTCTGGGCCGGGTGCAGGCGGAATCAACATGGCATAAATGCGTGATTAAACAGTGTTTTGATGAATCCGCAAATGTGGGTTTATTTTACCTTCTCTTTGTGGGACCAACCTCACTTTAGCAATTTAAAATTTAGGAAAGGCAGTTTCTTTAGTCTGAAATGATAGATAGTAGATAGAGAGAAGCACCTGCATGATGTTCTGAAACGTATGTTGACATTGCCATCTGGAGAGTTTTGGTATTATGATGGGATTTCATGTGAATAAATACTGACGGAGCAACACAGCGTTGTGTCTATTTTATTTACACGAACTGTTCTCCACTTTTTCAGAAAATGCTGTTTTGTTTCTGTCTGTAAAACCAGTTATTCTTCTCTTACACAGCTTTCGTCCTGCTTTTCCTGACTTGGTACTCGCAAGCTCCATTTAATTTCATTTTATTCTTTGATAGATAAAATTTTCCATTTATCATTTCTGGGAAACAGGTGCAGTTGGTAGGGGAGAGAACAAGACACACACTGCTTAGTTTTGCAGTTTTCTTATAATTTGTTATCCTGTGCCAGTATGTAAAGAAATGATCCCGGAAAATGCAAAGCACCTTCATTATTTTTTATTTGCAATAGCGTTTAGGAACCTGTCATGTTAACGTGTGAGCATACAACAACAGTTTAAACCAGCAGTTAAATTAAACCAGGAAATACAGACCTGGGCTTCTGTTCAGTAAAACATTTAGGATCCCACTCCTCTTTTTCAAAACTCCAGCTCCAACCAGGGCAAGGTCAAATGCATGCAACTTTCAAAATGTGCAGACGTGAAGTATTAACTAGTCTCCAGGACCATGATTATAAAGACGAGAAATATTAACTAGTCCGCAGAAGCATGATTATGAATCCCAGCGGCAGCTGTAGCCTGACAGATGATGTAGCCCCAAGTCTGTGGGAGCTGGAGTACCCAAGGAGGCAGGGAAATGTTCACCTTCAAAACCTGCCTTGGAGGATTTACCTTCAGACGTATTTCTTTAAGTTCCTTTTTTGGCTCTCATGTCAGGTCAGCTCAATGCAAGTTAGAGCATGAAGGAATGCTACCACTAAATAACATTTTAAGGATGACTCCCACCCCTTGCACCAATTTTGCCATAAAACCTGCAAAACTTAAAACAAGACCATGGCCCTTTACAGACCAAATCTGTCGAAGATAAATCCTCAATACAGACAAAAGGCATTTTCTAAATTAAAAGACTCAGAGCAATCAACCCCCTACACTCCAAATCTGAATTTTTTTTTCTTTTTTTTCTTTCCTCTCAATTCCCAATCCCTAAATATTTTATTCTTCCCCAAACTCTAACATCTTTTATCTTTTTTCCTAGGCTGATGGAAGTTCTGCACATTTTCATTGCCTCTAAATCTAGTTCTTGTAATCACAGTCAGCTCTGAGTAAAACCAGACTGCTCTGCATCTGTAAAGCAGGTTTCCTCCTTCTGCAGTTCTGATACGTAAGCCCTGATAGGCACCATGCCCACCTGAAAGCTCAGCAACTTAATATTAAAGTGCCATCCAACTCTAGATTGAACGGCATCCAGTACTGCAGTTAATTGCTGTCCGTTTCCTATTATTTGTTGAAAGATATAAAACAGTTGTGTTGGCTCTTCTGTTCAGTTCAGTTCAGTTTAGTTTTACAGAAGAGCAACGTAGGTCTGGTAGGAGTATCAGGGTTTCATATTTGTTCTCACTTGTCATTCAGATTCTATGACTGCTTTAGATTATTTTCCTTGAATTTTATTTTAGACGTTGTTTTAAAGTTGTCTACATTTTTAGGTGCTCATTTTCAATATGCATATGTATTTGAATTTATTCATACTCCCCCTCCTTTCAGTGTACTGTCAGCTGTGTCTGCAAAACCTGCCAATTATTGTAACTTACAGAACAATAACAACCTAATTGATAGGCAAAGTAAATGGAGGAGCAATGAAGAGACCATCAATGCTGGCGAGCTAGTCAACAACACCCAAAACAGTCATCAGGTGTTCTGCTACCTAAAGAAGTTCAAAGCAGCTAATAGAAATTAATATTAAAATGCACAGAGAAGCAAGTCTATGATCCTGCCTGCTTCACTAAGGTTGGGGCAGAGTGAAGAACTTAAAATTATACAGGATTTTAGAGCCTAATTCACTTATATTTGAACTGTCCTAAGTTTTATGAGGGAGGACCTTAGAGAGGAAGATCTATCACAAAAGTTTGCTTGAGCTGTGTAGCTCTAGGTTGCATTCAAAGGCAGGCAGTGTCCGAACAAAGCACCATAGTCCTTAGCCTTGGTATAAATCTAGATCTTTTAAATGTTTCAGTCTCATTTCTGCATTTCTGTGTAGAGGAACGTATGTACCCCAATACTCCAGTATGGAAATGCTTCTTACTTTTACAAAAGGCATGACATAAATAAAAAGGTAGTTCCCAAAAATGGGCCTCAGATGGCAGACCAAATCTGTTGGTGTCTTCTGGGTGATGGGAAGTTGATTTCTACTTTCAATAGCATCTTCCTCCTACATTCTTGCTATGTTGATGCGTTGATTTCATGGGCTGCAAGAAGGAGATAAAATCCTGGAAAAAAGATTTACGGAGCCTTTGTGTCACAGGTAATTTCTAAAATTTGGGACAAATAGTATCTTTAAGATTTTTTGGGGGGATGCTAGAGCAGAGGTTTAGGTTGTGGAGCTGTATCGGTTTGTCTGGGATATCCAAATAGTGTTTTGTGTTACCAAGTGATACTGTTATATATGTGCTGTCGTGCTGTCATCTTGTTTTCCTTCAACTACAGTTTGGCTTTTTCTTTTTTTTTTTTTAATAAACCAAAAAAAGAAGCTTTTGAGGAAGAATTTAGGACAGTAAAAAATTGCTTTCCTGGGTTATTTACTCAAGGTTCTGGGAGATGATATTTGTCATACGAGGCTGTGCCTATCTTTTCCCCATGATGAGCTCTATTCCAGAACATATATGACTATATAAATAAAGGAAGTCACATTTGTAATATACACAGACACTCATCATTGATTTCAGGGTGAGCCGTCCTGCCAAATCCCTGCTGTAAGGCTGTGCTAAGTGTCAGGGGAAGAGTTTCCTAGAAGAAAAAGAACATTAGTTCCTATTTCTTTTCAGCCAACAAGAAAAAAAGTAAAAGAGAAAGTGGCAGTGATCGAATCATCCTAGAAAGTCAGGGATATGAGTCCTCAAGGGTGCTCAGGTACTTGGTTTGCTATCTTGGTTGCTGAAGTCCATTACAGGGTAAGCATCGCTTTACTTGTATCTGCAGTCTAATCTTGTGGATTGCTCTGTACTGGGAGACGTTATGTGTCTGGCTGCGGCATGTGGAAATCCACCTAAGCACTACCTTCCACCTAATTTTTTTTTTCCCAGAGCTTTACCACAAACAACAACCAGATGGTTGAGCTGGGAAGTCATCATCATTGAAGCTAAACCTATGTACAGATCTCCCAGCAGCACACCCAAAGCTCAACATTGTTGTGGGTAAAGCTACTCTCAATCTTGAGAAAAATAAATATATCCATATAGGAGCAAGACGAGAAAAATATTAACAATGACAGGGAAGTGAGATACAGCCACCTCCTAAGTGGCTGCACTGAATTACATAAAGTCAGCATTATAGAAAACACCTTGGGAAGAGAGAATAGAAACACTATGTCTTTCAAAAGTTATTAGCAGTCTCTGAAAAGCTATAACCTTGATTGCTTTCTAATGATCTTGTCCAGTTATAAAATGGGGTAAAAATAACAAAGAAGTTCAACAGGAAAAGCTCTTAGTTTGTGAATAGAAAGCATGGATATTATACAGAAATTTACAGGCTGGAATGACAACTTTGGTAGCTGTTTGATGTACTCAATAGATATAGAATAAGACTAATAATTCTAAATAATAATAATCATCTAGCTCTTCTATATCCCTTTTCATCAGCAAATCACTAAGCACTTTACAAAGGAGGTCAACACCATTGTCACTATTTTAGTTTCTAAGAAACACCTGAAACAGGATTTTTAGCAGAAATCGCTAAGTAACCCGCTCTTGGAATTTTCTTATGATGCCTTCCTCTTTTGTCCATCAACAGCATTTGCAAGTCTGAGCAGCCTGGCAGAAGTGTACCAGGTGATTTTTTTCCCCTTTTTAATATGCAAACGACATTTCTTTTTCTGTACAGTGACTCATCAGAACAAAACCAGGAAAAACAACTCTGGTGTCTGCTCTTACACTTTTCCAGAGTTGCTTTAAGAATTTTCTTGGAGGCTTTTTTCTTCCAAGTAAAATAGAGTGGTACCATGTTCTCCTTCTTGAAGTTCCAGGTAACTCAGGATCAGTCCTTGACCTTTTAACAGCCTTCAGCCCATGGCTTATTTACCTAGAAATAAGCTTGAATGTGATCATCCTAAGGCAATGGTGCCTATAATTAAAAAAACAATAATTATGAAATCCGATTAATTCCCTCCATCATTAGCTGTGGTCATTAGGATATTTTTAGTCAACTGAAAAATAGATTCTTCATTATAATGTGATTGGCTACATTTACAGTGTTTGCAAAAATGTATTTTATGAGTGTCTTTTAGTGCACACCAGCAGCCTTCAGTCTTTCCAGGTGCTATGTCAAGCTATGCAAGAAAGAGACTTAAAGAATTTGATTGATGACTGCAGCAATCACTCTGGTTTTGTTCAACCAACACTAGGAGGAAAAAAAACAACACAACCCCAAACAAACAAGAACCGCCCCCAAAAACCACCCTCTGGCTGATTTTTCTTTTATTGACTGTAACATGGTAATCGGTTTCTCTAAATATCTGGTTGCTCAGAAGGTTGGAAGGCTGAGGAGGCATTGTTCTGTACATGCCCGGTTTATCATTTACCTCCTGCAGCTCCCTTTACGCACCACGTTCAGAGCATGGATGTTATATTATGTGGTCCTTTGGTCTGATCTAGGACTGGTCCCCGCTGTACAAAAAGGATGTGGCCAGGCTGGAAGGGGTCCAGAGAAGGGCCACCAAGATGATCAGAGGACTGGGAAGCTGCCATACAGGGACGGGCTGGGAGAGCTGGGTTTGTTCAGCCTTGAGAAAAGGAGGCTCAGAGGGGATCTCATCCCCATGTACCAGTACTTAAGGGGCAGCTACAGAGAAGATGGAGACTCCCATTTTACACGGAGTCCCATGGAGAGGACAAGGGGGGATGGACACAAGTTGCTCTTGGGGAGATTCCGATCGGACACCAGAGGGAAATTTTTCACAGTGAGGACAGTCACCGTTGGAATAATCTCCCCAGGGAAGGGGTTGACTCAGCCACGTTGGGCACCTTCAAGAGTCGCCTGGACAGGGTGCTGGGCCGTCTTGTTTGACTGGGCTCTTCCTAGAAAGGTTGGACTAGATGATCCCTGAGGTCCCTTCCAACCTGGGGTTCTGGGATTCTGGGATTCTGTGAGGTTCTTATATGCTTTTGGGTAGAGAGAGGAGAAACACTGGGACTGAAGAATTCTTTTTATTTTCTGTGTTCAGACAACTATTTCAGTCAAAACCACTAAACCATCAAATTTTATGCATGTCTACATAAAGAGGGGTTTATTATGCCACATTTCATTCAATTTCTTACTGTTCAACCAATCTTCAGATCAAAGAGGAGTAACCCACATTTCCGACGTGTTTTAAAATATGAGGAAAAGTATACTAAAAATGTTATTTTCTGCTCTCCAAAAAATGTTTTGGTTCCCAAATCTCTTCCACAAGCTTTTTAAGGCTCTCCAAAATATTCTGTTTTTAAAATCTCAGAAACGTCTAATTTCACTGAGGCTAGGGCAGTCATGGTCAAAATTAGATTCATAATGGTTTAATCTGGTGGGCTTTTTAATTCTAGAGAGTGTTCCTAGAAGGATTTATGAAATAGTCCAAAGAGTAGGATGAACCCGTAGTGGTAGCTCAGCAGAAGTACAGAGAGATTAAGAGAAGTATCCACTTACATGGATAAATTCTGTGTGTCTCCATCTTGCAAAATATTGCAGAGCACAGAAGAATCCAAGCTACCTTTGACTGGTTTATTCATATATCAGAGGGATCCCAAAGCACAGCAACATGGACCAAACCTTGGGTAAAGTTACACCACAAGGCCCACACCATAAACGTGAGCTGCTACCCACTAGATTGCACTTGTGTGCAAGGTTCAGGTTTACATATTCAGGCATCTGCTGACCCTGAAATGACTTGAGACACTATCAGGTAGACCCCACGATGATACCTGAAATTACCACCTCTTTTTTTCATCAAATAACTGTATTTTCCTAAAGTGGTCAAAGTCTGGAGGTCTACTTCTTCTTCCAACCTGTTTTAATTAGGAGTTGGTATAAAGGAAGGCTGTATGTTTGGGATCTGGACCAGGGATCATTGGAAAGCATCTGAGGATTCTCTAGGAAAACAAGGACTGGAAGATGGTATTGAACTTTGGGTCCAGGTAAAAGGCGGTTTCCCTGGTGAGAGAGACCTCTTTAAAATGGTCACTTTAGCACGGAGGCCATTGCTGTCCCTCTTATTGCGAGAAAATTTTCTTGTTGTTTTGTGGTTTGGCAAAAACTACTCTGAACCCAAGATTTTCGTATCAGTGTGTTTGCAACACTTGTTGCCCTTTTTGGTAAGAGATATGACTAAGTCACAGGGGTGGCCACAGCTGGGACGACACAGGAATGTTTTTGGTCTGCCCAGAGTGGAGCAGATTCCCATTCTGGAAATGAGAGACGTGTCCTTTGACTGTGATTCCTTTAACACATTGCATATAAAAGAACTGCAACTTAGAAAAAAATCTTCTTGAATCTCATATCTGTAGCACAAGCCAAGGTGGTACTTGTAAAAATAGATAACCCCTGGGGAGACAGGAGTCAATAGCACCTGAAACAGCATGTGCCATAAAATTTTGGATACTTTGAACTGAATTTAGCCACCATCTCCCTTCCCTGCAACACCACACATGCTTCAAGATATCCTGAAATGCCTGTGCCTGTCTCAGCTTTCACACCAGCTCCAAACACCATCGTTTTGCTTGTCCATTGAAAGCAGAGCGTGGAAGAGGGATCCGAGCAGATAGATCCGATACAGCACAAATACGTCTCTGGCGGAGATCAAACTCTCATTTCCCTGTTGTTCACTGCAGAGGGTGCTGTCTGCCCACGTTCCTGTTCCTCACGAAACAGGTGGGGAAAAAAAGGTTCTGAACTATTTTAAAGTTGAAAAGGCAGGTCACAGGATATTATCAAAATGTACTAAACATTCTCATAGTTAAAGACATAAACTTACATTTCAGAGCCAAGACTAAAATGCCTTTGCTCCACAGGGGAGCACAGCTGCCGTCATCGCCTGATTTGTAATCTGAAGAACACAGGGCAGTCACCCCTGATTTATAATGCGAACAAATGAGGCTTTCCTCCCTGCCTTTAATGATGTTTAAATCTTCCTGAAGTCATCCTTCTAGGCAGCAGCACTAAGGTGAAAGCAACAACGCTTTCCTGGAAAAGACACCACATTTTGGAAATCTGTTTTCATAGTGAGTTTTCACTCCAACTCTGGAAACCAGTTGAAGCATCAGAATTTTGTTATGAAACAAGAAATCCTGAAAAGATATTTTCTCAAAGTAGCTGAAGGGTTTGGATTCAATAAGAGCAGGGTTTTGTTCAGAAATTAGCACCCAGTACTGAAAGAAAGTCAGCCAGTCAGTCATGTCCCTTGCATGTTTGTGGGGATGTCAGGGAAGGTCTGGCTTTCAGCATAAATCACTCATCTGGTAGCACCAGAGAATGACCACGCTAGTGTTATCCATGGGGGACCACGTTAAATATAACACCGTATCTTGCCACGTCAGATTTGGTGACTTTGAACTAGCAGCTGAAGTCTAGAGGTGCACAGGACAGAGTAAAGTGGCAGCCTTTGGAGTCTTTTTGAGAAGCAAAGAAGCAAAAGCTGAACGGAATGCAGAAGATGGGAGTATGCTGGAAACAACAGATCCATCTCAACCCCCTTCTGGATCGGAAATAGGCAGAAGGATCATGGAGACAAGGGGGATTTCAACACAGAGACAGGGTACAGCTCATTCCTGGGAGGACACGAGCTGCACCTTTATGAGTAACCAATGAGCATGGCTGTTATATGTGGCTTGATTTCTCATGCTGAACTTGTCCAAGTGAGCAGAGCTGAAATGGACTCTTTTTATCTGGCCAAACCAGTCATCAGGACTCAGCAAATATTCCTGTGCTTTGCCTAACAGACAGTTATTCACTTTGGGGTTTTTATATTCCTGGTGTTAGAGGAAGATGTGTTAGCATGAAATGTCGTATATTAATTTGGAAAATATGGGGCTGGGGGAATTTTATGAATGAGGTCCTTTCCTGCCTTTGATAACAGTTATGCGGGTGGAGTCATGGTGTAACTGTTCTCCATCACTGAGATACATAATCTTTAATGAAAATTCAGGTTCTTTGTTCCCAAGAACACAGCAATTCAAAGCTCCATCCTGTTGCCAAGGCTAAGTGCTGTGGAAGTGGTGCTTTCCCTGTGTGAGAGGAGAGCAGTGGACACAATGAGGGAGGGCAAGATTTAAAATCGAGAATAGTCTTAACAATCATGACAGCTAAAATAAGGACAGGAGGGAAAATGGATAATTCTGACTGTGTTGTCCCTGCTCTTTGAGTCTTTTCTGAAGAAATCCTTTGATTGTATCTGCATGAACATAAAGACAGGAAAGATTAAAGCTTTACTGCAAAAAATATTAACTCCTTGAGTACAGTATTAAGGTCAGCTACTTACCCTCTGTATAAGAAATTTGCCTTGACTCCTTAAGCAAAGCCCACGAATCTTGAGTTGAATCAGGTGAAGAATCTCTTGCCTCTATACCAGTTAATTCTCCATTGCATTAGGCTAGTAAAGGTGGAATCACAAAACTGTGGAACCCTCACTAGTTTACAGAAATTGTATATTTGATGATCATTACCAGTTCACTGAATAGTTTAACAGCCTTCCCTCACCTGAACATAGGTATAAATCAAATTAAATCAATTAATCTTTTAAAAATGTAAATGAAAAAACTCACAAAACTCCACAATTTTATTCATTTCATACATTAAATATTCCTCATGATAAAACAACAGATGACATCTCCTTGGGGATTTGTCTTTCCAAATCCTTGCTGGCAAGAAGGTATTGAGCTCAACTGGGGATTTTGCCTGAGCAAAACTTCCAAAGTTGAGTCAGGATCAATCCCAGAAAACCAGTTAAGCAAAATTATGGTAAACAAGTCATCATCATGACACTCTGAATGCAGTGTCTTAACAGTACTTGTGCTGATACGTTGCCTCCCGAAGAGACAATCATCACATTCTTGTACTTAAATTTTGTATAAAATTAAATATTTGGACTATCCATAAGCATTCATTCTGGAAATGTATTTTATTTTTCTTTTTGCAAGGGCCACCCTCTTCTTTTTCCTTGTGTGTAGATGATCTGTGTATGACGGAATCATCTTTATAGCCAAGAATATTACGGGTGAAGATACTGTGCAGCGGAATCAGTTGGGCACAATATGCATGAACAGAGTGTGTTTAAACTGGTCAGAGAGAAACCCTAAAACCTTCAAGGACTGCAGGAGGACAGGACTGCTAGATAAAGGCTGTCAGAAGATAGCAGGATGCCCCACACCGTTAGGCAGAACCCTGTTCTCCAGCAGCACATCTGTGATTTATAGAAATCTTTTGCCTAAGGAAACATCCACGTTCTCCCAGTATCACACTGTTCCTTACCAGTTTGCCAGGACAAGAAAACAGACCGAGCCTGTCCTGAATACATTTACACCTTTGAAACATTAGGTTTTTAACGCATTTGGAGATACCTCTCATAAACCAAGGGCCATAAAGCTGACGCACATCGGACATGTCGTAGACCTTCATCCCGTTGCCTGCTGAGCAGCACGTCTAAGGCTCCCCTGAGACATACGCCCCAGTTCAGCTAGAAAAGCCGTGTAAGAAGCAGCTGTGTTTGTGTAAACATAGACGTGCGGAGCCATTAGAGACGCACCAGGATACCTCAGACATCGGCACAGGCAAGCAGGTGACTCACGGCGGCCAGACAAGCTGCTCCAGGGTGTCTGTGATTTGAAATTAAGCATGTGAAAATGAGATAGAATTCAGGCAATACATTTTTTGGTGTAAGCTGTTCCAAAGGCCAATTAACCTCGAATTTAAATGATGTATAATAGAACATTCAGTCAGCTAAACTCTTAGAAAGTAATAACTCCAGGGAAATTTTGAGAAGACAGAGTAGAAAGTACAGTGATATTCTCAACTTTGGAGAATTAAAAAAGGAATTCATGAAATAACTGGTATTTTAGTGACACTGTTTTTCACAAAATAGATTTTTCTAGACAATGTGCACTCTACAATAGACATACAGGAACTTGGCTTCCATATCACAGACTTCTACTATCTTTAACTTTAGCCTAACAAATTTCATTAATATTTCATAGTTATTGATATGCCAATAATAGCAACTCTAATACCCACTTTTCTCTTTTCCCTTTGTTTTTTTTTTTTTTCTTTCTGTGGTGGACAGAAAACTTCTCCACTGAACCAGTAGCAAAAGCCCTTGCTTTGCCTTTCATACCAACAAGATTCACCAACCTTAACAACAAGGACTTATTTATAGCAGTGCTTAATTCATCAAACGTCACTGAGCTGAGGTCACATTAAGAACACAGTGAGTGTGGCAGAGTGCTATAACTTTGATGCCATGTTTTGTATAAAGAAATTCTATACAAATAAGCAATGCAATTAAATATTCCCTTTCCAGTATTATATTGGTAAAATTAATTATAGAATTCAAGACTCACAGGATCTTACAAGACTTTTCTGGCCACTGGCTTGTGCTTCAAGATTCAACCACGTTGAACTTGTTTGGTCTTTAGCAAGTGTAAAGTAAGTAAGTGAAATATCTGTTGTGACTCTAAGGCACGCAATAGTTATTGGAGATATTAAGCTACATTTATAGTTATGGAATATGTTAACACCTGGGAAAAGGAAAAATCCACATTTAGTATCTCAGCATTTGTGCAAAGATTGCTGAATCACAGAGCACAGATACAGGACGAAATGGAAACAACAAAGCTCCTCTGACCTCTTCACTCGCTGTGCTAACAATAATTAGCTTGCTTAGGAAAGTAAGGGGACAACAGCATTTATAGATGTTATTAACTGGGTGACACCCCCCATCACTTCATACCATTATGAATTACTTTATACTATTATGAAATGTATTTATGCATGATAGCGTTATCAGCTGCTATTACCTTCACTTATGACTTTGAGCTGAGGTTGATATGTGTAACAAAGACCAACTGTAGACCCGAGGGTGAAAATTTTGGAGCTACAAGCCCGGGGAGCATGGCTGACCTTCAGAATAGATTATAATATTTTCTAGATAATAAAAGCAAACATAATCCAAAAGTGCACTGGAGAAATTTTGTTAATACAAGATATTGCTGGAAACAGATACTCCCTACGAAGGCAGGAGCTAGTGATTCCTCATAGCTTCCCTGTCCTCCAATCCTGTGTCTTGTATTTGATATTAATCAATTCAGTGCAGATATTTGATTATTTGTGTAAGCTTCAGACCCGCTTTGCACAGAACTGAAATACCGTAATAAGGTAGGAGATGAGTTTCTGAACTGCTGCACTGTCTCAGCCAAATTCTTCTGGAGTAAACAGAAACAGACCCTTTGGGCTTCCTTATCCTTGGGATTTTCATTAAGTTTCTCTCCCACCTTACAGATCTTTTTCTTATTTACTGCATTGCTGCTCAACTTCTCACAACACCTGACTGCATTCATTTAAACATCTCCTTGTTAATGGTGTATAAATAGCTTTTAGTTTTACTTCCTGTCAGATTTAATTACAAGATTCATGTTTCCTTCACCACACGTGCCTTCGCTGATGTTTAACGAATCTTTTTTTCAGGGAAGAGTAGGGTTTGCACAAAAGCTCTGATTACGTTAGAGATAATTGCATCTCAGTTTTTGGAAGATTATGCTGTTAGTCATGTATGCCTACGTGCTTACAGTCATTTCCACAGTCTCCACAAACCGAGAGCCAAAATAATATGAATGGGTAAATAACAGTAAATCACCAATAGCCTTATCCTCCAAGATGCAAAATGACCTTTTAATCCATCCTTTAACTTGTTGAACACATGGTTTAACATATGGTCTAATCAGTAGTTCTGAGTAGCTTATCAGTGATTTGTTGTATTTTGCTTACAGAGGTATTCAGGAAGCAAGCATCTTTTTTAAGCTAATTTCTTTCATTCTTGAACCAAAATCTGTTTTCTATTGCCTTTTAAAGAACTGCAGTGGCACTTCCAAGATCTTTGTCGCCTTTTCCCTTGGTTTATAATACCTATAATTGTTTTATCCTAGGTTGCTACCTTGCTACCTAACATTTTCTGGCGCATTTGTGGTTGCTGCGAGTTCCTTCGCTGCTACTTCATCACAGACCCAGTTCTTCCACCTTATTGATGCAGCCAAAGTGACAACTTGTTTCAGGTGGAAGCATAGTAAACACAGAAAAAACCTGCTTCACCTACCTCTTTTTCCATCTTCTGGGGGGATTGTTTGCGTGTTTGGACACTGTTGCAAAGGGCCGGAAGACGGAAAATAAGATTTTAGCCCTTTTCAGTGGCTTGATATCAACGTTGCAACTTCCTACTCTGTGCTTAGCTTGAGCTGATGCAACTTTTTTTGACAGATGTTTAAAGTATTATTGGTTTTACAGGATTTACT
This sequence comes from Phalacrocorax carbo, assembly GCF_963921805.1. Classification (NCBI taxonomy): domain Eukaryota; kingdom Metazoa; phylum Chordata; class Aves; order Suliformes; family Phalacrocoracidae; genus Phalacrocorax; species Phalacrocorax carbo. The sequence continues at coordinate 4,085,945 of NC_087516.1, read as the reverse complement.
TCTTCATGGTGTGAATCACATTTTTGTTTTATTTGTTCATGTTACCACATGGGGAAGGGTCTAGAGAACAAGTCTTATGAGGAGCGGCTGAGGGGGCTGGGGGGGTTTAGCCTGGAGCAGAGGGGGCTGAGGGGAGCCCTTCTCGCTCTCTGCAGCTGCCTGAGAGGGGCTGGAGTGAGGGGGGGGTCGGTCTCTGCTCCCAAGTCACCAGTGACAGGGCGAGAGGGAACGGCCTCAAGCTGCACCAACTTTAACGATTCTATGATTCTATGATTTTTCCAGTGACAGCCTGTCTCCATAATTTTGCTGGTTCCTCCTAGGCCTATAACAGGCACATAGATGGAGGTACATGACCAAAGGCAGGAACGTAAGAAAGTTTTAATTAAAAAAAAATCCCTACACAGTCAGCTGCGAACCTGTTTGGTTTTTTTTTTGTTTTCTACTTTCTGCATGTCCTGTTTGCCTCCTGACCTTCACTCTGGAATGTGCCTGTCAGTGTGTGTGGATTTGCTTTCTCCTTTTTAATCTTCCATATTATTTTCCGCGGTGCTGATGTCCTCCAGCACGTTGGCACTGAGGATCCTACTGCGTCCCAAGTAATGAACTGAGAAAGCGGTAATTAAACAGTGCTGCAGTGTTTTGGTGCTGCAGACTTCAACGAGGCTCCAGTGCTTAAAACTGACTTGCAAGGAAGGAAGGACAAGTATGATCTGGTGACTATTACTTTATTTTGTAAAACTAGCACATTCCAGAATACTCTTCTGCGGAGTCCAGCTTCTGCCAAAAAGAGAGTCATTGCCAGGGAATGAGAAGGTGTATTTGCAGCACGGGAATTTAGTCCATTGCTTGAACATATTTAGGAGAAATATGATAGGATATATGTAATATTTACATATGTCTGGGGTTTTTTTTGCCTTTTGAAGTTAGTTTAGTATTTTGCTGTCCCTACCTGCACCAGTATACTTCAAGAAATCTTCCATTTTCAGAGCTACTTTATACGATTCTTATCTTATTCCAGAGGAACAATCAAGTGGCTGTCTTTTTTTTTTCCTTTACTGATTTGTCTTCCAGAATGTAGAAATTTTACTGTACTGTATAAAATGAAGAGGAAGGGCAAGGCAGTTCAAAACAAACCCTTTGTGTTTCAGATTTGGAGATTTCATCTTTAGGCAAATCGATCATATTTATGTTTAATGTATTTCAGCCTTCTATTTTTTATCTTTTCTTTTATAATTTGTTGTCACTGTAAGTTTTAAATCACCTGAATATAATTAAACACAAATTTAAATTAAGAAATTAAAGGAATTAAATACAACCATCCCCCCGACTATGAAAGAACAGTTTATCACACTACTTTAAAGAGTGGTCAGGACAAAGTTTTCATTCAAACAGATTCAGTGCTATAATGCTATAATGATCTGTGTTCTCTCTTTTCAACCTCACTTCTAGGGACTGAAGGGAACTGAAGTTAGCCTGATAATAGCATACTCACCAGGACAAAATTTAATAGTAAAAAATAAAGGCTTTGAACTTACAGGCTGAATAGTGGTGATTTTTGATGCAATAGAGGAACTTTTTGGTTGGAAGTGAGTGAGAAGAAAGACCTGCATACACTGACTGATCACAGGACAGCTGCGACGCTGACTTTTTCAGCCTATAGTCTTCTTCATGTCTTTGGATTTTTCATATATTCCTGAACCAGGAAAATGCGTGGATGTCGGTTAGTCATGCTCAGCATTGCACCGTTGAGCAAGTTCTCACATTAGACAGGAAATTAAAACATTTCGGACTTTGTTGAAACAAAATGTTTAAATATGTTTTAAAAGTTGTAGGACAAAATGTTCTGAGAATACTTTCAGAAACATTTTTTCCATTAAATAGTATTTTTCTGTACTGGAAAGTGGTAACATACAGGAAAGATTCAGCCTCTGATAATGAAGGAAGAGACTCAGCTGTTCTTTTGTACATTAAATGTCTTCAAATGGCCTAGCCTCAATTAACTTCTCTCTAGGACACTTACAGAACTAGGAGACATTAGAAGTTATTTGTGATGATTGAGCTTTCAAAGATGGTAAAAGCTGCCATAAAACTGGAGAGAACTATCAATGCATGTAGAATAATATCTGTTTCTGCAGGCAGTACCTCCCTCTTCCCCCAAAAAAGAAAAGGTTTTGCACTAGAAAACAATTTTGGCAGAAAGCACCTTTCATATCTGAGTAAACTAACATCCATAGTTGTTGATGTGTCAATTGCTGCAGCTCGATGCAGTAGTAAACCACAAGTAAATAAAGTGTTGAATATTTAATCTTCGCAGTACCTAATGAAGGTGACTTCTGTCTATGCTGCCTCAGTGCATCTGGTCATCAGGGTCTCCCACAGTGAACCGGGGCCTCTCAGAAGGAAGAAAAAAGTGGAAAAAACAACCACCGCTGAAAACTATAATGGCAAGTTTCAGCTATGCAGATGCTACAGCAGCAGCTACGTACCCTGAACGGATCAGAATCCTTGCACATACTTGGATATGAGATTTTTATCTGGTATTTCCTGCTAGAAATACACATTGTTGCAGCTGAGTGCCCTGGTGAAACACAGGGGTCTGCTCATAATCTTGTAACACCGTCGGCACTGTCATGTTGTGGGAATTATGCAGATATTCAGAAAGAATAATACAGTTTCTTCTACTTGCTCAGGTACGTAATTGATATTTTCATTTAGAAACTCAATTTGGTCATCCACATACAGGCTTCTAAAAAAGTATTATTAAAACATTTAATGTGTGGACCACAATAATACAAAGTTGTTTCACAAACTAGTTGCTTGCCCGTATGAATAAAGATGGAGCAGAGTGCAAATTTAAAAGCAGATATGCTGCAGATCCATCTAATACTCACTTCAGCCAGAACTCTTTTAAAAAAAGACTGTGATTCATCAATGAAAAGAACAATTTCCATGTCTAAAGCTCTTTTTCATTGTAACTCTAAGTACCTGACAATCAGTGGAGAATTGTCATTTTCCAGCCCACATTTATGTCGTGAGCTGAGTGAGTAACCTATTCGAAGTGTTAAGCGTACAGCTTGGAAAACACAGAAAGATCCAGAGAAAAGGAGAAAATTAACATCCTGAGGAGTATGAAAAGCTCATGTAAAGCTCAAGTTTCAAATAATCTCCATTCTAGTCTTCTAAAAAATATCCAAAGGTCTATGAGCAAGGATTTTCACTAAATTTGTGGCTGATGATATATCTGATATTGAGTTTTCCCTAAATAAAAGGTTTTATCATGCTAGGAAAGTTGGCATTTAGACTGAAATTTTGGAGTAATCTTTGGAGCATTGTATGTGAAGGGATAGAAACAAATGAAAAACAAGATAAAATGCAAGCTGAATTTACCGTGGGTAGATAATGCCAGAATTACTTGATACCTTTCTCTGGAAATATAAGATATATTCCAGGAAAAGTGTTGCACATTTAGTCGAGCTCAGAGTGGGTATAGGATCTGATGCAATGCCACGGAGACACTACCAGAACTCTGTGGTGAGAAACACCAGGTAAACAGGAGATGACAACAGACAGCAGGTAAAGAAGTCAGTGGCAGAGTTCCTCAAGAACTAAGACTCAGGCCTCATGTCGTTTCATGGTTTCTTTTATAAGTTGGCACAAAATGAGACTATGTTAATTCAATTTCCCAGTGACATGAAGCTAGAGGGAATCTTCTCTTAACAAAAAAAACAGTACTTTATATCCTAAAAGTTGCATGACCTTGAAGACTGGAACTAAAAGAAAGCTCGAAGGAATTTAATAGAAAAAAAATGTAAGATTTCACACTTGGAGACTGACCATAGGCATTTCTGTTGCGAACTGTGGGCTTTACCATTTGGAAATGAGTGAGAAAGAACAACAGTGGCGTAGTGCAGCTCACAGCAGGGTGACCGTGAGATGCTGGTGAGATGCCAGCAACAAGGAAGCTGAATACAATAGCCAAAAACTTTCCAGTAGGCTCAAGAAAAATTAACGCCCTAGTTTAAGAAGTGGAAGAGATCTCATCTGAAATGCAGTGTTCTAATCTGTCCACCCATGGTCAAGAAAGACTGCATACTGAAGAAGCGTAAGGAGACACTGCCTTGATCAGGGGACTGAAAACCCTCTTGTGGGATGAAAGAGTGAGGGAAAGGCAGCCTTGGCATGTCAGATATAAGGAAGACCAAGAAGAGAAATGATTATCCTTTATTTGTTCCACAATGGAACAAATTCCAGGGAAAGAAAAGATCTTTTGAAGCAAAAAAAAAAACCATCTTGGGACAACAACTGGATTTAACTGTCCGTGGGTATCTTTGAGCTGACAACAAAAATTTTTCATACTATAAGACTGGTGAAGTTTCGGAATATTATGTTAATAGGAGAGAAAGAAAGAAAGTAGTTTTGTAACAACTGCCATGAGAGATACAGCTGTAGTTGTCATCTCTCACAAGAACACAGGAAGGTCTTTCTGAGCAAAGTACTATTATGTATTTTAGGGACTTCTGGCTAAATGCTTATCTCTGAATCCGCAGAGCAATGCTGCAGTGATTTCTGTTTTGGTGGAATGAAAAATACTGGCATCTCTACAACTTTTCTTTTACCCTCTTATAGTAAAGCATGATGAGAAAAAGCTCAGTTCTCATGAACCCAGGAGATGGTTGCACATGCTGATGAGTTCCTTCATTGCTCACCCTGATCAATGCTCCCTGACTGAGATCTCTCTAAACTGCACAGGAAATTCAGATGTTTATACCACTGACCAGCACTAATAATTTAAAAGTGCTGTTCTACTGTTAAGGTCTTGTAATTTCAGATGCTTTTTTCATTAAAAAAATTATATTGGCTACACATACCCTCTTAGCCACTGGAAAAAAAACCTCTTTATTATTTCACTTATGCTCAGCTCCTAGTTGTTTCTTAGTGGAGGCAGAGTGATTCCACAGCCTAATCTTGTAATTGGGTTTTATTCCTAACATTTTGTTTTTCATTTCAATTAATTGAATTGAAAGGAATTGAAAAGTGAAAGGGATTTCTGCTTAAGCTCATTGCCTTAAATTTCTTCAGACACTGCTCATTGCTCCTCATAATGCTACTCCACCTAACTTTAAGTCCTGCCTCTTCTCTGTTTAAATGAAAATTGTTACTGTAGGTTTTTAGTGTACAGTACCGAAAGGTGAAGCATAAATCTAATCTAGACTTGTTCTTCTCAGTTGGAAAGAAGCTTGTAAATCTAATGCACTTCGACAGCTGTTCACTCAAAAGTTATTTTGCATCCTTTGCACCTCCTCCAATCTCCTGAAGCTGCTTGTGCCTCGTCACCTGTTTTTTAAGATGGTACTTAGTGTTGCAAGTACCTGTGAAAAGTACAGCGTACCATTACCAGAGGCTTCTGGGATGTGCTTCGGGAACTTCATCTCTTTTTCCATTACTATTTCCTTACCTGACAAACTCAAAGCCCTGCTCCCATGCCTATAGCTCCTGATAATCAGCAATTGGGAAAATCAGAATCTTTAGAGGCAGGTTGAGAAAGTAAAAAACCTCACCAAACACTACCCTGTTTCATCATCCTCACCATCTTTAAAGGAGGGCCTGCCTGATTGCTAACTGCTTGTAACAAAGCAAGAACCCTTTCTTGTCACTGTTATTCCAGGTGAGACCAACTTTCAGCTTACATCTTTGTTTTAGCAGGATGACACCGAGAGGAATGTTGCTTATGGTGAGAATAAAATATGCAGGATTTGGCTCAGAGTAAAAACAGAAATATGGGTCCTATTTCATTGTTTTGTTTTGAAGGATAACTCATTTGGACCTAGTTTCAAAGGCAAGTTTTAATTAAAAGCACATTGTGCAGATTTGTAAAGAAGTGGCTAACTGTTAGAAGGTCAGCTATCCTGTAAGCAGCAAGTCATGGGAAAATTGTGCTATTATGGGTTACATAAGCATAACAAGGCTTTCATCTCTAATTGCTATTTAATTTGTCTTCTTTGAATAGATTGCATAGCTCTGTTGGCCTTCAGGGCTTTAGTTAACATGGGGTTTGACTTTTTGCTAGTGAAAGATACTTCCCAATCAGAAAAGAATGAGACCTGTTTCTTCACTTTCAGTGGGCGGAAGAGAGAATTCAGTACAAAGCCAAAAGAACACAAAGATGTCTGGAGCACAAATTGCACCAGATAAAGGTCAGCTGGGATTCCAGGAGAGGCCAAATTTAAGCCCAGAAATTCTTGGTCATGTATGAAACATTGAAGAAGGGCATGTCCTGCAATGACTGCTAACAAAATGGGGCATCACTAGTCATCTGTGAAGAGCAGACAGGTCTCGGGCAGGATGTAATATTCAGAGGGACGAAAATGATTTCTTACCATAGCTGTTCCAGAAACTGTACCAAGCAATTGATCCATCCTCAGATTCAAAGCTTGGAAGCAAGATGAGCATCACAGAGAACGACCATCAGCTGTGGAGAACAAGGTAACACAAGCAGAGGGCTAAAGTCTGGAAGATGAAACTCGTATCACCATACGTCTAGGTATCTCTAGGTATATACTATTGGACATGTAGCAAAATAGAAGTAAGGGTTAGACTTTTGGCTATAGTTATTTTCAAGCTGTATTGCTATAGCCAAGAGCAGGAGAGGTCTTTTTTATATATATATATGACTATATCTTTGATGTTCTCCACTGAGACACATTTGCTTAGGTTCTGCTCAGCTCCTTCAGCTGTCTAAATATCTACTGAATAACATCCTGTGTGATGTATGGCTGAAGCTGGAAATGGGCTCTGAAGCACTTCTTATACATCGCTGTTTGATGCTTGTCCCTTTAAACTCCTTTTTTTCCAAATCGACAAGTACACTAGCAGATCAAAGTCATGTGGTTGAAACAAGTTAAATCTGAAAGGCTTGACATGACCCCATCCAAACGGAACCAGAAGTACAGAAATTACCTTGCTGACTGGACATGAGAAATGCCATCTAAGGTTTATTTACAAGAAGTTGCATTCAGTTAAACATCATCAGCTCAGGTGTAGTGCTATGCAAAGCAGCTTCACTGACAAAATAGTGACTTCTGCAGCAAAATTCTTTATTCGTAGTTATTAGTATGTCCAAAGCTAGTGGAGCAAACTTCTCAGTAACTGTTTTTTTAATGGGTTTTAATAAAGCTAAAATCTTTTCTTTCACAGAGCAGGAGACTGAGACAGTGGTTCTTGCAATTATTTTGGCTTAGGACTACAAATCCATTAATTCTCCCAGTTAGGAAAGTGCAGACTATATTGTAAGCTTTGAAGAAAAAGTCACTTAAAGAACAGAAAGTCCCCTAAATGTTGCTCCTGCTGCATGGCCAGGCAACTGGAATGATTACACTATTATGATGCTGTCTGGCCTACTGAAGTTCTCTAGAGAATCATCACCTTCTATCCTAAAGACATACTCAGGTTCTCCCTCCTGCATATCATCTTTCAGACACTATAGTGTTCATTTCTATAGATAATTATTTTTACTGTAAGCTTCTGTATTTCCCTGGATATTTTCTATCTCTTGCCATAAAGTGCAGACAAATGATTATACTTTTTCCTTCATTAAACTGCACAGAGCTAAAAATCTGCTTTTGATATTTACTACATGAATTTTGGAATATTTAAAGGTACATTTTATTCCCCTTAAATGTTTCAGTAGATGTGTAGACTAAGAGGTGTATAAGTTTTGGTTCTGGGGAGACATAGATATGTGCTTAAATTTACAGATAAGCGCAAGGGGACCACTCTGCGTTTTTGCAAGACTGGAAATTTAATGTGCCATATAAGAATAGCTGAAATAACTACCTTTCAAGGAACAAAACATGGAAGTGTGTTTTCCCAACAGGTCTATTTTTCTTAATGCCTACTGTCATTTGCTTTGAAGAGTAAAGCATGACTCCTTGAAAATGCCTTCTCAGATTGAAAAATTAATGACTAGGACACGTTGTGTATGTTCTTTCATTGTATGAAAACAACATGAAACCACTATTTTATGTGTAAATATCTAGGGAAACATCTGCTGTGTTTCATTAGAACTAACTCATGTGCTAGCTCCCTCATCCTGAATTTTCCTATCCCGGTTTCCACTACTTGAGCAAACAGATAATTTTGTTAGTTGTGGTTGACTATCAAAGCATAACATTTCATGTATCTTTCCCAGCAGTACTTTTTTCCCCAGTGACTCTTGGTCTTTTTCCATAGTAAGATTGCAGTGTTTATCTTTACCTGCAAGCCAAACAGTTAGTGATGACTATTAACCTGCATAGTCCATTTTTTCCTATCTTTGTCTCTTCCAAATATTTAATTTATCTTCCCCTCTTTGGCTTTCAGCTTTGGAAGTACTTCTCCAGTGATTCTTGGACACTTATGGCACTGGAATGAGATTCTATTTCTTAATCAAATAATCCAAGAACAGGGTTGCCAAGACACGTATTGAAACAAGCTGATATAGGAACTGGAAAAAAGAGAGTATATGGATGTTCAGTGCTCCTAATAATTGAGTGTATTTTTGCCTTTGGTTTTCACACTTGCAATATATGGCTCAGGGAAAAAATAGATATTTGTTTGAAGACTGTATTTATAAAAAGAGAATGTTTGCACACAAAAAAAAAAAAAAAAGAAAAAAAAGGCTTGATGATTCCTGTCTTTCAATAAGACCTATAAGTATATAAAACATATTTCTTCTTCTTAATTATGAACCTTGAAAATTCAGGTTGAAGATGTGAATGAACATGGCTTATTTCACAAGGGTTAAAGGGCATCTGTATCAGTGATACAAGACATGTTGTAAACCCAAACTAAAGGTGTCTTTTTGAGCAAGATTTTTAGATCAGTACTTAGGAGCAGAAAGCAACAGTTACAATACCCCCTGCCTTTAGATCAGTTTCTGGATCATAGGCTACTTTGCTACTCAGTATGTACTGAAAGTAAGTGAAGAGGCAAAATTGCCTACACTTCAAATTTTATTAGAGATTTCTTACTGTTATAAACCATAACCCAGCTCTAAAGATTCCTGATTTCTTATAAGAAATAGTAATTTTCAACTGTAGAAGGTCTTGAAGTTGGAAAGGAAAGTTGAAAACATGATTCTGCAAATGTTAGTACAACTCAGAATGATAATATTAGTCCAATGCAGCTGGTCTTGATTTCTGAAGAACTGAGGTTGACTGGAACAGAAAGATTAAATAAAATTGGAATAATGTTGCTGCTTTATATCTCCTGAAATTAATCCAAGATAGTCTTAATCAAGACTAGGATTTTAGGTGATGGTTTTGTGTGTATATGCATGAAGCTGTCCTTGGTTTGGCTGGGATAGATTTAATTTTCTTCACTGTATCTGGTATAGCGTGTTTTTGATTTGGTATGAGAATACTGTTGATGGCACACTGATGTTTTAATTGTTGTTAAGTAGGTGCTAAGTGTCGCTAAGTAGTGTTTATATTAGTCAAGGACTTTTCCAGCTTCCCATGCTCTGCCAGGTGCACAGGACGCCAGGAGGGGAGGGGCACAACCAAGAAACCTGACCTAAATTGGCCAAAGGGAAGTTCCATACCATATGATGTCATGCTCAGCACATAGAGCTGGGGGGGGAGGGGGAAGGGGGGGACGTTGGGAGCGATGGCGTTTCCCTTCCCAAGTCACCGTTAGGCGTGATGGAGCCCGGCTGTCCTGGGGATGGCTGAGCACCCGCCTGCCCATGGGAAGCAGTGAATGAATTCCTTGTTTTGCTTTGCTTGTGTGCACGGCTTTGCTTTACCTGTTAAACTGTCTTTATCTCAACCCATGTTTCTCACTTTTACTCTTCTGATTCTCTCCCCCATCCCACTGAGGGGGAGTGAGTGGCTGCGTGGGGCTGAGTTGCTGACTGGGGCTAAACCATGACAGAGGCAAATGAAGATCCTGAAACAACAGTACCAAAGCTGCTTTGAGGGTCCATCCCTACTTTTCTACTGTATACCTCTGGATGCACTGTAAATACAAATGGAATTCCACCTCTACCTCCATTATTGGGGTTCTTTTCAGCTGAATAGCAGTCCTAATCTTATCCCAGGGCCAAATTCCAGTCCAGAAGACCCCTAACTACCATAAAACACAGATTTCACACTGGGAACCTGATCTCAGGAGTTAGATCCATACACTTTGACAGGTACTTCATCCAAACAAAACGTCTGTCTTGTCCGTGGCTCTGACTCGGAACAAAATAGATAACCCTTATTTATGGGCATAACAAGTATTATTAACAAATGTCCTGAAGATGGCCAAAACATGAAGGATTTCTAGTGATGTGTGCATTTGTGATTAAGAAATTTACACAGTGACAGTTTCAAAAGGACCTTTTGATCATCTAGATCAGAGGCAGGCCAGTTTTTCCATACTGAAATTTTCCTGGGTTCATAAGACATAACATGTATTCCAGAGAGCTGTGGGGAAGGAAAGTGTCCATCAACCAGTGGGGCTGGATTTACACGGTCCTAGGAGCTCCTCCTGGATAGACCCCTCCTCTCAGAAAGTAATTAGCCAAAAGCCACTTGTCAACATCAACCTACACAGCCCTGGCATAGGGGCTGTGCTTCAAACCTCTTGAAAGCCTCGCCTCGTGAATTAGTCACAAGATACCACTTGGACACATCTGTGTAAAAAGATCCCATCATTTCCCTCTTTTCTTCTGTATTGCTCTTGATTAATACTTATCTTCCTGAAACACAGACAGTCTTCATCTGAAGTTGATATAGCTACTGTTTTCCTGGTAGACAGTTCCAGTTGCTGTTACAACACATGCCGTAATTCTCTTTAGAATTTGTCTGTAGTTTACTCTGTCCAGATTTTCTCCGGTTGGTTGAAAAAGATTTTATTCCCTTGTATTGTATCTCTGTGAAGGTACTTACATACTTTAAGCAAAGTAAGTCTCCATCTTCTCCTTGGGTAAACTTAAAGGTCTGCTTTTATTTCCCGTCTCGCTGGGAGACCTTTAAAATAATTTTTGAGGCTCTTTCTTGAATCATCTGCCATACTTTTCCCAAGACTTTCTGATGTAGGAAAGCCACATATGACAGAAGGGTCAAAGGCACTAGCAGTAAGAAAGTCAGTTCTGTGTCTAGAGTCAAATTAAGAAAGCTCAAAGATGTTATTAAAGGAGAATCGACAAGACAGATTTCTGTAAACACAAGACAAAAGTCCTCTTAGTGAAAATAGGCTGTTGATTTTGCTGACAGCCATGAGATTCCAGCTGAAAAAAGAGAATTAATAATAATAATAATAATAAAAAAATAATCTTGCAGTGCCCCAAGCTGCAAGATAGGTTTACATTCTTTTTTTTTTTTTTTAAATGAAACAGCCAAATTAGACATGGGAAGAAATAAAAAACTACAGGAGATATGGTACCCAACAGCTAATGGAAACGAAATCCAAAATGAAAAGATAAAGCAAAACTAAAGGACCTTAAGGTTGCAAGTTGCTTTCAAACTGAAGTTTGAACTCCAGTTTAAAGTGGAAAATGTGGATTTATCTCAAGAGGCCACAGATTAAGATCTGCCACCTGCCCTAAAGACTTTGCACTCAGAGTAAATCAAAATGAGAGTCTCTCTGGAGATTGCTTAGTGCCCTATGATTATAACAAAATGCCTTGGGGCATTTTGAGTGAAATCCCAGTTTAGAAATAAATGATCAAAACTCTGTTTTCTGTTATCCTGCAATAAATCCACCGTAACTATCCTGATAAAAACTTGGCTGATGTCTTCACCATATCTAAAATGTTAACAAACTATGATGCTGCCAGATTGTAACAAAAGTTGTAGAAAAAGCCTCTACTGGCACAGTAAATCTAGGAAGATTAGCTAGAAACTTTAATTTGTTGGCCTGACAATTTCAATTTCTGGACAAAAATAAAGCCAACACAGAAAATCAGAAGCAAAGACAAAATTTCCAGCTGAATGAGACTGATTTGTGAGCCCTCCTCTCTCCCCACATAATGAAAACTAAAGATAATTTGCTGGCTTTTGAGAAATGCAGACTTTTCTTCTTCTTCATTAAAGGTTATATAGCTGTCCTGAAGAGTGCCGGTCTGACAGCCCTGAGTACTGTTTATTCCCAGAGCACTTTAATCACTCACACTCACTTGATTTTCATGGTTCAGTTGACAAGATACATGTAAACTTTGGGCTGCTGCTCTTGCAATACTGATGGCAGTGAGAAGAGAGGAGGACAAATAAGAGAATGTGAATAAAATTTACTCCAGATCAATTACTTTTTTTTGCCAGGAATTTTGTCCAATCCCAAACTTTTGCTTAAAATGATCCCTGGATGTGGGATGGAATCCCAGTAAGACTGAGGAGCAATGGGGAGGAAGGATGGATTTTGACTTAAAGATACAAATAGCCAAGTGCCATCCTCACAGCCAGCTGACAACCACTGGCTGAGCCTGGTGCCTATATGGGAAGTCCTTCTTCCTAGTGAAGAACTGCAGAAGGGTCAGACTGCGATCTGAGCTCTTGCGGTGCCCAGCAAGCCTTGAGCTCGGGAAAAATCAGCTCAAGCCAAAAGGATGTGCAGACAAGTAGCCCCATGTCTTGTCTCACTCTGCATGGGAAAACCATCTGTAATGTGATTCAGATATCCATCCCTTTGTGCCATACTAGTGCTAGAGTTGCCCAAAGCTTCTCCGCGCCTTGTAAAACTGTGTCCGAGCTGTAAAACCAGGCATGTGGCCCGTTCCCGTGGCTCAGATGGCATGCAATAACTTGGGCTTCACAAAGCAACACCCCAGGGCCCACAAGCACCAGCCTGAGCTGCCAACCCTGCTTCAAGCTTCCTTGGATGGTTCACTGTGTTTTCATTTGTTATTTGTAAAAGACGGATAACAATACTTCCTTTCTCCCACTCACTTCCTTTTTAAAAATTTATTTCAAATTTGTATAAATACTGTCCCCATAACACCAGTTCTATGGATCCCTTTCCCAGGATCCTACTGCAATGACTAATAGGAGCAAGGAACAGATATCTAGCATCAAAACTATCTTTACACTAATGAAGCCTCACAGCAAAACGCAACTGCCAAAAGGAAAAACAGAAGAAGGAACATAAAATCAGTACGAAAGGGAAAAAAATAAAAGGGGGGGGGGGGCAGCACAATAATTATCAGAAACATCATCAGCAAAAAATAGCTTACTCTCATAAGCTATACTGTGGTACACAGCCACCTGAGCTAGTGGCTTCAAAAACGAGCAAGTGGGCAGGCTGTAGGAGAAAAGTGGTGACACTGAGGTCATTCAAAAGGAAGCTTGTAATGATTTGAAGATCTGAAGACCCCTCAGAAGGACAGGACTTTAGAGCATCTTTCGCAAATTTTACTCTCTTCCCATTCAAGAAGGCAAATATATGTGTTTTTTGGGGGTGGGGAGTGATAGTCAATAATGTGAGAAAGATACAGGTACCCGATACCAACAGGTGGCTTAGTCACACACAATAACCTCTGAGGTATTAAGCCTGCAGGTTAGAAAACCCATTTCATGGAGGCTTATTTTGCACACAGGATTATTTCCACTAGGGCACCGTTCATTTTTTGGCAGGCTGATGTGAGAGGCACCAAAGCACCTGGCAGATGAGATGCTCAGGGGCAGGTGGCTCAGAGCCAGGGGATGCTGTCAGGGATGGTACTGCCTGTCTCACCATGTCCCCACTGCCTCTTCAGAGAGCACGAGATTATTAGCAGGGGAAGATGTGTCAGGGGATGGCTCACAAGAGACAAGGATACTGCATAAAAACTTCAGTGCAGATCAAGAGGGCCAGATCTGTATTTCTCAGAGGCAGCATCTTTTTCCAGTCTGACATTTGTTTGCTTTGGCATGTTGCAGGTGCAGTGTCTCATGTGCACATTTGGCTCTTCTTGTCCTTTTAAAGTTTTATGATCCCTACGGTGAGGAGTTCTAAACATTAATTTCCTTTGAAGAAAAATAAGGACAAACTCACAGAGGTTTCAACAGGTATTTTTTGCTTTATTTTTGTATATCATCTTGGACAAATAAATTCTGCAGGCCACCTTCGTTTCCAGAGGACGCCACTATTCAGTTCTTATGTAATCTTAAGATATACAGTCCTATATAAGAAATACAGGACAGTTTAAACACATGAACCAAATCTCTTACCTATGTGTTTGCTGCAAAGTTAAAATTGGGGCTGAAAACTGCTGCTCTCTAGGATATTTTTCAAAGCCTCCAATGAACATGGTAAATGATGGGAAAAGATGCTACTCTGTTGTTACACCAGCACAGGTGGGAAGGGGTGTATGGAGGAGGTATGGGATGATGAACCAGACATGTGGGAGATGCCGCTTGTTCACAGTTGGGAGTGTTTGAGTAGGTGATCCAAATGAAGAACAAGTATAAAAGACTGAAGCAAGTATCTCTCACATCAGTGACTTGCGGGAAAAGATGGGCGGCAGTTTGTGTCAGCTTAAATACAACTCCAAATTAGAAAACTGAAAGCTTTAAATACTTTTAAAATAGAGTTTAATCACTTTACACAAAGGGCAATAGAATAAGGTTGCCTGGCCTGGAAAGTCTCTGCTGTGCCTAAATGGCAAAATCTCATAAGGGGAAGCATGCCCAAAGAGTCCCCCCAGGGGAAGAATAGGAAAGAAAGAAGGATACTGCAAATTTAAACTGAAAAATCAGAAAAGTCGATTGTGCTCCTTTAAAATAACACACTGTTGGGCTTTGTGTGCCATGGATTTCCACTGGTTTGCAGCGGTGGATATCTGCTAAACAAAACAGTATTATTTCTGAATATATATATATCAAAATAAGTAAATGACACAGTTGTTATGACTACAGCACCCAGAATGTGTTTTCACTCCAGGATTTCATCCAGAAAGGCTGCTTACAAAGCACTGAGAAATAGCTGCAGCCAGATGAGAGCAAAACAGCAACAAATGAAGGCCAGCAAAGCTGGAAGATGAAAGCTTCATAGCAATACAACCATCCTACTTCTCCATGCCTGCTTGTCTTCAAAGACAACCGAAAGCAGATGACCTGGGAGCAGACTCCTGCTCAGGACTGTGGGCTTTGCCCGGGGCAGGGAACCACCTCCCCAGGGAGTTGGAAGTGAGTGGCTCCATCAACCTACTTCTCCCGGCAAGGACTTGTTCTTCTCACCTGAAGCTATTGAAAGGGTTTAGGCGCACTGGACCTCTCCATGTCCCCTCAAGGCAGGGTTTTATTTCATTCCATGGCTGAGAAACCAAAGTATGTGGAGGTCAGTTGGCTCCTGGCAGCAAAGCCTTTCATTCCTACAGGATGTAACCCCACTCTTCCAGCACTCCCTGTTCTGGAAAGTTAGCCAGGAAGATATAAAATTAAATATTTATAGGAACTAAATATTTAACCAATCTTAACACCCACATCTTCTCTGCTATATTCCACTTCATTCCTTCTCTATTTCATGTCTTTCTTTTACCTCTTCCCTTCCTGCATCCCCCCTCTATGGTTTATGCCCACCATTTTTACCCTGCCGCTCATACTACCGTTACTTCCCTGCCTCTGTTATCTACAGTCCAAGTAGTATGCAATGTTTTCCATCACACACTGACTTTACGAACAAAAGTTCCTGAGACTCAAAGCTTCTAATCTGCTCTAAATATTCCTTGCCTTCTAATTTGGGGGCTTATTTGGTCCCTAGACGGCCCAGTGCTGTATAAGGGGCAGAAGAAACTACCATATCTCACACGATGGGGCGACGGCTGAGTCAGTTACCATAGCAGCTTGTGAGCTGGGTGACCCAAACACCACCAGAGCGCTGCCAGATGGACCGGCTCCAGGTCCTGCGTGAGCGGTGATGTGAGCACATTTCTGCCGAGGGATGGAGAGCTGCTGCTACTTGAGAGCCGCTTCTAAGGACTGACATCTTGATCTCTGCTGCTACCCGGTGTTGTTAAAAGGCTGCTCTGGAAATTGCCACCTGTCCCTCTTCCCTGCAGGGCTAATCAGATGAGCAAAGGATGAGGGGGAATGAAAAAGCTCATCCACCTTCCCGAGCGTGCAGGCGAGGGAACCTGTGTACAGATGTCAGGTTGTGCAAGTGAAGTGGTACTGGAAGAAGGAAAGTGCCTCCACCCTCACTAAAGCAAGGAAACAACCCCTGACACAAAGATAATCTGAAAGCTGCAAACTTGCTATTTTTTGAAACAATTTGGAGACAAACTTTCACTGTTTCATGGGGTTTTTTTGTCATTTTGCAAACCTTCTGTTGGGTTCCACAAACAGCCCAGAGAAAAGGGCTACTTAGCTGTCACTTATGTGAGTGTCTGTAGTTATTTCTCTTTTATTCCTCTGAGAGTTATCCTATAATTTTTGAAGTTGTAGGTTGGTGTCAATAAGCTATTTGTTCAGGGCTTTTCTATTCTTTAGACTTCTCCTATGTTCTCACCCACTCACAGACAAAGGCATAAACTTTTCAGCTACAGTATTTCTCCACTCTGTCCTGGGTAATTGGATATTAGTCACCTTATGTATGTTTCTATTCCCTGGACTTCTACACAGAAACAGAGTGAATAGTCAGTAACGGACAGACTTTCTTTGCTTCCAGCTAAATCGGTCCACCCACAGCTGAATAAGAGTGTTTGTATGAAAACCAATTGTTCCTTAACCCCCAACTTAAAAAAAAACACATCTACACAAAGAATTATAGCAACAGAATACCAAGAACAAGTAAGTTTGACCTGAGCAGCTGTTAAGAATTGGGGTGTTGTTAATATTAGATATTTACAACCAAGGCATGCAAAACTCTCCCTTTTTGTCCCAGATTTTGTGTCAAAAAGAAACTCAAATAGGCTTTACTGGGAGACTCAGAAACATTTCCGGTGACATGGGGGTTGGACTTAAATGCCCAAACATTTGCTTAGCTTCTCCACAAAAGTCGGCAGCGTTAAAAGCAAACCAAAACTAACCCTGGAGCTCCAATGCACAGCACAAAGTAGATTTTTCCTGAGCCAGGGCACTGTGTAGGGTGTAAAGCATCAGGCACCTGCTGCCCACTGGCACTATTGGGGACAGTAAGGGACCTCAGTTCTCTTTAGCCTGTTAAACCCTGTAAATATGTGTTTATTAGCCAACCCAGAACATTTCAGATGCTGGTATGAGTGTGTCATCAAATATTGGTTTTATTTCTCTCAGACTATGGGAAGTTTCCTTGCCTCTTCATGTATAAAATCTAAGTTTCTTCCAGCAGGGTCAGGCTTTTTGTTCCTGGTTTTTATAGTGCTGGGCACCCCTGGTTTCTGAGTAGGTTGCTGATGTCCTACAATACTACCGTCGATTGTTACCATTAGTTCCATTCCTGATTCAAAGGGGACTTTTGCATGGACGTTCCTCTTTCATTTCAGTGCAGTCAGTTTGGAGCAATCGGGGTGGAAAGGTTTTTAAAAGGCAGGCTGGAATCAGCCTGCATGTAAGAAATCAAGAGAGATGACAGCCAATGTCCAAAAAAGAAAGATTGAACTTTATTCTGCTCTATATTTAGACACTAGGGGGAGTGTCTGTCCTTTTCCTGCCAAAGACCTCTAAGAATACTATAGGGAAATAATCTCCTGCAAGCTGTGAGTTAAATGCAATTCATATTTAATCACACAGAATCATTTCAGGTGCATAAAACCAACACTGAGTCATCATACTGACATATCACCATGACCTTTGGTCTGTTGTACTGTTGCTTCTCCCACATCCAGTGTGTGGTTTGCTTTTTTTTCCCCCAGTTTTCCATCTCCAGGTAGGATTGTAACTGGCTGAGGCACGGCTGCCCACTTCTCACTCTTCCGTGCTGAAGTAAACTCTTTCTGCCTTAAAGAGCTGTAACAGGAAACTGAAAGGCTAGTGTATTCACCTGGCAAATCAGGTTAGCTGATAATCCAAAGTAAGTCTTTAAATCAGTAGAAGATCATAAACTGGTAGAGGTGCAAATCTTATAACTTTCTATTTACCAAAGGCAAATAATAGTATTGCAAATATCAAGGGAAGATAATTTTATATACCTTTATTTAGGCATATTTATACACATGTATATATGTGTGTGTATATATATGCATTAACACGTAAAGTATCCAAATAGTATCCAAAGAAGAATAAACTCTAATGTTAAGTAAGACTAAGGATATGTGTCAGGGTATGTTCCTGTCTTAACATGATGCATGGCTAAATTCAAGGTGAAGCAGATCTTTATCTTGGAGTAGCTAGCTGACTATCAGGCCAAATAGCTCTTTGACCTCTTCTTTGTAATCTTTTTCTGCAAACAACATTCAGAAGAGAAAAAATTATTAGGGAGAGCAGCAGTGCGTGCTGCTTAGTTTGCAAGCTCACTCGACTATCAAAGGGGCCATGAACTCAACAGCTATGAGCATAGGAACTGGAAGATAAGAGGACATTTCTTAACAAGCACATGCCAGTAATTTGAGAGGCTAATTGGTGTAGGAAGCAACATCCCAAAAGTTCTTGGAGAGATTACATGGAAATTAATTAAATTGATTTAAAACACTTTGAAAAATCAGCTATCATAAGTGACAGTCTTGGGTTGGACCATAAAATAACTGATTAAGTGGAAATAAACGCAATTGGATTTGGTTAACTAAACCATAGACAGCCAAAAGGGGATGGATTAGAAAGTGATTAGGCTAATCTTGAAAGGAAAATGAAATAAGAGGAACTTTCCAATCCTTAAATGTTGTCATTACCTTTGTTAATACGGACAGTATTCAGTTTTGAGACAAGTGGGGCTTAAGTAAGAGGTACACGAACTAATAAGTTATTTAGCAAATGAAGGCAGGACACCCCTATACACCCCCTTTCTTACAACAAGGAAAAGGAAGGAAAACAAAGGAATCAGAAGACAACAGGTAAGTGGAAATGTTTCCTTAGATGACTTAGTTCACAGCACCTTTAGCTCCCCAAACCTTGCAGAATTCCATGAGGGATTAGACACTTATACAGACACTGCAAGCAGGAAACTGCTTGAGGAAAAAAAAGGTGTTAGAGGGGCTCTTAAAGGTTAGATAATCCATTCTCCAGAGTTAACATCAGCTACATCTATCTCATCCTCCTAAATTGCCTTATCTCAGAAACAGCTTACCAGTTACTGTGCAACAAAGATTAGCATGTTTTTCTGCTCCATGTTACAGTTTTCACCATCCGTGGAAGAAATACAAACTGGGTAATGCGGGACATTGTCCCTTGTGTCCTGTCTGGTGGTTCGTGGACCCAGAGACCAGATACACCTTTTACAGGTAGGTACAGAAATGGATGTAACTTTCCTTCGGATGTATAAGCTGTGAATTCTCAAGAAGGTCATATTTAGATCTGCTGGCATTTAAATTAAAAAGGGATAATGATATCCATAAAAGGTTTACAGCCTTTTCAAATAGGACGTAAAGAAATAATAGGGAGCATGCAAAAGTTATTGCAATAATTCAGTGTGAGAGTTAGCCCACAACAGCTTTTGGAAACAGCCTTTTAAAATACACAAGCTTTCACAATCATGTCATATTGCCTCTTCTTTCCCCGAGGTTTGTGACTGTACACAGGCACTGCAAGAGAAAATGCAGTAACTCGAGTGTCATTTGAGAGCCATTATTCACAGGACTGAATAGTCAAACCTATGAGAGCACTACAGACTTCAAAAGCCACGAATACAGAGGGGGAAAAAAGAGGAGCTGAAACATGATGCTCTTCAAAAAGGCTCAAAACTCATGATGATATATGACTTGGAGGCCACTCAGAGGCTTCAATCAATGCCAGTATCTTTCTGTGCTTAAGTAAAGTGCAAACAGGCACACAGAGCCTTCCCCAAAGCTGGAAAAAAACAAGATGACAAGTCAAACACATGGTATGTGGTGGCGCTCAGAAAGAAGCCTACGCCAAGTACCAACACAGCTTACAAACAAACAACAGTTATTCATTTAGTGTAAATATATGACCTGTAATCTCTGGAGCCACTGTTAACTCTTAAAATCTCACAGATGAGTAATGTAGAGACATGTGATGAAAGGATTGGCCCATGCTTTGCACTTCATGTTGGAAGATGAGCCATCCTTGAGGTGCAGATCTTAACAAAGTCACTCAATTAAACATTCTCTGCCCTTCTTCTGACTCTGCATCTTGGTGTCTTACCTTAGAGGACCATGTTTTGGCTAGGGTGCCAGTTCTTACATCGTTCCTCCAACCTAAGTGCAAGAATACTACTAGGTGGCTGCAGATCTAGTTAAAAGGTTGAATGAAGAACATAATCCCTCCACTTTGCATGATGAAGCATCCAGCCTTGAGCACCTAACACTTTTGGAAGCACTGTTGCCTGTATCAACACAAAGAGCAAGGGCAGAGTTTTAAAGAAAGCTAGCTGAATACTGTGTTTCTATCAGAAGGGTCTTCACTAGGGAAAATGAAATCTTCTTTACTCAAGTTTCTAAGTCTGAGTTGGCCCCACCCCTAGAAACATTCAAGGCCAGGCTGGATGGGGCTCTGAGCGACCTGATCTGGTTGGGGATGTCCCTGCTCACTGCAGGGGGTTGGGCTGGATGGGCTCTAAAGGTCCCTCCCAACCCAAACCATTCTGTGATTCTATGGCTCTGTATAACTTGATGTAAAATCCAAACAAGGTGAAGATAATGCAGTGTAGAGTTTTCACAAAACATAGCAAGTTGAGTAAAAACCTCAAGCTCCTCTGTAACCATAGCTCTGTTTGCAAAGACGAATGAAAATGAAAATCTGTCTTCTCAGTAGAAATCTTGCTGACATTCATGGTTTTGTGCTAAAAACACTTGAGAAAACCTAAGTGAAGAAAAGGCCATTTTCATAATCGTCAATCCTGAAGGCAGTTAAGCATGTTCACAATAGGCAGCTTAACTATAGGAAGAGGGTAAATGGGAGATATTACACTGGAAGTAGCTTGAATGACCAAAGTAGTGATTTCTGGAGAAATAAAAGGAAAACATTTTAGGGTGTGATCAAAATCAAAGGTGTTAGGGATTCTGGGGAAGAAACCGTTCGGATACAAGTTCAAAGTAGGTAAGAAGAGATATATGTTGCCTTCATTGTTCAGTCTGTTTTGACATCACTTTAAATGTTTGGGGGCATAAAAATACATAAAATTCTAAAGGAATAAGCTACACATCTTTTCAAAGATCAACAAAAAACCTGAAGCAACATGTTAAACAATGATTTGTAATTCTGGTGTGATTTTAACTAAAGATAGAAAATTATGCTGGTAGAGATTCAGAAGATATCTCAATCTACCTGAAAAACTGTCAACCCCCTATCTAGCTGATCCTGAGAGAAACACTTTCATGCTCTTCCCAAGGCTGCTTTTTGTGGGGAATGGTGCAATTTCCCCCAACATAGCCTATTCCAGGGCTTAACTCTCCTTACTCTTAGAAAAGTCTCCTGGGTAGCTAATACAAATCACTTCTGCTGTAATTTAAACCATTTCTTCTTTCAATGAACAAGAATAGCATGTTTCTACATCTGCTGCCTTTATTGGAAGACTCTTGCCACATCTTCTCTCAATCTTCATTAGTAACTGTAGCTTTAGGGTAATTTTCTAGACACTTGCATTGATTTTTAAAATGCTTGAGAGACGTACGGTCCAAATGTAGCTCATTTCATTCAACTAGACAATAGCATCTGCATTTCAGTGAGTTATTCTGATCTTTCTTTGTAGTCGGGAAAGAGAAATACACATATCTGAGTTTCCTATTGACTATAAAGACAGCCATGAGGCAATTGCTCAGGTGGAGGTGTCTGCACTGGAGAAGAGTGATTCAGCTAACAGGTGTTTGGTACTACGCAAGACATTTCAGAGTCTATTAGGCATCTGCATGGAGCTGGCAGATGTGCACAGCCTATGGGATTCCTGCATTGTTCACAAAATTTTGCAAACGTTTTTGACTCTCTTTATCTTGGTTCTTCAGTAAATTCTAACTTTTAATATAAAGTTAGATAACTTTTAAAAGTTAGATAACTACAAGACCCTATTGTCTTGTAGAAAGACTGTTTCAGAACCCCAGAAATTTAGGGGCTAAAGCCCTCTTCTAATTTCTTTCCAACTTTATCTAAGATCAGTTAGGTCATGGAAAATGCTATAGCCTTTTGCACTTGTGCCAACATGTTCTTTAGCACCAATAGCTCCTTTTATCTCCCCTCTTGTTGGTTGCCCTGACAAGCGTAGGGAGAGAAATAGCATCCTATCTCAAGCCTTGTCTCAAGCTAAGGTCTTTCGGTTTTCTCTCAAGATGCTTTCTATATACACGGTACCACTAAGTACAAAACCTTGCAAATTTACATAGCCATTTTCACACCATTCCCATTATACCAGTTCTTCAATCCTTGCCCCATTTTTAATGTCCTTGCCTTTTCTGTCTTAGTCATGCTTCCCACTTCTTGATAATACAACTATCACATTAAATGAAGTGGCCCACCTATTTGGAGTATGTGACATTTTCCTTCTACCACTGTTGTGCCATTTTCTGTACCGTCATTCCTATTAACCATCCTCTCATTCCCTCATGTTGTTTTGTTGCAAGCTAAGGCACAATATTTATTTTGTCATCTAGCTGTATCCAACGTAATTTGTGGGTCTCTCTGCATAGCTACCTGTTTTATTCCTTCCTCATTTTCTTTTATTTGTACGACTGAAAGAACCTTTGCTAATTGTTTCATAAACATCCACTTGACTTCTGGCAATTTACATTATAGTCTTATCCTTCATGACCTCAAGAGCTTATCATTCTTTGCTGATCAGCCCTTTTTTCTATTCCTTTTAAGCAACTTGTTCATTTTTTTAAAGCTAATTATTCATAGAGACAAACCTGGAATTCTTCCTTACTGAGCTTGTTTTTGCTTAATATATAAATTCCTTTTTATTTTTGCATTTTTGTCTTAAAGAAACTGTAGAAAGCTGCTATGTGGAAATCGTCAAAGTTTTCAATTGAGTTAACGCTACTAGGCACTTCTTTCAGCCATCAGTAGTTTTTCTTTGGAATTTAAAATCTTATTTGCAGTCTATTTTTATCCCTGCATAAGTGTCCCAATGATATATTGGCATCAATTTCTTTTTTTCTAAATTGCTTTTGCTGAACGAAACAATTAAGTGTGGCTTTCCATTCCAATTCCTCTATCAACATTTTCTACTAGTAACATATGTTATCCCTATAGCTTCTTCCTGGAGGTTTTAACCTGCAATTTGTGCTCTCTTCTTGCTGCCTGAGTTTCCTGCATATAGCTGTTCTGAAGAGACCATCCCCAATGACATAAGTGAATCAATGACATAGCCACCTCTCTTCCTATTTACCCTTCAACCAGAGATTGTCATTAGTTATATTGTCATATCATTTGCCTAATTTTTCTTCTCTGAACTAACACCAAACTTCTCTCATCCTTTCTTATTCTAAAATTCTTTATCAGTTCTGTTATCCTCTTCCCAAGAAACATACTCTTGTAGGGCCATATATGTGTTGAGAAAGCCCCTCTTCCCAGTAGTCACTGTCCCCAAAACTTCCTGAGAGCACCAGCTCTTGAATAATCTGTTGACCATCACCTTACCATCTTCTTTTCCTCTTCTGTGAAGTGCAAAATTACCACAATAATGCCCCAAGACTCCAGTTGCTAGTATTTCTCCCAGAGATGTATGCTGAGCTTTTATTAGAGAATCTGGCAACATAACTTGTCCCATATGATGACTGGATTCTTCTTTCCTCCTTTCAGGGTCTTTTTCCAGTCTCAGATCTACATTTGTGCTCTCTTTCTGAGAGATGGCATGCTCTTATTTTGAATGCACTCAGAGGCTGCAAATCTTACTCCTTAATAAGTGCCTGGCTAGCAGATTTGCTTCTTGCTCAATTTGTAGGTTCATAGGATGTCCTGAGCTGGGCGGGACCCACAAGGACCATCAAGCCCAACTCCCATCCCTGCACAGGACACCCCAAATTCACACCATGGCTCTGAGGGTCTTGTCCAAGTGCTTCTGGAACATCGCCGGGCTGGTGCCGTGATGCCTCCCTGGGGAGCCTGTGCCAGGGCTCCACCACCTCTGGGGGAAGGACCTTCTCCTAATGCCCAGCCTAACCCTCCCCTGGCACATCTCCCTGCCATCCCCTCTGGCCCTGGCGTTGGTCACCAGAGAGCAGAGACCAGCCCTGCCCCTCCTCCTCCCCTCGGGAGGGAGCTGCAGCCTCATGTTCCCCAGCCTGTCTGTACATCCAGGGTTGTCGTGCCCCAGGTGCAAAATCCAGCACTTGCCCTTGTTAAACTCCATACAGTTGGTGATTACCCAGGTCTCCAGTCTGTCCAGGTCTCTCTGCAGGGTCTCTCTGCCCTCAAGAGTGTCAACAGCTCCTCCCAGTTTTGTGTTGTCAGCAAACTTAATTAGTGTTCCTTCCAGTCCTGCATCCAAATCACTTATGAATACATTAAAGAGCACTGGCCCTAAGACGGATCCCCGCAGAAACCCACTAGCGACTGGCCGCCAGCCTGATGTAACCCCATTTGCTATAACCCTTTAAGCCCAACCCATCAGCCAATTGCTCACCCAATTTGATATCACCTTTCCAGTTATTGTTTTCCTTCCATCTGTAGTTCCTCTGCTAGTTTTGTGCTTCTGCTTCTTTTTTGTGCTCTAATATCTGATTATCTCTATTTTCTTCTTTGGGCGTGGAAGCATCTTCTCTCCCTTGGCACTGCCACATCTACCTTTTTTCCTGGTGCAGGTAATTCATAAATCCCTTTTTTTTCTTAGCCTTTTGCTTCCTTTGGCCTCACAATCATATATTTACCTAGGACACCACTGTCAGTTAGGGGTTTTCTCTAGCCCAGCAAAATTATTCAGCCTTTTTAGTTTCCTGTGCAATTGCCAGATGGCATTTCACACATCTGCAGCTACTACCAGCACCTATTCTCTTGGCTGCAATTTTGCAAGCCCCACAGCTTCTTCACCCAGTCATCTTTCAAGAAGGAAACACCATCCCTCTTTCAAACTCTCAAACACCTTTACTACTGTGTGAAAACAGCAACAGCATTTAAAAGTGAAAAGTGCAACTGAAATAAACTGCACCCTTTACTGTAACAACTCCATCTAGAAATAAACATCTTTCCATATGGATAAGACTGAATCATGATGTTGAACAGTGCACCACGCTGCTGGAAAGGAAAATAAGTTATGGCTCATGATGTTCTCTAGGCAGAGTGTGGATGATCCTTACAATCCAGACAATAGCTTGATCTGCAGCAACAGGTGCTTACAGCACTTCACTCCTAGTTATTCTCCTTTTTCTTGCTTGCAACAAAAACAAACACTACAACAGGCCAGCAGGGGAGCTATACAAGAACTTCCCTATTTTCCTCTAGAAAGAATCATATTAAAAATATCAAAGTGGCAGCCTGAGGGGACAAACCATCTACTGCTTCTTCTCTTTTGCCTTCCTCATCCAAACATAGCACGTTTCAACATAGCCCAGAGTAACATTGGCTTTTTCTAGCAGAAAAACAATTAGGGACAGGTGGGAGATAAAATAAATAATCAGAAAAACAGAACAATAATATCATTAGCAGGTACCTGCTGGTTACTTCCCAGCTTCACCAGAATGTGCGTGTCAAAAGCAACGAACCTCGGAGCCGGTAACAAGATCACAGGGTTTCAATAGTCTTTGTTTGCAAGGTCTCTGTGGCCCAGCATAGGCCCTTTTCTGGCATTATTTATTACCTGTAAATTTAAACAGCACACTCCATGAAAGTGATCTCAACTGATTTTTCGACTAGTTTGGATCAGAAATACTTGTACCATTAAGCTATATGAAAACCTATCCATGCTTGTCCATCATAGGATAAATGTAGACAAATTCTTGGAGTGCCTGAGCATGCAAGCTCAGAGCCTTCTGGTGAGGATTCACAGACCAGCCTGAAAAGCAGAAATCAGGGCTGGAGCAGCTGTGTAACGCACCCCCGCACCCAACATAAGATCAGACGTAATTCTGCAGTATTTGTCTAGATCGTTCTTAAAAACATGTAGACTTACTTTTACAAGCTTTCTAGGCAAAACCAAGAGACAATTCATCAGGTTGTTTCAATCTCGTGCCTTGGTCCAAATGAAGCACTGTGTTGCGCACATGCTACCTTATCATTAATTAATGCCACTCTTTCTATATAACATCCCAAGTGAATTTATATCATACTAGGCAATGGCTGCATGGCACTGCTTGTTCATGCTCGGTTGATACAAACTTCCATGAATCCCAAGTACCCCCTATTTTGTTCTCAATGACTAAACTCACAGATACTTATGTACACCCTCTTTGCTGATAAGTTTTCATCTTCACCACAAATGGATTTAAAGCGTCTTAAAACCCCACTCATAATACTTGCTCAAGGCCTGCTGCTGCTGCCGAGATGGAGTAATGGCCAACACCACATCGCCTGAAACACAATGTAGGTAGGCTTCTTTGTGAATGTTGCCATTTGCTGAAAAAAGTTTGGGTTTATACTGAGAGGTAAAACCATAAAACCGGTCATAAATCACATGTGCAATGGAAGTTTCATAGTCTGATGCCTCCAGAAATCTCATCATTTTGACTGGAACCAGAACACCATTGGAAAAAAACAATGCTAAGAAAAGGCAGAACAACTTTTTATATAATCATATAATGCAGTCACAGAACCGTCTCAAATATATTTGCTGACATGATTTTTTTTCTACTTAAACTCTTGCAGTATTTAGCAAAAGCATTTCTCGCTCTAAATTCTGAATGTCTTGAGGGAATATTACCAAATGTAACTACATCCCAGTGCAATTTTAAGTTGCTTGACACTTGTCAAATTTAATTATTTTGCCTGCATTATCCTTCCTCAGCTTAAAAATTTATTACTAAGATATAAATCAGTCATTTATACTCCAGATATTAATTAAAAAGAATAAAAGAAACCTCTTTGTTTGAATTAATTGAAATTTGAGGATAAAAATACATGCACTTTATTCCAATAAATTTTTTTTTTCAGCCATGG
The DNA here is from genome assembly GCF_963921805.1 of Phalacrocorax carbo. Lineage (NCBI taxonomy): Eukaryota > Metazoa > Chordata > Aves > Suliformes > Phalacrocoracidae > Phalacrocorax > Phalacrocorax carbo. The sequence continues at coordinate 4,058,895 of NC_087516.1, read as the reverse complement.
TTAGTGCTTGTTAGATGTATCAAAATATTTTCTGCGTATGTGGGAGCAGAACTTTGCAGCCTTCCTAGAAAACATAAGTCAAGATTTACTGTAGAGGAGGAAATTGAGCAATGAATTGAAGAAATTAATGCTCTTACAGGCTGAACACTTTCTAGAAAAGATAGTGGATGTCTTCCACCACCTGTGGGGGTACTCAACTTCGTAAGATACCATGTGACTTAATAGATGTGATAGGATGGAATTATTCTCTCTGACGTTTATGAACAGTGCAATATATGCAAAGTTACATGTCCCCTTTGGCCACAGAATCATCTTTCCTACAAGGCAGTAAAATCCTGAGACAAAACAAAATAATTTTAATCTACAACCTCTGAAAAGACACAGACCTGAGAATTTTCATCTCAGAAGTTCAAGTTTTATGCACCAATTGAAAACTAAACATCTAATTTATAAATTCAGATACTGGCTTTGTTTCTTCACTTTAAGTATTTGCTTTTGAAAATGTAGTTCTGGGACTCGATATGTATGCATTTATTCTTTTCGTTTCAGAAGTGCCTCCCAGCTAGGAATACCAGGCACGAATCAGTTAGCCATCCCATTATTTACTGCTCTTCTGTTGACAGCCCGTCGGCCTCTTTTCACCACTAATCCACTCATTCACCACGGAAATAGAAGTCAGACTCCCTGTTAGGGGCTATTTGACAGCTGTGTGACCGAGGATCAGGGACAGCTTGCTAAGGCCTCTCTCCTCGGAACCACATCCCTATTAGTATTATCCACTCTAGAGTTGCTGCCCTTCCAAGCTCTTGCAGGCAAGTCTTCCGTGTCCCTCACTTGTGGTTGTTGCTAATGTACTACAAGTCTTTCCTACTGTTGTTGGCACTTCTTGCACTTCACTCTTCCCTTACCCCAAGTTCTTTTTTCAAGGTAATGGCAATAATGGCACTTTCACCTAAATGACTCCCTGAGGGACCATGCTTTTCCCAGGGGAGCGCACTGACAAGGTAAACTTTTCATCCTCTTGTCATTCCTTTTGTCCTCTCAGAAGCTCAAAGAGTGTGCAAAGACTAAGGACAGAGACAAAGCTTGGACTGGAGACACCACGATTTACTCTGAACGATGTGAAGGTTAATCTTGGATAAATCCATAACTGAAGTTCTCAAGTAACCTTAAGTTGGAGTATTTCTTCTGTCCTCTTATAGACAGAAGTTGTCTTGCCATAAAGATAGTCCATAAGCAGAAAAAAAACAAACTGTTTTTTGAGGCTAAAAGAGAATGGACGAGGTTAGGAGATAGCACCTGAAAAATCTCCTAGACATTTTTTTACTGGCAGCCATCAGGGAACTGTATATCTGGGAAGGGTAACATTAAGATGTGGGTCTGAATCAGGCAAGATACATCTGCCTCCGGAAGTCACAATATAGATATGTTTGTCTATATTTAATTGCTCCTACAAACACATACAGTAAATTTATAAAGCAGGGTTGTGATCAAGCAATTCTTGGTTTAAAAATCTATTCTCGTCATCAGCTGCTCATGCTACTCAAGAAGAAAAATAACAAGAAACACAAAGTGCGTATGCAGGACACTGATGACCAACATGTAGAGACAAAGGGGCAATTTCCCCTCTAGGCTAAGATGGATGGGATGAATCAGTTTCCAATTCTGTCTTTATCTTTCTCTCGATTGAAACTAAAGGAGGTTTAGAAGAATCACTTGTACCAGACGGTAAAATTTCAAGACAGGAGAGCTCTACTCACCTACCGTTAAAAGCCATGAATAAATGGATTGCAGTATTACTACCTGGCAAAGATATGAATCCTAATATTTGACAAAGTGCTTTTCAAAATGCATGAAATGGCTCAGCATGCAAACACCTCTATTACCACAACGCAAGCCAAGATCTATTAAATCCAGAAATAAGATGTTCTGTCCGGAATAGAGCAAAACTGCGCTACAAACTTATCTTCCCTAAACTTTACAAAACCCAAGAAGAACCTAACACGTGAACCAAAGCAACATTTTTCTCTGAGGAAACTGAGAAGTGAGGATCATGGTGTAGAACTCAGAGCCGTCTGGGTTTATTACAGCCTTCCTACATGTTGTGTCCAGCGTACAAAGGTGGTGCGAGCGGTAAGACACATTGAATCGGGCCATTACTGAACATTTCAAACTCATTCACTCCCACCTCTCTCTGTGCTCCTTTTGTGCAATCCTTGAAACTATAGCAAATGCCAGAGTAAAAGATACAGTTTGTGTAGGACTTGGAAACACCGGTCGCACTGTTCGGGGTGCAGAAATCAGTCATGGAGGGTATAATATTAATTTTTTGTGTTATCTTATTCCTTATTATTGTTTTTTGAATATTCTTATTTTGATGTTCAGATCCTCTGGACTGTGCTGGTTGCGTAGAGTTGAGCGCTAGACCCATTTTTATTGACAGCTTGGGTGTGTACAACAATAGAGTGGTAAAGCAGCAGATAACCAGGGTATAAAAAGGGTACATGGATGGCTGAATTTTGCCATTGTTGAGTTGCCAATCAAAACCCACATTATTATATAAAAATAAGTTGTTGCATCCACAGAGTTGGAATGGCTTGTCAATCTACAGTATTATTCATAGACACAGCCTCACACCAATGACTAAAAATGGTTTGACAGACAACTGTACTCCGTAGTGAGAGCAGAAATCTCCCCTCCTGGTTTTAATTACATGTCTCTTGTAAATACATATATTTAAAAATATTAACTAAGATGCAGCTGTGTTTAACTATGATTTTCTTCCTAATCTTCCAGAGTTTTCCTTAGTATTTGTGCAAGACTGAAGAACTGCGTGACATGGTAAGCATTATTGTTAAGCTGTCTGCCTCTCATGGGAAATTACAGCATAGCTAAAAGAAGCAAGAGAGTTTCCAGTATAACACAGGATTGTAGATGCTGAAAACTTTCAGAAGACAAAAGGTCTTTTAAACATGAAACTTCTCCTGTCACTTTCCAAGTTGAGTAATCTGAAAGGAAAACATGATCCGCTTTTTTCACTTGACATTTCCATTCCAACTCATTCTCCGACTTCCTCTCTTCTCACGTTGACTCAAACTAACTTTCACAGCCACGAGTGCAGCTAAATTGTCCTGACTCTGAAAGTCTGTGTACATACTGGTAATTTAAGGACAATTTTGGCAAAAGACCAATGGGATATAAACCAACCTGGAATATGTTTAGGCTGGAAAAAAGAAGAATTTCTGTTAGTTCTGTGTGGTGCATGTGGTTCTGTAATAGCCAATGAGATATATTTGAAGGCTATTTTAACAAGGATAGTTTATAAGGTTAAAGGACTTTTCTATCTGATGCAAAGCTGCAAACGAAATTTTCATGAAACTGTCGAGACTAGCTTCATTTTGAAAGAACTTTTGCAAAGTATGTCTAAAAATTTTAGTGATTATTTTTGATGAGTTGTTTGCCTTAACTTTTAATGTTTCTGTTTTTACAATTGCCATATGGATACCAGTTATGATAATTTGTGTCTGGTACTTAGGTATTTTTGTACATCTGCTTTTAAAATAGGCAGATGGAGTTTAGCTGAATTCAGTACAGCTATAAACAAGTGGATATGAACCAGGGTGTGAGAGTGTGCTAAGCTTGCTACATTTTGTTTGCTCAACTGCAAGAAAAGATCAAAGTTTCCTTCAGGTATGCTTACATCACTGATTGCTGAATATACAAGAAGGAACATAACCAACCTATGGAGGTGACGCCATAGCAAACAACCTTTACAGGCACAGGAGGAAAGTCTACTCTACAGATGCTGCCTTGCAGAAGTGCTAAACATAAAGGACTGTATTAACAATTAGATAAGAAAGGAGAGCGAAAGCAAGGAGCCTCCAAAAAATTCAGCGGACTAGCCAGACTCACTGTGTGCTCAACCTACAGACTCTGGATTTTGTGAACATTTCTGATGAGCTTATTGTGAAAATATCGCATGTGACCAAAATAGTTTTCCTCCTTCCATCATGACAGCATAAAGTGTCTACCAGCTGGAGGTGGTGAAAAGCCAAGTGTGCAAAAAGACCGGTCTCAGATCAGATGTGGGCAGAGGACACTTAGGATCCTCCCCACAGCTTCATGCTGTGCCGTGGTTTCTCTCCAGCGTTAGCCATCAGGCAGGAGTTGGCAGAGACCTCTTTGCTTTCTGGAAGGAAGATAATGACTGAGACAAGGCTGATGATCTGATGTTGATCACCCGTATTAGGATGACCTCTGTGTTTACCCCAGGCACTTAGCCTCTGTCCAGAAGAAAAACAGCAGATAGGTCAGATGACGCATGCAAATCTGCATCTGCAAGGGAAATTCAGATTGTAATAGGATAAGGTTATCAATGAACATCTGATCTGGGGCGTGTGTGAGAAAGTGAGGCACAGATCGGAGGGGAGGGGAAGGGAGGGGAGAGGAGGATTGAAACTACCTGGTGTGAGAGAGCAGGAGGCTATAGGATGCGCTGGGCTAAGAACAAGGGGAAATTTGCAGTCTTGGCTGTTGCTGTACCGTCAAAGGTAGCAGACACAGGTACGAATGGTGTTGAAGAGGCTGAAAAACACTGAGCCTGGAAACAGCAGAGAGGTGATGGTAGGAAAGCTGAAATGGGCTACTGTATCTACCTCCTGTCTGTCCATGTCAGATTACAATGCAACAGCAAATACTTGTTCTGCAGCCAGCCAGTGAATGACAACCAGGTCTTGCAGGGGTAACTGATGCTAAGCTCTTTCTACAAGTTCTTGCCTTTTTGGACCTCCATTTTCTTTTCATTATTCACAGAAGTTTGCAGTTTTCATACTAGTCATGTTTTGGGAAATGTTTCGTAGTCTGTGGTATATGAAGTCCATGCTCTAGGGACGTTGCAGGGCTTAACATCTGTGACCCTGTGGCCAGTACCTTTCAGCGAGTGGAGCTACTGACTGAGGTGGTTCCCTATGATTTTACCCCTCCAAGAGCTCGATATGAGTATAGAGGGAAATGAACCATCATGGGCTTCCAAGTCACCCTGTACACCCCTTTACCCACAGAGCAGTGGTGGGCTCCTCAAGGGTAGCCATCAACTCCCATTTCTTAGCATCACCTAGGATCCCTTCTTCCCTTGTAGTTATGTGCTGGTGGCCAGGTGAGAATTTTAGCAGCAGTTTGTGAAGCCAGGAGGTTTGCACCGCAACACTTACCATGCTGTCTGCCTTATTGATACTGGGAACTCTGTGGGAAGATAGGCATCATACCATGTACCTGCAGAACACAAGATACAGCAGGGTCCTGGCCCTAGCCAGGGTCCCCAGATGGTACAGCTACGTAGATATAGTTATTTCAAGTACCTAAGACTATTGGTGTGACTTATGTCATTACACTTTATCAAGTACTTACTAAATGCCATAGCTTTTTAATACAATTTCTTGTGCTCTTGTGTCAATTTTTGGAATGTTTTAGGGCTCTGAGATTCATTATAGATATGGCTACAGTGACATTTGGTTTAATTAATTTCTCTATTATGTCACAGCTTGAATGAGAAGCAATCAGATATTATTAAAAAATGAGAGCACTATGCTTCTTTCGTACTTTGGAAGACTCTTTAGTTTGTTTTTGAAACTACTCTGGAAGTAAATGTGTAAAAGCAAAGTAGTTCCCCACTCCTGACTGGCATTGTTGGGGTTTCTGTTAATTTTCCTTATGGCAGAAGAAGGTGTTGATAAAGTCATAGTGTTGCTAGTGGTAGAGCCTCCTGTCCTCATTTAGAACAGCATCAGGTACAGTTGGATTCCTGTCTTAAAATGGGGCTTCCTTGGGATTGCTGCTAAATGAATATCAGTTAATAATTATTAAAGTGGAATATTGGGCCCAGCTTCTCAGATAACTAATCTCCCACACTTCCAACAAATCAGGGGTAAATATGAAAGCATTGCCGTCTAATCCTCACACTGCCTAAATGCAGAGCTCCCTTTCTTTTGCCCCTACATTTTCCACACCCATGCGTGTGCAGAATTGCTCCAGCCCAAGCTTGGCAAGTCCCATTTGCCACAGTGACAGGGCTATGGCTGGGACTAGGGTCTGCAGAAGCCGCCAGTAAAGACAAGCCAACAGAAGAAGGTTTCCCGTCATAGTTGTTACTCCATCCCACCAGCGACATGATGTAAGCCAGCAAAAACAGTTGCTGGGCAGCACAGCCACATCTGCATTCAGCGTATCTACTGCATGAGGAAAGGTGAAGTTCGCCAAACTGCCGTCTGCAAAATCATGCCAAGAGAACTGTAGTGGACCCACCACCCTTTTCCCGATCCAGACTAGGCAGAACCCAGATACAGGTGACTCGGGGGATGCTAAAAGGTAGGCTGCGGCCCCTTAACCACCTGAGCCAACCTCCAGCTGGCATCTAGAGTGCTGAGGCATTATTTACAACAAAATTAGGTAGGCTTCTTGCAAAATGCAGTGGTAGTCATTATTTTCTTTTAGGACAGGGGCTGAGCACACTTTTTAGGCATTATGCAAGAATGTAGAACATTTGCCTAGGAAATGGGAAGCCTAGGCTCAGTCCTTTCTGTCCCTGAAAAAGCTGTAACCTGTAGGTTGGACTCTGGAGAGTGATTCAACAACCTAGGTGTGTAAAATAAATAAACAAAAATCAAGTTTTACCGAGTCAGAGACCAGAGATATGTAGACATACCTCTGTATTGCAGTCACTGAGACACCCAACTCTTAGGGGACACTTAGATGCTGGTCCCAGCATCTGTTTTACATTTTACACAGTGACTTTTTAATACAACAGTCAAAACACTAATATCTCCCTTACCTTGCAATAGGTTGGCAGATTCTTGTGCCACAGTGACTTATTTGACAGCAAAAATTAGCAGGTAGATTCAAATAGAAATGTTTTAAATCGTAGTGATAAATGGCAAATATTGCTTGGATGGGAAGTAATTAAGACTGTGATGATACGTTTATCTTAGGAGGTGGGGAAAACAGACATAACACCTAGTATTTGCAGTCATTAAGAACTGAAGTATTTTGCCAATTAAAATCCTACAGAGAAGGGAAAGCATAGAGCACTTGCAAGATGATGACTCATTTCTTGCTCAGACAAACCTGCTAATGAAGAATTTTGCATGCTTTCACAACTGAATTTCTTACGTGAGCCCCATGTAATAACATCAGATTTCACTTATGCTGAATTAAAATATCTTGGGGAGATAAATAATCCCAATCCCTTTCAAAACCCACCTCTACCTGGACAACCACTTCAGTTGTCAATGTTAAGTTACATCATCCCAAAAGCTAGATTATGTTGGTGGATATTTTTAAGTGCTACACGGGTAGGTTTTGGTGTGGTTCAGACCACGCTGTCAAACCTGTCATAGGCTGGGCCAGTCTGACATTACTGCTAATGTAAGCATCACATTACAAAAATGAAAACAAAAACAAAAAACCCCATACAAACAAAAACAGAAAAAAAAAAAAGAAAAAATAAAAGAGAATAAAAGAAATTATGTTTCTTACAGCATAAAAGCTTTGTAGTAGATCTAGAATGAGTATATGCTGTGTGGGGCTCATTTTACACCAAGGACTGAGCAGTACGAGACTTAATTTGACCCAAGCCTGATGCTTACCTTCATTTCAGATGCTCTGACTGTTGTAAACAATTTTTCACAGAGAAACACAGTTCTCTGTCTTAAAACTGCCTATCCCAAGTTTGCTAATATCTTTGAAGACTCCTAAGAGGGATTGCCTTTAATCTTTGTTCCCCTCCCTGCCTAGAGTGAAATTTATATGGAGTTCCTAAGCAATAATGCAGAATTGGGAAAGATAAGTGCAGTAATTTGTATTTTAGACCCCTGTTTAAGAAACAGGCCTTTTTTTCCTAGGCTTACCCTGCCTTCCTGCAAGCAGGTTAACTGAATGTATTATCATTGTGTTACTAGTACTATTCTTCAGTTTGTGGCGCAGGCACTCACATTCAGTGTATGTTGAAAAGCCACTTGTATTTTATTGGGATCTTTGCATGGGGTGTCTTTGCATAAGGATCTTTGCTCAGGTCGTACATACAGCTGGGTGGTGGTCCTATGAGTCTGGTCCCACTCGTGCCTGATTCATTGTTACTGATGATCTTAAAATGCATGCAAAAATCCCTCCTAAATGTATTAACTGCGTAGAAAGGACGGCGCTACGCGGCCATTTCTGCAGCTGCAGGAAGAGTTCTTCACAAGTGTCTTTTCCACGTGCACTGGTCAAGACAGCCAATTGCCCATCAACCCTTCCCTAACAGATCATCTGCTGGCGTGACACTCTCACAGCCGAAGGGTACAAATATATCATTCCAGCCAACTGATTACAATTACCTGATCATCACTGCAGCCCAAAGGACTAAATGTAAGTGCTATACTGCTTGTTACTATAAACACCCACAGATAATGTAAAATAAGGTTTTCGCCCTGCTAGGGTGCTGCAAAACGAGCATAACACTTTGCACTGGACTTGTTTGCAACACACACTTTTAGAGAATGAAGCAACTGCCCTCTGTTAATTTTAAGGCAAGATATAAGAAACCAATGTTCTGGTTTTTTCCATATTTGCAGTTTTAAAACGTAGAGAAAAAAATCTGCTAAAGAACCCCACAAAATACATTGTAATCAACAGGTAATAAAAAAACCCTCCCTTGAACAATTTTTTAAGACACTGTAGCAATCTAAAGGTTACATAAACTTCAGCTAACCCTTTTAATATAGGTATTTAAGTGTTATGGAAATCTGATTTTTAACTTAGTGTGGTAAAAAAGGCCTTTTCCTTAACAAATAGGTGAGTCAAATTTAAATACTAAACAGAGATTATTGGTTATTAAAGCCACTATAAAGTACAGATATACTGGTAGCTAACATGAGTCACGTAAATTAAAGACTTTGGGCACAGATTTCTTTCAAAATATCCAATTTTCTATGAAAAAAAGATTAGAAGTAGATTAGCATGTTCTTTGAATAAAAATTAATCTACTAAAATTATCTACTAAAACAGTTAACAGTAAATATGACATTCAGATAATCTAGAGAGCCAGAGAGGGAAAGATATTACCGATTCTTCTCTGACCTACAGGGTTTAATCCTTCCTTATTAAAAAAAAGTCGTCAATAGACTATAGTGCCTCTGCTACCCACCATACCATAGCCTTTGTGAATAACCTGGTTTAAACAACGATCCACCAGTGTGCTGGAAGCGGGGATGTCTCCTTCTGATTTCAGACACAAGAACATACAATAATCTGTTAGAAATCAGATGGTCAGGAAGAGTAAACCTTTTAAGAGATTAATTAGCAGAACAACAATTTGTTTGTTTGTGTCTCATTGTTGATCAGTTCTTTAGAGGCATTCTTAGCCCTTGCAATACAACTATTACATGCCTTAAAAAAGAGTATTTTGAAAAAATAAAGGAAGCCAAAACCAACTGCCTTCAAGAGGACACCACTGCCCTGCAGGAGGACACGTGGTTTACTTTGATCACGGGCTCTGGTCGGGAGGAGGTTGGTGCAGAAGTGGAGGAGACATTTGCTCCTAACAACCACCATCCGAAGTGACAGGCAAGGAGGAGCATCAGATGCTGAGGACTAACATTGGCATTGCTGTGTCATGCATCTTCCCAATGCAATTTTCCTATTTGATCTTATTTAGACTTAATTCTCAGAGGGATTTCATTATCTATGATCATTGCCAAATGAAAACACTTAAAGCTGCTGTCACTGAAAATGTGTTTATTAACATTTATGGTCCTTCCCAAGAAGTTTCCAGCTTCTACAGCAATTGAACTATAGGGAAAATAATTGTTTTTAAAAACAAGATCTTTAAATCTGCTCTTGGTTTCTTTCAACTATGAAATGTTCCTGCTGTGGAGATTTGTGTCATTTAAAAGGCCATCTATTTAGTAAAAAATCAGATTTCACTCTTTGCCAGTTTCATGTTGCTAAAAATGCTATTTTTCCTTTTCCAGCTCTTTCTGCAGAAATACTGTCTTGTACAAGTTGGATAAACAATACATTTAATTGTCTTTGTGGTGCCAAGTGGAGCAGAAAGTTGGTGTGGGGTAGCGTTCATAGCTATCAAAACAGCTCCCTGGAAAAGATTTCTATATTATTTTATGGTGCATGACTTATCTCAAAATGTCATTTGGCTTTATGAGAATCCTGGATTTTAACTTTTCAGGCTAATGAATGAAAGACTTGACTCATGGCTATTTTTTTATTTTTCTGGGACTTTAATACGGCTGCTTGAAATATGATATGTTTAAGAGAATTTTATTTAATCCAGCAGGGACCTGGGTCGTAAATCAATGTTAATCAGGTAATACATGTAGGGGAAATTGGAACCATTGTCACATTTGGCACACTAATTTGTTACATTTATAAGCTCATCCAGTTAGTTAATTATAAAGCTCCCAGAATGTCGAGTAGGGACCCTCTAAGGATTTTTCTCGTGTCTACGATGCATCTAAAATGTTTCCCTTTTCATAGCAAGGGTACAAAACTCATGTGGTGCTTCCAGTTCTCAGTCAGTGTATACACAAAATACTGTTTCAGGTAAGTATCATGAGACAGGGTTGAGCCACAGAAACAAGTTACTATAAAGCAGTTAGGTATGAATTTTTCACCTGTTAGTTACCTTGCAACATCTGTTTTCATCCATAGTTTTTAATAAAATAGCGTGCCATAATCTGGGGTAGGTTCCCAGGCACTGCAGAACCAGGACAAATCTGGTTTGAGTTTGCCGAAGGACTAGAACAAGTGCAAAAGGAACTAAAGAGCTGTAAATCTACACCCTATAGAAATTAATTGGTGGAAAAGAAAATAATCTGCTGGATAAAACATGATGAAACTTCAAATCTAGGTGTAATCCTGCCTGTACCCTGGGAAAGTCTGGACCTGGCTCAAGCACCTCTGCAGCATCCTTCACAAGGCTTCAAAACTGCATCCAGATAAAAACTTTCTATTTACAGTTTGCTTAGGTTCCTATAAGTTCCTAGGCCTAAACAGCACCTTGAATTATGTTATCATCAGGGGCTCTGTACTGTTCTGTTGCACAAGGATGCAGCTCCTTCTGAGTACTTGCGCTTTTGCTGAATTAGGAGGATGCACATCAATGAACCAGAACCCTGTTTCCAGTGCAAGCAACCAATTCATAATTTTTTTGATATATTCATTTTGGCTAACTGCTCTGGACTTCTACTGTGGGGAATAGAAATTTTGTGTCTTGGGGCAAAACAAAACAAAAAAAACCCTGCTAAAACTTCATACAGCCAAGGAAGATGAAATATTTTATACATTCAACCCTGAGTTATGCTGAATAACAAAGATTAGGAGCTGAAAAAGCAAAGAAAGCCCAAGCAGATAACACAGAAGTAGGCTAAATTTTAAGCGTATGGTTAGTATATTCATCTTTTAAGAACTTGCTGATGGGTTTCTTTAGAGAACATCTTCGAGAAGCAGAAAGCAGAGTAGTTCTGACATGAGTCGCAGGTTTCTTCCAATGCAGAAATGTCGGGGTAGCTGAAGCTTGGTTAGTGGCAGCCCAATCATCCTTCCCCTCCTACTCAAACAGCTGAAGAAAGGTTGCATTAGGTTTAAGGCTCAGCATGAAGTGAAAGATTAGGACATTTACTGAGATGAAAAGTGGAGCCCAGGCACGCTGCCGCCAGAGCTCTGGCTTCCATGGGCCACCACTTTCACCTTTGCTTACCAAGTGAAAGACTTCCAAAATTGCAAAGACAGCTTTACAGCTGTAGCTTTACAGCTACTACAAACTAAAGTACTTCAAACCAAACCAAAACAATAAATTTTTCAAAAGTGTCCAAAACTTTAAATCTTACGACATGCTACTGAATTCATTTTCAGTCTTGTCTATTATATTTTCATTTACTTCTTCCTAAACAGGAAAAAATAGGCTCTCTATAGCCTTCAGTGCAGGAAGAGTAGGTTCTGAATTTTCACATTCCTGTTACTGTCATGTGGATTTTAACTTGGATTCCAGGACCTTCTCCTTTATTTTAGTTTTTCATTTTTTTTCTGGGCAAACTAGTTCTCAGTCCTAGCTTTCTTAATGCATTGGTAGTGCATCTTTCTTTAATTTACTACTTGTTTGATTTTGGTAAATATTACAGGGGAAGTTGTCTAAAATGATGTGAAATAAGTTCTTAAAACAGTTGTAGTATTTAGGATGATAACTGGATTGGGCAGAGATGAGTCATAAGTAATGAAATGCAAGAAATAAAAAATTGATGTTATCTTGTTTGGCAGAAACAGAGTTCTATTCCTTCAGGCCAAACTGAGTCAATAATTATGTCTTGCACCTTCCATTTTTATGATTTTTTTTTCGTTATTTGTTTAATATAATAGGATTATGCATCATGATAAAAGGAAAACATGGTTGTTATAAGCTTGCTGTAACAACATTGCTATTTTTGGTTATGATCTCAGAATTATTAGTTTTTCAAGTCAAAGTCAATTCGCTGCCTGTTTAACATTATTATATCAAATTACCTGCAAGATTTATGGAAAATAGTAATCAAGTGATAAATATGACCCTTTGATATCAGTCAGCCTTCACAAGGGATAACACAAGAAATGTCTTATTTTTACACAGTCAGGAGCCAAAATAAGAAGTTTCAAAACCAAACTTAAGAACATGCAAGAAGAACTAAATGGAGGGAGAAACCCCAGCGCTGTCGTACACACATGTGAATATCAGGGATTTAGCTAAAGAGCAGGAAAGATGTACAGATTGTAAACAGAAGGTGGCAATCATATGTACATAGTCTATTTTAAGTGCTCCTTTCCAATCTGCTATAATCAGTTTCCTACCTAGCAGATAGGTGTCTGGAGCCTGCCAGGAGCTGGGGTTCCTGGACCAGGACTGAGGGTCACCATTCCTCGCGGCACATGGTACCTCCAGGCAACCTTCACAGAAAGGCAGGGCAGTTCAAAACTCCCATCATAAGTCACGAGCTCTGCGGCTCTGCCACCTTTGCTGACTCACAGCCCTTGGCATGGTGCATCAGCCAAAAGATGTTTGCTGCATCATAACTCTTTTTAGCAAAGCCAGGAGAACATCTCTTTTCAGTACACAAGGTGATTGCAACCAATTGCCATGTTAATTATAGACACAGCCTTTATTATAAACCCCAGAATGTTGAATGCTAACAGTTACAAGCCTTGGGAAAGTTCAAGATGTAGATCATATTCTTCAATACTGCGTTGACTCGTCCCTACCTTAGTGCTGCCTCACAGTCCTCTCAGTGAACTTGAGTAATTAACAGAGTGGTATTTATTGGGTACAGCCAGCTCCGTGGTCCATAGCTGGACTGTCCGTGCCACTGCTCAGTGTTATGCAAACACAGCAGCCTTTCATGCACTGCCAGTTCATGTCTGGAGGCTTTCACATGTCTCATACCCTGAAGCCTCAAGCCCTCCCAGGACTTAGCTCCTAGGAAAAGAGCATGCTGGGCTGCACCCAGCACAGGGCACCCAAGGCGCTGGGGCTATTCATTGTCAGCCCACAATTCATTAGACTATTTAATGTGGGTTCAACACCAGGTCTACCATGGCAGACAGAGGAATGGGGGCAGCAACCCTAGAAGGGAGGAAGTCTTGGTGTTTTCTCCTCCTCTCTGCCATTGCCACCACCTTTTGGGGTATAACGTGTCAGGCTAGTGAAGCAAGGAATATTAACAGCAAATAATTTCAAGGAGAATATGAAAATTGCGTATTCAAATTGCCCCATTACTTTAGGTTTTTTCTTTTAATACGTAAGGAAAAGTTATGCTACTTGCACTCTATTCAAGAAAAAACCCAACACTTCGGTGCTATCAAAGACTTATGGCATTTTAAGAACCTTGACAATAAATCTTAAATATTTATAAGGCTACATCTTCAGCAGTATTTAACAACATGGATCTGCTGTAGATTTACATGAGGGATAGAAAATAGGAATACTTAATGAATTGTCAGGTCTCATTGTAATACCTAGGCAGCCCTCAGCAGCTGTCTGTTCAACCTCAGCCACTCTTCTTCCTGCAATACTCTGAGGCACAACAGAGTGAAGACGTAATAGAGGGTGCCACCAGGTCAATGCTGAACTATTTCCAGTATGTTCTCATCTTAATCCTTTGCCCTTTGATACATATTTTCATTGTGCAAATTTAATGACCAAAGCCTGCAAGATTTAAGCTCCTTAAACTTTTCTATAACAATTAGACTCCTCCTTTGCTGTGCTGCCTACCTCAGAGACATTAATTCAGCATGGATTTTGTTTGCCATAGTTTCTCAAGATGAACCCCAAAAGATTTATTTTTCCTTTTTTTTAATGGATTAGAACTTTCCTTCTTTTTATATTTTGCAGGGCTCAAAAAGCAAACACCAGAAAGGCACATAATTTTGAACCGATAAAGGTATAACAAAAAAAAAAAGTATATTCAAGTTTGCTGCAGTCACTGTTTTGGAGTCAAAATTTTACTGTAGGCCTAGTTGACAGCACACACAAGCTTCAGTGTGTGACAGCGGAAAATCTGCACAATGGATGAGGTCTTCTACCTTCAAGCTGTCAAAAAGATTAAACTAGAAATAAAGGAAGATATTCTTTACCTCATAATGGAAGCGTGTGTTTATGGAATTGAGAAACTGGGCTGCAGTTTCAGCTTCGCATGTGATGTGCAGAGGTTTGTCTTGCATTTATGTCCACTGCTTGCAGGACACACGTTCAGTTGCACGCTGGAGCCGTTGCATCACCATGTTGCCTATGGCGACTCCCTGTTGGAAATGAGCCTATACCACTTTACGCTTCATGAAATTTTTGAACTTTTTGGAACTTTTGAATTTCCTAGTCCTGGAAAGCAATGTTAATATAGCAAATCACAGCAATAAGGATAGATTTATGGAAAGACAGTGCTATACCTCCTTTTTTTCTACCCTTAGAGGCCAAATTTTTGTCAGAATTAATATTCAGCTCATGAGAGCTAACACTGGCATATAGGGTAATTAAAGTAATTTTATAGGGGTTGTCTAATTTCATTTCCCTTTGGACCAGTGATGAAATTTGCTGTAATTTCCAGAAGCACGTGGTTTTAATACACATGGACTTGCAAGACCTCAGTATGGGCTAGTTGGTTGTTTCAGATGAACTTAGGGAGCATTTGGCTGATAAGACCCTGCCAAGATGGGTTAATGGTTTCAGTAATGTATAGCCAAAATCCTACCTCTTCCAAGCATGTGTGTGTGCACATGCACATCCACACACCCACACACCCTCTCTTCAGAATCAAAGCCCCACTATACTGGATGCTTTGAAAACACAGCGATCAGTAAGACTGATTTCACCTATTTGCAACATTTTGGAGAGGTATTGCTTGACAATAGTGAGTTAAACCCTGCACTTCTCAAGCTTAATGCACATCTTCTCCGGCAATGAATAGACAAAATGATTTTGTGAAAACAGTTTAGGGGATGATTTGCATTAAGCAATTCTGAGCATGTTCATGTAGTTTACTACTAACATCAATCACAGTGAAAAGATTATATGTTGAAATGCTTCCACATGGAAAGCATTTTACAGAATTATTTTATGGACAGACAATACCAAAACGATTAGGTTTGTGTCTTCCAGGATGCTGGGACAGGCTTCATTTATCCTAACTGAAAATGTCAGTGTTTGAGCCTTAGACCTAGACTTTCTTTCTAACCACTGGGAAAGACTTAATCTTATACTGGTGAATCCTACCTTGAGAGGAAATTAATTGTGCCCTGGGAGTGTCCATTTCTCTCCACCATGTAATGACAATCTAAGCTCAGATGCACACATATACATTACAGACAAGAAGAGCTTGATGAGATGAATCACACCCCACAGATCAGGAAGATAAGTTACTACAGCAACACTCACCTAACTTCTCTCTTTGTCCTACTAAATCAATAAATATTTATTACTCCAATTACTATTAATATTATTTCTTTTACTTTTAAATTATGTGTTAATATTATATTATTAGCAACCATTTTTATTGTTGTTTATATTGTTAATGTTAATTAATTAATTTAAATAATTACTACTTAAATAATACAAAATATTCATGTGGGAACAGACCCTATATCATCTGAGTTTCTTAACTCCTAAAGGAGTTATGGTCTAGGGAAATTTACTGCTAGATACTTTACAATATTATGAGATCACAGATTTAATTGCCCCGTATCAGAGCTACCCACAGCAGGAGTCACAACTTTGGTAAGAGGCCCAACATATGCAACTGAGGGATGATGAAACCAAGACCGCAGTCTGTTCAGCAGTGCTGGGACCTGTCGTTCCAAAGAGGAAAGCCAACATGCATAAGCTTCACAGAGGTAAAAGGGAAAAGAAGAAACTAATTTCACCTAGTTATTACCCATAGAAACAGCATTTGGAAAAAGCATGCTACTGATGTAAGATGAAGAGGTCTGTTACATGAATATCAACAATTGTGAGGACAACTTAAAATAAATTAATGAAATAGTTTGACTGGCAGCAGAATATAAGGCAAATTAGTCCACATAAAATGTTGTATACCCACCTACATGATGCCACAATAGGTCACACAGTGTCAATTCCTCTGTGCAAGGGTCAATACGAAATATTCAAGAATCAGGAATGTACTATTGTACCTGGTCATCTGTGGTATTATAAATATTAACTCTCCTTGTTTTGCTGAAACAAATTAAAAGGGATTAGAGTACTTGGAAAGACATTTTTTATAACTTGAATGCTGGCACACTGGATGTTATCAAGATAAATGCTCTGTTCAGACTTAGTTCTCTCTGTTCTGTCTGCTGATTGCCTTGAGCGGAGAGAAAACATTATGAGATATCCAAGTGGTAATTGCCAAATTTATCTGGAGTGAAAAATTCACTGGAGTTCAAAGGAGAAATCAACCCCCAGTGCTTACACCCTTAGTCTTCTCAGCCCTCCTATGAATATCAAAGTGCAAATGAGCCGAATCAATGCTGCCTGCCTGGGTGGGAGCGCTGCAGCAAAGCGCCAAGTTTGCATTGATTCTCACTGGGGTTAAATAAAGTTGAAGGAGTTCGATATCTTTTGGCATCAACACCTTCAAATGAGAAATAAAGACCTTCCTTTTCAGTCAACATCTCCACTGTACATATTTTCAGACCAATTCTCTTGATTTACTCAAATAATTGCTACAATTAAGTACACAAATTGGGAAACTGCAGACAAAGAAAGCCAATTTCAAGATCTCTGTTGTATTTATACTTACTGTTAAGACTGACTCATCTTAAGGATGGAGAAACATCAAGCCTAAAGAAACAGACCCATGTGAAGAAAAATTTACAATTCACCTGGTGCTTGCAGGAAATATGAAGGCTGTTAATGCTTGGTATTTAGTAGGTAAGTTAAGCCTTACCTTGGAAAATAATATAAGGGTTTGTTCTTTCTTCTCTGTCTCTGAAAGGAATTAACAAGTTTGGAGTGTTTCTGCAGAGGGAAAACAAAGTTGGAAGTGTCAAGCATAAATGAATCCTTGAACCGGGCCAGTCTTGGAAACATTAGGCTGCAGATCCTTTTCAGAGAACACTTCTATTAGCAGAGACACCCATTGCCATGAATCAGCACACGGTGATTATCCCTGAAGCAAAACTCCCTCTTTTGGTTTTACTGATGGGAAGCCTAACCACTGTTCCAGACAATGGTTAAGAAGTCATCTCTAAATGTGAACACAAGGACAAGAGTCAACTGTCAGTGTTCTTTGCACGTTCTGCGAGATAAACACGAATACAGTTCCAACAGCTTCACAGGGAGAAAAAAGTAAAAGAGTTCCTCTGGAAACTTTTGCAACTATTGACGTTCCCATTAGGGATCAGGGTGGACACAAGAAGAAGGATGTGTTGGACTGATATCTTGGGCAGCTGATATCTAGGACTGTAGAGATTCTTATCAAGAAAAATGATGCCTGAGACCACTAGGCAGTCTAGTATTCTTCCTTGCTTTCTAGTGGGTATCAGGAAGAAGGAACATCAAAAGAAGCAAGACGTTCAAGAGCAAACCTCAGAAATCTAGAAAACCTCATCAGGCAGTCTTTAGGGCATGCCCTGGAGATGTAAGGTGACAAATACATGCCACAAGCAGGAGTTCAGTCAGAGCTTTGCTTAGTGCCATCCCTTCAGTTACGCTTCAAAAGACTCCAGAGATTCATGCGATTTTCTCCACCTGCACAAAAAGTTGAAAGCCTAAAAGTAGTCAGTGGTGAAAGGTCTTTCTATTGGTATAGACAAAGGAGACATGGCTGAAGAGATAATTTTCCTTTGTTTGGGGACTGATGGAAATAAATTTGGCCATGGTGTTTTTGGTTAATATAAAAACTGATTTTTGAAAGCAGCAAGGATGCATATTAAGATATCCCATTCTGGACACACAGAAGTCTATAAATATGGAGGTAATTGTGGATACACGGCATGAAATAGATTTCTTCTCAAAGTGAACCCTACTGAAACTCATCCTTTCACTGGTCTTTCATCCATGACTTCTCTGGTTAACAGCAAAAAAACTTGATACGGGCTTGGAAAATATAATGGAGAGGACCAGCTGTTTAGTTGCCAGCTTTCTGCCCTGAAGGCACTGAAATGATGTCAGAAGTAACTGATTTCTCTGACAAAAATAGAGAGAAAACATACCAGCAGAGTAGGCAAAGGCAAATGTTGGGGGCAGAAATGAAAATAAACCTAAACATTATTCACTCTAGGCTATTTATGTTATAAATCGTAATCTTTTCAGTGTTTTAGTCATCACAAAGAATAAGTTGTTTAGTAGCTCATTATACTTTTCTTTTTAAAATTGTGAGAAGAGAAACACAAAAATAACATGGCAGATTTGCTCTTAAAACTCTGTGTTTAGTTGTTTTCTCACTGACCCTAAAGTTAAGGTTTCTAAAACTAGAAAATAGCTTTTTTTCATGAAACTCTACTATTAAATGGGGAAAATTGGATGGCTATATGAGGTTTGTACAAACAAATTATCTGTTTGTTTCTCTCTGTTGGTAGAAAAAAATGATCCAGACTTAGAATCAGAATGACCCCTTGTAGAGGAGGAACCTGGCTTCCAGCATGTCCTTCAAACCTCTTAGCTCTGTTCCAGCAAGTTAGCAAGACCTGAAGCATTTGAGAAAACCACATCACTGGTGGATTGTTGTAATACCTCACTTGAACACCTTACAAAATTCCCATCTCACCTTTTGCTGGTTTTAATATTACCTTAGGAGCATATCTGATCCTGCAGTGACTCAAGTACAGCATGGATTGAGGGAGCTAGGACACCGCTATCATTTGAGCCATGGAGGCTGTTGCTTTCTTTCACTGAGCTCTCAAGGTGTTTATGCAGATTTATGTTGAACTTTTATAGCTTGGAGCAATTTGCTTGTTGCTTTACCTACTGTGGCACAAGACCTCCAATAACTAATGTGAAAGCTTGCACAGAGAAGTCCATTATCACATTAATATAGATGAAGTTGCGCCTTCACTGTCAGGTAAGGGTTTGAATTCACAGATGTGTGGCTGAGCTCTCTAATCCTTTGCAGTGTTTGTGTGTTGATTTACTGTTGGGCTTAAGTCTGGAATGAGCCAGCTGGATGTTCGGGTGGACAAAACCACACAAGGACAGGAATGACGAAGCTAATACAGGTCCAGACTAGCACTCTCTTCAGATCCAGTTTCATAAAATCCTCTTCCTTCACCCCACCAGACCTCAGCAGAGGAATCCAATCCTTTCTGCTTCCTTCCTTCAGCTGCCCAAGAACTGGAGCATCCCCACAAAGCTGCTGAGCTCTATCTTTACCCTTCTGCACACTCCCAGCACTAAGTCCCTCTACCCTCATCTCATTGCCCGCTCCTGCCTCTCCTCAGTGCAACCCACATTGCACATTAAGCCCGCCAGCATTTCTGCTCAGTAAGGTATAATTCAGGAGCAGATAGCAAGATAATGCAGCAGATATTAAAGATAACCCCATTTTATACTGGAAGACAATGGGAAACCAGTTGTTCTTCACAGACCAGCCTGAATAAAAGCAGATAATTAACAGGTCAGTGTGTTAGCAAAAAGCAGATAAACAACCTGTGCTACCCACACATTTCTTTTTTTAGGTCTTCCTTGTGATTAAGGTGGAGGCATACGTTTTACAGAAGAAAGCACAGACAGGAATCTATATTGGTAACAAAGAGCACTGATTAATACCAAAGAGGTGTTATTACCTTTGAGGAAGGCATTGCCATGGTTGGACTGCTGCATCCAGCCAGGCATTCATATTTTAGCCTTCAGGGAAGTTTTCCAAAAGATTCAAGGTGAGGAAAGCATGCCCTACATTGAGAAGATAAAGGTGTTTGCTCCAGTAGTTCAACTGGAGAGGTTAAGAGAAGAAATAATTTCCTTTAAGGAGGGATAAGGTGTCTGCCACTAGCAGGCTTCTGAGTAGGCACACAGCAGCATCACAAGGCTGAGAATCTGGAATCAGAGCCAGGAAAGCTGAATGTGACATCAACATGCAAATCTTTTAGGAAATTAGCTAACCACTTAAATCATTCACTCCATTCATTTCGTATCTTCATGTTGAGATTAAATTAGGAGAAAAGGTCACTGGAAGTAATTGTTTTACATTGTGCTTATGACCCTTCCAGCACGCAGTTTAAACCGAACGTGGCCCAATCAATATCACTGAATCAAAAAGGCTGAATAATTACTTCAATCCATATTTTTAAATTAATCTCAGCTATAAACTAAATTCTTTGGACTAAAGACAGAATAAAATATTCCCACATTGCTCTCAAAATGCTCAGGGTGCTTTCTGCTGAGCGTTAAGATAATGATTATAATGAATATTCATGTTTCAGAATTCTGTGTCTCCTGGGTGAGCTGAGCAGGATTTAAATTTCCCCTGGTAGAAAATTGGGCAGACATATTTGTGTATCTGTGATTTGTTTTGGCCTGGTGCCATTGCCTGCAGATGGAGGCAGGGCAGGGAACAACGCAGGTCAGCATGCACCAAATCAGACAGAGAACATACCTTCTTAGAGACCTTACTCATGTCTGTGTTCAGCCTGGGATTCAGGAAGGAATCACAGGGGTTGCTGTGACCTACCCTTTGCACCCTTTTGCTTCACTCAGATCCTGCAGGCCTCTCCCCCTTTTCAGCAGCAGCCCTGGCTTCCCCCGCGCTCACAGCGCATTATAAGTAAGCTTTTCAAGAGATTAAAAGCATCTCATTTTAAAGCAGCTGGACTGATCGGAAGCTCAAAATCATGGCGCATGGTAGGCAGATGCAAACTTGCTTTCTTTCAGATTAGCTGGACATGAGCAGGCCTTAATCCCAAATGTACATGACTTCTGTACTCGAATTAGCATGGCCTAAGTACATTGCTACACAATCTGGTGTGGAGCTGGCTTGTATCCTGCTAACTCAAAAGCAATTTTGCTTCTGCCTGAAACCTATTCTCTCTCTATAGAGATATCCAGGTAGGATTTAATAACCAGCCTTTTCATAAAGTTCAAGGCCAAGGGAGACCATGACTTTTATTCTGACTTCCTTTACATCACAAATCCTAAAATGAGGATGCCAAGTCAGTAGACACATTTGACCTTCATCTTCCTGTGTTTCAGTTTCTCATCTGCAACACAAGGCCAGAAATAAGGGAGCCTGTGTTCACCCCAGTTAGACACTGTGAAAATTAAATATATTCACATTCAGAAGACAAAGCCTGCATCAATGAAACTCTCAGTAAAATCCAAGACAAAGTTGATGGTTTTGAACAATGTGTTGTACATAATGAAAGAGCCTCACTCACGGTGGTGGTGGGAAGATAAGTAATGAATGGTTTCTCTTTTAGGGATTGCTGTCTGACTGAGGCCATGAATGAGGTAGAGCTCTTGCAAAAAGAAAAGCAACATGTGATTCTCTAATTTCAAACACAGACACGTAATGGATGCCAGAATTAGATGACCAGGGGACCTTCCCCTTGCCTTCTTCCAGTTGCAAATTTCCACCTACAGAGGTGGTCTTTGAAAAGTAAGAGAAGGAGGGATCTGTGTGCATGTGCTACTATACAAAGACTATTGTTTTCTGACCGCGTTTCTTCCCTTTCCCACAACTCTTGTGTGGGCATTACTGGCTTTTCTAGAATTGTTTTCAATCCTCTTGCGATTTGCAGGTCTCTTTCCTGTGCATATAGAGAGCTGCATGGATTCTTAGTCATAGACACAAAAACCAGGGAACACAAGTTTGATTTGCATCAAATACCTATTAGAGATCAACATCAGCTTTTAGTTAGATCAACATCAGTAACATTGTTATTAGGTTTTGCAGCTATGTAAATGATTTACCCAACAGAGCTCATACTATCCCAAATAGCTATTCCTGTTGAATTTCAGTTACTTATGGCAATTTACTAATACTGCAAGAAAAACAAAGTCCGCCCCTGTGGGCCCTTCTATGGTGCCTAAACATTTCAAACTAGTAGTGAATTAATGTTCGCACATAACAGCAGTCTCTTGTCATTTTGCCTAATCTCTAAGACCACAGAAGGTCTCAGGCAATGGTTCTGGTGCTCTTTCAGTTATTCCTGTTGGGATTTCGGCACAAAACAGGGAGTAGAGCCAGTAACTCCAAGGACTTTGGTTTTCCTCCAAGACTCTTCCCTTGCCCAACTGGAACATATGTTACTAAACTTTGAGTGGGTTGCTAAAAGCATGTGTCATTGTTCCTTTAATTTATGCATATCCACAATGCAGATGACTTTTACACAATATACCTCCTTCTAGGCTGCAGATTTGCTATTTAATGCCTAGGTGGTTTAACTCATGAGCAAAAACCATTGGATGTGTTTCCTTATTTAAAATATTTATATCAGACTAGCTGTGATAGTTATACAGCTAACATATTTAGTGCACTTGTAATTAATTTTCAAATAATATTCTTCTCTGTGAAGAAAAATACCTGAGTAAGTGACAATTAACCCCAAAGGAAATTTTGGATTTAATTCTGTCCTTAGTCACTAGAGAACTTGGTACAGCTTTAAATCCACTAAACATTCAGTATGTGAAAGTACAGCCTTGCACCACCTCAGATTAATAAATTACCAGCACCGTGTTGGTTTTCTGACATTTAAAAAAAAATAAACCTGTAGACTAATGAGAATTTCACTGTTATTTAAATGAAAAAATGTGATGTATAGCTACCATGGAAATGAAACACACATGTCACAATAAAAGATACAGACAGGATGTGAAGATGAATATGTATATGCTACTTAAATATATGCTGGGTGTATATGTTGGTAGACGAAATGCACAAAGACCCAAATTTAGAATGTAGAAACCAACCAAACTATGCCATTAGCTTTCTAATAAACACAAGAAGAAAGATATTTTGATCTCTTGTCTTTTCTGAATAATAGCGCTGTGCCTACTTAAGTAGGCCTTAAGTCTTCATCATCCTTAGCACTCATGGACACACTGGGCAGCAGAGACATCTCCTCTCTGATACACAGAGGAAAATGTTCTTGCCATTAAGATGCTAACCCAGGGCATGGGAATCCTGCATTTAATTCACTTCTCAATCACTATCTTCTTTTAAAGCATCTGACAAGTTACTAAGCACCAGTCTTATTACTCTCTTGAAACCAAACGAGAAAAACAATGCTCTCTTGCCTTCAATAGCTCTTGCCGTGATAAATGTTTTTAAACTTGCATGGTACTTCTGTAATAGATATTCCTTAGAGTGTCTTCAGACAAATCTGCTAACTATGAGGGTAGCTGAATAACTGCAGGAGAACAAGTCATAATAAATACACTTACTCAGGCAGAGTTCACTTTAAAATTTCTGCCATAAAACCAGAAGTCATCACAAAACTCATCCCTGAAATTTATCTTTATAAAGAAGATGGAAGATATTCTCCTACTTCTTCAGACAGCCAAAAAAATGTTTAGTCCAAAAAGTGGTTTTCTTCTTTTTTATAGACAGAACTAAATGGTCAGAGATAGTATTAATTTATTCTCATCTCCTTCATTTTCAGTGACAAGCCTGATGCAACAGATATGGAACATTAAAAAAAAAAAAGAAAAGAGAGCTAGGTCTCTTTTCCTCAAGCGTGCTTCAATGTCAGATTCTCATTCTATCATAAAATGAACATTTTCTCTCAAGTGCTCTTCAAATTCTTTTATTAACTAGAAAGTTTTTCTGACTGTGTTGATTTCCAATGCAAAGTCAATTGGGATTACATTCATAACCCCAAAAGTAAGCTTCTATGTAATGGGTGACTTTGTTCCAAAATATAGCAGTTCAGAGGTGGAAAATGTTAGAGACTGCTTAGTCTAGAAAGAGAAGATTCAGGGAAGTCAGAATAAGTCTTCATAATAAGTTAACTACTTACACAAAAAGAAAATTTATTTTTTCTTTTTATCTACTGTAGCTAATATGAGCATAAATGTTAGTTTACTTGGCACAATATATCTAAGTCAGATTAAGGAGGAGAGCACATTACAGACAAACACCATTAAATTATTCAGACCTCCTGACAGTAATTTCATGGAGCATGGTTATGCAAAGAATTCAGCCCTTCATTTACATCTTCTATGCAATGCATCCATCCAATGGCAGGTTTTGGTCAGCCTGCTGGAGAAGCTGGACCTGCTGCCTGTGAAATCAGCTTCTATCCCAAGAAACAACCTCCTAAGAAGTGACATGAACTACTGGGATAGGACATCCTGTGCATCTTAACTCTGTGAGGACATACACATTTTCAACCTTCTCCTGCAGGACTTGAGCATTTTCCCATGTCGTTTTAGCAATTTGCTAGTGTGACCTATAATCACAGAATCACAGAATGCCCTGAGCTGGGCGGGACCCACAAGGCCCATCGAGCCCAGCTCCTGTCCCTGCACAGGACACCCCAAATTCACACCGTGTCTCTGAGGGCCTTGTCCAGGTGCTTCTGAAACATCTCCAGGCTGGTGCCGTGATGCCTCCCTGGGGACCCTGTGCCAGGGCTCCACCACCCTCTGGGGGAAGGACCTTCTCCTAATGCCCAGCCTAACCCTCCCCTGGCACATCTCCCTGCCATTCCCTTCGGGGCCTGGCGTTGGTCACCAGAGAGCAGAGACCAGCCCTGCCCCTCTTCCTCCCCTTGGGAGGGAGCTGCAGCCTCATGTTCCCCAGGCTGTCTGTACAGCCAGGGTTGCCGTGCCCCAGGTGCAAAATCCAGCACTTGCCCTTGTTAAATTCCATACAGTTGGTGATTACCCAGGTCTCTAATTTGCCTAGATCTCTCTGCAGGGCGTCTCTGCCCTCAAGAGTGTGGCTAGGTGCTGCTGTCACCAACTCGCAGGTGCTGTGACAATAGCAAAATTTGAGGCATAGACCAAGTGAGCAGCAGAGACTTCCAGTGATTTTACTATAACATCTTCTGTTTGGCAGTAGGAACCCTAAAACTAAGTTTAATATGACTTCAGATACACTTAAGTAGACAGTTTCTCTTATTTGTGTTTTTGGTGGCAAGTTACTGTCCTCCACAAAACTCACCCAGAGCCTGGGAGGAGACTAATTGCTGATCAGAGAAGACATGATGCTAGAAAGTAGAGTGATGTCTCTGGAGATGGCCAAATTTTCCCTTAAATTTTGTGGTGGGCTGGCCCTGGATGGATGCCATGTGCCCACCAGAGCAGCTCGATCCCTCCCTTCCTCAGTCAGACGGGGGAGAGAAAATGTAATGAATAGCTCATGGACAAGGACAAGGGGAGATCACTTACCATCATGGACAAAACAGATGCAGCTTGTGGAAAATTTATTTAATTTATTACCAATCAAATCGGTGTAGAGCAATGAGAAAATAAAAACCAAATCTTAAAATTTCTTCCCCCCACCTCTCCCTTCTTCCTGGGCTTAAGTTCACTCCCAGTTTACTCCCCCTCCTCCCTGAAAGCAGTACAGAGGGACAGGAAATGGGGGTTGTGCTCAGTTCTTCACACACTCTGTTGCTCCTTCCTCCTCGGGGGAGAACTCTTCACGCTCTTGCCTTGCTCCAGAGTGGGGTCCCTCCCATAGGACACAGTCCTCCATGAATTTCTCAAAAATGAGTCCTTCCCACAGGCTGCAGTTCTTCAGGAACTACTCCAGTGCGACCCATGGGGTCACAAGTCCTGCCAGCAAACTTGCTCCTCTCTCCGCAGGTCCACAGCTCCTGCCAGGAGCCTGCTCCAGTGTGGGCTGCCCATGGAGTCACAGCCTCCTTTGGGCATCCAACTGCTCCCCTGATAACCTCCAGGGGCTGCAGGGGGATATCTGCCCCACCGCTAACCTCCAGGGGCTGCAGGGGGATATCTGCCCCACCGCTAACCTCCAGGGGCTGCAGGGGGATATCTGCCCCACCGCTAACCTCCAGGGGCTGCAGGGGGGTATCTGCCCCACCGCTAACCTCCAGGGGCTGCAGGGGGATATCTGCCCCACCGCTAACCTCCAGGGGCTGCAGGGGCACAGCCTGCCTCACCATGGTCTTCATCACGTGCTTCAGGGGAATCTCTGCTCTGGCACCTGGAGCATCTCATCCCTCTCCTTCTTCACTGACCTGGTGTCTGCAGGGCTGTTCCTCTCACATATTTTCACTCCTCTCTCCGGCTGCTGTTATGAAGGTTTTTTTTCCCTTCTTAAATATGTTGTGCCAGAGGCACTACCACCATTGCTGATGGGCTTGGTTGTGGCCAGCAGCAGGTCCATTTTGGAGTCAGCTGGAATTGGCTCTATTGGATACAGGGGAAGCAGCTTCTCACAGAAGAGAGAAGCCCTTTGCAGCCCCACCCCCACTCCCGCCCCACTACTAAAACCTTGCCATGCAAACCCAATATAGTTGCTGGAGAGCAATGGTCAGGGTTTATACAACACGCTAACCACTGAATTAACCAAATTCTATACTGGAATCAAAGAGCTGCTCTGCCAGGGAAGAGTGGCAAGAGGAAATTCGCATTTAAGTCCTTGTGCTGTAATCTGGTTTACCTAATAATCTTTTTTCTAATAAAAGTGGTCGGTTGGAGGATGCTGGATGTTTGTTGTTGGATGCTGAGAGTGAATGTTGCATAAGGAGGTTTTGACATCACCATGACAGTAGTTAAACACTACAATAGGTACTGGGAGAACCTCCATCCTTGAAGATACTCAGAATGCAACTGGATAAGGTCCTGAGCTACCGGCTGTGAATTTGAAGTTCACCCTGCTTTGAGCAGGTAGGACTACAGAGCTACAGAGGTCTTTCCCACCCAGAGTCATGCAATAATTCAGTAGGAAGTTGAGCACACCTGGCCTCCAAGACAAGCCTTGTGCCAACTGCCCTTTGAGAAGGATGTTAAATTGCCTGAGGTACTGGTGAGTGGCTCTTTGTAGTGCCAGCGTGACAGCAGAGCAGAAAGCAGAGTGTGATGGTCATGCACAGCCCAGATGTCAGAAAACCTTTCCCAAAATGCAGTGAGGCAGGACAGTTGTCATCACCTGCCTAATTTTGCAGCTCCCCTCCAGGCAGAAGAGTGTGATAGAAAGAGTTTCTGCTGTGGGAGGGCACACAGAGCCAAAACACATTAATCAAACCTCTAGAAAGAACATTTTATCCAAGCACCTTGTCATCTTTGTTCTTCATTGCCCCAAGCCTGTTGTTAATGTCACCTCTAGAATCCCATTAAACACAGACCTCTTCACGGCCTGGGCTAGATCTCTTCAGAGCTGTATGTAGCATCAAGCACTCTTTTGAATTTTATATAAATATCCTATCAAAGCCTGAATGAAAAGTTAATAAATTGAATACATTGTCCTCTGTGTAACAGAAGGGGACTAAACGCAACATCCATTTAAAGCAAATCATGATGAGTGATCTGCAAATATGCAACATTAAGCATAGTCCTATTTTAAATAGCAAGAATCACTTTCACAGGACTAGAGGGGTTATAAACCATTTACGTTTGTATTCCAGGAGCCCTTACAAAGCTTTGTTTTGAAAGCTTTATATTAACTTACAAAATGAGCTCAGAAAAATACATTGTTTTGTCATTGTCACTACAATGGTGGCACCTACTTCTCTGCTTCTTTGCTTTGTTCTGTTTATATTGAGAAACGAAGGTCCCACGTGCTTTCTACTTACTCTTCTTTCAGGCAGTGATTGGGGTGCAGACCTGCCAAATGGGAACGACAAGAGCTTTAAAAAAAGTAAAAAGCTCTGGAAAAAAAAACCCTAGCAATTTCCCTCTGACAAAGCAGGTCCTTACTCTGTCCCCAGATCCCTCTCATCTATGATGCCTTGTCTTGAATCCCACAGGTGAATGTTTGTCAAGGGCTGTCTGATGTCAGCAAATTCTGGATATCTGCAGAAGAATTATTCAGTGATTCTGACCTTGCACATCTTTAGGGTTTGGTTTTTTTTTAAGTCAAGGTGTACTGAAAAAAGCAGCTGCCACACAGCTGTGAAGGTGGCTATTTGTGATTACTGCCAATGTTGTTTGGTCCTTGGATACCATAAAAAGAAGAGGCAAGTGCTCATAGTGGGTGGCTCTGTTAAAAGGCACTGACGCACCCATCTGCCCCCCTGGCAGGAAGTCATGAGAGGTTTGATCCCTTCCAGGAGCTACGATCTGAGGCACGGCTGAGAGGGTGCCACAGCTTGTCAAGAGCACAGATTACTACCCACTGTTACTCTTCCATGTGGACACAAATGATGCTATAAGGCAAAGACTGGAAAGAACCAGAGAAGACTATAAAGCCCTGGGGGAGCACGTGAAAAATATTGATGCCCAAGTCATCTTCTCCTCCATTTTATCAGTTGGAGAAAAATGGGCAGCCATTAATAGATGAATAATGCAGATCGACTCTTGGCTACATGGCTGGTGTCGGTGTGAGGGTTTTGGCTTTTATGACAATGGGACTTTCCCCAGCAACCATAGCCTGCTAGGGAGGGATGGAACCCACCTGCCTAGAAGGGGCAAGGGAATCTTTGGCACCAGGCTGGCAGGCTTTGAACTGAAGGAGTTGGGGGTGCGGTCCAAAGTGGCAATGCCAATGCCGTCACATCCAATGGGGTGTCAAGAGGATGGGGCCAGACTCTTTTCAGTGGTCTAATGACAAGACAAGGGGAAATGGGCACAAATTAGAATGCAAGAAGTTCCACCTGAACATGAGGACAAGCCCCTTCCCTGTGCGGGTGCCAGAGCAGGGGCACAGGCTGCCCAGAGAGGCTGTGGGGTCCCTTCCCTGGAGACATTCACCCCCCGCCTGGACGCGGCCCTGTGCCCCTGCTCTGGGGGTGCCTGCTCCAGCAGGGGGTGGGACGGGATGAGCTCCAGGGGTCCCTTCCAGCCCCTGCCAGTCTGGGATTCTGTGATTCACAAAGCTTTAAAAAACTGTCGGCTTTGCATCTTATCTATGTATGATTTTTAGTAGATTCATGTGGTTCTCTGTCACCTTAGCAAATTTTAAAGCCAAGATCAAAACCATTTTATTATGATTATGCTCAGTCTCCAATATTTTCCAAGTGCTCTGAGCTAAAATATTCTTTTAAAAAGTTTGTAAAATTACTTAAGAAATTAAAGATCAAATTTATTCTTCATATCACAAAATGTTTCTTTTTATCCACCGGAGTCCTGGAGGACAGGAAGATGTTCCTGGAGGGGATGTTGTCCTCACTGGGCACAGGTCGTGAGAACCTTTTTGACCTTGCTATACTCAAATCCCTTCTGGCCAAGGTCAAAGCACACAAATCCACTTATTTTTCACTTTCTCCTCTGTGTCACACAGCCTTAAAAATTGCATTAGTTCTAGCTCCTTTGTAGCTTTGCCTTCTGGAAATAATATTTATAAACCCCAAATCCCTTTCATCTTTCCATTGTATCAAATGCATTAGTCTATTTGTTCATAATGAAAAGCGCCACTATAGTTGTCTCCAGGAAGGCTGACATCAAACCCAAGGTGGGGTTTAATGATGACCCAGCCTGGGGCAGATGAGGGCACATGTGGATGTTTTCTGCACTTGAATGAGGTCCCTAAGCTGGCAGCCTTGGGACAAAGATTCTGCCAGTATCAGCATTTGCAAAGTGCCAGCCTTTGGAGCTGGCACATCAAATTAATCAGACAGAGTTGCAGAGCCCCATATCAACAGGGAAACCCTTTGCAATATCACTGGCAAAAATATCTCACTCAGCACTGAGCTTGTCACTGGCCAAGGGGAACCATTCTCAAGGTCCAGAGGAAATCTAGCAAATTTTCTGATAACAAAAAACATACGTGCAAACAACTCAGGTTTGTTGATTTTGGAATATCACACCTGAAACATCTTAGTTTCAAATGAACATTTTTTCTTTTTGTAGTTGAGAAACTTTATATTTTAATTACTTCGGAATTTGTATTTGGTAGGTGTCTTTAGGTGAGGAAAGAGGATATTTACAGCATTTGAATCTTTGGGTCCAGCATGCCAGATTGACTGTCACTGTAATGGGGACCTTCCCCTTCCCAAACCAGTTCAGCTGGCAAGATGTGGCACTGAGGAAAGACAACCCTGAAACAAAAGAACCTTCCTCATAGCAAGGCTAAAAGTCATCATTCAGCACTGGAGAAAATAGTGGCATTTTAAAAGGATTTTACGATGCTATCAGAATTTCAGATGAAGTTGGGCTGAGGGTGGAAGGAAGGAGACTGGACAAAAGATTGAAGGCAAACCAGCTGGATTATACTGGTTGCAGCCTTAGAGCTGCAGGACCATTATTTCCAAGAAAATTCCCTGGAGAATTTCAAGTACTCCTGAGTTTTATCCTATGAAATTTTTTAAAAGCAAAAATTGTCCATGAACTAGAAACTCTGCCTTCAGCTCCTGATTCAGACATGCAGCCCATGAAAGGCTGCAAGGTTTTACTAAAAGAAGAACATGGGCATCCTGTTCACATGTGTGGGGACATCAGCTCTGTGCCCCCAGGCTATTCACCTTAACTACAGACCTCTTTTACAATATAATACAGCTATAGGTTGTAGTTTGGAGTTTGCTGCTATGGTAGCAGAAACCTGTCTATAGAGCTGTAGAACCTGAAGTGCAATGTGTAATCATTCTTGCTCTGTGGTTGGCCTGCTCCACATCAGGCACTTTGATGTGAGGGAGGGGAAATATTTCACAGCCCCAGACACTCTTATTTTTGCCCTGTTATTGCTACAGCATCGTAAGAGCTGAATATCACTAAGCTTTCTTGTTTATGGATGAGCAGATACGCAGCCAGGACACATCTGCTTAAGCTACTGAATGCTCTTGGGCTTTGCTGAAGGCTGCATGGGAAAGATCAGAAAGGAGGCAATAGTAGTACTACATTGAAGGAAAACCTCCGGTTACTGAAATGTTAGCAGTGCATTAAAGTTCCCCAAAGCTACACAGAGATACCTCTCACTGATGGACACATACTACTGATGCACTCTGGTAGGATTACAGCAGTATATGTTAAGTTGTGTCTATACCCAGGATGATGGAAAATATATTCAACGGACAGAATGGAGCTCTTTTTTTTCTTCTTTAAGCTGAAAGATTGCTGCATGCCTTTAGGCCAGGTCCACCGGATCCATGCGGAAAGTCTCCACAGTAGGACAGCGTACTGGGAAAAGGGCAAAGGTTCTTACTGACCTTTTCCAGCCTTCCTCTTCCCCATCTTTTAATCTCAGGCTCCAATATCTTCCCATCCTCCCCTTTCCCCTTTAGATACACACCTTCCTTTTTATCTGACTACTACTGATATTCTTTTTTTCAGTCTTCTCTTTCTTAGAATAAAATGCTTCAGTTCTTTCAGTCTTTCCTCATCGGGCATGTTTTTTTAGGAACTACTCTGTATCTTACAAAAGTAATTTTCTCAGAGATAAGGGATTCCGAATGTGTATTTTTTCTGTAGACACCTAAATAACAACACAGAGCATAACCTGTTAATACCTCTTTCCTTTCAGAAACTGTTCTGTATAATTAGTGGCTCACCAGAGACCTTCCTAAACCAGACACCCATCTAAGGAAAAAATTGCTTATGATTGCTACGGCATGAAATCCCAGACAGCCACAAGACCAAAGAAAATTTCCTGCTTAATAATGTTTTCTTACAAGACCAAGCTTAGCTCTCTTCTCTGAAAACACTGAAAAGAACTAAATTAAGCCTGAAAACTGAAGGGAGTGTGTCTGCAAGTGACTGGAGGAGGAAAGGAAGCAGTAGTGCCAATGGGTTGGTCAACACGTCTTTATGAAGAGCTGCCACCTCTTAAATCCCAGTATACGTTGTTCTTATTTAACCTTCACAGTTCCAGAAGTGTACTGGTATTTGTCATCTTTGTACACAGCTGGATACTGAATGTTATTTTGGTGATCCTGACATGGGTCTACCAGACTTGATTTCCAAAGGAGTTTCATGACTCTGTGGGGCACTTGACCTGAAATGCAAAAAAGACCCCAGAAGGGCAACAGCACTGCTTACTACTCTCTAGTTTTGCTACATCAATTTTCCACTGCATTCTTTTTCCAACTGAAGAAAGACTAATAAGTCTGTCTTTTTTATGTGTATTCTTTGCACTCAGTTAAGGAAGGAAATATTGTCAGCTACAGCTTATCAGCTCTTTCTCTACTGCTTAGTTCTCAGACTGGTTCTTATTTCGTGCCTTATTAACCTTTAACCTTGAAATAAAAGGGCTTGCTGATTTATTTGTTATTTGTTTGCAGGAGGTGAAAGATTTTTGAACCTGGTTTTGTAATCTCTGTGGTGAAAAAAGAGAGATTAGTATTAGCATCCTTATAAAAATCAGGTGATCCTCACAATTAAAAAGACTCACATTAGCAGCATTTCTCTACAGTGGAAAAGTGTCAGACTGCTGACCCATCCAGAGACCTGACAATGAGTCACGCTGCCTCAATGGGCAGAAGCCACAGAAGGAGGTATTGACTGACTTTAGTCATGATGCATAATGCATTAATAAGAGCATCATTAACATCCATTTGTCCTGGACTCACATCAGTTACTGTAGCGAGTGCTCATGTAACCTTAGATTTTGTTGTTTCAGAGCCTGAGGGCAGTTTAAACCGATATGTATTCCTTCCCACTTGCAACAGGGTAAGGACATGGCCACAAGCATTTGCTGTGACCCAGATGAGGACAAGTGATTCATTGAACTGGAGTAATTTGAATGCTTACGGCCATAAATCCATGAAGTCAGACTGGAAGAAAAGCAACAATTTTGCATTTCTTTTCTGTAGCATAAGCTCACTCTGGCTTGACAAAGTGGAGTTAGATGATTGCTGGGATGTCCTAATAGATATATAACTCTTTTTTTCACTCATTTCAGGCAGAGAGCTGGAGTAACTCTCCCATGTTACTCCATTTTGTCAAGCCGAAGTAAGTTTCTTTACCGAAGAAAAAGGTAGCAAAAGGAGTCAGAGTCTACTACTGCAGCACAGATTTATGTACTGAACTGAGAGGTACACGTTTACATTAGGCTTCTTTATACAATCACTGGAAGAAATCAGGGATCTCCAGAGACTTAGAAGGGCTAAATCAATCACGTGCCAGAGGGTTATTCCATAGGGAGAAGGAGACCAGCTTCCAAACTTAAGCATCTGGGTTTGGATTTGGAAATACGAAGGTGGAAAATGCACTTCTTTCCTTGTTGGTTTGCCAGAGTAACTCATCACTCTGTAATGAGTTTCATAAATACCTGCAGAGAATTTAGGTAGTTAAAGCTGAGGGCAGAGCAAGAAGGTCTGGATGCTGGGAATAAAAGATAAAAGAGTACTCAAAACAGCATATGAATGAAGATATTCAGGTCTTAATTGCCTTTAAACTGAGAAATGCAAGGTGTGAAAGTAATAAGAATTTCCTCACTTCACAACTACTTTATTTTGGCCTGATTTTCCCCGATTTTCCCCAAAATGTAAGCAGGACCAATCAGACTCTTCAAGACAAAACATAAGATGCAGTACACAACCTCCTTCTTCAAGAGCAGTTCCCAGCACACAGTGTCAGAGTTACAATGCCACTGGTTAGGCAAGTCTGACAGTCCTGCAGTGAAACCTCTTGGTAACTGTGTAAGTAATAAAACAGAGACAGTGGCTTACATAGAAGTAAGGCAGTAAATATAGTTGGCTTGAATAGTATTTATAAAAAGATCTCTTTTTTCATCTTTGAGCCAAATTCCTATCCGGTTCCAATGTTAATCTCAAAGTCTCACAGATTTATGTAAAGCATATTTATTTTAATATTGTCAGAGAGCATTCTAGGAGACAGAGAAATAGTATTGCCTATACAGGCAAACTCAGACCCCGCCTCAGAGACTTTGTATTTGTCCTTGCAAATACTTCATTTTCTTCTTTCAAATCCATACTCAACATTACTGCAATGGTGGTGCTAATGTTTCACGTTCCTGCTGTGCTGGGTTTGGCTGGGGTAAATTTTTTTCATAGTAGCTAGCATGGGGCTGGGTTTTGGGTTTATGTGGAAAACAGTGTTAATAATACAGAGAGGTTTTTCTTCCTGCTGAGCAGGGCTTACACAGAGTCAAGGTCTTTCCTGCCCCTCACCCCACCCCACCAGCGAGGGGCTGGGGGGGCACAAGGGGCTGGGAGGGGGCACGGCTGGCACAGCTGACCCCAACTGACTCCAGATATGTCCCACACCACATGGTGTCATGCTCAGCACATAGAGCTGGGGGGAGGAGGAGGAAGGGGGGGACGTTGGGAGCGATGGCATTTCCCTTCCCAAGTCACCTTTACCCATGATGGAGCCCGGCTGTCCTGGGGACGGCTGAGCTCCTGCCTGCCCATGGGAAGGAAGGAAGGAATTCCTTGGTTTGCTTTCCTTGTGTGCACCGCTTTTGCTTTACCTGTTAACCTCTCTTTATCTCAAGTCATGAGTTTTCTCAGTTGTACTCTGCCGATTCTCTCCCCCGTCCCACTGAGGGGGAGTGAGTGAGAGGGTGCGTGGGGCTGAGTTGGTGGCTGGGGTTAAACCATAGCACTTGTTCAGGACACTAGATTAAAAGCCTACTACTTTCAGACCAATAAGCCTTTTCAACCTGTATGTAGTACATAATACATGAAAAATAGGAAATACAGTCTCATGTTCCTTTTTGACAGTTCACTGTTTATGTGCTGGAAGAATTCCTTGAGTGTTCAAGCAATTTCAGTAGACTGCAGTCTGCTCCAAATGCCCATTGGTGAAGGCTGTGTTCTAAATAGGAAACAAAAGTAATGAAGTAACAATGCTAACTGATACCAAGAATCTAACTTCACACAGTGTTGCTGCCTAAGCCCACAGTAGCATCGAAAGTAAGCTTTAATTTCTTTTTACTCTTGGACTTGGAATAGGAAAGCAGCCTGTGGCAATTTTATGATCTGGTTCACTCATTTTCTTAACCTAAAATTTGTAAATCACTTTATTTTACGAGTTGTGACTTGTGAATTTTTTTCAACCATATGAAACATTTGTGCAGAAAAGGCTGCAAAGGATGTAAAAGTGAAGGACAGATCTTTGCATAAAAGCGAAACTATTCCCAAGAAGAACTAAGCATTTAATCACATTTGCAAGAAGCATATGGAATAGATGAAGGCAGAGTTTTTAATTCCGTGTGCACAATCAGTATGACTTTAATCTTGTGTCTCCACAGCCTTCCACAAAACCTTTCAACAAGATACATTCAAATGAGGATAGCAACGGAGAGACTGATCTCAATCATAAAATGCAGAAAAGGAGCAGAATTTAATTCTGCTCTCTCCCAGTTAATGAACAGGAGATTTCCACACCTACTGTGTGCCCTCATAGCCATCCAAAGGGTTCCCTGAATGAAGACACAGTTAAGACAACTGCTGAGTGCTGCAGTATGTGATGCTCTTAGAATAACTGGGGTGGAAATCTGGAGAGGGTCCATGCACATCTTCCATGCAGGTGAAATCTGGAGCTTCATTCTTTGGATACACCTGTGCTCCATTTGTAGCAATTTGATGCTGCAGCTGCCAATGGGAATTTTTCCTCTGCCCTGCTGATTTTCCTAAAAAGCAGCAAATGGATGTTCAAGCAGGACCCGCTGACCCAGCTGTGGGACACTGCATTGGCAGACACAGAGGGGGCCACCAAGACACTGCCATTGGATTCCTACAGAGAAGGGACAGGCTTGTTAAACACACCTGTATCTGCAATGTGACACCAAACTAGCAGCCGTCCTGAATCTGGCCACCAAGCATGAATAGGTCAGTCTCCTCTTCAAAGAGATACCTCACAGAAAGCCACCAGTACAAGTCATAGTGCCAGGGAGGAGGTTACTGCAGTATACTCTCAGCAGTCCTGCGTTGCTCCATGCACGACATCTACTCCTCTCTTATCGTAAAAGAGGACGGTCATACAGAACATGCACATATCTTTTTCACAGCAAGCAGGAGCTCCGTACTGGAGCCATGAATTCAATACTGGAGCAATAAACTGATAGATTTGCTACAAGTCTTTAAACCTGTTTTATATTTTAAATATTTTAAATTCCAATCAATCCTCAATCTCTTTTGGTCTCAATCCTAAACCAGAAACAAGGTCTTACCCAAGTGGATCAGCAATTTGCCTTTGTGATTCTGCCTAAATCTATGCTCTTAACAGCTTCCTTACCCATGAAAGACTGTGAATCTGGCCATGATCTATACTGTCATGAAGGAATGTGTTGGGGATCCTTTTCAGGCATGTGTTGATCGTATGGACATTACAGTGAGCGTATGTGACAGGCAGAATAGATATTGACAGATGACAGCATGAGATCTTTAAAGCTTGCAGTGAATTATGTATTTTACCAGTCATTTTCTACTCTGAAGGATGTTCTGTGTGTCTGTCTCTACAAAACTGTAGAGTCGCTACAAAACTGTACAGATTGTGTCAAAACTGCCCACTATTACCCAAGTCGTACTAGCTACCACTGACAAAACATGCACATCTAATTAAGAACATTTTAAAACTGACTTATTTAAATTAAGAAAACCTCCCAACCTTCACTTTTTTACAACTTACTCTGAGATTTTTGTAGCAGGAGGAGAAGGAAAGCAAGAATATTTTAGATTTCTTCCCTCATTTCTTAACTGTATAGAACACTAAAATAAGTCACAGTGTGCAAACAATATGTCAGAAAGAAAGCCTTTGGCTTGACAGATTGCAGGGTAGAGCGTTAAATAAAATTGTGTTGTTCTGAAGATCCGAAGTACAGAGTGCAACATGCATTAAATACTTCGATATTTTAAAGATCTCTAAATGTTTGGACATCTCAGGTGATAACTTCATTCATCCGTTTAAGTTAATGGCATGTTTCTCTTGCTGAGTTCTTGTGTAAATGAGCAGAACACACCTTTGCTAATGGTACAGGAGGACTTCTAGCTTGGCTTTCCAAAATTATAGTGTGTTCTGGGAATAACGTGAATACAGGCAGCAATTCCCTCTGGCTTCCTTTTCTAAATACTGCAGTTCACTTTCATTTTGTTGTTACAAACGTACTTTGTGAGGCAGGCACTTTATCAAGCACTTGCAGTTTTGTTTTCCAACCCCAGTTTGGAATTCCTCATTTCCAATAAGCTCGAATTTGATGATGAAGGATCAAATTCTGCACCTAAGAAGACTTCAACTCAATCCCTTTGTGCCTTCTAATTTTCTAAGACCATGCCAAATTTGTTGGCCTAAAAGATGAAATGAGTGAAAAACGGAGCTCCACAGAGAACCTAAATGCAGGTTCATGTCTTATGAAAAGGTGAGGAAGGGAAGAGGCTGTCACTCATCTCAAAACCAAAATGGATTTAAAGATTCAGTTGAACACCAGAAATGCTTTTACAAACAGAGTAGAATTATTTCACAGTGTCACCTCCAATTCACTTGTAAGAGAGACACAAAAATAACAGAACTGATGACTTGAGAATAGCTTGCCTTTTTACAAGGTGGAGGAGGAGATACCAAACTGATATATTCTAAATGGCAGCTTATGAAAGAGCTGGAGTCGGATGGTAGAGCTCAACTTCTGCCTTATCTATGGGGAAGAAACCCCCAGAGTGCACAGTCAGGCAACACCTTGCCTTGTTGCAGGTCTCTGAGACAGGCTATGCCTGGAGATGTCAACAAATGTACCCAGAATTTGCTGCACCCTTGTGTTCTCTGATCAGTCCTTTCTGTCATCTGTGAACTCTTCGCAGTCAATGAAGTTTTGTTTAGTTTATGAGTTGAGTTGAAAACAGTCGGCAGTGACAGCATGACTGACTGGCTAAAGCCACCTTCCCAGTAGTGTCACACAGTAGTATGTCAGTGAATGCTGGTACTGGATCATCCTCCATTTCCACAATGGGGTTTTTTTGGTTTTTTTTTTTTTGTTACTTTTGAGTTTTGAGTGTTGTGACGGAAGCACAGGGGATTGACTGGGGTAAGCAATTAATGAATCCAACTCTTTTGCATCCAACACTGGATGTATGAAAGGACAAAGGAAATTGCTTTTGCTCCAAAGTAGGTATTCACATGAGACAGTCCTTCCAGGCTCCCCTTGTTGACAGTAAAGAGAAAAAGGTGCTTTCTGGTCTCACTTTCTACAATATATTGACCAGTAAAACCTCTTTCTAAACTGTATGTTTATCTCAGGAACTGAATACTTCCCACTTGAAGAAAGAGAAATTTGTGAAAAGAACCATGAACACAGTGTTTCTATCTCAGCATACAACACTGCAAGAGTGTGGCAGTAGGAACCTGAACACCACACAGCTTTTTTTCAGGGTGCTTTATGCCCTCTAGAAGAAAGCTTTAAAGCTTCTAATCTAATAACTCTGCATTGGTGGTTTGGTTGCAGGTGGGGTAGCTTATGGTTGGACTGGTCCAGTGCTGATGGGAGTTACTACACTTAATGTTTTTGCGTGTCATAAACCTGACCTGATGCAACCTGGGTTGCATCAAAAAGGACATCACCAGCAGAGATAGAGAAGTCATTACCCTGCTCTACTCAGCGCTGGTCAGGCCACACCTGGAGCGCTGTGTACAGCTCTGGTCCCCGCTGTACAAAAAGGATGTGGCCAGGCTGGAAGGGGTGCAGAGAAGGGCCACCAAGATGATCAAAGGACTGGGAAGCTGCCATACGAGGATAGGCTGGGAGAGCTGGGTTTGTTCAGCCTTGAGAAAAGGAGGCTCAGAGGGGATCTCATCCCCATGTACCAGTACTTAAGGGGCAGCAACAGAGAAGATGGAGACTCCCTTTTTACTTGGAGTCCTATGGAGAGGACAAGGGGGATGGACACAAGTTGCTCTTGGGGAGATTCCAATTGGACACCAGAGGGACATTTTTCACAGTGAGGACAGTCACCGTTGGAAAAATCTCCCCAGGGAAGGGGTTGACTCGGCCACGTTGGGCACCTTCGAGGGTCGTCTGGACAGGGAGCTGGGCCATCTTGTTTAGACTCTGCTCTTCCTAGAAGGGTTGTACTGGATGATCCCTGAGGTCCCTTCCAACCTGGGATTCTGTGATTCTGTGATTCTGTGAAAACATCTTTAAAGGAGACGCTGTGGTGGTCAGGACAAGTGCTATTCACAAACATGCTGTACATTAAAGATTCACACACAAAATGGCATGACATTTGTCAATGGTTCAGCCTACCTGCTTGGGAGGAAAGCCAACATTGCAACAGAGTTCCTGGACTTACAGACTTCACAGGATGAGCCCTCATTGGTGTTCATTATGCCAGACTGAACCGAGTAGAACTGAACGTCGTGACACTTAAAGACCAAATCTAGGCCCTGCTTAGTGTCAAGGCTGCGTTAGTATCTTTGATCATCAAGCAGGTTTTTTTACCTACCTTTCACAGAAGTCACCACACTTCTATGTATAAAGCACCAACCACGTGAGCATCAATACATGGATTAGTACAGTCCTGTAAAGCTCAAAAAACCCACTCCTAAAATATTCACTGAAACCAGCTTGTGTCAGAATTTACATTGCACTTTATAATTCCATCATTTTTCATATCAGTATAAAAACATTAAAATCACACAAGGTTAAAACAATCTGATCAAAGAGGCCAATGGAAGGAGTTTTCCTGGACAGCCCTGAATCACAGATGCTTTGAAACTTAGTGACTTGCAAGGGATAAGTTAATTGGCTATTTTAAGTGGCTAAGCAATGTGGGATTTTTCATAGCACAACTGCAAACTGAAGGACGCCCTGTAAATTTTATACTGCCCTTTTTTGGTAGAGAGACAAAACTATATTTCAGTCATCCAAATTTTTCTTATCTTGCGCAAGGTGGGTTTGGGGCTTAGGTACCCCTGGCTGTTGTGGAAGCCATCTGCCAAAGGGAGAAGCGATTCACTTTCCTCCAATGTCAAAAGCTAATTCAAACAGCTATGCAGCATCAAACCAATGGAACACAACATGATGGCCTCATCCAAAGATTTTCCTTCAAGAAAATGGTATTAATTTCAAAATCCCAAGTTGAAAAGACCTCAAACTAGATTTCTGGCTAAGGTTTTCAGTGCTGAAGGAGATTCATATCGGCTTCAAAAAAGCACTCAGCAGAAACAGATTCAGAATGAAAATCTCCAGGCTTCAGTCCATTGTCTTCCAGAACTCAATTCAGCAAGAGACAAAATGTCAGTTTGAAATGTTTTGCCAAAAGGCAGTTATCCAACTTCAGGCCTGTTAGTATTTAACTGGCCTCTACCGGTTCAATTTTCAGCACTTGAAAACATAGAAACCCAAGTACGGAGCACATGAAACAGATAGGTGCTATAGTAAACTGTTACTGTGAATAAAAGTAAAGATCCAAGAAATATTTAAATTTTATAAACTACAGAAGTCAAAGTGTCCCATTATACAAAAGCAGAATTTGAAATGAGTATTGCTCAGTGATGAGAAAAGCCATTTTTTAAAGAAAAAAATTCACATACACGTATATGTTTGTGATAATCCTATAATACTAATTAAAATACTAATTAATATAATTTAAATAAACCTGTTAAATCATAAACTGAGTTTCTGAGCAACGCTTTTTCACTGTATTTTCCAGGCTTTTGGTCTGTAAATGGTCTGGATACGTCTAACAAGGAAATCGTTGAATAAGAACAAGGTAAAAGGAATTTGATTTGCTAAAAGGTAAAAGTGTGGGAAAAAAACCTATAAAAACTCAATACCCTTTTGATCACATTTTGACCTGGAAATCAGTATTAAAGCCATTC
Source organism: Phalacrocorax carbo (assembly GCF_963921805.1). Lineage (NCBI taxonomy): Eukaryota > Metazoa > Chordata > Aves > Suliformes > Phalacrocoracidae > Phalacrocorax > Phalacrocorax carbo. The sequence continues at coordinate 4,017,620 of NC_087516.1, read as the reverse complement.
AGAAGCCTTGATGAAAACCATTTTGAAATCTAGGGGAAGAAATTTTCCATTTCTGAGATCGATCAGAGTTCACCTCAATTAAAATGAGTGAAAGCATGACTTCAAAAAAAAAAAAAAAAAAAAGAACCTGCCTCATTCAAAGAATGGCACATTGTTTTCATCATTCTCTCATTGTTTTGAACACTGTGTTGAGTAAACCTGGTGTTTGGAAACAGTGAGAATAGGTGTGAGACACTGAGACTCTTTTTGTGAAACACAGTGATTTCTAGTAACAGACCAAGTGCTACTACAATAAAAAAATACTTTTATTTCACCAGATCTGCAATAAAATTTATGAATCCCTGAAAACAGCAAGTGTTACAGTCAACAGTACAATTTGCCTTGTGAACAGCAAAAGAGGATTACAGCTTTGTTTCTGTTGTTCCTGATGAACTAAGCAACTGGTCTTGTCAACTGAGCCTCTCAATTTTGAGGTACATACAAGCAGGAACAGCTGCTCTTTGGGTAACCACAGGATCCCAGACTGGCCGGGGTTGGAAGGGCCCTCTGGAGCTCACCCCGTCCCACCCCTGCTGGAGCAGGCACCCCCAGAGCAGGGGCACAGGGCCGCGTCCAGGCGGGGGGTGAATGTCTCCAGGGAAGGTACCCCACAGCCTCTCTGGGCAGCCTGTGCCCCTGCTCTGGCACCCGCACAGGGAAGGGGTTTGTCCTCCTGTTCAGGGGGAACTTCCCGTGTTCCAGCTTGTGCCCGTTGCCCCTTGGCCTGGCGTTGGGCACCACTGAAAAGAGCCCGGCCCATCCCCCTGACACCCACCCTTCAGATATTTATAGGCATTGATGAGATCCCCCCTCAGCCTTCTCTTCTCCAGGCTGAATAAGCCCAGGTGTCTCAGCCTTTCCTCACAAGGGAGATGCTCCTGACCATCTCCATAGCTCTCCCCTGGACTCCCTCCAGCAGTTCCCTGTCCTTCTTGAACTGGGAAGCCCAGACCTGGACGCAGCACTGCAGGTGTGACCTCACTGGGGCAGAGCAGAGGGGGAGGAGAACCTCCCTCGCCCTGCTGCCCACACGCCTTTCCATGCACCCCACGGCACCGCTGGCCCCCTTGGCCCCAAGGGCCCGGTGCTGGCTCAGGGTCCCCTCGCTGCCCCCCAGCACCCCCAGGGCCTTCTCAGCAGAGCCGCTCCCCAGCAGGTCCCCCCCAGCCTGTGCTGGTGCGGGGGGTTGTTCCTCCCCAGGGGCAGGGCCCTGCACTGGCTCTTGTTGAACTTCATCAGGTTCCCCTGGGCCCAGGATGTTGTCCTGTCCCTACTAGCTATCATGTATAGAACTGACAATGCCAGCCATCATTAACATACATACTGCTCACAGCAGGCCAGAAGAGGTTTTGTCACCTCAAAGTAACATAAATTGGAACTAGTGCTCAAAATCCTGCTGCTTCTTCCTAGCCAGAAAATGTTTATTTTTTGCAATGTATCCCAAGTACATTATTCAGAGATCCTGAGAAAAAAATAATACACTCCTATAGTGAGTAAGATTGATTAATACCCCCCACCACCACTACCCCGTTTTATAGTTTCTCCATGGGCATATGGGGGAAAACATCTCAGCAGGGTTTGGGTCATGGATTTTCTGAGGGTCGGGGGCATACAAACCACGTTCAGTATGGTAGTTCCTAGGGACCAAATACATGCAAAGTCTCACTGTGGTAGGCACAATCCTTATTGCAAAGAGATGATATCCAAGTAAAGGTGACACAGAGAAAAAAGAACGTATAGAAATTAGAAATACAATAAACAATGTAATGACAGCATATGTTCCATGAGTTGGATGAGTCTGTTTAGGAAGTGAGAGGACATTGAAGGCAAGGATGTCCTCAGAGAGAGCTGAAGCCACAGACTAACCCTGTAAGCACACCACAGCCTGTGCTGATTTTTCAATCAAGGGTTTAGCTTCCAGTGCTGAAGGATAGCTTGTACTGATAAGCTGAGACAATGAGGGGTTTGACAGAAGCCAGGGGTGTATCTGACTTGAAATGGCAAGCTGCTGTCCAAAGCTATGTGCATATTGGTCTGAGCTGTAAGATCTGAATTGCTTTGTCAGCCGTCATATCAACTTACATTTACAAGGTAGGTTTTTACCTTAGGGACTTCATATTGAATTGGTTTAATGTCAGTTTGGATCATTCTTTCTCATTATGTTCTCTTTCATACAGCCAATATATAACTGGTGCTGCCAGCCACGGATAATTGATCTCTCCTGTTTGAACTTCAGCTAGGTTGCTCCAGACTGCAGTGGTGAAATCTTGCAAAGTGTGTGTTATCTTAGAGACCTGGGAAAAAGGATTTAGGGGAGGCAGTACCAGATCATGAAAATGGCAAGACATTAGGTGCTGTAAAAATGTCCGGAAGTTTCTGCGGCTGATTATACATCCCTTTGGATCCTGTAAGATTGAATTGGGAGTCTAGATTTAGAAACTGAGTTCCTTGTTGAGAGTGCTTTCAGAACCACTGACTCACAAATACAGGTAGACTACAAGCTCAGATTACAAGTTCAGGGCTTCTAAATCTTGCCGAAAAACTTCAACGTGAAAAAGTCTCTGTTCCTAGTATTTCTGACAAAACCCCATCATTCAGTATATCATAGAATGCCCTGAGCTGGAAGGGACCCACAAGGACCATCGAGCCCAACTCCTGTCCCTGCACAAGACAGCCCCAAATTCACACCATGGCTCTGAGGGCGTTGTCCAAGTGCTTCTTTGACATGCAGTCTCTGTGGAGAACTGGGTTGCAACCCTGTTATGGAAATTAGCAATATACCCCAGTAAATGCTATGGAACAGAGTAGCTTATAGCAGGAAAGGCAAGCATGCCAGATATTTCAGAAGAGCATTCACAGGCTCCTCTGTGCTTACAGCAATTGCCAGTTTATACTCCCTTGGTAACAGAGATCCTTGTGGTCATAATTGCTGGTTTTCAAGATCTGAGAATCCCAAAACATGTCCCTAATTTGCCCAGTGCCTTCATCCTATAATTATATTAATAGAAAAGCCTATTTTTTCAGTGTCATAATGAGGACCTGCAGACTACATTGGCAGGTTTCTTCTGAAATGTAAGACCCATGGGATGATTTCATGTAAAACAATGATTTTGTAGAAGCCTAGAGTATATGTAGTGGAGACAGTCGACCCCTCTTCCTTCCCAGCAAACACAGATGGAGCATCCTTTTCTGTGATTAGTGATTATAATCTACTAAAGGTGTCAGAAGTTATGATGGTTTTAATTTGTAAACCTATTTCTTTTCTTTCTAAAAAATTATTTTTGCCTTAGTTAAGTGAATGGTACTTTAAACATGCAAGCAAACAATGTGTTTGTGTCTAACCTGTTATCGTCATCCAATGATCATTGAGAAATTACTAAAGGCAGAGAAACAGCTCAGCATCACAAATCTCTGCTTAAAGAATGAGGAAAGTAAAAGGGGAGGAAGGTCTCCCAACAGAATTAATCTGGTCTAACCTTTAATTTTTGTCTTTCCAGACAGTCATACATGAGCTAGTCAGCCAAGAATCTCTTAAGAATTAAAGGAGAGAACTAGGCAATTTTAAATCATGAATCATCAGACCCACTTTACACACCTGCATCATGAGCTGACTCATCCACCGGACTCATTTGAGTATATTCACTTGATTCCCACCAGCTACTAAAAGATCCTATGGTGATTAGCTCTAATGTAGATATCCGCATTGCACATGTCCACATATAGTTTGACCAGTGTGCATTTCCTTTAGCAGGAGACTGGTTGCAAAGCTGAGATTTCCCCCACCCAAGTTTTGTTTTTTTGTGGAAAGGGTTGATGAGAAAGGGTGAGGTAGCTGTGAGGCCACTGAGGAGAGGAAGCATATTGGTGATATTTGACTCTTCTGGTCACTGGTAAAGAAAAGCTCTTTCTTCCAGAAATGAAGCCAAAGTTCCTCTATGGAAACATTCGTCTCCCTCCTGTGGAGCCAGTCCAGTTATAGAAAATACTTTCAATGGTAAATCACTGAAGTACTGTCTTTGTAAAGAGAAGGAAGGCACAGTCATATTCCCTTTTGGGACAGAAGAATTTTCTTGCCTGGTCAATAAGTTGACAGAGAAAGTATGGACAGGACATGCCTTACTCCAGTTTCAATCCCTTGCTGGTCAGCATGGGTAGAATAAAACTCCCCAACTCAGAATGAAAGGAGGAGGTTGTCAGAATCTTCAGTCTGTGTTGTGTTAGTTTTAAAGAACAGCAGAAGAGACCTTGCTAACTGTTGACAATTGCTCTCCAGTTTAGGTTTACTCTGACATTATCATCTAGCTTTATGCCAACTCTATCTATACCAAGCTTGTCCCGTGTCAGCCTATCAAATCTGATTATAAGAAATTAATATCAAAGTGAATAAAGTCTGCTTTGCAGACCAAGTACCATGTAGAGAAAGGATCAATAATATTTTGTTATTTCTTGGAAGCAGAAGGTCCAGGGGACTGTGCAGACTCTGTCTACTCTCCAAAGCATAGAGTTTCTAAAAAATAAACCAGGACTTCTATAGCATTATCAGCAAAGTAAATCAAATTAGATCCGATCATTTCCAAAAGAGCAATGGTCCTAGAGGTGCAGGTGCTGTCTTTAGAAGGCTTGGAAAGGAAATTGTAGGTGCTTCAGTGCGCTGACACATTTTCTCAGCTTCATTGGTGAGTGTGAGCTCCACCTTCACAGAGACAACACTAGAAAACACTAGGAAAACACTAGGGAGATGGTTCTTGTGGTGGATGTAGAGTACAGATCATAAGGGAGGAAGAAATATCAGCAAAACTGCCTCAGAAGAACTAATCTACTTATAACTCAGTTGATGAAATGGTATCATGAACACAGCTGTAACAAAACCTTTTAATGAATGAGTGGTTATCTCTTCAATCATCTGCTCCTGCACTGAAGAGTTTTTCTCCACTGCAACCATATAAGATGGTGGCATTTCTCATTTTACAGAATTTTCTTTAACAAATGACAGCAAGATAGGCAGTTCTATCAAAAACTGATTAGACACTAGATGTCCCAGATGCTAGAATGAATCTGAGGGTTTTTTCAAGTCCTCGGCGTCTCTGACCAGAAATTTGGTGTGATAGCAGCATATTCACACATTTACTGCTGATCTTCTCAATCCCAACTTCTCTAGACTAAAAAAAGTCATATCATCTTTTATTCTCAGTCCTAGAAACACCTGTCTTGTCTAAAGACAGATGATATTCCATAATCTGATTAAAATCCAAGCAGATGTTTAAATTCCAAGGAAATTAGTTTACCAGTATAATTTTGCATTTCTCCTTCAGTTTTTATTGAAAGAATAAAAGAATAAAGAAAGTGTGAAATCAATTATGAATATATTGAGAACAGAAGTTCCCTCCCATAGACAAAAATTAGCTAACTGTCTTTTAAGTAGAGTCAGATTCAGCAGTAACACAGAAAAGCATAGAGATTCCCAAGAAAATTTGATTGGCTCATGAAGAAGATGTAAGACAACTTGTTTCTTCTTTGTATCTATGCAGGAGTTTGGAGCACTGTGTACATCAGTGAAAAAAAATCCACATTCTTGAAAATCCTAAATTGGTAACTTTCTAAGACCATATTTGCTTGGTATTCCAAGTAAGTTTAGAATGCAATAGAACTATCCATTTTATTCATTAAGCATATACAAATGAATGTTTTTCATAGCAAACTGCAGGTTTACAAAATTATGAGATTTCTTTCAAAAAAATGCCTCATCAGTAATGCAATTCCTGCTGCAGCCAAGAATACATTACAGTCCCTCTTTATGAACGTAGAGACCACACTGTGTTTTTGAAAGTCCCATCATAGTCAGGCCTAATTTTTCACCTAGCACTAATTACTGTTCAGAACCAATCAATGAATAAAGGGGAAGTTTGATTTAATCAGCTTTCAGGACTATGAGCCTAAAAAGCAACTCTGGGAATCCCAGGGAAATATCTTGATGTGAGATTCTTCTCATATCCTACACAAAGAAGTCTCATGTATTGGAAAGGGAAATGGTGGTGAGATTGATACTTCCCCATTAGTAGCAATATGGCCAAAACTGCCAGATATGCCAACTTGTCGTTCCCTTCCTCCACTCCTAGGTTTGGCTTTTTAAGCCCCTCATCGGAAGACTTAACATCTGTCTTTACAGATGAAAAGAGGTGAAAGTTCAGCTGTTAGGAAAAGCAGTTCTCCAAGAGCTTGACCAATTCTTCCTCAAACCAGAGTTTTAGAAGCCAAACCAGCATGCGCAGACACTAGGCTGGAGGATATCTGTGTAGTCCTGTATGGCTTGTGTCTGTTAAGGAAAAGGAGATTCAGCCACCAGCAGGTGTGCTCAGCACCTTCTCATATCCAAAAATTGGTAGCAGGTTCAAGCCAGCTTGTAACAGGGCTTTCTTCCTCCTGAGCTATGAAACTTTTCCTTCAACATTTCAGTTACGATCACAACTGCAAAGGACATGCAAACCCCAATCAGTTTCTGTCTGAAGAGTAATGGGAGTGCTTCAGGGATGAGACTCAGCCTTCAAAAAGTCAAATAGTGAAATGAGGTGAGGAACATGGGCTGACCTTTCCCTGGCAGCATGGTCTGCAGAGCCTGCAGTGTTAGCTCAAAATTCTGGAGCTGGACTTCTATGAGAGAAAACAGACAGCTTCAGCTAGGAAAAGGTGCTGGAGACAGCAGGTTGTAGGAAGCTGTAAAAGTTGGCAAGTGTCACACATCTAAAAAGCATAGATTACTTGTCAGTGTGCTTCTTACACTTGGAACACATTTAATTTTCTACCACTGGACTGAATTGTAAATAAATTGCTGAATTTATCTGAGGAGAGTTGTGTGTTCACAGGGACGAAGGAGAAGTTGCTATTTTCTGATGATATAGGTCTTATTCTGTATGCTGAATAAACAGGAGTCTGGAATTGCAGCATGAGATAGTCTAAAGCTTTGGAAATCAGAAAAACTATAAAAATTATTAGGTGCACTTTCAAAAGTGATTTTGTAGAAAGAAGGTGGAAAAAAAGCAGCCATTGGTCAAACTTGTTCAGTAAGAACGAACACTTTGTAGTCACAAGTCCGTGTGCTTCCTTCAGTCCTCACTTTCAGGTCTATTGAATGGTTTATGATGAGTAGCAATGCCAACAACAAGCACTGTGCAGCCTAAGAGTCACTAGAAAAGAGTCTCAACTGGGGAGAAGGGAAGTTTGGTGCTAGGATACCAGGGCTTTTTTGAGGTGACATGATGCCATTATACCTGGGGTTTTGCAGCTTTTGAAGTTATTCATCTTCCTTTGCTATTTCTGTATACAAGCACTTAGGAGAATTAATGGTATTATTTCTTGTAATAGCCTGTAAGCCTGTGGATTGCTCTGATTTAATCGTACTTGTGTATCGCCTATATGTTTCCTAGGATGTAGAGACTTTGAAAAGCTTTAATAAAAGAAACCAAAGCCTCTGATGAGTCACAGCCGATTAGTCATAGATGGGATTGGCTTCTAAGGGTTGGTTGCCCTCTCGGCAGACCTGCTCTTCAAAATTCCCAGCAATTGTCACGCTTTCTCCCACACTGCCCTCAAGAGTGGGAAGATCTCAGTAAATATCCACACATTCACCTTGCTGTCCTCTAAAACCAGCTCTCAAAATGCCTAGAGAAGGAGGAAACAAACTTAACAGGGTGAGTCCATTGCTGCGTTCTAATTGTTATATTTCACTAGAGCAAAAGTATAAGTTTTCTTATACTGTTCCTGCTGATTATTTTGCGAGATATTCTGCCTTGTCTTGTGTGAGCTTTCTGGGACGAGGACAGTCATATACATGCAAATTTGTGTATCGCCCAGCAGAATGGTGCCTAAGTGCCTTAGACCTAAATAGCACAGGCAAAGCACCACATTAGCATGCCACTGTTAAGTTGTGAGCATATGTGAAGAGTACATACTTTAATTAAATCTGGATTATGTACGGGCACTGTATGAAATCTTGCAATAGATGAAAAATAACCCTTCTTCCCCTGATAATGGCCTTCGCAGCTGTTTGGAATTGAGCAAAGAATTCTGAATTCAAATAATGATTCAAAAGAAAATTGTTGCTTCAAAACCATCTGCACGTACCCCAGAAAAGAAGGTTTTGCCAGTGTCATTATCAGTGGCCAGTCAGATTGGAACAGAGGCAGCTGGGCCACTGAGACCAAAAGTTGTTTTTCACAGTGTCTTCAAGTAAGACTATTTCTCCTTAAATTTTCTTCTAAATTTAGAATTCAGAATGTTTGCCAGTACCTTCCTAAATAGGTACCTAAACCTTTGATAGTGATGGAGATCCTTTCAGCTGAAGGATCTGGTAGATTAATTGGACATAAGTCCACGTCTAGTTTGTTTAAACATATCAGCTTTCTTTTTAAGAAGGGAGTCTGCTTGCACAGAAATGGTAGCCTCAGTCACTATAGAAAATAACTTATTCATACAAGAAATACATGGTCATGCATCCTTCTCCAATTCTACTACTGCTGCACCCCCACCAAGGAGACCAAAGATTCCTTTGGTAATGTTCTCTAGTAATAGTCTAGCTCACCTAATATTGCAAGACTTGGTAAACCCTGTCTTGGACATGTACGCAGAATAAAAGCCGCAGTATCAGGGAGGTATTATTATGATGTGCATTATGTGGGTGTCATGGTTTAAATCCAGCTGGCAACCAAGCCCCACTCAGCTGCTCCCTCACTGCCCCACAGTGGGATGGGGGAGAGAATCAGAAGTTAAAGAGAGATAAAGAGAAGATAAAGAGAAAACTCATGACTTGAGATAAAGAGAGGTTAACAGGTAAAGCAAAAGCCGCGCACACAAGCAAAGCAAACCAAGGAATTCATTCCCTCCTTCCCATGGACAGGCACGTATTCAACCATCCCCAGGACAGCAGGGCTCCATCACATGTAACAGTGACTTGGGAAGACAAACACCATTGCTCCAAACATCCACCCTTCCTTCTTCTTCCCCCAGCTCTATGTGCTGAGCATGACCCATGCGGTGTGGGACATCCCTGGGGTCAGTTGGGGTCACTGTTCCAGCTGTGTCCCCTCCCAACCCCTTGTGCCCCCAGCCCCTCACTGGTGTGTGGCATGAGGGGCAGAAAAGGCCTTGGTTCTGTGTAAGCCCTGCTCAGCAGGAACAAAAACACCCCTGTATTATCAACACTGTTTTCAGCACAACCCCAAAACTCATCCTAATGCTAGCTACTACGAAGGCAATGAACCCTACCCCAGACAAAATCAGCACATTCGCCACCCCTTATTCCATACCATTTACATCACACTATTCAATACATGCTCCTTAACTACTATCCCCCTTCCCATCCTTTGATATAACACACAGATATCATTCCCTTAGTCTATGGACTGCCCATGTGAAATGTCTGTAAAATGTCCACAAATATCCACTGAGTTAATTTAGCCTGTGACATTGCTCTCCATCTGTTCTGGTGGCCACTCAGGACAGGAGAGGTGGTGTGTTGCATGGAGTTACTGGGCACCAAAGCCACCTCAGGTCAGGTCACAGCTGTGCTTGCACTGCTTCTTGTAAGGCTTGTCCTCCTTTGGTTCAGGTGGTTCCTGCTATAGTAATCTCCATAACATGCACCTCAGATCATGGGTTACAACAATTTAAAGATATTTCCATTACAATCTCCACCCCTGGTCAATTTGGACCAGACCATCGGGTTTAACACTGTAGTGAACTCCTCCCCTTGTCTCTGCTCCAGCTTGGACTTACCCACAGACTGCAGTCCATTAGGGTCGTACCTGTTCCAAATGGAGCCTTATCTATGAGCCACGGTCTCTCCAGGGGTGTACCTGCTGAGGCAGATACTTATCCATAGCCACAGTCGCTTTGAGGTGCACCTGTTCCAGTGTGGCCTTCTCCATGGGCCACAATGCCTCCAGCATGGCCTTACCCACAGCCACAGTCCCTTCAGAAGTAAACCTGCTCCAACACGACCTTGCCCATGGCTACAGTCCCTCCAGGAGAGTACCTGCTCTGTCAAGGGCTTAGCCATGGCTACACATTTTGCAGTGCGCCAGCACGACCTCATGCACAGCCATTGATGCTCTGAAGTGTACCTTCTCCAGTGTAGACTTATCCTTGGGCCACAGTCCCTTCAGAGGCACAGATATAACCACAGCCACAGACGCTTTGGGATGCCTTGCTCTCACATGGACCCATCCACAGGTCACATTCCCTCTGAGCTGAGTTCACACTGGAGTTCCAGCCTGTCCAGTACAGCAGCACAGAAAGAGCAGTGATGCACTGGCCATCTGCCAGCCCAGGCACGTCACTGTTGCTGTTATCAGAGTGTTCCCAGGCACAGCGGAGTCAGATGATCAGCAGTAGAGCAGTAAGCAAGCAGCAAACGCAAAAAGAAGCCACTAACGAGCACTAGACTCGAATATGCAGCAAGGCAGGCAAGCCCCATGGCAAGCACAGAAGCCTGTCAATTAAAAGATAAACAGCAATAACAGCTATAAATTTGATCTGGCACATTCCTATCAAATCTGTCGTTATCTTGAACACTTTGAGCCCCACGTTGGTGCCAGTAAGGACTGTTATGGTTTAACCCCAGCCAGCAACTAAGCCCCACACAGCTGCTTGCTCACTCCTCCAGTGGGATGGGGGAGAGGACTGGAAGGGTAAAAATGAGAAAACTCATGGATTAAGATAAAGACATTGTAACAGGTAAAGCAAATAGCTAAAAGCATTGTTTCTAGCATAAATCCAAAACATAGCCTCATACAAGCTACTATGAAAAAAATTACCTCAGCCAAAACAAGCACAGTGAGATAACTGATAAAAAACGTTATAGCTTTCTCTGCCACATCCCTAAACATAAGGGAGTGCCTTCAAAAGGAGTCAGCTGGTGGCTGTGTGTATGTGACAGAAGGTTTGACACAAAAAAAAGCGGGGAAAAAAAGCCCAACCGCCTATCTGTAAATATTCGGGTCAAATTAATCCTGTTCATGGCAAGTGTTGTAACGAGCTCTCCCAAAGGAGGGCGCTCGTGATGGCCCAGAACTTAAGGTGGCTATGGATTCCCCAATACCATAAATCAAAGACAGTCTTCAAGGTAAATGGTTTTGAAAGTCTCAGCTGCAATTCTATAACAAAATCACACAAAAAAGGCACTGAAATGTTGGCGTACAAGTGCTCTGATGTCCAGCAACTAAGATTTTAATTACAAACACATCTATTGGCATCTGATCTGATTTCTTTCAAGAAGTTATTGTGAAAAGAGTTAGAAAAATTTCAGAATTTGACTTGTTGAGATTAAAACAAAAACCAGCTGAGAAGGTATACAGTAAATGCCATTGCATTGCTTCTGAAAAGGGTTTCTTCAGTATCAGATGAAGAAATTTATGAAATAGAATTAAAAATCAGAGAAAGCAATAACATTCCAAGGACTAAAATTGTTTTCAAGTGGCAATGTAGTTGAGAAATCAGGAATCATACCCATAATTACAGCAAATTATGGCAGAAATGGGTAAAAATTCAGGACAAAGTAATCTTAAAAAAATGTGTGTTAAGAGGACCCTAAAGGCAGTGTTAGCACATTTATTCAATTTATGCAGATCACAGTCATGATTCCTAACAGCATGAAAGGGTGCTAATCCATAAGACAAAGGGTGCTAAAAAAAAAATAAATATTTTCATGACTAGAGGCCAGTCACCACTAAATAAATAGTTCTGCAAATAGTTGCATGGATACTTTCTATTAGGTTGGCAAAGACATCCCCAATTAACTTTTGACAAAGAAGGACTATACCACTCTCCAGCTGCTCTTGCAGCTCGCTATGTAACATGTCAAGAAAAAACCAAAAGCTATTGGTATGAATGTCTCTCCTGGCTGTTAAAAAGGAAAGGTTTCAACCAGCACATAATCAATGTCATTGAAAACGCCTATCAAAATGTTATAACATCTAGAATGATGAAAGGAGTGTACAGAAGTAGTACATCTCAAAGGTGGAGTCAACTAAGGGGACCCGGTATCACACTTTTTTCCATCTGGCAATTGATCTACAGTCCTTAACAAGAGAACAGTGGCAGTGGCTGTCAGTGAGGAAGACCCCTGCTAAGGAAATCTCAGATTATGTGGTTTTATTGAGCTAATAATTTGAAGGTTTGAATTATGCCATGACAACTGTTGTGTCTTCTTGTTACTTGACTGGCCTTAAGACCCATGTTAAAAGAGCTACAGATTTTACATTAAGCCCACTGACAACCCAGGTACAACCAATGACTGAGGTCTAGAAGGTAAGCACTGAAGGCTTAAATATGAGAACTCCAGACCAGTCTGTAAAATACCTGAGTCTCTGGTTGATCCTGAGTTGAAACAAACAGATTTGGAAAAACTTGAGACCTGCTTGATAAAAATCAGATGGGTATTCTTGAACTTGCTGGGGAAGCTTTTGCTGTTTCATGTGTTCACAAGCCCAAGACTCACTCATCTAGCTGATCATTCAGATCCAAAGGAGACTTCTTTCCACTCTCATCCCCAATAATTAAAAAGTGGTAAAGACACTGTCTCCTTGTTTGAACAAAAAAGAATTTCCATATGCCAGTACTAGAGATGGAGAGCTCCTAAATTTACTCTTAATGTGAAAGCTGCTGCTCACATGTACCAGCTCGCTCTGGTGGCATTATGATCCACCAGATTTCTTAGGGGAGAGAAGAGATTCCAGAAAAATATGGAGAAGCTATTTCTGATTGCTGGAGATATAGGGAAGGAGAGACCACAGAATCACAGAATCATGGGTTGGAAAGGACCTCAGGGATCATCTAGTCCAGAGGTGTTATTTCTGTCCCCAATACACTACTGCAAACCTCCAAAACACCTGTATGTGCTAGTAGTTCTTTTGATTCAAACCAGTTTTCCCAAGGCCTGTAAATAAAGAAATAGTTCATTCAAACAATAAACTAAACTATGAAGATAAGGCTGCAAAATGGGACATTATGAAATTTGTCCAATTAGTATTGACTGGATTATGAATCACAGCAGGATACTTGAGTGGCAACTGCTTATAGCCCTTTAACTTTAGGTAACATATATCCCACCAGAGATTTTTTTAATTTGGAGCAAGGACTCTAATAGAGTGATTCATAGACAACATCTGCCAAGCTGTGAAAGATGCCTGTATTAAAAAAACAACAAACTGTGCACCAAGAAACCAAGAGATACATGTGGGCAGACTATCAAAAACTTCATCTCAGTGATGAACATGAATACCTCAAAGCTTGACTTAACATTTGCAAAGGAAAAACTGATCCAGTGGTGGACTTTTCTGTCTGCTTTGACGGCGAACCTACCGCAGTCAGGGATGCAGCTGCAGAGAGTTTGAAGCACAGTGCTTTGAAAGAACGAATGACATTAGGCAAGGGCCATCAAGGTCACTGCCAAGGTCAAGTACTATTGGTTTTCCGATAGGAAAATAGGAGCTAGAGGGAAACAGTATGTAACCAGCCACAAGTCATTAACTACACAAGGCATTTTAGAAAAAAAGGCAAAGTTTTTAAACAAACTGTTTTAAACAAGGATTTTAAACAAACTGTTTAAACAAACTAACTGGGGAGTTACCTGTTTGTTTTTTAAATATGGGAACATTTCAGATATTGGATGGACAGCTGGTCTAGGTTATGCATGAGCAGAGGACTAACTGAGGGAGTCTTAGTTTAAATGATGGTTGCATTAAGGACTCATGCAGGCCTATCTCAGCATGAAGCAGATTCCCCATAAGATTGTTGCTCAGAGAGCACAAGGAGTATTGGCATTCAGCCAGTCCTGAAGACAGTACCATCTTACACTAAACAATTTAATTCCAAACCCATTTTGATGCAATAGGTGATAAGAACCTTATTAAAATCGACCCTCCCATTGATAAGGGAGGGGCTCAAATACACAGAGCTCCTCTTTGTCATGGGCCTCATAATTTCCAAGTCAGAACCAAAAGCACCTCCAACACATAAATATGTCACAGTTGATATCTACAGAATGTCCCATTCAAAAGGAGGAGGAAGATGAAGTTTTTTTCAAGAGAAGTTTCCTGATTCTAGTGTCTGGTTGTCATGGTTCTCAACCAACCTGACCTCTCCTGAGAGGACAACACAGTAGGGCACAACCAACCCACGACTTTTTTGTAGTGCCTTGGGGAAAAAAAATTTATGCTGGTGGAGGATGGCTCACTTAGTGGAGTGTTCTGCTTGATGTGCTAGTTACAACCAGGGAAACAATAGCTGATGGTCTCGTACATAAGCAGCAGAACGAAGACCAGGGATCACTGCTGAACAGTGCAGAAAAACTAGTGCTGAAGTAAGTTGAAATTTCTGAGATATTTGGTGCCTTACTTACCTCTTTTTTAACTGTCAAAACATTATCTCAGACTCTCTGGATCTCCACAACTAGCAGCAAAAGTTACAAGAGGCAGGTACCACTAAGAGTAGGGGGTAATCACTGCCTTAGAAAGGGACTGCTTGAAAATTCTTAACATACACAAGTCGACTGGACCCAAACTGATGCATCTGTGCGTGCTGAAGGAGCTACCTGAAATAATTGCAAGTTCTGTAATCTTTGAATTTTTGCTGTGGTCAGTGAAGGTGTCCTTAGGGACTGGCAAAAAGAGCAAACAGTCAAACAAGGCAGGAAGGACTATTTGAATAATTACTGGCCAGTCAACTTCACCTCAGACTGTGGAACAAATTCTCATAGAAAACATCCCCAAGCACAGGAAGGACATGAAGACAACTGAGAATAATTAATAAGCATTTTTTGAGAGTGAATCACGCTTGACACCAGCCTGATGGTCTTCTATGGTGAAAGAATTAACTACAAGAATCAGGCTACAAGTATAGTGGTTAACAGTTTCAGGTTTAAGCAGTGACCTTCAAGCACCAATATTGTGGTAATGCTCATCAATGGTCACAGCGAGGGGGCAGAATGCATCTTCAGCAAGCCTGTTGGCAGCACTCCCTGGGGCAGGGAGGGGTCTTTGCAATGGAGGGCAGGGCTGCTATTCACATGGTCCTCAGTAAGCTGGAGGACCAGACCAGCGTGAACCTCATTAAATTCAACCCTAAGAAATGCAAATCCAGCACGTGGGACAGAGCAGCACCATGGATCAATGCAGGTCAGCATCTAACTTACCAGTTGTGGATGCACTGTTATTAGAATTGTTCAAGGTCTGGTTGGGCCGGGCTTTGAGCAACCTGATCTAGTGAAAGATGTCCTTGCCCGTGGCAGAGGGGTTGGACTAGATGATCTTTAAAGGTCCCTTCCAACCCAAACCATTCAAAGATTCAATGATTCTATGATTCTATGATTCTATGATTCTGTAAGCTGCCTGAGGAGTAGCTCTGCAGGGAAGGAAGCAGCAGCCATGGGGACAGTAAATTTCACAAAAGCTAGAAGAACACCTGGCCACCACAAAAGCAACAGCATCCTCAACTGTAGTAGTAAGAAAGCATCCACCAGGTCATGGCAAGTGAGCATTTCCTTCCGTTTGGCACTTGTGGGGGCACATGTGAAGTACTCTTTGCAGTTTTGGCCCCACTAAATACATGAGAGTTGTTGGAGACAATGCAGACTAGGGACTCCGAAAATGCTTGTGGGGCTCGAGTCTTCCACTATCTAAAAATCTGCTCTGTCCTTATAGGTAAGATGGAGCCAGACTTCTCAAACAGGCACAGTGCAAGGGTAAGAAGCAAAGCAGCAAAGAAAAATCCTGTTAGACATAAGGGAAAAGTTCTGATTTTGAGAGAGTCATTGGGTATGGGAACAGGTTCCCTAAGGACATGTTGAATCTCCATTCTTGGGGACATTCAAAATTCTGCTGGGCAAGGCTCAAAGCAACTCCGTTCCGCTCTGCAGCTAGCTTTGACTTGAACAAGAAAGGTGTTTTGACCAGGGACGTCCAGACACCCTTTCCAACCTGATTTTTAAATTATATCTATGAAATGTGATATCATCATGGAGTGGGAATATATACACTAAAAGAAGCTAAAATTATTTTCGCTTCAGAAAAACTAGTTTCATTACCTTTAGTTACCTAGTTATTACCTGATTCCACTGTAGGCCACATTCAAGATTTTTTTAGCTTTGCCTTTTTCATCTTATTATCTTGTATTTCTAAGTGCATTCTTAGCTCCATTTAGCTGGTTTTATTTTACTTAATTTTGAAATTTAACACATCCTTATTATTTTATTACTGTTTTTCTAGTTTACGTTTATACTTTCAGCCTTAATGACATCTTAACTTTGTTTTCTTTGAGAATTAATAAAATTTTGTGACTTAATCCTGGATTTTAGGTTTCAAGGTAGTAAAAAAGATTAGTTCATTGGACAATATTATTGATGCCCCACACAGCTACAACACAACTAGAAGAAGCAGGAATCTCATCACAGCTGAAAAGGAGGACAAGTTGGGTCTGGATATCAATGACTTATTTTTTGTAGAAATAAGCTTTTTTAGTTTTTTATAAAAACAACAGTAAGGGACCAAGCAAAAAGCAAAACATTGACTTTCACAGCTGATGGTTCCCCCTTACTCAAGAGGGTTTTGTGTCAATTTATTTTACCTTTCCAACATTTATACACGTCTCCTACATACGAAGTGGCTCTTCTCTCCCCCATTGCTTTTCCAGAAAGGCAGGGATCTGACCTGTTAGGACTTTTCCATAAACTTCCTTAGCATCAATTTAAAACAGGTGCATTCTGAGACTGGATTTTACAGCTTCACTTCCTCTGAACAGCTCTATTTCCTCTGAACAAGAGCTACTGCAAGAAACGAAAAGAGAACCCAGAATTCATGTTCAAGAGTAGCAGAGAAGTGAAGGGGATCCTTCAGATTCCTTTTAATACTTCTTATCCCACAAGAGAAGTAACCAGAGATGGAAATACAATCCCTGTTTCTCCACATATGAGATCTATCATCCAGCTTCATTCTGTTTCTGCCTCTCATTTGAAATGCAAGCCCCGAATATGGTTTACCTGTACAAAGGAAAAAAAATCAATAAATAATAGCACTGAGACTGGATGGTTGTTCACAGAAGCTTTGAAATTGTTAGTATTTCTTCTCTGTTACTTTGATTACAGACAACCCAGGGGGAACTTGCTTAAATCAATATCCATGAAAGAAATAGTTTTTTAGCTGTTGGAGTCTTGTTCTGGGATTGCATCTTATTTTTTTTCAGTTACTTAATTTTGTAAGTCCACATGCAGGAAGATCGAACAGTGTTAGAGGTCTGACTGAGAAAAACAAGACAAAAAACAGCTGCTGGGGGTTATGGTTGGACCAGGGGAAGTGAATGGAGCAGATTTGTCAGCGCTGAAGAAATTGAGGTATAACTGAAATGAGATGAAGGACTTGCAGGTCCTGGATGCATCATACATCAGGGGAGGACCAGAAAGACCTTCTCTCATGTAGTCTTTGAGTGCTCCCTGCTCAGCTGTTCATGATGTGAGAAATTCAGAGAACTCTCTACTGCTCATGCTTTTCGGTAAGAACAGAACAGAGACTTATATCTTCAGGGGAGTCTTCCTGCCAAAAAAATCCACACTATGGATCTCTAAAAGCCTATTAAGAAGAATATAGTATGTGTTTGCCAAAGTTAGCAGAACAGGTCTTGAAGATCTACAAGTTTCCATTCTGGTCTGCACTTCTGTGCAAAAACCTACCTTTCCTCACCCAAGAGAATTCTATGTAGATTTCAAGTTGTTATATGCAGTCATCTACTCAATTTGCAAAGTGAACATAGAGAAAATTCATCTGCCATAATTGACTCCATGAGATACATAACAATTGGTTTTGATTTTTTTAAAATAGACACAGGTATTCTAAAATGGATTTTTAAGTTTGTAATAAATTACATTTAAGTGCTAATTGCAACGGAAAACACAGGAACAAGCTGCTGGATTTCAGCAGTTGTTCTCTCAAGGTCAAAAAGAAATCAGGTCAAACTGGAAGAAGCTTTCAGAAGGCTTGGGAGGAGGGAGACAGAATGGAAACCCGACCAGGTGAAGAAACAAAAAAAAATTTTTTTTATTGGGCCTATGACAAGCGGAATGGAAGATCTGATTGCCATCCATAAATGCATTGGGCTAGAATTGAAATCACTAGTGAAATTAAGACAGGGTAAGTACAAGAACAAACATGACCAGTAATATATTTGGGTTGGAAATTAGAAAGTGTTTTGCCATTTCAGAGCAATGAAGTTCTGGAACAGCATCCCATTAGGACTTGCAAAAGCAATTAGTTTGCAAAAGATAATAAACTAGTAGGTCTCACATATCCCATGAGAACTGTGGAAGATAGGCATAACATTCAAAATGATCTGAACAAATTAAAGATATGGTCTGAAATAAATACGATGCAATTCAATGCAGGAAATTACAAGATACTACTTTTAACTGTGAATAATCAACTGCATGGAAACAAGATAAAAAATTCCTGGCTACAAAATTCTGTAGAAAACATATATGGAAAGACGAGTGGGGAAAAGAAACTATTAGTCAGCCTTAGCGGGAGAACACACACTTGTTACTGAGAGGCCTACAATATTGCTGTCAGTGTAAGGTATGTGAAGAAAAGCATCCTGCTTTTCTCAACCACTAGAAATGTCCCAGTCACTATAGATGCAGAATTGCATGGATAATTCACAGTCTAAGAAGAGGCAATAGGAATGATGAGAGTTTTGGAAAACAGAGCTTCTAAATAAAAAGCCAGAGGAAATGAGTGCAGTTTACTTTTAGGGAAAACAGCATTGCTTCAAATAAGTGTAGACAATGAAGATTTGAAAATGATGATTTTTTTTTTTTCCCTTATTATTAAGTTAAGCATCCTGTTGTTATTAATTTGTTTGGGACTTGAGCCAAGCAGATATTTTAGAAAATCTCAAAACAAAGGAGCAATGTTTCTTAACCAAATTTTACACGTGGTGGACATATATTTTAGACTGTGCTCATGATATAAGTAAGACACACTAAAAGAGTCAAATCTGGAGTAATGTATCAAACTTTATACCTATCAAAAGTAGCATTAAAGTAACAGCTAGTAAATTCCCAGAAACTGAACAGCATCATTAATGAAATAATGAGTTAGTGTTGATCATGCAACAAACCAAAAAGGAAGTATTCCCGTTTCTCAGGCTGGTCTACAAATAGAAGCAGCCCTGAAACTCTTGTGGACATGTCTACACAGTAACAAGCAGTTATCTAGCTTCCTCTGTCATTTCTAATTAATAATATCATGTCATCTACTTAAGAAGTTCGGTGGCATGGTGATTAAATACCACAAAGCAAAAACTGCATGTGTAATTTATCACTAAGTTCCTACGCTAATTGCAAACCTACCTCCTGAGGGTGTCACAAATGTTGATTTCTAGTGTAATGTTTCATTCAGCTTTTCCATTTGGGCATTTCAGTGTTGCTCATTATCATGGTATTCAAGTGTGCGAGGACATAAACTTATTTGAAAATAAAAGTTATGATGCTCTTAGGAGGGGAATTAAGTGCCGAAATAGCCCTGAAATGGCCCCATGGAAAAAAATGCAGTTGTTAACGTATCATTTTCTGACATTGGAAAAGCCTGGAAGTTAATCACTGATAAAAGGAGCAACTATGAAGTCAGAAATATAACAGCAAGAAGCGCTATTTTTCCATATGCAACAATAAATATGTAGATCTTTTCACTTTCACTCTTTCTGCTTTAATTTGTCAAGCAAGGAGTCACTGGGTTAAAAAAATTAAGTATTAAATAGAACAAGGATGAGATTACCTCATGTGCAGATGATGTCATATCTTGCACCTTCCCCAGTCACCTGTTTGTACTCAAAATGTAAGCGTAACCTCAGCTGTGCTGGGAGGTGGTGTGGTGGCTGGCGGGGTAATTCTGCCCCTGTTGAAAGCACGGTGACCTGCGCTGCGGTTGGCATTAGGGAGGGCAGAGCACCGTGACCTTACTGCATTGCTCTGCCCAGTGTGAAAGTAGCAGAGGTGACTGGAGTAGAAAAAATAAAGACTCAGTCCAACCTCTGAGAACTATTTATACAGAATACCACGAGGACTGACAGATAACAGGATTAGAATTACTCAGAATGGTAGCGATTATTAAAACTTTATATTCCACCCCCATAAAGGGGCAAAACAGCTCTTTAGCTAGGAGTCCAGAACACTTGTACCATTACAGATCAAACATATTTTTTGTGCATCTTCTGCAGAACTTCCAAGACTTAGATCAAGATGCTCAAAAGTAAAAAAAAAAAAAAGTGAAGTTTTCAGGACTGTTTGTTTGCTTTTCCTTTTTCTTAAGTTTGTTTTTCCACTTCTTTAAAAGAGTCTTTGCTAGCCTGTACAAATATGCTTGAAGCTTCAAGAAAGTGGATGGGAAGAGTCCATCCCAGTTTGCATTTGAGTCCAGCAAAGGTGTACTTCAATTCAGAGTGAAGGTTTGGTAGCTGCTTTCAGGAGCACAGCTGTAGGCAATCAATACAAATGAGGGAGGCCATGCTAAGGCAGAAGTTACCTTTATTTGGCTTTACAAGATCTACAAAATACGACTGGAAAATTCACCTTTGCACGCTAAGCCCAGTTCTTTGTATTTGACTATTTCTGCCGAGAGAGTTTAGTCTTGAAATCCTCATTACAGGTGCAATCTGTCGTAACCCATCACAGTTTTTTCCAGTCATTGTTCAACACTTGGTGTTCAAATGTCTGGGGTTTTGTTTAGAGCAGACAGAAGACCAGAATCTTCCTCACTCCAGGAGTGAACACATTTTAAAGCACTTGGTATTGCCAAAATTAAAATTAAAATTGGGAAAGGGTGGGGTTAACTGATCCTACAGTCTGAAGAATTACGCATTAAACTGGTTTTTTTCTAACAGTAACGAGTCCATTGCTCCAATTTGTAGGTTCTTTTTCAGGTCCTCAACCTTTTGCAATACATTTCACCACGCAAGGTATGACTGTAGGCACAGCCCAGCAGCGGAGAAGGACATCATCTGATATGCAGTTAAGGAAGGGGAAGAGGACTAGGAAGGAAAATATAGTGCTCCTGGAAAACCGCTCCTGAGAGGCAATGATCCCCAAGAGAATACTGGAGATTAGTCTTTAGCTGCCTTACAGCTAAAATCAACTGCTCATTTCAAACTGAAATATTTCAACCATATTGTCCTGAAATACACATTTTTAGCGTTCCATTTAGGACTGGGAAATTTTGGTTAGAAAAGTGAAAATTTTCAGCAAAAGTAGATTTTTCATGACCCACCATTGAAGGTGAAAATAACCCCAAGGAAAATCCCTCAAGTCTTCACTTTCTAACTTTAGAACTGACTAGATTGAACCTTCCAGTATTGGTTCTTGTCAAACTTTTCTCCTGTCATGACAGGACAAAATGCAGCTGCATGCATTTAACCTAATGCTCCTTAGGAGCGTCTGCCCTGTTGTCTGTCTGTCTGTCTGACAACTCACTTCAGGAGACATTTTTTATGCATTTCGTCTCTTATTTATGAAAAAAAGAGTGGTTAGGATCTAAGCAGCCGCTTATACCTTGCCTGTTAGCTTGCTTATTTGGCATTATAAGTTTTTTTCTTTCCTTTTTTTTCTGGGTTTTGGAGATTTTTTTTTGTATTTTATTTTGGGGGGGGGGGGGGGTTTGTTTGTTTGTTTTGGGGTTTTTTTAGGAAAGAATAGTTCATAGAGCACAAAAAAATATTCAAAGCGTATTATTCTCAGAATATTCAGTTCTTGGGTCTATAACCTTTTCCTTGCTGAGGGCTACAGAGGCCTTTCAAACACATTTGGTGGGTCTCATAAACACACACTTAAGTGTTATTTATAATAGAGAGAAAAAAATTCACATCACTGCAGGCTATAAGAAATGCTGTCTTGGATTTATCGAGACTCCTCTCACATGTTATTTCATAGCTGAAGTCTCCTAAGAAGGGTACTATGCTAACCGCATTTCTGTACTAAAGGTTTATTTTTAATGGGGATTTTATTGCACTTTTAAATTGTATAAGACACTTTTATATAAAATAAATACATAAGCTGAAAAAAAAATCCCTTTAGTTTTAGAAGATACTTCAGTTTCAGCCCAAGTGCTTAAGATTTGGGATGGAGACTGTAGAGATACTGAAGAGTTACTGACAGAATTAACTACCTTTCAAATATAGCAAGTGTTTTTAGATGAAATAATGCAGGATTTAAATAGAAAGTGTTCCAAAATAAGACTGTTACGTATTATTATTTGACCTTGTTATTTACAGTAAGGACATTTATAATCTAATTACGCTAAAAATCTTTGATAGTCAGTCCTTGCATCCTTCAAACACCAGCTAGTCAGCTATGGATATAGTAGACATGAGAGGCACATGGACTGACTTTCTGGAACAAACTTCATTTCTGTCTTTATTTCTCTGTGTTTGTTTCATGGTGTATTGTACAGCTCACCCAGGAAAAAGAGATCACATGAGAAATATTAACTTCAGTGAAACTTGATTTTAAAGCAGAGCAAAAGATATTGCCCATAGATGAGCACTGAACTTGAACAAATAGATGAAGCAATAAGGTACAGGTAAATGTATGCTTCATGGCTTCGTTTAATTGAATTCATTTCTATTCCAGCCTAAAGGATGGATTACAAAACAGAGAAGCAGATCTAGTATGTAACATGCTCCACAGGGGTGTTGTTTATGGAGAGTGCATAGTACTTGTCAGTTTATAACAGTGTTATGTTAAAGTAGCTGCAATATTAATAAAGTCAAATAAAACCATCTAATAATCAGGGTATAAAAACATCAGTCCGGTCTTTTAGTTTGCAAAACCTACTTTCAGAAGGTCATGCGAGGGAACTAATCATTTTTAGGACCTTTTTCCTCCAACAAAGGAAAAACTTTTCTCATGAGTTGCTTTTAAACTACTGCCAGAAGTGTTCTGCGGTAACTGAGATACAATTACACAGCTTTATTATTATTTATACCTTTCTTATGCTCTTTAATTTCAGCTCAAACATCTTTCACATTTATATCTTCAGAAGCCTGAGTCACACAGCTGCCTCCAAGATTTATACCTTTCCTGACACTAACAGCCTAATTTTGCCTCCATGAGAAATAAAACTTACACAGAAACCGATCTCCAACCTCATCTCCGGTTTTAGACACATCAGGCTTTTAGAATCTTTTCTCACCCTGCCTTCAAGACACCATTTTGTTCAGATACTTAAAAAATCTGAGTCAGTGCAAACTATCCTTAAAAACTCGTGTTTCATAGGAGAGGGGAATGGATTCCAGAGAATGGCAAACATAGCCGTATGCTTTAAAAAGGGAATCAGAAGTACCTCTCAAACTTCCTAAGCTTCAGTTTCTGGAAATAGCGGAATTAAATTATTAAATATGTAATAAACTCTTACATCATAGTAAGGCAGTAAAAATATGGCCAATGTGGAACTGTCAAGAACAAATTATGTCAAAGTAACCTAATTTCCATCTCTGACTGATAATTTAGCCTACCTAAATGGAGAGAAAGAAGGGGCAACAGGTCTTCAAAGTTTTTCATAGTGGTCTGCTCTGAAGTTCTCAAACAAATTAGGGAATATGGCCTATGTACAAGCACCAGAAAATCACTGTCTAATAAACTGGAGGAGGAGAAAAGCACATCCTTTTGGTTTTCCTTAAAAGGGATGATATTTCAGGTGGAGGTCCTACAGAATCTTTTCTGAACCTGCTTTTATTTAATATTTTCATTAGTGACGTGACTATAGAGATACAAAGTTATGTGATACAATTTACAGTTAACAAGTTAGAAAAAGTCAGAACATTCTGAAAAACAGAACCAGAATTTAAGCCACCTTGGTAAACTTGACAGAAGTTCAAAAATCCTCAGGTGACGTGCAATTAAAGAAATACAAAGAGATATAAGAATGAAGCAAAAAAATGATGCAAAAAAAGGGGTGCCTTTAAAGGTGTCCCCTCCCCAACTGACTGGGGCTGAACACAGACAAAATAGAATCAGCATGGATCCTGCTGGAAAAAGTTGAACTCCAGTCTGGACTATGTTAGTACAAAGTAATTATTATTCTCTATTTGTACCGTGATGGCGTCATCTGGAATACTGCCTTCAGATTTGGGCACTGCAGCTGCAGTTAGTCATATTGGAGAGAGTTCAGGGAACTGTCCTAAAAATGAGAAGACGTTTAAAAGCATGACTTATGGAGCAAGGTTTGGAGGAGCTGAGTTTGTTTAGTCTAGAAAGGAGAGGTTTAGGAGGGAAGTTTCAGTTTTTTGATTTATGAGGTATTGCTATAGGGATGGGAACCTTCAGCCTTCCCAAGGAGAAAGGCAGTGAGAACAAATCAGTTTAATCAGCAAAGGCTGAGGTGGTAAGAATAGCAAAAAAGCAAAGTACAGCAGTAACAAAGTAATTTCAACAGTCTGAGGAGGGTTGAAATAGCTGCTTTACCAGAGAGTTTAAAACAGACTTGATAAACGCATCAGAAGTAGATCCAGCTCTTCTTGCTTCTGCCTCGGAGGTGACAGCAGGCCTAGCTGACCACTCAATGTTCCTTCAGATTTTATGTGTGTTTGGAAAAAAAGAGGCATGTGAGCACTATATAACAGATACTGGATGTCCTAATCCAGCACGTCATGTATTTGTTGCTGTGGTGGTGTCAGAGCTGAGCTGGGTTCTCAGAGCACAGGACAAGCAATAACCTGTTTGAGGTATTAAGAGCTCAGATGTCTAAGACGAAAATGGGCCATGTTTATTTCTGTTATTACAATGTCAGGCACATTAACACCTCCAGAAATTATGCTTTTTTTCCCCCTGAGATTGGCCTGCTTGAAATGGAGGGAAATATTGAATGTGAGTTAAATGTGAGTCAAACCATTCACTCAGCAGTTTCAGCTCTTGAAGGATCATCCTTTCTTGCTGCATGTTCAACGTGAGCCCATGCTTTTTCTTTCCCTACGATTTCTTAGGACACTTGATATAAAATTATTGTAAGTATGTAATCAACACACAATTTATCAGTGCTTCAACAAGCCTAAAAGATAATTATAAAAGCTTGATCATATTGTGCTTAGTGTAGTGCTTACTTATGTAAGAAACCCTATATTTAAGAAAGGGGACGTAACAGGAATACAAGCCGCATACTCAGTGGAGGTTTTATTTGGAAGATTCTCTGTAACAAAACCTTTGCTGAGATATCTGTATCTGTACAGGCAAAGTTCACTGTTTGACTGAGATAGCAAGACCTAAGGGATGCCTAAATCCTGAAATCACTACCCATGTACTCAGGGCATAGCCAACAGGTTTTTACTTGGTATCTCCACAACCTCCCCTTTGCACATTCTCTGTTGAAGAAGTTATCTAGTAAAGAAACAGAAAAAGAAAATTATCCAGACAGGAGCTAACTCATGTTTGGGATGACACAAGAAAAAAACCCACAGCAATCTTGTTCCTCCTCATGATTCAAACCTACATAAAAATACTGATGATTTCCCACGCTGAGTTTGTCTCCTGAACCTGCT
This sequence comes from Phalacrocorax carbo, assembly GCF_963921805.1. Classification (NCBI taxonomy): domain Eukaryota; kingdom Metazoa; phylum Chordata; class Aves; order Suliformes; family Phalacrocoracidae; genus Phalacrocorax; species Phalacrocorax carbo. The sequence goes on along the minus strand of NC_087516.1, from coordinate 3,992,021 downwards.
GATTTGGAGCTCTGCTGGGACTGTTCACGATCTCTTCACTTTTCTGGCTATGGGATGAATTGCAGCATTTTAGGGTCTGGCCCCATCAGAGAAGCTTCTTGCCCCTGGATGCTCTGGAGAGCCTTCTCACATTTACTCTTGCCAGCTCAGTCCCTGCACTGAGCAGAAAGTCACCATCATTTTTGCAGCGCCTTTGCAAGTTATTGCTTTTCTTTTACATTGTGACTTTTCTCTGAAAGAAAAGCGTGTTGCTGCCTGGCAAATCAAGGGCTTCTGGATTTGTAAATGGCTCATGCAGACTGTTAGCAACCTGTTATGGAATGCAGGGGTCAAAAAAGTACAGCAGACATCAATGGAGGTGGATGTTGTGAGGTGGGAGTTGAGACATCTGTTTAAGATTCAGTGGGAGGAAAGAGGAGATGCTGCACCAAAGCACATTGTCAAAGATAAGCTGATGAGAAGTGAGGAGCATCTGAACTCTAAAATACAATATCTCCTGACCCTATTGGATTTCTACCAGCAAATTTCTAATTTAGAAAGAAAACTATAATCTGATGCATGTGTTTGAAAGGCTGTCAAATCCTTTAGTGTCAGTGACTCTCCAGAATCCTGTCAATCATAATGACCTTGAGTTTTGAATTCCTTGGAGTTTCTTTTTCAATAACAGGAACATTTTCTCTGATTTTGCCTTTTCAACATACGCAGAGCAGTCTGTTACGAAGAAATATGAGTTCCTCTTGCCAAAGAACAGTTATGTTGTTACATTTTGCCAGGGGCTCAGGAGAAGGGGATGGAAAGCAACAGCACATTTGTTTGTACAGATCAGACTGCATAAACACAATTCTTAGGATGCATGTCCCCGTTATTTTCCCGTCCCACAGAAATAGTTAATGGCATAGCCAGAGTTCTTCAAAAGTTCTTGAGAGCTCTGGAGATTCATCCCATGCTTTCCCTCTTGTCCTGCACTTTTGATACTGCCTCCAGTTTGGGGCCTCCAGGTAGAAGAAAGAGGTTGGCAAACCAAACTGTTTCTGCATAGATTGCCTTCTGCATATAAATAAGATTGTGTTTTGCACAAATTAAGGAATTTTTGCCTCAAGCATCCCCCATCACAGGAAGAGAATTAAGCCAATATGAAAACTCCAGGTGTTTTGAGCTGATCTCTAGAAAAACTGCCTGCTTCGGCACCATGAAATGCATCAGTATAAATCCCCCGCTCCTATGGATGCCTTATCCAGAGACACGTGTACTTGCTCATTTAGAACAGCACACAGCTAGATCAAGCCTTCCTGACGTGTCTGAGAGTGCGACATCACTAAAGCATTTCCCTTAAATGCCTGTAGTTCCTCCACAGGTCAAACCCTTCCTCATTTTGCAGTAGCACAGTCTCCTTTTGGTTTTAACTGCAAGTCATCTGCCAGCACTTCTTCGTGCAGCCTGGAAAAGGGTAATGCTTCACGGATCTCAAACACAGCCGTCCCTTGAATCTGTGTAGGCATTTCAGAAGACAAAAAGCTGTCGCTGTTCCCATCACCTCTTCAGCTATGCATGCACAGTGGAAAAATTCCAGAAGAGTATGCCTAAACTATGCAGGCTACAAAGAAAATCCAAATTCAGACAATGTTTCAGACCCCCAGACAGTGGGGATAAACAGCTCTACTCACTGAACAAGGATGTTCTGCTGGATGATCCAAAAACCCAGAGATTCTATTTGCAATATATTTTGCAGAAAAAACACCACCTCAGAGAAAGACTTGAGCTGTTCAAACATGCCACAAGAGGAATAAGAAAGATTTTCATTAATGAATTTCAGCAAAACATGTTTTCTCCAAAGACTGGAGCCACATTGGAGATGTAAGCTAGACTGTGCTTTGGGCAGATAATTCTTGTGTTAAGAAACTATGCACTCCCTAAACAAAGGTTTCCAAGGGTTTGTCTAAATGGTCTTTTGAGGGATCGCTCTGGACCCACCACTAGTGCTGCAAACAGTCCTCAGCCTAGACTAAGGTCCTTTGTCTCCTGATAAGAGTTATTAGTGGAGGCTCTGCAATGTATCTGCAGTTATATGGCTTCCACCTAATAATCTGAGTTCTCATTCCATATCTACTTGTGGATTATTATTTGCTCCAAGATCCAATCTATTCCATTTTTTTAAAAGACTTTAACTTTAATATCTAAAATTAGTCTTATAAAATCTTATTGTAATCTAAAATTTTGCAAGACAGAAAAGCTTTTACAATAGAGGTGATGAAAAATAAGGTTTTCAGTATTTTTGTCATAGAATCAACTTATTTTTTAATTATAAACTCTTATTATTCCCTTTCCACATACTTTTAGACCACAAATGTAAAACTTTGGCCAACATTCATGTAAACTCTGGTTCAAAAGAATAATCACAGAATGGCTGAGATTGGAAGGAGCCTCTGGAGATCTTCTGGTGCAGCCACCTTGCTCCAGCAGGGCCACCCAGAACCAGTTGCCCAGGACCACGTCTAGACAGATTTTGAATATCTCCAAGGATGGAGAATCCACAGCCTCCCTGGGAAACTTGTGCTGGTGCTTGGCCACCCTCACAGTCAAAAAGCGTTTCCTGATGTTCTGAGGGATCCTCCTGTGCCCATTGCCCTTGGTCCTGGATAGAGGCTCCATCCTAAAGTTATCTTCCAACCTTAATGGAAACAAAGCTGAATTCCAAGGAAAGATGAGTTAAAACTAGTATAACCTGCAGTGTTTTCATTTCTTCTGCTTTTTTTTGTGTGTGTATTTGATCAGTATTGTTCTGAACAACACTATTACTTCTACTGCTGTGGTATCTCTGTCCTTTTTATTTTACACATCGTAATACCATTTTTTTGGCTTCTCAGGGAATGACATATTTCCTGTACTTTTATTGTCTTCATGTTTGTAAGTTCTTCCAGTTTTTTAAGAATTCTTCATTTATGTTTAAATGAAACCAGAATTTTTGCTTTAAAATCCCTCCCATCACACATTGTCTTCCATTTTTTTACTGTTTCACTTGTTCTTGATTTTTTTTACATATATTACTGAAATTTCTAGAGATGTTCCCTTTTCCTTTAAATAATTTCTACTATGACAGGTTATAAATTATGTCCTAGGATCACTGCCTTCCCAACACCCCAGCCATCTCTTTGCATTTCTAATGCACTCAGCACAATATCCAAATGCCAGCAAGGCATTTAACCTTGTCATTTGACCTGAAATTAGGTATTCAGATATTTTGTCTTTGTTTTTTTATTATTTTGATTTATTAGTGAAACCTTCTTGTTGCAAGTTACCATTTCCAGGATTGGCTCTGAAGGTGTTTTAAAAGCACCGGAGATGGAAAGAGGAATTTTATGCCCCAGTAAGAGTTTGTTGGAGATTATCCATGTGCCAAATTAATTATTATTTGGGCCAGACCTATTTTAAAAGGTTCACTTTGTTATTTTAGAGGTGTCTTTAAAAGGTCCTCATTATTTTATTTTATTTCTTTAGAAGAAAGATACATTATAAGTTATCTAACCCTTTGGCTAGATCCATAAAGAGATATAATGATGTTATTGCCTACAAAATCCTGACAGGTACAGGAATGACAGGCATTCAGAGAACCTGTGGTTAGTGCCTGTGAATCAAAGTGATCACAAGTTCTCGAATGACATGAGGAAAAAGGAAGGGTCTTTTTTCTTTTCTTTTTTTTTTTTTTTTTTTAATTTTGTGGTCTCATATGCAAAGAGGTCTGTTACGATCAAGGATATATTTCTCCTTGTCAGACAAGAGATCTGTAGATGTATTCTGTCAAAGAGCCTCAGTAGGATGTTGTTAATAAACAACTGGCCATTTAGTCGAAATTGCCATGTCCGCTCCTCTTCCTCGTTGGTTACCAGTCTTCTCTACATTTGTTTACTCATTGGTAAGTTGCAAATTTTTGTACGACGCTTCTCTTACAGAAGACCTTTCATAAGTCTGTTACAAGAGCAAGTCGTTCCATATAGAGAGGACAATTCACCTTTGCCATTGAAAAGCTGTCTCAGGGGATAATTCTCTCCTACAGCGTTATGTAGCTTGCTAGAGCCTAACAAGATGAATAGCATCGTAGCCCTTATATTGACGTGTTTTAGATTCCTTCTAACTCAAAAAGGATGTTGAGCCGTTCTGTCTAAACCTTGAGCACCATTTTATGAAGTTCTCTTACTTACAGAGAGTGGCAAGTTTTATCCATTTTCATAGAGTTCAGGTGCCTCTGGTGAAGAACTTGGACTCTGAAGGAATGTAGTCTATATTACAAAAAAATAAATTACTGAAGACATACACCTTAAGATGGTCAACTGCGACATGCAAGTGCTCTTCTCCCCAACATTGAAAGCTTTGCTAGACTACTTCTGCCAGCTCAAGAGGATCAAATCATAATCTCACTGAAATCACATGAAGCCTGACATGATCAAAGACAAAGCCTTGTCACTTGTACTTGGGAGAATGGACGAGTTATGTATTCTCTTTTTATACTTTTATATCCCTAAGCTGCATGTTATGTCCATCAAGGTGCTCTCAGGAGAGACATAACTTGCAGAAATTTGAATGGAATTTCCAGAAATAATCACAAGAGGCCTGACTCTGCCCTCCTGTGAAGGCACTAAGGTACACCAAAAAGTACAGTCACAATCTGAATATATGCAGCTTCCTTGCCAAAAATTACCCAGTAAGGTCTTTTGGCAAAGGGGCATCATTTTCTTAAGTGGTTGGTACAGCACAATGACACCTTCCTTTATTACTGCCACTCAGACCTTGCCACATGAATATGGAAGTGAAAGCACAGGGAAATTCCATACCTGGTTTTATTTTACCTAGTGTACCCCTGTTTTCCTAAGGTAGCAGAAGTCACTGTCTAAAATCTCTCAGTTTCATTTGACAGTAACATGCTCTGCATTTTATAAAAACCTGCCAGCTTCAGTAATTTTGGTATCTAAAAGTGAGCCAAAACCAAAAGTCTGTAGCACAGTTTGAGGCTATATAAGCCACATGGGATGTGCAGGCATTTAAAACCATTTTAAAAGCAGGTAAACAATGGATCCTTACTCTATTCCTTTTCCTGAAATCCAAGTCTACGACTCCTTATTTACTTTCAGGACTGCTACTATCCTCCTTTCAACAAGATGCTTTGGACTTAAGCTTTGTGTATTTCTTGGCTACATTTTTAACAGGCCTTCACAAAGCCTAAGAAGGAAACTTTTCTCTCCTCCTTCACCTCTCTACACAGACTTCTGACTATTGGCACCCACTCCTACCGTAGATGTATCCCAACCAGAGCTTTAGCTAGGCTGCGTAGAACAGGCTGATCTGTCTTTCCATCCATCTGCACTTGTGCCAAAGCAAATTAAGACTTTGGTTGAGTCCTTGATAGCCTTCATAACGATCTCTTCCTGTTATTTCCAAGTGTGTGCAAACAAATCCATAGCACAGAGTAGCCTGACACTGAAATCTCTGGTTAATATGCTTGTCCCCAGAGTGTTACGTCTCCTGTCAGGGTGAGAATGAAAAGCTTCATGAGCCTTCATCATTTGTTTTTGTGCTACAGCAGTGGCACCAGGATTGCATCCAAAGAACTGACTGCTGAACAAATGAGCACCTCTGATAAATCTCCGACAACTATCAAGAGCAAGCCTTTGCAGGAGGATCGGAGCTGAGCTAGGTCAGATTCAGGGCTCTGAGCAGCTTTACAGTACAGGAGCTCTTAGGCATTTTCAACCTCCCAGTTCTTCCTTTCTCTCAACACACCCCACATACTGTTGCTCTTCTAAGTGTCCGTAATCAAAATACTGAGTGAACGCTCTTCATCAGCCAGGCATTTCTTGTGCTAAGTGAGGCCACTGGGATTCATTCCTGTTTTTCTCTTGTTCTTCCCCATTCCAATGTGCTTGGTTTTAGTCAGAATTGTTTTTTCTGGAACAGGGAATAGAAAGGGATGACTTGTTTTTGATATGGGCGTTTTTGCAACCATCTAATATTTTCAGTAATCTTTAGGCTCCTCCTAAAAAGCATATATGTACATGTTGTACATATAATTTACACAAAATATTTCCTCCTGCCAACATTTACAAAAGCCAAAGACCATCAGTTGAGAAACATCTGTAGGCAAATCTCTGCCATAGAGAGACAAGAACATCAGAGAAATTAGATTAAAGTAGGGCAAAGTTAGTGAATCTAAAAAGTGTTTGAAAGCAAGGCCAGAATGTGTGTGTGAACAAAAGAACAATACATATAGCTAACAGCATGGTCAGGATGTTAGTTCTTAGTCACTTATGTCTATAGCAGCATTTGAAAAAAAAAAACCAAACCATATTTCTCCAAACTTATTCCCCCTCTTTAAATCCCAGTCACATGCACTTTGTTGTGCACCAAGATTCATTATTCACTGCATTGCCATCGCCTGTTGTTCACTGAATTCTGACCTTTTCTTTTAATTCAAGGAATTTCCCTCTGCAAACTAGAAAAAAAAAGTCCCTGTTCTAGCAGATGACTCATTTCTTTGCTGCCACATCAGCTTCCATAGTATATTTAACTTCGAAACATTATTGGAACAGAGGAAGAGAAAAGAAAAAGGTGGATCAAAAGGTCATTAGTAACTAGTGTTCTGGGAAGGAACAGGTGAATGTTGTGAGACTAAAGTTTAAAGAAGTGACATAGAAAGGTTCACTGATGAAAATGGAAAGGGTTAGCAGTAAGAAATTACTGGTCATCTTTAGGTGTTTCTTTTAGTAGAAAAAAACAACACGAGTGCGTTTAATGGAGAGAACTAGTGAGGTGACATATAGTAACAACGTCCTCCCAAGTCCAAACAAATCAATGCCTAACTCAAACCCTTTGGACAGCACGGATTTAAGTGATACTTACAAGGAGTATTATGATACTCAGCCAGAAGCGTAACATGAAACGTACCAAGGGCAATGAAAAGATGGAGATCAACACTAAAACTCTTATTTCCAATATGTGAGGAACAAGTCTCTCCTCCTCTCCTTTTCAGCTGTTGACTACCTGGTCACTGTCTGGAAATTCATGAAATATTATGAGCTTCTGGAAGGAAGGAAATGCTACTGAGTGTTGGTCAGATCTATACCTCATGGCACTGGGAAGAGAAAGGAGAAAAGATTTTGGTTTGTGGGACTGAAATGATATTTCTTTCTTATTTGCAAGAATCTGTATGTGGAGAAAGGAAGAAGTTTGCTTGCTGTATGTAGGTTCTATCCTAGGAAACTCACAAAAACATAAAATGATAGAAATGTTTAGGTTGGAAGACCCTTAAGGTCACGGAGTCCAGCTGTTAACCTAATACTGCCAAGCCCGTCACTAAACCATGTCCTCAAGCCCACATCTACACATCTTTTAAATACCTCCAGGGATGGTGACTCGACCACTTCCCTGGGCAGCCTGTTCCAGGGTTTGACAGCCCTTTCAGAGAAGAAATTTTTCTTCATTTTTAGTCTAAACCTCTCCTGATGCAACTTGAGGCCATTCCTTCTCATCCTCTCACATGTTACTTGGTAGAAGAGACTGATACCCACCTCATCACAACCTTACAATGTAAGACTGAAGTGTGATTATGATCCCAGTGAGAAGCTTAGGACTATGGTCATATTGGGAAGTGTGAGGATGAATTAGCCATAGCACTATCTGCAGCATTCAGATTAAAAATATGATATTTTACAGTCACTTGTCCCACTTGATAACAAAGGGACAGTGTATATTAGGGGGAAAGGGGGAATACAGAGGACATGTTGAACATCTCCACTGTACAAACTACAAAGGAAAGAAAAGGCGTGAGAGCATCACTGAGAAAAGATGATAGAGTTTTTAGCAGAACTAAAATATGATCTATAAATTACATTGAATTAAAAATGAACGTCATTCCTCTTCTAAATATATGTAGGCAAGTCTTTTCAAATTATTTAGTCTTGTAACAAGATGAGGTCTGTCTTCAGACATCACATGCTACAGATTGACCTCACATAAACTCTTCTTCCTCTCCTCCCCAGTATCTTTTAGGCCTTTAATAATGCAGAATAAAGTTTAATAAAACTCTGATATCCCCTCAAAACTCCCTTTCAAGCTTACTCCCAAACAACAAAAATAGCTTACATCAGACCTCCCGAAAGCTGGCATTGAAGGTCCTTTATAGCTTGATCTCCAAACAGAGCCAACCTTAGACAGAAAAAAATTTTTCATGTCAAAAACCTACTTTACAATGTTTTAAAGTGTCTGCCTACTGAGATCTATAGGCACCACTTACTATTCTTTACAAGAGTGAGTACAATGTATGCATTGCTATCTAGATTTACTGCACAGTATTCCAAAATAGGAAGTTAAAGCTCATTAACTGCACAGGCAAATGAGGTGAGTCCCAACAGCTCTGACTTGACAAAAGTCTGCTGTCAACACAGAGCCTTATTTTGTCAGGAAATAGTTAGTCTAATACAAAAATAAAGTCAAGATAACCACATTACTCTTGAAATCTCAGTCTAGATAATCAAAATCACACACATACACAACGTCACAAGCAGCAAGATGTTCTCTACACATCCTTTTAAAATACTTCAAACTTGGGACACAAGGCAAAGAGGGTGAGTAAATCCATGACTGCTTAGACCTACCGAAGACCATGCAAAAAAGCAAAGGGTCTAAAGTGTTTTTCCAGCTGAACAAAATACAGCCAGCTGAAGCACAAAGCATCAGCAGGGACAATGTCCACTATGGCAGAGATCAGTGCCGGACTTTCCGTGGGCTTCAGTGTCTTTGGGAACCGGTCAACCCAGCTTTGAGATTTGGGCAGGTCAAAAACACAATACCAGAGTTCAGCTCTCATGAGCTGCCTTCACTTGCTTCTTCTGTTTCTGTTGATGCTTCCCTCTTTGCCTGAAAGAGTTCTGCCTAATTAACTATCGTTTGCAAAGGACAGTATGTGGTAAATGCCATTAAAACTCCTTGGCAAAGATGCCTGATTAAGATTCAAAGCACAGCCAGAACAGCTGTCAGAAAAACCTCTTGTACTGTCGATGCCTCAACAATGCAGATGATGCCACTGGATACAAATTCATCAGCAATTAGTTCTTTCTTCAGCTCGCAAAATAATTTCTAAAAATTTTCTCAATAAAACTATTTTCTGCGTCTATTTTCTGTCACCAGATCCATTCAGTAAAGCCTAGTATACTGCTTCCTTGTATAGTTTTCATCTATTTAGGGCAAGCAGTTAGCCAAAGCAAGTGTAATCAGATACATAATTAATTTATTTTAACAGCTACTTACTGCTGTAAACACTTTCCTGTTAGAACAATCGCTCTGGGGCAGGTTTTTTCACTGGTATACAAAGAATCAGCTGGGCCAAAACTTCAAGTTGATATAAAACCATTGTCTCCCACTGAGTTCACACTCGTACCAACTGGCACTAGCAGAAAAACTGGTCAGTTTTGTTTTCCAGTACCAATTAAGAAGCAGGAAACCTTCATCATTTGTCAGATCATAAAAATTTCAAATTTTTTTCCTTTTTTTTCCCCTTTATTACTTAAAAATTTATTGATTTAGTACATTATTAACACCATTCCAAATTAGTGTTTTTTTCTGCAACCGGCCCATGCTGAAATCCCAAAGCCAGTCTGCTCGGAAGTTTTGGCTGACATACTTCTGTCTTTGCTTTCTTTTTTAAATTGCTGCGAATAGAAGAACAGGAGAAGTCAGTTTGAAGAATCTGAGCTGATACATGACTAATGAAATAATAACCATTATTCCAACCCTTAAAGATCTTTTTAAAAGAGAAGCTAATCTTTGCAGGATGCAACCATTCCCTATGACCTTGAATTAAATTAGTCCTGTTTACATGGGAAGTTTATTCTTTAGGCTCAGTCATTCCTGGCTGCCTTTACATTTATTTGCAGTAGCACCTGGAGTGCAAGTTCCCATCATATGTTTAAGTGCTGTAGCACCATATAGTAAAGAATAGAAGTACTTGAGAGGCTGCAGAATAATTTCAGGAGAATGTGTTTAAGAATAATCAGTGAATGTCTATATTAAAGACAAATGGCTTTTACAAAGGCTATGCACATATCTAAATACCTAACCAACACTAGTGATGGAGTTCTCCTTTCTCTTTAAAATTATGTTCTGATATTGTAATCGCAGTGTTTTTCTTACCCCCTGCCATGCACACATTAACCAACAGATTTCTCTCTTCATTTGATTCCACTGAGCAAAAATGAATCTAACCCTTGTGATAAATCAGGAGCAATCTCTCCAAGACAGCTACAGAGTTGTAGTGTGGGTTTTTTCATACAGGAAGATCTGAGAGCCATGGATCTGAAAGAAGTTTGGGTCCTGGGATTTTTACAGTTGCTTTCTGTCTTACCATATTCCTGTTGCTGCTTTTACCTGAATAATTAGATTTCCAGGTAACTCCCTCTGGGACATCACTATCTTCAGTCATTTAAAATACTGTAGAGACTCTTCTCTGGTTCTTGTCCCAGGTATGTCAGAAGGAGCTAGCACGTATACATGCAAGAGTGAATCAATCCATCTGTAAGGTAAATAAAACCAAGCAGTTGGTTTACAGAAAGAACAGTAACAAGTACTCAAAAAGAGGCAACTTTTTTTTTTTTAAAAGCCCTCAAACCTGAACTTTTTCCATTGAATCCCAGTGAAGACAAGGATATCTTTCATATTAGATGAAGGATCTGTGGGGATCTATCATCATCTGGGAGTGCTCCAACCTGGTACAAGAGCAACAACCCCTTTTTTCCCTACAGAAGGTGGAAATATCTTCTCAATGGAATCTCCTCAAATGCTGAGTGAAGAGAACATTGGAGCTTTCAAAAGTGGCACTGGAACTAGCTGCATTCTCTGCAAATTTGATTCTAACCTTCCTAGCTTGATGACTGACCAGAGGAACACAGAAGGAATGTTTAAATCTTGCAGTGAGTTCTGCTGTATACATTATTAATATCATATTTACATAAGATGAGATTTTGATGAAACCATTAGCACAAATATTGACATTAACAAACGACTGGAGGTTTGAGACACTTCTATTTGAGTTTTCACTCACACCATAGTTGGCAGCACATCATAATAGAGCAAGTCAGCCCCTTCAACAGCCAAGAGATTTGGTGTTTGCCAAGATCACTTGATTCACACCATGTGGGGTTTGCAAAACCATAGGAATAGTTTTCAGATCGCTACCTGCCAAGGGAAAAATGAGCCATCACGTAACTCATTCAGCCCTGAAAGGAAAGGGATAAAAATCAAGAGCAGAAAGATTAATTGAATTCAAGACAATACAAAAAATGTGTTCAGTAATAATCTTTCTAGGTATAAGGAAAATGCATCAGAGATGCAAGCAGTTTGCACAGATATCAATGAAAACCATAAAACCCTGAATAAAAACTAAAATCTGCCTTTGGACAAGGTTAATGTTTTTTGATGCAATTGAAACCAACGTAATTTATTCTGGGGTCTGTCATTCCCTTCCAGTTCTCGGTCACACATTCATATTTTTTCCCCCTCTGAGATATTGTTTGGAGCTTTAGCTCTCCTCACGTTGGGTAGCATAAGAAGTCAGCCTGGCGATACTTTCCTGTGCTGTTCCAACAGCCAGGCTTCTGCTTTTTCACTTTTGCCACTAAAGTCCTTTTTAGGAAGCAAGAGTCTCTGCTCAAGATCATCTTGAAGAACTGACTGATATGCTTTCTGAGAGCAACAGATGACAGGCCAGTTGAGCCAGAAACTGCTTATGAGGATTAACTCCTGGAACAGAAGGATGAAGTGATGGAAAGCATCAAAATGCATTCTCTGTGAGTCTGTATGGCTGGAAAAAACACTTGCTGATCCCAGTACTGGATATAAAGCTCCTAGGGAAATCCTGGGAAATCTTACAATCATTTCCTTGATGAAAAGACCTGGGAAGTTACTCAGTTCTGATTATATCCTGATGTCTTTATGCCTTAGAAAGTTGGAGGATTCAAAAGTGCCAGTTTGTTGAGGCTAAAATCTTTGAGGTTTTACCAAATCTACCCATATGACCTGCAGATTGTTTAGAAATATGGCATAAAATCTAATTCTTTGTAACAGAGATAAATAACATATTGGGTGAGTTACCTTCCCCTTGGTCAGTTTTCCCACCAAGAAAATAGCAATAATTATCCTTCCCACCTTGTGACTGACCCTCGAGCTCTGCAGAGGATGTCACCAGGTGTTAGTGTTGCACTGAAGCTGACTGCAGTGATTGAGGGCAACTGCGTCTCCCCACTTCCAGACTGTGACATTATTCACCTTTCAGTTATACAAATTCACTTTGAAATGTATAGTTCACACTGAACTTGTAATATAGTTGGTATGGCTGCTCTGTGCTGTCTCAGCACTGTTCCTTTATTATCTAAATTTGAAATGTTTATGAGCACGTTCCTCCCCATGGTCGTGAACTAGTTTTTGCACTTTCAACATCTAGAATCTGCCTGCTGTGGTAACAAGACTACACATATGAGATCTGAAACAGATAGGTTTTTAAAGGTATGCAATTAAAATTGCATTTATAGGGTCAAGTGAACAAAGTAGTTTTCTTTTCACATAGATACCAGCACCAAATGAATGCTGCATCAGATACAATTGAGAAAGAACACGTGGCCACATCTGATGTTTTCCAATATGTTGTATGTGAAGAAAATAATTCTAAGATTTCAGGTTTACCAGAACAATCGCCGTGTTTTTGTTGGCTGTCTTGGGAATGCAGAGCAGATGGGGGAGATTTCTGAAGGCTGGGAAAGAACCCATCTGCCTACCTGATAAACAGGGAAAAGAAGGAAATAGCATTCCATTCTCAGTAACATGCTAGAAAAGAAATAACCAAACTGTTTCTAAATATCTAGAAGACAAATGTAAGAAACTATTGTATTTTACCAAGGGAAAGTCAAGGCTCATTTCTTTCTGTAATGGGTTAAAGTGGAGATAACAGAAGAAGCAATGTAATATTTATCTTTTATTTTTGAAAGATAGCTGCCAAGACAGAACCTGGCAGACCTGACAGACTGCTGCCAAGACAGAACTGTTTGTAGCTATAGAGGACATTGCAAGAGGGAATGGAAAAAAAAATGGAGTATAAGAGATTAGGTCAGGCAACAGGTAAAAACTTGCAAGTGAACATGAAGCAGCTAAAAGGGACGAGTTTTGCACTGGTCACCGGAGGATTTTAGTGACAAACATCTGGAAAGTCGTCTGCTAGGAAGTGATGTAAATAGAGGTGACTGTGTCTTGGAACAGGAAAGAGGATAGATGGTCCCTTTTGGGTGGCAATACTTGAAACTAAATATAAGAAACCTTCAGAATGTGAACATTAAATCAGGCTATATTGAATATCTCAGATGGTCTTCCTCTGATCCTACCTGTCAATAGTTAAATGCCAACAGCTCCTATTCTAAGTTCCACTTTCCTCACAATAAATGCACTAAATATTTTTCTTCTCAAGGTAAGCATCTTAGGCAATTCCAGAATGCAAATCTACATAACATGTTCTGACTATAATAACAACTTAAATAGAGATGTCTAACTTCATGATATCAGCAATAGCTGGCACAAGTCCTATCTTGCATTTAGAAATATAGAAGAGTATGTGCAGGGCAAAACAGGAATAGAATGCCATGAGTAGGTAGTAAAGACTAAAAATACTTTGAGGCTGGAAGGCAGATTAAATATAAACAACAGTTAAAGATGCTGATATTCTGCTTCTCATAAAAGATACAAAAGGACTTCCTGAAGTGTATTACAGAGTCACAAGGGGTTCAGGAATTGGTTATGAAAGTTATCATGGTCCGGGAATAAAAATTTCATAAAAAGAGATTGAAAGATTGTATGATTGTTTACAGAAGAGATGAATACAAGGAGTTATGATGAAAATATATTAAATTTTGAGAAGTTAGAGGAAGAACTTCTTATTCTTCATTTTGTCATGTCCAAAAACTCAAAGAGAAATTTCCATAAAATTCTCCAGATGATAAATATCTTTAATGGAAATGCTGTTTCTTGAAATATGTAAACCAGTTACGGAACTCACTGCCAAAGTGTGGCATTGAGGATATCTGAAAATAAATATTAAATATTTGCAAGCTAAACTAATGATAATTACAGTACTTGTTGCTCTCGTTTATGTCTGAAAAGTATTTTTTTTCAAAGAGATAAGCCTAATTTTGCACCTTTGTCTAAGAATACATGAAATGAGGCAAATATTTATCCCAGTTACAGTGGATTTCACAGGTATCACATCCCTGCATGCAAAGCATGATGGCCACCTGTGTACAGATGAACAAATGGACAAATGAAAATGTAATTTGGTACTTGTTTTTCCCATCTGATATTACCATGGTGTGAAACAATCCTGGCCAAGTTCAATGTCGATTTGATCTGGCACACTAACCTGCCTGCTGCTCAAAGCAATGTCTTACTTTGTAAGACATATTTTGCCTACAGGTCTCTCACAGGGTAGGAAAATTATATTAATTTCATCTATTCATATTAATCCTCTGATCACACTCAAAGAATAAGTAAACCAACAAAATTTGTTCAGGTACCCAAAGTGAAAGTGAATGAAAATAAGCAGCTCCACAGGGCTCCTTTGTGTTTCAGAAAACCATTTTTCACGGGATGAAGATTCTTCCCAAGCTGCTCGTCTCTCCCTCTAGCTATCAAAGGGTCCCAGTGCCCTGCCTGGTCTTGCCTCATATTTATATTGCTGAGTTTAGGTAAGTAAAAACTTTTATCAGATTAACTGATAATAACAGTGCCAGTAGTCATTTAATTTTAACAGTGTGTAGGTTCATAATAACAAATATAATGATGATAGTGGTATACTGATTTGTTTCCTGTCACCCGGACATTCAAACCATGGGTATTCCCATCACCACTGGCTTGTTCCTGGCCTCGGGTGATTTTACTTATTTTGTAAACTTCCTTCAGTCATCAGCATAAGATATCAGGCAATGAAAAGGAATCACTTTTCCTTTTCTTCAGCTGCAGCCGGTTTCCCTTGGAAAGGCGTGATGCAGTGCTCATTAGGGGTACGGGTGCTTTTGCCCCCTGGTGCTGCTGCTGCAAAACTGTGAGCATCAGCACAAGCGTCTGAGGGCACCAGCAAGTAATGCGGGGGGCGACAGAGATTCTGATGAGGTGGAGGCCCTGTTGATATCAAAAAGTTTGAACATAAATATAAAGGGAGTTTCCATGGTGATGCAAATAAAAAGGGATGCCTGTCTAGCAGGTGGCATGGTCGTGGGAAGTGAACAGCACCAATACTTCTAAAACCAGAAGTCTTTATACAAAGCAGAACACTACTCCTGTATCTGAACACCAACAACCCAGCATGTTGCCATCCAGATGAGATTTTGGGGCACCAGGTCAAGTCTTGGCATCCTTGTTTGAACAAGCCATGCATTAGGCGAGAGCGAAAAGTGATGTAATTATACATTGATCATGGAATTAAGCCCTACAGCTTTCTGTAGTGATTTATATTACATTCATCTACAAGATTATGGAATAATTAACAACATTATTCAATAAATGAAGGAATTTAATAGCTAGGAAGGCTTGTAGATGAATGTCTAGAAACATTAATTTTGGTGATTAATGACAAACAAGATGATCATTACACAGAAGCTATTTAAAAATTACAACACTTGAGTGTTTAGAACAATTTTAGTAAAAGATCCAGCTACAAAGCCATCAGAGTTGGAATAAAGCTCTAACTGAACTTCTAAGAGCATGAACCCAGTTTGAAAATAGTGCTTTCCTTAAGAATAAAATTGCTGAGATTGGCAGTGGTTTTGACTTTGGTTTACGATTTTTAACCTTTGCTACTCAAGGATTCCGGTAAATCTCTAGGGAAGAACAAGAACTACTTCAGAATAAGAAATACTTCAGGAGTCCAGTTGCCCTTTCAGCTTGAGAAGCTACTTCATCAGAGGAAATGTGCAATTCTTCAAATGCATATGAGATGGATCTTTAGAGAAGGTTATCCTTTATGAACGGGTGGAACATAGATAAAGAATTAGAATAGCTGGAAATTAGAATAACTACAGCATCTGATACCATAGCAGAAAAGATATGGGCCCTGACGATTTTAAGCTGTTCTAAAACAACTCTCCTGAAGGGCAATTTTAGTTAATATGCACCAGGTCATCATTGTCACCATTCACAGTTTTACTGCAAGGCTCACAGTTTGATACTTTGCTTTGAACTTCAGCCCTTGCAGTAATAAATACACGAAAATGTATTTCGGACTGTGAAGAAAAATGTAAAATAACAAAGATACTTACGACAAAAGCTTGATGGATTTTTTATACGAAACTGTGGGCTTCTGAAAACTGGAGCTGGGCATTCTCCGCTGGGCTAAATTTGCCCCAATTCGTCAATTAGAGTAAGTGTAACAGTAATATTTACAAAAAATCACGTTGAAACTAAAACAGACAACACCATTTACTCTGATCTCCAGGATTACAGAGATCTTATTGACGCATTTGTACCAGGACCATTCCTTGACTAATCCTTTTTTTTTCTTTAAACACAGCCTGAAATTAGCCAAATCCTCACTGCATCATTTATTACGAGCTTGTAGCAGATACAGTACGGAAGGGTGGGACCTGAGCTTCTCCAGCTGCAAAGCTCACTTTAAGTCCTCACTGTGTGCTGCTCCATGAGTTTGCTTTGGTCACTCCTGCACCCCTACATTTTACTTTCTGAGGAGAGCACCCTTCCACAGTCACACCATGCTCACTATGGCAGAGCATCAAGCATTAGAGATTATTGATGTCTTCGAAATGAAGGAGGATTGAAAATTTCACAAAAGCTTGCACGCATGTACCCTTAGAACAGAAGTCGTTTAATAGAAAAAAAACCAAAACAAAAACCAAACACAAAAGGAAACAGTTGGAGTATGAGAAAAAATACGGATTTGCAATGTACATATGCCTAATTATACTAATTACATCATGCAAATATAATTAAGGAAATGCAAGTCTAAATAATAAAACTTTTTTTCCAATGATGTAGCAATTCTTTGTATGCATTTGCCTGTAGTTTCAAGGGACTGATCTGTAGGAAGGAGCAAACCTACTAGGCTTCGTGTTTTCTTTTAATGATGTGGGTTTTTGCAATGTTCTCCAGTCCCAGCTTGATAGGAAACCACCTAGCAGGTCTGGAACCATGTTTTGAAATTAATTAAATATTCATATACTGCTATTTAATACCTTAAATGCAATATTTACTCCAAAGTATGTGAAAAGTTGGAAAGGTTGGCTCCACCCTCCCCTCAACCCCCAGTCCTTTCTGTTCCTGAGATGTGAAAGCTCTTGTAGTGGGACCTACAGCCAAGGTGCTCCAAGTACTAGAACTCAAGCATCGGAACAGAAACGTCCGCTCTTCCTCAATTCTCTGGTCAGATTAAATAATGCAGATTTGAAATAATTCCAAGGGTGTCGTAGCCAAGAGGCTGCATCATGATCATCTAATCTAACGTCTCACAGCATCTGAACATCAGGTCTAAAACAAGCACACAGCAATGCAGCGTTGCCTGTTCTTACAAATGCTTTTTCTTATAGTTGATTACCTATGAAAAACTATTAATATGTAGGCACCTAACTCCATAGATATTGGATGAGGAACTTTAAACCTAAACTATGAAAAGAAATTATCCTATTATACTGATATTTAATAATGAAACATTTGAAATAAAACAGCATTTCTAAAAGGCTACAAAACAATGCCGTATAAAAAAGATGTGTTTGTTTCCAATAGTTCCTTGCTATTAGACTAATAAAAGAAAATTCTTTTTTAAAGGAAGTTGTGTTTCAGTGAGCTGGAAATCCTAGTTTCAACCTAGAACACAAAATATTTCATTAGCTTTGCAACGTTTACTTCTCTTCCTTGCTGTGCGTGCAGGAATAATTGTACCCTGAGTATCATTGAGTTGCCTGTTACCTCCACTGAGTATTTAGCCTTATCTTGGTAACACTCAAAAGAAATTTACTTTACTCAGCCAAAAAATTTATTTTTTTTATTTAACAACAGAAATTGTTTCCCTTCTCCCTTCCACCTAAGCTTAGAAGTACTGAAAGAGCTTAGCTGTACTACTAAAAGCTTTACCTAAAAGTACAATTCAAAGAATGTAATCTTAAACAAAGAGCACTTAGCAGTAGCTGATATTAAAATAAAGTTAAAATACTACAAGAAGAAGCAAGCCAAATTTCAGCTGTTCCTTTTCTTTTTACTTTTGCTTTATCCATTCCTAGTCTATCCTGAATATGTGCAAATAACTGAAATATATTACAAGAAGATGACTGAGGTAAAAGAACCCATTCATAAAATAAGCTTCTTCCAGGGGAGGGGCTTCAATAATTGACAATTAGGTCATTATATAGAGAGAATACCTGCAGTAGCTTGCATTTTTTTTTATGAAGGACCTTGCAGTTGTTCAAGGCTTAGTTAGAATTTTTAAAAAAGAGAAGCTATTTTAATTGTTAGATAACGTTAGTTTTTTAGAATTTTTTCAGAACTAGGTGTCTTGCTCTTAAACTTTTTCTTAAACCAACTGAGAAAAGATCAGGTATCTATGATACAAATAATGTTTTAATATGATTAGTAACCATTGTTTTCTGTTAGTATGTTGCTCCTAATTTTTAATAGTCAGCTATAACTTCTTACCACCCGAGCACTCTGGAGGTTACCTCAATTTTTTCTAAACGCCAGTTCATCTTGCAGTAACCTATGCATAAGGAAATAGCTTATAACTTATTGTTTTCTTTCACAAATAACACTTCTTAGCTGAGTACTCCAATATTTGGATATTCAGTTTCAAAGTCTTGAACCTGAGAGCAGGTCTCTTCTGGTTACTTGCAATACATGAAAGGATACAATGCTTGTGCAGGAATTTTTCCAGTTAGTGTTAAAATTCTTTAGGGACTTCTAGGGTTTACACATTATAAAAAGGCCTCTATGGACAAAGTAAGAGGAAGAGAACATGGATCTTTTTTTCTCACCTTTGAGTTATTATCTTTTTCCTGGCCTGTATAGCTTCTGTTGGTCATAGTGTCCTTTTCTAGTTACTGTACTAGAGGAATGAGCATCTGTTAGTAGTGCAGGATCCTAGTCTAGAAATAACACTTTTAAGCTGGGGAGGAAATATCTTGCTACCTATTTTTTCATTTCTTGTTAGAAAGGTGGAAGGCAAGCTGTAAAATAACTTTCCCTTATAAGCATAAAACACTGAACCTCAAATTGTTTCAACTAGACTTAAATCAAAAAGGTTATTGTTCATCTAGTTGACTTGCTGCAGGTCTCTCCAGCAACCACTTGGTTAGGTGCGTTCCTTCCTTGAGCACCTAACCCGAGGTTGCATCTAACTGAAATTAGACAGATGCATTTTGTTAATTTGAATTTTCAGAAATATTTTGAAGACGCAGTGTTCCTCCAACACATATATTCACTCCTTCTCCAGGAGATAAGAAAGCTGTTCAGAGTGACAAAATTCTGGTTTAGTTTTTGGAAATACAAAGGCTGCTGAACTTCAAGTCAGCTCTCAGAATGGTTTAAGACTGTTGTATAAGTTTGTATATGCGATGCACTGTCTACCTTTTCTTTTAGAGCAATTTTCCCAGGCATCAGACTGGGGAACAAATTGAGCAGACTTTGGAGAAATGTATTTTTTTTTCTTTCAAGGTCCAACTGTGCAATACTAAACACACTGGTGATAGCAATTAAGTTAGTCATTGTCCTAAAATTTGACTTGGTACTTCACATTCCACCCACAGCTGACTGAAAAAGATAAACACGTCAGGTAACTTGTAAAGGACCTGATTAATAACAAAGTCTTCATCTTGTACAGGTTTTCTTCAATCTCAATGAGAGTGAGGGAAAATGAAAAGTAAGTTTCCTGCTTACTGGCTCTAGGTAGTGAACTTGGTAGTGTCCTGCCTCTTAAATAAGTTTAAATATGAATGTGTGTTGGAGGAGCCTGAGCCTCTAGAGTTAAGCAAAACACGGGATCTGAAACCACTATCCTGTCAAATTTGTCTGAAATTTTGAGAAAAATATGACTCTTCTGCCTTGGTGTTTGGTGCTGGCTAGTTCCGCCCTACTGACGCTGAAATAGCTCTTTCCAGGTGTGCAGAGGGGATTCCTACTTTGGGCCTCTGGGCAGAGCCTTAAGTCCCTGAAGTTAAAGGTAGATGGGTAGGTAACATGGGACTGTAAGTTTCAGTCTTATATGAAATTCAGATGCCAAAGCCTCACTTCAGCCATTGTTTCCAAGTCTTTCACATCAGTATTTTTCCACTAACAGATGGGAAAATGGTTGATGCTTCCTCTGTTTAAACAGGCGTCTTATGTTCAAAGGTATATTTTTTGTTGATATTTATATTCAGTTTAAAACTGTCTTGGGAATTGAATGCAGAGGTTAGAGTAAGGTTATTTCTTACTAAGGTTTAAATTGGTCACTGATTCATCTGAACACATAAAGTGGTGTATTGCCTGTGGATTACTGACCTGTTGAACTGCAAGCATGAGAGCTCGGTTTTTCAAAGCACCTTAAGTCCTTCAAGGGAATCTGCCTGCAGTGTTACTGATCAGATTGCAGGCACAACTGGCCACCTTCTGCTCCGGGGTCTTGCTAATTGCTGCCTCTCAATGATGGTTAGAAACCTTTGTTTGTTTGTTTGTCTGTCTGTCAACACACCTCCTGAAACAAGATTCGTTTGGCTAAATGTTTTCAGATGAGGGCGGACAGACAGTGGGGAAACAGATGGTTTGTAAAAAGAAGCTGTCACCATTTGGGATTAGGCAGTAGACCTAAAGTAATCCTTTGCTAGACAATCTCCCTGGGCCTGAGATTTCCTAACAGTTAATGTCCAATTTACCTTCCTCTGCAGCTCTCCCGTAGGCGAAACAGGCTGGATTTGGGTTAACAATCTTTTATTTATAAATAATGTGTGCCTAAAATGCTCTGAATTGCTGCATATCTTTGTCTTGAGTTGTGAGGGGGTACCTCTCCCTCAGTCCTTGTTTTTATGCCTTCCTCCCATTCTGCATTTGATTACTTCTAATGTCCAACTGTGGGCTTGTCTAAAGAGCTGCCTGAGCTTGCTGCCATGTGTAAGTCTACCATGACATGAGTACTTTGTATGGACTGAAAGGCAAAAGGAAGCTTTCGCATTCTGCACCACTTCATGCTCATGCAGGTTAAATCAGGGAGTCAGGCTTTTCTCAGAACTAACACTTCATTCCAGTTAATACCCACCACATTATATTCTTATACTTCATACTTATATGCATCGGAACTGATAAGGGCAATACTTGGAGTTTTAAATCCTGCACAAGTGATGTTCTGTCTTTCCACAACATCAGTTGGTAGTATTTGAACCAAAAGCCACTATTCATCTATATAGGATGCTGCTTTTAGTAGTGTTTGTGAGAGATGCTATTTTCTATCACTGTGCATCTAACAATTGCTTTATCAACTCGCTGAAAACAACAGTTGGGTATAAAACTCCACCATTGTTGACTCAAGGACATGGAACCAAACAATTGCAGTGCTTTGTGGTAACAGCAGCTTTAACCAAGCGTTGGAGGTTTAACTGCCTTTCCTACACATCTTATTTTTTAGACCTATCGTCTTAAACCTGATCATTTGCGTTGTTATATCTGAGTCCTGCCTTGTTTCATATGTTTATAAAGGCAGTTTATTTTTTCCTAGTAATTGCTCCGATGACTTCTGTCACCTCCCAAACTGCACTCAAGGCATTAAAGATTACATTTCCATATCGAGTTGTTGCTGTATTATATAATAGCTTTACATTTTTATTAAATGTGTTGCTTCTGACACATAAAGAATCCAGATAGTTTTAGTGGCATTAAAATATTTTTATTCCAACCCAAATTCCAGTTCTACGGCCTGCATATACCTACTTGCAAATCAGTCCTGTTTGATTCTGTCCCTGTGCTGCATTTTTGAAATTGGGCTCAAAGGCCTTGCATTTGGGCTTCTATACAGAACTTCTAAAATACCTAAATACCTAGTAGGTCTGTTACTTTGCATATAAACCCCTGCCCTTCCACCATTCTTCAAAATTATCTATTTGTGAGGTCATGACACGTGATAAAATGCCATTCCTTTTTATGGTTTTAAGCTTCATTTGAAGAACTTACGCACCTGGAGGGCCTCTGTACACCTCTTTTCCCCCCAACAATGGCTGTGGTTTCACATCAGCTTCATTAACCTCTATTCAGGAACACAACATACTCTCATTTAAATTAGAGCCAGGTTTTGTTGCATTAGCCCAATATTGCCCTAAAAAGCTTACCTCCTAAATCTAAACGAGCACTGCTTGTAAACTGGTTTTCCCTAAGCATATTTCCCTTTTGCCAGTGTTAATTTTCTTTTCTGTATCGACAAGTTATTCTTGATTAGTTGAACTACCTAATTCTGACTCTTCCACTTAAGAAAATGTTGCAACTTTTTCCTGATTTTTGTGAAAGTAATCTCATTTCTGAGGTTTCTTTTTTGCTAATAGAGGTGATGGTGACGATCATGTTCTCTTCTGCCTTTAACTTCAGTTGTCCAAAGTTCAGTTGCATTATTCCATCTGTTGTGGTTCTGCAGCAGCCTCATCTGGCGGTGCCAGACCAGGTTTTGGCAGTGTTTCTCTCAAATACAAATTTTCATGCACCTTTCATACTTTTAAAGCAGACTGCTTTGTTTCAAAAGTTTCTCTGTAATTCCTTGGCTGCTGTTTAATCATGCTGATGGTCATCATCTTTACCATGATGGTTTTTTGGGAAAACACCCTTGGCTGGTTTTGGGTGTCCCATTCGTGCTCACTGCATTACACCCACGTTCCTGTCTTCCTAGCTGTTATCTGGCCACCTTGCAAAGGACAGACTGGGTGAGATCCACACCATGTCTTTCTGAAACCATGACCAGGGGTAGAAACAGTAGCACAGTGGAGAGGAGTGCAGTACTGCAATGGCTCCCTGAAAATTGCCTGCTAATAAGAATGTTGCCTTCAAACTGTAGCTGCATATTGCAAGGCCAAGACACTGTCATCTTGCAATGCATTGCATTTAGGGACAGGTGGGCTACTCAGTGAGATGCCTATGAGAGACGGTGAACAGGCCCATATTAACACGTTGTGTCATTGCACACTCTCTGGGTGACAATAATCGACGTGATATAGGCTGTCATATAGACATATAGACATTATATCTGCATTCTCATCAGCAACATTTTCTCTGAAGTGTGAATCTGGTGCTGCTGTTTAAACAGAAATTTACATGCAGTAGGCCAACCCACGCAGCACCCATGGCTGTCAGTCAAAGACAAGAGAGCTGACTACCAACACCAAGTTGTGGCTGGGAGTAGGATCTCCGGATCCCTCTCAGTGCTCCTACACATACACCCCATATCCCATGTATAAATGGAGATGATGCCTCTAATTCACCAGCTCTTTACACCCAAATAGTTCCTCACACTTCAGCAAAAAGCAGGTGGAGGGCATATGGTGTTTGGCTTTTCACAGTGCAAGTGAAATGGTGCAAGGTTATGGGAAGGCTTCATAGTTTAAGAGCCTTACAGTAGCACCCACACTAGGGGACTTCCTAGTGACGCAGGACCTTGGGACCTCTTTGTCCCCTAACAAAACATGCTTGAATTGCAGATCCTTGTTTTATTCCATCCAAAAGGAATCTAGTTCCAAAACCAGGGCAAAGCAACGGTGTCAGTGAGGGATTTGCAGCAGAGTTTAAATTTTCTATTTTCTTCATTGCAACAGACATAGGCCAGAGTTAAACTTCATTGTCAGTGACACATAGTTAGAACAGTGATTATGTGAAAAGATAAGCATAAACAGACACTTCAACATGATGCTGATCTTTGCAACCTAAAATATTTGGCAAAGTTTAAAAAAACCCCAACTGTCCTCTATCCTATGAGAAGCTGTCTTCTGAAAACAGACATTCTTACCTATTTATCCTTGAATTACTCTGTGGTGGCATAAAACACCTTCTCTCTTGGGGAACAGTGTTAGTGATACCTTCTGAAAGCATTTTAAATCTCCAAGCAATTATAAACAAATATTGTAAACCCTTGGATTTTCTTAAGTAAGATGCTGAAACCCTTGGTGTAAGCAGTGTGCTGGACAAAATAAATCAGACACAGGCGTTAGGCTGATATATGCGATAGCCAAAGGCTTGCAGAATAACTTAGGTTAGAAAAGATCTTTGGATGTCATCTGACACCTCACTCCCCACCCCTCCACCCCCCACCCCCACCCCCACCCCCAAAAGAATCCTTCAAAATTCCACTAGGTTTTTCAGTGACTTTAACAGCCTCCAAGGATGTAGAGTCCACAGCCACTGGATGGCTCTTCTCTGTGACCATCCCCATTGCAAAGAACTTCTTCCATTTAACAAATGAGGATTTCCCTTACTGATAACAGTTCTTGTCAGCTCATGTCTCCAGACTGCGAAGGACCCTTCGAATTGCAGCCACATGGTAATCTAGGTGTAGTCCTCATTCAAAAAGAAAAAAAATGAGGCAAAACTAATGGGGTGCATGAAAAGGAGTGTGGCCAGCAGGGCGAGGGAGGTTCTCCTCCCCTCTGCTCTGCCCCAGTGAGGCCACATCTGGGGGGCTGCGTCCGGGTCTGGGCCCCCCAGTGCAAGAAGGGCAGGGAACTGCTGGAGGGAGTCCAGGGGAGAGCTACGGAGATGGCCAGGAGCATCTCCCTTGTGAGGAAAGGCTGAGAGACCTGGGCTTGTTCAGCCTGGAGAAGAGAAGGCTGAGGGGGGATCTCATCAATGCCTATAAATATCTAAAGGGTGGGTGTCAGGAGGATGGGCCAGGCTCTTTTCAGTGGTGCCCAACGCCAGGCCGAGGGGCCACGGGCACAAGCTGGAACACGGGAAGCTCCCCCTGAACATGAGGACAAACCCCTTCCCTGTGCAAGTGCCAGAGCAGGGGCACAGGCTGCCCAGAGAGGCTGTGGGGTCCCTTCCCTGGAGACATTCACCCCCTGCCTGGACGCGGCCCTGTGCCCCTGCTCCGGGGGTGCCTGCTCCAGCAGGGGTGGGACGGGATGAGCTCCAGAGGGCCCGTCCAACCCCCGCCAGTCTGGGATCTTGTGAAAAAGAAAAAAAAAAAAAGACAGTTGACATCTTTGCTACTGACAAGCTTTCCCACAGTTGGGAGGTGCTGCTGGAGTAGTGCACAGGGATTCTTCTAGTGCACGCCTATGAACAAAACTTTCAGTCCGTGCCTTTTATCACAGATCGCTGTCTGTATCTTCAAAAAAGACCTGGTTTCCACCGCCCCACTTCTTGTTCCTGAAGATGGAGCATCACTCTACCATGACCTTCTTAAGGATGTCACCATCTGGATTTATATCACAAAACAACAAGGTCTCTCAGTGCTTCAATACAGGTTCTTTTTTTTGCAGCCACCTTGCAATGCATTTAAGAGACTATGAATCACTGTCAGGAAGCTAGGGGTGATCCAGCACAGATGGAGCAGCAACCCCATGGACCAGCTGAGCAGGGATGGGCTGGTGTCTGAGCCTGAGCTTATATGGGGCTCCTCAACCCAAGGGCAGAGGCCATGATGGGGGCCTTAGGGGAGACTCGTTCAGGAATTCAAACCTAGAGGTGCTGTCAGGGTCCTGTCAAGCTTTAGACATGCATATGCTATGGTTAAGCAAGCAATGGAAATGTTGTTATTGCACAAATCCTTTGGGGTGCTTGCAGAAAATTGGCTCAACTTTCCCACTTCTGTTGGAGGTGAAGCTGTTGATTTGGAAAGAAAAAAAATCTGTCCTTGTTAGTAAAATGACAAACGTCAATGATTTCAGAGGCACTGCAGCCCTTCTCCTTACCTTTGTTCAATTCTGGGGTGCCCCAGGTACCCATAAGGACTCTTTCTTCACTGTTACAGCTACAGTGTGACCATATGGGTGACACATGGGATGCATTATCTTGCTGCTTACCCTCGAGAACTGTGGGGAGAGTGTCCTTATGGTGGGAAAGGTTTTATTTTGTCCAGTCGCAAACAGATCATCAGCTTGCCCAAATTATCAAAAATAACTTTGGGATGCCTAATTGGCAGTGTCTTGTTTTCTGATGAAGACGTAGATCCTCATGGTCATAACCCCATCTGAGCATCAACTCTCTTCTAAGAAGTGAAGAGCGAACTGATTTCCCACGAGACAGGGATTTGCTGACGGAGGCAAAAGCTCCTGTCACGCCATGTGATGCTTTGTAAATGTCAGAGATGTTAATGCCTCGAAAAAGAAATCTTTTCTCATGAGCAAGGGTCTGCTTTCACACCATCTGCAGATCTTTCTCTCCCTTCCTCCTTATGTAGAAACCACAGAGGAGAGATGCCAGAAAGAACGTACACCAGATTCACAGTCGCTGCAATGTAAACACTTGTCAAACAGCATGGAGAAATGAAATACGGTCAAGGGCTCTGTGCTCTGACTATTTACTCTGAGGCCACATGCCAAGCAGTTCAATAACACTGAGGAACCCAGACCATCAGCTCTATAAACCCAGCATGACCTATTGAAAGAAAACTTGCTGGGCTTGTTCTTCCAAAGGTAGAAAACAGCTGAATTCCTGAATTCATCTAAAGGAGCATGTTTTCACTAATTTTAACTATTTTTTCCATGGGACAAGTTGATTTTTCTGGTTTGAAATGAATCTAGGAGCAGCACTTGAAATCATTGAGTTTTTAAAGGAAAATTAACTTGGTTATTAAATCAGGCTGGTGATGAAAAACACTGAAATTTGTGAATGAAGTGAAACCTTCATACAAACAGTCAAAACTTGACTTTTTGTCAGAGTTCCAGCTGTATTCCACCAAATAACAGGCTTTCAAGGGAACTGCAATGTCTCTAATAGAAAAGGACGAGCTTAAGAGTAGTTAACTCCTGGGTGTGAAAACCATGAGGTTTTCTCTCTTTGCCCTAAAATACTTTAATCTTGTGTCAAATCCATGTGTGTTATTAATTAATTCTGTCCCCTCCTCTTGTCTGGATTGCAAATAATTCTAGAAATGTGATTGTGTTTATGTTCTTGTAAGTCTTATGACATCTGGGGTGCAAGCCCTGGCTCCCAGGCTGATGTGGCTTCAGTTTTAATGTAGGTTGTTCCAAAATTCTGTAGTCTACAATTAGTAGTCTACAATTAAATTCTTGAGAAATAAGAAAAGATAAAATGACGGCCTTAGGGTCAGAGGACCTTAATATCTTGCCACTAAAATAGAGACACTTTTTAAAATATTGCTTGTTTTTCATAAGAAAGGCTGGCAATAGCTCATCCTTCCTTTTGTCCTGGATCTTCCTTCACGTGTATTTTGAGGTATCTTTCCCCAAATGAGAAGATCTGGTTGATTTTTTCCTTGCACCCTCTGGTGGCTGTAAATACAACTATATTCAGTGGCTATTGGCAGCTTGACAAGATGGTCCTCTGACATAGCTGATATTATCCGATCGCTGCCTTCCTACCTATAGCCTTACACATTCCAAGGAGCTTTTGAACTAGAGCTAGGGTCGAGGAGAGATAAATGCAATACTACAGCCACAGCCTTAAATTACCTATGGCCCCATTTCCTTTAGAAACTGTTTTGGGAAGCCTGTGAATCACAAACAAGGTCCTAAAATATAAGCAAGATGTATCTTCGCCTATCCAGCTACAGATCGAATTTATGAAAAGGACTGGGAAGTGAAGCTGCTTCAGAGTTTGGTTGTCCAGCCATTGCTAAGCAGAATATTTTTTTTCTGAGTCCAGTGGGATATTATTTTTGTTTGCTTTTAGAAAGGAATGTAATTGATTTGCAGTTCTAAACAAACACTGTGCATACATGCCAAGTGTAATTCGCTGGATGTGAATCTTAGCTGTCAGTTGCTCTGCCAATACCCTAACAATGAATAAATATATACACCTTTTATATAACATTTTGGTGAAATATTTTTACTTTAGGGAAATGGCAGCCTGTAGTACCCTGCACATCATGCAGCACTTAACAAACCTTCTGTATGGTCAGCTGCAAACACTGATAGAAAATACTGAACTAGAGCTGGATAAAGCCCACGGGGTTTAAAAGTCAGCGTCGCCTTTGCAACACAGAGTTCAGCAGGGCTTAACTTAATCTGTTGTTCGTAAGGATTTTGTAACCCAGCCTGGACTCCTCTGCAGCCAAGCAGTCTGGGTGCCTTAGCTATTTTTCTCTGGAGTCGGCAATTGCTGCCAGCGTTGCCGATTGCTCTGAGGGACTCTGCACGCAGGCTTCTAGCCGTGCGGGCACCAGACCGCCATGACTTTGGCCTTGAGTTCTCCTCACCAGTTATCAATCCTTCTCAGGCGACACCAAGACTGATGACAAATGGGAAGCGTGTGCTGGGTTTGTGGTAGATTCCTTGTTATCCTTATTATTGTGACCTAGAGCAGCTTTGGATTCCTTCACCGGGCTGTTTGACTTCCCTTGCAAAGAAAGGTTTCACACTTGCCATTATTGTTCCCACTTTTGGTATATTCCTAGTTTCCTAGTAGAACTTCTACCGGGCAAAGCAGACATCAGTCCTCCTTTCACTATGACTGGAGAAATGCTTGATTTGCTCCTGTATGAACATCTCAGAAATAGAAGGGTTTATTGGCCTCATTAAGTGAACAGACAAACTTGAAACTTAAAAACATATGGACTTTCTGTGTTATTGCAATAAAAATGCAAGGAGCTGTGAAATTCTTTTCACATACGTGGGGGGATTGCTACTGTTCAGTTTTCAGCTTTATTTTGCCAGAATAAAATATTCAGAATTTTCTTCCCCTAAGAAAAGACGGACAATGCCAGAAGGAGAAATTTGGCCATTTTTCTCCTTTCAGAGAAGCAGTTATGTAAAATAGGTGAAAGATGTATGAAGTAGTATATTTCTGGTTCTTTAGATAGTGAAACATAGTCATTAACATTTAGTTTTGTCCCCATAGATTTGTGGAACAGAAAAGTTAAATGGCATGAGATGAAATGTCCCTACTATGTGTTTAAAAAAAAAAATCCATACCTGCAAAATTACTGAGAAAATTACTGAAGCCTGCAGTTCTTCTTCAGTCCAAAATTAGAAATTACAATACAATACAATCTTATATTTAATCTAGTCCGATACTTGTACACAGAATACCCAAATTTGGATTTCCTCCTGTTGGGCAAACTTAAAACAATTAGGCTGGAATTTTTTTGCGATCACTGTCTGCCCCGTGTCAGATTTCTCTTGTGCAAAGCTTCAACACTTTTCTGCAGCAAAACCACACCTTGTGCTGGTGCTCTCAACATAAGCTCCCTCTTTGCAAGCTGGAAACAATGCAGCTGCTGCCTTCACAGAGGTATATAAGAACCAGGGCTTCTAAGGAGGACAAGGAGCTGTTAGGATCACTAGATATTACCTGGAAGAACACTACCCCTGTTGCTTTCACACACTTGCTGTGTGGTGGACAAGACATTTCCAATCAGCTGTTCTTTGTTCATCATTTCTTGGATGCCCAGGATCAAGGGTACAAGAACACTGGCTGCTGCTCCTAAGGTAGATTAGCTGCTACTTGGACCCGTGCTTTGAACGCAGTGCCACAGTTGAATCCCAGCTGGCAGCTCAGCGCCATGCAGCCACTCACTCACTCCCCCTCAGTGGGATGGGGGAGAGAATCAGAAGAGTAAAAGTGAGAAAACTCCTGGGTTGAGATAAAGACAGTTTAACAGGTAAAGCAAAAGCCGTGCACACAAGCAAAACAAAGCAAGGGATTCATTCACTGCTTCCCATGTGCAGGCAGGAGCTCAGCCATCCCCAGGACAGCCGGGCTCCATCACATGTAATGGTGACTTGGGAAGACAAACGCCATCGCTCCCAATGTCCCCCCCTTCCTCCTCCTCCCCCCAGCTCTATGTGCTGAGCATGACCCATGTGGTGTGGGACATCCCTGGGGTCAGTTGGGGTCAGCTGTGCCAGCCGTGTCCCCCCCAACCCCTTGTGAACCCCCAACCTTGTCACTGGTGGGGTGGGGTGAGGGGCAGGAAAGTCCTTGACCCTGTGTAAGCCCTGCTCAGCAGGAACTAAAACAGCCCTGTATTATTAACTCTGTTTTCATCAAAATCAGCACATAGAGAAATTATTGCAGAAACGTTAAATACTAAAGAAAATCAGGCTTCTGCATTCAGGCTAGGTGTAGAAAACTATGTGGTTTTACATATGAGTGTTTTATTTTTGTTTAAGTCCATAACTGTGAACTCCATAGAAGTGCTTCTGGAGATATGGACACAGTGGACACAGTTGCATCAACTAGATGGGCTCACAGCCATGTGAAGGTGAAAAACATCAGGTAGCTAAATTTGGTGGACAGTATGACACAGAGATTCCTCCCTGACCAGGCCAGTGAAACAAGAGGTTCCTCTACGTACCTCATGACAACATCTGTACACCCCCAAAATTCCCCATTCTTTTTCCTTGCATCCCATAATAAGTCCTATACCCCTGTCAGCAATGACACCTGTTAGCTTGTGCAACATTCTGGAGAAGGAGTTTCTTTGGTTGACTCGCTCTAGTGGGTTTCACAAGAAGGACAATGGTCAAATACCTCTCCTTTGCTGGTCATGGGAGTCACCGACTCAGTGAGGTTTGTTCTTCCCCGTCTTGGTGGGTGCCTCCACCTAGCATCCTCCCCCTGATCCTCACGGGGCCTTTGCTTAGTTTGACTTGCCTCTACTCAGTACACAAAACAGTCCACAAATAAATAGCTATTCCTAGATGCATTTGTTCTGTGTGAAAGTTGTAAATGTTAAAAACAATTTCCTAATGCGCAGGCAGAGGAAGGTGGAATAAAGGTTTCCTGGACAAATCTTAACGTTGCTTATTATAGATATTTTTTTCTGTAATGCCCATTGTACGTGAAAATTTCCTCCTGATGCTCAAACACATTAGCATGTCATACAGGGCCTCTTATTATGTTTTTTACCTGTTTCGTAAATACAACAATCTTTCCTTATTTCAAAAGCTTTAGTTAGTTCTCAGGGAGGGGAGGGGCGGTATTTCTTGAAGTGGGAAGGAGACTGAAAGCCTATTGAATGAAAGGTATTCAAAGGCATTATTTTTGAAAAGTGAATAATCTGATATATGCCTGAATCCTAAAAACAGAATTAAAGTGCAGTTCAACACTAGCATTTCATTAAGATTCAGCATTGTAGTTTAATTCTAAGAAAGAAAAAAAAGTCATTCTTGTTGCATATATGACTATATCACTGAACTGACAGGCGTATTCTAAGAAGTGGAAGCAATGGGCAAAAGACACAGAAAAAATCTGTAAGATTTAAGTATGAAGAAATGATGCTGACAGCCTCGACTGACTTTTGGCAGATACTCCACATGTCAATGCTGTCAGAAAAGGCACTGAGCCCTCTTTACACATCCTGTTGCACAGAAACAATTTTTCCCACAATCTGTTTGTCAAAAGAAGAAAAATATTAATAAAAAAAATAAAACGCCAACAACAACCTGATAACCTTTTTTCCCAGCGGCTGAAAAGCATGCAAGTCTTTCAACAAGCCACAGAATCAATAGGATCGTAAATAGCTGGTCAAAACAATGTTTTCTGTTAGACCAGCTAGAAAACCTTTGAGCCTTTCCTATTTTTAGACTTGTTTCTTCTGGTTTTATTCAAATTGTTGTAGTTATTTTCCCTTGTCCTCCTGTAAAAGTGTCCATATTCTCAAGCCAAAGAGGCAATAAGTTGCTCAGCTCTCAGCAGTCATAATCTTTTTAATAATATGTAATATTTACTGCACAAAGTGTTAGGGGGACTCCTGGGCACATAATGGCGTAGTTCTGTATTTAAGAGTTGTGAGCACAAAAATGATTTAATCTTCGTCTGTTGGGTCCTTTTCACAAATACTTATTTGTGAGACTTCCTGATAGGGAGAAACGTGCCTAAACTTTCAGATTTTTAATATTTTTTTTCACTGTTTATACAGTTGAGCGAGTGGAACTGGAGCAGTCAACTGCGGGCACGCTAGAATTTTTTTTTCCAGTAATGATAAATAGGGGACTTAACCTTTCAGCATAAATGTGCTTCAGCCTGGACAGCCTCCCGTGGAACAGGGTTTCTGGGGATTTTTGTTGCAGGTTGATTGAGGAAATATCAGGTTAGACAGTAGTTTTAATGTCTTCAGAAATTATTACTTGGCTGGTTTGTTGTCAGAGCAGAGACTATAGGATAATTCAGGTTGGGAGGGACCTCGGGGTGCCACTGATCCAACCTCCTGATCAAGGCAAGTCAACACTGAATTCACACCAAGCTGTTCAGGGCTTTTTCCAGTGTGTCCTTGAAAGTCTCCAAGGATGGAGACTGCACAGCACTTCTGAGAAACAACTTCTTTTGCATTAATTTTTGCTTCCAAGTACCATACAATGGACATTACTAACCTTTCTTAGAATATTAAAAAATGTCCTAGGGTCACGCAGGTACATGATGTTTCAATGTTATCAACTTTTAAACCACTGAGTCAATGATAATGAGAAATATAAATGGTTGATATTTTCCTTCTTAAAGGTTTATTGATCAAATACTTAAATGGGATTAACTTCTCTGGATTCCTAAAAAAGATTATTTGTTGCTTTTACTCAGCACAGCTTTAACTCATTTATTTCTCTTCTGCTAACATTTGTATGTGAAACTTCTCAGATCAAAAGTAAATGTTTTCTCAAGAAAAAGTGATGGGTGATGCCTGAACTGGCAAATAAATATTCAGTACTAAAAGTGGTGGAAGAAGAATACATTATTGTATTTGGAAAAATGAGATGGACTTGTTCATTAATTTAATTTAATCTCCAGTGAGACTTATAAATAGAAAGCTCTTCAAACAAATGAGCTTGTATAGGAAGCTTTAGCTATATTGCAAAATGTCAGTATGAGTTCCTTGATTAGATGGCAAAAGATTCATTAAGGACAGTCACAGTGTAATTTAAAAAAGGCTATTTACTGCCCTACGTGAATTCTTTTTGCATGAGCTGAGGATGTTATTTAATACCCCCAAAAGCCTTTTTTCTTTTTTTATTGTGTCTTTTGCATATGTTTACAGCATATTGCACAGCAGTTAGGCTTTTTTATCTCTACCATTTTTTTAGGCATTGAGTTGCTCATGTCTGTATTGCAAGGTCACTTTCTCTAACCTACTTTTCAGGAGGGCAGGAAACACAATGGTTTGATTTAAAGCTGAACACACACACACACACACCCCCCCAGGTTATTCAGCCCTGTCAGTCATTCTTATGATGAAACCATGACGTGTAACCATGCCCATAAATATAGCAAACTTACTCCTGGTCTGTCAAAAATAATTAAGGTGTGTGTCCCAATCCTTTTTTTTTTAAATTATTTGGAGCCTTACTCATTCAGCTGGCACAAAAGCTTTTAATTTCTGGGCCAATTCATTCAGAACAAGTTTATTTTATCTGCTCTTGTACCAACTTTGCCCTTAACTTTGTTTCTTCATTCCTGATATTTAGTTAGTCACTGCATATTTCACAGGCAGCGATATATGTCATGTACTTAAAATTAATGGTAGGACTTTCTGGCTCTCGCTTAGTATGTAAATTTTAGAGACTCAGATCTAATCCAGAGAGTGCTTTTAAAGTCAGGTGGAATGAATTGCTCTCTGGAAGTATCCTCATATTCTCTCGGCCTTACTGGTGACAGAAGAAGCTTATGTTGCTCAGATAACTTCAACTTGGATGTAAACACATAAAGGCAAGTGAAAGGACCCTCGTCCTTAAGACATGAAACTCCCTTGGCTGCCTTGTCTCAGATAATGGATTCTCCCCTGAATGTAGAGAACACCAAACGGTGTTCAGTACCTCAGACCAGGTCTCATCATGGTCCTGTAACAGCTACACTTCTCTGAGGGTATTTCTACCCATTCATGTTTCTACAGCAGTGTGACTTGCTAGAAATATGCACCAGTTCTTCATCCCTTAGACAGCACTTGTGGAAGCAGCTTTCAAGAGTTTCTGTGCCTTGCCATGCCACCTCCAATGCAGAAAGACATTCAGATGCTCAATGACGAGCAGATAACTCACTGAAAACTCTCCTACAGTCTAAACAATACCTTCCACTGGGGCTACTGCAGCTTCAAAGTTAAAATATTTTCACAGTCCCCTTTCCTTTCTACTTGTAGGGGCTTCTGAGTATCTAAAACTTTGTTTATAAAATGCAAAAGTCTGCACTGAACCTCAGCGTACACACAGCCATTGGCTCCAACGCAGCTTGGGAACCCACAAAAAGCAAAGGTCTGGGTACGCTTAAGCTTTTCCTCATGCATTATTTGAAGGAACATTAAACAATGGCCTTGAAGACCTTGATAATTACTTTGTCACATGCGTATTTTTTTCTTGTCCCACTGGTTAGTCTCTTGAGCAGGTCATGAGGATTCCCAGGCAATAAGCATGTTCAAAGACAGGTCATCCAACACCACTAAACTGTGAGAACCATTTCACAATAGGTGACTTTCACTGCCTCCTTCCACACCCAAAACTTTTGTGACCTGACTGCCCAAACGCAATGTGGACCCACCACTGCAACCTCATCTCCTGAACGCGCGACCTCCAGTTGCCGTGAGCAAAGCAGTTGCAACAGCAAAGGTTGCCACAAAGTCGTTGTTCTTTCTGCTTCTTCAAAAACCCAAAACTAACCCCCAAAACAAAAAACACTCCATCCCCCACCTCCGCAAAAAAAAAAAAAAGAGAAAAGGCAAATGTTCAGGGCTGTGGAGGTTGGCTCGATTAGACTGTCCTCCCAAAGTAGTAGTAAGGCTTTGTAAAAGAGGTTATGAGAGAAAAATTTTAGTTAGAAGTTCAACCTTTCAGTCTAGTCAGCAGCATGTTTAATACAAAGCCTTCTTATTCACCCCTGACACCTCTAGGAGATAAAGACATTCAGCTCTCTATGAAGAATTTTGAAACAGGACTGTAAGGGAAGCGGACTGATTATGGAGGTAATCCCACATTGTTCATGAAGGAAGAGAAAATAAAAGCACAGGGTAACTGCAGGAAAGAACAACAGGCTCTGGCTCCAGATCACATTAGGTTCTGTGTCAACAGCCACCGTGCAGGGTGGGAACAGCACATATGTAGGCATTCAGAATCAGAGGACATTTTTCATGCATGTTTCTTAACAGCATTAGGATAGGCCTGTTATTAGGAAATAACATTTTTATTTAGAAGATGGTTATTCTTTCTTCCAGCATTACTCAAAGGCGATGTAAACTAGTAGTTATCCTGTTGATTATCCTTCCTTTACCAGAAAGTGTGAAAAATTAAAAAAAAAACCAACAGCGTAAGCACGCAGAAATAAGGTATATTCAAAATAAGGGGTGTGGGTGATGCTTTTGTGTTGACCAGCAACAGTATTAAAACAAAATTAAGTTGCTCACCAGGCTAAACTTTCAAATGACAGGAATCGGCAGATCTGCTCAAGTAAATAATGGGTTGTATAAAAGCCAGAGCTTCGGCTGCGCTAACTCATTCATTTGATAGCTTCACTGCTCAGAAGACACTGAATAAACTCAGGTCCATGTTCAAGTATATTGAATTCTCAGTGCAACTGAGCACAGCAGTGAATAGGAATTGCTGTTAAGCAAAATAGGCCAATTCTTCTTCTAATACAAAATGAATGTGTCAGCATGAAAACAATGCATCACGTTTGAGAGGAGACTTGACTTTTATTTTCCTGTCTTGTGGATTACTAGTGTTTGGGGATCATTATCCCATTTATAACAGGGCATAAACCAGGGATGTGATGCCCCTAAAGAATTGTCCTCAGGGTGTGAGCACTGGACAGCTCACATATCAGAGACGCGAAAAGCAGCGAACAATATTAGGAAATGTGAAAAATATTGGGAAAAATAATACCTGCTCAGGTTAACGGTGTGTGAGCCAGTGGAAGGCTGACTGTGTCCAGATTAAAAACACAGCGAGAGAAGTGGAGTAAAATTTGGAATCATAATCACACTTCAGTCTTGCATTGTAAGGTTGTAACAAGGTCAGTATCAGTCTTTTCACCCAAGTAAAAAGCGATAGGACAAGAGGAAATGGCCTCAAGCTGCATCAGGGGAGCTGTAGACTGGATAGGAGGAAAAATTTCTTCACCATGTCAAGCCCTGGCACAGGCTGCCCAGGGAAGTGGTTGAGTCACCATCCCTGGAGGTATTTAAAAGATGTGCGTATGTGGTGCTTAGGGACCTGGTTTAGTGGTGGGCTTGGCAGTGCTGGGTTAATGGTTGGACTCAGTGACCTTAAAGGTCCTTTCCAACCTAAAAGATTTTATGATTCTATGATTTTACAAATTAACTGTACTCTTATTCAAGGCAACAGGTTCATCTTCTCTTCCAGCTTAGTGAAATGAGCAATAACTTCATAATCCCTTTATGCTTTTCAGCTTAACATTGACTCTCTGAATCCAACTTGCAATTTCTCTAAAATAAAGTTCTAGCAATGTTCTGCATTGAATAACAACCTCTGGAGTTTTAAAGCTATTTGTGTTTAATACTGGACATATATTCTGCTCCTCAAAATTTTATTAACTCATCACAAAATTATTGGCCCACAAACTAGTATTTTGTTGCTGCCACACCCCAATCCTTTACAGGCAAATAAGAGAAAAAGTGCATGTTAACAATGCAATAAACTGACTTTGGAAAACTGAATCTCTCCAAGATTAAAATAAGGGGAAAATGTGAAGGCTGATCTGAGATACATCCTCAAGAGCAAAGAGGAAGCCTTAGGTGGACCTCATATACCCGGAAGTATACAACTATAAAAGCATAAAATTATACATAGGAGAATATATCATACTCATGGCTAATTCCCCTCTGATCCCAACAATTACTCTAACAGTTATCTTAATGCAGACAGAACTTATTTGCTGTAGGAATTCATCATTGGAGAGCAAGCTCTTCCTCTCTGTCAGCTTCGTCCACTTTCCAGACACAGTGCTGACTGTTATTTTAATCTTCTTGACAAGAACTCATGATAGCACCAGTAGTTTCAGGAGATCTCGGCTTGCTAGAAGCTATGGAGGTGCTACATTGCATGGCCCTGGATTTCCCCTATGCCCTGGAGGGTAGGGCCCTTAAGGGCTCATGTTTTTCATTTCACACTCATTGGCAATGCAGGAAAAAATGTTATTACTAAAGGCCTGAGCCTTTTATGTAATTTCACAGGAGAGAGCTGTCAATGAATTCTAACTGTACCTGATTATAAATAGGTCAAAATACTACTGGGAAACTCATCAAGGAAAAATAGGAGAAAAATTATTTAGCAGTAGCCTAAGGTGTGTGGTATGGAATATAAGTATGCCAAAAATATTCTGTCCTGTTCTTATATTGTTCTGACTTAATGGGAAACTGTCATAGATTTGTTTTTTTATTGATACAGAATGCCAAACTCTCAAAACATCTGCCAGCATCTTTTAAAGTCTTCTGTAATTGCAATGCTATATTGTGTCTGACGTGTTCCTCAGTTGGGAGCAGTCAAAAATTGGATGGAAAATGTTTCTTCCTAGCTGTGGGTTTTGATTTCCATTAATAAGAGTTCTTTTGCATGTGACACACAGAAATGTTAACAATCCAGAATAAAATATCTAATATTACAGTAAGCAAAAAAATAATGCTTTTCCTGTCCTTCAGTGTTGTTTTAGAAATGTGTTTTTTCCAATAGCTTTCACATTTTATTCTGTTCACTGTGGTACATGACACGAAATGTCACATAGACTTAATCAGGTAGATGTGACTGATCTGCTTGTATTAACATCAAAGTTCTGGACCTAGAGTCTGGACTGAGCCAATGTCCATCTGCTAGGATTATATACCATGGGCAAAGGCAACGTGGCATTGAAATATTCCTCTGCAGTTTATTCTTTTCTAAACGTGATTAAATAGGCTATAGAATAGCAAGGATTAGAATATTGGGAGGGAGCACGTGAAGGACTTCTCCATAGACTTTTTTTAAAGACTGAGAGCTGCATTGTAAGTCACTTTGTCAGTAATCAGAAATCCTAAATAAAGCTGATGCATCCTGCCCAACAGAAAAAAAAGGTTATACAAATAAATAAGTATTCTTCAATTCTTTTGGTTTATTGACATTGGTCTTTTCTTCTTCCTACTGTGAACGTGAAGTCTGCCCTCATTTCTTCTTTGGATTAGACAGAAGGAAGAAGAAAAGAAAAACAGTTTAAAAACAGTAATCTGGGCTTCTTTTAAAACTGTTACTATATATTTTTTGTGTGTAATTGTCTCCCAAAATGAATGCAGAATCACCAGTTTCATGGTTAGCAGGAAACCAATCAGTTGTTGGATAATGGGCTTAACTTTCAAGCTGTGATGCTATAGCACTGGTAACTAATTTTTTTCAGTGGAAGACAAGTTGGGTTTCCCCCCAACATATAAGTCAGTGGCTGATGAAATTGAGTTTATAAGTAAATTTGTTTTCACAGAAGCAGCCTGACTCATCTCCTCTTATTGAGATATCTACTACTGTCATCATATAGTTGCTATTGCTGTGGTGGTGGACTCTGGAGGATATTTATAACTGTCGCCTACTTCAGTGGGAAAAAAAATATTTTTCCAAGCACCTACTGGCTCATTATGCCTTTCTGCTACACAAAATCATAGAAATAAAGTGCTGGAAGAGACATCAAGAGCATATATAGTGTGAGCATACCTAAGTCAACTTCAGAGCATGAAGACCTAATCTGGCTACTAAAAAGCCTTTAGTCCTTTATGCCATAAAAGACAATACGAAATGTTTTTATAAATACATTAGCAACAAAAGGAGACCTAAGGAGAATCTCCACCCTTTATTGGATGTGGGGGGAAACATAGTGACAAAGATGAGCAAAAGGCTGAGCAAAGATGCTGCAAAGATGAGCAAAGACTGCCGTCTTTGCTTCAATCTTTAAGAGTAAGACCAGTTGTTCTCCATGTACCCAACCCCCTGAGCTGGAAGGCAGGGACGGGGAGCAGAACGGAGGCCTCTAATCCAAAAAAATATGGTTTGTGACCTGCTACACCACTTAGACACACACAGGTCTGTGGGGCTGGACGGGATCCACCCAGAGGTACTGTGGGAGCTGGTGGAAGTGCTCACCAAGCCACTTTCCATGCTTTACCAGCAGCCCTGGCTAACTGGGGAGGTCCCATTTGACTGGAGGTAGCAAATGTGACGTCCATATACAAGAAGGGTTGGAAGGAGGATCCAGGGATCTGCAGGCCTGTCAGCCTGACCTTGGTGCCAGGAAAGGTAATGGAGCAGATCACCATGAGTGCCATTACTTGGCATGTACAGAACCACCAGGGAATCAGGCCCATCCAGCATGGGTTTGTGAAAGGTAGGTCCTGCTTAACTAACCTGATCTCCTTCTATGAGAAGGTGACCCGCTGAGTGGATGAGGGAAAGGCTGTGGACGGTGTCTACCTGGACTTCAGCAAAGCCTTTGGCACCATTTCCCACAGCATTCTCCTGGAGAAACCACCTGCTCATGGCTTGGATGAGTGTACTCCTCGCTTGGTAAAAAACTGGCTGGATGGCCGAGCCCAAAGAGCTGTTTTGAATTGAGTTAAATCCAGTTGGTGGCTGGTCACAAGTGGTGTTCTCCAGGGCTCAGTACTGGGATCAGTTCTGTTTAATATCTTTATCAACAATCTTGATGAGGGGATCTAGCGCACCCTCAGTATGTTCGCAGATGACACCAAGTTGGGTAGGAACGTTTATGTTCTTGAGGTTAGGAACGCTCTGCAGAGGGATCTGGACAGGCTGGATCAATGGGATGGGGCCAATTGCATGAGGCTCAACAAGGTTAAGTGTCGGGTCCTGCACTTGGGTCACAACAACCCCATGCAACAAGTCTGGAAAAGAGGAGGCTGAGGGGAGACCTTATCACTCTACAACTACCTGAGAGGTGGTTGTAGCGAGGTGGGTGTCTGTCTCTTCACCCAAGTAACAAGTGACAGGACAAGAGGAAATGGCCTCAGGTTGCATCAGGGGAGCTTTAGATTGGATAGGAGGAAAAATTTCTTCACTAAAAGGCTTGTCAAGTATTGGAACAGGCTGCCCAGGGAAGTGGTTGAGTCGCCATCCCTGGAGGCATTTAGATGATGTGTAGGTGTTGTGCTTAGGGACCTGGTTTAGTGGTGGACTTGGCAGTGCTGGGTTAATGGTTGGACTTGATGATCTTAAAGGTCTTTTCCAACCTAAACAATTCTATTATTCTCTGATTATTTTTTTTTTTATTAATTGGAGCCCATGGGCTTATACTATCTTCAGCAAGACATGCCAACAAGTACTTGGGTATCTAAGCATTTGATCAATCAACTACAAATAGACCCTTCCTATGCTTTTAGGACAAAGCGGCCCTGAGAATGCTCCTAGGTCAAACTATAGATTAGCCAGAAGTGTATGGCCAAACAGCTCTTAAGTGACTTGCTTGTGCTTTCAGAGGGAAACTGCTGTCTCTCTGCTTCTTGTAGCAACTTCAATGCACGTAACCTGTCATGCTGATGGACCTACTACCCTGCCTCATCTGGTCAGCATCACCATGAGGTGAGATTCGGTAGAAGCTTGCTAATCTTGGGACATTTCTTGATGGGTCCCAACACTGCTGGGTGCCTGGTGTAACCCGTAGACTGTCTGCCTTTGGGGACAGCACAGGTGCATAAGGCTGGGTGAAGAAAGCACCCCAGGCTTTGAGAAAATCACAACCTGCCTCCCCACGTGAGTGGCCTCGTGAAGTACATGACTTGTCTTCATATTACATGCTGCTGAGTCAGGGTTCAGATAAACTACCCTGGAAAGAAACAGCAATACTCACGTTACACTTACATCCAACAGATGGATAAGAGGTATTGTGAGCATTGTGTTTATTCAGTTATCTGAAGTAAAAAAAGTATCCTGCAGTAAAACAAACTATCTGCTGTTCAGGGATCCAGAACACTCATTTTGCA
Organism: Phalacrocorax carbo; assembly: GCF_963921805.1. Taxonomy (NCBI): domain Eukaryota; kingdom Metazoa; phylum Chordata; class Aves; order Suliformes; family Phalacrocoracidae; genus Phalacrocorax; species Phalacrocorax carbo. The sequence goes on along the minus strand of NC_087516.1, from coordinate 3,950,932 downwards.
AATGAATTTTCTAAACTTACTTTTTTTTTTTCTAGTGGCTCCCAAAGGAAATGTACCCCACGCTGTCTTTGTACACTGTTCCCACACACACACCCCAACAAACAACTAACAAGCCTGTTAATAATTTCCTTTGCAAAGAGTGTAACTGAGCCTTCCTGGGAGAAGTTAACTGCTATTGAAAAGGGCTCGGGGGAATGATTAAAAATGTTTAGTTGAGAGCTGGTTCAAGGGGCCAATGGCTGCCTTGACAGCTGGAATGTGCAGGAAATTTGGTTTACAGAAAGGCATCCGAGCCCATTCTTGACCCTCTGGATTGAGTACTCACTGGTAGCTGCTCCAAGGATAGTTCAAGTATTTAAAGCGTTCCCTTGCCCTTGCTCAACCAACTGGCAAAATTTGGAACACCACACTGGGAAAACATGTTAATGGTGAATAGTACCAGCAGGGATTATAAAAAGAGTCTTCGTAACAAGGAAAGCAGTTTTTGATGAGAAAGCATATGGCAGAGTTTTGGGTCTTGAATCAGCCTAATTGTAGTAGTCTGGTAGGAGAGGATGTGTCCCATACTCTGGGATGGGAAAAGTGAATTTTACAGTGGTAGCAAAAATTAATAGAAACTAACCACAAAGGGAACCCTTGTTCATAACTACCATTTTAAGGAACAGGAGGCATCCTAATTCAGCCTTGTCTATACCACTAGCTCTCATTAATGAGAATAAACTGAGTTGGCTATAGGAATTAAAGTGCATGCAGGCTGTTGTGTGCCCATACAACAATATATTATCCACAAAGAGGACTACAACATGGGGCTGTGGAGGAAGTGGCCAAATACCAGTGTAAACATGTATTTGCCTTCTGTAGAAAGGGGAGTGAAGCTCAAGTACAGACACTTTCCATAGCCAAAGACATAGATAATACTACAGCCTCACTTCAAGAGATCTCAAAAGAAATTCTGGCAAACTATGGGCCAAATTATGACTTCCAGTAAACCAATACAACTTCTCTGGGTCTATAATGAGGAAAGTTAAGTAAAGAGAGGAGGAGGTGGAAAGAAATCTCATAACAAAGCACTGTTTGAGAGGTTTGGCTGCTGGTAACAAGGCTGCAGCCCAGACTGTAGCTCATAAATGCCTTCAGCTATGAAAATACACCCCAGTACCATGTAGCCAACTAGAAGGTCCTTAATGAAAGACCAAAAGCCACAAATTAAACATAACACAGGATGAGAATACAGAGGACAACTTCACAGTTGTGTATTTTCTACATGAGCCACAGTTTATAGCTGGTCCCTTTGCAATGAAAGCCTAGGAACTGGACAAGAGCCAGTGCTCAAGATAGTGTTGGAAATGTAAGATGAAGATCTGGAGTTAATGCTGCTTGGTGCATCACATCATACCTTTCACCTTCTGTTCTCCAAAATCCTACCTGTCTCCTATGCCAATCTCCTAGCAGTATTCAGGTCTGAGATATTTCCTTCTTATTTCTTGACCAACAACCAGGTATTGTGCTACTATCACCAAAACACCCTGTCCCCTTTCTAATACCTGCTGTTTAGGCACTGAAGGTAACTCTGTAGCGCCTACAGATGCAGCTGGCAGCTTTTGACCAAATCCTCAAATGCATGCTCAGCCCTGTTCTTCCAATCTTTCATGCTTCTCCCTATACCTTCTTCTTGTTCCTTGGCCAGTGAAAGCAGCTGAACCACTTGGAACAGAGCTAATGTTAAGGAGAAAACTGCCTTCTTATCACATACATAAATTTTCACATGGCCTAAAATCCCCAAGTCTGATGTTTTCTATTAACTAGGCATTTATGAAGGCAACAGGAAATGCTAAATAAGAGATTTGTGTAGAATTGGAGACATATTCCAATGGCATAGATAATCCACTCCCTGACCTTGTGCTCCACTGTCCCCTACCATTGATCCCTTCCATTCCACTGTGCTCTTACATGCTCAAGTGCAAGCTTTCTCATGTGGCTTCTTTCAACAGCTTTTCCGAGGCCAGTTCTCACAGCTGACGCTCCTGCCTAGCCAAAATCCCTCAAGCGACAGAACCACTCTCTGCAAGCAACTGAAAGGGAAGATCCCTTGCTATGCCAGCTACTAGGAAGAAAATTAACTCTAACCCAGCTGAAACAAGGATGCTTGGAAAATTATTTGCTTGAAAACAGGGTGGCTTGCTTCTCTTTTGAGGATTCTTGTGCTCATTCAATAAAGCCAGATGATGTGTCTACTGCACTACCACCTGGGATGGTGGACATTCTTTAGTACAGACCAGTTGACAAGACTTCAGTCACTCATACATCTTGAGAAGAAAAAGAAGATTCTCCTTATTCAGTTTCACCCCTATTATTGCATGTGATAAATTTAGTTTTCCTGACTAAAGGCTAGTTGCATCATTTAAATGAGTTCAACCACGTAGATGCAATGTGGAATGTTTCCACTATACCAGCCACAAATACCATATTTGAATGTCATGTGATAAAAATGAACACAAAATGTTTATTTTAGGTCTGTGTTTAAATAGTGAACTACCGCTGACATTAATTTAGTAAAGTAGTCTGAAAAAAAATTATCTGCCTTAACTGATTTTTCTACTCCAACCTGCTCCTCAGCACTTCTTCCAGCCCAGTAGAGACATGAATGGAGAAGTTGCCACCCAATTAAGTGACTTATTCCAAGAGCAGGTGCATATAACAATATTTAGCGTGCCGAGGATCTTATTACTGCCTATGGCATTGCAGTGAGAAATGTGTTTCCTCTTAGTTATTGGAAAATTACTGCTGCTTTACTTCTCATTTTGTTGTGGTTTATGATTCAAGAGTAAAAGGACATTCCAAGAAAGTGTGCAGTCTGACTAGGTCAGCCCTTCACTTCTGTTTTGTTTCCTTCTATTCAGATCAGATACAGGGAAAAACTGTCTTATTGAGGAGTTTCTCCTCAATTAGGTTTTTACATAACATATTTGAGACGAGGTGGTCAAAATTATACACAGTATTTCAGAGTTTTAGTACAGAAATTGTTATAGGACAGTTAATGTATTCTCCAGTGAGTTTGCCAGTAGTGTTTGTATTTGGACAAGCAAAAAAGCAGTTCTCTATTCCTCAGAGCATATCTAAACAGATGCATGTAGACCTGGTAGAAAAAGTAGCCTATTTGTAGCCCTGGCTGCTTTAGCTGTGGTGTTCATAGATTAATGGTCTCTAATACATGATTGAAGGGCAAAAGGTTGCCAGTGAGACTCTCTTATTGCTCACAGCTGTAGCAAACAGGACATATTTCTTCAGGCTGACAGGGAAGTCAAAGGCTGATTTGCTTCCAGCATACCACTTGCTCAGTATCATTGTGGGCAAGAAATGGCTGAGGAGGGACCGTTCGTGTAGCTCAACTACATGTAAGTTTTTTGAAAGAAGTTTTTGCTCAGCTTTTTAACAAGTTTCAAGCTCAATGTGCAGCAATTCAGTAATTAATGACTGAGACTACGAGTAGGAATTTCCCTATACCTAGTTTCTCTGCCCCTACACTAACTTTCCTTTATATGTATACAATTAGTTTTTATATATCTGATATTCACAGGACAAGGAAAACAAGGACACCTTGCTGGGACACTTGTAGTTATTCTCCATGGGAGGCTTCATCTTTTCCCTGTACTAAAGGAGAATAACTTTCTTCTGAGTATTTTTCCAAAGGTGTAACTTTACCACAAATAATGAAATCACCCTACTTGACTGTACTTCCATTCACTCTTGGTTTCTGGGAGAAAAAGATTTTTACTATGACTCTTTCTAAAAATGAGCACTTTACTGTTCAAAATGTCATGACTGGCCTTCAGAATTAGTCAGAGAGAAGAATGAGAGCTGCTGTGTAGATGTCCAAACAACTCTTATTTTTATCAACAGTTAATTTGTGCCCAGAAAGAATGGAGATAAGCTTGCAGAAAATTTCTCAGAAGGTCTATAAGAAAATAGAAAGAAATTTGAGGAGGCAGTATATTAAAACATTGGGCCAGGTTACAATCCCAAGTACGTGGGTATAAATTTGAAGTAAACAACTTAAAATTGATAGAGGCAATCTGAAGCAATTCTATATAACTTCAGGAAGAATATGATGCACTGAATTGTTAAAGCTTACCTATATAACAAGTTTGTTCTTTGTGTTAATTCATTGGATCATACTCAGTGGAATTTATCTTTTATTTTCAAGGGTGTGTTACCAAAAATTCAAATGAATCAGAGGCATGTCACACTTGTATGTCCTTGTTGCTGCTGCACTAGCTGTGAATGTTGATAATGTGGGGAGAATCTCACCTTTATTTGCAAGGCACTTTCCTACTTTGGGAGTATAGCAAAGGGCCTGTAAGTATGCAGCGAGGTTTGACTGGTAGGAAAAAACAAAGCAAGGATATAAGCATTTCACAAAGATACTTGTGTTATTAATGCCTAAGATGCAATGACAGTATGTCATGTAGCACTGTAAGAGATATGAAATGCATTATTTATCTATCTTATGTCTAGAAGATTAAAAAAATATGTAGAATTCAGTATAATGCATTTATGGGCAAGACTGGGCAAGACAAGAAAACACAATTGATTTTGGGGATGTTTGAGTTTATATACTAAGATCTGTTTTCTAGGAAGTGTTGTACACTTTGCACTCTTGCTTCTCATGTTGAAAACCAGGAACTAAAAGACTTCAAACTCCCTTCTGACTTTGTAAAAATTTTGCAGCTTTTTTATCATCAATTTGGAGCCTGGAGTAGGCAGCTAGATTGAAGGGTTTTTAGTTCAATGCTGGAGAAATAGAGAATCAAAAAGGAACTCCAGAGCTATTCATTTACCATTGAACAACTGGATCATATCCAGCTTTGAGGTACAATCTTTCAGAACTTTCCCAGACAGGTTCCTAATTAAATTACAAACCAGAAAAATCAGAGCGGTCTTGGCAAGGTATTTGAAGGTATGGAAGACTGGCTTGTAAAGGTGAAATCATACAGCTTTGGTTTCAGCCTACAGGCTGCTGAAAGAGTAGTGGGTCATTTACATCAAGATGAGTTCTGAATGTCACATTTCTCAATTCTCAAGCTCATTCCGACCACCACATAGCACAGAGGTCCTCAGAAACTCATTGTCCTTTTTGGACAGTTGTGATCTGCCTACATGGAAGGGTGGGACTAGATTGGTACCTTGAAGTAGTAAGTGCTGAAGTAACTCAGATCTCCATTGTATTTGCTTTGGGTCACATGGGGTGATCTGAAATTAAGTACGGTCCATCCTAGTGCATAAAAGACTTTACACAGTGTCCATGCCCTTCCTGCTTTGTGATTGGCTATGAACAGCCTATAGAACCCTTGCTTCATTGGCTTCTCACTTATAAAATACTTCAGCCCTGGATAATGCCCCTGCCTTCACACACCTGCAGGGCTTAGAGGCCAAGCTCTCTACATGGTATAAATGGCCTGCAGTGAGACTGAAACAGTCAGTGAGCTGGCATACGAACCCCCAAGAAAACTGCAAAGAAAGAGGCAACTGACTGCTGTATGTATTTTGTGCTAGGTATCACTACTTCTGCAGAATGAAAACAGACAGAGCAAAAATCTGCCTGTCAGGGACAGTAACATGCTCTACACTCCAGGTTTCCTGCAGTTCTCTATAATAGGCATGGGCCTATCTCACCAAGGACAGATCTTGTTCCTTGTCTTGGCAAAGCAAGCCATAACTATCTTGATTCAGATTTGCTGTAAATAGTACTAATGTAACACCAGACGAAACACTAGCAACCTTCTGCCACTGACAGCGTGCATTTGTGCCCCTTGGGAAACTTTGCCTGGGACTAGAGACCTCCAGAAGCTTCTTGCAACTAATATTTATGTGATTCCATGCATTGAAAGCATATAAAAAGCCTTAATCTGCTCATTGCTTACCAGTGCTTGAAGATATAACTTTAAAAGCAAACATTTTTTTCCATGTACGTCTTATAATAGTGTAATCAAGAAGCAAAATGCTTCTTCATGCTACCCAATGACTGCAGCTACTGGGTCAAGCCCTGTAGAGTGGCATGGCTGATGCCCAGAATTATGTTCATTGTGGCAAGAGAGGGAATGAAGCAAGGATTGGGGAGGAAAGAGGAAATACAGACAGTACCAAAGGAAGCCAGTATTCTCTCTACAGAACTAGCATGTTATAGAAGTTGGCAAAATAAAATGCTTTCACTAAGAAGGAATGGTCTCTGAGATCTCATGACAATTCAGTGCTCTCACTCAATTTTTCCTGCCGTTGCCTAGCAAGAGTGGAATCTGCAATTAATTGAACTAATGACAAATGACCGAGGCAAAAACAAATTGATCTGAAGCCAATTGCCAGCCATGGGGTGCTTATGACTTTGGGTCATTGCATGAGCTTTTTTTAAACTGACAACACTTTCACAGGCAGGATGCTTTAAATAAAATGATAAAAAACTGGAAATAGATTTCTCCGAGGGCATTTGGGATCTCTCCAGTTGGGTTGGTTCGTGAACTGTGACCAAGAAGTTTGTGCAATCAGACATCGTAGCTGGTGGCCTCTGATCCAAGTCTGGAGGGAAACTGCACAGTTCAATACACTGATAGCAACAAACAGGAAATGTGATTCTTACGCATGCTTCCCAACCGTTATAGAGTAAGGGGGTTTGAGAACTTTTAAAGGATGTTTTTAATGGAATAGACCATCTTGTGGTGGAACTATGTTTAAGTGTGGACAGGAAATCTATGTCATTAACATTTGTCTATCGCTATTTGGCTGTTGTATATCTATCACATTTTTCGCTGGGTCATTGTTCTCTAAGGCAGTCTAGAGTGTACCAGAGATTTCTCAGAGGGAAAAACGTGGACTACAGCTTTAGTATGCTGCTTCTTTCTTGGAAATCAATGACTTAAAGAAGGCCTTAATGCCACTGGAAACAATTGTTACTACATGCATAGGATTATTGTGAAAAGGGCTGATGTGGTAATGTGAAAACTGTGTGGCGGAGGGTAGGAACTGGAAGTACAGAAGAGACCATTCTTGGTTCAAACTGGGAGAAAACACACTTCTTAGGATGAACTCCGTGCTCCTTCACTGAAATGGCTCTGCATCAACCTCACTGTCTTAAAGATAAGTCCTCATATGGTATGTTCAGATTATATAGTATATACACCTTATAATGGGAGTAGCCATATGTCAGGATATAAATTCAGCAATACTTCATTATCCTCTAAATGGTGTTGTTCAGTTTTTCTTGCAAGCTTGTTCTTAAATAATGAGTGTTTGAAGACACTATTTGTCCCAAAGATTCTCTACCATAGCAATGACAGCTATACACTGAACAGTATGCAAACGTAAAAACTAGACATTATAAATAAATTTTGTCTTCTAATAAGCTGTCAATTATATGGAATTAGAAAACATAAAAATTTAAATTGCTTTTTTGTTTCTCCAGAGCTCATGATAAATGTAGTCTCAGTTTATATGTTAAAGCAAATTTCTGTTGAAGAAAATAATTAACACAAATTTCTTAAGACTCTAAGTTTTACTTTATTTTTATGTAAGCCTAAATTTTATGCACTGTCCAGAGTTTACAGGCTAATGCAAAAAAATCAAATGGTAAATGGTACACACTGAAGAGCGCACAGGTATATTCAAAGTCATATTTTGAGACCTGATTTTAAATCAGTCCTTCCATAAACTCTGGTGATGGATTTGTCGGTCACCATTGGCAATGGACACAAACTGAAATGCAGAAGGTTCCACCTGAGCATAATGAAACACTTCTTTATGGTGAGGGTGACCGAGCACTGGCACAAGTTGCCCAGGGAGGTTGTGGAGTTTCCCTCCTTAGAGAAACTAAAAAAGCCAACTAGACACAGTCCTAGGCAACTGGGCCTAGGTGACCTTGCTTGAGCAGAGGGTTGGACCAGATGACCTCCAGAGGTTCCTTCCAAGCTCATCCAACCTGTAATTCCATGATTTTTCTGGAACATGGGAAAATGATCAATACCCCTCAATGTTCTTCCTTCTGAAATTAAACCTTATCAACATGACACATAAATACCTTAATGATTTGTAGGGTATGAAAACTATTCTGTTTGAAAGGTTGATGTAAGGTATTTTGTTTGCTACCTCCACAAGCGCATCACTGTGAACTTCAATCCACCTTACAAGGACAACGCAACATCATCTGCCAAGACTGAGCAGTCAAGCATATAATTACCTCAATCTGCAGCTCCTGCAAGCTGTCCCACTCCTTTTCTGTAGCTGAGTGCTTTTAGAAAGGTTATGAAGGCTTCAATACCCTTGTAGATGTCAGGGGGTGGCCCCAGAAGGAAACTTCAAGAAAAAAAAATCTGAATTTAGCTTCTTGTTAACAAGAGTGAAACTTGCCACTGGGATTAATCCATTTTTCTATTAAAATATTTTGGAATGACATTGAAGTGGCCTCTGCTTCTAAACATGTTTAAAATGTCACTTCTGAAGTGACTATTCCATGATTCATTCCACTCTCACCTCAGCACTAATAAACTGCTTCATTCTGCTCAAATCATAGGAGTAGCTCCAAGTGAGATTTGGAGGGATAAAACTGATGAAAGAAATTAGTAATTAGAAACATAATTAACATCTATACTGTAAAGGCAGGGAAAAGAGAGAAATGGAGGAGTTTACAGTAAGTGTTGAAAAATGGCAGTTTCCCTCTTGTTTTGCTTTTTTCCTTTTTTATATTCTAGTAAAGGGTAAGAACAGACCTTAAATGAGCAGCACCTAGTTCCCAGAAATGCATTAAACACCCATCACATACTTGTTTTTCACTCTGTCTCTTCTTACAAAGGCAAAATAAGGATCTAGTGTTTGAACACTGGGATAGTCTAAGTTAGAGATAACAGTACCGAAGGCAGAGAGGCATCAGGAGCTACAGGAGGCATCATGCTCCCAGGCTTGCATCCTGCTAGAGGACTTCAACCACCCTGACATCTGCTGCAAAAGTAGCATGGCGAGCTGTAGGCAACCCAGGAGACTCCTGGAATGCACTGAGGTTAGCTTCTTGAGCCAGGTAATAGCCCTACCAGAAGGGATGCAATACAGGAACTGATGGTCACCAATGCAAGTGAGCTCATTGGTGATGACAAGATTAGAGGCAGCCTGGGCTGCAGTGATCATGCGCTGGTTGCTTTCACAGTCCTGAAGGATATGCACCAGGCAAAGAGTAATGTCAGGACCCTGAATTTTAGGAAAGCAGAATTCCAGGCCTTCAAGGAGTTAGTCAATAGGAACCCCTGGGAAACTGGGCTCAGGGACAAGAGAGCAGAACAGAGCTGGCAGATCTTTAAGGATGCTTTCCATAGAGCGTAAGAGCTCTTGATATCCTGGTGTAAGAAGCCAGGCAAGGACGGCAAGAGACCAGCATGACTGAGTCAAGACTGGCTGGTCAAACTAAAGGCAAGAAGGAACTACACAGGCAGTGGAAGCAGGGACAGGTATCCTGGGAACAGTATAGGGCCATTGCCAGGTTGTGCAGGGATCAGGTCAGGAAGGCCAAGGCGTGGCTGGAACTGAACTTGATAATGGATGCAAAGAATAACAAGGGCTTCTACAGGTATATCAGCCAGAAAAAGAAGGTCAAAGAAAGCATATCCCCCTGATGAACACAACTGGCAAACTGGTAACAACAAACGAGAAGAAGGCTGAGATACTTAACAACTGTTTTGCTTAAGTCTTCACCAGCAACCTCTCTTCCCACACCTCTCAAGTGGGTGGACCACAAGGCAGGGACTGGGTGAGCTAATTCCCTCCCACTTTAAGGGAAGATCAGGTTCCTGATGAGCTGAGGAACCTGAACATACACAAGTCTATGGGACCTGATGAGATGTATCCCAGAGTCCTGAGGAAATTGGCTGATGTAGTTGCCAAGCCTCTCCATGATATTTGAAAAGCCATGACAATCGAGAGAAGTCCCCAGTGATTGGAAGAAGGGAAACATTGTGCCCATCTTTAAAAAGGGTAGAAAGGAGGACCTGGGGATCGACTGGCCTCTCAGCCTCACCTCTGTGCCTGGGAAGATCATGGAACAGATCCTCCTAGCAGGTATGCTAAGGCACATGGAGGACAGGGTGTGATTCAAGACAGCCAACACGGCTTCACCAAGGGAAAGTCCTGCCTTCTGTGATGGAGTGACAACATCAGTGGACAAGGGAAGAGCTACGGATGTCATCTACCTGGACTTCCATAAGGTCCCCCACAGCATCCTTCTCTCTAGATTGGAGAGATATGGGTTTCATGGGTGGACTGTTCAGTGGATGAGGAATTGGTTGGACAGTCGGACCCAGAGGGTAGTGGTCAACGGCTCAATGTCCAGATGGAGATTGGTGATAAGTGGCATCCCTCAGGAGTCTGTGTTGGCACCAGTACTGTTTAATATCTTCTTCAAAGACATAGACAGCAGGATCGAGTGCACCCTCAGCAAGTTTGCTGACAACACCAAGCTGAGCGATGCGGTTGACACGCTGAAGGAAAGGGATGCCACCCAGAGGGACCGGAACTGGCTGAGAGAGTTGGGGCTGTTCAACCTGGAGAAGAGAAGGCTTTGGGGAGACATTATTACAGCCTTCCAGTGCTTAAAGGGAGCTTATAAGAAAGATGGGGACAGACTTTTTACAAGGACCTGTTGTGATAGGACAAGGGTTAATTGTTTTAAACTAAAAGAGGGTAGATTTAGATTTGATATATGGAAGCAAAGTTCTACATTGAGGGTGGTGAAACCCTGGCCTCTCTCAGGTTGCCCTGAGAGGTTGTGGAGGCCCCATCCCTGGAAACATTCAAGGCCAGGCTGGACAGGGCTGTGAGCACCCTGATCTGGTTGAATATGTTCCTGCTCACTGCAGGGAAGGTGGGTGAGATGACCTTTAAAGGTCCATTCCAACCCAAACTATTCTATGATTCTACGTAAAGAAATTAGGAACATATGACACAACAGCTGCCTGGCAGAGAGGAAAAGGACCCTTGATCAAGGGGGCTTGGAGATACAGCTGAAAAGTTAATGAATGATTCTCACAGCCAGCTGAAGAAGTGTTATCACCCTTCAAATCACACCATGGCTGAATGTGAATCTAAGAATGTGCTTTCTTATCTCAGGGTCCCTGGGGACAATATATTCCAGGTGCCTGATAAAGAGTTTCCTCTGCTGGGGAACTGTTGAAAGGCTATACCAGAAGACTAAATGAATTTTATCATTCAATAATAGTCTTGGCCTTTTTTTGCCCTTATTTTTGGAACAAGAACATAGCTTTTCCCAGTAAAGGGTTCAGATCCACTTTTTTCATAAACACTAAAGTCTACCTCATTTTAACGGTGCAATAGGAAAAGGGTTAGGGGGAGTTATTTGGACATCTACAGCTATTTGACCTTCTACCCTTTATTCTTTAGCAACAGGACTATTTGGGGGGAGGAGGGAGAGAAATTGGCTTCAGGGGGTTGATCTGCCTCTTCTGATGTCAGCAGTGGTTTTGCCACAGAAATAAAAAGCTCTGCAGGATATGTGTAATGAACAGAAAAAAACAGCTCATTAATAGCAAAGCAGGATTCCAGGGACTCTTGATGTTTCATTGTTTTGTTAGCATTTTGACTGGTCCCATCAAATTTGGTGCATTAGTGTTTCACATACTTGTCTGTGTTTCTAAAATTAATTAGCTCTTTAAGAGAACTGCACCTGAATGCTGAAGCTGACAGTCCAGGCACATGGATATAAGCTGGTTCATGAGTGATTACTCTGATTTCTGCCCTTTTCCTAGATAATTCACTTAGGGCAGAGAAGGTGGGACAAACTGCATCGCTGTAAACCTGTGTGCCTCTTTCAAAGGCAATATATCAATTTTTGCATCAAAAGAAAGATGAGCTTTATCTAAAAAATGCAATTATTAACTGCAATATTCTACATTGGTGTAAAGTTGTATATTCTAGTAGAGAAACAGACTTCATCAAGAATTTTACATATAGGTGAAGCACTCAGGTGCAGATAGTCACTTCTTTATACTTCTAACAATTACAACTGCAAGACTAATAAAATACATCAGCCTCTGAGATAATATACATACATCCCTTATTTAAAGCCAGTGTAGCCAGTGTTTCTTATTGATGAGACTTACTTCCATGCCTTTAGGACTTTTCACAGAATCACAGAATCCCAGGTGGGAAGGGACCTCAGGGATCATCTAGTCCAACCTTTCTAGGAAGAGCACAGTCTAGGCAAGATGGCCCGGCTCCCCGTCCAGACAACCCTCGAAGGTGTCCAACGTGGCCGAGTCAACCCCTTCCCTGGAGAGATTATTCCAACGGTGACTGTCCTCACTGTGAAAATGTCCCTCTCGTGTCCAATCGGAATCTCCCCAAGAGCAGCTTGTGTCCATCCCCCTTGTCCTCTCCATGGGACTCCGTGTAAAAAGGGAGTCTCCATCTTCTCTGTAGCTGCCCCTTAAGTGCTGGTACATGGGGATGAGATCCCCTCTGAGCCTCCTTTTCTCAAGGCTGAACAAACCCAGCTCTCCCAGCCTGTCCTCGTATGGCAGCTTCCCAGTCCTTTGATCATCTTGGTGGCCCTTCTCTGGACCCCTTCCAGCCTGGCCACATCCTTTTTGTACAGTGGGGACCAGAACTGCACACAGCGCTCCAGGTGTGGCCTGACAAGCGCTGAGTAGAGCAGGGTAATGACTGCTCTATCTCTGCTGGTGATGCCCTTTTTGATGCAACCCAGCACCCTGTTGGCCTTCTTGGCCGCAGCAGCCACTGTTCGCTCATGTTGAGCTTTCTGTCCGCCAGGACCCCCAGGTCCCTTTCCCCAGAGCTGCTCTCCAGCCAGGTGGATCCCAGTCTGTGCTGCACTCCCGGATTATGTTTTCCCAGGTGCAAGACCTTGCACTTGTCCTTGTTGAACTTCATGAGGTTCTTGTTGGCCCACTCTTCCAGCCTAAAATATTTGTCTAAATTTCTCTAAAAAAATTCTCTCTGGTGCTAGAAATGATTAGGCCTTACTGGTCATAATCATGCTCACTATCTTCAACAGGATTTGTATCATTTTTTTGCTTCAGAGAAAGTTGTAATTTAACATCCATGAACTGAAATAGCCTGCTCTTCTAAAATAAAAGTGTGTCTTCCCAGTAACATTGCTGCTAGTCCCTACTATAAATATGATGAGTTTTTTTAAAAAAAGATTATTCAAGTCATGACCAGCTAGTGAAGAAATTTACTGACTAATCTCCAAAAGCACAAATGAGATGTGAGGTGAATTCACTGCAGGAGGATGGCTGGCTGGCTTCAAAAAGACTTGCTTGTGTGTTTCAAGTCAAATACGCAGGTGTGCTTGCAGATCCAGTAACCTAAAGAAGGACCATCTAAATGGCTTCCCTAGATTCTGGGTCATGCTGGAATAAATCCTCATACAAAGTACTAATGGTGTTAGGGAGGATAGAAAAATAAGTACAAAACTGCTGTGGTCACGATGGTCCTAGGAAAGGATAGAGGTTGTATGAATTTTGTACTAGTTTGATAGAATCCACATGGCACACTCCAAAGATGTTCCAAAGATGTAAGGAGGAAAAAGCTCTGAAAGCTGCACTGCTGCAAGTACTTGGCGCTTTACTGCAGGCTTAAGTGCTTGACTGTGACACCTGGACAGCCTGGGCATAGGTAGGGGAATGAATGTTGCCAGCTAGGGCTCCTTAAGCATTGTGCAGAAACTTTGAAGCCACAGAACAGCCCAGAAAAAGTCTATGAGAAGTACTTCACTCATGAAACTCTGCATCTTTAAGACTTCTCTTTGTTTTTTGGAATGTAGGTACAGCCAAGAGTACATCTTGATTTGAGTCCCCAATGGCAATTAATGCTACTTTATGCCTATCAAAGCTTTCAAATACAAGAGGAAAAGAATGCCAGCATCTCCCCTCCTTCCCTATTTTCAATTCCTGTAGACATCCCCATGCAGCAAAGAGAGCCTCTTCTCCTTTGTTAGTAAATCTGCCCCCAAAAGGGAGCTTGCCGGTCACCCTAGCCCTCACAAGTGTTCCCTGTGTTCTAAAACCTTTACCTGAGAGTCATGTACAGCTCATTTACTTCCCCTGGAATCCATCTGGTGAATTCAGAGCAAACTCTGGCTGCAGTGTGTTGAAATATTTTGTGCTAAGACATGAGAAGGAAAAGAGAGATGGCATGTGCCTCTTGCATTGATCCTGTAGAGGCATTACTTTGAGTGACACTGAAGAGCAATAATCCTAGGAACACAAAAGCTTATAATGTACAAAAATCAATATTTACTCCAGGAGTCATAATGGGGCTTTCCACATGAGTAACTGCAGTATCTATAATGGTATTTGTGATGCAAAATTACTCAAGAAACTCTATTAAACTAGAGAAAATTTGCTAGAAGGGACAATAAAATTAAGGATGACAACAAATTGGAGAACAAGTGAGCTAAGGAAGTGGAAAAGACATTTTGCACAAATCAGCAGCTGCAAAGGAAAGACATCAAAGGCAAACGGGGCAATAAAAATAGCAGTTGTGAGGAAAGCTTCTATATCCAGGTTTTTGCAAAAAAAGCCATTACACCGGAGACAATAACACTCTATATCTGAGCAAGGAAGTGGGAAATATGACTTATTAGACTAGGCAGACCATAATGATAGTCCTGAATGCAAGTGATGGTAGCTGCTGAGAGTGAGTGGAAACAACTTAACCTCCATGAGGAATACACTGAAGTCATAATCACTATACATAGTTATTTTATTGTCTTCTTCAATTAACACCTCTAGGTTTTGGTGAAGTGTCCAAGCAATTCTGTAATTAATGACCTTACATGTTTTCTCACATTCAGTGTCCTAGCAGTATTAACTATTCATTCGGGCTGGTGACATATTTTTCACTATATTATTATTATTATTGTTTATTATTATTATTATTAATTATTATTATTATTATTATTAGGTGGAGCTTTGGTTTTCAGCTAAGGAAACTGTCTTGCAGAAGGTCATTGTTGTCCAATATGTCCTTACGGTGTGGGGGTGGTGTCTCTCTATATATATTGCTTTCATTCCCCTTCATTTTACACTGCCACATTACAAACCTTTTTGGGTTTTAGAATTACACAGATTAAAAAAAACAAGAAAATGTTGTGGAAGATATTTTCCCTCCTTGCTTCTTCTGAAGATGGCACTCACTCAATTTTCTATCCCTGTCCATTCTATCCCTTCTGCTGGAGATCAAAAAAAACCCAAGAGAAGTTTAGAATCCAGATAATACACGGTGAATGGTAGCGCTGTCTTGTCTGAACAGATTTCTCTCTAATTTTTTTTTTTGTCTTAATGTATGACTCCATAATAATATGATCCTATGCTATTGGTGTTTTCTTCTTCAGCTTCATCCTTGTTCCTGTGTCTATAACACCAGCAACGTGGTTATTCCAGAACTGGAACTTTCTCATGTTTCAACACAGTATGGTCATCAAAACTGTTCTGTGGCTGCTTTTGTCTCCTGAAAGTAAACGATGGATCTTGACTTGAAGGTCCTGCAAATACAAGAGGTACTGCAAGACATCCTTCTGGGTTCTGTAGTGAAAAGACAACCTCTGCCCCAAAATACGAAGGTTAGTATGGTAGGATGTTTTGGTAATTCTCCACAGATATCTCAAGGATTGATAAGGCACTAAAAAGATGGCACCTGCAGTGTCTATGGATATTTGCTGCATACTTTGGTGGATGGGAGCCTTGGGCAAACCAGCATTAACTGGAACAGCTCCGTTGACTTTGGTTGAAAGCCAACCAGAGGGAGCTCGATCCTTTTTATTCCTAGACCTGTTAGTTACTCATGTTGTAGCTAGACTAATGTCTTCATTTCTGTGGAGGTGTGCTAATTTGCTGGCTGCATCTAATGACCTGACAGCTCCTGAACCCACATACAGAATCCTGAAAAAGGAATTCATGCTGTCACTTTCTGAGGAGGTCTGTACCTCCTCTAATGACTATGTCCTCATTAACTCCTGTAATTATAACCAAAGTTTTGACACCCCTTTGGTTTATAAAAAATTTCAGGTTGAGCCAAAAGTACATAGTGTTCTTTCCTTGGGAAAAATTGGGAGTGTCTGCAGATGCATTATTGATGAGGATTTCTACAACAGTCCAGGTTGATTCTCCTTAGGACACTCTTCTATTTCTATGAAAAATGAAAGCTGGTCTTGTGAATACTAACTTGCATTCTCTCTGTAACTAAGAAATGTGCATATAATTTATTGACAGGACACTGGAATATCTGCATTATGAGTGGCTCTGTTGTGAAAAAGTAATCCAAGACCTTCAAAGTTCCCTTTCAACCAGCATTTCTACAAGTGTTATTTGATAACATGAATATGGAAGTTGTGGAATGACTGTGCTGTTTAGAAAAGCCCACAGCCACATTCAATCATTTGACTTATGCCACCAGAATGAGTCAAGGCTAATTCTATCTTTTGAGTCTTATACATAATTACTGTAGTGCAAAATCTTAGTGAGATAACACAAAAATACTCTATAAGGTCTATAAATATAATCCTTAATACTTTAGTCAACATTATTTATTGATTTCTGAACTAAAAGACAATGTAACGTTTCTTTGTAATCTCACACACCTGCTATATTCTCCTGAGCACTTGCTGTTTCACAAAGGTGGGTAAAATATCTTTATTGCCAAGCTCAGCTTTGACTGATATAGGCGCAATACCTGTGAAATCTTCATTGCTTATTCTGGGCCCATCATTTCATCCCATCCCATCTGTTGCCTACTTTTATGAAATGCTTTTAATCTCAGAAAAATATGTTGCCTAAGGCAATCCGTTCCTTCCTTGGTAATTACTGCCCTTCAGGTATTGTATGGCAATATCCAGATCTTCTAGTGTCTCTCACAAGTAAGTTCTGTGTCAGATAGTTACTCCACTGTTGGGAAGCACTTTTGGGATGACAGTGCTCCCTCTCATTCAATGCTCTCTGGGGTTACTCCAGCTGCCCGTAATGACAACGAGCTGGAGCATCAGGCCCAGAGCCAGTCGATGGAGACACTACCAACCCTCCAGGAGCTTACTGTGATATTCATTTCATACACTGCTGCCAGAGAATAACCAGCAGGAGGAGATTATGGATCAGACGTGTTACTTATCTCATCATTAAAGGACAGACTGCATGAGGGTTTGGCAGGTTTCTTGTGAAGAGTTCAGTCTGCTTAGTACACTCAGAATCTCCACGCAGAGCAAAAGCAAAAGCATCTGACTACAGATGCATGATTTGGATGGAGCAATAACAAGGATGTTCTACGCTGCCTTTACCTTTAAGCAGTCTTCATCTGATGCAATGTAAGGTGAAAAAATCAGCACCCTTGGCAGTTATGGCAATTCATCCTCACATCGAGATTCAGGACTGAACTTCCTCCGGCACAAGAAAGAAATTGGGATCTAAGAAAGTCCTTTCCTTTGCAAGTGGCTGGATCTGGACAGCATCTGTTGGCCTCCATGGAGCAGTCAGGAGAGATCTGAGGGATGGAAATCTCCTGGCTACAGTGCTCAGGCCAGCTGGCCTCTCTAAACCCAGTCAGCAGTCCTGACTGCAGCCGGGCTTTGTTGGTTGATCTCTTCTGGTGCTGTTACTCGGGCCACTTCCATTTGTAAAGAATCGCGTCCTTTTACATTTAAGAGGGTTAATAAACGTAGGACGTTCTACACTACTTTGTCAACATTCTGCCCCTCTGTGGAGCTTGAGCTAGTTTATTTTTGGAAGACTTTGCATGTCCTGGAAGAGGGTCTGTCAGTCTGTCACAGAATACAGTCCTGCATTGTGGAATTTCACCATTCAGTCGTTGCAGTTGGATGCAGACGCTGTATCCACCTCCACAGCAAAAAAACCACTGCGGCTTACCAGAACAGCAGCAATTTTGGATGTGCTTTCTGCAGAAACAAGATTCCTAGAAGGGATGGTTTCTCCCAGCACAACCAAGGTTTTGATGTCAGTCCAGCTGATTCAACATGAGTTCCTGAAGTCTGAATACTCATGCCAGAACCATCATCTCATCACACAGGATTTGCTTCAGGTCTAAGTGTGGCTAGAAACAGTTTTAATTCTGAAAATTTCTGACTTTTCATGGAAACCCTCAAAGAAAAATCACACTACCATGTGAAGCAAACTAGAGCAAGACCTTAAAAAGAACAGCAATAAATTTACTGTTAGATTTCTGCGGACTTCTAGAACTGTAACCCATGCTGTATTAGCATTGCTTTTGTAAATATAGGTGCACCAAAACCTCCTTGTGACAAGTATTATAGAATGAGCTCCTATTGACTTTCACATTAGCAGTCCGAGGGGACAGATTCAGATCTCCCTTCATAACAGGCTGATTCTCTCCAACCGAGCTTAATTTTCCACTAGAAGGGTTGCATTAAACTTTTCTGTGATAATTGTCTGTTAGCTCAGTTACAGAACAACGATGCTTTGCCTGTCTGAGGCCTTTTCTCCTGGGTCACTGAGGCATTCTGCAATGTTCCTGCAACAAATCTCACAGGTTTTATAATTCTTAAATGTTGCTGTAAATGTATTTTAGTTTACCTGTACCTCCTGCTAGCACAACTCTGTGTGTTAAAGATAGGACACAATATACCTCCCAAGTGGAAAAGTTCTGTCAGCAGAATACACTTTGTGAAATGCAAAACTATTTCAGCAAAACTGTACTATTATGAGAAAGATTCACTTCACTGAAGTCCTACATAGTATGATTTTTACTGGGTTAATCACAGCCACGTTTATGTGGGACTAACTTTGTCACTTAAACCAGTTGTCAGGATTATCCCTGAAATCAATAGAGAGAGAAGAAACTTTTAAGACTTCCCTTCTATCCCAAAATAAGTGGAGGAGAAAAGAATCTCTTTCTTCTGCAGACCACAGGGGGAGCTTAGAAATTTTAAAGTTAAAATCTAGGCTTATTTGATCCAAGATTAATCTGGGCCTGGATGTGCTTTACAGGGTAGCTGGCTGGTCATTGCTACATTGGTGAAAATTTTTCTGGACACATACACTGTTAAAGTAAGAAACTTTCAAGGTACAGAGTGAGGCAAGGGAAGAATGTGGCAAAATCCACCTCTAAACCACAAACTCCTTCCAAAAACCACAAAAGAACTGGTTAGTTAAAGATTTCCTCAGGATTTTAGCAAGTTTAGGAAAAGAACCCTTTTTTCTACCCACCAGGATACACAACATGATGAGCTCCCCTAAAGGGCAACAGGATCCACTTCAGATGTTTTTGAGGTTAGTTCTGCTATTATACCTGAGAAGAGGAACTATGCAGGAGTACCAGGAGGGATGGTCGTGATATAGTTAAAAGATCGGTGCTGAATGGTAGGCTTTCATAATGGAAGGAAGCAAAAAAAGGTTTCTGTCGGAAACTGAGCTGCTGAACACACTCATTAGTGACCTAGAAAAAGTATTAACAGTGAGGCTGAAAAATTTGTGGCTGATATAAAGCTATTCCGGAGCAATGAGGACAAAGACCAATTGTGAAGAACTGGAAAAACACTTTACAAGATTGAGGGAGAAATAAAATCACAGAATAAATTCACTGTGGATAAATTTGAAGTGGAGGGGGAGATGGATGTAAAGGTGGATGTCTGAAAACAAATCTGATGGGCTTTCATCAAGCCATTATGACTCAAGCAAGAGCTTGATATTACAGTAACGGTTCCATGAAAATATCAGCCCAGAGCTCAAGAGTAATCAAAAAATGTTAAATCAAATGCTAAGTATCATTAGGAAAGAAACCAAAAGCAAAATAGATCATTATGACACTGTACAATTTCATGGCTCTCACAGACTGAATACCATGAACCATTCTGCCACTCAGTATGCAAAAGTGATACATTATAAATAGAAAAGGCACTGAGAAGGGCAATAAGGACAGTTAAAGACAGGGAGTGGCTTCCATACAAAGTGCAACTGCATTGACTGGGTCTCTTCATCCCAGAAAAAGAGATGAATTCAGGGATTGGACAGAGGTCTGCAGAACTGTGGAGAAACAGGACTAGGGAATCACTTATTTTGTCATCAAATTCAAGGCCCAGTCTAGCAGGTGGTAGAGCAGGAAAGGTAGTTTTCCTACACTATGTGGTAGACCTGGGAACTCATTGCCAAAGGATGTTTTAGATGATAGAAGTTAGTATTCAAGGGAGAAGACATCTGCCATGAATTACTAAATTAGCTCAGGGAACCACTACTACCATGAAAATATGGATTGGGTGGCTCACCTAGGAGATTTGTCTCCCTTCAACCTTCCTTTTGTGCCTCAGATATTGCTAAAGAACTTCTAAGTTCTGAGGAGGTCCTAGAAAAAGACCAGCAGCTCATAGTGCCTGCAGGGGAGATATTTTGGGTCACTGGAGGAGCTGCTTGTTGAACTACTGTGCTCAGAAGCAGCTGAGAAATGTACAGACCTGCATGCTCCTGATCACTGTGATTCTGACAGGGCCCAGTGATCACCACATCCAGCACCCAGACATAGGACGTCAGTGTAGAAAAAGCCTTTGTTCTTGGTCACATCTGCTCTGTGGTGGTGGATATCTTGATAAAATTTGTATGCATTAGGAAGAATAATCCTTTGCTGTGCTTCTGAAATTCACTGTAGAGGGACTGGTTGACAAACTGTGTGCAAGGCACCTCTCCAGGGTCCCCCTTGTGCAGTAACAGCTTCAGAAAAAAACATAAACTAGTCGTATTGGAAATAATTTCTTATTGGACATCTCTAGTCCAACCTTCAACCCAAATGAGAGTACTGGCAAGACTGGATCAGGTCAGATTTGGCTTTTTCTAGCTGAGTGTTTGAAGGACGACAAGGGTCACTACTACAGAACTCTGGACATCCTATCCCAAATGAAAGGTTATTTTTCTTTTGAGCTTAATGAAGTTTGACTTGGCACAAGGTCTTCTTTAAGTGTTTGTTGGGGTCTTCCTGGGAAAGGTGGCACATGGGAATGAAAACTTGAACCTTATGGGTCAAACTTGGGTAAGAGGACAGAGGAAGAAAGGAATGAGATGTTAAAGTAAGTTTTCACAGCAGACCTCTCTGGGGTTATGCCACAACGCTAAATAATTCAGTGTCTATCTCAGTCCAGTATTTAGAAAAACAATTTCCTTGTTACAATGAGAAGATGATAGAGGTAACTCCTGGGAGTTTTACTGTTACCACATTAAATACTGAATAACAGCTGCCAATGGAGAGGTTCAGCCCAAATCCCCCGTAATGCTAGCTTACAGATACACACCCTGAGAAGTGCTGCAAAGGGCACGCTGACATCTGGAAGGACTTTCCACTTCTCCAGCCAAGCAATTAAATTCTCTTCTCATTCCTGGTCTGTCTTACAAACACCATGACCTGACCTTGGACACCTAATGCTCCCACTAGATGCAAAACTCAAGAGACAACTCTTCACCATGAGTACAGAGGTTATCTGCATGCACCATGAAAAACAGCAAGGCTCTCAATACGGTGTGAGAAGATCATCAAAGGAGTGCTGTTTGTAAGCTGAATGCTGTCCCAGCATGTGTTGTTCAAGGTTTTAATGTAATGCCATTGGAGTGGGTCCCAGATGAAGGAATTTTGTTCCAGCCTGAGTTCCAGATCTTCACACCAAGTGGGAAGCTCAACATATGCAGCAGAAACTCGAGCTCCACTCATCGCTCTGGCGCATTCAGAAAAATTTCTCGTATCATTTGTGCCTGGCTGCTGTGTCGGCCACCTCATTGGAGGGCAGGCTCCTCGCGTCTCTCCAAAGTCCAGCTTTGACTGCTGCTCTCTCCAGTGATGGTTGCAGAGTTTTAAGATGCACTCTCAAACCATTTAATTGGAACAGCCTTTCTGTTGGTGGTTGACTCCATACAATGCCAGCTCTTTGGTTTATGCTCATTCCTGTAAATTTAAGCTGACATATTCAGCTGTGAGTGGGGACAGCTCCTGCATGAGCTCCCATTGCCTTCTGCAGGCTGAGCAGACTCAGGACCAACAGTTGTATTTAACTATTCATTAAGTCCCTTTCCAACAGTGGCCTTTGGCAGACACTTAGAGAAATGTACAGAAACAAGGTAAACTTCATTCTTCTTCCAGGAATCCTACCCAGCACTTGGTGATTCATGAATTTCAAACAAAATCTTTGTCTTTGTATTTAATAATTTTGCAGATTATCTACATGTTCTCTCACCCTATCAGAAACTGAAAATTAGGTTGCTTTTTTTTTTTTCTTTTAATTCATTTAAGCAGCTTAACCATATTTCCAGGGTTATTTTACTGTCCGTGTACACAGTAATATGTCTTTGCACTGCAAGATTAACACAAGGTTATAAAGTTATAGTGGGAAGGTAGGGAGGAACAGTTGAACCCTGTGACTACAAAAGCAGAAATCTCAAGTGCAGGAATGAGAACCATTTTAAATGGGGAAACTAATATCCATCGTGTCATAGAAATTGTCCATTAAATCACGGATCAGGAATTTTTAAGGCACATGTATGCAATAGTCCTAAACGGACATTTCTTAGGTTCTTGTTATCTCTCCATTTGCTTCTGTGCATATTTGAGAAGAGTCTGGGAATATTTGATTTTGCTGCTGTTAATTCCGCACTAATAATATACCTAATTAAGACGTGTTAGAGATTCTGACAGTTTATTTTATCTCATCTTTACTGGTCTACCAGGAGATTCTCCTTACAACCTACATAAACATACATGCTTGGTGTATGATAAAGTTTTTCACTAATCCTTGAGAAACAAAAAAAAACATCTAAAAGCACAGACCTTGGAACTTACCTGTGCATATCTGGAGGACACAGTAGCTTTTATGTGAGCATCTGGAGGCACTGAAGATCAGATCTCAGACTACACAGAGGAGAAAAAACCTTCTTCTAGAAGGATGACTGATGATAAGAGAGTCCTAGAAGTATCTCAAACTGAGCATCAGAATTAGTGGATATACAAGAAAATTTGTAGCCAGCAAGGCTGCCAAAACTACACAGAAACTGAATTACCAAACGGAGGATGAGTCTGGGGTGCAGCACAAAATATGGAGACTGTTACATGAGTGTTTGACGCTTTCCCCTCGTGAGCTTACACGTAGCAGCAGTTTTCATGGCCTCGGTGGAAAAGAACAGTCAAAAGAATTTCATTCTCTTGAATCAGCTCTCCAGGGAGCAGGAAATGTCATTTAAGTGATCTTGGCTAATCCATAACGGAACCTGCTCATGCTGCCCCTCTTGAACCTGCTCTCTGTACGGGCAGGGCACTATGGCTGTGGCACCACGAGTGAAGATAGAAGCAGTGCTTGAGTGTGGAGTGTGTTTGTAGACATGGGAGGCAACAGAGACAACTGTAGACTGGCAGAGAGATTTTTTAAACATGAAAGAGCAGGTAGGTCACCTTAGGTTAGCTCAGAGGTGAGATTTGGCTTATTTTCCTTAAAAAGTTTGATTTGTTTTTTTCATTCTTTCAATATTATCAATGTTTATTCATCTCAGACCTTCTCTTTTTTCTTTCTTGTAGGATTTAATCCAGCAGAAGAGAAGTGGCATGGAGAAGAAAGGCAGCATAGGGAGCTGACCACAGGTTCTGGCAGTCTTTAAGAAACACTGAAAAAATCCCTATTCAGAAAAACTTTTGTATCCTAAAAATGAAGTCCAAGCTCTGACATCACACCACATTCAAAGAGACAAAGCAGATGAATTGAATCCCTTGATTTTCATGTTCCATTTAAAAAAGGAACAGCATCGTTCACAATGTTCACTGGTCACTTTCATGTTTCATGTGAAAAAAACTCTGGTCGTCTACAACTCTAAGATGGCTACTAAAGAGGC
Organism: Phalacrocorax carbo; assembly: GCF_963921805.1. Taxonomy (NCBI): domain Eukaryota; kingdom Metazoa; phylum Chordata; class Aves; order Suliformes; family Phalacrocoracidae; genus Phalacrocorax; species Phalacrocorax carbo. Next base: position 3,927,047 of record NC_087516.1, on the reverse strand, counting down.
TGGTTGTAGTTTTCTTCCAGGTTCAATAAAACAATTTTTATTGTTTCTGTGAGGTATGTGGATTCCTTGTTGAGTGCCTGACTTTGTCCCTACAACTACTACGATGTCTCAGTTAAAGAGACCACTAACCATTTCAGGCCAGGACCCATCCAAGATTGTGATATGCCAGCTGCCTCTGAAATTGGTGGCGTCAATGCTAAACTGGGCATGCATTGTAGGTTGGCTAATGATGACGCAGTTTAAATCAAGCCCTATGTATAAGAATGATCCCAGCATTTTCAGCCTAAAAAATCTCCAACATATCTACTCTCAGAAATCTTGAGAACCAGTGGAGAGAAAAAGACACCTCTGGAAAACAATTTAACTCTGAAATGTCAGCCTTAGAGCAAAAGAGTTGGAGCCATGCCATGGAGAGCCCTCACCTTTCTCCTTTTTACAGAGGGACCCTGGATGACACAGACTATAAGTCAAAATTCCAGACATCTAAAATGATAGAAGATGTATCACTTTTTTCATTTTCTTTCCCCTTTGCAAGAAAGGAGAATGTACCTTCTAGAATATATCCTTAGAGCACACATGCTGCTTCTCCAGCTCTCTGCTGACAAGATCCTCTCTGCAAACATGCCTGGCTGAATTTCTTTGCAGGGCGGCAGGTCTAAAGGCAGAGGGCAGGTCTTCTCCAGTTTAACAGCAACGTTGCACATCAGGGAGCAGCGCACGTCCCCCTTTGGCAGCAAGTTAATGCCAACTCATTCTGCAGATGGGAACTGCCTCTCAGTCCTAGCAAGAATCCAATTATTTTTATTTTTCCCACAAACATCTATTGTCCTCCTTTTTTTCTGTCTTCCACCCCTCGCTGGCCTCTTTCCAGCACTTGACAAGCAAGTGTGTTCTGTACTTGTTTGGGAAGCTTTCAACAACTCTGTTAGGTTCCTGAGCAAACACACTTCCCTGGCTGCATTCATGATGTCTGTGAAGATGAAGAGATGATGGTGACACTATCATCCTATGTTCAGTATTTCAGGCTATCAGGTCTTGTGCTTAGGGAGAAGGACAAAATGACCTTAAAGAAGGTGTAAATAAAAATGTTTTGAGATTTACCCTTTTCCAATTGTAGCTTTTCAATTTTTTCTTTTTCACCTTTTACAGAATCCTCCTTTGGATCAAATACACAGAATATTTCTGCGACCCTGCTGCAAAGTACTGCCAGGAGCAAAAAAGGGTAGATTTAGATAGTCAAGTGAAGTTGACCTTTTAATGTTAACAGACGTAACTCCAGGGTGAGTTTAATCCTCCCAAGATGTCTGAGAAAAAACCAGTATTTTTCCCTATTAAAGAAGTACCTGTGTTAAATATAGGTACCGTCAGGATATGCAACCAAGGCAAGGGCGATAATTTAAATTTTTAATTGAGACAACAATGCCACATTGTTTTACAGATAACTGATGAACATTTTGCAGCAGTTTTTCAGGGTGTCCTCTGTGGGACATTGAAGTCCTGAGAAGCTGAGTCTGTCTGTAGCTAGATTATACCAATGCTAAGAGCTGTTATAAAAAACACTTCTTCAGTGGTAGTTTGGTCCCATCACCCAGCAATACAGCCTCTGTCAGCCTTGTCCTATATAATCTTGTATAAAACTTGCAGTGAGACATAGGAATTAATGAGAAAACCACAAAGGTCTTGCACAGAGTAAGGGGTTTACTATCTGAACGGTTTCCTGTGGTCATACAACTTTTATACCATCTCTATTTCTTCCAGTCCAGGTTTTCTTTCTTGTCTTTTCCCTTACCAAGTGAAAACTTTCCCATTTGTTTGAAACTGTGGGAGCCTGGAGAAGAGGGACCATGGAAAAGATGCAGTCCTCTTTTATATGTTTCTGGCAGGCTTATTTTTTCAAGCACCTCTTCCTGATATTTCCCTGAAATTCATTGTTGGGATGTCCTACTTATTGCCAGTTATGGCTGCAGTTGTTAAGTGGGATGAGTATGATCCTTAGTCAATGGAAATCAGCACAACCCACAAAACTTATAAAGTGGACAGTGTTTTTGTCAGCTTCAAGGCCAGAGCTTATATCATTTAGTCCCTCCAGCTTCTAAGACCTGAGTAACTCACAATCCCACCCAGTAATCCTTGCAATAAGCCAAATAGCCAATGGCTTTACAGAGTTTCATAGCCTTTTCGGCACACTTTGCAATGCAAGTGTTGTATTTACCAACCAGGTAATTCAAGAGCTCATGATCAGCTTCCAAATTTTGTGGTTCCTCCAAAGAGAAAAGGAAGAGGAATGATTGCCCATGTAACTGGACCATTTTGTTTGTAGATCATGGAGTTGTATGTTGCACCCCATACCCTGCTCAGCCATAGGATCTACTAGTTTTTTATTTATTGCAGCTGGAATAAGGTAGTTTGCTGAAGATGGAACAAAGAACCCACTGGAAACACACTGGAAATCTCTTCCTAGCAAAGGTCAGTCATTGCAAGCCCACACCTAGTCATCAGCAGCTGTTCATGCCTTGTTCATATGGTTTGGCTGATTCACTCTCCAGGAAAAGTGACTGATTTGCACTTAAGTGACTTTTCCTCCTGAGAGGTGTCAGAAAGCCGTTATCAGTCAAACTCCTTGTATTTGCTTTAGTATAACTTGGCTCGGCTCCCATCTGCCTTGCCACAGATGTGACAGAGGATGTCTCTTTGCAATACACAATTGATTGTGATCTCTTTTTCTCTGGGTTAGACAGTGTAACTCCTCAGCTTTCTCATTGCCTGACTTGAGGGAATGTATTTAAAGAAAGTTGGCATGACCTCTGTGTTAGTGGAAAATCGAGTGCCAGGTCTTCCAGGTTTTGGACTGAACTTTAAGTTCAGTAAGTTAAGTAAGACTCAATGCAATTTAGGAGACAACCCTAATATTCCTCAGGACAACCCAAAGGAGAACTTGTTCCTGCAGTCTCCTCAAGATTCCTTAGTACCGTGATGAGAGGGAACAGCCCCATCTCACCGTCTGGGCTCATGCTACCTTATCAAGGTGTCCCTACTCCTTCCCCAGAAGCCCCTCCACATCATGAAATTTAATGCAGACTAAGTTCTACTTTCAGTACTTATATGGTCCCTGCTGCCGAGAGATGGGCTCGTTGTTCTGAATCTGATGGAAATTTTTAGTACTCTTAGAAAACAGTGCCAGCTGGAATATTCACTCTCTGTGTGTCCAGCAAGCAGCATTTTCCATTTCCTCAGTAAAATCCTCTTGGCTACAGGGAGTGCAGCAGAAACCCACACACTCATGCAAATGAGGAATGACACAGATTGGGATCTTACAGACTGGAGATGAAGATTTGAGAACAAGGAACAAAACCGAAGGCTTCAGAAGCTGAGGTTCGCCTCCTCCAGGTGTCAGTCGGGTCACCATCTTTCAGCTTGGTGATGTTATATAGCAATAATGTGACCTGTGCAGGCGGGCTTTGCAAGCAGCACTCTTCCCTTTATCAGGCAACTGCTTTTCTTGGTGCAGGCACATGGATTTCCAATAGTATCTAAGAAAACAATCTTGTTTTGGAAAAACTTTTGGAGTAATAGGTTTGAGGCTTTCTGGATATAATACTCAGCCAATTCTCAGTTGTTGACAGAAATAACTAATTACATCATTTGCATATATATCTAATTCATGGCTTGTCCTTTCCTGTTTCCTATTTTAGAAAATCAAAAGTCCCTGATGTAGGCCAGATTCTCACCCTTTTTCTTACTGAAGATACACTGATTTACACTAGTTAAGAACACGGCACGCAGATTTTCTTGGTTTAGGAGGGCTTTTTTATGCTTTTGGCTTCCTGGGTAAAACATATTTTGTCACCTGGGAGTGAGATATATCCTTACCAATAGTCATACTTAGGCATAATATGCCATCCAGCATTCCAAGCTGTGCACTCGCTGTGCTCTTGCACAAGAATGTGAAGAACCTGGAAAATGCCCAGTATGTTGAAGTTTGGTATTCAGTGGTGGAGCTGATGACCCATAAAGACAAAACTGGAAGCCAGGGCAATGACACTAACAGCCAAGCTATTTTTTCAGTATAGTCTAATTTTGACTGAAGCAGACACTATTTTGGTTCTGCAAAATAGATGACACTGAACATCTAGGTCCCAGTTTTTCCCAAGCTGTGCAAGATCCCCAAGATGCTGGAGATTAGAGCCTGCTTGAGCAAGCCACTACAAACCCAGCTGGATGTTATGTGGATATGATGTGTCTCAATCAACTACCTCTAGAGCTTTACACTTTAAACCTAGAACTTCACACAGCTCTGGAGTATCCAAGAATTTTGTCTACACCTCCTGGTGGGTTTGTGCCCTTAGTCTTTCTCAGCTTCCCAGATGTAAACTCATGATATTAGCATACCTCTATTGTGCAAGGATACTTTAAGGAGCTGTTCAGTAGTGCAGGGTGGTGTAAGATGCTGGAAAGAAGGGTGCAACGGGGCAGTGAGTCTAACATCACCTCCTCCAGGCCAGCAAGGCCGAGGAGATCTCACCAAAAAAAGGACTATGAACAAGGAAACTCTGCTCAGATACCTGCTTAGCTCTGCTTATTTCTCAGTGTGAGTAGGAGCCTCAAAAATTACATGGAGGCTATTAACTTGTTCTCCAAAAACTTCAGAAAGCAACTCGATGAGCAGTCTTGTCTGTGGCAATGCTCTGAACACCAGCAAGGATGGCTCTCCAGGGTGAAAGTCTTCAGTAAAGGAGCACATAGACTGTTGCTCTGTTTCACTTTCTAGCAAAAGTTTCAAAGCCACATTAAAGCAAGGTGTTTAAGAAGGGTCTGGACCTGATTCCCATCTGGTGACAGCTGCTGTAGAGAGAGTCTGCTCAGTTTATGCTGGCTAAGACTCTGCCTCATCTGTTTTCCCCACCTCAGTCAAAATTAACTCCAGCAACAGTTTGCAAGGGAATATGTGACAAAGGTTCAGTGTTCTTGAGTGTTTTTTTCTTAATATGAACATTGACGTTCCTATCTAATTGCAAACTGATGAAATGCAGTCCCAGTTGCAGACTATGATCTGCCAAAATGACAGACCTCTCCAAGTGCTCTGCTTACCTCTCCAGAGCACTGCAGGGACACCTCCCATACATACAGGGTGTTTTGTGGGTGGAAGCTCTGGGGAAGTACAAGGCATTATTTTATTGTGTGGGTGCATTTTGCCAGCCCTTGACCTTTCATGTTCCTGATGAATGTCTGCTCCTTGCAAGCAAGAGAAAAGAGTTAACATTTCACTCCTGCTTTCCAACCTCAGCAGAATAATTTTAACTGGGCATGAAAAGAATAAGCCCTGTCACTTCCCTCCTTTAACCTTTAAAGCGAGTTTTGTCTTTCCATGAACTCTGCTTTTGATTTGTAATTTGAACTTGCTATTAGGAAACTGGCATTTTAAAACTGATTCAGGTTTCTGATCAAAGATGCTGATGGTTTAAAGGACCTATGTCACTAAGTGCTCTGACTGGCTCAGCTGGTGTTATTTGCTGAAGTCTCAGCAGATTGTTCCTTCTTGGTTTTCTCATTGATCTGCCTCATTCCTTATTTCAGCAGCTTTCTCAGTCAAGGGAATATATATCATCTCTCCCATAGAAAAGAATCCTTTGAGTCCATGGGCTCTGTACTGATCTCAGCCCATCATATTCTTCTCTCATTTTTCACTCTGCACTCCCAGCTAACTTTAAAGCAGGATGAGAGATGATGAGCGCTCTCAGGAATATGGGAATGCTTATGTTGTCCAGCTCCATGTGTTTTTGTGATATTTAACAAATTCTTATTTCACATGACCCCTTCCTTGAGTAGTACTCCATACTGAGAAGCTTGGAGACTTTGAAAAACTTTGCACTTGTAGGTACCTAAAGACTCCAGAAAACCTACAAATGTCACATGCTAAGATATTGTGCTTTAACTTGACTGTAGGAATTTGCAGTCCCTAATTTTTACTTCGATTTGACTCAAATTTCAAACTTATCCATTGACAAGTGCCGTATTTCTCCTGATTCACACTCACGGAATTGAAACTGGTATCAGCTCCTAAAATGGTAGCTTCTCCTTAGTAACTACACTGAATAGTCTAAGTTCTTCCCTCAGCTATTTCCTTATAAATGTGAGTTCACTCTCCAGATCCATGTGGGGTTCATTTGGATTTGGGCTAGAGCAGTTCAAAGCCTAAAAAGTCTCTCTATATGATTCTGGCCACCTATAGATGTGATTAGTAAAATTGCCCTTTATTTCAACAGACCCAAGATGTCATTGCTTATAACTCAATTAAATGTTTCAGAAAACAGCAGGGATCAGTCAGTGATCCTCAATGATTATAAATGGTAGTATGTCACAGATTTCAATACAGTTCCACTTATACATACCAAACTGAATATTTGTGCTTATTAATGTTTTTAAAAGAAGTTGAAGACATCACCTATTTACTTACAGTTCTCTGCAACCATTTTCTTTGGTGCCAGAAGGCTAATGCTGACATTGCATGTCATGATCTTTAAATATTCTCCTTTGTCAGTTGTACAAGGTCCACATAAGACGGGAGGAAGGTGCTAGCGACTTTCTTTTGCTGCTTGTCCCCTGTAGACAGAGATTAAGACCACATCTCTAACTGGTGGAATTTCTCAGCTCCTCCCTCCCCACAGTCATCAGCCTTTCTAGAAGGGGCAGAACACCCAGTAAGAGGAGATGGTTGATTGCTAAATGTTCCCTCCAGAGGGGTAACACTTCTGCTCCTCAGCAAATCCAGGAGACAGTGGAGATGAACCAGGGGTGGAGTCAGCTCTCTTCTGTCTCCTGCTTAGACACTGCCCATGAAAGCACAGTCTGAAGCACAGACTTTTCAGTGAAAGACCATATGTCTTTGAAAGACTGAAGAGTGATATCTCTCCTAAATGACTGATAATATTTGAATGGAAGAAAAACACAAGAATGATCCAATCAGGAGGAAGTTTGGGTGATGAACAGAAATAGCTGGGAGAGGTGCACTGAAGTGCTGAGGGAGTGAAGTCTGGCAGTGGCAGAGCAACAGTGATGTGACTCTCGGAGGCAAGAAAAACACATAGTGACATAGTTCTCACCAGCCTGTTCTTTTCTAGAAGTTTATTATATTGAACAGGGCCCTTTCTCAGACCAAACTGCATTTGTATTCTTGGAAATTTGACAAAAATGTCTCCTGAGAACTGGCCTGTTTCCTTTCTTTCCAAGCTGACCTTTTAATGAGGTCTCATTTTTCTTCCATAAGCTGAGAACAGAGTGTACGAGATCAGCACAAGATGTGCATTGTCTTTCTAGGATTTCTCATCTGATCATTCTCCTGCACATTTCTACTTTCTAGGGGCCAAATCCCAGAACATTTGTCTTTACCTTCAATTAAAGGTGTGGTTCTTTGAAGAGCCAGCAGAATGGATCTACTTACCATTAAAACCACTGCTATTCTCAGGGGTCTTAAAATAGCCACCTATTCACTTTATCTTCTTTCATGGCTTAGCACAAGTCTTTCACTTGGAATATTTGTTTGTTTGTATTTATCAAACAAATAAAGGGAATGGGAGCATTGGTTGTGTTTGTGAAATAAAGGTAACAAAAATCTTTTGATCTGATTCAAAATAAGGTATTCTGTGGGGGTTTTGTGGTTTTTTTTTGTTTGTTTGTTTTTTGGTTTTTTTGCAATACAAGACCTAATCCTGGTATTATTCTAAAGATGCATCTGCAGATACTGGAAGAAAAGATTAAATCAAAAACTACCATTCTATGGGTATTTAGGGTCATACTAGGAGTGAAGAGGGCTTGTATTCAGTCTGTTTCATCCCAGTTGTTATATACACAACAGAAAACAGAACAGCAAAGTCCCTGGTCCAAAACCTTGGCATCATAAATGGAGGATATTGAATGGGATGGAAAGTTATGCAGGATCCTTGATGAAAGGATTTGGGAGTCTCTTTCCTTCTCTGAGGACTGTTCAGTCCTGCCAGGAGACTATGAATAAGTAGTAATGGCACAGAGCAGCTCTCCTGTCGAAGGTCTGGATAGAGAAATGAAGGTAGGTCACCTTATGGTCAACTTGAGCTTCTGAGGAAGGGAGAGCAGTGAATAAATCTATGCTCACTATCTCATCTCCACCCTGAACACATTGTGGCTACTAAAGGCATGTGACAGAGCTAGGAGCTTCGTAGCAGAAGGAAGTTACCATTGAGCTCCTGAACAGAGACCACTATGCCAAGGGATTTGGAAAACCTCCTCTGCCTTAGGCACCTGCAAGCTGACGCAGTTACTCTTCCTTGGCATGCTGTGCACAAGGGATATTACTACTCAGTTGTCTCTTCTTCCATCTAAACTACCACAATACCCAGTAGCTGGGATGGAGGAGAAGAAACAAGGTCACAAATTTCAGTGATGGGGATAGTTAAGGCAAACAGCAGGTTCTTCCATTGCTGACATGCTTAATTATATCATTACTTTATTCAAAATGAGATGTTCTAGCTAAGCTGAAAATTGATGCAAGATTTAGTGAGTGGCCTGTATTAGACTGGATGGCGATGGACTTAAAATTGATAGCATGGTCACAGGGACATTATTCAGTAAATACAGCCATGCTGGGGAGCCACACAGCATACATCTAACAGAGGGTCAAACACACTGCTGTGCTGCAGGTGCAAATTCAGTCCTTATGCTCCTGGATGTTTAATCAAAAAGCTCAGAGCCAACATGTTTATATTTTCTAACAATTCCTTTCAACTTAGCTCAAAAAGACAAGGAGTAGAAAATAACTTCTTCATGGGAGATAGGGATTCATACTCCTGCTCCTCATGATAAGTGACAAAGCAAAGTATTCATACTCCTGCTTATCATGATAAAGCAGAGCTGGGAGATTGCAAGGTTTTGAAAAATGGAAGCGATAATATTTCATAGATGTGCTCACACACATATAATCCTTGTTATAGGACCATTTCTTAAATGATGTTTTGGTCTGTAGATCTCAGCAACAACTTTATCTGAACAAAATACATTCACCTGTGGAAGAAAATAAATAGCTTGGTACAACAGGATGATGGCCTGGGGTATTCCAGGCTGAGACAGCAGACAACTTATGGTTTCTTCCTATAAATCCTCCCAACCTCTACCATTGCAAAAAGACGTTGATTCAGCCTGGCAGGTCAAAGGAGACAGGACATGTTAACAACTGCACGTTTGATGTGTTCCTAGGTTTGAAAGAGACCTCCACTGTATAGATGTCACATTTGTAAAAGCAACCGAGCAAATGTTTAGTGGATGTCTTCAGACAGAAGCACAAGGACAGCTGGAACTCATGAGACAGCCACTAAAGGCAGGATTTGCACGGCTGCTCAGGCCAGAGCCCGGGCTGCCTGAGACTTTCCAAAGGCAGCTGGCACATCTCGCTAGTTGGAAGAGAAAATAATCCCCAGACAAACCAACAGCTCAGCTCTGGACAAATACAACTCCTGGGGAACTCTGCAAACTGAATTTTAGTGTTGTCTCACGTCAACAGCTAATTATTGCTCTGTATAAAGTCCCTGAGATGGTAAAATATGACGGACTGAGGCTATCCATCTTCTGGTTGCTCCAGATAAGCATCACAGGCTTATTAGAGTTGGTACTGAGTTACTATATTTAGAGATGCAAAAGTTTACCCACTGAAGATATTTCTTGTGCATATATTTTATTACTTTTATTATGCACTTAAAATAGAAAGTTTATGATCAGTGCTTTTCTGTGCAAGAAAGAATCAAATTGCATTTATAATGGCTTCCCTCCTTCTGCCGTGAGCTTCTTATGTATCATTTGCCACAGAAGCAAGAGAGACTCATTTGATTTTGTAAAGTATGGTCTTACAGACTTGAATGTTACTCCTTGGTTTTCTTCCTTCTCATTAATAAATGTAACAATTTACATATATGAAAACATTACCTCTTCTTCTTTTCTTCACTTGAAGCGCATTGATTTTCTCCAGACAGCTCCTCTGGGAGCTGCAGAGAGAACAATATTTGAAGAAAATTTGAGGTAGCTGTAACATCACCGAGTCCATCCAAAAGAAAAAGTTCAGTATTATACAACTTTTTGCACGTGGTTGACACAAATGGGCATTTCAAAAAGGTAAAGAACTATCAATATTTTCAAACATGGGTTAAAAATAAGAGGTAAACACACAAAAATACACTGTGTTAGCAAGATACACTCCAGCCAAAATTAATTAAAGCAATGGCCAGTGGGTTAGATCTGTAGCTGTGTGAAAGGAAAACTCTGATAAATTCAATGCCTTAAATTTCCATTACGATTAATTCTTTTTTAAGAAAAAGCATGTCTGGAGAGGTTGCTGCTACATACACGGACATCAGATTGCCTTAATTTTGGAAACTTCGTGAAGTTTCAAAACTGTACCCCTTCCTGGCTGTGAATTGTCTAACAGTTATACCCATTGCCTAAATGGTATAAATGTTCTTGCATTGGTGCCTGTGAGTTCATGGCCTGTTTCTCTACAGCCACTCTCCCACTGTGAATGTACAATTTTATTTCAAATAGTATATCTGCTGTGAGTTTCACACAAAAATATCTGGCAAAAGCTGCCTGGTACACTGTGACTCAACCACAGGGAGTAGAAAAACTTATTTTAGTAGTAAATTAACAACAACAAAAGAAACTGCTATGTTTTCCAGGTTTGACAGTCAAGGCACTGGGTCAGTAAATGTGATTTGGCCAAGACGCAGGACCACAGTTTCCCCTGCTTCCCGACACTCAGCACAGGATCTAGGACACTGATTTTTAATTAACAGCACTAAAGACATAGAGAGACATTTTCTGTGAGATGGCAGCAAAGAAACAGGATTTCCAATAAAAAAGAAGTCAGAGATTTATGGAGGAAAGGGTCTCCTCCTTACTCAGTTTGGGAGGGCAAAACTCACTGTACATTTTTTTGTGATACACAGAAGTACTGCTGAAGGCGATGCTGAGAGTTTGTCTGATGCCTCTTCCTGCCAGGGAATGGTATCGCTTTTACAAATACCCAAGCATACCTCATTCAACTTAAACTTAGTGACCTCTAATGATAAAAATTTTCCAAAGCCAACTAGACTTAACCTTCAAGTTAAGGATTTGACTTCTAGAATCTGCTTTCAGGCACCGTTAGATTTCTCCAGGCATCATCCAGTCCTTCTTCCAGCCAATATAGAATATGTCGGCATGTAATAATATCAATTATTCTAAACAGGGAATTTAATATCCAACCTGAAGAAGAAAGCCTTGGCATTTTGCTGCCCAGCTAAAATTGATGTGTATCCCAACAGAAATGCCAGCTGTGGGTTTTTGATGTAAAAGGCTCTGTCAAGGGGATATTTTTTGACATTTTTACTTTCAATGAATGAATACTTTCCCTCTTGACCTCTCTTCTTGCCTTCTCTGACATACTACTATTGACTTAGTGCAAAAGGAAAGGCTAAGGCATTTCTGAAAGCACCATGCTGATTAATGCACATGATGATGTATGTGCTGCCAAGAAGAGGTTTTAATTTTTTTTCTGTATCATGCAAAGGAGCATATTCTATTTTAGCCACATGACTCTTGCCCTGAAACATAGAGGGTTTCTCCTCACTGCTTTTCACATGTATGCTCTGGCTACTTCAACAAAATCTACTTTCCTACGAGTTTACTGGGTCAAAACTCTTCCCTACAGATGGTCTGCCTGCAGTCAGTGCCGTTAAATTATCTGTTCCGAGTCATTTGCCCAGCAGAAGACATGAATGCATAAATTATTGGCACCACCTATTGGCGAAAAAGGCAAATTATACAGGCTTTATAGGTTAGTCTTAAGTAACCATGGCTTCAAACATTCCTCCTGTTATGATCTCTTTTAACCATATAACCCAGTAAAGCCACTCAAGCTTTGTATTTCCCTGTGCCAGAGACAGCTTTGAGTTTGATTGTCTGACAGGGGATATGTCTGCGACATGGGTCACACAGCAGAGGAGGAGACAAGGCATGAAGCTACAGGTGAAGCAGGTCTCACTAATCTGACTTTCAGGTTTTTAGAATCATAAAATCACAGAATCATTAAGGTTGGAAAAGACCTCTAGGATCATCAAGTCCAGCTGTCAACCCAACACCCCCATGTCTCCTAAACCATGCCCTGAAATTTTCTAGGTACTTTCCACCCTAAGATGCAAGCACAGCTCTACAGGTTGTTTTCCACTCCATCACCGCAACACCAGCCACAGCTGGTCAATGAATCACGGGTCAGAGTAGCCTTAGTTGCCTTTGGCTCTTGTGACCAGGAAAGAAGCTGTGTGATACAGGACTTGCTGAGGCAAGTGCACAGAGTAGAGGAAGGGATCTGAAAATGTTTCAGGTGTTCAGAATAATTTCCTGACATGAAGTTCTGACTTGAGTTATCCATATTAGGCTGGAAGAAAAGTGATGAAAAAACTCTGGGCCAATGGGCATGCTGGTCCTTTGTGGCTGCGGGCGAACCGACTTGTTTGAATGATTTGCATTTTCACTGAATAAAAGAGAGGAGAAAAGAGAGAATGGCATTTTGCTTCAGGCTACTTTTTCTCAAATCTCAAAGAGTGGTTTTTTGATTATATTAGCCCTAAGTTATCTACTTAGAAGTATTTTTAGCTCTTGGTGTGATAAACTATATGTTCAGGCAAGAGCATTGGATTTTGGCTCAGCATGGACTAACAGAAATGTGGAAGGGATCTGCTGGATAGTTTATCCTCTGAAGTTTCCTTGAGTTTTGTTTCTTCTTGTCTTCCTAGACTTGGAAAAACACTGGTGTGGGTCTCTTTAAAATCTTCCAACTGGAGGATATCTACCTCAGCATTCTGGTTCTCTTGGTGGTGCACATGAGTTGATCACCTCATATTAGCACGGACGAAAGTCATCCTTTGCTGTTATTAGCTCACCCAGTAGGATGGGCTTCTGCGCTCCAGTTCTTGAAAATAGTAGGAATGAGTGAGGACACTTGATAGACACAGAAAGACCCAGACTTTCTGAAATGTATAAAGCACTATTTGATCTGTTTAAAGGTGTATCTAGACACTGCTGTGCCTTGACCATTAAAATATCTGAGTAGTTATACTCTGTGGAGAAGGAATGGCTATGACACACAGCAAATAGCTAAGCTTATATAACTTCATTTATTTTTAAAGAGAATATTGTTCTACACATTCTGAGATGAAAAGTTACTGTGGCAAATTTTAGCAAAACTAGCACATGCATGAGGCAGTACTAATGGCAGAACAATTTTCATATGCCAGTTGATTGTACTTACCTGACAGAAAGAACATTAATAAATGTGTCCTATTTTGTCTGAACTGCTGCCTTGAATAAGTGAGAGGGCAAGTTCAGCTTTCAGAAGATGTTTTCACTTGAAAATACACATTTCTCTAGGGACTTCTGCTGAAAAACACAACAGGATTATTTACTTAGAGTAAGTGTCTATTGTCTTTAGAGAAGTTGAAGATAAAATATAAAAGCTTGGAGACTGAATTTAGAAAGTGCCAAGTTTTATTATTATTATTTAGATTTATAAGCCAGCCGGTAATCTACAGATAACTCCACTCTGTGAATCCTATTTAAATGAACTGAGAAGAAGAAAGCAGGAATTTAGCATTTCCTCAGTCCAACAACTAGTGGGATACCAAGCCCTTTTCCTGACACATCCCATGGTTAGGGAGACTTAGGGCATCCTGCATAATTTGCACCCATGATATGCAGCAAAGTACTAAGCATGTACTGAGCAGTGAATGACCCAACCAGCACATCATGTGATTGAAGGTCTTAAAAAAAAATATGACTGTATAGAGGTAAAATGTCAATGAAATATATTATTCCAACTGTCTGGTCTGCAAGGTGGATGTTTATGGGTAGGCATGGTATGGATGATAGTCCATCCATAGTCTGATGTCCTCCATGAGGAGAGAATGGACCCGTCATGCAGAAAGTAACCGTTGTTCAGGAGCACATCTTATCTGGTCAGGACTGGCAGTGACCATCTTAACTGATATTGACTCTGGGCAGCCAGTTCCAAATATTTCTGGTCAGATGGTGGCAGATGAGTTGTATGGATGGCCTTTCTCAGGAGTCTGCAGCTGTTTAAATAACCACCCTGCGGGAGCCACAGCACCGCAGCTATATTTGACATTATTAAACCTCAGCAGGGACAGGGAGAGCCATGGGGACAAGAAGTCCTCCCTGCTTCCTGGCTTCCATAGATTACTTTAATTGGTAAAACTATGCTCCTGTCACTGGAAAGGACATGTCATAAAACAAAACATGAACAAAATCCTAAGCCTAAGAATTCATTTGCCCTGAGGCTCAACAAAACCCTTCTGGGTAAAGCTGTGTCTACGGGGAGTCAGAGCACCAGCAGAGAGAGGAATCCCTTGGAAAGAGGACAGGCTTGTCACACCTCTCAAAGGGGGACATAGTAAACAATCTCTGTGGCCTCCTGCCAACCTTTTCTTTTCCCCAGTGATTTTTGGATTTTCCATCTGAACTAGTACGCGCATCCGCAATGTAGAGTCATTAGCTTTCTAGGATGAGAGAAAAATCTGTTTCTCTGCGTTTGTGTGCACATATATATGTGAAAGTAAGGGACAATATTCTAATAGTGTGCCTTTTTACTGCTTTCACATAGAATTCAGTTATGACAAGCTTGAACGCACTATTGAAAGTGGTGCTTAGCAGCTCTCACATGTTCAAATAGATCTTTCTTCTAAAGTTTTTACAGGGACAATTAATTCTGATCTGTGACTGAACATTAACAGGTGCTGTTAAACAGGCTCCTTTAATCTAAATCTGTTTATGCAAGCCTATTTTATTTGGTGACATGATAGGCTTTACAATTTCAAGAACAGAGAACTAGGATTTTAAGATAACCTGTACTCTCCATATAGTGAGCTAACAATCCTTTAGATACCGCGTTTCATACAGCCAGTATTAATCCCAAAATAGATGTGAGATACAAATCTTTAGGTGCTCAAAAGATAAAGTAATCCAAAGTACCATCCTGATATTGCCTACAGTAGTTCTGGAAATTTAAGCTTATTCTTGAGCATCTCTGTGTTACCTGTAGCTATCCTGTGTAAAATTAGTAAAGAAATTCAGATATTTTTTACTTTACATTTGCTACTACTGATAACTACTGTTCTCCTGAGCCTACCTGCTTGATTCCAAACCAGCTGATTTTCCTGTCCTAATCATGACTTTTGCAGAGTGTGCTCAGGTGCCATCCCCCAGATTTGCCCTCATTCCCTCAGCTTCAACACAGCCTGGGCAGATCCTCGGTCTTCAAGCATCACACTGTGTAGGGTGAGAGGGTTTCTTTCAGCTGTTTTCCTCTGCAGTGCCCAGACTTTTCCCCCTTCCAAATTCAAAGGGAAATAATTTATTTTTCCAGTTTCTCCATGTGGCTCTGAGACTCTTTCTCAGTCTCTCGAAGATCTCTGCACCGGACAGTAAGAGAGTAGAGTAGAGCTGCCCTCCACAGATACACACTGCTGATTTTGCGTGGAAGTTTCCAAGGACCTCAGGCAAGATCCTGTAACCTGAAATCAGAAAAAGTTCAGTAATTGGTATGTTTTAAAGCCTGGCTTCGAGGTTGCTACTCACTGAACATTAGCAGCAAAGCACATGTGTGAGAACGTGTGGCAAATATTTTACACTTCTGAAACTCATAATAAACCTTTCCAGAACTTGTTTTGGTTGGGTTTGGCTTTTTCCAAAGAACAGAGTCCTAGAGATGAAGCAATGCTCATAATTTTTATTTCATTAATGTATTTTGTTCAGTTTAATTTTGTTTAAAACTTTAAGTATCTTCAAGATGAGTTCACTGAAAGCAAGATTTGATCAATAGTTGCTTTGTACAGTGTTGGTCTAATAAACTTGGTTTATGGGTTTCTTTCTTGCGTTCATATGATAAACGAAGGAGAAACAGAAAGGTCTTTGACATAAGGGAAGATGACAGGCTTTAGCCTGCAGATCCATGTCACGAAGGCATGGGATATGTCACCCAACATCTCCACATCTCCAACTCTATAAGAGTTTACTGTATAATAATTTCCCATAACTGGAAACCCAAGTTCATTCCATAAGGGTTTACTTTGGAAAGAAACTTGTTCCTGCAGCTTGTGTCCATGTGATCTCATGCAGCCTCTCAGTGCAACTTGGTTTTATTCCAGCAAATGTTGCTAGATTGAAAATCCAAGAGCGAGAGATTTCCTGCCCCTCTGTCACATAATTACATTCGGATGGAGACAGAATTGATGTTTGATCTCCCAGCTGGCTCCAGCTATGCCTCTCCATAGTGGACCAGCCGATATCTTAGCTCCAGGCTTTCCAACCTGTTTGTGAAGCATAGGAAGGACAGCATGTAATCATAATCAATCTTTTAAAAGTTACAGATAAAAAGTTATAAATAGCCCTTGGAACAGGAACTGGAAACCAACCTCCACATTTCAGGTGATGGCCCTATTGCTTTGGCTAGCAGATGGCCTTCCTGCTACCCTTCTTTGATCCAGAGAAGATTTAATCCCAGATCTGCTGCATAAAGGCCCAGTTTCAGCATGATAGGCAAAGAATGCTCTTCCCCTGTCTCCCCAACACGTAGGCTGTCTGCTGACAAAGCCATTAGTGGAGCCTCGTGGGAGAGTTTGAACCTCCACAGATGATAGAGGCTGGAAGGTTTTCTACTCTCCAGAATACACTTGAAAGGGGGCAGCAATTTTCTTCTCTTTCTGCAGCACCCGAAGAGAGCAGATAAATCCTCTTTCATTCTTTTAAAAGCAAAATGCACACATTAGTGCTAGAAGAGGTGGCCGAGTTAGTAAGGGTCTCCTTGTGTATGAGCGCCACACACCAAGGCTATGGAAAGAGAAGAGTTTAAGACACTTTGGAGGTTATTCTGACATCTGACATCTACCACCCTCAGTCTGTCAGATGCTGAATATCCCTTTTGGAGGCAGCTCTTTTTCCTGAGCATATTAGGGCTCAGGAGTCAGGAAACTCCAAGTTAGATGTTGTGACTCTTTTGTGTTCATTTCACCTATTAATCTCCTTTTAAAGCAGGCCGTCTGTCAAAGACTGCCAGCTAAGCTAAGGTTTGTGTAGAAAGACACTCTTCCAGGGTACAACTTGTTGTATCTTAAGTTAGATGAAATACTGCTACTGTCTAGAGGCTTCTATCTCCCCACCCCCCCCCGCCCCCCCGCCCCAACTCAGCCTCTCAAAGATTACATCAGGCCCAGTATCTTACATCAAGAAGTTTTACTTAGGTGAGCTAAACCTATTGAGAGCATCTATCTTCTGCTGGATGTAACCCTTTAGCTTGTTGAGTGAGGCTTTTACAAACAGGGAAGGAATGACTGAGCTCACCCAGATTTTTGTCTGTTTTCTCTACTTAGACAGCAATTTTCCCATGGTAGGGTTGCCTTTTAGTGTGTCTAACTTGCTGGCACAATGGCATCTGAATCTCAGAAATGTGGCAGGCTGGAGGTATGCATTTGTCACTTATAACCTGGGTTTGCTTTTAAAAAGAGACATTTTGCTTTTAACTTTCCTATAGCCTTCAGTTTGCTCAAAAGTGATACATCCACAGTCTTTTGCAGTAGGCACTTTAATAACGCATATGATATGTTATCCAATGAATGATGATTATGGCTATTCCCAAGTCTCCATTATCCATTGATTTGCTTTTTTATTAAAGTTCCCGTACCAACTGAAAATCACATTGTTCCTTGGGGTGAATTTTAAACCAGTGTATCTGGTGAAAAATATTGATTTCCTGTCAATTTATTTTAAAAAAAAAATCATAGCACACATTTTACAATGGAAAAGTTCATACAGGACACAGGAAATAGAGAAAAATATTTCCTTCCCGCTTCAGCGCAGGAGCTACACAGCGTGTTCCAATTCAGAGAACACGCAAACAATGTTCAGTCTTCAGGCAAGGTCAGCAAAGCAGATGTGACTTTAAGTTTACCGCTTGTATAGCGTGAGAACAATCCCAGGATAATGGAAAGACCTTATGTGGAAGCCATGGAGTTTACTAAGCAGCTTGGCTAAACGCACCATATGATTCACTGAGTGGCATTTCCACATTGCTCAATGCTCTTGGGGCTGCTGGAACAGCAATGATTAAAAAAGAAAAAAGAATCACGTTGAGATAAATATCTTTAAAGATGGTGGGGGGAGGGGAGAAGACAGCATCAAGAGTCCAGGGTTACCGTCGCAGTCCTCCATCTCCTGTTGAGTGTAGATCGCTTCGAAGGATGCCTTGCTCTCCACAGACGAGTTGCATTACTAAAGAGGTGTGATGACCATCCTAGGGTAAGACACCTCTTAGCTCCTAGATTTTTAGCCGCTCTTGGCTCTTCCATTGGCAGCTGTGAGCTGAGACCTCTAGCATAAAAACTAAATGTACACAGGGCCTTTTTGTTTGTTTAAGTGATTTCAGGTTCAGCATTTAGTTTACTGGAGTCTTGATCCTTGACAGAGATTTCTGTACTGTATTTCAAAGAGGACAAGGAGATGAAAATATGAATTAATGTTAGAGCAAAAAAGCAGGGCATTTTCCTTGGAAACGTCTCACAGACATTTCAAAAAGTGAGACCTGTCCAAATAAATATGCAGCTCACTGACAGCTGAAGATTATCCATTTGTAGTTCATTAGAGTTTTATCATAACAAAAACATTAAGGAGGTGGTATTCCCTTTCAAATTTTTTGAGGGGGGAAGAGCAATAACATTGTCAAGTGATGTATGTGACAGAATAAGTTAACCTTTGTAACTCCGACCAAGGTCAGGTGACTAAGGTTGGAAAATAAATTTAAATCCCCCTCTATCATGGGGGTGCTAGAATTTGCTGGATCTGGATCTCACTAGTACACAGGCATGAATCAAGCTCTAGTTTCTGCTAATCTGCTGTTCTGTAAAGTAGTAATGAATTGGAAGCTGAAGCTAGCAGAACTCCAATGTGACATTATTTAGTTAGGGTTTTTTCTCTAAGCATACTTAATCACTGGCACAAACATCCACCAAATGCAGTTACATTCTCCTTCATGCAGGAGTCTCTGAACTGGTAGTCTATGTTTTCCTAGAGAAAAAATAAATTAGTCAGAATTGAAGAATCACTGGCTGTCACTTGAGGTCTGCTTTTCATCAGCAATCAGCCTAACCAGTTTAACAGTATTTAATCTGCCACTGAGGAAAGTGATGGATTTAAATTCATTTACACCCTTTAGTGAAATGCATGTCTGTGCAAATTAGTATAGAAAATTAACTAGCAATGACCACTTATCCAAGGTATATGTCATACTTTGAAAATAATTTTACATTAGTCCAGGTTATATCCACCTTATAAGAAAATAACCACAGATAAAATGATGACAAATAACCTTTCTGACAACTCACCTGTTTGTCTTACCTGATCTTCTTCTGTACTTATCTTCTAGCCTTAGCTGATTTTCCCAAGATGGGACACTGAAGTAAGCTGGTAAGGTAAGGTGGAAAACTTGCCAGCTTGTGCATTGCAGTCAACTATTCTGTGGAAAAATAGGCAATTTAAGCCTTACAGGACTGAAGCACTTTAGATTCATTTTCTTTCTTTACTTTCTTTCTTTACTAGCACAAAATTTAATGGAGGGACTGGCGTTCAGTTGCCTTGCTCCAGAATGTGGGCCCATGGTTCTAGTGACTGAAAACCTCTTGAGCATCTTTAAAAGTTTTGAAGTCAGAAACCTGATCTGTGATTAACTCATAGTCTTTCAGATGATGTCATGAAAACAGGTTTATTAAAAAGTAAATTACTTTATTTTACTTCCACTCCATGCTAGGACAGAGACAAGTAGAAATCCAGAATTGTTAGCTTTTGGAATTTATTTAATTTCTTGCACACACGTTATGATGTTTATTTTGCATTTAGCAATAAGGAGTGAGTTTCTACTTTACTTTAAGCACACAAGCTCCTTCAAAATCAAACTCCTGAAAAAATGCATCTCTTTTTGTGCATCCTCCGTTCTGGAAAGATGACAAGAATAAATTTGGAAAACACACAGCCCTGAAAAGACCTTGCCTTGAAAGAAGTCAGGTCTTTGCAGAAGTAACATTCTCTGGTATGTGCTTGACCAAAAAAGACTTACCACAGCACCTGTTCCTCCTCCTGCTCTTCTCCTGTTTTGAAGGGTATGGAGGATGAGGGTGGATTTTGACATCAAGCAAAAGGTGCGTCCAGGTGGAGGACCTCCTGCAGCAGGTGGCTGAGCTGCAGGAGGTGGTGAGAAGGCTGCGTAACGTCAGGGAGCCTGAGAAGGAGTTAGATGGTTCCAAGAGCAGTCTGCAGTGGATCCATCCCTTGTATCAGGGATGTCACCGAGAGACTACCAAGCCTCGTACCATCCATTGACTATAACCTGCTTCTGTTGTTCCATGTGGGCACCAGTGACACAGCCGGGAGCAGTCTGAGGCGTATCAGGAAGGATTACAGAGCCCTGGGAGCAGTGGTGAGGGACTCTGGAGCACAGACTTTCTTCATCAATCCTCCTGGTCAAAGGGAAGGGATTTGAAAGGGACAGTCAAATATGGTGAATCAACAAACGGTTACAGGACTGGTGTCACAGCCAGGGGTTCAGCTACTTAGACCACGGGACTTGTTTCAAGAAACCTGGGGGCTGATGGGGTCCATCTGTTAGAGAAGGGGAAGACTATCTTCAGTCATAGGCTTGCCAAGCTCATGAAGAGGGCTTTAAACTTCCCTCTTTGCAGGGGAGCAGAACCTCAATCCATCCCACTCCTACCAGTTTGATGCCAGTGCCAGCAATAGATGCCCAGAGCCTGGAGAAGGATCACAGGTCGGCCAGAGAGCACCTGAAGAGCAGCACAAAGGGGTTCCAGCCAGTAAATCAGCTTCATCAGGGGTCCAACTTAAATACCTCTATGCAAACACACATAGCCTGGGGAATAAACAAGAGGCGTTAGAGACACGTGCACACCTGCAGGGCTATGATCTTATTTGTGTCACGGAGATGTGGTGGGATGGCTCCCATGACCAGAGTGTTGGAATGGAAGGATACAGGCTCTTTAGGAAGGACATGCAGGGGAGACGAGGAGGAGGCGTCCCCCTCTATGCCCATGACCAGCTGGAGTGCATGGAGCTCTGCCTGGGGAGGGATGAGGAGCCAGCTGAGAGCTTATGGGTCAGGATTAAAGGCAGGGCAGGGACAGGTGACATTATAGCAGGGGTCTGCTGCAGGCCACCTTGGCCAGGAGGACAGAGCAGATGAGGCTCTCTATAGACAGATAGGAGCAGCCTCACGTTCACAAGCCCTAGTTCTCATGGGAGATTTCAGCCACCCCAATATCTGTTGGAGGAACAACACAGCAGGGCATAAACAATCTGGGAGGTTCCTGGAATGTGTTGATGATAGCTTCCTTTTCCAAATGATAGAGGAACCAACGAGGAGAGATGCTATGCTGGACCTTGTTCTCACCATCAAGGAGGGGCTGATGGGGAATGTGAAGCTCAAGGGAAGCCTTGGCTGCAGTGACCATGAAATGGTGGAGTTCAAGTTCCTTGGGGCACCAAGGAGGGCACGCAGGAAGCTCACTACCCTGGACTTCAGGAGAGCAGACTTTGGCTTCTTCAGGGATCTGCTTGGTAGAGTGCCATGAGAGAAAGCTCTGTGGGGAAGAGGGGCCCAAGAAAGCTAATATGGTTAATATTCAAGGATCCTGGACAAATACAAACACAAAAAGGAAGCCTACAGAGGGTGGAAGCAAGGACAGGTAGCCTGGGAGGAATACAGATAAATTGTCTGAGCAGCCAGGGAACAGGGTGGGAAAGCTAAAGTCCTGATAGAATTAAATGTGGCCAGGGACGTCAAGGGTGACAAGAAAAGCTTCTATAAGTATGATGGTGATAAAAGGAAGACTTGGGAAAATGTGGGCCTTCTCCAGAAGTAAACAAGAGTTCTGGGTACCAGGGATATGGAGAAGGCTGAGGTACTCAAAGACTTTTTTGCCTCAGTCTTCACTGGCAAGTGACCTAATGAGATGCACCCACAGGTCCTGAGGGAACTGGCAGATGAAGTTGCTAAGACACTGTCCATCATAGCTGAGAAGTCATGGTGGTCCCGTGAAGTTCCCACTGACTGAAAAAGGGGAAACATAAACTCCATTTTCAGAAAGGGAAAAAAGGAAGGCCCAGGGAACTACAGGCCATTCAGTCTCAGCTCTGTGCCCAGAAAGATCATGGAGCAGGTCCTCCTGGAAACTATCCTGAGGTGCATGGAAAATAGGAGGTGATTGCCGACAGACAGCATCGCTTCACTACATTGGACAAGGGGCAATGGTTTTAAACTGAGAGTAGATTTAGATTAAAGGAAGAAGTTCTTCACTATGAGGGTGGTGAGGCACTGGAACAAGTTCTCAGGAGAAGTTGTGGATGCTCCATCTCTGGAAGTGTTCAAGGCCAGGTTGGATGGGTCTTGGAGCAACCTGGTCTAGTGGAAGGCATCTGTGCCCATGGCAGGGGGTTGGAACTAGATTATCTTTAAGGTCCCTTCCAATCCAAACTGTTCTGTGTTTCTATGATTTGTATAGCAGTAATATTAATGTCTCTTTTTAGGATTGAATTTCCTCTGTGGATTGCCAGAGTGCTCTTTGCCCTAAGCACAACCATGGCTCTACTGGCAGCTCTGCGTAGGAGCACACTCTTTAGCGGCCTAGGTCAGCTGGAGCTGAACTTACTGGTGAAAAATGGCTTCTCTGCAAAGCAGATGAGACCATTATACCAGTGGATATGGAATTGGGGAATATTTCAAAGTGCAAGTTAGTGGTGGTGGAGGATCTTACATGTTGTTGATCTGTGGGGACTTGACAGGCTAGGTTTTCGCTTTCTAAATATAAAGAGAGACGGGAGGCAATCACATCTCAGTGCAAGAACGGATAAAATAGGTTCACATTTTTATCTTTATTTTACTGCTTTTATGTGAGGTCATAGCAATACCACCAGCAGAACTGCTAAGATTCTATGAAACTTCATAGGGACTGTGTGTGCATGTTTCATTTCAAGGGGTTTTACTGCCTGACTTGGAGATATGATTCCTTTATGCCTGTGCTTTATGTAAACCTACAAATAGCAGTGAAGATACATTGACAGATCACTTTTAGGTGGTTAGGATGCTGGGGGAAAAATTGGAAAGAGCAACAATTTGGGGAAAATAGTTTTGGTGAAAGTCATGGTCTAGACAAGTTTTAAAGTGCTGCAGTAGTCATTCATGTGTATTTTTCTCTGCATTTCTCTAAATGCTTAAATGTAATTCAAGGTCATGGATATGGGAGAGTATAGATGTTCAATTTAATTTATCCAGCATAAAGTCAGAAGCTGTCCTGATACTGAGTCTTTGTCCAAGCTGAGTAAAGATCTCTGATATGACTGCACACTTTCACTTATCAGAAAGATTCACAAGATTGAATATCTGCCAGAAAAGCTGAGGAAATTCAGACAAAAGGTCAAGACTTATATTTTTGCCTTCCAAAGTAACTAAACATTATGTCAGTTTACCACATGACATAGCAAAGTCACTTTTTCTTAAGTCTTTAAATCAAGGCAGGTTAGCTTTCTAAAACAACCTGACATGGTTCAACCATTTAGTTCCTGTAAAATTCAGTGAAATTCCTCCCCCTGCCTTTGTTCTGCAAGAGGTCAGTCAGTCCAGGTGACTCCTGACCTTAAACATACAAATCTTTGAGTATTAAAGAGATTGAATGCAAAAGGGACAGAAATATGATATTTAAAGCACACAAGTATTTGCTGAAATTTCAGTAGTCACTCATTTGGATGATTGCTTCTCTGCACATCATTCTGTTCCTAGATGAAGTGATCTTTCTGCCTTGTCTATAGAGAAATTCATTGCGTGTAATGATTATTTTCTTTACAAAAATATAGCAAGACATGATCTTTAGGTAGTAATAAAAAAAAAACCTTGCTCTTTTCTTGTGAAAACAATACATGGATTTTTACGGTTCAGAGTATCAGTATTGCCCATTGGGATGACTTTATCACAATGTCCTCATAAACAAAGAATGATATTTCTACTGAAGCATCAAGAGTATCATTGTTCAGATGATTAAATAACACAAGAACTGAGATAATGAGTCTGATGTCCGCATTAACACTTACTTAATCCTCCATGGTCAACCGCATGAAAAAGGCAACTCTTGCTCTACCTCAAAACTGGAAAGAGATAAGTGTCCATGCAGGAAGGGAAATGTTGGTCCTGGAGTCAACTCTCTCACACTCAGTCTCTGTCCTTGCAGGCAGTGTGGGCACCACACGGCCAGGACACTTTAAGTCCACAGGTAAAAACATCTAGCAACAACTGTGGATGAACTTTCCATGGCTGTCAGAAGAACAGCCCTTGCTTTGCTGAAAGGCAGCTTTCCCTGTGGTGGCGGACAGGGGATGTCTTGGATGCTTACACCATTCAAACAAGCTCAAGAGAAGGATTTTCCATCTCAAAGCCCAGAGACACATTGCTACATTTTCCATGATGACTACATTGTGAAGATGTAGCGAGGTGCTGGTGCACACAGGGCTTGCCTTCCTGGCAAGCACCCATGTCTAGGGGATAGAGCAGGGAGTGATGGGCTGTCTTTCACACTGCACTGTCCTGCCTGTAGAGATGAGATCTGTTCCTCCCAGCTCTTACAGAGACACAAAAACTGAACAAAGTATGATGGCAATATAGATGAAAGCTGGAAAGGCAGAGGCTAAAACAAAGGTGAAAGTTCAAGACAAGACATCCTAGCTTCTCCCTGTCTCTCTTCTTTCCTGAACCTTGTCTTTCACCCCACCCCTTTCAGTAATTCATTATCAACATAGGAACCCTGTGCCACTTGCACCTTTATCATCCCGTGGTATCATTATCCTTGAAGAAGTGAGGAAAATTTATATCTGAAGGTCCACTGATGGCTCTTCATTTATGGTCAAAAGTGCTTCTTTACAAAGGTTTCTCTATTTGTGCATGAATAGATCTGTATGCACACCCCCCTCCTTGCTTAAAATTCTCTTTGAGCCTATAATTACACAGCAAGTCTTTCAGACTCCCTTTTTCCTGCTGTGCTTCATAGCAAACACTTTTTTATCATTTTTGTTTTAATCTTTTCTATTTCTTCAGCACACTGATGGCACATTTTTACATTTTTGGCATTTACACAGAGATAATGATGTTCTCACACTGTCCATTTCTATAGATGACACTGCATCCTGATGATATTGCACCACAACGGGTTTTTCACAATGTTCTCCAGTCACAGTAATGACTGATCATCAGCGGGGATGTTGGTATACCCAGATCCAACTCTGCCCCTGCCCAAGTGTAGAAAGGACTAGCCAAAGCATTAAAACCATGCTCTGAAAACCATGGAACAGTCTTGGGAATATCTTCAAAACCTTTAACTAAAGCTGCCTGGGGACAAAATTTGGGTAGTTGGCAGCTGAATTGTTTGTGTAACTCAGAAATGTAACAGTGGTGTGAAACTTATGAAAATTAAAAGATAATCTGCTTCCTTTTCTTGTAGACGCTGCTTAATACAGTATCAAACTAACAAAAGGCTGTAGATGTATTTAGGGAAAACAACTGTTTCAACTGATCCTGTATGTCTCTGGAACAAATACCTCAGAGCTGTCCATTCTTCAAGACTGGATTAGACACAGGAAAAACACTTGTGGAAGCCCAATGTGTGGATGAAACTAACAATGACAGACACTCTCCCTACCCTACAACTCTTGAACCTACAAGCCGACTTCAATAAAATGTTATGGGCCAGAAAGCAGTCTCAGGTATATTAGGACTTCTTGTGCTTTATAATTATGTGGCTACACAGAAGAGGTAGATTTTTTTTAATGGCCTCTCTGAAAGAAGAAGCCACAGTGCTCACAAAAAGCCACGGCTCAGCAAACCAGGCTCCGCTGTTGCTTTGCTTGTGAACTGACCTCTGCATCTTACTGTAGTCTTTTCTTAGAGATATAGGATTCCTGGCACTCAGCCATGACTTTTGTTGGAAAGAGTTATCTCCAGTCCTGGAATTGTCTTCTGCTTCACGTAGAGACTCTACTACCTGTTTTAAGTTATTTTCTTCTAAAAACAAAAGTTTCATTGGCAGGCTAGAGAGGAAAATATGAGGCTGAGACTCAGGAATACAGCACAACAAAGCTAGGTTCAAAACCAAAACCAATAGAGGTCTGACATGATGCAGTGATGTTTTTGAATACTCATGATTTAGATAAAGCAGACTTGGAATCAAACCACAGGACTTTTAAAAGTTTGTGGCAGGTGTAATTCTAAGCAGTGCCAGGCATGTAGTCTTCTCCAATTAAAATAATTACATGATTGGTGATCAGTTACTGCACTGCTGAAAAATAACTGGGAATCCCTCACCCGTGGATATTCCGAATGACTTTTTAAGACTTTATGTCAAAGAGATATGATAATCACTGCTCTGTATGGAGTATCATATCTACAAGCTCTCTCATGCCCTGTTGCCTTTTGGCAGGTCGTTTCTAGCTGCATTAAAATGGTCTCACAAATGTGGACAAAATTCCCTTCTCATGAGCTTTTTCTAACTACTTCCAGAAAGCTGGTAAGAACATCAGATTACCAAGGTATAGGAATGGTAAACTGGGATAAATCCTTCCTTCCCTATCTGTACATGCCTTTGAATATTTGATCTGCAACCCTGAGTTCGAGTGTCAAAAAGCAGTCTGAACTTTATTTTATGCTATGCCACCAGTAAACCTCTTCTCTGTCCCTGTACAGGGACTTGCCGAAAAATTTTCCTGATAGTCTTTTAAAAGTAAAAGAGATCAGATAAGGACCCTCATCCTCTCAGAAGGGAGGAGAAACCTTGTAACGGCTGGGGAAGGAAAAGCAGGTTGCCTCTGTCCCAGGATCCCCCTGATTTGCTACAAATACAGTGCTTAGTCAAAGCTGACTGGATTGAAAGACCAACCTGTGATGGCACAAAACCACAACAACTGTTGTTAAGTGGGAACACGAACTCCTGGGGAAACCAGAAAGCATCAAAGGGGTGGAAATACATCAAGCAATTGCCTAGACTGTATCCAGGGCTGCAAATGAGTCCACAATTCATAGTTTCCCAAAATAAGATGAATGCAAAAACGTTTTGGTGTATAGAAACGGCTTCCCCAGCAGAACAGCCCTTCTAGACATGAGACTGTGAGATCTTCAGGAAAGGACACTCTGGTAGAAGGAGGAGGAGCTCCCAGAAGTCCATTCATCTCCAAATCCAACAGAAATATTCACAGGCACGGGAGGAAGAGCAAGCAGGTAGACAACAAGATGCTGCAGAAGAGAGGGAACATCAGGAAAGCACTGCCAGCCTATGGAAAAAGTGCACACTCACTGCAGGGGGGTTGGACTAGGTGACCTCTAAAGGTCCCTTCCAACCTAAACCATTCTATGATTCTATGAAATAGGAAGGCACATTTAGTACATGGCTTTATATAACACTTAAACCGATTCAGAGGGCTGCAGAAACCCTGAAGACATTCAGGGCCTTCTGGTGGAACAAGCATGGTAGGCATTCACTGCGAGGCTTTATCTCCAGGTACAACAAATGATCTAACAACTTGGTGCACTTCCAGTAGCGATGAACATGTTTCAGCTGCAGCTTCTGGTGTACTTCCCTCTGACAATCTCAGCTCATGCACATCAAGCTCAGGAAGAGCCTCAAGCCATTGCCAAGCAATGGAGAAAACTGTGATTTGTGTGAAGTCTTTATTGCCCCGAGACACCCACAGAAGACCAAAATTTAGGACCTCAGACATTGAGACTTGAATGTGGACAAAGCATGGCTAAAAGAACTTTGAGCTCATGAGATGTGTAATCTATCACGTAGAAGTAGCTTTAACTATGATGTTTTCAGTGGCAAGGCTGTACTCCTCCAGATCACCGTGGAACCTGGGCTATTGACCACCGACATTCAACCCTAATGTGAAATTTACATTTATTACAATACGGTTTCAAGACAGTAAGAAGGACCTCACAGAAAAAAATAAGGCTAAACTTGCACACTCCCTGGTTTACCTCAAGCTCAGTGCCTGCTCTGGCACACCTAACTGCTGTGCTTATCCTGTTTTCAGTCACAGCTCACAGCCAGGGCAGCTTTTTTTCCAATGGTTTCTGTTGAGAAGGAGATCTCAAGGGTTAAATGTTCTATTTATGAATCCTGCCAAGATTTTGCAGTGTTTCAAATACATGGGGCTATTTTTAGACAGAGAATTCTAAAAATAACTATTTAGCCTTCCTAAAAATACCCTGTCACACTTCAATAGTTCCTATTGATGGGACATGAATATAAAATACATTTTAATTTCCTGCAACTAAACAGAAGAAAAGGAAACTGTTTCTCCCTCTAAACAGAGGGAGAGAAGTATTTGCTTGAAGCGGCAAGTCTCTAAAAGGCCCTGTTTGGTGAATCATCAAGTTTATGGGGGAAGGAGAAATAACCCTGAAGACCTCTGCGCTCGAGATTTCAGGTGGAAGGCACTTTTTTTTTTTTTTTAAATTAAAACAGCACCTCAAAATCAGACCTAACAGGGGATATATGTCATTGGTTTCATAAAGTGTTTGGTACAGTTTTTTGTGATAAAATCCATGCTTTGTGATAAAATCCATTTTTTGCCTAGCATATCGGAGGTAAAATCCTGTCTCCATGGAATTCAGAATTTCTGAAGGATTTCTAAACCTTGAGAATTCCATCCATCATTTTGTCCTTTCTATTTCTTCTCCAGCCTTCAAATAAAGGGTGCTGTGTAACAACAAACAAAACTTTCAGCTCCCTCAGAAAACAAGCATAGATAAGTAAAGCTTTTTTTCAGATGCTCAGCTGGATTAAATCCATGGCATTCCTTCAATTCTGGTAGAGCTATGATTATCCTTGGCTTCATTGAGGCTTTTAGCCTTCCTCTGACACCTTCAGAGCTTGATACTCATTTCAACCATAGTCCAAGCTCGGGCAGTGGGACTGCTATTGTTGACACTTGGGTTGAAAAAGGCCTATGGGCTTGGGAAGACAGCTCAGATACCTCCAATTATCAAGTACCTTCCCTACTCCACATCACAAATCGCCACAACTGCTTTGGGAAACAGAGCCTTGCAGGACACTGAGACTATCCTTAGCCATTTCTACCGAACAACTAAACTCCTTGTATTGGTTTCAAAATCCCACATCTTTTTCTGTGTGGAATCAATTATAGAACTCTTGTATATTCCTTGGAGGCACTATTCCAGCTGACTTTTTGAAACTTAAAAGATTTCACTGGTAAGTTGTCATCTTGCTGAACAGAATAATAGTCACAGCTGATTTTGCTCAGATCCATTCCCATAACCAAGATTCCAGAATCATTTAAAAACAGGCTTCATTTTTTTTGATGGAAATTTTCTTCTTGAATACCCAGAATCAGCTTGTCCCCCATACTAACCACTTGCTGATCTCCTACAACATTATGGCAATCAGGGCTATGTAATCATGGCACAGTAAACTATTCGCTCTTTTTAAAAGTAACTATCATTTCAATGGCCAAATGGAACAGTGATTACTGTGGTGGGGGATCGACCCCACGTCTCCTAACTACTTTACATGTTCAAAACAATTTTGCCATCAGGATAAAATCTTTCTGAATAAATACCTTTTAGATGATGTTTGTTAGCCTACTTGGGTTTCTGAAGAGTTCCAGCGAGACCAGGTAGAGAACTATTTTTACAATGTGGTTGAGAATACTTTAAATGGAAATAAACTGACTTTTAAATCTCCATCTCAGGGATGTCTTCTGGGACTATCACTTGTTTGTGCACGCACTATCCTACGCACTGGCTGATGAGTGAGTCATCCTGCCTGGCACCTTATCTGCACAACACCATGCAATCTGGAGAGTGTGGTCACATTAGAAAGTGATTTTACTACTCCTGGCTACCCAAGCTAAAAGCTGAAGCAGAAAAATGGGACTTTTTACTTTCTTTGTGTTGTGGAAGTCCAATACACTTCTTTTTTTTATTTGCTGGTTTTGATTTGCAGTTAAAAACTGCCAGGAAATTACCCTTCCTTTTTTTCTGTAGCTCTTTTGTTCTTTCTTGTCTTAGAACTGCATCTCTAATTTACTTTGGTAATCAATGTTTCCTCCCTGCAAAAGTAAAAGCTGTCTTTACATATTTGAGAGGCAATGCAAATCTGGTTTCAGATTCTTATTGATGAAAGTAAAATCAAGGCCAAGTCCCACAAGCACTCAAGGTCAGCCAAAAATGAGCAAAGTACTCCTAACATCAGACAAGACCCATGCTAACATCTTTGCTACTTCACACATGACCGCTCCTGGAGCACTTAATGCAATTTCTGACTTATGCAATCCCCTCTGTTTTAAAGACCTGTATCTTTATTCAAGCCAAAAGGTCCTGAACCATACTGGATAACACAGGCAGGTGACAAAATGCCTACAGTTTCCCCTTGAGTGAATGCATACCTTTCAGAAAAAAAACCCTATCTTTTATGATTTAAAGAAAGCAACTGATGAAGAATCATGAAGTCTTTAGGGAAGTTGTTCCACTGGTTAATTTGTCTCACTATTAAAGCATCTGTTGTTTATTTCTAGTCTGAATTTCTCCAGCAGTTCACTCTAGCCTGACCTCCACCTATCACAGTGTCCTTTTCTCCTAGATTAAAGAGCTGTATTCTCTCAGGACAGGTATTTCTGTAGAGATACTTGCAGAAATGAGACAAAGTCAACTCTTAAATCTCTTGGTGAAGAGATAATGCTTCTAAATCTCTTGACTGAAGCTGTAATTTAAAGACCACTTGTTGCCGCTGTTTAAAAAGCCCTTTACATTTTTTTCAATATGCTCATTGACATATGAATATCGGGCTTGAGTAAATACAGCTGTAATTGTCCAATTAAGGCTGCACTGAAGATAATACAACCTATCTGATACTCCTCTATTAGTATGTCAAAGCATGGCATTGGCCCTATATGCAAGAGCTTCATGCTACTCAACTGTTTCTCCACCATGGCCTTGTTGTAACCTTCTGACTCCTTTAGTGTTGCACTTTTAAATTCCCAGAAGCAAATAGTTCATACAACCGGGCAGACACAGGAAAATATTGATGTTTATGCCCCTTGTTGATCAGAAAATACCGTTTCCCACAGAGGTGGAATAAAGTCACAAATGCAGAAAGGGTCAGTTCTCCTTGGGAATGGATGGAAGATAAACTGGAAGAAGGTGCAAGCCCGATCTTAGTGCCTCTGAACTCTTGTATATTTAAGGGTTCAATGACACCAAGTTTGTTGACGATGCTACTGTTCTTGACATTCCTTGTTTAGTTGTGGGAAAGTGCCTGCCCTGAAACCACCTGGAAAGGTGATCTGGCCTGGCCATACAAAACCTACTATATGGGAAAGCCACATCTATCTGGCTGTCAGTAGTTTGTCTCTCATTTCAGCTGCCTAAAACCTGAAATGCTTTAATTTAAATCAGTAGAGGTGTTACAGCGCTATTTCTTCACTGTGCTCTTGGTGACATGGTGCTACACCAAAATGGTGCCTGACATGGGGATTTGGGCACAGAAGCTGTCACCCAGCAGGCTGTTTCCCTTTACCTTTGCCATTGCACTACTTTTGTGGGGCTCCCTTTGTTTTGGGTCTAATCTCCCAGACTGTTTTAAGTCAAGGAACTGAAGCCTAACAGATGAATGCATAGTGAACCATTTCCACTCTCCCTCCTTGATAGCCTAGTTCAGTCTGGAAATGCCTCTGAATCAGTATACTAAAGTCAGGGGCCTGGTACTGTTAAAACCTTTTATCTCACTTCTCTATTACATTGTCTGTCTAGACAGGATCTATTTATACTTGGCTGTAGCACCTAATTTAGACAAATAAGTTCATCTTGGTAGAAGTCAAGTCATAAATGGCACAGACGGTACTTTCTCTGATATTTAAACCTGAGCCATCTTACTACGTACCTATCAAGGCTGCTGAAAATGAGGAATTTCCAAGCAAAGACAGATGGTAGACTAATAGGAGGGGATTTAAAGTCACACAACACCTTCACTGCTTGAAGATCATGAAGAAAATCTGTTCTCAGTGTAATTAATCTGTGGAGGCGAGGCTCTCAGAAAACCCCCTCTTTTCTCCTCTCCAGACTCCTACCACTGTTATTAGGCTTCATTCTCTGATCAGTGCTATCTGCTTCAAAGGAAGATAAAAACTATGAGTCACACATACTTGTAACGTCCTGTGTCATGGGATGAATTTATTTTCACACCCATGTGGTGCATTAGCAAAAGCCCAGGTTGTATATGTCTTAGTAAACTGCTAATATTCTCCATCCTGATAAAAGACCAACGCTTTCTTAGGGGCAGCTGCTAAACCTATTTCCTTTTCTGATATCTTGCAATAGAGGCACCTCTAACCCCTCTGTGCTAGCCGCTCCAAAACAGTGATCAGCCCTAGAGGACCTGGGAAGAGCAAATGCTCAACTATTTCACTGTGGTACACTATGCTTTAGGTAGACTTTATGATGTATCTGTGAACAGAAATTAGGGAAGGGGGTGTTCCAGGACACATCACTAGCACTAAGATGGGCTTGCTGATGTTATTCACATTGCACTGCTGAGTTGGATCACTTGGGCCAGAAGCTATTTCCATTTGGTTGCACAGAAAATGTTTGCACAGGGCCCCTTCCCACCCCAAGCATTCTGTGATGCCATGAACCATGGCAGACATAAACTGGAGGGTGTTGCAAAACACCTATTCTCCATGTTGCTATAAAATTATTCCCAGTAAATGTGGTCATGTAGAGGAAACTTGCTTGTTAAAACTGTGCTGTGCCATGGGGGAAAGATGCTGAAAGCAAGGCTGATAACTCACAGGTAGAAACAGATCGAAAGGAACTCAGCGCTCTCTATTCATAAATCCTGGATGTATTAATTAGGATTTTTTTTTCATTTTTCCTTTCCTGGCTGCTTTTCTCCTAAAGTGCCCCCATCCCTCCATCTTCACCAGAAACAGCTGTTGAGCAGGGTCTGCGACAGTGTGTAGTTGTCAAAGAAATGATGGAAAAATACATTCATTTTTTGTTGCTATCTCTCTCAAAGGTGCTCAGGGTTCATTACAGTGTGCTGGTAAGCCATGAAGAGGTCTTGTTCGTGCAGCTTCTCTTTCCCTCCTCTTCAGTCTTCCGTGGCTGGTGGCCCACTCTAGTAAACAGAAAGGATCACCACTATGTTCCAGCCTAATGATCTCCAGAGTCCTGGACACTGGTTTTGGAGATAGAGATTAAAAGCTCAAGGCTAAGGGGGACATTCCCAGGCAGGGGAGAGCTCCAACACCCAAACCATTGCATACAAAAAGGGGAACAGTGCCTTTGCTCTGGGATATGGCTTGAAGGAGAAGGATTTGCTCTTTGCTCCACTCAGTCTTGACAGTCCATAAAGGTGATATGATATCTGTGAATCCCTAGGGTATTTAGTCTTGATATAGTTTTGTGGAGTTCTTCAATCACACCTCCAGCCAGGCTGAGAAGCAGAATTTAAATTGTCAAAGGTTTTCTGAGGGGGGGGGGGGGGAAAAGCCCTCTGTGGCCTCCTACTTTCTTAAAAATGCAAAGGCAAAATTTAGGCATGTACCTTTGGGAGCCAGGGGCTTTGTCCTTGGTTTCTATAGTGTTCAGTGATGCCTCTGCTGCAGTTCTTGCTCTGCTATACCTTACAGGAGTGTTGCAAGGATAAAGGACATTTGAGTGCTGGTCATGCCCATCATTAAGAGGACCCTGTCAGTATGAAAGGTGGGTGAATGGCTTTTGAAGCAAGCCCTGAGGACATGAAAGGATACCTTGTACAGGGTAAGTCTTCTGTAAGGTTCCTTTTGACAAATTGTCAATTTTGGGAAAGGTATAAGGACACCAGCTAAATTTCTTGTGTTAAGAAAAACCATGAAAATGATTCAATTTGAGGCATTTAAGCAACCACACTGAAAGGTTAAAATCCAGCTAGTTTTAGCCCCCAAAGTTCATCTTTCTCATTTATCTGGAAAAAAGTAGCAGACAATATACCAAGCTCTGAGCCTTTGTTTGCAATACATAATGAAAAGGCCTGAAGCTGGAGAAGGGGAAATAAAAAGACAAAGTGCTGAACACAGAGCTCCTGTCCCATCACACCCTTGCTTGCCTGATTGTGCCTCACTTGCTATACGAAGTTGTTCCACAAAAATGGGCATTTCCCCTTCTTCAGGTGGAAACATCATGATGGGACAGGGGCAGGAAGCCCCACTGAGTGAGCAGAGACTGTCAGGAGCTGTTCTTGTGTGTAGTGGGTGTGTGCTGGGGAGGCACTTCGCTGGATGCCCAGCAGTCAAACCTTCTCCAGAATAAAGTTCAATGTAAATTTATTGCAACTGGAAAGACATTTTTGCTTGAGATTAGTGTAAGATCTTTTTTGGTTTTTCTTGTTTTATGACTGTCCTCTGAGCTTTCAAAAATTGTATAGAAATCCTTATTATGGGTTGAACAAAGCAGATTATTGCATTACTTCCCACAAATAGTGGGGAGGAGACTATGAGGGGAATAATGAGTTTGCAAAATCACAAAACTTACTCTGCGCAGGATTTCTATCTCTTTTTTTAGTTATCTTTTGCTAATAATCATAGAATCATAGAATAGTTTGGGGGACCTTTAAAGGTCATCTAGTCCAACTCCACTGCGGTGAGCAGGGACATCCCTAACTAGGTCAGGTTGCTCAGAGCCCCGTCCAACCTGACCGTGAATGTTTTCAGGGATGGAGCATCGACCACCTCTCGGGGCAACCTCAGCCAGGGTTTCACCACCCTCAATGTAGAACTTTGCTTCCACATATCAAGTCTGAATCTACCCTCTTTTAGTTTAAAACTATTAACCCTTGTCCTATCACAACAGGTCCTTGTAAAAAGTCTGTCCCCATCTTTCTTATAAGCTCCCCAACTCTCCCA
The DNA here is from genome assembly GCF_963921805.1 of Phalacrocorax carbo. NCBI lineage: Eukaryota > Metazoa > Chordata > Aves > Suliformes > Phalacrocoracidae > Phalacrocorax > Phalacrocorax carbo. The sequence goes on along the minus strand of NC_087516.1, from coordinate 3,891,980 downwards.
GCCCGGCCTCACAGCAGAGGGGCTCCAGCCCTCGGAGCATTTCTGTGCCCCCTCTGGCCCCGCTCCAACAGCCCCGTGTCCTTCCCGTGCTGAGGAGCCCCGAGCTGGAGGCGGCGCTGCAGGGGGGTCTCACAGAGCGGGGCAGGGGGGCAGGACCCCCTCCCTCGCCCTGCTGCCCACGCTGCTGGGGATGCAGCCCAGGGCACGGTTGGCTTTCTGGGCTGCGAGCGCACATCGCCGGCTCGTGCCCAGCTCTTCACCCCCCAGCACCCCCAAGTCCTTCTCCGCAGGGCTGCTCTCAGTCCCTCCACCCCCCAGCCTGTTCTGATACCGGGGGCTGCCCCGGCCCAGGGGCAGGACCTTGCACTTGGCCTTGTTGAACCTCATGATGTTCACATGGGCCCACTTCTTGAGCTTGTCCAGGTCCCTCTGGATGGCATCCCTTTCCTTCAGCATGTCAACCGCACCACCCAGGTTGGTGTCATCTGCAAATTTGCTGAGGGTGCACTCGAGCCCACTGTCCATGTCATTGATGAAGGTATTAAATAGTACTGGTTCCAATACAGACCCCTGAGGGACCTTTCCCTACAGCCTCTGATTATTACCCATACTGCAACTGCTTAGGTAGGGCAAGGGACCTTCTAGCTAGATTTGAGGCACTAAGAGTAACTCTGCCCACAAGCTGAGGTGTTTGGGTACAAGGCTATAATCACAGTCAGCACCATGGAAAGATGCATAACATGCAAAAAAGAGGGTGTTATAGGGCATTTGCTAAAGAGGTTTCCAGCTGCTCAAGAGGACAATTACTACAGCAAGGCTATTGCTCCCACTTTTAAAACACTCTTGCTCTTTTCTATCTTTTTGTCTTCCTAAATATTTCACTCAGTTCCTACATGCCACTTGTTCTTGTTAGCTGAAGAGCATCACCTCCCAGAGACATTCAGTCATCTCACCCTGCAAACCTGGATACTGCTGGCAGATTCCCAAGGCTGTATCCAAAAGGCACGCTATGAGTGCCAGGAGAAGACTCTCCAAGCCTCACTAGACCTCTCCAGCTTGCCTTTTCTGGGGGGCAGGGATGTGACGGTTGATCTGTTTGGAGTGGATGTCCTAGGGAAAGTGTATTCACAAGTCTGGCAAAGCATGAGAGAAGGAGGGTTGTGTTGCTGCATATTCCCCTTCTGCCCACCCTGGCTATGGCTCGTTCCAGCCCTTGCATTCATTCAGGGTCTTTTCTGCAATGGGTGCTGGTTTGGTTTGTTTAGTGCCATCACGGCAAACATGATCAATAATATCGCTATCCAACGAGTGTTCCTGCACAGCTTGTGCAGCCCCATGCAAAAGTTTGGAGACTCTCCAAGAGGACTTCCTCTGGGACCCAGCTCTGCAGCCAAATAGCTTTAACTGTTATGAAACATTTCCTGATGCACTGCATGTTTGTCCCCAAGGAGACACCCTCACCATTTCCTTTCCCACTAGTATTTGCCCCCTTCATATGATTTGCATTGATCCCTAGGCATCCTCAGGCCTGGCTATTGGGTGACATGCTTATGCCATTCACAGTTTTGGAAGGAAGGGTCCCAAGTTCATTTTTAGGCCATTAAACAACCTTTTGCTTAGTGCTGGTGCTGTGATGAAGGTTCCTGCTGATGGATGCAATCACATGCCCTGCCACCAAATTCTGCATTTCTGAACTGTGTATTTGTCTCATCACAGAAACCTAAGAGTCCTGTTGCTGTATTTTCCCTTCTGCTGCAACACCACCAGAGGCAGAGAATGGAGGCAGCATGAGCCTGTAGGTTATCAAAAGATGTTAGGGGTCATGAAATACACTTCCTCATACATACACCGCAATTCCATGCAGTCTGCACCGCTGCTGAAGAGCAGGGTTTATTCTTAATAACAGCTAGTGGATGAAGTGTGAAAACATGGTATCATGGGATATCATTTAAGGAGAAAGCTTTGTATGATCAGAACATGATAAACCAGAGCAGCAATGTACCTGCCCTGACCAAAGGGTTGAAATCCAGAATCCTGGTGGCAACAAGACATTCCTCTGTTTTCCATCAGCTTTAAATCAGTGGCAGACGAGAGGTAGCAAGTCCCAGCCCACAGCACAACATAACTGCGGTGCCTCTGCATGTGGGGTTCAGTGAGCTCTTACCCTCAATGCTCTAAGATTAGCAGGCTTGCTTTTATTTTACTTTTTTGCTAGTTTGTTTTTCTTTGTACTTCATATTGTCAAACTAAAACAGAAAAACACTGGAAAATAATGAGAGGATACAATATAATTTAGGCTGAGAAGTTTTCACTAATTATCTTAATTCCTTTGAAGAGGTGGGAGAGGGAAGTAAGTATCCCTGAGACAATGTTTGTTCTTGAAGAAGAATAAGATATTTCAAGAAATAATCAAAACAAAACAAAAAGTATGAGAAAGACGTGTCGCCATGGTAACAATGTGTATCAAACTGATGTCAAACAATCTATGAAATAATCTCACCAAGTTGTAAGATGTGATGATAAAGCAGGCTACAAAAGGAGTCTGTCAGTGTTTCATTTATACTATTCTCTATATACCTATTTGCCTGAGTGGTATGCATATATCACACCCACACTACCACCCACCGCACACAGCTGTCCCTCTGAACTGTCTTAGCTCTGCTCCAGAAAAAGGGGATGACAGGGGAGGAAGGACAAGGAGAAAAAAGAAAGGAAAATAGCATTCAGATTTGGAAAGTAAAAAATAACACTACATCTTTTTAGTACCAGGTGGACATAAGTTGAACAGGCCAGATTCAGTTCTTACCTTGGTTATTTGTTGTACAGGTTTCCGTAATACAATTCCAGACTTGTGCCAGTGGAACTAAGATCAGAATAAGCCTAGTATTTTCTATGTTAATATTTTATTATTTCATATGTGCACTCTGTGAGTGTCAATGTACAGACATCAATCAGTCTGAAGAAATAGGGTTGGGGATGTTGTGTGAAACTAAGTCACAGAACCACAGAGTGGTTGAGGAGGGAAGGGGCCTCCGGAGACCATCGGGTCCAACCTCTGCTCCCCCAGGCCACCCAGAGCCAGCTGCCCATGACCGTGTCCAGGTGGCTTTGGAATATCTCCAAGGATGGAGACTCCACAGCCTCCCCCGGCAACCTGTGCCAGTGCTTGGTCACCAAAACAGGCAACCAGTGTTTCCTGATGTTCAGAGGGACCCTCCTGTGTCTCCGTTTGTGCCCATGGCCCCTGGCCCTGAGTCATGGGCACCACTGGAAAGTGCCCAGCTCTGTCCTCTTTGCACCCTCCCCTCGGGTATCTGCGGACACCGATGAGACCCCCCGCAGCCTTCCCTCCTCCAGCTGAGCAGTCCCAGCCCTCTCAGCCTTTCCTTATAGGAGAGGAGTTTCAGCCCCTTCATTAACTTTGTGACCCTTCACTGGAATCTCTCCAGTCTGTCCATGTCTTTCTTGTACTGGGGATCCCAGAAGTGGACACGGTACTCTAGGAAGGATCACCTCCCCTGACCTGCTGGCAATACTTTATCTAACAAAACCCAGAACACCATTGGCCACCTTTGCCACAAGGGCACACTGCTGGTTCATGGTCAACTTGGTGTCACCGGGAGCATCAGGTCCTTTTCTTCCAAGCCGCTTTCTAGTGGCCGCAGCACACACCGGTGCAGGGAGGGTGCTGGGGAGGCTGATCCTCCCCAGGCGCTGGAGTCTTCAGTTAGGTGTCCGAACAACTGACTTCATCCCCTCATGTTGCAAAGGAAAAACAAAAGCTGGTGATGGACTTTTGTGCTTGTAGCCACAACGAGCCCAGTGAACTGCTCAGAGGACAAAGCTGGGGTTTGTAATTACTAGCATTAGTATTTCTGCAGTTGCCAGAAGAAGCATTTGGGCCTCCTGATGGGATCTTAGGAAATCAAGAGGACAGACTATGATCTGCAGCAAAGCAAGCAGAAGAGGGAGAGACATCATCCCTGAAGGTTGGAGTGGATTTGGAAGGAGGCAGCAGCTTTAGCAACCAGCAATTATTTTTCTGAACAAAATAAGACCTTTCTTTCCCATTTGGCCCACACTGACCTCTATGTATCTTTCACTTTTTGACCTTCTGTTCCTGCCCTTACAGGTACAGAAATGCAAGCACATACATCCATCTCTACACAGACTTTCTAAATCCCTCTGATATTCACTTTCCATTTTTCCAAGGGCACTTTTTGGGTTCATTAGTGCAAACCTTCGGCTCAAATGAGCAGTAGTCCTGCTATCACAAGAGTGTTGTGGTAATTCTGCCATATCCTCTTGACTCACCTTTGCTGTGCTCCCAGACATGTTCCTCCTTGTTCATACATCCCTTCTGCTGCCTTTTCCCCCTACCATCAGACCTCATCCTATGGAGCCTGGTACCTAACCAACTTCCTCAAGCTCACTGTGGTCCTTCTTGTCCCACCCATGTCCTTGCATGAACCATTCCTCTTCCACAACCTATGCCAACCTCCATCCCACAAAATACCCCCTGACTGCCAGACAACACCCCAGTTCACCGCAAAACATGACCTGCTAAGAGGCCTCTGCAAAGACCAGGCACCCAAATTACACCACAAAGCCACATGAGAAAAACATGGATGGTGGTGTAGATCTATAAAGAAAAGGACAAAAAATTATAGCTGCTGTAAATCTGAGGACCCTCCTTATTCCAGGTGACACTTTGGTTCATTACCTGTCTGCAGAGGAAGCACTGTGCTCCTTCAAGGTATATGACACCTCCTTGATGACCTCAACTAACTACCAATTTTACGGGCATAAGGACTGAACAGCATACAAAACATTGTACAAAATTATTCAGATTGGTCATTTATTGCTGAAGCAGGATTTTGTTCTACACAAAACAGTGGTTGTCTTTTTTGATCCTTTATTCCATGTCAGTTGATCAAACTGCGCCAAAGGCAACAATCCCACTGGATAAAAGTAAGGCTATTTCGGATTTCTTTTCAGGAGTAAAATGATTATGTGCAGTCAGAACTCTTTGCAGGAAGCACCTGATTTCAGTGAATTGCCTGGTTTTTAAATAGAAAATTTATGAGAAAACAGAAGAAGAACGGTGTGATATTACACATTCCATCTTCGACATGATGTTTTCTCCTATGGAGCAAACTTTCATGATAACACAGATGCTGCTTCATACAAATATCTATATCTAAAGATTGAAACAAGGATAAACACAGCCATCTTTCCTCTTTTTTTGCAGCTGGCCTGTGATTTGCGAAGTCAGTTTACAGTTTTGAACTATATGCAGAGAACTGCACCAGTAAACCCCTAGTGCACCCATTCAACACCTACCTTTGCTAGCAACCTTACTCTGAAATGAAAATAAAACTCAGTAATATGTGATATTTTGTTCTTCCATCCTAGATCTTAGGATTCAACTGGATTTTTTTGCTATTTTCTTCTCTGGATTTCCTAGCCCTGAGGCAGCTGCATTTCTGCACTGTTTACAGATTGCAAAATACTTCAGGGTCCTTCAAGTTAAAAAGCATGATGCCCTACTCCTTAGTCTTTCCTGCCTGCCCCATCTCTCGAGGCCCTTCATGCCATGCTCACCAGTGCAGTACAAGATGTTGCTCATGAGAAGGCGATGCTAATCCAAGAGTAAAGCTGTGGGGTTAAGCATTGCAAAGATTGGGAAGTACAGAGATAGGTTCTCTGGACCGTGCAATGGGGCCACCTAACACTGTCACTGAACATTGGCCCTGCCACCCTGGTAGCTGAAATCCCTCCTACGTGGTGGGCTCGGGAGGCAGGGCTGTATGAACACCTGATCCCAGCTGGTGGTCTGGAGCTCTGCAAGAGCCAGGGAGATGAGGAGCTCAGGGGAGTTTTAACCTTCTAATAAGGTGCTCCAACATGGAGAAGCGGTCTTGTTCCCTTCCAGACATCTTTTAGGAGAATCAAGTTTTATAAGCTGAAAATGAACTTTTTTCTGGAGCTGGGCTTTATGATGTGTTTTTATTATCCACCTGGTGAACTCCACATCACGCAAAAAGGAGACAGCCCATCACACCTTCTCATGTTCAATGTAAAGTTATTGGGAAATCCGAAAGAGCAGAGCACTGGTGTCCCCTCCTGTATGTATCTGCTGTGTTCTAATGTCTGCTAGGTAGTCTGGAGAAGAAGCCAGCCCTGAATATTTCGTTGCCTGGAATTACAGAGAGGATGGGTGGAGCTTTCTTATTTGGTTTATTTTGGGGTGTTGTTGGATTGGTTTTGGGTTTTTTTCTCTTTTGAAAGAAGCTGAAGTGATGAGCTATTATTTAGAGCTGGCCCTTTGCCAGCCTGCGATTTCAGAACTCCAAACAGCCTGGAGGTTAAGCTCAGGAGAGAGGAAGTCTTATGCTTTCACTCAAACAATTGAACACTAGTGCTGTTGCCTGGCTTTCTGGCTTCTGGGAGAAAAAGAAAAGTAGTGGGAGGGGTGGTGATTTAGTCTGGATTGCTCCACCACTGCAGTGGAGTCAGCAAGATCATGTTTAAGTGATGTCTCTCACTCCCTTCCCTGGCACAGTTCATATGCCAATGCTTCAGAAGCAGCACAGTCTCAAGGAATGAGAAGGGTCTTCATGATTAAGTGCTTTAAAAATTAATTTTTGAGTGATTCTAAAAGGAAAAAAGAGGACTTTTAACACTCAGACGATGTCATGGGCTATTTTTGGATATCAAAGTCCCAAGCCAGTTTGTCCCATGAACAGCAGTAAGATGGTCTAGGTGGAATTTAAGCCCTTTGAACATAGTTCTCTCATTCTATTCAGTGTCTCTCTCCAAGCTGAAACCTGGCAACAGCAGCGGTGATGACACATGGGCAACTCTACTGCCTAACAGGGGTCTTTCTTGCCCTTCATTCTGGGTTCTGATGAAGCCAGACCACAGGGGAAACTCCCTCTGTGTAGCACTTGTCACATCTGATCCAGTGAATCTGCAAGTAGGAATACATTAAATTAACTATGTGGATGTGGAAACACCAATGTGGGATGGGGGAGCATTACAAAGCTCTACCACAGACATGATCTGTGGTTGTGATCACATCACATAATGTCTTCTCTTCATCTCTTCATAAATATTTAGGTGTAGATTTACTGCGGAAGATTAAGCATGCTTTTCCTGATGTTCCTCCAAACATTCCTGCTCTGTTGCTGTGCATACCCTCTGCTTCAGACACATGCAGGCAGTTTTTCTCCCTCTTGCTTAACAGGACTCTCAGATTTCAGGGGCACAATGAAACATGATCACCTCTGTATCCTCCAGGCCTTCACTTCAGCAAACTGACAGGAGCCTGGGGAATAGATAAAGAGGATCTGGGGTTGAAACACAGTCTGGAAAGCACCAAGTGGCATAACAAGCACCTCTTTCATCATAAATGTATCTGGAAACTACAGGATTTTTTGTTAAGCAGATATTGTGGATACTCTCTGCTTCTCACGCACGCTTCCCTGGTGATCACAGATTGGAAGTGTAGTGACCACGGATGGGAAGAGTTTTGGTTCCAGAAATGAAAAAGAGATGTGATTACTTTTTGCTAATTATTGAACTCATAATAAAATAGGTAATACACCCATGTCTGGACTCCCAGAGTGACATGTAGAATTAGCATTGCAAGGAGGTGACATGCTAGATGGGGTAATGCCTACAAAAATTTCCTTGGGGTCTTCACTTTGACAAACATATTTAATTAAACATTCTGGATATATAAAAAGTTCATCAACTGAACTAAAATACTCTGTGAACCAAAATATATAGAAAAGAAAGGGGTTTGGTGTCTCGCTTTGTTTACTCTGGGTGAAACTGGAAGTCTCTATTTGTTTGGATTAGTATTAGTGTCAGTGAACGTAGAGAACTGCTAGTCTTGACTCATCAGTGGTTTCCAGCTGCAGTCCACGGAGCCCTCCGGTCAGTGTGGGAAAGATCCTCACCTATTTTAAGTCAGCTAAAATTCATAACACAGATGCTTCTAACTCCACTAATGTAATTTTACAGCTGTGCAAGCTGGAGAAAGTTGGATGTCATAAGGTCCAGATGCTCAGCTGGTGCAAGCTGATAGTAGTCCATTTCAACGTCAGCAGACTTGGCTGCCTTTCCTTGGCTGCATCAGGAAAGATCTCATCATTTGCCTTCGTGTAGATCTTTGTACTTGCAGCTATTCAACACAACATGTTTAATCAAGGAGCCACATCTGTCAGGCAGACAAGACTCTGCTGCAGAGTGCACCTAAGGTCAATGTTACCTAAGCAATGGTCAATCAATCAGACGCTCAAGTTGGCAGTCCTGATTCTCATAGTACCAGTGAAGTTCATAGCTTTGTGTACATTTCAGTGTTCCTATGTCCGAAGGACTGGATGCAAAGAGCATGGCACAAAGCCAAATGCTCTGCCTTTTTTTTTTTTGGACAAAAGGTATGCGAGTGAGAGAGGATGTTGGAGGGTGCTTGAGGATTTCTGCCTTAAGCTACCCTGAAGCATAGGCTGAACAAATGAGCAAGTTTGTTCTGAACCAGCCAGACTATAGTGCCTCCGACACATTGCATCATTGCTTCTAACACAGGGGCTTCTACAACGGAAAAAAGTTTTTTAGTGAAGTAATTTTTTGGTAGAACTTTATTTTTCCCCAGAAAATTTCTTTCTGGTGACAAAAACCCCTTCTTTGGAACATGCTACAGAGTCTTCTCTAGGCAGTTAACACATGCAGACAAGTAGGTTCCTTCTGATTTGTGGAAGAAAATTGTTTCTCAGAATGGGAAACTTGGGAGGATAATAGTCTGATTCACTTGCTCTGAATCACCACCTGCAGCCCTTTAACCCCCCTCCACTGGCCAAAGGAAGTTAGGCTTCTAATTATGAACCTAGCACAAAGCGGCCCACAGGTATCGGGGTGGCACAAAACAAAAGATGACCTCCAGCCCTGGTCACACATGGCCTCAGTCTCTAAAATATGAAGCAACACAAAAGAAAAATGGTGAAAGCACAAGTTTCTGAGAAGAGACAAGGTTGTATCCCAAGTGAGTTGTAAATTGGCTGAGCAATGCTTACCTTACCCACCTCACATTGGGTAAGGCCATAGCTAATGGATCAGTTCCTGCACCAACATCCACCTTAGTTCAGTATTCACCATCCCAGTACCAACTGTTGTTCAAATCCCCCTTCTCACATCCTTTGGGGCTTGTGGGCAGGGCAACATACCTCCAAAATGGTCTCATTTTACTGCAAAAAATACTGTAGTCTTCTTGGGCAAAAGCCTCACTAGATTTGCTGCACAGAAAGCTCCAGGACAGTCATCCTGGGGAGGAAATGGCTTGTGAAGAGGGTGGTATCAAATCAGGCAGCACATGATTGTGTTTGGAGAGGATACTATGAGTGCATGCCAGTCCTCAGACCTGATACACCTGGGATGCTGGGACCCAGCCAAACTGGCTAATGGCCCCAAGAAGATGTAGAAATGATAACTGGAGCTTTGGGACCTAACTGAACTGAAAGGGTTGTCAAGCAGGGTTGGTGCTTGTGGTTGAGTCACCATCCCTGGAGGCATTTAAAAGATATCTAGACGTGGCACTTAGGGACATGGTTTAATGGTAGACTTGGCAGTGCTGGGTTAACAGCTGGACTCGATGACCTTAGGGGTCTTTCCCAACCTAAATGATTCTATGGTTGTATGAAAAGGTCCATGAAGGCTGCCACCTCCCTGCCTCACCAGCCCAGGATTATCCCACAAAGGACATGGGGCCCAGGCATCAAAGGCTCCAGCCCACCTCACAGAGAGCTCTGAGCAGACTAGCTAGAGCCCAGTTTTAGAGCAACTTCTCCCTTTACCATTTATCTGTCAGTGGAAAATGCTGTTTGACAAGGATGGTGCCTCTGGCTCATCTCTGAATTTCTGCATTACCTGTAGGTGAAGGTGCTGCTCTTTTCTCATAGGTCCGACAGTGACTACTCATCAGTTATGCAGCTTGCAATTATCAACACACTGTTCACTTGTGTATCAGAGAAAGTAACCACACCATAAAAACTGGATCCAAGCCAGCAGTTGGTGCTGGTTCCTCTGAAAGGCAACTGTCATATCTGCACCCAGGCAGAGCAGAAAATACCATGCTGTCAAAAAAAAACAGCTCCAGATTGCAATTCCTTTACATACAAAGCTTTGGTACACGCTAAACAAAAGCTACAATTTGTGGGTGGGCATAGTCGTCTAAAGCTGATTCTGATTTGGTTTTGGCTTTAAAAAGATCATAAAGAAACACCAAGCCAGAAGAGCCAGTAGTAAAGAAAGTCAGGGTAAGCATCTCTGTGCCAAGAAAGAGAGGGGTGCTACTGAAAGCTTCTGTGGGAGCAGAAAAAGAAAAGCCCTGTGTTTCCCCCTCTCTGTCGCAAAAACCCTGAGTCACCCAACACAGAACCATCATAGTGATGAGTTTTGCTCTGCTTTAAGGGGAACTAGGGGAAAAGGATACCTAGGTGGGAATACACCAATTTGTCATCTCACCCCAGCTCCTCCTTCCAGCTCTGAGACTATCACACATGCAGCCTTCAGCTTCTTATAGTGCTTTGGTTCTTTCCTGAAGTTACACTAATGGTACGACACTACCAGAAAATTACCAAAACTGTACCAAGATCTCATCCCACAAGACCATAGAAGGGGCAGAAAGGGCAGGAAGGACTGCTTTAAAGACCTTGCAGTCTACTCAGACAGAAGGGAGCAGGAAAGCCTGGGCATATGGCAAGTCAGCAGAACAAGCTTGATGATTTCCCCCCTGACTGATGCTCAATATATTGGGCTAGGAAGCTCAATATATAAAGTGAGCTTCCCTTGCCAGGGTAGGACAACTCATCTCTAGCTGGTGGGAACAGTTGCACCAACCAGATACAACAGGAATAGTTTCCGGCTTCAATTTTCATTCCAAGCTAGTTTCAGCATATTAACTCTGAAATCTTCACTCAGCTTTAATTATTGCTAATCAAGTTAGACTCTATGTGCTAACTACAAATCTACCTTGCCAGATCCTTATGTAAGAGCAGGGTTTGCATGCCCTGATGTAGGCCAGATGTTTTCTGCAGTGCGTCAAAGAAAAAAATCCTAAAATGCATCTCCATCTACTGAAAGTATGTTTTATCCACATCTGTTGAAAAGATTAATGAGTCCTCTTGAACTTGGTTTACTGCAATTCAGATTTGTAAATCACAAACATTCTTTTTTTCCCAAGTATTTAACAGATTTTTAAAAGGTACTGTTGAGTTTTTAGAAGCAGTAAAACTAACCAGCTTGAAAGAGGAAACCTGGCTGAAAGTGAAATTTAACCTCAGAAGAGAACTTCATAACAATCAAAAGTTTTATTCCAAGGCTCTCCAGGTTAATCTGTATTTTGATGCTTTCAGCATTGCCATCTGAAAAATGCAAAAGTAGGGCAGGGCTACAAAATACTCCTCCAGCTGGGATGACAGTGGGAAAGCTTGCATATCGTTTCCCTTTCCCAGACACAATATTCGACCATTCAGCCAGGGTGTCAGTCACCCATGCTTGTATGTCAGCACTTCTTCAACTTTTTGTCACTGAACCCTTCCCAGCAAATAAAAATGTTTCTGCTGGGCTTGCTGATGTCCTAGACCTGACCCAGCCTTTAAGGGCATTACCCTGTGTTTTATATTGTCCTCAAGTTCCTCTTTGCAGTGACTCCCAGTAGACTTTAGTTAGATGACGATGGAATGAGCAGGAACTATTGAGGAGGAGCAGATGTTATTTAAATCTCCACAAGATTTGTCACCTTTGGACCATGCAATCATTGCCCATTTAGCTGTGTGGTCTCTGTGCCTTCATTCACTCTGCCTTCTCTCTTGAGCTGTTCTAACTGGAAAGAAGGTGAAAGGTGCCCATACCAAGAATTGAGCTGTCTCTGTATTCAAACGATCCAGGGCTAACAGCCAAGCAGTCACAGCAGTATGGACATCTCCCATCCCTGTGTATGGACACAGAGGGAGGCAAAGACTTCTGGAGTGAAGTTCAAGCTACTGGAAGAGAAGAATCTAATGAGAATCAACAGTAACTTCAGGAAGACAGACCAGAAGCTGGGGGAAAATTGTAAACAATGAGGCTATTTAGGAACTGGCCGTGATTTTATGACCAAATCAGACAGAATCTGTCTTTCATTTTGCTACATCTGCCTGGCTGGGTCTTTTTCAAGGTCTTTTTTCATGCTCTTCTGAGAAGGCACCCCTGAGGTCACAGGGGTCATGTAACCATCCAGGGGGTCCTGGCACAGGTACAACTATGCCCTGTACTGGGGAGGGAGGAGGAAGAGCCTCTGTGTCTGCATCTGTCAGACCAACACCTGCCACCAAACAGAAGAAAGAAAACCTAAAAAGGGAGGCTTGTTCCCTGTTTGTCCTTCCACAGTAAGTAAATCCATGCTTCCCTGTAGTGAGCCAGGTGAGTATTTTGTCAAAGCCAACAGTTCCTAGGTTTTGATTTAACACAAGAGGCTGTGTCAGATCTCCGAGTAAAACAGAATAACCCCAAAGTAGTACCAGTAAAGAAACCAGCACCAAAGCAGAGTGTGTTGCACTGACAGAGAGCATAACTGCTCAGCCGTGTAATAGCAGGTGCTTCCTGTTGATATAGGTTCTGTTTGTTGCAGTTTGAGACACAACTTGAGACTACAGAAATCCTTATTCTCCATAGTTCCAGTATTGTATTCAGTTTAGTTTCTATTAATGAGATGAGACAGCCACTGACTTGAGTCGGCTGGGAGTAGAGCAAAAATGCCCATCTCAACATAAATCTTCAAGCATGCTTCTGAGTGCTGAGATGAAGCTGAGTAGCCCTGGAAAATAAGGATGAGGATTTGGGGGCTCTGAGGTCTGTTCCAGACTCAGCAGGTGAGTTTGAGTGAGAATCATCAGTTTGCATAGCGCAAGTTAGTCACCCTCAGACCTCTTTAGCATCCATGAAAAGCTATATAGACATAGTAGAGGGTGATGCATCTCCTCCTAAACTGAATTACAGTCAGTCTGTCAGATGAATTTTCCCCTGGAGGCACTACTTTCTCCTTTTTTACTGTAATGGAAGGTCACAGTGGCTGGCTTAGAGTGAGACATCTCATCTTCGATTTCTAAGAGTTAAGGGAGATGAATATTCCCCATGTAACCTCTCTTTGGTGTCGTATCTGTAAAATGAGAATAATGATTCTGAGCAACTCTGGGAAGCTTCAACAGTGAATGGTTGAAGGCACTAAGAAAGCCTTATGGGAGAATGTGAAATTCTTTATAATGATGCATGTCACCCCAGCTTTCATAAAGCCAGATAAATCTTTGCTCATGATATTCGATCTCATCAGCAGGTTTGCAAAGCAAGATACCCAGGACTGCAGTGAGCAGGAGTGCTTGGCCAGGAAAGCAGGGCTGCTGAGCAGCTGTGCTGTGGTGCATCATTCAGAGCCAGCCTGGAGGGACAGAATATTATTGTCAGATGAATGGTGGGAGGTGGTGGGGATCTTACAGAGCAGCTCTTCTCCAGCTAGTCCCTACCTCTGCTGACTCTGCTCCCTGGAGCCTATCTTGAGGGGAGTCTTCAAGTCCTCCTTTAATTAAGGCACTGATTTAGGAGATCACCTAGTACTCACTTTGCCCCTATTGGGACATCATTCCTCCAGTCTTGAACTGGTGGGGGAGAACCAGAGCAGCCCATCTGCCCCTTTGCCAGTCTGCTCACCCACTCCCGTTGCTGCCAGGGGTTTCTGCCCCTCAGCTAGAGAGCAGTGTATTTGGGGCATCTTCTCTGGGAAGAGGAGTGGGGAGCGCAGCTGGAAGGGCTGGTTAAAGGTGAGTTGGGTTGGCAAGGGACAAGAAGGCTGCCCTGATTTTGGCCAGACATACCTTGCTTCAGCTGCCTTCTGTCCACAGCAACCTGTAAGGTGATTTTACTAATGTGTTCCCTTGGAGGATGCAGCTGCAAGTTTTCTGACTTTAGAGCCATTCTTGTTTATGCCTTTGTCAATGCAGAGAGGCAGGGATGGTGTGGATGAAACCCAAGGGAAACCCTCTGCTCATATCCTACCCTGAAATGATAGGAAGGTCAGAGCCAGTTTCCCTGCATCCGCCAGAGTCACCCCCCTTTCCCATCCCTCCCCCCTGCTCTGGGGACATACAAACCACCCATGCCAGAGCCCCAGGGTTCATCAAAATGTTTCTGAGGAACAAGTTTTCTACTGCAAGAAGCCAAATTGCACAAACAGGCAGATGTTTGCAAGCAAATGTCCCAAGGAAGATTAAAATCCCAAGACACATTTTTTTCATAGCTCACATCTCAACTGCTGTCAGGATGCTTGGGTTGCTCACTGGAGACAAAATATATGGAAATGACCAGCAGAGACAATAAGAGGTGGAAATTTCCAAATGATGCCTTTGTCCATGTTGAGAGGTGAGGTTTGTTTGTAGGGAAAAACAAGGGAATGATCCGTATTCATCAGGAGTGCAGCAGTGGTCTCAAATCCCACCAGAGGCTGGCGCCTTGATATCCATAGAAGCAATGAAAGTCTGCTCCTAATCTGAGAACAGGTAGATAAAACATTATCATCCAGAAGAGAAAAGGACCTTGCTGCACTCCTGCATCTGATTTGGGTCAGACAGTGGGGACAACCCACCTCGGCCATCCAAGATGGCTACAGCCACTTGTGTCCCTTTTTGATAACCTTCTTTTATTTTTGTCGTGTACCCGTGTTCAAGACAGCACTCCAGCTTTTCTTTGCTCAGAGGGAGTTCTAGGACACATGTCAAAGCATTTATACTTTACCATCCCTTCCTTGTAACCTCCCACCCAAAGAATTATCTGTCAATAAATCTCTAACAACCCAGCAGACTGAAACACCTTTCAAGTCTCCAGGGTTTACCTCCAGATTGGGCTTTGCAATATGTCCTGAAATCCAGGAAAGCAAGACTGGAATAAGTGGCTAAGGGCTTCTTCTAAAGATCTTCTAAAGATCCTTGTAAAGTCATACAACTAATACACAATTGTCCTTGCATCCTAACACATACTCTAAAACTAGCATTTTTGTTATTTGCACATACATGCTTACAGCGCAGTTATATGAATTCCCCAGTTCCTCAGTCCCACAAGCCAAATAGAGTTGATTTTCCCACCAGCTGCATGAGCTGTCTGTGCAAGAGAAGCACAGTAGTGTAATACAGATGTAGAGCCATGGATCTCTCACAACAGAGGATGTTCTCTCCCAGCATGAGCATGAAAATTCAACTGTGCATTCCCATTTTGGCCCTCCTTTTTCCCACGTGCATTTAGGACACAGGCCCTTATTTGGGGCTGGTTTTCAGTTTTCAGCTCCCTGGTTCTAAGTAGTGCCACCTTAGCCAGCACCTCTCATGCTGATGGATGTACCGAGAACTCCTGAACTTGGCACAGTTGCTTTTGATTCTTCTGTTCTGTGACAGTCTATATTCCTGCAGAAGAAGGAGTACAGCTGTTAAAGCTAGAAACAATCCCTGCAAGTGCTGCAGATCTTTCTTCTGCAAAAGTTCTCTACTTCAGTCCTTTCCACATGGTTTAGAGTTCTTCAGCTTCTGCACATTTCTTTTTTTGCACCTGATGCTCCCACCCCTCTACAACTGCAAAGTTTTCCCATGGCTTCAGGCAGAAGAAATTGCAAAAATATTTTATTTAGCCTCTGAGGAGACTGGCAAAAATCATGTCCAAGATGGCTTCATAAACAGGGTCAGAGAACAGTTGTACCCGATAAGCCAGCCTTGGCATAACTATTTATTTCAGCAGATATGAGCCTGCGATTCTAGTTACGTAGTCATTATGCAAAGGACTGCGTGAGACCTTGATGACTCACACTCAGTACTTTCAATCACCCCATGAGCTAATCTCTTGATACCATTGCCTAAACAAAACTAGTTTTCATTTCACTGCATATAATGCAATTCATTAATGTCACTAGACCACATATTGGCTGAGGAAACAGCTCCCATGGATTTTGGAAGGGACTCTGGACTGCAGTCTTTGGCCTGTCTGTCTACCTGTTGTCTTTCCAAACAAGCTTGGGATAGACAACCCAGGCAAGCAATCAAGTGCCCAGTTACTGGGGCGAGACTGCCTGGAACCTTACATGAAATATCCTTGGGGGGAGTCTGAAGCTCGAAGCCAAGGCTGGTTAGGGAAAAAAAAGTTCCTATTTTGGGTGCTCTTGCTGAACATTCCACTTGAATAAAATTCCTCCTTTTAAGAAGGAACGCGAAATGGCCAGACATCGTTAAACTGATAATTTTATATTTTGATTTTGTGTGTGGTCTATTTACAACCATAAATCTGCATGTCAGGTCAGGTGTTGAGGAATATCTTAACAACAACTCTTAACCATATCATCCTTGCGCATTTTCTTACTTAAGAAAGCAACGTCCCACAACCTTGGTAGGCAGGGATGGAGCTTTAGGTTCTTATTTTCTGTACCTATTATAAGAACTTCCTTAGAGGTTTTAAAATATAATCTCTAAAGTGGAAGGAAACAAAGAAAACAAGGGGGAAAAAATCTTTCCAAGCCTCCAGGACAGTAGCAGCTCCCACTGCTGCAGGTCATTACCGTCCTGTGATCATCAGTCTTTTCTGAAATGCTGAACTGTGTGTGGCTTAGCTTTCACACTGCAGCTTTCAGCAGCATCACACCAGAATAGCTAAGTAACCACAAGACGTTTGCAAAGCCCTTGATATTTCACCTTTTATAATAAATAAAATAAGGCAGGACTAGTCTGAGAATTTACTGCCCCAAGACAGGTCAAGTTTATACTTTTCCCAGTTTGGTAACCCTTAGTTGGCATTAGGCTGAAGTTGTGCAAGAAAACATATTAAAAATTAGACAATTAGGTCAATCATAGGCTGTGCCTTGGCTCTGTTTAGTTTATTAGTGGAGATGCAGCAACAGGGTGATGTGAGAGTATCTGATTTTCTCTGTGGACACTAAAAAAAATGGCTCTTTTTGTCACCAAACTGACTTGCAGAGGGCAGTTTTAGTTACAAACTCATCCATCAGCTGAGGACGGACAGTTTGCTTAATCCTCTGCCTTCCCAGTCCACAACAACAAAGTGAAGGCAATGGTGCTTATCTTCTTTCTTTTGCCTCTGGATGTCTCAGGCTTTTAATGCCTCAATGCAGTGCATATCATGTGAGGGCATCCCTCAGATCATGGGGTAATTATCTCTGCTAGTAATGGTCTTATCTTCTCCCTTCTTGTACCCTTTTTTGGTTGTCTGTCTCCTGAGTGTTAGGAGTGTTCGTTTTTCCATGTCTGCACTGTGCTAAACACAGGTGTCCAGATGTGACCATGCATTACTGGAACATCAATAACATCATTGTAATGGCACATGCTTGGGTATGACATTCAAAAGGTTTGCTGCATGGAAGGGCCTGCTCCCCTGGGAGAGGAGGTCAGGACATACTGCAGGGAACGGCAGGGCGATACAAGCAGTTCTGTCGTTCTGTAGTTCTGACTACAGTCAGAAGTACCATGTCCTGCCAAACCTGCCTTATGCCACAGAAGTCAGGCTTGGGTTTATGGTACCTTTTCATTCGCACTTCACTGTGACAGTCCTTCCACATCTCTGGGATAATTATGTCTGGGATAATGATCATCTCTGATCATTTCAGAGGTGATCCCTGGAACGACCTCTTGGTGATCAGTAAAACATCTGAGCTTTGCCTCTCTTTGGACTTTTTCATTCCTTTTCCCCAGCCTCCTTGTATTGGCCTTTGCTGAAACTTTTAGCCATATCCTTCACCAAATGTCGCCAACCTTTGTGAAATCACCTTTTTCCCCCTCTTTCTTGGCTGCCCAGCTGCTCTATGACCTCACTCCTTTTCCTTTCACGCATGGAGTCAAAGAAGTCTGCTCTTTGCTCCTGCATCCTATGTGGGGTCTGATTCCCCTGACACCTGGTGCTACTCAACCTGTGGTCCTGTGTCATTTGCTGGATGTCCAGGTTTCTGTAGAAAAGGCTCAGAAAACCACCAGACCTTGTCTTGTATGTCCGTGACATAAAAACAACCTAAGTGTTAACCATTTATTTCTCCATGAGGCTGTGAAGAGCTAGACTTCCCCACTTAAACAGACAGGGAGAACTTTTCCATATCTTTTTATAACTACCTACTCTGCAATTCAGCTTCACTAAACGTGCTCAGAATTGCACCTTTTTTCCCTTATAGAAGGAAATGCCAAATGGTCAGATTCCATTCTGTTCCCCACTTTGACTAGGAAATTTCTCCTTAAGCAGCCTCCTCCAAGCAATCAGAGCTGAAAATAAGAGGCACACTCCCTAAGCGTCTATCCCTTATGGGGAAATGAAACTCCATGCAGGACTGCCTGGCCTGTCTCACCAGTACTGGGGGAATAGATTGATCTCTGGCAGCCACACAAGGTTACCAAGTGCTTGCAGAGGCAGAGAAGTGGCAATACTGCTTCAGAGACTGTCTTGTTCTGGGTATCCCTCATGGAGTCAGATGGGTTGGTGATCACCCAAGCAACTTCACAGCCACTGTCCTGTGCTGTGTGCAGATATCCAAGGTTTTGGCCTTCTTTCCCATGGATGTTGTACATCCCCCCTCTAAACTGCTTGACATTCTGAAAAACAAGGATACTTTCTCTGTAAATACCCTTACGGCAGCCCATGTCTGATGCCAAAGGGCAAAAGTCCTCCATAAACATGGATGTCCTCAGTGCTAGATTGAAGAAAGAGACCATCATTTTCTCAGAGTTGTTTCAGGGATGCTTTGTGGTCCAACAAGTCCTATTCACTGTAGATGAACTGCTCTTACTACACCTGAAATGCACTCATTCATGTTCAAACAGTGGCACTCCAATCCAGAGCCCAGTCCAAGCCTGGGCATAGAACCCGTAATCCTGTCCCCAGGATCTTGGGCACTTCCTAACTGAGCACACCCCAAACAGCAAGAGGTCTTCAGCATGGCATTTCCATGATTTTTATTTCTTTGTGAAGATCGAGCACTGTGAAATTCACTGATGACGTGAAAACAAAAGAAGTAGCAAAACGTCAATAAAATACCCAATCTGTAAAATGACCAGGAGAATGTAACACAGACAACATAGAGAAGATTCGGCACGAGTGAAATAGAGGAATAGAAAACCAATACAAACAAGCTCCGTCTGGTTTCCCAGTAGCTAATGATATGTATAGATTTGAAAATTAGCAAAAAGTTAAGTACTGTGTGTTTAACAGTTATTCCTGAATATCTCCATAAGTATATGTTTCATTCCCAAGCTCGCTTCTAACACACAGCTTTTGCAGACCAGTACCTATGTAGCCAAACATGCAATGCATCAGGGGTTCCTCCACAGGCAGTAGGTTTGTAACTGCTGTCATCAGATATCGCAGCACTTTATGGACCTACCGGAACATCCAAGAACTTATCCCATTTTTTCCCTATGGGGACTACCCTTTATGAATGATTTAACACTGTTATAACTTCTTTAGCACCATGCTGCACTTTCATCTTCTCAACCTACAGCTCCTGAAAAACTTAGGCTACAAAAATCCCAACAACTAAAACCGACCTAGTGACACCTCAGTGTACGGGATGTGGGACTGACAACAGTGTGATCCTCTTTGCAATTTCATTGACTTTGTTGGTCATATTTGTTGAATCCCATGCACTGTTTGTAAACAAGGAGAGTTCAAGGAACATCCACCAGAGAGATAGGCTTGCATCCTAAGAAATAAGAGGTTTATCTAACAACGAACTTCACAATACAAAAAGTAAATAAAATAACAGTGCAATAAAACTATGATAGTGCAAATACATATACTATGCTGGTGTGAAATGTGCATGGGTACAAAACACAAGCGAAAATAAGACAGATACTTAAAATCGAAAAGAAAAAGTATTTCTAAGGATACTTGTAGGTAATTCCTATATGAAGGCATAAAATCCTGCTTCTTAGAAAGTTTTGCAGCTATTTGTGTTAGAAGCAAACTATGCCATGGACAGCCTGTACAAACTGACAAGCAGGTGAAAAGTTCTGCATGCAACTTTCTCAATGGTTGCAGGGTGTGCACAGCTGTTGGGCACAGATGGATTGTGACAGCTTGTATTTTCACCCACCCCCATGTCTCATATAGTTTGACCAGAGGAGCCAGAGTATATTCAGGCACTCACATGCCTTCAACAGAATTTACATTGCCTTGCAGCATTATAAATCCTCATGTCCTGGAGATCTCCAGGAAAGTGCTGTTTGTGGTGGAGATACCACCCTGTGCACACTCAGCTCCTACGCCGTTGTCAGGCATGCAATAATCCCCATTTCTCTCCCTGGGACCACCATAAAAACAAAACCCCATCACCAGCCAACTTCTACACCACAGAAGTCTACATCTATTTAGACTTATGTGCTCTCTCCAGGAGCTGACAATGCACCCACAGCATTGGTTCAGGAGGCCTTGGACCCATTCTTCCCACTCACTTGTTGGGTACCACTCTGTCTGTGTAGCCTGACCATCCTGTTCAGAGGAGTATCTCTGCTGACTAGCTCCCACCCGCGTGCTCCAGCTGTTGTCTCAATCGTAGCTCGCAGAAGCCATACGTGCCGGGGCCGGGTGGGAGAGTGAGCATTGCTGGGCAGAGGACTGGCTTTGTGGGAAGGCTATTCTTCACGTCCTCTCTCATTTTCAATGTCCCCATAATTTAGGGTGAGTTTTCTGACTGGCTTCGGAAGGGTGGAGGGGAAATCAGAGCTATTCCTTTTCCCCATGGGACAGCTGCTGTGGGTATTAAGGCTGGTCTGGCCTCTGCCTTTAAATCCAGATGGCTTTAAGATTTAATTACTAAGCTGCTTGTTTGTGGGTTTGGGGTTTTTTTTCCCCTCCATCTGAAAACCAAAATTGCGCCAGTGATACAAGGAATGCATAAAACATTCGATTTATACAGTTCTGGGATGTAATCAGCAGCACAAATGGAAGTGGTGACCAGGAAAACACTTCAAATGAAAACCAAAACAAGCGGTGACAAAGCTTTCTTTTCACAAAGAATGACAGCTGCCGTAATCAGGATTACATTCAGGGTTCTTTGCAGCCCCTGTTTTAGGAAAGGACTGCAACAGGAGCCCCTCTGGCTTAGGGAAAGGGAAGCAGCAAATGAAAAATGTCTTTCAGCAGACAGAAGTGACATGTTCTTGTGATTAGATGCGCTATTAGGGAAATGCCAGGTTCTGTACAAGCTTGATTTCAACTCTAGGTTGAACCAACTCCTAATGATTGCACCAAGAATACCCTGTGTAGAAAAATCTGACAAGTTTTAGTAGGAATTTACTTTTTATTTTATTTTGGAACATTTGGGAAATGCACCCAAGGCTTGCATTTGGACACCTCTTATGAATATTATTCTCTACAGGCAAGGACTTCTGGTGGCCCTTTGCTTTCCAAAACATCCTTCTGCTTCTTTGCCTCCCCCTACCAGAAAATAAGACTTTCTTCCTTTGAAGCTGTAGGACATCTGACTGGGAGGCCAGAAAACATCAAGGAATTGCAACAAGATATACTTGAATATGACTCCTGGAAGGAATTGGAGCAGTTTGGGTGGACACAAAATAGTGTGGAAGCCACCAAAATAAAATTATTCACTATGATGTAAACCAGTGTTTTGATTCAGAATAGCTCAAAGACTGTATTAACCCCAAAACTAGCAATCTCATGATGGTACTCAGCTCCTCATTTCTATTTTGCATAACCATAGAAAACACAGCGATAGGTGAGCGAGGAAAATTGCAACAATTTTAGCCTGTACACAAGCGCTTCCCTTTGAAAAATAAAAGCTGCCTTGAAGTCTAATGTTTAGAGTTCAAAGGGTCCAGGCCAAATTCAGATCACCAAGGATGATTAAGGATTCCTTTGGAAATTGGAAACGCCAGGCTGTTGACATTCTTGCAATGATCTCCCTCTGCAGTGTGTATTCAAGACTAACAGATGCAAGGGAGGGGGAAGGTTACCTCTAGTGATATTTCATCCTAGGTACAGCAAAAAAATGACCCCAGAAAACATAACCCTGGCCTTGTTCTGGGATTTGCTACATATTTCTTGAAAAACACACAAGAAATGGCATATTTCCCCCCTCAGGCTGGGGGAGAACACAGTGAGTGGACAAAGCGGTTTTGAAGCTGGTTCACTACCTCTGCCTGTGATTGCAGTAGGGTTTGGGGGTTGGTGGGGTTATGGCTTTCTTTTAACTGTTGATTATGCTATTGTGTGTTTTGGGACCTGTTAACTACAAACAGATGTGGGCTTATCAATGCTCCAGCAACTCTTTCTACCGTTTCAACTCCCTTGAAAACCATGGACTTGTGCTCCTGCTTCATGAGTAATACGCTGGTTTTCCTTTTCAGTTGGAAATCTTACAAGTAGAAATTTATTCTGAGGTGACAGAGGAAGGTTTTGGGTCATAGACAGAGTCCTCGGGACTCCTACACTATTGGAACACCAGGCTGAGATTTGCCCACCCTGAATGAAACCTACCTCTCCCCATAGCTGTCACCCCAAACGTGCATGGATGGGGTGAACAGTACAGGAAAATGAAGAGGGATGAAAAAGAAATGCTGCCACTCCAACTGCAGAGAAATGGTGAGACATCTCATTGAAAACCATCCCTGCACATTTTCTGATATACACCCAAAAGTTTGCCTACCTTGGCTGTCAGGACACTCTTCAGATAGCCCTGCCTCCCATTCAGCACTGGTTTTCAAAGGGGTTGGCTTAGAAGTGGGGAGGCAGTTTTTCTGGAAATTTGTTTCAGAGTCTAAATGGCAGAATAACTCTTTTGAAAATCTTGCTTTGATGGCAGGTGACGAGCAGGTGAGCATTTGGCTGAGAGCTTTAGAAAAATCAAGCCTGTGATGCTGAATAATATAATATATAGATGGGAAAGATCTGATCTCTTACCGATATTCTCCCCAGCACTGCAAAATTGCTCTCAGCAACACGTTTTCCAGTATCCATTTCCATGTTAGACAATGGCTCGTGCTTTCACTCTGAGCAGCGAGAGAAAGACAGAAGAAACAGCATCCTGCTTCTTGGGTAAAAGGCTTTTTAATGAGCACAGCCTGAAATACTACAAGGACAGGCAGTTGTTTTCCTTCTTGCACTTGCTTGCAAAGTCCAAGCTGTGAGATTCATAACGCTAGGCTCTGCTTGGTGGTCGACCACAGGACAGCAGCAGTGGTATATTTGACAAAGTGTCGGTAGAAGCGCAGGCAATGGCCACAGGGCATACAACAGACAAGGTCTCTAAGCGCTGGCAATGTTTTTTTATTAGGTCAGCTAGTGCAGCTGAAAAAGAAACAAACAACCCCACCACCACGTTTGTGGCCAATAGTCAATTTTCCTGGTCCTGAAAGCTTCTTTCTCATTAAACCATCCAGTAATCGCTAAGGCTGGGGAAAGATGTTATCTCTTACATGAGCCACAGCCTAAGGAAATAAGATTCTTTGTTTAGGACTTGATAATCTGACCTCCTTTCAACCACAGTCCCCTGTACCCTTCATTTATTAAATTCTGTTATGAAACTTAAATGGGGCAGAAATCCCCAAGTACATATATCATTTTGCAATTACTGAGATTGGCTGAAGATCTTCCCAACAGAGGCACCGATCACAGAAATCCTAGGAGCCAGACTCACCTTCCTTAATGTACCTCCTGTAGTTGTTTATGCTTCTGCCAGAAAAGTAGGGAATGCTGCTACATCTCAAAGCCCTCACTGGACCGGCTTCTGCTCAGAGCCTCCTTGGTAAAAGGACAGAGTATTATCAACCCCACAAATACAGCTGTTTTGCAGTGGTGTCAATAAGATTGGGATTTGCTCCAGGTGCGAAGCACTGGAGAATCTGACAGAGAGCAGAGCCAGGGATCTCCATACCTTTCCTTCCTCCATGTGTGCTGCTCATTACTTTGACCCTCTGAGGTCGGTGCTGATTTATGCCCTAAGGCACAAATAGAAAAGCGGAGGAGAAAAAGCAAGCATCAGGTGCTCCTGAGAGAACAGAGATCCTTTGTTATAGAGCAAATTATTTGCTTCATTGCAGGGGCTGAGTAATTCACCCCCTGGATCTGAAAGTACTTCTTAATCTAAATGAAGATCAAAATGAGAACATTGAATGTGCTCTTACGTTAGTAGAAAGAAGACACTGACCCTATCCTTTAACTGTCTGAAGATGTATAATTAGGTTCTGGAGTTAAAATGAGAGCTTTTGAATGAGAACTAAGGTTTGGTTTCTTTTTTATAATAGAAGGAGTTAAAGACAAGTTTTGAAGGGCTATGGCAAATAGCCTCTTCATTCCTGAAGTCTTACTATCATGCCTAAATGACGTGGCTGAAAGTACTTGCTTAAGAAAACAAATGGCTGGACTCCATTCAAAAGACAACAGAGGAAGTCCGTTGGTGTTAGCTAGAGGCTAAGCTAGATATGGTGTTGCCTCGTGTGATTAAATACTGCAGAATTGCCTGTATGTTTGAGGTAAACGGTCACATGCTTGCTCTGCCACTAGTCCAGGCTGACAAGGCATGAGTTGCCTACCTTCCCAAAGCTGTTCAGCTGTACTAGCATGAAACGATGCTCGATGCTCATGCTGCAATGCCCCATCCTCCACAGACACATATGAACAGTGTCAGAGTCCCACTAGCTTTATCCAAGAGTAGATGATGGGGGGGCAGTTTCCTCCCTGTAAGCACATATGCAGTATCTTTAGGCTATTAATAGGAACTCCTGGTCTTCAAAGTAACAGTAGATACTTTAATAAACTTAGCAGTTGCCTTCAGGCTGTTGTCTACAAATCCCAGAGAGAACTGTGGTCTCTGGACTGCCTCTGAGGCCATGCAAAGTAATTAAGAAACCAAAACTGTTGTCAGCAAGCTGAAGTTTGCTATTCAGGGATCTAATACTCAGCAGAGAACACTCAGCAGAGATACCTGAAAACCAAAGAGAATGTTGAGAACCTTTGCACTAGGGAAAGTGCAGAGGTTACAAAAATCAGCATTGCCCTCTGTTGAACTGTTAATTCTAATATCACTTAACCAGAATATTTCAGGGCATGCATGGTGCATTTCTTCCTTCTTGAGCACCACAACCCCTGCAGGATAACTGCGCTCCAGAAATTCTTGCCATCGATGGACACGCTCTGGCTTTTACCCATTGTGTCATTCTGTGAAAAAGACGAAGCACTTTGTTTTTCTCTTGGCAGCATGAAAACTCCCCAGCAGAAATGATAGATCTGGGATTCAGATTGCTGTTGTTTTTCAATGTCATTTACAGCTTGTGTTGATTTTCATGGGCTACCTGTTATCAGATGTGCGTTTGCTTCTTGCTTTCTCTGTTACTGTTTCATCTTTACCTTGTAACTGAAATGTCATCCCCTTTCATGCAGAAGAGGTTTACTTGCTCCCTTGTGCATCAGATATTTTGTTGTTGGAACAGTGAATTTCCCTCCACTGCCACCTCCCATAAGTTGCTTTCACTCGCGTAGACTCGGGGTGCCTGTAAAATAATAAAATAATCCCCAGTTATAAAAGGCAGACAGAAACCATTTTTATTTGACCTGCAGAGGAGAGACCATGACCCAGCACAGTCGAGGTGTGAGGCTGTACAGGACAGCACTTGCCTTTGAAGTGTAAATGCACATTGCAAACTAAGCATGGGGAAAACGCTGCCTGACTGGTTGCCCATTGCAGCTCAAGAGAGGCAGAGCACCCAGACAAGGAACCATCTGGGGACAGCAAAGTGATAAACTTGTGAGGGGTACAAAATCGAGCATACTGGAGTGATGAATCCAAACGGCTGAGCCTTCATGGACCCAGTCTTTGCAGAGACAGCAAGACAGATCCTGACTATTGGACGGGGCTGGCTGAAATGCAGCACACAAACCCTCTTGAAGGACAGGGGAAGTCAAGGAGATGAAGTTTCTTCTGCTTACTGATGCCTACAGGCAAAGCCTGGGTTGCAACATTTATTCCTTCTCTTTTTCAGCAAGCAGGGGAGGATGATGTCTAACACAGCTCAGCTGTGAGCAGCTAAAATAAGAGATCATCCATCAACACCTGAATTCCTTATGGTAGGTGAATTTTTGAGAAATAATAGTCACTTCTTACCTCTGTGTGCAGGAAAATTCCTGAAGTAATGAAGAAATTGGGCTGTAGACACAGGTCAGAGAGGAGCAGACACACTGCTGTACAAGTTGTATATCCTGCTTTTCAATCTACCCCTCCTCCCTGCTCAGTATTGTTAGCCTGAAAACAGCTAGACCCCTCCAAGTAAGACACAGAGGTACCTGGAATTATTCTGTATCACGAGTTTTCCCCGCGGTAACTGAAGTGGTGATCAAACCTCCACAGGTCACACTTGCTGCTTCATTTGATGCGATGATGCAGCTTTTCCCAGCTGGGCTCTGCTTACCCAGTGTGCATAAGCTAGTTGCCTTCAGACACCAACAGTTGCAGATGGATTGACTTACCTGTTAAGTGGGGGGGTCACTGGGTAAGGCAGTAGATATAGTCACAATCCACATGTTCTTCCAACAGTAGTTTCTGTATCATATGTTTCCCATGCAAGGTGTGAGGTTCCTCTAGCATGTGATTCTCCATCGCTTTGACAGCCCTGGTGTGATAAGTTTTATCAACATTGCTAAATAAATTCTGCCAAGGAGTGGACTTGAGGCCTGTTCCCCAGCTGCCTACAATGCAAAATCAACAGTTTGATGCCTGGTTCTGTTTTGGAACACTATAACTCTTTGCAAGGCGAAGCCTACTTTGATGAGCAGTTCACTGCAGGGACCTGTCCCAGCAGGCAACATGAGTGAGACTAGGTTTGGGGTTCATATTTCTCCCTCTGTACAGTTTTCCAACACTACTGCCTGACTTTGCATCCTTAAATATCTCCAGGGACTCTCCCACAGCAATAACTCGGGATATGAAATGCTGACCCTCCACTTCGTATTACTAATAAAAAATCCCCCAAGGGCTTTGTACTATGCTCTGTTCAAGATGGAGCTAAGAAGAAAAAGTGCAGACATGAGGCAAGGTTGCATCATTTGGACTCAAGGTTCAGGATTGCTCCCTGGTCCTCTTTTATTTACCAGCACAGCCATACCCTTTGAGCTCCCTCTTTCTCCAGATGGATGTTGGTGAGAAGAGAATCAGATTTCTATATTTTCATTCTGATCGTGTCTTTTTGATCAGAGGCACTTGTTTGTTTTCTCAGAACAACAATGGGGGATGAAAATGAGAGAAGATAGCCTCAAATTTCCTTTTTTTCTCAGTGAATTCTACATAAAAGGCTTAAGCATTTTGCATCCCTTATTTTTTTACAAGGAGAAAGAAGGGTTCATTGCCTTTTTTGAGCAAGTGTATAGAATCAGAAAATTTTCCTCCACTTCAGAATTAAAAGAGATATTTGGAAAAGGAAAAAATCATGGGTTGTTTCTTTTTTCCCATACTTAATTTGTCTGGGGAAGAGGGTTAAGGTCCAATGTCAGGTTTTCTTTGTGTCGAACACAAGGATTTCACTAGCACAAGTTTAAAACTCCTGCAGCATGGGTCTCTGGGTTATGCTGTTTCTCTGCTGGGCATGCTGGTCTCCAGGCTCTGTTCCCCTTGCAGCTGTGATTCTCCAAACCCAGCACGACCCCTCCCTGCCCCAGACACCTCTCTGCCGGCGTCTTGCCTCCTTTCGATGCTTGTTGCCCCATCAACCAGCTTTTTGATCTATTAATTTCTTCA
This sequence comes from Phalacrocorax carbo, assembly GCF_963921805.1. Classification (NCBI taxonomy): domain Eukaryota; kingdom Metazoa; phylum Chordata; class Aves; order Suliformes; family Phalacrocoracidae; genus Phalacrocorax; species Phalacrocorax carbo. Next base: position 3,864,172 of record NC_087516.1, on the reverse strand, counting down.
AAAGCACATGCTTTTCTCCTTTCCTTGATGCATCTCTTCAGGACAGAATTAGAGGACAAACTGCTGCTTGGGCCTGTCATCCTTTCTGCAACGTGGGGAAGGACTCAAACAGCACTAATCCAGCCTGGCACCGCCTGCCGTGGCTTCCCCGATGACTGAGGGTGGACGTACCCCAACAGCTCCACAGTGCCAGTATCTAAAGCGACCTCCACCCCACTGTTGCATGACCACCAAATCAACCATATTGGTGTGTAATGACATGGGTTACCTTGGACCACCTCTAGAAGGGTACCTGTCACCCCTGCCCCCTTTGGACTGGGATGACCTAGCCTTCTCCTGCTTTGCTTTGCTTTCCTTGGATGAAGCAGCCAGAGAGGACAGTTAGAGACCTAGGTATGGCCCAGTCATGCAAAAGGGAGCAGCTGGCCTTGTGTATAGCATTCATCATCCATTGTTTCAGCAGATTCTCCCTGTCTGCAGGCAGAGATGTTTAGGCTGGCATCCTTCCAGGGACTGAGTTCAGTGTCTTCCCTACAGCTAGGTCACCAGTGTAAAACACCATCTTCCATTTCTCCCTGTTCTAAAGACCAGATTTTTATCTCTCCCAGTCACTGCTTTCTGGTCCATCACCCAGCTCTGAACATGTTGGAGGATTACCCTCCCAACCCATGTCAAGAATAGTTCTAGCAGCAGAAAGGCAATTTGCTCTTCTAAGTGTTATACTTCCCAGGCTACTTCTGCTGTAATCTCCTGTTATTTGCCCTCCTATGGGGCTCTGGTTTTGGAAACCTCTTTGAGGGTTTGAATAGCTTTGCCTCTTTGCATTTCACTTCTTTGAAATACAGTTTTTGAATGTCCTCTTAGTTCATCTCCAAATTGTCACTCCTCAGACCCAGCACAAAAACGTGCTCAGTGCATGCTAATAGCACCGGTGCAGCTGTGAAGTTATTAGCATCAGGCTGTAGCTGTTCCACACCACTTACAGAGCATCATTAATGATCTAGGTAGTGATTAAATGTTCATATATGGAGGCAATTGAAGCTTCCCACATGACTGAGAGCATGCAAGGGGCAGAGGGCCTTCTATAGAGGAAATGGAAAGAAAGACACAAGCAGTTCCCAGCTACTGAGAAAGCTGAGCGTATAAGACTTGTGCTCATCACGCCAGTGATGCATTCACTTACTGTGATGACTCCAGAAATAGTAAGAACAAAAGCCTTAAAAGAAAGGCTGACGAACAATGCTGAAGGTTAAAAGAATGGCATGCTCGAAGTGATTTCTTGGAGCCTCAGACATTGTGACAAAACTTTTGCAGGGCTGTGTGAAGTCCCCAGACCTGTGGAAGGCCAGATGTTCGTTAATTATAACCATGTCTCGCGGACATATAAATCAGAAGATCTCCAGTGAGGGTATCACTCATTCGCCAAAGGAACAAATAAAATGAAGTCCATTTTCGTGGTATTGATTTTCAGTAACCAGGGAGTTTCTGTTCACGGCTCTGGAAAAGAATGGAAATTTTATAGCATCCCTGTAAGACAGGGAAACAGAGGAATAAAGTACTATGAGACAGGTCTCTTGTTTTTTAGCCTACTTTCCTAAGAAAATAGTGCTGTATAGTCACACTGTGCATGTTATCTGTTTTCCTGTGTCAATCCTAAAACACTTTTATCCCTTTTTACAGTGTTAACCAAATTTGACAAGCAGGGTAAAGTCTGAAAGACATGATGTCATATTGACATATTTTCATTAAAATATTAGGTGGAAATGATCCCCAGTGCCTCTGTGATGCGACTGAGGGAGTTTGTAGCTTGTTTCATATCAGATATCCTACACTGAGAAGAGGTGGACAATATCTGGGTGCCCTCTTTGTATCTCTCTTCCATCTGAGCAAGATGCTTTCTAACCACATGACCAGCGTTGCTCTTTAAGGAAAAAGAGCTTTTATTTTCTGCTGATCCTTTTTATCCCAGAATGGCAAAACGCTACAGACACTATCATGTGAGCTAAAGGCTAAGAAAAATTAAAGCATAAGCAGGAGGAGAGTGAGGCTTTTATCTTTGCCTTGTTATTCATGCCACTGTCTTTCTCAGCATTTCTCTCCCACTTGTCCAGCAAATTAAAAACATAAGGAGATAAAATAAAAGGTTTCATTTCCAGAAGTTCTTTTTTTATTGTAAATGGTTTTCAAGCCCTTTCTATTCTGCTGTGGATGGGACTCCTACAGTCACGCTTTCTTCCAAGCATGAAAGGACTTCAAACATTCAAGAGCTGTGCTAAATATTTGTCACATGATGCAGAAAATCAATAATACCGTTTTGGAGAATCCCCAAAGCAGAACAATCCTGCTAATGGCCAGGTCAGCATGAACACTCCTCACACCCTGGGTTTGTCTCTGTTTTGCTTCTGGGTAAACTGAGGTGCAGAAGCAGTCTGTGAATTTATTGCCACATAAGCCAATACTCCTATTTTAATGAGAAATGTAGCTGTAACTGCCCTAATGGATGGTCTACCTTTTTCTAGAGCTGAACCATAAGGTTTCCTTCCCTAGCTGTGTTCTGTCCTGCATGCCTCTGCTTGGAGATGCCATGGGGCTGAACTGGGAGGCATCTGCCAGTGAGCCATGCAGTCAAAAAAAATCCCAGTCCAAAGCTGATCAACCAGTGCAGAGTACCCTGTTACCCACAGGTGCCGATTGCTGCATCCGTAGTAAAGAAGGAACAAGCACAAATTTCACAAATTATTTCTGTATTTTCAGCATAGAAGGTGGAGGGTAAAAGGAGTTAGAGTCTGTTCCTTGGATGCAAGGCACGCGGTGTGTTCACACTTTTTTCTCCCCAATCAGGATTACCTTGTCTCTCCTGCCTTTTGGGCATGGTCCTTGGCAGATGGCATCCCCTGAAATTGTGCTGTCTAGGAAAGCACCAGCACAGAGTAAAATCACACCATGGTGAACAGGATGGTGAGCCGGGGCTGGAGGCTGTGCTCTGGGACTGTTTAGGGACGCAGGTATATATAATCCACTGGGGCATGATAGCACTCCAAAACCAGCTCTTTGAACAGTGCAGGGATGCGCGGACATGCACAAACCCACTCCTGGGGGCTGGAATAAGTCCTGGCTGTCTGCAGCGATGCACGGCACTCTTCAGCCTGTGCTGGTGATGGGCATTTCAACGAGGAGCTTTTCATTAACTCCAGCTTTGGCCCCAAGACCTCTGCCATAAAAAGGTGGCCAGCCTGAAATCGCAAAGGCAGGATTTGTCATTTAAGATTGACGACACGCTGGCAGAGAGTAGAACTTGCCCTGGGAATTTTCTGCATCTCATTTCTACCTCTAGAGACTACTGAAGTGAGGGGGAAAAAAGCAAATCAAAACCACATATTGTCTTTATTTTCTCATCGTGTACAAGAGAGGGGGAATAACACAAATCACCATAAAACCCAACGTCTCTTCTGGGAGAAAATTCTATTGCATTTGTAAGAGGCTGTTGACAGATAACTGGAAGTGTTGAAAGCGTTGTTTTATTTGAGCTGCCCCTCTCTATTTATAATCATTGACAATGCCGGGGAGCTGGAGGCAGATTAAATGGGAGGCAAACAAGTGACAACCAGAGTTTTAAAGCAAACGAAAGTGTATTTAAGACGGGGATGGGTTGTCCCCCATGCTCTGCTCTAACTGTGCCTGAACGCTTCTCTGGATTGAAGCAAAGTGACCTTGTGTGCCAAATTTCAGTTTGATTTCCTTCACTGCATCCTCCATGGCACGCTAAGTTGGGCAAGCGTTGCCACAGTGTGGAATAAGTAAAAAAGCCCCCTTCAGATATCTGTCGCAGTAGGCTAAAAATAAAATAAAGTAGGCATTTGTACTACTGTACCATGCAGCCAAAAAGTAGTTAGCATCCAAACACCAAAATTATTCTTTGCCCTGTGGTGCAAAAGAGCTCATGGGAGAAATGTGCAATAGCCCCTCACAACCTTTATGGTCCACGAAACAGTCGCTGTGACTACTTCGGGAGAGCGGTTGTCTCCCCCAGGGTCTGTGCATATGTGCAAAAGCAAGCTAATTTCCAAGCTACCTTGCCCAATTTCTGCTGCCATTTCCAGGGCTGCAGCTCCCCTTGATGAGTCCCTGCTCATGGGCAGAACCTGGCAGGACACAGAGATGGTAGCACCGTCGGCACAAAGGTTTCTTGGATGTGGCTATGGGACTCTAATCACCAAGTTCCAGAAGGGCCTTTCCAGCATAGCAAATGACATTTTTATGCCAATGTGTTATGGAGCATTTATTTATAAAGTATTCTGGGGGATTAAAGGATATTTTTTTCATTCTCAAATAGTGGAGCAGAGTGGGCAGTACATTGCACAAGAGGCTCAGTTCTATTACCAGCTCTGACAACGCATAAAATACATGACTGGGGGCAATTCACTTCACCTACTGTTAAACGAGGTAAGGAATCTTACTTTGCTTACTTAAAAAAAATATTTCGAGACCAACTGATTAAAAAAAAATTTAGATCAACATAAAAACCCAGTATTACTAAAGCAAGCTGCTTTAAAGCATTTTGCCTCTGAGTGTCCCTCAGAGGCAGAAAGAAAGAGCAAAAGAGCTTTAAACAACAAATAAATGCCATCTCTAGCTCTTCCCCTGCTTTCCTTACTCAGACCTCCCCTAAATTTCTGCTTTTCCCACAGAAAACTCTCAAGGTGTGACTTTGCCCACAAGCACACGTATTTATTTGAAACCAGGGGCAAGGATTATTCTGACTTTTGGAAAAGAAAACACAAGACTTTTGCAGAGGATCAAACGAAAATATATGTGAAAAGTGATTTCTCTCACTTTTCTAATGAAGGAGAGATGGGCTGGAGGCAGAAGGTGAAGCATAGCCTAGCAAGAGCCATGGTGGAACCTGTTTCTGCATGTTCAGGTGACAGTAGACTGGGACTGGGCTGAATTTTGGGCAATTCTGCCTGTGCAGACTGTGATGGAGGGGGGAGGGGATGGTGGAGAAGAGGGAGAGGGAGGTCAGGGTGTTCTCATAGGAATTCCAGGCAGGAAGGGACCTCAGGGGTTGTGGAGTCTTGTCCTGGTTCTCACATCCCACCACATCCTCTAGAACCCGTAGTCAACCCAGCAAGCTCCGCATCACCCTCGGCTACCTTGGCCTAGGGCCTGTGATAGCGCAGGCGTCAGAAGTACTGTGCTGTGGTACAGTCCCTGTCCTGCAAAACAGTAGGTATGTAAGAGCTAAAGCAATTAAGCTCCTTGACTTGTTTTAGGTTTTTTTCTCCTTATTATTCTCCTTTAGAAATCCACCCAGAAGGCTCTACATTAATCAATAGCAATAAGGAAGCTCTCACCCACCAGCAAATGCTGAACTTGAACTTGCATGCAAACAGTGAAACCTGGAATTGTAGATCCCATCATGCGTATGTGTCCCAGCACAGGCTTGCATGAGCTCGTTACTGGCTCTCTTTGGAATGATGCAGCACAGATTTCAAATTGCTTTCCTGCAGGTTTTACCCTTTTTTTATTTTTTTCTGTTTTGGAGTTTACCCAAATGAATAATAAAAGACTCTTATAACTGTATTTTACAACTGTAATATTACATTTAATGTAGAAACATTCTGAGCTTAGTTCAGGGACTCTTTTGGGGATATTTAAGTTGCCTGTCCACTTCCCGATTTTGCTGTGAAAGGTTAAGCTGCCAAAGGGACAGTCGTGATTGCTAAGTTGGATGGTTGATGGAAGGGACAAAGAGCTTTGGATACATGTCAAAGCTTTCACAGGCCTGGCTTATCGAAACTATTTCAAGAGTAATCATTATCATTATCAGCATATCAGAATAATTAGTCTCATTTTCCAGAGTATAACAGCTACTAACTACAGCTCAGTGCTTTTTGGCACATAACCATTTTTCTAGCCTTTTAATGTAACCAGTCTTTGACCCTTCAGGGGTCTGCTCAGAGCTGTTCTGCAGCCCAGGCTATTGGATCAAATCTCACTGCTCTGGACTCCTCCGGAAGTGCTACATGGGTGAACCTCTCTGACACGGATTCCAGTGTGAATAGCATGTCCTGGTGCTCAGCTGCTCCATGATGTCGAAAGTGTAAGCAGTTTAAAATAGCTAAATGAATGTTGTGTGTCGTGGTGTATTTTGAAGTGTACTTTTGCTGGGGCAAGAGCATTTTGGTTGACAGGGCTGGAGCCTGAGATGTTTCATGTGTCCTCCAAATGTGTAGAGCGCGAAGGTGTTGCTCTTCCATGGATGTTTGAATTTAGGACTTGACCTAATGCAGCCATAATTCAACCTCATGGTCTCAAACACCTCAAGGAGGTTGTTGGTCCACATCCCAGGGACCCAAAGTCTTTACACAGTTCACAGGATGGCAGTGTGTCTCTGCCTCTGCTAAACCAAGTTGAGTTTTACCCATGTCTCTGAAGTGCCAAGGACTTCTAAAGCACATGTGAAGTCTCATGGACTTTCCAGGTTCCACCTTGCTCCCAGAAACACTCAGGTCACCTGCAGCCAGGTAATTAGGCAGCTGAGACTGATCACCTTCATTTAGGTGCTTATTGCCCTATGTCAACTGCTGAAACAGGCTTTGAGGGGTTAAAAAAGTGTACTCAGAAAGATGTGAATATTTATAAATTAAAACTGGATTTATGAACTGATTTTTTCATTCATCCATCCATCCATCCATCCATCCATCCATGCATCCATGCATCCATGCATCCATCCTTTGAAGAAATTTCCTTCCTGTCTAAAGTCAGGAAGCTCCAATATTGACCCTCGAGCTCCTCAGGGACCAGAACCTGATTTATTCAAAGCTCGTCTTCGCAACTGCTAATTAAAATGGTTACTAGGCTTATTAGCAACAACATGACAACTTGCAAACAGAGAAAAGCAAGTCTTAGTCATGATACTCTCTTCCATGGGTTCCATCATATGGAGATTATGAAAGTTTTTCTTCTGCATGTCCTCCCAGCTGGAAGCCCAGCAAGAACCTTGCCTCTCCCTGCCTACTCTGCAGAGATTAGGAGGAATCTAACTTTCAGATTAGCTCTCTCCTCACTACAAGAGCTCATGAGAGATACTGCAACTCCTACCTGTGTTTTAGCCACACGCATGTAGACAAGATTTCTGCAAACAGGTTGCTACACCTTCTACTGAACTCCTGTTGTGTGCCCTTGAAAGAACTGCTTGAAGAATTGGCTGGGACAATGGAGTTACAAGTCAACAACCCATCTCCTAGGCGTGCGGCTTTTGCCACAAGCCCTTTAGGTCTTTTTAAACCTCATAGTCACTCAAAGCCTTTGAGCAAAAGCCCTATTACAGCGCTGCCGCTATCGTGCTGGCTGGCAGCTTGTTGCGGCTCTGCATTGCTCGTGTGCCCTTTTTCTTACAGTTTTTCTATCTCGATCTGACTAATAGATAACTCTTTTTCAAAGACATTTCAGCCTTGACATTGGGACCTCTAAGTGGCGTGTGACCTAACACGTTCCACAACTATCTTCAGCTTTACCTCCTACGTGCTGAGACTCTCATTATTACATAAAAGGTGGGGATTTTTCTGCAAATTGCTCCCGTGTATTTGGTTATTGGTTGTACACTGAAGTGCTTTTATAGGTCCTCTATTGTTCTCTGCTGATCTGCGACACTCTCTGCCCTCCAACTCATCAGCCACTGTGAAATGGCACTATTTCGTATTATGTTAATAGCCATAAGTGCATGGCTCAATATTAACGACACACCAGATTTCAGAGCTGGCTCAGTCTATTTAATTATTAGTAAGAGGCGCAGACAGCTTTGCAATGGATTAGACATAGCGCTCTCCTTGGAGACCAGAGTCACGAGGGTTATCTCAGATCTGCTCAGGAAAGGATGCTCTAAAAAGAAACATGATTATCCCTTTGGACTAATCTGAGCATGATTGTCACAAGATTCCTAAAATACTTCCGATTATACCCTTATTTGCCTCTGGGGCAACTTTACATATCTCAAAGTCAGCAGATATGTAGTTTACTTAGCTTAAATATTCACTAATATAACGAACCTGTTTTTGGTGCTAGTAGAGCCATCTGCCTGATGTCATACTGAAGTCTGAGAAAAGCCAAGTAGACATTGGCTATCATTTCTTCCCCTCCCAACGCCGTAACCTCAGTTACTCTATCACCTTGACATCTTCACGAAATGGATATAAATGACAAATGCTAATAAATTCCTGTGACATTCATACAGGTCAAGAAAACAAGCAAACATAAGGTTAATGCAAGTTAATCAGATACTGTTTACAGAATAATTAGTCTTGAAACGCAACCTTTCTGTTTTTAATAATGAATATTTGTAAATCACTGTTGCCGCATGAGATCATTCAGCATTTTTTCTGCCTTATAACTTTCAGAATAATTTTAATAATGAGTGCCTTTTCAGTCTAACAATGTCCTTTACATTTAAAGTTGGTGGATTAATATGCACATAAAAAATAAGTACATCACCTCTAATATCTCCCCAGTGGTCAGGTTTTACTTTGTATGACTGACTCATTATGGATAATTAATATTGGCATGATTACAGTTTGGCAAATTAAACTATGTGCCCATGGAGTAAAAACAGAACCACAGAATAACTTCTCTGCAAGCAAGACGGCTGTATAAAATCTCCGTGACTTGCTTCTACCTGCTACAGCCTGTCTGCTCCGGAAGTCGGTATAATTTTGATGGAGGTTTTTTCATGTTATTGTATGTACATACATACATGTGTTAAAAACATATAATTTTGGTGAGGTTTAACAGAAAAGTGCTGTTGACATCCCTCATGTTGATCCATGCCAAAGCCAGCTTTTCATCGTCACAGGAATTAATCCCTCTCTGGCAAGCAGCAGCATGCCAGCAATGCTCTCTGGTGCCAGACGCTGGGTGAAACTTCACCGCCTCTGGTAGATCCAGATGTCCTCTGCAGTGCTGTTCTTCTGAAAAAAACCTGAGCTAAATAAATTTAGCATTTAATTTTTAACATTTAATTATCTAGTAATAATTATTCTCTTCTCTTCTATGCTATTCTAGTTATAGCCTATTCAATTCTGTCAGGGGCAGGGGCAACAAAGTTTAGTGGCCATATAAGAAATAGCCAGAGATTTGATTCTGAGCAAAAGCCTTCACAGTAACCAGTGCCTCCGTTTACACTGTGATGTTACTGACCCCAATTTATGAACTGAAAGGAACTTGTGAACATAATCTAGCGTGTTGGCGGTTCATCAAAACTTCTCCTGTGTGCAGTCTTGTAGTTTCTCATGCTCACCTTCATAAACCACAGCTGCGGTACCCCAGACCATCCGCATCCTAATCATCACAGGTCCCATTCCTGCAGCTGTAAGTCATGATTCAAATGATGTGTCTTCCTCAAAGCTGATAATTTTATTTATCACTTATAAGGGATCCAACAACGTAAGGCAGACTATACTAACAGAAGCAGCTCACTCTCATGTTTTATTCTCCATCCTTTTGTTTGGTGCAGGCTCAAACATGTTTTTGCAGCTCTTCTGAATTTTCCGCACTGTTAACTGCCCACAATTGTATTTTCCAAGTGTGTCTTGTAACTATTTTATAAAAAACTCCACTGTAACTGCTTTTACATGTCCAAAGACTTTTTTTTTCCCTCACAGATAACATCCTAAACTGTGCAAAAATGGGAGGCCAAGTATAAGAGAGACACTCTGTGTCTGCCCTCACCTTTTTCTTCACCAGCAAAGCAAGAAGTTGGTCTCAACTCCTCCCTCCTCCCATATTTTTAGCTATACCAATGCAACCACAGAATTAAGTTCTCCTCAGTTTGTTTTTCATGGCCTCTGCCTTTCCCTGACACACTCTATCCAGACTATGGGCTAAGAGGTGCTAAGATTTCTTGATGTTTTCAGAGTGCTTTTTTTAACTCCTCGTGTTCTTAAAAGCTGTACTGCCAGCATAGAAACCTAAACTGTCACCTTTCATGTTTTCCTTGGCTTGACCTTCTCCACCACCACCACCCCACTTTGTTTCCAGCAAGCTACAAAGACCAGCACTAAAAATGCCTCCCATGGCCACCTGTGGGGTAAAATTTAAAGCCCTCAAGGGAAGCTGTGCTTCACTTTCTTGTTTGTTCTGACTTTAATGCTGTAAAGCATTTCAGCATGACCCATGTCTGGGAGGCATTTTACCGAACAGAAGTGTTTTGCTGCAGTAACTCAATCAGCTGGTTATTCCTGGCGCTATTGCAAGTTCTGTCAATGTCAGCACAGTGTGGCTGGGGTTGGGTGATTATGCAAATAAAATCCAGAATCACCAAACTGTGATCACAGTGCAAAAACTATTAGCACCTGATTCATCAATCACTATCTTATTAACCACTCCGATTAGTGTGAGCTGTGAGAAAACCCGCTGGGTACCGGTGCACTGATCTACGTCTAAATACAGTCATAATTTTGGTGGTCCAATATTGAAACCACCCAGTTCAAATAATCATTTCGTAAGTATAAGAAAAAGACAGCATGTCGTCTCCCGCCACATCAGCCAGGTTAGAGATATATCACAAAACAAATGGTCCCAGATACCTGTTTTTTTTTCACTGCCATTGTTTGGAAGATTTCCTCTACTATGAGATATATCTGCTGCAACTGTAAGCTGGGTGACATGTCCCCGAAACAAGCTGCTTTTTCTCTTAGGAATCTTTTGTGTTCCCAAAATGCCAGAGCTCTTGCCCTCAGTGAATTCCAGTTGCTCTTCTGCCCTTTTTTTCCCAGTTTCGCACACACACAAAAAATTCTTTTGCTTGATGCAATCTATTGTAAATCAATCCAAAGCCAAAAAAATAATAATTAATGCATGCATATGTAAATATATATAGGTATGTACCTAAATCCTCCTTATATGCTTTTCTGGGATTTTCAGTATGGTGGTGGAGAGCAGGAAGGATTCTTACTGAATTCAGGTTCTGCAGAGTTGTTATGATATTTTCTGGATTCCTGGATTAGAAGTGGATGCACGTACGTTGTTCTTGACAAAATCTCTTTGAATACATATTCCAGACAAAGTTTTTGATAACCTTGGAAAAACATGTACAAAAACAAGAAAAAAAAATGCATTTCAAACATTTTTAAATTGTTTGTGGATCAAAAAAGGTTTCAGACAAGCAGGTTACTTCCTGTCTTTAAAAATCCAGAGATTTTTTTATTCATTTACACATAACATTCCTTTTTCCCTGCTAGACAGCTGATGTATATGATTTGTGTATCTGGGGTAAGTCAGTTTATCTGAGAATTTTAGAGGGAATCAAAGGGCAAAGTGTGTTCTGACGCTTAATTTTACAAGTACATTTGTTCTGCCAAATAATTAATTCTTTAAATTCTTCCAAATGGGAAATCATGCCTTCTGGCCCATAAGCAGACTTGTTATTTCTAACCATAGAGTATGAAAAATAACAGCCTTTTTTGCAGATATCAGTCCACGTGACACCTATAATTTACAGCATTTGTAACTGTAAATGGCATTAATGCCAGGTAAGGTTTCCAAAGGGCCTGGGAATCGGATATGCTTTTGAAAGACTGTTGACCAAGGATCACAGACTAATCTGTTTAAGGGACATGCCTGGCACACTGTCTTGAAAACTTTTCTTCACCGAAGTAGCGGTGTTGAACTCAGCGGTTTAACATGTCTGGATAAGAGCTGCCAGGATTCACCCCTCCTTAAATTTCTACATTTTTACAGAGCTGTCTGGACATGTAGGAACAAGCTGTAACTATAGCTGACTTATTTACATTGTACATGCCAATCAAAATATTAAAGAACTTGGGACATTAGCACCCCGTTATCTCTTTGTCTGTACATATTACAATCCATAAAAAAGAGGAATTAACTCTTTCCCCCTTCCCTCCCATCCTTTTTCTTTCTTTGCTTAAATTATTTTACACTTGCAATTCATTCTCTTCACCATCTTTATCTCATATCATTTGAATTTTGGCTTTCAGGGTTATCATAGGATGGAAATTACCTTCATTTTCACCCCTTCAGTCCCTCTAAGAAACACTGAAAAAACAGAGGTACAGGTGATAAAAGCAATAGTCTGTCCTTGGAGGTGTGCCAGAGTCAGCTGGGCATGGCCCTGAGCAACCTGATTGAGTGAAACCTGTTTTGAGCAGGGTGTTGGACTGGATTATCTCTGGAGACTGTTTCCAACCTAAAATTTGGTGTTATGGTTCTATGAAATTCCACATTTCCCATGATGGCCAACATCAATAAACTGGCCAGACATCTTCATTCCCAGTTAGAGTGACTGGGATGTAAGGAATGTAGTTGTATGAGTGTGGCACAGTGCCTAACTTTTAAATCCTTGATCAACTTGAGCTCTTTGTGGCCCCCTTCACAGAAGCGTGGCACTATCCAGAATTTTGGAGACCAGCTGACCAGCCACCATTACTGAGCTAAAGATAGCCCTTGTGTCACCCATGAACATCAACTGTCCTATGTCATCTCCTTTCTGAATGAATAGTAGAGCTCATCACAAACTACAAACCTTCCGTAGACCAAAGTTACCAGGATTTCTGTGCCAAAATCAGTCTTAGCCATGACCATATCATTAGGTGACCTTCCCATTGTCTCTCTTGGGTCCTTTTTCAGTTAGTATCCAAATTAAAAGTGTAATAAGAGTATCCCGAATCCTGAAAAATCATGGAATGGGGGAAAATTATAGTAATTTCCAATAGATGTACAGCAATATGATTCCACACGCTCCAAGGGTGTTACATTGTGTTAGAACAGTTTAAATGAGAAAAAGAATTGCTATGAACCTGCTAAATCTTTACTTACAGCCTGATACATTCCCACCTCTGCAGGGCAGTTTCCTTTTCCACAGCAGTATGAATTCCTGACTAATGTTCCTTGTGTGCCTGCCGTGGCCCCAATTCTCCTCTGCTGGCTGCTGCCACTCATCCACCCTCCTGTATCACACAGCTGATTGCTCCTTCTGAGGGCTAGAATTTTACATTTAGCTTTATTGAATTGGGCTTTATTTTTTCCAGGCAAATTTTCCAATCTGTCAAGACAACTTTGGATTTCAGTCTTGTCCTCCTGTTTGGTCACGTGGATTGCAAATGCCGTCAGTCTGCAGAATCCCACAGTCATTAATAAAAAATGTTGACTGGTACCTGTCCTACGGCAGACGTATGCTTTTGTTTCTTTCTGGTCTGGTACTTCTCAGAGAATAGATATTAATGCTTTGCTATTTTCCAGTCAAATGCCAGTGCAATAAATGGTAGCATTATCTAATCCTTGTTTCCCAAAATTGCTTAGGAGACTATCTAGTGAAATAATGTCCAGACCTTAAGTCACAGTATTTGACATCTATGGTTTCTTTCCTATCCTCCAGGCCTATTGCTTTGTTTAAAAAAATAAAAGCAATCAAATTTCCTCAACACAGGTTGTTGTTTTTAAAAAAATGTTTTGTCTGTTATTCACCCCTCTGTAGTCTTCTTCACACTCACAGACCGAGTATTTATTTCAACATTATTCTGAAAACTGAAATGATGTTAAGTCACTGTAACACTCCTTCCTTCTTTCCAAAGATCGGCTGTGTTTGTCTTTTCCCACCTCACCCCCACCTCGTTTTCTCAAAGGTCATTACCGTAGGTCTGGGTTTTTCCAGCTGCCTCCCAGAATGCACGCAGGTGAATGTTGTCAAGTCCAGATCATTCGCAACACCTACCTACTATATCTTTTTTTTCTCCCATTATAGCCCAGCTTCCCATTTCTTTTCAGTAATATCAATTGTGCCAAACACCTAATCACTTCTGAGATAGAGTTAGTTTTTTGTCTATCTGATTTTTGTCCCTATATATTCGTGCTTGACTAATAAGTTTGTCCATAGTGCTTTGATTAAGTTTCTGGATCCTGTATGTTTTCTACCTGTCTCTGAGATCCCTAAAGGTCTGTTTGGCCAAGTAAGTTTCTTACAACTTTCTTAAGCCATTTTTTCATGTTGGGGTAGTCTGTACATCTTCCTTTAATAGAATTGACAGTTCTCCACAATTTTTCCCCTTAAAATAGTTCCCTCCTAAGTCTCAACTACTTCCATTTTAGGAAATGCATTTTTCTGAAGGCTGTTGTCAATATCTTGTCTTCTTTTCCTAAGACCTAGCTGTATTGTTTCAGTCTCATCCAATCTGTCCTCTATCGTCATGTTCTCAGGCTGTTCATACCTATTCTATTAAAAGTCATAGCATTTCCTTTTCTGTTTGGTCAGGATTTTTTTAGCTGCCTATCAAAAATTAATGCTTATTAATATCCGGAGTTTTCTGGATTCTTTATATACCCTGCTGCGCTCTTCTTTCCAGACACGTCTGGGCCAAGGACCCCACTCATATCCCCCAGTTGTTACCAATGGGTGACTAATTCTGTTAATTTTCCAGAAATGGATTCAAAGTTGTGAAGTGAATCTTTCTCACTGAGAGCTGGAAGATGGTTGTGGCACATGACCAAGATATAACCCGTGTTTGGCAAAGGAGTGGATTGTTTCTACACAAGAGACCTTTCTGTAAGCATATCAGTTCTGGCATCTCTCTTAAACACTAAAACCAAATCTAACATCAAATAAAGGCAGCTGGTGCACACAGCAGGAAAGGCTGCTTCCTGCAGCACTGGGCCATTGCGGGAGTGTTTGTTGGGGTCGTTCTCATCCTAGCTGTACAGAAACCCCAGAGACTGTTCCAACTCCAGGCATCAACTCTGACCGCAGTTCTTGGATACATACTTTTACATAGACTGTGGCCAACCTCCATGGAGAAAAGCTTTTTCCCAGTTTATTGGCTGGATTGCTTATATTCCTTATGGTTTATTTGTCTGCTTAATTAGTACTTGAATCTCTTTGCATTGTGTTTTCTCCAGAAGCTGATTCTAGGGTATTCTAATATCCTCTAGGAAATTTCCTGTAATGCTTCAATTAGAAGCTTTCTCACACTTAGCTTTTTTTTAATTTAGGGCTCTGCGTTCAACTGACAGAGGAACAATAAAAGGAAAATTGGTTGGATCCTGCTATTTTAATAGGTTTAAAAGGTGAACATTACTGATTGCATGGATTATCTCTTTGCTTTCTTTTTCTATTCTGTATGCTCATCTATATCATGCCCATGGCCATTGTCTCTGAGCACTTCTTGCTAATGCATTAAGCTATGTGACTTACACACAGTATTTACATGGCCATTACTGTTCCTGTTTTTCCCCTTCCACTGTGTGCATGCAGTCTTTTCCCATTTTTTTAACTTATTTACTAAATATACCATTTGCATTAGACATATTGCCATGCACAGATGTTTAGAAAGTGAGGATCAAGGAAAAGAAAGACGGAGGTCCTTAGCTCAACAGTCTCACTGGCAGATTTTTGCTATGAAAGAGAGAAGCTTTATCCAGTTCAAGGAGAGTCTATTGCATCAGAAGAGTGAAAGCATTAGCCAGAATTTTCATTTTATAGATATTGTTCATCTTCTACATATTTTAGCCCAAACCTGTCTTATCTCAGAAGAATCTACTAATAACCCTTTTGTATAATATAATTAACCATAAACGAAACCTCCTTTTGAAGCTTCCAGTTTACTTTCCGTTAGGCAAAATGTTGCTGCCCGTGAACTTTGTCAAAATCTTGCAACTTTATGAGTTTGCTAAGTGAGCCACACTCATCTCTTCTCCTTGATTGGAATGCATCTAGCTGAAAAAAGTAGTTTGAGCAGGGTATCTATGATGATTCATGGTTGTGATTGCCAAGAGTTAGAGCCAAGCCTACAGCACAAACGTACAAAAGAAATCCGCAAGCATGGGGCTGGTCAGCTTGTTCAACATCATTTGGATGGATGTCCCAGAAACCTGAATATGTATCACGCCCTGCACAGACCTTGCCTGGCATGCCCTGCTTTGGCTACGCATCTCAATTAAATGGCCATCACTGTGAATTGCCACTCAGGAGCTGACCTAGTTTCTGGAGAAAAACTCCAATTAAACAAATATCTCAGCTGTGTAGTTTTTCTTAATAGGAACATGTTGCTTTGAGTACATTGTTTTGAAGGATATAACATTGCTTTGGGAAAGTCAGCACTGCAAAGAATCCACTGAAGCTGTCCAGCAGATACTTAGGAATTAAGTATATCATATGAGAAGGAAACAACACATTTTCTAATCTTTGCCAGCCACATGGAGATTCATCTCTCTTACGTTTCATGTCCTGAGATGATGACCACGATAAGAATTGACTTAAATCCCACAGACCTTGTTTTTGCTTGCAAATTGGCTTAAGCTCATCTCCTAATCAGGTAGTTGAACCATTTATGTTTCTTGGCTGAATTCCAGTTCTGGTTCACCTCTTACGAAATTGTTCCTGTTCATTAACCGGCCTGGTGATCCTGAACCAGTCATTATGGGAAAATACAACACTTAAGCCAGAAAAGGGAAGATGACCGAGGCAGATTTCAGATAGGAATTTTAGACCCTTTGTCTTAGTCTTGTGATGGATCTTGAAGGCTGCTTCTCAGCAGAGTGTCCCAGATCCTCCCCACCTCCTTCAGCTTGGCATATAGAGCTGAGAACCCACTGAGTCTGTCACAGGGTTATGAGTGGTACCAGTATGATGGCAGGTCCACCTCCTTTCCTGCTGGTACTGGCACCCACAGCATCAGAGCCCATCACCCTTGCCTTAGATTATGCTTTGGGGTAGATCAGGGGATGGATGGGACAGCACAAATTAGTGAGGCACATCAGCCATAACAGGGCACCACTGAAGGTAACAACATGGTTCTCCAATGTGACAGAGAGTCATCCATGGTGTGCCTTTGGTTGAGAAGGACTCCGTGTTGGTGATGTTCCTGGAGCTGGCTTTAAAATTGTCAGCCTTGTACAGAGCCAGGGAGAGTCAGAACATGGCACAAAACCATGACACTTTCCTCGTGCATCCCACTGTCCACCATTACTTTCAGCTCAGAAGATTTCCTGAATCTGATGCAATTTTCTCATTAAGTAATCTATTTCTTCAAATACTTGTGCAAACTCTTCCAGGAGCCATATAAACTTCCAGTACCACGGCACCCTCTGGGAAGGAAGTCTGTTGTAGTTTTTTTAATCTGACATGTACTAGTTTCATTCAATGGCCTGTAGTTCTTAATTTGGAGGACACCAGGAATAGTTGGTTCTTCTCCACCACATCCATTCCCCTTGATTTTTTATCCTCATCTTTAAGCATCTCTTTCCTAGACTGAGTTGTCCTAACCTACTTAATCAGACTTCATAGAAAAACTGTTGCTAACAGCTGCATGGATTTGTTGCCCTCCTCTGTAGTTCTCCTATATCTCCTTATGTCAAAGGAGATATAGGAGAATACACATGGTATTCAAGATGTGGGAAAATCCAAACGTTAAGGATTTATGCAGTGCCACAATGTTCTGTGTTTTCTTTTCCACTGCTAACATTTGTGGTGCTTTTTGTTTTACTCTATTGAGCTTTGGGCTGTTTTATAGAAACCCTGGGTATTTATAGAAGTATCTGTCATAACCCCAAGAGCTGAATGCATTCTTAGGTATCTAGTGTGAAAGGAGATAATTCCTGCAGTCCCTATAGCTGACACCTGAAGGCACTGCTTCAGCTGGATGTGCCACATTGTTCTCTCACCACATTCAGCTCTTCCAGGATCCTGTAAAAATCCCCCAAATTAGTTTTGCCTCCATGAACCCAAGGAGGTTTTCTTAATATGAATCCAGCTAACTACTTTTAAAGAATTAGACGATGCCCATGGAAGTATTAAAAAAACAATTACATGGACTATGAACACAAAAGGGCTTTACACTAAATTGTGCCATCAGCTCCTTTCTTTATCAGTTTCATATGTTTTAAGTTTAACTGCATCAATACAATGAAAATAAGTTTAAGCCTGTTGGAAACTCAGGAGACCAGAAGTCTATTCTAAGTGTTACCCGAGTCCTGCTGCCTAGCCTGTGGCAAGCTGTTGTATCTCTGGTTTCTCTCCAATTATTTCTTGATTCTATTTTCATGGGAAATCCTGGGGGGAAGAGGTTAGTATATCTTCTCATGCAGCAGCCTCACTCCTTCTCTTTCCACAGTACGAACATGAAGAATGGCCTTGCTGGTACAAGAAAAAGGTCTAGAGTCTTTTCTCTGACAGTAGCAAGCTGCCTACGAAAGCGCATAACAGCAGAGCAGGTAGGTATTTATACAGCTATTTACGCTTGCTTTAACAGCTAATGTGCAGCCAAGAATATATCCATCCTCAGATACACGTAATCTGACAGTTGCGCCACAGATATCTCTGTCAACACTCGGATGTTGGTCTCTTCTCCTGAGTAACTAGTTATAGAGCAAGAGGAAATGGCCTCAAGCTGCGTCAGGGGAGGTTTAGGTTGGAGATGAGGGAAAATGCCTTCCCTGCCAGAGCGGTCAGGCCCTGGCACAGGCTGCCCAGAGAGGTGGGGGAGTCACCGTCCCTGGGGGGGTGCAAACACCGTGCAGACGTGGCACCTGGGGACGTGGTTTAGGAGGCCTGGGGGTGTTGGGTTGGAGGTTGGACTTGATAATCCAAAAGGTCTTTTCCAACCTTAGTGATCCTGTGATTCTATAAGCTGTAGCCATTGTGCAGGAAAAATCCAGAATTTCTTACTAGTATGGTACTGCACCCAGCTATTTCATAAAATAAGAAGTTATGAGAGGTGGATCACTGTTATACAAAGGGTTTTTCATACATTGTCATACTGAAAATAAGGAATGGGTGCTAAGAGCTCTCCTAAACAAATTATTTTCCTAGCACTCAACAAGCTATTAACACTCATGTTAGTTTTGCTCACATTGACCCTCTCTCCTGACCCCTCACTGCTGTGCTAAGGTACTCCCATTGCATGGAATTATTTGGCTATAAGAGGCACCCCTGGATAGTGAGGACCTGAGTTCTGGTCTTCATTGGCTCTAGCAATTAGCTGTAATATTCTTCATAAACAAATATAACCTAAGGAAAACATTTGCTTCTCACACTTTCTCCAGCAAATATGGCTTTAAACGTGAGGGGAAAAAAAAAAAACAACTGTAAGACCGCCTTGCAGCTTTCAATAACTTCTACGTTCATTTTTCATGTTTTATTTTCCCTCATCCTGGAAGGAAAACGGAGCAGTAGAAAACATTAATCTCTAACCACAGTAATTTCCTGAATGCCAGAGAACTGCTGTCAAAACCAAGGATTCACTCACTGCTGAAACATCTGTATTAGATTACTGCACTTTCCTTTTTGCTCCTGCATCGTGGCCTGCAATCAGCCACTGCTACAAACCAGAAGCTGAAAGCAGCTGCAGACTTCAAAACAGTTCCAGGCTTCCCCAATCTAACAATGTTGCAAAGTATCTTTTACAGCAAAGACATCTTTTGGGATTTTATGGATGCTTCTTTATCCAAACACTGCACAGCAAACAGTAAATCCTGTTTCCATCCTGGAAACAAATCTGGGGGAAAAAAAGAGCTGGAAAAATATCTGTGTTGGGTTCCTACCTTCATTTAATGTGGCCTTACTAATTTCTCTCTGCCTCGCTTTCCAGTTTGCTGCCTCTAATCTGTACGGTTTTCTCCCACTGACTGTCACGATGCTCAGAACACACCCTTTTCTGGAGGTGTATTTTTCTTCTTTTCTCCTCTTTATATTTATATTCTAGTCCCTACTAAAAATAATGATGATAGTTTCAATAATGACTGATCTTCCCTGACCTGATTTAGCTCTTTAGCTGGCTGACGCAAGAAGATTATTCATTGTCTTCTCCAAAGTAATTTCCATGAGTCTTTGGAAGTCATGTCTTCTGTCTGATTGACTCATTAGATTTCAAGATCCTTAACAGCCAAGATCAGAAAGACTGACTTGGATAGTACCTTCTGGGAGTTTTCTCCTGACTTGCATGTCAGACCTGGATTTCTCTAGAGAGGTAGCAAGGCATACAGACCCCATGGATTTATCACCAGAAGCAAGCATGACCCTGCCAAGTGCCCCGAGATATTTATTTTGACACCTGGCATGTTGCTGGCATGTTGCGTGACAGCCACCCTCTGCCAGTGTCCCCATAACAAGGACTCTCTGACTTCTCAGGAAGGGTTCAAAAATGAATAAGTGGGGTGGTGTGTGGGATAGCCCCAAGCAAAACCAGTCTCTGTAAAACGGTGGCTGTTTGCACGTTGAACATTGCCAAGATATCCTCAGACTGACGGTCAACTCTCCCAGCATTTGCAACCCACCGCCTTGTGGAGCAACTGAGCCCGGCTCAGCAGGGACCGTGGTGATACAGGAAATCTAACAGTGGAGACAGAAAATTTGGCTCCTTTCCCTGAAGAACCCTGGTTAATACCTTTGTTTCTTTGTCTTTAACTGAGGGATAATATGTAAAATATTTTTGAAATTTATCCCCAACCCCTTCCTTCCAACTGGGATGTGTATTTTGAAAGACACTCTCAGTAAATGAGGCTAGCTCTTCACCAGTGGGAACAGAGATCTGATCTCATATTTGGGGCTTGAATGTCCCACCCTCTCCCTGGGAGATCAGAAAATAGGGTATATGCTACACTTGCCAGGTGGTTTCTTGAAAAGATTCAGCATCAGAAACACGCTGGTAAATAGTTCACCTGACAGTGCTGCCCAAAGCACCTTGGAGCAGCGCAGAGGGAGAGGAGATAAGAGGACTACCTCCCCTTCCCTACACCAGCCAGGTGTCACGGCCACCAGTACGGCTGCTGAACTTTGGGATTTGGGAACCACATGGAAGATTTCCAACCCTATGGAAGTTAATTTGCAGAAACAGGGTTCATGCCGACATAAAGCTGCCAGTGAAGAAATTTGGGAACTGCAGCTCTGTACCATTTTCCATCTGAAGAGACATCCTTACAGCGAACACCAGGGGTCTGATTCAAGGCATCTCATTTAGGTCATTTAAGCCTTGCAAGGGCATCGTGTGTGTTGCATACGTGGATGGGCATTCACCTGGTAAATGCACCTGCATATGGTCACTGGCTCCCGAAGCAGTTGCTATTTCAGGGTCTGGAGTCACAGGTGTATGTTTATTCATCACTGCCCATTCTCCTCCCTGGCTCTGCTTGCTGAAAGAAGCCCTGCCCTGGAAGGCCAAGTTCACTGACTGCAATGACAAAGAAGCACAGAATCACTTGGGAACAACTAATAAGAAACCAGTGCTGCCATCCAAATAGCCTAGCCATTGTGGTAAGGTCATTTCTTTAGCAAAACCTACCTTAATACGGCTACTCTGACCTAGTTTGCCTCCAAACTAGAGAGCTACCAGCAATGTTTTTTCACTTCTACTAGCCAAGATGAAGCTGATGTTCCCTTCTGGCCTCTAAATCAGAATGAGTCATGCAGTCACTTTAAAGCCGGGGGGGAGAGAACAAGCCTATCCTACAGGTGTCATGCTGAAGACAAACATCTGGCTAATGCTTTTACACACCCATTGCTACGCCTGTTGCTAAATTCATTACCGCTTTTAACTCTGTAGGTTGCCTTAGGTTGCAATACTTGGACCAGCAACTAGAGATATTATTCTACTCTTCTTTTAGTAACTTTGGGGGTTTGTAGATATGTGACCTCTTTATTGGAAATAATAATCCCAGACTAGGAACCTGTTGGGGTAGCATCACTCACGGGGACACTTTGTTGGTTTACGGGGGGACTGGCAGGAGCTGAGCTGAACCACGCGAGGGTTCAAGCAAAAAGACCCAAGGGTGCATTTCTGGCCTTTCATGGGGAGGTCAGGGAAGGCTGAGCTGATCAACAAGGTGTTGAAAAAGGGATAAGGAGATATCCTCCTCCTGTTCTCAGTGCTGCCATAGGCTTCCACTTTGTGATGGATTACATTTTAGCAGAAGAGTCAGGCATACAAAAGAGCTGTAACTCTTTCAGACCCCAATTACCCATGCTACAGACCCAAAAATGTCTTTAAGATTTTGAAGCACAGAGGTGTCCAAGCTCAGTCCATCCTTTGCACACTCCCAGGTAGCACATGAGTTCCCAAAACGGCCACGTTTGGAGCACAAGGACTGGGTAAGCAAGCAAAGCCTGGCCTGGCTGGTGCTGCACGTCACCAGAACTGGCAAGACAAACCTCTGCCAGGAAGGATTTTGCTTGAGCTGGATGAGGAAGGAAGCCAGCTGGACGGCATCTTGATATATTGGGCCAAATTTCTCAGAAGATGTAAAACAGGATGGTGCGTTATTTCTGTGGGGGAAAAGGTGTCAGAATTTGTGCCCAGAGGGCTGGTAAATGCCCTTATTTGTACTGAGAGAGACTAAAGGAACAAGCCTCCATTAAACTTTGCCACTCGCTGTTGACATTAAAAGCAAGAAAAAGAACGATGCATTGCGGTTTTCTTCCCCCACACCCTCTTTGCTTCACAAACATTTCATGGAGACAAGACACTCGTGTGCTTTTATCTAAGCTCAAGTTCCTCTACTTAAAATTTGGTCTCTGTAATATGCAAGGCATTAAACTGAAAAGCAAACAGAAAAACCACCAGCCAATCGGAGACAAACAAAGCTGGCGACCAAAGATATTGATGGAGGAGAAATTTTCTTCCAGGTGAGGTTTTCACAGCGAGGGACCCTCAGGTCATAGGTGTGCCTATGCCTTGTGTCCTTGCCCACAGGGAGCTGGCTTCAAGCACACATTTTTATTGACTCCTACCTCAAGGTGGACATGAGGGGACGAAGCCACTCAGGGGGTGAACTTGCTTAATGCCACAGAAATGAATGAGCCCAACAGTTATTCCTCATCCTGTAATATTTTAGGTGGCTTATAAAAAAAAAAACACCAAAACCTCACACATTGAACCCATATCTTTTTAAACTGTCTTGAGGTAGTGGCTAAAGTAATTCCAGTTGTTTCTAAGTGAAGGTAAAGTTGACGAACAGTACCCAGTTTACAGAGTTTAATTTTAGTCTGAGCCTACGCCACTCATTTTCATGCCATGTATTTACATTTGTTTGTATTTACTTGTGCTAAATTAGAGGGTGGAAGACTGGGAGGTCCCTGTGTTAAGTTAACAAAGCAAAAAAGCTACCAGGAGAAATGGCAATGTAACGTGAATTTATACAAAAAGTATGTTTATATTTCTATTATTTCTATTTCTATTTCTATTTATATTTATATTTATATGCATCATGCAAGCTGAATTACCAGAAGGTTTTAGGTTGTTGGGCTTTATTGGACTTAAGATCATTAATCTGATTCCAAAGCACACTGCTTGCCTGGACTAACACACATAGGTCAAATCACCCTTTTGCCCCAGCTCTGCCAAAAGAGCAACCCCATGGCCACCCAGGGTCACCTTCTGCCCTGTGTCCTTCTGCCCATGTTGTCACACCACTTTCCCCCTCCTCCTTTCCTGCTGTCCCCTTTGCCCACACCCATGCCCTCCTGTTCCGGATGACATGTGGACAGGTCTATAGCACAACAAAGCACGGAGGTGCCTTCACCATGCAGAACACCATGTGGTCTCCAAGCCCAAAGACCCTCATGCCCTGCAAGTGCCCCCTGCTCCTGATCACCAAAGTCCTCAAGCCAAACATCCATGATCCTCTTTCCTAACCCTCTCCTCCTCCTAATCCTCCTGCCAGCTCCATTTCTCTACCCAACTCCTATATCCTCTGTTTATTTAAACAGCAGCCTTTGGGACAAAGACTTTCTCAAGTTTTACGGTTATCTTAAGGTTGCTGGGATGAAACGACGTGATAACGACTTCTTTTTGTGGGCCAGGTCCTAGTCTGGTATCCTTTTCCAAAAGCTGCTTCTCAGGACTTGTATTTATGAACAAAAGAGCCAACCCTGAGAGGCAGACTTTCGCAAATCAGAAGGACTTTGGTTCAGGGCTGTAACCGTACCTGCCATTTTAGGCAGATGATGGTCTGAATTTCTAACTGGTAGGAAAAAAAACAGTAATGGCAAATAAATGCTGACATTTGGGGAAGTGAAATTTCTCAAAGAAACAAACTCAAAACTGCCAACAAAAATATTTTTCTCTGATAATGGAGAAACCCTTCATTGCAATTTTGACCTTTTGTAGCATTTTTATTTATGTATTTAGTTCTGCTGTGATTTTTCTTTTATGCTATGATTTATTTTATTCTATACATTGATGACTGCTCTTTTTACATCATCATTAGCAATTGTTATGCTAATTGCCAATTGTGTTTATAATTTCAGAAATAATTGGCTTTATGTTTTGCTCATCCCCCCCCTCAGAAAAAAAGTGTTTTGAAATGCGAATCTAAAATGTTCTGCTTTGTATTAAAGCATATTATATGACTCTTAGAGATCAAAAGACAAAAAAGAACATCCCTGAGGAATGCTTCATTTTGAACACATCAACATTCCCACTGAAATAACAAACATGTCCAACCAGCCCTATAAACCACACTTATCTGCTTGTTTTATCTACCCATCCCACCTGCCTTGGCTGCCCAGATATCAGCACGGCTCTCAGAGCTGTTGTCCTTGCACACAAAAAATCTGGCCTCTTTCCTTGGCTCCCGCCCACTGCATTAGGCTCCATCTCAGATCTGGGGTCGAGGCTTGCTCCTCCTGAAATGCCTGTAGCCCATGAATGTCGATAGGCACTGACTGCCGATGGCCTGAAAGATGCTTTGCCACCTCGTTTCATTCCACCTCTAGTTTTGAGCTCAGAGTGGCTCCTGTTAGCTTCTGCCTCGCTCCCCCACTTGTTGTGTCAGCTTTTGCACCCAGAAAGCCAAAATAATTTCTGTCTCTGAGAGTCTTCATTGTTAATCACAGCCAGGCTCTGTAAAAGCATCTTCACTGCAGTAAGAGAGTCAGAAAGAAGGAGTTCCTGTGCTTGATA
Source organism: Phalacrocorax carbo (assembly GCF_963921805.1). Taxonomy (NCBI): domain Eukaryota; kingdom Metazoa; phylum Chordata; class Aves; order Suliformes; family Phalacrocoracidae; genus Phalacrocorax; species Phalacrocorax carbo. Next base: position 3,839,270 of record NC_087516.1, on the reverse strand, counting down.
ACCCTTTTTCATTCTTTTCTTTTTCCCTTTATTTTGCCTTTTTTTTTTTCCAATTCAGTTGCCCCAAAATTCAATTAAAACCCATAAGAGGAAGGTAATAAATTACTCTCCACATCAGCTGGCAACAAGCCATGAAATAACAGCAAAGAGAATTTAGGCTAGACCAGAGAAGACTTTCTAACCAAGAGGATAGGGAGCCATTGCAGCCCACTGCAGGAGGAGAAGGTCACCATGAAGGGGGGGTTTGGAAGAGGCAACTCCATCTTCAGTGAAGGGGCTTGGGCCAGATAACCACTGTCCTTCTCATGTGGCCTGGGGAGCGCTGATGGCCACCAGAACTGCAGTAGGGTAGCAAACAGTTAAAAACCAAACCAAACCCAAAGCAGACACATCCACATGCAAAGGAAAAAACCGGCAAACGTAGTAAATGCAATGATGGTGTTGATGTGATGGTGGCTGGGATGGTTCGGGGGACCAGCAGGGCAAGGGCAAAGGGAAGGTATAACACATGTCTGGGCAATTTTAGGTAGGTGTCACAAGAGGATTGTCTGATTTTCTTCTCCCCCAACTTTATCAGTCAGCTAATATAAGCTATTTCCTCTCCTTATCCTTCTCAATTCATTAATTCTGACATAAGCATTTAAAGTGTAGCCTGATTTTTCCTAGACTTCAAATACAATTGCAACAATACAAGGGTATCATTAAAACATACATTCATCACACAGGTTTCAAAAACTTCACGTACATCAACGAAAAAAGAATTCATCACACCAAAGTCAAAATAACATCATCACAATGCCGACAAAAGTGGATAATTTACACACACACTCCACCCTTCATCCCTTAAACCCAACTAAAAGAAAAATTCCCCACAATTGTAATGTTCTCTGGTGATGTCCAGTCCATGTTCTCCCATCACCTCTCCCAGTTACTGTCCTTATCTGGAATTCCTCAAGAGCCCGTGTTGGGCGCTGCAAAGGACAGGTTTGAATCATCTCTTGCAATCCCTTCTAGCCTGTTTTTAATATGCTTGAAGACCAGGGGTCAGCTGGACATAGAAGACAGCAGAGCTAACTGACCTCCAGCTGGGTACGGCCGCAGAGGGACCTGCAGCAGGGACCAAGCCCGTCTTCTCAGAGAACTGTTGAATCACCTGCCCACAGCAAGGCAAGCCCATCTTTACAAACATGTAAATACTATCATTTCAACACTATTCCATGTTGAATGTGAGCAGGTTCCATCTCTTTTGGCTCTGGACCCAGGAGATGCTGCAGGCAGCTTCACCGCAGCTTTGCAGAGCAAGGGTGCACCCAGGGCATGACTCTCCTTGGTGAGCCTTGCATAAACCTGGAGTACATGCAAATGTTGATCAAAATCCTTTAATTTGTGGTCTTTTGCATGGAAAAAAATTGCCTTCCCTTTTCAAGACTCAGGCGTAACATGTAATTACAGTGTGACAAACACTGTTCATCAGGTGTATGTGTCTTTTTTATTTAAAAAGCCCCGTTCACATCACTACCCAAGTTCTAGGATAAAATCTGCCCCAAAAGGGCAAAAAAGGGTAAAAAAGAGTGAGGAAAGGGATGTAAATGTCAAAAGGGAAGGAGCTGTACCTCCTTCCAGCACAAGCCCAACAGATTGGCAAGGAACCAGGTGCTCACAGATCTCCGTGTGTGTTTACTTCAAGCTCTTCAGTCCCTCCATGCAGACCTACCCGAACACTTTTATTTGGGTTTAAGTGTGTTAGTATAAATCTGTTCCTCATTAGTTCAAATTAACCGTAATAGCCCTGGTTTAGACTGAAACAAGGAGACAGATGGAAAGCAATGATGTAACTGGGTCTTAATGAGTTGATGTTCGTTAGCTGAGCTGCGGTGACGGCATGGCACGTGCTCTCTCCCTGCCCTGCTTGGGAGGGGAAAGGCATCAGTGCAGCCCCAAAGGTTTCGTACATCTTTGGAGCAGGTCCATGAGTCCTGAGCATCACCTGAGGTGGCAGCCCCAGCCTTACCGCCACCAAAAGGTGCAGCTTCAGCTCAGCTATCCCATCCCTGCCTCCCGTTCAAACCCTGCGGTCCAAGCCAGCTCCCGCTTCTCAGCAACTTGAGCAAGTTGTCTTTGGAGAGGTCAGGAGAGGAGGAGAGCTCACCCAGCGAGGGCAAGACGCAGGGCAGATCCAGTCTTCACCCTAACGACATCAGCTATCATGTCATTTGGGGGAAACCTTTCTTTTCTGACAAAAAAGGTGGTTAAAATCCCCTGTACGTGAGAAGCTCAGTCCAGCCTTAACTTTGGAGAAAGGCACATGCTTTCTTTATCTCTGTATGTCGCCGGGTAGATTAGATGAGATATATTTATCTAGACAGCAATCTGTGTAGCTGCAAAGATACAGCTACAAAATTCCATGAGCTGAGATCATCCCATGCTGAGTTTAGCATCCCAGTAAGAAATGATACTTCATCTTGGTGGTTGACATGTTTTCATCAAAACTTAAGGAAAATGAGTAATTTGACCTCAAGGGTTGGGTGTTTGTGCTCTTTTTTTTTTTTTTTTTTAATTCACATTTTAAAAAATCAAAGTTTTTTGGGGGTGCTTTTTTGGTAAGCAAAACCATCCTTTTGAACGATTTCCTTGTACAGTATTTGTTCCTGTTTGCTTGTGTTTTTCTGTTGTTCTACTTTGCTTGTTCCCAGCAGGGTCAAAAACCCTAGGAAGGAGAGTGAAATCTTAAGGGAAAGAGAAATGCATGAAAGAAATAAGGAAGATCAAAAATGTGTAATTTCCTGCAATGACTGTCAAGGAAAATAAGGGGAGAAATACACTATTTTTTTTTTAATGTCTACTTGCATATCCAGTGAATCAACAGATCTCCATGTTCTGACAGAGCAGCAGTTAAATCACCTCACTGTTCACTTGAGCTGCCCTTTAAAGTAATTTTTTTTTAAGAAAAATAGTTGAAAAATCATAGATAAACACACTCCAAGGAAACATTTCCTGTGTACAGTAGAAAGGACCTAAGGGAGAGCCCCTGTTCAACACTGGGGTCAGTCCCCATTGCAATGTATGGAGGCAGGAGAGTAGGGTCACTGGGAGGAAACCAGTGTAAACAGGATCTGCTTTTATCAGTGAGGAAAAAAACTCAGCCCTGTTTAAATTAGCCAGAAATATGTGCCTATATGTTTTAATCACAAGCTGCTCTTTCCGAGTCTTGCAGCAGGGTTAAGTCACGGACAAGGAGCTGCCAATCACATGCTGTCCCTGAACAGAAGATGCTGATTGTCCCTTCTGCTTTTGGAAGGAACTAGAGAGGGGCAGCCCATGCTTGCAGCCCTAGCAGGATGTCTGGGCTGGAGTGGCAGGATGGGAGGACAAAAAGGAGACCTGCCAGTCTTGCAGGGCAACCTCCTGGTAGGATGCAGGGCTGGAGGAGACCTGCCAGCCTTGCAGAGCATCCTCCATGGTGGGATACTGGGACTGGGAGGACATGCCAGCCTTGCAGACTGTCCCTCATAGTGGGATACAGGACCTGGGGGGGACCTGGCAGCTTTATACAGTGTCCCTCGTAGTGAGATATAGGGACTGGGGGGACCTGCCAGTCTTGCAAAGCACCACTCCTGGTGGGATGTTGCAGCTGGAAGGACCTGCCAGCCTTGCAGAGCATCCTTCATGGTGGGATGCAAGGGCTGAGGGGTGACCTGCCAGCCTTGAAGCTCATCACTCCTGGTGGGATACAGGAGCTGGGGGTCCTGCCAGCCTTGCAGAACATCCCTCATGGTGGGATGTTGGGGCTGGGACGACCTGCCAGCCTTGCAAAGCACTGCTCCTGGTGGGATGCAGGGGCTGGGGGCACGTTCCAGCCTTGCAGAACATCCCTCATGGTAGTATAAAGTGGCCGCCAGCCTTGCAGAGCACCGCTCCTGGTGGGATGCAGGGTCCGGGGCCCACGGCACAGCGCGGCTGCAGTGCGAGGGTGCAGCCCCCCCCCCCCCCCCCGCCCCGCAGCGCAGCCCCAGGACCCCCCGGGGGTGGGGGGGGGGGACCCGCAAGGCAAACCCTGCGCTCTGCTGCCCCCTGGCGGCGGCGGGACGGCGGCACCCCCGGGGTACCTCCCCCCGCCCCGGCGTGTCTGCACCCCCGCGCTGCGTCCCTCCCCCTCCACGAGTGGGTGCCTGAACCACCCCCACCCCCTCCAATCGCCTCGCCTCCCCCGCCCGGTCTGCAAGCGCCCGGCGCTGCTGCCGGCTTCACCCTGCCCCGGGCTCGCCTCGTCCCACAAAGCCTCCTCCTCCTCCTCCTCCTCCTCCTCCTCCTCATCCGGCGGCACCTGACGCGCGGGGCTCCCGACCCCCCCCCCCCCCACCCCGGGGCCGGCCCACCCCTCCCTCCCTCCCCCTGCCCCTCCCGGAGCTCTCCCGTAGGAGCGGGAAGGCGAGCGGAGCCGCCGAGCGCTGCCCAGCGCAGCCCCCCGGAGCATGCGAGGGCAGCGGGGGCGCACCGACCTCGCTGCCCCCCCGGGAGGGCCGGCGGCGGGGCCGAGCGGCGGCGAGAGCCGGTGGCGGGGCGGGGGGGCGGCGTGAAGCGGGCTGGGGCGCGGGGGGGGGGGGACGAGGAGCAGCGCGTCCTGCCCGCCCCCCACCCCTCCATCCCTCCATCCCGGCTGGGGGCAGCGAGCCCTGCCCCGGGGCGGGGGGTCAGGGGGGGCAGCGAGGTGCTGAGCGAGCCTCGGAGGGTGCTGCGGGGATCATGCCGGGGAGGCTGAGCCTCGGCATCGCTTTCTCCTCGCCCTCCATGGAGCCCGGACCTTTTCTACAATGACTTTCCCTGAGCTGAGCAATGGCAGCTTGAGTGGGAACCGGACGGGACAGGGCAGCCAGAGCGGTGCCAACCGGTCCTGGGGGCTGCAAGGAGAGGAGACCCCCGAGGGCAACGACACCACGCTGACTTTCGCCTTGGACGTGCAGGCGGTGGGCGTCGGGGTCTTCCTGGCTGTCTTCATCCTCTCAGCCATCGTGGGGAACATCCTCGTCATCCTCTCGGTGGCTTGCAACCGGCACCTGCAGACAGTCACCAACTACTTCATCGTCAACCTGGCCATTGCTGACCTGCTGCTCAGCACCACCGTGCTGCCCTTCTCGGCCACCTTGGAGGTGCTGGGCTTCTGGGTGTTTGGGCGCATCTTCTGCAACATCTGGGCAGCAGTAGACGTGCTGTGCTGCTCCGCCTCCATCATGAGCCTGTGTATCATCTCCGTGGACAGGTACATCGGTGTCAAGTACTCTCTCAAGTACCCCACAATCATGACCGAGAGGAAGGCGGGGGTCATCCTCGTGGTGGTCTGGCTCTCATCCATGGTCATCTCCATCGGGCCACTGCTGGGATGGAAGGAGCCGCCACCGCCAGATGAGAGCATCTGTAGCATCACAGAGGAGCCGGGCTATGCCCTGTTTTCCTCCCTCTTCTCCTTCTACCTGCCCCTTATGGTCATCCTGGTGATGTACTTCAGGATCTACGTGGTGGCCAGGCGGACCACCCGGAGCTTGGAGGCAGGGGTCAAGAAGGAGAGGAATAAATCTATGGAAGTGGTACTGCGCATCCACTGCCGCAGTGTGCTGGAGGAGCCTCTCTCCAGTACCCGGAGCAAGGGGCACAACTTCAGGAGCTCCCTCTCCGTGCGGCTCCTCAAGTTCTCCCGTGAGAAAAAAGCAGCCAAGACTCTTGCCATCGTTGTGGGTGTTTTCATCCTCTGCTGGTTCCCCTTCTTCTTTGTCCTGCCTTTTGGTAAGTGACCCTATCCCCCATCCCAGCCCGGCTGCCCGTGGCTGAACCCCTGGGGACCTGATCCTTGGGACAAACTTTCAGGACACACTCATGCATGGAGGTGAGGGAGGGGTAACTGATAGGGGACTAAACTGGCAATTAATTAATTCAATTGATTAATACTTATTCAATATTTATTAATCAGAGTCATATAATCAATCAAAGTAAATAGCAAATTAATAAAATAGCAGCATAATAATTGGTTTAATTAATCCATTCTGCATTCAGCACTTTAATTAATGAATTTGAGGCTGAGAGGGAAGCAGCTCTGTTTCAACAGGCTGTAATTATGGCACAGTGGTCTCCAAACAGCTTTGCTGTCCCTGCCCCCAGCCTTCCCTCCTCCCAGTTTGGGGGAAGCAGCTGGTTCTGCCTCCATGTGCTCAGGGCTCCCACCCCTGCTGTGAACTGGTGATGATGCTGGAAATGAGTGAGGTTTGATCCCTCCAAGGAGTGTGTCAGCACCTGAAACTTAAGCCCCACCAACTTCCTGGGATGCCAGTGTTGCGCAGGGACCTGGAGCAGGACCAGGTCTCACCTGCGAGGGCGATCGTCCCGGGCGATTTCTGAGGACTGATCCACCTCTCACAGGAGTCGTACCCTCAGCTCCTGGCCCTGCCATGGTGACACCACGTCACTGGGTGCTCGTTTGGCGTTGTCTGACGGGTTGTGCTCTAAAGTTTTGGCAATTTTACCTGGATGAGAAGGGTACAGCCCCCCGCGTGCAGAGGAGGCTGAGTGGGCACAGAGCCCAGCGGGCAGGGGGGGTCATGCCTTGTCCAAAGCAACGTGCCCCTCCAACACCAGTGCTACCCACAGCCCCTAAAGTGCAGGGAAGACAGAGCTCTTCATCTCCACCTCACCTAACAACAGGTACCCAGTTCAGGGGACCGGATTAACCCTCTGGAGGGTTGTAGCCAAACCTAGGGGGGTGGGGGGTGGGGGGAACAAGATTAAAATATCTTAATAGTGACGGTGGCCTTTGTGCAGAGCTCAGCAAAGCAGGGAGGTCTGTCACTCCAGCTGCTGGGTGGGACCCGTGTGTCCCACAGCCCACTGGGGACTTGCAGCCAGGGAAGCATTACAGCTAGTTCTGCACTTTTTCTCAGGATTTTTCAAATCCTCTTGCTCGAGGCTGCCTCTCAAGTCAATGGAAACAGAGCATCATGACCACTGGACTCATTTTGACCTGCTGAGGTTTTGATCTCCCTCCAACACTGCGGCTGTCCCCTTGGGGACAGCTGGAGCCCAAGGCTGTTGGACAATTATTGAGGCCACTCAATCCCTACCTGCCCTCCAGTGGGATAATTCACTCAGACCAATGGGAGCTGGGGTGTCCCTAGGGTGGCGGGTCAGGGTTGTGGGTGTCTGGTCTCACCATGCTGCTGTCTTGTACCTCTTTGCTTCAGTTTCTCTCTCTGGGTAACGGTGGTATTTGGTGAGTTCTCTCAGCTCTCCATAGGGGTGAAATTGCTGCTGTGAAGAGTTTTCACCCTATGTGAGCACAGGAGCTTATGGCATAACTCAGGCAGGGAGCAGTAAGTCTGCAGGGAACTTCTTTCACTACAAGACCAGAGATGAATTAACCTGTCTGACCATGCCTTAGTTCCCCTTTCGCTGATCAGGTGCATTGGGGGATTTTTGTAGCCTGCAAACAAATAGTTTGGGAATTGTAGGGCCCAGGGAAATGCCAGCACCCGAAGGATGAGCTCTCCGGGCAGCCCAGTCTGATACTCCCCTGAGCGGCAGGGCAGGAACCAGCTCCGAACCTCACTCACACCTTTACACCTTACAGCTAATGAAGATGGGAGTCAGGGTCCGGTTCCTCTGAGTTTTCCCAGTGCTTGGAAATGGAGAACAAACATCAGGCAAATACTTTTCAGTGGAAAAAAAAATATCTTGTTTTGTTTTACCGTATTGGTTCTCCCTTGAAACCCTTGAACCAGCTTCTCCTCTGATGTAAATCACTACCCTGTACTGCAGTCAAAGGGGATACGCTGATTTGCACCAGCTAAAAATCCAGACTTCATTCTTTAAGTACCTCCCGTGAACCCATTTACTTCCTCCATTCACACAACTTGCCAAGTTCTTTATAAACATGGCTTTGATCTTTACTTCCTGCTCTATTATATGCATAATATAAACACAGCAAAAGTTCATTTGTTTTATGACTACAAAATATGCTGCCTTTGATTTCACCCCCCTTTTATTAATTGCAATTTCCTTTTCAAATCTGAGAATCGTTCAATGCTATCTAGAAGGAGACCAGAAACTTCTGCAAGGTCTAATCTCTGATTTTACAGCTCAGGAGACAGGTCTGAAACTCAGAGAAATGAGCAAAGTTCACTGTAAATCCACAAACTGAAACATGCTGAGTCCGATTCTCCTTGAAAAGAAGATTGTAAATGGTTAAGTAGAATGGGGTTTTTTATTTGCTCGCTAGACAAACTTACGTGAAATAATTTTGGGACTAACTGGAAATGGTATTGATACACTTTTTAAATGATAATGAAACACTGGTGAGAAACAAAAATCACTTTCAGCTGAAGTGAAATGTATTGTTTCAATTTAAGAGAAGAGTGAATGGAAGTTTATTAAAAAATGAATAACTCAGATACATTTCAAAAGGAACTGTCACATTAAAATGAAATGAATAAGTGATCTATTTTCTTCTGAAAATATCGATATGTTTTGACTTATTTTTTTTCTATTTGACATGAAATTGCAAGGAGCTATCATTGACTTACACAGCTGGCTGACTCTTCTCTGATTATACTTTGTAGGGATAAGTAAATTTGCCAACTGAACAAAGACTCCCACCTCTGCTTAGCATTGACTTAACAATCAGAAACTTCTGTCGTGGCTCTGTCACCGGTGTCTGTGTGAGTCTGCACATATCTTTGCCACTCTCGGCAGAATAGTTTCCACGTTAGTTACACAGCAGGAATATTTATCACATCAGTGTTGAGGAGCTGAAATAACCAGTAATTTTAAGTAACAGGACCTACGTATGTGCCAGATGTTGTCAGCTTGTTTCTCCTTGCTTGAATAATCTACAAAGATTCTTCTTTAAATCAGCTCAAACTCCGCAATACTTCTACAGTCTATTTATCAGCTGAGTAATTTAGCTCCTTCTTGGGTATGTGGTACATGTCCCCAAGCACAGGATGCCATCACCAGGAGTTTTAATACAATTAAGTTTCTGTGGCTAATGAGACGCTTTAAGCAGCTGCTTGTTCAACAAGAGACAAAATTCTAATTACCCACATAACTCTTGTGTGGATTCTACCTTTTTCCGGGTGTGCAGTAGGGCTGCTTTGTCTGGGGATCCGGCGCGGTGGTTGTGTGGTTTATGCCAAGGTGCCTCTTCCCTTAGCAAAGACCTGTCAAGAGAATGTAACTGGAGGCTTCTCAGAGACGCGGGCCAGGAGTTTAAGGGTGTTTTGTAGGATAGGATTCCTGTCCCTTTGGTTGTCTCAGACATCTGTGCCTTCATCTCAGCTAGTCATAGCATCATGGAGATGCTAGCTGAAAGGGACCTCTGAAGGTCCAGCTCCCTCTGTGAGCAACTCCAACACCAGGTCGATCAGCCATATTCACCCAGAGCTCCCTTTGTCCTTCCGAGGGGAGTGCCTGAAGCTGTGACTCACCTGACCTATTTTGGACATCCTCCTTAGGATGAGATGAATTGTGGTTTCAATCTGCCTCTTCCTCTCCTTGACTACAAAAGCAGCCAGGGGCAACTAACCAGCTGATGGTGTCTGCACTACAAAGAGGTGGGATAGTCTTTTTAAGTCTAATGGAAGCAAAATGCCCAGGTGAGAGAAAACTCAATCCTCTGTCAGCTCAAGCCATTATTAGAGAGAGAGAATAGACAGAGAAACTCTCTCTTAAGTCACACAACCATAGAGGCTTCACTGGCTCTTCTGCTAATGGAAAACCCTGCTAAAAGTTAGGTGCTGGATTTGTCCATGCCGTAGGGGATCTATGCCATGGGTCAAGGAACCAGAAACCCCTATACCACAACTTTAGATAGATAGTCACCTGCTTTCTCAAACCTGATCCGGGAGGAAGTAAGACAAGGAGGAGGGATGGAGCCCTGCTCCCCATCCACTCTTCAGTGGCCGAGGAGCATGCAAAGACAGTGTGGGACCCCAAATGGGACCACCTCAGGACTGAAGGCAAAGACCTTCTCCATCACCACCCCAGAAGCATCTACAAGGAAACAACCATCCCTTGGGATCAAGGATGCACTAGCCAGTACCCAGGATGGAGATTTACATACTTCAATGGCCCTTGTTTTTTAAGAAGTATAGCCTGGTCTGGGTGGGGGCCTCCTGTGGTTGTTGTTCTTTGGATTTGGTTAGAAATCAAGACGCGTGTGAGAAAGGCACCCAGAGGTAGTGCCACACAAGGGTGAAAGGCAGGGCCGCCACCCTCTCCCTCCACAAGCAGCATGTTATCCAGACAAGGAATGGTTTTAAGAGATCCCTCAGTATGAGCAAAACCTTCCATATTCATGGTCTTATTTGCCTGTGGGCAGTTTGCCTTGGGGCGGTGACTTGACTGTGTTTGCAGAGGAATCTGGTACTTATTTCCAGCCAGGATTCAGAAAAACGGTGTACTGCATTTTTTACCTGCATCCTGAAGGAAAGGCAGCTGCCACACAAGCCAGGCTTGGAAAGGTCTCCTTCAGGCCAAAACAAAAATATTTTTGTAGATGCTGCTTTTCACAGGGCAGAATTCCTTTCATAAAACGTTTTGTAGAAGATGGGCTCGCAGAGGCATAGCAGTGCTCAACCTTCAGAAACTGTCACTGGTAAAATAAACAACAGGGGAGATAATGTAGGTAGAAGCACATTTCAGATGAGACCAAGTCTGTTCTGGTAGAAGTGGAGAATCTGATTCTATTCTGGTAGAAGAGCATTTAGGATGGTTTCCAAGGAAAAAAAAGGGCTTATGTCGTCGCTCTGTGCCTGTGTGCATGTAAGCCTTTCCTCACCACCTGATGAACTCTTTCATCAATCTCAATCACATTTGAGAAAGTGCTAAATGTCCTCAATATATCAAGTTCCTATAAAAATGGGCAGATGAGTAAAGGAGTGGGAACCCTTATGCTCTCCCTCACAGAAGGAAGGTTGCAGAGTGAGCTCAGTCCCTGGGTAGACATCAGAAAATCCTCACTAAATATCCACCACCTGACACAATTCCACAGAAAACCAAACTTCTTTAGTTTTGTTGTGCATAGGAGGACCTGATCAAAGGTGTGATTTAAAAGGAGGAGGATGAAAGGTAGACCGTTACTTTGACTGTCAGCACGGTCTCTTGTATCTCCTGAAATTTTCTGAGTCATGGTGGAAGTGGCAGAATTGGCACGGAAAAAGAAATGGGCAACTGCTTTGGAATAATTAGCTACGGCCCAGAGCATCAAATCAAACTGGAACAAGAACAAATGAAAAGAAGTATTCCATCTGCCGCACGTCCCCCATTGATCCTGGTCCACAGGAACCGTGCATTCATTAAAAATGCCAGCAAAGACACAGACACAGAGTTTCAAAAGCTGCTAGATACCAGGCTCCAGTTTGATGTACTGGACATCATCCAGGCACAAAGCAAGATTCTTCTTGTCTGCTTTGCACCACAGGATGTTTCCATCAAATGGGCTTATGCCAAATTAACATAAATTCATTAAATCATAGGGGACTTGGATGGGTCTTCCAGCCCATCTCCCTTTCTCAGGGAAAGATTACTTGGCCCCAAACCATTCCTGACCTGTTTTTCAAGACTATTCTTCAAGCACTGCAGTCAGGATGAATCCATTGCTTTCCCAGGCAAATTGTACTGTTGCTTAAGCAGCCCTCAGATGTGATTTCTACTTCTCTTTTTCCAGTTCAGAGTGTCTGCAATAACATTAGGGCTGTGTTGCAGCCTACCAGAATGTCATTCCTAGGATGTGATAGCGGGGATGCATGTGGTGGGCATGGCACAGGGACACATGGGACTGTAGAGCCCCCTGGGAATAGCACTGGAGGAATAGTCCAGGCACAGGGGACCCGGCTGGGAGCCAGCTGCATTGGTTGTGTCTGTCTAGAGACCATACTGTGGAAAAGCTACCTGCGAGCTGGGTTCCTCTCCAGGGAGAACATGTTGACATCTTGCAGAAGGCCACAGGAGAGAATTACAAGTAGGCACATGGATAGCGAGCCTATGAGTAAATTACGCAGCCAAAGCATTTGACAGGGTTGATTCACTCCTTGTGCCCTAGCGCAGAATCCACCAGAGGGCAGAACAGGGAAATGGTCTACCTGTGTTTGGAAATAGCCAGCAAAAAATGATTATTTGGAGCCCAAATGCATGTGTGTAGTTCCCTTCCTACCCATTACCCTGTGTAGAAGGCCAGAGACAGATGGAGTGGTTTAGTACAGTTTTTGCAGTTCCAAGAGATGCAGCATTCTGGACCTCAAATAATGATATGGGCACCCAAGTTTGAACATATGCTTTGCCTCTGCCTGGCCAAAGTAGCGCAGTGATTCACTGAAGTGACTGGGAACGGGACCCAGATCTCCCATGACCTATGTACGGGATTACTCTGCTTCCAGTCCACCCACCACACCACCAAATAAAACTATTTAAAGCCAAATGTCTGTTTTTATATCGCAGTGTCTTGACGCATCTGGAGGCAGTTGCTATAATGGATGTACCACAAACAGGAAAAAAAATAAATCTTGAAAAATTTAAGGCTACTGTGATTCAGTGGGCAAAATATAAAATCTCTCCACGGGAGTTTTGGAACCAATACCGAAATACACCATATAATATTAAATGCATCTATATTAAGCTGGGTCTGACAGTTTTATTATATTTGCACACAGAAAACTTTGTCCTGAATATTCTGGGAAGGACTTTTAATTAGATGGATCTATCTTCATTAATTCATATGTGGATAAATATTTGTTCATTAATTCTGATAATCTGGTTAATGAGCTGTAACGAAGACTGAGTGGAAGGGTGGGGATGCTCTTTGGTACGATCATGAAAGGTGGTGTTTAATCTCTTGCTACCACTTGTTTTCAATGGGTTGTGCCACAACACGCAGCATGCACTAGGTACTAGCAAAAGCTCCATGCTACCGGTAGGGTTTGAATTAGAAGTGTGCTCACTTTTGTGAGTATATACAGCACTTTTGCTCAAGGCTCTTCAAAAAACAAGTATTTCTCCTTGGGAAAGCAACCTGAATTATCTTCCAATCAATCAATTGGACTTTTACTTGATATAATTACTGTGCTATATTCTAGGTAGAGCTGATAGTACCTATAACATTACGGGACCCTTTTGGAATAAAGTCCCAGTTTCTGGTGCCAAACATTATCTATTAGGTAAAGTTTTCCATTCCATGTCTTTGTAACAGGCTGAACTTGTTCTGCCAAATGTGAGACAAAATGAAATAGCCATATCTGAGAAAGATGACAGGAAAAAACCACAGCATTCAGTTCCTATAAGAAGTGTTATGGGGACATCCTTGAGTCTAAAAAGCTCTGGCAGTACCACACATCAGAGCAGACTGGGACTTTTACTCCATCGGGGCTGGGGTGCACTTTATGTCAGCACAGGGCAGAAACTAGACAAAGCTGGCCCAATATGGCCAGCTTCTGTGAAGAAAGCAGGTGTCTGAGGTGTTGACAAGGATAGGCCATTTGGCAAGGCTGGAGCTTGCTGAGGAAGGGCTTTTAAGAGCAATGATATTGGAACAGGCTGCCCAGAGAGGTGGGGAGTCGCCCCCCTGGAGGTATTTAAAAGATGTGTAGACATGGCACTTCAGGGCATGGTTTAGGAGGCCTGGGGGTGTTGGGTTGGCAGTTGGACTTGATGATCCTAGAGGTCTTTTCTAACCTTAATGACCCTATGATTCTATGATTCTGTGACCTGATGGTGTCTGATGGGCATTTCTGCTCCTCTGCGGTCCCCTGTACTGTTCTTACTGTTCTTTCCACACTGTTTCCATCTTCTCCGATATCAAGACAGTCCCTGGTGTTGGATGCCAACAGTACAGAGTCTTCACCTAATCGCTTTTCAGCCTTCCACATAACCAACAATGAAAAATAGGTCTTCTGAGGATGCACTTCATCTCATCCTAAAATTGCTGTCTAAACCAATCAGATGAGTCACTCCCCAAAAGCACCAGTGTCTCCTCAGTGTCTCTGAAGGACAAAGATCCCTAGATCCAAGGTGCACAGTGCACACCTAAACTAGCTGAGGTGAATCTCACTGTGAAGCCAAATATGGGACCAGTTTTGTCAGAGTCTGACGCACTTTCAGCTGGAGCTGGAGCTGGTGGGACTTAAGGATGTCAAGTGCTCCATAGCACCAAGGGCTCAGGAATCCATGCTCAAAATACAGACACATTTTGGCGTTGCTTTATAGATGAGATGGTAAAATGGCTCTAAAGCACCTTTTTCTCCTTGGAGAGCTGTGAAAGAAAAATACATATGTTTGCAAAATGTTTGACCATAACTGAGCTAAGTACCTTCAGATATCCATGAGGAAACAGATAGTTCTGTCATCAGAGTGGAGCTGAGCAGGGGAAGTTTGTAAAGTGTGGAGCCACAAACTGACCTGTGAGGAGGTTCTGAATAGCTCAAGCCAGCTATTACTTAATTGAGCACCCACTGTTCCTTGCAATTGGCAAGGACGCTGTGAAGACAAAAGAGTATGATCCTGAAATTAAGCCCTTTAAATGTAAGAAACCAAAGTCTTGCAAGTGTGATTTTCACTTTGTCCTTGTCAGTCTTTTGAGTCCTTAACTTTGCAACTTCCTTAGTGTTCATTTAGCAATTTTATTATATAGGGTACAGTAGAGTTCCCACTCTAGTCAGCGCTTGTCAGGCCACACCTGGAGCGCTGTGTACAGCTCTGGTCCTCTCTATACAAAAAGGATGTGGCCAGGCTGGAAGGGGTGCAGAGAAGGGCCACCAAGATGATCAAAGGACTGGGAAGCTGCCATACGAGGACAGGCTGGGAGAGCTGGGTTTGTTCAGCCTTGAGAAAAGGAGGCTCAGAGGGGATCTCATCCCCATGTACCAGTACTTAAGGGGCAGCTACAAGGAAGATGGAGACTCCCTTTTTACTTGGAGTCCCATGGAGAGGACAAGGGGGATGGACACAAGCTGCTCTTGGGGAGATTCCGATTGGACACGAGAGGGACATTTTTCACAGTGAGGACAGTCACCATTGGAATAATCTCCCCAGGGAAGAGGTTGACTCAGCCACGTTGGGCACTTTCTGTAGTTGTCTGGACAGGGAGCTGGGCCATCTTGCCTAGACTGTGCTCTTCCTAGGAAGGCTGGACAAGATGATCCCTGAGGTCCCTTCCAACCTGGGATTCTGTGATTTGGTGATAACTTGTCTGGGAGCTATTGTGTGCTTCATAGAAACCCATGTTCCCCATAGGGGTAAAGTTAAACAAGACAATTTTCAAAGCATAACCCAATTACAAAGCAAAGAATGTGAAAACTATTAAAATATTTGTTCTTTGTATGAAAATACTTGTTCTCTGTATGAGAAAATACATCTTTACACAGCTGAAGCCCAGAATCAGTAGTTGCAAAGGCTGTGGTTTACGCATCCCATTTTCAGCAATTATTTTCCTAAGGACACTGGTGAGATTTTGAGTGGTGCCTGCAGCAACATCTACCTTTTAATATAAACTCCCAAATTCAAGTGGCTGATGAGGACAGAAGCTGCCTGAGAAAACAGGGGGGTTCTTTGAACTTTCTCTATCCCCATAAATTCAATTCAGGAAAATACAGTTCTGCCCCTGGATATCTCTGTATGGTGTATGGCATCATTGGGCACATATTTTGTATGTCTCTTACCCTTATTGCCCTTTGCATGGTGGTCTTCCTAACTGGTCTGTTTCCCGGTATACCCCACTGTCTCCCACTTAGCCAAGGTACAAGTGCTAGCCTAGGTTGCATCGTGGGTTATACCATCCTCCAGACAAGTAGCAATAGGGAAGCAACTGAACGGCAACTCTCAGAAGAATGACAGTGTCACTGAAAATATTTCAAGGTTTTCTTGCTTGATGTTTGGGCAAAGCAAAGCTGTAAAGAGCTTCTGGCATGAAATGTACTTAGTGAAAAATCCAGTTTTCCAGTTAATAGATGTTTAGACTTTTTTGACCAACCCAAGCTGTTCCAGCTCCTTATTCTGTTTACAGACAAAATTTAAAAGGTATCTAGCTTTGAGGGTGCAAAGAGGGTTTTTTCATTCATCATTCCTTACAGGATAACCCGACCTTTCTTGTGCTGGGTGGATTCTCTGGACGTTGTGAATCAGCTTTGTTCTCTGAGCAGACCTTTTCCCAGGAAAGCCTGGTACTAACTACACTTTGTAAATGTGGTTTTCTGCTCTACACTGTGAACTAATTACCTCCTTTCCTTCTCATGTGATAATGAGGCAAGGCTAAGTGTGGTCTCATAACCCTAAGATGGTCATTCACTTTCTCTTGGGTTGTCATTAAGGCAGACCTGTTGCATGCATCAACCCAAAAGAGCTCTTGTGAGGATAGCCAGTGTTTAATCTTCTGTGCCTTGGCTGTTAAATGGTGGTGCAGGCAACAGTGACTTTTGCTGATGGGCCAGGCCCTAGAGGAGGATGGCTGCTGTAAATTTCAGGGTGTTGCTTTTTCATTTGTCACAGGAGGTGTTACCTCAGGGTTATCACTATGGCTGTACCCACTAGATAAATGCACCCGTTCCAGGAAGCAAACCCTACACTTTCTCCAGCAAAGCAGTGCAGAGCAACTCACATCCACATAATTCAGGGCTAGTCCTCTCTGGAAGAGACTTGCATTTCCACATTGACACAGGGTCTTCTCCATACATCACCAGGTGTCCCAGTGGCTTTAAGACTTAATTACTAATTTCAGCCATTTTTAATGCAAAAGGGTCTACAATAACATAGCAGTTGTTGGCAACATGTCAAAGAAGGATTTAGGTAATCGAAGGGCCCTGTGCTTCAGGAGGACCCTGCATATGGGGCCCATCCAACCCTCTGTCCCACCAGTTTATCGTGTAGCACCAATTGGTGGTAACTCCCTGGGGGCAAGGTCTTCTCTGTGGAGCACGTGAGAGCACTCATCTCTCCCTCACAAGGGACCTCTTGAATGAGGCCATGGGGCTGGAGGCAACCAACCCCCTGTGACTACAGTGGAGCCCCTCATTCATTGTAACTTGTTTCTATGCAAGATTTGTGATGAGGGGGCAAGGGAAGGAGTTGGAGATGAGGAAGGCACAGTGGGAGATGTGGAGGAAGAGCAGGAGGCTTGGGGTGCAGTGAGACTAGCAAGGTGCTGGGAAGGCTGGAGCCCTTCTTGTCTCCAGCAGCCCTGAGTTGGCAGGGCTTTGAGGTTCCCTGAGGTGACCCCACAACAGAGGGTTTGCTGAGCCCCAAAACACAACCCACCCTTCTCTCTCCTAATGCTCAAACTCACAGGAGTGTTTCAAAGGCCCAGATGTGTTTTATGGTCTTGTTTTTGTTTACCCACCTGGTCTTAATTTGATTGTGGCTGAAAGGGTTTGGGGATTTGGGAGCAATGGTAGTTCATGAGGAATAGCTTCAGTACTAAAGTTCAGCAGCTGGCTGCTTTCACAGGAGGGCTGCTTTCTGATTTGGCAGTTAATTGCCATTCTTATTTGCTGTAAATGATTCCTTTAAAATGCTGCTAGGAAAGCTGAGTGATGAGCTCTTCCTTCTGAAAGCTTTGCCTTTATGCGCACTTTCCATCTATAGATCTCTCAGCCCTATGCACGTGTACCTGAACACACATCCCCAGTATCCTCATCTTCCTCCTTCCTCCAAAGCAAATTCCAGCCACTGCAGTGCAAAAAATTCAGTCTCTGGTGGGTATGGATTTGTTGCATCAACTATGTGCTGTCCTGGCTGATGAGGAAACCTGCCTGAGTGGCGGAGGTAACACTCACATCTTCCCACGCAGCATGTGCTGGGGACAACCTTATCGCAGTGGTGCTAGCTCCATAGTTCAAAGGACTAGATAGGAGGAAGGGGAATACACACAAATATCATCAGGGAGGGAGACAACCCATCTGTTTCAAAAGTGTTCATCATCATTTTTGGCTAGGGAAGCTGGGTAACCACTAACGTACCTGTAGTCACTTGTAGCTCTCCAGTGTTGCTAACATACCTTACTTCTGCCTGTCCTGCTTTCTCTGTTTTGGTGCGGTACAAAACTGTCACATGGAGACAGAAGACCGTACTTCTCCCTGCACTGTAATTTATGGGTGCGATTAGCCCAAGGATGAATTTACTGGAGTGGTTGGAACAGGATATGGCTTTTTAGCTACTTCTAATGAATAGCCTTTCTCTAAGAGGCTCCTTAGCTAATGCATTTGGAGCCAAGCCAGACAACCACCAGGTCTGGTGGCAGAAAACCAATGGCCAACTCACTGAAGAGAGGGCATTTCCTCCTCCCAGGAAGTTTCCAACCCAAGGCAATTCACAACTCAGTCATTAAGGCCTCTGAAATGCAAGTTTTATTTTTGCCCCTTCCAGTAGCTGGAAAAAACTCCAAATGCTTGCAAGGAATCCCTGCTGGGAGAAATCCCTGCCCCAGACAAGTCCAAGCTGTGCTCCCCATTGCTCACAGTGGGTGCATTGATGGCACTCAGTAAAGAAAGACTGGCCCCAACCAGCTCTGTCCAACATAAATCTGCCCAAGAAGTGTGCCTGGAGCAGTATGAACATGAGGTGGCTGGTGCCACTTGGGTGCAGGATCTGGAATCAGACCTGCCCCTCTTCTGTTCAGCAGTTTGCTTATTTATCACGGTTAATGGGATCTGCATTTCCCCCAGTGAGATAAAGGCTAGAGCAAATCACAGGGGTTTTCTCACCTTTCTGCTGAATTAAAGAACTCCTGGCTGCATTCCCCTGCAAGACTGTTGCAACCCAAGGTTGCAAGTGCTGAGACAGCACAAGACAAGAGCCAGGCTGCAAATCCTCCAAAAGATGTCCCTGACAGAGAAAACAAAATACATATGGAAACCCTGCAAGAGATCTTCCATGCAAGGATCAATTATGCAATGCTGAGCAGGGGACAGCCCCCTCTATGAAAGGAGGCTGCCCCAGCCTTTGCTGGAGGGTCTACGCTGGAGCTGGGTCTAGGTCTTCTGCCACAGGCAAGACCTTTGTGATTTAGATGGGGGAAAGCTAACAGAGAAAAAGACTTTAGAGGGAAATTCATATCCAAACCTAGAACAGATTATTTCCAGTATAGAGAAAGTGAGAATATCTTCATGGCATGGTGCTCTTTTCTTGTGGCAATAAGCCAAGACTGGATTAGAGCAACATGACCAGGAAAGGGATGGGAACCCTCTCTGCTGCAGGAGGATGGTCTGGAGCTGGGCATTGCCACCCCAGGATGGGCTGAGGGCAGGAGGTAACTAGCACAGCTCATGCCACATCTCATCCCTGGCTGTTTTCCAGCTGCAGATTTCCTTGGACCAGCCTCACAGATGTGAAACAGCCCATGGGTAACAATAGCGATTGTGGAGGGCACTGGCCCCAAAATCCAGGGACTCAGAGCCGCTTTCAAGCTCCTTGGTCACCAGGTGAAGCTGGCAATGGTGCTATTTCTTGCCCTAGGTGAGAGCGCTCTCACTCGTGTCCCAGGCAGGGGACCTGATGTGTATTTCCACCCCACAAGTGATTTCAGAAATGCAGCCTGGAAGGGCATGGAGCACACATACATGCACAACACAGCAGTGAAGACACCATCAGCTACTCACCGACCTAGTTTGAGCACAGACAGCAGAGGCCTTGGGTTCAGAGCAGCTGCCAGCTTTTGAACCTCAGCCTTTAAAGCCAAGTTCTTTAGGAGGGACTTGCCAAACTGCACCAGAAAAGTTTTTCCGCCGTGGGCTATTTCTGTTCCCAGGGTCCCTTCCATAGGAATTATCTGGAGAGTTGTAAGGATGCGTTGTGAAGTTAAGCTGGCGGCCAGCCACTGGCTTGTCTGCCTCCCTCAATATTACACTTAGTCTGGGGATTTGGGGAAACAGAACAGAATGACTTCACGTCAGAGGGCTTGCTTTCCTTGTATTCCTCACTCAGAGATGAGCGTGCAGAGACAGAGGAAGAAGGAGCAAAGCACAGAGTTTTCCAAATAGCACATCTCTCCCTTTCTTCTGCCTTTCAAAAACAGAGTTATTTGGGATTAATCATGTTGTGCTTCACTTCCAGTGACACCACATTGTTACAGCACCTCAGGGCTCTCAGCAGGCTGGTCTGAGATCCTTAATGATGCACAAGCCAGTTAGTCATAGTCTTCAGCCCCTCTTGTGTTAGGTGCTGTACAAACAGTAATGTTATTTCTAGCCCAGAGGAGCTCAGAGTGGTGGATCCAGATGGATGTGGGAGGCAGGAGAGCACCCAGTGGTATCTGCATGCAGGCAGACTGCAGTTTTCCCGGTATCCAGGCAAAGGAGTAAGAAACAGTGGTCTGAGTATTGGCAGGTAGCTTCTGCTAGCCTAGAAAAGCAACCAAGAAGGGCCCCATTCCCATTGCATCCGACCACCTCCATGACCATTTCCCTCCTTCCCTGAGTTCCCCTCCCCGAATACCTCCTTACCAGTGCTTCCCTTCTCATCCATGCCTCTCTGATAAACGAGGCGTGTCATTATTTCTGTTTTGCAGGTAGGCAAAGAGGTTAGGGGTAGGATGGGACTCACAGGTGAAAACTTCTACACATAGCTGCCTATGGGTAGGTGTCTGCATGTGAGATGGCTGTCTCAGCTCCTATTATTGTCCATGTTTAGACAGCTAGATGGCTAACCAGATTTGGAGTGCAATTTACTTCCCTAAGAGATGCCCAGTGCTGTCCAAGATCCCCTAAGGTAGATGAGACAATTGGGGAGCTTTTGGTTGCAAGACAGGACCTAGAAAAACCCTGCATTCTTCTAGAGGGACATCCAGAGACCAGGAGGCACATTCCAGGGTGTTTATCTCCAGTGGTACGAGACACGTTTGCAACCTCTGTGTGTACTTTAGGATGACCTGGATTGTAGCCTGGATTATTTTCCCAAGAAATTAAAAGCAAGACTAGACACCCTCATGGAAAATACTTCTGGTAGCCTGCCCACAGAAGTATCTCTTTCTCTTTCCCATAAACTGGGGGGTAGGTTGTGCCCTGAAGCTTGGTATATTGGTGTGTCAACACCCTCCCCTCAAATACATCCTTCCACAGGCTAATTCTGAAGCTGCGTCCTGAAAAAAAGCCATCTGAGCTACTTTCTCAGATGGCTTATGAGGATTCAGTGTGGTTTCTTTTACATTGCTGTCAAGCATTAAAAACCACTCCTAACACTTCAATGCAAGAATAGTAGGAAATATACAGAAAACTCTTTGAAGGAAGGGCTTAATCTTTGCCAACTGGCAGAGATACAGAACAAAAGCCATCTAAGTGACTTCATTGGTCTGGCCTGTCTGTTTCTCCTGTAGGCTCCATCTCCTGGCACATTTGTCTGGGCAAGTAGGACCCAGCTGGCCAAACAGATGGAAAGCATGGAGTTACCTGCCAGTGGGGGGTTTGGCCTCTCCGGTTAGGATGTGTAGTGATGGTAAGGCTGTTGGATGGGATGGTGGTGTGCACAAATCTTGTCCCATCACAGCTTTAGGTGTTTGCCCACCTGCTAATGCTGAGATGTAAGAACCAGCTCAGAAACACACAGCAGGACATACATGATGCATAGGCTCTTCCTGGCCTTCATCAGCATCCCTTCATGACCCCAGTGGGCAGCATGGTTACTGCTGTCCTACAAGATGGATCCCTGAATTTCTCCCAAAGGTCAGGGGAATCAGGATGTGGGTGGTTTCCTTTTCCTGATGCAATTACAGGGTAAGGGAAAGTATTTGCATTCAAAACAGAACTTTCCCTGTGACTGAGGCAGTTTGAGTCAAAGGCAGTGAGGGTGGGGGGCTGAGTGGAGATTGTTTACATTGAATGTAGCCATCAGGCTGTCAGGATTTATTCCACATGTTCAGCTGGAAAAGGTCTGTTCCTTCTCTCTGTGTACTGTCACTGCACACCCATCAGCATGCACTTAGAGAAACCACAGGTGATTAAATTAGCAGCCTAATGTATGGAACAAAAATAATTTGCTCCAAAAAGAGGCATTTACCTCTCAAAGCGGAACTGGGTGACTCACAGCAGAATTCAGACAAGCCAATGGAAAGCAACATAGCCAGAAATGTGATAGTGTCTGCCATCCCACCAAGCACATCAGCAATCCCTCAAGTGCCTTCTTCCTTCATAGCTCTTCATCATCTTCTTCCTCTCCTTGTTTCTCTTCCTATCTGTACCCCTCTGTGGCTCTGATGTGCAAGTCCCACAGGGAGCTGTCACCATTTTGAGAAAGGAGTGACTGCCACTACAGATCACCACGTTGCATGATCCCATTCAAAAAGGTAATGTTCAAAATCACTTGAGCTTCATGCGTGTCCCAATCCCTCTGCTGCCTGTGCCTTTGGGGAGACCATTCTTGCAGCCAACTCTTAGAAACCTTTCTTACAGTGGGAACATATCCGTGCCTCATTTGCAATTGTTTAGTTTTGTATCCGTATCATCTTCTTCCTTAAGTAGTTGTATTCTCTCTTTGGCTTTCATCCTTCTGGCAGACAGGTAGTCAGATGTCTGCTTCCCCTGTAGCCTCTTTTTGCTGCATTGAACAAGCGAAAATTCATCCCACCTAATGAAATAGCTTTGCCTTTACCATCCATATTCCTCCACTGGTCCCTCTGGATTTAATCCCCTTTAGGAGAAGATCACTGATGGTTTGGATGCCTTTGGGAGACCAACCTTACACTTTACGCTCAAACTCTTGACGGTGCACCAGACAAATAAGTGTCTGAGCAAGCAGTCTTTTGTGGTAATCCTGGTGTCCCTCTTCACAGCAGTAGTGGCAGATAACACCTCCCACCTAAAGAAGAGACAGAGAATACAACCACCTGCACTGTGTTGGTGGATGTTGCCTGCGATTGCCACCATGCAACCTATGCAGCTTGGTGCTGTGACTGTTAAGTCAGCGCTGGGTTTGGACTCTTCCGAGTCACACCACAGATCTCCAAGGAAGAATGTTTAAAAACATAACTGGATGCCACCTGCCATGCCTGAGCATGTGCTTAGGATTGTACCAGAGGGTTTATTTCATGAGCTGGTCTTGTCTGATACCCTTTCTCTCCATAAGGGACTCTCCAAAGGACCCTCTTTCCAAACTTAGCTGGAAACATCTCCCCAGGTCACTGGAGGGAGCACACCTTGAAGCCGTGAGGTGCCCATCAGCCAGTGCTAAAATGTGGATTAAGAAATGCTGCTCCACTGCCAGATATGAGTCATCCTGCCTCTGGAACACTTGCTTATGGTCACCATGGTGACTGGGTCAAGCACCTCGGAAAAATTATCTGGGAAAGTCCATTTTTCTTTCTCCCTATTTATTTCTTGTCACTTCCAAATGCCTGCCTCTTACCCTTTTCCTTCTTTAGCCCAGGAATGACCTGCATTTTGAAGATAAAGCAGCTTGAGGGGGACCAAGTAGTGTTTACTTTTACTTTATGCCAAACTGCAATGACCAAGGGGACAATTCCACCACACGCATTTGATAAAAGTGTCACAATCCATGAGAAATCACTTTGCTTGTGAAGAGAGAGACAGAGAGACTGGGACAGCCATAGGTGGTATCAGGACCTGGTTTCCCCACTCTTTCCCATCAAATACTCCATCAGTAAGGTTCTCAGTGGGACAGGCATTGGAAGCTAGCCTGGGATGCAATAAAACAGGATTTCTTACGTACAGGTGACCGTGCACCAGTGCTCAGCACCCAAGCAAAAGGAAACAACCTTTGTAACAGTCACAGGAGCAAAGGATCTCAAGGTTAGAAGCCCCCCTTGGATGAAAAATTTAGGAACTTCTTTCCTTAGCTAGTCCTTTCTTTATGCTTAGCCATGCTGTCCCATCCTCTCCCATCTACGCTGCCCAAAATGTCCCCTCTCCCAGGCAGCACTTCCCAGCCCCTCAGGCAGGGGGCTTTGCTTTTCTCCCTCCTCCCCACCTCATAGCAATGAACACCTCTAACTCTTGGTGTCAGAAAAAATCCTGTTCAGGGGATTTGGCAGGCATCCAGGCAATGGTGTGGGCATTTTTAATGGCCCTGCAAAGTAAGACACTGAATTTGAGTGTCTGCCTTGGGGTCACCACTGGAGTCACCGCAGTTGTTACTGTGATACCTGCATAGATCCTTGTACCCAGAGCTTGTTTCCTTCCTTCACAAGGTTGAAACCTTCCTCATTTAGTGGCTGTTGCTCTCCATCCCACTCTGAAAGCCTCTTTCAGCTGACTCTGCTGGTGCTGGGCTGGTCACTCAGAAATGTTTCAGCACTAGCAAGTTTTCACTTGATTTCATCCTCTTTTAGGTTATCATTATTGCATGTTGCTCTGTTTCATTCCCTGAACAAAACAGAAGCACTATGGCAAGTTTTGACAGGAAAACTGGAGTTTGGTTCCTCAGATTTTGGCAGAAACCATGAAGGCTGACATCAGTGCTAAGCAGTAGCTGTGTCTCTATTACCCCTGATACGAGTGAGGAGCAAAAAGCATCCCACTAGACAGATGTTTCTATTATATTTGGGAATGCCTGCAAAACCATGCAGAAAAGGCCTACAAATGAAAAGCAAACTGAACAGTTTATTACCATTAGCAAACAGAAAAAAAAAAAAAGGCAAAAAAACCCCAAACAAAACAAAAAAAACCCAACAACAAAGCAACAGGGAATGTGAGAATGTGATCATTTGGGAACAATTCATTATTTGTTATTCCTACTAATAAAATCTATTTGTACTGCAGTTGCATCCAGGAGCATGCGTGTAGGAGCTGGAAGTCCCATAGCAAAATGGTAATTCCTCACTCTAAAGACTTCATTGCCTTGGTTTTGTGAGCTTAACTGTGCAAATTCTTGACCTCTGGCCACTATTAGGTTGTGGGACTATCACAAGTGGTCCACAGCAGAAGCACAGAAGAATATGAAGCATTAAAATGTGTATGTTTTCAGTGAAGAATTAGATAATGAGTTTGTTGAATCACCCAAGGGAGATCCAGAAGGCTGATAATGGTCTTTTATCAGCAGGTTTAGGATCCAGAGAATGAAGAGAGAGAATTGTTGGGTCAACAAAAGGAAATTAAACTCTGTTTTTCAAATTGACCCATAATGTACTATTTCCCTGTGTGCTTTGATTTGGTTTGGTTTGTAAACTTGAATGTAAGCAAATTTCAATACAAAGTGCTTTGGCGTGCCTGTTCCTCCCTATCCCCAAAGAAAAGTTTTGTTTAGAAAATGTCAAAATTGAAACTTTGCATTTGCTTTTCAAATACTCGCTTTCCCTCTCATCTGTTTTGGCCAAAACAACTCGATGAGTTTGCCCTGCATGAAAATTTGTGTTTGTCCCCTCCAATCTGCATGCTTTGCAGTGAATGAAATAACCATCCAATATATTTTTGACCTGATATCATCAGATGTTCTTTTTTCTGGCAGGCTGCATGAGAGTGGTGTCAGGAGAAATATCCTGGTACAGCCTGGAAAGCTCTTGGGTCTCTCTGTGTATAAAATTATTAAGAAGGTTGGGTAATAAAGCAGATGTGTTATTGCTGTGAACAACCATGACATTTCTTGGTTGTACCCATTTTTCAGTTTCCCTTTACAGAACAAGTCCCAGATAAATGCACCTTTGTGGCTCTGTATAACCCAAAAGCCATTTTAGGGGACCAACTGGCCTCTTTCAAAGGGGAGTCACAGGCAGTTAGTAGCAGCAAAGAGTGAGAAAGGATGTCACCCTGCCCTTAAAATAATAATCACCCTTGAGCTGTCCCAAAATCCAGGCAGGAGGGGTCAGTTTGACATTCTTCACCTGGAAGTTGTCGGTTCACTTGGCCGTGGGAGCAACATCAAGGGCCAGGCACCAGGTCAGCCTCAGCCATGGAACCAAATTCTTCCCAGTGTTACCTCCAAATCTCTGGGGCTCTGGGCATAGATGGTATCTCCCATACCTCCTCATGTTGGTCACAACTGGGGCACCTGTGTCACGGGAGATGAGGAACAAGAGCAGATTTGTGGCCATGGAGGCTCCCAGGCTAAGTACCAAGGGACCCCGACAGCCTGCAGAGCCAGCCCATAAATTGTACAGTTTCCTCTCAAAAGGAGCATCCAGGGATTTCTCCATGCCAGGACATCAAAGAGGAGATTATAACCAGCTGTCTCATGCAGCTAATTGATACCAGGACTCTTTATTCCTCAGGGAGTGAACCAAGCCAAGGGAGGTCAAACAGAATGAACAAAGGAGCACAGATGTCCCAGAGTGTGAGGAGGGCAGATACCACCTTCACCCGGGGTCTCCTTGGGGAAGCAATCTTCCAGCTGGTCCAACGCCCCCCTTCCCCCCACTTCCCCAAGGACACTGATTCTATCAGTGGAATCTGGACTGATTTGTCACCCAGCATCCGGAGCAATATCTCATGTCACCCAACTTCTTCCTCGTCTTGATTAAATAGCCTAGTGCAAGGGCAGGGCAGGATGTTAGCACAGAATGGGGGGGGGGGCGGGATGAAGGGATTGAGAGCAGCCCTGTGGAGAAGAACTTGGGCATACTGGTGCATGAAAAATTGGACGTGACCCAGCAATGTGCACTTGCAGCCCAGAAAGCCAGTCATACCCCAGGCTGCATCAAGAGAATCATGGCCAACAGGGCTAGGGAGGGGATCCTGCCCCTCTGCTCCGCTCTGGGGAGACCCCCCTGCAGCGCTGCCTCCAGCTCTGGGCTCCTCAGCACGGGAAGGACATGGGGCTGTTGGAGCGGGGCCAGAGGGGGCACAGAAATGCTCCGAGGGCTGGAGCCCCTCTGCTGTGGAGAGGGAGTGAGAGAGTTGGGGTTGTTCAGCCTAGAGAAGAGAAGGCTGCGGGGAGACTTTATTGCAGCTTTTCAATATATAAAGGGGGCTTTTAAGAAAAATTGAGAGAGACTTTTTACAAGGGCATGTAGTGATAGGACAAGGGATGATGGCTTTAAACTGAAAAAGAGTAGATTTAGACTAGATATAAGGAAGAAATTCTTCACTATGACGGTGGTGAGACACTGTTCCAGGTTGCCCAGAGAAGCTGTGGGTGCCCCATCCCTGGAAGTGTTCAAGGCCAGGTTGGACGGTGCTTTGAGCAACATGATCTAGTGGAAGGCGTCTCTGCCCAGGGCAGGGGGCTTGGAAATAGATGATCTTTGAGGGTCCCTTCCAACACAAACCATGCTATCATTCTGTGATGCTATGTCACCCCAGAGACTGGGAGTCATCTGGAAACTGTGGCTTAGAGGGGCAGCCGTGCCCCCTTGCTGTCATCTCCACAGGGACAGTGTAAGGTATGCTGCAAATCAGGAGAATGCCTCTGTCCTTTGATTTTGCAAAGAAGCAAAACTTACCTTTTTAGAGAGCTCAAATGGGAAATCCCCCCTGGGACAAGCTGAAAGTCAGCATCCATTTGTCAAGGCATCTTTTGATCTTCTACAGTAACTGGAAGGACTTTCTTCAAATAGAAAGTGAAATTGTCTAAGCAGAAGCATTCTATCCCCCCTTCTCATTAGCAATTAAAATAACAACAGACCTCTGTTTCCCATTTCTTGCATCACTTCTGTACTTCCAAATCAGCAGCTTAACTTTGTGTCCAGTCCAGCATGGCTGGGGATGGAAGTGCTGGCCCTTACAGCAATCAGGGGTGCAGGGCTGAAATGTCTGATGGCATCCATGCTCTGGCAAAGCACAAGCATTGTCATGCAGACCCATATGTATTTGCATTTGCAAACCTCAAAAGGCTATTCCAGATACAAAACTGACAGTTTAACTGCCTGCAGGTGATTGATTGGCATCTTTCGCATTAAATTGCTGGGAAATGTTTTACTAGTAAGTGAAGAATAAGGAATGAGAAACAAGAAAAGAAAACCATTAGGCAGAGGTTAAAATGGTGATGGAGAAAAGATCCATCTGTGCAGCCTCTCCCCTTCTCTTTCATTTATGCAGACATGTCAGAAGGCCTTATGCTCTCCAATGTCAATCCAGAGACAGCAGCAAATGCAAATCAGTCACATTTGACCTTCTTATTGCAATATTTGAGGCATGGATCCAGCCTCCTGCACATCTGCAAAACACTTGCCATTCTCCTGGTTGCAGTGGCCCAAAGTAAGTGAAGCATATAAGCAGATGCTGAACTCATAAGATTCCCAAGCAGGGGGTCTGCATGCTGGCCAGCAAAGGGGGATTTCATTGGGAAATGCCAGCTGGAAAACCAAGCAGAAATGTCGCAGGTTTAACAACCTCTACTTCAATCACTACTCATAGCTCCAGGCAGGGCAGCCCATTCAAGCCAGATTTCCGTGGCTTTCTTACCATGCAACCAGCAGAGTGAAAACCTTGGCAGCTCTGTGCTAATCCAAGGTTGACTCCTGGATCCAACACAAGTAACCTGGAAGCCCTGAGAACCCTGGCTCCAGAAAGGGTTTTCTCATGCTTCAAGGCTTCCCGCTAGAATTATGTTAATTTGGGGAATTTTAAGGCACTCCAGATTCCCAGATTCATAAATTGCAAGGACTGCAGGACTTCCACTGCCTGATCTCTTGTGTTGCTCAGCCCAGGAAAGCCCAGGGAATGTAGCTGGCCAAGGACTTTGCTTCTTCTGTACCCTGTGGCTGGGGAGGCTTGAGAAGGGGGAGAGGGGGAGACTACCCACAGTGCAGATCTGTCTAGTGGGGTTGACTGTTGGCATGGCTGTCTCCATGGATTAACAAGAGTTTCCATGTCAGCCGGTAGTTATTCAGGTTTCCAGGGATACATCCCTTTTAGACAACAGTGTGCACTGGAGGTTCTCAGAATTCATTTTTGTTTTTAAATTTATAGTTCCTCGGAAATTTTCATTAATTTTTTTATTACATTCTGTTTTTTGAAAGAAAACAAATATCAAACACTGAAATTTCCCACAAACCAGGCATCTGGATTTCCAGAAGCTCTGTTCCCAAGCATGGTTTGACATGCTCTGCAAAAACTGAGTCTTAACAATCCCAGCTTGTCACATTAAAATCACAGGGATTTGCACCACTGGATTTGTAGAAATATAGACGGTTGGGGCTGGAAATTGTTTTAGGAGATTATCTAATCCCTCCCTTGACCTCAGGTCAGAGAAAATGGATTTGGCCTATGTAATGAGTATGTAGCAGAGTATTTCCATTACAATGGAATTTCTCTTTGCACTGGTGTTATAAAACTGGTTCCAGTGTGCAAGTCTGCTTCTGCTCCTTCACGTAGTTCAGGCAGCATCTGCATCACTACAAGTCTGTTCTGTATGGGTTATCATTGAGGAAAAAGCTCTACCATCCAACAGCTGTGCAAGTATAAACTGTGTGACATAAATTGACCCTAAATCCAGCTCTTGATCTATAGCTTCAGCCTTTGCAAAGCTTGCCTCCTCTTTCACAATATCTTCATTGCTCTAGCCTTGTAACTGGCTTTCTTTATCCTAGGACTCCCCTGCACACAGCATACACATCAGCACCCTTTCCCTGAAGTTGGTCTTATGTGAGTTGGCTGAAGGTATGGTTTACCAGCAGATTCTTCCAAGCAGCATAACTTTCAAAGGATTACAGAATATCTCATGTGTAGGATAAATGCATGAAAACATGGCATCTGTTATTCAATTTATCTCTAAAAAGATTAAATACAAAGCTTGATTTGATTTTTTTCTCTTTTTTTTGGTAGAGTTAATGAATATTGTCACTTGTTAAAATTATTGTGCTGTTCATATGATGCTGGAATTTTACCACCCTCAATGAGGGCATGCTTTGCCATGCCTTGCTTGATTTAGTGACTTAGAAAAATCTCCACATTTCTGACGGGTCACTTGGAACCTAATGGGAGAGATGGGCACCAATGCCATGCTCTTTGCTGTTTGCACATGTTTTCAGTAGTGGTTGGACCAGATACCTCCAGAGAGCCCTTCTAAACTCAATCTGTGTCTCTAAACTCAGATCTAACTGGAGAGCCATATAACTCAGTAAAATTTTAATTGTCCTAGTTTGTTATACTTCAATTATTCCACTCTTGGCCATTTGTTCCAGTATGTTAGGCCGATATCATTAGATATCAGAGAAGTTGCATCTGTAGAAGTAAACTAAGTGCCTGGGAAGTTCCCGGACACTGAAGATGACGCCTGCCCAGCTGGCAGATGGCAGCCTTTATCTTGGTTAGTGAACTCTCTTAGCCTTCAAAACAGGGTGGCTGTGTGCAAGCCGCCTGTTGGAAATGGACCTGGGGAGGTACCTCTCCCACACCATGCCTTGAGCTTGTTGTATAGGCCAGAGATCTTCCTTTTTTGCTTTCATGGAAATGTCTGTTCCAGTGGTGGGGATGTTCATGAGCAAGCTTCAAATTCACGAGTATGCAGCTGGGACAAACTGGCTGGCATAGTAATGCTCCAGAAGATAGGTGCACACATCCAGGCATTTACATGGGAGGTAGGTACCCAAACTCTCTTTACCATGCAGGGTGATATGGGGCATCATGCTGTCTCCATTAAAGATGTATTAGGATGTCCCAGCTAGCCTCCAATTTCTACTTCAGAAAGTGGCAGGGCTCCTGTAGGCCTGTGTTACAATTGCCAGTCCTGAAGGGAAAGTTTTGGATGTTGCGTGTCATGGAAACAGCATGAGGCATCTCTGCACATGCATCGGAATTGAGCCTTTTACTTGCATACAGATAACTAAATTTAGGTGTTAATTTGTGAGACAAATCCTGCCCTTGAAGACCGCTGATAATCTGGGGCCCAGCTGTTCTGGCTCATTGAAATAATCTCTTTTACTCTTCCTCTCTGTCACTCGGTGGATCTCCTTTTTAAACAGTTTGCTTCAGTCCAATGTAAAGATTAAAGAAGTCTATTATTGTGCAAATATTTTGTCCATTCCCTCCATATCATTGCCTGTATTTATTCCAACTACTCCACCTTCAAGTGAGCCTTGACTTCACGTGTGTACCTAGGTGAACATTGTGCAGGTCTCTTGCTTCTCCTGCTCTTTACTGTAGAATCCACCACCTCCAGAGGTAACTGGGATTCATGGAGCCTATCCTTGTTTTAAATGGATGTGTCATTATCAAGGAAGGACTCTGAGCTGAAATTCACATTTCTTTACTGAAGCAAGTCTCAGACATGTCAATCTCTTCATTTGTCCATGTTTTTCCCTAAGCGTAAAATAAAAACATGTCTGCTGAACAGCTTACTGCTTTCCTTTCCAGAAGAGAGTTGAATACAGCACCTGTCCATGCATTTCCAACTGGGAATTTACATAGACTTCATGGGGCTGTAAAAAATAGGTTGCAGAGGAGTGGGGCAAATTCTGATCTTTGGCTCCTTCATGTTTGTTTTTCTGGCACAAAGGGGATGAAATCCAGCTGAGTTCAAGAGGAATCCACCCCAGTCCCCTCCCCTGTTAACAAACATCTGGGGAGAGGACCTGACTGCCCTAAAGGATCAACCTTCCGACTGCCTGCTGAGCCTGCAATGAAACCTGTGGTTCCTCTGAGCTGCCATTCAGGTCTGTGAGAGGACTTCATAGGAGAAGAAATTTAGAGAAATAGCAAAGTTTTCAGAACTGCACTTTTTCAGAAACAACCTGAGCAACATAACAGCTTGAAATGTCTATTACAAGCTGATCTCTTCTCCTCAAGGGAGTTATGGACTTAAACAGGACCCTCTAACCCGCTTTCTGAAATCTAATTCTCTTTGCTGCTCCTGTTCTCTTCTACTACCGATGCACCTCAGCCCAGTCCTGGTTATCTATTCCCACACCAATATGGCCAGCAGTGCCCAGGTGGCCAAGGAGGCCACCAGCCCCCGGGCTTGTGTCAGCACTGGTGTGGCCAGCAGGAGCCGGGCAGGGATGGGGCCCCTGTGCTCGGCCCTGGGGAGGCCCCACCTCAAATGCTGGGCTCAGGTTTGGGCCCCTCGGGACAAGAAGGGCCTTGAGGTGCTGGAGTGTGTCCAGAGAAGGGCAGCGGGGCTGGGGCAGGGTCTGGAGCACAAGTGTGCTGGGGGGCGGCTGAGGGGGCTGGGGGGGTTTAGCCTGGAGAAGGGGGGGCTGAGGGGAGCCCTTCTCGCTCTCTGCAGCTGCCTGAAAGGGGCTGGAGTGAGGGGGGGGCTGGTCTCTGCTCCCAAGTCACCAGTGACAGGGCGAGAGGGAACGGCCTCAGGCTGCGTCAGGGGAGGTTTAGGTTGGAGATGAGGGAAAATGCCTTCCCTGCCAGAGCGGTCAGGCCCTGGCACAGGCTGCCCAGAGAGGTGGGGGAGTCACCGTCCCTGGGGGGGTTCAAACACCGTGCAGACGTGGCACTTTGGGACATGGTTTAGGAGGCCTGGGGGTGTTGGGTTGGTGGTTGGACTTGATGATCCCAGAGGTCTTTTCCAACCTTAATGACTCAATGATTCTTTGATCTGTCACAAGATGTTGTGTGCAGGGACCTGTCAGCAAATCTGAAATGGGTTTGCTTGGTTCCAGGCTCAGTCCAGGCTCGACTCCATGTCTGGCAAGGTTCTTCTCTTGTGCTCAGACATGGACTTAATGGTATTAGTAATGGCAGTGTATTGATGTTTTGTAGTTCATTCAAAGAGGTTATCAGACCTGGGCAAGTACAGCTGAACTAATCTGAGCTGTCAAGCTTGGAGGATAGTAGAAGGAAAAAATACTCCTGAAAAGACTCAACCCTAGAAATTGAACATTGGGCAGCCAAATGACTGCGTGCAGATTTGGAAACAAAAGCCCTACTTTCATGGAAAATTCATCTGTGGAGTGGAGTGATTTGGAATGGGACGATCCAAAACCACTCAGGGATGCTAGGGAAGGCCTCACTTCCAGATATCCAAGGCTGAAGGCAAAAGTGCCAAGCCTTATATACGGTCTGTGTTTTGGGCCTCATATACAGAAACAGCAGCCCAAACACCTTTTTGTTCATGTAGACACCCCAACACATACACACACACATTTTAAGTAAATTTTTTTTTTTTTTTAAGTAAAAGCTTGGTTCAGTTAGAAAAGCAATATTTTTTTAAACAGCAAAGTAGTTGTCTGGCTGCAAACTGAAATTACTGCCCTGTTCCCTGCTATGTTGGGTCATGCACTCTGGAAGTCGGATGCATATGCTGAAAAGACCAGGGTATCCGAATGATGCTATGTGGCCTGATGCATAATTGCGAGAGAGCATCCATCGGCATATACAGTGTTGGAAGAACTGGGATCAGGGAATTTATCTCATTTTTTTCTAGATACAAATGCCAGGAGGTCACTCTGTGTGTCATCAGGCTTAGCTCAAAAGAGAGCTCAGCATCCAAGGTACACTTGGAACAAAATATATTTATTAAGGCACTCATCAGCAGTGATTGCTTGGCAGGCAGTAGGGACACAAGGCCAGGCGAGGTGCTGGAGTAACTCTGCAAAGCCTCTCATTGCTGCAGCTGGCTTCTCAGCATAACAGTCTGATCCTCCCCAAAAAGGGGCACAGCAGTGAGAGAGAGAACCGAAGTGTCGGGTGGACCGACAGATCTGACTCCTAGAAAGGAAGAGTGTCGAGACATAGGTGTGATTTTTCACAGCCTCATGCACCCCCCTATCCAGCCATCCGGGGCAAATCCAGCACTGCAGCTCCAGCTGGAGATCTAGCACCGAGGGAAATGTGTTTGTTGGCCTGCAGTGCTTTTCAAGATATTAGCTGAAAAAGAGCCATCCCCTTATCTCATAGCCTTATGCTGACATGCTTCCCGGGGACATAAGAGCCTCAGGTCCCAGCCACTGCTCTTCCACATTCACATTCAGGCTTTCAGTTTGTTTCCTCTATACCCCAAAAAGCATCCTGGCCAATCCATCAGAGATATTTTTATTTTTTTTCTTAATACTCATTTCATTTTGCAAAACGGACCAGCTCTAGCTGCCCAGTCTGACCCAGAGAGCAGCCAGGTTTTGAAAGTACCATCTCTCAAGGATTTCCCTCAGCATCTTGCAGTGAGAGGTCCAGGTGACATTCACCCCAACTGGGTCACTGAGGAGAGCAGCTCCATCTCCTCTGGGCCAGCAGAAGGCAAAGCAGAAGGCAAAGACAGAAGCAAGGTAGTGACTACTGAAGTCTCAGAGCTCACGCCTGCAGGGAGAAGAAAATATCATCTGAGATGCTTCTGTGCTACAGCCATGGGATTTGAGATCTTTTATGGGCAAGCCTGTGGCTGGAAACCTAGGGGTGCTGGCTGACAGCTGGCTGAGCATGAGCTGGCATTGAACAGGATAGCCAAGGAAATAAAGGGGAAACAACTTAAGGAGAGGAATCAGGTAGATGGAATGGAGAACAAGAAGAGAAGCAATGCAGGGTGATGGGAGCGCCAGGATGCAAAGCCTCCCAAGTCCTAGTGCTGATGCTGTGCAGGACTCCAGCACCACTAAGTAACCAGCAGAGTTTGCCAAGTGCTTGCAGGCAGGGCTGCCCTGGGTTTGATTTTCCTCATTTGGGCACAGCCAGGAATGAGTGTGTGTCCTTTGGCACCTGTCCCTGCGAGACTGAGATGCAACCTCAGAAAGGAAGGCACAGGAGAGAATCACTCCAGAGGTCATTTTCTTGCTTTGAGAGGGAACAGGGTATATTTTGATGGGGGCCTTAGGACAGTCTCCAAGGAGAAAGCACTAAGTATGAGAAGGAGAAGGGGCATATGTCTTTTTAATAAGCCATTTTGGTTGGTTGAGGGTTTTTTGTTCTCTTGATCTTGGTTATACATTTTCTGCTGGACTGAGAGGTGAAAGCTCACAGGTCAGGGCAAAGGGATATTATCAGAAAAGCTCTTTTTCATAGAGTTTTACATCAATACATCTGCTCTTCCACCTCCTTTGGGAGTCCTTAGAACCACTCCCAGGTGGGCTGCAGGCCCCACAAATACAAGGCAGGGCAAGGCAGTCAGGCACCAAACAGCACAGCACAAGAACACCCAAGGCTGCTCCCACAGAGTTGCAGAGCAGTATTAGCATGAAGGAATCACATGTCGATTTCTTCAACAGCACAAAAAATGCAGCTTTAATGCTGCTGGGACCTGAACAACTGTTCAAAACTGGCTCAGGTCTCTGCTTATGGCATCCACAGCTTGCTTTGAGAGGAAGGACCCAGAAAATGCTCTGTGGTGCTTATTTCTTCCCAGCTTTGTTTGCTCTGGGTAATTACTAGCACACCAAAGGATATTAGCTCTGGATGTGGGAGTGTGGAGAGACTAACTGGTCTCAAACACCAACGTTGTAGCTCATTGTAATTAATAAAATGTTGACATGATCCCCAACAAGCAAAGCCTTCATTAGGCTCTATTAAACCCCTTGACACAGATGCTTGACTCATTGTCAGTCCCTCTAATTAGGATCAAATGCATAGAAATGTAGACATCACAGCATACATGTGTCAAACCCGGGGAAAGATCTTGCAGTGGGGAAAAAAGTCCACTGTTATTCCCAACTAAAGCAGTTTCTCGAACAGATCAACTATTTCCCAAACAGTTCTTGCACTTATCATGTCTGAAGACCCTCTGTGACATGATGATTTTTATAACTCTTCTATATTCCAGACCTACTGCATTTTTGAATGGAATTTGCTAATCATACTCGTAGTTTGCAAGGCTAGAAGGGACTGCTCCAAATATCTACTGTGATTTACAGATGACTGCAACCCTAAGCCCCTCATTCAATAATTCCTTCAATTCCCCCATTACTCAAAAACATTTTCTCCTTAGAAGGACATTCAGCATTAACATGGGACTGCAAGTAATAGGGAACCCATGTCTCTTGTTATGCTTTTTTCTGTTGCTTTATAACCTCACTATAAAAAATAACTGCTTTCTTTCCAAGGTAAATTTATCTAGCTATAAGTTCAAGCCATTAAAATTTTCTATCATTCGTGTCTACATTAAAGATGGGTTTGTTATCAGAAACAGCTTCCCCTGTATTTCACCACAACGCATGAGCAAGTCGCTTCAATTTCTCCTGGATAATGCCAATAGTTCAAGACCCTTTAATCTCATGCTCTAAGTCAAATTTTCCAGATCTTTGTGTTGTCTCATAGAGCTCCTCAAAGCATTTGCTGTCTCCTTGGCTTCTTTTCTGCACTGTGGCCACTGAAATGGGACATGATTTTCCATATGAGCAACTTCCATTTTTCAGTCTTCCTTGGTCTGGTTCATCTGTTCCTGTTCTTGGCTTTTTTATGATCTGAGCTTGTGTCGTTATTATTAATGCTCTGTGAAATGCTGCTTCTAGGTGGATCACACATGCCTTTTTGCCAACAGCCTTGACAGCCTTTCTGTGAGCGAGGTAGCTGTAATAGTAAGTCATCAACTGTCACTGGAAGGAAAGATATTCCTCTAACAAACCAATTCACCAAAATGTTCCCATGTGCTACTATTGAGGGCAGGCACGAATACAGATCCAGAGATGACAGTATTGCTAATGTATGCAATGCTGGGATAGGTACTGGGAACCCTCATGTTCAGAAGATATTTCCATGCTTAATGCCCATGAGTTTCATGAGAGTTCAGTGTGTAACTACCTTTGAAATCTGTACCATGACATTCATGTTAGGAATCATCAGATGGCCTAGCTTCAGCCAGTGTTACAAGATATTTTTCTCTAGACACAAGCAAGTTGTTAGTCTTGAAGAAGCATATCACTGGTATTGTCTCAGACAGATGGTTTCAGTCACCAGGGAAATTGCCCTTTTCAGTGGTTTGACTATCTGGAGGCAATTTGTAGGGGTTCTGCATTGTAGGGACCTGGGTCCTGTCTCACAGCAAATGTAGAGTCTCTTTACCCAAGTACAGATTCATTGCACAAGACTAGACTGAACACCTCTGCTTGAAGACCTGCTGACCAAGACATCCTGGAGATCCACTGGGAGCCCCTGTTGGACCCCCAGACTCCCTGCCTTTAGACACACTGTTGGAGGAAGTACATGAGCAAAGCAAGTTATATATGGCATGGGGTTTTTTGTTCCCTTTACATGAGGACCCATCAAAGTCTCCTAAGAGGGAGGTGGCAAGTCAGAAACCAGTTGGTGATGGTGGAAGAAGAGGAGATAATAACCACCTGGGATGATACCTGTCTTGACAGGGACTGTCCACAAAGGCAGCACTTTCTTAAGGAGGGGTGGAAAGTCCACTTAGGGTCAATTCCCTGGAATGAAAAGCAAATATGAAAAATTAGCATATACAAAAGTTAATTAGGAGTCAAAGCCACATCACGACAATGAGTGCACCCCAGATCCCTTGTCTATTACATCTGAGCAGTGAGTGAAGAGTACAGGAGGCAAAAAGGCTTGTTTGTCTAATAAAAAAGGAGGGAGAGAGGCAGACAGATATCTCATGGGAGGTACTCAAATTGCCATGAAAATTGAATGCAAATTTGCATCCTTTCCCTTCAGGATCAGAGATTAAAAAAGAAATAGAGATAGGGCAGAGATGGAGCAGGAAGCATGTCAGTGGAGAATAAGCCTCATCACCATAATGAGGCACTTTGAGACACTTGTCTCTTCTCAGCAGAGATCCCATTGCCCAGTGAAGGCATTTATACTGGCAATACAGCAAGTGTCTTTCATTCTCTCTCCTGAAATGTCTCCTTAAAACTCCATGTGGCTCTAAAGTTTAATCTAAAACCACCATGATAAGGTGGTTGGTCTGTTGCTATGTTTCTTGGTCCTTCACAGCATTGTCTTCATGCTCGTCCCAGGCTCAACTCTATGGCTAAGAAAACCAGGCAGCCAGTTTTTGCCTCCTGTGCCATTTTACTTTCTATTCAGCCACGACATCCAGGTGGATTGCTCAGGTAACAAAAAGTATCAATACTCTGGGTATTCTGAGCTTGTCACCCCTTCCTACTGACAGGTCCTGACACCATTGTACTTGGCTATATCATGCCACCAGCTCTGCTGGAGAGTGCTCTGGTCTGGGCATCGCAATTTCTCTCCTCTGCTAATGTGGTACAACCCATACTGTCTCTCCCGTCCACGCTGCCAGACATATTGCTGTGGATCACAAATCCTGGGGTACAAACCTTGTGTGTGCTGTAGGTGTGCAGGAAAACCCTGCTCAGCATTAGGTAGCAAACACCCCCTTTGGGGACTGGTTTTCCTTCCACTCTGTGTTTGTACAGCACCAAGCACAAAGTGTGGTCCCCCATCACATCAGTGCTAGCAAACAAAAGGGATCAGGGTCAATTTGTTAGCTATGGATCTGGCATTGCTAGAGCTAAACCCTCCCAAACAGGGATCTGCCTGCAGGTATGACCCTCGGCTCTGCTGCTCACTGTACCATGTCCAGGCCAAAGTCGTGCCAGGGTCCATGCTAACAGCCTGGGTACCCCTTGGGCAAAATCCGATCCCTTATCCTGTCCCTGTTTGCTGTAGCTGCAGAGATATGGCTTAAGTGTATCACTGCTGAGTAACCAGATAAGAGATATACAGCTAGTCACATCAGATGGATGGTATGACCCTACCTGTGGAGATGGGGGAAAGGACCGAGTAAGAGGAATCCTTCACAAGCAACCAATATGGTATTAAATGGGAGACTTTATGCCTTCAAGTTATAGGCTTCAGGAACTGTTGGGAGTGATGCGGATGTTGTTATCTCACTATTCCTGTTATATTTTTGGAGGCCTGTTACACTGACCCATTGTTTTCTGATGGGGGAAAATGTCTCATTTTGAAGTGCAATGTTTTTAGAGCTTGGTATCAGCAGACAGCTGGCTGTCAGGGCTGGGGAGAGACAGAGCAAATCTTTCCTATCTCCCATGAATAATTCCAGGTGGGGAAGAAGAAAGAAATATGATTTTTTTTTTAAGTTTCTCTTCTTGTTTAAAAAAAAAAAAAAAAGACAGAGAACACAAGCATTGAGAAACTGCATATTTTTCCGTGCAATCTAACACAAGAAGGGCTGTGCCTTGGAGCTGGGTGTGGAAACAGGGCAGGCGTTGGAGGATTTTCCCCTCCAAGCCTGAAAAGAAAGAAGAAGTTGGCTGGCTGATCTTGAATAACCCCTCCTGAGCCTGCAAAGCCGGTCACGATTTTTAATCAGAGCTGAAAATACCAACCTCCCCCAGCATTTCTTTCCCCACCCTTTCCTCCGCAACGTCACAGCGCCCGGGTCCAGCGGTGCGGCTCTCTGGAGGATGCTATTCAGCATCCTTCATGGCCGGCAACACCAGGAGGGGGGCACGGGCTGCGAGTGCTGCGGTGCCAGGCTCCAGGGCCGGTGACGTGCTGTCTGCCCAATTCTGATATAAACAGAATGTCCTTGGGACCGGCACGGTGGAAACATGCTGAGGAAGCTCCCACACCTCCCTTGATAGCGTGTTTTCCAAACACTGGCGTCCCGCCACTAGCTAGTTCTCCAGACTCGGGGACACCAGCTTTGCCAGCAATCAGTTTAAGTAAACCTTCCACTGCAGCATCCTTCTAGATCAATGGTCTTATCTCTGTTTAGGTCCTGGTGATGGTCACCCACCCAAGGTGAGTTCTGCTCACCCCATGACATAAATTAAAGTCAGGGCTCGCACACTTTGCTCTGGGGGGAGAATTTTTTCCTGGGTTGGGTTGGGCCCAGTGAAAAATTGCCTTTTTCCTTTGTGAAGCTTGGATTTGGCCTTGGTGTACATAAAATGCCATGTGTTCCCAGCAGGATTCAGCCCTTCCAAGGCCTACCCCGCAGCCAAATCTGATCTACATATTTACGAGCTTGTAAACAGGACAGGGTGGGTGAGTTCACATTCTTAGAAAACCAAGTGCAGAGAAAAGAACTTCTGAGTTGGAAAAACAAAGAGTAGTCTTGGGTCCGACCCAGCAAACACAGTGGTTTTTCCAAGACTTGGATGACTTGCTTGAGAATCATTCCCCTCCACTCCTTTTCTACAGGATTTCCCAAGCTTGCTCTTTGGTTGGAAAAAATACACATTCTCAATGTTTCTGACCAGAGTGGAGGAGACAGCTTGATAGAAAGGGACATTTTATCTTGGAGGTGAGTTGAAGCTTCTGTTTGCAGTTGCCACAGAGGAACAGCGGTTACTTGCAAAGGGAAGTTTAATCCTATTAAAAGGAGTGGCACGCAAGCAGCCAGTTGGAGAGCTCAGCACAAAGCGCCATTGTATCTGCCAATAAATGCCAGAACTAGTAGTCTAGAACAGTGGTTCCCAAATCATGGTCTCCAGACCTTGATGGTCCATGAAAGCCTGGTAAATAGTTCATGGAAAAACAGTTTATAAGGGAGCCAGACAACTGCAAAACCCCTGTACTATGTCCACTCACTATTTACAGGTATAGAAGCAGCGTATTCTTTATGGCAAGGGCTGAAGAAACATTTTTGCAGTTTTCTTGCAAAAAAGTTTTGATGACATTCCATGAAATATGTGTCAAAGGAGTTATCACAGGGCTAAGTCACAGCAGTGCCTCTACTAACTTGCCCATCTTGCTGGGAAGTTTGCCATTGATTCTCTTGTCTTAATACCTAGGGTTTCCTCAGATAGATTATTGTGGTGAATGTTCAGCTGACTCCCCAGAATCTTTTTTGGAAGCTCTCTTCCTTGGTTATTGGTGATTCTTCTTAGTTCAGTATGTATTTCATTAAGTTCTCTGCCCTCTATATACAGTATTTTCATTTCTCTAACTAACAAAGCTGATGATTGTGAAGTTCTAGTCTGTGAAAGGAACATTTTCTTAACAAAGAAGGTCATGCAATATTTCCTAATATTGACTTGACGTTACATGTGTGGGAGGCCTATGGGGAACCTCTCCCAACACCTGTCCCTTCCAGCCTGCAACCTCCACCCAGCTGAGAGCATCACTTCTTCCCTCTGCTTATCTCAGGCTTTAAAAGCTAAACCCTGTAAGATGGTTTCAGGGTATATCAGAATAGTATCTCAGCTGGTTGGTCAGCCATTGAGGTGCCTGGGCAAAGGACTGAAAAAACAGATTCACTGGATTGTTGGTGGAAGCTGGTTGGGACCCCAAAAGAAATAGAAATTCCCCCATAACCCACACACCTCCTTTTGCAGGGAGCTTTGGACAGACAGGAATGTGAAGGCTACATTCCTAACCAACCCCACATTGGACTTTGCCTCCACTCCTGAGAAATCCCATGTGAGAATTTATGTTCCTGACTAATCCTCCAGCTCATCCTGAGGGGAACAGAAACACACAGCAGGCACTGATGATAGTGGTGTCCTGTGTTGCTGGGTAGTTTCTGCTTGTGTCTCCTAAAAAGGGATCGCTTGAGGCAATTCTTCATGTCACAGAGTGAGGAGAGGAAGACTTTTGGGTTGTGTGTGGGTGTCATACTGTGCTCCCAAACCACCTTGCCACAATTCCAAAGCAAGGAGGTAATGGTAGCCAACCACCCTTGCTTCTCCATGCATAGAAGCACTGGATTAAAGGTCTTTGTGGCCTCGACACTGACTTGGCATAGCACAGTTTTGCCTGGGAGATAGATAGGTCAAAGTCCAAGGTAGTTTGTCACCAGTCATATGAGATTCATCTTGCTGAGCTGGACTTGGTCCAGATTACAAGCCAGACATCCAGGGCTCAATTCAGTAGCCTAAACACCAGTCTCTAGTGCCACCTGAAACACCCATAGGTCTCTGAGGCACCTGCACAGATTTGGCTGATATGAGATAACAGAGGACCCACACGCTTTTGAAACATTAGCAGTAGACCAAGGTAAACAGGGGTGTCTAAAATGGCACTAGCCTCCTATGTTTAACGAACCGAGTCACACCAGTGAGACAGCAATGCAAGTAGGAAGCTAAGGACATAGCCTCCTACTGCAAGGAGTCATGGTCCACTAAAAGAGAGCATTATACAAGCCATTAGTTAAGAACAAAGTTATCCATGGCTGAGAACTTACACAGCTCATCATCAAACTGTTTGAGTCACAGGGCTTGAATACGCAGCATCTTTGCTTATTGTTATTTACAGTCTGTGCCTATGATTGGGTATTTGCCCATGACACATTCTACCTACGGCTTACTCCTGCTGCAGGTGGCAGCCAGTCAGCTTGTCCATAAATCATTCCCTTCCCTGAAGGCTGGTCATACCCAGAAGTGTGCCTGAGATGCCATCATGCAGAGAAGAGACTCCCAGGCACAGATGCAGCAAGACCTTCGTGTTCAGGACGCTCCGTGTTTGCTTAACGGAGAGCCACGGGAGTGCTCCTCTCTTGAATGGCACACTTGATTTTTGCAGAGCCCTGGAGGGAACCTAGCAACCCCGCACAGCCATTGTGTTCATTCAGATCCTGAGCCAGATGGAAATTTTCTTTTCAAAGACAGCCCCAAGAGTGTTTCCTCTGTTTAACCAGCCAGGCAAGAATCTCACTGTGGTGTCTGCTGTGCTCACTCTAACATCAGCACATGGATTCCAGTCTTCTTCCTGCTCAGACAGCAAGACAAGAGCTCTTGACATGCAACTCAGTCACCCTGACTTTTTCCTTCTCTCAGGAGACACATTATTTTTTTTCTTCATTTGCATCTGGCAAATAAGAACCTTCCTGATATCTCCCTTTGGATTTGCCAGATTGGACAATCATCCAGATTTTTTTTTCCCCCGTAGTTTTATTTATGTCCTTTTGCTGAATCCCATGATTTTAAGATTTGTTTTAAAGTCCCCTTTGGGGCTGGAGTCAGGCTATTATCTGTGAATCGTTAAGGAATATGCAGTTAGATACATATATATCTTTCCAAAGCACAAGAAACACTGCAAAAATATTACCTTTAAGGGACTCTATACTAGAAACCAGATGAAAAAAGCCTACATCTTTGTCTTCTTTTTAATTTTGTGACTCATTTTCAAATCCCATCTTCCTACTGACCCTGTTGTGTTCAGCTTCGTCTGTGGCTCTGAGTTTGCTGCCCAGCCCTTCTTCTTGGAGGATGAACCAAGCAGCTAAAAAGGCTACTCTTGGGCCAGGAAGTGTTGAGGTGAGTTAATGGACAGCATGGTTTGAGGGCATGGAGAGAACAATGTCTAATACTAAGCCTGGGGCTACCAGACCCTCTATATAGTCCCCTTTCAGTGCTGACCCATCCATGCTCTTCACCACAGAGCAAGCCAAGAACTCATGATGACAAGCTCTGCAGATGGCCCAGGACTAATGATCAGCAGCAGTCCTCAGAGCTTGTCCTGGCTTCATGACAGGCATGAGAAAGCCGATGGGCTAACATTGCCTTCCACACATGCAAAGGAGATATTTGCTTCTGCTCTTCATTCCCTTGTGAAAGCATTGCCTTAACCATTTTAGACGTTTTGTTATAGAGTGAGCTTTGTTTTCAGTATCCAAGCCCAAGAGTGGTTTCAAAATCTCTCTCCCTTTCCTCTGCCTGGTCCTGCCTGAGTAGGGTCCACAGAACTCCTGTTAAAAATCAAAAAACACGGAAAAACTCTCTATCCTCATCCTGCTGACACATACACTTCAAAAGGATGTTTTTTCACCATGCCGCAGGGCCACAGAGTTGGAAAACAAGAGAATCCCTCTTGTCCCTTCTACAGACCCTGGGCTCTATATATCTATCCATCAA
Source organism: Phalacrocorax carbo (assembly GCF_963921805.1). Lineage (NCBI taxonomy): Eukaryota > Metazoa > Chordata > Aves > Suliformes > Phalacrocoracidae > Phalacrocorax > Phalacrocorax carbo. Next base: position 3,795,745 of record NC_087516.1, on the reverse strand, counting down.
CCCCTGTGCAGCAGCAGATCACAGTCTCTTAATTATTCTTTTATTACCTTGAGTACAACTTTCTTCTTTAGAGATCCCTAATGAAAGATGGAAAGCAGGATATTCCGATCAAGGCAATGAAACTTTGCGCATGGTGCTAGCATGGCACATCCAGGTCCTTGGAAGAAGAATGCAGTGAATGTGATGACTTTCTGGGGATTTTCTGCTTCTGCTGCATTTCCCCAGATGAAGGGTCAGTGCCCTCCCAAGAAACTTGGGATACTGAACCTTCTTTGGGCCCCTTCACTGTCTATAGTATCACATAAGCACATTGCCAATGGTACCTAGCAAATGACAAGTTTAGCTACAACTTTCTCAGGAACAAAGCTAACTATTAAGGGTCATCTATGCTGCCAAAAAAAAAAAAAGGCAAATAAAAAAAGAGCCAGATTATGGTCATAAGCCACCCTCCTCCCACCCAGGCAAGGGCTGTAGAGCAAACTAGAACAGAGTAATTATAGCACCTGGCCCAAAGCCTCTCTTGGACCCCATGCAGTGTGCCAGTGGTCCTACAACATAACTATTCTCTTGTGGGAGTCATGAATCTCTGGAAGAGCTGGAGGTGTTGTGTGGCAGCCCGCCAGAGTGTAGCTTCAGTCTGAAACAGATACTTTGAATGCATGCCCTGTGGCGTGGCATGAGGGCATATGGAGGTAATTAATGGTGCTGAGCCTGCTGGGACAATGTTAGGAGACTGCAGAAGTACCTGCGTGGCTCTTCACTTTGCCACTATGGGATGCGCTCTGGTGAAATTCTTCCAGTGATGAAAGTCCTATCCTGCACAGGAGAGAAACTGATGCATGGAAGGTTTTGGAGATTCCTCCTGAGAGAGAAGTGACTTAAGGGTGAAATCCATCAGAAGTTACCTTGGATGCCGATGGTGTGGATGCCCATGAGCCAGGAGTCTGGGTCCACACCTGAGACCTTGTGTGATCCACCTGCTCAGTACAAGCTCACACTCTAGGATGAGATGTATCATTGCCTCCTTTCCACAGTCTACTGACAAAACCATTGACTGCAAGAGGAGTTCAGGGACCTGCTCAGGTACCTAAATTCTGTTAGGTGACTCACAGAAGATACACACAATTTTCAGGAAATTTGATGCCTCAGAAGCATCCTCATGGCAACAACACCCATTAGTGGTCCAGATTGATGGGCTTGCCTTGAGAAAAGCTCCAATGTGAGCTTAGAGGGGAATGAAGGGCAATTTCAGCCAGTCCTACTGACATGCTACAACTTAAAGGGAAGCTTTGGAGGCATCACTAGGCCCATACTGCCCAGAGTTTAGGGGACAGGTTTGGGCACTGTGAATTAGACTAGTAAATTACCAGAACAAGGCTCTGCCACATTATCCTCCTCTTGCTGACAGGCAAACCACACTCAGTCCTCAAATTTGAGATCCTGCTTGAGATTGTTGGTGTTTTCCAGAGCCTTCAACTCTCCCCTGAGGCTGGCCTCTCCTGCCTTTGTAACCTTCCCACTGCCTAAACCATGATTCCCTGAGCCCCACCACACCACAGGGTGCCCTCCCTCCCCGTGGGGACCCCACATGCCAGATATGCACACCGCACCGTGGGCTTTGGCATTGCCTGGGGCTCTCCAGGAGGGTCTCTCCAACCATCAAGTTGGGACAATGCAACGCTGCCAAGAAGGGCAGCAGTAGGCAGGGGAGGGTTTGTTTCTCCGTGCTTTTCTTCCCAGTCGGATCAGGATGTGGAAGTTGGAGCAAGCAGTCATGCCTACATGCAGAGGCTCGTCAGGGCTTTCATTGGCATGACGGAAGCTGTCGCTTATCTGTGACATTGCTTATGGGGTCACGTGGAAGGCTCACAGGCCTGAGGAATTCCATCCGATATCCCAACACCATCAGCCTCCAGGGAAAATGCTGGAGTTGCTGCAGACATGCTGTCCTCCTCCCTATGCCAAGCAGCTCTTGGATCTGTCCTAGGAGGAGGGCAGTGAAGTCCCCCATCACTCCAAGACACACCACCAGCTGCAAGGAGGTGTTATCCCTCTAGGGACCTTGAAATGCCTGGAGTTGCTCAGTGGAAATAGTCAATAGAGGATGGAGGAGAAGGCTGAGAAAGACTGGTCAGAAGCTGAGACTCCCAGTCCCACACACAGGCAGAAGCTCTTGCTGATATCCAGCCTGTTCTCCCATAGCTTGGCAGCTGCATCGGGGAGGTTGTCCATCATGGGACCCACAAAGGAGCTGGCAAGGAGGGATGCAAGCTGGGTAATGAGCAGACAGTAGCAGCTCATTATTACGTTGGACCAGATGTCGTTAATTTACTTTGTGAGAGCCAGAAAAAAAGAAGGAAGAGACTGACTGTTTCTTTGCCCAGGAGACCCCACAGTGAGCTTTGGCAGCTATAGTACCTCCTACATCAGGGTTTTCCTATACCAGCTGCAATCCTTTTGACTTGCTGCTTTGACATGTCCCAAGGGAGTCCTCAGACTCCTCCTGACCTGGGAGGCCACATGCAGGAGAAGCTCAGATGATGTGGTGCATGTTCCCGCCATGGGCCTAACCCTATATATGGATTTCTGGAGTTTCCTAACTCAGGAACAGAGTTGTTTGCCCCTCGGTAGAACTTGGCACTCTTTTCCACGAGTTTGGCCAGTTATTTTTTAGTATCTACAGCCTCCCACTGCAGGGATATCCATAGCTGAGCCACATGCTGTGAGATGAACCATCTCCTCTACTTTGCTTTTAACCTGCCACCCACTAGTCTCCATCACCCGTGATGACCCTTGTAGTGGAAAGGACAGTGAATAATAGCTCCCTGTTTACCTTCTCCATGGCATTCCACCAACTCCTGCAAGGTCTAGCTCTCCATAAGCTATTTTTGCCCAAGGCTGTTCCTCATACAAAGCCCACACCAAGCAACAGCGAAGGCCCCTTGTCAGCGTGAACAATCCTGCTGGTCCTTGCATTTCTCATTCATGGTAGGACGGCATTGGGGCATGGCTTTGACACTTTGTTTTTCCCACCTGCTATCATGTCTGCAGCGTTTTTATGCCATGGGCTATTCAGGACATGCTGTAAAGCAGGGACCTTTTAAAACAAAGGTGCCCCTGCCAACTGCGGCAGAAAGCAAGCCTGCTCACAGATTCTGGCCGCATACTGGGAGCTGGGGCCAGAATTTAGATTGGACTGGGTCCATTTTCATTTGTGCATTTGTCTTTTTTCTTGTTTTGCTTTATTTTTTTGAGCACTGAACCCTGGGACTAGCAAGTCTCCAAACAATCCAGTGATATCACCTTCAAGTGAGTCATGGGGAGGGCAGGGTGGAGAAGTGCAGACAAGGAAAGATCATGACATTGTCCTCGCTCAAACAACCTAAAAATAAAGGGATATGCATCCAGATGTGTGGAGGGGAGATTGCGCCACTAGCCACCCAACACTGGTGTCACAGCTTTGGGGAGCATGCCCATGGCTTCAGAGATTTGTAGCTGGCTGGGTTTTTTTTCCCAGATAGGAGCAGGGTGACTTTACCTAAGGGGAAAAAAAAAATGTGTAGGTGCACACACAGCCTACAAACACATATGCACATCCTGTACACACACACACACTGTAAGAACATCAAATAAATTACTTTTTTGCTTTCACTTCAGAGCACATACTTTATTGGCTCAACTTTGGCACCACCAAAAAAAATGAAATTCAGTCTTCAGCTCATTGATTCTGTGATCCTGTGATCATGTTTAGACTGAGTCCAGCCACTTTGCATGATGGGGGCAGCTTTCCCCGAGCTCACCTGCAGCTTTCTTAATTTGTTAATGATCCTGGAGATAATTATCTAGGGTTACAACAGGACCTGCAGTCCTTGCTCAGACCCGGCTCTGTCACTAGAATTCAGACTCTGTAAGATGTGGAATAACCTTTTATAAAATGATGAAAGGAATAAAGACCCAAAATGACTTTCAAGCCCCCCAGCAGTATTATTATAAAATTTTTATTTATTAGGCAAAGACAAAGTTCTCAGCAGGACCTCCACAAGCCACTGTGGAGCATTCGCAACAAGGCAGTGGGAAATATGAAGGGCAAGGCTCTGCATCCTACCCTACCTGGGAGCGTCCTACACTGCGATACAACCAGGATCCTCCATCCACCAGGAGAGCGAGCATCACTGTGTTTGCAGTCAGGGTGGAGAAGGAGCAGCTCAGAGGTCTGTCCCTACTCCCCAGGGATTTTATTATGTTGGGTGGAGACTTCCCTGCTGAGAGCACTACCCCCGAAAGCAGCAGTCCCATTCAGGCAGAGCAAGGGCAAGCCGTGTCTCCATTGTCCTCTCCCTGCAAGGGCTCCGGGGTCCCAGATTCTCCAGCGTGACAGGGCATTGCTGGATCCCAGTACACATGCTATGGTGTCGCTGCTCACCAAGACCACCCCACGGGTGGGTATCCCCAGGGTGGGTGTCAGCATCTCCTCCTTTGGACAGTAGCACCAAGGTTTGCCATGGAGTGTTGAGCTGGATGCCCAGGAGAGGTGTCCAGAGGGAGGATTTCAGGTGAGTAGGAAGAGCTCCTTTATGAAACAAGACCAGATTACATAAACTTGTACTATGACACAGGTCCTACAATATTTGGGAATGGTCTTTGACATTGCCCCATTCTGGCTTTGATGCTTTTGGGCCAAATCATCAAAAGTGCTCTGAGATATTGGGCTAAAGTGCTGGTGCTATACTCTGTGTTGCTGTACCTGATGCCTTACTCCCATTTTCTATTTCTGGACCTTGGAAGCATCTCACTGTGTTTCCTGAGTTCTTCAAGTGTCCATTACTCAGTACCATCTTCCACATGTCCTAACATCCATGCTTCTGTATAGTAACCACTACAAAACCCAGTTCAGAAACCCTTCCTCTCTCAAAATGTTGTTGCGTACTTGTGTGCATGAAAGCAAGAGCTAATTTTTTCCATATTTTACTCATTCCCTAAATAAGAGCCTGCAACTCTTCCTTACGTACAGCCTATCAAGAGAGGCTGGTGTTTCAGCGAGTACAAAGTTACCAGCCAAGGACCTGTTGTGGGGACTCCCTGCCTAGTTCTGTTCATCCCAGTGTGATCAAATGAGGAAACTATGGATGCACTCAGTACACGTCTCTTCCAAGGGGCACGCTTATTTGCATGGTAATGAGGATGGTAATGAGTCTCTTGTCTTCAGATGTACACAAGGTTCTAACGGGTGAAAAACAGCCAAAATTGAAATTCAGGGAATTCATAGGGTGGTTTTTTTTTTTTCCTTTTCAATTTGTATTTTTTATCTGGATGCAAAAGACAAAGCATGGAGTACAGAAACCGCATTGTGCAATGAACCACTAAACACTAGATATAAGTTATTATTTTAACAGCCATCAGGCTGTTTAAGCAAGCACCAATCTCTTAAGTAGCCTGGCTCAAGCAGGAATTACTAGTCTCATTTCTAAAGAGACCCTTCTTTTATTTGCTTTGTTACCGTAGCTTTTTGTTTTCTTTTCCTCTCTCTTAAAGTTAAAAAATGCTACTTAAAGCTGCAGCTCCTCTGAGGACCCAGTGCACATTACACAGAGTTCGCAACACCACCGTGAAAAAGATTATGGTCATTAGCCCCATGCTGCAGTGGGGAAACTGAGCCATGGAACCCCTCCCCAACAAGAGTACGAGCAAGATTGCATGCTTAGTGAAGTCCTTCACCCGTCTCAGCCCCAAACGTTCACACTGAGCAGAGGCAGGGTCAAGCTAGGACAATGCGATGTCTTAGGGCTGAGAGGCAAGCAACCCCTTTCAGAGAGGACAGGGCTCTGGGTAAAGGCTGATCCCTGGGCAGGGTGGAGAGTGGGTGATTCCAGGCAGGAAAAGCGATCCACCTGCTGTTGTCAGCATTTGAGACTGAGGAGAGGAATTGATGCTGGGCTTGGAAACCCACTGGTGGTCCACATTGCCCAAGGCATCGGATGGTGCCTGCAGGTCCAGGGTGGTGGGTTGAGGGCAGTGTGAGAAAGGGGCAAGGCTCAAAGTCGTGGCCAGATGGAGAACAGAGGAGGTGCTACCTGGAATGCAAAGGGGGATTATCCATAGTACCACTAGGGTGTTCAAATCTCCTGGCTAAACACTCAGGGGTGGTGTTTCTGCTGTGGTTAGAATTGGCTGTGGTGATTCAAGCTATAAAGCTCACCACTGTCCCAGAAGTAATAACACCCTTTAATTAAACACAACCAAGGTGAGAGCACTGCCTCTGAAAACTCCTGACCCCGGTGCTATTGCTCTGTTCAAAACCACAGGCTACAACACCAGCGACTGCTCATTACACTGCAAATGCCATTCATTTCCATGAAGTCCCCAGGTCTTTCCAGCACAGAGATGTTAGTCCTGCTCACTGTCCTTACTCAATGCCTCTTTACACACATATTGACAAACAGCGCGTACTCCAGCCCTACGACTTGGGTTTGCCTTCAGCAGATATTTAAGCTGCATGGCTGCGTCTGTGCTTTCCCTGCTTAACCATTGGAAAATGCTGAGATCTGTCTGTCTTCTCACACATCCCTGTGATGGAGTAGCCCACGTACCTAATGCTGAGTCTGGCTTTAATTTCTGCACTTTTTAGGGATGGGTGTAAGAAAGCTTTGCTGGAACCAGCACTCTGACTTTTCTGGATGAGGGGTTTTCTCTAGCAAACAGCTTGGAGAGCTTTTATGTAGTGTAAGTCCTGAATTTCTGGCTCCTGGAACCTGTTTTACTGTTTTGACACCAGGCTTCTGAGCACAGGGAAAATAATAACGCTATCCAAAGCTAATGTTATTTACTAAAATACAAATTAACACTCAGTCACATGGTGGCACGATTTGTCATCCAGAGCTAAAATTAAAAGAAATTAAGGCTGAGTCAGAAAGTTATTTCAGATCTGAGTGGGGAATGCTAAGTGATGGGGCCATGTGGGAGCAACACTGACATCTTCTGGATGCAAAAATAATGTCCAGCTTTGTCATCGAGAAAACCACTGGAACCTCCAGCAGAAAAGCGTTAATAGGGTTTGGGGTGGACAAAAGAGCTTTTACAAGTAGCAAGCACAAGTTTGGGGTGCTGGATATTATCTGAGCCCACTTTAAGTGTCCACCTTAGCATCACTTCAAAATTTGAACAGGTGTATGACAATGATGACCCAAAATATATGAGTGTAGGAGGCAAAGGGGTGTTGCTTTTCCATCAGTGCAGGTGACATGGATGTATCCATCCTTTTACGTTGCAGTGGTGAAATGTGCGGTGCAACATGTAAGAAGAGGCAGGACCAAGAACCAGTCCATGCAAACCAGCCAAGCAACAATTTTCTCTGTCTGATCTGGAATGGGACAGGGCCTGGCTGCCTTGTGCAGATAAACCAGGAAGGCATGGGGACCACTGAACCTGTTCCCCAAAATGCTGCCCTCAGCCCCTGCTATAGGGTCACAGAAAGCAGCCCAGCTCCCAGCTATGGAAGATAGCTCTTGGGTGCAAGTCTCCTGCATCAGTTCAGGGCAGGACAGCTGAACCTCCAGTGAGGTAAACAGGTTTGGACATGGGGCTGTTGGGTTCCTGCACCAGGATCCTCTTCAAAACACAGTGCATGCTGGAGTCATCAGGGAGGGTGGCATTAGCTGGACAGTTATCTGGAGAGAGGCATGAGAAAAATCCTCCATCCCCACTGCTCCTCATACTTGTGTAGCTCCTGCAACAAATAACAGCCTCTGTCCAAGCTGTATGGGCTTCCCACGATGGCTCACAGCTGTATTTGAGGGTGCTGGGTCCATTGCTAGGAGCCCTTTTGCAGTGGGGGCTCGGAGGCTCCTGGCAAAGATATAGTATTATCCATCATTATCACTTTAAAGGTTGTTGCCTTGCAGTCTTGCATGGTCAGATGTTCGCTCTGGTGGCAATGGCATTGTTATCCAAGGACCTAATAGCAGAGTCACACTTTCAACATTTTTTGCAGGTCTCGCCTCTTTCAGACTGGACTGACCACCGCCCTTGCTACCCTGCGCTGCCATACCCTTCCCCTTCCTCTAACCATGACTCTTCTAATCTCTTCCAAGGTTCTTTCTTCCCATCTCTGAAGCCCTCCGAAATGGTCTTCAAGGTCATCTTCTGGCTGGGATACTTCAACAGCTGTGTGAACCCCATCATCTACCCATGCTCCAGCAAAGAGTTCAAGAGAGCTTTCATCAGGCTGCTCAAGTGCCAATGCCACCGGAGAAGACGGCCCATCTGGCGTGTCTATGACCACCACTGGCGAGGAGCCTCCATGAACAGCTCAGTGCAAGACTCTGAGACAGACCTGAGGCCCAGGATTAACACCCTGAACAGCTCATTCATATTTAACTCCTCCTTGCAGGAGAGAGACAGTAAGAGGCGAACACTCAGCTTCAAGGGCTGGAAAATGCTCACTCCTTTCCAGAAACCAGCATCCACCCAGCTGAAGGAGAAGATGAACAGCCTTTCTAATAAAATCCGGGGTGGCTCCAGCAAAGGGGGGGTGACAGCCACATACAAAACAGAGGTGGAGTCTGTCTCTATCGGGATCCCCCATGACTTCGCGGAAACCATTGACTATCAAACCTATGACTTAACAGACTGCTGTGGGCTGCGAGAAACAGATATTTGAAGCCACTGGGACAGCTGTTGATGGTTTCTTTTGAGGTATCTAGCAGAAACATGAAGGGATACCATCTGTGGGTCTGTCAGGCAGACTGGAAGCAGCAATCAGGTATAAAATGCAGTTGCCCAAAGGTTATACAAGCATCCCCCACATGGAGGTCAACTCCTTCTCTGCAATTATGGGTTCCTTAAATAAGAGCCAATGGCATATCCCATTTTAATAAGCCACAGCAGGAGGGGAAGATGTGGGGTGGATATGGCCTTAGGACAAGAGCTGTTTCCTCCATAGGATGGTTATCTTTGACTTTGGAAGAAGCTGTGCAATTAAGGGAAACTAGGATGTCTCCTTTGCCTTAAAAACACCACCACAGAATCTAATAGAAAGATCAAACCCCAAAAGATGCCAACCCTGCCTTAGTCCATGTGATCACGTTTCCATCCAGAGGCAGCACCCAGAAAGGATGCTGCCGAGCAGTAGCTGGCAGCTGATCCTTTAGATAATAGGTTGGGAGCTTGTAGGTCTACAGGGCTGGGCAGGACCTCCAGCCGAGGCCTTTGCTTTGGTGGGTGAGCAGATTGTGGTTCTCCCAACCAGGGTTCAGGACATCCTGGCTCTCAGCCATCATGTCTGCAGTGATCACACAGCTTTGCCCCTTCCATGTAAACTGGTTTTAGGCAAGAGCAGTCCAGATATGTACACTGATGCCAACGTGTGTGCGGGCCTCTTCTCAAAGTCCAATCTGAGATGCATTTCTCATTTCACTTTCCAGTGAAATACTTTCAACCCACCTTCCTCTAGTGCACACACCTCTGTGATACAGAAGAAAGGAACTCCTTTTGGTGTTGGCCATCCCCAGCCTTCTTATATCCCCCTCTTGCTCTTATTTGCTGTCTCTCTCAGCATGGAATAAAGATGCATCCTAGGGGCTTCACTCAGGTCCTTACTGAACCCACGCGGTGGCTCAGGAAAGACAAGATGGCTGAGTTTGGGGCACCTTTCTACTACCCATAGAGTCAAAGCTAAAACGGAGCTGACATGCACTTGGAGCTCCCTTGTGTAGATGCATCTTCTCCCTGGTCAGGGTCATGCTCATGACTCTTCCCACAAGTGGTTTCCCACAGGCCTGATGCATCAAAACCTTCCGTGGCTAACAACAGTTGCCCTTGGTTATGCCCACTAACATGGTAAAGCAATGTTGGTAAGGGGGTGTTTCGCTCTTCTCATAGCCCCAGAGTGTAAGGTCCCCTCAGAAGGGCACCATGGGCTCTTGCGGGGACCGCAGGGAGGCTGGAGCCATAACAGGCTCATCTCAACCAAGTTCACACACCCCATGCCCACAGTCACCCAAACTCTGCTTGGCCATGTATTTCAGGCACTGGTTTTATCTAATTTCAGACAAGCAATGAGCCACAAAGAGACATCATTAGATTAAGCTGAGGGCAGAGGCATGAGACACATAGGAGATGGAGGCAAAGTCTGGATCTGAGATGCAGTGTCTCAAGCCAGGTGAGTAAAGAACAGCAACACAAAGTTGAGAGGTGGAGACATGACACTGAATGTGTCCTGGGTGGAAACTCATCCACATTAGCACTGTCCCCCAAACCCATTAGGAGTCTTTCATGAATGTGCCTACAGCACATCAAGCTAATCCTCTTAAGCATGGCTGTAAAAGGAGATGAAAGGCTACTAGGGATATAAAAAAGAATGACACCTTTCTTTATGCTGTTCATTTGCTTTAAAGGAAATCAAAACAGAGGAAAAGTTGGACTTCTTTTAATTTTTACTTCTTCATACAGTGCATACTAAGATATGATATCTGGAGTTGGCCCTGTCTCAACACCCTTAACACCCTTCTGCCCTTTACTCAGTGCCAGACCCCAAACTGGATGAATTTCTGCATGAAGACCTGCAGATTTTGTCTGAATATTTTCCTCCCAGCAGTACATCCCACCAAGGCACATGGGCAGCATTGCACTTACACTGAACCCAGTCTCATTACTGCTGCATGTTTGCCAGCGTCTGCAAAATCAGCCAGAGGTTGCCAGCTTGAGAGGTTCAGCCCTACCAAAGCAAGGGCCCAATATGCCGTGGGAACCTCTGTGAGGAAGTGCATCTCTTTTTTCCCCATTTCTTTGGCCTTCAAGGAAAGCAAGACCCCACAGTGATGATGGGCTGACACAGACAGTCATTTTGCAGTGGAAGGACTGCGGCTGCCACTGGCTTCCTGGGTGTTTTTGCAATCCTGATGGGAGAGCACACTGCTGGCACTGGGGAGTAGCAGAGAAGGAATCAGGGAGAGGACCATTGCTGAAGAGCAGAAATGCCTTGAAGGTCCTCCTGGAAGGTTACTCCTCCCACTGTCCACCCACCTCTTGGGATGCATGTGCACACACGCCACTGTTGGAAGGAGTAAATGCACCCAGACCTGCATTTTTGGCCCCTGGTGACACTGCTTTGCAGGTTTAGCACACACAAGTCCATAATGTAAGCAATTTGGGGGCAGTTTAGGATGAGCTGATACACATATAATCAGAAGTGAAAGTCTAGTCAAGGGGGAAGATGGACATTTACCGTTAAATGCTCTCTGATGCTCAGGAGAAGCTTTTTCTGGTGTCTTTCCACAGTCAGACACCCACAGCATACAGTAACGTGTGCATCCATGGCCATACAGATACACATACACACGTTACTACATTTATATATATATCATTTCCAAAACAGCAGACATCCTGCTATAAATGGGGACTTTGAAGGGCCTCTTAGCAGTTGCTGGCAAGCCATTTATTCCCAAGAATGAGCGGAAATCATTGATTACACTTGTCCCTGATCATTCAAATACGCTTCTTTCTTTTTTTTTTTTTTAATCCAATTTTGAAATATTTACATTTACAACCTCCAGCCCCTTGAAAGCATCCAGAAGGGAAAGAAAGATTAGTCTGGGGGTTTCCTGCCTCTCCATCCCAATTCTTTACAGACCTACAAGGGAGAAAATGTGGATAAGGTCTGTTTAAGCACACATATGCATACACACACATAAATGATGCCCGAACTTTGGCTCATTTACTTTCCTCCATTGCAGCTGTGTCTGCCTTTGATCAAGCCCTGAGAGATGCCCTAGAAGGTGCTGTAGGAAAGTCCTGAGCTCTGCTGTGCTGCATTCAGGCAAAATACTTGTTTCTTACCTAAGCCAAGCACACCACACACACCCCCGCCCCGTCATTTAACATCTTGCAACAAGAGGCAATGCCAGGGCTGGACTCTGAGGCTCTACATGTAAAGCTTCATTTAGAGTAGACAGGGCTGCCTTTGCTGGCAGGGGAGGAAGGACAATGTTGTATGAAATATGACCTGAGTGTCTAAAAATGTGCATTTGTCTTTGATTCCCTCGATCTCCAAGCTCTCCTAAGTTTGGAAAAATGGGCTCAGACCTTCAGGAGGTAAATTTGGTCTGATCCCGCTGACTTCTCTGGACCCACAAGAGTGTGACTAGCTGAGGGTATGGTCCCATTTCTCCAAATTTGCCAAGCAGGCCTTTTCCCAAAGCACCCGTACCTTGGTTATCCAGCAGCTCCCACCTCATCGCGCTGGCTTTGTGTCAATATTGCATCATCAGACCTCACTGCTTCGACAAACCGAGTGTGCAGGATGGTGAACAGCAGCTTTTTATGTCAGTAGACTCTCATGAGTCCTATTTAAGGGGTAAGGAAGGTCCCTGTCAGCCTGAGCTGGACTGCAGTTGGGTTGCATTACTATTGTTTACAGTGTGTATATAAGTGTACATTTTCTTTAGCAGACATTGGAATTTTTTATGTATAGATTTTTATTTTTCATCCCCAGATGTATTTATTAGCCAGAGTATTTCTGTTCTGTGATTCAAGTTCCATCAGGTTGATGTAAGCTCTATGAAACAGAATGCACATATTTTTGTTTGTTTGTACCAAATACATGCACAAACCTGTCTAAAACATTGCTGTGAATTGTTGCTGTGTCTGATTTCCAAAAACAGGGGTTGTAGGGGATGAGGGAGGGAGGAAGGAAAACCTGCAAATTATCCACCGTTGTTTTTTTCTCAAAGATTTTTTGGTAATTTTATGAGGATAATTGCTCCCACATGCAAGAATTTACGACAAAAACAAGTTCGAAGAGGACTCTCTCAGCTTTGTGCCACACAGAGATGAAAGGCTCTCACCAGCTGTGCCTTCTCCGAGATGCTCCCAGGAGCAGGAGGAGTCTGGATGCAGCCATGACTCATGGGAGTGGAGGAGGGCAGGAGGAGGGAAGACTGTTGCATAGTTGGTGGTCAGGAACAAGCTCTGGTGAAAGAATTTCCATCAGAGTAGGGGTTTTTTTAATGAAAACTGAAATTTGAGCTCATTCAAGATTTCTCTGGAAATTTTCCATTTTCTTCTAAAGTTAAAATTCCAGCATCACTCACAAAATCACTACCCACGGTGAAATGGAAATAGCATTTCTTGTGCTCCTGTCTCACTCCAGGTACTCCATTTCACAAAATGCAGCCTCTAGAAACTGGGCAGTGGTGTCTCAGGGCTGGGTGTCTTGGGAGGGACCCTGAGATGGAAAGCCCAAGGGGGGGAATAGCAAAAGAAGACAAAATACCTGCCACACCTCTAGGACACTAGAGCAATATCATAGAGCAGAGTCTGAAATGCAGTGATAGGGGAAAAAGAGCTCTGAAAACATCCAACGAGGATCCTAGAAATATTTATTCACAAAACAAATGGCCAAACACAGCCCGAGGCTGGCTGTCCTTCAGGGATGGCTCCAGGCAGAGGCAAAGCAAACAGCCACCAAATGCAACTCATCACCTTCGGGGAAAGATTGTCACGACTTCACCGTCCATTTTGCTAATGCTCCTGTGTGGCTGAGTCAGACTGATGGTGGGGAAGGGGAATGGATGCTGTGTTCCCTGGCGAGCCCGCAGCAAAGTGTGCTCTTGACTGATGTTGCTCGCATTTTTTAAAGGATTGTCAGGCCAGGCTGCTGCCCTGCTTGGATGTCAGGAAGAAAGCATTAGGTGTTTTGCTGTTGACTTGTCCAAGGGTACGATAAGAAAGACCCATGCCATGGTCACGAGGAGTGAATGAGCCTACGGAGTCACAAGGCTGGGCTGGGCATGTTACTTCTGCATTCTTCCTCACCCCAAGTTTAATCCATTCAGAACACTGTGTGGCCTGAGCTACACAGGCAGGGTCAGGTGCCAGGGCTGCACAGTCCTGGTGTCTATCAGAGCCTGGGCTGGTGCTCTCATAGCTCATCTCACAGCAGCATGTAAGAGACCATGCATCCATGCAGCCTCTCAGGGATCGTATGTGACCTGTGCAACTCCCAGTGGATCCTTCTATTCCTTGCCCCATGCATCCTCAGATCTGTTCCTCATGCCCACCAAAATCCAACCTATGACTCCTCATGCTTTCCATGTGCTAGCTGGACTTTGCCTGGGCAGAGGAGTGGGTCCACTTGGAGGGGGAAGAGTGCTAGGACACCTTGATCCTGGGAGGAGTTTGGTTCCCTTGTTTCACCCGAGGCCTTGGTGTCCCTTCTCCATGGCATAGCCCTTATAGACAACCTCCAGCTGCAGAAGAGGCTTTCTTTCTGCTCTGGTGGGCAACCAGTGAGCAGGTGATTTGCAAAGCACCTTCCTAATGCTGGCCATGATCCAAAGCGCAGTCAGTTATCAGGAGCATGTGCTCTTTGATCGCCAGTGAGATAAGGAGCACCCCTAAAAGCCTGGTGATAACTGTCCAGGTAAGTTCATTGCTATTTTAATTTTCTTTTTTTCATATTTATTCAGGTTTAAGGGAAACCACCACTCGGTATTTCGGTTGCTCTTGGCTCTACGACGGACTTGTCATCATTTGAGACTAAGCATTGGCTGAGCTGCTGTATTTGGGTCCCAGCACACTGGAGCTAAATCTGGGCAGAGCCTGGACACTGCCTCAGAGGTGGGAGCACTGGCGTACTTTTGGGGATGGCTCCTTCGATTAGCACCCTTTCTGAGACAAGAGAAGGCAATCAAACACACGAGGCCCTGTGATCTGTGCCTGACCACCCAGGTTCCCCAAAAAGTTAAGTATAGTCTCTTCCAGGTCCCACTCAAGCCTAGCAAATAGCCTGGGTATTGCCTTAGCAGTGACACATGGTAGCTAAAGATAGCCTAGAGACACCGCAAAAAGCCAATCACTCCTTTAGAAAGCAAAGGACATTGGTAGCAGCTGGTGGTTTTTGGCTCTTCTGTTTCTGCATCCCCATTTTGAGGGGTGTCTGGACACCCCTACGCAGCTTCTTCTCATCTCATCTCACCTCATCTCATTCCCTCTTTGCTTCCTCCAGTAGTCGTCTTTGGACCTGGCCAGCCTCACAGCCGACATGTCATCTCACAAAATCTGTGCTTTCTTTCTTCTATCCTGCCCAGCTGTTTTGCCTATTTAAGTCCCATAGATCTGTTCCCCTGACCCCATCCAGGAAGGTTTCAGACCAGGGTTGCCACACCGCTAGGCAAACCTAGGTGATCCTGCCCTAATACCCTCCTATGGGGTTGTCTGCACACCTTGAGCCTGGCACATCACCGGATGGGAGCCTCAACAGGAAAACCTTCTGGGCACAGCACAGCACTTGCAAGAACTTACCAAAAATGCTGCTGAGGTTTTGTGGAGGATCACCTGCTGGGATATATGAGAGAAATATTTAAATATATATACATACATATATATATATATGTTGCCTATCTGAGACAGGGAAGGGAAGGGTAAAAAGGAAAATCAAAAGGGGATGTAATATGAAAATATTGGATCAGTATTTGATAGCAGTCACAGGGGAAAGCTGCATGTTAGGGAATTTTGGGGAAGAGATGGAAATAACATTGAAAATATCTTTGCCCCTCCAAATAAATCTGTGACATACCTGTAATTTGACTACTGTTTGCTTTTCTGATTAGCCCAGCTCAAAAAGGAGAGCATGGACTTAGAAAGGGGTCAGAAAAGGCTGACAAAGGTGACCAAAGATATGGGACAGTTTCCATCCCAAGAAAATTAAATCAATGGGCACTTTCTTTGAAAACAGAGATGAGCGAGAAGGAACACAATGGACGTCTATAAAGTCAGGAGTGTCAGGGAGAAGGCAAACAAACAGTGGATAATGGTTCACTGTTTCTCAAAGTACAAGAACTAAATTATATCAAATCCAATTATCCAAATGAACAAAGCGAGGTAATTCTTCACATCATGCATACTTAAATGGTGGAACTCATCACCCTGAGATATTGCATCTGCCAAAATTCTATAGGGGTTAGAACAGCCATTAGGTGCCTTCATGACAGAAAAGTCCATCAAGGGCTGTTGGAAATTTATATGTAATACCTGATCTGAGAAGTCCCTGTGGTAGCAATTGTTGTCAGCTGAGAGAATATTTCAAGGGATATTTCACTGTAGACTTTTTCTTTCCCTCTATCCCTCCCAAAGTTTCCATCGTCGGAGGGCAGGGACTCAGCTAGAAGGACCCAAGTTCCAAACCAGTACATCCATTTGTATGTCCCCCTCATCTGGATGTTGGGCAGCCCATCAGTGCCAGTTATGTTGTTCATTTCTCTGCTCATAGGCTAAAATGAGAATATACATAGAAAAGAAGAGAAAACTCATCCAATACACATCAGATGAACAAGGTCATACCATTTTGCCATTGCTGTGTGCCAAATCCCACAGGGAAATTTCTGCGACTGAACACCACTCAGAAATTGAAAACCGTCTCCTGAATAGATTGATCTTTAAGCTCTTTCCCCAGAGGACAGGCTAGTAGCTGGGGCCAGGAGTTGCCCAGACTTCCCATGAAACTTCAGCCACTTTGTGCAAAGGTTTCAATTTCTTTTCCACATTCAGACCTCTGAATATCCCTCCATGGAGACACAGATCTTGTGTGGTGACATCAAGAACACTGACAAGTGGGTTTGCTTTTCCTAGGTGCTTTCAGTGGGATTCAGCTGACAGATTGAGACCTCTCCACTCCAGTAAGGTGCCCATGTATGAGCCAGATGTTTAAACACCATTATGGAGATACAGGCATTAAAAAAAAAGAAAAAGGTTGCCTGAATATAGGTGTTTCATGCCATTTAAGCCATCCTAGGTTATCCAAAGATATCTGTACATGGCCAGGAAATAGGACATAAAACCTGTTGTGCAAAATTGACTCAGGAACATGGCAGAATAACCTGATCTGAAAGCTGAGAGGAGAAATAACTGTTGGGCAAAGAACAGGCATAAAATGAAGTTCTGATCCCCACCTTTCCCCCGTGGGAAGAGAATATTTACTGTGGTTTAACATATCATCAAAAGTCAGATCAGCGCTTGACTTGCAGGATGGCCCACACCACCCAGTCCCTGTGGCATCCTGGGAGACAGAGTCCTGCCAAGAGGGTGGGAAGAACAAGTCAGAGATAGTAACCTGTCTTGAAGTCCCATGAGGCCAGAAAAAAAAGGGCTTAGAGCAAAATGTTCTGTTCTGCTCAGTTCAATAAACCAGACTTATCTAACTTTAAAGATTTCCTGTGTGCAACTCTAGCGGATAATAGATGTCTTGGGGTTTGGAGGGTAGGGTGTAGGCATCAAAAATAATTTTTATGCATTTTCTGGAGATATTATCTTCCATTTATATGCCCAGCTCTCCAATTTTGCTTTCACAACACAGCCTCAAGCAGGACATTTTGCATAGTTCTGAAGTTCTGCACTTCTTTCCTTTACCTTCAGGAAGACTGAAGCAAGGCAGGGACTCTCCTCATGATAGGTCCAGCTGACCAATGCTAAAAAATCTCACTAAGACCTTAAAGAAAGCATGCGAGCATTTACCAAAAAAAAAAAAATCAAGGCCCAATCCAGCTCCAGGGTGGTCAACAGCCAGCTGGGCATGAGCCAGCAGTGCCCGGGTGGCCAAGGAGGCCACCAGCCCCCGGGCTTGTGTCAGCGCTGGTGTGGCCAGCAGGGGCCGGGCAGGGATGGGGCCCCTGTGCTCGGCCCTGGGGAGGCCCCACCTCGAATGCTGGGCTCAGGTTTGGGCCCCTCGGGACAAGAAGGGCCTTGAGGGGCTGGAGCGTGTCCAGAGAAGGGCAGCGGGGCTGGGGCAGGGTCTGGAGCACAAGTGTGCTGGGGGGCGGCTGAGGGGGCTGGGGGGGTTTAGCCTGGAGCAGAGGGGGCTGAGGGGAGCCCTTCTCGCTCTCTGCAGCTGCCTGAGAGGGGCTGGAGTGAGGGGGGGGTCGGTCTCTGCTCCCAAGTCACCAGGGACAGGGCGAGAGGGAACGGCCTCAGGCTGCGTCAGGGGAGGTTTAGGTTGGAGATGAGGGAAAATGCCTTCCCTGCCAGAGGGGTCAGGCCCTGGCACAGGCTGCCCAGAGAGGTGGGGGAGTCACCATCCCTGGGGGGGTTCAAAAGACATGTAGATGTGGCACTTCAGAGAATGGTTTAGGAGGCCTGGGGGTGTTTAGGAGGCCTGGCAGTTGGACTTGGTGGTCTTAGAGGCCTTTTCCAACCTTAATGATTCTATGATTCTATATTTACTATATCTTCTTCCACAGCTGCTACATTCTGGATGGTAAAAAAAATTCCTATGGTTGATTCTGAAATCTCATTGAAATCTGACCATATAATTAAGCAGCAACACCACTGCTCAGACATACAGCATTGCTTGTTCAAACCCCACTGCTGCCTCCTGCAGATCTGTGGTGGCTGTAAAGCTTGACAGAATAACACGTGGATCAGAAAATTGCATTCTGTTGTAGCAGGAGGGTGTTTTAGGAAAGAGAAGGTCCCAAAGGCTAGCTCTCTCCATGGCCAGGAGGCTTCAGGTGGCACAGTCAGAAGAGGAACACCATTGCAAGAGCCTTGTGAAATGGAGAGTTTCCATTTCCAGAGTTTCACAGAAGGTGTTTTAAATACAGAAACTTGACAGGAACACAAGAAAAGACCCCAAAAAGCCCAAAGCCCAGCAAGAACCAATGAGAACAGTTATCCCACAAGCTCTTTGGCATTTACAAGTTGCCTTGACACAGACTAGAATTTCTCAACAAACTATTGGAAAAAGGGAATGTCCTTGGGTAACCCTACTTTTATTACAGCAAGGTAGCTTTATGGGTTTAAAAGGCTTGCTGTCTTGACAGCACTAATGGTAATCTGTGAGTAAATTGCCATTGTTTTATGCATGTTTACTACTACAGTCTTCAACAGAATCATTTACAGTACAAATGCAATTTAACTTTGATTGCTGTGGTGTTTTCATTTCTAACCTGTTTTAGGCTTGCAAGTTTAAAGGTTACTTCTTAAAGGTTTAGGATATGAGGGTTTTGACAGTGTATAAATATGTTCTTATATAGGTAATATTCATAAATTTGTATAATTAGATATGTCTACATAGGTATACAGAGATGCACATATAAATATGCATAGATCTTATGCTTTTAATGTTTTTTTGTGCTTTCTTGGCAAAAGCACTCTTCTCTCTGTGGCTACCTCCACACCCAGGCTGTGTCCCATGTCCTCCTAAGCCAGAACTTACTCCCCAGAAGTCAGCATGTGGAGCACAGCTGCTGAATCACCATGTGGGTGATGCAGAAATTAATGAGTTTTCTGATATTCCATTACTGAAATCTGTGGCCCAGAAAGGCTGTGGGTTCTCCGTCACTGGAGTTCAGGCAAGTATTTGTCTTAGGCAGCACTTTAGATAGGACGGAATCTGCTGCAGGTGGTGGAGCGATTTAGGCATTCTGAGGTTCCTATGAGCCATATCATTCCATATTCTATCCTCTTCCATATGTTCTCCTCCCTACCCTACTTCTGAGGAATTAGAAAAAGGTTTTTTCAGGTTTTGTGAATTGGCCACTTATTGCTGATTGCACTATGGGTATTACCCCCACCTCCAGCTTTCAGAACTGAGCAAGGATGAACGACTGTGCCAACAAACTGCCTGTAAAATGGAATAAACATTTCCCCACTGATTAATGTAACTAGGAGACATAGTTTAGCTTTTCTTTCTAGTCTCCACTTTCTCCTGTTATCCTCTATATGATCCTCCTTCCTCTGGCACAGGCCTATTCCTGAGAGTCGTGAATACTTCAGCTGAGCTCCTCTCCTCACAGAGCACACCTACAGCAGTCACGTCTTGGGATCTGGGAAAGCAGGACGCTTTCATTCGACAGGCAAAGGACTAGTAAATCCACTGGCAGGCAGCTGAGGTTAGGCAAATTAAAATTAAAACCAAAGTGATCACAGGGAGTAATTAACAACTGGAGCATATTTTCTCAAAAATGTGAGGGGTTCTTGATATACAAAACTTAGGAGAGAAGAAAAAAGAATTATCTTATAATGTATGCTCTGGCTCAGGGAGAAGTAATGGGCTTGATGTAAAAATTTGCTCTCCTCCCCTGCTTATACAGGAGGTGAGGCTAAATTACCAATATACACTGGTCTTAAAAATAAATGTTTTTCTGCCTGACTTGGCAAATCCTGCTGAGCTCAAAATATTGCCCAAACATTGCACTTGTTTTGCTCAAAGGAGAAAGTACAATGTGCTGAGGCATCTGACCCAAAGGAACCTGGATGGAAAGGTCTCCTCTCCTCTGCTCTCCTCTCCTCTCCTCTCCTCTCCTCTCCTCTCCTCTCCTCTCCTCTCCTCTCCTCTCCTCTCCTCTCCTCTCCTCTCCTCTCCTCTCCTCTCCTCTCCTCTCCTCTCCTCTCCTCTCCTCTCCTCTCCTCTCTGGCTGAGAAATTTATTTATTTCTTACTTTATTTTTAGCATCCATTTTCTCTGCATTACATTTTTCTCATTTCATCAAGGGTCCCTGCAGCTATTTTTAGCTAGTGGAAATTGGCCAGAAAAGTTATAATTTTTTAAATCTTTTCATTTAGGTATTTATTTTGGAGGGATTTGTTAGCAGAGAAAGGACCCTGACTGGCAGCCTGAGAGGTCTCTCTCTCTATCTGTCCTCTCTTTAAGCCAAGGAATTGGATTTTGACATACAGGGCATATAAAGAATTGGTCACCAATGGGCCTCAGATTGGTGAAGTTTTCTAATCCCCTTTTTATCCCTCCCCTACGCTCAGTGCCCGAGTTCCCCTGAGGCAATAGCCTCTGTCCATTGTAGATGGGCTTCCCAGTGCTTCCTGACATGAGGTGAACAACTGTTCCCGCTCTGCTGTCTGTAGATGGGTGTAATTAATTCACTGTTTATAGACCGCCATGTCCACCCTCACCACCTCCTTTCCAAGGAAGCAGTCTTATCCTACTTAACATATCTGAATATGAATTTTTCCCAGACCTCTTACTGCTGTCCTTCCCTTGACCTTTCCTAGGTCCATTTAATCCTTTTTCAGAGTGTGTGGCCAAAATTAACCTGACTATTCCAGTTGTAGTTCCACCAGGGATATCATTAAGTTTATAACATCATCATGCACATGGCGTAATAATATTTTTCTTTATTCTCAATTCTTTTCCTAGTAATTCCTAACATTTTATTGGCCTTTTCGACCCCCGCTGAGCACAGAGTTGAAGTTTCTATTTCAGCTATTCATAAAGATTCAGCATCTATTTCCTGAATGCTAATGACTACTTTTCAGTGCATGACCACCTCTGCATACCTTTTTTCTTCATCCACATTATTTTCCTTCCAGTGGTATTAAATTCACCACCTGCTAATCCAATATCATGACATCTCTTCCACAAATATTCACATTTAGCATTAGCTTTGACTACCCTGAATAATGAAGGATTGTCAGCAAACTGTCACCAACCTATTTACACCTTTTCTCAGATCCTTTTGGAACACAGTGGCTGTTATGGGACCCAGCACTAGCTTAAGAAAATTTCTAATAGCCTTCCTCTACTGTGAGAAATTACTGTAAAATAAATTTTTTTCTGCTTCTCTGTTTATTCCACCAGTAATTAAACCAGAAGGCCTTTTACCTTATCCCGTGACAGCTTAAAGAGACAGGAAGGTTTTCAGGATAGACTGCTCAATATTAGACACGAGGCCGTACACGCTACGAAACCTTCATAAAAGGCAATATTGACTATATGGAAAGAGAAAAGGAAGAGTAATGGATGGTATCACAGGAGAGGAATTTGCAAAGGCCATTAGCGTATGGATACTGTGTACAATATGCATCACATGCCAACTTCACTAGATCAAAAACTTTTTTTCCATGGGAGCAATGGACAGCCTAATAGCAAAAGTCAATGATGTGGCAGGCAACTGCAAAGTAAGAGAGTCATGTACTTATTTTAAACAAGAAAATGTTGCTTGTGGCAATGTATTCCTAAAAATATTGTTAGCAACACAGAAAAAAAGAAGTCATGGGCAGTGAACAGATACAACTCGGGCTTTGCATGAATTAGCTTATTCCTATTAATAATTTAGGTAAATATGAAAAAACAAAATCCATAATTGCACTAGGTTGGAAATACAGCTTTAAAATATTCCAAGCCCTTGGTCTCTTCAAGAGGTAATATCTAAGGGAGGGATCAGGTACCAAAATAACTGAAAAAGGCTTTGGAAATATTTTCAAATGAAATTGGAATCTCTCAGCTGAGTCCAGAACAAAGGAGAAAAAGGCTCCTGCTCTGCAGCTCACTGTGAGGGAGGCTGAAGGAGGAGCTGGATGAACGTTTTGCTTTGAGAGTCTTAGATCAAACCGAGCAGCCAGAATATCATCACTAGTTGAAAAGGAAAAAAGAAGTAAAAAGAAAAAAGAATTGGTCTTTGCATTTGCATAGAACATGAATAATTAATCAAGGAAAAGAAAAGTTCCCCATCCAGGGGAGACAGCTGGGCATTGATCCTGATGCATCGGCAGATCTCTAGGAGATGTTCCTGGGATCCCCCGGGTTGGGGAGGGTTGTTGATTCTCTGGAAGGCCAGGCTGCTGTGCAAAGGGACCGGGACATGCGAGTCCAGAGGAGGCCATGGTAGTGCTCAGGAGTTTGGAGCATGCACACAAGGAGATGCTGAGGGAGCTGCTTTCATCCAGCCTAGAGAAAAGAAGGTCTTAGGTGGGCATCTGGTTGCACTTCTCGAATGGGGTCGCAAAGCCAGGCTCCCCTCAGAGGTGATGGGCTCAATGTTCAACAAGGGAATTTCACATTAGATACAAAGAAAAAAATATTTCCTCTGAGTACAGTGCAGCCTTGGACCAGGGGTCCAGAAAGGCTGCGCAGCCTCCATCCTTGGAGATACTTGAAACTACACTGAACAAGACCCTGAACAACCTTGAGGTTGGCCCAATGTTGAGCAAAGGGTTGAAATAGAGGCCTCCAACCTCATTTATCCCTCAAGCATATGGTTCTGTGGAAAACAGATCATATATGCATAAGGCTTCCACCTCTTCCCTGCAGGAGATGCTTTTTTTGTAGGTTACTGTTTGTGTTGGGCTAAATTCCTCTGAGGCTCCAGTGAGAAATGCCACCCTTTTTTCCATGAGCACAGAGCTTTACAGCAGTCATTTTGTTCTGGAGAGAAGCAACAGGAGGGCATGATTAGAGGCTCTGAATAGCCTTAGAAGAAACAGCTCTTATCAGGCTGCAGAGCAGCCGTATGTACACCCTTCAAACAGCCTCAGAATTCGCTGGGCACATTTTTTAAAGACACTTCATTGAGAAACATTGGCCACTGTCCAGAATATTGAAAACATAATAAAAAAGTAAAAATGCTCTTCTTCCCTGCTCGTTTTGATTTGTTTATGTCAAGGGGAAAACACAGTCCCTGTTGTTTCATTTCAGATGTGCTTTTAAGGTCGACACACCCTGCATCCCAACATTGCTCATAAATCATTAATGACCTAAGTTTTCATCACCCGACTTTGTTCTGACTGGTTATAGCTCTTCATTACATCTGTCCTGTCATCAGAAAGGGCCAGCTACAAGAAGGGCACCGAGGTCAAGCGATGGACTTCCAAAGGAAAGACCCTCCCACCCTGACATGACGGTATTTAAAGTCTGAGTGTCATCAAGGCGGGTACCAGGAGAGAGGAGAGGAGGCAGTGTTGCACAGCAGGAGCTGGTTGTGACCAATTTCTCCAGGACACCCCACATGGGTGACAGCCAACGTCGCCCAGCGCTTGTGTTTCCAAGCTCAGCAAGGCCTGGGAGTCATTTGGGGGCACAAAGAGCATTTGCCCAGATAATGGAGAAAGTCAGTCTCGTTTGGATTTTTCTCAACTCCAAAACAGAAAGCAAGTAGAATGCTGATGACTGAAAGTGAAATTTGTCATTAAAAGTGGAAAATAAATGGGGTGTACTCAGGAGAATCTAGACATAGAGAGACTGAGTCACTTTTATGCTAATACATCTTCATCAGACCTCCCCAGTGCACACATAAAATGGTCTTATTTATTGTAATCGATGTTTATGATAAAAGCGCTCTCATATTCTCTGTGTATGTACGCAGCTATCCAGAAAAACTTATTTTTCTCTCCCTTTTTGTTCTCCATAACTTCTCCCCATTCTTTTTTCTTTGGAAGGTGTTGCTTTCAAGTGAAGCAAGCAGAGATATCTGCTCAGCTGTGTCACGGCAGAGGCTGGCTCACGTGGGTACCGCACCTCCATCTTTGTCCCTCGTCACCAGTGGCTGGTGTGACACTGATTGCCTCTCACGGCTGAGGTGCACAACTTCATTTCTCATGGCCTTCTCCTTCTCTTTATCCTCCTCCTTAGTGACTCTGAGCTAAGAAGAAGAAAATTGTTGCAGTTACTGAAGGGCTGATGCTCTGATCTAAAATAGTTGTAGTTCAATAAAGGCCCAAAATGCAGCAGTTTAACTGCAAAATGCCCTGATCTAGGGTGGTAAAATCAACTCCAAAGGAAATAAATATAAATCCTACAGTTGTTCTGATCTGCTGGGAGGGTTGCCTGTAAGCATTCCCACATTAAAGTCCACTGATCCTGCAGCTGATCTCTCCGAATGCTTTGCATCTCTCAGTTGTGTCTGGCTCAGATCTCTTTCTAACCAGGAGTGTTATGAACCACATCAGCATGTCTTCTCCTCTCTCTACCCCCTTTAAAACTCTTGATCATGGTCAGAATACCCTTAATTCGTACAGGGATTGGGAAAACCTCCCCACTCCCAAACTCTCTTCCCCTGCATGCAATTTAACCCTCACCTCCACCATGGCAAGGACATCTGCTCCAGGCCAACATCCCCCACCACACCCATGCTAATGACCTGGAATTCATTAACCTTTGCAAGACTTACAGTCTCCTTGTACCATAGCCCAAGCAACCCATGGGCAACTAGGGTGAGCAGGCATGGAGACAACCACCCTACCAAATTCCAAGAGAGGTTTGTGGTCCCCTGGAAGGGGTGATCACACTGGGACTAGGGGGGCCAGTGAGCCCTCCTGCCTAACCAGGGCCTTTAATAACATGGGCATGGCCCCTGGTGCTGCACTCCTCAGTCCTTGCTCCCCAACATCTGCCATGCTACATATTTCTCCAGCTCCAGAGCACAGGTGACAGAGCACCTCTGGTCTTGCCCTGGCACAGAGATGGAATGAAGCCAGAGGATACTGCAGTGCCAGGATCCGGAAAGTTGTCTTGTGCCAGCCAGACATAGCACTCAAGGACCTGCTGTAGACCTAATGTGACAGGGATATCGCAAAAACCCATCAGATTAAGCCGGAGATACCCCAGTGGCTTGAGTTCCCTGCCAAGTACATGTCAGGGATTTCAACATTTTGATTGCACCCACTCAGAATCATAAAATCATCAAATCGCTCAAGCTAGAAGGGACTCATAAGGATCATCAAGTCCAACTCCCTGCCCAAACTCATCAGACAAGAAAGTTAAATAATCATACTTGAAGGGACAAAACTGAGAGCAGATCCACCAGTAAGCGCCTACAGCAGAAAAAAAACAAGCCAGCAAAGGGTATCTTTGCCCGTCCATGAATGACTCAAAATATGCAGAGAAGCTGACAAATTTTTCATGTGGCTGTTGCTGCCAGAGGTTTTGACTTTCAGGAAAAGAGCCAGTGCTTATAATCAAGCATCTGAAAATTGCGTTTGGTCAGAGCAGCAGCACTTGTACAGCTTTGCAGCTCTCAGAAGCAAACAGCCTGTACCAGGGAGATGCGATAAAAATCTGTGATTAAAAAAAGACCATCTCTTTTTGACAGCGGGAGCAGGTCCTGCCATGCCATGGCCCACTGAGATGCTGTATTGCTGGTGCTGTGGGAAGGCAACGCAGGCTCACCGCCGTGCTCGTTAGCCTCCTCTGGAAGGAGAGCTGGCCAGGTAACCTAATCCCAAGAGCTGTTTTCACTTTGAATCTGCAGAACAGCAAGTCCCAGCACACCTGTGGTCTTCTGCATCCTGTGACATCAAACAGTCTGCATTAATTCACATGCTTTTGCAAAATACCCCCCTTATTTGTCTTGTAAATAATACAAATGCTTTTTAGTCTCTTCCAGCGAACTCAGCTGTCTCTAGGCTCTGGATCCCAGTTACCACCATCCCAGTGACTTTCCAATATTTTTCTGAGGACTACACATTGATTTTTATGTGAAGGTGCTATCAGTATTAGTCAGCATCCCAGTATTTATAAAACATGGTTTTGTTTGTTTTCTTGACTGCAATTATAGAGTGAAAAGAGGTTTGTATTGACCTGTCTGTCCTGGTACAGAAGTGCCACTCTCAGCCAGGCTCAGGTTATCTGAGAATCCTTTCCAGCTCAGGATTTGCTTAATTTCTCCTCTTTTCTGTGTTAGTTTGCATTTTATCCATGCTTAATTTCCTCTCCTACGGGGATGCTCATTCCCTTGGCTTGTTTAGGTGTCTCTGAAGTTCCTCCTTGCTTTTGGCTACCTGAATTAGTTCTCTGTCATCAGCGGATTCATCTGCCTCTATTTCCAGGCCGTGTATCAGCACATTACCAGCACAGCACGCCTGGGACTAAGCA
Organism: Phalacrocorax carbo; assembly: GCF_963921805.1. Lineage (NCBI taxonomy): Eukaryota > Metazoa > Chordata > Aves > Suliformes > Phalacrocoracidae > Phalacrocorax > Phalacrocorax carbo. Next base: position 3,769,152 of record NC_087516.1, on the reverse strand, counting down.
CAGAGCTGTGACCTTCTCCCATAACTGACCATTTAATCCTTCTCTTCTTTCTCCTAGGACAGCTGTAGAGCTATGACAACAGTTTCCTACTCATCCCATGACCCCTTAGCTCCCTTAGGAGGATCTTTAGTGTGACCTTGTTAAAGACTCTCTGGGTATCCAAATGCACCATGTCTACCAAATCTTCTTCATCCATCGTTATGCTGACATGTCATTGAGTCGCAGGCCCTCCATGAGGCCTTTCTTCTCCACAAGCTGCTGGGTCCATGCTCTCCTGCTGTGAGCTGCCTCCCTGAAACTTCATTATCCTGCTTTTAAATATAATTTCAAACTAAATTCCCCAGGACACATGTAGGGAGGGATGACTTGTAATTCCCCAATCTCACCTTAAGGCTTTTTGAATATAAATGTAACTTTCCCTATATCCCTGTCCTTCCTTCTTTTCCTTAGTAAGTCAATCAAGTCCTATTTAAATTGCTTAAAAATGCCTGCCCAGACAATCCAGACCCCTGGGAAAGGCCTCCTGAGTCAAGCTGTTGACATTTGCAGTTCATGGCTGGTGTCCTGTGATGGCCTGCAGGGACGTCTACAGGGCAGACACCTGACATGCCCACTCCATCCACATTTAACCCCAAAACTAGAACTGCAAGGTTTATCAAGCAGATAGACCCAAGTATGAGCCAGCTTATCTCTGGAAACCATGCTGAAATATTAGCATGGGGCAACGCTTCAGATAATAATGCCTCAAGGGGGGAGATGTAAGAGGGACTGCAAGCACCATTTTGAGAGTTGCCTTCCTCCTCAGCCTCCTCCCTTTACAGGGAAGCCCAAGGCGGGTCAGGGGAGTCAGAGTTTTATAGCCCCTTCACCTCCAGCACACACCCCACTCACACATTTATTTGGATTTAAGACATATATGCTCTCCAGTTACTCTTCTCAGTTTCCACAGAGGGAGTCTCAGCATTATATATGGTTCACATGTTCTGCCTTCCATATGGAAACAGGATCAGGTGCTTTACTGTGAGCTTCCGCAATGAACCAATTCCTGTATCTGGGGTTTGGCTTTAAAAACTCCTATAAATAATTCCCTGTTCTACTTCTTTGGGTCAAGAGGGTTTCTGCCTAGCAAACACAAAGGGCTGGGTAAACCAGAAAGAACGTGTAATAGAAGGGAAGTATGTAAGAAAATCAGAATTGCCTGGACAGAGATGGAAATAGTGCCGTATTACAGAAGGCAGATAAGCACTGGATTAGCTACTAAGTGTCTATATGATGCAGAGCCATTGGCAAACAGCTACCCCCAATATCCCAAAGTCATCTGGAGTCTTTCCTTATCGCTATTGGGCTTTGGATGAGGCCCCGGATTCTTTGACTTGCATCCCAGTGCAAAATATCAAGTTTTTCCTGCTTCTTTTTTTTTTAAGCTATCAAAACCCGAGTGCTTTACCCATTGTCACCCACTCTGCGCTACATTAGAAAAACACCCCTGTAAGTGTGTCCCCTTCAGATGCCCGGAGGCTGTGTACCTGGCAAGGTACGTTGGGATGCAGCAGCAGGACAAAGACGGACATGCACACATGGTTTTTTTAACAAACTCACAAGGCAGCTTTGGGCACCTCCCAGCATCCCACTTTTTGATAAACAACTGCCTCCATGGGCTGATCTTCCTAAGCTCAAGGGCTAATCTGCATCCAGTGCCGGGTCAGGAATGTGCCACGGAAGAAGTCTTCAGAAGATGTGGGCCATCTACCTACAGGTCAAAGGAAAAGGTTGAAAATTTCTCACTGAAATGCAGTGCAAAAACATCTGCCCTCATATCAAAGACTTTCAGGGTGATGAAAAACTGCACTTCTTCCTGGTGTGTTTACACCCAGCAACTAGCATGCTTGGCACTGTCTTCAGAGCACCTGTCTCTTGGAGCTCTCCCTTCCAAAACAACATCTTTTCCCCTTTGTCTCCACATTATCTTGCTATTAACTCTCTCTTTCTCCTTACCCACAGAGGAACTCCTTTCTGCATCCCCAGAAGGACTGGTCAGTGGATTAGCCGCATCCATCCTGACCCAAATCCTCCAGCAGAAGGGAGCCTACCCCTAGCCAGGATGAATGGAGGTGGGTCGCTTTAGGTCGAGCTGAGTGTTTCTCAGCTGTCCTCAGAGCAGCGGTGAGTGGCGATGAGCCTCGCTTGGCTCAGCAAAGCTCCTTCTCTCTCACTCTTGCATTTCCCAGTGGAAATATTTGTCCTGGAGCAACAGGCGTGGCGGCAGTGACGCTACCACATAGCAAGGCCATTACACTGCACTGGCTGAAGGGAATAGGAAGGAGGGTGGAGAGGGCAGGGCTAGAGCTAGCTTTGGGAAGAGATCCTGCTGGAAAATGAGTTCAGAGCTAGTCTGATGAGTTCAAGGTCATGAAGACACTTTAAAAAGTCCACTGCATGGGCAGGCACTGCTTAGGAGAGCCCTGGGAGTGAGGGTCATTGCAGTTTTATATGTATAAAAACATATAAATATATACGTATATAAGTGAGAATATATGGTTTTAATATGTATATATATTTTTCAAGAGCTTTCAGCTCAAGCAAATAAACCTGTGACTCAGATGCAGTGCCAACAAAGGGGCATCTTACCCAAACCCACCCTTTCCACCCACCTCTGCCCTGTCATCATCTGTTCTGGCCCTCTGCCTACCTCGCTCCTTCACATTTCTGTGTGGATTATCGGAAAGAACAAGTTATCTGAAAGCGGGAATACCTTAGCACTTCTTTTCATGAAGTCGGGCTTGTGGAGTATTTTGAACACAGCTTTTCCACCTGAAAATATGGTCCTATGAGCTGCAGGGCAGAAGTGGGTTTGCACCAGAAGAGCCATCCTTTGCTAAGAGGGCCACAGAAAATACACTGACTGCATCATCTCCAGACACGATTCAGGCAGCAGAGACGGTCGGCCTAAAATTAACCCTTGTCTGAAAAGGTATTATGGGAAAAAGCTGCCTTTCCTCTGTCCTGATTGTGCTGAAAGCCTGGCCCATTTAGAGACAATTGTGTTAGCAGGCAGCTTGATATTCCCATTCTTTGGGGATGTAAAAGGTTTTTGTTGTCTAAAAGTCATAGCAGAATGGTTTCCTTGGGCTCAGCATCATGAAATGGCTGTGGAGAGTCACCTAGCCCTTCCCAGCAGCCCATCAGAAGGCTGCTACATGGGAGTTAAATTGGTGTTTTAATTGAAAAAGCAACAGAAATTAGAGGATCGAACTTTAATTTGTTTGTGGGGGGTGGCATTTTTAAGATCCAAAACGGATGCTCTGCTTGGGGAGGGGGGAAATTGTCACCCAATGTTTCTGTTTGTGTATGGATGAGTCCCACAGCCCGCCCGTAGCGAAAAGGAGCTGTTGAGGTTTTCAGATGAAGTGGGACAAAAAGGGGTGCAGTGGTAGGTTTCCTTTCCAGGCAAAACAGAGCTGAGCCTTTCCAGCAGGTCCTTAAGCCTGGGCAAAGAAAGAAGGTATCAGGGTCTGACAGAGACCCAACGTGTGATGGGCGAGCAGGATGGGGTGCAACCAGCCCCATGCTCAGGGATCAACATGCGTGAGAGTATGCCCGGCACATGACGATGGCAACCACGTGTCACATTCAGGCAGGTAATGGGACATTTCTAAAAGACAAGACCTGAGTACAACTCATGTAGGCTACAACCCCTCCCCTCTCTACACTGGAGGGTCCTCAGGAGAGATGGTGCCAGGGAATGAGGTGTGCACTGGGTAATTGCTCTGTCAGAGCAAATCCAGCCAAATCCAGCCTCTGGGGTGGCCACCTCAAAAGAGATAACCTCAAAACAGTGGCCTGGGTCTACCCTTATGCCAACAGGGCCAGTTCAGACTGTGGCTCTGCTTGCAGAGACATCCAAGGGTCCATGGACCATCTCAGGGGCACATCAACAGAATCCAAGCCAAGGACTATGGTCCCTCAGCAGAAACTTCACTGAGAGCAGAAAGTGAACCAGGAGCAGAGATCCATGATGAGATGGCTCCTCCTGCTCAGCTGTGTGTGGTAGCACCCAACAAAGGCATGCAAGCTGATGATAAAGGAGGACACTCCAAAACAAGGTCCTTGCTCAAGGTCCTTCTACCTGAAAATTGCACCAAGATCCACTGCAGCCATATCTCTGCAGAGAGGCCAAAATACCCCTGGCAAAATCCTACATGACAACTGTAAGGGTCAACTGCTGTCTTCCCCATGAGCACTGCAGCGTCCAGAAACACAAGCAAGGTAGCACAAGGGCACTGACTCAACTAGAAGACACTCTGAACTAGAAGACACTATGAATGCTGGAGGTTCATATATGCTCAGGTGTGCTGGTTTTGGCTGGGATAGAGTTAATTTTCTTCGTAGTACCTGGTATGAGGATGTGGCTTGGATTTGTGCTGAAACCAGTGTTGATAATGTAGAGATGTTTTAGTTGCTGCTGAGCAGTGCTTACACTTGTCAAGGACTTTTTCAGCTCCCCACGCTCTGCCGGGTGCAGGAGAATTTGGGAGGAGACACGGCCGGGACAGTGACCCCAACTGACCCCAGGGATGTCCCACACCGCATGGGTCATGCTCAGCACATAGAGCTGGGGGAAGAAGAAGGAAGGGGGGGACATTGGGAGCGATGGCGTTTCCCTTCCCAAGTCACCGTTAGGTGTGATGGAGCCCGGCTGTCCTGGGGATGGCTGAGCTCCTGCCTGCCCGTGGGAAGGAGGGAATGGATTCCTTGGTTTGCTTTGCTTGTGTGCGCGGCTTTTGCTTTACCTGTTAGACTGTCTTTATCTCAGTCCATGAGTTTTCTCACTTTTACCCTTCTGCTTCTCTCCCCTGTCCCACCGGGGAGTGAGCGAGCAGCTGTGTGGGGCTGAGTTCCTGGCTGGGGTTAAACTATATCAGGTTAGCAAGGGGCAGGCAGGTATGGACCAGATCAGAGAGGGTGGCAGTGTGGGACAGCTCCTGGCTTGTGCCAGTCTATTCTCTGCCCACCACACAGAAGCACAATGGTTGCCATCACAAAAGCAGGTAAAACCAACCCATTCACCTGGGAAACAGCAGCATGACAAGGAACAAGCAGAGATTGCTGTGCATATTTATGAGGACAAGCAAGTCCAGGTGTTATCAAGACGGTCTGAACACCCCCAGGTCACAGAGGAAGCACCAGTTTGGACTTTGAAGCTTGCTTACTCATAAGCAGGTAAATATAGGGTTTCCACCATTGTTTGAAATGAAAGAAGCTGGTCCAGGGAAGGAGAGCTTTTGCACTGCTGTTCCTGCATCGAAGTTTCCTGGAGATTTAAGGCCCTCAGCTGGTGAATCTTAGCACAGCACTACTGCAGGCATTGGCACAGCCACGTTCCCATCGGCAGGGCAGTTGTGTGCCCTCTCTCCTTGCTAAGCTGTCATCTCCTGTACCCAAATCCTCCCCTGAGCCAACTCCTCCCGCATTCCTGGCCTCCCACCAGCTCAGCCCTCGGCCGCTGCCCAGCCAAACGCGACATATTTAGCTCTGCTCATTTATTTCTTTTTTTAATCTGTTCCGTTATAAATGAACTTCTCCAGCCCCTGAATCATTCCCCGTGCTATTGCTTTTCCATTAGGCAACGCTCATTTGCCAAATGCCTTGCAGATTGTCCTCTGGCAGCCACCCTGGCTGGGGCTACACTGCCCGTGAGAAAGCTGACACTCTTGCTTCTCCTCTGAACACTACTGCTCATTTTCTTGTTCCTTTGACACTTGCATCACTTATCTTACAAAGATACCCAAAGAAAACCAACCTCCCATGAAGCTGCCAGGCTAAGCAGGGTTAGGAAACTTCTCCCAGTGCTTCACAAAGGATTTTTTTGCATTGGACAAAGTTAGCATTGCTGGGATCAGAGTCCTTTGCTTGGTCCAGTTTCATGCCTGTTGCTCGTCCCTTGTGGCCTGTCCCTCCAATGAGATGTCACCAGAACCTGCCCATGAGAACAGAGGTCTGCCTACATGGTCACCAGCCCATGACCACGTGTCACCAACTTTCCTTGTTGGCCAGCAAGGGACTATATTAGGGGAGGGTGGGAGGAGAGAGGGACATCCGAGAAGGGCCTGGAGCGTGTCCAGAGAAGGGCAGCGGGGCTGGGGCAGGGTCTGGAGCACAAGTGTGCTGGGGAGCGGCTGAGGGGGCTGGGGGGGTTTAGCCTGGAGCAGAGGGGGCTGAGGGGAGCCCTTCTCGCTCTCTGCAGCTGCCTGAGAGGGGCTGGAGTGAGGGGGGGGTCGGTCTCTGCTCCCAAGTCACCAGTGACAGGATGAGAGGGAACGGCCTCAGGCTGCGTCAGGGGAGGTTTAGGCTGGAGATGAGGGAAAATGCCTTCCCTGCCAGAGGGGTCAGGCCCTGGCACAGGCTGCCCAGAGACGGGGGGACACTGTCCCTGGAGGGGGGTTCAAACAATGTGTAGACACAGTGCCTGGGGACATGGTTTAGGAGGCCTGGGGGTGTTGGGTTGACAGTTGGACTTGCTGATCCTAGAGGTCTTTTCCAACCTTAATGCTTCTATGACTCTATGCTTCTATGTCCCTGCAGCTCATGGAGACCCTCCACATTCAGCACATCACTCATGCAGGATTAGACTCATCGAGCAGTTTGGGTCAAAAGGGACCTTTAAAGGCCAACCCCCTGCCATGAGCAAGGACATCACAACTAGATCGGGTTGCTCAGATTAATCACTGTTGTTTCTATAGGGAGATGCCCAAAGCCCCTGGGGAGGGTGGAGGCTTGTGTGCCACCATTGTGCCAGCTGCAGCAGTCACACAACAATGCTGAGCGTGAAGCTCATGTGGGCCAAGCAGATATGGAGCAGGTGGCCTGCCGTTGCCCAAGACACCACGTAATGGCACTAGGTCTCCCAGGCAGCGTGCAGCATGGCCAAAATCTCACACATATGGGCTCTGAGAGATGGGCGATCACCCACCTCCTTCCATCTACCTCCCACAGCTCCAACAGCCCTCCGGGGATGTCTCAGGCATCCCACGGCATCTCAGGTTATGGAGCTGTTCAACCCCATTGACTGGAAACCAAACTCACTGATAAGTGACCTGCTCCCGTGTCTGTGCCCACCGCTCGGGGCTCCCAGCTCTTCACTCACACGTGTGTGTCAGCATGCATGCGCTTCCTATAGCATGTCATTTTTAATATGTCTATACGTTTTATTGCCACAAGATGGCAGCATAAAATCACTTTTCCCAGGTTTGCGGTCCGTTTGCAGAAGGACCCCGTGGTCTCACCCCGTGGACGGCCACAGGAGGAGAAAATACCCAACCCCAAAAAGTGCAGAGGCTGGACCCACTTTTTTCATCGCTTAACCATCCGCAATGTCAGCATCCGCTCATTGCAAGCACTCCTGTTTTGCTGAGGTTGTCCCCCTTTCAGGCACTCACGTAATCACGCCACGGTGGCAGCTGGTCTGCTTCGGGCACCCAGAGCCTCTCTTCTTCACCCCGCAGCACTGAGGTGCTGGAGAAGCTGGTTTGATGGGCTCAGGGGTGTTGGTCACTGCAGATGAGGCAAACAAAGCCCCACGGGCATTAATGTGCTCAACTTCGGGCGAATTAGTCCTGAGGGCACCCAGCAGAAAGCTGCAACTCTTACCTTTTGGGGTTTGGGTTTTTTTCCCCCTTCTTTTTTCCAGCTTTGCATCCCCAGGCAGGAAAAAGCTGCTGGAAGAGGGGATGTATGGGCTGCGAAAGAGGAGGTGAAGGCTGCAGGGAGCCCTGAGCAGCAGGAAAAGCATAAGCCAAGGTAGTGTCACAGACACAGAGGTACATGTAACCCTACATCCCAAGCTGATGCCGTTCCTTCCCGACTCCTCCCCCAGTTCCTGTTACATCTCCTCACTATCTCGCCAGGGCTTACAGTGTCCTTTTCCACTTTGGTCTGTGTGTGCTTCTGCAAATAAAGCAGCACCAGGGAAATTTCCTGGGCACCAAACTCCATCATTTGCACTACTGTCTAATTAGCATCCCCTGGTACAGCCTGGCTTGTGCCGCTTGCAGAGTTTGGAGACCAGCATGGGTCTTGGATCATTCCCACAAGGCAAGAGGGAAAGGGGTAAAAATTGCAATCACAGCATCATAGAATAGTTTAGGTTGGAAAAGACTTTAAGATCATCCCTAAGCACCACATCTACATGTATTTTGAACCCCCCCCAGGGACGGTGACTCCCCCACCTCTCTGGGCAGCCTGTGCCAGGGCCTGACCCCTCTGGCAGGGAAGGCATTTTCCCTCATCTCCAACCTAAACCTCCCCTGACGCAGCCTGAGGCCGTTCCCTCTCGCCCTGTCACTGGTGACTTGGGAGCAGAGACCGACCCCCCCCTCACTCCAGCCCCTCTCAGGCAGCTGCAGAGAGCGAGAAGGGCTCCCCTCAGCCCCCTCTGCTCCAGGCTAAACCCCCCCAGCTCCCCCAGCCGCCCCCCAGCACACTTGTGCTCCAGACCCTGCCCCAGCCCCGCTGCCCTTCTCTGGACACGCTCCAGCCCCTCCAGGCCCTTCTTGTCCCGAGGGGCCCAAACCTGAGCCCAGCATTCGAGGTGGGGCCTCCCCAGGGCCGAGCACAGGGGCCCCATCCCTGCCTGGTCCCTGCTGGCCACCCCAGTGCTGACACAAGCCCGGGGGCTGGTGGCCTCCTTGGCCACCCGGGCACTGCTGGCTCATGCCCAGCCGGCTGTCAGCCAGCACCCCCAGGGCCTTCTCCGCCGGGCGCTTTCCAGCCCCTCTGCCCCAGGCCTGGGGCGCTGCCTGGGGTTGGGGTGACCCAAGGGCAGAACCCGGCACTGGGCCTTGTTAAACCTCACACAAGTGGCCTCGGCCCATCGATCCAGCCTGTCCAGGTCCCTCTGCAGAGCCTTCCTGCCCTCCAGCAGATCAATGCTCCTGCCCAACTTGGTGTCATCTGCAAACTTACTGAGGGCGCACTTGATCCCCTTGTACAGGTCACTGATAAAGATACGAAACAAGACCGGCCCCAACACTGAGCCCTGGGGAGCCCCGCTTGTGACCGGCCGCCAACTGGATTTAGCCCAGGTCACCACAGCAGTTTGGGACTGGCCACCCAGCCAGCTTTTTCCCAGCAAAGAGTGCACCCATCCAAGCCATGAGCAGGCGGTTTCTCCAGGAGGACGCTGTGGGTAACAATGTCAAAGGCTTTACTAAAGTCCAGGTAGACACCATCCACAGCCTTTCCCTCATCCACTCGGCGGGTCACCTTCTCATAGAAGGAGATCAGGTTAGTTAAGCAGGACCTGCCTTTCACAAACCCATGCTGGATGGGCCTGAGCAACTGGTTGTCATCCACAGCCCTGTGACAATCCCTGCTGGGAGCTTTGAACTTACTGGTGCAAATGTGGTCCGGGTGGTCCCCTGTTCGTGGCAGCATGGACAACTACACTGTCCACTTAGTGCCACCGATTTAGGCTTAACCACACGGAGATACCAAAGGGATCCTCTGCTCACCACAGATTGGTAAAGATTTGTGCGAGGAGGGATGTTAAACCAAAAGCCAGGACATGGCCCATAACACCACCACCCTCTTAGTGCAAGAGAAGCTTTGAGCACTCATTTCAGCTTTTCAAACCACCCCATTTTTTAAAGCATTTCTTGCTACCGAGTTCAAGGACCAGCCATGAAATGGGCAGCCAGGGACAGACGTGCACGTTCCCCTGTGGCACCGTCACCCATGGGGCTTCAGAGACTCACCTCTGCTGGCACCCTGCCTTTCCCACCTGCCGCCTTCCCCACCCAGCTGGCCAGGAGGAGCTCTCTCTCATTACTTTTGGGTAGTTAGGTGCCTCTTACCATCAGCACCCATGTCTGCTTTCTGCCAACCTTCATCCTACCAGCGAGTTCTTGGTGGGCACAGGTGGAGAAAGGATGCTGCAGGTTTTAGAGAAGGGACAGCGAGGTGGGGGGGTCACACAGAGACCCATGGTGATGCCACCTCTCCTCATCACATGCTCGGTGGCCTTCACTGCTAATTTTAAGTTCCTCTTAGTAAACAATTGCTAAATTTAGTGCCTCTGAGTGAAACATGAGCCTCCTTTTAAAGGTGAGATTGCTGATGATGGAGGCAGAGCAGCAAAGAGGCGAAGTGGGATCACCCTGCAAGGTTCTTCTGGTGGGGAAGGGGGACATTTATTTGATGCCCCCATATGAGAGGAGCATGAAAACCACCACCAGGCCATGAGGCGTGAAGATTCAGTCCAGCCTTCAGCACTGCTGCTCACCTCTCCTCCTTCACCGACCTGCCCACGCCCAGGTTTCCAGTTCTCATGCAGAGCAAAACCCCAAGAAAGAGGGGAAACTTGCCTCGACCTGCAGCAGGACCAGCCCTCCCACCCCTCGAGGGCTCCCGAACCTCTGCCTGCGCACCCCAGTTCATCAGGAGCTGTCTATTTGCACCTCTGGGTGCTTGCATCCAGCAGTTGTTGGCGCTGCAAGTTCTGCTGGGTTGCACAAGGGATAACAACGCCACAGCGTGTGGAGCTGGCAGAAGGAACATTTTGGGTTTTGCTGAGAAATGCTCAACCTCTCCAGGAAAAGTCTGGTCCGTGGAATCGGGCAATAAGAGCAGGATAGCACCCCTTGCTCGTGGGGTGTATGCCAGGACCCAAGGCTGAACGGGACACAGAGAAACAAGCTGTGGAGAGAAGACTTTATTAAAAGCCAGTGTCCTGGGACAATCAATTCTGAATGTGTCTTGAGATATATCAGTAGAGCAAGCACTGACTTGGACATCTATTTAGGAAAACCAGATGCCATCGTTATATTGTCTGCACAAAGCAGAAAAGGGAGCTTTGAAACCCGGATTACCAGCATAGCAGCTTGTCTTGGATATCCCATGATAAAGAAGCCATACGAGAAAACAACCCTTTGCCCTCTCTGGGGTCACAGCCTCATATGCCCGAAGGCTTTGGTTTTCTCCTCTGCTTCCACTTTGCAACAGATCTGGCTGCTGGGAAATCAACTCTGGTTCTTTTAAGTCAAGCTCTGGCAAAAGCTCTGGGCTCCTCAGCACGGGAAGGACACGGGGCTATTGGAGCGGGGCCAGAGGGGGCCCAGAAATGCTCCGAGGGCTGGAGCCCCTCTGCTGCGAGGCCGGGCTGGGAGAGTTGGGGTGGTTCAGCGTGGGGAAGGGAAGGCTGCGGGGAGACCTTATTGGGGCCTCCCAGTGCTTAAAGGGGGACTCTAGGAAGGCTGGGGGCGACCTCTTTAGCAAGGCCTGATGTGACAGGACAAGGGGTGATGGTTTGAAACTAAAGGAGGGCAGATTTAGACTGGATATGAGGAAGAAATGTTTTACAGAGAGGGTGGTGAAACCCTGGCCCAGGTTGCCCCGACAGGGGGTCGATGCCCCAGCCCTGGGAACACCCAAGGCCAGGCTGGACGGGGCTCTGAGCGACCTGGTCTGGTTGAAGATGTCCCTGCTCACGGCAGGGGGTTGGGCTGGATGGGCTCTAAAGGTCCCTCCCAACCCAAACCAGTCTATGATTCTATGAAAAGCTGAGTGATTGAAGCTGGATGGACTTTTTTATCTTTTGCTCTCTCCAACTCAAGCGCGCTGTGCTCTCTTCCTGCAGCACAACTCCCTTAACTCAGTTACATCACGAAAATGTGTTTGTTTCTGAGATAAAATTGGAGAAAAATGTCACAAAGTCAACATGCTGCAGTCCCTTCCAGGTTTCCAGCAGCCAGGAAGGCATCCCACCTCCACACAACAGCAAAGAATCAGCACAGCTGAGCTGAGGTTGGGGTCAGTCACAGATGGTGCCTCCTCTGCAGACAACTATCTTGGGATGCACTGACTCACCCTCTGGAGAGGTTTTTTCCCCCTCTCGCTGTCCCCTTCCCTCTCTCCGTTGTCTCTAGAAGGACCCTCTGTAACTCATTTATCAACTGGATATCCTACTTCTACGGAGCTGCAGCGAAGCAACGTGACGCCCACCCCAGGTGCTTCGCTGAGAAGCACGAAGAGAGTACGCACGCTTCACACCGGATAGCAGCAGCCCAGACAGACACATCCCTCACTCCTTCATGAACCCAGCAGCCAGCCACGTGGATTAACAAAATGCAGAGATAAGGCGACAGCTCAACACGCATCTTCTTCGTCCTGAAAACTTTTTTATCTGGGGGGAAAAGACTGATAAGACATTTTAAAACTATGCTGATTTTGTTCACTTGACTTTAAAAAAAGGACAGGATTTATTTCTCTAAGATAAATGTTTTTTTCTCATTCCAGAAGGTCAAGACAAAACCTCGCTAGCTATTAACATCTGTGACTCCTGACACACATCTGCACAGCTTAGGGGCTGCTCAGACTGAGGGAGGGTGCTCCTGTTAAGCTGGAGGACGTGGAATTAAAGCATAAGCCAACAAATGGTCTCATTACAAGATGGCACATTGTACACGAGTTCTGACGGAAGCTGTGAACCCAGGGGGAAAGCGGAGACAAACGCTACTCGGGTTAAACGCCTACCCCTGCTGTGAGGGGCTCCAAAAGCAGAAAGCTGAGCTTCAAACCCTCCCTGCAAGAAAGCGTCCCCTGAGGATTCAAGCGTGAGCCCCGGTGACACCAAAGCACGAAGCGCTGCTCTCGGACGCGAGCTGCTGGCCTCGATGCGCCAACGTCCCTGCGCGACGGAGCAGAAGGCACGCGTACATGCACGTGCCGCGTTTGCTGTAGCAGCACCAAGCGCTGCTAAGCTGGGTTAAGGCTCAAAGCCAGAATGAGTTACCCAAGCCCTTCTCTCTAAACCCACACGCTTCAGGGGACTCCAAACCCTGATGATCTGTGAAGCCTGCACAGTTCCTGACTCCGCGCCCAACTCCTCTTCAGGACATACTGGAAGTTGGCGTGGCTGCCGTCGGGCTTACGGCTTATCGAAGAAACATATGTCCTAGCAAATATTTGCCTACACAATCAGAGAACTCTTTGAGGCAAACAAACCATGCACACCAACACACACACATATGCTCTAGTGATAAAACTAGAATCCATTATAAAAATCAACAAGTTTCTTTTCAGGAAGCCTACTTGGGCCAACGGAGAATTCTCTCACTCAGCTGAGGGGCCGCTCCAATACCGCGCTCATGGTTTCTCACCGCAGGCCTCTTAGCTTCGCACTAACCAGACCTCCTTGGTCCAGATTACATTGCTGGAACAGGAAAACCCCAGTTCTGAGAGATCCTTCCGTACAAAGCACCATTTACGTGGCGTATTTCTGACACTGTGCAATTGTTCATTCCCGTACAGACCCCTATAGGCGATTACCCTGAGGCTCCACTGAGATCCAGTTTGCCTTTCCACCCAGAAGGATAATTTTATCCTGGGTGCCTTCCCAAAGATTTAAGTGGTGCTCATTAGGACAGGTTTGTTGCATTATCCTTATTCATTCACCCCAAGTTAACTTGCAAAGCTTTTTCTTGTTAAATCCCTTTTCATCATTTTTATTTGTAGCCATGTTTTCAAGCACATTTGAATGAATTTTCAAGCAGTTCTACTTGGTCAGTGCAAGACGTGTCACTGCCAGAGATGCTCTCCAGATGAAGATGTGCTCTCCAGATCAAGGAGCTGGCAAGCTCATGAGCAAGCCCTGCCAGGCATTCCTTACCCCTGGCACTGGTGTTTAGTCTTCCCGTGGCTCAGCAGCACCGGCCTTTCTGCCCGAAACATGGAGGAGAAACTGCTTCCGCTCAGGCAAAGGAAGGAAGGACATCTATTCAATCAGCCTTCAAACCCTGGCTGGTCTGGCAGTCCCCTAAAACAGTGACTCCCAGCCTTTTCCTTTACTGCAGAAGTAGTTTCACGTAAGAATGAATCTTGGTGATAACCCAAGCACGTTTATACACAACAGGGCCCAATCTGAACATAAAGGAAGGGACATGGGGACACTCACTGTGTACCAGAGGTTCTGGGTGCCACCTCCTCTCAGGCAAAGTAAAAAGCATTTTAGTGTGAGGTGCCACATCCCCACAGGGAAAATTAAGCTTCCCAAGCTGTACCCTAAGGTCTTAACTGATCGGAGATAACCCAGGGCTGCCCAGCTCGTATTTGGACTAAGCATAAAACTGGGATAATTGCATTTAGCATCACAGAATGTCCTGAGTTGGAAGGGACCCACAAGGATCATCAAGTCCAGCTCCTGGATTTAATAAGTTTTAATGGATTTAAGAAGTTTTTAATGGATTTAAGAAGTTTTAATTGAAACCCATGTCCACCACTGCATGTAGGCTCCACAGAAAACATATTTTCAATTGGATGCAACATGACTGAGCCAAGCTTTTACACTCCTTCAAAAGTCCTTACTGGTGGGAATGGCCTCCACCTCCCTGAGAAAACTCTTTAATGTCAATGTTGTCATTCAGACTTTTGCACCTCCTTTTCTGGGGGTGGAGGGTGAAAACCTCATCTGCTTGGGGTATTGCTGTCCAACAAAAGATGGATTTTCATCACAGAGGGAGTCCAAGAACGCTACTTCTCACCATTCTCCTCCTTGCCCATACTCCCACGTAAGTCTGCGTGGCATTTTCCACTTGGATTATTGTCCCCTTACAGGCCTACGCTACACTCCAGCTGTATCTGCATTACCAAGGTTTTCTGAGGGGTCTTACTTTGCACTTCAGTCTGGTGCACAGGTATGAATGCTCCTTCCACAACGCGGTCCAAGAATTTTTGATGGACAAGTGGTAGGTTAGACTTTGATGTTTTCTTTAGAGGCTGCACCTTACCTGGGGAGTTCCTGGAGAAATGCTTCTGGTTGAGTTTCCTTAGAGAGAAGCCTGACTTGTACACCTCAAAACCATTTTGTGAACCAAATCAATTTTGGGGAAGTGGGAATCACTGGGGCACTCCCTTCAAAACCAAGATACTGTTGCAGACCAAACATGGACACAGTCTCCAACACTGCTTTCGTCAAGGCTGTTAGTCTCTCTGCTGTGCAGAGCTGCAATCCCTTCAATAACTTGCCACAGACTGGCTGAGTGAACCCTGAAGGAAGACAAATTCCCCCACGAAATCACGTGCAGGTTTCCTGAAGCACAAAGGCCCACACGAGCTGACAGACAGGTGACACACAGAGTTGAATACGTAGTGATACTGAGTGATTTCTGTGCTGACTGCGTCTTTAAGGCACAATTCTTTGAACAAATAATAAGACCAACTGGTGCACTGAGTATCCAGATCTATCTCAAGATCCTCCTACCCCAAATTTTGTAGGAAGGGAGAAAAACCCTGTTTTTATAATGTTGAAATAAAGAGTTTTGAGTTACTGAGTGAAGTGTCCAGGAAGTATCAACACACCCAGTCTTTTTATCACATTTATTTCAGTATAGAAGGCACTTACAATACAGAAAGAAAAACAAAAAATATGATAGGCACCAAAAGTGAAGTTAGAATTAAAATGACAAAGAAACAGTTTACCAGACAAAAGGAGCACCCTTCCCTGTTAACAATACGGCACGCAGAAATGAAGCTACTGGTGACTAACTTTTTGAACAGTTAGGGCTTTTTTTTTTTAATGGAAAAATATAAAGGCCGTTCTACGGTGAACCTAAATTTAAAAAGACCCCCTCCACACACTTGTACAAGGATTTGGGAGTTGGTGGTGTTGACAAACACGGGGCCTTTCAGCTCCGGCACTGCAGGAGGTCCTGGTACATCTCAATGAGGCGAGCGGCCTCTCTCTGCCCAGACAGCACAGCACCGTGGGTAGTGGAATAATACTTCCTGTGAGTGGCCTCCCCCGAAAACATCACCTGCATTGGCTGGAGAGGATAAGAGAAGCAGAAAAGCTCAGCAGCACTGATTGAAAAGCAGACGCAAGGCTAGAAGGAGACAAAACTTTGTGTGCCCTCCCAGAGCCCCGTGAGCTGACGCACTGGTGTAGAGTGCGGTGCACCGCGGGGACAGGCACAGCACACATCTGCCAGCGTCAAGCTCGTCCTCGTTGCTATGCCTGCGTGGAGCCGCTTGCAGGGCTGAGGCACCATCACAGAGCCAGCTACTGGCTCCAATAACCCCAAACAAACCTGCACGAGTCATCGAGCACCTTACTGCTCTACCGACTCCTCCCTTTGCTCCCCTAAATTATACCTGAGCCTTTTCGGCATTAAGGATTCTTTTCTGGACAGCAATTTCAGAAGGAAAAACAGTCGAGTCTCAAACCCCACAGGGTCTTCTCTGTTACATCAATAGTTAGGTGCTTGCTAAAACTGCTGCCAGTTCCATTCCGAGGCAGGAATTTCAGGTACCTCTCTTCCCCGGAAACTACAGAGGAATATTCCTAAAGCTCCTGCTGTCTTTTTTAATAGATTTCTGTGCTGAATAAAATCACATGGTGGGGTCAGGCTCTGGATGGAGGAGATGGACTGGGCAGATGGTGCATATTCACCAACCATTGGTTTTGGAGTTGGACACATAACCCTGAAAGTCAGGGTGAGTTTGGCTGCCCATGTTACTGCTCATCAGCTGAGCCATGGTAACTGTCCCCATGTGTGCTCTTGTTCTCTGTGCTGTACTCAGAAAGCAAAGGCAGCGTCTGAGGAGCAAAACCATTGTCCCCTGTCAATGCAGGAGTCCCCCAGCCAAGGACTGGGCCTCCCTCACCCTCTGCTGCCAACATGGAAACATTTCCCAACATGCGCCTCCGACACGCTCAGACCTAGCCATTAGCAGGGGTCGGGCATTTAATGCCCCATATTCAGGCTATGCTTTAAAAGAGAATAACGTGCTTTCTGAGGGATATTTTGAACTGGCCAATAAGGCTAATGGTCTCTAAATGCAGAGATCAGAATTCTAAAAGCCACTCAGATGTCCAGCTCTTGATAATTTCAGCGAGATGTGGGAATCCCTGAGATGTTTGGATTCCAAACATTAGAGGCAAAATCCTACACAAATTATTTTTCCAGAGGGGTATGTATAAAAAATATGGAAAACACACTGCTGGAAGCCCTGTCTCTTTCAACCTCCCCCCAGAAAACCCACAGCCCAGTGTCAAGTTAGTCTTCTTGCCACCAAACTGATCCGGGCCATACTTACAGCAGTTTTGGAGCTTTCAGCATAAGGCAATGGTTTAGCGAGTTTCTCTACATCAGCCCCACTAGACCCAACTTGGGTGTAAGAGTAGGATCCACGGAAGTTGGGATTGCTGCCCCAGGAGGACCGCAGGATCCGGCGAGGTTTCGGAATGTTTGGATTCCCTGGGTGGAAAGCAGAAGACAAAAAGTGAGACCATCTGAGAGGCCACATAGAAACTCTTTTATATTACTGAGTTGTAAGTATCTATATGACAGAAAGAGCATCCCTTTTAATCATAGCATGGTTTGGGTTGGAAGGGACCTTAAGGATCATCTAGTCCAACCCCCCTGCCCTGGGCAGAGACATCTTCTGCTAGATCAGGTTGCTCAAAGCCCCGTCCAGCCTGGCCTTGAACACTTCCAGGGATGGGGCACCCACAGCTTCTCTGGGCAACCTGTTCCAGTGCCTCACCGCCCTCAGAGTGAAAAATTTCTTCCTTATATCCAGTCTAAATCTATTCTCTTTCAGTTTAAAGCCATCACCCCTTGTCCTATCGCTACATCCCTGGTTAAAATTCCCTCTCCAGCTTTCTTATAGGCCCCTTCAGGTACTGGAAGGCTGCTAGAAGGTCTCCCTGGAGCCTTCTCTTCTCCAGGCTGAACAATTAATCTCAGCTGCAGTCTTCCATTTTGGGAAAGATCATTAAAATGCTTATGTTCCTAAGAGACTGAGAAGCTTCAGGGAACTCTGGACACAGTTTGTTTGAAATACAGAGCATTTCCTGGTCTCATTTGCCATGGTGATCAAGCATTTGATTCATTTCACCCAGGTATTTCACTGGGTGGCCAGTATAAATTGGATGTTTAGGTAGTCTCATGAGAGAGGTGTGCCTCCGAAGAGGAACAGAAATAAGGAAGTTAGAAGGCAAATCCTCATTATGCAGAGGCATAGAAAAACCTGTCAGAAAGTTTTCAAAACCTGTATTACTCGCTCCAACTGCTACTCAGTCACTTCCCATAATTAACCTAAATTCCAACAGATCCATTTTATGGGACACACATGGTATGGAAAGAAGGCTCTTGAGGCTGGAAGTAGGATTGCTCGATTGTTGTAGGGTTTCTAAGGCTAAGAGGATGTAGGACCTAGAGGTGAGGGCACCTGAGTGAACCAATGATAGGGCTGTCATCAGGCACTGTCCCATAGGATCATAGAATGGTTTGGGTTGGAAGGGACCTTTCAAGGCCATCCAGTCCAACCTCCCTGCAGTGAGCAGGGACATCTTCAACCAGATCAGGTTGCTCAGAGCCCTGTCCAGCCTGACCCTGAATGTTTCTAGGGATGGGAAAATCCCAAAGATTGGGATTGGGATGCAGGACTGTAGCCAAGGCAGCCCACCAGCTGATGGCACAAGAGCCTCAGGTAGAACTGAAATAGGGAGGAGATCCTCTTGCTGGGCTGGTTTGAGACCATCTCGGTGACATTGACCAAGTTTTTGCTGACCTCCTGTGATCATGTTCAGCTTGGCAGGAGAGGGGCGGGGAGACAGGACATGGAGAATTGCAATGATGATAAATTCTCTCTGCAGGATGGCTGAGATGCACCCTTGACGCCTCCCTCGAGGCCACCTCACATATCCAGGCAAGCTTCAGCTACTGGAGTCTGGGAGATTGTCAGCACAAGAAGCAAGAGTAATTGAGACATGTTTGCATCTTGCACAGTTCCTGTGCCTGCTTCAGACCCTGACTCTGTAACGCTCCAGCACGCTTAGCCTGCTGTGAGGACTATCCAAATTCCCCCACCTTCTTCATCACAGCCTAGAGAGAGAGAGACATCCAACTGTAAAGACTAGCTAGGCACTACATAATTCCAGTAAACAATTATTTAGTCGTGCCTTCAATTCTTCAAAATCAGGAGCAGGTCACTTCCGTGGTTCAGCTACCGCTTTTAGGAGTATCGTGTGTCAACCAGAACGATGAAATACAAGGCTTGCCAGAGTACACTGTGAACACTTTCTAACCACTACCCCCCAGATCAAAATATGGCACAGACTAGCAAATAAATACACCCTACAAACAAAATACATCCTACAACTGAATGTTGTTTCAGGAGTAACAACTTAGCATAACAAAGCCTCTAAAACATGCTCCTCTAAGAATTTCAAAGCAGGAATGCCTGGGATGGAAGTGAAAAGCCCAAGGGAGTCTGAGAACAGGGAACTCTCAGATGCATCAAGGAAATAAGTTATCAGGTTTTATTTTTAAAGGTTGTGAGAAAGCCCAGGAGAACACACTGTGAAAGCTGTTAGATGACACAACACCAACCAGGGCCAAAGCAGTCATCCATCACATTGCATTACACAGAAACAATCACACAATGTATTTTCAAATAAAAGGAGTCTCTGCAGTGGGCTGGTGGAGCCTCTTCTGCAGCTGGTGCATGTTCTCATGCTCCACTGTCAAGGTGCCCAGACATTCAATACAAGAGTCAACAATAAGATATTCATAAAAAGATGATTAACATTAGGAATGCACAGTGTTACAAGCAACGAGATGAGGGCTTGTCGGCCTGCAGATAAGGCCACAGATCTGCTAAAAGACTGAAATTTGTTAACAAAAGAGTTTGTGGAGTCATCAGCCCTATCAGCAATTGTATAAACCCAGCAATATTTAGTAGAGCAATCGTTCAGACTGGTAAAAGCAACAGCTTTGTTCCTCTCCAGCGTTTCCCATGGACGACCTTGTAACAAGCAGGTGAACAGCAGCCTTCCCACGGGGGAAATTGTTCTTCACGTAGCAACTTCATTACAAGGGAAACTGCAGCACAGCAACATGAAGCATGGGGCCTCGGGCAGATGGCAGGGCTCACGCAGAAATGCCTGTGCCAGCTGCCAGCATGGAGCAGAGCTAAGGAGCCTGGCTACATTCAATCACAGCTATACGCCTCCCAGAACTGAAGCCAGCCTCCTCCCCTAGCACCACGCTGTGTGGGGCAGATGTACCAGCTCTCACGAGCTCCTTTAAGGGTCCTCAACACATCAGACCGTACAAGCATGATGCAAGTGTCCAATGTGCAACTATCGCTGTGCCCCTGCGCTTCTGCGTGCATGCCCTTTTGTACGTGAGGAGCTGTTTCTAAGAGAAAAATCAGGAGACCTTCATTTCTGCCGCACATGGAGAGGAGGAGCTTGGTTGATGTTCAGACGGGAACACGTAACACGAGCTCTGACCCTGAACTGTTGTTTGCAAGACAGAAACTATGAAGGCTGGTAGGGCCACGCTCGTTCAAGGAACATATTTAATTGGACTTTCTCAGTCTACTCTTAAATAGATGGATAAACATGTGCCTTTGCCTCCAGATAAAAGTAACAAATAAACTCCTAAGTTTCCACTGTCCAGAGAGAGATAAAATGGCTAAAAAAGGACTTCAGCCTTCACTAAAATAGGAAGGCACGTATCGTCATGCCAAATTCCCACTTGTGAAGCCATGGAAGATAATTCCACATGCCCCAAACAATCCCCTCTTTATTCAGTTACTAGGTGTGGCTATATAGATTTATTGGTTATGGGGCTTATTATGAGACACAGGATTATCATCAAACGAACTCACAGATCTAAATTAAGACACCCATATTTATTTGCCCTCCTGAGAGCAGGGTATCTAAGATGCCATCAAGGCCAGCAGAGATCTGAGGTGCTACCTGGACATTAGTGCCTACAGCCACCAGAGAGGCATTAGGGTATCCCAGGCACCCACAGGGGCTGGCAGATAGGACACAGAACCTAAAAGAGATCTGTTACCCCTAGAGAAATAGCTGGAGGACAGGGAGAACACCTCAGGTCATCTCCAGCCACAGCTCCACAAGTCCCTGAGTCCTTCAGAAGGGAGCAGGCCTGCAATTAGTGCCTTCTGGCTTCTAACGCTCGGAGCTTAGCCTACAAAGAAACCAGAGCAAGACTTCTAATTGTTTGAAGGCATCCCATTTAATCAGATTTAGAGGACACTGCTTTTCAGCCATCCAGCTGTGAAACGCAGTAATTGTCAATGGTTCTTAGGTTAGAACAATCCTCAGGGCTTTTCACAGCAAAGCCAGATAATCCTCAACACCAACCTGCATGTGAAATCTAAGGTCAAGGAAGCAGATCATCTCCTCTCAGAGAGAAAGTCACAGTGTGAAATAACACCAAGTCTAAAAGAGTGGGTTTAACATAGGACTGGTCTATCACCCTCTGAAGCCAATGCAAAGGCAACAGACTGGGAAAACACAGCTGAAGATAGGAACCCACGTGGCTAATGCAGTGATTCTGTAACAGAAGAGTAAGAAATAAGAACATGGGGAATTTTATACCCAGAACATGAAAGCTATAAAAGGCAAAGCAAACATTAAAAGGCTTATACTACCTACTTTCAGTATTGAATATAAGGCTCTCTGTCTACTCAGTAGAGAAAAGCTCCTTGAGAAGATGTCACAGAGCACCAAGTGAGGTGTGGAATATCTGAACGACCTTAAGGAGGAGTCTTTCTTTCCACTGAGCTTCAGATCCTAGGAAGACTAGTTTCCCAGCTCAGTTACATGAAGGTGATTGGTGGGAAACGCTTGGAAAGCTGGGCTTGGAGGTACTAATTGGACCAGAGGGGACCAGTCATTTTCAGGAATGCCTACAGTTAGATCACAGACAGAAGGCTGCGTTGTATCCCCCCAACTCCCACTCTTGCACTCCCAATGAAACAGATGAGTGAAGAACATGGTAGGTGCGTGGAGAGCTGCGCACACTCCTGTTACCTCAGCGTGTCTGGCACCTGGTCCAGATTAGCCCTCGGACAGTGCTTCTTACGTGAAGCTGCTAGGGAAAATGGGAGCAAGGATAACAGGATAAACACAGCTAACGTAGCAAGGCCATCCTGGAAAATTTGTGAAAATGTTTTCTACAAACTAATGAGGTTTTTGAGCAGAAAGTGGAAGAGGTCATGTTGTGTAATGGGTACTACAAGGACAGGTTTTCTTGTCACAGTTTCGAGCAGCTGAGAGGTGACCTCTCAGCTTATGCACCAAATGTTCATTGCAGGGCAAGGCCTTGGTAAATTCAGTCTGAAATTCTCCAGGGTTAGATAACCCAGGATTAGGAGAAGGCTGAGATAGAGCCCGCACTGCTGAAGAGTCTGATGGACAGTGACCAGGTGCAGTATCAGCTGGAACAGCAACTGCAGCACATGCTGATGACCCAGTGCCAACACATTTCCTTCCTGGGAGGAGGAGAGAAACATTCAACGCATGCAAACAATAACAACAGCGAAGGAGCCCAAGAAGGAAGAGGGAGGGTATAATCTCATCTGTCAAACTAAGGAAGACCCGAAAAGCCAAATTCCTGCTGATGAATCGAGGTGTTTTAGAAAAAAGGAGATCCTAAGCAAGAAGAGCTGCAACAAACAAGGTTGTTTATATGCTCTGGGAGATGTCAGTACTGGAACAACTTGGCCTTAAAGAGAAGAGCCTTCTGCTACGCCTGCACGGAGCAGCAGCTGGCCTGCTGAGGTCAGGAGGAAAGAAGGCATGTGTGTCCTGACATTGCAACATAACGTAGGGATACCCAACACCACTGACAACAAACAGCTCAGCAGGCAGAAGCTGCCCGGAGCCCAGCATTCACTGATTCATCCTACTTCTCTGCGGAAGCCAGTTATGCAGGTAGCCCTCAGCTTCCAGGACCCTTTCTCTACATCTCCATGGCAAATGGTCTGTAAGCACAGGGGAAAGCTACACTTGCAAAGGCAAATGTCTTCAGTTAATCGGAGGTCCACGGACAAGAGGTAAGGCTGGGAACCCGCTGGGTGTTGAGATTTGGCTAACATGAGCTAGCAGGCAGATATAAATAGCTTAATCACAGGACCCATCTCTAGAATAGCATAAAATACATCTAATCTTGGAGGACACTGCTCTTATAATGACGTATAATTATTTATAAATCCAAAATCCTTATTTCAAGACTGCCAATAAGTCAATTGCTATTTCTTTCAGCGTTGCTACCTTACACTTGAACTTACACAGTGCCTCCCATCAGAGAATCTCAAATAGCTCCATAGGCACAAAAAGCCCTTTCCTTGGGAAGGAGTGCAAGCTCTCGGGAACTGACTGCAGACAAACTAAGGCCCAGCTTGTTCAAATATTACTACTTTTAGTGATTTCATCTTGGATTTTCTCAGCATAATTCATGTAAGATCTGTCTTGCTCCAGTTGCTGCCTTTAAGGTGATGTTTGCTCAGTACACGTGAAACCTGTCCAGGAAGGTTTAGGTGAACCACCCAGAAATGGAAACTCTCAACATCAATGGATACTCGGAAATTTAGGCCAATGAGATTTTCACATAGGCTCACGTTGAATGGAAGTCAGGGATGTGATTCAACCACCACATCTCGGCTGATCTGAACAGGTTCAACTCCACCAGCTCTGAGAGAACTGCTTTCCACAGCCGAGATCAGTCCTCAGGAGCCCCGCGTCTGACAGTCCCAGCTGCTAAAGAGTTATTTGTGATTAAATAAAGCAGAGGATGTGGAATCCTCAAGCACTTCTACCCAGCACTTCCTGAGCTGGTTATCAGCCCCTCTATAAATAGCTTTCAGGCACACCCAAGCAGGCGGTGTGCTGGAAGCCCACACGCAGCCCGTTCAAAGGGACATAAAATGTCAAAGAAATAAAAATTATTTTACTGCATTTCCTTCCTAGCAGTTACTCAACAGCCCAGCCCCACTCTCACCTCTCTTCTCCACTCACCAAAGGAACCAGAGCATAGCTGACCTGTAAATTTACGTAGCATTTCGGTGCAGGTTTCTGCCACAGTTTCATCATCACACTTCTCCATAATCAAAGCCTCTTCTCCGCAGATCCAGCCGCTCAGGACATGGCCGTACCTCTCTGGTGGGTAGAGTACGTCAAAGCTGCAGATCTTCTTGTACCACAGCTCCTCGGGATAGGTCAAGCTCTCACTCTCTGCCTCGTCTTCCCAGACAAATTGGATGCTGTTGCATTCAGAGCTCCAGAAAGGCTCTTCGAACTCCAGGAAAATCTTGTCAGTTGTATTGATTCCTAGTTTCTCAATGGCCATCACCTTCTCCTCGGGCAAGCGGGGATGAAACAGGCTCTCGTGGCGTTTCTTCAAAACTCCCAGGGACACAGTCACAATGACATGGTCAGCTGGGATGAACTCACAGTCCTCGCACTCTATGAAGACATCGGAGCCCTTGTCCTCCTCGGGGAGGTCACTGTTGTGGTCAGCCACCCTCTCGATCTCCTTGCTGACCGACTGGTTCCAGTGGATGCACTTGACTGGCTTGCGGAGCTGAATGACGGACTCAGGAATGGAGCGGGCCAAAATCTCCACAATTTTAATGAAACCGCAAGGAATGATGTGATGAGCCCCAGGGATTTCGGTCCATTCCCCAAATTCACTGAGCGAGACTTCATCCATGCTGTGAGAGCTGCTCTCACAACTCTCTACCTAAGGAAAAGCAACACAAAAGCGACATTGCCACAGAGCAACTCATTTTGCTACAGTATAACATTGCAAAGGCACAGAGGAGCTGCACAAGCTGGGAGTCTTGAGTCCCACTCTTAAACCACATTAGTTTTGGTAGTAAAGTGTTTGGCCATAGGATCTGACAAAATCAATCCTTAGCCTTCCTTCCAACGCAGCAAATGACTTTGTCATGGTAACAAGCTGCACCAGCTTTGGTTGCATCGGCCAAGGTTGCATCAGCCAGAGTTCAGAGATGATGTCTTTGCTTCTGCATGATTCTGGGTTACAGCTCTGACTGTTTCCTATCATTTAAAACCCACTTCACTGGCCAGGGACTGGCTGCTTGGCGTTCCTACAACAAGAAGCTGGAGCTCTGTTAATCAGATGCTCTTTCCAATGTTAATAAATGCTCCCATGAGGAGCCATGAAAAACTTTTGGCAGCTATTTCTGCTGTCTGCAGCTTTCAACGTGCTGTCAAACAGTCAGCAAGCTAACAATCTGCCGGAGGTGAGAGGACCCAACACAGAAGGAATTGAAGGAGACGGAAAAGGGATATGCCAAGATGTAAGACACTTGTGTTTGATT
Organism: Phalacrocorax carbo; assembly: GCF_963921805.1. Lineage (NCBI taxonomy): Eukaryota > Metazoa > Chordata > Aves > Suliformes > Phalacrocoracidae > Phalacrocorax > Phalacrocorax carbo. The sequence goes on along the minus strand of NC_087516.1, from coordinate 3,743,991 downwards.
CACTTGATGTGATTATCAGAGCTTTAGATACGGGACCTGTTGGTTAATGTTTGCAGGAGCATTAGGCATAGCCATAGCTTCCAGCAATCCCTGGAACAAAGGCAGGATGTTTGGCCTGTCTTGTGATAAGTTTCTAATGATAATACTGATGCATGGGACATAGTGATCTTAAAGTCTTCAAATCACTGGAGTCACAATGATTTGCACACTGTAATTCTTTAAGCATTTTAGGCAAAGGGAACATTACAATTCCAAGCCTCATCCTTTGGCCAATTTTCCAGGCCTTTCCGCACTAATGACCACGTTTGGAAGCCCGGCAAGCCCAGACCCTCTCCCTGTAGAGCACCCTGGTGCAGGGCAGGAATCTCTGGGATAAGATGACATGCAAACAAGTCAAAGTTGTACCAAGTAGTTCACAGGTCGCTCCTGTGACTGTACTGACAAACAGGTGGTTGCCCCTTCCTCGTCATTGCCCAATGACTCCAGCAAAGACAAAGCAGGCCCAACTGCTGGGCCAGGTTGCCAGCAGCCAGGTCTTGAAGAAGACCTATCCTCTGAGTCTGCGGTGGTTCCACCCCATCTGATGCAAGCTGAGCGAGCACTCTCCAACGCCCAGCCAGGGTCAGTTCTGCTCCTGGATCATGCAACAGGCCACTCATCCCGTCTGGATTCTCCAACAGGGCACTCCATGTTAGGACAATAACAAACAGTGACGGCTATTTGATTCTTTCAACCACAAAGGAAAAATGCCAGGGAGCAAAACAGGTAACTACCAAGACTATACTTTGCCTGTGACACCAGTTAATCCCCACTCTCTCAGCAACCACCCCGATCTGATAGTCTTAAGGATCAGAAGCTTTGTTTTTCTCAGGTATTTACACATGAGAAGGGATTTGCAAGACTTGCCGAAAAGTCTCTGGCTGTGGCAACCCATAGCAACCACAGAAGAAACCACCAGGAAAACCAGAGCTATATCAAATGACTAATACTGTCTGCATGGGTGATGTTACATGGATAACACAATAAATAACTGGTCTTTACGTGGCAGCTGTGGAGACGCCCTGTGATACAACCTTTTGGGTTAGGACAGTGAGATATGAGAACGGCGCTCAAGAGGCCTGGGTTCCAACCTCAGCTATATCACAGATTTCCGGTGAGACTCTTTAGGTCTTTATTTCTCTTTGTTTCAGCTTCCCACCTGTAAACAGTGAATACCATACTCTTACCCACAACACAGAGTGCTGCTTGCTTCCAGTGCCTCATTTCATAAGCCTTTAAGCCATTATAATTGAAATAGGAATGACTGTTACACTTTACTTGTGGAGTGCTTGATGCAGCATTAAGTCCTCATCCCACAGAGATCTCATTTAGGCCGAGGCATCAAGGAGATAAAAAGAACTAGGGAAGCCGTGAGGAAAGATGATTAGGACATGGGTTTATACAATCTATCTTTGATTTTATTGCTTTTACCTTCAAAATGCTTTCCAGGGATTTCTTCAGCAAATTATTGGTATCAAAGTTACACTTCTCTGGTCTCTGAGATGTGGACAGGGGCAGAAGGGGGTAAAAGACACTCAGGTAGGACCACAGGGTCCCAGGTATAAGGCACAAGACAAGACATAACTAAAAGAAGCGGACAATAGAGTAGCCTCAGGTGGTACGAAAATGTTGAATTACACCAGAAAATTTAACAGGGCCTAGGGAATCCCCTTCTGATTAGAAAGGTGGAAGTTTAAGATAAGGAGTGAGGGAAAAAAAAAACCAAAGTAAAGGCATTATTTCTTGCAGCCCACTGTCCTCGGATACGCCTCACAAGGAAAAGTTGTCAACAGGAACACAAACTGCCCCAGCTGCCAGAGACCACAGAAAGCAATTCCCCAGTGATGTGCAAGGCTTAGCCAGGTCTCTGAGGGTCAAGATTTGTCTGCTGTTAGTCAAAACAAAAAGCCAATGACGTGCACACACACCTTAAGGTACTGCTGGATCATGGCTAGTTTCAGCCTCTTGACGGCCTCTGTGTCATCCGGATCGGCCTTGACACGTTTGCGCACTACGTCCCGTGTAAAGACGCCCACACTATTCTGGCTCTCAGCATTGACTGGTTTACCTCGTTGGAAGAACTCCTGAGTCAGGTTATAGACCTGCGAGAGGTAAGACAGAAAGATAGACAATGTGATTCACAGCAGAATCCAAGCCCCAAGTAGGATGCTGTTTCCTCCATTCAAACAAAACCAGCACGTTCAGATCACGTTCTCTTGCCAACGTGAGCAATCAGCTCTGGCAGTTTGTTGTGCGCTTTGCTCCGATGCCACGCCAAGTTGCACCCACAGCTACGCTGGTTACAAGGCAGGAAGCAACACTCCCCTCCAGGCAAAGATAACCAACTTTACTCACCTGCAACAGTCTAGTTACTATTAAGACATTAAGTTACTATTAACTTACAATTAAGTTATTTTTTTAATTCAAGTATGTCCGTTCTGTCGCCTGCAGAAGACCAAGTGAGACAGTCCTGCCATTTTCAGTACCTGAAGCCTGTTGTTCAACCAGTTGTTTAGATCTTGCAGCTGGATCAGTAAGCCAGGCGAGCACACACTGCAGAGCACCTCTACAGAGCAGGCTTAGGTTTGCTCAGTGTAACTTCTGGCTCTGCTGAGCAGTGTCACAGCCTGACTAAGCTCCAGCCTCCACCCAAAGTCTGCTGGGGGTGAACTCAGGCAGCAGGACCCACGTGCTTCCTCTCATCTGACAATAAAGCACCAGCTCTTCTCCCACTTTGGTGTCTCAGGTGCAATCCCAGATGCAGACTCTGTATCTAAAGCCTTTCTCAGATTGCAGGGCTCAGATCTTTGACTGCTCTAACCTGGAACCAGCCCCTCTACCCTCTCTGTTATTCTGATTATTTAGCAATAACACCCAGGAGTCCACCAGGGTGGAGGAATTCAGTTTCATATTTATTTTATTGTTATCCCCTGAAAAATAGGAAGCTATCAACGCAGGCTTAGCAAAGGAATTTTGTGTGCACACACATTTGACTCGTTGAGCACAAGAGAGGTACAGATCCATGGAAAACAATGACATCCCTAGTAGCCCCCCACCAGGAGCCAGCCTGAGGAGGACCACAGGTAAAATCCCCTTCTAACAAATCATTCTTCTTTGACGAAGATCTTCCTGACATTTTTTTTTAACCCCAGTTTTCCACTGTAGAAGTAAGAAAACAACCATCTACCTCAGCCATCTACTTGTGGCTGTCTGGAATAATCAGTACTTCTGTCTGTAGGATTGCCAGAAGAGCCTGCTGTTGAATCATGGCCCCTTATTTCCATGGACAAACTCCCAGGAATCTTTTAAAACAGGAAAGCTTTTAAAAGATGCCCCCCCAGAAGTGCAACTCATCCCATTAACAACTTGTTTGTCCAGAATGAGTCACCTTCTCATTTATATCACGCCACAGAAGTACACAGTACGCTTACAAGTAGGGAGGCAAGATCCCTGCTTGGCGAGTTTCTCCTGTCAAAGATGGCTTGACTCCAATTTATGATCCTTTTTTGGAGCCAGATTATTCAGACATACCGAGGAGTTCAACTCAAAAGTAAATGCCTGGTAGGAAGAAGGCACAACAGTGGCAGCCTCTCCTTCAAAGGCTCCTACAGCTTCTCATTCTCTGCTGACATGGCTAATTCATCGTGTTTTAGTTTCTTCCCACCTTGATGCTCCCCAGAAGGTTGCTTTTCTCTTGGGTTTAGGAATAAAGCGAGTCTGAGGAGGCAAAATAGAGGGGTGATGTGGAAGGGGAGGCAGTGGTGGAAAATGTATGGCAGTGATAGGAGTAAGAGAGAGAAGGTCTGTGAGTGGTTGGAGGAAGGAGGGTAGATAAGGACAAGTACAGGATAAGGAGGAAACTGAATTTTAAAAAAAGAGGGTGAAAGGGGGAAAATAAACTACAAAACCAGAGAAGTAATCACAAGAAAAATGAGTGGAACTGCTGAATACAGAAGAGAACTGCAGACACTGAATAAGACACAGTCTTTCCAAGGACACTTCCAGACAAGAAACGCAGAGGCCAGTGCCCTATATGAAATGAAGGCTTTCCGCAAAGGAAAGGAAATAGTGTATTCTCTGTTCCCTGATGCCAAAAGCTCTTTGGCAGTTTCAACATCCCACGGTTCTCAGGTCGGCTGATTTCTGAGGCCCAAACCACTTCCAGCAAGTACAAGCTGCATAGACCTTGCGTCAGCATAATGCAGCTCAGCTTTCATAAGCCGATTGCACACTGTAAGCAGATAACGCGTTCACAAGACAAGCAAAGCTGTGTTAAAATCCAGTTACCATTTGGCCAAAAGGATAAGTGAGCCATGGGTATGTTTTTATTAACCGTTGTACTCTTCATTGCCCAACAGAGAGAAAAGCAGAAATGCACAGTTCTCGGTGCTGTAAATATCAAGTAAATTCTTTCCTACATATGTCGTCCCATCCACCATCAGGATTTTTTTTTCTCAGAAACCCCATTATTTCTTTGCTTTTCTCTTCTTGGGGGTGCTGAAACATTTGATGGACAGAAAGGAAAGCTGTTATAGGAAAGAAGCAAGAGAAGAAACAAGAGCAAGTCCTACGTTAAGAGATACATTGTCATAATAAAAGAATCAAAAAGATGCTCAACATGTATTCTTTAATGTACACGTGCAGTGAACACAGCCTGTATAAGAAACTATGGAAAAGGTTCACTAAAAGTCCCATTTAAGGTAGGTTTTTAATGAAGTAGGAGCAGAATTGTACTGTCTGTAGTTGGAGTCACTTGGGCTTTGCTTCCTCAGGTGGGAAACTGCTCACAGTAACAGAAAGCAGCATCATACCCACGGCCTCTGAAGTCATGAGGCATTTGTGAGATTTGAAGACACATCCTCCTTCAATCATTTCATCACAATGTGATGAAAGAAGGATTCCTGAGAGACTTCAGGTGGGCTTTACTTCAGAGAGCCTGGAGAAAGGTAGCATCAAGAACCACCTGACATATTCTACTGATTTTCTAGTTAACCCTACAAAACATCCATGCATCCAAACCGAGAGCACCATGCCCATCAGCAAGGAGAGCTACACCATATACGGTCCAGACCGATCTCCCTTTTCTATTATCACAGACCTGATACAAGCAGGAATTAAAAATAAGGACAGGGTGCATCACCTCCCAGCTCCTACCACTGGCAAACTCGCATCCCAGCACAATGACCTAATCATTTCTCACGCTAAAGCTCCTCTGGGTTCGGGCAGAACAACTGGCCCTAGAAGCCTGCCTGCAAGAACCATCGGCAGAAGCAAAAGATGCAGAACATCTCAAGTGACTATCCATTCTGTGCAGGTTTCCATCCCTAATTCTGAGGGTTTATGTACAATCCTGTGGGGAAATGGGGCTGAAGGTCAGAAATTAAAAGGACTTATTTGAACAGCCATAAACCTAAAATGGCTCCACTTGGGCTCAGAGCTTCTGTCTTCTTTCTGACCAGCTTTGGGGCATCCCACAAGCGGGGTCTCCGCAGAGAACATGGGTTCCATGAGAGAACCAGGGATGTCCTCTCTGTTACCTACAGGCTTCCACCTACACGTGTTTACTACATACGTGCTCCACCACAGGAAGAGGCCGTCTCTTAGGAAGAACAAATCTAAATAAAGAAGTTTCTCAGCACTGAAGGAGGTCAGGAAAGCACATCCCAATCCATGCTCCTTCCTGTCGGCATCCGTGACGATCCGTACCATTGTCTTTTTCTTACTTGGCTTAAAAACTGCAGTGACTTAATCCCCGGTTAGTAAAAAAAAACCCGATGGAGATAGGTCCATGCTGTTACCAGGCCAGACATCTGTCAGTGCAATAGAGGGGCAGGGAGGGAACGGTGACTCTTGGTGGCCCTTCAGTCCTGCTCTCTACGATAATGCAAGGCAAGGCACTGGAGCTTAATTGGGGATGGCAGGAAGCCCAGGACAGGGTGGGGGTGAGAAGGGTGGAAAACTTTGTCATTCTTTGGCTGCATCCCTCTCCCAGAAGCTGGGCAGCACGCAGGAGAAAGCTGACAGATAACAAGGCCATTAATTAGCTGATTGTTAAGGGGAGGGTTCCTGCAAAGCAGGTCTTTAGGGACTACATCTTTACTGAAAAGCCTAAGTAAAAACAGGCACTTTTTCTAAATCAGGCTGGCCAAAGGACTGTGAAATTCTTGGGCAGGCAAAGCAGTGTGATTTTTCACCTGCAGTTAACTTGTCAAGCTCACCACCTCCCTCCCACCCTTCACAAATACCTGGCAGTTGGCCTTAAATGCCTCTTTGGAGAGGGAAATGAGGATTTAGCAGGGACTGAAGAGCGACTCTGAGATGGATTGTCCCTATTCACATTTTCTCAGCAGTTATACGAACACACAGACACTGAAGCTGCAGACACTGCCCTCAAAGGTCACAATCCTGTCGCTTTTCTTTGAGGGTCACGAGGATGGGGTACAAGCAGGCAGAAGCCAAAATCCTCCCCCAGCCCCAGGATTCCCTCAGTTACCCGAGCAGGAGTGGAGAGGAAGGTGGGAAGATTATGAATACGTGGCATGATCATCACACCCTGGGGAACCTTCCGATGCTGGTGCCCTCTTCCTTGGAGAGACTGGCCAAGTGGACTGGCGATGACCCTGAGCAGTGCCAGCCCCACACAGTCCGCTGTCTAAGGAGGATAGTCTTAAAACAACAGCAGCTGGAGAGCTGTCCTGCCAACAGCAGGCTCAATGCCCTTTCTCACGGAGTGCCACTTGACAGCGCGTGGCTGGAAATCCAGGTAGCTGCTCTGCAGGACTGGAGACCTTCCTTACAGGCATTGCTCGGTCTCCTAGTGCTCTCACGGAGGGAGACTTGCGTCAGCTCAGTCACAAGCTCGTTGTAGATCCCAGCTGACTTCGGTCCAGTGCAAGAGCCTCTCAGTTAAGACAGCCTCTCATAGGGAGCTTTCTGCTACAGAAATGAAGAGCTGAGCACTCTTACTGCTCGGCTTCCTCGTAACCAAATAAAGGCTTCTGTGAGGCATCACTACAGCTATTAAAAATTCAGGCTACTGCAAACAAAAGAAGCAAAACTTGTATTGAAGTAGAAGAAGCCAGCCAAAAAAGATTGGACAAGTGCCTGGAAAAAGCGTAAGGACTTTCCAAATGAACTGGCGAGGCAAAGCTCTGGAGGTACTGGGGTGCCTTGCCTTTCACACCAGGAAAACTCAGCACACAGAGGCGAGACGTCACCTCGCTAGGCTCCAGCTTCAGTGACTCCACAGACCCAAGGGAAACGCTTGAGGGAGACCCTCGGCACCTTGCATTCGCTAGAATTTGGTGTCCAGATGACAAGATAACTGGGGCTGGAGAGATGCAGATGCAGAAGCAGAGCTGAAGGCATGTGCTCGAGCCCAGGCACACAGCAGCAGCTGCAGCGAAAGAAGGGCAGTGTGTGAGTGCATGGGAAGTGAGCCGGCTGCGCAGGGAAGGGCAGGCATTCGATACTGTGACAAATTTAGCCCCATTCATTCAAGACTGTATTTTCCACTGTTCATGCCAGTGCTCCATCCCTGATTAGGCTTTGCATCCATCATGTGGTTGCTGGTTGTTTTGGTTTGGGTGTTTTTTTTTCTTTTCAAGTCAGGACAGCGTGTGTCACAGGCTTTGCTATCTCAGCCTCTTCTAAAGGGGGAGATGCAGCCTGAGAGATGAGATAGCGTGATGGCAGGACTGCTAACAGCAGGCTGCCCCAAGGCTCTGAGAAGCACCTGGGAACTCCTAGTAGGCAAGGGAAGAGCCTGACCTCAGGATTTGGTGATCTGTAAAATGGCTTTTTATCCTGGACAACTTCAAGACGTTTTAACAAAACCTCTGAAAAAACGCTGCCTCCTCAAAAGAACAGAGATTCAGAACTGAAGACGAAATTCCTACTGTTCCTCCCCAGCACCCATTTCACCACCAGTTAAAGCAAGAGAGTATTGGCCAGCCAGGATGGAAAAAAAATGATGGAAGGACTTGAGTGAAAACGCAAAAAAAAATGCTGGGGGAGTGGGAGCCTCAACAAACACAAACCAGACGTGCACCAGGCAGAGTCAGCATGTGTAAACAGAAAGATTCTCTGCACTTCATGCCAGAGGAAAAGGCCCCCTAAGCCATATGCCTGCTGCACGTGCTCCTGACTGCCCACCCACCCGGCACTTGTATTTCATACAGTCTTTTTTAACTGGAGATTTTCAGGGGATCCCAAAGCTCGCCTTAATTCCTACTTGTCCCGTGCAGCACAGGGAAGAAACCACAGTCAGCTGTCTTAAATCATTAAAGCTTGTCCAATCTGCCACCCCAAAGAGGCTGGAATGAGAAGCTCAACAAAACCACGAGCTGCCCCTGCAAGAGATTCCAGCACACTTTGAAGGAAGACGGAGAAAGCACCTGCCCAGCAACAGCAGTTAAGAGGTTGGCCGACGTCCTCTTCTTGGCTTAAGCTGTCCCTTACATATTTTTTATTGCACTGAGTAGCTGTAGACATTTTTACTATCCATAAATGTGAAAGCCTTTTCTGTCTCCTGGGGAGAAAGATCTCCTGTGGCAATGATAAGCTAATTATGTGTTGCATAAAGAAGATTAACTTTTAATGCGTTGTTCTCTCATGTCACTGGCTGCCCCCTTTCTCTTGCTTTAAATTACCAAATTAAGCATTTCTAAAACACTGGCACCTTGTTATAGCCTTTATCTTATTGGCTGTATCTCAAAAGCTAAGCAGTTCTCATCTCTGTATTCCCTCCTCATTTCAGAGCCTGTGTCACCCTCCCTTTGCTGGAGATTTTCCTCTCATCTTTGAGACAGGATGATCACCGAGCACTGCATGCAGCTTGGCGGTGTTCCATTTACATAAATAATGCTGCTCACTGCAGTATTTTCACTTATTCCCTCTCTCTTTTCTAGTCTTAGTTGCTATTAACCTTGCTCCACACACATCTCACCTGCCTTTTTCCCTGGCTGGCTCTGGTCCTGTTTTCAGTCCAGTAATATGAAGTGGTTCAGATGAATCATCTCCACCTGCATTTGTCCAAGACGAATTCCCTCCCTGCCACGGGTTGCTAAATTCCTTCCATAATGAGGTTTCTTTGAAATTCCTACAACCCCTCTCTAAAACTAAAATGATTTTGTGCCATCCCATCACAGATTCCAGTTCAGAGACCCAGGACAGCGTCAGAACTCTTTTCCAACAGAAAAACAAATCCCCATTTCTGCTCTCCATTCAATTCTTGATAATGCTTTACAGGCTACAGTGACTTTTCTCTTGGTGGCTTTCTAAATGCTCTTAGACATATTTTTAAGCAAGAGTAACCTGAATCCAGTGTGTGTTTAGCCAAGTGTCAAATACTGGTGAAGTTCACTGTCAGATGAAAATCTGAAGGCTTTAGGCACGGCTACAGCCTGATGAAAGTGATAGCGTTTTGCTCTGTTTTATACAAGCCACTGAGAGATCACATTACCTGGAGGACTAGACACTCTGCACTGACCCCCCTAAATGTACTTCATAAGTGACATTTAAAAAAAAAAGGTGGGGAATAATTATAATTAACTTTGGCAAGCCTCCTCCTCTCACTTCACTCTACCCAAGGCTGAGTCTTCCTACTGAAAGCAGACAGAACTAATACCAATCTCCCATATGTGTTCAATACACAAATCAGTAAGACACCCCATTTTCCCTCTGAAAGAAATACTAGGATGACAGCAGCAGTGCCGAGTTACATGAAAATAAATTTGGCCTTTTTTCTCTGAGTCTAACATTGACTCATTGCTTTTTTAGCAGAGATTAATCTTGCCACTAAACGCACATTTTCATTTAATTTCATCTCGCAGGCTTCTATTTGGTATATTTAGGTTCTGCATCTGCAGTTGTTTGGGTTTTTTTTCTGTTTGGCTCTTCTGTCACACACTGAGGCCCTCATCTACACTGAACTGCAGAAGACGTCACTGAACATTGCTCAAAAGAAGTTAAAATAACCTTAAACATGAAGTCCACGCTGGTCTGAATCCACCAGAAAAGATGTTCTTTTCCTTCTGATGCAAGAAAACCTGCAATTCCTACGATACTGCACTGACTTTGGCATATTACACAGGACACTACGGTATTTATAACATCAATAAAATGTCACAGGACTACAATGGCTGTTGCTAAGGTTTGGCATTCTACTTTGTTTAGTAATTTGATCCCTCCCCTACTCTTCTAATTAAGTAGCCACTTTCTAGAGCAAGTGACTGGATCTCCCCAGCAATAGTTGCTGGAAGTGATTAAACTGATGACAAATGTGGAAAGATTGTTCTTCCTAACAACAGCGAGTTAATCCCTGAACATCAGGGACAAATGGGGCACAGTTAAGCAGATGAGAGCAAACGAAGTGTTGATTTCTTGCAAAGAAATGAAAGACATTATTGGTTTTCTACCTTTGTCCAGTATCTGGAATGTTGTAACTGTCAAGGTGTCTCATTGTTTCAGGCAGATCTACAACCTGACAAAGCAGCTGAATACCAACCTCGTTATATAAATCACTGAATTCTTCAACCACATCTTTCGGGATCCTTTGCCCGTTGTTGGTAAGATGATAAGCCACCCCATTCTTGGAGTAAAGACTGATCCGTCCAACGCTCCTCTCACTATCAGTAGTCTCTTCAAGTAAACCATTGTCTTCTGCTAGATGATAGACTGGGTTTCCATGTGAACCATGAATCCACGTAGCTCCCAGTTCAAGAGTGGCGTGCCCTGCAGGGGAGTAAACCAAGCAAACTAGTTATTGGAGCCCATTTTCACAAAAGCTTGTCAAGGTCAGCCCTAAATAAAACGTATGGGTGCAAAAGCAGAACAATTGCCCAAGGACAACTCATGCCTGAACATCACTTAAGCGAGCTTTCTCTGCTAGACAAGAGCAATACCAGTGTTCTTCAAACCAGTCCTTCGGGATACCAGTTTAGATAGTGCTAGAAGGATGGGGTGTTTCCAATAGATACATCACAGTGACACACCTTTGATATTTCAGGTGAAATTCAGAATCTTACTGGTTGCCAGTTCTTACCATGGCTGTTACTGGCTGCTCTATCCTTGCAACTTGGCCTTTCTCAATCACCTTCTCTAAACCTGCGCTTAAGGACATGATCAGACAGCAGAGGATGTACTGCTTGTTGCACCACAAGCCATGTACCAGCGAAGGGGGTGCGCGAAGGAAAAGAGCTGTAAGAAGCCACGCTGCACTATTGCAAAAAGGACATATAAGGACACTCGCATAAATATTATAGTTGTAGGGAAAGGACAGAGTACCTAAAGACTTCAAATATCCACTGCATCCAAGAGAAGGGGATGGATACCCAGACACAAGAACAAAAGCATCTACAGCAGGGAGATGTAGGAAAATTTGGATTACCCTGGGACAGCAGCATTGGCCTGCACACTGAACCTCATCCTGTGATTAAAAATATAAGTTATTTACGAACATACCTCAGATTATATGCAATACAAAAATGCATTTCCATTCCCCAAATGAGTAAACAGGTTATATTCTATTATTTACGCCTTTGAAAATTTAAATCAGGTTCTTTAAAAAGAGGCACTGTCAGGTTAAACACCCAACACACTTAGTCTTCATCACCTATACTCTCTGCCTGGAAAACACAAAGAGTTTGGTCAGCCCCATTCTCTCCCTTCCTTAAAACCACCGGGGTTTGCACCAGGGCTCTGACCCCTCCGAAGCCAGCGCTGCCACGACTAGGCCGATAGCACAGGGAGATGTTCAGCAGCTGAAAGAAGGTGCTAAAAATAAGTTTGGATGATGTCCTCCACCCACATTTTTACAGATTCTCAGAAGTCCAAAGCTAGCTGTTTTGAAGTCTGACAAAGCTGTGTTCCCCCAGCATCCCAGCCAGCACCACGCTGAGCAGCTCGCTCTGCAGAGGTGTGGGAATGTCTGATTAAGTGGGATAGTTAATAGGACCCTGCTTGATGAAGAACAGATCATGCAGTTACCAGTCATCATATACTGCTTAACATGTAAATATATGCTCAGACAGAAAGACACTGCAGCACTGTGCTATAATGCAGTCAAGTTTAATGGGTGAAGGCTCGGGAAATGCTGCTCTTCTGCTGAGACGCTGCCTCCAAGGGAAGCTCCACATACCTTGTTTTTCAAGCAGACGGCCACCTCATCGTTAAGGAGCATGCTGATTGCCCTTCAAAACATGCATTACAGGGCTCGAGAGTACACAAGATTTCTATGTGTACCTAAAACAAAGCATGTGCTTCAGAGCGTGCGGCATCAAGTCACAAACGTGTGCGTATTTAAGGCGCCACAAACTCCAATACACTCCCAGAGCACCCAGCCTAGCGGAAATGACTGCTGTACGTTGGCAGCCACAGGTACAAAGCTCATAAATATTGCATGTGGCAGTCACCTTGTTAATGCAATCCTCCTGCAAGTCACCACATGCCAGATCAGCAGCAGAAATACTGCCTGCTGCTTTGTGTCAGGGGCTTGCTCTCTGCTATACTAACAATTGCCTATATATAGCTCTTATTTATGGGGCACCTGATCCTTGAAAGAAAAAAAATATGCCAGCAAGTCCCGCTGTATTCGTGCTCGGTAACAATTACGATGTGTCCCAAGCTCTCATGTTTCCAGTAGCTGTGTGGAATATAATCAAATGCCAACAAATTAAAAATAGTCATTCTTGTCTGTAATACTTAGAAACTCTCCATCAGCACTACCAAGCAGATACACCAGTTGTTAACTCGTGTACATTACACGATAAATTCCTTAGAAGTGTAAAAATAAATAGCATCTTTTCAAACAGAGATAGCTAATTTACTTTCAGGACCATAAAAGATTTTAGTTTCAATGTTAATCTGCTTTGAATGAATCATCCAATACATCAAAAAATAGAAAAGAAAAATCTGCTTCCTATGCTATGAATATAATCACTGAGAGACAAGCAGCAGTCAGAACAGGCCTACACACAACAATATACCATACCAGCAGTCTTCCAAAGGAACACACAGATTGCGTATCAAGCCTTCTGAATACGCACGGGAACTTTCACATTTCCCTTTGCAGCCCTGACTATTTCTTGGGCATCCTGTCGTGAAATATCTGCAGTGGATACAGATGTTACAGATCACGTACAAGAAACACACTTACAGTACACAAACGCACAAACCCTCTGCCTCACCTGCGCTAGAAACAATGAACCAAACCTCTGGAAACCCAAATTATTCCCCTGTGCTGAGTAGCAATATGCTCTGTGCAGCTGAGGGAAAACACTGTCCCCCGCAAGGCGCAGCACGGCTCAGTGCGAGTGGAAGTATGAGGATATAACCCCGAGAAGGTGCCACCGTAGCTCCGGTGATGATTTAAATCAGATCTGTAGAGGAGTGTGCAGACGGGAGTGGCCAGAGAATTTTAACATTTAAATGCCATTTAGACAAGCGGATCAAAAGGGTCATATGCTGAAGACCCAGAAGAACCACTTCTGTAACATTTTTTTGCAAGCTGTAGCCGGTTCTGAGAAGTGAGCAGGTCTCGCGTGCCCCAGGGGCAACCTTGCTGCTCAGGGCGGTGCAGAAGAAGAAAGCAGCCCAGGACCATGCTGCCCTTTTGCCCTTGTACCAGGGAATAAGGAGGTTCTGAGTTGGAGCTGCTTCCGAGCATTTCACCACCCAACAGAGCTCCAAAATCCTTTGGCTAAAGGGCACGTGAACCTGCAAAGTGCACAAGGGACCAGAACATGGACCCACCTTGGCAGAGAACCGCAGTCTACACACACAGAGTGTTACTTTGACGGTTTGCAGAAGATAAGAAAAGACAGTTTGTAGCTTTCAGAAATGTATTAAAAGATCAAGACTTCGGATTCCAATCCTCTGCTCTGCAGATAACAGTTACGTCTACAAACTGCAAGATCTCCACCAGACTGAAAAGCCTGCTCTTGCCTCACGTTAGTTAAGAAGCGCTAACAAACAGGAGGTAGATTCCCTGCAAAGGCAAGGATACGAGTAACCGCTGAAGGTGTCCAAAGGTGAGAGGATTCATCCCAACACTAGTGCAACAAAACTATTTCACAGGTGCATTGACAAAATGCTACATCGCTCCCTAAAGGTTTCAAGTCTTTAACACTTCCCTCCTCTCGCAGACATGATCCAGGATATTTTTAATGCAATGTACTGTGAGTAAAGGACACACTTCCCATTCTAACCTCTATGCCAACTCTCAGCAGAAAGTAAAGTGCCCTATTCAAACCCTGGAGATTAGATTTTTCCGACTGCCTTTTCATTCATTTCCCTTCTGAAAGTTCATAGGAGACTGATGTTTATTTACTGTGGCGAGCTTATCGAGTAAAATATAGAAAGTGATGTAAGCACCCGACAAATAAAAAGAAAGGAGGGCAGCAAGACGCCAGAGTTAATAAATACAGAGAGAGGGATCAGAAACAGAACTAGTTAATTGGAATCAGGAAGGCAATTCAGTAAAAGTGAAGAGCTTTTTGCCTCCTGTGGAGAAGAGGCAGGCAATGCCCTTCTAGAAACCAGGGGAAGTTTCATTGACTACGGTGCAGCAAAGGGTAACGTTCGTTCCAGTAGTTTTGCATTTAGAGATTTTACAGGCCCTTCCAATTGACACGGGATTAAAATATCCAGTCTCTGCACCTTGATTACACGCTGAGGAAGGAAGCCATAGAGGTAGGAAAGCTGCAAATCAGGATGAAAGAATACATTGGAGAGGTTTTTCCAGCAGCCTGATTCACAGTGGGCAGTGCCCTCCGCAGTGAATTAGTTCTAAGGAAATGAATGGGGCTATTTGTGAAACAGAATAGCTTGGAGCTTGCCCCATTGCAAGTGATGCAAGCCACTGAGAAATGGCCGTTCACTAGCCAGGAGATTTACTGGCTGCTCCAGGTCATGAGTCAAGCTTGAAAACGTTGGTGGAAGCTCTCTCAATACAGTTCTTTAATCCCAGAACGCTTGCCACAGACCTGTTACGCAGAGCTCTTCCTGTACGAATGAAAACAATCACCAAGGTCTTTATAGAAACACGGGTTTGGAGCCGCCCCACCTCGGAAAAGATGCACGAGATGCTCAGATTCACCCACCCACCCTGAAAGGAGCCCAAGGATTTCTGTTTCCGACAACGTCACACCTCAAATAACCTTTTGCACGTGCACATTGACTGAAAAAGCACATTTCCAAGGCCAAATTACCCTGATGACAACACAAAGCCTTGCCAGCAGAATAAAGCAAGCCCAACGCATTACTCCCAAAATGCTGCTCTTACCAAGTTTCACACTTTGCACGCGGCCTCCAATTCGGTCAGTCGCCTCAAGGATAGTTACATCCGTGAAACCGCTTTCCAAGAGCGCTTTTGCTGCTGACAGGCCTGCAAGCCCAGCACCGATAACTACTATTCGAGGCTGTCGTTTTCTCCGTAGGCCACTACTAAGAGGATCATCCGTGCTGTCTGCAGATATTTCACAACTTTGCATGCCGTCCAAGCTCGCTTTCTAAGGAACCTATGGAAAAAGCAAACAAGCGTGTTCAGAGAACTCGGCTCAAACTTATCCTCTGCAGTTAAAAATCCTAAGGAAGTTTACAACAATAAAAAAAAAAGTCCAGCAGGAAAGAAAGAAAACTTGTGTTCTAGACCCAGCCTTCAACTGGGATGCATAGTAAGGATAACTGAGGTCAAATTGGGATGCAACAACTTTTTGGCCTGGAGCACCAGTACTGGAAACTCCATGCATCTCCACCCTCCTGAACCATGTAGACTATTTCCAGAGAAGTCAAAGGATTTTCAAACTCCCATCTCTTTATATAACCTCCAAAAGTGGCAATTTTGTGGTAAAGACTTTAAAAAAGAAAAAAAAACCATGCGCTTAGTGCCAACAAGCTCCACAACACAGCCATAAAGCTTCAACTTTGCCTCTGTGGCAACCACAAAGCATAAGCTTCAGATCGTATAACTACGGGACTAGGTAAAGATTGTTTCGCTCAAAGCATGGAGATCAGATATCAACCCAATCATTACAGAAATGGTAGAGTTGGAAGAATGTTTCAACTGCTGAAAGCCAACAAGGGCCAGTTCAAACATTCACAGCCACACGATGCAGCCCCTGGAGCCAGCGCTGTCCTACCACATCAGGATCACCCTCAGTCTTTGATGAAGAGAGGTTCAAACTCATGCCAGT
Source organism: Phalacrocorax carbo (assembly GCF_963921805.1). NCBI lineage: Eukaryota > Metazoa > Chordata > Aves > Suliformes > Phalacrocoracidae > Phalacrocorax > Phalacrocorax carbo. The sequence continues at coordinate 3,727,759 of NC_087516.1, read as the reverse complement.
CCTGACCAGCCCAATTCTACCCCCACCTACCCAATGCATCCAGCTGCTCCTCCAAGCAGGACCCTATTTTAATTTGCAAACTCCTAGAAGCCATCTTTTTAACTGTGTATACCCTTAGCTCTCAGGTCCCATCACCTTATTTTAGTGCATGGCCTGAGCCCATGGTCAAGGTAAACCCTAACGAGGGATCACCAACGTAGGATGACTTTATACGTGAATGTCAACGTCTTGTCATTGGTTCTGGGGATGTTCACACCTGCCCTCAAGAGCACGAAGGAACACGGTACAGAGACCCATACTCCACTAGGCCCAAGAAGACATTGGTCCTGACTTGCAGAGAAATCCAAGGAGCTAGGATGCTGCCCCGACCTGCAGCGAAGCTGCTGGATACACCTTCTGAGTCCTTCTCCCATTTGCCCAACCCTTCGCCCCTGTCAAAGACTCCTGTTTCTCTCTTGTATCACCAGAAGACTCAAATCTTTGCACTTGAGATACCACTGGACTACCGCAGTATACGATCATGCGTACTGACGAAATACAAAGCAATAGTAGAGAGTCCTTTTTGCTATGGGTTTTGAAAGCGTGTATTTATGTTAGCCAAGCTTCTCCTGCTCTCTTTAACAGAGGTGACTACAGTCCACGGTGCTTTAAGCAGTGGTATAACAAGTAAAGTGCTCCTACAGGAGCTCTTGACAACTATTTTGACAACGTTTAGTTTCAACTGGAACAACTTCAGCTCAATCCACCCTATCTGGGCTCACCTGCAAGAAAGATTAGCACAGTGCCTGTAACAAACCCTGCTTCTGCCAGCAGAGCTTGTTCCAACTGCCACTGAACAACGGAACAGGTGACGTTGAGCCAGCTCTGGCTGCAGCCCTGCTAAAAAATTCTACCTGCGATTGCATCAATCATCTCGCTGTTTTCATCTCCTGACCAACACATCTCAGCTCGCAGACATTTGTCACAGGGAGCCAGGCACTGGTGCTGGGAGAGTTATTTCCAAGCTGAAGTCAAATATGTCAAGCATCCAATGCTTTCTAGCCCATGGTGAAAGAGTCACAAACCACGGTCATTTGACAAGTAGAAGAGCTGTGAGCAGCCAAAACCAGGCACTGGACTTGCTTCTAAGCAAGCTGGTTTCAAAAGCAGTACAACAGTTTGAAAAAACAGCAGAGAACGATTTCTTCCCTGTTCCACAAGAAACAGTGAAGATCTGGCGCAGGCAGGGGAGAGGAGGATGCAAAGCTCCTTCCCTACAGCGGCTGGTGAGACGGGTCAAGTTTCCAGTTGCAGATACCTTAGGACTTGTCTCTACTTGGCTTTGATGCTGATTCATTCCTCTTGTAGGCTTTCCTTATCTGGGACAGAAGTGTTTTGCTCTTTTTTTAATCTTAATCCACTCTGAAAGTGGATTTTCAGGACGGGTTAAGATAATCAGGAACGTGGCACTCCAGGTATGGAGGAGATAGGTAGGAACTGCTCCATGATGCATAGGTTAAATCCTCGCCAGCCAGAGGCTGACATGCAGGACAAGACCTCTCAACAGACTCACACAAACACGCGCCACAGGCAGAGATGAGGGACAACGTTCTAGCCAAAAAAAACCCAACCAAACAAAACAACCAAAAAAAGGAAGCATTGCTTTTCTCTGTTTACCAGTGCAGGACAATGGGAAGGAGCTGGGCTGCCTACAAGGAAATGGTTTTTCTACCATCTTCTCCTGAGGTTGAGTGAAGCCACTATACTCCTTGGCCCCTGTCAATCACAGGTCCTTTACCTCCCCTCCCAAGCACGGCAATTTATTGACTTTTAGTCTAACAAGATAAGAAGTGAAATGTCTCTCGGTTCTTTTAAGACCTTTAAGACGGGCCCCTAACATTAGGATCTCTGTATTCTAATCTTCAGGGAAGCCCACCACTGGAATACGAGGGGCAAAGCAGGACAGTTATTAAAGGGTATATAAGAACCACCACAGCAAGACATGTTGAAGAGCCCGGGGTCAGTACGAAGAGGAATGACCCTGTGCTGGCAGTACCCAGCTGCCAGCAGTACATGCAGTAAGGACAGTGCAAGGCAGAGCCAACGTCCAGACCTTTAGTATAACAACCCTGGGGACGTCTCCCCCTTGCATTTGCTGACTTCTTTTTGAATCCCTCCAGGCTCCTGGCCTTAGCAAAAATTTTGTGGTGAGGAGCTCCACAGTCTGTTAACCTTACGCAAATATTAATGCCCTTTTGGTAGTTTCAAAACCACTACCCAATAAAAATTGAGGACATCCCCCAAAACCATGTTACGAGAAACACTGAACAGTCGTTCCCTGCTCACACTCTCCCCGGTACTAAGGACCTTCATCTATGATCCCAGTCATCTCTTCTTCGAGAAGAAATAAATCTTAATCTGGTTAGTCCTTCCTCATTTGTAAACTATTATAAACCCACAGCTGAAATTTCGTACTAGAAATGTCTTTAGGATTTATTACAACACATACAGACATTCTACAACACTCTCCACTTCTCATCCAGCCTCCAGGTAACACTTGGAAGTATGTATTTTAATCACCACTTTCTGCAGAAGCATCTACACCCTATAGAAACTGAAGCAATTCAGCTCAGTTCTTTAAGTACAGCTTTCCTAATCCTGGCTTCAGCAATCTCATGTGAATTCTTCACATGAAAGCTTCAAGAAAATCTTTTCCCCTCCTGTTTCACCATTTTAATACTGGATTAGGTGACCTGTCTAGACAGATGAGAAAATAACAGGTTATTTTGTGTGTACAGAATCCTGATTTAGAAACCACCCTTAATTAGCCAACAACCTTTACTGTATGATCGGTGGAGGAAGGCAATTAAAATTTAGCAAGAGCTTGGGCTCTCCAACCAGGATACGTGCTCCAGCGTGAAATGAACAGACAATAAAAATATATGAACCCCCACTATGCTTTATTTCAGTATCAATTATACTCTGTTAGGCTGGTAAGTAACAAGCACATAAACCACAGTCTATTATTACGTGCAATGCTCTGCCTTCAGTATTTGCCAAGCCACCGGCCAGGGCTTGAGCCAGTGAATATTACTACGTCCTCTGCCACAAAGGTTGTTTGGCTTTTTACTTTTTCTTGATTGTCAAAAAGGGTTGTTTCTTGTTTGCTTTGGGTTGGTTTTTTTTTTCAAATCACAGGGTGAGAAGTGTGTGAGCTGTCCTGCTGTGAATCTCTCTGAGGCGGCAGAAACAGATTATATCCATTTACAAGCACAGGTATTATTAAATCATAGCTTGGCCAACAGTAGAATTCCCCCTGCTTTGTCTTGCTTATAGCTTTGCTGTGAGATAGCTAACAGGCACTGGCTAGCCACAAGAAAATGAAATTTTTAAAAAATCCAAATACACTTCTTCCTTGTGTCTTAAAAATACAGCTTTGATCCTCTTACCTCTTGTACATCTAAGTGACTCATTCATGGTACTTAATCACTCCTTCTTCCAGACCCACTCCCCTTTTTCAGTCTCTATCACCATTCTGCCCTTGCCTCCGTAGGTGCCACTACCTCTCATTCACCCCTTCTCTCTACTGTCCGTTTCCTTCATTCAAAAAAATACCTTAAAATAAATCCCTAAAAACAATCCCCCCCAAAAAATTCCTGAGCTCAACTGCTGTTTTCCAGCGGGCAGATCTTTGCCAAAATGTATTTTCTAAGACAGGCATCATTCTACCACCCCAGAACCATGGGTTTCCCCTCCTGGCATTTGCACTCTTCAATCCTCCGAACACCCCACCCCTCCACCTCTGCTGATCTTAGCTACGCACCCATCTCACTGGCTGCTCCCCGGGAATGGGCTCCTCCTCTGCACAGAGGAGCCTTGTTAGCTTTCAGCAGGACAACCGCTGGAGCAAGGCCAGCGCAGAGCTGCCAAGATGCTCAGGGGACTGGAGCATCTCCCTTGTGAGGAAAGGCTGAGAGACCTGGGTTTGTTCAGCCTGGAGAAGGGAAGGCTGAGGGGGGATCTCATCAATGCCTATAAATATCTGAAGGGTGGGTGTCAGGGGGATGGGCCGGACTCTTTTCAGCAGTGCCCAACGCCAGGCCAAGGGGCCACGGGCACAAGCTGGAACACGGGAAGTTCCCCCTGAACGTGAGGACAAACCCCTTCCCTGTGCGGGTGCCAGAGCAGGGGCACAGGCTGCCCAGAGAGGCTGTGGGGTCCCTTCCCTGGAGACATTCACCCCCCGCCTGGACGCAGCCCTGTGCCCCTGCTCTGGGGGTGCCTGCTCCAGCAGGGGTGGGACGGGATGAGCTCCAGAGGGCCCTTCCAACCCCTGCCAGTCTTGGATTCTGTGACTTAACACCAGAGCTATCCAACCAATAACTTCAGAATAATTTTGAACAGATTCCTGTGTTTTTTCCTTTTAATAAAGATACTTTCTGGATATATTCCCTTTAACACAGAGCGCCTTCTACTTATTTAAAGTTACAATGGCCCCACAGACAATGGCAACCTAGAAATAGCATGAATGCAAATGTCATGCGAGCCTTCTCTTCCCTTAATCCAGCAGCAACAGCAATAAAGTTCAGAGGTACGTCCAACTTTATGGGTTTTTTTCTCATTTTGCCAGTAAAACCTTGCAGGTTACAAGAAAGAAGCCAGAGAATTAAGGCAGTTCGCAACTGCCCTCCTTATTACAACAATACTCTCTGATCAGGCTATTCTTCTAGGACCCTTAAGAAAAAGGTCACCAAGACAATTTAAAAATACAAAACCAAAATAAACAAAAACATTTCTCAAGGAAATCTGCTATTCTTAGCTCACCCAAATACTCTCACGGTAGTAGTGTCCTAGCTGTGGTAACACAAAGACTCGGGCAAGGCAACGTACTAAAAACAAGGCTTGCGTGCTGAAAGGCTTGTCTGGTGGTTGGTTGAGGGGTTTGGTTTGTTTGTTTTTTCCACCAGGAATGGTTAGTCTTAAAAAAAAAAAGCCACCTTCCTCTCCCCTCAGACTCCATATCACACAGCAGGTTGTCTTACACCCAGGAGCCACAGCTGTGACCCCATTTCACCATTTGGATGCCCCACTTGCATCTGCTGCCTGCAGCTTTTCAGGTGACGAGAGGAGGAGTAACACATCCTGCTGATCTTTGGCATACCTATCTTAGGATGGACAAGCTGAAAGGAAGCTTACAGACCAGTTTAAAACAATCACCTAACCTTTCTGAGTCCTCTTACGTTAGCAGTTTAGCTAGGATCAGGAGTTTGCTTTGGAGTGCCTCAACACCTCCGCTTCCCAGGCTTTCATCCGTGCTGTGCAGCGGTATCGAAGGGGCTTCACTCCCTGGGGATGAAACTAGAAGATGCACTCCAGGAGAGCCATAACACATCCCAGCCGCTAAGGGGCATCCACGGGGCCAGAGTACAGCAGGTCCAGCCTGAAGCCTCCAGAGATGCACACTCGCAGACGTGGGGACCTCAGCACTCACTCCTTCACTCAGCGGATCACCTTGTATCTATGACAACACACCTACTGATCTAGCAGTAGCTTTCAACAGCAAAAATGAGGGTGAGAGGAACTGCACCTCCAGAAGAGGCAGCCAGGGGCTACACTTCCACATCCTATCCTGCACGAGGCCCGGTTTTCTTTCCTAACCACACTATTTGCCTGAATTTTTTAGTCCTTCTGTAGAGTGTTGAATTGACAGTCTCCACATTAACAAGCGTAACAGCCAGTCTGGAAGGTGAGAAACGCATCAGCAACACAAACAAATTCCCTGCTGACCGCACAGACCAAGCAGCTCCAGCATAAACCGACCAAAATTTACCAGAACTTTATTCCCTCTAGGTTTTTAATTGATGGGAATTACGCATCATCCTTAATCAGAAACCTAGACAACAATGTTGTGCGTGTCTGAAAGGAACTCAGACGAAAACAAGACTTCATTTCAGTTGGAAGACTAACTGGAAGCACAAGAAATAAACACACTACTATTTTATTATTATTTTAAGTGCAACTATTCAAGATACTATCAACACATGATGGGGCACTACATACACATGTGTTTATAATGCAGGTTTGTCATCACGGCCTGAAAGTGTTTACAAACAGAGAATACTTGACACCAAAAGATGAATTCAATCTAAGCGGAGACAAAGCAAGATTGAGCAACCAAGAGCAGAAGCTAGAAAAATTCAGAACAGAAATGTCTATTTTTAAGTGACGCTAATCAGCTGTTGAAACACTTTTCACTATAGACACAGAGGATATTGCTTGAAGCTTTTAAATCAGGATCCAATCTCTCACAGACATTTTACACTCCAGTCCCACCAGAAGACAGGGTTGTGGTGCTGGGAATGCTCCTGCCTATGCGATGGAGACGGCCAGGGCGGACATTCAAGACAAAACTTCTGGCCTTTGCACCTCAGCAACCTACCGTCATGCACAACTGCAGGTCTGTGAGCACGTGCATCATTAGCGTGGTGTTGCAGAGACGGAGCGCACACGCAGGTGGTTTCCAGTCGCACAGACCACGCAGTGCAGGGCATCAGAAAACACTAAAAAAAAAAAACCCAGCAAACCTGGGAAACAGAGTTTCAAATGCCTTTTTTCAACAGATGTAATAATCTCTATTATTTCATCAACTGCATACAGAAGAGTGGTTATCTGAAAGCACTATTAGCAGAGCCTGTATGCAAAGGCTCCGCAACAGAAAGGCACCTTATTTAGCAGGTGTAAAGACACTCCAGCATTTGGGCCATTAACTCATTACGCAGTCTAGCAGTAGTTGTACTGAGCAACTGCCTGGCTGCAGTGAGTAGCCTTTACCTACGCAACTGCAATAACATTTTCAATTATCACCTCTAATGCATCTCTTTTTCTAAGCTGAGAGAGAAGTGCTTGGAAGGATTATTTTAGTTACAGCAATTTTGTCTCCTTTAACACCTTCCCAGGCTTCAGACTCAGGCTGCCCACTGAGCACAGGTCAGGATAGAGCAGATCGTATCTCTGAGCAGACACAAAAACGAAGTGGAAGGAGATTTCTGTGCTGGCTCCAGCACTGCCTGTCGCCAGTGCCTCCCGTCACTGTTAGCTGTGGTTCTCTCCCGGCTCCTGGCACAAAAAACAAGCATTTTGTAACTTCACCCTCTTTTCCCCTTTCATCAGCCTTCTCAGAAGCAAGCACATTAATCCTTACTGCCTGTTATTTCAAGATGCTCTTTCCAAGCTCTCCAGGCTGTAAACATGTCAGACTGGACGACGCATCTCTTTTTTTCCTTCTCCACATACCCTCCCTTCTTTTTAATCCAGCAGGTTGCACACCAAACTCACTCACAATCCTTTTCAGCATCACCATTTATACCAGCACGGGTTAAGTACGGACACCCTTTCAGCAGAAGGCAGGAACATTATTAATTGAGCTTAAGTACTCCACGTCAATCTAATACGTGAGTGAAACACACCTGCTGTTAGAAACTGCCTTTGTACAGTAGTTGTGCAAACACCAACCTGGCGAGGTTGCGTCCGCAGCTCAACGGGAAGTTTATTGCATTGGAAGCAGACACACCTTGTTTACTCAGCTACCTGGAGAGCTGCAGGAGCACGATACTGGCCATATACTTCCTTTTTTCACTTATTTCTAGAAGAAGATCCCTGCTTTTCCAGAAATAAGGCAAAAAAGAAAGTATATGGCCAGTAGAAGCAAGGTCAGGCGACATGGGAGGACTACAGAGATGCTGCTTGCCACTGTAGGGAGAAAATTCATGTGGCCAAAGCTCAGTTGGAGTTGAAGCGGGCCAGTGCTGCGAGGGACAATAAAAAGGGCTTTTTAAAATACGTTAATGGCAAAAGGCAGGTCAGAAATAACGTTGGCCCGTTGCTTGATGAGCATGGGCACCTCACAAACAGGGACATAGATAAGGCAGAGATAGTCTTCAACACTGATCATGGGCTTTGGGATCCCCAGAGCCCTGGGCTAGTGAACAGTGACTGTGGGAATGACAAACTCCTAATAAACCCTGAACTTGTGCGGGACTTGCTGCTCCTGCTGGATCCCTGTAAGTTGATGGGGCCCGAGAAGATTCATCTGAGGGTACTTAAAAGTTGCCTGATGTCACAGTGAGACCCCTCTCAATGATTTTTCACTGCTCTTGGGAATCTGAAGAGGTCCCAGTTGGCTGGAAGCTAGCAAACATTGTCCTAATCTTCAAGAAGGGCAATAGGTATGACCCTGGCAACTACAGGCCCATCAGTCTCACTGCTGTGCCTGATAAAATTATGGAGATTATTCTGGGAGTGCGTGCCCCGCCTTTGCCCACCAGCCCTGGTGACGGAGAGCTGACCACACTCATCTTTCTTGCCATGGTGGTACAAGGAAGCCAGGCAGCTTTTCACAAAAACAAGGCAGCACTCCTGCTGCAGACGAGCAGCCCATGCCCTGCCTTATGTTTCTGCAGGCAGAAGCAGAAACAAAATGGTTCCATTTCCAGAGAGCTGCTGGAATTTATAGGGGTGGCTGTGAGAGAAAAACAAGTTTGAACCGAGGATAAATGCTACCATCTGCTAAAATTTGCCCGTGTAAAAGCCCAAGCCATCAAATGTGGCTTGAGGCGCTGAAAAGGCTGCAGTTCAGCAGTGTTGATCTTACATGAGCATCTACAGGCCCCATTTACAAATTACTGACCCACCCTGATGACTGACACACGGTGAATGCAGAGCTGGATCAGACATCAAGGCGGGCAGCACATTAATACGCACCACCTGTACTCGTAGACAGCAGCATGAACAAAACGCTTCCTGTTTTACCCATCTGCCAAACCTGCAGCCTTGTGCTCAAAACCTCCTCGGCATCGTTTTTTTTGAAGGCAGCAGAGACCTTCAGGCTGACTCGGCACTCTTCTTCCTCTGGACACATGCCAAAAGAGACAGAGGGAAATTACAGAATTAACCTTTGCCTGTCCCAGCTCAGGTCTCCTCCAGCCCAAGAAGATGGCCTTAGCAGGGTTGCCTAGCCCCTACTCTTGGAACGAAACACTGCAAGCCATATCTTCACCTCCCCCCACGTTTCCAGATATATCACCTCCCCACATCTCAGGGGAGACAGAGACGGGGCCATATTAAATTGTTTCCTCTTCCCAAGCTGGGAAGAAGCTGTGCTTGATACACACACAATGAATAAGGGACTCCTACTCCTAGAGTGACCACTGATGGTCTACGGGCAAGCCTCTTCACCTATCCATGCCATGCAAAATCACCACCTGCAGCCACCTCTGTGAAACTACTCCACCAGTTATGAATGAGAAACAGCCCGAAGCTGTTAGATCTTAAAGCTGAGGCCATCAGACCTTATGCAGGCTACAGGCTCCAACCACAGCACACACTGTGGTCCTACACTGCTGGCCTAGAAAAGGAAGCAGAAATGTTTAAGTTCAACAAAAACAAAATGCTCTGAGAAACAACATTTTTCATAAGCGTGATCCAAGACAGCTGTCCCCTTTGCCTCTGCCCACAACACCATCATCCAGGAAAAATGCGGGGGAGACAGAATAATCAAATGTCATCAAATCTGACATTTCATAATTACCTCTGAATCAGCCAAGATGGTGGAAAAGGCTCCATGATAAGATCTCCTTCTAGCTTAGAGGCACCGGGCACCTCCTTTGCCGCCAGATTTATCTGAGCAGCTTATCTGAAGCTGCCTTGCAAGAAAAGGCATAGCTAGCTGGTGTCTGAATCCCTGAGTGATCAGGCCAGCAGCCCACGGAGTGTAGAAAATGCGGACAAAACAGCATCTGTGATAATTCAGTCTTCAAGATAACGAGGGCCGGGAAGCATTGCAACAAGCCACCAGCTTCCATACCCATCACACGCGGACTAGCCTCCCCGCGGAGAGGTGATCTGCAGAGCTGGCAGGGGAGCAGGTGGGCAAATTCAGGCGACAAACTATCCAAAAGATGGAGCAGAGCTCACTTTGTAAATGGGTGCCGCAGTTCTGACTTTACAAAGGAACCTGTTGAGGAGCACACAAGCATCACATGTGATTTATACACTAGTGAGGAAACCGCTGCTGCAGCCAGTGAACAATTTTGAACTGAACTGAATAATACTGACTTCAAGCAAAGAGGAAGCGTCAGGATGTTTTGTCGTGATACACACATAGCCCCGCACACCGACGTTCAGCTTGCATTGACTGCAGCAAGTGTTCCAGTGGCTCCCAGAACCACCTGCCCCAGTAAACCTCCTCCACTCTCCGCAGTCACCAAAAATTTGCTAACTGGGAAAAATCTCTGTATTTTTGCGAAATGTTTAGAGGATGTGTAATTTTGTGAATGTTTAGAGGAGATTAAAACAAACAAAAAAAGGTCACTGGATGGTGCTTTTGATCAGGAAACCGCTGCATATTTTTACCAGTGTGATCCAACTTGTTTTAATGGCTGCAAATATCCCTCGAGTCAAATGAACTTGTTCAAAGCTGATTCACACCAAGGCTACTTTTTAAATTGGGTAGTTGTTGACAAGTAGAATATATTTAACAAGCCCCAAGCATCTTGGCATGCAATATAAAGACTTCCTATTATGAGTTGGTTTTTTTTTTTTAAAAGCTAACATATGGGCAGAGCAGGTTGTCTGCCACAGGGCACTTCCATACAGCGCTTGGCACTACCAGAACTGCAAGGATATCCAAAAAATAAACCAAAGGATGTCATGCCAAGGACAGAGGGGATGAATCACACCATTTAAAACTCACTGATAAAATGCACCATTATGTGTTTTTCAAACCCTTCTCATCTGATGGAAAAGAAATCAAAATACTTGGCTAGCCTATGGGCGATTCTCGAGCACGTTCCTCTACTGCAGGGCACTGTAAGAACACAGTGGGCTCAGCCGGCTCCAAGACACTGGGAAGAGAGCAGGCTATCTGCAACCACTCTTCAGAGACCCCTGTGACAGCCTGCTGGAACACACCTCGGTCAGCACCCTGATCTGGGGATAAAATTAAGGACTAGATGATTTCCTCAAAAATCAGAAGCTCCCATGGAAATGCTAGAAGGCAGCCACCATCCCCATGTGATTCCCAGAGAAATGGGCTGAGAATGAAGTCAAAGGCCTTTCAGGAACACACAGCAAGGGTGCCCTGTGATGGTAAGATGGGTCAGCTATGGTCAGACTGCCTGAGCTTTCGGGACAGTCTTGGAGGCATAAGTCTCTTCCTTCCCCTTTTTATTGCAGCTTTTCTGTCTCAGAAAGCTGGTTAGCTCGTCTGCAGCTGAGACAATGACTTCCCTGTGCCATGCGGTCTGGGCTGTGGAGCTTCTCCTGCCCGCGCAGCTAGCAAGATCAGAACACTGTGGTTCATGTGCCAGAGGCTACAGTGTTACGCAGGACACAGTTAAAAGGAGTTTCACTGCAGCGACAAAAAGCACAGCTTCAGCATGCTCCTTGCACAACAGAGGAGCAAATCCAGTAAATCCTCTGCTCAACAAATCCCCTGAAGACAGAACAAGTATGTGCTGCAGCTGGCGTGTCAGCATCTCCTCTATTTTGGGAAGTTGCAGACGTAGGTGCAAGGGCCCACCTACCTAGATGGCATCCCACATCATCTACTCTATCACCAGGGACAGCTTACACTGCCAGAACACTCTTCTACTGCATCGTGGGGAACTGGCCTGAAGAGGGACACCGGAGTGGATTCAACCTGCTGCAGCAAATGGAATATTCATATCTTAACCCTGGTGATAGAAATCATGATCTACCCACAAATTCTAATACCTGTGGTAGAAATCACTACGTTCCCACATCCTACAGACCATCCAGGCACCTATCGACACTGCGAGCTGACCAGAACCAGAACCAGCACAGCAAGACGCAGTTCGGCTGTGTTGGCCTCGGACAAGACAGAAGGTTGATGGCTCAGGAACAGAGCTGTTGAGCTAACCAGGACAAGCAACAACCAGACCCAAACCAGCCTGCCTTTCACCACGTCTCTACAAGCTTGCCAAGCCCTGGCTGACCCCATGGTGGGAACCTTCCTATTATTTCCAGCTCCTCGATCACGTTCAGTAACAGGAGGTATCTGCCACTGCTAAGCTTCTCGTGAAAGCAAAGCTTGGTGTTTCAGGACTGTAAAAGGAAGGAGAGACAGACAGTAAACTAGAGAAGAAAAGAGGTTACAAACTAAAAACACTGGCACAATGGATCAGAACAATGCTGCAAACAAGTTTCCTGCAGAACTTGTGTTCCAACTGCCAAAAAGAGCTGTACCCTATCCCATCTGCATAACCGTGCGATCTTATCTTCACTGCCCTCCTTCTCTCTCCAATTGTTTGGGAATCTTAATTGATAAAACCAGCCTTAATTAAGTAGGAAACTTGCCCGTGTTTGCACAACTCGGAACACAATGGGGTCTCAGTCAAATAAACACTGGTGTCCATATTACCTTTGGGAATTCTCTGCGGTTTGGGGTTTTAAATTCATTGCAGCAAGCTTGGGAGCAAAGTTTCAACAGGAATCTTTTCTTCTCCTCCCATCCTGTGTAACAGGAGAGTGAGACGGGGAACAAATCTGCATGCAGAGAGGCTCAGTACTGGTTCCAACTCAATGTGTACATGCGGATCATTTCAGGACACACCATACGAGACACGCTAGACCAAAAGCAATTACGTTTTTTCACCACTTCTCAGAACTCAGACCTAACAAACTGCCCTGAAATAGCAGCACAACTCCCTAAATAGCATCATTTCTTCTCTATTTGAAAGCAACACCCACACTGAATCTTTGATTTTTAAGCCATCCCCGAGCAGTTACCACATCTTTACCATTCAAGCCACAGGGAAAATCATTGAATGCAACTGAAACACTAGGGGAAGAGAACCAAAATTAGAAAAGCCAAACACCGCACAGATTCACTCCCACAGTAACTTCAGCCCGGAATAGAATAGATGTGACTCCAGGAAAAGTACACCTCTCCAGGTGCAGCTGTATTGAGGGGACTTTTCCAGGCCTCCTGCTTTCCTGGAACGTTCGACACAAACCTCATGCTCCAGTTTCACGACAGCAGACACATAACCAGGGCTGGCTTTAGCACGCCACGATACACACGCTTTCTCCGTCCCGCTGCCTGCACAAACACGCTCACGTATCAGACGAGAGCCCAAGGCAGGGGAATTCAGGTTGGGAAGTGCATCCTTAGATCTCGATGAGGTCTGGGTCATGGCTGGCAGACTGGCTTTCTGAGATTTTTACCCACTAGAGGTTTGCCTTGAAGAAGATAGGTGATTTCCCCATGCCGCTTGAGGTGTGGGGTTTTGCATACGACAGCAAGAAACGTTTCAAAACAAAAGCACAGCCCATCTCCTAACTACCACCCGTGTTCAGGTCATCTAGAAATATCCAGAAAATCAGTGACTGAGACAAAAAATATCTTATACAGGAACGCAACAGAAGCAATTCACCCTGCTGAGTGATTTTCCTCCTGAGCGCTGGGCGCACGGAAACAGAGCAGAGAGCAGAAACAGCTCATGAAAGGCAGTGACAAGAAGGGTGGGAAAGAGGTGAAAACACAACAGTGACACCTTCGGCTTTGTTTCCACCTTGTTGCAAACTTCGAAACAAAGCCCAAGGATCAGATTTGTGTGGAGACTCCATCAGAAATCCTCCTCCAGTCGACTTGTTGTACTTTGAGGTTACTAAGTGCTTTGCAGGCAGCTGCAGCCTGGGGCGCCATGGGATGCACACTAATGATGGATTATCTCTTCTGCAAGGTGCCTTTCATTCCTCCCGACACACCTGAACTCAAAACCATTTCTTCTCTGTAACAATCAAGGCATTTTACTGAAACAAAGGGAAGTTTACTTTGCATTGCTCCTCTACGGGAAAATGTCTCAAACAGCTTCACAGTATTAAGAAAAAACATAGCTCAGAAAGTGAAAAATTAAATAGCAGAGGCTGAGGGAAAAAAGAGAGATTTTTAGATCTAAGGGATTTTTCACAGAGCAGAAAGACTTGTCTTGTGGTAAACAGCAGAAACAGGGAACTGGGACACTTGTGATTTACCTGTTCTTCCACAGCCTTCCCATGTGACTGGGGGTAAAAGAGTGACAATCCTATCCATAAGTTGCTAAAAATGCGGCACAATTTCAACGTGTTTAGCTGGGAGCTCATTCTATTCAGCACATCACGCTTTATCCTTCCACTACTTCAGCGTCACCACATGTAAAACAGCATTAGCACCTAGCTGTGCCAAAAAAACATTTCGATTAATGCCCTCAAAATGAAAAGGAATCAGTGTAAAGTATTAATACCCACCCGGACTGAGCCACGTGGAAGTCGGAAGAGATAACAAGCCAGCAAATTGTAAATCCCCGTTTGCATCCATCCCATAACCACATGCTGAAATCCACACAGCCTAGAGATAGGCTGGTGCGTTGGCAAGAAAAGTTCGTCATTTCTAAATTTAGCAGACACTTCAATTATTGTGCGATGCTTCAAAAGGAACAGAGGTATAAAGTAGAGTTATTAGGACGACCATTTAAGCTTAAATGAGAGCTCCGTTCACTAAGCAAAGTCTTTTCTTAATTCCCTTCCTGTTTGGACAATTCGATCCACTTCTTTTTTTCCACCGCAACCGCAAGGGTCTGTCCTGCAGTGAATGGATGGGCTTTTTTCTGGGATAACTTCCAGGTTAAAGAGAAAGGATTTACACTTGAATGAAACATAGGCTCTGTATTTCGAAAATTTGTTTTGAAAACTTGGGAAGGAAGCAAAGCCTCCTTCATTTAAAAAGGGACTCAATTAACATTCTCCAACAAGTCTTCCTATCGAAAGAACAGTACTTGCTGGGGGACATGTGATTTGAAACTTGTTCTCCTCGCTCACAATGTCCCTTTCTGAAATACAGGCCACTGTTTTTGAGAGTTTGCCCATCATAGTCAAGGCCTTGACTCCAGACATAAGATGTTCTATGACTTAGCCTCAGGAAATCTAACAGTGCCTGAAGACCCTAATGAAGATCTAGAGTGTCATGTTCACTCGGTGAGCACTGTGGATCCTTCTGCATGGACAACTCATCCATGCTCAGCCACATCCACAAGATGAATCCTCCCCAAGAGCTAAGAAGCATCACAGATCTCACCGCCTCACCTTCTTGAAAACATACAGCATTGCATGTCTGTTTTGGTTTTAAAATGTTTTGTAAAGAACACACTAATGGCCAACCACGCAGGTGTTCTGCTTTTGATTCACAAGTCACTGTATGCGGGTTTGATCTGTAGCAGTCAGTGAAACAGGACCACCATAATCATAGAATGGTTTGGGTTGGAAGTGACCTTTAGAGCCCATCCAGCCCAACCCCCTGCAGTGAGCAGGGACATCTTCAACTAGATCAGGTTACTCAGAGACCCGTCTAGCCTGACCTTCAATGTTCCCAGGGATGGGGCATCGACCACCTCTCGAGGCAACCTGGGCCAGGGTTTCACCATAGAATCATAGAATCGTTAAGGTTAGAAAAGACTCTTAAGATCATCGAGTCCAACCACTAACCTGTCACTGCCAAGTCCACCACTAAACCATATCCTCAAGCACCACATCTACCCTTCTTTTAAATACCTCCAGGGATGGAGACTCCACCACCTCCCTGGGCATTTCTTCCTTAGATCCAGTCTAAATCTGCCCTCCTTTTGTTTCAAACCATCACCCCTTGTCCTGTCACAACAGGCCTTGCTAAAGAGGTCGCCCCCACTGTTCCTGTAAGTCCCCCCTTTAAGCACTGGAAGGCCCCAATAAGGTCTCCCCACAGCCTTCCCTTCCCCAGGCTGAACCACCCCAACTCTCCCAGCCCGGCCTCGCAGCAGAGGGGCTCCAGCCCCTGGAGCATTTCTGTGCCCCCTCTGGCCCCGCTCCAACAGCCCCGTGTCCTTCCCGTGCTGAGGAGCCCCGAGCTGGAGGCGGCGCTGCAGGGGGGTCTCACAGAGCGGGGCAGAGGGGCAGCACCCCCTCCCTCGCCCTGCTGCCCGCGCTGCTGGGGATGCAGCCCAGGGCACAGTTGGCTTTCTGGGCTATGAGCGCACATCGCCGGGTCGTGCCCAGTTCTTCACCCCCCAGCACCCCCAAGTCCTTCTCCGCAGGGCTGCTCTCAGTCCCTCCATCCCCCAGCCTGTTCTGATACCGGGGGCTGCCCCGACCCAGGGGCAGGACCTTGCACTTGGCCTTGTTGAACCTCATGAGGCTCTCCCAGGCCCACCTCTGCAGCTTGTCCGGGTGTCTCTGGATGACATCCCGCCCTTCTGGCGTGTCAGCTGCACTGCGCAGCAGATAACCAGGTAACGGTTATCTTGGTTTAGGAAAACCCCGGGCATGGTAGATATTGCCCACTCAGGATGAGAATAACCTATGCCATTAATGTTTTCCAGCTAAAGGTAAAGGGGAAAAAGGGCACTGACAAATTAATATCCACTTTTATTTCTGAATTCCCTTAACAACTGCACACGACAGAGCATTCTCCACCCTTTAATAAGGCCACATCGAAGTCTAGCTCAACTCGAAGTTCATGGTAGATTGAGTATGGGAGTTTATCTTCCATCCCAGTGCCCTGTATATTGAAGTAAAGGTATTATCAGTGCATATTGTTATAGAAAGCATGCAACTTCCACCTCATTTATAACTTTGGGAAGACCATCTATAATAGACCGCTCTAATTCATTTAGGAAGGGAACAGTTACTGGCAGGTACCCACCATCAGTGCCCCAGCTGGGAGGGCTGGCTTTCTACGTGGTGAAAACAAGGACGCAGACCGTCCCCAAAGCCTGTCCCAGTAATTTAGATGCCGAGATGTGAAACACCCTTTGGCGAAAATACGATTTTCCCTGCTGACCACACTTTCAGTCCAGGCACTAAATCAGGTGTGGAAAACTATAAAAACTCTTCTGCATTCAGCAGCTGCTCTCCAGTTCACCCTAAATAAATTGGTGGTTTGGGAGTTTGTCTACAATGAAATGGATGAAAAGAGTTACCCTACAATCTTTTCTCTTCACCCAAAATAAAAGTGATTTAGGGGTTTTGTTATTTAATAAGATTTTCCATGGGAAAGTCAGCATGCTTTAAATTCACACCCCACTTCACAGTGGAATAGTTTCCTCACATGGAGAAGTGCCTAACTCTTAACCCTCGCTAGCCACACAAACACAGATGTCAAGACGGAAAGCATCAGAGAATCCTCCAAACTCCCCATATAAATGAAACACAAGGTACTTTGCACTGCTGGTAAACAAGCTCTTGGTGATAAACACACTTAACGGCATTTACATTTGCTTAAGACACTTAAAGATTAAGACACCTACTGCTGTCTTCTCTGCCTACTACAGCAGATGTTGGACAGCGTGACAAGCTGAAGATACTTTTTAGATGAGGTAAGCAGGCTATAAATGAAAAGCCCTAGGCACCTTACCCAAGGTACAGGGCTAAAAGTGGGCTTAACTTGAGCCTTGTGTCAAAACCCTCCATCGGTCCCAAGGGAATCCACAAAACATTTGCACAGGATGTGTTTCACATAGTCACTTTCCCATTACCTTCAGCTAAAGATCCCCTTGGCAGATACATCTTTTGTACCCAGAAACATCCCCTGCAGATACATTCTCCTTGGAATATACTAGGTGGTGACAACTAGTGAAATGTGCTCATATCCACATCTTTCAACAAATAAGCTAGATGCTGGGAAAATATAAACACATGTCTTCTGCAAGAGTCTGACTTTATTTTCATTATGCCTTTTAAAAGAGTCAGTCCACTCCTATAAATATCTGAAGGGCGGGTGTCAGGAGGATGGGACTCTTTTCAGTGGTGCCCAGCGCCAGGCCAAGGGGCCACGGGCACAAGCTGGAACACGGGAAGTTCCCCCTGAACATGAGGACAAACCCCTTCCCTGTGCGGGTGCCAGAGCAGGGGCACAGGCTGCCCAGGGAGGCTGTGGAGTCTCCTTCCTTGGAGACATTCACCCCCCGCCTGGACGCGGCCCTGTGCCCCTGCTCTGGGGGTGCCTGCTCCAGCAGGGGTGGGACGGGATGAGCTCCAGAGGGCCCTTCCAGCCCCCGCCACTCTGGGATTCTGATTCTGTGAACAGCTTTGAAATGGGTAAATGCGGTAACTGCATCTGCTCAGGGGGGTGTAAAAAAAAAAAAAAAAAAAAGAGGAAGAGTATTTTAATAACCAAATAGCCTCTCCCTTCCACGTATGGTACTGGTCCTGCCAAGCTTTCGGATCCTGACCATTCTGCAGATTCTTCATGTGCTGGAAACAAACTTTAGGATCAGGAACCTGCTGCAAAATCCAGGTGTGATCCCCTCACACACAGGATGCATCCCTCTTGTATCACGTTGGATTAAAAGCCAGGGATGAAGTTATCCTGCAAGTTTTATTAAAAGACATCTCTGAATGGTATTTGACTGCTAGAAGAAATGTGCTTTTAAAAGTTAATTTGCCCGGCTAACATGGGAAAAGTCTGAAAGCGCTGCAGCTCTCTGCTCTGGGACTCAAATATTAACGTGAATGCTACACACATACTGAGCCCCTTCCGCAGAAACGAAGTGATGGGGATGCAGGACCATAATTACACCGCCGCTCCGCCGTGCAGCTCCTGTGTCCATTTGTCACCAAGCATATCTTCCCCTCCCTGCTCTAAAGCAGATTAAGCTTAATATACTTATGTAGTTGTGAAGCGTACTGCCTATTATCCAATTAGACAGCTAACGAGATCTGAGTAACAGCACGTAGGCACAGATAACCGTTGGCTGATATCTGGTACAGATTAGACACGTTCCTTATTTTTCCAGCCCTTGCAGAAAAAGGGTTGGGATCCGTTCAAAGGCCGCTCTGAAGACTGGATTCAGGTAATTGTTTAATTTTGTTTGGGACCCATAAACACATCACGTTTGTTTCCTCTTGATCTCCTGGAGATGTCATATGGCAACTGTCCCGTTACGAAAGTCCTGATAAATCTGGCGTGGCTTGCACATTTAAATTTTCAGTGTGGAGACAGGCAGATGTCATCACCTTTAAGGTCCCTTCTAGCTTCAAAAAAATCTATGGAACAATAAAGGATCTATGCATCAGCAGGAAAAAAAAAAAAGTATGCCCATACAGCAGCAATAAGGATAATCAGAAACGCAATCTTTATTAGCTCTGACACAGTTCCACAAGGCACTCCTGTAAGATCCAGCTAAGAAAACATGAACTAGATGTAATCACCATAAAGTGGCTGCTTGACAACATAGTTCTCAGAGCATAATTATTGAGGATTTGCTATCTAACTGGGAGGGCACTGGAAAGCGGGTCTAGCCAGGCACAAGAGCTGTGCAATATTTTCATTACCGATTTGGATGATAGACTGGAATGTATGGCCATAAACCCAACAGATGATTTAGCTGGGAGGATTTGCAAGAACAATGGTGTGCAGGTTTAGATTTCCAAATGATCTTGACACACTGGTCCAACATCAACATGAGGAAATACGTAAGAAAATTCAGAGGTACAAATGTAAAAATGGGGAGCAACTTCCTATACAGCAAGGCTCCAGAAAAGGCTCTGGCATTTTAGAGGGTCAAGGTACATTTACAAGGTTCAACAATGTCCCACAGCTGCATAAAAGCAAACCTCAGCCTGCAGTGGTGATCCACGGGAAGCACTTAGCTATACCTTGCAAAGTTTCATCCTTAGCTGCTCACTGCTGGGCAGCTAACACGTTTTTTATAAAAGCAGATTGGAGAGAATCTTGCGGAGAACAACAAAATTAAAAAACACCAGGTATGCGATTAAGCTAGGAACATGTCTGCCTTAAATGGATCTAAGAACAGACTAGCCCAGGCAAGCAGGCAGGCCACTGCCTGAAGGAAGCCTCCTTCTTCCTACCTCCAGCAGGAAAAATTCAGAGTTTAGCTCTTCTGAGTTAAACACTCTGGCTTTAATCTCTGTTTAAAAACAAGCTAATGGCCATCAACGTGGACAGAACGAACAAGAGTCCCTGGGCTTATCAACATCGAAAAAGAGACCAGAAACTACTTTTTAGAATCCTGTGTGCTTTTACTTCACACCCCTCTTCTTTCAGCACACTTCTGCCATAGGAAAGCCCCACATAGGTCAGTCTGAACACAAATTTTTCACTGATTTGAAGCAACTCCTTCATTATCAGATCTTTTAAAGAGTGACCATCCTAGAGACACTTAACCTGTCCCCACAAATGGGGGGATACAGACTGGACGTGTGGAACACAAGGTGGTTAAACTTTGGTTGGAGCATTGAGCTCGAAAGGTAGCAGCCAACGGACTGAAGTCTTAACTGGCAGCCCTTTATGAATGGTGGTCCTCAACGAACGGCCAGTACTGACACTGTTTATCATCTTAATGCCCTGGATGACAGGATGGAGGGCCCCCTCAGCAAGTTCAGAGGCGGCACCGTACTGAGGAGAGCGGAGAACACACTGGAGGGCAGGACTGCCCAGCAAGCTGGAGGAGAGGGCTGGAGGAAACCTCATGAAGTTGAGAAACACAAAAGTCCTGCACCTGAGACAAAGAATACTCATTGTCAGCACAAACGGGGGACTGACACAGCACCTGGGGTCCTGGGGCAATAAGGTGAAGAGGAATCAGCAGCATGCCCCTGAAGCAATGAAATCCAGCCACATACTGGGCTGTATTGGGAAGGACAATAGCCAAGAGCTTGGGGAAATGGCTCCTCTTCTCCTCTTGGCACCAAGTAGGCTGTGTCTGGAGCACCACCTAATTTAGCCACGCTCCCCAGAAAAGATACTGGAAACTGTTCAGTGGAACACCACTAAGATGGTCTGGCCACTGGAATACATGATGCAAGAGAAGAGAAGGAGGGAGCAGGGTTTAACTTGGAGTAGAAATGGTGGTTAGTGGGGGATCTAATTTCTATCTTCAGCGACCTAACTGGGGGTTTACGGAGAAGGTGGAGCAAAACTTTTCTCAGTGAGTATGAACAAAGGGACAAGAAACAATGGACATAACTTGTAGCAAGGGAAATCCTGATCAGATAAGAGGAAAATATGCCTACTATGAGAGCACTAAGCATGGCATCAACCTGCCACGCTTGACTGGAAAAAGTCCGAAACTTGATAGGAAAAGTTCACAAAAAAAACTACCTTTGATTCTGGCCCTGCTTGGAGCCAGAGGTTAGACAAGAGAGCTCCAAATGTCCTATGCAACCTAAATTACTCTTCAATTCTAAGAAATCATTATGAAGAAACACTGAACAAGGGATTTTGCCCAGTAGCCTACAGCACTCTACACCTGTTCTGCGATAACAAGTACTTTAGACTCAAAAGCTGTCAATAAAATACCTTCCACATGACTAAAGATCCCTGTATCTGTAATTAAGGGAGACAAAGAGTAAGAAAGAAAACACTGGAGCTTTCACTGCCATTTGAAACAGAACAAGAGAAACTGTAGACTCACATTATACAAGTTATCATACAAAAGCTCTGCAAGAAAACTGAGGAATTCACAGAAGATATGTACTGATAGTTCAAACAAACAAAATCAAGACTGCTCCTCCCTACCTGCTCTTCCCGCCGCAATAAACATGAGTCGATGCCAAGAGGTGTTTCAGACCTGTCCAGACCAGCCTTCATTTTGGTGTTAGCTTCTTCAGTTGTCTTGGGACAAAGGCTCTCTGTATGCAGACATACCTTTCATACATACTTCCTACTCTCTCCCACTGAAAGGTATAAGAGGTGTTAATAAACTAGAGAAAATGCCTGCCACAACACACACAGACAAGGTTTCTTCTTATTTTTTTTTCCAAAAATAAAGTGAAGCAGTCCATGAAATAAAGCACTTTGATACCGTTAAAAAGAAACTGCCACCTTCCTCCGAGTACCCCGTAACATCAACCACCTCAACTGTGGTGTACGAGAAGGTCAATGAACGCAAACTACACTGTTTTGTATAATGTGGACATCAGTCCACTTGGAAGCAGCAAGACCCAAATTCACTTCACCCAGACGGACAAGCAGCCCTTGGATATCTGTCTCTGTCACACAACAGCCATTTGGAATAACGTTCCTAAAATTATAACAATCAAACAACAATCACCTTCAAGCAAATGGCTAATTGTTCCTTTAATGCTGGCTGGCATCTTACCCAGTTTACTTTTGTAAGTGATGTTTTTAATGCTTATCCACTACATTTTCTGTCACACTTTATGTTTGAGTACTACTTTCCTCTTCGAATACTCTTCACAGCCACATTTTACCAGCTTTGGAAATGCATGAATAACCGTACCCTTCACGGAAACAAAGAGATAGTACGTACAAAATCAGATGCACGGAGCGTAACCACTGCAGGGAGGGATAATAGAAGGTCGTTCATGAATCTACAGCTGGGAGGTCAGATCAGGAAAGCGTAATTGCCCACGTTGCAACCGAGCTAGTCACAGGGAAAGCCTTGGTGAGAGCAGCTGGCAAGGACCTCCACCTTCCGACGGAGAGGCGTTGTTCTGGGACAGCCAGTGAAGATCAATGGTACATTCCTGTGGCAAAGGTGGCACTCGAGGCAGAAAAGCACGTGCCCTTTTTTTTATAGTGGGTAAAGAGACAAAGCCATAACGAAGCGTTCCACAACAAAGCACTTTGTGCTGCCTCAGAAAGAAAAGAAGCACATCCATCCTACCCCAAAGTCTACATATGAGAGTCATAAAATTGTGTCTGTCAGCTCAGTGCAGGTAGGTGCCAGAGGGAGCGCTGCAGGCAAGTTTTAGGCCCTGCAGCTCAAGAAAGACACGGCCCAGACATTCCCAAAGCCTGCTGCAGAGGACTGAACAGCTCTCTCTGTACAGTTACAAAAGGGCAAGAGGTCAGTGATTTTCAACTGCAGCACAAGAAATCCAAGTCAGAATCTAGGAAAATCTTGGTAATGGTAAAGAACAATGAAGGACTTTAAAGGATCACCCAGGGAGAATGGGGAAAGTCCATCATTGGAGGCTTTTAACAACTGTGTTGAACAAACATCTGCTGGGAAAGTTTAGATAGATCTGACCCAGTCTTGGGGCAGGAGGTCAGATTAGACAACTTATTAAGGTCCCTTCCGGCCCTGCTGTTCTTTACTTACAACAGAAATAGGACAACAGAACATAGCAGCAGCCCCAGAGCACTCGAGCTTTCCTAATACTGCCAGAATAAGGCAGAGAAATGCTGTGAGATCCTGTGTGCAGCAGGTGTCCATTCCCACATGGGAACTTCCCTCTCTGTTTCTGGAGGAGCAATACAGACAGTTGGTCTTACGGAACAGGCGCACGAACAGGAGCTCCCCAGCACAGCCTTCCCAACAAGACAGTACCTCGCACATCCCACAGCACGGGGATGGTTGTTAACAGAAGCCCATCTGCACTTTCTCTCCTATTTTGCCTCTTTCACACCCCACCCTGCAGTCAGAGGAGCTCTCTATTTTTTTCCCTTAGGTCATTCTTCTGTTCCTCCCTGGAATATTTTCATCTGTAAAATCTTCAGAACTGGATCCCTTTCATATTCTGGGGAAGCCCTAAGCAAAATGTCTGTGTTTCTAAAAACAAAAAAGCTTGCAGATCGTCTGCTTAGCGTTACAGACTCATCTCCCCTCCAGCACTGCCTGTCCCTCTGCTCGGCTGGGAGCCTGGCATGAGAAATCCCACCTGCAGAAATGCTTCGTGCAGAAAGACCTAGTTAGTGCCGACCTTTCAGTCACCCCCAAGAGCCACAACCTTCGGTGCTTCCTACCGACTTGCCCATGGCAGCCAGCCATTGAGAGCAAAGCTGGCTTTATGCAGCGTGCTCACCAAAACTCTGGATCCTCTCCTAATGCTCCGCTGTGCCGTGCAGGGAGCCCACCGCACAGCCCTGGACCCCACCCCAAGGGAATCGGGGGACAAAAAACGGGTAACGACCCGGTGCTTAACTCTAGCGCCTCAGCCCTTTGTCAAGTTCTCTTCAAAGTCCAAACAGAGGCAGGAGATGCTGTTGTAAAACTGGAGCAACCAGTGAGATCCCCATGACTATAAAGGGGACATTTCATTTAGTTTACTGCATTACTGGAAGCATTGGGCTTCTGCAAGCATCAATTAATGGCACAGTGTGTTCTGCGAGATCAGACCGTCCAAGCAGCAGAGTGTAAAGTGCAAGCCCCGAAGTACTAACCTTTATCTCAGGGTTAAAGCCTGACCTTGATCAACTTCAGCAGACGGGGGGTTTTAGGAGTCTTTCCTTCCTTGCGTGCCTCCCCACAACTCCTCCCAGCTCATCCTGGCCGTGGAAGCACACAGTGAGCGAGACGACAGAAGCAGTCCGAGGCAGAAATACCCACATGCATGTGGAGTACACCCCACCACATCCAAGGGCACAGTTTTGCAATCCCAGGACACTTAGACCTAAGTCTGCCCTATCCTTAAGAAGCACAGTCCTGACTGTGTAGTGCTGACAGCAGCAGTCACGGGACGGGCCAGGAACTGGATCCAACTGAAAAATAACCCTGTGAAAATAAGTAATAATCTGCTGCCAGGCATGTGAGCTCCCTGATCGAGATCTCTCGCCCACAGTCACACCACGAAGTACACAAGAATAGGACCAGCCCTTTCACTAGAAGTAGTGCCTTAAAGTTGTGTAAGTCACCCGTAAGACTGTGCCCTGACGGGGGTGGAGAACAGTTATGCAAGAGAGGAAACAAGCAGTCGGAGATAGGAGAGCACAGTGAAAATATCTTAATGCAGTTTCACTGCCGAAGCCAGCGTCTTGCAAAACGACGCTCCCAGCAACCCAGACTTTCCGAAAGTATGATTTTTTAGAAGCCCAACCAAAGGATTACCAGACATGCTAACGATGCACGTCTTCCTGGCGGAGTCCTCTGGGATCACAGCTGCGACTGATGCCAAAAAAGAAAATCCTGTTAGAGAAAGATTGGAGATCAAAGCAGGAGGTTACACCTACATCCTGGAACGTGCGTGCCCATGGGACAGAAGATTTTTAAATTCCATTTCAGACTAAATATCTGTCCGCCCAACAGAATCATTAGGTTCGCATACTTGAATGTTACACCTGTACAATCTCTGGGAGAAAAACCATTCCCCACCTGCCCTGCAAAATGAATTCAAATGAACAGAGCTCTTATAAAGGAAAAAAAACCTGCTCCTTTCCTATGCAATCCCCACCTTAGGAGTAAGCCAGGATTACCTGCTTAGCTTAACACAAGGTATTTTCTGGATACATCAGCTACAAGGTAGCTTGAGGAGGTATTTCACAATGGAAATGATCCAAATCAATGCACTTTATTTTTTTCTTTTTTTCTCTCCTCCAAGTGCGCAAACATAGTCATATCCTGTCCACTATTTCAGTCACTCCAAGCATGCCAGCAACCTACGCTGTGAAATGCCACTCCACTAAATTGAGAGGATACACTTAAGGAAAAATAAAAAAAAAAATCATGCATTATGTAGAATAATGAACAATGAAGAAATTAATAAATAACTAGCCATTCTTCAGAAATTATCTACCTCGATTTAGGTCTCTAATTCATCAGCCAGGAAAACAAATATTTTCTTATTTCTTAAAAGGTAGTTCCTGCCTTTGAACTCAGTAGGTACAAAAAAAAAAAACCAAACAACTGGATTTTAATGAAACTTTCAAGCCATTATAAAGATTCTGCAGTCCTTTAAAGACCTATTGGATAAAAGAAATGCAAGGGACCAAAACCAAAGATTACCCACAAGATGAAATCATCTTTATCTACACCAGTTCAGCTCTCTGGGCTCCAACACAGCTGAGAATCTGCCTCACTTACTGTGACCTCTGTTCTGTCACCAGTCTGCTCCGGGTGCCCCCATTCTCAGAAAGGAGATAAACATGGTCTCAGAGGATGATGTGGAAAACAGCTCCCAAGACAGAATGTGTGACAACCAAAGCTCTGTGTAAATCGCTACTCTGAGGCTGCAAAACCTCCTTCCCTCAGACCCAGCAAGCTCCCAGCCACCATCATTTTGAGTTCTCCGAGAGCGCTAACAATAGGCGCCTTGTTTTACCGAGGCTTGCAGAAAACCCCAAAGGATGGCCTGGTGGCAGAGAACTACCCTGAAATAGCTCAGGGATCAAACTCCAGCGCAAACAGCAGCGAGGGGCTTTGTGACCCCTCGCGCATTACATTCCTGCTGATAACCTTATCTCACTACCTTCAGAGCATCCCAGGCTTTCCTCCATACCAAAACACTCCCTGCTGCATCCATCCTTACAACCTCATGTCCCTGGTCCCATAACGTCACAAAACAAAAACTCCAGCGGCCACGAAAAAAAACAAAACAGCACTTAAAACCAAGGGCATGATTAAAATTCACCAGAAAAGCACCACTTTTTACAAATCTGCTGCATTTAAAGATCCCCAGAGGAGAAGGTCACCAATACATACAGCGCATCTCCCGAAGCAAAGGTCTGTGTCATGCTGCTGTCAGGTCCAGCCTGCAAACAGGCTGTTTTAAAAACCTGGCGTGCTGCATTATCCCTAACACAGGGCTGCCAGTCAAATCCCTACCACCTGCGCCGTTCCTCCAGCCTGCGGTCCAATCCCTGCCCCAGGGTCCCTCAAGGGTGCTGCCTCAGGTACCCGAAGCCTGTTCTTCCCACAAAATGGATAAAGAACACATCTGAACCGCAGCAGCACAGCTCTATGTTTTGGTGATGCGATGGACACACTGGGGTCAGGTGAAGGTAAAGGACGGTGCCATCAACTCCATAAAGAGCACACGCCCTGCTAAAACAGTAACACACCAACTGATGAAATCCTACTGGAGAAAAGACAGTTGCATGTGTCAGGTTTAACCCCAAGAGGCTTTATTGCAGGTTGCAGTGGACTCTCAGAAGGTACAGGGAGGAGCTGAACCCCACAGGCTCCCCAAAACACATTCACAACCGTACGCAGACACAAACACGGGACCTCAAACTCAGGTTCTTACAAAGCCGCTTTCCAAAGCGGAGGCACACGTCACATGAAATGCACCGCATCAGCGTGCTCTCCAGGTGCCACGGCGTGCCTGGTGCTAACTGCAGTCACCAGGAAGTTTTCTTTTCCAAGTAGTTCATGTTCCCACCCACAGCATTTCTGGAATTTATTCTTAAAATAAAAAGAAACCACAGAAACATTAGATTTCAAAAAAAAAAAGCAAAGATTTGTAACTAATTCCCATGTGACCACTACAAACTCGAGTGATATTACTGTGCATACTCCCACGTGCCCTCCACGCAGAGCATGGAATACCTCAACACATCAAAGCCAACGCACCAACAAGAGCTGATGGAAATGGGACATATCATCAAGGTGGCTGAAAATTTTCACGTTCCCTCAACAGGAACACGACATGGATGACAACATATTCTGGAAATGCCACTGTGTTTCGCAACGCCATTTGTTAAACAGTCCACTTCTTAGGAGTCTGTAATACGAGGAATCAGTCACATTCATTGTTTTACATTTAGGCATCCGTCCCCCCACCACCACAGACCTGCTAGCACACTTGGTGGGCAAGAGGATTTGAACCCCAGCTCCCACCAGCCAGGAGAAAGCACCTTGGACTATCGCTCTCCCACATTACTGCTGTGCTACGGATTCATTTTTGCACCCAAGCAGAGCCGGACAGATCCTTAAGCCAGACGGTTTAGACGCTCTCTTGAGAAGGAAGAGTTCAAATCCATTCTTCACCCACTTCATTTCCAAGAGGTAATCTTCATTCCCCTTTGATTTATTATTTACCACTTCCAACACAACATTTTAGCTCACCAACAGAGCTAAAAATAACCCATTATTTACCTTCCATAGATTTGGCTTCACTGACTTCTGGACAGGACTAACGTTTGTGGCCACTGGGAAAGGATTTTTCTACATTTTTCCATTTTCTGGTCTGTTAATTACAGTTACTGCGAGGAGGAGACAGCAGTTAGATTTGTGAAATACAACAGGCTGTATTTTAATATTTGTCAAAGGCACAGAGAAAATAATTTCTATTTCTTTTTTATATAACCCAATCAATCAAAGTAGGTAAATCCAGATAGTTCAGAAGTCAGCACTGACGTTCCCCCTAGACCCTCATTTGGGCCAGCAGGATATTAGTTGGAGAATCTTAGATGTCATTAGAAGGGATTATTTTTCTGTGGGACGACAGTGACAGAAAACATGAAGCGATATAATTAGGGTGAAGAGGACAGGCAGGTACACTGCTGCAATAGTCAGCAGGAACACAATACAGGCAGAAACACCCCACCAGGCTTCTGAGGCAGAGATGGGGACAGTCCACTGCCTTTTGCGGATGGAGGATTGTGTCAAACCCCAGTCATCCCTCTGGGCTAAGAAGGGGCCCAGGCAAAGAGCACCATCACACCTTTTATACCACAGGGTCCTGGAGGTGACCCCATAACCCATAGGTGTCCTTCTGCTTGTGAGGAATGTTAGCAATTTCACAGAGCTTTCCAAACCCTAGCTCAACCTCTCCATCCCCACCAAGCCAACTGAGATTCCCCCATCCCAGGAAAAGACTGTGTTTCAGAGACATCCCAGTTAATTTGTGACAGCACTCAGACACACTTTGGTGGAAAAGACACAACCGAGAGAAAACCCTCCAGGTGAAAACCAGAGAGGGCTATCCAGGAGTGCTTTCAGCAACAGTAGAGATGGGGACAGGGAGTCCCAGGACACGGGCGGCATGTTCATGGTGTTCCAGCCACGCACTCTGCAATTTCAAGAGAGCTCAGCATGAAACAGTACAGCTCAAGAGCAGCTGCTCCACCGAGCCAAAGGACTGAGGCGGAAAAACGACCACAGCGCCCAGTATCAGCTGGCGTTTTCAGGACTTACAGACCCAGAGATCCACGCCTATTTCCACATAGAGTTTGGCCATAACACCAGCTACGTGCTCCTCTAAACCCCAAGATGCCCAGGTAAACATTTGAGCAGCTATGCAATGATTTGGATCCAGGCGCTGAGTCAGACCTAAGACCGTCGGGTTTTTACCACCTCAGTAGTCACCCGAATCTGTATCCCGGTCCAGCTTCCTACTCCACAACGGGGGTACGAGGGAAAGACAGCGCTGTCTTTTTTAGAGGCAAAGCCAGCTGAAACTATGAACCTTAATACTCACTGAAAAACACCATACATCTGTTCTGTAGCAGTGCCATAAAAAATTAGTAAGTGCTGGGCTGACAATCTGGAAAGGGAAAAGGACCTAGGAGAGCAAAGTGTTATCACTAAGTCAATAAAACATTTGTAGAAGGCTGAAAACATACAGCGTTCTTGCACAATGCGCAGAAATGCTCCCAGGCTGATTTCTCACCCTCTACTAAACCTGTCTGGTAACTCTGGGAACAGGACTGTGTCGCACAGGCTAAGGGAAAAGTGGATCAACAGGGTGAGCTAAGGACAGAGCTCTGGACTCGGCTCTATTTGTGCAGGATCGCAGAGTGGATGCGCATTAGCCAATACATATGGTTTCACTTTTACGTAAAGCTTGTGTTTACATCTAATGTATCAGGGCAACTACAGCTGGCCCCAGTGCCGGATTTGAAACAGAGCGCCTATACGCCACGCAAAGGATTTTTAAGGGTGATGAGAGAATGAGGATCAAGTGGAGCAGCTGCATTTCTGGGGCTGACGATGGAAATTACTAAAAAACTTTGAGGTCAGGTTCGGTGACTGACAATTGGCTTTGTGCATTTCGCTACCGCGCGTGCCGGACTAACCCCTCATCCACCGCAGCGACTCCCAAGACGGAGCAATTCTGCCGAAGTCAATGGTTTTGACTTGAAAACACGAGATCGGCAGGAACTGCCAAGCCCCCGGTTATTGTAACAGCTTTGTGTAAACAAGAAACGCCAAAACGCAAACGAGCTCCAACTCTTCGCAGCTCGTCATTTACATACCGCCTCACGCGTCAGATGGCGGTGACTTCCCCGCTTAACCTTTATTCTTCGTGTCATCGCCCGAAACGCTGAGGCGCGCGGGGACGCACGGCGCGCGCGATGCGCTGACAGAAACGCATGGAGGGGGCGGGGGGCGCAAACCAAAAACACCCCCAAAACACCCCATAAACACCCCAAAAACCCAACACACCATCTCAGGCCAGCCCTCGGCCGCACACCCGCAGCCTCTCCCCCACAACCACGGGCGGGGGTACAGCCGCCACCCGCAGCCTCCCGCTCTCCACCCGGGCTGGAAACCCTCCTCGGCCACCTTCTGAGGAGGGGAGAGCCACGGCTGAGGCGGGCGCCGGCCTTCCCGCCAGCCCCTCGACGCCGGCGGCGCTGACAGCCGCAGGTGGCCGCGGGACGGGCCGGGGCGCGGCAGGTGCCTGCCCGGGGGAGGACGAGGGGCCCGGGGAGCCGAGGGACACCGGCGAGCAGGCGGGAAGGGGCCGCCGCCGCCTTCCCCCCCTTCTCCTTCCCCGCCCCGTACCTCTCTCTGCGGTGGCCGGAGGGGACGGGGTCTGGCCGCCCGCCCGCCTCGCCTCAGCGCCTCGCTCCCCTCCCCGCGGCTGGCGGCTCCCGGCCCGGCGGCGGCTGCGGCGGCGGCGGCGGCTGCTGGCGGCACTGCGGGGCGAGAACCAGCGCCGGCCTGTTTTCCAGCCGCCTCCCCTTCGGCCCGCCCCGGCTCCGCCTCAAGGATCCCCCCGCCTCCTCCTCCTCCTCCTCCTCTTCCTCCTCCTCCTCCTCCTCCTCCTCTCCGCCCGCCAGAGCGGCCCGGCCTGCGGGGGCCGGGACGAGGACACCTCAGACCCAGCCCACCCAAACAGCAAAGCCTCTGGCGGGATAGATCGTCGGGGTTCATAAATAAATCGTCGGGGTGGATAAATAAATCCTGGGGTCGATAGATAAATCCTGGGGGTTAATAGGTAAATCCTCACCTCCTCCTTTGGCACAGCGAGGGGGACCCCAGCGTTAGCCCGCAGTGCCCCCCAGGCACACCGCCCGGGCTGACACGGGATATATTCTCTTAAATACCTCTGGGCATAAAGCTTTCGCCATGTCAGCCTCTCCCGAAGGGAGGGGAAAGCAAAAACTCTTATTATGATCTAACAAGTCAGGAGACAGCTCTAACCCAGACCTTAAGTTTTGGGGATTCAAACCCCTTTCAGCAGGACTCTAACCCACTCCTTCCTTCCCTTAGGTACCCTTATAGCCAAACCCCGCGGGGTTTCACCGCGTCTGAGGGGTAGGCAACCTCCCTTTTAAATAAAGGAATGCCTTTTACCTTCCAGGGGTCTTGTCAGAGCTCTTCGGCCCGGAGATCAGAGGCTCTCCCCAAGAATCCCTCGGTGCTGGCTGGAGGCCCTGCGATCCCGCAGATCGTCGAGATTCAGAAGCAATGTCCCATCCGGGTCGCCAAAACTGTCACCAAAATTGGGAATAAACCTCTTAATGCCGATGTAGCGTTAAAAAGCGGGCATTCTCTTCATCGCAGCGGTGGATGCACAGCCGATCCTTCTGCCTAACGTGAACACCTACTGCAGTTCATTTTTGAGGTAACAAATTGGCGTCCAGTGCCCTAAAGCAGAGGGGCCAGGGCTCTCCCGGCTTCTGAATTTGATGCCTTTCATGCAGGTGAAGGGTAAAACTCTTGTCTCTAAGCAGCAGCCCTGTAAACAGCGCATTTTATTAAATTATAGTCTCTTTCCAAAAAAAAAAAAAAGTGTGCAGCCACGAATGAGCAATGTGTAAGGCACAGGATGAGGAGCTGAAACACCTGACGAACCCCAGCCTTACCATTAAACCAGCCAGCTGAAATTGCTTTTGGATGCCCAGAGAAAAAGGTCTGGAGAAGAGACCGTGCCTTGGATGAATATAGTTGTGTCTGCAAATTGCCTTCGAGCGTTTCAAGGTTTTATAAAACACGTCCAGCTGCCCATCAGAGGTTTGCACCTGCACAACTGGGGTGAGGTTGCTTAGCCAGCCAAAACATCTGGAGAAAACAGCAAGAATACCGTGGGGCTCAGGTTTCACAGGTTCAACCAGATTTTAAATAATAACTGCGCAAACTTTTCCATTTCATATATACAGTGTTTTCCTCCAGACTCTTCTGACTGCCCTTTACGGCTGCTGTCACTGCTGCAATCGATACCTTCAAAGCATCTCAAAGTACCCAGATGCTGTAGTATTTGACAACTCGTATACGACAACAGGCATTTCGTGGCCACATGATGTGTGTGAAACATGGTTTCTGAGCCCGCAAACCCTAAGGATGGCTGTCCCCGTCCAGCACACCCCCGGGAGCCAGCCAGCCCTGCTGGGCCAGGCTGGGCATGGTGGGGCACTAACAGAGACCAGGCAGCAGCTCTGTCCTGTCACGCATGCCCCGTAGCCTCAACATAGGGTCTCTGCTGAGCCTACAGATGGAAGCAGAGCTTTGCAAATTAAAGGATTCAGGGAAATGAGCCACATCCCTGCTTAAACCAGCTATATCTGGAAAGAGGAATTGACAACGAGGTTGGTTATGTTGGCTGGAAGGAGCAGTCTTTCCTACCGGACCGGACAGAGTCCGAGATAATGAGGAAATAGGGTCAGTTTGATGGTCCAGCTTGGAGCTAGCTGTCTAGAGGGGAAGAGAGGAAGCCACAATTTCCTCCACGTAGTCCTCAGCATCTCACACAGCAATACCTGCCC
Source organism: Phalacrocorax carbo (assembly GCF_963921805.1). Taxonomy (NCBI): domain Eukaryota; kingdom Metazoa; phylum Chordata; class Aves; order Suliformes; family Phalacrocoracidae; genus Phalacrocorax; species Phalacrocorax carbo. The sequence continues at coordinate 3,695,115 of NC_087516.1, read as the reverse complement.
CCAGGGCTGCCTCTAATCAAGGTCACATCTGTTCATAGCCAAAGAGGGGCCACAGTGAAGAACAGACTGGTGCTCCCTGTTCCCGCAAAGAAGCTGACCCATGAGAGATGCTAGTCATCCAGCAGCTGGGAAAGCTGGTGAGCCAATTCCTACTGAATGGCACTTCTATTTCCTCCACAGCAAATAAACAACTGTTCTCCAGGACTGCACTAGCTCTCAGCTCCCTTGGCTGCAATTTGAAGGATTTGAACTAAATCTAGAAAGCTCTGAGTAGCTGGGGTCCCCTGGGCTCTACCCTCTTTCTCCAGTTTAAATTTGGCAACAGAGCCCAGCCAGCTCAAAAGCCCTAGGCATGCTTGCGAGACGTTTTGAGGGTACATAGAAATGCAGCTACCTGTGGGAAAATAAAGCTAAAATGCATTACAAGCACATGTTTAATACAGCGTTTGATGCATTAAGGAAGAGGAGTTGACAGATGCAGCTGATGTTGGTGCCATACTCAGACAGTAACTCAAAAGAAATTTGATGAAATCCTAAAATAAGCTCTTCTTGTGCCTCTGACTTTTGTTTTCTTAGCCTGGGGTCTGTGAACAGCTGGCCTTCAAGGTGGATAGAGCATCTTTCCTGGGAAGAACCCGTGAACCACAGGTTTATGGATGAAATGTAAAGTGGATGCTAAAAATCTGGAGACTGTAACTCACAAGCTAGGAAGAAAGACCTCCTTGTGCGACACACCTGAGAAGACTGCCGAGAGCTGCAAGCCAGAGGCGTAATAGGCCTGAAGAAAGAAAAGGGTATTATTGCCTGGAAGGTCTCTTTCTGGGAGGGTTGTTGGGGTTTTTTGCACTAGAGCAAGATCTCCCAGGGATGGACAGAAATAGCTCAGGTCTCATGTCCTTCAACGCGCACGCATTCAAATGGAGAAGAGACTCCAGCAAACTCATCTGGAGACCTCATGGTGGGCACGAGGTGGCTGGAAGGGTACCTGGACACTGGATTAATCTGGGTTTGGGGGTGTTTGAAGCCTTATCAAGGGGATCTACTGGATGGATTGATCCTTTTTTCTCTCTGCCAAGCAAAATAATGATTTAAAGCCATTAAGCGATTGTCCTTTAGATTCCTATTGACCAACATAATGCCCCATTACTAGAACTGTCAGGCAAGATGAGGATCAAGCCTGGCATGAAGCTTTTTTAAATGAAAATAAAGATCCAGCTGCCTGGAAAAGAGAGCAGGAGCAGAGATGAAAAATAGGCAGCATTCAGTGCCCCTCCATGCTCCAAAACACCACATTCCTGATGTTCAATATAAAAATGCTTTTCCTCTTACCGTTCTCACACAGCGTTTTTCATCCTCAGATTTAAAAATGTCAGTAAAAGTGCTGTTATCCACGTGAAGTCAGCAATCCTTCAATGCAAAGCCATCTGATACAAGCCACAGGGCGTGCTGTGCTGTAAAGATTGCCCACTCTGGTTAAGATTCAGAGTTGGCACTAAGAGCACGTCTACAGCCTCATTGCACGTCAGACGTTTGGCATGTGCTCAGATCTTTGGGGGATCTGCTTGCATATCGACATCTAGCAGGACCCCTCACAAGGTAAAACATAACTCAAAAGCAAACACAAAATATGTAACTTAGAACAGGGGTTTTTCCAACTTTCTAACCCAGGCATTGTTATCATAAGGGTACCTGGGTGCGGAGTTTGGCTCCTGCTCTGGGCTGGGTGACACGCGGCAGCAAAGCTGCTTCTGTTCCCCCAAGCAGTTTGCTAAGCAGAGTTTGGAAATTCCCATGTTAAATAATTATATTACAACATCTCCAAACAGCCCAGCTGGCTTTTCCATCCTCTACACTGTTTGTTTACTAGAGAGAGACTAATCCATTTTACCTGCGAAGCGGACGAAGCAAACTTACTGTGAGGGCTCAGATATAATGCTTTATTATCTTCCCACCCGTACGTAAAACGGAATTTCCATGATTCATTCACCCACTTGAGGAACACTTGAATAGTCACAAGAAAACATACATTCCCAAGAGAAAAAGCAAAACCACATCCGGTGCAGGAGAGAAAAACATTCTAACATAAATACAAAATCCCACTAGAATTTTTATCTGAAGCAGGGCTGCTGATCATAATCACAACGGGGAAGGGCAAAGATCAAACGGTATCGCTTCATGTGACTGTTTTTCCCCTTTTCCTCACAATCCCCTGACAATAAGTCAATAAAAGGTTTTACCAGGACTACAAAGGGAATCTGGAAGCCCAGCAGCCTCCCTTTGAAAGCATATTCAGGGTACAGGCGGTTTCAGAAGTCACTTCAGAGAGTCTGCCCTTTGCCTTGTGAGCTCCCAGCCATTCCAGTGTAGCTGCAGTAATTCATAGGAATGAGTAATAAATGATGTTTGCTATTCAGTCATCATTTGACAAGCTAAGTGACAGCGAGATCGATCACAAATATTTCCCTGTGACAATAAATAATCTAGACACAGAACAACCAGCTGGCTCACCTTTAGGGTTAGAAACAAATAAAGCCCAGGCGAGGAAAACTCCTGGAATTCCCCTCACAGGTTTTTTTCTTCCTTAATCCCTTCTAGGAAAGCGGTTTCCAGAATGATACAGCCCAAACAGTAAGTTGTTCTAATATCCCGAGAGCTGCAGGCTTTAACACTTTCCCACATTTATTCCTGGAAGCATATAGCTGCTGAGAAAAGTATCCGATCTCAACAACAGAAAAAAAATGTACTTGTGGAAGATCCATTGCAATTCTCAATAAATTGTTGTAGCGCCCATGTGCCCTGAACACTTGAAATGTGTCGCTATTTCTAGCTTGTATCTGTCAAGCTTCAAGTCCCAAAAACTTACTCTTACCGCAACCTTCTCTCTGCTGAATTTAAAAATCCTTCACAATTCCATTTCTGTGAGTTCTCATGGCTAAAGTACCCCTTTGGCTTCATTTGGATTAGGAAAATTGGAAATATTTTCCCTGGAGCACAGGCAGAAAGTGGGTTAAAAGACGGCACTGTCCCATACACTGCCCCCCACACACACCCCCCGACACACATCTGCGTGCTGGCCGGGGGCGGTGCTCTCCTACAGCCGGGATATCTCCCAGTGCCTCCCTGTACACAACATCTGGCTCGTTCAGAAAGGAGCTTGGACAGCTGCTGTGCCTTGTGTGAGCTGTGTAAGCGCTGCAAGACTCTCTGGGATACATGGCGGCAACAACCTGAGTTGGTACAGCCAAGGCCGTTGTCCATCTGTACTGGAAGGAGAAAGCACACGTGAGACAAATCCTTCCTGGACCTTCAGTCCCCACTGTCACCAGGTGAGCAAGGCTATTAGTGCATAGATCCCGGCTTCAGCAGTTCATGTTTGTATTACATGCTCTTTATTTATTTATGTATTTTTCTTTTCCCTTGCTGCTTGCTACATCTCTCAAAAATCCTAAAGAAAATTGTCTTCAGGAGATGGAAGGAGAAGGAACAGGAAGGACAGCAGTACCCCAGCCATACCACAAAGCAGATGCCTTTGAAAAAAGGTGAGAAAAAAAGAGGCAGAAAAAACGGGGCTGGCAAAGAATAGCAGAACAACTGTCCTGGGTGAGAACAAAGATCTGTCTAGGCCAGCATGCTGCCTCCACAAGTGGAAGAACAAGACTCGCCCCTCTCAGTTCCCAGGTATTTTCTGCACAGGAACTTCATGAGATAGTCATGGTTTCTCCGTATTTAGCAGCCTTCCTGGGATTTTGTTTTCATGCGCTTGTCTGCTCTCCCCATGTAAATATTAGCAACCCCAACACCCTGCAGCAAGGAGTTCCACCAAGGAACCGTATCAATGACCCATCCTTTGATTTGCTTGGAGCTTGCTTTCTTCATGCCCCCATGTTCTTATATTGGAAAAGACAGTCAAGAGCTGACTTCTCTGCAAGTTTCTCACTATTTTTTATGCCTCTAGCATATCCTTCTTAAGTTATCCCCAGGAAAGTCCTGGCTCACCTAGTGTGCCTGCTTATGAAAGCAGTTATGGACCTTTACTCTACTTTGCCGCCAATTCAGCATGTGTTGCATGAAACTGCAATCACTTATTCTGAACACAAAGAACCAAGGAAATGAAAATCTGGCAGGTACAAAGGAATAGGGTTGAACGCAGAAACCTGGGAGGAGGCTTTGCTGATGACAGCGGCGCAGCTCCTGCCTTATCTCACGGCAGGTAACAGAGGAAAGCGCAAGCAAAGGCGACTGCAGTGAGAACAATGGAAAAATGCAAACTAGTCCTGCGAGTCTCATTTTTCGATCTCTAGTGCTGGCCAGGTGACAGCAGTACTTCCAGACAATATATCTCTCTTCCAGCCAATATCTCGCTGTTTTGGATGTTCCCTCTTAAAGGCCAAGGGCTGATATCTGGAAAGGCCAGTGAATGATCCTGGAGTCCTCCTGCCCCCCCCACTGCTTCCATCCCGGTCTCAGCAGCCCTGCCTCCCCTCCTGTGCCTTCACTCTGGGCACTGCGATGCCTGCAGATGCCTACTCACCGATTGCAGCCATTGTCACTGACCAATACACCCCTGTTGTTTCGCTGACCCCGCTATCTGTCCGTGCCTGTCTCTCAGCTCCTGAGGATGCTGAGCTCGCAAGCTGTCCAGTACAGAGGCTGCCTTTGTGTTCTGCACATGTACGCTGCCAAGCGCTATGAGCCACCCTGGTACTGTGTTTCCTAAAAATAGCTTGCCCCACAGATAACCTGCAATCTTTAAAAGCTGAAGGTCTTGAAGATAAGCCCTCACACAACCTGCATAAAATGAGGAGCAAAGGCACTTCTGGGGCAAAGAGAACAGCTCTGAAGAAATAGGCTAAGAAGTACGATGGAGAACACAGCCTCGGTGCACCCACAAGCAGCAGAGGAAACTACTGCCAAGGGCCCAGGGGGCAAGTATTATGTATAACCTGCACACAGGCATAATACGACAACTGCTGAGCCACAAGGTTTTTTTTACAGCCAGCCTCCAAGTTCTTTGTATGAAGATACAGCACTGCTAGCAAAAGTAATCCAAAGAACAACAATCCATCTAAATTGTCTGAAAAAGCACTCGAATTTAGCTCCTTCTTTACAGAAGGATACATATTTTGGATATGAAATATATCCAGATAGCATTTTACCCTTCCACAACCTGCAATGGACCCATTTACTCTTTCACATTTTATTTTAATAACAGGGGAGTCAAGCAAGCTCGATTGACGGGCTGGTTCCCAGGGAAACATGAGCAACTTATTTCTCTTAAATAGCAGGAACAAATGTTTTCCTGTGTTAAACCATGCAGCCTGCTGTGACATTCAGATCTCTAGAATATAATTGCAAAAGGACAGAATGTGTTTGTCTGGCTTTCAGGTGGGGAAGGAGAAAGGCAGCAGCACACTGCAGCCGGTGACAGGCACTAGCAAGGGTCTGGCACCCAAATCACTTTTGTGGAAACAGGTCCCTTGTCCTAATCCCCAAAGGAATGGCAAAACAAGACTTTAACAAAAAACTGGTGAAATAACCCTGTGTTGCTGGGAGAGAAACGGAAGAAGGGAATTGGTAATAGCAAGCCTTCAAAACCTCAGTCAAAATGCTAGGCTGGCTGCCCAGTGTTGTTGGGACACATTAAGAGCATAAAAACAGCCTTGCTCTGGCCCAAGGTCTGTCCAGCTTGGGAAGCTGCTTTGGCAGGTACAGATAATGGTGGGAAGGGACTTGGAAAAGAAAATGGAAGACAAAGCTAAGCATCCTCATAAGGTGCTCTCTGGTAACATTCAGGGCATCTCAAAAGCTGAGATTACCTACACGGAGACCAGTGGAGAACACATTCCTGCTGCATGTGGCCAAGGATGCTGTTCCCAACTCCGACCACGCGCCGTGAGGTGCGGCGGCTTTGGTGGCTAAGCTTATTTTGCTTCCTGCTCTTTCAAGTTAACAAGATGAAAAAAAAAAAGAACAGATAAAACCAGTGGCCATGAGCAGGCACTCAAGGGCAGGTCAAGCACATACGATACTTCTCCTCAAAACTCTCCCTGCCTCCTTTATATTCCACCCAGGGGATCTCTGAGCCTGACAGGATTTGTATGCTTAGGAAATCCCAGCAGATCTCTCACCCACGTACTTGCCCATTCACCTCTTGAACCTCCTGGTATCCACAGTATCCTTCAGCAAGTTTACAGCTCAGCTACCCATCGCAAAAGGACCCAACTCCAGTAGTTTTCTTGGAGCCCATATCCCACTAACGTAATTTGCTGGCCCCTGGTTCTTGTTCTGATGGAGACGCCGGACAGCCATTCCCTCGTCACCCCATCCCTGGCACACAGGATTTTCCACACCTCCTTCATGTGCTTCATCAGTATCTAGGGCCGCATTCTGCTTTCACTTATCTCCTCTAAGCCAATATTCAAGTGGTTTTTAAGGAAGCAGGTGGTAATTTGGCCTCAGGACAATTTTTTTTCACCCTCACACAGTTTGCATTTTTGTCAAAAAGAAAAAAAAAGATAAAAACTTCCTTTTTTTTTTCTCCTCAGTTGCTTTAGGATTCAGAAGAAAAGAAAAAAGATAATGAAATACAAGTTTTGCGTGCCAAAGTTTCCAGGTGCCCAACTGTCCTGTTACTGGGACGCTGAACAAACAGCCTGCAAACACGATCCCCTGCCTTTGTTCTGCCAGCTGGAAGCCACAGGTCACTCCGCACCCACACACCACCACGGGCCAGAGCCTCAGAAGGAGGCAATATTCGACTGAGTAAAACAGCCCTTTCATCTGACAAAGGATACCAAAAAGGGACCTGGTTTTTTTTTACTGGTGGGGTGGGATTTTTGCGTTCACTGAGGAGCATTTTCTGTGAAAAGGCCTCTGTCCGTGCAAGTGACTCAGCTCAACAAACAGCATCGGTGATTCATGACTCCTGAGTGTGCCAGCAGTGGCTGGTGACCTGTGTGGTGCTGAGTCTCTTCCTCACCAGGAAACAGCCTTAATAAGAGACATCAGCAGAGTGTTTCCATTGGTAGGACCATGGACTTCAAGCGTCCCTTATTTCCCTTCCCTAGCCACCTTTTCCTCTCCCATTTTCTTCAGCTGTTAACTCGCCATGCAAGGACTGACTCTTGCTGCACATCTAAATGGTGCCCAGCATGGTGGAAATTCTAAGGTGGGCTGTAATGCAAACACTGAAGTGACTTCATGGCAAATTCACCCAGACAACAGAATTCAAACCATTTCCCTCAGCTTTCCATGAACACCAACCAAAAAAAAAGGCTACCAAAAGGAGATGAAATGGGCCAACCATCAAAGGTAAAAGATGACCCTTGATGGAATTACTTCCTCACAGATACACGTCCCGGGTCACATGTCCCAATCCAGCTCCAAAAAGAAACTTCTTATCAGGTCATTAAACCAAATCAAAATAGGAGATGAGGCAGATTTCTAATGCGGTCTGAGAAATGGTAAGAGCGCGTTAAAAAAGTCATTCCTCTTCTCTGCATTCAGGCCAAATATCCAAATACCCAGCAGCTCTCCAAGTCCTGATGTTTCAGGTTTGTCTGAATCTTGCAGATAATTTCCGCACAGATGGAGAAAAGTCTCAAACAAAATAACTGTGATCCTATGCAGCATAAACATAAAACCTAAAAAATAAGAGCCTGAAAAATAAGAGATTGAAAGAAGCACATGAAGCCCAGTTGTCTTCCTAATCGTGAAGGGTCTTTTTCACCTTTTATGGTTGCCGCTGTACTTCACGGCTGCTATGATATCCCTGCTACCGAGGCATTGTACAAACCACAGAACAGATCAAACATGGAAAGGCACTTAATTCATATACAATTTTTTCCTAATCTTGTCCAGATATTGAAATTAATCTCATTAGACCTCATGTCACAACTAAAGCCCAGCCTGTGGACCAGAAGACCGCAGCCCACTACAATCCTAACCAAACACCCTCAGGTTTTCTTATCTCCCAGCATCTGTTTTCCCCCTCCGCTGCTCAGTCATATCAGTGTTTATGCAGTTGCACAAAGCAGCGAGATATACAGAAGAAAAATGCTATGTAAATGCAAAAATAGGCGTAGCTTTTAACTTTTTCAGTCTGAAGACCCCTAAAAGCTAGTGGAGAATCAGCTCCCTCTTGTGCATAGTTCAGCCTCCAGACCACGGTCCTACTTGTCTTAGTTACCTTTGCTGAAACTGGCTGGTTGTGTTGTTATCCGAAAAGCGGATCCGTCGCCCGGTGTGCAATAAGCCAATAATCGCACACTCAGGAGAGATACTGCTAATTTGATTCAGGGTTGCGCAAGCCCGGGTGCTCAGTGGTTTTCCACAAATCAAGCACACCGAAGCCGGCTACCTTATCATATTTATACAATATGTCCATACATATTCCACCTATCTAATCCATATTCATTCTAATCGACATAAATTATATAATTGGCACTGAGTCATTCTTCTTGGCTCCACTTCAGTTTCTTTCACGCATGCTTTCCTTTCTTCAGGGATCTTTGGTGATCTTGACAGATGAGGCATCCTAACTCCTGTTACATAGAAGCAACTTAAAACTATTTTCTCTTAGCAACTTTCACTCATTTTTCTTCTAAAAAGAAACGCTTGTCTGTAACTAAATGACTGAGCTGATGGCCAGGACGTCTCATCCCTAGTCTTAGATTAACTATTTACAATGCTGAATCAAAAAGGAAAGAGCCTATATTCACACTAACTTAATATAAAATATCTCTTAGATCCATGCTAACTAAACATATACAATGCTCCTTAGATTCACACTAACACTCCTTGTATCCAAGTGTAGCATAGGTGTATCGAAGCAGGTCCCTTTAAATCCTTTGTTGTGCTTGCACAAGTGGAAAACAGCTCCTATAAAAAAAAAAATCCCGTCTGTTTGCCAAGCCGTGTGTAGAGATTATGAATCACTAAATGGCGGCCACGTGTCAGCAAAAGTAGCAGGAAGCGTCTTGCGTTTGACCTTTATTTATAGTAGCAGGAGCGCTTCGCAGAGTATAGTTACAACGACCTAATTATCCTTGCTCACCAAGAAACATCGGATCAATTGCCTGCATAGTATGTTTTTTCCATTAAAAGAAAGAATAATACCTGGTTTATAGTTATCAGACTGGAGGAACTCTGAGAAAGCCCTTCCAGACTGTTGCCTTTGCGTATTTGGAAGGCAGAGGACTTCTTTGGAGGTTTTTCTCTGGGATCCTAATGGAATGGGGGACTGGAAATCAAGACCACTTGACAAGCCTGTTGACTCACCTTTTGGTGCACCTCTCTTGTTCAATACACACCCTTGTTTCACAGAATCGAGCTGCGAGCTAGGGAAGCAATGAAGTGCTGAACCTTCTCCTTGTTGTACCCAGGTAATCTGATACATAAGCATATTTTTTAGTAAATCCCACACATCAGAGAGTGTCACTGGATCAAGACAAAGTACCTCTGGGCTGCTATCCAGGGGGGAGCCCGGAGATGTGTTTGAATTATACAAGGGTGTAAGTGGCAGGTCTGGCTCTTTCTCATATGCAAGAGAGCGTTTTGGTACCTTTTCAGATTAAGGGCCAAGCCTCGCAGACGTGGTGAGCTGAATTAACAGCTCCCTGCTTAGAAGGGGGTCCTGTATTTTCCCCTGTCTGCTTTGCCCCTGGACAGTGGGATAGTGTTCTGCTAGATTAGGGAGTTAAATCTGCTCTCAGAAGGGTCTGCTGCAGTGGAGAGAGGAGGCCTGCATGGCCATGGGTAAGGGTGAAGGTGAGAAACAGGGCTGAAAAGGTCTCTATCTGAGGTCAACTGTGCCTAATCAATGGCCATTTTTTATAGTGTGGGCATCTGAGAGCCACACAGTGGGTCACACGACGAGGTCAGCGAGAGGTGTGTGTTGGGACGCATTAGGAGCACTCCCGCATGTCCATCCATGGGATCTGTTGCCCAGAAGGGATCCCATGAGCACAGATCCCTGCTAATAAGGGGGCCGCAGCGCCACTGCCTCCCTCCCACTTTGGGTCTAGCAAGCAAGGCAACCTCCTTTGTGTGGCATATGGGAAGAGAGCTGGAAGGCAACCAGGGTGATGTACAAGAAAAGAGAGTGAGAGGAAGGCCTGAAGCATAAAGATTAGTCCCTCGGGCTTCCCAGACTCCTGCCCTGGCGAGGAAGGGTGATGGTCACCCTCTTACTGCTAGCCTAAGCCAACACTGAGCCAAGACTGAGCCAGGCTTTGTCCTGTATGACCAACAGAGCCCTGCAACAAGGTCCCCACAGGTCCCAGCTAGCAGCACTTAGAAGAACCAAAACCAAGCCAAATGGCCCTAGTGAGCTCTGCCAGCCACAGCAGTACAGCACACTACCTTTCTGCAGACCTGTCGCTGAGGAATCTGGCAAGGACATCACAGAGGATGTTCTAACCACACTATCAATCACCATGTGCTGGCCTCCCCATGCCCACCACAGGGGAGTGCACACCTGGAAGTTCAAACCTGCCAGGAGAAGAGAGCACGAGTCTCTGCTGCTCCATGGTCTCTCCCTGCCCTGCCCGCTAGGATCCTCTCCATCAGCCCCAAGACCAAGATAAGCCAGCATCCCTCGCCTGGTCAGGGCCTAGGGTCTCTCCTGTGGCGAGCTGCTGCAACCCCACTAACCAGCTCAGTGACACCATGCTGGACAGCCCTGCTTCTCCTCCAACCTTTTTTAATTTAAGTTCTCCTAATCAGCTAGAGGTCTCTATTTAGACCTTTAGGCTTTTAGGCTTTAGGCATGGGTCAGGGATGTAAGACCAGTCTGTTGCTCTCCCTCCACTATTGGGTCTCTATGTCCAGTCAAACCAACTCAGCAAGAAATTGAGTGCTTGATGGTCAAACGCCACTGACACCTAGGTTAGTTGGTGGCCACTCCCAGAGGTGGCATGTGTCAACAGGATCAGGCCTTTAATCATGCTGCCCCTCACAGGTTCCCATCGTTCCCCTCAAATTCCCTTGTGGCTCTTTCCTACACTTCTCCTCCCCCTGCTTTGTCTGGTTTTAAATTTTGCTGATCCCCATGTTTCATCCTCCAGGACAAGGCTGGGCTGTTGCAGAGGTCCAGCACACTCAGTTCTTCTCCAGAAATCCTTCCCCCATGCCCACAGCAGTGCACCGGAGGGAGTCACCTCAGTGACTGCCTCCAAACAGCCCCAGCACCATCTGGACCTCACCCAGCTTGTCTGAGGACTCCAGCTCTGACTCCATGTCAGGTCTGCACCACAACCGCATTCTTGGAAAGGGCTCACGCACCCTGACGTTGGGTTGCTGTAGCAACCACGCTGACATCATCACCTTTCCCCATGGCCACTGCAGTCATGCAAAAGGTTGTGAAACCCTCCTTGGCACTGTCAGGCAGCTGCATGTTTTGATGCTGGGGAGGGGACTCCTATTCAAAACCAAGAGCGTGAGGAGCAGATGTGTCTTGTCTCCAGAAGAGCAGGGTCAGAGGGCAGTACAATCTGCCTAGCACAGCATTGAACGTGGAGCTGCAAAGCAAAACAAACAAGGAAACGAAAGCCCATGGTCCCACGGGGCTGGAGTTTGCTGAATCCAGCAGCAAAAAGGATCAGGTGCAGAGCTGGCTTGGCAGCACCAGGATATTCTCAAAATATATCCATGGCTGTCTGTGCAGGGACTTGCTACTCCATTACAAAATCCTTCTTTCCTGCAGGACTCCAGGGACGCAGTTGGGAGCAGATTCTCCGTTCAGTCCACATATGCCAGCAGAGTGGAGCCACCTACAAACTCCATCCTCAAATGACTTTGGCATCCTTGAGGGAGGCGAGTCCTGGAGCTTGTCCCAGGCCTCCCGTGCAGGTGCAGACAACACATGGACCTTTTGGTGGCAACTGTGGCCATTTTACAACCGGGGCAGAGTCTGGATGCCAGGATTCAAAGGGTTTTTTTAATGAGATGCCAGAAAACATGTCATTTCTCTGTTGACGCCTTTTATCCACCTGAAGTGCTTCTAGGACAAGGGAAGTTGCCAGCTCACACCTTGTCATCAGAAGTGTCCTGATCTTCGGCATCCTTCCTAAAGCCCATCCTTGCTGTTGCTCTGTTAGAGAAACCCAGGTCTTAGGGTGCCACATACACACCAGAATGCCTTGAATCTTCCAGCCTCCAGTTTGGTGCTTTATGTGGAAGAGGCAGATAAGCCTAAAACTTCAGTTAAATGCCATGTTTGTGGGGAAGAGAAGGAGGAAGGACTGACATGGCTTTCAAATATGTGAGCTGGTTACTCCTGCAGCGTCCCTGCAATCCCTTGAGGAGTGCGTGAATTTTCTAGCAGGAATGTTTGTTGTTTCCACAGCATAGGCTTCTGGCTAGCTAAGCCAGGAATGCTTCATTAATATAAAACATTAACTTCTCCTCCTTTGGTAAAGCTGCAGAGCCTCAGAGGGCCTTGGTGGCCAACACAGGATCTGGAGGGCAACTTCATGGGCAGTTATCACCAAGCCTCTTCTCTGCTGAGCAAGATCCAGAGTGGAAAGAGAAGGGACCCAGCCTGACCCTCAGTCAGAGAGAGCAACTACAGACCCCACACAGGAGGCAAAAGAGAGGCAACCCTGCAGCTTCTTTCTTTCAGCCATGGATGAACACTCTGGACCTTCCCTAGCCCCTTCAGACTCACTCTACAGGGCCAGAAAGAGAAGGGGAGCAAGAATGAGTAGTTTGATATGCAACAGAGCTGATAATGCCCAATGACTCCATGTGGATTTGTGCCTTGTGGTCCCACTCTGGTACAAGCTGACTTGCGAAAGCTTTATATCTGTGACTGTCCTGCCATGAAATCTGCTTAAGCTGATCAAACGTTTCTAGAGAATTTGAAACATAGAAGGTCACAGATGAAGCCACTCCTCTCTTCCATATGTGTGCAAAGTGTGCTCACAGAAGATTTGTTTCTTTAGGAGGCCAAGATAAAGCTATCTCCATGGCAGACACCAGTGAAAACAAGCTCAGCAGAGACAGGGGAGCCAGGAGCGGTGGCAGAAAGCCAGAGCATCTAACCAAGAGCGACAAGTTAGTCAGGTCTGGGATGAGGTTACACCCAAGAGACGGGACGGACAGCATGATGCAGTCATATTTCTCAACAGCACCCCGCTCCCCGGCCTGCTTCACACCATGCAGACCCAGTCAAGCTGCTTGAGAAATTTCTAGACAAACATTTTTTCCCATCAGAATGTGCAGATTTGTGGAACACTGAACATTTCACTGAAAACACATTGCTTTCAGTGAACCCCCAGTGGAGCAAAGGCAGGGAGATGCTTTCTACTGGTCAAGAGAAATTTCCATTGGGAACCTGACTGCCAGTTCATGTGATGGTGTGAGGAACTCCTTACAAACCAACTTCTTCATACTTCTGGGGGACGAGATTTGTAAATTTGCAGTCAGGATCCCAGGTTATCCAGGGGAGGACTTGATGAGCTCAAGGCTTCTACAAAAGTGTCTCTGATAGCTCCTAGTCAAATACTGGGATAAGCTTGGCAGTTCCTGGCTCTGGGACAGCTCATTACAGGTGCAATCCCAATTCACATCATCTCTAGGCTGTTGGATTATCCTTTGGTGAGCTTCACTGTCCCATCAGCCAGGCAGCCCAAGGAGCCATCCAACCAAATGGCCTATGTAGACCTAAGTCTGGTTGGACTGCCTGAGGTCATTGCTCCTTCTTTCACCCCTAGAAATCCCTGCAGCCACCGTCTGAAACGAGCACAGTTCTTGTCAGCTTGGAATAGCAGCTTTAAAACTGGCAGGAATCACACCGGCTCCGGTCCTCAGTGCTGGGTCCTGGGGTCCATATTTGAGTCTGGAAGCACTTGGATTTGGCATGGCCTCAGACAAAAATGTTACAAGATTTCCATTTGGAAGGGAAAATACATACTTCTGTAGCTGGGGAGGACATAAATTAAATTTACCCTTCCAAGAAATTTATAGCATTGATTACACTCACACTCTGACAGCCCAGAACCCTTCAAACTCATCTGCTAGCCATGCCTTTCTCTGAGATATATGGTCCCATCAAGCTACATTTCTAACATGGTAGAAATCCACTTTTTCCTGATCTCAGGGACAAGGATTAGCAAGTCCAGCCAACAATTTCACAGATACAGATGAAGCAGAGGGAAGAGGACAGTGACCCACAACCATCAGCTGTGTGAGCCTGGGAAGTAACACATTCAAGGTGGTCCATGCACAGAGTCTTTCTCTCCTGCAGAACTCCTGCACCATTTATTGGCCTCACAGTTAGAAGTCTTTAATGACATTATCGGTGATATAATGATTGTGACATTCCTGAGAAGTCTGCAATCTCAGCTTGCCTTCTCTTATGCTTATCACCTCCCTTGCATCAGGGCAAGTGTTCAGTAGCACTGTCCTGCAACGTTTTGACTGCAGACCCCACAAGGAAGCTGAGCCAGGCATATCAAGAAAACCAACAGAACAATTACGGTCAGGCACCTCAGTTATGTCTGATAACCCCATGAGCCGTCCCACAGCCAGAGGCAGGCTGTAGCAGAGGAGTGGAGCACGAGTCCAGGAGAGCCAGGCTTGAGCTGAGGGAGGCAGTGGTCACTTCCCCTTTCACCCCACCTCCAAATCCCTTACTCATGGTGCCAGATAAGAACTCATGCTTGAATAGGCCTGTGACCAATTCAAGGTGCCCAGAAGGGACACGACAACTTTTCAGATTTTAGGTTAGTCAGAACAAGGGAATAATGAAAAACCATAAAGGAGCATTAAGGGAGCAGTGATACAAGAAGAGAAATTCACTATTTGTTTTGGGATGCCATCGCAGAAGTTGTTACTACAGTGGGTTACTCACTCCCTCATACCCTGCATTCGCTAATGGATCAGGGAACACTACACAGCGATGGTCTCATGGATAACTCCAGGAGGCATCTCAGATGACATAGTAATCACTTCTGAGGTGTCTATCTAACCGTACCGCCTATATACACATATATTCACATGTCATAGAATTGCTTTAGGTTGGAAGGTACCTCTGGAGGTCCCTGGTCCAACCTCCTGCTCAAAGCAGGTCTAGTCAGCTGAGGTTGCTCAGGGCCTTCTCCGGTTGAGTTTTGAATATCTCCAAGGGTGGAGATTCCCCCACTTCCCCGTGCCCTGGTTCCATGTTTGACCATCCTCATGGGGAAGAATTTTTCCTTTGTATTGTGATTGGAATTTCCCATGTTGCAGCTTGTGCCAATGCATGTTGCCCTTCCACTGTTCACTTCCAAGACTAGTCTTCTCTGTATTCTCTACACCACCTCATTAGGTAGATCTAAACAGCAACAAGCTACCATCTTGCCCTACCTTTCTTCCAGCTGAACAAACCCTGCTCCCTCAGCCTCTCCCTGTATCTCATGTACTTTAGCCCCTTGACCATCTCAATAGCCTCCACTGGGCTTGTTCCATGGTGTCAATGTCTCTTTTACCAGGGAGTCCAAAACAGGACACAGTAGATGGATGTCTTGCACAAGTGTTGAACAGAAGGAAATATCTTCCCTCAACCTGCACTCATGTTAGTACAGCGCTATTTGTGGCTCATCACTGCAAGGTCACACTGCTGGCTAATGTCCACTTTACTGTCCACCAAGATCTCCAGGACCTTTTAAGCAAGATTTGGTGGTGTTTTGTTTTTTTTTTATCCAGGAGACTCATGCCCAGCTGTACATTTATATCCACATATACTGTCTACACCCACATCTAAGTCACAAAGCCAGGGCATTGTGGCTGCTCCCTGGAGAAGGAGTCAGGGACCCTTCAAATTCTCCTGCTGGGAGGCGCCCTTCCCACTGGTCCTGCTCCCACTGCTCCCATTGCAAGACTACATATAGAAACCCCTAAACAAAACCAGGCCAGGGCAGCCAATTACCCTGTTTCAACCTCCCTTTGCAAAAAAGGGCCTTACAGGTCAACTATCCATATGGCCAGTCACATTTGTTGAGCAGAAGTACTTTCTCAAGAGCTTAGACCTTCCCATTCTACTCTGTAAAATATGGCTGTGGACTTTTTCATTACAAAAGGTCAAATAGCTCCTTCACGCCCCTTGAACAAGCTACAAATGATCTAATTAACTTGGACTATGTCCATACTGCCAAAATCACCCTCTCCAGGAAGCAGTTTCTCGTCTCCAGGCTAAATGCTGTGGGCTCTTGTCTATACTATTTGCCTGGAATAGACTAACCATGTCCACTCTGAACTGTGCTTGCTGCAAGTCTCTTCTGGGTCCCCTGGTGCCTTTGTGCACAAAATGAAATTATTCTTTTTTTTTTTTATTTATTTCAAAGACCTTGTGAGGGCTGTGTCACAACACACCAGAGTGGTGTCCAGCGTATGTGTTGAGTGCCCTTGGACAAAACTCTGGGCATATGGACATGGCAGATGGTACAAGCCATGCTGGGATAGTGCTGGAGACCACGTATGTTGGCTGGAGCCAAGCTACAACTTGAATGCTTTAAGCCATGATGCCCTATCGAGGCAGCAAGGCATATGAAATGAAGCCACAGGCTGCATGCAGCCCCCAACCACAGGTTCCTCAGCCCCAGCATGAGTCCAGCACTGACAAACATGGCCCAGGACAGCACTTCCCCATGATCACATTATTTTATCAGCTCCCAACATAAGCTGCAGCTCACAGTTGTCCCCATGCTAGGTGGGCTGCTTGTCTCCACCTATCCCCAGGTCAGCCCTCAGTAGCTACATCTGCTGCTGGGAGATCAGGCCCCAGTCTGGCTGTCCCAGTGGTCCTGGCAATGCTCATGTGGGGCACGTACATGCTCTACAGCGTACCTACACCCTGTTACTTGTCCTGTCCCCATGCGGAGCAGAGATACACCTGGTCTCCTAGGCAGTTGGGCATCTGCCCCTTGCCTCTTCTGCAAGACAAACCCGTCCTTCCCACAATTGCCTTCCTGCCCCCAAACACGGCATTTACCTTTCTCTTAAAGTTGCCAAGCCCGTGCTACTCACGGTCAGGCTATTTAAACACCAGCTGCAGTGTTTGTCTTGCTTTTTTGTCGATGAGACAGTTTCAGCATGTACAGCACTTCCTCTTCTGAGACATTTGAGGACTGCGTCTGTGACCTTTGGCTGCTGTTTGGGTTCAGCAGCACAGGCAGCAGTCCCAGGGGTAAGTGGGTTGAGAGAGAAAAGCCCTCTTCCTCCCCCTCCATCTTTTTATGGACAAATTTGGACCAAAGCAAGCAGCCAGCTGCAGGTGAAACACACGGCTTGGACGCTGCAAGGGAGACCTTCTCCATGCAGCCCATCGCTGAAGCAGCAAAGTGGCCCAGCACCGGCTGGTAAAGCCTCAGCCCATTCTCTGAGCCTGGGCAACTTTTAGATTCAATACCTGGCTTGTATGGGGAAAAGTAGGGGAAAATAATCCCAATGGTAAGTCTTTGCACATAAGTATGAAGCAGTACCTACCACAATGTACCATTTCTGCTAAAGTTTTCATGCATATACATCTGTTGCTGAAGCCTTTCTGCTGCCTTCTGTAGTAAGAGCTGTTAAGCTTTATATCAGGGCAGCGTAAGCCCAAAGGTTCAGGAAAAGGCTGGAAAGGTCAGGAAGGAAAGGCTTATGCTTGGACTGACTTTGGCTAGTTGGATCAGTAACTGGGGAGGCTGAATGCCTCCAAAAGCCTTCTGAGTCAGCAGAAGGAGCAGAATACCCAGCCTGACAGACTCATCCCCTTTCTGCAGCAGAGCCCACCATGGACAAGAGAGCAGTCACGTAACGTAATACTGTCTCCAGGAAGCTTTTCCTGGCAGGTGTCATAAAAATGAAGCAAGGTTATGTCATTTTGCCCAAAGATGTTTATAAAGCTGCTGACGAAAATGGAAGTGACTGCAGAAAGCCAAATAGCACCATATTCCTTGGCAGACCCTGGCACGACTTGGGGTGGCGCAGTCTGGCTTCTGGCTAAGATACAAAACCAAATCCTTCTCCGGTCTTTCAAAAGAAAACAAGAGGAAATGACCATCCTGAGAGGCATGACTGACTGTCAGTTCCACCTCACTTCAGCGGAATTTGTGAGAACTCAACATTTTTGCAACCCTGGCCAGATGCGTGCACGCACCCAGTCACACACAGATGTCCATATCATCCAAAGAGGTCATACCTCACTTAGGCACCAAAGCAAAGCACCGATTTTGAGCAGTGTGTAGCAAAGGTGAGAACTGCAAACCACGACAGCCTTTGGACCACATTTTCAGAGCATATCAGAGTCTTCCCACGCTACACAGACCTCTGTTGACAATCTTGATACTTATTTTGATACCTAAGAAGAAAATGTGGCCCCAGTAGAAGAAGTGGAATTTTTTTCAAACGTTTAGGCCAAGACGTCCTGCCTGAGCATTGAGCAAGCAACATATCTACAACAAAGTGAACTCAAGGGGTGGTTTAACTCATTATAAGTGAATGCATTAAACCAGCCTCATGTGCCTCCTTAGAGCAACTTGGCAGGACACATTACATTATACATGCTGAAAAGAAGAGAAGCCAAGTTGTGGCCAGAGTGCTGGATTCTGGACTCTCAAGTCCTCTGTTCATGGTGTCCCTCTCCCCTGATAAAGTAGAAAAACCTCCGCTGTAAGACTATTTTATACTACCTGGTGAAATTGCACTTGGGCACATGGAAACCCACAGCTCTGCACACTGGGTCAGCCCTCCTCCAACAAAGGTTCCTGATACCTCAACTTTAAAATACATTACATGCAGCACCGTTTGTTACAGTCTGCAGCTATTCAAAATTTCCATCTGTTATTAGACGTCTCAGTATGTGGCCTATGAACTTCACGCCTCTGAATCCAAATAATGCCCTTTAGCTCATAACAGGCTAATTGACGCCGCATTTCCAGCAAGCAGCTCCCACGCTAGCCCTCCCTCAAAGGCTAATGGGTTGGAAACTCACAGGGGGTTCTGATCTGAGCAGTGGAAAAGAGATCTTAAGATTTTCAGGTAGAAATGTTTCCTTTCAACTCTTGGGAAGGTAACCACTGAATGAAAGTGTTTCATTGTCAGCCCAAGGGACAGGAGGTCTCCAACTGACCTGAAGCTGGTGTGTCCCAGTGGGGTACTTGGGACTGGCCTCTAGACGTATGAAACACCGCCTTCAGTGCTGCTCAGCTGTGGCTTCCCTGATGATGCTCAGAGGCAGCACAGAGACTGTCCCCGGTGGGATGATGTTGCCCAGAGCGTGGACACCAAGGACTGAGAAAAACTCTTCTTCCCCTGAAAACTTCAGTCTATCTTTTGTAGCCAACCTCCAGCCTTCAGACCTTCCAGCTGCCAGTCAACAAGAGCCATCACAAGGGACAACTAACCAGCCCTGTGTCTCACCTTGTGGGCAAAGCCACCTCTCCGTTCTGGCTTGGAACAGGGCAGGAGTTGTCAGCCAGGTGCATGCCTCGGCTTGTCCCAGGCTACCTCTGGCATGAAATGCCCTCATTGACCCTGCAGAGGGAAGCCAAATGGGGAAGCTGATGTTCATCTGCAGCTGCAGCAATGCAGAGACTTGTAGCTGTCAAAAGAGTGTGTGCCGTCATCGTGACTTCCCTCTTCCCTTGTGGTCTGTGGGAAACAGGAGGCGGCCCAGGCTCTGCACGGGGACACTCAACAGTGTGGAGCTTCCCAGGCACAGGCACCTCTTTCATTGCCGTGATAGGTCACCCACTGGTAGCTGAAGGGAAGGTACTAACCCTTTGAAGGTCACCAAGTTGAGCTGAGCTAGCATGGACCACAGACAGCACACAGCACTGTGCATGGCCCAGCTTGCTTTGGTCACATCCTTAAATTAGGGTGACAGTTTCCACCTTTGCTGATTCCCCTGTACTCCCTGCTGGGAAGGCAGTTTTACAAGGAAAGGAAAGCCTATCTCAAGCCACTGTTCTCCTTGTCCAAAGCACAAGTCCTATTTAAAGACACCTGAAGCCAGAGATTACAACAACTTGTCTTAAAAATCAGGGTGCTTGCTAATGGCATAGTGCAAATGCCAACATGCATTGAATCTGTGGCTTCACAGCACCAAGTCTTTGCAGAAAAACCTGCTGAAGGTGTTGCTGCTTGCTTCATCCTTCCCTACTCATCATCGCAACTGCCTTGACCTCTCAGTTGCAACCAGCACAGCTTTCAAAACAACCACAATTGCTGTTGTTTACCTATTTTTCAGGTGGATCAGCTCCCATAACTGCCTGCATGCCTGACTGTGCAGTCAGTAGACAGGAGATGGTGTGGATGAAACTGTGGATGGGCACTGGGAAGGGGGTGCGCATTTCGGTTTTACTAGTACTGAGGCACTGGGGCCAAGCAGACGCAAGGGTGGGCAAGCGAATTCAGGTCCCAAAGGTGCTGCATGGTCTGCCCAATGCTTCTGATCCACACAAGGCTGGGGAAGAAGGCAACGGCATCTTCTCCTTTGCACCTCAGCTGTAAAACGAGTACTTGCTCAAAACTGCAAACAAAGAAATAACAAAGTTTGGTCTAAGCCTTGCTGAGATTACACTTGTGGATTAGGATCAACAATGAGATGTTCATCTCAACCAGCCTTGATGCAGGTGTCTAAACTCTAACATAGATGCAGTTAGACCTATGTACACTGTGCCAGTTCCTGCTGCCTCCAGAGTCTCACTGTAAAGGATCCACACCCGATCTGCAGATGCAGGTTAAACAAGCAGCTTGACTTGGTATTAGAAGGTTTGGAGAGCACAGTGAACATGGCATATTAATTACACAGGGATGGCACAAACAGTTTCTAAGCCATTTTATGTATGGTTTCTGTGGAGGTGACTTACCCGCTACCTGCACAAAGCCTCTGGCTAGTAATTAGTCTTAGCATCATATCCACCAGAAGACAGGAGAAATTCCCTCAGCATACCACCAAAACTCCCACAGCATCCTCACAAGTCCTGACACCTAAAAAGTAGTGGGGGTCCTAACCTACCAGCAGGTATTTAGGTAGAGAAACGTGGGACCATCAGTACAACCATCAAGGTCCATTCATCCCAGTGACTCCTGTTTGGCCACGGCCAAAAGTGGATGTCTAGAGAAGAGTGTCACAATACAGCAAATAGTTTGAGATACTTCCCCAAAATATCGAGTCAGCTTCCAACAATTTGTGGCTTCCTGTGCCATAGTGAGTGTTTTCATATTTAATTACCTGTAGTGAATTTTTCCTCCATGACTTTATCTAGTTGCTTTATGAACCCCTATGGATTTTCTACATCCACAACATCCTGTTGCAAGGAGTTCCACAGCTTAATTATACACTGGCAAAAGAACCACCTCCTCTTGTTTGTTCTGGACTTACAATTTCTGGTTTCACCTGATGTCCTGTAATTCTTGTAGGGATAGAGATGGTGAACATACTCTCCCTGTCCACCCTTCCCATACCACTCAGTGATTTATAGTTCTCTGTCATAACCTTTCTCATACATCTCCCTTCCAGCCTGATGAGTCCTCATTGCTTAGTGAAATGGCAGCCACCAGAGTTTTGAGCATCTTGGTGTCCTCAGTCTTTTCCAACTTCACTTTGCATTCACTTGCCTTTTGAGGCCAGGGAACCATCTTTCAGATGCTCCCTAAAAGAGACCATGAACAGCTGAGGCCTCTTCCCATGAAGGTGTGTGTCCTGTATGGGTTCAAAACAAAGGGGCTGCCAAGCACGTGAACATGGAAGTCCATCAGGACAAAGCAGCTTTAAGAACTCTAGTAACACATTTCTTCTTGATTCACTGAGAAGACAGGAGTCAACTCTTAGTGTTTGCAAATGGTCTTGGAGGGCTGCGTTTTTTGAAAGGGGTGAAGGTTGCTAGTATTTTTGTACTAGACTGGAGGGGAGAAAAATAGTAGAGATTTTAGTTTCTCCAGGGTGACTTTCATGAAAGCCTGGAGGATGGCTGACATGACAGTGCAGAGATCTCTGACACGTGGTACCCTCCATGAAGCTCCCCATTCCCTTTCTATGTTAGCAGAGGTGCTGGGCAAACCATCTCCAGCACCCACATTGCTTTGGAAGCAATGTCTTCACTGCTTAGAACAGGGCGGAGCAGATCTCACACGTGCTTCGCTGGGCAAACATGAGTGTCTGCCTGATGTTTGCATAGTCAGCAGAGATAGGAACCAGCCCCGAAGGGCCAGGCTCATTTTACAAACACTGACACAAAAGGAACCTCTAAAAGCCAAGGCAGGAGGCCCCTGGGAAGAGCTGCTGAGCACGTTGATCCCAATCTACAGCCTTGGAAGGTGGGAAGCGTAAGAGGACTTGTGTATTTTCTGCCCCAATCACAGAAAACACAAACTCACAGAGCTGGTGTGAGACTGTTTCACCTCTCTCCTTGCTTTGTTATTATCAGAGCATCTAAAGGGATGATCATAGCGCTGAACTGCAATGTGTTCAGGGGTGTACAAACACGGACAGCCTTTCCTATGAACACAGCTAAGCCTTTAAGAGGCTCAAACTGAACTACAAAATCACCAGCAGATCCTGTTTGAGACCAGCTGGTGTTGGCTGGCAATAACAGCCTGCTTGCCATGCAAATATCCATCTGTCAGCCCAGCACCTACGTGTCCTTTCTAGGCAGCGTCCCACAGTTTTATTTGTCTGGGACACCCCAGGGAACCAGACTCATTTCTGTTGATATCACAGATACAGCAAAAGAGATGCTTAAATTAGAGACACTTCATAATTCCAGGTTCATTCAAATTCCTGTTCATTCAAAACCCCATAAGCCCAGGGCTCAAGTACGTGTGGTCACAGACCATCAGTAGACACCAAAATGAATGAAAGCGAGTACAAAGAAGAAAAAAAGATAATGCTGTGTCTTCCCAAACCTTCCATTTTATTGCCATCACAGCACTGTGGGGTTTTAAGAAGGTACTTGAAGGAGAACAAGGATGTTTAAAAGAAATCCTCCCCACCTGTGCTTGAAGGGACAGTGCAGGAGAGAGCATAGAGGCACATGTCTGAAACCAGAGCAAGAAGGCTGCAGGCACCGTGGGCTGAGCAGAAGCAGGGGTCAGCCATTTGGTACAGAAAGGCAGTCGTCAGCCACAGGGCATCCATGTAGTGATGAAGGTACCAGAGGCCAAGGGCCATGGGTGAGACCCACAATGAAGGGTAGGAAGGACACAGCGCAGAAAGCAGCAGCAAAATCTAGCTTGGAGGCGTCACTGAGGTTGTTGGCCTATGCCTTGTGTGAAAACTGCTTCCATAAAGAAAAAAAAAAAGATGTGTCATTGTCCTAGGAGACTCCATTCTGACGGGAACAGCAGGCCCGGTATGCAGACTGGACCCACTTGTTAGGGAAATCTGCTGCCTCCCCGGGGCCTGGGTTAAAGGTGTGAAGACAAAGCTTCCTGCCCTGGTACGGCCCTGACATTATTATCCGTTATTGATTTTTCAGGTGGGCAGCAATGAAGTTGCAACAAGAAGACCAAGAGAGACTTCAGGGCCTTGGGACACTGTTTAAGGGATCAGGAGCAGTAGTGTTCTCTATCCTTCCAGTTGCAGGGACTGATAGGGAAGACACAGAAGGAACTAGTAGATCAATACCTGGAGAATTTTGTGGTTTTTCATCATGGGTCAGTCTACGCAACACCAGTTCTGCTGGTGACAGATGGGGTACACCTGTTTCAAAGAGGGAAAAGGATCTTTGCACAGGAGTTAGCAGGGCTCATTGAAAGAGCTTTAAACTAGATTTGAAGGGGAAATGGGTAAAACCCAGACCACCAGAGATAAGCTAGGGGGCGGCACGCTAATATTTGAGGGACAGCGTTCTAGCAAGGTTGTTCGGTCTGCCATCTCAGTGGAGGTAGGGATGGAGATCCATGCGGCAGCAAACACACAAGGGTTATTGATGTGTTAGAAACCATGGAAGTGCCTGAGAATAGTCACATAGGAATTAGGGCTTCTTCCCCCCTAAGGATGGATGGATCAATAGCGCAGCTGAAGTGCATCTACACCAACGCACGCAGCATGGGCAACAAACAGAGGAGCTGGAAGCCACTGTGCAGCAGGAACACTATTAAATAGTTGCCATTGCAAAAATATGGCAGGATGACTCGCACAACTGGAGTGCTGCTATGGATGACTATAATGTCTTCAGAAGAGATAGGTAAGGAAGGAGAGGTGGTGGGGTAGCCCTGTATGTTAGGGAGTGTTTTGATTGTCTAGAGCTTAATGATGGTGACAATAGGGTTCAGAGCTTCTGGGTAAGAATCAAGGCCAACTAGGCAGATATCATGGTGGGAATCTGTTACAGACCACCCAACCAGGATGAACAGGCAGACAAAATATTCTATAAGCAGCTGAGAGAAGTCACACAATCACTAGCCCTTGTTCTCACGCGGGACTTCTACTTAACGGATGTCTGCTGGAAATACAATACAGTGGAGAGGAAACAGTCTAGGAGGTTCCTGAAGTGTGCGGAATATAACTTCCTGCCACAGCTGGTGACTGAGCCAACTAGGGAAGGCGCCCTGCTGGACCTGTTGTTTGCAAATAGAGAAGGACTGGTGGGTGATGTGATGGTTGGAGGCCGTCGTGGGTACGGAGATTATGAAATGATAGAGTTTTTGATTCTTGGAGGAGTAAGGAAGGGGGTCAGAACTGCTACCTTGGACTTCCAGAGGGCAGACTTTGGCCTGTTTAGGAACCTGGTTGACAGATCCCCTTGGGAGGCAGCCCTGAAGGGCAAAGGAGTCCAGGAAATCTGGACATTCTTTGAAAAGCAGATCTTCAATCTGCAGGAACAAGCTGCCCCCAGGCTGTCCCCATGCACCGATGACAAGCTGGCAAGGAGAAGACCGGCCTGGCTGACAGAGAGCTTTGCCTGGAACTCAGGAAAAAAAAGAGAGCTTATGACCTCTGGAAGCAGGGGCAGGCAACTCAGGAGGGTGACAAGGATGTCATGAGGCTGTGCAGGGGGAAGATTAGAAGGGCCAAAGCCCAACTAGAACTTAACCTGGCTACTGTGGTAAAAACCAATAAGAAATGTTTCTATAAACACATTAGCAACAAAAGGAGGGCTAAGGAGAGTCTCCATCCTTCACTGGATGTGGGGGGAAACATAGTGACCAAGGGTGAGGAAAAGGCTGAGGTACTTAATGCCTCTTTGCCTGAGTCTTTAAGAGTAAGACCAGCTGTCCTCTGGGTACGCAGCCCCTTGCCCTGAGCTGGAAGCCAGGGATGGGGAGCAGAATGGAGCCCCCTTAATCCAAGGGGAAATGATGCGCGACCTGCTACACCACTTAGACACACAGAGGTTGTTGGGGCCAGATGGGATCCACCCAAGGGTCCTGAGGGAGCTGGTGGAAGTGCTCACCAAGCCACTTTCAACCCTTTACTAGCAGCCCTGGCTAACTGGGAGGTCCTGGTTGACTGGAGGTAGCAAACGTGACACCCGTCTACAAGAAAAGCCGGAAGGAGGATCCGGGGTCTGTAGGCCTGTCAGCCTGCCCTTGGTGCTGGGGAAGGTTATGGAGCAGATCATCTTGCGTGCCGTCACATGGCACAAACAGGACAACCAGGGGATCAGGCCCATCCAGCATGGGTTTGTGAAAGGCAGGTCCTGCTTAACTAACCTGATCTCCTTCTATGAGAAGGTGACCCGCCGAGTGGATGAGGGAAAGGCTGTGGATGGTGTCTACCTGGACTTTAGCAAAGCCTTTGACATTGTTACCCACAGCGTCCTCCTGGAGAAACCGCCTGCTCATGGCTTGGATGGGTGCACTCTTTGCTGGGAAAAAGCTGGCTGGGTGGCCAGTCCCAAACTGCTGTGGTGACCTGGGCTAAATCCAGTTGGCGGCCGGTCACAAGCGGGGCTCCCCAGGGCTCAGTGTTGGGGCCGGTCTTGTTTAGTATCTTTATCCGTGACCTGGAGAAGGGGATCGAGTGCGCCCTCAGTAAGTTTGCAGATGACACCAAGTTGGGCAGGAGTGTTGATCTGCTGGAGGGCAGGAAGGCTCTGCAGAGGGACCTGGACAGGGTGGATCGATGGGCCGAGGCCACTTGTGTGAGGTTTAACAAGGCCCAGTGCCGGGTCCTGCCCCTGGGTCACACCAACCCCAGGCAGCGCCCCAGGCCTGGGGCAGAGGGGCTGGGAAGTGCCCGGCGGAGAAGGCCCTGGGGGTGCTGGCTGACAGCCGGCTGGGCATGAGCCAGCAGTGCCCGGGTGGCCAAGGAGGCCACCAGCCCCCGGGCTTGTGTCAGCACTGGGGTGGCCAGCAGGAGCCGGGCAGGGATGGGGCCCCTGTGCTCGGCCCTGGGGAGGCCCCACCTCGAATGCTGGGCTCAGGTTTGGGCCCCTCGGGACAAGAAGGGCCTTGAGGGGCTGGAGCGTGTCCAGAGAAGGGCAGCGGGGCTGGGGCAGGGTCTGGAGCACAAGTGTGCTGGGGGGTGGCTGGGGGAGCTGGGGGGGTTTAGCCTGGAGCAGAGGGGGCTGAGGGGAGCCCTTCTCGCTCTCTGCAGCTGCCTGAGAGGGGCTGGAGTGAGGGGGGGGGGGTCGGTCTCTGCTCCCAAGGCACCAGTGACAGGGCGAGAGGGAACGGCCTCAAGCTGCGTCAGGGGAGGTTTAGGTTGGAGATGAGGGAAATTTTCTTCATCAAAAGGGTTGTAAAGCCCTACAACAGGCTGCCCAGGGAAGGGGTTGATTCACCATCCCTGGAAGTATTTAAAAGACACGTACACGTGGTGCTTGGGGACATGGTTTAGTGGGGGACTTGGCAGTGCTGGGTTAATGGTTGGACTTGCTGATCCCAGAGGTCTTTTCCAACCTTAATGATTCTATGATTCTATTCTAAGATTTTGGCACAACACAATTTTCAGGGGCTGGGATAAGATGTTTGTGAGCAAGAGGGGACAAATTCACTGTGACAGCAGACACAGTGGTGTCCTCAGGCTTCAAAAAAGACACCAAGTCAGCACAGGAGGAATGAATTAACTGTGCTGGGCACAATCCAAAATCCATGAGGTCTTGTTAGACACAGTCCAAGGTTTTAGTGAAGACATGAGCTGAGTCTTGGCATAGTGTATGCACAGAAGTGGCAATCAGATTGAGCTGGAGAGGAAATCAGAGCCCAGGGAGAGTTCTTTCAGATGGGAAAGATTAAAATGTATTTGGGTTGTGAGGAGGAGAACCCAAAGCCAGTGGAAGGATAAGCAAAAGGAGCCAAAGCAGAAGGGAGCATCAGGTGACAGAATGAGGAGGACGGGGGAACAGGTCTGGGGCAGGAAAGGGGCTGCTAAAGGGAAAAGAATAAACGTGCTTTTTTGCCAAAGTCTGTTTAGAAGAGAACAGAGAGCTCCTGTTCAGAGCCAAAACGGGCTGGAGGATGAACAAGGAAATCAGCTTTATCACAAGATACCCCACAGCAGGAGAACAGAGTAGGGGAAGTTGCTGCTGGAAGGTGGCCACGGCTGGCAGGATGGCCTGGGGGACCTGCGGTGAGCTGCAGAGAGCCATGCACTGAGGAGAGAATTTATTTTGTCCCTTTTCAGCAATAGTCCATACCATGCCTTAGCTTGGGGCTGCTTCCAGACGAGGAATTCTGTCCTCCAGCTTATGCAATATATTGACAGGAAGCAGCCATACAAGTCCTACCACTGGTACCTGCAATAATGTGAGGGCCGGAGGACTAATTATTTTCTGTGACAGTATTGTGGCTTTCAAGCAATAACCCAGAAAGCAGTGTTTGCGTTGGCTTGGATGTGAAGTCAGGTCATGATGCAAGCAGATAAAAACTGGAGCTTAGAAAACTGGCATTGCAGTTCTGAACCGATTGAAAGATTGCATTGGTACCCCTATCTTGAGAGGATCAGGAGACTCATGACGTTACTCATAGTCCTGCCTGGACAACTACGCAACCCTCACACCTTTCGTTTTCTTCCTTCCCAGGTGTCCAAACACCTCTGCTCCTTCTCTGACACATGATGCGAAAACTACTTGCCTGTCCATCAGCCATCAGAACATACAAAACCTCCTTCACATGAGAAATGTTGTGCCTGGGCAGATCACACACCCAAAGCCAGAAGTCATTTTACCCTGATGAGGTTCCAGGTGCGGAGAGCTGCCCCAGGAAGGCACTGTTCCCAAGGCCAGCACCAGCTATGACATGGCCACCCCCTAGTGGCCACCGCTCCTCTCACAGAGACTCCCCATCTTCTCCGTGAGCATCCATTGCTTACTCCTCCTTGGGAAGGGGTTGACTCCGGCGCACAAAGAAGCCATTGTGGAAAATCTTGCTCCCCGCTGCCGACCATTTGCAGCAGCACTGCGTAGGCACACAATACAAGAGTTCACCAGATATGCATTAAAAATGTAGAGGAAACCATAGAAATCAAGGTGCCCACAACCATCCCATCAGTTCATCCTGATTGCAGTCCAGCAGAATATTTACCCTAGTCAGCCCATATAGCACAAGCATCAAAAAGAGACCAGGTGGAGATCAAATACTATTAGTAGGGGAAAATAATACAGTTTTTGTTTGGGTGTACTTTCTTTTGGTTTGTTTGGATTTTTTTTAAATAGAATATTGTAATCCTCCAACTTTTTTTTCCCTGTTCTCTACATGGGTTAACCCATCTATACCTATATGGTGGGTGTCAAATTAGGTGGGCATGAACACCCAGCGGAGAGTTTGCTGGGGTGGGAGGCACAATGCAGGTACCTCATGTCCTCTAATCCCTCAAGATAAAGACCAGATGAAACATTACACTGCTGAGAACAACAATTGTCCCCCTGGGGTCTGGGAGGGCATCTTGGGCAGCCTGTGAAACCATGCCCATGGTCACTGTGTCCACATAAAAGCTTCCCCCCTACAAAGCATCTTGTTCCCCAGGACACTGTGAAGGTTGCCCAGTGGGGTGCAACTTGAGAACCTTCCTGTTGAGACCTAAACGAAAGCTGTACTGAATCAACAGGGGAAAGAAGTCTAGATGTTTTTAAGGAAAATATCTTGCAGTGATGCTAAAAAATAAACACGTGCTGCTTCTGTGTGAACAGGCAAAGGAGAACTGGAACCAAACTGGAAGGCGAAAAGGAAGTCAGCAGCCCAGTGGGTGACAAATAACTCAGATTTCTTGCATCATGTGGGATCCAGTGCTGTTGCGAAACCCCACGTGGTTTGATCGCGCTCTCACCAGCAGTCTCATCAGCCATGAGTCATTTCAGAGGGTGAGAAGAGACTCTGGACCCACTGAGCCCCACTCCAAGCTCGTACTGGGGGACACAGCTGAGGAGTGACTTATGGCGGTGTATGCACTGACAACCGAGTCCTCTCCAGCCATCCTCAAGAGCTACATTAAAGCTACATTTTCTACTGGGAATTGCACTTCCACACCAGGTGGATGTTGCAGGGGATACCTGTCGACCATCTCACTTATTCTAATAGCTAAGAAGTAACTGAAACACAACCAAAGTAAGCAGGGTGAAGGAATCATCTCTGGGGTTTCCTGAGATTGAAACCATTTGTCCTGCCACCTTCATTTGACGACCCTTAGTTCTTGAGCTGTATGAGACAGAGACTAGATAGTCCTTGTTCAAAGTTTCTGGACCACTCATGAGCTTCTAGACTACTCTTGTGTCGTCCCACAGTCAACTCTTTGAAGCTGAGAAGCACCTACCTGGTTATTCCTTGCAAGAATATTGCTCCGTGCCTCTGCCTCTCTCACTGCCTTTCCCAGCCCCGGCTCCTCTGAGACAGTGGGTGCCGTATCCACGGCACAGTGGCAGAGCTATTGTGATGTTTTCCCTGTGTTCTTAATTCCTTTGTGAGAGTTCCTGGCACCTCACACGTGCTGGAGAAGGCTGAACAGTTAACATATATGAGCAGGAAAGGCATGGAGGAAGGGACTCAGCGGTGGGAACATGCCTCTGATGAGGATATGGATGGAGATGCTTGAACTATCCTCCCTTCTGCCCCCATAACCTGCTTGGGAAGGAGTCAGTGAGCATGGTTACATCTCTGTTGCAATGAGGCAGGCCTAAAGCAAGATCTCAAGAACATAAGTCAGGAGCTTCAAGAGCTACCCACAATGCAGGAGAGGGCAGGAAGGTGCTTGGGCTCGCACAGAGATACTCAGGGACACATGTATGACCCCCCAGTGCTCTCCCTGCTAGACAAGCTGTGGCGAGCATCCCGTGTGAGCTTACAGCAACGGGGAGAGGTGGCTTATGCCAGTGGAACAGAAGAGCAAGAGACGTCAATTCCTGTGTTATTCTTCCTTGGGAAAACCCCTCTGCATATCAGCTAGCTCTGCAGTGACATTGTTGTGCCCCTGGCTTTTGCAGACCGTCTGTCTGCCTCTTTCCCCAAGCCAACGCCATGCTCGTGGTGGCTCACCAGAGCTCAAGCCAGCAAGGAGGACAGGGGCCAGCACTGCCTATGGTGGGGGATCACTCAGGACTGGTCAGTGTAGAGGCCAGCCCTGCACCTCTCTATGATGCTATGCTTGGGACAACCACAGCCAGTCCTTGGCTATTTCTGTCCTCCATCCCCTTACCAGGTGTTCTCTGCTGATCTTCCCTGCTCGGAACCCTTTTGTCTTCACCCCCACATGGGTGGGCTGATGAAGCTAACTCAGGATGACATGTTGCTTAGCAACATTTATTTTCCCTGACAACATCCAAGTTTACTCCGTCTGCCAAAGGGAATCCAAATGAAACCAGCCTCCCCCACCTCTGGCACAGAAAGCTTTTAACTAAATTTGCATTTTTTGCTGCCTTCTCTGCTTGCAGACATTACAGGGCACCTGGTGGTGCTTGTCTTTCCCCTCCATCACTGTCCAAAGCTTTTCTGAGGGAACATGTTTCTACCAGGGGAGGTGTCAAATCTCTGTTCTGGTTCAGCAAAACTAACAGAGATGTAACCAACACCAAGCTCAGACGGTGGGTGACAAGAGACCTTGGGCCAGAGAGCAGCACCTGTCTTTTGGGCTCTTTCCATCTTACACACAGCTGTGGGATGTTTACAGCCACTGGTTCCAGCAACACATCATACACGAACCCGTCCCATACAGGGGACACTACCTGGCACCCCTTCTGTTGCCAGTTGTGGCACCACAGAGAGACAAAACTGCATTCAGGTATTGGCATCTCCTGGGACAACCCAGGTTACCAAAGGGATGCAGCTTGTGAATGAGCTGGAAGATCCTCTGCAAGGCAATGGCAGTGTGGATGTGTCACCCACACCATGAGAGGGAGGAAAGATCCTCTTGCTGATGCGTCAGCAAGCCCTCTGAAATGCTTCCTCTCTTTAAGGGCTCGGAGTGATCAATGTCCTTTTGAGTCAGCAGGAATGGGGTTCAGTTCACAGACGAAAAGCCCACTAGCATTACATGTCTACCTGGAATCTAGGGGCAGGGCTCAGGTACCTAAACATAGGCATCCATTTCCACTGGGGACATCCTTGGGTACCCCACCCACCTCTCTGGAAATGCATGGGTGTCCTATGCATCCTGTGCCATACCTGCCAACCCTTGCAGATGTCCTGGCCCTAGTACAGCGTATCTTGAAAGGTCTGAAGCATCTACATTGAGGCAACTGAACTTAGCCAGAGGTGTCTAAGGGCTTGTTACAGTTCACAGAGATTTAATCAAGGGACTCTAGAGAGATACCCACCTCTACAGAAAGTAACTGTTTGTGGTCAGATGAATCACTCTGCAGACGTTATTGCCTGTGCTGACAAGAGACTTGATGGTTGCCAAAAGAGAGATGTGTAGTGTTATCCGAGACCTGCTGTGGTGTCATCCTCTTCGGGATGTGGCACAGGCTCTAAAAGGGTGGAGGTAAGGCTGCTGAACCAGAGGGAGGGATGTGCCAGGCAGGAGACCCTGCTGGGTCCAGTGCTGTTCAACATATTCATCAGTGACCTGGACGAAGGGACAGAGCGTCCCCTCAGCAAGTTCGCTGATGATCCCAAGCCGGGAGGAGCGGCTGATGCACCAGAGGCTGTGCTGGCACCCAGCGAGAGCTG
Organism: Phalacrocorax carbo; assembly: GCF_963921805.1. Classification (NCBI taxonomy): domain Eukaryota; kingdom Metazoa; phylum Chordata; class Aves; order Suliformes; family Phalacrocoracidae; genus Phalacrocorax; species Phalacrocorax carbo. Next base: position 3,663,102 of record NC_087516.1, on the reverse strand, counting down.
GGCAGGCTGGAGAGCTGGGCCCAGGGGAACCTCAGGGAATTCAACCAGAGCCAGTGCAGGGCCCTGCCCCTGGGGAGGAACAACCCCCCGCACCAGCACAGGCTGGGGGGGACCTGCTGGAGAGCGGCTCTGCTGAGAGGCCCTGGGGGTGCTGGGGGGCAGCGAGGTGACCCGGAGCCAGCACCGGGCCCTTGGGGCCAAGGAGGGCAGCGGTGTCCTGGGGTGCATGGAAAGGAGTGTGGCCAGCAGGGCGAGGGAGGTTCTCCTCCCCCTCTGCTCTGCCCCACTGAGGCCACATCTGGGGTGCTTCGTCCAGGTCTGGGCACCCCAGTCCAAGAAGGACAGGGAACTGCTGGAGCAAGCCCAGCGCAGAGCTGCCAAGGGGATCAGGGGCTGGAGCATCTCCCTTGTTGCGGCCCTGTGCCCCTGCTCTGGGTGTGCCTGCTCAAGCAGGGGGTGGGACGGGGTGAGCTCCAGAGGTCCCTTCCAACCCCTGCCAGTCTGTGGGTTCTGTGATTCTGTATCTAAACGTGCACAGGAAAACTGTCTTTAAGCAACTGAATCATTGTCCAAGTGTATCTTCCCAGTCCAGAGGTGCATTCATCCTATAGCAAGCACAAAACAACTGGACAATGAGAAGCTTGGGCCGTGCCAGTTCTGGGCCAATAGAGCATTGGCATCCAGGACGCTAATTCAGCAGGTTTCTGAAAATGCCAGCTTCCATCCCAAAATAACAAGCTTCACCCACGAAGGAAGGAAACGATGATAGCTCTGTTCTCCAGCAGCTGCAACAAACAAAGCTGTGTCAGAGCCCATTCCAGCAAGGAGGCACAGAGTAACAAATTGCCCCAGAATATGCAAGGAATTTCCTGGCATAGCCAGCCCTCCTAGCATGATCCATGCTCACAAGCTAGGAGTTCGAATCCCTGCGTTGCTAGCTAAGACAGGATTTAAAATCACATATAAGGGGGACTGGCACCAATTAGCCATCATAATCAGCAGTGCTGTAAGGTGGTGATGCCTGGAAGAGGCAGCAGATCAAACAGAAATGCATTCAGAGGGCAGGGGGGATTTTCTGAGGGAATTTCCTTGGGATGAGCAAGGGCGATGGAGAAGGAAAGATACTAAAGTGGTGACTGGGGGCTACGAGGAGCTTGCTTTGTAGTAGAGAACAGAGCAAAAGCCACAGTGCTGGGAGAAACGCTGCTTTGGGTGATAGCATTTCTACATGTAAACGTGCCTCTGAGAACATCACAGGCTTTCAGGAAGGTAAAACAAGTGTTTTAACCTCCATTTCATAACAGAAGGGAAAAACAGAGGCTTCAGGGACAAGTGAGAGGAGAAGCACGGATTACAATCTGTCGCTTTCTCCCTGACCTAGCCATGAGGACAAGCTGTTTCTCTTGCTGAGGTTCTTTGGGCTAAAAATCAAAGCATTCAAGGAGGATTTCTGAAGGTGCATCCAGGACTTCCTGAAGGCGGCCACAGACCATAGAGAAGGGCTAAAATCATCTTCTGAGCGGAAAAGCAAATGCAGGCAACGCCTAAAATCCCTTTCCTTTGTCTCTTGTGGCCCCAGATGTCCCAGGGGACATCACCTTTGTCCCTGCAGGGGACCCAGACAGCACAACCTCCCCAGGGCATGGAGGTGAGCTTAAAAGCTCGTGTGGTTTTGGAGCACGTCAGCACAGGGCTGGTGAGCCTTTGCCATCCTTCCAGCCCCTTGGGGCTGCTGCGACCTGCATCCAAGCTACGCCAGCTACCATCTACCTCCTGGTTTGCTGACCTGATTTTGCCGCTGGTTGCAGTCTGGCACAGATAAGCAGCCTGGGGTGCGTTTGCTGGATGCACTTAGGGAAGGGCTGATTGCACAGGGTCTCCTGGGTGCCCTGAGTTCCACAGCATTCAGCACCTCTCTGGACCAGGATTTGGATCAGAATGTCAGCTGCGTCACTGAGGAGGAAAGGACCTAATTTTAGGACTTTCTGAGTTGGATCAGTTCATGAAATATGCAGCACTCCAGTGAGGTGGTAATAAGGTTGAAAGAAAACTGAGGCATAGCTAAGCTATGCACCCCAAAGAGAGGATCCCAGCTCCATGCCTTCCTCCAAAGCAGCCATGCTCCCTGGCAGTTGAAGACAACTTATATAGTGGTGGGTGGTTTCCAAACCAATAGTTGGACTCTAGACCCGTTTTGGCCAAGTCTCCAGACCATGTCCAATGGCTCAGATGAAATATTTCTGTGCTGGCTCCGCTCTTGCTGGAACTGAACAAGGATGAACAGCTTGGCTTCAGCTTGCAAACAGAGCCAAAGCCCTAATAGACATTACAGGAGGAAGCTGAGCAGACTCCAGGATGTCCTCTTGTCCAGTTCTCCCCATTTGCCACAGCAAAAAAAGGGATGAGAGGGTTCAGACATGCCCTGATTACCCTGCTCTGGAAAACACTTTGCTCCACTGCTGTGGTTTCCTGCCCACCTACAACCAGTGGCTTTAGTGTTTGTGCTCTTGGCACAGCCTGATGAACCCGGGAGGTAAGAAAACATTCAGAGGGCTCGAATGAGTAGCAGCCCTGTGTTTGGGCTGAATAGCAAAAGCTTGTGTGGGTTTCCCTTTCAAAGCCGGCTGAGAAAAGGTTTTGTTGCGAGACTCTGTCAGGCCAGAAGCGCCGGGGAGTCCTGAATTCTGATCTCTGTGCTTGTTTGTGCCTATTTAATTTCATTATTTACTCTTTAACTGCTATAAGGGCTGAAGCAGCTCAGAGCTCTTGCAGGGAGAACTCCCACTCATCCCAGCCGGGTGAGGTTGGGGTCTGTTGTTTGGCTCGGAGACCCAAGGAGCCCCCTCCAAGACCCAAACACCTTCCCACGCAGGACATCATTACTATGGGAATGGCCCTGTGACGCAGCCTCTGTCCTGGCCCAGACCCTCCACTTGGCAGGGTGCTAAGAGTGTCCTCTTGCACTCAAGGTTTTTTCCAGCCCAAACACAGCAAGAGGAAGAAAGGCAGAGACAAGAGTGTGGAGGGAGCTGTAGCTGCTGGAGATCTTCCCCTTGTCCAAGATCTCTGCCCTCAGACCACCGCATCATCCCACAGCTTCTCTGTCCTCTTCAATTTCCCGCAGCAGCCGTGATGGGAAAGATATGCTCCCTCCCAGCTAGCCCTGACCTTAATCTGGCACCTCATCATCTCATCCTTGGACCTGGCTGCAGTTTCCCACAGATCAGAGATCTCCAGGCTTAATGGTTGTAACTCGCTCTGCCTTGGAAGGAAAACTCAACACATTGCCTGAAAACACTCTCATGCCATCAAAATTCATCTCCTCGGGAGACCAGCACCATGGGGAGCCATGTGGCCTAGTGCTGGCTCTGTCAGACATCCCTTGGTGCCTTCTGAGTGCAGGGCGGTGCCTCTATGCCCACCATTCAGTGGCACGAGGCACACGTGAAAGAGGGCCTTCTACAACCTTAAGATATCAGCCATAAGCTGAACATGCAAGGTGGCCATCCTGGCCTGGAGGCTGCGGTAGTCATGGTCCCCATGGAGAGCACATGATTTTGGCTGAGTCATCTCTGCGACATGCTCCAGACCACACGTTCCTCCCCCAAGCCAGAAACCAACTGGGAAAGCACCTTGATCTCTGCTATTAAAGCATATCAGGTGCTTTGAAACATAGATATCAACTTATTCCAGGTAAGCTGCCAAGCAGGGAGCTCCAGGAAGGTTTTGAGTGTTGCTGATGGGATGGTCTTGTCTTGAGTTACTGAAGAAGGAGCAGCATAAAGGAAGAAAGGGGGTGGAATGGAGGAGGATAAGGATAAATATTATTTAATGAGTACTAATGTTTAGTAGCCAGAACCTGTCATTGATTATTCTGTGAATTTAGATATGAAGTTCCTGGAAGGCTTGGAGGGATTTTTGTGCCTTGTATTCTCATAGGTGCCAATTAATAAGACGAGCCAGCCTGAGGTGCAAGGCACTCGAGATGAAGCAGGATAACCAAAACCAGTCTGTATGAAAAAAAATTATTTATGAATAATTCAGAATGAACACAGGACTCCCAATTAAGGCCAGACCTCGCTGAGGGAAATGTGGATCTAAGATATTTTTTGACTGAATTTGGAGTTTGGCTTCAACTTTGGAGTTGCAATCATGTGAGTTTTAACTGCTGGGCGTCCTCCCTCGCTGCCTTGTGCCTATACTGCATGTGCTGCACCTAAGGCCTGTGTTTTAGAGAAAGAGAAGCGTTGATTCAGCCATGTAGGTATGAAGCCTTCCATCTGTCGGCCGCTGTCACTGCACACATAGTGCGTCAGATGTCTCTGGGGACATTATTCTTCCTGTCCTAACCCTCACTCCGCGGTCACTCGAGTTGACATCAGGATAACCCTGTTAGTGTCCATGAAGGGCCTCCCACTCTGCATGTGTGTAACCGGGAGGGAGATGACCCCGCCGTGCTCCTGGCCCTGGAAGTCTTCTCGGAGAGGGCTCAGCGTCTCACAGTGCCGTGATGACGATGTGCTCCCTGCAATGCCTCATGTCGGCTCGTCTTCCTGAGCCGCGCAGCCTCCAGAAGAAGGGAGATGTTCCTGCCCTGGCAGCAAGAGGTGGCTTTTTCTGCACGTAGACCACTTAACGCTTCATGTTCTGTCACCTACGGAGCCCCATTTGCCATGGCACTTCAGCCGAGGTGTCCCACTGCTGCAGGAAAAGTCCCTTCCCTTGCGATCTCTTGTAGACAACTCAGGATTTCTCCAGCTGGAGGCACTGGAGTATTTTCCACCCATCAGGAAAGCTCTTCACCCACTCTCAAGCCAAGGTCTGGCATTACCCCATGGGATGTCTCTGACTGGGCTGGGGCTCTCCCAGCTCTCTGTGGAGCTCATGTACTCCCCCAGTGAACCACAGATGCTTCAGACAACATGGACGAAATGCTCAGGACCACCAGGGTCATTGTGGGGAGCCCCGTTTCCCAGCCCACTCCTCCCTTCGACATGTGGTGCACCTCTCCTCAGGATGCTGAGCATCCTCCTTTCCATGGAAGGGGGAACTTGGCACCAGGGAAGGCTTAGCAACCTGCTGGGTGAATCCCAGAGCGGAGATGCTTTCACAGTGCCTCAGAGAGGTCCCTTTCCCATCTGCCCTGTAATAGAAATTTGCAACAATAACCAGTGTCAAATCCCATCTGAACGCTGAGTGCTTCAAAAAGAGCCATCACTGCAGCAATGGGAGGAATCTCCTGCCCCTCCTTCCCCTCCGCACATCCCCCAACAGGCAAAATCTCCAGCCCCAAGGAGCCTTCTTCTCCTGCCTTAAGAAACAAGGAGAAGGGCAATGGGAAGCACATCTCAGCCCCAGGCTCCTGCATTTTCATCCATCAGAAAGCAATTTTGCATGATTACAGAGCTTTCTATTCTGGTCTGCAATTGCAAGTTTATTAGCTAAGAGCACACCAGTAACTCTGAATTGTGACTGCATTAGGAGAAGCACTCAAGCCTCATCATCTTCTGAATAAGACACTTGAGGAAACACCTACAGCAGTTATAACCTTTGATGGCTCTCTGCCTGTGGCATGACTTAATGTGCTCATGGTGGGAATAGGGAGAGGAGAGGGGGAAGCCAGTGATAAAGCTTCCAGCACAGAAAGCCGCAGTATAGCAGCAAATCACACCCATCTTTACAGAGGAGATTCACAAGATATTGATCTACTTTCACTGTTTAAAGCCCAGAAAGGGAATCAAGTTTAAGCAAATGAAAAACCCTCTCTGAAAGTGCAGAAATTGCAAAAGATGTACAGGAAATACAGCCCAGGCAGGAGTTGGCCGGAGATTTCCTTAAGCCTTCACAGCACAGCAAAATCCATCCTGGGAACCTCTTTGCCAAACCACACATCTCCTCTCCTTGGCGATGGAGCACCTGGGGTACATCACGGGATGGGGTGTAACAGCCACATCAGGAGATGTGGCCAAGGGGATGCCCTTCACACATGGCCTTGCTGCCTACAGGGGAGCTCTGGCGACCCCTGAGCATCTCCAGCAGACATGGACAAATCCAAGAGCCCACCGGGAGATGGAGTAGTTATCCTCATTTCACAGCAACAGGGAATTATTACAAGCAAAGGCAAGGCAAGGACGGCTTTAGACCCAAATCCTAAAGCACCTAAAGTCCCTTGCCTGAATCGGTCTTCATTCAAAGGACATAAACCTTAATAGGCTATCAGCGGTTGGTGTATTAAAAATTTGCTGAGATCACTCAGATTTACAGCAGAATCAGGGGACTGAATTTTTTTGTGCTTCCTGAGCCACAAACATCTTCCTAAATTGTGGAGCAATCCTTCCACTCTGTAATTTAAAATAAGTGATTAAAAAAAAAAAAAAAGATTAAAAATAAAATCAAAGCAAATTTCAATGACATGAAATTAAGATTACTGCCAACATCTGCTTTCTGAAAAGGAGAGAGATAATCTTGAAAAGATTTTGCTTGCAAAAGAGAGAGGCAGCTTTTGCTTGAATGCTTTTTCAAATGAAGTAGAAAAAACCCCAGTCTAGAGGAGCTCAGGCAACCCTTTCCTCCAGCAGAGACAAAAACGCCACTTTCTGGGAAACCCAGCAAATTTGGACCAGTGCTGTGGGAGGATGCCCTCCCTGCAGGATCACACCCCTCCCAGGGGCATCTGAAATGTTACTTCACCCAGACCTGCCTAAATCAGGCAGAAATAAAATCACCTCCCACGTCCGACATTCCTTGCCCTGGTGAGGTTTAGCCCTAACGCTGGTAGCATAGATCCAAGGTTGCCCTTCAGTGGGACCAATGCGAGATGGGGTTTATTTACCAAGTACAGGCTGTGCTGACGGACTTGTGTACTCGTGGAGTACAGCCTGGCATTTGCTGCCTTCAAGCAGCTCCTGGGGCAGACTCCGCAATCCCGCTGCCGCCTCCGGATTTATTTGCAAGGACAGAGGGTCATTTTCCCAATCACTACGCAGGATCCAGCCCAGTGACAGCAGCAGGGTGCAGTATTTCCAGGCCAACTCCTGGTCAGCCCTTGAAGTGCTGCTCAGTGAAACAAGAACACCTTTTTAAGCAACAATTTTCAACCATCCACCGGCTGAGCAGCTCCCTCTGCTGCTGCTTCTTCCAACATGATCCAAACTACATTTTCAGAGACGAGAAGTCACCAGAAACTGATTAATATAGCCCAGCAGTTGGCTGGCAGAGGACAGTCTTTGGGATTTAGGTGTTGGCTGGCTCCCTACAAGGTTCCTGGTGATATACAACATGCTCTGTGATACCTTAAACATCTGCACATGTCCCGGGTCCTGTGGGAGACCCACCACAGCTGGAGGCCAGCAGATCCTGGGGCGTCTCCAACAGCCTATGGCTGCTGAACTGGACTGAGCCCCACTATCCATGTGAACAGACTTCACACTGACTTCAAGGTTCTTGGTTAATTAGACAGATTTCTTTCCAATCCTTTGAAAAGAAGGATTTTTCATAAAAAGGCCAGGGTTGTACCAAGATCAAACAAATGCCTTCACCATGTCACTGAGTGCAGGAAAAGCATCTGGCATCTCCGCCGCTCTGCTCCCTCACTGTTCACATCCCTCATTGGCTCCGTACCCAGAGCAGATGAGCAGAAATTCTGGGCAGGGAGTATCACAGCAGTCTTTTCCTGAATTATTTTGAAGCTGTTAATCTAACCACTGCACATTCAGTCTCAATTGGCGTGTAAATCTCCATGGCTTCTCTTGAACCAAGGTGTTTTATCAGCCTGGCATTTACATCGCTGGCCCTGGGTGAGGTGGGGAAGCCAAACACCTCCTGAGCTGGCAAAGATGGGTATCAGCAGCAGAAAGGTGAGAAAAATGATCTGCTGGTTTGCTGAACATCACCTGTGCCCATTGCAGGAGGAGCTACCACCTGCCATAGTGGTGATAATCACTACGGAGGGGCAGGCGCTGATCTCTTCTCTCTGGTGACCAACGCCAGGACCCGAGGGAAGGGCAGGGAGATGTGCCAGGGGAGGGTTAGGCTGGGCATTAGGAGAAGGTCCTTCCCCCAGAGGGTGGTGGAGCCCTGGCACAGGCTCCCCAGGGAGGCATCACGGCACCAGCCTGGCGATATTCAAGAGCACTTGGACAAGGCCCTCAGAGCCATGGTGTGAATTTGGGGTGTCCTGTGCAGGGATGGGGGTTGGGCTCGATGGTCCTTGTGGGTCCCGCCCAGCTCAGGCCATTCTGTGATTCAGCAGGCACATGGAGAAACCACCATTCGCTTCACCCCTAACCACCCAACAGGTGCCGGACGTGGCCATGTTCATGTCATCTCCCACCCCTGGCCAGGCTGGACCTGATAACCTCAGGCTGTTTGAAGCGGTGACCCAGAGGTGAATGGCAGCACAAGGTTTATCTCGGAAGGTTTATTTTGACAAGGGTGTCCACCCTGAAAAGAAAATAGCAGGCATCCTGTTTTAGAGCTGTACTGTGCCACCACAGCCAAGAGGCTCCCAGTGGGAATGGGACAGCAAAGCCCTTGCTAATGGGCGGTGTAGAGGAGTTGTACTCAACATGACCTTGAATCCATCATCCCAATCCTCTGCATGGGCCCCCATGTCTTTTTTCAGCATCTTCTCCTGCCTGCAGCCTGTGACTACTAAGGAACAGGGAGCAGGTAGGACCTACCCCCCAGGAAATGAGGAATGGCTGATCTGGAAGCACAGGAGCTGCTCTGATCAAAGATGCCAGCTCAGAGCAAGGCCCCAGTTCAATTGCTGCGGGATGACCAGGATACGGCACGTTCAGAGGGAGCCCGATGAAGGCAGGAGGCTGGCCTGTGGGGAGGAGTGAGCAGTGGCAGAGGAGCGTAAACCCTCCTTACATTTGGGCTGCAGAGGTAGGAGAGGGATGTGTGTCCATGGCTGCAGGGTGGCTTTGGTCCATGAAGGTCCATGACAGGTCTATTTTGGTCCTGTCAGCACAGGACTCCAATGGAGCACCTCGAGAGGTGGCACCACCCACAGCCACCTCCAGGACCTGTTTGGTCTGTCTTCTGCAGACCAAGTGTTCCCAGCCTGGGGGCGCAGGCTACAGTTTGGGCTGTATTTGAAGGCACTTCAATTTGGGTAAGAGAAGAGCGGGAGGAGATGAGTGAAGAGACAACACAGTAGAAGCTGCACAACCTCCCTGAACGAGGAGTGAAGCACTGCAGGAGAGCAGCCCGGGGAGGGAAGGAGAGTGCACCCCCTTTGCAGAGCAATGTCCTCCTGCTTGCTTTCCTTCTTGGCAAGCCCAGCAAACAGGTTGTGAGGACAGCGAGCCATACTCCTCTGCTGGAACCCCAGATGGATGAACATTTGCGGTGCAGCTCAGAGCAATGAGAGCCTCAGACCCTGCCTGTCCGGGTCTGGCAGACCTGGCCCCCATCCATTTAAGGACCAGAAGGAGGATTCATACGGCAAATGCAGGTGACTCCACCGGCTGCGTGCTGCAAGCACTGCAGACTTGTATTTTGGCTTGTATTGATAAGCTGCCAGCTCAACCATGACCTGTTCCCACCAGGACACCAGAAGGGAGGGAACCTGCAGAAGGGAGAGGAGGGGGAGAGCCAGAAGAGGGAGGAATGAGATGCAGCTACCAGATGGATATTTCCAAGAGTTGCATCAGAGGGTATTTAAACTCCAGGAGGAAGCATTTTTGTAGAGGACACCGCACCAAACGGGAAAGGAAGAATGCTTGAAGCAAAGGCAAAACCACCAGAGACCTGCCTACAAGATAGCTTCATGGTCCTGGATGGGGCAGAAGACCGAGAGGAGCAGGGAGAGTCAGGATGATAAAAGAAAAGTAATTCCGGTTCCTCTCTCATCCACAGCTGTAGCTGAAAAAACTCATGCCAGGACTCAGCACACAGTGTTTCCTCATAAGGGGTGCAGTGCCTAATGTGAATTAAGATGAATCGTGCAAAAACTTAGCCTAGCACGGGTCTATCAGCCATCCTATCAAGTTGTGTTTGAAAGGATGGTGAAATAGCATTGCCAGAAGCTGTGAGCACAAACCCCCCCACCCCGGGCACACCGAGAGCTGCTAATGAGAGTCCATCTCTGCCTCGGGTAACGAGATCTGCTCTGCAACTAGAGAGGCCCCTGTTCAGGGGTGCTCGGAGGAACCCATTGAAGGATGGCTCCACATTTTGCTCATAGCCGGAGGGCTGTCAGCTGCTGGATGCATCTAATCTTATTGGCAGCAGGTAGCTACAGGCTTCTTGTCTTTATCTTTGCTTCCACTGAAAACCACTGATGGAGCTTCATGATTGTGAAGCACAAGTTCACGCTCCAACATCAGAGCTTGGACCGTCACCGCAGGAAGAGGAAGGCATGGGTGAGAAAACTCTGCCTCTGCATTTCACACCATTGACATTTCAGCAAATCCTGCCTGGAACAGTAGGAACTAGTCAGGATTCCTTATCTGCTGGCTCTGCCTGCTCTTAAGTGGAGCAATTTGATGATGTCAGTCCACTAACCCTGGAAATAGCTTAAGAGGAGTCATAAATCATGGGCAATAAGTTAATCACTTCAGCTAATAGCTAAGACAAGGAATACATTGTTCTAAAATGAAGCAAAATTTGCCAGTGACAAAACAAACATATTCCTTCTCATTGCTTTCTGCTTTGCTGTTGACAGGAGAGCAATCCTAAAAGAGAGTTGCCATGAGATCACTGCTTCCCCCCGATCAGGCAGGGAGAATACTAAAACAGCTTTTAAGGTAATTCCAAATTTAAGATCTTACGTCACCAGGTCATTCATGAGGTAAGCTCTTCCTTCATAAAAGACCACCGCAAACAAAAGTCCTCCTCCTTTGTCACACCACTTGGCAGCCTTGTGTCAATTCATCCAAGGATGTGAAAATGTAAATGCAGCAGGATGCTGAACCTCCTGCTGCCCCTTCGCTCCTGCAGGAGCGTGGAGTTGCCCCTCTTCCGAAGGAATACAATAGGATGCTTCTTTTCCAAGTACATACATGTACAAAAAAAAAAATCATTTAATTAACTGCACCTTCCTCCTTCCGCTTTGAAGCCTGACTGGGCTGACACAGAGGTCACTGCCTGGAAATGTATTTGAGGGTGTTTTTGGAAGTCACCAGATTTCATGATGGAAAAAGCTGAACCAGAGGATTGCTTTGCTCTTGCACCAGCAAGTAATCCCCTCCAGCAACACAAAATGCACGGCCGCAGCTCTGGTGTAGGTCTCCAAGGATCTCTCCTCAAACTTTGGCCTGAAATTCCTCCAAGAAATCTCTTCTCAACGAAGAACGAGACGCTTGCTCCCACCTCTCCATGTCACACTGGATTTGATGGACCTGCTGTATTTCCCCTCTTCTTCCCCAAGCTAAGGAGTTCTGGCTTGTCTAACCACTCCTCTTACAGAAGTCCTGCCAGACCTTTGCCATCTTCACAGCAATCTGAGGTGCCTGACTGAGAACCTGCAAAAGATCCATGTTCTTCTGGGCCAGCAACCAGAGGACAGGCACAATATCAAATAGCACTTGGCACTTACACTTCATCAGCTGAAATGAGCTGGGTGGGACAGGGACCACCAAGAGAAACCAGAGGTCAGGGGGAGGGTGGGAGCACTGGTGGGGCACCTGGCTGTCTTGCAGATGATGTGATTTTCTTCCACAGGAGCAGAGAGCACGGGGTTAATTCCTTATGGATTTGTTCTGAAATTTGGATGAATTCGTCACCGTAGTTCTCATCCTCTCCTGCAAATAATCATTCTTTCAAAGCAAAATAAAATCAAAGACCACCTAACCTGGCATATCAGGGTAACTAACTCTCTGAGGCCAGCAAGCTTGTAAATAGAGTATCAGAAGGAATATGGATGGTGAGGACCTTGTCATTCACACCTGACTCTATAGCTGTTTGGGCAACGACCAATCACCAGGTTGCATAAAGCCAAAGAAAATCCAACACCGAGAGGGGTGGGAGGACATTTCTCCTCACCCTGAGCTGTTTGTGAGTTTTTTCCATTTTTTTTTTTTTTTCACTGTGGAGCCCTAATTAACAACAGACCATAGAACAGTTTGGGTTGGAAGGGCCATCCTGTCCAACTTTTTGCAGTGAGCAGGGACACCCCCAACCAGATCAGGTCGCTCAGAGCCCCGTCCAGCCTGGCCTTGGGTGTTCCCAGGGATGGGGCATCGACCACCTCTCAGGGCAACCTGGGCCAGGGTTTCACCACCCTCTCTGTAAAAATTTCTTTCTTAGATCTAGTTTAAATCTACCCTCCTTCAGTTTCAAACCATCACCCCTTGTCCTGTCACAGCAGGCCTTGCTAAAGAGGTCGCCCCCATCCTTCCTAGAGTCCCCCCTTTAAGCACTGGAAGGCCCCAATAAGGTCTCCCCACAGCCTTCCCTTCCCCAGGCTGAACCACCCCAGCTCTCCCAGCCCGGCCTCGCAGCAGAGGGGCTCCAGCCCTCGGAGCATTTCTGGGCCCCCTCTGGCCCTGCTCCAACAGGTCCACAGACCCCCAGGCTAAGCTTTCCTGAAGTCAGTCCAGGAGAGGGACCAGCATTCCCCGTTCCCAGCCCTCAGCCGGAACCACGGTCGAGAGGGCCAGTCTAAAATAAAAGGTTTCATCATGTGAACTTTCCAGAGGAAGCAAGTTTTCTCCTGGAAAGAGCAGAAAGCGCGTGTGGCAGGAGCAAGCAGCTCCTTAGGGGCTGCTTGAGCAGGAAGGAAGATGTTGTGATTTATTCTAGGTGTGAAACTTGGCCAGGGAAGCCTGCCAGGTGTTTATGTTGGCTCCCCTTCATCACCAGGCTGTGCTTTCAGCGGGAACATCGCTTCTCAAAGCTGGTGTCTTAATATCCATAATCAGGAAAAGAGGGGAGAGCCAGCAACAAGGTCTGGGTTACCTCAGGACAAGGTTGGTGAAAGAGCTTAGGTTATACTGAACTCAGCCTCCACCAGCCTCTGGCAGGGATCACAGACACACATGGGCTTCCCCCAGGTTCAGCCTCGCTGCCATCTCCATCCGTGCTACCTCCTCAATGCTGCAGAAAAAAAACAAGAACCCAGCTTATCAGCACTTTGGGACGCTTTTCCCAGCAAAGCAGATCAAAGCAAATACCTACAACCAGGGTGTGAGAAGCCAGATCTGCAGAACCTAAGGCATCGAGGAGGCCAGCCTTTGGTCAGCCAAAATGCAACAACTTCCCACAGGTGGGACCAATTCAAATCAAGCCTTTCTGCTTCTGGACAGCACAAAATTGGGCCAGAGGACAGCCGACAGCTTTCCCACTTTGCAGGAACTGGAAGGTCCCAAGATAGCCTGGCAGCAGGCCTAAAGCAAACAAAAGGAAGTGCTATTTCACACCACTCACTCGCAGAGACTGTGCAGCTCATTGCCAGCGAATCTAGCCACCTTAGATCCACTGCAGGCAATGGGAAATCAAGCAGATTTTGTTCTGGCCCCCACCTGGCTCAGTGCTCGTGCTTCCCGGAATGCGAGGGGTTTCCTTCCCCTCCCAGGGTGTGAAGGCACATATTTTGCTCTTTTAACTCCTCCCTTTCCCTTCCTGGTATCTTTCTGCATGGGTCTCACAGAGGTGGGTGACCCACTAGCATCACTTCCTCCCTCCACTTGTGTTGCTTTCTCCCCACGTCTTCTCATATGTGATATAAAGGAAAGGGTGGAGAGAGTTGTTCCTGCTCTGCCTTCCTCTAATCTCCTTGGCATGCCATTTCTTTCTTTTTGCCTTTCTGCCCTCTAATTTTTCCCCTCCCTAGTGCTCATACCTATTCTGCTGAAGGCAACCATGCTGGAGAGCAAAAACTGCCCCCAGATCCCAGTGGTGCAGAGCAGCTCACATCTTCATGACTAGACCACACTTGCACACATCCCCACAGCATCTCCGGGGGCCAGGAGGTATTGCAGTCATTTCTTATGTTTCTGACCCATTCACAGTGCCTGGAATAACATCCCTGTGGTGGCACAGCCCAGAAAGATGCATGTTCAGCACAGTAGCGTGTTGCGAAGGGGCACTTGCCTCTGTGGGAAAACTAAACCCGTGACCTGGAATTTGGAGGGCTAGAGGACTGTGCAGGGTGGAAAGGGCCGGGTCTAGACCAACTTCATCCATGCAACCCGAAATGGATGAGAGGACGGGGCTTCTGGTGCAAACTATGCCCAGGTTCATGCTCAGGTTCCTCTCAGAGGGGACATTAATTTACTCCAAAAGCAATACAGGCTTCTGCATGTCACTCTAACATCTCTTTCACCAGGGACCCACCCTTAGACCCATTTCTACACGTTGAAGGTGCTCAAGCACTCCCTCCTGCCTCCCTTGTCACGTTAGGCACCGTCACCCTCTGCACGTCACTACAGCCTTCACAGCTACAAGGGGCGACCCAGGTAGGCAGTGCAAGCAACTCTTGACTTGGCTCCAGGCCAAGCACACCCCTTTCCTCGGGATGAGACAGTGTGTGCTGGGTGTACACAAAACATCCTGTATTTCCCTGGCACCTGCATCTAGCGAGGCCCTCGAGAGGCAATTTGTGGAGAGTCTTCAGGTATGAATGTTCTTGGTTTCCTCACTCAGTCAGACCTTTATTGTCATGGAAAGGATACTGTGGTGAGGGCTGTCCCTTCCACTCACTGTTGGGAAACAGACCTTGCCATGAACTAGCTCTCACAGTCCCTGGAGTATTAACCCATATGTTGTTTTTAGGACATTTATGAACAGTGCTGCCTCTAAGTCACTACCTAACAGAGCACTAGGAAGAGAGACCTGCTTTAACAGAGACCCAGGCCACCAAATCCACCTGCCTGGGGCCTGATGCCTCCTCCCAAGGCATACGCAAGGAATTGCATGAGTAAAAGAAACTCCATGGCTGAGGTCCACATGCAGCTGAGCCAATGTAGCTGGAGAGGGGAAGAGTCTCAGCTATTCATCCCTCCCTGCCTTTCCCTGGCTGTGTGATCCTACCCCTTCCCAGCACCCGCTCAGGCCCTGACACAGCACCAAGCACAAAGACAAGCCAGTTCTCATCCATATCATTACAGATCCAATCTCTCATGGATGTGGGAGGCTGTTGTATAAGGGCATGTTGATATTATGGCTTATCGCAGAGAGCCTTTCCCCTCACAGGGAGCTCACATGCTGAAGCATTCAGCTACATTGCCACAGACCCCAGCACAATCTCTCGTGTGCTCATGCAACACCAGTGGAGTGCCAGGATTGCTGCTTCTTCCAGCAGGACACAACCCCAGGTTTCAACCTCTTGAACGTCCCTCTCGTGCAAGCAGGCTGCTTTGCATTTCTGAAGCACTTTTCTTTTTCTAACTCTAGAAAAAAAATTCTAATTTCTACCCCAATTCCTGGATCCTCCCAAGTACATGGCAGCTTCAGCATGCTTGAATGGGACCTACAGCCTGGCTCCAGGCACTGGTCACTGCCCTGTTTCAGGGGACTCCTAGCAGTGTGGGGCAAACCACACAGGAGAAGAGCTGCTGAAGAACCCATCCTAAAGGGCTCACCATCAAGACAGGCAACAACGAAGCCCCAGCTCCCCAGGAAAGCACCTGGCAGCCCTCTCCCCAGAGAGCCAGGAGATGAAAGCACCCAGGTGCACAAGCAGGCAGCTGCAAAGGGCCCCTGAGCCCATCCTTGCGTGGTGTGCCGTGTTCCCAGAGCAGGATCAGGGTGATGTGACCTGCTCTGAAAGCAGCCAGGTAATCCTATACCTACTTGGCTCATTGGTTGGGTCATTTCTTGGATGTGTGCTGGGCCCCCGTGAATCCTCACCACGCTGACCTGTAGAAATGGGTATCTACACCAAAAGAGGGAGAGAGGCAGGAGGAAGTGGCTTTGGAAAGCCCTCAGGTGGCACCTCCCTTTGAATCAGGAGGCTACACTCTCCCAAGGAGCTCTCATCGCTGATTTTGCAATATGACATTCTCTAGACCTCCTCATGGGGGTCCTATTGGCAAAGGCTGGATCTGTCCCATCCACCCCCACATCACCCACTGGAGCCAGAGCTGCTCCCTTGCCACCAGGTACATTCCCCAGTGAGGAGCTGCCTGTCCACCCAGCTCCACATCCCACTTCATTCCAAAGCCAAGCTCCTGACCGAGTGCTTGAGTGCTGCTTCCAACAGGATCTGTCTGAGCATGCCATTGTACGTAGCTCGGGGTGATGGCTGGTGTTTTGTAGCAATTAACCTCAAACACAGGCACAAAGTTTGAAAGAAAGGACAATTAAAGCTTAAATATCAAAGCTAAACCTCCTAAAAACAGAACCCCGAAGGGACAAAATCCCCAGCCTCAAAGCAGTTTACAGGTTTCAAGCTCCTGGTGGTTTTTTGACCAACCTTAGCTCAATCCTGCCCAGCCTTTCCCCCAGATACGGTGTTTCCAAACACTTTGCTTCCTCCCTGTGAAAGCCTTGCTCCCACCCTGCTAATCCTTTGCTTTCCTGCTGCACCCAATCATGTCTGATCTACCAAACCTGCTTTTCCCACAGGACCACCTTCAGCAACAGCCCCTTATAACCACATCCTCATGGTGCATCTCCACCATCTTCCCTGCTGTTGGTCCCAAATCATCTGAACCCCCCAGGGTCTCACCTGTCTGAAAGACACACCTATCCCAGATCCAGTAGACTCCTCTTCAGCTGCCCAAATCCCCGGGAGAATCACCATCTTAACCAACCATCTCCAGGAACGCCAGCCCCAAAAGGGTTTCCAAACATCATCACTTGTTATCCAGCACGTGCACAAATCTAGATGAAAATGAGACACCTTTGAGCATTTCTCCAGCTCACCACACGTTGAGTGCCTTGTGACTTTAGGGCAGTTTCCCATAAGGTATCCAGGACCCTCCTTCCCTACAGGCAGCTCCTCCACCCTGATGTGGGGTAGGCGAGCCTTGCTCTCCCCTTGGCCCCTGGCCTCTGTATTTGCCATCCTGCAATCTCCTTATCAGAGGTGGGTTTCAGCTGGAAGATTAAGACACCTAAATGCATGCGTCTTGATGTTGGACATTGAGGGGAGACAGTGGAGGAGTCTCAGATGCCACCAGGTGCCTCTTTTCAGGCCACCAAAGCAAGCCTGGGTGCCAACTTTCGGGGGAGCCTCTCCAGTCACACCCAGGGCGTTCTCCACCTGATCTGCTGCTCCAGCACAGGTCTTGTGCCAGCACTGGGTACGAGCCACATTTTCTGTTTACCCAGACTGTCTGGATAACCACTTATCCAAGATCAACACTCCCCTTAAACAGCTCCTGCACCAGGTGCAGGAACATCTCCCATCCCATCCAGGTGAATTCCCCATGTTGGTTTTGCAAAGAGAGTAAATTCCCCATGTTTAAAATGGAGTTTGCAGACCAAGGTGGGTAGGCAATGAATCCCCAGGACAGATCTCAGATCATGGCAGGGCTCAGGCAACTGATGGAGAGACCTCCACACGGAAACCATTCCCACCTCTACTCCCTTTAGACTTTACTATGGCATGATCCACATTTCCTCTGCAAAGAGCAGTTCCCATCCTAAACATGCCTGTGGAGGCAGATAGGGGCTGTTTGTCCTACAAGGTGGTTTTTAACTGATGTGCACTACCTTACACAGGCTGTTGCAGTTCCCTGCCACAATTCTGTCATGGCTACCTGAGAAGACAGCCATGTCCCTTGGAAAATGGGACAAAAATTATTTTGAGAGGAAAAACAGGACAGGAAACAAGCACAGACAGAAGCCACTGAGCTTTTCTAGCTGGGATCCCTCGCTCAGGACATACAGGAACAGATCCAGACCCAACATTCAGCACCAAAATCTACTGTGGCCTGTAATGACTTAATGGTCTCTCTCCATTTGGGCTAAGAAGAAACCCACTGCCAGGAGAGAAAAGTTAAAACTACCAAATGCCTCCACTTACCTAAAAAAGAAGAGGAAAGATGCCGGTGTAGCATCTCCTGGCTTTCTACCCCACTTCCAGTACTGGTGAGGAGCCCATCCAGGAAGGCAGCTGTTAAATCCAAGTCTGTATCCCTGAGAAAGGTGATTTTTCCAGTGTCTGCTCAGGCCAGAAGGAAGTTCTGGAATTAAAGCCCCACATGCAGGTGCAGGCACCATTCGGCACAGTCTTGCTCCACATACATCTGTGCAAGTGCTGCCAGCACATCTCATCCAGAGGAAATAATTTTGGGATGAAACGGGCACATGTGTAGCAAAGAGACATGATCAAGCAAGCACAAGAAAAGCCACTGCCAGCAAGAAGAGCCCTGCATTCCCTTCCAGCCTAGCAAGGAAATACAGTTCACAAAAAGGGAATCAATAAGGGGAAAAAAATAAATTGTATTTTAGGAGTCCTAAACTAAAAATCCCAGCAGGAGTCACATTCCAAACCCCAGTATTGCTTTTTGTGGCCCACGGGAGCAGAGAGCCAGTTTCTGTCCCAAGGGGAATGAGCACGGCCCTGCCAGAGGCAGCAGAAGTGCCGTGAGAAACACAGTGGCCCCTAACTTCCACCTGGTGACTTTTTACAGTACAGGGAATTTCCAGAGATGAAAAGATCTCTAAGCTTTGTTTGATAATTACCCTCTGCTAGCAACTTCCCTTCATCTCCGGTTTTATTTTGACAGGTTTATTGTGCTCTTTTGATCTCCACCTTCACAATGACACTGCAGATAACAATTTCCAACAAAGGATTAAATATTTTGATGTCTCCACAAGTAGCATCTGCTGTCACTCTGGCTCGGAGGCAGCTGCAGCGCCTCACAGCCCTTATGCTTCGAGGCAGAGAAAGCCGATCCCCGGCTGGGATCGTGAAGACATTTCCTCCTGAAGCAAATGGCACACGCAGCTACACAAGAATTTGCATCCCATCCTTTGCAGGTCCTGAACCTTGCAAATGCCCACCACAGCACTCTCCCTGCCCCTCGCAGGCTGCACACGTGTGCAATGGGGTTTGCCCTCTGGAGGTCAAGCCTGCAAGACCAGCGTGGATCTCCTTCACCCCAGGAGACCCCTTGGTTTAGAGCCAAAGGGTAAATGTTCGAGCTGAACCCACCCCCTCTGCCTGGGTTTCACTGGAGGGCAATGCAGGGTGCTGCCTGGCACGCACTCAAGGGAAGGAACTGTATTATTTTCTGTTGCAAGGGGAGGTTGCAGCTGTCTCAGGAGGTGCAGGTTTGGCAAGGGAGGAGGCCACGGCCCTCCATCACTCTGCAGGACTGAGAGCTGGGAGGGCTGCCCAGCCCAGCCTCACAGCTGAGCTTCTCAACCCATCAGGGCTCATCCCTGGGGCAAGGGGGGCACAGCTCCCAGCCACAGGGCCTCTACAGAGGCACAGCAGGTGCCCAGTTTGCTTTAGGACAGCCATCTCCCCCTGTATTTGCAAGGAGCATCCTCAGTGTCATCTCTCACTCCCCATCTTTGGGGACCACCAGCATGGCTGCAGCCTGCGAATGCATGGGATAGAGGGAGCCCAGCCATCCCCTGGCACAGCGCACCTTGGTGGACACTCACACTGCCCCAAGTCACCCCCCACGTAGGCCAGACTCTGCCACATGTAGATCAGGGCTTTCTCAATCACAGTCAGGCACAGCTTGGCCACGGCCTTCTGTTTGGGCAGGGTTGTTCCCATCCCTCCCTGAGCGATGCTGCTGGGCTCCTGGGTGGAGGCCATGATGCCCAACATGGTAACAAGAATTGATCACATCCATGAGGCTGTATCCAATCTCTCCTCATAGACCTGGAGCCATACAAAGGGCAAAAAACCAGCAGCTCTTCCAGACTGTGCCATCACACACCCAAGCAGCAACATGAACATTATCATGGGCAACATGACATCCCCAGCTTTTGAGATCTGGGCTGAGCAACCCTCACTGTCTCAGAGTATCTTAAATATGTGTAAAGGACAACAACCACAGTGATGCTAGGCAAGAGAGAGGGGGGATCTGGGAAGGCTTATACAGGCTTGAACTGTAGGACATGAGCTGACACTAGATAGTGGCAGAGGTGGACATAAAGCTCCTGTAGGTGAGGTCTCTCATGGCTTCCAGCAGTGGGACAGCCTGGTCAAGTGGAGCCATCCCTACCCATAGCACTGGATCACACTTTGTACAACGGCCAGAAGTAGAGGCACCAGCACATCCATCCTAAGAGACAATTATCCTGTTGCCCTCAAGCCCCAGGGTGTGCTAACTGACCCACTGCAAACATCTGATTTCTCAGTCCTCATAACCAAGAGCTACGGCTTGAACTACATGCCGCTTTCGGGAACTTAATCCCAAAGCAGGCAAAATTCAGCTGGGCTGGCTTATATTTCAAACCCTGAACTGCAACCATCATCCTGGCAAACCCCAGGGGCAGCTGCAAGCTGTGCCAAGGCCAGCTGGTGACAGGAGCATGGCCCTGGTTCAGCTTTGGGTGGCAACCTGCCAAGTCACAATGCTTCTGATCCCACCGCGCAGAACAAGGAGCCGGTCTTCTGGCCAGCCTCCCTCAGCTCCTCTCTCATTTTGGCACCTCGTGGGCCACACAGCTGTTCGTCATAAAGCAGACCAAGCAGCTGGATTTTACAACACATAGGATACTGGAGCAGAAAAAAAGACCTTAGTAGGATCTTCAGAAGGTGCAAGATCTAGGCATGACCAGGCCAGAGACATTGCTAGACTGAATATCAGCCACAGGAGCAAGACACAATTGATCTGTCTCTTCCACTGTATCCTCACCATGCAACACAGCCAGCCCAAACCAGTATCTGCCAACCTGCTGCAGTTGGGGAGTGGGGTCCAAAAGGAAGGGGGGGAAGAAAGGGCAACGTACCACCAAGCAGAGAGCCAGAGGGCTGCTGGCACCACCCCTGTGGATACATTGAGCAAGACAACAGCAACACAGTGAAGACAAGCGCTTGTGAGGTGAGAGTGGAAGAGAAAAGATGCTGGGGATGTGCTGGTCTGGAGGACACTCCTCCCCATTCCACTGGGACCAGTTTGAAGCAGATTTGGCTGGCTGGAACAACATCACTCAGATGCTCAGACATCTAGCGCCCTTGGAGATGCTTTAGGCCTGCCTCCCCACTTTGCTGCATGAGAAGGGAAAACATCTACTTTGTCCCAGCCAGCACCCTGTGGAAGCTTGGGATACTCTCAGGCATCTTAAGCAGCAACACACCTACCTTGGGACATCCAAACCCAGCATACCAATACCTCTACCCATGGGCATTCCAGTTCACAAGCCAAATCCCACACTTGGTTTCTGGTTCCTGGACACACATACTCAGAGATGCCAGCACAGAGCTGGCTGTAGCCAGTGAACACCGACCAGAAGATACTGCAGGCTCTTATGCTTCGGTCAAGGCTGGTACACATTCAAGAGACATGAAAACCAACTCTCAACACAACTAAAAAGAAGCTACTTGGCAAGCTAGAGACCACCACTCTCCCAAAACACCTCAATCAAAGACTATAGGCTCCAGGTTGAGCTTAAATAGAGCTCCAGTGCCCATGGGTGGGGGTGGAGGCCACAGGTGGGGCTGATCATGACCGTTAAGGCTTATTAGTGCCCTCAGAACCCTGATACCAAGGATGTCTCCAATAACTGGAAACACCTGTGTGTGGGCATCTGAATGGTGCCCCATTCCTGGGGGATAACAGCTGTTCATGCAGCAGTATGAGCTGGATGTTTCAGCAAAGGCAATTCAGCCATAAAGGTCACATAAATCCCAAAAGGGCTGGCAGAAACACCTCACCTCAGATAACTTCTTTTCACATATTGTAAACACCCTTCTTCATTTCTCCTACTGATCTCACTTACTTTAGCGGTGGTTCCCTTCAGCATCGCCCCTTTCCAACTCCAGGGCTTGCAGAGCATCTGCTCAGTGAAGCATTGGAAATTGTCAAGCAAGTGGTGCCATGTTAGTCCAGAAGATGTCTGTGGACCACAAGCCTGCGTCATTTTTCTATCACCCTTTGAAGTGTGGAAATCATCTAATTAGTGGGTAATGCAACTGGAAGTTAAGGAGCTTAGAAATCATTACATTTTATGTTCAAAGGTGCCTGTTTTTACTGCAGCCCAGAAGGGAAACTATTCTGCTGTGACGCCAACCGTTGGCTTGGGGGATATTATCTCCTCTGAACATTAATACCCATGAGCAAACAAAGGTATGTGGCTGAAGGGGAAAGAGTCCCACCCAAGGAAGGAAGGCAGTCTTCTTTTTATGCATTTACACTAAAAACTGATTCTAAATTCAGCTTTAGGAAAGGTCAGTTCCCACGCAAGCAACAACGTGAAGCATCTGTGTCCGCAGGAAGGTTCATGGGTTGTGACATTGCCACCAAGCGGCTGGTCAGTCCTGGTCAAAAGACCATGGCCATACGAGACAGCAATGGAGGACCTACAGTAAGCAAAACTCTCATACTGGGTCACAAAGCAAAGGCCGTGGCAGTGTGAGCTGTCCCAGAAGTCTTTGTGCCACTGAGATGAGTTGTGAATTCATGTACCAAGGAGACAAGTACTTGGAAGGGTCAAAACCAAGCCACAGAATCCAATCACTAACCCCAAGCCCTCTTTTGACCCATAAGGTGGCAAACTTCCTGCCACAGCTGGCGAGCGAGCCAACAAGCCAACTAGGGAAGGCGCCCTGCTGGACCTGTTGTTTGCAAATAGAGAAGGACTGGTGGGTGATGTGCTGGTTGGAGGCCGTCGTGGGTACGGAGATTATGAAATGATAGAGTTTTTGATTCTTGGAGGAGTAAGGAAGGGGGTCAGAACTGCTACCTTGGACTTCCAGAGGGCAGACTTTGGCCTGTTTAGGAGCCTGGTTGACAGATCCCCTTGGGAGGCAGCCCTGAAGGGCAAAGGAGTCCAGGAAATCTGGACATTCTTTGAAAAGCAGATCTTCAATCTGCAGGAACAAGCTGCCCCCAGGCTGTCCCCATGCACCGATGACAAGCTGGCAAGGAGAAGACCGGCCTGGCTGACAGAGAGCTTTGCCTGGAACTCAGGAAAGAAAAGAGAGCTTATGACCTCTGGAAGCAGGGGCAGGCAACTCAGGAGGGTGACAAGGATGTCATGAGGCTGTGCAGGGGGAAGATTAGAAGGGCCAAAGCCCAACTAGAACTTAACCTGGCTACTGTGGTAAAAACCAATAAGAAATGTTTCTATAAACACATTAGCAACAAAAGGAGGGCTAAGGAGAGTCTCCATCCTTCACTGGATGTGGGGGGAAACATAGTGACCAAGGGTGAGGAAAAGGCTGAGGTACTTAATGCCTCTTTGCCTGAGTCTTTAAGAGTAAGACCAGCTGTCCTCTGGGTACGCAGCCCCTTGCCCTGAGCTGGAAGCCAGGGATGGGGAGCAGAATGGAGCCCCCTTAATCCAAGGGGAAATGATGCGCAACCTGCTACACCACTTAGACACACAGAGGTTGTTGGGGCCAGATGGGATCCACCCAAGGGTCCTGAGGGAGCTGGTGGAAGCGCTCACCAAGCCACTTTCAACCCTTTACTAGCAGCCCTGGCTAACTGGGAGGTCCTGGTTGACTGGAGGTAGCAAATGTGACACCCGTCTACAAGAAAAGCCGGAAGGAGGATCCGGGGTCTGTAGGCCTGTCAGCCTGCCCTTGGTGCTGGGGAAGGTTATGGAGCAGATCATCTTGCGTGCCATCACATGGCACAAACAGGACAACCAGGGGATCAGGCCCATCCAGCATGGGTTTGTGAAAGGCAGGTCCTGCTTAACTAACCTGATCTCCTTCTATGAGAAGGTGACCCGCCGAGTGGATGAGGGAAAGGCTGTGGATGGTGTCTACCTGGACTTTAGCAAAGCCTTTGACATTGTTACCCACAGCGTCCTCCTGGAGAAACCGCCTGCTCATGGCTTGGATGGGTGCACTCTTTGCTGGGAAAAAGCTGGCTGGGTGGCCAGTCCCAAACTGCTGTGGTGACCTGGGCTAAATCCAGTTGGCGGCCGGTCACAAGCGGGGGTCCCCAGGGCTCAGTGTTGGGGCCGGTCTTGTTTCGTATCTTTATCCGTGACCTGGAGAAGGGGATCGAGTGCGCCCTCAGTAAGTTTGCAGATGACACCAAGCTGGGCAGGAGTGTTGATCTGCTGGAGGGCAGGAAGGCTCTGCAGAGGGACCTGGACAGGCTGCAGCCGTCTGACTGACAGCGACACAGATGAACCCCCCTTCCCTCAGCTGTAGCTATCAGTAATCCAAACGGGGATTCCCTCGCCTTTCAGATCCCCTGCCTGCTGTTACAAGCCCTGGGCGAAGCTGGCTCATTGCAGGTTGAGGATTGTCTGCCAGCAGCCAAAGCAAACAAAAACACCAGCACCAAGGGCCCCAGCAGCTGGGGTTACCCTTGGCAAGTCCAGGCTCTGCGGATCAGTCTGTAAGCCCTGGCTCATGCAGGACCTGCTGAAGAAGAGGGGGCAGGTGGAGCTGCTGGGCTGCGCCTTGAAGGGCTTTATTTGTGACGTGGGCTTGGGGCTATCCTGGCTGTCCATCACCCTCAGGAAACTCAGATCTGCGCTTTGCCCTGGCAAGAGATCAGTAACACTCAAAAGGTAATGAGATACCGTCTGCCCTAGGATCTTCCTCTTTTCTCCATGAGGCTCTCCAGACCTTCTCCTAGGGACTGCCTCCTGCTCCCCCAGACTACTGAAACCTAAACAGAACCACAGAGTGGTTGAGGTGGGAAGGGACCTCCGGAGACCATCGGGTCCAACCTCTGCTCTCCCAGGCCACCCAGAGCCAGCTGCCCACGACCGTGTCCAGGTGGCTTTGGAATATCTCCAAGGATGGAGACTCCACAGCCTCCCCCGGCAACCTGTGCCAGTGCTTGGTCACCAAAACAGGCAACCAGTGTTTCCTGATGTTCAGAGGGACCCTCCTGTGTCTCCGTTTGTGCCCATGGCCCCTGGCCCTGGGTCATGGGCACCACTGGAAAGTGCCCAGCTCTGTCCTCTTTGCACCCTCCCCTCGGGTATCTGCGGACACCGATGAGACCCCCCGCAGCCTTCCCTCCTCCAGCTGAGCAGTCCCAGCCCTCTCAGCCTTTCCCCATGGCACAGACGCTCCAGTCCCTTCCCCATCTCCGCGGCCCTGTGCCGGACTCGCTCCAGTATGCCCGTGCCTCTCTCGCACTGGGGAGCCCAGCACTGGCCACAGCGCTCCAGGGGCGGCCTCGCCAGCGCCGGGCAGAGGGGAAGGGTCCCCTGCCTCGACCTGGGGGCAACGCTCTGTCTGACGCAGCCCAGGACACCGCCGGCCCTCTGCGCCGCAAGGGCACGTTGCTGGCCCAAGGTCAAACCCAGGGTGAAGCTAATCCTGGAAAGGCAAGAAGGCATGAGCTGGTCAGGGCAGGGGGTGGGGGCTGATCACTTTGGAGGGAGGGAGAGGAAACCTTCACATAAAGAAGACAGCCAAAAAGATGCCAAACCTTCCCCTTCTGTGAAGCCTCACCACCCCTCTGCCCATCACTCGATGCTTCTGATAACATCCTCAACCGGGCATGGGAATTCAGGGGCAGGAAGGCTGCTTACCGGCAATCTTTCACCTCTTGACTCCTCCAGGTCCAGCTCCAGGGTGGGCACAAAAGGCCAGCCAAGGCTCAGACTCCACCTGGCAAAGCCCTCTGGGGCTCAGGGCTGGTGCACTCGCACAGGCTCGTTTTCCCTTTGATCTGGGATGCCCTGGCATCAGACATTGCAGGTGGGACATCAAAGCAGGTAGGTCAATGTGGTGGACATTGACAGACCTCACAGACACTGTCCAAGGGGATGCATGTCCGCTCTTGGCCTTCTCCAGCCAGCTGTCACAACACTATATGTTAAACCACCTTCATCATCAACTTAGGAGATGTCACTAGGCTTTGCTCTGAAGCGGCTGAGAAGCAGGAACATCTCTTCTCCATCCCCCTCAAGTAAGAGGCAGCTATGGAGAAACAGTGACCGCTGGGAGGGAGGTCATCTTAAACGGCCCCAGCAAGACTCGACAGCACATGGAGGTACCCATGGGGCTGCTCTGGAGATGATGCACACAGGGCTCTTCAAGGTAACTCATGTATACCCATCAGCACCCATACTGTACCTCAGCACTGCACTGGCCTGCAAGCAGCAAACACTTCTGTGGCCCCTGTGCTTTAGGAAGACAAAAGAATGGGTTCAAATGACAGTGATGTTTGGGCTCAGCCCTGCCCTTTCCTCTTTCCCTGGGGAAAAATGAACTCAGCTCGCAGGTGCTCTAGGGCCTTGCTGAAAGGAAGGGACTTTATTTGAAAGACCAGCAAAACCAAAGTAAATCAGGTAACATTGAGTACCCTGCAGTATGAACTGCTCCTGGTCCTTCTAATGACTCCATCTTGGCCAGCAGCAATGTCCTGGCTTTTCAGTAAGGGCCTTCATAGCAGACCAACCCTGGCCTTGTTCTCCTGCTGACAGGAGGCTCCATAGACTCCCCTGTTGTTCTTGCTTGAGTTGCAAATCCAGGGTGAAAGCAACTATCCCAGATTAGGGTCACCACCCCACTGAGACCTACTCATTTGGCCCACAGTTTTGTACTTTATCACTGTCACAAACTTCCTTCCACCTCCCTCTCCTTTTTCACAGGTATCATTTTGAGCTGAGACCATTCATCCTCCTCTCTGGTGGCAGTCACTGGTTCTGTGGGCCGTACCACATATGGGAACACTGCAAGATGCTTGGCCATCAAATACATAAGGGACTTGGCCATCAGAAGATAAGTCGACTGCACCCAGTAATACCTCTCTTTTTTTCCCGTGGACGTATTGATGATGGTGAGATGCCAGATTTTACCTGAAGCAGCACAGGACTTGTTTGTACCTGGTGTTTCCCCAGGCAATTTTTCACCTCTGAGAGGGATGGAAGACCCACCGGGACACAAACTTCTGGCAGTGCAGGATTGGGAAGATCAGGTTTGCCCACAGCTACACGCAGCTGGGTCATCCACTGCAGTGCTTTGAAGCCTCTCTGCACACCCTTCTTCAGAGACCTCCTGGTCAACCCAGCCCGAACCTCCAAAAAATTGGCTGCTGCTTCTCTCCCACAGCTCCTGAGCCCAGCTCAAGTTTCTTGGCTGGCTGGCTGGGAGTTGATGGGTTGCTGCGGGTCCTGGATGCTTTTTTAGTGACAGTGGCTCCAGCTGGTCTGCCTGTGCTAAGGAGAGTTGGTAGGGGAGGGAGTAGGAAAATAGCATAGGAAAAAGATGTGACTGCGGCTCTGTTTTGTAATCCAAGGGGGCTCTGGTTTTAATCTAGCTTGGGAAAACCCTGAGGGATGTCTCTGCAAGGAAAATAAAGAGAGAGAGCACTGAGTTGTCAAGGTCAACAGGCTCCTTGTGTTTCGAGAAAGGGCAGGAGTTGAGACAGGGTTGAACCACAGACAAGACTCTACCCATGCTGCAAGGCGAAAGCAAGCCCAAGGCGGACTCCTGCAGACTGAAAGCACAACCCACGCTATTTCCATCATGCTGTGGGTGAACCAAGGCCAGGACAGTCCCTATGGATATGCTGTGCCGGTCACTCACCCCAGCTTCAACCTCTGCCCTCCAGCCTGGATGAGCAAGACCCTGCACACCATTAACACACCAAGGTCTGGAGGACCCAGAGCCTGGCTGAAGTTTGGCCCAACAGCACATTTACGTGCCAGCAAGGGGGAAGGTGGCAAAGCATGGGAAAGACACTCTTCACTACCAGCACAGACAGGCTGAGAGTTGCATCAATTTACCACTACGGTTCCCCTCATGAAGATGTCACTGCCCAGGAAGAAATGTGCTTCCATCAGTGCAGCACATCCCTTCCCAGGCAAGATACATCATTGTGCTTGTAGCAATGCGGCACTCCCACAAGGAGAAGTCATGTAAGGAACAGGTCTGAGGGCAGTAAATCCTTTGAAACCCAATCTTCATACAGAAATTGGGGGACCTCAGAGCCCACCCAAGGTCCCCACCTCCCCACTCCACATCCAGGCGAGATCCTGGCTGGCATCAGCCCCTTCCCCACTGTGTAGTGCTTGCCATGCAAGTAAAGTCCTACAGGGCTTAAAATCAACCAGCCTCCACTCAGTCTCATGTCAAGGGCTGGGACACTTCTTCCTGGCCCAAAGGGAGGTTTTGGGCCACCCAGGAGCTTTCATCCTGCTTGGTTCTGTCCCTTCCCCATCCTAGTCTAGTCACAAGCCAAGGATATAACTGGGAAGCCATGCACACATACCCATGCCTCTGCAACCCTTGGCCCCACGGGGCTCTGCCCACTGCCTCCAGGCTTTGCCAGTCAGGAATATTTGGACAGATCTGTATTCCTCCCCCTCCCCCCTGCCCCCCTCCCCGAAAATTACAGAAGTATAGGTATATAACTCAGCAGGATTCATTGCCTTTCCCAGCCAACAGTTTGGGGTGTTTTACCTCCCTGGGAGAAGGATTCAAAGCTCAACCTTTCCGTTAAGACACACAGACCTTTTCCTTCCCAGATCAGGGGTATTTGCAGGGCCTCTTACTCCCACCATCCCCATATCCCCATATAAGTCCTTGGCAATGGGTGGGCAGGCCTCCTCCATCCCACAAGCACCAGCCTTCTCTCCAACAACAGACAAGGCTGGAGGAGACTCATCACATGGCAGAGATGCTGTCCATATGGAGCCCACCCTCTCAGAAATCATGTCCCAAGCCATTTTTTTTCCCCTGGGCCAAGCTCCAATTGTATTTTCCCCACCTCATGGGGTCAAATGGAGAGGGGGAGGAAGGTAAAATGTTAAAGAAGTGAAGCAGGAGACCTCTGGGACCTCCCTGCAGCTTGGAAGGAGAAGGAAGGAGGGAGCTGAAATCAGACACTGGATCTTTCCATAACGAAATGGCCCAACACTGCCAAGAGGGTTTTTTCCACTGTACAGCTACTATAGGGTTGATGACAGGAAAGCTAATTATATCAACATCCTGTTTACCCAGTGGTGTGGAACAGGAGCCCAGATATACTTGGGCTGTGAGGGCATACTCTGATCCGGTTGCATGAAAGAAAAATCTCAGCCATGCGTCTGGGTCATTTTCTTCTGCAGGTGAAGTGCTACCTGCTCCCACTGCCCCAAACCATTGTTGGTTTGCCCAGAGAGATCCTGGAAAGCAAATCATGCAACCTCTACCTTGTTCAGTACTGCTGAGAATGGCTCAGAGAGCTGAGAAATTGCTTACCCTGCTCTTGTTGGAGTACATGGGGTTTATTTAAACCCCTGTGGGTTCCTGCTAACCCTGCAGCAAGCCCCAGCCCAAAGCCTGGGAGGGAGCGTTTGCGGGAACACCCTGACCAAGCAGTATTTTGCAGAAGAAGCAGAACTCCCAGCAAAAATCACCCAGCAAGTCAGGGCGCCTTGCCTCAGTTTCCCTCTCTGTCAGAGCTCTATCTAACGCTCCAGTGCCCTTTTCCCATCCCCTCCTTTGCCCCACACCTTTCATTTCTGTCTGGCAGGCAGCTGGGTGTGCTGGCAGGGTCCTCTCCAGACTTGGTTTCCGCCAGATTGCTCCACATCAGCCATGGCCCCTCTGCTCATCTGCTGCTGTCCTACACTTTTTTGACATCTCCCATCACTTCACTTTTCCTGTTAAGTCTGAAATATCATGGGACAGCCCAGAGACAGCAGGGCTGGAGGAAGGAGGAGGCCACAAGCAATAAGCCTTCTCCATCATCCACTCACGGGCATGTTGCCACCATGCCCTGCACTTAAAGACCTTGAGCTTGTTATGGGTTATGGAGAGCACTCACTGGCAGCAGAGCGAGTACCGTTCCATTGGCTTTTCCCCCTCCTATATCAGCATTTCAGAGCACCTGTTAAATGCAAACCCAGAGAACTTGAATAATTTGTACAAGCCTGGAGAAACCATCCAGGATTGTTGGTTTGGATGTTTGTTAGTTTGGAAACCAACCGGGGCCAGAAAGCGTCCATTTATTCTGTCCCTTCTGCTGGCTTAGAAATCAGGAGGAGAAAGCACCTTCTCCTACCCTCTCCTGGCCAACAGAGCCGTGGTGTGATGTGGCATAGAGAAAGAGCTGGAAGGAACAAATTCCTGCGGTAGAGCTAGAGCTGCCAGCAGGCAGGGGATTTGGCACCTGAATGTGGTCCAAGGAAAGTGCGCAGACCTGCCTCCAGATGTCATAAGCTGCCAGCGTGTTTCGACCTGAGTATCAGAAATCAATAGAATAGATTCATTTCCCTTGGAAGGGACCTACAATGACCATCTAGTCCCACTGCCATATGGTATTGAGGAAGCTAAGAGAGAAAGAGATGGAGATCCACATCGGATCTGAATTTACTCAAAGCTCCAGAGGGCTCAGCGGAGTTTGGGGTTGGGCCGGCCCTGGTGAGAGCCCGTCGGGTGGGCAATGGTCTTTGTAGATACCCTTTAAAGCCTTCAGCCTTTCTTTACAGGTGAGGTCGTCAGGACCCTAGCCATAATGGGGGAGCAAAACAAAGCTGCTGGACTGCCTTCATGGCAAATCAAGGCAAGGTCCCATCACCTCTTAGTGATCCTTCAGCATTTCTGGTGAGGGCTATGTCATTAACCGTGACCCCCTGGTACCGTTTCAAAGTACAGTTACCTCCAGGTGCCTTCAGATCCTGCCACAATTTCCAAGGATTGTGCAAAAGCCAAAATGTGGCACAGTGGTGTGGGGCACAGATGAATGGTCAGATATCCCCCATCGGATGGGCTGCCTTTCAGCAGCCAGCGTGCGATAATCACCTTTGCATTGACATCTAGATATCCTTGAATGCTGGGCTCAGGTTTGGGCCCCTCGGGACAAGAAGGGCCTTGAGGGGCTGGAGCGTGTCCAGAGAAGGGCAGCGGGGCTGGGGCAGGGTCTGGAGCACAAGTGTGCTGGGGGGCGGCTGAGGGGGCTGGGGGGGTTTAGCCTGGAGCAGAGGGGGCTGAGGGGAGCCCTTCTCGCTCTCTGCAGCTGCCTGAGAGGGGCTGGAGTGAGGGGGGGGCTGGTCTCTGCTCCCAAGTCACCAGTGACAGGGTGAGAGGGAACGGCCTCAAGCTGCGTCAGGGGAGGTTTAGGTTGGAGATGAGGGAAAATTTCTTCTCTGAAAAGGTTGTCAAGCCCTGGCACAGGCTGCCCAGAGAGGGAAGGGGTTGAGTCACCATCCCTGGAGGTATTTAAAAGACGTGCAGACGTGGCCCTTGGGGACATGGTTTAGTGGGGGACTTGGCAGTGCTGGGTTAACGGTTGGACTCAATGATCTTAAAGGTCTTTTATAACCTAAATGATTCTATGATTCTATGACCCTCACAATCATTCATTTCCAAAGAAACAAGATTCAAGGTCCACCTCTCAGCCTAGTCTGAGTAAAGTCAAGTCTGTTTTAAGGATTTTGTTCCCCTTGTCAAAGGAAGACCCAGTCCTAATTAATGTTAGGCCAAATGCCATGGCCAAGACTTCAGGAGACCACTCTTGTTGCCAAATCCTCTTCCTTCCTTCCTTTATGTCAGCTGCAAAACTGAACTGACCATGTTTTTTTCCAGACCTAATTATAAATTAGCAAACCTACCCGGGTGTATTCGTTGTCCTGCAACACAGAAATCTCAATGTAAAACACCATGGCCCACCATTTCAAACTTCTCTCAAGCCCTCATTCATTAAGGCTGTCTAAGAGAAGGGAGAGGTCACTCCTCCAGCCCTGTGACACCTCATGGGGTACCAAAATAGTCTGAATCAAGAACATGAATCACAGAGCCTGGCAGTCCCAGCAGGCTCTGGGGTGGGATGCAGCTGCCCACCAGTGACACTGGGCCCTGGAGAAGCTCAGGTCACCATCTGCAAGGGATTGGCTGATATGACAGAGGACCAAAGGGACATGCACACCCTTCCAGAGCTTCTGGAGACCAAGAGCTAAGATAGCACTATGGAATCTGTGCCTGCACCAGTGTCCTACGTGAGCCACTGCACCCTAATGTAACAGGGTCTGGCTCAGACTGCCTTTTCCACTTATAAATGTGGATTTAAGCAGCCAGAAGAACTCATGAATTTGGCAAATTGCTCTGGCCAGAGGAAAAAAAGGAAAAAAAAATACACAAAAGTGGGGGGTTGTTCAGAAAAGTCAACATCTGCCACAGCTTATTCACACCAGCAGTACTAAATCAAAACAGAGTTAAGGCTAGAAACAAAAACAAAGCAACTTTCTTGTTTTGGGTCAGATTTCCTTGTTTTTTCCAGTCTCTGTTTTCAGTGGAGGGGGTTCTTCTGTTTATTTACTTCATTTGA
This sequence comes from Phalacrocorax carbo, assembly GCF_963921805.1. NCBI lineage: Eukaryota > Metazoa > Chordata > Aves > Suliformes > Phalacrocoracidae > Phalacrocorax > Phalacrocorax carbo. The sequence continues at coordinate 3,630,838 of NC_087516.1, read as the reverse complement.
CTCAGCTCAAAAATTCCCTTTGATTTTTTCAGTGCAAGCCCAAGGCAAAACTCAGTTATTTGCACAGCTGCCTGCACGCCCCGCTGCAGAGCACGAGCCCCTCGTGTTGGAGGGCAAAAGGACGGCCACTTAGGGTCAACCTAAACGTACCACACAAGAGGTCCTGTGGCAGAGGAGTGGGAGGGATGGCCACAGCACAGCTCAGCCTTTCCCTTGTCCTCCAGCGTCCCTGAGCACCGCGCAGCACCGTGCAAAGACAGGAGCACGGTGAATTAATAAAATCATGGCATGGTTTGGGTTGGGAGGGACCTTTAAAGGTGATCCAGTCCAACCCCCTGCCGTGAGCAGGGACATCTTCAACTAGATCAGGTTTCTTAGAGCCCCGTCCAACCTGGCTTTCAATGTTTCCAGGGATGGGGCATCGACCTCCTCTCAGGGCAACCTGTGCCTGTGTTCTCCGCACCCTCTCCTTGATGCGACAAAAGCCACCAGAAACAATGGCTGTTCAGCTAAAAGAAAAAGCAAGGTTCACATCTGCAGAAATAATTACAGAACAAATTTAATTAAGAGTTTTGTGAGCAGCAGGATCCTGGTTCTCTCCAGCCAAGGCCTGGGAAGGCACAAACCCCATCTAGGCACATTGGTAGAGAATTAGCATGGACAGCCCCAAACCTCACGTCCGAGAGCAAAGAGGCTGGGACAAGTCCAGCTTTTCCTCTTCCAGCTCTCAGTCCAAACGTGGTCCCGTCCTGCAGGAGAGAGCGTGGTAAGGAAGAGCCATCATCCTATGGCAAAGCAATGTCAAAGTCAAGTTTAACACAAACCCAGACTCTTCAGGAGCCGCACCTGCCTCTCAGCTCAGGGTGGAGGACGAGAAGGGGAGGGAGGGTTTCTTGGTTACATCTCTGGTGGGCAGCCTCTGCCCCATTTCCCCAAAGGCAGTGGTGGGGGATTTTAAGGGTTCACATTTCAGGGGTCAGTTCCAGTAAAGGAATATCAGGCCTTGTTAATATTTTAAAATGAACTGGGTGAGTCAATGCATTTCTTGGGGAAAGCAAGCTGGGCAATCACATTGAAACTTTCCATATGTACCTGAGGTGCAGTCCCAGCGTGAGAAGCAAAATGTTTCATAGAGAAAAAAAGGAGATAAAATGAAGAACCAGATGCTCTAGTGAGGGTCACAGTCTCTGTACTCAACCTTGCCTACCACTACAGTCCCATCCTACCACTACAGGAGATGGATTAGGACACCAGGGCTTAGTTGAATAGTGTAGGTGCCCAACGGATGCCACTTGGGATGGGGATATCCCACCCGCCTCCAGCTGCTGTTCCAGAAGAGCCCCAGTCTCTTGGAGGTCCTCTGCTAAATCTACCAGCCCCATGGAGATGTCCCAGGTGCCCCAGGGCACTGCCCGAGAGAGCAACGTGTCCTCTGCTGGACGGAGCCTTAGGGAGGGAGGGAGCACTGGAGCCATAAAATGCACTGGGACTGAAAAGGAATTTCAGGAAGACATAAAGAATGTCAGGGCAGCTGCATACAGCCCTTTCTCCCTTTTCCCTGGTGGAGCATTGCAGGAAGGAGCAGCCTTGCTATGCCAGGAGGAGGTTGCAACGGGCACGTGGCCAAGGGAGGCGAGTTTGCTGCCAGCCAAGGACGAGATCTGCTCAAGGACAGAACCCCATCCTTGGCAAGTACTGCCGGTACAGTGGACGCAAGGACCTTCCCCCTCCTCCGACTTTCAGGGCCCCCTCTGATGCACGAGGAACGAAATGGCTGCAGAAAACAGCTGGAAACTTCCCTCCCCACCCAACAGGGGCAAAACACTTTTTTTTCTCCTAACTCAATCTTGCTGAGCTATTTTAGCTGAAACTTTCCAAAAACATTTCAGCCTGGAGGCAGCCAGCCAGCCTGAAGAAAAAGTAGAGTCTGGCGGAGTTATCAGTAATTAAAGGCAAAGTTTTAAAATAATAGGAAACAAGGACCATGCTAATGATAGATACCAGCTTCCCCTTTAGACAGGCAGCACCTTACTGACCATGGAAATAAAGCTGCCCTGGGGCACTGAAAGGGAGTGAGTTATGGATGGATGGATGGATGGATGGATGGATGGATGGATGGATGGATGGATGGATGGATGGATGGATGGATGGATGGATGGATGGATGGAGCAAAGTGGTACAAAAACAGACAACCATTCCCCACACAAGACAGAGGGGAGGATATTCTTCATGTCCTCCAAATAAAGCCCTGTAAGCAGAACGACAGCCAGAAGAGGTCCTCTCAGCCCCTTCTCCATAGGCGTCAGGGACACTTCAGGCTGCCCTTCACAGCTGCCCTGCAGCCCATGGTACTGGTGTCACCGGTTTCATCTCACTGGGAGGAGGGCTGGGGATGCAAACCAATTCATCTCAGAGTTTTCCACTGGTATTTGCAGGAGTCCTTGGTCTTCTCCACACCATGAGCAGCTCCTGGAGCACCAGGCTGCCCTGAAGGGATGCTTTCTCTGAGCTGCACCTAGAAATAACACAAGCCCTTTCATCTCTTGGATCACGGAAGTGGCATCTCCAGCAGAAGACAAGTCTCTTCCTAAAATAAGAGAGATGCTTTGGGATCTAGCAAGGGGACAGTACTCCCAAATTAATTCAACGCTGCCTAAACAAAGCTCTGCATGGGTAGCTTGCTGCAAAATACACAAAGCAGTCTTCTTTGCCCTGGGAATGCAGGCTCCTGACCCACAAGCCCCCAATATTTGCTAAGACCACCAAAAGCCTCACCAGGATGCAGTCCCAAATTGCACAGACTGACCTGGGGTTTCCAGCCAGCTCAGGCACTGAACACACGTGGAAACATCATTGCAGAGTTCTGGGCTTGCTGACGCCAGAGCTGGTGCTCGAGTGAGAAACGGAGCTAGAGGCTGTAATCCAGCGACAGACAGCTGGAGGGTAGCAGATTTCCATCGTAACTACAAAATGTCAGAGTTGCAGATACAGCAAAAGCTGTGAACAATCTGAAAAACCTGCTTTGGCCAAGAACATTTACATCTCATTTGGGATCAGCAGGACGGACAGACCAACACGTTCAGACCTCAGGGACGTTGACTCAGGAATTCTTGGATTGTTAAAATATCTTGTTTGGGCTTTTTTTGGTCTGTCATCTTGCTTTTGAACCATTAGGTCTTATCGTTTCAGCTTCCTCTGTGCAGCCAAATGAACCAGACTTTTTTCTTGCACAAAGATGTATTCACGCAGTATTCTTGTGAACGCTCACGCAAGTCAGAGCAGTAAGAAAAAGCAGCAGAGATCCCAGTCAACAACGAATGTCATCTGTACCCCTGGTGTACTGTTCTTAATTAATTTTTATCATAATTTTTCTATTAATTGCTTTTATTGCTTTGGTTCCTAAGCTATCCTTTCACCAAGATCACTTTGTGCAAGATGCAGTGCGAAGAAAAACAGATTCTGGTGCAGAGACATAAGATTTCCACTATGTTTTCAAGCTATATTTCAAGTTTGCACCAAACTTCAAGAATTGGGTGAGATTTCAAACCCTTGTACTCTTGGACTGGGGAGTGATAGAGAAGCAGGGTCAGCATCCCAAAAGGAACGTCTGAAGTATATCCAGCAACACGCATCTCCCACCAAGGAGCCAGAAGATGCAACAACAGCTCCGGGCATGATCACTGCCTGCGAGGAGGCACGGTCAATCCCCCACCCCTTCTTGCCCCAATTCCCGTATCCCTCTTCATCAGTGCAGGAGCGGAGGGGAGGTCTGTTGTAGCTGGGACAGCTGCATCCATCCCTGCAGGAAATCCTGCGGCGAGAAGGGACCACATCTGGGAGAGGAAGGTGGGCAGGGGAAATGGGGCTGTCAGGATCAAAGCAAATATCCTGCTTCGCAGGCCCTGTGGTGGTCGTGTCCCCACTACGGTTTGATGAGTTCAGGCTCAGGGCAGAGTGCCATTTTGGGTCCTTTTCTTTAAAAAAAAAAAATTGCTTTAAAGCTCCCTTCTGCAGAAATCTCTTTTCTGTGCCCTTGCTCCCGTCACTCTCCCTCCCACTTCTGCACTGAGTTGCATGGTCTCTGCAGAGCATGAGTCAACTGCTGAACCCCAACAGCCACCGGCTCCGCTCCCCCAAGGCATGACCCTCCAGAGATGCTTCCCACTGCATGCTCCATCCACGCCAGAGCAGTACCTCCAGCCTGGCACAAGGCATGGGAAGGGGCCAAGACCCAGCGCTCTGACAGATCTGGAGACCTGGTAAAACCCTGGCTTTGCCAAAAACCCCAAAGCTGGACTTCAGGTTGCAATGGTCACTGGTGCATCACTCCCGCTAACTCCATGGTCTCCCCAGCTTGGCCATCATCTCTTTCTGCAGCAGAAGGGGACCTGGGCATGTGGGCCTTCAAGAGCCAGATGCTGGCATGCAGCCCTTCAGCTGGTTTCTCAGGCTACCTGGTCAATGGAGGCAGCTGGGTCTCCTTCCACCATCCCTGTAGGTCCAACATGGTGTCCTTCAAGAGCCAGATGCTGGCGTGCAGCCCTCCAGCTGGTTTCTCAGGCTACCTGGTCAATGGAGGCAGCTGGGTCTCCTTCCACCATCCCTGGAGGTCCAACATGGGGTCCTTCAAGTACAACACATGCATCTACATGGTGATGCCAAAGTCACCCCTTTTACCTCCCCGTCTCCCCCTCCTCTGTCTCCCACATAAACCAGCTCCCTGTGCCTTGGCCAGGTGCTGACCTCACCCACTGCTCTGGCAGCATCATGGATACGTCCCTCCTACAATGACCCTGGCCCACAGGACCTCCAGACTGGGACCTCCTCCCTGGTCCTGTACCCCTCACTAAGCAGCTCCTTGTCCCTGGAGCAGCTCCCAACACACTTTCTCCTGCTGGAAAAGAGAAAACAAGCATCTTTTCTATCCTCCCCAACACTACACCACCTCCTCGCAGTTGTAGGTCCAAGTAGTAGGTTCAAGTCAAGAACACTTTGAAGATGGGGCTGAAGTAAGGGGGGGGAGGTGGCAAGACCACCTCCAAATGGCAAACATTTCCCAAAGACAGGGATCTCACATTCATATCTAACACAGTTCTTCATTCCAGGTAGTCCAGCGGAATTTATCGGGATGAATGGAGTTCGTAGCTGGCACCCAAATCCACCCCTCCTTGGAGAGCCAGCCCCAGGACATGCAGCCCGCAGCGGAGTTCTGTGTTGGCTGCAGATGTCAGTCTGGATGTGAGGACTTGTATGTGGAGCAGCCCGCAGCAAAGCCTGGGTCGGGGTCTCTCCCCAGAGTCTGTGCAGCTGATGATGCTGGGGTAAACATGCTGCAAAACTCAGCAGGGCAGCGCTGTTGTCTTCACCCTTAGCAGGTAGTGCAACAGCCCCGTTTGCCCTATTGACACGGGTTAGGGCAAAGCATCAGTCTCCGAGCAAAGCATCACTGGCCAAGTAGATATTCAAATACAGGTTCCAAAGCTTAGTGGCAGTGTTGTGAATGCTGAGCTGTTTGCAGGCAAGAAGAGCTGCCCCTGACCTTCGCTGTTAGTGGAGCAAGGGGAAAGGGGCGCATCCATGGAGGTCCTCCCAACCCCACGCACCCTGGACGAGAGCCGCACACCCTGCATGGTCCTTGCAGCTCCGGAGACATCTCCGCCCCACCAGCACTGCTGTGCTTCTGGATATAGCCACTAGAGGATGGCAATGTCCTAGGCCACCCACCCACGTGCTGGAAATCACCGAGATCCAGCTTCGGAAACCGGCTGCACGGGGGATCCCATCGGCACCAAGGCCGCCAAAAACACCCATCCTGTGTCACTCAAGTGCAAATCACAACCTGAAAATCCCCAGCCCTCGTCTCTGCTTCACACCCCAAGCAGTGGCAGTCCCTTTGGGGAGCGGTAATTGAGATTTTACAGGGCATCAGCTCACACGTGCTCCCTGGTACCCTCGGGATGCGGGTGGGTGGGTGTTTTGCTGAGTTACCTGGTGGATTTCCAGATGTTATTGTGCCCCTCCCCACAATTTTTGTCACCACAGGACGGTCAGAGCCCCATCATCAGAGTGTCCCTGCATATTCACGGTTTTCTTGCATCCACCATCAGATGGTTTGACCAGAGCAATGTCCCTCCGGGCTCTCTGTGAGGCCATGATTTCCAGCAGAAAGCAGGGAGCCCCACAAGCCAAGGAGATGGAGGCAGGCACCTCGAGCCCAGCATCCCCCCAGCAGGCTTTGCAGGGGACTTTCAAGGCAAATAAAGGTCTGGGAATGACAAATGCTGAAGTAAAAGCCTGACTGTGCCAAAAAATGTCCTGTCTGAGGCACAGCTCAAAAAGCTATTCCTCCTCATGAGCAAGCATAAAAAAAACCAAGCTGAGCTGCAGAATGAGATGATCTGTATCACCTTTGAATAAGGACTCTCTGGGGAGTAAAACATCATCAGTTGTTTCAAAATAAGACCGCGGGTATGAGTGTGATCAAACCTGGGGTGGGGTGTGCCTTACTGATGGGTGTGCATCTCCCTGCTATGGCCATGGTGAGGGTGATCCCGGACGGTTTGCTGGGAAGCGAGCTCTCCTCTCCCCTGGAGCTGAATTCTGCCCAGTGTTGCAAGTGTTTTGGTCTGAGCAGAGTAGAAAATGTTCAGCTCCTGGTGGGTTTGAGCAAAGCAACCAGGATAGCCCTCCTAAGACATTGGGAAGAATTCATTATCTCAATATGCAAATAGATCTCAGTATGCAAATAGATGAAAATTGCTCAGCCTGCCTTGAAGTGAATATTGGCAGCGATGATGACCTCTCCCCCCAGCTGCGGGACAGCTGTGGCTGCCCCTTCCCTCCCACCGAGAAGACAGACCCAGCTGCACCAAGCATGTCCTGGTCAGCCTGGTGGATCTGCTGGGCTGGCCCCAGTACAACAAGATCTCTCTTGGACTGGGGATCCCAAACTGGGGCATGATCTCCAGATGTGGTCCTGTGGTGGTCCCAGATCCTGCTCTGCAGGAATCAAGCCTGTCCCAGGATGTGGCATTTGCCTTTGCTGAACTCCAGGAGGGTCCTGTTGGCCCCATTCTGCTGAATGCGGCATCACCCATGAAATGCAAAGATCCACCATTGGCCCTAGGAATCACCGAGACAAACCTCAGGAGGCTAGGGAGAGAAAAATAAAAGAAATAAAACTCCTCAAGTCACCCAGGGTACCCCACACATGTTGGGACATGTCACTTCGGCCGTCTGCACCAGCCGTTGGGTGCTTTCAGGGGCTGGAGGCACATGGTGATACCTTGCCATTCCCAGCCCGTATCCCAGCCCCAGGGAGCGTTGGGATCCGCCAACAGCATCCGCCCGCAGCAGCCCCAAAATACTTTCCCGCTGCTAATTAAAGCCTCTGATGTCAGTGTTTTGATGGCAAGTGGTTGCATAACGCCTGGGGTGTCCAGGGCTCCACGATGCGTCAAGGGCAGGGATGGAAATAGATCTCTCAAATCCCAGCTCCCCTCCTCATGGCTATGCCGGTGGCCTCCAGCCTGGCACGGGCACAGGAGGGATATAGGGAGCTACTGGCCCCGGGAAAGAGGTATTCTTCTTCCAAAAAAAAGGGGTAGGGGGTAGCAGAAACAGTATGAATCAGCACTGCTGATCTCCCACCCTGTGGTGCCATTGAGGACTGCAGCTTGACATCCCCTGCCACCCTCATACGGACCATCTAACCAAGAAGCCAGACCCAGTGAGGATTTTCAGGTCTTGGCTCAGATTTGTCCACCCAGAGTCATAAAAAGATACAGCAAGACCTGAGGTTCATCCAGCAAATTCCTTCCAGCGAGGAGTAGGTTTTCACAAGGGGCCGGTCTGAAGTTTCAGAGCTGAAGCCAAGTCCAGCTGAGTCAAAGGTCCCTACCAGCTTTCCAGCTGGATGTAATGCACCCCAGTTTTATGGGAAAGGCATCCAGCCAAGAGGCGTACGAAGCACTGCCCAGGTCAAGTCCTCACCCATGCACAAAACAGGGCATCGGCTACGTGAATGGAGGCAGGTGCCTCCTCCGCAGGACCGGTCTTCTCCATATATCACAAATAAGCTGGAAGATGATCAGCTTAAAAATTCCTGCTGCCCCACAGCAAAGCCCTTGGCTGGAAGGGCACTACAAGCTCTCCTGGCTCTCCCTGGGGCTGGTGGGACAGCTGGTGAAGAGCAGCTTCTGGAGTCCCTCAAGGAGGGTGGCTCTGCTGCAGCACCCAGGCTCAAGATGGACTTTGGCCGAGTGCCAAGAGAGGTTACCCAACGTGACTGCTCAACGTCAGCCTCAAAAGTCTGAGGACACGTCCTGAGTTTTCTGGGTCAGCCCAGCAAGAAATGCCTCTCCCAAGGCCTCGGGACAACTTTGTGTTGAGCTGCAGGTCTCGCAGCCCTGCTCTGCAGAGGTAATGTTGCTCTCCAGTTCAAGCCAAAGCTCTCACCTTGAATTCTCCAATTTTTGAGGAGCTGCAATATGTTTTCCAGGGCCTCCTGCTCTCTCCTTTCCATGTGACGGTGTCCCACACATTTCCCGTGGGACCTCCTGATCTTTTCTGCCTCTATTCCCAAAGACAACGTGAAAGACCCTCACTCAGTGCCCTGAGAAGGACATTACGAAGCTGGATGTCCCTGGGGAGAACAGGTCAACCCAGTGGGCCGTGCCTCAGTTTCCCCATCTATCAAAAGAGGATTAGTTCATTTCCAGGATGCCATGAGACTTGGAAATAAACACCACTGGGGCAGGACCAAGCATCACTCAGGTGACACCTTATCTGGGCTGCTCCCAGCACCACCCAGGAAGAGGAGATCCGGTGAAGCCTTGCCTGCCCAATTAGCCTGGTGACAAGCAGGAATGTCACAGGGGTGGATGTGTGGCACGGTGGGTTCCCCTACGCCCAGGAATTACTCCAACCGCTGAGCCCCAGTTCTTCCAGTCTCCCCATTTATCCAGAGGGTAAATGCAGGGAGGGTTTATGGCAGAGTCCCAGTGCCACACCTGCCCTACAAGACCTGCCACCCACACATCAGGGTGGGAGGAGAGGTGAAGCCCTTTCCTGCCGTGATGACTTCCGTTTTGTGAAGGTGCTTCTGGGCTGGGATTTCCCCTGCTGGAGAGGTGTTTGCAGGAGGATTTCAGAGCAGAGCTGAGAAAAACACCTTAAGCACACACCCCCCATCACCCTCGCTATGAAGCCCAAGAGCAAGGAAATCCCCTTTAAGGGCTTTCATCCACATTTCACACCTGGGGAAACCGAGGCACAGGGATGCAGCTTGGCCAGAGGGCTCCTGGATTGCGTTTCTCTGTGAGCGCTGGAGGATTTGGGGGTGCAGTCAAGCTCCTGCATTTTCACTCCCTCTCTTGGCCCAGCGAGGGATGTCAACCTCCCCACCTACTCCCTCCTTGCTCAGCCGCCTCAATTACGGCTTCAGCAGAGGATCCCACCTCTCCCTCCTCACCCACCGCCGTTTCTACCTGGGTCATTGCATGCTGATTTACTGCTGTGTGAGCAGCTTTAATCCCTGGTGAGGAGCTAACCTTCTCCCGTTACGGGGCCGAGATGGCTCAGGGGAGGTTGCTTGGGATCGTTTCCGACAGCAAGGGGTTACGAGGCGTCTGGGTTTCTCTCCCTGGGCTCACGTTGCAAACCCAGCTCTGCCACTTCCCACCAGCTCAATCACAGACATTTCTGAGTCCCTGCGTGACACCGATGCCGACCTCCCAAAACACCATCCGCTCCCCTCCATGGCGGGCCAGGGCCAGGGAAGCTGTGCAGGAGTGTCATCGCTGCTGGCACAGGAAGGCCCTTCTCACCCTGCTTCGGTGCGATGACGGCACTGGGAGCTGCAAACTCCCATCGGGGTGTAAAGGCAGACCCCAAAGCTCATCTCAGCCGGCCGGGGTGACCATGTCATCACGCTGCTGCCAGCGTGGCACCATGTTTGAGGGTGTTTTTGTGTCTAGGTCCAACGAGGAAGTTCAGCAAGAGAAAAACTGGTTAGAAATGACCCATGGGCAGGATTTGCTGGCCCAGCAAGTCCTCGGTTCCCTCCTCGCATGCCAGGTAAGGGAGCAGCCAGAGCTGGAAGGTGCTCAGGGCAGGGGCAGCATCTTCCTACAAACAGAAGCAAAATTTCCCATGAACAGAAGGCGAAGAGTTCTGCGAAAGGCAAACACCCACAACCCCCAAAAAAACCCATTCGGAGGGGCAAGTGTTGGAAGAAAGACCAGAGAAGAGCCGTTTCGGGTGGCCTCTGCTGCTGATGCATTCAGCATTTCCTCGCCCCACTCTCCCGGCTCGCTGGGAAGGCTTTGCCAGCTCCCTGTGTTCCCGGTGCACGATGCTATCGGGAGTCCTGGCTCTGCCTGTACTTGCAGGAGGTAAATCTGCATTCGGTGCAAAGGGTGGGGACTTTCCTCGCTCCCGACTTAAAGGCAACTTCAGAGGAGCAGCACCTGCCCCTCATCAGCAAAAGCTGGCGTTTGATGACCACTTTGCCAGTTTTTTTTCAGATGTGAAAGAGGCAGGTTAATTGGCCTCCCTGGCTTGAGGCCAGTGGTAGCCAGGAGAATGGGGCTGGAGATGTCATTTCTTGCAGAGACTCCGGGGGATTTATTTTCCTCTCTTTTTTTTTCCTTTTTTTTTCTTTTTTTTTTTATTTAATTCAGGATAGAAATGTTGGTTTGCCCTGCACGCACATGTGCTACCTAAAGCTTGCTCTTTATGTGGGGCAGGAGGGTCATCAAAAGAGTGTGTTGGGTCCCAAATTCAGCATCCTTAGCTCCAAAAGCATTAAGCCATCAGAAGAGCTCTGGTCGTCCCATGTGCTGGATGTTGCAGTGGTGGCCCCCCCCAACCCTGAGACCCTTGATGTTGTCCATCTCACTAGTTCCCCTCCGATTCCTTCCAAATGCTGCCGTTTCTTGCACGTGGCAGCATCCCCATCTCCTGCTGACCCGCCATGGCGCAAGGGACATCCCGCGCCCCTGCCCGCCTGCGTCCTGGCTGATTTCCAGCACCACAAGCCAGGTACCACCCCACACCCCACCACCTCCCTGCACAAGCGCATCTCCTCCGGTTTTTCACCTGCTGGGAAATTGTCCCCCCTGTAAAAGCTGTCCCCGGTGTTACCCAGGAGCCCTCTCCCTGCAAGGACTCCTTGATGCTCCTGCAAGGTTTTCCCCAGCCTAATTTTAAAGCAAACCTAGCTGATCAAGTGTGGTCCCAAACTGAAGCATCACCGCAAGGATCTGAGGAAAGGACGTTATTTAAAGAAGATGCTCTGGGCTCTCTTCTCCTCTCCTGCTTTGATTGATTGCAGGATCCCTATTTCCACCAAAAAAAATAAATTTCTAACAAGCAAATGGCCCTCAAAACCCCCGGGGTGGTGATGAACTTTGGTCCATCGCTCTACCTTACAGCTAAATGGACGTGTTAACGGGAAGCGGCCACTGCCGGTAAGGTGGGAATTGTCTTCTCTTTCCAACACAGCTGCTCGGAGGGCTGTAAAATCCCTGAAACTGCCGGGTCTCGAGGGGCCGCCGGCGAGACGGAGCAGGCAGCAGATCACAGGAGTTGCAAACTCCAGCTCTCGCGTAGACTCGCGACCGAGCGCACCCCAAAAATCTGCCCGGAATGGATCCCATCTGCAAACCCCAAATGCTCCTGGATGGGAGGCACCTATTGCAAAATCCCAACCGAAGCCCTGGCAGAGCTTCGGAGTAAGACTCTGTGTGTGAGGGGGGTGAACGGGACTGTCTGGGTCTGCGAAGGGCAGTTTGGACCCGTTCCTGGTTTGGAGCATTCCTGTCTCTTTATGGCTGATGTTCTCCAGATGTTTTGTGTTGCAGCTTCATGTGGAAACCCACTGGCCCAAGGCTGAATCCTGCTCGGTCCTCCACGTTACACCCGGCAGAGAGGAGGAGGAGGGTAATTACATCCCTGCATGCACAGCATTTATTATATTTAAAGCATATTTAAAGCAGCCCTGGGGCTGAACCACGGCTGCACAAAGCCTACTCCAGTATGCTCACTCTTACTTTTGAACTCTTTTTCCCAAGGAAGCACTGCGCGTGTGATCAGCCCGTCTCCACGAGTCCATCAAGTGCCGTCAGACAGAAAGATACGGATACAACCTCTGGCTCAGGAAGTCCCAAAGCAGCAAATTGCCGGAAACTGAGAGAATATAACGTGGAAAGCATTAGCCTGGCTTGGCCCTCGCCTCGCATTCCTCCGGAGCAGCTCCCCTTGGTCCCGGCCAGCGGGCGGATGCTAGCAGAGGCAGGCTGTGGCTCTGAGCCAGGAGGAGCCCTCGTCCCACCTTGCGTGCATGTCCCTTGCCCGTTTTGTCCCATTTCAGTGGATTTTGTTGAACGAGAGGAAGTTGAAACCAAGGACCCGGATGGTTTCACTCTCTGTCTGTGCCTTCCATGGGTGGGATGAGGTGCTCGGTGCACTCCTCAGGGGTCAGGGGGAGCTTGGTTCCTCCTCTTCAGCTCTCAGCTCCAGTTTGGTCCCTGCAGGTGACGAGCATGGCAGTTCTCAGCATGGTCCCTGTTGGCAAACGCCCCATCCCCGACAGGGACCCCGTGGTTCCCTGGCTGTGAGACAAGGCTGCGGTGGCCCTGGCAGCATCGATGCAGCAGGGCATCCCATTTTCAGTGCATTAGTCACCACGCAGCCCACACACACATAATCTCTAACAAACCGGTTCGACCTCCATTCAGGGAACCTTCTCATTTACTATTTATAGATTTATTTTTTTTTTTCTTTCCAAAGTCATCCTTCCCTCCACATCCTTCCCAATCCCCATCCCGCTATAGTTGATACATCACCAAGGGCAAGGAGCTGCCCTGGACACCCAGCCCTGGAGAGATGGGATCCTGGAGGCTTTGTGGGCTTCGCTTTGCCCTTCCATCCTCGCACCGGTGCCGGATCCTGCACAGGACAAGGGCACTCGGACTCGATGAGGGCAGAGCCCTCAGTCTCAGCCAGAGCCCTCGGTGTCAACGGGCTGAGGGGGGGTCCGGCTGCCTGATGGGAATTCCCGAGTGCTTCCTCGCATCTCAGGAAAACGCCTGCATCCACCAGCAAACGGTCCCCGCTCCCGATGGAGGCACTTGAAAAGTTTTCGTGACCTCAGTGGGAGGAAAACACCCGTGGCAATTGGCTCTCCATCCTGAGTGGGCTGAGCCCAGCTCCGGACCATGCCGGACCATCCCAAACTGCCAGGGCACTGCAGGCAGGATCAGTCCCTGCCTGTAGCTCCGAGCCCTACAGCTGCGCCTCCCCCAGCTAAAGCTTTCAGCATTACCCAGTGATGTCCATGTTGTTTATTTTTCCCTGGCACGTTTTTGGCATGGTCTGGGACAGAGCAAGAGGATGAGGATGATGGGCTGCATCATGCTATATCCAAGCACATGTAAATGGGCACCAACCCCATTTTCTTCCCAGCATGGAAGTGAGCTGTGATTACCTGAATTCCCCTTTCCTATTTGGACTGGCAGGATCCTGCTCCGCAGCCGAGTCCCATGGCACGTCGAAGGAGAGGAAGAGCTGCGGGGTTCGGGTTGCCACCCAGGAGCAATACCTGTTCCGCTCGTTAAGCTGGACGTGATGCTCAGAGCCCTGGGTGGGTGCAAGGATGGAGGAGGAGGGTCACGAGGTGGAGGGTCACGAGGATGTGGGCCACCCTTGGGCAAGCCCTGCAAAAGCAGCGTTATTCCTTGGCTCACAAAGTTGTTCGTGAGTCAAAGCTCCTGGGTAATCACGCCCTACTACACGGAAGAGAAGGAGTCTGCCCTGCTCCACCCTGCTCCACATTGGTCTGGCAAGGGGCAAAATCAAAGTCCTGCTGATGCAGTGAAAGGGGTGGAGGAAAGGTCTGAGAAAGCAACCCTGCACCCCAAGCATGGAGCAATGCCTGTGCTACCGGCTGAACAACACTGCCGCAGCAGGGACGGAGGGAGGGAGGATCCCCACATCCCGCTTCTGAGGCAGGGACTGGATGGGCACACTGCACATGTCTGACGTTCACCAACGAGTCTCCTTTGCTGGCCATGCTCCCTCTTGGATCGGCCAGCAAGGCCACCAGGTAGACCTGAGGGAAGGGAAGGAGAGGGGAGGTTTGGGAGACCAAATGGTCGTGGTGGATGAAGGGAATGAGGGGCAGAGCAATGGGGAATGTTTCCAGTGAAAGAGCTGGAGGACACTTGGACTGTGGAGGTGTCCAGGACCTGACAGCGATATACCATGGGTGCTGGGACCAGGGGAGGGGGTGGTCTGCAGGAGCTCACCTCTTCCTCTGCCCACCAGGTCTTCCATCCAAACCACCTCTACAATTGACTTGGCCAGGCCAGCGAGGCCAAAGGTCCCCTTGACCAGCTGAGGCAAGGTACGGGGATAGATGGAGCTGGTAGGCTATGTCCCCTCCACTGCTGACACATGCTAAGATGACCAAAGCCCATTTCTGCTGGCAGAGTTAACCCCACACCACATCTTCTGTGACTGGCAGATGGACTGAGGGATGAGATTTTGGTGGCACAGACCTCACTCGGTAACACGGCTCAGGAACAAGCCTGAGGGAAGGAGCCAGAGGGTCAGTCTCAGTGATGAGCAGGGAAGGCTGAACAGAAGTCCTGCTGTGAGACCCACTAACACCTTCTTCTCCCAAGTAACAAGCGATAGGACAAGAGGAAATAGCCTCCAGCTGTGCCAGGGGAGGTTTAGGTTGGAGATGAGGGAAAATGCCTTCCCTGCCAGAGCGGTCAGGCCCTGGCACAGGCTGCCCAGAGAGGTGGGGGAGTCACCGTCCCTGGGGGGGTTCAAACACCGTGCAGACGTGGCACTTGGGGACATGGTTTAGGAGACATGGTAGCATTGGGTTAATAGTTAGACTTGATGATCCTAGAGGTCTTTTCCAGCCTTAATGATTCTATGATTCTATGATTTCACCAAGGCCTCGGCCGAGGATCAACCCTTGATGAATCCTGTGAAATCCCCGCTGCAGCCAGGGAGGGCTCCAGGGGGCCACATGCCACCAGGCAGCGATACCGCTACAGACCTACACCTCCCACCGTCTGCTCCGTGCGGCAATCAGAGGGCATTGCTCCCTACAGCCACCTCATTAGTTTTCATCCAAATAGGGAAAATCACACCCAAGCCATGCTGAGGCTGGTGTTCTCCTGTGTGCCGGGCAAATTTGGAGTTTTCCACTCAAATGAGGGCGCTTGAGTGGTGACAGGTTGGGTGTCAGCGTTTGCTTTCAGGGGGCCTGAGAGCATCAAAAGTGCAGGTACCTCACTGGGTTCTCCCAGCTCCCTTCTCCGTGGGACAGCACTGGGTGCACCCGGCCCACGGCACGAAGCGTGGCTTCCCTCGGGCTGCACGGGTGGACGTAGGTCTATCCCACCGCAGGGGACCCAAAACTCTGCCACAACCTGCAAGCAGGGCTGCAGTGCCACCAGAAGAGAGCTCAGTCACACAGCCCAGTTGTGACCCACCCGAGGCTGCCCCGGAGGGCCAGGAGACCCTCACGAGCTGCAGGAATGGTGAGTCAGGGAGACTCCCACACCGATGCCGCCACTCCGGCCTCCACCCGCTTCCCAGGGGGACACAGGTCCTATCCTGGGGCTTGTGACTCCATTTGTCTCGGGATGGCAATGCATCTGCCGTGATGCCGGTCCGGCACCACCCGAACTCAGGGCTGGGCTAGGAGGGGAGCTTTGCAGCCGTCTTGGCTCCTGTGCCATGAGAAGGGCTTCCCAAAGATGAGCTTCTGCTCTAACAAGTCTTTAACCCTGCTCTGTTTCCTCCCCAGAATCAGAACAACAACCTCGGGGTATCTCCACAGGCTGGATCAGTGTAGAGGAGCATCATGTGTATTGTAAGAGGAGCAGGAGGTCCCTCGCGCAGGAGAAGGCAGCCTCTGCTCCGGCTGTTTTGTGCATTTTGCCAGCGGGGACTATGCTTGTGCAGCAGCAGCTTCACCATGGGATGGATGGAAGGAGGCGGCGGAGGTCTGGCAGCCGGCCTGCGAGCCCTGCTGCGATTATCACAAAGGAAAAACATTCCGGAGAGGAGCGAGAGGAGGAAGGAGACATTTTCCACCTTCCCAGCAAGACAGACCCACCCTCCCTTATCGCCCCACCTCGCTGCCGTAAGGCCCGGACATGCAGCTGCGCTGGATCTCAGCTCCCTTCGCTCATCGGGTTGGAAAAACTGGATCTTCTCATACAGAGAGTGGGGTGTTACTAGCAGGAGCACACGGAGCAGGGAGAAAGTGAACGGTGTGCTTTCCTCTGCAGTCAGGGTGGTGAATCAGAGCTCAGAGGTGCATCCCCACTCCCCCAGAGAAGCCGGTTTTGGGTGTCCCCATCCCACAAGCCTCCTGCCGCCAGCCCGCAGGCAGGACGCCGCTCATCTGATCCTTCCCCTTCCACCAAGGGGACCTTCTCGGCCATGTCCCCACGGAGGCAGCAGCGCTTCCCAAAGGGGAAACTGAGGCAGGGAGGACGGTCCCTTCGCTATGACGGGCAGCAGGGCCGGGGCGGAGGGCAGTGCCCGGGGGCCCTGTGCCGGCACTGGCCGCCCAAATGGCCGCCCTGCCGTCCTGGCTGCCCTGCCTTGGTGCAGGACGATGTCCAGGGCAGAAGGTCCCTGCCTGTGGGGCTGGTTTGGGTTTTTTTCCTCTCTTCCATGGAATTTCTCCCTCTGGTAAAATGCCACAGCCTGGTTTCCACCTGCACCCCAAACTCCTCCATGCCTGCCTTTGTCACGTCCTCGGGGCCAGTGCCATCTCCTCCCAGGTCCCAGCAGCTCGGGAAGGCTGGAGGAGGAGGTGGCACTTACAGAGCCACGCACCGAGCATGCCAGTCCTCAGCTCCCTCCAGTCCCCACCGGTCAGGCAGACTGAGCCGAAGTCCTCCTCTCCCGCGGGCGGACCCCCTCCCCAGCGCAACCCCCCATCCCGCAGCCCTCAATCCTCGCAGGCCTCCCAGAGGAGCAGCCTGGGGGGACACCCTGCCCCTCGGACTGCCGTGATGGCCAGCGGGGCCGGGCCGCACCCAGGGGAAGCCCATGCTCATGCACGGGCAGCATCCTCAGCCCAAACCCCGCTGGCAAATTGGGGTTGGACCATGTTTCCCTCTCCAGCCCCTTGTGCGGAGGTTGGCGAGGCGTTAGGGCCAGCGTACCTCCCCACAGCTCTGCCCCGGCTCCGCCGACCCACGCAAGATCAACGTTTTATTAATAAATCGTTAATAAAGGGCCAAACTCTCCCTTCCTTGAATACAGATAAGGGAGGAGGCGGCACGAACAGAGGCAGCGCGTCGCTTGCCTTCATGCGTTATCACGGCCCGCCGCGCCCTCACGCCGCCAGCCGTCGCTCGGGCAAGGAAAGGGAGACGTTTCCTTCCATTTCTGTGCCCTAAAAGGAAGCGGAGTTTCCTTTGGGGCCAAGGCCGAAGGCTGCGTGGGCGGCCGGCGGTGCTCCCCTCCGCCAGCCGTGGCTGCGGGGTGCCGAGGGCCGCCCGCGCAGGAGGAGCGCGTTTGCTTCCCAAATTCACCCCGCCGGCTGCCGGCGGTAGGTCCCCGCGGGGCCCCGGCTCGGTGGTCTCTTCGTCGACGCCACGAGGCCCAGCTCCGGCGGATCCGGGCAAATCCCTCCCACTCGAGGTGGGGATTCCCACAGCGGGAATAAAGCCTCGCTCGGTGAGACACCCCAAGCCTTGCGAGGAGCCCCGGAGAGGTGGCGGCGAGTCGCTGCCCCGCCAGGGATCCCCAGCTCCCGACATCTCGCTCCTCCCGCCCACCCCATTCGTCTTCTAAGGGTGGGAAGAGAAAATGCGTTGCCCTCAGGGTCAAGGAGAGCGTGTCCCAACCGGGTGACGCCATCCTCGCGCTTGGGGTGACATCGTTTCTCTCGCAAGTGATGTCAAGTCCCCAGGGATGGGGATGGAGGCAGGGATGGGTCCTTCTGTCCCCTGTGCAGATGGCTGGGTGGGGTGCTGGCGGAGCTGCGTGGCCCCCCCCAGTGCCACCTCCCCCCAGTGCCACCCCTCAGCCCCGCCGCCACCCTGTCCCCGCTGCTGCCACCCTTCCACGCTCCTTGTCACCGCTGCCATCCCCACTCCCCATCGCCAACCAAGGCCACCCCCGGCCCTGTCCCTACTGCTACCTCCCTTTCCCACTGCCACGTCTCCAGTGTCACCTCCTGTCCCCACAGCCCCTGTCCCCACAGTCACCTCATGTCCCCAATATATCATCCACACACCATGTCCCCACTGCCACCTCCTGTCCCCAGGGTACCTGTCACTTCCCCAGTGCCACCTTGTCCCCATGTCACTGCCCCTGCCCCCATGTCCCCCCATCCCCATGTTCCCCCATCCCCATGTCCCCTTGCTGCCATGTCCCCTCACCCCCACATCCCTCTGTCCCCATGTCCCCACATCGCCATGTCCCCCCATCCCCATGTCCCCTCACCCCCATGTCCCCTCGCCCCCACATGCCTCTGTCCCCATGTCCCCTCACCCCCATGTCCCCTCGCCCCCACATCCCTCTGTCCCCATGTCCCCCCATCCCCATGTCCCCTCACCCCCATGTCCCCTCACCCCCACATCCCTCTGTCCCCATGTCCCCCCATCCCCATGTCCCCTCACCCCCATGTCCCCTCGCCCCCACATCCCTCTGTCCCCATGTCCCCACATCACCATGTCCCCCCATCCCCATGTCCCCCCATCCCCATGTCCCCTCGCCCCCATGTCCCCTCGCCCCCATGTCCCCATGTCCCCCGTCCCCATGACCCCCTATGTCCCCATGTCCTCCATGTCCCCCCATCCCCCATGTCGCCCTGTCCCCACTGTCACCCCTCCCCTCCCTGCAACGGCACCTCGGCCCCGCCCCCACCCTGAAGTCCCGCCCCCGTCCCGCCTCGAGACGGGCCACGCGCAGGCGCAAAGCGGCGGGTGAAGCGGCGGTGCGGTGCCCGGCGCCGGGCGGGGGCGGGGCGGGGGGCGGGGCCGGCTCCATCCGGGTCCCTCCCCGCCGCCGGGCAGTGCGGGCGGCGCGAGCCTCGGCGGGACGGTGCGGGTGAGTGCGGAGCGGGAGGGGAGGGGCGGGAGGGAGCCCCCTGGGGGGCCGGAGGTCCGGGTGGCCTCCCCGCGCCCCCTCGGGGGCCTGCCTCTGTGGGGCAGGGTCGGTCCTGTGCCCTCTTCAGTGGGGCAGGGCCCTCCCTCTGCCTTGTATCTGTGGGGCAGGGCCCTCCTTGTGCCTGCTTCTGTGGGGTAGGGCCTTCCTCCAGGACCCCCGTGGGTTAGGGCCCTTCCTTGTGCACTGCTCTGTGGGGCAGGGGCTCCCCTCCCTATGCACTGCTTGAGGGGGCAGGACCCCTTCTTCAGCAACCCTGTGGGGCAGAGCCCTCCCTGTGCTCGGCTCTATGGGGCAGGGCCCCTCCTCCAGCACCCCCTTGGGGCAGAGACCCCCACAGGGTGACGGGGCTGTGCTTTTGGGGTGGCTCCCAGCCCTGTGGGGGTGCCACAGGGTCCCCACTTGGGGGGCAGCGGAGGCTGGGCTGTGGTGTGGGACCACATCGCCCGGGAGTGACAGAGCAGGGGGCTGGGGCGGCACAGAGGGACAGGGGACTTGTCCCCACCCTGCCCGCACCCCCTTTCCCAGCACGAGCTCCTGGGGTCCCCCCCACACTGGGCTCGGGGTCCCTGGGTCACCCCATTCCCAGTAGTGCCAGTTTGGATGCAGGCGCGTCCCTTTGCTTTCCTGGGGCCGAAACAGGACGCTGCGGGTTTCTTTGGCTTAAAAAAAAAAAGAAAGAAAAAAAACCACCCAGAAATGGGAAAAGCGGTGTTTTGGAGTTAAACGGGGTGGCTGTTCCTGCCGTTACAGGCACGTACGAGCCCTCCCAGCATCCGCCACTGCGCCGGGTTTGGCCAGGGCTGCACACGGGTCCCATGGGATGGAAAACCGATGGGTAAAAATGCACCTCCTGGGCTTTTGGGGGTGGTTTTTCTTTAGTTTAGCCTGTCTTTGTTTCAGTCCGGGTGCATGGAGAGGAGCATCTTGGTGGGTCCCGCCACCCCACGCACCTCCGAGCAGTGCCGGGTCCTTCGGATGTGCCAGCGTGTGCGTCTGGGGGTTGTTTCGCCCCCTCCCTCGCGCATCCTTGGCAGGAGGTTTGGATGACATCTCGCTCTGGCACGCTCCTCGCCTTTGATCTCCGGTTTCCTGCCATGTATAACGTGTTCGGCAACATGCGAACCCGGCTCCGCGGCTGCCGGGGAGGGCGATGCGGGTGCCTCCTCGCCCCGGTTTTCCCCGGCCGGCTCCTGCCGACGGCTCCCGGCTTCCCTTTGTCTCGGCTGCCGCCAGGACGGGCTCTCCCAGCCTGAGGATGCTCCGAGCGGAGCAAAGCCAAGCCCAAACCCCCGCCCCGTGCCTTTGTTTCCAGCCGTTCGCAGGCTCAGCTGATTTCATGCAGCGTTTTGTGCGCCTGGGGAAGCTAAACCAACTACCCATGTCTCTTTCTTTTTTTAATTTATTTTTTCTGGGTTATTTTGGGTGATTTAGTTTGCAGGGAACGTATCCCAGCTGCAGGCTGCGCCGGAGGGATGCAGCACCTTCCTAGAAATGGGGTGAATTAGCCAGGAGTGTAACTGGAGTGTCTCATGGTTGTCCTCTCCCGTCCTCCTCGGGTGAGCAGGGCCGTAAGCTCCCAGCGCCGCGCACTGAGTTCGGGGGTTGCCAGTCCTTCCCCTTGCTCACAGAAGGAGAAGTTCGCCCCTGGTTTGCACCACCTGCGGCCGCCGGCGGCTTTCAGGCCGGTGAGGACAGAGGAAGGGGAACCAAACCCAGGTCTGGGCTTAGACCCGGCTGCTTTTAGGCTGAAATAAGCCTTTTTTCTTTACGCTTGACTTGCGAGGAAGCAAAATACAAGTTTCAATATTATTATTATTATCATTATTATTATTATTTTAGATTCCTATCATTTCAGTTCCCGTGGGCGTTCGGTTCAATGGCGTAGACCGTAGCCTGAATTCATATTAACACGTCTGGTTTGTGACGGGTGTAAACAGAGCTGCCTTGAGCGTGTCAAACGGCCCCTGAGTAAATCAGGTTATTTGCTCTATTACTTTATTCATACAGGTTAGGTGCTTCAGCTGATGGAGCTGGAGTGCTGTACCATCTGGAGCAAAAATTAAATACAAATTTGGCCCCCGGCCCGGAAAAATAACAAGCATTTTGCCTCCAGTAACTGGCGGCGGAAGAATATAGCCCCCAACGGAAGAAATGCTTGGGGGCAACGTGGAAGGAACCCAAAATGCACTCATTGAGGTATTTAAAAAAGGAAAAAACAAGAAGAAGGGAAAGAAATCCTGCCAGGGCCGCATGCCGAGGGCAGCCGGGAGGGGTGGGATGGTGCCTGCGGGTGAGGGTCCCGCGTGGCTTCGTGCTCAGGGCCCGTGTTCCCCCGGGGGGATCCCCTGTGGGTGGCGGTGGCTCGCAGGCCATCAGCTCGCAGCCGTAAAACCCCACCTGGCTGTGGCGAGGGTGGAGAGGCAGGCCTGGGTGCGCTCCTCTCCTCCTCCCGCCGGCACCGCGACCTACAGCGCTTCTGCCGCAGGACGGCGGGGCTCAGCGCGGCCGACACAGGCTCCTCGCCCACCCGGTTCCCCTGCAAACCCAGGCAGCCCCGGGGCCGGCGGGGGAGCTGCGGGCGCTTCTGGTGGGCTTTGACCACCTGGGAACCATAGGCGCTGGAGCCTGGAGAGTCTTGGGTTTGAAGCTTCCCCTGGCCTTGGGGCGTCTGGGCCTGGGCTGCGTTTGGTGTCGCAAAGCTGGGCTTCTCTTTATTTTCGCTCCCTGTCATCACCATGAAGGTGAGCGTTGCTGATGTGAGGGAACGTCCGTCTCGTGCAGACTGTCCCTCCCCTGGCCCTGAAGCCGCCCAGACTTTGTGTCGGGAGCGGCCGCCCTGCCCGCGTCCCCGCCCTGACTGACAGCACCTCGGAATGACATCAGCAATGATGTGATGTGGGGCTTATTTACGAGAGACCTCAGCCCTCGCCTGGCCCCGGTGCTGCCTTTCGCTTGGGCGCGAAACGCGGACGATCCCACCCGAAACGCGCCGGAGGAGAGGGTGCAAAACCCGGGCGGCTCCGCCGAAGCAATGGGCTGAGGGGATTCGCTTCCTGGCCTGAGGAGCGGGATAACGGTGCGGGGAGTTGGAGCCGTACCTGCTTCCCCCACCCCGGCATGCAGGGAGAGATGACACGGGCCATCCGTATCGGTTTTTTCCCTCTATGGCACAATTAATTTCCATCAAAACAAAAATAAAAGAAACCTAAACAGTTCCAACCACGTGCTGAGGGCTCCCGTGTCCCATTAATGAGCTGATTACGGTGCCAGTGGGATGTCGGCGGGAGGAAGGAGCAGCCACCCGAAGCACCTCGGAAGGATGCCAGCAGCAGCCTCGGCGGCGAGGATGGAGCGGCCGTGGAGCCCCCCAAGGCGGGAGAGGAGAAAAGCCACCCTCAGGGAGGCCGGCCGGCCTCGCTGCTCCCAGAGAAGGGGAAAAAGCCTCAGCGCCGATGCATGGATGGGCAGTAGGAGCCTGGTGCCAGAACCCACGGACCAAATTAGCCGCGAGCAGCTGCCTCGGCGTAGCCAAAGGCTCGCGAAGTCTCGGGTTGCTCCGACGCCGGAGCTAAAACTGGATCGGCCTTCGGAAAAAGCGGGCGAGATGCCGAGGAGCAGGAGGAGGAGGAGCGAGGGCTGGGCTGCGGGAAGCCCAGGCAGGGAAGTCCTTCAACCGGTTGCTTTTTCTCCTCCAGCTGCAGCACCGTGAGTGCAAGAAGCAAGCAGGAAAAACTTCTCCTGGTCTATTTTTTGTTACCCCTGTGGAGGATTAGCCTGGCTGCTGATACAGCTTTTAACTCGCCAAGTGCCTTGGAGGGAACCAGGCCAGGAGGGCGTTTGCAAGAGAGAAACTGAAAGTGCCGAGCGCCCTATACCAGCCCAGGGCTCTGCTCAGGGCCGTTATTGCTCTCCCTGTCTGCAAACAGCCAGGGGATTTCCCAGCGTCTTGGCTTGGAGGAGTGTCCAGGGAAAAATATAAGAGCTCCGGGGCTGCGCAGATTCCTGTCCGCAGGAGGTTTCGGTTCTTCAGCTGGACAGTTTGAAGGCAGGAGGAGCAGCCCAGCAGGTAAGAAGATTCGTGAAGCCAAATTACCCCTCAAAAGCGAGCGGGAGGAAGCACGGGCCCCCATCTGACGGCTCCCAGCTAAAATAAATTCCTCCGAGCGTCACGCCTCCCCCCCCCCCCCCCCAGACTTTTCATGCTTGCAGCCTGTGCGGAATTAAATTGCCGTCGTACCGCAAGGATCGAATTAAACTTCTCTCCACGCGGAGCTTTGTCGCGAGCAGGCAAATATTTTGCGGTGCTTTAAAGACTCGTTTTTCTATTGTTCTGTATTAAAAACCCATTGCCAGGCTGGGCTCCCCCGCCCTCCCCCCCCCAGTGATTTCCTGGCTCGTTGGTTGTTAACGCAGCTGCGGGTTGGTTTTTTTTTTCCTTTGCTTTTAACTGAGAAGTGCCGGATTAAGACCCAAAATCTCGCTCTCTTGGCATCTGAAATAAAAGATGAGGCTTTTGGGGACCCTGGTGGTGGTGGCCATCCGAAGCAGGACTGGGTTGTGCAGCGTTGGGTGGTTTTGGGGTGGAATAAATAGAGATAATCTCGCCCGCGAGCTGGCTGGAGCCTGTCCGCTGGCGCTGGCGTAGGAGGGCTGGCTGTCAGCTGAGCTCTCCACCCCGGCCTTGCTTTGCATCCACACCGAAAAAAACCCAAACTACCAAACCCCCACGTTGTGCTGAGCGTCGTTCGGGGGTGGCGCTTTGGGAGGAAAAGGAGAAAAAATGGATCGTCTCCTTTGCAGCGGCTTTGCCTGGGAGATGCTGAGTCGTCACGTGCTCCAGACCAGCCTCGGGGCTTCCCCCTGGCATCTCCTGCTCGGGGAGAGGGAACTGCTGGAGAGAGTCCAGCGGAGGGCTACGAAGGTGATCAGGGGCTGGAGCATCTCCCTTGTGAGGAAAGGCTGAGAGACCTGGGCTTGTTCAGCCTGGAGAAGAGAAGGCTGAGGGGGATCTCATCAATGCCTATAAATATCTGAAGGGCGGGTGTCAGGGGGATGGGGCCGGGCTCTTTTCAGCGGTGCCCAACGCCAGGCCAAGGGGCCACGGGCACAAGCTGGAACACGGGAAGTTCCCCCTGAACATGAGGACAAACCCCTTCCCTGTGCAGGTGCCAGAGCAGGGGCACAGGCTGCCCAGAGAGGCTGTGGGGTCCCTTCCCAGGAGACACTCACCCCCCGCCTGGACGCGGCCCTGTGCCCCTGCTCTGGGGGTGCCTGCTCTGGGGGTGGGACGGGGTGAGCTCCAGAGGGCCCTTCCAGCCCCCGCCAGTCTGGGATTCTGTGATCCCCTGTGGCGCCTTTGTCCCGCTTGCATCTCCTGCCTCGTCTTCCTCCTTGCATCTCCCACCCTGCATCTGCTGCCGGCGAGCAGGAGGAGCGGGTCAGGGCAGTGAGGCGTGGGGCTGGGATGTGTGGCAGCTGGGTGGGAGGGATGGGGCTGGAGACAAGCCTGGCATCGGGTGGTTTATTCCGGTCCAGAGGAGCCTTGGATGCTAAAGCCAGGAGCGGGAGTGTTGCAGGGAATTGGGATTTGGGCTGCTTGGGAATGGCGAGCGCTCTCCCAAAGCCAAGAGAATGTTTTTTTCTGGGCCTAAGGAGAAAAACAGATCTAGTACCCCATAAAAATGGGCTGGAGAAGAGGGCTTCTGGTGCCATCCCATCAGGCGCCTCTGAAAGGGGTGTTTTTAAGACAAGCCCTGATGAGGTTGAGTCTTGGTTTAAACTGAGGTTGATATTTCTAAAAGAAACTTGGCTTTCTTTTGTTTTCTATCACAAGTGGCTTTTCCTCGCCGAAGGACCACCTGAATCCTTTCTCCCTGAAGCCTCCTTTAGGTTTTGATTTATTTTGGCCATTAATGTTTCTCTTGAGAGCCAGAACGCCAAGCTTAGGAGTGAGCCTTCCCGAAGGGGGTGGCTGCGCTCGGTATAAACGCCAGGTTGCACATTGCCTGCTTCATCTTCTATATCAAACAATTCTTTAGCGTCAGGAATTATTCACTGCAGGCGTAGCAGCAGGTGCCACACTGTTTACATGAGTTTTATTTTTCCACCTTAATAATGTGGGTCCTCGCCCCAAAGCCGCGCAGATGAAGGTTTGCGAAGCTGGGCGAAGCTGGGGTTTTGTGTGAATTACCCAATTTGCTGTCTAGAAGTTTGCCCTCTTTTTTACTTACTATTAAAATAACGTTTTCCTTAGCCAGTGCAGAACAAATTGCGGGGTTTGGGGTGGTATTTTTTTAGCTGGAGCATCATCCCTGTACAAGTGGGACCCCAAAAACGGGTCACAATGCCCCAGTGGGATGCTCACCTGGGACGGGATCCCATCTTTCGGCTGCAGCCGGGCGAGCTGGCTGGGCTCACCCTGGACACTGGCATTGCCCCAGACGACCCTTCAGCAGCACTGGGATGGAAATTCCCCCTTTTCTACCCCAAAACCAGCCCCAGTGAGGATTTCTGGCCGAGGCCACGCTGCGGGGCAGCCGTCTCCACGGGTTGCTCTCCGCTTTTGTTTACATCTGGTCAAAAACTTCTTAGGTTTACTGGCAAGGGAGTAATTCTAATCCTTTTCAATGAGATCAACGGATTAGTGTCTCAGACGCTTATAAAATTGCAAGGATTAGCCGAGGCTTTTTTCCCCCCTCCTTTTCTCCCTACACCGTGTAACGTCATCGCCGCTTTTCGAAAGGGGATCTCTGTGCCGTTACCGCGAGCCGAACCGATTCCTAGGAGCCTTTGCCAGCCAAAGTGTGTAAAACCAGTATCTTCATCCTCTCCCTCGCTCTCGCTGGGTTTTGGTGCAATATTAGGGTTTTTTTATTTGTTTTCTTTCTTTCCAGCATCCCTGGCACCAACCCGCGGTAGCTGTTCAGCAGATACATTGGGTTTGCGTGGCTTGGCTGCGTTGCGGCACCCGTGCGGGTAAGTAGGGAGCTGACCCAAAAGCTTTCCTTGCTAGAGACTTGCAAAATCCCATACTGAGGTGAGCAGATCCTGAAAATGATGTTATTTCATGAGGTTTCCCCTTATTGCAAAGGGTTCGGGCTCTCGTGGTCCGTCCCCAGAGGGGAACGACGCTTTTGGGTTGACGGGACGCCCTCGCCCCGGCTGTCGGGAGCGGGATGAGACTCCGCGCGCCCCGCGTTCCAGCATCCCCTTCATTACAACGTGCTGACGCGATCGCCGACCGGCTCGCAAGGCAAACCACGCAGGGAGCTAACGCGGAGGAGGGTTTAGTTCAAACCCTGGTGCCCTGCGTCCTCCTGCAACGTTGCCCCGTGCCTTTCCCTGCGGGGTATTTTTATAAACGCCTTTTCTCTCGGGTCGATGGCTGCGCGGGCGCTTGACCTGCGTGAGAGAGGCAATCCCGAGCTGTCGAGTCGTAGGAGCTCCAAGCCAGGAATTTCTGGCCCCGGCCCAATATACTTTCAGAGGCAAGCTTTCAAATATATACAAAGACAAGCTCATAATTTCCACTATACTAATGAGGCCGCGGCGTTTTCATTGAAATGTGCCAATAGCCGCCACGGTGGTATTTTAGCAGCCTTGTACTGTGAATCCAAATGTGATTTAACATGGCAGCCCCCGCAGAGCGGAGGAAAACTGGCTTCTCCCGCTGAATTTCAATGATGCTTCTCGGCAGCGCTACCCGAAAATCCCTGTGGCGGTGGGACCTTGCCTTGCGTTTCATCTCGACGCGGGTTTTCCCCTCAAACGCCACCGTTTTGGTAAAGACGGGGAAGGGTAGGAATGGGTTTAAAGACGGATAATGATATTTGAGGAGGGGAAAGCCTTGGGTTTAAAGACCGATTTTAAAAGATGTGTGGCTGGCTGGTGTGAGGCGGCGATTTAATAACAGGCTCGCTGGAAGCATCTCTAACTCGCAGCGAGGGCTCCCGGGCATCATGTGCTCTCTTGACCTTTAAAAAGACACTCGAGGCAGCCTGCCCGGGTGTTGCTAAGCCGACTTGTTAGTGCCACTCGTATATTTTACCTTCTAGTAGGCGATTTGGTGCCCAGCAGTTTATAAAGATCCGACAGCAAACTATTAACGCGCCTGAAAGTCACGTTGGTGTCTTTTAGCTTCGCTGCCCGAGGAGGCCCCGGTAGCCTTGGAAGCGGTTGGAAAATATTTAGCAGGTTTTGTTCAGTCAGCTGCAAGAAAAACGCAAATTTTAAGCAACCTTCTCAAAAGTTGTTTGTTTTTTTTTAAAACGAGCCCCGCATCAGAGGGGCACACATAACGTTTTACTTATTTTGGACTCAGTTTATGAGAAACCCGCATAAGAAGCAACATCCTTGGGCAAAGGAGGGGTGCGGGTAGGTAATGCTGAAAATCCACGTGTGGCTGTCCATCACTGCCTGGTTACAGAGCCTCGGGGTGCCGGTACCATGGAAGTTTAAGGTGCTTTGACTTCCTCCATCCCACCAAGGTCAGGCAGCCGCGCCAGCGAGAGCAGGGGAGGAGGGCGTCCCCCCCCAGCATCGCCTTTGGTCTG
This sequence comes from Phalacrocorax carbo, assembly GCF_963921805.1. Taxonomy (NCBI): domain Eukaryota; kingdom Metazoa; phylum Chordata; class Aves; order Suliformes; family Phalacrocoracidae; genus Phalacrocorax; species Phalacrocorax carbo. The sequence continues at coordinate 3,603,125 of NC_087516.1, read as the reverse complement.
GTGGGTTCGTGCACGTGTCCCCATCAAGCACCTCGCTTGGCCCTGCGAGCCCGGGAGAGTTTAAGTTCCAATTTTCCAGTTCCAGCTAAATTTTGTGGTTTTTGTGACCCTCGCAGCCACCTTTGCTTGTGCCGATCCCGTGGGAGTGGCGTAGTTTGGGTCCCGTATCGGTATGGCTCTGGGGAGGGGGTGGGGGGTTTTTGCTGGACTCAAAAGCGTTGCAAAACCCCCTCGGTCTCTGTTAGCGGAGCAGAAGGAACAATAAAAAAAAATACTGCCCCAAACCCCAGTACTTCTGTTGAGCCCCAAGGAAGGGCGGGCTGACGGCGCAGCGCATTTTTCTGTAAGTATTAGGAAAAATAGCAAACGGCAGTGACGTGGCATTAGTGTGAATTCGCAGCAGGCTGAGGTTTGGGTTTGTCTGGGTTTCCCTGAAGGCTTCTTAATGCTGTCAGCATCTTAAAATCCAAACCTCGCAGAGTCTGTGTGGGCTTTGGGGGATGGCTCCTCTGTAGGATTTGTTTCAGTGACTTTATTCCGGTATCCAGACACCAGCTTTCCTGCTCTTCTGCGCCCAGCTACCTCTTCCCCTTAATTTTTACCGCAAATACAAATGGCGCAATAAAAAAGGCTTCACGGAGAGCGTTCCTGAGGACTGAAATCCAGGATCCGGGAGCAGACGGCAGCAGCATAAAGAGGAATTCTTCCCTCTCTGGCCTCACGCTGCTTTTCCACCACGAGGCTTTACAGCCATCTGGATCCCCTTTCAGATTACACCCTCCCTTCCCCCCCCACCCAAAAAAAAAAAAAATCCATAACCTAGCAACCTTATTTAGTGCAAGCAAGAGCATTATGCCTTCCTGCATCCCAAATTGCGCTCGGCTCCTGTTCTTGCCTTTGTAGGATGGCTGCCGGCAGCTGCGGTTCCCACCCTGGCGCAGGGTGCCTGCCTCCGGCAGGGTTTGATATGGATTATTGGTCCCTGGGTGTTGCACTGATTCCACCCCCCCCAATTAAAGGAGCTTAGGAAACAGGGGGAAGAGGCTTTCAGGAGGTTATTTAGTCCCATCTGCTTCTCAGTATAAAAGAGCGGAGCCGGCTGTTGCTCTCCTGCTCCGCAGAGAACGATTTTGCTTTTGTTCAGCCTGAAGATGACTTGAGTTTTTTTCTTCCTGATGTGCTGTTTCCCCCATCGCTTTCCCCTCCGGCTCTCGGTGTCACCACCCGGGAATCTGCAAATCCCCCAGAGCGTTTAACACCAGATCCTCTGGTCTGGCCCTTTGGCAGCGTAGGCTGAGCGTTCCTCGCGGGGTTTCTGATCCGCAGAACTCATTCATTGGGGGGAAAACTCTGCAAACGAGGAAGAGCAGCCGCAAACGAAGGCGGAAGTTTATTTCCACCAAATTAAGCAATCAGGGTGGGCAGGCTGCAACGTGGGGCGTGAGGCTGCCCATCCTACGGTGCTGTCCAACTTCAGCCCCAGGTTTCGGGGCTTTGCTTGGGCTAAAATTCACCCGTTTTTAATAACATGAGTGTTACTAAGTTTTTTAGCACCCGAGCCATGTGGTACGGGGCGATGCCGCTCCGTCGGGCACCGTGGCGGCGGGCAGGGATGGGGTGACGTGGTCCCATCACCGAGACCCCGCACAGGTACCTGCTGCCTTCTGCTTTCACCGCCGTGAGTATGAACGGGGCCGGGGCAGGAGGAAGAGGAGGCAGCAGCGCATCCTCTCCCACCGCGTTTATGGGAAGAAGAGTGAGCTCAGCGGGTCGTGACGTTGGATCTGGGATGGAGCCGCGTGCCAGGAAACGGGAGGGGATAAAAAAGAAATTAAAAGTTCCCAGGGCCAAAGGGAAAAGATTCCACGAGCATTACTTCATTGCCGAGAAGCCAACTGAAACGTACTCGGGCAGCGCCTGTGTGTGCGTTTTGAAGCGAGAAGCTTCCGGCTCCGCTTCAAACCCTCCCGATCAGTGATTCCCATTCCTCCTTCCCACGATCGGACAGGAGCCCGAGCAGGGCTCTCCTCCAAACTCCTCTTCCCCCCTCCTGCAGATCGGCCTGAAAAGCGCTATTGATTTTTTTTTTTAAATCTGTTTATTTTTGCTTTTTTTCCTGGAATTTGCAGAATCAGCCCTGAGCAAACCTCTGGTTTGCCTTTCCAATGGCGCCGGGCGAAAGCACTTGAGTTTAAACTCGGCGATGGGAGCTGCAGCTGACCTATTTTCTGCACGTTTCTCCGCCAACGGTAGCAAAAACATTTTCACATTTAAAGGTGCTCCTTGGTGTTAAGGTTGTGAGATAACTTATCTGTTAAACCGGCCAGAATCAAAAGCATTCGCTGAAAACCGCAGCGGCGCCGGTTGCGCTGCCCGGTGTTCCTTTCGTTGTAAAGACTTCTCTATTTTTTTTCCAGTGGCCGGTTGCTTCGTCGCATGGTCACATCGCTCTGTCCGTGTCCCTCTGCCCCAAGGCGGCGGAGAGGGTTAAGGCTTTGTGCTCGCTGTTGGCCAGCTGGGGAACGCAGCCAGGAAATTTCCTGATTCCCGTTCAAAATAAGCATTGGATTTGCTCTCGGGGAGAAGGGATCAAAGGTTCGAAGCGGCTCTTGGTTCGAGGTCAGTTTGGTTTGTTGGTTCTCCAGGCGCTCAACAAAAATCCACCGCCATCCCCTGAACCTGCGCGCAGCTGAAGTGGGTGAAATAAAGCAGGTTTTGTTCCGTTTGACACCCAAAAGTTTCCTCCGTTCCCCGGCGCAGCGTCGCCCTGGACGAGCTTTGCTGGCTCTCAGCATGGCTCTGCCCCACGGCGCGAGGGACCCGTCGGGATGCCCCCCATCATTAATCGCCCTCGTTATTAACGCCGCCGAGCGCGCGCCGTCACTCGCCTCTTCTGCTCGCTGCCAGCTCTTTGGGGTGAAGGCGGCGGGTCCGGTCGGACGCTTGGAGCTGGTGCTGGGGGCGGCCAGGCTGTGGCCCGACGCCCTCCCCGTAGCTGCGTCGTAACTCTAGTAACACCCCGCGTGCCGAGATTTTCCTGTCCCTGCTCTCAATCCTACCGAAGAGCATCGCTGCCAGCCGGGGCAGTGTTGGGCCCTCCCCAGCTCCGTCCCCGGCGGAGGTGGCGCGGCACCTCGGCATCCCTTGAGCACCAGCGATGCTGGTTTCGGGGCTGGCTGTGCAGCTGCTCGCGATTTTCCCACCGCCGCGCAGCCGATCGTCATGCTGGACCGGCTCCAGAGGTGGAGCTGAAGGAAATTCCTTCCAGCTGCTTGAGGTCAGGGCTTCGCTTTTCTTTTGGGGTTCACCAGGGTTTTGGGGGTTTTTTTGCCTGCAAGTTAACGCTGCTGCTTTTTAAACACCTGGAAAAATCTCTTTATTTTAAAATATTATCCTGTTAGGTGTACCTCTTAAATAAGCTTTATGCTGTGGATTCATTGCGTGGAAGAATACCCCGCTTGGCAACACAACTGGGGGTGTTTCGGAAAGGTCTCGTCAGCTGCTCGCAGTTTAACTTTCAACCGAGTTAATAACCGTTTTGGTTAAACCTGTATAAAACACGTTGCGGACTTGCATAACGCCTTTGAAACTCGAGACGCCGTTCGCGCCCGCTTGGAATCTTGCCCATCGATTTAAAATATTTCAGCTTGGAGTTTGGCCACGGCCGAGCGTTTGCTTTTCCCCGAGATTCGCGGTTTCGATCGGGCGACAGGAACCTGCGCGTGTCTCACTTTGATGAGTTTTTTAACGCTTGATATTTCCTGGAGATGGGTTGGCTTTGCCAGCTCAGCCGGCGGGGTCTGCAGGCACTCAGACCACCAGCTCCGGCCAGTTCCCCCAGTTAGTGGTCGAGAAGATTCAGGCCAGCCTGGGTTTGCTTTGAATCCCTGCGGAGGAAGTTGTTTGTCTCAAAAACATGAGGTAAATCCCTTTGAAAATGGCTTTTTTATTTACAACAGCAGAGGCAGAAACCACACCTCCACCCAGCATGTGGCCTGTATTTATTTAGGTGTGATGCACAGCGCTCGTGCGGCCCCTTTGTGCACCGGTGTTATAAATAAATAATAATAAAATAAGAAAAATAAAGCGTGAGCAGCTCCTTTTGATCAGTCAAACCCGGAGAAGGAGCGCAGAGTTCAGATCTGCGCGGCGAAGCAGCAGGAAGGAGAAATCCTGCGGCTTTCAGCCCGTGAGCGATGCTCATGGTGTCACGTCAAGCGGAGCGGCGGCAGCCCCGGTGCCACCTCCCGGCCGCGGGGACCTCGGCTCCCCAGCCTCGCTCCCTGCCTCAGTTTCTCCGCCTGTAAGAAGATAATTGCCTCCTTCATTAATGCCTTTGAGATCGCCTGATGAAAGCTCTGGGTAAGAGGTTGGCCCCGCTTATTAAGCGCATTAAGCGCTTGCTGTGATTATACCAGGGATTAATTTGGCTGGGTGGCTCATTTAGGTTTGCCTTTAACAGCCCGACTGGTAACCCAAGCGCTGCGACGCCGGCCAGCTAATGCCCACCTGGGACACTTCGCTCCCTGACTCCTCCATACGCCATTAACCGGAACCCGGCTTTTAATTAAAGCTTGTTTTTGCAATCGCTGAAGACACGGCGGCTTCAGCGGAGGGTGTAAGGGCGGAGGAGGCGCAGAGCTCGGGTCGTTCCAGTCCCGGCTCCCTCTGCGTCCCTGCCAACGGCCCCAGGGCGAGGACGCCGCCGATCCTTTTTATTTTTGCAGGCTGTTGTATCGTTAAACAAATACCCTCCAGTTCCCGCCGTGCCGCAGCCTGGGAAAGTCAGATTTTTCTCTGCTTTGCTTTAGTCGGAGGTGGGTTTGTATCCAATATGTATCACAAAGAAATGTGCATGCGGACTTATATATCTATTTACTTTATGATTTTGCTCCAGCTGGCCCTGGAGACTCCTGTAGGGATTTCCTGGTTCAGGGCTTTCTCTTCCTGCTTTTCCCCCAGCTTTATCTTTCTTCAGCAAACTTTATTCTTTTGTCCTGAGCCGCTGCACCCTTCCCAGCCCGGGATGTTTCACGATCGTCTCCCTGGGATCTCACACTCCGTGAGGACACGCAGACCCGACGGACCCGGTCGCAGGCGGAGGCCGCGGGGACTGGGGCTCTGGGCCCGCCCCAATTCCCCGCCGCCTTGTCTCTGCTATCACAGCAGGTTCATTTTTTCTCAGAAGAAGAGCAAGTCAGCATCTTCCCCCTCCAATAACCGCCCGCTGCAGAGGGTCGCGGCCTCTCCAGCCTCCCCAGCCCTGAGGAGATCCTTCTCTCCTTCCCTTTCTCTGGGCAGCTCGTGCGCCATGTTCCAGGGGCTGCAGGGACTTGCAGGGGGTGGTGGGTGCCCCAGGAGGGACATCTGCCTGCTCCAAAACGCCTCGGCTGTGGGGAGAGCAACAGGGAGGCTTTTGTTCTGCACCAGAAACTTTTCATCCTTCTTTATGGCTCCTTTTTTATTTCTTTTGGCTGAGCTCTCGCAAATCTGAAGCAGATTAAAATACAGTTCCTCCCCCAGCTCCCCTAAAAAACTAAAAACCCAACCCCAAAGCTTGGCTGCTTAAAGTCATCAGGTTTCAGTGAAGTCTTTTAAAATTAACAGTTTCCTGGATCCTGTGCAGGCTAACTTATTTTTCCCCTCCAACCTCCGTGGCTTTTTGCCGTAACGCTCCTCGGCTGTTGCAGCGGGAGGGAGGGAGGACCGGGGTAGCTCCGATGCGGAGGAGGCTGTTTCACACCAGGGTCGGATGAATCGGGTGCAGGACTCGCCGGGCTTGCGCCGCAGGGGGCGAAGGGATGTGCCGGGTGGGCTGAGACCCTGCGGTATGGCCGGCAGGTAGGTCACGGCTGCGTCGGTGACGTTCTTTGGGGGCAAAACAGGAGTGAGCGGTACCGTTGGAAGAAGAGGAGGATGCCATGGGTGGGATGGAGCTCTCTTTCTCTTGACTGTTTGTTTGCCGCGGGCTGTGGTGGTTCGTAGCTGCGGCCGAGGCCGTGGGGACTGGCAGAGGAGCTGCACGGCTCGGCTGGACGTGACCGTAAGGAGTTTTTCTGGCTCGATGAGATTCGCTGCCCTAAATCCAGCCTGGGTCTTCCTTATCCACCGCCTCTGCTTTTGTGCTCCATCCGCTGCGGCATCTCCTGATGGCAGGGCTGACCCGGAGCCCCCGGCTCTGGTAAGGAGAGTTAAAGGAGTTGTAAAGGGAAGAAAAATAGCAGCTGGGTGCTGGTCGGTTTTGTTGCCTCTTCTCCAAGAGTGGTCTCTCCGTCCTTGCAAAAAATCACCTGAAGCTTTCCTGGATGGAGAGTGTTTGATTTTCTCTTGGGTGGTTGAGGAGCTGAAGCCGGCCAACCTTGGCCAGAGCCTTGGCCAACGCCAGTGACTCTCAACACAAGCCCGAGGGCAAGCGGGGACAGCTGGAACCTCGTCCTCCAGCCGGAACATCCTCTGTTGCGTGACTGTGACCAAGGGGAGAGCCCCTGAACCGTCTAAAATCCCTTTGACCCAGCAAACGGCGCAGAGATGAAAACCAAACCCGACCCTACATAGCAACGCTGAGCTGCGCATTAACTCCGCTGGAGCAGGGAACAAAGGTTTGGGGGCTGGTTTTGACTTTTTTTTTTTAAAAAATTTATTAGCAAAGCAAAACAGCTCGGCTGAGCAGAGCAAGTGTCGGTGGAGGGGTGTGAGCTGCCGGGTGGTTGCTGTGCTATAAAATCCCATCCCCACCAGTGCTCGCCGGGGGCTGCGCCGGCTCCCCAGGCTCTTGTAGCACTTCCACGTTGGCCGGGAGAGTTTCTGAACATGCGTGTTGGTCTCTGGAAGCTTTAATCAAATCCAGGCTTTACCAGAAATCGCCTCGAAACTTCCAGCGAGCCGAGGAAACTGAAAGCAGCTGGAGTGAGGAGGCTCTCGGGCGGGTGCTCGGTGCCGGCGGGGATGCTCCCGCAGGCGAGGGGCGCGAGGAGGGTGCAGGTGAGGGGCTAGAGCCGGCGAAGCAGCCGGGACGGAAGGTGAGTCTGCTCCCTGCGTAGCAGCTCGGGAATGGGCAACGTGTATCTGAGCAATGCACGTAAAACGGAGGGATGGAGGAAAACCCAGCGGGTTTAGCAGAAAAGGGGCGTGAAGGAGCTGCAGGAGCGAGGATGCCGCTCGGAGAAGGAGCAGGGCGTTCTGAGGATGCTTTGATTTTTGGAGCGTTGCTCCCCGGCACGTTTGGCTTTGGGCCTCGCGGTTTCCCCAACGCCTTCTCACCCCGTGCAAAAACTGGGAGCCATGCAATTAATGCGCCGTTGAAAACTCCCTGCTCCCGGGGAAGGGTTTGTTGTCCCTCAGTAATTTTATTTGGGAAACGGAGTGCAGGCTTCAGGTACTTTCCTTGCTTGTTGTGCAATTTAATCGCGGGTCCAGCCCTCTCCCGTGGGCAGAAAGGAAAACAAGGCATGGGTTTTAACTTCCTTTTCTAAGCTGGGGGTGGGTGAACTTTATGCCTGGCCGGAGACGGTTCTGATCACTCACGGGTGAACGGCTCGGAGAGCGATTGCGATAGAAAGCAATAACAAGAAGCAATAATAAATACGCACTTTCCAGTTAAGGGTTTTGAGTATCAACGCGGCATTGCGGCAGCGAGGGGGGTTTTATGGCGATACAGAGACACCGGGCTGTTTTGCCACCTGACTCCTGGAAAACGCTCCGCTAGGGTTGTCGTAAAATACGAGCGGCCCGTGTGATAAAACTAAAATCATGGGAGAGACGATACACTGAAGGTGTTACTGTGGGCAGCTGCTCACGGTTTAATTCCTCCGAGGGGAGGGAGGTTTTGGTTACGCGTCCGAGACGTGCTACGTCGACAGCCAAAATAGCTGCGTCTTCCTCGTTGCTGCCGCTCGCGGCTGCTCCGGGGTTTTGCCGGGGGGAAGCAGCGAGGGGTTATACTGAGGAATGAAGCTGAAACCTGCAAAAATACCCTTAAACCGCCTGACCCGGATCTTGAGTGGAAAAAAACCAAACCAAGCCTCTTTAACAGCCCCTGTAATTCCTCAGTGGTGCCGCCATACGGCGTGGGAGTGCCCACGTCCTCTCCATCCCACCCGGGATGCACTGGGAGCGTGTTGAACCCGCGCCGGGTCACGCGCGTGCGTTTGGAAGGGGGATTTCTGCGGAATGAGGAATTGATCTTGGAAAGAAACCACAGGAGGGGAAGGGAAGAAAAACCTTCCTCGCTGCGAGGCTTTCTGGCTGCTTTCAATATTTTTGCCTAATTAATGAGGGTTTGGGGATATTGGCTGCGGCCAGGGCTGCTCGGATGCAAATCCCCGCTGTCCGATGCAGCGTTTAACTTGAAGGACGATGTGTGTAGGGAAGAGGGGAAAATAGTTGGGAGGGAAAGCTCACAGGGGGAGAAGAAAAATTCCAGCCCTGCTTTGTTTTCAGGGCTGCTGAGCTGCGGGCTCGGCTTTGGGCAAGGATTCGCCCCGGGGGGCGAGGAATGAGGAGGCAGCCCTGCTGCCTGCCCTCTCCTTCCCCCGCCTGCCTTTGGAGGGGCCCTTGGTCTCTGCCGAAGGGCGTCCTGAGCTGCTGAAGGAGCCTCACCTCCTTGTGTTTTCTCCCTGTCTCCGCAGCCTACCCATGAGCTCAGACTTCCAGCATTACAGTTTCAGGATGCCGAACATCGGGTTCCAGAACCTGCCTCTCAACATATACATCGTGGTTTTTGGCACGGCCATCTTCGTCTTCATCCTCAGTTTGCTTTTCTGTTGCTACTTGATCAGGTAAGGGAATTTTCAACAACACCTGCCCCGGTTCAGACCGAGCCCCGATCAAGGACGGCATCGCCTCGTCCTTCCACGATGCGTCTCGTGCCAGCCCGGTGCGAGCCCCGGAACCACTTCATGGTTTAATTTTCCCTCAATGTCAAAGAATTTTCCTTGGCCACGTAGCGTCAGACCCACCGGTCATCCCAAATAGAGCCACCAGACCCAGGGCCAACGCGGTGAGCACCGAACGCCGCCTGCCCAACGCGTCGCGGAGCCGCCCGTCCCGCGGGGCAGTTGCGTTATCTTTAGAAACAGGAGAGAGATTTACGCGTACGCTCAAACAGGCATGAAAACGTGGTTGGTTGGCTTCTCAAAGAGACTGGAAAGGGGATGCTTTATGGTTCCTGCTCTCTGCTTAATGTTTCAACACGTTTTCCTCTTTAATGAGTAACTTGTGTACTGAGCGCTTAAGAAATGTTTAATACCTGCTCCGTTCGTTATTGTACACAAATTGCTCGTTCAACAGCGCAGTTTAGAGATTAATGATGCAGAGTTGATTTGTTGATCTGAACGGTGGGAGCGGGACGGGAGGGTTAAAGGTTGTTCCAGTTTGGGGCTTGTTTTAATTATTTTATGGGCTAATGGGGAAGAGGGTTGGACTGTGAATTGAGAGGGGGATCTCCTCCTGCCGGAGAGAGAGCAAGAGGCAAGTGGGGAAAACCATAGAGCCCAGGGATCAGGGCGGCAACGGGGGCAAGTTGAATCTGACTGAATCTGGCTGAAGAGAACCACAGAATCACAGAATGCCCTGAGCTGGAAGGGACCCACAAGGCCCATCGAGCCCAGCTCCTGTCCCTCCACAGGACACCCCAAATTCACACCGTGTCTCTGAGGGCCTTGGCCAAGTGCTTCTGGAACATCGCCAGGCTGGTGCCGTGATGCCTCCCTGGGGAGCCTGTGCCAGGGCTCCACCACCCTCTGGGGGAAGGACCTTCTCCTAATGCCCAGCCTAACCCTCCCCTGGCACATCTCCCTGCCATCCCCTCTGGCCCTGGCGTTGGTCACCAGAGAGCAGAGACCAGCCCTGCCCCTCCTCCTGCCCTTGGGAGGGAGCTGCCGAGCGCCATGAGGGCTGCCCTCGGCCTCCTCTGCTCCAGGCTGAGCAACCCAAGGGACCTCAGCCGCTCCTCATATGGGATGCGGGGCCGGCTGCGGCTCTCCCTGCAGCCCAGAGCAGACGGCATCGCTGTGCCGGCAGCGGCTGCCGGAATCCTGCGCGCCCAGAGCTTTTCCATCGCCTTTCCCTCCCTTCTGGCGTTTGAGATGGCACCAGCTCCCCACTAGCCGTACAGCCGTCTCATCCTCTCCCTCCAGCCCACTAAGACGGACGCCTGGTCTCTTCTTGCGCCACGGAGGCTGCGCCTGGCTGGCTCACAGCAGGCAGTCCTGCTGGCTTTTCTATCCAGAGGGTGTTGAAAATGTTTTGTCCTCCTTTCGTAGACTAAATCTTGCAGGGAAGCAAGATTTCAGCGTCACCACCTAAATATTTGATAATTTCCACCTATTTTCAGCTCTGTACAAAGCAAAACCTCATAGAACTTGCAGGTGAGCCCAAACCCAGGGTTATCCGGGGGTGATTGGGGCTGCCTGGGCACCAGATCTTCACTTTTTCCTGCAATTATGCACAAGAAAAGGGTGTTTGAAGGTGCAGCGCATCCATCCGCCCTGGCAGACAAGGCAGAAACAGATCGAGAGGTCGTCCCCGACCTGGTGATTTGTATCTCACTGCTCGATGTAACGAGGTCTGTGCCGGGGTGTTGCATCTGTGCCAGCGTTCGCATGTCAGCTGGGACTCCAGTGGGAGGGGATGCAAAAAAAAAGCAGACAAACGGCGTTCAGAAGGCTCGAGAACATGTTTTGCCCGGTTCGAGCGTGAATCCCTACGGCTCGCTTGCGACATGAAGAGGTGTTTGGACTTTCAGAGTATTTTCCTGGGCACCGGGTCTTGCTGGGTGTGTTCTGCCCCGAAGAAGAAACAACAAGTAGTAATGTCTGGAAGATCAAGCCAGAAAATCTTTTTAAATTTAGAAGTCGGAGGCGTGTTGTACGAGAGAGGGTGAGTAACCCGTGAAACAAGCCAGCCAAGGAAGTGGCAAGCCCTCCATCTCTTCGGGTCTTTAAATCAAGACAGAGGGCCTTTCTGGGAGAGGGGTTTTGGCTCCCATTGCCGGGGAGTAACGAAGTGCTAGTTAACGACCTGTGATAGATGGGAGGCTGGATTAGATCAGCTAATGGTCCCTTTATAGCCCTGAACTTTACAGAGACTCTGCAAATCGCTCTTCAAGCCGCTGCCCCCAGCTCTGCTATTGGCAAAACGGTGCCCAACAAGAATCCTCCAGCCCTGGTTTCGGAGGGTTTCACCGTGCCACGGTGTTCAGCTGTGCCGATGCGCCCCAGGAGCATCCGCCTCCTTTGAACTGGCTGGAGCTTTGGCGAGGTTTGGAAAGCCTTGCACGGATGGACGGCGGGACGAGGGCTGCACACCTGCAAGTGCTGAGCAGCCGAAATGATTGTTCTGGGAAGGGTTTGCTCCCCTTCGGTGCCGTTTAACGCCCAAGCGTTGCTGGTGCCTGGCTTGTGTAAATACCCGTAGCCCTGAGGCGGGAGGATTTGCTATACAAAGTAAGATATGGAATTTAAATTGAATTTTTCCCCTTCCTGAACCAGCTGCTCAAGCCTCCTGGATCACCCCGTGCATTCCTGACCCCTTCTGCAGTGAAAGCTTTAAGACAGATTTACATCTGGGGGCCACATAAAAGAGAGGTGTTATTTTAACAAGCAGATGCAGCGTGGATCGCGCTGCAGAACCGACCCGGGGCGGAGGGGACGGACCCGTCGGGGCTCTGCTCACACCCATGGGGATTATTTGCAGGTAACGGGCTCGCGGCTTTCCCTGTGCCCTGCTTCAGTGCAGAGGCAACGCAGCCCATCCTGTCCCTCTCCCTCCTCTCTCGTGACTCACACATCTGCAAATATTTGGCAAATGAGGAGCGGAGCTCGTGACACCATCCTCTGGGCCCTGGTTCTCATCGCCTGCTCCGGGTCAGAGCATCCTGCACAGCCCTGCTCCGCATCCCCGGCTGGCGAGGCCTCCGGCACACGAAAAAGCCTCTATCTGGTGTATTTTCCCCTCAAATCGTGGAGCCGACGGCGTTAAAGGACGCGCCGGGGAAGGAGGGCACGTGGGCTGTGCTTCGCAGCCGTGTCAGCACAGAGCGCGCTGCCCGCTCCGGCGGGAGGAAGAAGTGACGGTTTTAATCGGGTTGGCTCAAAACGGAGTCCAATCGGAATTTCAGCTGAAAGCGACGCAGAGATCATCTCTGTGCGCAGCCCAGGCAGATCTCGAGCTCCCCTGCTGCTGCAAACCCCGCCAGTAGAAAGCATGAGTTCCGCCCTGGCGCCTGCTGCCTCTGCTTGGAAAACTAAATTAAAAAAGAAAGGGAAGAAAAAGGAAATGAAATTTTTTGGGAGCCGTTTGTGTCTGATCTCCACCAAATTAATGAAAGGAACAACCTGGCGCTGCCATCGGTCCCCTAAAGCCCGGTTGAGAAGGATGCCGAGCCGAGCGGCACGGTGCGTCCCGAGCATTCGCACGGCGACGCTTGCCCCGGGTAAGCGCCGCCGCATCCTCTGTGCCCGTGCTTTGCTGCCGGGTGCGCGGGGTTCGGCGCTGCCCGGGCTGGGGCGGCTCAAAGGCTGCGGGAGGCGCAGGGCGCATAGCCCTTAAAAAAGCCCTTTTTTACAGGGCTCTTTCCTTCTGCCTTCGAACCCGAACGTGGCTGTGGGTTTGGAGAGCCCGAGGAGCCCAGCCACACCGGGGAGGGCGATGTGGCCATGGGGCAAGGAGTCGGCGCTGGCACCTCTCTACTCCTTCCACTCTAAAGCATTAAATAAGCAGATCTTGGAGGGTAAACCTGCAAAAAGTTGTTCCCTCTGCATTTTATTCCTGTAGTCATTCAATTGCCACAGAGGATTTGGAGTCACCCGGGGAAGCGGGGTGCCCCCTCTCCTTTGGGAGGCGCGGAGGCCTTGGGAAGAGACCACAAAACCCGCAAGAGGTGGTTGCTCAGAGGCGGCTGACAGTGTGCACGCACGCACGGCCTCCAGCCACGTGCTGGCTTTTAAGGTGCTCTGTGGTCCCTCAGCCGTCTGCCGGGGATTCCTCCGGAGCCGCAGCTCTTGCCCAGAGATGGATGAAGCTCCGGGCCTGATGGGGAATGGCGCTTGCCGGGACGTGGGGTCTCGTAACGACGTCTGCGCTGGGTCTGGCTGGGTTGTGCCTGGCCTGGGATCCTGGCTTTGACAGGAAAGCTGAGCAAACTAGTGGTGTTCCCCAGGGGTCTGTGCTGGGTCCAGTGCTGTTCAACATATTCATCAGTGACCTGGACGAAGGGACAGAGCGTCCCCTCAGCAAGTTCCCTGACGATCCCAAGCTGGGAGGAGCGGCTGATGCACCAGAGGCTGTGCTGGCACCCAGCGAGAGCTGGGCAGGCTGGAGAGCTGGGCCCAGGGGAACCTCAGGGAATTCAACCAGAGCCAGTGCAGGGCCCTGCCCCTGGGGAGGAACAACCCCCCGCACCAGCACAGGCTGGGGGGGACCTGCTGGGGAGCAGCTCTGCTGAGAGGCCCTGGGGGTGCTGGGGGGCAGCGAGGGGACCCTGAGCCAGCACCAGGCCCTTGGGGCCAAGGGGGCCAGCGGTGCCCTGGGGTGCATGGAAAGGCGTGTGGGCAGCAGGGCGAGGGAGGTTCTCCTGCCCCTCTGCTCTGCCCCAGTGAGGCCACATCTGGGGGGCTGCATCCAGTTCTGGGCCCCCCAGTTGAAGAAGGACAGGGAACTGCTGGAGCAAGGCCAGCGCAGAGCTGCCAAGGGGATCAGGGGCTGGAGCATCTCCCTTGTGAGGAAAGGCTGAGAGACCTGGCTCTGTTCAGCCTGGAGAAGAGAAGGCTGAGGGGTGTATATATGCTTATAAATACCTGAAGGGCGGGTGTCAGGAGGATGGGCCGGGCTCTTTTCAGCGGTGCCCAACGCCAGGCCAAGGGGCCACGGGCACAAGCTGGAACACGGGAAGTTCCCCCTGAACAGGAGGACAAACCCCTTCCCTGTGCGGGTGCCAGAGCAGGGGCACAGGCTGCCCAGAGAGGCTGTGGGGTCCCTTCCCTGGAGACATTCACCCCCCGCCTGGACGCGGCCCTGTGCCCCTGCTCTGGGGGTGCCTGCTCCAGCAGGGGTGGGACGGGATGAGCTCCAGAGGGCCCTTCCAGCCCCCGCCACTCTGGGATTCTGTGAGAAGCGGACGGAGCTCACACACTTTGGGACCAGATGCGCTCACTCTGTTCCCTGTGACCTTCGGGGAGGTGGGGTCTGGTTTTTGGCCAAGTCTCCCCGTACAGCTCGGCAGCGACCCGTGCCGGTGATCACCCCCGCTCCCCCGGCAGCACGGGTTGCAGGGATCCATGTCCTGGCGGTCGTTGCTTCTCCCCAGGGCCGGGTGCCTGGGCTTGTTCTGCGCGACTCCTTCCCTCCGCTGGCTTCGGCTTGTTGGGGCCAAAGCCTCGGCGGCCGCTCGGCACTCTGTAAAACATCCTTCTCCCCGTGCTGGGAGAGTTTTTCCCTTTGTATGTGGTCTCCAGCCGCGCGTCTTGCTCTGCCCCATCTGTGTTTCATAACCGGTTTCGCAGCCGCCGCCATCCCTGCGGGTCGGGCCGGTTTCATCCTGCTTTTCTCTATTGTTCGTGCATCTCCTGTCAGCGGCTCTGCCCGGGGTCGTTGGTGGAGGGATGCGACCCCAGCCCTCTCCTCCCTGCCTGCCGCAGTTTTATCCAGGCTCAGCAGGCGGGTTCCCTGCCAGGCAGCACCATCAGAGGAGGAGGGATGGCTCGCCACTAAATTTGGGGCTCAGAAGCAATTTTTTCTGCAGCATTAAGCTGCATTTTTACACATTCCTCGGCTTTTAAGGCCCATGACATTTCAGGGGTGTGTGTGTGTGTTGTTTTCGAGCAAAAAGGACAGGGATATATTTTTACATCCTATTTTTATAACTCACCCGGTGCAGCCTTGCGGGATCAGAAATCCTCTGAGAGCTGAGGGTGAAAGAGCTGGGGCTTGAGATTGTCCCCAGAATATTTTAGAAGTGGAATTACAGGAATTACATAGAAGCACGGCATGGTTTGGGCTGGGAGGGACCTTTAGAGCCCATCCAGTCCAACCCCCTGCAGAGAGCAGGGACATCTTCAACCAGACCAGGTCGCTCAGAGCCCCGTCCAGCCTGGCCTTGGATGTTCCCAGGGATGGGGCATCGACCACCTCTCGGGGCAACCTGGGCCAGGGTTTCACCACCCTCTTCATAAAACATTTCTTCCTTAGATCCAGCCTAAATCTCCCCTCCTCTAATTTCAAACCATCATCACCCGTTGTCCTGTCACAACAGACCTTGCTAAAGAGGTCGCCCCCAGCCTTCCTAGAGTCCCCCTTTAAGCACTGGAAGGCCCCAATAAGGTCTCCCCGCAGCCTTCTCTTCCCCAGGCTGAACCACCCCAGCTCTCCCAGCCCGGCCTCGCAGCAGAGGGGCTCCAGCCCTCGGAGCATTTCTGTGCCCCCTCTGGCCCCGCTCCAACAGCCCCATGTCCTTCCCGTGCTGAGGAGCCCCGAGCTGGAGGCGGCGCTGCAGGGGGGTCTCACAGAGCGGGGCAGAGGGGCAGCACCCCCTCCCTCGCCCTGCTGCCCGCGCTGCTGGGGATGCAGCCCAGGGCACGGTTGGCTTTCTGGGCTATGAGCGCACATCGCCGGGTCGTGCCCAGCTCTTCACCCCCCAGCACCCCCAAGTCCTTCTCCGCAGGGCTGCTCCCAGTCCCCCCACCCCCCAGCCTGTTCTGATACCGGGGGCTGCCCCGACCCATGTGCAGGACCTTGCACTTGGCCTTGTTGAACCTCATGAGGCTCTCCCAGGCCCACCTCTGCAGCTTGTCCAGGTGTCTCTGGATGACATCCCGCCCTTCTGGTGTGTCAGCTGCCCCACTCAGCTTGGTGTCACCTGCAAACCTGCTGAGGGTGCCCTCGATCCCACTGTCCATGTGTGGATCTCCCTCCTGTGGATGCCCCAGGAATGGATGCTGTTGGGGGAAAGAAACCCACACAAAACCCCAGAATTGTGCTGAGCGCAGCACTTTGAAGGGTGTCGTGTTGAGCGAAACAGCTTATCATCCCGCTTTTGCTCCCCGGCTCCATCCCTGAGGCCGGGAGCACCGGGGTCACCCCGTGCCTGAACCCAGCGCAGCCCCGCCAGCTCCCCAACAACCCCCAGACCCCTCGCTCTCCTGCAGGCTCTGGCAGCTCGTCCTCCCTGGTTATTAACCGCCCCTGTGATGGGAGGCGAGAGGCGGACGGATCCCCTTGCGCCTCTCCCAGAGCCTTCTGCTCGGGTGCTGTCTCCGGACAAACGCTGCCCTCCGCGTGCTCGGCCGGCGGGTGAGCTCTCGTTGAACGCCTCTTCTGGAGAGTTCGGGGGGCAGAGGCAGCACGGTCGAGGTCGTAATGGAAAACGAAGCTGTGCTGGAGGAAGCCAGCATCGCCCAAGCAGTGCGATGGGGGCTTCGGTGGGAGACCCTGAGTGGGGAGGTCTCCTCCCCCGTCCCCCTCCAGCGGGAGCGGGGCTTTCCTCGGGACGGAGCACCCATCACTCGGGAAAACGTGCTGCGGCCGGTCTAGGAGTTGTTGGCAGTGGAAGTGGTTGGAAACTGGGGGGGGATTTATGGCGGCTCCTGATCTACTGAACGGCCTTTGCTGGCCGTAGCGGTGCAGGTGATGCCTGCATGGCACACCAGGGAGGTCAAGAGAGAAGGGGAGGAGGTTCTGGATGGAGACGTGGCCTCCCCGGTGCCAGGGGAAGCTGGCTGTCGCTTAAACATGCCGGTTCACGTGGCCATTCTTGTTTCTGAAATGAAAAATTAAATATATTATATCTGGAAAGGAGGGAAATGTTTGCTGTATTACAGAAATCCTGATTTTTTTCCTTGTCTTCACGTTTCTCCCCGTTCTGATTGCAGGCTCAGACACCAGGCGCACAAAGAGCTTTACGCCTACAAACAGGTGAGCTGACACACAGTAAGTCGTCGCCTTCTTCCCTTCCGCTTAGCGCCGAATCCGCGTTGGAGTAGTCGCTCCGTCAGGTTTCCTCGTGCGGTTCTTCACCCTGGGAGGCTTTTGGTCTTGGAAGAGAAGTCGTAATGCCCGGGTGAACGTCCATCCCCGTTGATTTAATGTTTTGCCCCAGCTGGGCACCGCAGGAGCGTCCCTCACCCGTTGGTCCGCAGGTCTCCGCATCTTCGGCCGCGGTCCCTGGGCGGCGGGTTCACCTCCGCCCCTGCGGCGCCTCGGCTGGGCGATCTCTCCAGACCCTCGCCTCATTTCCCGCTGGTGAGCAGCGATGCCGTCGCTTCCCCAGCAACCAGCCGACGTCTTGCTTTTCTCCAGGGCTTGGCTCGTTTTTGTGCCTCCCGTCTGTCATTCCAGCAGGAAACCGGGCGGAAACGATCTGATCACAGGCGGTTGGCCTGCGTTTATTGCCCGCTCCAGGTGTTGAGCCTGGGCAGAGCGAAAACAAAGCGGCGGAGGCCCACGGGGGAGCTCCCCGCACGGCACCAGGGCCCGGGAGGTTTAAATTTGGGAGGAGACCTCCCAGATTTGGTGCTCCTGTTCACAGTTATAGCTGCGCCTCTGAGGCCTGCGCAGGGACGATGAAGTGAAGGCTGTGCTGGGAGAACTGGGGCTTCCCAGTCCTGCTGGGGCGCTAACTGGGAGCTCAATTTACGGAGGTTTTTGTTGATCACTCTTGCAAAAGCTGTGTCCTGACCCCGGCGCTTTGTCTTACAGGTTATTCTCAAGGAGAAGGTGAAGGAGCTGAACCTGCATGAGGTGAGTACATCCCTGGGGCGGTAGCGTGGTGGGAAAGAATCTCTCACCCTCTTCTTCCTCACGCTGGGGAGGGGATGGCAGGGACAGGCAAAGGCTGGCCACGAGTAGGAAGGTGCAAAAACTCAAATTATAAACTCCTGCAGAAGCAGGATGCCCAGGCAGGTGTGCCGGGGTCGCTGCCCGCGGCCGGGTTTGCTCAGCAGCCTCTTCCTTCGTCCCAGGGTTAACGGCAGCTCCGCCTCTCCCTGTTATTTACCGCACTGTTAGTTTTATTATTTACTGCATTATTATTATTATCACTGCCATAAGGAGCTGTGGATAAAAGGGGAGGCGGATGCCGGCCAGGCTGTGTATAAACAGTGTCCCTTGACGGTTCCGTCCCACCCAGCCCAGCTTGGCCTCGCCGCCACTGCCAGAGCCTGATGATACCCAGCGCATCAACGCCTTCCTCAGGCAGAGTAAACTCTGCCGGGATTTAATTGAGATCAAAGATAAACACCCTCTCCCGGCCCCTGCCCCTCGCACTCCTGGTCTGTGGCTCTGCAGAGGAGAAGCTGGCAGGAAGAGGCAGGCGAAGGGGCGTCTGCTTGGGCGCATTAAGAATTAAACCCCATTTTTCCAGCCCTAAAAATACAGGGGTTTCTTCTCGGGTTCGGGAAGAGGGCAGAGCCCGCGGCAGCCCTAAGGCAAAGCCTGGGTGGGTTGGCTTTTCGGCTTTGCGGGGGGAATTGCGACGGCGCAGGCGCAGCGGTGGCTCCTCGCCGGCTCCCTCCGCGTTCACGAGTTCACGTTCATGGTCCCTACTTACAGACCATTTTTCATGCTGACGTTGAGCAGGAACCTGCTCAAACCCTGCTTCAAACGCGGGCCGGGTTGATTTCCCTTAATGACAACAAAAACACCCACCCGCATCCTGGACCCGAGTCCTCTCCTCGGTTAAATACCAGCTCCGTTTGTTTATAAGCCGCGATTTTTTCCTGTAACTCCCCGAGCGGGGCCACGAGAGCCCGTCCCATGTTTCCTCCTCGCCCTCCGGGGACTAAATCCCCGGGGCGGGAGGGCGGCCGAGGGCTGGAGGCCGTCCCTGCTCGGGGCCCCCGTTTCTGAGCCGCTCGCGTTACATTGACTCGTAGCGGGCTTTTCGCCAGCACACGGACTCAAAAGCGCTTCCCGGGGTGAGAAGCTCGTCGCAGGGAGGGGGATTTGGGAGCGTGCCGGAGGTGGGAAGGGCAGCGATAACCCTCCAGCCGCCTCCTCCGTCACCCCCGCGCCTGGTTCTGCACAGCTCTCCCAGCCCAAACGCTTTCGGGGAGGACAAGGGGTGCGTGGGGATGGGGGTGGAGCAGCTCAAGCTCTTCCCTGCGATTCGGGAAAGGCTGGAAAGGATTTCCTCCGTCTCCCTCCAAAATATCCCTTTTTGGGCATTTGGATTTTGGTATTTACAGTAAGCGGTTCTGGAAAGCGGAGCGTGGAGGGGGCGGATTTTGCAAGGCCACAGGGCGGCTGCCAGGGCTCGCCCGGAGCCAGGCGGAGGGGAAGGTCCCCCCCGAGCCCTCCAGCCCCCTCTTCTGCGTTTGCTTTTCCCCTTTTTTTCCCTCATCACAGGGCTCGGGCCGGGTGTGCTCCCCGGGGGCCGGCCGAGCCTTTGCTCGCTCCGTGCAACAAGCTTCGGGTGGCTGGGAGGGATTGATGGGCACCGCTTCCCGGGAAAGCCGGGAGCCCCCGCAGCGCTTCCAGCCTCCTGCCTCCTCCCCAGGGCTGCTGCCCGGGGCTGGCCCTCGTCCGGCTGCCGGGGACTCCCAGGCTGGGGGTGGGAGAAGCAGCCCTGAGTATGCCAAACCCCCGGGAATATCCAAAACAGGCCAGGAAAAACTGGTGCTGTTGTGGGAGGAGATTCCGGCTGGGGCTTTGGCTGGGAAAACACCCGCCAGCCTTCCCCTCGCTGGGGCAGATGCGCCATTTGCCTCTTCCTCCTCCCAGCGCTACCCTTGCGGGTGCAGCTCGGTCCCCAGGGCCCCGCAGCCGCCTGCACCCGTCCCCCTGCACCCGCAATCCTCCCGGCACGGCAAAACACATCCCAGCCCTGTGGCTGCTGCGCCGGGGGCTTCGGGGTCCCCTCTGCCGGGGAAGGGAGGGCCCGAGGGCGGGCAAGGCTTTAGGGGGGATTTGGCCCCTCTGGGATGCAGAAACCTCCCAAACATTGCTGCTGCTGCAGCGCGGGGGCGAAAACAGGCAGGTCTGCGGTCAGCAGAGCGGGCTTGCAGCACGAGAGGCGGTTGCGTTCCCTGTGGTACGGGGGGCGGTGGTGCTCCCCCCCCGCCCCAGTGCATCCCCGCCCCAGGCAGGAGCCAAATTGCCCCTTTTTTGTCCCCCAACTGAAGGCGAGGGGGGTGAGCGCTGGGGGAAGTGGAGACTGGCCCAGGGCATTGCTTAGGGGGAGCGTTTTTATTTTTAGGGGAGCGTTTTGGCCAGTTCAGAGCTGGCCCCGTAGTTTTCATGTGCAAAAAAACCCCCCCTTCCCAGCGGCTGAGTCCCTTTTCTCTCAACGACTTTCAGATCTGCGCCGTTTGCCTGGAGGAGTTCAAGCCCAAGGACGAGCTGGGGATCTGTCCCTGTAAACATGCCTTCCACCGAAAGTGAGTGCGGGCGGCGCGGGGGGGCGCGGGGGGCGCGGGGCAGGGGCTCCGCTCCTCGCTGGGGGCTCCTGCCCACCCCGGGCCCAGGGGAACTGCAGCAAAGGCCCCTCATCGAGCGGGTTTGAGCGTTTAGAGCAGCAAAGGCCCAGTCGTGAGCTGGCGAAGCCGCCTCACTTTGTACTTAGAATTTATCCATTCCAGAATGTGTGAGGGGTAAATAGATTTACACATACATTATTTACACATATTTATAAAACACACAGAGAGAACGTCTGGCACAAGCTCCCCGGGGCAGGGCCTGAAGCCTGTCGATGCCCAAGGGGTGTTTGGACGCAGCTCTTGGCTGTGTGGTTGAGCACAGGGTGCCCGGGGTGGGCCTGGGTGGGCTGTTGGGGACCCCCTGGGTCTGGCAGCCCCTGTGCGGGAGGGACAGGGAGGGGCTGGAGCGTGTCCAGAGAAGGGCAGCGGGGCTGGGGCAGGGTCTGGAGCACAAGTGTGCTGGGGGGCGGCTGAGGGGGCTGGGGGGGTTTAGCCTGGAGAAGAGGGGGCTGAGGGGAGCCCTTCTCGCTCTCTGCAGCTGCCTGAGAGGGGCTGGAGTGAGGGGGGGGTCGGTCTCTGCTCCCAAGTCACCAGTGACAGGGTGAGAGGGAACGGCCTCAGGCTGCGTCAGGGGAGGTTTAGGTTGGAGATGAGGGAAAATGCCTTCCCTGCCAGAGCGGTCAGGCCCTGGCACAGGCTGCCCAGAGAGGTGGGGGAGTCACCGTCCCTGGGGGGGTTCAAACACCGTGCAGCCGTGGCACCTGGGGACATGGTTTAAGAATCACAGAATGGTTTGGGTTGGGAGGGAGCCTTAGAGCCCATCCAGCCCAACCCCCTGCACTGAGCAGGGACACCCCCAACCAGATCAGGTCGCTCAGAGCCCCGTCCAGCCTGGCCTTGGGTGTTCCCAGGGATGGGGCATCGACCACCTCTCGGGGCAACCTGGGCCAGGGTTTCACCACCCTCATCATAAAACAGATCTTCCTTAGATCCAGTCTAAATCTGCCCTACTTTAGTTTCAAACCATCACCCGTTGTCCTGTCACAGCAGGCCTTGCTGAAGAGGTCGCCCTCATGGTAGTGTTGGTTTGGCGGTTGGACTTGATGATCGTAGAGGTCATTTACAACCTTAAAGTTTCTATGAAAAACGTCTATATAAAAATTTTATCGATGTGTCTATTTTATAAAAATATAAAATGTGATGAATTTTAGGTCTACAATATTTCACACATATGTATGATGTAGAGATGCATTTTATATATTTATATATATTTATATATTTTAAATATATATATTTATAAATATATAAATATATACCTTTTTGTGTATTATATACTTTTGTGTATGCATTTACATTTTCATATCTCTATGTCATAAATATATACACATTATACACCTACCCAAAACTCCATGCATACACCCCCCCCACACACAAATACCCTACAGCCACGGAAGGGCACCCCAGTGGAGAATTAAAACCCAGCGGCGCTCCAGGGAGGGTGGCTACAGCTCCCACCTGGCAAGTGGCCACGGGCTGTGGCCCGCCACGAGGGGTAGGGGCAGCTGCCACCCCAGGGGGGTGTGTGAGGCCACTCATTTTGGGGGGGGGGGAGAGGTTTGGCGCACCCCCATAACCATCCCTCTGTGTCCATGTCCGTCCCCCCCCGCAGGTGCCTCATCAAGTGGCTGGAGGTGCGGAAGGTGTGCCCGCTCTGCAACATGCCGGTGCTGCAGCTGGCCCAGCTGCACAGCAAGCAGGACCCCGGCCCTCCGCAGGGCCCCCTCCCCGGCGCCGAGAACATCGTATAGCTCCTCCGCCGCCGCCCCGGGGACCGCCCCGCCGCCGCGGGGGCACCCCGCCGCCGCCACGGGGGGACGTGGGGACAACCAAAGCACTACGGCACCAGCACGGCAGGACGGGCGAGGACGCGGGCAGCCGGGCGCGGAGCCCAGAGCACTTTAGGGGGTGGCACGGCCCAAGCGGATGAGCCCCGCGCCCCCAAAACCCGTCTCCGCGGAGCCGTGCCAGGCTGAGGGGTGTCGCGCTCGAGCCAGGGCTCGATTCCCTCTGCCGGGGCAAGGAGGGGACGCTGGGTGCTCTGCAAGGCACCCTTCTCCAGCACAGCCCTTCTGCAGCGCAGGGCACGACGGAGCAGCTACCGAGCCGCCCGACGGCCTCCCGCCACGCCGCGAGGTCCCCCTGCGCACCCCAGTACGCTCCCCAGCCCCGCCGCCGTCGAAAACAATGCTCGAAACGGGGGGGGCGGCCCCCGTCCCCTCTCCGCCGTCGGGTTATTGGGGTCACCTTCGCAATCCGCACCTGGAAAATGGGGCCTGGGCCCCCCGGGGTTGGGCGCCCCCCCCTCCGAAAGGGCTCACCTGGGCAGGGGAGCCACCGGCACCCCCCCGGGAGCTGGCAGGGTGCTGGGTGCCTGGGGAGGGGGTGCGTGGGCTTCGGTTACCCCCACCCACCCCAGGGGCGGCTGCCCCCCTCCTCGGCGCGACGGGCTACCTCAGCGGGGCCGTGAGCCCACCAACGGGCACCAGCCCAGCGAAAACCATCGGCCTCCTCCTCCTCCTCGAAACTGTGGGGTAGGGGGCGGGGGGGGCAGGCAAACCCCTCCCCGTGACCCCCACCCGGGGCGCGCTCAGGCACCAGGGCAAAGCCCCTGGCGCCCCCCTCCAGCTTCGCAACTGTTATTCCCTTTGTTTTTTGGGGAGGGGGTGTCAGTATTACACAGCGGCGGCTTTCACGGCCTCCCCCCAGGGCGCAGGACGGGGCACGGGGCTGGGGAAGCGCCGCGTGGTGTCCGTGTGTCTGTCCCCCCCCTCCCACCCCGTAAATCCCCTGCGACTCCCCAGGCTGTTTATGGAGCGTGGAGCCTCATAGACGTGTTTGTACACTACAAATTCTGCAGCAGAATATTTTTTAAAACGTTTGCGGGGTTTTTTTGTTCTGGGTTTCTTTTTTTTTTTTTTGTAAGCTATATTTTTGTATATTTAATTGCTATTTTAAAATTCTAATAATGCATCTTTTTTGCTAATCACACTATTCTTAAGGAAAAAAGAAAAACACAAAACCAACCCAACAGTTTGCATGTGATTTGACTTGAAATGTAAATAAAGGCAGTTTTTTTTTGGAAGCGGGGTGTGTTTGCAGGGTGCGGGATTTGCACCTGGGAGACCCCAGCCGTGGGAGCACCCCCTCCCTGCCCAGCCCTGTGGCACCCTGGGGATGTCCCGGTGGGGCTGGGACCCCCCTTTTGTGGTGGGGGAGCCTGGAAAAGGGGCTGGTGTGGGGCCGGGGCGGGTACCCCGCTGTCCGCACACCCGCACAGCAGAGCTTTGCTTGCTCCGGGTGCTGGGTGTGGGGAATCGCCCCGGCGGCTGTTTCACCCCACGGAAACCCCTGGCCGAGGGGGATTTCGCACCTCCTGGGCTTGGCCTGGGCTGCCCCACTGGGGAAGAGGTTTTTCCTCCGAAGAACCCTCCCAGGCCAAAAAGCCCGGCCTAGGGGCAGGGTGTGCCTGGGGCAGCGAGGCGAGGCTGAGCTAATGCCAACCGCCCACCGACCGAGCGTGGGGTTTGAAGACGGGCGCCCAGAGTCTGGCTCAAAACCCCAGCCCCTGCCCGCCGCGGCTCAGCCCGGCTCTGCCTCCGGCCTTCACCAGCCGCGTGGAAAAATCCCCTTTTCCCCACCTCAGGCAGCCGGGGCCAGCCCAGGCTGGGAGCCCTGCGGCACCGGCGGGGGGAAGCAGCGCTCCCACCGTGCCCTCTCCATCTGTCCCGGCACTCCCGGAGCCGGCTGCTGGGGCAGCTCCCGCCTCAGACGTTCCACGTCACCGTCTCCAGGAGGAAAGGCGAGGAGCGACGATCGGGGCGCCGCTGGCCGGGCGCCTCCGGGCGCCTCCGCCACGCTCGCTGGGTGAGGAGTCCCCTCCGCCGCGCCGGGAGGCACAAAACAAGTTAGTGTTTGGGTCGGGTGGCGCCTGGCTCAGCCCAGCCCAGCCCACCTCATCCCTCCCTCCAAGGCCAAAGGCTCCCTGCAGCACCCACCGCCAAAGCCCTCTTTCATCCAACCCTAAAAAGCTGGAATTTTGCCCCGGAACAGCACCGGAGCCTCGCCCTTGCCGGGAGCCAACAAAGGTGGGCGATGGCCCTCGGAAGGCCTCGGGGATTTCAAGCTGAGCTGCAAAAAAACAAGCTTAGGCCCAAGCCAAGCACAAACCCACCTGCTCTCAGCACAGGCCCCTCCCCACCGGGGTCTAAAACCAGCTTTAGCCAAACCTGGTTTAGAAGCCTGGTTTTGAGGTACCCGGTTAAAACGCTGGGGGAGCACGCACGGAGAGGGGACCCTCGCTCCCAGCAACAGGCAAATCCTGAATTTTTTCAGCTTTGTTTTTCCCCCTCCTTTAACCTGCTTTGAAAGGCACGTCCGTGACGCTCATTCAGCCCAACCTTCATCCCTTTGCTCCGCAGCGAGGAAGACGAGAAGCAAATGAGAGTTTCAAGTCTATAAAAAGAACTGTAATATTTTATTCCAAGAAGAGAAAAAGAAACATTACCAAAAAAAACACAAAAACAACCAAAAAAAACCAGAACACCCCACACGACACCAGGGACGACGGTGTGGGACACGGCGGCGTTAGGCCGAGGGCTGAGCCGGGCCTGAGCACACGGCATTTCCAAGAGCCACGGCCTGCTCGTTTCTTCTCCGTGAGTCGAACGGGCTGCAAGGGTGGGGCTGGGTGGGAGCGGCAGCCGGCGACGCGCTGTTGTGTGTTGTATCATAGAGTTTCAAGCCTAGAAAAACCCGACGCTCAGCAATTTGAAAGTGGAGTTGGTTGTAACACGCCTATGTGTGGGGTATCTTGGGTGATTTCACAAGGAATGAGGAATATTGAGGTCTCGGATGCAACAGATCCCGAACTGGCTGCCCCAAGAGGCGGTCGATGCCCCATCCCTGGGAACACCCAAGGCCAGGCTGGACGGGGCTCTGAGCGACCTGGTCTGGTTGGGGGTGTCCCTGCTCACTGCAGGGGGTTGGGCTGGGTGGCCTCTAAAGGTCCCTCCCAGCCCAAGCCATGCCCTGACCCTCCATTACCCGGCCCAAGCCCCGACCTCAGGAAGCGCCGCGCCGCGCGCAGGGCCACGGGAGCCCGCGCCGCGCAAGCAGCGCGCAGTGCCGTCCCGCAGGCAGCACGCAGCGAAGGCCACGCGAGCACCGCTCCCTCCTTCCCCCCGTTTCTTTGCCGCGCCACGTCACGGGATGCGCGCAGGAAGCCCCAGGCCCACAGCTAACCAGAGGTGAGAAAATCCCTGGCCTCGTGCCGCGCCTGCTGCCTGCAGAGCCGAGAGGGCAGGATGCAACACGGGACCCAACCTAGCAAAGAGTACGTCTTCCAAATTCATCGTTTCTCCGCCTTTCAGGCCCAAAAAGGAGGCAGGTTGAACGCAGGGAGGTGCGGAGCACCCTGTGAGCGCGCGGATCTCAGGCCGCGCTACCACACCGCTGCGGCCCAACACCACGGCACTGAAGCGGGGCAGGGCAGGCCCCCGCCCGTCACTCGAACGCCCGTCGGGAGCAGGCGGCTGGGAATCGGCTTGTCTGGAAGGACACCGTGCCCCTCCCAGACGCGATCGAGCCAGGCCGATGGCCCGGGATAAAACGCACCGATGGGATCTGCCCCGCGCCGCGCCGGCGGCCGCTTCGCCCCGCTGACGGAAGGACGGACGGCCTCACGGGCGCGGAGGACACGCTGAAGGGGCGTCTCCGCGTCGCTGGCATCGTCTGGGGAAGGTGCTCTCGGGAAAAGTAGCTCTGTCGGAGGAGCGGCTCCCCAGGGGCACGCTGGTACACAGCAATAACCGGCGCGAGCACCCCGCAACGCGACACCCGCGCCTGGGAAGAGCTTCCGCCACGCGCAAGGCGACGCAGAGAGGCGAGGAAGGAGGGTCAAACCACCAAGCACAGGCGCGCCGCTTTTCTTTGTTAAGCCACCGCCCACCCTCAGCCCCTCCGCCGTCTGCAGAGCGCGTTTGTTCCGTGCGCACTGAGCCGCGGCTCAACCCGCACCCCGAGATCCTGGGGGGGTTCCAGGCGGCGGCCGCAGCTGGCAGGCTGGACGCGAGGCGGCACGCGCGGGGAAAAATGGGGAAGAGCATGGGAAGGAGAGGTTCCCCCCAGAAACTGCTGGCCTGGCAATGATGACCATTAACTGCCATTCCATTTTATATGGAACATTACAGAGAAGATCCCGAGCATAGGACTGAAGGAAAAGGTGATATCTTTGGTGTAGCTATCTGCAGCCAAAGTTTTACAACACAGGAAAAAAAAAACCACACCCCACCAAATCAAACCCCGCTATTTCAGCTTGATTTGCTCTTAGCAGACCTCGGGGATGGAGGTGACAGGCCCCCCGGCGCAGCTGGCATCGGAACCACCCGCGACGCAGGATTTGTGCCTTTGACCTCCAGCGCACCCAGACAAGAAACCGTGATTAAGGGGCAGGCGGCCTCGCCGAGGGCACAGCGGCGCCCGACCGCAGGCACCCGAGGAGGCAGGAGCCCCACGGGGCCTTCCCCCGCACAGGCGAGCTGCGGCGTGAGAACGTGACGCCTTGCGCGCGCCGAGCGGGAAACGCTGCGGCCGAGCTCTAGGAGCTCCGAACAGGGCAGGCGTTCGGCGCCCAGAGGGATCTCCGCGGAGGGAGCAGCGCCTTAAGTCACCACCATCACACGGGCGTAGAACTGCGCTGTCTGACGCCAGCGACCGAACGCCCTACGGACGCTCCAGGCGCAGCCGCCGGCGGCCATTTGCATCAACGCTCCTTTTGAACAACCCCGCGCTGCCGTCGGAGAGCGGTTCCAGCTGTTGGCAGGCAGAAGCGCCTCAGCCCTCGCCTCCCCCGATTAGGCCACCCGCAGTTAGTTTAACAGTCAGGGAACGGAGGCTTCTCCGCGAGGCGTGGGCTCCGTGAGCCGGGACGGGCCCTGACTCCGCAGGTGTGACGTCCCGGATCTGCAGTGAGTCAGGCTGAACCCAGGAGTTCCAGGAGGGCACCGACGGCACCGAAGTAACCCTGAAGAGCGAACAGATGGGAGAATCCTTTAAAAACCTCAACCACGGGCACGCACCCGGCACAAAAATGAGGATGTTACACGTAAGGTTTGATTTTAACAACTTATAAAGGACGGTGGGAGGAAATAACCCCAGGTAGGTATGTGACAGAGCAGATCCTAACCCCAAGCGCCGTGTTGGACCGCGGAGCTGCACAGAATCACCTACGCTGTGATTAGGCTTAACAGAAAGGTCAGAAGCAAGATGAGCTCGGTACTAACTGACCCCACAGTGGGCGCTGGAGTAACAAAGCCCGGGCAGGCTCCTGCGCAGCCTGTAACGGCTGCGGGCTCCATGCGGCCGCTTCCAGGGCGTACAAAGGTTTGTCCTTTTGACAGGAGACAAAATAAAAAGTAATTTCACCTCATGTTCCAAGAAAAGTGCTTTTAACTGTCCCTTCGACCAGTAGTCCAAAGCGTATGCCAGAAGCCTCATTGAAATTGTATTGATCCGAAGGAAATTGCCAACAAACACCACTCGGTTAATGTTCTGCAAGTATTAAGGGGGAAAAAAAAAAGGAACATTAAGGCTAAATTCCATTTTCTGCTTCCAACGATGAAAACCCCACCCTAAGAAGAAAAAAAGTTACACTTATAGAGCCTTTTAAAAACACCGTGTGCAGCTTCTCAGTTACATTTTCCAGTGAGACTTGATGAAAAACCACCAGCAGAGAGCAGAGGGAAATCAGCAGCTGGCACTGAAGCAACGAGACCCAGAGGAACTGCCTCACCCCAAAGAGCTGCTCCTGGCAGCGACGGGGCATCACTGCGTGGGGGGGCGGGGATGGGAGCCGCCAAGAGCTGTAACGCAGCTGCAGCTCTCTGAACTTTGAATTTTAAAACTGGACCCAAAAGAGGTGACAGGCAAGCAGGAGACAACACCGAGTCAGCTCGGGGTCTGGCGGCAGCAAGAGACAGATTGAAAGAGTGAGGTGAGATCAGGAGGGGTGCGCTGAGATGGTGAGGAAGCGTGCTGGGGCAGAGACCAGGCCGGAGGACAAAACATATTGCTGTGCTCGGCCCTGGGGAGGCCCCACCTCAAATGCTGGGCTCAGGTTTGGGCCCCTCGGGACAAGAAGGGCCTGGAGGGGCTGGAGCGTGTCCAGAGAAGGGCAGCGGGGCTGGGGCAGGGTCTGGAGCACAAGTGTGCTGGGGGGCGGCTGGGGGAGCTGGGGGGGTTTAGCCTGGAGCAGAGGGGGCTGAGGGGAGCCCTTCTCGCTCTCTGCAGCTGCCTGAGAGGGGCTGGAGTGAGGGGGGGGTCGGTCTCTGCTCCCAAGTCACCAGTGACAGGTGAGAGGGAACGGCCTCAGGCTGCGTCAGGGGAGGTTTAGGTTGGAGATGAGGGAAAATGCCTTCCCTGCCAGAGCGGTCAGGCCCTGGCACAGGCTGCCCAGAGAGGTGGGGGCGTCACCGTCCCTGGAGGTATTTGAAAGACTGTAGATGTGGTGTTTGGGGACATGGTTTAGTCTGGACTTGGCAGTGCTGGGTTAATGGTTGGGCTCAATGATCTTAAAGGTCTTTTCCAACCTAAACAATTCTACAAATTAAGGAATTAAGTGACTGCTGAAAGTGTCAGGCAGGTTCTGCAGAACACTATAAACACCCATGATTCCATCAGAAAGCGGTACCAGCCAGGGCAGGATAAGACAGGCTCTGTTTCAGGCTCTTCCACACTGCCTGGAAATCCACAGGTCTAAGAACAGCCTTTCTAGCTTAGGAATTTGCATGGAATGCTTGATTTTCAGCTATGAGATCCTTATACTGGCTAGAAACAGTGATCAAGTGCAACCTCCTCTCTCTCCCCCCAGCTCCAGCCTTTGACTCATCGTTAAGAAAGGGGAACAGCTCGCTACTGTTATTCTGAAAAAGAAAAAAAAGATGTAGAAACCCATAACTGACACAATTCTGAAAGACAGGAAGACCAACCAAGTAGTGATATTTTGGATTTCAATCAGACACTTCCAGCCAAACTTTTCAATCCCACATTGGCTCTCTCAAGCCAAGCAATGAACTCAGAAGCTTTCTTCTTCTCCAACAAGAAAATAATTTCTCAGTTCCTCCCCTTACCGAGGAATCGGGATCAAGCCCAACCTGCTCCTTCACTCACGTCCTTCCACGATTTTCCATCCACCCCCACATCAGCTAACGCCCTCCCCCAACTATTCGGCACCCTCTCTGCATCCAGCTGCCTGCTCTGGAGCGGGGGCTCGGCCGCTGTGTTGTGGGCAAGGCTGTTTATAACCCGCCCCGCCTAATTTCGGCAGTAAACGAAGGTTAGTGGTGAGAATCTGCCAGCAGGAACGGGAGTTGGGAGGATGCTGCATCCCGCAGGACGGGCTCAGAACGGAGCGGAGAGCACGCCTCTGTTCTTTCATAGCCCTGTACAATGCTGCTTGACATGAACGCAACAAGGCAGCACTGTAAAGAAGCTGAAAGCACAAAGATACGGACCAAGAAATGGAGGGTAACTCGTAAGAGCACCACAGGACAGGTGTTACGCCTCCGCGCCCCACAGCCCACCTCTCATGCTCCCTCGGCGGTCCCCAAGCCGCAGTTCATCGCACCCCTACTGTTCCTCAGACCGCCGCGGAGACGGTCGTTACCTCCTGCCTGAGCAGAGACCTAGCGAGGCCAAGAGCCAGCCCCAAGGCGCTCACGGCTCTTCCGCTCACAGCGCGGCCGTCTGGCTCAAACTGCTGCTGGGGAGAGAATCTGCCACAGAACCCAAAACGAGCGGATTGCAACTGACTGAACAGCTGAGAAGACGAGTACCGGCGCGCGCCTGCAGAAGGGCGTGTGGGGAGAGAGATCCTGCGCGACAGGAGCACACGGTGCTCCGGAGAGGAAGCGATGGGACAGATTTCCCCATAATACCTCATTAAGCGCACACATCCGTGCTATGGAGCCGATGTTATTAGTGATGGTTATTAACGTGGCCTTGGCGAGGTCCTCTTTGCTGACAGATTCCCGCTTCTCCTTGCTCACCATGTTCCCAAAGCTGCAAAGACAATTTTTGGGTTAAAGGTCCATTTGCATCAGAATTCCAGAAGAAAATGGGAACTGCTAGTTTAACCAAAGCAGGGCATCGGAGCTGGGGCAGGGTCTGGAGCACAAGTGTGCTGGGGGGCGGCTGGGGGAGCTGGGGGGGTTTAGCCTGGAGAAGAGGGGGCTGAGGGGAGCCCTTCTCGCTCTCTGCAGCTGCTTGAGAGGGGCTGGAGTGAGGGGGGGGTCGGTCTCTGCTCCCAAGTCACCAGTGACAGGACGAGAGGGAACGGCCTCAGGCTGCGTCAGGGGGGGTTTAGGTTGGAGATGAGGGAAAATGCCTTCCCTGCCAGAGCGGTCAGGCCCTGGCACAGGCTGCCCAGAGAGGGGGGGGAGTCACCGTCCCTGGGGGGGTTCAAACAACGTGCAGCCGTGGCACTTGGGGACATGGTTTAGGAGGCCTGGGGGTGTTGGGTTGGTCGTTGGACTTGCTGATCCCAGAGGTCTTTTCCTTAGTGACTCTATGATTCATCCTGAAGCATTTCTTTCTAACTTTTGGAAGAGTTCCTATCAGTAATTTAGACCCGGTACAACAGAAGAGCACACGGAGCAGTGTCAGCTCTCTAAAGAGACACAAATCCAGTCTTTCACCCATGCAGAGTCTCCCATGGAAACAAAAATTGCTCCAGTCATTACCTGGACGCTACAGCCCAGCCCGGCAATCCGAAGCGCTCGTAGTCTCCTCCGTAAATGTCCCGCACTAGTTTGTCCACTTTGGTACTGTCTCCGTGGGATGCCATCTCCAGGGCCTCTTCGAAGGTGGAGCAGCCGGTGAGCAGGCAGCAGAGGCCAAAAAAGGTTCCCCCTCCAAGGCTGCAACAGAAAGCAAAATGAAATCACCCACCTTGCTTCCGGAGAGGCAAAGAAAGATGTCATGTTCCCCTGGAAGCTGGGATTGCTCAGCTTCGCATCGGAGCCAACTCAGCCTGCCCCAGTCCTTCAGCTTCTTCTCCCCTCAGCAAGAGCAACCTTGGAAGGGTAGCGGTTCCCTTTTAATCCATTCCCTTCAGATAGCCTTCTGCAGAGGGCATGTTTCTAAATGAGACACTAATTTACCCATTTGATGATATCCACCTTCTTCCCAGCACTCGGGGAAGTTAATCTTGAAAAAAAATCTTAGTCCTGAGGGATAACTGAGTATTAGGGCACAGCTATTCGAAACTGAGGGGGAAAAACGACGTCCTGTTCACTCTCCTGGGCACACATGCCAATAATGATGTATAATAAGAGTAAGATCTGTACTGCGGGGGTGTGGTTTTTATTATTATCGCTAACTTTCAGGAAAATTCAGGGAAGCTTAAAGCCATAGAGCAATTTGGCTTCGCCTGGGGACAAGGGTGACGCCTTCGAGAAGGGTAGCTGCAGCAGTCTGGCTGCTGCCTGGGGAATCCCTGCTGCGCCAGTGTCCCTTCCACCGCAATAACGGGACCTTCGGAAGGCAGGATGAAAATCCCTGCTGCTCGGATCAAAGCTAACGGGTTGTCTACATGGTCACTGGGAGCGTATCTGGAATAATCCCGAACTACGGGACCTCCCTGATGGTGCATAAAACAGTTTAGAAGCTGTTTTTTCCATTGCCCTGCTGTAGGAATGAAGAGACCTGCTGCAGTAAGGACACTGAGACATGGAATTCAGGTTCTCTCTTCCAGGAGGGACCTGTGCTGGCAGAGACAAGGGACCACAGCACAAGCGGGAGCTCGGCCATTCAACTCGCCGCCTTTATGTGGCTTGTCCCTGGAAACGCCTTCAGCAATGCAGAAACGCATTCCAGGCTCTGAAACAAAACTGGGAGTTTATTTTTTAACCCCCTCTCAGCACTCACCTGGTGCCCGTTACCCGTTTGTAGTTTTCTTTTGAGTACACAGCCAAAATGCTGACCCCTGAGCCAATGTTCACCAAAAGGAGAGGATAGGGATTCTCCAAGTTGAACGGGAGCTTCTGGCATCTTTCGGCATCCGTCGGGTTTTCAAAATAGTAACACTCTGAACGTCCATTGAATCCAACTGAATCGATGTACAAAACTCCTTTAATAAGGCAATCGAGTTCATCTAGCTTACAAAGCTGGAGGTCACCCATCTGGCGGGGGGGAAAAAGCCAAGAAAGAAGAATATTCAAGAAACAGCTAGGGATGTGAAGTGCTTATGCTGAGGGCTAGAAAGCCACGATCCCTGCCAGCTAAGTTCCCCCATCCCCATTACTGCCCGTGGGGGACGATAAAGCAGCCCAGAGCCCTGGAGGGCTCCGTCTCCCTCCCAGGACACACAGGACTGCTGCTGCCCCTCGAGTGCCGGGACGTGACAGAGGGGGGAAACACACAACTGGGTCCACAGATGGGTGCCCAAGAGGCTCCCGTCAGCTTCCCTGGGCCCAATTCAGGCTCTGGCTCGGAGGCATTAGCATGAAAAAGGAAAAAAAAAAAAAAAAGAGAAGGGACTTAACTGTTGGCCCCCCAAAAAACCCAACCAAAAACCCACCCAGAAAAACGGACAAAGTTATGAAATTGTTTTCCCCTCATGTCACTGCCTCAACTGCACAAAAAGCCTCTTGATTTGGTGTATTTTTTTCAAGCCCTGGTTAAGCAAAGTACTTATCGCACACACTTTTCATCTCCAGACAAGAATCAAACTTCTAAAAAAGCCACATGATGATGCCAAACCCCAACTACTGACCTCCTTTCGGTTAATTTACCCCCAAATCTGACTGAACCTCCCTCGGCTCACTCACATGCATCTTAGAAATGAAACCACGTGAGCAAAGGAACAATAAAATGAATATCAAGCATGTGAAGGACAGCAATGCGAGAAAACAGCCACAAGACTGAGATCAGCATAACCAGGGATTAATGATGTGGAGGCAGCCTTGTAAGAGCCCACGGCAGCTGGTGAATAATTTTAGAGTTACAGGGACGTTACGTGCACTTTCAGGGAAGAAAGTACCCAAATTCAGAGACACGAACTTGACTCCACATGCTGCTTCCTGAACCAAGATTAATTTGAGTTAGGTACGCTCTTCCAAAGCTAAGACTTAGAGAAGTTTTAGAGTCTGCAGAGAAATTTTTCTAGTTTTAAGCTTTGTTTTTTTAAAAAAACCAAAACAGGTCACTACCAGATCCTAATCATATAGAAGCCAAAAATGCATACTGTGCGAAAGTCCTGCTCAAATTTGTACGCTCCACCTCCCGTGGCACATAAGGTAGTATGGAGGCTTGAGAAGTGTTTTTCGCTTCCCATTTGAATAAAAGCAGGCATGTCATGAGTAGGAAAGCGTATAAAGTGCAGATTGCCTTTACGTCCACACAGGGTAAGGTCCTTTAGCTCAAGGTGCACATCCCGAATGCCTGTAGATCCATAGGCTACGTTCGACGTCAGGTATTTGCGGATGCTTTTGAGATTTTCTACTTCCTCCTCCTCCTCTTCGGCGGTGATGTCCTTTGGTTCAAAATAAACAAGTTTGACCAAGGTCCCTCCGATGTCCAAGCCAAACCAAGGGAAGACTAAAGAGAGGAGAGGAGAAAAAACCAAAAAAGAAAGAGAAACGGGGTTTGGTACTGTCATACTGCAGCAAAATACTTATACCCTGGCATAACTCCTGCAGCTCTCTGGGGACTCCCAAGCGCAGGCCTGTTTGACCTAGTCATTTCTAAAGTGGAAAACCCAAGAAAAAACACGCTAGCAGTCCGCTCTGTCCTTCACAAGCATGGCTGTGCATGGGCTGAGCTCCTCCTTGGAGAAACCTCCTGTTCAGGAGCTCCCAAGGCCCGACCCGCAGCCCAGCCCCACAGGTCTGACGCTCCCCTATGCCCGCTGGACGCTGCCGCGGGTTTAATGCCTAGCTCTTCCTTTTATGAAGTTCTGATCCCCAGCCAGAGCTGAGGATAATGCCGCTGCTTTGACATCAAAGGGATGTACAAATGTTAACTAATTACAACACGTAACTGAGGTAGACAAGTAATCTAAGATGCCCCAGGGAGACAAAAACAAATGTCTAATTGGATTATGTTATTAGTCAAATCCCCCCCGGTACAAAATATGCATTAGTGTCAGGCCCAGCAACATTTACAGCTGTATTAGATAACGAGCTTCTCGGAAAAGATCAAGAGAAACCCCTGATCAGATGGAATCTGCGATTAGAGCGGAGAACTGGAATAGATTAATATTACTATTAATGAGCTAAAGGATAGGCTGGAGCTAACAAGATATTCAGGTTCCAGAGCAGAGAGAAAAATGCAGCCCCATGTTATGGCTTACGGCAGCAGGATTAAACCCTCATGTTTTTTCCCAAAAGGAAAAAATGAATGTTTAGGAAATAAACCTGAATGCGGCACCGATGTTAGTAACGTTCCTCTGGGAAGAGGGTCCCAGGTTTTAGTAATATCCCTACACATTGGAGACAGGCACGATAACACGCTACCGTTATTTCTGCAAAATGTGTTGGCTTATCTGCGGACAGATAAGTGTGCGACCCGAGGAAGTCCTCGCTCCTGCGCCGGGTGGAAGCTGGCACCCCTCCGGCTGAGCTCGGGAAGCGGCAGCCAGCCCCGGCACGAGCGAGAGCCCACTCCCTGTCCCCGTCCCCGCATCCCCCCGGCGCAGGAGGCGCACGCCGAGGCCCCGCCACCCGGCTGCAGCAGCACCAAGCCGTCGCAGAGCGACGCCCAAATACCCACAGGCAGCACTTAAGAAAGCTCAACAGCAAGGAAAAGGGCGCTGGGGCGAGAGGGAAGCTCACTCCCAGACGAAAGGCTCTTTGAAAAGCCACAGAGTCGACAAGCAAGCATATGTTTGAAGGCAGCGAGTCCTCTCCTTGGCAGGTTAAGCTGGTTGCTGACAGAGCGGGAGGAAGGCAGGCCCTGTCAGAGCATCACAGCTCCTGGAGCCATCAGCTACCCACGTTCGTTTTAAAACACGGAGTTATTTTGAGATATTTAAGTAGAGGCCACCCCCAATCACCACCAAAAGGAATCTTGCAAGAAGATGCAAGCTCTCTTTCAGGAGGCACATCCACATCTCACTCATCCTCTATTTCCAACGCATCTACTTCAAACAAGAACAGACATAGAAATAACTGCTCCTGAATGAGAGAACCTGAACCGCGGGCCTGGTGGGGGTACAAAGCAGGAGCAATTCAAGGACTTTGGACAATTTCTCATTCCGCACTTCCTAAATGGATTTTAGGACTGCCAACTCCACCAGCATTTCAGGATGGAAAGCCTACCGAGTGCTTTATGCAGGGAAAAGTTTAACATGTGTATCTGATTTCAAGGCTCCCTCAAGAAAACCTTATTACAGCTGAATGAAGGAGTTACCTTGAGAGAGAGGAACGTTGGCTGCCTGGGCCAACTCGTGCAACCTGGGGAGATCCAGAGCCCTGGAGAGGCCAGACCAGGAGGAGCACCCTCATGAGAGGGGGAGCCCAAGACCCCTGAGTACAAGTGAAGGGAAAGGCAGGACAAACTCCAGGAGTTCTGTACCCCAAAAAGAAAGGGCTTTGTCATGGAGGTGCGTGGCAAGAGGAGATGAGCCAGTGAGAGAGACCACGATGGCTCCAGGAGGGAGATGGACACACTACCTCCACACAGCGGGCAGCGCCTGATAATCCCAACACCTCACACCCCAAAAGCCGCACACAGGCCCCCCGATGCGACATTAAAGCCACCTCCAATAGAGCATAAACACACATAAGTCATCCATGTTAACAGTGGAATAGGAGCCCCTCAAAGTATTTTGTCCGTGTTTGAATCCAAGTCCTAGATTTATCAACTACCTACCACAGAAAAATGCTTGGAACAAGGATTGTGCCCTGCTATCGAGAGAAGCAGCAATAAAAATACCATCAGCATCACACAGGTAAAAACAGGGCATTGGCAGCCAAACCAGAGCCTCCTGTCACTGCTCCAGTCCCAGGAGGGACTGGAACCAGTAAAAACTGCTCTAGTGAAACACCCCGTTCAAGCCCAGGACCGCTAAAGCCAGTTTTTCCCCATGTTCACTGCGCTTCTCGATCCTGCTTGAACCGTGCCAGGCAACTAGCAAGCTAGGCGAAGAACGCAGAGAGGCTTCCCCCATTACTCAGCCAGGTCCCCTCCTCCCCGTCACGGTCACTGACATCCTGGGCTCCCTCGTCACGGATTCCCTACTCTTAAAACCACTTGGCTGTTCTGTCGTCGCTGCTCTGACAAAGGGAATAGGTCCAGATGCCTCCTGCCCCGCTGCTGGGGGATGTCCTTTTCATTTCTGGAATATATTTGCTCCTGCCGGGACATGCAATTTTTTTTTTCTGCATTATGAAGCCTCCACTTCTGGTTGTTTTTTTTTTTAAAGCACCCACACACACGTATTTAGAGACATGAACCCTCTCCCCAGCCTTGCTTTGCCAGGCTACACAAGGGTGAAAAAGAGGGACAGAGCAGAGGACGGGGGCTCGGAGATGCCCTCATTAGGGCGTGGCAGAAAAGGACCCCAAAACTAAGACAGGGTGCTCCGCTGAAGCCACCTAAACAACTGAAAATGCCGTACGGGCTGCTGCATCATGAGCCAGCGGGCTCCCAATCCAGAGCCGCACTCAGCTGGCAGCTCGTGCATTTGCCCAGCAGAATAACACCAGGTCCTTTTGAAGTTGGTCGTGAAGCTCACACACCAAACTCCTACATTCAGGGACACAAACCTTCCAGATTCCGGGGCACAAGAATCACCAACTGGGTCCATTAGGAAGCTTTCCTAGTCACAAAAAAAAGGTCACATAATCATAAAGGTTGGAAAAGACCTCTAGGATCAGCAAGTCCGACCACCAACCCAACACCCCCAGGCCTCCTAAACCATGTCCGCAGGTGCCATGTCTGCCAGGAATGACGCCCGCAGAGCTTGGTGCGAGCTGCGGTCAGGCTGTGCTCGGGGCTCCGCTTGGCGCCGGCCCCGCTCGGTCCCAGCTGGCCCCCCAAAGCGCATCCGACCCCCCATGCAGGGACACGGCCTCCGAGCAGCGCCGGCTCCGCACACCCGCACGGAGCAGCTGGTGCTCTCCATCTGCCGACAGCTCGGCTATACCTGCCGTAAGTCACCAGGGATGAATTTGAAAAGAGAGCCTATTAAGGTAATTAACTTAAACCAAATGATTCTTAATTACGGATCTCTCATTATATACATCCCAGCCACAGGTTAAGAACCCAATGAAGAAACACGCTCGCTCAAAATTAAGTACTTCTTTACTATATCGTAAACGATTTTCTATGTGCACAGAACACTCCAATAATCTGAGGCAGGGACAAAACTTCCCCTAAAACCCCATTTTTGTAGGAAAGGGGTGTAATGCAAGAGAAGGAAATTATTTCAAGGACATGGAGAACCGGTTTTTTTCCTTACACTTACAGGAAGTCGGGCAACACGAACACGCAGGGCAGCAACAGCTCTTCCATATCTGGAGACTAGAAAAATCCACGCCATCGAAGGCGGGAAGGAGGAAGCTCTCCTGGACGAACGCCATCACCATCTGCTCCCGAGATTTCTCTTAAAACACTGCTTTTTCCCAGCATCTCCAGTGCAGCTGAAAGGCATCCAAAGAGCTCTCCCCCGTAAGCCTCTACAGTGGTTTTTTTTTCTCTCCAAGAGAGCCGCGTGAGGGCCAGTGGCATCCCAGAGCCTTCGGGCAGCCCAGAGGCCTAGTTTTTCTCAGTCGGAAGTTTCTGCTGAAATAACCAGCACAAGCGGATGCCAACTCCAAGGGCCAGGGCAGAAAATGCAGACCCAGCACCTCCCCGCTGCACCCCGGGGCCCTCCGCGTGGGCAGGAGCCTCGCGCCTCTCTCCTTTCTGAGCCCTGAGCAGCCAGAGGGGGATGGAGAGAAGGGGGAACCCGTTGACAGAGCATGGGAAGGGGACCACAACGCCAGCCCCTGGACTCTCCCCCTGCCCTGCACCTTCGGTGAAACCCCTGACCTCTCCCTAGTACCTGGATGTGTACAAGAGGCAGGAAATCCTCTTGTGGAGAGCCAGAACTGCTCTCCATTCAAAACCTTCTATGGTCTTTTTCCATAATGAAACTCTCTGTATCGCTTTGTTAGCACGACGACAGCCACTAACCCCACTCTCAGACATTGTGTAAGACCAAAAAAACCCCCAAATCCAACAGTATTCAGCGTGAAAAGCAGCAAGGGTGCAAAGAAGGCAGCTTAAGGAGCTGGCGGTACTGTGGCAGGACTCAGCAGCTCAGGCAGGCAGCAACAAGCCCTATGAATTCCCTCCCCTCACGCACCATACGGCAGCAGCGGTGACAGAGCATCCTTCAAGCAAATCCTCCTCCGAGAAAAAAAAATTCTTCATCTTTTGGCCTGACAAAGCATTCTTGGCCCTTAGCAGAGCTACTTTTAAAGAGCAGCCTCTACAGATGCATTTTTGTACACACAATTTACACGCAGCACTTTGCCTTAAAAATAAACTTGCTTCCACCGGGCAGACCGACGGATGCACAAAGGCGCGGGCTCCCAGCTAGCGCTGCGCAGCCTCAGGCGCAGAAACACTCGAGGACGCTGCCGCCCTCCCTTCATCCTCCAATCCCTCGTGGGGATCTTCAAATCCCTTGTAGAGACTAGAAGCTCTTCAGAGCAAGAAAAATACAACTCCTTTATTTGTTATGTAAATTATTTTACAAAACTGGACGCTATACAGACTAAAAAAAAATTCCACAGCCTTATTTTGAAAGCTGCAGAAGCGTCAAGATGAAAAAGGTGATATAATTAATGATCTCCGTGGTGGGTTTTCCTCGTACGACAGGCAGCTCGAGTCGTATTTCCGACCGATCCTGACGTTATAAGCCAATTAATCCAGAAGCTAAAAAGATCAGCTTGCGGAGAAGCAACAAAGTCTGACCATTTAGTTGAGCACATGGCAGCTTCTCTGAGCTTAACCTAAAATAGTCAACTTCACACTTTAATAGCGTTATACCATGACGGGAATTCTACAGCTCGGGAAAGAAAAAAGTATTCATCAGCCTTTAATGTAAAGCAACACTAAGCCTACGTATCCTCCCGGCTCTAAAAACAGGCTCTGCCACGAATTCACATTTCATACACAATTCTGAAACACAAAATGGTATTTAAAAACCAAAGGGTAAATCCTGCACTGCAAAGGAGCTGCCAGACCAGTATTTTATTTGTGCCTCTACCTGCATACTGTGCATACCGAGTATTTAGAGGCCACCCACAGGATGCTCTTCTTGACATTTTAGGTAGAGTTTTTCTTTTGGAATCCATGAATACACAGACACCCTTTGTGCAGCTCACCTCCCCTCTTGTCAAACAGTAACACAGCATGGGCGACACCAGCAAAAGCACCAAAACAAGCTGTTTATTTCCCAGAGGATGAATAAAGAGGTCACTGCGAGGAGCAGCACACCCTGTTACCCAGGGGATAACCTGAGCTCACCTTGCCAAGGGAAAGGGATTCTCAGGAGGGAGCAGGGGAGTGGTGGAGCAGCACAGGGCAGGTGAAGGGGGGCAGCCGATGACCTGAACTGCTCGCCTAGTTCTCTTATCCTAAGGAAGATTCATTACAGCAAACTATTCCCCTGCTCATGATCATCTGGTCACCAGTTTTACACCTGGCACCCAAACCCACCCACAGCAAGCAGCTGAGTATCCCAGTTAGCCTAAAGTACATGGAAACGTGAATATCCTCTGACCTCATCTGGGGCATTTCCAGCCCCATGTTTAAGCGTAGGTTTCAACCATGGTACCAATAATTCATTACCAGAAAGGAATTCTGTGTTGCCTCTGGAGCTGACAAGCTGTCGCTTCTGCCTGTCCTAACAGTCCTGCGCAGCTCCCCTTCACAAAACACCCCGAAGCAGGCAGGAACCTCAGCAAATCTCCGCTTCACAGCATGGTCACAGATACTTCTGGCTCCCTTCTGAGAGCAACAGGGAGGGCCCTGGACTTCACCTCCATGTATCTGAGGCACGCTGAAAGCCACGGTGCCCGCGACAAAGCTCTTTACTTTCACGAAACGAGAAACCAAGAACCATTTAACAGCCCGAGATGCAGGACAGCATGCGACTTGGCTTACCCACGCTGTGCCGACCTAACTCCCCTCCACCTCAGAGCCTCTCTGATGGCCACAGCCACGCAAACCCTTGCTGCACGCTGCTAGGGCGGCCAGACAGCGACAGAGGGCACGCCATCGGGAGCCTGAACAGCAGCCTGCCGAAACCCTCCTGTGCCGCGGAAAGGCTCAAGGCCACCCAGCTCCGATCTTCCTTAAGGTGGGATTGAGCGTTTTAACCTCAAACATAATTTACTCTGATGCCAGACATCATCCCTGTTAAGGGATACACTTGCTCCAGCATGTTTCTCTTCCAATTATCACAAAAAAAAAATCATTTAGGAGAGACAGGCTGCGCTGCAATCGTGAACCGCACCCTGCCGACCCACCAGACCGTATTTAAATCCCACCTCAGAAGCTACCGGAACACCTCTTTCCCTAAACACATCCCACACTGGTCTCTGCTTTTAACTTTACTGCAACACACCAGCACCTCAACAGCCAACTTTAATCAACGTTTTCCACAGAAGACACGGAAACTGCCCTGGAGCGAGGCAGAGGGGTACGGTCACCCAAGGCACAGCTCCCTGTGTCCACCCCAATTTACATCTCCTCCATTTCCCTCCAGGTGACCACAACCTATTAACTAGCCCATCTCTAATTAACCACCCCGCAGTGGTTAACCACCAGTAGGTTGTGCTGCGATTTCCTCCAAACAGGAGCCACAGGAGCGGGCTCTCACAAAGTCAGTTTTGCCACACCC
The DNA here is from genome assembly GCF_963921805.1 of Phalacrocorax carbo. Taxonomy (NCBI): domain Eukaryota; kingdom Metazoa; phylum Chordata; class Aves; order Suliformes; family Phalacrocoracidae; genus Phalacrocorax; species Phalacrocorax carbo. The sequence goes on along the minus strand of NC_087516.1, from coordinate 3,561,764 downwards.
AAACCGCAGGGCCACCCACCACTGCTCGTGCTGCTGCGCTCCGCTACTCATTTCTCCTTCACACCGTTAATTCTTTGGCAAGCAAAGACCCCGCCATCACCTTGGCCACTTGATGCTAACTTTATGACCGTGTCCCGGTGTGGGATCGCCCCGGTGATCTCCCGCAACCTGGGGACGAAAGAAGGGGGAGGTGAAGAGGACATACGGCTATGCTGACGCCATGTTAGCGGTGTTGAGCTGTGCTTGCCTGAAAGGAGCCACACAAGCAGCATCCAGTTCAGCTAACGCCTCTGCAAGTCTTTTAGGATATAATTCTTATTTTTCACACTAAGAAAGGGCGGAAGAGAAGCCTCCCTTTTTTCCCAGTGACCAGAAAAGGAGAACAAACACCATTGAAAGCTTTACGTTAATATGGCAGCAATAACGCCTCAGCGCTGCCAGCCAACAGAGTGAGCCCTGTGATGAGACGCAGGACAATTCTTATCCCTGTTTTCAGCCTGGACTCATCTGCTGACGTCCTTTCAATGGCTGTGCAGGTAACAGGGAACTACGCTGACGCTACTTCATTTTCAGGGCACGGCAAGTTCCTTCCACAAGGAAGGGCTCTGGCACGAGTGGGGAAACACTCGCTTCCAGCGGGAATGAAGGAAGCTGCTGGCTGCTGCTGCTGCCAAGATGAAGGCTGCCCTCCATTTTGCACCTCACCTGCTCCAAGGGCCACTTCCTGCTTCAAAACGTGGCTCAGGTGATGGGTTTTGCCTCACAAAGCCTGTTTCGCTCTGTGCCCGACCCCTGCCAAACCCGCGGGGTTCTCCCCTTCCAGAATTCACACCCTTCTCTTGCTGATGCTCTTCTCCCAGATGTTCCCAGTCCAGCTGCACGACGTTCACCCCTGGCTCTGCCCGCACACCCCAGCCCCTCCGCCTGTCCTTCTGCCTCCTCCTCCTCACTGATGACCTTCCCTCTCCCACTCCGGCCCAAGGTCCCTGACCCAAGCACTGCACCCAGCCCCAACAGGCCAGGGCCCTCCTGCCCCCCAGTCTCCCCCAGATCCTGCAGGGGCCATTGCTGCACTGCTATGCCCCCAGGTGCTGGGCCCACCTCCCCACCCCAGCCTGCTGTCCCGCTGCCCCACAGCCTGCCCTCCATCCCGCATCCCTCCCTCATCCCACATCCATCCATCCATTCTACTTCCCATGCTGCATCCCCCTCCACTGCCGCCCCCCTTCACCCAGCCCCACCCCGCTTGGCCCCGCCCCTACGCCCGCAGCTCCGCCCATCAGCACACACCACACCCATCACAGCTCAATCACCATACGCCCCGCCCCCACCCTCCAGCACACGACACGCCCCCCCACTCATTTCCATACGCCCCGCCCCTCCCGCCCTCCATCACCACACGGCCCGCCCCTCCCACCCCCCCCCGCACTTACGCGGCCGGGCCTTGCGGACCGAGTCACGCCGCTGCCGCCCCGCCGGCCCGCCCCGATCGTGGGGCTCCGGCCCCGCCGCGCCCTCAGCGCCCGCCGCCCCGGCGCTCCGCCGCCGCGGGGGGCCGCCGTCCGCCCCCGCCCCGCGCCGCCGCGGCGGCGGCTGCTGCTGCTGCTCCTCCGTGCCGCCGCCGTTGCGCAGCGGCTCCATGGGCAGTGCGTCCCGGCCCCATGGGCCGCCCTCACGGCCGCCCGCCCCGGGCCCGTCCCCGTCCCCTCACGGGCGCCCCGCGCCGCTCCTCACGGGCGCCGCCGCCGCAGCCTCCGCTTGCACCGCGCCTGCGTCGGTGGCGGGACACGGGGGCGGAGCCAACACTGATGTGGTCCCCAATCCGCACCCGTCGCCGCACAGAGCGACGGGCGGTTCCGCCAATGGAAGGCGGGGATTGGAGAAGGGGACCGCCCCCCACAATCGGTGGCGAATATTGACAAGGGCGGATGGCCAATCGAGTGCGAGAACTGGGGGAGGGGCGGGGATTAAGGCGGGGCGGGCCGATATGCGGCAGCGCTGGCCTATGGTTTTCCTTCCGGAAGAAAATGACGCGACAGCTGCCCAATGATGTGCGGCGGCTGCCTGGCCGGGGCGGGAGAAGGCAGGCTGATTGACACGCCAGGTAACTCTGGCAACGCAGGCGGGGGCTGAAAGGACAGACCGCAGTAGGCCCAGTCGGACCGGGCCGCGCGGGGGGCTGCTTTGCATAACATTTGCATATGCAGATAGCGAGGCCTCCTCCACCCCCTCACCGCGGGGTGGTTCTGACGGCCCCACAGCCTGCCACCCCACATACAGCCTGTGCCCCACACACAGCCACCCCACAGCCTGCCAATACGGCCTGCGCCCCACGGCCCTCCCTCCATGGCAGCGCGGGGCCGGCCTGGGGCCGTTTTGGCCTGGGGCCTAACCCTCCTCTCTACGACTCGCCCCCCACTGCAGCCCCTTGGGGAAGGCTGAGGCTGCCCCAGCTATGAGGGCCGGTCCCCAAGGCGTGCTCGGAGGCCACCGCTTTGGGGACTGCCTCCCTGGGCCGTATGGAGGGCACCTTACCGCTCTCTGCAGCTGCCTGAGAGGGGCTGGAGTGAGGGGGGGGTCGGTCTCTGCTCCCAAGTCACCAGGGACAGGACGAGAGGGAACGGCCTCAAGCTGTGTCAGGGGAGGTTTAGGCTGGAGATGAGGGAAAATGCCTTCCCTGCCAGAGCGGTCAGGCCCTGGCACAGGCTGCCCCGAGAGGTGGGGGAGTCACCGTCCCTGGGGGGGTTCAAACACCGTGCAGACGTGGCACTTGGGGACATGGTTTAGGAGGCCTGGGGGTGTTGGGTTGGCGGTTGGCCTTGATGGTCCTAGAGGTCTTTTCCAACCTTAATGACTGTATGGTTCTCTGGTAAACTGAAGTGAAGCAGCACCGGGTGCTCTGAGCTCAGCACACGCAGGAGCACAACGTGCAGGGCTCCGGCTGTGCGCAGCAGAGCTGAGGTTTCCCTCTCACAGAGGGAGAGAGGCGGACAGCAGAAAGAGGTTCTGTTCCCCTTCACGAGACCCCAGAGACCAAGCTGGATCCAAACTTCCCCTTCGAGCGAGAACCAATGAAAACACTCAAGTTCTCCAAAGAAGATCAGTCAAAAAACAGACACAACAAAATGGGGACGAAGACAGGAGGTTTAGAAGGAGAGACAGGATCAAGGGTCAAGGCTTCAGGATCATTCAACCCTTGGCTCCCCTGTAAATCACAACATAAAGTAAGCGCTGATGAATCTTGTTTTTTAAACTCTGACCCGGTGTTTATCAGTGCTGAGCCAACAACTCCAGCAGCAGCTGCCCAGCAGTGGCAGGATCGAGGCAAGCACAAAGAGGGGTGCGAGCACGGACAAACGGGATGGTGTTCAAAGGGAAAACCGGCTCCCAGGCTATCTTATGGCAAAACACCTCCTGGTATAATGCAATGGAGGTTCCCAGGCGGGATGTTAACGTATGTCTAATGATCCCAGGGCATGGCCAAGCATGTAACCACCGCCAGTGACCCATGGGGCTCTTCACCTCTACCCCGTTAATGTCAGCTCACCACAATCCTCAGGCATTAATTAGATGCCAAAGGGATAAGGAAACAGCGGTCAGAAAAAGGTGTAATAATTTCAGTAAGAATTTGCTGAATTCTGGTTGCTAGGGTGAAGAAAGGGCAAAGGGATCAGTCAGATGTAGTCTGCATAATGTTAATATCCTGTTGGGCAAATGCAGGAAGCAGATAAATGGGGTTGGTGCTGGTAAGAGATAAAGCATAACATCTCTGAATAAAAATAACCCTTCTTTATAAAAGCGTTGCCTTCATTTTGTTGAAAAACCAACTCACCAAGCTTCGCTGCCTGCAGCTCAGAGTGCCGCCAACCCTGAGCCCCGACCGCCTTTCCTGTGCCGGGGCCCTGAGTCAAGAGCTCGAGCCCTTCGTGCGCAGGACCCCAGGATCTGATTCAACCAGACGGTCTGGATCGCGGAGGAAGAAGCATGAGCAGTGCGCCGGGCTCAGCGTGCACGGTCCAGCTTCTCCCAGTCGCCCTGCTGGCTCCCAGCAGTCTGCACCTCAGACCTCTGCTTAAACACCTTCAGCGGATTTAAGTTCTCTTCTGAGAACTTGCGCAGTTCGCCTTTGGCAGCCACAGCATTCTGAGGAGACGACTTCTGCAGCTACATGCTGCGTCGAGAATCACTCTGCCCTCATTCGTCCTCAAGCTGCCGTCTGGGCTTCCTCTAGACCAGGACCCAGGCCTGCTCCAAAACAAGGTCTGGAAGCTGTCCCCAGTCCTGCCTGCCTCTTCCCTAATGGGACTGATGGCCACGTCTTCCCATGGCACAGCCAGTAGCGCCCTGCAAAGCAACACTTTCATAAACCTCTCACTTCTCGAGACCCCGGCGCAGATCCAGGCATTGCCACGAGCAGCTGACAGGGTTTTACCAGCCCCTTCCAGCAGAGCAGTGTGGGCTGCCAGGCTGAATCCCAGAATGGCGGGGGTTGGAAGGGCCCTCTGGAGCTCACCCCGTCCCACCCCTGCTGGAGCAGGCACCCCCAGAGCAGGGGCACAGGGCCGCGTCCAGGCGGGGGGTGAATGTCTCCAGGGAAGGGACCCCACAGCCTCTCTGGGCAGCCTGTGCCCCTGCTCTGGCACCCGCACAGGGAAGGGGTTTGTCCTCATGTTCAGGGGGAACTTCCCGTGTTCCAGCTTGTGCCCGTGGCCCCTTGGCCTGGCGTTGGGCACCACTGAAAAGAGCCCGGCCCATCCCCCTGACACCCGCCCTTCAGGTATTTATAAGCACTGATGAGATCCCCCCTCAGCCTTCTCTTCTCCCGGCTGAACAAGCCCAGGTCTCTCAGCCTTTCCTCATAAGGAAGATATTCCAGTCAATGCTCTCCATGCCCAACACACAACCCCAAAGGCCAAAGAGAGGGTTTTACAGAACCAGGTGCCCAGAGGCGGGCCGAGGAGGAGGAGGAAGAGGCGAGGAAGCCAAATTCCCAGGAGACGGTTCTCGATACATTAGAACAGGCTGTCCAGAGAGGTGGGGGAGTCCCCATCCCTGGGGGGGTTCAAACAGCTTGTAGATGTGGCACTTGGGACATGGTTTAGGAGGCCTGGGGGTGTTGGGTTGGCGGTTGGACTTGGTGATCCCAGAGGTCCTTCCCAACCTTAAAGATTCCATGATGTGCAGGCAAGGGTTCTCCAAGAAACCCAAACGCAGCTCCACGGTGAGGGAAACGCTCCAACTCCTGCAGATGGAGCCCCCTGAAATTACACCTGGCAGAAGTTGTATAAAGAGCCTTCTCTAAAAGCCCCCAGCATCTCCAGGGGGAAGAGCGAGGTGCAGGAACAGCAGCGATGCACCCCAGGGAAGGCAGAGGGCGGCTCTTTGGGCCCTTCCCTGCAGCCTCCGTGCTCGGAGCAATTCATTCACAGTTCGGGGATTTAATTCGCCTGCCAGCTTCGATGTGAAAACTCAGTCCACAGAGGCTTCAAAAGCTGACCTCCAGCCCCCCCATCCTACAAACACACACGGCAACCTTGCAAGTTGAGTATGAAGTGGCAAATAATTTTATTATATAGTTAGTAAAAGGCATTTTTTCTTTTCTAAAAGGTTGCAGGGAGGCAGTTCCCTCCCACAGGTTCACCCGCTGATTATGCTTTTAAAGTGCTGCATCATAACTGTGAAAATACACCCAGTCTTCTGCATGTTCACAGCAGAAAACTGAACGTGCGCTTTTATTGAGCCCGAAGGAGTGAGAAATCGGCTGTTTCGCACGAGCGATTCAACGCAAAAAGGCAAAGCGTACAAGCCGTTGCTAAAAAGTAGCGGGAAAATACGTGAAGAATTTTTCAGGCAAGTAAAGCACGAGAGAAGAGGGCCTTGGTGCGGATGCTGCTGGTTTGGGATCTCACACGTCCTCCGAATCACGCAGAAATCACATGGAGAAGGCACGCGCCCCCTCGCTGTAACGCATTTTGGGCTGGATCCTGCCGCGTGGTTATGCAGGTGCACAGAGTCTGCTTTATGATACGCAGCCTGCTTTATTTCAGTGCCGTATTCAGTTGTAAACATGACCCTTTTACGAAGGAGTTAGGATTTGGGGAGGTTTCTGTACCTACTGCATGTAGAGAGCAATTCTTAGCACTGGAAACTGCAGCTTTCCCAGGGATGTGATGGGTCTCTATGAAGGGAAAATTACAAAACCTGAGGGAAAAAAACAGCTTCCGGGGGATGACTGATGGGGAACCCCAGGTTCTCCCTACTCACAGGGAGGTTTTGGGCAAGTACCACGTTACCTTCAGCCGGCTGGGCATGAGCCAGCAGTGCCCAGGTGGCCAAGGAGGCCACCAGCCCCCGGGCTTGTGTCAGCACTGGTGTGGCCAGCAGGAGCCGGGCAGGGATGGGGCCCCTGTGCTCGGCCCTGGGGAGGCCCCACCTCGAATGCTGGGCTCAGGTTTGGGCCCCTCGGGACAAGAAGGGCCTTGAGGGGCTGGAGCGTGTCCAGAGAAGGGCAGCGGGGCTGGGGCAGGGTCTGGAGCACAAGTGTGCTGGGGGGCGGCTGGGGGGGCTGGGGGGGTTTAGCCTGGAGCAAAGGGGGCTGAGGGGAGCCCTTCTCGCTCTCTGCAGCTGCCTGAGAGGGGCTGGAGTGAGGGGGGGGCTGGTCTCTGCTCCCAAGTCACCAGTGACAGGTGAGAGGGAACGGCCTCAGGCTGCGTCAGGGGAGGTTTAGGTTGGAGAGGAGGGAAAATGCCTTCCCTGCCAGAGCGGTCAGGCCCTGGCACAGGCTGCCCAGAGAGGTGGGGGAGTCACCGTCCCTGGGGGGTTCAAACACCGTGCAGACGTGGCACTTCAGGTGCCCTGGGGCAGTTGGTTGGACTTGGTAATCTTAGAGGTCTTTTCCAACTTAATGATCCTACAGTTCTATGACCTCCAAACGGGGAGAGCATTCCCCATGTTCCCTCTCCCAGCAGAGGAGGCTGAGGGTGTTTAAAGGCACTGTCCCGTCCTCTTACAGGCAAAGCGCCGGGCACCGAGCAAGCAACGAACACCTCCCCGCTCACCTGCAGAGCAGCCCTGCCGCATCAAAATCAGCACCTCACTATCATGTAGATTTATTGTTCTTATCATTTAAGGGAGGCACTTCTTGCATTTGGGCAAAGGGAAGGCATCAGGAGGGACAAGCAGCCCCTCGCCCCGCTGTGGGGCTGACAGACCCTTCCCACTCCGGGCAGAGCTCCCAACACAACGGCTGCGCCGCTCCCCTGCCAGCAGGAGGGCTGTATTTTGGGAAGCTGTGCCGAACGGCAGGAATCCGGGGGGAATAAATTACTGGACACAGTAAAGGAAGGAAGAAGCACCAGCCTGGATTAGGAACACAGCCCAGCTGTCAGCACCAGGCCACTGCAGCGGTTTAAAGCCCACGGCATCCTTGCGGGCTCGCAGGATTCAAACTGTGCCAGCCTTCTGCTGTGCGGATCCACCAGCGGATCGCCAAGCGTTCGGCCCAGCCCTGCCTCCTGCCACAGCTCCCCTCCTACCCACCCCCAGCAAATCTTGCGGGGCAGGAACACCTGAAAGCCTGCGCTTAAAAAAAAAACCAAAACAAACAAGAAAACCTCTAGCTGCAATAACCCTCTAACTACAAAAAAAGAACACGTACTTTTGTTACTTCTGTGTCCCCATGCTTTCAGGAGGGAGCAGAGACTGCGAACAACCCGCGGCTGCACCGACCCGCGTGGGCAGCGTGGCTTGGGGTCACTAAGCTCTGCCCAGAGCTAGAGCCACGTGCCGACAGCGGCCAAGCAGGGCTGCTTCTGCCCCCGAGAGCCGCCCAGGGCAGGGACGAGCTGGGGAGGTTTATTTGGGTGTGAGGATTTTATCTTAGAAATCTTGCAGTCCAATCCCCTCATGCTCCAAGCTGATCCCCAGGGATAGCAAGGAAATTATGGGCTGCAGTTTTAAACAGGACCTTCAAGATCACCCAGAGGATCTCAACCGCCCGGTACGGCCTCCCCGCAGCACACAGAGCCGATCCTCTTTGTGTCCCAGCCTGGGCACAAGTTCCCCCATATCCCTCTCCCAGAGCACCAGGTATGGGGAAAGGCACGAACTACATCTGCCTCTGAGCCAGGCTCTAAAAACACAGCCTAAAGATCAAAGACCCCCAACAATCCTGCACAGGACCTTAGTGCTGGTACTGCGTGAAATGTTCCTCTTAAAGCACAATCCCCCTTTCCCTGGCTGGAAGGGGGTGAAATGAGGTTGATTATCGAGAAAACTGCTTAGATGCGGCTCTTTCCTGACCCTCAGCTTCATCCCCAGGGTGTCGGTGCTGCACTGAGTAAGGCAAATTTGACGTGAGGCGCTCGCTGAAGGCTGCTGCGCGGACCCTCAGGCAAGCTGAGATGAGCAGAGCCAAAAAACTGAGCTCCTCTTTTACAGGACGGCTGCAAAACCTCTTGTCACTGCACTGCCTGGAGGGACCCGGGCTCACCCTTCAGACCACCAGAACGTGTTTCCCTGGGGCCTCCTGGGACCAAACAAGGAAGATGTGGAGAATCACCAAGAGGACTTTCTTCTTTGACTCAAGGGCTTACTTCCTGAACGAGACCCTCTCTATGGGTGTTAAAGAAGTCTACAGGCAAGAAGGTGGTTGGGAGATGGTGGGGGAACAGACCCAAACCCAACAGTATCGCGCAACCAAGGCTTCTTCTAGCAAAACCTTCCAGAAAGAGATTTAACAACACCCCTACCGTGTCCCCCCCGCAGCTGTTCTTCAGGCTTCAAACGTGTCGGCCAAATTCCTGCAATGAGGAGAAATTGCCTCGGGGCTGAGCGACAGTCGCAGCATCCCACCCACTCTATTTCTGCAGTCGAGCGTACACCAGAAACGCAGCAGCTGAAATCAGGGCGATGCCCACAGCTGGGATGATGTACGGCAGGGACGGTCCGTTGCTGTCCCCTGGAGGGGCCGTGGCCTGAGACAAGCTGGTCTCAGTGCCACGCACCCTGCTAGAGTCAAAAATCGGGGAGCTTCCAAGCGGACGGGCTCTATCTCGGAACTCGCTGCCTGCCCCAAGCTGGGTGCTGGGGGAATGCTCCACATGGACCTCGTGGGTGCCCAGGGAGGTGCTGTCACAGCTCGCAGGCGGGTGGGAGTTTCTGCTTCCTTCAGCTGCCTTCTCTGCCCTAGTGTCTTCATGAGCCCCTGGAGCCGGGCATCCCGACAGCACTTCTCCTGAGCTCGAGCTATCTGTGCTCACCAGGAGCGGGTCGCTGCTGAAGGTGAGGCTATCGGACAGCCCGGAACAGGGGTTGCTGGGCCCCCGAGTGCTCGGGCATCTGCTGGCTGCCTCCTGCCCCTCCCCAGTCATGGAGAGGAGGATGCCCGGCTTGCTGAGCTCCACATCCCTCTCCACGTTACTGCAAGGAATCCAGATGCTCGTTGCAGAGCTCACCTGGGAGGCCATCCTCCTAGACGTGCCTTCAAAGCTTCCTGCAGCAGGTGGGAGAGGGTCCGCTGAGGCCGGGAGCACCTTTGGGAGACAAGAGGGGCTGGGTGCCACAGGGAGCATCCATTTGGCCTGGTCTCAGGCACCCACGGCACGCGACGAGCTGACTTTGGTGCTTAACCACCACATCTCCAGCCATGAACAGCGAGGTTGGGTCACAGGTGACTCCTGTGGCTGGGGGGCTGAGCAGGGCAGGGAGGTGCTGGGGCTCTGGGGAGCCCTTGGGATTTGGGAAAGGCATGGGAAGGGCTCCGGGGAGCCTTTGGGATCTGGGTGAGGCACAGGAATGAAGGAGGGAGAGACAACCAGTGAGGAGAGGGGTGGAAACAGGCACCTGGACGCCAGGAGACTGACTGGCAATTCAAGGAAGGGGAAATAAGGAGTCAAAGCCCAACAAACCTTGGCTCCCTTTTCCATGCTCCAAAATACAGCATCCAGACGGAGACATGAACACAGTGTGTGTGGGGGAAAGCCCCAAATACACTCGCTACCAGCTCAAAATCTTACACTGCAGCAGAAAATCTCCTGACTGGGGAAGTTCACAAGGACCTGAACGAAGCGCAAGTGGCAACAAGAAAGGTCACCTACTTTCTCCTTCGTCAGCATGGAGGGGGTGCTGCTGCCCATCTTCCCCACCAGCAGGTTTTCCTCTTGTACTGGAGGCTTCAAGGAGTCGTCACAGGATGGGGAAGCATCTCCGGGTGCAGGAGTAGCCACCAGGGTAGCTGTTTCCATCCAAGTATCTGTCAGGGAGGAAACAAAATATATTGCCTTAATCAAGAGACCTAAAAGGTAAGTTTTGCTCTTCCTCAAGGACGCTGCAACAGGATACTCGCAGAGCTGAGGGAGCGGGGTGGCCCCAGGCTGCCGAAATGGGGAGTGCAGATGCTCAACTGGGGTGTTTCACAAGGCAAATAAAGCAAGTGCCTCTGCCTGGTCCTGGTCAGGATGCAGTGCCAAAATACAGCGAGCAACAACTGGAGAGAAAACCAGAGGAAAACAAGCAGCCGGGCTGGATTTCCACACAGCCCAACCTTGCCCCCTTCCTGGAGGTGGTCACTGCGGCCCAGGAGGTGGGTGACAGCAGCACAGAGAGCCATTCTCTACACCTCCGTGAGCACTCACGGGCCACAAAGGCAGGGGTAGCCTGGCCTGTATCAACAGCTACAGCTACCACTGTTCTTTGGGGGGTCCCCACGGCCTCCTGGCAGGGCCCTACCCCACACTTCCACCTTCTCTGCCACCCTCCATTCTCACCATCAAGCAGGACGGGCATCTGCCTGCAGCTTCAGCCCCGCTCCCTGTCAGCACGGTGGCTACACGGAACTGCTGGGAAGGAAACCCACCTTCATCTCCTCCATGCTGCTGCAGCATCCCGACCCGTTTCTGCTCCGCATCGAACTGCTGCTGTATGAGGAGGGGGCTGCGCACATCCACGAAGCTGCCTGGGGGCTCACCAGGCCCAGAGCCAGGCATAGCATGGCTTTTTAGCAGTGAGTCTGGGGGCTGCGGCCCCCCAGTGCGAGCGGTCTCCTCCGGCCCCCCAGTGCGAGCCGTCTCCTCCGGCCCCCCAGTGCGAGCCGTCTCCTCCGGCCCCCCAGTGCGAGCCGTCTCCTCCGGCCTCGGGCGTGACTCGGTGGAGATGTAAAAGTCCTCTTCAGGTTCGTTCCTGGGCTGCTGGAGGCCGCAAGGGGCACCCACGTCCCTCAGCGGAAGAGACCTGCCCAGACCCAAGGCCGGCGCGCCGCGGTGCAGGTGGTTGGCGTTCCCAAAACACCCGTTGTCCACACACACCGGGTGCTTCTGGCGGCTCAGCCAGTCCCGGCCCTGCGCTGGGGGGGTGGCCAGTGGCATGGCAACGCTGGCTGTCCCGGGGGTCCCCACTGCCACCTGCACTGCCTTGAGGGGATGCGGGAGATGCCCCTCTCCGCCACGCTCATCGCTCGCTCTGTCACAGACTGAGCTCCCAGGCAGAGGCGGCTGGGGAGTCTCATGCTCCAGAAGTTTTTTTGGGACCTGGAAGGAAATGAGCTGTGTTAAATCTCTGTTTCAGGATGAGGGGATTTAGGACCATTGGGGTGCCCCAAACCCTGACCCGGTGACCCACATGAGCCTGGTGATGAAGGGAGTCTCTCCTTGGCACCCCACTCACAGGAGGTCTGCAGGGGTGCGGGGGCTGCAGAGGGGAGCCTGGACTAACAGAGCAGACCCTGCGCTCCCATCCATGGAGGAAAAGCAGGAAAGGGGAGCAGTTACAGGGCCACGTGCAGGCTATAAGTTAACAGATGCAGCAAACATGCAGCAGAGATTGGCAGTGAGAGGCTGCTTGGGATGTCCCTGAAGGAGCCTGGCCCTACCATGAGCTCCCTATACCCAAGGGACCTCTGCGTCAACGTCTGACGCATGCCCCACTCACCGATTCCTGCACCGGGGCTCTGGCGTCCAGGTCCTTGCTTGTGGTGGTGGCAGCACCAGGCAGGAGAGGTGGATGGCTGATGACTGGTGGCTCTCGGCATGGCTTCTCGGCCAACGCAGCGCCCGGAGCAGGGCTTGGCCTTGGGGATGGCGCCTGGGCACCAATGGAGGAGACGGCGGGACAGGCATCGCTGGCTGCAGGAGGGAGCGAGGCAGTAGCGGGAGCCGGGGGACCTGGAGGAGCCAAGGCAGTTTGTGAGCGGGGACGTCAGGGGAAAAGCCGAGAAGGCAGAGGCTGAGTGTGGGGCCGGGGCAGCCCCTCACACACCCTTACTCTGTCCTCACATCGGCCAAGCCCTTCACTCATCTTTCCATCTCTCCCCCGGGTGAGAAACCCAGACTACTGCCGACCCAAGCACCTTCGAACAAGGACCCTGCTGTCCCCGGCACGTCACCGGGGTGAGGGACACCCCTGGGGATGGTCACATACACCCCCGGACCCCTGCAAAGCCAGCGCAGGGACAGAGCCCAGCTGCTTGGCGGGTACCAGGAGACGTGGTTCCCATCTCCACCAGACCCCCGAAGCAGCGCTCAGGGACAGCGAGGCTACATACGAGCTTGCCAAGAGTCATATACGTGCTGCAGCTCGTCGGCCAGGTGCCCTGCGTTGTTCTGGCGCAGCGCGTCGATGAGATCCAGCACCCAGCCCTGCCGGCACTTCAGGTGCTGATAAAACTTATAGACGGTCGCCTGGCTCCCCCGTGTTTCCTCCCGGGCGTGAAGTTCATCCTAAATAAAACACACAGCAGATCTAAAGGAGGCTCTGGCTTAGAGGGAAGGCAGATATACATTGCCTGAGCTGTATGTTGGGGAAGAAGCTCAGCAGGACTTGGGAAAGCAGGGAATTACTCTGTCGGCATCGGTCAGGCAGCTCAGGGAATCGGCCAGCGACGCCACACGGATGTTCCTGAAATTCTTGAGGTTTTTCAGAATGTAGTCGTACACTTTGTCTTCGGCAAAACCCATCCTGGCTCAGCACCTGCCGGGGGGCAGAGAGAGAGAGAGGGTGGCTTAACATGAGCACAGGGGCTGCTCGAATGCTGGGCCTTTCTACAGGAGCCTGAGGTTTCCCAGCAGGGCCGGGCCCAGCCTCGCTGGGGCCGAGATGGACGCGGGGGGAAATCCCGGGTGGAAAACACACCAAAGCAGAACCACTCGGGCTGAAGCCGGACTCTGGGCTCGGCTCCCTCCACAGTAGCCCGGCTCCTGGCTCCTGCCTGTGCTCGCCCGGGGGGCCCGGCCCTCGCCACACGCCCGTGGGGCCGGGTCCCGCCGTGCCAGGGAGGGCCGAAGCTGGGTCCCGCTCCCTCCCGCGGCGCCGCGGCATGGCGGAGGGAGCGCGGCGAGGCAGGGAAATGGCAGCCCGGGAGGGGCAGACACGGCGGCGGCGGCAGCAGCACCCCCCTCCCGCCCGCCCGGGCAGAGCCCCGCCGCTCCCCAGGGGGGCGCTGGGGAACTTCGTGCTTGCAGCTAAACCCGCACACCCCGGTCCGGGCCCGCCGCCACCCCCCGCCCGCAGCAGCCCCGCTACCTGCGCCCGATCGCCGCCGCCCTGCGCCCCGGGGCACCGGCCCGCCCCGCCCATCACCCACTTCTCGCCGCCGCTGATTGGCCGCCACCTACGCCCATCGCGGTGATGGACAGGCGCTGTGAGGGTACGGGTGCTGTGGGTGGGGGTATGTCCCCCCGCCCGCCCGCCCGCTCCTCCCCGGGGCCGGCCGCGACCGAATGGCGGGGCGGTGCCGCGGCCCCGGCCCGGCCGTCACCTTGCGGCTGAGCGGAGCGGAGCGGGAGAGGGACGCGTCCTGCACCGGCAGGTGGCGGCAGAGTAACGGGAACCTCCCCCTACTACCCGGGGCAGCGGGCGAGGGATCCGGCTGGCCCCGCCCTTCTCCCCGCCCCTCACGGCCCCGCCCCGTCCCTGTCAGCGCAGCGCGCCCTGCATGGAGCCGCACCATGGCGGCGGCGGCGGGAGCGGCGGGAGCGGGCGGGCGGCTGTGGGGCCGCCGCTGAGGGCCGGCAGCCCGGCGGCGGGGCGCTGAGGGCCGGCGGCGCCGCCCCACCGCCCTCCCCGTCTCCCCTTCTTTCCCCTTTTTCCCTTTACTCTCCCCAAAACCTGACCCTCCCTCTCCCCCGCGCCCTCCCCCGGCGCGGCGTCCATGGTGGCGGCCGCTCCGCCGCGGCCTCGCACCGGAGCCCTTGGGCGGCGGCGAGAAGATCGGCGAGGAGGGAAGGAGCGGGCACGGCCCGGCGCCGGCCCCGCCGCCACGCAGGTGGGTGAGCGGCCGCCCGGCGGGGGCGGGAGTGGGTCCGGGGTGCAGGGGGGACCCACGCGTGTCCGCGGCCTCTGCGTGGGCCGGCCCGGCGTGGGGTGGCGTGTGTGTGGGGCGGCGTGTGTGTCCCAAGACATCGCCGTGTGTTTTAGTAATAATAATAATGATAATAACAATTACAATTGGATGGGGGGGGGTGTGAACTTTCACGCGTGGGGCCGCGGCGGCCCATGGTCCCGCCCCGCACCCGGCGGGCAGGCCGCAGGCAGACCCCACGGTTTGCGGCAGCCTCCTCCCCGCCAGCCTCACCAATCCCGGCCGCAGGAGGGCCGTGGGGCCCGTGGGCGTCGGCACCCGGGACAGCCCTGGGCGCCGGCGCTGTGCCCTGCTCCGTGGGTGAGCGACACACCGGCCGCGCTCAGCCCGACCCACGGCCGCCCCGGCGGCTCCTGGGGACGTACGGCTCATTTTCGGCAGGGGTGCGCCGCCCTGGCGGGCCCACGGCCCGGCTGCCGCCCAGCGCCGCCCTTCGGGGAGATGCTCCGCGTTGGAGGGGACCCCCCTCCTCGCCGCGGGGTCCCAGCGCTGCGACCCCTCCTCGCCGGCGTCTCCGCGCGTCCCAAACGGGAACGTTACCGGCGGCCGCGCTCCGGGCGCTCCCACGCTCGGGCAGAGGCGTCCTCCCTCCTCGGCCAGCGCCTGCTTATTTCTGATCTTGGATGTCATCAAGGGTGGAAAATGTGACAGGAAGGAAGGGAGGCTTTTTTTCCTCCTGCTAAATATGGACTGACATTAAAATCCAAATACTATCGTGAAAGGAATCCCAGTCCCTGTTTGTCAGAGGAGGGAAAAAACGATGTTTTCTGGCTTTTCAGCCGCGAGGTTCCAGCTGGGAAGTTTCGCAAGGAGTGGTGGGGTCCTTGCCGAGAGCCTCAGGAATTTACTTTGCTCGTTCACAGGATGCTCTCCGCAGTGTAGTATGCTAAAAAAATTAGTCATCCCTTCTCTGCCTGGCTGTGGCCAGGGGGAGCTGGCTGTGAGCACGCAGGGGGCTTGGAAGATATTTGGGGTATTTTTCCTTTCCCTTCTAGAAATGAAAGGGGCTCAGGCCAATAAAACTGCGGCCCCAGCCAGAGATTTTCATCCTTCTTTATTTTAATCCCTGTTGCTGCAGCAGCCTATGGCAGGGAAGGAGGTGCAGAGGGTGGCTGCAGCCAGTGCAGGGAGCCGCCGGGCTTGCGAGGAGGATTTTTGTCTGTCTCCGTCAGGAATCAGATGCAAACTCATGCCGTTATTCCCACGGTGAGGTTGGGAAACCAGCTTGATGCGGGGCTATGGGGTGAGGAACGGGACCCCTGGGACGGTCGCGGCACTGCTGGCTCCCCCGACAGCCTCTGTTGTGGCTGAGCCAGGGTGGTTTTTTTGGGGGTCGGTTACAGACCATGGCTTCGCCGGGAGCCAGGGGTGCTGTGTGACAGAGACGTGGTGGCTGTGCCAGGCAGAAAATGGGTGCTGCCGCGTTCCCCTTCCATGTATTCTTCTCCATCCCTGTTGCAGAGCTTTTTGGGGGGCTGTCGGTGGGCAGCACTGGGACATTCGCCCAATCCTTATAAAAACAGTTTGTTAAGGCAGTGGGGGGACACTGGGAGGTGCCGAAACCCCTTTCTGGGGACATTGCTGGCCTGGCATTGGCACTGCTGTATTGTTTTGGAGCTAATACGATACATAGCTCTGCTTTTCTGAAATGTCACTCGCAAATAACTGATGCTTTGTGTGGATCCGTGATGCTGGTCCGAGTCCAATGTCAACATCCTTGTGGAAGAGTAGTTTGAGTTCCCTCTCTCCCCGTCTCCTCCTGCCGACGACCTACATCTGTTCTGCTCCAACCCTGCGTGCCTGCAGCAGGACAGCGGGTCCCGGTGCGGCGGGAAGGGCGCAGGCTCCTTACTGCTCTGGGTAAGGCCGTGCCGAGCTTCAGCCGGGCGGTCGCGGTCTGTGCAACACCTCGAAACACCGGGGAGCGTGGGGTGGGTGATTTCAGGTGGGATGGAGCACGCGTAAGGTGTGTGTCGTACCATGAGTGGGACAGCAGGCGCAAGGTGCTGGCTGGTGCTTTATTCCTGGGGTTACACGGGAAGGGGGTCAGCCCTCGTGGCCGCTTTCTGGGCTCACTCGCAAATCGCACTTTCTTCTTGAAATAAAACAAATCCCCGGGCTTTCCTGTCGTGGTGGAAATGATTCAAAGGCAACCAGGTCCGTAAGCGTCTCCGAAGCCTGCGGACAGGAAGAAACACTAGAGCGAAGAGGTAGGAAATGTCCGCATTTATAGCAGCAGGCTGATTCATCTCCCTGCCCTTAACTCTTTCCCTCCTGCTTTTGGTGAGATCTGGCTGGTTTGCTTCCAGGCTCGGAGGCCGAGGAGGATATTGCCAGCTCTCCTCTCGCTGGGATGCAAAATAAATGCTGGGATTTTGTACGTTGTGTTTACGTGGTTTGGGGTGGAAAAGGAGCGGGCTGCTGGGGGTGTGCGGCTATCCCGTTCGGATAACCGGCACGTCGGCAGTCACGTTAGGAAGGATTAATATTTAATATACGGGGTATGAACCATTGTGCTTGATCACTATCTGAAAGGCTTAGGAAGACATCTACCAATAAGCAAGTGATTCCCAAAATGTCCAGAATGATTTCTTCCATCCTCGGGAAGAATCATCCTCGAGAATCGTTCTCTGCTCCTCGGGAGCAGCTGGCCCTGGATATTGCTAGAAGCTGGCCTGATCCTGTTCTTCCTGATGTCTCCAGACTTTGTAAGTGGGTAAAGTGGCTTTCATCACAAGTGCTTTCTTCTCATTAAACTTGCAAAAAACGCTGCAAACCCTTTTCTCAGGTCCGGCTCGGGTGGCTGTACCGTGAGCCATAGCACCTGGCCGTGCTTGAAGCTTCTGTCTGTAGCCAGACCTTGTGGCAATCGTGCCTCGGGCTCTGCAGATGCCATCGCTGTCACTTGCACCGGCCTGGCCATGAGCCCAGGGCAGGCTCGTTCCTACCCTTCTCCAGCCAAAGTCTTTTGGAGACCTTGAATTTCATCTGTGGTCCTGGAAACCCTTGTGACGGAGGTGCGGCTTCCCACATCAGCCTCCATAGGGGTATTCTTTTAGCAGCATAAGCTGTTGTACAGCAAAGTGGGGGCTGCGCCTCAGGGTTGGGCGCCGCTGTCTTCGCGCAGGGAGGAGGTGATGGTGGGTGTAGCGTCGTGGTGCACAAATAACCTGTCTTCGCCGCATGTGTCCTGCAGGATGGAGCCTGATCGGTGCCGTACAACCGCTGTCAGCGGGGCTGAGCCGGTTCCAGGCCAGGAAGCGGGGATCTTGTCGTGACTCTGGTGGGGCTACCGGGCTTTGTCTAGATATGAGGGTTGAGTCTTTGCCTTGGGAAACCCTGCTTTAGGTGCCTGCATCCCCCTTCCTCCCTGCCCTGAGTCAAAACTCGCCTGGCTGAATGTGTCAGCTGTGGCCGCCGAAGCCGCTTGTGTGCTGCGGTTACACCCATGGTGCTGCTGCGTTTGTGGTGGCTGCAGTGCTGGTGGTGGAGGTTGGAACAACTGAGTGTGGGTGGGGTTTTGGTGTGTCGATGGAGTAGGAGATCCTGGTGGCTGCTGTAACAGGTGTGGAGGTTTGAAATTTTTTTTAAAATGGGGTGGGTGCTGCTTTTTCCCCAAAACGTGCGTGGGGAAAGGCCCCTTTTATTCCATGTGCAAACAGATCGCTTGCTGAGGTAGTGAGCCCTCTTTATTCCAGGATAATTTGTTGTCCTAATTCCTTCCTGTTGAAGCAACTCCATTTTGCGTGGAATAATTAGTACTAATTTGGACCTGGGATGGAAAACGCGAGTCCTCTGACCTGAGAAGAGTAGACAAGAGCATAACCTCTGCCTCTCCTGCATGAGTCAGGTCGGGCCATCCCATCCCATCCCTCCTCTTAAAGCAAAATTAAAGCCTGCACCTGAGACCAAACATCCCAGGTTGGTAGGAGGAGGCAGTGGACGGAGGTGTCACCGATTTTAAGCCTTTGGCTGCTGTGGGGAGCCGAGGACACCTGCGGTGAGGGGGGATGGACCACCACCTCCTTCTGTCTTGGCTAATGACGAGGAACAAGTAAACAAAACCGTTCCCGTCGTGCTGATGTGAAAAGCTGCTTCTGAGCCAGTCTGGCCTGTCAGTGTATTCCTGGCGCCCCGGCCAAGTACTTGAGACCTTTTTATTGCCGTAACGAGGACTTCCACATCCTGCCCCTCAGTCTAACTCGAGCCGCGGCTATTTTCTGGTCCTTCCGGGAAGGCATCCCTGTTCTCCCTTCCTTTGCGTAACGAAGGGAAGCCAGTGCAATTCCTTGTCTCCCCTGAATCCCCACGTGTTTGAAGAAGGGGCCTTCCAGGCTTCCCCGGCATTTACCTGGAAAGCACAAGGTGAGTTATGGCGCGAAGGTCCCGTCTCACAGCCGCCTCTCCTCAGTGCTGGTAGGTTCGTCCGTTCTGCGGCGGGGGCGGTGAGCGCCGAGGCCACGGCCTCATTTTCCAGAGCGTCTCTGCAGGCCAAGCCCTGGAGGTGGTGGAAAAGGGGCATGTCTAGCCTGGAAATCCCAGCTGGCAGGAGCTGTGCTGCGAGCGAGACGGGCTTCCCAGTGTCTGGGTGCCCAACTGCTGAAAACCTTGGCTGATGGACGCTACCTGCCTGCAGGCTTAGATGGGGAGCCTTAAGACCCATATTCACAACTTGGGGGGCCAAACCCCTCTCTGATGCCCCAAGCTGGATGAATGAAGCATGTTGGAGGCTGATCGCAGAGGTGCTGCGGCAGCATACCAGTCTTAAAAACAGAGTTTGGCGTGTTCGAGCTTGCAGGTTTTGTGTATCTGAGTTAAGTAATCGGTGACAGGAAACCTTGATTCAGGTGTGAGCAGTGAATCAATCGACGCTGGGTTGCTCTGCGGCTGAGCCGCCCCCCTCGGGATGATTGCCTCCCCACATCATGCCTGAGGTTTCGAAATAACCGCTCTGAGTTACGACTGTTCTGATGATCTAAAACCCAGGGGTTTAGCTTCCTTCGGTCTCCACCCCGTCGGCAGTGACCTTGCTCTGGGGCTGCTGAGAGAGCAGCAGATGTTCCTGCTCTGACTGCTGGAAGTAGGATGTCGCCCTGGGTCTGTGCCCAGATGCTCTCCTCGGAGAAGCTGGGGATCTTCTGACCAGAAGGGTTTCCCCAAAACTCAGCCATCCTCGCTTATCTTCTGCGCATCTTCTGCCCCTGTGACTCTTAGCGTATGGCCTGGTGTGCTCATCTCCTGCTTTGGTTGACAGGGTAGTGGGAGGAGCGGCGATCAGAGGTGATGTGACCTAGGTGGACTAGGTGGGGCTTTTTGGGGTGTTGCAGCCCTTGGGGATGCTGACAATAGCTGCAACGAAGCGGTTCTGCCATAGTGGTGGACTTTGTGGTACTTGCAAACCAAGAAGCAGGTCCTCCTCTAACCCCTGGGGCTGTCTGGGGTCCGTCCCTCGCTTGCGACCCTGCGTTTGCAGAGTTGGTGTCTCTATTCATACTCTGGGGATTTCAAACACTTCATTCACAACCTGTGGCTGGTTAAGGGCTGATATCACTCATTTGTGTCAGTAAATTACATCATGGTTGGTATCAGAGCGCTCTGCAGCCAGGAAATGTGCTCCTGGTCTCAACGTGCGTTGCAGCCAGCTCAAAATCCTGCTTGCTCCTGGTCGGGCATCTCTTACCTCACCCTATGAAACAGTCATCTAGGCCTTGTGAGCCTTCAGGTGAGCACTGAGGTGATACCCCATGGTGGGAGGGTCTCAGGAGAGGTCTTGATCACCCTGGGGAAGGTTACCTGGTTACTCATCTTTATTTGAATAAAACAAAAACTATAGGAAAGCGAGGAGCTGCATTGACCTGGAGGTCTGTCCGCTTTGTGTGGTGAGACGCCGGCCGTAGCCGTGCTTACTCCGTCTGCGGAAGAGGCTGCGATGCCCATTGCAGACCCAGCCCCTGACCAGGGGCAGGAGGAGGAACGGAGGTGGAGGGAGCCACAACCTGCCCATGCAGCGAAATGGGGTGGTGGGAGAAAAGGCAGCGGGGGGCTGGTGACCCGAGGGGCTTGGCTAAACGCGGCAGGCAGGAGGGACAGATACTGCAGTTGTGGTGCTGGTAGAGGTTTCTAAAAGGCAGAAACTCTCCAGTAAGTAAATCTCACTGAGTAAGAGGAGAAATATGAAGAACAGGATTTGCTCTTTTTTTAATAAAAAAAAAAGGACATTTTAGTGGTTTATGAAGATTCCAGCAGTGCTCTGGGAAAGGGCAGCCTCTTGTTCCAGGCACCGCGTGGCCAGCACGGGGATGTCCTGGCTCTCAACCTGAAGGTTTTGAGGTACCATAAATTTTTCTCGTGATAGCGCACAGCAGGCCAGCATGCAAAACTGTCCTGCTGCTTTACAATTTGAATAATGTTTTTATCATGCCAGCAGATAATCATCTCACTTTTGTTCCAGAAGCGAAGCTCTTACGGATATGTTTGAGAAGCCTGAAAATAAACATATTCACATGTGTTTTCCAGTGTTGCTCAACACGTGGTGCATCTCAGCGCCGCTGGATTTCGCTCTCTCGCAAACTGGCCAGCCTGGAGTACAAAGGCTCAGAAGTATAACTTTAGGCCTGCTCTCAGATACGCATGTACATATTTAGTTAGTCTCTAACTGGAAGTACAGACTTACCCTTCCCTTGTTTCTCTGCGTGGCTCGATCAGAAGGGCAGTGGTTTAGCCTATCTGCCGTTGCCTGGATGCTACCACTTCACGTCCATCTCCTAGAAGACACTAATGCCGTCCACACTCAGCCTGAAGGATGAATGAGAGATGAGTTAGAAATGAATAAATAAATTGGAAAGCATGGATAATCCTCAAGATTTTCTCCTGAGGAAGCTTTAAACCTATTTGGCTACAGACAGAGAGATGTTTTTAATCCTGGTCGCTGTGTAGAATTTGCACTCTTATTCTGGTGGCGGGGTGGGCATGCCAGGCGGGATCTTTGGTTGACTCGGCGGCAGCAGCTTGTTTTCAGACACTCGGCTAGCTGGCAGTCTGTCACTGGGATTAGAGAGGTTGCATTATGTGCTAAGGTTATCCAGGAGTATCTGGAGAAGAAACGGGGCGGCTGCTTTCGTGGCTAGTGCAGTTTGGCTTTGCAGTTTTGCAAATAAAGTTTTATTACTTTTTAATTCTGCTTCGCTCCATCCTTCAAAACCTTTCTGCCAGGTAGTGGCCTCCAACAGCTTAATTTGTGGATCCCTAATTTTTTTTCCATCATTTTAACCCTTTGAGAAATGTAGTGTATGCAGATTGCTCAGCTGAGCCTCCAGAGAGGCTGACCAACCCGCTGGCTGCGTCAGCATCTTTCACCCCGGGGCCCTCCAGCATGTTAAGGTGGCTCAGAGGGTCACCAAAGCATCCCCATCCTTCTCGGTTGTCCCTGGGAGGGTCCCTGCAGGAGGTCGTGTCCCTCGCCAGCCCTGCAGGGGAGCTTGGAATGATACAGGTGTAAAAGTGGTGCTGCAGGCATGCTTTCATAAAGGTGGTAGGTCTCTTGGTTTGCCCAAGAGAGGCTGTGTAGACATCTGAGTATCTGGTATTGCTCTGGTGCCCATGTCCTATCCCCTGCGTGATGGAGGATTTAGTCTTTCCCTTCCCTGAGATGTGTTAAACTCAGCTCGGTGCCTGTGCGGAGGTAGTTGTCTTTTTTCCAGGATACAGCAAATTTGGGGGGGTGGGGGGTGTTTGAGTTTACATAACTTCCCATATGTTGCCCTCTTCATGTTGAAACACAGGGATAGATTGTGAAATGCTGGGAGCTGCTTTAAAAGAAGATCCCCTTAGCTGGATCTCAGCCTGTCTGTGGCAAGAAAAGAGGAACCCAGGAGCCCTCTGTCCCTGTTTTCTCCCCCATACAGCTGAGTGAGCAGCGTGGGACGGAGCACCCGACACTGCCCTGTTGCCTGACACTGTGATGCCCCTCCCGGACCAGGGCACGGGGAGCCGTCAGCAGGCTGGAGAGCAGCCATGTCCCGTTTGGAGGGGCAGTGGGTTCTCTGTGGAGGTGCTGCAGCTCCAGCATCTTTTCCTGCAAGCCCTCTCCCCTTTTCCAAAGCTCCTGCATTCCCTACAGTGTGTCTCTGCTCAGCAGAGAGGTTGGTGTTTTCCATGGAGCCTTAACTCAGTGTTAGTGGAACCTTTTGGCTGAACCTGATCCCACCGGGTATTGCCTGGTCTCTGTTCCCATGTAGATCGAGGGGGTCTGAGGACACTTGGCGAGGGTTCTTTGGGACACAAGCCTGGCAGCTGGTAGGAGATTCACAGCTCTTGTTCACTGCAAGCTTGAGAGAAGCCATTCGCCTACCTGCCTGGCTTGTTTCCGCTCATTTTTGAAAATGGTTCCGTTGCAAGGGTACAAGCACTTGTAGGCATGATGCTGCCAAAGTTTTCACTCTGCCCCTGCTGAATAATGCCGCAGCACGTAATGAGGGTGTCTGAAAACATCCATTCCCTCTCCAACCCCCCTGGAGCAAAGCCGAGAATCTCAGCCTCCAAACAACCTCCCCCTTTGAACTTTAAGGTTGGGAAACTGCGTTTTACTCTGAAAACTGCTCTGTCTCCAGTGGATGGAGAACGAGAAAGCCTGGGCACACGTGTTTGGGAGAGGTGGAAAGTCCTGGGGGGGTAAAAGTGCTTCGGAGATGAGCCAGGCAGGTCTGGTGAGAGCTGGGTGGAAACTTCAGCCAGGACTCCTGGGCAGCCAAGCAGCCTCAGCGGCGACAGGAAAGCTGAGCTCCCCAGCATCCAAGCCCAGGAACTGACCTATTCAGTGTTGGGTTTTTTTGAAGTTACTGCAAGGTCATGACTGGTTTTAGGAAGCTGAGGGCTTCGCAGTTGCCCAATACTTGCTCGGCTTCTTTCGGATGACTGACTTGGAATGATTTGATTTTCGCAGAGTGGATTTAGAGTTGCTGACATGGGGTCTTTGGAAATCAGTGTGTTTAGCTGCCGTGGAAAGACGTGGCATGGCAAGCGGTATTGCAAACCGTTCCTAAATGCTGCGAGGAGGGCTGAGGTCCCAGCGAGGCTTAGGGATGGTGGCATCGTTAAAGGCGACCGATCCCCAGACGTGCTGGCAGCCTTCAAGCAGTGTGGTGGGCTAAAAGATTAAACTTGTAGTTTAATCAGTTTAAGCTGGCATTGCTCCCCAAAACAGGTTCCTGCCTGTGATCCGGGGTGCCCAGGTGTGGAGGGGGGAGATCTCACCCACAGGCAGCTTGGCTCCATTTGGGAGAGAATTGTTAAAATCCTGTTTTGCAGTGTTTACGAATTTCTCCTCTAATGGGACTCGCAGTGTGGCTTCTTGCAGAGCTGTTAGCGTGGGGAGGGTGTCGCGGTGTGTTTATGAGGGAATTCTTTCATGGCCATTCAGTGCCCCGTTCGTTGAGAAACCTGACACGGATTTAAGGGGATTTAGGTTTCATGGAGGCCTGTCTGACGAAATGCCACCCGCTTGCGTCGTCGGAGGTATCGCTGTCCAGCTGGGATTGCCTCTTTACGTTTGGTGTTGCGTGTTTCTTCCCATGCCCCTTCATTAAGGTGATGTAGTTACAGAAATACGAGTAATTAACAAAAAAAAGGACAGGGGCGGTAGCGCAGCAGCCAGCTTTCATGGCGGCGCGCATGTTTTTCCCCAGTTTGCAGTTCCAGCGCTTCGGAAGGATTGTCTTGGGGCACCTCTGCCATGCTCGTCACAGCTGTGACCAGTCCCGTCCTACAGCAGGCACCTCCCATGTAACTTCAGCTGTTCCCAGTGGTCCCAGTGGTTGTGGCAGCATGTGGGGTGTCCCCACCCCAAGCCCGAGTGCAGGCAGGCTCCCAGCCCTGCCAGAAACCCTGCTGGCAGCAGATCCCAAGCCTGGGAGAAGGAAGAAGGCTGCTGCTTCTACCTTTCCCTCCCCCCGCCCCCATTTTGCCTGTTACTGTAATCATTGCAGATCTTTTAAAGCATTGCTCGAGCTTTGCCTGCGCTAACAGGACTGGCCTGTTGGTGCAGGGCATTTGCAGGAGGACTATTTTGTGGTTTAGGTGACAAGTTGCAGCTCAGCCCCTTTGGGATGCTTTGACTTGACACTTGACGAGGTCAGCCTCCCGAGCGAGCGCCTGCCATCCGGAGCTCAGTCCTTTGTGTCCCTCCTGCAGTTTGAGACTGGGATAGGGCAGCATGAAAGGTTTTTTGGGAAAAAAAGAGTCTCTTTTCAGCCCTGATCTCCCTGCAGCCTGAAACATTTCCACTCAGCTGCCTCCCTGCACCAGCACCTCCGATGGCGAGCATCTGCAGCGTGGCAAAGCCTCCGGCACAGGGGAGGTGGGCTTCAGGCTGCGGCAGTGTAAGGGTTTTTTTCTCCTGTCCTTTGGTCCAAGGCACCGGAAGCAGTTTGCCCCTGGCACCTAGATGCCAGGGGCAGCGTGAGAAGCAGGCTGCAGGACTGTTTCACGCGGGCAGAGGATGTGTTTTCCCCCGATATCGTCCTGTGAGAGTGGTGCCATCAGCAGCCCCTTCCCAGCGGCCAAGGGCCTGCCCTACTCCCCATCCCATCCCCTGGGAAGGGGGGCGCCGGAGGGTTGGGAGTCGGAGCAGGTGCTGAGCCGCGCTCATGGTTTACTTTCACTTGAGATTCTTCATCATGTGTTTCCATGCAGCGTGGCGAGGAGTTGGAAAATTTTCCTTGTTTTTGAAGGTGAAAGTGTTGCACCTGGCTGTGGGGTTGGAGCCTTGATTCGGGGATTGAGCAGGTGCACCATGAGCAGCAGGGACGCAGGCTTCCCTCCAGCGGTGCTGCAGCCTCTTGTCTGGGGGCAATCAAAGTTCAGGCATGGGGTTCAGTCAGTTTTGGTGGGTTTTTTGGGGGCTTTTGGAGAGCAAATGCTACATTGAACCCTGGGAGACAGAACGGCCTCCGACACCGGCGGTGGCATGAGCTGTCGTTGGGACTCGGGGTACCAACATACATCTTTGATGGGCGAGCTCTCAGGTAACAGTGGCTTTTCTCAAAGGTACAGAGGTGTTTTGTGTCCCTCCCAAATGAAGCTCTTCCAGTGACCCTGCTGTAGCTCTTTGATGTTCTTCAGCCAGTTCTCAAGCATCTCTGCCCCAGTTTATCCATGGTCACTCGATGTGCAATTACAAATGCCCCCATCAAACCGTAGTGTTAGATGTTACGTTAGAATCGATTTTCCTCGTTGCTGATAGTTTTTCTTTATGTATTTTTGGAAGCTGGCACCTAATTTTACTTCAAAGCAAGTCAAAACACTGAATAAAACGCTCCAAAGCTTTCAAAGCATTTGAACTATGTTGTCCCTTCAGACATTCTCAAAGTAGCTTCCATCCTGGATCTGTCCCCCAATGCTGGCTCTGAGCTGTGCCCAGGTTGCAGAGGCACTTGGACCTGCCTCTGGGGAGAAGAGAGAGGCCCAGGGAACATTGGGAAGCAACAGTATGGCGGGGAGGAACTGGTTGCACATGCACTCCTTAAACATGTCCTTGCTAATAAGAGCCACTTGAATTTATTTTTGAGCATGAGTTTGGTCCATTCTATTCCAGGGCTAAATTCATGGCTTGCTTTTTGGACTGCCTCCTCCTTCCCTCCAGCCCCCAGCTGCCGAAGCCTCCCTTTGCCACCATGCCCTGGCATTCGGCATCGCAAGTATCTTGAACTCCTGATGTGCCAGCTGGAAACGCTGAGCTTGTGCAGGTAGAAATTTTGGAAGCAACAAAAAACCTGATGGTTTCAGAAACTTTCTACTTCAGCAAAACCTTCCTGTTTCTGCTGGATTTCCCCTTTGCTCAGAGCCCGGTGGTGCTGAGTGGGCGCCTCGGACGCTTGGCTTGTTTCGGTCTCTGTGCGGGGTGGCTCCCAGGCTCCGCCGCAGCTCCTCTTGCAGACGCCCTCGCGCGCTCGCTCCCGACGGGCCCAGGCTGGAGCCGCCCAGTATGTGCCTGGCTGTGGCACTGGGGAAGCATCGCCCACAGCAAGGCCTGCCGAGGCCAGCGGTGCTGGGTCACGCCGAAATCTCCCTGCAGATCCATCCTGCCATACAGGAGTGAGGCGCCGAGAGGACGCTTTCATCCATTTTTATATTCCTGCGGTGAGCTGTTCTTGGCTGCGGATGCGGAGGGGCAGGATCCAAGAGCCAAGAGATGATCTTGGAATTAGAAAGGCTGGCAGTACCCGCACTGCCCTTTTCCCCCCCGTCCTTCTTTGCTTTTACAAACCTGTTCCATAAACTGTCTCCATTGACAAAATCACACTCATGTCAAGCGCTTGCCTGCTTAATTCTTCCACTTGTCGTTTTTCTTTCCTCTGGGCAGGGTTGTTTCTCGGCAGCCTGAAGTGCAAAGATGCCTATTCGTTAAGTCTTTCCTGGCTTCAGAGTTGAAACTCTTTAATATTCCTGTCTTCTGTGAGCTCTCTTCCATGAGCTTCCCTGCACTCGCCAGCCTGTTCCCGCTTACTGATGCCTGCCTTGCTCCCAGACTGAGTGCCCGGGGCAGGACCGGGGTATCCCTGTTGTCTCTTACCAGCTGCCTGCTGTCCCCAGGGGTAAGGGGAGAGCCCTGCAATACCGGGGGGAGCGGGTGCTCACTGCGAGCTGCCAGTTTTTTAAATACTCTAAGCCTGAAGTCTCTTGCTTGGAGAATAGATGTGACATGTGTAACGATGCCGGCTGCTTCCCGCTCGAGTTGCCCACCACCCTATCCAAAAGGGTTTTATTACCTCTGAAGTGGGGCTCATTCAGCTCACTTGAGGTAATGGGCGGCTGAAAAACCAACACTTTTGCTTTTTCCTAGCAGAAAATATCCTGCAGAGGACTCATTATTAATTATAAGCTGCCAAATGTTGTCACCTTTGATAGCCAGGCATGTACGATTAGCTGAACTCAGTGGTTTAGTCCCATTCTATTTTAGTCCCATTCCCTTTAACCTTGATGCCAGCTGTGCCTATTTCACCGTTAATATTCCCACTTTCTGCTTAATAACTGGGGTCAAGCCCCGTCTCATCAAAATCCGGTGGTCTCTGGGGCTCAGGCGCAGCAGCGGTGGCCCCTTAGTGCTTGGTTGAGCAGTGAGGGCATTGCCCCAGCGTTGAAAGGGAATTACGGTGTGAAGAGGTGATTAGTTGTTATGTGGCAGAGGTGAGCTGATGTAAGGTGTAGGAGGGTTTATTTGCCTGCTCCCTCCTTTCTGCACGTATTGGGCCACATCTGAGGATGGGGTGAGGCAGCTCGGCTTGCTTACCTTGGCGTAGCTCTGCTCTCCCCGCTACAGCACCCTGTGCTGGCTGGCGTGCTGGCAGGTTAGCGAGGTGAGTTGGCCAGTGCAGTGCCTGGCAGGGGCAGCCATGGGAATGCCTGGGGTGGAGGGGTGGAGGAGGAGGCAGCTCTCACCCGGTGGCAGCGGTCCCGTGCTCATTCTGCTCGGAGGACCCCCAATAACCCACCGCAGACCCTCTCCCATCTCCAGCCGGCGCCTGGACTGCCTGATGCTTGCCTCTTGGTAGGCTGAAATGGAAATGTGGAAAACAGATGTGACCTGACGATACTATCTTGTTTAACTATCTATATCCAGATGTTTCCAGCTTGTCATACTAATTTCCACTTGGAGTTATCCAAGAGCTAAATCCAAGATGCTCGCTGCCTTCATCTCTGGGAAGAGGAGTCAAACTAGCCTTAACAGTAGTGGTGCGATCCGTTACTTTGCTCGATCCCACGTCTCTTGCATCCAGGTAGGGCAAGGCTGTCTATGCCCAAACTGTCCTGTGTATCTAAAAATCTCCGTCCTGTAGTGAAGATTTTTCTTTCTTAACTGGATGAAAGGACTGAAAAGCAAGAGGAATAACACTATTTTGAGAGCAATACGTGTTTCAGGGGAAGTACTTTGCAAGGGCTTTTCATCGTGTCCTTTTCTGATGATAGCGTGGATAGCTGTCTCCAGGGAATGCCCTTCCCTCGAGACTCCACATTCCTCTCTTAAATGTCGTTGGCTCGTGACTGCCGAGCACTGAAGGACTCGTATGAATTTTTCTAACTCCATTTGAAAGGCAAGCTGTTCTTCCAGCCTCTTGCAGAGTCTGCATGACGGGAGACGCTGTAATTGGGCCACAGCGGTAATTATGTTTGTAATGTGAAAGACAGAACAGAGTCTAACATTCTCATCCTTGACCGGCTCTGTGGGGACTCAAGGTAGTTAAAAAAAACCCAAAACCAACAAACCCAACCATTGCTTTTGACATTTGAAATTGGTCTGGGCAAAACATTAGGAAACAACATACTCCGGGGGCAAGATGATCTAATACATCTGACTTTAAAGAAACAAGCTCCCGTGGAAACTTGTTTCCATGCCTATTCCAGAGCTCTGGCCTCTGCCCCGATCTCCCCCCGTACCCTCTCAACATCGCCAGCAAGATCCCGCTACGCTTCTCTTCTGCCTTTTATTTTGTGCATCTGCCTGAGCTAGCTCCATTCTGCAGTAACCAATTCCTTGTCAGAAGAAAGGCTTCCAGGATGCTACCGGCAACTCATCATCCCTTCCTGGAGGAAAGCTGCTTGCTTTTAAGTATTTTGCTCAAGATCTTGACTATTCTAGTGCAGCTGAGGCTTCCTGCATTGGTTGACCTCCTTGGGACGAAGTTGCAGCCAGCTACTGCTAAATGCTCTTAAAGCTTTTAGATTTAAGAGCGAAGTCTGGAGAGCTGATCCATGCCAGAGGATTTCACCGTCACCACTTTGTTGTTCCTTTGAGGTTGCAGTGGCAATGCTTGATAGCACCATGATTTACAAACAGCAGCTCTCCGCCGTTTAATGCTGTTGAATTTTGAGGGGTG
The DNA here is from genome assembly GCF_963921805.1 of Phalacrocorax carbo. Taxonomy (NCBI): domain Eukaryota; kingdom Metazoa; phylum Chordata; class Aves; order Suliformes; family Phalacrocoracidae; genus Phalacrocorax; species Phalacrocorax carbo. Next base: position 3,532,541 of record NC_087516.1, on the reverse strand, counting down.
TGGAGATGGGAGCTGAGCCAGAGCGAGCCACAGGGGTTGGATGTCCCTGGGGCTGTGGGAGGTCACAGCTGGAGTGCTGTGGTATGGGCTAGGGATGCTCCTGCAACGGCAGATCCTCCCCGGTCCTTGCCCTAGCCAGCCCTGTCTGCAGTTCAGACCTTTATAGCTCTTCAGTACAAAGGTAGCGATGGGGACTTGGCATCCCAAGTGGATATGAGCTTGTTTACATCCAAGTTACTCGAGGTTTTCATTTAATAAAGGCTTGGCATTCCCTGTTTGGCTGCCTTGAATGTTAGACTGATTTCTTGTATGCAATCGTAGGTGTGGCGTGGACTTTGCCAATAGGACGTTGCTTATTCAGACCCATTCCTCTTCCCTCATGCTGCGTGAAGAATATAACACACTGTCTGTTCAGGGTCTGATTATTGCTGGTTTGGTCGGGAGCAGGTGCCAACGGCCGCTCTGGGCATCCATGAAACGGTAGAGGAGAAGCTTGCCTGACGCTGACTGTGGCTTCTCCCTGACTCCAGAGGATTTAACCTCCTCAAAAGGCTTCCATTTTTGTGAAATTCACCTGTAACAATGACACCTGAAAACAAATGAACTACCATCTCTAGAAGACTGACTGCAGTTGGTGTTTGGGTTTTTAACCAGGGTGAATGAGTCAGTGCAGCGAAAGCACCAGAACCATTGGTTTCCTGTTTTCTGGAGGCCGGTGGATGGCTGTAAGAACAGCTCTTGCCTCTATCCTGCTGCCCATTACAAAGAGGGTATTCCCGGTATGCTAAACTGCGGACAAAGAGGAAAAAGTGCTCTGCACGGTTGCTTCGGCTTGAGGAGCAAGTTTTCTGCTCCTTCTGCTCTCTGCTGGCTGTCCCTGGCTGCAAAATTTCTCACTGATTTAATACCCCAGGAGAAATCCTCTTAAAAAGAAGAAATGGGATACAACCATCTTCCCCCTCATCCTTTTCTCTGTGGGGGCAGGAGTGGTGCTCTATGTACATAAAGACCAGCCACTTTTCTGAACACCATGCGTTTTTCATGGCACGCCTGCTGAAATCCCTATGTTATGCCGCTGCGCCTCCTACTGCCCTCTTCTCTGTTTCACTTGAGTTACAGAGGTCGCTTCGTCGGGGTGCCGCAGGCGTTTGATGTTCTTCTCTGTCTCCCACATCCTGCCCCTGGCTATGCTGCTGACCTCCTGCAGGGCGATGGAGATGTTACCCTCACTTTTGTTACTTGCTTTTTCCTTTCTTTAAAGCTTTTAGGGCCAGGGCATGTTTCTGAGAGTGTCTAGATGTTTCCCCTTGCTGGGACTCTATGCTATGTGTTTTCTCTGCTTCATGTTCCCAAAAGCAGGACCAGACATATGCAGAGATCAAGACCTTGTCTGAACCTGAACTTCTAGTATTGTTACTCTAGCTGATGATCATAGGCAGCTACCCCTAGTCACTCCATGGAGAAACCTTTATAAATTGGGGTTTACGCTGTAGAACCTCAATGCAAGTTGATTACAAAGTCACTTAAAGTGCAACAGAATAAAAAGAGTTAGCTGTAATGAGGTTAAGGCTTACAAGGGCCAACAATATGTTCCATTGACCCAGCAATGTGCACCTGCAGCCCAGAAAGCCAACTGGGCCCGGGGCTGCATCCCCAGCAGCGCGGGCAGCCGGGCGAGGGAGGGGGTCCTGCCCCTCTGCCGCGCTCTGTGAGACCCCCCTGCAGCGCCGCCTCCAGCTCGGGGCTCCTCAGCACCGGAAGGACATGGGGCTGTTGGAGCGGGGCCAGAGGGGGCACAGAGATGCTCCGAGTGCTGGAGCCCCTCTGCTATGAAGGGAAGGCTGTGGGGAGACCTTATTGGGGCCTCCCAGTGCTTAAAGGGGGACTCTAGGAAGGATGAGGGTGACCTCTTTAGCAAGGCCTGTTGTGACAGGACAAGGGGTGATGGTCTGAAACTAAAGGAGGGCAGATTTAGACTGGATCTAAGGAAAAAATGTTTTATGATGAGGATGGTGAAACCCTGGCCCAGGTTGCTCCAAGAGGTGGTCGATGCCCCATCCCTGGGAACATCCAAGGCCAGGTTGGACGGGGCTCTGAGCGACCTGATCTGGTTGAAGATGTCCCTGCTAATGGGAGGGTCGTTGGACTGGATGGGCTCTAAAGGTCCCTTCCAACCCAAACCATGCCGTGCTTCTATGATTGTAAGGTAGAAACCATGGAGGATTGGTGACTATGAGGTTCCGGCAAACTCATACCAAACCCTTGCATTTAGTCCTTGGGATACAGCTTGGTATCTCAGGACCATCCTTTGCATCCTGGGCACTCATATTGTTTGTTGTTCACCCCTTCTTCTCAAGAGAGGAATGCAAGGGCATGCAATAATGCCATGGAAGAACGTATATGCTCACGTGTGAAACCATGGCTTTGGCTTGTTGGCACGTGGGCGTATCTTTGTGGAAACCAGCACTCGCGGAGATGGGAGCCAACCCGACTGAAGCCAAAGCAGATGGGACGCTCAGACTGAACCAGCCCATCTAGTTTATGCTTTATTAGTTAGACGTGTTATCGGAGACATCTGTATTTTCTTCCCTTTTCTCTTTCCAAACCAGTTCTTCTGCCTCTTTGCCCACAGAGGTACTAATGAGGAGCACAGTCTGAATCTTGAAGATTTGCATGGCAGCGCTCGTTTGTCGTGGTCTGTATTAAGGCTGTATAAACTTCGGGGTGAGAACGCGGCGGAGATTTGTGAGCTGAGGGTCTCTTCGTTTCTGGAGTTGATGATGCTCTCCCGGTAGCACGTCCTGCCCCGCGCGCTGTCAGCGTTTGGAAACACTTCCACCCCGCGCGTTAAGCTACGCTGCTACTTGCCGTAGGATGCTTAGAAACATACGTGGATCCAAAAAGGTGACTGGATAAACTCGTGGAAGGAAAGCGCCAAGATCCCTGGGCAGAAACAGCCTGTGCTGGAGACTGGGAATTGTTCGGGGAGGAGAATGGTACGTGCTGGTCTGACCCTGCTTCCTAGGCCTGCTGCTGGTTGCTGTTGGAGGTGTTGAGTTAAAGGCATCCTAGATGTGGTCGGTCCTGCTTGTTTGGACAGTCTCAGGCTGTAACTGCGCACACTGATTCTTAAGATTATAATGAAGGAGGTAAAAACCTTTCGGAGGTTAAAGCGCTTGCTCAGGTGGGAGCTGGGGTAGAGGTTTCCGTGGATTTCCCTTCGGAACCCTCTCCTCCCACAGGTTAATACCTGTCACCTCAGTGGCAGCACCCTTGCCTGACACCAAAGCGATGTGGCCTGTCAAGCCCACTGCGGGAGGCGACGCCACCCTGTAAAGCCATCCTGTGCCTTGCGTCCGCCCGTCAGAGCCGCGGGGCCGTGACACAGCTGCTGGCCACCGAGGCGGAGGGGACATCGGCGGAGGGGACATCGGCGGGTTTGCTTTCTCTCCCACACTTCTCCAGGGAAAGTGCTCGATAGGTTTGTCAGACAATGTGGGTATTGCGCAGATCCCTTCCCTTGCAGCAGGGCAGACAACGACCATGGCCAGGCTCTTCCCCTGCACATACACCCAGCACGGGTTCTCCTTGAAGTCCTTTGTCCCAGGCGTGCCTTCATGTATGTACAGCATCTACCGTGTTAACAGGACGCTGGTGGCTTATATCAGTGAGTTAACTGGGTCCCTCGGTGCAGGGACGTTTCCTGCTGCTGCATCCTCTTCCTAAAGCTGTGCCTCTATCTCGGGTACTTCACCGCTGATGGAGATCTGCGATGCTGAGCTATCTGCCCAGCCTGGAGCCCGTGGAGGCTGAATCGCAGACAAACCTTTGGGATTGCCCTCAGGCTCGGCGGGATGCACACGCTGAGAGGGCCGCTGGAGGCATTTTAATTGCAGTGCGTTTATCGTGCTTACTGTAAGCACAGCAGGATGATATTGCTGCTCTGCCGAAGCTATGCATCGCCCTGCGAGGGTGTATCGATCCTGGAGAGCTGTGGGGTGCAGGGATGCGCTGGCGGAGATCTCCGCCGGTTTGTTTCCAGCTGGGGATGAAACCTCTCTGGGTCCTGTGCTTCCTCCTCACCTAGTGTCAGGCTTTAATGATTTTCTAACACGATTTCGTATTGTGATTCCGCTCGCTAGAAGCAAGAAGCCCTGTTGCTAGGGATGGGGGGAAGAAATCCTCAGGAATACTAATCTTTGGCGGTCCAATGCTGTAGATAACATTGAGTCACTGCCGAAAGCCCCAGAGCAAAACAGATGTTAAGTTTCTAGTGACTAAGTATAAAAGGTACCAGATGAGCAAAGTTTTAACTGAAGTGTTTAATTTGAGGTTGGCAACTGAGACAAAGCGTGAGCAAACAAGGTGCAGTGCAAAAAATGAGCCTCTTTTCTGTCTTAGAATCGCCTGTGTGTTTTCAATAAAACTCTTTTGCATTTTTCCCCTTTTTTTAAATAGGTCTTTCCGGCTTGACTCATTCCCGCTGTAATTGTAACCTTCAGTTCTGGGTGGGAAGGCAATTGCTTTGCAAGGCATGAGGCCGGTGGTAGGGCGAGTGGGCTTTTGTTGCTGCCTCTGTCATCTCGCTGTTTGTCAAGTCGCTTCTCCAGGAGCGTCTCGTGTCCGTGAAGTTGGGGATAATTACACTTGTTCTCAAAAAATAAGGAAACTGGGCTTAATGGTGCATCCGCTTAGCCTTACTTTTGAATTTGTGAATGAGTAGAGGACTTGGAATCTGAGTGTGACTGTCACCTGCCGTACAGCTGTTAGCCTTTGAGTAAGGGATGATTTTTGAAGACTTACGCTCTTTAAAAAAAAAAAAAAATTAAAATGAGAACTGTGACCCTGGGAACCTGGGCTCTTTGGGCAGCCAACACTGGAAAGTCCTCAAGATGCTGCTGGTCTAGGTGTTAGGTTCCCCTTCCTTTGATTTCTGGCGAGAAGCCTGTAGCACTCCTTGGCTGTTGGAAGCAAAAGTGCTGCCGCCCCTCTCGCCGTGCAGAGCTGAGCCCCTGCACAGGGCAGTGCGTAATGTACTGGTGGAACATAAAAGAGTAGGAATTGGGGCCTGGTCCCTCTTCCCAGCGGCATGTGCAGTGAGAGTGCTTGTGGGTGTCTTGGGTCCCATGAATGCCTAACATAAAACACATCAAAAGTCCTGAGAAAGAGGACTGTGGCCAGAACTGAAGGGTCCGTACTGGGACCAGTACTGTTACATATCTTCATCAATGACATAGACAGTGGGATCGAGGGCACCCTCAGCAGGTTTGCAGGTGACACCAAGCTGAGCAGTGTGCTGACACACCAGAAGGACGAGATGTCATCCAGAGACACCTGGACAAGCTGCAGAGGTGGGCCTGGGAGAGCCTCATGAGGTTCAACAAGGCCAAGTGCAAGGTCCTGCCCCTGGGCCGGGGCAGCCCCCGGTATCAGAACAGGCTGGGGGGTGGAGGGACTGGGAGCAGCCCTGCGGAGAAGGACTTGGGGGTGCTGGGGGGTGAAGAGCTGGGCACGAGCCGGCGATGTGCGCTCGCAGCCCAGAAAGCCAACCGTGCCCTGGGCTGCATCCCCAGCAGCGCGGGCAGCAGGGCGAGGGAGGGGGTGCTGCCCCCCTGCCCCGCTCTGTGAGACCCCCCTGCAGCGCCGCCTCCAGCTCGGGGCTCCTCAGCACGGGAAGGACACGGGGCTGTTGGAGCGGGGCCAGAGGGGGCACAGAAATGCTCCGAGGGCTGGAGCCCCTCTGCTGCGAGGCCGGGCTGGGAGAGCTGGGGTGGTTCAGCCTGGGGAAGGGAAGGCTGTGGGGAGACCTTATTGGGGCCTCCCAGTGCTTAAAGGGGGACTCTAGGAAGGATGGGGGTGACCTCTTTAGCAAGGCCTGCTGTGACAGGACAAGGGGTGATGGTTTTAAAAAAAAAAAGGAGGGCAGATTTAGGCTGGATCTGAGGAAGAACTGTTTTATGATGAGGGTGGTGAAACCCTGGCCCAGGTTGCCCCGAGAGGTGGTGGATGCCCCATCCCTGGGAACATCCAAGGCCAGGTTGGACGGGGCTCTGAGCAACCTGCTTTGGTTGAAGATGTCCCTGCTAATGGGAGGGTCGTTGGACTGGATGGGCTCTAAAGCTCCTTTCCAACCCAAAGCATTCCATCATTCTGTGATTCTAACTCCCCTCCTAGGTAAGCCCGTTAATCACCACGCTGTGTGCTTGCTGGGGTGGCCACTTGCTACTCAGCATTGCTGCATCATCAGGGAAGGACAGAAGAGCCCATGGGCTGACAGGTGGCTCTCCCTGGTATGCGGGGAGTGAGCCCAAGTAGGAGCTGAAGCCAGGGCTCCATCTCACTGGTCTTGCGGGAGTTAGCTTTCCTTATTGGCAAGTTCTAGATGATTTCTTTTAAGAAAAAGGCCTTTTGGATCTCGTCTGAGGGTGCCTCCCTTTGCAGGATTTCTCAGGAGCCAGTATGCTGAGCACTTAATCTTCCATCCCACTTAAGGGAAGAGGAGCAGACACCAAACCTTGTTGGCGCCTTATTTCACTTAATTCTTGCATTTAATTGTTCTTGATTGGGCTTTTAAGAGAGTCTCTGCCAAAATCAAGAAAGCTAAAAATCAAAACATTTATTGTGGTGATGGAAGCAATCAAAGAGGCCATCGGCTTCCCGATCTGTGTGCAGTGGAGGTAAGGAGCAGGCTGGGTTTAATCTGATCTCCCGGGACGTGCTGGGTTCCAGGAGTTAATTTTGCCTCTGGCTTGTCTGTCTGTGAGTAATCCATTTGTGCTGGAAGTAAATGGCAGTTCCTTGGAGTGAGGATAGGCTTTGTATATTTATCATCCATATAGCTGATGCTCTCTGGGCCTTTTTTACTGGGTGTTCATCTAAACTAAACTCTTAGGCGATGAGCTCGCCTGTATGAGATCAGATCGCATAGCGACCGACACGTATTTTTCTTTCCTGCGTGTGCTGTTTTCCTGCAGTTTCTGTCACTGCAATAATCAAGCGGTATCCCTCAAGGTGACTGAGTAGATAAATGTGAGATTCTCTAGCTTTTCTGAGCCAAAACTATGTAAGTACAGTTAGGGGATGGAGCGGCTCATCCTGGAGACCATTTCCAGGCACTTGATGGATGAGAAGGCCATCAGGAGTGGTCAGCATGGGATTGCTAAGGGGAGGTCCTGCTTGACCAGCTTGAGAAACTTCTGTGATGAAGTGACAGGGCTGGCAGGTGAGGGGAGAACGGTGGACGTTGTCTGCCTGGACTTCAGTAAGGCCTTTGAGCCCGTCTCCCGTAAGATCCTTGTAGAGAAGCTGTTGCTGTACGGCCCGGGTGAGCACGCGGACAGGTGGGTTGAAAACTGGCTGAATGGTTGGCCCCGCAGGGTGGTGGCCGGTGGCACAAGGGCTGCTGGGAGGTTGGTAGCTAGCAGCAAACCCCTGGGGTGGATACTGGGTCCGGTCCTGACACGTTCATTAACAATCTGGAAGATGGGTAGGGGCACCCTCAGCAGGTTTGCTGACACACAGACCTGGTGTCCAGCTGAGCGGAGGGGCCGATACTCCAGCGGTTGCGCTGCCATCCAGAGGGACCTCACCAGGCTGGAGAAAGGGCCCGACAGGGACCTCGCGGAGCTCAACCAGGCCGAGCGCAAAGCCCTGTCCCTGGGAGGAACAAGCCCCGGCACCGGCGTGTGCTGGGGCCGTCCCGCTGGAGAGCAGCTCGGCGGAGAAGGACCCGGGCTCCTGGTGAGCGCCGGGCTGGCCTTGGGCCAGCAACGTGCCCTTGCGGCGCAGAGGGCCGGCGGTGTCCTGGGCTGCGTCAGACAGAGCGTTGCCCCCAGGTCGAGGCAGGGGACCCTTCCCCTCTGCCCGGCGCTGGCGAGGCCGCCCCTGGAGCGCTGTGGCCAGTGCTGGGCTCCCCAGTGCGAGAGAGGCATGGGCATACTGGAGCGAGTCCGGCACAGGGCCGCGGAGATGGGGAAGGGACTGGAGCGTCTGTGCCATGGGGAAAGGCTGAGAGGGCTGGGACTGCTCAGCTGGAGGAGGGAAGGCTGCGGGGGGTCTCATCGGTGTCCACAGATACCCGAGGGGAGGGTGCAAAGAGGACAGAGCTGGGCACTTTCCAGTGGTGCCCATGACCCAGGGCCAGGGGCCATGGGCACAAACGGAGACGCAGGAGGGTCCCTCTGAACATCAGGAAACACTGGTTGCCTGTTTTGGTGACCAAGCACTGGCACAGGTTGCCGGGGGAGGCTGTGGAGTCTCCATCCTTGGAGATATTCCAAAGCCACCTGGACACGGTCGTGGGCAGCCGGCTCTGGGTGGCCCTGGGAGAGCAGAGGTTGGACCCGATGGTCTCCGGAGGCCCCTTCCCCCCTCAGCCCTCTGTGATTCTGAGGCAGAGAGGCTGAGGTCCTCAGGAGATGCAGGGATGGGCTGAGCCCTTGGCAGGGGGGGTACGCCTGCGTGTGAATGCAGCTGAATTTTGGATCACCCAGCCCCGTATGATCACATGGTGTTTGTTGTGTGCAGTGCTGTATAAATGTAAAATGGCTTAACAGTTCTTCTTTTGCTCTTTTGGATTAATTTGTATCTTTGTGCTCTGTGTTTTCTTTCGCTTGCTTCCCCCTTTCACCTTCCCAGATGTCTCCTCGGAGCAAACTTCCGTGACTCTCATTGTTCTGCTTGTTTTCTTTCTCCTTCTTGGGTAAATATATTTTTTTTTAGCTAAGTGCGGTTTCCTAGAGCTTTGCAGAACGCTTTAGTTGCAAAAGAAAGGGGAGAGGTCCTAATTCAGGGTGATAATGAGGATGTCTTAATTCAGGTGCATTTCTTCCCTTATCTTTTTTTCTTTTTAAAAATGACTAAAGCCACAAATAAACAATGCTAATTTTTGCTACCATCTGTGAATGCAGGACCAAGCTGTTTCAGAGCAGCATTTTTAGTGCTTTCTTTATCTGTTAAGGGGGGAAGTTAAAAAAAAAAAAGCCCTTTGCATTAACAGCACTAACCTATCTCCCACAAATTGTAGTCTGTGCTCCCATCTACCACTAAAACCCAAAGCAAACAAAGATTCGTGCAAAGACAGGAAGCGTTTTGGGTGTAATTGCCGGTAGATCTTTGCTTTCATGATTTTTGGTTTCACCCAAAAAGGCAGCCAAGCAGTGTGCGGTTCACTTGGGTGGATTTATTATGAGCTCTCGCTGTGCTCTAATTTGACGTTTTTGGCATCTCTGTGAGTTCTAAAACATCCTCAGTGAGAGTCTGCTGGCCACGCTGAATGAAAATGTCCGGCGGAGGGGAGGGAAGGGCCGGTGCGTGGCTGCACGGGTGAGCTGCGCCCTGACGACAGCCCTGCCTCCCGGCTCTGGGATATTGGCCTTCAGCCTCTGTTTTTATAATCCTGCCCTGATCCCTCACCTCCTGCACAGTCAGAGCTGGGGCACCCTCCAGTTCGACCAGATCGAACTGGGAAGCAGGTCTCTCCCATCACCTAAGCCAAGAGGCGGTGGTGTTGGCGGAGTCAAGAGGACCTCGCCAGTACCATGCCCTGATTTTGGGGGCTACTTTGGAGGCTGGAAAAAAATCAGACCTTGAATATGGTCCAGAAAACACCGGAACAGGCCTGGCTCCTGGAGCCGGTGTGTTACAGAGCTGGACGGTGCCACGGGGCAGCCCTGCGGTGGGGTGAGCTCTCCCGGCAGAGTCCTCAGGGCTCTTTCTGGTCTGTTTGTCTCTTGTCCGTGGGGATTTACCAAACCTCCGTGGGGCTGTGCGTTAGCATCACTTGGGGCTTGTCGTGGCGGCACGTGATAGCGTAATAAAAACATAACTGCTTAGCTTTAATGTTTCAGAATGACTCGTTTAAAATGTCCTGTTGGAGATGTGAGGGTCTGGAAGATAAGTAGGACTTGCATGTAGAGGGAATACTGAGTAATGGGCCCATACCTGTATTTGGGGGGGAATATATATTCCATCTCAGATCTGATGAAGTGGTTTATCTGCTGAAAAGTTGTTTCTCTGAATCAGTGGCTCTGGCAGAAGTCAGCGCTTCCCTGGTAGATGCATGTGAAGAAATCAGCTACTCAGCAATCCCGTGCAAGTTGTGTGATATATACTGTTTAATTATTGATCCTCTTTCCATAATTTTTTAAAATAAAGCTTCTTTCTAAAAAGCTTCAGCATTTCTCGTCTCTCAGTCTCCCACAGCACTTCATGAAGCGTGCAAGGATTTTTCCCCTCTGCCACAGTCTGGAAGTAGATGATACTTCTCTCAACTTCTTCCATGTATTCTCTGCTTCCAACGTGCAATATTCCCTTTAGAAATAACTGCTTTACCGAATCCTAGGGCCAGGCACCACCTGCATTTCTGTATTTTATGGAGGCTGAGGTCTGACAGGTTGGTGCATGGTCCTGCCCTTCTGGTCAGGAAGATGGATGCTGAGATGGAAGCAGGGAAGACATCTGTGTCCCTACAGCCAGCCCCGCTGTCCCTGTAGCCAACCTTGCTGTCCCTATAGCCCCACTGTCCCTATAGCCAACCTCCCTTTCTCCTCTGAACGTAGCCACCTGTACATCTCCTCCCACCCTGCAGGAGGCCAGGGAAGTGGCAGTCAGACAGGCAAAGGATTATTGTATCTGACTGGGCTTTGAAATGGGTGGTAGATAAAGCCCTTGGTGTTTACTGGGCCATTAAACGTTTATTAGCCTCTGTCCCACGGTGTTGCTAGCACTGTGAGTAACAGCCGTGATTAAAGTGGAGATGAATGAAGTGGAGAGCGGGGCCAGCAGTTGCCTTTTGCACCCCTGGTTGTAAGAGGAGAAGCAAGTTGAGTAATTTAGGAGCCTGGTTGAGGAAGCACCTGCCCAGGTGCCTTGGAGAGAAGGGGCAGGTGAGCTGGCAGGCTGGAGCTCCTCGTATCACAAGGAAATGTCGAAATGGTAGGAAGTGGGAGAATTTAAACAATGACAAAAGGTTAAGAGTTAATTTATCCCTGCCCTTCCTAACAAAAATACTTCATGCCCTGTGATCGGGATGGCTTTTGGGTCTGGATTTAATCAGGTGGAAGGAGGTTCGCCCCTCTCCCTCCGCACTGCCCTAAATTATTTTGGGGGCCATGCACACCGGGCTCGCCGAGGCTGTGGGTTTCACTTGCCGGCATTTCCACCATCAGACTTCACTCTCCCTTTCAGCCCCTCCCCAGGCTTTAATAGGGAGGGGAGGAGCATCACCGCAGGGTCTTTGCTGCGGCACCCGGTCGGGTGGTAGGGGTTTGAAAGGAGGAGCGCAAAGGGATTACTCTGTATTGCTGGGAGGCCGCAGCCTGGTGATTCACGCCGCCGGCAGTCCCTCTCAAGTCAATGAGATTGTAAAGTGTGTAAATCAGTATGGAATTTGGCATTTTCCTAGAAAAGCAGGGGATATTTGTTTTACTTACATATAAATTACTTCTAATAAGACTCTATAGACATGACGTGATCCTTCCAATCACAGCGTTGCTCCTTGCAGTTCCAAAGTTACTCTTGCTATCCTCTCATTTTAATAATTTAAAAGCCAAAACAAAACATTTCCATGGGAAACATCCGTGGTTGCTGCCGGGCTGCGAAGCGTTGCTGGGAATGAGTCAGGCGGGAGCGTGTCCTCGTGCGCTTGGGGCCTGCGGTGCGAGTGGAGAAAGGGGACAGTCTTGTTTTCACACTCTCTCATTCTGAGTCTCTGCCGAGTTCCTGTTCCACCATTTAGATGTCGTCAGGCTGAGGGATAATTAGAGGGAGCCTGTTTTGCTACAAAGCCGGATCGGGAATCCACGCTGCCGCAAGCGAGCCTGGATTATTTGTTGGGGAATGCAAAACGATGGAGTGGGCGTCTGGGGAGCATTGCTCACCACGAGGGAGAAGATGCTCTGCTGCTTCTTCCCTGTGTCTGCAGAATATATCACCTTTCTACAACTTAGGGATAAATAAAAATTGATCCTTCTGTTTATCACGTGCAAATATAAAAGCCGCCGTTGCCATACTGTGAGTTGGAGCGGGGATCTTGGCTCGTTCCGTGGCGCGCCTCAGCCTGCCGGTCTCTGTCAGCCGCACCAGGGCGCGCAGGGGCAGACCCGGAGCTGCCATCGGAGCTCCCAGGCATCGGTCTGGCTGCTGGCGTTGCTGCTGGGTGCTGGTGGGTGGTGTGGGTTCCGTGCACAGCACCCTGCTCTTGATGTGAGAGGGCTTTAATGCTTGAATAAAGCATGATAATAATGAACATCAGCTTTTCACTTGCCACAGTTGAGGGGATCGCTAACTTTGGGCGAGGCGTTCAAATAGCATAGGCGGTTTTAGCTATTTAAGACTTGCCTTACCATATAAAAATGCATCTTGCCTGTTTACGTGTTGTGCCGCATAGCCACAACTCCAGAGGAACCACCTGTCCCTGCCTAATGCCACCTCGGAGCCATTTCCGTGAGCAGAGCACAGCTCTGCAGGCCCCTTCCTCTGTGCCAGGCCTCCGGAAGGGTTTGCGTGGTTGAAAGGGTTGTCCCCTTTTCTCACTGGTGCTGGCTGGCCTGACAGTGGTCCTGCTCCGGCCCGCAAACCTTGCCTTCTCTGGAAAAGGGAAAATAACGTTGTTTTTACAGCAGCAGTCTAGATTTGGACGTAAATCTGGCACAGCTGGAGATCTTTCCAGCGTCAGGCTGAGTGCTGTATGTTCTTCCTTGTTCTCTGCAAAATAGAACAGTTTCAGACTAATTTTTCTGTGTTGCTGGTCAGGCTCCCGGTGTGTTAGCAGGCTGTGGAGCCTCGGGCTATCCCCAAATGGCCTGAGCTTTGGTCTTCAGTCGCCTTCTCCACCCTCTCTGTGCCTTCTGCAGGCCAGTGTACCTGCGGCTCTGCTTGTAGTACTTCGCTAAACTTATTTTACCTGGAGACTACGTTAGTGGCTGGGACAATCTGTTATATGAGACCAAAATTCAAGCAGTTGGGGCAGTAAAAAGGCTGTTTGCTGAATATGGCTGGTCGGTGTGAAATGACTTGCTCACCTTGGCACAAGCTGTTAACTGGGTGTTTCTCTCTTACAGGGTGCATTGAGAATAATCATCAGCCTTAATAAGGATTGATTGTACTACCCATCGTCGTCGCGGTTCGATATTGATCGGAATAGCTTTGACCGTCGCGTTGGGGAGGTGAAAAGTTGGATGAGCGTCCCTTTTAAGGTACAGTAGAAACAAAAATGAGATGTTTTGGGTATGAAGCGAGCACTGCCGTAGCCTTCAGAGGTGCTGCCCGTACAGCTTTCTGCTGGATCCCTGTCTCGCAGCCTTGCAACATCTGCACGGTGAAACGTGCGCCCCATCGCTCCCCTCTGGGATCTTACTGAGTGTGGTGGTCGTAGCCTGGGGGGGGTTGCCTTTGTTCAGATGCCAACTTTCACAGATCCAGCATTTTCTCTTTATTTACTTGAAAGAGTCTTTCATTTTTGAAATTTTTGGTTTGTGATGAGAGGTGCGAAGAGTTTGGGTACCAGTATTTGCAGTATTTTGAAGAGGGCTTTTCTTAAGGCTTTTTTCTTGGTTCTGCAAACCAGTGTGAGGCTGAAATACACTGATCTCTGCTTTTACCTTGGCACAGATGGGTGCGTAACTGTGGCACGAGTGATTTATTAAGGAGGGGGAAAGAAAAAACCCAGAGTCTTTATGAGGAAAGGAAGAGTTCTACAATAAGAGTTATTGCTCATGGGGTAAGAAAGAACGTTATGGAGTAAGAAGGAATGTTACTCGGGCCGGTAGTGAATTAAAAACCAGCATCCAGCAGGGAGTTTGTGGGGAGTTGTTGCGGTCAAAGTTCTTCCCGTGGTCTGACTTGAGGAAAAGATTGAGGAATGCTTTTAAAAAAAAAGAAAATCTTACTGTAAGATTTCATGTTCGGTATTTCGAAGGACTCATTCCAGCCAAAACAGATTTGTTGCGAGGAAGGTGTTGGCAGAGTCGCAAACTGAGATGTGTGAGTGAAACCTGGTGATTTTTATAAACGAGGTCTTTTTTTAAAGCATTTCTTGTTGCTGTGGCTTCCACAGATTCATCCTCTTTGGAGATGAAATCTGTACGTGTGGTTGGGTGTTTCCCTCAAGCTTGCGCGTAGGGTCCTGCTCACACTGCGTGCCTCGCAAACTTGGCCAATTTATGGTTTTGTATAAAAATTCTTTGAACTCCTTGCAAACCTGGTGTGATACCTCTGTGCCAAACTGAAGTCAGTCGTCACTTTTGTGGGTGACTAAATGCTTCCCTTTGAATGTGCGCGATACTTAGCAATGACCGTCAGATCTGTTAGCGTGCCTGCGAGTACTTATGTGTTTGAATTTCACGCTGTGTTTTGCTACTTGTATTTCTTTAGTCTGCTTGGATCGCTTTTTCATTTGGGGAAAATCATTGAATTCAACAGCTGAATCACTCTCGCCAATCTACTGAGAAGAGGCCAACTGTCCTAGAAGGGCTCTCCCTGTGCATGTGTTCTCCGTAGCTGATCCCAGGAGAGGGTTAAGTTCAGTGAGACTAAAAGCAGAGGTAGAGAAGAAATTTGCTTGTGATGCACATAGTAACTGTTAACAGCCTAAACTCCATTTATTATTCAGTTTTTACTTGTATTAAAAAAAAAAAGTAGTTTTAGAGAAGCAAGAGACTGTGTTCAAATATCTGCCAAATAACACAGGTCCTGTCATAATCCCGTGACTATGGGACTTGTTCCGCTGTTCCAGGTAGCACGGGCTGCTCGGCGAGGGACAGGGCTGGATGCTGGGTGCCGGAGGTGTCCGTCACACTGTGGCCCCCTTGGCTCTGGTGGGCTACTGGAAAGGCACTTTGGGCTGAGTGGTTTTCCTCTCTAAAAGTGGGACTACGAAATAGCTGATGTCAGCTGGAAGGGCTTGAACACCCTTTATGCTTGTATGGGTTGCTTTTTGAAGAGTTTCACTATACACCACTTATTGATTTGTGTCCAGAGCATTCCGATTTGGATTATGTGGGAGAGAACTAACGCGTGAAGTCTTTACAAAGCTGTCCCCGGAGATATATCGCTAGGTTTCTGGGCTTTGTATTCATGGGTCACAATCACTTGTCACAAGTTACTGTCCTCTTTTTGTCAGCCATTTCACCGATGTCACACATTTATTCTGGCTCAGACTTAGCACGGGGTGTAATGCTGGCAGCCCAGGGAGCTTGCGTCTGCAGAATGCAGGTAAGAAGGCTTCAAAGTTTAGATCTGAAACCTCGATTACATCCTAAAAGATTCCGCGTGTATAATTGGAAACCCTGGGATCCCAGATGTCGTCGTGCTCCCAGGTCTGGTGGCACCTCTGAGTAAGAGGTCACGGTGGTCTCGAATCAAAACTGGATGAACTGAAAATGCTGCGTCGCTGGAGGAGGGGAAGTGGGGTGGGAGGTAGGGACAGACCCACCAGAAAACACTTGCCACCTCTCCCAAAGAGCACGAGTGGGAATCATAGGATATTTGGGTCGGAAAGGACCTTTAGAGGCCATCCAGTCCAACCCCCTGCAGTGAGCAGGGACATCTTCAGCCAGACCAGGTTGCTCAGAGCCCCGTCCAGCCTGACCTTGAGTCCCACCTTTCCTAGCCAGGGACGATTGCATGGGCTCGTTACTACCTGATCTTCCAGGGCTTCCGTATCTGCCCCGGCTTACCCTACTGGATAGGACAGTTTCACTGAGCCATGGCTGGGTTAGCCCAGGTTTTTCCCCCATAATTATTTTCATGATCCCAGCAGGTTTACACGAAGTGTGGGGGGGAAGGGTCCCTGATGATGTGCAAAACTCGCCGTGAGAACAAGGGCGGGCTCATCTTCTCCCCGAGCCTCAGGCCACCAGACCTGCCTGAGGCAAGCCTTAGGCTTTCGTAAACACTGGTGTTTAGAGAAATTGAGGGCATTGTTTGAAAACGCTGTGCTGTTTCAGTGCTATGCTTGCAGTAAAGGATGTGGCATGGGGGCAGCTTTGGAGGAAATTCAGCTTTCAAAATCTGAGAGAGAAGCTGCCGCCGCCGCACGCAGCAGCTCCGCTCCCAGCAGCGGGTCAGAAGCTGCGTTTTTGGGATTATTGCCAAGAGGCGTTCCTTGGAAACTCTTCCGCGTGCAGTGCGAACAGCAGGACGGGAGGTCTTGATTTGAACTCTAGATGATAAAACCACTGAGGTTTTGGCAGGGCTGTGTGTTTGGATGCCTTGCTCTTGGCCTGTCTCATTTGGGTGTATAGGTGAACCCCTGCCTGGGCTGGCTCACAGACTTCCCTCTGACTTCGTAGCAGGCTGAATTTTCCACTGAATAGGAAAGTTTTGGGGAGTGAAACAGCCCTCTATTTTTTTGGATGGAATTCGCCAACCTTTGGCTACACTCAGTCTAATTTTCTGAACCAAACTCGTGCTGAACCTCCCCTGCAGGGTCATTAATTTTTCATACAGCTGACATTCTTCCATGTTTGCCCTCCCTGACATGTAGTCTTGCCGCTCGCCTTACCTCTTGGCCCCGTAAGAGGGAATGATAGGGTAGGTCATCTGCCTGCCTGTCACCGAGATGCTTGATTGACTTAAAACTGTTTGGTTTTTTTTTTCTGGTAAACCTCATTTGGGCAGAAGGAGGGAATGAATGTGTAATCCCTGACTAGATCCAGCAGCACCAGTTTCTTCAGTAGGAATCCATAAGCGCTGCTGAAGTGGAAGTAGCACTGATCATTATTATTCACCTTTAAATTCCCCCCAAATACTCTCAGTTCCCTGTCACGTGGAGATTTAGAGGCTCACAACATACAACAAGACGCGGAGGGAGGAGGGGGAACTGGCTTGTTGCAGTTCTTGAAGGCGAGTGACGTGCTCACATCTTGGGGTGTACAACCGTGCAGGCAGCAGCCGTGTTTGGGGATTTGGTTTCTGCTGCCCCAGCTGCATGCGGGCGAACTTCAGGAGAATACCTGGAAAATGGAGGGAGCTCTGGATGTAGCCCGGAGTGTCAGTTAGTCCTGGTATTTTTTCTGTGTAGGTTCGCCATTACTTTATCTGAATCCTGTCCCGTTTTTCAGGAAACTTTAAAATTTATGTGGAGAAGGGAGGAAAATCTCTTCTTTACTACAAGGGCCTGGTCAGCATATTTTTTTGAAATCCCTGTGAGAGCAGTTTATGAGAAAACATTGGGGGAAGCAAAGAGCTGAGCCTAGCAGAGTCAGGCGGAGCTTGAGTGCTCCCTTGGTTTGAGCTCATCCATATCAGCAAGGTGCGGTGGGAGCGGAAATCTTTATCGTCAACTGTACAGGATAAGAAGGATAATTTCCCAAAGGTTAGGCTTCCTCCCTGAGTTTTCTTCTGCAAGGAGGCCCTGAGAAAAGCAGATCCATTGGGGAGCTGGTAACCCCAGACAAGTACATGCACGCACCGGCGTGTGCATACCCACATGTGCTTTCCCAAATAGCCTAGAACCTGAGAAAACAGAGATAAAATCAAAACACAACTGAAGTTAATTATACTTTCAAGGCAGTTGGAGATTGGTTGAAATCTTGTGGGGTTTCTGAGGCCGCCCAGTGCAATTTCAGGCTCAGTGTGGGGACGGAGGTTTGGTTGCTGGGGTTACTCTCGTCTCAGTTGTGACTGTCACCTATTGCTGGTGTCAGATGGTGGTGGCTGTTGGGTTATCCGCGACACAGATATCATCACTGAAACACAGTTATCTTCTCCTCTCCTTTCAAAATTCTTCATGTCACTTGGCTGCGTGCTATATGTGTTCTTTCAGGGTGAAGGAAGCCTATCCTTGCTCTTTAAACTGCCCAGCACAAATTTGGATGCAATATAAGTTTCTGGTTTAACTTAAAAAACAACAAAAAAGCATTTTGACACGCAACTTCATTGTTGTTCTTCCACCCATACACTTTCCCCTTTCTTTTCATCCTCGCCAAACTCCGGCCTGCATTTCATGTTTTGGGCAATGGTGAGGTCGCCAGTCTGACTCTGAATTTAACAAGCTTTTCCAAAGAGCCTTCGGAAAAAGCCACTTTCCAAGAAGTCTTGGATATCTCTATGGTTTACAGAGGAATTGGGGTGTGACCGAGCTCTTACAAATGCCAGATGTTGGACGCTCAGGGGTATACAGGAGAGCTGGTGTGGAACAACAGAATTAGAAATCCATCCTGATGGTTAAATGTCACGCTTCCTGTGATGTGAGCTTGAGGAACAAAAGGAAGAGCCTTGCTTTAACTCCGGAAGAACTAAAGTCTTCAGGGCTCTAGCAACGGGAGATCACAAAATACACAAAACTATGGGACGGTATTTCTCGCTGTGCCCTTCTGCACCTGTGTGAATTTAGGCCAAGAAGTGCTCAGCTAACTTCAGAATTTTGCCTGACTTAACCCTTGGTCTGCAACCCCGTTGTAACGATGTACCATCAAACACGTTATCTCCTGAGACTGCACTGCACGTTTTCTGGTACGTTCATGTGAGTGTTTGTTCAGAAATGTACTTCACCAGTAGAAGCACGTGATATTATTCAAAAGAGAATACATACTTGGTTTTATTCCCTTAAGATGGAAGATCTTTCCTCAGTCATGAATGAAACAAGGCAGTCCCTCATAGTGGGTATTAAGGGAAAAATAATAATTAAAAAAGCCTTTGGAATGGTCTTTCCCTCTGGTATCTTCTCTCAGATTCTGCAGTCCGTAATTCAGAGGAGGTCGTGTGGAACAGAGAGGCGAGATGCAGGAATTGATACAACTTCCCCAAGGGTGAGAACTTCTAGAGCTGGGACCCAAACATTAATCTCTTAATTCCAGCTCAGCCCTTCACTGTGAGATCGTTATTCTATTTGATTAATTTGTGCAGTGCCTTTAACGCCGTAATGCTACGTATGCACTGAAGAATCCAACTGCCAGTCCTCGACTGAGTACCTAGGAGCTGTTTGCTATCCCTGACACCTTTTTGCTTGAACTTTGAATACATGGAAGTATTCCCGAGTCTTGGCTGGTCTTACTCTGATCTGCTCATCAGGGCTGATGGATTGCTGGTGTTCACTGGGGAATATTGTTTTCACTAGGGACAAAGAGCTCTCGGTGCAAAAAAATAGCTAAAATGCTAATATTTGATGGGTGTGGGTAAGATGTCATTCATAGTTGTCACATAAGGGTAAGTAGTGTTGTGGTTTTAAGCTTAGTTTCATAAACACAGGCAAGTGGTAACAGGGTTTATCAGCCTGCGTTTATCCGTCCCAAGGAACGTTTTGAACCACTGAGCAATTTCAGCCACGTTCGAGAAACTTCAAAGTCTTCCAATCTTGCAAGTCCTGTGAAAATTGAGCAGCAGGGAGATTGAGTGGAGAGATCGTCAGGCTTCCCCAGCTTGACGGGCTTGCCGTCGTAAATTTGCTTCCTAGGTAACCCATATGTGATGCGTAGGGTGATGCCAACGCCCCAGCTGAGGTCACGGTATTACCAAAGCCTCAGTGTGATGCTGGGCAGCCGTTTCGCCCCTCTGCCGCGTTAACCCCCGTCGTACACAGGGATGACCTCACCTCTCTCCATTCGGAGGCGCGCGCTGCCTCTTCCGCAGGCGTTAGCAGATTTACCGGCAGCACCTCGCACATCTAAAGCGCCGTGTAAATGCCGTCAGCGCCCCGCGCCTGGAGACCCGCGAGCGCCTAATGCATCACGTTGCAAACTGTGAAATGGCAGGTTCAGCCCCACGTTAATGCTTTCGCACCGTGAGCGGCAGAACTAATGTAGCTCAGCATACTAACGAGGGAGGTGTTTATCATTAAGTGCCGAGTCCTTAGAGAATGGCCTGCGTTCACCCTCGAAACCTTGCCGGGAGGCTGGTCTTCCTCTCGGGCTGAGCCTCGCCGGGTCCTCGGCAAGCAACCGGCATCGCCGCAAGAGCGCAGCTGCCAGCGGCAGGAGGAAGAGCCCAGCTTGAGGACTTGCAGGGAAATGGCCCAGAAAATGAAATAAAACACCTTAAGTGAGGAAGGAGAAGGGCTTGATGTGGAAGGAGAAGGGCTTGATGTGGAAATGATCGTTCTTCCTGGGGAGAATGCGAAGATGAAACCGGAAAGAGACCTAAGCCAGCAGGTTACCACGGGGATAGAGGTGAGATGCTACAGCTTATGGTATCACTTGGGGCACCCAAACTGTTGGTATTTTCATTCTGGAGAGCCCCTTCTCCAGCACTGTCTATCTGGGTCACTGTCATCTGTTCACTTTAATTGGAAAATATCAGTATGAGTGAAAGTGTCGCTTTTAACCTTCTTTGTGCTTGGTAGAAAGGCATTTAGAGCTAAAAGCAGGTATTGGCATTACCTGGAAATAGTGAATGGAGAAGGCTTCGTTGCAGGGAAAGACGGCTTTATAAAGGCAGGACTGCAAAAACCAGCGGGTTTGTCAGGGGCTACATCATTAGGGGCTCACTGGAAAGGGGAGGTGTCATTTATACACCTCAGATTTGTCATCCGGGAAGGTTAAATTCTCGGTCTGGAGAGGGGTGGGGGAATACTTGGGAGAATTTTGCTTCCAAGGATGGTTTGCTACCAGGAGGGGAAAATGCCATGGCCAGAGTGCCCATTCAAAAGGGCGTGGTGGTTTCTCTGAATGCCAGTAATTTCACATCAGCCCCTGGAGCCGAATTACTTAAAACCAAGAACTCCTGAATATCTGCCCTCTTGACTTGCATGGAGGGCCTCCGAGAGCGAAGGTGGTTTTGGGTTAGATGCCCTTAGCTGTGAAATGTGCATCAAAAAGGCCAAACACGCACATTCTGCTCTAATTGCTTGGCATCTCCACATCTAGCTTGTATATCCCCAGGATCATCTGGATTTGTTTCCACCGAGAACATGAAATTCCTGCTGAACCGTACGGTGCAGGACTCGGAGCAGCGCGACGACACGCCGTTGATTGGGAACCCGATGAGTTTTAAGAGCCTGATGGGAAATTACAGCAAACAAGGACTTGTTGGCAACCAACTTCCAAATCTAAATCCTCCGCGAGCACAATACACTACAATTATAGCAGCTTTCCCGGGTCAGGAAACAAATGCTGTGACTGCTGTATTCCTGTGTGTGATATTTATGACACACAATGTTATCTTTGTGATTGTTACGTATGCTTTTATGTAGTGCATTGAGGGTGGGGCTGAGGTTAATGGTAATGTTAATCGTTTTCGTGTTCTTAATTTAGACTCTGAATGCTGTCGTTCAGTACAGAGTGAGTAACAAAAATTATTCATGCTATTGTGCTGCTGTCACAGCTGCGGTGCGGGAGATGGCTACGGCACAGCCCAAATCAGCCGAGATCGCCCAAGCCGTGGATGAACCCGCTGAAAAGCTCAGTCGCTTCAGCTTTGGCCTTTCTTCCAGCTTATACCACGTTGGAGAGTCCTGAGGGTCTTAACGGGCGGCCTTGCTCTGAAAGCAAGCCCTGCGCTTGGCAGGGTGGCTGGCTGTAAGGGCTTCCACCCAGCTGAACTTCAGCTGGGGCGTAGGGACTGTTTACTTGTTCAGAGAAACCCACCTCTGGCGTAATGACTTGAGTTCACCTTAAATTTCTCCTTTCTGAAACATACTCTGCAAACGCAGTGGAAACTAGTGCCATGTCCATGGGTATGTGGTTAGAAGGCTTTTCTTCTTCCCTGCTAACTTCTGTGAGTTGGGATGTGCCTGGCTACAGGTTTAATACAAAATACCACATGCAAAATATCAAAAAATAACGAAAATTAAAAAAAAAAACAACCCTCACCACAACGCCCAAATCCCCTCAACTTGTTTTGTTTAGTGACCTTTGCTCGCCAGAGTTACAGAAATAGGCACCCTGTGCATTCTGAGCATTGGCTGAGGGGCACAGCTCAGAGAAAAATGAAAACAATATAGGCGGTTGGCTTTTTGTTTTTTAAATCCTGCAGTGTCTGGTGAGAGCAGCAGAAGGTGAGGAGAATTACTGCCACCTCCAGGGCCGGGTCCCGCTGCCGCTGGTGCGTCTCATGGGGCCGTTCTGCTGTGGCCTTTATCGGAGGGGCAGTTAGGTCGCTGGGGTCTTCAGCTTCCTAATGGGTTGAAATGCGTCTTTTTGCACCAATTTATAGTTTAAAAGATTTTAAGTGCCACTTTCTTCTTCTGTAAACTGAAGTGGCGCAGCCACCTTCTTCAGACAGTTGCAGAAGAAACACAGGCAACCATTTTGCCAAGGATTAAACTTCTTTGGTGGTTTTATGACGTGCTCAGTTCACAAATAAAAAGCTTATTTGCTAAAGAGCCATTGCTTTCGCTGCAACCAGAGCGAAGAGGCTGTGCTCAAGAAGGACCAGAGGGCTGGCTTAATTTTGTAAGAAAAAAAACCATTTCCGAAAGTGCTCTTCGTGTTGTACTTCCTCAGGCCAGGGCTCCAAGTCTTTCACAAAACTGAGAAGTGTCCCAAGGGGGCGCAGCCGTCCTGGGGTAGTGGATTGAATGACTTAAGCATCTTTTTTTGGTCTGATTTGTGACTGTAGCTTTAATTTATTGCCTCCTCTGTAAACCACAGATATGTTTGTTATTTGCAATTACATGGTCAGAAAAAAAAAAAAAGGAGCTTTATTTGGGGTTTTAAGTAATTCTTTCTCTTTGCCATGGTGTTTGTTGCAATGAATTCCTTTTAGGAGGCTTGAGGAATCATAGGATCCCAGACTGGTGGGAGTTGGAAGGGCCCTCTGGAGCTCACCCCGTCCCACCCCTGCTGGAGCAGGCACCCCCAGAGCAGGGGCACAGGGCCGCGGCCAGGCGGGGGGTGAATGTCTCCAGGGAAGGGACCCCACAGCCTCTCTGGGCAGCCTGTGCCCCTGCTCTGGCACCCGCACAGGGAAGGGGTTTGTCCTCATGTTCAGGGGGAACTTCCCGTGTTCCAGCTTGTGCCCGTGGCCCCTTGGCCTGGCGTTGGGCACCGCTGAAAAGAGTCCAGTTCAGACTGGAGGGAGTGGAGGGAGCTGGGTTGAAATATCTTCATCAACAGGACACACAACGATCAGTGGTGGTACCCAAGCTAAGAGTGAAGGTTTTGTGGCTGCGCTGAGACTGGAGAATGCAACCTTCCCCCAACTCAGTCTTCACTGTCTTAAAATTGTAGCTTTTTTTTTTCCCCTAGGAACCCTCCTATCTTCAATTTGAACTCCCTCCAGGAGTTTAACTTCAGTTTCTCAAAGGACTGGGAAGCTGCCATACGAGGATAGGCCGGGAGAGCTGGGTTTGTTCAGCCTTGAGAAGAGGAGGCTCAGAGGGGATCTCATCCCCGTGTACCAGTACTTAAGGGGCAGCTACAGAGAAGATGGAGACTCCCTTTTTACACGGAGTCCCACGGAGAGGACAAGGGGGATGGACACAAGCTGCTCTTGGGAAGATTCCGATTGGACACGAGAGGGAAATTTTTCATGATGAGGACAGTCACCACTGGAATAATCTCCCTGGGGAAGGAGTTGACCCAGCCACATTGGGCACTTTCTGGAGTTGTCTGGACAGGGTGCAGGGCCATCTTGTCTAGGCTGTGCTCTTCCCAGAAAGGTTGGACTAGATGATCCCTGAGGTCCCTTCCAACCTGGGGTTCTGTGATTCTGTGACTCTCGTTCAAAAGCACATCCCCATGATGGGCACATCGTGGCCTGGTGATGATGGTCACCATATGCACATACCTCCAGTCAGCGGCAAGCCTGCTCGTTGGTCACGTAATGCAACTTTAGAACAATTACACTGAGATTTTCCTGCACGTATAATAATTTCTCTGTTTTAGTCTACTGAATCTGGTAGATTAAGTTTTCATTTTTGGAGTGGGGAGAAGCTTGAGGTCCCAAACCAGTGATTGGTGATAAAATGCTTTCAACAAATTGAACGAGTCGTCTTTTGGGTTGGTTTCAAATCCGTCAATCTCTTATAAAAGCAGAAAGCTGCGTGTTACCCAGGTGGTTTCCCCAAGTGCCTGAAGCTTCTAGGAAAGGTTATTCAGTGTCCAAAGAAGATGCAGGTTTTTCTTTACCCAAAAGGCTTTATTCTCGTACAATTCTGTTCTGAAGATCGCGGGTGTTGACCTCAGCTTTCAAGTGGTGCTGATTTCAGCGAGGTCTGCTCTGGATTTCAGGCTGTGGTGGAGAAGGTTGCTCATCCACGGTGGGGTGGAGTTGTAGGCTCAGTGCATGTAGCCATCAGACACTAAAAAAAGGGAAAAAATTATGTTTTTCATAAATATTTTACTAAATTTAAAAAATGCAGCCCCATGATTGCTTTCCTATAACTACTTTCTGCCCACATGAAAATAACATATGCCAACGTGGACCCCAGTGGCAATAGGGGAAGGACTGAGTGGGAGAAAATGAAATTATCTCTTGATTAGTCAGCTTGGTAATCATATTTTTATTAGGAAAAGTGTCGTGCCGTGTCCCCAGAGAGGCACAGGCTTCCCTGTGTTTTCTGTTCCTGTCATCTAGAGAAGTTTGGGGCAGGCTGAATACTGCTCGGCTTAACAATACAAACCCAGTAAGATTTCATAAGGAATGGATCACCTTTTAAAAACAGTGTAATCTGCTTTAAATCCTTTTTATTCCTCCAGCCTGGAAGGAAGCTGGGAGCTCTTCACTCTTGGGTTGCACTACTGTCTCTGCCTTGCTCTGGCCACCTCTCGCTGGGGAGGGGACAACTCGTGTGTCGGGAGGCCCTTGAGATAACGGACCACCGAGGCCAGAGGCCAGGGAGGTCTGGGGGGTGCAGCCACGGCTGCTGGTGCTGTTTCTGTTTGACTGGGCATGGAGATGATGCAGCTGTGGTCACTGAATCACAGCATAGTTTGGGTTGGAAGGGACCTCTGGAGGCCATCCAGTCCAACCCCCTGCACTGAGCAGGGACATCTTCACCCAGACCAGGTCGCTCAGAGCCCCGTCCAGCCTGGCCTTGGGTGTTCCCAGGGATGGGGCATCGACCCCCTCTCGGAGCAACCTGGGCCAGGGTTTCACCACCCTCATCATAAAACATTTCTTCCTTAGATCCAGCCTAAATCTACTCTCCTTTAGTTTCAAACCATCATCACCCCTTGTCCTGTCACAGCAGGCCTTGCTAAAGAGGTCGCCCCCGTCCTTCCTAGAGTCCCCCTTTAAGCACTGGGAGGCCCCAATAAGGTCTCCCCACAGCTTCCCCTTCCCCAGGCTGAACCACCCCAACTCTCCCAGCCCGGCCTCGCAGCAGAGGGGCTCCAGCCCTCGGAGCATTTCTGTGCCCCCTCTGGCCCCACTCCAACAGCCCCGTGTCCTTCCCGTGCTGAGGAGCCCCGAGCTGGAGGCGGCGCTGCAGGGGGGTCTCACAGAGCGGGGCAGAGGGGCAGCACCCCCTCCCTCGCCCTGCTGCCCACAGTGCTTGTTGGGTGCCCCAGCCCCGCTCTGTGCCCTCAGCCCCATCCTCACCCCCATGGGCAGCCCCTCTCTAGCTTTGCTCAGAGCTATGCATGGGGGAAAGTAGCAGAAAGCAGTTTTTCCCCCATTTCCCCCCCGGGCGCATTGGTTGGGTGGGGGCGCGCAGGGCAGCCTGCCCAGGGCTCGGCAGACCCTCCTGGCGAGGACAGCCCCTCTGCCCCAGGCTTCGCCACATGCCCCAGGGCTGCCTCTCGCCCACGCGCTCGTGCTGGTGTGAGAGCAGCAGCGCCGAGGCGTCCAGGCAGCACGGGGCCCCGTGGGAATAATTCGATTTTTTTCAGTGGGTAGACTAATCACTTCTCCCCAAATGCCGTTTTTTCAACATCGAGGCACAACCCTACGATTCTCGGCTTTGGGGTGTGACCTGAATTAGTCGCCTCAGCCCAGGCTGCCTTCCACCACATTCACTGCTCTAAATGAGGAACAAACCGACTATGTGAAAGGAGATGCGCAGCGTGCGGTAGGTGAGAGCTGCGGGTGCAGGGTGAAAGTCTCCCTCCCTGCTGCTCTGCTTTTTAAAATTGAGAATAGAAGGCAGATATCTTTAAAAAAAAAGTTCTGAAGGCGATGCTTGCAGGTCACTGTCTTTGTTCTAGGTGGTGACATTATCTCTCTGAAGCTGTCTGCGCTCCCGACGCCCTTAGACGTTCTCATCCTCTGAAGGCTTTTGTGCAGGATTTAGCAAAGGGCTGCTTCAGGACCGCGACGCAGCGGTCTTCTGGCAGCGTGGGCTTTCCCGTCGTCACGCAGTTAATCGTTAGGCTACAGCTAAAGGAAAAGAGAAAGCCTTTGCTCATGAAATGGGTGGAAAAGGAATCAAGTTTTTTATAAATTAAGAGATTTATGTGGCAGTCGCTGGAAAAATTCACGGGGACCCTCACAGATAACGGGAGCAGCAGCGCTGAGGAACATAGGGTTCTATTTAAACAGAAAAAAAGTTTGCCTTTGCTTTTTTTTTTTGATGTTAGAGAAAATTGTGTGGGCAGAAGTGGTGGGAGAGTCTATGTGCCTATATCAAGAAAGCTTCTAATAGGCTTCCCAAATATTTTCACGGTGAATTGAGATCACGGGGGAGATAAAATGCTCCAGCTCGCAAAATGCCCAGAGGTTCCCCTGCGAAGGGCAGTAAACTGGATTTCTGGGCTTTGAGGGAGCAGCCGAGGGGGAGTTATCAGGAAGCCAGAGTGATAAATCCGGGATTACTGTTCGGATGTTTGCTGATGGTAAACAGACCCGTGAGACGTGCAGCAGCGTCTGGAAAAGCTGAGCGCCAAGGCTGGATACGGTGCAAAATATCCACGAATTGGTTAAAAAAAACCCGTACCCAAACCTTCAGCGCTTAAACTAGTTCTGCAGGCAGAAGAGGTGGAGATGCCAAAATTGGGAGGAGCTTTGATACCCGGCGATGAAAAGCTGTTTCCTGAGTCGGAGGCTGGAGGGATGGATCCCGACGGTTAGAGTAACGCGGGGACGCCGGCCTTCCTATCGCTAGCTGCGTTCCCTTTTCGCGGGGTGATATTTATTATTTCACTTGGGTTATAACTTCCTCGTCGGCGCACGGGGGTGTGGGAGGGGGAAGGAAATGACACTTGCTTTCTTTGCAGGACGTTTCGAAGATCTGCAGATTAAAGGCTGCCTGTAAGAGAGAGGTGTTACCAGAGACGGTAGAAATAACACGCTTCAGAGAAAATACTTGCAGGTACGTCAGGTGAAGTAACCTGAAACCTGGCATTCGGGGTGCGGCAGAGGAAGATTGCAACCCGTCCAGTTTTGCTTTGTAACGTAACACACCGTGGAAAAGGGCCTGCTGCCTTTTTTTTTTTTTAATTTATTTAAAACTGGTAGTGGCTGGGTGGTTTTCGGGCGCTCCCAGGCTCCTGCTCCTGCCTGACACGGGCTGAAGGTAGCTGTGCTTTGTTTGCACGGTTGCTTCCAGAGCCCTGTTTCCCTTCACACAGTCGCAATCAGGCAGGAAACGGGTTTCTTGTCCGCTGAGCCAGCCCGGTTTTCTCGACAGCGAAAGCTCCCTCCTTGTTTTCTCCCTGCTGGGAAGGTCTCCAGCTCTGCTCGCCCCCACGCTTGTCCGTGGAATTCCTCCAGAGCAATATTGAGCCAAAGTGTTCGGTCACTTAGCTTCCCTTGGCTCCGCACGATGCTCCTTGTAGTTTTTCTACCTTACACCCCCAAAAAAATAACCCAAGCCCCCTTGCCTGCTTCTTTTCATATCATTGTACAAAATGTGGCCGTCACACCCACTGGCTTCCTTTTAGGCTTTGCCCAGCGCTGGACTCCGGGTGCCTTGAATAAAACGTTTTATGCTGGGACATGGCAGCGGCAGGCTTTCTGACCGGCATGACCAGACTCTCAATGTGACATTCAGGGCTGTAAATCACTCCCTGACAATAGCTGGTGTTGTTTAAAAAGCAGCATAAATAATCGAGGGGATTTTTTATTTATTTTTTATTTATTTATTTATTTTTTTGCAAGAAGAATAACATCTCCCCCAGGCTGGCGAGGGGGGCGGCAGGCTGTTTGCATCCGCAGTGCTGGGGGGGGCAGCGTTGTAGCGTGGGGGGGAATCTCAGGGAAGGGCTGGCATCGAAGTGGGGGACTTCATGTCATTACCTAGAAGGTTTTCAACATCCTGGTGCTGGGATGTCTCTTAACGAGGTGTTGGGATCTCTGTTCTCTTGTACACCTGTTTTTATACAGAATAAAATAATTCCATCACCCAGATTTTTGTGTCTGTAGCGTGACAGGCTGACTTTGTGGCACCGGCTTTAATCGCAGAGGGGACAGCCAGGCTCACAGTGTGGCTCGGGGTTAGGTGAAGCCTGGGGAGGTCTCCAGTCCAACCCCCTGCGCCAGGTGGGGTCAGCTGCGAGGCTGGAACCCGGCTCCTCAGGGCTCTTCCCAGCTGGGTCTTGAAATTCTCCAGGGATGGAAATTGCACAACCTCTCTGAGCGACCTGCTTGACTTGGCCTCATGGTGGAAAAGCTTCTCCTGACGGTTTGAACATCCCTTGTTTCACCTTCGGCCCCTTGTCTTGTGTCCTCCTCTGGCGCGGTCCTGTGAAGAGCCTGGCTCTCTCTCCTGCCTAACCTCCTCGGAGGTGCTGGAAAGGCTGCGAAGCCCCTTTCTCGCTTGGCGCTGGTAGCTGAGCGTGCCTGGAGAGAAAAAGGGGCAAATATACCCGTATTTGTGCAGCTACCCCGTACCGCAGGTTTCTCCTTGTCTTGTCACATCACCCGGGTCCACCCCACCTCCATCGTATTCATAGATTGAAAGCTGGGGGGAAAAGCTCTTCTCCCTTCACTTAATCTTTGGCTTTCTCAGCTTAGAATCAGCTCAATTAGAATTAAAATTAAAAATAAAGATTTGTTGAAGAAGCTACCCAAAATTCTGTATT
Source organism: Phalacrocorax carbo (assembly GCF_963921805.1). Lineage (NCBI taxonomy): Eukaryota > Metazoa > Chordata > Aves > Suliformes > Phalacrocoracidae > Phalacrocorax > Phalacrocorax carbo. The sequence continues at coordinate 3,503,700 of NC_087516.1, read as the reverse complement.
AGCAATTCAGTGGAATTCCATCCCAGGTCATTAGCCCCTGTGTCCAGTGCCTCGTCTCATCTGAAACTTCAGTAGAAAATACACATTTCTAAGATTTTTCGCTTCCAGTCTTGACATTTTGTAATGCATCTGATAGGTGACGTGGTACCGGCATCATTTTGGCGCTTAATTGGCTTTTTGGTGCTGTCACCTGAACCCGGGGCAGAGCAATTGCTGGTTTCATCTTTTTCTCTTCAACATGATGTTTCTGTTCTTGTAATTCTTTCAAAAAAACCCAAGCATATCAGCACAAGAACAGCTTCTTTCGTGGTAATTTCTCTCAGATTGTGGAAATAAAGCCCTGAAATAGATGTATTTTGTACAGTGAATTGCAGAGGAAAAAGCTTTTCTGCATCCGTTAAGCTGAAGCTGACCTCAACCTCATCTATTAAAACGGCATCTTTGTAAAAACGGATTTAAATATGCTTATTAAACAAACCCCAACTGTTCTAAAACTGAGCTTAAACTGAAGAAACAGCCACGCAGCATTGGCGGCCCTGCACAGCCCTGCTCGGCGCGTGCCCTGGGTAGGAATGAGCCCGGCGGGTCGGTCTCTGGGCTGGAGCAGGCACCGTTGCTCCTGGTTACTGCACAGCCCGCTCGGCCGGGCTCCGCCGTCCCGGCCCCTCGCCTTCCCTCGCCGAACGCGCCGCCGAGGCTCGGGCACCCTCGGGGTGGCGAGGCCGTGCCCTGAGAGGGTGGTGTCGGGGTACGGCCAAGGTCGTACCAGCCCGTGCCCGTACAGCAGCCCTTGGCGCCCCTCAGTGCCACCGACTGGGCTTGTAGGTGCTTGTAATAGTCCTTTGACCTCCGACAGCATCCAGGGGAGGCTGCTGCTCCTGGGATTTGCTCTGGGTTCCAATGTTCTTACCTTTTTTTTTTTAAAAAAAATAAATTCCAGGATTGAAGTCCCGTGCAGTCTGGGTTTTAGCAAAGCCCAGCTTGGTTTTGGCCCCTCCACTCACACAGGCAGTTGTTACTCCTGGAGCAAGCGGTGGTGGATTTTTTTTTTTCTTTTTGAGATGTAAAACAAAAGCAGCTTGTGGTTGGTGTGTGCTGCTTTCTGCTGCCGGGAGTGAAGCAGCAGCCTTGTTCTCAGCCCGTTCCAGCCCTTGCCTTCCTGTGAGTCTATTGAACTGGCTCCTGTCAATCAACAACGCTTTTAAAACGAACACGTGGGATAAAGCTGCGAGATCGTTCCTGTGTCTGCTCAAGCGGCGACTGCACAGCTCGGTCTGCCGTTGTACAGGCGTACCCCCGTGCGATCGTTTTTGCACCATCATTTTTCCTTGTCTGAGGTCTGGCAGTAGATGCAGCAAAATAAAAAAGCCAGCGTCAGAGGGGGTGGTTTAGGCAGCGATAGCGGAGGGCAGGATGGCTTCAAGCGCCCCACGTCTCAGCGCTCTGATCTGTGGCAGAGCTCAGGTTATTTCCCTTATGAAAAGAACCCAAATCTGGGACCTCCTGGATCCTATACGTGCCGGTCTGATAAAACCAGCTTTAAACTGCAGCCTCGCTTAGTGGAACTGCAGCCTCGCTTAGCAGAGAAGGGACGCTGCAGAATGTATTCTTCTCCCCAGGTATCAACTGGGAGCTCCTGCGTGCAGCGTGTTTAGATGTTAATCCTGTCGCACACTAAAGCACGGGGTGACTTCAGCATGGAGGACGCCTTTGGCTGTGGGGGTGTCTCCCCTCCTGGTGCTGACCTGCCTGTCACAGGCTAAGCAAAATGCGTTTGGGTTTTATTTCACTCTTCTAGCGTATTTTAAAATAAGGCTGGCAAAAGCAGTGGAGAAAAGAAAAGGTGTCGAAGCAGTGGCGGTTATTGGAAGTGTTAGAGCCGCGTAGGGGAGATGCAAAGATACAGAAGCCATAAGAGGTAGCTTTTGGGCAGCACAGTATTTCAGAGGATGCTCAGTGGATTGAGAACACCTTTATGAAAGTTAGGCGTTTGGCAGGAGCCCTAGAAGGTGAGCTGACCTCCCAGTAAACGGGCCGCGTGGACACAAAACACGTAGACGACTTCTTGACTCTGTGCTGACTCCTGAAATAAGGCCGGCCTCACAGCCCGAAAGCGCTGGCTGGAGGAGGAGGAGGACGGAATACCCAGTAAGCGAATCCTGGGTTTGGTTTTGCTGACCACAAAAGCTGGGTACGTTGAGTGTTGTTCTCAGCTATTTTCTCTTATATCCTTGTCATTGAGTGCCGTGCTTGAGCGAAACCACCCACGGCCTTGCATCGGCAGGTGCTGCCGCTGCGCGTAGCTCTCGAGGCAGCATTGCCACCAGGGACCGGGCTCGGCTTCCTTCTCTGTCGCCAGTGAAATTCTCAGCCCTTCCGGAGCGATGACCTCTGGTCCATACCTCCTTACCTGCAGTTATTCCTCAATCCGTGTTGTGCAACAGGGAGCGTGATCCCACATGTATTTTACAACAGCCAGAAGAGGGATTTGGGTGTTGTGTTGGAAAATCAAAGCCCTGTTTGGGGGAAGTCGCGGTCTGGCTCTCCAGTTGGACAAGCTCGGCTTTCCCTGCAATTTAAATAGACTCTACCAGAATTTTAATCATGCCAGTCTCCATAACTACATTTTAACCCTTTAGGAGCATGCAGGGTTTCCAAGCCACCGTTGCTCTCCTGCTTAAATGATGCAGCCCTAGAGGAAAAGCACGGCTTTGAATGCATGCGTGCATCGCCTTCTTACGCCTCTAGAAAGCTTTTACAGCTGCCGTGTGTCATTTGGGATAATCCAGAATGTTTCTGCACAGCTCCAGGAGGTCCTGTCCTCCCCACCTGCCTTCTCGGAGCTGCCCCGTCCTGTGTGGACGTGGGGATCTCCCTCTGAGCATGGTTTTTACCCTTATTCACCCCAGAAGTTCCTCTGCATCTTTGAGGTTGTCTATATGATACCCATGCCATCTTGGCACTCAACTCTGTTTTCTTGTTCTCAGTTTTTGCTGGCACTTATGTGCTCAAAAGTATGGCAGTTTCCTGACTAAATTCAACCAGAATAAACAGCATATGTAGAGAGAGCTTCCAGTTTATTGCATATATCAACAACATTGGAGAAACAGCTGTTCAGATCGGGGAAAAAATCCCTGAAAATCGTTCTCTCATTTTTTAGGAGCAAAAGAAAACAAATAATCTGCTCATGCTTCAGGTATCGGAGATAGAGAAGGGATTGTCTTAATTTTGTTTTGTTATGGTACTGTGGGAACGCAAGTGCACTTTGTCCCGGCTGGAGCTGCTGCAAAACCCGGACCCTGGAAGTGCTGGAAGCTTTGCTGTTGATCTACGTGCATGCAGGGTCAAAGCCCATGTGTATGTTTGTTCTTAGGTTATTATTTTGCCACAGGTGGAAGTTTCTGCAGCAAAACCATCATTTGAATAGGCAAGGTTTAGGATGGTGAGGAAAACATGGATAGATTAGGGTAAAACAGCTTGGTTTTGTCAGTGCTGCGGGCCAGTAGTGGAAGCAGAAAAAGAAAAAGAATCTCCTTTTTCCCAGGAGAGTGTCATACCTGGAGCACGGCCCCGCCCTGAGAGGTAGTGGATGGATTTCTTTGTTTTTACTTAGGCTTGTGAGAAGTCTGGGGTTTGGGAGAGAGCAGCTATGTACCTCAGGAGTTAAATGTAGGTGTCTCGTTGTAGCCTGTCTTATTAAAACCTGTTGCAGCTGATGCTCCTGGTAGGCCGGGCCCATCGCCACGCAGGGGCTTCTGACGCCGTCCTGGACCCTGTGGCAGCCGGGGTGATTCCACTGCTCAAGGGTCTCTGTCAGACGTGGTGGCCAGGCTGTTCCCTGGCTACGCTTGGGCTTAGGGGCAAAGCCAAGCTCCAGTTCTTTTCCCAGTGCCTCCTGCTGCCAAGCCTTGAGATCATCAATGGCATTGAGTGCCTGACCATCATATGATCCGCAGAAACAGGTTTCACTTCCTTGGTGCTAATGCAGCAAGGAGCGTGATCTATGGGGAAAAACCCACATTTAGCCCTGCCCAAGAAACCTCTTCCACGCAAATCAGCCATTTAATGTCACCCTCGTGCTTCCCACATGCCCTCCCTCCATGGGTTCATCTGTAGGATGAGGCAGGAGCCTTCGAGTTGGCTTTCCCCAGGTGGGAGTTCCTTCTGGTGACAACCACAGGGCATCCCAGCCTGGCGGGAGCGATGCCGAGATCTGCGCCGGCTGCCTAAAACTGTACCTGGTGCAGGGCTCGAAGATGGAGCTGCTGCCAGTCATCGTATTTACAAATTGGAGACTTTCAAAGTCGCCTGCGTTGGGGTTTCCGAGTTCGCAATACTAACGCCGAGGGTGTTGGTGGGGGGCTGAGTACTTGGCACCTTCACTGCTAATTGTTTCTTTTACAGCTCAGGTAATGAGTCGTATCAAATCACGGTGGCGGAGGTAGGAACATGATATCTGTGTGGGGAGGCCGTCCTGGCTGGAGGCTTGCTTTTGTTTGGGTGAAGGACCTGAGCAAATCTGAACCAAAACCCTGTAGTTTTAAATAAAACCGCAACCATTTAAAGCAGCATGGTACGTGGTACGGAGAGGACTTCCAGAGCACCAAACACCTTATTTTACTGCTGGAGCGGGGTCTTCACTAAGGAAACAAAACAGATCCCCCCAAGGAAAGCCAAGCCCTCTTGCGTTCAGTCATCTGAAGGCTGCAGGAGACCATCGTGATGGATTCACGCAAAGCCCCACAGCCACACGCAACATCTGGCACCACAGCTCGGTCAAAGATTGTCCATCCAGGAGGCCTCATCCATGACTTTTGGCTCCAATTTCCATCTCCAGTATGTCCAGAGGTTACAAAATTCCATGGTAGGTCTCCTCGTGCACCGTCGCGGGGATCCTGCTACCGGCGCGATGAGTCCCGCAGGTTTTGTCCTGCTGCCCGCTGTGTCCCCTCGACAGAAACAGCAGCAGCTCTAGCAAAACTCTTGCAGAGAAGAGTTTGGGTCTGGGGTCTTTGGCTGTTTGGGGGAATTTGGGTGGTATGGACTGCGAGGTGCCTCCTCCAGGACTGCGTCTGCAGAGACTTGCCTTAAAGCCCCTTGGTAATATACAGCACCGTAGCGAGGTGCTTAATGCTTTTAAAAGTGATGAAGGTAAAGATCTTGTGCCTTAATTGCCCTGATCCATAGCTCTGCTGAGCCACAGTGGTGTTTGGGGGGTCTGTGTCAAAACTGAATTGTATCCAGCCTAAAAGCTACGACAGAGCCAACATTATTCTTTGGTGCAAAGCGCTGAGCAATCCCCAAGAAAAAAAAAGCCTGAGTTTGCAGCGTGGAAAGGCTCAGCCCCTTGCCTGCGTGGAGTGACTGCTGGGGCAACCCCTGTTGTGTGTGGGTGTGGGTTGTTTCAAGCCATTTATAAATAAATACCAGCAAAAAAACCCTCACCCCATTGATTGTTCCTTGTTTTGTATAAAATTGACTGGCTTTATTCACAAACTTTGACAGCAAATCTAAAATCAGAGCCTCAGAGCCAAGCCCGGAGATGAAACTCTTCCATGAACACACTGGAGCGGTGCAGTGCCAGCGCCAGAAGCAAACCCCCTTTTTTCTTCAGTCTCTGCTGCTGTGGCTTAACTCCCCGCCCTCCCGTTCAGCTTTCACTTGCGTTAAAAGCCTTCATCTGCACTATCAGGTGCTCTGAGGGTTGGTTCGATGTTCAGCCAGAGCAGCACCGGGTTGGGGTGCTGCAGAGGTGTGCTGGAAACTGATAACGGACCTCACGATTCAGGCCACCGGCTCTGCCGCGGTCACCCTGAGCCCAACAGAAAAGGTGCTGGGGTATGCAAGTGTTGATGATGGCCATAAAGAAGCATTGCTTTTTGAGCAACGTGACTTGCTGTAGCTCTGAACTTGCGACCTGGAGGAGAAAAACACAATATCCCCGCTACAACAATGTTGTGTTTACATCCAAAGCTCAGAAATCCCGTCTGTGCAGCGGAACGAAGAACATCCTATCGCTGATGCTATAACCATTTCTAGAAATCTGGCTGGAGCTTGTTTCTTGGCTTGCTTCCTGAAGGGTCGCTCGGTGTCCCTGCCCCAGCTCCGCCGCCTGCGTGCATGGAAACCGCAGCCAAAACCACCGCTCGCCTCCATCACGCAAGCCACGTCGCGTGGATCTGCCTTAAAACCGGCTCCCGGTTGCCTTCGAGCAGCTGAAGCTCTGCCCGGTGACTTGGCAGTCTTTGGGTTTAGTGAAACGATGGGGAGGAGAACCGGCTGCGTGGGTGACGGAACTGAAACCTCTCCTGGCAGGGACAAGGAGGTTTCCATCGCGGTGGTTCGCACTGGTCAGTGGAGGAGGTGGTGGCAACACGGTGCATGGCTGCGCTTGCCGTATTGGGCCGGTGTGTGGGTACGGAGTAGCCCACGTATCCCCTTCGCTGGATGTAGGAATTCCTGGACTCACGAGCTGGCAAAAAACATCCTGCTGGGGATGCGGGATTTTTCTTTTCCAAAACACTTGGAGAATCTGGGGATGAGAAGCACAAACGCCAGTTTGCTGCACTTGTTTTCTCCCAGACCTATAGGGTACGGCCTGCAAACAAGCCGTATATCCCAGCAGCCCTGCTCGATGAGCCGCTCGGATTAGCACGCCTTCCCGAAAATGGAGCCAGCCCCGCGCCGCCGGCAGAAACTGCCCTCGTGGTAGCTTGCGTGCGGTTCTGCCGTGCCGTCTGCCCCGTGGCAGCTCGTGTTCCCCTTGCGCTGCTCAATGCCTCGCGTCCCCTCGCCCCTTCCGAGCTGCTCCCAGCAAACCCGGGCTGCGCAGAGGGCAACCGAGGCGTTCGAATGGGGTGTTTTTCTTTCCCTCCTTTGTAAGTATGTTTATTCATTAAGGAAGTCAAAAGAGGAAGAGGAATAAAAAGTTTGCAAATGTTTTGCTGGGTTAGAAATGAGACCTCAGCGACTGGGCTGCGCGTTGCCCTGTGTACGATACTTGCAGCAGCTCCAGCGGCCCTGGCACGGAGCTCAAGACGACTGAAGTGCCCTCCCGAGATGCGTTCAGGTAGGGTCACGGCTTGTTTGTGTAGCTACTTATATCCATATCGTCCATAAGCCAATATTTGACTATCAAATCATAACTGATGACAATGAGGCATTCTATTGCATACAGCTGTGTGTCCGCCGACTTCCCGGGATGCGGCTCTCGGCGTCGGTGGCCGCCTCCACATGCCCGGGCTTCTTTTTATTCCCAGCTATACCACTTCAATGTATGAAGGATGCCTCATTTCAAACAGCTTTGCCCTGTCTCTTTGCTTCTTCTTAAGTATTCTTAAGAAACAGCGAGACCTAAATTTTGCCAGGACCGGGAGGAGGCTGCCGGGCGCTCCTGGCTGCGCTGCCGCACCGACACTCGGGCACCAGCCCTGCAGCCCGTCCACCGGAGCGGATCCGGGAGGCGGCTGGGGAGACACAAGGGGACACGGATACGGCGAGGAAAGGAAAGCAGAGAGATTTGCCAAGGGAAACGGTCTGGCTACACAAGGCCTGTTTTTCTTATGTATTTGTTTCTCCCCCGCCTCGGTCAGGGTGCATAATTGGGGTTTGAAGATTTGAACCCGCCTGGTTTATCTCTGGGTGTGTTGCTGCTGCAGGCTCTTATCAGGTGTGTCATGGTGACCAAAACCATTCCGACAAAACCCTTTCATGTAGGTTTGTGCGCTGTACACTGGGTCTGTGGGTTTAGCCAGGGTTTGGTGTCTGCACTGGGGTGGAACGGGTCCACAGTTAGTGCGGCTACGGGAAAAATGGTTATTTTTTTGGTCTTTAATGAAGTATTTTGGGGGATGGAAATTCTAGGTTAGTTTGGTATGGATGAATGGAGCTTAGAAACGTTAGGATGTATGGAAGCACCGGCACCAAAATTAAGGTGGCTGCATGTTAGAATTGTAGAATCATGTAGGTTGGAAAAGACCCTAAAGGTCATCGAGTCCGACCATAAAATGAGTTGCATTGGGTAGAAGCGTACGAAAGCTTTACCTTCTGAAAACGGCCAGCTTCTTCAGTCATCAAGGAAGCAGCCAGATGCTTGCTTTGCTCTTGACTGCTCATTTAGCTTTGACACGCTTTTTGCTGGGATGAAAGGAAAAACAACAGGCAAAACTGCAAGAACTGCCAGGGTTTGTTGGTGCCATGCCTGCGCGGCGGTACTGCCCGTAAATGGGCAGGTAGAGCAAATAGGCTGGATTTTCTTAATTCTTTTTTACAAGAGAGGAGATATCGATTGGATGCTGTCCCGTTGTCAGACTAGGAGTTGTTTGCCAGACTGGAATTACAGGAATTGCCGTGGCGAGGCAGATCAGCGCCTCGTGCCGCTTGCTCAGAGCTGGCAGGGGCCGGGGCAGCTTCGCAGGCTGGGGCCCCGCGGTGTGCTCCCGTCAGCAGCAATGAGAGAAACTGTGACGGAAACAAAACAAAATTGGCCTTATGCTTTGAGGGGAAATAGGGCAGTGAAGAACTTTATTGAACTTCTTTTTTACATCTTGCTGTATTCCCTTCTTAGCACCAGAAACTGCTCAAATTGATGGTGTAGCCAGCTCATATTTTGTATTTTCCTTTTTTGAAGTGATTTCATAGAATCATTGAATGGTTTGGGTTGGAAGGGACCTAAAGGCCATCTAGTCCAACCCCCTGCCATGGGCAGGGACATCTTCCACTAGACCATGTTGCTCAAAGCCCCGTCCAGCCTGGCCTTGAACACTTCCAGGGATGGGAAATCCAAAGCTCCTCTGGGCAACCAGGTCCAGTGCCTCACCGCCCTTAGAGTGAAGAATTTCTTCTTTATATTTAATATAAATCTACCCTCTTGCAGTTTAAAGCCATCGCCCTTTCTCCGATCACTACATACCCTTCTAAAAAGTCCCTCTCCAGCTTTCTTATAGGCCCCTTCAGGTACAGGAATGCTGCAATAAGGTCTCCCTTCCCTTCCCCAGGCTGAACCACCCCAGCTCTCCCAGCCCGGCCTCGCAGCAGAGGGGCTCCAGCCCTCGGAGCATTTCTGTGCCCCCTCTGGCCCCGCTCCAACAGCCCCATGTCCTTCCCGTGCTGAGGAGCCCCGAGCTGGAGGCGGCGCTGCAGGGGGGTCTCACAGAGCGGGGCAGGGGGGCAGGACCCCCTCCCTCGCCCACCTGCCCGCGCTGCTGGGGATGCAGCCCAGGGCACGGTTGGCTTTCTGGGCTGCGAGCGCACATCGCCGGGTCATGCTGAGGCTCTCATCAACCAACACCCCCAAGTCCTTCTTGCAGGGCTGCTTCAACCCATTCTCTTCCCAGCCTGTATTTGTGCTTGTGGTATGGATTTGGTATGGAGAGTCTTTGCACAAAACCTTTTTGTATAGCTTTGGCCTCGTTGCAATCCAAAACTGATCTGCTGGTGACAGGCTTAAACTAATTGTCACCAAGGGCGGAGAGAAGAGTTTTTAAAGCTGCCCCTCTGACAAGGTATTCGGTGTTCGGGGGGGCTTGGGAATTGCTGGGCGCTAAGGTGCTGGTGCTGGCCCGTGCCAGTGTCCATGTTACTTCTTAGGGAGGGAGGGATGAGTTTCTTTCCCTGCTACACTACTTAGCAGGGTCCTGCTTAAAGACTGGGTGGGGGCAGAAAAAGCCACCCCCCAGCCACTCGTGCTGGAGGGGCGCTGCGGGAGAGCAGAAGGAAGCTGGCTGTGGGTTTTTTTGCTTCGTGCCTTGCAAATTGCTTTGGCCCCGCCACTGGGGCAGCTCAATTTTGCTTCCTGTTCTTGCTGCTTATGCAACCCCCAATTCCCTTGTGCCCCTGCCCTTTTAGTATTTTCATCCTTTCACCTTCGTTTTCCCTTTCCTGCAATGACTCGTTTTACTCCTGCTTCCTTTGCCGTGGGTTGAGTTGAGGGTTTGTGGCTGTGCCTGCTTCTAAACAGGATTTGTGGTGTTGATCGCTGATCTTCCAGGTACTTCTGCAGGGCTTTGGAATATGGTCAGCCCGGGAGGTCTGCGGGGCACAGCTCGTCCCCGCGCTGCAGCCGGGCAGCTTCTGGGTGCTGCTGGAAAAACCATCTCTGGATAATTATAGGGTCAAAGCAGCAAAGAAATACAAAAATGCAGGAATGCTGAGGTCGAAGGCATTAAAAACCTTTCACCTGGGTGTCTGTTCTGGGCTCGTTTGGTATTTAAGCACCGTTATTCTCTGAAAATTGATTATTTTTATTTTGTGCTCTACAGAGTGTTTTGTATTTGCTCTCACCTGTGGCACAGTGAGTGTTACCATATGGTTTGCCCAAAGCTGATTTTTTTTTAACACTTTTAGTGGTAGGTTAGCGCTTGGCGCTCGTCAGCTGTATGTTTTTTTTAGCCAGGCAAAGTGCCAGCGCGTCTGTTGGAGGCAAAACTCCTGGCTGGATCCTGGAGAATAAACCGAGCTCCAATTCCCTCTGAAGGGGGAGAGCTCAAGTCCCGCAGGTAGGATTTTTCATCTTAATGATCCCATTCACAGCTAAATCTGTGACCAGTTTTGGTAGGAAAATTGAACGACTCCGGGAGCGTCCCCTGGTAGCCATAACGAGGAGGGCGGCGCAGGGCAGCACCCGACCCACAGAGCCCATGGAGCTGGAGCTGAGCATCATCGGCAGCTCCGCAACGGCGACCTCTGCTTGGGGGCACCGAGCACGGCCGGTCTTCGCGGCTCGGGCTGCAGGATACCTGGAGGGTGTCTAAAAAACCCATGTTTTGGTAAGAGGCCCTGAAGGTCTACCTTGATAATTCCCTACATGAGGTAGACCTGATTGTGAATGGCTATTTAACTGGATCTCAAAAAGGAGAAGCTGTCACTTTGCAGTTAATTTGTTCCTCCATTATCCTCATTTTTTCAATTGGTAAGATTTCGGGATTTTTTTCTTTTAAGCCAGGGATCATCCCGGCCTCTGTTGCAGTTCAGGTGGGGACTGGAAGGGGTAAAGTGCGGCAGCTCTGGTTTTTGTGAGGACAACTTCTTTCTCCGTGTTCGATTTGATAAAGCAAAGTGCGGGGGATTTGAGTCTCCTGCTCTTTATCTCATGTGCACCTTGGTGTGTGCACCATGGTGGTTTACTTTTCTAGCAGCCTCTCTCAGCCCCCATCTTAGATTAGATGGGGTATTAGGGAAAATGCCTTCCCTGCCAGAGGGGTCAGGCCCTGGCACAGGCTGCCCAGAGAGGTGGGGGAGTCACCGTCCCTGGGGGGGTTCAAACACCGTGCAGATGTGGCACTTGGGGACATGGTTTAGGAGGCCTGGGGGTGTTGGGTTGGCGGTTGGACTTGATGATCCCAGAGGTCTTTTCCAACCTTAATGATTCTGTGATTCTATGATCTATAAATCAACCCGTTTCATGATTCATGGAGGGAGGCTTGGACGTGATGTTTGAGAAGTAGAGTTATTTTTTGAGGGTAGCCATTATCGCTTCAAAAAGAAACAAACACGTCCCAGCAGGTCTCCTCGCCCCTTCTCCTTCGTTATTTAGGCTCACGCTGGGTCGACGCGCGGCTGTACCTGCCGCAGTGCAATGCCGGCGGAGCCGCCGGCCTTTTCGGCTGCAGCAGCTCACTCGTGCTCTCCCAGAGGATTGTGGCAGATTGCAAACACGCTCGGCACAATCATAGCATCCCAAATAGCATAATGACACAGCCTAATTTATGCACAAATTGCCCTAATTTATGTGTGTCGATACATATGATTAAACCAAGCGCAGGTGGAATGGGGTTCGGTCTCAACCCAACCAGGGAAGCGTAAAGCTGCGTCCGCCCCAAAATGTGCGAAAGGTCCAAAATTTCTTCTCCATGTTGCTAAAATACGGTGCTTCGTGGTGTTTTGCTCCTGCAGCCCTGGCAGCGCGAAGGGGTGCGGGGCAGGACTAAACTCGTGGCAGGAGGTAAGAGAATAAAAGATTCCTGGGCTGAGATTTGCATGGATTAAAGGCAGCTTTAATTTGCCTTGATACACTTGGCTTTCAGGCGGATTACGCAGGCGGCGGGATTTGGGGCTGTCTAGCCAACTAATACCTGCCTTACTTTTATTTTAATTATTTTAATAAGAGATGGAGGAGTCCTATAACTGTAGGCCACCTTTGCCAACCCCAGACCTTGAACATTTTTGTGTGTAATGTTTTAAACCATTAACGTTCTTGATTAACAAACTTGCTGTCGTTGCCTGAAGTCCCGCCTCGTGCGGCCATTCCCGAAGCACTTTTTCAGAGGTTCTTCCAAAGGAGAGCTTGTAGTTTGTGAGCTTGTATTCGTTGTTTTTATAAAAGAAATGGTGTCGTGCTGTAAAATTGTTCCATAGTGAGCGGGACGGTCCAGCACAGAAATGTGCCGCTTGAGAAAAGTTCTCATTTTGGATGCCTTATGTCCACCAAAGTATTCATTCCCCAACTTTAAGTGTGCCTGTTTGCTACAGAGAGCGGCGCAGCTGGGCTGCAGAGGTTTGGCAGCTCTAACATAGGGGGTAAACTGCGGTACCCGGCTGTGAATTGGGTTTGGGTCTCCTACCCGATGGCTGGAAAGTGCCCGGCGGAGAAGGCCCTGGGGGTGCTGGCTGACAGCCGGCTGGGCATGAGCCAGCAGTGCCCGGGTGGCCAAGGAGGCCACCAGCCCCCGGGCTTGTGTCAGCACTGGGGTGGCCAGCAGGAGCCGGGCAGGGATGGGGCCCCTGTGCTCGGTCCTGGGGAGGCCCCACCTCGAGTGCTGGGCTCAGGTTTGGGCCCCTCGGGACAAGAAGGGCCTTGAGGGGCTGGAGCGTGTCCAGAGAAGGGCAGCGGGGCTGGGGCAGGGTCTGGAGCACAAGTGTGCTGGGGGGCGGCTGGGGGAGCTGGGGGGGTTTAGCCTGGAGCAGAGGGGGCTGAGGGGAGCCCTTCTCGCTCTCTGCAGCTGCCTGAGAGGGGCTGGAGTGAGGGGGGGGTCGGTCTCTGCTCCCAAGTCACCAGTGACAGGACGAGAGGGAACGGCCTCAGGCTGCGTCAGGGGAGGTTTAGGTTGGAGATGAGGGAAAATGCCTTCCCTGCCAGAGCGGTCAGGCCCTGGCACAGGCTGCCCCGAGAGGTGGGGGAGTCACCGTCCCTGGGGGGGTTCAAACAACGTGCAGACGTGGCACCTGGGGACGTGGTTTAGGAGACATGGTAGTGTTGGGTTTATGGTTGGACTTGATGATCCTTAATTCCTTCTTGTACTGAGGGGCCCAAAACTGAACACAATATTCAAGGTGTGGCCTCACCTGGCATTAACTTGCGCTCTGCCAGTCAATGGCCCATCCCTTGGACCAGTCCGTCTCCAGGGGATGGAGCCTTGCAGGTGAGCTTGCAAACACGCAGCTCTTAATCTTCCGTTTCTTCATTTAAATAAAAACCCAAACACAACCAGTTCACCTGAGTTCCTACCAATAAAACTGCTTGTCTTGTGAATCTAAGATAGAAGAGCACAAGGCAGACCTTCTCCTTCGTCGTGCTTGCAAGGTTTGCAAAGGAGTCTTTAGCCTGTCGGCACAGCACCGTACTGGAAGGCGCTTGGCTGCTGAGTCCCAGGGTCTCTTTCATAACCGAAGCTTTATGTTACGGCGTGGTCCAGAAGCACCTGGATCAGGTCAGTGTTGGGTTTCCCAATGCAGCCGGACTTGGAAAACTGAATTTTGGCCGTGAAGAATGGAAGCTCTTTCCTACAGTCAGCGTGTCTTCCTTACTGCTGGTCTGCTGTAACATCTACCTGCTTACATTGCTTTCACCCAAACATATACATCTAACATAAACAAATAGTAGTTACAAACAGTAATCCCACGGTTCCCGAGGCCGGTGGGTTGCAGCCGTGGCTTACCACAGGCAGCCGACTGCACCGGAGCCTTGGGCCGCTGCCGCCGTGGAGGATTATCTGGCAAGCAGGCGACACTGCTGGCGTGCCGGGGCACAGCGGGGTCGGGGCATGGCACAAGAGGGGAGAGGCTTGTGTGCGGCCGGGGCCGCGTAAGCCTGGTGTGGGACGCGCCGCCTCCCTCCAGTTCTGTTGGATGTTTGCTCTTTGGCAATTGTGTTTCCGCTACGCGCAGGCCGTATGAGTAGTTTCTAACAGATGTGGATGTAAGATATTCTTGTAAGTATTTGTAACAGAAGATGTTTCTACTCTTACATACTCGAGCGACCCGAGTGCGTGCCTGCACTGTGCTCTCACCTGTCAGAAGGAACGAGGTCTATGACTCACTGCAAGTCACGCACCATGAATTACTCTCATCTTCTGGTACTGATCTGTTTTTACAGCCATCTGAAGATGCAGCCGGCTCTAAAACCCATTCAGACATGTTGCGTTGACTTCTATAAGTTTTTATAAACTCTTCTGTTTTCATTCTGCCTTTGCATTTGCTTTTTTTTTTGTTACCTTCCAGCGTACGTTTTTCCCTTCAGTAAGATGTCGGCCTCATCCTGGAAGGAGCCGTGAGCGTACGCCGCGTGTGTCTTGCTCCAGGCCTTGTAAGAATTCAGCTTCATTGCTGATTCCCTTTGAATTCTCAGACGATGCTAGTAGCAGCAGGGAAGGGGACTTCTTCTTTCCATCAGGTCTTTCTAAAGCTGGAGGTGAATGCAAAGATTTTCTTGCACTTCTCAGCACTCTCCAAGGCTGCGTTTTGAATCTGGCAGCTTTGTGAATGAAGGAATAAATCAACCATGAAAATATTGACGGCGCAGTTGCTGACACCAACTTCCCGATTTGGTCCCGCAAAACCTACCCCTTAGTTCTAACCGCGTATTTTCTGGCTAAAGGGTGAAGGGGCCTTGTTCCCCTTGCGCAGGGAGGAGAGGACAGGCATTTCAGCAGCCCCAGACCCCTCTGCCCCGGGCGAGCAGCGCTGCTGGGAGGTGTGGGGGGACGCTGGATCGGAAGGAAGGAAGGTGGTGTGGGGGGACCAGTGAGTTCGACACCTCTGGGGTTGCTCACTTTGAGACAGAGACAGAGAAGGCAGATGCCTCAGCCGTTCTCCAGTTGCCTTAAAAAAGAAATATCAGGAAAGTAATCCAGCTCTTCTCCTCCCTGCCAGATCCAATGTCTTTTTAATCTGCTCTCTCTCAACTTCTCTTAAAATGGACGCTGCTGGTTGCTGGTGGTCTGCTCGGGTTGGGCAGTGGTTCAGAGCAGACCCGATCCCTGCGTCTCGTTGCTTTGAAGCTCCCAGTTCTATAACACTCGACTAAATCAGATTTTTTTCTTCTCTGTGGAGGTAAAACTCAGCCTTGTGCACCCATCTGATTGAAGTGCTGAGACTTGCCTAATTGAACAAGTGCTCGAGTCAACACTTGAGCAGGATGAAAAGCAGCGAGGAGATCACCCGGGGATTAAGTCTGAGCTCCGCAGCTACTTGGCACCGGCAGAGCAGATGGCTGGGTCGCATCCTGCCCAAGGCTGGGGGGAAAAGATGTTGATAGGAAAAAAATATTAATTTGGTTAAATATATTCAGCTCTAAATCTAGAAGAGCCTCAGGTCTCTAATTTCATACTTTATAGCATCAGCCCAGAAGATGGGATTAGTGAAAGGAGGGGTTGGTTCTGCAAAATCCTGCAAGGAGCCCGCTGCTGCCTCAGAGCTGATGTAGGTAAAAAATATTTTGGGGTGGAGAACAGAGATGGAGGGAGTGGGAGCGAGTTGCCTTGTCGGGTAGAAGTGGGGATCGTGAGGGAACTGTGAGCCCCTGCAGCACCCCTGGGTTACGGAGCATGGGGAGCTGCTGGGGAGGGAGGCTGGTCTGTGCAGAGGTGTGAGAGCAGCACAACCATCGCTGCCCATCACCTGGACCCCAGGGACGAACGTCAGCCTGTTCCCTGTAGGACTGAGCTTGACCCTACAGCCGGAGTCTGTATCCGGAGAGGTTTGGGCTTGGGGGAGTCCGGTGGCGGCTGCCTCACTGGTGCGTTGCCATCGGAATTCCCGCTGACCGCCGGCTGGCTTTCGGACCTCCTTCCTTGTGATGGGAATAAATGAACGTACACAGAGCCGCTTTTCCAAATGCTCCAACCGCTTGTGGCTGGGTAAATACTCACTCGTAGGAGCTCGAGGTGAATACGATGCCCTCACTATGGCAAAAATTACCTACTTCTTCTAGCTGTGGACCCTCCTAAGCTTTGCTTTACTTCACCCCAAACAGCGGTGACATATCAGGCAGGGCTGTGAACGTCGGAGTCTCCTTCTCACGTGTACCTGCTGCCGCTGACCTGTAACCGCCTGCTGCTGCCTCTGCCCGAAAGCACTTCTAACCCTGACAACTCCTGCAATTTTGCCTTCTGCATTTAAAAGTTATTTTCCTCTTTTCAAGTGTGTCTCCAGCTCGAGCAATAATGAAAAGCTGTATTTTGCATATAGGTAAAATGAACTGGCATCACCTTGCTGGCGGCAGGAAAAATACTGTTTTCCAAAGATGGTGGTGAATTTTAACTCGTTGGTTTTAAAAGCACCTTTTTTGGTTTGTTTGCAGGGGCCGCCACCAGAAGAACCTTTATGGACTCCTAATGACATGCAGGCGGACGATTTACTAACGATAATTAAGGTAGGAGGAAGAAGCGTCGTTAATTTTGGCATCTTGGCATTTGTCCTCTCCTCGAAATAAAACCCCGCTCGCCAGTGGCCCGCCAGCCATCGCGCTATTTTAGGGTTCGGTACACAGCGGTGGCCGTACGGAGCAGCACCCGGCCAAGGCATTAACTTGGTGTATTAAAGTGTCCCTTTAAACACAGGGGAAGGGAAATCTTATTTAAGAACTACCTGGGAACGTAACTAAGTGGAAAAAATCCGACTTCCTCCCCCAAAGGATAATGAGGTCTCTGTTGGTGTGGAGTTGGAAGGGGCATGACTCTTATTTGAGAGCACTCAGCACAGGGGTTTTTTTGTTCTGCTGAAATGTAGTGGTTGAGTTGGAATTCACGTTCTGACTTGCCTTCTCAAAAAAAAAAAAAAAAAGCCCTAAAAATATTTTATTAGTTTATTTTCATCATCTTGAGCTTCTGTGGAAAGCTGGACCATCTCCAAATGCGGCAGGAGAGTATTCAATTATTGATTAATTAAATGGAGGAAAATCCCTGATTTCAAAAGCACTGAACTGTTGGACAAACTTGCAAAAGAAAATACAAATGCGTGCAGAGTTAAGTGTTTTTACAAGTAGTTTTTATGCTCCTTTAATACCTGGATCCTTGGATCCTTGCCTTCCTGGGTCATTCCTGCCGTGGCTGTTGTGCTGAGAAGCACCGTCAGCACAGTGCAATGCTCGCTGCTGGTCTCAGCCTCCTGTTGCAGTGGGAAAGAGGGTCTTTGCGCTCACTGTGTAGGCTCCTAAATGTGCAGCGGCCTTTCCCTCGTATCCAAAAGATCTCACAAAGCTGTCTTGACTCTGCTCAGGCAAGTGGACCCTGTGCCACAAAATGCTCCGAGGGCTGGAGCCTCTCTGCTGCGAGGCCAGGCTGGGAGAGTTGGGGTGGTTCAGCCTGGGGAAGGGAAGGCTGTGGGGAGACCTTATTGGGGCCTTCCAGTGCTTAAAGGGGGACTCTAGGAAGGACGGGGGCGACCTCTTTAGCAAGGCCTGCTGTGACAGGACAAGGGGTGATGATGGTTTGAAACTAAAAGAGGGCAGATTTAGGCTGGATCTAAGGAAGAAATGTTTTATGATGAGGGTGGTGAAACCCTGGCCCAGGTTGCCCCGAGAGGTGGTCGATGCCCCATCCCTGGGAACATTCAAGGCCGGGCTGGACGGGGCTCTGAGCAACCTGATCTGGTTGAAGATGTCCCTGCTCACTGCAGGGGGTTGGACTGGATGGCCTCCAAAGGTCCCTTCCAACCCAAACCATGCCGTGCTTCTATGATTTCCAT
This sequence comes from Phalacrocorax carbo, assembly GCF_963921805.1. NCBI lineage: Eukaryota > Metazoa > Chordata > Aves > Suliformes > Phalacrocoracidae > Phalacrocorax > Phalacrocorax carbo. Next base: position 3,485,799 of record NC_087516.1, on the reverse strand, counting down.
CTTTGCTCTACACTTCTCCAACATTTCAATGTACCAGCCTGAAGAGGCAGTAGAGCTGCGTCTGAGCTCCCACCAAATATCAAACATCTGCGATCTGCCAGTACCCAAAATACAGCAGAGGTGGATGCTCTGCTTTGGAGCCTGGTGAGGTGTTTGGTGAGACCAACACCACGGACACAATTTTGTTCTTGCATTTGTTCGGACTGTAGATGTGTGAGAAGGTACCGTGGGCGAGCGCGGCGGGCGTTGCGTCTGTCGTACTTTAACACAGGCTGTGCGTTATATTGCGCTTGGGATTTACGCTTCTGATTAGCACAGGTGGCATCGACGGTTTGGTTGGTGTTTAGGGTTGGTGGAGAGTTTACTGGCCGAGTCGTTGGAGGGAGAGGGGGAAATTCAAGCTGTAACTAGAGCAGATTATTTTAATGCAGGTTTACGGTTCTCAAATGCATCTGTACTTTTTGTTTGGCTTGCGATAAGATGCACTGCTGTGGAATTTGCTCGGAGCAGGGATTTGCATGAATTATTGTTTCTTACCAAATGAACCTCTGTGCAAGCCTTCTCCCTGTGCTCCGTGGCAAGATTAGAAGAAGGGTTTGTGTGCCTGGATGTGGTGGTCAGCAAAAGCCAAGCGCTTGGAGGAAGGAAAGATGGAGTCATAGAAACGAAGCTGCTGAAATCAAGGGGGAAACTCCGTCTGGGCTGTGCGACGGCGCCTGGATGCGTGTGTTTATTTTATGTGCTGACTTCGTTCCTTTTCATCCCAGAGCGACTTTTTAAAAAGCAGCATCCTCCTGTTAGGAGAAGCCTGGGACGATTACGCATGGCCTCTTGCAGAGGCCAGGTTTGTATTTAGGAAATAGAACGCCATGAATCGCAGGGCCTGCAGGTAGAAATAGCGTGGCCCAAAAATACGTGGAAGATGGGAGTAAACAAATCATAATCGATGGTCTCTTGATTCTGCACTTAAAGCGTTTCTTTAGGAGGGTTTCATGTTCTCGTAACGAGATCTTTCTGTAAATCGCTAATTAAGCAAATTAGCTGCAGTGTCATCAGTCTGTCTACAAAAAGCAAGAAGCTGACGTTCTGAAGAAACCTTCAAGCTGCAGACTCAAATTATCCAATATTTAAAATTACGATATCTCATAGGAATAGGAGGAGCAATGAAAGAACCACTTGAAGTTTGGGTGGCTTAAAGCCTGGTTTCACGTGGAAAGGCAAGCTTTTTATTTTACTTAAAATTCTACACAGGTGTCACCCTTGCTTAAAATTTGACTAAACCTCATGGCATTAAATAATTTGCTCATAATCCCTTATTTTCTTTTTTGGAGACAGCAGAAAAGGCTGAGGTCAACGTATCGGGGTGTTCATCTAAAATACCTTGTGTAATGTACTTATTTTCTCAGAAGTTCGCTTTGATAAGGGAAAAGGAGGAGAATTCTTTTCTTTACTGCAATAAATCCCCGTGACCCAGAGCATCATGTGGAGGCGTGAGCGATGACACTGGCAAGGCCTGGGCCGAGAAGAGTGCCGGTGTGTGCGGAGGCGGTAGGAGCGAGGTGGATATCGAGGTGGAGGCACAGCGTTGCCTTGAGACGTCTGTATCTGAGTACTCAGAACGTTGCCAGCTACGCTGACTAATAATTGCCGGCTGATGCAGATACCATTCAGGCGGTGTGTGTGTGTGTGTCCTGGCACCTGTGGGGTTTTCTGAGCGTGTTCCGGCTGCGCGCATGGTGGGAGGTAAGTGGAGGCTTCCAGCGAGCACCTCAGAAGGGCACGAATCCATCCAGGCGTGGAGGTGATGCTCATATCGATACCGGTGTTGTGCGGAGCTGAGTGCCGTGTTTTGTTGAGTGGGTGAGTGTTAAAATCACTTACCTTCATTCAGCAAAGTCCATCCAAAGCCATTTGCTACCTTCGGACCATCCATATCCTTCCCCGTGCCTTTTCTGGCCACATTGCCAACACCTCTTGGGAGGCGGGAGCCGAGCCGACGTGCCCCATGGATTTGCCGAAGAGCTTTGACACGTGTGGTTTCTTCTCGCCGGTTCCAGCAACGCCCATCACAGAGCTAATGTTTTCAGCACTACCCACAATAACTGAAAGATCTTTCGTGTGAGATAAGAGTCAGTAACTGTGGTTGGCTCACTCCTCTGGTGTGCGTTCCCCTATTAACTTGAAATTTAGTTTGTCACCAGAGCGCGGCTGCTGCTCCGTCTCCTCCAGCATGGGCCGGGGAGGCTGCGCAGAGGCACCGGCCGCCACGGCGGTCGGACCCTGCACCCTCTCTCTTGAGGATTGTTCTTCAAAAGAGTGCATCGGTGCCGGAGCTGGATCTTCTCCCTGAGCACACGCAGTTGTGAGCAAACCGCAGGAGAGGCAAAGGGGAGGTGATGGGTCGGGGCCCATCCCAGTCCTGCAGTTCACCCTGCTGGGTTTTGCATCGGGTGGTGACCAAGCCAAGAAGGGCTTTTTCCCCCAGCTGGAAGATTCGCTCCTTCAGTTTCGGTCAAAGCTGTCGTCCTTCTCAAAGCTTTAACGTTTGCTGTCAAATTTTGGCATTTGTTGATGTGCAGGCTGAGCCTTGCGGGGCTTTTTGGAAAGGCAGAGGTTGCCCTGAGACCCGAAATCACAAATTACCGGTGCTTCTAAGTCCCCAAGGCACTTCTCCCCACCTCTTTCCTACGAAGCTTCAAACTTCCCCACTGAATTTGGTGTCGCCGTCGCAAGCTGACCTCCGGGCCTGCTGCGTGCTAAAAATACCCTGGGATTTGTACGAACGGTTTCACAAGCCGTCAGTACTAAACACACACCTCCGGCGCTTGCTGTTGAAACCGACTGCGGGCTGGGGATGTGAAGGAGACAACCGCTTACAGGAACCGCGCCGGGCAGCGTGCTGGGACCTGCAGCCCGTACCTGGCACTGCTGCGTGTAAATAAACACATCCACCCTCCATCTTATTTCTGACAACTGCCTCCCTGAATAGTAATTTGGGGTTTTTTTCAGTAGCTTGTTCTGCGAGCCGGTTTCCTCTTGCAGGTGTTTAGAAAGACCTAATTTTTATGTTAATTCGACGTAGCTGTCAGTGCACAGGCATGGATGGCTCTCGCGTCCTTCTGAGATGCGTGATTTTTATTGAAATTCGCTCCTGAAAATCTGATAGCAGCAGCTGATGTTCCTGGCACCTGAGTCTAAGAGGAAACTGCACCAAATTGGTGCTTGCCTCAAAAATCCATTGCCAGCACTCGTTCTGCGGGGTGTAGCGACCGCAGCTTCAGCTTTCGGGAGGGTTGCAGCTGCAGCCTGGGTTCAGGTTTTCAGTGATGTTTGTTTGCGAAGGTTTGAGGGTTTCCTCAGCATCATGTCTCGCTGAGATCCAGCAGTGCTGATTACAGCTAAACCCAGTTACTGCTAATACTGGTGGACCTAAATCTATAGGAACAATTTTTTTCCTGCTGATGGCTTCAAACACATCTCCCTTTCGATTGTATTTGGTCCCGTGAAAGGATTGAGTTGATCCACATCTCCTTCAAAAGAATAGATCCTTCAAGTTGGGCAGATAACGTATTAGGTGATTTAAATTACTATTATACAGCTCAAAATGGATCCTTTTCTGAGCAAATAATGCTTACTAGCTCCAGCCAGGCCTGCCTCGCGCCGGTCGATGAACACGGTGTAACAGACGCGAAGGCGAGTTCCTCGCTGCTGGAGAGTTCATCGACTCCTGGTCAGAACAATCGGAGCAGACAGCGAGTCGAGGAAGCGAAGACGTGGAAGGGACGACGTTCGGGCTCCTTCATCATCGCTGGGAGCCGGGAGGTGCCTCTGAGGGACGGAGCAGCGCGGGGTCGCCTTTGTTTTTGATTGGAGGTGCCTGTTCCTGCTGTCTCACGGCATCATTTCTGCCGACCTCAGCTTTTCATCCCCCCCGCCGTCCTCACCGTTTTGGGAGAGTGCGCTAACAGAGCAGATCCCTGCTGTCCAGTGGTGGAAAGCAGACAAAGGAGAAGAGCAGATGAAAGGTTTTCTGCGGCCCCAACTTTGGGTGGCAGCGGCCTCCCTGGAGCGCAGGAGGCTTCCATCAGCAGCCGCTGCAGAGGTTGTTCAAAGCCTTGGGTAGACCTGATGGCAGAAATGCCTGGTTAAGGAAGATGAGGAGAGGAAATTTAATCAGCCACGTGTTTGTTGGTAAAGTCGCGAGTGCAGCAGCTTTATGACAGATTTGGCGTCCCTTTCTGACTGTTCTGTCACAGTACCAACTGTAGAGGATGCTGAAGCTGGAGAGGCAGGAGGAGAACAACTGGCCCCAGCTTATAAAAGCCATGAAATGATGGTATTGCACCAAAGAGGTTTCTCGCCCCAAGACCTTACTGTGTGCTATAAACCACATTCACGTTCTTGGAATACGTTCGGCCAGCCCGACGTGGGTCAGCAACGTGGTTAGGCAGGTCGGCGGTTACCAATACCACTAACTTCTCACCTCTCCTTTTCCAGAACTCAATTCTTGTGATGTTATTTAAGTGTTTTGTAGTCCAAATGCTTAAAGTTCCCTGCTGAAAGCTAAAACAAATATCTCAATCCTATCAGCTCTTTCCAAGAGCAAAGCGTGGAAATCCCTTGTCCTTGGGCTGGCACCGTCACCGGTATTTTCCTCCCTCCCTTGACCGGTGACTTTTCCTTTAATATTGCTGTCTAAAGCTTCTGCGGCTTATGCAGTGACTAAAAAGGAGAAAAAAAAATAAGATTACATATGCTGCGGGAGTTTGGCAAGCGACGCGCGGGCCTCTCGCAGTTCCAGTCGGCGGTTAGACGGGTTTGTCGTACTTAGATTCTACACGTGTATGATCTGCTTGCGGTGAGGAACCACTGGTGCTTGGGCAGGGACCTGTTCCCTTTTCACACGGAGTCATTCTGAGGGCAAGCAGATATTGGGGGGGGAGGGGGGTGTTGTACGCAAGGGGATAAGGGGGGCTGAAATAATTAGTTATTCACTAGCAGAGCAGGGTATTTACAAGTGATGCTCTACCCGTGATGGTCTAAGGTAGTTGCATTTTAGGAGAAGTGATATCAGGTAGCAGGTAAACTGCTGCAGGTGGGGAGAGGCAGACAAGCTTCTGATGCGTAAATCCTCCAGTTCGGAGACAAAATGCGTTCTCGGTCTTACAAGCTCAGCCACTTGCTCTGAGCCTCATCCTAATGTAATAGCTTTCATGGGGAGAGAGGACGGTTGGCACCCGTGGAGCCGAGGGATGCGCTCGCTGGGGAAGGAGGTAAATTATTTCTTGTGGAATGTGGAGGGGTTATCTAGGGAGCAAGGAGAAGGACAGTGTGAGAGGGAAACTAGCTTTTGGTTGACCATTGCTCAGTGACAGGGAATTTTAATTCCCAAACTTGCTTTCTGAATGCATTTTATGGATACCCGTCAAGTTGGATGGGTTTTGCAAGACACAGTCCCTTTCTCGCCTGTCCTCTCTGCCACCTGGAGCATGAGTCGGCGCCGGTGTAGTGCAGCAGGAGGGTGGTGTACCGGGTGAAGCGTACGATATCGGGGGAAACAAACACTGCAATCCACAGGGATTTGCTGCTGCAGAGAGCATTTGTGGGGATGGGGCTGTCCGTGAGCCAACGTCGCAGCTCAGCCAGGTTCTGCTTTGATTTGATGTGGTGCATGTGCCTTGATGAGCAATTCAGCAAGGTTGAGGAGCTCTGAAGAGCTGAAGGGAGGGAAAAAGCTCTTTAAAGTAAAATAATTCAAATATAAATGGAGTTTATGCTACAGTAAGTCCACGTTTTCTTTCTGCACGGCTCTTTCCTCACTGCAAGGCGCCTTGCTGGTACAGCGCACTGGCTTGACTGCGCCTCGCTCGGCAGATGTTCTTGGCAACCTCAGGTCTTACCTTGGGCTGAGCTTTGAGGAAGCATAAGGTCAAGCTGCTGTAGTTCTAGAGGAAGTTTGTAGGTTATAAATTCAACTAGACCTGGTCCTTTAAAAAAAAATTTTTAAAAGAAAAAGAAAAAAACCCATTAATGTGAACTGCTTCCGGCCCTGTACAGGGAGTTGGAGAAGTCAACAAGACGGTGTGAACAAGACCAGGCTGCTGAGGAAGCCAGATACACAATGCATAAGTTTTTGCAAAAAGCTTTGTATTTGAGGCAAACTAGTTCTGAGGATTAAAAGCTGCTGTCCTTCCACTGAATGAGTGGATATTGCAGCATTTAAACTGACAGCTGAGGTAGAGGAGTGACTGAGCAAGAAGGTCTCTGCATCTCCAATGCATTCGGGTTTGGCTATTGCTTTTTATTGTGTGCAGTGTTCCTCCTTGCAGGGAAGAAGGTCAAGGGGACGCGAGAGCTCTGCAGGAGGAGAGGGACACAACCCTAGGGATTGGGCACCAGAAAGGTGACTCAAGGAACTGTTGAAGCTGGGCTGGGTTGTTCAGGGGAGAGGTTGGTTGGGATCAGGAGAGAGGTTGGTTGGGATGCACGATGTGTTGGTGCATTTTAATCTGTGCAAGACACCTCGTAGAGGTGTGTTTGGAGGAAGAAGTGATGCATGTTGAGTGGGTGCTTGCCAGGATGCCCGGCATCTTGCTTCCTTCACCCCAGAGGTGACCACTAAGGCGTGGTAGGGCAGGCAGTGGGACGTCATGTTCAGCAGCATGAGCTTGAAGGATCTGGAGGGGAAGAGTTAAACCTGAGCAAAAAGCAAATTATCTGGATGGGCTGGAGCTCTGCCCCTCATTCAGACGTGGCACTGGTGAGGCCCCACCTTGAATATTGTGTTCAGTTTTGAGTCCCCCAGTACAAGAGGAACACTGAGTTGCTGGAGTGTGTCCAGAGAAGGGCAGCGGGGCTGGGGCAGGGTCTGGAGCACAAGTGTGCTGGGGGGCGGCTGAGGGGGCTGGGGGGGTTTAGCCTGGAGCAGAGGGGGCTGAGGGGAGCCCTTCTCGCTCTCTGCAGCTGCCTGAGAGGGGCTGGAGTGAGGGGGGGTCAGTCTCTGCTCCCAAGTCACCAGGGACAGGACGAGAGGGAACGGCCTCAGGCTGCGTCAGGGGAGGTTTAGGTTGGAGATGAGGGAAAATGCCTTCCCTGCCAGAGGGGTCAGGCCCTGGCACAGGCTGCCCAGAGAGGTGGGGGAGTCACCGTCCCTGGGGGGGTTCAAACACCGTGCAGACGTGGCACTTGGGGACATGGTTTAGGAGGCCTGGGGGTGTTGGGTTGGAGGTTGGACTTGATGATCCTAGAGGTCTTTTCCAACCTTAATGATTCTATGATTCCCCTTGAACCTCCTGTGCAAGGCAATGGCTCTGTGCCCTGGGGCTCCTCATGGAGGGCTGGGTCGGGAGTGGTGGCATCGCCTGGGTGTTTTCTTCTGAATCTGCATCTCCGAATGACTGTGCTGGCTGAGCCCCGCTGAGAGGACAGGGATCCTGCTCGCACACTCTCCTCTCACCAGTAGACCAGGTGTCCCCTTAAAGACACCAGTTACAGTCAAAAAACCATCCTGAAACTGCAGTCGCAATGGATCACCGCCTTCAGCTGCAGGAGCGCTAACCGTGCGCATCAGGCCACCTCGCTGGCTTCTCACCACTTTTTAAAATACTGCTGTTGAAGAAAGGCAGAGACCCAGCCCCATAGCATCCTGCGGTGTTGGTCTCTTCTCCCAGGTCACTAGCGATAGGATGAGAGGAAACAGCCTCAAGCTGCGTCAGGGGAGGTTTAGGTTGGATATTAGGGAAAATTTATTCACCAAAAGGATTATCAAGCCCTGGCACAGGCTGCCCAGGGAGGTGGGGGAGTCACTGTCCCTGGGGGGGTTCAAACAACGTGTAGCCGTGGCACTTGGGGCCATGGTTTAGGAGGCCTGGGGGTGTTGGGTTGGTGGTTGGACTTGTCGGTCTGGAGGTCTTTTCCAACCTAATGATTCTGTGATTCTAAAATCTCGACACCCATGCTGCCGGTGCTGCTCCGCCTCCTACCAGAGCTGTCGGAGGCTCAGCTCTGCTGTCTGAGAGCCCAGGCGCACGTTCTGCCTAATGAAAATTTGTTTCCCCAAGCGACCAGTTGCAGGAAATGAATTTTCTGCTCGTCGGCTGCCAGCCCGGCCCGTTGCGCTGTGGCGAGGCACCGCAGCGCCCGCTGCGCCTGGCTTGGCTTGTCTGCCCTCAGCTCCATTGAAGCCACCCTCAAATATTACAGTGGGGATGCTAGGAGGTATCCACAGGTGCAAAAGCAAACCGGGAAGCCCAGTATGGCACTGGTTGGGAGCCAGTTATGAAAGGAAGATCAGCTTCGCCCGCGGGATGCTGCCTCCTTTTCTTGGTGGCTGCTTCCCCAGGTACGCTGTTTTGCTTCAGAAGCGAATCTGTTAAGTTCTTTTCCTGAGCTCCAGCCAGAGGCTCGATCGAAGCCCATTTAATAGCTGGTTCTTTATTTTTATGTGCTTTGAGTAGGGCCTGAAATGTATCATTTGGGAAGACGTTTTAGTGAGATTTGGGATGGCAACCCACTTTCTCCTCTGTGTTAACTGCTTTAAAACATCCACTCCCTGGTTCAGTTTTATTTGCTCTTTAATAAAAAAAAGATAATATCTGTTAGACACTAGTCTTTTCATCCCTCAGGCAGGTGTTTAAGAGTTTTCATTGTTTTTAAAGTCGCTGTTTCTGTGCTTTTTGAATGACTCTCAGCTTGCTGAAGACAACGATTAATCTTTATCAAGTGCTTAATTGAACATGCCGTTAAAGTGAGGTGATGCAGATCGTCACCGGGATGCTCGAGTGCATCTTCGGTCCACAGTCTGTGCTCTGAGCGTCGCTGCCTTAGAATCTAACGAAAGCAGCCCTATATCTGGAGCCTTGGCTGGGGGAGAAGCTCTTTCTCAGTGGTTCAGCTCTTGCTGGTAGTGAAATGACTTTATTTTCTTATGCAGCAATCATGATAACTTTAATAAACTTTTCTCAGTCACAGAAGGGAAAAAATGTTATGAACTGGTTTGTTGCTTTGCTTCACCATGAGCCAGACTTCACCTTTTAAAAGGAAAAGCACCTTTCAAAACCCGCCCTCTGCTCTTCAGCATCTGCCGTCGAATTATTTCATCCATACACCTATTTTTATTAAGAAATTGGGAAAGAAAACCGAGCAGTTTTCCTTAGGCATCGGTACTTTCTTCACTCTGAGCTCATCCCAAGTGCAAAATATCCTCAGTGCGAGCTAAACAGAAAGCAAAAGTAAGCCCGGCAAAAGCTGTTGTGCGGGACAGAGCGCAAAGCGACTCCTGGAAGGTGGAAACGCGGCATTAGTGCTGTGCTGGAGTGAGAGCGGAGGGGGCGGCTCCGCCTGGCTTCGATAGATATCTGCAAAGCCCGACGTCAGTGTGAGTTCCCCTCTGCCGTGATCCTGCTTTTAATTAAAAAGTCAGAGCTGTTAAAAAGGACTTGCTGAAGAGTTGGGGTAGATTTATGCCAAAATAATAGTGATTATGACTTCTTTAAATCCAATTCTTTAATTCAGATTGTGAATATGCTTTGAAATGTTTAATCTTAAATTAATGGGGATTTTTAACGGTTAGCTGCTCCCTTCCATCCGGCTGTCATCCCAGCCCTCTTCCTTGATGAGAGCAGAATGGATCTTCTAGACATTTGTGGTGGAAAACAGACTATTAACGCTAACTGGCTGTGCGAGGGTGACGGGGGGCCGTGGTCCCTGGCCACAAGAAGCAAGGTGACCGGCTGTGTCTGTGTTCGGGGTACAGGGACACGCACGGCGCGGGGCAGGGTGGTGACGGGGAGATGCAAGGCTGACAGCAAGGCGCCTTTCAGACGCTTTCAGCTGCCAATCTGCCACGGTCTTTATTCTTGGGAGCAAAAATATGGAAGGATTTTCTGTTATACAATTTTTTTCAACATCCGTTTGGAGGGTTTCATACCACAAGACTTATTTTTTTTTCTAATCATGCTTTAACATCTGTATTTGGTAAAATATGCTACTTTTTAAGCATTGGTATTGGTGGCTTTTATTTTGCAACTAAACTAGTTTTGATGTGAATTGTCCAACTTCTGGTTTTGGGGAGGAACAAAGTTATTCTCTCTCCCCAGCCTACACGGCAGTTAATCCGGCTGGAGCACATGGCTGCTCTTGTACAGAAAACAGCTCTGACTTTGACAAATGCTTCCCTGCATGACTTCAGTAGTTAAAGCTGGTTGAAGAGGTTGGCTCCAATCTCGTGCCCAAGGACTGCTGTGCTGTAAGCTAAAAGCTGTGTGTTTTTAAAGATGTGACTTCTATTTCGGTAGGAAAGTATGCATCGTCAGGGAGTGCCCCTGTCCACCAGCTGCACACTCATCCCGGAGCACGGTTTCCAGAAGGACATCTTCATGAAATAACCCACCAGGGCACAAAGCAGCCACCCCTGATGATAGAGTTGTAGAACCATGGCATGGTTTGGGCTGGGAGGGACCTTTAGAGCCCATCCAGCGCAACCCCCTGCCGTGAGCAGGGACATCTTCAACCAGACCAGGTCGCTCAGAGCCCCGTCCAGCCTGGCCTTGGGTGTTCCCAGGGATGGGGCATCGACCACCTCTCGGGGCAGCCTGGGCCGGGGTTTCACCACCCTCATCATAAAACATTTCTTCCTAGATCCATCCTAAATCTGCCCTCCTCTAGTTTCAAACCATCACCCCTTGTCCTGTCACAACAGGCCTTGCTAAAGAGGTCCCCCCATCCTTCCTAGAGCCCCCCTTTAAGCACTGGGAGGCCCCAATAAGGTCTCCCCACAGCCTTCCCTTCCCCAGGCTGAACCACCCCAACTCTCCCAGCCCGGCCTCGCAGCAGAGAGGCTCCAGCCCTCGGAGCATTTCTGTGCCCCCTCTGGCCCCGCTCCAACAGCCCCGTGTCCTTCCCGTGCTGAGGAGCCCCGAGCTGGAGGCGGCGCTGCAGGGGGGTCTCACAGAGCGGGGCAGGGGGGCAGCACCCCCTCCCTCGCGCTGCTGACAGTGGGACTGAGCTGGATGCTCTCAAAAAGCAATGAGCAAGGTATTGCGCAGCAGAGGTTAGGTGCTGCTGGGGGGCTACTGATTGATCAGGCGGTGTCTGAAGCATATTGTTGGCTAAGCAAAGTTTGACATGTTACTGGATGGTAATTTTCATCTTGTACAGCGAGACATTAGATGCTGTATCTCATTAGTTAAAAAAATCCAGGGATATTTTTGTTCAATTTAGATGCCATGAGGAGCTTAGTTAGCAGGGGCAGGGTGCTGGTGGTTAATTGTTAGACACGTCAGGATGTGTTTTGGAGAATGAATCTGATGGGGAGCGGCTGAGGGAGCTGGGGGGGTTTAGCCTGGAGCAGAGGGGGCTGAGGGGAGCCCTTCTCGCTCTCTGCAGCTGCCTGAGAGGGGCTGGAGTGAGGGGGGGGTCGGTCTCTGCTCCCAAGTCACCAGTGACAGGACGAGAGGAACCGACCCCAAGCTGCGTCAGGGGAGGTTTAGGTTGGAGATGAGGGAAAATGCCTTCCCTGCCAGAGCGGTCAGGCCCTGGCACAGGCTGCCCAGAGAGGTGGGGGAGTCACCGTCCCTGGGGGGGTTCAAACACCGTGCAGACGTAGCACTTGGGGCCATGGTTTAGGAGACATGGTAGTGGTGTTGGGTTGGAGGTCAGCCTTGATCATCCTAGAGGTCTTTTCCAATGATTCTATGACTCTATGATTCTCTGCTGTGCAAGGGATGTCTTGGAGGCAGCCGGTAGGATCAGGAATGCACCAAACACACAGCCGATCCCCTGCATCCAGGGATGCACTCTTGAACCGAAGTGCAGAAGTCAGCAATGCGGTGAAAGAGTGAAGCAATTTCTCTCCTAAAAAGTAATGTAATCAGGGAGGGGATGTATGCAGGCACCAAAGAAACACCCATGCAGTTACATTTCCATCACTGTCATCACCTTCCTCACATGAATCAAGACGAGTTGAGGGGGGAGGACAGAAAACCAAGCGAGCGGTTGGGCTCACCGTTGTGGAAACCACCACCTCCGCCAGCTGACGATCTTGATGATCCTCCTCCTCTTACCTCGGCATCGTACACGCTGTCCTTACAAGTATTTCCAGAGGGATTTACAAAGCCGCTGAAGTGATTTAAGTGCTCAGAAGTATTTGAATATCCCAGTAAGTATTTATCTGCAGTTAAGGTCTTGTGAAAACATTGTGAAACATGAGCCATCATCTGAGCCCTGTTTCCCTTCCTGTCAAACTGGCAAATACCGGGCTTGGACTGTCTCCTCTCCCTATGGATTAGAGCCATCTCCTTTTTCGTTTGCACGGAGGGCCCACCGAAGTGCCTGGGACTGCACAGGCCATCGCAGCCCAGAACAAGCAGCAGCAAGGCCCATCTCTGCAATTTCCAGGCTCGCCGGTGCCTTTTGTGAGATGGTACCAGCTTTAGTGCTTCAAAGAATGGTGGCAGAAATGCAAAAAATTAGTAAGGATTAATCTGCTTGTGGGGCTGGGTATCTGCCTCCCCCCTCCCGAATGCATGGTAAATTAGTGGTTGACTTGAGCCCTGTAGCGTAGCTGTTTATACCGCGAAGGATTGAATTATAGCTGTGTAGATGATATCATCCCTTTGTTTAATCCTTTTTCCTTTCTTCTGTCATGCTTTTGACCTCGGTGATTTTCAAAGCAGCCAGATTCACTTCCTATGGTTTTCTTGTGATAGTATTTGTCGCCAGGAAAGGGGAAGAGAATTAGATGGCTTTTTCTGTACCATTTGATTTTCTCTAATGCTTTCCCTTACTTATTTCCTCATTTGACAGCCCAGTCCTTTTTTTCTTAACCTTTTCAGACATTTTCATATCACAACCTTCATAGTCTTCCTAGGGCTTTTTACTTTCTGTGGCCTCAAAACGGCCCGTGCAGAGCTGGGGGACAGCCTGGATGAATATTGCGCCTTACGGGCTTGAACGCTTCCCGAAAAGCATCGGAAAGGAGAGCTGGTGCCATGCACCTGCCTGCCTGCTGGACCTACGCCTCTCCTTCATCCCCCCACACCGAGGAACGAGCGATGCGAGGGAGGGTATTGTTGCTATTGGATTTATTGGCTGTGATTTTGCAAATAAATGCTTTATAATCACTTCCTCACCGCACCTCGTAGCCAAGAAAGGGAGATGTGCAGCGAAGGAAGGGCAGGCTGCCTGCTTGTGCTCCCACTTTCCCTCCAGATTTGCATTTCCTATTTCCAAGACTGCTTTCTTTTAGTCCTCTAATAAGTGTTAGAGCAATTAGAATACATATTTATCCTTATAGCTCTCTATAAGTTGCATTTTAAATAAAAAAGGCAGTGCTGGCCCCGAGCCAGTGACTGCAGTGGTTCCTGGCTCTTTGCTCGGCGGCTGCAATTTGGATGTTCCAGTACTTCCCGTCCAGGAGAAGCCATCAGAAAAACAAAGGGCACAGGAGATGCGGACGCGCTGGAGCCAGCCGAATATTTTTAAATGTTAGACCTTGCTGTACAAGGGTGGGAAATAAGCTTTGCTGCTAATGCAAGGTTGATAGTCCCTCTGCTGTGCAAGCGTCCCTCCCATCCCTCTCGACAGGGACTCCTACCTGGAGCAGCCCTCCCACCAAAACCGCTCCCTTTGGCTTTCAGACCCTCATATAGCAAGGCGTTTTTATTTGGCGAAGTGCTAGAAGGACCTAAGGACATGATAAATGCTTTGAATGAGAAGGAATGAAGATAGCCAGCTAGCAAAACTCTTGAGCTTGGGTGTAGACTGTTATAACTTGGAGTTTTGCTGAGCGGGACACTAGCTGCAACGATAACGGAGGCAGCAGGAGCACTTGTGTGGTGGGAGCAGCCTTTAGTTAATGGTAATCTGGCCGAGCTGGACGCATAACCTCTCAAGGAGGGGCCTTTGCCCATTAACACACAAATGTTAGCACATCAAACCCTGTCAAGTCGTTTAGGAAAACCCAAGAGGGCAGTTGTAACCATTGGCCATCATCTCTTTGCATAACTTCTTTTTTTATATGCTTTCTAGCCTTAGCCGGAAACAGAGAACTTGCGTTTAAGTTCAAGTTGATGATGAAAAGAAACCTTAAAAGTGTAGGCTGAGGAAGAATCACAGGATCCCAGACTGGCAGGGGTTGGAAGGGCCCTCTGGAGCCCATCCCGTCCCACCCCAGCTGGAGCAGGCACCCCCAGAGCAGGGGCACAGGGCCGCGTCCAGGCGGGGGGTGAATGTCTCCAGGGAAGGGACCCCACAGCCTCTCTGGGCAGCCTGTGCCCCTGCTCTGGCACCCGCACAGGGAAGGGGTTTGTCCTCATGTTCAGGGGGAACTTCCCGTGTTCCAGCTTGTGCCCGTGGCCCCTTGGCCTGGCGTTGGGCACCGCTGAAAAGAGCCCGGCCCCATCGCCCTGACACCCACCCTTCAGATATTTATAGGCATTGATGAGATCCCCCCTCAGCCTTCTCTTCTCCAGGCTGAACAAACCCAGGTCTCTCAGCCTTTCCTCACAAGGGAGATGCTCCAGTTCCCTGAGCATCTTCGCAGCTCTGTGCTGGCCTTGCTCCAGCAGTTCCCTGTATTTCTTGAACTGGGAAGCCCAGACCTGGATGCAGCCCCCCAGATGTGGCCTCACTGGGGCAGAGCAGAGGGGGAGGAGAACCTCCCTCGCCCTGCTGGCCACGCTCCTTTCCATGCACCCCAGGGCACCGCTGGCCCCCTTGGCCCCAAGGACCCGGTGCTGGCTCAGGGTCACCTCGCTGCCCCCCAGCACCCCCAGGGCCTCTCAGCAGAGCCGCTCCCCAGCAGGTCCCCCCCAGCCTGTGCTGGTGCGGGGGGCTGTTCCTCCCCAGGGGCAGGACCCTGCACTGGCTTGTGTTGAATTCCCTGAGGTTCCCCTGGGCCCAGCTCTCCAGCCTGCCCAGCTCTCGCTGGGTGCCAGCACAGCCTCTGGTGCTTCAGCCACTCGAGTGCCTGAATTGAGTATTAATGGTCATTTACTTTCCTTTTGGTGTTAGCTGGACATCTCAGCGGCAGGGCCCTGAAGCAGCAGGGCAGCTCTTAGATCGAGCGGGTGATTATTTGTCAAAGCGTGAGAATTTCCACTATGATTAAGCCCCAAATAAGCATCTTTCTAAGTAACTGAGGGTAGTTCATACCACCAGCAGGCCATCAGCCAGGTGGATCTGGGTGTACAATTCTATATTGAAAAGAGCTGGGGAAAGGCCCTGGCAGGTTGGAGTGGACTTTTCCTATCAAGGCTTTCTTGAGGATGTTTTTAGTTGAAGCCCTTGTGCGTGTGACACCCTTTACCAGTACAGGCCATAACCACCGACCTGACGGCTCTGCGGGGGTCGTTCGTCTCTTGCGGCCATTCCAATTTTCATGAGAAAATAATATATTTTTGGAGCAGCATTTCAGGCCTTGGTCCTTCTCTTTCCGAGCTGCTGCCCGCAATCTGGCCAGAAGTCAGCCTTTCTCTTCCTTGTCACTTATGTGAAGCAGAAGCTATTGCCTGCTGCAGAAAGGCCAATCGCCAGATAAACCCAGATCCTGCATCTGAGCTGGAGTTAGGAATATTCATCGAGCAAAGCCGGTATCGTAACCTGCATTTTCATACGCCTGGGGAGTGTTGCAAGCAATTAGACCGGTCTGACGGGATGGGTCCCTCTCCTCTCTCCCCTTATCCCACCCTCTCTCCTTTTTTAATCTGCCTTCCTTCCCTCCTCCCCAAAAAAGGAGGGAGGAAAAGAAAAGCAAAGTAACTTGTGTGGATAGAGGGGTGGTTTAATTATGAGCAGTGGGACCAATTTAAAAACGGAAGGTTTCAGAGAGACTCAGGCTTTCTTTGACATGTCGGGCTTTTTCGTAGAGGATAAAAGGAAAATAAACTAATTTATTCCTAAATTGTAATTCCTTTTTGGTATTAATCTGTTTAATTAGGGTAGTTCATAAATTCACATGTGCAGGGGAGAGAGGGGGACTGTGAACTGAAATGACGTTTTTGAAAGGAAAGTCTTGATAGGAAAAGCTTCCTGGCAGCGAGATGTTTTAGGCTGCGAGGAGAAAGGATATCCCAAGGGAAGAGGTGGAAACTCCATCGCTCTGGACTCTTACAAGTGAGACTGGATGGAGTAATTTGGGAAGTCTCTTGTAGGGAGCACTCGTTTGCTGCGTGGTGGGTAGACCAAGATGATCTAATCGATCTCTTCCCTGTCCAGTTCATATGGTTTTCATTTCCTTCTGCTGAGAGGTGGGGAAGGGAGGTGGACTGCTGCTGGGCACAGCGAGGACTCTGCTCGGGCTAGGGATCGGTCGTTTGTTGCAGGGTTACTGTTTTTCTGGGCTGTGATCCTGTTACTCCAAAATATTTTAAATTAAAAAGGACTTTTTAGCCCCTGCTCTTACTATTTCTAGATGTAGAAGGGTGTAACCATCTTAGCAGTAATTCCTCTTCAGCTTTCCTGAAGCCACAGCTGAGGCATCACCCAAAACTGTCTCGTGTCAGGAGGGTGTCAGCTCCGGAGCTGAGTAACCGAATGCCGTTTCACTGAGATCTGAATAGCTTTTCCTTTGCTTTCACCCACACGAAATCCTGTTTCCCATTTACTCCACGGTACAGAGCCGTGAGAATGGGTCAGAACGTAGCTGGCCATAAACATTTTACTTCCCCTCTCTCCTAAACTTGGTTGTTCGTGCAGGTTGGCGTTGAGAAAACCTTTCAAAGCATGTCAGGACTTGACCTGCCCATAGCGCTGCATTATGTGGCTAATAGCTCTTGATGTGTTGTGGCTGGATCGTGGCTTGAAGGTCGCAAGTGGTCTACCACGAGCCTCACTGATCTACCAAAGTGATTGCTGTTCCTGTTGGTGGGAAGGAAAGCAAGGCTGTATGTCTTGGCATGAATTTCTGAGGAGAAATTGAGAGATCTGAGTATAATTTCTTACCTAGGAGGGGTGGCTTTGCAGCCAAGCTAGAAATTATTATGAAAGAGACGGTTGTAGGACCTGGAAGGAGGGAAAAGATGGGAGAGCGGGCTTTGTGCAGCATGTAGGAAGAAGGTGGATTAAAGTTTGGTTTAGTGCTGAATGTGATGGTTGGAGCAGGGAAGATGGGGACTGCAGAGTGTGGGGTAAAGGAGGAACTTAAGTAGCTTGGGTCTGAGCTGCGGTTGAGTCGTTGGGTGCTGGGTTTGGATGCTGGGTTTGGGTGTTCAGCCTAAGCCCTGCAGGGCTCACGTGGAAAACCTGTGCAAGGAAACCTTGCCTTTTATCCCCAGCAGAAGAAAGATTACTCATTACATCCCTGAAGAGTGTCAGCAGCTCTCTGCAGTTGCTGACTTCATGGTTATATTTGTCCTTGAAGCACTGGTGCATGTAAACACAGCTTACATGTGTCTATTTGTGAAGCCATGTGAACTATAATGTCCATCTTTATTTGGTTCTATGCGACAGGGTGTGCATTTCCTCATTGATGAGAAATTGAAGCGCAGGCAGTGGGCACGACCCCCTCCTAAGCAAAAGCCCACACAGGCTCCCCCGGTCCGTGCTGACGAGCAGGACGAGCTCAGAGCACAGGTGCAGGGGCAGGTTCCTGATGGATCTGGTTTTTCCCTTGGAAGAGGAGGTGGCTTTGCAGGAGGAAAGGTCTGTTCTTCTTGACAGCGATTTTATTCCCCTGGCAACTTTAATTCCTTCTGAATTCTCCCAGCCGTGAGGGGCAGCAGAAGCTGGATGCTGTGTAACCTCCGATCCCCTGCCGGTTTTGCATCCCTCCTCTCAGCAGTGGTTTATAAATATTATTTGCTCCCCATATTTTAAAGGACATTTTCATCTTCCCTGGCAGAAGGAGGAGTATTTCTCTGGGACTACTGTTGGATCAAATGTTGCTCCTTGTCTAAGATTTATATTAAAAGTAATAACAACACCAATGGAAATGCAACTTCGGTGTTTTCCTCTTAAATTACCCGATCACTTACAGCCTGGGAGCTGCAGCTTTGTTATCGCTTGAGACCCAAAACACAAATATCACTGAAGATCCCGCGGAAATCATCCCATCCATTTCCTGACTCTCCTGTGTAGGAGTGAAGGTGCTCAAAGGGAAACCCATTGGCAAATACACTGGAACTCAACACTTGGCAGAAGATAATGAAGCAAGCGTGGGCTGCTCTCACGGTGATCGCCTGGGCGAGGCAGTGCGATTCTGGTGCGTTGCTTCAGTTTAGCTAATCCAGAGCAGCAGGGTGGTAATTTCATGGAAGTTATTTTGATTAGTATCAAAACTGCAACACAATAAAGCCAGATTTTTTTTTTCAGGCGATAACAGTTTTGAACCAAGGTTTCCTTTTATCCTGCAACTTTTAAATAAATGTCTGGCTTGGTCTTTTCTTTTATTGTACTCAGGATATTGTAAACTTAGATTGTTTTGTAAACCACTAATTTTAGACACATCTTGATGCTTATTGTTCCCTTAATTGCGCTTTTTTAAAACCATGGCAGAACCTCTATGGAGGAGCGGAAATCATCTGTGTCCTGAGACTTTGACGTCTAGACTGGAGGAAGGGCAAGAAAGCGCCACCAGAGCAATCACCCACCAGCCTTTTTTAAAGTCACTTTGCTTTCCTAACCCAAAACTCACGACTAATTCTCTTCACCAGAATACTAGGTGGTGGAAATTGGAGAAAAACCATAAACGCACCTATGACGAATGAGTGTGAAATCAGAAGCAGCTTTCCAAATCAGTAGGTATATATAATGGCCAACACGGGCATTACAGATACAATTGAGTTGCTAAAGCAGGGCTTTCCAATAGTGCCTCGTATGGCCCCGTATCGTCTAATTATTCTGCTTCAGTGTAAGTTAACAATAAAGAGAAGATAAAAGCTTGGCAACCCGTTTGCTTAGAGGGGTCAATTCATCCCAGCTCTTTGTAGGGCAGTGTAATTTTAGGCTTTTACACGGCAGATAACGCCGTCCCTGCTGCAGAAACACTTGCTGCGATGCTTCCGTAAATAGGTCAGGAGAGGAACGGCGCGTCGTACGGTGTGGAGAGCCATGCCAAAAACGTACCTCGCTTAATGTGCATTATTTTTTCTCGAAGAAAATAACATGGTTTTGTCCTGATTCACCCAGTTTGTAAAGAAAAAACTGTGTCAGTCGGACAACCGCTTGTGCCAGCGGCGTGTTTCAGTGTGCTGCGTTTGGGGTGGGAAGGTTTGCGGAGCCTCGGATTAACGCGTTCTCTGTCAGCAGCAAGGAGCGATGTCTTTTTTCCCCAACAGGAACTTCTGAAATAATATATAACAGGTATTTCACCTTTCTGAAACAATATACTGTGCTCATTTGGCATGGATTAGAAACCCATCGCAGGGCTGTTTATTGGCTCTAGCACTTATGGGTGACCTTAGATCTCACCTTGGGAAGCAGCTTGGGTTAAGCCTCAAAACAGAAGGATCTCGGCTTTCTTTGATAACTCCTGTGTTTTCCGATACTGCGACAAACTACAGCTCTTGGGCATGGCCAGAGGTTTGGCAACACTGGCAAAAGGCACAGCAGTAATGGGGTGAAGTTCCTCATTCCTCCTCTCCCCACTGTCAGGCTACTAATTACTCGAGGAGGAAATGGGAGGACTCTGGAAGGCAGAGTGCTGGCAATCAGGTGCCAAGGCAAATATAGCCCGGGCCCTGCCTTTAACCGACTCAAGGCCATCATGATTACACAAGAGTCCTGCTTGAAAACAGCTGGGATGGTACAGCCCGAGGTTAACAGACAGCTTTGAACATCCGCAAGCAAGCGATGTGAAACCCTGGGAGCATTCTTCTCTCCCTCTGTATAGGAGCAAGCAGCAGGCTGGGACCCGTCCTCCCGGAGCTGCTGAAGACCACTTAGGATCAGAGCACTACAAAGGATCCATTAAAAAAAACCAACCAAAAAATCCACTTCTGTCTGTCTTAAGGTGGATTTTGCTGCAAAAACCACACAGGAGGTGGATGGACTGTGTGGGGAGGGTAAGAAGTTGTACTGGAAACCGTTAAGTCTTCTTCCACCCAAACCACAGGCGTTGCTGGTGGGCACAGGATAGCCAAATGCCGGAGATGCTTTTCATTTTGCAGTCTTGCTGGGGAAAAGGAAGGAAAAAAGGCCACTTCTGTTAGTCCCTTTTGCGGGAACGCCGGGGCTCGCCTCAGCAGGGACTTAGCTCCTCGTTGTGGTTGCTTCACTTCCCGAGTAGAGCTTCTTTCATCTAGCGCAACCAAGGACTTCCAGGGTAAGACTTTAAATCACATTTTCCTCTTCCAGTAAAACACGAAGGGTCATTTGAGGATGACCCTGTGCAACGTCACTAAGCAGAAGCAGAAGGAGCTCATTCTTATTTTCTCACCCGGTTCTTCCATGAATCCAAACTTAGGCGTCTTTTTCTCTACTTCCTCTCCTTCTTGGCATCTTCTGCGCTGGCACTCAGGTTACATGGCAAGAGGCCCCAGCACGAAGGAGCAACCACTCGATCTGCTCAGCCCCCGTATCTGTTAATGTGTCCCTTTGCTGCCACCTCTCCAGTTAGCGCCCTTTTCCATCAGCCGCTCACTGCTCCCGCCCAGGAGCCTCCTTTAATCCTCATGCTGGTTTCCTCTATAAAATGGGTGGAAAGAGAATGAGTGGCAACTCCCCTGGGCCGGGAGAGGGAAGGTAGGTACGCAGCAAGACACAAAGAAGAAGTGGTGCTGTTATTCTTCCACGCTGGAGACAATGGCTGGCTCCATGAAGCCAAAGCTTCTGTGCGGCAGGGAAGGACATAGAAGATGGTAAAGACCAAAGGCTGGGACTCGGGATGCCTTGCTGTCCTCGGCTGCCCAGCTTGTCACCTGCGTGCAGGCTGGCTCCCCAGCTCCCCGGCATGGCGAGCGAGCAGATCCTCGTACCGTAGGTGTGGTTTGGAGAGAACTTTGCCCCAGGGACCCTCTCGGTGTGATCAAGAGGTGCCGGATTTCCCTTCTCCTGCCCCACTGAGTCCTCCAGTTACTACAGGGCTTGTGCAATTAAATGGCCCCGTGCGCTCCTGTGCTTGTGTGACTCATCTTTTTACCTGGCAAGCTGTTAAACCCCCAGTTTTGGGTGCATTGCATCACAGCTCTTGTAATAGCTCAGGTCTTTTGAAATGGAAAAGAAGCAAAAAATGCCCCACCAAAGATGCTGTTGGGCCACAAGGACCTTGTGGGACGCAGGGACAAGCCAGGCACGGTGCCAGGCAGCGGGGACAGAGCCTGCTCCAGGTGGGCTGATCCTGAGCAGTGGGGTTGCTTTGAGGGGCCGGGGATCACTCCCTGCTGGCTGCCTTTGGGGGCAGATACAGCTAGCGAGACCACTTGCCAAGCTGGTTAATGTTTTTCTGGCTGAGTGTGCCATGTGTAAAGGAAGATAGCGATGATTTGACTTACATGCTCTGCGTGGATTGCAAGTGCTGATCATTACCACACCTTCATCAGAGAGATCCAGAATAGCTGGAAATGGTGCCTAAGCCCACCACGAGCCTTACAGCTACCTTCTGCTTGACGTTGGAGCCAGTGAGAGTCATCTCGGAGAGGCTGTATGCTAGAAAAGCGACATGAAAGGTGTGTGGTGCAAATTCGCATAATCCCAGAGTAGCTGAGGTAGGAAAGTACACCTGGTCCCACCTCGCTGCTCAAGCAGGGCCACCCAGAGCCAGTTGCCAAGGACCATGTCCAGGTGGCTTTTGAAGATCAAAGATGGAGACTCGTTCCATGGCCTCTGTCCATGTTAAAACATCCCCAGCACCATGGTGAGGCCTAAGCAGGAGAACTGAATGAGAAGAGAGAGACCAGAGATGCCGAGGCACATGGGTTGACCGTGATGGTGGGACACCATGTGCCCCTTTGGGGGGGGATCAGACGAGAGGCACAGACCGCTTTCCCTGCGGTGGCACTGATCATCTGAGACACGTTAGACCTGGCTGGCAAAAAAGAAATATTTACCTCTTTTCTTCAGAGTGAGGGTGGGGACAAGGGTCAGCAGGGGACAAGTCTGCTACAGCAGCGAGGGCTGACGGAGAGCTGGGAGGGTGGTGAAAGGGCTGACGTGGAGCTCGTGGAGGCTGATGGAGCCTCAGAAACCAAACCAGAGGGATCCTGTTGTTTGCTGTGGTGGCATCTCCTTTGAAGTACCCTGTGAGAGCAGGAATGGAAACGCATGAGTGCACACACCTATGATCTTCACGGGATAAACCAGCATCCTTTCCCAGTTTCATACTCATTTCCAGACCTGAAGCATTACCATTTTCACAGAGGTGGGGAACACTGCATTCATTAAGCGTGATTCGTGTCATTTGTGACACCACGTAGAGGTACCATGGAGCCAGGGCCTGTGTGGGGAGCTGCCGGAGCATGTGCTGAGCAGAGGTACGGCCCCGGCCCCGGGGAGCTGTTACGCACAGAGTGGTCCCGTTGCACGATGCTGAGAATGTGGGAGGGAGAAGGATCAGCACATCCCTGGCGCTTGGTTTTACTTTAGAGCTGCTATTTCTCTCATACGGAGATCTGCAGGTGAGGGAGAGCGATGGGGAGGGAGCTCTGTAGGACAGCAGGACACTGGAAGGCTCTGGTGCATGTGGAGTTTTGTTGGGGGAAACCACGTATATTTTCACATGGGGGAAGGAAGGCCGCGGCTGCCTCTGCGCGATGTGTGCCTGGGTGATGGTGGGGTGTCTTGGCTGATCAGCCATAGCTCAAAAAATGAAACTGTCTCGGACCACCAAGCCATATCTTGTTGAGTGGCTCCATCTGTTTGCTCCAGACCCAACTGGCACGACTGAAGCCTTTGGGGTCTTTGCTGGAGATGAACCTTCTGTCTTCAGCCTTTCTACCAACCTAACCAGGGAGGAACCCAGCTCTCAAGGCTGAGCGCATCCTTGGTTGGCAGTAAAGGTCCTGTTGGGTTTGAGTGCTTTTGGCACAGTCTAATGTAGTTTAAGGATGACAGTTGATCCCAGGGCTGCTGCACGTCTTACCTTTATCTTACTCTACTTTACCTCAACCTACTTACTTACCTGTCCCAGAAAGCTGCTCAGGGGTGAGACCGTCCGCCTGGTCCTCAAACTCGAGACCCCAAGTCGGGGACTTCCCTGCAACGGTGAGGTGGGAGAGGGAGATGCCAATAGCACACCATGTTTCTGGTAGCTCCTCTCTGACTTAATAGGAGAACACTGACCGCAGAAAATGTGCTTTGTTTTTTTTCTTTCCTGAAATCTGTTGAACCGCTTTGCCTGTAGAGAGAGTAGAGGGGTGATATGGGGCATGGGGAGGAAGGAATAATGGTGCCTCTGTTCAATGAAACTCCCCTAACAGACAGTTTGTGTTGTTTTTCCTCCCTCCAAACACATAGATCTGATCTGAAAATCCGGGGCTTAAAAGCACAGATGTTAGTCTGACACACCAACATGGCATCTTTCCAGCAAGTGAAAGAGCTTTGCTGCTGGTGAGTTCAGAGGAGCTAATCTGGGATGAGAGGAGTTAAAGCTGCTCAGCAAGAGCTGCCTCCTCGAACCGGGTCATCCAAAACTTTCCTTCCCTTCCCTCCGGGCAAAAGGGTCTTTCCCTTCATACTAAAGCAGCATTCAGAGGTGTCACTGCTCCTTCTGTCCCCCCAGGTGTCCCCTGGGGCAGGGGGAGGAGCAGCGGCAGGGATGTAAACCAGCCGATGGCCGTGGCACCCCGTCGGATCTTGCGAGGTGGTTTTTGTGGCTCCCATCTCCATACCCAAACAGGTCAGGAGGGAAATGGGATTGGATTAATTCTGTCTACACATGGATCTCATAGTCAGAGACGTGTTGGGGTACAAGTAGGGATGGCTAGCCATTTATTTCTAACTCATTAATTTTAATTCCAGTCCACGCCAGCAAGGATTACAAGTCACCCCACTGCTGATGTTCCTTGTGTGACTCTTAATAAGTATCTCAGCATCTGCCATTTATAACTGGTTCCTCCAGCTGGTTTACGAGCATCCCACACCTGAAATGTCCTCCTGCTGCTAAGAAAGGCCAGCTGGAGAGAGCAAGGGCAGCCCCGCTCTTGCCTGCGCTCTCCCTTTCCCGAGCGTGTCTTTTCAAATGGTGCAAAATCTGGTTTAGAAGCGGAGCTGTGCCCCTTGGCTTCACTGCCGGCGGAGGAGCTGGGACGTGGTCAAAACTGCACTCGCGAGCGTGCTGGCAGCCTCTGCCCAGTGGTGGTTGAGATACAGGGGGAGGGTTCCTTCAGCAAAGCAACAAGAAACCCTTTCTTGTGTGGCTCATGGGATAATTAATTAATGGCGAATGAAGATGCCACCACGTTTCCCAAAGCCTCCGAGTCTGCCTTTCCTGTAGCTCATGCTCAACACCGGAGTCGAAGGTGGGGAGGAGTCAGCATCCAACCTTACAACCGTACAGCATCTGTACGTCAGAGCACCTGGGATATGGAGAAGATATAAAGAGGTCCCATAAAACCTGGATAACTTGTTTTTTAAAGCCAGCTAAGTTGCACCCAGAACCCATAGGTTGTCTCTAAAGCTGTGGGGGGAGAGGAGTAGAGGCCAGTTGGAGGGCTCATGCAAGCGCCCCGTCATGCAGTTCATGTGTATGTTAAGACACTTCTGGAAATGACATCTAGATTACTGAAATTATTTGGAGATGGTGCTTTTGAGATTGGTGCCCTAACATGAAGATATTATTAAGGTAAAAAAGACCAAAAATAGCCTGTAATCAACTAACTACTCATAACATCCCTCGTGCTTTGTGTACATATTACGTTGCCCCTTTTCCATCTGTAGGACTCCGTTTTCAACCCTTGTGCGCCTCCCAGAATTACATTGCCTATTCTTCCTCCTCCTGCTTGGTGCATCCTTGCATTCAGTTATGGCAAAATTTATTGAGGGTCTTCAGATGAACACTTCTTTCCTCCTCTCACCCCACAGCTGTACAAGTACGGGGTGGCTTAGGGTGCAGTGTCGCTCGCTTGGGATAAACCAAACCCATAGCTGAATCATCTAGAGATAATGAGTGTCTGATTTTGGGCTGGGCACAGCAGAGGGGGGTGTGTGTCACTGGAGGATTGGACGTGATTGGACTGGATTTGGTTTGGACGAGGAAGAGCAAGGGGAGGATTTGAGCCAGGTTGGCACCTGGTCTTCAGCAGGCTGGATTTCATGGAGTCAAAACTGATGCCACCAAGCTGAGAGGTGCAGGTGATTCACAGGAGGGAGGCATGCCATCCTGAGGGACCTGGACAAGCTGCAGATGTGGGCCTGGGAGAGCCTCATTAGGTTCAACAGGGCCAAGTGCAAGGTCCAGCCCCTGGGCCGGGGCAGCTCCCGGTATCAGAACAGGCTGGGGGATGGAGGGACTGGGAGCAGCCCTGCGGAGAAGGACTTGGGGGTGCTGGGGGTGAAGAGCTGGGCACGAGCCGGCGATGTGCGCTCGCAGCCCAGAAAGCCAACCGTGCCCTGGGCTGCATCCCCAGCAGCGCGGGCAGCAGGGCGAGGGAGGGGGTCCTGCCCCTCTGCCCCGCTCTGTGAGACCCCCCTGCAGCGCCGCCTCCAGCTCGGGGCTCCTCAGCACGGGACAGACACGGGGCTGTGGGAGCGGGGCCAGAGGGGGCCCAGAGATGCTCCGAGGGCTGGAGCCCCTCTGCTGCGAGGCCGGGCTGGGAGAGTTGGGGTGGTTCAGCCTGGGGAAGGGAAGGCTGCAGGGAGACCTTACTGGGGCCTTCCAGTACCTGAAGGGGGACTTACAGGAAGGCTGGGGGCAGCCTCTTTAGCAAGGCCTGCTGTGACAGGACAAGGGGTGATGGTTTGAAACTAAAGGAGGGCAGATTTAGGATGGATCTAAGGAAGACATTTTTACAGTGAGGGTGGTGAAACCCTGGCCCAGGTTGCCCCGAGAGGTGGTCGATGCCCCATCCCTGGGAACACCCAAGGCCAGGCTGGACGGGGCTCTGAGCGACCTGGTCTGGTTGAAGATGTCCCTGCTCTCTGCAGGGGGTTGGACTGGATGGGCTCTAAAGGCCCCTCCCAGCCCAAACCATGCCATGGTTCTGCGATGCTATGAAAACGAGTTGACTTTGTTAGGCTGGGCTACCCCGCTGCCAAATAGTCTTGGGCTTCAGCAACAGACTTTGTCTTGTGTATTTGTGCTGCATCAAGCTGCTACAGAAAGCGCTCTCTGTTGTTGTGTGCGAGCTCCTGTACCATTTAATGCCTGGTTAGGGGGGTCTCTTATTTAACGGCGATACTGAGGAGCCTTCTGTGTATTATACTTCTAGGCAGGGCGTGATGGAGATGGGTGTTTTTGTGGGAAAGCTGCTTTTCAAAGCCCTTTGAAAAGGCTGGGACAGCAAAGACTTTCAAAGACGGGGATATCTCTGTTGCTATCCATTGCGTTGCCATTGAAATTAAAATATTCAACCTGAGTGCGTGCTCCAGCTTTCCAGATAGGCTTGAAATGAATTTAATTTAGCATAATTTTGATGGCTCTTTGGCTTAGGTGCCTAACGGAGGGGGATTTGAGCTGTGTCATAGCCTTTTAATGTTTATTTGAATATCACTAAAATCTAAGGGACACGAGGTGATACTCAATGCCTGCTTGGGGAGACCTTGTTTATTGGCAAAAAGAAAACCAGAATGGGCCATAAAAACTGAATTCCAGCGTTACCATGACTCTGTTCTCTCTTTCGCGCGCATCCAGGCTGCTGTCAGCAAGGAAACGTGAAATTCCCTCTTTGTGCTTTTTTGGTTTTGGACATGAAACGGCCGAGATACATCAGTTAAACGCTGCTTATGCACGCACAAAAATATTTATGGACCCAACGCAAATAAGATCTCCAAACGCTTCAGGGAAGCCATTCCTTCCGTCAGCGGTGTCCCGTCGTGCCCGATCGCAGCAGCCCTTCCAGGCTTTCGAGTGGTTTTTGGGCTGAGAATTGCTCTGCTTAAGGAGGGGAAAGTTATTTTGGGGGGCTCCGTGCTTTGCAATTTGCTGTGGTGGGTGTTTTACTGCTATATCGCAGGAAATAATTACTCTGACAAGTTTTGTGTTGGTTTTTGTGAAAAAAAAGTTGGTTTTCATGAAATTGCCTTTGCAAATGTGTCCTCTTTTCTAGCACCGAGCTGCAGGTCAGGAGGTGGTGCTCGGAGGAGATGGGATGTATCCGCCTTTGCTTTGGGGAGGGACCTCTGGCTTCTCCTGGAGCTCCACCTAGAGGGGAGGAGGACAGGCTGGCCGTGGTGGCTGGTGGCCTCCCTGGACCACTGTGGCTCTGGTGTCCCCTGGCCTGACCCTCCAGCCTGTGGCACGTTGCCGGGGCTCTCAGCCGGGGCTCTCCCGCCCCCGTGGTCACACTTGACCCTGGAGCCACTTTGCTGCTGGAAACCCTCGCTGCAACGCTGGCAGCCGTGCATAGCGAGGACACCCCGGCCAAACCCAGTTCCTTTCCACACCACCGCTGGGAAAGGGGATTTCTCTACCAAACCCCAAAAGCAGGTGTGGCTCCCTTAGCTAAGGGTGTAGAAACCACACGGTGCTCTGCGGTCGCTTTTGGGGTTGATTTCACAAAAGAAATCGTTGCAGTTTGGGCTGGAGCTTTCCTTGAGTGGAGCTCCCAGATGGATGTTCTCAACATCTGCACCGCGGCTGGCGGGCAAGGCGGCCAGCTTCTCCACAGACCACTTCGCTCCTCCATCTTCTCCAGCCTTCCCCTTGCTGTGCTGACAACGGCGCCGTCCAGCCCCGCGGCACGATCGTTCCCAGCAGCCTTCTGCCGAGCTTGTGAACACCTCCACCGTCAGCGCTGCAACACCTCGAGGTTTCACCGTGGAGGTCCTCAGGCACGGTCAACCTCCTGCCCTTGCTGGAGCAAGACACGAAGCCTGGGGCCGCAGCAGTTGGAGCAACACATGGGCTTAGGACGAGCATTGCTCGCTGCAAACGCCAGCGTGCTCCAGCTGTTGGCTTTGGTTTAAAGTCCCCTAAGTGATATTCCTATTTTAAATGCCATCCTAGCGGGGAAAACACAACGGGGCTGTGAGTGTCAGGTTATTTTCCCCTATCCGAGTCCTAATTCTTCCCTGGTTTTTTATATAGGGTGGCACCGGGATTCCCAGCTACCCGGCTGGGCCCAAAAAAAGGGCTGATTTAAACCTTAGCAACAGGGTATTTTTGTTTAGATTGTTTTTATTCTCCTGTGAGAGTCATTGTTCTCTCCCGTGCCTTGACCGTTGCAAAGGCTGATGATAAAAGCCCTCGCTGACAATAATACAGTTGAGTTCAGCCTTTTGTTGGGGAGATTAAAATAGAGAATGAATTGTGAATAACATGGGAGGGCTGAAAGTTAGGCATCCCAGGCTGTTCTTTAATCACTTTAAGGATAAGAAACTGCATTTTAATTATATTTTTGTTCAGAACTACTGAGCGTTCGGTTTTGTGTTGGTGTCTGCAGGGGCTTGTGCCCACCCTGTTGTTTAAGGCTAGGATTGTTTCAGTTTTCATAATCTTGTGTCAGCAGGAATAGGTTTATAGCAATGATATTAGGTATAGAACAGGTTTATAGCATTATATATATTTTTATATATATGTATAATAGGTTTAGAGCAGTAGAAATGATAGAAGATGCCCAGCTTTTTGGTGTGGCTCTAAGTCCTGTGCCAACAGCGTCGCTTCGTCTTGAATGAGGACGCCCCTCTTGGGTGTGGAAGGTGGAAAGAGAAATAGTTGGAAAAAAAGAAGGATGGAGAAAATAGATGTAAAAAAAAAAAAAGATGGAAGGTGGAAATAGAGCCACCAGAGTCAGAGCTTGGTCCTTTTTCAGGAGAGTGGACTGATGGTAAGAAATACGTGGGAGATCGCTCTGCTCGAAATGCCGACAGGGTGGATGATAACAGGATCACCCCAAAACTCTGCTGGCCCCCTAATCTTTTGCTTGCTGAGGATGTTCCAGCTGCTCTCCGGGCGCAGGCTCCTTTCTGCTGGGATATTTATGATCCCGGTGAACTTCCCACTCCTGCAGCATCTCTACAACCACCTGAGAGGGGCTGGAGTGAGGGGGGGGTCGGTCTCTGCTCCCAAGTCACCAGGGACAGGGCGAGAGGGAACGGCCTCAGGCTGCGTCAGGGGAGGTTTAGGTTGGAGATGAGGGAAAATGCCTTCCCTGCCAGAGGGGTCAGGCCCTGGCACAGGCTGCCCAGAGAGGTGGGGGAGTCACCGTCCCTGGGGGGGTTCAAACACCGTGCAGACGTGGCACTTGGGGACATGGTTTAGGAGGCCTGGGGGTGTTGGGTTGGCGGTTGGACTTGCTGATCCTAGAGGTCTTTTCCAACCTTAATGATTCTGTAATTCTTTCCTATGATTCTATCTGGAAGAACTTCACGAAATCCCTCCTCCTAGACAGCCTCTCTTCCCAGCTGCTCTTACCTGCTGTCCCCGTAACTGGCAATCATTTCCCTAATTGCTCACAAAAGCAGATATTCTCTCCATGGTCGCATCAAACCAGCTTATACTGTGCTATGTACGTGAACACACGGCATTAAAGGCCTAATTCCTGTAAATCAGCCTATTAGAAATAATGCCTCCAACTAAAAGCTCCTCGATGGCAGCTGAATCCCACTGGTTTTATTAACTCGTTATTTGTAACGCGGCGATCCCCATCTGCTCGGGCCTGGTGTGCCCTCGTGCTTGGCTGGTTGATCTTATGTTGTGGTCTTAGCATACAAGATCAGCCCTTTGAATTGTTTCCAGCTAATAAATCAAATTTATAGGTAATTAACCCTACGCCTAACTTACCCCCAGCAGTACTGCTGAGTGGGAGAAGAGACTGGTTCACGTAATCATGGGTGGGGGAACTGCACCTTTGAGGCTTTAGGTGATGCTGCTCAAGAATAAACTGAATCCCACTTACTTTCCTGCCTCAAAGGGGGAAAAAAGCGATTCCCCAATTCTTCTCCAAGCGCTTTGCTTTTCACTCTTCGCAGGGAAGGGGTTATGGAGAGCAGTGTAGCACGACCCCGGGGCAGCCTGGGGAAGTCATTGGCTTCATTGCTGGCGTTAATCCCCTGCACTACTCCAGCCGGACGAGGGGGAACGGCCCCAAGCTGCGTCAGGGGAGGTTTAGGTTGGAGATGAGGGAAAATGCCTTCCCTGCCAGAGGGGTCAGGCCCTGGCACAGGCTGCCCAGAGAGGTGGGGGAGTCACCGTCCCTGGGGGGGTTCAAACACCGTGCAGACGTGGCACTTGGGGAAATGGTTTAGGAGGCCTGGGGGTGCTGGGTTGGGGGTTGGACTTGATGACCCTAGAGGTCTTTTCCAACCTTAATGATGCGATGATTCTATGACTGGAAAATGCTGGCACCGCCTGACCCCTTCCCTTCCCCAGGACAAACCCGCGGCCGTGCCTGAACTCAAGGCACAGCTTTCACCAGCAATTTGCTTTTCAGCCTCCACATCCTCTTCGGAGGTGGTGGCTCCTGGCGGTTCTCAGTGGACTGGCTGAAATCAAGCAGCAAGTCATGCAGTGGTGCTGGATGATAGAGAAATGCAGAGTCTGCCATTGCAGCAATGAGTATTATTAGCTATTAACTCCATTTTGGTCCTTGGCCCCACTTACTTATCACCATTTCATCCTCTCGGTAGGTTCATCATTCAATGAGAATGGAAGAATTAAGGCGTTTTGATGAGCTGACTTTTTAAAGCAGCATCACTCTGGGTTTGCAGCTCCAGAAGTACCTGGCAGGCCATTTTCCTCTCGCCTAGAGATACGCTCCCATATCTTATTTGTAGGTTCTGTCAAAAAACACTTGTGTCTGGCAACGCAACTGCTCCCAGTCAGACTTTTCAGCTTGAAGCCTTCGGCAGAAGATGTGTCTCAAAAAGCTTTTGGCACTGGAATAACAGAGTCAGAGAGGAAAACATTTGCATCTCCGGTTCCCCTCGTTTGCAAACCTCGTTTACGGACCCTTGCAGCCACGGGTAAAATCGTGATTTTAGTTTCTTTCTCTGGCAAACTGCGGCAGAAACAAACACAGTTCATGCGAGATGCGGGGGCGCATCCCTGGCCCCGCTCCGCTATCGCCATTTGTACATCGTCCTCAAGCCTTTTTTTCCATTCTAATACATGCAAATATATGTAAAGAGTAAAGACTGTGCCGCCGAGTCTTGCACATTTGTTTGAAGAGAAGGAAAACACGCCAAATATACAGCAAATTTGCAAGCTGAATGTTAAGACCCGTATATAAAAAAACCCAAAAAGCGGCTGGCGGTGGTCGCCGACGCTGACCGAGGCGATGCTTTTTGGCGTCTTTATTTTCCCTGCGCTTGCAATCGTAATGCCATTAATATGGAGCTTTTGGAGAACTGGAGTATCCTAATTAGCAGCCTCTGATTTTTTTTCTAGTTTCATAATCACTGATCTCGGCTACACCAGAAGTGTTACTGTGGCAACAGGGCTGAACAGAGCAGCGGTGCAGAATTACCGCAGGTAAATTGGTGATTTTACGGCTCCGCGGCACTTTCTTAGCCCAGGCGCTGCTCCGTGGGACGGGCTGGCTGCTCCCCGCTCCCTACAGGTGTCCCGGGCGGATTTCAGGGTAAGCACAACCAGCGATTAAGCTGCATGACCGAACGCATGCGTTTTAATTGGAGCTTAGCCTCTGTAATGAGATTTTAAGGCTGTCATGCAAATGATCCCCTCCGACACCTTTGTTTTAAGTAGGATGCTCTGACCGCTCGCCGCCCGAACGCGCCGGCTCCTGGCTTGGTCTCAGCTTAGAGCTGGTCCTGCAGAAGAGGCTGAGCCCAAAAGCTGGGCTTTGTTTTTTTAATGTGTTTGTTTTTTTAATTATTATTTTATTTTTAAACCTTGTTTCTCCTCCCCACGTACCGTTCGCTCGCTCTCCGAAAGGCATCTTGCTTGGTAGGGGTGTTGTTCGGCTAAATAATGGCCAGGCTTCATCCTGACCCCTCAATCAAAAGCAACCGGCCTTTTACGTAGCCAGTATATTAACCACACTTGTGTTTCCTTTGTACATGTTACACATGATGCCTGGGACAAAGAAGGGGACACCCTAAAATAGAATATTTAAAGAAATATATTCCTGTATGACTTGACTTTTTATTTTTCATTTATTTATTAATTCATTATTTTGAATAATGAGATGGAGCACCTTCACTCAAGCCTTTTGAGCACTCGCTCTCCGCTTCCCAGCACCACGTTGCAGCTGCGATGCCCGTCCCGCGGGGGAAAGCACACCCAGAGACCGTGGGGTTTGGTCTCGTACTAGCCAGGGGTTTTTACAAGCTCTGGGGCTGTCACTTCGGCAGATCTGTTTTAGTTATCCCAGAAGGAGGTCTCACCTCCCTCTCCCCTTTGCACTGCAGCTCCTGCCACCCCACCGACCCTCACCAGCCCGGCCTGCAGCGAAACCTCCATCCCCAGCGCCTTCCTCCTGGTCAGCCCTTCATCTTCATCCTCCCTGAGCTGAGAGCTCCCTTGGGCGGAGCCCACCGCTCTCCTTTTAGGACCTCATCTTCTCTCAGCTTTTACCTGTCCCACCTTGATGCTCCTTGATGCCATGTCCTTTAGGAAACCCTCTCCAGCTGGTTGTTCTCCACTCCAGGTCCAAGGAGCTCTTCATCCCCTCCTGTCTCCCTCCACAATTTATTCCCTGACCCATCCCAGTTTATCCTGCGCATGGTGAGAGGTGTGAGAGCAGCTGGCACGTGCCGCTGCGATCAGACAGCCACGGCGCCGGCAGAAGAGAGGGGCTGAGGGCGAATTAGACCTGTCCTAATTAAGAGGGTTATTAGGAAAATTATTATTAGGAAAATAATTGGACGTATTTGTAGCTCTTCCCCTCCGAGGCACTCCGAGAGCTTCCAGGCGGTGACTGCTTGTCAGCTCGATGGGCAAGGACCGGAGATCATCGAGCGCCTTGGCCTTAGACATGCCACCCATCTGCCCCTGGCATAGCCAGCACTGGAGCCTACAGCTTCAGGCTTTTACTTCTGTATTTTTAGCATGAGGCCATCGAGTCTCTAGGCGTTATTATTTGCCTGTTTTTAAATACACAGAGAGGGATTTCTTGCCTACAAGCAAGGTAATACAGAAAACTAAGAACGGGCACGATGCAGCTACAGAGCACAGATATCAACAGTCAACATTTCTGCATCTCTTCAGGAGCCCGAACTATTTCATGTCCAGATTCTTTAAACACCCGCATTCATTGATGTTTTTCTCTGTATTTTTCCTTAAAACCTCATCAGTTTAATCCTCTCTCTTCTAACCTGAGATAATAACTCCCTACTCTTGGGGCTCTTCTAGGAGGCTGACTTATCAGTCCTGAGGTGCTCCAAGCTCCTTTGGAAGAGTCTGTCCTGGGCTCATTTCCTCTGAGGAGCTTTCTGGCTCTTTGTCAGTGGCTCCGAGGAGGTGAGGGTTGTCTCGTACATGGCAGAGGGCTGTCGTGGTGTGCCATCACCGGTGCTTGCTCACTGAATGAGGGACACTGGTGGGACCCCAGTGTATGTCCAGCACAGTGCAGGGATCTCCTTCTCAGTGCTGGGTGTTCTGTTACCCCAGTACGAGCTTAAATCCTGGTAGGTTTCCCTTCCAAAAAGTTTGCAGCCAGCAAGTTACAGAATCACAGAGGGCTGAGGGGAGAAGGGGCCTCCAGTGACCATCAGGTCCAACCCCTGCTCCACCAGGGCCACCCAGAGCCGGCTGCCCACGACCGTGTCCAGGTGGCTTTGGAATATCTCCAAGGTTGGAGACTCCACAGCCTCCCCCGGCAACCTGTGCCAGTGCTTGGTCACCAAAACAGGCAACCAGTGTTTCCTGATGTTCAGAGGGACCCTCCTGTGTCTCCGTTTGTGCCCATGGCCCCTGGCCCTGGGTCATGGGCACCACTGGAAAGTGCCCAGCTCTGTCCTCTTTGCACCCTCCCCTCGGGTATCTGTGGACACCGATGAGACCCCCCGCAGCCTTCCCTCCTCCAGCTGAGCAGTCCCAGCCCTCTCAGCCTTTCCCCATGGCACAGACGCTCCAGTCCCTTCCCCATCTCCGCGGCCCTGTGCCGGACTCGCTCCAGTATGCCCGTGCCTCTCTCGCACTGGGGAGCCCAGCACTGGCCACAGCGCTCCAGGGGCGGCCTCGCCAGCGCCGGGCAGAGGGGAAGGGTCCCCTGCCTCGACCTGGGGGCAACGCTCTGTCTGACGCAGCCCAGGACACCGCCGGCCCTCTGCGCCGCAAGGGCACGTTGCTGGCCCAAGGCCAGCCCGGCGCTCACCAGGAGCCCGGGTCCTTCTCCGCCGAGCTGCTCTCCAGCGGGACGGCCCCAGCACACGCCGGTGCCGGGGCTTGTTCCTCCCAGGGACAGGGCTTTGCGCTCGGCCTGGTTGAGCTCCGCGAGGTCCCTGTCGGGCCCTGTCGGACCAGACCCAGTCAGTCTCAATGGCAGTCTCAAAAGTCCTTCCAAGCGTCTCTGAATTAATTAAACCTGCCTCATTCACTTAGGCAGTAAAAAAGCCAATTTCGGAGCCGTTTTATGGTAGATCAGGCTGAAGCACAGGGATTTCCAGTTTTCGGCAGCAGAGGTAGGAAGGGAGCTTGGGGAACCTCCTTCCAACGTCTGGCTGATGAACACTTGATCCTCTCTACATCCATCCACAACAGTTTCATGCATGTTGCTGCTGCCAGTGGGTGCTTTGGGAGCCCATATGATCAGCGTGGAGTAGACTGACACCCCGCTGAAGATGACCTCCACAAGGAATACTGATCCTGGTTCAGGCCATCGGTTTTTGACATCACCCTATCAGCGCAAGCTGCTTCTGGACGCCCACAGAGCCAGGCGGGAGCAGGCTCGGGTTCCCTCCCTGCCTGTATGATGCTGCTGCTCTTTGAAAGAGGGTTGTGTGTTCACCTGTTGGACTGAGGGCCACAAAAATGATCCAAGGGCTGGAGCACCTCTGCTATGGGGAGAGGCTGAGGCAGTTGGGGTTGTTCAGCCTGGGGAAGGGAAGGCTGTGGGGAGACCTTATTGGGGCCTCCCAGTGCTTAAAGGGGGACTCTAGGAAGGATGGGGGTGACCTCTTTAGCAAGGCCTGCTGTGACAGGACAAGGGGTGATGGTTTGAAACTAGAGGAGGGGAGATTTAGACTGGATCTAAGGAAGAAATGTTTTATGATGAGGGTGGTGAAACCCTGGCCCAGGTTGCCCCGAGAGGTGGTTGATGCCCCATCCCTGGGAACACCCAAGGCCAGGCGGGACGGGGCTCTGAGCGACCTGGTCTGGTTGGGGGTGTCCCTGCTCTCTGCAGGGGGTTGGGCTGGGTGGCCTCTAAAGGCCCCTCCCAACCCAAAGCACACCACGAGTAAATACCAAAGTCCAGGAAAGCGGTGATTTGTCAGAGGTTGGGCAGGTGGAGAAAGCAAACCGGCAAACCCTTCCCGCAGGCTTGTCCTCCTTGTCCTCATGCGCCGTTCGTTAAGCGGCTGTCGCTCGTGTGGAAGCCGCCTGTTTATTTAAAAGCACCAAAAAAAAAAAAAAAAAGAAAACGAAGTGGATGTTCAGAAAGGGTGAATGGTTGCTGTGATTCATCTTTTCTGTCGAAAAGTGGAAAATCAGAGGGTGGGGTGGGGGAATAATGTTCAGTGACACATCAAAGGCCTCGTTTCAGCTTTGGAGACACATGCAAGGAATTAGTCACTGCATCTTAGTGCAACGAAACCCTTTTCCCTCCCTAAACCCAACCTCTCCTCTCCCTGCGATGGCCAGCTCCTCACAGCTCTGCTGCAGGAGGTGACCTACGCCCCGCTAGCCGTCCCAGCACGGCTCGGAGCCGAAGCGGCTCCTTGCATCATGTTAAAGACGAGAAGAAGCCGATACACAGCTCTAGGACCTGCCCTGCGAGGTGCTTGGCCCCAGGTGATTTCCCAGAGGGGTCAGGGCTTTGCTTATCGGCGCAGAGCTACCAGCAGCGGGGCTCATCCTGGTCGGTATTGCTACAGCCTTTGCATCTCATCCGACGCGAGAGGTTTGGGGTTACGGAGACGGAGCCCGGCGTTGGTGAAATCCTTGTGCCGCCGGACAAGCCCGTGGGCAGCTCTCCTCTGCTGCGGATCAGCGAGAGGCTGGAAAACCACAAACGGGATTTAAAAGGAGCAGGGAGGGGGAGAGGGAACAGCAGGTTTGTTTTGCAGGGCAGCTGAGCCATGCTGATGGCTTGCTGCCACCGAAAATGAAAAAAAACCTGACCTTTTTCCCCTCTCTTTATGCTCACGCTTGCTCTCGTCCTACTGTGAGCTGCTTCAAAGAGCTAACCGGTGCAGACGCTAACCTTGCTCCTAGTTTTGCCCTCTTCCCTGCCAAAAAGAAAAACAAAAAGAAGAAAATTGCACAATTTTTTATCTTCCGCTGCGGTTGGGGCCAGCACGAGGCAGGCGGGTGGTCTCCGTTGAGCCACTATATTTTAGCATCCTACTGATAGCAGCAGTGGTTTCTGGGGTCCCGGAAAGCCGAGTCGAATTCAGGCTGTGTCTCCTCCTTGCACACAGAAAAAGATTGCCTCATCTTCCAGGAATTAGGAATATGTCAGAGGTGGGGGTAAATCCTGCCTTTGATTGTGGACGGCTGTATCCGGGTAGGATCTGGGCAGTTGCTGCAGCACTAAATACTAATTCTTTGCTTTCTGGAAGCCCGGGGAGGTGCAGCCAAGCCCCCCTATAGCAGCAGCGCACCATTTTTAAGCCCCTTATTACTTTATAAAGGGATTATTTCCTTTTTTCCTTCTCCAGCATCAATCATCTTGACAAGATCTGCTTATTTTAAAACATACATCCTGCAGCCTAAAACCCAGCGTCGCCTATAGGAAGATCCTGAGCAGCATAAGGGACAGCGCAGTGCATATACACTCTACATAGATATTTAAAAGTATATATATGTATATATATATATTTTTTTTTAAAAAAAAATATATATATAATACTGCTGGAAATTATTGAGGTTTCTACCCCTGGCTTTGGGAAAGGAAGGTTTAATGCGACGGCGCAATGCCGAGCATCCCAACGCGCCGGGGCAGCGGTGCTGAAGCCGGCTCCTTTCTCCTCGGCAGAGCCGGCGCCGTGACGTCAGGGTGTTTTTCTGCAGAGCTCACAGGATGTTGCAGCCGGCCAAGAGCTGTGTTTATGTTGATAACATTACAAGTATTTCCTCTCCGTTTCCGAAACCAGCAGGGAGGGAGCCGAGGGGGAAGGGAGACTCGGGTTTCTCCGGCTTTGGGGTAGGACTCTCGAGGCCTTTTATGTTAAGGAGCGGGTAACGGCGTACTGCTGGCATTTATTTATACTGCATCTGGGAATCGTGTTTCATAGCAGGGGCTGGGAGCCGGGAGCTGGGCTGGCACAGCCCTCCCCTCGCACAGGGCTCGTTCATTTGCTCTCTGCTCCAGATCCGGTTTTGAGGTGATGAAGCGGTGCTGGCAGCTGATGGCCGGTCACAGGAGCAGCTCCCAGGATTTTTGGGTCATGATCTGCACAGCGAGCCGTGATGCTCTCGGGGCTGCCCGGTGTCCTCTTTCTTTTGACATTCACAGTAATAAAGCTGTAAAAACTCAGGATCCACACGGATCGCCTGCATCCAGCTTTCTTCACCAAAACGGGGCAAGGGTTGGGGAAATCGGGTATTACCTCCCCTTACCAACCCTTTCCTCCTAATACGATCCGCTCTAGGATCAATGAACTTACTAAATATAGTATCAAGGGGGTTTGAAAGGCAGGCAGGTGCCTGCCCGCTGGTGTAATCCCGGGGTGTCGGGGCTGCGCTGCCGGCTCAGCAAAGGGGGGACCTGCCTCACCCCACCGCTCCGAAGGGTTTGCAGCCAGTACCCGTGGCTGCTCCAGGAGTCCCCTTAGCTCTCATCCATGTGGCAATCACAGTCATGGAAATCAAACTGAGTTCTTTGAGTGTATGTGGGTTACTTGCCTGTAACCAAGGGCAGAAAGAAGAGGGGATTCGCGGCTTTTACTTCCTTCCACTTACCTTCCATGTCCTGCTTTTGATATCAAGGGAAGAGGCATTGAGGATGGGGCAGAAGAGCTTTGCAGGCCTTAGGGAGGGGGTGCGGGGTCCGTTTGGGCTAAGCCATCAGTCTTTCCTTCCTTAACTTTCTCGAAAGGACTCCAGGGCCCGGAGACAGGAGAGGAACCAGGTCCCCAGGGGTCCAGTCCCAGCTCTGCCACCCCTTTGCTGGGTGACCGTGAACGAATTGGTATTTGTTCAACACCAGTCCCCTGGTATTTGAGGTGTGCTGCAAGAGCTGGATCAGCCAGCTCAGAAGATTCTTGAAGCCCTTAAAGAAAGGCTTGGAAGAGGTTAAGATCTGTATGGTTTCCCAGGGATCGGTTAATTACGGGCCAGGCAGCGAGGAGCGAGATCTGCAGGTGAGGAGCCTGTAGGATGCCAGTGTGGTGGGAGCGTCCCCATTAGGAGCTGGTTTGTCTGCTCCTGGGGCAAACTGGTGCTGCGGAGCTGGTGCCAGCAGAGCTGCGGGAATGCCAAAGGAGCAGGACCCCAAATGAACAGGATCCCAAATGAACGGGAACTCTCATTTTGAGAAACGGGAGGTGGGAATAGGAAAGGAGCCACATCCACCTGCAAAAATGGCCTTTCTATACAAATATTCATCGAAACACAGCAAACAGTCACCTTTTTCCCTAGTAGTGTTCGCAGAAGAGCCAGGTCTTCTCCATCACCTTGTTCACATTTTCTTGTTGCGGCAGTGGTGGGTTCCCGGCGAGGGAAGCGGTTGCGATGGTGAGACCTTGGCGCTTTCGTCAGCCCCTATGAGGTTTCAGGAGCGTCTCAGCGCCGCCGTTAGGTTCGTTTGGAGACTCGGCGTGGTCCTTCTGCCTTCGCACGTGGGTCCGATCATGAGGAGCCCCCTGTGTCTGTGGGTTTCCACAGTGGGATGCTCGAAGGATGTCTCCTGCAGCAAGTTGCTTTCATTTTTGCTGGCAGTGCAGCTGTGTGTGGTTGCCGGTCGCAGTTAAGCACGGAGAGGACACGGGCTCCCTTTCCTGCACTGGAGGGGTAGAAAACCTCTTTGGTGTAGGACCATCTCAGCTCCAGCACAACTGCTTGCTGAGTGGCCTTGGAGGAAAAGCCGGCATGCAGGTGCGCTTGCCCCTGTGCTTTTCCCCAAGCTCCAGCTGTGCTGGGTTGCTCTCAGCCCTAAAACCATGGAATCATAGGATGGTTTGGGCTGGAAGGGACCTTTAGAGGCCATCCAGCCCAACCCCCTGCAGTGAGCAGGGACATCTTCAACCAGATCAGGTCGCTCAGAGCCCCGTCCAGCCTGGCCTTGGGTGTTTCCAGGGATGGGGCATCGACCACCTCTCGGGGCAACCTGGGCCAGTGTCTCACCACCCTCATCATAAAACATTTCTTCCTTACAAACATCAGGTTTTCTCTCCAAAGCCAAAACAGTTTAGACCCGGCGCATCTCAGACTCTGGTAGGCGGTTGAACGACTTGCGTGGGGTGTGTTAAGCACCAAGCGTGGAGCATGTCATCCAAACCCTGTGGGTTGTGGGTTTTCTGGACATCCCACCCTGGAGCAGAGCCTGGCAGGAGGCATTGCAGGACCAGCCCCGCTCTCACCAAGAGGCAGGAGGACTGAATCGGTTCAAGTCCATCCAGACAGATATTTTAGCCAGTGATGAAACCCTCTGGAAAGTTGGCTGCTCGCAGAAGTGGGACCCCTTGGAGAAAGCCCTGCCCCAGGACTAGCCATGGAGGGACCCGAAGGAAAGCTCTTATCTCTGGAGCTTGGCTTCCTTCTGGTTCAGGGTTTGTCTAACCTTTTGGTCACTGAGTAAGTTCGATTTTTGCCAGGTTTTCTTTCGGGGGGGGGGGGGGAGGAAAAACACGTAAGTGGGTGGTGCTGGTGGGAGAATACTCCTGGGTGGGGTGGGGAAGATCTTGTATTTCTGATACCGTTTCCAGCGTGTGGATGACTTCAGTGTTGTCCTTTTGCCCGGAGTTCGGGATGGGTCTAGATTGAAGCAGATTTAAATAAATACAACAGGAACAAACAACACAAGATGTATTTAAGAGGGGGAGGCTTAGACGGCATATCGGGAATAAAACCCTTTCTTGGCAGCGTGATGAGTTGACTTGGCGGCGAGATCTCGCAGCCTTCTCCCAGGAGGTGCTGAAGATGCAACGGGACGCGTGACAAAAGCCTGAAGGACAGGAGAGAGTCGTACAGCAGCTGCCACGGCACGTAGCAGAGCCATCTCCGAGCCCTCCCTGAGCTCGTCGCAGATGCGAGGTGCTGACCCGTCCTTGGGAGGCCCTGGGGTCTGGGGCTTGGCAGCTTTGGGCTCTCTCCTGGCCAGGACGATGACGTCTCACATCTCGCTGTCGTTTGCCTCAGCCTCTGGGCTCGTATCTGTTTGGGAGGAGATAACGATACCCATTTCTCAGGAGCTTTTTGAGGTCTACAGAGGAAAGAAATCACCATTAAAACCTTGTCTTTAAAAGGGCTGGGGGAAACAACTCTACTGATGTCATCGTCCTGTAATTTTGGAGGATGTTGCCTGGGAAGAAACATGGACAAATGTGCAGCCTGTGCTTGCAGATGATCTTGGATTATTATTTATGGGTGTTTGTTTAGGTTCCTGGGCATTTTGGATCAAGGTCGCTTGCTGTGGTCTTCATTTGTCTTGCATTTCGGTTCGCTCAAAGTACACTCATTTGCAGACCATTACACGAACACATTATTAATTTCCTTTAAGGCCAGGTACTTACCGTTGGTGCTCAGCTTCCTAGCTCGCTCCTCTCATGCTCTGCTGCAGTTCCCTCGTTCCCTGCTCCATCTCCGGTCACCTTTTCTGGTCCACCAGACTGGGGCCTCTCCACACGCCTTCCAGTTGGGAACGTGTCGATAAATCCTTCCCATCCCCATGCCTGCAGGGACGCCAGCCACACGTTCACTCTCCCTTCCAGCTCTACGCACACAAGATGCATGTGAAGCAAAAGGAGCGGCGTCCCCGCTTTGAGTTATTTTGTGATGATATTGCATGAGGGTTTAAATAACTGTTCTTTCCTCTCTTCCCCAGGTCAACATGGATTTGTGGTTCTTTCTCATTTTGCTCGGAAGTGGCCTGATAAGCGCAGGTGCTAACAACCTTACGACAGGTAAACTATGCTCGTCGTCTCCTCTCTTTTGTCCCTAAACCATCTTTAGGATCAAAGGAATATGTGCTCTTGTCCTTGGTGACTCACCCCTTCTGCCCCCCACTTAACTGTGATATTAAGTGTCAAAAAGAGGGTGATGGGCTGCAGGTGCTTATAAATGGGGCCTGCAGGTTTTCCCTCTAGCAAATATAGATCCTCTCTTACAGGGGCTCTAACCTTTGTACCTCCTCAATATCATAACACGTATTCAAGTTACCTGCGTTTGTAGGGTGTGCGTTGCCATGCTGTGCAAAGCGCTCCCTGTCCTAGCCTTGGCATTTTTTGGCTGTTTTATCCTTGTAGTTACAGTCACAAGAATCTCCAGCATCCAGACCCTCCACTGTGGCAGAAAGGAACCTCATGGAGGTCCCCTTGTGCTTTCTCCTCTCGCAGGGCCACCCATGCCAGTGCCCACCACCACCAGGAGTCCCACCAAAGCTCCTGCAACAGGTCGTGAGGGTGGCACTACGACGAGCGCAAACAGCCTCAACGTTAGCACTCCAGTAACTGTTCTCACCACGGCATCAAAGCCACCTACAACCACAGCCACTGGGATCTCCCCCAGCACCACCACTGTCAGCCTCAACGCCTCTGCCCCGGGGAGGGCTGCGCCCATGTCCCCAGCCACCACCCCGCCACACAGAGTGATGCTGTCTGCTTCGCACCCCACCACCCCCAGCACAGAAGCGGAGACGACGGAGAGGAATTTCAGTGCGACGGTGACGACGCAAGAGACCTCTTCTGCTGCCCACAATGGTAGGCATCTCCTTCACCTCTTCTTCTCCAGGCCAACCTGCCTCCGGGTTTGTTTCTTTGTTCTTCTTTTGTTTTGCTGAATAAAAAGGAATGAGAAGACACTTCGGGCCAAATTCCACAGTGATATGAAATAATGTAACTCCCTGAAGTGTCCAGATCAAAAGAGATTTATTCAACTGAAGCTTTGGGCATCTTGCCAAGATGCTGGGGCACCAGAAACCCTAGGATCTCGTTCCACTTTTGTCACAGATTAATTTCATCGCTTTTTGTGGTTTCCGGAGTGTGAAATGGGGCTAGCGCTGCACAGCTCCCAGATGCTGGCTGAAAAGTTGACCCGTAACGGGTCTGTAGGCAATAGCAGTAAATCACTCTGGATTGCTGCTCAGCTGCAGAGCTTGGGTTAGCCAGAGCATTTCTGCATTTATTTGTGTGTTAGTGGCCTCCGTGGGGTCAAGTCATGCTTTTTGGCACCATACAAGCGCACACACAACAAGGCAGTCCCTGTCCCACTGGTGAGGCCCCACCTCGAATGCTGGGCTCAGGTTTGGGCCCCTCGGGACAAGAAGGCCCTGGAGGGGCTGGAGCGTGTCCAGAGAAGGGCAGCGGGGCTGGGGCAGGGTCTGGAGCACAAGTGTGCTGGGGGGCGGCTGAGGGGGCTGGGGGGGTTTAGCCTGGAGCAGAGGGGGCTGAGGGGAGCCCTTCTCGCTCTCTGCAGCTGCCTGAGAGGGGCTGGAGTGAGGGGGGGGTCGGTCTCTGCTCCCAAGGCACCAGTGACAGGGCGAGAGGGAACGGCCTCAGGCTGCGTCAGGGGAGGTTTAG
This sequence comes from Phalacrocorax carbo, assembly GCF_963921805.1. NCBI lineage: Eukaryota > Metazoa > Chordata > Aves > Suliformes > Phalacrocoracidae > Phalacrocorax > Phalacrocorax carbo. The sequence continues at coordinate 3,442,968 of NC_087516.1, read as the reverse complement.
GTTGGAGATGAGGGAAAATGCCTTCCCTGCCAGAGCGGTCAGGCCCTGGCACAGGCTGCCCAGAGAGGTGGGGGAGTCACCGTCCCTGGGGGGGTTCAAACACCGTGCAGACGTGGCACTTGGGGACATGGTTTAGGAGGCCGGGGGGTGTTGGGCTGGCAGTTGGACTTGCTGATCCTAGAGGTCTTTCCAAACTTAATGATTCTCTGACTCTATGATTCAAGACTTAAACTAGAGGTGGCCAACCAGGGGTGAGATCCAGCTCCTGGGGAAAGCTGGTGAGTTGGCTCATTATCCAAAATTAGCCAAGCTGGGGATGAAGAATGATGTGTAGGATGGTGCTGGCCCAGCTGGAGTGCTCCTCGCAATGGTTGCTAAACTGCTTGCAGCCACAAGCCACACATGATCTGATAAACCCTCTGAAGGTGCTGTCTCTACCATGACAAGTGTCAGGAGCAGCACTTGTTGAGCAGGGCTTTCCATGCACTGGGTGTCTCAGTCCTGCATTTTCTGGCCCATCCAGTGGTGGGGTGGATGCGCCATCCTGGAAACATTCAGGGTCAGGTTGGACGGGGCTCTGAGCGACCTGATCTGGTTGGAGATGTCCCTGCTCACTGCAGGGGGTTGGACTGGATGGCTTCTAAAGGTCCCTCCCAACCCAAACCGTTCTGTGATTCCACTCTTAAATTATCTGTTTTACCCCATTACTTGGGCTACTTTGATCTCTGAAAGTTCTGGGTGAGCAAGAGTTGTCTCTGTTGCTGTCCTGCTTGGCACATTGTAAAAGTGTCCCCTAAGAATGTAGGGTTTGGCTGCTCAGTGGAGGTTAAGAACAAAAATGGCAAAAAGAGGCCGAGGTAACCAGAAATCTTAGCTGATCTGTGATTCTTCAGCCACAGTTTGCCCATTGCTGCATTGTTTGAGACCCAGTTTGATTCTACGTGCCTCTGAGCTGCAACAGTTACGTAGCAGTGCCTGCTAAAGGTTGTAGTGAAAACCTTGGCAGTGCCGGATTCAGTGGAAGAACGGGATGGGTGACTTGGTGGTGGGGTAGAAAAGACTGAAAAAAGATAATACTGGAGTTAATGTGGGGAGATGTCAAGTGTATGTCCCTTAAGAATAAATTCCTCAAGGGATATCGGGTGTTGGGTATCTAATCTCCTCCTCATATCAGTGAGATGTGTGCACCCTCTCCCTCTGGGTGTCTCTGGAAACCGCAGCCCGTGAAGCTGCCGTGAAGTTGTCTTTGCTACTGACGTAGGAAGGGATGCAGCTGAAGGAAGTTCACAACCCCAGTTCCTTAGTGTCCTGCCGTCCCTGAACTCATCCAGTTTTCTTTCAAACACAAAGGGGTTTTGCAGAGTGAAGGAGTCCAGAGTAACCTTAATACATGCCCTGTGCAAGTTTGGAATAAGCGTGGCCTTCGAACGGGAGTGATGGAGGTAAAAGCCTTAAGTACTGTGAAGATCTGGATTTTGTAATCTGATGTCTGGTAGTGAGGGACTTAACTGATCATTTTTGTGTCTTCACTACTTTTTTTATGACTTGGGTTCCTGGTTTTGGTGAACTCCCTTGGTGTACGCTATGGCACCGTCAAAGCCAGGTGTGGCTTCTCACTTGATGTCGGTCCCGAGAACAAATGAACAAACCTGGTTCTTTCTTTCTTTAAATTATTTTGTCAAGGAGCAAAATTAGTTTTAGGGCCGCCCTTGCCATTAATCTGAACGGGAAATTTGGATATTGGTCATGGAGAAATTAAGTGGTGCTCAAGAGAGGGAAGGGCTGCACGAATTACGTGTTGTACAGGCGGTTCCTGCTTCCCCAAACCTACCCAGATTGTCCTCAACCCCGTGCTGCGGCTCTTCACAGGTAAAACAAGGGCACGGGGTGCCTATGGGATATCCGAAAGAGCGGGTAGAGGCTTTCCCTGGATGCTCATCAGCCCCATCCCTGAGCCCAGCTGCTCTTAATTGAACTCTTGGCTCAGCCACTCTTAAAATCATGCCCAAGTGTTATCGCTTAGTACTTAAGTGATAATGAATTACAGCAGCGACTTGCTGGTTATAGGGTTAAACAGACTGTTACCAACGATGAGCAGTACGTTGTGTTTATTGACCTTATAGCTTCGGCTCCCTGCTCTGCTGATAGAAAGTTGGGCTTTGTTCCTTTTTACGTCTTACCAAGTGAAGGCTGAAATTCATTTTAACATCCTGGCTTTGTAGCCCGTCTTTTGAAGGGAAGATTTACAAGAAGATGATGAGAGTTACTAAATTTGTTACTGTCTTGGTCTTTGATCCTTCCTGACTTATTAAAATGTATATTCCTTTGTTGCTAAGAGACTTTTGTTTTCTTTTTCTACAGGCAACTCTGACAGAAGAGGTAAGAATTTTATATTTCATTGCTCTTTAGTCAAACCCTCAGTAAAAACATTTCTAGAGGTATTCTGCTCTTAGATAGCTCTCGTGATGACACGCTTGCAAACTTGCTTCTACAAAGCCCATCAAGCTCTTTAGAAGAGCTGGCGACACGGGGGTGTCTTCATTTGTGTTGGGCTCATCTTTTCAGAATTGAACAATTCTGTAGCAATTTGTACAAGTCCTGTTAGATACGACGAGATCCTGCTGAAAATACCAGCGTTACCATCCCTAGAGTTGGATGACCGAGGCCTAAGAAGCCATTCAAGAAATTTCCTCCTTTTCTTTGCTTAAGAATTGTCTTTATTGACTGCGACTTACCCTATTTGATCCAGACCCATTCTGCAGATGATGTGAATAATTATTATTCTCCTTAATTCTGTTGGCAAGCAGTAGCACACATCCATTTCTTGTGACATAATAGCACTTAGGCACATTTTTCCACCTCTCCATTCTGAGAACTGGCATCGCTACCAGAATATTTGCAATTACTCACAGCTTTAGCCGTAGGGGAGCGGGCAGAGCGGAGGTACAGCCGGTCCGGTTGCTTCCTATAGAAGCACGCTTCCTCTGTGTGTTTTCACCATTGCTCTGATGGGTGTTTCAGCTTTGTAAACTCCGCGGCAATCCGCTTTGTGCCGCTCGGTGTGACAAACCCGCGCCATCCCACGGACGGTCATGGGGATGAGACGGATGCTCTGCGATAGTTACTGTCGGTGCGTATTTGCGGAGAGGAAATAAAAGGGGCGCAGGTCCATGGAATTAATTTAAAATAACTGTTAAGGTGGTGTAGAAATATTCTGCGTAATTCCCTTGGCCCTGGCGTGGCTTAGCTGGTGTTTTGTGCTACCTCTGCTGTTGTTCATCCCCGCTCCTGAGAGCACAGAAATGAAAAATGGGGAGAAAATGTGACTTCCTAATGATATTAATATTGCTAATATTAATATTACTGTTATTATTAATCAAGTAATTACTATTTTCCAAGTCCTGTGACTTGGAGGATTATTCTGAGGGGATATTTGCAATGATATTGCAAAATTAAAAGCTTTCCTAACAAAATGTTGAGTGAGGGTTATTTTGAAGATGAGGAGCAGAAAACTACTTTTTATCCAAATCAGTGAAAATCTTCTGCCTCTTATTGCTGCCGCTCGTACTAGCACGTGAAACCACCCACCGCGGCGTATCTCAGCCACCAAGTACGCTTTGACAACTGATGATTTACGACTCTTTCAGGAAACAAGAAAGCCCTTTTATTTCCAGCCCCCTCCCAGATCGGCTTGGCAGACAAGATCTCTGCAAGCTTTGGGGCTGTCAGGTGCTGGAGCGTCGGTGCCGAGCGGGGCAGCATGGGAGGATGTTTGCAGGTGGCTCTGCTCACCCTGGTCGTCTGATTTGGGGGTCAGAAGGAGATTTTTCCTGAAGTCAGACTGATGGAAATTAGTGGCTTGCCTTTCCCAGCAGCACCCAACTCTCGCAGTATCTCCAAATCCTTCCCCATCCACTTTTAGCGACTGTGGCCTTTTAGGGCATCTGTAAGCTCTTTTTGAGCTACGGCTGCTAACGAGACGGTTTAATCCTTTGCAAGTCTGGAAGGGAGAGGCTAACTCAGGTGTCCTTGGCAGACTTGCTAAAGCCTGCTTTCCCCAGGGGAAGGAGAGCAAAGCTGCACAGGTATTTATGACTACCTGTTCAAGGGGTGATGCCGTGCTCCGGGCACAAGCTCCACACCTGAGACGGGGACGTATCAGCAAGACAGATCCCTTTCCGGTGGGGCAGTGGGGATAAGAAGTGCCCTGCCTTCTCCTGCTCCCTGCCTAGAGTTGCTATTTCAGATAAAGCACTCATGTCAGTAAGCAGAAAACCCTGGTCCTTGGCGGGAGAGACACGAATGCCTCCCTGGTGTGCTGCCTCCTGAAAGGATCGCCTGATGGTGCACCATAGAATCACAGAACAATTTGGGTTGAAAAGGACCTTTAGAGCCCATCCAGCCCAAACCCCTGCAGCGAGCAGGGACATCTTCAACCAGATCAGGTCGCTCAGAGCCCCGTCCAGCCTGGCCTTGGGTGTTCCCAGGGATGGGGCATCCACCACCTCTCAGGGCAACCTGGGCCAGGGTTTCACCACCCTCATTGTAAAAAAATTTCTTCCTTAGATCCAGTCTAAATCTGCCCTCCTCTAGTTTCAAACCATCATCCGTTGTCCTGTCACAGCAGGCCTTGCTAAAGAGGCTGCCCCCAGCCTTCCTGTAACTCCCCCTTCAGGTACTGGAAGGCCACAATAAGGTCTCCCTGCAGCCTTCTCTTCCCCAGGCTGAACCACCCCAACTCTCCCAGCCCGGCCTCGCAGCAGAGGGGCTCCAGCCCTCGGAGCATCTCTGTGCCCCCTCTGGCCCCGCTCCAGCAGCCCCATGTCCTTCCCGTGCTGAGGAGCCCCGAGCTGGAGGCGGCGCTGCAGGGGGGTCTCACAGAGCGGGGCAGAGGGGCAGGACCCCCTCCCTCGCCCTGCTGCCCGCGCTGCTGGGGATGCAGCCCAGGGCACGGTTGGGTGTCTGGGCTGCGAGCGCACATCGCCGGCTCGTGCCCAGCTCTTCACCCCCCCAGCACCCCCAAGTCCTTCTCCGCAGGGCTGCTCCCAGTCCCTCCACCCCCCAGCCTGTTCTGATACCGGGGGCTGCCCCGACCCAGGGGCAGGACCTTGCACTTGGCCCTGTTGAACCTCATGATGTTCACATGGGCACAGAAGGGGCCATGCCTACCTTCCAGAAAGGCATCCAGGCATGGTTTAAAGAAAGAAGGCAACATACAGTCTCCTGATTCCCTATGGACAGGTTGAAATAATCCATCTGCATCCCACCAGGACGGACAGAAAACAGCAGAGAGACCTCAAGCTCAGAAGGATCCTCTGGCTTTGAAGTGTTGCTGTGCCTGTTGCATACCTCTCCCAACGCTCCCCGCTGCCACGGTCACACCTGGGAGGAGATGGGGCTGGGGTCCACTGTGCCCAGCGGCGCACAATGGCAGTCTGGCCGAGCAAAGCAGGTGCATGGGTGCGAAGCAGTCCCGAGGGAGTAGTTTAAGGTGTTTTGTGAATGCAGTCACTGGTTCATCCTGAGACGCGGTGTCTGGTGTGGCTTCTTCTTCCACCTCCCAGATAAGACCAGGAAGGAAATACTGCAGGAAAACAGAGTTTGCATCACGGATCCACTCCTGGAGGCTCTTGGTGATGTTTGCAGGGAATGTAGCTGGCCTGTGATTTAAACTTTGCTTGGGATCCAAGAGACAGGATTAAAACTCTTGCTCCTGCTCGGCTCCCCCTCTGCAACCACTGTGCAGGATTTGCTTTTCCAGGAGGTCTGCATCTCATGTGCTGGGGTGGTTGTTTTAGAAATATTGACCCTACGTCTTTGCTTCCATTTCTTTTACCCCCATTTTTCTGCTTATGATCCCGTAGTTTCTTGTCTGCTCTATTCGACTCAAGTTTTGTGGGCAGGAGATGACAGCAATGAGCAAGGAGGGCTGCTCAGCCCTGTCCCGCTCTGCCAGGCGGCTGCGCCCAGGTCTGGGTGTTGTATAGGGGACAGCATATACAGCAACTCTACCTACATTTGGCATTGTGATCTTGAGCATCACAAGATGGTTTTCTGGCTCCTGAGAGGTGGTAGGACAAGATTTAAGAATCCCAGGCTCCGGACCGAGCTGGTGCCCCTGCACTGCAGGTCTGTGGAAGCAGACGATTGAGTCCTCGTCCCTTCTCTGAGTGAACTGCAGGGGTGAAACCTGTGAGGCCAAGGTTCAAGGGGTCGGGAGCTACAGGGGGGTTGGTACCACTCGCCAGCGCTGGGTGGGGAAGGACCCTCCAGCTTGTTTCCTGCCTGGGCTTTGCTGGGTGGGCTGGGCAGCGCGCCGGCCGTTAGCGGCCACAGTGGAAAAGCTCTAACTCATCCAGCCAGATGTGTCGAAAGAACGGTTGCAAAGAAAAAACCAACCCCCCAGGCTCCCTGCATCCTGCTGCCAGAGGCACCCCTGCCCATAAATCATGACTCCTGCCAACCGGCACTGCCGCAGCGGCTGCTGCCTGGCTCAGCACCAGTTAAACTGAGCTTAGCTCCATCCGAGGCTGGAGAAATGGTCCAACGATGCATAGTGGGGGGCATAGCGCTGTGGGTTTTGTCACCTTCCCCTCCACCAGCCAGGATGGCGGTGATGGTTACGGTCAGGGGTCTCAAGGGGAAGCACGTTAGGGGGAGGCAAGGGCTGGTTGTGATTGGGCTAAGATGCTCTGTGGCTGCTTTGCCTTCATAGAATCACAGAATCATTAAAGCTGGAAAAGACCTCTAGGATCAGCAAGTCCAACAGCCAACCCAACACCCCCAGGCCTCCTAAACCATGTCCCCAAGTGCCACGTCTGCACGGTGTTTGAACCCCGCCAGGGACGGTGACTCCCCCACCTCTCTGGGCAGCCTGTGCCAGGGCCTGACCAACCCAAGACCTTCCTGGTCTTGCTTTTGGAAAGCCTTGCAGTGGGTGGTGCTAAGGCTTAAGCAGCTACCGAGTGTGCAGGAGGCAGAAATGCCTACCAATAAATTCCGTGGCTTCTTGCTGCTGGGCTGGGAGAGGTGCCGACACACGAGGCCAGTGGATGGGAAGAACAAAGCCATGCAAGTCCGGGAGGATTTCCTGGTTTTAGTTGCCATACCAGGTCATTGCCTTCAAACCATTACCCAAAAATCGTATCTTCTGGTCAGAATAACATTTCTAGACCTCACAACCACAGGAGGACAAAAGCAGAAATACAACCAGAGCGCCCCATGGTAGCTCAGGAGTCAGCGATGGACAAAATAAATCCCACCTAAGAAAATCTGCTGGTTGAGATTGCCGAGGCACACGGAGCGGGACTCTGCCCTGGCAGGGGAATGGATGCACAGAAGGTGGAAAGGGGGGCCAAGCCCTGCAGTCTCGGGGGGCTGAGGCGTGTAGACATGGTGCGGTGGCCCATACAGATTGAGCGAGCTGATGGAAAATGAAACTACCCCCAGCTGGCGTCGCCTGCGTCCACATTTATCTGAAAAAAACACCCTTCAGGGACATTTTCCTATCTGGTGAGCGTTGCTTGGCTTCCAACCCCATCTGGGTAATTTGCTTGCGCCGACCACTGTTTCACTGACCTCTGGGCCAAGATACAAATAGCTTATTTTAAAAAAACAGCCTCTTGTGGGTCCCAGAGGATGGGAACGTTTCAGATGTGCCTAATCTAAGTGTGTTTGCACAGGAATTGTGTGGTATGTCCCCTTGAGAAGCGCCTGCAAGGGACCCAACAGCGAAGCGAGCCAAACGAGTTCATACTCGGTGGGCTTGCCGCGTAGAGCGTGCACGATGGGTTGTCTAACACCACCTCCTCTCTAAACACCCTATTTCCAGGGAGGGAGGGAGGAAGGCCCAGCAGGAGCCACCTCTGCGATGAGCCAGGCAGATGACGAGCAGCTCGGTGGCCCTGAGCCTCTCCAGCGAAGCTCAGCCTGAAGGGGTTCAGAGCCCAGGAGCAGCGTGAAGCATCGCCCTCTTGTCCTGTTCGACACAGAATGGGAAGCAAAGTCATGACTGTTTTACAAACGTAGTACCTGTGGGGTCTTACAAGGGGTCGTAACTTCTTGTATGGGTCCCTACCTCTCAGGCAGAAGACCTTGCAGGTCCCCAGGTGACAGAGCAAACTTCTACCAGTGGCTGGCAGGCCCCCGTGGGCACGTTCACTTGTGCAGAAGAAACCCCTAAAATAGCCCACTCGCAACTTTCTCAAATGCTGTTTTCATCTGCAAGGTCACAGTTTCGCAACGAACAACTCTTGGAGAAGCGTGAGGGGCTTTGAATAGTGGTTCCAGGTTTTAATCTAACCCCGGAGTATCTGAGATACATGGTGCTCGCTCAGGTCGTGGGTCTGTCCCCTCTGTCCTCCAGACAAACATAACCTTACTCAGCACCATCATTATTATTATTATTATTATTATTATTATTATTATTATTATTATTATTATTATTATTGTTATTTTGGTTGCTATTATTATTTTGCAAGCAGAAATTGTTAAATGATGGTGCTGGCTGTTTTTCATCGTTGATAACCACATTTTCTTTTCCCGTTGCAGATGAGACTCCGATTATAGCTGTGATGGTGGCCCTGTCTTCCCTTCTAGTTATAGTATTTATTATTATCGTGCTGTACATGTTAAGGTAAGAGCTGCTTTAACGCTGACTTCCCTTGTTTGGCAGAAATTAATTACTGAATGAACAGGCATAAGCCGTTTGTGCTGTTTCCTAAGCTAAAGGATGACACAGCCGGCGTTTTAAAACGGAACCTGTAAGGATAATGAAAATGATGTTCAGGGCTCTCTAGTAAATTATGATTATTCCTTTCTCTGTAAAGCTGATCCTCGTGTGGGGTAATGCCTGTTCAGCTACTGAGACTGGCATATTCAGTAGGACAGATTAAACTAAAGTCCTGTCAGTGCAGTTAAAAAGCAGGTAAGGTTTCCTTGCAAGGCTAAGGGTGTTGGACTGAGTAATCCAGGGAAGCTGAACGCCGCGCTCCAGCTGGCAAGTCCTTTGCCTGTGTAACCGGGTGTTTAATTCCCGGATTCCCATCCTGATATCGAGCGTGATCCGACATCCAGAGCCGAGGTGTGTCTTGGGTACCGGAGCTGTGCGCAGTGCCTGCGCATCTTCTGCGGCGAGGTGGCACACGACCGTAGCTTGTTAGGAGCGGTAGGTGATGCTGTAGCTGGAACTATAATGTAACGTAGCATTTTTAGGTCCATTTTTAAAAAATCCAAGCACCTGGGCTTGGACATAGCATTCCCACCTCCTGAGTGCATATCTCCTCAGCTAGAAGAGGGTGTTTATCTACCTGCAGTAAACATTTTAATTTACTCACCATTTCAGTGATTAAATAAGTTTAAAAAAAAAAAAAAGTAAAAACAATTTCCGTAGCGGTGGAAAAATTCCCCTCGTTTCCTGGCTCCGGCCCTGCCCTCGCAGCGGTGAACCTGATGAGAGTTTTGCCTCAGGAGTTCAGCAGCAGCAGCGTTTGAGTCCTCCCCACCTGGCTTCCAGCCCTTAAAAAAAGGGTTTCTGTTCGCCACCGCCCACCCAGTGATTCAGCAAAACCCTGAACTTCGGGCAAACGGAGCGTAAGCATCTGCTTCAAGTTAAAAGCACATGGAAAAGGGCTTTGCTGCAGGACAGATCAGCCTGGGGTTTATGTGCTTTGCTGAATCGGCCCATGGAGCAGGAACTCCTTGGGGTGTCCTCCATAAAAAGCAGCCTTAAAGAGTCTCCTCCTGGCTTTCACCTGGCTCTGGTCTCCTGCAGCCCTTGCAGACACAGTCAGTTAAAAGTTAGCCCTATAGGCAGGATTTTCGAGGTCCCGTAGCCTCTTGGGCCCACCAGCGAGTTCTTCAAGCCTTAAGAAAGCGAGGAAAGCCTTTCATGGCTGCATCTCTCATCCAGAAGGTAACCTGGGCTTCTTGGTGTGTGTCTACTGACATTCTCCGCTCCTTTGTCTTTGGTAGGTTCAAGAAATACAAGCAAGCAGGGAGTCACTCCAACTCCTTTCGACTGTCCAACGGCCGGACGGATGACGCAGGTGAGGCCCGTGTCGGTGCAACACGGGGAGCAAAAATGCATCTCTCAGAAGGAATAAGCTTTCTTCAGGTCAAAAGGGGTCAATGCAAATGTTCTTCAGAATAACAACGGAATATTTTTGTGTTTATTTTTTCCCCCGCTTGGAATCGGACTAAGTTAGCTAGTGAACTAACACTCAATTCTCCTAAAAATTGTAAAAATTAAAAAATGTCATAAAACCCTTGAAGTGGCAAAAGCAGGTTTGGTTTATGCCCTCCGGGGTGGCTCGCTGGGCAGCACAGAGCTACCCAGGTTGGTCTGCTAACCAGTCTGCCTTTGCCAGTCCTTCCGACTCGGCAAGGAGATGTGGGCAACTTGTTGGGCATGTGGCCAACCGGTAGCATCTTTTACTGGCCAGGTTGAATAGAAATGGAAACATGCTCACCAATTGCTGGTTTGCCACAAAATTGGTGAAGGGTTTAGAGGGGAAACCATATGAGGAGCGGCTGAGGTCCCTTGGGTTGTTCAGCCTGGAGCAGAGGAGGCCGAGGGCAGCCTCATGGCGCTCGGCAGCTCCCTCCCGAGGGGAGGAGGAGGGGCAGGGCTGGTCTCTGCTCTCTGGTGACCAACGCCAGGCCCCGAGGGAATGGCAGGGAGATGTGCCAGGGGAGGGTTAGGCTGGGCATTAGGAGAAGGTCCTTCCCCCAGAGGGTGGTGGAGCCCTGGCACAGGCTCCCCAGGGAGGCATCACAGCACCAGCCTGGCGATGTTCCAGAAGCACTTGGCCAAGGCCCTCAGAGCCACGGTGTGAATTTGGGGTGTCCTGTGGAGGGACAGGAGCTGGGCTCGATGGTCCTTCTGGGTCCCTCCCAGCTCAGGACATCCTATGATTCTATGATTCAATGCAGAGGTGGTTCACTGGAAATGTGTAAAAAGGAGCATGAAGATTGTGTTCTCTTTAAGTATGCTCTTGGAAGGGCATGTGGAGGTGCTTCTGAGTGTATATTTATATTATTCCTGGTGGGAATAATATAAATATTATACACCAGAATAAATATAAATACTCCAGAATCAGATAAATATTATCCCACAGAAGACAGACCTCTGTAAAAGTCCAGGAAAGCTGGTCGATGCGACACTGTCGCAGTCCGAGCCTGGTGCAATGACAGCACCTGAGGACTCAGTGGCTGGGTGCCACGGCTTTGTTCTCCCACCTCATATATTTGTAGGAAAGCATTTTTTAATCTACATGTTTATTTGTTTCTTGTTCTGAACTTTATCTGTTTTTCATGATTTTGGCAAACTTTTATAAAATGAAAATTTGTTTCCTAACTTCCGTTTCAGCAACAAAATATTTGCCCTCAAGGGGTTAATATTAAATTGTGCAAACTTCTCGTGTTCCTCTTGAATTTTCACAACATCTCTTTGACTCAAATGAGAATCTTTTATGGAAAAACACGTCTTTGGGGAATAATTAAATATGCTTCTACCCTTTCAAATTAGGATGATGGCTGATTAAAACTCTCGTGCAAATCTGTATGCTACCTCTAGGCACTGAACTGACATTTCTGAGAAAGCAGGGAATACATTGGGTTTTTTCTTGATGAAAACCTTTTTGGATCTCTTAAAGATGCAGAAATGCAATTTTAAAGTCTTGTGCAAGCCTGCTCTAACAGGTAAACTCTTCTGTCCCTGAGCTTGTCTCATTCTCTGGCTTTGAGCCAGAGCTGCCTGTTGATGGTCTGAAGTCAGGCATCTCCGTCCACACGTAGGCACCAAAGTAAGAGCTGAAGAGGAGCCACCACCTCTTGGGCTCGGTTCATATCCCTTTCCTGAGCTCCCTCCACAGAAACCAAACACCTTCAGAGCGAGTGCTAACTTCAAATCAGCACCGTTTTTTTTTACATTGGCAGCTAAGACCTTCCCTACCCGAGTTTTACATTGCTGTAAGTGAAGGTGTGAACTTCATAAACTGTCGGTTGTGTTGGTATAACCTCGCATGGCCTTTCTTGGCTTCCCTGAGGAACCACAAGCAACGGCTACCTTTGCTGTGTCCACCTGGGAGTTTTGTCATGGGGGTGGTGCCAGAATTTCCCCATGGGGGAGAGTGAAGTCTGAATTCAAAGCGAGGTGGTCTTCATCCCCCAGTATTGATGACTTAGAATCATAGAATCATTTAGGTTGGAAAGACCTTTAAGATCATCAAGTCCAACCGTCAACCCAGCACTGCCAAGTCCAGATTAAACCATGTCCCCAAGTGCCACATCTATACATCTTTTAAATACCCCCAGGGATGGTGAATCAACTCTTTCCCTGGGCAGCCTGTTCTGGTGCTTTACAACCCTTTCAGTAAATAAATTTTTCCTTCTATCCCATCTCCAACCTAAACCTCCCCTGACACAGCCTGAGGCCGTTCCCTCTTGCCCTGTCACTGGTGACTTGGGAGCAGAGACCGACCCCCCCCTCACTCCAGCCCCTCTCAGGCAGCTGCAGAGAGCGAGAAGGGCTCCCCTCAGCCCCCTCTGCTCCAGGCTAAACCCCCCCAGCCCCCTCAGCCGCCCCCCAGCACACTTGTGCTCCAGACCCTGCCCCAGCCCCGCTGCCCTTCTCTGGACACGCTCCAGCCCCTCAAGGCCCTTCTTGTCCTGAGGGGCCCAAACCTGAGCCCAGCACTCGAGGTGGGGCCTCCCCAGGGCCGAGCACAGGGGCCCCATCCCTGCCCGGCTCCTGCTGGCCACCCCAGTGCTGACACAAGCCCGGGGGCTGGTGGCCTCCTTGGCCACCCGGGCACTGCTGGCTCATGCCCAGCCGGCTGTCAGCCAGCACCCCCAGGGCCTTCTCCGCCAGGCACTTCCCAGCCCCTCTGCCCCAGGCCTGGAGCGTTGCCTGGGGTTTTTAGACTTGGTCCTCATTTCCCTATCCTGCCTCTACAGCACCGTAATGCTCAACAAAAGGGTGCTGAAAGATTTTTGTGTTATCGTAGCATCACCCGTAGGAAGTGTTCAAGGCCAGGTTGGACGGGGCTTTGAGTAACCTGGTGTAGTGGAAGGTGTCCCTGCCCATGAAAGGAGGGTTGGACCTAGATGATCTTTAAGGTCCCTTCCAGCCCAAACCATTCTACGATTCGATGAAAATACGGGACAGTGAGGATGCAAGTTGGCCCCCAAAGCAGGCAGCCGAGGGTGTGCGAGGTCCCTGTGCCCACCTGGGCATGGGTGAGTGCTGGGCATGGGGAGCAGCTGGGTGGGCACCTCTGACGCATGGGTGTCATTGCAGAGCCTCAGAGCATGCCGCTGCTTGCCCGCTCCCCCAGCACCAACCGTAAATACCCGCCGCTGCCCGTTGATAAGCTGGAAGAGGAGATCAACCGCCGGATGGCGGATGACAACAAGCTCTTTCGGGAGGAGTTCAACGTGAGTGCCTTTGCTTCTTGCCCTTAAATCCCACAGGCTGTTCTCGGCGTCGGGCTTGTGATGCACAGCAGGGAAAAATCTGGTCCCACTTCGCAGAGCAGGGACAAAACGGCTGTTGGTCAGAGAGGAGCTGCAGTGTGCAGTGGTACCTGCCCTGGGGACGACACATCCACCCAGGGGGTAACTGAGTCGATAAAATAACTGTGTCGGTGCTTGGAAGAGCTTATCTGGGAGCTCTGCAGAGGGAATGATGGTCTGCCCGGTCCTCGGAGGCTTCTCAAAGGGCTGCAAGGTGGGAAGGCTGATTCTGGTCCTAAACCTGCTGTGACGACAGGCAAGCCACTACCCCTTATGTTCACTACAGAAAGCAGAGGTTTTCTAGTAATTAACCCTACGGGGTTGCATTTTTCTACGTTCAGGAAGTGTCCTGTATGTCCTGGGGACTTCCAGAGCTTCCCTGCCTGCTGCTTTCCTCCCAGGCACTGCCTCCTTCCTTCCAATCCTCATGGCTTAAATCTACAAACAGCCAAAACAAGAGCTCTGACAGGGAAACAGAAATTACTCCATCTGTTTCAGTGAGCTGTTAACCCTGAAACAGAATGATGGCAGTTCATAGGACAGCAGTTGGCCTTCCACAGTCGGTGATAATTCACATATTGTGGTTATCCCATGATGCTGGAGCATCTCTTCTGAGATGGCTGTGTCCTCTTCCTGGCGTTGTTGAGCTCTGCAACTTGTGCAACCATAAACCTCTATCGCCTTGGTGATACAGAAATAGGCAGAGCAGTAATGGGGCAGGGGACAGAGTTAAATACAGGCTGGAGTATCGCAGCATGGAACGTAGGAGCTGCTGAATTGCCTAATTAACAACAGAAAACCCACTGTCGATCTGGTTGCCCGCCCTGCAAAGACGTTGTCTGCAAATACATTAAGGTGTAGGTCCAAGGCACGATACGGCAATATGAGGATGATGAGAAGGTAAATAAACACCACTCGACTTTCTCCAGCTGTTGCACAACTTGATATCCTTCCTGGATGTGCTTCGATGAAACTAAATAGGCACAATGAATGCCCAGGGAGGGGGATTTTTCGGGTTATAAATACTCAGTTGCCCTGAAGACTTATGTTGCCAAAGCATGTCTGTCCTGCCAGCTGGAGGGAGGGATGGCAAATACTTCCAATCCACTCTCAGCCTCTTCACTCTTTAAAGAGGATGTGGAATAACAGTGCTGGGGAAGCACCTCCTCTGCTCGAGGGTGAAACCCACCTGCTGTGACCAGGACAGTGTCGCCTGTCACCCCAGCATCCCCCAATCCAAAGGTCCTCGGCGCCATGGGATGGAGAATAACCCCCTGCACGGGTGCTCCCTCCATCACTGGGTGTGCTCGGGCGGTGGGGGCTTGTCGCAGGGGGTTTCATTGGGTTAGCGTCGCTGTTAACAGAGGAAATGTCAGCAGGAGCCTCCGTGGGCAGAAATGAGCTCCTGGATGGCTGGGCTGGTGGGTTTGGTGTCAGAGGCTTTGCTGCCACCTCGTGTTCGTGGGTCCTGAGACAACAGATACATTTCGGAAGGGATTTGCTCTTTCTGGTCCAGCCCAGGCTATTTAATGGTCACCTTGGGCTTGGTGGGGACAAGCAGCAGGTGCTGGCGTGGAGATGAGGGGTGTGGGTGAGGGAGACACATCTGAAGGGGCAGGTGGACAAGGGTTTGCTGCTCACCTACCTGCTGGAGGCCAGCAAAAGGCCACCGCCCTCCAATGAGATGCTCGGACGCTGTGTGCGCCGACGTGACGGCTGCGTTGTGGTAACTGCTGTGCCGTCAGTAAAAACGTCATGGAAAACCCGCTTTTCTTCCCTTGCAGGCTCTCCCAGCGTGTCCCATACAGGCCACGTGTGAAGCTGCTTCCAAGGAGGAGAACAAGGAGAAGAACAGATATGTGAACATTTTGCCCTGTAGGTATCGGAGTACATTGGGCAGGGAGGGGCACAGCCAGCGCTGCTGGTGGGGATCCCTGTTCCTGTTTTTGGGATGGGCAAGGACATGGTTGAGCTCATTTCACCTCCCAGATGGGTGGCTGCAGCTGCCGTAGCTTTCAATACCTATGAGGAGGAGCTCCCTGGAGCCGCCAGCAGCTGGAAGGCCATGGGAAATTAAATGGATGGGAAATGCCGAAACGGCCAGCTCTTGCTGGGTGCCGTGGGGTGGCGGGCGGCCTCGGCAGGCTTCCTCAAATGTCTTCGCTCTGCAGAAGGAAGACTTCCTTGGGCGAGGCCTAGCACCTCTCCAGGCTTAAGCAAAAAGAATTTGGGGACATAAAGGTGTTTGGGGGGGGAGCCACCGAGCCCGGGCTCTGCTCCAGCACCTGGCTTTCTCACTACGCCAGATACCAGCTACGTGGAGGGAGTCGTTTTTAATGCAAGGTTTTCATTTTCCTCCAGATGATCATTCCAGGGTTCACCTGACTCCTGTCGAGGGAGTTCCTGACTCCGACTACATCAACGCCTCCTTCATTAATGTGAGTTCTGTTATTTGAAAGGGAAATCCCCTCCGGCTGCGCCCCGGCCGGCGGTGCCTGGTCCCGCCAGGAGCGTGGGGCCGTTGTTGGGTGTGCCTTGTGCCTGGGAGAGGATGGCTAAGAGACCACCTCCTACGTTAACACCTCCCCAACTCCTCCAGAGCAATATATGACACTGGGTTTTGATCTCGTAACCTTTGTGTGGCCGTGGTAGAGCTCACTGTGCTTCGCTCCACGCCTTTAGTCCAGACGAGCGTGGCTGGAGTAAGAGGCTGAGGGCTAGAACTCAAATTCGAGCTGTAGCTTTGCTCAGCTGCTTTGCCACAGCCCCATCTCTTCCCATCTGTCTTTTCCCCACTTCTAAAATGATGAGAAGCACTCGCACTCCTCAGGATGCTGCAAATCCGAGCTGGCTGCTTTGGAAGGGCTTTGGGAGCCATTCCTGCAGGGCCTGGGGATTTCTCATTAATGGCTGATGAGTGGTGTGGCTGCTTAATCATCGGTACTTCCCAGCTTGCAGGCCTGGACGTGGGAAGGGGATGAAAAAGAAATCAAGGAATCCAGCTAAAAGAGAAGCAACATTGTCCTGCTCTGCTTCTAGGAGATGGGTCCTTTAAGGTTATCACTTATAGCTCAAATATGTTGGAAGTGTAATGTGAAGCAGGAGACTTTGAGAGAGATGGAGGCACAGGAATTAAAGCACGACCCAACAAAGCTTTTTCCTTTCTTCACCAATAAATAAATATCCATTAGGAAACACACCAAATCAACCCCCGTGAGTTCAACAGCCCCTTCTCCCGACGGTTAACGCTGATTCTCCCATGGCACTCAGGTTGCTGGGTCTGATCCCAGCAGAAGGGCCGCTGAGCACCACTTCATTAGTGCATTGTGCCAACAAGCAGGGTTGTTCCTGCCTCACGGGAGCGTGGGGAGTGTTGCTCTGGGGCAAGGGCCCTTTGCACAGGGATTTCCCATTATTTCTACCCCACTGTTGGAGCTGTGTCTCCCCTCGGAGGCTCCAGCCCCTCCCCTACACAGAGGGGAGTGAGAAACAGAGTAGGTGATGTCTCTATTAATGATGCAGCTGCACTTCATGACTCTTGTGTTAGAAAAAGACAGGTCTTTCAATTGTCTTCCTTTTTCTCCTTTTCTCTGTAGGGGTACCAAGAGAAAAACAAGTTCATTGCCGCACAAGGTAAACACTCAGTTATTCCTGTAGTTCTCCCTCACGGCAGTCGACTGGGGTCCTTCTGCTCTGCAAAGCTGCACCAGCCTAAGCACGGCACGGTGCCACGCAGAGCTCCCCTGGCTGGAGGCTTGGCTGGTCCACAGTTTGTTCCCAAAATGCTTCTCCTGGTCAAAGACCAGTGCTGGATGCACTGGGGAAGGAAGAGAAGCCCTACCTGTACAATACCAATCGCTGGAGGGTGTCAAAGCCTTTCTGCCCTGAACCTTGTCCTTCCACCCTGGCCCACAGCTGCAGGTGGTTGGTATCTGTGGAAATAATGCCAGTGAGCTGCTTAATTACATTCCCCAAACTTGCTATTATGGAAAGCACCACGCTGATCTGGTTTCATTTCTGCTCCTTTTTAAACCTCAGCAGACAGTAATGTAGGCTTGTGCCCTGGGAGAGAAATTTCACTGTGGTCTTCAGAAGGGAGGCAGGAGTATTGCAGACCTGCTGGAGGGCGGCTCTGCTGAGAGGCCCTGGGGGTGCTGGGGGGCAGCGAGGTGACCCTGAGCCAGCACCGGGCCCTTGGGGCCAAGGAGGGCAGCGGTGTCCTGGGGTGCATGGAAAGGCGTGTGGCCAGCAGGGCGAGGGAGGTTCTCCTCCCCCTCTGCTCTGCCCCACTGAGGCCACATCTGGGGTGCTTCGTCCAGGTCTGGGCACCCCAGTCCAAGAAGGGCAGGGAACTGCTGGAGCAAGGCCAGCGCAGAGCTGCCAAGGGGATCAGGGGCTGGAGCATCTCCCTTGTGAGGAAAGGCTGAGAGACCTGGGCTTGTTCAGCCTGGAGAAGAGAAGGCTGAGGGGGGATCTCATCAATGCCTATAAATATCTGAAGGGTGGGTGTCAGGGGGATGGGCCGGGCTCTTTTCAGTGGTGCCCAACGCCAGGCCAAGGGGCCACGGGCACAAGCTGGAACACGGGAAGTTCCCCCTGAACATGAGGACAAACCCCTTCCCTGTGCGGGTGCCAGAGCAGGGGCACAGGCTGCCCAGAGAGGCTGTGGGGTCCCTTCCCTGGAGACATTCACCCCCCGCCTGGATGCGGCCCTGTGCCCCTGCTCTGGGGGTGCCTGCTCCAGCAGGGGTGGGACGGGGTGAGCTCCAGAGGCCCCTTCCAGCCCCCTCCAGTCTGAGATTCTGTGATTTAGCTATTGAGAGCAACAAGCATCACATGTCTTCCCAAACTCGATTGCCCCCAGCCAGTGCCTCACTGGCTTGCATGCACTGTCCATAACCCTCCAGCTCTCTTGCTTTCCTTGTACCAGTCCAAACATGGCCCTGAAACCAAGATGCCCGCTTACAGCAGGGGCGGGTGGTGTTATGTCAGCAAAAGGGAGTTACCTGCCCACGGGAGGTGTTTTGCATTTCCACTCCTGACTTGCAAGTGGGTTAGGACATCGCCTGCTGGTTTGTCTGGCTCTTGCTGGAGAAGGAAGGCTGGCTCAGGTCCGTCAGCGATACCAGGCTGGGGTAAAGCTTTGGCTCTGCTATTCTCTTGGCTCACCCTTAGCCTCAGACTTGGCTGAGGAGGTCTGGGCTGAGTCAGCTCCTTGTCTGGCAGGCAGCAGGTAACTGTTCTTGTGCTGTATTGAAACAGGACCCTGCAGTTAAAGCACAAGGCTCAGGGACAGGACTTTGGCGAGCTACTTGTGATGGCCACAGTTTCCCTGGATGACCTTGGGCAAGTTGTTTCCATGCTCCATTGGTCTGATTTCCCCTTCTTGAGCTAAAAATGGAATTCCTCATCATCAAACATATCCAAAAAGCCAAGCTTTTGTGTGACAGGATCGTTCCTTGGGTTAGCCGACATTCCCAGACATTAAAACACCTCCTGTGCTGACACCTATTGGCAAAAAACGTGTTGCGTAGTCCATGTGTGACTTCACATGCTGTGTTTCAGTCTCAGTGCTTGAAGGGTTGATCCCAAAGACCACGTGTCTTTTTACCTTACCCTTAGGACCAAAGGAAGAAACCGTGAACGATTTCTGGAGAATGATTTGGGAGCAAAACACAGCAACAATTGTCATGGTGACCAACCTGAAAGAGAGGAAGGAGGTAGGTGCCAGAAGGCTTCATGGGCTGGTATCAAACCCAGCTTTGTCCAAATCCGGCACATCTCATGCCCGTGGGCACGTCTTGGAGCTGGTCCCAGGCTTGCAAGGAGCCAGAGCTCACCTGTGCCCATTTTCTCTCCCCACAGTGTAAGTGTGCTCAGTACTGGCCGGATCAGGGCTGCTGGACATACGGGAACATCCGCGTGTCCGTGGAGGACGTGACCGTTCTGGTGGATTACACCGTGCGGAAGTTCTGCATCCAGCAGGTGCCGGGGCTCGCATCTCCCATCCCCATCCAATCCCATCCCATCTCATCCCCATCCTACCCCATCCCCATCCCATCCCCATCCCATCTCATCTCATCCCATGCCCATCCCACCCCATGCCATCCCATCCCCCCCACCCCATCCCCATCCCTCCCTTCTCTGTGCTGGGCATCCAGCAGGCACTGGTGTGCTCCTCGGCTCCTCCGAGGTGCCGTGAGAGCAGAGTCAGGGTGAAATGACCCCAGCATCCATTTTTAACCAGACCTATTAAGAATTTACTCACCTGAACACCCAGAGCCCATTCCCAGCGGGTCCCAGCACTGCTGTACCGAGAGTAGGGAAGCTGATGGATGCCAGGGCTGAAATTCAGTCCACTTGCTGTTACCAGAATCGGTTCCTGCTCTCACCCACAGATACTTAATGCCTGCAAATAATCAGATTTATCCCATGAGCCGAGACAAAATCCAGCGCCGTATGCATTGGTTTTGATCGCTTTCCCATCTGTCGCTGTTTTCTCGTCCTCCGAGGAGGCTCTGGATGCTTTGGTCGCTTTGTTTGTTTTCCTGCTACTCTTGGAGGCAGGCAAGGAATAGCTGGTGATTGAAAACCTGTCTGGACCCTGTGTGGGTTTCTCCTGAGCCTCATCCCTCCCTCCAACAGCCTGGACGTGGCTGCTTTCCTCCCCTGCCTTTGACTGAGGATGCTGTGGGCAGAGGTGTGGGAGAGGATGGAGTGGCAGCTTCTGTTTGAGCCTGTTAGGAATGAAATACGGCAGCTTCTGCCAGGTTGGAGCCACAGCCGAGGCTGGGCTGGCATCTCTCGCCCCTGGGATGCAGGATGTGATGCTGGGCGATGAAAATGTCAGGCTTTTAGAGAATAATTTGGCCCTGGAGCCTGGATCCGTGCCCTTTCAACTTGTGGAAGCTAGTGCTTCTAAAGCCGTACAGCTCAGTCTTGGGGCTGTAGCTCCCTCTCTACCCTTACTTTTGGGGAAAGGAGAGAAATCTGAGTATTTATCATTAACCCAAATTTCCCTTCAGGTTGGCGACGTCACGAACAAGAAGCCTCAGCGCCTGGTGACTCAGTTCCACTTCACCAGCTGGCCCGACTTCGGGGTCCCCTTCACCCCCATCGGGATGCTGAAGTTCTTGAAGAAGGTGAAGACGTGTAACCCCCAGTACGCAGGAGCAATAGTTGTGCACTGCAGGTACGTCCGGGTCACAGCTGACCTCTGGGTCACTTGGAGAGCATCTCCTACTTAATACTAGAAGGTTTTCTTTGGTCAGGCCTTTTTAATTGGTTTTATTTAACTTTCCTATGTTAAATGGGAATGTTCCACATGGGAACATTCAAAAAAATTCATGTGAATTTAAGGCACTTCTTGGAATCAGCGATGCGATGGTGTTACAGCTCATGCTGAGTGGCCATTTGGGTTAGCTGGGTGCTGAGGGAGCCGAGCCAAGCACCGCTGCTGGGCACTGGTGGCATCTCCCTTGGCCCCGCGCTGCCCTGGGCATGAAAGGACAACACCTCCCGCTGCGGGAAGGCGGTACTCGGCTGACAGCACACCTGGGAGCGGGGAGCGCGGTGTTTGGCCTCACGTGGAGTGGTTTCAGGCATAGCAGGAAGCCTGGGGGAGCCACAGAGGCTGTGCCTGTCTCAATAAGGGAAAGCCCCATGGTTAGAAGCAGAGATGATGATCACATCTGCAACCTCCCAAGTCCATCTTTCCAGCTCGCTCCTCAGCAGGCAGCTGACAAAAGAGCTTTGTCTTTCCACAGCGTTTGCTGGCCTCATCTTTCTTCTTCCCATTAATGGCTGAGTTACCGGCACAGAAGCAAGGCTTCCCCATGGGCTCACCTTCACGTGACAGGGGGCGACTGCAAGGAGCAGCAGGCAGACGGTAGAAACAGGCAGCCCGCGAGACTCCAGAAGCCATAGCTGGCTCAGGTCTCGATTTGGCTCACCCTGCTCTCTGCCTTCATGCGCTCCGGTCGCGGCGGTGGCTGGAGACGCTGTGAGCGTCTCTTTGCAAAACCCAGGCGACACTGAACACCAGGCTGAGGACCTCTCTCATCTCCAAAACAGATTTTGCTATTTACTTGCTGCTGGGAAGCGTCTGGCTCGCTCCCGGTCACTCTACAAGGGGCTCCAAACCCAGCGCTGCTGCGCTGACCCCTTGTCCGCATTGCTCTTTCAGCGCCGGGGTAGGACGCACAGGCACTTTTATCGTCATCGACGCCATGCTGGACATGATGCACGCGGAGAGGAAAGTGGATGTTTACGGCTTCGTGAGCCGGATCCGGGCTCAGCGCTGCCAGATGGTACAGACAGATGTAAGTGTGCTGCCGCGGTCTGCGCTGGGCCTTGCTCACTGCAGCTACATTTCAGTTCCCAGCCTGCAGGGAAGCCTACGTGCAGGTTGAGTGTCATCCCTCATTTTGGAAGGATGCTGCGTGGGGGGATGCAGCCCCTCTGCTACAAGGCCAGGCTGGGAGAGCTGGGGTGGTTCAGCCTGGGGAAGAGAAGGCTGTGGGGAGACCTTATTGGGGCCTCCCAGGGCTTAAAGGGGGACTCTAGGAAGGATGGGGGCAGCCTCTTTAGCAAGGCCTGCTGTGACAGGACAAGGGGTGATGGTTTGAAACTAAAAGAGAGCAGATTTAGGCTGGATCTAAGGAAGAAATGTTTTATGATGAGGGTGGTGAAACCCTGGCCCAGGTTGCCCCGAGAGGTGGTCGATGCCCCATCCCTGGAAACACCCAAGGCCAGGCTGGACGGGGCTCTGAGCGACCTGATCTGGTTGAAGATGTCCCTGCTCGCTGTAGGGGGTTGGGCTGGGTGGCCTCTAAAGGTCCCTCCCAACCCAAACCATGCCATGATTCTACGATCAAGTGAGCCTTTCGCTGGGTCCTGCTCCTTTTAATCCCCTTCATACACTCATAGAATCATTTCGGTTGGGAAAGACCATTAAGATCATCAAGTCCAACTGTTAACCTAACACTGCCAAGTCCAGACTAAACCATGTCCCTAAGCACCACATCTGCACGTCTTATAAATACCTGCAGGGATGATGACTCCACCGCCTCTCTGGGCAGCCTGTTCCAGTGCTTGACAACCCTTTTAGTGAAGAATTTTTCCCTAATATCCAATCTAAACTTCCCCTGACGCAGCTTGAGGCCGTTTCCTCTTGTCCTGTCACTTGTTACTCGGGAGAAGAGACCAACCCCCACCTCGCTACAGCCCCTTTCAGGTAGTTGCAGAGAGCAATAAGGTCTCCCCTCAGCCTCCTCCAGACTTGGAGAAAGTTTTGTGTCATATCAGCTTTGTGTGCTGGAGCAAATAAGGTCCCAGCCCCTGCACAGTGGCACGAAGGTCGTTACCCACCTTTCTGGGGCCTCGGAGGGGTGCCAGGTGCCCAGCAAGCACAGGTGGGCAGTGGGGCAGTGGGTTTGCACCCAGCGTGTGCACGGGCACCGGGATGCACCCAGCGTGGAATGGAGGCTGATGGCTTCTCCCTGCAACCCTTGCAGATGCAGTATGTGTTTATATACCAAGCACTTCTGGAGCACTATCTTTATGGTGACACGGAGCTGGAGGTGACCTCATTAGAGATCCATCTCCAGAAGATCTACAACAAAGTGCCAGGGACCAGCAGCAACGGGCTGGAAGAGGAGTTCAAGGTGAGCGTGGTTCTCGTCCTGGCGGATCTGTGCGGATGGTGCTGGGCTGCGGGGACCACCATGCGCTTGCCCAGCGTGGAGTGGCTCTGAAAGCTGCCTCTGCTTTTGTTCCTTCTTCTGCAGAAGCTCACTTCAATCAAAATTCAGAATGACAAGATGAGAACGGGCAACCTGCCAGCAAATATGAAGAAGAACAGGGTGCTTCAGATAATTCCATGTAAGACTTGTTTGTCGCCATGGGTGAGGGGACAGTTTGGGTGGTTGTGGGGACAGGAGTCAGGCTGGAGAAAGGGCCCGACAGGGACCTCGCGGAGCTCAACCAGGCCGAGCGCAAAGCCCTGTCCCTGGGAGGAACAAGCCCCGGCACCGGCATGTGCTGGGGCCGTCCCGCTGGAGAGCAGCTCGGCGGAGAAGGACCCGGGCTCCTGGTGAGCGCCGGGCTGGCCTTGGGCCAGCAACGTGCCCTTGCGGCGCAGAGGGCCGGCGGTGTCCTGGGCTGCGTCAGACAGAGCGTTGCCCCCAGGTCGAGGCAGGGGACCCTTCCCCTCTGCCCGGCGCTGGCGAGGCTGCCCCTGGAGCGCTGTGGCCAGTGCTGGGCTCCCCAGTGCGAGAGGCACGGGCATACTGGAGCGAGTCCGGCACAGGGCCGCAGAGATGGGGAAGGGACTGGAGCGTCTGTGCCATGGGGAAAGGCTGAGAGGGCTGGGACTGCTCAGCTGGAGGAGGGAAGGCTGCGGGGGGGGTCTCATCGGTGTCCACAGATACCCGAGGGGAGGGTGCAAAGAGGACAGAGCTGGGCACTTTCCAGTGGTGCCCAGTGACTGGACCAGGGCCATGCATGGTTATCAGGAAGTCATGCTTTGAAAGTGTTCCCCAAAACCCAGATCATTTCACTTCTGTTTCAGATGAGTTCAACCGAGTAATCATTCCAGTGAAGAGAGGTGAAGAGAACACGGACTACGTAAACGCTTCCTTCATTGACGTGAGTCGTCTTTAATCCTCTTTCCATTTTCTCCCAATGGAAACTCTTTACCTCACACTGCTTCCTATGGAAAGGATTTGTCCCAAAACACTTCCTCTCTGGGTTTTGTGAGAGTCTTTCCACTTGACTTAGCTTTGTGTCACCGGACGGTGCTAGTTTCTTTCTCCAAGAAACCTCTCTGCATATACAGTTTCCTTATGACCCACCGATGGTGGGAGAGGAGAGCTGGAGCTTGAGCAGGGCCTGCAAATTCTGGCGTCACTTCTGCAACTCCGAGCTCTGATGGTGGCTTTGGAGAAGCGGATGCATGTAGCCGTGGAAATGTTTGCTGTGCGGCGCTGTTCATTTGGTCAGAAAACAACCACTAGATTAGGTAACGGATCCCAAAACCCTTGAGAAAAACCAGGTCAATCCCATTACACCTCTTTGGGTGATGGGAGGAGGTGAGGCAGAGAGGTTAAGTGCTTTCCTCACTCCAAGGAGGAGGTAAGTGATTGCACATCCTTTTCTCATGAGTAATCCTGTTGACTTCAGAGGGATGTCTGGTATGAGTATTTATCTTTGTGCGGTGATGCCAGCGCTGGCTAAGTGACACAGCCCTGCTCTTTCCTAGCCCAATTTCTATTCTCATCTCCTAATGGCAGAGTTTCCGCCCTCAAAGGACGATTGGTGCCATGGGTTGAACCAGTAAAACCAGCATATTCCCAGTTATAATATCCCAAATTAATTGCTCCCTGAAACCCCCTTGGCCAGGTCCCAGCGGGTTGCTCTGGCTGCGTGAGCATCCGACACAACGCAGCCAGGAGCAGCTGCCTTGTTCCGCATCGAGATCAGGAAGCTTAAATGTCACGTAAGCAATTTCTGTTGAGGATCCAATTTCCTGCCTATGCTGAACTTTGCTTAAATGACAAGCTCCAAATGACACAGCGTCTTTAGTCACAGTCTGCAGCGAGGGCACAGGGGGACGTCAGAGGGGTTTTGGAAACCAAAGCACTTTGTGGTTGTGGAAGAGCCAGAGTCGCCCGGACTTACTGCAGCTTTCCATAGATCATAGAAGGGTTGGAAGGGACCTTAAAGGTCATCGGGTTCCATCTTGTTTTGCTTACTTCTTCCAAAAATTGTGGTAAAAATCACACCTGAAGGACTTGGGGCTTAGGCAAGCTTCTAATCTGGTAGACCTACCTGTTTAGTAGAGCAGCAGCTCTCTGCTACAACGCTCTGACTTTGCAGCTTCTCTTAGGAGTGCTGGAAACCCAAATCTTTCTCCACCAAATGGATAAGGCTGTGCAAGTGCAGGGGCTATGACCCCCCCCTCCACCTGCAGTTCTTTAAAAACAGAGGTTTTACTGCATTAAAGCACTGGCTGATGGCCCCTCGGCTGCTAATCAGCGGTGTGGTGATGCCTGTGCATGGGGACGCAGCCCACCATGATAGCGGGTTTCTCTGCCCAGGCCGTGGTCATTCACACGGACAGTCATGATGCTTCCAAAAATTCACTAAGCTTGGTAACCTGACCGTGTCCAAGAGCGCTCCTCTGGCTGCGCCTGGCATCTGGGCGCTGCCGGCTCACCACTAACCCTGTTCTCAAATTGCAGGGTTATCGCCAGAAGGACTCCTATATCGCCAGCCAAGGTCCGCTGCAGCACACGATAGAGGACTTCTGGAGGATGATCTGGGAGTGGAAATCCTGCTCCATAGTGATGCTGACGGAGCTGGAGGAGAGAGGCCAGGTAGGCGCCCAGGGAAGGCTGCAGTGGAGCTCCAGCAAAATAGATCAGTGCGACCCCTTAAAATCGTAGAAGCATGAAATCATGGTATCATTAAGGTTGGAAAAGACCTCCAGGATCAGCAAGTCCAACCCCCAACCCAACACCCCCAGGCCTCCTAAACCACGTCCCCAGGTGCCACGTCTGCACGGTGTTTGAACCCCCCCAGGGACGGTGACTCCCCCACCTCTCTGGGCAGCCTGTGCCAGGGCCTGACCCCTCTGGCAGGGAAGGCATTTTCCCTCATCTCCAACCTAAACCTCCCCTGACGCAGCCTGAGGCCGTTCCCTCTCGTCCTGTCACTGGTGACTTGGGAGCAGAGACCGACCCCCCCCTCACTCCAGCCCCTCTCAGGCAGCTGCAGAGAGCGAGAAGGGCTCCCCTCAGCCCCCTCTTCTCCAGGCTAAACCCCCCCAGCTCCCCCAGCCGCCCCCCAGCACACTTGTTCTCCAATCTCTCAAACCTCCTGATGGCCGCGGCACTGCTGGCGCTGCAAGCATTGGGTGCTCTTTCGCTCTTTCTCTGGCTGGAAATATATTTCAGCCTCTACTTCTAATGCAAAGAATCCAGTTGTGTGGAGACACTGAGTGGGGAGATGTTCAGTAAACCAACTCTGGTCCCTCAGTTCTCAAAGCCCTCTCGGTGCCGGGGAAAGCTCCTCTCCGAAGCAAACCCGTGGGGTCCCGCCTGTCTTTGGGCAGCTGCCAGCCCCAGGAGAAGGCTCCTTCTGTCCAAGCCCAGGGGAAGAATACAGGATCTTCACCATCTCCTCCTGTAATGCTTTCTCAGGAGAAGTGTGCCCAGTACTGGCCATCCGACAGCTCCGTGTCCTATGGAGACATCACTGTGGAGCTGAAGAAGGAGGAGGAGTGTGAGAGCTATACGGTGCGGGACCTGCTGGTAACGAACACCAGGGTAAGAGCCTAGCCTCTCCCACAGCGAGCTCTGGGTGCTCCCGGGTTTGGCTGTCGTTAACCCTCGCTGGTGGTTACAGCGCTTTGCGGTTCCTCTTGCCAGTGCTGGACCTTCCTTCTGGCATCTTCAGCTCCATCATCTCCCCATCATCCCAGAGCAGTGTCCATCCCCTGCAATCCCGCCTTCTTCCCAACGCTTCCCTCCCATCCCTGGGGATTCCTGTCCTGCCGATCGCTTCTCACACGGCCCCTCTGCCCCGCTGCCACCAAGCAGCCCTCGTCCTCCTCCTGCCGGTCCCTGTGCCTCCCTCCTGCTCCCCATTCCCCATGGCCGTGCCACGGGATCCATGCCTCCTCTCCACAAGCAGACGGCTTTCCAAAGCGGGTGGTTTTTCCAAAGCCTTGAGCCAGTGGGTTTCTTGGTATGGGGTCTCCCCCCAGCTTACCGACCTCGTGCTGTGCTCTTTCTTCCACCAGGAAAACAAGAGCCGACAGATTCGGCAGTTTCATTTCCACGGCTGGCCGGAAGTTGGGATCCCTGGAGATGGGAAAGGAATGATCAACATCATCGCGGCTGTGCAGAAGCAGCAGCAGCAGTCTGGCAACCACCCGATCACTGTGCACTGCAGGTAAAGGCCGGGTGGAGCAGGGGGCGGCCACCCCTCCAAGGGGACACGCTCTGCAAGAAGCTTTGGAGACCATCAAAGGTCCCTCGGAAGACTTGGGCTAAGCAGGAGCAGCCAGGAGAGGCAGGGTCTGGGGTTTACCTGCTCAGCTAAGCAAAGAGGCTTCGGTCTTGTAGAGCATGTCCTAGCTAAACTAGGAGAGGCTGGGGCAGGACCGTCAGCTCCCCCACCTCTCCGGTGGTTCCCCAGTGGATTAATCCCCAAACAAAGCCAACACGGTCAGGACAGGTGGTTTCCTTTACCTTCTGGTTTCTCTTTGCCAGCGCCGGAGCAGGAAGAACCGGCACCTTCTGCGCTCTGAGCACCGTCCTGGAAAGGGTGAAGGCAGAAGGGATTCTCGACGTCTTTCAGACAGTGAAGAGTTTAAGACTACAGAGGCCGCATATGGTGCAGACACTGGTAAGGGCAGCTGAGCACCCCCCGCACTCCTCCTGCCGCCCCAGACCTGGCGGGAGCGGGCTGGGGACTCCCCGTGGAGCAAAAACGTTCTTGGTTGAAGGTTTTCTCTCTCAGCCGAAGAGTAAGGGATGGAGGTGGCTCAGGAGGCGTCTCCCCTTCCTCCTGTTAGGACGTCTGGAAGAGGGGAGCTTGGCTGGCTGGTGGCATCAGGCCCCTTCTGAGCAGTGGCACAAGCTGTAGGAGCCTCCTTGGAGACATCCTCAGCCACAGCCCCACGGATCGATGGGCTCTGGGAGCCTGGAAATGTGTCCAGGGCAGCCGTGGGGCGGGCTAGGGCAGGAGCAGGCAGGACGAGATGAGGTCTTGCAGGAGGGGTTTGCAAGGATGCTGAGGAATTAAAAAAAAAAATACCAGTTTGGGGTCAAAATAGGACCTTGGAGAGGAAGGGGAAAGCTGAGGTTCTTTAGCTGGTGGCGCCCTGGTTTGGGGGTCTCAGGGAGGTAGGACCCGCTCACGAGTGGGAATCTGGTTCCCACCCTGGGTCTGGGCTGGCCTTGCTTGGGCCCAGCTTGCCTTAGGCCACGAGTCAGCACCAAATTACGCCTGAGGTGTGAATTTTCTCGCTCTAACGCCGCGCTCTCCCCGAATCCCGCAGGAACAGTACGAATTCTGCTACAAGGTGGTGCAGGAATATATCGACGCCTTCTCAGACTACGCCAACTTCAAGTGAAGAAAGAAACATCAAAGGAAGAAAAAAAAACACCAACAAATCCACACCCCGAAACAAAAGACAGAAGAGTTGCCTTCTTTAATATTTTGTAATATTCTGTTTGTTAATATACCCCCGCCCCCCAAAAATATGTGTATATATCTTAACTGTTTTAGAGGTTGGTACCATAAGCTTCATATTAGCTGGAGATTTTATATGTAG
The DNA here is from genome assembly GCF_963921805.1 of Phalacrocorax carbo. Classification (NCBI taxonomy): domain Eukaryota; kingdom Metazoa; phylum Chordata; class Aves; order Suliformes; family Phalacrocoracidae; genus Phalacrocorax; species Phalacrocorax carbo. The sequence continues at coordinate 3,414,110 of NC_087516.1, read as the reverse complement.
CAAAGTGTTAGTGCAGATACTGTTGGCTCCTTTTTTTCCAATGTTTTATTGGGGAATTAAATAGCGTGATGTTTGGATTAATACTGTCATACCATCTCTCTTCTGGAGAGTTGATACAGGCTGTTATTTTGTTTGTAAATCTTTTTTTTTTCTTGAGGGAGTAAAGCCTTTTTAAAAAAAAAAAAAAAGGAAGAAAAAGATATCCTGGCTCTCATCTGAAAAAATAAAAAAAAACCTCCAAACCCCCACAAACCCACAAGCACAAGCTTTGCCGAACCTGCAGGGAAATGGTTTCACATTTTTCCGCTGGTCTGCTCTTTAAAACAAAACAAACAAAAAAAAAAGGAGAAAAAAGAAAAAGCTTATTCTGTGTGTGTGTATATATATAAATATCCTGATTTTTGTATGAAAAGCAAAAAAGTTTCCTCCTCCAGGGTCAGGCCAGCACATGCTGCTGGTTTGGAGGCCACAGTGACCACAGCAGCGATGTCAAACCCCCCAGAAAAAGAAAAGGGGTTTTGCTCCCTGAAGGGAACGTCGGTGTGTTGGGTGCCGGGTTTGAGCTCTGCGCTCCCACCTGCCGGGTCTCGTCCCGAGCGCCCACGATCCCGCTCCCTCTGCTAGGTCTGCAGCGCGGCGAGAGGGCAGTTCTGGGGCCACCCCCGATGTGTGGGGCTCGCCGGGGCCGCCTCCGGGTCCCCCCACACCTGCCACGTCCTGGTGCCCAGCGGCCTCATCCCCGGTAAGAGCAACCTCCGCCCGACACACCATCAGGCTTTGGCTTCCGATAGCCGTGTTGCAGGGGGAAATCGTAGAATCATCAAGGTTGGAAAAGACCTCTGGGATCAGCAAGTCCAACCACCAACCCAACACCCCCAGGCCTCCTAAACCACGTCCCCAGGTGCCACGTCTGCACGGTGTTTGAACCCCCCCAGGGACGGTGACTCCCCCACCTCTCTGGGCAGCCTGTGCCAGGGCCTGACCCCTCTGGCAGGGAAGGCATTTTCCCTCATCTCCAACCTAAACCTCCCCTGACGCAGCCTGAGGCCGTTCCCTCTCGTCCTGTCACTGGTGACTTGGGAGCAGAGACCGACCCCCCCCTCACTCCAGCCCCTCTCAGGCAGCTGCAGAGAGCGAGAAGGGCTCCCCTCAGCCCCCTCTGCTCCAGGCTAAACCCCCCCAGCTCCCCCAGCCGCCCCCCAGCACACTTGTGCTCCAGACCCTGCCCCAGCCCCGCTGCCCTTCTCTGGACACGCTCCAGCCCCTCAAGGCCCTTCTTGTCCCGAGGGGCCCAAACCTGAGCCCAGCATTCGAGGTGGGGCCTCCCCAGGGCCGAGCACAGGGGCCCCATCCCTGCCCGGCCCCTGCTGGCCACACTATTCCTGCTGTTTCAGGGAATTGGTTCATTTTATTCCATTCTATTTTCCCATCCCTACCCTCGGTCCTCCTTGAAAGTGTGAACAAAAACTAGGGAGAAGAGCCCCGTGACCCGGAGGTGACGACCAGGCCTCCACTCTTGGACCCGGCGGCCGCCATCCCGAGGCGCTGGAGGAGATTCCAGATTCGTTTCTCCCGGCATCCCAAGAGCTGCTAAGGCCGTCCGCGGGCACGCTCAAACCTCGGCTGGCTGCTCCGAGCAGCCTGATCTGCCTTTGGCCTTGGTCCTGCCCCGCGCAGGTCGGAGGTTGCTCAGAGCCCTGTCCAACCTGGCCTCGAACACTGCCAGGGCTGGGGCACCCGCAGCTTCTCTCGGCAACCTGGGCCAGTGCCTCACCGCCCTCACAGTGAAGATTTTCTTCCTTAGATCCAGCCTAAATCCACCCTCTCGCAGTTTGAGGCCTCCAGAAAGTCTCCAGACGGTCACTGCTAAAGCGTTTACAGGTTTTTAAAGCCAAGGAGCCCCTTCCCCAGGGCGGGGGATGCTCCTGCCGCCCTCCACACAACCTGAGGGATTTTGTTTTTCCTTTTTCCTCTTTTATTTTTAAAATGGAGGCTCCGTCATGGAGATGGATTCGGGTTATCAGAGCACGAGGCAAAATTAAAAAAAAAAATGCTGATTTTTTGATCGTTCCCCTCCCAAAGAAAAATAGAAGGAAACCCGCCGCTGGCGATGGGCACGCGAAGAGCCCTGAGGGCCGAGAAAGGCCTCGACCCCCCGGGCCTGTGGCTCCTCTGCATTAAAAAAATAATTTAATACGGTTGATTTTAAGTTTTTGTTGTTATAAAGCGGTGCCTGATGAAATATCGCAGTCGGGGAGGGAGGAGGGAGACACACCCCGCACCCTGGTTTACTGGGGGAGCTCCGTCCCCTGCCGCAGGCACTGGGAGAACTGGGTTCGGAGGGGAGGTTTCACCCCGGGGATTTGGGGCTGGGGGGTGCGGGGGGGTGGGAGAAGCCACCCCGTGAGCCGGGATATTGCGTTTTCCAACCTCGTTTTTCCACCCAGGTGGGATTTTCCAGAGGGGTGAGGGCGGCTTGGTGGGGGCATGCAGGCAAGGGGACCCCCCCAGCATCCCAAACTGCCCCCCCAAAACCAACCTCGCTGCTGCTGTCATACCCACGCCACCACCTGGCACCCCCTCGTGAACCCCGACATCGTCACTTCGTGGATAAACTTGAATTTTTAGGGGGGTTTGGGTGAATTCACACTCAGAAATGAACATGCTTATCCCAAAAGAAATGGGGACCAAAATGGGGTAGGGGGGCCCTGTTTGCCCCCCCGCAGCTGCTCCCCGGTGATCCCAATGCGGGGTTTTTTCCCCCCATTTTTGCCTTCCTCCCCGGGGATTTCGGGGCGCAGGGAGCTGCCCTGGCCTTTCCCCCCCGACGCCTGCCGTGGGGCCGTCCTGCCGCCGCGTCCCACCGCAGAGACGGGCGCAGCTGCTGGAGATAATCCGGGCCTGGGTCCCGCCTAAATCCCTCTCCCGGCCTCCGTTGCATGGCTGCGGCCAGCGTCCGGCGCCGATCTGGGGGCGATGAACCTGAAATGGGGGAAAAACGGCAAAATCAGGGCTGGGAGAGGGGGGGAAACTGAGGCGTGGAGGGTTTGGGGTGTGTGTGTCCCTTAAAAAAAGGGATGTCAGGGTGGTGCCGAGGGGATGTGGGGGAAGGAGGCGGTGGTGGGAGGCCGTGGGCGAGGTCACGGTCCCCCGTGGGAGCGGTGACGGAGCCGACGTCACCATCGCCCGACCCTACAAATCGCGGTGCCCGGCGCGGGCTGGCCACTGCTGCAGCCGGCCACTGGCCACCGCCACCACCCAGCCGGCACCCAGGTGAGGCTGCCCGACGCGGGGCCTGGGGGGTGCGCGGGTGGGGGGCACATGGGTGGGTGCTGGGGGCACGCGGGGACCCGGGCGAGTGGCGCTGCTCACGCCGAACAAACCCTCACGGCACCCCCAAGGGTCTGGCCGTGCTGGACCCAAACCCCAGCCGCACCTGTGGGTGCTCAGCCCCTCCATCCCCGCCCCACAAAGCACCCGTGGGTGCTCAGCCCCTCCCTCCCCACCCCACAAAGCACCCGTGGGTGCTCAGCACCTTCCTCCCCACCCTACAGAGCACCCGTGGGTGCTCAGCCCCTCCGGCACCCCCAGCCCCACCTGTGGGTGCTCAGCCCCTCCATCCCCACCCCACAAAGCACCTGTGGGTGCTCAGCCACTCCCTCCCCGCCCCACAGAGCACCCGTGGGTGCTCAGCCCCTCCGGCACCCCCATCCCCATCCCAGCAGCACCCATGGGTGCTCAGCCCCTCCAGCACCCCCAGCCCCACCCCAGCAGCACCTGTGGGTGCTCAGCCACTCCCCACCTCCCTCCCTACCCCACAGAGCACCAAGGGGTGCTCAGCCCCTCCGGCACCCCCAGCCCCACCCCAGCAGCACCCAGGGGTGCTCATACCGTCCATACCCACCCCACATAGCACCCGTGGGTGCTCAGCCCCTCAGGCACCCGCACCCCACCCCAAGCAGCACCTGTGGTGCTGCGCCACCCCAGCCCCCCGGGTGGGTGCCGGTGGGACAGACGCCTCGCCCCACAGCCCCCCATGGCCATGGCACCCCGTGGGTCCCTCCTGCTGCTGCTGCTGCTGCTGCTGCTCGTGCCGGCCCCGGCCCAGCACTGGTCCCACGGCTGGTACCCGGGGGGCAAGCGGGACCTCGCCCCCCCCCCGGCCCGGCAGGTAGGGCCCGCGTCACCCCCCGGGATCACCGCCCCGGATTATCCCCCCGGGATTATCGCCCCCAGATTATCCCCCCCGGGATTATCGCCCCTGGATCACCCCCCCTCTGATTAACTCCCCCAAATTATCCCTCCCCAGGATACCTCCCCACAGAGTTCCCTCCCCCTCGGGTTTATTCCCCCCCCCCGATTATCCGCCCAGGTTATCCTTCCCTAGATTATCTCCCCTCGAATTACACACCCCCCCGGGATTATCCCCCCTCCGTATCTATTCTCCCCACGGAGTTACCCCCCCTCCCCGAGATATGCAGCCCCCAAAATTATTCCTCCCCCCCCCCGTGGTCATCTCCCCCATCAAAGAACCCCCTCCAGAGTTATAACCCCCTCCGGATTATCCCCCCCCCGCGCCGAGTTACCCCCTCGGGTTTATCTCCCACCCCCACGAGTAACCCTCCCCCGGATTAACCCACTCTGCCCGGGTTTATATCCCCCCCCCACCGGCGGTTTCTGTGTGTCGTGTGTGTGTCCCCCTCCCGGGGCTCCGTGTGTGTGTCCCCCCCCACGGGGCTCCGTGTCCCCCCCACGGAGCCGCTCTCCCGCAGATCCCGGCCCCGCTGCGGCGCTGCCGCCCCCCCCCGTGCCCCCCGCGGCGGGAGAAGCCGCTGCTGGTGAGTGGGAGTGGGATCCGTGGGGGGGGGGGCCGTGGGGACACCGCGGGGTGGGACGGTACCAGCTCCGGCCCCCCCGACCCCGGCCCCGCTCCCCACAGGCGGTAGCGCCGCGCCGCGACTGAGCGGCCCCGCCCGACCCCACGCGGGACCGACGGAGCCCACGCGGGACCGAGCCGGCACCGAGCGACCGGCGGGTCCCACGCGGGAAATAAAGAGGGCTCCGGCGGGGGGGAATCCTCGTCCTGAGTGGTGACGGCTGCTGTGGGCGTCGCATGGGGGGGGTCCCGCGTGGGGGTGGGGGTGTGCTGGGGAGCGCCGTGTCCCGTGGGGGATCAAAGGGCCGTGGGGGAGTGTGTCGTGCGGGGGGAGGAGGGGTGTGTGCGGGGGGGGGGGGGGTCCGATGGGAGGGGGTGCGTCCCGTGGAGGGGCCCGTGTCCCACAGGGCTGTGTGTCATGCGGGGATGTAATGATCCACGGGTGCCGTGTCCCGTGGGATGTGCTGTGTCCCCTGGGGGGGTGCCGCCATCTCCCGTGGGGTGCCATGTTCTCTGGGAGGTGCTGTGTCCCGTGGGTGCCACCGTGCCCTGTGGGTGCTGTGTCCCGTGGGGGAATGCCATGTCCCGTGGGAGGTGCTGTGTCCCGTGGGGTCCCCTGTCTCGGGGGGTCCGTGTCTGGGGGAGCTGCCGTGATCCCGTGGGTGCCGCTGTCTCCCGTGGGTGCCGTGTCCCATAGGGCTGTGTGTTGTGCGGGGATGTCATGTCCCGTGGGTGCCATGTCCCGTGGGGCAGTGCCATGTCCCGTGGGCAGTGCCATCTCCCGTGAGTGCTGCTGTCTCCTGTGGGTGCCATGTCCTATGGGCAGCTGTGCCCCGTGAGGGCAGCCGTGTCCCGGGTGGGGTGGGGTGCCATGTCCCATGGGAGGTGCTGTGTCCCGTGGGTACTTTGTCCTGTGGGCAATGACGTCTCCCGTGGGGTGCCGTGTCCCAGGGGGTCCGTGTCTGGGGGAGATGCCGTGTCCTGTGGGTGCTGTGTCCGGGGGGGTCTGTGTCTGGGGAAGGTGTCGTCTCCCGTGGGTGCCGCTGTCTTCCACAGGTGCCATGTCCCACAGGGCTCTGTGTCCTGCAGGGATGTCGTGTCCCGTGGGGCCCGTGTCCCGGGGGAGGTGCCGCTGCCTCCCGTGGGTGCCATGTCCCACAGGGCTCTGTGTCCTGCAGGGATGCCGTGTCCCGGGGGAGGTGCCGCTGCCTCCCGTGGGTGCCATGTCCCACAGGGCTCTGTGTCCTGCAGGGATGCCGTGTCCCGGGGGAGGTGCCGTGCCCCGCGTGGGGAGGGAGGGGGTTCCACCGCCTCCCGTGGGTCCCGCCCCCGCCCCTCCCTCCCTCGCGGCCCCGCCCCTCCCTCCCCGCGGCCCCGCCCCGTGACGCCACGTCCGGCCCCGCCCCGCCCCCGCCATGCTGCCGGCGCTGAGGCGCTGCTGCCCGGGGCCGGCCCTGGGGGTCGCGCTGGGCCCCGCCGCGCTGGGCCCGGGTCCCGCACCGAGCCCCGGCCTCCTCTGGGCCGCGCCCGCCTGGGGGCCGCGGCTGGTCCCGGCGCGGGGCCGCAAGACCCGGCACGACCCTCCCGCCAAGTCCAAGGCGGAGCGGCTGAAGCTGCCGCCTCCCGTCGACCCCGAGGAGCTGCTGGTGGTCACCGAGCGGTACCGGCTGCACCGGCTCGTCCTCAAAGCCCTCCGGTACCGGGGCGGGCGTGGGGCTGCGTGTGGGGCTGCTTATGGGGCAGGGGGCCGGGTGTAGTGCTTCGGGGCTGCTGTGGGGCAGGGGAGGGTTTTAAGGGCTGGTTATGGGGCTGTGGGGCTGGTTGTGGGGCTGCTGTGGGTCAGGCAGCTCGTTATGGGGCTGTGGGGCTGCTGTAGGGCAGGGGAGGGTTGAAGGACTGGCTGTGGCTCTGGGTAGGGGGCCGCTGTGGGACGGGGCTGGTTATGGGGTAGGGGGCTGGGTGTAGGGCTGTGAGGTTGCTGTGGGGCAGGGGAATGTTGGAGGGCTGGCTGTGGCTCGGGGCCGGGGGCCGGTTATGGGGCTGTGGGGTTGCTGTAAGGCAGGGGAGGGTTGGGCTTGCAGCTCTTTGGTGCTGCTGTGGTGCAGGGGTGGGTTGGGAGGCTGCTTGTGGGGCTGGATGTGGCTCTGTGGGGCCGCTGGGAGGGAGAGGGCTGGCTGTGAGGCAGGAGGCCGGTTGGGGGCTGTGGAGAGGGCTGGGGCGTCTGAGGCCGCTTTGGAGCAGGGGCAGCTAGACCCCAGGTTAGTGTGGGGCTGGGACAGCTGTGGGGCAGCCCTGGGAAAGAGACCCCCCCCGGGCAGGAGCTCAGCGGCCTCCCTCGGCTCCGCAGGGCCGAGTTCCGGGCCGAGGTGCTGCAGAAGAAGCGGGAGGCGCTGCTGGCCAGGGAGGACGCGGCGGAGCTGTCGGAGGAGCACCGGCGCCTGATGGCCTGGAACGAGGCAGAGAACGCTCGGCAGCAGGCACGCAGGTCAGCCCGGCCCCCGACGCTTCGACCTTCCCTTGTGCAGAGCTAAATTCAGCATCTGGATCCGTTAGACTCAGGCTTAACTTTTACTGAGACGCTTGGTCTAAATTTTGACTGTTTTTTAAACTAATCTGTTGCGTTTCCGGCGCCTCTCGCTGCTGAGGTGTTCGTTACCGACCCCCGGACAACCCGCGCTCGGTCCCAAGCCTGTGCCGTGCCTCTCGGTGCGGCTCTGTTCGAAAGCTTTCGTGTTTGTCTGTCTTTTTTGCTTCCTTTCCGTGCGGCAGAGAGGAAAGAATCAGGAAAGAAGAGGAAGACCGGAAGAGGCAGAAGCTGCAGGCTGCGGAGAACAGGGCCAGGATAGTGGAGGCTTTCCTGAAGGAGAAGGAGAAGGAGGTTCTCCAGCTGCAGGTGAGAGCGGCCGGCGCTCTGTGAGGGACCCGATGGCAGCCCGTGGGAGCCGCAGGCTTATTTTCCAGCAATTTTCACGTTGGGAGCTGGGAATGCAAGCGTTGGCACCTTCCGGGAGCATTGACAGTGTGTGGAGGTTGAGCTCTGAAAGCAGAGGGTGGGAATAATCCTGAAGGAGAGAGTAAAGGTTTCCTCCCGCCGAGATCCCAGCAGTGCTGGTGGCATCTTGAGGGCCCTCTGAGACCCGCGAGCTCCACCGGCAGCTCCCGTGCTGCCCGGAGCGACTCTTCCACTGACGGGCGTTCAGAGCCGCTTCTTGTCCTTCCTTCAGGAGGAAGCCAAAACGTTCATCACCCCTGAGAACCTGGAGGCGCGGATCGAGGAGTGCCTGGACAACCCTCGCAGCTACAACTTCGCCATCAACAAGGACGGGCAGATCATCAGGCAGACGGGGCTGTCCTAGCGGGCCAGGCTTGGGGGTTTCCCTCCGGGGGCTCCGCTTATGAGCTGGTTCCTCCCTCTTCATGTATAAATCAACCACAGAATTGTTGGAGAAAGCCCGTGGGTCTGGCCGTGGTTCTTCCGAAGGGTTAACGCCTGCAGGAGGGAGGGTCAGGGGGAAACTTGGGATTGTGACGTGCTTTTGGAAGGAAACGAGGCCTGAACGGCCCCGTGGAAAACACTGAGCTGCCACCCTTGGTTGTGGGCAGACAGAATTAATTGTGTCTCTATTTTCTGCTGTGATGGAAGGATCCGTCCTTCCTCCTTGTCTTTTAAACCCGCCTTCGTGCATCCCTTGGTGCAGCTAAATGGGAAGATGGTGCAGAGGGCATCGAAGTGATGCTGGCGTTTTCCTGTCTCCTTTTCCCCCCCCTTCAGCCTTATGTCCTGAGCTGGGCGGGACCCACAAGGCCCATCGAGCCCAGCTCCTGTCCCTGCACAGGACACCCCAAATTCACACCGTGGCTCTGAGGGCCTTGGCCAAGTGCTTCTGGAACATCGCCAGGCTGGTGCCGTGATGCCTCCCTGGGGAGCCTGTGCCAGGGCTCCACCACCCTCTGGGGGAAGGACCTTCTCCTAATGCCCAGCCTAACCCTCCCCTGGCACATCTCCCTGCCATTCCCTCGGGGCCTGGCGTTGGTCACCAGAGAGCAGAGACCAGCCCTGCCCCTCCTCCTGCCCTCGGGAGGGAGCTGCAGAGCGCCATGAGGCTGCCCTCGGCCTCCTCTGCTCCAGCTGAACAGACCAAGGGACTCCAGCCGCTCCTCGTACTGTTTCCCCTCTAAACCCTTCCCCAACTCCGTGGCCTCCTCGGGACACTCTCCAGTACCTTTATACCCTCAATGTCCTGCGGTGCCCAACGCTGCCCACAGCACTCAGGGTGAGGCCGCCCCAGCGCGGGGCAGAGTGGGACAATCCCCCCCTCGCCCGGCTGCGATGCAGGGCTCGGTGCCCCCCAGGGCACGGCTGGCCCTCTGGGCTGCCAGGGCACCCTGATGGCTCGTGTTCAACTTGCCATCAGCCAGAGCCCCCAGGTCCCTGCAGAGCCGCTCCCCAGCCCCTTGTTCCCCAGGCTGTCTGTACGTCTGCCGCCCGGGGCTCAGGCTGTAGGTAATGCTGTAGTTACTCTGGGCGTGCTTTGGCACTTTGGGCTTGTCGTGGCCCTGTGGGTGGAGCCGCGCTCTCAGCTTCCCCCCAGACCCGCTGGTTTTGGGCTGCCCTACGCCAGCTAGGGCTTTGCTGGGGTTCAGCCCAGCTCTGGGCTCAGGTCCCCCCGCCTGCCCTCGCTCGCATAAAACACGAACCATAAGAATCGACCTTAAATCCTTGATTTTTTTTTATCCGTCTTCCTAAAAACAGCTTTTTCTTCCCACCTGAGCCAGCCCCTAAACCAGCCAAGCACACAAAAAAATCAGAGACGTTTTACTTTTCCTGTACAAGTTTTATTTTTAAGATTGTTGCTTAAATCTGAGCCAGACCTTGGCGCTTCTGTTCCCGGCTGGATGCGGGGCTGCTGTGGCGCGGTCCATGAGGGGTCCCGCCGGTCCTTCCCTAGGGCGGCCTAGGCAAACGGCACCTCCTGGTCGCAGGATGAGTCGGCCACGCAGCCATCTGCGCGGGGAGAGAAAGGGGAGAGTGAGGCGGTGTGAACCAGCCCTCGACGCCCCCCAGCCCTGGGGCTCAATACCATGGAGCCGAGCCGGCGCTGGCACTGCGCCCTCCGGCTCCCCCGGAATTGCACTAGGGTCTTGGGTAGGGTCTGCCTTGGGGGGCAGGCTGGTATTTGGGGGATTTTTAGAATGCTGTGATGAAAGGCTGAGGGGGCACAAGGTGCTGCAGGAGCCCCGCTACTCTCTCAACCCCCTAAATTTGGTTGCTCTCTGCTTTCCCCCTTCCCGGAAACCTGCGGGGCTGTGATTGCCTTCCCTGGGGTCGGGATGACACCTGCCCAGGGCAGGATGGCCCTGGCTGTCGGGGAGACGGACGGACAGATGGGACAACGATCATCCCGTGGGCGCCATCCCCTCTCCCGCTGTCACGGCGGGTGACGGGGGCCCTGGGGCGGACGCGGGCCCGGCGCTGCCCTCACCGCTGCTGCAGCAGAGGCCGGGGGCCGCGCAGCTCCCTCCGCTCCCGCCGCAGGGCTTGCGGCCCGACTCGCAGGGTGTTGGCAGGAAGGTTTCCTCCCGGCACCGCAAGGTTTCCGAGGTACCGATGTAACAGCCCAGCTCTTCTCCGCAGCAGATGTTGGGGCCGAAGCAGCGGCCCTTGTTCCTGGGGCCGCAGGGCATGCACTGCTCGGGGAACCACAGTCATAGAACCACAGAGTCATTAAGACCTCTAGGATGATCAAGTCCAACCACCGACCCAACACCCCCCGGCCTCCTAAACCATGTCCCCAAGTGCCACGTCTGCACGGTGTTTGAACCCCCCCAGGGACGGTGACTCCCCTACCTCTCTGGGCAGCCTGTGCCAGGGCCTGACCGCTCTGGCAGGGAAGGCATTTTCCCTCATCTCCAACCTAAACCTCCCCTGACGCAGCCTGAGGCCGTTCCCTCTCGTCCTGTCACTGGTGACTTGGGAGCAGAGACCGACCCCCCCCTCACTCCAGCCCCTCTCAGGCAGCTGCAGAGAGCGAGAAGGGCTCCCCTCAGCCCCCTCTGCTCCAGGCTAAACCCCCCCAGCCCCCTCAGCCGCCCCCCAGCACACTTGTGCTCCAGACCCTGCCCCAGCCCCGCTGCCCTTCTCTGGACACGCTCCAGCCCCTCAAGGCCCTTCTTGTCCTGAGGGGCCCAAACCTGAGCCCAGCATTCGAGGTGGGGCCTCCCCAGGGCCGAGCACAGGGGCCCCATCCCTGCCCGGCCCCTGCTGGCCACCCCAGTGCTGACACAAGCCCGGGGGCTGGTGGCCTCCTTGGCCACCCGGGCACTGCTGGCTCATGCCCAGCCGGCTGTCAGCCAGCACCCCCAGGGCCTTCTCCGCCGGGCACTTCCCAGCCCCTCTGCCCCAGGCCTGGGGCGCTGCCTGGGTTGGTGTGACCCAAGGGCAGGACCCGGCACTGGGCCTTGTTAAACCTCACACAACTGGCCTCGGCCCATGGATCCAGCCTGTCCAGGTCCCTCTGCAGAGCCTTCCTGCCCTCCAGCAGATCAATGCTCCTGCCCAGCTTGGTGTCATCTGCAAACTTACTGAGGGCGCACTTGATCCCCTTGTACAGGTCACGGATAAAGATACTAAGCAAGACCGGCCCCAACACTGAGCCCTGGGGAGCCCCGCTTGTGACCAGATGCCATCTGGATTTAGCCCCGGTCACCACAACTCTCTGGGGAAGAAGCAGGGGGAGTGTTACCCAGGGAAGTGCGCTGGCATTGAACCTTTCCCCTGCTCCTTTCCTCCGTCCTGCCGGCACCTTCCCTGCAGGAGCCCCGGGAAGGCTCGGGGAGGACTGGGAGAAAGAAAGGAGCAGGTTCGGCGGTCTCCCAACCTGCCGGGACGTACCTTCCTGATGTCCATGTCCATGTCCAGGACGGCGCGTTTGCCCCCGATGGGGCAGTTCTGGATGTAGCACGCGGAGGAGAGCGCCAGGAGCCCCAGGAGGCAGACGGCGAGCACCTTGCAGGGCATGGCCGCGGTGTCGGGAAGTTTTCGGCTTCTCATCCCGGCGAGCAGGCGCGTATATATAGTGCCGGCTCCTTGCTTACGCATGCTGGCACCGGCGTCACCCATTTTCCTTAAAAACCACAAGGCATTGCTTTCCACACCGAAGGGCTCTGCTAATAGCCGGAGGTCAAGGACGTGAGGTCAAGGCCAAGGTGTTGGTTTTCTCCTTGCTGATGACTGCAACTGTGGTGGCGACAGAAGCGGGGGTGTGTGTGTGGAGGCTGCGGATGCTGCCCGGGGCTCAAGTCCCTTCTCTGCCGACCCTGGGGGGCTGCTGAGCTGTGCCTCATCACTCCGGGTCCCACTGGGAGCCCTCTGGCGTGGGGCGGGTGGGGAGGAGGGCAGGTGTCTCCATGTCCTGGTGGGATGCATCCACCCAGGAGGAGGGCGAGGGCGGCGGGGGTGGGGCTGTGTGTTGTACTTTCCTCAGCTTCAAATCTCTCCTTCTGGGGAGAAACCAAACCTGGGTCCTCCTCCAGGATGGGAAAGTGGGGTGGGGAATGTGGGGTCTGTCCTTTCCACCCAGCTCTGCCTGGCAGTTTTGGGAAGGTCAACGCTGGGCTCGTCTCGCGCCGGGACAGCGGTGACACCAAGGCCAGCCTTTAGCTTTCATCTAACAGCACCGAGGCAGCCTGGGACCAGCAATCCTCATTGATGAAAGCCTGAAAACACAAATTCTCCCTCATTTCTGCCCTGGAGCAGCACCTGGGGCTTGAACGTGATGCCCTGGACCACGTCACCGGCAGCAAAGGAGCCCCTGGAGAAACAGCCCAAAGGCTGGTGGGATCACGTAGGGGCCGCTCGCCTTCGTTACCACAATTAAGAGCTTCCCAGCTTGAATAAATTCTTTCTGCTGTGGAGAAATCTTGCGTCTAGCGAGACCGTCATCCCGGTCCCTCCCCGGCGCCTGCTTAATTGGGAATTAGGCAGCCCGGAGCCTGAGCGCCGTGACCTCTTCTCGTCCCCTCCAGCCACGCTTCAAAATCTGCCACTTAGCGAGGCCGCGGCGAGGTCCTTGTCCCGGCCGGGGTCAGGCAGCCGTGACTCCGTGTCCCCGGGGACGAGCCACGCACTGGGATCCATGTTAATGGGTTGGAAACGGGGCTCAGCACCTGCCGAGCGATGTCCCAGCAGCTCAGCCCCGGCTGCCGTCCCACCATGGGGCTGGGGAGGGGAAAATCCACCATCCAGGAGCCCCTACGGCCATCCTGGGTGTGCCCGGACCCCCGCGGGCAGGGCTGGGATGTGTCTTGGGGAGAAAAGTGTGAAAAATAACCTCAATTATCATCTCCTGGTGCTTTTTGGGGACCTTGACACCCCGATGCTGAGGCTCCCATCAGCCTGGAGCACCGCCCCGGCCCAGCCACGCATCCCCATTGCCACGGGAGAGGTTGGGGTTCACATTCTGCACCCCGGGCCAGGCTGAGTGCCAAGGCTGGACTTAACAGGCTCATTTCTTCATCCCGGGGGTGTCCAGCTCAGGGTCACCCACCCATAACAGCACTGCTGCTTACCCAGTAGTTTTGGGGTGATTTTGGGGTCTGTCACCACCCCCACCTCCCCAGGGCTGGGAGAAGGTGCTTGTCGCGGGGCCCAGGGTTAATCCTGCTCCCCCTTGGGGGTGCGGGGAGCTGATGTGGGCAGGATGGGGCCCGCTGGCGTGGACAAGCTCCACCTCCCCGGAGGTGCCACCTCCCTCAGGGACATTATAAAGGACGAGCTGTCCCCGGTGCCCTGGCCAGATCCCAGCCCAGAGCGAGCCCGGAGCAGGGACCCCGCAGGGTAAGAGAGGTTGGTAGGGGGTAGGGGACAGGGTTGGGGTAACGTACCCCAAATCTCAGGGCTGATCCTGCCTGTCGGTGTCTGGTGGGGACCAGTTCGGTGAGCGATGGTGGGGGAAAAGAGAAGAGTATGAAGCTGGGAACCCAAATCTTTCCACTCTTGGGGTTTTATCTCTGTGGTTTTCCTTAATTTTTAAATCATTTTTAGTTGATGTAGCTTGATTCCGCCTGCTGGGCTGGTCCCTGAAGGCAACAGGGAACCGAATCTGCCCCAAAGAAGGGTCTTGGCCACGAGATGACATGACGGTGGCACCTCCCGGGGCGCGATGCCCCAGTCTCCAGGGGCTGGGGGTGCTGGGAGGCTCAGCGCCTATGGGTGCTGCTGCGGCTTCTGGGGTGGGACTCGATGGCCGGATCCCCAAGGCCAGCTCTGCCTGATCTTCTTTCCCTTTAGTGCTGCAAGGACAGGGCTAAATCCTGTCCCCAGCCCAGCAAAACCACTGTGGACGGGAGCCCAACCACATGGGGCTGGAAGGGGATTTGGGGAGAGGGAGACGGAGACACAACAAACCCCCCCCCATATCCCCAAGCCCCAGATGGGTCCCCCAGAGCCCCCCTTGCTGCACCCCCAGCGCCCCGGACAAAGCCACCACAGTGCACGAGGACTTTTATTGGGTCTCGTATTTACAAGGCTGGGGTGGGGGGATCGGTGCCGGTGCGGGGGACACCCGGCGCCCCGGCTCAGAGGAGGGGGTGCTTGCCCTGCTGCTGCTGCTGCTGCTGCCGGTTCGCCAAGTGCATCAGCTTGAGGAGCAAATCTCCAGCCGAGCCGTCCAGCACCGTCAGGTTTTTCTCCGCCACCTCCTGAGCCCCGTCGCTGCCCTCGTCCAGGCAGCCGGCGTCCATCGCGCAGGTTTCTGCAACGGAAAGCGAAAAAAAAACCACCACCGTGACGGGATGGGTTTTTTAGGGCCATGAGTGGCTTATTTTCAGGTGGGGGAGAGGTTGGCGGCGGCCGGGGGTGCCCGCAGAGCTCACGCTGCACCGGCGTCCCTCCCGTTAACCGGGGAGCGGGGCCGCTGGGCTTTTTCTGGCACATCGGGGAGGTTGTGTGCGCCTGGCCGGGAAATATCTCCTGCGGCGGCTCGGGAGGGGGCTCCGAGCCCAATCCTTGTCATGGAATCATGGCATGGTTTGGGTTGGGAGGGAGCCTTAGAGGCCACCCAGCCCAACCCCCTGCAGTGAGCAGGGACACCCCCAACCAGACCAGGTCGCTCAGAGCCCCGTCCAGCCTGGCCTTGGGTGTTCCCAGGGATGGGGCATCGACCCCCTCTCGGGGCAACCTGGGCCAGGGTTTCACCACCCTCATCGTAAAACATTTCTTCCTTAGATCCAGTCTAAATCTGCCTGTCCCCATATTATCCCAAAATGGAGACAACACCGCTGCAGCTCCGTGCCTCAGTTTCCCCTTTGGCAGGACCAACCCATGCCGTTGCCATCCCCCCATGGTCCCAAGACACCCCAAACTCTCCTCCGCAGTCCCCCCCCGGCGACCCCCATCTTACCGGCGGTGCAGCAGATGCCAGGTGCGGCGCAGCGGCCGCCGGAGCCGCAGGGCAGCCCGCCGGCCTGGCAGGGTGAAGGCAGGTAGTCTTCCTCGGCGCAGCGCCGTGTCTCGGCCGTGCCCAGGTAACAGCCCAGCTCCGCGCCGCAGCAGATGCCGGGGCCGAAGCAGTTGCCTCTGTTCCCGGGGCCGCAGGGCATGCACTGGGGTGGGGGGGGGGCGGGGTGTCAGATGGAGCCGCTTGAGTCCCTCATACCCCCAGAAAAAGTGGGGTACACCCTGCTTGCACTCCCCTTGAAAACAGCCCCCCCCCCCACTTCGCCAGCCCTGGCAGTGCCACGATGGCACGGGGTGACCTGGCTCATCCCCGCCACCAGCAGTTTTGGGGGCTGCCCACTGCCCCCCCTTGTGTCCTCCCCATCTCTGCTCTGTGGGGGTGCTGTGTCCCCCCATGGGGTGCTCAGCCTGTGGCTGAGCCCAGGCCTGTCCTTGAGGTGACAACAGCATTATGGGGGGTGGGAATGTCACTCATTCCTCCGCCACTGCCCCACCACATGCCCTTGGGCATGTCCCCCAACCTTCCCCAAAACAGGGTGCACCACGCTGCTTGGGGGGCGCGCAGCACAGCCAAGGGTGCCCGCAGGTGGCGGGGAGCCTCTGCACCCCACTAAGCCCCTCTGCCCCCCCAAACCCCCATCCCGTACCTGTCGGAGGGCTGTGTCGGCCAGGGCCCGCTTGCCGCCCCGCGGGCAGTTCTGGATGTAGCAGGCGGAGGACAAGGCGAGGAGGCAGAGGAAGGAGAGGGGCAGCGAAGGCTCTGCCATGACGGAGGGTGCTCGCAGCCGTGCCACGCGTGCCAGGGGAAGCCGCTCGCTTTGCATCTGGCCCCGTGCTGCGCCTGCCGCTATTTATGCCGCTGTCGCCCCTTCCCAGGGGAGGAGGAGGAGGAGGAGGAGGAGGAGGAAGAAAAGGGCTGGGTTGTTTTTTGTTAGTGTTTTTTTTTTTTTTCTTCTGTCATTTCTTTTTTTTCCCCTTTCCCCAAATCACATCCAAGTGAATCTGTAATCGAGGTGATTCAGCGCAGGAGCGCAGCGGCAGCACTCAGGGCTGGTGAATCGGAGCCGCAGCCGCTCCGAGGGGCATGGGCCACCCCAGGGGTGCGGGAGGGGGCACCTGCGGGAGGGAAAGGTGCTCCTGCAGAGGGTGCTGGTTTGGAGCGGGAGTGGTGTGGATTTGGGGGTGGGGAGGGGGGATGCTGGCTGGGAAGGGATGTGGGTTTGGGGAGGGGTGCTTATTTGGGGAGGGTGGCGGGTTTGGAAGGATGCTGGTCCAGGAGGGATCCTGCTGTTTTGGGAGGGGTGCTGGTTTTGGGGGTGGGGCTGGTCTGGGGGTGAGGCTGGTTTGGGGAGGGGGGGGTCTCATTCAGACTATGCTGGTTTGGGAGGGCTGGTTGTTTGGGAGGCTGCTGGTCCGGGGAGGGATGCCAGCTTGGGAGGGATGCTGGTTTCGAGGGTGCTGGTCTGGGAGGGGGTGCTGGAGGGAAGCGACCCGGGGCGGTGGGGGGGTAGTTGGGGCTGAGGGAGAACTCTGGGCTGCACAAAGATGCATCTAAACGGAGGGTCTCAGCGGCAGCGCTGGGGTGCAGAGCAGGACCCCGCCACGGCCCGGCCCAAAGACACCCATTGTTGCCATCCCCACGTGCATCTTCCACCTCTTCTCCAAGAACCAAGGCAGCAGCGAAACCAATGGGGGGGGGGGGGGGTAAGAAGCATCTTTGGGGCTGGCATTGACCCACTTTTTGGCACTCAGAGGGTCCCACCTGCGCTGAGACCTGGCACACTCATGACACCGATCGGCTGTCGGAAACATCAATATAGGGCAAATGGCAGCAATTTCTCCCCCCCCACCCTGGCTCGGTGTAAAATCCCTCCCTGCACCATCCAGCCATGAATAGTCCAGTCACCCCCAGATTCCCCCCCCTTTTCCAGCAGCGCCGAGGGGAATTGGGCCCCTCACGAGCATCAAAGCGCTGGTGCTGGTGCACGGTGATGAAGAGGGGCTTGCCTGGGGGTGCTGGGAGGGAAGGAGGTGGGCAATGGGGGGGAGCACCAGCTGTGCTCCAGCTGCAGGGGTGAATTTCTACCCTTCAGCTCACTCTGAACTCGTTTTTATCCAAAAAAAAGGGGAATTGAGGCAGAAAACCATAAAATATCAGCCTGGGGATCACTTGGGGTGTCTGGAGTGTGGCGGTTCCTGCCCTCGTTGGCAGCCCTCGCTTTCTCACCCTTGTTAGTGTCCCTTTTCTGCTGGATCAGTGACCGGGACGGGCACAGCCGCGGTGGGAGCCGGGGGGCGACAGCAATGCCCTGCGTGGGGAAGGGGCTGCTCCTCTGCTCCAGCAGCCCAGGGGGAACCGTAGGCCCGCTGCGAGCCCCCCTGGCAAAATCAAAATGCTTTGAAACGCAAAGCCAGCGCCGTGCCGGGCTTCGGAGGAGGGGGATGAACCTCCGCCGCCCCAGGGAAACTGAGGCACACAGGGGTAAGGGTGAGCATCTGCTTTGGGCGGTGCTGAGGGGGTCCCAGACTGCTCCCAGCTCCTGCCTTGTGGTTTTGGAGGGATGTGTCAACCCGGGGGGGTGGGGGGGTGGGGTGGCAGTCCTGGTTTTTGGGGGGCTTTTGTGCTTTTTGATGGGTAAAATGAGGGTGACTCCCCCCTGCCCAAAGAGTGGTCAAGCTAACTGCAGCCATTGACCCGGGTCTCCCCGGAACCCGGGGAGCGGCGAGTTCCCAAATCTGCCCCGTGCCCGTCACCGGAGACGCTGAATCACCCACGTGGGGCAGCCGTGGGCAGCTTTAATGACCAATATTAGCAGCATCGGCCACGTTTCCCCAGCCAAACCCATCCCTTCACAGCGGGAGCCTAAAGCCACTTGCGTTGCAGGACCGAGGAGGCTGCGAAAGCCCTCGGCTGGGAAAACTTTTCTTTAAAAGAAACCCAAATGTCAGCTCTAAATTGGGTGTTGCGCGCTCATGCTCCGTCTCTTCATTACTGTATCGTAAAATTACATTAGCCGGGAACGATCTGCATTCAAATGACTCTGTGTCTGGAATGATAACGTGGGAATATGAGATTAAAATGTAATTATGCTCTTTAAAGTCAAGGAAGTTTAATAAAATGTTTTTCCAAGTTGCAGAGGCTCCGCAGTCACAACGCAGAATCACTTACGGAAATCAAGGGTAGGACGAGGTGGGAAAGGGGAGGCGAGGGGGCAAGAAAAAGTGTAGAAAGCATGAAAAGGGGGTTTTGGGGATGAAAATATTGGGGTGACCTGGGGTGAGTCATGGGGGACAATGGAAGGATGACAGGTTTCATGGACAGGTGCTGCTGGAGCATCCTTGCCCAGCAGCGATGCTCTCCGGTCCCTGGCTGTGGCCCCGGGCTGATGCTGGAGCCCCCAACCCGCATCCGGCACCTGCTGATGCTTCGGGGTTACTCAAATCCGAGCTCCAAGTCCCCCAACATCAGCCGCAGGGTCCCTTCGCCGCCTCCCCGGCACCGGATTTGCTCTGCCACGTCCCTGCTCTTCCCCAGGCTCTTCCCGGGGCCCCAGAGGAGCCCCCTTCGTTAGCGCTGATCTCCTAACGACATGCGAGGCGGGCGAGGCGGGCGCCGCGGCATTAATCGGTGGCGTTAGCCGCCTGCTATCTATAACCCAGCTCGCAGAGGAAAGCCCCAAAGGCCTGCCACGGGGTGGGGAGTGGGCAGCATCCTCAAACCGCCCCCCCCCCCCCAGCCCTCCTGCTCAGCCAAAATATGGCCCCAGCTCTTCCCAGACACCCGCCAAGGGGCTGGGAGCTGCTGGAGAGGCTCAGCCATGGAGCTCCGCTGCTTGGGCCCTTCCCAATTGCTTTTCACCTCAGGGAATTACCTGGACGGTGGGAAACGGGGCACCCAGCAGCGACCTGCAACGCTCCTGCGCTGCTTCACACACAAAACACCCCTCCAGCTCCACCCGTAGCTTTAAAGCATCGTTGCTGCACAAAAATTATGCTTTTTTTCCCCCAAATCATTGCGTGATCTCACCTTTGCTCATGGTCAGGGCAAACCACAAGTACACCCCCCCCCACCCCTTCATTAACAGAAGGAGCTTCGTTAGCTTTGAAGCCTCCACCGTGGTTTTTGAGAGCCCCTCCGGAGGTGGGAGAGGCGACAGAGGTCGCGGTGCTCCGCCGCAGCGCACGGAGGTCGGAGTGACAAAGTTTAATCAGAATAAATTAAGAGGACACTGGAAACCACTTGGAAAATGGGATTTGCAGCAATTTGTGCATTTTTTTCTGCCTTTGCCGTGGCTGGAGGGAGATGCAGCAGAGGAGGAACGTCTTCAATTCTTTGCTCATGTATGGGGGGTATAAAGCAGGCCAGGCTGGCAGGGGAGGGCTCCCTTCGCCTGGCGGGTTGAGCTAATGCTGCTCAAATGGGCCTGTCTTCGAGGCGCTCGGCAGAGCCAGCCTGACACAAGCGCTTCACCCAGCCACCGGGAGCTCGCGGCCGACGGCGGGTAACGGCTGAGGCCGGTGGGGAGGGGGGATCCGGCACCTCCCGGCCGAGCACAACACCTTCTGTTTTGCGTCTCGGCTAAATAAGCTCCTCTGCTTCCCTGACATATTGGAAAACAGCTCTGATGCTCGTTTAAAGGAAGAGCAGCCAACGACACGCTTTCCCGGGGCTCTGCCTTTATCAGTTGCCTGTCCAAATCCACCCCGCTGGGACGCAGACGCCACGTCGGGAGTTACTGACCAGCAAGGGCTGGGCTCGTCCTCCTAAAAACGCCCGACGGAGAGCGTGCGAGGAAATTGCTCAGGCCTTCGATCAAAGGCTGTTCCCACCTCCCGAAGATGGGCTCTGTGCCGGGAAATGCCATTTGCTGGTGGCATCTGCCCATGCTGGGTGGGAGCCGAGCGGGGCTTGCTGCGGGTCCTGGCAGAAGACCCCGTGGGAAGCCCTGGCTCCGCATCACCCACCACCAAGCGCTTATTCCTGGGGTGCAGAGAGGGTCTCTGCTGCCCACCGAGGCATCGCGGCCCCGCTCGTTCGCAAGGGGAGCGATCAGGGCTCGCGGTCCCTCCCTGAGCGCAGGGACGTGGGCGCAGAGGGGAATTCAGCCCTTCTCCCTCCCTGTCTCAGCAGGGGTGGACACTTGCTGCCGAAGGGTCCTGCAGGGCTAAGGAGGAGGAGAAACAGGGTGGATGAAGGCTGCGAGCAAGCTGATACAGCGTGGAGATGAGCTCTCCTCCAAGCAGGGGTTGCACCAGACGGGCCCCTGCTATCCCTTCCACCCGCTGCTCCGCTGAGCGCTGCGCTCGCCCCCTGCCCCTTCCCCAAGAGCGAAGGGAACCTCGCGAGGTTGCAAGCCCAGCGAGATGGCTCCCAGCCCGCATCGCTGCCCACCGGCAGGAGAGATGCTTGGCTGAGCCGGCGGCTCTGGCTTTACGTCGGAGGCGACCAGGCTTAGCTAGCGCCAGAGAAGGAGGAGACGGCCGCGCGGCTGGGCAGCTCCGCCGGCAGCGATCGCTCCCCGGAGGTGTGGGGCGGAGGAGGTGTGAGCGCTGAATCATGCCGGGATGGTTCACCGCAAACACGACAGCACCACAGGATTAAGAGGATTTTTTTTTGGCTGCTTCTGAATTGTGGGATTTTTCAGAATATTTTTTTGCCTATTTTTCTAACTGTTTATTATTTAAAGATGGGGAACTTCCTATTTTTGCTAAATGGAGACGGATTATAAGCTCCCACTGACGCAGACAAAGAGCGAGATCAGTCCAGTGCCGGTACAAAGCCGGGTTTCAGTTGCTCGATGAGCTGCCGTTTCCTGAGCCCAGAGAGGCACGAACATTAGGGGTTGCTCAGCAAGTAGGTGCCTTTTAAGAGAATAAAGGTATTACGTGCAGAGGTGAGTTGAGTCAGCTGGAGGCTGGTAACCCCCGAGAAACTGGCACAGAACATCAGCGAGGACCGTCTGCTCCGCAGAGACAAATTACCAATTAAGCGGCAGCGGCAGGGGGTCACACAGGTGATAAAAGCCTCTGCTGTCACCTTACCCTCAGCACATCCAGGACACGCCGAGACACAACGTATCGCAGTGATTTTCCTTCTGTTTTGTTTTTTTTCCCTTCTGAACAGCTCTTTGAAGAGCAGGCGTCCTGGGGTTCGGGTAGCCGAGTCCCAACCCTGTGACAGTCCCCGCCAACCCACGGCTCTGCAGATCCTTTGTGCCGACTTAGCTGTTTCCAGCCCATTTATTCAGCTCTCTGCAAAGAGATTCACTCCGTGAAATCATTAAGACGGACAATGAGACCAATTACGAGTCAGAAAGAGAACCTGACTTTAAACATCATTTTATTAAGGCTTAAATGTCTATCAGCCAGACGGGAGCTGGTCCAGTCACACGACATAAACCGAGAGTGACGTTTGGTGTAACGCGATGGCTTTTCTACAAGAGTTCGTACGAGCAGGATGAGATCGCTGCCGGTTACTCACGCATTAACCACGGCCTCTCTTCGTGACTCGCTGGACTCCAGGACGAACGACGTGCTCCCGCAGCACAGCGAGGGCACCGCGGGGAGGAGCGGGGCGGGGGAGGCGGGGGAGAAGTCAGGTAGCTTGCGTGTCGTCAATCACAAGGACTTCGCCTGGTCCACGACCGAATGGCTGCTCGTCAAATACGTAAAATGGTTTGAACTCACAGGGAAGCTAAACTCACAGTCCAAAAGGCACCTATGCTAAACCACTGAGCCACTGGGATGGTGGTAAGAGGGCGGGTGCGACAGGTGGAAATCGGTTCTGTATAAATACATATTCCTTGTTAAAGAAGCTATGGCTTTTATTATCCTCGGATCGCTTTGCTCTGGCGCGATGCTCTAACCCCCCACCCCCCACTACTCTGTAAGCACAAGAAGACCAAGTCCTCTCCGCCACCACGGGCGCTCATCCGGCGAGCTCTCCAAAGGCCTTCGTCCTCCTGCGGACCGACGCAGACACAGGGAACAGCAGCGGCTCCTTCTTGTCCTCCCGGCAGGCTCCGGCAGCCGAGGGCTCAGAAGTGAACCCGCCTGACGTCGTGCGTGGCAGCCGACCTCTTACAGCTCCCGCACGCTACCGACGATAGAGACTTCTGCTTCTCGGCCAAGCATGGGCGACACATGAGGTGGCCGCAGGGAAGCTGGTAAACGGGCTCCGTTTTGAAATAAGAGGAGAAGGTTTTGCCGCAGGAAGCGCATCCTTGGGTCTGGCTGCTCCTGCCGTGCTCTGCAAAGGCGACGGGAGAAGCGGCTCGGTTGGGTGGGGGGTGACAAGTCCACGCCGTGCCACCCCTTACGTGCCCGACCCTGCCGAGCGCCCCGCTGTCCGCAGAGGTACGGCACAGCCGTAGGCGCGCACGGCTCAGGACCGTGGCCCGTTTTCCCTATCGCTACCGTAAGGAAAGGGAACAGTCTAACTTCTGGGGCAGGTTGTTCTCAGGAGGGGCCGGATCACGTCAGCATTTGCACCATCAGGCTTTTAACTGAGGACAGATGACTGTAAAGGGCTTTGCACTTTTACTGAGACTAAATCGGCCCCCCTTCCGCTCTTCCAACGCTCGGATTAAAATCACCGATTCCAGAGTGAAACGCTCTAGGTATCGCCTTGCATTCCTGTCACACACTAACTATCAAGGGCTACTCAGTCAACTCTTAAACGGCAGCAATTTTAAAGGGGACAGGAAAAAGCTTAATAGCTTAATGTCGCCATGGAACAGCAAAAGCTGTTCAGAGAGAAAGAGAGATGGCCACTGGGAGCTGCACGGCCCCGGCTCGTTCTCCGGGTCACTCGGTCCCTCTGATCCCTCTCCTCTGCCACGAGCAGGTGGATCCTGGCTCAGGGGAAGAAGAGGAGCAAGCCAGCAGTTAGGGTGTCGGCTTGTGGAGGGACGTATGAAGGTTCAATGCTTCCCTGCACCCCGAAGAAATCATTTTGTGTGTGCATACACGGCTGCATTAGCGTGTCTGTCTAGCAGGTGTGATGAAAACTGTGAGGACTCAACAGCCTGGTCTATATACGTTCAAACTGGATGGGATTCTGGGCACAGGCTTGGCTGGTTGGCCTGTGATGTTGCTAGGACCCGAGGGAATGGCAGGGAGATGTGCCAGGGGAGGGTTAGGCTGGGCATTAGGAGAAGGTCCTTCCCCCAGAGGGTGGGGGAGCCCTGGCACAGGCTCCCCAGGGAGGCATCACGGCACCAGCCTGGCGATGTTCCAGAAGCACTTGGACGAGGCCCTCAGAGCCATGGTGTGAAATTTGGGGTGTCCTGTGCAGGGACGGGAGCTGGGCTCGATGGGCCTTGTGGGTCCCTCCCAGCTCAGGGCATTCTGTGATGCTGTACCGTTACCTGTTCCCGTTAGGGGTCAGCATGCTGCGTGGCATTTGCTACATTTACACCTCTCTGGCTGCATCTCCACGCCAGGCTCATTCCTCATCCACGTAGCAACTCCCCGGCTTGCTCTGTGCAGCTACCGGGCAACATTTAAGCCACTCAGCCCAGCTCGCAGAGCTCTGGGAGCAGCCAAAGCCTCGACCCAGGGCGAGCTCTCAGTCTGACCTAACCCTGCGCAGGCTGGGCCGAGCACCGTGTCTCAGCACAGGGCAGCCAGGATCGTCCCGCGGCAGCGCGGACAAGTTACAGCCAACAACGCCGGCAAATCAGGGGACTTGTGCTGAAGCGTGCTCTGACTGTGGATGCAGGCACCACACCCCACCTTCTGGGGGTCAGCAAGGTCTAACCTGCCTCTCTGGGAGAATAAACCATTAGAACTGATGAGATATAAAGGCAGCAGTTAGGGATTGTTGAGTGAAGCTTGCTGGGAGACAATATAATATTTTTATATTGAATATATAATATTTTGGCATCCGAATTGGCACAAAAAGATGCTGAGCAGCAGCACAACCCTCCCTGTTAACCCAGTCTCACATCTCCTCTCCTCTCCCACTCCCAAGGGTGAAGCAGAGGTGCTTGCTGCTTACCGAGGACGCTGCCCGCGCTCCACGAACTGCTGCAGCCTCCCTCGCTCTGCGCCTGCTGCTGGCTCTTCATCAGCTTGGCCGTAAACGAGGGCATTGAGCTGAGCGCCGAGTTCAAGGCAGTGTCCAAACTCTCCGACAGTTTCTGTTCGTGAGAGACCAGATCTGCAAAGAGAAGCACAAGCTCGAGAAGCAGACACCGGGGAAAAGCAAGCTGTCAGTGCGCACCAGGAATGCTGCTTTGCCTCGGAACCTTCCGCAGGGACAACACAACACTCGGGGGTTTAGGAGCTCTGCCACGTGTTTTCTCGAGAGGTCTCTTTTCCCCACCGAGGTGCCGGGATGGGGATGTAGTGCCTCATCTCTTTCGGGTCCTAAAGATGGAAAGCCCTACGGATTGCTGTCAGACATTCACGTCGTGCCCCGGTGCCAACATTCAGGTGGCAGCTTATATCTGCAGGTCCCAACAAGGCCAACATGCCAAATAAACCCCACTTTTGCCTGAAACCCTCAGCCTGCTCCACCGAGGGCCCCAGCCCAGCACTCAAGACTTGCTTCGTGCAGCTAACTGGGAACATTTAAGCCACTAACAAAATGTGGGGAACTTATTTTTTTCTCTCTGTCCCAGATCCGAGTCGAGGGATAAAGCCAAAGGCACTGGGTTAGACCCTTCCCTGCAGCTTTTTGTCCTGTGCAACACTGAAGGCGCTAATTAAGACTACGCATTAAGAGAACGGCGTCTGCATCACTAATTCTGTTAAACCCATCTCCCAGAGGAAGACCTTTGAATTAGTGCTGCACATTTGCTACGGCAATCAAGGCTGATGAAATACTGAAGCACAAGCTCCCTGGGCCGAGCACTGTGCTTTTATTTATGTACGGGCACGGCTCCCCTGGGAGCTCCAGGACCTCACAGGGCAGTCCCTGCTCCTGCGGGCTGGGGCACATCCCCAGCAGGAGACATTACACGCCTCTGCAGTAAAAATATCTAATGATTCCTCCTAAACCACGGAATGAGCTCTAGACTGAGAGATCAGAGCAGAAATGTGCAGTCTGACTTCTTCCTGCTCTTCCCAGTACTACCAAACATCACTTATTTTCTACCGAGTCTTTATACTGATTTTGTTTAAAAATCAATGAACCGCCTTTTTCCTTGAAATATTTTTGTGCAATTTTGGGCGAAAGACAACGCGAGTGACAGGTACCAGCAGGGACTAACAGCAATGAGAAGCCGTGGGCCGGTTTTGACATGTTACAGGCCGCTAGTTTAGAGAACACGAGGAAAGTGAACTTACCTGCCTAAAGAGACAGCCCTGACGGGACCAGATGATCCCCGTGCACCGTGTACTTATACCGTCCTACTCAGACCAGACCGCCTGCAACAGGCGGCCTCACAGACAGGGCTGCTCTCTTCAAGCTCATCTAAATGTGAGACTGGCTAAAGACGTCTCTCTCCCTCCTCCCAGCTCAAGTTTACCTTCCTCCTCCAGCCGGATTATTGCCTAAAGCAGCAACTCAGTTTAACGACAGAAGATATAAGCGTTGCTGTATGAAGTACAGTTATATCCACGTTAACAGTTGCACTGACAGCAACTCCAATACGTTTCAGGAATTCCTGTGCCAACAAGGGAGAAAGCAAACGTGGCAAAATAGATGCGGACTTGGGCGAAAGACCTAGCGTGGAGGCAAGAGGAGCTCTTCCCCACAGACTGGAGGCTGAAGGTACCAGTCGTTAGAGAGTAAACCACAAGAGGGGACAGATTTTGGGGAGGGAGCTGGGAATCTCCTTGGTATTTAAACCACAGATCACCTTTGCTTGCTAAGGTCTGTCGCCTCCTCAGCAGCCCAGCCTGCCCCAGCACTTGAATGGGAGCTGCTGGACCTACAGAGAGTATCCTGCGCTCCCGCGCCCAGCGCTCGGTGGATCCAAAGGGCTGTCTGTGGTGCTGCAACGCTGCCTGCTGAGAAGCCGTGGCATGGCTGGGGGCCGAGGTGGGTGAAAGCACTTGGCTTTTCAGGGAATTTATCTCAGGGTTGCAGGTCTGGACTGTTTTTCTGCCTCCTGGAGCTTATGCCCAGCGGCGCTGCTACCAGTTCTCTGAGAAAAGCAAGGATGAAAAGAGATCAGTGCCCATTTCTTCCCCTGTAGACACAAGTCACACCCCTCATCTAACATCTCTACCCGGCTTCCTGCTTTAACTAGCTGCAAACCCTGGGCACGTCCCTCCCAGCCTGCGCTGTCCTCTCCTCCCTGCTCCGAAGGCAGCACTGCCGGCAATTCCCTTGCTGCCGTTTGTTCCGAGCCCTCGTGCGGCTGCACCAAGATCAGCGTGGACCGGAGGCTGTGCAGCGACGCGCTCCCCCAGCGCAGCCCCTGCCGCAGCAAGGGCAGCCCCGCAGGAAGGTGAGGAGCCAGCCTGTCCCGGGGACAATCTGCACGATGACACTGGGCATGCAGGGAACCAGCTGCACCAAGAGCCCAGGCTGGCAGCGCCTGGCCAGGGAAAGCCGTGAGCAGGATTAGCGCCCCATTTCTGCCTTCCTCCCCACCTCACTCCTTGCGATAGGATCTACGCCAGCCAGGACTCCCTCTGCCATTGCCACAGCACCACCAGACTTTTCTTTTCCTGCTGCTGCGTATTTTCTTCCTGATGCAAGAACATATTGGATGGCTGGGATAATAAATTGCCCACGATAAAGAAACTTCAAACCAGGACACCGAGAGAAAAATGCTGTCTCCGCACAGACAGTGGCTTGAAAGCAAGGAAATACAAACTGAAAGGGAAACACAGAGACCTGAGTGAACAAAGGGGCCGAGAAACAGACTACACGGGTTCAGGCAATGAGAACGATGAGCCTAGAGATGAGAAAAAGTGAAGCAGAATGGGAGCAAACACCATCCAGGATGGCAGGTTGTGCTGCGGAGAGGGGAGGTGAACGATGACCTGACTTCCACGACATCTATCAGCAGCAAAATACAACGGCCTTAAAGCTTTCTAGAGGCGGGGTGGGAGTCGGTACTGGAGCCTCCTGACTTGAAAACCTGGCCCTGGGCTGTCAAGACACTCAGGAAACACAAGTGACTTAGGGAGCCACGATACCTGTCGAACAGTCCATTTGGATCAAATGCGAGTCACTGTCAGTTTTCATTTTTTTAGCACTGTTCTCTGAGGTAGCCGTGACAAGTAAGTTTGTAGAAGAAAAATAAGGTGGCTGCACGGAGCTCTGATCCATACAGGCAATTTTCCTTTTCAGAGAAGACATCGTTACGGAAGAAGGTACGAGCATTTCCGAGGAATGAGCCCTCCCGAGCAGGTTGGTGCCGGGGATGCTGTGCTGTAAGAGGAAGTGGTCTATCCTGGCCTTGAGGGTAGGGTGAGGTAGGGGCTGCGAGTGCTGGCTGAAGGCCACCCCAGTGAAAGGATCGCTGGGTACCCTGCCCCAAGACGCCTCGCTCCGGTTGCATTTTTCCAAGGTGGTCTGGTCGATCACCTTCCCGGAGGGCAGGAGCATGGGGAAAGTCATGATCTCCAGCGTGATGGGGTCCAGGAATTCTTCGGGAATGTCTTGGACGACGTCCACCAGCTTGCGGAGGGTCTGCTGCTCGCTGTCGTTGGCGCTGAAGGGCCCGCAGTCGCTCTCCATCGGCGTCCACAGCTCTGGCTTGAGGCTGCCCACGTCCTGGGCGAAGAACTGGGAGGCTACCTGAAAGACACCCTCGATCACCTCCTGCGGGCAGGATTTGGCAGGCTGTCCCCACACCTCCAGCCTCTTAATGCAAGGCAGGCCGCCTCCGGCCACGTGGGTGATGCAGATTTTTAAGTGCGACACGTTGCTCAGCGAGGCAGGCCCTTTGTTCCAGAGGTCTTGAGATGCAGAGCCAGGGTAGGAGAAGACATTTTCCATCTGATGGAAGGGAGGCCTCGGCTTGAAGCCTCTGTGGCCGAACGTCACTTTGCTTTGATTTTTTAAGACAGCTTTGCCCACAAGTGTGAAAGTGTCTTTGTCCGACACAGGCTGACCGGCCAGACCTGAGAACTGACCCTCAGGGCTCTGCCAAGAGGTTTTGTTGCATGAGGTAGAGGTGTAAACTTCGAGCCCGGAGAAGGTTTGGTATCCCCCAGATGAGATGTCGATATTGATCCTGCAGATCTCAATGTTGAAGGGAAAAGAGATCGTAACGTGGACTGGAGGTTTGATGAAGTATTCGCTACGGAAACCACGATTTCTCTTGGCAAGGTCTTCGGAGATCAGATTCTCCACTTCGTAACCATCAGCAGAAATCTGTGTTTCAGGAGAAAATGGGATTTAATTTGAAGCAAGAAAATAAAAGGAAACTAATTCACAAGCAGTTATGTAGATTCTCAAGACAACATCAGCTAGGAAGCAAGGCTGTGGTTTCACATGCAGTGGAGACAACCCAGGAGATCCCCGCTGCTGAGGCAGAGCAGACCCGCTCCCACCCTCCTCCAGCCACGCGGTCCCATCCGCTCCCCTCTGCACCCCGACACCTGGCCAGCCATCTGCAGAGCTGACTTAACTGCTAAAAGAGTGGAAAATTATAGATGGTTTGTGATTTTGGCTGTGTCAGTGAACTAAATCGAGCGGGACAGCGTGGCTGGGAGCAAAGCACGTGTGCGGGGGGGGAGATGGGAGTCTCCTGCCTTTCAACAGTGGTGAAACATTAGGTCAGCCTATCCCGCCATGCAGAAATGTGCCCCGAAACACCTGGTTACAGGATCCCAGAGAAACCTCTGGAGGTCAGGTAGCTGACTGCCTTCTCCTGCTCCGGGATCCTACACATCCCTGAGGGAGATGCATCTAACCCGCCTGGGTCCCACCCCATGTCTCCCAGAAGACACAATCCCACCCTCTGGTCTGCCCCTGGACAGGCTGGCTCTACCCATTCGTTTTCCTGGAAGCCTTGGGGCCTAAAATCTCTGCAGCACTTGCTAAATGAACAGATAACAGGAAGGAATATCTGTTTATTCCACCTGCTTAACATGGTCACCCTATACCCTCCCGATCACGGCGTCACAGCAGAGCTCAGCAGCGTGGCTGGGTCTCTCAGCATGCCGCCCGGGCGGACGGTCACACCTCTACCCCTGGTTTTACAGCGGAACACTTACAAATCCAAGGCTGTCTTGGTTTCTGGGGTGTGAGTTGGTGGGGAGACTTACAATTTAAAAATGGCTTTGAATTAAAACCTAGTTAGTATCTAAGAGATTCTGATGATGCTGGGTGAAAACATAAGGGCTTGTAGAGTACAGTAACTTCAACAAACATTGTTACGAGCTGTGTATTCTGCTGGGCAAAGGGAAAGCTCTAATATTGCAGGGAAAAGGTATCTGAACTCAAAGCATACACACGTGTAAGCATGTAACATTGTCTTGTTATGATATCCTGCAAAATCAGGGCTTTTTCCTTCCAGCAATTAGTGTGTGCCACATTAGAGCAGTCACAGGTTACACAGTGTCCTAACGCTTCCTAGCAGGGATTGCCCAAAGCACAGACAATTTTGAAGAGTAACTTCTGGGAAAGCTCTCAATACCTATTTTCTAAAGTACTGAGCCTTCAGCTCCGCTTTATCGCCATGTGAACTGCAGATCCCAAGCACCCAGACACGGGTTCTCCTAATGCTCGCCCACCAGTGACCCAAGACTGAAGCGTACAAGGGGAAGGGGATCCAGGAGGACAGATTCCCAACGTCAGTTCACAAAGCCTCCTTGCTGGGAATGACAGGAGACTGATGAGCTTGGAACAGAAAGCTGTGAGAAAACCCACCCAAATCACAACCCTCCCACGTCACTGGAAAAGGATTTTAATTGACAAAAATGCTCCCAGTTCTGCAGACTAAAGAGCCTACGCCTCACCTAGGCTGGGACTGCATCAGTCCTCAAAGCTGCTGTTGCCAGCAATGTACCCATGTTAAAATCCCTCTTTGAACCAGCCAGACCACACAAAATTATGGGAGTTTGCTCTGAGTTGCCTATGCTTTGTTTTCTCAGGGTAGCCTGGCATGGCCAGCCAAAAATCAGTCTTCCAGAACCACTGCTAATTATCACAGATGAGGTGTGAACAAGCCCTCCCTGGCCCCAACCAGTCCAGCACGTCACTTCCACCTAACCCCTCCATCCCTCCAGCTCCCTACAACCCCACGCATCGTTATTTTACCTTGTTGCAGTGGATTCTTGGCTTGAACTGCGGGAGACAGACGTTTATTACCATCTTGGCAGTTGGAGAGAGCTCACTTTCTGAGCATCAGATTCAGCTTGTGAAAAAAAAAAAAAGGAAGCAGAATAAAGAATGTGAACATCACTGAACAGTGAAAGGATCTTGTGTATCAGAGCCTGTGTGAATTACAAGCTCAGTAGTTCCTAAAATGCAGCTCATATAAGTCCAGGAGATGAAGCCACTATAAACCCAAATGACTGTGGTGGAGAGGTGGGATCGAGAGGAAAAAATGCGTTAATATTAATTAGCGAGCCCCTGGAGAAACATCAAAGGGAAAATGGCTATTTTAATTAAAAACCTCTTACCTACGGACAGACTAGCAATTAGATCTGAAAGTTTATCAGAGATGCAGGAGGTTTTGTAGATAGAGGAAAGCATCAGAATATCACATGAGGTTGTCCGAGGCATTGGTGTGAGCTCTCGGAGCCTTCGTCGGAGCCGGAGGACACGGGCTGCTCTGTGACCTGGCCAGGACATCCAGCCCCGGAGCCCCTCACCGCTGCGAGGCGGAAAGAGCCCGTGTCCGTTCCCACCGCGCGGCCTTGAACCCTGCGTCTTGCCCCTGTGCCTGGTTCCCCCCGCAGGCCACGTCTATCTGCTGCCTTCAGCGGTTCAAGGCAGGACCTGCCCACGCTCTCGGACAACACCCAACACGACGAGCTCGTACGGGGCCTCTCGGGACGGGGGTAACACCAGCCAGCGCTAACACAGCGCTGCCTCAAAGAGAAAGGCTTCTTGAGGGCTTCGGGAGCCTCAGATGTAAGCTGTGGTTATTAATAATCGGTATTTAATCGTTCCAAGGGAGCAAAGGGCATTTAACAGCTCTACAGGAGATTACCTGTGTTCTGAACACCAACGCAGCTGATTCTTCTGACAACGTTCATTAAAGAAACTCAAGTGAATGCACCATCCTTTCCATTGAAAAAAAGGTGACTCAAATTGGTTATATCAGCTCCCTTTTAAGAATGAAATTATCTGCGAGGTAAGAGTTTTAACCTTACATTAACCTTAGTTTTAATATGTCATTGCCTTGAGCAACCTTGCAAATCAGGAACCCACGGCTTCCTTCAAGAACAAGCAGCCCTTTAATGATTTTCAGCTGAAGCTGTCAGTTCAGCCAAAATGAAACTGGCCTTCTGGGGGCACGTCGGCCCGGCCGCTGGAACGCAGAGCATTAACGAGCTCGCTTTGCCTGCCTGCTACGTGCGCGGGGGCAGCCCACTCTGCGTGTGATCGATCGAACGAAACAGTCTGAAAGGAGAAAGGTGGTATCCGAGGTACAAATCCCACCTATAAAAATCAACACAACAGGAGCCAAGCCTGCAGAGAGCAGAGCTTGAAGGTTGCAATGCCAACGCTTGACCGAAGCAGGCGTGAATGTCAGAAGAGCTGCAGCGGGTCGGACGAGCACCCCTTCTAGCCAAATATTTGGTCTGGCAGCCATCAGGAGCAATTCCTGCTCCTCAGCAGGGAACGCAGGAATGGGGCAAGGATGAATGCTCCTCCAGTATCACTTTCCTGGCTTTCTGAGCCTGACGGGCTTCCAGTACAGGGCTGCCTGCAAGGAACTGTTCAACAGGCTTTTGAACCAGTCTGAATTTTGGCACCCACATCTTGTGGGAGTAAGATTGTCAGTTTAACTACAGGCTGTGTGACGAAGCTACAGCTTTTGGTTCATTTCAAACCTGCTGCCTCGTAAATTCGCTTGGCCCTCCTAGGACTGGTATTACAGAAAATGGCAAATGAACTCTGATGCCTTTCCAGGAACGACGCAAGATTTGCCCTCTCTTCTGTTTCTCCTCACATCTCCTTTTCCTGGGCTGAACACTTCTCCATATCCCTTCCAACCTGACCGCACCAGTGAATTCGCATTCAGCAAGTCTCGGCAAGACCTTCCCCGAACGAAGGGGAGCGCGGTGAGGCACCTTCACCTCCGCATCCCTGCAAACTCCTCGCTTTAAGAACTCACTTCTCACGAGCCACCGTCTACCGAGATCCTGCCTACGGTGGATGCCAAATTCTCCTGCGGACCTTGCGGTCGCGCAGCCTCCTCTTCGGCAGTGCTGCCTCACGCCAGGCAAACCACGGATGGGTGCAAGCCATTCCTCAGGACAGACTCACGCCTTCTTCCAAGCGTAAGGCTGAGGTTGCATCCTAAATCTATCCTTTTCTACCACGCTCTTAATACTCTGTGGCAATTAGCTCTGCTTAATTACAAACAATTTATTCTCTTGCTAAACTTGCTGTCTTTCAGTTCAGCTGCTCCTTGTTCTGTAGCACGAGGAGCTACGTATGTATATACAGGTATAGTTTATAGGACTCTCTCCTGCCTGTTTAAGAGCCTGTCAGACTTAAACAACTCAGACTAATTTTCCAGGTTCAACATCTCAGTACGAAAACGCATTATTCTACCTATCCAAGACACTGCTCTCCCTTCTTCTGAAATGCTCTGCTGCACTCCTGCTTCGCAGCAGAAGTTGGTCACTGAGATGCTTTCAGCCAGGGCTGTGTTTTTTTACTCTTCCCATGAAAACACAACTCAGAAGACAGAAAGTGGGGATTGAAGGGACAGATTAAATGGAATGAGATTAGGACTACGCTTCTGTGTAAAGAAGGAAAGTAAGGACTGGCTGGACACACTGTGATGGGCCTGGCTGAGGCCAGAGAAGCAGGCTGGGGACTAGAATCAGCAGGGACAGGCAAAAGCAGGTGAGAGAAGAGATCAGAGGAGCAGCCAGGATCAGATGGGGACAGTGAGCCCAGGACCCCTCTGGCAAGGAGCCTGGGCTGAAGCAAGAGCTGGGGAAATGCAGACTAAAAAGGTCTGGAAGAAGAATAGGATGGGGCAGTGGATGTGTCTGCCCACAGCTACTGCTGCCGTTACGCCCCAAACTGGCATGGAGGTCTCCTGTGCTAGCAACAACCCGGGCGGTTGTGGCACAGAGGGGATTCTGAGTTTACTAACTCTTTACAAATACAACACCCACAAAACCGCGTAACCGAAGTCATTACCCATCAAAACAAACGACTCAAAGACCATGACTGTCTTCCATCATGAGATGGACATCCATCAGGATGTCACACAGCTGTCCCATCTCTCTTGGGTGCATGCCTTCCCTAACGTGAACAAAGACCTTTCGACCGAGGCAGTGAAATGCAGACCTGAAGGACTGCACTCTGCACTTTTCTATGCCAGCAAGACCCTCTGTCGTCTCGCACAAGTCATTTAAAACCAGGCTTTCTGGAGCTGGTCACCAAGCGCCTTCCTGGCGCCCCTCACATGGCTAGGGAGCTGTTGCAATAAGGAAGTGGAGATTGAACTAAGGTGCTCCGTAACGCTGAGTATTTGAGGGAGGGGAAAAAACCCACCCAAACATTTTAAACAGGGCAGCCAAAATGAGCTAATACACACTATCCGTCCTGGGATAGCAACTGGCTTAGTGCCACCCCTCTTCCTCATCCTCCACCTCAGACACCTTGAAATGCTGCACTGCAAAACAGCCAGGACAGCTCAGCTGCCCTTGTGGTGGGAATGGGAGTTTCACCTGCTGCTCCACGTGAAATAATCCCTACAGCTCTGGTCAGATGCAGAACGCCCCATATACCTCAGATAACGTCCTTCGTCTTGGAGAGAAATGCCACTTGAAAACTCAGGAAGAAACCAGCAACTCTGTCCTCAGAACGGCGTGCAGGAATTGGACACCAGGCCCCATCCTGAGCAAGAAAATAACATGATGAGCCATGTAACGGAGGGTGAAACCAGCTGCCTCCAGAGCAGATACCCCGCACAGCTGGAGTTTGCACAGGAGTCATTGTCACCCAGGCAGGGGAATCAAGGTGGATTTGTGGGCCCCATTTGGCGGTGGACAGTTTCAACAGGGTCAACGGGATGCAAATCCTCTCTGCCAGGCATCTCAGAGCTGAGCGAGAAATTAATGTCTCAGGGTCAGAGCACCACAGCCCTCAGCCCCAGCTTCCATCTCACCACCCAGCCTTCACCCTCCATCCTGCTCACGCACAGCTCCTAAAGGAGAAGCTCTGACTGTGTGCCCACCGGCCCTAGCTCGATGTCGATGGGAACAGTAAGGAAATACGTGTTCCTGGCACCCTGTGTTAGCTTTGTGACTAAAAATCACCCCAAATCTCTCCCAAATACCACGACAACTCTCAGAAAGTCACCAAATCCATCCACTTTCATTTAAGGCGGAGGAAAAAGTAATCATGGAGAAAAATGAATACAATAGTAGTTTTTATTTGTCATGGAAGCACCTGAGATCTATGTACAAAAGGAGAGCGCGGGACACAGGACTATCAGAAAAGCAGCCTGGGCTAACCTAGCAAGGCAGCCTGAGCACATAAAGCATCCACCAAAAACTTAACCAACACTCAGAGACCATTTTCATCAGTAATCAGAAAGAGATGCACGTGGGAGGCTGTGCCAGCCTCTGAGCAAGCAGCACACCAGACTAACCAGTCCCGCTAAGCAGCGCTGGGTTGAACACTTTGTAATGGAGGTAGCTCAGTTTCTCCGAACGCGTGCGTCTGAGCAGGGGAAACCATTCCCAGAAGGGGAGCTCAACCACTACGTACCCCAGCTGCCGCAGCTGCCGCCGTTTCAGAGAGTGCAGCCCCAAGAGCCGCTTCGAGCGGTAGCAGTAGTGGTTTCGGTTGGACACCTGAATAGCCAGTTTCACGCCCTGAGGCTGCTGATTCCGTGTGAGAGTCGGGGGGGCTTCAAGACAGTGCCCTGATTTAGGCTCAACATGCAGTCTGGCATCTGCACTAAGAGCAGCACGATCCCCCGTGCGTGGTGTTCGTGCTTCCCCTCTCTCCTGACCGGGAGTCCTGGCTTCATTTTCCAGTTCTGCAGGGGACTGGCTATTACATCTCCCTTTTATAAGCTGAGTCATTAAGTCATCCGTCAGACTAACTCCGATGTCTTTTAGTTTTCTATCTGCAACAGGGTCTTTTAAGTTGAAAGGGATGGGTTGTCCATCCATGGCCAAATGAACCTCCAGATCACTCGATCTTGTGTGAGGCAGGATCATGTGGTTCTTCACGTACACGGGGCCACCTAACATGCTCTCGAGAAGAGATGTGGCTTGCACAATTTCAGGCCTGACATAGATTTCCTGCTCTGCAAAATTCAAAGCCATCTCAGTCATCTCTTGGTAAAGCTGAGGTGGAAGGCGGCTGCCTTCGTAGCTCGGGCACTCAATTTCAACACTCTTACTAAGGGTGAACAGGTCCTTTCTGAGCTCATATTTACTCCCTCTCGTTTTCTGGACAAACCTATCCCTCAAAGCATAGTCTATCAGCTCCTCTGGAAAGCGTTTGACAAATGCCAGGCCAAGCAAACCAGTAAGGAGATGCTCCGGAAACTTGGCAAATTCATGGAGTTTTCTATGCATCTGCTCTATCAGGCTGGAATAAAACTCTTCCTCATTTGGAGGTTCGTAGTCCAGGCACCCAAATGACCACAAGAACTTGGCAGCGTCTTTGCTTCGGCAGTAGGTCACCTTAGAAGGCAAAGACATGGCTACGGCAGCCATAACGCCTTCGTCAAAGTAGTGAAGGGATGAACAGGTAAGAGTGATGTGCATGATGCCCTGGATGTTTATTGTAGGAATCTGAGCGGGAATACCCTTCCCGAGTTCCTTCAAGAGGGGTAAGTGGATAATGCGAGTGTAGCGGAGCATTTTAAGCACGTTCACCAAAGCATAAGTGCTCATGTCTCCCATCTGCAGGGAGACTTTGTCTGCGATTCTCTTCATGACGTGGTCAGAGATACCACTGAGGGACTTGAAGAGCCCCAAGCAGATAGCACCCACCTCCTCCAAGGTGAAGGAGTCCAAGTGCTTCAAAATCATGCTCTCCACCTTCTGCATCAAGTCTGTGGGCGACCTCCGGCCTTCGCCTATGATATAAACGAGCTGAACAAACTGGGGCAAAGTGAGGTCTTTCCAGTGCATGTTGGCATAGCTGAACAAAATGCTCAGGTAGGAAGGCACGCTACGCTCCAGGCAGCGCCAGCAATCAGCCACCAGCAGCAGCTGGTCTAGGGTCATGTCCCACACCCGCCGGCAGAATTCGTCGTCGCACGCGTTCAGCAGAGGGTGGGTGGGTGGAACAACCAAACAAATGCAAGCCTTTAAAATATCGATGAGGTCCGAGGTACTGAACAAGCAGATGTTTTTGGCAGCATCGCAACACAGCTTATTAAAACTGGGTTTGGACACCAGTGCCGCGTGTTCTTCCACTGGTAAACAACTCAGCTTGTGAAAATAATCTGTGATAGTTCCTGGGCTCTGGCTGCCCTTACATTCGGCCACACTGTGTAAAATTGAGTCAGCTTCTTCTAAAGGAAGGGTCTCTATCGGCTCGGACTTGTCATAGCTGAGAGATCTGTACTCAGGCCTCCCCCTCTGAAACAGACGAGGGTCCTCCTTGGAGTCGTGCATTTCCATCTTTTCATTTTCTGCCTCCTCCTTGTCTTGTGCCACAGGGAGCTGCGCCAAGACGGTCTGCTTGAGGAGCGGTTTGGCCCTGGGCTTTGGCGGGGCAGTTTGGAGGGGTGGCAAAGCTTGAGAAGGGGCGGTACTGAATAGATGCTGAACCTGTGCGGTGCCAGGGCCGGTGAAAGCATCGCTGAGAGCCTGGCCACCGCTCCTAGCAGCGTGCTGCTGGGAGGCAGCTCTGCTTTTGGCGTAGGCAGATGGATTATACGGTACTCTGTAGTCCAGCGGATTCAGCAACTGGATTGTAGCCACAGATTCCGTTCCGGTGTTGTCTGTTTCTGGGTTCTCCTCCTTTTTCTGCTTAGTTTTGCTGCTTCCGCTCTCGGCCTTGCACTTGGCTGTAGTTGAAAATGTAGTCACCCTGCTCAGCCTTGGAAATCTTCGGCATATTAGCACTGTAGCCATGGATCACAATTTACTGGGGTCAGAATTGCTTCCAGGTACTGAAAAAAGGGCAGACGAAGAATGAGTGGCTTCCACCTAACACGGAGCACTTTTTAATCTATCCTTTACGCTACCACAAGTGAGGTGATGCCAGCATTTCCCCCAGCCAGGGCGGCTGTTTCCCTGCAAAGCCGTAAGGCAGCAGCTATCAAACATCACCTCATGCAAAGGCAGTTCAAGACAATCACCCAGGTGACGCGACATACCCAAAGTCGGGGTACATGGCAGGCGGGCATTACCTGCTGCTCAGCAGCTACAGGTAACCTGGCAGAGACTGTGGGAGTTAAGGAAAAAGTAATCTCTTTTTCATTTTTAAGAGACCCAAACTGTTTTTCTTTCATTCTAAATCACAAAAACATATTTTTGCAGTAGCGCTGCAGCTTCAAGAGGCTTTATGCATTCAAACAGAGCATTCTGCTACTTTGGTCACCATCGTCTGAAACACCAACCACCACCCACAAAGCTGTTGAAATATCCAGGGTGCCGCACTGCTCTCTGCGCCTGGAGATAGCGTGTGGAGCAAAGTCTCCTCAAAACCAGCTCACAGAGTGAATGCTGTCCCATAACCTGCAGATGGAGGTTAGCTGAAAGGAGAAACGTGGCCCCAGAATAAAGTCAGGGAAGAGTACGGCAGAAGTAACACAAATCATTACGAGATGCTGCATCCTGAGTTGCGAAGCAGAGGGAACAGAGCTTTATGCTTCAGACCTGGGAGCATTTCCCATAGTTTTAGGGTACAGAAGGCTTAAAAATGCCATGTGCCTTCCTAACTCCTGCCTAAACCAGCTACAGCACACAGGGCGAGGATGAGAAATTTGTCAGGAGTTAAGCTGTGCGCTGCCAGCCTGCACAAGCTGCCAAATGAGCCTGTTTACGATGATTCAGATGCCGATTAAAAAGAAACCCACCAGGTCAGCGCTCTGCATAACACACCCTTATCCCACCACATGTGGCCAACCCCAAAGATGCGTTAGACCAGGTATTTTCCACTTCTTTAAAATCCCTTGCGCTCTCACTAACAAGAAATCCAGAAAGCCTGGCAGAGATGCTGCAACTGTGAGATGCGTTAGCTTCTGTGCTCCCCATGTCGGGGAAATAAATCCTTTACGGGCACCCCTGAGCTCCGCTTATAGGCACGGCTTCCTGATTAGGCCTACATCAAGACGTCGAATCAGTGCAGGCAAACTCAGTTTTGCACCAGCAAAATGGATATCCTGGGGAAAGAAGAGGTGGGGTGAATGCTCTGGCTTTGGGATACCCAAACAGGAGGGGGCTGCAGTGGGATGGGGGATCACATCCAGCTCTGGCTGAACATAAAGTGGATTTTTCTTGAGTACAAGAATCCCCATGTCTCTTGTGACCCATGAGATGCTCTGCTGCTGCATCACAAGGGCAAAGCATCAGCTCCTCTCAAGAACGGATGAGATGGGAAGGGAGGGAGGATGGGGAGAGTCAAAGTGATGGCCTTTGCTCCCTCTCGGTGCCAGATGCGGGGCGCTGCCTGTTGGGAGGATGATTCCCTGTAGCAGCCTGGCCGCCTTTGTGCACCCTGAACTCTCCTACAGCACCAAAAGCATTAAGAGCAAACAGGTGGGCAAGACAGCTCTGATCTGGCACAGGCACAAGCAGCCTGCTGCTCTCTGCAGGCTGCTTTCTCACCAGGTAGCTTTACCTCTGTCTTGTCGGGGCTGGGCTTGTGTGTGAGGACAGGATCTCAGCACAGAGCTGGCACAGGAGCGCTCCCAATCTGCTCCAGAAAGTCAAGTGGCTCAATTCAGCCTTCTGGGATCAGCCGTGTCGACTTGCACTGAGGCAGCTGAGGAGACCTGGCACCCTCTGCCCCACGGCCGGAGCGTGGGGCAGCCACTGACAGCTGGTGGGGGAGGAGGAGCTGCCGGAGCAACAGAAGAGGTGAAAAAAGCAGTGTGGGTGAGAGCAGGGGGCTCTGGAGAGAAAAAAAAAGGGAGGGCAAGCTGAAATGAAGATTTCTGGAGACAGCCACATAAGGAGGAGGGTACAAGAAAGAGGCCAATGAGTTTTTAGATGACTAGTAAATGGCTAATAAATATTGTGAGACACTCGAGGCCCACTAAACTTGTTGGGCATCTTCCCTGTATCTCAAAGCACACCACGAGGCAGCCCCACGGCGCAGGATCAGGCTCTGCTCTGCAGGCCCCAGGCACTGCTGAGCCTTGCGGCTGTGCTACTCCCCGCCAGCCAGGCCGTAGTTGTCCCCTTCCAGCGTGAGAAGTCAAATCACGACAGGCAGGAGAGACTCTACCCCTTCCTGACTGTCTTGGGAGTGGGGAAACTGAAAAGCTGCCTCAGAGCCAGGACGGTAAAACCCCAGCAAAGAGCTGTGACACTGTGGCACAGCCCAGGCCTCGCAAAGCCATTATCATCAGCGAGCAGGAGCTGGATTTCAAAGCTCTCCCATTTAGCATGTAGAAATGTTTGATGAAAATATAATTTCTGGCTCTACTGGCTGCAACATCCAGCCTGAGCCAGCCGCAACGACAAGATGCCGTCTTTATGTGGTTGGAGACAGGCAGCCGTGAAGCAGGCTCAGATCTGCACCGTGGCTGGGGGAAGGAGACCCTATCCCCGCCGACACCATCTCCTCGTCTAGCACCTCGCAAGAGCTCGTCCTGGAGGGGCTGGTTCAAGCTGCAAGAACAACCTTGGACATGAGGAGGTTTATCCCACCTAGGCTCTCCAAGAGGCTTTCTCATCTGACTCTATTTTGCACGTCTTTTACTTATTTTTCTATTACTGAGAGACAGGCAAGCACTACTGACAGACAGGCCATTTATTTAAAGCATGCTCTATTTGCTGTTGGAAGGTGATGTGCTACTTATGAAATCCGGTACCCTGCCATTACCAGAACCACCCCTCCTGGCAGTGACAGCCCCACTTCAAAGACAAGAGAACCAAAGTCACAGCACTCACACACTGAAGGCTCTGAAGGTGAACGTCACGTGCTGCTAAAGATAACATCCACGTAGTTTCGCGTTAAGCTGTGACACATTTGGGAAACTGTTTGGTAAAGAGAATCTCTCTCTCCTCCTTTGATCCAAATCCAGCAAAAAAAAAAGGAGGACCATGCGCCGGGAGCGAGCTCGGCGTGGGCTGAGAGATTTCAAGCACCTTTGAAACAAACAGGCTGGGTCCAAGGGACTTTTTGTCTGTGACTTTCACCCACCCCCAGCCTAAATTTTCGTGACCTTTCAAGTTTCTGCAGCATTTCTCTTCCAACTCAACCTACACCCCTGCTTGATTTTCCTCTCTTCCTCTTACCCTGATTAATCAGCCTTCCTTCCTCCTCCCACTGCGTTTCTCTTGTTCGAACACAGCCAAACTCCTTCCCACCTCTGGGCAAACCTCGCCAGGAAATTTCACTTCCAGTGACTCTAAAAAGCGAGTGTTGGAGAGGGGCCCCGCAGGCTGCGAGCGCGCTTCGCGGAGCTCCTCTGGGAGGGAAACGTCCCTCTGCGTGTGCCTGCATGTCGCACTTAGAGCCGAGTCCTCGGCCAAGAGTGCGACTGCACAGCTGAACGCCGGGGAGAACAACGTTCCTGGAGGGATGCCACCCGCCTCAGGGTGTCGGCTCGGCGAAGGGGGATGCAGGGGCGCTGTGAAACGTCGACTGGGCTTTTTGGTCGCTCTTGAACATGGAAAGTGGCTCTTGGCAGCACTGGGAACCCTCGCACAGTGGGAGCTGGGAAGCCGCCCGTCCCCTGCTGCCCCCTACCCAGCACCGCCGGGCGCGCCAGAGGAAATTCTGGTCCCAACAGGCGAACGTTGGGGCGAAAACGGCTCGTTTTCGCCAAGAGCCCGCACTTACACCTGCGCCTGGGCCGAAGAGAGAAATAACAGCATTCCCCACCCCCCCACCCCCCCAGATTACGACGTCAGCGCGCAAAAACGTCACTTTTTTTGGGTTTGTTCGGCTTTTTGCACCCTCTTTTGCTTTAGCTATATAATATATAGGTACTGAGGCGTATAGGGGCGGGGGGGGGAAGCGGCACAGACGCATGCGCCGAGCCCCCCCCCCACCCCGCCGAGGGGGCTGGAAAGGGACGGGAGGGCGGAAAGGACCGGGGGAAGGAAGGAGAGGCGGATGGAAGAACACACAACACGCCCTCCCGCCGTCCCCCCCTGAACTCACCGGGCCCCGCCGCCGCCTCCGGCCCCGCCGGCCCCGTCTCCTCCCGCTGCTTCCGGTCACCTGACCAGTGACTCGCTTCCGGCCGTACGGTAGCCGAGCGGGGCCCGCCGAGGAAGGGGCGGTGACGGGAGCGGCCGGTAGGTGGTGCCGGCGGCTCGCGGCGCGGGCCCACGTGATTGCGGGGGTGTGTGTGGGGGTGTGTGTCATGTGACACGGGGGTCACGTGGCTGCCCGACGCAGCCAGGGGATGTCGCCATGTTTGGAATCGTGGAGACGTTGAGGTTGGGAAGGACCTGGGGGATCATGGAGTGCAACCACCAACCCAGCACCCCCCGGCCTCCTAAACCACGTCCCCAGGTGCCACGTCTGCACGGTGTTTGAACCCCCCAGGGACGGTGACTCCCCCACCTCTCTGGGCAGCCTGTGCCAGGGCCTGACCCCTCTGGCAGGGAAGGCATTTTCCCTCATCTCCAACCTAAACCTCCCCTGACGCAGCCTGAGGCCGTTCCCTCTCGTCCTGTCACTGGTGACTTGGGAGAAGGGACCGACACCCACCTTGTTGTAAATAACTAAAGGGTTAAACTTGCAGCTTGAACCATTATTAGCCTAAACCCACATCCTGAGAAATGCAAACGACTCAACAAGTCAACTTGTGAAAGGAATTCAAAGTTCACGTGATACCTTGGACAACAGCTAAAAGGTAGAAGGTCCCACTGCGCCTTTTGTGGTGGACAGGATATTCTTAATTTATGCCTGGCCAATGCACCTAAATTGTTGCCTCAAATGTATATATATATTCTTCCTGGATGAAATGGAATACTACAGGAGTTATTAGTAATTAAGAAAGGATCACGGTTAGGAGTGGAGACTTACACCTGAGGTTGTAAATAACTCTTGAGCCAAAAAGGAGGGTGTTAGTAATGAATGCCTTCTTGACAAGAATGTCCTAAAAGAATAAAACTCAGTAGAACTTCAGGGACTGACACTGGGAAGATCCTGCTACAAAGCAGGGTGTGAAGATAAGGGAGGGACACAAATCAGTCAGCGGTGATAAAAGGGAACATCTTGGCCCAGAAGGCACCAAAGCATGAAACTGGGGGAAGGGTAGTTCTGGGAGGTGGAGATTGTGACCACCGACTCAATTGAGGGATGAAAGGACTGGCCCCCACACTCCTCTTGAGCATGCACAGTGAATTAAAATCACACTGTAGCTTTAAAACTAAGTAGAAAAGACACAGACCAATGGAAGAAGGGGATGCTCAGTGAGGTAAATGATTATGTATTATATAGGCGTGGTGTGTTAACTGTCATGTATAAATGTCACAAATGAACTCTAGTATGTGTGCATGCTAGGATGAGAGAGCCCCCATGCACCTGCTGCTGAATAAAGCAATGCCTGCTCTTTAATACACCCAGTGTTAAGGAGTTTTATTCCTGGTTTTCAGTGACAACCTCACTCCAGCCCCTTTCAGGCAGCTGCAGAGAGCGAGAAGGGCTCCCCTCAGCCCCCTCTGCTCCAGGCTAAACCCCCCCAGCCCCCTCAGCCGCCCCCCAGCACACTTGTGCTCCAGACCCTGCCCCAGCCCCGCTGCCCTTCTCTGGACACGCTCCAGCCCCTCAAGGCCCTTCTTGTCCTGAGGGGCCCAAACCTGAGCCCAGCACTCGAGGTGGGGCCTCCCCAGGGCCGAGCACAGGGGCCCCATCCCTGCCCGGCTCCTGCTGGCCACCCCAGTGCTGACACAAGCCCGGGGGCTGGTGGCCTCCTTGGCCACCTGGGCACTGCTGGCTCATGCCCAGCCGGCTGTCAGCCAGCACCCCCAGGGCCTTCTCCGCCGGGCGCTTCCCAGCCCCTCTGCCCCAGGCCTGGACC
This sequence comes from Phalacrocorax carbo, assembly GCF_963921805.1. Taxonomy (NCBI): domain Eukaryota; kingdom Metazoa; phylum Chordata; class Aves; order Suliformes; family Phalacrocoracidae; genus Phalacrocorax; species Phalacrocorax carbo. Next base: position 3,370,546 of record NC_087516.1, on the reverse strand, counting down.
GGGTAGGGTGTGGGGGCTGCTGGGGCAGTCTTACCTTGCAAGGGGTGGCTGCTGGTGGCAGGCAGCGGGGCAGAGCCCAGCCCGGGGGCACGGCGGCTGAGGATTCTGGCTGGTCGCAGGAGCATAGCCTCTGGGAGGCTGCTCCGCACTGGTGTGGAGGTGCACACCCCAGCTGATGCCCCTCGTTACAACCTTGCCAGCAGAATTGGGGCAGCTGGGGTTGGAAGGGACCAACAGGGGTTAGCTGGGCCAACCCCTTGCTCAAGCAGGGCCACCCAGAGCCAGTCGCCCAGGCAGCTTTTGAATATTTCAAATATTCACAGCTCTGCTGTGCCCAGACACCGCTCTCCTGTCCGCTGCAGGCTTTAAGCATTGGCAAAGAGTAATTAAATAAGGCCTTGAGCATGGAAGTGCGTTGAGCTTGGCACATAGACAGTGCTCCTTAGCGCTTACATCCCTTCCTAATCTGTCTACCAGCTGAATTTCCTTTTCACCTCTTCCTTTTATGCTCTTTCAGCTGAGGAAATCACATCTTTAGGAGACCAAATGGAGGAGAGCCACACAGGTTGCAGTGAGCTGCAATAAAAGCCTTGTGTTGCTGATGGCACCTCAGACCTTAAACCTGGTCTGAGGGAAATCATCAAATCGCTGACACACTTGCTTTGCCCTGAGAAGTATCAGCTTTGTCATGAGAGGGCAGGAGGCTTCCCTAGCAAAGCTGGTGTTGGGAAATGTGCTGGATTTGTTGGGTTCTTTTTAGAAAAATAATGTTGTTCTCAAGATTGCTTTAACATGATGCTGACAAAGCAGCTGGGGTCGGAATCACTTGACTAAAAACCTGCACACTGGCAGGAGTTTTTGGATGTTGTGTTAATTCCCTGGTTGTGAGGGAAGGGGAAGTGGACCTCAGCCTGGGGTCAGCCTCCAAAGCCGCCTCTCTGGCAGCATCTTCCTCCTGACGCAGATCATCTGTGGATCCTTCCCTCCAACATGAATTTGATGCATTTCGATTGCTTGTATTTTCTACTTCTTCAGCGACGTGAAGGGCTGCTACTGGGGGAGCAGCCCTGTTCTCCAACCCAGTGTCAGGGTGCCCATGGATGGACATCCCACACCTCCCTGCCCCGATCCCTGTGGTCTGGACAGCTGCTCCCCCAAACCGCCTCTCTTCCCCGCCTCGCAGCCCCAGCACAGAGGAGATTTCTCTGGGAGGTGGCAGCCTCTGAGCCCCAGAGCTGGGGGAACCCCAGAGAGATGCTGCAGTGGGAGATGTGGCCTCTCTGAGCGAGGTCTTGGCACGGGAGGGAAGGGGAATTAGCTCATGCCGGGTTCCCACCACTGTGGCTGGCTCCAGGGTTGTGCCTGGCATCTCCACCTGGGTCTTTCCTTCCCCAGTGTGTCCTGACCTGGAAACCCCTCAGGTCTGAGCCTGGCTTGGTAGCAATTCAGCCACCTACATGAGTGTTAGGAGGTCTTGGACGCCTGTGTGGGGCTGGGAGATGCCACGGCTGTGGGACAGATGGAAAGCCTGTGTCCTTCTCAGTTAGCTCTGGGACTTCCCCAACGGCTCCCCAGACACATCCATGGCAATCTGAGCTATGGGGTGAGACCTCAAACAGAAATGCCTTGTCCAGCCCTGCAGCCATCACAGTGGACTTGTCGTGCTTGTTCCCAAATGCTTGAAGAGCCGGAGCAGCCCTTGTGCCCTGGGAAAGCAGGACGGGGGAACGTCCCGTCCAAACACACACAACGTCCCGCTCTGCTCCTGGCAACTTCCACCTCCCCCCTCCCGCTCCGCCACATCAGGCTGCTCTCCGTCCTCCAGGACGGGAGCTACGAGGAATCCCTCAACCAGAGGGTGCTGGTGTGTCTGAGCTGTGGTCTTCTCTTGCAGGGCTGTCTCCCTGTGATTCCCCAGCCTGGCTGTGGGTCCCTCCCAAAATCCCACGTGGGTCTTTTCGCTTCTCCCATCCGCAACACAACCAGACAAGCCACACAGTCGGGTTTTCAAAACGGGGCCTTTCTCCATTTTATTTTGCCCAATAAAAATCTTTCACAGTTGGGTAGAGATAGGAGAGTGAGAGATACGTATACATATAGAACTTCATATATATTTATATATATACATATCTCTGTACAGGTATATATATATTCACTGTAGAAAATCGCAAAGGCAGTAGCTCTTCACACCTTGATAACCCAATGGAAACATACAACAGACTAGCAGTAGGTTGGGAAGTGCGGTATAGTTTTAACAAGAATTTCCGAAACAGATACATCTTTGCTGTACAAAAATCCCAGAATGCTGCGTTTTATCTCTTTCTTTTTCAGCCTCTTGTCTTTAAATACACCGACCAGAGGCAAAGTCAAGACAACAGTGTTTGGAAGTGACCGGTGGACAGGAGAGACACTCAACTTCATGGAGTTCTTTTATAAATATTTTATTTTTTAAGTATATATAGATATATATATATAATTTTTTAATTTTTTTTTTTTTTTGCAAAGTCTCGTTAAACACAGTTCGGAGAACCAGCAACAGTCAACGCAGAAACAAAACAGTAACGGAGTCGAGTTCAGAACACTTCTGGTTTGAATTCACAGTAAGAGCAGAGAGAGACCAAGCCGTCAAGAAACGAACAAGAGGAAAGAAAGCACAAGGCTGGGATTGAATTTACAGTCGGGTAGGTCCAAAACGTTGGACGAAGGGTCTAATGCAGAGGTCCTACACACAGACACAGCCTGCAGCTCACCCGGCGGTGGAGCGGCAGCGGAGAGCTCCGGCCGCTCCTCCGCGGGGCTTTTATTGCTGGTGAAATCAGACAGCAGGCTTGCTCGGGGGTGCCGGCTGGCCCAACCTGACGTTCTCCCATCGGGGAGCTGGGTTTTGGGGGGACACCTATTGATCTGCTGGAGAACAGATGCAGAAGACAGGAAACTAAGCAACATGCATCGTTTTAGGATGAGGAAACCCTCACAAGCGTACTGCCCGGTGCAGGGCAAAGACCAAGAGGGATTCCTCTTGGCTCACAGCGTTTACCAGGTCCAAGTGAGTGCAAACAAAGACACCTTGGTGGAGCTCGAGCCCTGGGCTGGGCTCTGTGGGGATGCCGCTGCGTGGAAAGGGACTGCATAGACACATTGGCCAGTTGTGCAGCATTTTTTTGCACCGGTGACGGGGCAGTTTTGCACCGGTGGTGGAGCTCTACCCGCACACATTTTACTCCCTTCGGCCACTGGAAGGGAACCCAAGTGCCGCCCATGGGGGAAAGGGGATGTTCTTCTCCGAGAGGGCTCCTGGGACAGCCTGGCTCTCAGGAATGGCAGAGCCAGTGTCGTGGCCTCCCACCGGTGCCTGGCTGTCACTAAACGTGACTCTGAGCTCAGATGCCCCGGGGGACCCGGCAGCTCCCAGGTGGGTGAGCTAATGGAGAAGACCTGCTGCAGGGCCCCAGTAGCAGTCACGGGATGGGCACCAGAGGGGGTTGTACCACACCTCCTGGGGACCCAGACTGGTGGCCTGCTGGGTATGGGCAGCTTTGGGCTCTCCGGATGAATGGGGACCACCAAGCTCAAACCATTGGTGATTATTTGGAGCCAGACTGGACCTCGCATCCCTTTCTGAAGGAGGAGAGCCCAGGGCTGGAGCTACAAAGGTATTCAAGAGAACATTGGCTTGCCTGCAGGTATCAGAGTTGGGAATAGTCCCATTTAAATCTCTCTAGAAAAACCTATTGCTTTGTGACAGAAAGCAGAGGCTTTCTGTCTGAGAAAACAGATCTGTAAAAGAGCCGTGAAAACACAACCCTGCGTGTCAGAGGTTGTCCCAGGCTCCAGATCTAATATGATCTCCTCAATAGGGAGAACCAGGGAGGAGGCTTATCCTGGAAATGCAGAGGCTCATTTCTGGTGTTGCCGGCAGTTGCGCTGCCATCATGGAACATCTTATTGGGAAGCCAACATCTGCAAACAGCTAGGTGCGATCCCAACCCCTTGCTACACTGGGGACCAGGTGGCATGCGTGTGTGTGCCACTACAGACCGGGGCACTCATACACCCCTCACACCTCTGTCTTTCCAGAGAGTGGAAGGACCGGGAAAGACCTGGAGCTGGCTGGGTGTGGCGTTGCAATGGTGTGAAGCCCCATGAAGTGATGTCAAGTGATTGCAAGCGGAGGGGATGTCCTTCAGCAAGAAGCAAGATTGGTCTTGGAGGTAAAGCAGGGCTGATCTACCTGACATGGGAATGGTGGAGAGAAGAGGTAAGGATCAGTAGTCAAGAAAGGGCTGGGACATGCCACTCTGGGTGGGGACTTTGGGCTTCAGCTCCAACTTGTTCAGATGTATCTGGGAGAGTACTGGGAGAGGCACTGACTGCTCCTGGCACGATGGGGATGGTGATGATCTAAAAGGAGGCAGGAGAGTCTGGAGGGCCGGGGCAGAGGCGTAGCAGGGCACAGGCAACATGATGAGTGGATCTTTAGCAAGGGGTCTTGATGAAAAGTTACTCTGTAAAGTGGCCTTCAAGGCTTAGGCTGAAGTGTCGGGTTAGAATAACAGCAAGCTGGACCTGCTCCATCCAGCACAGAAGTGGGAGGTGTCACTGCCCATCAGCAGGATTTCATGGTCTTGGTTGGGAATGGAGAAGAGAAGGCTCAGCACGGCCGTGGAGCAGAGGCACAGTGAAGAAGCACGTGCCTGAGGCCCAGACCCACCCAAGCACCCATCCACAGGAACCCTGTGGGCAGAGGAAGACAGATCTCCCGCTGGCCTACGCTCCACTTGCCAAGGCTGGGACCAGATTCAGGAGCCTTCATGGAGCTAAGGTGGGTAGAAATGCCATCAGCACCCCAAGCAGGAGAAGCGAAGACCATGGTGCCTTCACCTCAGAAGATGGTTCCCTGGTAAGGAGGGTTCTGGGGTGAGCTGGGGAGAGGACACCAAGGAGGCAGCCAGCAGGACCACCATCTCTCATGATACACATTTTCCTGGCCAATTCACGCTGAGCCAGAACGAGCCTTCAACTGGACCCTATAACAATGTCTACTGCTAAAGTAGAGGAGACCCGTGGCCCTGAAGACAGGTGTGATGGTTTGGCATGCATCCTCTCTTCTCCTCGAGACAGAAGGGGAGTTGCATCCATCCATTCTGCCTGCTGGGAAAAGCCCCTGGTCCATGTTCTCCCTGGGGAATGCATGGAGCTTGTTGCCACGACCGTGGAGGATACTGGTATAACCAATTGAGGACAATCAGCTCACCCAGGAACTCCTTTCTGCCCTGTCCTGTCTAGCACAGGAAAGGCCCCTCATGGCCCTGCAGATGTTCCCAAGTGGGACACAGGGAAACCTAAGCCCTTTCCTGTCCCCTGCCAGCTCTCGGTCCCCCTTCGCAGCCCACACCAACGTCATCCCTCCCCAGGAAAGCCAGGAGGCAGCTCCAAGCATGCAGTCCAGTGCCCTCCAGACATCTTTGGTCATGTTGCTTGTGAGCTCGCTGTCTTGAGCAAGCTATAAAGTGCCACTGCAAGGGGCAGGAGTGGGGTGGGTTTGTCCTTTCCATGGGCAGAGCTCACAGGCAGCAAGGGCTCAAGGGGACACCACTGGAGCCACTGCCTGTGGGGGATTTCGATGCGTCATGAGGATGGGCAGAGAGGACTTCAGCCTTAACCAGGGGCAATTGCAAATCCTGGCTCGGGATGACAGCAAGCATCAAAGCAGGGCAGAGTGACACCAGGCTGCTCAGTCAAAGCCAATCCCAAGTGGATTGCCTTCATAGGAGGTGCTGAGACACCCCCTCCCTTCCATTTCCACTGCGGCCAGCAAAAGCTCAGGGGTTGCTGAGCACCCTCGTGTAGCGCTCAGCGCTCAAATGCAGCATCTGCTGCTACTGTCGGTCCCGCTCACCAATATAGAAGCCACAGAGCTTTCTTGTCTCTTCATTTAATCATTGTATATACAGAGCTGGGCTGTTATTTACATCCAAGTACACTTGTCTCCGTATAACGTAGCAGCATAAGAGCAACAATTTGATTCCTATTTTAAGTGCGGAAACCCGGAGGTGATCTTGCTCCGGCATGACGCCAGCGACAGCAGGAATGGTGTAGCCGGCTGCCACGAGGCAGTAGCAGAAGCTAAGTGGGACTGTGTGAAGTACAACAACGCGCGGTGGTTGCGGCATTCACACCGAGAGTGAGACAGGAGTGCTGCCTGCGCGAGGGGAACCAGCCCAGCCGGGTCGTCATCTTACAGCGACAGCAACCAACCCTGAAATTACAGTGGAGCAAAGCAACCCCTCTCACAGCAAGTGGTAAGAGGGACTGCTTAGACCTTCCCTGGGGGCAGGATAGCCTGCTTAGCCCGAATCCTCATGGATAGAAATTGCTGGAGCTGATCAATCTGCTCTGCTTGCTCATATAACAACCGTGTGGACATGCCTGGAGCATGACTCGGTTGCCTGCACATGGGTGATGTGCCACTAGAGATGCTTCAGGTCTTCCCACCACTGGCCTGGCTCTCCCATAGGTCTTGGATCGTATTGGCCAGCCCCATGTGTCAGGTAAACCAGAGCATCTCTAATGTCCCTGGTCCCCTAGTGTGGGCAACTGATCTGAGACCCTTGGTACCACAGCTTTTGCTGTTGGCCAGTGGCAAGTTAGAGATGACTTGTTGTTTCAGTGGAGACACTGACCATGTGCAAGATTTTGAGGGCAGTACTGGGAGAATTACACGTGAGCCAGTACGTCACACTGAGTCCCATCAACTCCAGAGCTGGCTCGGCAAAGGTAGAGGAGACAGCTGGCTTATGGTCAAGCCCAAACTCTGAGGGGAGTTTCATGGGACAGAAACATTTTATCAGCCCTGCCTGAGCCTCCAAAAGACAAGATGTCAACCTCCTTGGCCATTCCCAGGGTTTGTCATCAAAATGCCAGTCTGGCACCCCTTGGCTATCTTGCCCCAAGGCTAAGACCCCAGGGCCTCAACGCAGACCAAGCTTGTGATGGGAGACTTCATCCAGTCAGCAGGTAAAAATGTTAAGGTCTGGAAAAAGCTAGGCAAGCTCCCATCTGGGCTGGATCTGAGCACAAACAACAGGAACCCAGGTGTCCCTCCATCATTTTGCTCCATCTTTGCTGAGCAAAGGGTAGTCACCTCAGAGGGAGACTGGTTACCAGCATGTGGCCGCACAGTGCTAGTACATGGGAGAGGACATGGCGGGAAGCAGTGCATCCAGTTGTGGGGAAGATTCCTGAAGAGCAGGAATCTTCCATGGCAGTTCAGCTGGGGCACTGGCCAAAACCACCTCTATTTTATGTCACTGTAGCATAGGGGGGTGGTTTCTGCAGGACAGCTGAGTGCTTGGGGGTTGCTGGGCGAACCTCAAGAGAGGGAAAACCACCACAGCATCTTAATGGGTGTCTGCAAGGCTCTCTGTCATCCAGGGAATGGCTGCAATCGAGGTTGCTTGGATCTGGATCAAAGTGATGCAGTGAAGAAGAAGGTGAAAGGGAGTCTACCTTTCCTCCTCCAAGGTGAAAAATCACTCCTTGCCACTCCTGCTCCATCCCAAGGAGCTCTGCAGTCCCTCATGGATGCACTGTGAGGCCATTGAGTCCCTGGGCAGTCCAGCACCCTCCAGCAGACAGACAAACCCGTATGCCTCCAGGTTTCACTGGGTCCATCAAGACACACTAATTCCTGCCACCACTGCAAAAAAGATCTAGGAAAAAGATGATGGAGTAAACCTGGCATGCTGGAGGGCTTGGCTGGCTGCTGCTGACTGGATCCAGGTACGTGGGGAGGCCAGACAAGCCCCTGCTTCTCTTGCCCATGGGTTAGCAAAGAGTTCTGGTGAGAAGGTGTCCCACAGGGTGATGCCGGTGTCCATTCCACTTGGGTGTTAGCGCAGCGGGGAATTGCGGTGTACACCTCCTCAACAGCAGATCCTTGCAGCTCCATCACTCTGGGTGTTCTTGAGCTACCAACTGAAACACTGATTCCTGCAATGGTTAGTGAGAAACCAACCTCAACATCAGTGGAGCCAGGAGAAGAAAAGGTGGAAATAACCCTCCAGGTTACTGGACTCATCTTGTGGTGAGGACACTTGCTGTTGTGTTTGTTGTTCATGTGGTGGCCTCAAAACCACCGTATGACCATCTGAGGCAGCCTCTTGCAATATCTCTATGCTTTTCCCTTTTGCCCAAGGATTTCAACGTCCTTCACAAGCGCAGATGCCTCACAACTGCTTTGGGAAGGAAGGCAGCCTGGATTCATCTGATGTGGAAAGAGAGGCAGAGAAAGCCAAGATGACAAGATGCCAGCTCTCCAACCCCGACACTGTGGGATGTTTGACTCCATCTTGAAGGCCCAATGTATGAAATGGAGGAAGTTCTAGGATTTGCCTGGCCAAGTGTCAGTTTGCGCAGTGCATGTGGGTGTCTCCCTTGGCACGGCAAAGTCTGCTGCTGGGTGGCACCAGCAGGCAGCTACACTCCTTCCTCAGTGGGCTGTGTGGGCTGATATCCAAAAGCGCTGGAGTCTGCAGGATTCATAGTGGCACTCACCTCTACACCCTTCAGGGGTCACACCTGAGCTAGTCCCCCTTTCCATGGCTGGTCTGGTAAAAGTAGTTTAGCTTGAGCTGCCCTGGCATTTTCCAGACTGATGGGTTGTGTCTTCCTCCAGCTCCAAAGGCAGAAGCCATGGGAAAAGACAGGTACCATCAACTGGGATCTTGAAATGCCCTGGTCTCATCACACATCTCCATTTTTGCCAGCTCCAGGGATCGCTGCCAGCCACCAACAGTTCCTGCCCAGTAATACTGTCTGTTGACCTTGGCTGGAGGTTGGTGGGACTAACTGCAGTCTCCTCTCTCCTGCTCAGCCTCTTTGCTCAGTCTGGAGCTCACCACAACAAGGTTTGGTCCCAACTTGAAGGTCAGACCTGGTGATGGCGAGGCAGGAGCTTTCAGGGAAGGTAACATGGAAAATTAGTAGCTTCAGGGCTTTTGCTTGGAAAGTCTTCAGTCCCTCAACGCCCTGAGGTTTGTCCTTGGTATGCAGATGAAATGCAATCTGGCGAAACTCCCTGGAGTCACCTCACATAGACATCCCAGGATGTCTCAGTGTTAATTCTAGCTTTGTTCTTCTACCTGCTCCCTGGGGCAAAGAGCCAAAATTCCCACTTGCGCTGATCCTTTGGCCACTGCCCAGTCAGTGCAAATCCCACTTTGCAACATTTTTTACTCTTTGCTGTGGATCATGGTAAAAAAAGTGTCCGAGAAAGGGAGAGCCAGACCCATTTTGCCCACCTTTTAAAGCTGAATGCTGGTTTTTGATGCCTGCACCATTCTCAGTGACTGTGCATATAGGATTTGGTTATTATTCTGCCAGGGCATAAGCACTTGCGTGATCTTAAGCATTTTCACTTCTTATGACTGCTTTCATGCTCACAGTTAGTAGGTAAATATTTACTTAAGCTGGGCCTGTGTTATATCTGGAATATGTGATGCCACGTGGGATCGCTATGGGTGCTGTTTGAAATAGCTGTACTGAAGGCTGGCACTTGCCCTGTTGCGATCCGGCGGTAATGCTGATATGTGCTCACTGCAACTCCTGAGTGAGGCTCGGATGCCATTTTTAAAGTAGACCCTGGACCTAGAGAGTGCACCGAAGCACCACTCATTTGGGAATGGGGTAGCACAATTGCCCACTGTTGGGCAAATTGCTAAAGCTTCAGTTTGCATAAACATCCCGTGGGTTTGGAGGCTTCCCCAAACCTTGATTCCACTGAATTTGGGTAGTAAGAGGGATCTTGGGAAAGGAAACTATCTTGGATTTCCAAGTCTTTTCTTGCTGTAGCCACCTTGAGTATATGGTAAGAGTAGGGCGACCGAGGCAGAGGTGGGAGGGTATTTCTGCTCCCAGCGTTGGTCACAACCCAGGAGAGAAGTGGAACTGCAGAAGGAAACCACAACAAAATGAAAACGCAGCATATGTCAAGCTCTGCTGAGCCTTCAATGTGGTTCCTGCTGGGTGATTATTCCTTGTTGGCTTATGTTACCAGAACAGGCTCATCCTGCTCCTCAAGGATGTCCTAACCTCTTGCAACAATGATAGCCATGGGCTAGCAAGAGGGAGTCATCTGGTAAAGATATGTCTGGTTTCACTGAAATCAGTGGCCAACCTCCCACTGACTTCACTAAGACCACCGTCTAGACAGGATACTTGATGCAGAGCAGTGAGTTTGCTCATGATCCCAAGAGCTTTGCTCCATTAGCCAATGTGGCTAAAAAATGCCCTGAAAAAAAACCTGCCACTTTGAACTGTTTTGCTGCACATAAATGCTTGGAAAACCAAAGAAACCAAACACAACCCTCCAAACCAACCAACCAACCAACCAACCAACCAACCAACCAACCAACCAACCAACCAACCAACCAACCAACCAACGAACGAAGGGTGAATTGTAGGAGAGGGGATGGCAGCCTTTAGCGAAGTAACAGTCACGGCAGATTACAAAAGAGCCAATTGACCCTCACAAGTGGTACTAGGAAAAAAAAACCAAAAGAAATGTCGCATTATCGATAGAAAAACAACGCACATCCACAGTTATTTTACCTACAGAGCACAGAAGTATAGAATAAGGGTGATGGAGCTTGGTGAGAGCAGATTCACGCTGCTCCTACGGTAGTGTATTATCCATCGGAAGATCACTGGCTTGAGTAGGTAGTACATGCACAGCAATAAAAAAATTATGTTGTTTTGTCTTGGTCCCACCTCAGATCTCGGTGGACTCTATTCGCTCGAGTCTGGAGGGAGTCCATGGTTTTTTCTCCTCGGTGTGTGGGGGGCTGGTGGCCTTCGTGTTCATCTCGTTTACCTTATGCTCCAGGAGCTGGTTCTTCTGGTACATCTCCACATAGTTCAGTTGCAGTTGCTTCTGGTACTTGATGACTTTCTCCTTCTCTTCTTGCCATGTGCGCCGCTCCTCCTCGAAGTCCATCACCTGCTGCTCCCGCTGCTGCCGCTCCAGCTTTAGCTCCGTCTGGAGCCGCTCCACCTCCTTCCGCAGTGAGTTGACGCTGTCCTCGCTCTGCCGCTGCATCTTGGCTTCATCGCTCTCGCAGGCCAGCGGGTCCCGCAGCTTCTCACCAAGGTCCCCACCAAAAGGCCCCGGAGGTCCCATGCTGGCAAGAGTCCGCTTCAGGCCAGAGACCTCCAGCTCACAGTGGTTCAGTTTTTCCCTCAGCACCTGGACCTCGCTCATCTTCCGCTGCAGCTCGCTCTCACAGATCTCCAGGTTGACGCTCTTGGAACTGTAGGAGTCCTTCAGGGTGAGGATCTGCTCCTCCTTCTCCCGTAGGAAGTTCTTACCTTCCTTGAGCTGTGTCCGCAGTCCCACGATCTCGTTCAGCTTCTGGGAGACGTCTGCCTGGGAGTCCTTCAGCTGCTGCTTGAGCAGGGAGATCTCACCCGCCTTCTGGCACACCTGCAGGGAGAGCATCAATGAGGCAGGAGGAAGGCAGTGAGGAGCTGCCGCGGCTGCATGTCCCCTGTGCTGCCTGTGAAATGTCTGCATGGCCTCGCGTTGGCACGAGGCTCAGGTAATGGAGGGGACATCCAGTGATGTTGCTCAAGGACTGAGTTCCAGCCTTTGCCAGGACCCAGACCATGCCAAAGATCTGGGGGTTGTCTCACATTTGTGGGGGAGATTTGGTGTTTCTTCCTGGCTCTCAGGGACTTGATGCTGTTCCCAGCTGGAGTTGACCAAACAGCTAAGCGAAGTGCTGTGGTCCTCACCAGTTGCAAGAGGACACCAGTGCTTCCCTCCCTGTATTAATCTTACTCACCTAACCACAAGCCTGCGGCACTTGACGCCAAACCCTCTGCTCTAAGCAGGAGGTTTCCCACTGACCTCAGTGGGAACTGGACCTTGAACAAGCCTGAGACAGAAACATCTCAGACCCACAGACCACCTGGGCTCTCCTGAGCACTTGGAGTGTGGGACAGGATGCAGAGACAGCAGATATTACTTGTCCTATGACACTTTCCTTCCCAAAGACTCCTGAAGAGAACTCAGTCGACTAAATTTTGGGGTTCAATTCACTGGGGACAGTCCAGGGACTCGTAGCTATTTAATTCTTTTGGGGCAGGGCATGAAGAGTGACAGCCCCTCTGCCAAAGATCAAGGAGAGACCTGCAACCCACCCTTGCTGAAATGGGACTACCACGCACTGTCCTGGGGCGCTGGAGTTTCAGGTTTCGCCCTGACTGGCTCAAGCCTCACCCATGTGGTAGGGGGTACACAAGCCCAGTGGAAATACCCTTGCTGCAGTGTGTATTTGCATTACGTAGGTGTCACCATTCAATATGACACTCCTCTGCACCTGCCTAGTCCACCAAAGGTGACAGCTGCATGAATAGCTGTGGGTATTGGAAGTGAACCATAAAAAACCCAAACCCTCATTTTCCCACGAACTCCGTGGTTTTCAGGGCTCTGCACTGGCAGATCTGATCTGTCTACTGTGGATAATTGCAGAGACAAACAGTCCCTACCTGTGCTGGCAGGAGTCTGCGCTGGTGACTGGCATCAAGGAACCATCGGTGATCAGAGAGGCATAATTAAAAATAGACTTGGTAGCCACCTCCAGACTGGGCTGTCCCGTCCTCCTGAATCTCCTGTCTCTTGTCACACATGAAATGCTTGGCCTTTCCTCCCTCCTGCTGTGCCTACAAAGTCCTTGCTGCTCTGCTCCAGTTGGGTCAATGCTTTTCAAACTCTCCTCTCCACTGCCTTCATCACAACCTCCACCTTTCTCTCCTACAGAGGACTTGCCTGGTGCATAATGTTGAGCAGGACCTTGAAGTTCAGCTGCTGGGACAGTCCAGCGCTCACTACGAATGGCTGAAGAGCCAGGAGACGTACCCAGTCACTTCTTACCAGTAATGGCTTTCCCTGGAGCTGACAGCTGTGGTGGTTCCCCGTGCAGACCTAACTGTGAGTACCTACATCCACCCCAGTCTGCAGCAGATGCAGAACTGTATTGCGCTGGTTCAGCTGTACTTAAAGTGTAGTTACTGCCTAGCTAAAAAACTGCACAATTTACTGAAAGTGCTCTCTGTGGGCTAGCGGTTCCCAAAAGGCAGAGAAATACACGATGAAGAACTGCTTGGATAGGAATCAACTTACAGATTAAACCACTTAAATTTTGGCCTCTACTTGGGTGCTGTGGAGATCTAGGCAGCACAGTCCATGGAGCCTGGAGAGCAAGTCAACAAGCCAACAAACGTTGGTGTCTACAAATGTTTGGTGTCCTGATCCACAAGATGAGTCCCTTTCTTTACATTGATATCACTGGGTTAGCTGTTGCAGACAAAACTATAGCAGCGAAGCAAATAATCAGAAGCCCATCTGCAGTTTTACTGGTGTGAAATCAGGGAATCTTCCAGACCTTACTTGTTGGAAGACACAAAAGACCAGGGCAAAGCAGCTGGCCAAAGGAGGCATCATGTGGGACAATGCAGCCTGCATGTTCTGGGATGGGACTTGCAGAGATTTTACAGCAAGCCTCTAATAGGCTCTGCTGAACATCTGCAAACAGCACATTTCAGAGCCTAATTAATCCCAGTTTCATTGACTTTCCCTCAGGATTAGCAGAATATGGTCTTCTTGATTCTAGAGCTATGTTTTGCCTCTGGACTCTTAATAAATTTAAAGTTTCAAGCCAGTCCATGGAAGGATTAAAATTCTTCACATGATCAAGCTGGAAAAAAAAATGTTAGCACTGGCTATACAAACAGACTTTGATAAAATGTTCTAAAAATAGAAACAGTAGAAAAAATATGTAAGACTGAAAAGCAGAACTATGAAGAGGAATTTGCCTTTCAGCCTTTTAAGAGAGATAAACTTATTAGCAACTGAAACCAGTGTGTTACAATGGAAAGCATGAGGTAAAGTTGGCTATCGGTATCATTCTTAGCTCACTTGCTTTATATCTTAAATAAAAAAAGAAATCAAATATTTGAAAAGCGGTTTCAAGGTTTGCCCAAACGCAGATGTTAGAAGAATTTAATTAAAATAGACTTAAACATAGTTTTGGTGGGCACAAATACCTGTATGGGAAGGCCTGTATTCACTGAAACTGGATTTAAATGTCACACATTGGAGCGACCTGACTGTGAAGCCAAATTATTACCAGCACAGGATATGTGCACAAAAAAATTGTGCTCATTTTACTTTAATTAAAAAACTACAGGCTGGGGGCTCAGGTGAATGAAGAGGTGACTGAAGTGTCATCTGTTACCTGGAGGCCACCGACCCATAGCCATTGTCTGTGGGGTCCACTGAAGGCAAATGGGAGGTGCTTTAGCTATCAGGGCCCTCGGTGAAAACCTCACTCAAGCTCTGTTACAACAAGGCTCTTACCTCCCACTTGGTCTCTTCAATCTTTGGGAGAAACTCAGCCTGTTCCTTCTTGAAAGCCACAAATTTCTTCTCCAGCTCCTCTCGTTGCTGGAGGAGTTGTCCCATATCATCTTGGAGTTTTTTTTTCTCTTGCTGGAGCTTGAAGATTTGGAGCTGCAAGGCCTGCTGAGCCCGTTGTGCCTTTTTGGAGACCTGTTGCAATTTGTTAGCATAGTTTTGCCTCAGGTCCTCCATTTCCCTCTCCCAGATCTTCTGCTTCTCCTCGAACACTTGGAAGATGGCTGCCTCGCTTTTGTCCAGGTTCCTTCGCATCTGGAGGACCTCCTGCTCCTTCTCCCACAGCCGATCTTCCAGGTCTTGGATGATGTCGTCCGTTGAAGGCGAGTGGAAAGGCATTGTTTCATTGAGATGGTTCAGTCTGTTGAACGAAGAGGTGCTCTTGCTCGAAGACCGCCCACTGTCTGAGGTAGATATCCCATTGTATCCCACGATGTTCTTGTCCACGTAGGTTGTACCGATGCGGTTGATGTGGCTCGTGGAGGCGCTCATCGGACCCACGTGCTGGCTGTAGCCTGTCCCGTACGTGGGCAGGCTCGTTAACGAGTTACGGCCTGAATCCGAAAGGCCCCCCACTTGGTTTGTAGTCCTGTTAAGGCTGCTCTTGTCGAGTCCACTCTTGGGTGCGGACGGGCTATTGCTGTTGGCATGGTTCAAGCTCTTTCTGTTCTCTGTCACCCCGTTGCTCTGCGGCGGGCAGAGGTTCTGCATGGAATGGAAGTTTTTAGGAACTACTGGTTTAAAGGCTGAGGGTCTAACTAAGGGCTCATTGCTCTGCAAAAGGAAAAAGGACCACACATCAAACATAGCAGGACGCTTGGTAACAACACACAAAAGAGATACATCGGCACAGGCTGGGGCTGATGGAGGTAAGACGTCTTGGGCTAGCTCTGTATTTCTCGGCCTTATTACACCTCGGGCTATTTGGGATTTAAGATGAGGGAGCTGTGGTCACTCCTAGGGCAACACTTTCTTTTCCCTTGCCCCAATTGAAAAAAAAAAATCTTGATTTACCCCAAATCTGCATGATTTTTCCCTAGAATATTCCTTGGGTCCTCTTAGTGCTCTTTGCAAGAAGAAGGGCTGCTGCCTGCCTACCAGACCTGGCCAAAACAACTCTTTGGTGTTGGCAGATTGTATTTTGAAGGCCATCTAGTCTTGAGGGTGCATTTCCCTTTTGGTCAAAGCTGAATTAAACCTTGGATTAGCAGATTAGCAGCTGTTTTGCCCCAGGAGCACCACATTTCCCTCCTGCCAGCAGTCATCTCTCCCCTGTGTGGACATCATGTCCTGCTTATGCTTGGACAGGAATAGGTAGGAGCTGTGACCCCAGCAGCAACACTGGGCAAGGAACATGCTGAAGCTGCTCTTCATTTGAACGTTTGTTTCCTGCAGCCATAAGCAATGCTGGGGGGAGAATGGACCGCAGCTGTAAAGGATTTAGAAAGGATTTTAAAACCTTCCACATTCCTTGCCCTATGAATGCACCTACAGAAACAAAATTTGCCTCAAAATGGGATTGAGTCTGGGTTTCAGGTGAAAATTATCCCAGAAGAAGCCGCTTTGTATTAGCAAAGATATTTTGAAAATGCCTTCCAGGAGAAACAGAACAAGCCCTGGAGAGCAAGCAAGGTTGGAGGACAAAAACCTGGCACCTGGCCTATGGGGCTGAGATGGACTCCAGGGGACAAGGCCACCAAATGCTGCAGAAATAATACCGCACAGGGCGGCATCCCCAGAGCACAAACTATGGGAGTTGCTGGAGCAGAGCAGCAGGCCATATAAAACACTGCTGGCACTGGGGCTCTGCTCCTCCAGGCCTGGGAGGCGTTTGCTCCCTGAAGCCGATATGAGACATGAGGACTGGGCTCAGGTCAGTGGTAACACTTAAAGAGGTAGTTTTCAAGCCTTGTGAATTTGTACCTTATAAGGGGCACTGGGATTTTGAACAGATGCTCATAGCTGCTTCCAAGCAACACTTTTTGGTGGCAGCGAGGAGATTGTCTATAAATGGCACAAAACATGAGTGTGACTCAGATGCTGGACCTACCCAAATGAGAGCTGGCTCCAGCTCCCTCCCCATCAGCTGGGGAGGCAGGCACTGCATCTTGGGTAGGCTGGAATAGCCAGTGACTTAGAGGCTTAAATGAGCCGGAAACTTAGCTCAATGCCCTGAAAGTACTAAGAATTATATTATCTGTACATAAAAATGATGTCATCTACATAGTAAGAATTAAACTATCTGTCAGAATTGCACTGTTGCCCAAGGCTTCCTAATCTGTGTTTTTAGAAATGTGCCATGGTCATCATGCTGCTCCAGGAGGTGGGGATTCTCACCTGGTCTAGTTTGCCGGAGATTGGCAATATCTTTGGTGGGTTACTGGGCTCTCGGTATTGGGGAGGAGGTGGCATGTTCTTCTCATTGTTGGTGGTCACGTTCCCACAGATGTCCATCTTCACCTTCTCACTCTTGCGCAGGTCGCCATTGATGTAGAGGGAGTTGGAGACCTTCTCAGACCTGTACGTCTTCTCCTCGCCGGAGTAGCGGTTGGAGATCTCCCGTGTGGAGTACCCATTGCGAGACCCCTCCGTCTGCCGGCCGCTGCTCTGCGTCCGGGTCCCCACGCTCTTCATGGCGAACTCTTGGTCATTGGCCACTCCGCTGCCCACGCTCCCCATGGTGCTCTGGGAGGTGGCTTGGGATGGACAGGGAGCAAAACCGTGGAAGTTCTCCGGGCTGGGGTAGGCTGGGTCACTAAGAACGGGCAGCGTCTCTAGCGTGGCCATGGCAGTGCAGAGGTGAGGTGGAGGCACAGGTCACTGGCACTGTGAGAAGGAGGAAAAGGAAAGGACTGTTAAAGAGATGCCCTTTATCTAGCATACCCTTTGCAGATCGGCATCGTGCAGAGATGAGCAAATCTCTGGGCTGGGTGATGCAAGGACAGAAGCTGTCATGTCTCAGTATATGGTGTGGAGCAGATGATGCAGCTGTCCCCCTCTCTGTGACCCCTAGGCCCCCTTGGAGGAGCTGCGAGCATTGGTGCCCCAAATCCCACTCAGGGCTGTGCAGAAGAGCTGCTCTTAAGCCTCTCAGTCTGAGGGATGGGTGCTCCCAGGGGATGGGGTTGCCAGGGTTTTAGTGGGCAGAGCTCTACGCCATCAGTTGGGCATGACCATTCGCAGTTCCCAAGCTTGAATTATTTCTGTCACTTTTCTCAGGCTTGAACAGATTTGTGTGGCCACGGGGAGGGAAGGTTTCCAGCCCTGGTCCATCTGTAGGCTCATACACTATTGTTCCCTCTAGCGCATCCCTTAGGGATGATTCAACAGGGCTTAAGCAACACACTTTCCACCTCTTCCTTGGGAGTGTTGTCCCATGGACCTGAGCTTTTAAAAAGATGCTCTTGTCCAGGTGTCATCCTAAATTTTCTTTTAAACCTTTATTCCCCTACACCATTTTATTTTTACCTAGACTGTGCCTCGGATTGGCCAAAACTAGGCCATGGGAAGTGGATAACATGCAGATAATGGTTTTAAAAGTTGTCTTTGACTTGGCCAAAGACCTTGGGACCAGTCCTCACATGTGTGGATGCTCTTCCTCAGCTCCATCACCATCACAAATCCCAGTCCTGTGATTTCAGCTCTGGCTTCATAGGTGCCCATGCCTATTCACACCTGTGTTTTGGGGAAATCCTCCAAATACTTTTTGTTGCAGTGGTACTGAGGCATTCAAGGTCCAGATCTACTGGTGCTAAGACAGGTTTCACATGGGGACAATTTATAACTTCCTAAAGGACCTTTTGAAAGTCCCTTTTGAAAGTCCCAGCTGAAAATCAAGCTGTTTCTGCACTCTTGGGCCCAGCAGTAACAGATCTGGTCTGCATCCCTCAGAGAGTGACAAAGCCTCTACAGTCATGCCCCAGCATGGACTGGGACTAGGGAAAAACCCAGCATGGATTTATTCCTCTTGACAGAATCTTTTTCGTTACAGAAACCCATGGGTTTTCCCTGATGGGTGTACCCATAAAATATGAGCACTGGGTAAGCTGCTCTGTGTTGAGCTGAGCTGGAGCAGAAGATGGAGATCTTGCAGAGTGTGACTGCATTCCTCATGATTCCTGTTCACTCTGCTGAGGTGTTAATTTGATCCTCTGTAATGCAATCAGCCCTACAAAGGTGTGAAATCTTATTTAGGGAAATAAAAAGATCCACAACAGATTTTTCTTAGTTGCCTCATTGAATAATGGAGTGTTTGGTTGAGGATCTCATTACCTGAGGGAAGGGAGAAGGTGCATTGCAAAGTTTGGGTGATTGCCATAAATCTGAGGCCCCCTGTTCAGGGAAAGACTCTCACAGCTCAATTCAGTCACTGGTGCATGAGTGTCCAGGCCCCTGGGGGGCATCTTTGTGTCCTCCCAGTGCCACTCCAGAACGGCTCAGGTCTCCCTGGAGTCCTGCCTCGTATCTTCGCAGATGTCTCTGATACCCTCAGACTAGGCACAGCTGAGCCAAGCCTGGAGGCGCAGGGTCAGTGGCACATGGACAGCTGTAGACCTTTAGCTGACCAGTGTCCACCCAGCCCTGCTGTATTTGTTGGCTTGGTCCCTGTGGGCCAGAAAGACGGCTTTGTTTTTGTCCCAGGAGCTCTCAATTCCAGGTTTCCCAGGATAAACCATCCTGGCAGCGTGGGGACCAAAGCAGGAATTAGGGGCAGTGGGAGGTGCAAGTTTCTCACTGGATAAAAGAGGGATAACAAAAGTGATGCCCTTTAGAGAGGGGTTCTGTGATGGGGGGGGGCTCAAGCAGGTAGGGGAGGCGGAGCAAATCCCCATTTCAGTGGGGTTTTCCCTCTTCTTGGGGTAGGGATGTTAAATCAGCCCTCCCCAAGGAAAGCTGAGTTTATTTCCCTGGAGAGCTGGCTTAGGTCTAGAGCTCGGCTCTGATGTGGTGTCTCATGGGGTCTTGCTATTTGCACTAATAATGGAATGGAAAAGAAAAATTAAAAAGGTTAAAGCAGGGGCTGTGCTGCTCAACTTTGCTTTTATTAAATTGCGTATCTGGAGGCTTCTGCCAGGCGTGCTGCTTGTAGCCTCCTCCCTTTTTTCAGTGCCTTGGTCTCATAGAAAGCTGCCCTGTCTGAAATACGGCCTGAGTGTCTTGGGGCTGGCGGACAGACATGGCAAACTATGCTGAGGGGAGAGGACACAGAGCTGATACCTCCAGCGAGCTGGGAGAGCTCTGCTGGGGCAGAGCAGGGTAGGGAGGCAGTCACAGAGGGAAAAAGTGATTTAAGGAGGTGCTCTGGTGAAAGCCACCATCCCAGCTGGACTCCTGTTCAGGTGTGAAGGAGCCTCCATGGTCTGAGACAGGCCAGATGCGCCCCATCATGGACAGGGGACAAGGCAGCCGTGAGGCAGAGGAGAACGTGCCTGGTGGTGTAACCTTCTCCATCCCCTTGCACATCACCCCACCCAAGGAGGGTCCCCAGGGGACTTGCCCTGCTGAACCACCAGCCGGGCAATCATTTTGTAGTCCCTGCTAATGACCTTCCTGCAGCTTGGACCTTTGTCCCCCAACAGAGGTGTCTCCGTGTCACACATCGGTTGAGGTCTAAAGGCTGAGCAGCAAACGAATATCACACGAGCATTACACGGCGTGGTGTGGGGACCCACTGCAACCAAAACAGGTAAATGTTCGCCAGTCGTAAGTAACAAAACCTCCACCAGCAGAGAGAAGCGTCCAGGTCTGGTCACGCATCTGGTGCACGACATTTGGACACGTCTCCCTCCAACGCACTGAGCAGGACCCAAAGGCTCACAACCCCATTTTGCCCTAAAGGCACTTTCCAAAGAACACCACCACAGGCAGTTCACGAGTGCACGATGCCCAGCGACTTATCTAGGTGCCTGCTGGGTACATGGATACTTGGTTGAGCTATGGAGCAATGAGGAGGGATGGAGACTGCCCGTCCGAAGCCACACTCAACCCACAGTGCCTTTGGCTTTTATTAGTCAAGGGAAGATTTTTTGTTCTGCCAATTTAGGAATAACCTGCCTTTCAGTGACTTTGAGATCTTTGTAGGCCGTGTCTTTTTTTTATGGGACACCAGCTGCCACCAGAGGAATGAGCTGGAAGGTCTCAGCTCCAGACAAGGGAAAAGACACATCACCTCCACGCAGTCCTCCCCAGCCCCGCTCAACCGGCAGAGGAGAAATCCAGGTTACCTTTTCCTCGCTGGGTAAATTCCACAGTGACATTTGCGCATTTACATTGACTTTCTGAGGGCAGGATGAGGTCACCAGGAAGTTTGATCCTTCCAAAAAAAAAAAGCCAACACAACAACAAGCAGGGAAGGTAAGTGTCCTGAGCCTGGCGAGAGCCACAGCGTGGGCAGAGATGTGGCAATGCCCTCCAGGACACCTCTGAGGGCCTGCTCAGCCCTGGGGCATCTCCATCGTTGGCCTTTCTCTGTCCTTGGGGACCTCCTGGCTCCCAGGAGGTGGTTTCCACATCAGACAGGCTTGTGCTTAGGGCCATGCCCCAAGCCCACTGGGATGTTGAGCAAGCACTGCCCCTCAGTGCCAGCAACCCAAAAGTGGGGTGGGGGGCTTCAGCTGCCTTCTTGGGATGTGACATCAAAGCTGCACCACCAGGCCAGACCCTGAAAATGGACCTTTTTCCATGTTTTTTTTTTTTTCCTTTTAACTGGGAATCATCCAAGAAAATATTCTGAAAAAAAGTGGTTATTAGCTTATGTTTACTGTAAACGCAGGATCCGATAAACGGACCATACGGACAAGCATTACAAATGTTATTAAGGAGATTCCAGAAGTGCCAACAGATCCCTGACAGTACAGCTTTGTTTGCCAGAAAGGGCCATTTTTCGAGAACGGCGGCTCTCACATTTGTGTCTCCTGGCCAGCTCCAGTTCCCACTCCCGTTTTACCTGGGTCATTCCTCAGGTGAACTGTGAAATTAAGTTTTGAGCACAGCGAGGTAAGGAATAATGCTGCCAGGCTCTGGCGCAGAGCTGGAGGGTCTTTTTTTCTCCTTCCAGGTTTTGAGGAATGCATGATTATAAAAAATTCCCCGGGGCATTTCTCCTCCTTAAATCTCATAACCACCTCCCTCCCACAGGAGCACGAACTAAAATTGGATTTACAGGTGATTCCCAGTGAAAGAAACAAGGATGCTGAGCCTGGCAGTCCATGAGCACAGCGGGGCTGAGGGAAGCTGAACTTGCTCACCTTTCCCAGCGTTTCACTCCCAAGTCTGCCCTTTCCAGATGTTTTATCTTTCCAGGTGTTACATCCCATCCGCAGTGGTGAGAAGGCACCAGGACCACCTCGCTCTTCATCCACACCAGGCTCTCAAGAAGACACCAGGTCCGTCCCACCTCCCGAGGAGGACCAGCTCTACCCAAATCGCTCCCGAGTGACATCTGCCTGGCCATCCATCACAGCAGCCGCCACCTCCCAGAGCTGACACTCAGCTTCTGCCGAGCTCCAGTTCCCCGGAGCCGTGCGGTTATGGCATGAACCCAAGTGAAGGGACTTTCTGCAGACACAAAGGAGGAGAAGGGAACCCTTCCAGAACAAACACTGAGCTAATGTCCCGTTTCCCAGCATTACTGAGTTAATAAAAGCTGAAAAGGGTCTCTTTGTTTGCCTGGATTGATTCAAAGCACCCTTCCTGGTAGGCATCTCTATGCCAGCACCTTAGGAATGGTCTCGTGTCTCATCGGTACAGCCAGCCTCCTCGCTGGCTGGGGATACCAGGACTTCACGCAACAGTGCAGCTCCCACCACCTCTGTGTTGCACAACCTCCCTGTCCCATCCAACCGCGGTGGCCCCTCGGCCTCTCCCCCAGCAGCCCTGCCTCGGAGACAGCAGTATTTTTATGCCTGATGCAAAAAATCTGGGGTGAAATTTCCTTTTCCCTGGCTGTGGTGGCTAAAGTCTTCATGGCCACGTCTTTCCGTGGTTTCCTATCATGCCTTCAGCTCAGGGGGACCCCTAGATGCTATTGTAAATATAATAATCTGTAAAATACCTCCTGCATCTTCACAATTGCTTTATAGCCAGATGAGTTAGCAAATGCCTTCCAGTTAAGCAGAAAAAAAATTGCTTTCAGATAAGCAGCTGAATGGTTAACTAAGCCTAGATTATGAAGGCCTGACTCTGTTTCTGCCTGAGTAGGTTAATTGTTAACACTCTAGTAACAAAGGCCTTTGGGAGACATACCTAGGCACCGTGCCATGCGAGAAGGAAATCAATCACTGGTCTCAGGCAGAGAGGGCTCCAGCAAACAACCCAAAAGCAAGGCAGCGCCTTGGCACACGCACCATCCCAGGCATGCGGTCCCAGCAGGACAGGCAGCAAAGGCATCTGAAGGTCAAAAATCCCCTGCTGCCGATTGCGGTAACAGGTGTGCCCGTGGCCTTCAATAGTCAGGCTTGTTTGCGTCTGTTTTAATGAGCGTGCAATTACCGACACAATGAAAACATGCTCTTTTTTTTTGGCGGGGGGGTGGTGGTTTGGGACCTACACATGCACTGTGTTTGTGGCTCTGGTGGCTCTCCAGTTTGTTGGCAGTGGTGCCAGGGAGCTGGTATGGCTGGAAGAAAAAAAGTCATCACGTCCTGGGGTGGCAGAGCAGGTTAGAAATGGTGTAAAAAGGGTGAAAAATAATTTGCTATGATTGTTTCAGCTTCTTAAGAAGGATACATGGAGAGGGAAGGGAAGGCCAGCAATGGGTTAGCAGTGAGCAAACAGCTTTAGGGCATGAAACCACATTCATCCAGAGAAGCATTAACAAGCGTTGGAGAAAAAACACCACTGAAACCCAAGACTTGCAATCAGGCTGAGCCAATATATCCATGGAAGGTGTTTGGGTCTGGGTCTCAGCAAAGCTACTGGCACCTCAGAGGTTGTTGCCTGGGTTGGTGTAGACACCCTGCGTTCCCATGAGGCAGCTCGAGCAGCACTGGTGAGATGGGAGCCCACCTCCTGCTCCCTGCCCGGGCTGGGGAAGGTGGACGTGGGCACAGGGGAGGACCGCTGCAGTGCTGGAGAAGGTCAGATGGACCTGCCTCACTTCCCAGTGCTCCCATCTTGCCCTGCAAAATGCTCTGCTTGCCATAGTTGTACCACGACACACCCCCGCGAAGGTTTTTGTCTTCCCACCAATTAGTTTCAGATGCAACCTGCAATCACCTTCCTCTCCTCCGGGCTGAGCGAACAGCCCTCGGCCTCTCCGTGCGCATCCCGTCCTCCAGAAAGACCATTCAGCTACTGCCTCCTGTGCGTCACGGGCCACCGCGAGTTACCTCCATCTGACCCAATCCTGGCTGAGAGCATCTCCACAAGGTTCGGGTCGAGAGGCAGGGACACCACCGCTCCCTTCCCACCAGCACTGGTGCGTCTGCACCTCCTTGCCTTCTACACCCTTCTCAGGTTGCCTCAGTCTGAAGAGGGGAACAGAATGAGCTTTTCCCATCAATCACAGGCATTTTTTCCAGCCCTCAAGTAATTTTTGTGGCTTTTTTCTGCACCTCCTCCAACTTCTTTCCCCCCGCCTCTGACATCCTGGCTCGCTGGCTGCCAGGTTTTCCTCCACCGCTGAAATACAGTGCAAAAGCACTTGAACCTGTCTGCGAAAACAGGCAGTTCTCGAGCTTTTCAACCACAAGCTTTTTCCACAGCCAAAAGCCAGACGATGTCAGACAAACGACTCCCGCTGCCTCCCTCGGGCACGGATCTCTCTTTTCCCATTTATCCCTGCCGAAGGAAATGGCAGATTTGCAATGGGGACCTCTTCCCTCCATTTGGGGCCACAATGCAAACTCAGGAAGGCAGGTTGGAGGGCCAAGGAGAGCCACGTTCTTGTAGGCACCTTCAGATGCCTCTTTGGCCGTGGGGTTGCTGCATGTCTGCACATCTTGCATCTATCTGTACAAATATTTTATGGTTGCTGCTGGGCTACAAGGAGATGGACAAGTCCTCGATGCAAGGGCATGTGCAATCTCCAGGAGGACATTGCCCAGCATCTCCCAGGGCTCAGCTGAGCTGCGCTGTGAGCCTCGGCCCCTTTTGCACCATGAGGTGTCTAGGGCTGGACCAAGTCACTGCAAATCTGTGCTGTAAGACGTATCCAGGCTGGAGAAGTCCCATCAGGAGGTTTTGAAAGAGGCTCCTGGCTGTGATGAGCAGGGCGACAGCATGTAGTGAACACACCAGTCCCGCTCAGGCCCTCAGATATTTACTTCTGTTAATGCTAACGTTAATGTTAAGAAGAGGCGATTTGCTAGGGCCGCTCTCCAGGGGGATACATCAGTGCTGCTCGGCTGTCCTGCATCCCTGCCCAGGGCTTGCAGGGAGGTGTTGCTTAGGAGCTACATGACACTTAAGCTCTGGCGCTGGCTTTGCAAGCAAAAACGAGTGGAAAGTTTTTTTTCTCTCCCCAAGAACCTGTGGTCTGAGAGAGCCCTGCAGTTTTTCCCTTGAAGCCAGGCAAATCCCCTGGGGAACCTGTGGCCCGTGACCAGCTTTCCATCGAGTCCCTGCTGTAGGAGAGATCCCACTTGGATATGCTGCTCATCAGCTCTCCCCATGGCCTGATCCTGCTCACAAATTTGGCAGAAAGTCAACCCAAACCAGCAAGCTGCTGCCTCGGCAGCTTCCAGCCAGTGCACTGAGGCCTCAGCCAAGGACCAAAGTGCCGTGGTCGAGGAACAGAGAGCACGGGCAGAACCCACCAGAAAGGGGTTTGGATACGTCAGCAAGGACCAGCTCCTGACTGCAGCCGGGGGTGCTTTGCAGAGACCTTTGTAGCTCTGTCCCCCGAGGATTGGGTGTTTAGCTTGGGAGCAAGGAAGGCATGAATTCAGAAAGCAAAGCAACACCAAAGCCATCCTAGATGCCTTCTCCTGGGAGCAACCTCCGTGTATCCTAAAGCTATTTCCTATCGCGTTCTGATGCAAGCATGAAACCGTGGAAATCCATCCTGGAGTTCTGCGCTACAATCCCGCCTCCGGAGTCCTACCAAGCAGCATCCAGTTTGGGAAAGTGGGGTTCATCCTGTCCCCCTACGACCCTCTGCTTTCCAATGATGCCTCCTGTCCCAGCAGCTGGGAGCACTGGGGGGGTCTCCACAGGGACGCACAGCATCCTCAGAATAACTGGGACAGCCCCCCACCCCCCATGGTTATTTCTGAGATGTGAGGCCCACACTTTGCTTTTCTATCCTGCAAACGTGGCAGCATCGGGTGGGGGTGGCAGGATTCGGGGCAGGGAGGTCCCCATTTTGGGGGGCTGCACTTTCTTGGGCTGCTGTGGGAAATAAAAGCAAGTGGCTTAGAAACATTTCCTTTTCCTTTCCGCCTGCTAATGAGATAATTACAGCCTTTTGTATTCTGGGAAACTATTTTCTCATTACGGGCCACATCAGCTATTTACATAATAAGCTTGAAACAAAAGAGACGAGATGAAAAGACCCAGGCGGCTCCTCTGGAGAGCCCGCGTTGCGCTGCCGAGGGGTAGCACACGGGATGACGGCTTTCTCCGTCGCCGAGGTCCCTCTGCCAAGGTTTGGAGCAGGTGGCAGGATTTGGTGGGGGATGCCCCCAGCATAGGATGCTCCTCGCTCTTAGCCGTGAGGGTCCCCGGTGTCCCCAGAAGCAGCCTGATGCGCTCTCATAGCCCACCCATCGTGATTCCCATTGCTGAAGGATTTGGGAGGGATGGCCGTGGATTGAGACCCCATGTGCAGGTGGCAGGGAGAGCCATGTCAGCTCTGCCCTGATGTGATCAGTGTATGTGGGGCTGACAGTGACACCTTGGGACGAGTCCCACCACCTGAGGATGTGCTGGGTACCAAACTGGCCCATGCCCTGTCCCATCTCCCACGTCCCAGTTTCCCTATGCCCCCAGCTGTGGCGCAGGGACATGCTGAGTACCAGCCTGCCTCATGCTGGCTGGACCAAGGACACTTTGGGTACTGGGCTGTCCCATCCCATGTCCTGCATCCCAGTTCCCTGTCCCCCAGCTGTCCCAGGGACACTTTGGGTACCAGGCTATCCCATTCCATGTCCCACATCCCAGTTCCCTGTCCCCCAGCTGTCCCAGAGAAACTTTGGGTACCAGGCTATCCCATTCCATGTCTCACATCCCAGTTCCCTGTCCCCCAGCTGTCCCAGGGACACTCTGGGTACCAGGCTATCCCATTCCATGTCCCACATCCCAGTTCCCTGTCCCCCAGCTGTCCCAGGGACACTCTGGGTACCAACCCATCCCATTCCATGTCCCACATCCCAGTTCTCTGTTCCCACAGCTGACCAAAGGACACTTTGGGTACCAACCCATCCCATCCCGTGTGCCAGTTCCCTGGCCCCATGGCAGGCTAGGGGACAGCGGGTGCCAAACCATCCCATCCCACACCCCCATTCCCTGTCCCCCCCGCTAGTCAAGGGACGCTCTGTGTACAAAATTGTCCCCACCAGCCTGCCAACCCACCACCTCCCTTCCTCAATAAAGGCCCCATTGTTCTCCCCCGACAAAGCCTGAATAGTGCAGCCTGCTCCACCTTCCCCCGGCTAATCCTCCGGGTTTGCTATCAGTTTTCCTCCTCGGTTGGCTGCTGTGTTTAAGGGACATGCTCCACTGCCACCCCTCCCCATCCCCCAGGAAGTGGCAGGAAGGGGAATCACAGCAAAGCATGGTCAAAGCCAAAGCATATGGCCTTGGTTCTGGGCCCTCCTGCCTGCGGTCCTTCCCTCTCAGCTCCCCGGGGGTGGAATGGACACCCCCCCCTGCATATGTGCTACACCCACGCTGTGCCTCTGTCACACGCAGTGGCACAAGAGTCCTTGTCTGCATTCACTGCGCTCCTCCCCAGGAGTGATGATGGTGAGGATGATGAAGAGCACTAAAGGCTCATGCTGGGTCCACACTGTGGACCATGTCGCTGCCCCACAGCATCCCCCTACAAGCACGAGGCTCCGAGAGCCCGGCAACTACTTTGAAACCCCTTATTGATAGCAAAAGAAAAATCAGTAAATCAATCTGGGCGTTACTATTGCTCATCCAGAACGAGCTGCTCCAGCTGTGCCAACCCAAGCCCACCACAGCTCCTCATCTCAGGGCATTCCCGATTTTAATCCACAGTATTTTCTGGATCCAAAAGAGCAGGCAAAAGTATGGAATAAAAGGTTGAGCACCTGGCGGGCTGTGCCAGTCTTAAGCTGCTCCAATAAGGAAAGAAATCAAGATTGCTCTGGAGGATGCAGCGAGGTGGGCAAAGCCCCAGAGAAACCTCAGTGGGTGACATGGAGATTTAACGTGGTGCTCTTTGATTTGTACGGGGTCCCAGGGAGGTTTTCCAGTCTCCATCCTTGGACGCTTTCAAGCCCTGAATGCACCAAGCAGGGTATGGCCTCGTAGCTGAGCCTGCCTTGAGCAGCAAGGTGGCCCAGAGACCCACAAAGCTCCCTTCCACCATTAATTATCCTGCCATGGAGGATGGAGGTTTTGGCAAGCGACCCTACAGGCTATACGCTGGTGTTGGCCTGGCTGGGGCTGTGAGGCCGTGTTGCTGGCAGAGTCCTCATCCTCAGGGGCATTTTCCCCGGCTGCTATCACAGCCCTGGGTTTGGATCCAGGCTGGCATCCTCCAGGATGCCCCTGAGGGCAGATGGGAGGGATTTTCCTTTACATGATATGTCTGTCCCCCCCTGCCCCAAGGAGCAGGGAGTGCCAGTGGGCCAGGATGGTTTCAAGCTCAGCCCAAACTGCCAACCCAAATCCTATGTGTCTGTCAGGAAGGGTGTCAGGAAGGCCTCATCCGTGCCCAGCTCCCCTTGTGGCTGCCCCCAGAGGATGCTCAGCACTGGCTGCGGGATAAGCCATCATCTCCAGCGCAGCCACTGTGACAACCGCCGCCTGGAGAACACCAGCTTTGGTGGCACAAGGAAAACTCCCTGAATTCACTTAGCATGGGGAAAGGATGCTTTGATGGAGCAGCCTTAGTGCTGGCTGCGGGGCTGGGGGTCTGGGATGCTCCACGTTGCAGGCGGGACCACATGAAGTCATCCCAGCCCTCCGTGCCTCAGTTTCCCCTTATTAAGGGGTTAAGGGGCTGCCTCCTCAGCAAGGTGGCTCAAGATGAGGTGCTGCTGGTTGAGCCCATGGTGCTGCCTTGATGCTGATTATTGCAGCAGGGGTGACGGTGCTGCTGTCCCCTGAAAGTCCCCCAGTGGGGAGCTGCATCCCTTGCGTGGCATCCCAGTGGCTGCCTGAGCATCCTCATCTGGCCCCACTTCCCAAATCCTGGGGGATCCCAATGTGATCCCCTGCTACAGACCTGCTCCTTGGCCCCAAATGCCTTGCGGTGGGAGCATCAGAACTCCTCCAATGCACGATTTAGGCCCCTGCCCTGGCCTGAGTGTTGCTAGGAGGAGGCCTGATCCTGCCCTTTGGGGTGAGCCATCAGCTCCAGAGAGGTGCCAAGCAGCTGTCCCCATGACCCCTGCCTGGCTCTGCCATCCCCAGACTTTGCCCAAACCTCTGTCCCAGCAAGAAGGACAACAAGGGGACACGCCACCAGCTCCCACTCCCCGCCCACGCCACCGACCCAGCCGTGATTTATCATTAACTTGCCTTGAGAAGTTTCAAGGGCGCAGAGCCAGCCCAGGATGTGCTCGCTCCTTCCCACGCACCACACTCGGAGCAAGCCCCCATGGTGGCTTGTCCCCACCGCCGGGGTTTGCACCGCTAACCAGAGTGGTGCCCCAAAACCGATCGGGGTGCAAGGTCCTGGTGCTGGCAGGTGCCAGCTGGATCCAGGGTGAGTTTGTAGCAGGGGGAAAATAGCAGCTCTCCCCACCCTGAGCAACCCACCTCTGTGCACCCCATCTCTGCCCTGACCCCCAGTGCAAATGCAGCCCAGTGGGTACCCCCCACCCTGAAAAAGCACCTGCAGCAGGTCCCACCAGCTCAACGCCGCACTAATCCACCCTTCGTTCCCCTGCCTGGCCCCTTTCTGAGCTCAAACAAAGACACCCAGGGCAAGGGGGAAGGAAGGGAAAGACCGCCCCAAAAGCCGGCACCTGCCGGGATTTACCTGGGCAGCCCAGGGGTGCATCCTCCAGCTCCCCGTTCTCTTCAGGTCTCCATGTTCACGGTCTCTCTGTTTGGTAACCCAGGAAAAAACCAAAATAATACCTGCCGAGAGCAACCTGCTGCTGGGCTGGGGCCAAGGACTGCGCTGGGCTCGGCGTGATTGGCCACTGCCAGCCCACGCCAGCGGGATCTTAACTCTTTCTTCCCATCGGGGTGGGGATGAGCCCCGTGTCCTCAGACAGGGACTTTGGGGTCTGACGGCTTGGTTTTGCTCAAATATGGGATTCTGGGGTCTGATGGCTTGTTTTTGTTCAAACAGGGATTTTGGGGTCTAATGACTTGGGTTTTTTTTCAAAAGGGGATTTTGGGATCTAACAGCTTGGGTTTGCTTAAATGGGGATTTGGGGGTGTCCAATGGCTCGGTTTTGCTCAAATGGATTTTGGGGTCTGACCGTTTTTTTTTTCAAATGGGAATTTTTGGGTCTAATGGTTTGTTTTTGCTCAAACAGGGATTTGGGGATCTGATGGCTGATTTTTGCACAAGTAGGGATTTTGGGGTCCTATTACTTGTTTTTGCTCAAACTGGGATTTTGGGGACTGGTGGCTTGTTTTTACTCAAATGGGGAATTTGGGGTCTGGCTGCCTGGCTTTTTTCAAAAGGGGATTTGGGGATCTGATGGCTTGGTTTTTTTGCACGAATGGGGATTTGGGGGTCTGACAGCTTGGTTTTGCTTAAATGGGGATTTGGGGGTGTCCAACAGCTGTTTTTATTTTTTTTTTTCCAAAAGGGATTTTGGGGTCCAATGGCTTGTTTTTGCTCAGATTGTTATTTTGGGTTCTGCCCAGCACAGGACCCCCTCCTCAACTGTCCCATCCCAGTGGGGATGCTTCCCAGCTGTGTGGCTGAACCAAGAGCCCATTTGCCACAGAGAGAGGGGCAAAGAGCACAAGTCCAGCCCAATAAATTTGAAACAGCCTCAGGTTTTCATTTCAAGGCGGTTTAGGTTAATTGATATCCTAAATCTCACTGAAGCACACCAGAGAGGCAGACAGACATCCACAAAGACCACATTTTCTTTATATGCCAACACTGACCCACCTCAACCCCAAACTCCCTGATAAAGCTGTGCACACATGAAACAATAAAAAAGAAAGTTACAGAGGGATTTGATCCTGCTGAGCCCATCAACATGTTTCAGCACAGAGAAAATGGAAAAGGGAAGTAATTTTAGACTGGAGATGAGGGAAAATGCCTTCCCTGCCAGAGGGGTCAGGCCCTGGCACAGGCTGCCCAGAGAGGTGGGGGAGTCACCGTCCCTGGGGGGGTTCAAACACCGTGCAGACGTGGCACTTGGGGACATGGTTTAGGAGGCCTGGGGGTGTTGGGCTGGTGGTTGGACATGTTGATCCTAGAGGTCTTTTCTAACCTTAATTCCAACCTCATTAGGACAAGAGGAAACGGCCTCAAGCTGCGCCAGGGGAAGTTTAGGTTGGATATTAGGGAAAACTTCTTCACCGAAAGGGTTGTCAGGCCCTGGCACAGGCTGCCCAGGGAGGTGGTGGAGTCTCCATCCCTGGGGGTATTTAAAAGGAGGGTAGACGTGGTGCTTGAGGATATGGTTTAGTGGTGGACTTGGCAGTGACAGGTTAGCGGTTGGACTCGATGATCTTAAGGGTCTTTTCCAACCTTAATGATTCTATGATTCTGTGATTCTATGATTTAATAATTCTATGATTCTATGATTTTCTCCCCAGGTTATTGCAGATGAGGAAGCAAGCATTAGACAGTCCATCTGTCCATCTGTCATCCCATAGCTTTGGCATATTCTGTCTGGTTTCAGCCTGTTCGGATGAATAGGATGATACCCATCACCCCAGAAGCTGGACCTGGATCCTGCCCTCCCTCCTTTGCCATCATTATTTGCCAGATGTACCCTCCCATCTTTCAGAGCAGGGCCCTGGTGATACAGGATGGTCCAGAGCTCCCTCTCCTCCATCCCTGGCTGCCGATGCTGCGGTGGGAGAGCAATCAGGCTTCCCATCGGGGGCCAGCCAGCCTCAGCACTTATATTGGATTATTTGCAGTCATGAAGGGAGCGCAACAAGGGAAATAAAGCTACACAAAGCTCCTGCTAATTTAGACTTATTTGCTCAAGTGAATTTTCTATTGGCAGGATGTCTGCATATCAAAGGAGTCCCCGGTCACAGCCTCCCAAACACAGCGTCGTCAACGGTGGGGTAATAGCTGCAAGAACAGTAAAATAGCAATAATGTGAACAATAATCAAATATGGGTTACACATGCATTTAAACCATGGCAAAATGCACTGCCGTGGTGCATTGGGAAGGTGTAAATTATAGCAAAATGGATTCCTGCAGAGACTCAAGCTCTTAATTTTGCCCTTTGACTTCAGAAACAGACTTCCAAGAAGCAGGCTGGCTTATACATTGCTAGAAGAGATTTCCAGCAGCAGGATGTGTGGCACGCACCTTGGAAATAGCCACAGATTAGCAAACCTTTTCTGTTCCAGGAACTGCTCTTGCAATAACCAGAACTGACCCAGGAGCTTCATCAGGACGCAGACCCTTCCTACCAGTGGGATTTGGTGAAGCTGCCCAAGCAAAGGAGCCCTTGGCCGCGTGGCGTGGAGCTGCAGCACAGCCAGGCTCAGCAGATCTCGCAGGAGGCAGGCAGTTTCCTGACATTACAGCTGGTTAAGTCCGTGCTCATTCTCTCTTTGGGAGTTGTGTTATGTCTTAGCATTTCCCGCAGATGAATAAATCATGACGGAAAAGGCTTTGGAGAATGCTGGAAGCTCCAGGATAACCTGCGCTCCTGGTGCTCTCAGGCAAGTCATAAACTTTTGAACCCTGAACTCCTGTTTCTAACTCAGGTCTCTGGTTGCTGAGACATAAACCTCTCTACCCACCAAGCTCACCTCTACCAAAGCCCCTCCACCACCTCTGAGACCCAGCAGAGGACCCCCCCCAAGGTTGGCAGCCAGTACCCCATTATGCAGGGGCTCCTGCAGAGCCAGCTGCATCCAGGCCATCATGTTTCCCTGTCCCCATGGGACAGAACCACCAAGACTTGGTCTCATCTCCTCGGTGGCTTTTATCCGTCCCTGCGCTGCCCTTTTTGGGCAGCCACAGTCGGGCTGTGCACCCAGACCCAATCACCTGTAGTGCCTCCAGGTGGTGGTCCCCATTCCCCACCGTGGCAGACTGGCTGGAGAACCACGAGACTAACAATGGGTCTTAACTTCCATTTACATTAGACAAGATCATCGTTGACAACACAATTTGCCAGAGATTTTCTAAGACGCGTCTCGTGGGGACCCTGGGTAGCTAATGGGGAGCGGGGTATCCATAAGAGTATCTCTGACAGCAGGTCTTTGATGCCCTATTGGTGGGACAGGCAGCTCCTGTCTCAGCTCCTGTCTCAGCTCCTGCCTGGACTGCTCTTTCCCACGTAGCCCCCTGAGATGGGCTGAAAGTTGCTGTAATCCGCAGCTCGGCTGCTATCAAGTGGCTCCTGTGCTGTGGGCAGCCAGAAGCAGAGGTGCCAAAACTCCAGGAGATATTGTCTTCTCCTTCACCAGCCAGCCAGAATCAACAGGAGCCTCACGAAAGGGCTGTCCGGGTAAAGGGGACCTGGAAAGTTTGCCTGAGAGCATGAGGTCCAGCTCGCCCATTCAGGGGAAGTCTGGAGCCTCGTGCTGTGTGGAGCCATGGGTGGGAAGCAGAAACCAGTGAGGAGCTGGAGGCTGAACTCAGACTCAAATACAGCGAGTGCTCTACAGAGACACTCAAACAGGACGACCTCCAGCCTTGTATTAGGGGGTTTGGGGTTACCCACCCAGAAAACCATCCCTACCCAGACACGATGGACTGGCCTCCTTCTGCCTGGGGAAATAGGCTTTGAACATCCACCTGGACCCAAAACTACATCCCTTGAAGGCCTCTTGAAGCTGGTTACATCCTTTCCCCTTTCTCCCTCAGTTCAACAGCAGGGAAGGCTGTTGTTGCACATGGCCCATGTCGAGGGCTTGCACAGCATCCATTGCTCCCAGTTTAATCCTTTTGGCTGAGAAATTATGGCCATGATTTTCCCTGTTGAGCTGGCTCAGGATCAGCCCTCTATCTGGCAAAATGCAACATGTTCCACTCCGGTTTCACCTGTGGGGCCGTGGCATCGATGCCAGTCTTTGCCCCCAAACAGCCAAGAGAAACACAGCAGTCCCCAGGCAGCATCCCCAGGCATTGGAGGCTCCCCCATCTTGGGGAAGGCACTGCTGGCTCCCCCATTTCGTCCACATCCCTCCCCTGGGTGGGAGGAGCTTCTGCCCTGACTTTCCCAGCTCCAGCAGCTCATGCCGGGGCAGCAGCCCCTCTCCAAACCTCCCTTTCCCCACCAGGCTGAAGCTGTTCATAACACCGTGATGCCCGCGCCAAGAAGGTGATGGATCACCAGCACAAGTCCTGAGGCTGCAGAGTGTTTAGCAGCACAGAACAGGTTGAAGTTATGGGGGTTTGTAGCTTCAGGTGGAGCCACAACAAAATAAACACCCCTATCTTCAAATAAAAAAAGAGAAAAAGATAAAAGGGAAAAAGGAAACGAGCAGATCCTCTTTGTCTATTCTACTTGGACTGGCTGCTGTCAAATGGGACCCCGGGGACTCCTGTTGAGTTTTTCTTTTCTGCAGAAAAATTATCCTGTTTGAAAATTATTTCTGTGGAAATGTTCTGGATTTTTTTGAAGGTGGTTCTTTTTTTTTTCTTCAGTGAAATTGTGGGGTTTTTTTAATGCCCTGTCCTTCCATTGAATAAAATAAAATTAAGTTTTCAGAAATAAAAATACTGTTGTTTTTTTTTTCCTGTTTTTCCCCCTAAGCCTTCTTCCTCTTGAGGAAAGGAAAAATTAACCCTACCAAAACCCAAGCTCTTTGTTCCCCAGATCCTTTTTTACCTTTTTCCTTTTTCTTGCAGTATTGGCATGGGAAATGGGAGCAGAGACACCTGGCTCCTTGCATCAGGATTTCTTCCTTAAAAGCCCTGGGGAGCAACTTCTCAGTGCAAAACACCCTGACGTGAGTGAGAGCCTTCTTCCTCTCTCCACCTAGACTCCTTTATTTACAGGGAAGAGCATTTTCAAAGCCGTGAGGAGCAGAAAAACCTCCTAAGTGAGGGTCCCCTTTCAAGTCATGAGCGAGGTTGGAGGCATCTTCATCCTGGGATGTCCTCCTGCCTTGGCTGGGCGATGCCAAGGCTGACCTGGTCTAGTGATGATGATAGTCTCCTACACGGACTGTGGAGTTGTGCTGGAGGCTTCTAGAGCTTTCCAGTCAGCATCACAGCAACTTCAGACCTCAGCTATGAACTGATTGCACTTGTAATAAGTGCTTGACATCCAGCAGGTTGCATGCTGAAAGCAGGCATCAGCCTTTGTTTGAAACCCTTCCCCCGTATCTGTTATTAGAGCAGAGATTTCCAGTAGGAAAGCTGATAAAATTGCCACCAGTCTGCCCTGGCTGAGTGAGCTCTGTGGCTGATCTCCTAGGAGAAAAAAGTCATGTGAACGCCCACTATTTCTTTACACTAGAAGGAACTGTTGACTGCCTATGTGATGTAAAAGCCTCCTCTCTACCCAGAGGTCCACCTGCACCAGTACTTGCACAATGAGATCCCACCATTGCACTGGTCTGGAAGATAAAACGCTGAGAAAGGTTGTTCCTGCTCATTAAGTGGAATAATTTGAGCCCGTATGAGGCCCCTCCATACCCACACAGAGGTGTGGATGGGAGAGAACCTTCTCCAAGCTGCCACAGGGGACAGGCAGGGATTCCCGAGGCTGAGCTGGTGCTGCAAAGCTGGGTTGATGCCATCTGCTTTGATGGGGGACACCTTCTATCTCCAGTCCACAACAACATCTGCCCTCTCAGCTTGAGGCAATACAAACAAGCCAAAAGACTCTGGTTTATGTCATCCAGAGAAATGGTTTCCTATACTGGCAAAAACATCCCTGCTGGTATAAGCTGTCTCCTCCTATATCGACACAGGGCAGACAAAGCCTCTGCAGTGCTGGCAAGCGTCAACCTGGTGCATTGCCCAGGTCTTCCCGTAAATCAGGGAAAGCTCCTGCATCTCCAGCTGTGGGTGCTGAAAGCCCGGCGTGTATGCCGGGATGCTCTGGCGTGGTGGCTTGGCCATGCTATATCGGTCAGGTCTGAGCTGCATGAGGGGAACACGTGATGCTCCGTAAAATCTAGTCCTAACCATATGGCACTCTTGTCCTGGGCCTGCTCGTCATAACTGAAGAAATGCACATTAAATGACCACCTTCCTTCCTGCAGGTAACGAGAGGAGCAGGTGGAGCGGGGTTTTGTTCACCAACCCTTCAAATCACACAGCCTCCAGGAGGGACCCTGTTTCTCTCACAGGCACTCAAAACACATTAATGCTGGCCAAGACCTTCATATAAAACTTATGAGCTGAAAAAAAAAGTAGGTTGTCCTTTCCCCCTGTTCTTTCTGCACGCCTTGACTGAACAACCCCAGGACGGGCAGCGATGGTGGCAATGCTGACAAGGTCCCCAACAGGCAGTGGCCAATAGTCCTTGAGAAACACAGGTGTTATCAGGTTTCCCAACTAATTTCTAGACCAGAGAAGCTTGCTTAAACACCCTTGGGTGGTTATCCAGAATGAAGGAAGCAAATGTCCCATTCACAGTCCCAAAGCACCAAGTCAAGTCTGGTAAAAATAAATTGGAGCACAATAAATTGCTAAATTTCCACTGAAATCACCAGGTCAGCATGTATCCTCTTTGAAAGTGCCATTTCTGTCCACATGGGGATTCAGGCATTTGGCACAGCCCCCTTGGCTCAGGGTGGAAGGTTTTTTTCAACTTTACAAGGAAGGAGCGTTCGGGCTAGACCCTCAGTTGTGTGTCTGCATGATTCCAGTCCGCCCCCTCTGGCCCCATCCACCTACTCCGTCTCCATCCTGGCCAGCCTTTCTGGGCAAGACGAGGAGGCTGAATGGCTTCAGCAAAAGCAGAAACAAGAGGGTCCTCTAGCCCTGGGAAGAAAGAGCTTCTGTAGGGGTGGTGGAGGACCAAGCAGGAAGCCTGGAGCACTTCTGTGGTGCCTGCCAAGCCTCTCTGTATAGGACCCAAGGTCTACACTCCCTTTCTAGTCCACAGGGATCCAGCCGACACAGTCCATGGACCATGGGGAGGGATTTGGCTGATCGAAGGTGGGCGTGGGTTGAAATGCCTTTTAAATCCACAACCAGCTGATGGCCCTGGGCTCCACTGGGAGCTTACAGTGTGCAGTTAATACATGCCATGAGTATAACACATCCCCCAGCTATTGCCTTTGCCATGGCTTCATTGTCCTCAGAGGAACATGGGTATTCCCTGTCCTGAAGACAAATTCCTCTGCAGTTGCTGGCACTGGACCATGTCTGAAAATAAGTTTCCCCAGTGGGTGAACCAGTGTTTTTTGTCTCCACTCCCAGCAATCTCACTTCCCTTTCTTTAGACTGGACATGGCCAATTCCCCCTTTCTCAGGTCTCTAACCTCTGCCTGGGGTCTGCTTCCCAGCCACGGAAAGATTCAGGCTTGCTTCATCTCCAGGCTCATCCTCCTCAAGCCCTGCATCGGCTCAGATGCTGTGCAGAGAAAATGAGGAGGAAAGGTCTTCCTGACCTAGTTTTGCAACCTCAGCTGGTGGCAGGATGGCCCAGAGCTAGAATTCACCTCTCCCTGTCATTATTAGTCCTAAAACACAGCAAGGACCCAGATTTGACCAGGCAAACAGGATGGAAGAGGGTGGGCGCAGAAGGGTACACAGCCATAATGCATGCTGCAGGTACGGGGTGATGTCTCCAGGATGTTTATCAACTTTTTCTCCTAAATGTTTGTAGTCAAAGTGGGGTTTACTGGTCATGTCAGGGGACTGTGTCCCCTCTGACCAGTGCTGGTAGTGGAGGAAGCTTATGTCCTGAAGGCATCCACGTCTCTGACCTTTGCCACCCATCCAGCCACAGGAGAAAGGCAGAGGAACAGAGAGAATTTGAAGCAATAAACCTCAAAAGCTCAGAAAGGACCCACAGGCAAAAATCACTCTGCTTTGGAAACATTTTTGGCCAGAGACTTGAAATCATGCTGTGATTTCACCCTGGCAGAATGACTTTGTGGGTCACCTGGGAGATCTTTGTGTGCCCTGGAGCAACCTTTGGAGCAACTGAAGTGTTTGTGTCCCACCAAGCCTTTATCCCTGCAATGACAGGATTTCCTCTGTGGTTTGATGGCAGCCTCGGCATCCCCCAGCTTCTCTTTGGGGCCTTGGGGGCCAGTGCCAGCCCAGGGAGGGGGCGGCAAGCTCTGCGTGCAGGTGCTCCTCCGTGGCATGCTGGATGGAGCAGATGGCTGCCCGGTGTCCGCTGACGTCCAAGCCACAGTAGATGCCAGGGCTGGGGGGAGACCTGGCTCTGACGTGACCCCCTTCCAGTCCATCAGGTGGAAAGGTGGACGGGGGCCTTTCCCCAGCCCCGCTGAAGCCAACGCAGCAGATGCAAAGCCATTAACTCCTTCTGCTCCTTCATTGATGAGGCGGATGGGGAAACCCAGGAATGGGCTTTTTAACAAAACTGCCCCTCTGCTTCCTGTCCAGTTGGCCTATTGACCTCCCCCATCACCTTCTGAATAAGGCATAGAGAGTGAAAAACAAAAGAAGGAGCTGAGGGGATGGGCCAGAGAGGGAAAATTCCTCTGCAAAATAACAGCCGATTACATAAGGGCATCTTGCGTCATCTGTGGTTGGCACCTCCGGAGAAGTAATTACATCTGCACCACGCATCTAAAGAAAATATTATCACCTTAGCTTCCAAATCCTATAATTAGCTCTCGCAAGATATGTGCCAGGGGCTTTATCATTTCGTATACATTGGCTATAGAGCTGGCCGGAGATATACAGGGGTTTTTTTTTATTTCCCAGCTAGGAAAATATTTGGAGCTGACCTGTGTGGTAGCTGACCTGAGTCCCCATGGAAAGGCTGGCTTTGAGGTTTTGAAGTAGTGTTTGAAGAGTGAAATATTTTCGCGGTCTCCCTCGGTGCCTGCCAGGCTGACGGGGATCCGGTGGGAGGGCAGGAACAGCAAAGCCAGGGCTTGGCTTTCCCTTCTCCTTCAAATGCTCTTTGATTTCTATCCTGGTTCTGTGAACCTTGGGAAGCCATTTTTCACTTGCTAAATAAATGACCTGATTTGCAGGGAGGTGTTGGTCTCACGGGTTTCTGGGCTCTCCACTCCTTTGTATTAAACAAACCCTTTTGCTCACCCAGCTTTGGGCTTCAGAACAAGCTTTGGACTTTGAGTGCTTCTTCTCCCTTCCCACCAGATCCTCTGCGAAAGGAAAATAATGCTTTGAGGTGGATGCAGAGGTTGCAAATGACTTGGTTTGATGGCGGTCTTTTCACGTGCTCTCTCTTGCTCGTGGAGCTGGAGGCAGCCACGGGACAAGGCTCTGCTCTCTGAGGGCAGCTGCCCTTTCACAGGGTCTGGAAAAGCAGTGCCTTGGACACCCCATCGAGCTGGTGCGTTGCTGGGAAGCGGGGCTGTGTATGGCCGGGACCGTGGGAGCGAGCACCGACTTCCCCAGGGCTTGATGAGAAAATGTCTATGGTTGTGTTGTGGGTGCGAGAGTGCGTGCGTGCAGCTTGGACTACCCCTCCTCAGATGAGTCCCTACCCTGGACTGGGAGGGAGGGGTGATGCATCCTCCCTGTTTCTCTGGTTTGCATTTTTTCACCGAGGAGGTACAGAGAACCAGAGGACAGAGGAAGAGGGTGACTACAAAGCTCAAGAGAGCTGTAATCAGAGCCATACCTAATGAAACTCTGCAACCTGCCCTGCAATGGCTAAATAAACAACCCAGCGGGTGAGAGGGGAGACCTGCCTGGAAGGAAGACCACTTTGCTCCTGTTTATGATCACTCTCAGGGGCTGCAGGACCTCTGGTGTCAGTGACCAGAAATGATCTTTCCAGGAAAGGAAAACCAGTAGGGAACCACGTCGGACAGCACCAATAAAATCCATGATGTCCCTATCTCTGCTGGCTTGTCTCCAGCCCAAACCTTGTTGCAATGCCTTGGTGTCCTCTTGTGCTTTTTCTGCAGCACCCCATGACTGA
The DNA here is from genome assembly GCF_963921805.1 of Phalacrocorax carbo. Lineage (NCBI taxonomy): Eukaryota > Metazoa > Chordata > Aves > Suliformes > Phalacrocoracidae > Phalacrocorax > Phalacrocorax carbo. Next base: position 3,330,762 of record NC_087516.1, on the reverse strand, counting down.
TGCAAAACCTTCCTCCACTGCCCCCATCAGCCAGAAGATAACCATCACCTGTCAAAATCTGATGGCAATGGCCCTGTCCTTACTGGAAAATTTTCCTCCTTCCCATTACAGGCTTTCATGCCTTTTATTACTGTTGCTTTCACTGAGCTCTGCAAAGCAGCTTATGGACCGATGGTGTTTGGGGTACCTCATAATGTGGTGTTTTATCGTGTTTTGTGCCTTTGCCTCCAGGGATAAAAGCCTGCTCCTGTTGCCCTCCTGCCCTAACCCTGCTTACGTCTGGTTTCACTTTGCTTGCTGCCAAAACAGCATTTGGTTACAACTGTGAGAAAAGGCTTCAAATGGTTTTACGAGGGCAGGGGTAAATTAAGCGTGTAGATAACCTGCTAAGCAAACAATCCTTAAGATGCTCCGCCTCAGGACTGCCAACACCACTTCTGCCACTAAAAGGAAAGTGACATTGGGCTCCCAGGGCACTGCTTCCATCCCAGTACTCCCGGTGAACCATCAGAAAATCCCTCTCTTTAGAAATTATTTTTCCCCCAGCATCGGTGTCATGGGGAGAAGGTGGGGAATGATACCCCGATCGCAAAGCAATGGGCACGTCTTTCCGAGTGGAAAGGAGAGAAAGGTGGAGGAGGATGGCGTGGGAGTGGGAAGAAAGGGAATGCAATTTTGTAAATGGTTCGTAGAGGAGAAAACAAGCTTCTGGATGTTTTTGAAGGGACTCAGCAATTCTCAGTTCAGCCTCTAGAGAGGATGAGCTATGGCCAAGGAGTTGGACCCAGCTAATCTGGTCTAAGCTGACCATACCCATTTGGTCCCTTGCTCACCATCAACCAGGAGAGGAGAGCAGACCTACCAGGTCAGGTTAACACCTACCAAGCCCAGATCCAGTCTCCCAGTGATGGCCAAAAGCCTAAGGCAAAGCAGAGAGAGCAAGGTAAGCACATCTAATATTTCTGCTCCAGCCTCCACTGTTTTCATATTACCCATTAGCCACCATTTTTCCAGGCTGAAGAGTCCCAGCCTGCTCCTCCTGCAGAAGCCATGCCAGACCCTGCCACATTCCTCCTAACCCCGTCCCATCCCACTCCCATCACAGGTGACGTCCTCTCCACCCTGTCCTTCCCTGTGCATGTTCTTGCACCTCTCCTGGTGAAGCAGTCTCCTGTCCCCTACACAAAGCTCGTTTTCTTCCTTAACCACCTCTTGGACCTCAGGCTCCTTTCAGTTGCTGGTAACCAGTTAGTGCCAGATCAGCGGGAACCACCCGGGAGGAGATGGTCACCACATTCACTTCGAGCTTGTGCTGAAGTAGGAAGGTCTCAGCCAGCACTGCAAAGTTCCTCATGGATAAGATCAAGTCCTAAATGCCTCTGCTTCTGCTCCTGCCTCCAGACCGGGCAGCAAGACACCTTCTCCAAACACAGTGACAACCTCGACAACCACACATGTCCTTTGGAAGGAGCCTGAACACTGGATTTTCATTTACAGCATGGCTCCCCTCCCTCATCTCTAGCCCAAACCCAATGAGCATCTCCTCCAGAGCTGCAAATCCACCAGAGGCAGACACTCAGACCAGGCTTACCTGCTCTCCTCATCCTATCTGCATCTCTGGGAGCCGCGAGGTGTGTAATTGTGCACGTCCCATGCACAGCTCCCCTGGTCCCCCAGCTTCAGACACATTTTAGGAAAGACCTTTAACCTCTGCCTAGCTGGTGTTTCTACCATGTGTGAAGCCAAGCGTGCTCTGGGCACTGGCACACGTCAACAGCACGGGGAGTATGTTTAGAGAGCCGGGCAGAGCTCGCAGTGTGTCCTAAAGCAGACCCCAGCATCTCTCAAGGTCATGCCAATGACAAGGCTAACTGAAGGTGAATGCAAAGAGCAAATGACCTCTAGATGATTATTTGAGACCCCTTATTCTTCCATTATGAGAATTATTGCCCTGAAAGTGATGATTTTATAAACCCTTATATATAGACCTTCTTCTGAGTCATTTCTTTCCCAGGCTGGAGATTTCTAGCCCAGATAGTTGTTCTCCATAAAGCCGCACTCCCTACCCATTCCCTTTCTCTGTATCCTTTCCAATCCTATTGTACCTTCTATGGGATGTTGTGACTAGAAGTCCTGAAAGAGTAAAGCAAGGCTAGGGAGAAACTCCTAGGTACTGGTTTCAAGCAAACCTGTGGTGCACATTAGGTGGGGATGAACTCACCCCATAGCAGTGCTGGCTTTGGGGCTAGCAAAGGATGAGGTTGGACACTGCGCTCCTGGCTGTTCTCTGCTCCACAAAGTCACAGGGAGACATCCCTCCTGCCACGCACGGGGACATGCAGCTCTGTGCAAAAAAGCCATGCATCCCTCTGGCCTCTTCATCCTCACTTAGCGAGATCCTGACTGTAACCCTGCACTGCATTTCTTCCCAGGCTGTATTTGGTGCATTTAGGGTTTTATTCCATCCTGGTCCAAGCCTTAGAGATGACAAAAGACTTGAGCAAGAGCTTGCTTGACTTGTGGTTGTGGGGTTGGGAGGGAGACATGGAGAACTGGATGAGGTGACCTTCAGTTCCTGGCCCATGTCCACGTAGCTGAGAGCTTGTCCTCTCCTCCCTTCTCCTCATTGAGCAGGGACCACATGCCAGCCCTTCAGAGCATCCCTTTTCCCTAGTTCCAGCAGGTTTGCTTACATTGCTTGGCTCAGCACAGCCACCTTGCGCTGAGCAAGTAGCCAATATGCCAAGGATCCATCTGGGATCCATCCAGCCCCCACTGAAGGAGGAGAAGCCCTTGGTGACCAAGCCTCACACCTCCATCCCAGCTCCCACCGCTGTGCTTTGTGCTGTCCATCCATCAGCCTAGCCTCTATGGCCTAAAGCCAGGCAAAGGCCCCCGGTGTTTTGTGCTGGTACGGGGCAAAGGCATGCAAAGGGAGAAGGCTGAACCACCAGCCGGTGCCACCACTCCTGTATTTTTTTCTCAGCTCTACCTTGAGCTCAGGGCAGCAGGATGCCTCAGATGTGCATGTAAAATGGGAATCGCTTGCGAAACAAGCTCCAGAGGAACTTGGCACATGTTATAAGCTTGCACTTCATATATTTGGGGCAGAATTCATCCCGGCACAGCATCCTTATTAATTTGTCTGGGCTGTGAACAATCCCACGCCGTTTGTCTCACCTGTGCTGCTGACAGGGACCGCCGCGGGATCTGCTTGTACAAATACCAGAAGTATTTTCAGCGTTTTCCCTCTGTAGGTTTTTAAACGAATCCGTGCTGACAAATTGCTCAGGCACCCCGGGAGGCTTTACAAGAGCGTCGGTGGCTTTGGGGTAGTGCTTCAGACAGCTTGCAGTTGGGAGCAGCCATGGCCAAATGATATACAGATGTCTGTTGCTGCCTCCTTTTCATCATGCGAAGGAGGAACACTTAGCCAAAAACCATCAGGAGGCAGGTAAAGGAAAAAATGAGGAAGAAAAGGAAGAAACCCCTTCCTCATGCAGCGGTAGCTGGCCTGGGGAGCTCCCTGCTGTAGGATGCGATTGATGCTCAGTGGGTACCTGGGTTCAAGGGGAAACTCGACAAGATCATGGACCAGAAACCCATCATGATCCAGGGCAAAATGCACAGAATCATAGAATCATTAAGGTTGGAAAAGACCTCTGGGATCAGCAAGTCCAACCACCAACCCAACACCCCCAGGCCTCCAAAACCATGTCCCCAAGTGCCACGTCTGCACGGTGTTTGAACCCCCCCAGGGACGGTGACTCCCCCACCTCTCTGGGCAGCCTGTGCCAGGGCCTGACCGCTCTGGCAGGGAAGGCATTTTCCCTCATCTCCAACCTAAACCTCCCCTGACGCAGCCTGAGGCCGTTCCCTCTCGTCCTGTCCCTGGTGACTTGGGAGCAGAGACCGACCCCCCCCTCACTCCAGCCCCTCTCAGGCAGCTGCAGAGAGCGAGAAGGGCTCCCCTCAGCCCCCTCTGCTCCAGGCTAAACCCCCCCAGCCCCCTCAGCCGCCCCCCAGCACACTTGTGCTCCAGCCCCTGCCCCAGCCCCGCTGCCCTTCTCTGGACACACTCCAGCCCCTCAAGGCCCTTCTTGTCCCGAGGGGCCCAAACCTGAGCCCAGCACTCGAGGTGGGGCCTCCCCAGGGCCGAGCACAGGGGCCCCATCCCTGCCCGGCCCCTGCTGGCCACACCAGTGCTGACACAAGCCCGGGGGCTGGTGGCCTCCTTGGCCACCTGGGCACTGCTGGCTCATGCTCAGCTGGGTGTCAAAGTCACATTTGGGAGTGCATTGAGGGAATATAAAGCAGGGTGTCTAACAGACCCTTTTCTATCATCCTTCTCCATTATTTGTATTGATTTTCCCTGCTGTTCATCCATGAAACACTAAGTGCCCCCACCACGTCCCAGGAAGGCAAAAGGTTGTAGAAAGATCTGGGAAAACCCAAATGGTGATGATCCAGAGGGTCTCCTGTGTGTGATACTAAAAAAAAAATATACACAAACCCCATTAATATTTTGCCAAAATAAAACAAATCAGGAAATTTTCTAAACTGAGGACAGATTATGTGGCATGAAGGTAGCTTAAATTGTGTCACTTGCCTGGCTTAATTGCTTAAATGCTGAAAATGCAGAGTGAATTTTTCAAGAGGACCCTCCTATTCACAGTCTCCAGGCTGAGCAGATGTGGGAGGAATATAGGACAAGAAACTAGTCTCCGACAGGAAGGTGGGATAGTGGGGAAGGGGAGATGGTGGCTGCCATTTTAGAGGTGCTGTGGGAAGGGAGAGCATCCCTGGGGTGAGGCAGTTTGGCCCCTGCGGAGTTGCTACGGACCCAAATCCTCTGGTAAGGACAGATGCAACACAGCGTGGTGGATCACGGGCCACCTAAATGATGGTTGCCCTGGGGCAAGCACAAGGAGTGGCTCTGCTCTGGGGCAACGCTGCCCTGGAGCCCAGCTGGAAGCTGGACAAGTCGAGTGATGCCACGCTAGCCGGTAGGTCAGCTGGAGGCGTCAGGAGGCTGTGCTGACTCCCAGAGAGGGGAAGCCAAGGAATGCAGGACCTCACGGGCACCCAAACCTGGAGTGACCCCAGGCAGGGTAGCGTGGGTGGCACGGGCACGCCAAGCTTCAGAGCAGGGCACAGCCACGTGAACACGGCTACACTATATCGTGATGCCAAATGCGCCCTAGCCCCAGGAGGAGCGCAAGCTCTGGAGAAGCTCTCCACAACTTGGTGAGGGGCTTTTTAACTCTGTACAAGTGGATTCCTAGTAGGGGAGTCACCTTGGTGTGGGCAGACCTCTGAGCACTTGAAGAAGCAGATAGGCAGAGCTCAGATAAAACATCTGTGTATGGCTTCGTGCCTGGTCTCCATGGCTCCTAACAGCCTCTTTGTGATCACCTTGATCCTGCCTCTTCATCCTCTCTTCCCAGCCACCCTGACCCTGCATCCTTCATCTCCTCATCCTAGGAAGCACCACCCTGTGTGGCTGGCACCTGTTTGCCTTGGGAAGGTTCTTTTTTTTGCCGCCTTCTAGTCTGGCACTGTCTCTGAAGAACCATTATTGCTAATGTCAGCATTGCATTGGTGATGGCTGTTGAGCTATGCCTTTGACTTAGTCCTGGTCTGAGGCGGCTCCACCACAAGCGAGGCGCTGCTGAGATGCCAGCTGTGGGAGGAGGGAGAGGGGTTAAACACCCCCAATGTCAGTGGTCTTAAAAATAGCCAGACTTTTCCCGCTCAACATTGACTCACCCGTCACAGACCACAAACTCCTGAGAGACCTCATGGGCTGTGGGGAAATTGCCTTTCTCTGCACTGCTCCAAACAGAGCGTGTGTTTGTCTCCAGAGTGACCCTTGGTCAGCCTCTGAGGGACAACCCGGTCCTCGCAAGCATGCAGGGGTGGTGGGGTGGTGGGCTAAGAGGGACTGGGGGAGATGTGTCAGCATCCCAGCAGAGGTGGGCCTGAAAGGAGGGTGGGCTGAGCACCCAACTCCTCCCTTAGATCAAATGAGCCAGCCACCCCCACGCATGCCACTCATCCTTCGCAGAGCTGTTCAATGACAGCTCCACCAGTAAAACTCCTCCGCAGCAGTAAAAATGGGGTATCCATCTCTTGGCCAGCTTGTACTGGGCCGGGTCTGCCGCAGTCTGTTTATGAGCTGCCAGGGGTCTTCACCCCTCCGCTGCAGCAAATACAAGTCATCACAAAGTCCCAGCGTGCCCCTTGTGCTGCTGAGACCTCGTGGATGGGTCCAGCTGCTTCTTGCGGGTTTGGAGACTCGACGGCCAGGTAAACAGTGCAAACCCAGGGTCTCCCTTAGTATCCGCTGCTGCCTGCTTCCTCCCTCTGCCAGGGGCTCAGATCGCATCAGAGATGGTTACAGAGGGTAACGGGAGCCTCCGGTGACGCCGACCTGCAAACCTGCCTGCAGAGATGCGTTGCGCCTGCTGCGATCATGCCGCTTGGCACTGGGACTCCCTACGGAGCCCCTGTGTGATTTCAGAGGAGGACAAGTGACCCACACAGATGGCGAGGTGACGGCGTTCTGCAGCTGGGGTCGCTGGCAGTGACTGATGGCGTTACATATGGTTGAGACCTGTTTGTGATGTTTATTCAGCCAGTGGATGCCCAGCTAATAATTTTGCCCCTTTAAAGAATAAAAGGTCTGGCTAACAATCTGGCCTTTTGGCAGCACTGGCAAAGAATCCAAGGGTCTTGGAGACCCCAGTTTTGTTTGGGCTGTCTTTTCTCCACCCAAAATACAGAAGAACCAACACTGGCTACCAGGACAAGAGCTTATTGGTATTCTGGCTCAAGTAAGTTATGACATTTACTCTGCAATTGAGTTTGCAATGAATGAATCCCCTTCCTGAGTGTTAGCCATATAGGATCTCTACTGGAGGTTCATGGAAAACAGGGAGGGGGGTGACTTTTGATTCTATTTTGCAAAATGAAGAGCAGTAAAATAAGTGAGCTGCAGCAGCGTTCGCTGTCCCCAGGCTGGAGATCAGCAAATTGCTGATAGCAACAGAGAAAAGGCAGAAATGCTCAATGATTTCTCTTCTGGCTTTGGCAGAAGCAGGCTGATGTTCTCATATTGCACAGGGGCAACAAAGCGCTTTCTAGTCCGTTTGTAACCTAGGAAGACACTAAAAGGCATGGTCTAGGGATAAACATTTTTAAATAGCAGGCTTAGGTTAATTTGCTCCCAAGAGTCCCCTAGATGCAGGGTGAGGAGTATCGTGGTCTGTTGCTCATCCTCTCTAAGAAGTCCTGGGATTTCTCTCTGATCCCAGAAGACTGGAAGGATGATAAATGCAGGGAAATATTCAGGAAAAGGGGAAAGAAGAAGAGCTGGAGTGCTGCAGTTTAGCCTGGCAGAAAGTGATGCAGGACCAGAGGGATGGAGCATGGGAAGCTGTCAATATAAATAGATGGCACATGCAAAATAGGACTTCGCAGATTCTTTCAACTTCATTTTAGATGGCCCAGGCAGCTTCACAGATGGAAATATGCTCGTGTGATGTGCTTTGGTTTGGAGTGACGTGGTTATTCTGGTTAAAAAAAGAGTATGAGTTATCATTAAAGTGTGTGATGGGGAGTGGTGGAGTAATGGATGCCAAGGGGCTGGGATGGGGATGTCTCTAGCCAGGCTCCATGGAGTCTCCATCCTCCCTGTGCAGCTGGTGCTTAGAGAAAAAAGGATTAGAAAGAGGACAAACTCACTGGTCTCTCCCCGTACCTCCCCTGCCGCAAAGCTTTTCAGGGACACCTCACACCCGAGGTTGCCTTTGGACCCCCCCAGATGGTTTGATGCCATCAGAGGGCACTCACTCTCCGTGACACTGCCTGGTCCCTCCTCACCCAACCTAATGGTCTTTTGTCCTCCATGAATTTTTGGCAGTGGATTTTTGCAAGGGAATTCTGTCCTCTGAGAAAAGCTACTTCATTTGGTTCATTTTTAACCTAATATTTGAGAGATCCCCAGTTGCATTTTGAGGAAGGATGAAGAGTCGCATCCGGTCATCACTTCAAGCCATAAACAGGCACTTTAATCCATTTTAGGTTCTGTAGTTGCTAGTCTGAATATGCTTGGAGTTTTGGTGCCTCTCAGGCACTCTGGGAATTAAAAATCACTGTACTAGGCTATGGTTCCCTTCTTGCAACTCCTCTGCATCTCTACAAGTCACCTGTAAGAGGTGGCCCTGGAGCAGAAGCCGTCTCACTGCTGTGATTCCCACCTCTTAGGTGGGAGTGGGACACTCTGCGGTCACTGCCAACCCCCAAGAGGCAGAATCCCCCGGGGTAATTCATGCCAATTACTGCAATCAGCTAATTAGCAAACAAGATCGATTCAAATGAAGTTACGGTGTCAACAGCTATTATGCAAGCTTGCCTGTGCTGGAGTAAAGCCATACCTGGAGGGTCTGCGAGAGCTGTTGGAGCTGAAAAGCCCTCGGGGATGGGAAATGGGAAGAGTTAGAGGGGATGCAGTGGGTAGAGGTGAAGCTAAGGAGACAAAAAAACCCCAACCCATTGCTGAGACAAACTAAGGAGGAAAAGTATTGAAAACTAAAGCGATCTGGGTAACTGCTTGCAAACACGAAAGGGATGACAGAGAGGGATGATGCCCACCGGCCATCCAGGTCAGGACGAGCAGAGAGAAGTCAGCCCTTCACTGGGGAAATATCCAGGCTCCTCTGTAGGGAACCCCCCCAGAGGAGGGGACCGGGGGTGTTTCTCCCCTCCCTGGCAACACTGGGGTCAAACAGCCTGGGAAGGGCTCTCTCCTCCCCGGCTAGAGGCTCGGAGCAGGCAGAGGGCATGAGATAACGCTCACCCACGTCCTCGACCCACACCAGAACCAGCTCTGCAATTAAAAACGATCGCCGCTTTTGGAAGTGAATTGCCAGCCTGGGCTTGCTGGGGATGCAACGACCTCCTGAAGGGAGTTAGAGCCAGGCTCGCTCCGTTTCTGCCTGCATCTTCTTTGGGAGACGCAAGCCTGAAGCTGGATGGGGCTACCAGGGTGGGATGCGGGGCTCTGGGACCAGCTCCAGCCCGGAGCCAGAGGCCGGCGTAAAGCCTGTAGAGGTGTTGGCTAATCCTCCCCTAAGCCCGCTGTGATGGATTTAAAGGGTGTTTGTGTCGCTCGCCCCCGGGATCTTCCTTCTCACAGTGGGGCTTGAAACACAGGCACAGCCCCGCTGAGATGCGCCCCGGGAGAGGGGGGATGCTGTTATCTCCTGCGTGTTCTCCCTCGGAGGAAGGGGGGTTGCTGTTGCCTTGTGCTGGACTTCAAGGAGGGGAGTTTTGCTGCCTGGCTCTGGAGCTGGCAGTTACCCTGGTCCAGAGAATCATTATCTGGCAGCCCAAATCTCTAGATGCCTGAAGGGGTGAAAAATTGCTTTTAACCCCCATGTCATGGGTGGAGAACTGAAGCAAGAGGGTTTCACCCAGGTCCTGTCCTGGTCGAAGCTGGGGCTGGGGCTATGATCACGGGCTGACCTGCCCATCCTCAACTTCTCATTCACATCATGGAACCAGCGTAGGTAAAATCATTAACACACTTTTGCTTCTTTGGGGGATAAGGAGGAGGGGGAAAGGCATCAACAGATTGATGGGAAAGTTCGTTAAAGCAGGAACAATTAAGTTTTCCAGCTTCGAGGAATAACCTGTGGGAGGTAGATGCATCCACGCAAGCTGGTGCTGGGATAGCTGTGCAGGCTACGCGGGCCTTCACAGCATGGGGAGGCTGCTCAGAGATAGCTCGGGTCACTTGTAGGACTTGTTTTTAAAACAAACAGATCCCTTTTATCGCCTGAAACCCCACACCCCCGGTGGGGGGGGGGAAACTTATTTAACCAAGAAACACCACCATTAATCACCTCTGGGGCTTGAGGCTTGGCTCATGCCTTGGCTGAGGGACCTCTTCCCAAAGCCACGTACCCGCCTCGAAGGATGCCAGGCGCAACCCAGCCCTGCCTGGAGTCAGGGTGGCTCCTCTGCTGCCGGCCACGACTGCTCACCCTGTGCCTTGCAGTGAGAGGGAGGAAATAATCCCTCCTTTCTTTTCCAGCTATCAGGAATGCACTGCACCTGGTGCCCCTCGGGGAGTGTTTGCAGTCCCGTCGGGCGCCTGGGCTGGATTGTTTGCCCAGGGATTTTTTTTTAATACTATTATTAAAAGCTAATTTGGGCTCCCCACGAGCATGGAGGGGAAAACAAAGCCCTTGGCTGGCACTGAGGAATGTCAACAGGCTGTGGGTTAGTTTGGCTGGTGTCGCACAGCCCTCCTGAGCCACAGATCACAAGTGAGCTGAGTTTCTTCGGGCTCTGATGGAAAACAGGCTTGTCATTGCCTGCAGGGAATTACCTGCCCCAGACATGTGCAGGTCACATATTCACTGCCTTAGTGACAAGATTGGGTTTTAAAATATCTCACCCTAGTCCCCAGTTTAGTTCCCACTCAGTACAATCCCTTACCATCTCTGCCTTGGGCTTGCGGGGCTGCAGTACAGCCTAGCAGAGGGAAATGGAGGCAGGCAGGGTTAAGGAACATGCCAGGGGCCACACGAAATGCCAGTAGCAGAGCACAAAACAGAACAAACCCTTCAGTCAGGACTCAACACCACTAAAACCACTCCTGGCTGTTGGGGGCGTGCGGATCCCCAAAGAGATCAATGCCTGGGGTCTGCAAATGCAACTGCAACTGCATCCCAGCTCAGAAACCCCTGGGGGGGAAGAAGAGCGCAGCAGCTGGGAGGAAGAGTGCAGCAGCCTGCAGACTGGAGGAAGGAGGAGAGCAAACTCCTGCTGTGCAATGGCTGGCTGGGGACCAGCTCAGCAGCAGTGATTTATTATTTGCATTACAGGAGGAGCTGGAAGCTGTGGAGAACATCAGGGGTCTCCCCGAGACTGGCACGAGAGCCATGCTTTATGGGCTCTATTCGGCTTGCTCCTGGAGGCAGGTATTTATGCCCTTGCTGAGCTGAAACTGGGAGGAGCTGTGGCTTCTCCTAGAGGCCTTTTGAGAATTGTATTTATTTGAGGAGGTAGAAATTTGAGCCAGGAACAGGTCCTGGACTTTCACAGAGAGCCCCAGCCCTGGGCAGGGAGAGCAGGACCTGGGGGAGGAGAGCTGTGGGAGCTGGGGAGCTGCTCTGTGAAGCGCAGGGGACATGGGGGTGCTGCTCTGCCCATCTCAGCCCAGCATCCCTGATGGTTTTTTGGGATGTTTTCCTCTTCTGCTTTCTGTCCTGGCCTCTCTGAGATGCCCTGAGAAGCCATTACAGGGACAGCTCTCCCTGGCTTTCCATGCCACTGCTGAGAGCAATCACCCTGGGTGGACAACCGCAGGGCAAGATGAGCGGTCTGCCCAAAAACCAACACCAGCATGTCCCTGTCCCCTCTCCCCTTGCAATCCCTTGCATTGCTGGAGGCAGGAGACCCCGCTGCAGGGAAGTGTCTGAGGTGGGACAGCCGCTCCTCCCATCCTCAGCATCTCAGGCGGGATGGTTTGGCTGTTACTCCAAGTGCTTGTGAAGGGCAGAGCTGGGGATGTAATGAAGGCATGGTCCACAGGGAGTGGAATGAGCTTGTACTAGATCAACTGATATAATTAGAAAGCAGGGACAATGAGATGAGCTCCTGTGCCCAAAAAGTGGTCTGTTTTTTGCAGCTCCAGCAGCTGGGCTAATAAAAGCTCTGACATCCCCTTGTGCCTCCTCTCCGGTGCGTGTCTGCAGGGTGCTGCAATGGCCATGAGCTGAGGGAGGAGCTCCCATCCTTGAATGTTTCCAGGGATGGGGCATCTACAACCTCTCTGGGCAACACCCGCTACCATCACTTCGGCCGTCTGCCTCCTCTTGCCCCCCCGGGCACGCCGAGGGCGGGCAGTGTCCGTCCTCCCCAAAGCCACGCAGCTGGAGATGCTCACCTGGTTGACTTTGCCTACCAGTTTTGTGCCCAGGGGGCCTCTCCTCATGCTTTGGTTCAGGGAGGAACCCCAAAGTGGTCCCAAAATAACAACCCTCTTGCAAAACCCTCAGGCCATGCTCTCTGGTGATGGTGGGGAGGAGGCGGTGGACTTCTACAGGAACATCTCCACCAAATCCCAACCCCACAAGCCAAGGCTTCCCCATGGAAAGAGGAACGGGACGAGATCTCCACTCATCTGTGAACTCACCTGTCTCTCCTGGCCGCCCTTGCAGAGCCCATCAGGGCCATACTGTGCTCAGCACTGTACAGAAGTACACTTACTCCCAGAATAACCCCCTGAAAACTTGCAAACTCGCCTTACAGCAAGGATTTAGCAGGATTTAGTGACAGGGAAACAGGAGAATCCTGGCCATCTGGAGAGCGCAGACCGTGCCTGGGCAGGCTGAGGTGGGCACTATTCCTGCTGGATTTATTGGACATAGCCTCCTGGTTTGGAGAGGAAGAGGTGCAATGTGCCCTGCTGCTCGGCCCTGGGGCTGGAGGGAGGGAAATGTGCAGAACCACCGGGCAATATAGGGTCTGCAACAAGGCATCTTGCAAATCTGAGCCTATAGAGAAGAGCAGTCCTGTAGAGATATAGGAGAGGCGCATCAATGCAGGATGAAACCCAATAGAGTGCAGTGGGCTTGCTCTCACCTCCCTTGTAAAATAAACATCACAGTCCCATTCTCCTTCCCACTTTCTCCCTGGCAGACACGGATCTGGCGGGCATTGCTTTGCTTGTGGAGCTTCCCGGCAGGGGACTGGTTTCCCCCGGGATTCACTAGGTGCTGGACACACGGTTAGAAATTGCCTATCACAGGTTTATTTCCTGGCCTGGCTCATTGTTATTATTACTGGTGCTGGGCTTCCAGAGGAAAAAATGTGTTTGGGCCACATACCACGGGAATTGGTTAATTCGTCACCCGCAGACGCACATATATTTTTTGAAACGGCCTCTTGTTATGTTACTTGGCAACTTCCAAGCCCGTGTATTTCTCCAGCTGATAAATATTTGTGGGGTTGTTTGTGTGAAGAGCGGCATGTGTTACTAATATGATTGTCTTTCTTCTGAGCTTCCTACAAAGAGAACGGGCTCTGTTACGTCTGTCTAAACCTGGAGCATCTCACTGGCCCACGATCAGGATCCAGCCCCAAAAGAAAAGGGGGGTTGCTTGTCTCTGTACTGGTGTGGGAATGAGGTGTGTGAGTTCTTTCTGCATCGATCAGTGCAAGTTCAGACTCCGGCAGCACCCACTGGTACCGGCTGAGGACCGAAAGGCTGGAGGTGGCCATTGGGTGGGCGGTGGGAGTGGTGAGGATGCCAGAGGATGCTAAAGGGCACACAGAAAGCAATCGAAACAATCACGGAGCAAAAAGGAAAGCTCAGATCCTTGACTAAATCCCTGAGCTACCACTTCTGGAGGCCAGGAGAGTTTCTCCAATGTCTCAGCTAGCCCAGGCTGCTGGAGTTGTCACCATCCTGGATCCTTCCTGGCACAGGAGCTGCCTGTGGTCTCCGTGCTCCAGTGAGGCTCCAGCTGCTGGAGTCATGTTATCCCACAACCCTCCTGCTGTCATCCAAAGGAAAACCCAAAACTTTTCCAGCCTCTGTGACCACCCCAAAACTCGATGCACGCAAGTAGGAAAGAAAGTGGCGGCCATGGCAGCGGTCAGTGCAGGGGAGGGGAAGGGAAAGGCCTGGCCACCACAGCTCATCTTGGGTCAAACTCCAGCAAGACTCAGACAAAGCCTGTCCTTCTGGCTCAGGAGCCAGGTAAAATCAGTAAGAACCACACATTCCTTGGAAAAAACAATTTTTCAGGGGGGGAAATTGGGTAGGAGAGCTGGAAGCCTGATTTCAAACCCTGCAGCAGCTGCACTGAGATGAAGCAGGAGCTGCTGCAGCTCCTCTATTGGATCAAGGGGACTTTCACCTCCCTCTGCCAGGAGAGCTCTTGGTTCCAGCCAACCCTGGATTATAAGGCATAAGCCACCTTCCTCTTTCTTGATGGCTGTTTTAATGCTTGTTTTCTTTACTTTCTGTTTCAGGAGCTACGTGGGCCTTCTTGCCCCTCCTGGAAGGTGAACCTCCACCTGGCTGTGCCTGGTCCCCTCCTGCTCTGGGACCACCACCATGAGCATCTCAGAAGAGGTGTCCTTCTTACCCACCACCCCACCAAGACATGTTCCTATGGGAACAGTGGGAAAATACAAAATTCCAGTCCCTGGCTTCCAAAAAATGTGGGGATGTGTCATTTTTTGAGGCCAGTGCTCCATGCCTTTTCCCCCCACAGCAGTGCCTGGGGCCACGGGGTGATGGGAGAGCTGAGTTTGGGTGCACGTTGCTCCCTGCCAGGATCCACCCAGCTTATTGCAGGGTCTCAAAGCCCTTGAACCACCACCAGCTCCGGGATGGAGCATCACAGCCTACCTATGGCTCCTGGTGCCACCGTGTCCTGCAAGGAAAGGACTCCCAGGCTGGGGGAAGCCCAGCCGAAGGAGGAATGCAGGGACTTAACATAGGGTCTAAAGGCTTTGCCCATGGAGAAGTGTGGGTGAGACAGAGGGGCTGAGGGGGTCCCTGGCTGCTCCCCCCAACCCATGGGGCAGAGTTGCCTGGGCTCCTGGACGCATGCCTCCATTTCACTTTCAGATCCCTCAAATAATAACCGCGTTTGCCAGCTCCTGTGACAAGAATGACTAATGGGGAAAGATCCTCCGCAAAGGGAAACAAGAAATCTCATTTCACCCTTTGTTTGCTGGATTTCTCTGACAGCCCCGGGCATGGCTGGGCTTTTCCTTGGTGCACTTGGTTCCCCTTCATGAGAAAACAGATTTTAAGCCTTACGACAGCTCCAGCAACACCTTCTTAACTCTTAAGCTTCCCTGTTGGGACATGACTCCCGGCAGAAACTTTTTGTAGCCCGGTTTATCCAGATTCCTGCTTCAGACTGAGTTATCATCCAGCGAGTGCCTCTGACTGCTGATGCAACATGGTTTTCACTGTGCATTTGGAAACCACCCTCCCCAACTTTTTCTTTTTTTTTTGCAAGGCAGGAGACCATCTTTCCTCCTCTGGAGAGGGATGGGTGGGCGAGAGATGCCCTCGTCATGCACCATGACATGACGATGCCCCTGTGGTGGACGCTGCAGTGGGTGCTGGGGCTCTCCCAGTCCCATCTCTAGTAAGACAAGTCACTGCTGTCTCCCATATATTTGGGGTCCTGCAACCAGATATTGGACTTCTGGATGCTTTTCTACCTCCTCCTTTTGGGTCTGGGGGCTGGGGGTTCGTCCCAGCTTGACATCAGCCCGGTGACCCAGCAAAGAGCTCCAGGAGGAAGGAGTCCCATCCCTATATGGAGCCCATGCAGCCACGCACGCCGCTGCACCGCTTTTTAAATGCTCGCCCCTGCAGCAAGGAGCCAAAGGGGGAAATTTCAGCCCCTCCACAGATTCCTCCTCTGCCGTGTTGTCATTGCAAGGCCAACAGTGAGGACAACGTGCCCGGTTCCCATGCGGGAGCCCAGACACCACAGACAGGGAATCCCACCGCTCTGGCATTTCCACGCCTGTTCTCAGACCATTCGCCTCTCAGCCTTTGCAGAAAATAAATTCCCCAGCCAGGCTGAACTCGGATGACAGCATCGCATGCTATATATAGCCACGGCAGATCGCCGCTCGAACCAGGGCCACACATAAACAAACCGCACGGCGCACAGTTCCCTGCGTGGAGAGGGGACGGGCGAACGAGCCGCACGTGATGGAGGAGCCTCCCACCCCTGGCTGCTCAAGGCTGGGGGTGCTTTTAGATCCTGCACCTTCTTTTAATGCCTGGATCTCCCTCGAGGGCTCGGCTGCTGGCATAATCCGCTGCCCGAGCGGGTTTGTGGATGAAGGATGTGCTGGAGGGTGTTGAAAGCAGAACACAGAAGGGCTAAGGGAGTTGCCAAAGGTTGTCCCGCAGGGCAAGTGGCATCCCCTGGCTTGAATTACACCTGCTGACTCCCAGCTTGAATTAAAGACGATGTTGCCATCACCACTCTCGCGTACCACCATGTGGGGCAGGAAAATGCCAGCACGGCCCTACTACAGCACCTGCCCACCCCTCCTGCCTCTGCTCCACGTCTCCCTGCAGTCCCCCTGCTTGCACCTAACTGCTCCTCTCCCTGCCCGACCCCTCTGCCATGGGGCATGGGGCTGCACAGCCTTCATGGGGCTGCGTGGGCCTGGATGGGGCTCTATGGGGCTGCATGGGTCCGGAGCAGAGGAAAGAGGGTGTTGGTGTGCAGTGGGGACCCACACCTGGCACAGCTGGCAGGACTTGCCCCCCTTCCCCAGCTCCCCACTCGCGTGAGGAAGAGGCAGAGGATGCTCAGGGGGAGGCTCTGGAGCATCCAGCAGCCCAACGCTGTCCTCTGGAGCAGAGGGACCGGCCAGCCTGGGGGGCCATTTGCAGCCACAGGTCCCCAGCGTCTCGCCTTGGCTCTGAGGAGAGGTTGGGGGTGGCAGAGGGGGTCCCTGCCCTCCCCTCCGGGCACACCCACATCCCCGGATGGGGCTCTCTGCTGCAGTGCAGCAGCTCCAGCCCCGATCTCTCCCCGGGGAGCTGGCAGAGGGGATGCCTGCCTTCATCCTTCCTTCATCACAACACCCTCCCCGGCTGCTCCAAACCCGGCTGCTGGGCCAGCGAGCGGGATGAGCGATTGGGAAGAGCAGCAACTTGCTCCTCTCCTGCGTGGGGATGCAGCCCTTGGGCCTGGGCATCCCGGGGAGCTGATGGCAGTGGGGCGGCTTTGCACCCACAGCCCCGGCAGCGTGCACCCATGGGTTGGGGGTTGCAACGGGTGCGGGGGGGGAACGTGCAATGCTCGCGTCCTCGTAAAGCCGGGGAGGCATCGGTGCCTCCTTGGGTGAAGTCCCAAGCGGGGAGCCCTGTGGCGTGACGTCCCCCCCAGCATCCTCCCTCCCTCCCCACCGCTGCTGGGCAAGGGCCACCCAGCACCGAGGCAGATGACATAATTCCCAGCAACTGCACGTTAATCACTCGGCTGCCAGCAAGCTCCTTTGCTTGAATCCAACCCCCATCCCCAGCCACCGCTCCCCTCCCTGACATCACAGCAAAAAGAAATAAAGAAATAAATAAAAGAAGCTGAGGAAGAGGCAGGGGGGCTGGGGGGGGGAAGGAGGGGGAAATAACCTGATCCTGCTGTGCACTGGCAGACAGGTCTGCCCCCCCCCCCCCCCCCCCCACCTTGCACTCTATTTTTGGGTGCTGTCACATCAAAACGGCCCCGCGGGGCCAAATCCAGGCAGCTGTGACTTTAGGCACAAACAAGCTTCCCTCCCCTCCATCACACCAGAAATCGGCGCCGGCAGCCCATCCTCCACCCCCAAAAAACTCCCCCCCCCCCCCCAATTATATCTGGGTGGGTGATTCGGGCAAGCGAAGCTCCAGCATCAGGTCCGTGTCGTCGTCGTGCCCCCCCCCTTGCTCTCCGTGCACCCCACATCTCTCCCACCCTCCAGGGACCCCAACCTTGTCACCCCCCCCCCCACCCCATCCCACGTCTCCCACGTCCCCCCGCCCTCCCCCCGCCCCCCCCCCCCCCCGCCCCAGTACCGCTTCCCAGTTGCTCCCAGTTCCTTCCCCACCCCGAGCCTTACTCTTGGCGGGGATGCCGGGGGCGGTCGCTGGTCCCCGGTGGGCAGCGATGGGATCAGGCGGCGGTGGCTTCGCAGCCGGGTGGCCGCTCCCGTCCGAGGGGTCTCAGCTCATTTTGCCATATGACACCAACACACACACACACACACAGACACACAGACACACTCGCAGCCACGTTTCCCCCCCCTTCTTGCGGCAAAAGGCGGCCACCCCCGACCCCACCCCCTGTCAAAGCAGCAGCCTAACAGCGAGGAAGGGGAGGATGGAGGGAGGATCTGCTCGCCTTCCCTTTAACTCTTCCCTTTCCACCCCCCTCCCGCCCCAGGACAGGGCTCCACCGGGTCAGGCCATGTCCCTGGCTGGGGATGGTGGGATGCTGCATGGACCCCCCACCCCAGCACCTTCGCCCACAGGGCCCTGGGACAGGGGACATTCAGGGTCCGGTGGTGCCTTGGCTCCGTCCCCCGCAGCCTTGCCGTGTCTCATCACTCTCTGTGCCCCAAAAACAAGAGCTCTCCCAATACAGCTGAGCCCTGACATTGCCCCATGCAGTGGGTCAGGGGAGGTGTGGGGCAGCTCGGGGCCACGGCTGGTGTTTGGGGGGGCACGGGCTGCCCCATGGTGTGTGGCTGGGGGTGGAAGCCATGTCTGTCTGGCCGTGGCCACCTTGAGACCATGTAAAACACTTCTGGCCCTCAGTCTCCCAGTCCCCCATTCCCAAGAGCACCCCCCAGCCTGAACTCCTGGGGTCCTCCAGTGGGGTTGGGATGGGGAAATAAAGTCAAGGTGGGAGATGAAAGCTGCTTTTCCCACCCCACGGAGAGGCCAAGGACCTGAGCTAGCAGAGGGGGTAAACGCCCCAAACTCCCTCTTACACAGATTAGCTAGAAGAGGGGCATGCAAATGACAGCTAGATTTGGCCAAGGACTCAAACTGAAGGCAGGGCAGCTCCTGACAGTGACGTAGCATGGATTTGCCTTCTCCAAGGAGAAATGCGAGGTGCCAGAGAGAAAAGGAAAAAAAAAAGCTCCTGATGCTGTCCATGGAGAGGAGCTCCAACACATGGCGAGGTCGGCGGCACATGCCCTTGCTCCTAGCCTCGTCCAGCGCTGGAGTTGCCGCAGGAGGGTTAGGTCTGCAAATACACCCCCCTCGCTGGTCGAGAGTGGGAGAAAAGGCAGAAGGTGCTGCCACAGATTTCTGCTGCTTTCCGGTGAAACGGCAGGTCAGGTAATTAATTATTCCTGCTAATAGCGCCGGACAGGCACACATGACTGCTCCCACAGAATTATAGGCTGCGAGCATCTCTCTGCATAGGTTGATGCTGGCAGAGCTCCAGGGGCTGTGTGTGATCTTCCTTGGACGGAAAGGGAAACCGAGAACCTCTGACTTACTTATAGGCACCTCTGGGGACAAAGATTGGAGCCTGGGTCAAAGCTGTCTCTCCTGTGGGTGAGACTCTGCTGCGTCCGAGACTCTGCTGTGTCCCACCAGCCCCGCCAAGCAACGGAGCAGTGCAGGTCCTGCATGGAGGACCGGGTAGTTCTTCTGGCTGTTCAGTTTGGCAGGGCAAAGGGAGAGAGCAGGGCTGCTGATGGGGGATGGTGAAAGTCGAGTCAGAGGTGACTGAGACAGCCCTGCCAGAAGTGAAGACGTGCCCAGGACCCAGCAGGATTACCCCTGTCCGTGCTCACAGGCAGCCTGGTCTCCTCCGAGCAGGGTGGTGCAGCGTCTTTCAGGGGATGTGCAAGGCTGTCTCACATGTGAGCTTCCCACCCTGCAGCCAGCTTCAGATGAACACCTCCCCAGTCGTCACCCAGCCACACTCCTTCAGGACTGAGCACCAACGCTGAGACAGATGCCCCCAAGGGGAGGTGGGCTCCACCTCCCCTCTCTGACCCTCCAAGTGGCACTGGGGTGCTCCTGGACACCCTAAGGGGATGGGAGGGGGTGAAGAGGGGATCTGCATGTGTTCCCCCACCTGGGACACATGCCTAGGCTGGGGCAGGGCCAGTTTTGTAGCCGAGAAGATGCTCCGACAGTGTTGCAGCTGCACCGCGTCAGCCCAGCATCCTATCCCCAGCAGCAGCTGTTCATGGGCACCCAAGGAAAAGCAAAAACAGGACAATATTTCCCCCAACAATCCCCAACTATTTTCAGTTCAGGGGGTTTCCAGAGGGTGAGCTGAGTACAAAGACACCCGCGCAGATCAAGGGCCCAATGGATGTACCCTTGGTGGCTGGAGCAAAGGACGGGTTTTTGCAGGGTCCAGACCTCCGTGAGGGCTGAGAGCCCTTCACCCGCTGTGTCTCCCCACGGAGTCCATCCCCACTGCAAGGCATTGCCTCCTCCAGCACGGGTTAAAACTCAGCGCCTGTAGGACACTTCACATGGTTTGGGTTCCCGCAGCACTGTCCTCCTCTCCCCTTTCGACTGCTGAGCCTTTTTATAAGGATTATTTTAGGACTAGCATTGGGGCAGCAGGTTTTCTGCTCTCCTTTTCTACGCCGCTGTTGGTCCCTTTCCAAGAAGTGCTTGCAGATGTCGTCGTTTTCTACGTCAGGCCAGGACGAGCGCTCTCTCCAGAGGACGTTTCCCTGCCTCTGCCCCTTGTCCTCATCACGGCCCTCCTAACATCTTGAGTGGACTGTGTTTTCCCTCATTTGCTGAGTGTTTTGTGCGCCTTGATGTGGTTATCGTGCTCCAGCCGTCAGATTGTAGCAAGTCCCAGGGAGAAGGTGCCAACTTTAACATATGCCTGAACAGTTCTTTTCAGACATATACAAACTGGAACAATGCCTCGCTGAGAATATGCTTGTTGATGCAATTTGCCAACTGTGGTTTCAGATCTGCTCTTTTCAGCAAGTACCAACTATTTGTAGACAGTGCAAAATCTTGGCTAGCTGGGGACCGATGGGCACTCTGGAAGTCTCTCTCCAGGCATGGAGGAACTAGCAGGGAAGTCAACCTAGGGCTGAGTGAAGGCCTGCATGAGTATCACAAATAATGTTCAGATCAAACACTTTGCCTCCAGGAACCTCAGTCATTTTTCTCTTTGCTTTAGGAAGTGGCCAGCACTGCACAGTTTCCTTACCACATGAACCATGAACACCTTCTCACCTTGTGGAAGCAGGACTTTGCTCAGCCCCTCACATCTCCTGCTTCAAACATCCTCCAGTGCTTCCCCCATCAGCGGCGCTCATCGTTCGGGTAGGACAACATTAGGACATGACTTTAGTGCACACAGACGAAAGGCTGCCTGGCACAGAGTCCCCCCAGAGTGTCTCCACTCCAGCATGTCCTTGGAAACAGGATGACAAACCTCAGCTTGTAGCTGGACCCTCCCTAACTTCTTCCCATGGATTTGCAGACACCATGGCAACGTTTCAAGGAAGGGTTGGAAGAAGATAACAAGGTGGGTTTGGGGCTGTGTCTAAGGAGATGGGCAAGAGGTGTTTTCTCACCACCATCCATTAGGTCGCAGCTCTGCCCTTGCCTGTGTGTCTGCCTTCAGCTTGCAAGCTCCCCGGGCAGGTGTCACGTCCCGTTCTTCACTGATGCAACACCCTGTCAGCTGGTAGCGCTGGATGTGGAAATGTCGATGAGTCGCTCCAAAAGCAGGAGGGTCAGCGCTGGAACTGCCCGTTCTCCGTGGAGGAATGCCAAAGGCATACATATTTAAGACAGCAAATAATCAAGAGACTATTGTTCATAGCAACCTCAGTGGAAATATTTTTGTGTGTGTATGTGTGTGTGTGTGTATGTGCTGGCATCCAATTTGGCAATGGTTACTCAGAACAAGTGGGCGGCCTGTCCCTTTCTCTCAGCTGGAGTCTCCTCCTCCTCACAGGGACCCAGAAGAGGGATAAAACTAGAGCAGATGGTTTGGGGGTGCTCAGAAATACCAATGCCAAGGGCTGTTTCATCACCAGCTAGAGCTTCATGGTGTGCTGAACATGCTCAAGATCAAAGAGGTCTCTGCAAGGAAGGGGGGATGCAGGAGGCTGTGAGCAACCCTTGGAGATATCGATGGTTGCAGGTTTTGGTTGGATTTTGAAGAGAAGGAGCAGAAGTGACGACCTTTGGGGTATTGTGCAAAGTATGGGGTTTTACATCAAATCTTCTCTCCCCAAGTCCAAGAGAATTTGAAGCACTGATGCCAAAGGGACACTGAGAGAGGCCATGCTGGTTTCTCTCGGAAAAAGTGTCCAGAGCTTTCTCCAAGTGAGAACCCAAGTTTGCAAGCCCAGAGACGGGCATGCTCCGCATTATCCCCTCTTCGAGTGCCACATGAGATCGGCCACTGTCCTTCAGTGGAGAAGCTCCCAGGCTCCCATCGAAAGCTTTGCTGCTGTTCTCATCCTCACAGACGTGAATGGAGAGGTCTGTCCTAACCTCTATCCCCCTCCACAGCTCCCGCCATTTTGTTTTCTCCAAAGCAACCCGCCGCCGCTAAAATCAGCTGAGATGAAACTGAACTGGCTCCTACACACCTTGGGAGCTCAGGCAGGGTTTCTTCCCACACAGTGTCTTTCACCCAAATTAAACAGCTCTCAGCTGAGCTCTGCCACCCGTCATGCCAACCCGCAGGCAGAGCTCCGTTTTGGCAGCTTTCAATGCGTTTGGGTTCATGTTTAGTGGGGAAAAAGTGGGGACCTTTTTTTTATGTGAATGTGTTGCAAGGGGCGCGCAGTCAAGGAGGCCGCAGGGCCACCCTTGAAATCACGCTGGAATCAGTGGGAGGCTTAAAGTTGTTGAAGAGAGTAAAGACCTGGGTATCGAGGGCTATTTTCAGACTGTCTACTACAGTGTTCAGTGTTCAGGGGGACAAGGATGGATGTAGACTACCTGGTCCCCAGGGCTGTGTCACTCCACAGGGAGATTTCACTGAGATGCTGGGTTTCCGCAGTAAAAATAGCCTGTAGACCTTGATACAGCATCGAAGAAAATACCAGCTGATGTTACAAGGACTTTGCTGGCTTGGGATTGAGCTGCATAAAGGCACCCAGCTTCAGACAAGTGAATGCACTTGCTCTTTGGCGGTGGTGTCTGGGCGTCATTCAGCTGGCCATACCTTGGGGTCTACATCAATGCCAGGTGAGCAGCTCTCCAGCCTGCATTGGCTGTATTGGTTGGAGCTCGGTTCAGTGCCCATGCCCATCTCTAATAGCACTGTAAGTGTCCTGGGGTATTTGAGGCACCTACACAGAGCAGGTAGATGTGGCATAGGGTCTCTGTTAGCATCACTGATGGTGGCGATCCTTGATGGAGACTGACTGTTTTCTCTTACAGCTAAGATATCAGCCCATATGAGCTGGCACCTGCGTTGACAAGTGTTTAAGTCCACCTATTTGAGGTGGGAAACTGAGGAGCTTTGGCCATCTCAGCTGCCTGTGCTGGAGACATCAGCATGTTCCTGCCCATATCCACACTTGTTTCAGATGTCCACAGCCAGCTTTCATATCAAAACTGCTGCACAGAGGACTGATTCCTGGGGTGATTTTAGCAGCTCTCCCCTCTTCCACTCCACCATACCTCTGGGTGGTAAACAAACATCTTCCATCTCTGTGTTGCATAGGCTTCACCCTGGGCTCACCAGATCAGCCCCTTCAGCAAGGTGGAAGTCTCTGGCTCCTTGCCACAGAAAGGCTTTTGGGAGAAATCATCATTAACTGGTTTTCTAACTCGCTTTTCAGGGAGGGTAGCCTTGGCTAGCAGACCCTCCAGCCCCTCGCTGACTGCTTGCCAGAGAACAGCCTGGGGGAATGACCTTAGACTCAAATTGCATTAAGAAATGTCCTCATTAAACAAGGTTGTTCTCAGTGCCAGAGTTTACAGGCATCCTAGGCAACCGCCTTGGGCTTTTTCCAGTCCTCCAGGGAGAAGCACAGTCCCCAGAAATCAATAACTGAGTTCTTTTGAAAGTCAGCTGGACTTTGGCTTGATCTAAGCCACTCTCTTCTGTGATTTCACTCTGCTGAAAAGAAAATAAGGGGCCCTAAATGAGAGCCCTGGACTCAAGTGGCCTGAAGAGAATCAGCCCTGACCCTCTATCCCATCACAAGAGGAAGGCTTGCTTAATGCCCGCCGTTCACACCTGTGTCCCCATCCTTCTGGCCACAGGACTGGCCAGTGCCCCCCTACACAAAGCCAGGCAAAGGGATGCAAAGCAGGTTTTGACTGAAAATACCTTTGGTTTTTTAAGTGGAAACACCACCCCAAGGCTCTGCTGAAGAAGAGTCAATCTCTCCTTCTTGCATAGGGTGCAGCCCTGTCTTCAGATATTTTCCCTCATTCTCTTTAAATCCAGGATTTCTTTCCTGACTGCATCACCCGAAAGGATCCTTACTTCACGTGCATCCCAATAACACCCCAGCCCCTTCCCTCATCTATCTTCTTCCCCCCTAAAACATCCAAAATAGCAAACACAGCTTGCTTTTGTACTAATTCCTCTCCCAGCAGACGTTGCTCTCTCTATGTATCTGAACTACAAGTCCTGTATTTCCCCCAAGTTTAGATTAATGGACTTTGAACCCTCGGAAGGCTTTCTCCCAATGGCAATGCCCCCTGCCTCACCCTCATCCTGCATCTCTCCTGAAGGAAGATGCCATCAAACAGCAACTTCCCTAGCTCTCCAGGGAGGCAGGCTGAGGACCTCCTGCTATAATCCCTCCTCCCAGCACAGCTCACTCCTGGGCCATGTAAAGATGACTAAGGGTCCCTTCTGATGCTGGAGCACCACGTAGTCAAAGCCAAGGCTGCTATGTGCTCCTCCCCGTGGACAGGATCTCGGTTTTAAGCCCAGTTTAACAGAGGAGATGGCTAATGCCCATTTGTGTGATGAATTCACGCATAATTGTATGTAATATGCTTTAAGAGCAAAGGTAACTGGGAGGCTGTGGGATGCATCCCCCAAAGAGCTCCACGTCCCACCAAGGGTCAATCCTGCATCCTGCTTGTGTGCCCGTGGTTCAAAGGGAACAAAGAAAAATTGAAGGAAGTTCAGGAAAATGCCACATTTATAATGGCCTGAGAAACTTGATTCATGGCCAGAGATGTAAAGACATCAGTCGGGTTTGTGCAAGAGGAGGCTAAGAGGTGAGCGTGTCACGGACTGACACCGTTTGCACTGTCGAGACCTTTCTGGGGGTTCATAGCTCATCAGCGTAGCTGGGAAAAGGCACAGTGGAAGGCAATGATGGGAAGATGTAGCTGCCTGAATTCCCAAGTTCACCCGATTTTCAACAGTGAGGGTGTTTTACCAGCTGGACAACTTACAATTGGATCCTCTCCCAGTCTTTAAACTGAGCCCATCTGTGTTTCTAAGTACTAAGTTTAACCCCAGAAATTATGATCTGGACAGAAAAAATTGAGTTGTTGGCCACATTCTGGAAAGGTTCAGAGTAGACGCACATAACGACCCCTTGGAAAACATAACGAACCTATGCACCTTTCAGAAACAAACTCCAGGATGGTTTAAAATACGTTTGTGCTACGCCTAACGTGATGTAGCGACAGCTGAAGGTCACAGGCACTGTATAAATAGAAAGGAGATTTTATTGTGACACGTCCATCCGGAGCCATTGCTCTTGGGTATGCCATCTGGGACGGGAACAGGAGCCTGTGCCCTCCCACTGTAATAAAGAAAAAGAGATCCTTGTCCTTGCAAGGAGAGTAAGACAATACCGGAGCGGGGGTAGTGATGAGGTTTTAACTTTGGTCCTAATTTTACCAATTCTTAAGAAAAACCAGACATGTGATGGTGACTTTTGGAATGCAAAGTGGTCTCCTGTGGGGGTTAAATCACATGCCCAAGCAGAGAGAAGGGAGGTTTTCACCCATAAAAAGTGTTTTCTATCTATTGGAGCGTGGCTTATAATGACTGTGCTTCTAAGTTGGGTACCTCAATGTCCCCATTAGTAGGGGTGACTGGGGGTCCCTGATGTCCTTTAGCACGTGCTGGTGGGACTTTATACCAGTGTCTGACAACGTGCTATCGCAGGCCTTTTCTGGAGATGGCCAAGACCCTGCTTCATGCAATTTCTCTGTGCCATCCGTCAGCTCCCGGCACCCAGCCATTTGTCTGCACCCTTGGTTTGTGCCAGAACGACAGCTTTTGGAGGTTGCCTGCAAAAACCAGTAACGGTCACTCCAGCAACAACCTATGGATGTCCTGAAAGAAGGGGAGCACAGGGGAGCCATGGGGGAAGAAATGCTGAAATAGTTTAGCAAAACCAGAGAGGGTGAAACACTGAGATGCAGGAGCTTGCGCCAAGGAGCCCACCTGAACAGCGGGTGGAGGTCTTTGCTGGTGCAGTGCTCTGCAGTTGCTGCTGCTCCTGAAGCAACGAGTTGAGGTAGCTGCGGAGAGAAGATGAGACCTTCACTTTCATTGCTTGGCATCAAAGATAACTCGTGGTATTCATTTAAGGAAAGCAATTTGAGAGGGACACAGGCTGTAAATCGTCAGATGTCATTGCTGGACAAGAGCCAGAAAGTCTCTCAGCTTTGTCTGTGTGAGGTCCCATTTCATCTAACAGGGGTATCTGCTTCACCGATGATGGCAACAGTGTCATGTCCTGTCCCATGATGGGGTGAACCCCAGCGAGACCCAGGACTGGGTTAGGGAGCAGAGATTTGTGTGTGCTTGGTGAGGACCTTTTCTTTGGAGACCTGACCCCCACTTGGGAGCAGGTCCTCTGACAGCTGCTCAACGCTGCCTCCTCCTCCTCCATCATCCCACCCTCGGGAGGTCTGTTTGCACCACAAACACGGCTCAGGAGCAGCATCCTTCCCTCCCCCTCCCCCCCTTTTGCAAGATACTGGTTGTCTGCAGCAGTTTGAGCAGGAAAGCAGGGATGACTCCCCAGATTACTATTGCCTGCTACTGTGGTCTGGAGGGAACTTGCTGGTCTAGGTGGCAGGCTAAAGAAGACCTTAAGGTGAGGGATGCCACAGCCACGGCTGAGCAATCAGGAGCTTCAGCAGCACTAGATGTGCCAGATGTGCTCCAGCTGGGTCTTGCTCCTCCCACTTCAATACAGACTTGCTGGGTTCTTTTGGGTTTTTTTAGCAGGTGACCAGGGTGAGGTCTGTAAGTCTCGTGAAACACTGAAGCACGTAGCAGTGGCCTGTTGGAAACCCGTGGGAATAAAAGGAGGAGGGTGCCAGCGCTTCTCTGCAGTGTGGAGAGAGTGACTGTTTCTTCCCCTCCTTGAAGGAAAACTCGGTCCGTGGCATTATAACCGCAGGAAGGAATATTTTTGCTATCCTGCTATGATTGCTGATATGGTATTGGATTGTGCGATGGGTCACACCTATTGATCACAGCAGGCTGAAAAAGAAACAACCCATAAATATCTCCTGACATCCCCAGCTGTGCCAGAAATCCTGAACAAAGGACTCTTGGGAAAGCTGTTGGCATTTCTCTGTCCCTCTCCTCTGGAAAATGCTTGGGACAGATTTGGCTTAAGCCAGATGACTGGGGCTCACTAAATGTTTTTGCAGGTGTTTTCTTAGCAGGGCTGAGTTATCTCATTCCTTAATCCAACCCTTCCTGGAGGAACATCACCAGCCACATTGGAATGAGGCGTCGCTACCGATGCTCAGCCCCGTTCAGTTCCCATCCCTGCTCTTGCTAACACCGAAACTAGTACGTGGGCAGATGGTTAAGAAAAGAAGGCAAAGATGACTCTCCTGTTCCTTCACCAAAGCTAGTCATTTCTTGTGCTGAATCTGGCCTCGGAATTAATGAAACTGCATCATTTTAGCAAAAAGAACTGTAATGAATGTGTGCCAAGGAGGATAAGTGGGACAATTTTTGGATTGTGCTTTCTTAAGGAAACTCAGCCCCAGATGGTTCCAGGGTGGAGAAGCAAATCACGGTCCCCGCAGAGCACCAGGGACCCATCCAGAGCTTCTGCCAAGATGCAGCAATGGGAAGGGTCAAGAGACTGTAAGAGACGCTGTGGGGAGCAGCAGTGCCTGTGATGCTGGGGGTGAAAACAACGGGAAAGGGGCAGACAGACATACAGCTAGAGCAGATGGGACAGCCTCCCACCCAGCCTGGCTGGCCAGGGCCAGGGCACGAAGGGCAGCAGGCAATCCCCTCCATAAAGCATTTACTGATGCTCCACTGCATCCCACATGCTCTCTGTGGACTGACTGTAGCAAGGGGTATTTGAGAAGAGGAGACGGCCAGGCACCATGCCTCTCCTCCCCGCCTCTTTCTTCCTCTCTCCCTCCCCCTCTTTCTTGTTTTTACACGGCAGAAAAAAAATGTTCCCCACGTAATGATGATTCGGCTAACAGGTCAAGTCAAGCATGATAGATTTCATTTTCGAGCTGGGGTCAGGCGGTAAATTGCCTTAATGCTGCTGGCATAGCGATCACTGTGCTGAGAGGCTCTTGCAAATGAGGTCACCCGGCATCGCCCGGCTGCTCAGACCTACCCTTTCTGCAGGAGCAATGCCTCGGGTTGCTGGGGTCTGGGGGGCATGGCCACAAGCAAAAGAGGATTTGAGAGCAACATCATGCTTGTAACTCATGGCCTGGGAGCATTTCCCACTTTATAAGGGGCTGTGGCAGCATGCTTGCTTGATATATGAGTTATCTCTGCTGCCAAAGGCTCTGCAATGTGGTACGGGGCACACTGGGTCCTGCATTTCCATGGCAGGAGGGAGAAGGCAGAAAATAACTTTGCTAGAGCAAGAGAGGTCCAAAAGGAGAGAGGAGTTGCAGGTTCCTTCCAGGGAGTGGGGCTGGTGCTGAGAAAGCTCCAGGAGACACCCAGGCCCTGATATGAACCCAAGAAATCAATCCATCCCATTGCAGAGAGATGGAGAGTCAGCCAGGGAGGGGAAGGTTTATTTAGAGAAACAACCGTGGGCTGTCTGCCCACATCAGGCTTTTAGCTGATGATCTGCACGTGCCATATTTGGGGGCGGATGGGGGAAGGAGTCCACTATTATAAGCCTTACAGCATCTCTAACGAATCCTGCTGAAGGCTGCGGAGGGCCTGATCCAGCAGGATCCCACCTCTAGTGTCACCTTTCCTGACCTTGGCCAGGTCAGAGACATCTCCATGGCAGGTCATCCTCTCTACTTCCAGGGGTGCAGCCTGGGAACACCCAGCACGGATGGGAAACGCCAGCAATTTCTGAGAAACTGGGTCCTTTGAAGGATTAGCCAAGATTTCAAATGTGCCCAGAGATCCACATAAGCCCTGAGTATCTTCTGCCAGGGCAAGCAGGGAAAAGGTGAGAAATGGCTGTGCTAAAGGGAGGGAGGGTCTGGAGAAGCTGGAGATGTGCAGTTTCACCCACTCCTGAGCAGGGTGAGGTCTGAAACATCAATGATACGTGGGATTAATGGTGATCTGGGCACTGAATCCATTCCCTTTATGCTTCTCATCCCTCCAGAGATGGCCAGCACCTGAGAGCGATGTGAATCAGCATGGGATAATCCATCTCTTTCCTTCTCCATTTCTGCCTCCGTTAAACATCCCCTGCTCTGGGGAAGGCTCTGTCCACAGTAATTAAGGTGGATAGATCTCCTGTAGCAAAGGGCACTTCCCGGCTTGTTAACACAGGAGGACCCAGCAAAGGCATCTCTTCCTGGCCTTCAGAGAGGATGCAGGCAAAACAGTGCTGGGTATCCCGGTGGGTCCTGCTGCTGTGGGGTGCCAAGCACTCAAATACACGGCTCTGTGCTCACAGCCTTTGGGCTCCCAGGCTCAGCTGTGCTTTGGGGTCAACCGCAGCTGTTTGCATTGGAGCAGTGGGGAAGCTTTGGTGCAAGCCTGTGCTTGCCCAGGGAATGGACCTCTTTGTCCTCATTGCAGGGACTGAGACCTTCCTCTGTGGGTTCATTTGGTCCACCTTGTTGGAGCTGAAGCGTACTTTAGTATCCCAGCTAGCTGCAGCTCCTCTCAGCATCCCGCAGGTGCTTGCTAGCTGGGCTGGAGAAGGAAGGGCTGAGATGTGAGGGCTGAGCAGCCATCAGGAATTAACACATGCCCGGCAGGGCCAAAGGATGTGCTGCAGCAGGATTGTGGGATGCAGGACCGGGAGCCCACCCAAGCATGTGAACCTCCCCTGGAAGACACCCATTTTTGACACAGCTCAGAAGATGATGGCTGTTCATCCCTCACCCGTGCACATGCCTGGCACCCTCATAACCCAGCCCAACTCATCTGGAAACAAGGAGTCCTGCTGTCAGAGGGATGGGGGAGGTCCAGTGCTTGGCTTGATGGCTCTGGGAGGTGCTCCTCCTTTCTCCTCTCAGCCTTGCAGCTTTAGGAGCCAGAGGAAGGACGCTGATGGACCTGCCAGCCTCAACCCACCAGCGTCTCTTGAACCCAGCAAAAAAGCCTTGAAAATACATTCACTTCTAGGGCTAGTTTGCTCAGCCTCTTCCTCTCGTACGACACTAGAGATGCTTTTCCTCCCTGGAGTTTACCTGCAGAAGGTGACAAAAAGGAAAGAAACCCTCATTTGCAGTGTTTGCCCTGAAAACACATGCTTTGGTGCAGAATCAGCTGTGGAGCCGTCAGGGCTGGTGCTGGGTGGTCATTCCTACGTTCAGCCCCTGAGCCCATGGGCAGCAGCACTGCCAAAAAAACATTGCTCAGCATGGCTTTGCAGCTCCCTGTTCCGCCTGCTGCCTTGCACTGCCTGCCGTGCTCATGCGGTGCTGTTTGGCCAGTACTACTGGTCCTCCATCCCTCTCCTCCTGCCTCTCTCTGCAAGGATGCGCCGAGACATACCCTGGGTAAACCCAGCAACCACCTGGGATGGAGGTGGGGGAGGCCAGGGTCATTAGCGCAAAGAGCAATGAGGCCAAAAGGGCTTTCATGCCTCAGCATCTTAATTGAAATGGGTTTCCCATCCTCCCTCCCCCACCCCGACTCTTTCAGGCTCCATCAAGGCCACCCGGCTAATGGCTCTCCTGGCCCAGTGCTGTGCACTCTGCATCTCTGATGAACTGCACAAATCCCTTTAATTAAATGTCAAGATATGCAGGGGGAGGGTTTAAGAGCCCTATGCTTGGAAAGATTCATGGAGAGCTCAGTTACTGTGGGGAGGATGGAAAGCTTCGGGTAGGAAAACTGTGGAGAAAACGGGGATTCTTGACACACGGGATGAGGGCACTGCCTTAAATTTGCCTTGGCTGTGCCCAGACCTGTGCTGTGCTTCCAGCCTCACTAGATTGTGAAAGCTGAAGGATGCCATGATGCCTCTCGAATGCAGAAGAAAACCTATCTCCAAGACTTTTCATGCAATGAAACCGTTAAGCCCCCCCAGATGACCTCGGAAAGCAGCACAATTAAAACTGATAAATGCTTACAGCCAGCCTGCATCTGATGAAATACTTTGTGCTGTTTATTTGCAAAGATCTACTAAAAGTGGCCACCTCCGTGCTTAAGGTGCAGCTTCTTCATCTCTGAAGCAGTAACCAGTCCTGGGGCATCATCCCCAGGGGAGGCCAGACCCGTCCTGCGTTAGCATGACCCATCCTGAAGGACCAAAACTGTTATCATGCAGCAAAGGTCTGCCTGGCACATCCCTTCAGAGGCTTAGGTAGATGCTACCATCCTTTGTTGCTTCTCCATACTGAGTCCTCTGAAGCCACATCCTTTCCTGCGTGCCTCCCCATTAAAGATGCCCTATAAAATATGCAGTGACCGATGTGGAGAGATGCCTGATGTGCTTTCTCGCAGCTGATGGAGGGCTGGATGCCAAGTGCTGGTGCTCCCAAAGGAGGCGTCTGGATGTTTCAGTACAATTTGTCCTCCCAAGGAGGCTTGGAGGTGAAGCAGGAGAGGAGGCAGCACGGCGGGAAGCAGCAGGCAAGACAGAGGGCCGGAGGCAGCACGCATTCATCGCCTCTGTCCTCCCATGGTCCAGTGCCAACTGTAAATGTGCGCAGCTCCTGCCCCAGGCCACCACCTTGGGTGAGCTTCACCTGCTCTCTGGCTCGCTGCTTCAGCCTCAGACCTGGCCGGAGTCAGCATTGCTCCTGGGAAAAGCCTTTTTAAATCTTGATAAACTTTCAAATCTCAATATAAATCTTGCAGTGATAACAGTGGGATTTTGGAGTTACCCTGGTAGGACATGATGTGTTTTTGTCAGCTTCTGGGGACCCCACAACACAAGCCAGCTTGGAAGACAGAGAACTTTAGTGTTCCAAAATAACCATAATTCCTCCTGGAAAACACTTTAGCAGGGCTTCTCAGATGGCAATATGAACAGGCAACTGACTCCAGCCCCAGACTCCCCTCCATCTCCCTAGGCTGCAGTGGGAGCTGACACACTCCACATGCACATAGACTGAAATTCAGGTGAGACGATCTCCACCAGATCCCCCCCGTCCACCCCAGCACTCCCAGTGTGAACCTGAGGATGGGAGATCCTGGACTGTTGTTTACAGCAATGGGCACGTTCTCCATATTGCGTCACAGCTCCAGGGTTGCAACGCTGGTGCTTCCCACCCTCCCTCCCATCGCTCTGCAACTCACAGCTGATTTTCTGCTTTGATGCCTGTAATGGAGTGATGTAGGAGGCAGGAGGATGGCAGAGCGGCCAGTCCCTGCACCAAAGCAAAGAGAATGGTGCTTCTGTCTGGACAGAAGACCCACGACACAGGGAAAAGGAGACTGGAGAGAAGCATGTCCGCGCTTTGGTGAAACCCTTCAAAATTTCTGTGCTCTGAGATAAAAATTTCAGATTTTAGAAACTGCTTGCGTAGGGTGCCAGAAGGACCTGGGAAGCTGACAGGACTCCCAACACCAGTGTGTGATCTCACCCCAGGGAAAGGCATGAGGTCCCCCAGCTCAGCACCTTCACCCTCCTGGGATGCTCAGCCATGCATGGCCTTGATGAAGCTGCTCCATCTCCTCAGAACATTTTGGGGGCCTTGGCTGTATGGGGGGGCGTCACAATATGGTTCCTCTAGTGGGATCTCATTATGTGATGAGCTGAACATCTGGATTAAAATAGATCAAATAGGCACTAAATCCTAAATAAGCCTGAGAGCTCAGCAGCAACCATATGCTTCCTACTGACAAGCTCAAAAAAAATCTCTCCTCGCCATTAGCTCACACTGCAAGCAGTGTTTTATCTTCCTCCAACCCAGCTCTGAGAGCAAACCTTCCCACTCTTCCTCCCCAGCCGTCCCTGCTCTGGCCATCCGCTGAACCAGTAGCCTGAGGCTTTTCTTAGGCAGGGATGTCTGAGGGCTCATATCACATCTGAGCTCTGTTAACTAGAAAATGGGTGGGCGCTTACCCCACTGTGCAAAAGATTTGGTGATAGCAATCAAAGAATGCTACTAATAATAATCAAAGGGAGTTGAAAAAGAAAGAAACCCAGAGCTTTGTGGTTTAGCACACACACTTGGCTCACACAGGGGTTCAGCTAGCAAAAATCTTCTAGCACCATGGTAAATATTAATGTTTTGTTGCCTATATCCTTTTGGGGCCGAGGGGAAGGTAGAGGTCTAGTGGCCTCCAAGAGCAGCTTCTTCTTGGTTGGAGAACATGGAGGGTGGGATGGGCCCAAGGGCAATGCAGACACAAGAGGATGCAGGACCTGCAGAGGTGGGCAGCACGGTGAGGGAGGGGGTGCTGCCCCTCTGCCCCGCTCTGTGAGACCCCCCTGCAGCGCCGCCTCCAGCTCGGGGCTCCTCAGCACGGGAAGGACATGGGGCTGTTGGAGCGGGGCCAGAGGGGGCACAGAAATGCTCCGAGGGCTGGAGCCCCTCTGCTGCGAGGCCGGGATGGGAGAGTTGGGGTGGTTCAGCCTGGGGAAGGGAAGGCTGCGGGGAGACCTTACTGGGGCCTTCCAGTGCTTAACGGGGGACTCTAGGAAGGATGGGGGGACCTCTTTAGCATGGCCTGCTGTGACAGGACAAGGGGTGATGGTTTGAAACTAGAGGAGGGGAGATTTAGACTGGATCTAAGGAAGCAATGTTTTACGGTGAGGGTGGTGAAACCCTGGCCCTGGTTGCCCCGAGAGGTGGTCGATGCCCCATCCCTGGGAACACCCAAGGCCAGGCTGGACGGGGCTCTGAGCGACCTGGTCTGGTTGGGGGTGTCCCTGCTCTCTGCAGGGGGTTGGACTGGATGGGCTCTAAAGCTCCCTCCCAACCCAAACCAGTCTATAACTCTACGATGTTATGCTGCTCTTCCCTGGGTATCACACAGGTTGTCTGCATTGGCTCTGCAGCCTGCTAGGGCAGCTCCACGCAGGAGAGGACAACCTGTGCCCGGTCTCAGCTCCATGGCTGGGTGTAGCTGGCTCTGCTGATGCTGCATGTGGGCACAAGCATCGCTCCAGGCAGGACTCAGAGATATAACTTTTCAACATTGCTTTTATGGCTTGGTAGCACAGAAAATAAGGTATGGCCACTGCCTTTAGGTCAGGAGTTTTATTTAGCTTAGCAAGACAAGGGCTAAGGTCTTGCGAGGCCTTGGCCGGACCTTTTTTTAGCCATGGTCAAATGAGCGTTGCTGGCTGTGACAGCCAATCTGCCCAGCGGTCCGGTGATGAGCATCTAGCTTTAGCTGAGCTTTCTGCAATTGCATGGTTTCATCCTAAAAACATTCTACCAGTCAGTAAAAGTCTAAAAAAAACCAAACCAGGTATCCTTGTATAACCCGGTCTGCTGGCTGGTAAGACAGGAGTGGCAGCAAGCAGGCTGCTTGATGAGGAATGGAAATAGTACTAGTGACCCCCAGCACCAACCAGGGTGGCACTCCCATGTCCAGCAAAAAATCTGGGGTGCCGGTGATTTGCCATGATGACTCTGAGGATGGGTGAGCACGGCACCAGAGAAGGTCGGAAGCCTATGTATGACAATCATAACTTCATGATTAATGGGAATTAGCAGTAATGGGATAATTTGGACTATACATGTTGGTCTCATTACAATGAGGCTAACAAAAATGACTTGCTTTATTGTGATTTGGTTGTTAATGAGGCTAACGCTAAACTCCCGGCTCTGTGCATAAGGTCTGCTCCCTTTTTGCCTGCTGCTAAATTTTGAGTGTCACACTTTGAAGATAATAATCTGGAAATGGCATCAGCTGCTGTGCACAGGAAAATCAGGACAGTCCATGACCTAGGTTGACTGGAGGAACTCTCCCTCCTCCTCTGCCTCCTTCCCCCTCCCAGGACATGGTTTGAAGGAGAGGAGGATGGTGGTGGCTAAGCTTTGTGTTGGATCAACTGCTTATTATTTATTAATAACGTGATGGAATGGGAGCATGGCGGTGTCCCACTGGTGTCCCCTTCCCTCCATCGCCCATGGGCACGGTGGCCCCACGACATGACTGAAGGCGAAGGATGCACTTGGCAGCCCGTGTGCAATAATTCATGGGGGCCAAATGTTGCTGGGGGAGGTTCGAGGACCCAGCTGGGGTTCACTGATGCCTCTCGGCAGAGGGAAAGACCAGATATACACCTCCGGGATGCACAGCCTGGAGGAAGCAGCTCTCCATTTGCAGAGACATCTTCTCAGCCTGCCCTAGCTTCTCACTTTTTTGCAGAAAAACATTTTTTTGCTGTGAAGGGCTGGTTGTGCTGTGATAGCGCGGGAGCCATGCGCTCCTTTTTTCCTTCTCATGATTTTACAGGCTGATCTCCTGATTCTTTCAGAGGGGAAATGAGGGGGCAGGAGAGGAAATGACATACCCCAGGAGGGGAATTGTTAACCATGGAGCCCCCCCCGGCTTTGTTTCAGCTGGCAAACACCTTCCTCCCTCCTGCCCTGTTAGCCTTTCTTTTTGCATCCTGGGAAAGGTCTGAATTTTGGCCGAGGGAAAGAGCTGGGGTGGTGGGGGAAGGGATGCTCTCCCTGCACTGCCTCTCCTGCCTCCGGTCCTGTCTGCTTGTGGCCGATCCCTTCGCCACACAGGGTGATGGTGATGTGGAATGACACTTGACTGTGTGGAGCGGGGAGACGGCAGCCCCCCGCCAGCCGCTCCCCCTCCCACAGCGCTGGGCCCGAGCCGACATCACCCGGGGAGCTGCTCCCACGGTGATCAATGCTCCGCTCCCCATGGCCAGCCCTCCAGCTTGGGGGGAGGATGTTTGAGCGGTCCCAGAGATCTGGCGTGTGATGAGGAGGTGGCACATGGGACCTGGTGCAGCAGGGCTAGAAAAAAGCCTCCAGCCACTTGCTGGTGAAGAATCACCCTTTGGATGGGGCTGTGTGGTGTTGGAGGGCAGGAGCATTTCTGGGACAGGGACACGTGTGGCTTGCAGATTTGGGTGATGGGCTGGGGGAAATCTACCCAATAGCTGAGGGTGAAAAGTGCCTGTTCAGCCTGGCTTCACCTCCTCAAGGCTCAAATGCAAGCAAGGCTGTCCCTTCTCCATCCCCAGCCTCCACTTCTTCATCCCCAGCCTCACAGCTCCTGCTTACCCTGTGCCTGGGAGAAGCTTGCTGTTGGCTGTTACACGCTGTGCTGCCATGGGTTTGACTTGGCTCCATCAAGCTCAGCTCTACAGGACACCATGCTCTGTGCTATGGGGTTTAGCTCAAGACCAACCTTCTACTTCGAAGCCTGGAGCCAGGCAGAAAAAGAGAGGAGCCTCCCCGTGTGTCCCTTTCATACCCAAGTTTGGGCGGGAGGAACCTGGAAACACTGTCTGCAGAAAACAGACCTGATTTTTCACCCCCAGCTCAAGAAGACACAGGGCAAGGGACATGACCTAGTTTTTAATGGCAGCATTTAATATTTCCCCTGCAAGGCAAGCCAACCCAGCTTCCTCTCCCTCCCGCTTCTTGGCCAAGCAGCTGGGCCGGGCTGGCCTGCTGCCTTCCCGGGGCTTAAGAGCTCATCGGCATGGGATGGAGGGGAAAATGTGACTGTGCAGCCTCATCAGGCACCCAGATGTGCTGCTGATTCATCCGCTAATTGCGTAAGCCCCGGGAGCGGGACGCACTCGCGGCTGCTCGCTCCAGCAGGAGCTGCACAGGGAAGCATCTGTTTCCTACTTGTTGTTCACCGGCACAGGGGCTGCGTGGAGGGACCACCCTCCTTATGGGGAGGGGATGAAGGACCACCCGGTGCTCAGACTACAGCGTGGTCCAGGGCACAGTGCTCAGGATAGGGTGCAGCACCTAAAAAACTCAACAGGAAGAGGTGAAGGTCCTGGAAGACACAACAAAGTCACGCTATGGCTGGTAGGAACCAGGTGAGCAGATCCAGAAGCACTCAAGTAAGGCAACCAAAGGTGGCCAAAACAGTCCTTCCATCTCCCTGTTTGAAACCCAGAGGGGTGTTTTGCCAGCCTGATTTGATCCAGTGGCCTTTGCCAAGGGACAAATCTCTATGGGATGCTTCATGCACTCGTTCATGTAATTGTGTGGATATAATTTGATTATTCCT
This sequence comes from Phalacrocorax carbo, assembly GCF_963921805.1. Taxonomy (NCBI): domain Eukaryota; kingdom Metazoa; phylum Chordata; class Aves; order Suliformes; family Phalacrocoracidae; genus Phalacrocorax; species Phalacrocorax carbo. The sequence goes on along the minus strand of NC_087516.1, from coordinate 3,293,698 downwards.
TCCTAGACGTTTAGCATGACAAAGGGAAAAGCTGCCTCCAAGCTGAGCGCTTGGAGCCATCGCTTTGAGACTAGTCTGGGGGAACGAGGGTCAGAAACTGGGCTGCAGAGGCTGCAGCATGGTTGATGGTATTAAAAATATCCTATCTGAGATTGTTGCTGGCTCTCCAGCTCCTGGCTGTGCCTGTGTCAGGAGTAAGTCAGACCGCCAAGTGCACGTGAGAGGTCCTGTGCTTCTTTGCCACAGTCTAGGTGTCACAAAGATCACAGAAGCTTTTTAAAATTGCCTTTGAAGGACTCACTCATCTTGGCCTGAGATCCTGGAGGTCCCCTTGGTTCACCCCATGCCTTGTCAAACGGGAGGCACTGTACATGGAAAGACTTAGGCAGCCCCTGGCGCAGAGTTTCTAGATGTGACGATCAACCTGAACCACCGTGAGGGTGTGTAAAGGCTCCCTCCGTTCCCACAAGCCCATGAGGAGGAGTGGGGGGCACTCTGTTGGTTTAATTGGCATTGCCTGGATGTGAAATATTATCCCAGAGGCAAATAGGTTGCACCCTTTGGAGTAGATGCAAAGCCCAGATACTGCTTTTGCCCCAGAGCACGTGGAAATTCATTTGCTTTCCAATAAAGGCACAGGCATCAACAAAAAAGACCAGGATAGTCTTCTGCCAGGGCTACAAATTCATCCTGCGGAGTGAAGAGGTTTCAGCAAGACCCCAAAACTCCTGATCTGGCTTAGCAAGAGCAAATCATGAGCGACACTTGGGATTTTAGCAGGTGAGGATTTCAAGAGAAAATTTGGTAGCGGACGTGTGCGCGCATCTGTTGGGTGCGGATGCACACACGTAACGCAACAGGGGTTTTGGAGGACAACGTTGTACAAAGCAAGAACAGCGTATGTTATCCTTCATCAAAATAACACTAGTGAGATGACAATATTTGGGTGCTATACATTAGAAAACAGCCATTATCTTGTAAAGGACTTCATAATCTTCTCCTGTGCACCCATTCTCACACTCAGCCTGAGGTGCCACGTGCCTCTTTTTGCAAGTTTGAGCTTTTGGATTTTACAGGCTGGGGTTTATGGTGATGAGCAAGACCTTGGCCAACCCTTTGAGGCCACCTGGCCATCTCATGGGCAGCAGATCCCAAATCAGACTCACCACGCAGGGGAGAAGCCATGCAAATATTGAATTTGCCCCTAGCAAGAGGGGAAAAAAGGCCTTCGGTGTTGGAGCTAGTGGGTGTGCATGTGGAGAAGGGGGTGCCGGAGCCAGCCGCATCCTTCTGGGCTGCTGGAGGGAAGGAGGAGGCTTTTTCTTGTGAGGGGAGTGAAGGAAATGGCTCAGTGAGTCATCCAGGACCCAGAGCAGTGTCTGACTAAATTGGGGGTTTAGCACAATTATTAGCTGCTTTAGGAGCAGCGAGCGCGGGAGTAGCGCACACAAAAAAGTCAGGAAGGAAAAGCAAACAGTGTCAGGGGTTATATAAGGGATCAGGGAGTCACCGAAGTGTCAGCTGGCTGCTGCCTGCTCCCTGGGGTCTTCCACCACCCCAAGAGCACACGTATGGTCTTTTGGTTCACCCGTATCACATCTCATTAAGAATTTTGGGGGAAGGTTCAGAGAGGAGTGAAAGAAGGTTCAAAGAAACACGATAGCTCCTGTTGGAGGGGCGACAGAGGAGGATTTGAATGGAGCTGCAAAATTAAGAGTGGCTGGAGAATGGACAAGGGACAACTCTTTACTCTCCCCTCTACCAGGACACCAGAGCTAGGGGTCAAATGAACCACCAAGTGGCTAGCATAGGGCAAGTTGGGACAGAAAAGGGAGCTGCTCCCCATCACAAGTACAGTTAAACTGGGGAATTATTGCTGCATGATGTTGCAGATACAGAAACGTTCCATGGATGCCAAAACTTCAGCACCTGATCATCCCAAAAAGGCTCTTCCAGCCAAACATCCTGCCTCTGCCTTAGGAATTGTATGAAGTTGTTGGAGGCTGGGAGGGAATTGCCCCACATTGGCTTGATTTTTTCTTTCCCCCTCTTACCTGCTTTCAGAGATAGGATACCGTGGTAGACGAACCATCAGCTGGATGGTCCATAGGATGGATGGTCTATAGGACGGACAGGCCATTGGTCTGCCCTAGGTTGTCCACTCTTGTGTTGTAGGACACAGAGGGCATGTGGTCACATATCTGGGTGCTGTACTGAGATTTGAGCCCTTTGTTGGGTAAAGTTCCCCCTGAATCCTCCCCACTCCAGTGTCCAGCTGCCCACCTGGGTGATCCTCACCTGCTCCTCCCAGCCGAGAGCGTTATCCATGGATCTGCTGGACCTGGAGGAGGAATAGGGCGACTGTCCTGGGAGAGGACTGCCTCAAGGTCATCCCAGAGGCTGGTTGCAGGGCTTGGGGCAGCGCCATCCCTCCTTAGCGATGCACCCACAAGGCACCAGGTCCTCCAAGGCTGGAGCCTGGAGAGAAGCAGCAGGTCAATGCAAGCACACCCAGAGCAAATACCGATGCGATGTTAGCAAAGTTCACCAAAGGGAGCCAGAACAACATGTGCTGCAGCCTGTCTCGCAGAGACCCGCTCCAAGAAAGACGCCCTGAGCCTGCCCTCTGTGCTTACTTCTTTTTTTCCATACTCCTATTTAAAAGATTAATTCCTCCGTCTGGAAAGTTTGTGCAACCTTAGCCATGGCTGTTGCATCACACTGCTGTTTGATTTGGCCAGCAAAGCAGAACAGCAATAAGCATCCTGGCTTCATCTGGATTGCTTGCCTCGCAGTGACACCCATAAATAGAAGCAGGTTCGAGACGGGTGGGGAGATCTGCGTGGAAACCCAGCACAGCTGGACCAGAAAACACCTCTGGCTTATCTGTGCTGGGCCCACCCCTGGTCTGCAAGTGCTGCCTCTCATTCGGAGTGGTTAATTATAGAGGTGATAAATAAGAGCTGAGATCGGGGGATTTTTTTCCCTCTGACCCAGGAATCTTCCTTCCTAAAAGGGAAACACAACTCCAGGAGGTCTGGCATCAAGAATACAAGCAGCCAGTACCTTTTATAGGAGGTGGAGAGCAGAGACTTGACCATGCATGGTCAGTAGAGAGCCTGTAGGGTCACAAGGATAGAAAATCAATTGCAATGTTTTAGATGTAAGAGGTTACCTTAATTCCCCCTTTGGGGCCATCTCAGCACAGGGCAGGTTGTCCTAGGGAGGTCTCTCCACCGTGTCAGTGTAAGCATCTGTCAGATCCTGACGTGCCCTGTGCCTCAGTTTCCCCTGCTCTGGAGGAGGGCAGAGGCGTAATCAGTGCGTGCTGAAAAATCTGCAAAACCAGTTTTGATGGAAAGTGATGGAGTTTGCTTCACAAGAAGAAAAATAAATCCTTGGGAGGAGGTGTTTGGTTTCCACATGGAGTTTCAGCTTTTCATTAAAGCAGAGCCAAGAAAGCCTCTTTCAGACAAGGCCATGAAGAAAGATTTCCATTCCTCCAGCTAAACAGGAAGGTTTGTGTCCTAAAGCTTCCTAAGACATCCCATTACTGCTGACGGCCTCACCACCCGCCCTGACAACATCTGCTTCCAGGGGCCGCCCAGCTGTGCCCAGGAGGTCAGGGAGAGCCTTGCCTGACTGGGAACCAGCAGAACAAATGGTCCCTTAACAATGGGACAAATATAATAATAGGACAATAATCCCTTAACGATGCTAAAAGACCTGCTAGGCTAATTATATTCTCCAGGTGGCCACTTTGCCTTCAGTGGCTGCTCCTGTCTTGTCGTATAATGCTGCCCAATTTCTACCCTTTGCTCCTGTTAATGTGCTCACAGTGCTGTTTTCTTCCCATGGAGAAGATGAATTGTATCCGTGCTGCTGTCGTGTCCGCTCCCTGCTTGGGAGTGCCTTTCTGGAAGCAGGCTGATAAATCGTCACCTGCCTGTTTGCTGGGTGGAGGCAACGGACACAGCGCTTTCTTTCAGCATCAGTTTTTCCCCTGAAAAGTTGGAAATACAGTCCTCATCCAAAGCATCCTGGCTGAGCTACCCTCTCCCATCCACTCCCAGGGTGCATCATCCCCTAGAAAAAAATGGGATGATACTGTCAAAAAAAACACTGCTGATCCACTTTTGGTTAAGTATCAGCTTCAGCTCATTTGAAAAGGGTGGATCTCTGGCTCCTCTGCAGTGTCCCAGGTCTCTTTAAGACATCCAGATTTGCTTCATTTCCAAGCCACCAGCTGCTCTGGGGTGTCCCATGAAATCTGGTCTCATTCCTCGTCCCCTTTTGCTGCTTTGTTATGGGATCCCATTTTCACATGGAGGTTTCTCATGACCTTCTGGATGCTCCCATGCATGTTCTTGGCCTCAGTGCCTGGTGGGGATGAGTCAAATGGCTCCTGCCTTTTGTTTCCTGGATTCAGGAAGGATCAGGAGTAGGAATTGGGTCCCGCTTGGCGGAACATAGAATAATCCTCCAAAAAAAGGACCTCAGAGGAGTGAGTCAGGTAGCGGCATCCAGCTTTCGGTGGTGAGAGGAGATGGGGTAGAGGGTGCGGGCAGGCAGGTTGAGGAGCAGACGGTCCTGTGACTGGTTTCATCCTTCCCAGAGCCTGTTGAAGAGGGTTTTTATTAATGCTAAGAGCAGCTTGGCAATGTGCTTGTGGAGCTGGCACCCATCTGCTAACACCTGGCCTCGGATGAAATCATCGCCCGGCCGCGGGGGGCGGGGGGAGGCTGATTCACTTTGTCACGAGTCCTAATTAGACAAAACATGCTGTCTGATTAGTGCTCGTGTTTGGGAGAAAACACTCGGCTGGTTAGCGGCCCATGGAGGAACGGCAGGTGGAGGCAGAGGAAAGCCCCCGTCCCTCCTTTCCAGTGGGGCCAAAACCACCCTGGGCAGCATGGCCGAACCGAAGTAGTGCCAGGCATGGACCATCAAATCTGCTGGGACCACTGACACTTCTGGCCTCATTCCCATGCCGTTCATGTGCAACCTTACTTATCTCCTTTTCTTCCCATCCCACCCAACCTGGGGGGTTTCGCTGCAGCCAGGAGGGGTTCAGGGTTTATTCGTGCCCTGGGTGTTGCTGGATCCTGGTTCCCTGCCACAAACCAGAGTGAAGTTCTTCGGGCCATGTTTAGCCAGCTGAAGACAGACAGTGTTTTGCTTTCAGTTATTTTTAGCCTGGTTCCCTAAGGAAACCAGGTTTTTCTCTCCATGGCTCTGCTGCCTGGCCACGGCTGGGGTTGGGTGCCCTGAGCACAGCCTTTCCCTGGGGTCTTGGCTAGGGAGGCGGGAGAAAAGCCGAGGTGCTGAGTGATGGGTGATCGCTGTCTTCCAACAGGCACCTCGGCCTCATCTTCACAGTTATGGTCATTGCAGAATGAGGTTTCTCAGAAAAACAGTTTAGGTTGAAAACCAAAATTGTTGTTATAAAATAAATTTGAGGCTACGGGGTTTTGTCCAAGAGCATCACCCCATCCTAAAATCAATGGTAGTCGATACCGTCTGCAGCTTTATTAAAAAAAAAAACCTAGATATTTTGATATTTGGGGCGTCAGAGGGTGGATTCTTTCTTTCTTTTTTTGAATGAAAGGCTTTTCTGCAATATTCAGCAGGTGTTGCAGCTGGCTCTGTTCGTTCATACCCCCGCTGGCTTCCAAAATATGCAGATGCAAACAAGCCCTTCTCCATTCGGCAGAGACAGGAACCGCTGCAGCCCACTCGGATGACAGCATCCTGTGACCGGTGAAATACTCGGGGGGTTCACCATGACCCCAATCTGCCCTCGCTTCCCGTTAAGTATAGCAGCATCACCAGCTGGGAGCACGCTCCCGGCCACGTGGGCTGCTCCCTTCCCACACGCACAGGGAAACCGCAGCCGCCCCAAAGTACCCCAGACTGCAAATCGCCGCTGCCGGAGGGAGCAGAGCATCTTACCCTGGCAGGCAGGGCACAGGGAGACAGGCAGACGTCGGGTTTCTATGACAACCAGTTCAGGTGCCACTGATGGAGGGGATGCAGGTGGGGATGCCTCCCGGGGCAGGGTACCGGAGGATGGGGATGGCACGTTGCCACGGGCTTGCATTTTGCGGTGCAGGAGGGAGACGGCGGCTCTCGCGCTTGCAATCTCCTCTGGCAAATGTCAAAGCGAAGCTGGGAATAGTCTTACACAGCTTGTTTTGTTTGGCTAATCTCAGCAAGTGAGCTCACGTCTCCTGCAAACCTAAGGAGATCGTGTGACAGCTGCCGGCAGGGCTGGGTAGACGGGGCCGGAGAGGCATGGGGAGATGCGCTCACAGTGTCCTTCACACTGGGAAGGTCCTGTTGATTGCCGGGACCTGTGGGACCATGCGGCTTTTCCCCGATGTTGGCTCCGGCTCGCTGATCCACACAGCCTTGAGGAGCCTCCAGCGCCCGCTGGGACTGCGGCTCTTAATAGGCTGCCTGAATCTGGGCCAAAATGTTTTCCTAGCTGCTGACGAACCCAGATGCTCTCCCGGGAAGGTGGAGAGGGAGGAAGAGTGAAGCAGAGACAATTTCAGGCTCCAGCGCAGCCTTCGTTTTGAATGTGCCTGGTTTCTTCTGAGGTCTTCTTCCTTCCCCTTTGGCCTTCCTTGGATCTGCCCCATTGGCATCCCGTCTTGACCTGCTTGACCCATCTTGACAATGCCAGAGACATTGAAGGATGCCTCCTCTACCTGAATGATCCTTCAGGCTTTCTGGTGGCACAGGTCATCCCCATCCTGATGGGTCATTATTTTTCAGGGTCCCTGTTCTCCATGTGTTAAAGAATAAAGTTGCTGTTTAAAGCTATGAACTATTGACAGAGGAAAGAGCTGTGGGAGCCCAGCTGCAACTATTCCGCTCAGCATAGGTTTTTTTTCCTCATATAAGGTATATATGCAGCTTAAGAACATGCTAGCTTCAACACCCAGAGTTGGAGCGGAGGGCTCTGTTTTCCAGAAGCCAGTGTTAAGTCTTGCAGAGGAAGAAAAAATCCCTGTGCTCCCTTCTTTTGGCCTGGGCTCAGTACAAATGTCATCAAACTCAAGAGCTAATGTTCCCTGTTGAGCTTCAGATAACTCTGCCTACTGGCTGGGAGAGCGAAGGGACCTCTTGCATGGGTCCTGTCCTGTGGAAAAGGTCTATCTGCCTTGGTTGCACGTTTTTGCCGTGTTCCAGATCAGCGTCTGGACTAGATCGGGGTCTGGGCCTGGAAGGAAGGTTTGAGAAGTGCAGGTTCTGAGCAACCTGATCTGGTTGAAGATGTCCCTGCTCACTGCAGGGGGTTGGACTGGATGGCCTCTAAAGGTCCCTCCCAACCCAAACCTTTCTATGATTCTATGAGTCAAAGTTGGTGGTGAATCCTAGTTCCTATGTTCTACAAGGGAGGGAGCCCTTGGTCCTTGCTGTAGATGATCCCTTGGGACGTGAAATGTGGAGTGACCCATCACATTCTCAGAACGGAAAATAATGAGATTTTTAGGGGTGTGTTTCTGTGTTGGGATGGTTCCTTTTCTGCTCTTCCACACAAAGAGGAGACCTGACAGGCTGAGGGAACGCTTCAGAAACACTTCCAATGCCCAAGGCTCTCATTGCTCCGAAAGGTTGGGGCTATCTCTTGGGCGGAGCAATGCCTGGGTTTCGAGAATAGGATCTTGTTCCTTGGAGGAGGCTGGGCTGACCTGGAGGTTGTTTGCTGCTCATCATAGGTTGGAAACAAAGTTCAGCCACTAGTCATTTCTTACACTGCTTCGGACAGCAGTGTGGACTATTACTTTTCCTCACATAAGTGACCTTCTAGCAGAGGATATCAATGTACTTTGCAAAGATCACTGGTGCTTTCTGCTGTCTGCATAAGCAGTTTACTTTGTATTCTAGCTTTATTCTATTTATATTTACCCAAAGTATCTTGGTATGCTGGTGAGTGGCAGTTCTCTGGGATAACTGCTTACGTGAATAAACTTCTGCTAACTCAGTGTGAATCCTTTCTGCCAGTCAGGCAAATAATTGTGGCAGGGAAAATTAGGAAAGGAAAAAGAACAAAGACATGCAGCATCTCTGGGGAATGACCAAACAGGCCAGGAGACCCGACCTATGCCAAGCGTCTGCCATTTCATGAGGTCTCTGAGATGGGACGTGCTCCCGCGGTTGGACAGAGATGTCGTAACTGGCTTCAGTTCTTAGCTCACCCATTCCTCAAGATAGAGGATGACACAATGTTTTCCAGTGGGTCATTGGGTCCTGTGGGTGATGAGGACCAGCTTTCCAAAGGGCTGTGTTCGATGGGCACCCTCCCATTTCAGCTCAGCCCTGGGCTCTCACTCCCTGCCCAAGGTTCACTGGAGGTGCGCTGGTCTCCAGCTCAGCCATAGCCACATCCATGCCTGGTCACGGACACTTTGGCCCTGGCTTCACAGCTTGGCCTCGGACCTGCCTCACCACCAACAACTTGCCTGATGATCTGGCCTCTTGGCTGAGCATGGCTGTCACCCATGGGCCTCTCCTGCTCGCCTTGCCCCGTCCTGCGGAGCTGGGCACCAGCTGCCCAGGTCCTTGCCCTGCGAAGTCCCTGCCCTGCAGCCACGCCACCCCACTCAGCTCCTGGCCCTCTGGCCCTTGGGGATGCAGCCTGGGAGAGGGCACATCACACACTGTTGAGCTGATAAAAGCTGTAGCCCATCAGCACTGTTACAGTTCTAGCATTAAATAAGGTGGGAACTGACGCTTGAGGAGGAGAAAAAGTAGATGTAAACCTTACAGTGAAGGAAACAGAAACTGTAGAAGAGTAGGAGCCATCTGGCAGGTACCTAAAGATCCCAATGGCCCAACAATGTGGTTTTGTTTTTTCTACAGAGCCATATCTGCTGTGTCAGTCCGTAGCTGGGACTTGAAACCGCAGCAGTTCATCAGCCGGAGTCAGGGCTGGAACAACAGAAGAGAATTGTCTGGTTACGCTGTGTCAGGTCCTAGCAGGGTGACACCAGCGCGGTCAGCACCTCTTGCTGGAGCTACAGTCCCAAAGGGAAAGCTCCAGCAACCAGAGAGCAGCCCTGGGACAGGGCCAGCTTCAGCCCTGCTCTCTGTTGGAAGGAGAAGGATGAACCAGCTCCAGGGCTCAGCTTACGAGTCCACCAGCAACGTGAAGAACGAGTTACGGTTGCTGGCTTGTCCTCACCAGTGCTAACGTTTGAGAAGGAGTTTTGAAAGCATCATATTGAATGGCCAGATGTAAAGCCTTAAGATGGCAAAGCAGCCTTGAAACCTTACTACAAATCCCTTTCCAAACACCTCCCTTGCCCTCCTCGAACAACCCTTTGAGCTATTCCCTCACTCCACGGAACGACGGCGTGTTCCTGCCAAAAAGCCCCTTCCCTGTAGCTTTTCAGAGCAGGTTTGAGCCGGGTCCCAAGAGCTCTGCTGTATGACCTGCCCATAATTCACCCCTCATGTGAGTGGCATCAGCCACAGATGGACGGACAGGTCTCCAGCGGCGACTCAACGTTACCTGGTGCCTAATTGCAAAAAATTCAGCGTGCAAATAAACGGCAACAACCGACATGATTTTCCTGCTGTAGGAGCTAGATTTTGTTAACATGCATATTAGTGCATGCTAATTAGCTCCTGCTGCTGCTCCTGCCACAAGCCTGAAGATGGATTATACCACATGTGCTAAGCAGCTTAGTTTGGGTGGTAGCACACTGGAAAGCGGGGAGCAGAGAGGGTGCAGCCAGCTTTCTAAACACTGAAGATCAGCTGTTTGTGAGCAGCAGGAAGGGATCTAAGCTCACAAATGTTTTCCTGCTCTGGTTGCCTTGTGCAATGGCTGTTAGGCTCAGTTAATGCTGCTGTAAATATTTTGCTGTCGGTGCTGCCATTTCCCCTCCTCAGTACATCCAGGAGCTGTGCAAGTTTTGCAGTAGCTTCTCCCTGCTGCTGGAAGAAGTAAAAGAAAACCCAGTAACCCTGGTTAATTCAGCTGCAATACCCTGGTTGTCACCTCAATGATTTCCCTGCGATGCTGGGCAAGGAGCAAAGCGGCAGGCAGCCTCTTTCAACCTCTCCCCAGCCCAGGGAAGCTGGGAGATGGCCTGTTTGCTGGGAAGCAATGGCTTTCCCTAACCTTGTGGTCACCCTCCAAGCTCTGGGGGATGCTTCGCTCCCGTTGCCATAGAAATGCTGCACCGGGGGGATGCGAGATCTGCTGCTGCCATCTCCTGGAGGAGGCGTGGATCGCGTGGGGTGGTTTAGGAAGAGCAGAGGCAGCTGGGGGAGATGTTTCAGGCAGGGCTCAGCCCAAATCCAGGCACGCCAGGCCCAGGTACATTGGTACCGTGCCGTTTGGACCCCAGCAGTACTCACCTATTGCCACCTCACGGCCAGAAACTTGCAGAGCATCACCCCAAATCAGCAGACGCTGCCAAACAAACCATTAACGATTCAAATGGCCGTAACGATTCAAATGGGCATGACCCCGAATCGTGCCCAAACCTGCCCACGTAGTATTTTGGCCCCAGGTTTGCCCATGGTTAGCTTCGCCCTAGGGAGCTTTGGGCATGTCTTCAGCTGGGCTGGGCTCTCTGGAAGGACCCTGAAGGACCTTGGTGAGGTCATCTCAAGGATGGAGTTGGGCTTGGAGGCGACTGCTCTTGGAAGAGAAAGCCCTGAACAAGTTAGACCTGTCCTTAATGCACTAATGGAAGTGGCAGCAAGGAAATACATCAAGTAGCACAGGGTGATGTGTAAATAAGGCAGATGGGAGGGGATGGGTGTGAGGTTTAGCTGCGTGCGTGGAGGCAACACAGACAATGAACGTGGGCCGTGTTAGAAGCTGCAGCCCATGGTTGTTTCTCAGTGTTACAACCAAGAGCTGTAGCTTTTCTGCAGCTTGAAATTCACTTTTGTCTCGTAAGCAGGCAGCCCACAGAGATCAGAGTCACCAGCCCGTAGGGCAGAGCGGCAGCTTCCATCCGGGTGGAAAGCTCAGGCTGCGGATGGCTCCCTTGTTGCGACGGTGAGCTGAGCTGTTAGATGGTGGGGACCCAACGTGGTTGCCACTGCAGGGCGGCTGTTGGGACACCCAGCCTGGATTCCTGTAGCCAAAACAGCCAAAATCATTGCAGTATTAAGTGATTTTTAAATGGGGGAAACCTGACTCTGTGCTGGTCACCATCATCCAGGGAAAGGCATTCCCAGGAGCTGCTGTGCTCCCTTGGGATGGCCTCGCTCCACCCCAGGATTGCCTTTGCACTGGGGTGCATGAGGAATGCTTGGATCATCCCTACTGCCAGCTCAGCTTCAGCTTCAGCAGCACCTCCTGCAGTCCTTTCTGCAATGGTTGCTCCATCACAGCCTCTCTCCTTGCTCGAAACCTTCCCTCCATGAGTCCCGCTGCTCCCCCTCCACCACCTGAATCCTGCCCTCCCCAAAGAGCTCATGCGAAGTGTGACAAGCTCACACACGAGGAGTGTCTTCCCAGCAGGAGGACAGAGGGAGAAAACAACTCACACAAACGTTCCTCAGCTCTTCTGGTGTGGGACCGTCCAAAGGTACCGGCACAACCAGGACACCGGTGTCCTGCTCCATGCGGCGCAAACGTGACTGCAGTACCCACGCTCCTGATTACAGATTCCTTTGCCAGGCTGAAATGAGGCCGTCGTTCTGACCTTATTTTGATGCTGGCAGAAATTTCCCTTTGAGACAAACCAGAAATCTCTGTCATCTGCGGTGACCTTAGACCCATCTAACCAGGAGGTGTGTTAGGAGGTGCCAGCCCCTCCTACAGTTCATGTCCGACTTGCCTCTGAGCGTACAGTGTGCTCCTCTCTGTAATGACTTTGGTCGTGCTTTTAGGTCATCTTAACTAAATATCAGGCCACTAAAATGGTCTGAAAGAAAGACCGAAGGGAACTGTGCCTCTCTGCTGAGTCAGACTGCATCCTACAGTGCAAGGCTGCCTAGGACTTGTAGGTTTTAGAGACAACCGTATCAGCTGGGTAAATTGCTGTGCTGAAGATGCCCAAAGATCAGGTTATAGCTGTAAAAGTCCTGCTGTGTCCATTGTCTGTCCTCCAGAGCAGGCAGTCATGCATCTTGGCTGCCACCTCCACATCCACCTTTGCTTGAAGAAGCCCCTGAATTCGCCTGGTCCCTCATTTATTTTGGCACAAGTGTCAAGGAGAGATCGTCCAGCTCAGCATCAGCTGCCTGGGAGCTCGATGGGCAGCGGAGCTGGGTGTCCATGGCCCAGGGAGGGGGGTTTGGACCCCATCCTCTGTGCACTTCAATTGCCCATCTCTCTCCGTGGGACGTGTCAGGAGGCCAGGGCATGGGCCCAGGCGGGTCCAGCCTTTGAAAGGTTGGAAGCATGACTCTCATCCGCATGGAGCCATGCAGCAGAAAGAGGGTCTGAGCCCTGGATCTGCATCGGATCATCTACCAGCTGTCAAGCTCAGATGCCACCTGGGAAATGGGAGGGTTCCCACCACCAGTTTCTCTAATGGATCATTTGAGCTGGAGACCCTACACCCCTCCCACAGCATCTGACCGTGCTGGGGGCCCTTCCATGGCTGCCCAAGGGAAAGAAAAATAACTCAGGGCACAGGCTGATGTACTTTAGGGTCTGAGCTACCTCCAGGAGCAGCAGCCACTGGGGCTGCATGAGGTCCAGGGCCCCCGTGATGGGTGGACATGTCTCCCCTGGTCAGAAGAAGGCTGCCCGAAAGCAGAGGCAGTGGCAGGGAAGCAGCTGAGGCTCTTCCATTGCCACCAATGAGACAATTTCAATGCCCTGGAACTGCGTGGGGACGATGGCACCTGGCCAGGACACTGCGCAGCCCGCTGCCTCCTGAGTTACGCCGTTTAATTAATTTTCCTCTCTGGTTTGCCTCCACCGCTGAGAAACCGTGCAGTGCCTTGGGAGAGGGCAAGGATTCACACCCGGCTGCACAGCACAAACCCACCGGCACCTTGGGCTTTTGAACCGTGCTCACTTTCACCCTGTGGTTCGCCAGCTGCAGCTGTGATTTCCACCCCTCCCCGAGGAATACCAGCGCTGGGGTTTCATTGGGGCAAATGGGAATTAAAACGCACAACAAGGGCAAAACCCTTCTTAAGAGAGAAAACACCCCTTTCGTGTAGGTGATAATAGAAAAAGAGGAAATAAACTTTCCCACATCCAGAGTTACCTGCTAAAATACACAGGACAGGTGATTATTGTGTGTATTCGTGACAGTCACTTAATTTTTATGAAGGCAAGGAGGACAGCAGTGAAGCCAGCGAGGATGCCAAGGAAACCAATTCTATCAGCAGGTGCAATCAGCTGAAATCCTTTGGGTGCAAGGGAATGACTTGTGCTGTCAAAGGAGAAAAGAAAGAGAAGAGAACACAAGGTGGAATAAATACAACAGGCAGGGCAGACCAGGGTTGCTTCAAGTGCCTGAATAAAGGCGAACAGGTCCCAGAGAGACCTTCTCTTTGCTGCTTGGGCCCATGCTTTCCAAAATACCGTGGTTCCTGCAGTTCCCTCGCTCGCTGTTTCACGCAAGGCTCTGGCAGCTCTAGTTGTGCCATTTTCTGCCCAGGCTCCCCTAGTTCCCTCCAAGCCTCGTGGCCACAACCTCTGTGTTTGCCCCTAACAGGCAGCACTTCAGCCTCTATTTGGATCTCTCCCATTGTCAGACCAACGGTGTTTTCTCAAATAAGTCTACCATGACCCAGATCCTCCGCCTGGCACTGGCCTGGATGTCTGGTCCTTTCTCTCTCGTCTCTGCATTAGCTGGGCTGTGATTTCTCACCATTTTCTGTGCAGCCTCTGGTTCCTTTTTTTGCCTCTGGTCTGATGCCATCTTCTCTTCCAGTGGGACCTGCTGCTCACTTCATCGTTCTTCATCTTCTCAGCCTTGTCTCTCCTCCCCCATCTGACCTTTGTCTCTCTTTTTTTCCCCACAAATACGTACTTCTGTTCTCCTTCAGACCTCCTGCTCAGCAGATACCTGCAGCTTCTAGGATCCTCCCCCGTGCCTACAAAACCTCTCTTGCAGAGTTCTTCAGTGTCCTATTTCCTCAAAACCTCATTAGCATTTTCTTCACTTCAATCTGCAGCCTGCAGCTCCCATTCCTTGGATCTTCTCTTTTACAAACTCTAGCATCTGAGACTGGTCAGTGTTAACATACAACCCTAAATCATCCCTTTTGTCTGGCTAGAAAACAATGAAACCTCTTCATTTACCAGAGATTCAGGGATATCCAGCAGTCCCTGGAAACTTGTTGGACCTCCGCAAGAGTCAGTAAGACAACTGCACATAGACGGATACAACATTTAACATAAGGGATGGTTCCAGGGCACTCGCACACAGGAGCTGTGAGGCTGCAGTCTGCAGAAGCGGCGGGCAGAGATGACTTGCATATGCAAACCATAAGGGTAGAGAACATTTTCGGTCTTCCTGTGCATACGTGGCCAGCTGTACAGATGCTCTATGCAGCACACGCGTAAGATGCATCAAGCTCAGTGCCTTGGGTTCCTGGAGAGATGCATGGCATTCCCTGCATTCGGAGCTTCTGATCCTTCCATTAGAGCTGACGCACAGAAATAGTGCCTGGATCCGGCTCCTGTGATTTTCTTTACCCTTCTTTAGGTCGGATATTAAGAAAAGGTCCTTCCCCCAGAGGGTGGTGGAGCCCTGGCACAGGCTCCCCAGGGAGGCATCACGGCACCAGCCTGGCGATGTTCCAGAAGCACTTGGCCAAGGCCCTCAGAGCCATGGTGTGAATTTGGGGTGTCCTGTGCAGGGACAGGAGCTGGGCTCGATGGGCCTTGTGGGTTCCTCCCAGCTCAGGGCATTCTGTGATTCTGTGATTCTCTGTCCCTGCAGCACAGTATTAGAAGTTCTCACCTAAAGGCAAATCAAACATGCCTGGAATTGCCCCCCATGCCAGCTCCCCCTCGCCCTCTGACGGTGGGCTCCCAAAGCCTCCACCTGGCTCTCTTCTGCTCTGTAGCCTTCTGGGTAATCAGAAGTTGGGGTAACCTGGGTTTCATCAGCTGGAAATGGCCGAGCAGGACTTTGCCTGAGGATATTGGAGGTATTAGGTGATTCCTCAAACCACCATGAGCTGCCCGTGGAGGTCCCGGAGGGAAAGCCAAACGCAGGACGAACGCTGCGGAGATGTTTCCACTGCAGAGTGAATGCTGCCATCCAAGACCCGCACGAGGACCCTGCTGCGGCGAGGACAGTTCTGAATGAATACATCACAGCTTCGCTCTCAAATCTCACAATTTTAGTTCGTCTGTGCAGCTGCACAGCAAAATCCACTGCCTTGAAGAAGAGACATTCCTGCTGGACCCAACTAACAAGGTATCTGGTAAGGTTTCTGGGCCAGATCCTCAGCTGAGCAGCCATGAGCACGGCCTAACTGGCTTCCAAGTAACGATCTGCTCCAGAACAGGCTCTTCCCCGGGGCTCCTCTCCTTCGGGGATGTTGATGGGGCAGGTCAGGCCAGCCGATCAACAATTTTGGATGCAGTCAGCAGAAGCTTGTTTGTCCTGACGTTACGTGCAAGCTCAGCACTTTTGAGAACATCAAACGGCTGTGAAGGCACTTTCGGAAGGAGATACACTACATGGGGAGGGCTTTATCTGGCATCAGAAAGGGAAGTGCAGGCCTTTGACTCAGAAGGGAAATGAAGTGGGTCACTGGTCAACAAATAAATCTGGAGGTGTTCCTCTATCACCACCGAAGCAGCCTGCCCCGTAACGAGAAGCCTGCTGAAGGGTGAAAGAGGCAAAGCCAAATCTGGAGCGGGTGGGCTGAGAAGGCCCTGGCCCCGGCCGGCCGAGGGCCCGCCAGAAAACAGCTCCCGAAAAGCCCTTTGGCTGGTGCCACTCTTTGTTTCCCCACGTAAAGAGATAAGAATGGCTTGTCCCCAGGGACAGAAAAATGTCATATTTGATGAATACAGATGTATCCACAGAGCTCATAAAATGTTCATTTTAGGAAAGGAAGGGAGTTTCCCCCCCCTTCTTTGTTTTACTTGACTTTCACTTTTTTTTTTTGTATCAGAGATGAAAAGAATTAAGATCCCATCCCTACAGTGCTTTGGGCACAAAACTTCCCCGGATATCAGCTTTTTTTCTTTTTTTCGGGGATCCCTGCATTTAAGACACAGAGCAGTATTAAAGCTCTGAATTTGCTTTTGGGGTTAAAAAAAGTAAATCTGTGAATCCAGATGTGGCTGTTTCTGTGCAGAGGGGAATATTGCAGCTTCACGATTCACTGCCATCTTGTGATATCTGGCATTTTCCTATAAGGATCAACACAAAGTATCAATTAAAGAAAACACCCAAACAACAATAAACCCACCCCCAATCTGTTCCTATCATCCATAGTTAGAGAGAAAAGCTGGAAACCAGGAGGCTGATGGGCTCTATAACTCATACCTCAAACTAATAAAATGAAAACTTGTGGCATTTGTAGCTTTTCCATTTTTAAAACCTGTAAATTCTTCACACAGACTTTATTCTTTCATTGAAAAAGAAGCTGGAGTTTTTTCTTTGATTAGATCTCGCCTTGTGTGATACGAACACAAGGTTTTCAGTCTGATTTTTGTGGCCTTTGCCTTCGGTGGTATGGCAAAATGAGGACAAGCTCACTCAGATGAGCTAGCAATTATTATTATTCCTTCCATGTACAAGCGGAGTACCTGGGAGCTCCTGTACTGCTTCAGAGAGGAAAAACACCGTGATAGACGCTGCATAATGCATAGGCAAAGCTTAACGGAAAATAGGGATTTTCTTTTTTTAAAGCCAAATAATAGGGGGGTGTTCCAGCTTTTTTAAAAACGATGCAAGTAGATTGGACAAAGCAGCAGGAAGCGAAACATCGAAACCCTCCTGCCTCTAACGCAGAGCGGTAGCGGGAGTAGGTGCTCTCGCCCAGAGCTAATTCGGGCGAGGGATTTGCATACAGACCATCCCCAAGCGAAGAGCCCGGGTAGAGCTCAGCTGACCGTACCGGTTCTTAGTCGTGAGCTGCCAACAGCTGATGCTCATTTGCAGAAATACCTGTGAGAAACGTGTGTGTTTATGCTTTTAAAATGGTAGATGCTCCAACAAAGCAGTCACTGAAGAGCTTTTAACTTTTTATGAACTGAGAACACCCAAAATCTACGGCGCATCCCCGTCACTTTACTCTTTTACCGTATTTGCTATTTTACTGTCCTGTATTTTACCGCTAACTGTGCCAGACGTGACGGAGGGGATGGAGCTGACACAGATGAACGTGGTGGTGGCCGGGTTCTGTGTCAAATCTTCCATAAGCGCGTGGGGAGGATGGATGCCCTGGATGCGTCTTGTATCGTCCTGCAGGAGGGTGGTTCCCTGCAACAGGGGGTCAGGGCCAGTTTTAAACACTGAGGAAGGAGGACGGAGGGACAGAGCGTCCCCTCAGCGAGTTCCCTGACGATCCCAAGCCGGGAGGAGCGGCTGATGCACCAGAAGCTGTGCTGGCATCCAGCGAGAGCTGGGCAGGCTGGAGAGCTGGGCCCAGGGGAGCCTCAGGGAATTCAACCAGAGCCAGTGCAGGGTCCTGCCCCTGGGGAGGAACAACCCCCCGCACCAGCACAGGCTGGGGGGGACCTGCTGGAGGGCGGCTCTGCTGAGAGGCCCTGGGGGTGCTGGGGGGCAGCGAGGTGACCCTGAGCCCGCACCGGGCCCTTGGGGCCAAGGGGGCCAGCGGTGCCATGGGGTGCATGGAAAGGAGTGTGGGCAGCAGGGCGAGGGAGGTTATCCTGCCCCTCTGCTCTGCCCCAGTGAGGCCACATCTGGGGGGCTGCGTCCAGGTCCGGGCTTCCCAGGTCAAGAAGGTGTCGGGTTCAGTCCCAGTCAACAACTAACTAATCACCCGCAGCTGCTTGCTCACACCCCCACCCCTGTGGGATGGGGGAGAGAAGCGGAAGAGCAAAAGCAAGAAAACTTGTGGGTTGAGATAAGAACAGTTTAATAATTAAAATAGTAATGATAATAACAGTGATTATGAGAATAATGATAATGTAATAAAAAGGAAAAGAGGGAAAAGGGGAAAAAAAAACCCCACAAGCCATACAGCCGCTCACCACCTGCCGACCGACACTGCCCATCCCCGAGCCGCGATCGCTGCCCGCCTCCCCCAGCCAGCCCCCCCCAGGTAACACACTGGGTGTGACGTTACATGGTATGGAATATCCCTGTGGCCAGTTTGGATCTGCTCTCTCGGCTGTGCCCCCTCCCCTCCCGGCCTCCCCTGCGCCCGGCAGAGCCTGGGAAGCTGCAAAAGTCCTTGACTAGTACAAGGGCTACTGAGCAACAGCTACAACAGCTGTGTGTTATCAGCGTTGTTTTCAGACTAAGTCCAAAGCACAGCGCTGCGCCAGCTGCGGTGAAGAAAATTAACTCTATCCCAGCTAAAACCATGACAGAAGGGCAGGGAACTGCTGGAGCAAGGCCAGCACAGAGCTGCCAAGGGGATCAGGGGCTGGAGCATCTCCCTTGTGAGGAAAGGCTGAGAGACCTGGGCTTGTTCAGCCTGGAGAAGAGAAGGCTGAGGGGGGATCTCATCAATGCCTATAAATATCTGAAGGGTGGGTGTGAGGGGGATGGGCCGGACTCTTTTCAGCGGTGCCCAACGCCAGGCCAAGGGGCCACGGGCACAAGCTGGAACACGGGAAGTTCCCCCTGAACATGAGGACAAACCCCTTCCCTGTGCGGGTGCCAGAGCAGGGGCACAGGCTGCCCAGAGAGGCTGTGGGGTCCCTTCCCTGGAGACATTCACCCCCCGCCTGGACGCGGCCCTGTGCCCCTGCTCTGGGGGTGCCTGCTCCAGCAGGGGTGGGACGGGGTGAGCTCCAGAGGGCCCTTCCAACCCCCGCCAGTCTGGGACGCTGCGAGAGGAGAGCAGCCCAGGTGCTGATGGCCCACTCCACCTCTCCACCTGCATCCTCAGCCTCTGCCCTCACTCAGGACATCGGGGATAAATGCCTTCCCCTTCGGTGTCTCTGTTTGTGGGATATAAGAAATACAAGTTATGAGGTGGTTTAATAGAAAAGTCCGTTGCAGTGGAACAGCGGCGGCTGCCCCCAAGGCACAGGGCTGGATGGGCCCCCCGGGTCAGAGCGCCGACACCTTTGTCCTCCCCTCCCACAGGCTCAGGCTCTGCAGCGATCTAGAAATCCTGACCAAGTGAAACGATTTCAAGGCAGAGCAGAGTTTCCTTCTGCACAGGAGTTCGCAGCCTACGCCCGCTTTTTGTTATGTGTTTCTGTCCCCTGTTTTTTATACGGCTTATCTAAGCGGCTGGCCTCTGGGCTCACGTGCAGCGAAGATCACGTGGCACCCGAAACCAATACGAGCGAAACGAGTTTTCCTGAACGCCGATACGGTGCAATTGGGTGCAAAGAACAGGCAGGGAAACGGCAGAAGAGGATTACAGCAGGCAGGGCAGCTGCTGGCAGGGCCACACGGCCACATCTTATCCTGGCTGATGCTTCACCTGAGACACGAGCTCGGTCAAGCTCAGATGAGGTCAGCTCTTCCGAAGACCACCACCAGACCTGCGCTCCCGTTTCCGCACAGTAACCCGCAACCTTAGGAACAGCACGGCCAGGGGCAGGTCCAAAATGCAGTACTGGGAAATCACGGGGATAACCCCTTGTAGGGAACCATGGAAAAAAGCAAGCATGAACCCCCAAACCCTAGCTTAGGTGTGGGCTCAGTACTAGGAGGGACCCACAGGTTAACCCTAGTCTCTGCAATGACAGACAAGATTTTTGGGTGACGCATACCCCACGAGAGGGGTTTCGCTCCGGCTCCCCCGCCTGCCTCACGCGCTTCGCCTACTCCAGAAACACTCCTTCAGAGCTCGAAGGAGGAGCGTCGGCAAGCGGCACTTTGAGGCACCCGCTATTGTCAGAGCCCTCTAACGGAGCAGGAATTCGGCTCGTGATGAATGCTTTGCTATCACACCCTTCTGCCTCTAAACCGCAGCTTTTAATCAGTCTTTCTGTGACCTGCCCATGAATCACGCAGGGCTGTGCCTTTTGGCTTTGGCGCAGCCCCGTGAAACTCCCAA
This sequence comes from Phalacrocorax carbo, assembly GCF_963921805.1. NCBI lineage: Eukaryota > Metazoa > Chordata > Aves > Suliformes > Phalacrocoracidae > Phalacrocorax > Phalacrocorax carbo. The sequence goes on along the minus strand of NC_087516.1, from coordinate 3,273,580 downwards.
TACTGAAACAATCTGAATTATTTTTGTATTAAAAGACACAAATCTTGTCCGAGCCAAGCTGGAGAAGTGTGTAAAAGGAGATCGCACGCACCGTCCGCGGCAGGCGGGGGGCTACGGCGGCGGGGCCGTTCTGCCGCTGCAGTTGTACTAGCAGAGCAGAAGCAGGCCCGCGCTGCACAGCAGGCGTGGTGTTATTTGTTAGATCCACAGAAATTGAGTGCACTTCGGAGCGATTTCAGCAGATATAATGGAATAATTCGGATCCTTGACTGGTGCACTGGAGTCTACGGCATTGCTGGCTGGCTCCTGTATCTCATCACATCCTTTAACGCATTAAAAGAAGATATCTCAAATACTAATATCTGCAATTCTTTCAATCTGTTTATTTTATTAAAAGAGGAGTTTAGGACAGAACAAAAAAATATCATGGCAAAATCGAATTTTGAATAATTAAGAGACATCCCAAGTAATCCTTTTGCTGGTTATCGCTGTGCAACACAGCAGCGCCGTACCGATCTTTCACACCAACGCGTGCTGCTGCACTGGAACTCGGCGCTCCCGCGGAGCGTCGCACTCAGCAGCCGTGCAGAGATTGAAGAGGAAATATGTCTCCTTCTGTTGTTTTATTGCTATCTCGTCTCACCGGTAACGCAGCTTTTAGTCTACTCAAGCGATCTCTAAGTTTGGCAGAGACAAAACTGGCCCCTCTCGCCCTCCTCAATTACGGTACGGCCACATAGATTGTGTTGACTTCAGAAAGGAGAATTAACAAAGCATCAATTAGGCTATTAAAAGCCATAAATATTCTGATGCAGAAAATAGACTGACCCCTAAAATTAATATATTAGTAATCCTTTACTTGTAACATCAGTTGCATGACTCATAGTGCCTGAATTTTTGATTTAAAAAGGAAAAAAACATTCAGAACACAAAGGCCATGGGGTGGGGGTGTCTGAGGCCTTCAGACACACTGGGCTGGCTCTTACTTCAAAGGATGAATCATCAGGATCTGGTCCTATCAGTAGAATCGGCCTGCACAATAAACGAGGCGAGTTAGCCTTTCCCTGGAGGAGTTTCTGTCTCTTGGCTACAGAAAAATAACACAGCTTGGCTGCGAGTGAACTTTTAACATTATATAAACCAAGCAAAACATATTTATATGGCAAAGGTTTTCTGCAACAGCCTCTGGAAGCTCTCACAACGTAGCAAGCCCTCTTTTTAGAGTTTCAGTATATATTTTGGTATGAACAGAGGCACGCTTGCAGCGTTTTCACTCTATCCTTCCAATGTTGATACAGAAGACAAAACCTGCGAGCTCGCACCTACTCCTCTGGGCTGCGTATGTCGTTGCCACAAAGTTATACAGCTCCCCAAGCGCAGGGCAAGCCTGGAGAAGTCTGAACGCAGTCAAACCCAAATATATTTGATACAGACGTCAGAATCTGGAAACAATAAAAAGTTTGGGTACAGTCACATGAGATTAGCTGCCAAGATAAAGTAACCATGTAAAAATTACTGATATTCCCAGGGTACAGGTGCATCAGAGTGTTTTAGGCCCAAGTTCTCGACCAGCCTCTGTTGCACAAACAACTGTCCTATTTTATACCAGCTCTAACAGAAGGAAAAGCGAAGCTGATGCTTAAAACAAGCATCCTATCTTCAAACACCGTGACTGGACTAGAGGGGCCCTTGTTTGATTTTAGTTATGTGGTTTATTCATCAGAAGGTTGAACTCCCGCTGTATTTTTCTCACGCCACAGTTGGAGCAACAGCTCGGCTGTCAGGCTGGAGGTTGATCAGGGAATTGCTCGCTTGGGCCAGCTCCGCGATGGAGACTCGTCCTCTCTGTTTGATGTACTGCGCCACGGCAGCCATCTCCTCTGGAGTGATGTAGATGAACTTCCCTCTGTCATCTATCACACCTACAGGGGGAAAGAAAGGACCTTGAAGTCAGCACTTTGCCTCCTCTCACTTCCCAACAGACATCAGTCACTTCTTTTGGAAGGGATGTTCAAACCGCTGAGGCTGCATTTCATATCTAGGGCAGGCAGAACAACGTGCTAGCAGTCAGGCTTTTATCTGCTCTCTGCCCTGGGGTCTTTGAAGAGGGCTATGACAATACCCGAGTGCCCTGGTAAGACTAATTTCATTCAGCAAAGTAACACGTTCTTTTCATTGTACGCAGCTAGCTGGTAGCACCACAGCAGCTACTTCAGGTACGGAGTTTCGGTGCTGACGTTCTGGGCCCAGGCAGCTGGTAGGGAACGGCAGAGCAGCAGGAGGGCCCAGGAGGCAATTCAGGGACCCCGTGGGGCTCAGCTCAGCCGTTCCAACTCACCCTCGAAAAGGCAGTGAAGCTCATTTTCTGTATTTTGGTTGCTCCACCAAGAGTGAGAACAGACCTCCCTGTTCTTAACGCATTACAGGACCAAACACAAGGCAGAGCGCCTCACTGGCATGCCTTTTAGGCCACAGACACAGGCAGGACAGCATCTTACTCTTTGATTCAGAGCGCTTTTAGGTCACTCAAATGGGTATCCACATGTACCCACCAAGACAGTTGTTTCCCAGCCCCAACCACAGTATCAGGTCAGTAAATGTTTGCATTGGCACCCTTCCCTGCTTCATCCTCAGAAAGAAAAAGACTGCCCAGTGATCAGACAGACATTTTCAGAGAGGGAGCTGCCCACATGCTCGGACTTCTGTTTACATTGCAACTTCGAATGCGTGGGTACGTGGCTAGGAACAAGCCTTTCACTTGCTACGGCATCCTGGAGTGCTCTGGGATGTTTGCTTCTCCCACAGCATGCCGTACCCCGGTGTGGCTTTAGCCACGGCACCTTTAAAACAGGTTTGCAAAGTACCCCAAAACATCCAAGTGATTCTTTCAGATTCAGATTTCAGAAGACATCATTTGCAGCTGGCTGCGCAGCAACCCCTGAAGGCCTTTGGCAGGGCTCAGTCAACACGCAGAACCGTCGTGCTGGTTCCTGAACTGCTGGGGACACTCACCCCCCACCTCTGCATAACGTATCGTAGGGGCAGTCACACCCCGTAATGCTTTAAATAGTAGTTTCATGGCAGCTGATGCAGGGATAATAAAAATACCTATTTATCAAGTCCTACTAGGATCCTTCTACAGTTTAAAACATAAATTACACTGGAAGGCTCTCCCTACCGCAGTGAAGGCATTTTCTGCACCACCCATTCACCAGCTAAGGTGAAATCCCCTTTGTGTTTCGGCTGTCACCTGTCAGAGTGCCATCTGCCATCAGGTCCTGGATTCTGTTAATCGCATCCTGTTCGGAACGGAAAAAGGAATAACACATGGATCAAGAGGAAGGCAAAAAGCATTTCACGTGTTCAGATGAACTACAGATGGAGGCTTACGTTTCACTCCTCAGCGTCAATGACTTCAGTGGCGGATGCACGTCAGTGTTTCCCCACAGAGAGATGCAGTAAGCCCTGTGCTCTTAGAAGGATGAAGTGAGCTTCTGCATTTTGGGGTGTTCAAATAACTTCCCTATCCCAAAGAGACTTTAATGGCTAAGTCAGCTCTCAGTTTGGTGGAAGGGGGGTGGTGGTTATAAACATCTCCCCAGGGAAAGCCTGTCTAGTGCCAAAGCGACACGCAAGTTCCATGAAGTACACTGAGGTACTTCTCCAGGAACCTGCCTCAATACATTCCAGAGCTCTTAATATTTTTTCCTTGCTCCATTTAAGAGGAAACCCCTTTGACCAATCCAAAGAACAACCTGTTGAACTTATTGCTGGGTTAACTCTACAGTTACTCCAACCACGCAGTTCCACTACACCTTAAGCTAGTATCTAAGCTCTGGTTTCCACAGTTCTGCCTCTCTCCCTTTCTTGCCTTTATGTGACTGCGGAAGCAAGTTATAGTTTAGATTTCAACTGGATAAATTCCCTTAATTGCCTCACTGCGTGCTTAAATGAAGTTCTGGTTTAAGAGAGAGGCAGGGGCACAGCAGCCTGGACTTGGAGCAGTGGAAGCTGCTGTGAAGGGGGACCCCAAGATCAGATGAGGTACAGAACAACAGAAAACGTCAGTCTCTTAGAAATATATGTCAGATGTGCTCAAATTAAAGTAAACTGAGCCGTGGTTATTCTTCAGAGTCAAAACATAAAACATTTAGAGAACAGAAAGAAGACAGAGTGCGGGAAAGTACAGATATCACACCCTGAGGTCACTTTGAAAGGCTTATATGGTGCTGAGAGGGACAATACTCTGAAGTAATGTGCCAGAAGATACAAATTAGGGTGGTCAAACACAGGCTTCCTGGAGAGGTGGTCGATGCCCCAAGCCCGTCAGTGTTTGAGAGGCATTTGGACAATGCCCTTGATAACGTGCTTTAACTTTTGGTCAGCCCTGAAGTGGTCGGGCACTTGCACTACATGGTCGTCGTAGGTCCCTTCCAACTGAAATTGTCTAATAATTCTTAGGTGTTCTAAGAATACACAAGCAATTGGAGCAGAACACCTCATCTATTGATTGTCTGCAAATATAACATCACCCAATCATGCAGGCAGTGTCTGAATTTGCTTCTAGCCCTGCTTTTGATTCCAAAGTACCCGGACTCGCTCTATTACTAGATTTACAAACACCATAGGATCCACTCGCCAACAGGCAGCTGTGCAACAGGCAGGCTGAGCACTTTTCACTGAAACAGTCTTGCAAGCCAACAGCCCTTCACTGGCTGGACAGTACTTTAAACGGCCACATTTTTAGGGCCGATTTTGCGAACGTCATCAAAATCCAAGTGTTTTCAGTAATGCTGAGACACTTGCATAGATGTTACCCTTATTTACCCACTTTTTCTCCTGTCCTTTTAAACTCACTGCTTGTACTCGCACCTCAAAAGGTAGCACTCACCTGTGTTCTTAAACCCAAATGTGAAGCCAGGTCCTCCAGCTGGACTACCTTTGTTTTCTATGGAAACAAACGAGAGTTAAATGCAGCTGACGAATTAGAGGGTTAGCATATTTCTTTTTCTTTCAAATAAAAAAATGCATTTAACAGACAAAGTAGAACCTGCCATTCTAACTTTTCCCAGTAAACACTTCTCTCTGACAAAAACCTCAAACTTAATTACTTAAACCACTCCGCTCTCTGGAAAGCCTGTGTGCTCTGACCCACTTAAGCAAAGGCTCAAATACATCTGCCAGCGCTCGGCCTGAACCTTTCCTTACGTTAGGAGGACAGGATGAGCACGAGCCCAGTAAGCAGCCATGGCTCTGTTCTCCCTGCCACCTGAGGTTCTCAACTGCTACCTTTAATTTCCAGTACGCTTTGGCAAGATCCCTTTTTCTTTGAGAGGTGTTTCAAAGTACATTCTAAAACGATCACTGGTATATATCAGCGCATGAATAAAAATCCAGACAAGCCTGGCAGCATTAAGTACTTTAGTCTGTTTTACTAATGTCGTGTATTAACACCATAATAATCTTCCCAAGTGAGCAAACACCTTATTAATATCATCAGCACTGGAAGCGTACTGCTAGCACACTCCTGTGCAGGCAGCGCAACGATCTCCGAGAAGAAAGGCAGAAGCAGGAATTGCAAATTTTCAGTTTGCTTTTGAAAGAGATCCTTACTGCAGCCTCTCTCAGGCAGGACGCAGTCACCACTGCTCCCATCTGGTTTTGTGCTTCTCTGTAGCTCCAGAGAATTAGAGAAAACACCTGGTATGCTCGTCTGGAGCTGCTTGGTTCCTGTTTTTCTAGCTGCAAAAGTTTTAGAAACTCATCTGTTTAAATGCAGTGAAAGGATGTACTATTTATAAGGACTTTGGAAAATATAAAGCTTTTGAAAACTGTTCAGTTAACATTCTCAACTGCATTCCTAAGAGCCATATATGTACGGCCACAAGAACTACATTTACATTATCCGATGCAAATTTACATTATCAGATGCAATACTTCAAAAGGTAAATGCATTTGTTTCTGATCTCGACAGTACGCTGGGAGGAAACTGAAGAAATAAAGAGAGGCTGAAGTAGAATCTTTTTCATTAATAAAACCAGACACACAAAAAAAAGCCACACACAGACTTAGGAGTTGTGAAGTTCGATGCAGCCAAGCTAGAGAACTGAATACCATGGACTGAATGCACGGAATTGGAACCAGTCCATGGAATTCAGTTCTCAGAGCTGGGAACTGCCAAGATTCGTCACATCTTCTTTTAAAAGGGGGGCGGGGAAGGGGATGTAAAGCCACATAAACAAGAAAAACAGGATTTAAACCTTCACTTCAAGATATTCACCCTCAATGACCAAGTTTAGTGGAAGCTCTCCAAGATAGATCCTGCTGTGAATAAGAGCCCACAGGGTGGGGCGGAATTAGGATGCACTCCCCACACACACTCTGAAATGTAATCACATTGTGAGGTCCCAAGCCAGCAAAACACTTCACCACATGCTTCGCATTTAAGAGACAGGCTTAACTTGCACAGAGCAACATATACACATCTACACTTTACTGAATTCATTTCATTTCAGGTATGATTCTGCTGCTGTCCTCAGCAAGGGATGAAACAGAGCAAGAGCTCCCAGGGTGAAGGTGAACAGGATTTTTTCCCTTATCCTGTAAGCATCATTTTTCTTAAAGAAAAAACAGGAAGGGGTAAAGCCCCCGAGTCCTTCGCTATCCCTTTCAAATGTAGTTAAAGTTGAGTTTGCTGTTTCAGTTCACTGGCTGTAATTCAGATGCATTTAGCGACACACTCTCAAGCCGGGTGAGAACAGTCTGATGGACGAAGGGCGCAGGCTCGTGTTTCCCTGGGTCGACAGAGCTAGTGCTCCACAGCAAGGGAGCTGCTCAGCCACGCTTTAACCTCTGCTGCTTCATTATTAGTTTTATTTTACGTGCTTAGAGAGCCCGCACAGCTGGTCTGTAAGGTGCGCTGTGCTGCTACAGCCCTGCTGAGTAAAGCCGTCAGGCTCCCATTAAGAACTGATTATTCTGCTCCTCTGAGAGCAGAGCGGTCAAGTCGGTAACTTGAGGGCTGGCGCTGTAAGAAGCGAACACACAGGACGGCGACGGCAGCAGAGACACTGCCACAGCCCTCACCGAGGTGTGAGCGGGTGATTTTGCAGCAGGCTGAGGTTGAGGAGCTACTAGGAAAGCCCCAAAGGAAGGGAGATGCTCAGCTTTCAGCAAAGCAGAACTGGGGGTTGTCAATCCTTTTGGTGCCTTTGAGAAAAATCCCATTTAAAGCAATCCCACAAGGCAGAGCTGGAGAAAAGAGGCTGCATTTTATTTCAAACACCCTTAGGAATGAAGCACTGGGTGAGCTACCTCCAGCCAGTTATACCAGTAAAATAACTAGCTAAATTAAGTTTTATTTTTTTTAAAATGCCAATTGCTCTTTTAATTTCTAAGTTTTTCAGACAGCTACTAGCAGCTTAGCGCTGCTACTTGTTGGAAGTCAACTGCTTCTGAGAATAGAACAGATGAGGGCTACACATAATCTGTGTGTTAAGCATACTTTAAAGATTTAAAAAAAAAACAAACCTAAAACTTGTAAAAGAAAGCAATGCCCCAGTTCTGCAACTCATCTCTACATAGGAAATCAGGTGTCGAAGCGCTTCTGAATTAGGTTTTCAGCCCGTGCTTAATTTCTCTGACGTCAGGTAGAAGTGACTAATATAAAACTATACATATGTGCTTAAACACTGAACTGAGAGTTTGTGACTAATCTGTTCCATCCACCACAACCACCAGGGCAACGTGCAGAATCAGACCCTACTGCGTTATCCCTCGGAAACCCTCCCGATTTTAGTGGACGGTCCCAGGGGATGTTGGAATATCCTGTTGTTCTACCTCCTGTTATCCTAGGGCGGCTTGTTGATCAGAACGAGCACACGAACAGCACATTTTCCTCCATCCACAGCTTGGCAGTATCTTGAAAGCCTTAGATGGGAATGGGTGAACTGGGATCACTCCCTACCACAGAGTCCATTTCCAGAGTTAGTAATTGAAACAGAGGGTGGTCTTAACAGACATGGCCATTTCAAAGCTCCCCTCCCTTTCAAAGAAATCCCTCTGGCTTCTGTGGAAAACAGAATATTGAAATCGCTGCATGGCTGCAAAATCAAACGTGGTATCTGATGGTTCATCATCCACGGTTTTACTTAGGCTCTTTAAACATGTCACCCATGGCTTTTCCAATCTATTCTCAGCTGTCTCATCCGCTTTTGGCACTGCTTCTGATCAGAGTTGACTGGCTCATGCTGGGGACTTGGTTACTGAACAGGAGCTATTTTCATTTGGGCTGCAGCAATGAAGGTAAGGCCTAATTCCGAGTGAGGCTTAGACATTTCTAAACTAACCCCAGAGATCACATTGATCAGAAAGCACTTGACAGATGCCAACCTCACAGCCTCTCTCTGTGGCGTGATGCAATGGGATACACCACCAAAGTGCCAGTGACACAGCAGGCAGAGAGCAGCACAGCGAAAGATGCTTGCACTGTAGCTTTGCAGCGACTCTACAACGATGGAGCCATTGTTCAGACTTGCATGGCAGTCGCTCAGATTAACTTCTTGAGGAGGGTTACCCGTGAGACAAATCTGGAACTCTGGGTTTTTGCTGGGGTAACGGACATTCAAAACGCCCAGAGTGTGAGATTCTGGATTAACAAAATGATTAGGACTTCACTAAGTGTACAAATGATTTGCTTACTAATGAAGCCTTTCACGCACATGCCGTACGGTGCCAGATAAGAGTCCGGTTTCCAGTTAAGGAGGAGAGGCATTCATTAGGAGAAAAACTTTGCATAATATTGTTAGAGTAAGAGCAGAAAAGTGCATTTGACCTTTGATATACCAGTAGTGGAGAGAGAAGCATTTGCCCTTACACATCAAAAGTGGAAATCCTCACAAACACTCCACATGTTTTAAATAACCAACCATACAATATGATGAAAGGGAGACTAACACACCCGGTTAAAAACAAGTCATCTTCTCCTTAAATATCCCTCCCAAACGTTAAGACAACGTTGCAAATTCCAAGGATAAAAACACAAAAAGAAGCAGCATGAAAAGTTGGATTGACCTTTAGAATGTCAGTGTTTCAGGCACAAACCCATCCTGTGCGGCAGGGCACGTGCTGGTACGGCAATGCTTGGTCATGCTGAGCTGAGATGTAGAGGGTGGCTTCAAAATCAGTAGCTGATGTTCACAGGCGAAGAGCCTGAATGTCCCAAATCCCAATCGACAGAAAACATTGTCGTTCGTAAACTCTGAGGGTGATCCACCAGGCGCAGGATTTGTAACACGTATTCTTATGGAAGACGCTAAGAGCTACAATCCTGCCCCAAAAAGCCAAGAGGCAGCTGTAATTGCAAACCATTTTATCAGCGATGGCCACGCTCATGCATGGTTAAGTAAATAATGCAGGCTTTATCTAAGGTATCGCTTTTGTGACTTCTTGAATATTTAAGTAAATCAAAGAGAAACTAAAGGTTCACCTTCTTTATGCAACTCAGCTCTTTGACAAAGATATTTTACACAGTTTAACAGATGCAGAAAGAGGAGAAAAACCAGCGGTAGCTTACCTTAACGTATTCGAGAAATTCCATTAGAAAGCTGCGAGACTGGATACAGCAAGGAAAACAATTGTTATTTTAAACTTATGAACATTAAATGCATCGCAAACTTGCTAGCATACTTCTGAAGTTTTAAACATACAGACTGGGAGAGATTCTGAACTGGGGAAAAAAAAAAAAATCTAGATTTAATCTTAACTCGGAATTTATGATAGGTATTTTCTAAGACAGAATATGGCTCAAGTACAATTTGTGTTTAAGTGTTTTCCAAAAAGAAATCTTTGAATCTTTTATTCTTCACATCATACATTTCATTTCACCTGAAATAACCACATCTGGGTGTGTTTGTGCGTCCTGTATTAAGTTGCATGTACACACTGAGGACATTTTGTACTGAGGTGAAGTACAGAGCGATTCAGGAGACAGCTCATGCAGATGGTCAAGTGTAGCACACAGCTGTGCAACACATGTGGAAGCTCAAGCCGTTTTCAAAGCTATGCACCTGAAATCCGCCATTTTAGCATAAGCGGCTCAATTTTCAAGGCAATGCAAACAACGTGCATTTAAGTTAACAGGAGATCAAGTTACTCTGCAGCGCTGGAAATCAATCAGCCTTAATTAACTGCTTAGCTCTGGGCTCAGGACCTTAATTTTCAGCACGAGTTTCACTACGCTGGCCTCAACCACACGTGGCAGGGTCATCTATTGTAACAGGATACCGAAATGCTTCGGTACGTTATCCACCAGAAGGCAGAAGGGTGGCCTGCAAGGCTGGTGTCTCCAAATAACTATGTACCTGTCATTCTTTCTGAAGATGACTTTCAAATTGCCTACTATTAAGTTCTATCTCCCCTCTCCTACCAGAGATATCTTATGCTGAGCTTCAGGTATCACCAACTGCCTGCCAAGCTCTTTTGAGCGAGAAACACCCTCCTCTGGTCCCACGTAAAGATTACTTTGTCCTTGAGAGGCAGCTATAGCAACACAGACAATAAACACATTCTAGCTTTAAAGGGTATCTGAAGTGGAAGAATTTAATACTTAGGTATAATCTTCTAACAGGACATGCACAAGTTTTTGAAGGACCTTTCAATAGAAAGTATGCATTTCGCTGTCCTCTGCATCTTAGGAAATTCCCCATCACCAGATACAACTTCTCTTGGTGTTAATCCCGGCACGATGGAGGAATTTATCTCAATGGGAAGTGGTCCATAGCGAGAACTTGTGACTAATGTCAAGTGGTATTGACTCATTACAAGCTCCTCAGCCCAAAGCCGCTCTCAGTCACGCCAAGGGCAAATCTGTTCAATGGAACAGGGTCGCTTTAGCGGACGTGCACCCATGGCCCTGAAAAAAATGCTGATCATGAAATGCAGTGGAGAGCTCAAATTTGGCAGCTCCAACCCAAACGCAACCTCAGCATCTGATAGCAATTAAAATTAGTCTAACAGGTTTTCAGCAGACAGAATAAGAACACTGCCTCCCACAACAGTGGAACTTTTTCAAGCTTGCTGTGATATTATGTCAAGTATCACATTTCAACCACCACCGCCAGCAGCACGTCTGCAGGCAGCCACAGGAGGAGCGTGCTAAAACGTTATGCAGAGTTTGAAACACTATCAACCATAGCAATCACTTGCAACACTGAACGCAGTCTTCCAGCGTACAACCCACGAGCCCCTAGGTTGTGTCCTGTGAATTCTCTTAACAGAAGCCTTTTAAGAAAAGAGCTTGGTTTTTCATTTGATTTCACAGCAGCTCTGTTGGTGTAGAAAATAAAACCAAAACCAAGCAATTCCTCCCAAGCTCTGTGGGCACTACCAAGCTCCATATTTAGCCTTGCTTTCCTCTGGCCCACTGTATATGGGTAAAGCTGATGACAGTAAAAGAGTGTCTGACTTCCAAGATGAGTTTTATTTCAGTCCTGACATTAAGGGAGCACTCATTTCCAGCGATGTGCATTTGCCTTAGTACTCTAAACTCACTTGTAGGAGTCTGGAATGAGGGACTGTAGCATTCCCCAGGAAGCACTCCAGGTTAACACGTGCCATATATGCAGTTTAGCTTTTACAAGGGAAAACAGCTGGCTGACTCCTATTCTCAAGTTCATTTTACACGAGACAGAACGCAGTAAGGGCAACCCGAGTCTAACAAAGATAAAGGAAACTGCAGTAACAGCCTAACATGCATACCTCTTCCTCTGTCATTGATTCTTCAACCCCTTCCTCTTCAACTACAAAACTCTCCTTCAGCTTCAGGTACTCTTCATACTCTCTCTTCTCCTCTTCTTCCTTTGCCTTCCTTTTTTCCTCTTCCTGAACAGAAAAGATGACAAGTGGTCAGTTTGCTCCTCCCCAAATCAGGTTTAGTTTGAAGTAAAGTAGCACCTTGTCTATCTGCAGCCTGGTTTTACTAGGACAGACAGCAGATAAGAAGTGCCTAAAATGAGTCTAAGTTCTCCCTTGATGGCATCATTAATTTCAGAAGCCACCATCGAGGCAGTAACCATCTCACGTGGTACTGTAAGCTTGCACACAATACACCTAGGCTGGTTCTTAACAGGTCTGACACCGGGGAGAAAACCACTCCTATATAGCAGCCTGCTTTCTTAATTTGCATGAATATGTCTCTTCTGCACATCCCATGACAGGAAGTCCCTGCCCCAACTGTACTTTGATGCAACATCCACGTTTTCAGTAATTGGCCCCAGTTCTGCTCTGACATATGCTGATGTACATTGGGAGTGGTCACAAAGAATAGTGGAGTTACACTGGCGTCCGTCTGCATGAGAAGAAGCTGGCCTGTAAAAGAGTTTCAAGTTAATTCTCTTTCTTCTGACACACAAGCAAACTACACCTACACGGAATGTAAAACGTAAAGAGATGGACAAAGAAATGTTAAAATATTTAAGAAAAAAAAAAGACAAGCCAGAAAACTCCAAGCCTGACATCAGTGAAATGGCGCTGCATATACCAGGTAATGTAGAACAGTCACACATGCACACAGCAAAACCGCAATTAAAAGTGATAGATTACTTACAAAAATGTTTCAAATAAGAACAAGGTTTTACTGGGAGCTCATCAATTTGCAGCTTTCCATGATTGTTTTTTTTTTTGAAGTTTGTTTTGCTTTTCTCCAAAACACTTCACACAGAAGAAAAATGTTTCCTCACACAATGGTTTCTTCCGCAGAGAAATGTATGTTTGCGCAGCACCTGGTACAATGAGGTTCCAGTTTGACTGGCCTCTGGTTGTTATCACGCTGCAAAGGCTTGATTAAAACTTAGAAGGATGAGTTCTTCAAATTTCAGTGACAATCTCTGGGCATTTCTTTTTCTATTAGCACAGGAACTGATCTCCTTATGAACATTTATACTGATTTCTAAATGCTTGCGACGCTACATCTTTGACACTAATATGGTAATTGCTTCCTTAAATGGCTGGAAAGCAAACACTTGTTCCATTAAAACAGGAAGAGACAGGAACAGGTAATTAAGTATACAGAAAAATGTCCATATTAAAACAGATGCCATGTAAGGCCAAAACCAGCAAGATACCAGAAACGGTTGTGGGAGGGCTGCCCTTCAATAAAAATTGAGAGGAAAGCGTATCTGGTGCCAACTGTATTTTATCAAACTCCCAGAGAGCCCCAAGAAGGAATGCTACCAACACACAGGCATGAGAAAAACAGGACTGAAAGGATGCGACTGTATGTCTGAAGTCAAGACCTTTTTGTTAACTGCTATCTCATGGAAAAACTACACATCTGAGGAAGCTCCTGAGACAAAACAAGACCATCTTCTGGGTCGTTCATCACCGTAACGGTTATTAGCAAAAACCCAGCAGTGGATTTTTTTCCTTATAAGCGCTACAGGTGCCAAGAAAAACAAACCATATTTCATTTGGAAGTGACGGCGATTGTTCTTTTCTTGTAAGTGCATTAAATTTGATCTTGATCCTGGAAATACAAGAATAAGCTTCTTCCCCTGGTCTGTTACAGAGGTTGTAATTTAACAGGATTCGGAATGAGGGGGAAAGAAAAACATCAGAAAACCTAAAAATTGCTTTGGCAAAGAGTTTTTAGATTGTTCTTAAAAAAAAAAAAATCAGATGACAGTGTCCCATTTACAGCTGAGAGCAACAATAACTGAGAAATATTTTCCTGTTTCTGGAAGGTCTATCAACAAATGAACAAGACTCCTTCCTGTCTTCCTAACCTGCTTGTACCTTCCATGTCATTAAAGCATACCAGCACATTAATATCAGTACTTCCATTTCCAACATATGCAGAAAAGCTTCTCTGCTGTGAGACTAGTAAAGCACTCAGCTACCAGTCCCTCTTTCGTGGTCTCCCTAAAAGCCAACGTGAGCTTGTTCCCCAGATCCTAAATTATGATGCTATGATCAGCAGAGCACTTCCAGGTGGTCAGAGCCACTGCTTTGGTAGCTATAGCACGCCAGCCCTCAAAGCCTCATGTTTCTGGTGGTTGAAGCCTCCTCCATAACACTAAGTATTTCCAGAAGCTTTTTCATCTAATAAAAATCCCAGCCACTTCCTGCACAGCCTCACATGCTTTACCACCTAAATTCACCTATGATTCAACTGGTAGAAAAAGAAGGATTTAGCCAAAGTGTAAACTGGTTCAAAGCCAAGAGGAGAGATGACTTTGCATAACTGCACTGGGAGAAGCGACCGGCCACAGCAGTGGAAGCTGAGCAGGGGGAACCCTAGCGAAGTCAGGCTCTCTGGTAACACTTATTCTCAGGAATTTCTTTTCACCATCACGCTTCTTTCACGTGCCCAAGTCATGCAGCAGTTGCATGGTAGGTGCAGGGACAAATTTAGGCGGTTTGCATTCCCACAAAAAACAGTCAGTGGGCATAACCCTTGCACGGAAACACTCTCAGCACCGCAGGGTCTATTAATGAAACAGAGACCAGCACTTGCATCGTGCAAGTCATACAGGGGGCACTCGGCTCAAACATAAAATTAAAACAAATACATCTTTGTTCGTCAGGTTTCTTTGCCTCTCCCGATTTTGATCTCATTAACTGCTGTGGAGTTAAGTGGTAAAACATGTGGCTCAGAGGAGAGCTAATAGCTGGGCCACCTCCCTTCAACGATGGGTGGGGTGGTGGGGAAATCCCAGCACCATGGAAATTTGGTAACTGCAGATGCTCACCTTCAGCTGCTTGCCTTTTTCTTTTCTTTTTTTTTTTTTTTTGAAGCAGGTTCATTTCTCTCCTCACCCACCGAAATATTACCCAAACTGGGAGCTTGCTACAGTGCAAAGATTTCTTTTTGATCAGTTTACTCTACTGCACGAGAAGAACCAACTCTCCCCACTTTGATCAGGTCTTTATTGAAGAAAAAAAGAAATTAATTACTCAAACCTTTCTTCCCTCTCTCCTTTTTCTGACAAAATGTCCACATTATCGCTGTGGATCAACTCTACCTCTGCATGCTTGCTGTGTGCCTCACGTGCCACCTTGTGTGGCAGAGACCCAAGAGCTTCCAGAGCTCCATGCAGCCCGTGGATCTCCAGCACTCTGGGAGACACTTTTCAACACCTTCACCCCCTTCCTATACCAGATCTGGTCAGCACCGACTTCCCACCATGCCCAGTCCCAGCCCTTCCACCGCTCTCCAAGCTCCCTCTGTTCCACCTGCCCACCAAGGGCCTGGAATTGCTGCGAGGCTCCTTTCAGATCATTACCTCCTGTTCACCTCTTACCTCGATCACAATTGATTATTTCCATGACATCAGAACATCAATTGTGCCAACTGCACACGAGCCCGACCTTTCACCGGGTGAAACCCATAGTGTCTTGAAAACACTTCTGGACTTACAGCTGGAAGCAGACCCTGATTCTTGGGATCACAAACCCCTCTGGAGTCCTGGGACGGTGCTTGAGTAACTGCACTGTTCTGGCCGGCTGACAGATTCCAGCCTTTGAAGGTTTATCGTGCTGTACTATTTTTAGCGAAGGGTGAGGACCCTTACCGTACTGTCCAGCGAGAAGATACTGAACCACCGTTTCTAGCTTTCGTTGCAGTAACCCATTTAAGGTGACACTGAGACTAAGCGATATTGGCCCACAGAGTAAGTAGCTTTCCTGAGAGCTTTGCCTAAGCAGCTTTCCTGGAGACGAAAACTGCTAGTTGCACGCTGTGCCATCTCTCCTCCAAATCAGATAAAGGGCCAACTTGCTGACAAACAAATGATTTATGGGCAGCTTATTTGACTGCTAAGTGGAAGAGATCTCATTGCTAACGAGGAGGGCAGAGCAAACGCTGGCCTCTCTTCAACCACCACCTGCTCCCAGTTGTTCCTTGTTTGTGGCTGTTTCCTTAACATGCAGAATGAGGAAAAGCATAACTGGTTCCTCTGCCAAATGCTTTGAGGTTCACGGACCAAAGAAACCCTCCTTGTATAACATCCAGCTCTCGTGCTGTTAGTGTATATTCTATAGGAAGCAAAAAAGGACTTTACAGTATATACTTTGGCATAGAGCAGATGGATCTCTAGGATTCCTTCCCCCCACCACTGTTTAGACACAAAATTTAAAAATACCTTTAGAAAGATCGAATAAGCATTCTTACCAGTCCTCATCCCCTCAAAATCCGAGTGGAATGAGTCTTTCTGCAAGCTTTCCAACTTGTACTTCCTTAGGAGAAATTAATTTTCAGGAAAGTATACACACTTGAAACTGATACTTGAACTGAAACTACGTCCTAGACTCCATCAGCCTCCAGAAAAGCGCTGTTTCTTTACGAACAGTGGATAGAAATGCCAAACAGATAATGAAAAGCTCTGCTGAGAGGCACACAAATCTCAACGTTCACATAGTGCTACACTTAATGAAATAACTCAACAATCAACATTTTAAAACTCAGTGCCTGTTCTTACATGATCAAATATCAAATCAAAGAGCCAAAACTTTAGGGTCTTAGTTCTCAGAAGTTTCACCAGGACCCTTGGGATCACCAGCCAATCCCCCATTTCTATAGCTCTGAGGATCCAGACCATTTTTATTTAGGCACTTAAACGCAAAACTGAAAGCCTAAATGAAATTGCCCTAGTTTGGAGACTTTGGGCACAGATGTACTTGAGCAATACAGATCTCATTTAATGTGCCAGCGAACAACCACCAGTCCCGGCTCCTGCTGTGGCCTTTTATTTCACAACAGTGAAAAGCTCGCTCTCTGGAAGACTGGTAGCTACGCTCTGAGAGCAGTCCACTCTGCAATGGATTTGCAGGCCACACACCCTGTTCGACGCTGCATTTCAGCATAGAAAAGCGATGACTGCGAGCTCTGCATCTGCACAAGCAGTTTCCTTAGCACGGCGAAGCGAGGCCGAGGGAGTAAAAGCTACAAAAATCTCTGTGCACAGGGAAAAAAAAAGCTCTTGTGCGAGCAATCTGCAAGGTTTTGTACGAAGACACTGTTTTGCAACATCAGAGGAAGTTCGCTCTCATTGATAAGGTGGCAGTTGGTAAACCATCTCACCACTAAAAAACTCCAAGAGTGAAAGGGAAATCCCCAGGGTAAAGCAGAGATGAAGCAAATGCCAATTATAAAGGACCTTCCTCACATGCATAGCCAATCAGGTCATCAGAACACTGGAAAGGAAACTTGAATTTAAAAATATATTATCTGGTTTGCAACCCTGGAGCCAAGGGGCAACCACATTTTATTTATATGTGCATACAAATATATTTAAATAGAAGCAGGGGGGTATTTTTCTCAAGAATATGCAAGATTTTAGCCCCTGTAACTGCCTTGAAGGCACGGTTCCCACTTGTAGAACAGCGCTGTGTAGAGTTGCCCAAAAATAATTGGCAAGAGAGTTTGCTTATAAAACAAAGTGGGTTTTCACCTGACTCAAGAATTCATTATTTCCAGTAGACTCCATATCTCAAACTACTGGGGGGGGTGTGTGTGCGAAAGGGTTAACAGTCCCGGTGACTTTATCAAAGATCAACACTGGGGAATTTCTAGAAGATCTGCACGCTGCAACTTGATTTTCTATCCTCCTGACTCTATTTGACCTCCCTCATCAACCGACAAACTTTTAGATGGTATTTAATGGTGCAGCAATCCCCTATTGCTGTTGATGAGGATTCAGCTATTAGTTTAAGCTGAAATGCTGGAAGGAAACTCTCTTTTACACAAAGCAAATCTCAACGTTCACAGAAGTTCGCACAATTTTGGCAGCATTTCTTGGGAGAGAGATTGGGAAGAAAGGTTCAACTGAAATTTAGCTTTAAAAGCTGGCTGCACTTGTTTGGAGACCAGCTGCTCATCACTTAAATTCTCTTGTAAATACACCAATTAAATTTATTTGAAATTAAGTTAAATAAAGCACAGCCACCAAATTTATGAGCTCAAATCTTTGAGTGTGCAGCAAGTGAAACAATAACAAAATTCATGCAGTTACATCACCACTTTCCCTGCAGGCAGCACGGCTTCATCAGTGGTCTTGATACCTTTCCTGTACCGCATAAGAAAAATAAAAACTAACAGACTTGCCACTGTCACTGTATCTGCAGAAACACTCTGAGGTACTGGAAAAGGAAGGGAAAAAATGAAGCTGGCAGCCATAACATTTCTCAGACAAGCTTCAGTGATAAACTCCAAATTTCTTGTGCCTTGTGGGATTATATAAACTACAGAAATGCAATCAAACTGCCTCCAAAATAATCATACAACCAGCTACCCTCTGGTTTTTTATCTCATGACTATCAATCACTGCTTGAGCTACCTTTCATAATTTTGCCTTTCCAGTTCCTAACTTATACGGGGGAATAGTATCACCACATGTGTAGGCCCCATGGGCTTACTCGTGACCAAATGTTACTTGTGGAAATGAAGAATCTTTCCTCTGGAGGAACATCTAAATCACATTTTACCCTATGTATTCTATAAAAAAAACGCAATAAATCCAACAATCTCTTTACCACTCATAGGGGCCTAGAAGAGAGAGGTGCTATCTTTCACAGCAATCAGTCTGTAACAAGATTTGAAAGATAAGATGTTATGATCATAAGGACAGGCTGTGCTTACATGCACGGTAATCAAGTATCTGTTCATTCAATTTGTTTCCCCTCCTATGGCCCCGTCAAGACTAAAACACTGAAGTCCTGTTATTACCGTGCTCCCTGTAATACTGCTTTCTCTGCTGACTGAAGCAGGAACTCGAGCAACACAGCCTAAACATGTACACGTCTTGAATTCTTCTGCTTCCTGTTAAAGGCTCGGATGAAGACAGAGACTTAAAATTACCAGAAAACAGTTGGGGATGGACATTAAATATTGTCAGACACGTTTACTTTGACCCATGCTCAAAATGTTCAGCGGTTAATGGATTATCAACCTGTCTTAGACCCAAGCAAAGACTAAAATATTGAAAACACTTTCCCCTGAGTAGCAGAATGACGTTCATGATGTAGCCCGGTGGGTTGGCTTGCTGCCCTGATAAAGACTACCGGGAAAAACAAACACGGGAACCAAACAAAAAAAGGTTAAAATTACAGAATTTTAGTAGCCGAGGAAGCTATTGCCTCAAGCGAACAGCAAGCTAGATTCAGGCATTTGAGCAATTTTCAAAATTCTAGTAAGTATTCCTTTGGACTGTTGAGCACAAAATTTAAAACATAAAATAAACCTAAAGCCTTAGTTTACATTCTTCTTTTTCACCAAGCCTTGTGAAATGGAGGAAGTGTTTTAATGCAATCTTTACTAGGAATACTGAAAGTTAAAATAAAACCAAATAAGATTTTCCTCATTCAACCAAAATAAATTACTCAGCCCTAAACTGAACAGAAGTAGATTAAAAAGTGAAACATGTTAATAAGCACTTTCTGTGTGAGAAGACCTCTAGTTAGAATTTCACCCTCATTTTCTACTCAGCTTTTCAACCATGCCTGACTGCCGCCGATTAGCCAGCTGCACTGCCAAACCCCAGCTCAAACCAGAAGGCAATCAACAGGATAACATCTTTGTCCTGGGCTACGGCTTCTTTTGAGCAGGTTGGCCAAGCTCAACTGCAATTTGCTTCGCAATTCACCTGCTGTGCTGGCTATCGCTCTAGAAAGAACTGAAATTCTGCTCATTAGCCTCCTCCAAAGGAAGCAACATTTAAACAAGGCTAGTGTCCAGCCAGCATGCCCTCTTCATGCCCCGCAGAGTGCCGGAGTCATTTGGCTCATTTCAACCAACTCTTCAGGGTTTCAAGGATAGCGAATTCCCAGAATGTTTGGAAAAAATATTAGGGATCTGGTTGGAGATGAAACACTTAAAAGCATGCACCACTGGAGGGAAACTGCCATCTGAGCTCTCTGTTATGCCCAGCCCCATGGCAAGCAGGACCGGCAACAGACTTGGGCTTTAGAGGCAACTGCAGCTTGTTTTACCTCATTCTGAGCTGGAACTATGAGGGGGAGAAATTGGCAATACTTTGGAGAAAAGCAGGGTGGTCGCAGGGACCACAAGGCAGAAGCTGGTGCTACTGAAGCATGTGGGCAGGGAAAAAGCAGTAGGCACAGATCCACAGGAAGTCAGGGCTGATAGTTCTGCTGTTAGGAAATGGCTCGGCAAAACACAGGAGCAGCTCAGACTGGCTGAGATCAGATAGCCAACCTCAGCGTTCAGCCTTTGACCACTACCAGGTACTTCTAAATTTGTACATTTTTCCTGGAAGGGCAGCTGTGGAATAATTGGTCCCCTGGAAGTTTGTTCAAGTTGCTTTACAAGTCAAAGTCTCAGACTGTGCTACATATCCTGATGTTGTAGTACTGACGTTCTCCTCATCCTTTTCAATGTCTGAAATTCAGGAGCCTTCTACTGATGAAGAGGAAACAACAGAGAGTTCAGAAAATAGAGGATTTTTGGAGGGGATAACCCTAGAGGTAAATGTACATTCTACAAAAAATCTCATGGATACAATCTGCCTGGGTAAGGTCTAGAAAAAAAAAAAATTTTAATTGCTTTATCCTGACTTCATGCCCCCAACAGAGGAAAGGAAAAATTGTCTTTTAAAATGTTATCAGCAACACTTACACAACTTGTGCTTTAAACAAATGAAAATAATTCTACTCACTACAAACCAGAGACACAAATCTCCACGCACATTTAAGTATCCCCCAAAATTCACACGGAAAGCTGGGGGCTGTGCTCCCCTGGGACGGCAATTATTAAGCATAGGATTGTGCAGAACGCTTTGGTCCTTGCCTCCAGAAGCATGTTGCAAGGCTACCCCATACCTCCCTCCAGCACCAGAGAGCATGAAACTCACCCCTAGTTCTTAGCCAGTAGCACTGATGCCCAGAATACACAAAGCAGCTTTGAAATACGTTTGCCTCCCTCACTGATGAAAGTATTCAACAGAAGCATTTCAACTGCACAGTACCTGTTTTTCTGGGTCACTCCCGCTAACACACACGTTCGTATGCATAGTTTAGAAATCTTTAATCGTGATGCACACGTAGATTTGTATAATTAGAATAAAATCGTATAATTTTACACAACAGTTGCAAAATCGGTTGCTGATGTCTTTCACTTTCTGCCCTGCTGGTTACAGCTGGCAGGCAGGCAGGCAGCACTAATGAGCATAATGGAACAGGGGGCCGGTGAGGTTGCGACATCTCCTTCCTTAAGAGACACTCAAGAGCTTCGCAGGACAAGGTCCTGAGCGACCCGCTCCAACTGTGCGTGGGTTTGAGCAGGAGGACAGAGCAGGTGGTCCCTTCCAACCTACGTTATTCTAGGATTCTCTGATAACCAAACTTCTCTGGTCAGACACCAAACAAGCAACTCCCAAAATTTCTCTTGCAACTGGGCACAACTCCTCCCTTCATATACCTGCACTTAAACAGCTCCTAGACGAATTAACAGCCAACTTTATCAGCTATGTTTGTCAACAGAACAAACTGACCCAACAGTCTGTCACTATGGCATAGAGCAGTAGCAGAACCACCACCAGGAGCCCAGGTTTCGTTCTGCCCTAGACTCAGCCGTGGGTGGGTACTTGCTGCTACATGTGTGGTGTTTGGAGCAGTTTTCACTTCTGCCAAGCTCTAAGGGGAACAAACCTGGGATCTACAGCTGAAATAACTGAGTGTTACTGTAATTCAAACAAAACGGAGCAAGAAAAAACCAAATTAAAACTGTACTCAACAGCAACGAAAGCCAAAAGGAGTTCTGCTGAGTACAGAACTTGCATAGAAGCAATCTCAGAGACAAACCTGCTTCAAAATTTCCATTTATAAATACAACCAATCCCACCTGTCGTTCTTCCTCAAGACGTATTCTCTCCTCTTCTTTCCGCCTTTCCTCCTCTCTTTTTGACTCAAGTTTTTTCCGTTCTTCTCGTTCTGCTTCTTCAGCCTAAAGAACACATTATGCAAGCCAAGCCTTAGTCTTCCTGAATATACATTTTTTAAAAATCCCTTATTGTGATACCATGGGGTGGGTGTGTGTGTGTGTGTGTTCTTATTATCTTCCCAGATGCATGTTCAGAAAGAAACAGCAAAGAGAATAAGAAAAAAAAAAGTCATTACAATTTAACTCCCCCCCCACCTTCAGCATAATTAACACTGTGGTAAGTTTAGAAATTACCCTTCTCACTTGCATTATCTGTATCTCAACAATTGAAGCAATTTAAGCAATAAGCTAAATGTTTGTGAGCTTATTACTAGAATGATATTAAGTAATATTGTGTCACAGGATTCCACGTCTCCTTACTTAAAATTCAGTTAGAATGGATCATAAGAAGAGGAAAAAGGAGAGGGGAATATAAACTTTGTAAAACCAAGAACCTTCAAAGTTATCATTAATCTGGGCAGAATCTCTTAAAGAAAAGCTTGTACTGATCTCTTCAAATAATTTTACTATTTGCTTTTAAATGAGACCTAGTAAAGAGATTGTTGCAAAATGGGGAAAAAATAAAAAGGGTGCTTATTGTATCATTTAGAGATTTATTTTTTTTTTTAAACTGTTCTTCAGTCTCTTAAATTAAGAGCATGAGCAGAAGAAATTAAAATGGAGTATTTGTGGCTTTGAACATTTCAGTGAAAAAGACCTAACCGAGGAATTTATCTGTCTACATGGGAAAATAAAAATCAGCATGTTTTAAAATGAAACAAAAGATTCCTCGCTTCACCAACCGATGCTTATCTAGCTTCATTCAACTTTGCTCAAATTTTCCACAAAAAAAAGAGGCTAATTAAATAGAATGAATATGGAAAGTAATGACAAAATGGTTAAAGCATAGAGTGAGAAAAGGATCGTAATGGAAGTTTATATGTAACATAATAATCAAGTTTATTACCAACCGCCCTGTCTACAGGGCATACCACTACAGCGTAAAGCAGAAACTGGATTTAAAGCTCCAGTGACACTACAATTCTCCAGATGGGATTTCACTGGCTTTGTCTGCACCTTCTACACACCAGAAATTTTAGTAGTTTCATAAACCCTGTCTTTTTGTAAAATGTGTGAGGTCCACCGTACACCCCAGCCTCTGTTATGCAAAGGCTGCTTACGTGCTTCTTGCAACCCCGCGTTCCAAGTTAAAGAACAATACAGAGTTTGCAAAAAAAATTATATAGAACAACTAAAAGGAGTTACTGTATAACCTGCTGCCACCCACCAGCACGCTTCAAAAAGGAAGCTTCAAAAAGCCTGTTGCTTCCCTGGAATTAACAGCAAAATGCTGGGCAAAAGTGAAAAAAAATATGCAATGGTATTTAAGTACTTTTACACACAGATTTAAGAAGGAACAACTGAAAAGCTACAGTGTATTCGCTCCGTTTGTTTGGTCTCTGCTTAAGGGCCAAACTTCAACCAAAATCTGACCGCCTCATGGATTTCAGTGGATTACAGGGTCTGCTCTTCATCTCCCCCAATCCATAAAAGCAATAAACATGGTGAAACATAAAGTTTTTGCAATATGAGAGCACACGAGACACTGCTCAGAACTGCCCGGAGTTTGGTCACAGACTCAGTGTTACAACAATGCTGTGTGGGCTTGAGTGTATTTTTAAGGGGAGACAGTACTAAGACTAAGTTGCAAGGCAGCTGAAACATCCAATGAAGAGCATTCAAGAGTTTAACTCCTCTCTGCTCTCCACTAGAATGCCCGAGAACCTAACAGAAAGAAAACGAGACACCATTTTCCATTGCCCTCATGCAATATGACATCAAAAGCTGAATTTACAGTTTTGAAACAAAAACACAACTGTTGTAGCAATGACACTGCCTTTGCCTTTCTGGGGTGTCTGTCATCGCCAGTTCTTTGCTGCGTACTGCTATTCAGGCTCTGTTCTGGGCTCTATACGTGGCAGGAAATGCTTACCTCTCTCTGAGCTTTTCTGGCTTGTTTCTCTTCTAATTTCCTCTGCTTCTTTGCTCCAATTTTCCCAGACACCTGAAATTCTGGCACCTCCTCAGCGTCATCTTCCTCTGCAACATCGCATAAACGACAAATTTTAAACTGTCTGTAAAAAGTCGCTTTGAGAAACTTCACTGCTCCCTAGGAAAGCAGCAGCAGATGAAAGGGAGACACACATACATTTCAGACAAGACCTATTAGATGGAAAAAGGCAGGAAAAAAAAAAATATCACACGAGACTGCCAAAGCCACAGAGTAGAAGTAACAAGGCAAACACACGCTCAAGTGAAGTCAGAAGTAAAAACTGACTCGATCTTCTGAAGGAAGGCTTTTCATAAACATTTCCTGCTTTCCACAATTAAGAGATACTTTCTTTTATACAGAAAAATATATAATGACAACCATTAGCACAACGGCTCAACACTCGCCTGCAGAGACTTTCTTCCCAGTCACCTCCAAGCACGACTGACATCCATGCAAAAGCAAGATTCAGAGGCATGCCACTCATCCACTAGTTCTAGCCTGACACAACTAACCTTTAAGGGAGGAGGGGAGGGGGGGTAAAAAAAAAAATCCCTGCAATGCAAATCGTGGGTTTGACTGCAACAAAACTACGTGAAACAACTAGTTCCCTGTCGTATGACAATTGGTTGTTTGTAAAGATGATTTCTGCAACTGTGAAATACGAAAGCGTCATGCTCAAATGGTGTGCAAATGCATTGTATTTCTGCTCACCCGGGGGCTGAGTAAGACTAAAGAGCTTTTAAAGACTGCCATTTCCTCCCCCCATGCCTCAGACCAATGCTTCTTGAACTTCATTTGCTAATCTAAATTAGTCCTTGATCCTACAACATAAGGACTGTTGGATTGACCTCAGCACTCAGATAAATCATTAGCTCACTTCACAATATATAGAGACTCATGCGTCTGAATCAGAGGGCAGAATCAAAATGGAAGGCTCTTTATCCCTTTTGGGGTAAAGTAATTTATACTTTGAGCATCCACAGTGCCGTTAGGCTTGACGACCCACACACTTGACGTCCGCTGGGCAGTCAGAAGAATGGCACTGCCAGCTCCTGCCATTTTCCTTAAGTGCAGTGTTTATTTAGGGAGGGAGAAGGGGAGAAGTGTGCAGGGGAAGTTCTTCCTCAGTTAAGTTCTAGCCCTCATCGTTGGAGGGGGGAAAAACCCAACTCCCCACTCACACAACCCTCGAGCCTTTGGTTCCTAAGACCAGACTAACAGGAAGCAAAAGCCCATCGTGTTTGACAAGCAGTTTCATGAGCGCCTGGAGCAGTTGTACCTGGAGCTGACCGTGCCATGGCAGCCACCAGAATTGGTTTGGTAGGGCTGGCAACAGGGTGTTTTCTGTAAGGTGCTCTCCCCAGAGAGCCTACTCCCCTTTTTTTGGGAACTCAAAAAAGCTGCTGTTAAAGGAACAATCGGATGAACAAGACTCACCCTCCTTTTATATGTAGAATTAGGTTTGAAACACTCGTTTTACTAATTCCAGTACACAGAATGGTACTATGGTTAAGCCACTGAGACACATCATCAGAAACAAATGTAACTGAGAGCTGTGTAGGTGGCTCTCAAATAACTTAGCTGTTTTCAGGATATGGAAGTTAATATGAGGCAGGCTTGCTGAATTGGGCTTCAGAGAATTACTGCTATCTGATTACTGAGGTGATCAAAAGGGTTCCCCCTTCCTACACGACAAACAGAGCGAGCAACAGGGGACACTCAGACTTGACACCGTTGCTTCTACAATTTTGCTGAAGTGTAAAATAGCTTTATTTATTTTTTAAATACTGGGCCAAGGGGAGTTCCAAGCACAACGGGTGAGCAACCCCGCATTAGCAGTTATTACTCCAAAATTAATGGTTCAATAGTGGTATTATTCTTTAGAAGATTATTTCTGGAAAACACCAGAAGTATAAAACACCACCTACGACGCTATTCAACCTGAGGCTCTGAGCGCTTCTCAGATTTCATCTATATTAGGAGTACCTGAGCCAGAGGTCAGGCAGAAGTCTAGAAAGGCTTTTAAAGCCTTTCTCCAGCCCTGGATCAAACAAGCCTTTGTTCAGTAGCATTTGCTTTCCTCCCGTTTGAAGCATCTGATGTGATCCCTGAAGTACCACTTCCTCCAAGCTTTTTTCTAGCGCATGGAGCTGCATCCAACAAAGGAAAGAGACAGTGATGCAGACGCAGCCCGTGATTCAGCAGAGCGTTAAAGGTCGACAGCGAACTAAACCTGGGTGCAATTAGTACGTGCTAAATAAACCCAAACATGCTGACAAGAATATAAGCACGTGGTGAAAGGATTTGCTGGATCAATTGGTTATTATAGCAGAATAGCTGCACCAAATGGAGAGTGCATGCTGCACACAGCCAGAGAGATTTCTTTTTTTTTTTTATTTTCCATAAAGAAGCTATCGTTTCAGCAGCTTTTAACAATCACTTTTCACATACTCATAGTTGCCAACACTAGTAGACCCAATGGGGGGTCAGTCCGTGGGAACGTGCACTCCATCTGCCCCTGTGCTTCAGATGTGATGCAAGATGTTCAGTTAGTCGTGCTCACTTGTTGTGCAAGCAGTTTATCATCACCCAAAGCACGAGGGTTGGCCAGCCTGCATACATACGCGGTTGGGAAACCTAACAATATCAGGCATCATTGTGTAGTTGAAGCTAAAAGTGTATTTTTGATTGAAGGTTGATCTTCTGTGGTGCTCTGTACAGTTTATCTGATGTTTTAGAACACGGCAGTTCTGGAACGTACGTAGGGTCGTGGCAGGAAAGGGAGAGAAGTTTAGTGCTCCAAGCTTGACACAAGCAGTTTTTCAGGAGTGACCTTCGCCAGCTGCTCACGTTACCGCAGGACACGCAAGTCCTGTTCCCACTTTGTGATACGGTGCTGATAAAGAACACCAAACCTCAAGGGACACAGGACCCTCTTCACCTGAACTGCTTGGAGGTGATGTAACAGGCCCACTTTCCACCACAGTCGCAACCCTACCAACACGTTCTGGTCCATCTTTAGAGTCCGACGTAACCACACCAACATTTCCAGAGCTTGCAAAGCATTCCCACCAGCTTCCAGCTCCAAGAGACAGAAAGCAGAAATAGTCTGACTTACAGTGACGCGCTCACACCACTTTACATATTCTGCTTTACACAAGCAAGGGTTTTGCTCAGCTGGCCAGCTGAGAGGCACCTGCAGGGAATCCTAGCTTTTCCTTAATGTTTTGAACATATTGAGAGGCAAGAAAACAGGAAACAGGAAACAGTCACACAGAAGTTTGAATCTCTTGAAATTTACAGACTACTTTTAAAAAATATTTCCCAATACCATCAGAAAGAGTGCTGGAGTGCTGATGTTCTCTATCAGGACAGGAATTTACCAGCTGCTGCATACAGAATATGCAAAAACTCCAAACGAAACCACCCACCTCATGTATAATAGTTGCCCTTGTTGTCTATGTCAAAGGGTCCGTCTTGCTTCCTATTAAGTTTTGGAAGTGAAGCAAATGGATTCCCAACCACAAAAAAGGACAAGCTGCACATGTGGCTACTCACAAAACATCCCCTGGGCACAGCTAGCTGCTTTATTTACTGTTCATGCAGCACCTAACAAAAGCAGTAAGAGGAAGGGGTGGGGGGGGGGGGGAAGATGCCCGGCAAAACACACGGTTCATCCTGAAGGCAGGAGACCTGTGTTACTAACATTGAGTAGATGTGTGACACCAGTCGCTGGAAAGGAATTGGTCCACCATACGGAAAGGTGTGGGCTTGCGTGAGTAACACAGCCCTGCGGTGGTACAGTCATTATGATTTTTAATTATTTTTTTTTTTTAATTTGGTAGCTATCTAGTTTAGGAACCAAACGAGACATTGGCTTCTTAATCTGAAGTCACAAAATCAGCCTACACTTAGGACAGAAAAAGGACAGTAAACAAAGAATATTAGCCCTTTTGAGCCGAAGTCAAACGACTTGCAGTTTTTTCTCTAATAAAGCCATATGGCATAACTGAGAAACCACACACCTACCTCTTCCACACACCATCTGTGCCTGAACCGTCTCAAGGGCAGACACACAGCGTGGATACTTTGATAATACTAAAGTGACTTTCTATATGAATAGGAGCAAGTCAAAAGTAACTTTTGGTTCACTAGTTAGGATGTTAGTAGTCAAAGTTTAACTGTACTAGAAAGGTTTTCCTACTGATTAAGCGTTAAAATTATTTCAGCTACTACACCAATTAATATAGCTCGATTACCAGCTGTTTCACAAGAACAGCATGGGACCATATCAGGGTTTCTAAGTTTATGAGTTTTCCAGACCTTTCGGCACACCAGAGTACGGGGAGATGCCACGTTACACGAGCGGTAGATGGTGCACTCAGAAAAAGTACTTTGCATTTTGACAAATTTCAGCACAAACACATTGTTCTCTAAGCTATCCACAGTATCCATGGCTGAATGGGGATACAAAAATATAATTATTTTTCATATTATTCTAATAATATTTTCTGATATTATCAGAAAACACACATGCAAGACTTTTTTAGATGCAAGATTTGAATATACTGGACTTAGATGCTACACAAAGCAATAACAGGTATTTTAAAATGCCTAAATATTGTATTTTTTTAAACTTCTAAAACCTTTTTTTGTTTGTTTTGTGCTTTCTTCCTCAATAGCCATTAGCACTTACAAAGGAAAACATGAGATTCTGATCTCCAAGTCTTGCCAAGCAAAACAGGAGAGGAACTTATGATTTAATTTGTGTTGGAACCGTTAACTTCTTGTTATCATTTTTTTATTTTACAAGTTAGAGCACTCAGACTGTCCAAAGCTGTTGGCTTTATCATTACTGATTCTGTGGAACTAAATTTAACCCAATGTTCACTGTACTGGATGTTCCTACACCTGTGCTCAGATGTACTGGGCTAAAAGCTCAGACAAAAGGCATGCAGATGTTGGGATATTTAATCTCTGAGTTCTACACTGCTGCCAAAAGTAGAGAGCCTCTAGCTTGTTCCAGTTGACAAAACCAGATTATTGCTTTGATGCAGCCCTTACTTTCTGTTTGTAAAGGGGAAAAAAAAATCAAAACATAATAACCCCCACAAAAAGCCATTTTTGGGCAACGTTTTTTGCAACAAGTCAGAATAGTTCTTTGTTCATAGGATGTGGAAGTGAGCACCTTTCAAAAGTAAACCCTTGAAAATATTCCCTGGAAACACACTGGGCTGCTCAGATTCTCCTGGTACGTCCTCCTTTTGTGTCATCGCTTTCTCTATCTAGCCGAGCCTCACCCACAACTCTCACCAAAGCCTGCCAACCCAGAGGGTTGCCTGACGGTCTGTTTTCCTTGGTGGTTTGGAGATTGCCATCAATTCTTACAAAGAAACAGACTTCTCTAACTACCCTAAATCATGGTGTGGTGACACCCACCAGTTTCAGCCAACAAAAATGCCAGCCCCCCCACCCCAAACAAGTTTTGGTCCAAGACACAACTCCAAGCGGCAGAAAACCTGGACTGCAAAACCGGTGTCCTACTCACCGACGGACTGAACCACCCTGGAAAAAGGCACTTTGCCCGTGCATGCCTGTCTCGCTGCAAACTCTTTGTACCGCGTGCTGAGGTGGGCAGGTTTTCTCACTACATGTTTGTGCAAAGTCGTTGTTGGAAATAATGTATAACAGTCCTTCAGGGAAACAGACATTTGCCTCAGATCCTCATTGTTTTTACCCCAGTGGGATCAAGATGACCCAACCATACTTGCCGCTAGAAGTTCATCCCCACAAGTTTCTTGTCACTTGGTAGGAAATTACAGTACTAAAACTTTTATGCAAACATCAGGCTGGTGGGGTCACTTTCTACTCCCAGAAGCAAAAAATGTGGTGTCAAGAGAAGTGCCTACTTCACTGCAGAGCTCTTCAAGACACAAGGTTTGGAAGCACAAGCTCAACTCGAGAATTGAACAACTGTTTTTTCTGTACATGACCAGCAACCAAATAAAAGCTCTTGACAAAACATCTTCACATGTACCCGAAGGTGATGGAAGTCCCAGTGGATGGATGCACTCAGAGCATCAGCCAGGCAAAAACGAGAGCCAAAGAAACCCTCCTCAGTCAACAAATAAATGGGATCTGAAATTGGAAAATAGCTCATGCTATTTATTCACGCCACTCCATGCCCCAAACAACCCTCAACCCAACTCCAATTTATCCCCTTTTCCCTCCTTCCTTCCACTGCTTAGCTTGGCCTCTCCTGCCCTAAATGATTAACGCCTGAAACCCACACATATTTATGCCTTGCAGTGAGTTTATTTTCATCTTGGCTGCAGCTAGGCCCACAAAGCCCCTTCTGTCTGGGATCAATTTAAATTAAGATGCAACAGAGCTAATTAAGTCTGCTAGCTGGGATATCAGAAGCAACCTAACCACACGAGTACAGAACTCTCCTTCCAGACTCATTTTTCCAGAGGGAAAGACATAGGCACCCTGCTACAATGTGCAGAGCAGATGTCCTGTGAGGCACACGGACTTTAACAACGGTCGCCGAGATCGCACGGCGCTGCAGGAGAGAGAGAGTAGTGTTATGACTAGAATTAAGCTGGGCAATACAAGCCAGCCAAACCCATTTTACTGAAGTCAGGCTGGTGGAACACAGCTCAGGGGTCTCAGTCATTTTGAGAATTACTTTGTCACCAGCGAAAAATATCTCCCCAGCAATCTTTGGTCATCAGAGGATATTAATAGATGTTGATATTTTCATAACAGATGACCTCCTTTGAGTACTCAACTAACCACTGAAAAACATTACTCAGGCAGACCGAGCCAGCGTAGGCACCCAGCGAGCGGGCCTGCCCCCGCAGCGCAGCCCACATGGAACCCGTGAATAAGGAACCCACGACCACGGTGTGGGTTGCAATTCTGGTAGGAAAGTCAAGGCATTTAGCGCTTCACCCTTTATTTTCTGTCTGTGCCAATCTGCAAGTGATTTAGGTGTCTCACCCCACCTCGCTGAGCTAAAGGAAGAATTATAACCTGGTTTAGCTCCACTGGCAACAGGTGGAGATTTGAGTATTCAAAACAATCATTTACTATCTTTGTCCATATTAAATGACTCCTCCTTACCCAGACTTGTACGGAAATAAGATTAAGATTTCAACTACAGAAGGGACAGTTAAAAGCTACCAAGGTTCTGATCCCAGTGCCACAATTTGTTTGGCTCCCCCCTCGCCCCCCTGTCCTCTGCGAGAGATTTGAGTACTGGCACAATGCAGCAACTTCGCACAGGCAGCAGAAACCGTGGGCTACTATTCTACCCTTGAAGCTTTCTTTCTCATTCTGGAATTGAAATCTGATTGTTAGATGGAAAACAGAAAACCCTCATGCTAACCGCAGCTCCAAAGCCTGCAAGTGTTGCTTTGAGACCATTTCCTAGAGTCAGCAGAACTGGCTCCCAACAGGCAGAATACTTCGGTGGCAACAGCAGTTCCTACCTGACTCCACTTTTATGTCTGTAACGGTAACACAGATACAGCCAGGGCATCCTCATGCCCTTCCTGAGTTCAGCACTAGAAGTCTAGCAGCAACGGGTTGGTGTTATGCCTGCACCAGCCTGTGGCAGAAGTCAGAGTGACACTGAGCAGGATCAGGTAGCTTTGCCCAAAGCTAAACCCAGGCCCAGAGTGGAAATTCCACACGCAGAACAGAAACTCACTAGTAAAACATTTCAACAAATTTAACAATATTTTAAACAACGGAAAAAAAGTCCACTTCAGTTGCAGATGTTCACAAGCCTCCTAAAGCAACAAAAACACAAGTCAAGAATGAAGAAACCAGACTGGCTTTTTTTCAGTGTTTCTGGCTATAAGGCCAAACAACTTTGCTCTTCAGCCCCGGGTGCCCCAACTGGTCCTGCGCTGCCTGGGACTGTGCATCGCTGCATGCGTTCTGGGCTCTTTCCATGTGAGTCAACTCAGTTTTATAACACAAAAATCTGCTGTGGGGATAACTTGCTATTTCAACAGGTTCAAAGGGAGGCAGTAATTAGACAAAGCGGCTCTATATTGCAATGACACAGAGAAAATGCGCATGGCACCCACACAAAGGAGACAAATTCAGGAGTGGGCTTCAAAACAGGTAACACATCCTTCTCTAAGGGGGAACAAACCCCAAACCCCACACTAATACATGTAGCTGAAGGCCAGGCTAAGGGCTTTGCAGCACAGGCACAGCCAGACCATGACAGGGGAGGGCTAATCCCAAGTAACACAGCTGTGTGTCATTCCACACCTCAATGCTGGGGAACCAGGGTCAGACACTTTCTCTCCGCAGCTGTGCTGCTCAAGTCTATCCTCTGGCTCCACAGGCTTTGGGGTTACTGTTGTGCAGCAGTGCTTAGGCACTTGGAAAGACCGTTCCAGAATATGAATAAACACACACTCAGAGAAGAACAAAACAGAAACAAAGAGCCAGAAGTTGTTTTCATTTGAGAAAGAAGTTTAAAAAACCCAAATAAAACAGGGATGTCATTTCAAAGAAAACTTCATTCAAGAGCTGCAGCACTCACATCTGAGGTACACTAGGCTGCAAAAGAATTATTTATAAAGCCCAACGACACAGATTCTTCTATTGCTAAAGTGACTAAGTAAGATGAGGCGTTTGCTTTGACAGCTTCACTGTCGGCCTTTGACATTCAAACTTTTGATGTCTGGAGTTTAAGGCGAAAGATTTTTAGATTCCCATTTCTTTCCAGGACGTTATCACATGAAAAGAAATAACCAAAGTTGAAAAGTTCAGACCTGTCAATTTTCCATTTGTGAAACTGCTGAAGATAATTAGCTTGAACAGCATGTTTACCTGCCACGCTGACCGCAAGAGGCTTTCTACAAACTGCAAGACAAGAAAGGCTGAAGAAAGTACAATTAGCCCCTAATCAAGGTATCGCACAGATGTGTGCTCACTGTTTCACACCTACCGCAGACCAAAAAGACACCCTGATCTCCACTGCAAGCTCAAGCGAAGCAAAGCCTGCTTTTATCAATACTTCAGCAGAAACTGTGAACACTTAACCCACAATCTGAAAGTAGAAGGAATCCAGTTAGGTGAATCATGGTGATATCGTCTCTTTGGCAATAAAGATAATAATGTGTGAAGTTTCACCAGAAAAAGGAGTGAAGCTTACAGGGTGTAGAAAGATGTTATTAATCACCATATTCTTGTCTACCACCACACCACAGAAGTAGAGCTATTAACTGTAGACCCAGCACAGGAACAAAGGACTCGTCAACAAGCTGCTGGCAGCAAGACAAAGTGCTGCAGTCTGTGGTGATCTCCAGCTAATCGGCTTGATTCGGATCACCACTGGGATGGCTTCTTGGAAAGAAAACTCCAGGTTTTGCAGAGATTATGTCGGGAATTAATGCCACTCACCGCTTTGCAAGAAACCTCAATATTACTCTAGCATAAGGTGCAGATTTTGTTTACCCAAATTTAACCTGCACGTCTAAGCAGGAAATACAAGAGGCAGCTTCTAGGAAATAAATGAAGAATATGTTGTGATGCACCGTTAACACAGCAAACTGCCACAACTCACCACAGATGGAAGTAGACACTTTTGTTAAAAGTAAGTGGTATCTACAGACAAGTGATGAAGTCTGGAGAGAAGTCAGACAAATAGATTGTAGCCAAGCTGTAAATAAATCACAGTCAGCAAAACTGAAAAGCTTTCTTCAGGAGCCAACCACGCCCCTTCACCAACCTTAACACCTGCTGTTAAGGTCCATTTCAGTGTTTGCAAGGTGAACTGAACCAAACGTTACCTTCCACCCAGTCTTCGGCCTGCTGCGCTCTCCTCTGGGCCATCAACCGGTTTCCCATGTTCCTCCGGCGCCTTGGCATCCCATCTCCCCGCTCTTCGGCGTGGGGCCGAGGCCTGGCCACTGCTGCTGCCGCCACCACCACATTCTGCTGGTGTTCCTCATCAGCTGCAAAAGCGAAACATAACTGATGAGAGATTTGCCACCTCTGCTTGCTGCAGCTATCCTTTTGCCAGTCAACTCTTGCGATCAGAAGTGCAACACCAGCGCTGTTTGCCAAAGGAGAGGATGCCTCCCCACTCTCATGTGGGTTTTTACCTGCATGGCAGCAGGTATGTGAAAGTTGCTTTCCTGCGATTAAGCGGGATCATGCACTGCAACCTTCTTATTTGTGCACAGTGCTCTGTGCAGTGGAAGTTTTACCCTGACAGCAGTCTCTTTTGCAATATCATATAGACCATCATAAAGAAAAAGCTATAGCTATGTGCTGTTAGTTCATCTGACAGAGCCCACACCCTTCAAAAACCCCCCCGCAAAAATCACCACACCACAGACAAAAGACCCCCACTCAGGTGTTTAAAAAAGTGTTCTTATTTAATCTAAACTGATGATCTGTTTCTCCTTTATCTGGCAGGACTAGCAGTCTAATAGTTTGAATTACCAGAAGATGAGGATGCAGAATTATTTTTCTTCCCTTCTAAAGTATTCCAATTTTTTAAATTTTTATTTTCATTTTTAATTGTGTAACTTAGAAGCAGATTCATCTGATTTCAAACCTCAGAGCACGCATATTTCAGAACTGACTACGTAAATCATTATACCGAAACAAAACCTGAACAGCAAGCAAGGACTACAAATTACAGCCATAATACGTATAAGGGTAACTTCATTCTACCGTGCTGAGTTAAACTGCAGGTCTTCCAACACACACATATAGGGGAAGACAAAAAACAGCAAGGGCCACCGCAGTGGTCACTGAAATCCCCTCTGCATATGCTGCAGTTCCTAATTAAGATGTGACAAACAAGGAATATCATAACAGAGGAGCGGTGGGGAGGTGACATGGGAGCAAGCGACTGGCCAGTGGGCTCATTTCACAAGTTCTCCACAAAAAACCCTCCCCCAGGTTTTTCTTTGAGACCTCCATGATCCTGTTGCTATCAACAATGGTAGTCAGGCTGAAACAATTAGATAATGGTAAAATATAATCATCCTTGATAGCTGCTTTGCATATTCTGTTGATAAGTGTAACTGATATTTGTGTGTGTTGTTACTTGCTCAATCCTGCAAAATATTAACTACTATGGCTTAGTTCAGGTAAATATTCAAATGGTCTCATAGAAAGCTGCAGAACTACTCATTTGCTTAAACTTGGGACACATATTTTGCTCCTTGCTGGATTATACGGTGTGCCAGCAGGAGCACAAAATGCTCTCCACGCTCTGCCAGGTCTCCAGCATCCTCTGATGTAAAAAATGCCTTCCTAAAGAAGCCACTATTAGCATATCTATGATCAGAAAATAAGATTCATTATGACTACATCTACGCAATGATCAAAGGTGTGCTTGCAGCTCATCTTGGTATCGCTCAAGTAGCTTCAAAGCAGCTAACTTTGGTACTGATAACAACATAGCTGCAGCAGCACTGAGCTCAGCACAGGCAGCAAAGCAGGGTAACCTGGGCAAGTATTTGGCCAGCAAAGCCATTAGAAGTTCAGGATTGCTGCAACAACAATGAAAACAGTCCCCCAGCAAACTCCAGCACTAACAGGCACCACCGTGACATTTTGAATTGAGTCACTGCACTATCACACTGCTGTCACCCTGTTGTTCTCACCCGCTGCTTTTATCTGTGGACCAAAAGAGGTCTAGGAAAAGTTACAGAGTGTAGGCTCCAGGGGTCCTATCGTTTTGCTTCAAGACTTGCCTGGTCTTATTTATAGCATGATAACGCTTATTTTGAATGCTACAGAACATGCTATAGGAAAGCATCACGCTGCAAAGGCAGGGCAGGAGGTCATTTATTGGGACACTACTAGATGCCAGAAATACTTAGTCTGCAAAAAGGCCTTCTGTACAAGCACAGTATTTCTCTTCAGTTCTTGAGATACCCTGCAATTCAACCCTTCGCATCCTTTCACCTGAAAGCTTCAGCATGTCTACCTCGGTACCTTCCAAAGGCGGCCCTGCGCAGTGTATCGGCTGTGCAGGTTGAGCGCTCATTCATCCTGGGGCTTGTTTTTGGTTCCCACTGTCCTGCAAAACAGAGACTGTTTTGCATCTTGTGAAAAAGGAATCTATATATAAGCCACCTATTCATTTCAAACCGAGGTGCTTAACCCTCACAGAGGCAAACGCGTGAACCGAGCTATCCTGTTTTCTCAATTTAATTCGCTACAGGAGACACGGTAATTCCTCAGAGTTCACCAGTGTTTACAGGGCTCAGAAAGTAGTAAAAACCCCACCAAACCCAACCCATACCGTGGTCAAACACACAAGGAAGCTGTTGGACAATACTTTGGTCAGATCTCCACAACATTCAAACAACTGAAGACACCTAGACACCACGGATTGTCATTCAGTAGGAAAAGGCAAGCTTTTTTTCTTCCCTCCTCCCCTGTAGGTTCTGTTTGCCAGGCATTCAGCTGGACCATCATTTGAAAAACGTGAATATTAGTCCTTGCACTTCTTCCCATTCTTCATGAGAGGGGGGGGAAAAAGAATCATTTACTCTGCCTGTAACACACTTATAGCTGGCTGGTTCTTCAGGGGTCAACAATTCATCTACGTGGCTCAAGACACGTCATTTATGCCGGTGTCTAGGAAGTCAGATGTGCTCTCTCTCCCCCTCTGAACTGGAAGTATCACGGATTGACTAAAGCTGTACACAGAGGGTGTGACTGGTGGTTTCAAAGAATACAGAGAATACACTGAAAAACCCTCTTATTCTTGGAACTGATTGACTGTCAGATTTGAGGTGAAGGATAATTTTCTCTGGGGTCTGGCCCTGCATTTGTTTTCACCTCCCCCCGCAGCACAGGGCGTGGTTTGGCCACGGCACTTATCTGAATCCACCTCTTCGTTTTCCTGTAGTTGCCGAGGTCTCAGACATAAGTGGCACCCGAGGCTAGCCACTGCAGGCAGAAATTAGTCACACAAGGACTAATTAGACTTGATATTGAGCCATCTGAGTGAAACAACGACCAACATTATATAGGTGAGGCAAGTTGATCCACAAGTTGCTTGACGGTTTGCAGAATGGCAGGCCAGAGACATTAATTAGATAAAGCCCTTAAATTAACAGGCAATACAACGAAAAAAATTGAACATATGTCTGGAAAATGGACATGGGTTTAGTTTGGATTTTAAGCAATATGTTCCCCAGTTTCCGACTCAGCCTTTTAAAAACCAGACAATACTGGCTTTCCGGGGACAGCAGGTTTACTGCCTTGCTGAAAAAGCAGCTCTGCCTCTGCGTTTTCAGAAACATCAGCACAGTGCAGAGGCAGCAATGGAGATTATTTCATCTGACTTGTCAGCCAGCGCACAGCAGCAACCGTGAGAGCCTGACTGTGCTATGACCTTCCCAAAGAGGAAGCGAGCAGAACCCTGCTCTGAAGGCAGAGCTCTGTCCTGAACTGGGTGTGAAGCACCGCTGTTACATCATTGCAGAGAACACGAAATCTTTCAGAGCCCTGACTTCTTAGGACCCGGTTTTACATCCCCCAGGTAGAAATCTGCTCCTTCACAAAGCTTTGCAAATTTCCACTCGCTCAAAGACATTTTCTTCTTGAGAAGCAATCCCTCACCTACCACAGCGCATTATCTGCAGTTCTATCAGATAAGCAAGTCCATCAGGGTAACACCTGGGCTGGCAAGTTTGGAAGCAGTCCAGCAAGACACAGCTACCAGTTCGTCAGCTCCCTCTTTCTGCACCAACGCAGCGAGAACTCCACCTACTGCACCCTCGCACGTTACTGGCACTTCCCACCACGTTCGCAGCATCCAGCATCTCCCATCTTCACGCTAACCTAACCTGTGAAATTCAAAATGCAACAGGTGGAAGTATGCTTGGCTTCCCTGGGGAGGTGCTTTTGCCCATTAGAGCTCATCGCATTAGGGTTTGCTCACAAATATATATGCCAACCACGTATAAAAGCCAGCAACGCTACCCGTTTTTTTCTTTCCTATTCTCAGCAGAACAAGCCCAGGCATGATCTCGCCGGAAACACTGTGCTGCTCCAAATGGCCTTCAAAGGAAATACAAAGTTACAGGATTTACCTCTTGCGATCCTTAGCTCCCTTCATTACCTAAAGCAGTCAAGTCGAACATTTTTAAAGGGCAATTCCCCAAGAAAGGGCATAAAGAGAAGCTGCTGCCCCTAACCTCAGACATTAAAAAGTGAGAGCTCCCAACCAGTTCTCCGGCTTAAGAATCAAATCCTTTCCACAAGACTATGCAGATTTACTAGCAGAGTTGAAGCAGCATCCATTTTCCACATCAGAAAAAAAGGAACAGGAATGCAAATTCCTGTTTAAGACCAAATTTTGCAGCTATTAAACACACCAGAGCCCCAATGGTTTTGAAAAAATAATTTCTGTTGTGTAAGGAGAACATCATCCCCACAGCCTGAAATTCTGTAAAGGACTTTACAAAAGACAGAAATCAGTATATTAAGGTAGAAATTATCTGAAAACCACAATAAAAAAGAGGAAGACCGATGTGGAAGCATAAAAAGATACCACTGAAAGAGAGGCTTTGAAATTATTAAATTATCCTAGATGTAAAGTAACCTGAACCAAGCTGCTCAAAAACAGTGTTAAAGCTTTTTGAGAGTTCAGACCATTTAAAGCAAACAATTGGCCTTCAAGTTAGAACTAACTCTGTACGCTTACAAATAAAAGAAAAAGAAATCCTCCCAAACCCCGCAGCCCCTGACCATGACCTAAGTCATAATACAAGTCAAGTTCAGGAACTTAGGTATTGCCAGCCGTCTCATTTCTATAAGACATGCATCGCTCACTTTTACCAAAAGGTCAGCTCTATTCATCAGATTTGCTAGGAATCTGATTCTATTGTATCAGTTTCCAAACTCGTGAGGAAGATTTAGACTTAGACCAGGCCTAGAGAAGAAAAGGTGTGAGAGAAACATGTCAGAGAATTTAACTGTCAGTAAAAACTGCTTTTAAAACAAAGTCCTTACCAGCAGACACTCTGGCACAACTGTGTTTATACTAGAAGTGGTTTTGGTTTGTTTTCTTTTAATCTTAAAAAAAATTATCAAAACTTCTCTCTCAAAAGAAAAAACCTAAAGAAAACCAATCCCAAAACACCCCAAATCCTGGAACTGGTGTTGTTACATTGGCAAAGCCTTCAGTGACTGTCCGGGCTAAACATCTGAACTTGAGACCCAGCAGCTAAACAACCTCCCTTCTTTCAGTTCAAGAACACAACAAGGCTGTTAAGTTCACAGCCGTGTCTGACTTCTTCCCATAACATTCAACTCGCACCCACAGAAGGTCGCTTCCACCATGGTTTCATGCTGCAACAACTGCTGGTCAGCAGCAAAATACTCGCTTTTTGAGGGAAGACTGGAAGTGCTGTATCATCTACTCATTCCCAGAACGGGACTGCGCAGTACTGCACCTAAGCCTGGCACAGCTAGCAAGCCTTCGCAGAGCCAGGCGGGGTGGAAAAAGGGGGAAAAGTGAGCGATTTCTGTGAAATGCAGGAAAAGTAGGCTGTCAGAGGCTGGAGAGGGGCCAGCTTGCCTTCTCAGCCCTGACAGGAATTAACGGATGGTCTTGATGATTCTGAACGTCTTTTCCAAGCTAAACAATTCGACGGTTCTGTGCACACCACCCGGCCACTGCCCAGGGCCTGCCAGGGAGGCCCAGGGCTGGAGACCGGCCCGCCAGCCGGGCTGGGCTGTCACCTCAGGCAGCAGATTGCGCTCCCCGTTCACAGGAGGACACCTTCCCTTCGCCCTCCCAGCCCGAGAGCGGGAACCCAGCCAGGCTTTAAAACCCACAAACCCGCCCTCCCTCACCCTGGGCCGGGCGCCGGTGCCCCCCGCCACCACCAGCAGCAGGCCTCGCCGCCGCCCGGGGCTGCCCCCCCAGGGCCTGAGGCGGGCGGAGGGAAAGGCAGGACGCCGGGGATCCCCCGGGGAACCGCCGGGATCCCGGGGGAACCGCCAGGACCCGCCACCATGGCGAATCCCCCGCGGGGGAAAGTCTGAGGCGACGCCCCCCACCCCGCGGTTTCCATAGAGACGTCGGACCCCGTTGAGAGCAGGGGCGGGCCCACCGGAGCAGCCCCGTGGGGGTGGGGGGGTAGGGAACCGGGGCGGAGGGGAGGGAAGGGGGGGAAGGCCCGTCCGGCGACCCACCTGCCCTCGCCTGGCTGCGGAGGCGGGTGGCGAAGAAGAGGAGGACGGCGAGGAGCACGGCAGCGGCGGCGAGCAGCGCCGCGTCCATCCTCCGCCCCGGTCCCGCCCACACCGGCCGCGGGAACCGGGCGAAGGGGGGGAAACGGTGGCGGCGGTACTTGGTACGTCCCACCCCCTCCTCGCCGCGAGGCCCCCGTTCGCGGGCTGCCCGCTAGGTGCCTGAAGCGGGGAGGCGCTAAGGCGTCCATGGGGCGGCCGGGCAGGCGTGGCAATGGGCAGCCCGCGTGCGTCGGAGGGGGCCTGGCGGCGAGGCGCGGCCGTGAGGGAAAGAGGGAGGGGCTGGCTGGCAGCGGAGGCCGCCGGGCGGCGGGAGCTGCCGGGAGGGAAATTGAGAGATTGAGAGGAGGAATTAAAAATTATGAGGCAAAATCTCCCACGAACGGGACGCCGGCGGGCCTGGCAGGCGGGCACGGCTGCTGGGGTGCTGAGGTGTCCCCCTCAGCAGCAGCGCGGGGGGGAGCGGCTGTGGGGCCAACAGGCTGGCCCACGCGTGGCGATATCCACGCCCGTGACCCTGCACTTAAGTCCATACGACGGGGCCGCGCCGGGCAGGCCGCGCTCTCCAGCCCTGCCGGTTGCCGTGGCGTCCCTGGCAGTGCAGCTTAAGTTACACCTGTGGGTAATCTATACCTTCTGCCTTTAAGTCAGGCCTACGTAGGCGTGGAATCAAGCCGAAGCTGCCTGGCTCAGCAGCACGTCAGGCAGCTCAAATGAGGTCCTGAGGTGGCTTGAACTGAATTACGTTTATGCCTGACAAAATCAGAGAGGCTGACTCCAAACTGGCCCAAAACTAGCTGTCTCACGTAGTAAGCTGGCTTAATTTGGTAAAAGTGTAGAAAACCAAGCATCTCAGAAGCAGCTGATTTTTTAAAAATTAGCTTTGTGTCGATGTACGCAGAGCCAGCGTGAGGTGGGTAGGCTTTGGCTGTAGGTTAGTAATTGCTTTAGGCTGATCTAAATGGAGGATCCAGCTCTGGTCACCTGCCCTTTGCTGGTAGCAATGCTTTGTGGCCCTGTGATGGGCCAGAGCAGGGAATGAATTCTTTTTTTCTTCTTTTTTTTTTTTTTTCCTGGATTTGGTTTTTAGCCAGAGCAGAACATATATCACCCCAAAAGATGCTGCAGGAACTTGCAGCTGGGGGTGGAGAACAAACTTTCCCCCAGCTTCGGATGGTGGCCCGCTGTTAGATCCGAAACCCTTTGCTGGGCTCTGCTCCAGCCCTTCTGTGAGCGGGGGGGGAAAGTATTTTAGATTTACTTGTTTTGACTTGCTTTGTGGTTGTAAAGGTCTGACCAATCTAGCCCTTTCTTGCTCCAGAGATCCCTCTTGTGTGGCAGTTTAACACACTGTTGTTGGGGGAAATGTTTTAATAAATTGAAAATGGATATTAGAGACTCTTGGACATCTAGATATGGTCAGAAGGACTGCGTTAGCTAATTAGTCATTACTGTGCGCACGCTGTCATGAGCGCGAGACAAATTCAGGTGTCTGCCACGGAAAAAACAGCTTCTACTAAGAAATTTGCTAAGTCTTATTGATGTAGGACCAGTGATGCAGTGGGAAGTTCTCAAAAAGGAACCGAAGTACAGAATGGATGTTTTATTACAAAATTTTAATACTAATAACCTTTCAAATCTCATTTTGAAAGTCAGTGACAGTGCCCCTTTGTTCATGTTTTGCTCAAACCGTGTTGTCTGTGGGGTTTCTGTCTTACCAGGTTAGTCTAATTCGCTGCGTGGTCAGAAAGGACGTGGCCTCTGGTAAGGTTTGAGGCGCAAGGGAAATTGCACGTATACGCAATTAGCTAAATTAGGAACTGAAGCCTTCCTGGTGGTTATCTTTAGGGCACGCTTCAGATAATGGTTATTTTATAGGATGTGCAATGGTCAGGGTTGCTTGTAAAAATAAAAACTGAATGATAAATGCCTGGGTTTTTCTCCAGTGTCTTTGCCTGAGAATTTGAAAAGTGGCGACTCTTTAATGAGAGCTTAAATCAAAGGGGTTTTTTTAATCTATAGGATATTTCACTTAAAATCCATTCTGATTAGAGAACGAACTAAACTTCCTAAGAAATGCTTTGTGCTCTGATGCTTGAATGTTCTTCTGTAGCCCTGTATCAAGTCCTGTAACATTGGTGAGAAACCTGAACGGCCGCAGGCCAAGCGTGAGGTACCAGCGCGTGCCGTGCCCTGCTCTGGGCTCGCTGCTGACGGAGCGTTCCCACCAACCTCTGCTCAGAGCCGGCTCAGCGCAGCTCCGTCCGGGGCAGTCTGGGTGTGCGGGTACCTGCATCCTGGAGCCACGCACAGGCGTACAGCAAGCAAACCTCGAAAGATGCATCCAGAAAGAAGCTTTATGGCAGAAATGTAACTTTTTTTTTCTTTTTTAGTTTGCTTAACTCTGCTGTCATTTGTGCTTCATAGAACCATAGAATCATTAAGGTTGTAAAAGACCTCTGGGATCAGCAAGTCCAACCACCAACCCAACACCCCCCGGCCTCCTAAACCATGTCCCCAAGTGCCACGTCTGCACGTTGTTTGAACCCCCCCAGGGACGGTGACGCCCCCACCTCTCTGGGCAGCCTGTGCCAGGGCCTGACCGCTCTGGCAGGGAAGGCATTTTCCCTCATCTCCAACCTAAACCTCCCCTGACGCAGCCTGAGGCCGTTCCCTCTCGCCCTGTCACTGGTGACTTGGGAGCAGAGACCGACCCCCCCCTCACTCCAGCCCCTCTCAGGCAGCTGCAGAGAGCGAGAAGGGCTCTCCTCAGCCCCCTCTTCTCCAGGCTAAACCCCCCCAGCCCCCTCAGCCGCCCCCCAGCACACTTGTGCTCCAGACCCTGCCCCAGCCCCGCTGCCCTTCTCTGGACACGCTCCAGCCCCTCCAGGCCCTTCTTGTCCCGAGGGGCCCAAACCTGAGCCCAGCACTCGAGGTGGGGCCTCCCCAGGGCCGAGCACAGGGGCCCCATCCCTGCCTGGTCCCTGCTGGCCACCCCAGGGCTGACACAAGCCCGGGGGCTGGTGGCCTCCTTGGCCACCCGGGCACTGCTGGCTCATGCCCAGCCGGCTGTCAGCCAGCACCCCCAGGGCCTTCTCCGCCGGGCACTTCCCAGCCCCTCTGCCCCAGGCCTGGGGCGTTGCCTGGGGTAGCAGCAGCTACAGCAGGTGTGGAGGGAGTCGATGGCACCCAGATCCTGTTTTCTCATGATCCAGCTGACGACCTTGCTCTGCAGCCGGCACTTAACTTGTGCAAGTGCTCACACGGTCCCTACAACCTTTAATAAGGAGATAATATTAATGATGTGATGCCATCTGCTCCTCCCCGGGCTGCAGGGGCAGCAGATAAGGTTTTTCCTGTAGGTGTCACCATCATGCCATGCAGAAACAGTGCTTAAACTCTACAGATGAAGGACAGTGCATTGGATGCTCAGTTCAGTTCGGTTACGACACTGGGGTCATCTTCTGAAACATTTTACATCCCTTAAGCTTTATTGCTCAGATGCCCTTTTATGTTTTTCCCTAGGTTAGGTCTGGAAAAGCCCCTCTGGTTTCTTTAATAACCGTGTAGATTTCAGAGGATTTGGGGGCTGACTTTCTACCAAGACTCTAGGAAAATACACAAGAAGGCTGTGATGAGCTGTGGGTGTTAATTGAGGTAAAGGAGCACCTGTTGGAGCATGACTTGTCCCACTTCATCTCGCAAATACCGTGCTACGATGGGATCATCGTAATCCAGGATTTACAAACCTTTTTCCTCAGCCAGCTCGAGGTCAGTGCCTGATCCTGATGCAGGGAGTTTTGGGGGAAAACTTGCAGCTTTTCAAATTAATCTTTGACAGAAGTTCAAATCGTGCATTCCCCCCTCCGATGCCTCCTTGTATATAGGAATTATATATGCTCGCATAAGCAATCATCACTTCTTTGTAATAGCAAGGAGGATTAATCCAGCTGGCAGTACAGTCCCAGAGTGTTCGATTCAGTAGGCGTACGGTGGCGTCATGTATTGATGTCCGGTAATGAGACTCTAAGTAGAGGCAATTCAGCTTCATCTGTGCTAATAAACTAAGTGCATCCAGGAACTAAATGTATCCTGGGCCCTGTGGCCAACTGGCACAAGGTACCCTCTTCCACGCTTGTAAACTCTCTTGCCTTCCAG
The DNA here is from genome assembly GCF_963921805.1 of Phalacrocorax carbo. NCBI lineage: Eukaryota > Metazoa > Chordata > Aves > Suliformes > Phalacrocoracidae > Phalacrocorax > Phalacrocorax carbo. Next base: position 3,229,172 of record NC_087516.1, on the reverse strand, counting down.
AAGAGGGTGGCCGGATGCAAACTGCCTGCTGGGAGTTGTTCTTGGACCGTTCCGTTTGTTGAACCATGCCTGGGAATTATCTAGGAAAATGCAAATTGGCACCCAGATTTATGCTGGGGAACTTTCTAACAACCTTTTTCACACGGATGATTACTTTCCGGTGCCTGGGCATGCCTGAATTTACAGCGTGGATGTAACCTTCGTGTAGCAGAATACGTTTACAGGGTGAAATAACGCAAGCGCTGCCTGCCTGCTCCCTCCCGCTTGGATACGGACCTCTGGTGTTCTTCCAAATAGTCGTCTATAAATGTGTTGATGAACGTGCATTTCTGGATCGGCTCCTTTGTGCCAGCTGAAAGGTCTTTGGGTCTTGCAGGAGGTACTCAGGGGCTTGCTGGATCAGGCTCTGGGAGGTGTCTGAATCAGTGTGCAAGAGTTAAAGGGCTGCACGTGTATTTTATAGCTGTGGGGCAATGAACTGGCAACCTTACCCGTGGGGTGAACCCCACCCAGGACCGGGGTGCGCCATGTGGTAGATCTGCACCTCCCTAAAGCCTCTAGAGAGGCTTGTGAGACCCATCTTGGTCCGCTGAGACCCTGATGCTTTGTTCTCACCGCTCTGCTTGGATCGCTTGTTTTGAGAGAAATAACATGGCTATTGTTGCTTGAAATCACCTTTAAATTTACCTTAAACTGAAGTTTAAATAAAAGTACCGGGCATACTCGATCAAAACAGAGTCTTAGTTGTTGATAACAAAATTGCACAATTAAACACGCATGAAAACTAGATTAAAACAAGACAAAGGAAAATTAGGCCCTGCTTGCATTGGTCCCTTCTTCTAGTGTTAGTGAAGCTTTTACGCAAAGGGGTCAGTTTGGCAGGGCTCTGCCTGCAGAGCAGAACCGCAGCCCTGGATTTCTGTCCTCCCGTACGCTCCCGGGTTGGTGCCGAAGGCAAGCGAAGCTTTGCGGGCCTGCCTCGCTTGGGCTATGAGGCTGCTAACAGAGCTTTGCTGGAAGTTATATGAGAAAACCCCCACTGGGTGGGGTCTCATGGCTATCTGCCCTTGTTTTCCTTTTCTCTGTGGGGTTCAGGTGACCACAGCCCTCAGCTGTACTGTAGTTTGCAAACGGGGTACCATAAACTTGGTTCTCACCGTGTGGCGGTTTCCATTTGTTTTTGTTTTCCTGCATTAAGAGGCCACGGCACATCAGAAGGTGCTCTAGGTTTGCAGGTTTGACGCCATTGCGAGGTTTGTCCCACTGTGTTGCGTTTCATGGCAGTTTGTTTCTGCTCTGGATATTTGAGTGTCTGGTCTAGTTCAGCCACAGCTTCCTCTGGGGCACAAATTACTGGCTCAGTGATGCAGGGAGCGAGACTTGGTGGTGAGATAAAGGCTCTTCTTAAAAGCTGGGGGAAGAATTGAAACAAATAATGCCGGTAAAAATATAAACCTGAAAGAAATCCAAGGGTTTCCCTGAGCAGTCTTCAAAAACAGTTGGAGATGGAGACTGCTGTGCTAATGGGGGATTAAATTAAAAAATAGTAGTGAAGTGAAATCCCTAAGATTGAAATTCAGACTCTTTCCTCCCGCGTAGCCACAGAGGTGGGGATTTACCTTTTCGGTATGACTCAGCCCCGCGCAGTGGAGCCCGGCAGACAGGGCGCTGGCTTAAGCTGCAAGAGCAGCGTGGGTGAGAAGTGAGTCTCAAAAATTTCCTGGTGTGCACTGAAGCAAAACCAAAACCTTTCAAAGGCTCTTTGGTGAACAGTGAAGCCGTGCAGGGCGTGTGCATTCGGATGTCCCTCATTTCAAGCAGGATCTGTCCCCGGTTAATGCCCCGACCACCTGTCGCAAATGCAGGTTTGTGGATATGGCCGACTACATCAAATTGTCACAAATACAACCTTGTGCATCCTGCCGACTACACCAAATGCGCGGGAATATGATTTCTTACACAGCTTTAGTTAGAAATTTAATATTTATTGATATTTTTGAGATAGATCACAGTGTTAGGCTGTGTAATTCTTAACAGCATCAGCCAGTTTAAAACAGCAATTTGATGGAATTTATTACAACCAACATAGCGACTTAGTTAAAGATCTGATAATGGCAAGGTTCACTCTATTACTTACAGAGAAGAAGTGCATAAAGGAAAATTGAGGTATCACAGAATCCCAGACTGGCGGGGGTTGGAAGGGCCCTCTGGAGCTCATCCCGTCCCACCCCTGCTGGAGCAGGCACCCCCAGAGCAGGGGCACAGGGCCGCGTCCAGGCGGGGGGTGAATGTCTCCAGGGAAGGGACCCCACAGCCTCTCTGGGCAGCCTGTGCCCCTGCTCTGGCACCCGCACAGGGAAGGGGTTTGTCCTCATGTTCAGGGGGAACTTCCCATGTTCCAGCTTGTGCCCGTGGCCCCTCGGCCTGGCGTTGGGCACCACTGAAAAGAGCCCGGCCCCATCCCCCTGACACCCACCCTTCAGATATTTATAGGCATTGATGAGATCCCCCCTCAGCCTTCCCTTCTCCAGGCTGAACAAGCCCAGGTCTCTCAGCCTTTCCTCACAAGGGAGATGCTCCAGCCCCTGATCCCCTTGGCAGCTCTGCGCTGGCCTTGCTCCAGCAGTTCCCTGCCCTTCTTGGACTGGGGGGCCCAGAACTGGACACAGTACTCCGGGACACAGGATGATTCAGAAGGATTGTGGATGCAGGGGATAAGGAGGAGTTGAGTCACAAGGCTCGGAACAGACCCCCTTGCTTGCATAGAGAAGTCAAGGTGCGACTAGGTCCAATCTTAGTCGCAGACTTGGTCAACGGTTTATGTGAACAGGGATAGCAAATACATAATCAAATTGCGCACACACACACACACCCCAAGGTTAACCTGTGAATAAAATTTTCCTTTTTGTGAGTTTCATAAATTACTTACCTTTATGTGCTGGCATTCATCAGCACACGGCCGGCAAACCTGGCAAAATCAGGCCTTTGAGTCCTCACGAAATCGTCAGCAGATGATCCTTCAATCTTCACAAAATCTCCCCTGTGGGGCATCCCAGCCCAGGGGGAGATGCAGGGTCACGCAGCCCACTGCGGTCCCGGAAAGCTCAAAGGGTCTCCCTCTTGGATCGCTAGTTATAGGATCAAGACAGTTGGCTTTGGTCAGTATTTTACATTCTGGCCACAATTCTGGTACACAAGTCAGGGAGCAGATGGCCCAGGGGTGGACAGAGATTGCCTGGCGCCCACATCGTTATGACTAAGATAACAACACAACAGGGCTTGTGCTGGGATCCCAGAGTGGCCCAGGGGGCTGCACCACCACACCACCTGGTTTAGACCACGTGGCTGTGACCGCATCTGTGTGAGCGGATGTCTTTGCAACAATTCGTCTGCCTTGTTTTCTTCATCTCTTTTGGTTATAAATTATACTAGATGGCTCCTAACCAGCGTTTCTTGGGAATGGACACATTCCCAGAAAAGACCTCTTCTTCTAGACCTGCATTTTCTCCTGGAAATCACCCTTGACTAACCCCGCCTGGCTCATCTGAGCTTAGTCCCAGCACCAGGCAGGTTACTTTTCTGTGCCTGGCGTTTTGTAGCTGAAAATCAGAGATAAAAACATTGGCCTTCTACACAAAGTCAGTCCTGGGGAGGACAACCATTATATAAATAGTGGTGTTGTCAATGTTCAGTAGTTGCTGTTGTTCTGGGTATCTTTTCCATACTGCTGCTCTACTGCAGAACTTGCTCCTCTCCGCTCTGGCCCACCGAGCTGTTTGTCTAGAGCCTTAATGAGCTTCCTATATCTTTTCAAAATGTAAATTGTAACCGATTTAGAAGTCATTAGCTAAGGAGTCTGCCACTGCCGCCCCACTTTAATTTCACCTGTCCCTTCCCATGTTTCCATTAAAATTAAAAAGGCTATCTCGTTCTCAGGGCAGTCATGCTCATTAGAAATAAACGTCCCGCAAAGCCCGTGACTCAGCTGACAACACACAAGTAGCGACCAGGACCTGGATGATCAGGCTTTCCAGCACAAATTAATGAGGAACTGTTCTTCTCATTCCACATATCCACCAGCATGAAGAGAAAAGAAATGAGAGCTGTCAAAATACAGTTTGGTTTCTTTGCTGCGCGTGGGCACGTAGAGAAAACAGGGGTGCAGCCGCTGTAACCCAGCGATACCTCTCTAGGGTTGTCCCCAGGGACTGATGGGGATTTGCAACTGTAATGCGATTGCTGCTTGAGGTGAGGCTTTAGCTGCAAAAATCCATGTTTCCAGCCAAGTTACTTCAATCAAGCGCGCTTAGCTGGCTTGCAAACGCCACTTAATGGGAATGTTGCACACCATTTAACATCTTGGGTTTGGCATGAGCGGGTTGAGTCATAGCCTGCATTTCTCTTTCTGGATGCAATGTGAAATAAGGCATTTTTACTTTGTCTTGGCTGGAGGTTAAATTGTGGTTCTCCCATATGCCGACTCTAGGGTGAAGTCTCCCCTCCTCTGACAGCTGCTTCCTGCGATTCACACTATCCCTTTGCCTGTGCCTTCCCTCTGTGCTCATGAGCAGGTGGTGGAATGGGCCAGGGAAACCGATCCTGGCTTCTCATAAGCTTTTTATCACCAAAAGATATGTGTGTGGAGGAGCAGGCTTAGAAAACGCTGCCAAAACGCAAGGGTGGATGGTCGTCTGCCTGAGTTCATCTCCCTTTCAGACTTCTTTGGTGAGGCTGAACAAGCCCAGGTCCTTTTGCTCGCTACCCTGGTGATGCCAGACTTGTCCGCACTTCTTCATGTGCCTGTTTGTCTTTCTGTCTTGAATATGAACGACCGGGCCAGACGAGGTCTTGCCTTGCCCATGGCACTGTATGAATGTCCCAATGAACATGGCTAGGAGGCCAAAGCACATGACATAAGAGGAGAGGCTTCGTGTTGCCTGGGGAAGGGAAGGCTGAGTAAATCTAATTGCTCTTTTCAACTATGAAATTAAGAATATAGAGCAGGGAGAGCCTGCCTCCTCTCAGGTGTGTGACGAAAGGATGAGAGGCAACGGGTGTAAGCTGCAGCAAGAGAAATTCCAATGAGATAGAAGGAAAAATGCTTTCACTGTGAGGATGGTGAAAGCCCAGAGAGGTGGAAGCGTTGCTTTCCTCTGAGGTATTCAACACTCATCTGGACAAGGTACCTTCCAGCCTAAATTTTTATGCAATTCTGCAAATGACTGTGCAATAAAACAGAAGGAATTGCATGTACAAGAAGAGATCAGTTTGAATGCACAATGCACAGCCGCCTTATCTGGCTTTGAAATAACACTGCTGCATTTCAGCAGCTCCTTGCTGACAGCTGGCCAAGAGCTGAGCAAGCGGCACCACCGACGTGGAGTATTTGCTTTTCTGCTTGAACTGTGTGGAGTTCACAGATAACTCTGAGAACAGCAAGGCTACTTTCATCTCCCTGGAGCTAATCCAGATAGATTGTGTTGCTGGAGAAAGTTGGGGGAGAGAAGGAGAAGACAGAGTATCTTTATTTAAAAATAAATAAATAAATAAATAAATCCTTAAAGCACTTAGTAGGGGTCCAGCAGGATCATGAGTTACCGATGCTGGTACTGCATTCATCTCCTGTGTTATGTCTCGACTGAATTGCCTTCTCTCTCCAAGAAGTGGTGCTCCTAGCTAGTGTTAATTGGGCAGGGTGGGAAAACGAACAGAGCGGTTGTCTCTGTTCTACCTCGTCTGTGGATAAATGGGGGAGCACAGGGTTGTGAGGAATGGCAGGCTGGGCTGGACTCAGGCACGTGTTCTCTAGGACCTCTCTTTCTTTGATGGTCAATGTGGCAGGTTTCCAGGGGTCATTTAAAAACCTGTACAGAAGGCTTCAGAGGAAGAATCAGTTATTTTCTCCCCTTTTTCCCTGAAATATTGCACTGTCTGCCTTCCTTGCAGGGTCAACTTTGAAAAATCAGGAAGATTTCTGAGAGTCTTTAGAAGGGTGTCAGTCACTGATGGTGGTGTAGACCCACAGCGGGTCGTGGGGGCGAGTGGCTGGGGTCGACACGGCACCCTGGGCTGCAGGGGAAGGCAGCTTGCATCCCCTGGGTAGGTAAGAAGAGGTCAGAACTGATACAAGGCCTTTGCCAGGAGCTACCTGGAGCCTTTTGCTGCCTCTGTAAGTGCGCTGTGCATTGAACCATGACAGCCTAGAGCCTCTAATAAAAGGACAGGGAAAGCCAGGCAGCGGTTGTGTCTCAAAAGCAGTCAGAAAAGCCCTTTTGCAGGGATCATTTTCTGCAGGGATCTATCTCCAACAGAGGTTAAGATGCTCAGCAATGATCTTTGCTCTGGGCTGCAGAGCCTAAAGGAAAAGGAGCTCAACAGGATCCCCCAGAGACAGATGCAAAACCAGTAACCCCCATAAGAGTGATTCACTGGATTTCATCTGCCAGTTGCAGGCAAATGATTAGAGAAAAAGCAGTGCGGAGGCTAGGTGGCTCCTGGGCTAGGCTTCTGCATATCCCATCCCTTGCTGAGCTCCTCTTAATATGCCCCAGGCACTTGGCATCCTCCCTGGGCTGCAGGCAGGTTGTGCCCCCAAAGGTGTATACCCCAAAATGGCAAAATAAACCTATATAAAAATATTTGTCAGACTTGTGGGGACAAGAAAAGACCCCCAAAGCCCCAGTAGCTGTGTTGCAGGTATTGCCATCTGCGGGGCGGGGAGAGCACAAAAGCAGAAGGAGGTTTTTAGGTGGCACTAGAGAGGAAGGAAAGCACCTTCAGCATGTCAGCTACCATTTAATTATGTGCAATCACATTGGTTAAATCAAAATAATACTGGATTTTTTTTTTAAAGAAAGAACATCACACAGGAAGTTTTCCTTCTTTTATTCCCAGACTCTTGTTCTTGGGGCTAGGAGGGAAAGCCCTGTTAGAGTTTAGAGTTACATTTTTCCTTTATTTTCTCAGCTTTATTATACATGGAACGATCTGAGACAAGAAAATGTACCCTGGCATCATGACTTCATGATTTCTATTTTGTTGAAAAAGAAATGTTTGGTGCAGGAAGCTATAAACTTCTAAAGCATAGCACCGTTTCCCTGGTCATATTTTCATCTTCATAAAATCATGAATTCTGAAAACCTAATCTTGCAGTAATTTTTCCTGGAATCTAACAGTCCTGCCGGCTGCCCGTATTCGTGCAACGTCTGGGCTTTCAGAGGGCTTTTTGTTACTTGTTTTCTCTCGCAACGAGCTATTGTGGAAATGGAAACACTCGCCTGGCTGTGACAACACTGAAGAATGCCTACTTTCCCTCTTATAGTTTTCAAAAGTAACAAGTCCTTAGGGACTATATATACTTGATCTCTCGTTTATTATGGGCTGCCGCTGGCTGGCAATGATGAGAGTATTTCCATTAGCTTTCATGTGGCTGAAGGTAAATGTTTACCCTGCTGCTGTGCCTTTTGAAATAAGCTTTCTCTGGGATATTTTCCGTGACACATCTTTGGGGCAAATCCATTCTTTGATGTCTACTGGATCCATTAACTGATTAGTTCCCTCGTCTGCTTGATGATGCCCCACAACGTTACCATAAGGGGCAAGAAGATTGACGGGAACCCCCTGAATTTTAAGCATGATCTCAGATGCTTCCAGAAAGCTGGCAGGGGTTTATTTTAAATGCCTGAGGAAGTCACTCATAGCAGTCATGCTCTATGCTCTTCTGTCTGGGAAGTAGGGGAACCCACAAAGGATTTCGGAAGGTTTCTTCTCCATGCCCTGGACAACGGAAGGCTTCTCACATCTCAGGCACCAGCAGGCTTCAGTGAGGTATTGTCTGACTTTCTTGTAGCCAAACATAATGTCATAGACCTGGATGAGTAAGAGATGCAGGACAGTACTCTGTAGAGACTTCTGAGGATGCTGTTCTCAAAGTGGTGCTCAAGGAGTCCTGAAACAAGAGCGATCCAGGTGAAGTCGCCGAGAGCCAGCAGACAATGTAAACAGGGCAGTGAGAGCAAGATCTCGGTTGCCTGAGCTGTGCGCTTCTTCCAGGTGCTCCCTGTGGTCGAAGCAGCCCTTATCTTTCTCTTCCCCCTCCAAAAGAGGTCAATAATGAATGCATTCAGGACTATCACAAGAATGATGAAGATGAGATCCAGCCTGACAGATGTGTAGGTGGTAAACTTCATGATGAAACTCCCTGGAGAACTGAAGCAAGTGCTGGTAGCCAAGCACACACAGTTTCATTACTTATCCTCTCTGCTGTTGTGCGGTACTGAAGGTAAGGCAATTGTAAGACAATGCTGAAGATCCAGCAGCCAGCAAGGAAGGTGTTCACATGCTGCCTCCGGTGCCTGTAGATGAGCTTGGGCCAGTGGTAGTCAGGTCTGGGGATCTTTATCAAGTGGAGGAAACTCAGATTCTCCACTGACCAGATGCTGAGCGCCTCACCATGTAATACACAGATAGGAGGATGCAGCACCCCCTCTCGCCAAAAACACTGGCACCAGCAAAGGAGAGGACTGCTGGGACCTCTTTGTAGCAAGAGAGTAAGAGGTTCACCAGAGCCATGGTGACAGCGATCCTGTCTAAGGGCCGAAGGTCTTTGTGCCAATGGTATTACTCATAAAGGCAAGAGCTGAGTGGGGGTGCCTGTTGTGCTGGTAAATGCCAAGAGATAAATGAAGATGGAAATAGGGTTACATACCATAACCGGTGCCTGAAGAGGAGCTCCCATAGCCTCAGTTGCTTGAACCTACCGCATCTGCCTCTGCCATACCTCGGTGGTGGCAGTGTTGCTGTCGCCTCTCCACAGAGCTGTTCCCTGCTCCCCACCAAGGTGTGCAAACCGCAGCCCTGCTGCTCTGATTGCTTTGCTGCCTGGGCAGCTGCTCTCATCTCACTCAGAAAGGCCGGGGAGGGTGGAGCTGTGCTGCAGCTGCGAATGCTGCGTGTGTAATTAGAAAGGCTTGCAAGTGAAAAGCCCTGCAAGAAGTGTTGGGGTTAGAGGGAGTGCCTGAGAACTGAAGCTAGTTTGAAGCTTTTACTGAGTACTGGGAAAGCTGTCCTGCTGTGGGTGGTCACTTGGTGCTGGAGATGGTTAATGAAAAGCCTGGCTTGATGGGACAGGGAGTTGTGTGAGTCCATGTGTGTTTGAAGGTGGAAGAAGAGAGTCGTTCTGAGCAAACATGGAGGAGGGAAAAAAGGTGTCAAAAAGATCCCATGACTGAAATGCAGAGGTCTATGTCTTAAATATGGTCCAGCCCTCTCCTTCCTCTACTCCCACCCCTCTCACCCAGCAGGCTCTGAACCTCATCAGACCCCTCAAGCTTGATTTTCTAGTCCCTTCAGGGCTGTCAGATCTGCCTCTGAGCATGCACAGAAATCACACAGAATCACAGGTTGGAAGGGACCTCAGGGATCATCTAGTCCAACCTTTCAAATGCCCCAATCAGGTAAGCATTTTGGGTATAGAGATGCTGCTCTGATCGGTGTTATCAGAGCTCATCAAAGATTGTTAACGTGGCTTGTATCAGCATCATCAGACCCTTGGCAAGAGGCAGTTGTAGCTTCTTTGTAAAAAAAAGAAAAATGTGGTGCAGACGCCCCCTTGCATTTAAAGGGAGAGCACCTGCCTGGGTTCATATCACTCCCAGGAAGAAGCTGTCTGACAGCCAGACCCCTGGGTCCCCACCATGCAAGTCAGAGAATCACAGAATCATGGTGTGCTTTGGGTTGGAAAAGAGCTTTAGAGGCCATCCAGCCCAACCCCGTGGCATAAGCAGGGACACCCCCAACCAGAGCAGGTTGCTCAGAGCCCCGTCCAGCCTGGCTTTGTGTGTTCCCAGGGATGGGGCATCGACCACCTCTCGGGGCAACCTGGGCCAGGGTTTCACCACCCTCATAGTGAAGAATTTCTTCCTGATATCCAGTCTAAATCTGCCCTCTTTCAGTTTCAAACCATCATCCCTTGTCCTGTCACTTCATGTCCTTGTAAAAAGTCCCTCTCCAGCTTTCTTGTAGGCCCCTTCAGGTACTGGAAGGCTGCAATAAGGTCTCCCCACAGCCTTCCCTTCCCCAGGCTGAACCACCCCAGCTCTCCCAGCCCGGCCTCGCAGCAGAGGGGCTCCAGCCCTCGGAGCATTTCTGTGCCCCCTCTGGCCCCGCTCCAACAGCCCCGTGTCCTTCCCGTGCTGAGGAGCCCCGAGCTGGAGGCGGCGCTGCAGGGGGGTCTCACAGAGCGGGGCAGAGGGGCAGGACCCCCTCCCTCGCCCTGCTGCCCGCGCTGCTGGGGATGCAGCCCAGGGCACGGTTGGCTTTCTGGGCTGCGAGCGCACATCGCCGGGTCATGCTGAGGCTCTCATCAACCAACACCCCCAAGTCCTTCTTGCAGGGCTGCTCTCAACCCATTCTCTTCTCAGCCTGTGTTTATGATTGGGATTACCCAGGCCCACATGCAGGACCTTGCACTTGGCCTTGTTGAACCTCATGATGTTCACATGGGCCCACTTTTCAAGCTTGTCCGGGTCCCTCTGGATGGCATCCCAACCCTCAGGTGTGTCAACTGCCCCACTCAGCTTCGTGTTGTCTGCAAACTTGCTGAGGGTGCGCTCAATCCCGCTGTCCATATCGCTGATGACAATGTTATCACTGAGTCCTGTTGGGGCTGGAGTGGGATGCAGGCTGGAACAGCCTGGTCAGGGTGGGAGAGGGGTTCTGGGCTTCCACAGAAGCTCAGTTCAGAGCTTCTGAGTTTCCTTGCTCCTGTCTAAAACAAAAGGAAGAGGGGCTCAGGCTGCCCAGTTCATTCCCAGCTCTCCTCTCCAGCTCCTTGGGAAGGGATGCGTCGTTGCTGATGGGAGCACAGAAACTTACTGGGGAAGTTCTGCAGCAGTGGTGGTTTCTGGGCATGCTTTGATGTGGGGAGGACTGCATGGACATGTTGGTGGTTAAAATAAACTCTCTCAGAGAAGGAACAGAATCCAGGGCTCATTTTGCTTTCAGACTCCTGCAGTACTTATTCATTTTAAGGCAATACTTCAACTTCAGAAGCAGTATATTTTTTTTTCATGTAGAATATTAGCCCAGGGAGCTTGTTTCCATTTTACCAGACTTTTCAAAATCAACTGACCATTTATTTTACTGATTGGACGTGGAACCATGCTAAAATAATTTTTTTTTACCAGTGGAAACACAAGAAAAAACACATTTCATTTTACCCCCTCCCAGCTTTATTCCCAAATGATGTTGACTCATGGTGGCTGGATCAGAGAGGGAGAAAGGGAGGCCCCTGTGATGCAGGTCAGTACCATACCATGTTTTTGAGGCTTGGTTGTGTACCCTGCTGGGGTGAACTGCTTTTGCTGAGTGTAGTCTGCTTTTGGCCATGCAGATATCAGCATGGGGAGAAGCAAATGACTCTGCTACTCAAACGAGGGCTCCTATTACAGCCCCTCTTGAGGTCAGGCCCATGCAAGATCTCATATTTGGCCTGTGTTTTCTTTCTTGCTAACAGCTCCTTCCTTTAATGGTGGCCAAAACCAGATGCCTTGAGAAAAACAGCAGATCCTTCCGCTGCATTTAGGAATCAGCAGGTTAGGGCTCTTCTGTCTGGGGTTGTCTCTGCATTACAGCCTTCAATGGACCTTTCCTCCCTGGGTTTGCTTTTGAATCCATTTAAAGGAATGCCTGCTGTAAGTCAAGAAGGTGTGAATACCTATGGGAGGCAGGAAAATGGCCATCCCAGCCAGACCCACGGAGGCTCCCGTAGCTTTCTCCATGGCTGAGAGCACAGCCTGCTCCTCAGGCACTTCCCATCCCATTGCTGGGCATTATTCCAGCTATCACCTGAGCGCAAAGGGAGGAACTGGGCTCAGTGTAGCTGCTGGAGGATTGCACGGAGATTAATGAACACATCAAGCTGATGGTGGTGGGGACAGATTGTGTCTTTTGTGTTGTTAATGCAGGGCTGGGAGAATGAATCGATGGCCAGTGATGACTGCACAGGTTACGTTGTCTTCTCTTTGATTTAATCACTGTATGGTTAGTCCAGAGCTTGAAAATTATGCTATTAAACATCGTGCTGTTCCTTTTATTGGATGGCTACTGGTAGAAGTTACTGGAAGATTTCCAATACTCATACCTCCATAGAAAGTCTGCAAAAGTACAAGGGCTGTCTAGGATCCCACCTACCTGCCCCAAATCAGCATCAGCTCTACCTGCTGCGCCCCTGGTATTTGTGTGTTTGAAAGCCTCCAGTGATGGGACATGTGCCCTGTCCCCCCACCCCCAGACCCTTCCAGTTCATCACTGTCCCTGTCAAAACAAGGATTTCCTTTGTGTCTGGCCTAAATCTTCCTGGGGACAATGTAAGCCCAGTATCATCACTATTCTGTAACGAATATTCATTATAATTCTGTAATGCATAACGAAGGTCAGTGTTCTTTAATAAGATAGATGAAAGGCACGCAGAAGGTCCATTTAATAACAGAGGTGACTGGTGTATAAAGCAGGGAGATAATTAATATCACAAAATTGTCAATGTGCTAAGGAAATTCCTGACAACCAGATGAAGGGGTGCCATGAAGTTGTAGCTTCAAGAAGTTAAAAAAAGCATTGACTGAAGTTAATGGAAATTCTGCCTGCATAAGAAACACAGGTGGAAAGGAAAATCGGCTTATTTTAATCAAAGCGAGAGGAAAAAAAACCCAATTTAAATCAGCCCAAGTGATTGCAGGCTTAATTCTTTCCCCTCATTAGACTCTTCAATCCTAACCCTACAGTCCTAAGAGATCCCTGCACTGGAGAGACAGGAATTTGATTTGTATGCACGCTGACCCCTCGAAGGGATACAGCGAGGCCACCATCTCTCGGTGGGGTGGCTTTCAAGCTGAATCTTCTGGTAAAGACGATTACATGGAAACCATCCCTTTCTGGAAATTGTGGTGGGTGGAGAGAAAGTGTCTCCTCCGTGAGTGTGCGGATACATGGATCTGGGGTGCTAAATAATTGCTATGGGTGGGAGGAGGAGGAGGGAGCTTTGCTCCTGTTCTGAGCTGGATATTAAGGATGGAGGAAACACGGAAACATCAGATCTGTTGATCTGTGGGCTGAGAACAGCCCTTAAATCCCCACCGCTGGTTGGCAAGCTACTGACCTCTCCTGCAGCATGTAACGATAGCTTCCCTGTTGCACTGTGGTGGTGATATGGGTAAAGAAACCCATAAAGCTGAAGTGTCCCCTGCTCCCTGCAGAGCCCAACGTCAGCAAATGGCACGAAGAGGAGGCAATGTCATCAGAGGCGACCAAACTGCTCCTCCCGGGAAAGGCGGTTTTGCTAGAGCCAAGGATGTGTTGACACAAGCGAAATTTCAAACAGCTTTCACCTTCCCTCATTTCCGTTCAAGAGCACCATGGATTTGCTGCTGTTCCGTTTCGGTTCTCATCAGATTGATTTAAAACTTGTTCTTGGCTGTGCAGCACCTTGGAGGGGAACATATCGGTATTGCCAGAGTGAGACTCTGGAGGTGCCTTTAAATGCATCGGGGTTGATGCATGAGTTTGATAAACCATGTCGTCCCTGAAAAGCAGCACGCGTGAGCTTGGGAAGGAAGTTTAAACCCAAATGGATGCTGAGCAGAGCGGCCAGGCAAGATCATGGAGTGACCATGTGGATGTTGGGTGGAGAACATTTACTCTGGAGCTTGGGGCTTGCTCTGCTCTTGCTCCAAGTCGCTCGGCTGCTGGACAGGTTTGGCTGAAAGGCCCATGCAAAGGCTTCTTGTCTCTCTGTAGGATTTATTTGTTACAGGTAGGGAGCATGCATATGCCTCCTCTTCATGCCTGTTGCCTTTCTGGACACCCCTGTCTCCATTACGTTTGAGAGCAGACGGGGAACTCCTCAAGGAGGGCTCTCTGCCTCGCCTTGTTCTGGGAGAGGCCCTGAATCAAATGAAATGCTCAGCAATTATGGTTGTGTGGAGTCAGTAGGTTTAGGAGGGTTAAAAATGGGGGCGGGGGGGAAAAGGTCAATCAGGAAATGTTTACTTTATTTAAAGAAAAATATCTTTCATTCCCAAAATGTCCCACTTAAAAAAAAAAAAAAGGGGGCACCTTTATGGTTTTTTCTTTCTACAATTTTTATCTGCTCTAGAAATGAAAGAATCAAGGGAAAGGATACCAGGTAGATGTTGGTTAAGAAAGCCATGATAAAAAGCCCTGATTTACCTTGGTTTTAATGGGGTTCAGCCAAAATTCCTGCCGAGAGATAAATGGAGGTGCATTCCTTTTCTTCCCCTTTCACTTTTTTTCATCACAGAAATGACACAGATGGAGAGGCTTTAACTAGCCAATTCAAATGAATAAATGGAGGAGAGACCCCATTTCATCCTGGCAGGCCTTCTGGAATCGAGGCCAACTCATTAGCCAGAGATGTCCGCATGTCTCAGCAGAACAGCCTGTTCTCTCTGCCCCGTGTGCGGCGTGGTCGTCTTCTGCTCTCCTACCGTCAGCAGAGGTTAGTGCTTGGAGGGAGACACCCTTGGAAAGCTGCAGCCTCAGTGCAGGTAAATCATACGGCTTCATCTCGTGCTCTGCCATATTTATATATATTTGCATTTGCAAAAAATAAAAGGCCAGCTTTTGCAAACATTTTTATTTTTCAGCCCTCCCATCCATCCTCTTCCCCATCCCCAGGAAACATCCAACCCTGGGGGATTCAGCCAAAAAGAAATGGAAATATCCTGGTGTGTTTTTGCAGTTATAGTCAATATTTTTAGGATTTGCATTTCAACAGAAGAGCAAAAATATCCCTGAGAAGTGGAGCTGAGAGCAGACTCTTATTCCCAGGTGGGTGCATATCAAAAAGCCATTTTACCTCCCCTCCTCCCGTCCCTTTGCAGCCTTGGGCTGGGGTCTACACTTACCTTGCAGTGGCACTGCCAGCCGCTGGGCCCATCTCTCCTGGTGCCATCAGTGGTACCCAACCAAGGACTGGGAAAGCTAGTTTCGGAGGCTTCCCCAGGGATGGATTTTGCTGCCATCCTGTGGTCATTGCCTTTTGAAGTCACTGAACTGGTCTGAAGGCAGCAGTCTGGTGATCTCCATCCTGCATCAGGTCTTGCAGTGTCTTGCCCCTGCTGCTCGGACCTGTACAAACTCCCACCAACCAAGCACGGAGCAGCTAAAGGCAAGAGAAAGGGGAAAGGAAGGTGGTTGCTCCTCCTCGCTCCTTCTGAAACACAAGAACTGGATGTACTGGGGCAGATGCTGAAAAGATGTTTAATCACCCTTAGGCATGAGGATGCCCCTGGGGCCCTATTTTCTTCTGTAGGTACCCCCAGATTTTTAAAGGACACAAGCAGGAAGGTTGGGTGGCACGAGAAGGGGCTCATCTCACGCTGTCGGCTGCTTCTTGCCTTAAGTCAGGCTCAACCCTCCCTGCCTCAGTTTCCCCATGTACAAAATGGGGTTAATAAAGGGTGGAAGGATGCCGCGAGAGCCCCTGTGCTCCTGGCTGGTTAGCATCTACACACTCCCTGGTTAAGGCTTGGTCTGTGCTGGCCAAACTGGCCATTTTCCTGCTAAAGTCCTTCGTGGAACCTGCCTGCAGCCGGCCAAAGCCCTGGGTTCTGTGGTCACGGCCTCCTCTTGCTCCCTTGGGGCTGCTGGTGGTCCTACTCTTGTCACTGTCACCCGTTTTCTGCCTTTTCAGAGACATTTCGCCCACAGCCTCAGCCTGTATCAAAGCCAGTCCCATCCCTGCAGCAGCTTGTCCTTCTGGATCCTTGCTCCTCAGGCTCACCAGCTGATCCTGTCTGTCCCTGCTCCCTGGATGTGTTTTCCTCCCCCCAGGTATTCCTTGGGGGTGGAGCATCCCTCTGCATGGTGATCAGATAGGCACTGTGTGGTGCTTAGACTGTATCTTGCACATCCCAGTGTTCACCATGGCATCACTTTCTACAGCCAAGCCTCGGGGCAGAGCATGGGGGAGTGCTGGAGCATGTTAAAAGACATCGCAGCTATTTCTGCACCTTCACTGATGGATAGAGCCAGCCCCTTTCAGGGTGCTGTCATTGACGGAGTTGCAAGACCTCTGTTCATCCCTGTTTCTCCCACTGCTTATCTGTGTGGCACTGGGCAAGTCAACCTCTCCCAACTTTTCCTTCGCCTGTAGAGAGAGGACAAACATCCATCCTCCTGCCCTGGTGTGACCCATTGCTTTAATGCAACAGGTCTTTGGTGTGAACCAAGCTGGATCTTCATCTCCCCAGCACCGTCTGGATCAGAGGGAAGAAAAAAAATTCAACAGGACCTGGAGAAGAGCAGCCACTGTCACCTCCCAGCTCATGGGGTGACTTAAACAGCTCCTTGATTTTGGTTCCAGTCCCTTGGCTAAACCCCAGCGTGGGCTAGAAGCTCTGACACCAAACAGCCTTGTGCAAACCACGACAAGTGAAGTGTTTCTGTGTTTCCTGGGTCTGTCCGTGCACTGTGATTGTATCTATCAGCAGACTAACCAGGACCTGTTCTTTGGCCTTGGGTCCAACCGGCCTCCTTCATACATTTTGACCCTCTCAACCCCTAAACCAAGCTCAAACATTGCCGGGGAGCTCGTTCTCTTGCACCAGCATTGGCACTTTAAATGTCTGGGCAATCACTTTCCAGTCTGTGCTTGAGTGACTGGTGTAGATATAGCGTGCCAGTGTCATGGTTTAACCCCAGCTGGCAACTCAGCCCCACGCAGCCACTCGCTCACACCCCCGGTGGGACGGGGGAGAGAATCAGCAGGGTAAAAGTGAGAAAACTTGTGGGTTGAGATAAAGACAGTTTAATAAGTAAAGCAAAAGCCGCGCACACAAGCAAAGCAAAACAAGGAATTCCTTCCCTCCTTCCCACGGGCAGGCAGGAGCTCAGCCATCCCCAGGACAGCCGGGCTCCATCATGGGTAAAGGTGACTTGGGAAGGGAAACGCCATCACTCCCAGTGTCCCACCCTTCCTTCTTCTTCCCCCCAGCTCTATACCCTGAGCATGACGCCATGTGGTGTGGGACATCCCCGGGGTCAGTTGGGGTCACTGTCCTGCCCGTGTCCCCTCCCAACCCCTTGTGCCCCCCCAGCCCCTCGCTGGTGGGGTGGGGTGAGGGGCAGGAAAGGCCTTGGCTCTGTGCAAGCCCTGCTCGGCAGGAATGAAAACATCCCTGCATTATCAGCACTGTTTTCAGCACAGATCCAAAACACAGCCCCGTACCTGCTACTGTGAAGATTAACCCTATCCCAGCCAAAACCAGCACAGTCAGATCAGAGACTCCACAAAAAGCAACACCTCGTGGATGCAGCACCGCATTTCAGCACTGAGGATAATTCTGTATTCCCATCTGCTTTATTTTAAGCAGCTCCAGGGATGGAAAGAGCCACCTTAAGAGAATACAGCCAGCACCATCCTGCTCCATCCGCCCACGGGCTGACAGATTAAATCTCGTTTGCTTGTGCCAGAAGTCTTGTTCACTTGTTTGTTATTATCTGGAGTTTTGTTAGGCCATGTTAAAAAAAAAATCAGCAAAACAAAACTTTTTTTTTGGTTGTTTTTAAATAGAAGCGAAGTCAGGGAAGGAGAAAATGCAGATGCTCTCAGAGAGCAGTGGAGCAGCAGTGATCTGGTCCTGCCGAGTACACGTGGAAGGACAGCTCTGGAAGACCCACAGGAGGAACTTCTGGCCGTGCCACATGGCCATGCCTCACCTCGGTGACTCACCCATCCCCCCAGCCTGTCTCCAGGGCTTGCAAGTCCACCTCCATTTCCAACTGCAATTTTCAAGTTCTTCCCAAAATTTGCTCTTAGCTTCCAAGTTCTCTGATCTTGTGCATCTTCTCCCAGCCGTGCTCGACGCTAAGGTATCACAGTGAATGATATCCTTCTCAATCGATTTCAAAAGAAGCCCAGATAAGAGCTGCGCACACACATTTTGCCCCCCCACATCATAGCTTTCCGTGCTGATATTAACATCTCCCTTTCTTTTTTTTTTTTTCCTCTCTTCCTCATTTTCCTACTTGCTTCACATCCTGATCCAGAGAATAAATCAGGTGGACCGGACTTCATTACTTGGAAGGCCACCAATTTCCAGACATGTGCCAAATAGCAGCTTTTCATAACCCCACCGTATGCGGCAGAGCTAGTTTTGACGTTGCCAAAAAAGCTTCAGCCCAGAAGAGCCAGAAGGAGATGCCCCAGGTTCCCGTATCTCACGCGGACAAGCCTGTCCTCTGGGACCTGCGAGGTCATCTAAATGGTGGGGTGCACATGTGAAATACAGCTGTGTCTCAAAGCACAGCCAGCGTCTCCTTGCTGGCTGCAAGCCTGCTCAAAAGGGGAGGTGATAAATTGGTAGAGCAAAGGTAAGGGTCTAAAGCGGATTTAAGTTGTGTCAACAACCACTAAAGGAGGGTATAGAGAAGATGGAGCCAGGGTCTTCTGAGAGGTGCACAGGAAAGGACAGGAGGTGACAATTCCAGTGAGATGCAAGGAAAATTTTTCACTGTAAGAGTGGGCAAACGTAGGAAAAGGGGGTCAGAGAGGCTGTGGATTCTCCTTCCTCGGAGATATTCAAAACTCTGCTGGACGTGGCCAAGGGCAATCTACTAAGTTAGAAGATGGCCCATCTTTGATGAGAAAGTTGAACCGGAGACCTCCAAAGTCCCTTTCCCACCTCAATTATTCTGCTATTCTGATACATGGAGCAGATGGAGGCACATTTCCCTGGGGTCCATCCAGACCCCTTCTGTCAGAGGACCTGATCTCCTCACGCTCTTCAGTGCCTTTCTCCTCCCAAAACCCTCCGAGGAAGGGAGATCCCCTCAGCCTGCAGGTGTAGCTGAGCAGCGCCAGGCGACTCATCCATGCACACCCACAACCTGATCCCCCTGCAGCCCACCGAGCACTTCGATAGCAGGCTTCTTTCTCTCCATTAAATCATTAGAAATATTAATTCACCGCGTCAGTTTTAATGACTCGTAACAGCACTGCTATGCAGATAAGTGTGACAGTGGCTTTTCAAGTGGATCAGGCCTCTTCCCAGATTATTCACATCAAATTGCACATGAAGTAAGACGTGGCTCAACAGCGAGTTTGCCCACCCAAATCTCAGCCTGTGTGACCTTCTCGGTCACTGGCAGGGCTGGTAACAGGACCCAGGCATCCTGATTTCCAGAGGGCTGAAATACCACCCAGATGTGCAGCAGGGTAGGCAATTTATCTAGATCAGGAGCAAGGCCTATTTTAAGCCTGTATAGCTGCCCGTGGTACATAAGCCTCATCAGAACATTCTCTAAATCATCCTTTTTCACTAAAGGGAAGGAAAAGTCCACAAATAAACTTTTCCCTTTTTTACCCCTCCCAAAAACCCTCACCAAAATAATAAAGAACAACCCCCACAAAATTTAAGAGATGGAGCTGCACTTATCTCTGGTGTGGCTGGTAATATATTAGAGCAAATAGCTTGAAGGAGCTAGGAGAGTTACACTTTTATCACCAGGGATAAAAAAAAGAAGGGACGAAAGCAGCCTCCGGATAGACTTCAGCGTGGAGCATCTTGTTTTGTCTTCACGGCCCATTTAAATGTTATTACATTGAGTCAAATAAATTGCCCAACAATCAGGCCGCTCCTTGTATTGACCTCTAGGGACTCAAGACAATAAAAGCTCCAGCGCTTAAATCAGGCTGTAATTAGAAGATTAATGTCTTTGGGAAGACTTGCTGACTGCAGCTTGGACCACTCTCTGCCATAAGCTCTGGTTTAAGAGCTTGGCTTTGCAGGGGGCTGCTCCTCTCCAGCTGGGTTTCCCGTGGTGGGGCTTGCTGGGAGCAAATGTGCTGCAGCCAACCTCCTGCTCTTGGCTGGAGCAATCCCCATAGGTTATGCTTGAAATGACCTCCCTGGCCATGCTGGTGGGTGAAAGGATTCTTTTCATATTTAAGAATGCTGGAAGAAACTCGCAGCAAGTGGCTTTGATTTAATTTCTTTTTTAATGTTTTGGATCATTTTTGAGAACAAAGATGGGGAGATGAAAGCAAAGCTAAGGAACTTGCTTACTGGGTGGTTGGTGGCTTTAAGGTGAGACTGGTCCTGCACCCCGCCTGCATGGGGGCAAAGCCAGCTCTCTGCCTCACATTGCCCTGGCTCTGGCATAGAACATCCAAGCTCATCACACAGGCAGCTGGAAAAGGACAGTCCTTGAGTGAAGGACTGGGAACCGTGGGTTTTGCCTTACTGGGGTGCCCAGGGCTGGACATGACCCACAGGAATGTGGTAGGTACAGGTGTATTTGTGCATTCGTGGATTTTCATAGGAACATCTTGGAGGAAATTAATTAAATCTCTATTTCTGATCCTGTATCAGCTCCACAAAGGTTTTCTTGCTTCAGTGAAAACATAAACCATACTTTTTAGGACACTATCAACATGTTATGATTCAAACTGGCATGTTGTGATGGATGGGGGTGAAAAAACCTTTCAAGGAAGGGAATTTCTCTCCAGCCAAATCATTGGTTTAGAAGTCCTAGAGAAAAGCATGATCACTGAGTTGTTGACATCAGCTTGAGGAGACAGGGGGGAAACTGGGCAAAAAGGTATAAAATACTAAAGAAAAAAGCAGAGACTAGGAAGGCGACAGCTCAGCAACATCAAGGATGAATTTCCAGGAGCTCAGGCCACCACTCAACAGGTGCCAGCAGAGCCTGGTGTGTCTCATCAGGGATGGCGAGTTTGAAATGCCTTAGTCTGCACTTGTTAAAAGCCAACAAATTACTGCCGTGAGTGCCTGAGCTGTGCATATCCTCCTTGCAAAACCTCTTTGTGCATGGTAAAAAATTTATCTTGTATTTTTACCTCCCTATCATGCTATTGGCCTTTGAGATGAGGTGCAGACCCAATGTCCCTGATCAGCTGAGCTCAGTTAGGGCTCTGAGGCTTTCAAAACTCTTCTGGAGCTGTGTCCTTATCCCAAAGCAACCCAAAGCTTGTGTAAAATCATGTTAGCAAACATGCAAAAATGACCTCAGGTGGATCCTAGAGCAAGGAAGGAGAAATAAGTAACATGAACATCATATTCCTCCTGGTGAAAGGCTCCAAATACAGCTGAACACCATAACACCCGCAAGACCAGAGTGAAACCACCCAGGACCCAGAGGGGCAGGGAAGGGTGAGCAAAACCCCAGGAAAAGGGGTAGAAATGAAGTGCATGTATTCTTTCTGTATTTGATATGGACCAGCAATGATGAGACTGTTGTGATTTCAGTTATGCCAACAATAAATTCTTAGCTTTGTAGATATATGCACACAGATAAGGAGTGGTTCCTCTTCGCCCATTAACCAGTATTTTGAGGGCAGCGCAGGCTGTCGTGCTGTGCTGCTGTGTGGCCGTGCCTCTCACAGCTGGGGTGCGTGCGCCCCACCTGCAGGCAAACCCCGATGTCCCAAGCGTAGAATCATGGCGTGCTTTGGGTTGGAAAAGAGCTTTAGAGGCCACCCAGCCCAACCCCGTGGCATAAGCAGGGACATCTTCAACCAGACCAGGTCGCTCAGAGCCCCGTCCAACCTGGCCTTGGGTGTTCCCAGGGATGGGGCATCGACCACCTCTCGGGGCAACCTGGGCCAGGGTTTCACCACCCTCATAGTGAAGAATTTCTTCCTCATATCCAGTCTAAATCTGCCCTCTTTCAGTTTCAAACCATCATCCCTTGTCCTGTCACTTCATGCCCGTGTAAAAAGTCCCTCTCCAGCTTTCTTGTAGCCCCCTTCAGGTACTGGAAGGCTGCAATAAGGTCTCCCCACAGCCTTCCCTTCCCCAGGCTGAACCACCCCAACTCTCCCAGCCCGGCCTCGCAGCAGAGGGGCTCCAGCCCTCGGAGCATTTCTGTGCCCCCTCTGGCCCTGCTCCAGCAGCCCCGTGTCCTTCCCGTGCTGAGGAGCCCCGAGCTGGAGGCGGTGCTGCAGGGGGGTCTCACAGAGCGGGGCAGAGGGGCAGGACCCCTTCCCTTGCTCTGCTGGCCACATCCCTTCCACATCTCTTCCAAATCCTCTTCTCTAAGACACTTTCCTTTCCTGTTAGCTTTTCTTCATGATTTTTATTTTCTTTTATCCCACCAAGGCTGTGAGACCGCCACCACTGGAGGTATTAACCTGACCTGGACAAAGCTCTCTGAGCTACCAGCTCTGACTTTCAAGTTGACCTTGCTTTGAGCAAAGGAGTTGGACTAGAGATCTCAGATGTCCAGCCCTCCCAAACTCAGTTCTCCAAAGGTTTGTGAAGGTAACTTTATGGGGCTTGGAAGTGGCAGGGAGACCACTGAGTCAAGGATAGGAAGGGAAAAAACCACACAGACTTGCATTTAAATCCCTTTGAATTTCTCCATGATTATCCAGAAGTTCTGATTTGATTTGATTAGGTATTTTTTTTCTCACTTTACAGCCTTGACTCGCAGAACTGAACTAAAACTCGTGGAACTGTTAATTGAAACCTAAGTGTCAACAGCAGCTCAGCGCAGAAAGAGTTTCAATTAAAAGCAATCTCTTCTTCCCATCTGAAGTAATATTTTCCCTCCTGGCTAAATTTTAAGTGAAGCACAAAGTGGTTGCTTGTCATTGCTTTAATGGGATCTGAGCTATTGTGTGGGAAAACTTCCTTTCACTCAGAGGCCAAGGAGCTTTTAATTTATCAGCTCTGAAAGTGGAGGATTGCTTTTCGGTATGATCTGGCTGATTTGCTTTTATCTCCTGGGCTGCGTGGATAAGGAGTGAGGTGTGCTGAAGGCCACACTGAGAAGACTATCTAAAAATGGGAGATGGATGGGATAGGAATCAGTGTTTCTCAGTCTCTGCCCCTCCTGGACCTCCATCCACCCCTCTCCAGGTCGGTGCTCAGCCCAGCTGTGGTATTTATCCAGGCTGGTTGAGCTGACTGGCAATAATGCATGGCCAGAAGGTCCCCAGGTGCCCACAAGCCTTTGCAAGCTTTGTTTGGGTTTGTGGCTGATGGGTGCTGCCTGCTGCCTGACCCGCATGGGGGACCACCCAAGGGCATGAATGGAGGGTTCCCAAGAGAAGAGAGCAGAGGAGGAAGAGGTGCTAAGAGAGCCGCGAGAGATGTAAGTGGGGAGCTGGGTCTGGGGGGATGGGGAAGGCTGCCATCAAGCCTGGTGACATCTCTTGGGGAAGGAGGGCTTCTGGCAGGAGGAAGGTCTTGGAGCAGTTTCCCTGGCACAGTCTGGGATGGAGACCACGCTGCAATGAGTCGCACATGGTGGAGGAGCAGGGGAGGGAATAGGGATGGTGCTTGGGTGGAGGCAGGAGTGATGCTGAGAGGGAGCCAAGTGGACTGAAAGGGTGTGTGCTGGTAGAGACAGTGGCCAAAATATTTGCAGTTCCACTTTGGTGGCAAAGGGGGACATCCACGTGGCCGGGCTTGAACACTAAGGACAGCTTCTGCAGCTGGCACTGCTGGGAGTAACTGGGGAGCAGGGGTGTGTCCTCAGAGCCAAGGAGAAGAGCAGAATCTGTAATTAAAACATCCTCACAGCCTCCAAAGACCTGGCCTTGCATCCCACTCCCTCCAGAGCCAGCCCGGATGACCTCGCATCAATCACTTCTCTTGGTCCCCAGATGCAGAGCGAGGGTGTAGCAGGGTGTCACCTTCCCGGCTTAGTGTAATAACCGCTAATCAAACGTGTGGGTTATTAAGAGCATTCCCAGATTTATTTTCCTGAAAAGGTGTTGAAAACCCCCTAAAAGGAAGTGATAAAAAGCAACAGCTGATTAATAAAATACTCTTCATCATTGTGAAACAGAGAAGATGATGCGCCTCCTGTTTCAGGGCTTTCATGTAAACCACGTTCAGAGAAGGCTATGGGGGCTGTGTCTTTGCGAGTCATTCAAAAACAGATCATTTTAGGAACAAAAGTTCCTAAAGGCCGCTTTGTGTTCCAGCTCTGCTCCCTGCTTTGCTTTCTGATCAGCACCAAAATGTGCCTTAGCATGAAATTAAGGGTGCGGGGTTCATATCGGTACTTCTCCCCGGCGATCGGCCCGGAGCAAAAGGGGTTTGCAGATGCTCTCGGTTGTGTCGGGACACACTTCGTGGTTTAGCCATTAATAGGGTTGTGGGGCTGCTGAGGCCTCCTGCGGGTCCCGGGGCTGAGCACGGTGCTCCCGGGCACATGGCTGAGGAAGAGTCCGGGAGAGACCAGATCAAAGCTGAGGAGCCTCCAGCCCCGCAGCTCCTCCTCTATCCATTTTTGTGTGGATTTTGTCCTGCACACGCAGCGTGCTCCGGGCTGGCTGCTTCGCTCCATCTTTTCTGGGCAGATGCAGTCAGCACGCTCAGATCTGGTGTGGCGTCTGGGCGTCCAGCCCTGTATTTGCCCTGGTGGTAGCACAGCGAATAGCCAGTGTATGAGCAGTTGCACCAGAGATAAAAGTCCTGGAAGCACCAATTGGAGCTTTATTGGCCAGAAGAGCTGTTTGTCATTGTGGGAGGCTTTCTGGTGTACCCAGAGTAGCCAGTGCTGGATAAAGTGAGAATTGCTTTGCAATAAATGTGCGATCTGGTATTTTTTCCTTTTTGTGAGAAAGGAAACTGCTTAGGCTTGGGAAGATGTGGGAGCTAGAGCTGAAACTTGTACCCAGTGTACAGTCCTATTGCTTTTTGTTTTACACAGTGGAGGAATCTCCAAAACTGTGAAAATGTGAGGGCAAACCTTAGTCTGGAAAGGATGGTAATTTTATTTTTTTTTTTTTTTACTGAGTTAACACTTCATAAGCAAGTGGGAACAGTATTTCACCTCTCCCCGCCTCTGCTTGCCCGTCTGTAAAATGGGGAGATGGCAGCTACACATTTCTCATGCAGGTGAGATCCTGCAGAGGGTGACCCCCCTTTATTCCATGCTGATCTCTATTCCAGGTCTGTGTTTGGGGTTTTTTTTCTCCTTCTTTACTTAAAAGGTGTTCAGGAGATGAGCCACATGTAACTGACTGAGATTTATCTCTGCGAATGATGCATGCTTTCAACAACACCCATAAATCACTCTTGAAGGAGGTAAAGTGTTAAGAGCAGGAGCATTTTCATTTTCTGTTGCGACAAAGCCTCCTGGAGGAGTCGCGGCAGGTTGCCTTTGTGTTAAAAGGCACAATGAAGTTGATAAAGAACTGCCATGCAGCTGATGTCAAAGAGAAAATCTTTGCGAGACAGATGGGGCTTGGAGCATTGAATGTAGATAAATGATACCAGCAAAGTTCAAAGGCAGCCTGAACAGTTGCTGCTTGTCCTTGTGACTCGTAAAGAGGATGATGATTGCTCTGGATGGTACCCTTGAGTCACATTTTTTCTCAGCAGAGTTAACGCTGGTGTTTGGCCCATTGGTTTGGGCAGAAAATGATGGGGAATTGGGCAACTTTCCCCAGTGTGAGATGCAACCCTTGGTCCTTGATGTTCTGACCTGAGCCCCTCTGTGGATGTGATTTCCAAGTCCCTACCTGTAAATCACAGGATATGTTTCTACCTGTTGCTTTGGGCAAGATTCAGCAGTGTTTTATGTCCATCTGTCCAGTATTATCCTTCCAGCATCATCTGTCCAGTATGTTCAGACATCAGTCTAGAAGCAGCGTGGCACAACAGGGAAACAGATCCTGTGCAGCAGACTTGGGCAGCAGGCATGGGCATTTCAAACCTTTGAATCTACATAGAGCAAAGGGCTTTCTCTGCCAAACCAGGCAGGCAATTTCCTCCATTCCCAGTAACTTCCCATCTGCCTTGCTCTCAAGTCTCAAAACCTCTGTGTTTTAGTTTGCAGACAGGTACTTGTGATAAGCTAGCCAATGCCCAAAGGATTTGGGAGACCTTCTCCCATGAAGCCTTCATTAAAAAAGTGTGCATGTAAAAGCAAACTTAAATGGTATAATGCTTGTTCAGGGAAAAAAAACCAACCAAACAACCCAAACCCTCTCATTTTCATGTTCTTCAGGGTACTCATTTCCTTATAGCCTTCAGAGGACAGCAAGATGCTTCTCCCAAGTAACAAGTGACAGGACGAGAGGGAACGGCCTCAGGCTGCGTCAGGGGAGGTTTAGGTTGGAGATGAGGGAAAATGCCTTCCCTGCCAGAGGGGTCAGGCCCTGGCACAGGCTGCCCAGAGAGGTGGGGGAGTCACCGTGCCTGGGGAGGTTCGAACACCGTGCAGACGTGGCACTTGGGGACATGGTTTAGGAGGCCTGGGGGTGTTGGGTTGGTGGTTGGACTTGCTGATCCCAGAGGTCTTTTCCAACCTTAATGATTCTGTGATTCTATTATATGATCCAGCTGATGATTCACTCCTCTCTGGTGCTCTGGAAGTGGCAGTTCTGTCTGTGGGACCAAAATTTGGGATTCCTTTGACTGAGCTGCTGACAGCGTGGGAGCATTGAGCTGGGTGGAGACTCCAGCTGCAGAGGGGTCATGGCTGAGCAGAGCTTCACCCACTGTCACCTAATCCTCAGAAATGTGAGCAGATTGAGGGCACTGGGGTGTGTGTGACAAAGCACTGCTGAGAGGGGGCAGGTGCTGCTGGGATCTGGCAGGGTTTTTAGATTGATTCAATACCATGCAGGCATGGTTGCATTTGCCTCTTTTGTAGAAGGCTTAGTCAAAAATGAAAGTGGCACCTGAACATCCCTCCCCCAGGAATGATCCTGCTTCCCATTGGTGGGGGGACCATGTGGTGAAGTCCAGCCTCCTCCTGCTGGTACCAGCGAAGGAAGGATGGACAGACAGGGCTCAGGAGGGATGGGTCAGGTCCCCTCCTTTGCCAGAGGAGAGGTGTGGGCAAGCCAGGCATGGGATGCAGCTCTTTAAACTGTCTAAAATCTTGGTGTCCAGGTTCAACTCACCTTCCAGAGCCAACATCTGTCTCCATCTCATATGGAGACAGGCATGCAGGTTAAGAGGCAAAAAGCACCTTTTAGAAGCACCAACCCTTCTTTGACCATAGCCAGCAGTGCTGAATGTGGTCCAGTTTTTAAATGCCTAAGGAGAGAGGAGATGAATACCTGCCGCATAACACACCAGTTCTTACAGCTCTTGGCCTGGTGGGTAAGGACATGGTGGTTTCAGACCTTGACTTGCTGGAAAAAGCCCTGGCCATCAGGCTGTGAACCCCTATGAGCAGAGCTACTCACCACCCTTCTTGGGGTCATTCAGTAGCCCAGAGGACAGGACAAGAAACACGCCGAGCGAGCTCTCCTGTGGTAACTCCAGTGAACAACCGTGGTGGTGTGCTCTGGCAAAGACAGGGCTGCTTGCCGCTGCCCCAGGCCTTCGCAGCTCTTACGCTGTCCTGAAGCCACCCACCGTGGACCACTATTAGACATGGATTTAGGCAGACCTTTGCTCTAGCATAGTGCAGTCACTCTTACATCCCTGGGCTCAGGGTGATAGGAATGAGATGGGTGTTTGACCCAATGCAGCTCCTGCTAACCAGGCTCTACCTGAAATCTGCACTGAGCAATTGGAGGGGAAAGAAATGCTGATCCTGAGCAACCATCCGTTGACTTCTCTGTGGTATACCAGCTCTTGCCAGAGGTGTGCAGAGCTCACGACAGCCCTGCACATCTCCTGGCTGTGAGCATGCACACAAGAGAGACCAAAAGTGGTCGGTCTCTTCCATGAAACTCCCCAGCTGACATCCTGGAGAACTTTTAGCCCTGCTTTATTTTGAGCATTCATAAGCCTTTCAGTCACAGTGAAATGCCATCAAATTTTGATGTCTAACGAAGGAACAATCATCTCTTCACTTCCCTTTTATAGCAGCTGAGGCTTTCAGTAACATTATCCTGCCATGTTTTGACATCTGGCTTGTCAGCGAGAACATTATCTACCACAATATGTTTTTTCCACGAGCAAAACTTCGACATAAATTCACTGGCAGGCTGGCTAGATGCTGCTGTGTGCAACACCTACTGCTTCCAAATAGTAAACATGCTCCCAGACGCAGAGTTTGGAGCCTCTGTTTTATTCCCAGACAAACCAAGGTATGAAAAGTTGCACCAAGTGACCGCCCTCGGACTATGCCATAAAATCTCAGGAATCCTATTTGTCCCTCTTTGGTGTAGTATCTAGTGACAGGGTGATTTATTTTGATGTCACCACTACCATCACCAGCGTGGGGTCTTGCCGACATTGAGACACCCAAGCCACAGTGTCCACAGCGCAGGGGCATGATTTGGTTGCCTGACCCTTGCGCCAGGGCCCACCTGAGATGCCCTCAGGTATCTGGGAGGCTGGCAGATGGGGGTTTTCCAGCTAGGATGGCACATCTAAGGACAGTTGCCATCTACGAAGCTTGCTGTGGCCATTGGTTTTCATCGGTGGTTTTCAACCTGCACTCCGTGGATGAAGGGGTGTCCACGGGATATTGGGATATAGCCCCATATACGATGGACCGCCAAAAGGAGGCCTGTTTGCCAACTGCTTATCTTTTGACTGGCCAGAACTGCTTTATAAACTTGCTCAAGAATGGCATGTACCACCTAGACATCTTCCTGCCACCGTGACGTTTCTGGGACTCGCAGCCATCCGCCTCCCTCTCCAGCAGCAGCACCGCTGCCAGGAAGGATTTCAGATCTCTGGTGACTTCCATGAACTCCGAGAGCATTTCTGGCCCCCTTCCACCTCTCTCCCCACCCTGGGCCAAGTGCAGCTGAGTCGGTAAGTTTGGTCCGTTGCCACTTTATCCTGGAAGGCCTCAGCGGTGCTGGGATTTGCCAAGAACACGGATCTCGGGAGCGTCTTTGCCAAGCCCATATGGTGCTTCTGCTTCCCTTCTCCTTCAAGCTCCTATCCATGCCCTGGCCAGCACAGAGAATGGATGTCTCCAAATCCCTTTTTGAAGACTCCTGTAAATTCAGACTAATTCCCTGGTATTCCTAGAGTAAATATCAAACTTCCCCTCTGAAAAGAAACAGTTGGTCCCCTCCAGAGCTCAGACTCTTTCACAGGACGGTTCAAACTCAAGGAAGGTCACCAGCTCCTGCTCCTGTGACATTTCTTGTCACATGCAGCCACACGTGCACAGGGCTATAATGGCCTGATGCCAACCATAAATCGCCTTGCACTGTCTCCCCACTCTCAGAGTGTGCTGTAATCAGCTGAATTTTAATGGTGAGATCACAAAATTGTTCAAGCCCAAATCTGCTTAGGGCACTTTGGTTAAACTGGCTGCTAGCCTTATCTTTAATGCTTACAAATGGCGGCTGGGGATGGATTTGTGTTTCATCTAAAAAACATGACCACAAACTGGCCATCACCGAGCTCTGCAGAGAGATGCCGGATCACAGCTGGTAAGGAGAAAATGGGAAAAAGAAGAGTTATTGGCTATTAAATGCCAGCCTCTTGCAGCACAGCTATTTTTCTCTACGCTTCTTATTCAAATAATGAAACAATTTAACTCCTCAAGGCTCAAGAGACCTCAGGCGTATGCTGCAGGGAATATATGCTGTTTGTGCCACGGTTTAGAAGCTTTTATTGGATGATCTGCGTGGGTCTGGTGTGGACAGCTGGGTGAAGACAGTGCACAAATACACCTCTTATGAGCTGCTCCCTCCTTCCTTGGATCTCAGTTTTCCTATAAAAATCTCTAAATGTCACAGATGCAAGGTTAGACTTGAGAAATGTGCGCTAGGACTTAGGATTCAACATGGCCAAGAAGCCTCCAGGAGGGAAGGGTGGCAGTCAGAGCTCTCCTGAGTGTGCCGGGAGCCAGGCAGGGTTGCTCAGAGGAGGGTGCACGGCCGTGCTCCACCCAGTGAGCATTATTTCCCCGATGGAGGGATGCAAGTCTGGGAAGGAATGTTATGTGCCAGGAGAGGGAGATGCTTTGCAAACGTGGTGTGGGATTTTTATTGTCGGTGGTGGGGCCAAGCAGTCAGCCTTCAGCAGCACCACTGTGGTCTGCACCCTCCCTTGCAAGACCCCAAAATCTCAGCTCAAAGCAGAGAGAAACCGTTTTTCTTCTTCTCTCCCTCCTCTTCAGTCTGTTGATCTGTTTGAAGCGAGGAAAGTGATGGCTTTCCTCCCAGTGTCAGAGGGGCTGGGGGCTGGCAGCAGGAAACCATACCCTGGACAGATTGTGGAGCAAAAGGTTGGGGAGGAGGATGAGAAGAAATGCTACTAAAGGCTCTGCAAGACCAACGTGCGGGGTCCAGAGGGAGCCTAAGCAAGCTGGGTTTATCTGCACTGGCTGCGAGGGGCATGGGTGCCATGCTTGGGGCTGCAGACTCCCTCTAGCAAGTGCCTACATGGACCAGAGCACTCCCCTTTTTTTTTTTCTGGAGACAAATCCCTTCTGCTGCTATGGAGAGATCACCATCCTAGAGCTCCTGGGACCGTGCACACCCCGACCGGCACCGTTACAAGACACCCTTTTTGGACGCAGGTACTTGCTGGGTAACTGCACACCCAGAGATGTCCCTCCTGTGTCCCCAGAGGGGGACACAACCCTCAGGCAGAGGATTTTCAGCAGGGGGAACACACGGGGCCAGCTGCGTGTTTCACCCATGTATCGCATTGCCCTCCAGTGTTAGCAGACAGGAATATTTTGTTCTGTCTGAAGCTTCTCCCACCCACCAGCCCGGAGTGTTTTCTCTTCCTAACAAGATGTGAAGGCAGGCTGGCCCTTTGCTGGTGCACACAGCTATTTTTGGCTGCAGAAGGACTGACTGTAGCTCCTTCTAATTGCATAAGCATTTGTATAATTCATCGGCACTGGATTTCATCATTGGGAGCCCGGGCAGATGGAAGGGAAAAGGACTTGTGCGTTTCCTCTCCATCCTTTCTTTTCTCTCCAGCGACTGTTCTGCAGGCGATGGGTTTAGTGCTAGGTCAAATCCCCTCTGTTGGCAGGAAATGCTCTGTTTTATCCCTTTCTCACTTTCTTGAGGAGTTCAGGGCAAACCTGGGAGGATCTGAGAAAGCATTTTCTCCTGCAGATTGCAAAGCACGTGCCTGGGAGCGTCGGGTCGTTAGCTAAAAGCCAAACAGTCGGAAAGACTCCTAAGGATGGGCTTATAAAATGACATGGGTGGATTAGGCGCCGGGAATGACTCACATGTCTAGAGCTTTGGGATCTCCAAACCCTTTGCAAAAAACAGTGAAAAACAAACATGTAGCCACCCCTACCTCCTTAGTGACACACGGGCTGGGGCTGGGGGCGCGGGGTACCCGTTGATGCAGAGGAAGGGGTGGCTTTGGGGATACCTAATTGTAACATTTCAATATATAAAGGACGCTTATAAAAAGATGGGCACAGACTTTTTAGCAGGGCCTGTAGTGATAGGACAAGGGGTGATGGTTTTAAACTAGAAGAGGGTAGATTCAGAGTAGATAAAAGGAAGAAATATTTTACAATGAGGGTGATGAAACACTGGCACAGGTTTCCCAGATAGGTGGTCGATGCCCCATCCCTGGTGCATTCGGTTTTCATGGCAAGGTTTTGGTAGTGGGGAAGCTGCAGGGGTGGCTTCTGTGAGGAGCTCCTAGAAGCCTCCCCCATGTCTGACAGAGCCAATGCTGGCTGGCTCCAAGGTGAGCCTGCTGCTGGCCAAGTCTGAGCCCATCAGCGGTGGTGGTAGAGCCTCTGGGGTAACAGATTTAAGAAGACGGGGTGGAACCTCTGGAGGTTAGTGGGGGAGCAGATACCCCCCTGCAGCCCCTGGAGGTTAGCGGGGGAGCAGATACCCCCCTGCAGCCCCTGGAGGTTAGCGGGGGAGCAGATACCCCCCTGCAGCCCCTGGAGGTTAGCGGTGGGGCAGATATCCCCCTGCAGCCCCTGGAGGTTAGCGGTGGGGCAGATATCCCCCTGCAGCCCCTGGAGGTTAGCGGTGGGGCAGATATCCCCCTGCAGCCCCTGGAGGTTAGCGGTGGGGCAGATATCCCCCTGCAGCCCCTGGAGGTTAGCGGTGGGGCAGATATCCCCCTGCAGCCCCTGGAGGTTAGCGGTGGGGCAGATATCCCCCTGCAGGCCCTGGAGGTTAGCGGGGGAGCAGATATCCCCCTGCAGCCCCTGGAGGTTAGCGGGGGAGCAGATATCCCCCTGCCGCCCCTGGAGGTTAGCGGTGGGGCAGATATCCCCCTGCAGCCCCTGGAGGTTAGCGGTGGGGCAGGTATCCCCCTGCAGCCCCTGGGGGTTAGTGGTGGGGCAGATATCCCCCTGCCGCCCCTGGAGGTTAGCGGTGGGGCAGATATCCCCCTGCAGCCCCTGGAGGTTAGTGGTGGGGCAGATATCCCCCTGCAGCCCCTGGAGGTTAGTGGTGGGGCAGATATCCCCCTGCAGCCCCTGGAGGTTAGCGGTGGGGCAGGTATCCCCCTGCAGCCCCTGGAGGTTAGCGGTGGGGCAGGTATCCCCCTGCAGCCCCTGGAGGACCCCACGCCAGAGCAGGTGGGTGCCCGAAGGACGCTGTGACCCCATGGGCAGCCCACGCCGGAGCAGGCTCCTGGCAGGAGCTGTGGCCCCGTGGGGAGAGGAGCCCATGCTGGGGCAGGTTTGCTGGCAGGACTGGTGACCCCACGGGGACCCACGCTGGAGCAGCCTGTTCCTGGGGCCAGCCCCCCATGGGAGGGACCCACGCTGGAGCAGGGGAGGAGTGTGAGGGGTCCTGCCCCTGAGGAGGAAGGAGCGGCAGAGACAGCGTGTGATGGACTGACCCCAGCCCCCATTCCCCGTCCCCCTGCGCCGCTGGAGGGGAGGAGGGAGAGAAATCGGGAGTGAAGCTGAGCCTGGGAGAAGGCAGGCGTGGGGGGGAAGGTGTTTTAAGGTTTGGTTTAATTTGTCATGACCCTACTCTGATTTGATTGGTAAGAAATGAAGCTAATTTCCCCATGTTGAGTCTGTTTTGCCCGTGATGGTCATTGCTGAGTGATCTCTCCCTGCCCTTATCTCGACCCATGAGTTTTTCATTATATTTTCTCTCCCCTGTCCAGCTGAGAAGGGGTGTGATAGAGCAGCTTTCATGGGCACCTGGTGACCAGCCAAGGTCAACCCACCACACTTGGAAACATTGAAGATCAGGCTGGACGGGGCTCTGAGCGACCTGGTCTGGTTGAAGATGTCCCTGCTCTCTGCAGGGGGTTGGACTGGATGGGCTCTAAAGGTACCTTCCAACCCAAACCATGCCATGGTTCTATGACTGCTAGGGAGGCTTTTGAGGAGGAAAATGTGTATCTGGCCCTGGGAACAAGGGGAACATAAATGCTCTTCGCAAGCTGGAGTCCAGCTCCTGATGACCAACTCCTGTGAGTGGTGGTGTCTTGAAGGGCTCTGGTCTCTGAAAGAGCATCCCTTTGCTCCCAGCCAGGCTATTTTTCACTCCTCTCCATTGAAACTGGTCAACAGCTTGCAAAGATAAAAGCAGAGGAGAGGGGTGAGCAGGAGGGGAATGGTAGGCACAGATACATCCCTTGTTTCCTTAGGAACCTGGCCAAAAAAAAAAAAAAAAAAAATAAAAAAAGGGATCTGTGATCACACTGTGCTCCCAGCCCTGCTCTTGGCGCCCAGCCTGCCTCCCCATTA
Organism: Phalacrocorax carbo; assembly: GCF_963921805.1. Taxonomy (NCBI): domain Eukaryota; kingdom Metazoa; phylum Chordata; class Aves; order Suliformes; family Phalacrocoracidae; genus Phalacrocorax; species Phalacrocorax carbo. Next base: position 3,195,587 of record NC_087516.1, on the reverse strand, counting down.
CTCTGCCTGCAAGAGGCAGCTTCTGCCGGCATCGCGGAGAAGCCGCAGACCCGCGTGGGCTGGAGTCACGCCTGGAGCTAAAATGAGGACCGCAGCTGCTGCCACTGGGATATTTTCAGTCGTGTGACAAGGCGAGACCATCTCTGCGGCGCCTGAGCATGGCGAGGTGTTGTGGTTAATTAACGAGGGGGCTCCGCTGCCTTCGCTTCCCTCTGTCACCTGCGCCCGGGAGGTGGCTGCAGCAAAGCCGAGGTTAACAAAAGCCCGGAGTTAACACCTCCACAGTGATGGGAAGGCCTAAAACAACCTGCAACAGACTAAAATTAAACTGAAATGGGGCTTTGGGCAGGCTTTGGGACTGGACTGAGACAAAATCTGTGCAAGCTCTGACTTGCCTCATGTCGAAACAGCCGGCTTAGTTTAAAGTGTTTGCCTTGTTATAAAAACTAAAAGTTTTCCAAATCCCAGAGCATTATATTTTTAGGCATCTGAGGCAAATGATTGCTGTGGAGGAAGAGACCTGCTAGCTTCATGAAGGGGAAAAAACCTACCTGCCTCTCTTCCTAGATGCCTCCTTCTAGCAACGCACTGCTTTATGCTGGGGAGGCCTGACCATCCGTAAACCCCTTCCACCAAACATACTAATCAGCGGGTTACTTACCCCTGGGCTTTGGTCGTTTGGGTCCCTGGTTTCTCATGCTTAAAACCGTAACAATCTATTTCAATTTATTTTTTTTATTTATTTAATGCACACACTGTTGCTGGAAACAGCCTCTGAAGTTTATAATTAGCTTCCTGGAGGATGAGTCCACATTCACGGACTGAAAGGAGGTTTATTAATTGCCTGCTTCACACTTGGAGCTAAACAGGTCCCATCCAAGCTGTGGCAGGCACCAGAAATCACTGGCTTTGTAAACACCTAGGAAGTGCTGTAACAGCTGGCAGAGGGCTTGCAGGGAATTGCATCTTTAACCCTCTTTTTGCAGTCCCTGGACTGACTTCATCCACCTGCTGGGAGACCTTGACTCATTGAGGTGCTGCAGTGCTTTGAGTCATGGCCTTTTGTCCTCTCCGCTGCAACGCTGATGGTTTGCCCTTGGTGTTTGCTGAGGTCAGGCAGAGCCCAGGGGCACTGGCTTTGCATTTGTGCACAATCATTTGTCATCTTCTTGGACAAAAATGTTGCTCTCTTCCAACTGTTTCTGCCTGCTGCTGAAGACAAGCATATGGAAAGGTTTCTCTCTGCACGGTGTTTCTCCCTTCCCTGCTCCCTGGATTCATAGATCTTGCCAGACAGCAGGTGCTTCATGCTGGAAACAGCTACAGGTGCAAGAAAACAAGCTCTGATGACTTGCTGACATTATTTCTAATGTTTAAAATGGATCCTGTCCTGTCTAGAAGTGAACCTGGAGCTCCTGTGTCTAAACATACCACCAGAGGCACATCTACTGCTGCATTTTCCATTCAGTTTGAAAGGAAACTCTCCGTCAAATACATCTAGAGCTGTAGCAACCTAGTGGGGTCCTCCAGAGGACCTTTGCTCCATGATGCCATGCAGCCAGGACAGCCAGGGTGGCCGCACCTTCACTGTCCAGCATCTTGTAACACAAACATTATCCCAGCCTGGACACCAGACCCTTTTGGTTCTTGCGAGGGGTCTCTTCAATGGCACCATTCCCCACCTTGCCAGTATGGTCAGGTACCTCCACCCAAATGGCAGGCATTGAGACCTCCTTTGTCCCACCAAACTTTGGGTTTTGGTGGCGAGCACTAACCCAAGTCTCTGTCCTGAGCAGAGGGTGGTGATGGATGAGGAAGCTGAAGCCTGGATGAGGAGGAGGGTTCAGCCTCTCTCCGGTGGGGTGGAGAAAAAAGGACATTTCTTTCCATTCACTGTCAGGTGAGCCTGGACGTGGCTTTCTGCACATCTCAGCAGCAGAAGCCATCATCTTTTAGGTTATAGCTCTGAGCGTGGCTGGAACACAAAAGATGGCTCAGAGAGGATGCACAGAGATGCTGAGGCCTTTCCACATCTGGTTTTGTTTAAATGGCACTCCCTTTCTCTGACACATGAACAGGTTCACGTGTTGCCCCCCACTTTCTCTCCACACTCAGAGTGTTATGATGCTGTCAAGCTACTATTTTGGGGGCTTTTTAACAGCTTGGCTGGTTTGGGTCATGCACAAGCTCATGCCTCCCTTCCCATCCCTCCTCCACCCATTCATGGCAGCCCACAAATCTTGCCTCCCTTCCACTTGAAGGCCCCATTTCATCCCCCACCATATGCTGGTCTGTCAGTGTAACTCTCTCTCACCCCTGCAGTGCAAGTTTTGGCCAGCCAAGCTCATCCATCCATCCTGTGGCAGCATCTGCAGTGCTGAGTCTCGACAACACGGCAAGGAGAGGGATCATGGCCCGAAAAGGAAGTCTCCCCCACAGTGAAGGAGTGTGTCGTGCTACCGAAGAGCTTACACCCAGCCTGCAAAGTCCTGGGGCACGCAGGACAGATTTAATTATCCCCCCGCCTGATGGCAGCGGGTTGGAGCCCTGCATCATTGCAGCTGCTAGTTGGCAGGAGTGGCACCCCGCTGCAGATGTGTGATTGCCAGGGCTGAGCCATGGTTCACCCCCGTTAGCACCCAAGCACAGCATCGACGGGTAAAGGAACCAGTTGAGCAAAGAGCTGCTGTTTCAGCTGCTGGAGCTAATTGGGACTGAGGTGCTGAGAGACGATTCACAGAAATTATCCTGGCAGCAAATCTGGGGGGGATGCTGACATGCAAGAGCTGGACATGCTGCTGGCGGAGGCTGTGCACCCCTGCTGGTGTCTTCCCCCTCCACCTGCAGAGTCCCTGCTCTGTTCTGTGGAGGGCAGTGGGGACAGCAAGGAGGACGTGCCACCTCCTTATCCAGTGGGAAAGGTGAGCATCTGTGGGAATGTCTCTTTTGCTGGTATTTCTATCACTAACTTAGCCCTATCTACACCCATGTCATGTCTTGAAGCTCATCCCAAAGCTCCCCACCTCCTCATTCTTATCTGATACGAGTTAGACCTTCCTGGAATGGGTCTTAAGGAAACTCACCTCCCATCTCAGGCTGTTCCTCACACCATTATGGGAGGAAGGAAGAGCAGATGCTCAGATAGAGCAAAATTCAAGAGCAAGGAATTGCAGAGATCGCTGCTGCCTGTTTCCCCACGCTTGCAGCCTGGATGCAGTCCCGTCCTTCTGACAGTTTGCTCCATTGGCTTTGGTATAGCTGATGAGACGAGAGATGCTCTCCCAGAATAGGATTCCCTTGGGCCAATAAAGCATCGTGCTTTCAGTATGCTTTTCACAGAAGACAGCAAAAGGCTCTCCTAGTGTTCAAGGTCAGGTTTGCCTGTTAAGCGGTGGTAGGGGGATATCGAGGCATAGCAGGTGTCAAACCCAGTTTATCTAGGGGGGCTAAAGCTGGAGCTGAATTTTTGGATGACCCAGTGGGAAGTGGATATAAACATGCTGTCCTGGAATCTGAAGAAGGCGTAGACAAACCTATAGGTTTGTACAGGAAATTCCTGTATACAGGAAAGTACAGGAAATCCCAGAGCAAAGACAATAAAACTCATGGGAGGAGCAAGCAAGGAAGAGAAATGAGCAGCCGCTTTCTCCCTAGGCAGCAGGTTTATGCTCAGTTTTTTTCATTTTCAATCTTGTGGGACCAACATAATATTTCAAGGTCAATCAGGGGAATTTGTGAGGAAGACGAGAAAATCCTGGAAAGCGCAGGAACCGTTCTGCCATGTTTCTGCTTTGCCGTTGCTCCAGGGAGTCCCACGTATTTTGGGAACACCCATGTTGGTAGTTGTGGTGGGAGCCTCAAAGCGAGTGTGAAGGCAACGCAAATTGAATTGACGCACTTTGTGCCCATGGAGGACTTCTGAAAACAGTGAAACCTCTGTTGGGGAAAAGGAAGGCGAAGGTGCAGCTGCTGATGCAGACGAGCTCGGTGAAGATGTCATTTTGACCTGTAGCAGCACTCAGCAAAGTTACAAACGTATTTGGTGGCATGAAAGAGCAGAGACAGAGCACAGGATAGGGAACACAGTGTCTTCTGCCCGCCGATGGGCACCTGGAATGATGCCTCTGCCCATGAAAATGGGCTTTACAGGGCCTATATAGGACTGGAAAGGGCTTGCTCCTGGGTGGGAGAGCTGTTACAGCAAAGAGGACTGGAGACAGGGTTTTACTGAGGACTGGGAGAATGAAAAGATCTGGCCGATTTGGTCCACATGTTTGGGTAAGACTGAGGATATGACTGGGCTCCTAGAAGGGACACCTTGCAGTAACACCCCGTCATGTGCATTTGTAGCTACCCTTGGCTTTGTTAAGGGTGAAGAGATCTCCTGTTGACTTTGGAGGCCTGTTGACTACACATAAGGCAAAGGGCTTTGCTGGTCCACATCTGTGGGCAGTTCTGCTAAAAGTGGTGGCCTCTGCTAACTGTGGCCCATCTCATCCCACTGTAGGTCCTGCTAGGGCTTTGAACGCGTTCCATGTCCTCTCCACAAGTGTGGAGACATGCAGACCACTTCAGCATCCAGGCAGTATGGGCTCTGCAAACACAGTCAGGCTGACAACAGGAGACAGTCATCATTCAGTCGTCTGTATGATCTTCCCAGAGGAAAATGAGCAAATATGTGCGAATCCTCCATGATGGATGGCAGAGTCAGGACGAGAAAATAAGAGAGATGATCAAGGACACTCTAACAAGCTTTCTAGGTCTGAGCTGGAGGATAGTCACCTATAATCCAGCCAGGCAGGTTCTGATCTGGTTGTCTTATTAATGATACCTTTGCTAATTAACTGCAATTCATTTTCCTGCCTCGTCTGTCGACAGATCTAACAGTGCATTAGCAAAATCTCTGGCTTAATTAATCTCCCTGTTTAAAGACAGCAGAGTGAGCAAGGCTTAGGTGTCTCCTCAGTCTCATGGGAAACGTGGTCAGAGCATCACCCAAGAGGAACGGAGGGAAATCCTTCCATGGAAAATCCTTCTTTCCACGAGGTGCAAAGATAATGGATGGAGGTGTGTGAGCATGATTCATGCCCAAACAGAAGCTTTATGCATATTTCACACAACAAGGATGTACCTTGCAGAGAGGACAAGGTTATATTAGATCCTGGAGCCTTTTTATTTGTGGGGGAAGCTGAGTGGTCCCAGTTGTCAGAACAAGAGCAGCAATCCCAGCTCTGGGTCCCCTCCTCCTCCTCCCATCCCTGCTCTCCCTTCTGATGTGCTGCGAATTACCACCTGCAGCCTGGGACAGCCTGGCCTCAGATGAACGCCAGGGAAAGACTCTTACATAAACCTCTTCATCCATAATGGATGAACATCATCAAAATTCAACGGCAGCCTCCGGAGCCTTTCCGGTGCCTCGCCTACAAATTTCTCCAAGAGGCTAGAAAGCCCTGATTTAGCACTGCACATTGATTAGAGAGAAACCCGGGAGTGCTGGCTTCCTCGTGCCTAGGGAGTCTCCATCCTCAAAGGGTCTTTTAATGTAATCAAGTGCTTTTTAAACATGAAAATGATACGCTGGCCTGGCCATGCAAAAGCCCAGCTCTGGGCTCGTTCAGCCCTGTAGAGGCTGGGCATGAGATTGCAGCTGGGAAAGATGGTGCAAATAAAACCACCGGTGGCAGGAGCTACTGGCACTTTCCTTTATGTGCCCAGCTGCTGTCTGGTCACACAGAGATGGTTTCAGGCCTGAAACGTCCCTTTATGCGTTAGGGTGAGATTTGGGGTTGGAGGACGTCAGGGATTTCAGTGCTTCATCCTGAATTGCTCAACTTTGAGAGCACAGTGGAAAAATCCTTGTTTTCTCCCATCTTCACATCTCTCTCTGCTAGTCAAGGTTTGTAGGTAGAGGTACGAACTTTTGTTAAACCAACTGTGGAAGAAATCAGATGGGCTTCTGGGTCCATGTTTAGGTTTGAAATAGAAACAGCAGATCTCCAAACTAAGACTTTTGTCTGGAGTTTGGTGAGGTTTGCACCTCTGTAGGAGCAGGTGATTGGTACCAATGGAAGAGGACACAGGGGAGAAAGGGAAAAGAAAAAGGGTAATAAATAAAAGGAAAAGGATAATAGATGCGAGGGAGACTATGGTGAAGGATAAACAGCTGAGTCTGTGGCTTTTGTTATCCAGAAGTTATGAATTTTAGCTCTTGTATTCCTGAGCTTTGGAGGTGTTTTGGCTCATTGGTCCAAGCACTGGGAGGGCAAAATGTTTCCCTTTAAAACCCTTCAAGGGAAGACGTGTCTCTGCTGGCTCCGCAAGAGGTGGAGCAGAGGTCCCTGTCCATGTTGTCCCCTCAGTGCTGAGGGCTGAGTCCGTATTATGTGTGGCTGTGGGGTGGGACACCGTGGGACATCCATGCAGCAGAAGACGATGCCTGGCCATGTGCAGAGTGGCCTGTTTCTCCGTCGCTCTAGAGGCTGGGTGTGTGGCTGGGGTCTGGCAGGCGAGGAGAGCAAACAGGGTGAAAAACCCACTGAAGATGCTGTAGTGAGCATGCTGGTCGTGTCCTGAAGGTGGACGGATACAACCTGTAAGTGCTCAACTTGGATTGAAGTAATGGAGAAAAAAAGGGCTTCCCGGGCTGCATTAGCTGCTGTTCCTCAAGATTTTTGTATCCAAGGATCCCCTCTGCCTTCTCACATCAAAAGCCACTGACTATGTCGCTCAGTGCTGTATCAGCCATTCCCAATTCCTAGCACAAACAAATAAGGCTGCACTTCTGTGGGTCCTTCATCTTTCTCCATTTTATTTGTTGATTGGTTGGCTTGAATAACTCTTATATTTCCCTTGATCTCATGGGCCATGGGTGGACAGCACTGCACACAACAGCACTCTTATTCTAGCTGATTTTTACAGATTTGCAGATAATTCCAAGAAACGATAGGGTGGCTTAGTGCGTGCTTAGAACTGCATGATAATGATAATTTGTGTGGATTATCCTAATTTAACATTTGCAGCAACACTGTTGACTTTATGCGCCAATGGGGAGGAGAATGTGTTTTAACACCTGTTGGTATGAAAGCTTATGAGTGCCCAGCCGCCAAGGAAAGACGTGTTTTTGCTTCCTGCGATGCTGAAATTAGCTGATCAGATGAAATGAGCCTGTCCTACTGCTGCAGCTGTGGGGCACACTACCTCCTATACCAGATTGAAGTTGTCCGTTTGTTGGTGTGTGTGGACCTACTACAGGTAGGTCTCTTGTTAATTCATGTGCCTGATGGCTCAGGTCAGCACTGGGAGCTGGTAAATCCTTGCATTGGGACCCATCTCACTTAATTTTAGCCACTCCAATATTAGATGCATCATCTTGTTGGAGTGGGTCCAGAGGAGGGCACAGAAATGCTCCGAGGGCTGGAGCCCCTCTGCTACGAGACCGGGCTGGGAGAGTTGGGGTGGTTCAGCCTGGGGAAGGGAAGGCTGTGGGGAGACCTTATTGGGGCCTTCCAGTGCTTAAAGGGGGACTCCAGGAAGGATGGGGGGACCTCTTTAGCAAGGCCTGCTGTGACAGGACAAGGGGTGATGGTTTAAAAAAAAAAAAGGTGGGCAGATTTAGACTGGATCTAAGGAAAACATTTTTTACACTGAGGGTGGTGAAACCCTGGCCCAGGTTGCCCCGAGAGGTGGTCGATGCCCCATCCCTGGGAACACCCAAGGCCAGGCTGGACGGGGCTCTGAGCGACCTGGTCTGGTTGAAGATGTCCCTGCTCACTGCAGGGGGATAGGACTAGATGGCCTGTAAAGGTCCTTTTCAACCCAAACCATTCTGTGATTCTACGATTCTATGAATCTTGACATGGCAGTGTTAGGTTAATGGTTGGACTTGATGATCTTAAGGGTCTTTTCCGACCTAAATGATTCTATGATTTTATGATTCTACCTCAGCCAGCTTTCCATGCTCCTTCTGTAGACAGTAGAGAGACCTTGATACCTGCAGGTGATTCAGCCCTTGCATTTTACCTGCCTACTGCAGGATGGGATGAATTGCCCCCATCAAAACCACCTCTCCCGATGGACCATAGAGGGACTCCAGGCAATGCACTGAAACTCAGCCCTTGTCCTAGATGCTGGATTTAAGTGTGGTGTCCCCATCATCATGAACAGCCAGAGCTCAGGCTCTGGTTGCTATCAGCATCCACTGTGCTGTTTTTGACATTTTTCAGCCATTTTATCTGTGATAGAAAACCAGCTCCTTCAGGATGGGATGTTATTTGCAGAGAGGTTTGTTGGTTACAGACTCACTCTCCAGGACAGTTGGCAAATAAAAGCACAAGGGGGCAAAAGTCCCAACTAGGAATAAGATGAGCCAAGTCTCGTCTCATCTCACTCAAAATGCAGCTGCAATTTCCAGAATAGCAGCTCAGATTTGTGGAGGTGCAGAATCTGACCTATTCCCTCTAGAGTCAGAGGCAATATGAGATGCTACCAAAAGAGCGGATCTGGTTGTCAGAAACATTTCATGAATTCCTGTTAATTCATCCATTACTTCGTGGGAAATAGGCCTGCAAACGCTGAAACATTTTGACAGTTGAAGCATTTTGATGCTCTTGCATGAAAATGCTTCAATTTTCTCATTTAGAAGTTACATTTAATTTTTTAAACTTACTTCAGTTTTATTTTAAAAGATCCTCAAAATACCATTTTGGAAAGGTACAAAATAAAATAGAATGTTTCTTTAGATCCCAGGTGGTTTTTAAGAACATGTTTCTCCGTATCACAGATAAACAGTTTTTGTTTTTGAGTGTGGTTATAAGCACAGCTTTGAAAAAACCATTTATACCAGAAGATCGCATCAGATCCTGTAGCAGAGTGTTACCCACCGTGTGCTGGTGATTCACTGTTGTCTGTAAGACATCAGAAGGTGGTCCATGAGATGAAAATAAATAACCCTTTCTCCCCATGTGTTCTCTCCCAGGCAGCCGGTTTGTATGTGTTACCAACCCTGCCAGGCAGGATTGGAAGGAGTCGTCAGTTAAAAGCCACATTATAGCAATAAAATTACAGTTTTGCAAACCAGTTAATCTCTGTTTACCTAAAAGTCCCTTTATTTCCCACTCATCCAGCCTCCCAGCAAGCAAATTTCAAGTGTTCTTTACTCTTTTTCCTGAAGAATAAAGACAAACCATTGAACCCTGAGCTAAGGTACCAACACATGCTGAGGTTACTGTTGATAAGGACAGACTTGGACCTTAGGAGGTGTCAGCCATGGATGTTGTTGCCCCAGTTTATGCCTGGTGTTCCCGAGGTGCACACATGCACCATTACAGCAAAACAGACACTGTACAATAAATTCGCAGCCTCCTGTACTTCTTTCCATCCATAAACTTCATCAAAGCCCTTGTAGGTACTTAGTTGCACTCAGCAAAACCTTAGTTTCTAACAGAGAAGAGATGGACACCGAAAGAGCTTGCTCGCTGCCCTGGCTCGAGGGCATGGGAAGGAAGTTTGGCTGGAAAGACATTTGCTGTTGCTCTGCAAGACCCATGCACTGAACGTGGGCATGGGCAACCCAGAGACTAGCGCACGCTGGATATTAAAAATTCAGTGTGCTGCGCAGAGCTCGGGGCTTTTAAAGCCACTTAGATCTTCCTGTGACCCTTTGTCTTGGTTTTCTGGGAGCGTGCTGGTCCCCCGAGACACGTGGCAGCTCAGCGTGCAGAGGTGAAGTTAAGCACTGAGGAGTTTGATGACTGCAGAGGTGAACTATGACTATCTTTCTTGTGATGATGTATTTCTCTTGGGACCTCTGCTAAGTTCTGCCTCCTGTGGCTGCAGAAATCTCCTCCAAGGGCAAATCCTTTCCGCAACTTCAGCTTCCAGCTTTTCTTATTTTCTAATAGCTACTCCCAGGACCAGTTCAGGAGGAAACAAAGCTTGAGAATTGGGCTGAAGGCTGAGGTTCAAGAAAAGGAGCTTGAACAAGACAGGGGCACTAAGGTGCTGGTGGAGAATAAGGAAGAGGGGCCCAGGGCTCCCCCAGAGGCAGAAATCTGGATGAAGGACTCGAAGGAGGTAGCGCTTGACCAGGCTGGAGCGAAAATGCAGAAGCTGGTAGGATGCAAATGCAAAGACAGCAAAGCTTATAAGGTGGTGTTGAATTTGGCCATGTGGTCAGTGGTTAAGACGGTGGAGATGTGGGCACAGTCCTGTGAGCCAGCACAAGGCAAGTGTATCGCCAAATCCAGGTGACAGAGAGACTAGGCTTGGGTAGTCAAAAAGCCTGGGTAGATATGGGTCAGATTTTCTGCATCTCACGTCTCCATGTGTAAGGGATGAAATGCTTGTGCCACTGACACTTCTTAAGAAGAGCCCAGGAGGTGAATCCCAGCTGCAGCACAGGCTGAACTGAAGGGAAAAGTTTGGGCTGCTAGAAGAAAAAAACAAGCAGCAAAACCCACAGTGCCCAAAACACAGCCAAAGATGACAGTTTGTTAGATGCAATCCACGGAGGTGCTGGCAAGGAAAAATGAAGCAAAAAACGGTGCTCTGGGGCCTTTAAGATGTGTTTTCACACAATAGCTGCCTTTTGAAATGTAAAAAGGTATAAGCAGATTCTCACCAGGAATGTGTGATATATTCACACGATGAGCTGTAGGATTCTCCCTTACCAGTTGTACCGAGATGAAAGCAAAAGCGTTCACAATCTTTTATTCAGGAAGGCAGTGGTAGTTAAGGTGATTAACTGTTCTTTATGAAATACTGTCCAAAGGACTGTGCTGGTTTTATGTCCAACGCAGAAATGAGCGGGTAAGTTGTTGTCACAGACCTAGTGGGATAAGGATGGCCAAGCCACGGCGGGGAACCTAAAAGATGTGCTTTGATATTATGTCAAGAATTTTCATGAATAATAAAAACCCAAAGGGAAGAGGGTTTACATTTAAAATTATGCATTGCTTGTAATGAAGATGTTATATAGTGCAACGGATCATTGATCTGTACAAATACAGCATCCATCACATCCAAACAAGGGCTGCTGAGTGCTTTGCGTTGCTGTGTCTGGTCTTGTTTCACCTTCTCCCTGGATTTCTGGATCGATTTATCATTTAAAACCGAACAAAATAAGCCAATCTCAAATCTGCTGTCCCCATAGGTTGGTGGTTTTTAAGTCTGTGTAGTGGGAGTCACTGAGGTAAACTCCTTTGTGCAGAATATCTGTAAATGTTAGGAGAAATTGAGCAATCCAAATCCTTGGAAGAAACACCAGTAATTGAGAATTTGATCCAAACTTTGTCCTGAGTCCATTGTAAGGTGTGAAAAAGGCCAGGAATAGAACAATGAAGTAATTAAGCCTTAAAATAGTGCTCAGCAACAACCATGGGTATTAGCCTCATCTCTGGAGAACGTTCCTACGACCACGTCTGCATGTTTGTAGGACTCAACCTAAGTCAACATTAAACGCCTGGCGGGTAGATGCATCTGTCTGAGCTTCTGACCCTGAGCTCCCTCTGAGGTTGGTGGAGTGAAAAAGCTGCTGAAAGGACAGTTTGTTGGACTTATTCTAGACATGTTTCTTGCTGTGCCCAGGAAATGTGGATTTGCCTCTGTTGGCTGCAGAGTGAGGCGGCAGTGTCCAGCTGAAATGGAGACACCCATGCGGAAGATACTTGCAGTGGGGCAAAGGGATCATGCCCACAGCAGCAGTGTCTCTGCCTGTGTTCCCAAACAGCTCTTGTGCCCCACATTTGATGGAAGGGAAGTTATCTCAAAGCTATTTATTTTGCACATGCTTCATGAAAAAAAAAAAAATGACCAAAGAGAAACTTTAGTAATGGTTCCACTGAGGAGAGGGTGCAGATTGAGCTCAGCCATCCCAGATGCCCAGTAACTCCTACTGGGAGCACAGAAACACTTCACCCAGATCGCTCACCTCTTTCAAAAAGCAAACCCAATCATCCACGAACAGAAATCTAGAGGGAAAGCCAGTTTTTTTTCTTCATTGTGCACACAAAATGATGCATTTTCAACCTAAGAACCAATGAAGTATTTGCCGTCATAATTGCATCATGGCTGAAGAGCCCAGTGGGTGTGATCTTGTCCAATAGAATAAAAGGTGAGGAAAAGAAGTGAGAACCCTGAATCCAGACTGGGGAAAGCCTGTGGTTCATTCCCACCTCTGTAAAAACAAAAATCAGTAGAGGGGTAAAAACCCAGCCACAGAGGTCTCTGGTTCTCTGAATGTAGGTGTTATAATGCCATTTGAGGTGACCTGGGGTACCTGAGCCTCTAAATGGGCAGCTACAACAGAGGATTTGTGGGAAACTCTCACCCTTTTTGAGATGTTGCTGGAGGTCAGCCGGGATAACGCAGAGCATTTCCCATGGCTCTGTGTTTAGAGAGCTGAACCCACTCTCAGTGACTGCTTGCTACTGGAGTTAACTTTCATGCTTATTTTTATGATTAGGTAGTGTAAGGCTCTGCAGGAACTGGAGATGGCATGATGTGATTGGCAGGGCGTGGGAGACGTGAATCCATAAATCTGTGCCTAGACATAATTGCTTGAGTGAGGTTTTTTTTTTTCTTAGCTCCATCCCAATGAACATATATCACAGCATTCCTGGGTGGGCCCCCTGAGGACTTGAGAAAATCACTTGCTGTGTACTGTGGGAAAACAGCACACAGGGATGAGGAATCATGCTGGAAATACTGATCCTTAGCTGGGGGACAGAAACAACGTCCTGTGAGAGAATGAGCTGTACTGGGGCACACTAGGTATGGCTGCATCTTTTGGAGTGAACCTAAATGTAGGGGTTTGAGGTGAAGAACCCCCAGGTCAAAGGAGACAGACCCCTCTGGAGGGTGACTCTTCCCCTTTCTTCCCAGGGTTAATCTTTGGATGGTGTGAATATCCCCTGCAGGTCCCCACTTCTTCTGTGCTGGAGATGATGGTCTGCTCCCGCTGGGACCCGTGCTTGAAGCCTGTCCCTGGGTACCAGCAGGTTCCCTGCACCAACTCATGGCCTTGGCCATGACATGCCAACATTTACATGGGTCAAACTCCTCTGTGAACATGGCACCTCACCATTACCAGCCCCTACCAAATTGTCCTTCACCAGGAAGCTCTATCTCTAAAACAAATACCTGTGGAGGAGCGGGCAGGTCTAGGCTCAGTCCTGCTGTGGGGAACAGTGCAGAGCCTGCAGACTTATGAAACCTCTTGGTCTCATGTGAGCGATGCAAAATAAATACTTGAAAATGTGCAAGATTGTAAGGTAAAACCACACAAATGCCAAACTGGGCCATGCTGAGGATCAGAATTGTCTATGATCTGGCAGTGACCAACAGCAGATGATTGAGGAGGAACATCAGCAAGTGGTATGAATAGTGGAGTCCTTCCTCAAAAACCCTTCAATCTTTGGCAGATTAAGTTAAAGGTTTCCTAAGGAAGGATAAGGCAAACTGGATCAAAGTTAAGGAAGCAAAAATGCATTTGCCTGTGTATTATTCCCACCTGCCCCACTCCATCCTCATCCTGTTCCCAGCACGTGGCAGTGCAAGACCCGACAAGTAGCATTGCCAAAATGCAGCAACAGGGGACTGTCAAGAGACCTCTTCCATAAGTGGGGAGCTGTCATGGAGATGCTCTTGCTTCTTGGATCGTAGGCTGGTTTTCAGTGTCCAAGGGTGTGTTTGAACACTGAGGTGAAGACATGAACTGTGGAGTAAGTCACCGTTCTTGAGCTCTCACTGTTGGGTAGAGACTTTGAATATTTGGCAAAGCTGATGTGGTTAGTCGCAAAACATGAAGAAACATCTTACCAGCTGTTCTCAGCTTCCTTAGCTGGGCTCAAGACACAGCCTTGTCCTTGCACAGACATGGCAGAGCTATAAATAAATCTTTCTAGACAAGCAAAAAAAGGTTCCTTCCCCTATTTTTGATTTCCTCCCTGTAGCATTAGTTGTCTGAGATGCCGGTTGCTGCTTTGTTGTTGTTTTTGTTGGTTTTTTTGTTTTCAGACCCAAATCCTCAGAGGCCAACTTTGCACTGTAACAAGCAAAATCCAGCTGACAGGTAAAGACAGGCCTGGAGAGGCAAGCTGGGTCATATGGGCTCATATGACTCATATTTTGAGAAGCAAAAAATCTCCCTCCCTCACTCCTTTCCCATCTCGTCCTTGCAACAAAACACACTCCATGACATCAAACCAGTCCAAGAAGTCTCTTGTCAGAGCCACTCATGGTAATAATGGATGTATTTCCCACTGGGGGGCCAAGCCTGCCTCAGCAGAGGTACTCTGAAAGGACAGAGCTCTACGGGCGGCGACACAAAGTGCTAGGAGATGTCTGAAGTGGCAGGAAGTGGCTGCCGCTGGAGATTTGTCTGGGTCCTGGTGATTAACGATGAGATGGGAGGAGAGACGAGGCCTCCGGAAAAACGTCGCACGTCTTCGTAAATACAGAGAGGGGCAAGGCTGTGGCACGGTAAAAGTGTGGGTGTGGTTAACAGGGCAGCCCTTTGTGTCCACATTTTGGATGCCTACATGTCTGGGTCTGAGAGCTGTGTGACCCCGATTTCTACAGGTTTTTCCAGCTAAGGATTAATCTAAGTAACCCAACTTCCTCCCCTTCCTCTTCTCTCCCTGCAGATAATTTCAAATATTTTGGATCCTGGGTGCCAGCTGTGGCTGAAATATGAATGTTGAATTCATATAATAGTCCTTTAGCCAAGTCGCATGGTCCCTGATGAAGATTGCGAGCCACTAAAGAGAAGTAATCACGCTAGCACCAGAGAAGCATCTCATATATCATCAAAAACATATTTTCTGGCCTAAACTTCATCTGTCTTCCCACAAACTCCAAATTTACAGAACTTCACCAAGTAGTTTTAATGTAAACCACACATCTCACATGTTTGAGATTTCCACAAGCAATGGGGACATTTCTTGGGCGTTGGTTGAGTTGGATGAGCAACTGCAAACATGACCCATACAAAGAAAAGCAAGTCTGGCGGCAGAAATAAGGCTGTGATGGCTGTGATGT
This sequence comes from Phalacrocorax carbo, assembly GCF_963921805.1. Taxonomy (NCBI): domain Eukaryota; kingdom Metazoa; phylum Chordata; class Aves; order Suliformes; family Phalacrocoracidae; genus Phalacrocorax; species Phalacrocorax carbo. The sequence goes on along the minus strand of NC_087516.1, from coordinate 3,180,551 downwards.
GAAAGCTCTTCTCTCAGAGAATGGAGGTACCATTTGGGGTGAGATAGCTGAAGGAACAGGGGCCACCAAGCAGAGGGCAGGAATTGGAGAGGACAGGGAGCAGGGAGGGTGGTGGAGTTGGGATGCGTACAGCTGTGAAGGGAGATGTGCATGTGGGAGAGAGCTCTTGGTTGGAAACGAGAGACCAGGAGGAGACCCAGCTTTAGCAGGACCCAGAGGAGGGAGAGAGGGGAAAAATTGGGGAAAAATGGAGGCTTGGAGCACTGATAGAAAAACCTGACTTTGTCCCAGCTCCTTCACAACCAGGGAAACATTTTCATCCCTATTTTGCTGCTGTGCAAATTTCTGAAAGACCTCTTCTAATAACTAATTTATCCCACTCCAGAGGAGACAGCAAGATCCTGAATATTGGCTAGGAGGGGCTACGATCCATGGCCAAGCTTGCAAGAGGGCTTGCAAAACTTTTCTTTGCAATATGCTTTGAGGTGCCTGGATGGAAAAGGCCAGGCTGAGGGAGATGCTAAATGTACCTGGCTGGCTGCTGATGTGGGGTATGAACTCAACTCGTGCTGTTGTAGCTGATTTGTTAGCTGAGGTTTCAACCCCAAAGCTTGGCTTTTTGCAGTCCTGTAAAGAGAATTCACTGTTGGCCACAACTTGTGGCCACGCCCTGTAAAACAGCAGAAACTTAAAGTAAGAATTTGGGCTTAAAAATTTCATAAATAGCTGCTCATAGACACAGATAAGCAGCCGGAATCTTGCTGAAGTAGCTCCAAAAATACATGGATTCTTGCTCCTTCAGCTCAAGAGAAGATCAACAACTTGTATGGGTGAGTAAATTAATTTTTGCCACTTGCAAAGCCCATGTGGCGGATGATTGCATGTACGAAAGCAGCACCATTAACAGGATAAAGGGAGGGGTCTCCCCAGGCTTTTGGCCAAGCTTCCCATGCTGCCAATGTTTTTCTTAGCATTTCTGCTGGAGTTAAACTTCTCCAGGGAAAGACTTTACTGGCAGCTTCCTCAAACCAGTGCTGCTGGGACAGTTTCCTGCTGTTGCCCATCACTGCCACATGCAATGCCCATTTCTCCAGTTCAGGGAGCCAGTGGCTGGGTGATCCTCAGGACATCTTTTTCCAGGTGCTGGTCCATTGCTGAGCCCTGGAGTCCCCATGGCTTCTCACCTCAGCAACAGAAAGGATCAAATCAGCCTGTAGCCACGGGTGAAAGCCTTCACAGACCCTTATATGTGGCTCTGTCTGCTGCTCTTCAAAAGCTCATGAAGCCTAAGGCATGGTTATCCCAGGCAGACCTGACTGATCTAGCTCTCTCTAAGCCTCCTCTCTTCATGCTTGGCAGCACTCTTCTCTCTCAAAAAGGGAGGGAAATAAAGAAATGCAGAAAGTTAAGAGTTTTGGTAGCACCAAGCCAGCTGGATGTGGGTTCCCAGGGCTCTGCACCACACTCAGAGCAGCAAGGACCCTCTCTTCTGTGTTCCCACAGGGTCTGTGCTACCCAGGTCACCCCAGACCTGGACCCTGACTCAGTGCTCCTACATACGCTGCTTTTCATCTGCCAAAGCACAAACATCTGTCCTGCTCTGCAGCCGCCCCAAGCTGGCAGGGCCGTGGGACATCTCCTGTGGCTGATGGGTATTCATGCCCGATGTGATGGAGGTGCTCATGAGGCCACGGCAGCCTCGTCCCACCATGACGAAGGGGACCATCCCTGCTCAGCCATCCTGCAGGACCCTTTAGCAAAACAGTGCCCTGCTGAATTATGCAGCGTCTGCTCCGGTGCCATCAAGGGCTCAGAAGGATGTGGTGATTTTCCCTTTCTGCCCAGCGTCACACCTTGGGCCCCAGGTTTAAAAAGTGCTGAGCATCTGCCCAGCCTATTAGTGTCAGCGGGGGTTGCTGGCACTTAGCCCCATCAAAAATTGCGCCCTTTTAACATGACTCAGCTGAAATACAAAATTAGCCAGGAAGGTAGGGCTGATTTGGAAGATTCGAGCTGTTCTGCCTTGATATTCATTCTGGCCACACAAATCCTTGCAATGTTAGCAATGCTATTTTAAAGATTGTGGCAGGCAGAGACACATACGCATCTTGTTTTCACCGTAGTACAACAGGCAAAGGGAAAAGCTGGGTCATACTGTCCCCCAAAAGAAAAGGTTGGCTTCCAGATGACTCAGGAATGTCCTAGAGATCAGCTTTGTCTATTTATATATTTATTCCAGCTGGCATCCATGAATCACTGCTAATAGCAAAGGGTTGCATAATTGTAAGGAGGATGCTTTTGTGATGCCTCTGACCAGAGAAAATACATCTGTTTTGGCTTGTCTCTATGAATAGGTACCGCGCTCTGACTCCGTGCATTTGCAAACCACAGATACTACTGAAAATAAGATATGATTGGCAGGTACAACCTGATTAGCATATACAAATTGCTGTGGCCTTTCTCCAAGCAATCATTTGTACAAATTATTTCCTCTGTCTCCTATCTGAAAAGAAACAGAGCTATTAGGTAAGTTGAGACTTTAAAAGAGTCAGCACAAGGCTAATGCTCATGCCATCTCATTTCACACCCTTTTGAATGTTCAGCTTTTTCTGAACCGTGTCTTTTTTCCCTTCCTGAAGAAAAAGGCCAAAAACCATGGGCTTTGGGTGAAGAGGCGTTTTTTTTCCCCCGAAGAAAATCCTTGCTTTTTTCTTTCTTTCACAGCTTTTTTTTTTTTTTGTTACAGTAACTGCTCCTAAAATATTTGCTCATTGTGGTTTTCAAACAGATGAAAAATTTCTATAACAGTTTAGATTATATATTTTTAAAATCACATCAAAATGGAAAAAGAGGCTTACAAGGGAAAGAAAACCTTGCCTGAAGAAAAGTGCTTCAGAGTGGGCTGGGATTATATCCCTCCCTCCATATTCAAGCCAGGAATAGGTCTTGTGGCATTTTTGGACTGAGTACATTACTGCAAGCTCCTCTTAAGACGTTTGATAGCACCAGTCATGGAGGTTCAAGCCAAATATGCCAAACAACTGAGGCTGGCTCCAAAGACGTGCAACCCCTCCCAGACCCAGGAATAATTTGGCTTTTTTCCTTTGCTTTGTGCACATTGGACCTGGAGATGGTGTTGCACGCTCCCTTGTAATCAGGAGCACTCAGCTGTTGTTATTTTCATGGTAGTGAAGGTTCCCATGACTCCAGGAGCCAGAAGCTTAAGACCTTCGAGACCTTCCTGATCTCTGTAGGCAACGCGAGGGTCAGCTGGAGAGTCAGTGGGTTACTGAGTCCTTTTGAGTGAGGACGTCGCTTCAGAAATTTTATCCTACCCAATTTAATTACAATAACAGCAGCACTTTGCAGAACAGCCCATCCAAATTTCATAGGCTTTTGAATCGATAATGAGGCATCTTAATGCCAGTTATGAATACCAGGCTGAGTTCTGGCTGCAACCGTAATTAAAAACATCTCACAGCAGGATAAATAAATAATTCCCTTTTAAGTCTGAGGCCATTTTGTGCTTCAGACCCTGCTGGGCTGCAGGAGGGCTGGTGTGTGGAAGAGGCGTGATAGCTCTGCCTCGATGCGATAAGTGGTGGAGAGGCAGTATGAACCTTGCAATGCAGCCCTAACCACAACCCTTTCTGGGCTCTGCAAACCTTCTGGCCAGAATCGCTTTGCTTTTTCTACGCTGCCTCAGAGATAATTTATTTCTCTCCTGGGTTGTTCTCTGTGGGCTTAAATAAATACCGTGTGAGTGGGTGGGTGGGTGAGAGGAGGAGGCAATGGTGAGAAGCCAAGCTGAGCGTGTCACTTGGTGCAGGAACGTTGCATGGTTCTGCCTGTCCAAAAATCCCGGGTCATCCTCCAACCCCACACTACACAAGAAGGGATGGGTCATGCATTTGCTCCTTGGCTTCCTAGCCAAAATCAGTGCGGAGCTGATGCTGAAATAACACATGGACATTGCGGATCCCCCTGAAGGGCTCTTTCTGGCCATTACATTTTTGCCAATAACCCAGCCAACAATATAAAATCATTGACAGTGTTGTTTTCAGCTGAGAAAAAGATTACTGGTGTAATGTGTAATGAGGCAGGGCACATAATATCACAGTGAGTCACAGAGGTGAAGGTATTTTAGACTTTATTTTGGAAAGAAAAGAAGAGGGTTTAGAGACTTCGATTGCAAATGAGCTTGGAACCAACATGCGTATGTCAGTTCAGATCAAGCTGGGCAATGGAGGCAAAGCAGGACCCCAAACTGAGGATCCTTAAGGAGCAGCGCTGAGACATTCCAGTCAGTGAGACCATAAAAAGGTTTTCAAAACGCTTTACTGTGTGTTGGAAGATCTTTGAAGATGGGTACCTGGGTGACAGGTCCAGACTTCACTGGACAAATCAGAGGTTTGGAAAGGTAATTGGGCATATAAGGAAGGTGGGGATAGGGGAAATAAGTGGTAGAGCCCAAGCGGAGATGGAGAAGGAACATATGGCCCAAATAAACACTCAGTGTAGTCTCTCTTTCTGAAACCTGGGGGAAATCTGGGTCATGAAATGGGAATTACTGATCTGAGGGTGAAAAGTCAACTCTGCTTGGGATGGATAAACCTGTTCTTGAGTGCTGAAACACCCCAAATCTGAGGCAGCATGGGAAATTGAATTAAAGTCAAACACAGGTTGGAGTATGGCTGGAGAACAGCACATAGCATCTCTGTCTAAGGCATGGAAGAAAATGATCCGTGCGGCTACAGGCCTGCTGGTCTGACTGTAGTGTCTCATGGAGAAGCAGTGTTCAGACTGGAAGAGGTGGTGGTGTTGGGAAGAGAGATGGAGAAGAGACCTCAGGAGAAGAAGCAACTCAGGCCCAGCTTTGGTCCAGCACAAGATGGGCTGAGCATGAGGAGGAAGACTTCCATCACTCATTGCTGACAGCGCTGCCACCAGGCTGGTACGAAGCAGCCGAGTATTGGGTGCATACGCCACAGAGTCAGCAGTCTGTGGCTCCAGAAACCTGGTGCTGCAGTGAAAATGGTATTTGGACAAAACATCGTTCTTCTGCATGGAAGAGGAAAAGCCATGGTGACTTACCATGTGCTGCATGAAAAGAGAACAAATCAGCGTTGTTGCCACAGTCCAAGGGATGCCTTTTAGAGGCAACATCTTGTTATCCTAGGAAGTCCACCCTTCCCTGTGCTACACCAGGAACCACAAGAGCCTTCCACAGGGGTGGAAGGCACATTCGACGGTGACTGATTAAGGTTGGAGCTCTTGAGCAAGGTACACAAAGCAGGAGTGTAAATGAGGTTTTCCACAACTGCTGGGTGCACTCTTCTAACAGCCTCCCTTTATTAAAGTCATAATCAGTGGGCAAAAATGCACCTTTTCCTGCAGCCAAGTGATGCGGTGAAGCATTAGTACAGGTCCAACGCAACGAACACGATCCACAAGTTGTGGTCAGGTTCCCTTTCAACCTCTGCTGGTGGGACCCACAGGTCTAACACTCAAAATCTCTGAACCACACAGGTTTTAGCTCCTGGCTCCATCAGCGTGGACTCCAGGACAAGGATGGTTGAGAAGTGCTGCAGACAGGAGCTTCCTTGTCCCTTGGGAGAAGGAGCAAAGCATGGTCCCTTGCTCGCCCGACCCATCCCTCTGACACCTTGCCATCTAGCTATAAAGCTAAGCAAAACTCTGAAGGAAGGCATTTCCACTCCTTCCAGTTCTTCCTTGCCCCTTGATTAATCATGGAGCATGATATCTGTGTGGTTTGCTGGCCATGGGATCGGTGGGAGCAGGTCTCCTCCTCCCCAGCAGCCAGAGGGATTGGCAAAGGTTGGGAGCATGCGCACCGATGCTTTGTCCCCTAAAGGGACCAGTATCTTTTTAAGCCTTTCGTGTGGATTGGAAGCGCACGCTTATTCCCCTGTGATATTTGGTACCTTGCTATGGATCCTGAGGAATATCTGCCCGCTTGATCATTATAATTAATAATAACACCACACTGCAGGGAGAAAGACTTGTCTAAATGCTTTCAATTGTTAATGACTCAGACCTTAAGGTTTAATTCATCCTATTCCCTCCTTGTTAATTAAAGGCGCTCGGTCTCTCATTGTGTCAGCCAGATTAAGAAGAGGAGATGCAGAACAGCGGTTACTGCCGTGGCAGGGAAATTGCTGAAAAGTTATCTCAGCCTGGGACACCCTGGGAACAGGGGTGGCTGCGGACAGTAGTTTGCTTCATCTGACAGCAAAGATGGAAAATGTGCAACGTGGTGATAAACTCCTTTCCCCAGCTTCTTAAGTCCTTTTCTTTACAACCCAGAGATTATGGCTATAGCTTGATTTCTGCTCCGATTCCTTGATAGCCAGGAATTATTTATTTTGCAGCTGTCAGACTGTATTTGCCACATGCGGTGCTTTTCTATTTCGTCTGTCTCGGATATCCTGGGGTTTTATACCTGAGTTTATGTTGTTTGTGGCTCTCCTAGAAATACAATGAAGCCAAAAATAATTGTGTTTATTACAACTCGCATTGAAGTTTTTCTGCCAGAAGGTAGCAGAGTTCAGGACCTGGCGGGATGTTTTCCAGGCAGAAAAAGGGTAAAGTGACAAAAATCAATAGATTTTGAAGTGTAGGTTATTTATTTGCAGCAGTGCTGGATCAGATCATAACTTCACAGATCTAGGAAGAATCCTTCCTGGGATCCATTCAAAATAGCAAAATTAATATTCATTAACTTATTTGGCAAGATGAGGGTGGAAAACAGAGTCACCTTCAGCTGACAGCAACCTCTCTGCCCCATTCAGTATAACCTTACACGTTTTTTTGTCCTCCCAACCTTGTAGTGGTTTTGTGCAGGAGCCAAGTGCTGTTGAGTAATGGAAAGCTTAGTCAATCCCCTCCAGGGTATACATGTAAATAGGGAAGGTTTGGCATGGGGACGAAATGATGGCGTGTTCCTTGGGCAGTGCACAGAAAAGAAAAAAATCCCAATCAAATAATTTTTCTCTGCTTGAAAAAATAAGTGGTGCTTTCATGTTAGGCTGAAAATATCCTCCTGGTACTTTCATATCTCCAAAGTAGCTTGGAAATTAAAGCAGCTTTGCAGAAAGGGCGTCCGAGGAGAATTTGTAGCGGTCTGAATTATCTCCCTCGGTCCTGCCTGGATTCAGGCAAAATTTGGAATATTTTGCTGAAAAAGTTAAATTCTGCTCAGGGATTTGAACCTGCCTCCCTCTCCCCTGACCCCTGCTGCCATGGGAGAACCACACGCCCTTTCCCCTTTAATAGCAAAAAAAACCATACACACAAAAATTGAGTCATCCTCTGCCACTTGGAGAATAAAGAGAAATTTAAAATCTCTGCACGTTTCACAAGATGCCACTTCTCCAGTGTTACTTCCCTCCCTGCAGCAACTGCTGCTTACAACTAACTCAAAACAGCAAGAACCAAATTTTATCAGTGGTTAATCCTGTTAGAGCGGACACGAGCTGAGGGATAAAGTGGATTTCTCTCCTCCACCAGCCACTGTGCCTGCCAAGCCCTGGGACACTGTCATCCGTAAGGCCCTTTTCTTTGTCCGCAGTTTTGTTGAAATCTTGGCGGTCCACCAGGTTCAAAAGTTCCAGAACAGATGGATGGACAGACATTTCACCCAAACTTCATGGCTTCATTTCATTTTGAAGGAGAAAGCAAGTAATGGTCAATATTTGCACTGGTTTGAGCTGGTCTGAGCACACACATCCGGAGTATTGCTTATACGTACAGCCAGCCGGTGCCTGCGAGTCCAGTTTGCTTTGCTTCGGGTTCATTATTCCATGTAAATAGCTTTGGCTTGGAGAAGACCTTTCTTACCAGGAGCTCAACCATGATTTTATGCCATATACCACATTTTGAGTTCATGCCAGCCTTCAAAAATGTATGTTTTGGGTGAAATCTCATGAGTACAGTAGGGGTCTTTCAGTCCAACATTTTGCAAATCATGTGCAAGGCAAATATGGAGATCCTTGAATCAAACAAGTTGGGAACGTACCCCAGGGGGAGATCTGGAGAGAGCAAGGAGTTCAACAGAGCTGCTATGGCAGAACACCAGGTAATTGGGAAAGTCAGAGTCCCATTGAAGAGCTTTTTAAATTGACCACAAGTCACAAAGAAGCCCTTTCTCTGGAGGCATAGAAATCCAGGAAGAAAATGAGAAAGATTTGGGGGTTTTTTAAGCTGCCTTTCCAGGATGACAACCTACTTGGCCTCAGCATTCCAAAAGAGAAGGAAAAAAATGAGAAAGCCTCCCCAGCCTAAACCTCCTCCAGAGTTAAGGGTTGGTGGCTTTTTAAGATGAAGGCAGGGGTGACTTACCCTGCACCCAAGTGTTTGGGACACTCTGGTGTGAGGGAAGGCTTTGCTGCCTGCTCATGTATGAGCTGTCTGCAGCTAAACGGGGTCTCCAGCCCTTTGACCCCCCAGTCCCACTGTCCCACCACATCCTCAGATCCCCCACATCCCAACAGATGATGCTTCTGGGGGGCTATAACAACATACCCACATGTGGCATGGGAGGACAAGTAGAAACCCACCTACAGCCCCAGACCCAACGGCGAGCTAAAGCAGCTTCTCTCTTCAGACTCATCAGTGCCTGCGCCTGTAACGTGCTGCTTGGCAATTCGTGCCCCATCTGGCATCACGCTGCGCACACGATTCATTGCCGGCGTTCATGTGTTTTTAGTGTGCCATGAAAGGCAGATGTTAAAATCAAACAGCCCCGCTAAAGCCCCCAAGACTTGAGTATCTGCAGTCTTTATAGCACTAGGAATGCATTTTGCACAGCTGTTTTAGTTCGTTATAGGGTGGAAAAGAGATTGAGGAGAAAGGAGGATTTCTTTAAGGGGTTTTGGGTGCAGAATTTAAGAGACGAGCAAGCTGCATGCGTCTGTGAGAGGGCTTCAGGAGGGAGCTGCAGTCATCACTTGGGCAATTTAATGTGATAGGGGACTTGATCCCATCAGCTCCCATGATGGAAAGAAGCCACCATGCCTGTCCTCAAGCACCGCAGCCTCTTTCTGCATTGCTCTGGGAATGCCCGTAACAGGGCGTGGGTCACCTTGCAGAATGGCCAGTGCTGTCCAGCATGGACGTCTGGGAGGAAGAAGAGGGTTGTGAAGCCTCTGTGAGAACTGCCTGGACTCATGTTGGTGAGAAGAGGAACTGGGACATGATAATTTGGTGCTGAGCTGGTCTGCCTGCCTTGGACTAGGGATTGGTGAGCTGGGATGCAGCCTTGGGAGAGATTTGGGTCCCACGTAGGGATGCTAAGGAACAGAGCAGGACAGTTCAGATCCTGTGTAACGTTGCCAGAGGAGGCAACGCTACTGAGAAAAGGGAAAATATTCAATTTCTTAAATGAGTTCAGTAAGCTCTGGCTTGCTTTGCCACTGTGGTCCTGGGCTCCCAGCGACATGGGAATGCCAAGGAAGGAAGGACAGGAGCAGTCTCGCCACATTACGCAATTCTCTTCTGCGTTCAGCTCATTCTCTCCACTGTAAATATTCCCAGGGAAAGGAAAAATGTCCTTCTTTAGGACAAACTCCCCTTGTAAGACAGCAAAGTGCTGCAGGGCAGGGAATCTGTTGGAGGAGCCAGGTGCTGTTGCAAAGGAGAGACAACTCTGCTACGCATCGGTTTCAGGAACTGCCGAGCATCCTTTCCCCTTCGCTGCTCTTGTGAGGGTTGGCAGCAGCACAGGGTGGAGAGTGCAAGTTTTTGCTGGAAGTTCAGAGCAAGGTTTTGCTGTGGAAGGATGAAAAGTAAAAATTTCCCTGTGGAAAGAACATCTTGGGGAGAGGCCAGCTTGGAAATGCCTTTGAACTATTTTATTCTGACAGTGTCTAGCTACCAGGAACAGATATACCCTGATATAATAATACTGGCATCAAACGAGTAAGATAAAACCCAGAAGCAAGGAACTTCCAAGCAGGGGTTGTCCCTCATTTCATTTTATAGGGCCAAACGTTTCCAGGGAAAAGCCATCCTTTTTGATTTCCCTCCCCACAGTGAACATCAACAACATTTGCCCTGAAACAGTGATGAACCCAAACCATTCCCAAAGGGAAACCACTTCAGGAAATAGATTTTCAAGCAGCTTTAGCTTGGAAGGCCAATGAGCCGGCTCTGCTCCATCACATGCAGCCCCCAGCGCTCAAACACACCACGAGGTCCCACCACTGGGTGATTAGGAGAACATGTGCTGGAATCAAGCCCAGTGAAAGCAAACATGCGCTCCTTAAGTGTATTGACATATATTATGGTAAAACTCCCTTTTCTTGTCTCTTGGTCCTTTTTTCCACATTTTTGCTCCCCAGCGTGATGGCCTGGAGGCAGGAGGGGGTTGCTGAGGCAGTTACAGTTTTTTCAGCAAGTTGAAAGGAGGTGAGCTGTTATTTTATACATACTCGCTCTGCAGCCCAGGAGGAGAAGAGAAGCGGATGAAGATAAAAGTGGAAATAAGCCCTGCCAGAAACTTTACCGCTGTGACAGGAGAAGATTGTCTCAAGCATTTAACAGAAGCAAACAAAGGCAAGGCCTAGAGAAAATGGGGTCATTGGGCATTTCAGCAATTCCTGGACCTCTAGATCAGGTAGCTGGTAGCACCACCCATTCTGCAGGGCGGTCCTCTGGTCCACCAGCCTTCTCCTAAGTTACTGGCACTGCTGATGTACACTTTAAATTATCTGGACATCTGCTGGTAAAACAATCCAGGAGGACTGTGACAAAATCCTCCTTCCCAATCTCCAGCCCAAATGGCAGAGACGTGGTGGAGATGTTTGGACTGGAGTCTGCTGGCTTCTTCTCCCGCAAGGTGGAGGTGAGTGACCCAGTCTCTGCTATGAGACGTGGAGGACGGCAACGGGCTGTACAATGAACAAGTCTTGGATGCAGTTTGGTGTCCAGACTGGGGTGCCTTCCATTGCCTTCCCTCCTGCCCTACTTCAATCCCAGCCATATGCAGTTTGTATAAGCTCATGGGATCATCCTGCTGGGACATCCTTTAGACCCCTGACAGAGGTTCTGCTCTCCTCTGGTGGGCTGACCGTGACGGGACACCAAGTGCCCACCAAAGCTGCTCTATCACACCCCTTCTCAGCTGGACAGGGGAGAGAAAATATAATGAAAAACTCATGGGTCCAGATAAGGGCAGGGAGAGATCACTCAGCAATTACCATCACGGGCAAAACAGACTCAACATGGGGAAATTAGCTTCATTTCTTACCAATCAAATCAGAGTAGGGTCATGACAAATTAAACCAAACCTTAAAACACCTTCCCCCCCACGCCTGCCTTCTCCCAGGCTCAGCTTCACTCCCAATTTCTCTCCCTCCTCCCCTCCAGCGGCACAGGGGGACGGGGAATGGGGGCTGGGGTCAGTCCATCACACGCTGTCTCTGCCGCTCCTTCCTCCTCAGGGGCAGGACCCCTCACACTCCTCCCCTGCTCCAGCGTGGGTCCCTCCCATGGGGGGCTGGCTCCAGGAACAGGCTGCTCCAGCGTGGGTCCCCGTGGGGTCACCAGTCCTGCCAGCAAACCTGCCCCAGCGTGGGCTCCTCTCCCCACAGGGCCACAGCTCCTGCCATGAGCCTGCTCTGGCGTGGGCTGCCCACGGGGTCACAGCCTCCTTCGGGCACCCACCTGCTCTGGCGTGGGGTCCTCCAGGGGCTGCAGGGGGATACCTGCCCCACCGCTAACCTCCAGGGGCTGCAGGGGGATATCTGCCCCACCGCTAACCTCCAAGGGCTGCAGGGGGATATCTGCCCCACCGCTAACCTCCAGGGGCTGCAGGGGGATATCTGCCCCACCGCTAACCTCCAGGGGCTGCAGGGGGATATCTGCCCCACCGCTAACCTCCGGGGGCTGCAGGGGGATATCTGCCCCACCGCTAACCTCCAGGGGCTGCAGGGGGATATCTGCCCCACCGCTAACCTCCAGGGGCTGCAGGGGGATATCTGCCCCACCGCTAACGTCCAGGGGCTGCAGGGGGATATCTGCTCCCCCGCTAACCTCCAGGGGCTGCAGGGGGATATCTGCTCCCCTGCTAACCCCCAGGGGCTGCAGGGGGATATCTGCCCCACCGCTAACCTCCAGGGGCTGCAGGGGGATACCTGCCCCACCGCTAACCTCCAGGGGCTGCAGGGGGATATCTGCCCCACCGCTAACCTCCAGGGGCTGCAGGGGGATATCTGCTCCCCCGCTAACCTCCAGGGGCTGCAGGGGGATATCTGCTCCCCTGCTAACCCCCAGGGGCTGCAGGGGGATATCTGCCCCACCGCTAACCTCCAGGGGCTGCAGGGGGATATCTGCCCCACCGCTAACCTCCAGGGGCTGCAGGGGGATACCTGCCCCACCGCTAACCTCCAGGGGCTGCAGGGGGATATCTGCCCCACCGCTAACCTCCAGGGGCTGCAGGGGGGTATCTGCCCCACCGCTAACCTCCAGGGGCTGCAGGGGGATATCTGCCCCACCGCTAACCTCCAGGGGCTGCAGGGGGATATCTGCTCCCCCGCTAACCTCCAAGGGCTGCAGGGGCTCAGACTGCCTCACCATGGTCTTCACCACAGGCTGCAAGGGAACCTCTGCTCTGGTGCCTGGAGCACCTCCTCCTCCTCTTCTTTCCTGACTCTCATGTCTGCAGTGTTGTTCCTCTTACATATTCTCACTCCTCTCTCTCTGGCTGCAGTTGGGTAGTGTCCGTGTCTGTCCCCCCTCTTCTTAAATCTGTTACCCCAGAGGCTCTACCACCACCACTGATGGGCTCGGCCTTGGCCAGTGGCAGGTTCACCTTGGAGCCAGCCATCATTGGCTCTGTCGGACATGGGGGAGGCTTCTAGTGACTGCTCACAGAAGCCACTCTCGTAGCTCCCCACTACCAAACCCTTGCCATGCAGACCTAATACATCTCACCAGTCCTTCTCCTCTTGCTGGCAAAGGATTTACTGCCACCTCTGTCTTTGCCCATGCTATTAACCTCTGGAGGAGACTTCAGCCTTTTCCAGAGGACTTTGCACGGACGCATCTTGTTAGTGACCAAGCCTTTCACATGATGCTAGTTTTGAGTAATATTGCTGTGGAGCCAAAATTACAGGACAAACTCCACTGGCTTTCATCTCGCAGAGGAACGTCTCCACCCCAGCAAGAAACCAGAGTGAACAGATGCCTCTTTTGGCCTGTCCAGATGGCTGAGTAGCTGCAGAAGGCATAAGAAGGATCATAGCCTACGGCAGCTTTGAAGTGGCCAAACTGATCTGAAATGAGCAACGACCTTCATAAACCCACTTAATGAAAAATACATCCTTGCAGCAGGGGGAAGAGGAGGAGGAATATCTTTCTCTGCATCTCTTATGCCACAGATATTTTAGCCTTGCAAACATTTTAAAGTGACACCAGCATGCAGTTAGCTCTCACCACTGGAAAATCCATTTTTCCAGCCCAGTTTTTTCGCTTTCTAGGCAGCTTGCCACTAGGTACCTTGCAGCCAGCTTGTGGGGTGCTGCTCCTAATCACATTAGACGAAGAGCACTTCCTTGGGATGGAGGCAGACATTGCAAATAAAGGAGAATGTTGGCTGGTCTTGCTAATGGATGTAAGCAAAAATCCCACCCAAAGTTAGACATGTGAAACTTATCACTGCAGGTATGGCATCTTTGGTGTCCAAATGCTTATTAGGTTGAGTAAAAAGAGGGTCTTGAGACATTTAGAGAGATGGTGGATGAATGGGACCTCTGGAAGTCCTGAATCCAGCCTCCTGCTCAAAGCAGGACTATCCCCAATGCTCAATCGTGTTGAAAATGGCTTTGTCTTTCCCAGTCTTAAAAACCCCCAAGGACTGAGTGCCCACCAACTTTCTTTTCCAAGCCTGCTCCACATCCATTCCTCTGTCCTGCTGTTTCTCCCATTAGGTGAGATTTTCTTGGAGCCTGGAGCTTTTCTGCCTTGCAGTGCTGCTGCAGAGGAGCTCCAGTCTTAGCTGGCTTGTTCGGGGTCTGGTGCTAGCACACAGCATAGCACAGTGTGGATGTTAACAGCGTTTGGAGGTTTTGATTCAGTGGCATGTTGTGTCATTAAATAATCCAAAAGGCTTTTAAAAAATACACACAAGCAGAGCTTGGGGGTCTCCTAAGTTGTGCGTTTAAATGTCTTCCATGTGAAATATTCCTTCTTAAAAAATCATTTCAAGTTGTTTCCTCTGGAAGCTTTTGAATGTAAGTTTTCTTTGATGTAAAGCAGCATTTTCTATGGGAAAAATCCAAGCATTTAAGTGAAAGATGTCCAGCCACCTCCCATGTCAAATCTCATCTGAATAGTTCATGTGCAATGAAGTGCACACTCATCTGCAGTGAAATGCATGTAACTGAATTAGCTTTTGCAGAAGAGAAAGGACTAGTTAACCACACTGACATTAGCTTAGCTTCTGTGAAGGACTCTTGACTATCAGAGTGGAGGTGCAGAGTAAAGTTGCTCTCAGGGAAACATCAAATGATTTTTTGCTGGGCTCCTAATCCAAGCAGGACAGGGCTCCTGGTGGTGAGTTAGGATTCTTACCACTGCAATGACTGAAGAGGTCCCTGAAATGCAAAAGAGAAGACTGTCCTTTTTCAGAGAGGAGGGAAGAACCTCTTAAGGTCTGGGCTTGCACAGCTTACCAGTCGGAAGTGAAGCCACCGGATGAGTCTTATCTGATGTGAGCAGATTTGTCCTACTGCTGCACTTGAAAAGCAGATGGAAAAACCTTAGTCTGGTCACTCTTGTTTTAAATTATGCATCCTCCATCTGCTGACTCGAGCACAGACGTGCTTGCAGTAACTGCCGCGCTTCTTAAAATAACCACCCTGCTGCAACGGGTACTTATCGAGAGGTTTTACCCATCCCTGACTTGCCTAGTCCAAGCTTTCTAAGCTTCTATCTCTTGTTGATGTCCCTGCAGGTGAAGGTTTGATGTCGCCTGGAGGGAAGTGAGTGGTACAGGTTTGGCCAGGCACAGGTCAGGCAGGCTAAGCTCCCATCATGCCGATGAAAACTGTTCCCCATGTCAACCCTCTTTCAACCCATTGTTAGGAACTTTACATCCTTTGCTTTGCTCCAAGAGACCTTGTCTGCACGGAGAGTGTCTACACATAATACCTGAAAACCTCCCTGAGGGACCAGAACCCAAGCTTGAGCTCTGGGTTGACTTTAATTTTGGAAAGTCCTAACCCCTGGACCACAGCACTCCTTACGACAGGTCTTGGCACCCTCAGGAGGCCACTGCAGCCAAGCCTGGTTTCCCACCAGTTCAGAGCAGCCCCAGGTGCAGGTACAAGCACGTTGGCCCAGCAGATCCCTGGAGGAGAGCCAGGGGTTCATTAGATGAGGACTCAATGCTGCCATGCTCCGGTCACTTCCAGACAGCACTCGCATCCCTGCCGGCCATGCTCCACCACACCGAACATGTTGAATTCTTTGCCTCTTTCCTCAGAGTCTAAATCAATTCTGTCAGCTCCTTCATTATTTTAATTTTTCTTCATTCTACAAATCCCTCAAATATATTTTATATATAGGCTACAGGCTTAAAGAAGAAAGCTACCGCTGTGCCCTTGCCTCTGAAATATTACCAGAGAAATGTATGTATTTCATCTCTGCCTTTCATTTTTCCTGACATTTTTTTGCTTTGAAGAAGCTTGAAACAGTAATAGGCTGATGGCTACGCTCCAACTCTATTGATTAACAGTGAGTGGTCAAGCTCTTCAGTGCCTGAGAATATATCCAGAAGCAGGGACAGGTGAATTATTGCATTTTCCTGCAGAGGGGAGGAGGTGGGGGGAGGATAAGACCTACAATAGGGAGTTCAAAAGACCAGCCTACCCCATGTCCAAACCTCCATTGGCATGAAGTCCTAATCTGAGGGAGAACCAATGATTATTTTAGTGGCTCAGTACAGCACAGGGCTAAATAATTTACAAATATTGTGACTCTAAATTGTCTCTACTTTAACAAGAGGAGAGCAGAGAAGAAAAGTGGGAACACTTTTTCACAGTTTTATGCATGAGGTCAGTGATGAGAACAGAAATCTCTTCCCAGCCATTACAGTCCTCACCAATGGTCTCACTCTCACTGCATTTTAGGACAAAAGACGAAGAGTCCTCAAGACAAAGGAAGCATTGCAGGCTGCAAGATTTGAAGTCCAAGGGCTGCAAGATCTGAAGCCCAAGGGCTTCAGAGAGGTTGTCCTGATGGGCAAGGGGACAGAGGCCCCATGTCTGTACCTTCGACTTCCTCACAGGATGATTCCTCTTTACAGCCTTGGAAGATCCTGGAACCACTGGGCTACTCCTTAACAAGACCATAAGGTCATAATATCATAGGATCATAGGGTAACTCAGGTTGGAAGGAACCTCAGGAGGGCTCTAGTCCAACCTCCTGCTCAAACTAAGGTCAGCTGTGTGGCTGGACCAGATTGCTCAGGGCTTTATCTAGTCTGGTCTTGAAAACGTCCAGTTTTGGAGATGGCACAAGTTCTCTGGGCAACATCTTCCACGTCTTGACTGTCCTCACGTGGGAAATGTTTCTTCTCCAATATGTAGTCTTAACTTTTATTTTTTGACACAAAGGAATCACTGGTGGGTACGAATGCAAAGGGAATGCTATCAAAGCTGGACTTTTCAGAGAGAACAAACTTGGGAATGTTGTAGTCTCTCCAAAAAAGAGTCAGGTTTGGGATGGGTCACAGTCGATGGATTCCTCCAATCTTGAGGCAAAGAAGAGGAGCAAAGCTTGGATGCAAACAGAGCGTAGACCTCACTCTCAGGTTCCACCAACACGTGCTCCCCTGTCCCTCCATCTCATTCATCATCTGGGAGATGTGCGAGTTTGCATCAAACATCAGAGGACCCATTTTGCCTTCAAAAAGATGGGGAACATTTTTGAAAACACAACTTCTCCTGAGATGGGAAAGCATTTTCTTCTTATTTGATTTCAAGACCTGTCCCAAGACTGAAGAACAGGTGAAGGCAGATGCCATGGGTGATGATGAGCGATAGATCGCTCTAGCTTGCAAGATGAGTCAGTGGGAAATGAGAAGAGTTTGCAGCTTCTCTGCTGTACCTGAAGCAGTGGTTGGTGCTGGGGAGTATTTTTGAACTGTCTTTCAACTGGACAGCCAAGAGAAGTTTTCACTTGTATGATACGTGCTGCAACGTCAGCTTTCTAGGCCACCCAGAGCATTACAAAACTGCCATTTCCAATCCTCATGCAGTTAATAGTGAGTGATGCTTGCTTTTCTGATATATATTATGAAACCTGGATCCTGACAGGATTAATGCACTGTAAAAAGACTCGAGCCCATCCGTGAGGCAGGGTGCTCTTTTAACACATCAATTTTATGAGCCCATTTGTGGCCAGTTTTGGAAGAATCAGAAATCATTCCGTGAAAAAATGCTTAGTGAAGAAAAATAGTAACAACAACAAAATGAGTAAGCAACTGTAGAAAGTAAGCTACGAAGAATTCTTTTTTCATCTGCAAATATGTTTAGGTCAATAGCTAGAGGAGAGGTACTAATATTAACACACATTTGAAAGCTGTGAAGTCCAAAGGAAAACAAATCTTTGGGTACAATAAACGAAAGGAGGTTGCTGCGATATGTATGTCCAGGCAACTAAAACGCTACAAGAAAACATAGAAGTAAAGGCACTGTCTTCTTCTTTCTACTTACCTTTTTATAGAATGAGATTTAACTTATATTATCCCCATTAAATTCAAGAGAATTTGCTGAAGGGGTTTCATCTGTTCTGCAGAGATCTAAACTACCGTTTCAAGGTATGACATTTCCCAAAGCCTTTTTGCAGTAGGAACAGGAGAGTGGGGGTCTGAGCATCGTTGTGACAGAGGGCGATTCAGTCTGGCAGACTCTTCTGACCCCTCTCTCGCCTTGTTTTGCCTCAATCCTGTATTTTCACATCTCTTTTTTTTTTTTTTCTGCAGGTTTGAATTTAATAACTATTATTTTAAGAATTGTGAAAGGACTGTCTATTGAATAGGTGTAGTTTAAGTAGCTCTCCAGTAGCAAAACAGTTTAATTTTGTTAATATTGATAGCTATAAATATCAATATCTGCCATAGCTCTACATCATCTGCTTTGACTCTACACGCCTCAGGAAAGCATCTGCTTGTTTTCCACGTATACTAATATCACAGTGCAATCAGGAACTTAAATACTCGCCCAGGCGTGGGGTAACTCTCCTCTCTTCACTTCTGTCCATCGATTTCAACATGAGGTGCTCAAACCCCCATGAAGCCCTTGGGAATTCCTCATTCCTAGGACTCGGATCATATTAAAACAGATTACGGGTAAGCAATAAGTAATAATAAACTACAGCCGTACAGCTTTAACGTCAGCAGTCGAGAAGCATCCCAGAGTACAAATTCATTGATTGTACTGGAATTATGTCATGCATTAATTTGAGCCAAAAACACAATATATATTTCAGTGCTTCTAAAACCTCTTTTGGAATTTATTCTCCCTTGGAGGTTCCATTAAAATAAAAAGATGCCAATTTTAGCCATTGATCAGAATATATTGTAACACATCTGAGCGGAGAGAATACAGAAGACTTCATAGAAGATTGACCTTTTGATATGTAGCAGAAAGATTGCTGGAAACAAGAGAACAATTGGAGAGTTATTTGCTGAGAGCACCCAGGGGCATTAAAATTACTGCATTATGGCAGGCTTGGACTGTTGCTGTGCCCTTTATATACAGCTGAGAGAGACTTGCAAAAGAAGCTCCTCTCAAGAAATAGGTACAGTATTTTTGCAGCCGGTGACAAGAGAGCTTTGACAAATTTTAGATCAGCTCACTTGGAGGGAACAAAGGCTGCTGAAGTGAGTCAAGTTCACTTTTCAGTAGTCATGACAACACTTTCAAGAACTCACAGTTTAAGGAAGAAGTAAGGGAAATAAATACTGATTGGCAACACAAAGCCATCCATTATTGCTTGTACATTATCTCTAACCATCTGGACAGCTGAAGTTAAGAAACCAACGCTTGGTGGCATCCTGGAGGCCAGGCAAGATGCAGCAGTTCACAACCAATGTCAAAGCTCAAGCAAAGGTAGCGTCGCTGTGCCGCAGGCAGCGCAGAGGGCCCTGTGGTCAGAGCCCAGGATGCTGCAGACTCATCGTGCATGTCCCTGGGGAGCAGTGGAAGAAGTTAACACTAACTCCATCCAGCTCTTCATTTGGGCCTTTCTGAGAGACACTGTGGCTCCCCGGACTGCATCAGAGGAGCAAATTGGCCATCCTGAGATGCCTCGGGGCAAAGTCCAGGGGTAGGTTTGAGCTGCTGCAGGAGGCGGCTGAAGCAGAGCAGTCAGCCTTCATACTGAAGAGGATGATGGGACGTCCAGAGTGCTCCATCCTGCTGGCGCCTTGTCCAGCCATGGCATGGTTACAAACAGATAGAGGACAGGAATATCATAAATGGCTACAACTACTTGCTAAATGGAAGTGTATCTTAGTAAGTGCTTGCCTTGCAAGTCACATCTGCTCTTTGAAAGTCTATTTCCCTTCTTTCCATTCCCCCAGGAAGTTTGCTAGTGCTTTATTAGATTTTTTCTTTTCTTTTTTTTTTTTCTTCATCTTTTTGGATGTAATAGCTGCCCTCCAGCTATATCTCTTCTTTGCTTCTCATCCAAACAGCTTCTGCCACTGTGAATACCCATCTGGACTATAGGAAACCAGAACCCTCACTGGACAAGTAATGGGCCAGTGGAAGCTTCAGAGTCTCCACAGCAGGGGAAAAAGGGATTAGGATCAATAGTTGCTGTGCCCAGGCTCCCTTTGCTCCATTTGGGCTCAACAGGGCAGGAGACAGGCTAATGTGCCCTGAGCTCTCATGGAAATGTCTCTTATGCCAGCCAGAGGGGCAGGCACAGTAAAGCCATTATTCTCTTCTGGCCAGTTTCATTAAAGAAAAAAAAAAAAGAATGGCAAGTGTGGGATTGCTGGGGACCACAGTGCAGCAATGACCGGCTCCTTAGGAGTGGAGCTGAAGGCGTCCAAATCTGTTCCCAGAGCCTCCTGAGAGCCTCCTCAGATGGCAAGGTTCAAAGAGACCTTGAGGCTGAACCTCTTCCAAAGAGGTAAGAGATTTCATCCCTCATGACCAAGATTCATCTGGTAGATGGAAGTACAGACATCCAGTAAGTGATAGAGCACGTCCTGAGAGAGCTCAGGCTGTTTGCCCACACAGATGTGTAGGGTACCACCACATGCAATGGGCTTGCAGATATGACACCACCTCTGGGAGGGTGGCAAAGGGAGAAAAATAAAGCAGGAGAGTTACCCTAGAGCATCTGAAATGCTTCTTCTTGCTGCACATTTGCACAGCCCCAGGACTGGCTGCTCAGCCTGCAAGCACGGGTACCCACATCTTCTGTCCCTGGCCTCCTGCCAGGCCAGCGCTGCATGTCTTTGCATGCCAACCCACTGTCATAGGCCTTTGCATTTACACCTAAAAGCCCTGGGTTTTGGGAGTAGAGTGGGCTGCCAACCCGTACAGGTAAATGCCTCCTTTACGTGCAAGCCAGCCTCCCTCTCACATCTTCTGGCAGCTCAGAGACCCAACGCTGACCCAAACCCCCAAACTCTGACATAGGTCACAAGGCCAACACCACCACATTAGCTTCCACAGAAACTTCTCCTCTCTTCTGCCCTGCCTCAGTGCAGTGCTGAAATGTCCTTTCCTTGCACTGGACACTCTCCTGATGTAACTGCAATTTCTGTAGACATAAATTGTATTTACTATTATATTGATCTAGAACACGAATTTTTCACTGATTTTAAAATATTTACTAGCACTGGCAAGCAAATGAAGCCCACCTCTCCTGAAGAGTTAACAAGGTTGGCTGTGCATGGAGGTAACTCTCATCACCACATCAAGCACTAAGGGGAGGATTAATCCCTTCAGCTGTGCAGGAATCTGCAGTTTCAACAAGGAGTTTTTTTCCAGGTGGAACCAACTTTCCAAACTTACTCATGAACAAAAATGCAAGTTTTCTACAAGACCAATGAAAAATTATTCCGCTTCACTGAAATGAAAGGTTTCATTTCAATTTCAGTCTTTTCATAATTTACTCTTTATCATATAGAAAGAAAATGGTAAGAGCGCTAGTTTGCAGTTCTGTAGGGTTTAACATAATATGCAGCAATAAGAAAATAGCCTATTAAAGGAAAGGCAGCCTATTAAAGGAGAGGCATAGTTATAGGCATTATCATGTCTCTATTGACATCATAAAGGTCAAACACCTTCAGAACCACATTGTTTTCCAAGAAGTCGTGATTAATAGCTACTATGAGCACCACTGGAGAGTACGGCCATATCACACAGGGAGAGAAGGATGGGGAAAGCATGTGAGTTTTAGGGCTGGTGCAATCACAAACACCCTCTGGGTAGCCTTCAGGTTCATTATCCCATCCACCGGCATTTGGAAGGCCTCCTAATGAGTCAAGCTTTCAGCAGATCATCCTGAGACATCCTGCAAATGCTTAAAGTTGAGTCACTTTGTCATCATGAAAAGCTTTTACCACCTGCCCCTGGAGTACCGAGAGGCTGGTGGGATGGCCTGACCTGCTCTCCAGCTCCACTGGTGGCACAGCCCCTCACCATCAGTGACCATCAGAGGCAGCTCAGCAGTGAGCTCACAAGTAGGCATCAACATGTAGGCCCACCTAAATGGAGTTTTTTTATAGCTTGAGGTATCTCCCACTCATTCATATCTTGGCAAGCCTGAGAAAGAGATGGGCTTAAGTCCTGTGGATCTGTCGCCCAGAGGCCAGCTTCGCCAGCTCTGCTCAAGGGTTTCAGGCACTGGGGCTACAAGAGAGGTTTTGCACCCACTCCTATACCCAGAGATGCCTGAGGTGGTTTTACCTGGAAAGCGGCATAACTGGCATTTACCTCCACCGCCCCTAGAAACAATCCTAGTCCTGTATGTTAAATAACAACAAAAAAATAAGTGCACTATCTTTACTTATCAGTACAACTGCCCTTTGGCTATTTGCTTGGAGCCGTACAGCACATAGAGTGGACTCTGGGTCAGCTTCGTGGGACTGCTTATGTACAAAGCACTGACTAATGAAGAAAAACCTTGATTTCCTTGAAACCAGCTTTTTGAGGGCAACAAGCCATTCCCCGCATTAGATATTTTCACACCTCTCCTTGACTTCCCACATGCTTAGACCACTGACAATACTTGTTGAGGTGAACATTCACCCCTACAGTGGTTTGGAAGAAGGAACACTTCTGGAGCCTTGACCTTTCTGATGCTTTTATTTAGGGAACTGGGCGAAACATTTAGAAGTGGAGCTAGCAGCCTAAAAACTGCCAGACTCCTCTGAAAAGAAATAACTGCTTTTCTCACAGCAATAACAAAGACCAGGCCAAAGCAAGAGTTAGCCCTGGTTGTTTCTTTTTCCCAAATATTGCAGCAGCCCTTTCCCTGCTTTCCTGTTCAATGTAAAATATGGTTAAAAGAGTGACTAGGAGATGGTTTCCACCCAGGGATACATATCCTTGTGTTTTCCCATGTAAATTCTCTGGCCTTTCAGCCCGCCTGTGCCTTTGCTGCAGAATGACGAGGCAAAGGTTTGACTCGCACCGTGTCAAAATTCTGCAGAACGGAGTCACACAAAGCCAAGCCCCATGCATGTAACTCCCACGTGTGGGTCTCGTGCAGTGTGTACATAAAGCATTTCCACCCAGGGCAAGTGGTGAACAGGAAGACTTGATCCTTTTTAGCAACAACTGCTCATTATCTCATCTGCCTTCATTAAATCCTCTTGCCCAGCAGTCGTGGCTTCCAGCCTCAGATGTCTCCAGTGCTTTCGGGTACCTTTTTATTGCTAGAATAACATAGCAGTGAGGCTCTGGGATCTGGCTGTGGGGCACCTCCTGTGTTTCAGAAACCATGACCCATCCACACACTGTGGATTGGAAACCAGCTCTTTAAAGAAAGCACTCCCAATCCTTGAAATCCCTCCCCGTGCCCAGGGCTTTGCAAACCTTCACTTACTTTTGGCATCCATCTCCAGATTGTGTCACTTGCCAGTTTAGTTAAGAAGCTGATTTGAATATTGTTTTATCACACTGTGCTTCACAGACAGCATTGAGTCAGCTTAAAACCAGCGCAGTGTGTACTGGCTCCCAGTTAATTATAGTCATAAAACATAATTTACTCCAGTGAAAGGAAATACTTTGAATCCGGAGGGCTTTTTACTGCAGACGCCAGTTCCTGTGAAGGGTGTTTTTCCCCCCTGTTATCACACGGGGCACGATGCTAGAGAGAGAGTTTTCTCATTGTGGGATTAGAAACCATTGAAGACCGCATCCAGGCTGCCCCCAGCGCATGGGCGATCACAGTGAGGATGTTTTGCAGAAAATATTTTCCAAAAAGCATTAATAGAGCCCTTGGGAAAGAAAGCAAGAAACTGTACCCTTAGTAAATAACAGCCCGTCTCTTGTTTGGGATTTCTTTGGGGAGCACCAAGCTCCCCAGGTACCCATCCTCCCTTCAGCGGGACCTGGCTTGACCCCTAGAGGAGTCCATTTGGTGGGTTGGTGTTTCCTCCCATTTCAGCTCCCCAGGCAGCAGACTAGGCACAGTGCTAATGCTCTAATTGGGAATTTGTTTTCCCAAAGGCCAGACACTCGCAGTGTGCTTCCCTGCAAGGAGCTGCACCCTGGTCATTGTCCTGGCCTCAATGTCGCAGAAAAAAGTTATCTCCATTGTAGGGACTTGATCACAGAATCATAGAATCATAGAATCATTAAGGTTGGAAAAGACCTCTGGGATCATCAAGTCCAACCACCAACCCAACACCCCCCGGCCTCCTAAACCATGTCCCAAGTGCCACGTCTGCATGTTGTTTGAACCCCCCCAGGGACGGTGACTCCCCCACCTCTCTGGGCAGCCTGTGCCAGGGCCTGACCGCTCTGGCAGGGAAGGCATTTTCCCTCATCTCCAACCTAAACCTCCCCTGACACAGCCTGAGGCCGTTCCCTCTCGTCCTGTCCCTGGTGACTTGGGAGCAGAGACCGACCCCCCCCTCACTCCAGCCCCTCTCAGGCAGCTGCAGAGAGCGAGAAGGGCTCCCCTCAGCCCCCTCTGCTCCAGGCTAAACCCCCCCAGCCCCCCCAGCCGCCCCCCAGCACACTTGTGCTCCAGACCCTGCCCCAGCCCCGCTGCCCTTCTCTGGACACGCTCCAGCCCCTCCAGGCCCTTCTTGTCCCGAGGGGCCCAAACCTGAGCCCAGCACTCGAGGTGGGGCCTCCCCAGGGCCGAGCACAGGGGCCCCATCCCTGCCCGGCCCCTGCTGGCCACCCCAGTGCTGACACAAGCCCGGGGGCTGGTGGCCTCCTTGGCCACCCGGGCACTGCTGGCTCATGCCCAGCCGGCTGTCAGCCAGCACCCCCAGGGCCTTCTCCGCCGGGCACTTCCCAGCCCCTCTGCCCCAGGCCTGGGGCGCTGCCTGGGGTTGGTGTGACCCAGGGGCAGGACCCGGCACTGGGCCTTGTTAAACCTCACACAAGTGGCCTCGGCCCATGGATCCAGCCTGTCCAGGTCCCTCTGCAGAGCCTTCCTGCCCTCCAGCAGAGCGACACTCGCGCCCAACTTGGTGTCATCTGCAAACTTACTGAGGGCGCACTTGATCCCTTCATCCAGATCATTGATAAAGATATTAAACAAGACTGGCCTCTGAAACACATCTACTAAATCCATCTTATTAAATAAATCCATCCCATTAAAACACATGATGGTCTGAGAGGTAAAGGTAGAGACAAGGGGAGATTGGGGCCCTCCTCACTGTAGATGTAGCTCTTGGACACATCCCAAGTACAGGACTGAGAGTTATTCTGGAAGCATGTGCATGTGTGAAAGTCTCTCTCCCATTGTCCAGGAGAGAGTTTCTGGCCAGAAACCAGGTCTGAAGTTTACACAAGAGGTTCAGGTTTGCACGGCTCAGCGTTTTCTTACCGAGGGGTTGCCTTGGATGAATGCCCAAATACAGAGAGGCAGCTGGGGAAGGAGCATGGCTGAGGACATACGGTGGAGCTGCAGAGACAGCAACTCACGCCCTCCTTCAAGCTGTCATGAGTGTTTAAAATTGGTGGGAGAAGAGCAGGCAGAAGCTGGAATATCTAGGGAAGGTTGTGGGAACAGCTCTTGCTGATGGGCACTGATAGGGCTAACCTTGGAGGGGACAACTTTGTTCCTAGCAGTGTTTGAGACATCTGGGAAGGGCAAGAGCAAGGTGGAAGTGTTTTGCTGACAGACTGGCACATAACCAAATCCCCTGCCCTCACCTCTTTCCTTGTTCCTCACTACTGAATGAAAAAGCATCTCGTCCACCTGTTTTTTAGCAGATCTGGCATGAAATTTATGTGCTCTCAGGTTTCTTCCCACCAAAGTACTCCCAAAGCAGTGGGGAGGGAGGCAAGTGGAAGATATGTTTTAATTTGTCTGGCCAGATGCTCTCCTTGACATTGTGATGGTGAACTTGATCCTATCTAAACATTTGTCCGGGTTTCCTCCTTAGTTTTGCCTCAGTACTGATGCAGGGGCAATGAGAGGGAAAGCAGCTCCCCTGGGTCTATCTGATAGATGGATACTGGGTACAAATGAGAGGCTGGTCTGAACTCCCAGCCGCCTTTTTGCCTCCCTTCAAGGCACTGTGCTGAAGTATGGAGGTGACACATCTTGGCCAGATCTGAAGGAGGCCATTGGAGGGTGCTTGGTGAGTCTGTGATATCCTGATACAGCTGTGCATGCCTTGCTCCTGCCTCCAGATCCCCTCCTCCCCTCCCCTCCTCATGATTAGATTGTTAATGATATGGAAAGGAAATAGGTGTATATACCATCAGAGGATGTGCCCAAAACTGACATCTCTGAAGAGTCAGACTCCCTGGGGAAGCTGAGGCACTGGGTGCCCTAGGGACATGACCCCAAATCCCAGCAAACCCCTAAGAGGTCCCAAAGAGAAACCAGCACTTGTGGCTCCAGCAAGCACTGCCAGCCAGACACTCTCCTTTAGGTTTTAGTTAAGTGCTAACCAACCAGAAATATGGTCGTCTTCCTCCTCATCGACATGTGCCCTAGTCCCACAGCATCTCTCAGAGGAGACATCCTGTATCAGCACTGCCAGCAGGTCCCCTGGGGGTCTCCAGTCAACCTCACTGGGGACATGAGCGGCAGGACCAGCAGGGAAATAAAAGCACTTAGAAGAGCAATGTCCATCTCATTTGGTATTTTATCAGGCTTCCACTTCTCTTTTTTAATGTACTGTTAGGAGATGGGAAGTATTGCTCCAGCTTTGGGCAGGAAGGACCCTAAAGGGAAAGAAAAGTCGTCCACAAGCATTGGAGGCACTGGCAGATACACACAGAAACAAATCAGGGAAAAACCAAAAACGCCCTTAAAATGTTTCATTTCTCTTCAGAGGAGTTTGAAGTTCTCTGTTTCCTGGGTGCGTTACAGGAGCAGCAGAGTTGAGACACAAGCTTTTAATGAAGTTTATGTAAATTTGGATATGTTTATATTTAGCAAAGCAGATTTAGGAGTACTAATAAAGCAGCAGATGAGGCGTAGAAAAGAGCTGGTACAGTTTTCCACCACTGTTATTTTTTAGCTTCCTCCCACCATTCCCAACAAAAAGAGTCTGTTTCTGTTGCCAGTTTCCCTTCAAAACAAGTGCTTTTGGAAACCCTTTTATCCCTAAGTGCTGCTGAAGCATCTCACCAAGTTGCAGTTCAGTTGCACCACATCACCTTTCTTCTGTGAGCAACGGGGAGCAATTTGGCCCATATTTGCTTTCCCTTACAGCAAATTAAATTTTCCCAACTCTGCTGACCAATCTTTGTTCACTGACACTGGAGCATTGAGACAGGCCAAAGCAAGGCCAGGCTTTTTGTTATTTCTAGTCGGACTGAAGCTGAAGCAGCTTTTTTCTTTGGAAGAAAGGTGAGGGTTGGTGCAGTGAGCCAGATGTACCAGACTTGGATGCAGAGGTCTGCACTGTGGGTGCCAAGGATGCAGGGTGACTCTTAGCCCTCTATGGATGTGGGTGGAGGATGAGGCAGAGCTGGAAGTGTCCAGCAGTGGATGGTGACCCATCCTGTGCTTGTGGCTAAGAGGAGAAGAGCAGGGACCACTAACTGAGACCTGTGACCATCGTCCCTTCTCATGCACCTCCTGTCCCCTGAGAAAGCAGCAGGTCCATCTTTGAAGACCACGATGGAATGATATATAGAGAAGCAGGAAAATTTGTGGGTGACAAATGAGAACAGAGAGCGTGATGGGTCTCCAGGTCCTCATCTATTGTGTGGGAAGGTTAACCATGACTATTAAACTAAGACCAGACATGCGGTGCATTACCCTGTCCATTCGCACACAGCTGTGACCGGGCAAATGGTACTGACAGTGCTTTGATTTTGCAAAGCGAATGTACTTGGAAGGGGATGGATGAAGGAGGAATGCCGTGAGACCACAGCACCTGTAATGGCCTGGGCGCTGAGCCAGAGCTGTCCATCTGCATCCCAGAAACACCGCTGAGGGGGTCAGAGGGAAGTTGCTGGGATGGCGGGTTTCATCCTGCCTCTTACCTCAGCCACACTTGGGTCTACCTGGACATCCCCTTACAGATGGACAAAGCCAAGGAGAAAACAGAAGCAACTCAGCAAGGCCTTGGAAAAAGATGCTTGGGAACCCCTCCTCTCCTGACACCCTGCTGCAACCTCTTTAAAATATACTCTGCTCACTCCAGGAGTGTTTATATTAAGAAATAAGCCAGATTTGGGCCTTGTTGGCATTGCTATGGCAGTAACCTCCAATGCCACCCAGCAGTGGCTGCTCAGGATATTCCCTACCAGATCTAAACCACAGAGCTACTGAGCCCCCCTCAGCAGACCCCACCTAGGGTGGGTCTTCCAAGGAGGACAGGGTGGTCTCAGACCCTGTTTTGAGCAAACCTGTCCTTATCAGAAAAGAGCAGAAGTGCTTTGCACACGCAGGGCAGGTCACCTTGAGCATAGCTGCCAGTCATACATGTGAACCCAATGAGATTTAGAGGCTTATGCCTGTATCGGTGGGACGACTGATGCCCTTTGGGCTGCATCCAGCCTCTCTGAACCATTTATCCAGCCCTGTTGGTTCCTTTCCTGCCCCCAGGGTCCCTCGTTGTGACCATGAAACTGCTCCATTTGGTGAAGAAGAGCAGTCTTTGATACCAGAGATTTCTATATTTGTCAGAGGTCAACATGAAACGGAAGGTAATGCAAATTATTACGAGCTACTAGGCAAAAGATGCTACAGAAATACCAAGAAATTTTCCTATTTATGCCACTTTTACACTTCTCATTTCATTAACAAAAGGGACAGGATCTAAATTTAGGACTGAAGTGGTCAAAGCTAAAGTTTGAGATAGGGCTTCCCCACAACCCCACAGCCCCTCCCAGTGAAACAAAGCAAGTAGGTTCAGGTGGCGATAACAAAACAGCAAAACCCCCACACCGTTCCCTGTCCACCTCTTACATGCCTACAAGGCCAAACTCCTGCCAGACAGATGGAGAGCCAACAGATGGGGGTGTCACTTCTTGTCTGTGTGATTTAACGGGCAGCAGACACCCTGCATGAGAAAACCACGGCCACTTTCCTTCAACACAGTCTGGGTCTTAAGTTTTCCTCAGGGAGCCCATTTCTATGACACAAAGAGAATCCTGAAAAACATGAAAAACCCCATATCTTGGCAAGCACTCATGGTATTTAGTTTTTTTTTTTACAGGAACCAACCACATGTTTTACCAACATCCACCAGTGCTTTAATACACACCAGGGAAAAAGCTTGCAGAAGCTGTATGTTAGTAAATCAACACTGCCGAGCCGAGCATTGGATCCAGAATTTGGCTGCAAGGCTCTGACACGAGGAGCAAGGAAATGTGATCCACCAAGACCCATTAATTAAGCAGGCATGCTAATCAGGGAGGTTTGTTTCTGGCAGGGCTTTGGTTTGTGCCGTAGATGTCAGGGACATCCGAGACCATCTCCTCCCAGGGAGGACTTCACAGACCCAGTTCAGTGCTGCAGAAATGTCCCATTAATGGTTTTTACCTGGTCATCTCCTTTTTGCCTCTGTTTTCCTCCAGCTCATCTGGGATGAACCAACAGTCCAGCTGGATCAGATGGGGCTGTCAGATACCCAGAAACCACCGTGAGCATCTCCAAGGCATCTTCCTTGTCACAAACATGGACTCATGGTATTTGCAGGCATCCCAGCTTCTGACCAGTGTTTCCCTGGAGAGGAAGGGACAGCCCAAAGGAGGCAGGTGGAGCTGGGGGGGGCATCTGGAGGGGAGATCTTGGAAATCTCTTTGGAGGAAATGGGCTTTTCCAGACCACCAGCACTCAAAGGCAGTCTCAGGTGCCCGAGTGATCCCATTGTGTGTGGTGACACAGGGATGACTGACGGATTCACAGTATTTTGACTAAGTGCTGAACCTCACTTGAATTTTCAGCTTCAGCTTCTTTTCCTCTTCAACCTGAAATGACTCTAATATCCCTATCTTAAGATGCTGGAGGAGGAGGAGGACACATCTGGAAAAAAGGTTTTCAGACCAGGAACCAGCTGTGATTGCTAAATTAGGGGATTTAGACACATTAAAAAAAAAGGCAAAAAGACTGACTGAAAAGCTAAAAGTACAGCCCGAAACATGGCGTCTGCCTAGGGGCTGCATTTTCACCCTGCTTTACTGTGGGCCCATCCAACCTAAGGAGGAAGGGCACTGCAACTAGACCCACAATGTTACTACCTACATGTATTTGATGTAAGACAGCAGGAGATAAGCCAGCCCAAAGCTCTCCCCGTAGGTATCACACCCGAGCTTTTGCAAAACTACAAGCTTGAGGAAGCCGTATCTGGGACAATGTGTGATTAGAAAATGCAAGCGAGGCTGAGCGCAGCCGCTAGCTCCTGCTGTCTCACGGCTGCCCAGGGCCAGCCCTTACAACTGCCATATTAAAAGAGGCTGCTTGAGGTGCCCAAAGAAAATGTTATACTTTCCCTAAGGCAAGTACCAGAGGCACAGAAGGTGCTGCTCAGAAAGGAGCTGTTTTTCTGCTCTTCTGTTGGTCATCAGCCTCAGCACAAGTTGATTACCCGGCTAATTGCTGACCAGATATCAGTGTAATGCTGAGCTATAAAAATGCATGAGTCTCTTCAGGTGAGGGCTCCCACCTGGAGCCCTTTGCCAGCCAGCTGTGGTGGTCCAGAAGGGAAGGAGCTGGGGGAACTGGGGAGTGTATTGACCATGGGATGCTGTAGATTAACGCACCCAGCTCCTGATGTGTCGGGTGAGCCTTGTTAATCCAAGTTTACATTTTAAAAAGAGAATAGGAACTTCCAGGCAAGAGGATTTATACGCAAAGGCTTAACAGTTAAATTTATTCATGGCTAAATGGAGGAGCCCAGAGTTATTAAAGCATGAAATTGCGCCAGTCAATTAAAGTGTCAATCATAGCCAGCCTCATTTAGGAGAGCTGCTTTAATCCCAAGAAAGGAACATTTCTTTTGCCTAGTGAGAAAGCACACTGACTTGAAGTTGGTTTTAGTGAAACAGCTGTTCCTCAGTTACTGTTCGAAGATTTGCCAATTTTTTTTTCTTTTATTTATTATTTTCTGCTGTGCTCCTTCCAAGGTGACTTGTGTTATGCTCAGGTAGAGACACAGATGCAAGTTGAGCTGGAGGTGGAATAACGCTGGTGGGACACACAGCAACCAAACAAACACGAAAACTGATCAATGAGACATTTAAACTGGCAAATATCACAGTTCTGGGACGTCTTTTCCTTTTAAGCATATAACGGATTCTCCTTTTGTTTTTAGAACTCTGCGGTTAGATTATTCTCCTTGTCACTTCATGCAACATGTGTTTGTTTTATTTGCTTTTAAAGCCTTTTTCTCCTCTCTGGGCTGAAATCCCAGAATGCTTACTGCATTAGTGGCATGTTTTTAACAAATGATGACTGTCCTTTGGCCCTAGGTATAGCACAGCTATATAGAGCAAGTCACATACCCGAGCGTAGTGAATGTATAGTCAGGAGAAAAACCTCTGGAGGTGGTTTACCTGGAGATGAATGTAAGCCTTGGTGCCCGATATGATCTTTTATTCCTTCTCCACCAAAGCTCATGAAACAGAGACAAACGACCAAAAAAGGTCTTGGGGTTGGCAGGGAAACAGGAGCACAGGGAGTCCAAACACTTGCCGAGGCTTGCACAATAAGTCATAAGTGGGGCTTGGTAGAGAGCCCAGGTGTCCTGCTGACCCACTGGCATGCTTCATTCCCATTGGTGACCAGCAGCAGGTATTTCACTTGAACTGGAGGTATTTTGGAGGTGGGGGCAGCTTTGGGTGTGCTTCCCAGCAGTGAAGTAGTGGTGCGAGAGTTGACAAGGTTTGTGGGAGGAGGAGGTGGCTGAGCTGCCTTTGCACCGTTCCTATTCCTGCAGAAGGGCCCTTCCAATGCCAATCCTGGCTGTGACACAGGGAAAGGGAAAGCTTTAAGGGTGATTTAAGAATGAAACGCAGGCTGTAAGGCAGCTCTGAACCCCTTTCTGTGGTGGATCACACAAGCTTTGTGGTTATTCATGCACCAGTGCAGCTTCCCGTGGTGAGAGCCCTGGGTGCACCCTTATGTGGTAGGAGTGAGGCTGCTCCCTGCAGGATGGGCTGGCTTAAACTTTGGGGCTTTAAACTAAAGTTGCCAGGGGAGGGGAACCTCAATCCATCCCACTCCTACCAGTTTGATGCCAGTGCCAGCAATAGATGCCCAGAGCCTGGAGAAGGATCACAGGTCAGCCGGAGAGCACCTGAAGAGCAGCACAAAGGGGTTCCAGCCAGTAAATCAGCTTCATCAGGGGTCCAACTTAAATACCTCTATGCAAACACACATAGCCTGGGGAATAAACAAGAGGCGTTAGAGACACGTGCACACCTGCAGGGCTATGATCTTATTTGTGTCACGGAGATGTGGTGGGATGGCTCCCATGACCAGAGTGTTGGAATGGAAGGATACAGGCTCTTTAGGAAGGACATGCAGGGGAGACGAGGAGGAGGCGTCCCCCTCTATGCCCATGACCAGCTGGAGTGCATGGAGCTCTGCCTGGGGAGGGATGAGGAGCCAGCTGAGAGCTTATGGGTCAGGATTAAGGGGAGGGCAGGGACAGGTGACATTATAGCAGGGGTCTGCTACGGGCCACCTTGACCAGGAGGACAGAGCAGATGAGGCTCTCTATAGACAGATAGGAGCAGCCTCACGTTCACAAGCCCTGGTCCTCATGGGAGACTTCAACCACCCCAATATCTGTTGGAGGGACAACACAGCGGGGCATAAGCAATCCGGGAGGTTCCTGGAATGTGTTGATGATAGCTTCCTTTTCCAAATGATAGAGGAACCAACGAGGAGAGATGCTATGCTGGACCTTGTTCTCACCATCAAGGAGGGCTGATGGGGAATGTGAAGCTCAAGGGAAGCCTTGGCTGCAGTGACCATGAAATGGTGGAGTTCAAGTTCCTTGGGGCACCAAGGAGGGCACGCAGGAAGCTCACTACCCTGGACTTCAGGAGAGCAGACTTCGGCCTCTTCAGGGATCTGCTTGGTAGAGTGCCATGAGAGAAAGCTCTGTGGGGAAGAGGGGCCCAAGAAAGCTAATATGGTTAATATTCAAGGATCCTGGACAAATACAAACACAAAAAGGAAGCCTACAGAGGGTGGAAGCAAGGACAGGTAGCCTGGGAGGAATACAGATAAATTGTCCGAGCAGCCAAGGAACAGGGTAGGAAAGCTAAAGTCCTGATAGAATTAAATGTGGCCAGGGACGTCAAGGGCAACAAGAAAAGTTTCTATAGGTACGTCAGTGATAAAAGGAAGACTAGGGAAAATGTGGGCACTCTCTGGAAGGAAACAGGAGACCTGGGTACCAGGGATATGGAGAAGGCTGAGGTACTCAATGACTTTTTTGCCTCAGTCTTCACCAGCAGGTTCTCAAGCCATACCACCCATGTCACAGAAGGCAAAGGCAGGGACTGGGAGAATGAAGAATCACCCACTGCAGGAGAAGATCAGGTTTGAGACCATCTAAAGAATCTGAAGGTGCAAAGGTCCATGAGACCCTTTGAGATGCATCCATGGGTCCTGAGGGAACTGGCAGATCAAGTTGCTAAGCCGCTGTCCATCATATTTGAGAAGTCGTGGCAGTGCCATGAAGTTCCCGCTGACTGGAAAAGGGGAAACATAAACCGCATTTTTAAAAAGGGAAAAAAGGAAGACCCAGGGAACTACAGGCCAGTCAGTCTCAGCCCTCTGCCTGGCAAGATCATGGAGCAGGTCCTCCTGGAAACTGTGCTAAGGCACATGGAAAATAAGGAGGTGGTTGGTGATAGCCAGTGTGCCTTCACTAAGGGCAAATCGTGCCTGACAAATTCGGTGGCCTTCTACTATGGGGTTACAGCATTGGTGGATAAGAGAAAAGCAACAGACGTCTTCTACCTGGACTTCTGCAAAGCATTTGATCTGTCCTGCACGACATCTTTGTCTCTAAATTGGTGAGACACAGATTTGACAGATGGAGCACTTGGTGGATAAGGAATTGGCTGGATGGTCACACTCAGAGTTGCGGTCAATGGCTCCATGTCCAAGTGGAAACCAGTGACAAGTGGTGTTCCTCAGGGGTCGGTATTGAGACTGGTGCGTTTAACATTTTTGTTGGCAACACAGACAGTGGGATCGAGCGCACCCTCAGCGAGTTTGCCAATGACACCAAGCTGTGTGGTGTGGTCAACGCACTGGAGGGAAGGGGTGCCATCCGGAGGGACCTTGACAAGCTTGAGAGGTGGGCCTATGCAACCGTCATGAAGTTCAACAAGGCCAAGAGCAAGGTCCTGCACCTGGATTGGGGCAATCCCAAGCATAACTGCAGGCTGGGCAGAGAATGGGTTAAGAGCAGCCCTGAGGAGAAGGACTTGGGGGTGGTGTTTGATGAGAAGGTTAACATGACCCAGCAATATGTGCTTGTAGCCCAGGAACCCAACCGTATCCTGGGCTGCATCAAAAGAAGCGTGGCCAGCAGGGCGAGGGAGGTGATTCTGTGCTTCTGCTCTGCTTTTGCGAGACCCAATCTGGGTCAGCTCTGTGTTGAGCTCTGGGGCCCCCAACATAAGAAGGTCATGGACCTGTCGGAGTGAGTCCAGAGGAGGGCCAGGAAGATGATCTGAGGGCTGGAGCCCCTCTGCTATGAGGCCAGGCTGGGAGAGTTGGGGTGGTTCAGCCTGGGGAAGAGAAGGCTGCGGGGAGACCTTATTGGGGCCTTCCAGTACCTGAAGGGGCCTACAAGAAAGCTGGAGAGGGACTTTTTACAAGGACATGAAGTGACAGGACAAGGGATGATGGTTTTAAATTGAAAAAGGGTAGATTTAAACTGGATATGAGGAAGAAATTCTTCACTATGAGGGTGGTGAAACCCTGGCCCAGGTTGCCCCAAGAGGTGGTCGATGCCCCATCCCTGGGAACATCCAAGGCCAGGTTGGACGGGGCTCTGAGCGACCTGATCTGGTTGGGGGTATCCCTGCTCACTGCAGGGGGTTGGGCTGGGTGGCCTCTAAAGCTCCTTTCCAACCCAAACCATTCTGATTCTATGATGTTTAGCATGAGGCCAACACACACAAATACCAGACACGCATTAAAGAGCTTTCACTTCACATTTGGGGGATTTAGGAATGGTCAAGAAGAGATTAGCCTCATGCGCTGTGGATATAAGCCCCTGTGTGCTGCTTTGCTGGGTGGTTTGAGATGTCTTCCAGGAGCAGGCTTTAGCAGTACAGATGCAGCCTGAGTTTTCCCACCTGGGCAGGCACCCTGCCTTGCCCAGCCACCGTGAACCATCAGGGACAACCCGGATAATCAGGCTTTGTGTGTGAGCATTGGCTGGAAGCTCACATGAGAACATAGATGCAAGTCCATACCTCTCTTTCCTCCCCTCCCTCCCCCCCCAGGTGGCATGCTTGGGGTCTTGGGAAGGGCGTGTAAACTAGTGTCCTTGCTCTTCTGGTCACCTGTGTGCAGCAAATGGCTCAAACTGGAAGAGGTGAAGGGGAGAGGAACAAAGAGATTGTCTTATAAGAGGAGACAAAAAGATTTTTGGCATATCCCACTGAGACAGTGACAGCGAAGACATCACTGATTGCTTGCTATAAATATCCTAAGCAGGGACTGCAAAAGGTAAGCACTGGAAACAAAGAGCCATTTCATGGAAGGATTTTGCTGCCAAACTGGAAACTCCCCAGGCCTTGCGGTGAAGGGATCCAGGCTGGGATAGAGAGGGGAGATCTTGGGCATCACAGTTGTTAGGGTCTGAAAAGCTCCTGAAAGGGAAAAACATGGGGGAGGTTATTCTTTAGATTGGCCTTGATACACCCGAGAAAGTGGCTGTGTAACAAGGTGTCTGTGAGGACCCAGGAGGTCCCTCCAGTCCTCCGCCCCTGCCTCCGTAATGAAGATAATAGCACTTCATGCCTTGCAGGGGGATGAGAGACTGAGTACATTGCAGAGGAAGAACACTGAGGTGCAACAGTGATTGGAGCATTATATATACCTGAGACAGTTGCATCTAGCTGTAATTTGCAGTATTAAAACCAAGCCTATTTAATTACTGGGTTGCAGACTATTTTTTCCTGTTCCCACCTGCCGTGAGATATTGTGAGGAAAAAAATAGCACATGTGCAAAGAAAGCCTTAATAAAAACTTCAGAGAACTGTAAGTGGGTCTCATCTCTGTAGGTATCAAGGTACCTTTTATTGGTACTAAGAAGAAATATTCCAAGGCTGGCTGATTTATTGTCCAGGTCCTCAACTGGAACATTTCTGTCTTAGTTTTGGCAGTGAGAACAAAAGTACTAAGCGTAAGATGTCCACATTGTTTTTCATTTTGCTGATGGATGTTTTGACAGCCGAGAAACTTGTTGTCATGATATATTTTTTTTTCTATCACTTCTTTTTATAGGACATTGTGGGGTGGGGAGAGAACTGAACTTCCCATCAGCCAGTGGAATTGTGTCGGTCAATTTTTTTTTAAAATCCCAAATAATGTCTTCTCAGCTTTCTAAAAGCCGTGACAGTTTTGAAATATCACCGACTTAATTCTTGTGACATGCAAAGTGGGGTGTGTGTGTATTTTTAATCACTGACTTTAAAAAGTTCACCCCTGGTTCAGGATGACCTTGTTTGACTCCGGCTGGACCCTCCTGGGTCAGCTTTGACCCTGATTTGTCAGGTTAGTGAGGCTGAGTAAGCTAAATTTGCCAGCAATGAGTCTTAAAAACCAAGCAGCCATGTCTTTTGGGCCAGTGCATCATCAATGGGGAAAGCTGACGTCCCACAGCCCCTCTGGGTACTTTTAGATGGCCAGCTAAGCATTTGTGCAGCTGTCACGTTTGAATTAAACCAATAAACTGCTCTAAAGGGCCACTTCAGCCCAAGATCTTGAGCTGGGCAGAGGGGAGGGCGAAGCTCATGTGCTGGACCAAGCCACTCCCTGGGTATCTCAAAATACAGAAGTAGGTGGAGGTGCACCCATAGGAGACCCAGCAGTTGCAGGATGGATGCTATGGTCTAGTGCATCAGCTTCATCCCAGGTCTGGCCCTTCAAGAGTTTCCAACAAGCACTGAAGTACTCACAGTTTTCCCATCAAGGACCCGTCTTATTTCACTTTACTTTTCTGTGCTAGAAATTGCAAGATTTCTAACCCATTTTATGGTCTGATTTTAGTGGCATCACTGACACAGACCATGGCAGTCTCTGTATACGTGGGATTTCTGAGTCATCACCAGACAATTATGCCAAGTGTTCTGACCCAGCTTTCCAAGACATGGCTACAGCTCTGTTATACACAGACAGGCAGCATTCATCTATTCAAATGCAGATACTTCCAATGTAGACATCTGCTCTGAGCAAGTCCCTCTGAACTGGAAAGAAACAGTCAGTTTAGGGTGGAATTAATCTCATCCACAGCAGACATCCACATTGGGTCAAGAGAAAAACTTCCTAAAAGTGTTTATTTCTCCCCAGCAATGGCAATGGGAGCACTGACTACCTCAAACATAAGGGGGGATCCAAAATCAGGTGATATGAATTCACCTGTTTCCATGGTCCACAGAGAATTTTAAATTGAACCTCAATGAAGAGATGTGTTTTGGTGACTCTGGGTACCACAGAAGCCAATGGAGATAAGCTCTGTGTCTTGATACCGCAAGGATTTGGGAATCCATTGCTGGTAGGGCCTGTGAAATGTAAAAGAAAATAGTTTTCTAGCCAGTCAGGTTTATATTCTTTTGAAGTATTTCCTGAAAGAAATTCAAGGAAATGGCTAGTCTTTTATGTCTAGACATCATACCCTATATAGTTCTGATCCCAAAGTGCTCTCCTGGGAATAGGCTCTAGGAAGAGACGGCTCCATCATGCTGTGCTGTGACCCAGAAGAAGAAAGGGAGTACAGCCTCTTCAAAGAACTGCAGCTCGTGCCCTTTAGCTCCTTTTTGCTCTGCTGAATTATTCCTGCTCTGCTAACAAAGCCCATTTGGACTGCCTGAACTGAGTGCCTAAATTCCGCAATATGGGATGAGCTCAGCCACGAGAGCTGTGAGGTGAAGCGCAGGTTGTGACTGACACCTGGGCAAGCCATGGTATGAGAGGCACTAGCTCAGATGCACAATATGTGCGTGCCAGTTCTTGCATGGGGAGGTTGCCAGAAGAATCTCTCCCCGGGCTTGACATTCCCTAAATATTGTCTTGCAAAATTATCCATCAGAGCACGGGCTGTTTTGGGCAGCAACCCGCGTACGGCAGTGGCCATGCCCAAGGGTTTCTAGCCTTTAGATTTGAGCACAACCTTTTACTTGTCACATTTGCGAAGTATTACTGGAGTAGGGGAAGGCACGGTTCCCCTCCCCTTGCCTCCTTTTGCAGCTGTATTTTGTGATTTAGGAGTCTTGGTGATAGAATTCAACCCTAATAATGGGATCATGTTGATGTATTGATTTACTCTACATCTGATGGTTGTACTGCTTTATTCTTCTCTGGGCTCAGTAGTATTACTAGTAGTTCATCTTTGTTGATGTGTCTTTCCTTGAAGCTTTTTAAAAAAATATATTAGTGAGTTTCATAAAATATGTGCTATATAAAAAAAATGAGGTGGAAAGGTGCTACATCACACTGATTTCAAAAAACAACACACATCCTGAATTATTTGCTTGATTTTCTTTCCCTGATCTCTGCTTCTTGCAGCATTTTCTCACAGCAATACCTTTGCTTTCTCTGTAACACCTCTCTTACTCCTGTAGTATTTTTCCAACTGCAGATGCACCCCTAGATTCATTCTGGAAAAGGTATTATACAGTGTCGCTTATTAGAAAACAACCTTACATTGTAAACTAGTGGGGCAGGAAATGTCTGAATTAATTTTTGGAGGGTCTTTGGGCTAAAATCTTATTGTGCCAGGGATTTTGTGGTTAGGGCCAGTTTTTCAGAACTGTATTAGGTGGCCAAGGAAGAGAAAAACTTTTTCTTTCCAACATTCTTTAATGTTTTTTAGTGTTCCTGTTGTCAAACAAAGGACTCCTCGTCATTAGACACTTTTAGTCAGTTTTCCCTTAATTGCCAGTGGAAAAACATAAAGAAGTGAGGCTGAACAACAAGACAAACTTTAGGAAATCTGTCTACTTAATGGGATTGGTAAGTAACCTGTTATTTTGGCATCTGGACACATACATGGGTGGTAGGCAACACGGTCCATACCTCCCGGGGACAGATGCCTCTTTGTGACCGTACCAGAACCACTTTTCTTTCTCCCAGAGTGGCATGAGCAGCTCCTTGCAGAGATGGGCACTGCCTGTAACAATCTGCTTCCAGCTACTTTGAAGGCAATTTCATCCCTTGGTTTGATCCTGCAATCCCAAAGCCCATGCTAATTACTCTTAATTTAGATGACGTGTTTGTTTATTTATTTATAATGTTGCTGTGCAGATGCTACAGGCCTGGCTTTATGATGTGAAGGTTTGGCAGCCTTGAAGACTCAGAGGGTCTCTGCACCCCTCTCCCAGCAGTCTTCCACCGTACCAGGAGGACATTCTGTCCTGCCCTGGGTCTGAGAGCTGAGACAGCCCCAAATCTGATCCAAAGTCCTGTTTGAGCTGTTTCCCCAAGGACTGTTGTGCTGGCAGGACCACGGACACACGCACAGGTGGGCAGGAGGGGTGGGTGAGGTGCCGGTGGTCCCCAGGGTGCTGGGTATTGGGGCTGCACCGCAGGACCAACGCGCCTGCAGGGACCGTTGAACGCATCAGTCTGCTCGCACGCTGGATTTGTTCTTGCTAAAGGCTGTTGGCATTTTGATGTCTTTTGAAGATATAACAGAGAAGTGAGTCCTGAGAACTGACAGCACTAAACTCTGATTAATGTCTCCAAGGAGCTAGATAGTCAACCAGAGCCGTTTTCTTTAAGCTGCATCAATTTCCATATGTAGCTCAGTTTTTTTTTTTTTTTTTGACAATGCTGTAGAAATGTGGTCCTTGGAAGAGGCGTGGTTTGTTGTGAGGAATATTTCTCTTTCGGCCTTTAAAAAGAGAGCTCCCAAAGCTCTGTTTAAAGATCCCAGAATATTAATTTCCATAATAATTAAGAGGTGACTGGCCCACACACTCCCATGCAACCCATGCCTGAGGGTTCAGGTCCTCAGCTAGGAGGTCTGCACACAGTCTTGTGTGAGATGGGAAGGAGTATGGCAAGATGAAGTTAAATACTGGTGGAAACCACAGGTAACCCCCACGCAGCTTTGCTAAGACCATAGCCATGCCCTGTTATTGCTTCTTATTTACAGAGAGCATCTTCTAGAGATGTGGCTGCGGTTCATCTGGGTATGTTCACACCAGGCACATGATATAAACTGCTGCCCAAAGCTTCAGTGGGTGAGTTAAATGACTGAGGCATTTCACAATCTAAAAATGTACATTTGGTGTTCAGATTGTCTGCATTCAAACAGAAAAAATCTCAGGCTTAAAGCAGAGTCCGCGTGAGCTGTGCTAATGACTTACAAGCACACGGCTGTGTTGTCATGTACTGTCACCAAGTGCCTGGCATTTGGCCACCCTCTTCCTCCATTTTTTTCCTATTTGCTTCGTTAAGAGACCACTGACCATACTCAAAGGGCCAGAGGTGTGAAGCTAGGAGTGGCAGAGAGGCTGAAAAAGTGGTTCCAGATAATGCAGTTTTTATACATCCTTTCTCATCCCCCAGAAAGAGTTAATTTTCATCGTCTTTTGCATAGGCTGGAGCAAGTATTGCAAATTTCCAGCTATCTACTCGCACTGTGCACACACATCACACACACTCTGCAGCCTATAAAGATTTTGGGTTTTTTTAATTGCTAGAGCAGCTCTTTGGCAAGCTGTGCAGCAGCAGACGAGTCCTGCTGCTGCTGTCCAAGGTCCATGTGCTTGGTGGGGGGAGAAGGAAAATGCACAGTGCGTGTAGGGTGCCCAGATCTGAGCCTGAGCTTATCTGAAATAGCCTGGGATGTGGCTGCCTTGGAGTGGGGGAGAGGTTCAGGGCTTAGGCTCAGCACTTTAATGGGTGAAACACCACAGGATTAGCATGTAAATCCTAGGGGCTGAACTTGGTGTAATGGTGTGCCTACATCCTGACTCTGTCAGTGTCCATGCCCCCAGGATAGCAGCTCTTTCTGCCTGCCCACCCAAGAGGCTTTCTGCCAGCTGTCAAAGGACATGGGGCTCAACCAAGTTTATGAATATCACCTTCCGTCAGGTCGGATGTCAGTCCCTCTGTTGGTACGGGCTGCAGAGAGAGCTCCTCTTCCACTTAGACTGGGAGACCATGCCATGCTGCACCTCCACCTTCTCCAC
Source organism: Phalacrocorax carbo (assembly GCF_963921805.1). Lineage (NCBI taxonomy): Eukaryota > Metazoa > Chordata > Aves > Suliformes > Phalacrocoracidae > Phalacrocorax > Phalacrocorax carbo. The sequence continues at coordinate 3,139,509 of NC_087516.1, read as the reverse complement.
ATCCCCTGCCCAGGGACCCTATTCATGTCCATCACCAGTGAACACTACCCTGGTCAAATTACCACCATCTGTGAGCTGTTCCTTATGCCCTGGGGCCAGCTGCTTTTACAAGACCTCTTGGGTCCACATGCTCCATCATAGAGCCACAACACTGGGGTTATTTTTCCATCCACAGGAGATGCTGCCTTCCTCCTTCCTGCCCCCCTTTTGTTTCACGTGATACTGTTGTCACAGGGAAGCAGTTGTCTCAAATAAGAAATGTGAAAACAACCCAGATGGGAATTTTTGTATGTTGTAAATGGGTGCCCACCTGGATGACCAAGGGGCCAAGTGCAAGGTTCACCTAGGGAGAAGTATTGAGGCAACAAAAGAGAGCTAAAGAAAATTGTCTGTTTGCAAGATGTATTCAGCTCTTCACAGAATAAGGCATTTGTACAACATCATCTTCCAACTCCCACTTTCTTCTTGAGTTCTTCTGAAATTGTATATTTTATGTGAAAGATCTGGTACTCATTAAAAGGAAGGAACCGCCTGAGCAGAGCAGAGTCTGCTCCCTTCCCTGTGTGCCAGTGCTGAGAAGGGCTGGAAATAGCCACCTGTTGCCTTAATTACATGCCACAAGATGACTGTATAGGGGTGGCTTGCCCAGTTATTTGGTGTTATTGGGGTTTTGCTTAAGCTCTATCTCAGAGTGATGCCCAAGATGGAGAAAAGGAGTAGAGTGAGGCAACTGAAAATCTCGTATGGTGACTATGAAATGTGTCCAGATTAAAATGTCAATAAAACAAAGGAAAACCATTTCTTGCATAAGACCACAATGGAAAGTGTCATGTGGCTGACTTTCAGTTTTATTAGCCATGCAACTTAAATGATACTAGAAGGTTCAAAACAGAAGGAGCTTTTTCACATGGCAGGTAGGAGATCTGTAGATTGTCTAGTTTCCCACTCAAGCTCCTGTAAATATTTATCATCCATATTTTCTGGCAAGACAAATAATCCAATTCATAGAATACTGAAATCGGAAGGGAAACCTGGAGGTCACTGGACTGACATTGTGGTCAAAGCAAGCACAACTTCAGCAGTAGATGGGGTTGCTCAAGACCTGACCCAGTTGAAGTTTGACTATCTCCAAAGACGATTCCCCCACCTTTCTGGGTGAATCTGCCTCCATCTTCACTCTAATCCCCCTCAAGGCAGTGTCTGACCACCGTTAGTCCCCCCCTCACCCCTGCTCTGCCAGGTGCCCCAGCCTGGGCTGTTACATGGGGTTATCTGGTCCCAGATGCAAGATTCGGCATTTGTCTGTGCAAAAGCAAGGGGTTACACCGAGGCTTGCACAGAAACCACATCTAAGCAGGGACTTGCCTGAACTAAACATGGTTGCATGCTTTAAAGAAGTGGAGTGTGGGAAGGCATATATCCAGACTGCCCTTGTTCTAATATTCTTCCCAAGGCATCTCCTTATCTCTACTGTTGGTGAAGGACTCAGGGGCTGGATAGAATTTTTTATTTCAAAGGGAATAATATGGTAGAGGTCTACAAAACCATAACTGGCCTGGAGAGAGTGAACAGGGACAATCACTCATTCGCCTTCCTAATGCAAGGATTAGCCAGAGCCTAATGAGCTCAGCAGATGGCACGTTCAGAGTGAGTGAGAGGAGATAGTTCTTTACCCGAAAAGTAATTAAATTGTTGACCTCATTGCCTCAAGATGACAAAGTAGGAAAAGCATAAGTAAGTTAGAAGAAAAGCACCAGTTATTAAACTCTACAAGAGCACTTCTGGCACAGCAAGTTGCTGCACCTTTAATTGCTGGGCCAAGGAAGGATGCACTAGAAATACCACAACAAATTTGCTGAGTTTTAGTCTATCATCTCTAAGAATCTGCCAGTGGTCTCTGCTCAGTGTAGGATCCTGGGCTAGATCAGCTTCCAGTCTGACATGGTGCAGCTGCCTTAGTATTACATTGTCATTGGGTGTTGGTAGAGATGGCAGGACCCAAGTGGAGATGAACATGCTGGGTTTGCTGAGCTGTCCGTGCAAATCTCCAATGCTCATCTCCCTCAGCCAAACCCATCCATAAAAGGCTGACTTCAGAGAGCTGGGAGGTTTCACGCTCTTTGGGAAGAGACACGCAGTCTTTTACCGCCTTGGGCTTTTTGTTACGTCTCTAACTGATCTCGCCTGGCTTTGCTCAATGGCCTTATCAAAAACTTCCAAACTCCAGATGAGGTGGCCGTAGGGTTTGTCAAAAGTGTCTTTTCTCCCCAGATCGCTTCTGTGTGTGTATTTCCTCTGCACATGGAGTGGAATAAAAAGCTGACTTGAGACCTACTCATTTTATGCCTGAATTAGTTCAATTTTCTCTGCCCGAGGCTCCTCATTCTTCTCCATTGTGTTGCTGTGAGTCTGCTGGGACTCTCATTGCCCACGAAAGTTTCTCTTATCCTCCTAAATTGACATTTTTCTCCACGAGCTCAGATTTTTACCTAAACATGGACTCTTACAGAGCTAATTTCTCTTAAATCTTATATAATTTGGTTAGGCACATGCCTGTGCACTGAAATAAGTTTCAAAATGGCTCAGATTTATTTTAAGCCTTTTTTTTCTGATGCCAAATGCATTGACTCCTCTCTGATTAAAAAAAAAAACCCAGAACCACAGAGTATTTTCAGCGTGAGTTAGCGGCTCATCTACAAGGATCTTGACTGGCTTAACTAAATGGTTGGTGCTCACTCGTGTGTGGAAAAGGCCTTGGTGTCTTTGGATGCACATTATTTAGGTTAAATAACGTAAACACAATTTAATCTTGGAGCGTTAAAAAGCAAGAGTTTAAGCTGATGTCTCACAGCTTGAGGCAGTAACTACTGGAAAAACCACGCAAGCTATCTCATTATTCTTTTGAGCAAAATATTTTGTTTCAGTGATGCTATTATGTTTAAACATTTTTGGGTGCAAACTTTTGGAATTGTTTCTGGGAACACAGCTTCTCTTTTAACACAACTACAGCTTAAAATGAAGATATAAGGAAAAAAATAAAGTAAATCAGCTAAGCCTTGAGTGAAGCAAAACATTCAATTCCAAGTCAAAGAAAACATTGATTTTTAAGACAAATGAACCATTATGCTTGATTCCTTGCTTAGGAGAAGTTTGGGGTTTGTATTGTACAGAATCATATTCTTTCCCCTACTCTTTTTCCTCTGGAAGAACCATTAAATCAGGGAAAAACAGTATTTATACGACTTCATTTAAAAGGCTCCAACACTGTTTCATAGCTTGTCTGTAGAATACTTCCAAGCAGTGCTAGAAATACCATCAGAATAGGGATGTTCAGTGGAATTAAACAAGACTATGACTTTTGAAGCAAGTTTAAGAACCTGTAATACAGAAAATAAGTAAAACCATGCCACTGTGACCTTAGGCATATAAATATACCGCAGTAGAACAAACCAGACTCTTTTGTTATGTGCTGAATATGAAATGGACTGTCCTGAGGCTTTCACAGCCTGACAAGGCAGTCTGAATTAGCAGCTGGTCAGTTTTAATCCAGACAGCCTTGTCAAAAGGGCACCGTTAGCTCCATGGCAGGGAAGGAGCTGGGGGAGCCCAGGGAGGAAATCAGACCCTGCAGCAATTTCATGTCCCCGTGACCAGCTGCTGCTAAAAGATTGTGGCAGAGGAGACGATGGCCTAAACTGTTTTCTGGGAGGAAAGGGGTTGTTTTTGATAACCAGGTCCTGACACGGGCAGTCAGACCATACCCTAGAGACGTGGTGTGCAGGGACCTGTTGTATGGGCTTGGGAGCAGAGGCATCGTGAGGCATCGCAACCAGGCTGGGGAAGAGTGGTGAGTAGCAAGGGCAGCAAGGTGAACATACACCATCAAGGGAACGTAGCGAGGTTGTGGCAAGGTTTAGCACCAGTTCACGTGGCAGCAATGTGAAAGCAAGACAGTGAGGGCATGCTCATGCCTTCTCCTGCCTCATTGCGTCAGTGGGGTCTCTGGTTTGCATGAAACAAGACCACAGGGCATCTCAGGGTCACCACTCACCTTTCCCTGGGCAATAGCATCTGTCTTTGGCAGAATGGTGGAGGACAGGTCCTTATGGCTGACATGGACCCTAGGCAGTTCAGCGAGGCTCGATTGTGTGTTGGTCCTGGATGGGAGTATGTGACTGTAGGGCTGCACAGCAACCTCTGAGCAGTAGGGGCTGGGATCTGAATGTGGCTGCAAGGCATGAAATGCTCTGCCTTCAGCAGACAGCCTGCTTCTGGCACAGGGGGCTCCGGCAGCCTTGCACAAGCCTAACATGAACATACAAACCATGGGAGATAGATGGAAAACTGTTAATTGTCTTAGCAGCATCACTTGCTGGTCTACAAAGAGCTCCTGGGTAGGAGAGCAGGTCAACAGAGCTCCAGCTAAATCTTTGTGATCCCTCTTGACTAGGTCCTCCTTCAAATCTCTTTACTGTCTGACCTTTAAGCATGTCCGACTGGAGACCTATGCAACAGCTACGACAACCTCCCCTCATCCTATGTGCAATTCTGGCTCCAGCTGTGAGGACATGATCTTGGAGAACAACTGGACATCTTGGTGTTCCCGTGCCCAACCTCCTTCAGTCCTCAGACTTGAGCCAGTTTCTGTGCTGTGAATCCCCAGTCTAAACTGGAGACCTTGTTGGGTGTCACTAGAAAAAGCAAACGTAAAAAGAAACATCTGATAAAAACAGGGGAAGTGAGAACACAAAAGAGTTCACAGGAAAAACTTTGCTAAGCCAAACCATGCCAGCAGTCAGCCAAGACATCCAACAGCCAACTTAGCTATGCATGGAAGCATCAAACTGCATGACGTTGCAAGAGTTGCAAGCCCACCACCACTTATACGCTCTTGCTTGATAAGGAAAACCTCTTGTGAAGGGAGGGCTAGAATCCCTCTTCCCAAACTTCTGAACAGTCTGGATTTGAGAAGAAAACCCAGGCAGAAGATGTTCAAACAACTGACCCCATGGAGCAGATATCGTCTAGAAACCAGCAAGGGTTTATGGGGCTGCAAGACAAGGTTGATGCACCAAGGCTGGTCAAGAGCAAAGAGGACTGCAAGAAGACAAGTCCCACCACCACATAAAAGTAAAGAAACACTTTAAAGTCGAAGTGAGCAATCTACACCAAAATAAGGAAACCAGACCTCCTTTTTTTTTAGTTTTTTTTTTTTTTTTAAAAAAAGCATACATCGATTGGTGGCTTGCTGGACATTGTACTGAAGCACCGTAAAGCTGTCAGAGAAATATACTTTTTTTCTGTTGTCAACCAAAGCGTGCTTTTATGGAGTCAATTAACCACAGATTATGAACACACATCACTTTTCTGAGAATGAATTACAGTACAACCCAATAAACGTCACTGTCTTTGCTCGCTGGTCATTGCCCTGATGAGGAGCCCGTTGGACTTTTCTATCCAACCATAAAGGAAACTTCATGTTCATTTGTGTTTCGTTCTGCAAGTGTGCCTCTTTCAAGTGCTGCAGTGCTACAGTGTGAGGGGAAATGGGGTCATTGGCATTACTGCTCTGACGTGCATACCTGGACATGAGCCTAGTGTGTAAAATGCAATTACATTGGTGTAAAGCGTCCGTGTAAGCTGCGATGTCATGAGTGCTTGGATCTACAACCGAGCCTGTAGCTGCTGTCATTTTTGATACAGAATTGCAGCCAATGTCATCTTTACATGTTATATTGTGTGCCCTCCACAGACCTTAGAGCCCTTTTCAAAGATGGAGAGCCACAGTCTTATCAAGTTTTTAGGGCTGGGGTTTTTTTTGGGGGGGGGTTGGTCAGAAGGGTTGCTTTTTTTTTTTTTTTTAAAGAGATGGGGAAACTGAGGCACAGAAAGGTGTTGTGACTTGCCCACAATCGGTGGTAGACCTTGAACCTCCCGGTCTTGCTCACGGCTGCTCAGCTCCCACCTGGGACATGGTGAGAAGAAAGGGCTGCCCACTTGTTCCCAAGGTGAGGAGAACAACAGCTCCTTCGGGGGAGCAAGGGGGTGGGCGATATCTGGCAGGACGATGTCACGCATGGTTTCTGCCAGCCCCAAGAGGCAAAAGAAGCAAGGAGCCTGAAATGGAGAGGCAGGAGTTTGTTGGTCAGGCACTGAGCAAGAGGACGTGGCTCTACAGGATGCATTCGTGCCGCTCTGTGGCTTTCAGGGCCTCGTGCATGCTGGCGGCGGAGAGCCTCCTGTTGATGTTCCTGTACCTGCACCTCAGGAGGTTCCAGAAAGTAGTCCTCAGGTCTCGGTTAAAGAAAGCATAAATCAAGGGGTTGATGAGGGAGTTGGTGTACCCCAGCCAGAGCAGAGTCCTCTCCAGCCGCAGGGGCATGCAGCTGCAGCGGATGCCACAGATGAAAGGCCGAGCCGTTGACATCAGGAAGAATGGAAGCCAGCAAAATGTGAACGCTCCCACGATAATGCCGAGGGTCCTGGCTGCCTTCTGCTCCCGTTTGAAGATGGAAATATTCTTTCGGTCTTGCCGGAGCAGTTTGGAGAGCGTGGCACATTCCTCCACCGCTTTGGTACGCTTGGAGCTCTGGTGGCTCCGGCTGGAGGCCTCTAGGCAGTAGACGCCCTCCTCTTCATAATGCTTGGGGAAGTTCATGAAGCGGTGCTTCTCAGCGCTGACCTTGGCAGCTTTGTAGATCCGGCTGTACATGACGAGCATGACCGCCATGGGGATGTAGAAGGCAACGCCTGTGGAGTAGACTGTGTACCCAAAGTCCTGGCTGATGAGACAGACTCTTTCCACAGTGACGTTCTTGGCCCAGCCAAAAAGAGGAGGAAGGGTGATGGAGGCAGACAGGAGCCAAACGATGAAGACCATCTTGGCCATCAGCTTCCCATTTTGTCTCACGGGGTATGTCAGTGGCCGAGTGATCCCCAGATACCTGGAAAAGAGAAGATTTGCAAAGGTTTCAGAGGGTTGTGAGGTGTGAATGATGCTGTTGGGTGGTTTTCATTCCTAATCAGGAAAATTTTGGCCCTGAGTGGGGACAAGATGTCAATTCCCCAAACGAAAGTGTTCCCAGAGACATGCAGCTGCAGTATCTCCTGCAGCAAGCGTTTCACAACGCTTCAGCTCTCTTGCCTAAGCACCCTGTTCCCCGCTGCTTTCTTGCAACCACCCCATGCATGACACGAGATGTCATTTAACCGCTGAGTGCAGTCTGAGCTCCACATGGTTTCCTGGGGAGTAAAAATGCTTTAAAAAAGCTTCATTTTCCACCAGAACTAGTTTATACAGAGAACATGCAACAACTTCCAGCCGTGGCATCTAACCTACTCCAGACTGCCGCCCACCCAAGGAAACACCCAGGAGTGGGATGGGTGAGCCACAGAGTAGTACTTGCACCAGGATATGTGAGGACTGACTCCAGATGACATTGAGACTCATACCAGTGTTTAATGGGAAGTGGGACAGAGAACATCTTTCTCCTATTTGTCCAGGCAACTTGGAACTCAAGGAGGAAAAACAACCTGCAGCTGAGATGCCCCTGAGGCAGCATGTGAGCAAGGAGCAATCTTGCCTTTGGGGAGGCTTAAGGATGTGTCTGGATGGGCACAGAGGGCAAAGCTAGTGATCGGGTGATGGACGGCAGCGCAAGACTGACAGCTGTTGACTTACACCTTCTTTCAGCTCACGGAGTCTGTGTTTGCATCTTGCAGCACTGGCACCCATGGGAGACACTACTGTCAGCAGCACACCCCATCGCTCCCCTCTCCATCTGGCCTGCAATATTAGGACAAACCTGCGGGGTTCCTGCAACTTCTACTGGAGATGACCGCTAGAAACTAAGACAGGAACAAGTGCCAGCTGCAAACAGCTGGAGCAGTCTGCTCCCTTGCACGGCCCATTGCCCTGAAGTGATGTCCAGCCCTCCCTGGGGAAGGAAATGAGAGGAGCTCCGAGTAGGAGACCCCCAAAGCATGTGGTGACCCACAGATTCACAAATCCTGATGCCTGGAGTTAGGAGTCACCTTGTTAGCTTGACTGAAAGGAGCTGGAGACCGCATCACCCATCAGCTCATGCTTAGACTGCGGGGTGTAATTTTGAACCATCCCGAGTCTTGATTGAGAGGGTTCTGGTGACTAAGAAATTGTGTCAACTGTCGGTAATTTGCAATTGTCAACTAATAAAACAGTAGGGAGCTGGCCACTGTCAGCCAATGTTCCCACTGAAAAACTTCTGCCTCCTATTCAGTCTCAATCAGTCCAGCAAAAGCCTCCAGCTGTCAAATGGATTTCTTTTATGAGACCCTTTTTGATTCAAAGCCGCCCATCGCCAGAAATTTCTAGGTGTTTTTAGACAGGATCACATCACCTCTTGTTTTGGTTAAGCTGCGCCAGTCCAGAGGGGCAGTGAGAACAGTAGCGGTACGGATACTTTTTGCTGAAAGCTTTTCTAGGGAAGAATGGGCTTTTCTGGCAAAAGCAAAATGTCTGCAGAGAATTTTACTTCTCTTGTATAATTATTTTTTCCTGACAATCAGTCTCATTGTAGGTATTAGGAGATTTTTTTTCTTCCCTGATTATTTCCCTTTTCCAGATCCTCTCCCAAGACTGGAAGAAGATGGAAATAAAACAAACAAACAAACAAAAATCCAATTCCTCCTTCCCTCCTGACTGCTAAATAAATTCAAAGCCCAAAGTATTTTCCCCTGACTGCCTGATGAAATGAATTTTAATTCATTCACTGAGTTATTCTTTTCCTGTTTTACTCTGTATTTTTTTCAGCTGGCGTTAGTCACAAAAAACAAGGAAAACTCTCCACAACTACCTATGCTGCTTGAACACCCAAAAGTGGCACAGGCTGAAGGACGACTTTCACAGATGCAAAGGCCACACCACCTCTCGGGACAGGGCTTTTAACCCCATCACCCCAAGGGGGCCCTGTCTGTGGAGGAGGAGACTTGGTGAGATGGACAACAGAGCTGGGTTTGGTGCTGTCCTTCCAAAACGTACCTTGATTGACTCCTTCCTGCCTGGGCTGAGCACAGCGAGAAGTGATGAGCTTGGCTGGAAGACCAGGACTCAGAGTGACGGGTGGGAGCGGGTTGGAGGGATGCTGCCAAATATCCCTCCTGCTGTAGGAAGGGGCTTTGGAGAGGGAGCAGACTTGATGTCCCCTAGGCTGGGAGAAAACCATGCCCTGCTGTTGCATCTCTAAATTCTGTACCCAAAAAAATCACTCCTCTGTATATCCAAGCCAAGAACTTTGCAAACTAATATATGCTGTGGTGTGTGATATCGTTTATTATGCTATTACTGGGTTTTCTTTAGAAGCCGATCCACTTGGGATTTGCTGAAACTTCAAGGAATTTACACGCTAGCCAAGCAAAATGCACAGTGACAAGATTTTAAAAGCAGGCAAAGCTGACACATTTCATCTGCGGGTGCCTTGTGCAGTCGCTGCTGGAGGAAATGGGGCCGTTTTGAGGTCTTTGCTTATAATTTTGATGAGAGCAGGAAGACCTCAAAATAGGGCAGCAATTACAGTAGTGCAGGAAGTGAAATTGCACGGACATGCAATGAAATTCAAATCTAATTCACTTGCTTTGATTCCTTTTGTGTGTGTGTTGTTGTTAATCAAGTTTAGTAGTAATCAGATAGCAAAAGCAAATTCCCCGAGCAGTGATTTACCGGAGGTTTGTGTGGATTTGCAGGACCCCCCACTGTGCAGCGCTGATTGTGTAGCCACTCGTTCCTTGTGCAATAAACTCCATCCACATCCTCGCTCCTGCGGATGCCTGGGCAGCCCGAGCCCTGGCTGTGGGGTACGAGGCCTGACCCAGGCTGGGCTCCGCCATCAACCCCACAGATTAGCCAATTCAGTTCATTTTTTTCTATGCTTAATGGTAATCATTGAATCCTTGTGCTGGGGATTAAAGGATATAGAAAACCAAAACCTCTCCAAGGTGCCTGTCTCCATTCTGCAGCTGGCAAACTGGGAAAGGACAAATCTCTGCTCGCACAGGTTGGCTGAGCGCAAATTAGCCCAGAATTAGCGTTTCCCAGACCCCTCTGTTTTACCAGATTCCTATGCCTCCTCTGGGCCAAATTTAAGCTCTGTACCTTGCGTCCAGGCTCACGCTGTGCCTGCCCCGACCTGCTGAAGGAGAGGAAACCTCCAGGCAGAGGATGCAAAGGGCAGCTGGAGGCTGCAGCTACCTGTGGCTTCATCTGCCCATGCCCTAAGCCAGGGCTGGTGGGAGCATCCCAGGGATGGATTCCAGCTCACTGGAGATACAGCGCAGAGACCCACCTGGCCTGGGACGTGTCTGGACGAAGGACACGGGAAAGGCAATCCAGCAAAAATCTGTGCAGGTTTAATCCCACTGACCCTTTCAGGAACCATCCTTTTTATTAAGAACAATGCCAACTCTGAGCATATAATCTGATTTTGGATAGAAAATACCTGCCAGGGAGATGGGAGAACCCCAGCAGGGCTGCCTGGGAAATGGATGGAGGCTTTTTCCTCTACTAGGAAATCCTGAAGTGATATGTGGGGTTTGGGGAACTTCTTTTGTCAGCTGCTTGGCATTTTTATGGAGAGCTTCATCAAAAGCTGAAGAGCCCAAAGGCGTTTTTTGTTGTTGTTTTGTTTTTGGTTTGTGGCAATAAAGAATCCATAACGTTGGCAGGCTTTTATTTAAGAAAAATGTAAGAGAAAGATGGATGTTTCCAGCATTTTTTCTTTTTTTGATTTAAAAGAAAATCAATCAAAACCCCCGTCAGACAAGATTAGTTCTACCAGCTTCAATCAAGAGGCTTTTAGAAAGTGCACTGCATTAATAATCAATAATAGCAGCCTCCATTCTAATAGTACTTATCATCTTGGGCAAACCAAGCATCTTTTATAGCTAAGCTAACCAAAATCCTGGACACTTCAGCCATCAATAAAAAACGCAACCTCCTCTTTCGCAGAAACAGGCACCTGCCTGACAGCGCTGACGTTCAGGACAGAACTGGAAGAGATATTTATATTTCCAAGAAGCACCAGTGCTGTTCCTCATCTTTCTTGCAGGGCAGGAGGAACAGCTTGCCATCGTCACTGGTGGAAATTTCAGTTAACACCTCACTGAGATGACCAATATCTCTTTTGGAGCGGGTGTTTCAGGCTCTCTGCAAACTCAGCTATCATTTTGCTTTGTATCAGCACAGAAGCTGAAAAGCATGCTTGGAGATGTTTCCATTAGGAGCTCCACCAAAATTCCTGCCCACCCCATGGCTGAGGGGGAGGTGGCGATCCAGGCACGGTCCTGGGTCTGTGCTCTCCCTCAGTCCACCTCCACCAACTACCTTGTGGGAGCAACAAGGATGATGGGTTGACGCGGAGCAATGATGACGACTTACAGGATGCTCACGATACGGCCGTGGGGCAATCCACACAGCTCACAGCCTGATCCTGGGGACCATCGGGGCAGAAAGCAGCAGGACAGTGCCCTCATCACCTACTCCTCCTTCACGCATCAGAGGACATCCCAATTACTCCTGTTCCCTCCTCAAGCCCCCGTACAGACTGAGCCTGCCAGCCCCCATGCACTCTCATCATGCCCTTCCTCCCACCCAGAGCTGAGGTGGGCACTGCCAGGAGGGCTCTCCACGCCCTTCCTTCTGCCCTGCCAGTCCTCCTTCCCCCCAAATTACAACCTTTGCTCTTTTTCTCTCTTCCCTGGCTCGAAAAGCATCTTGGGCAATCGCCCTCTCGCCACTCAACTTCCCCATCAGGCGTTTGGTGGGGAGGGATGAAGGTCTGGGAGCAAATGGTGATGTTGCTGACCAACTGAGCTCCCAGCACGGCACGGGCCCTGTGAAAGCACACCAAAGAACAAGCCTGTGCCAGAAGACTCAGGCTCTGTGTCAGCCTCTTGTATCACACTTTTTTTTTCCCCCCTCCATCACCCTGCTGAGCGGTCTGAAGCACAGAAAGGTCAAGCCATTGTATAAATGCACCCTGCAACCTGCTCCCTCTGTCATTTGTTATGCTGCAACTCCCCTTTCCCCTCCAATATCCAAAAAGGACAGCAGGGTTTAGCTTGTCCAGCACTTGGAGATGTCGCAGGAGAGCCGAGCAGGTGCTTGAAAGCTGCATGAGATGAGGCAGGGGACCATGTGCCTATGGGGTGGGATGGTTTTCCCGCTCTGCAGCTCAGCGCTGGCAGCATGAGTTTTACAGCAAGGGCCTGAAGCTGCTTTGCTCTGGGGCTCCTCGGAGCCCTACCAGGTTCATCTGGGTGAGCTGGCCAGAGGTGCTCCCCCAGAGAGGTGGGGGGGACAGAAAAATTATACCCACAAGTGCCTCCAGCAACACCCAGTTAAAAGACATCCTCCTTGGCTGTGGGTGCAACTTAGAGCAGCCTTGGGGCTGCTCTCCTTAATCCAGGGATTACAGTTACACAGCGGCAACTCCTGCCCACCCTGCTTCCCCGGTGCCTTCCCTACGGCCCTCAGCACAGCCCAGGATTTGGCTTCAGCACATGTGGATCCCCCCCCTCAACGCTGGTGTCCCACACCTCCCCAGAAACCTCCTGCCTGGTTCCATTCCAGCAGGGAAAGACAGACCAACATCAACCCCTGTGCAGCATCCTTGGATTTTGGTCTGCTCACGGGAGCAGTGACACTGGGCGAGAGAGATGCGGTGAACGAGCGGAATAAATTGCCATGGATTTTGTGGAAGGTCTGTCCTATTTTTATGCACGTTTGGAAGAGTGCTTCTCCAAGGAACAGGATGGGTGGGATCAGTGGGGAAGGGAAAGGGGAAAAGAAGAAGTTTTTTAAAGCAAAGGCTATCTGATTAGTGTGTAGCTGCTTCCCTGCTCCTCACTCACCAAGAGGCAGCACTGACATATTTCATTACCGCATTTATTCTCTTCCCTCTAACAGAGACGGATTTCTATCAGCTCTAAATACACCTGCTTTTTTAGGAACAGGCTTTTTATTAAAACAAAGCAAGTTCGGCAGCAGAGCTGGACCTCGTCATGTGGTCTGGGAGTGATTTTGCTTTCTAACCAGCAGCCCTGAGCTGATCAGGGCCGGGAAGCAAAAGGCAGCTCACAGGGGAGCAGTGGCTGGCAGGGGTGAAGGTTTCAGAGCAGGAGTTGCTGTTTGCTTGCTGGGGAATAACATTAATCACCAGCAGCAGGATTTTCTCTGTCCTTTCTGCTTTGTCACCCAGTTTCACACCTGGGGAGGGCGGGAGGGTGCCCAGAGAGGTGGTATAGCCGAAGGCACGCATCTCATCGGCTGTCTCCCTTCCCCGAGCTCCTTGTCACAAACCAGCCTGGCTCAGCGGTGCCAGCGTAAAGCCAAACCAACCCCTGATAAAGCCAGAGCGCGCGTCAGATCTGGATCCAGCCCACCAGCTCGTCAGCGCAATGTCCCTAATGACGCAGGCTGCTATAATTAGACCCACGGGGGTGCTGACTTGCCCGAGCCTTGCCAGTTTGCCAGGCAGGCTTAGCCTTTCTCTCCCGACCCCAGGTGTGGGAGCTGAAGCCAACATATCCTCACCAATGCATGCACTGGGCTAAACCAGGGATTTTTGGGGACTTGGGATGGGGTGGGGGAGTTACCAACATCCTTAGCCAAGGCCAAAATCCAGGCAGCAGCAGAGGGTCCCATAGGACTAGGCTCCAGAAGCTCCGTAACCTGGATTTTCAAAGTGCACGTGGTTATTTCTTTTTTGTTTTGTTGTATCATTTTATGGTCCAGTCTCCTTCTGTGGGGAAGGCCAAGTCACGGGTCTATCCTCTAGGCTCTGTTCCTCAAGCCAAGGAAGAACAATGTGAAGCAGCTGCCTGGAGGAGGAGGACTAAGCAAGTAACTTAGAGAAGTTACTTGAGAAAGCACCTTAAGCTCAGCTCCTCCAAAGACACCTAATTCATACAGAAAACCCTCAGCAACCCCGTGTACCTGGAGAGCACGTGCAGGAGCACTAATCTAACTGGGAACATGATTCTCGTTGCCCTCAACCTCCAGAGACTCCCCCATATTTGAGCCCACCTGAATTTATGGCAGGTGACTTGACTTCCCTTACCTGTCCACGCTGATGATGCACAAGGTCATGATGGAGGCGGTGCAGCACATCACGTCCATGGCGATAAACACATTGCAAAAAACCTTCCCAAAGAGCCACTCTCCCCCCACCAGGTCTGTGATGGTCACAAAGGGCATGACAGCAAAGGCCACCGACAGGTCTGCGGCTGCGAGGGACACCACCAGGTAGTTGGAGGGCTGCCGGAGCTTCTTGACAATGCACACGGAGATGATGACCAGCCCGTTGCCGGCGATGGTCATGAGGATGATGATGGAGAGCACCACGCCGATGACAATCTTCTCGGTGTCCCCATAGAGCAGGATCTCCTCGCCGCAGTCTGTCGTGTTAGTGAGGTTGGAGGACAACAGGTCTGGCTCGGCTGGGACGGAGGGTTCCTCAGTCATGAATGGGTTTGGGAGCGATTTCCGTGCCGGGTGCTGCTGCTCTGCGTTCTCCACAAAGAGAAGATGGTGCTCCAGAAACCGCCTGGGGCTGGCCCTTAGCAACATGCTCTGAGCTCACCGCAGCGGGCAATGGCACGAGTTTTCTCCCAGCAATGACACCTCCAGTGACAAACCAGAACATTTTATCACAAACAGGCTAAGAAAATAAAATATTCCCACCCCCACCCCATCTCTTGCCTCCCAAAGCTGCGGCTGGATCTCACGTGCTCAGCAAGAAGCCACTTCATAAGTCTGCTTGAAGACACACAGTTTGCTGGAGGATGCTTAGAAAAAGCTCGTCCCCACTTCTAAAGAAGCACGAGCTGCCCAGTCCGCCTGCACCGGCTGCCTGATCATCTGTGTGCTTTTCCAGAAGGACAGATATAAGCAGCCGACCGTCACTGCCCACGTTATTACGGGTTACTGCCGAGCTGTGCGGCTGGTCTTGCACTTCTCTGGTGCATCTGTACATTTAAATCCCCTGCAACTACATGCATTTTCCTGCATGTGGATACAGCAGAGTATGAGATAACACAAATCACCCACCAGTGTGGGTGTGCACATCGCCAGCTGTATCTCCTGCGTGCATTAACATGCAAACTTCAAAGCTGTGACCGTAAATCCGTGCACGCAGCATGGATTTACATGCGACCGTACATACACATAGAAGCACGGCGCAGAGATGCAGCTCACAGCGGGAGCACATCCATCGCATGCAACACCCCCAGGGTACCACGCACCGTCAGGGCATCCCAGCCCGTGCCCGGAGCCGTGAGCATCACCACCACCGCACAAACAGAGACACCCGGAGAGCAGCTACCACGCTCCCACCCCCGGGTATTCACCCCGGGTAAGTATTTCCCAGCCATCGACAGGGAAACTTTAGGGTACAGTTTACCCCTATGCAGGGCTCCAAGCATCCCCACAACCTGCACCCTATTCTTTCTGTTTCAAAGCCCCATTTTGCCTCGAAGGGAGTTTTGTTTAAATCAAAGCAGGATTGCAACCCCCTCCTCCCCTTCGCAGCTGCCCCCCGACTGGGCCGATGGGGGTCCTGGAGTTACCTGTGCCGAGGAGGTGAGACATCCTCCAGGCGAGCCCCTGCGAGCTCCGGGCAGGCGAGAAAGCAAAGAGCCACCCCCGGAGCATCCTTCTCCCCTCCCCGCCTCAGCGGTCCCTCCTACCGCCCTCCCCTCGCCTCTCCCCGGGCAGGGACCCAGATGGTCCCTGGCTCCCTCTGAGCCCCAGGGAGGAGCAAAGAGCCGGAATGGGGGGGGGTCCAGGCTGGATCCTGCACCCAGCCCAGCCCTGCGGAGATGGCGGGGCCGGGGAGCGTGTAAAGACCTCGATGGAAAGGCTGGAAGTTGAGAAAAAGATGCCTTTGAAGGCGGTGGTGCAGCACAGCGAGGCAGACGCAGGCGGAGCAGCCTGAGACCCAGCAGGCAGGGTACAGAGCAGGGCTACAGGGAAAGGCTGTTCCCAGAGCACCCTTCCCCAGTTTGTTTTTAAATTTCTTTTACAGGAGAGGGTTTCTTTCCCTGCTCCATGCATTTTTCCACCCCTCCTGCTTGTAGGAGGTCCCATATTCATTCAGCTCTGCACTAAAGAGAAGTAAACAGCCAGGGAGAGGCAGATCCCTGAAGACAAGCCTTTCCCTCATCCTAGTAAAATTGAAACGGGCAGAATAAACAAAGCAGGCAAGAGCATGCAGAGATCTACATTCATTTTCCTCTCCACCAAGTGTTTTTCAGGCGCTTTGGTGCTGGGATTGCTCTGGCCCTTCAACTCAGGGCATCAGGCAGCAGCTGTTCCCTCCTCCTGGGGTGAAGGATGCGGAGCAGAGTCATCTCCTGCACTGGTTGCTCCTAAAGGCAGTTCTCCCGGGAGCTCAGCCCACCTGCTGCCTCCCCAGGGGCTGGGCAGCGTGGGCCTTCTCCCCTTGCACAGGCCCCATTCTGCACCCCTCCAGGCGATGGCTGTCCAGCCAGGAGAGGTGCAGGCAAGCATCTTCGGAGCTGTTTACAGGCTTGGAAAGTGTTTCCCGCTGCCCTGGCCCATGCTAGGCACTTTGGGAGGGAGATGGGCACATCCATCCATGGTGCCACGAGCTCCTCCGCCCACCCTGGGGCTGTGCAAACGCCCTGGCACGCTCCAGCCCTCCCAGGAACAGCATGGAGGGTCGATTATGGAAAAAACACCTTTAAATCTCCGAGATGCAGAGCACTGCGTTACCTCAGGTTAAAGCTGGCGCCAAGCCCAAGAGATTTTTTTGGGGCAGATGTTCCCTGCAAAAATACATCTGTAAGGAAAGCTCTGGCGAGATGAAACAGGGCTGTTAAGGCTGTACTTAACACTAGGGTTTCTCCTTTGCTGCTCAAGCACCACAGCGTGCGTGGGAGGCTGGCTAAAATAGCTTCCTCACCAAGGCAGGGCGTGCTGAAGCTCTGGCTTTCTTGCTCTTTGCGTTATATATGGGGTTTTTCAGCCACTTGAGAGCGATGACACGTCAAGGTGGGATGGCGCTGACAGACAAACCACCTGCAAAGCCCGCTCCCTGCCCGACCTGGAGGACGAGGGCTGCTTCAGTGGCCAGCCTAAACTCACCAATACTTAGTAGAAAAAATACACCCTGTATTTCCAAAGAGAAAGGGGGATCTGCAGAACACCCTGCTGCAGGACCAAAGGATTCTGCAGTCTCTAAACCCAGACAAATTCACCCAAGAATAAAACCACCCCCCAAGGACCGGCCGTTACACCCCGAGGCAGTCCGTCGCCAGCTGCCGGGAGAGTTTCAGGAAAACCATCTGCGCACAAGCTGCAAACTCCTGCTCTGCTTTCCACCTCTGGGACTGGGGTTTGGCAGGAAGGATACGGGGTGGGGGACGGGCAGGAGGGTTTTTTTCCAGCTTCCCTGGAGGTTGCCTTTGAGAGAGAGCAGCGCAGCGAGAGGCTCCTGTGCGTTAGCAAGGAGAGACGGGGAGGGATTTTTCTTTTTCCTCTTGATGCACCGCTGGGAAGCAGCCGGCTTACGCACAGCGGTCAAGTTCACGTCCTGGCAGAGGAAGGAAGGAGAGAAGGTGCATGCAAAGGTGATAAGCTTCATGGGCCCTTATACTGCTTATGGCAGAGCCCCAAAATCCTGGAATAGCTTCAGGGAGCAGAATTAACTACCTCCTTTTCCATCCCCAGCACCATCTCTGTAGGACACAACCTGTATCTTCACCCTTCCGAAAATCCCTGCAGGCCTGGAGACTCCAGAGGATGTTTTTTTCCTCCTTTTCTAGAGGGAATAAGCTGCTCTGATAATTTGGGGAGCAGCAAAATCCCTGGAAAACCAAGGGCAGTGAGCCACTGGCCAGCTCACGGGACATGCACTGAGCGGCTGGAGAGCACGTTCTCTGCCTTGGCTGATTTTTGGGAGGACAGAAGGGAAAATGCCAATTTTTGTGTGAAAGAAGGATTAATAATAATAATAATAATTCTTATTTTCCCTAAAACTCTCAGTGCAGCATTTCTCCAGCTGGAAGCCATGACGACCTTGTTAAGACACTTGCTCCCAGGGCACACTGAGAAGCACTAATTGCTTTTAATGGCAATTAGGGGAGGAAATGTCCAGCACTCCTTAGCTTAGCTGCAAGCCGTAGTTTTCTCCCCTTGGCTGAGGAGAGAGCACATGGTTTGGAGGAGCAGAGATGTTGCTGGAGCGAGATTGAAAAACCCCAAAGAAAACCGCCCTTGCACAATAAAGCTGAGAAGTTAAAGACCCAAAATAGCCAAAGTTTTCCCCCCTCCATCTTCAGGCAGACAAGATGCAAAGTCCTCCCACCGTGTCACGAAGGGGGTGCCCAGATACGTTCTTCCATCTTCATGTACAAACGACCATTAAACCGGCTATTTTATTAACTATTAATTGCTAATATTACGCCCTATTAACTCTAATAGCAAGGTAATAGGCACAGTTATTAATATGCAAATTCTGAGAAATCTCATTAACTCCAAGGTCCTCAATCTCTCAACATTTTGAGGACTAGCATCCCGAAGCAATCTCCCCTGTATCACAGGTGTCATTTCTCCCTCCAAGCAGGCAGAGACTGCCCAGATAGTTAAAATTAATCACTTGAGGCTAACAGCTTTTAAGGAGCATCACTAAGGACGGTCCTTGCCTCCAGAGAAGTTCCTGATGGACTGCTCTGGGGTATCTAAGCCCTCTCTGATTTGGAAACAGAGGGGCTTAACCCACTTTCAGAGCAGGGTGGCCAATAACCCAACCGCATGCAGATACCGTGGTGCTTCTCCAGTGGCTATGGCCAGGAATGATGATGCCTGAGGCATTTCAAGGACCCAAAATGCTCAGAGCATCACCTCCTCTCCATGGACTTGTGCTCTGCTTTCCCTCCAGGACTTCCCACTCCCAAAGACAGCCCCCTCTCCTCCTGATGAACGCTGAAGCCCAACTCCCCAGAGGTGCTGACCCAGCAAACACCATCTCAATGTGGTGGGAATGTGGTACCCAAGAGAGCTGGTTCTCCCAGCCACAGACCCTCCAAACTCTGGGTCCAGCCCAGGGTGGCTGGTCTCAGCCCCTCAGTGCCTGCTAGAACAGGGCTGCCAGGGGTCTGTGGCAAACGCGCTGGAGCCTGGGGGGAAACCGAGGCGCTTGAAAGGCCCAAGAAGGCAGCAAAGCTCTGCCTGTAGACTTTCAAACCATACCTGCCCTTTAAAAATCAACCCAAAATTTTAAAAAGGACAAAACGTGTTTGAGGAAGAGTCACTAAATAAGGCACGATAGTGTTGAAGTAGAATAGTCTGGTTGGACCAGGACAAGATTTTATCCCTGCCCCTCTTCCGAGGCACGAAACCCTCAGCCCACCCGAGCATCCTCCCATCCCTTTTGTTTCCCTCTGCACCACAGCAGCAATGCAGGGAACTGTGTCCTTGCAGAAACCCACCTGCCGGCAAGGCAGCAAACAGGAGGGGCACAGAGAGGGGACACTACTCAAAGTGCCCTGTGGGAACCAGGGGACCCATCCCATAGCCGACTCACTGGTAACCAAAGGATTTCAGCAGGGGGACCCAACCTGCAAAGGGCTTTTTGCCTAAAATCCTTTTTCCATGAAGGGAAAAGCCACTGCAGAATTGAGAAGTTAATGATCTGTGACTTAAAACTCTCAGAGTTTGGTCTTTGGTTTCTTTTTTCTTAGTGGATCTCCACAAAATAAGATAATATATAAAGAAATCAAACCATTTTTCAGCTATTTATAAAGGCACCCCATGCATTTTCCCGTTTGAGCAGATGGGGAGCAATCGGGAACATTGTGGGAAAACGCCATCCAAAGGAGACATCCAAATAGCTCATCTCAAAAAAAAAAAAAAGCTGCATTTACTAAAGAGAAGCGGGTATTAATGCTGTCAGACACGACCACGCTCCCTCTGCTGGAATCTGCACAGACAGCAAGCAGCTTTTCATGTTTAAATCATCCACAATTTGGAAATTTTGATCAGCTGGGAGGGCTTTCAGACCAGCCTGTGTGCCTCAATGCAGCTGAAGCCGAGGCAAGCCGCGTGCTGGCTCATCCCGATCTCCTACAGAGGTGGGACTGCCCCAGGGGAGGATGGGGGTGAACTAGAGGGACATTTGCCGCGGGATAGGGATGAGGTGGAGGAAGAGGAGCCCCCAACATCAAACTTTTGGCCTGCGGTTCTACTTCATCCACCCTGAAGCCTACAGTGGGTGCTGAAAGGATTTCTAGGGGAGCTGGCGAAGCTAGCGGAGAACAATCAAAAAGCCTGAAATAAGAAAGGAAAGGGTAAAAAAAGAATTATTTAGCTGAAGTTTCCAACACAAACCCTTCAGCTCTAGCTCACAGCTGTAGTTAGCCATTTGCCAGACTTTTATTAGTGAGTCGGTATCATTAGTGCTCATTATTTATTCAAAGTGATGGACACGCAGCATTTCCACCTACTGCTCTCCCATCCACCATCTGCGAGGGTTTGGGTAGAGCCTGGTTTTAAGTATATGGAGGGAGGATTTAGGTTTTTGGGCTCAGAGTCACGCAGCACCAAACCGGCCCCCTCAGTGCTGGTGTTACACCTCGGAGCCATCCGAATTCAAGAGGGAGAGAAGCGAGTGATGCGGAGCAAGCGCTCCTGGCCAAACCTTTCCTAAAACCCAGCAGGGTACGGCCCTCTGGGGAGCAGCAAGGAGAGGGAAGGTTGCTTCAGGACACCACGGCAAACCCGGGGCTGGAAACCCGAGCTGTGTCTACAGCAAAGCAAGCTCACGGCGCTCTGGCTCGCTCATGGGAGCTCTGTAGGCATAGAGCAAGCCACCAAAGCAAAACCCTGCAGGGGCTGCAGTGGTCCATGGGTTTGGGCACAAGTGCTGCAAAACAGCAGATGCTTTCTGCTCCGGATTTAGGGCCAGCTGAGCTTGCACCCACCAGGTCCCCGTTTTGAGCCCGGCATTCTCCACATCGCTGCCCATTCAACCGGGAGAGCGTCGCGGAGGTGGGCTGAGGCCCTTTCGAAGTTGCGGGTGGGAAAGTATCGCAGGTTTTAAAATGAAACCCCTCCTTGCCTTCTTTTGTCTGTCCCCTAGATGGCACCTGCTCTCAGCAGATTAAATCCCTGATGACAAACAACAACTTTTGGTGCCTGGGAAAGCTCAGGGCTGCAAACTGCTTGCTAGAAAAACAAACGAAAGAAAACCCCACCCAAAACACTAAGATGATCTACAATTAATGGCTCTTTTAGCTTTTACAGCAAGAACTTGAGAGACCTGACCCCTTGTTGGCCACAACATTGTGCTGCTCTCCCTTCTGGTCCATCTCAGGGTCCTCAATGCCACCAAAATGCAGTGGACAAGGACTAACAAGCCCTTTCCCACCAGCTTTGCTGCAGTGGCAGATGCACGCCTGGGGGCAGTGACAGACCTTGATCACTCTGGGAAGATATTTCAGTCCTTTACAGGGCTGGGAAATGCAGGGAGGAATACGTCAACTCCCTTTTCAGTTTAAATCAAAGCAGAACAGTGAGAAGGGAAACATATCAACAAACTCCTTATGTCAGTTCAAGGAAAGTCCAGGTGCAGCCACCCTAAACAATCATTTTTCTGTGCCCTCCATACCAAGACATGGTACAGGGCAAAACTGCAGGTCACATCCCAGGAGCCTGGCTCTTATTTGAAGAGTTTATCCATGTAATTTTTGACCAAGAAATATTTAACCCCCTCCCGCAAAACTCTGAGCAATGCATTGCATGTGCATCCTGGTGGGGAAGGAAGGACATGGTGAGGGGAAACATGCCCCCATCTGACCCTTTCCTTCCCAAGCTCAGATCTGCACCAAATGCAGCTGACATTTAAACCGACTATTATTAGACATCTGCTTTGTATGGGGACACTTTACACCTCGCAGGGTTACAGCCTTGCCAGGCTGCCCAGTTACAGGCCCATCAGCTAAAGCCCCATGCAGTGACAGCCAGAAGGTGACAAACATGGCCTGCCAAGCCCCTCCTTGCTCCTCAGCACCCATCCTGAGGGGCTCACTGCACCCCCATGTGTTTATGATCCTGGTGTAGGACCGAGGCCTTTGTCACACCTCCCTTCAGCCTCCCTGGCTTCCAAAGCTACTCCTGGGCACCCAGCAGGGACCTGGGGGCTGCCCTGGCGAGAGACGCTCATGGGCTGGGGAAAGACAGCTGCCATGGAGATCACGGGCCTGGGTGACCCCATGGGTCCCAGGAGGTGTTCTTCACTGAGTGCGCAACCACTTAACAATTCTGTGGTCCCGTTTGTGGGATCTCTAGCCTGTCCAGGAGGGAGCAGTCTTGGCTAGGACCACATACTCACACTCCAGTCATCTTGGAAGAGGATCCCCACATCTTTGGGACAATCACCCCATGTATGCTGTCCTTTATCACAGACTGAGACCTCAAAAGGGAAAGACATTTGCTACATGCCCCGCTCCCCTCCCACCCCAAGCTGCTTCTTGCTGCCAAAGACTTAGCCCTTGGACCAGTTTGAAGATCTCTGTATTTTTGCCTTTTGGAGGTCCCTTTTTGGGCCTTGCTGTGAAGGCAGATGCCATCGACCTGTGAAAGAGCTCGTGAGCCTCCCCGCACCCTGCCCCGCTTCACCTTGCGGCAGAAGAGGATGGTACAAGACCAGTGCAGCAAACAGCCGAGCGCTCCTTCGCTGCCCCAGGGACTGTCACAGCTCAGAGGTCCCCAAGGCAGCTCTGTGCTAGAGCAGCTCAGGTCCCATGAAACTGAGGCTTCCCACATGCTCGACAGCCCTCTGAAGCTACCACCACAAGGGCCATTTACCCCCTTTACCTGATAAACCTGTTCACACAGTTTATACATAGAATGTGTGTATATATACACACACTATCTACATGAAGTATATAAATATACTTAGAAAGGGTCACCAACCTCTCTTCTAGGGCAGCTCATGCTGATGGAGGCCAGAACTGGTCCTCTGCATGGAAGGGGTCCCAGAGGACCTGGAGAGATGCAGAGGCTGGAGGCAACGAACAAGTTTGCAGCCTCTGGCTCGTCTCAGATAGCGCTACCAGAGCCACATGGCCACTCTCAGTCTTACCCTTACTTCAACCTCAGCTTGCATTCACATGCAAAAAGCCCCCCTTTCTGCAGAGTAAGATCCTCGGGGATCCTGATGAGCTAGGTAAAGCTGGAGGGCAGCTATCCAAGCTTGGATCCCATGGTAGGTAACCTCTGAATTTACTCTGTGGAGAAGCAGACCATTCTCAGGCTGCCATACAACATAAAATTCACTAGGTTTTGGGCTCATCTCTGGCTTGGATGATGCCAAGGAAATCAGAAGCACAAGTACAACGCTAGCCAAGTCCAGATGCTCTCAGTGCACCATATGAGGTAAAAGGTGCAGTTATTTCTTACACTTCCCCATTAAGGCATGAAGGAATCCCATTTCTGGCTCCCTAGACTCCCACGGGTAAGACAACACATGTCCTTACATTCACAGTTGAGATGCTCAAATGCTACGAGTGCTGGGGATTACACAAGCATCTCAGCTGCAGGGATCCCCACCAGTCACCAGAGACGTACGTACATCGGCACTAGGAGAGAAGTCCAAGCAATGCTGGGAAGCTAAAGGTTAAATAAAGGACACTGATTAGGCACAAAGTAGAAATATATAAACAGCATATTTCTTTATTTTGTTTTTAAATACAGAGTTTCCTTATACAATAAAGGAATTCCCTCTCCCTCCCCCCCCAAGCAACCCTTATCAAAAGAAATCATTCACCGTAAAATCAACACTAGATAGAGGCATGCGCTTTAAGAGCATATTTAGCAAGTGCAATATCTATAGGCCGTATCTCCCTAAACAGGAACATGTGCTTTCCCTCACTTAAAATAGTTCCCTGGCAATCTGCGACGGGAACCTCCTGGTCACCAAATACAGAACCATTTAACCAGTTACATGCCATGTGACACATCGGAAAATAAATTCGCCTCTGGCCTCCTCCCGGCACGCTGCAGATTACCCCAGCCAAGCGGCTCCGCTAGCGTTCGCCTGTGTGGGAATGGGATGCAGGGTTTGAGATGAGCCAGCTCTGCCTCAGGAAGGTTTCTTCTCTTAAATCACCTCCTCGGTGCTTGGCCTGCATTTAGACTCCAAGGAAAGCAGGAGGGGAAAGGAGGGTGTTTAAGATACAGCCCCT
Organism: Phalacrocorax carbo; assembly: GCF_963921805.1. Taxonomy (NCBI): domain Eukaryota; kingdom Metazoa; phylum Chordata; class Aves; order Suliformes; family Phalacrocoracidae; genus Phalacrocorax; species Phalacrocorax carbo. Next base: position 3,115,269 of record NC_087516.1, on the reverse strand, counting down.
TCTCCGGTCAGGCCAAGGGGAAGGGGGCTTGGTTTGCGCTAACGTTCAGGAGCACGTACTTTGCGGTAGTAAGGTTTTTGTCATCTTTACTAAGACAATTCCTGGGTTTTGGGTTAACGGCTGTGTGGGAATGAGGTACAGCTTCACATCAATAAAGAGGACGGGGAGAACAGAGGGGCTAAACACTTCCGAAAATAACAGAGCACTAAGCCACCTTACTTATTAAACCAGAGCAGCCCCAAACACAAGAGGCTAAAATCCTCAGAGGGTCAACAGCGCAATAAGCTTCTCGCTTTCCAGCAGCTGCTGTGTTCTGCAGCTGAATCATGCTTTCTCCCATGGGAATAAACCCACTTAGACCTGCTGGGCCCTTCAGACCACAGCCCAGCACCTGCCAGGGATGGACGCGCCCAACACGCATCCCATCAGTCACAGCTTCCAGACACTGGCACTTAAAACCAGGGTCCTCATTACGCTTTGGCATCAGAAGTCCTGGCGATGGGAAGTAGCTGCTAACACCTGGGCAGGTAAAGGATGCTCTGCAATAAAGACGTGAGTCACTGAAAAGCCTCTTTATGCAGACCGGGACTCTGCTGGAGAAGCAGCTTGAAGTCAGTGGCCCTGGTCTGGAATTTGAGTAGTTCAGAAATATGCGATGCTATAGATGTACGCTTCAAGTAATAGAAAGGTGGCTAACACAGCTCCCGAGGTAAGCATTTCAGAGAGAGGAGGGTACACTGCATGAGGTCTGTCATGTCACTCAGATGTCAATCAACCTGAAAAGAAATCACTGCAAAACCGGAGATGCCATCTCACAGCACCAGGGGCTGCATCTTCTGCTCCAGCCACATGTGGGAGGCACCAGCGTGGCCACGTTACCTTGCCATCACTCAGATGGTTTCCGCAAGTGCCCATATAAATCATCCAATCACGTGAAACTTATGTAAAGTCAATGCCTGGAAAAAAGCACGCTGAGACACCCCTTGTTGCTGACAGGCAGAGCGAGACCTGATCTCAGCCCTTCAGCGAGCCTCCCAGGCACCAAAACTGGTACTCCAGCGGTTGAATTTGACATGCTGATTTTCTGCAAAATCCTGATCACATAACAAAAACTTTACTGCCAGAGAGTGTCTTTTTTTTAATTTTATTTTGCATTCCAAGAGCAAAAAGCCAGCACAGCCCAGGTCGAGAGGGAGACAATTTAATTGCAAACTGGTTTTTTTCAAACTCTTTACCATTTTGTTCACCTTTGGGACTCCCACCTGTAGCTAAATGAAGGATACTGATAGCTTTTGCAGCAGGAATCATTTGTCACACAGATGACCAACGGAGATGCCACGTGCATCCCCTCTTCTGCTTCAAGAGCAGACTTCAGCTCTCCAAGCAAGCAGCTCTTTGCAGCAGAGATGCAGATGGAGAGCAGAAGGCAGCATCTCCCCCAGGACAAACACTTAATATTTAATGCGACGTCACAACAGTGCCAAGTGATCCAAGCTCATGCAGAGTTTTCTACAAGGGAAAGACAGACGCAGCCAAGGATTGTCTTAGTTTGAAAGGAAAACACACAAAAGCTGAAGAGGAAAGTGCTAATTTGTATTTCTAAAGCATGTACTCTGGCAACTCCCTCATCTGTCTGCTTTTTGCACAATATTGATGGTTTACTCTTTGCAACCAGATCTGCAGCCAGTAGTGTAATGGACAGGGTTTGGTACTTAAACGCCTTAATTAGATATGAAAACAATTAGAGAAGACTATTCTCTTCTAACATCCACAGGCCTCAGCACAGATAGAAAATGGGGCAAACCCATCCCATTATGTCTATTTAAGTTGTTTTGGAAGCTTGACAGATGAGAGGACAGCCCAACTGGAATGCCGCACCATAAAGTAATCATCTGAAGAGATGCAGAAGACAGTGCAACTGTAGGACAATTACGAGTCCTTCATAATTGCCTGTTATGGCAAAGCGAGCCCCAGGGGAGCAGCTGCTGCCATGCTGCTGCGCAGACACAGGCTGTAGTTGCTCTGGAGAAAAATACCCACTCAGCACTTTGGCAGCATTTCCGTAGTTGGGACCCCAGAAACAACTTCCAGGGAAGGGCTGGGGAAGATAAGACCTGGGTCAGGAGATGACAGAGAAAATGGATTGCACTGAAGTTTTGGGGGGGGGGACGACGGGACGGACGGACACAAGAGCTGAGCTTCAGCCAGCCCTGGTTCTGCCCGTTAACCTTCCAGGTATGTAGAAACAATACGAAGAGCAGATACAGAACACAATGAACAAGAAAAGCTTGATCAAGCGCCAACAGAGCGGGTAGATACGTGCTTAGTAAGACAGACCAGAAAGTGGTAAGTGCTTTTGGTGACATGGCATGTCTCGGGTTCCTTTGTTGTTGCTGAGAATGCCACAAAACGAACCCTTCCCTCCCACCCTCAAGCGTTCTCCAGCTATATCCAAGAGCTTTGGCCAACTTCATGTTTCTTCAAAGAGAGTGTCCACAGAACACAGTTCAGCAGCAGTTTCTAAAGCAGCCAAATACGATATGCAAGAGTTTACACACAGTTTCAGTCTTTCGGTACAGCTGGGGATACGGACCTTTTGGGGAGAATTCTTTGACCTACAGTATGTGGAAACGTGACCATCTGCCATATTTGTTTTCAGAGCATCCCGGTTCACACAGGTCATCAGGAAGTGTATCACATCCCACAGTTGTTGGGCTCATCTTGAAGCATTTCACCAGATGGCAGCTCTGAAGCTCACCAGTTGAATTCGTTTACTCCATCCTCATCCTTTCGCAGCAACGCACTGATGCATATCCAAGCAGAGCTTAACATTTATTAATAGTTTCAAATGTTGACACCAGAGAATTTGGGGATTGTTGCTAGTGAAGTTGTCAGATTCGCTTCCTAAGCAATCTAGAAAGTGCTACGCTGCCTGTTCAGCAGTCCATGATTTCACCAGCTTTCCTTAATTTACATGGAGAAACGCATCGATTTCCATACATAGCATGTCAAGAGTATTTTGGAAGGCAACAAAGAGTCTCAGGCCAACAGAACCATTCAGGTATAAATCCAATTTTAATTATCAAGCTAACTTCTAGCTCCTACATTCAATGCAAAGATCAAAAACGACAAGTTGGAGAGTAGAAGTTTACTCCGTCCCCAGTTTCAGATTATTTTGGCATCTGTCAAAAGGTAAATTCCAGAATCCACTTGTTTCGGAAGCTTTTTACTACCTTGTGGTTCCAGGTGAACATCACTCTTAATAGCTCTCAACATCTTTCAAACCCAGTTCTTTGGCAACAGTTATACATAGCATTGTGCGTATATAAAGAGCTTATAATAAAACTTCTTTTACATTCTAATTGTCTCAACCTTCACAGAAGTATTAAAGTGCTCAATCAACTCTGAACAAACCCTCCTTCCCTAGTTAGCCTACTTCCTGGAAACGCCTGCACTTACATCAGCAAAACCAGAAGCAAACAAGAAAAGAAAAGGTACTTGTGTGGAGAAAAAAAAAAAGTCCTCTGCAGGATCATTACAACCCAAGCCAAGAGGCCTCGAGTTTCACATCTCCCTTCCACCCACATATTGGGACATGGGTGCAAATGTTCAACCGGTCTAAGCCAGCACTACTTTTCCCGAGTTGTGCTGATTTCCCATCAGTTGATTCTTTGGCCCCTGACTTCTGTTGAAAGAAAACCCTACGAAACAGAATCCTATTGATGCTACAAAGAAAGCACGAACACTGAAGCCATACTGCTAAAGCAACAGCAATAAAAGATATAAACAAGAGTTGTGAAGGATATTTAACACCCACCCACCCCGATCTTAAATCTAGATTTTAAGTGATCTCAGTTAGCGACATTTGACACTATCTGAAATGGATGCTTTCAAAGAGGCTTTAAATAGGAATATTTTTGGTCCTTCTAAGTGTGGGGGATGGAGGGTATATCTCAAAACTATTTCCCCTGGCAAGACCTGCATGCCAGTTCACCCCACCGTGCTCTGTGCCAGAGGAAATTTCACCCACAACCTCTGCTTCTCCTCAGAGAGGGCCAGAACCACATTCCCTTGGGCACGTCCTCTCCTTCCTCCAGCCACAGCATCCACAGTATGATTTAAACCAGCCGACAGGGTGACTTCTTCCTTCCTGCCAAGAACTGAGACACCAGAAATGCAACCCCAGGACACGTGATGTCCTGTGGTTGAGTAAGCGATTAAACGCACTTTTCATTCTACCTTTGGTTAAATCTTTTGACATCCATGGGAAAAGCATGTTATTTCAGCATCATCAGGCCTCTGCACTCCCTGTCTTACAACAGCTACTGAACTGTTTGCTGTCACCTGCTCTTCTTCTGTTGACTGAAGACCAGACATACTTTTACCACCTCCACCTTTGCACTGCCCCAAAATCCTGTTTGCTGACCGCCCCGTTTCCACACGTAGACCTTGGTAACGGCTATTAGTGATCTCACCATAAAAATGACCCAAAAGCTAAGAAATATTGACCAAGGTGGTCAGAAACCACACACATATTTATTTCTGCTGTCACACCACCTATCAGACACAGCATGAGTTACCCCTGCTACCCCAGACAGACTAAAAGCCAAATGCATGGCGTTACCTGCTTTGATGTACTGGGGTGGTCATCCTGACCCTGAGAGTTCTCGGCAGTCCCACAAGAGCTGGCTGGTGCAACATGAAGGTCATGCGACACTGTTCTGCTTGCCAAGCTGAGGGCTTTCCCTGTGCTTGCTCTGGGAGATATTAGCCATGGTCGCGTTCTGGGGAACACTTACTGCTCCATCAAGTATCAATACAAAGATGAAGGGTTTCATAAGAAAATAATGAGTTTTTCATACATGTTTTAAAGCCATAGGCAGCTACAGTAAGATGAAATACCATCTGATATTTAGTGCAAATACACCAAATCTTCACTGGCTTGAGTCTGGCTTAGTTTCATCATAGAAGCTTTTTACCCAATGCCTTCCTCCCTCATTACAGAGTCGGTCTTCCTCATCATGTAGAGGAACACCCAATCAGTTGGGCATGTGCTGATAACAACTCTGCACCATTTACTGGGCAAGCAACTGGAAAGAAACACTTCTCTGTGCTAATAATATATTTGCATTTCATTTTATATTACCCTTCTTCCCTCATTTCTGCTGTGTTGGAAGCTCATTCTCTTCAGAGGCCCACATTTTTAACACTTTACTTGTGATCTGTAGTGTGCGAAGGCCAAGCACTGAACTAAAGGGCAGCTTGTTTCACAGTACTCCAAATATGAAAACTGACCATAGTACAAGCAAAATCAAATATAAAAGACAGTAGAAGTTAGATTCATCCAGAAATATAATGTAATGTCTGGGAGTGGGGAAGACTGGAGATTAGTTACAAAACAGAAACAAGGAAATGACCAACAAATATTGATTAGGCGGAAGAGGAAAGCTCTCACTGCATGCTGTACATTAAAAATAAACGCAAAATTCACATGTTGGAGCATCAGGTCAGAATGATGAAGGTCTCAGGCCATGAGAAGAGGAAAGCAAGAGGAACACCTTGAATAAAGCAACACGAGCAAAATTAGTAACTGAGCCTCTTCAAAAGGAAAAGAGCGACCTTATCTCAAATGAGAAAAACAGCACTGAAGCAGAGGAGAAGAATATGGTCGAGACATCACAGGTAACACTGACTGCACAAAACACTTGATATTTTGAAAGAATCAGGCCCATTTGTATATCTATGCAAAATATATACACAAATCCATATGTATATATGTACACATAGGCACTACTGTACATATGTATATGCAATCATTAACACAACTGCCCTTTGACACGTTTCAGCATCTGACTCTGGGTGCAAGCGAGAATGTTGCAGTTGTGCAAAACGACACTTCTGTCATCTGATTACCGAGAAGTAATGGCAGAAAGATCTGAAATCATTCCCAAGTAGCTTAGACCCAGATGCTGTTTCATCCATATCAACATGTGAGCCAACCTCTGAACACTTCCAGCTCATTTATAGGAATTAAATATTCATCGAAACCCATCGATTGTATCAGTACAAATTATATCTGTATCCAGCCTTGCTAATCTGAAGAAATTATCTTTCCTGACATCGATGGTTTAGCATGAGGCCATCCTACCCAGAATACCAATTTGGGAATACCGGATGCACAGGAAATGGAATTCAAAGGCCAGAACCGTACTGTCGTTCTGTAAAAGAAGGGTCAGTTGCTGTACTTATAGTGTTTTGGAAGAAAGGGACACGGTGCATAAAAAAAGATTCCCCCCACCCCTCAAACAAGGAAACACACGGCAACTCTGAGAACGCGTGCTCCAACTGTACGGGCATGCTGATCTTTGGGGTTTCCAGTTTTGGAATGTGGAAAGTAGCATTTCCATAAAGCTTGCTTGCCTCACAGCTCCAGAGAGCAGCGACCTCCCAAGTCCAAGGCTGTTTTGGTCTGACACTTCTATGCTCAGTTGGTCTTTGATATGTGCGCATTACCAACGCCATATTAGAGCAGAAAGAAAGTGGTGAAAGAAAGAACTGCAGATAGATTGTTCTACGCCTCGGCAAAGCTGCCTTTCAAGTCCAAGAGCTGTCCTCACTGCTCCCCGTGCAGAGGACCCCGTTTAATGTTCTGCATCCATCGCATCCAAGTACTTGGCTTCGATGATCCTAGGGAGCAGGTTATACCTAAGATTGAAGCAGAGGTAACATTAGTTCCTGTTTATCATCATGTAACATTGTCTGTCCCAAGACTCTCAGTTGAGCTTGTCCAGGGCCGTGAATACAACAGATTCATCCAGCTAAAGGGGAGATGAAGTGGGGGAAAGTAATTCTGCAAGTAATTAAGCTAACAACCAATTCTGCAAGAAAATACAGCATTTAAGAATAATAGTGTAGAGCTTCTCCTAGAAGCAGCCTCCTCATTTCAGTTGAAGAGGAAAGAGATAATCCTCGAGGAGAAAAAAATCTCTTTCCTGGAGCTCTCTGCCACCACAAAGTCTTAAAGGTGCCAAAAATATACCATCTCACCTCACCACAGCTACGCCCCTGGTTTGTGCTGGGGAGGCAGGCAATAGCTTCCTACTGCCTCTGGTTTGCTAGTGGATAGGTTACTTTGTCAAGAATCACCATTTACTTCTAGTTTCTACTTTCTTCACCACTTTCCCTATAGTTTCCCAACACACAAACCCCACCTGATGCAACCTTACACTCCTTAAAACACCCCCAACACCAGATGCTGAGCGCTCACGGGAGAAACCTTCCTCTAAATTTACACGACTCACTTGAAGACCTGCATGAGGGTTATTCACCTTGCAACTTCTTCAGTTCTCATCTTTCAGCTCTCCCACCAAGATGCTTTAATAGGCAACCCAGAAGCTTTGGTCTTTAGAGAAGCACTCGGTCTATCAGCAAGACTTGAGACCATGGCAAGAGGCTAAGAAGGGCTGTGACATTCATTCCTCCAGCTGCTAGTGAGACTCCATCGCTACCTGGTGCCTGGATTCTCTATCAGATCATGGAGACAGATTACTTTTAGTTGTGGTTTGGGGTTTTTTTGTTTGTTTGCAAGAACATACTAATGAAATTAACCTATTTGGGTGAGAAAGGCAAGGCACTGTAACAATACAGTATGAATTTGCTCTCATTAAATCCTACTGCATATTTAGTTTGACACTTTCGTTGCTTAACAAGGAAGCTATTCTTCAGCTGTTAAAATATGGCACAAAGCACAAGAAAGCCAGTTTAAGACCTAGAAAGGCCTTTTCAATAGCTATGCAAGAGATCCCAAACAGCACTTACTACTGAGAAGTGCCAGGATCTGCTTAAATAAACCTGTCATGAAATAAAACGCTTGAGAGCTGAGAGCACAGATAAGCATCACAGAGGACTTGGAAAGAAGATTCTTCCTCTCTGAGCAACCTTAACCTCAGTAGTCCTCAGGGCAGGGATTAGAGCATAACCAAAAACTAGTCATCCCAAGGTTTTGAATCAAAGCCGGGAACTGGGGATACCCAAAGAGATCATGTTTTCTCCCTACAGGCTGTTCTCAGCTGCAACAATGAGAAGCCATTGAAATCTATTATCTTTCACATTAACAATACACCAGAGGAAAAAGGTGGTCCCTCTCCACTGACAATGCAAATCGTGTTTAATGCTGTCGGACAGATGGAAATGTGGCTTTAAGAGACAAGCGACATGGCTGGTTTTCTGGATGGGACACTGAGCCATGACTCACTCATCTGGGTTTGATTCTTGGCTTTGACCCCTGGCTACTCTCTCATCTCCTCTTCCTCCCTTCACTCCTTAAAAAAAAATAAAGAGAAAGATTTCTTCTACTCTGTCTCATCTATTTAGAGTGCCAAATCTTTGTGAAAAACTCATGGTTGCCTACAGAGCTGCCTGGTGCTCATCATGGTGCTGCCTTCTCGGCTGGAGCCCACAGAAACTACACAAAGGCAAAAGAAAGCAGAGAAAGGAAAGCCAACAGTGAATTTCTGCATTGTGCCAAGTAGCACCACGTTCCCCTTAGCAGCAGGGCTGATTATACGGCTACGAGAAAAAGCTGCTCTGGAAAGAGAAGCAAGTTCGCATCAGAGCTAGTATAAGATGACAGTATCTTGTTTACTCAAAAGAAGATATATTTGCATCACTGAATTATCTAGCTCTTATTACAAAGTGAGGTTCTTTGACACAGCACTTTCTCTGCACTAATTTAGCTTATTACACCACGTCCAATACTTTAATGTTTGGTGAAGAGTGTCCCACGTTTTCTTTTCTGTACTGAGCTGTTCTGTACAGAGACTTGCAATTCCCACGGGAGTCACTCATCCAGCACTGCGCACAGCTGAAGTATCTACCAGCCACTTAACCAGTCATCCAAAGTGACGCCTTTGTGAAGGGTGGGTGGGAGACTTACAGTAGGAACAATAATTTCACTGTTTTCCAAGATTGTTTATCTTTAAAAATCCAGCCCAAATAGCTCTAACCTGATCCCATTGAAAGCCATGGTAGTTCTGACATTTGTTTTTGTTTTAGGAAGAACTGGACCCTTCTTTTTCACACAAGGAAAACACCACAACAGCTGCCTTGGCACAATATCACATTGTGAGCCCTGAACTTTGAGATAAGAGAGAAAATCTCTGACACTAGAAGCTCAAAGACAACCAGGTATCACTGGATGCCATGCTGGCCTAAAAATAATCAAGTGGACTGGAAACAGATCTGTTCCTTCCAAGGTCTTATTTATGACTTCTCATTACATCCAAGGGATGGAGACCATGAATGATTTAACTGGAGAATGAAGGGCAGTCACTGTTAATGAACATTAAGGAAGAAATTAAATTTCTCAGTGATTCTCTCTCAAGGCTGCAAGATATTGTGTGGTCCTCCCAGTTTTAAAGATACATTTTTAAGACTAAACATGGACAGTTTGACCTAACCAATCATCAGCAATCACTTTCAGCAGTGCAGGAAGTCTGTAACATCACCACAGCACTGGATAAGAGATAAGGATTCCTCTTAGGAAAAGTTTCTAGCTCTGCTCTGGGCACAGGCCTTAGGAAATCAAATTGCAAAGCAGTAAGTAACATTATCAAATGCCTAGAGGGAAGGCTCAGACATCACACAGGCACTGAAAAAGGAGACTTATTTGCCTCTCTGCTAGCTGGAGGAGGAGTACCTGCCAGCCCAGAACCCTTTGCACAATACCCAGCATCAGCAAAATCACTGGCTTTCAGCGCTATTCCTTCTCAAGCCTGAGCAGCTGGTGAAGAAGAGGTCACCATCACCCACTTCCATGATCTGGCTACTCAGGAAAGTATAGGCTGCCCTTCTAGACCACTCAGAGTTCCTGCAGCCCAAGCCTGAAGACAAGAAGGCATCAGACACGGGGGGGGGGGGAAGCAGTCAAGCCTCATACCTGATTGGGATCATCCCTATCATGATGAGTGGGAAGATCATCTTCATGTAGGGCAACGGTGACATGCCAAAACCACAGAGGATGAGGAGCTGCAGGACCTGCAGGCCTGTGAAATAGTGGATCTTCCTCTGGGGCACTCTGCGGATGTAATGTGTCGGAGGATAAGCGGTCTGGGAAGAGAAGAATTACACGTTAGACTGCAGCAACCTGGACTTGTGACTGCAGAACTTGGCACGGGCTTTTTGAACACAGAGTGCATCAACATCAGTCTTTAACGGGTTCAACAGCTGAACACAGGATTTGTAGGGTTAAAGCAAGTGCCTTAAACCACAGCCTTGGCAGCAACGCACAGAAGATGACTGGGCACTAGAAACCTGAAGAGGAAAAGATGCACCGCACAGCTAAGATTGCCTTTGGGAGCATCTGGAGTGCAATAAAATATCTTGATAAGTACAGTAATGAGATTCCCCTGAGTAGGATTATCAGGGCTTTGCAGCAACATGTGAAGTGCCTGTGGGGGTGTGCAGGGGGGTGATGGTAAGCAGATGCATTTGGGTATTGTTACTGCTGGATTGTTTTTCCACCTGACACCCAGCTCCTCGTTATTTTATAGCTTTCTGTTCTCCGTTGGTCAGACTCTGTGCTTGCCCCCGGTGGGGTGGTCCCATCTCTTGGCTTAACCCGAGTAGGGGAAGACCAAGAGATTAAACTGGCGAAGTGCAGGAAGAGGCTGTACTCAGACTGCGGTGATTTTCTCAACTCATATAAGCTATTCATTTTTTGAGCAAAAAGGGAAAAAAAGTGACATTAATAGGCTAAATATCACTCTTGGTTTCATTTGACAGTTACTTGCTCATGTCTGAGCACAAGCTTTGACTCACTGTCTATACATCAATGAAGAGTATGAGCGACTGTCTGCTGGCACCGATGCAGACTCAATGGATTTCAGATTGTGCCATGACTCATTAAAAGGTTTCAGAAAAAGGAGATCTCCATATTTGAGAATACTTTTTAATTCTCCAAACCAAAGCTTGGAAAATTCCACACATAATTTGTACTAAACCCAGAAGTAATATTCCACGTACATCAGTAACTATTCAGTCCTCATTCAAAAATTGACATGACAAATGTAATCTTTACCCGGATTTCAGTTTTAACCTCTGGGATGCAATATTAAAGATCGAGATAGACTAGCAGAGAAGCAGAGCCAAATACTGGGCTTATTAAGCCCTTGACCCATGTTACAGGAGAGGTGAACTGGAGACGGCTTGTTGCTGTTACTGCCTACGCCGCAAGCTAACACCTTCTTAGCACTTGTAATAGAGATGGCTCGAAAACAGATCTTCCAGATTTGGTTTCATCCCACATCAGAAGGGTTTCAATAATGCAAGTAATTTAGTTTTGAGTTTAAAATCCTACCCTCATCAAGAACGAGAGTGTAAAATACAGGAAAAAAACTACCTGTTCTGAAGCCTTGTTGGGGAAATCAAAGATCACCATTTACTGACATTACGCATGTGCTTTTAAATATATTTTATTATTTTAAAATGCACGTACTCTGCGGCTGACAGACATCACAGTGGGTTTTTTCAGAGTTACAAACACTATGTTCTGTGAGCAACAGTTTGTGCAACTGTTTTTTTTTTTTAAAAGGTGCTGTTCAAATGTATTTTTGGTTTGCAGTCTACACAGCTCAGGGGGTTGTCTTCGCTGGTAGCAGCTCTCCTGGCTCCATTCATGCACTCATTTTTGCTTTCTGGAGACAGGGCAATTCTTAGCAGTCTGAAAAGAGACGGACTATATCCGAGACACCGCTCTGAACAAGAAAGCTCAAATGCTTTTGTGGCAGGGAAATGCAGAGAGCAATTTATGCAGAATTTGAAAGACAGACAAGGTGCAGCGCAATTCTGTGAACAATTCAGCTACCGCATTTCTTTTAACCCGACAACAACGATACCCCTTTTGTTGTTTGACACTGCATTATTCTCCCACTCATTTGTCTGCTTTAACTGAAGGAGACCTCTCTTGCCATTGCTGCAGTGGCAGCCATGCTAAACCAGTGACATCAAGTTTCACTCCCTCTTTGCAGAGAAAGGTGAAAGAGATATGCAAAGCGCAGGGTGGAGCTGGAAACCAGCCTCCTGAGAACTCGAGTTTTGGGGGTAGCCCCATTCCCAGCACCGGCAGCTTCCCGTGTTAGCTCCCAGCACAGTTTGGTGCTAAGGCTGTAAACACAATTTCCCTCTCTGTTCCACCAGGCTGGTGCCCCAGTCTGCGTACCTGTTCTTTGAGCAGGAGAGCAACCCTTTCAAAGAGCTGGTTCCCATCAATGGAGGTCAACGCGATGTAGAGGAAGAGGCCATAGAGGACCGGCTTTGGGATCCACTGGAGAGGGAAAGGAAGGAGCAGGAGCGAGAGGCCAACCAAGAAGTTTGCCACTAGACACGTCAGCCGGGTCTCCTTCACGCTCACAATCCTGAAAGTAAGAAAACAGGGATTAGGGGAGTAGGATAATATCCCAGTATCCGTGTATGCTTATTGCTGGGGCTCACTTCTCTGCGTAGCTGCAGGACACGTGCCGCTCGGGAAAGGGAAACTCATCTCCACTGCACTGATATCAGCACTTCTGGCCCCGTGCTGACACTGAGAAGGCAGAGCTCTGCTGGATCCAGGCCAGGCACTCAATCCACAGCTCAAACAGAGCAGCTGGAAAAATGCCAAATTCCCCTTCTGCAAAGCTCCACAGATCCTACCCTGAACTAAATTGCCCTCTAAACTAATTCTGTTTAGCACATTGCAATAAAAAAAAAGAAAAACACCACAACCCTAGGCTAGAATCCTCCTTCTGGGCAGTAATCCTTTCCTCGATTTACCCAGTGCATATGCAACTGGCTTTCATCCAAAAGAAAACCCATTGGCTTCTATGGGAACTAATGAAGCTATTGTGAAAAAAAAGTCTGCACTCTTGACTGCGAGTCAGCATTTTTGATGTATATGAGGATCTCCTTGTTTATATGGAAGGGAAAGCTGAGTGCACTACGCAGGGAGCTAGAAATTTAATTCTGCTGTGGATAATAGCAGTTGTGCTGCAAATTGCTTATTACCATGCAAAACATGTAATTAATTAATGCAAATTTTCCAGAGCTGACAGACCACAGATTGCTATTTTAGGGGGGAAGCAGGGGAAGACTGACGGGAAGCATGCGGCAACTTTCAGACCATACCTGGGGAGCTGAGAGGAGGTGGCTTTGATTTTTTTTTTTTACTGCAACTAAACCTGCTAGCATCTCCTCCTAGTTTGAAAGGAAAAAAGTTACCAGAAACAATAAGAGGAATGAAAACCCTCATTTTTCAGGACTCCTTATAGAGAAAAGAGGGATTCTTGACAGAATTTGAAGAGATCAGTCCACCAGTTCAGCGGATAAGCTAGCAAGTAAATCCCCCTGTTATAAGGGGAAATTCCTGTCCATAGGCTGTTTTGGTGTCATCTAGTGGCCTCATTCCCCAGATGTGAGACCTCATATTCCAAGTTAACCTCGTACACAAAATACTCTGCAGGTTAACGCAAGAGCCAGCCACGAGATCTATCAAAACACATTTCCCTCTTACATATGCACTGCTGGGACTTCGTAATCTCTTCTGCCCTAAAGAAGATTGCTTCCCAGTGAATTATTTCAATATTAAGTTTTTGAAAGTCTTGTTTATAAGTAAGGTCAGGTTGAACTTCAAGTCTGTTTATGCATTCAAGAGCATAATGAAGCTGTGGGGATGAAGAAGCCTTTCACACCCCTGTTTAGAGAGAAGAGGGAAAGGATAACAGCCTGTGACTTGCTCTCAGGATTTGGGTAACATGGCAGAATTAACACGAGCGGTCGTGAGACCTAAGGAACAACAGATAACAAACAGTACACAGAGTCCTGAGGACAACACTTGAATTCCTTGGTGAGTAACGGGGCAGATCATACATATTATTTAGAATTACCAAGAGAGGATGCACAGAAGAGCTGCAGGAGGTGCTAACCTCTAAGTAACCTCACCCCTCCCTCTGGCTGGGCTTGAACAGCAGAAACCACAGCTTTCCTCCTTCCAAACAGATTTTGTTCAGACCCTTTTTGCAAGTCTCCGATGCCAAGAGGTCCTTGCCAATGCCTGGAGAAGCCAAGGGAGAGTAGAGCACTTCACTGTTATCTGAAGCCTGCTCTTGCCAGCTCTGGAAGAACTGGGGCATCACTGAGGTGGATATAGTTTGGCAACCTTTTCGCTGCCTCCAGGTCTGGATCACCACAGAACAGAAGTCTTGGAGATGACAGAGCCAAACAAGCTTAAAGTGCAACTGTGACAGCTAATTCAGCATAATTTGTCAGTCCTGTTAAGAGCGGTCAGACTACTTCAGAGCTACCAGAACGACCACGAGCCTCTCAGGCAGCCCAGTAAAGCAGGAGTGACAGGACGCACGAACTGATTTAGTCTCATCCAGGTACAGCAAGAGTTCCCCTGGCTTCACCATTGGGCAAGCTACGGAGGAAGCATTTCTGCTATTTCAGGCAAAGATCTAAGCCACTGCTGGGGATGCTCGTGACCGGCAGGCACCAGTCTGAGCACACGCAGGTCTGCTAGGTACCTTGCAAGTGAAGCTGTGCAAGCCAAAGAGCTCAGAATCAAAATTAGATATGAAACCACTGCATTTCAATCAGATGCAAGTCTGCATGGACAAAACCAGCTCAGACTACCAGCCCTTTGGTAATGGATCTTTGAAGTTCATGAAATTTTCTGCCTGTCATCTCTTGGGGATGCAGCAATCGCAGCACTGAAGAGTCTTTGATCACATACAAGATACACTGCAACTACTGTCTTCAGCTCCTGCTAAGGCCACCTAAAGTAGTTTGGAATTTCTTATCAGTACATAGTTAAAATTGCTCAATATTGCCCAAACTTAATACCTTCAAAATTGAAGTTCCCAGCCTCAAATTGGTCTTTTGCCTATTTTTAGCGCCTTCCTTACTTCCAGGGTAAGCATGGCAAGAACAATCACATTAAGTCAATAGAAGAAATCCATTAGTTTGCATGTGTTCAGAATCTGTTCTGGCCCTTGAGGAAGCAGCTCCAGAAAGCCTGTGCTGCAGTGGAAGTGCAGTAATTAATGGTGATTAAAGAGCATAATCCAGGCTCATTTCCCCAGAATCCTCTAAATACAGCTAGCATGGGATTAGCCATTCCCGACCTCCTCCACATGAGCAATGAGAGCCTGTTTGCAGATTGCCACATGCCACTCAAGCGGTTACTCTACAGGGGAGAAGAAAGTTTTGCTTTCATTGTGACAGGTCTTTATTCTTGTTTATATAATCATCCACACTGAGAACTTTGATTCGAGTGCAGGAAAGGAGCCTGCCAAGAGAGCCAGTGGTGAAAGAACCCCTGATTTTCTAATTGAGTTTCAGTATGTCTCTTCTTCAGCAGAGCTGGCTGAGAGAGAGAGGAGTAATAAAAAAAGACAACATTGCTCAGAGCCTCCTGTTTATAGATCAATGCTTTACAGAAAGCAAGAAGCTTCAAGTCTCAATGGAAATAAAAATAACCAGGAAATCCTAGTTCCCTTCTTCACTCCCAATATCCAGTTCACAGCGCTCATTGATGTACCAGTTTGCCTCCAGCAGAAGAGGGCCCTCCCATGGTCTTTCAAGCAGCTGGGTGAAGGAGCAGAGGACAAGGGCAGAAGGTAGTCCTTAATTTAGGAAGGGAACCGGACTTTGTCAGGGTGAAGCCAGAGTGCAGAATAAAGACAGTGGGTGGCAAAACAGGAAAAGACCCACCAGGTATTAAAAATGACAGCCAAAGACACAGGGAGGCTTGAGCACATGGGTTTCAAAGTGTAAATTCTACATCTCACAAAGAAACAGAAAGCAAAGGTATCCCAGAGCAGATCACAGACACCAGGAGCAAGAGCATGGATTAAAGCCCTACAGAATTCAAATTACAAAGCTGCCTCTTTTAAAATAGGGTTTAGCATTTGTTCAAGACAGATACAGTTGCGGCAACAACTAATACCAACACACACTAATGGGAATAGGAGCCCAAGGGAATAATTTCCCAGCAAATTTCTGTACAAGCGTTGCAAGGAGCAGCAGGACTCAGCAGTTTCCAGGTGTGGAAGGTGAAGTCTGTCCATCACTGGCCCAAAAAGCAGCTGTGCCAGGTTGGGCTGGCCCACCCAACACCAAGAACAGCATGAAGGTAAGACTGAAATTAAAAGGCAGACCCAACGCCATCCCCCAAAGTAAATGACCGCTTAGCCTCACTTCTGATAAGTGGCAACTCTGAAAATGGACGCCGAGACAGGATAATTAAAACTAATGGCATGTGAGTGGTAATTACCCACTTCTGAGGTAAAAGCACTCAACTGTAACATACTGAGCTCAAACAGACCAGACAATTTCGAGTCTCCATCCCTGGAGGTGTTTAGAAGAAGGGTAGATGTGGTGCTTGAGGATATGGTTTAGTGGTGGGCTTGGTAGTGATAGGTTAGCGGTTGGACTCAATCTTAAGGGTCTTTTCCAACCTTAACGATTCTATGATTGTATGATCTCTATTCTGGAGCAGGTTTCATGAGAAATTAGGTGTGGTTTGGTTTTGGGTTGGGTTTTTGTTTTGTGTTTTTTTTTTTTTTAAATAGGTCTCTGATACGAGTGCATTGGACAACTCAGAACTGCAAAAAACTGGTCTGAAATAGAAAGCCATAACCCAGGCATGGCTTCACAGTTGCTTTTGCTGAAATAGGGATAATTTAACAGGCATCTCGCCTTCCCGAAACGTGGCAGAAGATGCTATGGGAGCTCTGAGATAATGCTGCATTTTTCCTACCCTTTGTAATAACCACTAGACAGGTTTCAGGCAATGAATCAGACTGGATTCTTTCTGGTGAAGGCATCTGGAAAGATCTGGACAAAACATCTCCTCAGCTTTCCACAAGGATAAACCTGAGAAGGCCTTGGCTGACTCTTCCAGAGGACAATTTGCACCGGAGTGGGTGGAATCCCTGCAGGCTGCCGCCAGCCCCTGACAAGAGCATAAATTTGGGTCTGTCTTAAAAGAAGTGCTTTGGTGAAGGGGGATGAAGCAGGGTCACGGGCCACGCTGGCTGAGGTGGCTTCATTTGGTGCACCTCCCCTCCACCTTCATAGCTGTCATCTTGAAGACCTGCAAGATAACTCCCCCACCACAGAACCCACTGTACCCAAAGGATTAGGAAACCACAAGTGAAACAAAAAAAAAAAATCCAAGACGGTTCTGCGGTTCCTACTTACGTCTCATAGATGTGTCCGTTTTCAACCCTCTCCTCCACATAGGCCAGGGCGCGGACGTGCATTGGGGAGTGAGGGAAGGCAGCGTGGATCCATGGGAGGCCGAAGACCGACAGCCCCGTGTTGATCAGCGCAACGAGAAGGAGGTCCCAGTGATAGGCTGTTCCCTTCACCAACCTGAAACAAGGTGTTTTTGTTGACAGCGGTTACACCTCGCGCAAACCAGCTGCTCTCGCCGAACCCGAGCTGGAACGCTAAACACCAAAGCGCGCTTCCACGCACGGAGCGATTTCACACTCCTCCTGCTTTACAGCCTGCGTTACGTGAACATGAAAGGTAATGAAACTTGATCGTTTGCTCCCAAAGCAGCCGTCTCCTGGAAAGAACAACGCTAAGCAGAAAGGCAACCCGCTACAATAACAGCCCGTGAAAACTTCATCAGCGTTTTGCCACTACATTTATTGCAGAGTCCACTCAAAAACACGTATATCTGCTAGCAAAGTCCGCATGGGGAGCGGTCAGAAACCTGGGCATGGGCTGCCAAACTACTGACACCGAAGTTTCCCACCTGTCTTGTTTTTAACCCTCATCTCCCTCCTTCCCCCCAGGCAAAACATATGCTCAGTATGCTGCAGTAATCCCCTAATTATGTAATTGGTAAGAAAATGGGACATGAAATCATCAAGCTTCAGCTCCTCCTTAGCAGTCAGTCGAGGAGATATTCTCTAAACTTTGGTGAACGCGGGGGAGCCTCCTCATTTTGTTTGTTAGGGGAGGGGAAGCTGGCAGCCCCCACACCGAGGAAGCTGACCACTTCCCATTCCCACTGCTGACACTGAACTCGCATCCAGTTTAACCTTGCTGTTTTTTGCAAGGTCTGTCCCTTTCCTGAATACACCCATCTGGTACCAACTGCTCAGATGCTATTAGAAAAAGGCTGGGGAAGGATTCAGCGCTCAGACTTTGATACCTAACTTAGAGGTCTGTAGCTGTGTTTCTGCCTGGGCATCAGAGCAGGCAGCAGTTGTCACCCTGACGCGACACAAGGGATCGGCTGGATTGCAATCCAGGCACCATCAACTGGAAAGGGAGCACCGTTTAGGTGTTTTAATGCCATCCAAAGAAGCTCCGTTCAATACCTAACCAGTGACTTGGAGCCATCCGAGGTGTTTTAGGACATGAGGTGGATAGAACTAGTAGACATGACCCAGCACATGAAGATCTATGCCTAACATCTCTCTCAAAGAGCAGACGATGCCATTGTTTGGGCAGCAGAAATCTTGGGTGGGGTTCGGTTTTGGAACAAAAAGACTCATCTCACTGGAAGTGCTCCCCTCTATTGATTGAGGGGGCCATGGCGTGACTAGATCAACTAGATGTCTACATTGCAATGCCTCTGAAGCTGGAAGGTGCTGGCAGGAAGGGTGGGATTGTAAACACACTTCCTATGTTGGCTCACACTTTGAAAGCACAGCCCCTGCTCATGTGCTGCTTTTCAGAGCAAAGGGCATCCCTAGCATCCCCAGGGTTATAACGTGATTGTCCTGCCTGGCCTTTTCAGAGGGATTTCTACATGCAAAGGCCATATGTTTAACAGCAGCACCATTTTAGTCCCCTGTTAGGCACTGTTTGCTCCCAGCAGTCTTGCAGCACTGTGTGTGATATACAGCTGCTTTGACCAATGGGTAGGCTCCACCAAGCTCGTCTAGCTCAACATACGAAGATCTAGGTGCCCTATCCTAGGTTATTCTTCACACTGCCAACCAGCCCAGTATTCCTTGGACTGTTCCATAAGCTTGCTGTGATTTTTGTTTACCAAAGCACATCAGTGTGTTTTCAGGCAAGCGTCATCTTTCCCTGTTTTTTTTCCTACACGAAGAAATCACTGCATTTGGTAAGACACCAAAGAGCACATTCTCCATTTGGCTGCTATAGACAACAGCATTTTTATTCTGTGATGGTACCACAAACAGGGTGTCAAGTCCTAGTTTTTCCATCTCTAAAAACCCATACCCTGATAACTGGTCAGCATAAGCTCAGCCCTGTAACAAGACATTATGAAAAACACTATGAAGAACTCCAAAGAATATTTTGCATTCCTTAAAGACACCCTAGTGGAAAAAACAAGAAGTTTAGAAGAAACTCATATTAGTAAAGAGATGACCCACTTATATTACAGATTTATGCAACACTAAGTAAAGCGATAGAATAAAGATAAGAGGAAATCAAGTGGTCAAAGAAAATCAAATTAGTGTAACTGAATGTGCGCTTGTCTTCTCTCCCCTAATTCAGTGTCACTCCAGCTACAACGTGAAGAATGCTAATGTATGTTATGCAAGGAGAGAACCCTCCCACACACTACATTAGCAAAAAAGCCTCTGAGACATGGTGGTTTCCCTGGAAAAGGTCACACACATTCGTTCTTGATAGCATATCTGATTGCAGTTGGCACAAAAAGATCAGAGGGAATATTTTAATAGTGCAACGTCTCGACTCAAGTTTGCACATAAATCAGACATATCAGACATTCTGTTCTACTTCACTTCCACATTTTCAGCTGGAGACTAACAACTCCAAACACTTTTTTTTCATGATGCTCAACTGCAGCACATCATGCTAGGACATTTGTGCAGGTCGTTGACTTTTAATTTTCAAAGAATTCTCTATGCTACAAGAGCAGCCCAAGTGTCTGTATGGGTCAGACACTCCCTAAATATCTGGAGGCACATCCACAAACCAAACAAAGTAGCTGCGTAACATTCACACGTGGGCAAAGAAGACTCAGGCTGAGGTGATGAGCTTGTTGATGCTTTGCTTTTCTGACTCACTGCCACATCAGTGGGTTTTGGGGATGGTGAAGAGTTAAGCAGTAGTGTTACTTCCATCTGTGACAACAGAAGTTCTGAAGAACTTGTCCTGGCTGTCTTTTCTGATATTCAGACAAGCTTTGAGCAAGCAGTGCTGGGAAGAAACTCCAAACCATCCCTGCACAGAGGAAGAGGAGTATCAAAAGCTTTACCTGTTCTCCGGTGCATTTGTGAGTGATGCCACGATGTTCTGCTCTATGAAGAAGAGCATTGACAGGAGGAACCCCAGCCCCATGGCGCTCATCACTGACCCAATGGAGAGGGACTGGACTGGGGCCAGCACGAACAAGCTCTCAGATGGATTGTAGTTAAATGTGGACACTGGAAAGAGGAGGGTAACGATGTTAGGAGGCACCTTCTTGTCTAACCATCCACATGGACTCAAGTCCTGTTTTATCCACACCACAAAGTACGGGGAAACAATGCAGCAAGCCAGGCGTGATGCCTTGGCACGCAGGAGCTAGAAGGCCATAGAAGATGGGCTCATCTGGCTGTTTTAGTTTATTTTTCTTCCTCCATCCTCTTAGAACTTGGCTGCCATCCTGATTTGACAGATTACTGCTAGTTCTACCGAGGCATTACATATATTTGAGCAAAACAAAAGAAGGGAAACTTGTTTTCCAGAGATGCAAGGCATTTTTAGATTAAAACCCCCTTATTTCTAACTAGCAGTATACTTCTGCTGCTCAGTTAATCAACTGACAGAGGTGGTTTGAAGCTTCCTTATAACCAGCAAGCTCTGCAAGGCATTTTAGTATATAAAATGCTCCTACTTTCCTGCCATTGGAAGAAATCCATGGCTAGGGATGAATCACACATGGCCACACATCATTTTACAATCCAACTGGATGGAATGGCCATCACAGAAAAAAAGCCATTTCTTATTTGTTTCCATACATTTCCTCACATCACCCACTCACGTCACCACAGGACAATGCAATTCCTGTCCCCATTATCGCTTCCTGATATGGAAAAGCTGATCTATTTAGCCAATGAATGGTGTCTCATTTTTAGATTTCCTTGTGTAACTTAGAACTGCCCAGATGCTCCACACCATTTCACCTAAATTAGGAAAACGTCAACTGGAGACAAAGAGGACAGATCGGGATCATCAACCCTACGTCTGTACGACTGGCAACAATCCTTCCTGCCTGTTAATTACTCTGCCCTTTGTTCTTTGCCAGAAATTGTTGATCATCTTTATTGTAAGAGATACATACTTTAAATTAGGTTAAAAATAAAAGACACACTGAAATAATTTATCTAGAGAGAAAACTTCACTCTACCTTGTTTGATTAGGGTTTTGAATGAATTAAATCTAATAGCGAGGAAATCTGAGTTCTTACGGTTAAGCATAAAAATTTTGGGATTATAAGAACCTTCCTGGGATTTCATTTCTCTTTTCCTTACTACCCTAAATAGCTTCCCCCAGTGTTTCAGAGAACAAAAATATAAACTTACTTTCTATTTCCTTGAAGATATAGGAACCCACAACAGAGAAAGTCAGTACTGAAATGGGTAAGGCACAGTCGGACAGAATTTCACGTACTCTTGCATGCAAATACGGGCTGCAATTTAAAGACAAAAAACTGTTATCAACACCATACACAGGGACGATTTCTCAATCCAGATACTGTTAATGCTTTAACAAGTGAAAATTCAGTCCAATCTTGCAATTCTAAAGAGATATTTGGAGTGAAGAATTAGTCTTTAATTCAGCCTTAAATCCTCTGGAGTCTATATGGCCTTTCAAGGTTGATGAATGCATAAGCAAAACCCATAAAGAAACAAGAAACTAAGATGCAGGCTAGGAAAAGTCTTCTAAGCACCAATTTGTGTCTCATTTCCATTTTGGTTTCATTGCTTACTCAAGCATTTCAAATGAAGAGTTTTAAGTGCAATGGAAATAAAACCCATATTAGAGCTGGGCATTTGACTCCCAAGAGCACACTGAAGGTGCGTTCCCAGTGGACCTTCCAGCACCATCAGGTATTTTTGTCCCCCAAAACTGTTCAATGTCTATTTAGGGGGAGTTACTGGAGTTCTAACATTAAATACATGGTTCACCCAAAGCTTTCTAAAAAGTCACATACGACGCCAAACCAAATACGGAAGGGCATCATCCAGTGGCCGCACATTTTGTTGTGCTGCTAACATTTTCCAGGTGGCCAGCCAAGTTCATCTCTGGCTTTGGCTTCTACCCTCAATAATGGAATAGTTCCACCTGATTTTTCTGGGTTACAAAATTAAAATCTAAAGCATTAACGATTCCTCACAAGTAATATGAAATTATCAGTAGTCTGAGCTCTAAGACTAAAGTAACTCACCTTTTCTTAAACTGATAGAGCGTATGACCAAGCCAAAGGGTACCCAACATCAACATGAGACTAAGGACGGCAGTTTCACGTCCATAATGCACATCATGCATGCCTGTTTGATTCTCTAGGGACATGGATCTGCTCACTGATGAATTCATCAAGAAGGTGGTATTGATGCCGAAGCTTGGAATAGCATCAGTTCGTGCTTTTTCCAAGTAACTGTCTCCTGTGCGCCCATGGTAGTAATATTTCTTAAAAACTGTACAAACAACCAACAGGCAAGCATTAGGATAGGTATGTGACAATCAAAGCAAGTAAAATAAAGTAGTTTGTTCTTGCTTGATCATGCAGTATTAACGTTATGCTTCACCAGGTTTACAGCTCTACCCCTTAAACCAGTGAAAGGAAATCAGGAGAGCTGCTTCTCTTATAAAGACAGCAGGTTACAAATTTATTTTTCACATATTTTAACAGGTAAAAGTTAAATTTATCTAAAGCAACATGTTTGAACTGTAAGGACTCCCAGTGCTAATCATTGATGTAATTTTGTTCCTAGTACTGGAATCACTGCTCTTAAATATATGTCTATAGAAACATATATATATGAAGACACCTACTTTCAGGAGCCTGGTAAACAAGTTTCATCAGGATTTCAGAAAAAATTAAAAGCAGCCAGGCTGCACAGATCCTTAAGTGGACTACAAAATGTACAGTAATTACTTTTCCTGCAAGGCTGGTCCAGATTTTAAAGATAAGTGTTGATGATATGCAAAAACCTGGCAGAACATTTAAATTGACACTGCAAATTGAAATAGAGTTACAGAGCATCTGAAGTAAACCTGTACAAGTGAAACACCCAGAAATGCCTTTGGAACTGTCCATAAGTGTATTAGGTTAGTTCAGAGGCTTTCATATAAGTAATTAACAGTTGTAAATACACTCCTGTCCTTGAGCATTTAGACAGCTGTGTTCCCATTTCTACAGTGTTGGCTGGCTTCAAGCATATAAATGTGGTGTTGGGATGATTTCACCTCTTTTGGGAACAATGGCCTGAGGTGCCACAAGGAGCAAGTAAAACCAAAGATGGAGTTGGGCTTTGCAGCCTCGATACTCCCACGTTACGTGATCAGATGGCAGCACCCACTCACCCCCACACCAATGGGAACATACAGGAGTACGGAAACCACCGTATCAGAGCTTTGCAGTCCCTCTACCTTTCTTCACTTTAGTCAAAATATTCCTTCAAGCTTTGCACGAGGAAACGCAAAAATTTAGGATAAATCCATCCTCTTTAGGCAAAAAACACAACCATCTGGAACTCAGGCTCTAATGCTCCTCACAACACTTCCCCCCACCCCCAAATACTAATCAAGCTTCTGAAAAACCCAAGCACCTCAGAGCTTTTCCGTCTGCAGCAGCTACAGGGAAAACAGTCAAAGCAAACTGTAGTTCTAAATATTTGAAAACAAGCAAAAGAAGCTTTATACATTTTTGTAAAACACTCTTGGTATTTGCAACCACCTTGAATTTGGCCAGAGCAAACACAGTTTGTGTTACTGCTGGTTTGGAGCTCAGCCCAATGTGAAATGCTCCGTGTTTAGCCATGCTGCCATTATAACAGCAGTAATAATTTTTCTTGTACCACCTTGAGGTGTTAAAAGAGCATTTGACAAGGGGATGGGGTCAGTAGAACACAAAGGTCACAAGAGAAAAGACCGGTTACTTCACATTCAATACTTCTCCATATAAATTTAAAGATAGTAAAAAGTTTACAGGTCAAGATTTAACCGCTCAGTTTGCACCCAGCAGCAGGCAGAAATTCGGAGATCATTGCACTCCTGAAGCACAAGAAAGCTACCCCAAGTAAGGGGCAATCTCACTGCGATCTCCGTTAGCACTGCGTGTTTCTGCGTTGCGTGCTACGGGAGAGGCTCTGCTATCATTTCCTCCCTCCATCCTCGCAGCTGTGTCCAGCCCAGGCAGGACACCCACGCCTCCTTTGCAAACAGGTAAACCGAGGCACGGAGCACCGCCGTGACCTGCACACCGGCACAGAACAGGTTGTTGGAGGATTTATAATTTCTGGCTCTGAACATTAAAGGCCACTTTTGTCACAACAGAAATCATGGCAATATTTCCTGGGGATTAGCAGCTGGCCAGGGCTAAAAGCCTGCTCACCATCTCAGCTGACTCTAAGCATTACTAAGCCCTAAAGACACACACAGTTACTGAGCAGACGATAACCCAACAGCACATACAACTCGGCAACTAAGCAGAATGCATTTGCGTGCCTCTGTACTTAGATCTGGACTCGAACGAATAAGAAACAAGTTCGTTTTTTGGGGATCTTGTGGATCTTCTCCATTTCCTACACTTGGCTATATTGCAATAATACATTTAGGGCTGAGCACATCTTTGGTGCACCGCGTTCAGCCTGACTACATCTATGTACACTACCTCAGGTTGCAACTCAAGTTGCAGCTACCTCAAAACCAGGTAGGATTGCTCTACTAAATCCTGGATATAGGGGAAGAAACTTTGACTTTACTCTTGTATTTTCGTTAAAAGCAATGAGAACATGCCAAGATGGCTAGTGAAGGCCTCTGTCCTGCACCACGGACTTGCTATAAAGTATTTGATCCCTGAAGATTTGTAGTTTGTTTTTATAACAGAGCTAAGCGAATCTTGCTGCCCACAGAGAGGGCAGCAGAGCAGGTGCTGCCCTCGCTGTAACAGAGCCATTCTCAAGCCTACCGCGCGCCCAAGTTCCCTCCAACAACATTAACTCGCTTTGTTTGCTTCAGCCAGTTCACCGCCGTTTCCTGCAGAGTGCAGATGTCAAGATCAAACAAACACAGCTTTGGTGGCTGGGCCACACGGCAAAAACAAAGCGTCACCGGGATAGCGTGAACGCACATGGCTCGATTCCTCTGTACAGTTTTACATCCCCCCACTTCTTTCCTGCACATCTATGAGTACCTAGCAAAAAAAAAAATAGCATCAAGGCTACGAGCAGACTGAGGGAAACATATCTGAGCAAGAACAGCGTTGTCCCCTAGTATTCAGGAAGCGCAAAGCCGCTGTCAGCTGGCTAGCCATTACCAGGGCACATTTAACAGCATGGAGAAGGTACCAGCTTTCCCTTCCTGCTTAACTGCTCAACCGAAGTTTTGAGTGGGAGGGGGAGATGGCAGCAGCAGCCATCACCTCCTGCTACAACACGGGAGTGGAAGAAGACAGACGTTGGTGTCATGTGTTTAAATACGAGCACTGAGAAGGTTAAGGATGAAAATCAGTGCCTGCCAGCATCAGTGGCCTTCTGCATCTGTGAACGTGGCTGGACCATGGGGGTCCCATCTGTTGATGCACTGAACACTCCCCGGTGCAGCTCAAGCCAACAGGAGCTGGCAGATGAGCGGAGTGTTTGTTTGGTTGTATTACCATTGTTCCTATAAACTCAGCCCTTCCCAAGTACAAGGGAGAATTACACTAATTCACTAATTACTCTAATTAGCTTCCAGGATCCTCTCTTGTCCCTGCTGCAATACTCTAAGGTATTACTTGCATATTGCTGAAAGTCTGGCAGCCGAGACCAATGGATGCTTTCTGTGCCTCCAACCTGCACCTCGTTCCCTGCTATGGGAAATCAGCTCTCTACTACAAAAGCACTGTGAATATCTGCACTCCCTAATTTTTACAGAGCATTTGAATATTCTGTTGAGGAGCACCTTCGTCTCATGCCCTCAGAACAGGGCACCGACAGCACACCTTTAGCAAAGCTCACAGCTACATAGTGAGCAAGGAGACAGCAAAGTATCCCGGAACAGCTTCTCCTTCACCAAGCTTTGTCTAAGCAGAATATTTGAAAGATGCAGGTGTTCTGCAGAGACAAAAACAACCCCTCTGATTACACTATCAAAGCATATGCCCAAGGAGCCAAATTAAGGATTTCTAATGAAGTGAGGAAATATCTCCCTTCAAATTGCTTTGTAGTGTCAAACCTGCTCTTTGAAGGCGTTCTACTTGCATGCAAGATACCATAACGAGCCAAGCCTGAGAGTCTTGGAAACAAGGGATGTCCCCAGTGTGCTTAGGTATGTCCTGAAGGATTTCAAAGGATAGCCCAGACTTGGGGCTGTTGGACAAGAGGTCATAAAACCAAGGAATGCAGACCTGGCCAGCTCCTCACTGGGATGAGCAGAAAGGTTGCATTCACATGGCATTTCTGCTGACATCTTTCACCTCCACAAACACCTCCTGCAAATCCTGATCAGGAGGAAGAGCTGTGCCAGAGAAATTTGTTAAACCCCGAGGCTGCTCATGGTCACTCACCTAGAACTTAACCCAGAAATGGAAGCTGGAAAGGGCAGAAGAGCTTTAGGAGCGTGCTGGAAGACACTGCAGTCCTTATGTTGCCATTAAAGAAGGGTCTCAGCATTCATGTAAGAATGGGAAATCTCAACCCATCTTTCAACCTCCCTCCATGTAGTTTTACTAATGTGGCAGGGAAAGAGGTCTAGAGGCGCTGCATTTAAATTAGACTTTTTTTTTGCCAGGAATGACGAAACAAGTATCATGGGAAGACATACACAGCAGCATTAATATGGGTTCTCCATTTGTTAAGTTAAGACACTAATTTTATCTCAGCTGACTGAAATTTGATCTGATAGAAATTCTCCATATCTGTAAACTGCTGACACAGGGCTGCTTCAATCCCAAACACTTTTTTTTTCTCCCTGAAGACCCTGAACGAACATGGAACAAGCAAACATTGTGCATATTTGCGGCCTCGTATTTCCCTTGACAAGGAAGAAAAGCAGACATCTACACTGAAACACATTGTTACAAGACTTACCTTTAATAATGCCTTTGAAGGCATCAAGCACAAACGTGATGGATATAAAAAGTGCAATTATTTCTTCTGTTGACCTGTGGAAAAATCCCAGGAATTAATATAGCCATTAGCAGAGGCTGCATTCAACTCCATTCAAAGGAAAATCAGCATATTCATGCATTTACATGAAAATATACCCATTTTAGACTCCAACTCAAGAAATAAAACCCAGTGAATCTTTAAAAGCTTCTTTCAAGCTGGAACAATAAGCTGAAATGATACTAGCCTGATCTCGCAAAATACATTTGGCCGTTAGTTTGTAATTAAGGAGCTTGTGGAATGTATAATTTTTCCATTTGCTGAATAACCTGATCAAAATATGACTTCTTGAAAATAGCTACCTTTTAAAGAGCTTCATCAGAAGACTGAAATTAAAGAGGGAGTACATCACAAGGAAAAAGCTGTTCCACAGTCCAATCCATGCATAGAAAGCACTGAAATCCAAGTTGTAGTCATCACAGATTCCTCGGATGACTGTAAAAATGAAGCATTCATGTGTCAGATTAAACTTTTGCCATTACCACCCTGTGATTCCCATCTGCTTGATGGCAAAGACAATTCCAAGACTTCGCTCAGATGCAGTTATGGCAGATACCATTAAACCCCTGCTCTTACACTGCTGGATGAACAGTGGATCAAGCCAAACTGTTCTCCCCTTCCCCACCCCCTTCCTCCACTGGAAATGGGGAGAAGAGCTTGGAAAAATATTCTCCCACACTGCTCAAAGCATCTTTCCAAGGGATCAAGGCCACATAATCAGCCCTGGGAATTTGCTGACTGACATTTCGTGACACTGTTGAGTAAGGGATCTCATACCTGCTTTTGAGCCACGTTCACTCAGTCACTGTAACGTGGACAAAACCACCTGTCTTAAACCTTTCAGCTAGCTATAGCTCATCTGGTTGTTCCTATAGCTATCGGGTTTGCTCCTTTAGACCTCTGGCTCAGTAATATCAGCTTGCAGCTGTAACTGGAAAGCTATCGATCACACCTCAAAAGACCGATTCACAAAAACAAACCACAAAAAAAAACCTTTGTCTCAGGCTCTTAACCTGAAGCTGGTTAAATGCAGCCACATCAGAAAACCATCAGATGAAAAGATTTCTTCTTCGAAGCAGAAATGTTTATTCTCAAAGTGTTTTTTCTATGCAAAACGATTCCTTTAGAAACCAACTTCAACTAAACCTGAATCAAATTCATCCCCTCTCCCTCAGCACCAGAAGCAGCCCATTAGCATTGATTTAAACAAAAGCAGCTAAAGCTCTAACAGGATCGCCAGGTTCTCCTGCAAAGTCACATTCCACCGGTCGCAAATCGCACCAGTCCCCTGACGGACAACTTTGACAGACTCACCGTTAATGTAGAGTGCTAAAGGAGCTGTAGTTAGGAGTACAACTAGAGGCTGCCCCGAGAAGAGCGCGTAAAGTAACCCTCCAATACACTGGCCGACGATTGTCTTCTGCACATCTGCGAGTAATGAGGAAGGACGGAAACAAGCAGGGTTTAACCAACACCTCCCTGACCAAGGAGTGTTCACAGGGCATAGAAGCCAACCACTAATGAGTAGGAGGGTAGGGAGGTGAGACATGGTGAAAGCAAGAAGTGGCTCTTTGCCAGCAAGCTTGTACCAATAATTTAGGAGGCCATTAGATTTCCAGATGTTGAACTCTGAAAGTTAGGTTTTCGCTTTTTTTGTTTGGTTTGGGGTTTTTGTTTGGGTGGGAAGGTGGTGTGCTGGCTTTTGTTTGTGTTTCTTTTTTATTTTAATTTAAATTTTAATGTCTTGTATTTATTTTAAACATCTATAGAAACATAACCAGTGCTTGTAGAGCTGTTTAGGACAGGATTTCAGCTAATACTCCTATGAACTGTAACGGCAAGATGAACTGCTTCAGGGTCACAACTGGGATAGAGCAAAGCGTCATCCTCTATACCAGAGGTTTGGATAACGGCAATCCAATTCAGACCAGAAGCACAGGAGCTTGTAGTTATCCACATATTTTTCTTAGTACATAGTTATAAAGTGAGCATCATTTAAAAAATACAGTCGCTTATATCTGTATCAATCAAGTCAGATGATACTACCCAAAGCAGTGTTCAACTTTTCTAGTCTTCTGAGGAAAATCATGAATGTAAATTAGAAAAACCTTTAGTGGTGGGGTTTTTTTCCAGCAAATAAAAACTATCAAAACTTTCTGTGACCAGAGCTACCCAGCTTGAATACATAGGATTCTATAACAGGTATACAAAACGGATAAACTTACCAATAGCTCCTCGGGTATTTTCATCATTGAGCGACCCAAATGCAATGGATGGAAGAAGGCAGGCAAAATACAGAAAGATCATAGTCGTGATGTATTTTCCTATAGCTTTGTTGTTTCCAGTAACACCTAGTGTAAACCATAACAAAAGCCACATTAGTGCTGCCCACTTGTAAAGCATTGAAACCCTCCTTGCATCAGCCAAACGTACCATTAGTGCTTTTAATGCTAAAAGGCAGGAGCAGAAATTCAGTCCACACTTTATCCTGAAATGTACAGATGGGTCTTTAACGTTTGCTTTTGCACAACCACGCTCTCTTATTCATCTGGGACCAGTAGAAGCACCAACATGCCACCAGACTGCTTCAACAGACATTTCTGGCATTGTCAAAACAGGAAATACTGGAAGCCTTTCGTTCATTTTTGCCAGCACCAAAAGCTTGGAAGAGGATCAAAGCAGAATCCATAAGTTTAGGGTTCATAAACCCTCCACCCCGTGCATTTTTAATACCAATTTTATAGGTATTCTGGGCTGTGCCCCAATGAGCTTCACGATGATCACTCATCTTCGCAACTCGCGATGCTTTGGGCAGGAAAACATGAAGCACTTCATTTTTTTTTTTCCCTGAGCAGAAATCTGAGGTTATAGGCTTGAATCAATAATATGCTGTGCTGAGCCAATTAGCGCTAACAGACTTACAAAAACAAATAACACAAGAGGTCAGGAATGCGTACATTAAGAGTTTTGCTTTTAAAAAAAAAGCTGTTCTGAAAGAATGGCTTCTTTCTTTTCCATCCACTCACCCCCTCTCATCTCCATCGGAAAAAACACACCAGGCCAAAACAAAAGCAGCCAGAAAGAGAATTAAAGTGTCATAATATGAATTTAAGGGCCTCTGAAGTAGCTTCCCTTCCCTTTCCTGTTTTCAGGCTGATGTCCATCCCCAGTGAGCTCATATCACACATGAGAAAGGATGAGAGATGACAACAGCTGATATTGCTCGAGGAGAACATAAGTGTTTCCACAGAACAGCCTCTTCGGAGAGGATACACCAGAGAGGACCTTGTCAAAGAAAACTTTCAAACAGCCATCAACCTGCCTGGGCCACCATCCTTGATGCTCCTGTTGTGAGACACTTGGACAAACCTGGATTTGCCCAATTCCCCTTTCTGGAAACCTCTTGAGCAATGAACTCCCACAAAGGCATCTCCCCCTAAGCTCCCAAACATCCATCTGAGCCGGTGCTTGCACCAGTCCCTTGCTGGGGGAGCTACAAGCCAGTGAGTTGAACCAGAGAACGGAGGACTTGGCATTAGAGGCAGTTGGTGCAATGCTGAGAATATCTGGACATTGCCACAACAGACTAACTGTATCACTGGAATGAGGCAGGGGGTGGGAAATTGCTCAGTGACTTTGGGATCTTATCTACCTTCTCTTCTCAGCACCATTTGCGGTGCAGAGATAAGGACAGAAGGAGAACGCAAAAACCAAAAACGATGTGTAACAAACAGGCAGCCGCATGAATAAAGGACACCTTGTGATGGTTCCTGTCTATAGACATTAGAGGAACAGACATAAATAGGACTTCTGATGCTCAGCATCCTCAAAAAAAAAGGGCAGGGGCTGAAAATTGACAGTACACATCTCAAGCATGCAAATATGAGCCTGACCTTCCAGGATGGGACCAGCTGTTTCAAGGCAGATTCCTTTCAATTTATTGTGAAGATTCAGAAACCACAGACCACATTCCTGACCACTCTTGGCAACCAAAGGGCCTGAAATTTACTTCTTGCAGATGAAGCTTTCTCATGTGACCTCGAGTCCAGCTGCAGGCTCCTGCCTCACACTCCCAAGTGCCTGAGACCTTTGGAGAAAAGGAAAGACTTGGCAGGGCAAACAGTGGACCGAGTGGTAGTTTTATAAGCAGAGATGGTCACATCCTTGCTCAGAGGACTCTGTGCTGCTCCAGAACGCTGTTTTTTGGTCAAAGGAGTCTTTCCAACATGAAAGGTCAGAGGCAACAATGCCTGAAAGCTTTGAAATTATTCATAAAAGAGATAGGCAGCCAGGACCGGAGAAGGAACTTGTATTAAAGAGAGCTCATTTGCTGAGCAGAGGAAGGTAAATAAGTGATGAGGTGCTTTCTAAAAAACTTTCAGGTAGAGAAATCATAGTATGAGCAGGCAGAAGGGAGCAAGAAGCCTTGAAGTGCATCACAGAAGCACGTGCACAGCTTTTAGTTTCAGCTTCAATCCTTGCAAAGCAAGCAGCAGGAGTCTTGTTGATCATGGAGGTCCTTATGCCACATCATGGCTGGGTCCAAGACTTCAGTACAAAGAAGTACTTTTAGTCCATAATCAGCCAGATGAGATCCAAGGAGCAAAGAATGCTTGCTGGTGGGCAGCACAATTCACTTCATAATGGAGACAATGACTACATCAGATTAAACATACTCTTTCAAACATGAGTAATCACTCTTTAATTGCAGTTAAAATCATAAGCAAATACCGCCTCTTTGTGCAGATTCACCCGAGACAGGCACTAAAATCCAGCATTAACCACAATTTACGTTTTGCCTTTTTAAAGTCAACATCTGGCTAAACATTTTCAGGGTGTATTTGCAACCCAGGGACTGACATTACTTCATTTAAGAGAAGGTGGGCTGCATTATGATGGCATTTCGTCTGCAGCAGGCTCATAAAGCCATTGAAAAATGTGTCACTCCAACTGCACAATGTAAATTTGTAGCAGAAGAATCAACTCTCAGTCCAGCTGTGAAATTTGAGTAGCTGACTATTACAGAAGCAATCCCCTGAAATTAAGGTACCTCTACACATTGAAATGGGAAGCAATTATGTTCATCAACATGACAGTTCTATTTTACTTGCTTGAATTTCTGAAATGTCATAGTTTCTAAAGGCAAGGGTAGAGTTTCACATAAAAACTGCAGCGTTGCTGGCCTCACTTTGCATGGTACTCTGCATCAATAAGTTAAGGACCAAGAGACCAGGACTAGAGCTCCTTAAGTCTACTAATTGTACATTTACTGAATCAAAATCGAGACAGATGGATATTTCAGAGAATGGGGAAGGAACATTAATAGTCAGACATTTCATAGAACGTCCAATGCAAAAGCAGTTTAATTATACTGATCTGCAGCACAGCAGCAAGGATGTGTCTATTAAGCCCTGATGTTAAAAAACTAAAAATCACTTTTCAATGGCAAAAGGACACAGTAAGGATCTCTGTTCATAGGTTTTGAGCTATAAAAAAAGTCAAAGCATTACAAACTTGTGCTAATGCCCTCAAGCTGGGCTTTCGCTTATGTTAGTAGCTCTGGACTCTGCCCAATTTTCTGAACATGAACAGAAGATGAATCTTCTCTCAAGTCCTGTGAAGAGTAAATCACAGTACAAGTGAGACTAAGGCATTAGCTGGAAAAGGAAATCCACTCTTACTGATTTTGGAGCACAGAAGCCAAGCATATGTTAAGACTAGAGAAGTATGAAGAAACAAATCAAGGGCTACGAGCTTTCCCTTCTTCTCTCATTTCTTTCAGCCCGTTTCCCATGAAGTGCTAGTCTCTTGGCAGGAAACATCCACAGACAAACCAAGAAGCTTTTATGCAGCTTTAATGCGTTCCCATCCGCCACTGACACAAAGAGAGACTTCAAAAAACATCGTAGCTGCAAATCCAGGTCAAGATGCCCCAACGCATCCAACAAGCTTCAAACGGCCACTGAAGTTTTACACCCAAGTGATACTTACGACTGAAGGGCTGCAGAATGATGCGGGAGCTACCTCATCATCTAACCTACCCTTCATCATCTAACCTTCAGCAGAGGCACTGAAGAGAAAAAGCCTATCTACAATCCCATTATTTTTCCTCCTCCCTCAAGAACATAAACCTGCCAAACGAGGTGGCCAGTGCAGCCAGGTGGGAGAGAACATTTGGCACATACCACAGCCGATCCACAGCCAACATTTTAGCAGGTTTAAGCTCTGTGTTTTCTTAAACCACCAGCAAGACAAAACTTCCCGTTCAAATCCCATTTTTCCTGTGCCTTCAAGCCTTCCTTCTGAGCATGCCTGCATTACAGAGAGCTTTGGACATCTCCCTCCTGCAAAACACCACCACCGAATCCCG
Organism: Phalacrocorax carbo; assembly: GCF_963921805.1. Lineage (NCBI taxonomy): Eukaryota > Metazoa > Chordata > Aves > Suliformes > Phalacrocoracidae > Phalacrocorax > Phalacrocorax carbo. The sequence continues at coordinate 3,081,546 of NC_087516.1, read as the reverse complement.
AGGATGCTGCCGGCAGATGCGCTCGCTTCACTCCCAGGAGCTGGTTGGGGACCCTCTGCAGGACCAAGGACAGGGAGGAATCCACACCTCCAGCTGAACTATCCACCCACCACGGCCACGTGCCGAGGGCACAGGTCAAGGAAAACAGGGAGAAACAGAATCAATCTCAGCTCTCCTCTCCTCCCTTCACTCTCTCCCCAAGAGCAGAATACAGCCTTGAAGGTCACCATAAAAACCTCAGGCACCTCAAATTTCTCCCCAGGCACTCCAGGTGCTAAATTGATAAGTGTTTATTCCTGCCTGTTGTCCCAGAAAATACACACTGAAAAATATGGGTAGCAACTCTAAGGGGTTTCAGGAAACTTGTAGCTGAGTCCAGGCAGAATTCCCTCCTTCATTCAAACCAGCCTCAATATGAAAATTCAAGAAGCTCCTATGGTTCGACTGAGCAATAATATTAATACACGTGTTTTGAGCCCATTTGGCAAGATCACGATGAAGTTCTGTATAAACTTTTTAAAGAAAGCAGAATCCCATAAGCAAAGGTTATAGACATTAAGAGGACACTACATGCCAATCTGTGTTAATCCTAACTTCAAAGGAAAGTTACAGGTGTTCTTAGGCTCAGCATAATCCAATTGTTCTCTTCAGATGCTCCTGCTAGACGACACCTATTAGAAGCCACCTGTATCACTGGAGTCCTGGACCAAAAGTTTAGAAAACTTGTGTGTTCAGTAAAATGCACAAGACTTCTACAATCCAAAGCAGACCTAAAGCTGAAAAATTCCTAATCTGGAGGAAAAGAGAAAGATGATTCCTTTCTTTCCTCTCCCAAATCATGACGGTTAAGGATAATTTAATGGCCAGACCTGCACAGCTTGTGAAGACAAATCCTGCAAAATTCCAACTGACAACATTTGCTGGCCCTACAAAAGCCTTATTATTTATCACCCTGCCCTCATTCGGTTTATCTGTCTAAACCAAAACCCCAGGATGCTTCTCAGATTGAGGACTTAGAGACTCCGACCATTCAAAAAAAGGCATCTTTATAATTCAGAGGTCTTTGATGATGCACGTGTGGTTGTCTGGAGCACAGATACTTGGATTGCTCAAATCCCCAGTGTTCTGGTACACTGGTGCTTTGAGATGGTCCAGGAATTTCACATTCCTGATCACCTTCAGTCTTGGTGGTTTATGGCAGATACTTTATACTCCATCTGGTATTCATTCCATGCAGACCCTTAAAGAATTCATCCTAATTTCTGGTTTCTGGGAAGAAATAGAGCATAATAATATATAGAGGGGGGGTTTTTTGTGTGTTTTTTTTTTTTTTTTTTTAAATATCCTCCTTTCCCCATAACCTATTCAAAAGAGCACAGCTGCTCCTAAGGTGAGTACTTCACATTTGAGCTGCAGTAGGTCTTGAGCGTCACTTGGCTCATTTCTGCACCTTCCACTCTCCAGAAATTGTATAACAATTCACTGATGCTTTTTAAACATATATTTGCATTTTACACCAAAACCATTTTTTCTGAAATATTTGTAATGCTGGATTCTCGCTATGACAGTATTTCATCACTCAGGAAGATGCAACCAAGGGAAAAGTTCTTTCAATCTAGTCAGTCCCAGCACCTTGTTTAGGCCAAGCCTGACCTGCTATGTACATCAGCTCATGGAAAGCTTGCGGACCTGGCTACAGCTGACGGCCCCAGGGCTGAGAGGCAGCACACACAGGTTAATTTGGATGCGTGCAGAGCCAGAACATGGACCCTGGAATGGATTTCCAACTCTGCTGACAGCCAAAGTTTGCTGCAGGACCATCGTATGATGCTGTTGTGCCTGTGAACCTGCTGCACTCAGAACACTGACAGCCATAGCAGACACTGCTCTGTCTCGAGATGCACATGGGTACCCACAAGCTCCTTCTGCAGCACTTCCGAAAAGTGCCTCAGTATCAATTTATAATGAAAAGTCAGACTTTGACAACCCTACAAAGCAACAGCCAGAGAGGTGAAGTGTCCTAAACCCGCTCCAGAGGTGGCCGGGTTAGGAGCTGAGTTCCCCTGCCAGATCTAGTACCAGTGATGCACATGCCAAGAAATATTCTCTTCTGTCAGACTCATTGCTGCTACCCTGAGAATATTTTCTTGCCCACCACCTTCCTCAACATACACTCAACCCTCAGAGAACACCGCATTAGCGTGACTTTAAACGAGCCTGCCCTTTCACCCCAAGCCTGCTGAAAGTAGTTTAAGCCCAGCAGTTACAAAGCACCTGGCAAAAGCATCCAGCGCTCAACCACTGTGCTAAGCCAGCATCTCATCCCATGTTATCCTTCCCAGCAGAATGGATACCACTGACTGCAAAACGCCTCATGGTGGGTGAAGCATTCCTAGTCGGTAAAGCTGGATCTTTGTGGGAAGCAGCTACTTGGCAGCTCCGCCAGACACACGGCGCCTCCTTCAGCTGAGCTGCTGCCAGCCGTTCGCTATGTTCCTCTTCAACAAGAACAGTCACCACCAGCAAAGTAGTGGAGGACACACATCCCTACCCTGCCCATCCTTGCTCTTAAGCTTAAGCTGCTGCGGAAGGTGGCTTTGCACTAGAATACTTGTCTGCAAAGCGGGACTTGGGCATGCATTTTCTTAAGCCAACTCCAAGGGAGATGGCCCTCAGCAGAGGTGCCGTGGGAAAGGCTGTGGCACTGTGGCTTGAGCTAAGGAGGATTTAACAGCAGGAGGGTGTCCGATAAAGCCTCCAGATTCTCCCTGCCTACACTCTACATCTCTATTTTATGCAAATTTTCTGGGTTTGGTATTTCAATATATTAACCAACTCCCCAATAAGCTGTAAGAAGCTGAACATATTTTGATATCAGGCTGAGGCTCTGTAATCGTAGTTTGCCCTGAAGACTTTTCTCAGCCTTTAAGAATGTCTGAAAGTGAAAGTCTGAAAGCGAAAAGAGAGAAAGTGATTCTTTAAACCAACAAAGCCATTGTGGGAACTATATAAAGCCCAAAACCTGAGGCTTAGTATAAACACTGTATCCTGTTTTTAAAAGCACCGAGCTGAAGTTACTGGAGCTCAGATTTTGTTTAAGCGTTCTCAACTCCCACAGCACCACTGTAATTGCTATTGATGCTGGCTTGCAAAGACAGCAGAAAGGGCCTATTAGGCCGGTGCTGATTAATTAGGTTGCAATGAGTTGATCTGCGTCTACACACAACAATAATCAATCCACTTAATCACCTCATTGCTTAATAAAAATTAAAATCCTCATCCACATACAGCTAGCAGCTTCATTAAGGGACCACTGCAAGGTTCTCATCTATAGTGTGCCACGCTGCCTATCCACAGGCTTATGTCAAAAACAGTCTTTTAAATAAGAAATAAGAGCACTGTTACACATATCAAAGAACACATTCAGTGCACACTGTAAACAGGACATCACATCACAAAAAATTCAAAATCAAGCCAATGCTTTCATAAACATTGGCCAACATACCGTCAGTGAAGTCCAAAGCGTACACTGGAAGTCTTCGTGCAATGTCATCAGAAATCCCCTTGCCAACATTGAGAAACTCGTGCAACTAAAGAAAGGAAGGAAGTGCTGTGTCAGTTTAAAGGCTCATGTATTGTTAAAGAGATTAACCTCCTTATTCAATACTGATAGGAGCAAAATTGGTCATTTTGAATAGGGCATTCAGATCAGATTTTGTAATGATAATAAAAATAAACTCTTCGCACTTCAATTTATAGCCTCAAAAGCATTGTAAAAGAGAAAAATCCCCCATACCACCCCATTTTCCTCCCTTCCTTCCCTATTCCCCACCTCCCATTCATATCTGCATCCCTGTTTTGCAGGTGCGGGAGCTGATGCACACAGTGTAACCCACTGAAAGCACCCTGGCCGACAGCCGGATGAGACCTTGGGTACCCTGGGGTTAAACATCAAGTCAGAGATGCCTTTCCCATCCCTCTAGCCAACTGTTTCTTTAGATGCCACCACAAAAAAAACCTTCCCCCAAGTCCACGCGAAGCCTCTGAAAGGGGATCCCCTGCACATGCTCCTTCCGTGGCATTGCTATGGGAAAGGGAGACCTCAAAGAGATGTAGTAAGGGAACTAAGACTGCCTACACCTCAAACTCCACCCAAAGGGAACAGGCTTGAATAGCTTCACATAACCAAGCCATAATTTCTTCCCATTAAAAGGCAGTAAGATCATTGTGAAAGGGTTCAAAAAACCCAACGTGTTCCCTTTTATTTCTGGTTTGGGGGCCGGCAAGGTGCGGTATGATTATTTATACAATCTGATGCTCAGCACAGGCAATAAGGAGCTTTTCAGAAATATGTGACAGCTGCTCTTGACTTACAGCCTCCCAATTCTCACAACTGCATCCTTACGGAAAGCACATGGAAAGCATCAGAGTAGGCAACACTTACAAATGAGGCACCTGTCAAATTTATTCCTGTTATCCTCAGAGTGCTCATACTACTCTGAAAATCAAATGCACCTTTCTATAGCGCTAATTACCCCAGCTGTCTCGCCTAAAACATTTCATATGTTGGTTGCAGAACTAGACAGAGAAGTCTTATAACCTCTGCTAAGGAGTGTTAGGCAGCAGAGATCCAAAATTTACACCAACAGATCATTTCAGAAATGCACAGATATCTTCCTTTGGCTGGTTTATGTGGAAACTGATAAAAAACACTGCTTTAGAAAGGACTTGGCATTACAGTGCTTGTTTAACAGACTACACACAACGTTGCCTTTTCTCATGGGACTCACCTGCTTTGCAGCACCTGGAAGATCAGAGCCAGAAGTGAAACACAACAAGAAAACCTCTCCTTTAGAAAGAACACGCTGGGCATGGCAAGATACCTCAGAGGACCCGCTCCTTTATCAGTGATTCTGACATCTCATATTTCAGCTACTTAAGTCAAGTCTGTGCATTTTGCCAATACACCTGTATTCTTTAGGACAGTTTCAACACTCTAACCTGAATAATTAGGATGAAAAGACAGCAGACACCAGCATAACATCTGCATTTTAAGCATTTCTGATAAAGCTATGAGCCTAAACTATATTTGGAGGCATATTTGGACATCAAAGCCATATGCACTTGAAAAGCAATTTAATTTCCCCCCCCCAGAAAGACATTCCTGAAGGCACGAGTCAGCCTGAGAATCACAATAGCTTTAATGACTAATGTGTTGACTCGTCTCACTGCAGTGAGTAGGGGGAAAACAATGCTTGGGGTATCTCATCTTCCAGGGAAGAAGCCACATGCTTGCTGCTGGCCTGGGGCTGAGCGTGGGGAGGGGAGGGAAGGCGCACTCATGCACGTTGCCTCTTTCTAGGCAGCAGTAAGTGTGCAGAAGAGAAAAGCACTGCCTAACTTGCCCTGCCAGGCATGTTGAGGCAAATTTGAGAGAAGAGGGAGCCAATGGGTTATGTTTGAGACCCCAGATTCCTCCACAGATTTATTCCTTGCACATATGCAAATTTAGCCTGGAGTAGGGCATGGGGATGTCAAGCTAAACCTCATCAGTGGCTAAGTATGGGGAAAGCTGTTTCTTTCATATGGTTAATCCTCCTCTTAACCTTCCTTTCTGCTCTACTCACCTCGGGTTGCACTGAGGAGATAAAAGACTGAGGATACTGTCCTCTGAAGTTACTGCCCTTTTGGGTTTTACTTTCATCTCCCAACCTATCCACCATGTATCTTCATTGTCTAGCTCTACTCCAGACATGTTTCAGTCTAGCTTTTGCCTCCTACTATTTTCTGAGCTTGCGCCTTGTGAGGTTTCAAAAAATTTTGGAAAGGACAGTGCTGACACTTCATTGTTGCCCCCTTTCCATCTGCTTCCTCATACACTTCAGTGCTAGGAACTTCTTGGGCTGCCATTCCCTACTTCTCCTTCAGTGGGTCAAGTTCGGCTGACCCATTGCCTTTCCTCTCCCGTTTGTGGTGGCACCTCTTTCATGTCCCTGCCATCGTTTTGATTTAACATCCTGATACTAGGTGGCCTTATCCAGGAGGCCAGAGTTGCATCCCCCTCCAACACCAAGCTGAAATCTTATAAGCCTGAAGGCTTACTAGCCTTTAGGAACTGCAGCTCAGGTACCCCGCACCAAATCCTTCTGTAGCCTCCTTACTCTCCTCTTCTGCAAGTCCTTTAGTGCTTTGCCCATGCTGCTCCTAATACACAAGGGAGGAAAGAGCAGCAAAAGCAACACAAACAAAAAAAGCCTAGATGAAGTTATTAAATGTTCCATTTTACAAATCCCTCCAAGACTCCTGCCATAAGCAACCATTGTTTGGGTTAGAGGAAGAGGCTAAGCCAGCACTTAACAGCAGTTACAAAGCCAGACAGAAAATATCTGCTCCAACACCACCGACCTTTTCTCAGTCCTCCCCCCTAAAGTACTGGGGGGCTGCACAAGTCTTTCACACAGACTAGGGACACAGACTATCCTTCCTCCTGCTGATGCCGAGCAAGCATAGCCTGGCCGTCTCAGCAAAGCCACACAGGTATCAGACAAAAATCACAGCCAGAAAGCATCATAACTGTTAGGGGCTCCTCCATGGACAAAATCACAATTAGATGCCTCAGTAAACAAGAGGCTTTCAGGCTGACTTAATTATGACTGAGTATGCAGCCTTGCCTAAATAACCCTCCGAGATGAGCCAAAGCAAACTGGCTGCTCTTGGCACGGCATGGTATGCAACTGTCAGGTCCCCTTCAGTATTTTAGCAGGGGGGCAAAACTAAGCACTTTCAAAAATCCCACTCACACACAGAGCGTTTGAGGTCCATTTCTCCATCACTGCAGGACCAAGAGAAGAAGGGAGACAGGAGGCAGATTTTTATGGTACCAAAAGGCTTTACCCTCCCCCTCCTGAGGGCTCGCTTGTCATAATACAGTGGCTCTGGATTAAGGTATCCATTTCACTGGGGGTGGTTCACAGGTTGAAATTACACCCCTGGTCTCGCGTGTTTGTGCTCATATGCTGCTTTTCTAGAAGGCTATCGCATAGGGCAGGTGAGGGGGTGGGGATGCTGCTGGAGATGGCTCTTACAGGAACTGAGGAATGTGGGCTACAATCTCAAATCAACCTCACTTCTCCAGCAAATCTTTGCCTGCCAGGAGAAGAAATCTCCATCCCGCTTCATAAGGTCTATGCTGGCAAGGCGGGGTGGGGGATGGCTTCTTCCATGACACACGAGAAAACAGAGTTATTACTATACAGGCTGCATCTTATGAGAGCTGAAGGATAAATTTAAAAACCCAACTATTTACCAAATCCAGACCAAGAACAGTCAACGCCAAGAGCAAACCCTAAAGAAATAAGTATCACTATATACAGCATTGGCTCAGAGCTGTCAGAAGTCTGCCCGGCCAAGGCTGCTTGCCCAGCAAGGCAGGTAGGAACCACCGCTTCTCAGGGTCAATGTCTACAAGCTCAGTGATGCATCCCGCCCTCCTGCTCACCAAACCACAGAGCAGAAAATCCTCTACGGATGTTTAAAAAGTGGTAGCTTTAGCGGAAGACAGAGCCAGATGCTTCAAACTGCTCTACCAAAAATCACCTTTGAAAGGCCAAGTGCAAATAGTTAAATGTACTTCACCTAAATTCGATTACTGCAACTACTCCAACTACCACAACTCTGAATGACCTAGGTTTGATGAGGGTTTCAGGACTTGTTCTGCAAACTTAAGAGCAGGTATGGAGTCCAGCAAAGTTCAAAGCGCTACCTATAAGCAAGGCGATTCTGCAGGAAAATCATGAGCTTTGCTCATTTCCAGATGTGCAGATCAAACCCCTTAAGTCTATTCCAGGAAAAAAGAAAATGTGATAAGTTAAGCAGCTTCTGCGCTGTAGGCAACCCAAAGCTTTAAGGTTACTTAGCTTGCTGCTTCTGTCCCCGAGTTAGAGATGGCACAGTTTGTTTTTCAGGTATGCTGTCTGGTTACAAAATGAATTTCTGAACGGAAAAGAAAAGCAATGACCAATACACAGGAAATTCCAGAAAAGAAAGCTGAATTACAGCATTTCCCTCAAACTTTAAAGTACAAAGCAAGTAACATTTTACAGAGCTACAGATCAAACAGTGAGAAGTCAGGCCAAATACTGTCAGGCAACTTTTAAGTGAAATTATCATGCAGGGATGGCCAAGTAGTCTTTTGGCTGCAGGAAAGACAAGCAGCAGCTTCCTTCAGAGACTTCTGATTGTACGGATTAAGTACCTTGGATCAACAACACACGGTGATCCATTAATCCCACCCTTGACTAAGCATCTGGAATCAAAGTCCTGTAACCATTTCAACCCCCTACTGCTCTGCATCCCTTCAGCACCTGCCTCTTTGAAGTGGTTTTTCTTTTAGATTTACAGCAGGAGCTGAGGAGGGTGGACATGCACACAGCGGCCGTACGTAGAAACCTCTGCGCTGAGAGCTTGCTAGGGCTCTGCAAGTGCTTCATCTCCTTACCCCAAACCCCTTGCATTTATACATTTGGACACCACTGAAGCAGGGACATGGCAGACGTTGACCAGCCTTACCTTGAGTGGCTTAGGACCATGTGACTTGTGCCCATCACTCATTGCTGAGGGTCTCTGATTCACCACCGTCAACAAGTGGCGTTGGTGGACTAAGGCTTCCTTGAACTCCTCTTCGGTTTTGGTTTCTAGCAGTTTCTGCCGAAAGGTTATGTCTGAAAACATCGTGGCAAATGTCCTGCCCACTTCTGTGGCAGTTTTGGTACTTTTCTGAGTGGAGGAACAAAAGAGACAGAAAAAAAACTTGTAACACTATTTTCTTTCACTTCTGAAAGGTAGAACTGCTGATTTGCCCTATTGTGCACCATCTGAAGAGCAAGCTGCCTGGCTTCCAGGACCTCAGAGACACCTGATGGTACATGTGGAAGCTGTTGCAGATGAGCACACCAACGATAGAGGATCCTGCTAAGGCACCAACACACAAGCCCTGACCAGAAACACTGATCAAGTAAGACTGATCAACTTTCCAGTATTCAATCCAAAGCTGAATCATGCTGAGCATGCATTTTAGCCCCAGTCTCCCTTCAAGGCTGCTAGGACTAAACAAATAAGAACCTCTGCTATCCTACAGCATCTCAGCATTACTGATACTGGGATGGAAAGATGCTGTAGTCAAGGTTCCTGCAGGTGGAAGTGTCCCAATCTCTCTCTTCTGGTAAGACCAAGATTATTGTGCACATCTGCTTCATCAGCTTCCAATTTTCTAGGCATTAAAACTCAATAGAGTTGGCTTCTCTGGGGCCATTCTGACAGCACAAGAAGAGATTTAGAGCTCTCAGCTAAAGTAACTACTGGCACAGAGCAAAGCATAGGAAAGCAGCAGCCAAACACATGCACAAGCAACACTGTCTATCTTCGTTAACTGCTTGGAAGGGGCAGGAGCCTTGCAAACATGAAAAAAAGAACAAGTGCCTATTTGCAGGCTTTAACGTTTCTGTGAGCCACAGGCCTGATCTTTGAAGGTCCGGCTTCAACAGTATCCAAGCCTGCTTTCATATTCCTCCAAGCATCTTGGAAATTAGATACAAAAGGAACAGTAAAGGAGACTGAGCTCCCTATCCCTCCACAAACCCAACAAATCCAAGATCTACAAACCCTGACCTGCTCAATGGCTCGTACCACTTTGCCTTAAGTATATTCTCTGTCCTGACTAAAGTTATGTAGAACCATAGCTCATTTAGAGCTCCTTTTGATGCAAAGTTTTAACACACCCGACTTAGCTACGCTCAAGACGCAGCAACTGCTAGAGACACCCAAACAATCGCCCTCCTTTGGACAGCCTCCAAGCTCCTCGTGTTACTGTGAAAGTAATAGCAAGCATATGTGATTGATCTGAATTAGTTTTCACGATTCATAACATTGCAGACGAACAATTTCTTCATGAACACAACCAAGCAATTCAGTGTTGCTTGACGCAGAAGCATGGACATGTGGGTGGCACTGCACTAGTCCCAAAGTCATCACTAACACTGTACTTGCTCCATCAGTCACATTGCCCTGCCTCCACCTCTCCTCCATCAAAGGGAACATCCCTTCAGACATGGTTGCAAGACATGTTCAACTGAAGCTTCTAGGGAAGGGTTTGGATTTAATTGAAGATCATCTGCTCTGGGAGTTGCTTTCAAAGTTTGTAACCTTGGTCCTTTCAGACTGATCCAGCCTGGATTTGCCATCAAGGGAGGCTTCTCCTGTCACCTCTAAGCAGTGAGAGTAGTCCTTGGGCTGGATACTGCAAGGGGCTACCTTCAAGCTGCCCAATGCTGCTCCCTTTCTTTGCTTTCCCAGAGACACTAACAATTTAGAGGAAGAGCACAGAGACTTGCAAGGGAACAAGGCTTTTTTCCCATCCTCTATATTAGAAAAGGCCAAGGATCTGGATTCCTCAACACAACAGATGCCCCTTTTCTGGGCTTTTTATTTTTCTCCCCAAGCAAGGCTCATTGAATCTGTTACTGTCAACAGGTTAATTATTTTAACTGCTGTACCAGAAATGCGTAGAGCTGGCTAGATAAACTCATTTAAAATAAAAAGCGTATTGGCAACTGCAGCTCTGCTTGGCCCCCACTCCCTTTCCTTAATTTGATGCTGTCCATTGGAACTGCAAACTTTCAGGATACAAGCGGATGCAGAGCTGTTTGCCGGGTGCTTTGCACGTAGCTGGCCGGAGATAAGCGAACTACCATACAATAAAAGACAGATCAATGCAATTGCACGCAGATTCAGTTGTTTGCCTGCTGCTGTTCATAAGGAACATCAATATGTTTTCAGCTTGTTGGGTTTGATACCTATGCCAAAAGCATTGAACTGCTCAGTTGGGAAAGATCTGCCAGAAATCCTGGGAAATAAGGAAACACCAGTATTTCCATTTAAACAAAGGTGGTGGTGGAGGGGAGGAGGAGACAGACAGACCAGACTAGAAGGTCCCAAGGTCACACAGATAGCATTAAAGAGCAGGAAATTGAATCAGGATATGTCCTTTTCCAGACAAGGTCCCCAGCCTCTCCAGCACCTCCCAGAAACACAGACCTAGCAGCCCCAACGTGTAAACAGCCAGCTTAAGTGTGAAAAGGTCTTGAGCTCTGAACCGTTCAACCATTAGAAGAACATATCATCTTGATCAAGCCAGGGCTTTCTAGGAAGACAGGATAGTGAACCCCACTTGACCCTAATGCCCCCCGCGATTCTGCAGTAAATATGTACTACTATGTCATTTGTTGGCCTTGTCTACACCAAAGAACCAGTAAGTACACTTAAGCAAGCTTTAACCTCGCTGTTTCAAGTGCCAAGAGCTGTGAAACTACAACCCAAAAGACCTCAGCACAGTCTGACCTTAAGAGCACCCCAGCCTGCAGATAGTCTCACCCATAATGCAATAGAGCTCACAAAACTATATCTTCCTCTTGGTTACATTGGTCCATCTACAGCTGCTGCAACCACATCTTCAGCGTAATTGTCAGTCCCATCAAGAGAGTTTGCTGGGAACAACCCAGACCTTTGCAGTGGTGCATCAGCTGCAGACTCACAAGAGCCCTTCACAAGCATGGCTTTAACCAGGAAGAGCGTTCCTTACCTCTAAAAAATTCCTTACCACTAAACTGGTAAAGCTGGAGTGGGGGGTAGTCTGGGGAGTGTTACAAGCATCATGGAGATAGCTCTAGCAAAAGGTGTATGGGGACTACAGACACTTGATCCTCAGTGTTCTCCTCTCCCAGTCAGGCTAGAGGCCATTCTCCAGTATGAGTCGAGGATGCAGCCAAGTAATCTACACCTCACAGACACTTCGAATAAACCATCTTGACAACTGCTGAGATGATCTCAGGCCTTTTCACATCCCCTTGTGTTTTAAGAATAATACATTGACATTAACACTAGAAGATGACCAAGGAAAAGCAATCCTGGGAGAACCCTCCAAAGCACCAGAGCAAGCAAGAGCAACACTCACCATTTTAGGAGGAGCCAGGACTAATATCACAAATCTCACTTCACAGGAGTTTTCACCCCAATTCTGAGGCCTCTCCAGGCGGCTGATGCAAACATGACGTCGCTGAAGGGACTTTATGGTGCAACTGTCAAGGAAGATGTCATTGTTATACATGGCACTGTGACACATGGCATGCGAGGTTTGTAATCTCACGTTTCAACTTTGAGAAATAGAGTGTTGTTGGTTGTGAAAGGCTCACTTCTGAAGTCTGAAACAGTGACTTTAAGTTACTGTTAGCCCAATTCTGCTAGCTTTTCGTGGAATTTGAACAGCCATGTTTTCATGGGGAATAACTCCCGATATTTTAAGGTGTGCTCTACCTCTTCCCCCATTTGCTTCTTAATAGCCAAGAAATCAAGACAGAGAATGCAACATACCTGGTACTTGCAGTGCTACAGAAGCTTCTACAAAAAAAAAACCGCCGGCGCCTAAATTACTGAAAAGCAGTTTAAGTTTAATTTCCTTTCACCCGATCTCCCAAAGTGCTTTTGGAAACGTTAAGGCAAGATGCCAAACCAATGCATTTCCACTTCTTTTGCCCTGGGCAGATCTTTGTTTGAATGGCTTTCCCTAGTTGCTCTCAGCTGCTGTTTTAGCCCTTTCTGGTACAGGTGTGTTACAGAAACCAAGCTGACCTCCTTGCTCAAGATCTACAGAGGCTGTAGCAGGTTACTGCTTAGAGGTAAATGCTTGGCTGCAACCCAGCCACCCCTGCTGGGCATGCGATGGCTGTCTGAGTCCCACAACAAAGACTAGCAACAGGTTGTTTGAAATAAACACAGAGATCACTTGTGGAAGCCATGAAATACCAGGTCTGTCTCCACCCAGGGATATTTTAAAAAAGCTGTGATCTGAGTAGCCATCATTTTTCCTCCTGGGAAATCCTGACAGAGCAGCAAAGCGGCTTGGTGCGGTTGCAGGAAGAGGTTAACACTAGCCTGGACTGCACATCTCCTGTTCCCATTAAAGCCACCTACTACTTAATTCTTCTGAAAAGCACTAATGAGATACATACGTAGGTTTTGACTATTGACACTGAAAGAAGTATGGAAGTGTGTTTTCCTACCTCAGGGTGATTCCCCCCTCCCCCCGGTTCAAAGTCACTTAGACTGCTTTCTCCCATTTATTCATCTAGCAAGTGTCTACCACTGACCTTAAATCATCTCTCCTTTAACTTCTCTTCCATAATCCTAGCCCATTCCTTTCCTTTTAACATGTATTCTCACACCCATGCACCCTGAATGTTGTCCCAGTAATGGCTTCTGAAGATCTTTGGCTGGACATAAGGTGCTCCCAACTAGTACATTTTCTATGAAGTTCTTAATAACTTGCATACAAAAAAATTGCACCACCAAGTATTTTCTTATTTAGTTTGACTTCCTGATCACAGATTGGAAGCAGCCGACTTACACAAGTTAATCTGACAAAGGCACTTCTCTGAGAGCAACTGAAGAGCTTAATTAGAGCAACACAGGCCATGAGTAAGACGACAGAGTTTCATTTATTTCCTAACTCCCCTCCACCACAACCCCTTGTCCTTGTTCTACTCAAATCAGCTTTAGAAGGGAGAAAGATCAAGGCAGGTCCTAAGGTTAGGAATAAATCTCTTCTAAAGTAATTGAAAACAGAGAGCAAGCTATCTTCTCCACTAAACCCATCGTTTGGATTTGTAACAATCCTTGTCCTTCCCTCCCAAGTGATTAAACGAGCACAGACAAGACTGGTTTTCACAAGCAAATCAAGGGCCTCAGTAGCAATCCTGCTGTGGCTAGACAGCATACAAGTCTCCTTGTGTTACAGTTTGGGAGGTTAATGGGTGAAATACATGAACTCTGGGCTTTAGACTAACAGTAGAACCTTCAAGTCGTCCAACATCTTCAGTTCTCTCACCTTCATCCACATGAACTGGTCAGTGTTAGCAACAGTGACCCTTATTTTGTGCTTTGTTCTCAGTATTTTCATACCTCAGGTGTGGAGCTCACGAACTAATTTGTTCTGAAAAGGAAAGCCTTCTGGGCTTTTTGAACATCATGTCTATTCTGGAGATGGCCAGAAGCATCTATCAGATACCTATTGCTCACAGAGCTGTACTAATGTTTTCCAGACATCCCTTTCCAATCATGTCTATCAGGCAGTACCCAACCTAGCAAGAACTACAGGAGCACAAAGCATGGCCAGAGAAGACTTGTTACAGGACAAGGGCTGATCGCACCAGCACATCCCTAGGAGCCTGAAGTGCAAGGCATGCACGTAAACCTGATTTTGCACATGCTGTGGAGGTACAAGTTGCCAACCACCTCTTGGCAGTGCTGCTCATCAGTACCTGCTTGCCTGCTCCCACACCTCTGGACTAAATCCAAGAAACTGAAATATCGTAACCCCCCCGAGAATTTCAGCTTGCTCCTACTCAAGGAAGGAAAGCCAACATAGAATCACCATAGAATCATTAAGATCGGAAAAGACCTCTAGGATCAGCAAGTCCAACCACCAACCCAACACTACCATGTCCCCAAGTGCCACGTCTGCATGTTGTTTGAACCCCCCCAGGGACGGGGACTCCCCCACCTCTCTGGGCAGCCTGTGCCAGGGCCTGACCGCTCTGGCAGGGAAGACATTTCCCCTCATCTCCAACCTAAACCTCCCCTGACACAGCTTGGGGCCGTTCCCTCTCGTCCCGTCACTGGTGACTTGGGAGCAGAGACCGACCCCCCCCTCACTCCAGCCCCTCTCAGGCAGCTGCAGAGAGCGAGAAGGGCTCCCCTCAGCCCCCTCTGCTCCAGGCTAAACCCCCCCAGCCGCCCCCCAGCACACTTGTGCTCCAGACCCTGCCCCAGCCCCACTGCCCTTCTCTGGACACGCTCCAGCCCCTCAAGGCCCTTCTTGTCCCGAGGGGCCCCTCACATGCAGGGCTCCTGCTCCCCTAGCAACAATATGTGAAGTCATGTAGCAATCTAGCAAGTTATTTGGCAAAATCTGTTATATAGTGCAAATTAAGCATGCCACACGTTCTTCTGTAGCTAGCGTTCTCCCTGAAGTGACAGTTACATTTCAGCTCCAGTAAGTTGTCTCTAAGGCCGTGCTTTCCAGAGGTGACAGTCCTGCCAACAGTGCCAGTCCACAAGGCTACATCACTGGAGCTCAAGAGCTTCTTGGGTATGGAGGGGAAAACCTGACTCTAAAAGGCTGCTCTTTGTTCTTGGATTGCTTTCACATACAAGCTAATCTTCCTGACAGCCATGCCACAACCTTGTTTCTCTAAATCAGAAGTCCACTGTTTCCTTACCTTGAGGGACAGGATAGTGCGTAACACGAGGATCTCCTAGTGCTTAGGCAGTAATGGAAGGTTTAGCAACACTGAGCACGTTCAAGACACCAAGAAACCCACTGTCATTATAACCCACTTTTATCTGGAATTGTTTTATCCACAGAGCTGCAGTTTGGGACTTCTTACACCAAAAGACAGCCTTTTCCAACTCTTCCGTAAAGAGCTCTATTGGCACTGCCACCTGCACCTGAATACCAATATCGCTTACACCAGTAAAGTTGAGTGAAGAATTTCCAGCCTAGCTTAGGTCAATGTATGGACACAATTTAAGTCAATAATACCTTTACAAATCAGGCTGAGTTAGTTTAGTGAGGGTAAACCAGGGTGCCACCAGATTTAAACAGGTGCCACAGAGAAGGTCTGATGCACCTGAGCATTGCTGCATGGAGGGGAGAGACGGTGCCCTTGTCCAGACTGCAGCCTCTTCTACACCAAGCCTCATCTTGTTCTGTTATATCAATTTATTTGGGGGGGGGAAAAACAATCCCTGTTGTCTCAGTTCTTCTGGTGCAGGCCAAGTCACTTCTGCCCATGCATCATTCAGCATCTCAAACTTTCCTTTAAATTTAAGCCAGTATTTAGCTGATTCAAATCCTATTCCCTGGTGTAGCACTTACAGATCCCACTTTTGTTTTAACTCCAGAATCCAGATACAGATATAATACAAACCAAAATTGCAGTCCCTGTTAGACTTGTGTAAATATTTGTAAAGGACAAAAAAAAGGTTATTTCGCTCACATGGAGAAATCCCAAGTTATGCAAGACCGCAGGTAAAACTCCGCATAGTTCAGGCCAAGAGGAGAACCACTTTCAAAGTGAAGCAACTTTTTTTCAAGTAGCACTTCAGTGAATTCCTACTAAAAATAAAAAAAAAAAAAAAAAAAAATCGGGAAGTCTAAATAGCCAAAGCCCCCAAAAAACTGAGAACTAGAAAGACCTTTTCAGCAGACTCTAAATCACATCTGGTTTGGCCAAAGCCTCTAAGTTCCCTTTTGGTTTGGGTTGAGCTAAATTTGATTCTCCTTTGGTTTGGCCAACAATCTGAAAAATCTATTTTCACCCAGTATTAATCACACAAGGAAAAGCTGGGCTATGATTTAATGAGATGCCAGGTTGTATTCTCAGCAATTTTATCTTGATCCTCCAATAACTGAGCTCATAAAAAGCGCATTTAAATTATTGAACGCATTCCTGCTTCGCTGCCCTCCTCTTTCCAGGCTGCGTATCTAGTGGCATTGAGCATGGCGCTTGGATGGTGAGAACTGGCAACGCTCCACCAAAATCACTGATATACCGAGTCACACAGGCTGCAGGTCTGCCCCACGCCCAAGATGTTATCAGAGTAATAACACATTTCTCAAACAAATCATAAAAAGGGTCAAACTATGGAGACCCAAGAGAAACAGAAACCCTCTTTAAACAGGGCAAGAAAGGAAGTTAATTCAGAAACAAATTATCCCCTGCAGTAAGAAAAAGTGCCCAGCAGAGGTAATCAGCTAGCCAGCCTTTTCCTGTCCTGATGCAGAACAATGACACTTCTTGTTCTCATCCACTGCAAATAAATCTTCCTCCGCAGAGCAGCTCCAGGCACAAGCGTTCAGAAACCAGAATTTGCAAGTGAAGAATGAAGCTGTGACCAGCAAGCCAGCTCACCCGCAGCTTTGCGCAGAGTGGTTTCAGCCAAGTCGCTCTAAGCCGGGTATCTTTTTGGACTGGTATTGTACTCTGCTGGGCTCCAGAAAGACCCATCCTCCATAGCAAATAATCTCCCGAGGGGAAAGTATTTCCTACAGGTCAAGGCATAAGGAGACACCTTCTCCCCCTCCCTGTAGACATGCTACAGGCATTAAAACAAGTCATCCTTCTCTCCAACAGATCTCCTTTGGGGCTCAGATTCCTAATGAGGGTTTGAAATGGAGATCTTTTCAGAACAGAGCACTTGCAAGGGTTTCAGCTTTCCAGCAGAACCCAGGACAGCCCAACAAGGGCAGCTACAGGTACTTAAAAGAAAATTAATCAATTCTTTGAACCCAAAGAACACTTGAGAGATGATAGTTATAGATTTCAGAGAAGAGGCTCTTGTTTACAAGATTCCAAATCTTGTAAACATTCCTCTAAAGGAGAAAATTTGTTTTAAACAGTTCAACTGTTTGATTTCCCACAGCATCCCATTTTGCTCTTTGAAAGAAGGAGCAATATTCTGAGGAATACCCAGTGGCTGAAGCACCTCTATTTGAAATCTATTCAACAGCTACATCAGAAGCAACACGGCTTTTCTATAGACCCACAAACCTCTGGGTCTCAACAAATCCTTAAACACGTGAAATGGGCTTCGCGTTACTTTTGTTGAGAGATCCGTTAATAGCACGTTTCACAAAAACATCAGTTATATGTTAAACTTGAGACGTCATTACTCTTCAACTTTACTCTTATTTGAAGAGCAGCCTTGCTTGATATCCAAAATAACCTCACAATACCTGTTTTTGAAAGGCTACCTGGGTTTTTCCGAGTTAAACTCCTCCACAGGAGCCATTGCAATGACACACTGTATCAGAGTAAGCAATTTTATAGTAACACTGTGCATACAAACCACTAAACCACTCTTTGCTTGCAGAGAGGTTTTTCTCTCTTTGCCTGTTAAAACAGCTTTAGCAAATCAGTTGAATGCACTGAAAATAAGTCCTTTGCCAATCCATGTGCCTTATCAATGCAGCCAAAGGAAATTGCTGCTCAACTACTCAATCCAGACTGCGAAGCAGCTTGCTTTCATGGTTTTGTTTTTTTTTTTTTTTTCCTGCAGATCCAGCTTTGGAAGAAAGCAATTATATCTATCTCCTGGCAAGAAGAACATAGCCTGGAAGTTGTGATGCCTGGGGAATTCCACTCAGCTCAGGCAGCATTTGTTCAATAACTCACACAGCTGGTGTTTCTCCTAGGAGGATGTCAAAGAGAGAGATCTACCAGCAGACAGTTAACAGTTACTTTAACATCCTTAGCATTAGGTATCATTCACTCCAAGGGGAAAAACAATTAAAGAAATAGGCATTTGCGTCTCAATTTGTCAGAAAATAACGAACTGGGTGCGACAGGGCTTGGCTTGTGATGACAGCCACTTCTCCTTGTACATCCCATTGGATAAGAGAGGGGGAAGACACACCTTCCTTAGGCTTTCTGAGCCACAAAGCTGTGCAACAGCAAAACCAATAGCTCTCACAGGGGCTTCTTCCCCATTTTTCCTGACCCAAAACATTCAAATCATCCAGTTTATCCGCCCCTCAGGCTCTGGGTGGCTCACGGGGAACTCCAAGCACTCCCCTGCAGTACCTCTACCTGCTGCAGTCACTGCATGCTGGAGGGGTAGCAGAGTACCCCCCGAAGCTCCTACTAACAGCAAAGCTTCACAGTGAAGCAGCAAGAGATCGGCACGTCAGTGTCTTGCTGTTCTGGCAACTACTATAAATAGGGGAAAGTTGTGTCCATGGTTTCCTAGGTATGAGATCACATCCTTGACTGATGAAGCTGATCTGCAGCTCTGAAGATTTGCTTTCTCGTTAGAAAACCATCGCATGCACAGACACCTAGCAGCCTTCATTCCTCTAGAGCTGAAGCTTGCCGGTTAGTGGAGCACGCAGCATTGTGCTACTCTCAGCTATGCAGACTACTTAAATCAAGGAGTCTCAAGGTTTCCGTGAGCTTATGTACCATGGTACAGCTTCAGCAAGATCAGGTTCTGGTCATTCTTGACAAAAGAGAAAAGCCCTAAAGCCTATTGTGAATCAGAAGCCAGTTGTTTTCCTGGACTTCAGTGGAACACTCAGACCTCAAGATCTTCAGTTCCCCAGTGGTTTGTTGTCATGTGGCGTTAGCCCAGGTCCAATGGTACATCGGACCTTGCTGGCAGTTCAATACACCTGAAACACCCAGGAAAGTATTGATTCCAGCAGAAGCAGAATAACTATTTCAACCTAAGTTTTTCCCATCACTCTTCCCAGTGAGGATAAGTCAGATGAGAGCAGCCCCCTCTAGCACAGAAGAGAGGGAACCAAATTTTACTGTTAGAATGCTCTTCTGCAGCCAGGCTCCGCACAACTCAGTGAAAATCCTACAGAAGTTTTTTCTTTCTGACTACGCTAATTTGGCTTTAATATCTCTCTCAAAGTCAATGCAGAAGGAGCACTCCCAAAGCCATGCCTCGCAACTGCTCTTCCTCATTAATATAATCCTATCATGATACTGCAGCCTACCTCATCCACTAGGAATAAAGAGTTAAAGTGCACAAAACCCAGCAGCGCTAATAAAATTTAGCAAAGGGTACAGACTAAATGCAAGGATGAAGAACAGCAGATATCTTAAAGGTTCTTCCTACTCACATGGAAACTTTTCTCATCAATAAATTCCTTTTACTTCAGGGTTTTGGAAGTTGTTTTGCAACCCGACTTCAAGAAAAACGTAAGATCTAAAAATATGGTTCACAATCTGTTGCACAATAGCTACAACAGAAATACAGTGCAATAATTAGATAATTATAGTTAATAACTCATCACACTGCTTTCCCACCACTTTCTTCTCCCTCTTCAGAGTAACAAAAGGAAGAGACAAGGAAAGTTTTGCACAAGACACCTTCAGGCTGTAAGCTTATTTTTCAAATCCTGTCTTGTCATGGAAGCTAGTATTACTCACATGGATGCATTTAAAGCTTTGGCACACTTTCTGCATAAAGGTTGAACTTTTCATGTGTTGAAAGTCTGAACCCTTTTCAGCTTCATGTATATAATCACAGCATTTGTGTCATGGCCTCTAGAAATGCTTTGTCAAGTCAACGTTCTCCAAAGCCCTCCACAGAGCCCTGTCAGATGCCATGGTAGAAACTTCTACCCTCTACCTTTCCTAGAGCAGGATGTACATATCCTTATTGCTGTCATCCTACCTATGGCATTCCAAAGGGGAGAAAATGGCTCAAAAACCCTCTTAGTTGATCAGTACAGAAAGACCATTTTACTGTATGAACCTGTTTTTTTCTCCGTGCAGGCTGCTCTGTACGTGCCCAGCGTATGAGTGGAACTGACAGTAGCACACACAGCACAGACATTATCTGTTCATTTATTTTACGGAATAGAGCCCTGATATGCTGTAGTTTCATTTTTACACCTTTCTCTTTCGTAACAGATTAGAAAGAAGGCGGAGGGGGGGTGTTGGTGCTTGGTTCTTTAGGGGCTTTTTTTGCTTGTTTTAAATCATTTATTTCCAAGGCAGAATACTCTACATTTTTTCCAGCCATAAGCAGAGGGTAAGAGAAGAACTGTTAGTTGAAGGAAAGTTACTGTGACAGGATTTGTAGCAAACCGGCTGTGAAGGCTTACACATGCATGCACTCTGCAAGACTTTAAAGCACCTAATCAATACAACCTCATAATTTCTCTGGGAATTGACCTATTTCTTGACAACTTGATTTAGAAACTGCATACACATAAGGCAAAAGAAGTCAAATCTCATTGCTTTGGCTGGGTGACTCAGGTTCTGGCCTTCCCCTGCAAAGCGGCAGTTTGCCTCACCCAATATGCTTGACTTTGAGACAACAAATTCAAAACCAACTTGGTCAAGTGGAAGCTGGGGAGAAGCCACTATATCTCAATTCCCAGGTGACAGTCCTTACTGTGTTAAGGGTCTGCTCCAGTGCTTAACAGTGTTGACAATTAATCAGTGCCTGAAATAATTGTCAAAGTAATCAATGTCTAAATAGTGTCGGAATTTCTGACTTCAATTTACAGTTACAAAGTTCAGATGTTTTCAAAAAGACCCAAGAAATTCTTTTGGTACAAGCTCCCAGACTTTGGTAAGCAAAGTAGTCCATGAACCAGTTTCCTTGTCCCTTTCAGAAGTTCTTCTCATTAACATTTCTCAGTAAAACATTTTCTGGCTCAGATTTTTTTCAGCATTCTTAGCTTGTTAACACCAGATTCCAACAGAATCCAAGAGCTCAATGCCCTGTAGATACTGTAGTCATCTCTGCCCAGGCTACTGCCCGTCCATTTGCAAAGAGGAGCAGCCCAACGCCAAGACTGAAATCCCACAGGCCAAGATGGATGGAGAGGGTATCACCATCTTGGTTTACACGGACACATTCTGAACCGCTATTCCTCCCAACAACAGGAAGAGTTACAAGTTTTGAGCAGCCAGTGGATTCTGCTAATATAATCCAGGTACTTACATGATACAGAGCCAGGACTGCTGATACTGCACCCCTGTGACTGTCGCTGTGACCCCTTGAATTGTATCTGATAAGAGGTGAACTGGGAAAAGAAGAGAGGGAAATGTTACAGGCTGTCCACATTTGGTTTGCAACTGCAAATAACATTTCCTTTCAAATGGAAGCTGAGTACTAATACCAAGCATACTTATTGATCTGCACAGTGGATTGATGCAAGGGTGGGGGGTGACAGAGAAAGATGGAAACTTTTGTCCTGTTGCTTTTGAATTTTATTCTTAAGCTATTCACAGCTTGGAAAGGCAGCTGTTTTCTCCTCCCAACATCAACCTACTGCAATATTAGATTATTAGATTAGCATTATTCAACACACACAGACAGGACTGGAAGAGGTGTCATCTCCTGACTCCCCTGCCCTCTCTCTCCCACTTCCTAACTACTGTTCTCAGATTATTTTATGGCATTGCTTTTGTTTTTTCTATTGGCAGAAAGCCTAAATTAAAGATATTATAAATGCGAAGCTCTAAGACAGGTAGCAAGAAGTAACCAAAGCATGAACATGCTTACTACATGCTCAGGACTTGACATATCTTTTAAACAAATTCACTGAGGCTGTGACAGTTACATTTGAGGTGCGATGTACATGTTTGTATATTCATTCCTGTTGACTCTGAAACATCATGGGTGCCTACAGAAAAACAACGCTTAGTTAAGCTTCTTTACATCTTGGGCTAAAAGGTAGTGATTTAGACTATGCTATGACATTTGCTGATAGTTTAAGGTCACACATGAGCCAACAACATTGGCCAGGGCTGCCCTAGTTGAGTTTTGGAGGAAAACAAAGCTCCTCTCATCCCTTCCAGTGGGCTGGGAGCAACACGAAGGCTCAGCCCTCCCCAATCCGTTACTTGCCCAAAGCAGTCAAGCTTCCCCAGCCTGTATGAATTCAGATGGAGAATCACAAGGCAAAGGAGCCATTTCTGAAGAGACACCAGCAAATGTCTCTTTGCCAAAGAGCATCAGACACTTGTCTGAGGACAAGCACACCTAATGGGTCCAAACAGACAAGGCACTGCAGTGCTGTAGACTTCTCCCCCCAGAGGCCACCACAACGTGTCCTCTTAATGAAACAGGGGCAAGACTCCATCCAAAACAAAAAAACCCTAAAGACATTACACCCTTCAGCCTGGGCGACATGGAAAATGAGCCCCCAGTGTCACATGCAAGCCTGGGGACCACGCAGTAGCGAGTGTTCTTTCCACCAATGGAAAGAATGACAACTTAACAGTAACACACAGGCAAAAGCAAATCGAAAGATGATTACCATTCCCTTCCCGTGGGGTCCCTGAATCTGTGAATAAAGTGCTCATGATTTTCTCGAAGTTGCAGCTTGGCTCCATGTTCTCAGGATCTTCAGCAAAGTGTTTCAGCATCTCTCGAAGAACATCGTCCAAGGAGGTGGCTGTTTCATCAAGGATGATGCTGGCTCTGGCCAAGAACCCATCCAGGTCTCGGTGGGCTCTGACTTCCTCCTCAAAATTCTTTAATTTCAGGTACTGTGTTAAGAAGAGGTCAGTGTTAGACAGCTGTACACAATACTCAACAGCAAAGGACTGGGATTCATGTAGTTCACACGCAGACAGTTTTGTTGAGGTTATGTCACCAAACCAATGCTTCTGAAGTCACTTTGACCATTCAGATCACACTATAGAAGAAAAGAAGTTTCATGTTATATTATTAAGGCATTGAAGGCTGGCATTTTCAAGGCTTATCCTAACAGTCACCACAGGTGACTGCCTAGGCACCATTTACACCCTGACATAGAAAGCAGAACTAAAAAAATGCTTTTGTTGCCTAGGATAAAGCACAGAAGTCAGCCTAAAAGCCAAAATGTTTAAGGTAGCATTTAAAGCCCTCTTTAGGTTGAAATAATTCAAGAATTTTGCAGAAACATGGGAAGTTATTTGTAAGAAATGGACTCTGAGCTCAGCAGCATGAAAAAGTTACCAGTACGCTTCTCTGCAACCTCATATTCAGTTGGAACTAACCCAGTTCTTAAACTGGGAACCATCTCTTCTCCCCAGTGCTCCCATTAGGGAGCCTGAAGTGGGAGATGGGGAATGCCATCCAGCCCATCATCTTTTTTGACACTTCCTAAATTTCTCTTGTTCCCACTCCCAAGGAAGTTTTAATTCCTTTGTGTGTAACACTTAGCTTTGAATCAATAAAAAAAAGAAAGACAGCAAACAGAGGCTGAAACTGCCTCAGATCTGCTGCTTCCCTTTGCTGCCCCAGGCTTGTTGGCCTCGAGATGGAAGAAACAGCGATGCTTAGTACAGAACCTCAACTTATTTCTGTATTTGTCAGCTGAGAAGTTTGTTAACTGAGTAAAACCAAACTACAAGTGCATTGTTCCCATTTCGCAGTCCTTGGAAATACACACACACACAGTTAGTTAGCACTCACAGCGCTGACCAGGAAGGACTGACAGTCCTGTCCTCTCCTTCAACAGCTTAAGATGGAGCGAGGAAGTGGGAACAGCACTTTGTTATATGGATCTTCCTTCTGACAGGAAACCAGCCAGGCTTGAATTCACGATGTTGAGGACCAGATTGTCAAGATACATTTAAGCCCTCAGTTGCCCTTAAGCTCAGTAAGAATCAAGCTCTGAATTGCTTTTAAGAGTCTGACACCAAGTTGTCTCCACAACCAGGACCTTGGCACACACCCCCCAAGTTATGGGACCACCCCAGAGCCCGAGTAATGGATACCCTCTTCTCACACATACCCTCTCTACCTTTTCCATTTATAGCCTAGACACAGGGAAAAAAATGCTAATATCTCACAAATTACTGTAATTATGACAGCAACTATCAAGTTGTCAGTACAAATCCATTGCAATTAGCACTGTTTTACTTTGCATCAATCAATTCTTACACAGCATCTTTGAGAGGGAGGATTCTCTGAACGATTTCAGCTCCCACCCCCACGGCTTTGTTGCCATCTGCTCTTAGGAGAGGAGACAGTGACACAGCTACATTACAACTCCACCTAAGAGACCAAGTTAGTCTCACATTATCACTGCATGAGAGCAGGTTAAAACACCTACCACCGTCTGTAACACTGGTGTTCATGGGGCCGCGATATGACCAGCAACCACCTCCCCAAAGGTAACTCATTTCAGCTTGTCTGGCGCTCAGAGTCCAGCCTAGGATGTAGGTTCAAACAGCAAAGAGGCCAAATGACCTAGACAGGATTTAACAAAGTCGATGGCAGAGGAGGTGCCTGTGGAGGTATGAGGAAGGTTAAGAGCATCGGGAGTGCCGCGGTGCCAAAGAGCAGCCTGCAAAAAAGCAAGGCTGGCTTTGTGTCACCAGCTTCCCCCATGCATGAAAGAAGCCACCAGAGGCAGAACAATGGAAGGAGAAAGTTGAGGGATAGCTGAAGAACAGCAGAAACGAATCAAAGGTATTCAGAAGAGGGCTATTATCTGCCCACATCCTCTCAAATCAACCCTGATCCTCCAGCGAGCTGTGCACAACAGCGTTGTTTGCTTGTTGTGGCATACGCCACCACCAGCAGCTTACTGCTAGTCATAAGGATTCAGCTCCAGGTCTGCCACAGGCTTCAGGTAATGCCTTGAGTAAATAATTTTCCATGCCTCAGGACTGCTGTATTCCCCTGCTCCTTTGTAAGAAGTAGGAGCAATACCCATCCTTACTATCACTCCCGCAATGTTGGGGAACATATGCATGTTAAACATCACAAGGCAACTAGCCACCATGAAAGGATATATTTATATCGCTCCCTGAGACAAACCAAAGTCAAATTAGTGGAAGCACTGGTACAGCGAGTCCTCGGAGATGCTCAAACAGAACTGTTCCAGTCAGGACACCCAGTGGTTTTATGAGGGATTAATGATTGCTCCTTCACAAATATTTTTAGCTAGATAGTCAAGTCACACCAGGATATTTCATGCTGGAAACTGCTTAGCCAGGAACTCAAGACAGCTACCCAATAGCCATTTAATAGCCTTGAGTATCGGTGATTGCAAAGCTGCACGTTGCATTGTGGCAAGAACAGAGGGTGTCGTGCCAAAGAAGGGGGAACACATTGAAACAGCCTCCCCCAACTTCAGGCAGGTCTCCTAGCCAAAGTCACACACTATCTGTGCAAAAAAGAGCTCTCAACACTCATCAAGAAGGCCCAGCATGCAAGTTCTCTGCTGGGTGGCTGGCTCTGGAGACCACCTCTGCTTACAGACGCTGCAAGAACCTTATGAGAAGGGCTGTCCAAAAAGCACGTTGTCCTGAGCAGACCTCTACCGGTGCTGTTGCCATGGTCACTTGGGCCAATTCCCTCAGAAACACACAACGATGGTGATTAAATAGCTCAAACCCTGTTGAGGGGCTTCTCCTTATTTATGCCTACCAAGAGCCATGCCAGACAGCAACTTCCCTGAGACAGATTGCCCTTCCAGCACTCCTGAAGGGACACAAGAACCACAGGCTACCACCAGACACAGGGAACAACCTAGCAGGGAAACATCTCCAGGCAAAGCTTCTGAGCTGACCACCTTTCTGCTCGCAATTCCCCCCTTCCCAGGCACTTGAAGCCATCTCCTCCATGACACAGGTCCCAATTTCCTTGGCATTTGGAGCACAAAATTTCCACTCATCCTGCCTCAAGGCAAAAATTGGCAATACTATGTTTTCTCAAGCCCTGCTAACGCATGCTAGCTCTCTGGTATTTGTTGCTCAACAGCACACCAAAATACTTGAGCATGAACTACAGGCCAGAAAAGCAGGAATCCTACAGCTCTGAAAAGGAAAAATAAAATAGAAGAGACAATTATGTGTTAGCAGTTTCCAACTATTTCTTATCAGAGACAGATCCTTCTTTTGGGCTTAGAATTTGCACTTTAGGTGATTAAGTTCTCAGGTTACTTTCAGTCAAGTGTATCCAACTCAGAGAACCTTGGCACTAGCATTAGACAAGACAAATTATTGACAAAGACTTTTCCATTCCTGAGCACAGAAGAGCTTGTTTTAACTTCTATGACTTAATTTTAAACCATTTTTAATTTTTCTGATGGTAGTGGGTTTGTTTTGGGCTGGTTTTTTTTGTGGGGGTGATTTTTGTTGTTTTTTTTTTTTTTTTTAAACGGCGGGGGAAGGTTTCTACTAAGTCAGCCTGCTGAAACACCTTTTCAGAATTTGAGCTGTCTTAGAGGCCTGAAGTAAAGCAGAGTTAAAGAGCTTTCTGGGATTCCCTAAAAAAGCCCCCAAGGCTTTGGTACACAGATTTAAGAACCCAAGTTACAACTTTCAAAACCTGCAATATATGATTTACCGCCATTGGTGACGGTACAAGTTTTGATGCCGCCAGCCAGCCCCTCCAATCATCACACAAGGCAAGAGTCAAGACAACTGAAAGCACCGTGAGCCATGCCTCAGCCCCAAAGACCCAGACTTCATGTGGTATTAAATATCATCCCATTTCCTCTTTGCATACTTTCTGTGTACTTTTAGTCGGACGTTTGTAGTGATACGGCCTATACGAGGGTTTCTTGCATTTTCACCTTATCATTATTGAGTTACTGTCTCGAGAACAAGCGTAAACTAAGTGTTGTTTCCTAATCATCCTCCTAGACTGTGTGTTTCCAGGGAATTCACTCCTGCTGAACCTCGTGAAGGCAGACCTGATTAGCAGGAATAAACAGGAAACCAAACCACAGCAATGTCTATTGGGTGTTTCTGCTTTCGGCCCAAGAGGAGCTCAGCAGCCAGAATCTCTACGGTGTACACTTGGACCCTTTTGCAGGCAGCTGCAGAAGAGAAAGTGATGAATTATCATGTCAAGGAATTGTCTGGGCAAAAAGCTGTGCAACAATCAGAATTACAGATAAATTGTTTAGAGAACACGCAGCGCATGGCTTTTTAGGTTTAAGGACAGAGGAATTAAAGGAAAGAGGCATTAATATACCCCCTGTTTAGACCATTAAAACACACTTCTCCACCCCCAAGGAGCATTTCCAGATCCTTTTCTCTGCTTCTAGATAATGAAAAGAAATAATAAATTGATCACACAGCATCCCTACTTACCTTCCTTGATGTGTGCAGTAACACGCAGCCAGCACTTTCATTTTCAGCTGGAAAGGGGAGAAAAAATAAAGCAAAATCAGAGAAGTGTTACTATCACAGGTACCTGACAGGCAGCAGGAACCAAGCAGGAGGCTCAGAACAAGTATATCTCTCTTGGCAGAAGGTGATCCCTAAAGAAAAGCCGGGTATTCAACTTTTTCAACATTTCCCATTTTGAAAGCATAAACCAAGCATAGAAGCAGCCTTGGGGCGTCATCTGATCAGTTGGGGTTTGTGTCTGGTAGCATTTTTTCCTGGTGTCCTCTGTGCCCCCACCCCCCCATTCCCTATGTATTTTTACTTCTCACTTCTCTCCCCACCCTCCACCTCCCCCCAAAAAACCCTTAACTCTTAATCCTTTAGGTAATCATTTAATCCAATGCATCGTTGTTTGATAGATTGAGGCTAAGACTGCATGAGTCACGCTCGTTTGGAAACCATTCTTGTCCTTGTTAAAGAGTCAACAATAACACCCAGGCACTTCCAAGGGAGCAGGCTGCGAGAGATCACACGCAGCGACTCGAAGATGAGCACATTAATGTCCTGTCAACTCACCACGCTGCCTCCATAAATCTAAGCATAAAGCAACAGAGCTCTTGGGAAAGAAAACTGCTGTTTAGAGACTATTAAATATCACTTAGTATGTTATGTGGACAGGGATACCCAAGAAGTTCCCAGTTTAAACTCCCAAGCACCAAGCTTAACGTCTTCTTCGGGTATCTGTGAAACAATATTGGGGTATAGGCTAAAAACATAAATAAAACCCAGGTATTTTTGCCACAAGGCCACTCTACACCGCTCGCATCCAAGGCAGTGTCTCTGTAGCATCGCTAGTACCACAGGTACTGTCTGTGCACCCTTCTCCTCCAAAACACCCCAACAAGGTTGACCCACTACCAAAATGCATGATGCGCATGAACAGTTTTCACTCAAGTAAGTGTAGTGACAGCATGGAAAAAACCCACTGAGGACCAAAAACTTTTCCAGAGGCCAAGCTGTGGAAAAGTACAGAGATGTAAACGCAGAGTTACAGCTATTCAGATGAGATTCTTGCTTCCTTTCCAGATCTGGACTTCCAAGACTTCCAAATCCTAACCTGTTAGAACTGCTGCAACCCCATTTCACAGGCTGACCACACACAGAGGCACCTTCAAGCCCAGCCTTGCTACTCTCCAAAACCATACGCTGACTGAGGACGCAATTCACATGAAAACACCAGAACTCCAGAAGCAGCAATTCTTTTCGGCACACAAAAAAGCTGCTTTAAGCAAAACCATCTCTGATCAAGCAGGAGTTCAAGTCATGTCCACAGTGGGGTTAAAGCTCAGCAAAAACTGGGAGCAGAGTTGACTGCACCAGAGAAGAGGGAAAGGATTGCCTTCATCTCCCACTAAACAAAATAAGACAGTTCAGCAGCTTTGATTACGTCACCCAACTTCTCCCAAAGTTCACTTAGATGCTGTTCATGTGATTAAAAGCATCACTTAACTAGACAAGTCTGCTGGTGCAACAGTCCCAATTATTACTGCTTTTGACACATCTGGAAAACACAAGCTGTTTCATCTAAAAAATGCTATTTATTATTAAAAAGCAAGCACCCAAATAAACCAGAAACATCAAGCGTTTTCCCCAGACTCTTACATTGGTAGTTCTCCAGCGCTCACTTACTCAACTTAGAGCCTAATTACACATGCAAAACTATGCTGGAAGATTTGGAAACCATAAATATTCATTGAGAAGAAAACATGTTTTGGTTTTTCTGCTCTTGCAAGAAATACTTTGAGAGAGACAAAAAATTCCCACAACCTTGAACAATAGCAGGCACGTACTAAAGAGATAGCTGCGTATCTGCAGTCTGTCCTTACAGGTGCGTGTGAACGCAGCAGAAATTCGCGTTGTCCTTTTAGAATGCGGCAAACTCTTGGTTGTCCTTATCAGCTTCAAGCGTGTATCAATCTTCTCCGCTGACAGCTCTCTCAGGTACTCATCTCAGATGAGCACCGAGTGCTGCTTTATCAACACAAGCGAAAACATCTAATTACATCTGTTGACCGGGGTCTTTCAAACTTCTCAAAAAAGCTGTTCTGGGTATGGAGGCGATGCTTTGGAAAGCCCAGAGCCTCATTCATCATTTCATCCAAGCAACACGCCACTCCAGCTTGATCCAGGGAAAGGAGACAGCTGGATATGGCCAGCCCAGTTATCTTAAAGGCCCACTGGAGTGCAATAACATTACTCAGGGACAGTAGCAAATCCACTGGAACATGAAAAATGGGGAGAAAAAATATGCACAGAGACTTCCCAAGTGCTTCCTCTGTCTGGCCTATGAACCACCTGCTTGCTTACTACAGGGGAACCCACTAGACAATGTGGGATAAAGCCCTGCATGGGGTTGCTCGTGACACATCCCTTCAGAAGTAGCTTGGCTAAAGCTCAAGACCAGTCACTACGAGCCCACCACCCATTTCTCCTCCTCCATGGCACTATCACTGCTTCCCTCTGGTTATGGAGGAGCTAAAAAGATGCAACACCCTTAACCTTGCACCTCCATGGAAGACCCCTTCATGGGGACAAAACGGGTACAGAAAACCATGGATTCACCCTCTACTGACAAGGGAGAAACTATCCATCGATCACCAGTTATGTCTCACTGCCAGGAGTAAAAACTAGATTTCACACTTGAATGTCAGGATTAAGCATACTTAAACAGAACAAAAGAGGTCAGGACCATGTAGAATTTTCACTTCTATTTTTGTGGTCCTTCTTGCTAGACAAAGCCAGCTGCACAATGATTTTAGACAAGCTAGTTAGTTACGGGCATTCTCGTCTCTGTCCTCACACACAGTTAAAGGAGAGCTGCCAGGGGTGGCCGACCTTATCTGTTAGGCTGCGCTCCAGGTTCTGCCCAGGGGAAAACCAAAAAGTCAGCAACGCATCTCCGCCATCCCCTGGCAGCCACATCAAGGCAACACGCACATCCCGAATTTCTAGGACGCGTGCACACAAGCACGCAGCGTTACTGAATAGGCTACATGCAACTCGCTGGGAGCTCGCTTCAGTTTTATCAACGCTGATGAATTATCAACATTAGACTTACACTTGTGGCCTTGTGTTGCCACATTCAGAGCCCTGCCAGGGCACCGTGTCACACGTCCATTTTTTATTTCTCACCATCTGCAGAAGGAACAGGACCCATCCAGCTTTGACATGAACAAGGAGAGTTAATACCTGGAAGCGAGGAATGCACCAGGATATTTATTTGCTATACTCCAAAGCGGTTTCATCCCAGCTGCCTTTTATATAACATCTCTGATAACAACCCAGGGAAATTAAATCCCCTAATTGCTTCTCCTTCACCTCTTGTTTATATAATGACATCTTCTGTGCAAAGACAACCCTGAAAGCAAACCCATGAAAGTCATATGCCAAAGTTCAAGGCTTTTCACCTTTTGCCTTAAGAGATCTCCTTCCACCCGAGATCCCCTTGTACACATCCCCAGTGCTGCCCTTAACACCTGAGAAGACCCAGAGGTCTTTGGAGCAAAGCCACCACCGAATGTCTGCAGCATCCTAAGACCATATTCTTCTTTGGGATAAAGGAGTGGAAATTGGAGAGCAGGAACTTTCTGGCTGTGCAGGTGGCAGCGCACATTAGATCTACGTGCACTCCCCAGTGCCTCTGCGTGGTAAATAGGCTAATGAATCAGAGCAGAACACTACATTAGCACTTCCACGGTTTTCTCAGAAAAATATAAAGTATCTGGTATAAGTGGAAATACTTAAGGCTTGGGAGCTTTTATTATACAAAAAGGAAAAAGCTATTTTATCTGAGCTTCCTTCAGGGGTCAGAGCAAACCTAAGCCTCAACAATATCGCAACCAAAAACTATTCTGCTTTTAGAAGCTGTTGCCTTAAGAATTATAAATAAAAACACATCAGCACATGGCATGACAGGAGCTTGTTAGGAGCAGCGGAGACACCTCTAACTCATCCCTGGCAGTGAGGGATTGCACAAGCAGGATCTCAAGGGGATCCTTTGCTTTGCTGTCCTGCCATGACTGTGCCAAGTCTGGACTCATCCCCATCAGACTTGAGTAATTTCGGTTAAATATTGTTAGACAAGTAATTGAGCCCCACCCATCTCACATCCCCATGGTGGGGTGGTGGGCTGAGCTGCAGCAGAAAGCTTCAGATCAGCTGGGTTCATCCCTCTTAAACCAACACCCAGGTTAAAGGCAGGTGGGAATAAGTGCCTAGCTGCAAGTTTCTGGAGCAGGCAGGAAAACCTCACCCGAGTAACACTCAGCACAGACATCACAGCGGCTGGGCAGGTGAAGGGCTATCGCCTCACACTCCTCTCTGGCCATTGCGGAGGAATTAGCAAGACAGGCAGACAGCACAGACCACAGACAGCCTGACCAGGGCTCTTGTACAGAGCCGGGGACAAGGTAAGACTGCTGAGCACGGTGTCAGTTGTCACACCCCCAACTTCAGACATGCACGCGCTACAAAAGCAAACTTTATTCTTTTTTTTTTTGTAAGAAAAGCTTCAATAGGTTTTGTCATTAAGTTTGCAGCAGAGGAAAAAGGTGCATTTTCCCATGTCACCTGGAGGGACAGGGTGCTCAAAATCCCAGAGGAAGCTGCCCCGAAGCAAACCCAAGGTGAAGCACCTCAAAGCGAGAGCGCTGCCTTCGCGCAGAACCACCCGCGCTACCCGAACCACCCCCACCCGCACCTCCCTTGGCTTTGTAAGCACCGCTTTGAAAACACCCTCATCAGGAAATTCGGAGGGAGGCCATCTCCCCCCTCCCCCACAACACAATCGGTGTATCCACTTTCCATTAGACTATAGGAAGCTTCGGGAGCCCAACATCCCACGCTGACATCAAACTGCTAAAACAGGAGTTATCAGATGGAACGCGTGGGTCAGCATTGTGCCTTGAGACATAAAAAGGACCTTGGTATTAATGTGAGGAAATGTGACTATTGTGTACAGAATGATACCCATTCAGGCCCAGACCACTTGTCTCTGGACGTTACTCTCTCTGGAATATCCTTGGCGCCAGCATCTAGCATTTCTCCTCATCCCCTTAAAGGGGAAAAAAGTCATCTGGGCAGGGGCTGGGCCATGAGTTAGCGCACCGTGTTGTGCTCGTAGCGGCAGACATGCACGTGCGTGCCTCTGGAGCGGATTACAGGAAGCTGTCGATTCTCTGTATCTAGAAGTGATCAATTGTCCAGAGGGTGGAACGGGCTTTAATTGCTCATGGAGCGTAAATCATGTTCCGTTATTTCCCCCCCCACACCCCGACAGAGCCACATCCTGCTTTCCACAGCCATCAGGCTTTTACCTTCTTCCCCCCCCCCGCAACTGCTTCAGGCACCTCTCTGCAGCTAAAATCACCCATACGAGCATCAGCTGTAAGCGGCAACACATACTGCAAAAGTTGAGCAGCAACAGCTCCACCGATCCCTGATAAATTATACCCAAGTTTAGGACAAAATCCCACGCAAACCCACATTGCAATGTGGGAAAAGAAGAAAGTGAATTGTTTTGAAATGCCAAGATGCAGGAACAAGGTCCAAACGAAAATATTTGCCTGGCTGATTTAAGGGAGGTGCCAAGCAGATAAGAGCACTGACCAATGCCAAGGCTGTGGCCCCAGACGCTTTGCCAACCCACTGCAACAAATAAGGTTTGCATTGCCTGTCCGCCAACTTTAAGGCTCAGCCTATCCCAAATGGCTGTATTCATCTGCAAGGATTTATTTCCCAGCGTGCTGCAGATAAAGCAGCAAGTGGTTGAATCTCCTGGTTCAATGTATCTGGGACAGGCTGAAGGTACATACACCTGCAGCCCAGGCTCCAGAGAGATTTCCTACATATAAAATACAGAGAGAGACAGTCAACTTCACATCCAGATGGAACCAAGATTGCTCCTGTAGTGGGGGCTCCCTCTCTGACCTCAGGCAAGGGTGTCAGGGAAAAGGGACTTCATTTGGGACAGGAATGTAGCACTGACTCCTTCAAAAACACATGCAGCAGGGCACAGACCTAACGTTTTACTTGTACGTGTTTATTGCAACTTCAGAACAAGTCTCAGTCTCTAAAAACCATCCTGACCTTCCACTAAAAATGCAGATTCCAGTCCAAAAGCATACAGCTTCAGATAAAGACCCACCTTTATGTTGGAGCTACTAGTATTTGCTGAAAACAAGTCTTGCCACCAAAACTTACTCTTTTCTACCTCTCACCCTTCCAGCTTAAGAGAAATCCAAACAAAACACACCACACATCAGCTACCACAAGGAAGCAATAAAACACCCAGGAGAAAGGACCCAAGTGTCTAAACTAAGAAGCAGTTTAGTGCTTAGGCATCTGCTCTCACTTGGGCTCAATATCCCATGCAACAGCAGCGCATATTAATTAAAAATGAGATAGGCCATACCTTAAACCCTGGATTTCTTTAAGCTATCCTCTTTTATGCACATCTACACGCACAGCCCAGCATTTTATGACAATGGTTAACTGCTGGAGTTTTATGGGCCATGCTATATATTGTTGGCTCAATGTTTAATCCCACGCAGCAATCTTTAAGACAGAATTATAGTAACGCACATCCAATTATGCTCATAGCAAGCTGTACATCCATCATACAGAGATTAACAGCTTGACAGGATGATGGCAGAGCTGTCACCGCATCTGTAATTCCACTTACGTTGCCTGCCAGCATGCAGACCCTGGGGTACCAACTCATTCCCTTCCCCAGATGAGATTTTTGGCTCATTTAGCCCCACACGAAGGTGGGCAGCAACCTCACAGCAGCTTGCCAGAAAAGGTCTCCAGCAGGAGAGAATCTGGACACCACGTTCAGCTGAGAGACCAAACCATGACAACCAGAACATGCACACAGACTCACAGACATCACAGAGCAGCTATTTGTCTTGTTTCAAGTCACCTTAGAGGATTTTTCTGCTGGAGATGGAGCAAGTGTATTGAATGCAGCAAGTGCACCCGACACGAGGGAGCAAATCAACACAGGCAGCACTGGAGACCCCTCTTTGCAGAAGATGGCCCGTGGTCAGTCCCTCTCCTACCAGGCAGGAACTGCCTAAGCCCCAGCAAGTGTTGCAATGGGTTGCGTGACACAAGAGGGCAATATCGAGCCCTCTGGCACGAAGCTGCTTTTCAGCTCAAAGGTTTCACCCAGAAAATGGGATGGGGACAGAAAGGTGTCATTGCCACCCTTGGTTTTCCACTGCATTTAAAAAGCACCAGAGGATCTTGTACGATCCTGGAGCACTAACTCCCTTGGAGAGTGGAAATCAGGGGGTTTGGGGGTGGGTCTTGCGTTGCCTGGACAAGACCTGCTTCCCTCCCACACCCCCTTTCTTTACAGCTTGTCTTGCTAGAGGCAAGCACTAAAGTGCCCAGCTCCACACTTCTCTTCCAGAAACAAAGCCTGAGTATAAAACAAGACACCCAGAAAGCAGCAGCAATGCAAGGGCATTTCTGAGAAGCATCCCCTTGCAGAGTTGAACAAGGAGCAGTACTCCCAGATACACCTCAGCAAGGGAACAGGCAAATCTCATTTCTGGAAAGAGCTTCGAAAGCTGGGGAAGAGGGTATTTTTTCCCAGCAGCTCAGGCTACTTTTATTAGCAGAAAAGCTTAAAGGGCTCAGCTCAGCCACTTTTAGCCACCTGAGAAGTCACTCTCCAGGAGGATCAGCTATGCCCTCTGTAGCCAGAGGCTGATTTAGTATATATAAAGTCAACTCTGGAAGGTGCTTCAGCAAAACCACTTCTAAGAGCTGACAGCTCAGATGACTTGAACACCTGGAGTCTGAGAAAAACTCTGCCTGAAGCTTCCAGAGATGAACCTGGATTTTAGCTGGACTGTTTTGATGCTGTCATGAGGGGGGAAAAAAAAAAGAAAAATAAGTCTCCCTTCACACCTGCCCTTATGGAAAGTCTGGACTTGAGTCTGCTTTAAGCCCATTTTGAAAACCTCGATCCTTGCTTTTGGAAAGGGGTCTCCAGCGCATGAGAAGTCCATTTTTCCTTAACTCTAAACATTTAGGCTGAAGAAAAAGGATACAACTAATACTGGCATCAAACAGCAGTGCTTGAAGGAAATAAGGAAGCCTTTTTTGACCTGTTTTTGAATGGAAGAGCAAACACTTATAAAAAGCCCAGGAGGACACACAAGGAAAGTCAGCTTCTTCAGACACAGAAGAATCCACAGCGCTTGCGTTCCTCATCCCGAAAAATGCACCCCACGGCATTAAGCCCAGATTTGTCATAGTAGAGTACAGTTCCCCTTAAATCTTGCGATTAAGATGGCATTTGTAAAATTGCAGGCTTGAAAATGGCTAGATATTGTTCCTAAGTTAAAATCACCACTCTGATTCAAAAAGTAGACCTCGAGATAGTCAAGCAGAGGTCCGGGCCCTGCCTATTCTTCATCACAGTTCCCAATAATTGCTCACTGTAGACCAATCGGGATTTGCTTGTAATCTAAAAATAACTTTGAACAAATTTAAAAGGACTCTCTGATGCTCTGACGCCAAGTATAATCCAGAGCCATCGCATTTAATCTCCAAAAGAGCCAGTACCCACACAGGCAGGCTCCAGGCTGCCTCCAGCTGCTGGGACGAAACCCAGGTCACTACCATGTCCCAGAGCCGCATTTTCCTGGGCACATAGCATGAAAGCCAAGTTTTGCTAGCCCTCCTTCATCATTTAGTATGTACATTACAGAGGATGTTAAAGTGGTGCGCTAGAGGCAAAAGCAACCTCTAGAGCGATCTAGGGACTTTATTCGTCCATAGCAAGCGTTTTAGATATCTTCACAATTTGCATTAGCTAGGCTGTTTGGAAGTCCCCTCCACCTCGCTGCCCACGTTGGGCAGAGTTTTGTGTGCTCCCTGCCACGAAGAGCACAGTTTTGGGCAGGCATGTCCATCCACAACCTGACTGCACAGCCGCGTGGCTCCACGCTGACACCGTGGCTCCCCAAGGTGGGGGGGAAGCCCCAGGGGCGCTTTTCGCTGGCGGGTTCGACCCCAGCGCCGCAGGCATCGCTGCCAGCAAACACCATCCTCCTCCTCTGGGCGAAGCTGCCCACAAACCCCACTAAAGCCTATTTCGGGAAGCCTGGCACTTGGGCCCTCACCTGGAGCAAGTAATTTGTACTTAAAAACAGAGCGTGATGCACAGCGGCACTTGCCTATACTATAGGCATAGCTGCAGGGGCCTGACCTCCATCAGAGGTGTCTAACAGGCTGGTTTTCTCCTCATTTTTGCTGTCTGCCTCACCACAGCAGGTATAGGGATTGCTTGCCTCCAAGCCAGGATGAATAAACCTAAAAAGATGTTCAAACCCAGAAGTCCCTCCACACTCTTTCGTTCCTTACCAGCTGCTG
This sequence comes from Phalacrocorax carbo, assembly GCF_963921805.1. Taxonomy (NCBI): domain Eukaryota; kingdom Metazoa; phylum Chordata; class Aves; order Suliformes; family Phalacrocoracidae; genus Phalacrocorax; species Phalacrocorax carbo. The sequence goes on along the minus strand of NC_087516.1, from coordinate 3,044,398 downwards.
TGGGGAGCAGCGACTGCCCTGGGAGATCCACGGCTCCAACTCACCTCCAGCACGTCAACGAAAACATGATCAAAAGAGCCCTCCAAACACAACCTTGAGAAGCCCCAGACCCACATTAGAGTTATCTACAGGGACCACGCATGCCAAAAATCCTTATTTCTCATTAGAAATAGCCCTCATCCAGTGACTAGGCCACAGCAGTGAAAGCAACAGCAAGGGCCCAGGCTCCAAACTTGAGGCCTTGCTTCAAAAAGATAGATAAAAAAAGGAAAGAGTTCAGATGCTTCATATGGATGGCTGAAGACCTGCTCAGCAGCCAGACCTTTATTGGGTTTTCCAAATAAACAGCTCCAAAATTCACAGCGAGGAGCAACGGCGCCTCACAGCCCCATGTTGGGGCGCAGCACTCACCGGCGGCATTCGGCGGCATGTCCAGGTTCACGTTGACGAAGAAGCGGATGCTGTCCCCCGAGACGATGGAGGAGTTCACCCCGTCGAAGAGCTCCTCGCCTCCCGTCTCCTCCTTGGCCTCGCAGCCATCGTCCGTGTCGCATTTGAGGTACCCTGCCAACGACATGCGGAAGGCGGTTAGCGGGGCCGCGGGGTGGGTGGCGGTGTACCCACCGGTCACGGCCACCAAGGAACACAGCGGTGCCTGGGGCTTTGCGAGCGGCTTCTCTTACACCGTCACCTGGTGAAGGCAGAAAATAAGCCACCAGCTGCGGCACGTATGGGATTGGCCTCAGGCGTGCGTCCGAAGGGCCGCTCCGGAGCGTGGCCGGGTGACAGCGCAGGCTTGGCACGCCAGCCTGCTCGCTAAGTCAATGGCACAAGTGGCAAATCTAGGGAGGTATACTTTGCTCCTCTCAGATCAAAACAAACCAGGATGAAAACTCAGGCTGGAAACCATAAAGATGCCCAGAAGCCAGAGCTGTGCCCCAGCCCACCCAAAATGTTCATCAGGTCAAGCCACTGGCAGGAACTGAGATGGGGGGAACAAAGGGAAAAAAGGTATTTCCAAGGAGACACCTGATACAGACAGACCGACCTGCGGCTCCCCACGGGGCAGAGGAGCAGGTCACAGGAGGCAGCAGCACCGAGAGAGCGAGACAAGTTTCTTAATTACAGCAGACAACTCTGTAGCCTTTTGCAACGCTTCTAATTAGAGTTTAACCTAGCCTCATTCAACAGCAAGCTGGTTCACTGCAGCATTTTATTACGAAGCAGCTGGAGAACTCTTGTGGTGTGCTCGTGTATCATGTTTAATTAGGAGAATTAGGGACATTATAGAATGTCAATTTTTACATTACCAGGATTATTCAGCAGCTTCTACCCATCTTCTGACAAGTCTTTTATGCCTAATTTGAAGCAGGAGGGATATATTTCATTAGCTTGCTTTAGGCACTACAGCAAAATGAAAAGGGTGGGCTTCAAGGCAGAGGCTTGAATGGAAACTAAAATATTGATGGCTTTTTTTAAAGCCTCGTATAAGCAAACGTAGAGGCAGCAGCTGAAAGCAGCACGCGCAGCCTTGGAGGGTTCTCAAGCCGACAGATCGCTACCGCAAAACACAAGCCCGGAGCAGGGATGCCAAACAGGAACTCAGCGACACAGGACAGGGGCTGCAGCGCTTCCTGCCGCGGGCGACGTGCCGACGGGTGCTCAGCATCTCCCCAGGACTCCAAGGATGCCAGGCTTTTAAGCCTTCAGTTAACTTCTGAGGCACAGGAAACTCAAAAACATGCCCCCTCAGATGAATCCCCCTCCCCATCTCTGCCTCCATCTACCTGCTTGACAAGAATAATAAATCAGTCCTATCGGAACGTCTCTGAAGGCTTCAAAAAGCATCCAGGTTGCTGCTGTCCCCATCCAGCCTGCCAGAGAGCCAAACCGCACCAAGAGGGCCGACCTCCGCTACTGTTAAAGCTCAGGCAGCTGTTTCCATCCCTGCACGACTGAAGCTTGCCCGAAACATCCAGAAAGACACAAGGTGAGGAAAGCAGAGAAGACACCTGAACACAATGCCTGAAGTATCAGGGCACTGTGGGCACAAGCAGGTACAACACATCTGCACGAGGGCTGGCAGACATGCTGGGGTTGAGGGGGAGCCTGTGTCCTGGAGGGATGGACAAGAGCCAGGCAGGGTGTCGGCTGACATGGGAAGTACCACGAAACCCCATGCAAGCATTTAAATCCCAAAGTACCAAACCTGGGGTTTGGTTCCTCTGAAACACGTGATAAACACCTCTCCCTCAGCAAAGCAGAGCACCCACCAGTGCTGACAGCCCCCCTAATGCCAAGAGATCTTGGGCAGCCCTCAAAGCAAAAAGCAGCCTCAGAAATCAGGCTCAAATCCATGACCCTGGCTTTTCTGTCTCAGCCATATCCAGGATTGCAGCCCCAGGGGAGCTGGCACAACAGGTCTGCACTTCTCCATCCTTCCCACTCCGTGAGTCAGATGGGAGGCACATGGGGCCAAGATGGTTTAAGGACACAGCTCAGAGAACATGGTTGAGTTTTTTCCCTGCTGCCCTAATGCAAATAAGACACAGATGGGTAAAAACCAGGCAAGGAAGACAATTCACTTCCCAAGCCCACTGAGACTGGCTTGGTAGAGCACAGCAGCAGTGGACTCAAAGAATAGAGAGGGCTGGAGACAGAAGAGAAGCAGCACAGGAGCTGGAAGAAGGGCAAGGGTGGAGTAAGATCAGAGGGTTGGGCAGAGGTCAGCAAGGACTCTGGCAAGGGAAGCATCCTCAGTTCCTCCCTCTTTAGGGGAGGAAAGAGCAGAACAAAAGGCAGCCGAGCCTTGTGTCCCTTGGGCAAGGGACGGACAAAACACTCAGCTAGCAAATAGACCCAAACCTGGGCTGTACAGGAACTGCGCTCCCGGGCAGGTGTCTGCTTTGTCACTAAACCACCGCAAGGCTTCAGACCACTTCTGTTTTGAACCCTTCAGCCTATCAGTCCGCCAGGCATTTTAAAACATGAGCAACTTATTCCTGTGAAACGCAGGGTCACTTTGAGGTGAAAAGATGAGCTGTGTGCATGGCAGATGCACCTTCCTCTCTGAGCTTGGCTTAATAGCTGCCTCCAGCCCTGGCAGCTGTTTTCCCCCCATCACCTGATGATTTCTGAATGCCACCCCTGTAGCTTGAAGGGCAGCAGCTGCCACAAGCAACAGCAGAAGCTGTTCAGCTCCTCTGAAAGTTTGATTGGTGTTTTACAGAAGTTCAGGGCAGGATCTGATGTGGTCATTGCACAATTTTGTGTAAATATCAATCAGGTTTCCATGTCGAAGCACAGTCTCAGTAACACTTTGTAGCCTATGCTCTGAGCAGGGGGGGTTGGACACCTTTGCATACTGCCTCAAATCAGCTAGGGAAGAGTTTAAGATCTCCAAAGTGGTGCCCTCCCCCCAGAGCTCTATCACTGCAGACTGCCACCTTCTCATGAAGGCAGCATTTGCTGAAGCGCCAGGAGCTACACGACAGGGTGAGTCAGACCTCTGAGCACAGGAAATGCCACTTCAGCCTGAAATGTGGTCTAAAAGCACTAGAGAAAAGAGATTTTGCTGAGTAGGAGGCCAGAGTCAGGAACCGAGTGAGGCTAGTTGAAAATAGTGCAGCCCTCCTGTACCTTTAACACCATCTCTGTTACCAGGATGATTCCGTCCGCCCTCCAGAACTCATCTCATAGCGAAGAGAAAGTAAAAGGTGCAAAAAGCAGGTGAGGCCAAGGACAGCAGGCACCATCCTTCAGTGCTGCAGGCATAAAGTGAACTCCTCACCCTCTGCAGCCGTAATTAGTAGACGCATTGACCCTAAATCCTTCTGTACCTCAGCCCATCATATGCAACGTGAAAATAAGCCACCCCCCCATTTTATGCAGGTGCTGGGAAGAAAAAGAGAAAATCACAGTTTCTCTAGCCATTCCCCTCTAAAGCATCACTCCTTCCCTCTGTAATTCATGCCTGACCCAGGCCTGCCTTGCTCCAATCTCTCAGTATCCATCCCCAGCCTTCTCTTCTCACTCGCATAATCTTCTCAGATCCACTTCATTTCCCCAGTCCCGCTGCTATCCACCCCGTCAAAACTCTGACAAGGTGCTTGCCCTGCAGCTATTTTGCTTCTGAGCTGAGTTTTAAGAGCCCAGGGCTGTCAGGAAGAGCAGTGACTTGAGCTACAGCAACCAGAGGTGGCATCACCTCTCCCTCCACTCCCTTAGTAGCACCTGGCAGCTGCACCTGGGGTAATAAAATCTGCAAAGTAGCAGTTAGCAGGAAGTACAGCTTCAGCCACATCATGTACGTTCCCTAGAAAAGCTTAATTGCTCTGTGGGAGCAGCACTCGCAGCCCAGGGGCTGCAGACTTCTCCAAGAAAGCTGACATCTTAAACTCCATTTCCTGGGAAAGAAGCAACTCTATTAACGACATCACCTCACGTCCCAGGTTATGAGGCTTATGCCAGACACACCCCCAGCGTAACCTCTCAGTGTGCCTCAGAGGAAACAAAGCCGGTCATGATATTTTAATCAACTTCTGCATCTGCAAGCATGCACACTAACCAGGAGGTCCAGGGTGCAAATGCATCTACCCCACGCTTTGCTGGAGACTCAGTTTAGCACAGCAAGTCAGACAAAAAACATCTAAGAAAGAGGATTTTGAGGGAAATTGGGCATTTTTCCTTTTGGCATTACCCAGATGTTGCACAGTTCTGGGCATGTACGTGCTACACAAATTTTTTTGTTTAGGCAGATATATAGCCCCTAGTGTTTTAGCAAAAGGTACGTGGATGAAATAAGGTACATATCCTTGTAGCTAGATGAGCAGGGTAAAATAGGAAAGCTAAACTTAAGAATTATCTACCTCTGCCAAGCCTCCGCAAAAATTGGTGCCTTTATTTCTGAAGGACAACATAAGCTACATTAACACTCTGAATACTCAAAACAGTTTTCTGGGAACTACTGATCTTTTCCCCCACCTTCCAAGGCAGTCTACGCTAGAAGTCTGGAAAAAATATTCTCACTGATATCCCCCCCGTTTGCACAGCAATGCCTGTTCCCTCAGCCAAATCCAAACCCCAGCTCCTAGAAACAATGTGGGGTGGCATCTGCTCTTCGGAAGTGGTAATCGGCCCCTCCCATGAAATCTCTTCAGAAAGCTGAAGTTAAAAGGGTTCTTTCGAGCTCATACAATTGGCAATTCAACATGATCAGCTAGCCTTGTTAAAAGCCATCTCGGATTTCTCAAATGAATTTTTAGGCGCAGGAGGCAGCAAATTGCAGGACAGTCCTTTTTACTGGTTTTGCAAAGCAGCACTTGTGGTCACCTGGTCAGAGCCCAGGAGCAACGGTACGCGCTGTGCCCCTGCGATTCAGCCGCCCCAGACAATTCACCCTGGGAAAAGCAAAGCCTTTCCTTCTAGCATCACTACTTCAGATGTATTCTTTGCTACTCATCCTGACCCATTCAGTACTGCAATCCAGCGGCTGGCCCTGCTCTTGGCATTTCAAGCCTTAAACCTCACACAGCCGAAGAGCCAGCTCTGCTGCCGTCAGTCAAGTGCAGAATTGTGCAAGTTCTTGTTTTGAAAGAGCTCAAGAACTATTTGCATCCACTTTCGCAGAAAAATTACAGGTCAAGTACAGAAGGACAACAGAAGCAATAACAACGTATATTCAATAGCTTTTGAAGGTGAGGGGGGGCATCAAGTGGGACACGGACATTACCCTAAAATCAGATCTGGTTCTTTGAGCATCCCAGTGCCCGGCTGTAATATAGTGCTAAGGAACTCAAGAGAATTAAGCCCTGTATCTACCTAAAAACTAGTCATGACACAGCATTATGTTAAAAAGTCAGCTTCATCTGCTGTTTTTTCTACTCCTATGGATTTTCAACTTGCTCTAACCAACAATAGACACTAATTTTCAAGAAAGGCATGAAGTTTTAATTAACCTGAGCTAAAGTGATCAGCCTGAGCTTTCAGCTATCAGAGGGCTTGCTTTGTTCTCCGAGGCCTGCAGGCTTGCAGACTCACTGCGTCACTCCAAAAATACCCAAATTCCCAACATTGGGTGCAAAAGGAAACTCAATTAATAATGGAGCCTCCACCTCCATTTTGACCTTTAGACTCTGCACGAAAACACAGAACTCATGTTGCCTCCAAAGGTTAGATAACCTTACAGTTAGTTAACATTGGCAGGGATAAAGCAATCGAAGGATTCAGGAGAGACTGGGAAGAACTTTGTGCAAGTGTTTTCAGTTCTCCAAACTGCACAGTACTCTAGGGAGGGGAAAAAAAGGGGTTTAAATAGCATCCTGCTCTCATACACGCTAACCAAGGCAAGCTTCTGGTGACACCTCATATTCCGATTTCAGCATAATCGCCGACTTAAAGGTAGCTCTCCTTTTTCATAGAAAAAACAATTGTATGGGTAGGACAAGAGCTTTTACTTAACTATTTGCCTCGATTTTACTTGTTCCTGCTAAGGTTACGCTTCAAAATTTGGGGTTTACTTATTGTTTTGAATCACAAGAGTCAAAACCAGTCATGAAAAATCCCTTCCTTCTTAACAAATTACTCCATTTCAGAAAAGAACGATTGCAGTGCTGTAGCCCCAGAGCAATACCCTCCGAAGGCTGCTATCAAGTCACATTTTTGCAAAGCTGTCTCCCACAAAATTAAAAATTTAAGCCATGCTGATTAAATAAAATGGTTCTGCATACAGCTGGATGCTCGCTAGAATTGTAAGCTTTTCCTTTGGTTCACAGTTGAAAGATTCCCTGGCAAGGCTCACTGTTTTTGTCCTAAGGAGATTTACCCATCACGCGGCAGGCAGCCACGTGGCCAGGATTTATGCCAGCCAAGGAGAAGACAACTGGAGGGGTAAGGGTTGTCCACAGGCTGCGCTGCTGGACTGCCGAGGGTTTGCTGCTGACAACTTGGCGAGAGATGTCCGACAGCTTACCTCCCATGCTTTTGTTAGAAAGCCTCCTTTATTAAACCAGACATTATGGGTTGGCAGAGGTAGACTAATGACTTCTCTGGGTCATCTAGATGGGATTTTGACAAGTGTCCTCCAGTCCCAGCCCTTCTGTGGGTGGCTTGAGGGGCACAAGAGCTGGGGGAGGGGTGGGTGATGCTTCTTGGCTCTTAAGCAGTTACTGGAAGCTCAGACATGAGTTTGTGGCCTTTTGGAGTAACGGCCACCTGCTATGGAGATGTTAATCCATTACCTAAAGCTTTCAGAGTGCTTCAAGCCTACAGATTAAACCACAACATCCTCTTATTAAAAAAAAAAAAGGTAGAACGTGTCTAGCAGGCGAGTCACCAAGACCAGACCTGCATCCTTTAAGTAACAGATCCCTCCACCACCGGCCAGCCATAGCGTCAGTCGCATGTTTCCAACCCTACTTCAAGTCAGGCTTTTGTCATAAAGAGCCAGATGGAAACAAAGTTTCCCCTGCCGCTTCAGTGATAATTTGTAACAGAACTGAAAGAACTGATCTGCTACAAAAAAAACACCCAGGCACTTTTGAATTAATTCCAGTATTGTATTTTGCAGCCAGATTTCTAGGAAATGTTGTGAATAATCCAAGTAATTCAGTGGGGCTTTGTTTTTATTTTTTTGTTTTGTTTTTACAAAACACAACAGCACATGGAATTTCAGTTCTGTACCAGAACCCACAGAAATCAGGAGTGTTCGTTTCATTATGGGCCTCCTGATACACAGTTCTTAGAATTAAAAAAAAAAAAATCTGCAAGAGACCTGCAAGCCACTCCCCTCGGGCTCTCCATAGGTAGCAGTAGTGCATCTCCTGCTGGTAAACCCAGCATCTCCTCGGCGGGAAACCCATTGCGAAAGGATTTGTTTCACAAAGACATTTAGATTCATCTCCTAGTTAGGCAAACAATTCCAAGACAGATAAAGACAAGTTTTAAAAAAAGAAGAACCCACACCACACATACCAAACTGAACTGCAAACTGAAAAACAAAAACAAGCAGATAAAATATATCCAAACATCCCAAGCCAGACTTCGGATGTCAGGGCCTTGGGGCCCTTCAACACAACTGCAATTTATTGTGCCAGCAAAACCAATTAATAAGTCAGAGGAGACCAAGCAGTGAGGGATTTGCTCTGGAAGACAAAAGTTTGTGCTGCAGTATCTGTTGAAGCCCGCTTTAAAACCATGCAACGATTCAGATGTCCCCAGCACTATACTGGGACTCCTTCCTTTGGATTTTGCAAGAGGAACTAGAAAGCCTCTGGTTTTGTGTCTTATCAGGGAAAGTTCTTGGGTCAGTTAAAAAGCTCATCATACGTTCTCAGAATTTAATCTCTTGCAGCTAACAGCAATGCCTTTAGAGTTAATCCACTTGTAGCAGGCACTGGATACTCCACCACCACCACCACGGAGGGTGCAGGAGGCTGACAGCCAAGAGAATGCAGGGCTTGATGCGTTGTTATTCTGAACATTGATTGCCAGGTTGCATTTCATCAAGACACCAATTATGTTCAGGTCTGGATTGGGTCGACACAGTCATCTCATTAGTCACTTAAATTTACCGGGAAGAACACTCAGTTGACAAAGCCATCTCGATGAAGACTCAGGTGACTTAAAGAGGCACAGCCTCCTCATGGGGCAGATGGGGGGGATGCCAAATATTACTGGGCTGTGCTGGATTTTGTTCATTTGCTTGTGTAAAAGGCTTGTTCCACAGACTCAAAACAAGCAAAGACATGGATTTTCATCAGTAAGATATGTCAGAGGACAACTATTAAAACTGACAAACATACATGGGTTGAAAACAGAATGTGGCCAACAGCTGCCATCAGAAACTTCTAAGTGGGCAGGCACAAACTTATCGCCTTATTTTCCCTCTTAATGTTGCCTCTACAGAGCAAGCTATTAAACAGTTCCCCCCTCCCCGGTCACATCACATGCATTTACCTTCTCAAACACACTAAAGGCCACAAAAGTGGCTTTCAGTCAAGTTCTTCCAGCAATAGGGGAAGAACAGAGTATGCTGGAAACTTGTAGCTAAAGACACAGGCTCCTTTGATTAACTGTCCAGGTTTTTAGCTAGTTAAGAAGTTATCAAATAGGTTGGTACATGACTGGGACCATAACAACCCTCTGAGCTTCCAGAATAGTCATATATTAACATTCATTCACTAGAAAATCCTTCCCAGCCTTTCCTCAGCTCCTCAGTAATTAACAGAGCTACAAGTTATTAAACATTTCAAGTTGTGTTTTTTTGTTTTGGGGTTGGTTTTTTTGTTCTGTTTGTAAAAACAGTAAATATCCAGGAGACTGTTGCAAAGCACTGCTTTGGTGATGCAGCCAAGATTAGCCTCACTGCAACAGTTTAAACTGAAGTCCCAACTTAAAATTTAACATTGCTACAGCTGCTCTTGAGAATACAAGGGTAAGAAAAAAGTTAGCTGGCAAAGACAGACACAGCCTCTGAACAGAGCCTCAGATATGGTCAGAAACAAAAACATCCTAATTACCAAGGATACAGAAAACCATATGTATAAGCAAGATTTCAGGAGGAGATAAGGAAAAAGCTTGACTGTACTAAGAGCATCAAAAGATGTTTCTCTACTGAGCTAAGTTAATCGAAGGAAAAGGTGGGGGTTTTTTCCTTTGCCCCCACTCCCCCATTACTCAGCCTAGAGGATTGGGTTTTTATTTAAAGGTGGGGCAGGAGCATCCCTTAGTCTCCATAATGAACTGGCAGATCCAAACAAGGGGTGCCAACAGACAGCATAACGATTACATCGCATCATTTCAAAACAAGCCGTTTTGAAACGATGGGAAAAGGTAACATCTATCTCTGTTGTTTCCTCTACCCCTGATTAAGTTTTTGGGTAAGTCCTCAAGAATCTGAGTGTGTGGAACTTCTATAAAGAGCAAGCCAAAGCGCTGCCTGGCAGAGGGATGTGACTATTCACACTGGCAAGCCCCAAGATGTGCTGTCCATATATTCTGCAGAGGAACACACGAGCCCTCGGTTAAATCAGGCAGTAGAAGATGACTCATCACTCAGCAGCAACTGAACCTTTAAAAAAGGTCAGTTTGTAATAAGGAACAAGACTGACAGCAGAGCTGAGTGTGAAATAGCCAAGAAATCCCCCATATTTCAGTCACAGTTAATACAGCATTCAATACTGCATGCAGGCTGAAAAGCAGCTTGCAAACAGCCTTCCCTCCCTCCCAAACCATGCAGAAGTGTAACAGCAAAGAAGCATGCACAGCTTCATGAAGTCCTTGATGGTAGCTCTAAGGTGCTCTTTAGGACAAAGGAGGAAGATGAGTAATAACACAAATAGGGCAGAAATAAAAGCTCACTGCCATAGCACTGAGCTGACAAAAAAAAAGCATCTCAGGAGAGCTTTGCAAAGAGCATGCCGCAACTACAAATACGCACTCTAAATCATCCGGGTATCTGCTTTTTTGTTTGAACAGTTGAGGAAGACAAGACATTGAGTCCTGGAAGAGGGCATGTGGAGCCTTTCCACATAAGATGCTAGGACAGACAGTCGTGCTTGTGTTCCCTGTGGCAGGAAAGCTGGGGATGGAATAGGTGGCTCCAGAAGACAGCCACCTGTGTCCTTCCTCCAAGCCACACAGCAGTATTTCTTACCAAGCCCTTAGGCTCCTCAGCCAGAAGCTGGATGCTTACTCATGTCTCCAGGTCCCAACCTGGAACCACCCTCTTACATTCACAGTCCTCAGGAAAGCACCAACCACACCCCAAGGGGCCACAAGCCAGCCAGGTAAGGTAGGAGCAGGGCTATCCAGATCTCATGCCCCACATGACCTTGGAAAACTTGCAAATACCAAAAAACAAACACCTCTGAGGCCTGGCATAACTTCTGCCCTTCTGCAACTCAATCCAGCCTTCAGAAGAGACCTCTTACTAGAAATTAGGGTACTTAATTCTAGTTTCATCCTTTTAGTCTTAGAAATTGGCTCCACATAATGCTTTCAGAAAAGGCAAGTGAGCCAGGGCCAAAGGAAGCACTGTCAACAGCGATGGTGGATCTACTGCAGCTGACATCTGGCAGACATTCAGCTTCGCCTTCCCAGATGTTCCAAGGGGCCAAGTCTTAGGTTAACAGGAAAGATGAGCCCTGTGACAGCTACTAGCATCTACAGGCCTAAATAACTGGAGCATTTTAGTCTTCTGCTCTCACCCTTTGGAAGTCCTGGATACTCTAAGCACTGCACCTTCTCAAGGGCAAGAAGTCCCAGGCCTGTAAAGACTACATCCTGAAGAGGCTGGCCTTGACTTGAACTCTCCAGATAATATCTCCCTAACAACCCACACACACGCTATTTCTCCAAAGTCAGTAGAAGTTGGGAGTTCACTGCACTTCAAATTTGGTGGTACAAACCTTTGGCCCTTTATCAGTACAATATGTAAGTGCTCAGCCATCTTTGTTGAGGTAAATGATACAAGTTTCCAAACGTCACAACTTAATCTTGCTTCAAAGAAAAGTCTTAGAGAGTACTTAGCAGTAGAAGATGCATTCACCAGAGCCAGCCAAGTCTTGCCTGATGCTCTTAGCAGGATGTCTCCAAAGGGATTTGACACCTACACATGATCTCCGCTCCAGAAAAAGACAAGAAGATACACCTGCCAGCCTGTATTACAGCAAAACATCATGAAAGAACTTGATAAACAAGGAGCCACCCAGAATAGTCACTGATGACAACGTGAAGATGATTTACTGCTTTGAATATCTAGAACATCTACAGGATTTAAAAACGCAGAGCCTGCTTCCAATACAGGATTACACAACCACCATGCAAGACTGACTTTGATGCTGCTTAAGCTAAATGGCTTTTGTATCACCTGTTTCAAGTTCCCAGCTAACCCTGTAGTGCAGCTCTCCCTCCAATAAGGTGATACTATGTACGAAGAAGTCAAATAATACTTGCCACTCTCTTCAAAGAAGTATCCATTTCTTGACATCGCTGCTGGTGGAGATTCTAAAAAGACAAAAAAGAAAGGAAACATAAGAACCACCAAGATGCTGAATGTCTTCACCCTACTGTTAAACTTACTGGAAGCCTGGATTACAGCAGAAAGCCAGCCCCAAAGTACCACAGGCACCAGATTTTCCTGAATGTGGCAACTTTAGCCTTTTGTTTATTGACTTTAGCATTTACCAGAATATGCTATACAGGCACTGCTTGGAGAAAAAAAAAGTTAAGCAGTCTCAGACATCCTCAGCTGAGACCACAAAACAGCAAGACGAGGCTGATCATCTCAGTGACCTATCAACCCTGAACAAGTGCATGCAGAAGTAATACAAGCTAAGCATCTATGAGGCTTTTGTAAAAAAAAAAAAAAACATACAAGCCGCAATGAAGCCCAGGTTGTATCTCACAATCGCATAAAAAGAACCAGTTTATTTTAGAAGAGAACAATTCCGTTTAGATGAGAATGGGATTTCACATTCTATTCTGCTGCTCCTAATCGTTAGTATATCCCAAAACAGTGTTTGGCACTTGAAGATAAGCACCAGAACACGGTCACCTTCCCTGGCCTGCTTCCTGAGCAGGGGTCCTGCAGCAAACCCCATCTGCACCGACAGGGTCTTGTGAGGAAGCCACAAATGGGAAATGACGCTCACCAAGAGCGAACCCGCAAACACAGCAGCACTAGGACCAAATCCCCATGATTCATTATCAAACATACTTTATTTGTCAGTGAGTCAGTTCTGCAATTAACTGCTGGCAAACTGGGTATTTGCCATGCAAAGAGATGTTCAAACAGCACAGGAGCACCTGCTTTCAGGTGTCATCCAAGGTTGGTACCCAAGCTCAGCCTGGCTGTTTTTAATACTAACAGTATTTGACAGTTCAGGCTGCGTGGGCTGGAAGCACCAGCTTTCCCGTACAGGTGTATGTCCCGTTTTATGGTGAGCTAACAGTGCTCTATTTCAGACCTTGAGCAATAGTCACCCAAGCAGTCCCTTAGAAAGCTGCTACTAGATGCTGCCACTTTATATGCTTCTTCCCAGCCAAAACGCAATCAGAAAGATTTGCTCTGTCTTTCCCCACTTCATTAGGCTAATCAAACATTACCTACGCAAGCCTGGGATGAATTTGGGCCAACAAGGAAAGAGGTTTTGCCTGCTTTATTGTTCTACAGATTAGGCTTCCTGCTTTTTGTTTGAGGTATGAGACTGTTTCCCAAAGACCCTTTCTCTACCCCATAACTTTTGGCTTACAGGTTAAGTAACTTCCCCCCCCCCCCCCCCTTTACAGTGTGCCACGTTTTCAAGCATCACATTTCATCCTGGTCCACTGAGACCTTCATGCACCAGATGGATACAGGTCACACCATTGACGGCAGCACCTTCCAGCCCTAACACTCATCACAGCCCAGCAGATCTCAGACCTTTCAGTGCAGACAGCGTTTGGCCACACAGGTTCCTGGAAGGACACCCTGATGACCATTTAAAAAAACCACACATAAACCCAAGGGCAATTCAAGTGTCTGGTCCAAGAGAGAAACACAATGTTCCAGTTTCATCCCAGAACAATGGGTTGGAAGAACAAATGCACCGTGGCCAAGGGGCACCCATTACACGAGTCAATTGTTTCCCTCCACCTGGAAGGGAAGGAGAAGATCCATCCAGACTGATTAGCATGCTAACGATCAAAGGAAAATTTTTTTAAAGAGGCTCTTATTGTGTAATGATTGCATTTACGTATTTCAGAGAAACAAACAAAATACGCCTAGGCAGACAGATTACCCAAGGAACTGACACATCCCCACCAGGATGGTATATCAATTTCTCATTTCTATTGTGGCTTCTGAGGGAGCCTGAAGCAACACGTTCATCCTTCACTAGGCAAAAAAAACGAGACACTATTTGCTTTTCCTTTGACTGAACACACCTATTCCTATGGGTCGATAATGCCCACTGAGCTGGAGCTCAGATTTGGTTGCTTCCTTCATTAGAAACCCCCTCTAACTGCAGCGTTGCCTGGGCTGACATCGCACCTTTCTGGGAGACTCTGGTTTTGTCGCTGCTTGGGCTAGACGTGAAAAGGGCAAGGCTGGGGTATTACAGCCGGCAGTGCCATTTCATTAGGTGGCACTCGTTCCTCTGAGTCACTAATGAGCAACAGTCCCCTAGGCAACACGCTCAGGCAATTATGTTGGAGGTGCTGTTTTTTCAGATGAGTCATAGAACAGAGGTCTTAACCTTGTAATTAAAGATGCAATGGCACGTTTGGGAAAAAAAAAAGTCAGGCGTTCACCCTACTATGTCCTGGCTAAAGTCCAGCCCTGGTAATTTGTCTTATCCCTACATAATGCTGTCCCATAGCACCAATGGGATTCCGACTTCAGTCTTGTTGGAGCCTTTTGAAAAGATGTTACAACCCCCACGGAAGGGGCTACGCACATTAACGTCAGGAACGGTCTGTAACGTGCCCAGGAGGTAAAAGGCGATGGGGTGTTTACACAAGTCCAGGCACATGCATGGAGCTATGGAACTAACTTAAAGGTCAACGTGGTAGCAGAAGTGGAGGTAGGAAAGGTAAACTGGGGGCCGCATCATCTGCATCTCCGAGAACCTGGAGAAAGTGGTATCCCCTTAACTTTTTAACTGAGCACAAAGGAGACTGATTTGGGGGAGAGGACAACTGATCTCTTCCCTCCTTACAGATCAGCCTCCTTCTCATTTCCCCAATGAGTTTAGCACAAGCAAGCAGAGCTAACGTCCCATAAACATAAGATAAGGACAAGGCCAGCTAGGCTGTGCTTAAGTGCATACGCAGTAGCAGTCAGCAAGGCAAACGTATCAACAGGCTCCACACGCCTCTCCTTTCACAAGGCTCGTGGGTTTTTTATCATCCAAGGTCTCACTCCTTAGTCAGGTTGTGCTGAAGACAGGAGCAACGTGTTCGAGTTGCACAGAACCGACAGCAAGGCAGAGTCCTTGCTCTTCTAGCAGGAAGGTACAAACCCACAGCCTGACGCACACACCCCAGCCTATATTCCTTCTCCCCATCTCACCTCCACTGTTGAAAGAGCTCAACCAAGGGGCAGTTATAAAACACTGCAGGAATCGGCACAATTGTTTAGCTTAGGGAAGCCTGGGCAGGAATACAAGTTTCTAAATACATTAGAGATCAACATTGCAATGCTCCAGGGTTTGCCTGAAGTTGCAGAGGTTTCTGTGGAGTACAGATCAGCCCCTGCACTAGCCTTTGAGGGCTGGAGGGAGAGACCTACAGTCTGGAGGGCACTTTTACCACAGGGTGGGATCTCCCCTTCTCCACACAAGCACACTACTTCCCTCAGATCCACCAAATCCATGTTGCTAGGTCCTTTCCCCCAGGTTTTCTTTCAGATTTCAGCAATCAAAATACAAACAAAGCAGTTTCAGCAAGACACAAGGTCAGGCTTCTAGAGGCAGAAGCTGGAAAGCATTGCCCTGAGGAGATGAGATACACAACAGCAAATTCACTCTCATACCTCTAGTATCTCTCACAGAGGGGTCTCTGTCCTCACTCAGAGTGTGCTTTCTCATCCAACACCCATGAGGACAACCAGACTCTCCAACTGCTTCCCCTGTCCAAAGGGGGGGCAAGATACCACCTTCCATTATCTGCCAAAAAGCACGTGGTATATTCTCTTGACAATTTAAGCAGTGCTCTTCATTTTTAAGAGTTAATTTATTCCAGCAAATAAGTTTCTACTGACACCCCACCTTATTTCCCTACAGGGCTACCTATTAGATGAGACTAAATTGGACAGGTTTTAAGTGTCACCACTTAGTTGCTTTTTCAAAGAAAACCTATTGACTAGTTTCTCCTCCCTTTGTGAGCACTGAATTCAAAGGCAAAAGTGAAGAGCTGAAGCACAGAAGTGCTGCAAAATGGAAAACAAAGCCCATTTCTCTAGGCTCACGGATACAGCTTAAGACTTCAGAAGTCACCGCCCTTTGACTTGAAGCTATTGCAGCGACTCCAAGAGCCACCAAGGGGGAGGAATATGAAGTTTACTTCTCAACTGGTCAAGTTTGCTGTAGTTTAAAGGTGCTTGGTCTTAGGACTAGGACAAATCAAACGATCTACACAGTGGGAAGTATCAGACCAGAAGTGGGTATACTTCCTGATTTCTTACATTCTTACCATTTTTACATTTGCATTTAACAACAAACAGGCAAAACCCTACCATTCCATCCTCCATTATTAAATTCCTGTGGGAAATGTGTCTCAGATCTAAGAACCCATTTTAACCCTCTTGTTTTAAGGTTAGAAGCAAGTTCTCTTGAGCCTTGCAATATTAGTGGATTACAAGTAAAAACACATTCTCTGGATACTTTGGTAACTCAATTACCATGTTCTGCTGCTGGCATCTTCCAAATAAACAGCCGGCTGCAGCGCGAGTCTTATACTGAAGCACAACATAGCTCTCTAACAAGTTTTCTACAAGTGGTACTTATGGTCTTCGGCTTTTATGACTTCCCTCCAGTAAATCTCTCCAAGTTCTAGTGTCTTGATATTTAACTGACGTTTACTTTGAGACAACACCATTTTGAATGGGTTATTGGAAAGGTACTTTTTCATTTACAGGGCCTTCAATACTGGCTGCTCTGGAGTTGTCTCTGAACATAGGTAGCCTGTACATCTGGAGCTTTTAGTTATCCCACAAGTACTGATGGGAAGACGTTGAGTACCTTCATCTTTGACTCGGGGTGTGCTCCAATATCCCAATTTCCACCACCTTTTTCAACACCGCTTTACTGAAGCTGAGGATAAAATGCAACATCTTGCCTTAAAGTTGATAAAGCAAAACACTTGAGCCTTTAAGACAGAAGTTACAACAACAAAAAAAAAGTCACCTGTTCAGCTGAAAAAGCCTTTAGACTTTCCCAATTTCCCCCCAGGAGGAATTACCAATTCTCAGCATGACAGACTGAGCTGCCCAGTTATCTGGAAGGAAAAAAATGTCTACTTCCCAGAAGATATGTAGGGTTTTAGCTTTAGAAGCAAGGTTGTGGCCACTTCAAGCTGACTTCCAGGAGTTTTTAGTCAATGCTAACAACATCCATCACTACCGTTAAATAGTTGGGCACCAGCTTCCCTGCACGATGGGCAGCGTTGCAGCTGGCTGCAATTCCTCACACAGATCTGGGGCCAAGTCCAGCTTGAATAAGTATATTGTCTCATCTAAGGCTTAGATCTGGGGAAGATAAAGCTAAGCCTATCCAAGGCTCCACTAAACCTGGCATTTAATATTAAACTGAGCTTGCTTCTCATTCTTTGTTCTCTCCACCCCACCATGAATTAACATCACAGGACAAGGGATTCTGCAGTTGGACAGGTGACCACGGAGCTGCACCCAAGTTCATGCAACCTGGGGCAAGGGGAGAGCCACAATTTATGTGCTTCACATACTTAATAACCAAATGACGCTGCTCCTCTCCTCCACCCAAAGTCAGCAGAAAATCAAACTTAAGAGAAAAGCTATACACGCAGGGAATTGTATCCCATGTAAAGCCTGCTGGAGAGGACTTTTTTTTAAAGTTACACGGAGCATCAACTGAAAGGAACTTACAACTGAGAGTCTAAAAATCTCGCTATGCTGCAAGACCTCAACAGCAGGAGGATGAGGAAGCCTCAAACTCTTTTCGTAACACAAAACTGCATCATCACAAAAAAATAGGAAGAGAGCTTGACGGGCAGGAAATCCGATCACACTGACTAGCTGATCGGGTCCAAATATATCAATATTGCAGGACTCTCCCATGTAGCATCGCTTGTGCTCGTAAGACGGGAGATTTTGGCAGTTTTCAGGGAAGAACCAAGCAGCGAGGTCGCCTGGTGGAGACATTTGCTGCAAATCATTTAAAACTATTCAAGTCGGCAAGAATGAATGGACAGCAGCACGCAAAAAAGCTCTTGAGCCTTAAGGTATAGATAGAAATGAGAAGTGTTGTAACTTATGCAGCTGATCCCTTCCCACAGCCCTGAATACTTCAACTGGAAAATGCTGGTGAAAGCACAGCTCGTATTAGCAGAGTCAGAGATGAGAAGCATGCCCCTGTGCTGCTGTTCTGGCCAATAACAGTTGGCGCCCAGGGCAAGAGCCTGAGATTTTACCTGTTTTTCTGTACACCTAGGCAAAAAAACCAAAACAACACAGACAAGTCAGGGTTTCAAAACCGATCACTAATTCAAGGAAGTGTAAGATGAGTAAGGCATGCTTGTTAATACTTGGGCAGGAAAGTGCCCGGTAAATACGGAATATGAGCACTGCTGCCTGTGGCAAGCCCAAACACAGACCTTTCCCCAGAAAGCACCAGTTTGCATTGATAAAGGCAAAGGAAAACATGCTAGAAAAAAAAATCAAGATGAGTAGAGAGACCTTTTATAACTCATTTAATGGGAAACACCAGCACTCTGCTACCTTCCAGGGAGTTTTATCTGGAAGGGATAAGAGTCAAAATCAGCTAAAGGACTCTTCACTGCACACTTACAGCCTTGCTTCCCCTTGTGAGCGCCACACGTGCCTTCGCGGTGCAGACACTCAGCCATCCGCACCTCAGCCTGAGCAGAGACAGAGGGATAAACCCTTCGTTCATGACACACACCAGAACCCTATCCCTCCTCAACTTGCCCTTCACTCATCTCAGCAGCATAGCTGCAGGGAAGGGCTAAGCAGAGCCTTATGACAAGCTACCAAGCTCCACAAAGGACCAGCTGTGTTCCTTTTCCCCCAGATTATATCCACATGCCCATCACACATGTCTAAATATCTCCCTAATACTGCTTTCCACAACACTATTTGACAAGTAAGGAGTTTGTAGCGTACCAGTCATCATGGTGAAAGCCTAAAGGCACACACCAGTCAGGACTCACAGCAAGGGCAGACTCCCCTCTGCCTACGTTCCCCTTCTGCACTGCTGCCCCCCACTTTCCTTCTCGGCTTATCCTCCTCCTCAGGAAGCTGTCAAGCCTTTGACAAAACACAGCCAGACACTGAAGGATGGACAACGGACTCACCCCTACGTGGCATGCCTCGAGGTTTAACGCAGGCAGCGGTACGGTACACCAGCAGGCCTTGGCACCACTTTTATTGAAGCAGGGATTATTTTTTTTGTTGGAGACCTTTACCTAAATGGGTTGATTAAAACATCGTCTGCATGCAGGCACCTACAAGAAATTGACTTTTTAGGTCTTAAAAATAGTCTAAGACGACAGCCATGACCCAGGCTGAATTAAATCTACTCCAGACCCCTCCACCTTGGTAAGCATTTAGAAGATAACATATTGGCCAGAGCAGAGACCAAGAACAAAGGTGCTTTTAAGTAGCCCAATCTGGCAAATTGCTGCTTTAGCCAAGAGACTCAGACCTGCAGGGGCAGAAGCTTTGCCCTCCTTACCTGTAGACGTGGCCAAGCCCTCTAACAACCCTTACAGGAGAGGATGTTTCTGTTAGCGAAGAGCACTTTTTAAGAAGTTACATATGTTTAACATACTCTTCTTGCCACGGAATTGCATAGATGTGTCACTTGTCTCCCTTGTGCCCCTACTAGTAGGATTCCTAAAGGATTTTCACTACCTCTTTGCTTCCCACAAGGGCTTAATTCCCCCCCCCCCAAATCCCATTTTTACCACTAAGAGAGCTGGATTACCAAAACTGAACATCTCTAACACCCCGGGAAGTGTCCCATCTCTGATTTTTGGAGGGCGTGACACCAACCCTCTGACATTTCCTGGGTATCCCATGATGCACCAGTCAAAGCTTTGCTCCATGGATCTATCTAAACAGCATCCTCCATCACAACGTGGCTATGCCAGGATGCCAGTCCTGATCCAGGCGGAACGCACAAGTTTATAGCTTCGTGGCTCAGCAGGCACTAAAGTATCAAATCAGTGTTTATATGCAAGGAGCTGGATATTCTTCTGATGAAGGAAAATGGTGTGAGAAGGTCTTAAATCAGGCTACGGTCACTCCAATAAACGAAACCTAGAACTAATTTTCACAATTGCTGACTGTGAAAATAAAGCATCATATTGAAAAGATAAAGCAGGAAGCATCCTCCTGCCTGCTCACTCCCAAGCAAACACACCCACACACAAGCTCAGGGATCAGACATGTCTGCTTTCAAAGCATTTTCCTCACTGCATTGAGCGATTCCCCTCTCCAACCCCTCCCCAGCTTCCTCCGGAGCACCCATCATGATAAAGCCACCTAATAAATGATTGCTGGCTACAGCAGTGACAGCTACTAGAGTCCTCCCCCCCAGAAAGAAAATAAAAACCCCATGCACGTGAAAGGTTGGTGTTAACAGTGCTTGGATTTACCAGCAGCACCAGGCTGCCCAGCTTGACTCATCACAATTTAGCCCACCAGAGCAATTAATATCCGAGGGTGCCTCCCAGAGGTGAGCTGCAAGAGGAAGCGACCCCGTAAATTGAGAGCCATGCAGCTGCTGTGCTCACGGGATACCTTTACCCCCTCCTCCAGGTTCCTTGGCCAGCATTTCACAGGTGAGCAGGACAAGCTGAGAAGTGGGGGAGCGACGACACTTTGGGATTTGGCCAGCAGACAGAGAATTTGGGCTACTTGCCTTTTTTTCAGGTTGAAGGGGGAGGTTTCATTTTGTTGGGCCCTCTAAAAGAAGTGATTTAAGACTTGCAAGGATTTCTTGCATAAGTGCTACATGGAGAGGAGCAAAAGCAAATACCTCCAGAGATCCCACTAGCTGGCAAAGGCCCAAGAACAGACCAGTCGAGGCTTTTCAGTAGACTTTTCCTGAAACATGTAAATAATTTAGAAAGCATTAACTCTTACTGACAGCTTTTCAGACAGCTCCTTCACTTGCAGGGCCTATCAAAAACCTCATAACTCTTAATTAAAAAAAGAAAGATACTGCAATGGCCCCAAACCTTGGTCAGGGTTGAATGTGGATTCAGGAAGGTGCCTGAAATGTTTTTCTTTGCTGAAATGCTTCCTTTGTATGGGCAGGTCTTCCAGAGGCCACCACCTGCCACTTATCTGCAGCGGTACTGTGTAAAACACGCAGAAATAGTTAAGAGACAGCCTATCAACATTTCACTTGCTTGGGGCTATTCAGAGGAAGGGAGCTGTTCCCTGCAGTCGTTCAACTGCTTAAAATACTGTAAAAATTAAGCAGCAGCAAGGTGTGAACTGGGAGCAATAAGACCCCTTCTTTGGGGTTAGGTGGAAGAGCTGCTCTGGCACCACCAGTTTCACAATCTAGTATCCCCCCAGGGTACCAGGATCATGGTTTGGAACAAAGTGCATTTCTATAAAGTTTTTATCCCCTATCTTATTGCCGCCAGAAATAAAAACGGCTGCTAAAGAGGCAGCAGTGGCTGGGCCAAGCTTTGCAGCTGAATTATTCCTGCACCCCTTCCCACCACCGCCACCCAAAAGGCGCCTGGATGAAACAAGAGACCAGCTCTTATTCATACAAAACCAGAAGTTCAGTCAAAAACAAGATCTGTGTCTTTTTATGTTTCTAGTACAGAAGTACAGCAGTGAACCCAGCCACTTGATCAAACACAGGTTCAGTTGTGGTTCCAGGCAAGACACAGAAAGAAAAACCTCCCCCTACTATTAAAAGGGAAAACAGTCCAAAGGATACCCAAACGGCAGCCCAGCTGCCCTCCGCAGCCTCAACCACCCCCCCAGAAACAGGGTTTTCAAATCACGACATGCTTGGCAGCATAACACAAACCACCCCATGCAGTTTCTATGACTAGGAGTCACGAAACAACAGCAGCGACGACAACAGCAGCAGCAGCACAGGCAGGGGGAGAGCCAGCAGCACCAGGTCCGAATTTGCTGTCCATCATCGACTCCAAATAAAAATGCCCCGGTCCGGTGGTGAAATAATTGCGGACTGACAATCCATGATAGAGTGTAATTCACTAGGACATTGTTTATGGTTCATCTACATGGCTTCCATGGCTACAGCAACAGGGATGATGTTTGCTAGCGTTTTAGACAGATCACAGATAGGCATTTTGTTTTCACTCAGCACTGCACTTTCCCCACATGAAACATCAGTATGTAAAGCCCCACAGACAGGCTGTTAGGATGTTTTAGCATTCATTAGAGAAAAACTAGAACTGGTAAGATCTCTTGTGCTCATCACCCCTCATGCATCTTGAAACTAAATTCAAACCACGGATGACAGCGCTCTGGTTAATGTATATTGAATTCAAAAGGTATTTCTCCATCCTTAAACACAACACCACAGACATTTGGCACAGGCAATAGATATCATCACTAAGTAGCAAAGCCCATTGAAAATACATCAAGTACTGCCTTACTTCAGTGAATTAAATAATTAAAGAGCTGGCAGAGCTAGTTTTCTAGATTTCCTGTCCAAATGCATCACCCAGCAACAGTACTACTTCAGTTTTGGTTTTGTTTTTAAGACCACAACTTACCTGCACTATTTCTTTAATAGAGATACTGTTCAAACAGCCTCCACTCCCCTCCTGGCTGCACCCTCCGAGCCACCACACTTGCTCCCAAATGCCACTTGCTCAGGTGGCCGAGGCAGCAACGGCTCGTGCTTTTTCAATGGCTCCAATATTAATCCATCCAGAGCATCTTTCTCCCTCACTTCCAATTGGCAAGCGGCGAATGGGTGGAGTGAGAGCGCGACCCATTAGCTCCCAGATGGGCACCTCCAACCCAGCTCTCCCAACCGGAGCAGCGATGCTGACAAGCCGCTAACTTCATGCCTGCAAAGCACGGCTCTGCATGCCACCGCAGCCCCGGCCAAGGCTGGGCTTTGGGGTTATCTCCTCCAGCCACCCAGCTCCCGCTGCCTCTCACAGCTATTGCCTCTGGTAGCAAAGAGGAAAAAAAAACCAGAATAATTAAAGTGACCCCGCGCTTCGGCGCCGGCGGGTTTCGCTGGATGCTGTACGGAGAAAGCTCGTGTGCCTCCTTAAAAAAAAAAAGCATTGTGGCAGTCAGGCTCAACTGAAGTGAGAAGATACTGTACCTTACAGACAGAAGTACAGGGAAAACAAGAGGATGTGAAGATGCAGGAAGAAGAGAGGGAGGAAAAATAACCTGCTGCTAAGAGGTAGATATAGCACAATTCTTAAAGATATAGCTGCTGTACCCTGCGAGCACAGTGCCTGCCCGATCGCGGGGCTGGGCTCCGATGTTTTTCTGCCACGCTACCCAGCATGACAGTTCGGCTGCGTGGGTGGCAGCAGCGCAAGGGTTAACGCACACATTCAGTGAGGAGCCTGCATAAGGGAGTGAGAAACAGGGGAATAAGTCTGTGCTCCATCAGCAAGTTGCAGAAAATAGAGCTGAAGAGACCTCACCTCGTTTGAGGAGACTTCTATCCAAGCCTAGTGCTCAACTATGCAGTGCCTAAAAAGCTTTGGAGGGAAGATGCCACATCCTCCTCCCTCCAGCCTATTTACTGCTTCACTTTCTTTGCAATTCAAGATTTTCATAACAATGAGCCAAGTCTCCCCCAGCTGGATATTTAAAGCTGGGAGGAATGGTCTATGCTGGCCAAAAAAAAAGGAAAAAACTAACTCCCCAAAGCAGCATCAAGTAGCCTTAGAAAAGGTGGCACCCTAAAAAAACCAGATAGAAATAAACAGCAAGTTATCCAAATGCTGGCAAGACTGGGTCACTTCCATCTTCTGGCTTACACTAACTCTGACAACTACTGTGACTTAAGTAAAAGCTCCCCAGCGATCATATTTACCAGGAGGCAGCAAACGTTCCCCAGCGCAAGGCAAGGCACAGCACGCTAAGAGACATTGCTTTTAGCGGAGAGATTCAGTCAGAGCTCCATACCCGCCCCCCCCCCATTTTCAGTCCCTGCTACAGACTTGTTTCCGCTGCATGAAACCACAGGCAATGCATGTTTTTAAACACCTCCTACACATTTTCTCTGCCAAGACTGCTCATCCAGTCTCTTCCTTTTTTTTTTTGCACGCCACCTGACAAGCTTTTCCAGGTAAGGTGCATCGTGTTCAGACTGTTAATAAGATGTAAAGGAAATATACCCTGGTTCAAAAAATACTTGAGGGTGGAAGAGACCCCTGGAGGTCTCCAGCCCCACTCCACCTTGCTCCAGGCAGGACCACCTTCAAAGTTATGTCAGGCTGCTCAGGACCTCATCTGATACCTTCCCCAAAACAGTTTTACAGTGAAGACGCCTGTCCTTTGGATCAGCACTTACAGCAGGGCTCAGCTCCTGAACCAGCAGAATTTACCGAGTTCCCCATTTAGAGCCTTTGCAGTAAAGCAACGTGTAAAATTTTGAACCAAGCTGATACTTTTAAGGCACTTCCTTGTAACGAGACAAGTCTGCAATAGGGAATTATTAATACCTTCCTCTATACCCATACTTGATACCTTTAACAACAGTTTAAAGGACAGAGTTGACAGCATCGCAACCCTAAAGGTGGAACAAGCCCGCCTAGCCTCCAGCAGGTATTTCAGGTTTCAAACACTGCCCGATTCATTTCGGCAAGTGAACAAGCTTATGAAACAGAAGACTGGCCAAGATCTGTTTCTATGGTTTGGATTTTTTTATTGCCGCGTGCTGGGGTTGTTTATCAGCTCTCCCTGGGCACGAGGTTGTATCAGGGACCAGAGCTGCTCCTTGGTGGAGACGATGGCAGCCAAGCGAGCACCACCAGGAAAGGTCCGAGAAGATACTACATCAGCAAAACCACACCGATGCGTCCACCAAGTCCTACCTGCCTTGCATCCCTCCTCGCCCACCATCTCCAAAACCTCCCCAAATCTCAGTGGGCTTCTCTGCTAACCCCATACCACCCCCACTCCAGTCCCCAACCCTTTCATCCCCGGTCACGCACCGTCCACCGGCCCGCTCCACCTCTGCGGCACCAAACGTTGCGGCCACGGGGCCAAATCCTGCGAAGAGCCAGCACTTGCCCCAAACTGGCCATAGGGCGAGCGGAGAAAGGTGAGCCGTGGGTAGCAAAAAGAAGCCGGCTCCATTAGGACAGAGAAGAGAGGAGAGCCAGGTACGAAGCAAACCGCGTCTCCCTTCACCTCCTTGAGCGGGTACTGTTGGGACATGCAGTCTCAGAGCCTTCTCCCCAAGAAGTTCCTTTTTGGAGAGGAATTAGTGCAAAGAAAAAAAAAATACTGCTCAAGCAGCCCCGCTGCTGCTGTCACAGCCCAGCAGAGCACACTGGAAAGGCTGCGTCTCCAGCCTGTATTTAAACGCCCCTCTCAGAAAGCAGAGATGCAGCACAGGAAGAGACAAATTCCAGCTCTGTGTCGGGCTGATAAGCCAGGTTTATAATATTCAAGAAGTATTGGCATTACTACAATTCCTCCTCCTCCCCTCCCCCCCAATGAATATCTTGTGCAGTAGCTTGTTGTGCACAATAAGCAAAAAAAAAGCCCAATCCCTAAAAAAAAAATCAGCCTGTTCCGGTGGGAACAGCCAACACGTTGAATAAAACAAACACACGCGTGTTAAACCCCGGGGACGCAATTAGGCTCGGAGCAGGGGGAAGCAGCATTTAACTCCTGGAGAAGATGACAGCGGGTGAGAGGAAAAGGAGAATAAACCTGACGCCCGACTGTATTCCATGGGGTGCTTTTTCTCCAGGAGGTGAGCCCAAGTGGCAGCTCCCACTGCTGCAGGGTGCCAGCACCTGCCCCAACTCCAAAAGGGGAGGAAGGCCACCTCATCCTCAGCCCCAAGACTGCCCCCCCCCCCCCCCAATTTTCCACTCCTTATCTGCCCCCATGGGTGGGTAGCACCTAGCAATAACTCACTCCATCACTGTTGCTCTTCAAAACCCACTTGCAGCATCTCGAGACAAAGCTTGCCCAGCTCCAAGCACCGACCAGCTGAGATCATCTCACCATCAGCTTCAAATCTGAGTATTTTCCCCCCTGCCAGAGCCCCCATTACCACCGGTCTCCACCCATCCCACCATGGTGCAGCTGCAGGGATGGCCCTGGGGCAGCCACAGTCCCACAAGCTCTTCTGCCACTGTTTGCATCAAGTCCTTCAAACTCAGAAAGTCAAAAAGCACCCATGGGGGAAGAAAGTTCCTTCCCAACACAAGCATCAAGTCAGCGTTACCCACTCCAGTGGCTTCTATCAGGTTTTCATGCTTTTCTCCCTGTCTTCTCACAGTTTCTCAGCAGGGCATTTATGAGGAATGGAAGTGGACTCTATTCCCTCTGTTCCCTACCCAAATCACAGCTCTCACTGGTCCAGAGCTTGCAGACTCTTCTTCAATGACAGAGTTAGATTGAAGCTCTTCGCACTGCCTTTTTTTAAATTGAAAGTGAGAGCCAGGGATTAATTTAGAACAGGGGAATAGAAAAGCCTATGGAGTTATGTGGCAGCTAAACGCTTTGATATCAAAGCCAGCACTGATAGATGCAGAAGCCTGCAGTGCTCTGCTGTGGGCCAGCATGTCACCATGCTCTGCAGAAAGGCTTTATGTGGATCCTGGATCTTATTTAGAAAGTTAAATTGCATTAAAAACCCATTTGTTTCACCAGGTTCCCAGCACAAACTCCTGAAGGAGCCGCTTTGCAGACTTCACAATGACGAAACGCTGCTCAGACTCAAGTTAGGATGGACTTTCAGGAATTGCCCTCAGCATTCTTAGTTTTTAACCGTACTGCACTGCATCCTCACAGCAGCCTCCCCGCCCCGCGTCGGCAGGGACAGCACCACGCCGTGCCTCAGCCATTGCTAGCAGCGAAGGTAGGTTGGATTTAGCACATGCTGGATTATCTGCTGGCATGCTTGGCAGTAATTTGCCTAGTGAGAGGGTAGACAACAGTTTCATGATGATGGATCATTAAAGAGTCCCAGAGTTGTTTACTCCCAGAAAAATCCTGCATAAGGAAACGGGACTTTTCTAGAAGTGGTTTTGCATCACGAAGATGCAACTTAGTGGTTTTGCCTTAGGAAGAGGTAACTCGAGTGCCACCCAAGCTGCAGCAATAGAAAGCTTTTGGATAGCAATCGCTGTGGCTTCCCAGAGACACCTGAACCACAGCACAGTACTGGAATTACTCACCGAAAAAAAGAACAGCTTTTCCCTCAGGTGATGTGATTTAGCACCTGTTTTTAGGCATAAAGTACATACGTGGTGCATCACCACGGTTCTGCAAGGATGAGTTTGAGGTTTGAGTCTTCTACAGGCAAGTAAAACAGCACCAGGCTCAGGCCAGTAACTCTGGACTAAAATCCAACTTCTCAGCTAACCTCAAGCTCCCTCCTGCAAGAAATATCCAACTTTTCACTGACGCTTTTTGTTTTAAAGGCAAGATAGAAAGCTTCCGTTCTGGATCCTTTTGCTTTTAAAGCCAAGGCATCTTTGTTTTCACATTAACATAAAGCTTTAACAACTGTTTTTACAGCCTTAAGTGATTTACTACAGCTTTACTCGAAGTCAAGGCGCTATGAGTTTCCATACAGATATCTTATGCCACTGGGGGAGTCAAAGGGGGATGCATTTAAAAGCCCAACACTATTTCTAGCCGCATTCATTTTAACAAGCTGAAGCGTTCAAATTGCCAAGGAACAATACGACAGCCGGAGAGGAACTTCCTCTGTGATACGTAGTTCTTACAGAGTGGCAACCATATAAAAGCCACAGATATTTCAAAACTAGAGGGCTCTGGCTGAGATGGATTAGCCAACGCATCTCGGTTAGAGCAGGGAAACAGTGATGCGCGGCTCACGGGGGTGGGTAGCAGCGACCGAGGTCGCAGCGTAGACAGGACTAGAGTGTGGCATCACTGTTTCCTTCCAGCCTCCAAAAACAACAAGCCACAAAATCAACAGCAACCCAGGTGAGAAGGCTGAATCACCGCTGGATGTATCCAGCCCCGGGTCAAGCAGTTCATCCCATGCTTCAGCTACAGCTTTTTGAGGGACGAGGCTGTGCTCACACCTGGAGAGAGCCCACGTGAGAGAAGTCCTGCAAACGCTGCACGTTGCAGCAGCTTGGGAAAGAGTTCTGCGTTCCCTGCAGGTTGTTCACGCGCGTATTGCTGATGGATGGCCAGTCCACACCATCAGGTCTCAGGAGGAACAGCGACAGCCCTGGACATGAAAACCAGCAGCGCAGAAGAAAGCTTTGAGGAAGAACACCCGATCTGAAGCGAACTGTTTAATTAAACCAGAAAGGGGAAAAAAACAAGGGCGCAATCCCCTCCAGAGGAAGAGATCCTCAAGAGAAGTTTGAGGACGAGCCTCCCGCTCGCTGCTTTGCGGGCTGCAAAGCTGTTGTGCCACCTACAGTTGCTTTTACTCCAGAACAAAAAACTTTCCTACACTAACCCGAGTCCCTGTCATTTAATTTAGTGTCAAAGCAGCGCTAATGCAGCCATGCTGATTAAGGAAGTGCTTCCTTTGGTAAGGCTGGAGGGGAGGCACTTCAGAAAGTCACTTTTAAAGTTGAGCATAAATCACAAAGTGCATTTCGAAGCGCGTTTAAATCCACCCTCTCCCTGCCTTACGAAAAAACACATGGCTTGGGCAGTTGTGTGCATTGGCACAAACCCCAGCCCTTTACGTTAGTTCGGCTTGAGCTACATAAGTTTCACCTTTTTTTTTTTTCCTCTTTTTATTGTGGCTTTTACACCATTACCAACGCGAAGTCAGGCAACCGCATCCGCGAGCAAAGCACAGGAGCGGAGCTAAAAACCGCACCGTGCCCTCCTCCCCTAGTTAGGTATAAACAAGTACCAAGGGGGGGGGGGGGGGGGAAGACACCCCCAGAACAAGCCACAACGTTCACATCACTTTATCCCCTGGTCCTTCTATCCACGCTGCATCCACGCTCCCGGGGCTGAAACACCCAGCTGCTGCCCAGGGAGCCCAGATTTGGGGGGTGTCACCACCTCCCCGCAAACAGCCACCGGCTCCCGAACAAAAGCCATGATGCGAAATGAGGATTTCCCAGATTTCTGCCACCCCCAGCACCCTTCCAAGAGGGGAAAAGCGGGATACACGTCCCCCCTCAGACCACCCTTCCCCATCGCATCCCATCCCCAACCCCTCCGGCTGCTGCAAAAGGCAAAAACCGGGGTAAAAAAAGGGGGGACCCACCACCACCACCCCGCAAGCTACCGGCAAAACTCATCACACTTGTGCCCCCCGCTCCGGGCTCCAGCCAGCCCTGCCTCTCACCGCATGGCTGGAGGTGAAACACCCGTCTCGCTGCCATGGCTGCCTCGGTTTTTCCTCTCATCCCGTCTTCATCTCGACATTATTATTTTTTTTTTTCGGGTTTTCTTGTGGTTTCGAGGGGTTTCTATTTATTTATTTATTTCCCTCCCCCTTCACCAAATAACAACAACAAAAAAAGACAGTGTAGCCACCAGAAAAAAATAAAAATTAAATAAATAAAATAAGAAGTCCCGGTGGAGAAGTGCGGGCTGGAAGGGGAAGGGACGGAGCGGTGTCACACCCCCGGCCGGGTCCTAGCGCCCGCCCCGCAGCCCCAGCCCATCGCGGGGAGTCCGGCCCCGCCGCCTCGGCACAGCCCCGGGCGCGCTCGAAGGGGAAGATTTAAAGTCAGTTCTGGACCCCCCCCCTTCGACCCCATACCGAGGCTTGTCACTTCAACTGATTTAAGAAAAAAAAATATACCACTTTCGCTTTTCTACGGGTGCGAGGCTACAAGAAGCGTCAGCAGGTGAGACGCTACCGATAACTTAAGAGCTGGGAAAAAGCATCGAGCTGACAAATCTTGCTTTTTACCATGAAGCATGCTGATGTGCGCCACGCCATCCCACCGTCCAGCTTGGTTTTCTCTGCCCCTTAAACTTCCTCTGAAATAACCTGGCAGAGGCACGTTCGAGTCAAAAACCAGCCAGCTGGGATTCAAAGTAAATCCCCGGGGCACAGCACAGCGATGCACCTCGAGTTGTTTTTATAAAAGAAAGCAGCAACAACAATAAAGTTTTTATAAGCAGGTGCAGCGATGCTCCCCAACCTGCAGCCTTTGCTTTAAATAAGAACAGGCACATTTCTTAAGTTCTTACTCTTCACTGCTTTTTTTTTTTTTTGGGGGGGGGGGTGGGGGAGGCAGGTGAGATTTCCCAGCCACTGCTATCTTGTTTGCTCACAACCTGAGCAAGAGTTGGTGCTTTTTGCCTCCTCCCCACCGCTCAAAGCCCCTCTTCCCCCTCCCCATCCCCCCGTCCCCACTCAAAGCCCCTCTCCCACGAGGAGGCAGGTGCCAACACCAGGAAAACTGAACACAAAGAAGTCAGAGGAGTGGTGAAAGAAGCTGAAATAGAAGCAAGGTAGCAGTTAGAGACTGGCAAGAAGACATTTGCCTTGCCTCCAGTGTTTACACAGTATCATATTAGGATAAACAGCTCTACTACCATCAAGGCTGGACTCGGACTGTTTTGTTCCTCCATTTCCTGATCTTGCAGCAAGCAATTCTGAAAACACAGAATTTAGTAGTGAAGGGGGTTTAAAGAAATCTTAGACATCTTAGCTTTTGATTGCTACAGGTCTCGGTTTCAAGGCAGCATATCCATAGCGAACCTTCCCCATCCTCTAAATCAGCAAACCACATCTAGAAAAACACCACCTAGAAAACCATTTGACACCATTTCAGCTGGAGGCAGGAAACCCCCTGCCAAGATTTGAAAGCTTAAGCTACTGTATAGATCCAGCAAATACTGGAGAGAAGTATTGATGCTTATTTAGCACCTAGATTAATTTCAAGGAATCGGCATTTTAAACTGGAAAGTGAGCTAAGTACCACTGCCTTCAACTCACAAGAAAAACTCATTCCCACCCAAAAAATCATCATAGGAAGAATGAGATCTAGTTTTAATCCAATTATGTTGGTTTGAGACAGATACGTTTTAAAGTAACAATTTGTGGTTTTGCTGAAGTCCTGCTGACATTGCAGAATAGTTTGTTTTAATGGTTTAAACCGTACAAATTTAATACATTAAACTCCTTGCACAAGTTGAAGGCATGGCATCCAGTTACATCAGGGGATGGGAGCCCACTCTCCCAAGAGGTGACCTTGCCATCTCCTCCTGGGAAAAGGCAACCAGGAAGGACAGGACTATGGAATTGCATGCTCTTGCATGCAAGGATAACTTTGCAGGGCTGTATTTCATACAAGTCTCCTGGAGGGGTTTGTAGGATTCCTTCTAGACATCCTACGAGCACACAGCTAGTGGTAGAAAACCAGGCCCTATATTAATTTCCCTTTATACCCCAAACCAAACCATATTTTCCTATGATGATGAATTATTATAGCAGTAGGCATCCCTTGCTAGAAATATTAACCCCACTACCAGTATAACCTTCTGGAAGGTATCAGCTTATCCAATATGATGCCAGGCACCACAGAAGGTATCGGATACCTTCTGTCTGGCGCTATCTGGTCTATCCCAGTGTCTCCAGACCTGCTTTTTGCAAGCAGTCTCCACCGGCCCAGCTAAACAGAGTCACCCAGAGGGAGCTGGAGCCAAGGAGCAGGAGTTACACCCTACCCTGGGCCCTTCAGCTTCTGAGGAGCCTCATCCAAGTATTCCCCCACAGCAAGTAACAAGCTTTACGCACAAAGACCGCCTCCCTTCAAAGGACACATTATCCTCTCTTAGCAAGTTATTTCTTCCTGAGTGATTTGCATTAAGTAGCTGTTTGTACCTAAGCTGGTTTGGGGCTAGAAACCAACGGGAAGAGGATTTTTGCTCGCCTTCACAACCAGATCACACAGGACCTGACAGCCTGATCAGCCATGTACCTGAGCAGAAGATACTTGGGTTTCCTCCAAGCCAGCGACAGACATCAGGCACATTTGCTTTTTCATAGGATGCTTTTGCTAAGACTGGCTTTTCTGGTGGGCTAGCACTGGAGACTGAAAGAGTTTGGAGCCCAGAAGGAAACACTAGGTGGACCCAAGCATTGCAGAGAAACTCTGATCTAATACTCACGCGTGAAGTAGTGCTGGGATTCCCATGCCTGTGCCGCAGCCAAGACTTGAAGCAACAAAGAAGTTGCTCATGGAGTAAGAAATTTATAAATATATTTAAGTACTACCATACCTGCAGAGTTGTTTCATTCTGTTTTAATCATGCCCTGAACTCCTTAAATCACCCCCCACCTTCTGCTGCTTTGACTGCAACTCAAGCGAAACATCTGTTTGCTTCACAAGGCGAGCTCCTGTTGCACAGCCTGCTTTGCACCGTCAGCTGCAGGAGGTCAGCTCTGCTTGCAGGACAGTGCAATAAACGCTGCAGCACAGCAGAGGGAGCACAGTGTCCTGCTGGGAACCCCCCTCCGAGGCGGGGAACCACCAGATAACAGCTCCTTTTTGAGTTCTTGTCATTTGAAAGGGTTTAAAGTGTTTATCCCATCATTGTCTGCCTCGATGCTCTTTGGTCTCACCCCTAGAGCTGAATCCCACAGGTCTCAACCACAGCACTAAGGATCCAATTTTAAGACGCACATTTGGAGTTGCTCCGGCACGATGGTCTGCAGATACCCAGCCTGGTTTGGGGCACCAGGTTTCTTAAGGAAATTCAGTATTAGAGACCAAGGTCTTGTAGTTTGAGCAGTTGCAGCCTGCAGTTTGGGACATTGGGGTGAGTTTAGCAGCTATCACCTTTTACGTGGTACCTGTCCTCCAGCCTACAGCAAAGGCACAAATAAACTGTAGATAGAACTGTATCAAATACAAGGGAGCACATCCCAAGTTACCCTTTAAGAGTTCTCCCCAGAAACTCATCCAGATAGGAGAGAGGACCACAGAAACCACCATAAAAAATCCAAGAAAAGACACAACAGTCCCTTTAGCACAGGGGGGATCAGGGGAGTTGAAGAAGCAGCAGCACAAGGAGCTGACCCAGAAGCCTGAAGCTTTAAGTCAGACACAACACTGCTTCTTCTTGCTCACATTCACAACTAAGGGGAGAGCCAGTCTTATCTGACAAGTGGAGAAATTAGTTATATTTGATTAAGAGGTACATAAACACTCATTCCTTTGTCTCCCTCCTGGACATCTTTTTTTCCCCCTACAGCTTCCCACAGCTCCTCAAGCACCTCTGCCTCTCTCCTACAGACGCTTGGAGCTATGCAGGGCCAGCAAGGACCAGGGCTAGTGTTCAGACCGAGGGCCGCTGGAAAGGCCAGAGTCCTTTAGATGCAGATTGCACCCAGATGCCGATTTCCTCCTGGCACCGGTAGGAGTTGGGGAAGGCAGCCAGTTTCTCCATCGTGCTCTGCCAGAGCTAGAGGCAGAAACTCCCTGGCAAAAGTCACGCCAGCATGCAGGTTTTATTAGGCCAGGACTGTGCAAGCCAACTTGCGTCAACACCAACTAGAACAGGGAGATGCAAGAAGACCAAGTGCTCAAACATCTTAACTGTGTTTGCTGCACAGTCCTTACCCTGAACACAGCCCCCTCCCCATACCCCAACACACAATTTGGTTTTCCTGCGACAAAGGCACCGTCACCTCCAGGAGGTATTTAAGGATTCCTTGCAAGCACATAAGGGGAGCAGCTCTCACCCAGCCATTGCCTTCTTAGAGAGGAGCTGAATGACGACACAGGAGGGAACTGCAGCTTGGAGAGGATCTGACTGCGGAGTCCCTGCTCCAGCCCCCCTGAGGAACATGCATTTGGGGCAAAGGGATAGGGAAAGTTTGGAATAAACACAGAAAGCTATAACACAGAATGGTAGGGGTTGGAAGGGACCTCTGGACATCATCTTGTCCAACCCCCAAAGCAGCAGGAACAAACCTTTTCCCTTTTTGGAGGAATTTTCCCAAGTATGTCTCACCGCTACAGGAGCAGCAGGAGTAAGGACCCTGGAAAGTCTTGTAAGTGTGAAGATCCCACCTGCCAGCAGAGCAGGAGCCAGCACAGCTGGACACCCACAATACTAAGCTGTGGTTCATGTGATGGACACCAATGCTGCCCAAGCTTGTCTCTCCTGGCCACATTGGTTAGCAGGCACTGAAGGAACTCCTTTCTCCTCATCTGGGGCCTTAAGGGCCAAAACATTACACTAGAGGCTACTTGGCCATCCCTGGAAGCTACCTAGACCACAGGGTGAGAAAGCCAAACCCTTCCTGTGTGTCCACAACCAGGGGATGTTCAGGCCTTCCCCTCAGTAGGGACATTAAGAGAGTTGCTCCTCATCCAGCCATCTGTGGTCACAAGATATTTCACAAGCGATGTCTGAGATAAGGTAGCCCGAGACCGGCCAAACTCACACCTTACTAGAAAGGTGGGGCCGTAACACACTAAGACAAGACTTGGTCACACTTAGGTCCCCACTAGCTGGGCTTATCCTGGAGACAAAGGGAGCAAGATAGACATTTGGCGATCTGCTGAAAAGTTTAGTTAGCAGATTTGTCTTGAGATCTCTCCAGGCTGCAGCCGGC
Organism: Phalacrocorax carbo; assembly: GCF_963921805.1. NCBI lineage: Eukaryota > Metazoa > Chordata > Aves > Suliformes > Phalacrocoracidae > Phalacrocorax > Phalacrocorax carbo. Next base: position 3,009,944 of record NC_087516.1, on the reverse strand, counting down.
AAGCTGTAAGTTTAGCATAGACCTGTGGCCACTGAAAGCTTCCCCTAGACAGCACAGCCCCTTGCACTCCCTTTGGCTGACTGGTTAAAGCATCCTGTACAGTACAGCCCATCACAGGGCCTCCCAGGCTCCCTGCAAGGCAGGTGTGGAAAGCAGGAGGAAGGGATTTCCCCAGGGAAGCGCCAACGCAAAGCCTAATCTAAATTTAGTCCAGACTTCGCAGTCCTACAACTCAAATGCCATCAAGTCTTTCCACCTCTTGTAAGAAAGCACAGGTGCATCACACCTGAACAGGGTAGGAGGCATGAAGAGAGCTAAGGGGGATCATGTATGCAGAGCAGCTCAAGAGAGGAGCAATAGCCCGTGGACTTCACTGCTCTTACACGTACAGTCTGTCCTCAGGCTCCTGATGACGCTCCACCTCAGGGCAGGATTTGAACTAGAGTTTGAAGGAATATTGCTGATCGTTGTTTTGATATAAAGGAAGAAGTTACTTCTAAGGGAATGTGACATTGAAATTTATCTCCCAAGAAGCAGCTTAAGCTCTAGCCTGCCACTTTAACACCCAAGTGTCAGTTTACCTTTCTGTAGTAATTAAACAGCAGACATCTCCATGGAGCTTGTCAAAGCACATCTCCATTTCATGGCTCATTAACAATAGGACACCGTGTCTCCACCTGTATCATTGCTCCCTAGACCCCACAGCAGTCAACCAAGGACCAGAGAGCCTGGCCTCCGTCTCCTTTCTGCCAGCACACACCCGGGGACCAAAACACCTCGTCATGATGGGACACAGTATATACTGGTGCAGCAGGATTGCCGAGACCCAGCCGTGCCACCGAAGTCGCTTAAGAGGTGACATTCAGCAAGAGATTGTTTTCCATTGCTTTGGTTTCTACGTGGGTAAGATCATGGGAAAAACCAACCCTTAAATGATGTTACAGCTATACAGAGAGTCCTGCTCGCCTAATGAGTAGGTCGCAGGCAGAGATAAACACACAATAGATTTGCACAAAGCCACAGATGAATAGCTGACTTCAGCCTTAGTTTAGCCTCAGAGCATTAAGAGATTGTTGATTCCAGTAGAGAACACACTTGCCAGCCTTTTTTTGTGCAAGAGTACAATTTAAAGAAAAAAAAAACCTCAGTAACTAGTCCAGCCACTGACAACCCAGCCCCTCTTCTGCAGTTAGCAGCGACTCAAACAATGTGAATATTTTCACTGCTGCTGGAGGCAAATGTGCTGGCGATAAGGAATTTAGCATGGCGTTTGTTTAGTTATTTTCAGAACGCTAATGGATTTAGAAATAAATGATGGTCCTTACTCAAGACTCAGCTGAACATGTTATGAAGCTCAGAAAACAGACTAGAGCAGCAGATCCAGATGATGTCATGTAATAGAGCAATAAAGAATTACACAACTGAAGGCAATAGATAAAAAACAGGAACACTCAGCAACATCTAAAGATGTAATAAGGAATAACCTTAAATCTTAGCTATGCGCTCTTGCAAAGCCCCTTGCCTAACACATCCAGTTAGCTCACACAGCATCCACGGATGTAAATATTTACCCGAAACCTTCATGACCAAGAAGAGGGCACCGGGCACCAGTGCAGTTTCACACCAAGCAAAAGCCCACGGGAAGCAGCGGAGATGAAAACGAGCCTAATGAAGACCAACATTTTTCTAGGCAAAGAATAATTTTTACTCAGACTCAGCAGCAGGTTCACTAGGACTTGCAGCACAAAGGAGCCGGTAGTTGGGAGCAACTGTAACTGTTTCAGACAAGCTAAAACCTCCACTTTTAACACAAAAAGGGATCGTATGCGGTTGTGAAGATTCTTCGCACTTTGGGATGACGACTTTCATCTCACTGAGCAGATACAATTGCTGGCAGCAAATACACCAGAACAGGGAAAAAAAGCCCCTCAAGTTCCACAACAAGCTTCAAAGCCCAACGGTGCTTTACTCAGCTAAAACAGCTTCACATTTTGCTATGCTTGTCCAGCTTACAGTTGCATGAAAAGCCTCTTGCTTTTCTCCCCTTGAAGTGCCGCCCTCCCCCAGCAATGGGCGAGTAGGGTTCAATTAACAGGGATGCACTGGTTTTTTAAGTGATTACAACCTGACACGTCTGGCTTTGACACTGCAGACTGGGATCAAAACTTGGTATTTGGTAAAAGGATGCAGTAAGAAGAAGCATTTCAAGAAATGTACCAAGCCCGAGTAGGTAGCAAAGAGTTTGAGAGTGAGAAATACAGCATCCCTGTTCAGGTCATCTTAGAGAAGGAGCGTTACTACCTTCTGCAGATTCACTGAGAGCAGAGGGGCTCCACACACCCATGGGTTATCACATCTGCTCAGATTTGAGCACCCATCACTTCAAAAAGGCATCCATTTTAAAGAGACTCCTGCCCTCCAAAAAAAACCGTATAGACAGTAAAAGCTAATGCAACAGCACAACCCAACAGTGGAATGACTTTGGGGCTCGGCATCTGTTAGGAGGGGAATGTGGATGCCTGGTCTCTACAGGGACTGCAGGCACTCTTGGCCAGCCAGATACAGGAGTTTAAGGTGAGCTGAAGGCCCCACCAGCAATAAAGTTATGTTAGGACTAAGCTTAGAAATAGATGCTCAGATTGAGCCAAACCAATTGTCTCACCTCTGGACTAAACAATTCATGTCTTCATGTCCCCACCATTAGCACAGACAACTTCCAGGCTGCAGTAAGGAAGCAACAAGGGGATCTGTTCTCCCACTGTTCAGTAAAAGCCCACAGTAGTTCCCGATGCACCTCAATAGCACTGACAGGACAAGACCCTTTCAAACAGCTGTTTTGGGGTGGTCAGGTCACTAAGAGCTGCCTAGCTTGCAGTGTCCCACCCCCACTAGGCAACGGAGGGACACGCTTTTGTCATTTATAACACATATCTAAGGTGTTGGCCACTTTCATCAACTTTCTTGGTAAGAAACACTCCAACACGGAGTGGCCAGGTAGCAGTTGCCTCCTTAAACAAAAAAATTACTCAAGTTTTGTAATTACGAAGGAGTTTTCCATCCTATTCCAGCCCTACAGATATAGAAGTTCTCCCATTTACAAGTGAGCCTTTCAGAGCTAATTAGAGCATGAGAACAGTAGCCTGGTATGCACATACTGAGGCACAGACCATTAAAATAGCATTCCCATTAATCAAAGACTCAATCAGCTGCTTGATGATCAGTGGCATAACAGACTGCAGGAGCCACTGCCTAAAGATACAGCCAGTTTTGCCTCATTTAATCACACAGGTAAGCAACGTGGTTGCAGAGGGACCATCACCTAGCGTGGTTTAGGATGACAGTACACAGACCCCAACGTCACTCCAGCATAAACACTAGTAGCACCTCTCAATAGCAAATTCAGGATTTTGTAATCCAGCACCCAGATAAGGAGTGTTACTGTCCCTACTGCCAGACAGGGCTCTTCTAATGCTGAAAGCCCAGCTTTATGCAAGCTATTAGCTAGCACTTGTTCTTTAAAAATAGTTTGAACCAGTAGCATTCCCACCACCTAGAGAAGTGGCTAAATAAAGCCCTCGATGCCATTACGAAGCAGCTCAGTACCTGTATATTTATATTTTCGCATTAAATACCATAGACTATTGACACCGTCAAGGGCTTACCTATTCCCTCTGTGAATAGTGACAGAGCATAAGGCCAGGCAGGAGAGAGTCTGAAAGCATTACAGATAGCCATCTTCCTTGTTCAAGCACACACTTGCATTTCTCTTCTGTTAGTTAATGCAACGATTCATGCTGCAAAGCTCTATCTTACACACACGTGGAGTTAACTCAAAGCTCAGGACCTTCCTTCTCAACCTTGCATTTCAGTCCACAATTCCACCATAAGCTATCGATGGCCTATGTTGAACCAGCCAGTTTTCATTCAGCCAAGAGCTTTCCTAAACCTTAAGTAATTGGCTTATTTCCAGCAAGGCCAAGCTCACCTTCAGAAGAGACCTTCTGCAGGAGCTCAGAGGGTCTGCAAACAGATCTGCCTAGCTGAGGCTGGACCATATCCACCTGCACCTTCCCCACCGCCAACCACCACCTCACTGCTTGGGTCTTTTTTCCCCCACTCCCTCTAACACCAGCTACGCTCCTCCATTTTCCATGGGAGGGAAGAAAGAATACACAGTTGGACAAGCTACTCCTGAGATAGGATAGAATACTTGCAGTCAGATGGGACCTACAACAGTCGTTTAAGTCCAACTGTGAGATGATTAAGCCTGCTTTCTACAATCCTTTGTAATAGGGAGAAAGTGTTTCAGAGTGATCTGGAGGTTTGAGCTTTCTTTCCAGTCTTTGCAAGGCAGAAAAGGAAACTCCTAAGCGTTTTGTACCCTAAGCATTTTGCCTGAAATCACCTGCCAGTCTACAAAAAGTTCAAGGAGAAACTGTTCCACGAACCCTTCCAGGTAGACTATAAGACTTCCATGTTTTACAGCTCCTGTTCTGTGGTTTGTATTTGTCCCATTCATATCCATAATCAAACAGCTTAGCATTAACAGTCGGTATGTTAATAATTCAGCTCCATTGCTTGGCATGACGCAATAGGCAGGTAGGCTTAAAGCCTGCAGTTGGAATCACTCGCTCCAACACTGTTGGCAGAGCTAAAACAGGATCCTGAGAGCAAACAATAAAATTATTACGGTTTCTCAGAAACCTGACCAGCGAGGAAGGCAATTGTGGACAATCTTTGAGACAGAGGAACTGGAAAGGAACAGAACAAAACCAAGCAAGGTAATTTTGGCTGACTGGCAGGAAAGTTTTCAACTATTAAACCAATTAAACTGCAGTCTAGTCATCCTCTCCCAGGAGAGTATTAATCCTGCACAAGCTGGAAAACCCCAAAGGTTGCCATATAGTAAACAAGGGGGGGTGGTTTTTTTTTTAATAGCAGAGATTTGGAAGAAAAAACAGGCTGTTCTTATCTCCAAATTCAGTGTCTTACCATCAGTCCTGTGCCAGCAGAATATAAAATTACTTCCTTGTCACAGGAAAGATCCCTGCATGTAAAGGGATGCAAGATATCCAGTGTAGGATTCATTTCTGAAGCCCTGAAACTACGCACAACTATATAACCACATTCAGATGTGCAGGCACCTCAAGACACAAAATCTATGTAAGAAGAGTTTGCAGGTAACCCATCCAGGTAGTTTCAACTCATACAGATGTGAATGGGTACCTTCAGCCTCGGTGCCTGACACGGAGCCCACGAAACATCCAGCCAAGCTTGAAAGCTACAATCTAAAGTTTCTGGGGCTCCACCACTTCATTTTTATTTAATTTTGAGATAGCTCAGTCATACTTCATAGATTCTCCCCTTACTACTTCTCCACCTGAGGCTGCAGAATTCTAAGTGTTTAAGTACTGCTGTTAGGAGCGCTCTTACCCCAAAAATGAGTGAAAACAAGTTTTCTAGACCAAACTGGCAGAAACCAGACCTTATTTGCCAGTTTGAGAGCTGAGAGTTGTTCACCATGACAGACTTGTGTATGCCAAGCTACAGATCCTGTTCTGCAGACAGCTGCAATTACAACACCTACCCCTTGTCCTTCACATCTAGATTTTTTTGTGTGTCCCAGCTGAAGATAACAAGTAGACTTCAAAAAGCCACCTACAGAAGTGCTGGCACGCTATCATCCATTCAGATGGTTTCCTCTTGCAGACAGACTGGCTCCTGGCTAGGGATCCTGAGGAAGTAGGTAGAAAAGACTGAAATTAAAGCAGAGAGTAACTTGACAGTAAGTTCCTTCTCTGAGGAGCTCCCACATGCCCTACCCTTTTACCAACCTTCTAGTGATCAAGAAGGTGCTGAAGTCCTTGGACATGGCAAGTGATTACACCCAGAGACCAAGTAAGCCATGTCAGGAGCACAAATCCTTCATCACAACACTAGGGCTTTCTTTTTTTTTTTTTTTTGGGGGGGGGGGGGGGGGGGGGTGATGGTGGTCAAAGTCTGCAAGAGTTCAACCACTCTGAAGTATCCACAAGGATGGGTTTATAGAAGGACCCTCAATGCCACTTCTGTTCTCTCAACACCAGAGCAGCCAAAACTAGGGCTCCTTCTACTGAAGAGGAATATTCCCTTGCAGTGGTTTAACATCCACTGCAGAACAACAATTTGGCCTCTAAATGAAGGCAAAAATTCTGGGTAGTCTAAAGGCTTTGCTCACACCCCTGACAAAAAACTTCTGAGAGAAATCATTCCTTTTAAATCTTCTGAAAAACCTCTAGTGTCTGAGAAACTCCAACAGACTGATATGAAGAAAGGCAGAGAGATTCAGCTCAGACTGGTCTGCAATTGCTATTCCCACAAGAGAATATTTTTACACCCTGGTAGACTAGACAGAAGTTTGATTTTTGGGAACATTTTAGAGCTAGAAACAACTCCTCTATTCACAGCATTTTCTTTCCCCAAGACAGTGCCAGCCTCAGATCATTTTGTCTCTGAACATTGAGATCTTGAACTTGAGACCTGCTGGGAACCAGATAAGTAGCTAGAATTGGAGTCAGAGTTGATGTTATTAAACCAACTAATGAACGATGCTGCCGAGTGGGGGATGTCCTTATGTGCTCAAGTTTACTGTAACTCCATACTGTTCTAAGCTTTAGGGGAGGAAAGGTCCAATAATACCTTTCCCAGAGCAACAATTCTGCAGAGCAGAAGGAGGTTGACCTTCCATCCCCTTCCAGGAACTGATACACAGATCCATAAGAAGATACCTTGTCAAAAACCAGCAAGCCTTGCAAGTATATTTGCCTTCATACACGAACATGCCAAGCAGTCCTGTTGTACATTGAGGAGCTGGCAATGCTCTTCCCTAAAACAATGCAACAACATTTAGGTAAGAAGTTGCATTGCATATACTTCATCTCCTTGGCCATGCAGCTATTTCAAAACAGTTGCCCATCTCCACCTACCCAGGTCACAGTTGATGTTAGCTTTATTCCTGCAAACATTTCTCTTGCTGTCAGACCAAGATAACAACAGGCTCTGTAGTGCTGTCAGCTGTCAAAAAGAGGGGAGCAAGTCAAGGCAGCAACTTAGGCAGACTGCTGCTTTCACACAGCTGTTTTCGGCCTGGATATACAAAGCAGATGCCCACGGTGTATTTGAATAGAGGGCTTACATGCCATTACAAGTATTTTATTGACTATGTACGAGAACACCACAGCAGCTACCTGCCAGCCATCTTCTGTCAACATATGCTCAAGGACTCCCCTCTAGCTTAGGCTATTTTGATGATTGCTACCTGAACTGTCAGTCGAAACACTTTACTGAACTCTGAAACAATTCTACATGGATTACTAAGTACTGAGAGCCAGTTGTGGCCGTATTGGTTGGAGTAATACTATCTTCTCAGGCCTTCTGTCACCTCCTCAGGATATAGGCATTCAATGCCCAACAGACTGGGAGGATGTCCACGCTGATAAATTAAGTGCTCATTAGTTTTAGCATATCTTCACTGCAGTTTTGACCTGAGCTTGTTACCCAGCTTTGTGTCTTCACCATGAGCAACCGTCCACCAGGCAGCCTGCCTAGACATCACGTCTCTGGTTTTGGTTCTCCTGCAGCAGACTGGAAAAGCAATTTGTGTCCTCACCAGAGGCAGGCTGGTTCTGTCTCAACACCAAAACCAATTCAGGTTTCAAGCTCTACCCCAAGCAACGTAAATGAGATCTGGCAACCCTAGAGATGTTCAAGGCCTTATTCTTTATTGCCCAACGTACATGCTTCAGCTCAGAGTAGTTTAGCACAACTTGCAGCTTATTTCAGCCTATATCAAACTTATCATGGCCTAGATCTGGTTGTGTTGAGTCACCAAGCTGCTTTCAACCTCACTGATGAAAAAGGTTGAAATCACTAACTAGCAGTGTCCCAATCCCACAAAGCATACTGAAGCGCTGAGAGCACCACCCTGGCCAGGTTCAGGGTTATTATGTGACTTTCTGAAAGACTGAGAGGTTCACCTAGTACATTTCCTCTGTAGGAAGGGCTATGATCATCAACAAGCAATAGAAACAAGGGAAGAATTTAGCAAGTCCTATGAAACCTAAGGAACAGCTTAGTAAGACGCGGGGAAGAGAGCAGGACGTAGACAGCTGAGGACACAGCCCATCTCCTTACAACATCCACACACAGAGCGAGTGTTTCTGGCCACACTTCCCAACAAACATACCACTAAGGTTTTGGTCTTGCAGAGAAAGCTAAGGCCTGGAGCACTGTTGCTATCGGTACGTAAGCTTTGAACGTAGTGGGGATCACCGTGATGGGTATGGTGCAAAGCAAGAGCTTCTCAAGAGCTCAAGAACAAACCCTTCCAGTAATCAACAAAATCTGCATCCAACCTAGCATCCTGGACTAGATAACAGCTACCAACAAATACCTAGACCAGAGCTTTAGCACCAGCCCAGCCTATAAGGAGGCTTCCTAGGGCATCCCCCAAGTCTGGAGACTAAGGACTTTGAGAATTAGAGGTGGGTCTCTGTGCTCCGTAGCCCACAGCACATGTCCCTTCCACAGGACTCGCTCATTCTTTGAGGTCACCTGCATTCCAGCATCTCCAAGACCCTGCAGCAGGGAGCTCCACAGCTTAGCATGCTGTCACAAGAACAGTTTCCTTTTGCTAGATTAAGCAAAAACCTGCAAAATGTGCCTTCATTTCCTACTTTTGTCTACACTCTTCAGTCTTTCCTTGGTGACCTTTTCCAAGTTGGAGATAATCTAACTTTGTTATTTCTTTAACAGAAACTATTTTTGACCTTGGCCCTCACTGTTGCCTTTCTGACCCTCCAGTGATGCCTAGTGCTGCTGGAGAGGTAGTGCAGGCACCTCTGCATATTGAAGCACTGCATTTTACAGTAAGACAAGCCAGGTTTAAAGGAAAAGGGGAGCAAAGACATGAGGACACCCCTCCTTAGCTACCAGAGGTCACGGTGCTTTTCCTCGATTATAGTCTGGGTAAGCCAGAAACTTCTCACTGCACTTCCAGTAAACAAGAGGCTTAAATCAAAGGAAGATCAGATCATATGTTGCCATTCTGATCTGCAGCAGGACAAACTGAATTAGCGGTAGCCTGGAGGAATACAACTTTGACGGACTATTTTAGGTAGGTTAAGGAAATTTGGCTCAGTAACACAAGTTTATGTTCCACTTCCTTCTGTGAATTATGCCCCAGCAATGAGAGTGGAGAGCAGCTTAATGAAGATGGAGTTGGTTAGGAGTACAAAAAGAGCACCACAGAACCAAAGCCAGTAGTTAAATAATTGCCCAGGTGCTTTCCTTGCTACTAACATAAGATTTCCAAAAGCTTTGGTGCTTGATGAAGCAGTAACACCTCTGCTCCAAAGCAAGGCGATTTTGCAGTGATTTCAGCCATCTGGAAGAGGTTTTTTTTGGAAGGCACAAAACATAGCAGCCCAGAAGAACAGAATGAGGGGCTCTGTGGGAAATAACTGAGATGCTTTGAAGCAGGTGTACTGCAGGAAAAGGCTTCCCTGTTAGAGGGAGAGATACACAGACATACTTCCAATCAACCATCCCTGAGAACAGGATGGTCAGGGAGTGGACTCAGGACAGGAGGAACAAGCCTTTCTGCACTGTACATTCCCTACACTTTACAGTAGGTACTTTCCTTTGCTGTGAGCAAAGGCAGTGCCCTCAGGGTGATATTCCCTGTACCAAACTACTATGCTGATGGGAGATTGGTACTGGAGTCCTGCTAAGTGGCTGGGGACACCACACCTGCCTAAGATGGCAAGGTAGCCCTCAATATCCAGGAGACCCCAAGGCTAACAAAAGCTCCTCTTAACACCATTACAGTCTTGGAACATGGTTTGTTGGCACTGGAAAACATGAAAGCAACTCTTCTCTACCTGTATCTTTTGGAGCCAGCTCCTCAGAGCTGGAAGATCTCCATAAGTTTAAGAACAGTAATTTCTGTGTGGGTTCCAAATACTTTTCATGAACAGTTCCTGGCCAGCCCAAACTCCTGAGAGTTGGTGAGGGCTGGGAATCCCAGTCATAGCCAGCTTGGGCTGCTGCCTGTGTACCTGCACTAGGAGCATGAATGAAGTTGCAGGACGAGATGCTGGAGCTGTACAGGGTATTCCCAAAGCCACCCTCCTCCTCCATCCATCCTGCAGCTCTGTAGGGCTAAAAGACCTCATCCCCAGTGATGTGCCCTACCACGTAGCAAGCTGTCTGATCCACAGGGCACTCACCATTCAGATATACACCTCATTTTCTAGTGTCTTTAGGACGAGAGGAAATGGCCTCAAGCTGTGCCAGGGGAAGTTTAGGTTGGATATTAGGAAAGACTTCTTTGCTGAAAGGGTTGTCAGGGATTGGCACAGGCTGCCCAGGGAGGTGGTGGAATCTCCATCCTTGGAGGTATTTAGAGGAAGGGTAGATGTGGTGCTTGAGAATATGGTTTAGTGGTGGGCTTGGCAGTGATAGAGTCCAACCGCTAACCTATCTTAAGGGTCTTTTCCAACCTTAATGATTCTATGATTTTATGATCTTTGCCAGGCTAATAGTGAGTTTCAAAGCAACAAAAGCCCACTCACACTAGGACAAGTTCTCGACATCCACTTCACAGCCCGCTCAGGACCTGCAATCTGCAATCCCAAGGGGGAGGCAGAAAGACACAAGCTGAGCAGATTTTCTCGGGCTAGCTGTGCCTTCAGCCTCAGTGGTCAAAATCAGTGCTAGTTATCAGCCCTGCCATCACCACTTCTACTAGGGCGAGGCAGACCATGGCCATCGGCCACTCCACCACCTTGCCTCCTGCAGACCCACTGTTTCATCCCAAGCCAGAAGTGGTGGAGTGGGAAAAATCACAGCAGCCCAATGCTGGACCGATGCTGCAAGAGTTACACAGGGCTGTGCCGCATGGATCCTCCAAATATAGCCGGGAAAGGGCTGGCATCCCCATGCAGGAAGACCCCCTGCCTCCGGAAGGAGCTCTGAGGGGAAGCACTCACTCGGCAGCTTCCTGGCTCAGCCGGCCAGGGAAGCTGTTTGTGCTGGCAGCCCTGGCCAGGGGACGCCGCCGCATTTCATCTTGGCTTGAAACAATTACCCACGTCCAGGGACAGCCCTGAGGGCTGCGCTCAGGCATCAGAACAAAGCCACAACAGCAGATAATGGTGTCCAAAAGTAGGTTGCCCTTTCAGCATCTCCTGACGAGGTACCCCAGCTCCTGCATGGGCTTCTCCCTACCCCCAGGCTTCAAAGAAAAATGGCTTGGAGGAGAATGAGGCAGACAAAGCCACATGCCCAAGTTCAACAGGCAAATAGAGAAACAGGAGCAATATTTAAGTCTCTGGGTGATCCTTCCTCTTCTTAATGCCCTGTGGCTCATTCCTTGCTCAGATAAGCCCGACACCCCCATCCCTGTTCCTTTATTGCCCACAGAGGGGCTGTTGCTTGGACAGAGGCTACCTCTACCATAAGCAGCAGGGAAGAAAGCTACGGCTGAGAACACCACATTCACTTTAAGTGTCCTGGCTCAGGGGGATGGGCAGAAAAAATAATAAGTTAAGAATCATGTGCAAAAAATGCTGTGTTTTATTACTGAACAAGTTTGTCTATAAGGCAGATCCCAATTAAGGATGTCACTTCTGAGTGTCACAAGATTCTCAGCACAAACACTCTGCTCACAGCATTCGATTGTTAGAAATATTAAAGTAGGAGGCACAGGAGCAGACGACAGGCCTTCAAAGCTTGCTGTCTAGGTTTTCAGCTATCCAGAGGAAGCCAGAGGCAAACAAAACAAATCTGTTGCTTTTAAGCATGTATATCTGTAATAGACTTTAAGGTGTCAAAAAAAGTAGTCTGGGCAATCTCTGAATGTTTCTTAGATCCAAAGGTCTAACCACAGGTAGTCAGAAGTAAGTGCTCTGCAGGAAAGCAACTACAGCTAGTTCACCTTCATTTAAAATTGCTCTCCAGATTTGCCCCAATTTCTGCAGTCTTTAACCCAGAATCACAACTCTAGCTGACCTTGGAGAATCCATGTGAGCTTCTCCTCATCTCCTCCAGAGGAAGGGACACCAGAGCTACCAACACCTTTCTTGACTCCCAGTTACAACCTTTACTCTGGATGGGTCTCATCCACCTCCACTGATGTTTCACCACTTCTCTAGCTGGAGCCAGGTAAGCTGTCTGGATAATTTTCCCTAGGTAAGGTCTCCAAGGGAAACCAGAAGGCTCTTAGACACCCCAAGAGTGTTTTTTCTAGAAGTAGGAACCAATGTGCAGTTTGTTTTCTCCCTCACTTTGTTAGTGACAAATGTTTCACATCCAGCTCCCCCTGCCCACTCCATCCTGGCATGCACAGTCTTGCTCCTGGGGTAGCCAAAGCCAAGCTGGTGATCAATATCATTTCAGGAGGTAGATACACTTTAATGCAGCCTGTAGCAAGGTCACACACTATAAACATCCTGAATTTGTCAAAATAGACTTTGCTACATCTAAAGCACCCCCACAATAGTACGGAGTTTCTCTTTAGAGAAAGGCACTACGCAAAACCACCAAGAAAGCCACTATTGAGTAAATGGATTTCTATGTTGTACTCAATGCAGTCATTCTGCTGCGCCAGATTGTTTTTATGCTGTAAAGTTAACTCTTCCAGACAAAAGAGCGAACACTGAGTGGGTTATGACTTCCTTCTGTTAAGTCATTTAATAAGAAAGGAAACCCCAGCAGAATACACAGCACAGCGTGTCCTGCACATCTTCAGTCAAATTCAATTTAATTGCAGAGTTCTGCTTTTTTTCCTAAAAAGAATATTTTAGAGAGCTGACATCTCCCAGCATGAGAGCCTTTGAGTGTCAGAGGCTTTTCTGGGGATGTCATGTTTGTACAGCCAGAAGAGCCAAGGACAGCATGAGGAGGAACCCCAACCACCATGCTTTTGTAAGCCAACAAAATGAAGTCCAGAATAGGTACGTATGGTCTGCTCTGCTCAGTTCTGGCTAGCACCCCTCTTGGCCTTGCTATGACATCTGTTGTTTCATAGCAAAGTCTCCTGTGAGATTACACACACGATTTAGCCCTTGCAACCTTGCCAACCTCACACATCATTATCACAGCCACTTCTCATGCCGCCTCTACACCACCACCTTAGCCTACAGGCTTGCAGGATGATTTGGCCAAACCCATACGCAGGATTGCTTGACAAAAAGCCCTCTGAAGTGGGCCTGAACTCTTGCCCTTTTGGATTGCAGATGGATAAATTCTGAATTTGTTTTCACACACTCCAAGTTAAAAGTTTGTCAGATGTGAAACTGGACATTTAGCCAAAAAGGGTTGCTGGAGCCCCAGTTCAAAAGACTCTTAGATCTGCTATAAATTGCCAAGCTTTGTCTCAAGGGAGGGAGTCTGTAGGGATTAAACACTCAGTGCCTCAGAAAAAGAGAAATTAATTCTCTAGTTATAACATGGGGTGTTTACCCCAAGGGTTAATTTTAGATTTTTAATAGGCACAAATTATTTACATGAGACACTTTTTTTTTTGGGGGGGGGGGGGGGGGGGGGGGGAGTTTGCAGACAATCTTACAGTCCAGCATGACTCTTGCAGTGCTTTAAGCTCAAGAAACTTCAATTTCAAAGAGTTATTTTGCATTTCACCTCAAAGTACATTTAGATTGAAAGAAACACCAGAGAAGATGGAAGGAAAGCTTTAGGCTAACACATCCAGGTACATTAATTGACTGAAGGTTCACCCAAGATACGTGACCACAGACAGCTCACCCCTCTTATATTCTATAAAGGGGATGCCCCGTTACTGAAAAGTCTTAATGCAGTCATCCTCCCTCATTTTGCAGACAAGGAGTGATGGCCAGTAGAGCAGAGCATCCCAAAACCACACCAGCACTGCTGGAGATGTGCTAGTGGAGAGGACAACAGGGAACACCACTAGTCCACATTACAGAGCTTAAGCCACAGTACTGATCCCTTCTCCCCAGCTTCCCCAGAAGACAAGGGACCAGAAGACCATGTACATTATTCAAGAGAAGGAAAGCCCCAGGTGGCTGATGGAATTGAGGGGAAAGCGGATTTAAGTAGATCAGGCTGGCTTTGGTTAGCAGATTCTTGCTGCAATGACCCACGGGATGAGCCAAAGGCTCAGCTGCCCATAGAGAATTTCAGATACACTCAAAATAACCTCTTTTGGGTATGTAATAGATATATATGGCCGTACCCTGGAGGGACCCTTAAGCAAAATTTAATTTTAAGTGCTCAAATGATACCAGCGTTTCTATATTACGATAATGCCTGGTAATATAAGCAGGTATTACAATGTTTTAAACGCCAACGCCTCATACTTTTCCACTGGCAGACACACTCATTAAGGTCATTGCTAGTGGTCCTTTAACACAAAACTTACTAACATCACAGTACCCCAGTAAGTCACCTCATGAGCAGACTTACTTCCTAATTTTGGAAACACAGTTGCCTCAGACATGAGTGACCAGAGCAACTAGAACGGTTTCACCTTTAGCCTTCTAAACCCACCCGTATGGAGGAACCAACGGGCAGTGACAGAGCTGGCTTTGGGCAGACAGACTGGCTGGTGGACTCTGACCTTTTCACATTGCGGACATCCATGGACCTGCAGGTGAACGCTCCGGATTGTCCGTAGTTTGTGCACAAGTCAAAAAAGGTATTAGATGTATTAAAGGTGGTTTTTCTTCCCATCCACTCTTATATGCAGTTAAAGTGGATGCAAAAATGGTTCAGTCTACCACGCAGCAGTATTTAAGAGGTTTTCAGGCAAAATAGGGCAGGTGTTGACTTTTTTATCTCTTGCTCTGTTTTTGCTAGCACTTGGATAGGGAAGACCTATTGTATTTATTCATAGTAGACAGCATAAAATCCTATCGACTCATTTTTAAGCTGTTAGTGCCAGATTGGCTTACTTGGACTCTAGATGCAGCTAAAACGGCATGTATACAGTATATTTTATCTGAAGCTGTACTACCAATGTATTTCATGCTGCCCTTCGATGTGGTTGTCCAGCCTCATGTCAGGTAGAGGAGACCCATCACCCCATCTCGGAAGTAACTCTGAAGAGCTGCTGGGTGGCTTGTAACCCTGGGACAAGGTTGCTGCTTCTCACCTGTCATGGTTTAACCCCAGCCAGCAACTAAGCTTCACGCTCTATCCCAGCCAAAACCAGCACATGGAGGTAAAAGCAATACTCTTCGCTTTTGTACACTCAAGTAGCATCTGAGGCTTCAAAAACCTTGAAAGCTGGTCAGAAGGGAAAAGCAAGTCCAAACTTGCAGTGCTGCTCCCCAGGACACTGTTTTCAAGGCTCCCCTCAGTTCTTCCACACAAGCGTGCTCCATATAACTAAGGTTGCAATCAAGTAAGAATCCAACAACCGAAGGCCTTGTAAGGGTTACATGGGATGTGCATACATAGTTGTGTTTTTATATCCAACCTTTAAAACCGAGCTCATTAAATAGGCATCAGGGACAGCATGCCCCACCCCACATCTGCCTGCCGTCACTGGAGCCATTCTATTAGTTGCTCTCCAAATTCATATTTCATGCTACAAGTGGTGGTTGAACAATCATCCAAGCAAGCAAATAAACTTGCATTCTTCTCCAAGACACACAACTACCCGCCTCCCTGGATGCATATTTAAATATCAAAGCAGTCTACCCTTTAAGACTCCTCCAAAAACATGTCATTCTCACATTCTCTCATCCGCAAAGCTGGAGAGACTAAGTAACCATGGTGCATTCATGACATTTGAATACTCTCCAGTTATTTTTTTATCTGTATGTGATCTTTGAGTCAGGGTCAGAATTACACATGTAGACCTATTCTCCTCCAAGAGCCCTCGCACTGCTGCACACAGAACCTACATCCACCATTTTTGGCAGAAGACAACAATCCATCAAACCAGGGTCCATCTGACCATTCACACAGCATAGGATGACAGTCATTTTCTTCCAGGGCCCCCACAGCTTGCCAGCAGGCAGAACTCAGTTGGAACTTGCCTAGGGTTGAAGACACCCATCACCCAGACCAAGCCTTCGTATCTCTAGTAGAAGCTTTGCAAACATGTTTTGCTGAAGGACACCACTTCCTCTGCCTCACGGGGAGATAATGTTGCACAGACCCCAATCCTCTAACAAGCTTCTGTTGAGCTTTAAATACACATCATCAATGACACGGGTGGTACCAAAGGCCCAGCTAAGATCAGCTAGTCAAGGAGTTGCAGGGTTGAGGCATTTGGGTTCTTGACATTCTGTGCACAAACTGGTTTATTTACAACAGAGATGTCACCTATTGCCTTTTGAAGGCAAAAGGCAAAGCTACTCCTGTTCCTAAGCAATTAGGCTGTCCTAAGAAGCCCAGCTTCCTACTGCTTTGTTTTCAGAGTCAAGTATCATTCCTGATGAACACTATCCCAGCTCTTAAAGGAAGCTCTTAACGGAATGGCTTACATCAGGGACATGATAATTAACCAGCCTCCCAGGTGAGGTACATCTATAGCAAGAAAGAAACACCATAAACAGATGCCTGAATATTAAAACACCCATATCTAGATCAGTAAGCAACCCGCCTTCTAGGACATAGAAGTCAGAGTGGACAAAGGCCATATCTCTGAGACAGTGAACAAGCTATGGGAGACACACAGCACATGGGAAACCCTGGAAGAGTTGCCCAAATCCTCCTGTTCGTTTGGTGATGAAAAGAGTGCCACAAATGAAGATTAAGCTATGCCAAGCTCAGGCCGAAGATTAGCTTCACACATCAGAGGCAGACTCTTAGTTCTGCAGGGAAATGACAACTTACTGATGTATCTGCCAGCCTGAAGAGATGAATTCCTGCTTTCAACTAATAAGAGCTAGAGAAAAAAATCAGAGATGGACTTATGGTGCTATAGTACCTCCACAGAAACCAACAACAAGAATGGGCTACACTTGAGACGTGTAATTATGAGCATAAAAATACAGCAGGAGTTAATGGTGAAACAGTTTATCAGCTTGCTAGAGGAGCCAGAACATGCAACGTTTTCAAAAAGGGAAAGATAAACCAAGCTAACAAGACATCACTATTGGCTGACAACAAAAGGTTAAAGTCATGGGGATGAAGAAAACAAAAACAAGGTGTGTGATCACTACTCATCTATCCTTCCCTCGGGAGGAGAGAGCTGTCACCCACAAGTACACGATACCGATGAACCGATGAGGATGCCAGTTAAGCTAAAACCCTTAAAGAAATGTATTCTTCCCTTCTACCAAAGGAGGTTTGCTTAAGGAAAAAGGTTTTTGCTTATTTAAAAGCAGCTTGAACGAAACAGATAACATCCTCATACTGCCAAAATACAAAGAGACTAGCAATTCTGGTTATAAACCCTTATCTGCTGGGAGAAGAATCCACACCACAGTGTGGATACGTCCTTTCCCTGAAGTACATTTCTCAGTCTCTGGTACACCATGTACAATTAAATACATCCACAAAGAAGAGTCTCAGACAAGAGCTACAGCTGAAAATTACTCAAGAAATAGCCAGTTTAATAGAAACCTGCCTCAGAGAATTAGCGCTCATCATTTCAAGCTTCCTGTGCCAGTCTGTATTAGTCTCCTCACTAGATACGTGTCACACTTGGGCTACACGACTGTCTGCCAGACCCCCATCTTTTACTATTTTAGGTAGTAGATGACTCAAATACAGAAGCATCACATTCATTTTCTGCCAATAGCCAGTTTTATTTCCTAATAATTATAGTAGAATTTAGTGCGCAGTCAGTACTTTTGAGATAAAGTGATATTTAAGTAACATAGTGAAGTACTAAAAAAAGCCGTTTTAAGAAAAGCAAAGATAATTCAGAAAGGAGAAATAATTTAAGCTTCTCAAAGAAAGGGTCTCTCTTCCAAGTGCCTTTCCAGCAGACATACCTTATCTGTACCATTTTCATCCCCTAATCATCAAGACGGGAGTCAGGCATACATTTAAACAATACAGTGGGAGCAGTACTATGGCTTGTCATAGCTCTTCCGCCAGCCTCGATCTTTGTTACCAGAAACAAAAAATCTTGCAGAAACAAGTATTTAATGCTTTGTCAGCAGTTTCCACCATTCAGGTTAATTGTTTCTCTACTCTGCCTGAACAAAATGACTAAATAAAATCAGCCACTAAATTCTGTTGTTGCTGATAGAAATTCAGTGGGTAAAATTAACCCCCCCATGCCTGCATAGAGGACACTTTAGTCCTTTCCTTGCCCCTCCCTCTCTCCCCATCCTCCTATGCAACAGGGAAACGTGGCCAGATGTACCATACTGGCTCCCCATGTGTCAGGCCCACCAAGGGGATGAATGATTTTCAGTTTCCCTTGCCACCAGCACCAAGCACTTGCGTCTGGGGCTTACTCTCAAATTTAAGCTAGAGCATTGCTCAGTACTGTGGAGTGACAGTAATTGCCTCTTTCAGACGGGTGCGGATTCCCAAGTTTAACACGTGACAATGATAGAAACTGATGCCCAAAGCCCTCAGGCCGATCCTACGCTGCTTACCCTGAACCCAGGACAAAGCCAGGCTCAAATTTCAGTACCTAAACTCCTTGGTTGCTGTGCCTTGTGGACCTACTTGTTTTTCCATTATATTCATACAAATCCAATATGCAATAGGTAAGAGATGAGCATGAGGACTCCTTTCCCTTGGGAGTGTTAAAGGCTGAAGCGATGCAACATTTCAGTTGCACTATTAGCAGAAAGCCTCTGAAGTCTGTGACCTGGAGACAGCTCTCGCGCTGCCCGGCCAGCTGAAGTCCTGGCCGGTTTCGAGGCAGTGAACAGCATTTTCAGTAGAAGAGAACAGTCTCCTCCAACCTGGGAGTATTCACCTTCAGGTAGAGGTTTGCCTATACGTAAGGGACATCCTCAACTCTTTCAGCACAGAAGTTAAAGCCTTTCTAGGTAAGCAACCCAATGGCACTAAGAAACCCAAACCTGGGCTACTGAGAAATCAATTAGCTTCAGACTATAAGATGCACTGTTATTAGCATTTGAAAGTTAAATTTAAAAAAAATCTCACCAACACCTGCCAGCTATTTCTACCCTGTAATGAGAAATGTAAATACTGTGGGCTGTGAGAAAATATGATTTCCTTATCCTTTGTCCTGCTTGCTCCCCATACCACACTAACAGCAAGCCCCTTCAGGTGGTTGTGCCGAAATCCAAACCAGCAGAGAGTGCATTTTTGTAGCTACTCTGAGTCCAAAGGTGGCCATTCCAGGTACTGTGGACATGAAATAGATGCTCTTTCTTGCTCCCTTTCTGAACTTACTGTGGTTCCAGAGGAACCCTGCAGAGCAGACCTCAACCCCAGCCTAAGGGCATATTAGAACAAGACCTGCATTGCAGGTCCGCAAAGTGGTGGCAGTGGCTACTTCAGTTTGAACCCAGGTCACACCTGATCCTGGCAAATGCTCCTCCGGGTGCAAGGCTATTTTATAAGAGCTAACAAGCAGGAGAACCAGCTATTTTTCATGTTAATCCCATTGCTTGTTACCATAGAGCTCTATTGCAAGAACAGTGCTGTTCGCCCACACCAAGCACCGAGGGACATTATTACAAGCAAGACCCTTCAAGGGCTTATCAGGCAGGTATTCAGCCTGCCCAAGATGCCAAGAGCAATTTAAGTTTCCATCAAGTGTAGCTTGAATTTGAAGTCACCAGTTAGCAGGGTGGAGGGGTGAGAATGGTGGTCAACCTCATCTCAAAGCATGGCACCCATGTTCACCCCAGGTCACAAACTAAACACTCAACTGCTTGTAAGGCTCAGAGTATGAGAAGCTTGGAAAGTGTTGTGGAAGGCAAAAAATACACTGACGCACTTAGGAGGAGATGTAGGCCTTCAGTTTTAAGGACAGTAGTAGTATGCAACGATACCCTGACTACCATACCAAGCAGCCAAACCCTCAGGGAACACTGAGGGACAGTTCTTCTGATAAGGATGGAAGCAGCTGAACTGACAGGAAAAAAAGCCATTTTAGCAGACACAGATCACCCCCACTACAGTTCTTCATCTCTGTTCCAAAACCCAACGCCCTGTTGGCTGCACCACGCCTCGCTTTCCAGCGGCCACCAGCATAATTCAGGCCTGGGAAAAGGAGACGAGAGGTGTTGTACAGAAAGGATTACTCATGTGGCAGCCCCTTCTAGTAAGGGTACAGAAGAGCAACAAGTTCAAGCATAGAGAGAGGATGTGGGCAGAGGTCCCTTGTGCTCTAGTATTATACCTGTGGCATTCAAAAAGCAGCAAGGGTAGAAGAGGAACTCCTAGTATGGGGGACACCATTTGAGCATCACAACTGCTGTTTTATCTCTTCATTCTTCCCCCTTTCCCATCTAGGCTGAGGGATAGCAAGGAGCCTCCAGTGCCTGTGGGGAGTCTGGACTGCAGAAGTTACCAACATGCTACAACCTTTACATAAGACACCAGAAAGATAAAAAATCCCCCCCCAAAAAATTAAGCAACAAAACACCTTCAAAAGCATCCTCTCAAATCCCACTGTGAAACACCAGGCAATACACCACATCCCCCTACCTTGGCAGCCAGACAGCAAAAGCCCCAGAGCACTCTGCATCTCTTCTCCTCAGCCCCCAAAACTGGGGCAATCCCCTCCCTGCAACAGAACACACACGCATTCATGCTCGCTACCGCGGAGCTCACGCACCGATGGCAGACCAGACAAACGCCACTGACCTCTCGCAGGAAACGTCTCCATCGCAAGGCGCTCGCTTGAATAGGTCAGACAAACACACTGCGAGACTGCCGGTAATAGAGAGGCCAAGGAGCAAGTCTCGAGACCCCAGACACTGGTATAACATTGATAAAAATACATTCAAAACAGCAAAGTCGGCCAACTCCAGCCTTCCATTTAAAGAATCACTAGATCAACACCAGGCTTATTCCTTAAGATACAGACAGTAGGAGATGAAGTTTTTTAAGGAGTTGTTGAATCACACCCATTCTTAAAAATAAATCAACTATTAAAAGACACGCTGCTTTAGAGATACGTATTCCTCATTGTCCTAATTACAAAGTTGGCTGGACGCAGCTCTTTGAAAAATGAAACACGGCTGTTGTCATGCTGTTTCAGCAGGGTGGTGTGTCAGAGGAAGTTCTCTAGCAGACAATGTTCTTTCAGGGTCTGATTGTATATCTAAGGGAGGGCCACATTGCCCATGACCCCTGAAATGCATCCATTAAAGAAAATACAAGCACACAATCGCTTCCATTTGTCTTTTGTGCTATTGTGGTGGACTCAAGAATACTGGGCTATTTAAACAGGAATGATGCGGGGTCCGTGGAGGTCTGCGCAAGAGTGTGGCAAGTCTGAATTAAATCCTTCGTGTTCTTAGGGGAATTCAACAGGGCTTTTTTTTGTTTTGTTATTTATTTTTTTTTAAAGGAGACTTTTTAAAGAGATAATCTTCCTTCCAAGACTGCATCTTTGGACAGTATTATTAAGGCTGCCTAACCCTTCCCAGTGCTGTTTTCAGTTGCATATAAATTCACCAAGTCCTGGCTGTTCAAGATAGGAGTTTGCATGCTAGCTGGGTCTGCCTCAGGCAGTGTTGTTTTGGAACATGTGAATTCAACTGCTTCTCAGAAAGCAGCATGGGAATAAACACATTGTTTTGTTCAATTTCTGGTGACTTTTTTTTGAAAAGCCTTGAACCCATGATTTAGAACTGGGACTTTAATGAGCAGGGGATAGCTTTTTGTGTCACATTTAATTTTTGTCATCGCCAAAAATCTAGGCAAATTATAAGCCTTTTGAGGGGAGGAGAAAAAGCAACTAAATTGCATATGCTCAACAGCCCTTAGACTTTAGAATTTAAGACTTGAGGGTTTTGGCTTTGCTGAGTAAAATTGGAAGCAGGTATGGGGCAAGCAGGAGGTAATGAGGAATAGGAGCCAGTAAAAATAAGAAAAAAGGAAGAGGAAATATGCAGCAGCAGGAGATATACCAAGAGAACTGGTGATTGAAGGAGATTGAAAAGCCAGGTGTGAAACCAGTAGGCCAGAGTAGCAGCTTGGGAAGACCAAAGAGTCGTAGCAAGTATCAAGGCAGACATAGCAAGAAATCCTCTATAGGTTTCATCATAGAACACATCTTTCTATATCACAACAGGGATCCTTATTTCACCTACTCTTCTTGTCAGGAAAGCTGAGCTGGCCAAAGCTTATTTTGCATCTCTAGCACTGCTCTACTGGAAAAAGCCCTTTCTGTTGGAGGCTGTTTTAAGGAGCAGAGTCTGCCCAGCAGCTCTGGGAACGCAAACCTGCCGCTAGACAGCAGTGAGAGGCACACCAAGAAACACTCACTTTACCAGGCAGGAATTGCCTTTTGCAAGTTTTATTTAGCGAAGGAGAGTAAGTCCATCTTTAATTATTCAGCCAGAAGACATACAGGATTAGTCCCATTATTCTGTGCTTTAGAGCTCTGCTTTTGTAGCCTGTGCGTTTTTAACAATTTGGCATGAAGTTGGGCATTATGCTCAAGAGAAACAGACCTGAGACCATGGTGTTTACCAAGCCTTATTCAACATTTGTATAACCTTGTGCCTGATGATTATTCAGTTTGCCTTTGTGTTTTGAGATAGAAAAGCATGAGCTATGGTCACTCTTTGTGCAGGAAGTCAATGACAGGTGATTCTACCACCATTGCTCCAGAGATTTCCAGCTCTAGCAGGGGGGTCTACACAGTACCGAAAGACCTAAATCGGTCGTAAGCCAGCCATGCAGGGTGCAAAGTTGTAAGTACACCTACCCAGTTAGGTGCCTGGCCATCTGATACCTAGAGCATTCAGATGACAGAGGTGTCTCCAATCCTAAGCCTATATCAACATCAACGAGGTACGCACAAGTTTCAAAGCAGTCTATTACTTGCGTGGTAGAGACTGTACGAAGAGTCAGAACTCTGATCTCATCTTCCTTCAAAAGAAGCTTTGAATTAAGTCTGGTAACACCTAACTGTGGCTTTTCGTGCTTACAACGAAACTCTGCTAGTGCAGCTCCAAAGGCTTAATTGCAGTATTTGAGAATTTCACCATTTGTTGGTGAACGCCAAGTATACCTGCTTTTAGCCAATGACATAGCAGATCTTTAAGGCAGAAAATCTACCCACCTCTTTCTGCAGGGACTAGGTTTCCTCAGTTTATTCAATCTCACTTTGGGGCTGAAGAAGAATTTTGTCAAGAGTTTTGAGGTTTATTTTAGAAGTGTACGCAACTAGAGGTGCACATTATGCAAACAACCTCAGTTCTGACCCAGGCAGCTCTTTTTTCCCCCTTTCCATGAGCCTACACTCTTAACAAAGTCAATTTTATATGCTTTTATCTTGTTTTTCCAGCCCTTGCCAGCTTTCCATCCACACAAAGTTTTTCATACCTTATTCAGGGTATAATAAAAGCATATGATATCATCTGAAAATGAGGCAGAAATGGATCTGTTACACTGCTTTATTAAATTAATGGCTTGCAGAAAGGTAATGAAGCCTGTCCAGGAGTCTACCCCTAAATGTTACCCCTTGCAGTTCAATTTCACCATTTGCAAGTTCAAGGCACTTAGTGTCTATTTACTGAGACTGAAAAACTTGTTTACAATAGGATTGCTTTCATAAATGAGGTTTTTTTTGGATCCTCAATCTAGGTAGATTCCTCATTAGCAATTCTGTAATCCTACTGTGCTTTAAACAGCTGTGCTTGTAGTATAAGATAGGTTGAACAGTCATTCTCCCAAGCTCTGCCAAGCCAAGTGCTTGTTAGTGGTCTCAGCTGAGACCCAAATATGTCAAAAACCTTGACTTGTTCTGCAAGATCATCCTTATAACTGCTGGGCACAGCAAACGCCTTTTAAAAGCTTACCTTGTAAATTTAAAGTTAATAACAGCAAGACCAGCAGGAAGGTTAAGACACCCTGTGAACCCAATGACATCAAGCCAGATGTTACATTGCATCCAGTTAAAATGGTCTTTTGGCTTTCCAACCGCTGAGAGTAGCTGGGATAATGCTCTCACTCCACAGGGTGTTTCCTCAGGAGATAACGAAACTTTATTAGCTGTGTTTAGTCTCATTAACCAAGTTTGAACTGCAGAGGTTTCTGAAAAGATGTGCTAAGCTACACTATCCCTTCCCCTGTGCTTGTGTAGTAAACCCCTAAAGGCACATTGTCTTACAGGATAGAGAGTTGCAGAGCTCTTCCTTTGCTTTCTTGTTTCTTTAGAAGCGCACTGCTGCCCATCTTAGCATCCTAATTATAGGAAGTTGTCTCAGCGTTGATAACCTCACCCACTTCCACTTTCTCCTTACACAAACTGATATTGCCCTAACCAGTTGAGAAACTGGTCAACACCAGTATTGGGGAAGGTTCAACTCCCAGCTCAGCCACATGCTGTTTCTGGTTTTACATGTACCTACATGCCCACAAAGGCTTTCCTTCAGGAGGCTTCAGCCAGCCCTTTCAAACCTGGGGAGTCTCTTGGGCTTATCCATCTACTCTCAGGTCTTAAATAACCTGCATGTATTCTGTTTTCATGAAGCAACAGGAACACGGCTGTGCGTTCACCAAGATATCCCTCTTCCAAATCACTTGTTTTTCTGCAAGCCAGTATCCTTAAACCCAATTTCACAACTGCTTTGTGCACATGCTCCAAGATCAGAGTGAACAAGCGGACGGGGGGATTGCATCCACTCCCAGCATAGCTTGCTGCCCACCTCACCAACTGTGCTGTGTTGTGAGCAGGTTCTGCTACCCTGTCATGTACCATCATTCATGGTGAAATGCACCAGCCGAGGGAAAAAGGTTCAGCCATACAGAATTGAGCAGTTTGTCAAAGTTTAGCAGAGCCACCCTCCCTCCAGCAAGCATTGCCTAATGAGACTGCAATGCTCTGGACACTGAAACAGTGGCCTCCAACCCTCCCCTCCATCAGGGGGCTGGGGTGTGGGCTAGAACTGACTACATAATCCAAGTTGGGCAGGACTTTAGTATTTGAGACTAGCGCTGGATAAACAAGTGTTTCCTTGAGAAGCAGAACAGAAGTCTACATCACCAATTTATCCCCAGATTCAAAATCACAGGTGGATTCCTCAGCATCCATTAGAGTAGAAGGAAACTCCTTCTGTAGGGATGCTAGTTAGTTGCATCCCACTGTGTACCCCTTTCCTTTTAGTCTTGTCAAAGGCTTTGAGATCACCTGTCAAGTTTCGCTGTAGCTGGTTGTTAGGGGAAGGACACACGTGGTACCATTACATAAAACCTAGCTTCCTTTAGGGGGAAAAGCAGCTAAGAGCACCTCCTACGTAGTTATTAGCCTACTTCAATACCCAATGCAGAGACTACAATAGATCTCGGAGTGACAAGATCTGGATGCAGACAGCGCTGGGGGCTCAGTCAAGTTCGATTCTTCAAGGACTGTGACAGCTCATGGCACACACAAATCCAGGGGAACATTTCTGAGGACAAAGTGCCTCATTCAGTCACAACAACAGCTTGCAAAGACTTTGACATTTATTTTTATTTCAGTTCAAAATAAAAGGCATCCCTAGGCTGAGCAAGCTGTCAGCTACAAGCCTCCAGCACACAAAGCAGCCGTTTCATCTCTGCTGCGCAGGGCATCGCTGTGCTGCTTTGTTATTACAAACTCACTCCTTAATTGCCTCATCTTGGGGCGGGGGACGCCAGTGGGGCTGATGGGGCCTGAACAGCCGAACCCTCCTATTCATAGGAGATATGTTCCTGCTTTTCAAGAGAAGAATGGTTATTTTGAAGGGAAGCTATAACTACAAGAACACAACAATCCAGAGATTAATAAACCACCAGCCTCTAGGATTAGTCCAAGGATCATTTTGCACAAGCAGACATGTAAAGGTATCGATGTACAAGCTTGTTTGTATAGATGCACAGCAGCTCTGACTATTCGTTTGTCAGACTCCAATTCAAGACCTTACTGTAAACAGATATTGTCATCAACACCAGCAGGACCAGACATGTTGGTGGGGGGCTGACCGGTATCTCCCACCACTTCTGCCCCAGGGACCAGCTGCAGTGCCCTGCCCCATTCCCAGGAGCAGAGGGAAAACTGCAGCTGAACCCATCAGTGAGGGACAGGAAAAGGAAATTTTGGGACTGTAGCAGCGTTATGGACAAACTTCATATGCTAGAAAAAAGGCAAACCCCATCACTCGCTTATTTTACCTTTGGCTGCTAGTTTAGCAAGATGACTTTGCTATCCAGCTTGTTATAAAACCAACCAGAAAAACCCAACAAACCAAACAGTCCTGAGGACAGCTTCAGCAGACATACAGCCTTGTCCAACTGTTCTGATCTAGGGCATGTTCCTCAGCATGCAACAACACAGCCATCCCAGACCCATTTTGAACCGCCACTGAATATAGGCAAATATGTCAACGCCTGAACCGCTCCTATCAGAACAGGGCTGGACCTGGAGCAAGAAGTATACAAGTGTGATTTGCTGACAGAAAATAAGCACAGACAAACTTTAATAGTCATGGGATCACCCATCTTGGTAGGACAATAACAAACATTTACATAATACTGTTGAAATCCTAATGAGACGTCAGATATGGACTCTTGTACTTGAAAGAAGCCTCTATCATGCCAAAGTTACCACCAGATTAGCAAACAAGGCAGCGCCAAGGCAGAGTTGCCACATTAACAAGCCCGGCCACATACAAAAGAATCCAGGAAATCACCTGAGTCGCCCTCTAGTCTCACTGTCTGTGTAGGTGAAAGCCTTCAACTCAAGAGTCAACAGGCCGATTGCCCACAGAAGCCTATTGTTTTACTGCTAAAGCAGCAGCTGGTGCTTAAGTTTTACGCCTTTCAATGATGACTAATCTGAGAGCCGATACCAAGCTACAGCTTGTTTGCTGTAGACTTAAACCCTTTGTTTATCACCTTAATGCAAGGCAAGAATGAGCCTGAGCATCACTTCACCTCTCTCACAAGTAAGTGTGTCATCTCTCCTGAAGGAACAGAGGAAGAAGCGAGTTATTTGGGGAAATACCAATATTTAAAACTATTGAAGGAGCATACTGGTGCCAGAGATGTGGGGTGGTTATTGTTGTTCTTGAAGTATCTTGGAGGATGCCATCACTCACTCTTGGTCTGGCAAGATCCAGAGAAACAGCTAAAGCTGCGGGTTTGCTTGTCATTGATGGGTGTCTCAGTGGAACATCTCCTTTTGACACAGACACACATGAACCAGGTTGCAGTAGAGGCACACTTTCCTTTCAGACAACCAAGAGGCCATGGTACTTTGCCTTGACCAAGAGGTAAACATGTCACTACCTTTCCTTGTAGATTCATAGGAAGATTTAAGCTCTTGTCTGACCTTATGCTATTTTGTGTTCTGCAAAATCTAGAGCAGGAGGAGCTTTTGAAGAGATAACCACCCAGTAAAGATACACTCCCCTTTTACAGTGCTGCAAGGCTTTTAAACACTGTCTTAAAGCAGGCAGCTCTAACAGTCATTAGAGGTCAACACAGAGCCAAATTCAGATTTGCCGCTTGACAACACCTCAAAGAACCCCTGTTTGGCAACATACAACATGTTAAACAGCAGTCCTGACCTCAGGAAGCAGCGGGCTTCCCCCTTGCGTCTTCAGCCACGGCACTGTCTGTCAGGCATCACAGCTGTAGAAGTTCTTCTGTAACTTTCTGGCAATTCCTCCCCTCTGTTTAGCACTGTGAGACCACATCGGGAGTGCTGCAGCTACTGGTCTCTCCAGCTCAAGAGAAACTGAAGTGAAACCAGCAGTGAAATACCAGTACAACCAGGGACTGGTTGATACAGTATGAGGAGTGGGAGAAATGGACCTGTTCAGCTTGCAGAAATGGCTAAGGAGGCATCTCATTGCTGCATAGACCTACCTAGCACAAAGCAACAGAGGAGACAGGTTTCAGAGGTGCACAGTAACCAATGCCAGCCGTAGAAATGGAAATGCCAACTCAATAACATTGCTGGTTCTTTTGTTTCTTTAATGACAGTGTTTCAGCAATGGATCAGGATCTCAGGGAGGTGGGAGAGTCTCCCATCCTTGGAAGTACTCACAGCTTGAGAGGTCAGAGCTCTTAGAAACCTGACCTAGCTTTGAAAGCCACTGATCTTGGAGCAAAAGGTTGGAATGCAGACCTCCAGACCTCTTCTCCAGACTCATGTATTCTAAAATTCAAATTTAAGTTTCCACTACTGTAAGACTGCCAATCTTTTTGCTCAAGACATTAAAAGCACTTTCCTCTCAGGACTGTAGCCATACAGGTAAAGTACAAATCCACTCCGGATTTCTCTATCCTGTACAGATTAAGAACAATCACATTGTAAGAAACACTGCCTATTTCTGCCATTGCTGCTGCTGAAAGCACCAGCGAGTCGTGTCGCAGAACGAGACCAAACAACAGTTCCTTCCCCTGAAGGAAACTTAAACTTTCAGGCCTGTTTTTACCTGGAGTGACCTCGAGACAAGTACTTTTACACAGAACAGGGCTAGAGGGATGCTGTTGCCAGGGTTTTGCCTTTCAGTTACAAGAGGGCCAAGGCAAAGATCTCACATGCTTACTCCCTCAGTGCGGGTACTACAGTAAAGCTGGCCTGAGGTGGGTAGTTCTTGAGATGAGACTGGAATAAAGCGTTGCATCTACCTGGACTTGTGCAAAGCATTGGACACTGTCCCGCGTGACATCCTTCTCCCCAGACCGAGATGCAGATTTGACAGACGGACCACTCGGTGGATAACTGGCTGGATGGTTGCACTCAGAGTTGTGGTCAATGGCTCCATGTCCAAGCAGAGACCAGCAACAAGTGGCATTCCTCAGGGGTCAGTATTGGGACTGGCACTATTTAGCATCTTTGTTGGTGACACGGACAGTGGGATCGAGCGCACCCTCAGCAGTCTGCTGACCACACCAAGCTGTGTTGTGCTGTCAGCACGCTGGAGGGAAGGGGTGCCATCCGGAGGGACCTTGACAAGCTTGAGAGGTGGGCCTATGCAACCGTCATGAAGTTCAACAAGGCCAAGAGCAAGGTCCTGCACCTGAGTCGGGGCAATCCCAAGCATAACTGCAGGCTGGGCAGACAATGGGTTAAAAGCAGCCTCAAGAAGGACTTGGGGGCATTGGTCGATGAGGAGCTCAACATGACCCAGCAATATGTGCTTGCAGCCCAGAAAGCCAACCGTATCCTGGGCTGCATCAAGAGGACCATGGCCAGCTGGTTGAGGGAGGTGATTCTGCCCATCTTCTCCACTCTGGTTAGACCCCACCTGCAGTGCTGTGTCCACCTCTGGGGTCCCCAACATAAGAAGGACATGGACTTGTTGGAGTGAGTCCAGACAAGGGCCACAAAGATGACTGAGGGCTGGAGCATATCTGCTATGAAGACAGGCTGAGACAGTTGGGGTTGTTCAGCCTGGAGAAGAGAAGGCTGCCGGGAGATCTTACAGCAGCCTTACAGTACCTGAAGGGGGCCTGGAAGAAAGCCGGAGAGGGACTTTTTACAAGGGCATGAAGTGACAGGACAAGGGGCGATGGTTTTAAACTGCAAGAGGGTAGATTTAGATTATTTATAAGGAAGGAATTCTTCACTATGAGGGTGGTGAGACACTGTTCCAGGTTGCCCAGAGAAGCTGTGGATGCCCCATTCCTGGAAGCGTTCAAGACCAGGTTGGATGGGGCTTTGAGCAGCCTTGTCTAATAGATGGCATCCCTGCCCATGGCAGGGCAGGTGGAACTAGACGATCTTTAAGGTCCCTTCCAACCCACACCATTCTACAGTTCTATGGTCTTGGAGGAGCAATCATTCAAGCACCACAGAGGTTATCAGGTGAAGCATTACTGGAGCAGAGGATTGCTTGTGTGCAGATTGCTCCTGCCAGTCTTCAGAACAGCTTTCCTGTCCCACAGAGCATGAACACCATGTTGCTTGCACATGCTGGCTGTCCTCTGGACAGTCTTAGCTATGAAGATGCATGGCACACCACAATTTGGAGGTTTTAGATCCCATCAGGGCCACTACTGACTCACTGTTGTCCAACTCACAGCCCCAGTAATGCGTTGCAGGAGAGACCCGGTGTCAGCATGCGCAGAAAGGGGGATGAAGAGACCCCTAGTGCAGCACCACCTTAGCTTTCTTAGCCTGGATCAGCATGAGCTGCTCTCAGTGATTCACAGGCTTCACATTTCTCCCACAACGTACATTAACATCTCACCCCTTATAGCAATAGCTGGTCCCACACAGAAAGCAGTTATGCTACATGGCTGAAAGGAATATATATAGTTTCTACCAAAGGTCTACCAAATACCCTCTGTTTGGTCTTATTCATGTCCTCCTAGCCTTTCTCTTTGGAGGGCTGCAGACAGACACAGCAGGGCTCACACACCCTCCCATGCCAGCTTCTCTACCTCTGAGCGCCTGGGTTTGAAGCAAGTGGCATTTCTGACAGCTGCAGATCACAAGCTTTCCTAGCAGAATTATGGTTTCTAAATGCAGTCAAATCAAAGGAAAGCCTGACTTGCCTGCCAGGGGACAGCGATCAGAGGCAGACAATACACAGTCCTCCAGGAGAGGAAGAGGAAGAAAATACAGTCCATTTGCAGAGAACACGGCAGAGTTGTGGGGTGGTTTGTTAGTTTTGGATTTAGTGGTGGGTTTTTTTGGTTAGTTGGATTTTTTCACTCCAGGATGCAAACTCTGTTTACAAGGTGCATTACAAGACACAAGCTTCCAACAAGCAATATTGGTTAGTCTGCTAAGGTTAAGAAACTTCAGGGATAGGCAAGCACCACTGAAAGAAATATTCATCTGAAATAGTGGCCTTTGCTCACCCAAGTACCTCAATCCAAGGTAGACCATGCAAACAGACTGGCTACACAGCCATGGCTTCCTAGAAAGGATTGAGAAGTATTTGAACAGCTTCCCTTGCCATATTTATGCCTTATCCAAAGCATACTGGCAAAACAGTTACTTGCCTACTTGCCACCATGGCCATACTTTTTCCACCCAGAGCGTTCTGTCTCACCTCAGGGCTTTTAACAAGCAAGAAAGACTCCAAATAGAGCCCCAAAACACTAATGAAAACCAGACAGGTCTTTCAAAGAAAGCTACACCCAAGTTAGTATTTTCCTTTGAACCGTCTTTTTATGACCTACACTTCAGAGCCCGCAGCCACCAAGTTCAGCAGCAGTGACAAGGACTAGCACCCCACAAAACAAGAAAGTAATTCAGTTGAGGTTTCACCAGCCTTCTCAGGCAAGAGAAGAGCTGGCCTCTGAAGATGTGCATGGTCATGCTGGGAGCATCACAGCTTCAGATCAAAGATCAAACAGCAGGCCAATGGCAGGCTGCTGCCAACGCAGACATGAAACAGAAAAGTGTTAACCAAGGCTAGACTGTGGCTTGTTTTCTGTCCTGGAGCCACACTCGGCTGGTCTCTCGGGCATTAGTTTATAGCACTGCAGTTTGCAAACTGGATGCCAGCAGGAGCAGCTAGCTAGGACTTGCTGTAGGGTTTCTGGAGCCTACCTCCCAGATCTTATCACCTGAAGGCGTCAGGGGAGACAGCCAGATGAAGCATTAAGCACATCAGCTTAAGTCCCTCCTTCAGGTGGGAAAGGGACCAAGACATTTCTCCACTGTCATTCAAGCCATTTAAAAAAAAAAAGCAACAGCAGATTGTATCTGCACTGAGACCGAGAGCCATTGAAAAGCAAGTCCTCTTCAGCCTCCAGCTATCACCCATCCCGGTTCCTTCAGAGCGGGAGCTGATGAGATGGGAGTTGTGAAACCCTGTCTCTGTTGTCAATGTGACCTCACCACATCCAAATGGGTATCAGATTCTATCTTTTCAGACTCACCATGGCTGCACACAACTATCCTGGCAAGGGATGGGATGCTGTCAGCACCTCCTATCTCCAGGCTTCCTCATGTGCCCTTCAGAGATAGGGAGCTGTCGCCAACTAATTTGAGAGGCTATTGAGCAGATATCCTCTGAACCGAGAGCGCCCAGCCCAATTCAAGTTCAGATTTGCATAAGCTAGCAAGCAGTTATGTGTGCACAGTAATATCATCGACAGCTCCGTCTCCAAGAGCGTTGCTGCCTTGCCTATTCACAGCTTGTTCACTTTTATAAGATACAGTGCTTTCAAAGTGGAAGGCATTATCTAAGTCTGTCCCTTAATCTTAACTATAATGGCACAAAGGACCTTTAAAGCAATAAAACAGCATCTATGCTAGGGGCTACTTGTGAAATTCAGCCTAGCTCACTCTCCTACGGGGGCAAAACACAGAGGTCATTACCTGCGTGGTCTCATCAGTGTAACCTTTGTAACTGAACAGCAGGGGCTCTCCAGCAAGAGATAAAGGGTGTCCGATGGAGTAGTCTACTAGAGGAGCAGTTGAGGGACAGGAGGAAGAATTAAAGGGCATGGGAGAACTAGATTTTGCCCTAAGTAACCTTTTGAAGCAAAACTGCGTCAGCATTCCAGGCTAAAATAGGAGCACAAGAGGTTCAGTTTCCAAGGTTTAGGTAGAAAAAGAAAAATAATCTGGAGGAAGAATAAATGTGTCTTTTCAAGTCACTAAATTAATAACTAATATCTGGGCTTCAGGCAGCTGTAAAGCTGGAGTTTTTTAACCTTATGCAAAGATGCAGGCCAAATTAAAATTGGAATTCTGGAAATCGGGACTGAAGCTGCACAGAATAGAGCAGCTTCATGAGGCACAGGTAGGGAAGGTGACCATCTCCCAACTTGTTTAGCACAAGGGGTGGTTTTCACTTCAGTGGGGGCATAACTCAACATGCCACCTCTGTGAGGGCTCGCAAAAGTGAGGGTATCACCAGTAAGTCCCCTGGAAGTGAGGCATAACTTTTTCCATTGCGTTTATTGTACTGAAGAGATTCAGTTTTTAGCACTTCCACCCAAGAGCACATCACAATTCCCGTTATTTACAGTTGTGGCTAAGCTTCTTCTCAGAAAGGAAGAGCAGAGGGTCTCTGGAAACTGATACCTCCTGCAACCCCACACTGCTCTGATACCCTGAACTACAGGTAAGCTGGTCTTTCCATCTTGGGGAAGGCTGAGAGGTGGCCCTCAGCAGCAAGCCAGATGCTGCACTATTACTGTCAAACTTATTCCAGAGGATCAGACAGTTTGAAAATAATTGCCGTCATCTTAAGATACGATACAGACATACTCACAGCCATTGAAAAAAAAAAAGAATATCAGTATTTTCCTTCACAGACTGTGTTAGCTGCACTCTTCAGGTGACATTTCACCTGATAGAGCAGAGCAAGGGTCTAAATAACATCTCCCACAGGAGCCATTGCCTTCAATAGAGGAAGGAAAGCACTGTAGATCTCTGGGGACAAGGAAAAGGGGTGTGTATATATACGATATATCTATAAAAAGCAGAGCAAACTCAAAGCCCAATACCTGCTAGGCACTTGCCGACAGCTCATGCATAAGGAAGAGCACAGACAAGGTTACGAGGTGCACCACAGTCATGTGTATTTGCACCCACCTTATCCACCCTGTGGACTGCCTTGGCCAAGTGCAGACAGATGCTGGCAGCAAGCAGCCCTTGCCAATGTCACACAGATGCAGACCACAAGCCTGGTGTCCACTGTAGCTCTGCAGTACCGTGCAAAACAGGAATCTGCCTACCTTTTATTCTATAACAGAAATGCTTGCCACAGTCCGCAATATTAAAATTCCAGCCACGATAAACACGAATCAACATCAGCAACAAAGCAAACAGGACTGAAAAGCACGTATTTTTCAGCCCTCTCAAATTCAACAACTGCTCTCAGTTTACACAGCAATTATTCAAATTTCATTTGTCACACTGAAAAGCAGCAAGAAAGAAACAAGCTGGGTGCTCATTCTCCACACTAGGTGCGGACCAGCTTTCCCCATGAGCCTTCCCATCAGGATTTGAAGCTCAGCTGGCTCCGAAAGCCAATTTCAGAGCAATTTCATTATGCTACATTACTGTATAATCTGTGCAGCATCATTAAGAGGAAGGCGAAAGTTTATTTTCTCTTTAAGTTGGGATATTTTTTCCTACTAGATGAGTTTTGATATCATGCTTAGCAGGGAACCACAGATAAGCTGTGTGCTGGGTGAGAGATCTGATGTTTTTATAAAGCATCTTTCATAAGGCAGCAAGGCAGACGTTAAACAGGAAGTGTTTATTGACTTTATACTCACTTCATAAAACATTTACATGGATAAGAGGAGAAACAGGAGCTCCCAACAGCCCAGCCTGGATTTCAGTTAGAACAAAGATGAGTTCATGCATTGTTCTAGCACTCAAGTGATCTCAAACGCTGAGCAGTCTGAGCTTTAAAGCTGCAAAATGCTCCTGGCAAAAGTAAGACAAACTGAGCTATCCCAGTCAGGGCTTCTCACTACTCAGCAACTAAAGGGTAGTTATCTGCCATTATCCTTTCCATAACTTAAATTAGCATGGAAAAAGCCTGTGCCATTTTGACAGTGTTGAAGTGCTATGTAAACATTACAAAATGAGCGCATGGAGGGAGGGGGGGAGGAAAAAAAGGAGCTGCTGGTGCAGGTGAACTGAGAAGCAGCAAGGCAGGTCCCTGCAGATCTGCCCATGTGCAGCCCCCAGGCTCCGATCACACCAGCCTCTCATCCCTGCATCGTGTAGAGGAGTCATGCTGCCAGCAGCGCCCCGCAACTTGCGGCTCTGTACTGGGCAATCACGACAGGCATTTATTGCAGGTACTTGCTCTACCATCCTCAGAGGACCAGCATCCCCCAGCCCCACACCAGGAGCCATCAAGCACAAGAGTGCTAGGGAAGCAACGCTTGGAACAGTTTTATGAAGAATCCACATCCAGTTAAGCATTTGCATGTGTCATTGCGCCAACTTCTTAGTTCAAAACAGGTTCACGCAAGTTCAATTTCGGCTCATATTTAACGATTCGGGAAAGCCAGCACAGATCACAGCTCACACGAGTTCAGGCTAGCGGGACAGATACACCACATCCACCAGTAACACGTTTGCCAACCGCAAGAAGAGTTGAGTCGCTCAGCTCAAGCCTCTCATCCATCAGCAAGATGTTACTCCGGTACAAGAGCAGCATTTCTCTTGCTGTGACAGAACTCCCCATTCACTTGGGGCTTTTCAAAGCCTTTTGAGGGAAGCTAAAGCTTCAGTTTTCTTTCTGCCCTACAACAAAACCAGGAAGGCAATCAAAGCCAGCTGTGTTGCGGTTCAGTACTGGATCAGCACCACATTCAACCAGCAGAAGTTGGATTCTCAACTGGCATTCACCAGCAGGACTTCACCAACCAGGATATTAGTGTTTTTCACCCTCTTTACATCACTGGCTCCCATATCAGTCAACAATCTGGGTAGGAAAATCATCCTCTCCTCCTCAAAATGCCTCTTAATGCATTTGCAGTAGCCTTGTGCAATTATTGTATTGTACCAATTATAAATGTAGTATTGTGTTTTCAGGAAGATACCATGGAACCAGCTATGAATACAGAAGGCCTGGCCAGGTAATTTTTTTTTTTAAACAACTTTTTTCTTTATTAACTTGACAAAGGAGATATTCCTTACTGGCATCAAGCCCAGCAACCCACTCCCAGTCTGGTGAGGAAGTGTGGAAATATCCAAACCTAATTAAAGGCATTTCCCATGAAATATGACATTCTAGGAAATACTTCAAATGCTCTTGCCTACCACACGAATTGCATCCCTACCTCCTTCTGAGGTTGCTGACAGATGCCACATATCAGATCCCTCTTTGTTCCAATTAAATTAAGCAATGAGCTTGATTTGATTAGCATGAGGAAGCTAGCAATCAAGATGTTCTCACAGCAGGAGCGGTGGGTCCTGACCAGTCCTTCAGCTAACAGGCTTCAGCACACATTGCATTGCCATCACAGAGGCAAGGGTACAACAGCACAAGTACCACCCACAGAAGGAGAGTTTACCATCAGCAAAGATGTTCTGCACATGCTGAGAAAGGATGTTTAAGATGGAATACCTATAGGCTATTTTAGATTGGTCTTACAGGCACCACTCGTAGCTACCATGTGTTATTAATATACCCCTTGCCTAGATGGATACAGCCACAAGCCCTAACACACCCGTGTCAACATGCATTATGTTTTTAAAAACACATTCATTTCTTTATAACCCAGTGCAGATTTCTGCATTTTGTTCTATTCATTAGCTGCAAATTGTTAAGGAAGGGTTCCTATAGTCAAATGGAGATAAAAACCCAATGCGTGACATCTGGAGCCTTTGGCCTTAATTCCATTTATGGGAACAGCTGATGTAATTTTTTTGTTCTGGGAACATACATCCATTAGTTCCAACTGCACAGATCTTTTAGAAAGAGCCACACAGAGATCAGAAAACCCTAGACACGAGAATGACTCAGCCCCTTGCCAGGGCTTAGAGGGGGGAGATAGTCAAAGGGCTCTCTCCAAGCTCCAGAAGACCTTTCAGTCTGCCCTGCCATAGAGTTTACATGGCAGATTCAATTCCCCAAAGCACTCCATCATCTTGTCTACACACCAAGTGTGTGGCTGCAGGCTCCCACACTCGCATAGCTTCCTCACTGAGGAGGAACCCAGGCAGCACTGGTGCTGCTGAGCCACAATGCCAAGTCCCTCCATCCCCACTCAGTAGGTTGGTGAGGGTCAGCAGGTGCCAGCCGCAACAACCTACAACAGAGCAACCTTCCCTTCCATGAAGGAATATCTTCCTCCCTGGGAATACCCCACTTTAACAGACCAAAAAAAAACCACGCAAAGAAAAAAATTTGTGAACTCACTTCTCTTAATGATAAGCAGCAGGATGTGGCTTGTTTTTCCCCCAAGAACACCACCCTCCATTTTTACCCAGGCAGCCCACCAACCAGAGGCTATTAAGTTTTTCTCACTCTTATCCCATAAGGCAAAACATCCTGTCCCAGTTTCCCCCAAGCTGATATCAAGATACCACACATCAATCCAAGGGATAACACTGGAGATGTCAAGCAGGCATGAGGAGATAAGAGTCAGTCACAGGCACTGTTTCCACATGATGGGAGCCCCCCCTCCCCCCCCCCGTCCTCTGTATTATGCAATTCTGTCCCCTACCCCGACCAGGAGAAGCCTTTGGCTAAGCTGGAGTTCATCCCATCCCTCAGTCTCCTACGTTAGCATATGTAATTGTATGATTGATGATATCAGCATGTCCCTTACCTCAATTTCTGCCACAAGCATGCAGCTGGGATAATTATGTTATACTCTACTTCACCTGCTTTTGACCCTGAGCTCTGCTGGGAGAGCAAAACTTGAACAGTCAGCTCTACATCAATACCAGTAAATTATGGGACTGAAGAAGGGCTTGGCAAAGGGCAGTCACTCCATCTCTCTCCAGGCAAGGCTTTAGCCAAGTTGTATGTGAAGCAGAAGCTTTTGGCAGGTGCCTGTAGCTGCTGAATCCTCTAAGGCACCATCTGGCTAAGGAGCTGTATTTTGTGTTGGTCACTGGGATGAAGGGTTGAAAGCCCAATTGCATGGTAATGCAGACAAAGAGGTTTGCAGCATCCACCCTTGGTTCTGCCAGAGGAAGTCCCTTCCTGGGTTTGCAATCCAGAAAGTAATTGAGAAGCCAGCTCCGCACTTCCCCCTTTGCTGACAACTCTTGGGGACTAAAGTTTCCCACTTTACCAGAAATATTCCAACCACTTCTGTAATTATTAACTCATCACTGGGTATGGTGGAACCTGAATACCTCTGAGCCATCTACCCCCATCAAATACTGTCAAGATTGGGGAGTGGGTTAAATAACAGAGGATTTGGTGTTTGGTTTTTTGGGGGTGGTTGGCAGATAGCAACCAGAAAAACAGGAGTGGAACTTGCCGACAAAGATGATGCACAGGCCTTATCCTGTCAAGGCAGCAAGGATTGTTTTAAGGTCTGAGTTGCATTTCCAGTTTGTTTGTTTTTTAAAAAAGAAAAGTTTGCAGTAGACTAGGATTCTAGTTAAGGTCACTCTCAAAATACCAGACAACTGTGAAGTTCAGAGTTGAAAGCCACCCTTTGAACCAAGGCTCTTCCAGGAAGGAGAGTCCAGCTGGACTCTCCTAATCAGACGATTCCCAGCCACTGCTTCCCTAAAGCGAGCTCCTCTGTTATGACCAATTAACTTATGAAAGGGTAAACGTTTTCTCTGCTCCCCAGAGCCTCTCTAGGGGCTCTCCCATGTGAGTCCCCAATGCCGCCCCCCCCCCCAACTCCATCTGCAGGGACAGCACACAGCATCACACAGGACATTCATCAAGAGGGAGCATCCCTCACTGGAGATAACAGGAACCTTCGACTTTTGAACTGTAGCTCTTATTCACTGCAGGGCAGGGAGGCAATTTAATATTCTGGGTCAGTTCCATATCTCACAGCTGTTCAGCAAATTAGATTATTGCTTTGAAGATTAAACCATAGGGAAGTTCAGTTTCACATTTTCTCCAGAACAATGCAGAGAGAAGTTCCCCCGCTCCTGGGAGGAGCGAGAAGACAGTTTGCTCCTCTGTAGCCTCTCCCCAGCATAGCAGAGGACACAGGGATAGATCAAGGTCCCCTGGGAAGACGATGAAGTGCCTCTCTTTACAGCAGTTACCTGTGAATCAGGTCCTAAACAGCAGAAACGAGTATTGGATGGCTGGTTTGCAGGATGTATCTGAACTCCAGAACAGGAGCAACACACAGGTGGCCGCAGCAAGTAACAACATTACCTGCTATTTGATAAAACACACCTGAGCCTCTCCCGAACAGCAGTCCACCAGCCACAACACATCCTTTTATATAGGAGAGCACTCCACATCACCAGCAGCCTCAGGGGTTGGATTTTTTTTCCTGGACATCTATTGCACGCCTGGGAACATCTTCCATTGATCTTACCTCAGCTGCCTGTACCCCAGACCTAATGCACTGTTTGAGAAGGGACAAAACATTTGATCCCCTTCACGTCTCCTACATACAGGTTCCCACATGGTGGCTACCCACCTCCCTCATTCCTTCTCTTTACAAAGAACCTGGTCCATCAAGATCTATTCAGAAGAAACAGCAAGTAAAGGAAGAGAAATAGCTCGTGGAACAACAAGTCTCACCACTGCCCCACCACCAGCATTCATTTACAGGTGGCTCTTTAGCCAGAGCTAACAGGCACAGCCCAAAGGCTGCTCTCAGAAGCAGATGGAGGAATAAACCATTGCACAGGGTCTGTCCCCATGGTTCCTTCATCCCTCACACCATCTCCCGAGGCAGCTGCGCCAGGTCACTCAATGCAGCCTTAACGCAGGCTGTGGCCTCACCCCCAGTGAGAGGGAGCTTGCAGGTCCTTTCACACTCTGTTAGCTTCACCCCCTTCCAGCCCAGGCTCACACTGGGAATTGGGTAAATATCCCCAGGCACTGTCATTGCCTAGCCTCCTACTCATATGCTTAGCTTCTCCTGGGGAGGACAATCTTGCTGCATTAGCCCAAATAGCTCATACATCACCCTGTCCACAAGCTTAGGCTACCACAGGAGGCACAAGGAGCTTTCTTGGCTGTTCCTCTGAACACAGCAAGGAAATTTCTTCCCGGCAGCTATTGGCAGTAACTGCCTTTTCTCCTGAAGAGCACAGCTAGATATGCCACTGCTTAAGGAAGAGGAGGTGTAACCTTTCCTCACCTTGGCTTCCCCACTACCCAGGCTGTGGTGCAGTCTCTTTGCCAATATCTTTTTACTAGCCAAAA
The DNA here is from genome assembly GCF_963921805.1 of Phalacrocorax carbo. Lineage (NCBI taxonomy): Eukaryota > Metazoa > Chordata > Aves > Suliformes > Phalacrocoracidae > Phalacrocorax > Phalacrocorax carbo. Next base: position 2,970,075 of record NC_087516.1, on the reverse strand, counting down.
GTACAAGTTAGTAGAGGGATGCATAACAGGGTAGGGTTTTTTAATAACAACTTAGTATTAGAAGACCTTTCAAGCAATACTCACCCCTACATCAGCCTTTGCATTCAAGGGGAAAAGCTATTTCTCACCTCAGCCCCTTTTATTGTTTCACATCATCCACAGCTTTGCCCATTCACCCTCCTCCCTTTACTGGGAGGTCTCTACAGTCATCATCACTGAGCATTGCTTTTTCTGGGAAAAGTATAACAGACAGGATTCCTCAAGAACAGATTAAAAAAAAATAAGGAAACCCAAATCAATAAAAAAACCTCACCAAATTAAAAACCAGAAGCACACAAACACACAAAAAATCAAACCATCAGAAACCAGATACCTTCTAACCAAGCCCTTCAACAGCTTTCCACTTTGCTTACTTTACTAGCCCCACACAAAGCCCAGCCACTTACCACATTACCTACATTGTCTCCCCTCAGTTCAGACACAAAAAGCCAAGAAAGCAGCAAAACAAAAATCATAACTTACCTTGCTGGACAGAAAAACCATCTTCATTATTCAGGACTTCCTCTGACTCAGTTTTCATCCTCCCAGGGCTCAGAGGATGGAGGGCACAACCCCCTCCCTCTTTTCCCTGTCTGCTGGCTCCCAGAGGAGTCACCCCATTCATCACCCTTGCCACAAGCCCAGAAGAAGCAGTGTCTCTCCACCACAAGAGAAGAAGACACACAGTAAGGAGGCCAGGTCCTCTAATAAGGGTGGGGAGGAAGGCAACCTCCCCGCCCACCCTAGCCTTTACCCTCAGCTATTTCCTATAAACTTGTTTACACTTTGTGGCGGGGGAAGCTCCTCAGCTCACCGGGTTAAAGCCCAGTAGCCCAACAACCAAGGCTTGACCTGCCAGGGAAGGCTGATACTCAAGTACTTAGAGCGCCAGGCAATATTTCTCCTCCAGGCAGGGAGATGGGTCAATGAGGAGCAGCTAGAGACATTCAGCTCGGTGGTCTGTTGGTGTGGCAGTGGTGATCGTTTAACTGCTGCTTGCCAGAATCTTCCTGGGGTTTGAAAACACAGCTGGCGCTGGGGTGGGATGGAGGTTGCACAGGTGATGTTGGGCAGCCTGATGGGGAAACTTGGTTCACCTGGAGACAGAGGAGGGAAAGAGCTCTTCCCCAAAAGTTCCTCCCGGTGGCATCTCCTAGGGACTGGGGAAGCTTAGAGAAGCCAGGGTGAGTGATAAGTAAGGTGACAGATCTCCAAAAGATTTTGGGTTTGTGTCTGTGAGATGTTTTGGGCACTACCTGATAGGGAGAGCTTAGACCATATGGCTAAGTTTGCTTTTACTTCTTACTTGTTTCACTGTTTTTTCAGTATTTTTCCCAAGGTATGTTTCTGCAGGTTGTACCTAGGGTTTCTGATACAATCCAATGCCCCTGGTACTTCTTCAGACTAACCACTTGTCCTGGTATCAGAGCACTTTTCTTTGTACTTTGTCTCACAGTACTGGACTGCAGATAACAAAAATGGAAAATGTCAATGAACCATATTAAAAAAATTTAAAAATTAACTGGTCAGTATCATTAGAGGCTCTATATCTCTGGGAGAGGCTTTAATCACAGTTTCTGAGAAGAATAAAAATATACACCCAAGGACCTACTCAAGTGACAGTAAATGACACACCATCTCATTCTTTTGTATTATATGACCTAGGGCTGTGTCATGCAGCCCTCATGTTACCAGGTGCAAATATTCACCACTTGCTCCTTATATCAGGTCTGAAAAAATAATCAAAGAACTTCATTCAAGTTGCAAAGTTATGAGCTTTACCAGACCTGTATTTTACTGTTTCTTCACTTTGATCTGCTCAATTACAGATATTAGGGGTTCCTCCTCCCATCAGTGTCTTTCACTGGAAGGGAAGTTATTTGCTCTTTCTTTATATCCTCCATCTGCGGTGTGAAGCTGTTGGTTTGTCCTGGTTTTGGCTGGGATAAAGTTAATTTTCCTCCTCCTATACCTAGCTGGTATAGTTCTGTGTTTTGGATTTAGTATGAGAATAACATTGACAACACACTGGTGTTTTAGTTGTTGCTAAGCAGTGCTTGCGCTAGTCAAGGACTTTTCAGCTCCCTGTGCTCTGCCAGGTGCAGGAGAAGCTGGGAGGGGACGCGGCTGGGATTGTGACCCCAACTGGCCAAAGGGATATTCCATACCATATCACGCCCGGCTCAGTATATAAACTGTGTGGTGCTTAGCTGCTGCCTGGGGTTAAATCAGGATATGGTTTTAAAGCCCATCATCCAAATTTTGCTCTGAAGATGGCATGACTTTTCTTGGAGAGCAAACTCCATCTTGGTTTTTATACAGAGGTACATACGGACTTGCAAAAAGCTCTAAAATGGGGGGATAACGTTGTTGACCCCTCTGTACAGCTGCTGCAGTGAGCCTGGGAGATTAGAGGGAGGTGTTCGGTTTGAGCCTCTGTTTTCTGCAAGTGACTCCATTTTGTGGCAAGTTGCTGCAGGGACCGATCCCTGCCTTGACAGGCACGGTGCCCTGACCGTACCTCTCTACCACACCGCCCAGGAATGGGGAGGAGATATCCTGCAACCCATTTGCTTTGCAAAATAACTTGTAATTAATGAAATGCAAGAATTCCACTGTGAAAATAGTTTCCACCCAGCATGGAAATTACCTCAGCTCTCAAACATGTTGTCCCTGACAGCTAGGTTATACTATACATCACAACTGGTGCCAGCATTTTGCAGCAGTGCGATTGGGCTCAAATCAGAGATCAGGTCACCCATCAAGAGGGATTTCCTCTGGCTGGTCTCATTTGCAAGGGCTAATTGGGATCTGTCTTGCAATTTTCCATAGTAACATCAATAACTTCATGGAAGTGGTGTTAGTGTGAAAGACGGAGCATCTTTCATTCAAGAGCCTCTTTAATGAGGACATGTTATGTCTCAAGAAGGCAGGATGACACCATCACACACGTCTCAGTAACTGAGTACCTGAGGTGCTCCTGTGTGAGCACTTACATCCATAGCACAGTCTGGCATCCTTAATCCCACTTTGTCACATAAAACCAGATTGAAAAACAAATAGTTGTGGCGGTAACTGAACACAGCTGTCTGCTTTCCTACAGGTTTGGCAGGGTGAGGGGCGTTGCTGTCCTCATGGACATGAGAATTATTGTGGGAGGAGGGTGGATATGAGATTTCTGAGGTCTTTCAACTCTGCTTAGTTATTTGTTTTCATGAAACTAGCAGGAAATCAGTAGTTTTGTGGTTCTGTCAGGTTTGGTTGCAATTGGCCAAAGGGATAAAAAGTAACACCAGGGAGAAGCGGGATAGGAATAACATCTACATTCACACATGATGCTCCTGTATACCCCATTGTATTAGAAAAGTAGGCTAATAATATTTCCTACTTTCCATTTTTGGCACCAGAAACATGATTGTCTCCTGCCAGAGAAGCCTAGAAACTACTGTTATTTGCTTCTGTGGTGCAGAGGAGAAATGCCGTTGCAGCAGAGATGTAAGAGCTGGGGACATCCTCTTTAGCAAGGCCTGCTGTGACAGGTCAAGGGGTGATGGTTTGAAACTAGAGGAGGGCAGATTTAGGCTGGATCTAAGGAAGAAATGTTTTACAGAGAGGATGGTGAAACCCTGGCCCAGGTTGCCCCGAGAGGCGGTCGATGCCCCATCCCTGGGAACACCCAAGGCCAGGCTGGACGGGGCTCTGAGCGACCTGGTCTGGTTGAAGATGTCCCTGCTCACTGCAGGGGGTTGGGCTGGTTGGCCTCTAGAGGTCTCTCCCAACCCAAACCATTCCACGATTCTATGATTTGCTCCTGTAGTGCAGAGGAGAAATGCCTTTGCAGCATAGACATGACAGTTAGCTGGAGGCACGCTTGGCACCTTCAGCAGTCGCCCTTACAGACACAGGTGAACCCCAGCTCTAGTCCAGCCCTGCTCTCTGCAGGGACTTTGCCTTCATGCAGCACATTCTGCTGAGACTGGTATCATCCTCGCAGTGATTTAATCCAAAAGTAAAGCAGGCTTTATATTTATTATTCTTTTTTTTTTATTTTGGGGGACTCCAATGGATTTGTTTGGTTCAGCTCAAATCCATGATCAGGGAAACACTACATTGGATTTTATTATCAAGGAAGGAGAGAAACAGGTAGAGGATTTTTCTTTTCCCTAGAAGCCAGTTTCCTAAGGAAATGAGGCCTGTTCCATTAAGCTGTGTGTGGAGGGGAAGGTCAGACAGTCACACTATTAGGGAGTGCCGCCTGCTCAATATGCCACATTTTTGAGGTGAAGTCTGGGAGCATGGGGTCAAAATCTGAGGATGAGAACAGACAGGACTCACTTTCTCTCCTCCGCAGCTGAGGACTTGTGGGACAGAGCCTGAGGGTATGGAGCCAAAGTTGCCTGAAACTTGTAGGTTTCAAAAACAGAACATTCCTTTCAGACAAATAGGGGTGACCATGATGTTGAGGAGTTCAACCCTTTTATAGACACTCGAGATGCCACACAGAGCAATGATATTGTCAATCACAGGAAGGGCACCCACTGGATCTCTTGTGCGGTTAGACGTGAGAACTCAGCCATGATACATTAATGCATATGACGAGGACAGGACTTAATCTTTCTGTTGTTCCCTGAACTCATCATTTTCTTCTTCAGTTTCACCATACTGCCCTGGAATGGATAAATTCAGGGAGCTAACAGAAGGATAGGCGCTCGAGCACTTAAGAGCAATGCGCACTTACAATAACTGAATCATATAATAGCAACCCATGCATCCAGAACCATAATCTCAAATGGCAGCAGCAGAAGACAAGTTAATAATAGTCATTGTTACATGATTAAATTAGGTAGACAGGAATAATTTTTGGAGGATTCATAATGGTTTTAACGATATTATTTAGCTACCAAGAACAATATATCTTCTCTATTCATGAGTTCCTGGAAATCAAGGGTGTTGAGCTGTAAAATATGTTTTTAAGGACAGAGTTGTGAGCTACAGCCTCTCTGAAAGTTAGTTATTTACTAGATTGCAGTCCTACAGCTCTTGAATTGTCCTTATCCAGTAAGCAGGGGCAAGGCTTGAATGGGAAGAGTGGGCCTCTGCATGACATTTTTGGGCAAGTTTGGGTTTTGAGCCAGGAGCCAGACTCCATGGAGGGGCTCAATTTGGTCCAAAGCCTGAAGACCGCTTGCGTCCACCTTGCTGTCACTGCTTTAGAGGAAGCGGTACCATCAAAGTACCATTTGATACGGATATCCTGCTTTATGGCTGCACTGTATCCTCGACCCATCCAGCAGCTGAGCAGCCCCACTTGAGTCTCTCACAAGATAGTGTGGTTGCATGGCTCTCGGGATAACCTGCATGACATTTCACCTTGGCTGATGTGGTGGCAAGATGGGGTCAAGGCTAGAAGTGAGAGAGGAGCACGATGAACAGAAACTGGGCTTGCTTAGGACCACAACAATTGGGATGTGCTGAGTACACTGCACCATATAAAACATTTTGTTCTTGTGAATTGTCAACAGAGACATTTTCCTAGAAAGTATTTTCAGTTTTGTAGTGTGCATTCTGTATGAACCACATAAAACACACAGAAAATCTCCAGCTGTAGTGACGCTGCTCTGTCACAGTGCTGGCATTTGTCAATGTCTTCACACTGGCGGGAATTATTTCACAGGGTAGTTTGCTGTGCAAATGCAAACTGAAATCAGGGTGGCCTACGACCACAATAAATGGACATGGAATCCTATCAAACCAGACCTGATAGCTTTTCCCTCTCGCTGCTCCCATTGAGAGCCACCTGAATTCACGGTTGGCTTGAGCTGGACTGCACCAGCAGGATACACAGTGTGTTGGTTGCTCCACCAGTATGAGCCCAGGGGGGTGAGAGCCAAGGAAAAGCAATTGGGAAGCAGAACAGAGAGTCTGGAAGAGCAGCTCACCGTGTCCCCCCCAGCACGGGACCAACCCGCATCCCTTGATAAGACAACCAACTCAATGCTGAGACCTAACTTCACGGATGCTATCAAGAGGCCAAGAAGACATTTGTGCTGAAAGACTAAGAATGTCTAGGTGGATTTGCCAAAGCAGATCTATTTAAGCAGCTGAATATCTATCCTTGAAAAGAACAGCAGGAAGGAAGCAAAAGCTACAAGGCTAACGATTGGCAGGGAGCATGGGAGACACGCGCCCTGACTTTGGAGTAAAGAACATCTCTCCATGTGGTTTGGAGAAACAGTGAATGAAAGAGAAACATTTGCGGTTCCCAAACTCTTCCTTTCATCACCTTCTAGTAAAACTACTTTTTGACAACATTTGTCCCAGTTAACAGCCTGGTCAAGGCTGAGTGTGAAGCTTCAGGGCTTCCAGCTCTTCATGTAAATTCATACCTTCTCCCAAGTGTAAAACCAACTCACTTTTGTTATATTAACCCAAAGAGACAATCTCTCATGGAGCAAGGCTGCTGACTGAATGTGTCAGTGTGGATATCTTCTCCTGCCAGCCTTCACTGGCATAATGAAAGAAGGTTGTATAAAGTTGTATGTAGATTTGTCATCGGCCTTTAATTAGGATAACTGTTTTCCTAATTTCATGACTAGATTTAAGCATATAAATCCAAAGCTGCTTACAATAGGAGAAAAAAAAATCAAAGAGAGGAAGCTGCAATGAAAATGTTCTTGACATTTGCAGATGTCTGTTACACAGGGGGGAATAATCTTCTTCTGGTGTCACCTGCAGAAGTTCCTGAAGCAAAGGATGAGTTCCCGTCTGCAGCAGTTTGCAAACTAAAGGTGCCCGAACCCCATTAATTGATTGTCCGTCAAGCTTACAACACAAAGTGTGGGTTTTTTTTTCTGAATTCAGCCAAAAATTCTTCAAGTTCTCAACAGCCAAGAGAAAAAGAGAAGTAGCTGCAGTCATCAACTGCTAAGTCCAGTGTAGTCCACACTGAGCAATTTCAGCTGTGTTTGTTTTTGACTGAATACCATTACTTAACTTTAAGTCTTTCCCCTTTTCCCAAGGATGGAGCCCCCAGTTTCACCAGATAATATGCAATTTTAGAGAAGACACTATCGGTCACAAGGAGACAACAGTCAATAGGTGCTGGTGGGAGTAGCCCTGTGCTAACTCTGCCCTTGAGTTCACTGGGGCTGTTTGAAATGCCAGTACTGGAGAAGGCACTGAAAAGGTGAAAGCTCTCAACCCAGAGAGGGTTCACAGGGCAGATGTTGCAGGCAAAAACGGGAAAGTTGCCTGAACTTCACAGGCATCTCGTCCCACCATGCTTGCCCCGTGCTGGCATGAATCAGGGACACAGCCAGAGCTGAACTTCCAACCTGAACTCTGCAGCTGCGAGCTCTGCATGCCTGATTCCTCCCTCATGCTGAATGGATGCTATCGTGCATCAGGTTGATTAAGCATTATTAAAAGAAACCACTTATCCCTAGAAAAAAAAATAAACAGAATAAAGAAGAATTTGTCAAGCATATTTGGATCTGCCATTGCAGCCCCTACTTGAGAAAAGCTTGAAGAGGCAGCTAGAAACCCTTCAGGTGTTGATGACAAGAGCTCTTTTGTGAGGTCCCAGAAAGCAGTGGCCACAAAAAATGTCACATAAAGTTTAGAAATCTGACAGCTTTTCTGTTCGATGGTCTATTAATCTTCCTGCAAACAATAATCACATTCCTTTTCTCTCCACTGCTTTTCTGTCCGTATCAAGACTCTTACTATGACCTTCTTTTCTCTTTATTTGTGAAATCACATATATCAATCTGATAAGCAAATAAAAGCAAGTGTTATCCTGGCAGGGATGAAAGAAAGCAGTGAACATTTCCAGCATATGCTCCAGTAATCTCCTAACAGGTTAACACAGCCAGGTCTAACATCTACTGGCCTCCACAAGGTCTTTTCATAGACTGCAGAGAGCTTTGGGCGAGGCCTTAGCCTTGAGACAAGGAAATATAACTGCCCAGCAATATGAGGATCACTCAGCTACAGTAGGTCAGAGAAGTAAAAGCATTTTTTTAGGCCAAAACTCACAGTCTAACTTTGCTTTACACAGTCAAGAATCATGGCAGTAAATGCTGTGCTGCATTTTGGGTTATGTTTTAAATCCCCATCTGAACTAAGCTGGAGCAAACAGACCTTGTGACCATACTCTGATCTTGGGTAAATCTAGAGCTTCCTCACTGGTTTTATCATAGAATCATAGAATCATGAAGGTTGGAAAAGACCTCTGGGATCATCAAGTCCAACTGTCAACCCAACACTACCATGTCTCCTAAACCATGCCCTGAAGTGCCATGTCTGCATGTCTTTTAAATACCCCCAGGGACGGTGACTCCCCCACCTCTCTGGGCAGCCTGTGCCAGGGCCTGACCGCTCTGGCAGGGAAGGCATTTTCCCTCATCTCCCACCTAAACCTCCCCTGATGCAGCTTGAGGCCATTTCCCTTGTTCTATTGCTTGTAACTTTGGAGTCGAGACAAACCCCCACCTCTCTACAACCTCCTTTTAAGTCTACTCGACTTAAGTAATTTTCTGGAGTTTGGTGCCCATCAGCCAGGGATTGGACATCAGCTTAAAGTTGTGGCTTTCTGTGCCAGACCTTTTCTTGGCCAATGAACAGGGTTGTTGTGATGCTCACTTTTGTGCTGATGTTAAAGCATGTTTTGTTGACATCAGCTTTTGCCTTGATCTTTTGCTTGATCTGTACTAGCTCTGGTAGGAAACACCTAGGAGAAAAGAGCCGACTCCCTTACCTCCCAGTAACAGGACCTAAGAAGACCAAAAGCAACTTAAGTTGAAGGGAAACTACTTTACTTTGCAGCACATACTGTCCCTTCAAATTGGGGCTTTCCTGTTGTTCGTAGGGCACTTGCGTCTCCCCTTTCTGGCATTCAAGAAGAGCCAAGGACAGGTTGTTGTTCAACTCCAACCCACCAAAACATCTTCTTGTACCTTCCCACCCCTTCACAACTTGCTTCATGGCCATCAGGAGCTTGGCCTTCTTTCATGCAGGGTGAAGCTCTCCTCTCGAGACAGAGGAGAGTAATTTCTGTCATGACTCACATTGTAGTTGGAGGTCAGTGTCTGATGCAGTTCCCACCCCACTGCCTCTGAAACACAGCAGGAAACACGCTGTGTCTAGGAAATAACATCTCCACCCCCTAATTCTGAGGCCATCTCAGATGGAAAATCACAAACACCATAATGAGGGCTGAGGAAACTTCACAGCAGAGGCAGGCTCCACTGCTTGTTAATTAGTCTAATCATTAGGGTGAATTTAATGCTGTTTCTGAAATTCTGTTCCCTGGTACTCCCAGCTTTGTTTAAGTGAGAGCTCAAGAAGTCATGCTTCTCCAGCTGAAGAAGCTGAGATCGGGCTTCCTTGCAAAGAAGTTTCCTATGTGCTAACGCTGCTTTTTTGTGCTGATGGCCTTTACAAGAGTTTTCTCACTTGGGGCAATTCCAAATGTGGATGCAGGCTGGGTGATGAGTGGACTGAGAGCAGCCCTGCGGAGAAGGACTTGGGGGTGCTGGGGGGTGAAGAGCTGGGCACGAGCCGGCGATGTGCGCTCACAGCCCAGAAAGCCAACCGTGCCCTGGGCTGCATCCCCAGCAGCGCGGGCAGGTGGGCGAGGGAGGGGGTCCTGCCCCTCTGCCCCGCTCTGTGAGACCCCCCTGCAGCGCCGCCTCCAGCTCGGGGCTCCTCAGCACGGGAAGGACATGGGGCTGTTGGAGCATGAAACTGCTGAGAGGGCTGGAACACCTCTGCTGTAAGGACAGGCTGAGACAGTTGGGGTTGTTTAGCCTGGAGAAGAGAAGGGAGACTTTCTAGCAGCCTTCCAGTACCTAAAGGGGACCTACAGGGAAGATGAGGAGGGACTCCTTATCAGGGAGTGTACGGACAGGATGAGGGGTAATGGCTTTAAACTGGAAGAGGGTAGAAATCTACCCCTAAGATGAGATATTAGGAAGAACTTCTTCACTCTGAGGGCGGTGAGACACTGTTCCAGGTTGCCCAGAGAAGCTGTGGGTGCCCCATCCCTGGAATTGTTCCAGGCCAGGCTGGACGGGGTTTTGAGCAACCTGGTCTAGTGGAAGGTGTCCCTGTCCATGGCAGGGGGTTGGACTGGATGATCTTTAAGGTCCCTTCCAACCCAAACTGTGCGATGACTCTATGGTTCTATGATTTTTCAGTTCTTCTCCTGTGAGCATGGCGAGAGCCAGCACGGCAGGGCACGGTGGCACAGAGCACCATGACTTGTGCTGAGAGTTGAACAGAGAAAGGGGGATTTTCTGGGGCTATGTGGGTTACTTTGGTATTCTCTCAGCAGTAACTAAAGCCAGATAAAGTGGAATGGGAAATGAAGTCCCACTTTTTCACAGTGGAAGTGAAATTCTCCGAGGGTAGTGGAGTCCTCTCCTGCTTCACTTCTTGGGTTCAAAGCTAAATGTCTTTCCACAGGAGATGCCCTGGACAAACACAAGCTATCAGTCTCCTTATAGGTCTAACAGGGTGAAATGAAAAGGTTTGTTCTATACAGGAGTTCAGGTCTTAATTTAATAGTCTTGTCTAGCCTTAACAATTATCACTTTATTGATTTAAAGAAGGTAGCAAAGAACATGTTAGCAGCTTGCTTATTTCCTAACACTCTCCCATAAATCAGTTATAAAGTTAATTTTCGTTCATTGAAAACTTCATCTTTAAAGAGAAATAAAATAATAATAATAAAAAATTAAATCAGGAATAGGGTAAAGCCAGGAAAGGCTATTTTTTTGCATTGAGGCTCACATTGGGCTCTGGTGATATACTTGTTTCCTTTCAGACCTTATTTGTACGGATTTGGACAAGGTTTCCTGGTGACCACGTAGCTCAGGAGCAAGGCTGTAGGCACGAGGCTCTGGAAAACAAGGCAAAACACCAAAGTCCTGTCAAAAGGAACCTGACCTCTTCCAATCCCAAAGGTTTTGCCTACTAAGATATTGGAGCTGCAGCTCCTCCCAAGGTAAACATCAGATGAGAAGAAGTGAAATGATGACAAAACTTACCCTCAGGCTCATAAGGGAGAGTTTGAGAAAGAGTCGTTCATAAGTTTGCTGATGATTTCCTCCACCACAACGGCCTCAGAGGAACAGTGTGAACTGAAAAGGTCATCACTGCAGGCTTGATAAAAAAGTACAAACTAGGGCCTGTTTGTGGGAAACACTGGAGGACACAAGCTGTAGCAGCCAAAAGGGGACATAAAGGTCTCTCTGCATCACACACTAAAGTGCAATGCAGGTTCATCATGCAGAAACTAGCCTGGAGCTCAGATTAGTCCAGTTTGCCATCACAAAACTCCATCCAAGGAAATAAGCTTTGAGGTAGGAGCTGTGATTTCAGGTGACAAGAAGCCTCCTGGGAGAATAAGCAGAGGCGCTGGGATTACTTTTCTTTGGTGGGGTGAGATTAAGCAGATGAGTAGAACTAATGTCAATGTTTGCAAGAAATCCTGCCTACCTCCAGTCCTCCTCAGGCTGGCCTCTAGGGAAAGGTTGAGAAGGTTGAAAAGAGAAGAAGCCATCTAAACTTCTCAGGAAGGAAGGAGAGGCAGAGTTTGGGCACAAGGAGGCAGAAGAGTAGTTAGCAGGTCCAGTGTGAGGCAGGAAATGAACAGAGGTGTTAGATTTCAAAGGAGTCAGCTGAGGACTTACATCACAGCTGCATTAGAATAGAATAGAATAGAATAGAATAGAATAGAATAGAATAGAATAGAATAGAATAGAATAGAATAGAATAGAATAGAATAGAATAGAATAGAATAGAATAGAATAGAATAGAATAGAATAGAATAGAAAAAAGGTTGCCAGTTTAGGTTTTTCTGTTGGAAATAGACGCATAATGGACAACCCTCAAAGGACCTGGGCAGCATTACAACGGAGTTTTAGAAATTAATGGAATCAGATGAATTTCACAGCAAAAGATCAGGGAGAGTTCAGGTGAGAGCACAGTTTCTCAGAGAAAACATACCACTTCCCTTGTTTATCCACTACCTCCACTAACAGCGAACAGAGACCTGATGAAGGGGGTTACAAGACCCCCTGCTGATGGTGCTTGCTGTTGAGCCACTTGGATTTCCTAATGCATTAGCAGCGCCGGCCAGCAACACCGAGCAGCTGACGCTGCTAAGGCTGCATGCTCTCGCTGGTCAACATCTCCTTGGCCATACAGGAAGGGCAGCTGCTGCCCACTGTTCAGAGGTCAGGGGGTTGGACAGTCAGAAATTGGTGCAACCTCCTGATTTTGCCCAAAGAAAACACTCAGGTGGAAGAAAAACTCAATTATGCTGAAGCAACACTGGTTTTGTCATCAGGGGCAAAACTCTTGCATCTCTGTAAGACGTTTTAAGTCCTCTCCATGGAGGACCATAGGTACCCTGGGACTTTGTTCTCATCGTCCCAGTGTACAGCACGGACGACAAGAAATCTCTGCCCAGCAGCATCTGATCAAATGTTTGGTATCGTCATCTTTCACTTGGGTCTCAGCAACCTGTTTCACATCCCTTGCGCCTGGTCTGACCCTGCCTGCCCTCCAGCCACCGTGTTTTGCAATGGTTTTTTTATTTATACTGAGGAGATTTCTGCTGTCAGATCCCTCTTTGCTACATCACGGTGGCATTTATAGTTAGGATCAAATTGCATCTTACAGTCATAGAACCATTTAGGTTGGAAAACGCTCTTAAGGTCAACGAGTCCAACCATTAACCCAACACTGCCAAGTCCACCACTAAACCGTGTCTCTAAGTGCCACATCTACATGGCTTTTAAATACCTGCAGGGATGGTGACTCCACCACCTCTCTGGGCAGCCGGTGCCAGGGCTCAACACACCCTTAGGTGAAGAAATTTTTCCTAATATCCAATCTAAACCTCCCCTGGTGCAACTTGAGGGTGTTTCCTCTCATCCTATTGCTTGTTACTTGAGAAAAGAGACAGACATCCACCTTGCTACAACCTCCTTTCAGGTAGTTGTAGAGAGCAATAAGGTCTCCCCTCAGCCTCCTCTTCTCCAGGCTAAACTGGAGTTCCCTCACCTGCTCCGCAAAAGACATGTTCTCTGGACCTTTCACCAGCTTTGTTGCTCACCTTGGGATGAAGGAGCCATTCCTATTGCCTAAATTTAGGAACAACTCTGAAATAGCTAAGCAGGAGGCTCAGACCCTCTACAGTCAGCATACAAAGCAGGGATCGGTATAGAGTCCATATAGTGGCCCCCATTTTCTGAATGCCTGAAGTGCCCAGAGCATTAAAATGCCCTGTTTGTTCATTCAAAGTTGAAATCGTGCAGTGACTGTAAGGCACGTCTCCCTTCCATGAATCATCCCACGACTCTATCAGCCATTTCCAGTTGCCAACACTTTTCACAAGCAGCGGCTCCCTGAACTGCAGACCGTCCTCCAGTGCTAGTTTCAGGAAGACTCAGCCCATGGAAAGCACAGTCTTCCCAGTCCTACCTTACGTTTCCATACCACTGCTTCATACTACAGTTACATTTGTCCTCTGGTCACCAAACAGCAGTGGGAGCCCAGATTCATGTGATTCCCACCGCACCCCCAAACTCCCAAAGCCCATGGATCGCTCCTGTCTACCTGCGTACTTGGCCGTGTTCAAATCCATCCTCATTGCGTGGCAATAAAAGAACCTAAATGTTTTTGTATTGCAGAATTCCTTCCTTCGTCATTTACGACTTCCTTGCTCTTTGGGTCATCTGAAAGGTTTTATTAGCAGCAAATGTATGTTTTCTTCAGGTCATTAATTCAAATGTTAAATGGAATGGAAATGCTTTCTGCCCAACCCAGTGGAAACACGGTCACTACATTTATTACTCCATTTACAATTACCCTTTGAATCCTATTAATTAGCTGGTTTGCAAGCTATTTAATATCTTCCACACCCATTGCGTACCATTCTAACTCTAATTCACACTAAAACCAGGGTGAACTTGCAGCACTACTTTCTGTGACTTTCTGAGCTAAACCTATAAGATCAAGCCAGTTACAATTCTGTAAAAATTGGAAATCTTATTTAAGAAAGGTACCAAATTCACTTGACGGCATTACTACTCGGCCTTAGTTTTGCTACCCTCCTTTAATTTCCTTCCTCTGTTAATTATCTTCCCTTAATTTATTGCGTCCTGTGTGAGATTCTGTATTATTTTGCCTGGGACTGATGCCAGACTAACGGACTTACACTTTCCTAGGATATCCCATTTACCTTTTGAAAAACATAGTTACAACATTAGCAGGACTCTCATCTTTCAGAACCACCCAAAGCAAGTGAAAAAAAACATCATTAATGTTCCAGAGACCTCCTCAGGCGGCTCTTTTAAAACTCTTGGGTGCAGTTATCTAGGCCCAGCCGTGTCAAGAATTAATAGCTGCTGCCCAAACCCCCCTTAGGGGGTTACTGTTGGAATGGAAAGCATTTCACCATCTAGGCTGTGATTACATTATCTGACTATTCCCAGCTACAGAACAGAAATATTTAGGGAACTTTTCTGCCTTCATCATTATCAACCCTTTTTTCCATTTCAGTCTGGTAATGGCTCAATACCATTGTGAAAATTTCTTTTGCTTTTAATGTCATTTTAAGACTCCCCATTGTCCTCAGCCCTCCTGGCCACAGATCCGTCCTTGCATCCTTTCTCTCTGTGACCGTGGGGCTTCCCCAGTTCACCATACACTTGCCAACAGCAAGAACAACGTGCAAGATGGGTAAGCGGCGTAAGGGCCCCCGTGAAGCTGTGCTGGGGCCCTCAACAGAGGGGGTGCTGATTTGCTCCCACCATAGGCACACGCTGCACTTCTCAAACATGTGCCCTCGCGGGGCACATCCTTGCCATAAGAGCAGAAAAGGTTACTCAAGCTCCAGAAGCAATCGGGCAGCTCAGTGGGAGAAGCTCCCTTATACATTATTAATCACAAAGACATAATCTCCGGACAAAGAAGTTAGCTGCAAGGCATTGAAGGCAGGAGAGCCGTATCTGCCCGTGGTGGTCCTGCTCAGATGGACGCACCTCCCTGAACATCTGCTATGGAGCGGTGTTACCAGCTGGAGCACTGGCCTTGCTTGGTGCTTGCTCTGATCCCATGGAGCTGGTGTATGCCTAGACCCAGAGCGCCTGTCCAGAGTAAATATCCTCCAGCGATCACTTTTTTACACTCTCATTTGGAAAGTGATATATCAGAAAGAAATCCAAATGCTGTACTGGGAAAAAATGGAACGGCTTCACACACAGTGTTCAACCATTAAGTAGGTGCACTACGAGTAAACAAGGTGAGACCATAGATGTTAAGAGGAAGGCTTTATTTGTGTTCAGGTAATATTTGATCAAACCAGCAACCAAATTTACTTCAAAGGCCTTGGAAGGATTTGAAGTAAAAAATCTTTTTTATATGTGGCCACTGTTCTCAAACAATAACTGCTGTGAATAAACAGAATAGCTGCACTGAGACCACCTCTTTTTTAAAAATAAGATATAATAGAAAATGTTATCTATAATTATTATTATAGATAATATGTGGAAAGCCCAATTCTTGGTTTATATTAGAACCCCTAATTTATATTAGAACTCCTTAAAACTCTCATGATATTGTTTTAAGGGAAAAAACGCTATAACCTGTTGTTTCAAACCCTCTTTTGTCTTGTGTTCTTTTTCCTGAGCCCTTTAAACTCAGGTAATGTAGGTGGAGCTGTCTCGCCTCTTGCACAACCCTTCAGCCTCTAGTCCCCTCTCTGGCTTGCATTAAAGTAGTCTAAAGCCTCCCCTTGCAGCATCTCTCACCCAATGCTTTTACTAACATAAAGGACAGAGATGCTAAATGAACGGAGAACAAAACAATGGCCAAAGACAGTGTCACGCATAGCACTAAGAGCTCTGGAGAGGTCACTTGGCTGAAGCAGCTGCCAAAATATTCCCTCCAACCCTCGAGCTAACTGGCACGCAGGGAACTTCAGCTGGGTGAGAAAACAACCCTACGCACTTGGGAAAAAAAAGAAAGGGTAGGCAGTGTTTAATTCCTTTTCTAATCAATTTGGATGTATATAATGTATTTCAAGTTTTTATAAGATTTTCTACATTTTGTTGCACTTGCTGCTCTTGCTATTACTAATATTCAGTGCAGGGCTTCTCAGCCTTGTTTTTTTGCCATAGTTTCTTGCAACTAGGACAGCTGTGAAATCAGAACTAAAACACGACTGAAACGGCGATAAACAGAAGCAATTTCTATTCAGAGTATTTATAAACCTTTGTTTCAGCTAAGTCTTCATTTGCTCAGAAGTCTCCTTTAGGAGAAAGAAGGGGTTTTTGGTAACGTAACATAGTTCTCCTTTCACCTTAGGGACTGGAGAACTTTTAGTTCATGTGGAAGCTAGAAAATGTGACTAGAAATGTATATTGCTCTTGTTTCTAATGCTTTTCCCTTTCTAAAATGAGGGAAAAAGAAGTGTATGATACACAAACAATAGAGAACGTCAGTCACAGTACTAACACAATACAAATACTGAACAACACAAAATGCAAAACTTTAGTCTTTGACTAAATAAGCAGAAGGGAAAATGCAGAAGGGGAGGGAAGGCTTCAGCTCACCTGTCTCTAGGTCTTTGCAAGCTACTTCTAATGTACTTGAAGAAGCACAGACCTAGTCCCTGCACGCAAGAGCAGCCACAGCAGCTCAGAGTCGTGGTCCAAGTAACCCCATGTCCTATCTTCTGGCAGCGGTGACAACAGCCTAAGCCTAAGGATGAGCATAAGAAAAGGGCCAGTATGTAGCAATACTTCCCCACAATACTCTGTCAGTCTGCAATTTGCAGCTCAGAGACTTCCTGAGCCAAAAGTGAGGTCTTTGTGTGTAAGTCTTCAATGGATTTTTTTTTTTCTTCTATTAATTTGCCTGGTTGTTTTTCCCCCACAAAAAAAAGCTACAGGGCAAGTTATGGAGATGGGGCACCCCGCCAGGACCTCTTGCTGGTGGGGAGAAACTGACTGACAAACAGACGGGAAAGTTTCTCACTGCGAGGAGGTAAGTCAAGGAAAAGATTTCCGCCGGCTGGCACGGTCGTAGCTGCAAATCCCGAAGGGGTGTTTGGTGGGGAGTTGGCTGAATGTGTCCGGGCGAGCCAGGCAGCAGGGAGGAGAAGAGATGAAGCGGGCATCCCTACAAAAGGCATATCTTGCTTTGTCTGCGGAGCCAGGCTGCAAAATAGACAGTCTGACACAGGGAGAGACTACCTGATGGAGCGGACTGACCCAGTGACTCCTGCCCTCAGCCAGCTACAGCATGTGTTTGCCTCTGGGTGAACTAGACCCACATCTGGACCTTCCTTTGACAGGGCAGGAAAGCCCGGCAAGCGCAAGGGGAAGGATTCAGGGGTTCAAAGAGTGTGTGCGACCAGCACGTCTGCTGAGGGTTGTGGAGGAATCTCCAACTGGTTTAACTCCCTGATCCAGGGTGTGGGTGCTTTGTGGGTCCAGGAGGACTGTGTTGAAGGGGAGCAGTATCCTCTTATGCTTATTCTCCTGTCTCTCCTAAAAGGAGTGGTCAAAGAATTGAGGACAAGAAGGATGTCTCAGGCAGATGGGTGAGGATTCGGCACTTGGTGGGCACAAGCTCTATCTACAAAGCTTTTCTAATGTGTAAACAAATACCAGTCTGGTAAGAAACCCACAGTACAGAGCAAGCTCTTCCTCCTTTTGACCTTCCCATCAAAGAAGCTCAAAGAGTAAAACAAAACCACAGGCGTGCAGGTGTTTGCTCCTTTTTTAGCATGCAAAGGTGAAAGAGACAGTGAGGTTGGAAACACAACGCTCAGCAATGAGCTGGTTGCTTGGCACAATATGCAAAACAAGGAGACCTTACACACATGTGGCTACCAGCCCAAAGAACAAAGAAAACATCTAGATAAATGCCAGCCTCGGAAAATGGAGAGCTGATGTACTGGGAGGTGTTTTCCATGGCAATTGCTCCATGATATATCACTTACCCACTCACTGCAAAGGAACGGCTGGGCTTGAAATGGATGGAAAGGAAACGAATGCTCAAACCCCTTTGCAGTCCTGGACTGCCACCCTCTCTCCAAACCTCATCATGGACTGGACTCTGAAACCCCTTGTCAAGCCAAGCAACACTTAAACTGTACCAATTATGCATTTAAAGACTGGGAAAGGCCAAAAGAAACTCAGAAGACCTACTTTTTCTCTGCCTCGTACCACGAGGATCATTGGCAGGGCTGGAGCTCATTCCACCTCTGCTGCAGAGAGGGCTAGATGGCAGGGCAATTTCTTTTCCTCCATTGAGACTCTAAATCTTGGTTTTCCTGCACTGCCCTCTCTGGATTTGAAACCCCCTGTGTTTGTGGATGTTCTGGGAAAGTGGCAAAAGACATCTATTCACAATAGGATTGCTGGAGACAGCTGAGGGACTATTTCCTGGAATGATGGAAAAGGCTTCTTTGTGGATATCTGGCTGGACTGTTTCTATTTGAGTGATGATTTGATTGCTCCTGGGGTTTTGCTGAAATACTAGTTATATATTAAGACATGCTGACCCTTGTATGAGCATGTTTTTAGTATTATTTGAATAGAAAGAATCTGGTGAATACTTACGCTGAATAAAGGCACCAATGTGTGGCTGAAGGCAAGTATATTTGGGTTGGGGAAGGGCCCAGATCAGAGGTATCCAGTCATTCCTTTTAATGGTTGAGTTTTGAAGCTACAGCCCAGGGTGTTGCTACAGCACTGTGGGTTAGAGATATTGTTTCCGGGGTGAGATGGAAAAAGCACCCCAGGCTTCCCTGTGGGACATGTAGGCAGAGCCATACCCACCGGCAGGTGCTCTGCATGTGTCGATACTGGCTGTGGTTTGGGCATTAGGGTTTCTCTCATCCTACAGAGAGTTTCAAGCAGGCTAATTGAAGCAGTAAAACTAAAGCCTTGCTGTGTCTGAAACTGGGGAATTTTCCTGCTTGCGGGGAAGAGAGGAGTCTCAGGTGCTCAGCTGTAAACTTTCCCATGTCACCTGCTCCCCACCCTTTATCTTCCTTCCCTCACCCTGTCTTTTGCTCTTCGCATCTTCAAACACAAGCAAGTCAACCCTCTCTGCTGCAAGCGGGTCTTGCACCACCCTGTCCTCCACCTCACTTTGCGGTGAGCAGTTCAACCATCAGGTCAGGCCCAGAACAACCAAACCCAAGCTCAGCAGGGCCAGCCACCTCCCTGCAACCTGAGGTCACCACCCCAGCATCACCCTAGACCCAATCCCCTCCTCTGAACCACCCGCTCAAGCTCTGTCCCAATCTTACCACTTCTATTTCTCACTACTTAAAAAAAAAAAAAATCAGACTTCTCTTTTTTTGCTTGAGGAAGCAGTCAGGGGCCTTACTGCAGCCCTTCTCATCCTCTACCTCAGCTACTAGGAGTTGCCTCTTGTCTGGCCTCGATGGCAACGTCTTGCTCTTCTCCAGTTGGTGTTTCCAGGAACATCCTCTTGGCTCAACCCTACCACTCCCTGTTTGTGGCCCTCCACGGACCTCCTAAGTTCACACTCCTTGCCTGAGATGACAAGAGCAACTGCTGTCCATGTAAGGTCGGCCAAGCTTCAAGCTGTTCAGCTCTTTTCTGCCAAAGACAGCAGATTTGGGCATCATCCCCTCACTTGACCATCTCTGTCCTCCCCTTCTCCCTCCCCCACCACCTCATCCACCAGGATCTAGCAAACAGACAAACAACCAGTTTATGAAAGCAAAGAGGGAAAGCCAACAGCAGCTGCTTTAAATCTGTTGTAATGCTGGCGGCAATTGCATAAGGCAGAGGTTTTGTTGATGTCCCCACCCCATTCCTGAGAAATATTTAATTTATTTTAGTGTCACTGTGCCCGCTGCCCATGCCCTCAGCACATTCACAGTGCAGGAACCACCCGTCCACATTTGCAGCACGCTGCCAGCAAGTGGCAGCATCAAAGACCATCTCTGGATTCACTTCTCCCCCGACGCAATCCCACAAGAAAGAGGCAAGATTCAAAACAGCCTCCTCAACCCAACCCAGCCAAGTTCCTTGTCATGCCCTGGACATGCAGAGCTCAGTAAACAGATGGGTCTCACCATGCCCAGGGGACCGGTGGCTCTAGGACTTGACAGAGCAGCAAGTTTCAAATTAAATGACCCTTCAGCAACAGGCACCAGCCCCCAGCAGTGATCGTCTGCAAGCAAGATGCATCGCTCAGCCCGAGGCATGGCAGAGCGTGGACCTGTCCTGCAGCTCTGGTTTGCATTAAATATTTCGGAACCAAATATGCCCCGATTCGAAGGTCCTGCCTTGACCACAAAGTCAGGTCTCACATCTCCAGCCCTGGCAGCTGAGATCTGCTGCCTCAAAGACAAGCTTATGTGTTCACTTGCTCTCGGCAGGCTGGAGCGTGATCGAGATGCTCTCCCCGATGCGGCGCCTGGGCTCAGTCATGGCATCCCTCCATGAAGAGCAGGAAAGAGCTAGCCATGTCACAGCGGGAGAGCACTCAGATTTTCCTTTTCTATCCAACTTTTCAGGTCATCTTTCTGCCCAAGAACATTTTTCCAGTATGAAAAATCCATCACCATAAAAAATGGTGGTAGTATATAGAGCCCATCTGCTATTTCTGCAGTGTGAGCTGCAGGGCTGATCTTGTGCATGCCCATCCTATAACTAAGTGTAACTTCCCCTTTGGTCTGCAAACCATCTGGGGAGAGGTAGGACCCATATTCCTGAGACATCACTGCAGGGGAAATCCTGCAGTTCTAGAGGAAAGAATAGTTTGTCATTTTTGAGCTGGAAGTTATGATACCTGCAGGAATCACAGAAGGAAGTCAACAAAGTCCTCTCTCTCTGCTCTGCTCTAGTGAGACAACACTTGGAGCTGCGTCCAGGTCTGGGCTCCCCAGTTCAAGAAGGGCAGGGAACTGCTGGAGCAAGGCCAGGGGAGAGCTGCCAAGGTGATCAGGGGACTGGGGCATCTCCCTTGTGAGGAAAGGCTGAGAGACCTGGGCTTGTTCAGCCTGGAGAAGAGAAGGCTGAGGGGGGATCTCATCAATGCCTATAAATATCTGAAGGGTGGGTGTCAGGGGGATGGGGCCGGGCTCTTTTCAGCGGTGCCCAACGCCAGGCCAAGGGGCCACGGGCACAAGCTGGAACACGGGAAGCTCCCCCTGAACATGAGGACAAACCCCTTCCCTGTGCGGGTGCCAGAGCAGGGGCACAGGCTGCCCAGAGAGGCTGTGGGGTCCCTTCCCTGGAGACATTCACCCCCCGCCTGGACGCGGCCCTGTGCCCCTGCTCTGGGGGTGCCTGCTCCAGCAGGGGTGGGACGGGATGAGCTCCAGAGGGCCCTTCCAGCCCCCGCCACTCTGGGATTCTGTGAAAGTCACAAAAAGCTAAAAACCCCTATATATCTAAAGCAAAGAGACTCCCAAGATTTCCTATGTTACAAACCCCATTATCACTGCAGGGCAAAAATCTCTCCCAGCATCTCAGATCCCTGTGCACAAACAAATTATACACATCTTACCATTTTGCCCTCCCCTGTGCATCATAAGGGGACTGGAAGGGTGGGGGGGTTTTCAGGAAAGGGTTTACATCTTAGAACAGATGAGGAATATTGAATGAGAAAACCTGGTACACTCAAAATCTGGTGTTCCCATATGGATGTTTCCCCTTGGCCTTCCTTCCCGTCTCTTTGGGGACTTCAGACCCATCGTAGGCAGTAAACACCTCAAAAAGGGGTAATGAAGCGCTCAGGACTGTGATATTTAAATCCGTGGTAGGATTTATTTCCAAATGTCTAGTTCAGAGCTACAGAGGGGATTTGTAATCCTGCCAGGAAATAAATCCACATTCCCTGAGCCCCAGTACATTTTCCTAACCATGATATAACTCATCCTGTCTCCCAATAGGGAAATTCGGAGGTTTTAGTCTGAGCTTCCCGGGCAAGAGGGATTTTTGCTTCTCAAAAGAAAAATTAAAATCTCTAACAAAAAATATATCAAAATATATTAAAAAGTCTGTGAAATCTCTCATGGAGTTTATTTTTTTGATCTCATCAACTACTCGGATTTAAGAAAAATTTTTATTTTCATTTCACAACACCTTGCTTCATCCTGTTTTGACTCAGTTTAGCCCAGAAGTCAAAATAAAATGGGATAATGAAGTCTGAATGCAACTTCCTTCTCTATCCTCCATCTTTCAGAGGAAAAAGCTGAAAGAAAAGGTTTTGTCTTCCTCCTTGGCAAAGGCGATTGAAACTGGTGCACCCCCACGAAAGCACTCCCCTTCCTGCAAAACTCCTCCTGGAGCTGCAAGCCCTCTGCTGAAGCACAGATCAGATATTTCCTCTGGCTCTTCCCAGCCTTCACGTCACTTATGAGAAAGGTGGATTTTTCTGCCTATGCTTCAAAAGGATTTCAGATCAGCAAATAGAGGGAGGCTTTCTCTTGCCTTGGGGGTTCACAGCTCGTTGAGGGGGGAGGGAGAAGAGGTAACATGCAGGAAAGGCATAAAATGATGGATGGTTCTGAGAGAGCAGGCTGGGAATCCCTTACTTCACTGTTTTCATCATATCTAGAAAAAACCCCAAAGAAACCCACCGAACTCAGTTAAAAGGCTAATAGAGCACCTCATGAATTTAAAATATGTTATTACAATGCTTAATTAAGCTGTGGAACTCATCACCAAGAGCTGTTATGCAAGCTCAGGGGTTAGAAAGATTGAAAAAAAAAAAAAGAAAAGAAGAAAATAAATTGAAAGAAATAGACATTTATCTGGCTATTGGAGGATCTGCAGCTATGTTAGATTGGTCTGAAAAAGGACAGCAGTCCCTGTACTGCAGAGCACAAACAAGCTACCAACAGCCCGTTAGGATGAAACTTCCCCTGTGGGAAAATCGTATAATTTATCAAGCCCAATGTTTCTAACATCTTTCTCTGAAACAGCTGGAAATTATTAATGTCAAAAACAAGATCTGGAGTAAGGCTGGCCACTGGTTCTGGCACGCTCTGGTCATTTCTGTGTCACTGAATAATTAAAGCTCAGAGAAGATTACCTGTCCAGGACAGAGTTAAATCATTCTCCTATAATTTAAGGACTTCCCACCTGGGTGCAGAAAGGAAAATTGCCTTCTCCAAAGACTTTTCCCTGGAAAAACATGCCGTCCTATGGAAGCAAATTGGAGGCAGTTTTACAAAGCGTTTCAGAGCCAAAAGGCAAAGCTAAAGCTATGTGCGGATTCCCAAAGCGGATGCTAAGGTTGCCTTGGTGACACAACGATGTGGTGATTACATCTCAAGAGGATTTTAACCCAAGGGAGCAATCTGACAGCAGAAGAGAGAGCTTGCTCTTAGTCATAAATATAAGGAGCTGTGACAATCTTTGTGTTTTCCGGGCCGTAACAGCCCTATAAATTGGATAAAAGAACCCGTGACATTCACCAACAAAGGTGCCAACCCCATTATCAGTGGCAGCAGTCAGGAACCTTCCTGGAAAACCATTTTAGTGTTGTCTTGCCCATCAATTGCAAGTAATTTGGGACAGGGACTGTCTTTCCATCCTGTACGCTGCGTTTAGCACGGCTCTAGCTGGGTCCACAACTGGTACTTTTGAGTTTCTACAGTAATATGAATAATAAAACCGGACAAAAGAAAATAACAACTTTCTTTTTCCCCCCATTTCCTCAGAAAAGTATTTTACTTCTCCTTGAAAGGTCTTCAGCTGGACAAAAGACTCCCTGAGGCACCACGGCCACAGGCCCTCATCATGCACCTTGAGGCGACCTAGCATGGCATGGGAAAAACCCCAAGCCCTTGCAGTTGAATGGTACAGAAGGCCCACAAAGGGACAACTTTCAGTGATATTTCCAAAACTCGTGATTTTTCTCAATTAAAATTTTTATTTTTATGTTTTTAATGGAAAAAATCAAGTTTTCCATGGAGAAAAAGTGACACATGAACAAGAAACTCCTGCCCTTGTTGCAGCTGTTTTTGTGAAAACTGATGTACACATGGACTAAAGCTCCCTGCTGTAGTTATAGATTCCAGTTGTCACAAACCTACATCTCATGGAATCGATCTTTTTCTCACTTACATGTAAGTGAGAACATAGATCAGGAGAAACACAGGAGATTCACTGCCAGAGCTGCAATGGATGTAGAAATCCATACAAAATTGCAGTCCTTAACTGTGAACCAGTGTCATAAGGGGAAAACACATGGAGATGTACTCAGTTCTGGGACCACGATGACAAAAATAAAACAGTAAGTACCGAGATCCTTCCAGAAGCGTAAGAGCACCCTCGTAGTGTTACAGGGGATCAGTAGGCCTCCTCAAACGACAAGTTGTCACCAGAAGCCATCCATCCAAGATGTAAGCCCTTGGCAAGGTGGCCAGATGCTGGTTTAATTTAATTCAAAGACGCCAAAGGCGCAGCACGGAGCAAACAGACACAAGCGAGTACTATTTTCCCATAAACGGTGCTGCACTCTGGTGGAACCCAATGGCTTGGAAATGGAGGAGGGCAAGATTATCAGTAGGGTCCTGGGGGATTACCAAATTTCGGGAGGATAGCCCTACCACTGGCAATGAAATTTGGTGTTCCAGCTGTCACCTCTGGCCTGGGAGCTCTAATCTGCTGATTGCCGCGAGCCTGGAGGGTGCAGCCGGGGATGGGCCACTGGACTTGTCATTGTTCTCCTGCTGTTTATCTAATCGTCCCCTCCTTGCCTCTTGGGGACAGTGTACTGTGCTAGATGGACCTTGGCATGACCAAATTTCGACATCATTTTCTCCCTGACTGTTGTTTGGTGCTAGCCAAGAATTTCTCAGGTGTAGTAAGTACTTTTTTTCACATCAGGTCAGGGTCTGTTTGCTTTTTGACCTTGTTGCAACCTCCCCTAGACACTGAGTTATTCCTTCCACTTCTCCCTGAAACTTTGACATAAAGCCAAGTGTCACGAGCTTGCTGAAACCCCTGTCCTCTTCTACAGCATTTCAGTTTGTCGGAGCTAGCACTGCTTCTTGAATGGAAAGGCAAAGCCGCATGAAAGCCCTACGTGAAAGACCACTTGGACATGAAATTCTGGACTCCTCAGCAAGGGGTCACTCCAAGGCACCTTCTCCTGCGTAAGACCCCATGCTCAGAAATATTAAATGCAGCTGACTGCACTAATAATGCTAGCATGGGTACCTACTCCAGCTAAATAGGACACTTAATTCCCATTAATGCTGAACTAATTAGAGCATGGTGAAAAACAAAAGAGAAAACACAATCTTTGTATCTGTGTAAAACTGTTCATGATTTCCCATGCAAAATATAGGCCATCCTTTCCTTCCTCAAGCTCAGAGGAGGGTGTATATTCATTGCGTAGAACAACCAGCAGCAATCTTCACAATTCCATCTTTCATCTTTCCTTCAGGGATAAATTTATCTACAAAGAAAAATCTGTAGATATTCACAAAAGCAGGCAAA
The DNA here is from genome assembly GCF_963921805.1 of Phalacrocorax carbo. Classification (NCBI taxonomy): domain Eukaryota; kingdom Metazoa; phylum Chordata; class Aves; order Suliformes; family Phalacrocoracidae; genus Phalacrocorax; species Phalacrocorax carbo. Next base: position 2,944,513 of record NC_087516.1, on the reverse strand, counting down.
GACAGTCACATTAGTCAAAAAGCCTGCATTGCTAAATACAGTATGTGCACTGAGAGTGACCTAAATATCGGTAAAATTACCCTGCCTAATTTCAAGCAAGAAAAAGCTACCCAGAATTACTTTAATTAGCTTAAAAGGATGCTGTCAGCCACTTTCTCGAAGCAGATTTAATGTTCTATGTTATTCGTTGTATACATGGCATCCTATGGTAGGAAAACAAAATACTTGTCTACTCATCATTGTTAATATTACCGTTATTTATTCTTATCCAGATCTCCTTAGGAAATGCAGTTTGTGCTCCATAGTGTGCTCCATCCGTTTGCCCCCCAATGTGTTTCAAGGCCACTTGTCAATTCTAAGAAACTGGAGGAGAGCTAGCACTTATTAAATTCCACATTATCCTCTAGAAAAGTCTGGATCCTCTTGACTGCTAATGGGGGATTAGACCTCAGCATCCCAAGCTGTGCTCACTGGAGGCAAGAATCCATGGGCGAAGTTTGGGGTGACTTTCCCAACAGCACTGAGGAAACCTATGGCAGATGTAGGGGCAGAACTTGCATCTCCAGCTGAATACTGCCAGTGCTTTGCATGCATTCAAAATGTAACGGGAGGAGTTCAGGGAAGAAAAAGGCATTGCAGGATGTTAAACATAAAGAGGCCTAGGGTTCAGGAAGACCCAAAGGATGTTGTTAGAGTTGGGAGAGTGTCTGGGGAAGTATCACTACAACCTTCCTATATTTTGACTGTTGTCCACTGGCAGAGAATGGGCAAAGCGACATCTTAGTCCAGGACAAATGACCATTTTTATGTCCTTATTTTCAAACAGTTCCTCTTTCGTGTATTAATAACATTGCAATAGACTAGAGCTGGACCTCACAGGGGTGCCAACCATTTTATTAAGATGGATGTCTGGGATCAAACCCAGCAGCTTTTCCTCAGAGAAATCCCTCAAGGAGGTGGCAGGTATTTCAGCAGCTCCCAGCCTGTGGTCTGCAGCCACAACGATCTTGAAGCTCAGCCTTGATAGCTGTGGGCAGACAGAGGGAACCTCAATGCCCAGCCATGAAGCGTCATTTCTAGTTCAAGGATGCCACAGGTCAGTTAGAAGTCTCTTCATTTTTGAGTTCAGGAAGGAGAAGGGATGACATGTCCTCCTTTCCCCTCTGGCTAAGGAAAGGATCAGAGAAATTCCTGAAGTGCATTTGGTGGGGGAGAAGGGATGTCACACTGATGAACAGCAAACTGGAAAAGGCTGGAAAAACAAGCCAGCTTCAAAGAGAAACATAGCCTTCAGTGCTCCAGAGATTTGGAGCATCCTTCCTGTCTTGGGTTTGTTTCCTGAAGTGCAGTGTGGTGACGAAGGCCAGGCAAATGGACTTGGAGCACACAAGGCAGCAGAGAGACTGAGGAGGTGCAGATGCTGCCGAAAACAGCAGACTATCCCCATCACCTGCTGAGCCCTGGAGCTGGCTCAGTTCCTCTCCCATTTCCAAAATTTGGCTAATGGCTCGGGAAATAAGAGAGGAGCTGTGAAATGCGAGCGTGACCAGAGACCAAGAGAGCCTCCCTGTGCCCACAACACCCCTCCACTTAAGGTCTAAACCTGATCAGGGGTCCTTTCAGGAAAATAAGAGTAATAAGTAAAAACTGACATTTACAAATCAAAGCCCCTCACTCACTAAGACCGACACATGCTTTCCCTCTCACACCTGGACCCCCAAGCATCCCTTTGACTTCACAGGAACATCTGGCAGAGCTGGCACACCAAATGGGTCTGGAGTATTTCTCCCCACTTGTGAAAGTGAGTTTGCCATAACTCAGGCACAACGCCTCTCTCGGGAGGGTTTTGGGGAATGACCCAATCCACTACCAGTGCCCCTCACCCTTTGCTTTCCTTGCAATGCCCCCTGCACCCTCCAGAATTAGGAAACCTTCCTTCCTTAGAAAATGTAAAGAATGTAGATGGATGTCTTCTCTCAGACATGAATTATCTGACTCCTGTGGCTGTCTCTCCAAGACTATTTGAGCTGAACTTGACTGTTGCAATAATTAATTTCCAATCAAGCAAATTTGCGTAAATCTTCCCTTTAGAAATCTGCCTTAAATCAAGGGTTTAGGCACCACATTCCAGCTTGGTTTCATTAAAAATAGATTGCTATTGAAAGCTGCCAGCACTGTAAATACAGGCACCACGCCACCCTGCAGGACGGCTTGGATACACACTTTCCACATAATGAAAACCTGCCTTAAAAGCCATCTCTGCAGCAAATGTCCCCTGTAGCTGGGGGTTGCTGGGTTCCTATCAGCAGCCCTGACAGCCTTCTCCTGTTGACATAACTAGTCTTGCAAGGATGGTTTTGAAGCAACCAGGATAAGTGGGCCAAGAGCTCTGGGAGAAGGAGAGTTCTTGTCAACTTGAGAAATCTTCTCAGAGATATTTTGTGTGCAACCCACAAGCCAGAGAGCAGTCTCTGCTGCTCCAGAGAAGACGAGGAATCATAGAATAATAGAATTACTTGGGTTGGAAGGGACCTTTAGAGCCCATCCAGCCCAACCCCCTGCAGTGAGCAGGGACATCTTCAACTAGATCAGGTTGCTCAGAGCCCCGTCCAGCCTGACCTTGGGTGTTCCCAGGGATGGGGCATCGACCCCCTCTCGGGGCAACCTGGGCCAGGGTTTCACCACCCTCTTCGTAAAAAATTTCTTCCTTAGATCTAGACTGAATCTGCCTTCTTCTGGTTTAAAATCATTACCTTTTGTCCTATCACTACAGTCCCTGCTAAGACATCTGTCCCTCTCTATAGCACATGAACAGCATCGTGAAGGTCAAGCGATTACATACTTTGCATGCAATGACAGAGGCTGAGAGACGAGAGACAGAGCGATAAAGCTACAGCCCTCCAAAGCAGTGTGATTTGCAGAGGGTAAGAAGTCATGGCCGCCCAGCATTGGGAGGAAAGGGGTGGAAACCAGCACTCCTGGGACCTATGTTGGGCTTGCAGCACCATCCATCCCATGAGGGTGCAGGTGGGTAATGCTGTGCCCTTGGGAAGGGATGGGTGGAAACTTTCTCTTTCCACCCATGCCTTACCCTCCTGTCCCAAATGCCCAGCTTTACCTCTAAGCCCTTCTCTTTGAAGAAGTAATTCCATAGATGGGAAGGTGCCACTGACCACCTCTGGTGCCTTTAAAGAGCTGTGGGCATTCACATGACCTAAAATTGTCCTAGCAATGTAGCGAGTCCATCCCAGCCAACTCTGGAGACTGAGGTTTGGCTCATTAAAAGATCAGTCCCATGACATGCCAGGCCAGGCCAGCTGCTTTTAGGAGTGCTGAACTTTTCATAGGACTAGGCTGTGTTATATAGAAATTCAGAAAAATTCCCTGGAAAATAGAAATTCTTTCTCTTATTGCTGTCCAAGTCTTCACCCAAGTTTTAGAGATGAAGTCTTCTCCTTCATGCCAACACTGAGGTCCTCATCTGTGATTTGTCTCCAACTAGCTCTGAGGACCTTAGGAGGGCTGTTGTCTGTGATTGGTGGTGGTGTTTTTTTAAAGGAAGAGGTTTCTGCAGGAAAAGAGCAGGAAGATTTAGAGCTGGGCAGAAGAATATCTAGTAATCCTGATTTTCAGCTTCCTCAGCCACTAAAACCGCAGGGAGAAATAAAAACTTGACAGTACAAGCCTGCCCGGTGGTTGAAGCACGCCGTGTATCCTGGGCCTGTGAATGAATGAGAAGTCTCCCAGAGAAACTGGTGTCTCAACATGCTGTTCTGAGACTTACCACTGGTGTTTTGTCAAGGGAAAGAATCCGTCATCTTTTATCAACAGCAGGATACAGGAGAGGAACTAGCTTGTTTCTGGAAGGGCCCTTTTTCTTCTTTTTTTTTTCTTTTTTTTTTTTTTTTTTTGAGATCTTGTGCAGAGCTTTTCTTGTACCTTTGTTTATGAATGATTCATTTGCTTCTGTTTTAAAAAAAGGGAGAAAAAGAAAACAGATATACCTGTTCTGCACCCCTTGCTCACCGCAGTCTCCCACCCTTCTCAGACGCCCAGAGGCAGAGGACAAAACCCAACCTGCTTCGTCTCCTTTCTGCTATTGTGAGATGCTGATTTCAGCAATGGGGCAAGACACAGAAAATATTCCAAATGCATTGGGCTTTGGGGCTGGTATGTCTTCAGCGCCCCAGACTAAACACTCAGAGGAGCTCTATTCAGTGGATAGCAGGAAGATTTTATGAAGAGTTCTTGTATTTCCCTTTGCTAATGCTCTCCAATCAGTATGTGTATAATACAGAATCCACCACTTCAGGCTGCTGGTTGGCTGATCTTGGATAAAGACTAAGTACTAAGAGCAATATCTTGGATAAGGACTAAGTACCAAGAGCAATATCTTGGATAAGGACTAAGTACATGCCTTCCAGTGCGTTTGTGGTGCCCCACTTAGTCCGGAATACAGCCTAAGGGTCTGACTGGTGCCAGCCTTCCCATCCACAGCAGAGAGGGTGCCAGGATCAGACTTCAGCCTAGCTACACTGTGAGTCCAGGGTTGCTCCCTGATGTTCCCAGGGCCTGAGGGGAGACAGATGCTCCTCTTATCTCTGCCTTTCTCCAGCTTTCTCTCTTCCTCCACCCCCAGACCGGGACAGAGGTGGTACCTACAAACCAAGACTGATCCTACTCTGCTAAAGCCTTGTGCAGGTGGTCCCCCATTCCACCTCCGCACTGCCATTAGCTCCAGTGCTGATGGTGTGAACTGGATCCAGCTGGAGGAAAGCAAGTGACCCCTTCTTCAGGCTAGGTGTCTGTGAGAGCTTTCTGCTATGTCTAACACTTTCGCATTCATCATAGCCTGAATTCGGGCAGGCAGAGAAGATACTATTTCTGAGTCTTAGTGGGAGATTTTGAAGATTTTTATCTTTAAAGTGTTTTTAACACTGATAAAAGCTGTCTTGAGAAGCTTGGCAGAGCCACTGTGGGGCAGCTGCAATGCCACCTCAGTCTATTATTACCCCACGTACCACGGCGGAAGGTAGCAAACCCAGTGAGGAAGAGCATCTCTGGGTGTGGGATACAGAACCCATAGGTAGCTTCCTTGCCCAGAGATGACAGAAAGATCTCACTTGACCAAAGAGAAACAGGACAGCAGTGGCAGAGCAGAGGACAGAGCCCAGCCCCCCTGACTCCTCGTTCAGCAAGGTCTGCTAGAGCCATCCCTCTTCTCCACTACAACTGAGGCATAAAGACCTCCCTGGGGGGAAGCCTGGGCAAGCATGGACTGATTGCACACCAGGCAAGGGCTAAGTTATGGAGGTGTGAAGTCATGTTCTGTCCTGCCACAGAGAAGACAAATTATGCTCTCTAGTCACCACAGCATTTCTGCTCAGGCTGCTGAGAGAGGGGAATGGAGAAGTTGGGGAGAAAGCATCAGGAAAGGGAAGGGGGTCCTGGAAGAGTTTGTTTTCCCAAAGCTATTCACCACATTTGATACTTCCCCTGAAGCTGCGCTGCTCCTAAGAGCATATTTAAATCACTGTGCTGAGAACTGGGACTTCTCTGCCATGTGCTGCTCTAAACCCACTGTTAATAAATAAAGGAAATGTATACTGAAGGCATTCCTGCTGTTAATCACGAGCAAACCCACAACCCCAGTAAGTGCATTGATAGCACATCTACAGTCCAATTTCTCTTTCAAGATACTTTTAAAAAATCAAACTATAAGGTTTCTTATTTTTCTGGCTTCTGCCTGACTGGCTGGGTTAGGGGATGTTTAAGAGACTGCTGCAAAATTACTTTCATCAGCTACTGTTCAGTTGGTCTCAGAATCTATTTTCCAGACTCCACAGCAAAATTACAGTCATTCAATATTAAAGTATTTGCAGAGTGGCATTAAACAGGGGTGCTGCTGTATTATTTACCATGGCAACTCAGGATGCTAATTTATCTTTTCCCTAAATGTGGAAGAGCCAAGACACTCGGAAATACTCCGTCCTTAATGTGACAAAACGCATTTGTGTTGCATAAAGCATTTTACCTGACCAGAGGAGCCTCCCTGTTACGCCAGGACAGGCAGAGCTGGGGATGGGAAGGGTGTTTGTCCACTGATTAGATGACACGGAATTGCCTGAAGGAATCAGGCCATTTCATTATCTTCCCACTAGGACTGGGTGGAGAGGCCTCCCCGAGGATCTGGATATCTCCTGCAGAAAAACATGGGTCACTTCTGCAGGGAACCTCTCCCTGGGTTTTGCTTCAAACTGGGTCATTTTGAGTGTTTTGCAGTGCGTGTTTTCATACTCATGATGTTTTTATGAGTTCTCCTCAACTCAGGAACAACACGCTCCAATGCCTAAATTTCTTTTCATTTGATTTAGCTCTGCCACCTTTCAATTGCATCAAGTGATCCGTTGCTTTCCACAACGGCTGTCATCACTTGTGGTGCACAGCAGTACTTGTGCACATTGAAAGGCTGACAATATTGCTGAAGGATGAAGTGATGACCCTGTTCTACTAAGTGGCATGATGTGAAATGATTTGTTCAAGTTTGCATAAGGAAACTTTCGCAGAGCCTCTGCAGCCCTGCCTGATAGATGAACAAGCCTTGTGTTGTTTAAATATAATTTACCATTGGCCCATTGTTTTGGGCCCAACAAGCTTCCCATTATTTCTTCACCCTAATTAGTCTTAATATCTCCAGCATCTTCCCATGATGGGCTTTTCCCTACTCTTGTTATTCTCACTGTCTACCTTACAGGACAGGAGAATGTCCCAGCCATGTCCCAGGCGTCCTTTAGGGTATGCCCTAGGTCCTTCCCCTAACAAACCCCACTGGAGGATGAACTGCAGTGCACTGCATCTCATTCCATACCCACACACCAAGATCTCCCTTAGAAACTCATCTGGAGAAGGCCCTGTCTTGTGACACAGAGTCAAAGCATGGCCAAAATGTACTGAGGAGCCTGGGGACTTCCATGGACCACTGCTGCACCATGGAGTCAATTGAGTTTCTGTTCACCCCTCCCAAGGAGGGCGGTTGGGACAGCCTGTTCTGCAGGAAAGAAACATATTTTGCAAAAAATGGCATGATAATATGTGATTATTAGCAGAGATCTTGTCCACTCTAAATATTGGATGTGGTTTGTGTGGTGTTCTCCTGCCCTTGGCCATTGGTGTCTGTGGATTAGGCTGACATGCTATTCTTAGCCTACTTCAACATTTACTTTGGATTTTCATTGTTTATTCAATGCACAGAGAGACATATGTCCACAGCCCAACACCTCATGGCACTGAACCTTGCATATTCCTCTGACAAAGCCTGTGCCAATTTCTCAGCCCTCCCTTGCTGGTTCAGCCCAACATCATCATTCTCTGCTCTGTGAGCCAACCACCACCACCATCTCCACCATCTTGCAGCCTTCTGACCAGGAGCAAGACACACAGGAGCTGCCAGATCACACCAGATTCATCAAATCTTGGACTTTCTCTTCAGCCAGGGCCAACCACAGATCCCTGACTGAAAGGCAGTCCTTTGCCACTCCTGTAAAGTCGGTGGAGTTCCTTGTGACCGTGAATACCCTGGGCTCATTACACAGTCATCTGAAACTTATCACTATCCATCAACATAAAACTCAATCTCCTAGTAGTTATTCAGCCAATTCCCTATTACCTGTCATCAGCATTAACCCAGACACCTTATTCTTTCCCCAGCGTCTTCACAATTTTGAGGTATTAAAAAAAAGAATGAGCCTGGGCTTTACTTGTTCTGCACACACACATGGGGTCTGGAGGGTGAGCGAGGTACGGGTTTGGGCAGGTAAGTGCCAAACAATTCAAGAGCCCATTCGCATTCTCCTGGCTTTGAAGGAAGTCTTCAGGAGAGGGAAAAAGTAGGGTTGGTGTGGTCGGAGGGTCTGCTATGCACCAGAGCAACTGCTGTAGGGCTAAGCAGAAAGGACAAGCCCTGCCCCAAGGGTGCAGGACAGCTCTCTCCAGTTCTGCAGGAGGGACAGTATGGGTGCACCATGTCCACAGCACTTCTGCAGCGTTCAGCCCATCCCTTCTCCGTATATCTTGTCCCATGCTGGTCATGTCAAACACACATCCTTCTTCAGATCCCTCCTCTTCCCATTTTCCCTTTCCACCTCCTGCAACAAACAGCCCTGACTGTTCCTCATCACTTCTCCTCTGGTGTCCACATTCATCTCTCATCCATCCTCTCTCCCCTTCTTTAAAGGCCTTAGCCTCAAATCCCTTCACCTGCCTCTCTCCTCTTCGCTATAACACCTGTCACTTTGACGCCACAGCCTCTCTCAAACCCTTCTCCTCTCGCCTCTCATCCTCTCTGGATCTTGACTCAGCTTTTCTCACTCATTCCTCTTCATTTAACAAGCGGCCCTCCTTCTGCTCTGCCTTTCATCATTTCATTCAAGAGCTCGTGCCCTCCCCCTCTCCAGCTATCTCCATCAGAGTCCATCTTGGTCACACCTGGGGGCTGAGTTGCCAGCTAAACCACAACAGCACATTAATGACATCTCCCCCACCACACACCTGAGCCTTTGCTCCTTTGATATCTTCAAGCATCACAATCATCTACTCAATCAGCCCTGGCTGACACACTGCATCCATCTCTCTGCTATTGCCACCATTCCATCCATACAGCCTTAATCCTGCCACCAGGATGGCTTTCTTCTCAGCAAATCCACCTTCCTCCAGCTCTTCCTAATTAGATTAATTAGACTGCTCCGTTTCCAAAATTTCTTTTTCACAAGGCACACCACAGCCCCACGCTTCCTCACCAGCCTAAACAGCGACCACCTTTGCACTGCTCCCCCTCTGCTGCCTCGTCTGTACCGTGCACCCACCGCACCCCTGCCCTTTTCAGTCTCAGCTGGAGCATTCCTGCTGACAAGCAACACAAAGCCCTTTTACATCACTCCATGTGGTGGCCAGGAGGGACTTGCTTGGGAGAAAGGCAACAAAGTCCTTCTTTATGGGATCTGCATACACATGGCCCTCACAGCACTGCCAAGCGAGTGATCTGAATGGAGATGCCCCTCGCTGAATTACAACGGCACTACCAACCCCAACCCACAATGTGTAATGTAGTATAAATGTAATCGTCTCTGCAGAATGAAAGGCACGTTGCCAGGCCACACATGGCTTGGCCCTGGACAATAAAGACATAATTATGGCTTCAGTGGGTTTGCTTTGCTTTGAGGTTTCCACCAGTGGTGAAATGTTGTTCCATCCTAACCTTAGGGAAGCAGATGATCTCATGAGCTGAAACTGCACAGGCCACGCTTACCAGAGAGCCTATCGAAATTGGAGAGCTGGTAGCTCCAGTCCCCTTCCAGTGGGCTGGAGCAAGGCAGCCTCACTCTGTGCTATGCCTTGACCTCTGGAGGAGCCTGCTTAGTCCTGGATTTATTTGCTAAGGTGCAGACTTCTGGCTCTGGTTTTTTATTTTCCCCTAACCTGGGACATCACAAAGTCAACTTCCACTCTGCAAGGGAATAAAACCAGAGGATGGTTGCAGTTCGCCAGCGCTGTCGTTGCAAGATATCGCTTCAAACCTGTGTGCGTTCACATAACAGTGGTCCCTGAGCATGGCAGCACTGCGTTCCACCAGACGACGTCTCCATTAAGCAGCAGGTCCATGCTCACACTGAGCTCAGCGCCCTCTTCTTGTCTCCAATTGCCCAGTACAGATCCCTTCAGGTTTCTGTGCCCAGGTTTCCCTTCTAAAAAATTCAGCACAGAAGGAAAGGAAACACAGTCAGGATGCACCAGGAGCCAATCGTCATCTCCCAGGTTAAACAAAGACTTGCTGCTTAAAGTCAAAGCCTGCTGACCAGCGTAGGATGAGGAATGGCCCTGCAAAACTTTTCCCTTTGGAGGGAAACCCAGGAGGTAGCAGGGCTGGCATGCACGCCTCCATCCACTCGAGGTCTTTCCAGCCAACACTGAGATCAGCAGCCTGTTCACCACCTCATGGTTGTGGTGGTAAAAAGCCACCTTCTAAACCTCATCCAAAACTTATTCCTCCACAGTTCATACTACGAGTGTTTGTGCAGACAGTCTGTTACCTTCCATAAGTCTTCTTCCCTGTTATTCACCCCAAACATAACCTCTCGGTTCAACCAAGCTCTATAAAAACATGTTAGGCAAGGGCAAAATGTTGATTAGCAAATTAAAGAGGGCCAAGGCCTCTTCTCTGGCCTTGTCCAGGCACGTGGAGCAGCATGGCTGGTGATCATAGTCTTCCCCTTTACTGCAAAATGGGATAGTTTTTCCGTATTTCCTACAGGTGGCAGCCCCCGACTCTTGCTGTCCCCTGCAATGTTTCCAGGCTTTGTTAGGAAGAACACTAGTTGGCACAGACCAGACCAAAACCTACTGGGGAGATGAAACCATTTGGATGATCATTTGACGCATTCTCCATCCTATTTTACTGCACCATTACGTCTACTCAGTGGCACAGCACACCCTGTAGACCAGCCAGCTGCTGGGATCTCTCTCTTGGCTTTCTGTTGGCCAGCAAAGACTCTCATCTTCTTTTTTTTTTTTTTATGTTGTTGGTTTTTTTCTTTGTTTGGGTGTTTTTTGTAGAATAGGCTCGCTTTAATGTCATCCTATTACTTCCCCTCTGTGCCTCTACCCATTTCATTTCATCTTCCTCGAACAGGGAGAGGAGGAAGAAAAAGGAAGAAGCCAAAGTTGATGATCTGTCTAGATGAAAGTCCTCCGGGGCCTTGCCAGCTACCCGGCTCGGCCTGGCCAGCTATCACCGTCACTTACCTGCTGGTAATTATTTATGATGAATTGCTACTCTCTGCAGACCTTCCGATGTTTCAGTGAGTCCTAACCTTTTTTCCCTGTGCCTTCCCTTAGGTCTGCGAAGGGAGGAGGTATGAACCGATGGCTTGGAGAGCTGTGAATTATGTGTCTCTATCTCAGCCCAGGCTAAGTTTTGCACTGTCTCAACACGCCATGGGATTCAGCTGAGCTTGGCTTCACCATATCACTGACACGGTCTGCTTTCCAACTCTGCAGCTGCTGTGACCGGCCTGCAGTGGCCTCTTGTTTTCCCTACGGGAAAAATTGGAGAAATTAGTTGGATTATATTGCCTGATCCCTAAGGTATTGCATGGAGCCAGGGTTTTGGGTCCAGTTTCCTCTGCTGTGTAAGGGTCCTGAAAAGCAGGACGGTGAGACATGCTGCTTGATAAAAGTCATGGTTTTGTAACCCAATCCAAGCAACTCCAGCTTGTTTCGAGGCTCTCCATTAATTTTCAACTCTGCCCTAAAAGACATGTTTTGTTGTAAAGTTTTTTCTTTATATGACATTCAGGGATTTTAAGAGACTACAATTAAACCCAGCTTTTACCAACAACAAACTATTTCCAACAGCACATTCATATACTCCAGCAAACACTCCCCAGCTCCAGTCCCCCTCTCTGGCTGCTTAAATTTACTCTGAAAACAATGTATTTGTCATGGTAAACCATCCCCAAGCTCTTCCCTTTCCACAGATTTCAGTACTCAAAAAACCCCAAAATAACAGCATTAAAACCCCCAAACACAGAGTGGGCTGAACAGAACAGTTTAAGACCATCACTCTAATGAGTACATTTCCCAACAAGAAAACGCTTGCTTTTTATTATTTTATTTTTTTTCACAATCCCAAACTTCACATCTAAACTACCTAGGTTGGTGAGGAAGAAACCATGGTAACTGCACATTTTAATTGGATGTTTGTTGGCTAGGGAGAATGGGAAAGATTGCATAATTGGTGCTTGGGAGTCTACATAAACATGACATGGTTTGGAGAGCCGAATGATTCTGCTAAAGGGGAATGTGATAGAGCACATCTGGCACTGGGGTGTATCTACTTTATGTAACGCAAAATCAGAGGGTGTCAGGAGCTCTGCACAGCTCCTGCGAAACAGCCCAGTGCCTGATGAGCCAGCCATCCCTCACCGCTCCATCAGTGGTCTGATCAGGCTGACCAGACTGGGAAATAAAAAAGCAGCGGCTTCTCCCAGATCCTCCCCTCTCGGAGCCCTGCTCACTTCCCAGCAAGGAGGGACGGTGTGTTGGGCAGCCCCAGCACGCAAAACACAGCTGCCTGGGAGTTGGATCTGAGTGTGGCTAACAGACCTCAAATTTCCCACCCGTGCAAGATGAAGTGACAAGCTTCGAGCTGGCTTCGCGCTCTGCCCTTGCTTCCTCTAAATTTCTTCTTTCCCCTCTGTTTCCTTCTGTTCAAAATACAGGCTTCAGCCCCTGTTTCTCAGATCTCCCCACTGAAAAATATCTTATTGCCCATTTGGTTGACATACAGTGTTTACATCACTGTAACACTCCTGCTACAATTCCTCAGCTTTTTGTACACCACCGTCTCGTTTGCAGCTCACGCCAATAAAGAGGGCATGGACTTCAGCTTGGTCTTCACCTCTAAGTTGTTATTTAAGCCTTGTAGATTAACCCTGCGTAAAAGGTCTTAAAGATTATGTCTGCAGTGCTGGTTGGGCCATAAGTCCTAACGCACTTACTGAGAAGCCGGTAGCTCTGCACAGAAGATGTCCCAATCTAAAAGGGCATCCGGGACTTATTTAGGCAGTGAGCAGGTGAAGTGCAGCAATAACAGCTCCTATTACTCATCGTCTGGATGCTGTGTCCCCTCTTCCCATAGCTGATAAAAACCCACGAGGAGGAACGAGGGTGTTTCCAAGCGGGGCTCTGCTGCCGGAACAAGCAGCACAGCAAGGGTGGCTTTGGTGCACCGCTCCAACTAACATACAGCAGGAGACAGCAACGTCTCCAGCTCATAATGGATGAACGTGATCCATCCGAGCTGATCCTAGATATCAGTGTAGATCTCAGAGCTACAGCCTTTCATCTCCACCTTCACAACGTGAATTGCCGTTTGGGCTCTCAGGGTCTTTACTACAACATTTAGGTTGGACAAACGCAACCTGGTGTTGCTGGTAGACCCAGGAAAGGTAGAGAGAAGGCCAAAATGAAATGAGGGTTACACGAGTCAACAGACATCTCTAAAATCATGAGTGAACTGAGAAAGGGGAGATCATCACACCAAGAACAACTACAGCACGCCCTTGACCTTGACAGAAGAATCAAGCCTGATCTTGTTCCAGGATATCCCGCAGGTACTCAGCCACCCTTTAGCCCATTTGTGACTCTCCCACGGCGCCTGCTGTGCTCAAGGAGCCGTTGGAAAAGAGCTGGCATGCTCGTAGCCAAGCCTTGCGTGTTTGGGGAGTGAGCAAACCCTGCTAAGTGGAATCTGGCTGTGCTGTTTGTGTTGCTAAAGAGCAGCACATGGGCATGGATTCACTCGGCTCCGCCAGTTGGTGAGGAAAGGCTGGAACCCAGCTGCATTTCGAAACACGAGACGTAAACAATGATTTGCCAAAGAGAGTAAAAGTAACTGCCTCTCAGCAGACGCTATAAACAGTCTTGCACATTGTATCCGGAACCGTAGGGCCATTAGCCTTGCTATCAATACCCCAATAATGTGAACTGGGGAGGAATTACTGCCAAATTGCTCTCCTCCGCGGCTGTCCTTGTACATCCTCCTCTTGTAAAGGCCGCTCTTCTCTTCCTTGCCATGGGCAGAAATTGCCTTTTTCTGCTTTCTCTGGTGCCTGGGGTTGGCTTCTCCAATGCAGTTAAAACCTCATTGCAAGGTCTTATTAGATACAAACTGAAACTGAACTGAGCGGAGGCACCCGATATCTGTCAGTGGAGGATCTGTCCTATATTGGAGGGGGCTGAACCCTTCCACAGTACAGCAGATTTTAAGACAAATTCTAGCCTTGCAAGCATGGCCAGGTGCCTCCTGGCTTTCCTGCAGCACTCAGGCTTGAATCCCCGCACTGCAGCCTTATTTAGTCTTGTACTTGGCTGTACAGGACAGATGGGCTTCCCAAGATTCATCAGTCTGTCCACGAGGGTGACAGCACAGGAGGGATTTCACAATCAGGCATTTGCCTCCACGCCAAGCCCATGTGCTGGAACTGAGGATGACCCTGGGCTAAAGGGAGTTGCTGACCAGCCCTGATTCCTAACAGCTCCCCTTTTGTTGGCCTCTCCTTCTCTGTTGAGCCCTAGATCCTCCCATCCAAGTATGGAAGCATCCTCCCTGCTCCTCACCTCTGCCTCCTTGTCAGTCTTTCTGCCTCATTTCATTACTTACCCTTGGCATGTGGCCCCATGCTTCGAGGCAGGGTGGGGAGCAAAGAGGCAAGGGCTGCTGACAATGAGATGTTCTGCTGATGGGAGACCACCAGCATGGTGCACCTCAAGGGATGCTGCTGTCCACCTCCCACTCCCTCTTCAGCAGGTTCTCCATCAGCACTGGTGCATTTGCAAGCCTGGCAGAGAGCACAACGAAAGCGAGGACTGCAGATACATTTAGGAGACAGACGAGCAAAGACCAAATTTCTAATAAAGCAACTCAGTACAGAAAGACACACATCAGTAAATCCCAGAGCTCTGCACAGCTCCAAAAGGGGTGGGTAAAGCTTGCAAAAATTTTCTTATGAGCAAGTGTATCCCTTAAAGAAAGTTTGCTTTTAATTCTTTATAGCAGCGCTTCAATTAAAGAAGAAAGAAAAGTAAACAATAAACCAGAAATGCCTGAGTTTTATCATTTGAGAAGAGGGAGACCTGCACGAATGCTTCCCATCACTGCAGGATGTAAGACTCTCTCTTACCTAGCTTGGAGGGCAAAACAGGTTACAGAGAAAACCACCCGTTTCCTGTGAGAGTAAGGCACTTACCCCTTGCTGGAATCCCATGGGGTTTGGTTGTCCCCGTCCCTTTGTGTCTTCTTTAAAGTCCCGTGTAGCAACACAACATTAACATTGCATCAACTCTGAAAGTATAGGCCCTGCATTTTCTTGGAATTTGTAAGTCCAAATGAAGCTAACACAACTGTTGCGCTCACAGCTGATACCCCAGGGAGATGTGGGCTGCATCTGCATGGGATGAAAAGAGTGGCCTTGAAGGTACCTCTAGATAGCAGTTACTTTCTGTCTACATTACCTGGTCTATCCCACAGACCTGGCTTGAAACATCCATGTCATTCCTAGGAAGCTCTTGGGATGCCTGTGGAAGGTGCAGAGAAGGCTGACAGTGAGGGCCACATACATGAGAGTGGCCTACAGAGATGGTTCTTCACATCTGAGCCATGTATCTTCTTACCACAGGATCGTGTGGATGCTGACAGCTTATGTAGGCTCACAGGGAGACCAGACAAATTAACAGAGGAGAAATTAACTGAGAATTGTGAAATGCACAGAGGCCACATTCAGCTCAGCAAGTGTCTGAGACAACATGCCTGAGGGCTGGGAGGATATTGCTCGGACACAAGCAGCCCACTTTGCTCTTCTGCCCTTCTCTAGGATCCTGCTTTTGGCCGTGGTCAGACACAAGGCATGGGCTTAGATGGATGTCCCATCTGACCCAGCACTGCCCCTCTCATGCTCCTGTGTTACATAGTCCTGCCCCCATCCAGATGGCTCAGGCAGGATAAATAAAAGCACAGATCCACTTGGGCTTTGCTTCTACAAAGGACTTCAGAGATTATAATGCAGATAACGAATAGCAAGACAGAGTGGGCTTGGAGCTGTGTTTAGCCAGCAGCACAAACACAAACCCTGGGATTATGGTACCGAGAGGCCTCGGAGGCAAAAGGCAATTGCAAACGATCAGTCTTAGGCTGCTCGTCAGGAAGCAAAGCATTTGCCAGTCAGTGAAGGCAGGAGCAGGCTCGGTGCAGAGCACTCTTTGCCTGACAGAGAGTTTGCAGTTAGCAGCAGCTGGGTGCAGGGAGAAGAGTAAGGCAAGGGGTTGCTTTGGAAGGTGTTGGAGGTTGCCATCAGAATCCACACCCAAAGAGAAAGCAGTTCATTTGTAGGGTTACCTCTGTATCCACATCACAAGACACCTCTTGTCCTCTCTTTTGCCCCGACACACTCCTTGCTTCTGCTCTCCCAGCTGCTGTCTCCCTGCAGAGCCACGGTCCTGACTTTGGGCAGTGGGTTTGGGTCTGCAGATCAAGAGGAGAAGCCTTTAAAAAAAGGTGATGCATCTGAAAATTGCATTTTCAGATCTCCGTTTCTTGAAGCGAGGATGACTTTAGTGACTTTAGGTCACCAACCTGATCCCACCTTCCCACCTGAGCTGCCCCACCTCACATGTACTTTGCCATTTTTTTGGGTCATAGCATCACATTGGGCACTGAGACTCATCAGGTCAACCCCCACATCCTTTTCAGTCACTGCTTCCCATGCAGCATTCCCCACCATACAAGCATGGCTTACCTGATATTTTCCTTGACGTCCAACATCACAACTGACGGTGCAGAAATGAACATATTTCAGTCACGAGCTTGTATTTCAGCAGCTTTTCTGAGGTCTCTCAGATCAATCTTCTGCGCAATGTCATGTGCTGCTTTGCAGGACACCAAACGCTGTCGAAGAAACTTGTTTTGCTCTCTTCGTAGCGTGCACCTTCTTGGACTGGCACAGGAACCTCTTGGGAGTAGTAGGACCACTACGCAGATACTATGGAAGTCCAAAATGTCTCATCATTATTGTATATTTCTTCTGATTCTTTCCTTCTGGGGTATAAGTAAAGGAGAAAGAACAAGATAGAGATATGCTTTTCAAATGGAAGAATTTGGTGAATTAAGGGTTGTTTAAAAAATAAAGTCAAACACAAGTACCAATTGCTACTTTTACACCTAAGCTCAGATTATCCTCCATACATATAGAGCACATGCTCACATTTCCTTCCCCTTCCATGTGTTTTCTCTTTGCCCATCCCTTAGCAGATGTACCTCCTGCTCAGCAAGGGCCAAGCAAAGGGTTTTCAGTCCCCAAAACATGCAGCAAGAGATTTCCCCAAAGCCACATGTGTTCACAGCAAAGCTCTGTGTCTCCTGCTGACAGCAGGCTTCTATTGCCAAACCCTGGGAGATGCTGCCCATTTTCAATGAAACCCACCCTGACTCTTGGGCTCAGCTCATTTCAGTACCCCAGAAGAGTGAAAGGATTGCGCAAGGAATGACGATCGGGGAAAATCCATTCATTTATTTCTTCATCTGAAGTATTCAAAACTCCGTGGCAGCCAGGGTTGCAGGACCTCACAGGAAAGGGAGAACTTCAAGTTCCATTTGCTGGAATTTTTAATCGTTTGTTCACAGAAAAAAAAAAAAAAAAGAAAATAAAAAATGTTATTTTCTTGCAAGTGCTCAGCCTGAATAATTACAGCTCTGGTGTGTGCACAAGCCCATCTGTCCTGGGTGGAGGCCATGGGGGCATCCTGCCCTGGATTTTTTTTTTTTTTTCTTTAGAAATACCCATTGCTTTGTGATATTTTGGAGTAGCAAAAACGCTCTGCCTTCGTGGATGGATACGGACCCTGGGGACCGCTTGCTCTGTAGCACGGACGTTGCGGAAACGCTCTGTCCTCCACCTCCTGCTGACAGCAGGTGCCCAGGAGAGCGCTAACACCCTGCCGATAGTGGCACAAATTCATCAGCAGTCTGTTAATTAACTGACAACCAGCCAAACTCATTCCCTTATCTCGCAGCACACAAATGAGGCCGGTGAGGCAATTCTGCCTGGGAGTGGGCTTCATTAGTGCAATGCTAAGAAGCCAGCCCCGGAAGGAAAGCATCCAAGGAAATAGAAAATATAAATGCTTACCCTGGTGTCTGCATCCTTTCCACCTAGGGTGACAAAATACACCTCAGCTTGTGTTTGAAAGATTTTATAGTACCAGAGATCAGAGATTTAGGAAAGTTCCTCAGTCCTGGGGGCCCTCACAAACACGTCAGCATGGAGAAAATGCCAATTAAATAAAATTCAGCGCTCTGAGAAATTCAGGAATTCTTCCCTAATTCTCCTCTCACCTTTAGCAAGTGGTTTCTGACCCTATAAACAGGTTCATTCCCCAGCGAATGTTTTACCTGCGTTTGACACACACACATTCAATATTTTCTTCTTTTTCTGGGACTACAGAGCTTTGTGGGAGAGTTTATCTGAGGCCTTAGTGTAAGTGTAGAACTGCAGTAGAAAGACAGAGGCAACACGCAGCTGCAAACATGGAAATGCTGTGGGGATGCAGAAAAGCATAAAACTGCGGTGCACATTTTATAGGCATTATGTTCATTTATAATGGGTGTCAATAAAGCCTGCAGGGTTTTTAGCTCCCTCATTCAGAAGAGACCGGATGAAGAATCTGAAGAACAGGATGATACAATTAATTCTCCTAACCAATAAAATGGGAATTGGTTCATGTGAAAAAAAAAAAAGCCAAGGTTACAGAGAAGGCTGAGCTTGGATAAGGATAGTGACACTGGATGGGCTGGGCTGCGAATTTCTCTGTCTGTAACCTCACAATATTCGGATCTTTGGCTGTTTCAGTTCTACATTTTATTTGTTGAGCCCCCTCTTAGGGCTAACCGGACACGGAGTCAAACCTGCGAGCTCGTGCATACCTTACAGATGGAGATGCGCTGTGCTGGCCATCTCCCATCTCACGCCCTGCCAATATGTAATGACTCGCAGGTCCTTGCACGATTCTGGGGACTGGGTTTCTTGGAGCTTATTAAGTCATCTTTAAAATGTTCACATGCCAAAATAGTAGTCTGGAGCAGTTCTTCCCAGCAGCTGCAGCTTTTGGGCTTGTGGTGAAGGGGATAGATTGATCTCTGGCATGGCATCAATAAAATCAGCAAGAAACACAGTGGGTCCAGACGTGGGCCCTCAAAGACTTTGCTCTTGGAAGAGCTCTGAAAAGATGGATATCCTGGGGCTCATGGTCAGGTCTGCTGTGCAAAGCCAGGCTAGAAGTCTTCTGGGGAGGAAGGTGGTTTCTACAGGAGGTTGAGATTCGCAAGCTAATCACAAGATTAAAGTTTATCATGACATTTCTTCCTTGCATGCAGCTCATCAGACCTACTGTTGCTCACCAGTACCTGCTCTCCCTCCCGAACACGAGGGATTTGAGGTGACTACATTGGATCTTGTGTCCTCACCGTAGACATCAGAAACCAGGGAGGATGAACCCCAGTTGTTGTCGTAGGAAATCAGCTGTTACTCAAGACGAGCGTGTGTTACCTGACAGCGGGAGCTGCCGTGGCTGCTTTTCTCTTATACCTCCTTCCCTAATTCGTTGCCAAAACCCAGCATTTTGCTAGAAAAGTGAAATATGAGAGGTCTTCTGCCTGAGAACCTCAGTGATCTGTTTGCTGACATGGTGCCTGGCATCTTATTTGTTCAGCAATGTCCTGAAAAAGAGGATTAGTTTGGAATCTGTGAAGATGAGTCAGCACCAAGCTGAGGGCAGGGTGCAGACATCACCAGGTTTTGATGGGAGGGGAACCTATGGACGGGAATAAAGTTTCTAATGGAGTTAAAAGGTGAGACATTGGGCCCCTTTTTTAAAAAAAATTATGTTTTCAGTAATAGTTTTGACTAAAGGAAGAGTAGGGAGCTGGTGACTGCTGTGCGTACAGAGATAAAGACTCTGCAGAGGGAAGAATTGGAAATTATCATAAAAGACAAAATGCCTGAGCTTGAATCCTAAAAAAGGTGGAATTTAATAAGGTACGAGTGTGTGTACTGAGGGGATCAAACAAAAATTTGACTTAAAAGGAAAAAATTAAAATTTGGAAATAATGGAAGAGGAGAAATTGTGGAGATATGGGATATTTATAACCTAAGTAATTGAGGCATCTGTGAAAAAACGTCATCGTAGGATGTACTGGGCAAGTAAATGCTGGTATGGAAACCTTAATGTCATTGTATCAGACACTTGTAAGACCACAACTGAAGCGTCCTGAATAGTTCTGATTATACTTTTTAAAAGGCTGAACCCAAACTGTCATGCTTGGAGGAAAGAGATGCTAGAGTCATACCAGAGTGAGCAGGAGAAGCTAGGGGACTTGGAGGGGCCTAAAAATGTCCTCCCTCCATCCCAGGGTGTCTGGCATCCAGGTACGTGCTGCTGGAAGAGAAGCGAAGCGCACTGCCTGGGGGAGGCTGCAAAGCGTCAGGCCGGGCTCCCAGCCTGGATGACCACGGGTCATCCCAAGCTTCCCAAACAAAAACTCAGAAAGGACTGGTTTTTTTTCTCAAAACCACACAGGGAAGCAGTTCTGTGTCAGCTAGGGTGAAGCCTTGTTTCGCTGGGGGCGGGCGGGAGTGCAGTATGCTAGCAGGATGGGAAGCTGTTCAAGGGTTGAACATAGGCAGGAATTTAATTGGCATTAATTTAATTGGCAGGAATTTAATTGGGCTCTTACATCGAGAGGAGTGAGGAGCCTTAGCCGGCGTCCAAGCTCAGCGACTGTGGCATGACCTGAGTTGCTTCCAGCTATGGCATGATGCCTTTCAGTTTGTCCAGCACATTTCTCTATGACAGCAGGGTCTCATCCAGACCTACACAATCCGGTGGTTCCCGTGTCAGGGCACGGATGTGGGATTGCTCCCTGCTGCCTTGGATTGCAAAGCCGTCACATCGGCGTGGCGCTGCACCCGTTGCCTCCGTTGCCTGCCTTGCTCACAGCCCTAAAGGGCAGTAACGGCTTCTTTCTAGGACTTCATCTACTCTGCAGATGGTTCGTGGGGATAGTTCCTGTAACAAGGCTTTGCAGCGACGCGTCGCAGAGGCCTATCCTCATTCCCATACAACCAGCCCTGTTTCTAGCTCCTGTGTCTGTCTCCACCACAACAAGACCTTTTTCCTCTGTACAAGGGTATGATTTTTGCAAACCAATGAAATGGAAGTGCAGCCCAAGCCTCAGCGCCTGAGCAAGGTGCTGGTAGCAAAGGTTAAGCAGTACCAAACTCCACAGTTTAGGCAGGGCTTTTTTCCAGCGCAGGTGAGATCTACTGAAGAGGATGTGTTCTGGGACACAGACATCTCTGAGCACGTAGCAGCTGGTGAAGGGTCAGCAAGAAGACAGACCGTTGAGAAAGTGGTAATGCTGCACAAGCTGAGCTTTTGCAGGAGAGGAGCTGCCGGGTCACCCCAACTCACAAACCAGACAGAAACTGGAGATCAGTGTTTTTCCTCCTGCCATGAAAGACAGATGCGCAGAAGGAGTACCCTGTAGAAACCCCTGAGAAGAGCTGGTCAAAGCTTAAATAATCCTTTTGGGCAGCAGTTCCCACAGGCAGAACCAGAGCAGAGGACTCCACAGGAAAGGCAACAAGATAGCTCCCCTAGGAGTGGCAGGGAAGAGAGATTACAGATATTTCCTCTGTTTGTTACTCAAACAATATAAAGAGACTTGGTTTCGCTCCTAGCAGCAATGCACAACTGCCCTCTGTTTATGTGCAATGCGCACCCCGCTGTCCTGGGGACCCCACCGAGCAGGGATGAAGATGGCTGTAGTGGTTGCACGGTGACTTACAGCCGCTGCTGATTCAGCAGAGAGGGGCCCCAGAGCCCTCCGGCGATCACAGCTGCCCCTCAGACACCAGCACTCATGGGTTAAGCATCCTACAGCAAACCTGTGTACGTCTGTCAGACCCGGAGGAGCTGTAAAAAAACCCCACTCAAGGGAGGTAGGAAAACTCCTCACCTCCTACAGGGGAGAGCTCTCCAGCTGGCTTCCCAGCGTCTCCCATAACTTCCAGCCAAGTAAAACACGTCTGTGCTGCTTCCTCCTACCTTTTCTTCACCCAATCTGTGGTGCTAAAAGGACCCTCCAAGCCTTGCTGCCCACATCACCTGCACAAGCGGGTAGAAACTGTCACAGGTTGGGGCAGATCAGAAATCCCTCAAATAACTTTTTGTCAGAAAACCTCACTTTGCCAAAAAAAAAAAAAAATTAGCTGGGAAAGTATGGTGCTGAGCAGAAAGGTTGTCAGGCTGTGGGAGCATTTCTGATCCATGGCAAAGGTCCACCCTCGCTCTCCCAACTCAACCCACGGCCACGACCGACGGCTGGAGCAGTCACTCGACACCAGGGTTCAAGTCCCATCTCCAGAGCAGAGCAGACGTCCAGGTCCGCCTTAGCAAACACACACTTAAATTTTCATGTTTCAACATTGCCCGTAAGGAATGATGCTGCTTTGTACATAAATTTCTCTTTTTTAAACTCTATGTTTAAATTGAACTGGGAATTTTTTTGGAGTACGGCTTGTCCTCGTTGAATATTTAGAAAGCTCGTGCTCCATAGCAGGAACTGCAGCTCCTACAAGCCAGTGATTAAACATGGATGAAGGTTTGGACTAAGTCGCACCTGGCTTGTTTCTCTGTCTGTAAAATGGGCAGAAAAGCAGATTGTCCTACCCATCTCCTGGGGGTCTGCAGAGGAGCCGCGTTGTTCTTCACTGCAAACAGAGTTTCCCCGGTGGCTGAAGATTTATCAGGACTGCAGCTGCTCAGCAAAATGAAGTTTTGGCAAGACTTGAAATTTTCTCTTCGAAATCAATCAATTTTCCAGGAAAAGAAAAAAAAAAAAAAAAGAAAAAGAGAGAAAAAAAATGCACCTAATGGTCTCTCTGGGAGAACAGCTGGGTGCTGCCTTCATCTAGGATTTCTCCTGCCTGCCTGCCAGTCCAGCTCCATATTTTTCTGCTTTTATTTTAGCCTGCGATCAGTTTTCCATGGTATTGAAAGCAGCTACTGCTGTAATGAAACATCTTATCTGCTTGTCTGAGGTGTGTCTTGCTGCTGGAAGGGAATTGCTTGACATTTTGAATTAGATGGTAAAAGAAGCTGCTTCACTCAATACTAATTAGAGCAGCAGCTGGTTTGTGGGTTTTTTTTTTCTAATATAACACTAAGAGTAAATTAAAAGAAAAAGAGGCTAATCTCTCAACAAGCAAGACAGAAGCTCAACACGCAGACGCATTTCAAAATAGCTGAGAAAGAGGATTTCTGAACTTTTATTTCTATTTTCCTAAGAGTTAGTAATTCTGAATCACTATTTTCCAAAGAATTGGACTTCCCAGCAGAAAGGAATTTCTGAGTTTTGCCCGGTGTTAATTGTAATGCATAGGCACTGCTGTTAATTTTCATGTACTCCAGGGATCCTACAGATTACAATGGGGATTAATGGGTCCGTGGAGATCCATGAAGAACAAGAGTTATGATTACAGTGCTGCTCGTTACACCAGCAACAATAATTAGCCCAATGAAAATAGTCCTGGGGTGTGTATATTGGATCCCTGGCTGATGCCAGCTGGAATCAGCCTATTGCCTTTAAGCACAAAGTACACACATAGCCCTTCTAACAGAGGCAAAACCCCTGGAAAAACTAAGCAGCATCCATGGATCCCCACAAACCCTGCGTGACCCAAGAAGAAAAGAGGAAGGCACTACAATAAACTGAACCGTAGCGAATGTATGAACAATAAAAGCATCCTTCTGCTCAGCTTGTTGGCCAGGAGTTCTCTGTCCCAGATCTCCTGGACACTGATGGGACCATCAGGAGAACATTACTTTGGACACACCTCAGCCCTACAACTCAGTCCCACAGCGTCAGTGGCGCATGTGCTGTCCTTGGTCACCAAACCAGGAGAGGAGCAAGTCTCTCGTTTCAGAGCAAAGAACAGCCCCACAGCTGCAGAGCAGAACCAGCCAGGCATGGCCTTTGCTCTTCTCCTTTGCCCAGGTACAGCGTCAGCAAACCACTTGCTGCTAAGAAATTACTCCATTTTGTTGCTCTGTTCCCCAAAAGGATGTGACCGAGATGATGTTTACATTGAGCGTCCCATACTACGGACTGTAGCTTTGCCTTATTGCTGTACAACAGAGACAAGGCACTTTATTACCCACCTGCTCCAGATAGAAGTGTATTTCTGAGCCTGTTTTGGCTGTTTGCTGTGGGGCATCACCCATGCAAATGTCTTCTCCCTTCCTACACCTATCCAACAGATGGCATCCAAGGCTCCTTTTCTGTTCTTTTGGGACCACTGGGCCACGAAGGACACTGTAAAGCAGCATCAGAGTCCAAGCACAGCCAGTGCCTGCCACGTTGATGGCCAAGCTCCTGAGGAAGGTGAACCTCTCCTCGTAACTCTTGGAAAAGGGCTGGCTACTTGTGTCAGAGCTTTATTCTGCCTGGAGGTTGTGCCAGGGACTAGAAGGTGTCCATTTTTCTTGCAAAGTCACCTCTGAGCCCAATCAAGGCCTAAAATCCAAGCTTGCTGGTTTTCAAGCGCAATTTTGCATTAAAATATTATTTTCTCCCTCCCTGTCCATCTGCAAGGACAGCTTATTTGTTCTTCCCACACACTCCATCCTTGCAAAGCAGGGATGAATAAAAATAAACAACAGCAGCATATTTCTGGGAGCGCATCTCTTGTAACAGCCCGCTCTGTCTGCTCTGACTCAGACATGACCCAAGGCGGATGAAAAGGAGACAAGAGCCAGCGCAAAACCAGAAGGCACGACATTGTGAACATTGCTAGTACAAGCTGGGAGATGTACTCATCGTTACACACCTGGTGGCATCGCGTGGCCTCTTCCCCTGACGGATTTGCTGCTGGTGGTGTGAGCGGGGTTTTTTGCAGAGTGTCACAGCCCAACAAAATGTCTGGAAACCTTCTGCGGGGTCCACATGGACCCCGTGGACTCTCTGACTTTGTCTCGGAGGTTTAGTCCATGTTTTTCCCCACCTTTTACCCAAGACTCACATTAGAAAATTTTCCCAGCACTGAGAGGCTTCCTAATACCCAGAACATCTTATGTCTTTTGGGATACTCTGCAAGCAGGAAGGCTTTCATGGTGTCCCAGTTCCTGACTGGGACCTGCAACCAGAGGTGAAGGACAGTCATTCTCCCTGGCAGACCTTAGCATGCCCCTGTGCATCAGCTGAGGACTTTTTACATCACCTATGCATCAGCAGGTGACTTTTTACATCACCAGGCCAATGACCACGGGCAAAAACGACCTTGCTGCTCTCTGTATTACCAGGCTGCTGGGAAACCCCACGGGTCATCGTGCGCTCTGTATGATAAGACATGTGATAGAGTAGCAAAGCATGGCAATGCACCAGGGAGCTTGTATGCTCTAATCCTTGGCTGTGCTTCCCCATTACTCCAGCCTCTTCTAAACAAAAAGGTCACTTACATTGTTCCTTCACTTTGTCTGCAGCAGCCTGACAGCTTCAGAACGATGATGCCGGGCCAGCTCAGTGATGTCAATTAAATACTTGTCCAAGCTTCAAAGATTTTAGTGTCAGATTGGTGCCAGGAGGTGGGCTTCGGGAGGGGACAGCTCTTTGCGGCGTTATTAGGAGTTCATCAAACACATTGTCATCGTGAGATGCCAGCGCCGTGAGTTCAGAAAGCAGAATGTGCCCAGGCTCTGCGGGATATTTTGTGCTTTTGATCAAAAAAAAAAAAAAAAGAAGAAAAAGAGTTGACTCATTTCTGGTTCAAGAAGTCACCTGAAAGAAATAACAAAACAAAACAAAAGGAAAGAAAACTATGACAGAAGGGAACTGTCAAAAGCCCTGTGTTCTTCCTCAGTCTGCGAAAAATAACTATTCATTAAGAGAAAGCACTTGAAAAAGGTCATCAAAGACAGTGATGCATAAGATGAAGCGACTCGGTGACAGACGTGTCTGATGCACTATTTCCAGTATTGTTCCTTAAAACATACCTTTGCACCACAGCAGCTCCAGCTCCCCGCTGCAGATGGGTGAGCTCTGCCAAGCAGGAGATCTCTCCCACTAGGGCTTTTCACAACACTGTAAGTCTCTTGCCTTGGCTGCAGCGGTGGGAAAAGGTCCCACCGGAGATCAGGGCCCCGCGTGCCGGGCCGTCAAAGGCACAGGCAGAGCAGGAGCTCACAAGCCCGAGTCCCTGCAAGCGTGCAGCGAGAGTGGCTGAAAAGCACGGGCATTTTCACCGGTGCTCCTTGTTTAATTAGGAGACACCAGGTCTCTGTGGTTTGTCTTTCAGCTCCAGATGAGGAGGCAGGAATCCTAGTTTTCAATGTCTTTTTTCCCACCTCCTAATCTCTTACTTTCATGAATACTGTAAAAAAACATTTAAAATACAGTGTTAGAGAGACCTTTAAATCAGAAAACATGCTGAAACATCACCTGTTTATCTCCTTTTTGTTTGTTTTTCAAATCTCATGCTTTCAAAGGCCACCCCAGAACACAAACCACAGAATCACAGAATGCCCTGAGCTGGGAGGAACCCACAAGGATCCCCAAGCCCAGCTCCCGTCCCTGCACAGGACACCCCAAATTCACACCATGGCTCTGAGGGCCTCGTCCAAGTGCTTCTGGAATATCGCCAGGCTGGTGCCGCGATGCCTCCCTGGGGAGCCTGTGCCAGGGCTCCACCACCCTCTGGGGGAAGGACCTTCTCCTAATGCCCAGCCTAACCCTCCCCTGGCACATCTCCCTGCCATTCCCTCGGGGCCTGGCGTTGGGCACCAGAGAGCAGAGACCAGCCCTGCCCCTCCTCCTCCCCTCGGGAGGGAGCTGCCAAGCGCCATGAGGGCTGCCCTCGGCCTCCTCTGCTCCAGGCAAATTGTTCCTCACTGGGATGGCTGTAGACTTAGACACCAGCAGTATCACTTAGACACTAACCCCAACCCAGGAGGTCTTGTACGAACAGAACAACAAGGTGGCCCCAACCAAAGAGTGCACATTTTGGCCAATGGCTTTTGAATCAAGCAGACGGACGGGTAACCAGCAGCTGTCCCTTGTAGACCGGAAAATTACAGACTCCAAACAAATCAGGGTTTTTTAGCAGCAAGAACAACACAGTGTTAGTTTCTGAGCGGCTGGGGTCAGCTCAGCCCCTCCTGGTTGCTTTGATTTGAGTTAGGGGTCCCTCCTGAAAGACATATGACTGTTCTAACAGAGCTCACTGCTGGTTTCAAAACCAGCTGTGGATTCCCTGCCTTCTCTGGGCTTAGGATCTGCCAGGCTAGGAAGGCTGCTGGCTTGAAAAGCCAACCCAGACCTACGTTAGGTGAAGGTGCTTGTCTGGAGGATTTTAAAATATTGCCTTTGCTTTATTTCCATGTATTCGTCCCCTCTTTCCAGGGAAATAAACTGGAAAAGCGGCTCGCTGCCAATATCGGAAGAGTGAGCAATTCTCTCTCGTCTCTTAAATTCTGGATTCCTGCTGAGTGCTTTATAAAAAAAAACCAAAAAATAACCCAAAAACCAGCTCCCGGCTCTCGAGCCAAGAGGCTCCCTGAGTCTGGAAGGCTTCACAAGTAAAATAAAAGATTACAATGAAAATTACTTTCTCAACCACGCTCTGTATGAGAAGGCTGCAGAACTGCTGCCACTATCCGTACGCCTTGGTCGGGAGCCCACAGCCGGTCCCTCTCGGAGGCACCACGCTGGATTCCAGTCCTGCAAATCCCAAGCTGCTCACGGCTCTGCGGCGATGAAGCAAACAGCATCAGACCAGTCCTGGTTTAAAGATAGGTACTTGTCTGTCTGAAATTTCTCCTTGCTCTGGAATATTAGCAGTGCCATGGCCCAGGGGTGGGTATGGCCTGGGGGCTGCATCCCGCCCAACGGGGCAGTTTTATCTGCTCTCCACCATGCCATGCAACCAAGGTGGGGACAGCACAACTATATCTATCTTGGCCTGATCTGCAAACACCCACCTGCAGCTACAACCGAATATAGAAATTGGCCTTTTCTGCCATACATGGATAATTAGGATCAAATCTGTAGCTGCCTTAGTTGGTGTGGGCAGTTTTTCTTACCTCACTGGAGCCTGCACCCCTCCCACCCGGCATTTCAAAGCAGTGCCCTCCGCTGCCCACCCACACAACCCACCAGCTCATCAAGGCCCTTGTCTCCGCACAGGGTAACTGCCGCAGCCTCTCGACTGGGCTCCTCTGATGCAAATTTGCCTTCATTGCACATGCAAAATACCTCTCTGCAAGAGTATTTTTAGCTCCTTGCCTTGGTCAGGTCAATTGTTTCTGTATCCTGATTCTCTTTCTACCATTTCCCACTGTAGGAGGGAATAAGTGATTTGCCTTTGTTATCTAAGGCCTCTGTGCCCCCACCTGTCTCATCTCGGATCCCAACCCCATCTCCAGGCTCACCTGGTCCATCCTCTACTAGCTGCTGACTCTCCAGGCAAGCAATCATGTGCTATTTTCCCTGTCTGTCTCACACTGAGAAAAGCCCCCAAATACAATGACAGCAATGCCTCATCCCTCGGCTTCAAACCCTCCCACCAAGCTCACTGTTTCCCGCAACACCTGCAAACACCCTTTGCCTCTCTTAGACGGTCAGTAGAGCTGCCCAGCCATGGTGGCTTATATTGGCTCAACACTTCTTGGTGAATCCCTTTGTCTGGTGCGGGTTTTTTCCTTCTATTTAAATTGCAAAAGCTTTAGTTCACCGTTTGGACATCATCTAGCAAAGGAGTCCCACAGCAAGGACAGTGACAACTTGGTGTGCATCAGAGACTAAAGTTCAACCTCACCTTAGTTGTCTCATTGGTGAGCATAGATGAGCTGAATCCATTTCTGTAGCCAGCAGAAGGATGTGGCTAGCACCCAGGTGAGATGTCACTGATTTCCCAGACTAAAGAACCAGGGTCCCATTGACAGAGAGCTCCACCGTGGCCAGACAGCTGTCCATTGGTCTGCCTAGAGGCTTGAACTCACACCTTGGCTCCAAAGCTACATTAGCCAGGGGGCTGTAATGCCTTTTGCAGTGTTTCGGTGGGTCTCTGGATTGGGTAGAGACCAGCGCAGGATCACTAATTGCAAAGCAGATCCATTAATGGCCACACGTAACTGGAAACACCTTCGGGCTATAGGATTTTGTGCTCTCTGCCCAAAGACCCAGGACTTTCCTTTCCCAGCCTCCTTTTGCTAAAACCCACTGGCTATGAAAACTTCATTTTGACACAGATTTCTACAAATTAGGAAGGTCTCATTGCTGGGACCCAAATGACAGGTTGTGCTCTCCCGCAGCTGGGTGTGGTGTTTGCTGCGTCCAGAACAGAGCCAGCCCCGCACCGAGAGGGGAGGCAGGGAGAACCTGCGGCATCGGGGGCTGTGGTTTCCGAACTCGGGGTAAAGGGAGCGAGCCTGGAGGGCTAAGATCTGGGGGGAGTTTAAACGACATGTTTCTCCTCTTTTCCAAAGTAATCTTCTTCTCTTTTTTTTTGCCCCCTCACCACTTTCAGCCAAAAACTGGGAAAAAAATCTTCTAAAAATACATTTCCATTCAGTTGGCAAAGATTTTTCCTCCCTTATTATTTTCTGTCTGTTTGGTGAAGAAAATTTTCAATATTTGGAGACAGAGTTAAGATGAGTGAACAGAAACAAGGGATATGATGCCACTTAGTGGAACATGGTTAGATAATAATAGAGAACAATATTCCAACAACCATGTTTCAAATTTTTGGTCGCCTCTCTGAGATGATATTCTCAATCCTGATGTGCACTTGGGAGTTAAAAGGGTACCAAGCTAAAGACAAGGGCTGCAAAGCAGCCAGTGCTCTGCAAAGCCAGAATAAACAGTCCCCTCCAATCCTGCAGGTGCAACCCGATGGCACAGGGAATTTTGCAGAAGAGAGGGAAAATCAGGGGTGCAGTGAGTTCAGGGCAGATGCAGATGATTGCGAAGGTGGTGTGAATTGCTCCATGAGTGTCTCGCAAGACAGTAAGACCTTTCCAAGCAGTGCTAACGCGCAGAGGCGGAGAGAGTACGAACCCACCAGCTCGCTGGATAACTCTGCCCTTGGCTTTCCCCAGCCCCCTGCCAGCACAAAGCCAGGATGGAGAAATTCAAAGCGCTATAAGAACGCAGTGAAAGGTGCCCAGGAAAACATAAAAAATCCCAAGGCAGAAGCAACCCTTCAGAAACACCCAAACGGACAGGCTGCGCTACCTCCCACAGGCAGCTGCCCTCCCCGTGCAGGGCGGACGGACACGAGCCGGCCGGGCAGAGCCAGCCCCTGCTGCCCTGCCAAAGCCTGGCTGCTGATAAGGGGAAGCCTCTTATCTCTCCCCTCTCCCTCCTGTAAATACACCCTAGCCCCCACTCTCTGCAGAAGTGCCAGGCCAGAGCCTTTGGTGGGCAGCAGCAATGTTAGCTTGTTCGATGGCACTTTATGGTATTTTTAGCTCTCCTGACATTAGCGAGGTGCTAAAAAAAAAGGCAGTCCTGCTTTGACACATGTATAAAAGGGATGGGGGCCCCCGGGAGTTGCCTGCCTTTTGCAAATGGTGGGGAGCCACGGCTGTGTCGCGAGCAGGGTGAGTAGGAACAACCCCCTTTTTCAAAGGCTTTGCTGGCTCTGCTGTTAACCGCTGTGCACGCGCTGCTCTGGGTCTCTCCAGGGACACCCACCACTGTACAGATCCACCGGAGATCATTTCCCTGAGCTTTGTCACCCTTCTGCATTTATTCCCTCAGCTCCATCCAGTTCCTTGTCCGTACTACAGCAGGACAAAGTGCCACGTCCCCATGTGGGGTGGCTGGGGTCCAGCATGGCTCTGCTTCGGTGGCTTCTTTACACCCCGCTCATGTCCTGATGACCTCCACCTTCTGCACCCCAAACCCTCCGCACCCCAACAGCTCTTTTGCAAACTCAGTGGTCCCCATGGCTTTCCCTTCCCCTCTCCGTCCCCTGCTGGGCTTGTTACCATAGGAGGGATGCTGCAGAGATGTCAGACAGGCTCCCTCTGCTCATCTTGTGGAGGTTTTCCATTCGACCCATTACACCTCTAAGCTGCTGCTGTTACAGCTCGTAGAGGCAAAGCAATTCCCATACTCCCAACATTGAAACTGCAGAGAGTTGCCGGTTATACTATTGCCCAGGGTACTTTAAAATTGCATTTACCTGCTTGGAACATGGTCAGGGCAGACCGAAATGCCCACCTGGGAATGCGAGTCAAGAGCCTGTTGATAACACAGCCACCCCTGGGAAGGTGCGGGGTGCTTCTCCCGTTCCAACCCCAGCAGCAGCCAGCCCTCTCCCACCTCCCCCTGAGCCCTCCTCAACACTCTCTCTGGGCTGAAACGTCCCCTCCGGAGCTAGGGTTTCATGGATTAACGCGTTATCATCTCGGGGGTGCTACAGGACACGGGGAAAGGGCTGGCCGCCCTGCCGGTGCAAGTGGAGGTTGCACAGCACTCTCAGAGATCAGTGCTCTCAAAGACCCTTCCTCCCCAGCCACGGACGAAATCTGGGGGGGAAAGTAAGAAAGAGGCAGCCCCTTGTTATCCTCTTCTCCAAGTGATTTACGGACTTCTGAGCTGTGGGCTGTGTATGAAGTGCTGTGTTTAAGGCATGGGGAGAGGAAACTGTTTAGGCTAATGTCAAAGTTGTGCTTTTGCTTAAATTTCTTTTGAAGCCATAAATACAGAGGTGACATGGAATTGAAATAAAACATTTGATTTGAACCCAAGAAAAAGCGCTCAGATTCAGAAATGGAACCGGACAAGTGAGGATTTTCACATTTTCAGTCATCTGGAGCGAACCCTGTTGTTCCAGTATTTCTGAGACTGTGGTTAAGTACCAAAGGTGCATCTTCCACGCCAGTCCCAAGCTACTCCCATCCCAAATGCCATGTGAGAAGGCAGCAGAGCCTTGTGCTGTGGAAAAATTGGGTTGAGACCCCGCCCCAGTCCCTCTGACACAGGCTACTCTTTGCAGGAGCAAGTCCTGCCCAGGCAAGAGGAGACGGGCTGGGGTTCCCGGCATCTACTGGGATTTATTTTTTTGTTGCCATGCCCCGGTTCATGTCAGGTAACAACTGTGAAGGATTCAGAAGTGGCCTCTTGTTGCTCACTTGGAGAGTGGCAGGCAAAATCCCTCTCTGCCTGTGACAGCGGGTGTCTGTGCCTGGGGACAGGAGAGCAGCCCAGCAGCGACAGCAGCTCACACGCACAAGGGCAACTTGAACGTGTCAACAGCTGGGCACAAACAATTCGTCTCTTTGGGCTCAGATGTGGTCCGGGAGTAAATAAAGAACGTACGGCCTTGGTGAGCTGTGTAAAAGCCCCATGGCAGCGGGGCAGTCTGGGCTCCAGTATGGCTGCCCTGCAACGGAAAACATCCCGTGCACTCAGGACCTATCTAAGGGACATCCTCCTGTTGGGGCATCCTCTGGTTATTTGTGTGTGTGTACGCACGTGTTAATAAAAAATGATTTGCAAGACTGGAGTGGTCGCGACTCTTATCCCTTGTGGACAAAGCTGACCTACCTGCTACAAGCCTCCATCCCAAGCAGGGAGGGGAAAAAACAGGGAGCAGAGAGAGGGATGAGTGACATCCCGCTTTCCTGGAAGAGCGCGGCCAGTGCCCCAGTGCAGCTGTTGAAAACCCTGTCTGCCTCCGCATGGGAGAGGCTGGGTGAATATGGAGAGTGACATTTCTGGGCTACGCTAAGTGGCTCACAGCAGGCTCTGCTATTTGCATTGCACAAATAGTCATTTTATGATTAAAAACAACAACAGCAAATAGAAGCTAAACCAAGATAAAACTAGCAAGCGCTGTGCAGATGTTGAGGGCGTGCAAGAGCTGGCTATACCCACAGCTTTAACCCAAAACCCTCATCGATCCTGGACTGCGCCTTTCCTTCCACTTTTTCAAGTATTTTCTCCTGCAAACTTCTCACTCAACACACGTATGTTTCAAGTGGAAAGCTATAATACAAGGAATGACATTCTTCTGCAGAACCTGAATGGCAGAAATGAATCTGAGCAAAACAAAAACATTCTGGGTGGGAGGTGAGGGTGTCCTAAAGGAAAGATTTTTCTGGCAGATGTAGCTCTCTGGAGCACCAAAACACTAATGATATTAATTCTTTGTTCTCTTTGAATACTGGCTCTGGGTCAAGGACAATGCTAATTGATTAGTCCCAGTTTCATGTAGGGAAACTGAGGCACCCACCCATTCCCTGCACCCATTTGCAGACCCTTCCAACGCAGGTAGATGTCTCCCTGCCATTTCTCTGTGAAAGAAGTAACCCTGATTTTTCCATTCCCTTCCAGTGCAGAGATGTAACTGTTGATATCCTACCACTGGATCTTCAACTATCCAAAAAAGAAAATGTATTTGCACTTGGAAACAGGTCAAGGGCTTCTCTGTGGCATTGCCATCCCACCTTACTTCTGGAATTAGGAAAAAAAAACAGTACTTTTGGCTAAACCCAGCTGACCAAATCCTGATTTGCTGTAATTAACCTTACAGACAGGCAGGCTCTGAAGTAATCGGTATGTTCTTCTTTCGAAAAAAGTAATCTGTCTTTCCATCCACAGACCTCCGTGGTTTCTTCAGGCCCTTACCCACTAGGCAGATGAAGACCAGCTATGACAGAGACAAGTCATCCAAATCCCAGAGTATCAAAACAAATGCGCCGACTCCCTCCCATCGCTCCAGGAATGGCAACCACCATGAAAAACAAACCACCCAAAGCACATTG
This sequence comes from Phalacrocorax carbo, assembly GCF_963921805.1. Lineage (NCBI taxonomy): Eukaryota > Metazoa > Chordata > Aves > Suliformes > Phalacrocoracidae > Phalacrocorax > Phalacrocorax carbo. The sequence continues at coordinate 2,911,075 of NC_087516.1, read as the reverse complement.
AGACGGGCTTTTCCCAGGAACCACGGAGAAAATGCGATGCCATCCCAGGCAGAAAACATCTTGCCTGGCTGGAGGGAAGCTCAGGTGTCAGATGTCTGTAATGGCAACTTTGCCCTGGGACACGTTTCTGAAGAGATCAGCTGCAAGACCTCAGAGGAACATCCCCACCAAGTCTCCAACAAGAACAGGAACAAGGAGGGAGCGCTAAAGAAAGTCTCAGCTCCACAAAAGGTACAAGATGAGCCTGAGGCTTCCCCCTCCAAGGCGGTTTTCACATTTTGGGCAAACAAAGTTAACAACAGCAGCGCAAGGGCTACCTTCCAAAAACTACTGCAGAAGCCGTCCGTGACTGTGGGAAGCTGCCCCCCAGCCCTCCTTCCAGAGGAAGGGCTTAGCAGCTTGGAAGAAGAGAAGCAGGCTAAAAATCCCCAGAGAAAGACCAGGAGAGATCTCTTCTCTGATTCAAAGGTCTTCAGCCACATAGACACCCACGTCCTACACGTGAGCCAGCAGGTAAGTCCTGGTGACCTTCAGTAGGAACACAGGAACACAGATCAGCAGACGGTGCCACCAGCAGATCCACATCCTAACATTCAGCTTTTCACCATATGCTGTGCTCATGACAGTGATAAAGTGGTGCCTTACAGCAAAACTAGAGGACCTCACAAGGCCTTGGGCTATGAATACATCCTAACCATGGCCAAAGATCACTGTGCTACCTCTGAAGAGCTTCTGCCCACCCAGGACCCACTGCTACGTCTCTCCAGCCAGCATCGGTGTGTGGCTGAAGTATACAGCACTTGTTACAGCTCATCACGCAAAACTGGGAAGAAGGGCTGGTTTCATCATGGGACAGGATTTTTGGGGTCCTAAACAGGATTGCAGTGGGGTAGAGTGATCTTGGAAACCCTTCTAGGAAGGTTGCAAGTGTGATAGGAATGGACTCAGACCACAGGATGCCCTGAGGCAGCACAGGCTGTGTTTAGTTAGCCCAGGAGCTGGTGAGCCAGACTGCTTCCTGCATAAAAAACACACGGAGCCAACAATGACCACACGGTCTGGCCACGTCCACCAACCCCTTCCTACCTGTGGCAGCCCAAGTCCTGCTTTTTCTCAAGCAGAAGGCATCGGTGGTGTCCCCATTTCAGGCTGGTTGCTGTCATATGGTGCTCCCACTTTCTGGCTGCTCGGGAGCCGAGAAGTGGAGCGCTCAAGTTCTGTAATTCCTTCCTGTTACCTAAACGCTGCCAGTTTAATTTCTCCCCCAGGGTCAGCACAATTTGCCTAAGCGGCGAATGCTGAACCAATGCAGGGTTTGCAGCTTACACGTCGACTGCTTAGTGAGAGTGAAGAGGCACAAGGAATAATTGTGCTCTCCATTATTGTTGAAACCTGTAATTTGTTCCTAGCCTGAGGCTAATCTCCCTTGGGAATAAGGATGCTTGAAGATTTTAGAGTCTACCTAGTCTATTAAAAAGAGAAGAGAGGGGGAGGAAGTTAGAAGATAGGAAAAAGAGGGTAATAAACAACCAAAAATACCTCCAATGCAGTGGGAAGTCATGGGAACAACTTGTTTCCCTGTTCATTCAACACTCTAGCTGTATTAAAACCTGGTGCGCTTTGTCTCTTCCTCTTCACTGTGAATTAGGGTGCCAGGAGCAGGGGTAGAGCAGTTTATTGACCACCTGCGACTAAAGCGGTGACAGCTACTGCTCAGCCAACGGTGCCGTGGGGATGCAGGGTTGTCCCCTCTCCCCACGCACCAAACCCTGCTGCCGGTCCCCAGGGAGAAGGTGCTTGGTGGGGGAGCCCCAGGCAGCGCAGGCACAAAGCCAAACCTCTCTCCTGGCCATTTAGGAGTAGCCTGGGGACTGCTTACGTCCATCCACCTTAACCATGTGAAAAAGCCTTGGCAGGATCATTGCCTGGGTGGTTTTGGAGAAAACGGCTCCATCGTTCAACGCCAAACACTCTGGTGGAACCAGCAGCTGCTGCAACATGGGATGCTCTGACCCATTTCTTCAGGGTGCACAGGCATAGTCGGGACCAGGATTACTCGGGAACATTGCAACTCTCCATCTAGGACCTACTTTTTACCATCTCTGAAACAAAGAATAGGATGACTTGGACTGAATTCTCAAGATGTGTCAACAGGGAAGCAGGTAGCTAGGTATTTAATGACTTTTTTTTTCCCCCCTTGGGAATAATTCATATTATCTTCTTGCCGAGCAGCTGCACACCCGTAACAACCTCACAACAGAAATGCAAGGGACCAGCGGGAGCACTGTCATTTTGAAATAGATGCTCTCCTGGCTGCATTGTCATTGGTAAACCTGCATCCCAAGGAAAACGTTCATCCATTACAAATGCAACATTTCCCACAGGCAAAAAGAAAGGAATTTCCATCTACGTGAGACTATCTTACAGATGGTTGGGGCAGGAAAGTCATTGAGGAACAAAATAGCAGGGGCAGGAGTTTGGAGAAACGTGCTGGGCTAAATTTAACTCAGTGAAAGAAAAGCCTGCTGTTAAAAATGCTCGTGCTATCACAAAGAGGGGAAGAACCCAGAAATGTGAATACATGAATGGGAGGAAAGGGGCAGAAAGGCTTTCTTTGGTGGTCAGGTATGGATTAAAAAGAATGAAATTCTAGTGGTAGGGGCAAAAGTCTTCTTTCCACCCATTTTGGTGCATGGCTTTGAGTGAGGTTTCACAGCCTCAAGAGCATCTGATCCATGAGTCTGCTCCTCTTCTGCATAAATACACCGAGCTGTTAATCAGCGCGGGGCTGGCAACCCACTGTCCCTAGTTAAGTGTTGCAGAGTAGCGCCACTGGAGAGACCCAACTCTAGGACAAGACCTTCTGGGGTAGAGGACACGTTGGGCTGGACAGAGAGGGTACCAGAGCAATGACACTGTATGTCCCAACCAGCTGCTCTGAAGGAATGGGAAATCCCAACTTCAATTCCTCCAGCTTGCAACTCCAGCCCTCAGGCTTTTATAAAACCATGCCTAGGAAAATGGGGAAAACACCTTTTTTCTACCACAAACAGGTTTTTTCACATTTTAAATTCTGGGGCTGGGGGAAATGCAGCTTTGGTGTACATTTTCTTTCCAGCGAGCCCGCCACGTGGCGTGGTCACCCACCCACACAGCGGTGACATCCAGAATCCCTTTCACTCACCCATCCTCTCCATTGCAGCTGAAATCCAGGCACACCAGGCTGTCCATCCAGGCCATCGTTCCCCTGATCACTGCCAAATCCCAGAGCAAACTGGAGACGGTGCGAGCGATATGGTTCTGGCTCTGCCACAACATCGGTAAGTCTGCTCCCAGAGTTTTGCAGAGATATGGAAAGCCCTTTCTTCATATGCCACCTCCTGGATTTAAGCTCTCCATGCCCCACAGAATAGAGACTCCGCAGTATTCTTGTTGCAGCCGTGAATTGAAATGTCTCCCTCTTGAATTCAGCAAAGTGCCTGGAGTAGGACCTGGTTCCCTCCGTGGGACCCTCCATCCTGGAAATGGCTTCCCTGGCACTCAGGTGCCAGCCCCCCACTGGCACTCAGGTGCCAGCCCCCCAGAGACACCGGTAAAGCCCACCTGCCTCCGGTGAACTCAGCTTCAACGCATCAGAGGCTGTTCCCCTGATAATGCAAATTCAATGAGGCTGAGCTACGCCTGGCAGCAGTCATCTGGGGACACAGGAATCTCAGCACAATGCAGCCGTTTCGTGTGACTTTACCCTACTACATCCATGTGTGCGAGACAATATGATTGTCACTGTACCTCTCTTGAATGGCGCAATGGCTGTTTACATGCGCTGGGAACCCAACTCCCCCAAGGCTTTGGCAAGTCTTTGCTCATATGGGGAATTGTCAGACTCTTGAATAATGATGCATAGAAGAGCTGTCATGGCTTCCAGGGTGGGTAGGCAGACAAATAGGGTTGGGCAGGAGAAGGAATGGGATCGTTTTGAAAATAATAAGCCCTTACGTTGGCCTGAAATTGCATGGTATTCTCCCTTTCCTAGAATATGATGTGGATGGCTTCTTGGGGCTGTCTCAGAAGATCCACGTGCCAGAGCAGGTCCTGCAAACTGGAAAAGCTGTGTGTTCGGGTTATGCCCATTTATGCAAGGAAATGTGCAGGTAAAACTCACCCTGGGCTTTCTCCTGCTCCCTTGAAGATCTGAGGTAGGGTCATACACCTGGCATGGGGCTTGCCACACAACCAGCATCATTTACCCACCATGTCCCCACGCGCAGCAGCTGCCTCCCTCCTCCTCTACTTGGATGGAGGAGTATATATGGCTTTGACAGGTTAACCAGAACCAGAGATATGAGGGATGAGGGTTGGGAGTAGCTGTGGAGGAAGAAGGGGGATGGATGAAAGCTGAATTTGGCCAACAGCGTGCACGAGTGGGGTTCTGGCTTTAAGAAGGAGGTTGTACTAACTGTGCAACTTGGGTTGCTCTCCAAGAAAGCAAGCACAAAGCAGTGTTTCGTCTGTGCTTATCTCCCTTGCTGGCTCTCCCTGGGCAGGGAGGCGGGTTTGAGCTGCATGGAGGTCCCGGGGTTTGGCCGGAGCATGGGCTCCTGCAGAGGCCGGTGGTGCCAGCAGCAGAAGAGCAGCCACATGTGGAACGCGGTGGAGCTGGAAGGACAGTGGTGCCTCCTGGACGCTTGCTGGGGTGCAGGGACCGTGGATGCAGAGAACAGGTTGTTTGTGCCCAGGTGAGACACCCCTTCCCCTGCCATCACTGGAGACATGGTCCCCAGCACAAATGGACAAGGCTCAACCTCACTTTGGAGACACCCCAGAATGGCAATCCCAACCCTTCCAGGAGACCCCTTAAAGTCTGGGTTCACCAGGCCTTGAGCCCCTATTTCTGATACACCCCCCAGAAGCTACGTGTAGAAGGTCCATAGAGCTATTCTGCTCATCCTCAGCTACAGTGGGTGTTTAGGGACGTCATGCAAATGTGGACCCTCTATATGCAAACATCTACGTTACATGACTTATTCCCTGAGCTGGGGCAGTAGCTTTTCAGATGACGACTTCCCCACACAACTTGTTTTTAATCTGCAGTGAGCGTCACTCATGAAGTAACACGTCCTCATTTTCACAGCAGCTTTGCTCTTATGTGGTTCCATATGTAATTACTTGAGATTTCTCAGCCCATGCTAAGCAAATAACGACTCTCATGAAAGTTATTTGTATGATTTTATAATTTCCATTAACTGTGTTATGGGATTGCATTTTAAATTTTTTTCTCTAATAATGCATAATGAAATAATTGTGGAATTTCTAATAGGTAATTATCTTGCTGAGAACAGTTTAAAACACCAGTGTGGGTTGGTTTTAGCTGAGCATGGGGAAAAGAGGAGAAGGAGAACGGAACGTCACCTGGAGCAACAGGCAAAGACAACAGCTCCTTGTGGTCCAGTGCAGTGGCCTCAAAACCTTCAGGTCAACAGATGTGACAGGGCTTCACAGGATGAACCCAACACAAGGCTGAGCACACATCTGCAGGTTGACCCACTCAGCAAACACCTAAGCAGGGGTGATGTTCGGAAAGTCGGGTTAGGCATATCCAAATTGGAACTAAAATGACTTTTTTTTTCTTTTCAAAATCATATGTAAATCCTTGGAAGAGCTTTAAACCAAGATCAGACACCATATTGAAACATATTCTGAAGTAACAGGCCTTGGTAGAGGAACCACTCAGTAAAATTATCTCCTCTGCAGCTCATAGGCTCATCCTAACTGGTTGCTGGAAGAGGTCTGTTACAGGGCTGGGAACTGCAGTTTCAGCTCTGGGCATCTCAGTACTGGAAAAATAAAGGGCAGCAGAAAATGAAATGCCAGATGAGAGCTTGGCCCTCCCTTACTGAAGCTGGTGCAGCTCTGATGGTGTGGAGGAAGCACCCTTCTCTTAGAGCAGTGCATCATGACCACTCAGGATGCTAAGGGTTTTCTCGCTCCTTCCATGGCGTCTTCTCCTCTCACCTTGCAGGCATGACGATTTTTTCTTCCTCACCGACCCTGAGCACTTCATTGAGACCCACTGGCCAGAGGACCCCCAATGGCAGCTTCTGCAACCCCCCATCTCGCGGGAAGACTTTGAGCAGAGAGTTTTTAAAACTTCAGAGTTTTTCAGACTTCAGCTCTCCCTCCTTTCTCCCAACACTTCCCTTCTCAAAACAGGTAAATGCAAAGCAAGGGCTAAATCCTAGTAATCTAAGAGCTCTCTTGCTTTTAAGAAATAAGTTTGGGTTGAGGACAACGTTTCTGCTTCAAAAATGGCTCATCTGTCTATTTTTAAACACATGTTTAACATCTAGTAGAGTAGAGGCACATATTTAAGCAATTTCTGGAATCAAGGCCATTGTGTGATACTGTGATTAGTAAACTGGGAATTAGGATTCATAAATTATAGTTAATTGAGCCAAATGGCTTAAGGCCTTTTGTGCCTGGCTTTTCCCATCTAAATTCACTGACAGTAGCAAAATAGCTTCAACGTACCTGAGACACAGTCCTCATTGTGTTCATAGGCTGGGGAGGGAGCCTCCCAGATAAAACATGGCCTGGAACATTCACATCCCATTTTTTGAAAATGAAGGGAAGGGGCTGGAGTTGTTTTTGCTTGATTGTAGTCTTATGACAATTTTTCAGGTTGGATAAAACACGGTCTTCTTATCTGGACACCCTTTGTACATCCATTGCCCTGGATGGTCACAAGACTATATGGATTTTTTCCTGCAATTTATTTTATCAAGACAGCAAGCTAGGTGATAAAGCTATCTCAGATGAGGGGAGTTGTCAGGCTTACAGAAAATGAATGTATGCCAGACAAGGTAAGCTGTAAAGCTTTGACCGAGAGAGGTTATTACTTACCCAGAAACCAAACTCCTCCAGTATTTCCAGGACGCTGGGGCTTTGCCAAGATGGGCTATCACACACTTTTTGAGCAGTGAGTGCCCTTGTGCAAACCAAATTAAATTGGGAATAGCTGAAAGGTCAATGCTGCCGATTACACAAAGCTCTTGTGCTGCTTCTCCACCGCAGAACCTCAGAGCAAGTAGACTTTGTCTACCTGTACCCAAGGTCACACAGCACCTACATGGCAAATGCAGGAAGGGAGATGTGGAGAAACTCCTTTCAGGTCCAGGTCACCAGGGAGGCTCCAAGGCAAAAAAACCCCAAACAACACAATGTCTGCGGTCTCAGAAGAAAAACAGGAGATCAATAGTCCAACCAGTCCCTTCATCTTGGTGCCAAAGCGATAAATTGCAAAACATAGACTCTCACCAAATATCATTAGTGGTGCTACAAAAGCCCAAAGGGAAGAATGAGGAAAAATAAAAGTATTTCATTATCCTCTCCCCTCCCTCTCCCAGTTTTTGATAGCCAAAAGACACAGGGATGGAGCCCAGAAGCAGCTCAGAGCTTTGGGTCCTCGCTGGCCAGTAGCTGCCATGAACCAAAATGGACCCGGGGAAAGGCGCTAGGGAAGCAAACCTGCCTGGCACACCCCGGCTACATCACTCCGTTGTATCCCCTTGGCTGGAGGAAATCCTGTCCCTCAACCACAAAACTCACTGGGTGACCTGGGCTACGAGCACAGTTTTCTTTTTTTTTTTTCCTCCAAAACTGAGATTAAAGGAGATTTTTCCATTAGAACATGAAAAAAAAAGTAATCTATTTTTCCCCCTTGTGACCTTCTCATCTTGTGCAGGGAAAGAACTGTATTCGTGGACCCAACCTGAAGAGTTTAACCACTGCAATTAGCCTCAACAGCCAGCCCCGTATCAGAAGTGTCCTTAAAACACCGAATTGCAAACCCAGATTGTGAGCCGAACCAGACTTCTGCTTTTGTTGATGCAAAATAATGGTTATATTGATCTAGGTTGATGGAAGTAAGCCATCACCTTACAGGGTACGCTTAAGTATCTACGGCCACCTTGGTGCAAAAACGCTTGAGATCTTTGGTGCAAATTCAGCCTATTTTCCCGCTTTGGCTACTGCCGATTAATTCCTGCTCTATTATATTTGAGCATCTCTTATCTGCTTGAAATGCTTAAAAGCTTTCAGCCAAGATTCCTCCCACAAATCACTATCTGATGGGAGCTGAAGGTGGGACACCTTGCAAAGGGACCTGATTTTCAGGAAATACCTGGCACCCATCCTCTGAAAAACCAGCCCTTTTAATTGCTAACATTGCCTGGGCGTTAGGGTTGGTAACCGCAGTGATGAAGGGCATTCAGTCCTATGGAATTAAGATTTATAAGATATTTTTCTTTCTATAGAAAGGCAGTCATTGGTGGCATAATGTAGATACAATAGCTAGGGTGGGAGAGGGGAAGGGAAGCCTTTTAAACAAGGCTTTGAGAAATTAGAAACATGCCTGTACTTTAATGGTGGGTTCTTCCCCCCACACAATTAATGCAACATACGTTGACCTCCTGCAGCACTGAGCGTGCTGACATGGGAACACATCACCAGCTTCACCTGGCCTCCCTGGAAACCAGGAATTTCTAGCGCATGGCTTGAATTAACTCAATAAAACAAACAAATGTTTGTTTTAAACGTAGCCATTAATTATCTCCTTGGGTCTCCTTCCCGAAGCGAAATGCATTGCTGGCTTCCCTATCTCATCATCGCTGGCTCCGCTGCATACAATGTTCTGTTCTTTTCTTTCTTCCTAAAGATCCTAATATGATGCAGCCGGCCAGGCCAGCAGCTTCGGAAACTAGCATAGAGCGAATTTAATAACAAGCAAACCTGCAGTTAATAAAGTCTGTCATCAGTAATGTCTCCACTGAACACTTGCCAGGAGAGAATTGTTTGCACTTACTGTGTGAGCCAAGTCACAGCTTTAACAGGCAAGGCACAAATAAAACCCAGCCTTCCCATTCTTTTCACATCTCTGTTTCAACCTCCCAACAAAAACTGTGGGGCAAACAATGAAAAAATCCAGATTCCAACCGAAAAAAAAAAAAAAAAGTCATCCCCCCCCATTATTCATTAGATTATGAAACACGTTTCATAATCTAATAATTAGCAAGGGGCAATTTTTTCAGCATGAATCTGGAGTCTTTTGTCATTTTCTGTTAGCACCCAAAACAAATGAACATTGTGCACAGCGCGGGTGCTGATACCAGCCGTGGGCTCCCGCAATGCCATTGCCCAGTACTCCCCTCTCTCCAGCAAAAATGTAGTAAGGATGGGACGATGCAGAGCAGCCGCGCTCTGGACGTGAGACAAGCCATCCTTGGGCTCTTAGGGACCCTGGGTAATGAAAAGCAGGCTTAATTTCCACAGACCTTGAGGGTGGTTAGTTTAAGTACGCATCTCAGTACATCTGTGTGCCAGTGCCAGGCTCTGTGAAGCGCTTTGGGATCCTTCAAGGGCAAAAATGACTCAAAGTCATCTTCTCTGTGGCCACTTTTCTCATGTTTTCATCAATACCTGGAGAGAAAAGGTATAAAATACCATTAAACCAGGATTTTCTACCCAGGCTGCCCCAGTACCTGTGGCTTCACATGGAATGATGTAGCTCACCACGTGCTGAAAGCAGCCTGCTGTCTGCTGGTTAGACGGTCCCGTCTTCTTCAGGGCCAAGACTGCAGGGCTTGCGAAACCTTGCCCTGTCCCCATTGCAAAATCAATCAACCGCCCCTCCTGTCCCGGAGCAGATAGAAATCCCTTGGGAGGGCTTGCTGCACTGAGAAGTGCCCTCTCTCACTGCAGAATGGGTTTACAAGCAGCAAGACGTGGCACATGGAGGGTGGGGTGAAACCAAGGCCATGGCAACTCTTCTCCTCCATGGTGACTTCCCCCAGAGAAGCTCCGTTTCGGGGTGCAAAGGTGGGTTCAGACTGGCTTTAAAGCCACCTGCTGCAGCCTGCCTGGGGGAAGAGGTCGGTTTGCTGCTGGGGAGGTGGTGGGTGGTGTGTGGTGGCCCTGAGCAAGAGACTGCTTATGTCCACCAAGGAACAAAAGCCATTGGGAAAGAGCCCCAGCACTTACCCACCAGCCAGGGGTACCACCACCACCTTCTTGTACCAATGCACCTCTCCTGCGGACGTGCTGCTCTTCCCTCTCCCCAGTCAGTTCACACTCCAAGACTGTGGATTTTTGTGATTTGGTGAGGCTAAAATTTAGAAAAAATATTTTAATAATAATAATAATGGAAAAATTTAAATTAATTTCTAAAATGTGGCAGTGATGTGGGATCTCTTAGCAGCCAGGCTGGGATATTTTGATCCTCCCAGCTGCTTTGCTGGTTTGACACCACAGTGTAAGACCTGCAGCTTAGAGGAATGACTCCAGCTCCAGAAGCCATGCAAGAATTACCCCCATGCGGGGCATCATTAGTTTAGTTTCGGGTGTCTCAGGACCCAAAGGATAACTATTTGTACCTGTCCCCATCATGTCCAGATCTAGTAGTATCAGCATTTCCCTTTCAGCAAGGGGAGAAAAATGGCAAAAGGTGAGGAAGGGTCTTGCTAAGGTCCTTTGGCGGGTAGAGGCAAAAAGAGGAGAATCATGTCTCTGGCTCTCATGCAGATGATTTGGGTCAACACTGCAAAAGTGAATGTGTTACACTGCTGATGAAACTGTTGTAAAAGGTGTTTTGTTCACCCTTCTGCAGCCCATGGAGAGGTGTCGGTGATCCTGGGGACCACCCACCCAACAGAGTTCACCTACCAGCTCTCCAAACTCCAGGGCACCACAACCGGAGAGGATGTAAGTGCAGGTCATGGGATGGTGACAGCATCCGAGAACAACACGACCATCAAAGTGACTCCCCCAACTGAAGGCTTGTTCGACCTCATGATCTTCGCGCGCCATGCCGACTCTCAAGACCCATACAACTGGGTGTGCTCCTATCAGATCCAATGCCTGGAGCCACGCAATGGAGAGAAACTGCCTGAAAACCCATTTCATTTCTGGGGCCTTCACCAAAAGGTGGGAGATTTTGGCATCAAGGAGAGCAGCCACAAAGGGGAGCTGCTTGTTGCTCCGCAGGGAACTTTGCTCTTGACTCTCCAGACATCCCGACCCTTGCTTGCCATGTATGAGCTGGTTAATAAAGATTTAGATGCTGCTCTGAGCAAGAAATGCTTGGCTGCTCAAGCTGAGGAGGGGAAGTTGAGCTGCCATGTGCTCTGCCCTTTCCAGGGTTACTACTGGCTCTCCGTGTTTGTGAAAGATTTAGGAGGCAGCACCTTCAGGAACGCAGCCAATTTCCTCATTCATTGTTTGAGGCCTGTCAACCAGAACGAGCTCTTCCCCTCGGGGCTGAGCATGCACTGCGGGAGCGGGATCAGCTCCAGCGGCCATGGCCTCTCCAACCCCAGCCACCCTGCTCCCATCATCACCACCAAGCTGGGGAAGTGCAACATCACCTTCCACACACCTGCCAACGTCGAGGTGACGGCCAGCTTGAGTAAGGACAAAGTCATGAGCGCCAAGTACCCCCTGGACAGGTATGTCCTGGTCACCCACCTGAAGACTAAAGTCAGCGTGTGCGTTGTGCTCCCCGAGTCGGGCGTCTACAAAGTAGGGCTTTTTGGGAGAAGCGAGGACCACAAGGACTTTGTTCATATTTGTGACTACATTATACGCTGCTTCTCCGATCCGAGCTGGCCTCCCTTCCCGAGGGTGTACAGCCTGTGGAGGAGAGGCTGCGTGTTGCTAGAGCCACGCACAGGGGTGCTCCAAGAGCAGAGCTGGGTCCGGTTCAGGGTCAAGGTGCCGAAAGCCTACCAAGCTGTCATCCTTGGGCAAGAGAAGACGGCGATGAAGCAGACCCCGAATGCGGTCTGGGAAGGGGATGCATTCACAGGGGCTGCAGGGACGCGGGTCAAACTGGCAGCCAAGTTCAGCCAGCACTGCTCCTCCCTGGAGGTCATCCTGGTGTTTGAGGTGGAGGGTGGCTCACCTGCCTCCCTGGGGTGTTTGGGATAAGCCACAGAAGTGCTGGATGTGCTGGGAAGGATTAAAAAACCCCGAGAAGGAAGCAAACACTCAAAACTGGAGGATGTTGAGGAGACATAGAGAAAACTCCCGGAGCTTTATGGCATGTCGGGGGGAGTCTGGGTGTTACCCACAGAGCTTTTCTTCCCGCAGGATATCCAGATACTTGCTGGGGCCTCCTATCCCACTCAGAGACGTTGCCGCCGTTTAAATCAGCACCAACATATGGAAGGCTCCTAATATTTTGCTTCTGTCAGAGGAAACCATTGTTCAGCTTCTCTACAGGAAGGATGTCTCACTGCTTATTACCAGCTTGAATAATTGTTTGGAATGTTTTATTTGACATTTATTCAAGAACTTGGAAACCCACATAGTTTCTTTCTCTTGAGAGGATAACAACAACAACACACACACACAAAAAAAAGTAAAAAAAAGAAAAGAAAAAAGCCCAAACTGGAGCCAAGAGCTTCAGATGGTAGCAAGGTTTTTAAAACGTAAATATATGGTAAAGCAAGTAAGACCTCCTTGCAGAGAGACTGTGCTTGGGCAGAGGAAAGGGGAAAGGAAGTAAAGAGATGCTCTATTTTACCATATACGTCTTTCAAATATCTCTCAGGTCTTCATCATCAAGGACGACATGTGAATCTATACTTAAGAGCATTATGGGCTTGAAAGGAAGAAAGGGAACAGGCAAGGAAGCAGCTCTGTAGCCAAAGCACTTAATCACTGAGCAGAAAGGGCTAGCAGCTCTGCTCTTAAACTCTGAAACACGCTGCAAGGCACCCCAAACCTCAACTTACTGAAAGTAAACTCGATGTTCATACTCAGGTGGGCTAGAAGATACACAGTGGAAATACTTCTCCATGCCTGCACCGGGCTGATGCTTGAAAGGGGGATTCTGGTCACAATAATGAAGAACAAGAACAGTGGGTTATTTTTGGATGCCGTGCAAAAGATAGTGGGGAAACATGGTCTGCTTTCTTCAGGTTTAGCACTTAAATTTGACTTGTAGCAAAAGTTCAAGCAGATTTGAGCTTTTTCTGAGCCTGGAAATCTGTTAATGCAGCTAATGTATCAGGATCCACGTTTCACACCAAACTTGCTGGACCCGTGCTGATGTGTTGGAAGGTGCCCCTAAAGAACAAAGTACGAGGATTACTTTGAACTAAGGGAAGCACTTGCAACAGTAGACATAGGCTAGACTCTTGCTTGTGTTGCTAGAAACAATTTAAGAAGTACAGACCCCTAGATCTTTCTCTTCTGTCCATGTTCTGGCTACTCCATATTGGGCCACCTACTTGGATGGATAAAGGAAAGAAGCACAATGTCACTCAGCTCCTTCGCGCGCCTGTCAGAATAACCATAGGCAAAAAACATCCTGCTCCCTGTGAGGCTGAGAAGATAATCCAGAGCCCGGTCTGAAAAGTCAGAGCCCGTAAGGCTTCTGGCAGTCGGTGATGTCCTCCAGACTCCCTCCATGAGCGGAGCACCTTTGCACGCACCTTCCATGACCAGCAGTCTTCTGAGCACGCTGCACTCCCTGAGCAACGGGGATGGGGCCCTCCAGACCCTCCAGACCTCCTCAGTGCTTCCCAACCTGTGCATTGTCCACAGACAGCACCGGTAGGGAAATTACATCTGCAGACCCAGCAGCCTCCCAGAGACTGTATTTTTGCTTGTGGTTTCTGGAAGCAGTTTGGCTCGGCGAACAAAAATGACTGACAAGTGGAATGACTCTCAGTTCCCACTGTCATCTTCCTCTTCATGTCCTTCTCCTTTCCAGTCAGTTTTGCTGTTAACTTTCCTCAGCTGTGTCCCTCTGACCCTCTTGGGCCGCTCTACGTATCTGCATACACACCCCCTGTTAGCTGAAACTGTCCCATCTTTGCCCAAATTTAACCAGGCAGGTCATGATCACGTGCCTCCAGGGAAAATCCAGCTTCCAGCTCAGTGATTAATTCCTCTTTATCCATCACAATGAGGTCCGGACTAGGGTTACCTTGAATTGAGGTCCAAACAATTTATGCCAGAATATGATTACCTGGAGTTGCTGAGAACTTTAACGATACTTCCACGGGGGATTTTTTTACTTCAAGGATCTGAAGTCAATCTACTCATATTTCCTCTCTGTGCATGTAACCTATTTTAAATGTCATTCTTATTTAGATTTACATACCTCAAAGCCTGCATCCAGAGCTCTAGGAGCCTTCGCAATAAACATGAGCACCAACTCTCCAAAAATAACAGCCCTAGGGCAAGTGTCACTCATGAAAAAACAATGATAAGCAAAAGAACAAACCTGTATGTCTCTCCTCCCCGCTCCCCCTCTGCCTAGCAGGATTAAATTAGGTAAAGACAGATTACAACACATACTCTCAGCTATAAAACACACTTAGTTCTGAGAAAACGTAGTTCCAAAAGTCATTAGGAGGCCTCCAGGCATGCATCGCCCTGTGGATGGCCAAAAACCGAACAGGATTGTGGTGGGTTGACCGTGGCTGGATGCCAGGTGCCCACCAAAGCCACCCTATCACCTCCCTCCTGGACAGGGGAGAGAAAATAGAACAACAGGCTCGTGGGTCGAGATAAGGGCAGGGAGAGATCACTCAGCAATGACCATCATGGGCAAAACAGACTCGACTTGGGGAAATTAGCTTCATTTCTTACCAATCAAATCAGAGTAGGGTCATGACAAATTAAACCAAACCTTAAAACACCTTCCCCCCCACGCCTGCCTTCTCCCAGGCTCAGCTTCACTCCCGATTTCTCTCCCTCCTCCCCTCCAGTGGCACAGGGGGACGGGGAATGGGGGCTGGGGTCAGTCCATCACACGCTGTCTCTGCCGCTCCTTCCTCCTCAGGGGCAGGACCCCTCACACTCCTCCCCTGCTCCAGCGTGGGTCCCTCCCATGGGGGGCCGGCCCCAGGAACAGGCTGCTCCAGCGTGGGTCCCCGTGGGGTCACCAGTCCTGCCAGCAAACCTGCCCCAGCGTGGGCTCCTCTCCCCACGGGGCCACAGCTCCTGCCAGGAGCCTGCTCCGGTGTGGGCTGCCCATGGGGTCACAGCGTCCTTCGGGCACCCACCTGCTCTGGCGTGGGGTCCTCCAGGGGCTGCAGGGGGGTATCTGCCCCACCGCTAACCTCCAGGGGCTGCAGGGGGATATCTGCCCCACCGCTAACCTCCAGGGGCTGCAGGGGGATATCTGCCCCACCACTAACCTCCAGGGGCTGCAGGGGGATATCTGCCCCACCGCTAACCTCCAGGGGCTGCAGGGGGATACCTGCCCCACCGCTAACCTCCAGGGGCTGCAGGGGGATATCTGCTCCCCCGCTAACCTCCAGGGGCTGCAGGGGGATACCTGCCCCACCGCTAACCTCCAGGGGCTGCAGGGGGATATCTGCTCCCCCGCTAACCTCCAGGGGCTGCAGGGGGATATCTGCCCCACCGCTAACCTCCAGGGGCTGCAGGGGGATATCTGCCCCACCGCTAACCTCCAAGGGCTGCAGGGGGATATCTGCCCCACCGCTAACCTCCAGGGGCTGCAGGGGGATATCTGCCCCACCGCTAACCTCCAGGGGCTGCAGGGGGATATCTGCCCCACCGCTAACCTCCAGGGGCTGCAGGGGGGTATCTGCCCCACCGCTAACCTCCAGGGGCTGCAGGGGGATATCTGCCCCACCGCTAACCTCCAGGGGCTGCAGGGGGATATCTGCCCCACCGCTAACCTCCAGGGGCTGCAGGGGGATATCTGCTCCCCCGCTAACCCCCAGGGGCTGCAGGGGGATACCTGCCCCACCGCTAACCTCCAGGGCCTGCAGGGGGATATCTGCCCCACCGCTAACCTCCAGGGGCTGCAGGGGGATATCTGCCCCACCGCTAACCTCCAGGGGCTGCAGGGGGATATCTGCCCCACCGCTAACCTCCAGGGGCTGCAGGGGGATATCTGCTCCAGCAGTGGGTCTGTCTCAGAGCCAGACAGCATTTGCTTTAGCAGACATAGGGGAAGCTTCCAGTGGCTTCTCACAGAAGCCACCCCTGTAGCCCCCCACTACCAAAACCTTGCCACACAAGCCCAATACAAAGAGGCTGTACCCAGCTCTACCGGCCGTCTTGGTTGAGAGACTCCTTTACAACGCAGGTCAAAACAGGTAAGACCAGGAAGGGCTGAACCAGAAACCTGCATACTGAAAATGCGGGCCTTTCCGAAGTAGGGTAAGACAGCAGTCACCAGCTGGACTGAGCTTTCATCTTCCTCTGTGGACCCACATGCGATGTCTACCAAACAGGGCAGAGTCTGGCCAGTGACATCTGTCACTACTGGATGTTCCCCAGGGGGTCTGTGCTGGGGCCAGTCCTGGTCAACACATCCATCAGTGACCTGGGCGAAGGGACAGAGCGTCCCCTCAGCGAGTTCCCTCACGATCCCAAGCCGGGAGACCAAGTTCCCCCTGAACATGAGGACAAACCCCTTCCCTGTGCGGGTGCCAGAGCAGGGGCACAGGCTGCCCAGAGAGGCTGTGGGGTCCCTTCCCTGGAGACATTCACCCCCCGCCTGGACGCGGCCCTGTGCCCCTGCTCTGGGGGTGCCTGCTCCAGCTGGGGTGGGACGGGGTGAGCTCCAGAGGGCCCTTCCAGCCCCCGCCAGTCTGGGATCCTGTGCCCAGACTTCTTGGCCTTACACATTTCCCTGTGCTGTGCCTGTGTTTATCTTGTCGTTAGTGTAAATTATATTAATACTTCTTTAGGCTGAATTTATCCAGTGAGGCTGTACAGTTGAGGTGTCCATGCAAACTGTGTTTCCTTCAGCTTCTTCTTGTGCTTCTTCACTTTGCTTCTTCACCTGACACGGCCATCCTTCCCAGCTGTATTTGGACTTCACTGAGTGTGCTGAGTAAGGGCGTTGGAGTTTGCAGAACAAACGGAGCCGCACAGTTAGCTGTCAGACTGCAGCAGGTGAACAGCAGGACATGAGTTAAAGTCTTCCCATTTGCACGTTACAGTTGGGATGAATTGTATGTTCAGAAAACTGCCCTGTCCAAACGCGTCCATGGCTTTTCTACACTGGGAGGTCATGCCAAGGCTGCAAATCAGCATGGCAATACAACATCACTTCTTCCACCCTTGGAGCAGGTCATGGCTTCGTACATAACAACGCCTACGTGTGCCCTGCATGTTCATGCACGTCATGAACAAGCCTGGCTCATCTCCGGCGCAGATGTCCTTGCATCCTGTGCGGCTTACAGCTTAGGTATCGAGGGTAGGACCCAACTGCGGGGGTATCTGCGTTGGGGTAGTATTTGCTGACTTCGAAAGGCCAGACCAGACCAGATTACATGTCTGCACATGAACAAGTAATTCCCACAACGAGTATGAGAACAGCACAAAAACTTCTGTACTTTGGTCAGTCGGGTCAGAGAATATGCCACGGAAAATAGTCCTTACAGAGCCCAAATATTTTCAAAATGTGGAAAGAAAAAAAAAAAACCAACCCCAAATCTTACCTCAAGTTAAAAAATCAAGTAGATTTCAAACTTTTCCTCTTTGGCCTGACAACTGGGATTTCATGGCAAAGATGCAAGAAAAGATGGGTATAGACAAGAAGAATGTATGTAAGAAGTGTATTTCTCAAAGCAGAGCTAAGCTCTCTCATGCACAGAGGCATGTAAGCGAGAAAAATCTTGTTCAGCAAGTCCCTGGGGAGCTGGCTGGGAAGACGAGTGGGAGGGAGGAAGGGTTAAAAATATTTTTCAGAGAAAGCTTGGCTGTGGCTTGTGTCTCCGCAGGCTGGCGTACGAGAGAGACTGGAGATAAACAGACTTCTGCTGGAGGTACCCTTCCTTCTCTCCAGACTGGCACCGTAATATTGATAACGCAGAAAAGATGAATCCAGAAAATCCCTGGAGGATATAGCACAAGTGACTCCGGTTGTGGAAGTCTCACTTTCCACAGAAAAAGGGAAGAAATGATGAGCAGGCGTTTCTGCACACAGCAGGAGAGAGACCTTCCAGAGCCAAAGGCTGGTGGGAAAGCTGCAAAGGGCATTTCTATAACAACAGAACCGAGAGATTAGCTCCTGGGTAGGCTAAGTACCGGGCAAACATATCTCCCAAATCCCACATTATTAAGGATTTAAGCTACAAACCCATTTCACGAAGCTATCCAACCACGGACACCTCGTTAGCATTTTCGTGACTGGAGCCAAGAGATGCTTCGTCTCCAGGAGCTGCAAAAACAAATCGCCGCGGGGCATGAGTTGGGCAAGAACAAAAGAGCGAAGGAACAACTTCCCGTTGTATCAAAGAGCCGACCTTCTTGAGACTTGCCAAGAGCACTGGAGTGATGAAAACCGTGACATCACATTTGCAATATTTTGCCTGCTTTACCAAAGTCTTCCTTGCCCTGGCTCTGCTTTTTTCCATCCGTGGGTACACTGCGTATTCAGTACATACATAAGAAAAGGACTTTTGCTATCAGCCATTCTGTTTACCACGAATAAAAGCGTGGTAACCAAGGTTACTTGGGTTTTGCTCCTGTGATTTTTGTTCCCAGAAAAAGCAATATACTCTCCTTTTGGTGGTGCACTGACAGCAACGCCTCAGACGAAACAGGGCTCCATTGTACTAAACCATGAGCGCAGGAAGATAGGGCCCCCTGGACAGACCTTGCAGCCAAGAAATCAGCAGGTACCCTGGGGTGGGGTGCTCCAGGGGTCAGCAGCCCTCACGTGGCAGCTGTGGAGGCCTGTGCCTCCTGGGCAGTTACCTCCAGGACAAGCTAAGCGGTCCCAGCTGTCCCCCAAACCCTGCTGCAATATCTCCAGGAACGGTGTCACAGCCTTGGGAAAGTCCTCCCAGTTCTTCCCAGGACCTGCATTTGCAGAAGGACACCTGGGCTGTTATGGCCATATTAACTTCTTGTCTTGAGGGGTTTTGATGCAATAGCTGTCTTGGCTTAGTCCAAGGGTTCACCAAGGGCAGGCAGGAGCCAGAACCAGCGCTAGGGGCAAGACTGCAGCCCTACAGTGGTGGCCACCTTGCCTTACCCTTCTAGCTCCCTGCAATCTGCTCTCCCCACCCTGGCAGACATCGAGTTTAGCTCCCTGCTATTCTGCTTTACTGGCTTTTGATGGAACATTTCTACAAATCAGGCGTTCTGCACCCAGTTATACTTTTGGCTTTGCCCCCAGGAAAATCTGTCAAGGAGTTCCTGAGCTGAACTGCGGATTTGCACAAAGGAGATCCCAAAGAGGATCCTGGTAGCTAAACCCAGCCCTGCTGGGTTCTGCGGGTCAACCACAGCGAGGTCTTCTGATCTTGAAGCAGCTCCTGCTGCAAGAAACAGTAAGAACGGACTTAGTCCTTGCACGTAATGATGGAGTAAGGGCAATGCTGGCTCTCTGGCTGGATGAGTGTGTTGCGTTCCCATTACTAGGCATGACAATGAGCTTGGCTCGTAACTGTGCTCAGCTCCGCACAGCCAAGCACGGTCTAGCCAGTACGGACCAAGCACCTGTGGGCCTCATGGGAATGGGCTGGCAGGTCTCAAACTGGTACAAAGGGAGCCAGTGGTGAACAAACCTGCTCTTTAGACTGTTTAACCCTGATGGGCCCTTCCTAATCTTCAACTCCAAGGACAACCAAGCATACCTCCATTTCCATTTCCAAGATATGAGATAGGACATGAGGGAACATCCAGCTTCTGCACACAGACCTTTTATTCACCTATGCATTACAAACACAGCAGAAAGAATTTTATTTTATCTTTGTTGTTAGGTTTTTCTTTTCCATAAATACTCCTTTCCTTGGAAAACTTGGTCCCCTGAGGCCAAGGTGGCATCACGAGATAGGACCGTGAGGCTTAGAGTCTATTTTCAGGTCATACTATTGTCGCAGTCCCAGCTCCTGTGTAATAAATAAGTTCAGTTTTTATTTCAGTATCTCTTTGCTAGAAATGTGCTTAATCTGTTCTAATGTGCTTAATCTGTTTTTTTTATTTTTTTCCTAAGCCGTCCCCAAAGACAGCCCTAGTTGAACATTTCAGGTATCTCAAAATGGGAACAAAACATAGCTCAGATCCCAAAAATAGCTGCCGTCAAAGAGGCAACACAGAAGCCAGGAAACAGCTGCGCACTTTGTTTTCTTTCTCCTACCTTCTTTTTATCTTCGCCTGGGAGAAGAACAGAGTAACCTCTGCTCCTGGCCTTGCAATACTCTGGTAATCTGGGGGAAGGGCTCCATGCAGGGATCTGCAGCCCCACACGACTTCAGACATGTGCTAGGGTCTCTCAAGCGCTTTGACCTGAATTTATCACACTGAATCAAGGCCATCCTCCTCCTTACATCATCTATAGGGTCAACTAGACAGCACAAAACCAGAGGTTTAGTTCTGAGAGTCTTCGTTAGCTGAGCTTTTCCTTCCAAGCCAGAGAATAGATTTGCCCAACGTGTTTTCCCCATTATTTTTCTCTTTCCTCCTATGGGTGGCAGCCCCACAACAGCATTCAGGCTAAGAGCATGTTATTTCTAACACAGCAGAAGCAATCAAAGTCACCTCTGTGTGACTTTGGAAAGTCCATGGAAAAAAGGATGAGTCTTCACGTGCACCGCAGATGGGGGGGGGAGGATGGAGCCAGAGGGTGGCAAAGCCACGTGAGCCGAGGGCAGCCTTCAGCAACCCTGCTGCTACCAGGCAAGTCGTGCAAACCAGGCGTGATACAGCAAAAAAAAAAGCTGGTGATGAAGCAAAGGTGCAAACAGCTCAGCACCAGAGCTGTGCTTTGAATCAGCAACCATCATTTCCCCCAAAGCCCAGAAGCTTTTCTTTCTGAACAGGGTCAACCAGCTTCCTTTTCTTCCATTGGAAATGAAAGAGGAAATCTGGCTGCATGTGGTACGTAATTAATTGAGAGAGACTGATTTACAGAGACAAAAGAAAAAAAAAAGCCAATTCAATTAAGTTAGAAAAATTAATCTGTGGCGTGATGCCCTAGTTGACAGGCTGAGACCAGCTTTCTGTGAGCTTAAGTCTCGTGCAGGTATCGGTTAACTCTTCGAGGGCTGACTGACAGCCTCAAGGCTTGCTGCAACACATTACGGAACGCCTTCCCCAGGTGAAGCTAAGAGCATCCTTCACATTTACTGAGCTTCCCTTTTGCCTTCAAGCACGGCCGCTGCCAGCAACCCCCACACATCATGGCAGGGGACTCTGGGGGTTGGGAAGGAGAACACGGGCAGGGAGAGCGGTGCATGGACAACGGCGCATCCAGAGCAGAAACACAGGGAACCGAACAATTATAAAACCCCTCAAACGTCCAGATCACAAAGAAAATATTGCTTTGCTTCTCACCACCCCGCCAGCAGGATGCGAGCGCGGATTGCTAGCCTGGACAGCAGCGGGAAAGCTGGCGGGGGGGGAAACCCAGGCAGAAGACCGTGAGCAACTGTGACTGTCTGCAACAGTGCACAAGTTGTGCTTGAAACGGCTGATGGGCAGGGCTGCCGAATGCAAGAAAGAGGTGGGCGCACCTCTGTGGCAAGCAAGACACACTTGGCCGCGGCAGACTCGCTGCGGACGATCAGAAAGGTTCGCTTACACCAAAGAGGTTAATCCAGGGCAGGGGGAAAATGCCTTCCCGGCCCACTCCAGTGGCTGCCTTGCCCCACGGCCGGCTTTGCCAAAGGAATCCTCCGGCCTGCTTTTCGCACACAACAAACTTTGATTGAAAACGGTCATTATTTTCCTGCCCTCACCGGCTGCCAAGAAAGCGGCAGATGGGTGAACTCGGTGCTGTCTGCGAGCCAGCTGAATCAGAGGCTCTCTGAGAAGTGAACTCCTCCACGCGTCCCAGAGTGACTGGTGAGCTGAGGACAGAGCTAACATATTCTGGATGATGCTGGCGTGTCCCTCCCCTGTTACCATGTCCCACGGCATGGGGTGGTGGGCTGCCTTCTAGACCTGTAAGGAAGGAAACTTGCAGTTCGAGTCTGGTTGAAGTGGGGAAAAAGAAACGCCATGGCTCTAGCCACACGAAAAGGCGTTCACCCTGCTTCCCAATGCCATAATCCCTTCCTAGCTATCAACACCTCGGGCTTGCAACATTTCTGGTTTCCCTTCCTCTGCCCTTCACCACTGCTTTGGGACATCATGCCCACCCCAGCAAGGCACCACCAAGGAAGGCTCCCACCAGGGCGATGATGCACATCTCTGCTTCTAGCAGTGGATCCCAACAGCTTTCCTCCCCACACCCAGCAAAGCAGCCCCGCTGGGTTTTCCTGCAAGGGACTGCAGAGACTTTCCTTGCTTGGGTGCAACCATCTGGGCTTGGCCTCATGCGAACGTCGTTGCAAGGTGCTGGGTAGATGCAGTTATGCAAACATTCCTGTCCAGGTAAGACCATGGAAGCACCAGGCCCCCATATCTCATTACTCCAATGATTCCTAGCAATACTTGACCCACCACGGCCAATCTGCCCCTCTCCAGTGCAGGGGTGCAGCTCTCATCTTTTGTCCACTTTTGGCAAATCCACACCAACCCCATTCTCACATCTGGAGCATATTTCCGCTTCGTTCCTGAATCAAACAATAGTTTGCTTGTTCGTGCTGAACTCAGCAGGACGCAGGAGCGTCGGTGCTCCTCAGGGTCCCCAGCGAGGACAGCAAAACCTGACGCCTGCCTCATCACGAGGGGCTCACACGGGTGACACCACCCTTCCCCAGCCTACGCGGGCGATATCATCCCAGGGCTCATCTACAGGGGTTTTTCAAGGAGTTGTTATTAGCTCACAGGAGCTGCGCTGCTGCGTGCGGTGGGGACTCGGATTAAAACTGCTGGGCTGTAACAAAAGGCCACACACACACCCCCCACCGCCATGCAGCTCTGGGGTCCCCAGTCAGCTCTGCCATCAGGAGAGGCAAGTCAGACACCAAGAAAAGCCTTTTATGGGGAGGAATAAGCCAATATGCTGCTCATCACTCAGGATCAGAATGGTTTGGGCTGGGAGGGACCTTTCAAGGCCATCCAGCCCAACCCCCTGCAGCGAGCAGGGACATCTTCACCCAGACCAGGTCGCTCAGAGCCCCGTCCAGCCTGGCCTTGGGTGTTCCCAGGGATGGGGCATCGACCGCCTCTTGGGGCAGCCTGGGCCAGGGTTTCACCACCCTCTCTGTAAAAAATTTCTTCCTTAATGAAAAGGAGCGGTTTGTGGTTTCACCACTCTCCATTAACACCTTCTGAACTCCTGGCCAACCTGAACTGCATCTGAAGGAATGGCTCAAGGCTCACACAGCTAAGCCATTTCTGCAGAGGAAAGAGATCTGAGCCACGCCTACTACTGGGGATGCGTCGCTGAGCAGGAGAAAGCCGGAGCCAGGCACCCTTGCATCCCTGCCCCAGGCTGGACCAGCAGCTGAGAAGCGTGGGAGGATGCAAAGATGCTTCCCCGCGAGCAGGATGAACGCAGCCTCCTCCTCCTGCCCTACTCAGGACCTGCAAGGGATTTCTTAATTTTCTTCCTAAAATTAAAAGCAGAATTCCTCTGTTCTCCCCAAGGTAACTCCAAATAGCATCTGCGATCACTCGTGCACGTGAAGATGTGTGTGTTAGGTAGACGCATGCCATCCAGGTGGCCCGTTGAGGACGGAATACACTGAATAGGGGCAGGTCACCTCTGACAGCACAAGGCATAGAAGAGGCACTGTGATTTGTAATTCTGGCTTTGTGGCGTTCTTCGTGCCAACAAAGGGAGAAGGGATGTGTCTGCTGGTACAGGATGAACTTCAGCCCTTATCTCAAGAGGTTCCACGGGGAAATACAACAAAATCCTCTATTGTTGCACAGGAAACACATCTCTCAACAGTCTTCGGCATCAAACCTGCCTCCAGGACCTTCCCTGTCTGCTGGTGACATCCCTTCTGACCTCGAGCAGAGCACTTCCTCCCCGTTTCCCTGCGACGTGGCGAAGCCTGCAAATAGCCTCAGAGCATCGGGAGGGCAGCGATCCCCAAGCCAGCACCGCAGCCGGGAGGGTGCGTGAAGCCTCCCCGTCCTACGCTGGGTTTTAGGAAAGAGGAGACTGATGCAGAGGGTGGGCACGTGGGGACCTGCTTTCCCTCCTGTGCTCGTACAGTCCGAGCTCCAGCAGCGGGACACTGAGCGCACCCTGAGTGTTTGCAGCGCTTTGACTTCAGAGACAACCTGGACGAACCCACCCGACTTCTGATTTGATGTACACAAGCCACCTTAGATATTTTGCATCTCCCTCCAGAAGATCCTGCAGCCCACCCTTACCTTATGTCCCCAACAGCCTCCCCTCTTTGCCAGCTCCTCAGTTATCCTTTCTCCGGAGCTTCACAAAGCAAGCAGAGGCACAAGGACGGACTGCGGACAAAACCAGCTCTTAGGCTGACAAGATAAAGAGTTAAAGCAGGCAAAGCAAAAGCTTTGGAAGAAAAATGGTTCTGTAATAAATCAGATATTCGGAGGCAGGAAGGTGCGCTATATAGAGGAATCAAAGTCCGGAACAGGATGTATATAAAGCAAATATTGAACTAACTTTGATAACACGGAAAAATAGAAGATTTTTGGTGGGGTTAAGTGAAGGCTCAGTTGTAACTATTATAAATTTCCTGTTTTACTCGTGTCGGGCGCTTTTACAGTGATCTATACAATACATTGTGTGCCTAATGATTTCCTAGCCGTGAATGGGTCACTCAGACATTACTTTCCATGCTTTTTTTTTTTTTTTGTCTGTCCTGAAGCAATAAAGCTATTGAAATCCTCCAGGCCTTGCCCATTGGGTGTTTTCTTTCCTACCAAGACATCAAACTACCCTGAAGGTTTATTTTGAGCAAATTCAATAGGAGGGATCACACCAGCACCTTGTTGAAAGTGTACAATGGGAGCCGAACCCAGGGCTATTCAATAACAAGCGCCCCATTTTCATTGCAATTCCTGTTGTGAATTCATTACTTTAATTAGGCTGGCAATTTATGAAGCTAACAAGGCACCATTTGTCTGCGGACACGTAGGCAACGGAATTTCAGATCAATTCACGTTGGAAGGTAGAGGAGCTCATGAAAAGCTAAGCAGAACTGGAAGCCTCTGCAGATGCTACCAGACTCGCCAAACCAAGAGAGATATTTGCGATGAAGGAACAGGACTACAAGCCCAGGCTCAAGGGATATGTTCGGATTTATCTAGGAAAATCTGACTCAACTCTCTTAGGAAATGAAGCTCATATAGCATTATTTACTCCCTTTCAAAGCATTTTAAGCTTGACATTGGTTGAGGGGTTTGGCTCTTCACCCGCTCCTATTAGTAAGGGATCACGACGCTCCCGCCGGTCGTTTGAGACCTTCCTCCCAGCATCTCATCTGCATTTATCCTTGGCCCCTTTGTTGTCAGGCCAAAGCAAGGCTCAGTTTTAGTGTCCTTGGATGAGACAGGGCCTCCATCCACCCTGCTCACTCCGACTTACACATTTTTTGGAGTGTTTGTTTTCTGAGCACAAGTGACCAGAAAAGCGCAAGTTATCCCAGTGATCTGAGTGCGTAGGTCACCCCCTCCCACACTGGAAACATCGGTACCATTCACATCCCAGAACCTATTTTATTTCTCAGAGATATTTTTGCACCAGCCTCACATTCAGCTTTTCCTCCTCAGTTGAGTGATACAAGCTCAAAATCCCTCTACCAATATCTTCGTTATTTGGTTTTCAGCGCTACCCGTAGGTCCTCCACTCCATTCTCTACCACTTCTTGACTCTCCTCTGTATATAAAGCTCCTCCACTTTACATCCTTAGTGAATTTCCAGTAAAACCTTCCTCTTGTGACTAAGATCATTTACACAAAACGTTCACTGCGCGCGTTCCTCGTGAGCTCCGCCAAACAACCTTCTCTCAGCCCAGTCCTCGCAACGCTGACCACCCTCAGCAAGCCTTCAGCCAATTCCTCGCCGACCTTGTGACTCCTCCACCAAGCCCCTTGGTCGCAGCTTCCCGTCTTCAGAACATACCAAATATACTGCCCAAGTGCAGGCAGGTGGGATCTTCCGTGTCTCCTTTGCCTAGAAAAGGAGTTATTGAAGGAGAAACTCAAGTTTATAGGGAACAGTCTGAATGATAACGGGGACAAACCCGCCAACCTCATGAGGTCCTTCCCACGGGAGACTTTGCGGCCCCTAGGACACCCACCTTCCATCCATGCCTGTAGGCAGTAAGAAGTTATTTAGGACCAGAAAAAAAACAACCAAAACCAAACAAAACTAAGTTTTAAGATTTTTAAGGCAGAAAAAAATAATCTTATCTTTCCTGACCTGCCACAACAGAGATTTTACCTGTTATCCTCCCCATGCCAGCACCGAAACGTGGGTATAAGTCACATTACGTAAATAAACATCCCTCAGGTGGCCAAATTTGGAAGCAGCTGAAGCCCAGGAACCTGAGCTCGGCTTCTGGGATCCACACTACGGGTCAGGCAACCCAAGCTCTGCCCGCAGCTGCCGTCAGATGAGATGACCCACGTCAGAGGGAAAAGGAGAGAGGCTGAAGCAGGGTGATGCACAGCTGCAGCCCGACATCCTCCTTGGGCGGGAAGGGGAGGCAAGAAGAAAGTCCTCAAGACGAGGGGGAGTGGAGCAAGGCTTTGGGGAGGAAAAGCACCCAAACCTTTGAACATAAATGGCAGTGTGAGAAGAGTAAATATATGTTAGCTGGGAAGCTTGAACCTGCTCCAGAGTAAGTAGAGAATGAGGGAGGGAGAATAAACCACTTAAAACAGGTGAAACGGGATGCACCTGCACAGCCCCTTGCAGGAAGGGGAGAAGGGACCTTCAAGATCCATATTTTGTTCTTTAAAACATCAAAAAAAGGAGACCGCAAAACCTCCAAGCTCATGAAAGGGCCCACAATATTCTAAATACGCTGCACCCTCTCCCTCTGAAGTTTTGGCTGCTAAAACCATCAATCAACATTTCACCGGTCCAGAGGAAGAGCGGGGCGGAGGAGGGCCCGCCGCGAGGGCAGCGCGGGAGCGGCGGCGGGCGAGGTGCGGCGCCGGCTCGGTTCCCCCAGGCGGTGGCCAAGGAGTTTAAAAATGGGAGCAGATGAAACAACCACCCCCTGTGGACTCCCCTGCTCGAAGCTTTAACTGTTCTTCATTTTTTTTGCTAACGCACAAACGCAAGGATATTTCCTGAGCCTGTAACACAGGGGTTTCCCCCCCCGTCGCTCTTTTCTTGCAAGATTTGTTGATGTAACGTCGTACCTTCACAGACACCTTAAACCCCTCTGGGCTGCAGCAGCCACGTTAGTAAATGTTCACAGAAACTGAGGCCAGCAGGAGCAGAGTCCAACCTGAGTGTCCATGGAGAAGCACCACTGGCCCATCGGGCGATTCAGAGCTCCTCGGTTACGGCCACGGCTTTCGGAAAGCTTTGAGCTAAGTATTCTTGGGCTGGAAAAAGAATTATTTTCCCTTATTTTTGCTATGGAAAAATAATCCGATAGGATGGAGCCCCCCAGGATTACCTTATAGGGGTCGTAAGCTGCAGGAAGAAAAGGCCCATCTGTGTCATATAGAAGAGTCACAGGAAGCACAGAAGTGGGGGGATCAGAGTATGTGAAGAGGCACCACAGTGCTTGCTTTAAAAGCTTCTGCACAATAAATCTTAAAAACACTTGTGCAATAACTAAAATCACAGAATGCCCTGAGCTGGAAGGGACCCACAAGGCCCATCGAGCCCAGCTCCCGTCCCTGCACAGGACACCCCAAATTCACACTGTGGCTCTGAGGGCCTTGGCCAAGTGCTTCTGGAACATCGCCAGGCTGGTGCCGTGATGCCTCCCTGGGGAGCCTGTTCCAGGGCCCCACCACCCTCTGGGGGAAGGACCTTCTCCTAATGCCCAGCCTCACCCTCCCCTGGCACATCTCCCTGCCGTTCCCTCGGGTCCTGGCGTTGGTCACCAGAGAGCAGAGACCAGCCCTGCCCCTCCTCCTGCCCTCGGGAGGGAGCTGCAGAGCGCCATGAGGCTGCCCTCGGCCTCCTCTGCTCCAGGCTGAACAACCCAAGGGACCTCAGCCGCTCCTCGTACGGTTTCCCCTCTAAACCCTTCCCCAGCTCCGTGGCCTCCTCTGGACGCTTTCCCGTAGCTTTGGAATTGGTATCTACAAAGTAAAAGCTTTAGAAGCTTTAGAAATTGGTATCTGCAAAGCAAAAGCAATGAAAAATCAGCTTGCCCTGTATTCGTAGGTGACGTTTCCTCCTTTTAAGCACCCTAGACAACCCTGTTGGAACGTGCCTTTGCTGAGCCCAGGGCTGATGTCTGCAACATGCGCTTGGGCAGAGGCACAAAAGCAACAGATCCGCGCTCTCGACTTAGTTGAGCGCCCAGCAGAGCTGACTGCGCCTCTAGGGTGCCACCAAATCGTGCCTTGTGTCGCATGGACACACGGCAAGCTGTAATTCACTTGTGGAGGAAAGCATCCTGAATTCAGCCAAAACGATTGCTTAATACTGTCGTGTTCATGGAGAGGACCATAATTAAGCCGGTGGTCTCCACCTCCAGGTGTTCCAGCGAGTCTGGTAAGGGACGCGTCTCTGCCCTTGAAAAAAATCCCAGTATTGGGATAATCTCTAGAAATTCACAAATCACAGACGGCTCATCACTTGTCACGGGTGTTTCTCTTCACACTCAAGCTAAAAGGGCTGTTACAAACAAAGCTCTACAGATGATCTCCCCCAGCCAGAGCTCCGAAGAGCTGCCTGTACCGAGCTGACAGTCCAGTTTCTGCAGCCTTCCTGCAAAAGCATTTCTTTGCAAAGAACGTCTCTTAAAATCCTAGCAAGGTGATGACTTTTACAGTTTAATAAGCAACCGCAACTGATCTCAGGTTCAGTCTCGAAAATCCAAAGCGAATGGAAGATGCAGAAACCAGGGCACAAAAGCAGCGAGCTGAGTTACGCACCCGAGAAAAGAGCAAAACTCTCACTTGAAAGATAATCCAGGCAGGCTTAAATAGAATAAACAAGTCGCTTTCCTTTCATTGACCTTCAGCAGCCTAGCTGCACCTGAAGAGCAGCTTAAGGAGAACCGCGTGGTAAGACAGGAGCAAAGCCATGGGCCGAGGCTCTCGATTTCCCTACCCGGGCACCTGAGGGACGGCGGGAGCCCTCTAGTCCCTCGGCCCGCCCGCAGAACGCGCGCCCACGCGTTGGCAGCGCCGGGACCCCGACGCCCTCGGCGAAGCCGGGACGCGGGCGACCCTGCGGGCTCGGGCTGCGGCGGCGAGCGAAGCTCGGCCCTGTGCTGGCAGCGCGTACCGCAAAGGAAACCACGCCGGCAGCCCAAGGGCAGCGACAAGCGGGAGAGCCCACGCTTCCCAAACGCGGCTGCGTGGCAAGGGAAAATTCCTGGATTTCAGCCGAAAGCCGTGCCCCAGAAGCGGCTATTGCTTGCGCGCGCACCTGGAGCCCGCAGAACAGGCCGAATTTAACGTGCCGCTTTGACATAAACGGTTCGTAACAATCAATCAAGGGCAAAACCCTCCCGCAAAAAAAATTGCACGAGCATCGGCGGGCTGAGACAGAAATCCCTCAGCGTACTCGGCAACCGGCTCTGACTCACGCGCAGCCTCCCACCCAGCGACGGGAGCAGAAACAGGAGGGGAAGGTGGGTTTCCCTCGCAGCGGCCGCCCGATGCGAGTTCAGCCGAAGCTGGGCACGCTGCGGCCCCCTTTGCACGCCTACAAGGAGCGGGATTTAGCTCCCGTGTCCGCGTGCGCCCAGCCGGCAGCTTCGGGGTACGCGCCGTTGACGGACAGAGGTGGCGGGTGGGAAGCAGAGTCAGGTCCGTCACCTTACAACTGGTTTTAAATGTTACACAATCAGAAGCCCAAGCAAGGAGGTCTAAACCTAAACAGCAGCTTAAACCCCGTCCCCCCACCCCCATTCCCTTAGATCTTTACATTTTAGTTTGACTATAAACTAGTCACCTTTCTGCCAGTTTAGAAAACAAACTAATCTGGAAAGAAAACAGCTCCGTGCTTAAAAATTCAAGTTTCGGAAATACTGAGTTTATTAAAGAAGCCAAAGACAGACAGCAGATGGATACTGTTTATTGGTTCTTTCCATCACATCTGAGTTACGGGTGTAAAAGTCACACGAACTGCAGGTATAAACATGTAAAACAATACAAAAATAAATGGAAAGGTAATTTTGTATTTACTGAGTCAAGTTGTGTAATAAATACAATAGGCTAAAAGCTTCAATCACACAGTTCAGTTTAACTGAAGTTACAGTAGTGTTTGTAAATACGAGATTTTTTTTTTTTAACTTCAAGTCGCAAATACTAAAGCATCGAGAACTAGTATAAAAGTGAATTTTGGCACATGGTGAAGTGAGAAGCGTTACGACACTGGTGTCAGACCGTTGTGTAAAAACGAAGCGGATTCTCACTAGCTTTCTGAGGTACGTTTTTAAACAATCTAAAATTAGACCAACAATGCGGTTCTAACAACTCACAGTTTACAATTCACTATACTAGTTACAATTTTTCCCTTTTAAGAATACCAAAAGTATTCCAGAGCTTAAATCTGTGCAAATTCAGACAAATTTCAATTAAAAAATAATAATAATAAAACCAACTTCTTCGGGAACTTTTACGTGCAACTTAAATCCTCCCTGCAATCAGTTTTGTTAATTGCAAAGCGTAAAAATCGGACCGATACCGAATTGCACAGCTTAATAGAAAACACCCCGAGATCGCAGCGCAGTCCAAGCTGCAAACGGTCCTCTCCTAAGTTTGTCACATTTTTCTCCCTATAACTTCAGTAACTTCTGATCACACTCATTCTCGGTGAGGGGAAAATAAAAAACCACCACTACAAGCTGCTAACGTGAAGGTCAGCCAAGCACGTAAACCCCTTGAGGACTCTCAGCACTTCTTCACAATATCCGAAATGCCTGGACACAAAGTTACTGTTACCAATTTTCAAAATCCAGTAAAAGATAAAGGAACAGTGTAATGGCACTTTTTGCGTATCCAAACATTGGTTTAGAAATGGTGCTTTTTTGCTTCTTTTAAAGTTTTACAGTAGTTAAAAACGTTCAAAACTAGATCCTTAGAAGTATCTCGATCCTCACCTCGACTTCAGAAGCGTGAGGAAACCAGATTACCCTGCCGACGGGGCTTGATACAGTATAAACATCTCTGACCAGAGTACAAAAGTTACGCTCTTCTCCTAAAAAAAAAAAAGTGCTGCTGATTGTTAGAGGTAACTCCAAAATAACCAGCAACTGCTATTAAACTATCAGCAGCATCAGGCATTTACACATTTTAGTCCTCAAAGAGTTTTCTTTTAAACAGTTTAACCATTTGTGCTAATATTCTTCACTAGGTTAAGTTTAAGTCCTTTCACCAAAACCGTTTTTCCTTTAAAAAAAAAAAACAGGGTGCAAGCAATACAACCCATGACGCCCATTTATTTCATGCTTCGGTGAATAAATGGCGTCATCTGCAAGGCACTACTATGTTTAAAGGATACCATTGTCACAGTTTCACTATTTCGGTATTTTTTTTCTGTTTTAAAGTCACAGTTAAAAAGTAAAAAAAAAAACCAAACAAAATTTGAGGTAATCAAATTATTTCAATACCAAAATATATTAATTGAAATAGTACCAGTATGGTGAAAGGTCTTCATAATACACAGCTATTACCATATAGCATGCAGTACAGTATATAAGTATACTAGGCCTTTGCTCTGAGCTCTTCTGCTTCGGTTTTTAAGGAACGGCGCAATTTGCACAGCGGCACGCCGATTTTGGACGCTTTACCTCCGTCCTGCTCACAGGGCGTCCCGCTCGTAATTCCAGCTCGCCACGCCAGCCCCAGGCGAACCGGCCCCACCGACATCCATTTGAGAGCCGCACAAATTGGAGTTCTTAAAAAGAGTTCAGCAGAGCAAGAGAAGCTACAGTATCTTCACCTATCGTTCAGTCAATTGCACTTAAACCTACTCTGTTATTGACTTACAAGTTGAGACACACCATCAGCCAAGCGCCTGCTGTCCCAACCACCGGTATTTCTTCTGGCGTTCCACAGTCATACCGCTACTCTAGAAATATGGCTTTGCAGGTTAGGTAACTTGTACGGAACAGGAGCACGCTGGGTTTACACTAAGTTTATTGGCGAAGAACTAGAATTTGTTAAGAATTTTCTAACGCCCCTTTCTATTGCGGTGTTACCGACCAGAATTCTGCACTCTGATAATCCTGGTCTGATAAATAGTTTCATGCAACCAAGTGGACTTAGTCTGTAAACACCCGCTAGCCCCCCCACTCCACTGCTAGCTACGTTAACTCTACCAGGCACTACAGTATATTAAGACTAACGTATAGCCATGCATAGATAAACTCACGAGCCTTACCATGATGCTCTATACCTGCAGTAGGGGTTTTTCCCCAGAAAGCCTAGAAACACAAACTAACCGCTGGCTTTTATTGTACTTTCACAGGATACACGCAGTTTATAAAGTCTCGTGGTGTGCGAAAAAAAGAAATTCTTAAATTCAGACAGCTTTTTAAATCTAGTAGGAAAGCTAGTAACGAAACCTTACCGACATCTATATCCCAATCTGCAGCACCTGGAGTTCCACCTCTGCACCGTATAACCACCACAGCACAGGCACCGAGCCAGCTAGTAGCAACGGGTTCAGAAAGCCCACCTAAAAGGGGTTTCGGTTTTGGACAGGCTTATTGAAATTTCAGCTATTTCAGATTCCAAAGGTAAAAAAAAAAAAAAAAAAAGATGTTTCTTAAGTAAGGCATGACACTATGTAGCCTTAGGTTTGATGGCAGGAGTTAAATCTCACCTTCCTGCCACAGAAGGAGACTGCGTGGAGATGTTATGAGTATTTTAAGTGTACTTTAAGAAATGACTCGTTCGATTTCTTACTGCATTGCATACATCTGACCGAAAAGAAGAGGTGCAGTTGTATTAAAAGACTGAGCTGTCCCTAAGGTAAAGGAATAGGAAAATAAAGAATTCCTCCCGGCCTGTTTTCACTGACTAAATTCCGATCACACAGCACCCTACAACAACTTGCTTGTTCAAATAAGCTTAAAAAATTACCTTGAAGTAGCTGCTAGGGTACCTTATAATCCTGCAGTCAGCGATCTAACTCTCACTTAAAGTTGTACTGAATTAACTTAAAGGACAAGTTGCCAGAATTCCTGTTACAGTATCATTTAGCAACTATAAAGGTTTTGTTGCAAGTACTTAAAACCTGGCGTATCAGTTTGCGTGCCGTAACATCTCACTAAATTCTTCTGAAAGCTTCACAAACAAGTTCTTTCATATTTCAGGTCTATCTTTTGATTTTTTTTTTTTACCTTTGGAACAAAGTAATTTTCATGAAAAGGAATTCTTTAGCTAAAGAATCTCCCTCTTCTCTTGCTTTGCTCAGTTTTCACTACTGAAATAAGAAGTCCTTCAGAGATAACCTTTTAAGCACCAGCAAGGTGCAGATTACCGCCATCCATGTCATGTTTTCTAGAACACCAACAACAACATTGGGAAGAAAGCAAGATATCTCCGCCTATCTCCTTTCACCCTGAAATGTATAAACACCTTTTCTTTAGAAAAGTCAAAAATTTCAACCGCAGATTCAAAGGATGCGGAGGTTGTGAGATATGCTGTCCCTCAGGAAAAAGCAGATGCCTACGTGTCCCTTGTTTCTCGCTTTGGGAACATCCTAACAGTGGTAGCGTTAGGTACTCTGAGTTTTTAACATGTTCCCCCGTTTCTCGCTTTGGGAACACCCCAACAGCTGCGGGGTTCAGCACTCTTCAGAGTTCTGAAATGTTCCCCCATTTCTCGCTTTGGGAACACCCCAACAGCTGTGGGACTAGGTGGTACTCAGAGTTTTTGAAGCATTCCCCCATTTCTCGCTTTGGGAACACCCCAACAGCTGTGGGACTAGGTGGTACTCAGAGTTTTTAAAGCATTCCCCCATTTCTCGCTTTGGGAACACCCCAACAGCTCTAGGATTAGGCATTCTTCTGAGTTTTTGAAGCGTTCCCCCATTTCTCGCTTTGGGAACACCCCAACAGCTCTAGGATTAGGCATTCTTCTGAGTTTTTGAAGCGTTCCCCCATTTCTCGCTTTGGGAACACCCCAACAGCTGTGGGACTAGGTACTCATCAAGAGTTTTTGAAATGTTCCCCCATTTCTCGCTTTAGGAACATCCCCCAGTCCCCCACACTGAAGTATATCGCTGCTCATCAATGCTTCTGTGCAACAAGTTTCAAGGGACATCCAGAGATTAAAGCGGTTTGATTATCTGCACGACGGACCAATTCCACGATTACATTTGGACCTACTAGGAAATAGAGTTTTGCTTCTTCTCTTCTTCTTCTTTTCAATAAGTTTCCACTACTAGCCAGGGATTCCAGGTGATGCTTTTTACAGTCTGGAATTAAGGTGAAGTGGAAGCAAACCTGACAGTACAAACAGCTAAGCAGTTACCATATTAAAATGCCAACCTTACAGGAATGATCTCTTAGTTTTAAAAGGAGTGCTGAAAACTGACATTTCACTCAAGGACAACAGCATTTTTGGTGACTGACAGTAGGTGATTCAGAAATGGACAGAACGCACGAGCTTATGTCTTCTGCTCAAAGAGATCATGGTACTCTTGTTCTTCTAGTTCTCTGTTGTACTTCTCTATTTCCCTGTTGGCTTCTTCCAAGTAATCGTTCATGAACTGGTCCATTACTGGTTTTGAAAAACTAAGGAAAAAACATGTTTGTGCAAATAGCTCTGTTTAGCAAAGAACATACAGGTTCGAAGGATGTGCCTGTCCAGGGACGCTTCCTCAGAGCAGAAATCCAATCTACTACCTTCCGGGAGTCCCGCAGTCAGACCTAGCCACAACTCCTCTGCGTTACCAGGGAATAAAGCAGTTGCACTATAGACATTGCCCAGTCACGAGGAAGAATACAAGAACAGCAAAACTACAGCAGGTTTACAGATGTTTACAGCTATTTTGGTTAAGCAGAAGTCTGAAAAACCCTGCCCAGAATTCAAATCATCCAGAAGTGGTTAACCAGGGCCTCCTTCTTTTACCACCAAACACCAAGATGGTGATGGAGTAAAGGTCCAGTGAATACTGAAGTCCAAGTTTGTTCTTCAGCTTTTTTCTGCCAGGATACCGTAACTAGGAGCTTATCCTGCAGACCAGAGTCTGCTGGTTTAAAGTTTTAAAGTTGTCCCATAAGGCACAGAAAATAACCCTTTGATCTCATTCCAAACCAGAAACGCAGAACCCACTTGGATTTTTGTAGAGTTTGTCAAAGTTAAAGCAAAAGTAAACTGGGAATATAAAACCAAATTTGAAATTTCAGTAATCAAAGACAAAAGCCATAAAAAGCTATAGAAACAAGAAAGAACAGGCATACGCTGGAACATTACTATTGCTGTAGCGTTTCTTGCCAAAGACAAAAATATGATTGGTTTAAATTAAAAACCAAAAATAATTTCTAGAAGGAAATCCAGAGGACCCCACCTCAGCTGTAGTTAATGTTCTCTAACTGACGCCAAACAAGACCAGCAACAACAGCGTGTTTACAAACATGTATACGCCACAACTTGATAATTCAATCACACTGCTCGCTAAGCTGAAGCAGCTTTAAAATAAGGTTTTACTTGCTTAAGTGAGTTTTAAGGGATTGAAAAAAAAAAATCGCACCTCCACAGGTAATTCTGAAGGCCCCGTTCGCGTTACCGCATTGCATCTGATAAGGTTCTTCTCGTAGCGAGTTACAAAACGAGAGCAATTGTTTAACATCAGCTCCACCGCGAAGGTACGTGGCAGCAAAAAGGATACTGCGGTAAAACCTAAACCAGCTCCGAGTGTTTTCACGCGGGTGTGCGCACACACATGCATGCACCCAAAACTACATCCATTTGGAAGTTTTGTCAGTCGTGACCAGGCATTAAGCAATAATACAGCACTATTTGGTTTGAAAAGTACTACTTTGACAAGCTGCGGCCCATAAATTACTCTCTGTGAGAGTTCATGTATCGTTTTGTTGGTTCTATTCTGCTTCTTAGATTGTACCTCTGAAAAAGTGGTTTAATAGTAAGCTATAAGGGGCACATAACCATGCAGATTTTAAGGAACAACACTTTCCACTTCATGTAACTACCTGCAAAGCAAAGTGGTCCTTCACCATATCATCTGCTGTGACAGCCTACATTTCAGATTTGCATAGCCTGTTTCCTACCTAAAACCTTCCCCCCAAAACCCCCCCTGTTTTTTAAAGGATACATGGATGGTAATCCATTTTGTCACCAAAAAAGTTCACAAATTGAGTCCCATTGTAAAAATAACCAGCTGGAAGCGGATCCAAGTGGCGTTTCACCTACATTGAGAAAGAACATACCGTACATTAAGCATTTAAAACTCAAACCACTTAGAGTCCTAACAAACTTAAATAGATAAAAGACAAATTCCTTCTGCTGAACTTAGCGGCCGGGGAGGAAGGTACGGCTCCTGGCTATAAAGGAGAGCGCTGAAAAGCTAGTATGACAAATTACATCCATATAGACTAGGGGAGTTAGGTACAGCAACGCCAATCGTAGCCACGACACACTTTTAGGAACCGAGCTCCAACGATCGCACTTAAAACCTAAAGGCAGTTGACGAGGGCAGGGACAGGCGTTTGGGACCCCCACTTGCAAGTGACAACCTGCACAGGACAGAGCAGGGAGAAGAGACGGGGAGAGACCATTACAGTAACCTCCCACTCTTCAGGGCTAACTTGAAGCCCTGAGGTAACACCACGATTTATATCTCACACCCCTCCTGGACAGTCTCAGTTGTGTTTCGAGATTATAAGTCAGTAAGTGCTGTAATAATTCAGTGTTCAGCACACTTGTTATGGCAAGTATGGGAGATGCTCTGTCACACAAATGGGTACTTAAGAAAACCAGCCAGAAGGACTTGCTATTAATTGCTTCTACTTACATGAATATTCTTTATTTCCTGAAGGGTTAGCATTCCTCTGGTTTTCAGGGCTTTCCTCTGAGGTTTCTGTATGAAGAATTAGACGCCAGTTATAGAACTACTGAGCGACATCGTGATATTAGTTACATTAAGAAAACAAGCAAAACTACAGGAAAGTAAGTCCTTTCTTGAAAACGTGGGCAAAGGCAGCAAAATCCATGATCACGTGCTCTCATGCTCAAGCCCAGGACAGAAATGCTCCTTTCAGAATTAATTTCTAGACAGAATTATTTGATTTTTTTAAGGCACTTACAACTACGTTCTGAAAACAGAAGTAAGAATTAAGTGATCTTACATAAGGCATCGTTAGAGAGGACAAATCTAAAAGGATTTTAAATAACACAATTTCAATATAGCTCTACTGTAAAAAAAAAAAAGAAAAATGAGCAGAAAAACAATCTCATTTTTAGTCTGAAAAGTTTTATAATGAATTTCTTCCGTGCAGCGTGCGGTAGCTCTCAGATCCATCGGAAATCCTTAATTAGCCGTGACTAGCGAGACTGCACGAAGACCATTTGTAGTCTTGAACTGCTCGAAAAGGAAGCACTTCGCACTTGAGATGACAGTTAATTTTAAGCTCTGAGTTTTCATAAAATTAAAGCAGCATTCCACTGAGTGCTTTCTTACACATCAAAAGCATTTGTCTCCATGTACTACCCATGTGATATATACAGAGCACGAGATATCATCACAGAAAAATCCGTACTTCCCTAAAGTAACACAACCTGCTCAGAGAACATGGGGTGAGAAGGTGAAGATCCTTCGAAACAGCTCCAACAATGGTCAGCAGAAAACATTTTTCCCCTTCCTGCACAACTTTTTAGGGATACCATGCAAATCCTAAGCCATAAAGAAGTAGCCATGTGTATTTTTAACTAACAAATGTTCCAAAACAGGCATCGCGGAAGGGCACAGCTGGAACTATAGCTCGGGTTCCAACTAGAGCGCTGAAATACGCCATGTGTACGGTTGAACAGTTTCTGTCCAAGTATAATTCTGAATCAAACCTCAAGAGTCGCTTCCTAAGAGCTTAACGCGCAGCCTGGTAAAAGCAATATCTGCTGGTGTTACTTAGGTGTGTAGCAGAGAACGAGCTCGTCCTGCACTCCTGGTCAGGTCACGCCAGTCACCGCGTGAAGTCAGCAAGTCACCACGACTGCAAAATGTGCCTTCCAGGCTTCTTACGATGTGTGTATTCCCCGTTCCCTGCTCCAACTTCTATTGCATAGGTGCGTTAGCCATGCAGAAATACGCCAAGTCTTACACAGCTGCCTGCTTGACAAATTAAGCAAGTCAAATGAAAGAAACTATACCCTCCATCTCAGTGGATTACTTCCAAGGAGGTTTAATTTAGTGAATCAAAACAAATTTTCAGCTTTGGAGCGTTCAGGTACTTCAAGAGGATTTATTTCATACTACACTTTAGCTTTTGGCAATTATGTCTCAGCTAAATCGTCTTGTGTTTATTCTGGACACGCTCCATTTGCTCAAGCGTTCAAAAGCAGACCAAGCCATGAATATGCTGTAGCTGATATTAAAACAATACACAAATTACAATGCGCATTTGCAAACTGTTAGTTCTCTCTCTGAAACACATTTGCGCCCTGGAATGCTAATACCTTGGTAGAAGAAAGTTTCATCGAGACACTCAGATTTCTCCTTCTGTTGTTAAGAAATGCCAAAACAGATCATGCTGGACAGAAGTAAACATGCCCACGAACCTGTTTTGCAGTTTCTCTGAGCCAGTCTTTTATATCCTCTTCCTTAAGAGAGCAGCCAACGAACACAAGGAAGCACTCCTGTTGACTGCTGCAATCTCTGTTATCGCTTCTTGAATCAGGAGGGGTTGGCCCCTCCTGAACAGGCACGAGGCTTAGTGAATTAGATGATGTGTTGTGACAGACTTCAATTACTTTATCAGAATCTAACAAGGAGAAGACAGAAGAAAAAGAAAATGTCCTTGATAATTGCTAATCTAATTTAACATCAGCAGAGGCGCGGACAGAATGCAGTACATAAAGAAGTTTTCAAACATATATACGTGCAGCGCGATCACAAGGCGACGCACCAGTCGTAATTTGCCCTTACCTGAAAACTTAACTTTGCCCATGATGTGATAAATGTTTCCAGAAAAAGGACTTGGCTTGAGCAATGACTTAATCGCTGTTTGAAATAGAAGAAAAAACAGATTATCTCACTTCTTTTTCTTCTCCTTGGTGTAGCTTCTGGTCAGGCCTCTGCTACAGGCCTCTAATCCACATCCTAGTGCTTCAGGGGAAAAAGCTGCCGCGTCCCCCGGAGCCCCACGACATAACAGCTCTATATGTTCTCACTTCTTTGCTATGGGGTAGGCGGGGAATAACATGCGCTTGGCATAATGAACGCTTACAGTGTGTGTGGAAAGTAAAATGGTGCTCCTTAACACTGTTTTGCCAAGGAAAGAAGGAAAGGCATGATTATATACCTGCTCTAGTAGTCTAACGCGGAGTTGAGCCCGTTTTCTGAGCCTATTTGATAGTAACTACAAACAATTATTTGGCATAAAAAGTAGAAGCTGACGCTCACTTATAAACTGTATCTCAACGCTAGTGAATGAAATTAAACATAAAATAAAAAGCAAACGTATAAAGGTAAGTGTCTCAGCCTCCAGGAACCAAAAGTGAAATTAGATTTTCATCTGAGCAAAGTCATGGACCACTTTTCCAGAGCAGGCACTAAAGAAGACAATTTACTGTATTTTAAGGAAGGAAAGCTGAATTTTCAACTAAAAGTTTACTTCAGCAGGAATTAAATAACCGCGCTATGTCAGTGCCTTCCCTCCCCTCTATTCCTCAGTATTTCAAACTTGGATTTAAATCAAGGCAAACAAAGTTCACTTGTACCTTTACATTTGGTCACAAATCGTGTTTTTTCTAGAGGACGATTAAACCATACACAGATCTGAACCATTGGAGGGAAGACAGACCCGGCTCCATATTTACCTTCATACCTTAAGGCAAAAACAAACACACACCTTCAACATACAGAAAACACACACGCTTGTGTTTTTCGTCTAACAAACTTCTTAAAAGGAACATCTACAATTTCACCACAGGTAAGCGCTGCTCATAGGAAGAAAAATACTAAGCTTTCTTCTCTGCGACACCCATGAAAACATGGTATCAACTGTATTAGGTTGTTCAAAGCGCTCAGGACTCCTTTTGATTCTCTTCCTGCTGCATTTTTTTTTCTTACATACTGGCTACATGCTATTCCTGCATACTACCATCAGATAGATTGCCAGTTGTCCAGAAGTTTTAAAGAGTTTATTTTCCTGCTTTCTCCCCCCCGCCCCCTTTGGCTCCATGCAGTCCACAAGCAGCTCTGACATCCCGAGCTTTGTGCCAGTTTACTTTAGGAGCCTTCCTTGCATCCAATTTGGAGCAAGAATCATGAACAAAAAGATATGCACACGCACAGGACTGGCAAGGTATGATAAATAAACCCTGCTTCCAGCACTATAAACCTAACGAGAAAACAGTCAGGCAGGAGTTATAATGGCTGACAGGTTTACATTTTCTGCCAAATAGGTGCAGCACAGATAACTGCAACAAGATGTGTAAAGAGCCCTGAACCATGAAAAATAGCCCTCAGTATTAAACGGAAGGCTTGGTACCACGTATTATTGTGCCCTTAGCCTCTGCCAAGACTGTCAATAAGGTTGCTGGGTCTTATGAATAATTGTTCTGCTAATAACTAGACTGACACGGCAAGTTCATTCCAGTAGGGCTGAATAGCTGTCAGAATGAAATTACTCTAGTCATTACTGACCTCACCCATCCCAATCCTTCCCAGCTTATTCCCACAGGGTTCTTTTTCTATTCTTCTAAAAAGCAACAGTAATCTTGCCATTGATTTAAATCGTGTCCAGAAAGGATCCTTTTCCCCATAAAAGGAGTGCAATCGTGTGTCTACTAAGACTACTCATCAGCTCTCCTCTTAAAAGTGATTTACAAAGCTATTGCCTGTTCCAAATAAGTAGTCTTGAAAAAAAAAATATAAGTTTAGTTAGAAAGGCTTTTTAATCTTCAAGTTAATTAGAAAAATAGTTTTAATATTTCTCAGTCTAGATACTTGCCAGCCAGGATACATCAAATACCGAGCTCTCATCATCTGAGGATCTGAAAAACTGCTTTCTGAGAGAATTAATTCAATATCCTCATTCCTATAAAGAGATAAAGATGAAGACTTTAAGTTCAATAATATGGATGCTATCTGTATGTTACCTGCATAAAACAGAATGTGCTCACCACAGTAACAGAGTATTTTTCCCTTTGTATGACAGTAACGGCAACATAAGTTATACTCTGCAAACCAAAACATACGTGTCCTAACCCCTATATTTATATGACCATAAAGGTAAAGGGAAGATGCCTTTTGCATGAGAAGCAATTGAGAAAAATCTGCATCTCCTCTGTGTAAGTTACCGGAGTAAAACACGAGAACACAAGCTTCTAAGTGCACAGGTCCCATCTGCCAAAAGTGACAAATATTGGACAGTGATTAACGTTACCTCGTTACAACTCCTTTTTCTGCCAAGATGAATGAAACAGCAGGATTTGCCGCTTGGATGAGGCTCTGCAGTTGCATAAGGAGTGGATGCTTCTGCTCTGTAGCATGACTTGTGAAAACCACGTTGCTCACTAGTCCTGTGCAAGGAAATCAGAGGATAGTTTACAGAACTTGGGTACGCAACAGTGATTAACAAACAATTAAGTAATACAGAATCACAGAATCACTGAGGTTCGTAAAGACCTCTAGGATCATCAGGTCCAACTGCCAACCCAACACTACCATGACTCCTAAACCATGCCCTGAAGTGCCACGTCTGCATGTCTTATAAACAGCCACGTTTCTCTTATTTTCCTTCCATCACACTACATTAGCATTACTAAGGGAAAAAAAACAACAAACAACCTACAAAAACAAACAAGCAAGGACAACCTTTCATCTCTTGGCGGCCCAGCAAAACCCCAGAAGCCCATCTAACTTCACACGTGAACGCTGTGGAGTAACCAAGAGCAGAATTATCGTTAACTATTTATTTTGCAACTGCATCTAGAGGGCAGCCAGCTCAGCAGCCCATCCTGTCACAACCCGTAGACACGCAGCAGTAATACCTCCTGAAGGAGACAACCCTCTTCAGTCACTGGAATGACTCAAGGGGAAAGAGGCAGGATGTTGTAATCTGTGGGTTTGTATGATTTGGTGAAAACAGTCTTACAAAAAAATTTAAAAAATTAAAAACACGAGCCTATCAGTACCGTGTCACTGAAGATGACTGCACTAATGAGGAAGGCCTGCTTTGCCAAAATACAGCTATACCAGGTCAAGACATTTTTCTTTCAATTAGTCCGTGTAACAGAAGCAATTTAGACTCAATTAATCAGAAGAATCAATTACTTAAAAGAATAAATTCCCAGACAGATCAATTTGAGAAGCACTAGTTTAACATGAAAGGCTGATGTTTAAAGCCTCTTGGAATATTCAAGATGCTAGAAGTCAGGCTAAACAGCTAACAGAAAATAAAAATCAGTACTTTGGACTGTGACAGTTGCCACTTCCAAAATAAGAGAAGAGTTTGGGGTTTTTTTGGTCTCTGTTTTCAAAGAAAGGCCCCGAAATGGTAATCAGACAGCAGCTCTGAACCCAAAAAGCATCAAAAAAGGTAACAGAGAAAACAAGTAGGATAACTGTTTCTCCCGAGGCCCAATTCTCCAAAAGTCCCAGCTCTGTCACCAGAAAAGCAACTTCTTTTTCAGACTTAACAGTATCCCTTCACCTTGCGCACTGTGTCACTAATTTCACTGAAGAAACAGTCACTCGTCTTAACCCAAAACTTTCCAAGATTTGATCATGGCACCAAAGCCTTCACGTTACACCTGCTGTCTTGCCAGGTATAAGACAAGTTTCATGTTAAATGAGAACCAACCGCTGCAGACGCCTCTGAAGGGAGTCAGCAATAACACACCAACCATCACAGCTGTCAAGCCTTGGGCACTGGAAGGGATTTCATTAAGGAAAAAATGCGAGATGACATATCACACTTATCATCCGACTAATTTCAGTGTTACAGGATCGCTGCTTTCCAATTATATCAAGAAGGCATTACAGCAGCATGAATTTCTGCTGTGCCAGCTCTCCGGGACTCCCTAGGATGTCAGTATTGTCCAGAACGTGTAAGGAAGGGTATTCCTTTGCTCAAGATGTGCAGCTCGTTTCAGACACTTCCCTGTAACTACAGGTACGGCGTAAGACAGAGTAACGAACTCTTGCATATCCATGGACGATTGAACCAGGCTGTGTTTCCCCTGCCCCATCACTATTTAAAGCAGAATATGCAATGAAGCTCACACCATGAACTGCGGCGTGCAGTTATGCCTACTCTTTACAGAAGTCTTTAAAGTATGCTAATCCTTGCAGAGGCTTCTTTACACAGAGATTTCTATACCAAATGCTTCTCGGCTACTTACATTGTACCATATGCTCCCAGTCACTGTTACTTGCATCGCTGACCCTTTCAAGTTAGAATTTTAAGAGTAGCCCAAGCAAATTTCCATCAGTGGTATTTCTCTGTTTTTTAATCCCCCACAGAAGTTTCCACTCCAATTTCAGAAACATCTAAGTTTTCTCCAATACACAGTTGCTCGAGAGACATGGGGCAGGGGGGAAGAACAGCAAGCACTCTTAGGAATTTCAGTCACACGCGTGCTTGAAATTATTATGTACATCATGCAATTAAGATGAAAAGTATGAATAAACTAATCAACAACCACCACACTGTGGGTGTGCTATGCACAGTAGGGATTTTTTTTCTTAATATCCCCAAACTTGATATTGCTTTAAAAATCAAATTTAATTAAAAACATCGTTATGCTTTCTGTGAAGCTGGCAGAGAACAATAAAAAGGCTGTATAACATAAATGTTACGAAGCATAAATTACAGTTAGAAGCACCATGCCTTGGAGAGAATAGGTGATTGTCAAGGACTAAGCTGGCAAAGCTTAAAGTTAAGAAGAAAAAGATTCAAGGCAGAAAATATCTAGCAAATCAGAAACCTGTGCATCTGGTCGCACGCTCCTCACCCATATCCTTTCTCCATTACTCCCCGCTTCGTTTTCCTTGCCTAAGGGGAACGGCTTTCGGGCACTAGCAGTCATTCTTGCCTGGGAACCCCGACGCAACCTCGGAAGTAACAGAAGACTGCCCTGAGCCTGGGGACCTGC
Source organism: Phalacrocorax carbo (assembly GCF_963921805.1). Lineage (NCBI taxonomy): Eukaryota > Metazoa > Chordata > Aves > Suliformes > Phalacrocoracidae > Phalacrocorax > Phalacrocorax carbo. The sequence goes on along the minus strand of NC_087516.1, from coordinate 2,866,759 downwards.
GAGCTTTGGCTCTGCACACCCCTATGCCCAAACCTTGTAGGCACCAGTATCCCACAGAAACTGGCCCTGGGTTAGCAGGCAACAGTCCATGATACTGAACTGACCAACAGGTAGTGTAATCCAGAAGAAAAACAGCTTTCTGAGAACTGGAAGGTGCCTACATAGAAAATAATTTGTTACTAAAGCTATTTAAATGGTCACTGCCATCTCTATTTCTACTACATTTTGAAGAGCACTGTTTCGTTTAATTCCTTATTTATGCACTCATCTAAAGGAAAAAAAAAGATATCTTTGCAGCCTGGGGAATAGCATGTTCAACAGAAGCAGCCAAGAAACAAGAGGGATAGATTAAAAATACATATGCTTTACAAAAATCATGAAGCCTCTTTGCTCCCAAACATACAATTGGCATATTTAACAATGGTGATGTTTTCGTCTGTAAAACAACTTTGCATATAACCAAGAGATGCTATAAGGTGTCATCTTACAGCTTCTGTGCAAGAAATAAATAAACAAAATAAACTGATCTACCCAATTTCAGGCTGAGCTTATAGTCTGCCTAAAAAAAGATTATCTGACTGGAGAGGTCTCTTCTCATATAAACACACACGATGTACTGGTCTTAATGTTGTTAATCAGCCATACAACTGTTAAAAACAACTATAAAGGTGCTATAGCTGAATTTGCTGCTTGAAACTTAAAGAACTTATTTGATGGTAGGTCAGGATGGATGGTATCCTATTTATGCCAGCAGCTGCTCTAAGTTCCAAGCCTGACAAGGAGGATGATGCAGAGGGCGATGCACTTGAGGGACAGGATATAAAACTGAATATACAGGGAAGAAACAGTTCTTTTGCAAGTGAGCGTTTTTGTCCGCTGCAATGTCAGATGAACCCTGCAAGGATCCTCCACGCTGCATTACGAAGAGCATATGGGGAACAAGGGAACCAGCTCATCTTTCCCTTTCTAAAATAGCAGAAATGAAAGGAGAACTCTCTTTCCTCGTGCCTCCCCAAAGAGGATGGAACTCAAATCCAATCCATTTTGCTCCTAGTTTAACAACACAGCACGAGTTCCAACCGCTCAAGGCAAGCAGTTGAACTCATGGTCTCAGGTAACCGATCCTCCAGATGAGGACAACCGGAATGCATCGTGTTCTTCCATCTTCTCCAGGCACCTATGGTGTTTAGTAACGCAGGCAGGGGAAAGATTGTTCTGCACAGATCGTTCTTACCTCCAAGAGTTTATCGTGATCCTTTGACTACATGCACTTACAGTGTATTTATTTGGCCATATGGCTCAGCTACTGGTGCTGTCTAGCTCAAATCCAAGAAAAGTGACACATACCTTGTGAACACTGGTCCAAGAACTTGGGAAAAAGAAGCCTGAAAAAAACAAACCCAGAAGTTTGTGTGTCAAGAATGGATATTATTAAGGAAAGCATTTACATTCATTTGGACACTGACAGCTAGAGTCTTACTATCCAACCCTTTTCCACGTTTCCTTTCCTCGATCCATGTAACTGGAACATTCCTCACTGGCTATGCCTTTCAGGAGTTCTTCCCCAAAAATTAGTTTTGTAGATGGTTTTAATTCTTTAATGGATTTAAGAGCTCATTCCCACCACGCAATCTATTCAGTATTCTAGGAAGTCAGAAAGGCTTCGACATTACTTTAATTCCTATTTAAACAATAGGAACTTTAAGCTTGCCCTAAAGAATTGTGCCTTGCACACATGGTGGGAACTCTTCCTGGAAAGATTCTACGCACTTAATGTTTTCTGTACATACCGTACCAATTTCTGGTACTGTGTCAGTTAAGCGACAATTATTTTTATGAGCTTTATCACACACGCAAAAACTCCAGAAACAGTACTTTATCAACTTCAACTACCCCTCCCCTGCCCTGGCTTGCTATTCAACACAGGGAAGAGCTTCACCCTAGGCTCATGAAAGAGTTAGATCTCTACAGTAAAGAAATGGTTCTGATTTTCTTGACTGCAAAAGTTTCAAGTCAGACATTAAAAATCACTCCTCTCGATTCTCACAGTGAAACCGCCAAAGCTTCCCCACTGAAAGATTTGTCATTGGCAGTACGTGGCTACTTGGAAAGTTCCTTTCAGAAGAAACTTCAAAGCGAGACACAAATAGTCCACAGCATAGGCTAAGCCTCTTCCTTCAATTGCTACCACACTTCACGAGACAAACAATGTTAGTCAAAGGACTGCAGGCCACTGCTGCTATAAATACTACTCGGTACCATGACCAGTAACATGTTGGTAAGTTTTTAAAAAAAAAAAAACCAAACCAACAACAACGACCTAGGAATGGAACTTTGCTTTCCTCTAATTATGGAAAGAACAAGTTGAAACAGCACTCCAGCATCAACTCAACAATATTTTATGTAGTCTTTATTATTCATTTACAACCTTTGTCATGGAGACAAAAAGAAGCAGTAAGGTAATGCCTATTTATTGACTAGTGCAAAGCCCAAGAAGCATATTGGTTAGTGTTTTAAAAATAGCTAGGAGGTTTACGGAATGCACTTTTATAAAGTGATTGGGCAGTTCGCCTCTAAGCTGTCATGCAGAGTTTTATCGCAAATAGCAGCAATGCTAACAACTCTGAAAATTGTAACTGCTTTAACTTTTATCATATCAGCTGCAAGGCACAATTGCAAAATTTAAGGATCATAACTTTACAGACAGGCCAATAAAATTAGTTCCATGTTTGAAGCGTGGAGCACATAGCTATACTATGAAACAGTAACCATACCACACTATTTAAAGACATCAGCGACTTGGCTTTGCTACCGTTTCCTCCCCACCCTGCCTCTGCAGTAACCCAGGATATCAGATTTTAATACTTGCAAGGCTTCTGCTTCCGTGCTTTGTCATTCTCTTCCACTAAATTTGGGACTGCTTCCCATAAGTTCTGTATTTTAAATCTGTAAAGTCTTCACTTAATATCCAAAAGTAGCGACACAATCAATAACCCAAACTGAGATGCACGTCTCAATTTTCAGTCTTTTTTGCAAGAAGATCGTAAGAAAACAGATGATTTAAAAAGCACACGAGAGGACAGTTGACTGTCCGGATTTTACGAAGCCCTTAGCCAGAGTATATGTATTTAAGCAGTATGATAATGACAATCTTTGTTCATTCTTCCGCAAGCTAAACTTTTATTATATATAGCTGTACACTTAGTGGAAACCAGGGATCATCCTTATAAACCAAAGAGAGCTTCAAAGTTCATCAGAGATAGATCACCTAGCAGTTTTATGAGATTTAAGACAGTTCAATGACATTTAACCGTCATATATCTCTAATTACTATCAAAGTGATCTCATAAACTTACGTAGCTGTTTTCAAACCAGTAAAAATATTTTAAAGTATACCTGTGTTCCATATAGCAACTCAGCGGCTCTACACAAGTATTAACGGCTCCAATGATGAAAGACGACCTCACATCTGGGTCAGGATGAGTTTGCAGAGCCTGTACGACGTCAATAACATCAGTGTACCTGTAAGAAAATGAAATGAAACATGCTTTCAGCGAAACAGAATGACACATTTCAGTGTCGAGTAAGACATCAATTGCTCATGAGAAGGTTAGATTTCTAAAAAAGCCTACTAAAATAGTTATAAAGCAGTTCAAAGATTGGCAAATCCAGACAAAGTAAGCAGACTGCAATATCATTACAAATTAATTGACAGCTACAGAGAAAAGCAGTACAAACCTCACACTGAACAATGGAAAACTCCGGCTTTTAGGAAGCTCAAAGCACATAACGTAAACACAAGCATGTTATGCTACTGCAAAGCATGTCCCGCACTAAGTATGACTCAAATAAAATATTAAATTAAAAAGCAACACCCCTACCTTCTCAGCATTCCAATTTAAACGTGCTTCTATAATTAATGTGTCCCTTATTTATCAGTACTCCAGGCACCTCTGTATTACACTTCTGTACGATAGTAAAGTTCAGCTGAACCTGAGTTTTTATTCCAGATATTTATTTCTCAGCCAGTTACAACCACCTCTCAAAACTGCACTGTCAGTTACTACATTATTTAGAGAACTCCAACTACTTTACAGCTGTCTATGCCAACACTCAACTACTCAGAAAAGAATGGAAAACCTCTAATTAACCATCCCTGAAGCCAGCGCTGCTACCAGAATATCAGTTACCTTGTGCATCCCTGGACTCTGTACCACTCCTACTAACTTTAAGGGGGAAAAATAGTATCTCATTCTAACATGGAAAAAACTCCTGCTTTTTACCACTATCAGAATGGACCATAATGACGAAAATGCTACGCTCCGCATCTATGCCCTTCGTGAAACAGATGAGCACTTGGTAGCCTGGGAAGCAAAACCATCCCAGCCAGACTAGGGTAGCACTTGCCTCAAGCTAGTTTATGTTACCTCATGACTCAGAAAGAGTCGGCAAACTTACTGTAGATGATACTAGTTCAAGTGCTGCACATGAAATGGGAACATCCAACAGAAATGGCTTCACCTTTATACCACAAAAAAACCCCTGGCATTTATCGAAAACGTGTTAATCAGTCTTACTTCGATATCTCCTGCTGTATCGAGTAAACAGCGTATTTTTGACAGCCTGCTTTCCTAGAGCAGTTTAAGAGATCATGATCTTTACAGAGCCGTTCATTCCGAAGTACAAAGGCTCAAAACATACCATGTTATGCCAAAATTGCGCAGATATTTATTTGGATAACAACTCGCACACATGCAAAATTGCCTTTCTTCCTATCTTTTATCAACTTTGAATGTTTGTGTCACATTTTCTGTAGCTAATACAGCCAAAGAATCAAAGCAAGGACTAACGGAACTGCAAAGACAAAGAAGCAACTATGCGCACAAAGATGCTAAATATTTGGGAGAAAGCAAAGATTGATTCTTATGCTTACTGCATCACACTTGCTCGCTGTTTAAAAGAATCCATTAGGAGTCACAATAGCTTTTTCCTCCTCTATTTGGAGGAAAAAACACTGCAACCTGAACGGACCATTTAATTCTGGAAACTACCAAGTTTATTTATTAAAGAATCTCTAGCACTCACTGATCTTTCAAACGTTTAAGGTACTGTAAGCACTTGAGAGATGTAATTATAGTCTTCATGTCTCACCATGTCACACTTCCTAAAGTTAATTTCTGTTCTGAAGGAACTCAAATTAAAGTTTACCAAAACGCGCTGCCTTGAAGACAATAGATCTTCCTCTGAAAGAAATAGGGAGGTGCTCCACCCCCATTTTCTCATCAAAACAATTTCAGTATTTTAGCAAGCTTTCAAAGAAAATTACACATGAAAGGTAGGGCGAGAACTCAGCTAAGATGCTTTTCTGCATTCTGTAAAGAGTTGTGCGTTTATTCCATGGGGTTTTTTGTTTTGTTATCAGCAAAATACAGGTCTATTGGGAAAAAGTAGCAATAATTAGTGTACTAACAGGGACTACAGCACGCAACGCTCCTAAATATTAAGATAATGTTATAGCAGATAATACTCAGTAATATTCTCCTGCAGCTCTGGAGCACAACTTGCACCACAATCTCAAGCTCTCTCTGCTCTATTGCCCTTACCTAAATCCATGGCTTTAAAGACAGACAGCCAGTTCTCCAGCAGTCTTTAAAGATCAATAACCAACATGAAGAAATCTCACCAGCCTCTGAAGGGCAAATGCCTCTCTATCTAAGTCCTCCAGGGGGACAAAACCCAAAAAGAAACCACACACAGCTGCACCAATAAATAAAGTGCCATTTAACAACAGTCTCAGATGCAGCTGGAAAGGGCAAGAAAACTTCTTTTGAGAAGCCCAAATTCACAGCCAACTTCCTAAATAAAGAAGTCCTTCCTTCCACATGACTGAAGGAAGCCTACGGACACCTTTTTTCCAATGGAATAGCAAGAAATAAAATTAACAGACTGCAGAAGAGCTGAGTTTAGTACACACGTAACACAGAATTCACGAGCACCACACTTCAGCACAGAAATGTGGCTGCTTCAGAGTGACAGGGAAGTTTAAAAATGCGTTGAAAATAGGAAGGGAACAGAAAATCCTTTATTCTATGCAACAGTTCAAACAGTTTCAAACATTTACCCTTGCAAGACCACTAAGAGACGCTTGTTCTTTTTAGCATAAGCAGACTGACGGACGCTGTGGTTTTGCTGAGCCTCCAGTACACTGGAGAGGTAACGCTGGAAGTGGGTTGCACTGAAGCATTCAGGACTATCCATAGTTTGCCGATAGACTATCCACCTAAACAACAGAAAACAAGGAAAGAATTAACATTCCATGACATAATATTTGTGTTTTCTTTTTATTTTCCACCAACAGACCAAAAATAAATTTGACAAGCCTTAAGATTCCACATTTCTCATGCCACATGGGAAAGAGGAATTTACTTGGCTTTCTAGCATTTCCAGCATAAGCACATTCTTTACATTATTGCCAAAAGATTTTGTGGGTTTTTGTTGTTGTTTTTTAATATAACATTGTTCAACAGCTTCTTCAAAGCAGCACATCCTAGGAGTAATTCTGATTTTTGTTAGTGATGCAGTAAACAAAAATTATATGAATCCAACTCAAAAGACTCTGGGCATGAAAATATTTCACTGCAAAAGTAAAAAGTAACGATGACACCTGCAGTAAAACATGATGAAATGTATTATTCCAGAACATTCAGAAGTCACCTTATATATCTGCCCTAAAAACAGAACCACAAAATTGTTCTGAATCAACTTGCTAATATCAAGACTCTGAGTTAAAAGTCTTACAAAAAAAAAAAAGCCCCAAAATATTACTAAGATGAAATGCCAAGGTGTTTGGCTGTAAGATTATAAAACGATAAGAATTTTTTTTTTTTTTCTGAAGGTATATCAACACACAGAATGGCAAATTCCTACAATAGATTTATCTTATTGCCCTACAGTAGATGTCCTGAATATATCTCCTGCTATTGTAGACTAAAAACCAGGTCAGAGTAAAAACAGTGCTGTAGAGGGACTGTTAATACAGCTTTTTCTCCAAGAAAAACGCATTTTAGACTGACTAGCACAAGGCAATAAACGGAAGCTCTTCATCTGTTTCCTTCAAGCTGTGGCGACTTCCATACTTGCTTAAGGCAGCATCAGTGATGGTTCCAGACACACGTCTTAGATCCGCAGTGGTACCTGGGGTATACTTAGTATGGAAGATCACCAAAGAAGTCTCCTGTGCTGTTTTGCTTGTCTAAATGTCTGAACTCTAAGGGTAAATCTACCCAGCATAACAGAGTTAATTGAGATACCCAAAGTAACGGAACTGAAGTAATATACCCTACCCTACAGTGTGCTGTGCAGAACTAGTTATGGTGCCTGATAATACTTACTGAATTTATTCTTATAACACAAGTATACAAATTAGAAATTGGTATATTAAAAAAAAAAGTAAATGAAGTGAAACACCGACAGTTTGACTGTCCTTCATGCTGAGCAGTTCCTGGGTGATTAGTACGACCGCTGCTTTGGACTGTGAACCCAGAATGGTACGAACCTTCCGTGCTCCTTGTTAAAAGTTACAAGAAAAGTGCACAGATCGCTGCAACGACATCCTGGAAGGCCAGTTATAATGGTGATAACCACCTAAAACACAGGGAAGAGATAAGAATTGGGGCAACTTGAAGACTAGAAATGAGCAGCAACCATTGCACACAGGTAAGGCGCTCTATCTTGATGAAATTTTAAGTCCAAACACCAAATTAAGTGAGACTAACCACAGAAACAGCAAGAGTGTAGAGCTGTAACTGTGTTTGTGCAATTACTCAGATATGCATCATTTCAGAAAGACGTGTTTTCTCTTGGTTTCCATACCTTAAACACAGTGAAAGGATAATTAAGAAATACAGCAAACTATTATCAAAACCTTTACGCTGAAATCTCGCCTGCAGCATAAGCATTGATGCAAAGTCAGACAAAACACTGCAAGAGACACCAAGTAGGTCGTGTTTCCTATGACGAAAAGGGTACCTCGAAATACATAGGACAGTATTTGAGCAAACGGTTCAAAAAGCGATGGTGTGTGTCACCCTTGCCAAACACAAAGAGCAACTCTAGGCTTCTGATGCTGAACCGAGCATCCTATACACAAGATTTATTCCAGGAACGCTGCGTTTTGAGTAGGATCGTAAGAGGGTGCAGAACAGCAGCTGTAACCTACCAACAGCTTTTTTGCATAAAGCACCTCCATTTCCATTATGTGTATTTCTGGTGGTATTTAGAGAGGGAGCAACCAAAGAAATACTGATGAGAAGTCAGAGAATATCTCCAAAGCTTACAGTTACATAGCGTAGAACTATACCGGAGGGTGCTACAGAAGTAAGCAAAGGAGCTCTGGAGGAAACACGACCAAAACAACTCTCTGTGCTGGGCTGAACTTATCGTGTCACTGGGTAACCAGCCGTCACACTGCGTATCATCGTGTTACTAACAGACTAATTACCTCCTCCAGTTTCTTTGCAATATTTGAAGATAGTTGTCTGCAGACTATTTGTATCCTGTCCTCAGCATCGCTTTTGGATGCCCACAAAAAAGGAGTATTCGTGATAACGGATACGGAGAAGTAACCCAGAAAAATTACAGGTACTAAGTTGGCATGTTTTATAGAATTTGGTATGAACATTATAGAAAGATTATTTGTTTTTAGACATACACAAAAACACTTAACCCTAAAATCAAATTTTAAAACATTAATAAAGATTTACTAATTAATTTATATATTAGTTAATTTATATGTTAATTAATACTTTATTTAAGCGTGAGTATTGCAGCATTCAGCGAGGAACCCTATACTCCTACTGCTCTGACCATCTTGCTTACAGCAGATTTCAAATGCTAGAAAGCGACAAAGAAATATTTTCCCTGGAAACGCTATTTAAAGCGCTCCTTATGTTTGACAATTGTTATTGCCCCTATAGAGAACTAAGTGTTCTACAGATAATACCAGCAAATGTTAAATATCATGTGCTACCTCTATGCTATTTAAAGGACCTTTATGTTCTCGAGAACAATTCAGTTATTCAGCAATTCATAAAAACAAGCTACTGCTTTAGGGATAACTCTCTCAGGGCACCAGAGAAAACCCTTCATCTGAAGATCTATGCCTTATTTTCTACCTCTGTATTATCCGGCTGAAGGGCTGTTGGCACTTCCGAAAGATTGTTTAAATGAAAATGAGAAGTTAAGGAACGTGATCAGGAAAACAGGGCAGAGCAGTTCATTCTAAGGAACAGACTTGAAGCAAGTTCAGCGTGAACCAGCGGTACTGGAGGAGGAGGCAGAGGTGGTTAAACGCACATCTGTACTTTACTGCATCGCCTGCAACAGAACTAATGACAGCCTGAATATTTGCTAAATATTCTCTACTTGGACAGGACGTATCGTTGGGTTGCTTCCTTACCTTATCACTTTCTGCTTTGCTATCAGGAATGATTTCTGACTGTTGCAATAAAATGGGAAGATGTGCTCTCATTATTGGCTGGTGACTGACGCTGCTGACAGTAAAATGTTGCACAAACCTTTCAAAAATAAAAGTTTTATTTTCTTACAACCAAGACCAAAAGACTTCATTCATATAAATAGTTGGCAAATTACTAAAATAAGATTGTTAAAAGGTCAAACAGCGGCTTCCCAGAGAGGAAATAATTCATCTCACAATAAAAATATCCAGTGTGAAGACAGAGTTATTAAATAAGCAATTTTTAGACAAGTATTACATACACCAAGATATCTTTGTGTTATTTCTGACCAAACTGATCCCTTGAAAACACAAGTAATTTCTCACCTCTCTAATTCGGGAAGGGCAGCAGATATTTTAAGCTCCCTGCATCTTTCCCCAGAAGGAAAAGACAAGGCGTTAAATAGCTTCTGAACACGGGAATGCCTAAAACAAGCAAATTAATTAATTGGTTAGTTACAAAAGAAACCTAGAAATTTATCTTCTTTAAACCTGATGGCTACATATTAAGTAGTTCAAAAGAAAATAAAGCGAGTGTTGCACTAAGGATGCAACAATTCCTTTTAAAATCATTATCAAAATCTTCAATGAGTGACGGCATTTTTCTGATTGTAGCACACACAGAGCTAACGTATAATTACACTGGAGTAAGCGGCACAAACTCACAGTCTCTTTTGTTCCACAGAGAGGAATTCTTCCTGGACAACCCTTAAAGATAATCCTGAGTTTGTCTGGTTTTGCCACGAAGAGAACACCTAGAACAAATCAGGCCTATGCATAAGCGTGATTATTTTGCAAAATTTGTTTTGAATTTGTTTAGGAATTGTTTTTGTTCGACTAAAAAAAAAAATACATGCATTTTAACTAGCCATTAAATATTTCACAATACTGGTTTTGCTGCAAGAATGCAAAATATGGAAGAAGACTCCACAAATCAGATTTTGTAAGCTTCTCTTTGGCTACACTGGAACTGCTTTAAGAAGTAAGTTTACTGAAATGGTCTGGTTTTCCCCCACCTTCATAGCCAGCAAAAAAAATCCTAAGGAAAAAATTTACCCACCACAGTAACAGTAACAATCATTGGGTATCTTTTAGTTATAGCATATGCTAGGTATTTATAGTCCAACTGCAGTACAGCAGGAACTGCATCGAAGTAAGTCTCCTTTAAGTAGTACTGTAATTTTCGCAAAGTGAGATTGCAGCAATCCTTTCTGGAAATTTAAGAAAAACTCCGTTCCTTCGCAAAAGAAAAGGGAGCCCTTCCTCTCTCTAGGGAACAGTGTTCTGGCCCGCATCCTACTGCTCTAGCCAAGTCACATTAATATGAATGGCACTCTGAACCTAGAAATCAGATTCAGCTGAATCACACACTCGTTGAAGTGTTCGGTATTTCCCTTCTTTTAATAAGTAAAGGCAACAACCATTGTCCTTTTTCACAATAATTTGCTGCAAGACAAAACAGCTGGGGGAGGAAAAGACTGCTTTCCACTAACACATCGGCATCCTAAACACAAGGGTACTGAGATAAAAACAACATCAAAATAAAATAAACTTTTGATATTAACAAAGACAATATTGCTTGTGTAGAAGGAGCCCTGCAACCAAACAAATAACCACTTCAAAACACATGAGAGACTAAGGAGAACTCCTATAAGGGAACTAAAGAAGGTCAACAGAAAATTATCCTTTTAGAAGGCAAAGGGCTAAGGATAAAGCGAAAACGCAGGTCAGACCGAGACAGAACACTCAAAGGAAATAAATCGGTCCCTTCTGTATAATTTAAGGAACATTTTAAAAAAGAGCTGCTATGGCATTAGAGACAGTGAAAAAAACCTGAGAAATCGATACATCCCAAAGCCTAAGCAAATCTTCCCGCAGTACCAATTAAAACAAGGACATGAAAGGTACTGCCCTGTCTTTGCAGGACCTGCAAACCAGATTCCAGTTCTGTGTGCTCAAAAACTTGCAACTGCCTCAGTTACAGGGAATTTAATACAGTCAGATCTGGAGGAACGGGTAACTGCCATTCCCTGTTTCAAGGAGGCTTGGAATAACTAAAGCGCGGGTCCAGTAAGCGAGGCATCACGCCATATGACCGTAGAACAGTAAAACTAGTACTGCCATTTTAGTGAATCGTTGTAACTACAGGTCTGTCGAATGACTCCTATGTCTGTGCAACTTCAATGGCACGCAGGCTTAGAGAAGTCTGGAGGAAATCAATAAATACCTGAAGGTAAATACTAACAAAATACAATAATGTGTTTCCATGGCTTCCACAATCAGGTACACTTGATCTCACAAATAGTTTTCGTTCATGAGATAACATCTTCAAGACAAAAAAAACATCCACTTGAACTCGAACAAAACAACTGGTATGGTGCCAGATGAGAAACTCTTAAACTGCAGAAACCGAAACTCAGTATAGAACCGCTCGGCAAAAAGCTAACTCAAGGGAGGACCGGAATAAATAGCGCCGAGAAAAAGCAGCAGAAGGCGGGGGACATTCACCAGCAGAGCTGCTTAAGGAATGCCCCATGACAGCCTTTGCAATGAACTTGGCACAGACTGAAGTGAACTGACAGCATTTTGGGGAACTAAGTTGGGAGAAAGTCCACACAGCATTGACACGCTTCACTGCAAAACAGATCTAACTAAGAATGGAAGAAACAGGAAAAAAAAGTAGGAGGAAGTTACGTATGAGCGCAAGAATGAGCGCACAAACACTTCTAGAATCGGCTGAAATATCAGTGGGCGGCAAAAAGAAAGGACCTGAAGAAGTTTCTCAAAAAACGAGCACCATCTCTTAACTCAAGGCAGCAGTGACGAGGCAAACCACCTGAATGTTTTCAGAAGAGAGCACTATTCTTGCCTCTGTACAAGAAACAAACACCCTCATCTCAGATACTACACAGAGTCTGGAAATCTACAGCCAAAAACACAGATCAAAAGAAAACTATTACAATGATCAGAGGAAAAGAGAACTTTTTATAAGCACAGATTAAAAAGGATCTGGTTTTATTTTAGCGGAACAAATAAGCCATTAAGAATAGTCTGAAATATCTGAATACCTTAGAGATGTCTGCTGGTAAAGCAGTAGAAAGAAAACAGATACAAAAGTAGACCTAATAAAATAGGCTGAAAACTCAAACACAAACAAACAAAATATTCCCAACCATTCACACAGTGGAACAGTGGGAGGAATCAAACACTTCAGATAAAAGAAGGAGAAATTTTATGGTAACATTAATACTGCCAGTGGGGACTGTACTCACTGAGCTAGGTGGTCTTTTCCAATCCAGTGTTATAATCAGATACTAAAACCCTTGTGAAGTCCTAAAATCTCCAGGCTCATTTCCTCAAAAGTGCTATTGTTATACAATTTTGTTTATTAAAAGCCTCTGCATTACAATGCATGAAGCCAATCTACAGAATAATACAAAGCCATATGGGATACTTAAAGACTTTAACACAACTTCCCTAAGGATTGCGATCCAAATGTGTCTAACCACAGAAAAAACACAATAGAACCTCTGCCACTACATACAATTGCTGTAGCCAATTATACACCAGTACTACATTTAAAATGCAACTACTAGAGAACAAGCTTTTAGAGCACTCACTGGCTTCAGAAGACAAAATGAAAGCACATGGTGAGCATTAAACTTAACGAGCAACACAATCACTAGGAATGCATACATAAGTTAAAGTCTTTCACACATGCAAGGTACTAAGATCAGGAGCCATCACGCTCCTGTGAAGGACTAGGGAGGCCTGGGACAACCTTGAGTGTGCAAGATAGACACCGTAAGTCACAGAATCAGAGTTTCTGATTGGAAGAGAGCCTCTGGAGGTCTCCAGACCCACCTCCTGCTCAAAGCAGGACTATTGCTGGCAGCACAGATCAGCTCAGCCATCACTTTGTCCAGCCAAGTTTTCAAAAGCTACAAAGGTGGAGGGAGATTCACTGTCTGGGTGACTTGTTCCACGCACTGCACCAACCTCCGACTGACATTCAGTCTGAATCTTCAAAGCTGCAATCTATGGTTACTGCCCCTTGTTACGTTATCTGCCACTGTTCAACAAGTTATCTCTAACAGTCCTTCCTACTGCAACACCCTGATTTTTATAGAAAAGATAAGCAGCCTCAAAAATCACATCAGCCCTCTCTCTGGTCCTCTGTGAATCCCACCCAGCTCCATGGAGAAGGTCTTCAATGTGTTTCCTAACTCAATGCTCCCTCAGTATTAACTGCCCCTTCTCCTTCCTAAATTGTACCTATTCACCAAGATATAGGAAAAGGTTCTGCTTGTGAAGACTGATGCAAGTAACACCTTGAACTGTAACCTCTCCTGTATTTACTTATCAGGTGACAAGCTTTAGTGGCTCAACTAAGGTGAGAAAAACTCCTTCTTTCCACATTAATTAGTTAAGACACCAATAAATTCACCCCATGCCTCTCATCTGAAACAAAGAGTAATTGTGTCACCTTCCCCCCATCCAAACCAAACATTTTTTTACTTTACCTGTGAATAAAAAGCTTTATAAATCTTTGTTTTGGGGAAAAGTGCAATCATCAAAAAGTTGTCTCGGGTATGGAATTCAATTGGCAGATGAGCAAGCAAGGAACTTTTGATGTCTAGAAAGAGAGCAGCAACGATACTGGTTGAATCCTAGAAAAGGAAGAAACAGGATAAATTCTAATTAACCATTACTGAAAGTGAAAAAAAGGCTTAATACATTGAATAGAGATCAGAAGAGAACTACTGCAGTCATAGCTAGGCACATATAAAGATCTGAACGTTCGTCACCTTGTTTAGCACAGGCACGGAGCAGAAGGATCAACTGCAGCCACTTGCAGTACTCCTCAGTTTCTACTTCGCAGCTATTAGAGATCTCATAAGCTTTAAAAAAGGATCCGAGATTGTTCTAAGCAACAAAGCTTTGTCTTGTCTTGAAAAGAAAAGCTTGCATTCTAGTATCTACTCTTTTCCCTCCACTAAAAACTAGACCTTGAACCCTTTCCTCTGCTAATGCTTCCCAACAAAGCCGTCTTCATCTATACCCACACATCTCCTCTGGCACAGACAGCCTGGAAGAATGAAATAAGTATCAGCTAAAAAGAAGGATGGCATGGTGCTATTGCAAACTTTTTTTTTCCTGACCTGAGAGGAACCATGCTGCAAGGAAGTACAGCTACCAGGCCTGCAATTTAAAGCATAGGTCACCTGCATGTCAGAAGTGTCCTGTTCTTCTCAGATTCGTTAATGAGCACAAGTTCTGCTAAATCTATTGCTTCTTCACCTGAATTATGTCTTTGCCAGCAGGAAGCTGAAGCCCTCAAGATTACTCTCCCTCAGAAGCCCTGAACTCAGGTTTTTCAATTTTTGCTCTAATAAAACAACACTGACCCTTGGTTTTCTGGATTTCAAGACAGGCATTTGTGTACAACTTTGCAGGATCCTGAAGCGTTTTACGCTCAAGCTTTGACTTGTAACTCTTTTCACACCAAAGCATTAGAAAAACAGCACAATTCAGCAGTACGAAAAAAATCCCTCCAAGATAGGTATTCCATTCCTTCAGGTTCAAATCAGAAATTGAGTAGCACCCATCTCCCTTTCAACAGGAGAAGCGGGAAAAAAAATCTACTTACTAATTTTCAAGAAGAAAAAGCTCAAGTTGGGGAACACTTACATAAGAATCGGTAACAATTCAGAGACATTTGCAAAGAGAATCTCTACCCTTTGCTGACTGAGGGATTAATTATAAAAGTAATACTCTCAAAGTCACTGAGGTTACTGAAGAACAGACAAAAATGTTCTCCTAAGAGAGAACAATTTCTCTTAAGAGGAAAATGGCTTTTGGAACATGGTCCACAGATCCTGGATCCTGCAGGGTGGCTTACAGACTTCATGAGAAGTGACTAAAAGGCCAACTCATACATGCTGCAATCTACATGTCAAGTGTCCACCCGAATGTGCTCCTCCTCCTGGAAAATATTTAGGGTTCTACAAATTGAAAAAAGCTGAAAAGAAGCAGCAGTGATCTCCACGGACATTAGGTTAAAAGAATAAATTTCAACGTTTTATGAGATGTTAATGTTGTGAAATCTAAGTATTACATAGTAATATTTGTTCACTTGATTAACGGCCAAAATGAATGCTGGGTTCAGGTACTTACGAGATTAAATACTTGGTCTTAAACAAGACCTTAAAACCAAGCACATCTTATACAGTAAAGATGCCTTGATACAGTTTATTGAGACACTGAAGAAGAAAAAGAAATAAAACTGGGAGTTTGGAGACTGGGTGGCAGTGCAGCCTAATGGGTTTTGTTTTACTCCCAGGCTCATAGAACCATAGAATTATTAAGGTTGGAAAAATCCTCTAGGATCAGCAAGTCCAACTGCCAGCCCAACACCCCCAGGCCTCCTAAACCATGTCCCCAAGTGCCACGTCTGCACAGTGTTTGAACCCCCCCAGGGACGGTGACTCCCCCACCTCTCTGGGCAGCCTGTGCCAGGGCCTGACCGCTCTGGCAGGGAAGGCATTTTCCCTCATCTCCAACCTAAACCTCCCCTGACGCAGCCTGAGGCCGTTCCCTCTCGCCCTGTCACTGGTGACTTGGGAGCAGAGACCGACCCCCCCCTCACTCCAGCCCCTCTCAGGCAGCTGCAGAGAGCGAGAAGGGCTCCCCTCAGCCCCCTCTGCTCCAGGCTAAACCCCCCCAGCCCCCTCAGCCGCCCCCCAGCACACTTGTGCTCCAGACCCTGCCCCAGCCCCGCTGCCCTTCTCTGGACACGCTCCAGCCCCTCCAGGGCCTTCTTGTCCCGAGGGGCCCAAACCTGAGCCCAGCACTCGAGGTGGGGCCTAAGCTAGAATGCCTTATGAGATGGCAGATTTATGTTTGACGCTGCTGAGATTGGGATGGTTTCTGCTTTAGACCTTCACGGTACCATTTTGTGGGGAATCTACCCTGTCCTCCATGCACTTGATGTTTATGAGCCTCAAGGACTTCAAGAGCTTAGGTGGCAGCTAGGCACCCTGATTCTCAGAATAAAGGAGCCTGCAACACATGTTGAAGGCAGAAGTGCAGACATTTTCAAGGTAAAAAGAGAAGCACCTACAGGCATTGTGATAGAGCTGCTAAGAAACTGTACTTTGCGTCATTTGAAGTCTGTGTATCTTTTATTTTAACCCCAGCATCAAATTATCCTTTTTTTTTTTTTCAGTCGATATTGTTGTTGCAATAACTGTAGGAAAAAGCATGCTAACAATTACCCTTCTTCTCCTGTCACTTCTTAACATTTTAAGCTCTCCACCCTTGTATTATGCCAAGTCAGTTGAACAATAAAATGCTCTCTGTCAAGGTTTAGCTTTACACAAAAATCTGGCATCAGTTCAAGAATGATAGCCAGGTCCCATAAATAGCTAGTTTTATGAAAGTGAGTGTCTTGAGTCAAACAATAGAAGGAAGGTCAGTGTTAAAACAGCTTCTTAAACTACCACGGGGCAATCGATATGATACACAAGAAAAGGCAGCTAAGGTAAGATTCTCTTCACTTTTGTGTTTTCATCTCAATTGAATCACACACTTTTATTGTGTTTTACTGGTTTCCTCCATTATATGATGAAATCATAGCAACACAATGCTTTCTGGAGGTCATTAAACAAATGTGTAATACTGTACCTGGAGAAAATAGAAACTGAAGGAAACAGGTTTTTTTTTTTTTCCAGTGTTTAGAAAACAATAACCAACCAAAATAATCTCTTTTCCATTCTGAAAAAGTGATAGTTAACCCAGCGTGCCTGCCTTGAAGAAGGGGGGAAAAAAGCTGAGTTGCCATCGTTAACCTAACTCTCGATTCCCACTAAGCCAGAACACCAAACTATTAGCGTGGCAAGTTGGCCAAGTGAAGCGATACACGTTGATCACAGGAATGGCAAAAGCCTACGCCTAACACTGTGTCTTTTACTGCAGTTACTCAGAATACGTGTAATTACACGCAACATGCCTCTCCACCTCACTCCTCAGCTTGGGAAACACGAACCAGCCATTCCCTTCACCCTGTCAGTTACACAACGCTCGGTGACAGCAGACAGACACTGCTCGTGACCTCTCCGGAGAAGAAGTAGCACACTGCCATGAACATTTGACTGAAGGTTAAATATATTTTGAAGAGAAGGAAGCATTTCACCCTCCAATACACCATATGACTTCACAATGCCTTGAACTTTTCTCTATCCGTCACTTAAGACTGCTAGATGTTTTATGAACGCTATGTTCCGGAATTCTCTTTTTAATAAAAAGCAATTTTCCACACTGGTAAGACCGCATTGATAACTCAGTCTACCACAAAATTCTCTCCTCCCTACAGTTTAGCTAACCAGTAATTGATTAAGCTAACCAATACCAAAAGTGTAGGTTATTAGTTTTACACACGCGTGTAAAACTGCAACTGAAATTGAAACTTTGCACTAGTACCCTGCAGGAGTACTGTTAAAAAATGATTAAGAAGTTCATGACAGTAGGAACAAACAAAATACTCACCCCATCATAGAAAGAAATGGAACTCATATGGTTCTTTGAAATGGAAATGCTGCCATGGCGGGGATCAGAAAAGAGAACGCCGTCTGAAAAGAAGTACAATTTGCCTAGAATTTGGAAGAAAAAAGATGTATGTCAATATTTCAGCATCATGTGACAACTGCCTCCTCTTTTCATGGACAAAATCTATGTTCCTGAAGAATTTTGTCATAGTTAACATCCCAAATCTTTACTCAAATGGACTGCAGAGCATCTAGACAGGATCCAGGGCACAACCATTCGATCTTTACCGGATCTCACTGTCAAGGGCAGGAATCATGACTATGATTACATTTGACTTACTGTAAATATTCTGTGGCTTTAATTCAGAGCAAGCAGAATGGAGACAAAGCCATACATAATTACACAGGCGTTCAGAGGTTTAATAGTTTACATATACAAGGTGTTCACTGTTGATGCTTCCAGTGCTCACAAAATCCAAGCCATGGCACAGGTGTGTGCCTTCTACTGAGCGGTCAAGGAAGAAAAATGCAAAATACAACGCTTCAAGTACAATTCTGTCAAATCTCACAGAATATCACACCTCACAGAGAACGTGTCAATGGGGAAAGAAAGAAATCAGAGATGTTAATTCTTTTGTAACAGAAGAACGAGCCAAAAAGAGTATTAACTAATCCAAACTAAACTGGCTTCCTTGAAGATGGAAGTCAGTGAATTGTATCAAGAACAACTTGATACACATGTAAATTTTCCACAAGTGATTAATCACAGAGAGTTTAATTGCCAAGACTGATTGACCCAGTTAAGTTCATCCTACAAAAATCCATAGCACAGCAGTTGTAATAGCATACTAAGGAGAAGGTCGAAATGCTTTGATGTATTTTAGCCGTGAATGCGTACCTTGCTACAGTAAGTCACAAGTGACAGAGAGGGAAGAGGAGCACCTGTGTGACAGCACCTTTTTTCACCTAATCTTGCCAGACTACATAGCTGCAACCTCAGTAGAGCCCAAATTAGAGCACAGCAAACTGTCTTGCAGCGTAGGTGAAAGGGAACAAGATCAAGTTCATTTTCACTTGACACCTAAGAAAATATCTCGCTCATTGAAGTGTTACATAATAGTCTTTATACCACCTACTTGAAACTCTCCATCCCAAGAGTTACCGAAACATTGAACTGCATGAAATTCCCAAAAAAAGGAAAAGGCAAATTGCTCCACTGGGGCAGAGACAGCCAGTTTTCACAAAGCCCAAAACCAAAATTTCATCATTCCATTTCCTTAGTTATTCCCTAGTTCACTGAGCGAACCCGTGCCCACAGCCCTCTATCGCAAAGTAACTATATATGCCACTCTGCAACCTTCTTCCTTTCAAATCTTTTCAATTAGAACAAAACCAAATTCCACTATGCGAAAGTCACTATTCGCCTTGTACATCATTATTTATCCTTAATACTCTCTTTGTGTAACTACAAAAACAATAATGCTAAAGATTTTCCCCTAACTATTGTCAGCTTATCCTAAGCAATTAAATGTCAGATATTATTTATCTTCTGCTGTACATCAATACCGTGACAACAGCACCTTCTCTGGACAGCGGAATATAAAAATATTGTGCCTTAAGAAATACGTTTGGATTCAACAACTTCAATTTCTTCTTCTGTAAGTCTTCTCAAGGCAAAGCAAGGCACATTAACGCAAGGCTGTGGAGCGAGGGAAGCCCCTCCCAAGTGTCCTCCCAAATTGTCGTAATATTGGGATAGTCATGTTACTTAAGCTCTTGAAGGAAAAGGCACCAAAACGAGGAAAGATCTAAGGCTGCTGCTAGTAGTCTTGTGACAGAAAGCAGTGACTTGATTGAATCTGAAAAGGACCGAGACTGAGCATCTTTCTGTAATATGGTGAGCATCTGTGCTAATAAACGCTGAAGTTCCCGAGTGAAAATGGCAATGGGAAAAACCTGGAACAGCACGTCAGCTCCGCGAGGCGGCTTTGGTAGGAGCAAAGAACTCAAGGCTGCAAACAGGTTTGGGAGCAAATCATTCCAATCCCCTCCTACATCACTGACAGCATTATCACGTTGCCCAAAAGGTACATATTTGCCTTCACTTCTTGAGCTGAGAGCCCACGGTGTGCTGGCACTACTGTGACACCCCGTCTTTCCAATAATAACCATATAGGCACAGAGAAAGCAGAAAACATGGCACACCATCCATTAAGGATAGAAGAAGCCAGCTCGTGCACGCTTTTGAACTTCAACTAGGGGAGAAAGCCATCGCCCAGGTCTACAAAGACTCATTCTCAGTTATGTGAGGCAAGTCCCGTGTGCCTCAAAAGCAAGCCTATGGCTCTGACAGGAATTCCTCTTCTAGGACTAGAAGTTTCAAGCAGAGGTTGGGGACAAAAAAGTAAAACATGGAGTTTAATAGGAGAAAGTTACAAAGGCAAATGGAAAGAAAGCTTAAGGTGATGGCATAAGTACGCTCACCAGGTGTGTAAACCCTGGAAACTGCATCTCCCGCATGTTTAGAAAAAGAAAATAAAAGTGAGCCAACTCTACAAGTAATTGAAAAACCACACCTCACCTTCTGCAGGCACGGCCTGTGGGCTGCTAGAATAAATATACGCTCCATCACCTCCAGTGAGTAAAGTGCCCAGAAAAGATTTGTCTTCCTGAACAGGAAAAACAAACAGTAATATCACAGACTGCACCAAGGACTGCAATCCAGGGAACAATATTTTCTCATGCTTTTGCTTCAGGAGAAAAAGATATATTTTTTTGTTTTGTTCTGACAAATGCTGTTTTAGAACTTTTAAAAAAGAATTTTAAACTGCATCGATACAGAAGGACTAGTGAAAGAGAGCATGTCAAGAGTATAATTTTTAAACAATCTCCCCCCCGCTTTTGGTTTCGCCAGCAGCTATTGAGTTACAAGTTATTGTCACAACCACAAGGCATAACTTTCTGGTTTTAGATTGTCAATCTACTGAACTAAAAGTATATTACAGGAAAATAAATCTATTTGTAATGAAGATTTCTGGTAACCACAAATTAAACCACAAATGTGAAACTCATGTGGCTTAAGAGGTTCCCACATCCCAAATTCTTTTCTTTTTCATAGGGCTTAAAGTGTTTTCCTTTAGACATTTCGCATGCTAATTAAGTTAAAAGAAAGTTGCATGTAGAGTGGCATTGAGTTTGGGGGGGTTTTTTTGAAACACATGAGCTCTATGGGTAATACTAAGTGAGACTTCCATGAAATCATAGCTTTATTAAAACTTTTTGCTCTTGGGTTTTGTCTTTCTTCGAAATAAAGAAAACCTCAAACTTTTACACACAATGTACTTTTCTTTGTAGGTCAAAGCTTGAAAGAGACAGGGTAGAACAGGCAAGTCTTTCACGGAAGAGGAATAACAGACACAATAAAAGCCAGTTCTACTAGCAGCTAAGAATTTTTGAAAACTGCTTTTTGAAAGTGTAACATACAGTTTAAGAAAAATGATTAATTTTACCTTCAGTACATGCTGCGCCTTTTCAGACAGTTTCACATCACTATCTTCAACCTGTAGCCAGAAACAGTTTCCATTTATATTGTTAGTAGATAAAGCAAGTCTAACTCTAAATAAAAAAAAATTAAAGATGATTCAAGGCAAACAAGAACCTTAGGTACAACAGACATCTATAGCCCGGAGACCAGGGCACTTCAAAGACAGCTTTGTGCTCTTCAATACTGTGTTACCACGGGACTGAAATAGTTCCTTGAAACACATTCAAGGGGATACTCCCCATTAAATTGTTTTATAGAGTAAAATGATGCTGTCCAGTCACAAAGCAGTATATTCACAGTGAGGACAATCGCCACTGGAATAATCTCCCCAGGGAAGGGGTTGGCTCAGCCACGTTGGGCACCTTCAAGAGTCGGCTGGACAGGGAGCTGGGCCATCTTGTCTAGACTGTGCTCTTCCCAGAAAGGTTGGACTAGATGTTCCCTGAGGTCCCTTCCAACCTGGCATTCTGTGATTCTGTGATCATTCAGTCTTATGTTTTATTACTCTTAAAGTGTTTAAGAAGTGTGGATTGCCAAAGGGCACAACATTGCCCAACTTCATAAAGTTCATTGGAATTACACCTCTAACAGTGCAGCGCATTCGAGGTCTGGAAGCAGGCCTTCCTTTCTGTTGGGGCAGACATTTAACTGATCTAAAGTGCCCCAAAATCAACTGAATTTTCAAAAATCACACCATGGACTTGAAAAACACCCAAGCCTTTACACAGCTTAAAAAAAATAATGAAGTGGTGAAAATGAAATAATCTAAAATTTATGTTATAAATGGAACGATCAGCCTGTTTCCACTTACTATTTTTTCACTTCATGTCCAAATTCAAAAATCAGAATCATATTAATAAATTAACATTCTGTTTCATTGCCCAAGTTCCATACTTTCTCCTCATAACCCCATACTTTTATAACAAGTTTTCATTTGTCAATCTGCATGTATCAAAAAAACTCAAATAAGTTTTTGTGTACTAACCAGCCAAGAAGCGTATCTTGGGATAGCTGCAGTCAGTATTATGTGGCTGGTTTCTGAATTAATGCTGCCATCTGCAGGGAAGTAAATGGAAAGCAAAGCAGGGTAATACCATCCATATACTTCAGACTGTTCAATAAGTTACTTTTTAAGACTTGGAATTTCTTCAGAAAACATGAAAATTTCCTCATTCTTTTAAGGACTTCTTAGTCTTTAAGCAAAGCTTTCACAGCAGACTAGCTCCCAGTCTTCTTCTGCTGTAACACACACAGAGCTGCTATACAATACCAAAGAAACCCTGCTTTTATTCAGGTGTTAGTATACGACTTCTTCCTTTGCTCTCCCCCCACCAAAAGTGTTCCAACCCCCGTGGTTGAAAAACCCACAGCCTGTCTGGATACAAGAATTCACTGATATTGTTCAGGCAACCTCAGTAACTCTCTTTGCCACGTGTAAAGAATCTGGAAAATATGTACTTGTCTAAAGTTATGGAAATTACTCAGTATCCTGTATTTTAATTGTAAGACTGTTCCACAAACAAGCTTTCTAAAACTCTTTTCCTCTTTTAGCTTTGTTTCATCTCTTCCAAACAAAACGCAACCGAAATTAAAACATATTGTAAAAGTGAGTGTTACAAAAGTGATGGAAGTGAGCCGTTGGAATTTCCTCCCACAACAGAAAACATTCACTAAGACTGAAGAAAACTTCGGAAGGGTACCGTTACACTTACCATTTTTCACACCTCAGCCCTGCCATATCACAAGGCAGCCATAAAACCCAGAGTCCTTTCAGTGCGATTAGAGAAACTTAAGATGTTCGTTACTAGCAAGCTAAAACACTTAGGCCTTTTAATTAACCCAAACGCTTAAAACCATAATACTAATAACATCCATCGGAAGCCTTTTCGCTCTTCCATCCCACCAAAGCTAACAGAATGACATTGGTGTCAAAAGTAGTTTGAAGTAGTTACCTTTTTCTTTTACTTGTATCTGTGATGTTAGAAAGGACTCTGAGAAGACAACAGAACCCAAGCATCCTCTTCCTGTGAGCAAGTCCGGAATGTCAAATACCATCATGGACGCCTACAGTAATCGAACAGTTGGACAGGAAGGAAGAGAAAGCAGAACTTGAAATCTTTCAGTTGAAGCAGCAAAATCTCTACGTTTTAAACCTCCTTAAACACCGCATCTATATCATGGTGGAAAGCCTGAGACTGTAACTCTATGTTCTATTCCAAATTCCACTGCCTGACATCATATTAAGACTCAATCTTACCTTGATTTCAGCATCTGAAATCGATCTCCTCTCTCCCCTTACATCTGTATTCACATGGATAAAAATCTCAGTGTGCCCCATAAAAAAAAAAAGACCACTTGAGCTCTGTTTTCTAACAAGATGTATAATCAGAATAGCAAACAGCTCACTCACCGTTTTAATCAAACTCAGGCTATCCTCATTGTCTAATGGAGTAATTCTAGAACAATAATGATAATTAAATATTTAAAGGTTAGATCATTTGGAGTGACTTCATAGCAGCCAAAAAAACTATTTCATTTTAAAACAAATTCTTATCTGTGTAGGCCATTTCAGTCAATTAGACAGCAAGGGGATTAAAAAAAAAGCACAAGCCTGTGAAATCAACGTTAAAAGCATGGTTTTAAAAGGAAACTCTTAATGGGCTCATGCTGCTTCTGCTCATTAGCAGTTAATAAAATTGGTCTGCCCAGTTGCTTTAGATTTTTTAAATTGGTTTTAAGATTCCACAGAATTACAGGTACTAAATCATTTAACTATCTCAAACACAAAAACATTTAGTACACCTTGTATGAAATAATCAAATGCAATGTTTTCTCAGAAGTTTCAAGACAAGAAAAATAAACTCATTACTGTATTAAAACCACAAATAAATAATAATAAGTGTAAGACAGTGATACAAACCTTCCATGATTATTCACAGCCTGAATTTGAAAAGCAATTTTGGAGCTGTAGAAGAGAAATTGTACTGGTGAAAAACATGTTTTATACCTCTTCTACAGGCAAAAAATAAGCAGTAATAGATTTAAGGCAAAATAACTGCTGAAGTGATTAAAAAAAAGCAGGAATAATGGAATAATTATAATTATTTTTAAAGTCTGAATGCATTATGAACTCTTAGAATTTGGCAGTCATGCAAGTTCAGTTTAAAATTAACATTTGACATATATTTTTCCCCAGAAGAAGCTAAAACACTGACACAATACAGTCAATAAGTATTTGAAAATACATACCGTAACACAGTTTTAAGCTGTGTTAAATGAAGGGTATCTAACACAGACATGAGCACCTGCTCGGCTACCTCTTTTGCCTGAAAAAAGGAAATTGAGAGTAAAATATCTTCTCCCATACTTCCAAATGCCAGCAACTACAGGAGCACCCGTAAGATAAACAAGAGACCATACACTAAACAACAAACACACTGATGCACCAGGCTAAAATTTGTTCTTTCCCATATCCGATTTTCCTTACTGTAAGGTTAGGAAAATTCATGAAAGACGGGAAAACAGGCGTGGATGGATAATATTAGATATACTCTGAAACGTCTCTTTTTTAAAGAGGATTCAGAGAGACTGGTTGGAGGCCACGGTATGAACTTCATTAACGTTAGGCAGTTGACCGAAACATTTGGTTTGGGTTTTTTTTTTTTCATTTTGGTTTGCATGTAATCTTATATTGCAAGCAATCCAAATCAACAATTACAGTGTACAGAATCAGTGCTTCATTTACCTTGGATTCAGTGGAAGTTTTAGCATAGCACTCAATGCCAGCAAGCACAGCCTCTACAACAGCAGTATATATTTGCGACAACAGCGTACTGAAGAGAAATACAAACACAACATTTACTAGACAGATAGAGTTTTCTTCCTCCTCTGTTTAAAGGAGCAGTTTTTCCTCTCATAACACAACTCCCATATATGGAAGGGGTCCTTGCTCAAATAAGCACAGAAATAGCTTTTTATGTAACCCTGACAGTTTAAAAAATAAATTAGAGCAAGTAAATTGCTCAAATTACAGAATATCTCAGGAGAAAAAAGAACCTCTTGGCTCAAAGGTATCCCTGCTCTCATCAGTCAAGAAAAAAAATGTTTTATTGTTTTTCACCGCAGTTGCGTTGAGGATCACATCCTAAATATTCCAACAAGGACAGAATGGTAGCCCCATGTTCTGTAAAAGCGAAACTGGAAAACAGGGTGAACCGACTTCCGAGGCTGAAGGCATTCAGGCTTTGATCGTCAAGCAAAAAAGATACCGAAAGAAAGCAGTCACCACAACCCTCTGAGCATGTCTACATCACAGCTTAGTCTGATTCCCTTCTTGAAAGGGAATTGAAAAAAAATTGTACAGAAATAAACAAAGGTCAGGTGAAGCCAGAAGCGACTTACAGCCACTGACGTGTTTATAGCTCCAGAACTATTGAAAAAAACACACCTGTGTCCAACTAAGAAACATCAGCCTCTGTTTTCCAGCTAAATTGGAACAAGAACATAAGTAGATTGATAAAACAGTCCTACTTCCCCAAACTTTAACTCCTCTGCAACTGCTAGATGTTGAGGGAGGGAAGAGGGGGGAGGAAAGAGAGGGATACAGCATTTAAGCCATATGCAAAGCATTCCCGAAGGAGGGGGGAAAAAACGCATCTGAAGGCCTCAAACATGGCCCAACACGGAGGAACCTCAAAATGCACCAACGCTCGTCTTTGAACTTAATTTCCAACAGCAGCAAGAGATTTGAAAATCGAACCCTCTTACTACTTTTTGAGGTTTCTTCTATGTAATTTCACATACCAACTGCATTTAACTTATGTTTTCAGTACACGCTCGTTACAGGAAATGCATGTAATTCTTCCCAACTCCGTAACCGTTCCTATTTTCACACAAACTCACACAAATATATTTGCAAAAAAAACACCTCAGTGAGCTGTGCTTGACATTAATATGCTAGAGTTACCTTATTCTTCTCCCCTTTAAAATTTTAACACTGGCAATGCAAAACAGAAAATGGTATTTTCTTAAAAAAAGAAAAAAACTACAGCATTTACCCCAACTACACTTAAAGTCAGACAGCCAGCTTATGAACCCCAGCCAGTCTGGACTCCAGGTTGCAGTTCTGCTTCCTAAATATAGCCAAATTTGGACTGAATAGTGCTTATGAAATATTTTTCCATTTTTTTATTTACTTGAAAAACATTGACAAACACAAGAACCAGTTACGGGGCTCAACTGTGAACTAATTCCAAAATCATGAGGTCAGGTGCGCCAGAAAAGCTAATTTTGCTGCTGTTTGAAACTAGATTATTTAATCCAAAACATAATCAAATAATACACTTCCAAGAAAAAGATATTCTTATAAAAGATACTGCCTCTATCACCTGACCCCCGCTTTGCTTGGAACCTCTCTAGTCACCTCGGTTAGAACTGTGTTTATCACAAAGACTTTTAGAAGGACAACACATATTCTGTATGTTTCAGCAGAACATGTACGTAAGCAAAATTACCCATCTAAGTTAACTTCACTATAAAAAAAAATTGAAATATCTGCTGCTCAGTCTAGTAACTTCACTTTTACGTCTTTGAGAACCATATCACAATTACCAAAGTCAACAGTACTTAGTACGAAAGGTCACCACTACCGTCTGCCTCTAACACATCTTTAATATCTCGCTAACCTGTCACGCAGGCCTGCAAACTGCTCCAGCAGCAAGAACATTCTTGCTACAGAAGCAAGAACGGGTTCCTAAAGTTACCCTAATTAGCAGGGAGGGCAAAACCTCCAAGGAAAGGTCTGGTTTATCAAGATTGAGAGCAATACCGAAGCGGATTATCTACCATGTTCTTTAAAGCCTGACAGGTATCTACAACATGCAGAGAAGTGGACAGCTACTTGGATAAACAAAGCGTTATTTCGCGAAGGTCAAAATGCACGGAAGTTTTGGAGCTTACTAACAACAACAACAAATAAATCAGAAGTTAACTTTTATCTATCCTTTAACATAGTGGAATTTCTTTGCAACTTTGAGTGTTCCCTGCTGGCACTTTCACTAACCATTATAAATCTTACACATTGTTTAACTTAAGGAAACTAGTCTACAAATTACTTGTATTTCTATCTGTGGTAACACGCTCCCATTCAGTTGCAGATACTTTCCCCCTCAGTGTATGTGAAGTACATTTTAAAGCGATTCAAGTAAATGTTAAGATAAAAAAGTCATTAAAATTTAAGCTAAACTCACTAACATTGCCTTTCATACTCTGCTATACAGCAGAAGGGATGTCACACTAGTAATTCCTAGTTTGCTCCCTGAAACCCTCAGCAAGCAATTTGCCTTTGAAACCCCCTCACGTTCACATTATTCTAAATCAAAATGTAGCTCTGCGAATGCCGACAGCCACTGCTGACTACAAGCGGTTTTGACCTACTGCCGTAAGGTAGAAAGAGCGAAGAGTTAAGGAATATAAAAAAGTTGGCAGCTTACACTTGTTCAGCTTGCTTGTGCATCTCGTTGTCGTTTCCTGTGTTAAAAACAAAAATGTTTGTTTTAAGTACTTTCAGAACCTTTTACACAGAACTTCTTGGGCATAACATTGCTGCTGCTTATCTTACGTGACATTTACCCAGTATTTTATGTAACTGCAGTTTGTTTGCAGGTTTTAAAAAAAAAAAGCAAAGCACAGGTTAACTTGCATCAGTACAGCCAGTGCATACAAGGGCCAGGACTAAGGCCCTCATCCCCTAAAAACAGGGTCAGAACAACGATCCGCCTCGTGCTGTATCCTGCCTCCCAAGTGGCCATTCCTGGATGTCCAGGAAAAAGCACTAGAGCACACACATGCTAGAATTCCTTCCATTTTGCAAGCCTCCAGCCATCTTCTCTTCAGTACTTTCTGAGCTGGTTATGGTTTCAAGATACACGGTAACCCTAAGGAGAGTGACTTTATCCAGGGACTCACTCAGCCGCTTCAAATAGGTAAGAAATTTGTATTTAAAAATTTCATGACTTGTTTTTACTAGGAAAGACCGCTATTGTGACGCACCATATTGGACCCAAGCCAGATAAAGGACAAAAGTTACAGAGGTTTCTCCATTCTTTTAAAAAATCCTCAATTATTGTGTCAAAAAAAAAAAAAAAAGTAGGCTTATTTGACAGCTACCACTTTGAATTACTACATTTTGGGGGGCTATTTTTCTATTAATCTGTATAGAACAGGGACTTAAACGTTTACCTAGGACTTGCAAGAGGCCTGCACACTCAGGCGCTCTCTCCCTCACACTGCATTCTGATGCAAATACAAATACACTTCCTGACCTTTGAATCATTCTTTGCAAATATCTGACATATTTTGATACAAGGAGGTAGGATGTGCAACGGAACGACGTCCCGCTACGATTTCGTACACTGGCTACAGGCCTACACAGTATCTACCACTCCATGGCCTAATGCTCTTAGGGGAATCTACGCCATCTTTTAATTGCTACAAATTTTAAATTATCAAAGAGAATAACTGCCTTAAATTACTGCTTGGTATTTTTAATGTACTTACCCAGGAACGGGATGTGAGTGGTTCCAAAAAAATAGGTCCTTGAACAAGCCAGAGGTCCCTTTGGAGATACGCACTGCACTACCTAGTTGTCAGTATTAATGAGATACAAAAAGACCTCAGTAAAAAAAAAAAATGAGTGCAATAATTAACAAGAAGCTAAGTTCCCCTTAAGTCTTCTAACCACCGACGTACTACGGAAAGCGTACAACACAGACTTAACTGGATTTTAAAAAAAAGCAACTTACGTTTTCAAAGGTATATTTCACTTTTGACTTGACCTGAATGGTTGAAAGACTTTGGAAAGGAGATGAGCTCTGACTTCCATAAGCGTTAAGCATTTGTTTTCAATTTCCTATGTCAACTGCTCTTTTCATGAAGAGGCAAGTGTGTCAGGTTCCCATAACTATGCTTGCACTTGGTCTTATTTACTATTTTCATGACACCCTATTAACACAGTATCACCTGTACCTGTAAATAAACCACCTTTTTAAGAACAATGTCACAACCTGAGGACAACAGATGGAGCAAGTACATCGGGATAAAATCGTACTTGCATTTTTAAAGACATCAAATGGTCTCAATGGGAAAGTTAACAAGGGGAGTAAAAAAAACAAAATTGGAAGTGTTTCTACAGTAATAGGGTTAGACAGAGCAGCAAATGGAGGATGGGGTTTCACCCAGATGCTAAAACAATCCTTTCTCAGGCTTTTGACACACACAACGTGTCCAGAATACCCACGTCCATCCATCCCTAAGGCCATGATGCATGAAATGTTGTCATGACAAGATCATAAACTCACTCCCTCAATCATACGTTCACTCCACGATGACCTGTACTCAACCACATCCATCTCCTCAGAAGCACAGACTCTGGACTCGCACAACTGACGGACACCCCCAGCGCCCACGGAAATGGGCTAGCAGGGAGAACTACACAACGCAATCTGCACGCTACCTCTCCTCCTTCGCTGCGAGTTACCTTCTTGATGCACCCAGCCCAGCCAGCCAGAGGATCTGAATTCCCTGGGGTCGCTTCCCCAGTTACGTCCCCTGCGCGGCGGTGCAACAAGCCATCGACCTCATCATATGTTTTAAAACTAAGCTTTTACTTGAAAATGGAAACAAGTTAATCTTACAACTTGATCTTAACATTCTTTGAACACCAGCAAGATTTTCAGAGTTTCATCAACTGTTCAGCTGCTGAAGCGCACGCTGAATTTTGGATACACATAAGCATCCTGTGTCTACTCACAAAGTCATTATCAAAAGTGTCTTTCCATTTCTTTTTTAGAAATGGCTAAATAATTCTGATTAAAATAAAATCTGTGTGTCAGAGTTAAGTACCTCACATGCTACCATCAGGAAGATTTATCACTTTATGGCTATGGCAAACGTCCCCACAAACAGCATTTCCCTCTCCCCACCCCACACATTTACAGCACCGCAAGTGTTTAAAAAGTTGCCTTTTTATAGGGGGGAAAAAAATATTTTAACACATTCAGCAGCTCCTGATTAAACATCCATTATAGTCTGACATGGAAAGAGAAAGAAAAAGGAAATTTATCCCTTAAACTGACTGTCTGTTAAGGTAACATATGTTTTTATATGTTAAAATAATTGAGTACTTAACTCATAGAAGGTAAGTATTTTAAGGGCACCAAAAAAATATACAAAGAAAAATAAAATATATACTGCTTCAAAATACCAGATAACTACTTAAAAGCCTTACCATATGTTTAGCAGTGCTTCCACCAAGGCCAGTGTTTCGAACAAGGTGTCCTTCTGATGGAAAATTAAAGTTACCAGAGTTCAAGTTTTCCTTAGTTGAGTGGCAACCAAACAGAACAAAGGGCTGCCGGCTAGGGCTGAGGAGAAAAGAAGGTATCACCACCAAAATACTTGAAGAAAACTTAGAAACAACAAATGAAATCAAAGCTTTCAAGTCTGATGGACCTACTATTGAATTTCTCCCTAAAAGAATGGGACAAACTCTTTTAGTTTCCTCTTTTCAAACAGATTCCTCTTTTTTTAAGTAAATTGCCTTGAAAAGCTGACTGGTTTAAAATTTACCCTCTTGAAAAACCCTGAAATGACTATACTAGAATGAAACAAAACTATTTTGGTTTTAGTTCTGGCATTGGGCCCAAGACTCAACTGGAGAGGTCAAGGTTTTTCTTGTCACTATTTAAATGCAAACAACATAGGATGCTGAAAACAATAAAGGACATTGAACTCCACTGTTTAACTCCAAATAGAGAAGAATCTGCAGAGACATTCAAGTAGCTAAGCAACCTTTATTTACCTCAAAACAGCAGAATGCTTGGTTTTGCAAGACATGACAAAAAACCTTCCCCTCTCAGTTAGAATTCTGTTGGAATAAAATAAAGCTGACCTGAATTGCCCAGCTTATACTGGCTGAGATCTGGGTTTTTAACTGCTTTAGGCACTGGTCTTGTGCGTGTTGTGACTCACAAAAGTATACTGACTTCTTCAACCTTCGATTCTGAAACAGTTTTGAGTATCATATAAACAGGACCAACATTTTCTAACATAGCTGTCCTGCGTAGTAAGGTCGTGAGCTTGTTTAGGTATCTGACCATGAAGAAACTGATCATATCAGAATGCACAAGGTGGACTGTTTCAAACATTGACATTGTATATGTAAGAGCTACAGCATTAAAACCCATGAATATTCAGCTTATCCTTCCCAGATGTGCCTTTGAACTTTTTTTTAAAAAATATGCAAAGATGAGATGTCATATACTGAGATGGTCCCAAAAGGAATTATAAGCATTATGACATCAGAGGTATGGAAATAATGTATCAAGGTACTAGCGACACCACAACTTCACTGGGAATAATGAGGAATACCTGTTATCTGTTATATGGCTTGAGATCATTCCATGACTGAAATAACTTCTGAAAGGCTGTTAAGAATTAAAAAAAAAAAAACACAACAAACCCTGATTAACAAGTAAATGAACAGAAAGCGTGAAATATCCTCGCTATCATCAAGAACTAACCTGCATTATCCCTCCCAGAGAAAACTCCTGAACCCTCAAAAAACTAATTCTAACCTCCATAAACAAAGCCAAACACCATTAAGTCTCATGTATGCTTAAAAAGCAACAGCCACTACCAAGAACTACCGTGCTATTTCACCCATGCCGTACGTGACCATCAGTTACATTCAATATTTGACACGTGCAACCTCCGCTTGCTAGGAACTGCACAAAAATGAAAGTCAATCTACCTACAAATAAGGACCTGTTGTGCAGATGTAAATCAATTAAGTTCAATTATCAGTGAACAAACACTCAACTAAGTTACACCAGGCAGTCCTAAGCCATCACACCATGGATAGGTGGTGAACTTAAACAAAACAAAACCCCAACAAAACGAAAACACAAAAAAAACCAAACAAACAAACAAAAAACCCAAACCAAAACAAAACTCAGGAGGTTTCTACTCAAACATGAAATGTGAGATGGGGTACGGAGAACAGAAAAGTAAAAACCCCCAGTGATGAATACTTGTTACTCCTGCATGGAAAGACGGGGGCAACCTCTTTAGCGAGGCCTGTTGCAGTAGGACAAGGGGTGATGATTTGAAACCAAAGGAGGGCAGATTTAGACTGGATCTAAGGAAGAAATGTTTTACGGTGAGGGTGGTGAAACCCTGGCCCAGGCTGCCCTGAGAGGTGGTCGATGCCCCATCCCTGGGAACACCCAAGGCCAGGCTGGAGGGGGCTCTGAGCGACCTGATCTGGTTGGGGGTGTCCCTGCTCAGTGCAGGGGGTTGGGCTGGATGGGCTCTAAAGGTCCCTCCCAACCCAAACCATTCTGTGATTCTGTGACACGAGCATTTCAAAGGATTTCTGAAGCAGGCATACCTCCCCCGCCTGAGATTCTGATAGTTCCAGAATGAAGGGAATTTCAGTATCAAAATTAGCGAAAAAGTTGGTCCACTGGTGTTCAAAAATCATTAAATCCTAGAAGAAAAACATTCAACATTACTCAGTAAGGCAAGTGTTATACCAGAGAAAGGAAGTCGCAGATTGTACTGAACAAACCCCGATTACTTTAGAACAACACAGATGACATTTCACTCTGCCGTATGCTGTTGCAGCCTGCCCAGTGAAACAATAAGTACAAGAAAATCAACATCTTTTAAAAGATAAGGACTTTCTGCTAGGTTTATTTGGGGGGAGAAAGGGGGGTTGTTTGTTTGGAGGTTTGGGTTTTTTTTGGAGAGAGAAGGAGCAGGAGAGGGAAAAGGACCGTAGCCCTGCACTATCTACTTTTAACCTAAGGAAGTACACTGTTCTGAGATCACCCGTAACTCAGACCTCACGATTCCCGTAAGACTTCCAAAATGAACTCTTGGGCAGATTTAATTTTCAATTTTTAGATCTGCACATGGTTCTGCAGTGATTTGTATCTGACATGAAGTAAACTTACGGTCAGAAAATGAGGAACAGGGTGTGGGATTTGGAAAGCTCATGATATGCAAGTGGCAGGCAGTCATTTCTTTATCTGCATTTGTAAAATAACTGGTAAGTGGAAAAGGAAATACCAGTAACATCTCACTAAAGCAGAATAAAAGAGGAAGATGACTACAGGTAAGTGTTGCGTTCAAATTAATTTTTTTTAAAAATCAATAGAAAGACGTGCCATGCTGATCCTCTGAGCAGGAAACTCATAGAACTGGCAATTTTAAAATGTTCCGAAGATTGCTTTCAGTTACTTGTCACATACTAACTTGGAAGACGAGACGCATCCTGGTTTTAGGAAGTGTAGTTTTTCAGACGTATGACAGGCAAAACTAGAACTATGATTTTAGCAGCAGTATGAGTATTAGACAGCATTTGGCTTCAGCCACTTCGTTAACGCAGTAAGGAATGAAATTTAGAGAGTGAATGTTGATGAAATCTTACAAGTCTTCCAAAATATTAATAAAGCTTATACTAGAGGTTTAAAAATGAAGGTTTACATTTAAGGGGAGAAAATACCACTGGAGACTATTCCAGTCTCAAATAAGCTTTTCACAGAAGCTAAGAACTAAAAAGTGCTTTTGTCAGCTCATTTGGAAAGGCCGATATCATATAGAATATTCTTTTAAATTCCAAGTCGAGTTAAAAATCAGAATTTATTGAAATCAAAGCTGTGTTAACAAAAAAAAACCACCCACAAACTATGAACATATACCAGCATTACATGCTCTTTAAGTGTGTCTAGCTTCATCCTCATGGACAAAATGAATGATTTTTAAAATCACCGATTTCTATGAAACTAGAATTGCGTGAAAACCCCTTCCCCCAAAAAAATCTGTAGTCAATTTAACAACAATTTTCAGGCTCAAAACTTCAAAACAAGATAAATAAGTCTGTTTCAGGGTAGACTTACCAGGTACAAGAAAGCGTTTCTCTCACTTCCACAGGACGGGGGAAGTGAAGTATCATAGACTGACTATTTAGCCTGACAGCCTTGCAAACCGTACGACATTTTAATTTTCATTACAGCAGTTGATTAAAAAACAAATTGGTGTGAACTACCAATATTTTATTAATAAAGGATACTTTCTGCTGAACTCGCTACATGTTAAAAGCCTGCTTTGCTGCCAAGCTAGAAACCAATAAAAAAATTAACACAATAATACATACTAATACTCATACGTTGCTTTCTTCTCTAGCACCGAGATCAGACCTTTGCATTAAAAATGAGGAATCACTGTACGCTGTTTGTAGTTCACAAAGCATCAGGGCAGCCACTGTGTGTCACTGTTATCCACTTAAAGCAGCTACAAAGCAAAAGTGTTCTTTCCCCTGAAAGAACGGCTGTATGTCAAAGTGGATTTTTCCCCCCTTGCTGCAAAAGGAGAACTAACACACACAAACATACCAGCTTTCTGTACTTTGTACATAATCCTATCACCTGAAGAACAGTCACACAATTCAGAGAAACTTTTAGGAGAGTTTCAGGCAAACTGAGAAATTCAAGCAATTCAAGGCAAGCTATTTCAGAAGTTTTGTAGACTTTGTGGCAGACTTGCAGTAAGGAAAGAGACCCTGGGCACAACAGTATGCAGAGCCAGCAGGTTAAGTACATAAGCACTATTAAAACCAACCAAGCAAAATAACAATTTTGCTCTGCAGCTACACTAACAGACTACAAGTTGATTCAGAATATTTCACCCACATTACCTCAAAGAGCAAGTCCTCCAAGGAAACAGGATCCATTTTGCTGTACGTCTTCCACAAGTCAACGCTGACATCCATTAACTGAAAAATATTTTAAACACACTTCTGTGAAAAACGCCATGAAGAATGCCGCAGTCAGGTTTAAGACGCACTGAAACAGACTTGCAGGATGCTGCCCAGTCTAACAGTCCTCCTTAACCCTGAGTCAGAAATATTTTTACACCACTGGTTATAAAGAATTGGCCAGACATAAGCATCCTGGGTGCTTCAGAGACTCATCTCCTCAAGTGAGAATTTAAAGCACATGCAAAGTTTTGCTTGCATCTTTCAAACAAATCATTTGACAAAGTTTTTCAAAATTGAAGTAATAGCAAAGAATAGTATCAGCTTGTGCAACTGCAAGGGAAGGAGCTGTTTTCTGAAACAAGCCAGACAAGAAGCAGATTCCAGGATTACTCATCCTACACACCAGCCAGTTCTTGCTGTAAGCGTAATGTAAATTTAGGCAAAGCTAGTTGAACTTAGCAATTGACAATACCTTCTTCCAAGCAGTAAGATGACTTGTATGAGAACGCCTCTCAAAAATATATTCTTAAGGAACACTTGTATCTGAATAATTTTTGCATTTCCCAGGTTCCCCACCACCCACCTAAAGAATCTGGAATCTTCCTAAACCACTGCTTTACAGTTATTCCAGTTCCTCATGCTATTAGCTACGGCAATAATGATTTCCCAGACATCACTTCCATAAACCTATTGGTACAGTAAATTCTCTGGATTACAGTATCTTGAGCAACTGTGATTTCTATAGTAAGTGTAATAGAGCAACAGTCCTTAAAACACTGAAAAAATTATTTATACATTTATTAATAAGATATCATCATTAGATTATCTTCAAATCTAACAGCACAGAATGCACGGCAGAGGGAAAGTCAGTCTGAGGAGCTAAAACCACCAGGAGACTGCTCTCTTTCAATAACAGCAGAAGTATTGATTTATACATCATTTACAGTGATCCCAAATGTATTTCCTCCTATAGACTGGTTTTTCCTCCCCATCTGTGACATACAGCAGCTGCCTAACAGATAACCACGCATAAACAGTTACGTAAAAGGTTAAGAATGCCACTTCCCACTTGAAATCTCCTTATGACTTTAAGGGGGAAGAAAGCAAGAACTCAAGTGGAACTGCCTGAATCGCCAGAGCTTACACGCTTACTCTTAAAAACAGACACCAAGAATTTGCATTGGTCGTTTTTAACTCTGCAAGAGTGCTGTAAAGCCAGTATCAACTCCTGCAGTGAAACAGGAGAAGCCCTGTCTTTAGAAAGTCGTTGCCACACTGTGTCTACACATTTTCTCAAAGCCTCTAGGGATTCATGAAATGAGTTGGCAATGACCCGCACAAATCCTA
The DNA here is from genome assembly GCF_963921805.1 of Phalacrocorax carbo. NCBI lineage: Eukaryota > Metazoa > Chordata > Aves > Suliformes > Phalacrocoracidae > Phalacrocorax > Phalacrocorax carbo. Next base: position 2,829,986 of record NC_087516.1, on the reverse strand, counting down.
AATTCACAGTCAAATTTTCATTGACTGATTTCAGACATCAGGAAGGGCTATCGACGCTTAGGCAGACCTCCACAGGGATGCTCATCTATTTGCACTTTGTATTTAGCGATTACGACAGGTTCGCACAACAAGATGATTACAGTACTAGTGATGGAATAAAAAAAAAAAGCATGAAGAAAGGTATCGGTGGAATGAGCACAGTGCTCAGAGAGAGAAAGGCACACTTGAACTCACATAATCCGTTTTTGAGCAAGCGTGTAAGTACTACATGTGATGAGACTTCAACAATGGTACTATTAATTCCTTGGGTTTTTTCCAGTTGTCAGAAGTCAGACAAAGACCATTCTGGCTGTAAAAATGGAGGAGTGACAAGAAAAATAGGACATCTGCATTTCTGTGGCAGGGGTCCAAGAAAATTAAATAGAAGAAGCTTCAAACAAGTACATAAACACAAAGCTGTCCTCTGAGGGTGCTGTTAAAGTATATTTAATAAACAAGCAAATCAAATGACACAAGTCACTCAGAGTGCAACAGCAAGTCATTATTGAAACTACGAGCATCCCCCAACATTGTGACTGTTGCCATATTCAGCAAGCTATGATGACCCAAGAATATATGTTGATGAGAAAGGTAGATGCATCTCTTGTGTCAAAACTAATGACCCAAGACATACAGTCACTTCTGATTTTCTCAGTTCATTTCAAGGCATTTGTCACTAACAGGTTTCTCTTGCACTGCTCTTGCAGAGTTAAATAAAGTCTTTCCTGTTATTGATAGAAGAGGCTCTAGAAGAGAAGGAAAGAAGTTCTACACCACAACAGGGGGGCTGGGGACACACACCGAACATTCATGGTTTATCCAGGACAGAGTGCTGTGTAGCTCGTAACAGCCTCTCAGCAAAACTGCGGCGTCCCCATCCTCGCACCCCCAAACCTCAGCTTTGTAAGATCCTGAAAAACTTCATCCAACTTAGAAGCTGGCCTCTTTTGAGCGGTGAGTCAGAAGTAGATGATCTCCAAAGGTACTTTCCAACTGGAATTACTCCATGATTCAACTTCTGCTTCAGAATGGAAATGGAAGAAAATGAAAAATGGAGCTACTTACTTCATATTTCATTGTAAAGAAGCCATCACCCCCAATTCCTTCCAGCGCAAAAGCCTGCACTATTGGCCACTTTTCAACGATGAACATATCAAATATCTGTAGATGACCTGCAAAAGAAACGTTGCACAGAAACACTGTCTCACAAATTACTGGCGGTTTCACTTTCTGTGAGATCTCAACAGTTGTTCTGAGATTATAATAAAGGATCCCAACTACCCTGTCTTTGTACAACTTAAAAACCTGTAATTGAACAATGGTTTTTTGTTAAGACGGTAGCTTTTAGAAACTCCCATCTTTACACCTCAAATTTTGTCCCTTTCTCCCAGTTATCACTCTGGTAAAAGATACTATGTCTCCTTGCAAATTTTATTCCAAGACCATTAGCAAAACTGTGCCCATTAAGTCAAATGCTGTCAATGTCATACCCACATTAATCAGAATTTTAAGTCGGGGGACAGGAAAACTATTCAGCCTGGTTCTCACCAGCGAGGCTGTAGGCCATCTGAAGTGAAGTGTGATTATCATCCTTAAGCTACATACCTTTAGGTACTTCCTAACAAAGACCCGCCACCCTCTCCCATGCCCTGACCCATTAACGGTTCTTCAGGCGACCAGAGCATTCTGTCCTTTCCTCAAGAGAAGCAATGAAGAATTAGGAATTTGAAAAAATAAAGAACCAAAACTGAACTAGCTTGGCTTGAACTTACACCGTTCAAAAATACAACACAATTTTCTTTCTTTTTTTTAATTTTGTTTGCCTCTCACCTACTGTACTATGGACCAAAAACCCCACACACTCGCGCTGTGCCGTGAAGGACATGCTTTTGCACCATTCACTGTTGGGGATACTGCAAAAGTACGCTTTTTAATGAACACTAAGATTGCACTGTTCAGGCTGCGAGGCTGGCTACAGATCATAACAGGAAGTCATGCAGCCCAGTTTTTTCAATGCTAAAAAAGGAAACTTGCATAATGAAATGTTTATTCTTTCCTTACATAAAGAAGTATTTATCTGGAGCTCCCATCTGAACAGAGAACTTCTGTAGCAGCACAACTCACTTCTCTGAATGCAAATTATTTTTTTGCCTCACGCTGTGAGCATTCGCTCTTCAGATGAAGTCTAAGGGCTTATATTTTTCAGAAAGAAACCCAACCCTTAAGTAAAAAAAAAAAAAAAAAAGAGACTAAAAGGAAACTATTGGCATATTAATCCTTCTTTCTTACCAAAGGCAAGGAAATCTTCGTTCCCTGAACTGCAAGACTTGCATGCTGCGAAACACTTCCACTGTAAGCGTAAAACAAGCTAACCTACCTTGGCAGCTGTACGGAATACCAATGCGACTGCAGTCTCGAACCATGTCCACAAAGCTGGATATTTTGAATTCCTCTGCAGCTTCTTCATCTTCATACTGAAGGAAGACATTTAAAATCAAATTTGATTAGGCATGCCTAATTTGATTGTTAGTTTTGCACTAAAGAGAACAAGTATTGTACTGTTTTAATTCCATAGCAAATGTCATGTAATCCACTAAAATATTAGCTACAGGTTCCAGAAGCTAAAGAATCTCTTTAAGTCTCTATATTTTGAAAACTCCATCACGGCAGGGATGTATTCAACCCAGCGGAAACTGTTCTTTAAAAATCAAACTTGAGAGCAAGGCTTTTAATAAGGTTCAAAGGCGGCATAAATATATACTTTATTTTCAGCTTTCAGTGAAGTCTTTCATCATCATCTACTAGATTCCGGACAATTTTTAAACAATACAAGATATTTTGTGAATATTAACTGATCTGCCACTAAAACCTTGCCACTGAGGGGGGAAGAAAATAATTGCCAGCTTAAGAACATGAAACCGGGAAAGCCATCTGACAAGATATGCCTCAGGTCACAGAACAAGCGGTTAGAACCAACTGCTGGCTGAGGAAGAGGTGTATATAGGAAGAGGAGGAGGAAAGAAAAGGAGCCACCACCATGCGACGCTGTCACGCTCTTTCACCCTAGTAGCAGACTGAGGTCATCTGAAGATTTCAGCAGACTGAAGAGCACGAGTGAAGAACAAATAATCATACTTACGGCTCAGAAAAGCATAAAAACTAGACTGACGAGACAAATCACACAAAAATCACTTTTATAACAGGAAAAAAAAAGATAAATGCTCTCTGACTTTTACTAGAAAAGGCAGTTTAGTAGCAAGTCTGAAACCAACAGGCCTAGCACTGGCAGGTACTTCAAGAATCACTCGTGTTCTGGAGCGGGATGAGAAGGCGGTTGCGTTTTGTCTATTTTTAATGTATGTACAGTGCTCTGAACTTAAGGTAAATTACATGTTTACGAACTTTTTGTATATAGCTCTTGTGAGCTTCAGGGTACACCTAACAAATTTATTTTAAGAACAAGTTCTTTTAAGCCAAGCCTGAATTTAAGATGCAGCCCAAGTTCCACGATGCGTTCTTTCTTCAATCCCAGGAAGCCAGATCAAAGTGGCAGTTCAAAGCAAAGCCCCAAACAACCACCAGCTTCTCAAGACTTAAAATGCCATTAAAATAAGAACTTGGTTTTTGGCAGGGTGCTAAAGGCTTCCTCGCTATCTGCTATGGCAGGTATAAATACAGCCCCTTCCGTACACAGTACGGTCACGACGCCCAAAAATCTTATACAGTATGTGTCAAATGTCGGTACTTTATCTTATTTGGCCATTTTGAAAATGGGCATCCTTTAATAATATGTTTTCTCTTCTGATAACTAGGATATTCTCTTAAATTCCTATGGTCTAGTTAAAGGGAAATAAAAAGGAAGGAGAGGCTACAGATTTTGTCAGATTCATCAAGAGCTGCACAGAGCCAGGTATGGCATTGCTTTGTTTCTAAAGCTCTTGAGCTTTTTAGGTTTCGTTTCTATAAAAGCAAGCAAGAGTTGCTTCCATCACTGAAAACAAAAAAAAAATGCTTAAACGCCACTAGAGGCAATCCTCCTGTAACAGGATGCACTTAAAGACTGAACAGCAACGTTTTTTGGTTTCTCTTTCAAAAGTAATCTAGGAAACTGGCAATTCTTATGCATTAGAAACGTGACTGGAAGTGCATCGCTCAGCTCATTCACATGAAACACCAATGAAGTAAACCTTATATTTTCAACTTCAATCAAACTTTTCCAGTCATTTCCACAAATAGTGAGGCATATGGTTTACCTTCCTAGTTACACCATTATTTCAAGCCAGTACCGTGTGATTAAGGTTGCTGCTTACCATGATAAATCATAGAAAAGCCCATGAGCAGATGCAGCCTGAAGTTCAATAGCTGAGATTGCAGCTGCACTAGCAATAGCGTGTTAAGAACTATTCCAGCCTTGACTCCAAAACGTGTGCATTCTACCACCCTCAGCTATGCTTCACGACTTGCCCTTTCAGTAGGGATTTTGGCAACAGAAAAACCTTACGAAGCCAGGCTTTAGATTTTGCTGCGGCATGCTTTAACCTGTAGCTCGGCTGTTTACATCTTAACAAGAAGTAATTATCCCCCTCTATGCAGCGCTTCATCTAGGACGCTCTATCCAGTTTTGGGACCCACATACAAGAAAGATGTCGACTAACAGGAGTGAGTTCATTGAAGGGCCACCACAACCATCAGCGGGTTGGAGCACTTGTCCTGCAAGGAGAGACCCAGGCTTGTTCAGCCTAGAGAAGGCAAGGGCTGGCCCTCACAGCTGCCTTCCAACACCCACAAAGCTGTTACTGAGATGGTGAAGCCAGGCTCTCTGCAGCGATCTGCGGTTGCAGGATGCATGACAAAGGCATGGTTTAAAATAAGAGAGGTTCAGATTGGATAAAAGGAAACACTTTTTCACTATTAGGACAGTCAGGTAATGGAGCAGATAGCCAAGAGAAGTTCTGCAGTCATCATCCTCGGACGCTTTCAACATCCAACTTGAGGAACCTGATCTGATCCCATCGCTAACCTTGCCTTAAGCAGGAGGTTGGACAAGGTGATCTCCAGAGGTCCCTTCTAAGCTGAATTATTTCATAATTCTATGATCTAAGCTATCAAACAGCCACATAAAAACACAATCAATCCATCATAAACCCCATCACTTTCAAGCTGGGAACTCCAGGGAACAAAAGGTTTCTCTGCCTGACCTTCCCATTCATTCCTCCACCAGCTTCACCTGTTGACATCACGGGCTCCTAACCCACCCCCTTCAGACTTCGGTATGATTCTAATTTAAAAAAGGAGCTACACAGAACTGAACGGGGGTGGGGGGGAAGCTTCCCACGATGGCATTTAGGCAGAAGCATTTCCAGTCTCAACTGGAATAAAAAGGTTCCTATTCTACACCTAGACTAACAGTATTTTCATTTTTTTACTCCTCTGGCAGTACTTCACTACGACAAACAGCTTTTCTAAGAATACCTTGGCTTTTAAATGCAAGGTTAAACTCGCATCACTCACACAGTCCAATGAAAGTGAGGTTAATAGCTCTTGAAGAGTTGAAAGTTAAGATGAAAATACGTAATAAAGTCTCTTGATTTTAAATGGCTTACTAAGCCAATCTTTTCTAATATTTTATTGGCAAACAACCCATTAAAACGCTGCTTTGGCAGCAAATAAGGCTATCATTGGAAATCTCAGTGTTGACTGTGGTACTGGATTCAGATTCTGCATTTCTCACAACCCACATGTTTTTCCTCATTAAAAGATCATTGACTCATGTCAAAACAATAGTAATTAGAGGGAGAGGGGAGCAATTTGTCTTCATGCTCCAACAAATATAAAGTATTAAAAACATATTCTTCTTGCACACATTAGCAAAATGATTAATACCCATCTATATATGCAGATCACTCCCCTGCTGAGTATGAAAAAGGAAAAAAGACTTCTGGGAGGAATGTTAAAAAAGAGTTCCACTTTGAATCTCAGTTCATTAGCAATCTGCATCTGCATTCATTTTCCACTTACCTCATTTTCAGTTAGACAGTGAAAATGCAAGTTCCTCCAGTACGCCACATATGGCAAAAGATGATTATAATTCACAGGGTTACAGTACAGATGGACACTGTCAGGTTTTATTAATATGATTATATCTGCAACAAGCAGAAAAAATATTATTCCAGCATCAAGACTGCACACAGAAGAATTATATGGGCACAAAAACCCCCCACAGAAACTGAACAGAAAACCCTTTCCCTATAATGTACCCCATTAAAAGAAAACTGTTTAACTATTTGAACACACAACCATTCCCTGCTCTACAAAAGAAACAGTTGGCAGCCATATACAGTTCCAAGTACAACAGTACTTCTCACTGCTCAGAACAACTGTGGGTTTATTCTGAAGTCTTGCACAGAACTTGCATCAGCACGTCTTTTGTAAAGCCAAGAGCGTCAGTGACAAGTCCTTCCAGAGCACTTACAAAACTGTAAACTACAGTTGCCCTTGCCTGATATTACCTCAGGAGGTTGCTCCAACTGAAAACTCGCACTACAGCCTATGGGGCAGATATTCAGTTTCACACGAATAAGGGAATAACGATCTATGACCATGGTGACTGGCCACCTTTCAAGTGGTACAAAAGTGGGTTAATATGTTAAAGTAAAAAAGAGCTCCAGTATTTTAGAACTCGGGAGGTGTGATCACACACTAATTGATAACACGTGCACATACACACCACACCTGAGCTAGGACTTCTCATTAGGGCTGTATTTGTCTAGCTTTGGAACACCTCGGGGGAATGTATGCAGGGTGGATGTGTTTATAAACAAGAGTTCTCGAGCAGCGTTTTTAAGAACAGTTTTTCCGGTGTATAGGCACGATTAGAGGTTTATTGACTTGGGTTTTTTTGAGGTATGCCACTTTTTCTGCTCACCTTCCCTCCAGAAAGACTGAAGAACAGGTAAAACTGTGGAGTACGTTACTCACCGTCAAGAACTTCTTCAGGAAACCCAGTCCTTTCAAAGTCGTTGTTATTCTGGTTATACAAGCCAAAAAGCAGATAGTTTGCCAGTTCCCTGCAACCTTCATTGTATCGACTATCTATTCCTGCAAAACCAAAACGATACATGAAGCATTGTGTGTCCTAACACTGTACACCTAAAAAGTTGGTTTTCTTCCCTAATAATAAAACTGTAAAACAGAAGCATTAACTATCTCATGTAGTCGGTGGGCACTTATGCCCGTTGAACGCACTGGGAAAACAGGGTAGGGGAAAAAGGAGATTTTGCAAGTTCATTGCCACGTGCTGACGGTCCACTCTTGACCTAAATCCACAGGCATTGATTTAAAAAAAATAATTAAAGAAGTCTGGTTTTCTGCAGTGCTCTGCATCAACGGAAGTTCCATTTTATCTAGTAATTCAAACTTAAACATCTGCCTGTATGCAGTACGCATTCAAATTAATATGTTCTTGATTGAAGCTTCCTAACAAACTAATCCTGTGACCTAAATCTCCTGCTTTAGAATACATGATTAAACATTATCAGTATTACAGAGCAATCCCTGAGTCACCAGAAAGCCAGTGTGGACTACTAACAAATCATGAAAAAATATTCTGACAAAACATACAGTATACGGGCAGTTTCCAAGGAAAAACTTCTGGTCCTTGGGAAAATAAAATTAAAACAATTGAAGACCTGGAGCATGAAGAGATAAAAGATAAATAAGAGAAGACAGGAAATAAGCCACAGACTGAGGAAGTATTTTCATCTCTCTGGAGGACAGTCACAGTCATAATTCCTAATTCTACTGTAACAAATCAAGTTTCCTCCACAAGTAAAACTATGTATGAAGCAGCATCCTTAACATCCACACTTGACAGAGGTCACCAGCCTTGACTGCCACAAAATTTCTCACAAACACTAACGTCAAGTTTTCCAGCCTAGTTATATTAGAATACAGTTGGGATGGTTGCCACCAAATCAAGATTTGTTACCACTGTCCAAAGGAGAGATCAGGACCCTGATAAAGTAATAACACAGCCTGGACGTCTGGGTTTCAGGGCTTGCATCCGAAAGCAAACTACTCAAGAGTCACCTGAGCTTACCAGAAATTGGAACAAACCCTAGGTTCTCCTAATTAAGTTCCTTTTTTTGTGTTATCCTTCAGCTTCAAAGCGCTAACCAGATGCCATATCTGCATCCAGCTACTGAATCCCACATGTTAACGAACTCCCTTTTGTTTGGGTAGCAACTGGCCTTTGGATAGCTCACTTATATTCCAAGGTATCAGGTGTTTGGTTTAAGCCTCCAGAAGAGGGGAAAAAAAAAATCACTTCAAATTGTGCTGAAGCTGTGAACCTCTGTAACACTGCTCCCTGCTCACGGCTTCATGATCCTCAGCACGAATAACACTTTAGCATCGCATTCCTTGACCTGTGCTGGGAAAGGGGGAAGCTGCATCACACATGCCCCAGCTTTCACAGCCCTCAAGAATCTTTGAATCCTCATTCCTCTGCTATCTAGTGTCTAGTGCTGCCCTCCCATTCATAGCTATACATCATTGGAGCATGCTCTTTTTAAAACTAGTCACGATTCTGTGTGTTAGGAGGCATCCCTTGACAAAGAGAGTTTAAAGAACCTTAGCAGTCAATCTGTAACTCGGGTCATGGCATCGATAAGACTCAGCTAAAGAATGCTCAGACTCAGTCACTCATTTTTCCCCCTGCTGCAATGCTCCGTCTTTGCTGTGCCAGTAATTTTCTGCATAACCAGACTGCCTTGGATCTGGGAACTCAGAGGGGAAAAGGGCACAAAAGAGGGAGGAAAAGGAGGACACAGTCTCTTTTTATTTTATTTATATTTCCAGCCCCATGAAAGCAAGCATACCAATGTAATCCGCAATTCAGAGGGACTCAATGCCCTGATACTGGTGCCAAAGCCCCTGTCTTTAGGTGGGATTTTAGTTACAATCCAGCATGGAGACTTCATTCTTCCAGGAGGCAAGCAGCCATCCCATTGTTCTAGGGAATGCCATTTAACGTAATCAGCCTCCCTGACATCAGCTACAGCCTTAGAAAGCCAGCACACACAGTGTCCTGGAGATAATCTGTTTTACTGATTGCTTGCCTAACTGCTGCAACTTTTGAAGGCAATTCAGATGAGCAATAACCTGACACAAAGTAGGAGTTAGGATAGTCCTTTCAGTGGCAGCACGCTGTCAGATCAGTTGTCCTGCAAGCACTATTACATACATTTCACAGGCAAACATCAGCTATCATATTAAATGTTAATCTAACAAGGCACCTTCAACTACAGCGTGGATGAAAACGGCCGCGGTATTTGCACTTCTTCCTACCAGGCTCATTGCTAACGTTTCCAAAGCCTAAACAGACAAGGCGCTGCGCTCAAGGGTAGGCTAACAGAACAACACGTAGTGAAGCAGAAAAATGAACAGATGGTTATAAAGTCTGGAAGATCAGAAGAAAAATTAGAAACTGTCCTCATAAAAAAAAAGTTAAGGTGGTGCCAATACTTGAAGGGTTTAACGTTTTATTCGGGTGTACCAGCTCTTCAGGCTTGAAGCAGAGATGATCTTCAAAGCTAAACACCAACACCCTGCTTTTTCAGTTAATGACAGAAGGAGGGGAAGAGAAGACAAAAGGAAGATGTTAACAAGGGGGACAGCTGATAAGCTTAACTCTTACACTAGAGAAATTAGGTGAATTTATTGCTTGCAGAGCACCAACAGGCTAGCAGGGAAGATATTAGCTTACCATAGAAGAATTAACTCTGCAGATAATTGTTCTTTTGGGTTGTTTTTGTTTTTAGTATCCAGTACAGGCAGGAGCTTTCATACTGAAGCTTTAATATCTTCTACAGAAACATATGGGGTTAAATGAACAGATATAGTTAGCGGAAAATAAACAGGAAATGAAACAATGACAAAGATAAGATACCTCCAGAAAGCGTATCAGGAGTCTTCAACAGAACAATGGGGAAAGCTATTAATTAGGAAACCCCCACGCCTGTCTCCAGCTGAGCTGGGAGTTTAATAACTCACAGCCTATTCCCAACTCATCACAAGGGTGTAGTTAGACAATGACTCAGTCTAACAGCTCGCTGCTGCCCGAGGAACCATTCCTGCTTCTCCTTCTCCTGCAGTCAGAGCCTATCTGACCTCCCAACAAGCCGATTCAGTTTGCTAAATTGGCAGAAAACTAGTCTGGTCAAATACAGGAAGGGAAAAAATAAAATCTGCTTAGTAGGATGAGCCGGGTGCAAGACATCAACCAACCACCCGCACTAATGCAAAATGCATGTGGGGAGGAAAGGGAGGAGAGGGAAGAGGAGCAGTCTAGGGGTAGGCTGAGACTCCCCTTTTGTGCTGCAAAAAGTATTCAGCTCAGCCATCTCTCATACATGCAATTTCACAGATGCTAAGCTGACAGAAACATTGCCTACAGGTAAAAATAGTCCTGCTTTCTTTGTCCCAGCCATGCATTTCTGAACCACCCTTAAGTATCAAATCAAAGAACAGTTGTTCCATAACACATTCAACAGCCATGGGAGCTCTAGGGACACCAGGGAGGTAGCAGGAAGGTGAGGCTGGAGGGAACACACAGATCACCTTTAGATAGTTGCCAAAAACTAACATGCAGTTGTGGAACCACCATCTAAGCGAAGTAGCGCAATAATCATTAAAATAGTCTCCACTGGAAAGAGAAAAGGATAAACAATCAGTCCAACGTACTAACCGCTGGTGAGGTTTCTCCCACGTCCTAAGATCAAGAGCTCTGTGTAGGATGGATATAAAAACCAAGGCAAAATTAAGTTAAAGATTTACTGGCACAGCCTCTGAAGTATTGCCATGCTCTTCAGGGGATATAAAAAGTAAATATCAAGGTCTAAAAATTTACCTTAGCTATGCTGAACTGTGAAACAGTTTGACCTATAATCGGAACCGCTACAGCTACAGATTTTAGACATAACTTACTGAAACTAAATACATGTCCTTAGAAATCAGATCAACTTAACCATGAGCTGAAAATCTGTTGAAAGGTAAGATGCAAGAAACACCACTGCTAAAAAAATAGTTTTGAGTACAATTTAAGTAGTTTGATACACTATTTCCTTAGCAGCAACACACTCCAGCTGAGACATCACAGCTTTTTAAAAACGTCTGACATGTCAACCTCCAAATTTCTTTTTCCTGTCAGTTGTGATGTCTTTTCCTGGCACAGGATGCAGAAATGCTACCATTTGGCCACTTTAAAATAATATGACAGGATTCTTTTAAAAAAAGAAATCAGCTGTAACTACATTTAAATAATTGTATCAATAACTGGTCCATTCTCATCTCTTTTTGGAACCTCACAATGCTGTTTATATTTCAGTATAAATATTAATCTACTTAAAGCAAAGATATTAAAGTTCATGTTGTTTTTCTCTCACAGCCCAGTATGTAAAATTAAAGTTGGGGTGAGGGAAACACATTAACTCTGGGTTATTAAAGACAGCCAAGTGAACTATAACACGCACCGACTGTAAAAAACCAGTTATGAGCATCTGCTTTCCTTACAAGTCAACAGGACTCAAAATGTAAGACTGCGTATTCTTTGCCATCTGAAGCTTGGATCTGAAGACAGATTTAACGCATTTATAACAGAACAACATGCCAGCTTAATCAGAAGTTACGTGAGAAATTTCGCAGGCTACATTAGACAGGTCAGATGAGGCAACAACAGTCCCATTGTGGGTGCTGAAAGAGATTAGTGCGAAGCACAAGTCTAATAAAACACCCTTCCTATAGTCCCATAACAGAAACGCTTATTTATTAAGAGGTATGGTCTTACGCAGAGGCTTAAATACTCCACATTACACTGAGGATTACACAAAGCAATTCCTTTTGCCTGGGAAGTTTTTCCTAAAGCTGTAAGAATGTTTTCAGTGACTATTCTTTGCTTGGGATTTATTGCAGCTTCAGAATTAACAATAGTCAAGAAATACCTCAGCGTCAATGGTGAGAAATAAGACATTTTATGAAATTAGACTAGCATGAAAGACAAAAAAGTGAGAACTTTATCCTGTATGATTAAGTTTCATTGGAAAGTAGACACAGTGACCTTATAGACCTTCTAGCTGTAAAATTACTGATTAGCCAAAGACGACTTAAACTCTTATCCTAGGAGAATGTGGGCTAGGAAGAGTTATGTTACACAGTTAGCATCAACCAAGAGAACAAGGTTATGCACATTTACAACTTTTCTGTGGTTCAGTAAATGAGCTTCTTCAAGTTTTCTTGCTACATCATTAAAAAAAAAAAAACACAAACACAAGAAACCAGGCTGTTTTATCATTTCTTAATGCGAGCTCATTACTCCACATCGCTTCTTTAGGGCTACATTAGGTTTCTCCCTCTTTAACTATAATCCATTATTTAAACAGTCACTCCTTAGTCTTATTCTCTAAGGCATTTCAATCGTCATTCCTGAATTTATCCTTTACTATCTTGATGCTGATTATACAATAAGAAACAAGAGTCAAGGTTACATACAAAAATATTATAACCTGTTACTTTCCTACAGCATACTTGCACATGTAGCTTTATTTGGTATCACCCTTTTCTCCCAATTCCAGAAGAAATAAAGCACTGAAACCACATGCTGTTTATATGCCACCATTTAACTCGTAACTGCTTCTGAGGTTTCTCATGCGACTCTTTAAACGCATTTTGAATTACTTCTCCTGAGGCAAGACGTCCCTCCCTCTAAATTCAGGTTTTATTAATTCTGTCAGTTTTCTGATTACTTCCCCCCCCGCCAAGCCTTCCACCCTCCGCGGCTCTGCATATCAAGATCCCTATCCTCAGTGCTCCCCTGCTCTTCTCCACCCCCTTAACCTCAACACCTTCTAATCCCTTCCACTTCCCCACCTCCACTGGGAAACCAGCTGCAATGCATGTGCCTTCAGCCTTGAGCTTTTATGCCAAGCACCAGCTAGAAAGCCTAGACAGCTGAGTGTTTACTCCAAAGAGATATGGATTTAATTCTCCCCATCTTTCCTTCCATTTGGACATTAACAAAGATTCTCTCTCCCCTCCAGCCACTTAGTTTTCGTAAGGCTTGGAAGAATATTGATACTACTATTGTAGCAAGCCTGCCTGAAATCAGTAAATAAACCTAATAATTATTTAGGAAGAAAAGAGTGTACCAGTCAGCTGTCCTCTCGCTGAGCAACAGGGCTGGGACTCAGGGAGGATGGAGGAGCTGACCTTCATCTTTCTGAAACTCACAGTGTTTTCATCAGTACGGTGAGCACAAAGGGGGGTGGGGGTGGGGGGGAAGTACAACTAACCTAAAATGCAAAGGATTCCATCAGGTTGAGATTTGCTGCTCTGTGTCAGGATACTCTGAATGTTTCGAAGGCGGCTGCAGCTGCAAAAGAAAGAGAATTCATCCTTAAGGTCAGTGTTTTTAAGTGCTCAAATTTGCTAGGCTGAAGAGTTGATCTACCCTTTCTTTCTTTATCATATGAACTAAGAGGGCACGATACCCGACACCAGCTTCAGAAGAGCATACGGCCTCCTCTAATTGGAGCAACATAGCTAAGTTTTGAAATACTTGGAATACGTCACAAATAAGATAGTCTTAGAACTTGCTATATGTGATTAGATAGAAGGGAGTCTGGAGGCACTGTATCCTTGAATACAGTAAATTAGGGAAATGTACAAGAATAAACTAGTTTAGTATAAGTAAGAATTGTGTGACCAATCCAAAAATGAACTGAGCATGCCCAGAGACTGAGTTCAACCAGCAGACACGGTGAGGAAGACTATCAACGACCACCAGAGGACCCTGGAAGACCACCAATGAACATGAATGTGCAGGCGTTAGGAACATTTGCGTACATTAATGAGTTTCAAGAATAGTATGAATATGGTAATTATTTCCTAGAAATCTAATGAATATGTATATTTTGGTTGCATATAACCTCTGTAGTAGCGCAACTCTGCACACGCTAGGTGGAGCGATCCCCTGTGCGCCCAGCGCCACACTGAAGAACACCTGCTTTATAAACTACAAATTGAGTTTTAGAGGGTTCTTATATTTGCCGACTTACGGTATCAGACACACTTAAACTTGGGTATCTTTTGTTTGAAATACATTTAGACCTCATACCAAACCATCCCCAGATTATTTACTTTTGTCCACTACAAGATGAAGTACAGAGCCCTTACAGAAGACCAGAACCCGTAACCATCCCTTCTAACCAAGTGCCCTGTCAATCTCTTAACTTCTAGCAAAAATTTCTGTTCCAAGTTTCCTCTCACCAAGCCAGCAACAATCCTTTCTCTACCAGAGAAGGAGCAAAGCACTGTGGGGCAGGTGATGCCCAGGTAGAAAGTTGACATGGGAAGGGACCACAGTAGCTCCTACGCTCCGAGAAGAGCCTGCAAAAGATGAATTTCAGCACCTCCAGCACCATCAGACCGCTTCCACCCTATGTAACTACATAATACGAACACACCCCAGACCTGTTACAAGATCAAAGTGAAAAGCATGACATTCGTGTAGAGGAGGAGGAGGGGAAGCACAGAGAACTCTGCCTCCACTCACAAACCTGCAGCGTCTCGTCCATGTCCTCGGTTAATAAAGCATCAGTGTCATGCTACCTGCAGTGGCCCAGGGACGCTTTTGCTTACCCATATCATGCAGACTCGAATGGGTCACCTTGTCATTCTTGCAAGCACATGCATGAGCAGAAAGGCAGAACTTTCAGACAGAAAAGATAAGGCAATTTTAGTGAGTTCTGCGAGACAGACAGCTCCTGACCAGGGGATTTTCTCTTATTATTTAAGCTTCAGGTGTTACAGTTCTTCCCTGCATCTGGCCTTACACTCCACAATTTCATTTAGTCCATAAGGGAAAAATATAGAACCAATACTCTCATTTAACGTGGCAAAAGCACAACTCCAGAAGAGCGCCACTTTTTAAGACAGATTTTTTTTTTTTTTGCAAGACAATTTAACAAACTGAACTTACACTAGTGGGTTTCCAGTCAGAAAGTAAGCCACAGCTCAAAGAAATATCTAGATCATTTTCATAAGAGGCACGTTACCTCTCTCACGACTTCTGTATTAAACCCATGAAATTTTCCTAAAATGAACAGTTAGAGAAAATTATAAGCCTAAAGTATAATCTTTTATAACCTACATTAAAAAGAAATGAAACAATACCAAGTCTTGCCAAGATTTTCATAATCAAACTGAATTGTTTATTATATAAAGTTTAATTTAGTTGTCCAATACACATTTTTAAGCCAGGCAAAAATCTCAGCTACAATAGCCAGACAGAGCAACACAATTTGTGCTTCCAGACAACACTTTCTGAGCTTGTTTTAATACAGACAGAAGGCAAGAAATTTCCCTGCTGATATTACTGAATGTGTTTTCTTGTTTATCATCTTGTTTGTGTAACTATGAGCTGTTCAGCTCTAGGAAACAAGCGTCTCTTCCAGAAAAGCACAGAGCTAAATTTAAGATCAGCTCAAAGAAACAAGAAAGAAAGGTCAAGTATTCCTATTTTCATAGTTACTTAAGCCAAGTAAAAAGCAAATATATCTTTTCAGTAATGCTACAATTATCATGCTCTACTTTCTCTGAAGGACAGAATGAACACAAAAGGTTTATATTATAGCTAGCCTACGCACAATTCAAACATCCACAGTAAAGGACAGCCAACATCTGAAGGCACTTTCATAGTAAGTACAAAATCAGTGCAAACCACGCCTGTTTTATTTTTTCCCTGCTTTTAGGTTGCCCTTTTGAGTTCTGAATCCCTCAATTATTCTTTTTGCCTGGAACTCCCCAATTCGTATTATACGCTGTGCTGTACCCACAGTCCACTGTATGTATGAATAGATGTTTTGATCCAGTCTTAGATTCAGAAACAGAAATTAAAGCCACTGCTGACAGCAAAAAGGCACCTAATCAGGTACTATCTGATGTTGTTGCCTGTGTAGGTGATGCTAGTGAAGTCTGTGAAAAAAAAAGCATTGAACTTTACACTGCACATTTTAGCAACTTCTGATTATTATTTCTTTAAAACCTAACCCAAAAGTGAACCTCACAGATATCCAAACTTCAGCTTTTGTATCTTATTCTGGAAGATTTTCGTCCCATCATTAAACGGGACCCCAGACTAGCAGGGTGAGAGATGATCCACTATGGCAAGCTATGCAGTGCTCTCATTTTTATACTTCCCATGTCACAAGATCAAGAGTAGAAGAAATTGCTAGACTCTTCACTGTGGGTACAAACATATTTGACTTATTTCATTTGTTAGTACACAAATGAGCCTACAGCTACTTAAGGACCACCTGCAGGCAAGTAGAATTGCTAGAGCCCCTGTAAAACACAGGAAAATGGAAGCAACTTCAAGACTATCTGAAGGACAGACTGAAAGGCCTGTGAGAAACTGTGCCCAAGGACCTCTGTGGTGACACAAGAAGCAGCTTCCAGACTGACTTTTATTAAAACATTGACCATATCAGAGGATGTATCTTCCTGCTTCCGCTCAGAGTGAGAAAAGAAACTGTCATCAGAAAAAAATATTATGAGTGCTTCCAATCTGAAGGCACAAGAGGTAGATTTTCACTCAGTTCCTCCCAGAAACAAGATGCAAAAAATCCCTCTGCTACTCATGTTCAGCTTTTACTCTCAAGGCAAATTGAAGTAATTCTCCAACCAAAGACAGGTTTTTCTGGATTGTAAAATATTTTTAAAACCTCTTATAAAGCATTATAAACACAGCACGAGTGCATACCTTGACTTTGCTATCATTGTCCCTCCCTATACTGATCGCTTTTACAAGAAAGGAACGGTTAGAACTCAATTTGACAAAGAACAAGTACGGAAACTCCTTGTAAAAGACTCGTGGGGAAAGATACTCCCATTTATTAAAAAACATTATTACATGATACGAGGTAAGTTATTCCTAAGATCTTTAAATTTTAGCTTCACATTAACACCTTCAACAAAAGGCAGACCTGATCAAATACGTTTATCATTTAAAAGAAAAAGTAGTGTTATGAGCCTGGGCAACCAGCGCAGAGCAAAATACACAATGTTCTTGTCGTCTTGAGCTCTGTGGAAGTATTTTCCGATCTGTTCAAGTAAACTGCGGTGGGGGGAAAGGGGAAGAGGAATTGGGGGAGGAAAGTACTGACATGTTTGTTCTGGGTTGGGTATTTCTTTAAGTTTTGATTTAAGGTTAGGAATTTTACTCCCCTATAGTTACTTTCAGTATCCTTCACATATCTTTACACTAAAAATACATTAAATTCTCAGATTAAGCTGCTCAGAAATTTCTGCCAATTAAAGCCAAATATCAGTGCTACATCTCCCTGAGGAGACAGTCCTGATGTAAAAGGCAAAAGCAAAATGCATGTTCGTTATTTCACAATGAGATGCATGACCATAAAGATGTTTATTTCAATCTTAATATTAAACAGCCTTCAGCAGAATATTTCTCCTTGCCTCATTTAAAGAAGTGGTTTCTGTGAAAGAAATCTTTGAAGAAGCTTCTTCACAGAAATATTTTCAATGTCATTTCAAGTGTGTATAAATCATTACATTCAAAGGCTGACATTAAAAACAGAAGACTTCTGTGTCTGAAGAAAGACGTTATTCAGAAATAGGGAAGAGGATAATTAGAATTCTTACTACATGCTTTTAAACAATACAGGCTAAACTGTGTATAAAGTCAGAGGAAAAAAAATGGCATTTTCTTGCATTTCACATTAAAACAGTCATCTGACAAAAACAAAGAAACTGTCCTGGGAACAAAGTTCCATGACTCTTCCCGCCTCCAAAGCAGGCACCCTAGCAAGGATACTGACTTCTTATACTCCTTTTCACTTTACCACAGTAACGCAATTTCAAACAGAAACAACGAAGAATGACCTCCGCACAGCAGCGTAACCCTCTGGGCTTCAGGACGCTTTCCTGGAAGATGTGGCTCTGGATCCACCCACATACGTAACCACACCTAAATTTTACAGTAGCTTTCTGCTGAAAAATCAGCATTAGGTGTGTTCAGAAACACAGTTACATGAAGCCCTTCTAAGGACGCCCAAACTCCTGGGCATCAGTGAGACTTGGACAAGACACAAGCTGCAACCTACTTACCCAACGAGACAGCCACAGACAACTAGGCTGCCTCAGAAGTGGATAAGAAGTTCACAGAATCACAGAATCCCAGGTTGGAAGGGACCTCAGGGATCATCTAGCCCAACCTTTCTAGGAAGAGCGCAGTCTAGACACGACGGCCCAGCACCCTGTCCAGGCGACTCTTGAAGGTGTCCAAGTTGAAGTAGACGAAGCGAGAATTTTTCCAGCATGCATGTTTGAACAGAAGATGTGACTTCTACATCAACTTAAGCCCGTATAAGAGCCCACGGTACCACAAGGGATGTTCTCGCCCTCCTCACTGCCTTTGTATCTGCACTAGCAATCTTGAAGCCATGCGTTGAGGCAGACCAGCTTACAGATCCAAACAGACTAGCCCAGGAATTAAAAAAAACCCAACACTTTCAAACATCAGCAAGCTGATCTGACTGCTGATGAAGGCGGGTCAGGAGACAAAGCCACAGTTTAGGGCGGCATCTGGCAATAATAAAGTGTGCTTGGGCCAATTAAGAAACTATACATTGAGGTACTTGATATTCTGCTAATCTTGGCCTAGATCCAAAAAAAGGGGGAAGATAATTGACAACCATTAACTTCCAAGAATTAGTGCTCATCTGTTCACATGTCTTTCTACTAATTATGCAAAGTGCCTTGCTTTACAACAGTCTAGCCTGTCACAACTTAGTAACAGACACGGCGCTGCAAGCCATGTATGTTGGCAAATAAAGAGAATATTAACAACCATGCCTTTCTCAATCAAAAAGAATGAACATATTTTTTTAAATAATGCCACACAGTATTTAATTTTCATTTTATGCTTCCACAGCCTGTTACTTTTTTCTGCACCCCTTGTTGCTTGCTGAATTTATTCTGCGCGCAAGCTTCCTGTGCTTGACTTGTAATCCAGCAGTACTAACACAGCAACGATATTAGCATTGATCCCCGATTGATTCCCGATTGATTCCCACAGGCTGGCTTACCATCCGTCTGGGATGGCTGCAGCTGTGGTTAACGTGCAATTCAGCTGACAAAGGATGTGATTTCACTGTGTTGAGTATGTTTTGCTTCATATTGGCAGATGTTACACTCCTCCCCCACAAAGGCTAGGCAGTCTTAAAAACCCACACGTGGTAAAGCTTTGATAGAGAGGAGCAAACAAGGGGAAAAATCTGAGACACCCGTGGCATGCTTGTGCAAATCCTGACATTAACAAGGTTCATCTTCAGGGAATGGCTTGAATAGATTCACACTGTCTAAGACAAACACTGGTTTTAACATTAAATACTTGATTAAAAAAAAAAGTGTTTTTTTCCAGATCTCACTTCTTATTAACTTGCTGCTGCTACCATCTGTTTCCACTCTATCCCCCAAAAAACTAGTTCATTTTCCATGGGCCTTTTGTTGACCTCACAATTTCTACCAGAAACATTATTACTGTGTGCTTATATTAGAGTACAGATTTCCCTGGGTTTCCCAGTCTGACATTATTCCCATCTTAACCTATCTGTGAAAACAGGAAGCAGAAGTCAAACCGAGTTAAAGACTCTCAGAATTTCATTGATTTCAAAAGCAGTTTATTTGAAATTTACTATCTAGCTTGAACAACAACATGCTTTCCTCAGTTTTATTTTTTTTCTTGGCTCACCAAAATAACTCTGGGTTACTGGTTGGCACTCGCAAAAGACAATGGCATTCACCCACGCTAATGGTTACATCAATGAGGTATTAAACATGACAATTTTCCAGCTATTTACAAAATTTCTCTACAATAAACATAGGAATCTTGACTGTAAACAGGTGATCTTGCAACCTTAAAAACACTTAGCATGTTTAGCTACAGTAAGTAGCAAATACTAAAACTGGACAAAAAGGAAAACATTTCCACTATGCATTTTACAGGACCAAATTCCTTGCTCCTTGACTTTAAATGGACAGTAATAGTCTGTTCCTATGTACTTTGAGATCTCTGAATTGCAGAACAAGCAAGAATCTCTCATGACTAAACGTTTGGAACTACCTGATGCCATTTGCAAACCACAGGCTTGTGCAGCACATCTGAACAGTAGCATTATTTATTAAGAACACACACCAGCATCCACGCTGGCACCTTCTGCAACCACGCTGGAGCGTGCAGCCCTTCAGCATACTTGTCTACTGTGAGTAACTCACTGATAGGACCTCAACATTGCGTAATGGGCTGGAAACGAAGCTAAGTTCTTCCATGGGTGCAATAAGATGATGGTTGCCCACCACCTACACACATGTCCATGCCAGTTCGAGCTGCAGCCTT
This sequence comes from Phalacrocorax carbo, assembly GCF_963921805.1. NCBI lineage: Eukaryota > Metazoa > Chordata > Aves > Suliformes > Phalacrocoracidae > Phalacrocorax > Phalacrocorax carbo. The sequence continues at coordinate 2,809,477 of NC_087516.1, read as the reverse complement.
GACGCAGTCCCCGTTTAACGGGCTGATTTACGAACATCAGCTCTGTATTTTCACTTTCCTAAACCGCAACGTGTTATCGAGGACGCCAACTACTCCCCCCAAAAAATGTTATCATCTGAGAAAATGAAAATATTTGAAGGAGGAGGAAAGACTAGTAGGTGCAGTGTAATTATTCTGCCGTCAGGCAATCTCTGATGAGAAAGACAAGGCAAGCATCTACCGCTTCAGCAGAAATCAGAAGTTAAACTAGAACGCCTTAAGACGACATTTACTCTCAGAGCCCAGTGCTGGACCACAACCACTGCAGCGATGCAGCTGCAAAGCATGAAGCCAGATGCTCGGCCATCAGTTCAAGCTGAACGATCGCAAAGGCGTAACTTCAGCCGAAGCTCCCCCGGCAGCTGAAGCAACACAATAGCTCTGCTCCTTCCCGTGGCAACTTTTCCTTCCCAAGCACTTCTACCTTCCTATTCCTATCAACCACACAGTCCCACGTCCCTCAACTTTGGCCGCAGCCTACCACTCGACAGACCCTAAGCCATCTTACTTCCCCAACATGGTAGAAAACCATCCATATTCTAGGAATGGCATTTTTTTTCCCTTTTTTTTTCCTCCAGTACTTCAGCAAGTTAAATTAGCGCTCTCTTTGCAGAGTTAAAATACAGCGCATTCCTGAAAAAAATTTCAGTGAAACTGTGCTGTTACAAAATCCTGAACCTCTGCATAATTACATAAGGAACACATGGATACAAACTGTTAAATCTTTCAACACAGATACGTCCCCTGCTAAAACTGGTTGGGAAACCACAACTTTTTCATCCCAGCACCACCACAGTCCCAAACACCCCACTGACTGCTCCTCTGAAGCTGTAGGAAGAACACCACATACTTAACTGCTATGTGATTAAAAGCAGAATAGTTCAGAAGATGATAATATTAGGCATATAGGCAGAAACAACATAAAAATTAACCCAAGCACTCATTTTGCTTTTCCATGCATAGACACAGAGCAAGAACTAATCTATATTATGTTACAGCCATGGGTAATTACTAAGGAGTATTTGCCTACTCTATTTTACATAAAGGCAATACAAAATTGGGTGTGTCCAAAGCTCTACCAAATAGCACAGGTTTACATTGACTTTAGATGTTGATATTTAACCAAAGCATTTAATAGACATTTTGTTCAGAAATGGATGTATTCTTAAGGAAAACACTCGTTCCCCACTGAACACAGACCCATGAAGCATGACATCATCTTCTAAAAAGGCATACCCTTTTTGGGCAATACTCATCTCTTAGTTAAGGGATTTTTTTATTTACAAAACCATTCTTTCCTTCCTTTTGGTGTAACAAAGCCTAGGGTCGCAGTGGCAAACGCCAGCTCCCAACACACCATACGGCAGACCAAAACTCTGAAGTATGTGGAAGAACTCCAAGAATTATCTCTGGCCGTTTCTCTATTCTTTATATAGTCTTAAGAATTTTTCCATTCCTGTTTCGGCCTTGGGGGCGGGGGGAGGAGGGAGGGTAACGCATTGTTTTGTTTTAAGTTATTTTTATTAACTGCCTGGTATCTGCGGACTGCTTGGGAAATTTATTGCAAACACTGGCCTCCCTGCCTCCATCTGGCCTGAAAAAAAAAGGAAAAAAAACACTGTACAAGAACTAATGCTGAAGAGGGAAAAAAAAATTAACAGATGACATGCCTCCTACAAACATGCCAAATTATAGATGTTGTCTGGATCTCCCAGTGGAGCTCAAAAGCTTGCAGATGTTCACAGAGAGTCTGAATGTTCTCATGACAACTCTAAAACAGGATCTCAGATTACAAAATTAGTCATAAAGAGAAGGGTTTGAGTGGAAACCATTTTCTCTTTCAGCTTGGCAGGGTTTTTTTGTTACCATCTTGCTATTTTGTTACTGCTCGTGGATTTTTAGATACTTTCCAGCTATAAACAAATACAAAGCTCTTTCTAAACAAGTAAGACTGATTTAGTGAAAAAAAATATTTGAAAAGGTCATTTTTCCTTCCCTCTTATGGATGATTCAGTTTCTAACTGCAGGCATAGAGGGAACATAACCGTTACAGAACAGCCATGTTCATGTATTTCAAGCAAACAGAACGACCTCCATTTCTCTCTCACAGTGCAGCATGTCTCATTTCACAGGCATATTGTCTGAAAAGCAAAAACACTTGTCTTCCCTCCTTGAACAAAAAATCAAGACCTTTTTGTTTTAAAAACTGTAAAAGCTAAGGCAAACATATACGACTTTAATACCCAGGTAGCTCAGCCAACTGTTTGTTTGCGATTTACATGCAATTCTGTGATTTACATGCCACATCCCAGTTATTATCTGACTTGACGCTGGTGAATACTTCCATGTATTGTGCTATAATTATTGAAAGCACCAAGCACTTCAGCTCCTGGGTTGTTCTTTGTGATATTCAGACACTTCGGGTAATACACTGTAGCTTAATACACACACACACACACACGTGAACCTTAAGTCTTTAAAAGGAAATAGAGCTCTAGCAACCTAACAATACCTGAGCTCCCATAGAGCCACCGCTATCATCTAACATGCCCCCACGCCCCATCTCTTGTCAAGCTCTATCCTCCATATTTCTGAAGCTTAGAGAAACGTTATTGCCTTCATGCCCTCAAGCAATTCTCCACAAGCTGCCCACACAAATATACAATCTCCTTTCTCTCCATAATCCCTCAACCCCTCCCAAGTGTCTCCTATCCCTAATTCAGCTTTTCTACCTTTCCCAAGCCCTTTTCCCCTACTTCGAAGGCAGCCCCACACTCATCCCCTCCCAAACCAGACCCAGCTCCCTGCTGTAACACCACCCCAAGCCCAGTCTCTCCAGACCAGCCCCTCTCCAAGGTCCCCAAACCTCTCTGTCCCCCAGCCCATCACAGCCTCCCACACCCGCTCCTCCAGTGGGATTCAGGATTCACCAGTCCCTGCACCCCGCAGGTGAAGCCAGGCCCCCGCCTGCCATGCTGCCAGGGCCATCAGCGCTCCTCTCCCAGTAGCCACCTGCAAAGTGAGCCGCCCCCCGTGACGCCCCATCTCTCCCACCCATAGCCCCAGCCCCTCGAACGCTGCTCCTAATGAAATGCCCCAGCCCCCCCACAACCACCCCAGCCTCCTTAATGGCTCCAAATCCCCCTGCAACACCCCAAAACTCATTAATGCTCCCCGCGCTCCACAAAACGTCTCCTTAACAACCCAACCCCTCTATTCTAGCTCACCTCAGCACCCCCAAAGCCCTTAACCGCCCACCCCATCGCCTTTAACATCCCGTTTTCTTCCCAACCACCACCTTCAGCGCCCACAGATCTTTAAACACCTCATCTGCTCCCCCACCAAACCTCTCAACACCCCCATCAGCTCCCCCAAAACCCCTGCATCACCCCCCTCGGCGCCCCCAGCACCCCAGCCCCGCTCCACGCCACCCCATCAATGCCTCCTTCACGCCCCCGGCCCCTCAGTGCTCCCCAACGCCCGGCCCCACCCCACCAGCCCCCTCAGCGCAGCCCAAAGCCCGGCCCCTCCCTGTCAGCTCCTCGCTGCTCCCCCCCGCCGCCTCCCGCCCCCTCAACGCCCTCCCCCGGCGGCTCCCCTCCGCCCCCCGTTACCTGACGAAGGCCTCGGCGGCCCGGGGGCGGCGCGGCGAGGGGCGCGGGGCCGGCAGGAGGAGCGCGGAGCGGCCGCACAGCGCCATGGCGACGGCGATGCGGCGGCGGCGGCTGGGAGGCGGCAGCACTGCGGCCGCTGCGCCCCGCCCCGCGCCGCGCGCACCACCGCCATCCCCGCCGCGGGGGGGGGGTGCCGGGGAAGCGCCGCGCCGCCGCCCGCGCTTGCCACCTTCCCGGACGGGCAGGATTCAGCCCGACCTCCTCCTCCTCCCACACAGAGCGGGGACGGAAAGGTTTCTACCGGCCCGGCAACAGCTGGGCGAAAAATCAGCGGGGGGTAGGGGTTGTTCCCCCCTCCGCGAGGCATGGGCTCGTCCAACTCCTGCCCCCCGCGCACACACCCCCCGGAGCAGCCCTCATTCTACACGCCCCCCCCCCCCGCGCCGCTCATGGGCGCGTCCAGCCCCCCCCCCGGCCCCCTCCCCCCGCTATGGTTGGGCTCGTCCGAACCCCCGGAGCCCCGTGGGACGGTGTGACACGGACCCCCGGAGCCCGCTGTGACACTGACCCCCACAGACCCCCGCTGTGACACTGACCCCCCACAGACCCCCGCTGTGACACGGACCCCCCGAGCCCCGCTGTGACACGGACCCCCCGAGCCCCGCTGTGACACGGACCCCCCACAGACCCCCGCTGTGACACGGACCCCCCTGATCCCCGCTGTGACACGGACCCCCCGAGCCCTGCTGTGACACGGACCCCCACGGACCCCCGCTGTGACACGGACCCCCCGATCCCCGCTGTGACACGGACCCCCCCGAGCCCTGCTGTGACACGGACCCCCACGGACCCCCACGCGACGCTGTGACACGGAGCCCCACGAAACCCCACAGGACGGTGTGCCCTGGCCTCCCCCAAAGCATTGCCCCCCCAAATGCCCTACAGCACATGGCTGTGCCCCGCCCTGCCCCCCGCCCCCCCAGCATTGCACCCCCCCATCCCGAAATACCATTTCCCACACCGCTGTGCCCCAAAACAGCGGCAGCCCTGTTCAGGCACCCCTCTGGGGCGAGTCACCAGCACCCCCACTATCTCCCATTGTAACAGTCCCCAGGAGATCCCCCTTCCCCGCCAGCATATCGCCCCAGTCTGTGCTGGCCATGCCCTGGTACCAGCACAACCGCCCTCACGGACACCTTTTATTCAGTTTACATCAGAAATTCGGGGGGCAAAGGGAGCAAAGCCCCCAGCCCCTCCTGCAAACAGAGCTGAGCTTCGCCTCCTCTGTCCAGCCCTGTCCTGCCCAGCCCGGAGGTGCCAGCCTCACCACAGACCCTGGACTTTGACCCCCCCTTTCCCAGTCTCTCCCATTTTTCTGTTATTGCATTTTCCTGCCATCCCCTTGGCCCTGCGTGTTGCATCCAGCTTCCAGCACCATGATGCCGGAGCAGGGATTTTAGGTCCCTCACACAAACACCCCCAAGTACCAGTAACTAAAGGACTGAGGTCAACACGATGTGGGGAAGGATCTGGAGCCGGGGTTTGATGAACCATGCAGGGGCACATAGCTTGAAACCTATTAATCACGCACCCCCTGGCTGTGGGGAACGCATCATTCTCCCCCTGCATCCTCCTGCCTCGTCATCATAGCCCCCGGGGAAAGGACGGCCGCCCCGTGGCATGACAAGCGGTTGAGTAAGCATTAAGGAAAATTGAATTTGCTGTCGCTGCTCTCACCCCGCCATGTGGTCCTCTGCCCCCCCCCAGAGAAAGCCCAACGTCAATCTGTGACGGCCCAGCTCGCTGCGCTCGTCGTTGTCCCCGTTAATCACCCTGGCTCCTCGTCCCTGGTGGACAACGAGATAAGACCGTTTGTCTGCTTCTAATTTTAATTACACTACCATTTGCCAAGAGCAGCATAAAGCCCAGAATCTGCAGCCTTTGGGGGCGATGGAGACGTGGGCTGCTAAAAGCAAACTCCTCCTCGCTTTGCAATGGACCCCAACGCAAACGGGGGGCACACGGGGAGCGATCGGGGGCTCTGCACTCCCCCCAAACACCTCACTCTTAACTCAGTGCAGACAAGAACAGGTTCCATAGTGTTATTTCCTTTTTTCTCCCAAAGCCAAAATTGGACTTTGCTCACTGCCACAGAGCGGAGAAGACAAGATAAATACGCTGCGCCATGACCCAGCTGCCCTGGGGCAACTGGGAAATGTTTTAGCTGGCCTCACGGATAAATCTCAGATGGGATCGATGCACGGCTGTCCCTAAGCCATGGGTTACACCACCCGGCCCCGACTCCTGTGCCGACAGGGAGCTGGCACCGTCTCGATCGCAAGCTCTCCCTATGTTTTTAAGCCCCTGGACGTGTTTTGAAATGAGCTTGCTAAGGCAGCGTCAACAATGGGAACTGAAGCACCAAAAGGAAAAGCAGACCCCGTCGGTCTTCGTCAGCATTGCTAAAAACCCTTGGCTTCCCTCCAGAAAGCCCCTAAAACATGGCCCTCCTGTTCTCTTGTTGTGTGCTGAATGGGTCAGCCTCCTGCAGAGCTCCTTCCAGTTGCTCCTGTCCTAGCCTGTGGACCTCCAGCCTCCAAAAGGTTTTCCCAGGCTCCCTCCACACCCAGCACCCGTGCAGGGAAGGGGACATGTCCTAACAGTGTGCCCTTGCCGTCCTTTCCCTTCAACGAGCCCCTTTCTTAACATCTGAATGCCATGTTGGCTCCTTCCATCTTCCCCTTGGCATGCAACCAAGACGCTGATGGCCGTGATCCATCACCGTAAGGGTGTTCACGTGCCTGCCCAGGGGCTTGCAGAGCTCCAGAGCCCCAGAACCACAGCAAGACCTTTTTGAGAGAGGAGAGGAGAGGGGACAGGGATCTTCCCAGGACTGGGGGTAGTGCAATTTTGCTCCTAAGGCTCCTTTTTCTTCCAACAAGGGAAGACATTTTGCACCACTGGTGCGTTGCACCAGGCTGTTATCTGCAGCCTTGCATTTCCCTTGGGTGCAGGGTGATGCAAAAGCAGATCAACAGCCTGGAAAACACCCAACAGAGAGGTCAGACTTCCTGGAGAAGGAGTGAAGGGGAAGGGGTGTCTGGCAGCACGGCTGGGAAAGGGCACGACGTCAGCTGTTGTTCCTGCTCCCTGGCTTCCTGAGCTTCGCTGTCTACTATTGTTCCACATTTTGAAGACAGCAAAAGCTGAATGAAATCCATAACAATTACCAAAGGAAGAAAGAGGAAAGCGGAGTGCTTTGGAAAAGGGGGAAAGCTGCTGCTGATGTTCCTTGGTAGGTCCTCCTGACCTAGATCTTGTCCAACAGTAAACCACCAAATCTGGGTTAAGTCTCTATTCGCTTGACCTGAGAGGGCTCTCTCTCGCTGTGCTTTCGGCTTGGGTACCTCAACATTGGCATCTGCCTATGGAAACAGCTGCCTTCGCACCCTCTCCCAGGAATACCTTTTTATTTTTAGTAAATCCCTGCTGCGCTGATGGAGGAAACAATATTGGATACACAGAGGCCAAAAATAGCCCTCGTTCGCCCCGAGACATGCACCTGGAGAGGTCTTCTGTCCCCCCACCCACCGGGGACACATGAACTTCTCACCCTGGGCTGGCAACTGCTTGGGAGGTCGCATTTGATTTAAAAATTAATTCAAACATCCCGTGCTGCTGGCCCGTGCACAACACTTCCCCGCGAAAGGCGTGGGCTGCTGGGTTTGTTGGCTGCGGGAAGGCTTTAATGTCCTGGTGCATCCCACAGAGCCACCCATGAGCCATCCTGGAGGACTTTCTAGGATGATCAAACCTCAGTTTACCAGCAGGAAGACCTACCTCCATCCCTTGTGTTCGACTGGGGAGAGGCAACCGCAGAAATAAAGCCAGAGGTCACAGCTCCGGCTCTGGCTCTTGTGACGGTGCCTGGCACAGCTGAGATGCAGCTGGTAACTGCAGAAGCAATAGCACAACGGCTACAAATACAAACGAACAGAAAAGCTTTATGGCTTACAGAAATCTCACTGTGAGCTTCCAGCTTCCTCCGAGCCAAGGATCCATCTTTTGGGGCTTTCAAGTGTTGTTTTTTTTTTTTCCTATCCCTATATAGCATCAAGAATACAATGAACCATTTTCGCACCGTAACAGCACTTTTAAGGAAATAATTCAGACTTCTCGGAGAGCAAAAATGAAGCGTGCCATCCTTCCACGGTAAACAAACAAGGGAGTCCCCTGCTGTGTTTCATAAGAACTGTTTTTCCTCCCTTCCGTTCAGATTTACGGGATCCCATTGCATTTATGGGCTCCCATAAATGTTTCAGCAGGATCCACCCTCCAGGCAGTGTCCTGAGATCAGTGGATGTTCGTACCGAGAACAAACTTGCTGCCTACAGAGCTATTCATGAAAAATTTATGAATAGCAGCAGACAGGGATAAACCAAGACTGTAACAAAAGTTTCCCACTTTTTACCTCGGGAGGGAGAACTGAATAATAAACTAGGATGGCGATAAAAACCTCCTTCTCCATTTATCCAAGTTCTTCAGGCTAAAAGATCTTAGTTCATCTCAAGCGCTGTTTTGGGAGGAGAGATATTAAGATTTCCTCTACCCTTAAATTATTGTTTTATTCTCAATGCAAAAGGCAGCCCCCAAGTCAAAGGAAATAAAGAGGCGACTTAGTTGCCCAGCGGGCTGAGGTCTGCACGTTTGTGCCACCATGAGTCTGGCACCGTGTGACCATGAAACACAGGGTGGGGATGCAGAGGATGAGGGACACGTGACACACTGAGATCCTGCAAGCACAGGAAACATATCACAAAAATAGCAGTGCTGACCCAGAGTTACGCAGAGTTTTTTCTCTTGTAGCCACTACTTTTTGTAAATGGAGAGTGTAGCTGAGAGAGAGATGAGGCTGAGGGTGACTGTGAACTGGAAGGGGTTTGTTAGATGTTCTGCTTGCAATAGCTAACTCCATGCAAGCAGGGAATGTGGTGCTTGTCCTGGTTTTGGCTGGGATAGAGCTGATTATCTTCACAGTACCAGTACGGGGCTGTGGTTTGGGTTTGGGCTGGAAACAGTGGTGATAATGTGGAGATGTTTTAGTTGCTGCTGAGCAGCGCTTACACTAGTCAAGGACTTTTTCAGCTCCCCACGCTCTGCCGGGCGCACAAGGGGTTGGGAGGGGACACGGCTGGGACGGTGACCCCAACTGACCCCAGGGATGTCCCACACCGCATGGGTCATGCTCGGCACATAGAGCTGGGGGGGGGGGAAGGAGGAAGGGGGTACATCTGGAGTGATGGTGTTTCCCTTCCCCAGTCACCGTTAGGCGTGATGGAGCCCGGCTGTCCTGGGGATGGCTGAGCTCCTGCCTGCCCGTGGGAAGCAGTGAATGAATTCCTTGGTTTGCTTTGCTTTTGCATGCAGCTTTTGCTTTACCTGTTAAATGGTCTTATCTCAAACCACTAGTTTTCTCACTTTTACCTTGCAATTCACTCCCCCATCCCACCAGGGGGGAGTGAGCGAGCAGCTGCATGGGGCTTGGTTGCTGACTGGGGCTAAACCATGACAGTGCTGTTGGTGGTCATTGCTGAAGTTGCCTTTGACTCCAGCGGTGGTTGGAGCAGAGAGGTGTTTGCTGCCAGATGGGGGAACCACCACCCCTAAGGAAAATTTAGTGTCATGGCTTCTTAATCCCAACACGGTCTGAGACATCTCCAGGTGCTACTGTACAGCACTCCTTGATGAGAAAAGAAATATTATTATTTTCTAAATTCCTGTCCAGCATTATTTCCACTGTGTTACTCTGTATGGCTCCATGGAATAAAACTCAGATCTCACAGAATCACAGAATCCCAGACTGGAGGGGCTGGAAGGGACCTCTGGAGCTCATCCCGTCCCACCCCATGCTGGAGCAGGCACCCCCAGAGCAGGGGCACAGGGCCGCGGCCAGGCGGGGGGTGAATGTCTCCAGGGAAGGGACCCCACAGCCTCTCTGGGCAGCCTGTGCCCCTGCTCTGGCACCCTCGAGCGGTTAAATTCACTTGGTTTGTTCAGCCTAATCTCATCTACCCATTCACCGTGTGACCCTGGAGGTTAAAGGCAGCATTTTCTGAAGCTGTTCGGCAACGTCAGATTTACCAGTGTGGGATTTTGCCTGACAAAAGACAGGAAATAATTGACGGGAGTGATGCGCTGGCTTCTCTCCCCTAACACCCTGGATGCTCTGGAAAGGCTCTGCAATGTGGGAACAGTCTGGATATGTCTTAGGATTATAGGATCACAGGGAAATTCAGCTTGGAAGGAACCTCAGGAGGTCTCTACTCCAACCTCCTGCTCAAAACAGGGTCAGTCATGAGGTCAGACCAGGTTGCACAGGGCTGTATTCAGTCTGCTTTGAAAGCCTCCAAGGCTGGAGATGGTGCAACCTCAAAGATTTCCCTGGGACCTTCTCTTCAAGTGCTTGCCCACGGCCACCACCCGCTCACCCTCAGCACTACAGCTGTCCTCCCGTTGGGTGGCCACCAGCTCTTGGATGCAACCAGCCCTGCACCCATCTTTTTTCCCTTCCTTTGATATAGTTGTTTCAACCTCAGATGAACAGAAGAAGCTGAGACCTACAGCGCTTGCTGTGTGGCCTCCCCTGCATCTCATTATCTCCAGGAACAGCTTCCCACCTCTCCCACCCTGCTTCCTCCAGGGCTCAAATCCCTCCTCTCACTGTGCTTCGCCCTTCCAGGAGCCGCCTCTCAACGCTGCCTGGGGATACACTTCTTAAAACATGATTTAAGCCAACAGCATCTGATTTTACAACTCTCCAGCTCGTTCTCAAGTCTCTACGTGTTGGCCTCAACCATCAGGCTGGGAAAAGGCTGCAACTTCAGGAAATGAAAGGTCTTCAAAGGCTGGATGTGTAAGTGAAGTGCATCTCTGAGCCTTTCCGTCTTCGGCAGAGCTCCTCAGCTGGTGGACCTGCAGAGCTCTGGGCTCCTCCTAAGGGGCCCACAGAAGGTGACTAAGAAAGCAAATTTGCCAGCATGCATATATTCACTTCAAATCCATTGCATCATACTGGAAAATTTTTAGGGGCTCTATGAAGATACGAATGAGCCATGTTGCACTGGTGCACATCTCCTCTCGGCTTTCCTCTCCTAAACAGACTGCCAGAAGCTGTTTCTCTCTCTCCGAGACTGTTTCCCTCCACCTCTCACCCACTGCTTTCCCCAGAAAAACAGCCAGAATTTCTCCATATCTAGAGTTTCGCACTCTTGGACTCCCTGTTTCCAGCTTGCAATGGTTTCTGGCTCAGAAGGTTGTGAGCTGACAAGGCCAGGGATGTCAGGAAGGGAAAATCCACCTAAGGTTTTCATCTCCTTTTGCCAACATTTCATTTAAGTACAATATTCATGTGGCCAATGCCAACACCTTCCTCAGCGTCCCACCCGCCTCCACATTCAGTCCAGTGCTGTGCACCCACAGAATCACAGCATCCCAGACTGGCGGGGGTTGGAAGGGCCCTCTGGAGCTCACCCCGTCCCACCCCTGCTGGAGCAGGCACCCCCAGAGCAGGGGCACAGGGCCGCGTCCAGGCGGGGGGTGAATGTCTCCAGGGAAGGGACCCCACAGCCTCTCTGGGCAGCCTGTGCCCCTGCTCTGGCACCCGCACAGGGAAGGGGTTTGTCCTCATGTTCAGGGGGAACTTCCCGTGTTCCAGCTTGTGCCCATGGCCCCTTGGCCTGGCGTTGGGCACCGCTGAAAAGAGTCCGGCCCATCCCCCTGACACCCACCCTTCAGATATTTATAGGCATTGATGAGATCCCCCCTCAGCCTTCTCTTCTCCAGGCTGAATAAGCCCAGGTCTCTCAGCCTTTCCTCACAAGGGAGATGCTCCAGTCCCCATGAGCATCTCTGTAGGTCTGTGCTGGGCTTTGCAAGAGGAGGCAACCACCACCAGTGCAGTGGGAACTGGGACCTAACTGCTCTGAACCCCCTTGTTGCCTTTTTTCTCCAAAGAAGGACATTTATGTCCTCAGACTCCATCACTAATTTCCAACCAACAGAGCCACCGCTGCCTTTCCACCTCCTTTTAAACCTCTTTTCTGGCAAAATGCAGCACCTGACCAGGGCCTCCTGCAGAGTTTCCTGGCTCTCTGGTGAAGCAGTACCTTGCTGACCACTTCGCCTCCCGCTCTGCCTTTTGGGTCCAGGGGAAGGAAACAGTAATGAGATCATTTGGAAAGCTATTTTTTTCTGATTTGGCTTACCCAGCAGGAAGCCAGGAGTCAGATCAGCAAACTCCGAATGGCAATTGCCTTCGCCCTTGGTGATAAATTAAACTTATTTTCTCTCATCTGTGAAAACGAAGGTGATAATTGAAACCAGCGGCACTCCATCCTCCTCCATCCTGCCTCGGTCCAGAGGGAGGAAGGCTGAGCTCACAGGTGCAGCCCCGTTTGGCGGAGGGGCCGTGGGAACCGGCGGGGACCCGCGAGTGGGACAAAGCCAGCAGCTGAAGCACCACTCCGGGCTCAGCTCCCAGGTTTTGTTCGGTGACGGATGGGGACGAACGCATTGTTCCCCCTCTGAGCCGTGTATTCATGGATTTGATGTTCGGCACGGATCCCGATGATCTACCGGGCGCACGCCATAGGCAGGCTGGGATGCGCTCAGCAAGCATCTCTGCGTGGCAGCATTCACGGCTCGCGAGCCGCCGCGTCCCTCTGTTACCAAGACAAATTAGAGAAATACGGTTTCATTTTATGGCTTGCTCCAACAGGGTCAGCTCTGAAGCCACTAGCAAAAGGATCCTTTGCAAATCAGATACATGATTACAGAGATTTTGAAGGGGATGTGCGGGGCGGTGGGGGGGAATGTTGTATTTGGTCAATTCGCTGCCCTTTGGCATGCGGTATTTTTGCGTCTGCAAGCGAGAAAAACAAAACCGCTCGTTTACGAAACAATAAGCAGAGACTAAAACCCAGCCTTGGGAAGGAAAACTGCTGAGAGCTTTCCCACTCCCAATTATTCTTGTGAAATACGCAGCTTGGGAAAGCACACAGGCGTAACCAGCCATAAATCTTGGTTTACTAATGAACTCCTCTCTCCCTACCTCTAGGACAGTTATGGCTGGAAAGTGAAATGCTGCAGCCTGTTGCTTAACAGCTGGGGAAAACTCCACCGAAAATCAGAGCTGGCAGGCAGGCTTCGGAGAAACTCTATTCTGATACCATCAAGCAACGTTTATTGTGTTTCATGAGCTAAAAAGTCTTAAAACACTTAAGGGAAAGCATCTAGAAGTAAGATCCAGCCGTGAAGAGCTTACGGAGAAGACACCACATTGATGTTAGGCACAGCCAGCTGCTGAGGCTCCCTGTAAGCTGTGCTTTGGCCCCACGTCTCTAAGAAATAACGTCCCAAAATCTGCTTTTTGGCTGGTGTTCGCTGCAGGACTGAACACTGAGCGCTGGAGAGGTCACGCTTTGCTGGAGCCAACTTCTTCATGACTCAAGAAACTTCAGCTCTTGCATCACCCTGGCCTCATTCAGCAGCTCCCATCCGTTTTCTGCAGTTTACTGCAGGGAGAGCCACTGGTCTATGCTGCGGGACAAGCGTGAAGCGCTTGGGTGGAGGATTATTTCAGATTATTTCACCTTTGCCAACATCATCATGTTGTTGCACACACCACGGGCCAAGGGAGAAGATCAAAGATGAATCCCACATCTTTCACATTGAAAAAAATGCTGATTCCATAGGGACGGCGGCCCTGACTTCTCGTCCCTAGGCGTGGGCAGGAATTGTCACTCCAACCCGGAGTACAAAAGCCTTTGTGGGCTCTTTATGCCTTGCACTAAACCCGCTCCAGCCTCTACAAGACCATGATTTACGACTTTCTATCTTCTCCGAGGGCTGTCCCAGCTGGTGCGACAGCGATTTGAGCAGGAACGGCTTTCTCAGCGGGTGTTGGTAAAGCACTAGATGCAACGGAGCGATATCTCAGTGGGGAATCCCATCGGCCTTAATGTATTGATTATCATTAGTAGTAATAATACTAATACAGCAGCAGAGAGATTAAAATGCTCGGTGCAGAGGCATAGGAACCCTCCCAGAGCTCGGTGAGCCGGCGACCAGCTCATGGGCTTGCCAGGAAGTGGTACCACCAGTTCTTTAACTGCACGGTGATATCTCTGTATTTCACCCCAAAGATGGCATCCATCTCATCGCCCACACGTATTTCCGAGAGGGGCAGTTAAATCCCCCGGAGCACATATGCGTGTCGCTGTCACCTAAGGTCACTCGGTTTGACGGGCAGCGTGGAAAGGAGGCGGCTGGTTTTCCCGTTCCCCGAGAAACGCAGCGCTGAGCCGGCTGGGCAGCCGCTTCCCAAGGGGTTTTCCCACCGCTCCGGTTCACACTTGCCAGCTTTCCTTCGGGAAAGGGCATGGTCAGCCCTTTCCTGGGAGTCATGCGTGACACCCGGTAGCAGCAGCTGGGTTATTTATGTAGCTCTGCTTGTCGGCTGGGGATACAGCACACAAAACGATCTCTAGTGGCTACTCGCGCAGGGATGCAGGGCAAAACTGAAATCGCAGCATTCATTTAAGCAAAGGCTCTGCACGCCTCCGAATACCAGGAGAGAGGAAAAAAACCCTCTTTAAAAAAAACACATGCTTTTCTTCCCAGCACCTTATGAGCCTCCTTCAATGGGAGAGTGCAGTGAGTCAACTGCGGCTATTATAATCTTTCCTCATGTAGAAGCTTTCATTCCTGCAGATATTTCGAATGAAACCACAAAATGAATCTACCAATCTTTTTGCCCCCACCATCCGATGCAGCTGCGTCTGAGATGCAACATGCCAGCCTGTGTCCACCGGCTAAAAGTCCCCCAAAATACAGCAGGCAGCCCTCATTAGCTATTTCTGGCTTGGGGCTGCCTATGCAAGTACTGAACATGTAGGGGAGATTTGTGGTGTCAAAGCACCAACTGAGGTTACCCTGCACCGACCCCGGGGCAAAACCCAGCCAAGATTACACGGACACGTTACAGTTGGGCTGGGAGGAGGGAAAGGAGGAGGATGCCGGTGTGCCACACCACAGATACACCTCCAGGTAGATCAGGAAGCAAAATCCATCATCGCAGGCTCATGAGAGCACAGCAGGGATGTGAGAGTCCCGATGATCTTGTGCAAAAGGCTCTGGATGCTCAAGCAAAGCAGCTGGTAACAGATTTTAGGTAGAAGACAGCACCCCATACGCTATGTTACCCCACTGGACCTCTATAGTTTGCTCCCATGAAAGAAAATCAGCTTTTTGCAGCTCCCATTTTTCCCGGGGCAGTTCTGCTGCCAGTTGCCCCGGTGATAAATCTTCCTGCCGATAGCCCTCAGCAGGCAGTGCAGAAGGGGTGCTTAGTCTATAATCCTGTTAAATATGTAGCGAAATTTCTTACTTCTTACTCTACAGCAGTTTTTCTCCTTCTTCACTCGCAAGGGGTAGAGCATGAGCCCTTTGCGAACATCTGCTGGCTCTGAGGGTCATGGGGAAGCTGGGCAGCAGCTGTAAGCCAATGCACAGAGCAAACGATGTCCCCATTCCCTCTTCACCCTACACTGGACTTCGTTGCTTTGACACTCTTCTCGAGACATGAATCATAGCCATGCAAATTGGCAGAGCCCCAGCATTTTAGGAAGAGATGATAACCAAAGCAGCAGGCTCAGCTCCCCGGTCCACAAAGAAAAACAGGGGAAAACTCCCATGTTTGGCTTCCCCAAGGAACCAGTTGCCCATCTTGGCTGTTACCGGCACCGTGGTGGCACCTAGAAGCCCCAAGAGAGACGTGAGTCCCCGATGGATGGATAAATATCTGTGCAGATCGCTGTTGGTGTGACGATGCTGCTGCCCGTGTCCCCAGCAATGAGCACAGCGGCGGGGCTCAGCCAGGCCGGGATCTCCGTTTCAAAGGCAGGAGCTGCCGGCGGAGGTCACGAGCTGGGGGCTGCCCGGGAGGGCTGGGACGGAGCTGCAGCACATACCTGAAAAAAGGAGCCAATTTTTTCACAAACCGACGTCCGTGTCCCCGTTTCGCCGTACACGAAACCCCCAGCGCTTTGCTGGGAGCCACAAGCGAAACATATGGGGACAGAAAGGCAACCTCAAGTGTCATTAGCGGGGAAAATAAATACACGCTAGGTGTCTCACCTCCCTTGTCCAGTTTGATATCTGGAACTAATTTTGTTGTCATTCTGATGAGTGACGAGATAATTGATGCAGCTGGGCTATTCAGCCCATTCCAAAGAAACGCTTTTTTCATTATTTCAGGCAGTGATTACACGCTCCCAGCCAAATTGCTTCTGCATGTAACTCCATTAAGGCAGCGCCTTTACCCTGGGGATGGGCTTAGCCCTCACTGTTTAAACAGCGTGTTCGCATTTCTTTGTTCTGTGGGAGACAAAGGAAAAGCTTTTTTCCTAAATAGAAAAAAAATAGGGAAATCTGGTGTCTTCCCGTGCAAAACAGGACACTTAAGATGAAATCGCAGATAATGAGAAATGATCCATGCTTGCCCCAGAGTCAGGAAAATGGCCAAAATACTGTCTTCAGAATACCTTCAAAATACTCTCTGTTTTCTAGAGCGCGCCGAGCGTGGGGAAGGAGGAGCGTGCCGCTCACCTGGCACAGCGGAGATGCTGCATTTGCGTGACAGATCTGGGGACGATGATCAGTAACGATTCCCCGACCAGCTGGGAGACATTTCTAGTCGAGGGGTGCTTTATGCAGGCGAGGGGACTGCAGAAAGCGAGACGAGAGCTAAAATGGGAGGAGGGGGGAAGCAGCCCAGGATAATCACTGTGGCAGCATCTGCGGAAACATCCGCAAAGCCCTTCGTGTCGATGCTCTGGGCTTTTTTTCCACACTCGGGAGCGAACAGCACGACGCCCGCCGTGCTGTGCTGGCAATGTAATACAACAAGGTCCAGTGGTACGAAATGAGATTTCATTGCTGCTAGTTTTCAAAATAATAACATGAGGAAACAGGGTTGTGCATTGAATAGGAAGTATCTGCAAAATGCAAGTGGGGTTTGTGTGAGTACAATTCCTATTTAGCCAGCACAGTAATATTCACTGTTTACAAGCTAAAAGGAAGCTAAAATGAGGATATAAAACAGTGTCCTCCACCGAAAGCACAGAAATAGGATCGCCCTATTGTCAAGAGAAGGGCGTGAGGAAACTCCCGTCTTTGACCTTGACTTTGACCTTGTCTGCCTTCTGTCCTGTGTTATCCTGAGCTTTTCATTTAGAGCTTTACCTTGTTGATCTTTAAAAAGGCAACAATAGGAACCGAGCTGTCAAGTTAAATGGCAATTTATTGCTGTCGCCCGGCATCAGAAACAAAGGAGTTGGGCTTTTACACGGCCGCCTCCTGGCAACACTAATTTCAAGCACAGCCCTTCAGCAAAGTGCTCTCTTGCAGCCCATTCAATGAAAATGTGTCACTGATCTCACGAGCAAAGGCCTCGCAGGGCAGGGCCCTTCGGCCGCCGGCTTTGGGCTGCTCCGAAGGCGAACGAGACAAAATCCTGCAAAGGCCAAATACCCTATTTTTTTGTGAAAAGCGGTGTTTTTACAATGAGATGGCTCACTGGAGATAGCTTTTATCATCACAGACCTGTGTATAGCCCCGGGGGTGAGGAAGGAGGGCGATGTTCACAGAATCCCACAATCCCAGATCAGGAGGGGTTGGAAGGGCCCTCTGGAGCTCATCCCGTCCCACCCCTGCTGGAGCAGGCACCCCCAGAGCAGGGGCACAGGGCCACGGCCAGGCGGGGGGTGAATGTCTCCAGGGAAGGGACCCCACAGCCTCTCTGGGCAGCCTGTGCCCCTGCTCTGGCACCCGCACAGGGAAGGGGTTTGTCCTCATGTTCAGGGGGAACTTCCCGTGTTCCAGCTTGTGCCCGTGGCCCCTTGGCCTGGCGTTGGGCACCGCTGAAAAGAGCCTGGCCCATCCCCCTGACACCCACCCTTCAGATATTTATAGGCACTGATGAGATCCCCCCTCAGCCTTCTCTTCTCCAGGCTGAACAAGCCCAGGTCTCTCAGCCTTTCCTCACAAGGGAGATGCTCCAGCCCCTGATCACCTTGGCAGCTCTGCGCTGGGCTTGCTCCAGCAGTTCCCTGCCCTTCTTGAACTGGGAAGCCCAGACCTGGACGCAGCCCCCCAGATGTGGCCTCACTGGGGCAGAGCAGAGGGGGAGGAGAACCTCCCTTGCCCTGCTGGCCACACGCCTTTCCATGCACCCCAGGGCACCGCTGGCCCCCTTGGCCCCAAGGGCCCGGTGCTGGCTCAGGGTCACCTCGCTGCCCCCCAGCACCCACCCAGAGCCGCCCTCCAACAGGTCCCCCCCAGCCTGTGCTGGTGCGGGGGGTTGTTCCTCCCCAGGGGCAGGACCTCACATCACGCTGATATTGCATGCAGGGGTACCTGCCTCTGCCCTCTCTCCCTTGGGACTTTATGTCTACTTTCGGTACAAATCACAGCATTATCTTCCCTTCCATTAAAACTATGACATCTCAGAAATCTGTGTTGAAATTCTAGCTCAGTACAAGCCCCCAACAGCTCAAAACCTGCTATGAAACCACAAGCCTGCAAAATGGACCTTCAGATAAGAGCTGGGGAAGAGGAAGTTGAGGTGAAACTCACTTCATTTTTAACACATACCTTACACTTACCCCGCGGCACCTCCCCAGGCAGTAGGAGTGATCTATGTGTCATCCCAAGTCTGCCTGTGACAAGTAGAGCCAAGCACACTTTACTTCAACCGTGTCATTGTAACTCCTCCATGAAGGAGGAGGCACAGTGTCCACATCAACATGAGACCTTTAGGATTGTGCTAGTTATAGCACGTCAGGTCACTTGGTGTAAAAGCATCCACTGACTTAGAAAACCATTTGGGTTTTTTAAAGCCTGGAGCTTTGCCTTTGCTGTGCTGTCCCAGAAGAAGTCTTTACGAGAGGTGGTCAAGATAACTTTGCTATCATGGTTTTAAGAGATGAACCAGGAATATAAAATGTATGGTTTCATAGAGTTGTAGGATCAATCAAAGAATCAATCATAGAATCATAGAATTTGGGTTGGAAGGGACTTTTAGAGGCCATCCAGCCCAACCCCCTGCAGTGAGCAGGGACACCCCCAACCAGACCAGGTCGCTCAGAGCCCCGTCCAACCTGACCTTGGGTGTTCCCAGGGATGGGGCATCGACCACCTCTCGGGGCAGCCTGGGCCAGGGTTTCACCACCCTCATAGTAAAAAATTACTTCCTTATATGTAGTCTTTCTAGTTTCATATTGGAAGATCTCACTGCTATTGCTGAGCCCAGGCAGAAGAGCAGGGCTGAGGGGATGGGATTTCACTAACATCTTGTTTCAGGGAAGGAGTCATGAAATCACCACACTTCACTTATCCCATCATAAAACGCAAAGAAGGTGCATCAGCCTTTGTAAACTTCTTGATGCAGATGAGTTAAAACTATCCGAGGGCCTGCTACCATTGCAGTTGCATTGTAGATCTTCCCGCAATCAAACAGCATCCCCTAGTTCCTCTTGGTATTCAAAAGCAGTTAGAAAACTCTTTTAAAAAATAGGAGAAAAGAATATGTAATGCGTAAGGGTTTTCTTAGGAAACAGCCCCAGAAGAAAACCATGAACCACCTCCTGCCACAGAGAGGGGATTACAGCAGTGAGAGGTGAGGGCAACCCAGCGGCACATTCCCGAGCGGACGCAGAGGGTGCAGGGAGGCTTTCAGGAGCGGATTACGCCGGGCTGGGTGTTCCTCCGCTTAATAGGAGGCAGGATTTCTTTTCTCTCTGAATTTATATTTCTCCCTTCTGCAGTGCACTAACTTTCTTTGTTAACACCGCTGCACCACGGGCCCAACGAGTCGGCACCCGTCCGCAGAGCCACGCGCCGCTCCGCTCGGGCGCAGACCTAAATGTCAAGCACAAAACCCACGGCGCTGGGGATGCGCCTTTTAAATATCAGGAGTTTCGAAGTTGGTGATGGGTCATTTCTTGACCCTATTTATGATCCAAAGAAGGTTCAGCTAAAGCACAGGAAGGGGCAGACGACGAGTCAGCAGGGTGAGACTCGAGTGCCCGCCGCATGTGCAAAACCCTCACTTGAGCTGGGTATATCTTCTCCCTAGATGGGCTACAAAATGCTTCTGGGATTAACACTCTTATTAACTTAAATATATCGTATTAACTTAAATAACAACTCAGAAATGTTTACATACTTGAGAAAACTTTGCTTGCATAGGAAATTCTCTGCACTGGGAAGATTTTTCACCTCCCGCTATCTGAATTTATAAAAAATCCTTTCTCTGTAGGCGCACCTATATATGCATAGGTGAGTAAGCTCCCCATTTCTAAGAGCATCCGCAGTGGAGGCTGGCCCAATTTTGCTATCAAATAGCAGAAAATATCTAAGGCTGGATGTGCACTGGGTCGTGAGCCGATGTTTCCATAGATCTCCTGCGGCTTCGTGCCTCTCGCCTTTGCTGCAGTGCTGCCATTGCCGCCTGCACGGAAAAGTGCTCAGAGGAGTCCTTGCTTCGTGGGCACCAGGAGGCAGCAAATACACAATAAAGATGCAAAGCCAAAGAGAAAATATATCCTGACTGTTGCTTTGCCTCCTATAGCTGTTGCTTTGCCTCCTGTAATTGTTGCTTTGCCTATTGATGTTGCTTAGCTGGGGAAGTATCAAAATGTACCACCACGTTCCTGTTTTCAATTGCAGCAGCTTCTTCCTTCTGGGGCTGCAGAGTTTTGCTGGCTCACGCCGTCCCTTTTCCTCCAGGCAAAACCTGACATTTTGCTTTCACCTGCAGCACGAGATGCAGCTGGATCCTGAAAGGAGCCCTGTGCCATGGTGCCAGGGCTGGAAACTCTGCAGGAAAGTAACAGCCCTCCTGGCTTCTGCACAGACACGGAGTTTGCTTCTGGAGGTAGAAAATACAGTGGCGTTTGCGTCACTCTGTGCCTTAACATTTGGTAATGTGGTGTAACGTGGGGTCTGTGATTTACTCCTGGGAATGCAAGGACGGCTGCACTGGACCAGGGGAGATCCCGTTAGCCAGTGCTCATCTCTGCAATGGGCGCACACCAAGAGCCCTTTCTCCAAAGCCTCCTGCGAGCGGGTGCTCGCAAACTGGCTGAAGACACCTTTCTGGGCTGAGCAGGCAAATATCGATACCACCCTCAAAAATCCTGGAGGGGGCAATCACAGATGAGAAGTTCCCAAATTAAGTCGAGGGATAAAGAGTCTGTGAAGGAATCACCACGGCCAGCAAAATACGGGTGCAGCAGGTCCCTGGGGCAAAATCACCTTCCCGTAATGGTCACATCCTTAAAGCAAGGCATAGTCGTTTCTGGAGGGCACTGATACCAGGGCCTAGCAGCAAAGTGTGAGCACTCAGTGATTAATTCTCTCTGCCACCCACTAAAAGCATTTTTCCTCCCTCCTCCCCACCCCAAAGAATCACCCAGTTAGAGTGAAAAGCCAAAAGGGCGAGACTAACCCTGGAGGGCAAACCAGGATTGTCAAGAGACTGCCACGGAGAAGAGCGTGCCCATCTACAGCAGGATGAGCTCACGCACACCGCCAGATTATTTTCTTCAAAACTTCCTCTGAAGCGATGCAAGGTTTGGTGCAGCAGACATAGTCCCTGCAGAAATGCTGCAGCAGATGAGACGTACGAATTCCCGGCACAGCAGATCTTTGATATTACATAGCTCTTCCATATAACCAACACCCGAGAGTCAGAAGTTAATGAAGCCATATTTATATGGGAAATAAAAAGGGCTCTTAACATATTTTTTAAATAGAAAAGGAGATTCCCTCTCCGAACAGGTTGCTGAGGGGTGGGTGGGGATATTGCAGCACCGGTTCCGTTCGCTGAGATGCCTCCAAGCACAGGTGCTCCAGTTTCACCCCCAGTCACCGCACTTGGCGGAGGGCTGTCACCCCCACGGCGGGTGCAGAAGGTCACCGGGAGGTGCACGGTGCTTCCAGCCTTGCAGCCTCTCCCCTTGCTGTCCGACAAAACCCGCTGTGGATATTCTGCTGCTCGGCTGGATTTGAAAGCGATGCAGCAAAGCGGCTCGGCCCCCTGAGACTTTGGAATAAATCAGCTTTTATTGCTCCTCCAGTGTCGCTGCATTGTGTCATACCCTTCTGGACAGACCTCCGAGGTGTCAGTGCTGACAAGGTTGAGACAGGTCGTCTAGGGCCCTCTTCTGGCACGCAGTTAGACTAAGTCTTAAAATTTGGACCTGGCATAGATTTAACTAAGCCATTCCACTTGCACAGCAAAATTCAGCCTCATGATGTCATGCCCGTCCTCTCCAGAAGCGGTCGTGGTGGCTTGGTAACCAGTGAGCCGACCGCCCAGAGGAATGCAGCCGGACGCGTTTCAGCCAGGTGTCAAGAAACATGGTACTGGCTGGGCGTGATCCGATGCTTGCCGTGTTTCTGGGTAGGTGTCATGGTTTTAGCTGGGATAGAGTTAACTTCACCGCAGCTGGCGCAGCGCTGTGCTTTGGGCTTAGTCTGAAAGCAACGCTGATAACACACAGCTGTTGTAGCTGTTGCTCGGTAGCCCTTGTACTAGCCAAGGGCTTTTGCAGCTTCCCAGGCTCTGCCGGGCGCAGGGGAGGCCGGGAGGGGAGGGGGCACAGCCGAGAGAGCAGATCCAAACTGGCCACAGGGATATTCCATACCATGTAACGTCACACCCAGTGTGTTACCTGGGGGGGGCTGGCTGGGGGAGGCGGGCAGCGATCGCGGCTCGGGGATGGGCAGCGTCGGTCGGCGGGTGGTGAGCGGCTGTATGGCTTGTGGGTTTTTTTCCCTTTTCCTTTCTATATTATTATTATTATTATCATCACCATCATTATTATCACAATCATTATTACTATCATTAACTATTTTAATTATTAAACTGTTCTTATCTCCACCCACAATTTTTCTCCTTTTGCTACTCCGATTCCCTCCCCCGTCCCACCGGGGTGGGGGCAGCGAGCGAGCGGCTGCGGGGTGTTTAGTTGCCGACTGGGGCTGAACCACGGCAGCAGGAAACAGCTCGTCATTGGTAAGGCAAAGAAGCCAATGTGAAAGCCTAGCGGCCGACCTCGCTAAATTTGTAGGCAGACATCTCTGTAAGTTCAGCTTGACCTTTAAGGTTGTTTCTGGACCATTGCTGAAATCCAGGACTTACCAAAGGAGGTGGCTACACTGAGTTTTGTTCTCGTATTTATTCTGAGGTGCATGTTTAAGGAGGCTTTCTCTTCTGGAAGGGCTGACCGTGCAGCAGAAGCCGTACAGTGATGCCTTGGGCCATGTGTTGCCTGCAACACGAACTTTCATGCTCCAGGCCCAGGGCTGGGATCCTTGGGCTGGAATCCCTGGGGGGTGATCAGGACTTTGGTGATGGGGGTCTCCAGCTGAATGGAGAAAAGGCATTTCCAGCCAAGACGGGGAGTCACGAACCTGGACGAGGAGCTGCAAGTGCAGTTTCTAGTGGGAAGAAACCATCGTGGCCTGTGAGACTGCTCCTCCACACGGCTCGCAGTACCAAATAAATCACTGGTCTAAATAAATCACTGGTGATCCAAAGGGCATCGGCCTGGCAGTTTCTTTTTCCTGCAGGAGGCTCAGGTCCTGGGGCCCCTCTCTGAAACATCTACAGCAATTACACACCTGAGATCTCTGTGTATTTGCAGTTCAGAGTGCTGGGAGGTTTGCTCTGAGCACAGGATCAAGCTCTTCCTCCATCTCTCTCTCTAGGGAGGCCCCTTAACAGCTATTGACTCAGTAAAGCACAAAATGAACTAAACAGCAGTGCTGTGACATATTGGTTATTCCTCTATTTACTGTTTGGACCTTGAGCAATGCCAAGTGCAGACAGCAGGACTGAAATAGCGTTCCCTTGCTCCCCTAAGCTCCCTGCAGCATATGCAAAAGCCCTGAGGACCCCGTCCTATCTTCTTCCTAATTTGTATTAGGAAAAAATTATATTTCCGCCTCCCCATGAAAATTATTATCCTTCCAGCCAAGAGCTGAGCACGGCTCTAGGGATCCCATCAGGACGGCTGAGTCCGTGGCCAGAGTTAAGTGGGATGGAAATGTGCAAACTCTTTAGGATTCTGCCCAAATTCTCCCGCCGTGTAATTCAGCTTGGCAGCACAGGATAATGCAAGTTTCACTAACTTGATGAATGTCTTAGATCATCTGCAGACCAAACAGATGCTGTGCTGAATAAATACACCTATAACTTATTCATCGTAGTGTGCTGAATGGCATCCTTAGTGCGGCTAGGGAGGAGGAAAGTGGAGACGCTTACCATAACACGCTGCAGGAAGAGGACTGCCCTAATATTGATGCTGGATACTGCATCCTGAATAAACAAGTTAATATGCACCTAAGCTGCTAGGCCCATTACTTTTTTTTTTTTGGGGGGGGGGGGTGTGTATTTCAGCCTTATTTCCAAAGCACAACACCCCGCTGGAGTAAATCACTCCAGGAGGCAGAAATGAAAACTAAAGGTGCAGGGAAGAGCAACCCAAATTTAGGACTCTCTGACATTGCTGAGGTCTTTGCAATGCGCTGGATTTGTCTTCCCAGCGCAGATGTGGTAGAGATGCTGCCCTCCCCACCTTACAGAGTTGGCTCAAAGGTGTTTGAAACGAATACCAAATTTATTTAAGCTTCAGTCTCTCATGGATTCCCTTAGAAATTTTGCACCCGAATGCTTTAAAGGATTAGCACAGTGCCCTGCTGCAGCTGGGTGGGAAGTGAGCTTTCATTGCTAGACTGGTTGGAGGGTAAAATCATCTGTGCTGGAGCCATACCTCTGCAGGAGCTTTGCAGGGATTGAAAATCCAATTTCAAGTTATTCAACCACTGTGAAACCTTTAATCCTTGCAAAATTCAAGGTAAAAGAAAAATTAAAGAAACAAGAACAACACACCGTCAGCTTCTCTACTCTCTGACAGGATAAATGTATCCAACAAGGTGAAGTAATCAGGTATGCACCTGACAGGCCACAAGCATGTCAAAAAGACTCAAAAACTCACTTTTGATATTGATCTCCTACAATTCCCTCGGGATTAGAGCAGTTTTTCCCCACCCTTGAATCACAAGCAGCAGCACAGACACGCATGGAGGGTGCAGGGGAGCTGGGAATGCGTTTTGCTCCGGGACAGAATAGCCCACGCTGTAAGACTGGAGACAGATTTCAGTTTTGAGGGGTAGATTTTCAGCTGCAGAAGCAAAGCAGAACAGTAACGACTCCTCGTGCCTGACAGCCTCGGCGAATACCATGGCCTGGGCCAGAAGAGACACGACCCAGGGGAGTCAGTCTGGGCTATCCAACCAGTGAGTGGTTGGGCTCGTTGGAAATACGGGCTTGTTTTTGAAAAACATTGGTTCACCTGAATGTTTTGTCCAGATTTGCATCTGACACCCCCCCGTGAGTCTACCTCGAAGCTAAGGACCACGCTTCTGCACAGCAGGACCAGGCTTTCCGGGAGAGTTCAGGAGCAGCTGCCAAGTCTAGGGGCTTCTAGCTTTCCAAGGGAGAGGAAGGGGGAAGCGGTTTCTGGTTTGGAGTGAAAACACCAAAATAAAGCTCTCCACTTCCCAAAGAACATCCACGTTGCAGCCAGGCCAACTAAATGATGTCAGCCTGGATTTTGGCTCTGCATGGACCTTCTTGCATTGAAATGGCTTCTCTGTTGCTGGATGACAGGCAGAAGGTAAAGCCTGACCTTTGCATCTCTGCTTCTCTCTGCCACGTTGGACTGGACCTCTGTAGTGGCCGATCCGAGCTATCGTGGTGTCTCCCACACATCCATCTCCAGACCAAATCAAGAGGGACACCATTCTCTTGGAGCAGGAACGTCTGGGCTGCAACCCTCCACTTGGGAATGAATTGCTGACTGGCTGCGCCGTGCAGCAGAAGGACAACACGGAATACAGTTGTTCTCCACCTTGGTTCGTTCGTATAGTTTGAAGACGATTTGTTATAGCTGTGCCTGCAAAATGGCACGCGGGTGCCTCATCCGTGCCCTCAGCTACCCAGCCAGGAGGGACAACCTGGCCATGCCTTGTCCCACAGCATCCCACAGACCGCGACGAACCCTTTCATTCCCACCAAGACAGGTAATGGCCTTGTAGAGCCTGGAAAGATGGGGGGAAATGCTTTTACATGCAGGTTAAGTAATTCAGGATTTGGTTCTGAAGCTCTGCTTTTAAAAGGACATTGGATTCTTGCCTCGTTTGCGCTGGAGTGAGCAGCATTAGCACGGGTAATTCAGAGTCCTGCCTTGTTGGCTGGTTGCCACATCTACGCATTTCTCACAGATGTTTTTGCTTCCACTCTAGCCCGTTGCACTGTCTGGCTGTGAAAAATGGGATGTTGGGTTTGGGCTCAAACCACCTGATCCTAAGGACACCCCAAGAGCTTGTAGTTTGAGGTTTATTCTTTCTTTTTTAGTTCAGCTCCCTTCGGGACCATCTTTCTGCAGAGATTTGCTGGTTCTCAGCCCTAAACTACCCTACAGCGATGGTCCCTGGGCTGACTGCAAAGCTTGGGGTAACGTGGAGCGGCTCTGCCTTGAGCAGCCAAGTCAAGACCTGAGCTTCTGAGGTTTGGATCTGCTTCTGTCTCTGTTAACTGCACTAACTGAGACTTTGTCGGGAAGCATGAGCACCCGAGCAACAAACAACCCACCACTGCGTGGAAAATGCTCAGCTGGGATCTTAGTTTGATTTTCTACCTTCAAGTACCTGAAGGTAGAAACCAAAACCACCCTCAGCGCAACGCGATGTCCGTCATTCCCATCTCGCACCACCGCGAGCCAGGTCCATGTCCCAACCTGCAAGTCTTTTTAGCCTCATCATGGTGTTAATGAAGACAACCGCCTTGGCTCGGTTGCCTTTCGTATGGTCCTCAGGCATCCCTGATCCCTATCTCATCACCTGGGTGCTTGACAAGTCCCTGTGCGCTCTTTGAAGTTTGATGGTAGGCTTGTGCAGAAATCTCAGCCCTACCTTCAGCTTCTGCTGGCGATACCTGGACCCCGAAGAAAGGTTTGGTCTCTGCTGGACCTGCAGAGAAGGGATTCACCGGAACCTTTTCCTCCTGCAGGCTCAGACAGTTTTTCTGCTTGGTTTTTGTGATCTGTCCATGCATTTCCCTTCTCCTCCGCTGTCACATCTGTACACCAATTACACCCAGGCTGCTGTAAGCAGCGTTCATAACTGCCAAAACCAAAGCAGGCTTCCTCTAGGAAAACAAAAGTCATTAAAATTAATAACCTGCCAGGAACTCATGATACAGTGAATCAGCATTTAAACTCAGATCTCGCTAGGCTCTCTGCAGCCCAGCCTCGTAGGGCTTGGAAGCTGGAAGAAACAAGTTTCAAATAATTGTGTGTTCATGCTTGGATTTTAATTATATCCACATGCAGACACCATCTGACATTTTATGAGCGGTTCTCTTAAAGGCACGAGTTCGGGATAACCACAAAATCCAAGGGTGGCAGTGCACGAATTATGCATTTTACTCCAGCAAGGTGTAACTACACCTATTTATTCCACATGTACATGTGTTTAAAGCTCTTTGTCCGTCCATCCTTCCACCCATCCAGATATAAATTATGTTTGAACGTGATTTCAAGACCCTGCCTCTCTGTTTATCAGAGACAGCTCACCCCAGCCTACTAAATCCTGTGCAAAGGCAATGGGAGGAAAGCCAGCCCTGAACTGCAAGGTCTGTAACGAGCTCCCAGACAGCTGCTCTGTAAATCAGGGGACTTGCATGATCCTATAAATCATGACTCTGATTAGGGTCAGAGGCTGCACGTGCTACACAAAGTAATGCCCGGGACTGCTGGGATCACTGGGCTCCCATGGGAAGAGAGCCAGCCTTTCTCTGCACAGCAAACTGCAAATTACTGGGCTCTGCAAAGTCCTTGGCTCAGAGGAGTCCAGCACCAAACAAAATAAATCCTGGTCTTTTAGGGATTCTGCTCTCACCTGATCTAGATGTCTGTCTCTAGAGGAGGAGGAAAAAGAGCTGCACTGCCAGATTTAATATCTTATAATGGCTCCACTCGGAAACTGCTCAGAGCTTTGCAATATGCCAAGCAATCCTGGTGGAGACGGATCAGCAGTCAGAGTGCAGGCGAAGGGGGTCAGCCATGCAAAAGAAAAGTAGTTTATCCACATTTCTGAGGCCCAGAAATTACACAGAGCCACAAACTAGAATAGCTGCCACGCTAGTATCAGCCACGTGAGTCTCAGCACGTTTGACACGCAGCAAGTCACCGGCACGTGGCCCCCTCGTCTGTCAGATAAAAATCATTTACTTGAAGCCAAGGAAAAAGGAATATTTCGTGTAGGGCCACAAAAATGCTCTGAGATCTGGAGCCCCTCTGCTACGAGGCCAGGCTGGGAGAGCTGGGGTGGTTCAGCCTGGGGAAGGGAAGGCTGCGGGGAGACCTTATTGTGGCCTTCCAGTGCTTAGAGGGGTCTGATAAGAAAGAGGGGGACAGACTTCTTAGCAGGGCCTGTGTCAATAGGACAAGGGGTGATGGTTTTAAACTAGAAGAGGGTAGATTCAGGCTAGATCTAAGGAAGAGATTTTTTACAATGAGGGTGGTGAAACCCTGGCCCAGGCTGCCCCGAGAGGTGGTCGATGCCCCATCCCTGGGAACACCCAAGGCCAGGCTGGACGGGGCTCTGAGCGACCTGGTCTGGTTGAAGATGTCCCTGCTTATGCCAGGGGGTTGGGCTGGATGGGCTCTAAAGGTCCCTCCCAACCCAAACCATGCCATGATTCTACAATTCTATGATTACAAGATTAAGCCAACTTCAGTCACGCTCTCATCTGCTCAGCAACTAAACATGGCATTGTTTTCATGACACTCTTTCTCCGTAAGGCACCAAACACACCTGTGAACGTCACCCATCTGAAGGCACAGGATGGGCGCCAGACACAAGCCGGGAGGAGACAGACCAGCAGCGATGCTGATGTTCCAGCGGAGAAGGGAATACGCAGCGGGACTTGATTCACTTGCACAAACGCTGAGCAGGCACAGCCGGCGCAGGTGTGTTTCTGGTTATACTCATCTGCGGGGTTATCCTTGGGCCAGGCTTCATAGGCTGCATGGGAACCAGAAACGTGCTGCCTGTTTAATATCTGTATTTTCTTGTTTGTTCAACACTCTAAGAAGATGACCGGAAATTCTTTACATTTAATGCCGGGCAGGTTACATCCTGCAGTGTAATTTCATTAGCTTCTCTGGGTACGTGGAGCACGAATTTGATCGGTTCAAAGCTGTACTCTGTTCGCCAGCCACACAAACAAGGAGGGAAAAATCAATCCATAAAGTAGCAGTGATTTTGCTGCAGCTGAATGCAAACTGACACAAACAGCCTCTTAATTAGCTAAAGAGATAATGAAACCACTTAGTCATGGAAGCATGCACGCGTACACACACAGACATATACACAAGTTCGCTTTGGGAAGGTCTACCCGGGGCTACCAGTGAAAAACATGGGGTATCCTACAGATCTGCTCGATAGTGGGCTAGTAATTTTGGAGGAAGGAAGATCTATAAAGGCCCCAGGTGGAGTTTGACCAGTGCTTCCTAGGAGCAGCCGCTGATGCTCTGATCTTTACTGGGCACGTGAGACGGAGCCAGAGATTTGCAGAGGACCTGAGAGCAGCAGAAACTTCATCCAGGGCATCAGGACCTGCCTTGCTTGCATGCTGCCCTCCCTCCCCAGGCTTTCATCTTTTATGCTTATAGTTTAGGATCTGCAGCCTCCTGAGACGGCATCGTATCCCTGCACGTCTGAGCTGTAACCTAGTCGGTCCCACCTTGCCATTTGTCTCCCAGCTGGTCTCTCCCAGCCATGCCCGCCTGGCAGCAGTGTAAGCTGTTAGCTGGTGGAGACAGCTCTGCCCCATACCCTCTAGCTGCTGCCCAGCAGCTTTTAGGTTGACGTATACGACAATATATTTACATGTCAACTCTAAAATGAAAGCCAAAATCCCCTACGACTGCGCGGGTCAATGCCACAGGTCCAGCTTTCAGCCTCCTCACACCCAACCCTTGCAAAGCACGCTCCGCACCCCCAGCAGCGCGGCTCAGGGCGGCAGTGCGTGAACAGCGCGGACGATGACACGGGCAGACGTTTCGCTTCAGAAAAGCCTTGCAAAGCCAGCAGGCATCTTACACCGCTCCCCGTCCGCGGGGCTGGGCAGGGAAAGGCTGGGCTGCTCCCTCTGGGGATGGGCACGTCCCGTGGCAGGTCCTGCTCGCGCGGAGGTTGTCCCATAGTGGCACACAGCTCTTGGCTCTGCGTGGTGGGGGAGGCTGATGAACCCTGCAAATATAATCAGAGTCCTGGAGAACAAGCAAAAACTCCTGATACTTTGCCACAGACAATATATTCATTTTCTGATTAAGGTTAAGCATCAGAAAAATGGACTCGTGGATGGATGTTTGCATGGCAGATGAGAAGGCAAAGCAGAGGCAGCAATAGGGATGTTATTCTTAATTTAACCTGTTGCATGAAGAGTTACCACCCATGACAACATGGTGCCGTCACACAGCAATAACCTCTTGTGCCAGACATTGCGGGGTGGTATGTTGTGATGTTAAGAAGGAATTGGCTGACTCAGAAGAGGCAACAGGGCTTTCAGCTCCATTTTGCCACTTCAGAGCTCACTGATGAGAAAATGAGAAAAGCGATGGTTGCACACAGCTTGAAAAGCAGGGAAACACCTCGCCAAGCTCATCACACCCCGTAACTCCTGGAGGCAAATTTCTACCAGAGCACCAAGCTTCTCCAGTTAGCCCATCACCTCCTGCATAGCTCGCCCTGCACCTGCTCCGTTCGCCCCATCCTGTAGAGGGGAGTTAAAATCATCACACTTTTAATGTTCTACTTCCAATTTCAAGAAGCTCTTGATCTGGGTGCCAGCTCTTAGAGGGCAATGAAGACTCCCCATTCGGGGTCACGATGAGCTCAGATGTTCCCAGCTGCAACAGGACACCTGGCTATGGCCAGAAAAAATCAAAGGGTGGAGGAGCTGCTGCATAAGCCCAGGTCCACGGCTGTCGCTGTCAGCACCTCTGTCAGATGCTTCACAGGAAGGGACAAGGCGCTTCTGCATTTGTCTGGGGGTAAGCCAGCAGTTTTTACATCATCTTCCTTCTTGCTCAGCTTTGTGGAGCACCTAATCATTGACCACCATTGGGAGGGAGACTAAATCCTGGAAGGACAGATCAGTGGTGATGACAAGCTGAGCCTAAGGAAGGCTCACTATTAAAAGCCCTTCTTGTCCTGAGGGACTTTAGCGTGTCCCTTATGGCACTTGACCAGAAGGGAGTGCCAAAACACAGTAGAAATGACCACCCTGTAGGAATCTGCTCCGTCACCAGTGTTTTCAAAACTGCCTCTTTAAATCATGAAAATGCAACCTCCTCCTGGGAAAGGGGGAATTTGATAACCAGCCAAAAAACTGTTACACAGTCATTCGTGGTCACGATGAAGAGTACTGTGTCTAAATGAAGCCACAGATGCAATTTATATCAAAGGTTTTCAGGATCTGAAGTCTAAGTTTAGCTTCTTAAATCAGTAAATTTGAGTTCCTGTGGTTTTCCAAGCTGAGATCTGATATTTCTCACTAACCTCAGCGAGAGTCAGCTTGTTCCAGCGTGGACAGTGCTAATCACGAGGTCTGTGTTGCAGGGGGTGAGAGGAAGAGGAAGGATGGTGGTACAGAAACTGCTTCCCAGGTGGACAGTGCATCACTCATCGCAGGTGCCTCACTGCAGAGTCAAGTGGATGGGTGTTTTATAAGACAAGAATTGCATGGCAGGAAAGAACAGCATAAATGAGCAGTTTTTACAGAGAAGGCTTTTAGCAGGGTTTGTGGATGAAGCAGGAGTGGGAACACGCACAATCTATATGTCCCAAGCAAAGCAAGGGCACCGTGTGGTCCAGAACCCCCGGGGTGGCCAGCTATTAAAAATACCAGTAGTCCCCAAGGTTTAAGGTGATGGGATGCCTTCAGATCCCTCTGATATTACTCACAGCCCAGGTTTTGGTGTCCCACAGCTACTTGCTTCTTTAGGCAGAAAGGGAGCAAACTGTGATGGGCTGCGCTTCATCGCTGCCAGTGGGAACCGGTGTTAGATCTGATCGATATCTGAGCCCTGATTCCGGCTTTTCACGGCATCATGATCTAACGGGATGGAGGAGATGAACAGACAAGGGAGGGGTTTTTGGAGGACCTGCCTCTTTGCCAAAAGCACCACAGGACCACAGAAGAAATAAAATGAATCGAATCTCCCTGCAAGGCTGGAGAAGTTTTTAAAACTTATTGTTTGGAGAGGGGAAAAACATACACTGTGAGGTTTGACTCGCGCCAGGACCATCTGGGATCTGAGCACGCCGCCCTGAACCACCCCGCGCTTCGCATCGCCAATGCCCACGGCTTTGGGAGACGCTCTGGTAACTTTGGAGGCAGGTTGTTCCCGTGAGGCTAAAAGCACTGGTAAACTGGGACAGCAGCTGAGCAGCCTGCACCTATGCTTCAGAGCGAAAAATACTCCGAAACAGGCACAGGCTTAACAGAGAGGGAAATGAAGAGGAAAAATGGCTTTTCCAGGCCCAGAAAGCAGATGGAGGCGGGCAGCACACTGCTTTCCCAATGGGTGCTTGAAAAGGACTTGCATATGACACCTCCTCTCCTGCAGGGTTATTTCTTATCAATTTAAAAGAAAAACTCCTCCCTGACACCTCTTTTTTCCCCTCTGCTCCTTCCCATCCCTCCAGGCCCCTGTGCAATTTCGCTGGATTTGCAGCATCTTGTTCACTGTGGTCCGAGGAGGGCTGAGCGAGTGTGCAGTTCCCGGGCAGATTTAGTAAGAACCAGCTATTTATCATTCTCCTGGCTCTTACGAAACGCAGACAAATCCACCCTCCAGTCAAGTTTATTTGTGGCCTTTTACGTTGCATTTTGGAGCGTGTCATTCTGTGTATTTTTGCAGGAACAAGAGCAATCTTAAAGAAGCATTAAATAATGAATTGCCTTAAGTAATAGCCCTGCTGATACTGCTAATGACCAGGAATCCTGTCATCTTTGGTTAGAAGTACAATAATACATGGCTTACGCGTGGGTATTTTAAGCATGCATCAGCAAAACATCTGGAAGTTTAAGTTAGTGATTAAATAAACCGCTGTGTATCTTTTAGGGTGATAGTTTTAGAGTTACTGTTTTGGTAAATAACCCACAGACACAAAATAATGTTACATAAATAAACGTACTTAATCTTTCATCTTCTGGTTTTTATGCCTCTTCACTAGCTGGCATCTGCAAAAGCAAAAGGGCGTTTTTTTTTAATTCTCCCATTAATAACAGAGCATAAAACATAAAGGAAAAATAACTCCAGTACCAGCTGGGTACAGAGGGACCGATGCCAGTGTGGAATCTGGGTCGATTTACGTACACTGAGATTTTCAAGTGACAGATTAATTGGCTTGATAATGATTCACTGAAAGCAGGGAGAACTGGAGATGTCACGCTCCCCATCCCCCTGCCTCTACACGTGACAGCCAAGGGTTATTCTGCTCACTTTGCTCGGGTGCTTTGTGGGGTTCTCCCACCACCTCTGGAGAAATGAAGGGGGTTCATATCACCTTCTGAGGTTTCTCCCCAAGCCAGTTAGATCCAGGAGGGCTGGTGCCTTCAACAGCAAGCCCCCTTCCGAACTGCAGAGAATAAATGCTGGTCGCAATTATAAAAAGAAAATAGTACAGGAGACCAGTGAAGGAACTGTGAAATGAAAGTCAGTTTTGTTTTTTTTTTATTTATATTTGCACAGGCCAAAAAAAATTGTGTCTGGTTAAGAAGATGTAAGCAAAGATCCATCGCAGAGCCACCACCATTAACTTGTGATGTTGAAATGGAGTTGGGATGATGACAGTAGCAAGATAAGTGGAACACAAATAATGACGTGCCCTATCAATAATCTGCAGGAAGCCCTGCTTCCCCACCTCTGCGGGAGCTGCGGAGAGGAGATCTGCGCTGTCAGCATTAATCAAACCAGGGAGACTGGTCTGGGTGGTGGAGACATTGCCTGTGGTCCAGCAGATGCCAACCCTGGCCATTGTCCAGGGGCACATCTGGATGCAAGGTGGATTTGGGCGAGTAGGGCATGGACAGGAGGTACATGTCTCTTAGGAGACATGGTATTGTTGGGTTGACAATTGGACTTGATCCTAGAGGTCTTTTCCAACCTTAATGATTCTATAATTCCACAGGGGTGAGGTCTACAGCCCCTGTGGCTCCTCTTTCCCACCCTGAGTAAAGCACGGGGTGTCCCATGTGGACAGTCCGGTGGCTTTTATGGAAAACAAGCGTCAACAACTTCTGAATGTAGTGTGACTTGCAACCACATTGATGGGAAACCACAGGAAAAATGAAACAAACCAGGAGTTTCTGGACTTCCAAGTTGGTGTCTGGGATCTCCAGCTAATTCAAGTGAAATGGGGTGGGGTTTTCTTCAGGTCTCTAGGGTTTGGCTGAGTGTCTGATTTCTTTTCACAGTGGAGCTCTAGCACATTTGCCTTCTGCTTCCCCAAGGGTGCTGGAGGACAGGGGTGTGAGGACTGGTCCCAGCAGAGCTTAGTGGTGGGCCCTTAGCTGGGCCCTCCAAGGAGACTCAAGCCAGGAGGCAGAAAGGCGCACACAAGACATGGGACTTTCTTCTTCTGCAATGACTGTAGATATTGGCCCTTAGGCACCACTCAGCTGAAAATTCCCAGTTTTATTGCGCTGTCTCCGATGTATTCATTCCTTACTGCATGGGGGGTTTTTTATTCACATGGAGCAACACCTTCTTCAATTTATTTCTTTGACCTTTAGATACCAGAGATCCCCAACCACCTCCCCAGTCCCGTTTCCGAGGTGCCTCCCCACAACCTATTTTCCCATGACCATCATGATGAAAGATCCCTGGCCTTCTTCCCCATGCAATCACGCCTCCAAAAAAACCAACCCATCTTTTTCATTTCCTTTGATATTAGCTCCACAGATTTCGTTTTCTCAGAGAGATCGATACCCAAATGTCTGTGTGATTATTGCAGCTTCACGAGTCTACAGCTGGAGGTCACCTCCAGGCTCGTTCATAAATAAATCATAAAATGTTATTATTTATATAGTGTCAACAGTGTGATAAATGCAACATAAGGCAAATTTGCTCTGGCAGCCAACTTCCAATCTGTTTTCTTCCTGCAGATTTCTGATCCAGCTAAATGGAGCGCTCTCTGTGCAATTGCTCAGCTCCTCTGAGAAGCGAGATTTAACCCCCTTGCAGTCAGTGGGGTCTCACCATTGATTCACAGCCCATCCGAGGCTCACCCCTTGTGCCTCATCTCCCACGTGGATAGGCTGGGAGCTCCTTTGCAGTCTCATTTCCCCCCCCTTCAACCATCCAACCTGAGTACTGATGTCTACGATCATGGCTGGTCAGTTTGCGGGGCTCAAAGACCACCACGCCGCAGCCGTGAGGATGTGTCGGTGATGGGAATGAGGGTTAGAAATAGCTTGAGACAGGGAGGGGTTTTCCATTTCTTGCTAATCTGCTAAGAAATGAAGGTTGCAGGCGGCTTCTTGCCTCTAGCGTTGTATGGGGATGGCCAAACCCTCGGAGCCTGAACAGGCAATGGAGCAAGCCTGGAGAGCCAGGGTTCAAAAGAGCATTTTGCTCCCACTGCATCACAAATGTCAGGGCAAACAGCAGCTGCAATTAGGCAAAGCCTCAGCTGGCCAATTAGACAGACACTTCCAAGGAGTTTTTCCCACTGAACAAGTTATTTCTGCTGCTGGGACAGTCTCCTGCGAGAGATAACGGCAGCAGATTGGTTATTTTAATTGCTTCATTTAGTTTGTGTAAATATTATCAGAAAGCGACCTTTAGCATCTACCAGCACGGCGTGAAGTCCTTCCCTGCGCAGAAACCTGTTTCACAGAGCCTCTGAACCACTTCCCTTACATATAAATGACCCAGGAGATACTTCACTCTGACAGGGCAAACCGGGCGCTTTGAAATAACCCGCAAGCAAGCGCGCAATTTAGCTAGAGAGCCGGCCGTGCGTCTCCTCCGCGATGGGTTTGCACCAAGAAAGGACGAACCCAAAGCGTGGCTGCAGCCTGGATTTCACAACTCCGGCATCTCCCCTGACTTGTTGAATAGCCCCGTGGAGCACAAGCTTCGAGTCCCAGTCAACTAATGTTGAGAGCTGGTCTTCCTCCGTGCGCCTGAAGGCAGCAAGCTCTGGTCTGAAGGCACCGGGATGTGCAGGCTCCAGCAAGAGGAGAGCACCTCCGGAGCAGAGTTTGCTTCAGTCCTGTGGGCTTTGGAGGAAGGACGGGTCTGTGCAGAGAAACTCTGCCTTGCCCTCAGTTTGGAGGAATAAAACCCAGCCTATATCTGCAGGGTACAAGGCAAATCCTTTAGATCCATATTTTCTATAGCTAGTAGTTTTTATTGGACTAAGTTGAAATATTTGCCGATGCAAATGAGAGGTAAGTTTCACTGAGAATGAAGATTTAATTAAAACTCAGCTTGGAAAAAGAATATAAATAGCTTACAAGTGTTTCAAAGGTAGCAAAACAGAACATTTTAACATTCAAGAGTGAAGCCTTTTTGTTTTTCATTTCAGAAGGGCTTTTCATTTCAGTGTCTTACATACTGAAAAAGAAAAGAGTCAAAATAGAAGCAGAACATTTTGATTGACCAGAAGGTTTGGGGGATTTTCAGTGGTACTCTCCAGGAGAGGTTGCAATGTTTTCTCTGACTCAGAGCAAGAACCTGATTTGGAAGTGTGGCATTTTTTCATGCTGAAATGGTGCCCTCCCTGTAACCCACCGGCGATTACAGATGATTTACATACTGGGCTTGAGCGAAACACGGTGGAGGAACACCACCCAGTCATTTAGGGCAGGAAGCAAAGAATATTTTATCTAACCGAGACAACGATGTGCTGGGAAGTGGGCTGGAAAATTGGGCTTCTCATCTCCAGCTTTTGGAAACAACGCGGAGACCTGCCAGCGCCGTCACGCCGTCGAGCCCTCAGCTTCATCCAGAAGCAGCGCATCCCACCACGTCGCCTAAGACAACACCGAAGCGATGGTCCTGTACAGGCTCAGGGGCGACAGCGCAAAAAATCTGCTCTCCCAGGCTGGGTTAATGGGGACACGCTTGGAGCGACCAGTTTCCTACCCTCTTCTCTCCACAGACGTGCTCCTAGGGCTGCTGGCAGCCGCAAGATGGTCCCTATGTATTTTCTTCCTCCAAGACTGAGCTGGAAATAAAAATATTTCTACAGCCTCAACATTTTTTTTTTGAACAACCTCGATGCTACCTGCATTGCAGTTCTGCAAATTAATCTTGCGGATGCTCGCACACACACACACAGAGTCACTATCGGTACGGTCGGTACATGAAAACAAACCCACCGTGCAGACAGCCTGAGTCACCGCTGGTAGGAAGGGAGGCTGGTGCGGGGGAAAATACAGCTAGAGAGATCGATATGCTTGACTCGGTGTATCACAAGCACTGGAGAAAATCCCATCAATAAGATATTAATCAACCCACAAAACACCTTTACCTCCCTCCTTCCTCAAACATTTGATCAGTGAATATAAAAGCACACAAAGGTCACGGAAAGAAAAGCAGCTGTAAGAGGTGGTTGGTGTCTCCGTGTGGTTGTTAACAGGAAAGAGGAGAAGCAGAGAAAGCAGCAATGGGGGAAGAAAACAGGGATGTCAAAGGGCCTTTGGATAAAAGAGAACCTCGTCAGCATCCTTGATAACGAAGGGTTACAGCTCACGCTCACCGGGGCAGACACCTGGGCGTGTGAGCAGGCACCTTCATCGCTTCTGCTTCAGCTTTGTGCCTCCTGTTCACCAGGGACATGATCCTTCCAAAACATGGGGAGCCACAACCCTGGGAGGGTGTGAAATTCCAGGAGGGCAGGGAAGGAAAAAGCAAGATGTCTGTTTTCTGCTCTAAAGGCACTTTGCTTTAGCAGATTTGCAACCTCCTCATCTGGATCACCCAAGAGAGGACGGCTGGGTTGAAACCTGCCTGTCGAATTTGCCCTGCCTGCGGAGACGATCTCAGCCAACATGAATTAAAATTCAATTGCTTTCCATTGTTGACGCTGCTCCTCTGCTGCGTGGCACGTCATTCAGCAGGGACAGCGGAAAGGCACGAGAGTTTTTGAGCCTCGTTGCCTCTTCATCAGTGCTACCAGGAGGCTTTCAGCCAAGGGCATGACTCTGTTTGGATTAGGTTTAATGCGGAGGAGAGCCTTTGGACATGGCAAACAATATTTACATCCACCGAGACCGGAGGAAGAATGATCTGAGGAGAAACAGGCAGCAAAGAAGGAGTCCTGAAAGATTCAGTCCTGGAAGACGAGGAAGAAACATCAAAAGGGATAAACAAAGAAGCAAAAAGCTGATGAGCTGGGTGACATATTTGGGTGAAAACCACAGCAACAATCCCTGTCTGTATGTCAGGGATCAGATGCTCTCTAAGTGAGAGAAAAGGGATTGAAATGGAATTTGAACCAAGTAATTGCATATTTTATCTCCTGTTTTCAGTCTTGTTAGTTCAAAAGGAAAAAAAAAAAAAACCACTGAAAAGAAACAACAACCTCCTTTGTCTTACCGTGCTAAATATTTTGCCTTCCCAAATCAATGAAAATGAAATTCCTCTTTCTCCTTCAGCCCTCTACCAGCTATTCCGTCTCCCGTGCGAGAAAGGGCTGTGAATACATTAACATACAGATGCACCTGATCACTGCCCGAGCTAAAGACAAGGAGCTTTCTCTGGAGCAGACTGCACGGTGCAGCTGGAGCAATTATCACTTCACCAGTCCTGGAGACAGTAAAATTGGTCTGGGACATAAAAAAAAAAAAAAGGAGAAGGGAAAGAAGAGATTCGTGTCTTCGATTTAACTAGGTGATGGCTCTCAATTAGCACAGAATAAAGGTTTCTTGCGATTTCAGAGTCATCCTCCACACCTCTCCAATGCAGAGAGTGAGCAGATCAGAAGAGAGAAATTCAAGACACGCACTTCTTGTTGTCCAGCTGGTTTTTGTTCCTCTTCGACGCTTGGGACTGGAGTACTTTCCTACCCGGGTAGTTGATCAAGAACATCTCAGGTCTGGTTGCATTTTATACAAAGATGTCTCGTATCTGTGGTAACTTGCTCTTTTCCCCCCCTGGACTGTCATGGTAGGGCCACGGTTACAGCAGTATCACAGATGCTACACTAAGAGGTATTGATGCAGCAGCTGGGTCCAAGGTTGGAGCCAGTAGCCCATAAAGCAGATTTAATGACGATTTAATGAAGATTTTTAAAGCAGATTTAAAGCAGATTTAATCATTTCATATGCAACAGAACGGACTTGGGCTGCAAAGTCAAGTGGACAGGAACGAAACCATCTTTGGCATCATCTCCTTGTGCATCCTGCCTGGACACTGAACGAGGACATTGCCACGTGGAATAGGTCCTTTTGCAAGATCCCTGGGCATTTTCTGCTTGTTTTTTTTTGTTTTGTTTTGTTTTAAATGAATATGGGGATTTGTACCAGGTGAGAAGAACCGCTCCCTCCTTGCAGCCCTTGATGTCTGCAGGCTGAGTGGTTGCGTTAGCCTGGGGGCAAGGCTTGCCCCAGGGTCTCTGGTCCAGCTGAGGTGCTCATCCCTAACGCAGGCGCCAGCCCGGCTGTATAAAGGCAGCACAGATGATGCTCCACTCCCTCCCTTCCCCTCTTTGGGGGAATTTGGCAGCCCGGGTGGGATGCTAACGGCAGTATCTGTCACTGACTCATTGTTTATGTCGCTTAAAAGCCAATAAAGCTGCTACGTGGAGGAAAAGCCACCCCACGCACTGCCAGTGCCACGCGGCTCCTCAGCCGCATCCAGAGCCACAGCTGACGGTGCGTCCCCACTGCCAAGGTCGGGGCCATGGGACCTCGTCGTGTCCCCTGTCCCCGCTCCATCCCTTCCCCTCCTTGGGCCAGGAGGGCTTCTTCCATGGCCAGTGGCCCCAAGGAGCTTCAGCACCCTCCTCACAT
Source organism: Phalacrocorax carbo (assembly GCF_963921805.1). Lineage (NCBI taxonomy): Eukaryota > Metazoa > Chordata > Aves > Suliformes > Phalacrocoracidae > Phalacrocorax > Phalacrocorax carbo. Next base: position 2,769,595 of record NC_087516.1, on the reverse strand, counting down.
CCTTGCTGGATGAGGGATTCAACTTGTAGCCTGCACTAGGGGTTTTCAAGAGAGAAAAATCAGGAAAACCATGAAAATAAGCAAGCAATGGTATTTTTACCCTTCCTATACCAGCAGAGTTAATGCTAAGGGAGTTTGTAGATCTGGACAAAAAGAGGGAGGTTTAAAGAAAGACTGAGCAAGATCAACCTCTGTCTTAACGAAAAGGCTTCAGAGGTGCTGCAGAATTGGACTAATTAATCAAATGAATTAAATGACTGCAAGATTGACTAGTAGTGTGGCTTGGTGAAAGGAAGGGGAAGAGAAGAGAGACTGGAAATTGTATGTCCTTTTTCTAGAAAGATGCTGAATTTAGTTTCCAATGCCTCAGTTCAGCCAGGCAGGTTTTAAACGTGGCCTGCTCAGACCTGATCAGAAATCTTTGTTGTTTAGATTAAGCAGCCTATCTTTATTTACCCTGGAATTTCTATAATACACAAACTCTTTGGGCAAACCCTTCTTTAGGATTTAGGCTTTATTTTTAATGGGCGTTTGAATGTAGGCTGGTGAGACACCACCCTGACTTTTCCCTTCCCTTGAGGAAACAAGCAAGGCAGTGTGTCATAAATTAGTTAATTTTCCTTCACAAAGAGGACGTTTACTATTAACTGTCCCTGTTAATTTCTTGCACTGCCTGGTAATGAAATACTTAATGCCAAGGTCTTTATGCTGCCCTCTGACTTGCCAGCACCATAAGGATGTGAATGAGGATATTAAATGCAGAGGAAAGAAAAGGCCTGAGAGGTCAGGGAAGCGTCTCAGGAGGAGCCCAGGAGCAGCAATAGCAAAACATTTGTGATGAACATGTTATTTCCATGGAAATGAGGCGGCCCGCAGGAATAGTGAGCAGTTTCATAGCTCGGCTTTACTGGCAAGCACTCGTCTTGCCGGGGAGGGGGGGATGCACTGAGAGCTGGGGACCCCTGAGAGACACGGAGGAAAAACCTCCACAACCAGTTCAATGGCCCCAGTTGATGCTTGATGGCGATTTGGCCACTTTTTTTTCTCAGAATGCCTCTATGTGGCAGTGTGAAGCTCCAAGGCAGTTTTTCCTGGCTCTGAAGGTAGAGCGGCCAAGGAAGGGATGACCTCTTGGTCTTGCTCAGCCGCTCAGCACTTAGAGCATCAGCTTGGACAAGGCTATGCTTAAACAGGTTGATATGTACGTGCAAAGTCTAAGGATCGCTTTTCCTATAGGTTTCTGCCCATGGAAGGAATGTTGGTTTTATTTTTTCCCCGTTGATCTAATCTGTCTGGTTTTTCCCTCAGTCAGCTGAGCTCGTGAGTCATTTGTAACTCAGGAAAGGCAGTCATGGCAAGTCATGCCAAGCCAAGCCCAGCTTCAAAACGAATCCGACCCAACCCTCCTCCCAGAGACTTCCACCTCCCTTCATTAAGAGGCTCTTTGTCTCTTCTATTGTCAAGTGGGATTGCGGGGAAAAAAAAAAACAAGAAAAAAATTTTCCCACTGTGTCCTGTCTAGTTTCATAAATTATTCGTATAATTTCTGGCTTCTCTGAGCTGAAGCAATCTCAATTTAAAGCAGTTATTATTCTCTGTGGGCCAGATCTTTGACACATAAAAGAATGGTTCTTGTTGGCTTTATTCACAGATTTTGAGGCTGAAAAGGATCATTGTGTTTGTGCAATTGGACCCCCAGAATAATTCAAGCCATGGGATTTGGCTGAATTAATTTGCATTTCAAGCGTGTAGGATTTGAAGATCCTACAAATGGCCAGAGTGGTTCAACCTAAAGCTTCCCTTAGCCCTGGATCCTGGGTGCCCCTGGCTAATGACAGAGTATCACAGTAAATGCAGAGTGGTCTTTCCCTGGAGACCCCCGTAGCCTGCAGCTTGCCATGGCTCAGGGAATGCCAGGGACAAACTGGATGGTCTGGTGTTTAACAGAGTTGGCCGGTTGCTTTCTGAACCCATGAAATGTGTTAGCTTCCACATAGAATCACAGAATCATTAAGGTTGGAAAAGACCTCTAGGATCAGCAAGTCCAACCACCAACCCAGCACCCCCAGGCCTCCTAAACCATGTCCCCAGGTGCCACGTCTGCACGGTGTCTGACCCCCCCAGGGATGGTGACTCCCCCACCTCTCTGGGCAGCCTGTGCCAGGGCCTGACCGCTCTGGCAGGGAAGGCATTTTCCCTCATCTCCAACCTAAACCTCCCCTGACGCAGCCTGAGGCCGTTCCCTCTCGTCCTGTCACTGGTGACTTGGGAGCAGAGACCGACCCCCCCCTCACTCCAGCCCCTCTCAGGCAGCTGCAGAGAGCGAGAAGGGCTCCCCTCAGCCCCCTCTTCTCCAGGCTAAACCCCCCCAGCCCCCTCAGCCGCCCCCCAGCACACTTGTGCTCCAGACCCTGCCCCAGCCCCGCTGCCCTTCTCTGGACACGCTCCAGCCCCTCAAGGCCCTTCTTGTCCAGAGGGGCCCAAAACATAAGCCTACAGACACCAGCAGCACTGGTTAACCCTCCTCTGTGCCTGTTTTGAACCAGCTAACCTATAATCTCACTTAATGCCCCCAAACTGTTCCACCATCGGCGTGGATGGACGTCACCTCCTCCGTGCGCCGCTTCTCAAGAGCACAGACTTTAGGAAAAAAATGCCGGTCTTGACTTTGATCTTGGAGAAGTCAACACACCTATGTTAAGTTATAGCTGGTGGTCAGAGGAGACAGATTCTTCATCTTAGCTGCAAACCTGGACCTATTCGTAAGCCCTCCTGCAGCCCCAACCCTGGAGCAGAGGGGTCCATCCTGCCCAAGACCTGATGTGGTCTCCTCCTCACGCTGTGGCCGGTCCTGCCCTGCTGCCTCCCTGAGTAGTCATCAGCACATCCGTGGGCTCCCCAACTTCTACCACATTGGTGGTGAGAGGGGGCCCTGGTGCAACTTGCGCTGGCCAGCTGCCATCCCCATCCCCACTGCCTCCAAAATGTCATTTTTACAGCCCCTCTAGGTCAGGGGACCTCTTCACCCCTCAGCTTTGACCAAACTGGACAAAATGTGGCGGTGGGACCTGAGGGTCAGCATGGAAACTGCGCCCACCTGCAGGAGTGGTGCTCAGCTTGGTCTTCCCGCAGTGCATTCACCAAACTCTTGGCCTTCACACCCCTTCCTGCTTCTCATTAGTTTAAATTTCATTATTTTTCTTCTAAAAAGAGAAGGACAAAAGATCCCGTTTGCCTGGCCACCCCCGCCCTGCACCTGCTTCTGAGGGCGATCACAGATGTCGAACAGGACTTCACCAAACCACCGGTGCCCCAGCAAAACCCCATCTGCAGATGCCCTGAACCACGAGTGCTGTTGCAGCATCGCCAGCTAAGCCAGGACCACCGCTTAGCCCAGGCATATTTGGGCCGAGTTCATTTCTTCACAGCAATATCCAGCTCTCCACTTTGCAACCAGGATAATATTTTTGAAGGAAATACCTCCAAGCATAATAAAACACAAAATGCAAATGGAAGGTGCTAGAGGCTTGCTCGTAGGACACTTCTATTTTTCTCCCCACCTTTTCAAGCCAGTATCTTCCCCTTCCACTCCTCCATCCTTCCAGGGAAGCTTTTCTTGTCTTTTACCAGGTTCATGGCTGTAAGTGAACGGGAGCGTATTGAAGAAACCAAATGCCCTGGTGCAGGAATCGCCTGTAAGGCTCCGACCTCCAAAGGGGTAACCCCAGAGAGATGTCCATCCTCCTCAGAGCCAAAGGACGTGGGGCTCTGTAGCAGAGCCCTGCAGCGCTGCACTGTGCAGCATTTTGGGTTCCATTGCAGGAAACCACTTAGGTACGTGTTTAATTTTAAAGACATGCTTAACTCCTTCCCCAGAGCAGGTTTTCTTTCCCCAGCGAGAGCTGAGGCAAACACCGTCTTTGATTTCCAGGGTATTCATCCGGAATTTTTCATGAGCCCTGAACTCGGTAAAAGCGCTTTTAATCTCTTACCAGCAAACAAGTTTCTTTGGTTAATAAAATATGACTCCACCTAGAAGGATTCAAGGCATCCTTTGATTTGTGCTCCTTGAGCAGGAATCGAGCTGCCTTGAGTTGTCCTTGAAGGGGAGCAATGGAAGGGGACAGAAAAACTTTATACAGCTGCTGGCAATAAATTATTAAAACCTTTATGAATACAACATATTATCTGTCCCAGTGCCTTCAGGCATTTTCTGTTCCTTTTGTGCTTTCAAAGCAATTAATCTTGCGACTGCTCATCACTTTCAGAGCCAGTCTTACAAGTCTGGAGAATGTGTGAAAATCAAAGAAATTGCAGACGGCAAGCGGCGGCTGAGCTCAGGCGGCCGCCCTGCCCACCAGCGTGGGCTTGCACCACGGGACCATCCTCAGCGGGATGTTTTCTGGGGTTGTGCCTATCGGAAATTGCACGTTCCCCATGCTGGGACCCTCATCCCTTGCTTGGTGAGCTGCTCCTGGCTGTTAGAAAATGCTTCTTCCTCGCCAGCCTTTTCCTCCTTCTTATATTAATCACATTAGTCCCAACTCCCTCATCTGTGCGACCCCTGAATCACTTATTTCTTGTTGGCAGTCCTTGTCTGCCTCCCAAGTGCCAAACAGATAATTGCGCTGTTTTGTTACTTTTTTTCTTGTCATAACCCAAAAAAATTAAAATCTTCATTTACTTCTACGCTTGTCAGGAATGTTTCACTTGATGTAAAACCACATGGGCCCCTACACAGCATGCAAAGAGCGCAGTTCTTCGTAGCCTCCCCGCTCATGCAGTATCTCCTGGTGGGAAACACGGACCAGGGGGCCCTGCCCAGGGAGATCCCAGGCTCCCAGATGGAAGTGGGAGCTGAAGGATGCTCTTCTCCATCTCTCTGCTGGCGTTGGGCAATTCTGTGTGAGTAATGAAAGAGAAAAGAGAAGGATCCTTCAATTTTCTTTTCTTTCTGGGAGAAGGCCCTACACCATGAGCTAGAGATATTCCCAGCATCACCTTGGCAAATACTTAAGTGCTTCACACTTGGTTGAACGGCTCGATCAGGACAGATCATGAGAGAGCCCCGATCCACGTCAGACACCAGCCAGCCTTGTTATGGCAAGGGAGAAGCGGTTTAGATTTAAGCACTGGTGCGTGGATTGTGGGGACCCTAAAACTGCCCCTTTAGACTGTTGCGTGGGGTTGAAGGCATCCTACAGCCCTGCCGGGCCAGTCCCAGGGGCAGGTTGGTGCAGCCGCTGCTGACTTTACCACTAAAACAGGGCTTCACCTGTCGCTCCAGCAACCTCTCTGCCCAGATTCTGCAGGGTTTTTTTGCCTGCCAAAAATAATCTGGCTTGTATTTGTAAATAGCCCGAGATCCTAATTTTGGCAAATCTAGCCTTGCTGAGAAAGTTTCTCCTTGCGATGGCACAGCCTGTGGAAGCTGGGCTTCTCCAAACGCTGTCATGGTGGGTTGCAAAGCCTCTTCCCAGCAGCTTGGGAGGAGAGCCTGCAGCTCGGGCAGCGCTTCTCACCACGGGGAGGTCAGAGCCGTCAGCCACATCCCCTGAAGAGCTGATGATCGGCTCAGCTGGAAGGTGCTACAGATCCAACCTGGCGGGTGAAGTATGGGGTGATTACACCCAGCTCCAAAAGGAAGGGCGGAAGGGGTGAGGTTGGAGCCGCTCACTTCGCAACAGGAGCACATCCTGGGGAAAAACCCTGGCAACTGGGATGTGATTTGTCAGCTCTTTAGGAAAAGGAGAGGCTGCAAAGCATGGCTGCATGGAGAAGTGTCCAGGAGGGAGCAGAGAGGTGGGGGTGGCAGTGCCCGCCCGGCTGGTGCTGTCCTTGCTGGGAGCCGGAGCACAGCAGCAGGGCTGGGGGCAGCGGGGTTTGCAGAGCAGCCAGGAGATGGAGCCCACACACAAGGCACCAGGGATGGAGCCTGATCTCACCCCTGCCAGACCACGCTGAAGGAGACCAGCGGCCTGGCGTGGGGGTGCTCTGGTGAGAGGCAGCCCTGGGCAGCCTCACATAAGGGGGCTTATGTGCACAATGGCTCATGCCACCTCCCCATCTTCTCAAGGGTCCCCCAGGTACAAGCAAAGAGCCACCAATGGCCTGTTCTTGTTGATGGTCTCAACGCCCGACTGTCACACGCATCAGTTGACCCAAACGTTGCCCCCCCTTGCACAGTGTCACAGACGGACGCCAGGTTACGGATGGGCTCAGCCGGGACGTCGGAGTAAAAGGACAGCTGTGCAGCTCTCGTGTCCAAGTACAGGGTCCCCCAGTGTGTGGCCACAACCCGGTCGTCTTGTGACAAGTGGGCTGGCACTGGGGTAGACCTTGTCACAAAACCAAGGGAAGAGGAGGAAGAGCACAAAGCCCCTGTGGGGTTTGTGGTCCAGCACAGCTGGAAGGTTCCCCGCTGCTGTCATCTCCATTGAACATACCCAGGATCGGCTCTGACCTGATTTTTCTTCCTGGCAGCTAAGTAGGAGTGTCTCTGCCTCTGCTCTGAGTCTGCCTGCAGAAGCAGTGGTCCCGGCTGTGGCCAACAGATAAACCAACCTCCTCCTCCTGAAAGGCTTGTGTGCTCACACCGCAGACAAGGCGGTGTGTCCCTCTGGTGTGACAAGCACACAGACGGGATTTGGGAGCTTCCATGTCATTGCCTCCTGGCTCAGTGAGGCACCCCGAGATATGGAGACAGAAGAACAGCCCTGACTTTTAGACCATTCTTTCTGCAGAAACCCGCAGATGCCTCTTGCCATGGCTGGGTACGTGGCTGTCCGGCATCAGCACCTCAAGGCAGCTGGCCCTCCAGCCAGAGAGCCAACAGTGGGAGACCCCACCCCAGAGGGAGGCCACCTGTTTGGGATCAAGCCTTCTTTATTTTGTCATCTATCACACTCATGCCTCCCTCCAGAGAGCTGTACTTCTTGGCTATTAGACCTTACTCATGCTATCAAGTGACCAAAGATAAGGAAAATCCTTTCCAGAGCCCAAGGATCTGATCAGGGGTTGGGGTATGATCACTAGTTTCCCATTAAGCAACAAGGGCTGAATTTCACCAGGTGGTCTTTTACCATTTTCACAGAAAAGCAGGGTTTTCTTGGTCTGGGCCATCCGACCAGTGTTGCCTAGATGTTCTGCAGCAGAGCAGCCCAGGACTCAAACTCCATCACCCCTATTTCAGCCATTACATGGTTATATTATGGTGGATTTCAGTTAAGCTGTTCAAGTCAGTTCACCCACATCGACTTCTCAGCTTCACAAACAGCTTCTCTATTGACCAGGAGGATGTTGTCATGGTTTAACCCCAGCCTGCAACCAAACCCCATGTGGCTGCTCGCTCACCGCCCCCACCCAAGTGGGATGGGGGAGAGAATCAGAAGGGTAACTGCGAACGTCCCCCCTTCCTCCTCCTTCCCCCCTTTCATATGCTGAGCGTGATGCCATGAGGTGTGGGACATCCCTGGGGTCAGCTGTCCTGGCTGTGTCCCCTCCCAACCCCTTGTGCGCCCGGCAGAGCGTGGGGAGCTGAAAAAGTCCTTGACTAGTGTAAGCGCTGCTCAGCAGCAACTAAAACATCTCCGCATTATCACCACTGTTTCCAGCCCAAACCCAAACCACAGCCCCGTACTGGTACTGTGAAGAAAATCAGCTCTATCCCAGCCAAAACCAGGACATTCTCCACCCTTTATTCCATACCATTTAGGTCAGAACCTCTTTAACTGCCAACTGCCTTTCCATCCTTTGATATAATACACAGATACAATTCTCTTAGCCTATGGACCACCCCCGTAAAATGCCTTTAAATTATCTTTAAAATGTCCACAAATGTCCACTGAGTTCATTCAGTCCATGGCTTTGGGCTCCATCTATCATAACAGTCTTTCAGGGCAGGAGGGATGGTGTTCTGGTGTTGCGTGCAGTTACTGGGCACCAAAGCCAGCTCAGGTCGGGTCACGGCTGCACTTGTGCTGCTTCTTGTAAGGCTCGTCCTCCATTGGTTCGGGTGGTTCCTGTAACATGCAACCGAAACCACAGGTTATAACAATTTAAAGGTAGAACCATCACAATCGCCACCCCTGGCCCCTTTGGGCCAGGTTATAGGCTTTAGCATTGCAGTGAACTCTCCCCCTTGCTCCCAGCCTGGCTAGCAACAAGGGGTTCCTGCTACAGTAAATCCCATACCCTACAACTCAAATCCTGGGTTACAACACTTTAAAGATACTGCCATTACAATCTCCACCCCCGGTCCCTTCGGACCAGACCATCGGGTTTAACATAGCAGTGAACTCCTGCCCTTGCCCCCGCTCTGAGCTGGGCTTATCCACAGACTGCAGTCCCTTACGGTTGTACCTGCTCCAAGGGGTACACCTGCTGTGGTGCAGACTTATCCACAGCCACAGTTGCTTCAGGGTGTGCCTTCTCCAGCGTGGACTTATCCTTGGGCCACAACCCCTTCAGAGTTATACCTGCTGCAGCACAGACATAACCACAGCCACGGATGCTCCAAGACATACCTGCTCTGGCATGGGCTTATCCACGGCTACAGACGCTTCGGGGTGTCCTGCTCCCACGTGGACTCATCCACAGGTCACAGTCCCTTCAACTCGAGTTCACGCTGGCGTCGCAGCACAGGAACAGCAGCGGGGCCCTGGCGGTCGGCCAGCCCAGGCACATGGCCACCGCTGTTATCAAACTGTTCCCAGGCACGGCAGGGGAAGGCGATAAGCACTACGGCAGAACAGCAAGCAGCGAAAGCAAAAAGCAGCCACTAACGAGCACTAGGCTCTAACATACAGTGAGGCAAGCAAGCCTCACGGCGAGCACAAAAGCCAGCCGATTAATAGCTAATCAGCAATAACAGCTAGAAATTCGATCTAGCACATTCCAGTCGAATCTGTCGCTATCTCAAACCCTTCGAGCCCCACGTTAGGTGCCAAAAAGGACTGTTGTGGTTTAACCCCAGCCAGGAACTCAGCCCCACGCAGCTGCTCGCTCACCCACCCCTGGTGGGACAGGGGAGAGGAGCAGGAGGGTAAAAGTGAGAAAACTCATGGGCTGAGATAAAGACAGTCTAACAGGTAAAGCAAAAGCCGCGCACACAAGCAAAGCAAACCAAGGAATCCATTCCCTCCTTCCCACGGGCAGGCAGGAGCTCAGCCATCCCCAGGACAGCAGGGCTCCATCATGGGTAAAGGTGACTTGGGAAGGGAAACGCCATCGCTCCCAATGTCCCCCCCTTCCTTCTTCTTCCCCCAGCTCTATGTGCTGAGCATGACCCATGTGGTGTGGGACATCCCTGGGGTCAGCTGGGGTCACTGTCCCAGCCGTGTCCCCTCCCAACCCCTTGTGAGCCCGGCAGAGCGTGGGGAGCTGAAAAAGTCCTTGACTAGTGTAAGCGCTGCTCAGCAGCAACTAAAACATCTCCGCATTATCACCACTGTTTCCAGCCCAAACCCAAACCACAGCCCCGTACTGGTACTGTGAAGATAATCAGCTCTATCCCAGCCGAAACCAGGACGGATGTTCTGAGCAGGGAGGTGGGAGCAATGGTCCCATTCCCAGCACATGGGAGCCCGGGTCCAAACTGGCTCCAGTATAAAACACCTCCTGGAGATTCCTGCTTCCCGCAGCTCCCTCTAGGGACAACCGCCCCAGCACATCCCGCCCGCCCGTGGGGGCCCCCCGCTCATAATGCCCTTTTATAAGGCTTCACAAAGCCCTTCTTGGTTCATATCCAGGCTGCTAAGAAAGGTTGCCAAGGGTGTCCCTGCAAACAATAAGGGGCCTCTGTTTGTAAGGCGGCTGCAGTCATAAATGCTTTTTTTGTGATCTCTAAACGAAAATAGCTTCTTCTTTCCCAGCAGATCTCCTTCTTCTGTGTCTTCAAGTCACATCTGATTGCTGAAGCACACAGGGGCCTTTCTGCTAGCAGTGTGGTAGTAACGACGCTGCTTGGGGGAAGCGAGCTCTCTCCTCCTTTGCTAACATCCTTGCCAGCTGGGTCCTTGTTGCAAGCTTATTTATCGCTTGTGGAGTCCAAAAGCCTCCAAGCGCAGTTGGCATCACCTGGCAGCGCTCTTCACAACGTAATTCTGTCGAGCCATTCAGCAAGCTAGATGGAAACCCTGCCGAGGAAAGCTGTGGAGCCCCCATCCCTGGAAGTGTTCAAGCTCTGGTTGGACGGGGCTTTGAGCAACCTGGTCTAGTGAAAGATGTCCCTGCCCATGGCAGGGGTTGGACTAGATGGCCTTTGAAGGTCCCTTCCAAACCCAAACCATGCTATGATTCCATGATTTCATGAGCTCTGTCTCCCAGAGGCCAGTAGAAAAGAGGTCTTAGGAAAGTCACATTTCTCCTTCCAACTCAAGCGGTTACGTGTGGAGCAAATTCCAAAAACTCACCTCTTTTTGTTTTTTTAATCTTAAAAAGCCCAAAGACACTTTTGGGTTGGGACAGGAGGAAACTTGTGTTAGACTAGACTTAAAAACCCTCACCATCGCAGACAGGCCACCTTAAGAGCACGCAGAGGCAGGGCGAAGCCTGCACCACATTCCTCTCTAACCACAGCCTGTGTGGAGACTTCTGAGCCTAATCACTGCCCTGCTTTGAAGGTGGTTGTTAGCATCTGTTAAGCACCTTCATGAAGGCAGGTAGCTGAAACAATAGCTCTTTCCACAGGCATGTGTCCCTTCAAAGTGAAGGTGGACATCTGTCCACCAAGGAGGTGGCAGAAAAGAATTTGCTAGAGTGGTTTGGGGCAGGGGCAGGCAGACGTATGAGGGGTAAATGGCTCCATCGAGGAGCTGAAGGACATGGGGACAAGTTCTGTGCCCCAGCATGGTGCCAAGGCTATGCTAATGCCTGGTGAGAATAACCCATCCCTTGCATCCCCGGGCACGGAGCGGTGCAGGCAGAGCGCAGGCAGCTCATTCACACAAAGCGTGCTCTAGCTTCCCAGGCTTCCAGGATCCCAAATAAACCCCACAGCCTGAAGGTGACAGAGCAGAGAAACGACCCTCAATACATAAAATGAACTTAAATAAAACCAGTTGCAAGTTGGTCACTATGAAATAAAACAATCTGATCAGAAGTTACGTAGATGGAGAACTCCTCAGGACAAACTTGCCCCTCTTCTGTGCTACTTGCCAGGAGCCAGCTAAGCTCTGCTCTTTCCCCAGACATCCCTACAGGGCCTGTGCATCGATTCCTTATTTTCAGATCTCCAGATTGAAGAAGGGTGTAGGATAACGGTGAGGGTTAAGAGATGCACAGAACTGGCCTTACACAAATAAATTTTAAAGAGATCCTGTAAAGCCTTCTACCATCTTGGCCGAGGGGGGAACGACTGAGAAGACAGAGGCACTGAGAGACAGACTTCCTAGAGATGCACAGCGAAGGGACAAGATGCAAGTTGCAGGAAAGAGAAATCCAGCTCGATGTAAGGAAGAAAATATGCACCGTGATGGTGACTAAACACAGGAACAGGAGCAGAGCAAGGCGCAGTCACTGTCTTTGTGCTCAAAACCCTGACCCCGAGCGACTTGATCCAACTTGGAAGTTAGCTCTGCTTTGAGCAGGGGTTGGACTGGAGATCTCCGAGGTACCCTCCAGCCTCAGTTGTTTTATGATTCTGTGTAATGAGGTGAAACCACTGATCAGGGGTTTCCAGGTAGGTGCACCGAAGGCTTGACCCACCCTATGCAACAGCTTATCTTTAGTTGTTATTTGTACTGCACAGGTGGTCTCAATGTGACCATATTACAACCTGTCTGATCATCAAACCAGCAGATAAAAGCTTGACCAGACTCTCTGCAGCCCTCTTGAAGCCACCTACAGCTAGTGCAGCCCTTTTTATTAATTCGCTGAATGGTTCCCCCAACACCTCTAGATAAGGCTGTCATTTCCTGCCTGTTGGCAGAGGACCTTCCCATCAGGGTCTCTTCTCCGAGGTGCCGTTGCCCTGTGGTCCACCAGAGGCCATTTCAGAGGAGAGCACCACAACCTCCAAGGCGTGGGGAAGCACGGATATGGCAGATAGTCCCCCAGCCCCGACAGATGAATCACGCTGTCGAAATCCCAGCTCTGGCGCAGGCATGGGTTTCCTGGGAAGAGGAAAGAGTTTCACCCTTGGGCTTTGAGGGAAGGGTGTTGGGGCAGCTCAGATATGGAAAAGGTACCGCTTGGAGCAGGAACATGTGCAGCTATCTGCTACTCTGCGGCATCGACTTTGTGCCAGCACACGGGCTCACACGGTGCATTTGAGATACGCTCACCTTTGGTTTCCTCGGTTGAAGTGCCAAAGCCCGGGAGAGCTGAGAACACCACTCTGCAGGCAGAGAGATCCAGGGACGTAAAATTTATGAGCACATGTTGCTGCACACTCGTCTGACCGATACTTCTCAACACGGTATGTGTTTTCCCCACCTCGCTCCCTGTAGAGTAACATCATCTATTAATTAACCTAAATGGCTGAACACATGCTTTCCTGTTAGTGAACAATAGGCAAAACCAGATGACCCATGAATGAAAAATAAGGTGGTGACACGCTCTGAGCAACGTTGCTCCATGATAGACACTGACACGGCAGGATGGATTGTCCTATGATAAAAAATCAGGCCCAGGAGTGATGGACTTGGCTTGAAGCAGGGCTAACTCTTGAGCAGCCGTGATATGGGCTTAAATAAACCACTGCAAGAAATCATCAGGGCTGAGAATGGACCAGAATGGCTGGGCAGCGGCCGAGCATCATTCCATCCGCTTTGCGCGATGAGTTTAGTGGCCTCCCTAGACCGGACAGGCTGCTTCAGCGAAGCTGTGGTGAGTAATTATCTCCTTTCATGGTAATATCAGGAGGATTTGGTGACAGAGACTGAACCCCTCCCTCCCCATAAAGCGCAGAGCCATGTTAGAAAGGCCAAGTGTGGGATGAACTGCTCGGACAGAGACTTGTTCTGCTGGTGAATCCTTCAGAGACCGAAATGTGCAGCTTGCCTTATCAGCGCCCGTGTGACAGCCCCACGGGGGGACCACCCTCTTCAGAGAGGCATGGCCAGCCTCTCCTCTGTGGTCATGGCCTCAGATGCTGCTGAGGAGCCAGCTAATATTATTAACGTTACTAATAAATAGCGAGAGAGATCAAGCTGCCCTCACAGAGGGAAATTTCTCCTTCCAGGGTAAGTAGCCTCCTCCAGGGTAAATTAACAACCACTTGCTTTCACCCCAACAGACCCCTCTGGCCACCTCGCTCAGCGGGGGGGGAGGCTTTACCAATCCCCTGAAAATCTAAGCCCCTGACTCCTGCATTATTCTGAGCAGCTGTGCCCTAAATCTGGGCTCATCAGCTAGAGCCCTGACAGCCTGTGCAGCTCAGCTGGGAGGCAGAATAAACACCCCATCATTTCTATCACATTTCAGAGCCCCCAGGGCTGAGGCTGGGCTATTAGGAGATAACGCTTGGAGATAGGAAGCAAGAGGAAAAATTGCTGCCTCAGGGAGATACAGAGAGTAAAGAGGGAAAATAGCGAAACGGCTGAGGTGTCTGCAACACAGGGTCCTGCTGGCATCGTCAATCTAAACGTAGGCACAGATAACAGCGCTGTGCATGCTGGAGATAAATCCCCATCTGTGGGCTGCGTGGATGTGAGACTGGATGTGGGACATGGCTGTAAAGGCAGAAGCCAGGACCTGCATCCTTTTAGCTGTGCCAGGACTTTGGGCTAAACCCCACGTGCAAGAACATCGCCAGTGAAAGTTTGCAGGAGGTCCCTCATCTGGACAATCCCTGGTATCACCTACCACCACCTGCTTTCAAACCAGAATACTCTTTTGTGTTCTTAGGAAGGTCTATCAACATTTCTTCCCAGACACCAGGAAGGATGCTTTCTTCTGCACAGCTCAGCAAGCCATAGGTGCCGTCATCGCTACGTGGGTCTCCATCACAGGTCGCTGCACAGAATCCCCTTCGGGCATTTCAGGGGGTCATCACTGAGGACCCCCACCATGGACACCTTGACACTACCCCTTGCAAGACCTCCAGAACAACTGTGGGACACCCCACGGTAACCGCTGCTGCTCCGTGGAGATGACTCTGCCTGTGCTGTCATTGGGACAAATATCTCAGACGCCCACTGCATTCCCACCAGTTTTCTTTGGCCAAATGCATGTGAAACACGCTCAACTCTGATGGTCAAGGGTGGCAAGGGTGGTGGGGGTGCTGGAGATGGGGAGGAGGATGGAGTCACCAGCACTTGCAGACTCTCAGGGTTGGGAGAAACACATGAAGATGATCTCCAAGACAAGGAATTAAAAAGACAAATGCACAGGTCTTGGATTAATCCTGCGGTGAAGCTTTGGAAATCCTGGACTCCAGGGTAGGAGAGGGTTAAGAAAAAGCTCTGAGCCGGGCCTTCACTCTCTGACTACATTGGATGCTCCGAAGGAGGAGCCCCAGAAGGCCTCCTACCCTTTTGATCAGGCTCAAAAGAGAATGTCTCTCATCATTAAAGTCAATTCTTCCAGGATGGCAGGGAGGGGCATTTTCACGGCTGATTAGCTTTGCAAAGCTCAGGCCAATTCAGCTGTTATGGGGAGATATATTGCGCTCCTGCCTTGCAATAGCCAGCCCAGTTTGCCCGAGCAGGTAACCAGCCGCGCTCAGAGCGATGCCCGGAGCGGGAGCCACTGCACCAAAAATACTGCACTGGGCACTGAAGAAGGTAGCAAAGCTTCAAAGCCAGATTTGAAGCCCTGCAGTTTCTTGCTTGCTGTCCTGGCTGTGGTTGCGTTAGATGTCTACGTTCAACTAAAAACTGAGGCCAGAGACGGGTGAATGCTATGAGAGCGGGGCAGAGAAGTGAGTTACTGAGGTGCTGTGCTCTGGAAAGCAAACCCTGATTTCAATAAGCTTTTCCTTTTCATTCCCTTCTTCTCCTTTTCCTTCTGGCTATGCCAAAAGGGAACCAAATCCCATACGACAAGTTTCCACCTGGCCTCCCCACAGTACCTCCCATTCAGAAGCAGCCGAACTGGGCTTTGGGGGAGACAAGGGCTCTGCCAGATTCTGGGAGGCTGCAAAGGGGGAGGGAGCCAATGCCTTCTTGAGGGCGTTTGCTGCTGCAAAAGGTTTTGTTCCCAGTTACTCCTGCACTTGATTTAAACGCTGCACAAAAATCCCCTTCTCTGATGCAAAGAGAAACCGTTTGAACCTGCCTGCAGCTGGGGTCGGCTGGGGAAGGTTAAGTGCAGGGCACAGAGGGACAGTCTCCTGCGTGCAAAATGGGGGATTTCTGGCTACCTGAGATGCTGTACCCTTGCTTCAGCGAGCTGGAAAGGAGAGGCGGTCGCTGGGGCTGTAGGCAGCCAGCGCGAGCTGGAGTGAACTTCGGCGTGCTCCCACTGGCATCAGGGAGCTGGGATGCATCGAGAGCATGCATCAGGAGGAGACGGGAAAGCACGGGGCTTTATCCCGTCTCTTTCATCTTAGAGTCAGACGCCAGAAATAGGTTTATAAGAAAAGCCACAGGACTGGGACGTACGATGCGCTGCGCCAAGGGCAGGTGAGCTGCGGCATCCCTGGAAAAGCTACTCGTGGCATTGATCCAGGCACTTGGTACAGAAACAGAGCAGTGCTGGTGGGATGGGCAAGCCCGCTGGGTAATTAGGGAAGATGTGAGGGACACAGAAGATGCCAGCGGGTCGTTTGTGAATGCTGGGTGCTGGCAGAGCCACCGGGATGCTCTCTGTGTATCTGCTCACGTGCAGCTTGGTTTGACTCAGCAGCGAGAAGCTGGCAGGCAGAGAACTTCACAGGCCAATTTCTGGCCATCTGCATGTTCTTGGCCCCGATTCTGTCACCCTGCAGCGGGGACAGGCCAAAGTGACGTTGACCCGAACTGTGTCTGGGCTGAGCTATCCCAGCTCAGTGGCCTGTGTACAATGGCTGAAGGCAGCAAACACAGAAGTCAGGGTATCCCAGGATGAGGATCTCAAGACTCACGTATTAGCAGCAGGTCCTCTGCTCCACCACTCGTTTCAGACCTGGTAAGGAAGAGCACAGGCACTGTGGAGAGCTTTTCCAGTCCGTACTTTGAGCCTTCCCAACAAGTGGTTGTCAACCCTGCACCCAGTCATCTCCAGAGACATTGCTTTGGTGGCTTCTCCACCCATCTCATATCAGAGCTTCATTATCCTGACCATGCCCTAAGAAACACTCCTCCAGTGATTAACTCGAGCCTCATTTGTTTCAGCTGAAGCCTGCATTTGGCCTGTTGACAGGGGCATGGAGGACAGCTTCTCTCTGGAGACAAGGGCTGGTCACTGATCCATGAAATCCCATGGCTTCTCACCCCAGCGACCTTGTCCACTGTGTCTCCTAAGCGCAGTTTGGGCTCACACGACAGAACTAAGCCCTGGATGATCGAGGTTAAAATAAGTTCATTATCTCAGCGCCTACAAAGAGAGCTAACTTCCCTGAGAGCACCCGGCCTCCTGAGTCACCCTCATCCAACCTCCTGCTTGCCCCTTTATCAGCCATCAGCACTTTCCGGGTAGACAGGTGACTTTTACAGCGTCATCTCACACAAGGCAAATCCTCTAAAAACAGTCAGCAGAGCATTTAATCGCTGTCTCCGCAGCGATGCTCATCTGAACACAAGACGAGCTCCCCTCCCTAAGCCTTTATAATCCTTATGCCTCTAACGTGAGATACCAGGCTGGGGAAAATAATATCAGCAGTTCCAATTCTTGGATTAGGTGTCCCCCAGCAGCTTCTGAAACTGCGCTAACCATCAGCCAGGAGTTCGCCGTGCTCCGTGGGCTTGTGGAGAAGAGGAAGGTATTTTCACACCAGGAGAAAAATAATATAGAAATGGGAAAAAAATATATTAACATCCCTCACAGAACAGCTCTCGCAGAAATATCCACTCTCCGAGGGAGAGGACTCCCTAAATTGATGTCAGGCGCTCACGGACCATGGCACGGTACACGTGAGGAAATTAAGGAGTTTGCGGTGTTAAAGCTGTGGCAAAAGACGTGGAAAAGAGGTTTACAGCTGGATATTTGCTGTAAAATACTTCCCCTTCACCTCTATTCTGACATTTTTATAAGACAATGTAAAAATGTTTATATTCAACAATGCCGTTTGCTGTTTATTTAAGTAATAACAATCGAGCCCGCAGGCATTTCCTGGAGATAACCTTCTGGCGAGGAGCTTTTCGCGTTTTAACTGCTCATTAATTCTCCAGTGAATATCTTGGTTTGACACCATTATCGAGACTGCTGTTTGATCACTGTTGAGACTATAATGCAATCACTTAATGGTAGGCTGTTATTTTTCAGCACTTAATTATAGTGGGGTGCTTGTTGTGTGTCGTTAAAATTACTCCACCGTAAAAATCCCTGTTCTTAAACCCCCCCACCTCCCACCCCCCACCCCCGTTCCCACTCATAAATCCCCGTGTCGCCTGCTGAGTTATTTCCCCCTCGTGCTCCTCTCTCCTTAGCCCGAGATCTGTGCACAGGTGAATCATGTTGGTTTTTTTGCTATTTTTGCCCCAAAGGTAATCTGTTCATTTCTGAGCAAAGGCAGAGTGAAAAAAAAAATAAAAATAAAAAGAGTTCATGGGCCTCGTCACGCAAAAGAACCACTTCACGTGGTCATGAGGTTTCTGTGCAAGCTGAAGGGACGGAAGCTGGCCGGAGGGGTAGGGTTATTTATGGCACCTCTCCATGAGCATGTTGGGACTCCCCCATAAAGCATCGCTGCTGGGATCATCTTCCCAGCTCACCCCTCAAACACATCGCCCGTGTGACTCCATCCTCCCACGGCCTCGCAGCCCGAGGCTGTGCCGAACAACAGCTCCTTCTTTTCAACCGCGATTCCTTTCTCCGTGTAGCTGCACCCTTTTGCAACCCCCAGAGTTTGACATTTTCACCTGCTTTTTCCTTAACGCTCTCCCCAGTCGTGCCCGTGGAACTCCCCTCCGGTGCCTGGAAGGCCACCTCTCGCTGAAGTCTGCAAGTCACAGCTCTTCAATGTTATGCTCATCATCCCTCTCACCCCCTTTGCTTGGCTCCTCCATTTGCTGAGCCCTGCTGGCCACTCGATCATAAGCCTTCTGCAGAAGAGATGTTCCGCTTTGCTTAACATCCCACGCTCCAAACCTCTAATCCTCACCCGAGGTCCTGACGATACACGTATGATTTAATCGACACGGGATAATAATTGAGATTTATAATCAAAATGGAGGCAAAGAAGAAGCAGTGTGAAAATTCTGAGATATGTATGGAAATATGGAGAAACCACTAGCAAATCAGCACATATTGCGTCCTCGGTGCAGGGAATGCTGGAGCACAGGAGCACTTGGGCCACCAGGCGTATGCATCAATCGTGCTTGACAATGGAAAAATTGAATACTCTACCGATAATTCCCACTAGAAACACCTTGATCTCTCTTAGAACTATTGCAATATACACACTCTCACTATGAGATGCGATTCAATACCATTTTAAAGAAAATACATGATCATTAGCCAGTGAAAGTTACCCGGGACCATCTGAAGATGTCAGCCTGGCAGACCCCGGCAGGGCACGTTTCTGTGCAGGGGTTTCAGGCCAGTTCCGGGACTGGTCGTAAGCATATGCGGCGTGTAGTAGATTACAATATCCATGTATGTGAGTCTGGAACATGTTCAAGTGCAGCGGTATGCTCCGGGCCGGAGAGACCACCACCACTGCCTGCTGCCACCGCAGCTCCAGGGTCTCCGAGACCTTCTCCTCAGGAGCAGCGGCTGAGCCCCCTTCCCCAGCTCCGCACACGTGTGTGCAAGCTATCACGAGCTACTTCTGGCTTCTGTATCACCAGTATGGGCTCACCTCCAGCTCACACAGCAGGCGACGTTTGTTTTCAGCGACCAGTAACTGAGCATACTGATATGCTCCAGGTCTGTAACAGCTCAACAGCCTTGCCATGGGACAGAGGACGGGCTAGAGACCTCCCAAAGCCGCCTACAGACATACAATTGTAAAATTGCACCCCGGAATTGCTTAGGAGAACATGTAGATCTAGAGCAGTGATCGTGCTTTATAGGTAGAAACCTGTATTGGAGACAGCACGTGCAAGACTGTTCCGCAGAGCCCCCTGTTGCACAGGCAGGCGTTCCCACGGCCGCAATGGCAGGACTCTGCGCTGCTAAAGCACCTAAGCAACATAACCCGAGCCCAAACCCACCAGAGCTGGCAGCAGCTGACTTGAGGACCTCAGAGAGCACGGTCCTCCAGCAGAGAGGACTCGTTCCCAGCAGCCCTAAGCACTGCAGCGCTGAGACCTCAGTCGGGAGCTCTGAAGCTCGGGCTGTGCCATGGGGCAGACGCAACAGGTTGCCCTCACGTAGGCGTGAGTGTCCCTGTATGAAAGCAAAACCCTGCCGTGCTTCGGTCGGTAGGTGAGCGGGATCCAGGTATGTGCTGTGTTTAGACAGCCTTTACAGTCCCAGGGGAGAGTACGTGCCACAGGGCTGCAACGTAGACATGTAGGGCAGCTCAAGAAAACCCCATGCTGAAACGTTCTCTATATAGAGAGAACCTCTGGGACTAGCTCAGATGGAGACATCTGTGCTGTCAGTGTCTCAGGCCAGCTGAGATGGGTCCCACCCTTCGAGAGAGAGGCAGTGCTATTGAACAAACATCAAACAACTGGGAGCCGATGCAGCACTTCTGGGCTGGAGCAAGGACGGCGTTCACGGCTTTGCAAAGGCCATCACCGCCTACTCATCGCTGGAACACGGTTCAGCCAAGGAATTCATTTTCTTGGCTCTCCCTGGCTGTTCAGGGCTTAACCACAACAACTTAACGCTGGTCTCTGCACGCCGTTAGCAAACGTGCTGGTCATATTGATTGCCTGAGTCTCAAAGCTGTTCCTTCCAGATGGGTAGTGTTCTATGTGCTTAAATAGCATCTTTATCTCCCAGTACCAAACATAAGCTGACTCACAGATCCCCAGATAACGCCTCTATCCAATGTTGTTTCTAAAACACAGGATCCTGCTACAAAGACACCTCTTGGGAGTGCCTTGGTGAAGCGCCCGCTCTGTTTTCTGTCTGCATTCTCAAACACAGCCGCAGCAGAAACTACCTCTGTGTGCAGGGAGTAGATCCTTTCAGCAAACTTCCTGCACAAGACAGTTCCAAACTCTTTCCAGACCATCATTTCTGGTTTTGGCAGGCGTCCCTTCGCCTCCCAACAGTCTTGGACTTGGACTTGCCTGTCGGGGGGAACACGGTGCTCATAAGCCGCCTCCGAGCCTGCCACCTTCGCCGGCGGAGCGTCCCTGCAGCCTCCCTGCGCAGGGATGTGCAACAAGCAACGTGCTGAGGGAGGGTTGTTTTTTCCCTATTCCTCCACCCCCCCACCTCTCCTCCTCTGCTGCCTTTGCTCAGACTGGACACTCACACGACGATGACGCCGAGGAGAGCTCAAAGCAGTGGAAGAAAAGCCGAAAAGCCTTTTTATATTAATTTTATAAATCACAATACATTTTACATTTTAGTAATATTAATTTAAACTGGAAAAAAATAAAACCAAACCCAACCCCCAAGACCTTTTCGGATTATAATGAGACACTGTTTCCTCCAGAGAAGCCCAAGGGATTACATAGCAATATTCTTCTTGAGCCAAATGTTACGCTTCCTTAAACAGCTGCACAGGGCTCAGCCTGCAGAGGCAATGACCCCGAATCGTGCCGCGGAGCTGAGCTCTTACAGCAGCACCTGGGAGCCCAGACACGCGAGGGCCTCAGGGCTGCAGATGGGGTGGGAGTACAAGTTGCACCGCGGGCAGGGGCAACAGGATGGAGGCAAACAGCCTCGATGATCTAAGCCTCGGTCTCTCCTTGCCTCTGACTCCACGAACTGTATCCCATAAATCCTACGAAAACAGAGCCTGGCAGTCCCATCTGTTTTCTTTTCACCTTCCTTCCCCCTTTCCCGCACCATCTCTCTACCCTTGCACCCTGGGTTTTACAACGATTCAGCCTGCTGAGCAAAGGCCGTTGCGGGTCTGCTCCCAGCAGTTTATTCCTCCTTCCCATGCCTCCCCAAAACCATGCCCTGGTGACTCCTCTTGACGGAATCATCCCGATTTAAACAAGTGAGGAGCGAGCATTCTTCCCTCCAAGTTTCTTTTGCTCCTAAAATTGGTTTAATCCTTTGTTAAGCCCTATAACGTGTAGGTATTTGCGGCTGTACTGGACTTAAGTAGCATGAAACTATTAATCTTGTTTTAGTGGTCAGAGGTGTTGACTAGCCATTTATTTCCAAGCCCCAAATATTGCCCTGAGGTGGTTTGAGCTGCTTGGAGGAAGGGGGGAGGGTTGAACCAAGTGATTTCTTCCAAGCTAAATTTTTCTGTGATTCCATGTTTCTGCTTGCTCCGTCCATAAGAAAACACATGCCTGTATTTTGTGCGTGCTCTGTAAGTAATCACGTATCCTCCTCTTTGAGGCATTTCCTACTCTAATGCTGTTCCTGCAACCTCTAGTAAAATACCTGCTCCAACGCTGTTATTACCCTGGCCTTTATTATCCCCATTATACTTTGCACAACTATTTTGCGCTGGGGTGCAAGAGGCGTTTAGAGAACTGGTTTCAATTTAAAATCAGTAAGTCCTTACTGGTTTGGCCTGTCACGATAGGAGGAAGTCAAATGTGTTGATGTAATCTAGAAAGCAAGTTCCTTTTGTGCTGTTTCAACAGCGCGTGGACAAGCCCACGGGGAAGTTTCACTCTCGTTAAGCTGCAGGCATAAGTTTAACTACACGTCCAGCCACTCCCACGGAAGCCAGCCAGACCATTCACCCTCTTAATTACAAGTCCATGTGTAAAAGTTTGGGTAAAGTGTAGTTTAATAAACTTTGTATAAATGCTAGGCTTCGGATCCCAGAGGACCTGTGTTTGCTGAAACCAAATGAGCCTGAGGTGGCTGAACAACAGGGTTTACAGCTGTTCTGCAAACACAGTCCTCAGCCAATTATTAAGTTGATTTAAACCAGCATAATTTCACCCAGGGAAATTACCAGCAGCCTAGCCCCTGTCTCACTTAGCACTGAATGCCGCAGCCCCAGTTCCCTTTTTGCTTATACTGTGCAAAAGGAGCAGCTCTCCTATAGCTGATGGTGTTAGACTGGTGTGAAACAGGAGCTACCTTCAGGCAGGCTCTTCCAAAGCTGGGCAGGCAATGCTCCGAAGCCCGGAGCCTCGCCGGCACCGGCGCGCTCTGCAGCTTGCAAGGCGTCTCAGGGATGACACCCATGAAACCCAACACAGTTGAACGCATAATTTCACTCCATTCCTCAGCCGTGAACATATAGATTTGGTGCACTTCTACAACAGCCCCCAGTGGAAATCTGGCTGAGAGTAAGCAAGGTGCAAGGAACTTCAGCGGCGTCACCACTAAGGGTGTAAGGGTATTAAAAAAAGGTATTAAGGCTTTGAGAAGAAAGGTGCTACTGATGGAGAAGAGCCCAAATTGAGACTCAGGCGTTTCTCTTCTCATAAAAGCCAGGATGAGGGTATTTGTGCTTTCAGTGACTTTATTTTTTTAATGATCTCTCTTTCCTCCAGCATGAAGCCAAGCTCATAATAGCTACTACCAGCCCTCCATGAAAGCTAATGGAGAGCTCGTGGACCAGCAGCCCAGTGTGGCACAGAAAGGCCACCGGACGGAGCGTGGTGGAGCCAGAGGTGTGGAATCCCATGGTGGTTTTTGCCTGGAATCCCGAGGAGTCAGCTGTGGAAAGGACTTTGCACTGGCTGGCTTTTTAGCAGGGCGTTTTCGTGCGCAGCCACATCAGGTCTTCAGCAGGAGCGGCTCTCCTGAGAGCTACTAACGAACGTGCTGGATTCATTAGCCTCCGCCAAGGGGCAGGTGCCTGAAGAACCGCAGCCAGCCCTGCTCTGTCCCCTGGGGAGCTCTGTCAGGGAGAAGTGAGCGAGCAAGAAGCGTACATTCCAGCTGTGGCTTTGACAGGGGGTCACCGAAACAGCCCTGAAGCCCACAGCTGGTGTTTCCTGGCACGGCTGCTCTCCTGGTCACAGCCAGGGAAGGTGGTTAAGGCTTCAAGCAGCTGAGAAAATGGAGATTAGCATCTTCTCCCAGATGGTGAATAACTTACAGTTGTCTTTCCCAAGAGCTAGAAGGAGTCAGCCTGATGTGTGAGCCAGAGTGAGGAAGAAGGAGAACTGGTAGCAGAGCTAAGAGACAGAAATAAAGCTAACCGGTGTCTACGGGTGTGTTTATGCTTCAATCCTTCAGTTAATTACTGCCTGTTGGTAGAATTGCACCCAGCAGAGGTTGGGTACGGCACAGGGTCTGTCTGTGCAGCAGCCAGAAACGCACCTGCATCCCTGGAGCGGTGCCTGACCTCCCTGTAATCCCGCTGACTCTGGTTCCCGGGCGGTGAAAGCCGCCACGGGGACGGCGGTGCCAGGGGCTGACGAGGGAAGGTGTTTCCATCCTGGCTACATGAGTCAGCCCGAGCCAGGCCGCATGTCAAGGGCAGCAATCGTGTTTCCTTGTAGCAGCATTGTCGAGGGTTGGGCGGCACCGTTCGACTCCCTCCAGAAGGGCAAAGGCAAGGAAGCGGTGCGCTTCCACGAGCCTCTAAAATGAGCTGGGAAAGAGGAGATGATGGGGAGGTACAAATGCAAGAGTGTCTCCCTCCCTCCCCTTGCTCCCTCCTCTTCCTCACCAATCTGATCTCTCTCCGGGAGGCGAGACCTCTTCAAACAGACCCAGCACCGTCTGCCTCCCTGTCTGCCGAAGCACCTTTGGGACGGTGTTGCTAGCGGGGTCTGGCACCCGTCGCGGGGATGCTGAGGCTCTCACTTTACCAAGCCACCATGGGCACCAGCTGCTCCCCCGGCCCCGACGTTGGAGGAGAGAGTCCCCGAGGTCAGACACAGCAGAGATGCTTCTCTGCGAGAAAGGCAGAGCGTCTGGCGCGGCCCCTAACAACATGCAGCCTGTCCTCACCGTTTTGTTCCGTTTTTTGTTCTGAACATACAAAACTGCCTCGCCTCCCTTTATTCCTCCCAAGAATACCCCGCATAATCATGGCAGCTCCTCTCTTTTCAGGCCTTGCCCTCCAGCTGAATGTGCCGAGGGCCACATTGTACCAGGCTTCGGCGGCGGCTCTGAATGCCTTTCGTTACCCTCTCGCTCTGTTTTGGGAGGAAGGAGGGAAGACAGAGCTATTTTTGTAGCATCTAGGCTCTCCCCAGACTGCATCTAACTTGCTATTGTTGGTCAATGATCTTTCAGTTACTGGCTACACTTGGGACTTTGGTCTGTTCTTGCAAAAAAGGGCTGATGTATTCAGCGCGCTCTTTCCAAAGAGCAGGCTTGGGTGGGACGATTAGGCTGCGCAGGAGAGTTGCTCGCAAACAAAGCCTTTCTTTTTAGAAATATGAGTTTGAAAGTGCAGCTGGCTCTTTTTTCTGCAGCAAATTTACCGTTCTGTGGTAGTTTTTGCGTGCTGGCGATTTTTCTGTTCCCAAGGAGTGCAAGCTACTTTCTTTTGATGTTATTTTTTTTCCTTTTTCCTCCTTACTCTTTATACAATACCCTGATTTTTGTTATGAAGCTGGAGGTTATCTCAAAATATGCCAGGATTCCAGAGGAGTGGCTTTACAGAGATTATGGCTCTGGGCTGGGAGCCACACTTTCCAGGTTTGGACCTAACTTTAGTCCCTGTCTATACACATGAACATTTTCCCAAACAGACACTCCGTTTTCATAGTTACCCAGCTTGAGGCAATCTGATGTTGGTCTTCAGAGCCTGCGCATCTTCCCACTAAAATCAGATGGAGATATACGGGTCAAACATTTCCATAAAGCTCTTTCAAGACACGACCTGGAAATAGAAAATCTATGAGAAAAACAGAAGCAGAGCGAGTATACTGCGAGTAACTCGGCCACCGCGCTGCTTTTTGCTGAACCGGCATCGATCCAACAGCCTGTACAGAATCGTACAGGATGAAATAG
This sequence comes from Phalacrocorax carbo, assembly GCF_963921805.1. Lineage (NCBI taxonomy): Eukaryota > Metazoa > Chordata > Aves > Suliformes > Phalacrocoracidae > Phalacrocorax > Phalacrocorax carbo. The sequence continues at coordinate 2,744,548 of NC_087516.1, read as the reverse complement.
TGTTTCTTTTGAATTAGCTGTAAGTCCAAGGTCATTACATTTGTAACGACTAGAGCTCTGGCAGGGCTCTGCGCAGGGACCGGTGTTACAACCCAGGTCCGTGGGGGGTAGTTACCGGCTCACTAACCACCGTTGCCACAGCAGCTTTGGAAGGGCGCAATGTTCTTCTTTTCTCTCGTAATTCCTACAGTTCCAATAAAGTTTTATTACTAGTTTCCCCCTACCCTAAAAATGAAAGGTCTAAAGCAACTGTGCAGATGCAGGTATTTTTCAGCTATTCGTCGTCACCAATCAGACCTTTGTTCCTGGCAGCACTTTAGTTATTATATTTCGTTCCTTATTAAGCATATTTTCGAAGGACCTTTGGTCATTACGTCCGAATCGAAACGAAGGAAAAAGAGAGGTGAAAGCAGACCTCTAGCAAACTCCGAGTTTATGCCTAAATGTGCTTAATAATTGGATGTGTGTTGTCAGACATCCTCACGGCAGGATTTCCAGGTGGGTGGGTGGAAAATAGAGGGTTTCTGTGCTCACTCCTGCTGTTCTGACACTTGTATCAGCTGGGGACCTTCGGTGGGAAAGCTCCTTATTTGCATGAGAGAGGGAGGACTTGTGCCAGCGTGAGGTCTGGGGAATGATCACAGAAACCAAAAGAAAACACGGGTGAGGTGTTTGCAGGAAGGCTGAATTCTGGAAAGGAAAAAAAACCAACAACCTGAAGCAAGCCCTTCAAACGACCCAGAGAGTGTTTTGAAGGAAGATCACAGAGAGTTGTTAAGCGTGGGGTTGGCCCACACATTTCCCCAGACAGCAACCGAGCACCATCTCAATATATGAATATATTTCGGTCTGGGGCCGATCCTGTTCAGGCTCAGACTTCACCGGCGCTGCAGAGGCGAAGCACCAAGGGAAGAGGAGCTTTGGGGCAAACAGGTTTTTGTTTTGAGTCATTTCAGTTGCTTGGCCTGAAGTTGTATTTAGTGAGAAAGGCTTTAGCACTACATGTGAGCTGCTTTTTGCAATAGCAGGTATTTATTTCTTGCTGTTCTCTTCAGCCCAGAAAGGCGAGGAATTTCTGTTGGGGTGCAAAGGATGATCTCAGTGCTGTTTGGCAGGATGATATCCTTTTTCTTCCTCTCGCTGTTTGTAGAATGAGGAGGATGTTTTGGATATGGAGCAAGGACATGCTGCTGGAGCCAGACGACCCCGTGTTGTCTGGATACAAGCAGAGCAGCTGGAAGGACCTCCACTAGAAGGGACAGGGCTGGGAGCTGCTGAGGGTTTGGGAACATGGGCAGAGGTTGCAATGGGTGGAAACAGCAGGTCGGGTGAGGAACAGCAAAACAGGCGATGCTGGGTTATGAGCTAACTGGAAATAGCTGCTTCCAGGCCCTTGGGAAGGGAGTTATTGGTAGCGTTTAGGGTTCCTGTGAAACAGCTCATCTCAATAGAAGCAAAAAAAGCTTGTATAATGCAGCGTTATGGTTATGGCTTCATGTGATTTTTGACCCCAGATATCACCATGGCTTGATCCATTTTGAGTCGTGCAGATAAACAGACCAAGCAACCAGCTTCCCAGGGCAGCTCCATTGTTTACGCATCCGTGATACCCAGCTCAGCCGTGACTCAGCCGTCAGCAATGATGTTCTGACCTTATTAATATCAATAGGAGTCTTCTTAATGAGGACGTAATTTCACCCCAGAGGCCAATTCATTAATTAGCATCTCTGGCTATCCTGTCATTGGGCCTATGAAGAGGGTAGAAACTTGACTTAAATACTGAGCAAATATGTGCTGAGTAAATATGCGCTCAATTGCACTTATAACGACAACATACAGGGTCATAAAAGTTTGGCAGCAAGAGGGAAAAGAGGCAAGTGTAGCGTCTCACTCCGACCATAATTCAGTGCTGGTACCTGCTCATTGTAGCCTTGCATAAAATCAAGGAAATTCTTGCTTCATTATTTTTTGATTGCACGTGCTGCACAAAGCTGTGGGAGAGTCACTGAAATGCTGCTCCGATTTTGTTTTTTAGCGGTGATACCCGGGACTCTTCCATCCCTCACCACAATCCCCCCGCTTCGTGCGGTTTAGCAAAAACACCATTGTCCTGCTGCGCCTGTTTCCAGGAAAGGGTGTTTTAATCATTCTAGTGCATCTATTATGAAATATTTCTGTTTTCCGAAATAAAAATAGCCTAGCTTGCACTCTGGGCTAACCCAACTCCTCCCCTTCCAAAGCGTATTTTCATGTTGGAAAGTTGCCTGCTAATAAAAACAAACAGACAAAAAGGTATTTTTGAACATTCTTTGCATGTTAAAAATGAACAGATTAAACTTAATTTACCAGTAATGATCTCCCACAGTTAATGTTTCATGCAGACAGCAACGGGGCGCAGTGTGATCCCTAACAAGGTCAGGAAAGGATTTCTTCTATTGTGCAACATTCACGGATGTTAGTCTTCTCTAAAGTATTCGAGATTGGCCACCGGCAGCTGGTGAATGCTCTATTAGCTGCACTACTAACTTGTCACGGTGGGAGAACTCTCTCTCCCGACTCTCATTTGCTGGATGAGTTTCTTAACTCTTCATTTAAAGGAGTTAAAGTTTGCTTGATAAAAAAACACAGATCTGAGGAAATGTTAGGGAAAAATTGTCGGAAAAAGGGTGGGGAGACATATAAGGAGAGGTGGCGTCTTGTGTTTTTCCACCTAGCTGGAAAAAAACCCCACTCAGATTGTTAAGTGAGCGAGCTTCTTCAAGTCTGACACTGACGCGGAGGAGTTCAACGGAAGTCCAGGATGGGAACAGTTTCTCCAAGTTTATTCTCACCATGTTAACCAATGTTTTTGCTTTCAACCTCTTGTGCAACAACTGGCTACGTTTGGCAAGACAAGGGGAGAGCAGGTGTTGTGAAAATACAAGTATTGTTGTCTCTGGTAACTGCAAGCGAATACAAATAGATGTGGGGAGAGACAAAGCAGAGGATGGAGGTGATATTTGACAGCAGATGCCAACCTCAGGCCTGAGCTGGTAATATTTAACTAGCGCAGGCGGTACAGGAGCCGTGCCAGAGAAGTTTCCACCGTTGGGAGCCCTTTGGCTTGAGCTGGCGGGAGCAAGGTGTGCTGGCAGCACCTGTGTGACGCAGCGAGGACGATCCAGAGAGCATCGTCACGCGCTGGCTATGCCCTGAGCTGGGCGAGTCTCAGAGCCAGGCTGGCTTTTGCTGGCAGCACCTTGGATAACGGCAGCGGATGGTACCTGAATCGGCAGGTTCAGGGCATGGTGGCAGTTGTTTGTGTCCCAGGAATATATATATGTATATAGGAATACCCTCCCTGCGCCTCCACCTCTGGGTAGCCTAGAAGGTATTCGTAACCTATTTCTCATCTCTCGCATCTTTTTGGTTCCCCGTAACAGGTCAGCCCAGCACAACATTTTTAAACTGAATGCAAGACTTCATTTTCCTGCTTGGGGCCTCAAGCAGAGAAGGCAAAATACATGAACAATGGTTTTGTTGACAGAGGCTTGACTGACAAAAAGACCCAAACTGGTCTTTAGATGGTTTCTTTTCTATCTGCTCAGCACCCTCCATGGTAACTCACCTAGAAATCACGAGGTTCTGACTGAAGAACCTCCTGCAGCTCAGACAAGTAACTAATATTTTGATTTCTAAATAAAAAATGAACTATTTAAATATGGTGAGTTGGCTATTTCCATGCAGTCTGTTGTCCGTCTTTGTATTACTGTACCTAAAGACCGGTCACACTTTTTTATTGGAAAAAATGTGAATAGTATCTTTTTTCACCTTTTATTTAAAATAAAAATAACAATATTCCTCAGCTGTTGACATCCTTCCACATTTGAAACAAGGTTTTAAATTAACTACTTGAGTAACTCCAGTCAGATTAATGGAGACAGGCCAAAAGCAACGTTTACCCAAGAACTCCAACACTGTCAACTTTCTCACTCCTTCTTCACCCCACCGAAAATGAAAGGTCTGATCATTTCGAATGGCATCTGTGTTTCTGCTCCACCCTTCCTGCTGCAAGTGGCATCTTTGCTAGCATCTATAGAGAACACTCTGCTGCTCTGCCCACAAACTCAGGAAAGGACCAGAGATTTAACCTCTGCAATTCTTCTCCCTCAGTCCTTTGCTCTTAAAAATTAAGGCCTAAAAATCCTTGGAGAGCATTAGCTTAACTTGTTTTCCAGGGTAGGAAGGTATTCATTTTTGCAGATCCCTGTTTTCTTGCTTACAGAATCAAATAATAAGACAGATGCATATTCCCAATTTTAAAGAGGAAACCTTTGCTACCAAGCGATGACAGATGTCCCACGCTTGGTTTTTTTGTGCCACTGTAATTCTTGCATGAACAGCAGACTATTTACTTTGCTTAAGCCAGACCCAACCACAGCAGATCTCAGCACTAACCAAACCGGCGGTTGGAAAACCCCAAAGCACAACCTGAGCACAAACAACTCCCTCTTCAGCTGCTCCCGCTTCCAGCGCCTAACGCAGCATCCCCTCCCATGGCCTCAGCCCCGCGTGGAGACGCCCGTGGACGGGACACCCCTCTCCTCACGGCAAGCCCCTGCCCACACACAGGTGGAAGACCCTGTCACAAACTAAGCAAGATCCATCATTTAAACAAAAAAACCTCCAAACTCAGTGCTTTTTTCCCATATTTTCCCTCACTTTCACCCTCGAGGCCTCCCACATGCCTCAGTGCCGCCCTCACCGAGGCCTCCCTGCTCCCCCCCCCTCCCCCCGCCCTGCTGCTTTAGGGACGGTTTTGTGGCGGGGGGTGTAACCCTCTGACGGGTCTTTTACCCCCCGGGACAACCGGGGAGGGGGGGTACGGCGACACCCCCAGCGTGGCGGGAAACACCCCGCTCTATGCTCCTCGGGCGGCAGAAGCGCCCGGCGCGGGGCCGCTCTACCCAGCCCCCCGCCACCCGACTCGCTGGCAGGAGGAGGGGAAACCCGCTGCCAGTGGCCGGCGTGCGGGTGACGTCATCGGCCGCGGCCCGGCGGCGCCGCCTGGCTGCTGCGCGTTCCTCCCTCCGTCTCCTTCCCGCCCTTCGCGGCCACCGTAGCGGGAGCGGCGGAAGCCCCCACCCCCCCGCCCTCACCGGCCACCGTCCCGGGAGGCGCCGCCGCGGCGGCGGATGGTCCGCGTTGTCCCGCCGCCCCCCGCCCGCCCCTCCCGGAGTCGGCGTCGTCGTTGTCGTCGTCAGATGGCGCGGGAGCGCGCGGTGCGGCGGGGCCCGGCTTGGAGGAGCGGGAGGCCGCCGCCGCCGCGGCGGTTGTTGTTGGCTTTGCTGCTGTTGTTAATGCCGGCGTTACCGGGGTTGGGGCCCGCCGCTGCCGCCGCCGCTGAGGAGGAGGAGACGGTGGCGGTGAAGGAATGCGACAAGCCGTGCGCTAACGGCGGGCGGTGCCAGCCGGCCAGCGGGCAGTGCGAGTGTCAGCCCGGCTGGGTGGGCGACCAGTGCCAGCACTGCGGGGGGCGCTTCAGGTGGGTCCCCTGAAACGGGAGGGGGGGGCCTCTGCGGGTCCCCGGTCGGCGACAATATGGCCGTGGGTGCGAGGGGCCGGTGGGGGGTACGGGACGGCGCGGAGGGATGGGTGTGCGGGGATAGCCGGGGCCTGGTGTCCCCGGTTCGGGGGACACTCGGGGGCAACAGGGAGGGGGGTGCGAGAAGGGTTGGGGTTCAGGGTTTTGGGGTTCCAAAAAGGGGTGGGAGTCTCCGGGGGTGAGGCTGCCCAGGGGTGAGTCTTGGGGGGGGGAGGCATGGGTGCGAGGGGCACATCTGCGTGGCGGTAAGGGTGCAGGGGTAAGGGCGGGGTGGCAGCGTGTTGAGGGGGACAATAGAGGTTTGGGTGTCCCCGGTTGAGTTTATGTGGGGACAAGTCTGAGGGGAACAGGGGTGCGGGCGTGAGGGGCTGTTCCAGGGGGGGTGTGGGTGCTAAGGGCTGGTGGGAGCTGGGTGGGGGAACAACAGGGATTTGGGGGGTGTGTGTGTGTGTCTGGGAGCCACAGGGATGTGGCTGCGAGGGAGCAGGCTTAGGGGGTGACAGGAGCGTGGGTGCCAGCGTGTACAAGGCCAGATCTGGGGTGTAAGCGGTTGGGGCTGCACAGAGAGGGTCTGCGAGTAACGGGGTGTGGGTGTCGGGTGCCCCCCGCCAGCAGCGCTTGGCGTGGAAGCAGCGGTTGGTGAGTACAGGGTGTTTGTACGGCAAAGAAGTGCCTCTGAGGGGACGGTGGTTTGGGTGTTGGTTGCTGGGGTTGTACGGGGGTAACTGGGGATCCGTTGTGGGTGTGAGGGGCTGTGGCTGTGCAGGCGCAGGGGTGTGGGTGTAGGGCACCGGGTGGGTGTGGGTCTGGGCGCAATGGACTGCGCAGGGCTGAGCCTGGGAGTCGATGGGATGAGAATAGGTCTGGAGAGAAGGGAAAGGTGGGGGAGATTGGGGAGGGGGTCGTATTGGGGGCCGCAGAGGTGGGTTTGGGGGCCGCGTAGGTAGAAGTCTGAAGGGTGGTGGGTGAACGAGGGCTGGTTTTGTGTGCGGAGGTGGCTGGTGTTGAGGAGTGGGTGCCTGGGCTAGAGGACAGCAGGGTGGGGGGCCGGTTCCTGGGCAAGGGCAGACATGGGAGAGAGACTGGCGTGCAGATGGGGGACTGGATCCGGCTGGGAGCGGGTTGGAGTGGGAGAGGAAGGGCGTGCAAGTGGGTGTTAGGGCTGGGTGGAGGCAATAGGGGTGTTTGGTGGGGTTTAAGCAAGCTCATCTTGGCAGGTAGCGTAAGCAGGTGTTGGTTAAGGGTGCATTCGGGAGAGATATGCACAGGGGAGAGAAGCAGCGTCCTAAGGGGGGGCAGCTGGCACGTGGGGAGGGTCAGCTCGTGGGGCAGAGGGGTGCGTGCAGCAGTGGTGCTGGCTCTTGGGGAGGGGCAGTGGGAATAAGAGCCTGGTGGAGGGAAGCTCCTGGGTTTGCTGGGGGACAAGGCCAGATCTGGGCAGCTGGAGGGGATTGAACAGGACGGGGGGTGGTGTGAGAGTCCTGCCTCTTTGAGGGGAAAAAAAGGCTCAAGAGTGGTTCTGGGCAGAGGGACGGCGACCCCCCGGCTCTGCGCTTGTCCAGGCTGTGTGCATATTTGTGTGTTGGGGGGTGAGGGGTGGCTGCACAGGTGATCTTTGGGCTGTGCAGTCCTGGAAAGCACGTTGCCTGCAGTGCTGAGGCCGGTTCTGGTGGTGATGGGATACTCAGTTGGGTTGTGTGTCTAGAGCCTATCCCATAGGATGAGAAATGGGAAATCTTCATGGGAATAGGCTGGAAATGCACCCTGGCTTCTCTGTTTTCAGTGGATGAGGTTTCTGTAAGATGGTTACCTGCTTTGGTTTTATCAGCGAGAGAGGCAGCCTGTGTGTCTGCATGCGTTGGGTGAATTCCCCATGCAGGGGTCGTTCCTGGAAAGGAAGGAAATGTAAAAAGGGTGAATTTTCTAGGCAGCGATTGCTTTCTTGGGGAGCTGCGCCTGAAAAGTACCAACCACCCTTAACAACGCTCCTTGCTGGGGGAAGGGGAGCCGTCTGTGTAAGCCGAACTCATGGAGGAAAAACACTTTGCGTGCTTTAGGAGTTGAGGTTTCTATTTTTTTATTTGTATATTTTGACAGTCTGTAGATGGGGGTGTGATGCAGCTAGTTTGAAAGGGGTTTGTGTGGCAGCCATGCTAGGCTAGGTGAGCCCTGGAAGTCGAATGCTTCCTTTTTAATGTTTTTACCACTGTCACGTTAAGAATTTTCTTCTGGCTGGGAGAGAGCGTTGCGAGGTAGCCACCTTGAGCGGTTTAGGTTATTGGTCATTTTAGGGGGACCTGGTTTGGTTAAGGGCAGAGGGGCTTTTCTGGATGGCAAAACTGGTACTGCTGAATAGCAAAAGAATTGGTATATATCCACTGGTAATGGCTTTTTTTTTTAGCCTCTTGTCTGTTTTGGTAAAGCTTCTTGTGTCTTTTTCACATATAATTCCGGTCTAAAGTTTTGACTAAAAAATATAATGTATGTTTTTCTTTCCAGATGTTTTACTTAGCCGTTTATAAACGGCTAAATAATGTTTATAAACTTTGAACTCTGAGAAGCGCAAACAAGTGTTTTTAGCGATGTTTAGAGCTTTGCAGTCACAACTTTCACATGCCTTTGGGTTTACTCTGTCTCCTGTCAGAAATGGCACTGCAGGGTTTTTAGTTTTTGGTGCGGGGCTGTCAAGAGCTTGGCTTTAAAAGCCTTGGCGTGTTATTAGAGGCCGTAGGTACAAACGGGAAATAGGAAGACAGGTGAAAATTATTTTGTAAGTGTGGTATATTCCACATGCTTATCTGCTTGAGTGAGAGATGTAATTAAATTCGGTATGTTAACCTTCCGGTCCTTATCTAGATGTGTACGATGACTATATTTGTGGCCTTGACTTTTTTGTTTATGTTGAACGCCGGGTTTGTCATGATACAACTTGTGCTTCGCTGACCTACTAATCCCTCACACCTTCCTGCGGTAGCAGCGAAGAGCGAACGTCGCAGCTTCGCGTTGCAGCCCGCTAATATCCTACTTACCGCCTTCATTAGGAAAGTCTGTTTATTTAGATCGCGGTTAGAAACGCAGGTAACAAACGTGGGGTGGAAAGTTTTCTTTCTTGTTTCACCCAAACTGCGGAAGGGGAGATGATGCGTGGTGTGTTACTGTTCTAGCGTGGATGCGTGGGGGTTTTTCACATGGGTGTGGTGTGCTGTGACTTCTTGAAAAGAAAAGGGCATAGTAGAAGCGTGCGTGCACGTGGTTTTGTTAGTGATCGTTCCTGGTTGTAGGGATGGCTGCTGAGAAAACACTGGCCCCTGCACAGATCCGTGGTGCTCTTGGTAGGGTAGGTGATGGAGTTATGAAGGACTTCAGGTGATGCTCCTTTTTTTGAGATGTGGAACCAGCCGCTTGAATTCGTTAAAGATAAAGATCTTGGTTTTTCAAGGAAACTGAAATAGAAAATATAGGACATGCCTGATGCACCGGTGTTTTCTATTTCTGTACAAACCTCCCGTGGGCTTCTGTGCCAGCTGGAGTCTGCTGCAGGCCAGTGGCTCTAAGCTGCCGTGATCCGGGCAGGAGAGGACTACTGCTGGGAGGGCTGGGAAGCCTCCCAGTCGCAGAGCTGCAGCAGGATGCTGGAGAGAGCGTTTTCGAGCAGCGGAAGCTCAGGAGCGCCAAACTCGAGCGTGAACTTTCAGTGTTGGGTGTTGTACAGTCAGAAGGATGCTGCAAGCTCTGAGACCACAGGCTCTTCAAAGCGCTTCCCATAGCTCAGTGACACAACCTCTTCTCTTGCTTAAATTGGATTGTTTCAGCTGCTGATCAGCAGACAGACGAGGGCTGCCGAGGGAGGTAAAGCACAGGTTAAGAAATGACCGCTAGTTTACATAGATGTATTGGCCATTGATCGTAGAGGTTTGGATAAACAAATTTAGGACAGTGCTTGCCTTCTGGAACAGTAATTGTATGAGGATTGTGTGTATAGGCACGCTGATGGGCAACTTGATGTATGATTGTAGCTGAAAATACGACCAGACTGTATTTGTGACTGTATAATGCAGTACCAAATGATTCCAGAGAACTGTTTTTTGTGGGTAAAGGGAAAAGGGACTGGTTGTCCTTTCATGGTAATATTGGGTTTTTATTTTTATTTTTATTTTTGAGGTGGGAGATGGAAGATGCTAAGCAGTGCTTAGCAATGCAACACGACGGTTGGAAGGGAATAATAAAAGATTAGAGTGTATCTTTTAAACTACCTTTTTATTAATTTAATGGAGGCAGTTATGGGCTGCTGATTGAACGTATTAAGGAGTTGGTGGTAATGCAGTGTCCTTGGCCGAAGAATATTACAGTGAAGGGGAATTTCCTCTCTAGAAGATTTGGGTAAATCATAACCGCAGAGAGTGCCTATCTGGCAAAGAACTATCACAGTCCCCATTCTTAAATAAAGGGGAACTTTTGGTCAAAAGCTAACATAGAAAACCATTGTCTTAAAAAAGCTACCTGATGCAGTTTAAAGCTCTAGGAAGGTCAGGAAACTACTTAATATATCTGAGGATGTTGGCAATTTGAATCAAATCAGTTTAAGTGCTCAAATTAGATTTGGGTGCTGCATTTGTGCCTGATCCCCATCCTGTTTCTCTCTTTTCATTAGTCCATTATCGTGCTTTAATATGATTTTCTCTTCCATGTTGCTGTGTGAAAGGCTCGCTCAAATGTTGTGCACTGGTAATAAAAGAATAAGCTATTCAAGGAGGAAATACTTAAGCATTATCAATTTTAAAGAATCCACTGGGGAGAAAAGAACCTTCATATGCTTTTATTTCGTTCTTGGAGGCATTATTTCCATCTCTGGATTTATAATATTGCTAGGAGGTGTGTGTATACCTGTTTAAATATGTATGTCTGTATTTCTATCTATATATGTATTTAGATGGCCTGTTCATTGAGAGACATGCTCGTGGCTGACATTTCATCCTAATTCTCACTTTTATTGTTACTTTCATTGTTTTATTGGACAGTCTCATATTTTACTGGGGCTGTTTTAAGAACAAAAATCCATCTGTGAAGTAATTCAATATTTTTGAAATATCTGAGATGTTCGACGCTTTTTGCCTTGCACTGAATAGCCAGCATAAATATTTGCCTTGCGTGAGGTTTTGTTAATGTTCGCAAGAAGCTCAGTTCTTATCGTTGCTTTTCAGTCTGCTTTATAGAAAGGAGTCAATAGTGGAAAATTCAGAACAGTAAGACAGTGCAGCGCGGGCGCTAGATCCTTCCTGTCAGCCCTGCTTCGTGCACATCAAACCTCTTCACCGTTGGAGCACTAGTTATTGGAATTATTGAACAGCTCACTGTTCAGCTTGTGAGGGAGAGGAGTAAGCGTCCAGCTGCTGTCTTCTTGCTAAGCACGTCGGAGCGTTGGGACCTCCGGCAACGGTGCAGGTAGAGGATCATGTTCCTCCACCTGCCAGTTGCAGGAACATATCACTGCCTGAGACGTGATTGCGAATGTTGCCTTTCCTGCAGTGGTCGTCAGGGAAGACATTCCTGTCTCGCTTCTCTATGTCTGTTTGAATATCAGGGAATAGCTGCCTGAGTCACTTCAGCAGAAGTTGTCTGACACTGTTCTAGATTTTTCCATTATTTCACAATCTCGGTTGCTTCTTTCATTCTGGATCCAAAATAAGCTCACGTCCACCCGGGTGTTCGCTGCCATCTTAGTCAATTTACATTTAACATAAATGACTTCTATTGAAATCCCAACAAATGGCTGAGGTTAGCACTGCTTTCACGGAAACGGCTTTTTTTTTTTTTTAAGCTTTCAAAAGAAATAGGACCAGCAACGCTTTTATCGTGTGTCCTGATAAAGTTAAATAACATTTGGAATATATGTGGTGAATTTCACTTTCCTGGCTTGTTCCTCTGAAGCTTTCGTGAGCAATCAATTTTAAAACCATGAACTTACTGCGCCTAACGTGTCTATGAAGATCCACGCTGAAAATCCTCTCTATATTGAGATAATGCTGCTTCTGACCAAACTGTTGTATTATTGCATTAATTTAAGAGGCCCTCAGGTGCTCTTTTCTTAAACAGCTGGTTTCCTTGAAGAATTTTTTTCCTGTTTGAAGCACAGCACTTGGAGTTAGCTTCTTAATCTGGTAGAGCTTTGCTTTTTTCCCTTGCACTCAACGTGTTGTCAGCCAGTTGTTCTTTAGGAGCTCTTAAATCCCATCTTCGAAAGCAGAGTGAAAAGATACAGTAAAAAAATGCAGAAGGTGGGGCTGAGAATTATGTCATTTTGTAGGTAGAGTGGTTTTGGTGGAGGAGGAGCGAGGCACTCCAAACTGGAATTCACCCGAAGGAGGACTGCAACAATTTTATTACAGTACTTTGTTCTTGCACGGCCACGTGCTAACACCTGCCTGTGTAACCACGGCAGCGTCTTGAAAGCAGGGCTGGAAAACTTGGTGGTCAATTTTACAGCCAGAACAGCGATGATAAGTTGCTTTTGTGCTTGCTCGGAATCAAATTTTGCCTTCAAAAAAATTTTTTTTCTCTTTGCTTTGAATCAAATACTCATTTAGTCGCCGAAACATTGAACCAGTAATGATGTTTGCTCTTTGTTTCCTGCTTTTGTTCCCTCGCTTTGTCTGTGGCTGATCCACGTGGACTTCCTTTAGAGTCTACTTGAGACTGTCGCTGATACCCTTCCCTCCCTTTGCTTAAAATAAATATTTATCTGATAGAGATGCAGGTTGCTGCGAGGGTTTCATGCATATGATTCAGGGCACGGTCTTGGCTTGTAGAACCTGAAACCCGTGGGATTCTCAGAACGGAAGGGCTCTGTGCTGGTTGCAGAGTAGTGAAATCGTTGGGGTTGGTAAGAGACCTTCGCTGCACGCAGGGCAGGGCTTCGTGTGAAAACCTGCTGAGCTAAACTGGGTACCTCAGAATAGTGGGGGATTTTGAGAATAATGTTTGAAAGAAGATGGAGTCAGTGGTTTGGGCTGATAGCATCTCGTGTGACAAAGAATTTAAATGTTTAACTGATTGGCTGAGCTGTTCGTGCTAAAGAAGGGCAGCTGATCTCTGAATGTCGGTTGTATGAAATACTTCGAGGACACCCCAGGATCTAGTTAACGTTCCTCGTACTGATTGCGGCTTAATTTGGTAAACCAGGTATCCCTGCAGTATTGTCAGATTCAGTATTTTCAGTTCTCTGAAAGCGCAGAAGCGGAATGAAGCCGGTGCAAGGGAGATCATGGTAGCGGAGGTGGTCTGGGCTTTCCAACCAAGGGTTTTCCACTGTGTAAACTACCTATTTATTTTTTTTTTACGCCCCCCCGCCCCCCCCCCCGCCATGCCTGCTGAGCTTGTAGCTGCGGAAGAAGTTGTTCTGCTGTATACAGACACTCATCTTGGATGTGCTCGTTGCTTGTCACAAAAATTCAAGTAGGGGTTGTCGCTTTGTGTAGGTACAGGGTGTTACGTGTCCTGTCGTGGGGGAAAACTATCCATAATGTCTCTTACCATTAGTCAGTGCTGCTCGGCTTTCTGTGGAGGCTAACGCAGGGTGTACGGACGCAGCTGTGAAAATCCCAGTTTTTCTGTTATTTGTCTTCTCTTTCTATTTCCTGTTTTGTTTTGTTTTTTTTCAGAAACCTTGGGGGTGTTTTGCTAGTTTCTGTAATCTGAAAGGATCCAAAATAAGGAAGGCTACGTTCGGAAAACACCCTTTTGAAGGCTTTCTTATTAGTCAGTGTTTGTATTGCATGAAAATTTAATACCCGTCTCCAAGGTGGTGCTTGTCTGCTCGAACTATAAGAAGCTCGGCACAGATGAATTAGCATTTTTTGTAAACTCCTTTTAGGAACCCAAATACAGAAGATGAGAGCTATTTTTTCCATTCAGAAAATTTAGAGTTGGATTTAACATTATTTCATTGTGAAGTGAAAGAATGACTATGTCTTCAATTAATCTGCTTTTAAAGCTGCGGTAGTTTTCATCCCTGCTGTTTTTAACAGACATTGGTATTGCTATGAAAAAAAAATTATACCTCCAGCACATTTAGCTGTGGCGAGTTGCTGCGGGTGTAATGTATAGCTGTGCATTGAGTGGTTTGGGGTTTTTTTCCCCCCCGATGTCTTTGTGCGTGTGTCATTATATCCTTCCTTTCACAGTTTTGTAATGCTCCAAGTGTTAGTATTGCGGCTCTGTTGCCAGATATTTTGAATTTAATTGCCTTATCCGGAGAAAATCTATGATTGATGTTCACCCTGTGAACAATTTTTGGATTTCATTGCTTGCTACGATCGAGCACATGTTTGAGTTCTTCTAAAATAAACTTTTCGAGATGGCTTTGCGAAGGTTTTTTGTAGCTATGTGCAGCGTGTTTCCTGCCAAAGTTGTGCACCTGCCTGTTTAATGATTAATTTACAGGACTGATACCCTATTCATGCAGAGGGGAGAGGGTCACGTGAATTTTATAGCTATTTCAGAGCTTTGTATCTCCAATGCCTGGCCTGGTTGCATACTTTGATCTTGTGCGGAATCAGCAAAGGTGATGCCAAGAAGAAAATTTCTACCCATTGCAAGACCCGAGACGCAAAGTAGGAAGGGGCTGAAGCGCTGACTGTGCCGTCAGCGTTGCAAGACAAAATTCAGGGAAAACTCCTGCGTTATTTCCCGTCGAGGACTTCCGTGCTGCTAGAAAAGAAATCTTCTACTCCATCCGAATTATGAGCAGACATCGACGTTGCTGGTCCGCTGGAAGAGAAGTACTGAATTCCAAATAATCTGTTGGGAAGTGATTACTTTCGAGGTCACTGATGGTTCTGGGACAAGAAAAATCTCATGATGTTTATATTTTTTTCAAATGGAGATTAGGATGAGGCATAATTGTAGGGTCAGTTCCTTTTATTTTTGTAGAAACATATTGTTGGACAAGATACACTCTGTTTCCAGATGCGTTTATTTATAGTTGCTGCCTGCTTGCTTGACAGTATGTTAGTGCACTTTTGTTAACTGATTGATTTATTGCATTCAAACACATAACAGGCAGATCTTTAAATCTGGGTCAGTCAGTGTCTGTTTCCCACAAGCGCAGGTTGCAGCGATTCTTTAAAGTCAGTGTTTTTCGTTTTGGGAATGGTAATGGGTGTTTAAACATGCCCTCGTTCAACTTTTGGAGGATGAATCATTTTGAGGAGGTGTTGAAATAGTTCAAAGTCAAAAACAGAACTTGACTTCCCGCCTATGCACATGTTTTCTAAAACATCCTTTCTAATGTTGCTGGAAATACTTTTGTCGTCTTAGTGGATATCGGTGATATTCTGTTAACTTGTTTTATTTGGATTTATATGGTGAGCCCAAAGACAACTCGGAGCGTTGTAAATCATAACGTTAAAATAGTAATTCTTGGATGATTTGCAGCTATTCTCAGTAACCTGAACTGTTGAGGATTTCTGGGACGGCAGGCAAATGCTGCCTCAGTACCCCCATAATTCCCTAATGCGAATGGCACACTAACAACTTCTGTGCAGGTTTGGTGGTTGAATGTGAGAGGATGGGGAGTCGGATTTCTGGTGGAAAACAGGAATGTGTGATCCAGTTGGAAAAGCTGTAGCGAGTTTATAGCCTGTAACTTTTCTAGTGGCACCTAAGGAAGAACAGAGAAGGGGGTAAGGGGGTGTCAGTCCTGGAAGGGTGAGGGGGGTGAATAAATGGCGAACTGCCCAAGGTTGGCACGCTGGTTGGTTTGATAAAACGTGCAGGTCATTCCTTCCGAAACGCGTCTGGAGTTGCGACCGAAGCGGTTTGTTTTCCGCTCTCCGGTTCTGCCTGAGCCCCGGCGCTGGGTGGCTGCGCGCATCCTCGGCTGGCAGGCACGGCAGCCTCGGGGCCGGGGGTGGGAACCCGGCCCGAGCGGAGAGGGAGAGCTCCAGCGGTGCGCTTGTGCCAGCCCGGGGGTCGAGGAAGGGCGGTGGATGGCTGCACAAACTGAACTATCTGCAGGTCCTTGGTTACTGTGAGCTGTAACAAGGCTTATGGATAAGAAAATGTGGGTTCCCCTTGCTTAATGCTGGCGGGAAGGGAGGTGTGACGTGTTCTGGTGGCTTGGAGGTAGAGAGCAGCTTTTCTTCTTTGTCTGTGTTTCCCGGTAATGTCTTTCTAAGCAAAGATACTCAGGTTTTACATCGCTGTAAGTTGTGGGAGCGTCTCCTCTGCAAGAAAAGGACGGTATCACAGCCGGCATCGCTGCTCCTGTTTTTCCCCGCCTTCAGCTCTGCCAAAACTCTGAAGTACCACCGTATCAGTTTGTGCTTTACTTCAGAAAAGGCGTGGGGAGTAGCCTTAGCGTTCGCCGGGTGCGATTGCCTTGAAATCAGTGACCACGCAACTTGTAGGAATCAAACTGAAGTATGGTTCATCATCTAATCTCCTTGGTTCGGTTTCCCTGTCTATGAAAGAAGGACAAGTTATTTATCCGTTTTAAAGATGGTTTAATGATGATGCTGTTTACGCAGGAATTGGGGGGTTTAGAAGCCATACTTTAGTGGCAGCTTTTCATGGCAAATGGTATCCAACTTGTCTATTCTGAGGATAAATCTGTCCTACAGAAGAAATGTGGGTAACGTTACTATAAATATGCCTAAATCATCTTCACTGAGGCTTATGAAAAAGGATATTGTGTGTTGAAAGTGATGAAGTTTAAATGTGATCTTAATGTCTCTATCCGGTGCTGACAGGAATTTGTCATGTGGAATTAAAATTAAAAAAAAAAAAATCACCGTGAAAATCGTGTGATCCGATCAAAGCTGGTCAAGGCCTCAGAATATCTTCTGTGCCTCAAGTTTGCTTGTTTTCAGTGCAAGATGTGTATGTATGAGAGTATGCGTGAGATGAGACATCGTGCTGAAGGATCCTCCTAAAACCCACTGGTTTTTCAGCATCTCAAGGCAGATAGGACAGAAACAGGGTCAAACGTGAGTGTGGACATGAAGGTATAGTGCCTTACCCTGTAAAATTGTATACCAGGCCTCCTCAAGCAGTGAACTGTGGTGAGCTGTATTTTACCATGAGGCTCGTGAAAGCTGGTGAGACCTTGCAGGACCTCATCGCTGCTGGTGGTGGTGTCCCACAGAGAACGAGGAGCAGCCTCCGGAGCAAGTCGCTATGGCTGGGCTGGGCTGGAGCTTCTTTCTGGGAAGGTGGAGGGAGGTTTTCCCTTTTTTGTGGGTTGATGTAACTTCATGCATCTTTTTCTGGTGTAAAAACATAGGCTGTGCCATGGCACTCGGGGCATGCGCAACTGGTGTGATGCAAATACTTCTGCCGTTCCCATCTTCCAACCTCTGTGTTCCCCCTCAGTCCCGAGATCTTTCGCTACGTGTAGGCTTTATGCAGCCTTCTAGGAAGCAGCTGTGTTTCTGTGATCTCTTGAAGAAGGATTTGAGAGCCACTCTTTACACCCTGTGTGAGGAGGAGGGAAGGGCATTCTGCCCTGTTGCTTTGCAGAGCCACTGCAGTTTGGAAGTGGTTGTATGGAGTGAGCTTCCCCCTCCTCTGATTCTGTAGCATTACCAGAAAAAGAGGTTTAGTTTTCCCTCTGTTGAGGCTGGAGAACAGGAGAAGGCAGCTCTTGGAAAGGGATTCCTTGCTTTCACCTGTAGATTTGAAGAAGAAATTCTGTAGGAGGCAACTCTGTTATGTGTCCATTGATTTCTGTTTATACTTTAAATTTTTATACATTTCCTATTGATTTAAAATTATGATGGACATCAGCAAGTTTGCAAAAACCTGAGCATTTCATGGCTACGGTTCATGGGGTCCTCTCTGGGCATCAAGGCTGTCTTGCTTTTCTGTAGCAAGGTCAGTAAATAGGCGAACTCCTGTCATCCACCAAAGGAGATCTTACGGTTCAGGTTTAGGAAGACTTACAGGACACTGTAGACAGAACTGGAATTGCTGATTCCTGTGTTGTCTTGTAACATAAGTGTTGTGAATGGTGTGGCCAGAAGCACAAATTCACACTGAAAAATTAAGAGTAGCTGGATGAAGGCCACTATCCATTGATACTGGATGAGATAAACCGCTATGAATGACTTCTCTGGGATCTGACATATCTGAAGGAAAAAAAAAAGGCACTCATTTTGAGGCCAGAAGGTATTGTGGAGACTTAAGTTCTTCTAATTCACGCCTGTGATAGGAGCGGTACAAGTGCTGTGCCTAATGAACAGACTGTGCGGCCGAAGCCCTTCGGGAGCCTGGGCTGTTGATGGGCTAAAGATTTACAGCAGGTCAGGACTGTAACTTGGCACAACTTGTTATTGCCTTTAATCTCCAATTAAATAAAAAACCCCTGATAGCTATAATTTTAACGGGGTTAAGTGTGTGTGTGTATGTATATATATCTATATCTCTCTACACACACACACACACATATATATCTGTGCAGTGACTGTCTGGCATTTTGACAGAGGTTCTCCTTTCTGCTAATGACTCGGATTGGAAATCACTCTGTAGCAAAGAATCTTTTTATGAGTTTTTCCCTTGGTTGTACATGTTCATTGTTAGCTCTTGAATATACGGAAAGGTCTTTCAAAACAAACTCTGGAAAACCTTGGCCCTAATTAGTCTTGTCTTGCTGTAACTTTAGTGTGGAGTGAAAATAGTAGGAGTGGTAAGCTTCTAAATTTTCTTGCTGGGATGTTCTTTTGGCAGTTACCTCTGCGCCTCTTAGGTGTGAACCGCGTGTAGTGTAGGTAAAGCTGTACAGTTACCTAGGTGTGGAATTGAAGTAATGAATGTGCAGGTCACTTGATGTTCCTTAATATATAATGCTTATTTAAGTGATGGATCTGAGGAGAAGAGAGGACCGGGTCAGCAATGTGAAATAGTCGTCCAAAGTAGTTTTGAGATATATATATATATGTATATATAATGTGAAGTGTATTATGTATCATGTCATCCTAATCTTGTTAGCAAAGCTCTTACTGATTGTACAATAAAATATCACAGCCAGCAAATGTATCTTTAAGGTATTGTTTAGGACATTTGCTTACATGTAGAGTAAACTAAACCCAACCTTTTCACGTGTTGTATTTTGAAATTAAACCCTGCTCAGGAGCTAAAAATATAAGTAAGAAGTTAGGAGTTGCCTTTCGAGGAATGCTGTCCATAGACTGCATGGGAGGCGACCACGCTAACGTAGGCGCCGAGTCCTTCGGGTGACTAAGGACAGCTGATGCCAATACGCCACCTTCAGCCTTACTCCCAGCCATCTTCAGAAGTATCTCTGCAGGAGCTTAGCGTGTGCAGGTGAAGCCAAAGAGAGTGCAGCGTGCTTCTCCGCTGTCTTTGCTTCCCGGGGGTGTTGATGGCAAACTCATGGCAGCAAATTGCAACGGGATTGAAAACGGGGAAGAGAAATCTCTGCCCATCCGTTTGGGGTTTTTAAAATTTTTTTTCTTACACAGTCGTGCTTTGGACCTTGACTTCTTCCCCGTGTTTTCCATGAAGTTTCAGTTCAGAAGGGTGTAGCACGCTTCCCTCTCCAGGTGAATTAATGCAGGATAGAATTACAGGATTGATTTACGAACCGATTAACTGCTTTGATGTCTAACTGATTCAGTACAAGTACGTACTTCGCTGCTCTTGTTGGCTGAGGCTGGGGCGTTGTCAGACTACTGATGCAAATCAGAGTCCTAGCTGTCAATCTAAAACTGGTCTCGGAGAGCTGTTTTCCACACCAGCGTGTTGGAGAATGCGGAGTCCTTTCCGAAGTTGACTGTTAAACTGCTGAGCTCATCCTGAGCGCTCGAAATGAGAACGTGGCACATATGGATGCAGATCGTATTACTTATTTGTGCTGAGGGAGGACGTAGGAGTCCTAGTCATAACATTTGGATTGTGTTCCCCCTAAAATAGTCCATGTTGTACGTTGTCTTGATTATTTGTACCGATGGGATTCACGTTCACTGGTTCAGATATAAATTTTCTGCCTTTTTCACTGCTACTGTTTTTATCTTGATGCTTTGGTTCTGTTTTCAGAAGTTGTGCCACATCCTCTCTATCCTTAATTCACTTTTAAAATCTTTTCTCCGTGTAATTATAATCAAATTTTGCCCTTGGGCAGGTGTACTCATAATCTTTTTAAGAGCAGTTTTAAAAATAGTGAGGGTGAAGAGCTGATTATAGAAAGTAACGTTAGTTGAGTCTTTGGACTGTGGAATAGTGATGTGTGGTGTCTATTTAAAAAAAAAAAAGTTGTGGGGAAGATGATCTGTGCATCCACAGACCCATCAATCTGACCTTGAGAGCAAACAGGGCTTCGGGGCGGGTTAAAGGAAAGAATGATTGGAGACAGGCAGAAATTGCCAGCTAGGTTTGCCATTTGTAAGCGAGGCTATTTTAAACAAAATACATCTTTGGCAAGAGCGCTAATGATATATCTGTGTGTGGGGGGATGTGTTTTAAGCATCGTTTAGGATGAAAGCATCTGTAACAGATAAATGTCATGTGGTCTTTGGAAGCCCGTTTGATTCAATGTCACCTGGAGTATTATTGAAATCGAGAAGCTGGGCTACGCTACGTGATGTAGGAAGAACTTTTCACCTCTGGTGCGGTAGCCAGGAAAACTGGAGGAAGCTGACAATCAGGTTAATCTTCTGTTCTGTCATTTCTAGTGACATAAAATTAATCAGGCGCCTTCTCAAATGGCCGGTATCGAAGGGTAGCGGTTGATGAGGTGTTAAACAGGTGGCGTTTAAAAGGGGAGTATGCGTTTGATCAGAAGTTGGAGCTGGAACCTGATGTCATATTTTCGTTCATGACCTGGGTAGAGCGCACAGATGTGCACTTATGATGTAACTTATGACGTCGCTGGGTACGGAGATCACGCTGTCATCCTGGGAAAGCAGGGTGAATGAAGTGACAGAATGGGGATGAAACCGCGTTGTGCCATGCGGCGTTACGCTCGCGCCGATTTACAGACAAAAGCCTGTTAAGATGAAGTTACAGCAAAAAGGTCCAGAAACAGTAACCGGTCGTTGAATGGTGGTTATTTGTCAGCATGATGCGTTTCAAAAGGCAGTGAGGAGAGGGAGGGAAAATGATATTTAGGTTCAAAGCACTGGTAAGAACATCTCCTGGGTAATATCATCACCCTTTGATCAGCTGTTTTGTTTTTAATCACCTGTTAGCAAAGAAGATTCTTCTGCTCTTATTTTTAGGGGGTCTGATTGTCATTTATGCTCAGGTTCTTTACATCCGTTGATTAGGAAATGCTGTTGCCCGCAGCTATTTCTTGCCAGCGTCAGAAACGGTCGTATTCGTTCAGCGAGCCTTCGTGGGTGCTGAACATAAACTATTATTTCAGTTACTGAAGGCGCACTTTGCTAAGCACGTAACTCGTCTTGTGATTCGGAAAAATGGAACAAATAATGTCGGTTCCAAATGAAAAAAATCCCAACTTTTAATCCGGAGAGTTTGATGAGTCACTTTGGCACCAGTCATTCGATGATGCTGTGCGTGGCTCGCTCTACAACCCAGTGGTGCTGCCATCTACTTGGATGCGTTACGAACTGGAAGTCAGTAATTGCAGAGCCTTTTGTCATGCAGTCTTCCCTTTTAACCCTATTAAATTGTATTAGAAGTCGTTTGTTTTTTTTTCACACGTTGCCCTCCAGCTCACAGCTTGGACTGGGAGCAGATACAGATATTTTGTTTCCTCGTCATCACTATGTCACTATTTCCCCCAAATGGAAAAAAAATATTCTTGTATTAAATTTTAACTATGTGGAAAGTTATATAAAGGCCTGTAACACTCTTAATCTAGAACAACAGCCTCGAATGGAAACAATTAAAGCAAAATAATGTGTTTGTTATGGCTCAGCATTGTTCGGCGCGGTGAACTCGTGACCGCAGAGCAGGCTGGGTGTTCTCACCCTGAGCTTTCTACCCAGAGGTGAAGTTAACCCCAAAACCACTGTCGGAGGAAGCCTGATGTTTCGGAGGCCTCACAAGAGGTCTCAGGTGCTCCTCTGTATTAAAAATTAATTTGCTGGAAGTCCAATTTTTTTCACTGCTGGCAGTGATATAATGTTTGGGGTTGTTTGGGGTTTTTTTTTTTTTCCCTTTCATTTTGAAGTGCAAGGTTTTACGTTTCCAGCTTTCTGCTGGAACTTGTGTTCTCCCGGCTTTGTTGTGGATCAGTGGAACCTGTGCAACAGCGCTTATATATGTTAGAGTTTTTATGTAAAATTTCAATATGGCTTATTTGCAAATTCCTTTTTTCCTTCCCTAGATTCACTTATATAAATGATTTTCCATCTGTTGCACCCTTCCTCCCTGAGCCGCAAAGCGATTATTTGTAATACAACTCTGAGATGATGCTGTTGGTGACCTCGCAGCAGTTTCGCACTCACACGTTACTTTTACGTAACGCTTCACTACACTGAGACTTTCCTAAAATACTTCTCTTGCCAGCGCACCCCTGTTTGGTGCATGTGACTAGGTTAGGCAGGGTTCTAAAGGCTCTTCAGCAAATTAGCGACCGGACGAGGTTTTAGAGTATCAAGGCTCGCTTGGCCGAGCAATATACGCTTGTTGACAAGCCACAGCACAGCTCATGTAGAAATAATTCTGTCTCCAGAGAAAAGAGGACGCAGAGCCATGGGAAAACGGCAGCTTTTCAGTTCAATACGGAGCGGTGAGGATCAGAGGCGAAAGACAGATCTGAACCAAACACGGAATAAATGAATCAGCTGTGACTTTTACTACCCGGTCTCGGTGCGTGAATTACTTATTGATTATTATGCCAACCAACATTAACAGTGTGAAATCCTCCTTCTCGTTGAGGTAGCAAACCTGCCATGTAGATAGTAACTAAATTCCTTCGGGTTCGGAAGCAACGGCAATGATGAACTCACAAATT
The DNA here is from genome assembly GCF_963921805.1 of Phalacrocorax carbo. Classification (NCBI taxonomy): domain Eukaryota; kingdom Metazoa; phylum Chordata; class Aves; order Suliformes; family Phalacrocoracidae; genus Phalacrocorax; species Phalacrocorax carbo. The sequence goes on along the minus strand of NC_087516.1, from coordinate 2,722,028 downwards.
TAGTACGAGCTCTGTAAAAACGCCCTGTTTGCTTTCTGATGTTAAAAGGGGCTGTTGCGAAAGGTCCCGCCCTCCGTTGGATGGGCTAGTTTAATCATTGTCTTTGGCCAGAGCCCTGTTGGCATTCAACGACGTTGTGTTTCATGAACAGCAAACATACTCTTGGATTCGGCGTTAAAACTGTTGACCACACATAGCAGAAAATGGTGGCTCAAGTTAAGCTCTGAAATTAACGGCCCGGCTCTTAAAAAGGCTGAGCATTGAATATTTATCCTTTTTTTTTTGCTTTTTCTGTCTTTAAAATACCTGCCCTTTCACACAGTCGTTGCGGGGGAGAAAATAATTATGTAGTTTATTACGTAGTTGATGGTAAGGGTTCAAACGCTTCTGATCCTTCCTGCTTTTGTGGTGTTACTGCCTTCGTTTGAAGGTTTGTGCTGCTGTACGTAGGGCAGCTGCTGCTTTCTCACCTGTAATGTTTAACTACTGGTGAGGAGTTAACGTGCTTTAACTTTGCAGCTAAAATTTAAATCAACTTCTTTCCTGGGGAATGCCGTTTCATGGGTCGAGAGTTGTTGGATGCTTCAAGCTCCCGCTTGTTAAACTTGCAGAGGTGAGAAACGCACCCCCTAAGTAGAGGGTTACACAGCTTGAGAATCTAACTGAATACTTCCACTTTCTCTAAAACAGGGTTTATAATTAATGGAACAATTTGACTGTGAGCCAGTTTGACCAGCCTGGATTAAGCTAAATAAAACCCAAATGCTTTGAGCAAGTTTTGTCTCCCTTTTCCCAAATCGGGCTGTAATAAATAAAGTAACGCAATGCAAAAAGCTCAAAATAGTACGGCAGAGCTCTTGGCAGGCAAGAAAGCATGTGTTTCTGCAGGCAGGATGAAGGGAAAAACCAAGTTGGGTCTCCATCCTCGTCTTGCTTGGCCTTGCGGCAGTCTGCTGCGCCAGCTCTCCTTCGTCTCAGAGCTCATCCCGGCCGGTGACGCTCCTGAGAGCCGGGCACTGCCTTCCTCTCTGCTTTCCTGTGAATCGCGTTTGCTTTTTGAGCTTGCAGCTCTCCGTATTCAAGTATAAAAGAGCTGTGGCACGACCAGTGCTATAGGAACCCCACCCAGTGGTCCCGGTACTCGGGCTGCTCAGAGGGGCTCTGAAATGGGACGCGTGAGTTTTAAGATTTCTAAGGAAACATTGTGCAACCGTCGTTTTTATGGGTTTTTTTCGTCTTTGAAAGGGCTGCATGCGAGTCTCTTGAAGCTCGTAGTTAAAAGAGCTCTCTAGAGGCCACTATGAACCTTCTCTGCAGTATCAGCAGTGATTGCCAAGTACCACGTCTATAAAATACCTCCCGCTGCCTTTAAGCCTAGAAAGACACCAGCCACGCGAGTTTTTATTGATACCTTTGCATAGATAATTTTAGCACAAGAACAAAATGGTTCCTGAAAACTGTTACGTCCAGTGACTGATATCTATGTATTTTTTAATGTGTCAAAGAGGAATTTATTACCGTGATTGCTTCACCTCTTATTCCTTGTTCTATAAATTATCTCTGACAGATTAATTTAAAGCCCAGCAAATGAGAGGAAGTGACTGACCTTATGACGCATTGATACGTCTGTGGTTAGGGCTGGAACACATTCAGCTTGAAATTTCTTCCTTTTAATAACCTGAAGTTTGGTATTTATTGTGTTAAACCGCAGAAATGAGTACTAAGACTAAGCCCTCGGTCCTACGCCGTGAGATTCATAAGCCCAACAGCGGGGCGGGGAGCTGGCTAGGGCCAGGAATAAAAGGGCAGTCGAGAAAAGAGCCTTGTAGATGCACAAGTCGCATCAACACCTTGAAATCCTTCTCACGAATGCAGAGTGCGGCCGGGCGGACAATGCAGCGTTGTTCGAGTGTGCTGGAGGGAAGCACTTGACGTCAAGTGGGTTATTGCGTTCTGCTCTGGAGGACTCTGCCTAAGTGGTTCTCCTAATCCTTCCTGATAGGGTACACGGAAGCATCACGTCTTAGTTTCAGCAATTTTAAGGCAGGAATGTGCTTTTTCATGCAGGGTTTAAGGGTGCTTGCCGTAGGTGATTAAAAATAATGTTTTAAGACATCTCGGTTATGAATAGAGGAAACTAAATGAAACTACAAGAAGGTAACTGGGAGACTGGAACCAGGCAAAACCTTTTCCATTCCTGTTTTTCTTAATAAACAAATGTGAACAGAGCAACATTCGTGTGAGATTCCTTATTAGTGCAAACGTGCTTTTCCTATGGATGTTATCGGAGTGAGGAAAGAATCTCTGGTGACTAAATCCTAAATACGGAGGTGGGTTTTTTTTTATAGCCCATTAGTTGAGAGGTGGCCTGTAAATCCTGCTGGGCTTGGTAGTGAAGTGAGGGCTTAATTCGAAACTTTGCATAAGTGGTGTTGAGCCACCGTCTTTGTTTTTGTTGTTACGAATCTGTTGGGAGCAGATGGAATTTCATTTTTTTTTTTTTTCCTGCTACTGTCCAAGAATAACTCATTTCTAAGTCATTTCAGAGGCGATGGGAAAGGTGCATATGGCAGCCTTGGAGAGGGAAGCAATGATTTTTGCAGCTACGCCTTCCCTCGGGGAGTTTGGCTCTTTGCTGGATGGCTGTCAGCTCTGCAGACCCGCTCCTCCGGAGCGCCCGCCCCGACTCCGGCGCTCAGAGGACTCCCGTAACCGCGTTATTTTCTGTGTTGACCCCAGTGTTCATTAAATAGTTTGTCTGTTGGATTTGTTGTTTTGTAGTTTTGGGGGTTTGTTTTGGATTTTTTTCTTTTAAGGGAGAGTTTTTGCTCTGTAGTGATTACCGAGCGAGCTGTATGTTAGATGCTGCTGTACTACAAGAAAAGAGAGAAGAAAAATCCTCCGTGTATGCATGTATGCAACTGAGAAATCAGTAGGCTGGCGGTCGTGACCTTCCCTGCACCGCCGAGCTATTTCATAGCCAAATACTCAAGAGCTACTTATCTTATAAAGAAATGCTAACAGATCCAGGATTATAAAGATATCGTAGCGAGTCTGTTGCTAAGGCTGCGTTGACACAAACCATAAATTCTGCATTATGTGCCAATGAGTGCATTGTTTCCAAATTTATTCAAAACATTTATTCAAAAAATAAAATGGTTTCTCATCGTCTTTGCTTGGTTAAAATACACTTGAAAAGTCTATTGTTTGGAAGGTTTTTTCTTCTTTTTAAAGTGAGTTTTGCTGTTTCTTCCATCCCGGTAAGGAGTCATGGTGTGGTGTTTAAATAGCCAAGAATCTCTCTTGGTGGGTTAGGAAATATCTGATACGCATCGTAAAATTAATTGTTCAGATGCATTTAATAAAGCGTAGCAGTTTATAGTGGCTAAAAATACCCCTTTTCCTAAGGGACTTTTACTTGCTGGTCCCAGCGGGGCTGACAGACAGGCTCTGGTATTTGAAAACTACTTCAACTCTTCACCTCCTTGAGTTCAGAGCTGTTGAACTACTGGATGTCTTTCACATTTGGTTTATTTTCTCAGGCTCTTAAAATAAACAGCGGTGGCTTGAGTGGCGTGGGTTTACTTCATTCTTGCAAGAAGCTGGTGGAAAAGCTCAGGCTAGCTAGTGGAGTAAGCTGAGTGTGGTAAAACTCATCTGTGCCAGCAGCAGAAAGCTTTCATTTACAGAATTCAGATGATTTAACCAAACCTACGTAAAGCCTGGCCTTTTCTCCATTCACTAAGCCAAGATACTGGCGCTCTATTTGGGTGTAAGCTGGAGCAGGTGTCTTCCCATCTCCTAGGTGTGAATGGCATCATATCAAAAACTGTCTTTCCGTACGGCGGCAACCAAATGAGGGATTCGCAGAGCGTTCGTAGAGTTGATCGAATTTGTTGACTCTTGCAGAGGAATTTCACCAGCCGTTTAACTTCCCCCGATGAAAGTCTGCACGCCGGCGGGTTTGCACAGGGGGATTTTTGTGCTCGCCCAGTGTGCGGCTGTATCGCGCTGACTCTGGCGCCGAGTCGAACGTACAGGTTGGTGTGAATATGAAGATGTGCTAGAGTTGCGTTTTGATAGCAAACCAGTTCTCGAGGAGCCTTAGAGTTCAATATACCTTTTTCTCCCTCCCCCCTCCCCTTGTTTACCATCCTGATGCCAGATTTTGCAGGGTGGTATGTACCCTATTTCGGCAGCAGCGTGACTGTGCTTGGGGGCGTATGGTGTCGATGAGCCCGGCGTGCTGCTGCGGCAGAAGGGGAGTGAGAACGCGTAGCTGTACGAGCGCTCGGTATTTGCGGTTTTAGTATGTAAATGTAGTCCTGCCTAAATTCGAGTCATATGAATTTCTCTTTCTTTTTGAGTTTTGTTCATTTTAACAGAGGGGAACCTCTCAAGGAAGCTTAACTGTGTACATCTGCCTTGATTAAATACTTGAAGTATTCAATATTTAGCTCCTTTTTTTTCCTACTTGGTGTGAAATTGCTTTCATTAAAAATGAGTCATTTGGGGAAAATACCACTCGTGCTTTTCTGCAAAGGGTTACAAACCGTTCTTTTTCGTGCTGTGATTAAGAATTTAGCACAGTGGTCTGTGGGATAGAGGAACAGCTGGCTTAAACTGGAAAACGTAAGGGGAGAAGGGCTGATATACTGAGTGTTTATGGAAGGTGATTAGAATTCTGTACCAGCACGTACGTGGACACGAGAAGTCCCTGTACAACGAGAAATGAGAAAAGAGAGCTTTTTGTTCCCATCTTTCTTCCTCCTGGATATTGGCCATCTGAAGTTCAGTGTTGCTTCGTTATGTTGTGAAGGTAGGCGCTCATTTCCAGTTGCTTCTGCAGGTGTTGACAGCTGTTCAGTGGGAGGGGAACAGAGCTGGAAACAGCACTCGGCTCTGCGGTCAAGGATGAGTGGCGAGCTGGGCTCGCCTCCATGAGCCGGCGGTCATAGGCCCCGGTTGAATGACCGCTCATGATCTTTCAAGTGCGTGTGCTGGAGAGGCTGTTCGGAAAGAGCTCGTGCGGCTGCAGAGGATACGTCTGGGAGCAGGATTCACTGCAGTGAGGTACAAAATGGAATATCTTAATCAGATTTTAGAAGACTGTATTGATCAAAAAGGATGGTTTATTTTTATTATTGGTGCTCTGTGGACTTCTCCATCTCCCCTCTATTAATGCCCTCTCTGTCCCCTCCTTAAAACCAAAGAATATTTACATGCCTTTCATTCTTTAAGGTAACATACATGAGAAGAACACTTTTGGGTGGACAGTATATCCTTGTATGAGCTGAACATACACGCTTTATTTCTAGGGGACCACACTTGTCGTGTTCTCTAAAGTTTAAATTTAACGTTCAATGCTTGCGAGGGCTCCTATGGATGCTGCGTTATTCCTGCTAGTGGCATCCTTGACAACAGTGTCCATATTAGCACGTTTATCAAGGTATAATCAGATTACTCTCTTACCTGAAAAACTGTTTCATCAATAAAACCAATATTTTCTTCCACGTTTGTTTTTCGGATGCGTAGCTGTCAAACGCTATGTCGGTATGTCACTGGAGTCAAGAAGCAGAATAAAAACCTGTGCCACTTGTGGCATTTTACTGGGTGGAGGAGCTCTTGTGAATATGCAGTAAAAACTGTTGCAGCAACAAATCGATGTAGACAAACCCAGGCTGCCCCAAACGCACGTTCCAGCCCGGATTCCTCTTTGACTATTGATTCCCTGCTCTTCGCATGACCTCTTCTGCGTCGTGTCAGCCCAGAAGCCTTTGAATTGTTAGAGCTTGTCATTCTGTAGGTTCCCAAAACCCTCTCTGGGTCTCAGGACGTACTTAATGATCTACACCTGAGGATGTACGTCAAAATCTTTTTTCCAGGTCGGGACTAAATGGAAGTTAACCTTCACGCGAAGCCGTTTTCTAACCTCTCTTATTTTTTTAGGGAACAGTTTTCCCAGCAGGTAACACTGGTACATATTGCTTAGAAATTTTTGAATGTCAGGCAGGAAAGAAAAGGAATTATTTCTATCCCTGTTAGGAAAATGGGTCAGGCTGTTATATTTATTTATAGGATGTCTCAATATTTTCATTTTCCTTTTTTTTTTTGCTGCAAAACTGACTGATCTCTGGCTTGAGCTCTTCTGTAAATGCTGCCACCAGGTACTGCGCTCTGCATTTGCCCTGGGGCTCAGCGGTGGTGGAGGGGGCCGGGTTTGCAGCTAGAACAGACTTTAAACATGCTCCTTGAGGGTTCGAACGGAGTATTTTGGGGTGCATTGGTTAGGAAGAACTGGACGGCGGTTCTGTGCGTAGCTTTGGAAAGAGGAAGGGATTGCTGCTGCTGATTTTACTTCTGGTGCAATGACTTGTTTTTTTTGCGTATGTCTTAGCAAAGTGCAGCAGAACGATGGTCCTCTGCTCCGTGGGGATGGCCTTAAACGCCACTTATTTCCAGTTCCTGCCAGGTGGAAGGTTAAGTTGGCAGCTCAACCCCATTTCATTCGCAATACAACACCCGTCCCAGCAGTGAATGCTTTTGCCTGGCTTTAAATATAGGATTGGTAACTTGAAGGCTTATCAAAGTAAAGTGCTCTTCAACCAGAGGAGAATATTGACGTGTTTGTCAATCCTGAGCATGTGCTTTAAAAATTTTAATTACGGTGCCTTATTTACAAGGTACACAGGTGTGGTGTACTGCAATTTAAATGCTTCTACATGTACTTAAGATACATTTTTCACTAATTGAATGTTTCTAATTTTGGGAAAGTGCCGAAAAATCATCCGACAAACCTTGTGTGCGATTTGCAACTGAGCGTGAATCACAATTAACTTTTGAAACAGAAGGGCGGGCAGAATGAGAACTGAAAAGATGTTGGGTGCTAGAAAAACGGATTCAGATGGGTAGAATCAGAAATGCGTCTTGGAATGGTCTAAAATAGCTCATTTGTAAAGATATATATTTTTGGGGGGGTAGATGATTAAGCCTTTGAGCTAGCAAGATCTTGAAAAAATTTGCCTAGATGTGGGTAAAGTTGGTTTAAGGTTCTGCATAGACCAAGTATGTGTGTAGACTCTTTTCTCTTGAAGTTACGCCGCTTGTATTTTATCCTGATATGAGTTGGAAGTCTTGCATGTATGAATACAGATGATACAAGCAGAAATTACTAATCTAGAATGGTGTGTAGAATTTGTTATATTTTTTTAGTTCCTAACCAGGATTGAAGTAGTGCGACGCTTCATTTTTTCAAAAGCGGCTCTACGACCCTCCAGAATGTGGTAATGAATTCAACTAATAAAGGATTCTGCCCTCACTCCCTTTTAGAAAAAGTAAAAGTAAGTAAAAAAAGTAAACAAAAACTTAATGAATGGAGCTGAAGTTTGGTAAATGTGAACTGGAACTTGGACACCGATTAAGAAAAAATAAATGAGATGGATTTTTTAAATGCTTCTGAGTATATTCAGAGCCATTATTTTTTTCTTGGAAGATACACTTCATTTAAGCGTAGGTTATCGTGTATGCCTTCTATATTACTTGAAGCCAGGCTGGATCACCTAACGCAATGAACTTGTTTTGATCTCCAGTGGTAGAGCTTGATGGGACCTGTCTGGCTCCGGAGGTCTTTCACCATTAGCCTTTCATGGTCCTCTTTGACAATCGCAGTAACGTCCTTTCTCCTTAGTTTTGTCTTGCCAGGCGTTGACTTTTGGGCGATGCTGAGGCCATTCGTGTCGGGTGAGACTGTTTACAAGGGCTCTTGGCCGAAGGTTGTAAGGATTCATTGCGTGCAAGGGAAAGAGAGGAGTCGATCTATTCCTTTTTGTGCTGCAAAATTAGATGGTTTATGGTGTGTGAGCTTTATTTGCTTCTGCTCTGCGCTGTTGTCTCCTCCTGCCTGGTGCGAAGCTGCCAACTTCCTGCTATAAACTCCAGGAGCGTTTCACGACCACCAGGGAAGGAAGAGTCTCGAGTTCTTCTAGGCATTACAAACACTTGCAGCTAAATTATCTTTATTTCAAAGAACTAGGCCAAGATCCAGTAAATGGATTTGTGAACAGATGGGGAAAGCGTAGCGCAACTGTTAGATCAGCTTAATAGACAGCTGCTGTAGCGTGCGCCATCTGCGTGGCCGTTGTCTCGGGTACGGGCGTTGGATAAAGGTGGGCTGCGAGGGGATGCCATGAAGTGGCCTTTTTTCATGGTAACGTTTCTGCATGTAATAGAGGCACTGGGGAAAGTGTTTTGAAGGAAAAAAAAGGCTGATAATCAAGACTGGAGTTGTGGTATGGAGGCAGCGATCGATTATGATACAGATAGTAGAGCAAAGCCACATAAATCTGCACGTAGAAAATGCTGCTTGTGTGAAGAAGGTGCTCCTGCGGTGTAATGATTATAATATCTTTTATTCTTTGTTTTCCCCAGTAAATTTGAATGAGGGGAAGGATTTGCAGTAGTCAAGGTACACAATAATGTTTACATTTACACTGCAGTTTGGGTGTTTGATTCGACAGAGATAAAGCTGAGGTTATGCAGTGAACAGGGCTGTTTTGTGGTCTCTGAGATGGGGCTGGCAATAACGAAATAGGGGGACAGACAGGGATCTAAATTTGGGATATTTTCAGTTTGAATTTAATAGCTGGAGAAACTCAGAGACAAGAAGATCTGGTGGAGCTACAGCACGTTTCTGGTGTATCTGAACGCAGATGCTCTTACAAGGCCGTGTCTCTCACCAGTGCTTGTGAAACGCTGGTGTCTTTTGGGACCCAGCCCAGGTTGGTGGGTGGGTTTTATCCCCCCCTCCCCAGTGCTTCTGACATGAGGAAATGGGGTTGGAAGGAAATCAGCTTTCCTTAATCATTTCTGTTGTCTGAGTGTTGAGGTTGGGTCATCTGGTGTCTTGTGAAGTGATTTCTCCCTTGATATAATTCACTTACCCTACAAACCCAAGAGTTACAATAGTAAGAGAGGAAGCAAGCTTCTTCCATAAAGAGGAGCTGGAGTGCCTTTTTAGATTTGATGCACCAGAAGCTGTGCTGGCACCCAGCGAGAGCTGGGCAGGCTGGAGAGCTGGGCCCAGGGGAGCCTCAGGGAATTCAACCAGAGCCAGTGCAGGGTCCTGCCGCACCAGGCTGGGGGTGACCTGCTGGAGGGCGGCTCTGCTGAGAGGCCCTGGGGGTGCTGGGGGGCAGCGAGGTGACCCTGAGCCAGCACCGGGCCCTTGGGGCCAAGGGGGCCAGCGGTGTCCTGGGGTGCATGGAAAGGCGTGTGGGCAGCAGGGCGAGGGAGGTTCTCCTCCCCCTCTGCTCTGCCCCAGTGAGGCCACATCTGGGGGGCTGCGTCCAGGTCTGGGCTCCCCAGTTCAAGAAGGACAGGGAACTGCTGGAGAGAGTCCAGGGGAGAGCTACGGAGATGGTCAGGGGACTGGAGCATCTCCCTTGTGAGGAAAGGCTGAGAGACCTGGGCTTGTTCAGCCTGGAGAAGAGAAGGCTGAGGGGGGATCTCATCAGTGCCTATAAATATCTGAAGGGTGGGTGTCAGGGGGATGGGCCGGGCTCTTTTCAGCGGTGCCCAACGCCAGGCCAAGGGGCCACGGGCACAAGCTGGAACACGGGAAGTTCCCCCTGAACATGAGGACAAACCCCTTCCCTGTGCGGGTGCCAGAGCAGGGGCACAGGCTGCCCAGAGAGGCTGTGGGGTCCCTTCCCTGGAGACATTCACCCCCCGCCTGGACGCGGCCCTGTGCCCCTGCTCTGGGGGTGCCTGCTCCAGCAGGGGTGGGATGGGGTGAGCTCCAGAGGGCCCTTCCAACCCCCGCCAGTCTGGGATTCTGTGATTCTGTGAACATCGCCCTTCCTCACCCACGGGGCTTCCCCAGCAGGAGAGTTGGGTGGGCAAACAAAACTTTAAAGGAATAACTAGACAACTGGCAGGTGCTCCAGGTGTGGCTCAGCTTACTTAAGCCATGGAGGGGACGTGTTTCAAGATCGGCGCTGATGCCCGAAGCAGCTGGCAGCTCCAGCGGGATAACGGCAGAGGCAGCAGCCAGCCCTGAGGGAGATGGCTTCAGTGGCGTTCATTTTCGGTGACAGCAGAAGAGCAGGAGCTGGGACGGGGTGTCAGGATTGGGAGCCCAATGGAGATACTGGTGGCCAACTGGAGAGGGGCAATGCTTGAAAATACTTGGATTCTAGCTTGTTGAGTAAATGATTTCTAAGACTGTAGCAGCGTTTGTGCCTTTTGAGCTCTCTCAGGCTGTCGACGGTCATGCAGTGTCTTCAGAGCACAGCAGCTTGTCAGATCATGGCGTATCTTTGAGGAGCAAAGAGGGATTTAGCAGGTTTGCGAGCGTCAGTGCTGCAGGTTGTGACTCAGACAGGAGAGGCTGCGGCGATATGTTTTACCTGCTGCATTTTCTCTGAGCATCCTTTCTCAGACCTCGACGGGCTTTTCAGGCTCTGCCCTTATCTCTGATCAGCAGCCAGGAAATAACTTTCCATAGTTTCACATATCTCACGCAGAAGGGCAAAGCTAATCTCTTCCTTTGAATAAACAGTGTTTCCCATATCAAATTAACTGTGTCAGTCATTCAGGTTTGGTTTTTTATTTTTTCTCTGAAGCAAGACAGCTCTTTAGCATCAATTCAGCCATCCCAGGGAAAATGGGATGAAAACAGAAGATATTAAGCGTAGAGGGTGATAGTCACTCCCCTCTGACCTCTCCGCCATGGTGAGATTGGCAGAGCGACCTTGAAATACCTGATTCTCTCTGGGAGGAAAACCCCGATGAAGGCAACGCAGGGGATGGTTTTGTGAGTGTTGGAACAGTGGCGTGTTGCTGTGAGACCGGTTTACGATGCTCTTTGCTTTCAAAGCCATCACATTTTCTAGGGATTTCATGCCTGTGTGCCTCTCTGCACAGTATGGCAGTCAGTGGAGTTATTTTTGGAATTTTGAGCTCTTGCTTTCCAAATTGAGTGTTCAGGTCAGCTGGGGGTTGTAGCAAGCTACTGGGAGGAACCTTCACCTCCCCTTTGTGCAGCTTGTGGCTTGGTGGGAATTGCTTGAGTGCTCTTCGCTGGAACTGTTACGGAGTGTCCCTGTTGAGGCTGGGATGATATTTCTTCAGATCATGTGTCAACCCGCCACCATCCAGGGGAGGAGGACGTGGGCTGGGCTTCTTGAAGAGGTGGGTAGTGCCATCCAGAAGCTCATACCCCACAGTTTTGGAAATCCACAGGGTAGAGCTGTCTTGAAGCTGAGGCAGAAACTGGTGCGATAGCACCGCGGAGGAGTAACTGAAAAAGCATCAGGATGAACAAGCAGTGCCTTTGCACCCTTAGTTATAGAGTTAAGGTGGTCAGATAGGGCATTTCTGGGATTGAGTTTACTCATCTTTAGGACTCTTATCTTGGTTGCACTGGAGGCTTCCGATGTGGGAGGGAGTCCCTACATACACCCTGAGTAGCTCATAGGCTTTGGTTAGGTACCTCGTGCTGCGTAGGGTAAATCCTTATCAAACTTGATTTTGCTTTAATGTCATTACCTTCGTCTGTGTGAGACCTGGCATGTAATTAATTGTATCTCCCCAGCTGTACCCGTGGTGTGGCACCTAGCTGGCAGAAGAGGGGATTTAGCTGTCCTATGTTAGAATTTAATGAGAGATGTGTAGATTTTGTTCCTCTGCCTCGCATCCCCTATCTGGCTGATACCATTCCATGTCTATAAATCAGGGCATCTGCTTGTAGGAAACCCTCCAAGGATATAGCCTTTAACCTCAGTGCATTTATTGAGAAAATGAACACAGCTAAATTGTTAATCAATTTAGGCTAGAATGCCATTGTTCTGGTAATAGGCTGTAACAGCCCTTTCTTTATTGGTTTCAACTTCAAATTCACCCGAAACAATGGCTTTTAATTGTGAGGTGCTTGAGAAGGGGAGAGAGGAGGAAAAGTCATTGTTTGCTTCAGTCTCTACATTTAGCAGCTTCAAAATTATGATGAGCAACTGGGTTTGGTGGTTTTTTTTGTTGTTTTGGGGGTTTTTTTGTTTGTATGTTTTGTTTTTTTGTGGAAAGTCTGTGATAAAACTCTCCAGACAATATGAGTTACAAGTGTCGCTGCAGTCTTTCTGAAAGCAATACAAACCCCTTTTGAGATCCACTGATGATCTCTTAGAGGTTAAGTTTTAATGTATTTTATAAACCAGACCAGCCTGCCTACCTTTTCTGGCGAGTGATGGAGAAAAGGCAATCTGCATTTTCTCCTCCTGATGAAAATAAATATTTCAGCACCTCGTTGCCAGCATGTGGCCTGCCTTTAATGATGCGATGCTTTGGAAATAAGTGCTGCAAAATGATTTAACTTAGAAGCTACTCCTGAGTTTGTGACTTTTTGTACTCAGCTATTAGCAAGAGGATTGCTTCAGATTTATTAGATGGTAATTAGAGAGCAGCTTTGAGTCTTCGCTGCGTTGTGGAGTTCGTGTCTCTGTAGGAGCTTTGTCAGTGGATACTGATTTGTATTTGAAAAATATACGCTGCTCACATTATTTATGTGATTATTAAAAACACATGGATTTATTTGGTATGCTCCAATACTCGCATTTGGCTTTTTACCTGGGAGGTGCCATTGCTTGCTGTCTGATTTTCCTGTGTTGGCATTGTGCTTTTCGGGGCTCCCAGAACCAGGGGGGAGTAGCTAAATACACAGAATTCTTTTACGTACAGTATTTCTCTCTGAAGCAGGCTCTTTTTTGTGAGATCTCCATCCTTTTCATCGCTTCCCTTTTGTCTTTGTCTTACAAAAAGCTGAAACGGGCAGCACCCAAGGTTGGAGCCCTTTGAATGCGTGTGCTGTAGATTCAGCTCCCCGACTCCCCTTTTTTTCCCTTCGATTCTTAAATATTGCAGTCCACTTGAAAAATCAGTGAAAACTTTACACCAGCTGTACATAACACTGTGGCCACCTGGTAGTGTTTGAAACAAGCCTTAAGTAGTGTGTATATGCACATGAGCGTACGTATATGTTTTCAAATCTCAGTTTTGGAAGCAGATCCTTGCGGTTGTTTTTCCACCCTGGAGGTTTTAAGGTCAATATGGTAGCATATGCTTTGTGTGTATTTTTCCATCCTTGTGTAGGTGTGTTTATGCATCACAGAGACTACTTGAGGGACCTTGCTTTTTTGTTTTCTTGGGGTGCAGTAGCAACTGCTCCTTGCAGAGTAGTAGATGTAACACCCAAGTAGTACAGAAATGCTTCTGGTAATGTCGTGTACTACTAAGTTAACAAAGACAAATGGGAATCGATTACTTTCCACACTTTATGGGATCTGATTTTTGCATCTGAGTGACAAAATTAAAAATATGCACAAAGCATTTAGTAGGGTAAAAGACCTCAGAGCCTGGTGGCGTCGGTAGTAGGTTACCCAGGGGTAGGAGCCTTCTAGTGTACGTCGTGAGAGTAGTTCTAGTGCATAGCCCAGTGTATGGCATGAAAATGTCCCCTGTTGCTGTAGAATCATGGAATCATCGCATGGTTTGGGTTGGAAGGGACCTTAAAGATCATCTAGCCCAACCCCCTGTCCCACTAGACCAGGTTGCTCAAAGCCCCGTCCAGCCTGGCCTTGAACAAACACTTGCAGGGATGGGGCATCCACAGCTTCTCTGGGCAGCCCGTTCCAGTGCCTCACCACCCTCAGAGTGAAGAATTTCATCCCTATATCTAATCTAAATCTACCCTCTTTCAGTTTAAAACCGTTACCCGTTGTCCTGTCAGTACCCTCCCTGATGAGCAGTCCCTGCCCATCTTCCCTGTAGGCCCCCTCTAAGTACTGGGAGGCTGCTAGAAGGTCTCCCTTGACCTCTCTAGGCTAAACCACCCCAGCTCTCTCAGCCTGTCCTCACAGGGGAATTACTTTGTTCCTGGAGTGCTTTTCCTTCTCCAGTTACTCATGTATTCCCTTCCTGAGCCTTCGCTCAAGGAAGCCAAGCCACTGTGTAGGACGTGTCCTCGTTATCAGTGCCCACCAGCACCCAGCGAGACACCGTCGCGTGTAGCGCAGCCAGGACTGACTTGGAGAGGACGGGGGGTTTGTCTGCGTTCTTAAACTAGAGCTGGGAGATCAGTTTAGCTTTCTCTATGGAATGTAAAGATAAAATTTCAGCTTCAGTTTGCTTTTAGTGCTTAGTATTTATTTCTGTCTGTCTTGGAGCGTGTCTCGTAGATTTGCTAATGCCCTGCCCGTGCCAGGCAGTACGTGGGATAAGACCAGAGTTCTTATTTCTTCTGCTTTCAGAGACGTCAGCTCTCATTTTTTTAATGTCCTGTATTTGTTCGTAATGGCAGCAGCTTCTAAAGCTCCTTAAGGAATCTGAGCGACTTACAGATAAGTATTTAACCAGTAGCATATCAAGGGAATTTGTCTTTGGTTACTTTTTTAAAACCAAATCCTGTGTTTTGATTTTACATTGCTGAAATACGATTAAATTATGTTGATGTTGAAATTCTCTTTTTTGTTTTCCCCCTGAGATATGACATGGCTGGGGCTACAGGACTAATGGGATTATTATTTTTCTTTTCCCCATCACTCTTGATAGCGTTTCTGTGGTAAATGGTTTAGTAATTGTTTCCAGAGAAAACTGTTCGGAGAGTTTCCTGAGTAGAGGCTCTCTGAGAGCTCGGCAGATTGCATAAAGTTGTTTTTAGCTTGCGAGGCTTGCTCAGGTTTCCAGAGTCTGTTCACTCTTGGTTGCATGCAAAGTGCTGTCAGCGTTGAAGCGTCGATACAGTTTGGTTCCTAGCTTTCCCGCAGATATTATTTTCAAAAAGATGCACTTCTAGACAAAAAGTCTGGATGTTATTGCCTGCAACTTGGAATTTGCATATTTTTGTTTGCAAGTTCCTGGTCAGTAGATAAGTAATTTGAATTTTCAAAGATGTTGAAGCCTTAAAACACACACACACACGTGTGTGTTTGTTTATCTATATCAACGTCTACTTCTACCTGTGTCTCCATAGAAGGTACAGATGCTGCCTGTGCTCCTGAAAATTGGAGTTGTTTCTTCACTTGCTTAAACACAGATCTCTTGCAGAACTTCAGTAACTGGCTTTTAAAAATCTTAAGCTAAATTTACGAGGTTGAAAAGTATTCTAATAAATTAATATAGAGGAAGAGGAAGGTAGTTTTCAAAATCTGTGGGTTTTGCCTTTTTAATTTGGATCAGAGGTGAACCTTAGAAGTGCTCCATGGAAAAGGTTCTGGAAAACCATTTTGACTCAGTCAAAATATTTGAAAAAGATCAGATGTTAACGCTAACAGATCACTGGGAAAAGACACAGCGAAAAGTTCCAAGGCACCAGTTTTGGGAACTTCTGATGTCGTTTCCTTCGCTTTTCTGCCAAATCTGATTTTGCGGAGTGTTTTTGTTTTACTGAAACTGTGTTTTAATAGGACATTTTAATTTTCCCAGAAGGCTGTGATGTGCTCCAGCCATGCACCGACGACGGAGTTTATAACCTCCCTAGGTAGGAATCCTGTTTCGGGTGCTAATTTGTGCTCTGCCAGAACGTGGTGTTTGGGCTTCTTCAGATACTGCCTCCATTGGATGTCATCCTTCCCTGTAATTTATTTTCAGCAGTTTCTGCTATAATTTCAGCTCTTTGTTCAAACCAATCTGGAATAGTTTGAATAGTGCATGTGAGGTGGGAGCGTGTAGCTGAGCCGTCTGGCTCCGGGTTTTGTCTTCTGCCCACGCGTGCTCCTACCAGGCTCAATGCTAAGGCAGAAGACGCAGAATCTCAGTTGCCCATTTTTTGGGAGCCCAAGTGATGCATCAGATCCGCTGCCCTAAACCCTTGCTAGATCGGTCGCCTTCTGCCTTGATGAAGTGGGATTGTCTTCTCTTGTTGTCCACGGTCTTTGAAGAAAACATACCCTGTGAAAATCTATGCAAAGGAGAAGTTAAGCTGCAGCCAGAAGATTGTTACCTTCTTTTTGTCTTAGAGTGTGGATGCGTTTGGTTGACTCATTTTGAGCAGGAGTAATGGGAACGTGACAGCAGGTTTTGCACAGCGTTGCTCGCTCTTTCCAGTACTTGGAGTCATGCTCATTACAGGTTACGAGCATAAATATCATTTTCCTTCATGCCACAGCAAAGGGTTAAGCGTAGTTCTAAATTCTATTGCGAGCTTTTCATCAGCCCTTCTGAGCTCCAGACCGGGTTTGCTGCTGCTGGTTTGGACATCCCTGCAAGCAGTGTCTAGACAAATCCCGTCATCTAGAATTTGCCCTGTACAGAGTTTTGCAGATGTTGACAAAAATGAGTCCTTTGGTGCCTTTGTTCCCTTCCCTCTTTCAGTGGCATCTTGAATTTTTAATGGTTTTAAGTGCTGGAGTTCATGGAGTGTCCTGGGATGAATGTTTCCAACTGTACTTCCTGCTTTTACATGCTTTGCCAGAGTCTTTTGCTACTGTCAAGTTGTCACCCCCTATTTGTAGGTGCAGAGGGGAAGGGCTGTTGTAGGGTAGTCCTGGCACCGTCCTGGCAGTGGGGACCGCTCAGCTCTTTGATCACTCATCATGGGATGACGGGGTGGGAATGTGCTACCGAAGGTGGTGAAGAAGCAGAACTGCCATGCTCTGACATCGTCCTGAGTTACGCAGCCCTTGATGCATGAGGAATTAAGGTCTTATTTTACACTAGAGGGTTATGGGGATCAGCCCTCCGTTCAGGAGGTCGTCCAGGACTTTGTGAAGAGGCAGATCCAGACTGGGTGAGAGGTCGCACCATGGACTTCATCTGAACTTCTTGCAAGAATCGTGTAGTTTGCGTAAATAAGTAGTTTCGGAATAACTTCCACTTTTGCGTTAGGGAAGTCCTTTTGCTGGCTGCATGGTATTAGCCTGTGTATTAGTCTTTGTTTGTGGGGGAAGGTCTCCCCCGCCCTCAGGGTGCTGATTTGAAACAATGCCATCAATCTGATAGAGAAAGCATCGCTTAACTGTCGTTCTCTCAAGATGATCATCCGAAAGCATGTACAGAGAGTTTTAACGGGAATCCCAACTCCCCGATTGTTTTGTTGTATTGTTGGTTTGTTTGTCGTGGCTCTTAAGTAAATATAAATCTCGTCGTGGGTCTTCTACATTTAGGAAGTCCTTTATGAATTTTTAATACCATTGGAGACTAAAACTTGTCTTTGTTTTTTATTTACAGGCTCACCGGCCCTTCAGGATATGTCACGGATGGGCCTGGAAATTACAAATACAAAACAAAATGCACCTGGCTCATTGAAGGAAGGTGAGTGTAGTAAACATCTTGGGTTCTAGTGTGGCTTCTTGTCACATTTAGGTGATGTTTATCTGCATTGGGTGTTTTTAGATCTCCTGATTCTTATTTTTGCCGTTCTTATAGCTAGATAGGGCAGCACTTAGGTGTTCTTGGTAAATAAGGGGGTTTTGTGCAATTGAGCCCTCCAAACTGACTCCTGAGTTTGAGGTTTGTTGTGTAAAATAACCCTTTGTATTGAAACCGCATGTGGGAAATGAGAATAAATGCGTCTGTGTAAATAAATAAAGAACTAGAAGTTATTTAACTTTCACCGTAGCAGGGCATTCAGATGCTTGGGATTCACTGTGTATGGGACTTTTTGGCAGCATGAAAATACCAGAGCAAACTCTGTTAAAGCTCTTGTTCATTAAGAATCAGTTTCTGTAATGATGCACTTCAGATGCTTATTTATTCACTAAGCCACGAGGACATCAGAGAGACTTGACCTTTTTTGCAAAGGTCTTCTCAACTCCATGAAGTCCCTTAGACCTCTTCCCCTCATTTCTCTACCCTTCCTGTGTTTGATCTTTATACTGCTTATAGTGATTTCTTGTAGAGGTTTTAGGAGCAGCCTATTTAGTTCATATCCTTTGACCGTCATCTGATGGTACAGATGGTTCAGAGCATCTGACTTGGTGAAATATGATTTTCATAGTACCAGGCTGACACCAGGACTGTAAAATGGATTTGCATAGTCTTTGCATGGTCAGCTATGATGCTGTGTGTTAAGTCACATTCCAGACTGTTCCCTGAATCTGTAAGTAGAGAGGTTTGTGAATTGGAACAAATCATGTGGAAGCATGAGCTTGCATGGAAGGCCTGTAAGCTGAGCCCTCTTGGCATCTTGAGAACTTACTAAAAGCCCAGAGTACGATTTCCCTTAGTCTTCTCCCTATGTTTAGGAGGTCTGATGAGCGGGGCGGGGGGAGTTGGTATTCACTTCATCTACTTCAGACGTTTATTTTGGATGAGTAAGTTAAATGCCTAAGCTCCCAAGATATGCAGAGGTGTGAGGGCTAAGCTGTTCCAGAGAGCCATCCAGAACACTGGAACTGGGAGCCTACCCTCACTATTAGCTGTAAAAGGAGCCCAGTTCTTTAATGCGGTTAAGATCAAAAGCTAGATGCTCGGAGTGGCAACACCTCTTAATTTTTGTCGGTAATAAAAATACACTTGCAGTGAGTTTGGAATTACAGATAATTAAAAAATGTTTTGCAAGAATGTAAGTACAGACAAACCAGCCTCGGCAATTCCAGCACAGCCAGCTTGACCCTCATAACTTCTTTTTTCTAAAGGATAACGTGATTGATATTTTTATCAGAAAAGAAGTGCTGCTCATGGGATAATGTCACCATAAGTGCTCCCGCAGCCTTTGCTCGCTAGTTCCGAGAGGCTTCCTAGAGGACTTCCACTGCGTGGGGTTTGCAGGGAGATCTTACCTGCTGAAGAGAGGTGTACAAAAATGGTCCTCCTTCGTTCGTAGCCTGGCATTTAAGTCAGTGACCTTTTCCTGCTTCTGATTGTGTGTACCCTGCTGTCAGAGGGTGGTGGTAAACAGAAAGGAGATAATCACGCTGATTAAAACAGCTGAAAAATGCACCCTTGTGAAAATAGCTCAAGCTCTGTGCCAAATGTGAAATTCCCAGAGAGATCTGGACTTGGAAAACAGCGCCTGCAAAGCTGTTAAATTCTGCTGGGTGCCCTCACCTCGTTGCTGGCGTACGGGTTGGTGTGTGGAGGGCTTTGGAGGCTAGCAAGTAAAGGTACAAGCCAAACGTGCAATTGAAGACGCTAGATACATTCAGATGTAAAATAAGCCGTGTCCCCCTTACTGTACTCGTTTCCTTTTTGCACCATTCCTGACTCTTCCTGGCTGGTGTCTGTGCTGTGTCCTCGTCCTGGGGGTGTCCTTTCCGTTTTTCCCAGCAAGGCAAGGCAGATGAGATCTGGCCAGCCTGAGGATCCTGTCTGAGGCAGAACCTGTAGCCACGTGCCTTGTGATTCTGCAAATGATGCTGTCTGTTAATGAGTCGTTAGCCGAAGCAGAGATAATATCTTTTCTTTTTTTTTGCTTTTGGTCTAAAGCTTTTATTGATTAACTATTTCTTTCTGCTCTACAGCTGTGAGACCGTTAAAACAGAAGCAAACCCCCTACAATTTCATAGGCTGCTCGGTTTTGAAAAAATGGGTGCTCTTTGTTCCTTTTCTTTAAGCAAGACGTTATCCTTCAGTTACATCTGCTGCTCTTTTCCCGAAGGCCTGGAGTAGATCATTGCGCCTGTCAAAAAATAGTCTTTTGCAGAATAACTCCCTAAAGAATTTCCCTTCTGTGGGAAGGAAGGACTCTATGGCAAGCTGACATTTTATTAATTGATTTGATTAGGATGAACGAGGATTTCGTCTGAACCCAGGGGCAACGCTGTTGAAGAGATCCTAATCTGTCCTTTCAACAGCTACAGATGTGGGCAGAAAAAAGCACTGCTGCTAGAGATTCACTCTCTTTTTATCTCGGGGTCCAAGCACAGTGTCAGTGGTGTTTTCACCTTCCCTGAGTTGAGACCTAAATTGCATATCCTGGGTGGCTTCTGTGTGATTCTCTTTAGATGTATCTTTGCATATTAACCATGAAACCAACGGTATCTAAATGTGTGCTACTTGGTGATGGCTTAGTGGGCATCTTTTGTGTATGGAATGAAAGAAATGCTGATGTGTTTTGGGGTCTGAACTACCCTTCCCATTCCCCCGTCAACTAAATAAAACCTTGTTCCTGCTGGTGCATCGCAGATCAGGCCCCTTGATGGTCTCCTCTTGACTTAGTAAGTCAACAGAGTAGGCTCTTGGCCGGTGGTGTTGATATCGGGGTGTGCTGGTCCCACTGTGTTCAGGTGGAAGGCAGCAAGTCTCTTCCCAGGACTTCCAGCTCCTTCATTCTCAACTGGTCCCAGTATTTTTTGTAACACAGCTCCAGAAGAAAGTCAAACAACCTGGTTAGCATTTGTAAGGAATGCGGGGCAGTGAGTGGTTACTGCATCTTGGCAGTCCAAGTAATAACCAAAGACCTTACGTTTGGCAAAAGGTAAAGCCTCAGGGCCTCCCGTCCTGTAGAAGACGGGTCTCCTTTGCTTTCTGTTGACCTGTTTTCGACAGCTCCCAGAAAGCGGTGAGCAAGACCAAGAATTTCTTCAGCATCCACCGAGGCATATTTCCCCTTTCCAGTTTGGAGGGATTTCCCTCAGGAGGGCCATCCTGCAGTACTGCACAAGTAATAACGTAATAGAAGAAAGATTTCTGTCAGCTTTTGGGCAAGTAAATAATCTCAGGGCATCGTAACCATATCAATCTGCAGAAAATCCCTTGAACAAGAGAAATAGCTCTGGTTAGTTCCCTGGTGGTGGCTGTGATTCTTCATAGAATCATTTAGGTTGGAACTTTAAGGTCATTGAGTCCAACCATAAAGCTAACGCTGCCAAGTCCACCACTAAACTGTGTCCCTAAGTGCCACATCTACATGGGAATGTATTGTCCGTGTAGATTTTCCATGCTTACCCCTGCAAAGCCCTGTCATTAGGGGAGTCAGGGCTGGTAAAGAGCAGAGGGCTGGCAGTGCCTGCTCTTCAATTTCTGCTGTTGGTGGTGGGGAAAGGTTTAAGGACACAGTTTTTCTGACCATAAAGAATCTGTTGCTTAATACCAGGGGAGCGTGCACACCAAAAAAGAAAGCCGCAGTGTGTTTGATGGATTAAACTAAGGCACTCGGTTTTAGTCTTGTTTAAAAGAGAGGAGCTTCGCACCGGAGGAGTTTGTTGGAGGGGCTTTGCCATGTGTGTCACGTGGCTAATTACAAATCTTTTATTTCTTATGATTTTTTTTACAGGCCAAACACAATCCTCAGGCTTCGATTCAATCACTTTGCCACAGAGTGCAGCTGGGACCACTTGTATGTGTATGATGGAGATTCAATTTACGCTCCCTTACTGGCAGCTTTTAGGTGAGTTCTCCTCGGTAAGAATCTAACTGTACTCAGTGGTGTTTCTTTAACTTGGAGCCTGAATCAAACGTGGCTCCTAGCAGTATAAATATGCTCCAGTAATCTAAATATATAATACTGCAAATACAGCACATACAGCAAGCGTCCTTTTGTGCTGTCATCATCAGCATAAACAATTAAGGAGTTGTCTTTGCTTTTACAATGAACAAATCATGTTCCTACACTGTAGCATGTAAGTATTATGTTTTCATTTCCAAATCCTGGGTATTTGAGAGACAAAAAAATTATTGTCATCTGGTGGAGCTTGAGACGATTTGGTATGCAGGCTCCTTCTAAAGTAGAAAACGGCCTCGTTTATCAGGTTTGAACATGACTTAAGTTTAACCCTTAGTGTGTCAATGCTGACAGAAGGCAAAAACCGGTCAATCAATATTGCAGGCACATAGGTCTCGCAGAACCGTGTATATCCTTAATGTACCTTAAACTTTAAATTTTTAAACTCTTCGGAGCACGTTCAGAAACAACAAGGATGGGTCAGAGACCCTTGTAAAAACATGTGTAAAAATATCTCTTCTCCTGATGGATGACTGGTATTTGGCTCATCTGCCTGTGGTGAGAGACCCGTTTGTGGATGCTGGTTAACAGCTGATGTTTCACGAGGAGACCTAAATATAACTTGTGCATTTATGTGCTTTAGTCTTGCAGTGACAAGCACCACCTTATGTTTTCTATTCTTTTAGCTGAAATTAAAAAAATAATCCCAAATTGTGTATGGAAAAACTAATGGTTCCCTTTGGACTCTGCTTGTTCCAAGTGGCTGATTAACTAATTCCAGAATTAACCTTCTGCTGTGCTTCCTTCTGTTTGTGAAATGAAGTGCTAAAAATAGTTTGTGTTTGTTCTTAAAAATCCTTGTAATCTCTATGAGAGAAGATCAGCGTAGGAACAAAAAGTCGATTAAAAAAAAAAACAAACCAAAACCACCACGTGTTTCTTTTGGTCTTCAGCTGAAAATGCCGAGTTGTTCTACAGTGGAAGAATGCTTCCTGTAAAACTTCAGACTAACCTGAGGACAAAACAGGACACGCAAATGAATTAGTACATTATTCTCACTGCATCTGAAGGAGAAACCTTCTCTCTCCTAAAAATCTCCCAAAACCTGGAAGTGCAACCTGGAAGCACTCTCCTGGTGTCACGCACTGAATTGATAGGCAGGGAGAGGAGGAAATGTCATCCTGACTCATAGTCATTTTGCTCTAATCGAGCTAATTTTTAATACGCTGTTGAAAAGGTGGAGTGATTGTGATTTGTGCCTGCAGTTTCTTGTGTGTTTTCCAAAAATGAATAAGCTTTTTAAATTGAGGTTAGAAGTAGTTCACAGCATTAACAGTTATGGTTCAGACTTCAAAATCGTCTGTAAATCACTAGGAAGTCCGTGCCTGAGGACAAGCAAGCGTGAGCTTAATATAACAACATTTTTGAGGTAGGAGAAAAATTATTTTTTTAATTGCTTCTTTAGATGACATTTGAATTTCATCTTCATTAATAGTGAGCTCTGTTGTTCAGCAAACCAGGTTCAGGAACTAGCAGATGCTTCTAATTTTGAGGAAGTGCAAAAAAGCATCTGTTGAAAAATACCTTTCTCTGCTGCAAAAATAAATGTACTAGAATTTTTCCAAGAGTAGTGTTCATCTTTTATCTCTTTTCTTGGCTTATGTTAAATTTTAATATTAACCATAACCATATTTCACTTTTCTCTATTTTTGCACCGGGCCAGGGGATTTGCGAGATTGAGCTTTGTACAGTTGGACACTGTAAACTTTGGAGTTTGTTGATAAACACCGTAAATTCCTCCCTCTCTAAAGCTCAGTTTTTGTTACCTCCCTGGCTCTTTCCAGCAGTTGCCTGAGCCCTCGCTACCTTCACTGCTCTGATCTTGTTTTCCTGACCTTCTCATACTCGCTTGTGTTTGTTCACAGTACGGTATTTACCCTGAATATAAGATGATCTTGGAAATCCTCGTCACAGCACTACAGAGAAACTTTCATTTGGTTTCATCAATTTTATTTTTTTTTAACGGCAATAAATATTTGCATAATGCAAACATTTACACAGCGCAAGTGTCTGCATAAGCTGTTTACTAAACTCCTTGTAGTCTGTGTGCCCCCAGGGCCACCCGGTCCTGCACATTAAGCTTTTTTTCTATTGAGAAAGGTTAAAAATATCTTTGCTGGTTTATACTTGTGATCATAGGCAGCATGAGACTGTATAAATGTGCTGCTTCAAAAATGCAATAAAAGAATGTGGAGGAAACAGAAAACCAGCGTGTTTCTGCACAGAGTGAAGAAATCTGAAGCAGATCAACCCCACTCATCACTTGTGAACTTTGCTGGTCGTGTTTTTAACCTTACTCCATGTTAAACATTTACTGGAGCTGCTTTTGCACCTTCGTTTTCATTTTGCGCCGGTGGGCGGGGGGTGTTCTCCTCTTCAAAAGCAATCGTTCTTTTGCAAGACCTTTGGCCATGGCTCTGCACTGGCCCTGGGGGTGAGACCACTCAGAAGCGCCTCGCCGTTGCCGTCGGGTGCCCGATGGATGGTCGTGGTGGCAGCGCTGACAGATGGCTGCGGCTGCCCCGTGGCCACTTGCTGGGCTGGCTGCTCTGCGGTGCCTCCACGCGAGCTCTCGTACCCCCAGAAAATGGGAGCAGCCCACCTTCCTTTCATTACTTGCAGGTGGATTTGGCACTTGAACAGCCGAATGTGAGTCTAAGCACAGGACGTGGGGTGAGTTGGGTTGGAAGGGACCCTGGTCTTGATCCCTCACTCAAAGCAAGGCCACCTCCAAAGTGGGATCAGGCCTTGCTCAAGACCTTGCCCAGTCCAGTTGTGAATTTCTCTTAAGGATGGAGATCTTGTTGATCCTCTGGGCCGGTGGTCCAGCGCTTGACCACCCTCGTGGTAAAAAAATAAAAATCTTATGCTAATACCCAGTCAGAACTTCCTTTGCTGTTGCTTCATGTCCATTTTCCATGACTGTCTGGTGCTGTCTCCTCCGTAATCTCTCCTTAGGTAGTCGAAGGCAGCAATTAGATTTCTTCCTATCTTCAGCCATCTCTCCTCCAGGCTAAACAAACCTCGCTTTTTCCGCCTCTACTCGTACATCGTGTGGGTGTCCCCCTTCTATTTTTACCCTTCTATTCCCTCAATTCTTTGGCAGAAACCATAACCCACGTTGCTGCCGTGGGCACACGCAAAGGCGCTCTCTTTCTTCTGCTTTGTCCTCAGCGCCCTTCCTGAACTAACCTGCAAAGCCTGCCTACCCCTCACCATCGACTTGTCTTACATTGCTTAGAGCGAACGATCAGCTGATAACAGCAGGGGGGTTGCTAACGAGGACTAATTACACTGCGAAAGGTACAAACCATGTTGAGGTGGTACTATTTGTGTTACGAGAGTATCCAGAGGAGCTAATCAGCTTAGAGCTGATGTTAAATGGGCTTACAGGAGGAAGCAGTCCTTGCCTCCGGCACACATAGGCAGGGAACAAACTGCAGATGTATGTGCTGTGGTTAAAGGTTCCATCCCTGGAAACACCCAAGGTCAGGCTGGACAGGGCTCTGAGTGACCTGGTCTGGTTGGGGGTGTCCCTGCTCACTGCAGTAGAGTTGGCCTGGATGGGCTCTAAAGGTCTCTTCCAACCGAAATATTCTATGATTCCACGAAAGATGATGAAGGGACTGTTTAATGCTTCAGTTTTATTGCTCTGTTTGCTTCAAAACATGGGTTGGGTGACCTTCACTCATGTGCGTAACCAGGTTTTTGCCTGTCAGTGTTTTCTCCCTCTGATGGAGCTGGCACTCAGCGCATAATCAGCCATCCTCTCCCAAATCTGTTTTTATTCTGCATCCTGAGGTAGGAGATATATTATATATATAATATATATTGTATGGGCTGTGGTGCAGTATGGTCAGCATGCACACACTCGCTTCATGGAGCAGTTCAGTGGACTTCCAGGCCTGCAGCGTTGCCTGGGGTTGGTGTGACCCAAGGGCAGGACCCGGCACTGGGCCTCTACAACAGGTCCCAGCTGGGTCTGTCTGTAGCACCGTGAGGGAAGATGGTTTCAAGACTGGGTGTTGCCCGTTCTCAGTAATGAGTCTTTTTTTGTTTTAATTTTATAAGTGTCACTGTAATGCTTTGTTTCCTTGAAAGTCTATGTTCGGGAGCCATCTTGCTGCACGGGAATATTAGCTTTTCCTTTAAGAAAATTAATTTGAGATGTCTCCTTGTTTTCATCCTTCCTTTTGTATTTTTTGGCATGAATTTATTTTTAGTTTCTTGTAATTTCTACTTTTGGCAGGTTTTTTTTTTTGTTTATTTCTATTCTTGCAGTTGTGAGTACGGTGATGTGCAATAAGGAGAAACGGTGTTATTTTGTATATGTGTGTGTCCAGATGGGTCAAAGGATTAAAAAATGACAAGAGAACGGTTCGTCATTGTGTTTTGATAGATCGAGAATCCAGTATACTACCAGTGTTCTGGTATCACCTTTATTCTTTCACTTCTCTGTGATCTGTATTCTGTATTTTCTCCTTGTCCTTTCATGTCTTCTACCTTCTTCCTTCTTGCCTGTTTTCTGCTCAGTAGCATCTTATGCTTTTCATCTCTGCCACGCTGGCAGGTTGTGTCTCAGGAGAAAATGATGAATACACCATCACCGTGACGCTTGCATGGCAAATCAAGGAACAGTAATAGAGAAGGTGCTCTTTGTTTTAAATAATTCCCATTTTTCTATGGCGTAGGGGAGTGAGCAAGGCAGGCGGTGGGTGCAGGGCGATAGAGAAGTTGGGTCTCCTGGATATTGTTTTTCACTCAGCCACTGACTCTACAAATCCAGCACAAGGAAAATAGAAGTTGTTTCAGGGCAAAACAGAGGTTTGCCTTTCAACGCCTAAGAAATAGAGTCATTGGACGGCTTAGCTGAGTAGGAGTATTTATTTGCTTTGGAGTAGCGATGATTGACAATTGCGAAATGTTTTGAAACCTTATGAAAAGAAATAGAAGCGGTACATTGTGAAATAGGCTAATCTTGGCCAGAGTCGAGTCTCTGAGAGATTCCGGATTGTAGTTTAAAGGAAGTTTTGCATAATCCTTTATCGTTTTGATTCTGCTTATTGGATTCTTTTTTTTTTTTCATGGCAGATAATGTGAATTTTTCTTGTGCCGGTTTATTCAAAACATTGCTCTGCACATGCTAATTTATTTGTGGTTTGCAAGGTTTGACCTCTGAAGGACCTTATCGTTATCGTCGTGTTGTGTTCTCTTCATGGCCGTCTCTGAGCGCAATTACGATCTGTCTGTTAAGTTTCATCGGGCCGTTTTAAACTTGTGTTGGTGGGATAACGTCCTCTTTAGTATATTTGCATACCCGTCATCAGAAAAAGATATAAAGAAGGGAGCAAGCGGGAGCAGCGGTGAGAGCATCTGCTACAGAGGTACCTCCGTTCTTCCCAAACAAACCCCAAAACTGAGATTTTTAAGGGAGAACAAATCAGTGTCCGGTGCTAGTCCTTTTATTAGGAGAGATTATTGGTGGGGATTTTGTTTCTCTCACTACCGCTATTCGCTCTGTACTTTTTGTTCTTTGCTGCCGTTGCTTTCCCTGCTCCAGGGCTTTCCAGTTAGATTGCCCTGTAATATCGGTGATAAGTGCTGCAAGAATAAAACCAAAGAAGAGTAAATCAGAACAAAGGAGTTTTCTCTTGTCCCTGAGCTGTAGTTTGCCCTGCCCTGAATTATACTGAGATGTCTGTTCCCCTGTAGCGGAGACATACCTTCCTACAGTTTGCATTACAGAGGAAAACGGATGAATCAAATAGCAAGGAGAAGTTTATTAGACTTCTTGTTCTTTGTTTCGGGAGACGGTCTTTTGGGAGAGATCATCCTCTGATGAGAAGTCTCCGATTATAGAATGAAACAGGCACCTCAACGCATGGATGAAAAAGCAGTGAATTTTGCCTTTTAATCCCATCTCCTCGAGATCTGAAAGGAGGAGAAATAATTGGCTTTCTCACAAGGAAGTATTAATTGAGCTACATATCTGCAAAGGTGCTGGAGTTGTTTAGCCAAAACACGGGATCGGGTCACTGCGTTTTTATGGCATGTCGATTAAAAAAAAGGATATCTTTTTGTCTACAAGAAGGTGGTTGTGCAGGAAGGCTGTTGTACAGATTTGCGGCTTTACCCCACCGTAGGTAACACGCTCCTCTGTTACTCTTGGTGCAAACATCCCCAACATCTCTAGCAAAAGCTTTTGGAAAGGATCACCGGGTGTCTCTGTTATTCTTCAAGCACACCATTGTGTTGTATCACGGGGACAGAAAAATTCAGGTCACAAAAAAGTGCTTTCCAGGCGATGTGAATGGGTTGCTGTGGATAGCTGTGAGCGTTTTCCTCGGGTGTAGAAACTCATTTACCCGGTCCTAGGGAACTGTCTTCAAATGCATTTGCTTTCTGTTCTAAATAGAGGAAAAATAAAGCTCTTTTCAGGGGGAAAAATTCTTTTCATAGTTGCTTTTTAGTCGATGGTGCCCTCGGATATTCAGAAGTCGCGGGGCATGAAGCCAGGCTCAGCTGCCTTCCCAGGAGAGCTGCTGCCTGCCTGCAGCCCCGGAGCGGCCCGAGCTGCCTTGGGTTCCCTGCTCGACACGCTCCGCTCTGGGGTCTAGAGTCTCTCTTTGTCAAAAAGCTTTGACTTAGTCTTTGAAAATAGGACTGAGGCTGGGGGAAGGATGGTTCTCTACAAGAAAATAGCAGCTGACTATGAATGGTGGCAGGCGGTGCACTTAGATAAAGGCTTTTAAAAAAGTAAATTCAATAGACTTCCAATTTATGCTTCCTCCTATGTCTTTTGTATCAGGGAGGAATTGACTTCTTTGTTTGGTGTTGTCAGGCTTCTGTTGAAAGAAGAATAAACATTCCCTTTCAGATATCAACTATTTTGCGCAAGAGGTAAATAGGTAGTAGTTACTCTTTTTAAGAGACATTTAGTCCCCTTTTCAGCTTACTCCAAGTGTTTTGGCAAACCACTACACAACTCTGTACCTTATCCAATCTCAAATACTGTATATACTTTTGCCCACCATCCTTCCTTCTCTCCACCACGCCTGGAAAACCAAAAGGCCGGAGGATCTGGCAGAACGTGGAAGGGTGTAGGGGAACAGCCAGGCGCGACCACACGTGTGAAGCCATGAACGAGGTGGGAACAGCAAGCGCGAGAGTCTTTTAGGACAGAAAAGGCAACAAATGTGGATGGGATGGGTCGGATGGAGCTTTATGAAAGAGCGGATGGCAGGAAGATGGTCGGTAAGGGTGGTTGTACTTATTTCTCATAGAGGAAAAGCCCAAGAGGCATCAGTGAATGACGAGGCGGCAGATGTAAAGCGAGGGTAGGAAATCCTCTCTCTGCCATCGCGGAGTTAAATTGTTGACCTCCCTGCTGCACATTTTCCAGGTGGAAAGGGTATATAAACGGTTGAGAAAGGAATTAGATAGAAGCCCGAGTGAATGGTTCATTTAAATGTGCGGATTTGGGTGCGTTCTCCAGGTCAAAGCACCTGAAGTGTGGGTTTCTGGAAGGTGGATAACACATCGCCAAAATGTTCCGTGCTTGCTTTGTTTGTCGCAGCCTTTCCGAAGCATTTGCTGTAGCCCTTAGTCAGGAGGAAATACTGGGCTCTGCAGGCCTTTGGTTTGGCTTGGTACAGCAGGTGTCGTGCTTTGGGGACGCAGTAATTTCTGGTTTTCAGACATGGCACCTTGTTATAGGAACGGGTCGGGTTTAGATCATGGCAGAATAATAAGGGGGGAAAAGTAGGTTTTTGGTAAGAATAACTGGAATTCTAGACAGCTTCAGGTTTACTCAGGCTAAACACTTCTAATATACATTTATCTTTCAGAAGAGCCCAGCTGATTACTTCAGGGTTTTCTATTTGCATTCCTTCCGGCAGCCATCCCTTCTTGTAGACCAAAGTCGTACGTGTTGAGGGCGGCAGTAATGCCTTCCCTCGATGGCCTCGGCATCCGAGTGTGTCCGCACTCCTGGCTCAGTGACGTGGTCACTGTATTGCGGACAAATAAGCCAAAGCAAGAGGGCTTAATGAACTGGTCCCTGAAGAATGTGGTTTTATCTGAGAGGGTCTTGAGGGTGCTTAGGCCTTTGAGAAGGGGGTTGTTTTGCGGTTGGTTGGGTATCCATGCTCACACGTCGAGACATTTTCTTTTGAATATTTACGGAGTTCTGTTGAAGAAGAACAATCCGATAACACTGCGCTATGGGAATGATCATTACACAAATTATTTTCATTTATTTGAAGTATAATCAAATACCTTGAGTTTTACTAATACTGATGCACTTACTATCGTTGCGTTGCTCCCTTTTCACTTCTGACATTGTTTTTTTTTCTTTCTTTTTCAGTGGTCTTATTGTTCCTGAGAAAGACAGCAACGAAACAGTACCAGAAGTTGTAGCTACTTCTGGATATGCTCTTCTGCATTTCTTCAGTGATGCTGCCTATAATTTAACAGGGTTTAACATCACATATAAGTAAGTAGTACCCCTCCAAAGCGATGTTGCAGGTTGAGCAAAAGGAGGTTTCCCCTTTTCTCAGTTTTGCCTTGAAATAAGCAATTGCCACCGAAGCATGTAATTATGAGTAGATACTTGCATTTAGATTTTTATCTTTATTACACCCTTGCAACGGCTAATAACTGTAATGTGCTCAGCATTAACCTCAGTTGTCAATTGTAAGCGTGGCAAATGTTTGCTCAGAAAGACAACATATTATTTATTTTATGTTAGACTTACTTGATCATATTCAGTCAACCAGCACGGACGTATTTTGTGCACGTGTGCGCTCTTTTGCGTTCTGCAGAGATAATTCTGCACAAACCCACTTCTGCATAAGCAGACTTGTTTCCCTTGGGACGCTGGGCTGTACTTACTGCTGGGGATCCTCAGGCAGGTGTTTTTGGGGTGCTCTTATTCAGTCCTTGGATCAAATTGCTTCATCTGTCTCTGTTTTAGTCTGGAATGGTTTTGTTATGTTCTTTGGTTCATATTTTAAATATTATAGGTGGGTGCTTTCTGTTCGCTAACATCTATTTAGTCCTCATTGGTAAGCTTTTAAAAAATAATTCTAGGGAACTGCCTAATTCATCGACTGCTTCTAGAAAGGCTGTGTTTTGAAGTAAACGCTCTCAGTGTGGGCATACTAGAGAGATGGAATCGCTTGCTTCTGGTGGGGATCATGGGCTTTGAGTTGTTTGCTCCTACAGATACAAATTACATTCGTGCTGCACTGGGAGGTTTTAATTTGGGTGTAACTTGCAGAAGTTCTCACCTTTCTTTCAAAAAAATATCGGCTGCAAAATCCTGGTCGTAACCGACTTTCTGCAAAGCTGAAAGTTTTCCTTAAAATGAAGCGCTCAGGTTTTTGAATTCTAGTCTTGGTGCTTTCATCTTTATCAAGCGCTTCAATATACAGTGGATTTTTTGAAAAAGGCGGGGCATCCAGCACCCCTTGCAAGCTCCAGAGGAAAAAGAGGAGCTTTTGCAAAGTTACTTGAAACGCAGGAGCTGCAGCAGTAGCGTTTTGAGTCTGGCTGATACCGTGAGCCATCACACCATCTGCCGCCGGCTGTCGGTATTGCGGTACGGCGGAGGCCTTCTCCTAACGAATAACCTGCCTTTTTAAAGTTCTTTTAAGGTATTTTAGTATTTCTTTAACTCTTCAGTTCCTTGATCGTTTCGAACAATTTTCAAGTACTGTTTTGTGTTTTGTTTCTTCTGTGTCTTCTGGTCGTTAGGTTTCCTCCTAACATTTTTGTAGAGAGTAGATAGAAGGGTATATTTATTTCTTTTCAGTTTAACAGTCGTTATAGTTACTAATGGACATAGGCACTCGACAAACGCTTGAGAAATTACGGGCTTGGAGCCGGTGACTCCACCTGTCACATGACAGTGAGAATATTGGGTGCTGATCCCCATCTGTGAGAGATACCAGTTGATACACCAGCAAAAATGGGAATTTGGCAATGAATAGGGTCTCTGAATTTGGATCGTCACCAAGGATGTATCTGGTTTTGCCTCAGCTACATTGCAGATATTACAAAACCAGAAATTGTTCAAAGCAGGCGCATCTTTGGCTTGGGATTCATCTCAAGTGTGTTCCCTTGGTAAGCAGATCCCAGAATAGCACTTAATTGTGAGTAGTTTAAGTACAAATTTCACAGACACCACAGAAGCCTTAAGCGCTGATTAAATTCTTCACTTACTGTTGGGCGTTTTAAGGCAATTCATTTGCATTACAAATGGCTAAAAATCATCTTGATCATTTTTTGGAGGCGTTGTAACGTTTCACTCTTTAAGTGAGGCAGCTCCGTAGATCATAGAGAACAAATCTCTACAGGTCTGTTGCATCAGATTCCAGATGAGCGGCTCTCGTTGGTTTGTATGGTAACAAATAGCTGTATTAACTTCTGTCCAGCATCGCTCTTGTATTCGTTAATACGAGGTACGGCTTGGGAATCTGTTTCATTACTGTCAAACCTTCTTTCCCTGACGTTCGCAGTTTCAATATGTGTCCCAATAATTGCTCCGGCCGAGGAGAGTGCAAGCTCAATAACAGCAGCGATGCTCTTGAATGTGAATGTGCCAAATACTGGAAGGGAGAAGCTTGTGATATTCCCTACTGCACAGATGATTGCGGGGCGCCCGAGAGAGGTCATTGCAACTTTAATGATACTAAGGCATGTTTATGCTCTGCAGGCTGGCAAGGTAAGTCTCCTGAATCATATGGAGAAGCTCTTGGATGCCTTTTCGATTGCTAAAATGCTCTTGCATTTTAATTGGGAGTATTTAATTGGGAAATTAAGAGCAGCCCTGCAGAGAAGGACTTGGGGGTGCTGGGGGTGAAGAGCTGGGCACGAGCCGGCGATGTGCGCTCGCAGCCCAGAAAGCCAACCGTGCCCTGGGCTGCATCCCCAGCAGCGCGGGCAGCAGGGCGAGGGAGGGGGTCCTGCCCCCCTGCCCCGCTCTGTGAGACCCCCCTGCAGCGCCGCCTCCAGCTCGGGGCTCCTCAGCACGGGAAGGACATGGGGCTGTTGGAGCGGGGCCAGAGGGGGCACAGAAATGCTCCGGGGGCTGGAGCCCCTCTGCTGCGAGGCCGGGCTGGGAGAGCTGGGGTGGTTCAGCCTGGGGAAGGGAAGGCTGTGGGGAGACCTTACTGGGCCTCCCAGTGCTTAAAGGGGCACTGTAGGAAGGATGGGGGCAGCCTTTTTAGCAAGGCCTGTTGTGACAGGACAAGGGGTGATGGTTTGAACCTAAAGGAGGGGAGATTTAGGCTGGATCTAAGGAAGAAAGGTTTTACAGAGAGGATGGTGAAACCCTGGCCCAGGCTGCCCCGAGAGGCGGTCGATGCCCCATCCCTGGGAACACCCAAGGCCAGGCTGGACGGGGCTCTGAGCGACCTGGTCTGGTTGAAGATGTCCCTGCTCACTGCAGGGGGTTGGGCTGGGTGGCCTCTAAAGGTCCCTCCCAACCCAAACCATGCCGTGCTTCTATGATTTGAGAATGTTCTGCCTCACAAGTGTTAGCATTTTGACTAGGAACACAGTATCTAACTTTTCATATCAGAACATCATACTTCATTTGTAACAAATGCTTTTAAAAGCAGCTATGCTACCCTGCAGAGCAGTGCTAACCTGGCATCGGATAAAAACTTTAAACCTCATTCCTGTGCACCTAAAGCAAATTTGAGCCTGGTGGCACGAATTAATCTGTTTTAACACACAGAAGGCCTCGTTCTCACATCCAGGTATGCTCGTCAGTCATGTCAGCCTTAGCAACAGTTTGGACTAAACGTACATGTTTCCTTTAGAAAGATAGACTGATGTGGAAGGATTAGTCTTCCATGAAATGCAACCAGCTACCACCACTCAGCTGTGCTGCAAAAACAGCGTTAGGCGCTGTGGAAAGAATCCAGGTTAGCAAAAGGAGCATCCTGAGGAGAATGCACCCAGTACTGAGGGTAGCACGGCTGCCTCTGGGATAGAAAAGCAGCCACAGGTAACGTGCTTCAGGGCTGGAAGACCACATCCCCGTACGCAGTGCGGTGCTTCCTGATGCTTATTTGGAGTCCGGCCGTGCACAGACAGCGAAGGTGCCTTTATGTTTGCTTAATTTTTAGCCTACCCCTCTTTTTTCCATGCCTTTCATTTTTGTAGCAGATTGGTGTAAGGGGAGAAGAAAACCCCAAAAGCCCCAGCACAAAGCATAGCAGAATGAGATGCAAGCTGCTCTCCCCTTTCTTATTCTGAAGCTTTTTTACATCTGAAAATGGTCACTCTACCTCAGAAAACAGGAATTTTGAAGGGTTCCAGTCTTGGAACCAGATTCCAGTCTGCTTTCCTGAACTGGAGATCATTGCTGCTAGAAGCTCTGCAAGAACAAGCAGCTGTTGTTAGTTACAGTCACAACCATAACTCTGTTACACAGCGATTCACTTTTATGACTGCCTAAAGGCCGTCCTCATAAACCTATTCCCTTTTCAAGCCTTGAGCCTCTTCAGCAGGTTCTGTGCTCTCTGTTGTCTGTATTAACCCTGTGCGTGTGGATGGCTGACGCTGAGAAAAAGGAAGAGCATCCACGCTGCTTTCTACTCTGCCGCGACCTCGCCGCTTGCTGCTCCTCTTCTGCCACGCCACGGGGACGCGTGAGGGGAAGCCTGGCAGTGAAAAAGTTGGCTAAAGAGCAGCAGAAATACAGGGAAGAATAAGAAGTGAACAAGGCACAAAAATGTACTGCTGAGAAGGAGAATGAGAAGAGGGAAGGATAGCTGTAGACCCGTGGGTTTTTATAGCATGCTGCCGAGCGGGTCTCCCGAAGCTTTCACAGGTTGTGTGAGGGCTTCTGAGGGCACGCGATAGCTGGGAGATACCCTCTTAGTGAGGAGTGGGAAGGGGTCTGCACCGTGCCCCGCTGTAATCACAGTGGGGGAGAGCAGGGCAGAGCGTCGTCGCTAATTCTTCTACTCTGGAACTGCTTTTTAGTTCTGAAAACAGTTGTAAATTGGAAGTATGCGGTGTTATGGCTGGGAGATCGCACACTGGTTGTTTCATCACAGGTTGCTGGTGCGGGCGAGGAAACAAGGATCACAGCTTTCACCTGTTACCTGGCCATGCACCGTCTTTGTCACCTGTGGTGCGGGATATTGACCTCTAGCTGAAATACAGGCTTCGGAAAAAAATCAACTTAATTTTTAAACCTTCCTTTCCCAGGTCCTGGCTGTTCAATTCCCGTTCCTGCAAATCAGTCGTTTTGGACCCGGGAGGAATATGCTCTTCCAAAACTTCCTAGAGCGTCTCACAAAACCGTAATCCATGACAATAAAATGTGGATTGTTGGAGGTTATGTCTTCAATCATTCTGACTCTCAGAAGGTTTTAGCGTGAGTATAAACCTAGATAATAAAGTCTAAGTAGAGGAACTTAGGTTTGAGTGTTATTTTTAGAAAATGCCAGCCGACATGCTGTGCTTTGGCCTACGCTCCATCTCCAGGGGAAAACAGCAGTCTTAAAAACTTAGATTCACGTGTGAGATGTGGGAAAACGCTGCAAAGAGGTGCTAATTTTGAAAAGAATTGTGTAGGATTCCTGATGTTCAGTGAATTTTTGATTCCTCTGCTTCTGACAGCATTTAACTTCACTGTAAATTTCTAGGCTAGCTTCTAAATCATATCTGGCCTCGTATTCAGAGGGTAGTTTTGCTTCAGTGTTATTATCCCTTCCTTATATCTGTGTGACTTCAGAGCGTTTGGCTCCTTAGTTGATACATAGGGGTTGCTGCGCACGTTTGTGGGTAGCGGATGGGATACCAGACAGGGAGCGGCATTTAGCATGATGCCATTTATGCAGTTAGTTGAGGAGATTAACAGTAACTAAGATACCAAATAATAATTGTGTACCTCACGGAAAACCCCCATAGAAAACATTTCAGGCTTCCTCTTGAGCTTGGTGGCGTTTGGGCAGATCTAGGCAAAAGCTGGATGTTTCCCTGGGCGTACCTGCACACCTTGCTGGCACGGACCCAAGGCAGAGCTCAGGTCCAGCGGTAAGTAGGGATGTTAAAGAAGAGCTGAAAATGCACGCTTAGTTGTAGAATAGTTACTGATTACTTCCAAAATTTACTTTTTCAAAGTCACGCCTGATTTTTCAACAGATACCCTGTGGCTCCATTGAATACTTCCTCAGAGATGATTTTATCTTAGGAGGCTGTAAGCCTGACAGCTATAGTTCGTTCTTTTATCTAAACAGCCACAGGCCATTTTCAGAGCAAAAGGTTTATCTTGTTTCAGGTTACCAGAAAAAATATGCTTGAATGCCGAAGACATAATTAAAAAAAGGCTCTTAAACACTGGCAGGTTCTTTTTCTGTCATGTAGTCGGAACTTACATGAGCTTAGTGTAAAGTTTTTGTGCTCTTTTGGATGGATCGTGTGGTTTAAGTTGCCATAGCTTAGCAGGCAACGCCTTAGCTCTTGCTTTTGCATGGGCAAGAAAACCCAAGGTAAAGCAAATCAATACGTGGACGCTAAGTAACAGAGCAGGCTTGACTGGATTTTTTTAATCCATAAGGAGTCTGTGTGTGCTTTGTGCATGCTGAAATCTTGGTATCTAGGACTTCTGCTAATGAAAATAATTTGCCACATATCCTGGAAAGGCCAAGCAATAATCTCCTCAGCTTCTATATCTGCTTTGGGCCCCTTCTATATCCTTTTTGGGCCCCTAAGGACGAGGATGTTGAGGGTGTGATCCAGAAGGGGGGACGTGTCCAGAGAAGGGCAGCGGGGCTGGGGCAGGGTCTGGAGCACAAGTGTGCTGGGGGGCGGCTGAGGGGGCTGGGGGGGTTTAGCCTGGAGAAGAGGGGGCTGAGGGGAGCCCTTCTCGCTCTCTGCAGCTGCCTGAGAGGGGCTGGAGTGAGGCGGGGGTCGGTCTCTGCTCCCAAGTCACCAGTGACAGGACGAGAGGGAACGGCCTCAGGCTGCGTCAGCGGAGGTTTAGGTTGGAGATGAGGGAAAATGCCTTCCCTGCCAGAGCGGTCAGGCCCTGGCACAGGCTGCCCAGAGAGGTGGGGGCGTCACCGTCCCTGGGGGGGTTCAAACACCGTGCAGACGTGGCACTTGGGGACATGGTTTAAGACACATGGTGGCGTTGGGTTGATGGTTGGCCTTGCTGATCCTAAAGGTCTTTTCCAACCTTAATGGTTCTATGTTTCTATGAAATTAATTCAACTTTTATTATACAGGTATGATCTTATTTCTGAAGAGTGGCTTCCACTGGACAACACTGTGAACTCAGTAGAGATGAGATATGGTCATTCATTGGCATTACATAAGGTAAGTTCAGTGCTGCAGACTCACCTCCCGGCTGATTCCTCCCTCTTTCCCCTCTATGGCCACCCCTTTCCACAGATCAGCCTCGCTTTGCAAGAAGCATTTCTCCTTCACAGCCTTGTCCATGGATATCCCAGTCTGTGTAATTGTACTCCAAGGAGTCGGTGGACTGGTATCCTAGGAAGTCTGTAGTTCCTTTGCTTGTGTGTTCCTTCTTCGCCCTTTTCTCAGAGATTTTAAAGCTGACTGAGGTCAGTAAGTCCGTTATTTCCTTCTTACTGTCTCTGCTCACAAGACACGCCTGACAGCTAGAGTTCGCTGGAGTTCAGCTGCTTCCCCAACGGCCTTTTGTGCAGACCACATAAATATTTTTATGAGCTCTGTTGTCCAAGGCATCAAAGCAGAGCTGATGAATTAAGGCTTTTTGGAGCTTTTTCTGCTTCTTCAGTAGACCTCTGCGTCAGTTCTTTCAACATCTGAAATGGCAAGTGGGTTTGACTGTTTCTTACCTTATTTCTCACCTGCGTGCCTTGCTGTGGGTGCAGGCCACATGAAAGCAGAATGGCAAAGTCTTTGAAAAGGAAATGAGCTAATCCTTTACTGACCTTTGGTTTTGGAATGTTAATTGGCTCATCACAGTGCAAGCCTATATAAAGCTTAATTATAAACACTTGAAAAACTCTACACAGCACCATTCACAAACAGAACACTTCAAGAACCTGAGAAGGATGGAAATTCCTACCTGCGAGGGCTCAATGCATGTTCTACAAATAACTGTTCAAAAGTAGGGTGTGATCCAGAAGAAGGGACATGCCCAGAGAAGGGCAGCGGGGCTGGGGCAGGGTCTGGAGCACAAGTGTGCTGGGGGGCGGCTGGGGGAGCTGGGGGGGTTTAGCCTGGAGCAGAGGGGGCTGAGGGGAGCCCTTCTCGCTCTCTGCAGCTGCCTGAGAGGGGCTGGAGTGAGGGGGGGGTCGGTCTCTGCTCCCAAGTCACCAGTGACAGGACGAGAGGGAACGGCCTCAGGCTGCGTCAGGGGAGGTTTAGGTTGGAGATGAGGGAAAATGCCTTCCCTGCCAGAGCGGTCAGGCCCTGGCACAGGCTGCCCCGAGAGGTGGGGGAGTCACCGTCCCTGGGGGGGTTCAAACACCGTGCAGACGTGGCACTCGGGGACATGGTTTAGTGGTGGACTTGGCAGTGTTAGGTTAATGGTGGAACTCGATGATCTTAAGGGTCTTTTCCAACCTAAATGGTTCTGTGTTTCTGTGATAACTGGATTTACCATCAGTGACGGGCAGTGGTTCTCAGGGGGACCGGCTATAGTAGGGGTTTCCCTTTCCAAGGTTACCGCCTTGTCAGTAGGGAAACAGGGCTTCACTACACAATTTGGTGGATTCATGACTGACTCCTAGATGCCTGGAGGATCCCACAAAGGAAACTGGATAGAGTCGTGGAACTTTGCTCTTACAGGATGATTAATAAAACCCTCTCTAACTCTCCTGGCTCCCTTCTTTCCAAAGGGTCCTTTGTCAGTGCATTAACTTGGAAGAGAAAGCTTTTAGTGTACAGACACAGAGGAGTTTCCATCATAACTGCCTTTCTTCCCAGCTATCTTCTGCTGTTTGCATTTGCAAGCTATGGGAGGGATTCAGCTTGCTTATCAAATCACCCAACTTCAGGTGCTTAACTTTGGGTGCCTTTCGGAGCCTCTGAGCTTCATCTGTAGTGAAAACAGACCTAGTCAGCACAGGTGTTGAAATCTGGAGAGCAAATCAGCTCACCCAAAAGTAGCCTCACCTTCCCTGCTTTGATCAGTTGAATTACTCTCCAGGCTCCACTATATTTTAGATAATATCTTTACAGACTCAGCTAACATACAGGCACATAAATTTCTATGTCTGTCGTCTGAAGGTCAGTCCTGCCCCACGTACCCCTTCCCTCCATACCCTGATGGAGAGTGAATTGTGTGCGTTGAAGGTATTCTGGCATTACAGACTTGGGTACCAACCCTGGCGGTTGTGGTTGCTTTCATGTGAAATGTGACTGGCGAGGGAGATACGTTCTCCTTGAGAGAGGAGAAAAACCTTTAGGCTGAGAGAAGATAAAATACCATAACTTCATTACTTACATATTACCTGTTCCTAAATGCCAAACTTTTTGGCCTCATTTTAAATCTGACTTCTTTCAGGATGATATATACATGTATGGTGGAAAAATAGATGCGACAGGGAACGTGACCAGCCAGCTGTGGGTGTTCCACATTCCCACCCAGACCTGGACTCAAGTGACGCCGAAAGCCAAGGAGCAGTACGCTGTTGTCGGCCACTCGGCACACATCGTCACCCTGCAAGACGGCAGCGCGGTCATGCTTGTCATCTTTGGGCACTGCCCTCTTTATGGGTATATCAGCAATGTCCAGGAATACAACCTGGGTGAGTGCGGCCCTACCTACCGTTGGCTTCAGTTGCGAGAGTTGATCTGAAAATTATTTAAATGATCCATATTCACACAGCAAAACAAAGACAGATACGTTCTTCTCCTGTTTGTATTTATGAGAAGGTCAGTCTAACTTCCAGCGTTTGTATAACACAAACACGGAGCAGGCAGCCACGTGCCTCCAGCTTTATACAGCTTGTTAGGTCCCAAGCGCAAAAAAGCTGTAATTGAGAGGCGAAGCAGGATAGCTGTGGGACAATTTCATTTAATTTTCCTCTCTCCCTCTGACAAAGCAAACGCTTTTGAAATGGTTTTTAGTATCCTGCGAAGACAAGAATGGCTGTAACAATTCAGACCAAGTATCTACTTAACCTGATACCCATGTCTCCAGTAGTGATTAGCGAATGCCATGGGGATCAGGGAGTAACCTTCTGGCCTTCCATTTGCCCCATAACTCTGGGAATAGTCCAACCTCTGACTTTAGGATCCAGAGATTTCCAATATCATCAGTGGAGAAGTGTAGGAAGCTCTCCAGATGAACTGAGCTGCCGAGCATGGCTGCTGTGAAAAGGCTCTCTGGAGGCATGTCCTTTGCTCCACTGACCAGGTGGAGAACAAAGTGCTAAGCACAGCAAGGTCACAACGTGAATGTGCTGGTGGTTGTCAGAAATAGCGGCCCTCTCTGCACTTTTCCACCTGTTATCCTTCTCCTTCAGTCACCCGCATCCAGAGGATCTGCTGGAGCTTACTCTGGTTCATTGGTGTCCACACGAGCGAGCTGCCTGCCTCTGGGAGAAAGCTAGGGGAAAGCGGGATGGGTCGGGCAGGGATTTGGTTTTCTGCCGTTCTGTTTTTCCCATGTGTGATCTTGCAGACTAGTCGGTTCCTTTGCCTTTTGTGTGCCTGCTCTGCCCTGGAGTTAGGAAGCCTGTGCAGGGTTTCATTCTGCCCTTGCTACGGAGATTTGGTGTGTAATTTAGCATTTTTGTTTCAGCTGCCATTATATTATGTCTAGAGTGCTTCAAATCAATGTTATTTTAGTGAGTGGGATATAGGACCATTAATCACATACTAGTTTTTAACTGCAGTGTTCTCCGCAGTCATACTTACCTTGGCTTCAGTGCTGTCTGGCTTTATATACGTATAAAATAAAAGCGCTCTTGGGTACCATTCTGAATCGAGCCGTGGTGCGGGCACTTTCATGTCATTGAAACGCAGTATATTATTTCTGCACTTTTTATCTCTCGTTTACTTAGCTTGTCCGCAAAATGTAATAAATGACTGTAGAAGAGACGTTCCTGGTCTAATTAAAAATACTTGAGAATACTTCTTGACAACAAACTCCTTGAAGGAGCATGTTTTTGGGTATAAAGTGATAAAGGCAGCGTCTAGAGCTGAATCAAGGGAAACCCAATTTGTTTCACCACCAGATTTGTTGATAAGTTATTAATGGAGATAAATTAACCATCTTTTGTCGCCCGCATTTTTCATTTCTCAGCCACAAACACATGGAGCATTTTACAGACGAGCGGAGCTTTGGTGCAAGGAGGGTACGGTCACAGTAGCGTTTACGATCCAAATACAAGATCAATTTATATCCATGGAGGTTACAAAGCATTCAGTGCCAACAAATACAGGCTAGCAGATGACTTGTACAAATACGAAGTTGATTCCCGTATGTGGTAAGTCAGTCCTCCCTCCCGTACACCGCCCCGTCATCATTTTTGTTTGTAGGGGACGGGAGGATGGGGTATTTGATAAGGGTACATACAGTAGTACGTAATTGCCTGCATTCAGGATAGATGGTGTGCTCCTGTATCTGTTATTTTTACGTTCCTTTATGAATAGAGACTCATATAATCACATACAATCAAGGCTGTGAATACGCCAAGAAATCCATTTTAATCTATTGTCGTATTAAAGCTGAAAAGAAAAATATTTGATGGGATTTTCTTGCCAGCCGTACAGGCTGTGCATACGAGTGCAGTTGCTGCAGTCAAGTGAGTGATAATTCATTCTGCAGTTAAGACCGCAAAAGAATTTCTATTATAACCCCATTTTCTTCTGGCTCTGTAACTGCTCGCAACATTCATTTCTTAAGCTGAAATCTTCCGTGATTTTTTTTTCCTGCCCAAAGGTGAGTTTTATTGAAAAGCTATAGCAAACCTTCACAACCGTGAGCTATCGAAGTGAAACGAATTTTCCTCAATTCTGTGTTTTTCTTAAAGTTGTTTTTAAAGCCTCCTGATGAAAAGGAGACTGTCTTTTGAATGAGCCCATGTAAATATGAGTCACCACATCACCTTTTTTGAGAGTTTAAAAGAGCTTGTATTTCTGCAGCAACTGTTTGCGAGTCGATACTGATAAGGAAGGTAACTAGTGACTAATTTCCAAAAACCTTCCTTCCTGCCCCGTTGCCCTTGCAGTAATAACCGCGCTTCCTTTCTATGGTCATTTGAGCCCCACTTCGGCCGTGGAGCGGGCAAATCTGGCTGAGGAGGCAGAAAGCGTTACAAATGCGACGATATTCTGCCAAACCGCTGCAGCACCAACTTCCTTCCGTCGTACCTATTTTGTCAGTCTCGAGAGGACTGCCGGAGCAGGCGAGCAGCCGCCTCGCAGCGAGGCGTGTAGGAGCGTCTGCTCGTCTTTATCTATACATTTTTGGTACCAGTGACTGTTTTTTTTGCTCTTCAGTTATTTAGGCCCACTCTCCCTCCTGTGATTTCATGGAAGGGCAATAAAGCAGTCCCCTGATCTTTATTTTGGCAAGCGTATTTCTCCCCTCGTTCCCCCCGGTGTTTCGACTGGCAGCTTCGCGGTCTTAACGCCGTAGCCCTGGCAGGGACGGAGCGATGCTCCGAGAGCCCCCGTGTGCTGCGGTACCTCTGCTCGTGCGTTAGGAGCGGGTCCCGTGTCCGGGTCGCTGATACACCGTTTGCTGACTGTTTCATCGTGTAAGCCTGGGCTTCGGCGCGGGCCGCGTGCGGGGTGCTGCAGTTGTGCAGGGCTGCTGTGACAGCCTGCAGGCAGCGACGCCGCTGCCTGCGACACAGCTGGGGCCGTGGCCGGGGGTTTTCCTGCGGTCCCACCCTCTCAAAGCGGTGGGGAGGTTGTACAAAGGGTGACCCTGTGTGCGCAGTGCCCTTAATCACGCTGATTAAAGGGGAGATCAGTGACGAGTGTGATTAATGCCTCCTGTGATTTGGTCATGGATGAGGCATTGAGTTTTGCAGGTATTAAGCTGTGGGGCTCCGTTAGCAGCAGCTGCACAGATTTCCTTAAAATAGGCTTGTTAGTTTTGAGCAAGAGGTGATGCCCAGATTGAAAGAATTCTTTAGGTTACTATAAAATCAGAGTTCCTCTAAAATACAGGAGTCCTCTGGGGCAGCGTCCGTATCAGCAGTTGCAGCTGATTGTGCTCCAAAACCCAGTTAGTGTGAAAACTTGATAATCCCTAGGGAAGGAATTGATGATTTTAAGATCCATAGCTTTGGAAAGAGGCTTTCATAGATATATTTCTCCTATAAATTGGCGAGCAGATGGGAAGATGAGAGAATTAAATTACAGAAGGAATTGAACAGTGTGGAAAGTAAGTTGTTAAATACCTCGTTAGAAAAGGTAGTTAAGTAATATCCCCCCTCCCCTCCTCCCCACAACCCCGAAACCTCCTTCAGCTTGGATTTACGGATTGCTCTGTCTTTGCCAAGTACTAATCAGTATCAGTAATGCATGTATTTTGTTTTTATTTCTGAAGGACAATTCTTAAAGACAGTAGATTTTTTCGCTATTTGCACACGGCTGTGATAACGAGTGGAACCATGCTGGTGTTTGGAGGAAACACGCACAATGACACCTCCATGAGCCACGGCGCAAAGTGCTTTTCTTCCGATTTTATGGCGTATGATATCGGTAAGTCCTCGCAGAAATAAGACTTAAAAAAACCCCAACTCTTGGATATTCAAAAAGAGCTGCCTTCAGGAAGACTAATTTACATGCTGGGTATATTATATCAACTGCTACTGAGCGTACTGCAGAAGAATGTGTAATCAGGAGTGGCTCGTTTAGCTTGCTACACATTTCCAGGCAAACGAGCTGGTGCAGCGATTTCTAGGCGAACACAGCAGCAGTTATTTGGCCGACAGTTTATACACAAACTTGGGCGTTAAAAATAATTTCTTAAATGGAAAGCATATTGTTCTACTGTCTTGGCCGTAAAGCTAGCCTGATATTTTGAGGGTGTTTTAAATCTATGCTCTCTCAAA
Organism: Phalacrocorax carbo; assembly: GCF_963921805.1. Classification (NCBI taxonomy): domain Eukaryota; kingdom Metazoa; phylum Chordata; class Aves; order Suliformes; family Phalacrocoracidae; genus Phalacrocorax; species Phalacrocorax carbo. The sequence continues at coordinate 2,678,561 of NC_087516.1, read as the reverse complement.
ACCACAGTCTGTTGGAACAGTTACACGCACTGGACGCTGCTGAAGCTCAACTTGTACGTTACACGCTCCTGTTTTAACTGCAGGCTGGCTGACTTGCTTGGCTCCGCTCTTTGTAATGCCAGGTTTGATATAGGTGTGCTTTATAAGCATAAATATCCCCGTAAGCACTATTTAACCAAAAAGCCGGATGATTAGATTCGATTTGGAAGGATTGGGTTTTGGTGAGTTTGAGTAGCTAGCCAGAAGAGGGCAGCATTTATTTGTGCATTTGAAGTCCAGAGACGACGCATTTAAGAAGCAAAGAAAAGAAATGGTATAAAAGAAGGCGCGTGCACACCCAGATAATTCACACTGAAGCAAATCACCATTCTGTTCTCATACCGCATTCTACCTTCCGCTCTCAGAACGCCTGAAATGCGGGCTCTCGTGATTCATTCCCTGAAATAATCACGTAAACCTGAATTCTTGGAGTCCACTGAGGTGTCGCTCCTGGTTTGTGAAAGGACTACGCAAGCGAACGGATCACTTCCAGCCGCAGGGTTTGGCACCCTTGTGCCGTTGTGCTGCCTGTTACAGGGATCGTTCTCTTCCGCTTCCTGTGATTTCAAGTCATATCCCTGTGGAATTTATTGTGTGCTCCTGACTAGCTGGATTTTGAGTGTTGTCTTGAATTGAAAGAGGTGTTCCTACGGTCCAGACAGAGCAGTTTTTTTTTTAAACTTTGCCAGCAATAGCGATAGATTTTTCTTGCTACATTTTGCTGTGGTCCCTGACCCACTGAACTGTCCGTTAGCTGCAAAACACAAATGTCATTAATTTGACAAAATATGCCAATAACGATGTTCATTTTGATTCAATTTAGTTAAGAGGCAGGTTCCTGTTACATGAAATGGGCGTTGTAGTCAGCTTGCCCAGTCCTTCCCAGTTCTACACAGGTGTTCTGGTGCTCTTGGGTACCCTCATTCCTTAAGGTAGAGACTCTCAGGCCAGAACAACAGCTTTTTTTCACAAAAAGACAATTTTTTCTTTCCTTTTCATGGCAAGGCACCTTTCTTCACATGACCAAATTAAAATTTAAGACTCCATTAAAATGCTGTCTAAAATAAAGGCTTCAAAACCAGATCTTCCCTTTAACCTTTGCCATTACAACTCATTTCTGCACTAACTCATTTTCTTCACCTCGTCAAATTCTTCTGGTTTTCTTTCCTCAAACTTCTAAGCAATCTGACCATGTGCACTGAGTGTCGTGAGGACATGTTATCTTCTTTTTTGTGTGTAGGATGCAAACAGCTGTCACTGAGGTGTGTGCTGAGACCCTCTGGAGGTTTAACAGATGAGGTAGATCCGAGAATGCATTAATGCTTCCCATCCCTTTTGTGCTCCACTAGATCAGGTTGGGGCTTATTCAGTCCAGCTTGTCCAGGTAATGCCCGGCTTTGGAGGGTTTCAGCCTGGCAATGCGGCCGTCTGCCCGCATGTGCGGTTCTTGCGGCTTCTCAGGACGAGCTTTTGGATGGCGTTGGTGTTCGGGTCGGGCGAGCACTTGGCTAGAGCAGTCTCGCAGTATTTTTCCTACGTTGTACGACCAGTTAGCCCTTCCTAGCCCCAAAGGTGGTCTCTCCAGCCTCTGTACGAGTTTCCTGCTCTGCAGCAGTTCAGTCTCTGGGTGGACAAATGTCTTACTTGAACCCTCTACCTCCTCTCAACAATTCACAGCAGCGAAGGAGCCGCATGTGAGTTGCAGCCCTTCCCTCGCTGTGTTTGTCTCCAGGAGTGACGAGGCGAGGGCTGTGCTTTCCGAAGGGTCACGTCCCTTGCCTATGGGAGGTCTCTAGAACAAGAACAGAAACTTCACAGGCAGACTGGCTCAAAATGCAGTTACTGTGGTTTAAGCAGCCGTTCTTCTTCACTTCTAAATAAGTTTTAACTTTATGCTTTTTTAAAAAATCAGCGTGAAAAGTTCATGTAAAGGCTATGCTTATATAATCATCTTTTCTCCCCACAGGAGGGAAATTAAGAGTCTTCTATTTACCCCATCAAAAATTCAGTTCTGATGACAAATGTAGAAAGAGGCTGGATGTGTTCATAACATACGTGTTCTATTTGAATAGTGTATTTCACAAATCCTGTGCATTTTAAGTTTTAGGCTTGGCTTAACTCATAAGTCAGGAAGGAGAGAATTCTCTGTATTTTCAGAATCATTCATTTTTTCCAATACTTAATCTTCAGTTAAAGATGGGAAAGAAGCTTAGAAAGCAAAACATTCCAGGCCTTCTATTAATCTAGAAAAATATGTTTCTTGGCCTCGCATAACTCACAACTCGCTGGATAAAAATTGCAAATTGCTGCCTGATTTTGCTGAAGTCTCCTGTTAAAAATTGGAACCGGGCATGCTTGTCTCAGGAGCGATGCCGGGCTAGGTTAAATCCTTTGAAAATGGAACAAAATAATGGTTTATCGAAGTATTAAATCCAACCAAGTGGGTCCTGTATCTTTTCTTCAAGAGTGCTGATAAATAAAAGGTTCTGCGGGAGCAGAGGTTAGGAACGGTTGTTTCACCCAACAGTTCTCTCCAATTAAATGTGGTGAAGAATTAGTGAGGTTGTTGCCTTCGCCCTCTGTTTATCTACGTTCTGGTTTGGGTTCGTGGGCTTTTTTTTTTTTTAAATTATTTTCGGAGGCTCGGTCCATGGCGCGACAGTTTTATCTTGTATTAAAGAATCTGCGAGTATTTGAGGGCTCTGTAGATCTTTACAGCAGATTGACTTTTCTGTTCTAATTGCATAAACCGCGTGCAGCTGCCTCGGGGACGTGGGCCGCCAAGGCGATCCCGTCCACTTCGCGAGGTTTGTGTGATATGAATTGGACTGATTTCTCCTGCTTTTGTTCCTTTGATTGCTCGGTGGGTTATATGTTCCTTAGGTTGGGTTTTTCTTTTTTTTTTTCGTGCTGCCTAAAGGAAGAAATTACCTGAGAAACGGAGTAAAAAATGAAGCAGAACTTATAAATGTTATGCTAATAGAAAAAGATGGAATAATCTCACATTATATTAAAAGAGAAAAACAACCACAAATCCTTAAGCTATGATGAGTGAAAAATATTTTTAAAAACATGGATATCTACCCTCTAGGAACATAATTGCAATGGAGGAAAAAAAAGAAAAAAAAAAAAAGTCTGTGTTCTCAGAGATGCTGGTTTGGGGCAAAACTGCAAATAATTCACATAGAAACAGATAAAAACTGAACTTGTTATGCAGTGAAAAATTCCACTAGTAAAGGAGGAAAAGGGACTCAAGCCACCGCCATTTAATTACACGTGATTGCCAGAAGGCTGGTAACCCCTTCGACACAACGCCCTGAGACTGTCCTTTCTCCTGAACTGTTTAGATGAGGGAGCAGAGCCCTTAGGGCCTTCCCTTCCCTTTTAGTCCCACCGTGGCAGCTGGGGCGAAGACTAAGTCTTAAATCTTGCCCAAGAAGGCTACGCAGTGCTGTCGTGAACTGCCCTGTTTCGTTCGAGGTTTGCGTTTTGGTGGCGGGCGGAATGGTCTCTCCCGTCGTTCAAGTACTTCGGGATCTTTCAGGAGGCGTGCTGCTTCAGTTGAATCATTAATGATGCTGAGGAACGTTTCTGAAATGAGCTTTCCTTAATCCTAGCTTGCGATCGGTGGGCTGTTCTTCCTCGCCCGGGTCTCCATCATGATGTCAACAGGTTTGGACATTCTGCCGTGCTGTACAACAGGTAAGGTTACAAACGAGCTGGGGGGCGGCGGCTTTTTTCAAACCTCGATAACTGTACGGGTGTAGATCGGTAACGGTGAGACCAGAGGGTTGAGGTGCTGTTGCAAACCGCTCAAAGTTCTCAGATCTGCACTCTTGTAATGTCTGCAGCACCCACCTGCCCCTCTCGGCCCTTCTTCACTGGACTAAACTGTCTCAGCTCACTTAGTTCTTTCAAAAATTGTTGTGTTTTTTTTTTTAAATATATCTGTTTCTTATTTTTTATATATATTTCTATTTCTTTCAAAATTTTGTCATTTCATTTATTTCATAACTCTGATTCTTACTTAGCTGCGCTGACACCTTTTGTCTCCAAACCTTCCCCTCATGGTTTCTAAACCTGTCCGTGTTTCAGTTTGCATAGCTTATCCCGTGCGGCTCCTCTTCACGTGGTGTTCAGCATTTAGGTGAAATCTGTAGGTGGGGTTTCTGCTGTTAAGCATTACATCACTGTAATAACAGCCGTGCTTTCAGGTGAGCACCTGCTCCTGTATTTGAGTCTGTGGAACCAAGTTTGAGAAAGGGTATTTCTTAGGAGTCTTTTGTTCTGCTTCCCTTATCCTGTGAGGATACTTTCTGTAAATCAGTAACATTATTTAAAGCTCAGTTTAAGCCAGGCAGATAAGTGCCACTGCGTTGAGAAGGTGGGTGTGCTTCTAGATACTCTTTTTGCCTCTAAAAACTCACTCACTACCTGCTTGCTTCAGTGTATGCTGAACACCAGCCGTGCATTTGCTTCTCCGAAGGACAACTAAGCCTGTTCTCCTTTTCATCCTCAAGTAGGATGAAAATCAGATTAAAAAATATTTATTATTCAACCAAAACTTCTTTTCAGTTGCATCAACTCTTCGTCACTGTCTCATTAAATGTGCGTTTACAAACATGGATGCACAGGGATTTTTAGGTGGCATTTTTCTGTAGCTAATGAAATTTGATAGTTCCTGAAGCAGTTGTGATACTAAAAGAAGGTTTAAAAAAACTCACCTTCCCCTTCTCCCAGTATTATTTTGGTTTGGGGTTTGGTTTGGGGGTTTTTTTTTTTTTTTAAGGTGACAGAGTGACTCTTTGCTCAGTCGCAAACAGCCGCGGAAACAACTGTGGTTTAGCCGCAGCCCTGTAGCAAGATGTGACAACGCTGAATTGTTTTGTCACAGTTTCTGAACGCTGGTTTAATGGTGTGATACCGCGTCCCCGGTTTTTAGCCTTCCTCCCTCTCTGGCCACTGTTCCTTACGGGAGGATCCCACCTTTCTGCAGATTTCACGTGGAGTCAAATGGGTCAGGCGCCACCCAGGGTTTTGGCCGAAGGAGAAGGTTGGTCCGTGACCTCGGCCTGGTTTGACTCTGTCTCAACATCCGTGTGTTGAGATTCTGTGGCTTTTCTGAAACAGTGGAACTTGACTGACCTTTTCTTTAGTGCCGCCCTTAACCAGGAGCTATTTATTTCAATTTAGACCTGCTGGAATATCATAGAACACCTTGCTCACACCTTGAATCACATTGACTTGCAGCCGCGCCTGGTCTGTAAACACAGGGACAAATATTTATGTCTTTACCTGCATTTTGTCTAGCACCATGTATGTATTTGGAGGCTTCAACAGCCTCCTGCTGAGCGACATACTGAAGTACACACCCGAGAGATGTGAAGCTTTTGACAACGAAACAGCCTGCTCGCGAGCAGGTCCCGGTGTCAGGTGCGTGTGGGCTGCCACCCCTCCTCACTGCCTCCCCTGGGAAATGGCGACCTTGGAGCAGCAGCAAAAGGTCTTTGAAGACTGTCCTCCCAAGCCAGGTAGGTGTCACGTTCTTTCCATTCCCCTTTCCAAAAGGCGCGCGGAGCCTTTTTCTTTTCCACATTCTGTCCTGCGTTAGTTGTATGCCATTATCAAAATCAGTTTAAGATGGAGGGGCCGTAGCTCTGCCTCCATAAGTGCCCTGGGAGACCTTCCTCTGACCAAGCGGCCGCAGTGGCTTGGAGGTGTTTCCACCTCTCCTTCCCCCTGAAGCTGCTTCTTTTATTTCCTGCCATGCTGCTTGTATTTACTTTCCTATCCCGAACAGACGACACCGGTCAGGAATCAGGCCTGTCGATGTTTGCTCCAAGAACCAGCCAGCAATTAGCTGGGAGCACCCCGGGGCGTGGGTCCCGCGCCATTAGCCTGTGCTCCGCAAGAGAGACAGCAGGAAGAGTGTTTTAAGAAAAGTTACTTTATTTCTCCTTCTACAGTATTATATGGATAGGGGCATACAAAAAGAACGTTTGTTTTAAGGTCTGATTCCTGTGTTCTCCCCTATGATAATTTTTAAACAACTTTTCGACGCTTTATCCTGATGCGTTTGTTGCTCTGAATTGAATTATCGAAACCTTGATTCTGTAATAGATGGCAGCCTTTAATTATTTAAAAGAAATTGATGTAAAGGGACATTGCTTTGATGGGCTCTCAACGTACAATAAACTCTCACAATACAGAGGCGTTAAGTGATTGGGAAGATGAAGTGGAAAGCTCAAGTTTTGCATGAAAATGCTCCATGTAATTGAAGGCCAGGCTGGCAGCAAAATGGGCCTGGGGTGGGAGATTTTCCCCGTCCTTGGGAGACGTCCTCTGGCATCATTTGCCTGGGCACTGACTGAGCACACGTGCCCGCTCGTAGTTCACGCGCTTCCATGTCTTGGTGCGTTTTCTGGCGGTGTGTTTTACGGATCCTCGGGCACTAAAAATGATTGATGGTGCAAATGACTGTGATTTTCTATCAGTTCAGTCACATGAAAGTACCTGATTTGCTAAGTAGTCGATAACGGGAAATCTACAGGCACTACTGTTTGGTTGTATCTTTTGCTGTATATAATCAAGTTCTTAGAGCTCTGTCAGGAAATGCCTGTTTTTGGTCATGCAGGTTTTTTTCTTTAATAGCTGTAGACAATGAAAAATGTGATCAGATTACAGACTGCTACAGCTGTACAGCAAACACAAACAACTGTCAATGGTGCACTGACCAGTGTATCTCAATGCATAACAACTGCACAGAGGAACAGGTAAAGTCTCTCTAATACTTCTGTAGTTTAAATTTAACCTTTGAAATATGAAATGCCCAGACGCCTTCGTCCGTCGGTGTTATGACCCATGGTGGTTTGTTATTTCCAGCGCTTGCGTAGCTCTGAGCTGCTGTCATGCCTGGATTTTGTTCCCCAAGTTGGTCCAAGGGCTTTTTGTGGGGCTTTCCACTTAAGATAGGAGGATGGCGGAGGGCGGGGAAGAGGCTGTGTGATTATTCACTAAGGCACACAGGCATCGGGGTTTGCTGGCAGTAGAGCCCTCCCTAGAAAAAAACCACCCCTTTATAAAAGCTCTAGTAAGGAAAATGTGTCAGGTGGCGGCCTGGGGGAATATCCTGAATGTGCAGTCCAGGCTGTGTCCACTGGCACAGCTTCGAATATATGCCTTGCTTTGTAGGTCTGAACTGTGCGGTTCAGCGTGGTGGTCATGGCTGTTAGAGACCCATACTGGTTAGGCGGGAAAACAACTCACCTGTGCTATTTATTTCAGGTTCCTATTACTGCATATGACAACTGTCCTAAGGATAACCCTGCCTACTACTGTAACAAAAAGACAAGTTGTAAAAGCTGTGCCATGGATCAGAACTGTCAGTGGGAACCTAGGAATCAGGAGTGCATCGCTCTACCAGGTAGGTGTTGGTTGTATTTGTGTAAGAAAAAAAAAACCCCAAATTCACCCAGTCCAAATGTTGTGGGTTTTTTTTTCCGCTTGTTTTGGGGGTGTTTTTACCCCCAAATCTGTAATATTTTAGCGCTAAGCTGAAGTAAAAATGTTGTTTAATCATACCAGCTTTGGTATGAAACTTTATTTCTAGTAAATTCAGAAAGTCTGATGGAATATTTTTCAGTCCCAATTGACTGAAGAGGAGTATGACCATTTGTATAATTATGAGGCTGTATTTCATCTTTCTCTCTTCATTTGATAAAAGCAGTACTGTTGATATAATAGGCTTCTGCAAGATATTAGATTTAATAATGCATGCTATTTAATTTTAGAAACTAGAATTGTGCAAAAGCGTAATGGCACATACTGGACAAATTAGGCAAATAACACCTAAAGTGTATAAGGAAAATTCTCTTATTAGAGTGTTTCCAGGGGGAGCTCAGAGGAGATGATTATTAGCTCCCCTGTAGTAACATTTTTTTTTTCCCAGGGAGAGAAATATAGCATCTTCAGTGATTAGTGTTGGTAGTTAATAAAATATAGAGAAAGGGAAGAAACCACCACAGGCAGGACCTTTCAATGGGCCTGGAAAGCCTTCCCCTAAAGGTCTGGATGTGTCCAGGTCTGGTGTTTGCTAGTCTGGAAAAGCGAAAAGATGAAGAGACTTTGGAGAACAGAGTGAGGAAAAACATCTTATAACAAGACAGGTAAAGAACCTGGTCTGTTTAGTTTGTTGTAGAAAAGGGGGTGACTTGATCATACATGTAAAAAAGCCCATCTGAAAAATTGACACTTGAGAGCTTTTCAATCTGTTAGATAAATCTAAACTGAGGTGGTGGAGCCAGATGTCAGCTCTGCAGCAATTCAGACTGAAAATGTCCATCGGGTTTCTCTGTAAGGATAGTTAGGAGTGAGGGAAATAATTAACCACGACGTATAAGGAGATCTTCAGCAGTGGGCACGGCCGTGCTCAAGGTGAAACGGGGATTAATGCTGGAAGTTCAGTGCTGTGGACAGGATTAGCACAACCACCCCCTTCTGTATCCTAACAGCTGGGGTTGAGTAAGTGACTTTAAGAAAAATACTCATTTGCTTTCCTTTGCTCGCGCTTCTACAGTGATTTCATTATTCGATGTTGTAGGTAAGTGCTCTGAGTACCTACTCCAGGTAAAAAAATGGTAATGTCACACTTCAGCTCCCCCAACAGCTTTCCTTTTCCTCCGACGTTGTTATATATTGATACTTCCGAGCATGCCGATAAGTCGTGCTGGTTTGGGACAGGGCTGTAGGTTTTATTTTGGTGGAAGAGCTCTTTCACTGCTGCGAGCGTTGTGAGGGTCACCTGCATCTCTGGTTTTACTCTCTCCCCCCTCTAGAAAATATCTGTGGAACAAACTGGCATTTGGTGGGCAACTCCTGCTTGAAAATCACAAATGCAAAGGAGAACTATGATCATGCCAAACTGTCCTGCAGATCCAACGGTGCTTTGCTGGCTTCTCTCACGACCCAGAAAAAGGTAGAATTTGTTCTAAAGGAGCTGCAGAAGATGCAGTCTTCGGTGAGTGCTTCTCTTTTATGTCCCCTGAGTAATTAAGCTCTGACTGTGGAGAAGTCCTTGCTGTGGTATTGTATGCTCCGTACAGAATAGGCCTGCCTCTTAACTGAAGAGGACTGATTTTTCTTTTGAAATTCAACATACCCTATGGGTGCTTTTGAACTGAAATTGTAGAGAATGTAAATGGGAAAGATAAATATAAACATACCGGGTGCCTCAAAGGTATTGCTTTCTATAATGAAATCACACGCGCATTTCTCCTGTGGGATACATGACTGCAGCAGGAGTCCTCTCGTGACTCGTACACAATATTTTATAAATAAAGGTCCCTTTGGGGCACTGGAGGTGTTTAACGTAAAGCATTTAAAGTTATTTATTCCGCTCAGGAAAGCGGCTGTTTAAAATGTCGGCTTCTTACTCTGTAGAGCTGTTTGGCTTATTTGGAGTTATTTATGTTTGATTTAGTGGCAGGTGCTTTTCTGTCAGAGATGGTGAGAAGTGAATTGGAATCTGTCCCTTTTCATGCATCAATAAAATAAAGATATTTTTTCTCTCCCCCAGTCCCTGGCAGAAGCGTGGAGGTGTGCGGGGCGGGTTGTGTGGATGGTGCTAAAGCCCTAACAAAGAACGATGCTGTGCAGCTTTGCTGAGAGGCCTGGCTTAGGCTGCTGAGCTGCTGTGGCTTGATGGCACGTCGGAGTAACTCCTCGTGGGTCCCAGAGGCCGCTGTGGGCAGGGCTGGCAGTCAGGAAGAGTTTTATATAGGAAAAATGAGGCTGGAGGCAGTAGGGTTGCTGCTTTTCAGAGGAGAACGTACTTCAGTACTAAAGAGAAACATTCCCCTGTTGAAAGGAGAACGTTCCCTGCTTTGATTCCCTTTGTAATTTTAAAGTGGCATTTCAACAACTGCAGGGTTTTCGGGGGGGGGGGGTTCAATTTAGCCAAGAAAAGATGCAATTCAGGCGGGATTGTTAAATCTTTTGTAAAGAGAGGAAGCCAAGCCTGTGATATTGTAAAAGTACGTGGTTCCAACAGCTCCAGGTGTTTCTGGATATCCCGGTGGTTAAGTGCAGTGTAAATTCCTAAAGACACATGGCAGCCCTTCCCTAATAGTGTTTGAACCTTACGCTGTTGAGAAAGAAATTGTTAATTTACGGGTTTTTTTTCAGGTACAGTATCATTTTAAAACTAAGGCTTAGAAATCTAAAGAAACCATTAGCCCCTTTTAGTAGATATTAGTATTGAGTGCTTGGCATGTGGGAAGATACCTTTGCTCAAAAGCCACCCTGTGTCTGGTACTTGTATTTTTGCTGTTCAACGGCACGCCGCTGCGGTGCTGGAGGAGGCTGTGTTTTGCAGTTACTCCTTTTATAAGTCAGGTATGTGTAGATGTTTTATAATAAGAAGAAAATGTGTTTGTGTTGGCACATAGTGCTGTGGAACCCTGTTGCTGTTAGAAGTTGCAGCTCTAAGGTTTGAGGGTGTGTAAAATCAGTTTGAAGCAGGTGATGGTTATGTATAGCAGTGAGGGAAGATGTATGGTGTAAAGCTTTCCTCGGACAGCTGTGCCACCGAAGCGCTTTGATGGAGAAAAGATTTTTAACAGTCATATAACATATTGTAGCAATACAATTAAAGTGCCTCTCCTCAAAACAAAAGTGTGCAAAAGATAATTTGCCAGTAGAAATAGGTGTGTTACGGGTTCTTCGCATGGACAATTTTATGGCCAGCAACACTAATTTAGGTTTGCCCTGCTCTGTCTCTCCACGCCTCCATATATACACACTCTTGAACAGCAGAGGTCTCCTAGCCAGAATGTAGAGTAGGTAGATTTTAAATCGTATAGGGGACTGCTAGTTTTCTTCCTCGTGTCAAACTGTACCTCCAGAAACCTTTTCTCCTGTGTCTAGCCATTTACAGCAGTCACAAACACGTAAAGAGCAACTTGCAGTTCATTTTGTAGTCGGCCAGTGTGAATGTTTGACTGCTTCTCCTGGTTTAGATAGCTAGGACCCAAGTGACCAAGTGCTAGGACTTGTGACCCAAGGGCCGGGTCCTGCCCTTGGGTCACACCAACCCCAGGCAGCGCCCCAGGCCTGGGGCAGAGGGGCTGGGAAGTGCCCGGCGGAGAAGGCCCTGGGGGTGCTGGCTGACAGCCGGCTGGGCATGAGCCAGCAGTGCCCGGGTGGCCAAGGAGGCCACCAGCCCCCGGGCTTGTGTCAGCACTGGGGTGGCCAGCAGGAGCCGGGCAGGGATGGGGCCCCTGTGCTCGGCCCTGGGGAGGCCCCACCTCGAGTGCTGGGCTCAGGGTTGGGCCCCTCGGGACAAGAAGGGCCTGGAGGGGCTGGAGCGTGTCCAGAGAAGGGCAGCGGGGCTGGGGCAGGGTCTGGAGCACAAGTGTGCTGGGGGGCGGCTGGGGGGGCTGGGGGGGTTTAGCCTGGAGCAGAGGGGGCTGAGGGGAGCCCTTCTCGCTCTCTGCAGCTGCCTGAGAGGGGCTGGAGTGAGGGGGGGGTCGGTCTCTGCTCCCAAGTCACCAGTGACAGGACGAGAGGGAACGGCCTCAGGCTGCGTCAGGGGAGGTTTAGGTTGGAGATGAGGGAAAATGCCTTCCCTGCCAGAGGGGTCAGGCCCTGGCACAGGCTGCCCAGAGAGGTGGGGGAGTCACTGTCGTGGAGGTATTTAAAAGGTGTGTAGACGTGGTGCTTGAGGATATGGTTTAGTGGTGGACTTGGCAGTGTTAGGTTAGTGGTTGGACTCGATGATCTTAAGGGTCTTTTCCAAACTTAATGATTCTATGATTCTGTGATTCTATGAAATACAGTTTGGAAAACAGAAAAAAAAATAAAATCTGGTGTTTCCTGAAGGATTTCTCTGTCTCTGTGGCATTTAACTCTGACAGCACTGCGAGACAAGTATTTCCCTCATTATATTTTTACAACACCAAACCTGGCAAAGTTGTTATGAGCATTATATGGTGATGTGTATTTTCTTTTAATACCTAAGCTAATAAAACTGGGTATTAAATCTCTCATTTTCCTTTATTTCTAGCCCAAAACCTTGACTCCGTGGGTTGGACTGAGGAAAATCAACGTATCGTATTGGTGCTGGGAAGACATGTCTCCCTTCACCAACACCCTGCTCCAGTGGCTCCCCGATGAACCGAGTGATGCTGGATTTTGTGGTTATTTAGCTGAGCCTTTCCAGCAAGGACTGAAGGCAGCAACGTGCATCAACGAAGTCAATGGCAGTGTCTGCGAAAGGCCAGGTAAAGATACCGACCTTGTGTGTCTCGTGGGGACTGGGTTGGCTAACATGTATTTATATTTCCTAGAGAGTAAAGAGGATCCCGTTCGTTACATTTAAAACTGGCCACACTGTGACTTTGTCAAAGAAAAATGGTTCTGAGAGTGTGTCTTGTGTAGGTATTTAATGCAGGAGTTGGAGATTTTAATAACAGCTCTACGTTTACACTGTTAACTGTAAAATGCTTGAAGTACGTTATAGTTTAATTATTTTTCTCTAAATTGCATACCTGGATGTGACATTTAGGTTAATTATGGTATGGAGCAATTAAAAAAAAAAAACAAACCACAAAAAACTTTCCAATTGAACTCCCCTTTCCTTCCCTCCCTGCTCCGTAGCCAGAGGAGGATTTTATCAAAGTTTGAAATTAATTGGGCAAGACACTCTGGAGATATGACAGCATTGAAAAAGATGCTATTTGCTCTTGGGAAAACTCTTCTAGCTTTGTTGGAACTGCGTATCTTTTAAATTTGCTTGGTCTGTTAACTCTCCATTAGAGCTGATTATTTCTGAAGACCGGTTAGTGCCTCTTTAAGTTTTAATAAAGTTGGTTGATTACATAAAATTTCTAAGTCATTTCTAAGCTACACCACCTTAAATCATTCTTTGGGGGAGTGCAGGATACGGATCATGAATGTGGAACCTGAACTCCAGATTTTGTATATTTTAACTTGCAGCACTTGGAATTGGTTTAAGCTTTAACTTGTTTTTTTATGGTCTGAGAACAGTTACTTGAAACAGATGATAAAGCACTGGCTCGCACCAGAAACTCCTGAGTTAGTTCTGCTTTTGAGGCTCATTTTATGTGTGGAACTGATCAAATAACTTTAAAACAGCGTGCTCACATAAAACGTGGGGTTTCTTCCCAACGCTTCGCTTGGGGGATTGTCTAAGGAACACACCAACTGACCTGAAGAGAGATAAAGACCACACTCATAACACTATTTACATTGTTTTTTAGGTGGATACCCTAAAAAAGTTAACACTCATGAAAGATATATAGTAAGAGAAATGATTTTACAGTATTTACTGCATTTCTCATATTCACCGTGGTATTAGTTATCTCCAGCCCCACCGAGCAACACCACACCACAAAGGAAGCGTTTCAAGTCTGTGATACTGAACTGAATAACAGACAGGGCTTTTTGTCTCCTATCTTTCTATCCTGGGGCTCGTTACCTGTTTCTTTCTGGCAGAAAGCTGACTCTTGTCCTCCCGCCCGCAGCTAACCACAGCGCCAAGCAGTGCCGCACGCCCTGCGCCCTGCGGACGATGTGCGGCGAGTGCACGAGCGGCAGCTCCGAGTGCATGTGGTGCAGCAACATGAAGCAGTGCGTGGACTCGAACGCTTACGTGGCCTCTTTCCCCTACGGGCAGTGCATGGAGTGGTACACCATGAGCAGTTGTCCGCGTGAGTAATTGCTCCTGAGTCTTGGCGGGTGGGCTGGAGTCTTGTATTTGCTGACACTTGCTGGCAAAAGTCATCAAAGTCTGCACTTCGGTCATACTGGCCAGGGGACTTTCAAAAATAAGAGGGACCTGACCCCAGGAGCTTAGTGTGTGTGGCTTCGTCCTGCGGCGTACTCTGCAGCGTGTAGAGCATTAAACAGAATTAGGTCCCGGTTATGGGAACTATCCATTAACCTAAATTGCAGGTAATCACAGAATCCGAGACTGGGGGCTGGAAGGGCCCTCTGGAGCTCACCCCGTCCCACCCCCTGCTGGAGCAGGCACCCCCAGAGCAGGGGCACAGGGCCGCGTCCAGGCGGGGGGTGAATGTCTCCAGGGAAGGGACCCCACAGCCTCTCTGGGCAGCCTGTGCCCCTGCTCTGGCACCCGCACAGGGAAGGGGTTTGTCCTCATGTTCAGGGGGAACTTCCCGTGTTCCAGCTTGTGCCCGTGGCCCCTTGGCCTGGCGTTGGGCACCGCTGAAAAGAGCCCAGCCCCATCCCCCTGACACTCACCCTTCAGATATTTATAGGCACTGATGAGATCCCCCCTCAGCCTTCTCTTCTCCAGGCTGAACAAGCCCAGGTCTCTCAGCCTTTCCTCACAAGGGAGATGCTCCAGCCCCTGATCCCCTTGGCAGCTCTGCGCTGGCCTTGCTCCAGCAGTTCCCTGTCCTTCTTGAACTGGGAGGCCCAGACCTGGCCGCAGCCCCCCAGATGTGGCCTCACTGGGGCAGAGCAGAGGGGGAGGAGAACCTCCCTCGCCCTGCTGGCCACACGCCTTTCCATGCCCCCCAGGGCACCGCTGGCCCCCTTGGCCCCAAGGGCCCGGTGCGGGCTCAGGATCACCTCGCTGCCCCCCAGCACCCCCAGGGCCTTCCCAGCAGAGCCGCTCCCCAGCAGGTCCCCCCCAGCCTGTGCCGGTTGGGGGGGGTTGTTGCTCCCCAAGGGGCAGCTGGGGAGGAGGCTTTCAAGTGAGTTGATGAAACCTCCACTTTTTTTTCAGAGAGAGAAGTACTTCTTTCACTATATGAATTCCTGCCCTTCAAATTAATTGTTACATAATTTCATGTGATTAACTTCTTTTTGTATCTCTTCTGTATCTCTTTTGTTCACATGTGGAGACATCTAATTTAATATTGGATCATGAAATCCAAATTGGGGTTTACACGAGTGTTTTGTTCTGAAGTATTGTCTACATACAGCCCACAGTAGGAATTTCTGATGTATTTTAAATAAAGGTTCCCCCCCCCCACCCATTTAGGTAGAGTTGAGGCAACTGCAAAAGATTTATGGTACTTTGGAATGCCACTTTTTGTGTGCAAACTGGGGTGTAATCATCTAGAAATCTAAAAAGTGGTCAAACAGTTTTATCAAGTGTTTTTATTTATGTTGAATTCTGTAGGAGGCGAGCTGGGCCGGGGAGCCAGGAAAGCCAGGGCTCTCCGGGTAGTAGAGGGAGAGGAGTGCATTGGTTCCCCAGGAGGGAAGTTGAGCGGTTTGAGTTGCTGCAGTTGCTCCAGGAACTTTTGGAAGCAGCTGAGGATAAGCCTGAGAAGCTCAAAGTGTTGCAAAATAAGAGATGGAGAAAATAAGTTTCAAATAACAGTGAAACAGGGCAGCGTGAGCTTCCCATATTGCCAGAGGTCAAAAGTCAGAGGAGGAAGCATCAAGCAGGAGATGAGTAGGCTGAAACAATGGAAAACAGTTTTTTTTTTTTCCTACTACTTTTATTTTTAAAGGCAAATATTGTCAATTTAAACATCAAGATAGGAAGTCTGCTTGTCTTGGAACACCAGGAATCTACACAATATTTTTTAAGACGGTATGGGGAAAGCAACAGAAAAACCCTTCTGTATGTGAAGAGTTTGTCACCCCTGAAATAAAACCCCATTTGAGAAAGGAATAGTTAAAGGGTGGCGATGGCTTTTAGCTGATTGCTGGGCCCAGGGGATCTGCATGTGGCTCACTGAGCATCCTAAGAAGGCAGATTCTCTTTGGTATTAGTATTCTGTGCTTTTTGACTCAGATAAAATACCTGAAACAGTAGCGTGTGATATGAAAACGTGTGGTAAGAAGCGAGTAAACAAACTGGGTTGTAGCCTTTGCTTCTGGGTGGCTCGTGGTATCATCCGATCTGTTGTAAATCAGTCAGAGATCTTTTGTGGTTGGAAACGTGAACCTCCGGTTTTAGTGGGTGGTGTTTAATGGTTAGAAAAACCTGACGTGTGTATCACGTTGGTTCGTAACGCGCTCGCTGATTAATGCACCCTTTGGTCGTTATCCTAGACTCTAGACTGAATATGCTGATAGGAACGAATATGTGTGTTACACTGACTGTCAGAACAAATGTTTACAGATTTGGTGAGAGAAATACTTAAGGTCACAAAAGACATACACGGGTTCCTGTGTTCCTTGTCGCCTGTGTTCTGGAACAGTGATTTATTCCACATTTTGATGTTTGTTTTTTTTAATAGCTGAAAACTGTTCAGGCTATTGCACGTGCGCTCACTGTTTGGAGCAGCCTGGCTGTGGCTGGTGCACCGATCCGAGCAACACCGGCAAGGGGAAGTGCATCGAAGGCTCCTACAGAGGTCCGGTCAAGATGCCAACCCCGTCTGCAACAGGGAAACACAGCCTGGAGCCCGTCCTTAATGTCAGCATGTGTCCTGTGGAGAACAGCTACAACTGGTCCTTTATTCAGTGTCCAGGTGAATGAGCAAGGCTGAATTGTTCAAGCATTTCAGCCGTAGCAACAGTTAAATGCAAGGGGGGAGGCTTTTTCGGACTGTAGGGATGTCTGTGTTCCCTCGTGTTAATGGAGGGAGGAAAAGAGCTTGGAGGGCACACAAATAATGCATTTTGAGATGGAAGTTCTGCAGGTACCTGTAGGTGAGCTGCAGAGATTTGCTGCTTGAAGACTTACCTATGCATTACGCTAGAGAAATTTGTCCTTTCCCTACAAACCTTTACTGATTTTTTGACTATATTCATTTTAGGGTGGTTTGAAAGAAAGGCAATTCATTCTTTGAAGGTTGATTTAACTGCTAGTAATTCCCAGGGCCATTCTGATATAATGTTTTTGACACCAAACACACAGAATAAAATTACTTGACTGCTGCTAAACCCTTCCTTCCCCACTCCTCCTTGTAAATCTCTCCCACCAGCTGCTTCCAGTCCCATCTGTCCCAATATCCACGCAGTGTTTTGGAGTTCAGTTTTCCATGTGTTGCTTTAAACTTCAGGTTTTCAGCACACTTCTCTTTGGGTTCATGTGTCGCCGGCAAGGCTGTGAGAACCTCTTTGGAAGGCGCACGAAACGGTTTCGTTCCACCTCTGCAGGACACAGACTTCTGAGATGCTCTGGGAGGTGCTGTACCTGAGCACAAATACTCATCCTCTTCTGTTTTCTTTAGCCTGCCAGTGTAACGGGCACAGTAAGTGCGTAAATGAAAGCATCTGTGAAAAGTGTGAAAATCTCACAACTGGCAAACACTGTGAAACTTGCATCTCGGGCTACTACGGTGATCCTACCAATGGGGGAACGTGTCAGCGTAAGTGATGCCTTAAGTCTTCCTGCACTGAAGTCTTTGCTGTTTTTCGCTCTTTACTCATTCCTCTGCTATCTTAACTGAAATTATACCCCGATAATACATTTTTTTCTTTCCTGCAAGCAAGGCACGATCCTTGTTTCTTCAAATCTAAGATATGGAAAGTGCTTGATGAAATTCTTTCACTTTCATTGCACAGATAAAGATGATTTTTTACCCTCCTTTGTAAACTTTAAATGACCACCGTGAAAAATGCATGCGTTTTAGTGTTTGACGATCCTGATTTGAAAAGAAACAGTGTTAATCCCAATGTATTGAACAAATTTCTGCTTCTCTAAAGTTCACCTTCTATCACATCTGGTCAATGTGTTGTGTGTTTATTGTTGTAACTGTCTGCTTCATAAAGGGCTTGCCATATTTCACTGAGGAGCTGGCTGGATTTCAGCTGAGGATTAGGTGATCCCTGTTAAAATTGCATTTTAAGTTTGTAAAGTGCTTTGGGACTCTTTGGCACGAAGAACGGTTTCCAGTTGTGCAAGATCCAGTTAACAAACTGGGGGAAAAAAACCTTTCTCAGAGGACCAGTACATGTAATACTGAGAAATGAACATGTAAGATTTGAAGTTTTGGCCTTGAACCTCGCAACGTTATTCTGAATTGCTGCAAATTTTGTAGCGTAGCACGGGGAGACCGCTTGTTAACCAGAATCCAGCTGTGGTAGGCGATATGCAGGTATAAGGGCAGGTGCTTCTTGCTCCGAAGAGCTTTGATGGAATGCATTTCGGTGGAGTGCTATCCTTAGAGTGATGGAAGAGGCAGAACAGAAATAACGTCGTTTGGTGTCAGAGTAGTATTGGTACTTCCATGAAACGGGTGGTTTGTAGGCATCCTGGAAGAAATAAGGTGATTAATGAGGGGATATGGAAGGAGCAACTCAAAGCCTTCAAACTGTGGAGACAGTCCAGTAGAAAATACCTGGAAATTCATTTAGTGTCTGTACTGGAAGTAGCACTGACCTTCTGGATGAAGATGAGAGTCAATAGCTGGAGCACAAATGTCCTATTCCCTAAAGCAGGAGCAGGCAGGCGATATCTGAGGCTATGAAGAACCACCGCCCAGCGGACAGATTCAAGGAAGGGGATGAAAAGGTCAGAGACAGGGTCAAGGCTGCCCTGCTTAGGGAAGAGGGTGTTGCAGTAGCGGGGATGTGAGGTGACAACAGGCGGCGCAGCGGCACGGGTACAAAGGAGAAGGTGCATCTGTGAGACTTGATTTCAGAACATGATCTGTGAGATTATATACAGCTGATATTCTTAAACTCATTTCATGTGAAGATAATTGGAAGTGCAGGGATGAATAAATTGAGACTGAGTTGGCCTGAGAAAATATATAATTCTACTCCGGGCCTTCAGGTTTAATCATTGGATCCCAACGTGCCTTTTGATATTTGTTGCTTTTCTATGCATGTGGAAATTGAGTAAGTTACTTCGGACTCTTTCACATGAGGATTGTCCAAAAATAGTTTGTTGTTGAGATAATGAATGATAGACTCAAATCATCCAGATGCCTGAAAAAGAAATTAGAAAATGTGTTGAGAGATTGTGGAACAGCATTCATTTGTTATCTGATGAAACTAGTAGCTCATGTCAAAAGTGCTTTGCTCTCAAGTGCTTTGGGCCCGCGTTTTTAATTTGCTGTGATTTAACGCTGTTTACTGTGAAGGCGAAAGAATGAGGGAAGCAGGAAGCTGAGCAGGAAGACTAAGGTGGGTTGGAAGAGGGAAAGCGAGAGGAAATCATCCTATGTGATGCAGCCAGGTGACTGCTGGCCATTAGTCATTTTTGCTCGGTGAGGCTTCCAGGGGGGAATTCTTCAGATGAGGATCAGCTGATGGACAACAGAGCCAGCTCCCACTTTTTCCCTCCTCTGAGCCTCCCTTCTTTCCTGTTAATGATGTGCAGATTCCACTCTTTTTGTGCATTTATGTGCAATGTTGTGAGCTGCTCTGTTTTTAGAGCCTGCAGTCACATCCGCTGGAGGTGGGCGTTGGTACAACTCCACCCTGATGCACAAGCATCCATGTAATTGCACGCTTAGTGCGTAGTGTGAGTCCTGGTAGTTTGATGTGCAGATTTGCAGTGTTACCTCAGTGGCCCCAGCAGCATGGGGACCATAAATATCCTCAAAATGGCAAATTTTGAGGACCTTGAGGGGCTGGAGCGTGTCCAGAGAAGGGCAGCGGGGCTGGGGCAGGGTCTGGAGCACAAGTGTGCTGGGGGGCGGCTGAGGGGGCTGGGGGGGTTTAGCCTGGAGCAGAGGGGGCTGAGGGGAGCCCTTCTCGCTCTCTGCAGCTGCCTGAGAGGGGCTGGAGTGAGGGGGGGGTCGGTCTCTGCTCCCAAGTCACCAGTGACAGGACGAGAGGGAACGGCCTCAGGCTGCGTCAGGGGAGGTTTAGGTTGGAGATGAGGGAAAATGCCTTCCCTGCCAGAGCGGTCAGGCCCTGGCACAGGCTGCCCCGAGAGGTGGGGGAGTCACCGTCCCTGTGGGGGTTCAAACACCGTGCAGACGTGGCACTTGGGGCCATGGTTTAGGAGGCCTGGGGGTGTTGGGTTGATGGTTGGACTTGATCCCAGAGGTCTTTTCCAACCTTAATGGTTCTATGAAATATTCAGTGCTGGAAAAAGTGTTAGTGTTTGGTATTCCCTGTTCTGCTGAGCCATCAGGAGCTTGGACGACACAGTTGGGATAGCAGTTGCCTTTCAAACAGGTAAGGCTATGCAGAGCTGGAAGTGGTAATGATGGGCTTTAGAAGCCAGGGAAGAATAAAGATTGGATGGAATAAGGTGCCTTTTCCTGCTGCTCTGTGCCCCCAAGGCAGGTGAGCGTTGCTCTATCCCTTGTGATGAAAAATTTTTAATGAACTGCAGGTATTTCTCTGAAAGAATTGTTTGCTTATCATCAAGGCATGGGTATTTGCAGACCCAGGCAGATAATAACTAAATGGTAGGTAAATCGTTCCTCAGCGGTTGCTTTTAGGAAGTGTCCAATGTGGAGAAGTGTTAATCGGAAAGGGCAGGAAATGCAGCACATCAGGTGTAAAAATAGCTGCGAGGTGCTTTCTCTGCATTCAGGAATTTTTGAATTTTCTGGTTAAAGTTTCACATGAAAATATGCTAGGGGTAGATAAGAAAGTTATTTGCAAAAGAACGGGAGGCACTATTATGCCTGAAATCAGATTGCTGATGTGCCAGCGCTTCTGAATGCCTCCGTGGAGCACTTGCTGGTGGCCCAGGATGAGCTGCTGGTGCTGTGGTCCCGCCTGCTCCCTGCTCCCAGGGCTGCACGGGGGCTTTGGGGGACAGCTGAAGCGCTTGGCATGGGAAAATGGTGTTGGGCAGGCAGGCGATGCAGTCAGCGTTGGGATGCTGGGCCATCACAAATGCAGGAAGAGGAGCAGCCATCCCCGTGACGGTACCTGAATGAGGCTGTGACCCATGGTTTGTGGAAGGTGGAAGGAGAATCGCTGTAAGGTGTTTCACTGTCAGACTGTTGCCATGGTTCACAGTTGTCGTGGTTTAACCCCAGCCTGCAGCCAAGCCCCACGCAGCCGCTCGCTCGCTCCCCCCGGCAGGACGGGGGAGAGAATCGGAAGGGTAAAAGTGAGAAAACTCATGGGCTGAGATAAAGACAGTCTAAGAGGTAAAGCAAAAGCCGCGCACACAAGCAAAGCAAAACAAGGAATCCATTCCCTCCTTCCCACGGTCAGGCAGGAGCTCAGCCATCCCCAGGACAGCAGGGCTCCATCACACCTGATGGTGACTTGGGGAAGACAAATGCCATCACTCCTGATGTCCCCCCTTCCTCCTCCCCACCCCCCAGCTCTATGTGCTGAGCACGATGCCATGTGGTGTGGGACATCCCTGGGGTCAGCTGGGGTCACTGTCCTGCCCGTGTCCCCTCCCAACCCCTTGTGCCCCCCCCAGCCCCTCGCTGGTGGGGTGGGGTGAGGGGCAGGAAAGGCCTTGGCTCTGTGCAAGCCCTGCTTGGCAGGAACGGAAACACCCCTGGGTTGTCAACACTGTTTCCAGCACAAATCCAAACCACAGCCCCGTACCTGCTACTGTGGACAAAATTAACTCTACCCCAGCCACAACCAACACAACGGTCAAAAAGCTATTTCCAGTAATCTTGGCTCTGTGCTCTAGCATCAGACTCTGGAGGGAAGTTTTCATTTTTAGACTCTAGCGAGGATGTCTAGTACATTTTGTCAATAGTTTCTTTCCAAACTTCATAGTTGTTTGAAAAGCCACGTGAAAATTTCTCTTTGTGCATACTCCAGTCCTTTGGTGAATAATCTCCTGTTATGGGGCTCATTGGAAAATGGATAAATAAATAGACTCTGTCATTTTGAATAGAGATATTTGAGTTTTCAGTCTTCTTGATAAGCATGCCACTAAAGAGCAAGGTGAGGAAGCATTAATGTTAGTGCTCAAGGTACTGTGATCTGCATCTAAACAACATGAAATTGAAATTTCTCCTAATTTTTATGTATGTTAGTGTTGAATATTGATCGAAATTCCCTTTTCTTACCTTTAGCAAAGCATAAGGAAGGCAGTACAAGGCATTCTCTATAGTATTAAGGATTTTATTTTTAAAGTGCCACTAATGAGAAGTGTGTTTGCTTCACAGAATACAATTATTTTGTCAAATCTTCGGTCTACTTGTTCCCACAATAGGCCTTTATGTTTCTTCATATTTGGTTCCGTGTTGCTGCTAGGAAACCACTCATCCACATCAGAGAAGCACAATTAAGTGTCCCTGATACAATATAGCTTCCATTACATGCCAGCATAAAGAAGATATCAAAAGGGTTCATAAAATAAGGTCCAAGGTTGGCAAGGATATTCGGGATGGGGACTTCTTGCCTCAGAATCTGCTGGTACATTGAGCAGCACGTGGCTTCTTAACGGGGAGGCACCAGCCTTTAAAACATGTTATTTCCAGCAAGCTCAGGGACCACAAATGAGGGATCTTCTCTGTGTGTACTTTTTCCCTTCTTTTATTATAATTCCCCCGTGCGCAGGTCCAGATGAATGCACCTTCGTTGGTAGAACAGCTTCTAAAAGGCACTTACTTTCCGGGAAAAGTTGTTATATCCATTCTTCTATTTGTAGTGAACGTTATGTCAAAGACAACCGTTTGTGTTGGGTTTGTTGTTGTTCGTTGTTTTAGTTTTTGGGTTGTTTTTTTTTTGCATGTACCTCCCCTACTTCTCTCAGAATAAAGGTCTCAAAGTGTGTCAACTTGAGCATTCTTAGTTTGAACCAGGAGCAAATCTCCCATACGTCCCCGCTGTCTTACCTTGGTTTGCGCCTGGAGCAGGCTTGGGGTGTATGAGCTGGTCTATTTTGGACATGCCACAACCCCGATGTAGCCTGGGGATGTGCTGGTTTGCTTCAGCCACAACTCAGGGGCATTCAGCTCGTGAGCCCAGGCTACGGCCGTTCTAAAATACGTTGGGGCATGCGCCCCAGGCCGCTTACGGCACCGGCATCGTATCCTTAGCGCCGGGCGCGTTACAGTGCAGATACGCTGACGCTGCTGATAATGACGTTATTTTTTCAAAAGCCTCTTTATTTCTAGAAAAAGCCCTAAAAGCACCATGAGCTTTAATTGCCACAACCATCTTCTCTCAAGAGTTTTGAGTTTGAACCCTTTTAGCAAGCCCAAGCCTATTCCAAATATTGTCCTTTTCTTACCAGTTACGATATCCCCAGTGCTAGCTAACAACAAGAGAGGCAGTTAAATAATTTTTTGAGGCTAAAAAGCGCAGTCTGATGATGATTTCGTACAAAACATCAGTCCTGGAGCCCGCACTCACTCCGTTTTGACGCACGGTTCTATTTTTGGCTGCCTTCTGTATCACCAAGAAACCAAAGAGTACCAAATGGGTTTTCATATGCACTCTAATTGTTGATGTATCTCAGTTTGGCAACTAAAGGACTTAATTGCGATCAAATCTGTTTCTCTTGCCTCATTCAACATTGCGGTTTTTTTTTCCCTCCCCTCTGCTCAACAGCTTGCAAGTGCAATGGCCACGCGTCTGTCTGCAACACAAATACAGGGAAATGTTTCTGCACCACCAAGGGAATAAAAGGAGACGAGTGTCAACTGTGAGTTTGTTTCACTTTGTTATGTGGGATCAGAAGGCTGCACACACAGCGACGTGGAACCCCGATATTTTTTAATGATTGTATTTATGATGTCTCCGCTCATCTCTTCCTGCTGACAGTCGACTAACTTCATTGGCGGTGCAGCCAGCCGTGCTCCCCCTGCGGGGAGAACACGCACAGAATGATTTCCTGAAGTTTTCCATTTTTAAGAACATCTCAGCTGCCAATGTCATGCAGAAGGGATGGGGTGAAACAATAACGCCCTACCCTGCAAGCCATACGTACCGCTTTGCTTTATCCCTCAACAGTTTCTTTTTAATTGGTAGATTTTTACTCTCTGCGCACTCTGATGCTGTTCTGGGGGAGTGTAAATATATCTGAAATAGGACTTGGGCATCCAAGCGATTTAATGGAGCGGTTTCAGAGCAACAAATTTGCTGGAGGTTTCTCTGTAACGTAACAAATGCTTTTAGTGTAATGTTAGTGGAAATAATTTCATTCCACATAATTTCATTGCCAGGTTTATTTTGAAAGTGTTGCTCACGTGAGTAGTCGTTTACAGGACTAGATCCTGGAATAGCCATAAATGTAAATGGAAGCTTAAGCTTTTTGGCTGTAGTAATCCCGTTGCATGTATTGTGAAGAGCTAATAAATATATTCCAAATGGATGCAAAGGTTAATAACCACAATTTTATATTTGATTTTCACTGCTTACTAGTTTGACTTGCAGGGATCGTGAAATTTCTTCAGCAGCCTAATATAGCTCAGGCGTGCATCTTTCATTTTTAATTGTGCTCCGTTATCAGCACAGGTGGTGTTTTCTGATTTTTAGTAGCTGGGAATAAATAGAACTGAAAAAAATCCAATTATTAAGAAATATGTATTCTTTTTAGGTGTGAAGTCGAAAATAGATATCAGGGAAATCCACTTAAAGGAACTTGTTACTGTGAGTATTCTTGGGAATTTGTTTGGAGATAAAAAATGTGTTTGAAGTTTAAAATATGGTATTTAAAACTAGTTGCCTCAGCGTCTGTTTAAAATACAGGGGATTAAGGGAAGGACTAAAAAATAGTTTTAAACAACTTCAGTTTTCACAAAAATATTGTTTGAAGGGAATGAAAATACTCGTCTTGATAAGGTCTGTGCGATGGTTGGATCTTTCTGGACAAACCTTTGAATGTTTTTCGTGTGACTTTGAAATGATATCTGGTCTTCTGGGGAATACTCTGACCTATATACCCAATAAGTCACACCCAAAGCATGTCGTTCGAATTTTTGTAAGTGCAAAATAACTATTTTTTAAAACTCTGTTCCATGGTAGAATGGGTAGTTTCAAAACTGCCACGTTTTCTCTGAAATGAACAGTTGGATTCCCGTGCAATTCGAGAAGATACTTTGCCAAGATTCAGGTTACTTAATGGAAACTCTCCAGCTTCTGTTGACAAATATTAGCCGTTGGCACACTGGCAGGCATGGGTGGACGCAATCTTAAATTACATAAAGATGCAAGATTTTTGTGCAACGCAGAAATTTTCAACATGTTGTATTTAGCAAATTTGAATTCTGCTTGAGTCGCCAAGCAAGGGCACTGATGGCTTCTCACGACGGTCTCTTTGCAAGGATGACCTAATTCATTGCTGCCGACGGCAGGGGTGCTAAAGCGGGCAAAAAGGGGAAAAAGAGCTTAGGAAGAACCTTGTGCTATAGAGATTTGGTCTCCCTTGGTTTTCTTCCTTGAAAATTTCTTAGTGCTTGGTAGGAGTTGTGGGTAGACGTCAGAAGGTTGTCTAGGTTGTGTCTGTCCAACAAGGGGTCTCCAGGAGGCAAGATGAGAAAAATAACACCTGGTGTATAGCTTTGTATTTATCGTTGCGTGGAATATCTCTGCACGGCTTCGGGGGTACGTACAAGTCATAATACCGCGTTTTAATGAAAGGATACTGAGACCGGCGGTGTGTCCCCAAAACCGGCTGTGCACTCTTGGTTATCAGAGAGGTGAGACCCCAAACCTAGGCAGGCATGAGCGCAGGCGGGCACGCAGGTATGCTAAAACCTGGTCCTGGCATGCCTGGACATGACGTGACCCAGAGCAGGATGGCAGCTGGTTCCATTAACAAGTAGTTATTCCGTAGAAATCCTCTCTGTACAGCCCACCGATGTACAGAAACTTGTCATGCACGGAACGTAGGCCCCTCCCAAGTGGGGATTATGCAGTCTATTTTATTTTGCTACTATTCCCTTAGCACCTGGAGGTGTTGCAGTATGGAAAAAGTAAATGCCTTGGTGTATTTTTTACAAGGTACAGGTATGAAGAGCTGTTTAGATTAAGACTGGAGGGTATTGCCTGGAAAATGTAAGCAGAACCTTTTTCCCCTGTAGCCTCATCTTGAAAAGAGTTTTTTGTTCTTTTTTTGTGGGATCATACATAAGTCGGAGTCATTACTAACAGCGTGGTGACTCCTGGGCGTGCTCTCAGTGCAAGAAACACTTCCGCGACGTCATGCCTTGTTTTGCAGATGTTTGTTTTACTCCAAGGCACGGGGTAACTTTCTCCATCGTTCCCTACAGATACTCTTCTCATTGACTATCAGTTCACCTTCAGCCTTTCTCAAGAGGATGATCGCTATTACACAGCAATCAACTTTGTAGCAACACCCGAAGAGGTAAATTTTCTACCTTCCCTTTAAACTTCACCCTTTGGGTATCTGTTTATCATCTCTTGGCTCTGGAGGCGATGAATTGCTACAGTTCTGCGAGTCTCCATGTGTAGTCAATCTTAACATGGCACGTATCTCCAGGCCCACAATGCAGCCAGAGCTCTTCACAGATCCCAGAATCCCAGACTGGCGGGGGCTGGAAGGGCCCTCTGGAGCTCACCCCGTCCCACCCCTGCTGGAGCAGGCACCCCCAGAGCAGG
Organism: Phalacrocorax carbo; assembly: GCF_963921805.1. Classification (NCBI taxonomy): domain Eukaryota; kingdom Metazoa; phylum Chordata; class Aves; order Suliformes; family Phalacrocoracidae; genus Phalacrocorax; species Phalacrocorax carbo. The sequence goes on along the minus strand of NC_087516.1, from coordinate 2,652,116 downwards.
GGCACAGGGCCGCGTCCAGGCGGGGGGTGAATGTCTCCAGGGAAGGGACCCCACAGCCTCTCTGGGCAGCCTGTGCCCCTGCTCTGGCACCCGCACAGGGAAGGGGTTTGTCCTCATGTTCAGGGGGAACTTCCCGTGTTCCAGCTTGTGCCCGTGGCCCCTTGGCCTGGCGTTGGGCACCACTGAAAAGAGCCCGGCCCAACCCCCTGACACCCACCCTTCAGATATTGATAAGCACTGATGAGATCCCCCCTCAGCCTTCTCTTCTCCAGGCTGAACAAGCCCAGGTCTCTCAGCCTTTCCTCACAAGGGAGATGCTCCAGCCCCTGAGCATCTTCGAGCTTAGCTTGGCCATGCAGTTTCAAATCTTCATGGTGAGGTTTCGTAAGGAACCACAGTTGATTCTTTAAAGTTGTTTGAACAACTGCTGAGTAACTCGAGTTTTCCTGTTCACCCAATACGCTGTGTCTCTTCTTCCTGTTTTATTCTATGCGTGTGACATGTTTTGTCCTTTATCATGCTTTCCTTGGGAAGGAGAATACTGCTTTCAGAAATCGTAAATAGTTCTTTGCTGGGTGTATTTGCTTCAAGTACATAACAAATTCCAGGATTATTTTCTTTTTCAGTGAACATTTGCTGGAAACAGTACAGTGAAATTGTTATCCTAAAAATGGGTTTTCTTGTTTTCTTTTTTCCACCCCAAGCAAAACAGAGACCTGGACATGTTTATCAATGCATCAAAAAACTTCAACCTCAACATTACTTGGTCCACAAGTTTTGCAGGTAAAATGAACATGGTCTAAGTTCCTTGGTAGCTTGTTTCAATTACCAGTTTTCAACAAACACAAATTTAATTGGGGAAACTTTTTTTTTAACCAATGAACTTGTTCTCTAATGGGTTTAAATGTTAGGCCCGGGGGGCAGAAGTAATATATTAAAAAACACTGCTTTTCTACCTTAATAGTGTATTTTGGAAACATCGAAGGTGCAAATTTGATTTTTAGTAATGCGGTGTTTTGGCGTACAGTGATTTTGATGACGCAGTGCTGCTTAAAATAGTAACATTCAGATGAGTAGTTAATTTTGTAACATTAAAATTCAGGATGCTTTGCCCTTTATAGTTGCCACTTAAAATGTGCATTGAAACATCTTTTCTCGCTGCTTTTTAACATTTGAAAACAGCTGGCACCCAGGCTGGGGAGGAAATTCCAGTCGTTTCGAGAACCAATATAAAAGAATACAAGGACAGTTTCTCCAATGAGAAATTTGATTTCCGCAACAATCCAAACATCACTTTCTTCGTTTACGTCAGCAATTTCACCTGGCCAATAAAAATACAGGTAGGAGCTGTTAACGTGTGTGTATAATTATTTAAAAGTACTTTTTTGTTCCTCTCAAGCAACGCGGCGGTTCGCTGTGCTTTGCGTTTTCCAAGCTGAACCAGCTCTCGGTATAATCCTGCAGCAGACAAAGGGTTTGACGTTCCCGATTAAGGGCACAATGGTGCGTCGCCTTCTGGTGTTGCCTCAGCCCAGTGGATCTCAAAATGCGCTGTGAAATAAAGCGGGATGCTTGCTCATTAACAGGGCCACGTTCTAACGAGGTCTCTGACTTTAAACGTGTAGTTATTGATGTTGAAGAAAACAAAGACTCATATAGCCATAAACCAAGCCGGGAAGGAGAAAATGGGAAATATTTATAGTGTCTCTTTTTAACGTCTTGTTCTCAAACGGCACAGCTCGAGGGCCACCCCCTTGCTCCTTGTGCTGCCCGAGACTGGTGGTACCCACAGAATAAGATGAAGATAAGGGTAAGAACCCTTAACTCAGTGCAGTCAGTTAACAGGCGCGTTGCCTCAGGCGTCAGACTGGCTGCGATAAGGCTAGTGCTGAAGAAGCGGTGGCTGAGGCTTGGTGGATCAAGAAAACACTCATAGATCACAGAGCCTCTGCAATCACAGAGACTCTGCAACTGCTGTGGCAGCTAATAATTCAGAGAAGCCTTGGCCACCTTCTTGCTCTGGGCTAAGTCAGGTATCAACCTGCAGTGTACTCAGAAACAGGCGCCCTTTGAAGGATGAAAGGACTTCCAGGTCTGGAAGGGAGATATCAAATCAACCATGTATATTCGAATTCTGCCTTTTTAAAGAAGGTTGGTCAAATGTGGGAAGCCGAATTCTTCCATCTTCACCCTTATTCGAACAATTGTTGTGTGAGAGCTGACACCTTCCCATTAATTTACTTGCTATTTCAGACACATCAGTTACACAAACTCACTGCAGGGGTCACTTCCAACGAAGATAATGCACGTGATGATATTGCGCAAGGAAATGAGGTGCACGTGGAAAAGTGGTCCTTAAACTGTAGTGATATTTGTCAAGGTATTTCATGAACTTTTTAAAAAGCATTAGGGATACTTGTGAAATGTCTGCAGCACCTTCTGGTGGGTTTTAAGTACTCAGGAAACTTTGTCTTGTTGGTTGCAGGGTTTGATAGGCTGATTATGGACTGCGTTTTGGTCCTTTTGAATATCACATACAATATCGGTAATCGTTTTCCTGCCTGGAGAGTTTTTGCTTTACAAATTGCTGAAGTCTTAGTTCATTGTCAAATCCTAATTTTTAGATGTGGAGGAATTTGCAAGAGCTGCAAGGTAAAACCTCTATGTCCCTGGCCCGTCAGTCTCACTTCTGTGCCTGGCAAAATTATGGAGAAGATTAGTCTGGGAGTTATTGAAAAACACCTGAAAGACCACGCAGTCATTGGTCCCAGCCAGCACGGGCTCACGAGGGAAAAGTGCTGCTTATCAAACTTAATTTTCTTCTGTGACAAGGTCACCCACCCGGCTGACCAAGGGAAGCCAGTCAATGGGATCTTTTTGGATTTCAGTAAAGCTTTCGATACTGCCTCTCACAGGCTCCTCCTGGACAAAATGCCCAGCACAAGCTGGATAAACACGCAATGCAGGGGGTGGGTGATGGGCTGATGGGTCGGGCTCAGAGGGTCATAGGAAATGGGGTCACATCGGGCTGGCGGCCGGTCACTAGCGGGGTTCTGCAGGGATCCATCCCGGGGCCGGCGCTCTTTCATCTCTCCATGTCCAGCTCAGGACATTCTATGATTCTGTGATACTCAAGCAGCGAGTACTAAGCCTCATTGTTTTTATTCAGTAGAGAAAGTAATGTCCTGTGTCAAAGGTGGGCACCTGGTAATGATTTATTTTAATATTCAAGCTTCTCTTTTATCAAATTGGTGATCACAGGAGTCAGAAACACAGATTAGGTTGGCTGATAGTTTATTTTCCATAACCAGTGCTGGACTGTACCTTACCCTGATTTATTTATTTGCCATTTCTTGACGCAGAGCTGTGTGTGATGACTTTGTAGATGTTTAAGAACACTGCTGTCTCCTGTCCCTTCAGCTCTCCTGTGTTTACTCCAGTCTCCAGCCTACCTGTACTTACAGTGAATTTCTGCTCGCTTTTCCTATGCCAGTGTTGTCATTGAGCTTAAATGTCCCCTCTGTCCTCTTTGGCAGCTGGATCTCCCGCTTTCCCGGGATGAATTTAGACAAGTTATATCCTCTCTCAGCCTTTAGTGTTTTGTTTGCTGGCTTAAGCAAGACAAACCCTCATCATCTTGTCTTGTGGAACAGGTTATTCAGGTTCAGTTGCCTGATTTGTTTTTCCTCTGCGCTCGCTTCTATTAATCTCACTTGTACAGTTTTGATCAGCCGTGTATAAGGTCATGGAGCTCAGGTCTCACCATTGCTTTGTCGAGCAGTATCTTGAGGTTCTTTATGGACCTTTCTAGGTACTTTTATGGCAGTATTTTGCGTTGTTCGTTCTCATGGCTGCAGCGATTAATAGTCCTTACTCATTTTAATATCCCCTGTTCTTTCACATCCTTGTTTTCCAGCTGATGAGCTCCCAGTCTTGATAGCAAGCATTCTTCTCAGTCCCTAATAGCATCGTAAAAAGTTATCTCGCTGCCGTTACTGGGCAATACTGCCAGTCCTGAAGATCATGTAGTTGTTCTTCTGTGTTGTTCTGTGTACCATATTTTTACTGAAGATCCCCTTCAGCTTTGCCAGCAGATTGTGCAATTAGGACACTTTTCTTTTTGGGTCTGCGTCACTAATGAAGCTATCAGTCAAAGTCTGCCCAAATGCCATCCTTGGACTAACTTCTGCCCCCCTTAACCGCTATGATTCTTGAAATAATCTTCACCATCTTTCTCTAGCCCAGGAATTCCCAATGTATAGCAAGCCATGATGAAATTTGGATTAGCTCAGCTGTACTTTCTACGTCCATCTAATTAATTATTTTTTACAGGCAGGAAATAGCGGGCTGGCCCAGCAAAGCTTACTGCTGTCAGCTCTATTGCTTGTTGAATTCAGGCTTTTGTTTACTACTGCAGTTTATTCAGAACTTGTCCTGAAACGTTGCATATTATCGAGGTCTTGGGAGCGTGAATATTTAGATTCTCCCTCCTCCTCCGAATACAAGTTTTGAATTTTCCATAGTGCCGCGTGCGGCTGGTACATCGCTTTAACAGCCCTGCCATCAGAGGCGCTGCTTCATGTGCCGTTTCCTGTGGGATACATGCTCTCTGCCTTCACTGACTTTGAACCCATCGGAACATTTGAGTTTTTTTTCTCCACCATGCTTGTGTATCTTTTTATAACCTCGTTCCCATTAGGCACTTTGCCTTGCACCTCTGTTGAGCATCCTTGTCCTTAATGAAAACTCTAATTTACTTTTAGAGATATAGCTGATTGGTTTTAATCTCTTGCCTATCCTTACAGCGTACCCTCTTCCCTTTCCCTTTATGGTCTCCTTTACTTGTACGGCTGAAACTTCTCTTGCTATTTTGTTGATCACTCGCTGAGGTCTAGCACAGCTTGACATTTGGCAGTTCTTATTTTATCTCTGTACTACTTGATGGCTTCTTACTAATGAATCCTTTCCTCTGCATAACAGGTAGACTCTCTAATTGTTCCTAACATCCTTTTTGAGGTTAGTTCTGAGGATACAGCTTTCAAATAGTTTTGCATCTTTGACCTGAGAGAAATACTCAGATGGCTGCTTTCCCATTCCTTATCTCCTTAGTCCACTTGACTTTACTGTCGTATTTAATTTCTTACAGTTAAAAAGAGTGAACTTTGATTCTTTTACAACACTTACCTCGTTTTGTCCTTAATTTAATATGAATTTGCTTGTGTGCATTCAATCCAAGGTAATTTTATATCACCAGCTCTTCTTAATGTCCTTGTTACTTGCCAAAACAAAGTCTAAAATACCATCAGCTTTTACTGGTTGAGAGACCCTTTTGTGAAGAAGTCTGGCAGCGATATCACATCCAGGAATATGTGGTTCTTACAATTTCTATTAGCCTGCCCTTCAGTTTGTAGCTGAGAAACATTTTTTTCCCCCAAATTGATGTTTTTCTGTCATCTTTCTCTGAGTGCCTATTGGTGCTGAGTGTCTCAGTCCTTTCTCATGTTTGCAATAGAAGTTCTTCGTTACTTTGCTGTGGCTTTGTCGTCCTTCTCCAGGAAACCCACCTGTGCCTCCATCCACTGGAGATCTCACCGTAGCACAACATAGTATCCCTCCCTCTTTTCTTGCAGCAGTGCAGCAGCGTTGCTTGTGTGTGTGAGATAAAGTCAGTTTTCTTCTGCATCCTGTAACGACTGTTGGAAACGCAAGTCTCTGTTTTGCATTCCTAAATTTGACAAACAGCACTGAATCCCAGAACATCACAGAATCCCAGAGCGGTTGAGGTTGGAAGGGACCTTCTGAAGGTCAAAGGGTCCAACCTTCTGCTCAAACAGGGCCACCTAGAGCAAGTAGCCCAGGACCGTGTCCAAGCAGCTTTTGAATATCTCCAAGGATGGAGACTCCACAGTCACTCTGGGCAATCTGCCAGTGCTTGGTCACCCTCGCAGTCAAAAAGTGTTTCGTGATGTTGAGACAGACCCTCCTGTGTTTCACTTTGTGCCCATTGCCTCTGGTCCTGGCACTGACCACCACTGGAAAGAGCCTGGCTCTGTTGTCTGCACCCTCTCTTCAGGTATTTATAGATATTGATGAGATCCCCACCCTGAGCCTTCTCCAGGCTGAGCAGTCCCAGCTCTCTCAGCCTTTCTTCACAGAAGAGGTGCTCCAGGCCCTTCATCATCTTTGTAGCTCTTTGTTGGACCATGTCTCTCTTGTATTGGAGAGTCCAGAACTGGACCCAGTACTCCAGGTGTGGCCTTGCCAGTGCTGAGTAGTGGGGAAAGATCACCTCCCTTGACTGGCTGGCAGTGCTTTGTCTAATGCAGCCGTTGCAGGGTAAGCAAATACCATGGGAGTTCTTTGCGGCAAGGGCCCATTGCTGCCTTATGCTCAATTTGATGTCCACCAGGTCCTTTTTGCCAGGGTCCTTTCCACCTTGATATCTACCAGGTCCTTCTCGTCAAGGTCCCTTGATGACCCCCAGCTCCTTTTCTGCCAAGATGTTTTCCAGCTGGGTGACACCCAGCCTATATTGGTGCCTGGGCTTGCTCCCCTCCAGGGACAGGACTTCGCACTTCCCCGTGTTGAACTTCATGAGGCCCATTTCTCCAGCCTGTCAAGGTCCCTCTGGATGGCAGCATGACCCGCCGGTGTATCAGCCACTCCTCCCAGTTTGGTGTTGCCTGCGAACCTGATGAGGGTCCGCTCTGCTGCACAATCCACATCATTAATGAAGGCGTTAAATAGGATCAGACCCAATATTAACCCCTGAGGTACGCTGCTAGTTACTGGCCTCTAACTAGGCTTCATGCTGCTGGTCACCACCCTGTGGACCCAACCATTTGGCCAGTTTTCAGTCCACCTCTCTATCTCCTCATCTTAGCCAGTATCTGCTAGGTCTGCGCTGGTGAGGGCTGTCATTTCTCCTTCACAAAGAGCCTGTAGCCATATAGATCTGCTTTTAGCTTTCCTTTCAGTCTGTTCTCCATCTGGTGTAACTGTGCTGTCAAATCTGATGCCATGTGAAAGCTTTCCTGCACTGGATGCTAAGACACCATACACTTCTCACACCACCCAGGGGTACTGCTTTGCTCTAATTTCTTTTCCCCCCTCACCATCCTGATGATTTTTTTTCAGAGCAGTGGATGAGTAGGAGATGGTATTATGAAACATAATGGTTCCATAGAGGAAAAACTGGAGAAAAGTCAGTAAAAAAGTACAATTTGTCTCCAGGACTCGCTGTGTCCTTTCAGGTCTTGTGCAGTCTTCCATGGTGGGTCGAGCTGCCCTCAGTTGCCTTTAACTGGCATCTGTGTTCCTACCTGTCCTCGCTGTACCTCTTTCCTATTTGCTTTCCCTATTTTTCCCTTCTTTGTAAAGTCTTGGCTCTCTGTAGAGGTTTATCTTCAATAACAAGATAACTCAAGGTATGGATTTTTGGGACAAAGTCTTCCTATCAGTCGATCCTTGACTGGGATTCACTACAACATTTAAAATAGAGCCATGGGGTGGGTGACTTCTCGCTTCTTACCCTCTCGGCTGTCCTGGCTGCCCCGTCAGCACGCATCCCATGCTCCTTTCTTCTCAGAAATAGTTTTTACTCAGGCCTTTCCCATACTCCCTCTCTTATTTCTTCTTCTAAGACGTCAGCCCTTATTTCACTCCATAAAAGTTCCGATGCAGTTGGGTTTAGCCCTTCAGCGCAAGCTGGCTCGTTAATTAAAACTACATGGTGCAGCGTGGCCGGGATGCAAACTGGTTTTCTTAATCTCAGAGACTGCCTCCTACAGTTCTGCTCATTGCAGTTACGCGGTTCGACTCCGTGCAGCTGGAGAACATGCTTCAATTTCCCTTTGGAAATTAGAGTGGTTTTAATAGAAGAAGTATGGTGCCGTCAGTGAAACCCTGCTCCGCCAGACTGCTGGAAAATATTCTCTCCTTGTGTGTGTGCGCGTCACCTGGCTGCTTACGCCTGTGTTTGGACCGTTCCTATGCGGTGCAGCGTGTCCAGCTGGTGTTTGGGTTTTTTTTTTGTTTGTTTGAATAGCATCATAAACAGTAATTGTATGTACACTCTTCTGGCTTATTTTCAATTTAGATAGGGTAGATGTATCTAAACCGAAGCGTTTATGTATATACAAAACGTTGCAACAGAGGACTTCAGAAACGTACAGTCTTTACTGCAGAGCAATTAATGTAAAATCCACGTTATTTTTTTTTAACTATTAGAAACTCTATTCTGAAGTTCTTGATCGAAATATCTCTCTCTCCCCCTCCTCTTGCCTGTTAACTTCTGGACTTGGAGAGTATAAATGCTCTTTTGTGTTAGAGATAGCTGTGTCCCTGCCAATGCTGAATTCTGGCTTTTTTTCTTGCCTTCTTGCTCCGCCTCTCTTCAAAACCACTTCAGTTCGGGGTTGGTTTTTTTTTTTTAAGTATATTGGTTTAGGATGTCTTTCCCTGCCTGCTTTAATGACTTGAAACGATTATTTTGTAAAAGACCTAAGGCTGCAAAATGCAGAAAGCCTTCAAAACACAGCCATCTGCTTCCTAATACCTCCTCTCCGAGGGGTTTCCGAGTATGAAAGCTGCGTTGGGGAGTTCACTTAAAACCTTAGCTTGCCCAGCTGTCTTGAAAACCCAGGTAAGGTCGTGTCGAAAACAGCTGGCTGTTTCCATTCTCTCTGCTTCGCAGCTCCTCTCTGCTCTCTGGCATGGCCACGGTGACTTTATAAGCGTTGTGCAAGCCCCAGCTGTTCACCTTTCTCTCTTTTGCTTGGAAACCACTGCCCTAAATGGTCCGTGTCTTCCACCGAACAGAGAGCGCCCTTCCGAAAAGGGCATGGGTGGGTGTTGTTGGGGTCGCTGTTTTTCTGCAGTCATGGAAACGTAAGACGATCTTCCCCCCCCTTATTTTTTCTGTTTTCTTAATCTTTGTTGTAAGTTTGCTTTGTTATTCATTCAAAATATATCTTGGATCAGAAAAGAGCTCTAGGATACAAACGCTCAGCTATACAATATTGCAATAAGAAGCAAGGAGGTTCAGGGCAGGAACTTTCAGAGGAGTTCGTTGGATGGAAACCCATGAAGACAAAAGTCAGCTCTCTCAGAGGTGAAACTTCAGTTCTGGAGCTGACAGGTACTTAGTGGTGAGAATTTGGAACTTTTTTGATACTTGTGTATCAACGAGATACACAGCAGTATCCGTCAGCAGGTTTTAACAGCGTTTAAACTGGCCTGTATTTACCTGGAGCAGATTTGAGTGAGTGAGTCCCCCTCCTGAATGCCCAGGGGGTGAAAATTAGAGTTGCTGATACAGCTGACTTCGCCCCTTTTTAATGGCTGTAAGCTTTCTGCTCCGTTACAGCCTGCTGCTGACGGTGTTTTCTACCTCTCACCAAATATAAACTTGTGTTCTTACCTTGTTTCATGCCCAAACTATTGTTTTCATTAACATTCTGTCCCATTTGATTTTAGGTGGGTTTCTCCCAGATTCAGAGCCCCCACTACGAAGCCTTTTGAAGTGATCTCTGCTTTCTGAGTATATGTAAGACGCCTAGGAGCTGATTAAGGAAGAAACACAGTTTGTAATTGAATCATTAACTGGCAATTGCCTCCTCTCTTTCCCTCGCGTTGGTTGAAGTATTTTAATTTGAATGCGCTTAAGCGTTAATTATAAGCCAAATGCTTCAAGGAACAAAAAGAGGCAAACGGATTTCGCAGCCTCTTGCATACAAAAAGCACCCCATACCCTTCGCAAAATCTCGCTAGCTATTCACTATGTATTGTTTGCTCGGCAATTCATCGTCATGTTGGGCTTCAAAAGAGCGCCACCGTGACTACGCAGCATCAGCGCACGTGCCGCCCGCGAGCGCTTGCCGGAGCGCTGCGGCAGCGTTAGGCAGTTTACGTGGTTTGAGGGCTGGCAGTGTTTGATAGCTGGTGGGAAATTTTCAAGTCGCTTCCATTGCTGCCTTCCACTCCGATTTCATAAAGGCTGGAGTGGAAAACCAGCTAAAATTACTGTCTGCGTTTTTTAGTTTCTCAAACTTCTGCATGGGCTGTTGAAGGCGCTTTCTGGGTTCCTCCAGCTGATTTATTTCAGGACTGTGGGTCTTCATAGTCTGTTCTAAAGCTTGATTCCTTCCTACACAGCAAGTTAATGCGCTGTGGATAGCTTAATTCGGTCACATAATGCGTTGTCACAATTATTCTAGATATTTCAAAAGATGCTGTTTACCGTGGTAGGAAAATATTTGTGAAGCCACCCAAACCGGTGGATTGGTGTCTGGTTCCTCTGCTGAAATCACGAATGGTGAACAGAAAGGTGGAAACAATTCATCTCCCTTAAACTGATCGCTGCTTTCCGAGGAGCCGCCAACAGTTCAAGCGCTGAAACTGTAACAAATGGGAGACCTGAAAATTGAGGACAGCCTCAATCGTGCCCCGATTAAATCGGCCTTTTTGTTCACAGCGCTTTCTCGCGGTGACGGACCGGGTGCCTGTCGCTAATCCGTGTATGTACGCTCGCCCACGCCTGGGTTACGCAGCCTGCCTGCCGCTCTGTGTACAGAAACTACAGCGTGCGCTGTCCCAGGGCATGAAACGTAAACTCTTCCGTGCAAACCCCTTGGGTGAGGCCCTCTGGAACGAACCACCTTCCTTTGGGACCCTCCCATCACTGCCTTCTGTCGCTTTTGTTGACTTCCTGCTGGCGCAGACATCGCCAGGGCGACCGAGTCCAAGTTTTGAAGCAAAATGCACATTTTAGTGTCCCATTTGAGAGTTGCACTGCTGCGATTGAATGCAATTTCAAAGAGACGTGGGAGTACGATTCTGCTCTGAATAAAGCTTTCAGAAATGACACTTTCTTGGATTCGAGTGCTTTGTATATTAGACCTGTGACTGCTAATTTTGATACATTTTTATGACCTTTTCTTCTTTCCTTAGTTGTTAGTCGAAGGGAACAGCCTAAGCTCTGTTTATTCCCGTGCACCAGAAGATGTCTGTTTTGCTTCTCATTGCAACCGAAGGGTTTGCTCTAGGATTGTATTATTTTCACTAATGGACTCCTTTGACCTGTAAAACAGTTCCCACTGGTTTACAATGATACGCTGAAAACGTATGTAGGAATGTGAGAGAGCGGATTCTCGTCACATCTCTTTGGCTTTGCAGAGCTGGCAACAACGGTGTAAATGTGTCTCTTTCTTAAGCCGGTAGATGTTTCCTGTGTTAGTGCGTAGGCAAAGTTCACGTAGAGCCATATGCTGCTGGAGGCAGTTGGATTTCAGAGTAGGGATGAATGATAAACTAGACTGAGAATCGTCTAGGGAATGGCGCTCTGGCTGATCAAAGCAGGCTCATTTTCTCTTGTGCTGAATGTGGCTATTTAAGTGGGAAATAGTAGCCAACATTTTATAAAGTGCCAGGAATTACATTCCTAAGAAGTCTTCACTATCCTCAGACAAAGCTCTTAGGCCAATCTTTATCATCATTATTTTAATGTTTCAGGGTTCTTGTGTCCAGCAGCATGGAAATAGTGAAATGTTCCCCAAGTTCTCATTTTTCAAAGGAAATCTCCTTCATTAAAGCAGTTTTGGATTAAATTTCTTCTTCTGATACTCCTTCTCCATCCTGTGATTTTTGTTGGCAATGTTACCCATAAAACAGGTGGTCTCCATTAGCATGAATCTTAATACCATTTTCAGTTAAGCTTTAATTTTACTTGCCGTTCGGAGGCATTTGTTTTCTTGCAGAGCTGAGTGATGGATGGCACCTCACTGCGGCCAAGGAAGCTTTGGGGTACCCGTAGCTCCTGCCAGGTGAGGAAGGCGGTTCTGCTCGGCTTAGGGACGGAGCTGGAGGAACGTCACATCCCACGCTTCCACCTTCCTTTTGTTTTAGGCTTTCCACTTCTTTAAGGTGACATGAATATTACCAGCAGTGGTGCTCTCTAGGGTTACCTCTTTGAGGTTTGCAGCCTAACTAAAAGCCTTTGATAATGCACGTAATAAGATTGAGCGAAGAAACCGTACCGCAGTTAAAAAGCGGGGTCTGTAACTGACTCTAATATCCTGATCTGTCTCTGGAGGAGACGTTAGGCATTTGATACAGGGCGCATAATCCCTGAGGGCTGGACGTGGCCTGTGGAGGCTTCCAGCCTTTCTCTAAATTAATGTTGTTCTGTAATCAAAAGCCACAGGCTAATCGAATGAAAGCTCTCAGTAAGGGTAAAGGGAAAGAAAAAATGTCTTTGTTGTTGGCTAAAGAGAACAAAATACATACAGATAGATAGCGATTGCTTTGATAAAATAATTATGTAGCCTTGAAACCGTACTGAGGATGGTGATCTTGACAGCTTTCCTGCCAGGCCCTCAGTGCGCCTCATGTGCCTTTAATTAGGCGTAGACGTAGGTGCGGAGATATAATCATCCTTAGCTCTCTGGGACTGTTCAGTTCCAAAAAATGCTCTTTTTCTTCTGCTTGGGAAAGCACTGGAATGCCAGAGTTGTTTGCTAATGATGTCCCTTGCCTTTATTTAGATATAACTGCAGGTGCTTTTGAGCCCCTTTCACTGCATCTCCCTTGCTGTGGTAAAAGGCTCACTTTAAACCGAACAATGAAAGGTAAATCAATTTGTTAATCTGATGGAATTTGCTGTTGAATGTAATTACTTTTGGAGACATGCAATTACATGCTGATTTTTCAGAACAGGCAAACTGACATCTTCTGCTGGGGATGGAAAGATTTAAAACAGAACAGTTAAATGATACTTTAAAACATGAAACAGCTGCTTCCTTTATATCTGCTCCTGCCTTCTTGTATTTGGCCTAAACCGATGACATTTTTCTCCTTTTAGAAGTTGTTCCTTTTCATATTAAGTAGTATTTTTGTTAACAGCTTCTTAAATCCTTACAAACTGGGGTTTCTCTCAAAGGCAGTTAACCCTTGCTAGGATGTATTGCAAGTTCAGCACCTTTTTACTGAAGGTGGTGGCTTCAGCAACCTTGAAAATTGCTCACGCTAAATAGTCCCCAAATGCTGTGTTGTTGCATGGGATTTTTATCCTTTTACCCAACCATTGAAACCTTGGGGGTTTGTATCTACAACCTGAGCTACACTTGGGATGAACCACAGTAACTCAGGTGTCTGCTGCTAGCTAGGTACTCGTATCTGAACTCACAGGTTCAGGTTGGAGATGAGGGAAAATGCCTTCCCTGCCAGAGCGGTCAGGCCCTGGCACAGGCTGCCCAGAGAGGTGGGGGAGTCACCGTCCCTGGGGGTGGTTCAAACACCGTGCAGACGTGGCACTTGGGGCCATGGTTTAGGAGGCCTGGGGGTGTTGGGTTGATGGTTGGCCTTGATCCCAGAGGTCTTTTCCAACCTTCATGATTCTATGATTTTTGTTGTTCAATCAGTCCATTACTGAGCCATTCTCAAAGATGGAAGGCTGGGCTAGATGGATATTTGTTCTAACTCAGAAAGGCTCATTTTATATTGTTAATTTGCCGCTAAATAGATGATATCATTCTGAACTATCTTTGTTTGTGAGGTTTATTGTGACATCTTCACGTAGCATTGGAAGTCTGCTCGTGTGGCTGTTGCAAAACTTTAGCTGGATAAATAAGAAAAGTTATAGGAGAACGGAGAGACATAGACTGAGATTCAGATTTGATAATACCAGGAGGATTTCTTAGGATTAGGGGGTTTTTGGATATATGAGAGTAAGATATGTATAGATTGTCTTACTTTGAAGGGAACCGGTCTTTTCTGTTCCTTTTAAGAGGCAGGGCTGGAAAGCATAATATGAAAAAAATGCAGAATTAATTTTCTGTGGAAGCAAAGTCCACATTAGGCAATTCATTTCTTCTGGGTGAGGCCCAGGGTGATGGTGTGCTGGTTGATTGTAGTTGCTGTACTTCTGTGCCGAACAGCTCTTGAAAATACAGTGTGCCACCGCTGAATGTAAATGTAAACCTCAAGTTCAAATATATTTCAGAAAACGAGCGATGTGGGCCGTTGCTGGGAAGCTTTTACAGCTACCCAAAGAGCTAGATATATTCCTTATTCGAAAGCTTATTTAAAGAGTCAAAGAATAGTAAGCAGAGTTAATGAAGAGGAGAAAAGTGCACTGCCAATAAAATATAAGAAGCCAGCACACTCAAATGCAACAGTAGACGCAGCCCGGCTAAACCACGGGGGAAAAATAGATCCTGTACTAACACAGGGTGACAAAACCAAAAAGCCCCTGGCTTGTTCAGCCAACAGACGTGGAGCCAGAGCCACCGGCGCTCAGATAACAGCTCTCAGCTGGCTCTGCGGGTCTGCGTTTGTTAAAAACAAACCATTCCTGGAACGTCGCTAAAACTTCTTTTTCTCTCACTTACGTTTCCTGACTTCATGTTATTAAGGTGTTTTTTTTTTTACTCTACCGTATCGGCAAACCTTGCTGGCAGCAGTGTTGGCAAGCGGCGCGGAGGGCGGGGGTCAGGGCGGTGTAGCGCTCCCCCAGCCCCGAGTTACGATAGATTTCTGGGGCAGCTGGGGCTTTCGTTGGTTTTGTTTCTAAATCAGTTTCTTTTTTTTTTTTCCTTCTCTTTTTTTCCTTAATTATGACTGTCGTGTGTAGTTATTTCTCCAAAGGGTCTGTTTTGCATGCAAGGCTAGTACCATCCTGGTTCCTACACCTGGACCCAAAGCGTCTTTAAATTAGCTGAATATTTTGACCACGGGGAGTGAAATAAATCATGATAAATTGATTTGTCAGTTCAGGTTTTTACTGCAAAGTTCTTCATGACAAAATGGTCAAATACCCATTCTAGAAAGCCTTTAGTGATAGATAGTAACTACCTGTCCTTTTTTTTAATGCTAATATATGAGCTTACATATAGGTTGCTCATTTTTCCCTCTCCAGCAGTGTTTTTTTTTTCACGTCAAGATTTCTCTGACGCCAAATCATAGCCAAGGCTCTCAACAAATAAAACCTTGAGGAGTAAAACAGCCCAGCCTGCGCTTTCGGACTTGACAGCTTCCAAAACGGTTACCGATGCTGCGTGAGGAGGCCGCCCTGCCATCGGCCCGTGCACGAGCTCGCAGGCGCCGTGTTCCGCCGCATAACGCTTCCTTCCGGAGCGCTTGCTGTTTTCCCTCTGTTTGCACGCTGGAGGCGCAGAGCGCGCTGCCGGTTCTCCAGCTGCCGTGGAGAAAAAATACATCTGTTAAAGCTCCCAGCATTTTCTCTCATAACTACACAAGCGCATAATTTAAGAACAATCCCGAAATGGGTTGAACTTTCGATTATTTTGTGAACCTTTGCTTCTTCTATCTTCTTTTTTTCTCCCTGCAAACAGGTAGTTTGTTGATAGTAAGTTTGGTGGGTTTTTTTTTCCCCCTTTACTGCGCAGGAACGTGGCGCCAGGTTTGAATCGGCGTGTGGCTTCGGTGTTGTGCAATAATGTGCGAAATGTTGTGGCTAAAAGGTCGTTTTATTTTATTATTTATATAAATATATACTTATTTTACTTTGAACTATAGATACAATTTTATATGGATGTAATATAAAAATATATGTACTTATTCTACTACTTTATTTTATTAAGGATGTAAAATCCTTAGAATTTCTGTAGAGACTTCCGAGGCTGGCACATTGCAAACCTTTTGTGATACAGATTAAGTGTTTTAAATCTTTCCTCCCCATATGATCCTTAGAAATCAGGGCTTCCTCAGAGGGAGGCAGAGCTATTTCTCCGCCAACACCACCGCGCCCAGGAGCTCCGTCTCGCGCATATTTCCAGTGTTTTGTCTGGTCAGAAGTCGTGCAAGCCGTAAGGTTTTGCCCGTTTCCATCTGTCAGCTATTTTGCAGCCTGGAATAAAAACTCCCTAATACGTATTTAGCTGCTTTACTCTTCTTTCTGTTCCCGATTCCCTCTTGCGTACGTATGTTGCAAGCTCTTTAGGGAAACATCTTTTATTCCTTTTAAGCTTTTGGCACGCAAGTGGTTGTAGAGTGTAAAGCTCATCTTTTTGCTGCACTTTCAGGGTCAGCGAGAGCGTTTGAGCTTTGTGTGCTAAAGTTTTCTTTTTTTTTCCATGTTGAAACTCTCCATAAGTAGTTGGTGTGCTGACAAACGTAACTCCCCCTGCGTGCAGGCGGTGTCGGAGCTGTGCTCGGCACGGAGCCGAGGAACGGGATCCTTCACAAAGGCATCCACGCAGCAGCGTCCGATACTGGAGGGGAGGTACTTGAGGACTTGCAACTGGGAAGAGTGGAGTGTTTAAGGCTAGCGGCTCGCGTTCTCTGTCGAGTTCTTGTATTTTTAACAACTTTTTTTCCAAGTAGCTCAAAACTGCCTTGTCTCCAGAATAGTTGCAGTCGCGTAGAGATCCAGATGTTTAAAATAAGGAATACATCAGCGTTTTTTCTCTTAAAAGGCTCATACGGTGGCAAGAAAGCTCACTCTGTAACCAAAATGTTATTCTCAGCTGCAGATTAGACCCTATTTTCTTCTTTCCGGGGCATGAGCAAACTTGCTTCGTGCTTTGCGAGCAAGCCGAGCTCTGGTGCCGGGACTTGTGTCGGGGCACTCGGCGCGGCGCGGCTCGCAGCACCCGCGTCCCCTGCAAGCCGCCTGCCAGCTGCCAGCCGTTCAGCCTAACGCACGAGCGCCGGGTCCCTTCTGCCAAGTTCAGGATAACTCGAAACAGCTTTGCAGCATAAACACATCTGAGGGCCAGTACGAGGGTTGATATTTTATACAGGTTTTCAAGAAGTCTCCTATTTTTGAGCTTGTTGCTTTTAAGCCGTGGAAAATGTGCATTTATTTTTTTTAAAATGAGGGATTTTATTGCATTGTTTTTCTCAGCTGAATTCCTCTTAAAGGAGTGAATTCCTTACCTGCATTTCATTTGATAAGCAAGACCTTTTAGCAAAGAGTTTATTTTTCCTCTAGTTAAACATCTAAAGTAGAAATGGCACGAAGTTTTTGTGCTGTGCTTGAGAAGGTGCTGTTGCTTAGAGGTGTAGAATTAAAACAGGCAGCACATAGGATTGCTCCAGGAATCCATATTCAGGTGACTTCTACCAAGCCTGTAGGTCAGTCTTCAAGGTTCGGTGTGGACAAGAGTTGGCAAACAAGATGAAATCCCTTTTTGGACAAAAAGAAGCACTTTGGAAGCGATTTCTTTGGGAGCACAAGCGATGGGAGAACATGTCTTTTCTAGACTTTTTTTTTTCCCCCCTTTTCCTTCTGAATTCCAAGCATACAGTTGCATTCAGAGGTATTAGCTGGACACCTTACCAACACCTAGATTTTTGAGAGGCCAACGGTAAGTAAAGATTTTTGTCTGCAGGCAGTACGCGAGGTTGGGAGAGTTTTGACCGTTCAGTTCTTGTTTCCAAACACTTAAAATAGTTTAAAGGAGTGGTGGTTTTTTTTCTATAACTGAAGTCGGTGGGGCTGTTTACTGCCAGAAGTGATTAATGTTTTTAGATTGTCGTCTCCGGTTGATGATGGTGATTTGCCTGAGCTTAACTTCCGTTATCATGAAATACACTATTTTTAACATTAGTCTTAAGAGTGAGCTATTATGTAAGAGTTCACCAGAATTCAACAGTGACAAGTTGAAACAACTGAACAACCAGTTCAGTTGTTTGCAAGAACCCAAATGAGGCAGAATTACCTGCGTCCTGTGCTCTCTGCTTTGGGGAGGGCTCGTACCCAAAGCCTGGGGGAGTTCAAACGCACCTCAGAGGTCCTCTTCCCATGGAAATCCATCGTACTGGGTTTTGAATTATAATTTGTCCATCTCAGCTGGTTGGTTCTACTCCTCGTCCTCCTTGGGCTGCCTCTCCACTGAACGTCCTCTCAAACTTTCCGAAGCCGATGGGGATTTTTGCTGAAGTTCTTTTAGAAGAAGTTGCTACGTGACTTTGCAGTCTCACCTCGGCCTCTGGGCCTGCGGAGTCCCCCGCAAGGATGCCAGGACGGCTAGTTGCTGCAATGCAAAGCACAGTCGCACGTTGCATTTCTGGGGCGGCGTTATAGGTGTGAATTCCTTCTCTAACCCTCCTCGGAGGCTACGTAACTCCTGGTTGGGAAGAGTTGGGACAGTACCTCTTCAGCCACTGCAGCAAGGTTTGTCAGAAGACATGCTTCACAATCCTTTAATGCCAACCACAAGCGTGCCGCTGTTGTTCACAGCAGGCAACGAGCAGGAGCTCATAGGAAGGAGCAGCCAGCAACTG
The DNA here is from genome assembly GCF_963921805.1 of Phalacrocorax carbo. Taxonomy (NCBI): domain Eukaryota; kingdom Metazoa; phylum Chordata; class Aves; order Suliformes; family Phalacrocoracidae; genus Phalacrocorax; species Phalacrocorax carbo. Next base: position 2,633,870 of record NC_087516.1, on the reverse strand, counting down.
ACCCCAAACTCCACTGTCGAAAGAGAATTTAGAAGGCTGTGAATTCTTGCCTGGATTTTCCTACAGCCTGGAACCACCACCTGTGCCTCCCCAACTCATGAGGTTCACCACCACAGCCCTACCTTTGCTGCTATTTCAGCTCCTCCATCTTACTGCTGTAGCTCTGATGGCGAGAGCTGGGCCTGATTTATTTTGGTTTGTATTTATTTCTATTTTTGTATGTATTTTGATTTCTTTCTCGCCTGCAAAATTGCTACAGTAGCCTTGAGTTACCCGATTGCTCTCCTCTTATGTGACCATCTTCAGTGTGCAGGTAGGATAGAGAGTGGATGCAGCAGAGGTCTGGGAACTACTGGGAATGTAGTGGATGCTACAGAGCTATGGGAACGGATGATCTTCAGTTTTAAGGTGTTTGCCTGACATTCAGAAGAGCTGCCTTTTATCTGGCCCTGCCTCAGGTTTCTTACGGCATTTGGTAGGGCGTTACGGCAATGAGAAGGTGCGCGGGGTCTGATCCGAGATGGCTGTTCCAATCATGGGACTTTCCAGAATGTTGCTAGCGCCCTTTAAATTTAGATGAGCATCACTATTGAATACCTGGCTGTTTGTTCAACAAACACGTTTGTCGGATTTGTATGGTCATTTTTTCTGATGCAGAGAAATGGGGGGCTAAATCTTAAGCACTGTTTTGAACGTAGGGGCAGCTCTGCCCGCGTTGGCTCTGCACAGCAACCTGAGAGCTCGCGCGGGGTGACAAGGCAGATATAATTGGCATTTCTGAGCCAACTGCTGGCTGCAGCCAATTAGCTGAAAAGTGACAATTTGTGACTACTGCAGTAAGGCGGCACGGTATTGGAATATCAATCAATTTCTATCTCGGTATAAGTTCAGAAGTGAACTAGTTTTTATATTTGCCACAGTATCAGGTGTTTGCGCCGTAAAGCTCAACGGCTTAGTTAGTTTTGCAGCAAGTGAGGAGTAAGTCATTTATCTCTTTCATTGGTCCTCCACACAGGAGCAATGTGGCTCGGTGTAGAAGTGTGAAAATGAAATTTTAGTGGAGATTTTATTTTCCCTTGTTGTAGAATGTAAATCTGAGCATGTGAACCTCCTCAGCTGCAGCAAGTTGAGAAGTTTGTCTTCTGCAAAACACAAAGCAGCAGTCTAGTGAGCGTGCTTGGATGCACCCTGGTTTTTTAGCTTCTGAGGAGCGATGAGTTAATTCTTTTAATGCAAGCAGGAACAGATCAGTCCAGACCTATGCCTAGGACTTCTCTGCTTTCTGTGGTCCACCTCCCCTGGACCTTTAGCTGTCAGATCAGCTGCTGTTGCAGCTGTAGGTGGTTATCCCCTACTCGAATTTGTCAGCTTTTAATTGAGCAATCCTCCTTCTGATGCCCACACCTACACCATCAGGTGCATTACAAACTCTCTGGGATCCCCCACCTCCAAATCGTGTTCCACGTCAACTTGCTGTGTGTCAGGGTTTTTCAAGTTAGAGTTAATTGCTGTAAGACCCTTCCTTCTCTCAGACTTAGTGCCTAGAGGATCTTTTCCCTGCGGGGCAAGTTGTTCTTGCAGCTTTTGAAGACTTACAGGGGTCAAGTCCACTTAAATTTTCTTCCTAACCTCAAACTTGGGGATGTAGTTTTGCTGTTCATTTGAAATAAGCCCGTGGTGCCTCTAAAATGGGAATGTCCTGCTGCCTCCGTGGTGTTGGCACCGCATTGCCCAATGGTGCCGTAAGTGTGACCAGGGTATGAATCCACCCGAAAGCTGGCTCAGCAAAGATCAGTTTTCAGCTGCGGTGGGTTCTGTGATCTGGTTTACTACACAGCTGCAAATACACCGTACGCTCTCTGGGTAATGGGAAATACGGGAGCAAGTGGTTAAAGGGAGGGGGCGGACGCACACTTGGGCACCAGCAGCGCTTATGGAAGGGTTAAAAGGTTGGTGTAATCGTGGTCTATAACAAGTTTTGCTTTGTTTTCTTAGAGATTTGTTTTCTCAGTGTAGGTGTCTTACTCTGCACTTCACTAAGCATTAACCCTGCACACAGGCAAGGAGTTGTAATACTTCTTTTGCCTTTTGGAGATTCAACGTCCACATTTTGCTGTCAAATATCTTCATTCACTGAAATTCGTATTCCAAATCCAAACTGTACTTCGTACATCTGAATGCAAATAGTTTGGGTCTTGACTGAGACAGGGCACAATGCTAATCAACCCTTTTCAGGGTGAAGATGGACAGAGGGCAAATGACCCCCTTGCACCCGAAAAGAAACTGTCCTTTGGGATACTGTGACACAGGGCTCCTGAAACAAAGCTGGTGTATGTTCTCCTCCTTGAGCACCAACAATTAGAACAGGGCTTGGTAGGTGTTTTAATATAATCGTGGTTTCTCTCAGCTGTTGGTCATCCTACTGCATTTGCTTGTTACCTCTTACACCTGGATTACAAGTATAATCCATGTACATTTAACGGTTTTGTTCTGTAACATTTTGTGAGGGGTTAGCCCATGTCCATTGTCACCAAGATCTACCATAATGCAAAGAAGAGAAGAAAGAGCCAGATATTAATGACCTTATTCTTTCCAGGTTGATACACAATGTTAAAACAGGGGATGGGTGGTCTTGCCGTAGCCTGCTCTTCTGTACTTTGTGGTTTACTCCATGGCCTGATCTGAAAGGTAGAAATAATTACAATAATGAAGCATTCCCTCTCTATCCTGATGTTGGGACACATTGGTCAGGTCTCTCACTGGATTCAGTTGCCTTTCAAGGCTCCTACAGCCCGAATTTATCTGATTCATCTTACTCAAGTTTGTGGATTTGTATTTTGGGGTGGGAGAACAGGGATGAAGGCTGTTAAACCTGCTTATCAGCCTTATATTGTGAGCGTTTTCTGTGTTTTGTCACTCTGGATCAGACTTATAAAAATCAAGGTTCACTTTTAAGCTTACCATCACATCAGAGAGTTTTGCAAGAGAGAGGCAAAGTGATTCTTGTAAGCTTGAATTTCTTCTACTGTTCAGTGAAGTTGTTCTTCCATCATTTTCGTTGAACCACATAAGCTTTTAACACTGGGGCGTGCTGACTCAGTTTCCACTCTCTCTGTGCTTCTTGACACTGGAACCAGATTTAATAAAGCGGTAATCACTTCCTTTGTGTTGCTCAACATCTAGTCCAATGTCTGTGTGCCTTATCACGAACAGCTGCATGCAGTGTGGTGTGATATTCACGGAATCCCAGATCAGGAGGGGTTGGAAGGGCCCTCTGGAGCTCACCCCGTCCCACCCCTGCTGGAGCAGGCACCCCCAGAGCAGGGGCACAGGGCCGCGTCCAGGCGGGGGGTGAATGTCTCCAGGGAAGGGACCCCACAGCCTCTCTGGGCAGCCTGTGCCCCTGCTCTGGCACCCGCACGGGGAAGGGGCTTGTCCTCATGTTCAGGGGGAACTTCCCGTGTTCCAGCTTGTGCCCGTGGCCCCTTGGCCTGGCGTTGGGCACCACTGAAAAGAGCCCGGCCCCATCCTCCTGACACCCACCCTTCAGATATTTATAGGCATTGATGAGATCCCCCCTCAGCCTTCTCTTCTCCAGGCTGAACAAGCCCAGGTCTCTCAGCCTTTCCTCACAAGGGAGATGCTCCAGCCCCTGACCATCTCCGTAGCTCTCCCCTGGACTCCCTCCAGCAGCTCCCTGCCCTTCATGTAACTGGGAAGCCCAGACCTGGACGCAGCACCCCAGATGTGGCCTCACTGGGGCAGAGCAGAGGGGGAGGAGAACCTCCCTCGCCCTGCTGGCCACGCTCCTTTCCATGCCCCCCAGGGCACCGCTGGCCCCCTTGGCCCCAAGGGCCCGGTGCTGGCTCAGGGTCACCTCGCTGCCCCCCAGCACCCCCAGGGCCTCTCAGCAGAGCCGCCCTCCAGCAGGTCCCCCCCAGCCTGTGCTGGTGCGGGGGGTTGTTCCTCCCCAGGGGCAGGACCCTGCACTGGCTCTGGTTGAATCCCCTGAGGCTCCCCTGGGCCCAGCTCTCCAGCCTGCCCAGCCCTCGCTGGATGCCAGCACAGCTTCTGGTGCATCAGCCGCTCCTCCCGGCTTGGGATCGTGAGGGAACTCGCTGAGGGGACGCTCTGTCCCTTCCCCCAGGTCACTGATGGATGTGTTGACCAGGACTGGCCCCAGCACAGACCCGTGGGGAACATCCAGTAGTGACAGGCCCCTGGCCAGACTCTGCCCTGTTGATCACACTGAGACAGTTCGGGAGCCACCTGCCCAAAAAGGGTCATCTTGCCCTGCTCCTCCCTTGGGTTACTGCTGAGTTCACCTCATCTCTCAGTGATCTGGGTCAGCTCAAAAATACCAGTGGTTAGCTCTGCCTGGCTGAACAACTCGCCTTGGCTCACTAGAGATGTTCACATGTGGCAGAGCCGGGACCACCTTTTAGGTGGTGGAGCTGGATTGTTAAATTGGCTCGTTTTTCCCCGAAACCTCACCGCTGCGGCTGTCGGAGTTGGCCTGCTGCTCCTGTTGAGTGGAGAGCACCAAGAACAATATGCGTTTTCTGCCATGTGTTTCACTAGGGCACGCTGGATTTGTGTTTAGAAGAGAACTGCAGCCGGGAACAATGTTTCTCTTGAGCAGAAGAGCGCTGTTTTCCCCCCATCGCTATCACAGAGGGCAAAGTGAATGTTTTGATGACTTTGGCATCACTCAAGAATACTTAAAAACCATTTGTTTTTCAGCAGGTCCTTTGACAGAAGCGCAGGCACTCAGCATTCAGGCCACAGCATCCTCTTACTGTTGCCTGTATTCTCCAAGGTCAAATTGAATCCTTGCCTCTAACCATTAAAAAAAAAAAAAAAAACAACGAAGGAGCGAAAGTGGAGTTGCTGAGGAAGAAATAGAGGAAGATGCACATAAATATCATTTGCAGCTTGTTTGGCCTGGTGGCTTTATCTCTTTGAAAGCCCTTGGAGCTCCCAGCCTTTCAGACTTGTGTGCTGCTTTTTTGTTCGTTAACTTTGGCGCTGAGACTATATTTAAATACAAATTAAAGCGGCTTGAAATCTCTGGATTTCCGTGGGTTTCAGTGCTGCATGGTCCCGTAGACTTGCAAAACACGAGTGCTGTAGCGTTCTCCCACCCGCTAGGTGCGGCTAATGGATCTAGCAGTAGGGACCCTTTTGATGTCTTCTGAATTAGCAGCAAGCACCGAACGCCGGTAGCCTGCTTCACGTCGCGCCTTCTCCGTTGTACATCTCCGGTTTCACAAGTTAATTAGACTTTTATTTTTCTTTCCTTTACAATTCTATTCTAGGAGCGCGTCCGCTTCAAAATATCAGGTCCAATTTCACTTTTTCTCATCCCTAATATGAAGTAGGGTTGAAAAGGAAGGCAGTGCTGATACGAATTGAGTCGCTTTATAGTGGAGAAAGGCAAAAATGTGGCGTGTAAATAATCCGGAACTGTTAGCAGGGAAAGAAAAGTTGTAGAAACGATGTTTTCGGTGTTTGTTCTTGTTTTCTCAGGCATTTAGATAACCAAAATGCTCTGAATTCTGTTATGAAAATGCCATACTTGAAGTGTTCTGCAGTACATCAGCAGTTCTTCAGTTAACAAGTTTAGATTAGGAATACTAATACTGTATATAATACTAGAAATCACTTGGGTTCGGAGAGAGGTTTGCCCCGTCCCCATTGTGGCTAACAGTTTGGCTTCTGTTTCTCTAAAATAAGAGTAATGTCCAGCACCAGTGGAAGGAGTTATGTTGCGATGATTTATCTGTCATTCTATTACAGGTGAGTGAGAGGAATTACTCACTTTTGCTTCTTGCTATATTTAACCAAAAACATATTTCTACGGAATTTCTCATTGGTTTGGTGATACTAATTTTTCTTAGTGGTGTATGAAATTCAAGTACTTTTTAATGAGTTCAAAGGACTCGCCAATCAAAAGAAATGGAGGCTTAAGTAACTTTAGACATGGTTGCACTTACAGCCTGAAGGTGAACTTGCTTCAGAATATGAAGTTGACTAAGGGTCATCTGGACCCATTTTTTGCACAAAATTATTCTCTTGAAATTATTCTCCAGTTTCTTTTCCCTTGGCGCGCAGGCTTGGGTACTAACGCAAAGCGATTCCTGGTATGTAATCGTCCCAATTTGTTTGTCAAAATTTATATCAGTCACAGGCTGTGGTTTAACGCCTGAAGTATTTTGACTTTGAAATACCAACCGTCACTAAATGCCGCCTGGGCTCAGGTTGCATTTCCTTTACACAAAATATTTTGTGGCCAAGTGCTTTGCCCTTAACTCCGTCAAAATGTGTGTATAACGATTTCAAAGCCAGTGCGCTTTTTAGATGTCGTCGCGTAGTTAGAGGGAGCCAAAATTTCTTCTTGGCTTAATATTTTATGCTGATCAAATGATAAAGAAAGTAAAGCTCTTAATTATACATTTTTATCAGCCTGCAGAGCCAGCTATTCTTATTCACCTGGAAAGCAGCCAAATCCTTTTGATACTGCAAATGATGTGGCATTAGGAAAAGCGTGATAGGCCAGTATGGCTTTCCAGGTGCCTCTTCAGATCAGATAAACACAAGCGTTATAATATTATCTGGAATTAACGTAATTAATTTTTGGATCTGTTTTGATCTTAACTACTTCAGGATACTGCATTATCCCTGCGAACATGGTATGGAGCACCTCTGAAGGGCACGTGTGTTATGGAAGTGGCAATTTGGTGTTGTAGCTGAGCTGAGGTTCTGCTCGGTACCTGGAGAAGGCTCCCCCCGTCCCCAGCAGGAGATACGCGGCGTTTTCTTGCAGTTACGCTGCTCATTCCTTTGGTCCCAAATTAGTTTTTTGAGAATGGATAAATGAATCTTCTCCTGTCATTTAAACTTAATTAAAAATCCATACTGCTAAGAAATTTGTGCCATATTTTCCCTATATTCAGAATGAACAGTCTACTTCTAACAGCTATTTCGAACAAAACTTCCTCTGTAACTGAATTAATTGAATCCTAGGAACAGATTATATTAGGGGAAATTAAGCTCTAAGTAAGCAAACCATTAACAATTATGATACTAAATTGCCTGTGACACAGATTGGTCAGGTTTAATAGCATAAAGTGTTTTCGGCGTGCGAGAAGTAAATTGCAGAAACCAACCTAGGCTTTTTTTTAAAAATCTGTGTATGAGGAACAGATCCTCAGTTGGTCTTTGCAAGAGAAGAGCTCCGACAGGTGGGCAAAAGAACCGCCGCTGCTAAAGCATTTCTAGTGCTTCTCTGTGAAACAAACCCAGATCTTCCTTCTCTGTTTCATTTCCTACACTTTTGTTCCCCAAGGCTGGGAAGCCCGTCCCTTGTAACAGTCTAGAGACGAGTTCGCCATCTCAATCATCTTTCATAGACTCTCTCCTTATGTAAAATTAGCAGATATTTGTTTCTTCTTCACATTCTAATGGGAGCAAGTTTCGGTTTCCATCACAGAAACTGGTCCTAATGACCATCTGGAGAGGACTCGCCCGCTGATGATTTCTTTGTGCTTTTAATTTTCTTTTTCTACAAAAGGATTTTAAAATATAAGCTCTTGACACATAATAAGGTCTTTGTTTTGAAATGCATCTTTCAGAGTCGATGTACATCATAGTTATTCTCAGACCATATTTCTATATGCTGGATATATCATGTTTGTATTTTGGGATGTGATATTTTAGTATGAAGAATCTTTGCCTTAAAGAACTGCCAGAATAGTTGTGCGAATACAAAACCACCTCAGTTGCCATGCTCTGAGTTTTAAAATAAAAAGGGAAATCGTCCTCACTCTTTCTTAGCAGAAAGCTGTTGGGAAGCACTTTATAAGGAAAAAAATCAACACGAAGTGATGTGTTTTCTCGTCTTCTGTAGGCAGTAATACCGAGGTCACAAGCATCTGGTCTGCAGGTTTCCAGTTAGCTTTCCAGCGGAGCTGGAGTTCTGCGCTGTGAAGGAGCTTTCAACTTCAGAGCCTTTCGATATATTCATACAAAACTTATTTTGCTCACCTTCTATACCAAGTTACAATGGATATTTAAAGCAAATATAATTAATAGAAGGTGTTCTTGACCAACAGGAATCCAAGCAGTAACTCCTTTGGCTTTCATGAGTTGTGGAAGGTGGCTGTTGCTGGGAGGAGAGATTTGTAGCTCTGCCGGTGGTACCCTAACGTGTTGTTTATTAAGGAAAAAAAAAAAACAAAACCAGCAAATGACACCTGAAGTGAATTTGATATCTGTGGAAAGCTTTTGTAGCTGAAGTGCAGATTTCAGTTTAGTTTGGAAATAAATTCAGTTGCTTCATGAAAGAGTTAATATCCTGTTGTCACGCTGAGATTGATAGTCAGAGGAAATAGGAGGTACCTGGAAAGAACTTCTGATTCCTAATATTGCAGAAGTTGCCTTTCTGTTGGCTTGCCTCCCCTCTGCTTTGTTATTTTTAACCAGGCTCCCTAATCTTTCCTTTTGCCTCTAACCACCTCCCAATTTCCTGCTCGCTTCTTCCCTCTGTTTTTTGTCCAAAATATTCGCTTGTTTTTCCCTTTTCTTTGCAGTGTGAGTGGACTGCAGGAAAGTGAGTTAAGATGAATGCCATAGCTGTTTTTACAGTGTCTATTCTCTTCTGTGTTTCATGCCTTTTTGCTGCTCTTGGTGTAAGTTACTTATTCAAGGAGATTTTATGTAAGAATATGGTTCGAATAGGGGAACACGTTTCTGAACTTCTCAGTGTTGTACTTCGGGTTGCTGTGTATACAGTAATTAAAAATGCTCTACTTCAGCTCTTTAAAATGTCTGTATTCTAATTTATTGAGCTAGAGTTTTCTCCGAGGTAGTTAATGTGCGCTGAAGACCGTTCCTTGGACGCTGCTGGGAGAGAGACATGTTCCTTGTTTAGGTTCATTTGTTGGATATGTGTTTTCAAAATAATGTGAAGTTATGGCTTGTTTTCTTTTCCCTCAGAATATTCCAGTGCTTTTTCAAAACAGCGTTCAAAAACGTTAATTGGCTTAAGTAAAGTTCTATTTCATTGTAATTTTTTGAGCCCACCAGCAATGCATCTTAAATATGAATTTTCTCTTCAGTAATTAATAGACAACATTTGCTTTTCTTTTGCAGATTGCATTCTCACAACACAGCAACTTTATGGACCTGGTACAGTTCTTTGTGACATTCTTCAGGTACTTTTCATTTAAGATAGCTAAATGTTTATTCTGGAGGAAAAATATTTGGGGTTTTTCACTGTAGTGTTTGGGGGGGTTTGTTGTTTGCTTGGTTGGGTTTTTTCAATTAAATATCCTGCTTACGTCGCAGCCTAGAAAATGGAAATCCCTACCATGTTTCAAGTATTTAATTAGGAAATACGTTAAAATTGTCTGCCCGTCGTTGCAGATGCATCTTGTCTTGTGCATGCTGGGAAAGAGAGGTTAGAGGAGGGGGTGGAGGCTTTTTGAAATGGAGGAGTTACTTTTAAAGTGGTATAGAAGACATCTTTTGAGTTACCACATCACCCAAATAATGTGTGTCTTAAAGAAATTGCAGCTATTCACACATCGTCAGAAACAAATCATAAATTAAGGAAGTAATTTTGCAAAGAATTAAGCAGGGACTAATTTCGACCTCTTTAGGGTAGCACCTTTTGATTTGAAACTGAACTCTGAAAATCCGTCAAGTTAAATACAAGCCTAGGTTTCAACACAATTGAAGCCAAATACCCTTCTGCCCTTCATAAACTGCTTGCTAAAGTTAATTTCTTAGGGCGATGCGAACCGATGATGCCGTAGGAGCTGGAACCAACAGAAGCGATTTCGATAGCTGTTTCCTCTTCCATCCTTCAAAAAATCATAGCCCTGACAAAGAGGTTCAATGTCTCCCCAAGCATAGCAGGCCATCGCTTTAAGGTTTCAAAACCTAATGTGTTAGCCTCTGTTTTAGGAACTGTAATACTCCACAAATATAAACCAATACTTGATCAATACGGAGAGCTCCCTCAGGAGGGATATACATGGAGTAAACAGTACCCCAGATCTTACAACCTGTTTTAAAGCAAGCAATATTATGCCTACTTTAAAAATGCCTAATATAATGCCTGATATAATGCCTACATTAAAAATGAGCAGTGGGAATAATATCTTGCTTTAGATTCCACGCTAAATTTAATTAAATCAAGGAGCTCCAGATGGGTCCTTCAGACAAGTGGTTAATATCAATTATTTTTTTAGTATGTAGCTTTTACGGAGCAGAGTGTGCTTTAATGCAATCCCAGGTAAACAGCAGACTTGAACCACCACCTTGCTTCCATTGATATGAAGGAAGTCCTACATCAGACTTAAGCATTTTTTCTGCTGAATCCATCACAATCAAGGTCTTCCCTAAAAATCTTTGTGGCAGGGTAATTACTTGTAAGGAGAACAAGGAGGGAAGTAGTTGGTTCCTTAGTTCCTTTTTAATGGCATATGATCAATCTGCGCTTTAAAAACTATCCATTAGTTCTTTACAGACCCAGATCCACCTGCATATGAGAGTTTGGAACTCTTTAGTATGAGTAACTCCTCCAATTCCATTATTGGAAGAGAAGCACAGTTTGAAGCAGAAGATATGAGCATTCTATATCTCAATGAGCACAAGCAGCTGAAGATATGTGTCCAAAAGTTAGGCAGATTGCAGATAGTTAGCAGTGATTTTCCATCCCTCCCTCACTGCTATCACATGGATCTCCTTGAGAAGTAATTTTGAAATATTATTTAACATCCTCACATGTCAGCGAAGTAAGAACGTCTGTATTTGGCAGAAGACAGTTTATTGGTGTTTTCGAACCAAGCGTTAATAATGCATTAAAAATTCTTCGATTCTTTAACTGTAACTGCGGCTAAGTTCCTCTCCCAGTATTTTATTTTACAATCACTATAACTTGCTAAATAACCAGTGTATTAGAACAGCGTGATTCATCTTTGCTGTTTGTAGGGGAAACTACTGAAACACTTGCATTTTCAGTGCTCTGGGGTGCGTTTCATAATTACAGTTGAATCCAAGTTAGACTATAAATAAGCGATATCTGATAGCCCCCTGTGATGGCATGAGATAGAGTCAGCTAAAAGTTTGCACACTAAGCAGAGGCAATTAAAGTTCTTTCTGCAAAGCCTAAAGACAGTTGGCGAAACCACCTTTGAGGTATAGGCCACCTCGAAGTCAAAAACTGAGGTATCTCTCAATTCTTTGGGTGTAATGGATGCACAAAGAGACTTTGGCCTGGAAAACGGATGTTTAAAATTACTTTCCTTATCACGTTCAAGGGTCTTGCTTCATTTGGCCATTCTGTGGGAAATTTTGTGGGAAATTTTCTGTGCTGCTGATGCTGAAGCACATTCCCATCTTCCACAAGTAATTCTTTCCACTGCATTGTAACCTCATCCTTTTCTTCCATGCTACTGGAAGAAACATCTGTGCCTTGAGCTGAATGGGGAACCATAGAGGGAAATGGGGGGTTTAGATTCGCAGTTTCATTGGTGATGTTTGTGATGATTTAGGTCACAGAATCCGAGACTGACGGGGGTTGGAAGGGCCCTCTGGAGCTCACCCCATCCCACCCCTGCTGGAGCAGGCACCCCCAGAGCAGGGGCACAGGGCCGCGTCCAGGCGGGGGGTGAATGTCTCCAGGGAAGGGACCCCACAGCCTCTCTGGGCAGCCTGTGCCCCTGCTCTGGCACCCGCACAGGGAAGGGGTTTGTCCTCATGTTCAGGGGGAACTTCCCGTGTTCCAGCTTGTGCCCGTGGCCCCTTGGCCTGGCGTTGGGCAGCACTGAAAAGAGCCCGGCCCCATCCCCCTGACACCCGCCCTTCAGGTATTTATAGGCATTGATGAGATCCCCCCTCAGCCTTCTCTTCTCCAGGCTGAACAAGCCCAGGTCTCTCAGCCTTTCCTCACAAGGGAGATGCTCCAGCTCCCTGATCACCTTGGCAGCTCTGTGCTGGGCTTTTTTCCAGTAGTTCCCTGCCCTTCTTGAACTGGGGGGCCCAGACCTGGCCGCAGCCCCCCAGATGTGGCCTCACTGGGGCAGAGCAGAGGGGGAGGAGAACCTCCCTCGCCCTGCTGCCCATGCTCCTTTCCATGCACCCCAGGGCACCGCTGGCCCCCTTGGCCCCAGGGGCCCGGTGCTGGCTCAAAGGTCAAGGCAGTCCCTCCAGCGGGCACTGGAGTACAAGCGGGGTTGCCAAACCCCAGCGCTGCTCAATGCCTCCATGAGGCACACAGTGTTCTGGAGAAGCCAGGAACCCAGCCATGCATTTAAACAACAGCAGTCACTGTGGAGCAGGACAAATGGGACTGCTGGATTTGATTTCCATTTCATTTAAGAGCGAGGCTACTTTGGGTGAGAGGGGGTGTGCCTCCCACTTAGAGGTGCTGTGAGACTCTTGGAGCTCGTTCCGGAGTCAGTCCTCAGTGCAAAGTCGGGTGTGTGGCTGTATGTTACCCTTATTTTATTTTGCAACACATGAACGTTTTATTTTAAGCTAAGAAAATGTCAGTGGATAAAGGTTGGGTAGAACGGTGAAGTTACAGGGTCTTTAATATTGCATTATAATTGGAGCCGCAGGAGAAATGATATTCTAACCGTTGTTAACCTTTGCAAAGCTAAGTGAACTGCAACCAAACTGGGTTTTTTCTGTTTCCTCCTCTGCTTTTCGTAACCATAGCTCTTTAATTTACAAATCTTGCTGTTGTCTTTCAGCAGATAATTTCAGCTATTTTGACAGTCTCTAGCAAACAATTTTATTAGTATCTGTGCTTCCTTGTCTTCCAAAAAAATCCATGTATGCTATCACACTGATATATATATTTCTCACCAGTGTACTTTTGCATACAGAAGATGTGAAAATATTTATCATTTTGAATATTTGGCCTTCCAAACTCACATTGCTCACCCATGATCCTTCTTCTTCCTTTTATTAAAAAAAAAAAAAAGTGCATCTGTATTTCTTCTGTGCTTTTCTGCTTTATTGGCCAGTTCTGTAGAGATTTATAAGAGGAGTATGAAGAACATTTTGAACAAAATAAGGCTTTGTAAGCACCAGAAGAAAGAGCAGAACAAGAGTTGAAAGCATGGCTTGCGTTCTTACTGGCCACCCAGTTGGCTGTAAAGCAGTCAAGGTGCGTGCTGGTACCCGTGCAAGTTGTTGGGAGGAGACCTCCTGCTCCAAAACCAGGAGGGTGGCAGCAAGGTGACAGCACGTCACCGCTGCCATTCCTTTTCCTCGTGTAGCAGCCCGTAGAAACCCAAAATGAGGGTATGGAGGCACTGACCAACAGACTTGCCTAAAAGATGAGAAGTGTGAAGTGAATAAAACTGAAGCCAAAGGGTCCTGCCAAAGAAGCTGTTGAGCCCTACAGGGTATAAAAGACCTATAAACCCTATAAACCAGGTTTGCTGTCTCCAGGAAAGAAGCCAGGAGATGTGGTGAGGACCTGACGGCCAGCATCACTTGTCCTCTGTGGGGGACAGAAGGGGGTGTTGGCTGGACCAGCTGGCCTACACATTTGGTGTTTGTGGGGGTGAGTGTGAATGGGTATAATCGATTTTTCTCTGAGGTTTTGTTAAATAAAATCACCTTCAGCCTGGATAAGAGGAGGCTGCGGGGAGACCTTACTGCGGTACTTAAAGGGGCTGGTAAGAAAGATGGGGACAGACTTTTTAGCAGGGCCTGCAGCAATAGAACAAGGGGTGATGGTTTGAAACTGAAAGAGGGTAGATTCAGGCTGGATGCAAGGAAGAAATGTTTTACAGTGAGGGTGGTGAAACCCTGGCCCAGGCTGCCCCGAGAGGTGGTCGATGCCCCATCCCTGGGAACACCCAAGGCCAGGCTGGACGGGGCTCTGAGCGACCTGGTCTGGGTGAAGATGTCCCTGCTCACTGCAGGGGGTTGGGCTGGATGGCCTCTAAAGGTCCCTCCCAACCCAACCCATTCTGTGATTCTCTTCTATGATATCATGGGGTTTGTTACATTGATTTACCATAGACCTCTGATGTTTTCTACTGCATTTCTGTCCTGCATCCTCACGTGGACAGTTCACCCTGCTGCTGTTTGTCTCGTCTTTCATATCTGCCCTTGAAACATCCTTCTAGGGGTGTTCAACACTGACACTCTCTAGTCCCATCGTAGTCTTACAGTGATTATTAGATAAAGTTACAAGTTTTCTGTTTTCATGGTGGCACATGAAACCTCATGTGCCTCTGCTGAGGTCTGAATATCATATAGTGTCATTTTACTTTGGTGCAAATAATTGGACTTGTTCCTCAGAAGAACTTCCGAGGGAGCGCTGTTTGTCTCCGTACAACAGTCAGGCAGATGGTTTAATGTGCTGGATATTGTTTTTCCTGGCTGTAAACACTTGCCCAGTGTTTTCAATAAGTGGGAATGGCCTGTTGCAATAATTCAAATCTGGTGTTGTGCTGCAGATGTTTTATTTACCCTTTTTGCTTATTAAATAATTTCTTACTGCAGTAGAAGTGGCTTTCCTAAATATGTGCCTACAGTACAGTCTGCATCACTTTGTTTTCAAGGAAAAGGAAGAGCTTGGGAATATATTTATGTAAACTTCATCTTGTTAGAAATAACCAGCTCAGCACCCATGACTTCCTGCTTTCCACGTTGTCCTCATCACTCTCTACTTTGTCCTCCACAACGGTCACACGTGGCCCAGGGCAGCGAGGCCATTTGGTCTCTCCTCCATTGATTAGTCCCATCATTATCTGCGCCCATTTATGCTTTTGGCCTCTAAAGCCTCCTGTGACAACATAGTGGTGTGATATAAGCACTTTGGGGTTTTAAACCTTCATTGAGAGGGATTTAGCTTATAGCGTTGACATCTTAATTTAGGATTGGGTGTGTGTTGTGTCAAAGCTGCTCTTCTAGTCAGTGCGGGTGATGGACACCAAAGCACAGTTCGGTTACCAGACCTAAGGGTCCGCTCCAGGGTGAGCCGCAGAGCTCTCCGCGGACCGCTGGCTGTAGTTCGGCTGGGTATTTCTCATGAGCTGAGTTGTCAAGAAGACCAGGTTAGTGCAGAGACTACAGAAGAGGAGAACTGAGAGTGGAAGGCGCCTACAGGGCCAAGGCCATGCTTGGTCCCCGGTCCCACTTGTAGCCTGCTCAAACGTCCCTGCCTTCGGAGTAGCTTGTTCTCGTGCCTGAAAATAGAATGAGGGGAAAAAAATCTTCAAAACACAGGTCAAAAACAACACTGATTTTCGTTCCAGTTTCATCATGTGTCCCATGATTTTTGGTATGTTTATTTAAAGCTCCATCTTCTAGACCTGCAAGATGACTTTTTTCCCTTTATTTAATGTTATCCCCATTGTGATACCATAGATAGACTTGCAAATCTGAACCCTAAAAAGCAAACCAAAATGAAATAAAAACCCCAAAACAAACAAAAAATCAGACAAATTCATTAACACCTGCTTTCCCAAACGACCTCAAACCCTTAGCTAGACTGATCTTGTGTTTCTGGAAGCTGCCACGAGTTTACAGGGTGTCAGGTTAGTTGTGCTAGCCAATAAGTAGATTTTTAAAACAGGCACAAAAGAAAAATCGCATCACCTGCCACAAATAAGGCGAGTCGTGGCTTCTTAAACCCAGGTGCCACGTTCAGATCAGGTCGTGAATCTGTAGATCAGCTCTGTTGGTTTGCTGTTGGCTGTTTGGCAAAGGCCAACTGTGCAAACCCTGTGCGCTCCCGCGTTGTATACTTGTTCCGATTATTTCGAGGTTTAGTGCATCGAGTACTTCAAAATGTGTCCTATAATTCTCCAGCACATTAAAATTTACTTCTAAATAGCACTTAAATAGCTTCCAATTCATCAAAATAATTTGGAATGTGTTTTTTCTAGTAATCATTGCAGTGCTTTCTGAAATTATTAAGTGACCTATATATGTTAAAGCATATTAGTATTGAAGCTGCTGTATATTTTGGCATTTAAAATTGCCATTTTTTACTAGCGATTCTGATGTTGATAAACATTGTAGGAGAGTTTAATAATTGGGCCCTAATATGCCGGATGGATTTTCTTCTTTCCTCCTGAGAATGCGTCATATCAAAGTGCTGATGAAGTTTTCCAGCCATTTAAAAATGAAAGTGTACTTGTTTGAAGAGTTTTAAGGATACCTGGAGTGGAGCGAATGTCCCCTCTGCTATGAGAAGGAGCTCAGAGTACAGACTAAAACCAGACAGGGTGTTTAAGTTCAGATTTTTGTGTTGGGATGGGAATACTCTGTGGTATAAAGAGCGCTGAAGGCTTATCAGCTAAGGATTAACGCATGTGTTGAGGCCAGCTGAGGGGAGATTACTTCTAGCTGTGTTGCTCATTTATTGTACTTAAAGAGTCTAATCTTAGATAATCTAAACTTAAATAATCTAATAAATAATTAGGCATTACTTAATTAAGCTATTTATCAAATAGAATATTGTCCATAAAATCTAAGTGTAACTTCTCCCTGTACTGCAATATTTGTTGCTGCATAAGCAGAAACTGTTATAACTTGTATAGGCCAATGAAGGCTGCATTTGGTAGAACCTGGCCCAAATGAGGAGTCGTGTTCAAATTTCCGTGGGATGAAAAACTCTCCGAGGGTGTTAGATGGCTCTAGATGGCTCCTTTTCCTTCCAGTCTGGTTTCACATCTGAGTTTTCTGATGGAAAAATTGAACTGCTCTCAAACTGGGCTCGTTCCTGGCCTTAGGAAAACAGAAATCCAACCGCTGATAGTTGAGGTACAGCTACTGGGTGAGCTGCTTTGCCTGTACGTGACATCTGCAGGACCGCCTGCAGACTACGCTGGCATGTTACGAGCCCAGGAACATTTCTGTCCCCTCTACTTTCTTTTCGGAGAGACAGATGGGGAGGAACGATACAAAAGCGTTGTTTGAGATGGGAGGAGGTGCAGAGAGACTTGAACAAACATTGGATTTCAGGGATGAAGGAGGCTCTTGGTAGGCTATTATTTTTGGAGGGGAAAGAAACAGGAGAAGATAAAGCAAGTCCTGCAGCGAAGGTTTATTTTTAAAGCCATTTGGAAATGGGTGGATGCTGGTTGCTGGCAGAGCGAGCGCTGAGGCTGTTCAGGGGAAAGCAGGGCAGAGCACGGCGCTTGACTAACACTCTGCCAACCATGGACTTTCACACCAAATCATTTTCCAACACAGCTCTCATTCCTTGCAGATGTTTATTTCGGCTGCTTCCATATTTGCACAGTTGCTTTCCAAGAGAAGCTATGGGAGGGAGAAAAAAGCTTTAAAGCTACTGACGTGAAGACAGGTCTTTTTGACTTATTTCAGGATGGTTTAGGCTGAGTAAACCCAGCAGATAGATCTTGACTTTGCTCTACCCCCAGGGCTCTTCCAGCAGGTGATGGACTGCAGCCCAGCAAGCCGACGCTGCCTTTTATTCCTCCCCAAGTGCTGCCAAGGGGAGGTGGTGCAGGGGGGGAAATATATTTCCTTAGCGGCTTTATAGCTTTTGTGGGTATTTGCTGCCTCCTTGTGACGGTACCAAGATGTATGGTGCTGTGCCTTTGAAATACAGGGCAGTGTGGTGAGCGTTTTCGAAAGAGTTTTTATTAGTCTTTAATTGCTAATTCCTTTCTGTGCTTTCTTCAGAAAGTCTTGGCTGTGGTGCCAGGAATTAGGCAGGAAAGAGAAACGCGTGAAAGACGCTGGCACGTGCAGTCTTGTGCAATGCTGCGGTTCGGAAAGGAGATTTAATATATGGATAAAGGTGATCCTCTTAGTTCTCCTCTCTAGCTTTCTTCTTCAAGGGATTAAATGTAGGGAGATGCCGTTTTCAAATCAACCAAACACAAGGACTCCATATCTGACATTTACAACTCACTGAGGTCACTTTTTTCCTAAAAAGGAGCCACCCTCATAGGAGCTCAGCATGTATTGACGTGTATCTTCGGTTCGGTGCGTGTGTTCCTGGTGCTGTCTGATAGGTACATGTGAATGGAGGACATGCGGTGACACACAGGGTCACCTACAGAAAGGTGGAGGTCTCATTTGCTTTGCTGGGTGTGCACGGCACAAAGCAGCTTCTTCTGTATGTGTGATCTCTCGAGAAACTCCTCCTGAAGGTAAATCTCTCTGAAATGTGGCTTTATAACATGGAGGTGCTAGAGATTGATGAAGCATCTGGCCTTTTTCCTCTGCCCTTTGGACGTCCACCTCCTTTCCTCAGGTAAATGAGTATTGAGGAGGTAGACTCGGAAAAGCCGTGGCAGTAGCTGTTGCCTAAGCTGCATCTAAAATGCTTTATCCTGAGATGAAACTTCTCACTGGAGTCACAACATGAACTCAGTCACCTGGCAGGCGTTGCGCTTTGGCAGCCTGTCCTGGGGACTCCTGCAGGGGTTTTGAATACTGTTGTTTTCATGGTCAAATTAAATGTGAAGGCAGGAACAATTTTCCCTGCTGCCTTGAAGATTTTGTTTTATTTCCACCCTCCATTTGTACATTGACATTAAAACGTTACTGAAAACAAAGCAGATCAAAGATTTAGCTCGTGGTCTAAGCTGTGCTGGTTTTGCTTGGATATACTTTGGATTTTTGCTCTTCAGGGAACACAGTCTTCTTTGGGCCTCGGACATAAAGCAAATGTTGTGCCTTAGAAAGACTTGAGGTTTCTTTCGGGAAAAAGTGAGCTTAAAAGAAGAAAACAAGCTTACCAAAGCCATTGAGTAAGTGTGGTGGCATTCATGCCGTGGGGAGATAACAGGAGTCCCAAGACAAGCGTGGGCGCTCAGAAGTCCTGCGAGTCCAGCATTCACTCGTGCCTCTTTCAGTGTGGCAAAAGTGAAAATCCATCTTGTCCAAACATGACCTTTACAGGAGAGAAATACTGTTTCCAGGTGGTACGAGAAAGAAAGGGGAAGCTGAGGGTGTGAAATCCTCAGTCATCAGTAACGCATGCTAGCTTCTTTACCAAAATAGCAATTAAAGATTTAATGTCTATGCATTACTAGTTAATGGGGGCATGTTGTTTTTTGCTGCAAAAGTCAGTATTAAGCCAGTACCTCTCAGAAAGGCAAGTAAAACACCCATTAAAAATGCTTGTCTGTGTTTGCCAAAAAACGCCTAGGCTTTTACAGTGAAGTAATGTTAGATTTTAACATAGAGAGAAAATATGGGGGAAGTGATTTGGAATACGTACCTCTTACAATGAAAAAGGCTAAACAAATCTCCCCGTGATCCTGCTTAAATTTGTAAAGATATAGGCACCATAGGAGTCCGTAGAAAGCCGTGCAGACATTTTAATGCTGAAGTCACGCAAGTGCCAATTTTTTAATATCACATACTATATGATAGTAAGACATGCTTCTGTGCATACCTAAGCCTGAAAAATATGATCGCATTGCCTACTGTCTGCCCTTTGAGTGTTCGGTCCCTCATCACACGGCGTTTTCTTAATATATAGGCTGTGGATAGTGATACGTAATCAGGAACAGGCCCTCCTCCTGCATCTCAGGGAATGGTTCCTGCTGTCTATCTGTTTTTTAATGAGAAATATTTCCAAGACTTTGCACTCCTCTCCACTAAAGAATTTGCCGTTGTAGAGTAGGGCCCCCAGTTGCTGAAGCAGCGCTTGAAGGACAGAACGTGCAGTCCCTCGCAGCTCGTAGAAGGCAAACGGCACGGTGTGTGCGAAGAGAGGGGACAAGAGGGAACTGGTGGGATGAGATGCCATCCCAGCTACCTGAAAGGAGGTTGTAGCGAGGCGGGGGTCGGTCTCTGCTCCCAGGTCACCAGTGACAGGACGAGAGGGAACGGCCTCAGGCTGCGTCAGGGGAGGTTTAGGTTGGAGATGAGGGAAAATGCCTTCCCTGCCAGAGCGGTCAGGCCCTGGCACAGGCTGCCCAGAGAGGTGGGGGAGTCACCATCCCTGGGGGTATTTAAAAGACGTGTAGACGTGGTGCCTGAGGATATGGTTTAGTGGTGGGCTTTGTGCAACAGGTTAGCGGTTGGACTCGATGACCTTAAAAGTCTTCCAACCTTAACGATTCTATGATTCTGTGATTCTGTGATCATCGTAAGCTGTGGGTTTTTTGGTCAGCAGTGCAAACGGCAGCTTCGTGTCCGAGTAGAAGTAGTCATCGGGGTCACGGACGTTTGTGTGAGTAGGGTGGGAGAGCGCAGGGGAAACCGCCGCGTTGTTTGGAAGTGGGAGCTTTGGGGATCTACAAAAAGGATCAATTTTTGGAAGCAGAGCGGAGTTTGGTTTTGCAGGCAGGGAGTATTGAGCGGTGGCAGTTTTTCTCCCACCGTAGGCTTTCCTGCGTGGCTGTGGGTTTCCGTTGGGAGCCCCAGAACAACGAGAACCAAGCCATGCCCAGAGGCAGGGAGAGGGCCACGCCAGTTCCCCCTTCAGCAGAAATCCCCATTCAAACATACAGAGCACAGCGGTCGGCGTAAATAGTGCACTTTTGGAAATAAGTCATCTATTCTGGTTAATCTTCCTTTAAGCACTCTCTTTAAATATCCGCTAGAGTGTGGGGAGGGAGGTTTGGAGACACTGTCTCTTACCCGTCAGTGCGGTACGTGAGCAGAGGGACGATCGCTGGGGTTCAGGTGTACAAAAGGAAAAATTGTCATCTTCGAAAGCTTGTGTGCCTTGAAGTTGCTCATTAAGTATTCAGTGTGATAAGATCGTAACTGTCAATAAAGTCAGCTTTTATTACTCTTATTATTATTACAACTGCTTTTTGTTATATCTGCTTCTTTGCATTTTCCCTAGAAGTTGATAAACCTATTCATCCCTTTCTCCTCTTTAGATTTCTAAAAAAAGCAATATAGATTTGGGGCAATCAAGAAATGCCTGTAGTTGTGCCAGTTAAAAAGAATTGAACCGCCATACGCTTTATCTTATTTGTGTCATTTGGAAAAGAAAAAGTAATCAAGTTTCTCTGCTTCTTTCAAGGCTTTTCTTTTTTGGGTTATCCTCTCACTTTAAATATCGCCAAAGATAGTCAATACTGGCTTTTCCAATTTGATTAAATCTTTGGGCCTTGCTGTTCTGACCTCCTGGTGAAAATTGGCAGATGTCCTATAAGGAGGTCAAATAGATAACTTTGGAACAGTTTCCCCTGCAAATAGAGGTTCCTCACCAGGTGTCACAAGCACTGAACTGCGCCAAGCATTGTGCACTGCTGTATTTTCTTTCAGCAAAGTAGCTCTAAGTGGTAGATGAACTTCTAGTCTAGTTTTTTGTGCTCTGCTAGAGTTTTTCTGCTGCCGTTATGTTATGAACGAGGACAATAAGATATTTTTTTTTATTTTTCTTCCTTTACAGTTGTTTCCTGTCTTTGCTCCTGGTGGCAGCTGTGGTTTGGAAGATTAAACAAAGTTGCTGGGCATCGCGACGAAGAGAGGTTGAAAATGACAAGACGAATGCTATCTCTTAAATGACTTTTTTATAGTTGTTCTCTCCCGTGTTTATTCACATATGCATAAAATTAACCTTCAGTTAAGGATAAGCTCCACTAATCTATAAATGCTTCTGTTTGGGGGATTTATAATAGTGTACTTTTGATTACAGTTTCAGTGGCAAATTATACCATTTTAGTATCCTGTTGCTGCAGTTACTGTGAAGCACAAAAAAATAGGGGTGAGTGTCCTGCATTCCCAGAACTCAGGGTTCTAGGCAGCATAAATCCCAAACCCCCTCAAATTAGGAGATTCTTTACAAAAGAGGAAGTTTCTGCACTGAAGCTCCGAACCTCATTAGCTCCCGCTTTAATCTGTTAAAAAAAAAAAAGGCTAATCCCACTTTTCAAAATTAAACCTTATCTAAATGGCTTGGAGTTGTTTTAGCTTTTGATTCCCTGGAGCAGAGTGGCATAAGAGAAAGGTGGGAGAAGCCACCCACCATTTGGAAACCTGTGGTGTACTACTTCAAAAGGCAACTTCTAGTGCCACAGCTTTCTCCTCCTCACCTACCCGCGGACCATGCCAGCTTCCCAACTTCTTCTTGTTTGCGGCATGTAAAAAAATATGTGCTTTAAACCACCAAAATACGGTTCCTTCTTGTTTGTCCTTGATGCATTTGGTGATTTTTTTTTTTTCACCACCCTTTCTTTCTACTTCTCAGTTGAAGCTAATTTAATAGAATCATGGCATGGTTTGGGTTGGGAGGGACCTTTAGAGGCCATCCAGCCCAACCCCCTGCCGTGAGCAGGGACATCTTCAACCAGATCAGGTCGCTCAGAGCCCCGTCCAGCCTGGCCTTGGGTGTTCCCAGGGATGGGGCATCGACCACCTCTCGGGGCAACCTGGGCCAGGGTTTCACCACCCTCAGTGTAAAAATTTCTTCCTTAGATCTAGCCTAAATCTACCCCTTGTCCTGTCACAACAGGCCCTGTTAAAAAGTCTGTCCCCATCTTTCTTACAAGCCCCTTTAAGTACTGCAATAAGGTCTCCCCACAGCCTTCTCTTCTCCAGGCTGAACCACCCCAACTCTCCCAGCCCGGCCTCGCAGCAGAGGGGCTCCAGCCCTCGGAGCATTTCTGTGCCCCCTCTGGCCCTGCTCCAACAGCCCCATGTCCTTCCCGTGCTGAGGAGCCCCGAGCTGGAGGCGGCGCTGCAGGGGGGTCTCACAGAGCGGGGCAGGGGGGCAGGACCCCCTCCCTCGCCCGGCTGCCCGCGCTGCTGGGGATGCAGCCCAGGGCACGGTTGGGTGTCTGGGCTGCGAGCGCACATCGCCGGCTCGTGCCCAGCTCTTCACCCCCAGCACCCCCAAGTCCTTCTCCGCAGGGCTGCTCCCAGTCCCCCCACCCCCCAGCCTGTTCTGATACCGGGGGCTGCCCCGGCCCAGGGGCAGGACCTTGCGCTTGGCCCTGTTGAACCTCATGAGGCTCTCCCAGGCCCACCTCTCCCTCTTGTCCAGGTCTCTCTGGATGACATCCCATCCTTCTGGCATGTCAGCTGCCCCGCTCAGCTTGGTGTCACCTGCAAACCTGCTGAGGGTGCCCTCGATCCCACTGTCTGTGTCATTGATGAAGATATTAAACAGCACTGGTCCCAGTACGGACCCCCTGAGGGACACCACTTGTCACCTGTCTCCATCTGGACACTGAGCCATTGACCATGACCCTCTGGATGCGACCATCCAGCCAATTCCTCATCCACTGAACAGCCTACCTATCAAATCTATATCTCCCTAGTTTAGAGAGAAGGATGCTGTGGGGGACCGTGTCAAAGGCCTTACAGAAGTCCAGATAGATGACATCCATAGCTCTTCCCTTGCCCACTGATGCAGTCACTCCATCAGAGGAGGCCACGAGGTTGGTCAGGCAGGACTTGCCTGTGGTGAAGCCATGCTGGCTGCCTTGAATGACCTTCCTGTCCTCCATGTGCCTTAGCATTCCTTCTAGGAGGATCTGTTCCATGATCTTCCCCGGCACAGAAGTGAGGCTGACAGGTTGGTAGTTGCCCAGGTCCTTCTTTCTACCCTTTTTAAAGACGGGCACAATGTTTCCCTTTTCCAGTCCCTGGGGACTTCACCTGACTGCCACGACTTTTCAGATATCATGGAGAGTGTCTTAGCAACTACATCAGCCAATTCCCTCAGGACTCTGGGATGCATCTCGTCAGGTCCCGTAGACTTGTGTATATCCAGGTTCCTCAGGCAGTCACGAACCTGATCTTCCCTTCCCATTTCACGTTGCACCCTAAGCACGCAGGGTGACCAAGATAGGATGGCCAATATGTTGTCACTCAGTAGCATAAAGAATGCCTCCTTATTTCTAATTTTAAGCATAAATGCAGAGATGTGTAGTAGGGCTGTGCAGAGAAGCAAGTCCTGTGTGCGGCAAGGCAGATGACCGCAGGTTCCTGGGGTTTTCTTGCTGTGGTAAGCACTAAAACCACAGAAGGCAGAGCCTTGTGTCATGTACAAATACAGTAGAGGTCGAGCTGGGCTGTGCCTGGGATTATTTTTAGGAGCTTTGCCTTGTGCAATCAGTTTTCTTGTATGCAAATTGAGAGAAGCCAGACTTTATTCGAGTGAGTCCGTGTGCTCTTTCTATATGTAAGCATCTATACATCATCACCCAAGAGCAGGTATCATTCCCTAAGGAGTGTGGTGTGTTTCTCCCCTGCTTTTGGATTTTAGGGTGAAATCTGCCCATTTCCGTAGATTTTCCTCCCAGCTGTCCTGCTGGGATGAAGCTCTTGGCAGCTGCTGGCACCCAGCTGTGTAACTGCTCTATTCAAGGGTGTTTCATTCATACTCAGTAGTTGATCAAGAGTATTCTGGGGATTAATTTTTACAGTGCCGTAATTCTGTGCAAGTGCCCATACCTTGCATATCTTCAAATATCTGGTGCTACTTTCCAGTGCAGTAGCAGAAATAGTATCATTTTATTCAATCTGAGGATCTCCTTTCTTATAACAACACAGATTTATGTCTGATAACTCTTTTCCTCTTCTTCCTCTTTCTGCTTCAGATGTTTTTGCTCTTACTAGTGAACTCAAGTGCATAATATAATCGGTGGTTTTCAAACAGATAACCCTTAATCTTTGGAATAATTTGTCTTTCAAGTTTTCTGTATTCTCTGAAGGTAGATAAATTTTGAGTAGGGCAGTTGGTTTTTTCCTTCTCATTTTATTGGAAAGAAAGTAAGCCAGAGTCAGCTTACTCTGACCCTGTTGGCTCCTGAGGTTAAATGTTATAAGGAATATAGGCTGAGAAGTAAATACTGTGCTTTGGAGCTCAGTTAAAATATTTTAGCATTTGCCTAAATGAAAAATGACTCTATTACCTTCAGATTCCTAAAGTTATTTCAGACTGATGCGTGTTTTAAGGGAAAAAGCTGGAGTACTGGCAACATATCGGCGTGTTTTAGTCTTAAATTCAGTTTACAGGTGTGACTATTTGATGGGCAGGTCATCAGTATGTTCTTTTCCTGGCAGATTCCCATCTTCTGCAGTTACTTGTCCTGCTCTTTCTTTACATCTAGTGACTCTTACCTTGTACTTCCTAGATCTCTGCTATTCCGTTCCTCTTTTGTTCTAAATACTTGTAAAACTTGAGGAAACATTCTTAAAATCTTTGCCATGGCATTCTTAGATATATTAATAAAGACTGTCTCCCAAAAAAAAAGTCTGCCCAAAGATTCTTTGACTTTTTGGTATAATCGAAGATTATTTTATAGCTTGCAGGGTGTTTTTTTAAAATACGGACTCTCAATAAATCCTAGCAAGGCGCTCTTTAAACATTAGTAGTTAAAATAATGATTCATAGCAGTTTGCTGCAGTGCAAGTTTTAAGTGTACACAAGTTTACCCCTCTGTTCTGAGGGTGTTGCTGAAGCGTGTAATTTTAGATTTGCCACTCTTCCTTCCGGAGGAGGGGGCGGCTCTCTTTGGTTTGCTCCATTACCCTTACAGGAGTCCTGCGTCACAGAGTTTGCAGGCTGGCTCAGTGTTGGGGCCAGTCCTGTTCAGTATCTTCATTGATGATCTGGATGAGGGGATCAAGAGCACCCTCAGTAAGTTTGCAGATGACACCAAGCTGGGCAGGAGAGTCGCTCTGCTGGAGGGCAGGAAGGCTCTGCAGAGGGACCTGGACAGGCTGGATCCATGGGCCGAGGCCACTTGTGTGAGGTTTAACAAGGCCAAGGGCCGGGTCCTGCCCTTGGGTCACACCAACCCCAGGCAGCGCCCCAGGCCTGGGGCAGAGGGGCTGGGAAGTGCCCGGCGGAGAAGGCCCTGGGGGGGCTGGCTGACAGCCGGCTGGGCATGAGCCAGCAGTGCCCGGGTGGCCAAGGAGGCCACCAGCCCCCGGGCTTGTGTCAGCACTGGGGTGGCCAGCAGGGGCCGGGCAGGGATGGGGCCCCTGTGCTCGGCCCTGGGGAGGCCCCACCTCGAATGCTGGGCTCAGGTTTGGGCCCCTCGGGACAAGAAGGGCCTGGAGGGGCTGGAGCGTGTCCAGAGAAGGGCAGCGGGGCTGGGGCAGGGTCTGGAGCACAAGTGTGCTGGGGGGCGGCTGAGGGGGCTGGGGGGGTTTAGCCTGGAGCAGAGGGGGCTGAGGGGAGCCCTTCTCGCTCTCGGCAGCTGCCTGAGAGGGGCTGGAGTGAGGGGGGGGGCTGGTCTCTGCTCCCAAGTCACCAGTGACAGGACGAGAGGGAACGGCCTCAGGCTGCGTCAGGGGAGGTTTAGGTTGGAGATGAGGGAAAATGCCTTCCCTGCCAGAGCGGTCAGGCCCTGGCACAGGCTGCCCAGAGAGGTGGGGGAGTCACCGTCCCTGGGGGTATTTAAAAGATGTGTAGACGTGGTGCTTGAGGATATGGCTTAGTGGTGGACTTGGCAGTGTTAGGTTAGTGGTTGGACTCGATGATCTTAAGGGTCTTTTCCAACCTTAACGGTTCTATGATTCTGTGACTGGGAAAAACAGAGTTTGTTTGAGAGCCTTTTTTTCTCCTCTATAAACTGCTGACACAGTTGATGGAGACCACCTCCTCCACCTCCTCCCACCACGCCACAGTTTAGTGGCAGGGTGAAAGGAAAGGTGATGAAGCGGCGGTGGCAGGACACCCGATTCAGACAGCATACTGTAATCTTCAAGTTAAAATATGCTGCAGCCCTGGAGGAAGATATTTCTCTGGTTTGAGCTATATTTTTAGAAGTAGTCAAGTTACCGTCGCCTGTCTCCCATGGGTTGTGCCGTAGTAATTCTGCGCGTGTTCTCTAATCTTAACCCAAAAGTAAGTAAGTTATAATGCAATCTGCAGGTAATTCCCAGCTATCAATCACTTCTGTTTCCAATATAAGCATTGTAAGTGCCTAACTTCTTATCGCAGTGCAGAGCGAAAAGTAGATGGCTGAAGCTTAATCTGAAATATGTATAGGACAGGAAAGGGAGTGTGTTGAAAGGTCTAGTAGCCAAAATTATTCAGACAGTATTGCTTGGAATGATGTGCTGGGAGAAGCTGTACAGCTGTGCTTGGTGTGTCAGGTTAATGGAACAGAGCATCATCATTTGGTGGAAACTAAATTTGCGTTACTCCTTACTGAGGAAGAGGTGTAGTACAAATCATAGAATCATAGAACGGTTTGGGTTGGAAGGGACCTTTAGAGGTCATCTAGTCCAACCCCCAAAACCCAGAATCTACATCACGATCTTGTAAAATATGATTCCCCTTACTGGTTTTTTTTTCCCCCCTTTGTGCAGCTAATCCTCTTTGACCAGCTGCTTGCACATGTCAGTGCTGATGTTCCTCAGCCTTAAGGCTAAGGGGTCTTCTGGGTGTGCAAACGCGGCATATCAAATGTATAGTTGTAGGAAAATGAGTTTGGAGCACTGAGCAAAAGTTCAGGCCTTGCAGAGTATAAAACTTGACCTGAAGTAAAAATGGGAACAATTTGTGTCATATCAGGCATGGAGGAGATGGGATCGTAAATTGTGTGTTTATTCCCTCTCCAGCGAGCACCAAGTTTAAGTATCTTCAGACATCTTAAAGAGGGAAAATGGAAATAAAAAGGCAGCTTTTATAGGAGGCTTAGGAAGAGGTGAATGGCATTAGGAAATAGGGATAGGAAACCTTTCTATCTTGTCTCTAGAAAATGACACATTAAATGTATCAAGGTGGTAACAGAGAATAATGCACAAAGTACAAGAGTGGCATTAGGGATTTAATATGCCCGTCTGCTGTCATGAATTTTCTGTCCTATTGTTTTATTTTAGCATCCAAATCCTAGTCTCTTCACCCTCAGCCTGCTGCTTCTCCTCCACTTTGAGCAAGAAATAGCTCTTCTTTAACATTTGCAGCAAATGGAGTGAGGGTAGTGATTTGGCCAACCCAGTGTACCTGTCTGCGTGAGGGTCAGCGGCATCACCCTCCGTGCCCCGCTGGGATGCACTGGGAGCAGCAGCACCAAACATGTACGCGGAGAGCTAAATCTGGGTGTCGAGCTCAGTGGCGCCCTTAACATACACAGAATTGCCTACAGCTCCTTTCTTGCCAAGACTCTCCAGGACCGAACACTTTCACTCTGTGCCCTGCCCAACTTATTCCGGATGGGTTTTATGTATTGATTTACTGCAGGGATTATCCTTCTCTTTCTTGATCTCATTGCTGAAACCTTTTTCCCTCCCAGGTGTATTCAAAAATGTAGCAGCACTTCTTTTATTAGCAGCATCCTCTGCTGTAACATCCATGAACACTGAATACCACTTAGGCAGGCGGTTTTCTGTATTCATTTTACAGCAAAGACTTTCCAAGGGATGTGCGCTGTGTATTATTTATTGCCCTGCCTTTGTTTTGTTCCCCTCCCTGCTCTCACCTGTCAGTATTTCATTCATCTCTCATATCTTCCCTCTTAGACTGTGATTTAGGGTTATCTTTTGTCAAAGAAAAGGATTCAGGATTGGAATATTTTTTCCAAATGTAACTGTAAATCAGGATCTTCATCTCTGTGTAGAATCTCCAGTGGTGTCTTGGAAGGCTCTGGTATTGGCCTTACGCAAGAACATTAAAAGGTCAGGCTACAAATGTCCCTAAATTTGGGCAGTCACAGGTGCTTTGGAGGGCTTGTAAGAAACAAGGTGTGCTGGTGCTGATCTTGAACGCTGTATTCTCCAAGCTCCCAGCGACCTTCTTGTTCGGTAGTGCCGACAGTGCTATTCAGTGTCTGTCACCTGAGGAGAAAACATTACCTTCTTGTTGGTGTGCTTTGTAGAGGAAACACTAACTGGAGGAGTGAGAAAACTCAGTTGTCTCAGGGTGAAACGTAAGCCTGTGTGTGTATTTTTTTTAAACAGTTAGGGAAGGTTTCCTTCCCATCATACTTGTTCCCTGGAAAATAGACTGAAATGATGGTGGCCGTGGTGAACTAATAACTGTAGGTAAATTCCCAGTTCCTGCGTTTATAAGTACAGTACTAAAATAAGAGCATAGCATTAGTATTGTGTGTAACCAGGTATTGGGGTACTCTGTCCACTCTGGTCTCAGCCACGTCTTGGGTGTTGCAGATGGTACAGAGCAACCCTGCAAGATTAATTTGTTGTCTGGAAGATAAGCGAGAGACTAAAGCATCGCCAATTACTCGTTTTATCCAAGGAAAAACATACTGAGATTTGATGATGTGAGTCAGCATCTGTGAAAAGGAATCATAGAAGATTCATGATGGGATGAGGGTCTTGTTTAAAAGATCAGCCAAAGGCATAACGCCCGGTGTCTGCAACTGGGGGTAAAAAAGTCAGAAGCTATTTTGGTTTTCTTCTCTTTTTAATGGCGAGGGTAGCAATGCCAACAGTTGTTTTTTAGAAACACGGCGCTCAGATCAGGGTTTGAGTGCTTTTGGGAGGATCTTTTCTAGGTCAGTCCAAGTCACGTGCTTGTGGAAATCACATGGTGCAGTTTGGTGGCTTGTACTATGCAGGAGATCAGATCAAATAATCGTAACTTTTTCTGCTACCCCTAAATTTAAAATCTATGAATGGGCACCAACTCATGGTGCCTGTAGGCTTTTTCCAAAATACAAATGCTGCGTGCGCTCTGCAATGATCTGTGTGGCTTTGGTCACCAACTGCAGGAAATGATAGCAGAAACAAGAGATGCCCTGAAGAGGAAAACCATCCCAAAATATTAATGTTGACAAGAGATTCCAGCTCAGGGGGAAATTGATGGTCCATTTTTGTTTGAACATGCTACTGTCACTTCTGTGCCTAATTAAGCTCGTCTCTGGTTGAACTTGCAGATGGCCAGTTACAGCTGACCGTTTGTAGCTTTAATATGTCCATGCAGGACACCATCCTATCAGGCTGGCAATCACGTAGGCAGGGTTGGCGTCCAACTGAGCTCTTCTCACATAGTCTTTAGTGGTGTTGCCGCTAGAGAATTAAGTTGGGTTTAGTATATCCCAAAAAAGAACTGTTGGCCAGGATTTGCGATGATGAAGCTTGACTATCAAGTCTAGCTCTAGGAGAGCTCAGCCCCATTTAAAAAACCCCACAACTGTGTGTGTATTGAAGCCGTTGTCATGTCAGAGCCCTAAGTCTCTCTCTGATGATAGGAATCAGTGGTACAGGTATCCAATTTAGCTATTTGGAAAAATCAGGGAGAGAAGCAGTGTTGTGTAATTATGCGAGAAGAGCTCTAGTCAATCAAAGGCGCGCTCTGCTATTGTGTTATTATCTGGTACTGGTACGTATTTTAGTCTGCATGGACTATATACTTCTGGTCTTTTAAAAAGAAATTATATCTTATTCTTCTTATTAAAGGTCAGTTTTTCTGTGCCCTCCTACTGGGCATGATTATGATGAATAACTTATCTTAATCAGCCCTGAATTAAATATCTTCTGTCATTTCAGCATGAGGCAACTTCCCAGCAGCTTTGCTTTCTGGTTTGTTATAGTTTTGAAGTGTGGAAATGCCTACTGAGAAGCATTTGAACATTAATTCTCTCCTCCTCTCTCTTTCAACATAGCCTGCAAAGTCAGTTACAAAACTAATTAGCTAACATCAATATGTGCACTGCTCTAGGGGCTTAAAAACTTAATTTTCAGTGATGATGGAAGTGTCAGAGAAAATTGTTTGTTTGTTGACTTACATGGTAGTTAATGTAATTGTAGCTAAATGCTTTAAATCACTTATTTCTGAGACAATGTGGTTCATCCTCGTAGAATATTTATATCTTATATGTTTGTTTCTTTGCTGATGCCCCTTTTTATTTTGGAGTAGGTAATTCCATTGACTTCCTCCCTTTCCCCCAGGGTCACCAAGAAACTACAATGTAAAGCAAAGGTTCCCGCACCAGGATATATAGGTTACTTCAGAGTAATGCGCAGCGATGCCTGAACACCCGTCTTTGCTGGCCACGTAGGCTCCAGCTCCACCAACTGCTACTGCCACCGCCGCTGGGAAGGACACCTTCTCCACAGGGAACCCCAGGAGGGTGGTGTCCCCTTCCCACGCTGGCTGTCAGTAGCCTGCGAGCTGCAGGTTTGGCAGATGTCATTACAGGAGAGCTCAGGGACAACTTCTCCAGACAAGGTTTTTCTAAGTTAGTCACGCAGCGGTGCCCGGAAATCGGTGGTTGATCGTTTATGTGCATACGTGAATAGGTATTTGTGCACAAATGGGACGAGTCGCCTTCTGAATTCAAATGAAGCTCTTAGAGCGGTTCAGGATGTGCAGGAATAAGCTCAAAATGCCTGTCTACCAGTGCAACCACTCTACCCATTATGTTTTTGGAAGGACCGGAGTGCTCTCTGTCCTCTGACCCCAGCAAAATCACTGACACTTCGGTTAGCAAGCGGCCAAGTCAGAGCTAATAAGCTTTGCTGGGAGAATTGTGTTACCCTTTGCTCAGCCTGTGCGGCGAGACCTTTAGGTATTTGCTTGGGCTGTGTGTTCGATGTGCTGTGCAGAGCCTTGGAGTGAACACGTAAGAGGATTGACACACTTGAATAACTTTGCAGAATTGACGCTGTTTAAAAGACTGGTCAGGAAGAAGGAGACAACTTTGTTCTGTTTCCCTCTCACCCTCTGTTCAGCTTCGGCTGGGGGGGACGAACCACAGCCAGAGTTGCTGAATCCATGTTGGACAGTGGCATCTTCACACTCTGCATGGTAGAGCTCCCCGCTTCAGCTTAATACAGGAAAATCCCAAATATTCTGTTCTGCCCAAAATCTTTTTCTTTCTTCCTAAATGTCTTAAACAACAACAGTATCGTAGAATCACAGAATGGTTTGGGTTGGGAGGGACCTTTCGAGGCCATCCAGCCCAACCCCCTGCAGTGAGCAGGGACACCCCCAACCAGACCAGGTCGCTCAGAGCCCCGTCCAGCCTGGCCTTGGGTGTTCCCAGGGATGGGGCATCGACCACCTCTCGGGGCAGCCTGGGCCAGGGTTTCACCACCCTCACTGTAAAACATTTCTTCCTTGCATCCACCCTGAATCTACCCTCTTTCAGTTTCAAACCATCACCCCTTGTTCTCATAGCAAAAAATTTCTTCCTTATATCCAGTGTAAATCTCCCCTCCTCTAGTTTAAAACCAAGTACAAATCGGCTTGTTTCCATACCTTATGTTTCTTCTCTCACCATGACACCAGAGCCGTTACTTTCTTTAGACTTGCTGGTGTTTTTGAGTTCTCTGGGATTTTCCCCATTGGACCAGTTTATCTCTGCAATACAGACAGGGTAGTGGTTCAAAACACAGAGGTGATTTCAGAGTATCCCGGCTTTTCAGGCTGGCTGTGGAGACCAGGGAGAGCACAGCTGGTGATTTTGGTTGTTCATCAGAGAGCGGAGCTTGATTTTTTTTCAATGGTGGTGCAGAAATACAGCAGAGACCCAGTTCAGCAGGAGGTTGATCGTAGCCTTAGCTTTGCAGCACCATCCCAAATCCACTGCAACCTCAAAGGCTGCGATAGGAATCCTCAAAGGATGGCCTTTAATTGTATTTGTCTCATCAAAGTAAAGGAATGTGTAGCTTGCTCTGGTGAAATATCTTCAGGAGAAGTTCCTCTAAATCCAAAATGTTGTCTCCTGAGGATGCCCACAGTAGCTGTGCTTTTAAAAGCAACAAAGTATGGGTCCAGAAAGGTCTGAATTTCAGAAATACCTTGAAGGATTAAATCTATAAAATTCCTGAGGAAAAAAAACTGTGGATAAGACTATTGCCTTTTTCTGGCCCCCCTTTTTAAAGCTCACCTCCTTTGTCTATAGACCGGTGTAATGCTACCAGGCGTTCCTGCTGATACCCCACCTGAGCACGTCCTCTCTGCTGGAAATAACTTGGCTCCCTTTCCTGTGGGGTCCTGCTTGCTTCTCTTTTACACTACCTTAAAATGAAAGCTCGTCCGTGCCCGTGGTCCACTTAGCACACCCGTGGTTTTTTCCTCCTTGAGCTTCGACTTCTTTCCTTCTCATCTCTGTTGAAAATTGAGATGAAACACTCACGTAAAAACCTGAGTTCGTTACAAGTTCTAGACAGCTGTTGGGGTTTGGTTTTTTTTTTAAAATGCATTCTTTAGAAGGAGCAAATAAGATCCCAAACGTATGGCTTGCTTCTGGAAAAATCGGCATCCGTTCATGGCTGAAAATACCAGAGCCCCATCCCAAAACGTACTGTAGCCCTGTGCTCATAAAGAGCCTCTGCAGGGGCAGTTGCTGAGATGGATGGTAGCAGGATGGTTATACAGAGACCGGTGACTGCTTTATTATTGTGAATAAAATGTTCGGGCTTTTCTTGTCAGAAAACACAGCATAAGTTATATTAGTCAATTAACCTGGTAACCTGAAGAGCTGTTTTTCTTTTGCCTGAGAGCCTGCGCTACTGCATGAAAAGGTTTTCCTGCATTCCTCTGGCCGTTTTTCTCCTATCAGTAACACACTATTCATTTTGGATTATCCATTACTCAACACGTATGAATTTAAAGAATCACTGGTATGAAACCCTGCATTTCTGCACCGTTCGCTCCTGATCTGTACCTCTAGTCCTGGGCACCGTGAGATGAGCAGCCTCCGTGGTCTCCCATCGTCCCTGCTGTTTGTCTCCTCCTCACCACTGTTGATTTTTTATTTTACTGTCAGGCTCTCTTAGTGTCTGGTTGCACCAACACCTTCAGGCATTGTTTCAACACTTCCCATTCTGCAATTGCTTTAACTTGGGATTATATTTTTTTATGGAAGGAGTTTTCCTACTGTTAGTGGAGAAAAAAATCAAATGAAAGTCGTGCAGGTTCTCACAGGTTGTGGTTAATTAAATATTAAAGGCCAGTCGTGTGTTCCAATACACGCTTCTTGATGTGTTTTTACGGCAAGCCTGTCAAACATTTTGCCATTAAGATCCTCCTCAGACCTAAGTGATTTAAAGTATTCCCAGGTTGTCCTGTTAATTGTGTGACCTAGAAACCAAAGGTTTGCTTGGAAGAGTATTGAGGTTCATTATTTTAAATCTCAGAAAGCCAGTCATGAGTAGTGAAGGTAAGCCCCGTTCTGGGGTATCTTGATGTTAAGTGCTGCTGATTTCTAATGACACGCTCAATGTCTTGGCTAGGGAAATGCCACAGTTTCTCCCTTACAACATAATAAAATCTTTTAATTAAAATTTTGACACACCAAATAAATATCAAAGGATATATACATGCACAGGTTAAATATGCACAGTGCGTGCCTTGGGGGAAAGAGTGACATTCTGGTTACAGAACAATTCTTTCTCAAATTTATTCTTAATTTGGGGGCGAATTGTGTAAAATGATTTGTGCTATGCCGGAAGGTGCTGTTAGGAAAAGGAGAGGGAACTCTTGCCTGGTTGAGGAGAGAAGGCTGAGGGGGGATCTCATCAATGCCTATAAATATCTGAAGGGCGGGTGTCAGGAGGATGGGCCGGGCTCTTTTCAGCGGTGCCCAACGCCAGGCCAAGGGGCCACGGGCACAAGCTGGAACACGGGAAGCTCCCCCTGAACAGGAGGACAAACCCCTTCCCTGTGCGGGTGCCAGAGCAGGGGCACAGGCTGCCCAGAGAGGCTGTGGGGTCCCTTCCCTGGAGACATTCACCCCCCGCCTGGACGCGGCCCTGTGCCCCTGCTCTGGGGGTGCCTGCTCCAGCAGGGGTGGGACGGGGTGAGCTCCAGAGGGCCCTTCCAACCCCCGCCAGTCTGGGATCCTGTGAAAAGGAAAAGGAAGCTGCTGTTGTCCCTCAGACTTTCGCTGCTTTGGTTGTAGCTGGGACCTTTGGTTTTACCTGCTGAGAGTCAGCTGGCTTTGGGACAACCCTGAAAGTGATGGCTTTCACAGAATCACAGAATTTTCTCATAATTAAGTGGAACTTCCAACTCTCCTTGGCCAGTTCAGGAAATGAAGGCAGTACCGTTGCTGTCAGAATTGCTTTTCACAGTGCTTTGTTGTAGCACAGCTCTGCCTTCGCAGCGCTGCTCGGGGTTTTATTTCTTGAAGCTACTATTGACTTCAGCAGGAGTCACGTTGCCGAATTGCACGTTTCCTGTAGTAAACTGAACTTCCTTCAAAGAGCTAATAGCTTTTAGTTCGTAAGTCTCTTGGACATCTTCATCAGGACAGCTTGTTCTTTGATTTTATAGCCATTAAACAAAGCACTTTATGATAGCTGAAGGGGACAATTGCAGGAACAACAACCCAGCAATCTGTTTCACACTTGCTTTAGTCTGCAATCTGCTGGCGTGCTTTAAATATTCGAAAACTCCTCGCGTTCTTTACCCAAGTGTGAGTTACACACAAGTTTGCTTGCAAATGCTTCATACGGCCCTGTTTGTGTCAATTCGTTGGGTTTGGGTTTTTTTTTTGCTTTGTGACAGTATCTACAATCTGCTCTGAAATGCCTTTTTTTTTTTCTTATATACCCCCCCAACCTTAGTTGAGTTGATCCCGTCGTGCCTCCCTGCCACCTTGCCTGAACCCCAAGCTTACAGAGACAGTCTCCCAGTTTTCTACACACACAAAAAAAACCCAAAACCCAAAAAAACCCCAAAATAAAAGATGGCTTGGCAAAGAAAAGACCGTAGAAGGTTTATGAGTTCAAGAAAATGGAGATGTAATTACTTTTGCCCCAGCGAGTTGCATGCTGGATAGCAGCATCTTCCTTCTGCCTGCATGCTGGCACCTCTTCTGCTGTGCTGGGAGTGGACAGGACATCTTCCCTGGGTTATTTGGAGCGCGATGTGTTTTGTGGTGTTTTCTTTAGTGCTTTCTTAGTGCTGTGAACGATCAATTAGGGCTTGGAGTGTCAAATTGCCCAGAATTAATGGAGAAATGCAGGTGGTGATGATGGGAAGTATAGAGGGCATTCGGTAGTGGCTCAATCTTGCTTAAAAACTGAGTATAACTAGTATTTCTGCAGCTAAGTGGTAATGCTAAAAGCGTAAAGCTGCATACAACAAGTGGTTGTAGGCAGTTGCTGCACTTAAGGGTAAGACTGCTGGTTTTT
Source organism: Phalacrocorax carbo (assembly GCF_963921805.1). NCBI lineage: Eukaryota > Metazoa > Chordata > Aves > Suliformes > Phalacrocoracidae > Phalacrocorax > Phalacrocorax carbo. The sequence continues at coordinate 2,597,879 of NC_087516.1, read as the reverse complement.
TACACGCTCTACAAAGTTTATGCCTCTTCCCTTATTAAACGGGCACCAAGTCACATCAGACCCATTCCTTCTGGGAATTAGGGCTATGGCTTCTGCATCCCCGTATAGGTTGGGTAGCTCGCTGTTAGTGTTAGAGATTAGCCACTGAAACCAAAAAGAAGCGTGTCCACAGCTCAGCTAAAACAGAGATGCTGTTTCCAGCCCAGCCGTATAGGAAATGTATTTTTGTGTGTGTGTGTGTGTGTGTGTGTGTGTGTGTGTGTGTGTTAAAAATAGGGAGCTGCATTGTAATGCTTGAAAGTGCTTAAGACTACAGTAAAAAGATGTCTTGTGTCATGAAGGCTTGCAGAGATTTACCAGGGAAAAGGTATTCTATTTTAATAAAACGTATTGCGACGAGGACACGCTTGCCATTTGATACATTTGCTGCATTCAGAAAGGAAACAAACAATAAAAAAAGATGATTATTCAATAGACACCTGACAGCATTTTGCTAGTGCTGTTATAAAAAAATATCAAATTCTTTCTTACAGTAGTTACGTGCTGCTGCCAGTTTAATTTTAAAATGGTTCCCACAAATCCTATGGCGTCCTGTCATGTCCCAGAGGGGTGATGACAAACAACTAGAGTATCGCAGCTTAAGAAGTAAAGAACTGCTTTATGGAGACTTAAGCAGATGCGTTTTCCCTCACGAACGAGTCAGGCTAAGGCTGTGCACGTAGCTTCACTCGCAGTAACCTGTTAAGTTGGGAGTAATGTGAATATTTACAATTATCTGTCTGTACCCTTAAGCCCGTTAAAACAGCAGGAGGTTATTTTTCCACGTTCATTGATATCCCTTCGTATTGGGTGAAAACTCTCAGATGCATGTTTTTTTCGTCTTTGTGTTGGAACAATATAATAATAATATTTTTCTGTTTATTAAATTAGCAACTACTCCGTGAGATGCAACAGATGGCAAGTCGCCCCTTCGCCTCCATCAACGTTGCCTTAGAAACAGACGAAGAGCCGCCAGATCTCATTGGGGGAAGCATAAAGGTGAGAGCTGGTGCTTTAGGATGGTGCTTACCACGATTAATCGTGGATGCTCGTTTTAAACTGTGGTTAACGTGATAATCCCAAATCCTCTATTTGTTATATACCTGCAAGAAACCGTAAGCCCGTGAGGCCCAACAGATAGTGGTTTTATTTGCTTTTATCCCTTCAAGTATGCACGTACGACTTTTGGCTGGTTTAGATGGAAATTATGCTGTTTGTAGGGTATGAGATTTTGTGTTTGCACTGTTAGTGTTTGTGCCCTGTAACAGAGGAGAACGCAGCTTTACACAGTAGAACATTTGGCTAGAAATAGCTATAGGTGCTGCAAACAGAAGCCGTTTTTCTGCGAAACCTCAAAGCCAACAGGAATATAATCGTGTGTATGTACTGTGATAGTGTTAACATATTTCTGATTATAAATGTATGTTCAAAGACATCCTGTGATGTGCAAATAGGTGTGTGGAGGAATCTGTCTTACACCAGGCTGGCGCGTTCTCAGACACAACATGTTGTATTTTTAGGAAAAGCGTATTTAAAAGGAGACTTGTGAATTAAAAGATCTTTTTAACGTGGTGCTTTGAACAGCAGACTTGTATACAAAAAGGGAAAATCAAGAACCTGAGAACGCTGATTACTTTTGTTTCCTGTCTAAGGTAGCTGTTTTGTTTTATTTAGACTTCACCTTTTTGGAAGTCTTCCTCATTAGTCCAGGCACAAAGTTTCTCACCTTCTCTTACGGTGAGAAGAGAGCAAGTTCTGCTTTTCAATAAAAAAGTGTGTCTTTTAATTATTGTAAAACACATGAAAACAATCTGACCCAAGAACTTCTGTTTGGTGAGTAATATTTAAGTCTTGGCCTTAGTATCAGGATATGCCACAGTTACGGTTGCCTTTTTAGCCTTAGCTAGTCCTTACTTATCTGTGCATATGGTCTTTTGTAACACCTTTTTCACCTGATCGGTGTCCTGCAGCATCTTCACAGAATCACAGAACCCCAGGTGGGAAGGGACCTCAGGGATCATCTAGTCCAACCTTTCTGGGAAGAGCCCAGCCTAGACAAGACGGCCCAGCACCCTGTCCAGACGACTCTTGAAGGTGCCCAACGTGGCCGAGTCAACCCCTTCCCTGGGGAGATTATTCCAACGGTGACTGTCCTCACCATGAAAAACTTCCCTCTCGTGTCCAATCGGAATCTCCCCAAGAGCAACTTGTGTCCATCCCCCTTGTCCTCTCCATGGGACTCCATGTAAAAAGGGAGTCTCTATCTTCTCTGTAGCTGCCCCTTAAGTACTGGTACATGGGGATGAGATCCTCCCTGAGCCTCCTTTTCTCAAGGCTGAACAAACCCAGCTCTCCCAGCCTATCCTCGTATGGCAGCTTCCCAGTCCTTTGATCATCTTGGTGGCCCCTCTCTGGGCCCCTTCCAGCCTGGCCACATCCTTTTTGTAGAGCGGGGACCAGAACTGTACACAGCGCTCCAGGTGTGGCCTGACAAGCGCTGAGTAGAGCGGGATAACAACTTCTTTCTCTCTGCTGGTGATGCCCTTTTTGGTGCAACCCAGCACCCTGTTGGCCTTCTTGGCCGCAGCAGCCACTGTTTGCTCATGTTGAGCTTTCTGTCCACCAGGACCCCCAGGTCCCTTCCCATAGAGCTGCTCTCCAGCCAGGTGGATCCCCGTCTGTGCTGCACTCCTGGATTATGTTTTCCCAGGTGCATGAGCTTACACTTGTCCTTGTTGCATTTCATAAGGTTCTTGCTGGCCCACTCCTCCAGCCTACCCAGATCTCCCTGCAGAGCAGCTCTCCCTTCTGGAATGGCTACTTCCCCACTCAACTTGGTGTCATCAGCAAACTTCATCAGCCTACACTTGATCCCATTATCCAGGTCACTTATAAAGATGCTGAATAACATTGGGCCCAATATCGATCCCTCGGGGACTCCACGAGTGACAGGTTGCCACTTGGAAAAGGAGCTATTCACCACGACCCTTTGGGTGCGGCCTGTCAGCCAGTTCCCCACCCACTGCACAGACCCCTTGTCTAGGCCATAACACATTAATTTCTCCAGCAGGAGACCGTGGGGGACCGTATCAAAGGCCTTGGAGAAGTCCAGGTAGACAATGTCCACCGCCCGCCCCATGTCAACCATGTCAATCTTCTGGGTGGACACTGCATAGAAGAAGCTTTTCAATATATGGTCTTAGTTTCATCATTTATTCTGGTTATTTACTGTGCTCCGCCCAAACCTTTAGTCCCAGGCTTGAATGATTCCTGTGATTGCCCTGCGTTTGAGTGCTTCATGAATCAATCGTGACCTTTCTCCGAAGTCGGGGATTATTGTCCCTGTTCTGCAGAGATGAACCTTGGAGCGTAGTGAAAATAAAGTAAAATTTTCAAAGGTAATTTGAGGTAATTGAGTGACAGGGCAGCTAAGCTGACCTGTCTCTGGGACCTCTCCTTGGAGGCTCTGGGTGGTTCTGCTCCCCACTGGCTTTCGTCTGACTCCGGATCATTCGGTTTTTCTGAGTTTTTATTTCTCTGCTTCTGTTACAAGGATGGTGGGCACTGGAAGTCACTAGCCGCTAATGGCTCACCAAGACTTCGAAACACATGCTTGTAAAATTGGATTGTCACTCAACAAATTATAATGAGCCTTTTTTTCATCGCTTCATCGAAGAAGCCGTGGGATGTGTATGGGTGTTCCCGTCAGGCTGGAGGCGGGTTTTTGAGGCTGTAGCCTGACGGCTGATGGTTTTGGGTTGCTGTCTGTCTGGGGGCGGTTCCCCTCCTCTCTTCCCATTCTCTGGAAACAAGCTAACTAAAGGCCACCTTTCCTGTAGGATCAGGCCAGAACAAAGTGTCCCAGACCTTTTAATCCCTTTGACAAGTTTGTCTATGCTCACAAACTACAGAGAAGATAGTAAACTTTGGATGGATCGCTTACGTTCTGCTCAGTGTGTTGTGTCTTCTCTTGTTCAGCTGGCAGTGCTTCCACCTTTTCATCTGGGCGGCGTCGTTCGCTTGCCCCTCCGTACCTCTCTGCTCTCTGTTTTCTTCTCACTTTCTTCTTTGATTACGGGGATGTTGAACTCTTCTCTTCTGAATGGCTTCCGTAGACAGTGCCGCAGACAGGATTTCGTCTTTCTCTCGCTTGCAGCCAAGCCTCCTTGATTTCCCATGTCAGCCATCATCTTCCCTGTCTCACTTGCCCAGCCTCCTTGGGTTACTCAAGAACGGGTGGAGAAGCCGGTTTTAATTGTAAGTGGGACTGTGGGCAGATGTCCTTTCTCAGAGCCAGGAAACTGCTAATGGCCCTCAGTGCTGATAACTCATACGAATGTTTCTTAGTCTGCTTCAAGCATAAATGAGATGATCTGATTCAAGCAAACAGCACAAACCTTGTACAGCAGCCTGAAGCCAAGTAGGGAACGTGGACCTGGACGGTTGTGCCAGCAGGTAACTTCATCTGCTGGAAGATCTGGGCGCAGAACGAGGATGCTTTTCCATGACAAGGAGAGTCGCTAAATTTTGGAGGGGTTTATATGGGTTTTTTTAATCATCTTGGAAAATTTGGGTAGAGGATAGAAGTGCGTATTACAGTCTGGAGTTTTTCAGCAAAGACAAAATCGCGTGGAGAAGGAGGCTCAGGAAGCTTGCGGGTTGTGAGCAATTTGGGGAATGACACTTCTGAGATAGTCTGGCCTGTTGGATGCTGTGTATAAATGGATTTAAATAGAAGTGAAAAAGAAGTCTCAGTGTTTATGGGTCAGCTTTGGTTTTTCTCCTCATCCTTTTCGCACCTGCATGGGAAAAAAAATCCTAGCAGGCGGGAGCTGCAGGAAGTCAGGCTGGGACGATACAGAAACGTGTAATTGCGTTTTCCTTTGTGTTTTGTCTGTTCTTTTAATTATTAGCCAAGAAAAGAGTGAAACGTTGCTATGTTGTTGGACTGTAAGCCGTTCTCCAGTTCCTCTGCCATTCGCCATGTCCAAATTTGAGAGCCTTCACTTTAATGCAAGAAACCCAGACTTGCGTTACCATAAATGCATTGATGTTTTTCTCTCCCCATGTGAATCAAAGGCTTTGGTTAATAACGAGTTTATTTGAGGGTTACAAAGGAGAAGTGGAAAACGGGATGTCTTGTCTGCAAGAGATTAATTTCCTTTTCCATTGTGCATAGCCAGTTGGCAGCCAGCATCAAGCTAGTTCCATCCTAAGCTAATGTTTTCCAGCTGGACAGTATTAGAACCGTGTTTTCAATTAGTATTTTTCCTGGGGTACTTAGAAGTAATAGAAAGTGATTTACCTGCAGGGAAACCGTTCATATTACAGTCTGCAGCTAGGCAACACGTAACTAGCTGCTTTGGTTTATTTCCCACTCAGCAAATACCCAGTGGATCACAAATCTACCACTAAATTTGCTTAGTTATTACAAAATCCATTGGCTTTTCTCTGCAGCTTTTTTGTGCGTTCTCAGGTGCTGCCTATCGCAATTTTTCTTCTAAGAGTATTTAACGTCCCTGGGTATCTGGGACTCATCCAAGTGTCTGAACTGGTTTTACTGTAACTCAGGCTTTTTTAGGTCTTGCTACCTAATTAATCTAGGTTTTGTAGTCCTCTGCAGTGATTTTTAGAAGAAGCTTCCCTGAAAAAATTTGAAAAGTTAATAATTTTGGCATTGATTTCCAGGTGACTTGAAGCTGGTAACGGCACGACGTTAACGCTTGTAGATTCTTGGGAAAAACACATACACAGCGTAGCAAGGAAACGCTTCGCTTGAGCAAAACACCTAGAGGATCAACAAGAAAATTGTTGCATTAGAAAAAATTCATCCTTAAGTCAGGAAAAAAATTGTCTTGGAAGCTTTTGGAGGATTTGAAAATCACTCTTGTAAAACAGAGCATTTGCCTAGTAGAGCTGGTCCGTAGAGCAGCCTTTGCTGTGCTGGGTGCAGGGATCCAACATGCGAAGCCAGTGTTAAGAGGTGATTATTTTTGCATCTGTAATCAACAGGCTGTGCATATCTATAGTTTCCTAAACGGCGCGAGAGAAGTATTTGGTGAGGAAAATCCTTGTGAAGTTCATTTAGCGTGTTCTGTACCTTCATGCCGACATGCATTTAATTCTGCTGTGTTAGGCTTCTGAGGGCAAAACAGCTTCACTGCAAATCCTTAATCAGGCGTCAGCTCACCAAGCTGGCTGATTTCTTAAAAATAGCAGAAAAATTGATGGAAAATAGCATCTTACTCTAGTAATTAGTTTGCTTTGTTATGGAAGAAAGTGCTGTTGAGTGGTTTAAAGACTGCCAGAAGGTCCCATCTGTTCATGAAGTACAGAGATGAAGTGGTGGGCTGATTTAGGAGTGGGCAAGGGATACCACAGATTTATATGTTCCGTCTACATGTATTTCGCATCTGAGTGGTGCCCTTGTTAAATTCCTTTTTACATTGCAATGAAGTTGCAAGCATCAGTAATGAGCAGAGAAGTGAGTAGCTAGAAGTCCTGTGCCAGAGGGCGATGGGCTTGGGGACGCTGCAGGGGTACCACTGCCCTGAGGAACGATGTGAAATGAAGCATCGTCCAGCTCCAGCACTTCTAGAGGGCGACTTCATCTAAATTTTCACGCGTAGCTCTATGCTGGGCTGTTCCGTGCAGTGAGAGAAGTGAAGAACCACTAAGGGCCAGGGAACTGATGGTTTTTATGGCTGTTACCCTGTTCTGGTTGTCACCCTTGGCGCCTCATTTCCTCCTTAGTTCACATGTTATTGCCCCATTATTAGTCCATCAAATTTATATGGTATTGCCCCATTATTAGTCCATCAAATTTGCTGATGGACCAGCTTCTGTGACCCCCTCCCAACCCACTTCACTTAAAATGAGCCAGGTTAGCATCAGCACAGCGAGCACAACGTCTCCCATGTCGCCATACCGTCAAGCTGAGATGGGGTTCTCATGCAAGCAGGCAGATTTGGAAGGATGGCAGGATTGAGCGGTGATATATTAAAGTAGTCTTAAGCAGAAAAGGCCTGGCTATCGAGGTGCATTGGGGTGGGACAGGTAGGTTAGGTTTTTTCCCAAGGGTGGTGTAAATAAGCTGAAAGGGAAAGTCATTCATTATCCTTAGAAGGATAATAGTCGGAAGAAGGGGATGAAATTGAGGGGGGAAAACATAAACTGAATAATCTTAATCTGATGTGGCAGTTGCTGGAGACGTTTCACGCGCAGCCTTCAAGGCCAGAGCGGCTGGTTTTATTTCGCCTGACCTATCTAAGGCAGGCTGCTCAGGCTTGTTAGCTTGCCTTTTGAAATGCAATTTGATTTCTAATATATTATTTCTGGGGTTTCTAGCGTTTGCTGGTTCTAGGAGCTTTTCCCTGCGTTAAAGCTAAGGCGTTCAAAGCATGTCAGTGCGTAGCTCTCCTTGTCTTTAGCAAAAGCCCTTCCACTCGTTAGACCCGGTCCGTGTACGCGAGGGGATGGCAGGAGCCCTCCCGTTGCATCAGGGTGACGAGGGACATACAACAAGCGACATCCCAGCCTGTACTTTATATTTGGTGTTAATTCTGCTTGTGCTGACTCACTTTCTAATTCATGGAGAAGCGTATGATCGCCTTTGAAGGAGTGCCACGCTAGAAGGAGTTGCCAGTGGTAAGAAGGGAGCGTTACCTGGGCAGCCGAGGTGTGTAAAACGGATTAGCTGCACTAGAACTGCATATAGGCTGGCTGCGATCCCTACTGCGAGAGCAACAACAAAAAGACCTGAGAAAACCTTCACCTAATGAATTATTTCCAGTTAACTAGTGCCCGGTATCTTGTTTTGATTTCTGTTGCAAAATTAGGCGCTTGGGGGGGAAACTTTTGCCACTTCCATCATATAATATGGAATATAAATATTTGGAAGGGAGCTATCGTGGGAACAACAGAGACATCTGTTAAGCCTGCCTTGTATTTAGGGAATATTAGGCTGATAATTGAGATTTAACTAGTTTTAGATTGGAACACTGTAAATTTTTCAGCAGGATAGACCCTGATTTTAGCTGATAAGGAGGAGTGTGCTGAGGGAGAGGAAGGAGCACGAAGCTTCCCACGGGAGAGGGTTTCTCTAAGCTCTTTTTTCCCTCTAGTGCAAATGAGCGTCTCCTCTGATTGAAGTACTAATAACAGCAGCAGCCTCCCTAGAACATTGTCGGGGACCTATCTGCATGCCTTTATGCCAAGTAGTTGTCTTGTGTTTGGGGTCTTCATCCAACTGTCCTGTTTCATTGCTATTTTACTTGCATTTTTTCATATGCAAAACCCAGCCAAGTGGTCAAAAAGAACCAGAAAACTCCTGCCTCTTCACCCACATAAAATCAAAATAATTATCCCCTGTTGGCCATACGATTTTGCCCAGATTTGATACCCATGGCCTCGTCTATCCCCTCCCCAGGATATCAGCAGGGGATTGGAAAAGAAGGGCGAGTGTTGGCTTACATGAGGGGCAATGCTCAAAGCATGAGATTTTGTCATTTCAGGGTGACTGCTTTTGAAATACAAACTCGCCTCGCAAAATCCTTTCCTTCACCGAGAGCTCGTGTCTGTGTTTTGCTGGATTGACAACGTGCCCTTTAAAATAGGAAGCAGTTTTCTGAAATGCAGTGGGAGCAAACTCGGAGCCCCATGAGGCTGGTTTGCGCGTATGCTCCCGGTTATTGGTAACTCGGGATGCTCGGATCTGTATTTTCGATTTCAGGCTGTTAACGTTCATCTAAGGCTTTGGATATGGTTTTTATTTAGTTCCTCACACGCAGGAACCCAGTGTTGGGGCCGAGTTGTGCGCAATTCATTCCCCAGCCCCTGTATCGCTTCCAAGGTAGATATCGGGGACAAGGTAAATGTAAATTTTTAATCTAAACTCATTTACTGCAAATTATTGCTGGAAGTTCATTCATCTCTATCTTGGAGGACATACATATTACCCTGAGAATATGATTTTTAAAACTTAATGCCCTATTTTTTATAGAAAATTGCTTGTAACTTATTTTACAAATGTTCAGTCAGCTTTTAATGGCACAATTTAAAAACTTGCAAATGGAATTTGACCCTTTTTCTATGGCGTGAAATCATCTGAAGAAGTGGAATCAAATAATAAAGTTGAACTGTTTCAGTAATGTTCCTCTTCTCTTCCCCCACCATAAGGTTTTTCCTTTATTTTAATTTCCTTACTGGAAATTGAAAACCATGTAAGAGTTATTTGATCAAACCATAGAAATATGTTTTCTTGTTAAGGAAAAAAAATTCTCTACAGTATTTTTTTTTTATACAATTTGAAAAGCAATATGCTGGCAGTGTATTACAGCACCTAAATAAAATTGATGCTGTGTTTTTTAAATTACACAGAATATTTATTGTTCTAGCCATTAGTTTTATGTGACACATTATTAACCTTTAGAATTTGTCGAATATAAGCAGCGTAAATAGAAATAATGAGATGACATAAAAAAAGAAATGTTTAGGTTGAACATCATGCAATTCAACTTGATTGCGAAAAGCATTTGGCTGTGAAATTGTCTCCCAAGGGAACCGGTGGTGCACTCCGCACCTGGGTCACCTAGAAATAGCCCAGACAAGTCCTGGAAAATGCCCTGTTTGTGTAGAAAATCCTGCTGGAGAAGCCGGACTAATTAGATGACCTAATAGGTCTCTTACTGCTTTTAACTCCTATAATTGTTTAAGCTTTACGCATATTAAGTACATATCAAAACTCATAAACAGCTGAAATTGCTTGGCTTTTTAGTGCTGCTTTTGGCCAATAAAGTCATCTGTGGAAAACAGCTGAGAACGGATTTCGCTGCCTCCAGGAATAACGGGGTTGTGTCACCACTTACTAAAATACCATGAACTTTATGTTTTCACCCAAAAAAGGGCACTCACTGTTTCCAAGCGCTGCCTAACGCAAAACGCGCGGCAGTGCTTCACGGTTAAAAAACCAATGCGGCAGCGCACCTTCCTGACGGTGCACCTTGCCCAGGAAAGCGTGTTTAAATCTGTGCACCAGGCTGAGAGTCTTTGTTGGGTTTTTTTGGTCTTTGTTCGACGTTTGCACTATCCTGATTCCTAGCTGTTGGGTTTTGATCACCATTCCCATGGATCACAGTTTTGCTAGTGTGGAGGAGCGAAGTCCATCAGAGGAGAAAAGTTCAAGTTATTTGTGGGCAGGTGGGCGAGGGAGGGGGTGCTGCCCCTCTGCCCCGCTCTGTGAGACCCCCCTGCAGCGCCGCCTCCAGCTCGGGGCTCCTCAGCACGGGAAGGACACGGGGCTGTTGGAGCGGGGCCAGAGGGGGCACAGAAATGCTCCGAGGGCTGGAGCCCCTCTGCTGCGAGGCCGGGCTGGGAGAGTTGGGGTGGTTCAGCCTGGGGAAGGGAAGGCTGCGGGGAGACCTTATTGGGGCCTTCCAGTGCTTAAAGGGGGACTCTAGGAAGGATGGGGGCGACCTCTTTAGCAAGGCCTGTTGTGACAGGACAAGGCCTGATAGTTTGAAACTAGAGGAGGGCAGATTTAGGCTGGATGTAAGGAAAAAATGTTTTACAGAGAGGATGGTGAAACCCTGGCCCAGGCTGCCCCGAGAGGTGGTCGATGCCCCATCCCTGGGAACACCCAAGGCCAGGCTGGACAGGGCTCTGAGCGACCTGGTCTGGTTGAAGATGTCCCTGCTCACTGCAGGGGGTTGGGATGGATGGCCTCTAAGGGTCCCTCCCAACCCAAACCATGCTATGATCAGCTGTGCGAAGAGCTCTGAGAGCCAGAGCTCTGGCGCACTCACAATATTTCTCTGAGGACAAGGAGTAGCTCGGGGGAAGGTTGCCGGACGGGTCGGCCAGCTGCAGTAGTCTGGCATAGCACAGATACATCCCGGGCAGCAGAGCATCGCCGTCACTGGCCCCCTCCTGGTTACAACCAGAAGGGAGATAGATGGTCTTCTGGCTACGTGTTTGTTACTGCTTCTGTGCCTGGCTGGGTGCAAGCATGCTCTGTGTTTCTTGAATCAAGGGCACAGCTCCTTTCTGTGGGGCTGTTGGGTAGCAATTTGGCTCGTGTGGGTTGACCCATCACCAAAGCTGAGATCCTTTTATCCCGTTAACCATGGTCTTCGCCCGCGCGCCCCAGCAGCTGGGCTGCGCGTTCCCCTCTGTGCCCCTCTCCTGGTGTGGGACTCTGCTGCTCAGGCACCGCGTGAAGCAGTCATCCTGTGCCAAGTGTCTGAGGGATGCACCTTATTTGCATAGATTTGAATAATGTCTACTTTATTGTGCCATTAAGCCTTCAATAAAAAGGAATTGCTTCTGTAATTCAACAATGAGTTTATCAAAACACTCTAAATGAAAGTCTTTGGCAGAGGCTGGTTTTAACCATCTGACGAAAGGTGTTACAAAGTTTGGAGATTCACGTTTTTTTGTGGTTTTTTTTTATTTTTAAGTGGGCTGTTAAAAGCCACCTGTCAGACTGAAGCACAAGCATTTATAATGACTTGATCTCTGGCTCCTGAGTCCACTCCAAAGCTTGCGGAAGAGCAGCTTGGATCTGCCACAGGAGCATTCAGAAGCCACGCAGGAGAGAGACATGCAGCAGAGGTGGGGAGGGAAGGGAGATGTGAGCTCTTTTTAGGTCCCTCCACGAATATTCAGCTTGATGAAGCCAGCTAGCTTGTCCTTCGCTGCTTTGCGCCGCGCTAGCACCTACATAGGTCATGTCAAAACACAAGCCGGCCCACGGCAAGGCCAGCTGTGGGTGAGATCCTCAGTCAAGACAGCCATTACGTGGCTGCGTGTTTTCCTCCCTGTCCTGCAGAATACGGTCCCCAGGCCCCACTGCCGGGTCGCTCTGTATCTCGCAGAGGGCGCAGTATGCCCTTCACTCCCGGCTGACCTCTCGCTTGGATCAGATTCATCATTCCTGTCACTCGGCGTGTGAGTCATTTCATCAGGCTGCGCTTTGTCTCTTGGCCTGGCGAGCGCACGCTTGGAGATGAGATGCAGTATGAGTCACAGTTCAAAAAGCAGGTGCCCAAACTGGTGCTGTCAAAAATAAATTCGCAGGACTTGATTCTTTATGCCAGTTTTTGCTGTTATTAACTGCGGCTTGTCTCGGGAAAACAGCTGGTTTTGATGGACACTAGACCATTTTTTCCTCTTTTAGGTTTAAGATTGAGATTAGGTGCAGCAAGATGATTTTGCGCTTAGTATATTCCTTCCAAGCTAGCTTGCAGCTGCCTGACAGATTTTGGATGCAACATTATAGAAAGTATCCGTCCTTGTTTTGCATGGTTAATAGAAACAAAGTTCCCCACGTGCTGAAACATTTAACAACTTTTTATTAATATTCAGCTTTTCTGGGCAGATTGGCAAGGGAAGGGAGGAGGCTCAGAGGCATGTCCTCTGCCCTCAGCTATCCATGGTACATCAGATAGATGAAAAACTCACTGCAGCATGAGAGTCAGACTCATCCCTATGAAAGAACAGTGAATTTTAGGTATTGGCATGGCCAGGGTCTGCTGTCGCTCGCTGGGGGACAGCACTGGCTGCCTGTTTGGGGCTCTCTCAGCACCAGTGACACCTGCGTAGGAGCTCCTCGTGGTTCGGAGTGGGATCGGGAGAGCGGAAGGGAAGAAGACGTGTGACCTTGAGGAACGAAATGAAAATCCCATGAAGAGGGAAAGATTGTGCCCACAGGGACTCATAATGAGAGTTCTACTGCACGCTCAGGGTTCATTACTTGGAAAGGGCAGAGGAAGAGAAAGGGTCTTGCTTGGGGCTGAGAGATGAGCTAAATTACTCTCGAAGTCCCTTCAGCTCTGTGACGGAGCGCTGTATAATGAACTGCTTCCTTACCATTTTATGATGTGCAGGAGAATCAGGGTGGTTTTGATACCATTACCCTGTCAAAGCCTGAAATGCATCTGAGGTCACCCATGGGCCAGAGCAGCAGACAAGTTGCAGACGGACTGTTGGGAGAGCTGGAGAAGGGAGTATTTGTGTTCAGAGAAGAAATTCAGAGCGTTGCTTGTTCAGATGAGCCAAACGAAGGCCAAGAAGGACACTAGGGGAAAGCCCAGGGAGAGGGTTAAGGCACAGAAGAACATCAGATGGATGAATAAATTTAAGTGGGAAAGAATTGAGATTAGAAGGAAGTTTCTGGTGTCAGAGCGGTGAGATCCAGGAGCAGGGAGCCTCTGGAAAGGTCTCACAGCGGTGATGGCACAGGCTGAAAGTGTAACTACTTCTAAAGCAGAGCAGTGCACTTTCATGTGCAGGCACCTGCATTAGCGAAGGGCTGGAGTCAGTGATTGTGAGAAGTATTTTCCAGCCTCCTGTTGCTGCATATTGGCTGGAGGATGATGAGCGCGCTGCTGAGCATCCCCATGACGTTACAAAGGATGTTGGGAAAGAGTTGCACTGAAGAGCTTACGGTGGGGAAGGAACAGAGTTGCAGAACCGTTTCGATTAGAATCATAGACTGCTTTGGGTTGGGAGGGGCCTTTAAAAGTCATCTAGTCCTATCCCCCTGCAGTGAGCAGGGACATCTTCAACCAGACCAGGTTGCTCAGAGCCCCGTCCAGCCTGGCCTTGAATGTTTCCAGGGATGGGGCATCGACCACCTCTCGGGGCAACCTGGGCCAGTACTTCACCACCCTCACTGTAAAAATTTTTTCCTTCGATCTAGCCTGAATCTACCCTTTTATTTTAAAACCATCACCCCTTGTCCTGTCACCACAGGCCTTGCTAAAGAAGCTGCCCCCATCCTTCCTAGAGTCCCCCTTTAAGCACTGGGAGGCCCCAATAAGGTCTCCCCGCAGCCTTCTCTTCCCCAGGCTGAACAACCCCAGCTCTCCCAGCCCAGTCTCGCAGCAGAGGAGCTCTATCTGATAATTTTTGTGGCCATTAATCCGGTAGGAGTTAAAGGCAAATACATTAAAAATGTATTAGAAAAGATACTCTCTTCTTGGCTTGTTCAATTGCTCCTTCATCCCTCTCTTCCCCCACCGCTGCTCTGCTTGGTCTTTGCCGCTGCTCAGCGCCGAGGATGAGTGCGAGTGCTCGCTGTTACACGCAAGCACCGTGCTCCAACCTCGGGGGTGCAGCAGGACTGTTTTATTAACAGTGGGATATGTAAGGTGCCTGGCTCTCTCCAAAAGAAAATAGACTTTGTGCTCGGTGCATGCTCCCACTCGTACGCCAGAAGTCCGTGGGCTGTGTTTTTGCAGTTGCCTTCTCTGTGCTCTCTCCATTACCTCTGGTAATTGAGTCGCCTGTGGGATACAGCACCGGGGTATGCTTGGCTGCTTTGTGGGAAAAGCATTATTTTGAGTTTGATCCCGTGGTTGGGGGTGGGGAGCAGATGAAGAAATCTGCAATCATAAACCAGGCAGCCGGCAGCTGACGTCGTTACAGCCTGTAGAATGCGTATTTATCTACCTTGCACAGACTAACAAATTGTTGTTGCAGTCATTACAGTAAATATGAGATATGAAAACAGTTTTAAGTTTCATTTTGCTTGCTGTCATCTCTTTTTTTTCTTTTTTATCGAGCAGCAGTAATTTAATAGCATTGTTTGACTCCTGTTCGGTTTTTTCCAGTGCCTTGTATTGAGTTTTTGTTGAACATTTAAGTACAGTAGTACAGTTTTATGCGGAATGGAAAAAGCAATAATTATTTCATTAATACCAGGGTAGAATTTGTCCATACAAAATGAGAAATCAGAAAGCACTGAGTGTGTCAGGTAAAATAGTGTTTCTCAGCTTTTTTTGCTGATGTAAAGGAAACGGAGGCACTCTCTTGTCCCTGTACTCCTAGGCGTAGATTTGCATCCTCATCCTACTGTTGCGCCGTCCCACGATCACGTTGATGGCGTGTAATTGTGTGTGGGATCGGGGCCCGGCTCAGGTAAGAACGTATTTTAGTTTCTGGGCTGTGCTGTTGCATTTTGTCTTTCTAATAACTTATAGCAATTAGCAAATGATCGTTCAAATAAGATCTTAACAAGAGTACAATGGGAGGGTGATGTTCAAAGGCCTGAGGGTCAGCAAGGGATCCATTCCCCTGCTCCTCTAGGCTGGGAGAAAGCTGGCTGCCCGTTACATCTTCATAGTTACCAATTCACATTTTGTCTGAAAACTTTATTTCATGTCCGTGTTTCACAGAATCCCAGACTGGCGGGGGCTGGAAGGGCCCTCTGGAGCCCATCCCGTCCCACCCCCTGCTGGAGCAGGCACCCCCAGAGCAGGGGCACAGGGCCGCGTCCAGGCGGGGGGTGAATGTCTCCAGGGAAGGGACCCCACAGCCTCTCTGGGCAGCCTGTGCCCCTGCTCTGGCACCCGCACAGGGAAGGGGTTTGTCCTCATGTTCAGGGGGAACTTCCCGTGTTCCAGCTTGTGCCCGTGGCCCCTTGGCCTGGCGTTGGGCACCGCTGAAAAGAGCCCAGTCCCACCCCACTGACACCCGCCCTTCAGATATTGATAAGCATTGATGAGATCCCCCCTCAGCCTTCTCTTCTCCAGGCTGAACAAGCCCAGGTCTCTCAGCCTTTCCTCACAAGGGAGATGCTCCAGGCCCCTGATGTGCCTGTTGCATTTTCCCCTGGAATTTGCCTGTTTGCAATATAAGTGCGAAATATTCATATTCAAAGTAACGAGGCTCCAGTAAAGCATGTTAAGAGTAGTCCATCTTGGGATACAACGGGTTGCTGAAACAGAGCCAGGATCACAAACTGATCCTCTGCTCTACAGAATCTTCTCCTTTTGATTGAAAAAAGGACAGTACAATCCAGTAGACTTTCTAAAGCACTTTCAGCTGCCAGAGCAACCAGCTACCGAAGAACCTAGAAAGTGGCCTATAAGACTGCTGGAAAATGAACACCGTCCCTTGGGAAAGAAGAGAAATGAAAGACAAAATTCGGGGAGCACAGCTTAAAGCAAACAGTGAAAGAGAGTGAGTGGTTTGGGGGTAAATGCTCTTCACCGTGTCAATGCATACAGCGCTGCGAAGGTGTTAGGTAGGGTTAAACTCTGAAAATAGACGTTGACCTGCCAAATCACGGTGGTCAGACGTGCCGGTATTTGTGATACGCTGCTGTTGGGTTCGGAGGAGGAAAAAGCCCTCAATCCTGTCGTTCAGTGTAAGCTGCTCCTTTGTTCTTGAATTTAAGGAGAAATACAAGCCTTGTGCCGTGCTTGACTTTTTAATATCTAGATTTTTATTAAGTAAATGTGGTTTTTTGCGATGACTGGGGTTTTGATCGTTACTAACGTTGGTTTTAGCTTTGCTAGCTACACGCTGGAAATCCGCCAAGCGCAGAAACATGCTTCGTGCCCTGAAGCTTGTACAATCTGAGAAAGACGACGGTGGGGTAAGAGGGGGCATGTAACACACCGTATAACATTTGTTTTCTCCTCTTGCTTCCCTCGCTGCAGACTGTACCAAAGCCAATAGCGCTGGAGCCCTGCTTTGGGAACAAAGCAGCCGTTCTCTCTGTATTCGTGAGGTTGCCTCGAGGACTTGGGGGTATACCACCACCGGGACAGTCAGGTGAGGAATATCGCCGGTCTCTGCCAGCTTGGTATTAACTCTGTGCTCCTTCCCCAGCCTCACAGACTCACCTTACAGTTCCAGACTCCATCCCGCAGCAGTTGCCATACCCATGCCGTAGCTGTGGATGCGCTCGGGTTATTTTAAGCTTGGGCCCTGCTAGCTTCTGACCTGAGGTTTCATTCAATTTCTTGGGTCAGTTGGTGGATGAACATGTGGCATTTGGATTACACTTTAATTTATGGCTGGGGAAAAAAGGGGATCTGGTACAGACAGGTTTGCAGTAGTTACTTATGAACGTAACTTGGTCTCCCAGCCTATTCTGTCCAAACTCAGCTCCATTTGTAGAGAGACATCAAGCCTTCCAAAGCATCCGTGCCCTCCTCTTAGCAGCTCTGGACAGACAGATTTTCTCCATCCAGCTTGTTTTCCCTGTTTCCAGCCCCTTCTTAAGCACTAAACCTACCTGCAGGGCTCTGAGACACAGTCTCCTGGGGAATTTGTGATTTAACGGGGGTTTCTCCAGCGCCCGCTGAGCACGGTGAAGCAGAGGATCTTAAACGTGTATTAGCTGGGTTTGAGATAGATGGGTTTGGTTGTGAGCTGCACTGAGCTAAATCCCAGATGGCCAGCACTGGTTTGTTTGTGGAGCTGCCAAGAGGAGGTTGCAGAGATGATGGATGTCCGGGAAGTGCACCGGAACCTCCGTACACACGTGCTTTCGGGATTTTTTCTGGCCCATCTACTGGTGCAGAGAAAGACACCTCTTAATATTATGGGTTTCGCATCCATTAATACCCACGCTTCTTATTTCCAGCTTTTTCTGCTGCAGTTGCTTTCAATAAAACGTACAATATTTAAAAGGCTTATTTCGGAATAGCTGCTAGAGTTTAATCTCTTAAGCGAAACCATTTTTCTAGTTTGCTTTTTTGAAGAAGAACTCAAAAAATGATACTCATTTTGTGCCTTGGAGGGTTTTTCTCAGCTGCGGCAGGATTTTTTCTGTGACTGTTCCGTTCCGTGACTATTCTGTTTTGTTGCCTCAGGTCTTGCAGTGGCCAGTGCGCTGGTGGACATTTCACAACAGATGCCAATTGCCTACAAAGAGAAATCGGGTGCAATACGAAATCGGAAACAGCAGCCCCCTGCACAGCCAGGAACCTGTATTTGATGCATGGACATCAGAAACTGTCTAGGGTTTTAAACAAAACGGAAAAGTAATACCTAGTAGGAGGCGGAGAAAGATTTTGGAGTTGTGTCACGAGAGACTGGAAGCACTCGAGAAAGACGCAACTTCTTTGAACTCAACTTTTTCTCTCATCTGCGTGATAGTTGGCTTTGTTTGACAACTGCTCCACTTAAGTTTTACTGACACGTGGCTTCAGATTGCTCCTTTGTTTTCTTCGAGTTTAAAGTAAAATAATTTTATTGCAGGTCCCGTAACATCCGATCGCCGCCATTCATGGTCAGTGTAAATAGAATAGTAGTCCGATATGAATGACACTCAGGTTTATACATGGAAAGTGCTTTGTAGTTCATGTATTTATCAAACTGTACAAAAAGAAAAAGACGCAGTGTTTACAGGTGTCAGCTCTCAACACATAAACACTACTATTAATCTTCAAAGCATCTTCATCCTTTGTTTTCATTTAATATCTTTATTCCCTCATTATTTCAGTGGAACTCTCTTCCAGATACAGCGTTTTTGTGGTCATCGTGGTCCGGAACATCAGGAACGCGAAAGCTGGCGTGGTTTAAAGGTTGACGTCGCGCGTTGCTCAGACCACATGCAATGCCTGGAGAAGCTGAATGTTGCTTTTGGAGGACTCCGTGTTTACATAGTCTTAACCCGCTTGGAGTACACCACACACAAGTGCCTAGACTTGAACAGATCTAGGGAGTGAGGAGACTGCTACACACATTTCTACTTAACATAATTATATTCCTTTTAAATATATGTATACGCACATATATATAGTCACCCAAGGCAATCTTTGTTCTTAATATATCACGTGCAGTCAGGGGAAAATGGCATTTTCCTGACCAACAAACCACTCAGCCAGATGGAAATATCTGGAGGGGAAGGAGAGTTTCAGTATCCCGTAAGAAAACTCCTGGTTTCACCAGCGCTTTTAATAGAAGCAGTTTGTGTTCCAGGTCAGATATGTTATATTCCTTCTGATTTTTCTCTGCCCGTTTGGCCTCTTTCCCTCCCCCGTCCTTCCTGCCAGTCTTCTGGACGAGAGCTGAGCTGGGTCAGGGCTCAAGAGGCATCGCTCCTCGGCAGTAAGACTTGCTTCATCTCCTTACACGGTGTAAAAAGCAACGCTCCGGGCGCCAGATCATTTCAGGAGGAAGTAAAATAGAACTTGAAATAAAAAGCAAGGAGAGCAGCTTCGTTTGGCCACAGGTTTGCGCTTTATGCCGTTTATTTGCCATTTGGGTTGAACTCTCTTAGGTGTAGAAGAAGGTGGCTTGTTGGTGGGAGGAAGGGACGCGCGAACAGCAGAGAGAAGGCTTGGCTTTGGTGGGGACGTATCAAGCCATCCGAAGTACCCCGACTGGCTGGGATTATGTTTCAAGGTTCAAGGTTGGGCTTAACCCCATCAGTCTGTGCGTGCAGGTGCCCAGTGTCTTCCTCGCATCTGGAATGCGGCGCAGTGCCGGGGCCGCTGCGCGAGGCTGTGACGTTGGCAGGAAGATGTTACGCGAAGGCGCCAAACGAGGCGTGTAATTGTGGCTGGGTCGCAGTAGGTGCCGTTTCCTTGTCGCCGAGTCGCTGGTTGCTGATGAGGGCGTCTAGTATTTATGAATCGGAGAAGTACCAAATCAAGGGGGGGTGAAGGAAAGTGCTCTTGAACCCTCCGGCCAGGTAGCAGCCTTTTCCCAGGTGAAAGCCAAGCAACCGCATCTTTTTTTGTGCACATTTTGGTGATCATATCAGAGCCACCTGTTCCTTTTTTGGGTTTTTTTTTGTTGTTTTTTTTTTAAAAAAACCACCCTATTTTGAAGAAGCTCTTTGGAGCGCGTCAGCATCGCAGTAAAGACGTGAATTGCCGTGCGTGTCCGGGCGGCAGTGACAGGGGACAGCCTGCTGGTTTCAGGACCGTGGTGGATTATAACGCTGATTTAACGTGGCGTTTAACAAATATAACAGAATTGCAGAAAAAAATATTGGGGGAAAAATGCATTTTATATATTTATATTTATATATATAATGCATCTGTTTCTAAACTAGACGGCTAAGTGCCCTCTGGGGAAAAGAAATCACGGGAGGGAAAGGGGTGAGCTCCGTCTTTTAGAATGAAGGGGTTTAGGCAATTTAACTTTTGATGCACAAATGTGCGCTGACGCACAGATTACCTCAGACAGATTCATCTGAAAATATTTTCTAACTTCCTATGCGTACAGGGCCGACCTGAACTAGAGAAATTCTACCGGACTGAAATCCCTCCCCTGTTACTCCGTTACACATTCTCAGCTGCGATGCACATCCTCACACTGGGAGATGTCATCCGCTCGCTTCTCCAGCACCTTTTCTTTGGGGGGAGGAAATCTGCCAACCCAAATTGAGAAAGCTCTTGTGCTTAAGTCTCCGTAATTAGGACGGCACTTAAGCAGGTGCTTAAAGTTGTTGCTTAGGTTTTCCTGAAGAGGTTTCAGAACACCAGGCCTGGAGGGGTGATATATTTTTACAGTAACAAAAAGACATAAATGGGTTTTTATTCCCCTCCCCCCTGCCCCGGAGAGCTGGGTCGTCTGGTCTCAAAAGCTTCTGCTGGAGCATGCCCAGAACTGTAGCCACAAAGTTAGGGGTCGGGTGTTGGAAAGACAAGCAAAATGGATCAAAACCTTGAGATTTAGCAGAACCAAAAAATGTAAATAGAGGAAGGAGAGTTATTTATACAAATAAAACGAAACGGCTCCTTTAGGATGTAGCTCTGCCCTGCATCTTATCTCCATACTGATGAGGGGAAAAGAGAACTCTCATACATATCTCTGCTGCAAACAGTTTCATCCCGATTTAAAGGTAAAATAGAGACGAAGGTGGGAATGGATGGGGGGAAGGAGAATTGCCGGTGCTTTATCACTAGGCCAATATCAGAAGTGAAGGATTTGTGGGTTTGGGGGAAAGAGCAAGCTTATTTCATGGGAGAATCTGTAAATAAATGAAAAATAACACACCGATTTTGCACTTGTACATAAACTATACAGTAGCGTGCAGAACATTGAAAGATTTAAAGTGTATATAAACCAGAAAAATATTGAATGTATTTTTGATGCATTTTAAATGATGTATGAGTTTTGTCTTAATAACTTCTTCATATGATGAGTATTAGATAACTTTCCAGAGCTTTAAAGAAACATCGAATTATATTCGTGATATCTCGCAGTATAAAGCAGGGAGGCATAACCTGACTTTTATGTATTCAAATGCATTTCACTTTAATGTATAAGCGAAGTAAAATACGGCTCTTCCGTTTGAAAGGGGAAAAAGAACAACGCTTGAAGACAGGTAATAAATGTCCTTAAAGCAGTCATTACTCGGAGGATTAAGTCAGCAGTTTAAGCCTCTACCGTTAAGACTCTGCAAGTGATTTTCCATTCAGAATCACTATTTTCAAGTGTTTATAACTGGCTGAAATTCAGCGTTCAAGGTCTCAACCCTCAGAAGAGTTTTATTTGAGAGTAGCCCTTAAAAAAATTAGTAAAAAATCAGAAATGTTGTAGCCCTTCTAGAAAGCAACGGTGCCATTGGATCTCCAAATAACATACTTTCTTTCGGTTCCCTGTTTTCCATTCTTTTTAGCCCAGAATTTTCTCTGGGCCGTTGTAGCACGAGTGACAAGAGACCCTGCCGTGGCGCGGGTCAACGTATTGAATACAAGAAGGATTATGGGACGCAGCTTCTTGCGTTACTGCCACTCTCCCTGGGCTTAAAACGCGCTGTTTTGACATGGCCAAAACAAAGCTACACATGATGGGGTAATGCCTGTGATTAGCACGAAGTCGTAGCGTATAATTTACCAAAATTTGATGGTATGGTACCATAAAAGCACGACGGCCCCCGTTGGCGGGTACGGGCTTCCGTAGGGGTAGTTTGTGTACTAAATATTGCTCAGAAACATTTTCTCTGCGGTAAATGTTTACCGAAATACATAGTCACCGGGTTTATAATATGGTTTTAAAACGGCAGCTCAGCTAGATTGGCCCTAAAGAAGCTGAAATGAGCTTTTGATGACGTACCCTGGCTCGGGGCTGAAATAAAACATTAGGCTTTTCCCCAAACCTGCTGAAAGTCCAGTGCCACAAAGAGGAGGCTGATCCTCCGCCTCTGACTGCTCCCGATGTTAGCGGCTGCTCTCTCTTTTCCACGAGACCCTGAGATAGGGACCGGGCTGCACCTCTGAACCCGTAACGCCCTTTTCCCTGCAAACGGGGCTTTGCCGGCACCGAGCTGGCGAGAACGCAAAGAACGGCCCCCACGTGCCAGGAGCGGCTTTTAACCTCATCCGTCCGACTCGGAGCGAGCCGGGGCATCTCTCCTCTTCCCGTTTGCTTTTCATCTTCACTTGGGAATGCCCTAGGAGGGGAGGGGGGTTGGGTTTTCGGAGCCTCCTGAGCGAAGGTGCGAGGGCGGGTGGGAGAGGGAGCAGCGCGTGCTTTGGGTGGGAAGGTGCCGCTGGCAGGCTCGGGAGCGAAGGGAAGGGAGGGGTAGGGGCGCATTTCTCTTTTTCGGGTGTGTCGGTGGCGATTTTAGTCAAATTCACACTCTTTCCGTTGATAGCTGCTTAAATTAGTTTAGCTTTCCATGCTGGGAATCCTACAATAACGTGGATGTGCTGGGTTTTTTCTGCTTGTGCATCAGGGCAGGTTTTATCCTGTTTGTGATTTTGTTCTAACACTAGACATGGACTATTTTTGTGCGTCTTCCAGGTACTATAGTTCTTTAGATGGTTCCTCTACATTTTTCATTGACTCCACAAACCTCACCAGAAGAAAGAAGTTAAAAAAATAATAAAATGTGGAGGAGTGTAACATATGTCAGTCCATTTATTTTTTTTGTTTTTAAAAAAAAAGGCAAAAAGAAAATAAAAATAGAGTTTTCTATTACTCTGAAATTTGTGCACAATAAATTGTCTTTACACTTTGATCCTTGAATTAATTGTATTCTGGATTTTTTTTTCCTTTTTCTTTTTTTTGGTCTGTAATTATTTATGATTCTCATCTGTGTTCAGACTTGAGCTTAGTTTGTTAATATGTATAATTTAGCATTTATTGCATCCATATGTAAATATGAGCAAGTATTGTAAACTATTTCATTGCCGGGGATCGTGGGTGTTATACATACACACATTTAGGACTGCAGTTTTTTGGTATAATTTTTTGTATTGTAAAATAACAGCTAATTTAAAGCAGGAACGAGAAGATTATTGGGAGATCTGTGCATTTTAAATACAAATGTGAAGTACATGTATATAAATAAAAGCAAATAATGCAAATCTTTCCTCTGAAATAAAAAGTAGATGATCTGGTTAATTTCCCCCCCCCCCCCCCCCCCCCCCCGCTTTTTCTTCTCCCTTTTCCCCCTCTCCTTCCTGAAAATAGGGAGAAGAAATGGCTCAAGATGTTTTTAAAGACTCCTGGCTGGGGTTGGGGGGGTGGTGGATCTCCCGGTGCTCGTGTCCCCCCGAGCAGGCTGGGTTCACCCTGGGCCAGGGACCCAATTTGGGAGGAAAAAGGAGACGAGCCCTCCAGCAACGCACGGGGGGAGGCTGCTGTGTCCCCACACTGCCTTGCAATGCCCCAAAGCCTTCATCGCCACGTAGGAGGGCAGGTCCCTTAGGGAAGCTCTTGGTCCCTGAAGCTGTCTCTGAAGGGCAGTGGAAGGGAGGAGCATCCTAAAGAGGCGTCCGAGTCTTCACTACAGGGAAAAAGGGGCTCATCCTCCTCCGTGCAGGTCACCTGGGATAGTCCGGGCTGAAGAGGGAATTTATTTGTTCCACCCTCAATGCTGGGGTCAGGGGTCCTTGCTCTTGTGATACAGCTGGCCTTTCTTCGGTTCGGCAACTGTCCCAAAGCTCAGGGCTTCTGCGTCCGGGGTTCAAGTCAGTCCGACAGAAATAGATCTCGGCCTCTTCCCTTTCTTACCCTCAGTGCTAATCTCTCCACTGAAACACTCCTTCCTCTCAATCAGAAGAGAAAAATCTGACATCCCTGGAGACCGTATCGTCCAAAGAGCTTTGCCAGTAATTTTGCAACCTTACCAAACGTTGGTGCCAGCTGGCGTTTCAGATGCACACAAAAGCTAGGAGAGCGAAGTCGGAGGTGACCTCTCCTCTCCCAGCCCTTGGAAGCCCGTGTGCAGCACGCCCCTGCATCCAGAAACAGATTCCTGCCGAGACGCAATCTGTTGTTCTCCATTTATTTTTATGTCGCTCTTCAGCTTTGAAATTAAGCACTGCTGAGATGAAGCAGAGTTGAACCTGACATTTATGAGCCATGAAGGTTTCAGTCACCGCTGTCTCCTAAGGCTGTTGTGCTACTTCATCCCATGGCATTAAACTTGGATGCCGAAGCCCAATTCTCAGAAATTGCTGCCGAGCTGAGCGGAGCATGCCGGTCTGAAAGCACAGCGTGGTGTGTCCAGACTTGAAATGAAGTGGGCAGGGGGTAGTGGTTTTAAAGCTAGTTTAAGCTCATTTTGGACAGCAGGATAAAACGTAGAGGTATGGGGCCATATTTCATCCCTGCTCTGATTTTTCTTCTTGTCTTCTAGCAAAGAAAAAGAGAGTTACAGGGAAGGAGCGGGAGACAGCGTGGAGGCTCTCCAAGGCTCTGCGTACGTCCAGGATGATGCTCTTCACCGTGTCACCTATCATTAACGAACGCAGCTGCGTAAGGAGCCAGAGAGGTATTTGCCGTGCAGCTTTTCTTTCCACAAGACTTAAATATCGATCATCTACAGAAAGAGGGGAAGCAATTTTAAGTCTTTTTACAAAGCAACCCATCTAACTCGACCACCCTACAGAAAGGCTGGTCTTTGGGTGGGGCTGGGTGTTGTTTCTCCTTACCCAAGGAAAAGGTGGGGTTCGGGGCAACTCTTGGCGGGGTCACACACCACTGGTTAGTAGTAAAATCATCTGTTGGTATGGTGGAAGCACAAACACTTGCTTTTTTCCCCCATTAATGGGAAGAGGGGAGGAAAGAGACACGTACAAATGAGCCAGAGCTCCGCAGCTAGCACGGCTTAACCATTTTGGAAAAAAAAAACACCAATTTGCAGCAGTTTTTCTGTTTCTCCTTGGAAGTTTTGATTTCTGAACTAATTAAGTAGCAACAAAGCAGGTGATCGAGTGACAAAAGGAAAACTCAGAGCCATTTTTAGAGGCATAACGTAAAGCAGGTGGGGGGATCTTTCAGTAAGATGACTGATGGGACCTGATGATGAATTTATGGGCTAGTGGTGGTGCTTCAGGTGTCACCATCAGTCAGAGGTGGGCTGAGCTCCCAGTGTCCCCCATTGCAGGGGTGGCCGGGAACAGCAACACCTCCCCAAACTGTGTCTGCAACACAGAGAGACCCAACGCCCTCGGTTGCACGATTCCGGGACACCAGCCATCACCCATGGCCAACACTGAGGTCAGGTCCGTGATGGCCTTGGAGGGCTGTTCTCTCCTTGGTGGCTCCAGAGAGGCTGCGCTAGGGGTGTCTGAGGGGCAGTAAGAGCTGCCCCCAAACAAACAAGCAAGATCCGACGGTGAGGTGCACGATCAGACCCTTCCTTCCCCCGCTGCTTCTCTGTGTTCCCGGATCCCCACTCAGACCTTCTCGTGCATCTGCCAGAAGCCACGTCTGCAGGGAGCCAAAAAACACTGCCAGAAATGCTTCTGACCACTCTGGCTCTGACAGGGAGGATAACGACCTGCTCCTCTCTAGTGCCCTGGCGAGAAGCCCTTAGCTCAGCTCCACGAGCCCACAGCCTGCCGGCCCGGGGCTGCTTCTGACCTCAGCCCAGCGGCAGTGACCAGCAATGCCACAGGAGGGTGGGATTTCATCTTTTGGAGGTGTTAAAACAGAACCAAACATGCAGACGTGGCACCTGGGGCCATGGTTTAGGAGGCCTGGGGGTGCTGGGTTGGTGGTTGGACCTGATGAGCCTAGAGGTCTTTTCCAACCTTGATGATTGTGCGATTCTGTGACCTCCCCTGATCCCCGCGCTGGCCCCTGACATCAGTTTGGAAGCAGAGATTTACCGGGGAGGTGTGGATTGCAACAGCTAATCATGAAACATCGTCGTGATGAGGAATGAAAGCATGGAGCTGACTCCGGTGTCTGCCTCTCCCCATCCATCCCACCAGCACCTCGCTGACTGTTTCACCAAGTCTGCCTTCCAGTTCGCAGCCACAGCGTGCCTCCGACAGCGCGACGGGCAGCATTTCCATTGACACGTTCCCTGGGATCCCTGCTCCCACCAAAAATCATTTCCATTTCTCCTTAGAAGAAGGAAAAAAAAAAAAAAAGGTGCTTTGAACATTTTTCATGTCAGAGCTAATTCTGCAGCGCTTGCCTTTGGCTAACATCCGCCGTTTCCGCGCTTGGTGTGGAAACACAACATTTCAATAACTGAAGCGAGCTGCATCCACCCCTGTCAGCACATTAGCGCCGTTTGCATGGAGATAACGGATGGTAAATTGTTGTTTCTGCTTTAAACGTCCCCTCGCAGCAGTTGTACATCAGCTGCAGGGTTTTGCTTGTGCTGCGTCTGCAGTCACAACGCGATGGGGATCGTCGGTCCCCACCCGGTCCTGCCTGCAGGTCTCTCCTCCGAACCTCCAGAGATGCCCCAGGCTCATCTCTGCCCTGGGGGATACAGAGGTTGTAGGCCCTTTTCTGTGGGAATTGGGGGAAATCGCTTCACCTGCTCTTGCTTCAGCCTTCATCCCTGGCTGATGGCCCCAGCTGGAGGAGGGAGTGGGGCTCAGTTTTGTTGTGGGCACAGCGTGTGCCCCAGAAAACCAGACCCAGACCCAGAGATGTGATAGACGTGAGGGTCAGGCAAAGCCCCCCTCCAGCTATTGGTGGTGCTCCGCCTCCAAAAATCTCTTCACCCTGAATTCAGAGTGATTTCCAGGCTTGCTTGAAGCCAGTTGCTGTGTCCCCGAGCAAGGATGCCCTAACCAGCCCCGTGCTTCGCCCCGCACTGATCAAGCCCGCAGACGCTGCCCCGGCACGTAGCTGTCAGGAGTGAGGACAGACCCTGCGACCATGGGAGTCCCGAGGGCTCCTTCACGGCCAGGTCCCCCTTGAAACCCGGCACCCGCTGGCACCCCCATCGCCCGCCAGATTTTCGGGTGCTGACCTTGGGCGAGCGGCCACCTGCCAAGAAGCAGGGAAAATGCATCAAACCTGCGATGTTTTCACAGCACGTTTCAGGTTCAACCAGCTGGAACTTTCCCAGGAAATTTTCTTTGTGTCGGCAAAACCCCGGCCGCCGACACAGCCCGTGTGCTGTGGGGAAGGAAACGGCTGTGACGAGAGACTCGAGTCTGGCCCTAACCCTCAGGTTTTGCTCCCCCTCTGCACCCTCAGCCGCTTCGTGCATCCATGAAGACAAACATGATTTTGGGAAGGAAAAACTGCAACGTTTCTGGGTTCGACCTTGAACTCACTTTGCGTTTAGGAACCGACTTGAATTTCACACATTATTTTTATATAAATTTAATATACATTTGTTTTCTAGAATTTTTTTTTCCACCCAAAATTGGCAAGAAAACATTCAGTTTGCCTCTAATCAATTTTCCTGTGATTTCTCTTTTGTTTTTTTTCAAGTTGCCAAAAATAACTCACAGATGTTCGTGGCATGAACAGAAGTCTCCCAGGCTGGCATGAGCCGCCACCCTCCCTCCTCCTCCATCTCCCCTCCTCCTGTGCCCTGCGGGACGGTGCAGCACCAGCCCCCCACCCCGGTTATTTCCACCACCCCCTCCCCGGGTTGTGCGGTGACATCTTGGCATTAGGGGCTCCACCACGTGCCGCTAATTGCGGGTGGAATTATTCCCATCCCTGCTCCATCTTGCAAAGCCTCCCTCCTCCTGCGCTGGCACCAGCTTTGAGCTAAATCTTCCCCAAACTGCTCCCAAAGCTTTGCGTGTGTCACCCCCGGGTGCAGCACAAGCAGCCCCACGGGTCCGTGTCCCCGTCCCGGGCAGCCTTGACGTCTCCATCTCAGCAGAGTTGGGTGTTCAACTCCTGCCCCTCCTTGCTGGTAGGCAGCAGACCAGAGCTGGGTTTCCAGCCAAGCACGAGGCATCTGAGCCCCACTATTCCACCAACCGTCCCCCCAAAAAACATCCCCCCATTTCTTCCAGCTATCCCTCCAGCGTGGGACCGGTGAGCGCGGCAGATGCGCCAGCCTGGACATGCAGACACGGACAGCCCGGTGGCGCAGACAGGAGCGGGGCGGGGGGGTGTCAGGAAAATGCATGTGTGCTTTATTTATGGATATGTTTGAATATTTAATGTACAGAAGAGATAAGTACAGGCTATACCCCAGGAGCTCACGCAGACATCGGCCATCCTGCCCTACGTGCGCGCACACGCACGCACACAGCCTTTGGCGTCGCCCCGCTCCCTGCGGGGTTATCGCTCCTGCACCAGCTCCCCGCCGCGGTGCCTCCCTCCCTGCTCATGCTCTTGCTTTGACGACGACGTGGTATTTGTACATACATAATATATCACAGGCTTTCAGGACTGCCGAACAGCTGGAAACGGTGCTGAGCGGTCAGAGTAATAGAGTTTGGTGGCTACAGAAAGTTTGGCTGGTTCTTTTTTCTTTTTATTTTTTTTCCCATGACTCTTTGTGCTTACGAAAGTCCCCAGGTATGGAGTAATTCCTAAAAAATATTGTCTCCCTTTTTCTCTCTTGGCTCGCTCAGTCCTTCGCCTTTACAAGCAGCTGCTATGTCTTTGGTGGCTAGTCAAGAGGCTCAAAAATGAAGATCCATGGTTCACTTCACAGAGTTCAAAAGAGATGAAATTTCATTTAAAAAAAAAAATTACTGATTTTTCACAAGGGAAAAGAAATGGCCCGTGCACGTATGTGTTTGCGGGTGGGGAGGAATGCAATTGGGTTTCCTTCCTCCAGAAGGACTGCTTCAAAAAACATCCTTTTTATTTGCAAAGTTTGATTCATGAACAGGCTTGGAGGGAGAATTGGCACTAAGTATTGGCCAAAAGGGTGAAATGATCAGGAAAAAGTCATGCAGATGTGTGGATTACTTTTTTTTTTTTAATTCTGTGTAACATGACTGCCCATCCCAACCCCCTGGCTCTTTCCTGCTGGGCAAGAGGCTCATTGCTCTGTGCCTTATTCCCTTCACGTCAAAGCATCCCCAGACCATGGGGAACCCCCAGCAGTGCAGGACCTGGCCTGGGACGGCGCTTGAAGCACGCTGTATCCAAACTCACAGCACAGGACAAAGGCTGAGGACAGGGAGTGCGTTTTCAGACCTACAACCTCAGCTTCACAGATGTTTTTGAGGTCCCCCAATCGAGGGCACAGGGAGGAAACCCCTCTAGCAGACACCCATTTAGAGTAACTCACGGCAGGGTTTGCAAGGATCCCGGCAGACCGTTGCCGTGTTTTTTGAGCTTCTCATGCAACGCCTCTGTGATATGTTCCATGGTAGTTGGCTGTCACCTTCCACAGCCTTGGGGCACTGTTGGTCTGCCATCCTTCCAAAACTCGGGACTTGAGAAGACGCCGCAATGGGAATTGAGGGTCTCATTGGCCTGTGATCAGGCCATGATCTCTCAGCATCAGCTTAGAGGAAACTAACAGCCTAAGGAGTCTTGAAAGCAAGATATAAATCCAGGGGAGATGATGATGTCACTCACTGAAATTATTAAAAAATCATTTAAAAGGAATCTGCCAGAAAGTGTAAACAAACCATTGGTCCTGCCGTGGGACATGGTAATGGACAAGGTAACCTCTGGAGGTCTTCTCCATCCCCTGTAGTCTATGAATAGGATCATCCACATCTATTTTTCATAACACACCAGCCCGAAGGGAGAGCTGAAGTGGGGTTGCCACTCATCCTGACCACCTAGGAAAAGCCTGTCTCTGCTGGCTCTCAATCAGAGAAGGAAACGGCAAAGTGGCGTTTCAGCATCGCCTCCAGTGAGTTACAAGAGATGCAGGAGTGGAGCCATGAGAGACTGCAGGAGTGGGTACTCCTGGAAAGAAGCTGGCACTTGCATGCCCATCCTATGCAGAGACTCAGCTCACGCAAGATTAAAGGCTGGTGGAGACAGGCTTGCCGGGGCCAGAGGTGTAGAAGAGCAGGGCGCGACTACACGACGTGAACGGGAAGTGGCAGAAGAAGGCAATTCACAGCCTGACCTCATGATGTTGAGGTAGTTCCTTGCCTTTGAAGGGCTGAGCATCAGGGTTTAATCCCTTGCTCACGTGTGGCTCTGTGGACACAGGTTTTGCAGCGTTGCAGCTAGTAGTCGTGTCACTTGGTGCACAGAGGGCTCCACGGTCTCCAGACCTCTCCGGAGGACACCGATGTCCTGGCTAAAGGGGAGATGTTCACAGCAATGCAGCGATGGCTATGGCACTTTGTAGGGAGGTAAGAGACTTCCCTGCCTGCTTTTCTGATCCGCATGAGCCGCTTAGCCGTGAAGATCTCACATGCGAGTTTCAGTTCGGGGTGTGACCTCGCACCCTGCCCACAAGACTTGGATCTTGGCACGTTCCTTTACACAGCCCTGGATTAGGACAACCAGGTGCTACGGCCCCAAGGACCTCGAGGAGCAGAGCTTTGGATAGGATGCAGGCAGGAGGGTTTCTGTGCATGTCTTACATATCCACAGGTGTTCAGCCGAAACCAAGAGTGGTTTCATATTGGAACAAAGCCCAAGAAAGTTGCTGCTGTTTCCCAGCAAAATCTGAAGCAATAAACGATGGAAGGTGATCTGCAGGGAATGGCAATAAAAGGCGCTGGACTTTGCTGCGTCAGCTGCTGCTAAGCCTTTCTACAGATCTGAATGCTGAGGAACTAACAATGTTCCTTGGAGGAGCACAAACCGAGGAATAAATGGGCTGCTGAAAAGCCCAGGCCTAAATACTCAGGGAGAATCTGGAGCTACTCCTGTGCCTCCCGTGGCGGTCACCCTGGGTAAGCGCTTATCCTGAGAAACCTTCTCACCCTTCCTTACCATCTTCTTTCTTGGCTTGTTCTAGTGAGGGGTTCAGCCCCCCAAGAAGGCACTAGGAGTCCTCAGCTCACCCCCTTGAGGGAAGACCCCCAAGTGCTCAAGTAGCCCAAGGTCACACATCTGCCCCCCTGTGGCCGAGACACCAGAGAGACATTTGTCCTCACCCTCCAGCTGGGCTCTGGTTGCAGCTCAGTAGAACTGGTCACTTCACCAGCCTTTGCTTAAATGACCTCTTGACTGAGGAACTAGGACTTGACAGGAGGCAATGTCCTTCACGTGCTAACCGGGACACAAGCATTTGCCTCTGCCAGTTCTTCAAGGAGGGGAACCATAGCAATCCTCTCCCCACCCATGACATGATTCATGACTTGGCCTTTCCACAAATGGGCTGGATATTTATGTCCCCAGGGTGGTATCTAGCAAACCTTTTCTATCCTATCTCTTCCCATGAAAACTGATGAAATGCCCTGACTGAAGACCCTCTGCCTCTCTGCGAGACCGGCGGACGCACAGGTAACTTGTGAGAATGGGTTGCGTTGGGCTCACATCGAGTCCTGCCCACGGGCTCACACATTCATCCCTCATGGGGAAAGGTTAGCTTGGAGTGGGACAACATTGGCCTCTGGTTGTTTGGATGTGGCAAAAAAAATTACGTACCCCAAACACGTTACAGGACTAGTGAATAGAGACGCTGGGTTGGGACACGAAGAAAGCCAGCCGTAAACAAAACGCAACACACGTGTTTCTTCCTGAACACCATCGATACATGACACATGTTTCTCTAAAAAGGAGGGCCCCGAGGGCTAGATAATAGCTTGGAGTTGCATGCTGATTGCACGCCGGCCATGGTTTCAAGCGGTGGATAATCCCCACCAGCCAGTTTGTAGTGACTTGGTCCACCCCAGAGGTACTTCAGAACCCTCTCCAGTGAACAAAACCAACCACCTTCTCACCGGTGCTCTGGTTTCTTCAGTCTGAACCAGGTGGGATGTCCTTCAGGTCCTGAGCAACCCTGGAGACAGTCTGAACGCCACATTGCTTGATGTGTCCTGTCAAGAGCCCCCCAACGTGAGTCAGGGCTTCAGGGAACTTCCTGACTGCTCATCCATCAAAAGTCTCTCCCCCCTTGGCTGGGGCAGGCAAAAGCATTTCCTTTGCGGGTCTCATTTCTTGGCTCAACTCTCTCCTTCTCCTTTTCCAAGGGAATTGTCCACGTCTCTGACCCCATCCACAGAGAGCTGGAGAGACAACAACCAAGCTGTGGGGTGGAAAGGTGGCCAGGACCAAGAATGCGCTGGTTGTTGACGATGCTGATTGTATAAAATCAAATAAATTGGCAGACAGGTGAGGAGGAGGAAGGGATGCCCACATGCCCACCTCTCCTTCCCATCGCCTCCCTCCTTCCCCCCCACCCCCCGAAAAAGTTACTGGTCTGGTTGTTTTGTAAAGAAACCAACACAAAGAGAGTCTCTGCCTGGCGTGTGCCCGCCCTGCTTCACATCACGAAGAGGCTCAGCACAGCAAGAGCGGGGAGAAGCCACATCTGCAGCGGAGAGGCTGCCCAGCAGGAGGGAGCCGCTGGGCTGGAGGTCCCTGATGACAGACGAGTGGAGCCCCGCAGGAGCCTCTCCTCTCCAGCCACCTGCGAGAGAAAGGAGGCAGCATGGGGTGAGTGGAGTGGTTGTTCCCCACCTTGGTCCCTCTGAGGGTTTAGGGCTTGGGGACTTCGCAACCTTCCTATGTGTGTGCATGCGCAGAGGGAGCCAGGACTAGTCTCAACACCCCAAGCCTAGTCTGGAAGTCAGCTGAGCTCTGTTGGAGATGGTGGTGAACGTGGTGGTAGTGCCGTGGCATACAGCGGGGTCACCCCGTGGGAACGGCACTGGGTGTGCAGCCCACAGGTTTGGACACTGTTTGGAGGTGTCTTTGTGTGAGGTGGGTGCCTGGATGCCAACTCTGGTCAATGGAGGTCCATGCAGCCTACGGAGCCACTGCTGGCCAGCAGCTTGACCTGGTGGCCTCTTCAGGTGGAGACGTCCGCTGGGTGTTGAATACATCCCCGCGGGTCTGGTAGACGTTTCACCAAGCAGCAGCTGGTGGTTTACTCCAGGTGCGTGTGTTTACATGGCTGACTCCCACCCTGGGTGCCCACCCCCTGCAGACAAACTGCACCCTGCTCCTTTTACGTTGCACTGACATCTGTGGCTGAAAACTGGCTTTACTAGAGATGTCTATTTGCATTAGTTGATAACTGAGATAATTTAGAGCCAAGGCTCTGCACTGCTATGAAGATCATTAGCAGATGGACTAATTGGGCCATGGTAGCTTTCCTCCTCAGGTCCAGGGGCCTCATTTAAACATTGAACAGGATCTGGATTTGAAGTTGAGTCCAAAGTCAAGACCCAACTGGTTTCTCTTGCAGTGTCAGCAGGGACCATGCTCCAGCAGCACTCACACCTCAGCAGAGGGACGTGCTGCTGTCACGGGGAGGCTGGCGACGTGGTAGGGCCGCCCCTTACTGCAGGTGCCTTCTCCAGCTTCCCACCCGCTGGTGGCAGCAGCAGTTGCCTATCTGGGCTGGACTGTCAGTCACGAGGGAAGTTTACAGCTTCTCCATCACTTCCAGGACAAAGATCTCAGTGCAAGGTCTGGACCTCAGGCCGCTGCTTGTATTGCACTAAGGTCTGGGGAGCACCGGCTAGAAGCAAATCCTCCATATCGCCTGGGTGCAAAGTTTATGGCCTGATGAAATTATGCCTGTGCTGTGCATGGCCACCAATGCCCTGAAAAGCAGTCAGGAAAGCCAAGGCCACATTTCTGCACCTCCCAACCTGCTGCTCTGTGAAAACAGGGTGGAGGGAGGTGAACTGGGTGTTTTCCCAGAAAAAATAAAAAGGGAAGAGGCTTAAAAAACAAACCCGTGTGTGGAAGCTCTCTGAACATATCAGCTAGCCCAGTGCAAAGCCCACGCTCAGTCCTTGGAGTGTAGTTAATTGACAGTTTCTGTAACCTGAACATTCAGCAAATCAGGGTCGCTGTTAATTATTCAATAGTAAAATAATTCAGTCTGAAAATTACTCTGGCGGGTGGAAAATCAAGGTCATTGCTTTTTATTAAAAAAAAAAATAAATTAATGCCTACTACTGCCATCATCAGTAAATTAATCTATTTGTTTTAAAATAATTTCAAATTAATGTTATTTTGATACTAACAATTTGCTGATGACTAGAACCTTTCATCTGAATTTTTCCAATGCTTATCAAACCTCAGTCAGCTAACGCTCAACATTACGACCTCCAGGATCCTCATCTAACAAGGGAGGAATCTGTCTCCCAGGCAGCTGAAATGCTTGTCTGAAGCTCTGCGGCTGCCCTTCAGGAGGGTGAAGAGCCAAACCAGTGGTCCTCGCTCCCCTTCTACACTCCTGAGAAGCCCATGGATTTCCCAGTACTTCTAAAAAAAACCATATATCTCTGCAGCACCCACAAAAGAAAAGAAAATTGGAGGGCAGAGTCAGGGCTAGGAGCATGTAACCCTGTGCTTGATGTTGGGAAAGGGCATGAAGAAGAGGGTGAATCAGGGAGTCCAGGAGGAGAAGGGGAGGTTGAATGTCTGCACGTAGCTGAAATGACACAGATGGAAGAGAGGTCTGAGGCGAGGAGGTCTGGAGGGCATGGAGGAGGTGTAGACGTGGCCAAGCATCTCTTAGGGCCAGGTCAGCCCTCTCCTACCTTGGTGGGCTGGAGGTGCTCGAAGATGTTCTCTCTGAGGGTCGCCACGGCTCTGTTGGCATTTCGCTCCTGCTTGTACATCTGTGTGGTGGGGGGGATGGATGGGGCCACAGCTGCGTTCAGGTAGGTCCCATTGCCAAAAGCCAGAATGGCATTTTCTTTGTGTGGGAAAGAGATGTAGAAAAATGTTGTCAGGGCAACGTTTCCGAGGGAAAGCACACACATCACTTCTCCAACCTCCTTCGGCTACATCACCCAAATGCATGCCTGAGGGTCTGGACACCTATAGACTCTTGAGGACCAGGGCATCTTCATGCCCTCATTCACAAGAAGCCTCACCAGCTTGCGGGCGATGCTGCCGGAGCAGCAATGTGCCGGGTGATACTTACGGAGACAGATATTGTCGGTGAAGAGGTGGAGAAAGCTCTCACACTCTTCCTGCCGGTTGCCGCTGGCATTGCACGTGCACCAGGGAGATATGCTGGAAGTTGAGTTGTCGATGTAGTTGGGTGTGATGGGGCTGCCTGCCGGGCAGGATGGAGAAATGTTACTGCAAGGCTGGTACTTCAAGAGGGACAATGATTTCCCTCCTTGCTACTCTCTTGGGTTGGTCTGCTTACAGCCTCAGCTGAGCCCCTCTGTGTTGGCAGCACAAGAAAACCCTACAAGTGCTGGTGACTGGTCTGTTTTGCTCCCAGGGAGGAGAATTGGGGCAGTTGCAACCCTTTTGTTCACCCCACCACCAACAAAGCCTTCAGTCAATTAAAATGTGCTATCAGTGCAACGAATGGGCAGCTCCTGGGAACTCAAGTTCCCTAATAACATTCAAAAACTGTATGTGAATGTGTGTAAGGGTTTCCATGCTGTCATTGAAAAAGCCAAGCTCAATCTCCAGAATGGTCAGAGACAGCAAAGGAAGGATTAAACCAGAATGAATTCTTGACCCAAAAAGCTGTCAGTCTATCCCATCCATCAGGATGGAACAAGTCCAATGGCCATTGGCGCTTTTCTTTGGGCTCTGGCTGTGCTTGTGCTAACTGCTTCCAGCTGGGTCTCTGCAACATCTGAAAACCCGATTTGACATCCTCTGAAGTCAGCAAGATGGCCGTGGATGGTGATTTCCAGTAGCATCACTGGCGATGGCAGCAGGAAACCCCTGAGAGAGCAGATGCCCTGGGATGGCCCTTCTATTTCTACCTGAGAGAGAGGCTGGGATCTTGCAACAGCCCATGGCACATGTTTTTTTCTCCCTGCACTGCAGCTGTCCTAAGGTTACCCCATGCTCATGGCTTGGGCTCCTTCTCTGGTCATGGCAGAGAGAAAGCCCAGCATCTCCCGAGATCCCAGCCTCACCTCTCTACCTTATTGTCCTCACAGCTTTTTGCTGGCCGGAGTCAGAGGAGATGTTTCCCGCCCGGAGGAGGTATTTCCCACCCAGAGAGTGGGAGAGAGAGCAGCCGAAGGATGCAGCCTCTTACCTATGATCCCTGTATATGCCAGCAGACAGGCAGCATAGCTGTCCCTCCGGCAGCCGCTCGCAGCCTGAAGGGACGGCTGGCAATTAAACTGGAACTCTGCATAGCGTGACCTGATGGAGCGGGAGCACAAAATAGGGCACATTAGCACAGCTATTCAGGGCAAAAAGGGACATAACAGCACACTGGTGGTGTTTTCAGAAGGGAACACATTTGCAAAATCCTTTGCTGCTGTAGGTGCTGCTAAACCAGTTTGATTTAATGTCATTTTATACTCTCCTGCCCCCCTCAACAAACCCAGAAGTGGGTTTTACCCCTTTGAGATGAGACATGAATAGGTGCTGTAGTTAATGTTCTACAGGCTTCCTCTGGGGCTGCAAGAAAGGTCCAGTCTTGGAAGAAATGTTTGTTTTCTGATGTGTGAAACTGGTTTTCGAGGGAAGAGCTGTTGCAGGCAGCGAGAGAATTCATTCTGTATTGCCATTATCTGGTTCTTGGGTAATAGCTTCCCCTAGAGACCTAAGCCTTCATTTTTAGGCTGATTTGCCAACAGAAGGAATCACTCTGGTCCAGTTTCTCTCTCTTCAAAGACTGTGCTCTAAATGGAGTTGAGGTCATTCTCAGATTAAGGGAAATGCCTAAAGGCTTAGATATGAAATGCTCTGCCCATCATCAGGGCTGCTGCAGGCACCCATTCTCAGGAGGCGGCTGGACTCTGGAGCCTGTGGAGCAAGAGGTGTATGACCACAGACCGCTGTGCCTCGGTTTTCACACTGCCTAGGTCAGAGCACCGAACCGCTTAGCACAAAGGAGCTTTGAGTCACGCGCTGGACTTGTTGGGGCTGTCTGGGCCACGCAGGGAGGTAGGTGCATCATTCGGGCAGGTTGCCAGGTTGCTCTTTGCACGTGGCTCCTCTGCTATCTTGGTTGAATAAACTCTGTAAGTCATGCTGCCAACCAGATATTTGCCACCTAATTCTTCGGGGATGAGGCCGTTGTTGGCACATAGGCACCCAGCGGTGTTTGGACACTGTAGGCTCTCTAAGACTTCCATGTGGGGCTCTTGGGCAGGACAAAGGACCCACTGGAGAGTCAGATCCATCTAAACAAGCATCCCGTGGCCAGGTAAGAAGGCATCTCACATGGCATTTGCGCCACTTAGGAAGCTCAAGCAAGCACCAGCACCACTGACATGTGAAGGTAAGGTCCTTTAGGTGACAACCTGCAGTGTCTGAACTGTGAACCTCAAACGTTTGCTCTGTCTGAGCAATCTCAGAAAAACTGAGCATGTTTCTCCTCCCAGACAGCCTCTTTCTGCCAGACATTTTCTCGGTGCTCCTGGTCACTGTCAGCCCCCCGACTCACACCTTCCTGCCCACTTCTCTCCTCCTCCTCAGTCTTCTCCTTTTCTTATCTTCTTTGTTCCCATGTTTGCCCCATACCAACCCTTTTCTCCTGTGCCATGGCCAGGCTAACTCTTCTTGCCCAAATTTTTGCTGCATTATTTAGGGAAGGGAGGTATTGGTTGCAGCTTTTGTATTATTCATGTTAGTAGAGCCCACCCCTCCAAGCTGGGAAATTCAGGGGGTTACAGCTGTGAAGAAGCAACGGGAGGGCTAAGCAGTGCAGGCAGGGTTAGCCCTGGTGTACTTTACCTTATTTCTTTAGCGTGCCATGATTTGTTCCTGGCTCTCCTTGTGGTTTCTGCACTGCTAGCTTTGACCAGGTCACATGTCAACCCCTTGATCCCACCAGGTCTCTTCAGGATGTTTTATATCGTATATTCAGAGACCAAGGAACCATATAATTAACAGCTGTGCTGCGTGCAGGAAACGGTTTCCAACCCCCTGGAAAGCAACACTCTCTCCTTTGAACCTCTTCTTCCCTGCTGGGTGCGCTTGTCTTGTTAGGGAGAGGGCAGTACCTGTCCGTCTTCTTTTCCCTGGGTATCTGGGGGAAATCTGAACAAGAGCTGGTGTGGCTCAGAGGCTTTGCATCTTCCAGAGTCAGCTTCAGATACATAGCTCAGTTGTTCTCCTTAATGCACATTTCTGGGGTGCAGAGGGGTGACGGTATTAATGCCAGTCCATCCTTCCAAGAGGATGCTGCTGCTCTCACCTCCCTTTGTGAAAAGACATAATTTTTAAATTGTAACTTAAAAATGACCTGCTGTTAGGGGTCGGTCGCTGGAAGTTCAGCTCAGGAAGTCCCAAAGCCCGCAGTAATCAGAGGCTGGGACAGTACTGGGAGATGTGCCCTACACTTGCTCTGGTGCTCTTCTCCAGGTGTCTGCTCGTGGCCGCAGCTGCGCGCCGGTCGCTGAGCTGGCCCGCCACGTTTGGTGCCGTACGGCTCCTGGTACGGCCTTACATCTCTTACTGACGGATGGGCTCCACTCCTGAGAGCTGTATGTGGCTTAACCTTCTGGAATATCAAAGACTTTTTGAGAAATAGAGGGGTGAAAAATAGTACAGCTGAGGGAAAAACACTGAAGGGGTGTGACTGTGAGTGTGCACATTGGGATGGGCCTGTGCACGTGTGCATGCATGGGGCTTAAATGGAAACAGAGGAGCAAACCACCCTGGCCACTTACTACGTGGTGGATCTATAGTGAGAACTGTGACTCTCAGACTCCTATTGCAATCACTAGAACATCCAGCCTTGAAGAAGAAGGGTTTATTTCTTATAGATGTGATTAATTTTCTAATTAAAAATACCCAAAGCTGTGCTTTTAAGGTTCCTACAAGTGCCTGTGACTGCTAGGATAGCTTGGGTGCTCCTGTAGGATGCTCTGGGCTCAGGGAGATAGACAGTGAGGAGAGAGATTGATGAAAGTGGCTGCAAGCACCCCACACCGCATCCCTGCTTAGCTTGCACCTTCCTGGAACTATTCCCATAACAGGTCTTTCTTTAGGACCAAAGCTAAAACCCCATAGAAAAGGTCTAAAAAAGCTCCAGCACAAACTTCTCAAACCTTCCCCTGTCTGTTAATGCCTCTGTATAGAGTATGAGACAAGGACGTGGGTCATGGAAGGAGCCACACAGGCAATGGCCTGTGTCGGTGGGTGGTGGTGGGGTGGGTGCCTCCAGACAGGATCCTTCAGGCGGTTGCATTGGCTCAGGTCACCGGTGGATGAGCCCCAAGCTTGTCCAAGGGACAGCTCTCCATGTTGGCCACCCCAGTGCGTGAACATTACCTGCAGACGTAGTTTTCCCGGCAAGAGTCCAGAGGCGCCAGGCAGTTGGGCTTCTCCTTGGACTCATAGGAGCAGGCAGGAACGATGGTCTGCCGCCGGCGTTCGGCACAGGCCGTGTCATCGCAGGGGCAGAAGAGCAGCTCGTGGGTGTACTCGGGCGGCACGCGGTCGAAGAACTTGCGCAGAGCCTTGTGGCACTTGGAGCGGTTGCAGGTGTCGGCCCGGGCCAGGCGCCGGATGCAGAAGGAGACGTACTCCGTCCGCAACCGCTGGCACATCTCGTCCACGTTGCAGGCTTTGGCAGCGTCCAGACACCGGTTCACCTGGGTCACCTCGTTCTCAGATCCTGTGGGGTAGTGGGAGATGGTGATGGGGTTTGTGCTGACCTCCCCGCCAGCAGCACCACCCTATGCTGAGACCTTCACCCCCATCCTGCTCCCATCCATGGCCACCTTGGTAAGACTACCCCACTCTGGGAAGGCAGGGGCCAGGGTGAAGTCCACATTTGCTCTCTGTGTCCTGGCAGGACCAAATCCCCTTTCCCTACTCACCTTTCCCGAGAGGTGCCATGCCCACACAACAAACCTCACACCCCAGAGCCTGATCCACCAAGCTCCTACATTTAATGAAATGAAGCTTTGCTCTACCCTGGGCATCTCATAACACTTTACCAATGTGAATTAACCAACGTGAGGCCTGGGAAGGCAGCAGTCATTAGAAAGTGCATCTACTTATGGCCATGACTGGATCCACCAGTGTGATGGGACCTCTTCTAATGGACCTTCTTTTCCCAAAATGTTGCTCAATATCAAACACCGAGTCAGTAGCAAAGCTGGGTCTCCTGACACATGGGTGGTCTGCACTCACCCTTGCACCCCAGACTCTCTACCCTGTGCAATGAGTTTCCTCGGGCCTTCAGGGGGTCAAGCCTGGCTTTGGCAGCAGCTGTGCTATGTTCATCCCAGGACCTGCCCAGCTGAGTTGGAGCTGTCTGGGTCTCCAAGCACCACAACAGTGCTCTGACTTCCCCCATCCAGACCAGTCGTGCCCAGTTTTCCCATGTCCTGAGTAGCAACGGTGCCTTCATGGGATGGGGATCAGAGCTACCGCCCACCCTGATGCCCCTGGGCCCTTGATGCTGCCTGCATGTGAGCGCATGTGGGTCTCTCCTCCCACCCTTTGCAAGGTCACCCCTTCGCTGGCTTCAGGGAAATTGCTCTGCATTTCCACCCTCTTAAACAAGAGGGGAAAGAAAGTCCCAGATTAGCAGTCTGGGTGGGAGAGCAGGGACGTGCTGCGGGGATGCACGGAAGGTGGAGGAAAACTTGCAGCAGGGGGAACACTCAGGAAGATAAAGCAAGAACTGTGGTGATGGATGAGAAACACGCTGTCTTCGGTAGGCAAATAGGGGTCTCTGTATGTCTGTATGCTGACAACCTCCTCTGCAAATGTAGGGAACAGGGTAAAAAGAAAGGTATTTGTCTAACACTGGGTTTAGGGCTCCTTCAAAGATGGGTGGGGGTCTGTTTTATAAGGGGGGGAATGACATTAGGCTCTGCCTGATAGGATAGATAAGATGAAGGTCCTCCAAGCATGAGAGAGAAAATGAATTTGAAGCCATTTTTCACCTCTCTGAATTAAGCCCGTGACCTGAAGCACAGTAGAAGGACTTTCTCCCCAGCTGAGAAGGATTTTTTCACAGAGAAAAAATCCCCAGAATAAATTTTCAACGCAGAGTCAAGCCCTATCTTTGGCCGGGAGTTAAAACCAGCCAGTCACTGCTGACAAGCGTTAAAACATTGGCAGTGTCTCTGAGCACTTCAAAACGGGCTGCCCTGATGTTATCAGATGCTCCTTCTCCGAGCATTTATTTTTCCCTTCCTGTTGTCCCCGCTGCTTACGGTGAGCTGGAAGACAAATTCCAAGTTTTGCAGTTATTTTATGATGGGTGAAACTTCTGCTTGGTGTGTTCCCACCACGTAGGTACTTCCTTTAAAAATGCCCAGAGATTAATATTGTTGGAGCATCGGTTTACGCTGGGGAGCTGTCAGCAAACGCGTAGGAAACAGTTACTTGGAAGAGTTTCATTACCCATTCAGCTAATGAATCACAGGGAACATGCTAGCTTTTCTCCTCTTCCCACGCAACAACAGAGGATGTGCTTTTTTAAATCACCACTACAATTAGAATGGAGGGATATAATTCCGTTTGTACAGTTTTTAATAGTGGCCGTATATTGTTTATGTAAAATTGGGTTAAAAATATCTTTTGCTCTCACTTGGCATACGGTCATGGGGATGCCTCATGTTTCAACAAGTTCTTGTGTATTTTTGTTTTAGTACAATTGAAAGAGAGACCTTTGGCAATGCTGAACGTATGATCCTGGGCATTGGCAGGCGCAGGGCAGCAGGTCATAAGTTATCTTCTAGAAGTTGTTGATGAGTATAAATAGGGAAAAAAAGGTTAAACCAAGAACCTTCGTGTCGCTAGACGGATGCTGAGTCCTTTGGTACATATCCCTGCTGCTCTGGGCCCATTCACTTTGCTGCCCAGCCATTTGCAGGCTGCTTTAAAAACCTGACAATGCGTTAACCATGCATAAAAATCCCCAACCCTAGATTTTGCCGTGCTCTGAAGAGCCCTGTAGGACTTTCAGC
Source organism: Phalacrocorax carbo (assembly GCF_963921805.1). Taxonomy (NCBI): domain Eukaryota; kingdom Metazoa; phylum Chordata; class Aves; order Suliformes; family Phalacrocoracidae; genus Phalacrocorax; species Phalacrocorax carbo. The sequence continues at coordinate 2,555,994 of NC_087516.1, read as the reverse complement.
AGATGGGGGAAAACTCTAGGAACGAAGGCCATGACCCAGCAAACAGCTTTGTGCATGCTTCACTTTCCATGCTCAGATCAGTCAAGTGGAGTCAATAAGAAGATGTGAGGTCAGGGAGCAACCCCTCCCTTCCCCTCGCTGCTCAGATTGGCGAGGGCTGATGGGTTAATTCGCTCCTGGACATTTTCACCTAACATGTGCCTTGCCATTGTGGGGACGGCAGATATCCGTCGGCTGCGGGGACCTGCTGCTCCTTTCTCGCTTGGGCGCACTCCAGCTGTGGATGCCACCCCAGAGCCAGGTGCGCGTTTGGGGACAGCTGCAGCGGCACTGATGTTTTGGCACATCTGCCAGAGACGCACGAGGAGCACATTACCTGCTCCCAGGTGGGTAGCTTGATAACAAAAAACCCATCACCATCGGTAAGGCTTCCCCGCGGCTGTGGTGCATAAGCCAGCCGAAAGCTGGTTGTGGTGGCAGCTGTGATGTTGGTGATGGATGGCTTAATAGCTACTGCACTGACCTTTTAACTGCTGAGCCGAGGGGTTCGTGCCCTCGAGGGGGTTAAAAGGTGTTGGGCAGCTCTGCTCATGTTATTAAGTGGATTACATGATGCAGAGCAGAATGTGGGTCTGAGTCCTGAGGTTGCCCTCGGGGCATGGGGTTAAAGGCTGTGGCTGGGATCAACTGGTAGGTCAGGTTATTGATGTTTTTGCCTGCAGAGTTTGACACTGTGGCTGATGTGGAAGCACCTTCTCATACCAAACGATAACCAAGCAGCCCCTACTGGCCAGGGTGTTTGCATGGTGCAGGTCATCCACCTGCTATGGAGAGCAGCCCACCTGTAATGGCTCATCGGAGATCTTCCTACCATGTCCCTCAGACCCAGCCCTTCACAGTACGGACACGAAAAAAGGCAAAGGACAAAACTCACAAGTGCTTCTTCCTAGGATAGGTAGCAGTTTAGCACAGGAATCATAAGCAGCTCCTTGGAAAAATGATTGCTAGACCTGAACCATGCAATGCTTTGTGAAGAGACCACAAGAGAACACAAAGGACTGTCCTGTCTGTTGCACTTTATCCCACAGCCAGTTCCCCCCAGTTTGAACCAGTAAGTGTAAGAGCATCTTCCCACCCACCTACCTGCCGTGATGGATGCCAGCCGGACGTAATCAAAGCCCCTGATGAATGGCTCATAAGGGGAACTCTCCAGTACATTCATGCCTAGATTGAAAAGAAAAGTTGGTGAGAAGGCACCTGAGGCTCCCGAGGGATGTCAGAGGTGTACAAGGCTCAACAGCTGCAGTGCAGGTTTGCTTGGTGGGCCCAAGGAGGTGTGCCTTAAAGGCGGTAAGTGAATGGATACTCAGAGTCACAGGAACCGATGTGTGGCCATATCCTTAAAGAAGGGAATAGGATGTAACTGGCTTTTAAAAATATGTCACAGCTTTGGAGTACGACAGCCTCTCAGGGAAGAGTTGAGTTGCAACCCTCTATAGCTCAAGTCCTGGCCCCTTTACAGAGATTGCCACTGAGGGCGCAGGCTTTTGCTCATGGACAGAGCTCAGGCCACATGGACAGAGCTCAAACCACCAGCTCCCTACATACATGGGGTTTCCACCACCATCCTTGCTATTTCCCATATATCTCTCCCTGGGTCAATGGACCTCACCTGTTTCTAGGACACAGCAGGTCTGTGCACAGGGTTGTGTGTGTGACAACACATGCCTTCGTATTTATTAACACCTCTCCCTTTCTCCTTGCCAACAGCCCTTTCTTGCTTGGTAGGGAGCTAATGACCCACAGCTCCTGCAGAAACTTCCCCCCTTCAATTTTAAGTTGCTGGGAAGCTAATTTTATTCAATTGGTGTTTCCCTTTCATCCGCTCAATGGTCTGTAATGCCCCGTCATCCTGATGGATACCACAGAATATTATTGAAGCAAACAGCTCAGTATCATTTTTTTTTTTATTAGACATTTAGATGGATATGGACAGCAGCAGCAGATGTACTGGCTGGGATAAAAGGACTATCAAACCTCACGCTCCGGGCATATGCTGATCACCAGCTGCGGTCAGGAAGAAATGGCTCCCAGGGCACGCAGCCCTGTGCAATTACCACAGGTGCATTACAAGGCAGCTTTACACCTTCATTGAAATATCTTGCATCGTTACTGACTGGAGAGGGGCCCATTTGTATGTTCCGGCGTAGCAGTTTTATGTCCTGATGATATAGCACCTTATCAGAGAATTGTTATCGGGTTGTCATCATGTTATTGTGTCTCCAAATGGGAAGGTGGCTAAACACAGGCGTGCTCAAGAGAAGCTGAGCAAATAGTATGCTTTGTAAATTCCCTGAGCACACACTTCCACAATTGATTTTATAAGAGGGCTTCTAGGAAGCTTTTTACAGCCTCCTGGGTACGTATGACTGAGAGATGAAGCCCTACACGGAGCATGTGGATTGGCTTCCTTTCTCAGTCAATTAAACCTGTGTAAGGACTCTGAAACATGTGACTATTATGAAATATATTTCCCCAGGGAAATCAAGGCAAGGAAATCAAAGGTTTGGGAGTGTGAATCTGCATTGCAAATGAACTTGGTGCTGGAAAAAATGCAGGGCTTGGGACATGACAGCAGAGGAGAAGTAGGGCAGAGTCTTGACAGTCTCCAATAACAGCCCCCTCACAGTCATCCCTGAGACAGAGGTCCCAAGCCCTGGGCAGGAAGCCCATCCAGCAGCCATCTCCTACTCTGCATCTGGAGACCCATGCCTGCTCCCAGCCATCCTCTCCCTGCTCTTCCAGCAGTGCTCCCAGAGCTGGAAGTCCTCCTGGCACCACTGTCCTACACAGCCACGCCACAGATGAACTGTGTCCACAGCTTCAGGCCACAAAGGTCAGCAGAGAAGGGTTTGCGACGTAGCCTAAGATGAATGGAGAGGCTGAATTGCCACCTCTTCCCTAGGCTTCATTTCAATGCAAACAAGTTCACCTGGCAAGTAATTATGGGAAAGATTGGATCCCGGAGGGTGCTGATCTTATTTCCCCAAACAGTTCCTATCACCATGCTCTGCACCCTCCAAGCTGTGGCATCTGTAAGCTTTCCAGGATCAAGCAGTTCCTTTTCTGGCAAGCCTGTGCATTATAATCTCTATCCTCTTGGTTTTGCTTGGCCTTTTGGCCTGTGTTATCACCCCTGCGCCTTTCCTTTCAGTCTTCAGCCACTAGTGTTTTATTAATCTATTTTGCAGCCCATGGCTGGAAGGTTCTATTTTATTCCCCATTTTAATTTTCATGGTGCATAAAATACTCACCAGCCTGACAAGGAAGAGTTATGGCAGATAAGGTGCACTTTTATGATGACTCTTAAAAAAGTCAAAATCCAAACTTACTAAATACCAGCTCTGAGAACACTTTAAATTCCAACTTGATGTCACCAGCCCCAAATCTTCACTAACCCAAAGACACTGGTGCATTTGAGAGCCTCCAAGAGAATGAATATTTATTTTTTTTTTAAGTTCATGCTGTTTTTTCCTCAATGCCCATGCTTTGTGTAGTGTTTCTGTAAAATCCAAAGCTTTCATGGTCTTGGTTAGCATACTTAGATGCCAAACATACCATGCATTTTCCCCAGCAAAAGTTCTCAAGGTATACTGGAAACATCATAAAAAAGAGGCCAGGTGGAAAAAAAAGGAAGGAGGTGTCTCAGGTTTTCAGGATTGCTTTCCCCAAAATGTCATTACCATGGGGGGTCAGTAGGTCTTGAGAGGGAATCGAATATTACCAGGGTGACCTTTTTGGCAGCCAGTTTGGTTCTCAGGAGCTCTGTAGAAAGCCCCAGCAGTAATCTCTTTTTAGGTAGCCCATCAGAAATGAGTGCCCTGCTCGACTGACCTTCCATCAATGTGTGGTGGATGCTCCAGTAGACACTCAGGCAGTGCTTCTCCTTTTTCATGCCTCGCTTGCACTTGCAGCCGTACAACTGGCTGGAAAGCAGGGCCGTCACGGTGCTCCGGCACTGGCTCTTGGCGTCGGGGCCCAGCTTGTTGGCTCCATTGCCGGCGATGCATTGCCGGAGGGTTCTGAATTTGGCACTGCAGATGGGGTCGTTGGTGCAGGACTCGCCTGCCTGAAGGCAGTCCCTGCTCGAGCTGACAGCTTCCGCCATACCTTCTGCAAGAGAATGAGAGGAGTGTGAGGGTGATGGAGCAACCCCAGGTGGGATGCGAATTGTACCTCCCATGAGCTGGACCAGACTGGGAGATCCATCTTCACAGGCAGAGGTGGAAATCCCTCTCGTTACCATCCACTCTACAAGCAACGACCCTGCTTCTGAAGTCTTAAAGTGGGGCAGATCCCTCTCCAACAGGACAGCTGGAGGGTTTAAATGCCTGGGCTTGCCACTCCTGCTCATGGATTGCCCTCGTGATGGGGCTGAAGCACACCATCTCTCGAGTGTGCTGCAGCACTGCTCAGCAGTGTCACAGAGGACAGGAGTGGGTGAAAGGAAGTTGGAGGGTTGTTAAGGAGACCAGACACAACCTGAGATCCAACACCCCAACCCAACACTCTCTCCCCCATATTGATGAGCTACCAGCAGCAGAGAGATGCATGTGGCATCCAGCTGAGGAGCCAGAAGGACAGGTCACCTTTCTCCTGGAGACCAGGTTCTTCCTGATTTCAGAGAGTGACCCTGGATGGGGTCAGCCTGGAAGCGGGATTATACATGGCAGAGACTTGACCAGTTCCTGGTGTTTGCTCTTTCCTGTTTGGAGCTCAAAAAGCCCTCCAAGCCCTTTGCTCCCCCAGCTCTTTATGTCATTTTTCCCATCTGACGTCAACAGCAGACCAATGCTATGGAGCCCCCAGCCTCTCCTCCTTGCACATGATTAAACCCTGCCTACACCTCCCTGAAGCTATGAATGGGTCTGTGTGGGGTGTTCTGAGATGGAGTCAGCCCACATGCGTCCCAGGAGGTGGCCCTTGTTCATTGTCACCACCTCCCCAGGACTCCCACTGTTTTGTCTTGGCCTTTTCCAAGCTTCTGTAAATTCTCCTCAGGTACTTGTAAAAAAAACCAGAAGTGCTCTGTTCCCCCATGCTGGAAGGACAGAGGAAAGCATTATTGCTATGTATACGCCAATAAATTAAACACGATCAGCAGGGCTCAGTGGTGCTGTGCCTCCACGGCCTGGAGCAGACCATTTCCATGCTATTAAATGCTCTTCCTTTCTGAAACAGGCTGGCCACATGCAGACTGACTCCTGGGGATGGGTCCTGGCCTGTGCTTGCTCGAGGGCTCGCGGCTGCATGGCTGCACCTCGGCAATGGCAGGGCCAGAGGCTCAGCCGTGCTCAGCAGGGCATGCTGGCAGCCAGGTGGAGGTGGCGAGGCAGAAGTCGAGGATAAGGCAAATGGCATGCTTCCCAGTTGGTGTGATGCTCTGGAGCATGTTGACATAGGTCAGGCAGGACTGCACCATGGCTTGGGGCAGTGATGAAGAGGGAAACCTGGTTTATGGAAGGGGAGAATCAGTCCCCGTGTCTGTAACGTAATTTCAGATCCTGCTGTACTATAAAACCAGAAACTGCTGTCATGACCTTGAAGGAGGACTTCTCAAATGCTTCCCAAAGGAATATCTTGTCCCTAACAGAACTTGTCTTCCCTTTGGATAGGAACCAGAAGGGTATGAATAATTGGCCCCTCACGGGGTAGATAAGGCTGGTCACCTTCTGGTTTTTGAGAACCTCCAGGGTCTGCTCCTCGTGAGACCCAGCTGAGACAACATTAGAAAGTCCTCTCTCCTGGGATAAATGTGGGGCCCTGATTTTCATCTCTGAGGGCTTCATGAGATCTCCCCTCTCTCCAAGAGCCTACTGATCTCTCCACAAAGCCCCTTTTTCCTCCTCCCACCTGCTACCTCTCCTGCCATGAATTTCTGCATCTGCCCTCCCAGCTCACTGCCTGAGCCCAGTATATCCATTTCTCTTCCCTCAGCAGTCACAGGGTGTTTGCTACAGAGGAGCTGCTTCTGTTGCTCTTGGTTAGAGTAGAAAGTAGCAGCTGGAGTTCAGATATTTCAATTACGTTTATTACAAACTTTGGGTGAACCCACCAGGAGGTTTCCTCCTGAAATATCCCAATGGCATCTCAAATGCAAAACCTTTCATCAAACTTCAGACTATTTTGAAGTGCCTCATGGCCAACGTCAAGCGTTCAGTTCTCTCAAATCTCACAACACCTCAAATTTGAGTTCTCCTACCCCTGATTTATTCATAGACCTGGTTTATTTAGCACTCAAGGCTTGTTTGGATCTGCCAAATGTGGAGAGAGAAATTATTTCCAACATGTAGGAAACTCTGCCTTGGGCTGTCATATCTTGAAGAACTCTGAACGCAAGGAGCAAGTTTCCTTGAAATATCATTTGGTCTGCAATTTCACTGAGATGTATAAAACGAGCCGGAGCTGCTCATAGTCTCTGCTTTCAGACACCACTGAATTTTCCATGCACATATCTGAGCAGAACCCATGGCGGCGAGGGTGGGGGGAAGTGCTTGACTTATTTTCCCCTGGCTCTCTCCAAAGAATCTCCTCTGGACAAGGATAAAGTATGGCAGGTTTTATTCTAGAAGAGATGACTTTGTCAGTGTCATGTCAGCTGCTAGAAAAGTAGGTTAAAATAGAAATTATGACCCTCCTTCCCTCTCTCCGCTACATGAATTGCAGAAGATACTCCCCAGGATGGTTATAAACACAGCCAGCCTGTAAAAGCTGTAAAACACTTTGGGATCCCACTTTAAATAAATCAAACAGATTGACTGTTTGAGAAATTTTCCCACAAAATTTTAAGTAAATATATCCTCAAGCTGAGACTTGCTTCATAGAACAAAGGCCAGGGGTGAATATTTGCAGCCCAAGCCCAAAGCATAAAACACCCCCATTCAGACTTTATGACAGAGGTGCTTGAAGCAACTTGAAGTGGAGCGTCACGAATGACCTGTTCCATAATCATGTCACTTAAAAACCAAATCATTCAGGGGCTTTTATTGTTAGCGATGTCTTTGCAACTGAGACAACATAACACCACATTTTCCTCCTCACACTACCCCTGAGAGAGTAATTTTATGCAACATTAAGAGAGCGCCTCTTAGGGAAAAAAAAAAAACCTCTGTGACTTATAAAATAGATGGTGCTTCCTAACAGGAAGGGACAAAAGCAAAATCAGATCTTCTTTCCCAAAGATGAAGCAGCCTTTCTGGTTTTGTCTTCAAAAATAGCACCTTGCGGACTCTCCACCATGGGATTTTCCTCCACCGCTGCCCCTGACTGACGAGGGGGCTCAGGAGATGCACTGGGCTGTGCATGGCTTGGGCTTTCCGTGCCTCTGCTTTTCTAATAGCAGACCTTCCAGCTCCCTCTGCTCTCTTTAAAAGGCTATTTGTCTGGATTTTTATTCCTCACTCGCTGCTAATTTCACGCTGTTTACAGTGGGCAGATGGAGTAATGAGTTTATTTTCACATCCTGTTTGTAGCTATGCTGCACATCTGTTTCTGCTCTTGCTTACCTCAGTGACACTTACATAAAGTTGCTCCTAGTGTGCAGGAGTAAGAGAAAAACCTGGCTCTTCCCATTGCCTTAACAGACCCTTGGTTCTTCTTTTACAGCTATCTCAAAGTGCATTTGTTGAACAAGGAGGTCTGACTCTCCTCCAAGGAGACCGTTTTCCATCACCAAGGAAATGTGGCTGTGTCTGGGGTAGGGAAGTGTGAAGAACACCCCATGTGCCACTTGGGAAACGGCAAACACGATGCCTGGAGAGGACCAGCACAGGGCCCTGCCTTTCCAGTCCAACCATCACCTGGCCTTCCGATGTTTTAGGAGGAATCACACCATTTCTCATGGTGCTGCTCAACATGTGGCTTTGGGATACGTGTCCCCCCCCTCCAGTTTTTGTATGTATTAGGTGTGAATGCTTTTTACATCCTGATTTATGCACAGTCCTCGGGAGTGATGAACACTGTTGTTATTTCTATGACAAGCTGTTGGCTTCAGAACGTTGGGTATTTGCTTTTACAATATTTGCTGCTAAAAGAATAGCTATCCAAAACCTCCAACAGGAGTGGTTTATTAACCCTTTAGGTTAGTTGGACATCATTTACATAATTCTTCCTAAATCAGGCCTGCCAAACCTTGCACAATAAGTACAAGTGAGATGCAGAAAGACCCTGCCTCTCACTCTTCTCGTGCTCAGGCTGGATCTCCCGCGCTCATGCATCCTCCATGCTGTGGGATCCCTTCTGCTCTGCCACCTCACGTGCCTGCTGCACTTCAGAGGTCTTCTGATGACCAGACACATCACGTGCAACGGGTCATGGTGTGTGAGAGGCTGTCCGTCTTCAAGCCTTGGTTTGCCTGCAAAGCTGGATGGGTCTCCTCATGCCAAAGCCAGCCTGCCAGCCAGCACATAGGCCATGTAAATGGCTAGGAGAGGACATTGCATATTCGCATCCCATGCTGATGTGACAGACACCTGCAGGACTGGGGTCTAAACCTGAGGAGAGCACCAGACCACCCCTCTGTGTTCAGCTGGGAGAAGTGGCCATCGTTGGACAATCCTAATAAGCTGGTTCAAATTAAATCTGTGGGATAGATGTTAGTGCTTGCTAATAGGCAACTCCCTGATATCCAGAAACTTTCAGCTTACGCAGAACTGTCAGAAATAAATTGTTACACATCGTTGTCCTGGACTGAAAAATGATGGGAAATGGAGTCTGGAATAAATATTCCCAGTATTTCCCAAATATGCATAAACTAATAGTGATGCATGAATGGGCCCGGGTGGCTAATGCAGGTGGGCACTGCTAAACCTTATTTAGACTATGTTTTCCCATCATAATTTTACAGCCAAGTGCGCAGGATTACCTAAGGAACAAGCCCTTGGATACAGCTCAAACTTAATTTCCCGTTTACTGTCGAAATAGCACAGGGTGTGCAGTGGACTGCCTTTCCCCCTGCATACCTTAGATTTTTTTCCAGGAGTGCAAGAAGTTGTGGCTCACAGGTGTCCCCCTTTTCAGGGGTCTCATTTGCAATGGGGCACTCAAGAGTGCTTGAGGCATGCAAGAGTGGCAACCCTACACTGGGAATTCGTTGTCTGCTTTGCACTGATGTGTGCTCACATGGTTTCACATCACTGGACAAAATCCCTGCACCCTGCCTGGCCTGGCGAGAAGCATACAAAGCATAACAGAGCTTCGCCAGAAACCACCCTTGCCATACTGATGGTCCTTCCCCAAACCTGCCCGAGAGCAACCCTCCCAGGGGATCCCACACACCTTGTCCAGAACTCATAGCTGTCACCTGGATTTCCTAGCGCCCAGCAATCCCCTTCAGGATGCTGTTCCCCTGGCAAGGGAAATTTTCCTTCCCTTCCGTCTGTCATGCCCTGGGCTTAGTGCACGCTCAGTGCTCCAGCACCGTGAAGGCTTTGAGGGCTGGCTCGCTGCTCTGCTGGATGAGATCAGAGCAGCTCGTGCGAGGAGGATGACACCAGTCATTGCTATCAGCCCTCTGTGGATTTAGATGGGTTTACAAACATAACACGCACGTAAGGAAATCCCACAGTACAAACTGCTCTTTTCTAGTGATTCTTCCCAGTCGGCACTGGGGTGGATGAATTTGCTGAGAACAACTCAGGAATGTAGCGTCTGAGGGTGTCAAAGCAATGCCAGATAGTTCAGGCCACCAACATGCTGCGTGTCTCGAGCAGGCATTAAAAACATGCAGCCTGAATCTTTGTACCTACAGCTCTGACCTTTCTCCCCTTACTTTCGGGTTATAAGCAATCTTTTGTCTGAATTTTCTTAGTGCCTTCAAGCAGGACTTTACAGGCACTGAGGAAATACAAATAAATACAGTAACATTCACTAAGTGTTTCCTTCTCATTTCATAGCTGATCCACATAGAAGATAATTTACTCATTGCATGGGATCGAAACCAGAAGAAACCACACTGATCTGTCTTCCCGCTTATCATAGACTAATATAGGACACCTAGATACCTTCAGAGAAGCCTAAAAAACTTGCGATGTCGTGTAGGTCAAGACCTGTGCTGTGGCAGGAATGTTATTAGGCAAGCCATCCCCCCTGCCCTTTGGCATGACGGATCTGCGCAAGTCAGACGATGCACACACATTTTTAGTGGGCTATTCTCTGCCCTGTGAGGGCTCACAATGCAAAGTGAGAGTGAAATGTGATGGCCACAGTGTTAAAGGAAAGCCAAATAGGGCTCGGTGAGTCAGGTTTTAGTCATCTGCTGAGGTGGACTCAATAATGCCCGATTTGTCTTCAACAGCCCTTCTCATCCGTAGCTCTTTTAGTCATTTGCCAAGGAGGCAAGTGTCACTCTGAGTTCGATGCAGCCTGAAGATGAAGCAATTTATTTGTCTCCCACCAAGGCAATGACTAGAACCTGGCTGGAAAGAAAAAAGAAATCAGGGGCTGGGGCATTAGTTGTTGGATTGTGTTTGCAAACTTTCAAGTTGGAAGAAAATCCAGAGCCCTCTGGGTGCCTGTGGTCTGGTGAAGTTACATCATGCCTCCATTACCCTTAAGGACAAAAGAATTCTTCATGAAATCTCTCATGATAACTTGGGGTGAAGTCTCCCTAGATATCATTACTCTCCTACACTAACACATCCTTTCTGACAAGGCTTCAGCCTTTGTTTTCTAAAGATGCCTCTGGAATGCCCCTTCCTGCTGGACTGATTCAGCCAGACTAACCAATGAATCAGCTGTAAACAATATTCTTATGAAAGGAAGATGCAGATCAGACCACCATGCTCAGTACATGACCTGGTTGCAAATAGTTGTGCAGCTATTCCAAATAAGATTAATCCATCTGACCAGAAAGAAGGCTTAAAACTTTTGAGTGTCCATGAAGCCTCAAACTGGGCGCACGCTATTATAAAGTACGTACTCTGAAACCCATGTTGTGCAACAAGGTATGAGTTTTGGCAGTGAACATGATCCATGTCACATTCGTTGGCATGTCACATGCCAAAGTTTGGGGACACCTTGATACTGATATATCAGGAGGCTCCAATCCCTGACTTCTGGTGTAACAAAGGTGCTTCCCCCACCCTGAAGCTAACCGGTTATACCACCAACAGGAGACAGTGGTTAGTGGGGCTTATGATCACTAGGACCATAACACACATGCCTAAAAATAAGCATCCTGTCCTGTGGGATGACTGAGGGTCTCTGGATATCAGCTCTTTGTGAAGACCAGCGCACATCTAGCAGGGGACACCTGTACGGACAACTGTATTAAAGACTGTGAGGTCTCAAGTACTAGAGGAGTTCTCTAAACACTTGAAGTAGGTACATAGAAGACCACAAGTTCCACCTAAGTCTGGCTTTAAAACGTCCTGGCCACATGGTAAAGACATAGAGATTCAGGCTTAGAAGGCAAAATGAAGCAAATTTAAACCCAAGCCAGCTCCTTTTTAGCTCTAGCTGTGGCTGGGTCTGCACGATCATACCACCTTGTCTTCTTTCTCTCATGTTCCTCATGTGCTGGTCAGGGCTCAGACATACCTCTATTGATCCAAAAGATGATGGTGAGCAAGAGCTTGCATGCCTTCCTGTGACTTCAAGGCCAGTATTTGATCTTTGTATGCTGTAGAAAGCACATACCAAGGGAGGTGACTTAATAAGAATGCTGAGGATTCTTGATATTCAGCATGATCTTTATTCTTCCCATTAAGTTGATCCCAGGAAGACATTGTGGGCACCCTGTCCGTAAGAGAGGAATCCATTATGCATTTTCCTGTGCCTCGCATGGCACAGTGGGGCAGCGTAACTGGCTACGGCTGCAAAGCGGGAAGCATACAGGTTTCCTGCACCTCCTGGAAAAACACAATCTGAGGGCTCTCTTTCTCAGGGAAGACAGAATGTGTGTGTGCGTGCATGTGCGTGTGGAGAGACGGTTGTGGAAAATGCAGTGAGTATTGTTCATGCCTAGCATTTACTCAGTCAAAAATACAGCTGATGGGAACATATATGGACTTTACAACCGAGGCACTAAGTGTATTGCTTTGAATGTGTATTTATTGCTGGCATTTTAAAGCAACTCTTACTGGCATATCAAAATACATCGAATGAAAGCTGCCACTGAAAGAGGAGTCATTATCACTTCAATTGACGCTGCATTCGGATGAACTGAGAGCGAGCTAAAAAGGATAGCAATTGTCGGTAATGCTCCATACACGGGTGACTTCCATTTGCCCTGTCCGTCTCTGTGACATTTTCTCTTCCTCTTTGATGTCCTTGAGAAGAGTGTGTGACCGCCAGAGCTCTTCACTGCAACAGTGAAAGCAACAGTCCTGATGAGGTCTTTTTGTAAGCAAGATCTGGCTATAGCAGCTCCAAAGATAGAAGTCCAAACCCCACTGGAGGGGGGAAGATGTATTTAAGGATGTTGTCACCCTGAAAGGTGGCAAAAAGGGGCAATTTTAGATGGGAAACTGAAGACTTGAAAAAATCATAGAATGATAGAATCACAGAATGGGTAGGTTGGGAAGGGAGCTTTAGAGGCCATCCAGGCCAACCCCCTGCAGTGAGCAGGGACATCTTCAACGAGATCAGGCTGCTCAGAGCCCCGTCCAGCCTGGCCTTCAATGTTTCCAGGGCATCTACCACCTTTCTGGGCAACCAATTGCAGTGTTGATGACTTGCTTTGTGCCACCGTCAAGAAGACAATGACCCTGGTCATCACCTTGGTTTGACACACAGAAGGGAAACAATACATCCCTGTCCCAGATATAAGTCTAAGGTAAGGAACAAGCAGAGCACTCTGCAAGCAGATGCAGGAAGCATGGCGCAAGGGGTGGCCCAATCCTGTATAGAGACATGCAAAGACAAATGGAGGTCTATATATGGGTGAATTGGGAGAACTAAAGAATAACTAAATCAAAGCAGTCGTTTCCAGCCTTAATGATTCTATGATTCATGACGTCAGCAACATGCTAGACATTTAAAAGTCTCCCCTACTTGGATTACATGCTCAAGTTCATTATCAACGATTGCCATGGGCTGATTCTCCAGTCTTTAGAGGACAGGAAGTGCTACATGCTCCAGCTGTTAGTACAGACATTTCTCTGGTGCCTCTAACAGCTACCCTTACTCTTCTCAAGGCAGAACAGTGGTAAGTGTATACTCCTTAACTACAGTCACTGAGCTGTGAGATCCCTAAAGACCTTAGTGCTGTGGTGTTTAGGGTACCTCAACAGCCCAGACCTGTTGCAAGATTTATATTTAAAAGAAATATTTCACAGGCCTGTACTGAGTTTGGAGATTGGTGAACGTGCTGTCAACCTGTTTTCTTGGTCTCTATTTCCTAGATTAACCTGAGCATAAGCCCTTTACATCTTCCCCTTTTGCAAACAGAAATTCTTCTTGCATTGCAGCTTATGCTCAACTGCCAGTAAACCTGCATTCAGGGATCATCAGCCACAAAGCCTGTTGTAACTGAGCTCCTCAGCTATCAGTTCATTTTGCCCATGGATTTTTATACATCTATCTGTCTATCTGTGCCTCAAGATCGGCTCAAGATTTGTATAAGCAAGACTGTCTGATTCTCAGCTTTCTGAGCAAAATTTCAGCTAGCAATGATCAGTGCCTTAAAGGCAGTCTTTGTAAGTCCAGCGGAGTGAGATAGATACAGATCTTTTTCAGAGCCTCTAATGGTTTTATACACATATATAAATATATATATGTAATTTCTTAAATCCCTTAACTCCACTTTGCTTCACATCATTTGACTGAAGAATTATGGCATTCACCAGCACTTCAAATTCTTGCAACGTCCTGTCAATTAAGTACGGACTATTGTAAAACATAACCATTTCTGGAAGCCCATATCTGCCAAATAAAGGTTTACTGTTTCCTATAAGATACCCTAATAGAAGAGCCTCTAATAATGCAGAGTATCCTGGATAATCCAACATGTCCACAGAATCCCAGACTGGTGGGGGTTGGCAGGGCCCTCTGGAGCTCACCCCGTCCCACCCCTGCTGGAGCAGGCACCCCCAGAGCAGGGGCACAGGGCCGCGGCCAGGCGGGGGGTGAATGTCTCCAGGGAAGGGACCCCACAGCCTCTCTGGGCAGCCTGTGCCCCTGCTCTGGCACCCGCACAGGGAAGGGGTTTGTCCTCATGTTCAGGGGGAGCTTCCCGAGTTCCAGCTTGTGCCCGTGGCCCCTTGGCCTGGCGTTGGGCACCGCTGAAAAGAGCCCGGCCCCATCGCCCTGACACCCACCCTTCAGATATTTATAGGCATTGATGAGATCCCCCCTCAGCCTTCTCTTCTCCAGGCTGAACAAGCCCAGGTCTCTCAGCCTTTCCTCACAAGGGAGATGCTCCAGGCCCCTGACGATCTCCATAGCTCTCCCCTGGACTCTCCACAGCAGTTCCCTGCCCTTCTTGAACTGGGAAGCCCAGACCTGGACGCAGCACCCCAGATGTGGCCTCACTGGGGCAGAGCAGAGGGGGAGGAGAACCTCCATACCTGGCTCACCATGATTGTTTTGTCTCTCTAAGGTAGAAATTATTGACACATTTCATGCATATCCATTTATCCATTTTCTTCATCTCTGTGTTCATTTGTGGCCACAGCAATACATTTTCCAAGATCTCACAGATTCTGTAGAATACCTCAGGGCTGTAATATTTTTGGCACTACTAATTTTTGCCTCTGTACTCTATACCATCAATTGCAGAAAGCTCTGATTTGAACTGATATGTAATTCCCAAGCCTTCTTTCAGTGACAGTGGTAATAGCTTTCTGCAATGTCTTGTCTTTTGCCACAGCCTCCAGAATTTTATTCCCTACTGCATTTGAGACAAAAAAACTCTTCCAACAGATTTGCATGCGTTATGCTGTTGTCTACATAGTCATCAAGAACAGACCCTCAGACACTATCAGGACCGTGCCTGCTCTCAGCTCTTGTTTTCCTGGTTTGCACAAACTCCATGGATGCAGCTAGGAAATGAATGTTAAGCACCCTTCTGATTTCTGGCAAGTCAATGGGCTTTCTGCTTTGGGAGCAATGAATTTGGGGTCCTTTTTTTGTTGGGATCTGTCTTCCCTACCTGAATATTTTTCTTTAACATCTTCTGCAGCAAAGACATCCCACTGTGCATTAAGAGGCTGTTTCCAGAGTATTTCTGAAAACCAGTGCCACCAGTCTGCAAAGCGCACTGTGGAATAATCGCTGGAGGTGACTTCGAAATTAAATTTATGTCTTTAGAAAAGGTACAGCATTGAAGAAGCTGTCAGGGTGAGGTGCAGCTGCTATGTGAGGAATCCATTCCACAGGAGTTCCCCAGTAACCTTAGATGTCAGCAACACCAGGAGAACTTGGCGTACTGACTCCAAGAGGAGTTGTCCGGAGGGTGGAGCGGTGCGGAGGCATCGCGGCCAGGCTCCATGATAAATGGGAACTCAAGGTACCCTGGAGCTGGTGTGCTGCACATTTGCTAACCTGGGCCAACAATCTGTCATGCTTTTGACAGAATGCTGTCCTTTTGGTGAACTTTTCTCATTATAATATCATTATAATACCCAAACACACCTCCATCCCAAAAGTCACCCGCCTCTAAGGTGTGACCACCCCTCACTGGGCATGTGCTTTGAATTTTCTAGTCTACACCTTTAAAAGCAAAGCGAGGAAATTTTACACCAATCATAATAAAGGTATGCATGACTAGAGTCACTCAAGCTCCACCTGGAAGATAAAAAATAGTATGAACTGTGTAAAGAGAAAGAGGGTGTTGGGGAAGATACCATTGCGTACCACTCTGACTTCTGGGACCAGTCAATGGGCTGAGCCTCCTTCCCCCCCACTGGGACGCCTTTGGGTAAGATTGGAAACCTCTGCAGAGTCACTTTAAATCCATAACATATTAGAGTTGCTTTGCTTCATATTAGAGTCGCTTCATATTAGTTTAGGATACTTGTAGCCTAGCAGTGTCCTCGTATCTTTGGTATTGATTTGTGTCTTGTAACCAGCAATCTTATCGCCAGTAATCCAAAGAACCTGTGTATCTGTTGCTCTAATAAATTGCACTATTCATTAATCTAGATGTGATTGTTCTCATTGAACATGACCAGCCTGGCCATCTGCCAGGTTAGTTCCTAACAACAAATACTCTGATGAGCGGTTACTTCTACAACCTTTAGAAAATAAACCGTTGACCAAGTCTGAGACTAAGACTGGACTTAGCCGCACCTAGGCTCCTCTCAGAGAAGGCAAGGGGGTCCTGTCTGAACCTCATGACTCAAGGGTAGGATCTCTCCCTAGCCACTCCTCAGACTCCTACTATTAACACAACATGCACAAGAGTTTCATCACGCTGTCCTGAGTCATTTACAGCAGGATTTAACGGCCAGGTGGTTCATCTTTGGGTGACACAGCTTGCCAAAACTCACGTACTTTCTTTCTTCTCTCTTTGCATTCCAAATCTCCCTGTCCAGGTTAGGCAGTCCTGTTTCATTTTGAATCCTTCTGCATAACATCCCAGAAAGGAGGATTGTCATCTCATTTTATTTCAGGAGCCAAACTCTGCAAAAATCTTTCTTATCTATCAAAAGCAGAATTTCTGTAATCGCCTGGCTTTGGCCAGAGTCTGTGTGTATGTTGACTCACTTGTACTTTCTCCCAAATATCTTACGTTTCTGATTTTTAAGTTAGACTTCTCTTGCCACGTCCCATTTCCTGACCCATTTCTGCAGCCTTTTGTTGTCTTCTCCTTTTGCTGTCGTGTCCCCTCTGTGTCATCCCCCCCCAGTCTTTTAGGATATTATCTATGTATATTGCAATGCCTTCATTTCCTTCAAATAATACTTGCACTTTCCTGTCAGAAGTCTCAGGAGCAAGTTAAAACTCAGAGGGAAATTTGTACAAGCAACATCTCCCATCAGGGGCATTGAAAATGCAGACTCTCAAAGTCTTCTTGGTGAGGGCAATTTGCAAGGACCCCAGAGCGGCAGCTAAC
Organism: Phalacrocorax carbo; assembly: GCF_963921805.1. Classification (NCBI taxonomy): domain Eukaryota; kingdom Metazoa; phylum Chordata; class Aves; order Suliformes; family Phalacrocoracidae; genus Phalacrocorax; species Phalacrocorax carbo. The sequence goes on along the minus strand of NC_087516.1, from coordinate 2,538,938 downwards.
AGTGTAAAAGAAATCACTCCTCTAGCCATTCTCTTGAAAACATCTCCCTTGGCAGGCAAAGAAAAATATTTTCTCTGAATATTCTGATTGAGTTCTTTGGGATCTAATCTCAGTCCGAGGGACTTCTCCTTCTTTCCTGCAGTTCCTGGGGGGAGGCACATTGCAGTGGTTTCTATTTTTAAAAATTATTTTCAGCGTTAGTAGATAGTCCAAACCCTTCCCTTAATTTCTGTCTCATGAACAGAGGCGCATTTCTGGAGGCTGAAGCACTGAGCGCTTAGGATCTGACAGCACAGCTTTCTATGTCTTTGTTCACCAACACCACTAAAGACATCTTAATACTGTTTTATTTTTCCTTTTTTCTTCTTTTTTTAAACCAGATTCCTTCTTTTAATTACCTTATTTAGGCATCAGAACTTCATCTATCTCTTGACTGTGAGCCAGCCGCACTGCTGGTGAATTTTATTTTTCAATTTATTAAAGTTTTAGCTTAACTTAACCCCCTTCATCCCAGCATTCCTCTTTCCTGGTGTACACTTGTTTGCAGTGTATCACTTTCCTCCTCCTGATACCATCCGGTGTTTCAGATTCTTTAAAGGTGTAAACCTGAAAAAGGATTGATACTGGGGAAACAATGAAAACAGTAAAGAAGCTTTCCATCTCTCTTGGTCTCTGACTGCAGTCCATTCCTATGGAAGGGCTGTTAACTGGGAAGCAGCTGATGGAGCGAGGCTGAGGGTGTGGAGAGGGATGTTTGTGCAGGTGATCCATTGATGGACAGGTACATGCTCATAAATTGGGAACAGAAATGTATCTGGCATTAATGTCATGGGCTTCCCCTTCTATGAGAAAATGAAGTGCAAGACCCTGAACTTCGGCAGTTGCCTAAGCCAAGATGAGATGGGCAGCAGTTCCAAGGAGACAATGAGCTTTGAGGACCCTTTTGGACAAGACCTTCAGAATGACATCCAGGCTGCTTCATGTCATGTCCGACCACAGATTTTCCCTTCAAACACTGTTTTAAAATCCCACCCCCACGCTGCACAACTGCTCATACAGAAATATGTTCTCCCAGGGTTTGCTGGTACCTGTCAGAGAGCTACAAGGAATGGTAGAAAAGTAACATTTTTACCTTCCCAGTTCTCAGGAAGAATGAGATCCCAATGGAGTGGACAAAGTAATGCTCTTTTTAAAGAGGCAGAAGGAGGAACCAGATGAATTATAGACCGATCATGAGAGAAGACTGGCCAGGAGAGTAAGGGGTGACATGGTATGATTTTTCTTTTGCAAGCTATTTGGCACAGGTCCATATGATGCGCCCATAGGAACGGCCTCTGAGCAATCATGGTAAAGTGGGTGCTCATGAATACTGTGCTCCAAGAAGAGTAACAAAGGCACATTTTCAGCCTAAGAAGGTCTTCGAGAGTCTGTCCTGAGTCTGGTACTGTTCAATATTCTCATAATGACTCGGATGATGGAATAGAGAATAGATTTATGTAATTTGTGGCTGACAGAAGATGAAGAGGGGGGGTCACAAGCGATGTGCAGGACAAGACTGGAATTTAAAATTACCTTGATTTGTTAAAAGGCAGTGCCTGAAATCAGGAGGATGACACTGACCAGAAGCAAAAGTGGCGCTGGGCGATGTGAGTGCAAAAGGGCAGGAGGGAAAAGCAAACCTGGGGAATGGGCCCCTCACCAGCAGTATGGGAGACATGACCGTGGGGTGGGAGGTGGTCACAGGCTGAACAAGAAAAAGCCACAGGATGTGAACCAGAAAACTTGAGGTCTGGGACATAAGTGATGCATATTTGTCACAGGAAGCAATTATGCTGCACGTCTCAGCTCCAGTGACGCTTTAGCTGGAGCTTGGGTCCACCTTTTTGGGCAGGACAACACATGCTAAGGAAGACGACAAGATTCCAGAGGAGCTTTATTAAAATTATAAGTGGTTTTTCAGGCTGAGGAGAGACTGAAAGAACAGGGTTTGTTTAGTTTAAGACGAAGGCTGAGAAGAAACACAATCAGAGCACTCGAATATGTAAACAAGATAGTTCAGAAGCGGACAGTGATAGATAGACCTCCGCCGTCACACGATGTAAGATGAGAAGTAATTTTGAGTAAATGTACAGCAAGGGAGATTTAGTAAGATATTAAGAAAAATGTTATATGGGAAGTTAAAAAGTGGAACAGATTACAGAGGGTCTGTTTAATCCCCAGCAGTGGAATCATTTACAGAAGCACCTGTCAGAAACGGCTCTTGCTTCCTCCCTTCTCTGCTGAAGCAGCAGGCTGTGTACGTGTGGTCCCTTCCCACTCTCCATCCCTATGACACTGTCCAGTTGCGATTATTTAAGACCTTGTGGTTGGGGTGGACTCGTAAAATGAGAACGACTGCCTTAAAAGCAAAGAAACCATGTTGGGGTCAGACCCAAATGAAAGCTGAATAAAATCCACGTGAAGTCTCACTCTCCCAGAAGAAGGTGTCTCCCTCTTCTTGTGGTTAAGCTGGTGTTAATCAGCAGTGAATTCACTGAAGTATTCAAGATGAAGGTGTGTAAAACCAAAGCTGAGAAGAAGGATACCTGGTAAGACTGTTGCAAAAAATAGAAGCAGCATTTCCTCCTCTGAGGATAATTTTGCAGGCCAGTGGTTAAGGACTTTCTTGGGAAGCAAAAGAAAAGGGTTTAGAAGCCCTCCATCAGGGAAGAGCTGCAACCACCACACTAACACACGAAAGACAAGCTGTTTGGGACTGAATGAAGGGTTGGGCATGTGCTGAGCATGGCAATGGGGAAATTTAGCCATTTGGATTATCCTGGAAATGAAATACAGAGAAAGTAGGTACCTACTCACTCAGCATAGGGCTCTGCTGGGCACAGTGGAAAGCCCAGCGTTGGGTAAGTTGACCAAGCCCCAGAGATCATCCAGGTCCCAAGAGAGGTGGTAGGAGGTTTTCCCATTTGTATTTAACTTTCAGATCCGTAAGTCCTTCTGCCTTGTTCAGCAAATAGATCTGGCCAACGCTCCCTATGTATCAGCTGCCCATCTGCATAATGAAGAGAGTAGCTCTTCCCTGCTTCACCAGGCTCTAACACAGCTACCGAAGGTCTGTAGCTATCCACTGGCTACCACCAAGTGCTGGCACTCTGCCACCAAAGCAGCAGAAAGGTGGCTGGTTTTTTCAAAGCACATTTCAGCAGCCACTGGATGTCTGTGTCTTCCTTTGCATCCTTGACAGAGAGCTGAGGGAACTTCTGATCAAGGGCAAGCTGAGCCCATTTCTTTCCTCCATACTCGCCTTCCACTCAACACCACTTCTGCAGGCTTGATGTTAAGGCAGAGCACGTAGCATCCCCTTGTCCACTCCTGCCAATAGCAAAATAAGCGCAATGCCTTCAAAGACAGTACATGAAGTTCAGCGAGCTCTCTGAGGGAGCCGTGATGCCCACTGCATCAAACAGTCCTAAGACTGTCAACATTGTTGGTTCAGCAGGGGCCAGGACTCATTTTCAGGTTACCATTCTCACTGTACAGAGCAAGGAGAAAATTACATTTTCTTTCTTTGATCTCTGACACTTTCTGGATCAGAAAAGTCCACGGGTGTTGAGTTTGAACTGCTGCCAGACTAACAGTTGTTGGCAAAAATGGAGAGTATTTGGATCATGTCTTCAGTGGTTTCAACACACTCTTATCTATCCTATACATCATTACATATAACTAAGCACTGAAAAACCTTCCAGCTCTGCCAGCTCTGCCTGGCTTGCAAAACACAAGAGCATCCAAGATGGGCCAAGACAACTGTACAGACCTTGATCATTCATTGGTAAGGAGAGAATCTCACCCATTTTTAAAGGGTCATTTATCAATGAACTCTATTCTTAATGTACCTCTTTAAAACATTTAAATGACAGTGCATTCTGCACTGCACTCTTATGATAGAGAACCCAGCCATATGTCAAGCAGGAACTGTGACCCCTTTTTCTGTGATTAAGTTCATTTTTGTTCCAGCCACTTTTTTTTTTTTTGTACATGATTAACTGGTGAATAAAAAGGCTCTCTTTTTATTTTTCTTTGCAAGAGCTGAAGCAGTTTTAATCATATATAATTCAACACTTGCTATGCTATTTGCATTCCCTGCTTTAAGATGAATTTGGCACTAAACAAGCTCTCAATTATACTCCCCCGCCTCTGTTTTCTCTGGAAGTCACAAAATTCATTCAAACAAAAGTTAAACCCCCTTGAAGTTTTATGAAGATGAATGATGATTTAAAATCAAAGAACAGAGATCCTTCTCCTGACTTTACAAAACCACAGGGTTCCAATATATGTTCTCCAGTGGCACTTTTCCAGGCAACCTTGGGTTCAAAGGCAAAATGTCTACATGTCTGTCCAGCCCAGGTCATTGCATCTATCTATCATCCCTTCTTCCCATGCTGGCCGCCTTTTGCTTCTGACACTAGGTATTCAATATGAAGGCTGGAGGTTTGAAGCCCAAAGCATAAGTGGGACAAGGTGCTCAAGTAGCCTTTTCCTCGGTCGTCTCAGTAGCAGGAAAGGATATTGAATGGAACAGGCAGGTCCAGCTGATCAACACACGGTTCCGAGGCTGGTGTCATCAGCAGAACTTTGGCTTTTTGATCACGGGCTGGCCTGTTACACCAGGCCTGCTGCCGTCCAATGGGATGCAACTTTCTCAAAGGGGGAAAAGGGTTTTTGCTCAAGAGCTAGCAGGGCTGATTGACAGAGCTTTACACTAGATTGGAAGGGGGAAAGTGGCAATACCAGGTTAGATGGGCAATTGGAAGGCATGCCAAAGTTTGAGCAGCCGCGTCCTAGTGGGACTCTTCAGACTGCTCCATGTGGAGATGGGCACAATGACCACAATCGAAGTATTTTTACACAAATGTATGCAGCATGAGGAACAAGCAAGAGGAGCTGGAAGCCTTGGCCCAGACCCAGAGATATGACATCACTGGCGTAAGTGAAACTTGGTGGGATGAGTCCTGTGACTGGTGTGCCATGATGGATGGTTACAGGCTCTTCAGGAGGGCCAGGCAGGGCAGGCGAGGTGGGGTGGTGGCAATGTATGTAGTGGAGGAACTGGAACACACAGAGCTTGCAGTTGGCAATGTCACAGCTGAGGGCCTCTGTGTAAGCACTAAGACACAGACAAATAAAGTGGATATTATTGTGGGAGTCTCCTATAGACCACCCACCCAAGAGGATGACACCGATGAATTATTCTTTCAGAAACTAAGAGATGCTTCTAAGTCATCCACCCTTGTCCTTGTGGGGGACTTCAACTTGCCAGATGTCAACTGGGAATACCACACGGCTGGGACAAACAGGTCCGGAAGATTCCTAAACCATCTGGACAATAACTTCTTGGAAGAGGTAAGGGAACTGGCCAGGAAAGGTGCCTTCCTCAATTTGTTGCTTATTAACAAAGAGGGTCTCATGGGTGAAGCGGAGATTAGTGGCCACCTTGGCCACAGAAACCATGAAGCAGTCAAGTTTAAAATCTACAGTGACAGGAGGAAAGCTGCTAGCAAGACCTCAACTCTGGGCATGAGGAGAGTGGACTTCAGGTTGCTCAGGGAACTACTTAGTAAGGTCCCCTGGGAAAAGCTTTCGAAGGTGCCCGGGTCCATCAGTGTTGGTCTTTTTGGACTACAGGGATGCTGTTTGTCACTGCACAGAGGAAATGTTTGCGGCCAAAGCTCAATTAGAGTTGAAGCTGGCCAATACTGTGAGGGACAATAAGAGATCTTTAAAATAGGTTAATGGCAAAAGGCAGTCTAGAAATAACATTGGCCTGTTGGTTGTTGAAAATGGTCACCTCACAAACAGGGACATAAACAAGGCAGAGGCATTTAATGCTTTCTTTGCTTTGGTCTTCAACACCAATGATGGGCTCTGGGGCCCTCAGAGCCCTGGGCTAGAGAACCATGACTGTGGGAATGATAAACTCCCAATCAACCCTGAACTGGTGTGGGACTTGCTGCTCCAGCTGGATGCCTGTAAGTTGATGAGGCCTGATGAGATTTGTCCAGGGGTAATTAAAGAGCTGGCTGATGTCATAGCGAGACCTCTTTCAATGATTTTTCAATAATCTTGGGAATCTGGAGAGGTCCCAATTGACTGGAAGCTGTCCCAGTCTTCAAGAAGTACAACAGGGATGACCCCAGTAACTACAGGTCTGTCAGTCTCACTTCTGTGCCTGGCAAAATTATGGAGAAGATTAGTCTGGGAGTTATTGAAGAACACCTGAAAGACCACGCAGTCATTGGTCCCAGCCAGCACGGGCTCACGAGGGAACAGTGCTGCTTATCAAACTTAATTTCCTTCTGTGACAAGGTCACCCACCCGGCTGACCAAGGGAAGCCAGTCAATGGGATCTTTTTGGATTTCAGTAAAGCTTTCGATACTGCCTCTCACAGGCTCCTCCTGGACAAAACGCCCACCACAAGCTGGATAAACACGTAATGCAGGGGGTGAGCGATGGGCTGATGGGTCGGGCTCAGAGGGTCATAGGAAATGGGGTCACATCGGGCTGGCGGCCGGTCACTAGCGGGGTTCTGCAGGGATCCATCCCGGGGCCGGCGCTCTTTAATCTCGTCATAAATGACTTGGATGCAGGACTGGAAGGAACACTAATTAAGTTTGCTGATGACACAAAACTGGGAGGAGCTGCTGACACCCTCGAGGGCAGGGAGGCCCTGCAGGGAGACCTGGACAGGCTGGAGAGCTGGGCAGTCACCAACTGTGTGGAGTTTAACAAGGGCAAGTGCCGGGTTTTGCCCCTGGGGCGCGGCAGCCCTGGCTGTACAGACAGCCTGGGGAGTGGGGGGCTGGGGAGCGGCTCTGCAGGGACCTGGGGGCTCTGGCCGATGGCAAGTTGAACACGAGCCACCAACGTGCCCTGGCAGCCCAGGGGGCCAGCCGTGCCCTGGGGGGCACCGAGCCCCGCATCGCAGCCGGGCGAGGGGGGGATTGTCCCGCTCTGCCCCGCGCTGGGGCGGCCTCACCCCGAGTGCTGTGGGCAGCGTTGGGCGCCGCAGGACATTGAGGGTATAAAGCTACTGGAGGGTGTCCCGAGGAGGCCACGGGGCTGGGGAAGGGTTTAGAGGGGAAACGATACGAGGAGCGGCTGGAGTCCCTTGGGTTGTTCAGCCTGGAGCAGAGGAGGCCGAGGGCAGCCTCATGGCGCTCGGCAGCTCCCTCCCAAGGGCAGGAGGAGGGGCAGGGCTGGTCTCTGCTCTCTGGTGCCCAACGCCAGGGCCCGAGGGAATGGCAGGGAGATGTGCCAGGGGAGGGTTAGGCTGGGCATTAGGAGAAGGTCCTTCCCCCAGAGGGTGGTGGAGCCCTGGCACAGGCTCCCCAGGGAGGCATCACGGCACCAGCCTGGCGATATTCCAGAAGCACTTGGGCAAGGCCCTCAGAGCCACGGTGTGAATTTGGGGTGTCCTGTGCAGGGACGGGAGCTGGACTTGATGATCTTTGTGGGTTCCTTCCAGCTCAGGGCATTCTATTCTACGAGTCTATGAAGTAAGGCAGAAACTGAGATTAGAGGAGGAAGCTCAGTTGGAAACAGTGGAGAAGCTTCTTGCTGAAAAGGAGAGGAAGATAAAAGGCAGTGAGAAATGGGCACTGATGCAAGACAGCTAGAATTTAGGTATGCAGGTATATATATGCATTTACATATATATAAGTATGCATTTAAATGTAAGTATGCGTATAGGTAGATAATATATATTACAGCATCACTGCAGGGAGGTAGTCAATAGAGCTGATTAAGAGTTAGGCAATACACAGAAGAACTTAAATTAAGTGTTGCTGTTACTCTCTAGAAACACTTTTGTGCTTTCCTCAACTACAGGAGATACCAGAGAGCCTCACTTAGTTGTGATCGCCCCCACAGCCAGCAAGGTTGATGGGGGGGATGGACAGCAAACATGGGGTAGGAGGTCATGGAAGGGAAAAGGCAGGCTATGTTGGAAGAGCAAAAAGACAAAACTTATATAGTTTTGCCTAAATAACATATAATAATTATAAGAAATAATATCAATAACAATTAAGAGAACATATACTGAACAAACAAAGCTCCATATTAAAAGGACATGGAGGCTGTAAATGCAAGGATTCACAAGTTGCCATGAGTAATCCAGAAGGAGTTGAAATCCACCCTTCTCATCCCAAACCAGCATAATGATATAGTTTATACCGATAGAGTCACACAATAACTCCAGTCTATGCATTAATACAACTTTACACATGAGAGTTTCTTACTATGTATATCTATATTGCCCAGAACATCAAGGGCTGACTGCAAGTTAGACTAAGAGGTGCTATTTTAATCATCAAACAGGTTAAAAATTTACCTTGAAAGCAGTGCAAGCATCATATTTGTACCTTGTGTAATATTTAGAGTGCTGCACAGGGCAGTAAGAAGCAGTGTTGCAAGATCTAAGCAGTTTTGGCAAGTCTTTTCAAATACATCTCATAAAAAGGAGAGTGAAAGAGATATTTCATCCAGCTAACTGTTAGTAATAAAAGGCATAAAACCAACGTAGAGGCCACAGAACAGGGAAACACAGTGGAAATAATATGAGAGAGAGAACGAAAGAGAGAAGAAAAACTAAGCATGTCCTGGGGTTGTTCCGAAACCAAGATGACAGATTGGCTTCCCCTACAGATGCTGAGTTGAGGCACTGGGCAGGAGATAGGCAGAAACGGGCAGGTAATGAACCATGGGGGACGTGCATTACAAAAATAAAATAGGAAATACAGAATAGAAGGCAAATATTTAATTATTTGTCATAGGAGGGCTGTGCAGAGGAAGAAAGATGGGAATTGGTGTTCATTTAGTCGCTCCCATCTGAGCTAGATTTCTGCATTTCTATATTGCTAGAGGAGTTGATTGCCCACATGAGGGTACTTGGTACTGTTCGAGATGCTCTAGGGTATCTGAGACATGAATGAGACTGCAGTTGTGACACAGTCCCATGGGAAATCAGCACATTTCTGGAGCACCAACTAGAAACAAAGCAGAGCATTAGATAGGGAAACCAACTCATCTGTAGGTAGACATTTGTATGAAATTAGAGGGATACGACCCTTGGAGCTTAATCTCGGTCACATAGGAACAGGATGTTCGCTGGAGGTGCACTGAAACAAAGAGAGATGGCAATGAAAATGTAAGTACCAGGTGTCAAATGTGGCCAAAGCAGGGATCGTTAACTTCATTGTCGGGGGAAGTAGCAAGCTGATTAAAGAGAAGACCTCTGGCTTGTGTTGGGAATTAAATAAAGCATCTGGAGCCAGCCAGCTAGAACCAGAGCTTGCGTAAGGTGGGATGGGCTTTTGTGGTGTAATACAGCTGCAATGTGCCAGGAGTGTCATCTGCTATAAACACTCGGTCCCCTGGAAAGCAACACCTCTGAAACACTGAGGGAGGAAACAGCATCCTGAGGTCACAATGTCTTCACCTGAGTTAGGCCTGCATTTATGGCAACCACGCGTCCCTTCCATCCTAGAGATCCCAGGGGATGGAAGGAAATCAAATAATAATAAGTTATTAAGCAAGGTTTGAACCTTCATGCTGAACTTTCTCCTTAAGCCCACCCTATTTCTGTCCTGGAAATCTGTTTTCAGTCTCAGCTCAAATAGCCAAAGAATTTTGCTGTAAGAAATAATCTTGTAATCGAAGGCAACTTGATCCATACAAAGGTCTAGTAACTTACTCAAAGGTTTCTCTTACCCTTGTAAAGCAAGAGTCCACCCAGGAACAGTAGTAGAATCCTAATATTTAATTACTGGCTGCAGTACATGTGCAATCGTTTATAACACACTTTCAATGATTATTCATAGGTTTCATATGGGCGGGGGGGGAGGGGAAGGTCCCCAGGTTGTAAACAAGCCTGAAATTCAGCTTGCTGAGGAGAGCTGGGGGAAGATGATTATGATGGATAATACAAGAGAAAAGCATAAGAGAAATTGATTGTGAAGGTTTACCAGGAACATGTGGACTATTAAAAACTCTATTGCACATCGGCGAATTTCAGACCCTTAAATCAACAGGATCTTTAAAGGGAAATCACATTTTCTATCATCTAATCAACGTAGGTAGCAGTGCGTTTGGTCTCTTTCCTGCTTTCTGTCGACTTTAATTGGCCAGTTTAAAAAAGTTTAACGTTTAATCTGGTGCTAAGTGCCATGAAGTTTGAATAGACCGAAGGCAGCTGAAAAAGCCAGAAGCAATAAAGTTCAGCTTTCCTCCTAACTCCGTATAAAGTCCATCTAATCACAGCTCTCTTTGAATGGCATTTGTTATTTCAGTAACCCCCTTCTCCCCCCACATGGCACACTGAGGCTGCTCTCCGCCCTGTGCTGCTCGGCTGAAGACAACACAAAATTGTGCCAGCATCTGACTGTGAGATTCCCCTTCCCCCGTCACATGAGGAAAAGTAATTGAGAGCTGTTTGGGACCTGGCCAGGGCCAATACCACCAGTCAGGTCCAGTTCCTCTGCTGCCTTTCACCTTATAGAGTCATACTTCTGTTCTCAAGTGCTGTTGCAGTCAAGGGCCAGGGTTCCTGGCTGTATGCAGGGATGAACAATAAGGCAAAGGGCTGCAGCGGCTGCTTTTCATCTTCAAAGTGTTTTTTCAGCTGTGGATGAGCTTGAGGTTCCCAGTGCCCGAGGAAGAATTAAGCTCCTACAGTGTTTCCCCACGGTGCCCTGCTCAATAGCAGCAAGGCCCCGATGCAGAAGACGACTGGGGATCACCTAACAAGGTAGTGACCGCAGTGCCCTTGGGAGAGGAAGATCACTACACCCATTTAAAACCACAGAAACCAGGAGGGAGAGATGACAGCCAGGAGGGACCAGGCATGAGCCTGTCTCCAGACCAGACCCACCCATGAAGAGCTGGCACAATCTCAGAGGAGGATCCTGCTGGAAATGCAGAAGATGGGCACGTTTAGGATGTCGGTGCAAGCTCTCTTGCTTGTGTGGTCTCATACTGAGTTTTCAACAGCTCTTATGGAGCAAATGAGGCTAAGGAAAGGCAACAAATTAAGGTAGGGCGTTGGGATTGCAGGAATGAAGGGTCTGTGTCAGATGAACAGAGGGTGGATGTGGTCATGGATGACAACAGGGCTAATATACATAGTCTAGAAGTGGGTCAGTGTAAGGTTATTTGGAGTAAAAAAACACCCATGGGTGGGAGAGGGCAAAGGTCTGAAGCGCTTGGCTGCTCCCCTATCAGGACCTGCATTACAGCCAGGATGCGCGAGCATTGCCTTTTTGCTGTGGTCAGCAAGTAGTTGATTAAATCCCTCAGTGCTGTCTGAGCCAGTGAGGCAGGGGCCCTTCAGAAAGCAAAAGGACTATATATGATTCACAAGTTCAGAGGCCAGGAGGTCAGCTCTGACCTCCTCCCTTACACAGGCCAAAGGATTGCATCTGCTTACAGTGGTAATGGCTCCTATAATGTGTCTTTGGCTCAAGCGTATTTTCCAGAGAAGAACCCCCATTGATTAGAAGACCTCAAGAGAAAAGGAAATCTGTTATCATCCTGAGTAGTTTGTTCCGATGGTTAATCACCCTTCTTTCCAAAATATGCTTCTTTTGGCTCCTTGGGTTGTATCTGGCCCAATTTCTTCCCCCACCTCTTGTTACTGCTTTCCCTGTGATGTTTAAATTTTTTCCCCCTCCTATTGAAAACACTTTGATAACAGAATCTCTGCACCATGCGTCTTCCTTCTGCAACAACTCTATTCCTTAAAACCTCTGTCCCTGGAAAGTCTTTGCAGAATCACAAATAATTTCTGCACCTCTTCACTCCACTGGTCCAACATTTCAAAATCTGCCCTCCCAGGCATGGGGAGTGGGGGGCTGCCCCACTTTTTTCGCACCCACCCCAGCTGTGCTGGTCTGCTCCAGCATGGAGTTTTCATTTCCATGTCCGTGAAGGGTTTGAATCCTGCATACATCTTCTCAGCAAATCGCAAGGACTGTCTGTCCACCAATGGCCCCTAACTCCTCTCTCTGCCAAAATATCATCGTTCTGTGACAAGGGATTGCGGTTTTCCTCCCACCCTAGGAGCCTGGACCTGCATTCAGCTAAAGAAAAAGCTCATTGCGTCTGCCTCGTTTATGCACCAATGATGAGGATTTGTGTTTTCAGTTACTCAATACCTCCACACTACAGGTCGTTATCTTGTCCAAGAAACAGTATCAATATTTTTAATCATGCAATTAAAGACCATATTAGAATGGATATGCATCAGGGGAAAGGAATTAAATTATACGGACAACCTTGGATCCATCATCACCTGTCTTTTCACTGCTTGGTTTTCCTATCTCAACCTGCTCTGGTAAGATCAGACCATTCTCCCTCCCCTCCCGCACAAGATATTAGCAGGTGTAACGTACCTGACCTCCCACTGTCCTCAGTATCTCCAAAATAAACACTTCACAGCTTTGCAAACTGCCCTAGGGGCACAGGCATTGCTGAACCCCCTCCCTCCCCAAACCCTCTACATCTAAAGAACGCACATGGGGTCAGTAGTGAACTCCACGTTGTACGCTTTATGCCTTGTGAGAGGACACATAGCCTGTTTTGGAGAGGTGGCACATCTGCCTGGTGGGATGGTGTGGCCTGCAGGCAACACATGAGCCTCGGATGAGTGCTCCTGGTCTAGTTCCTAGCAACAACACTGGAAGCCTCTCAACCTTTCCATGCCTTGGTTTCCCCAGCTGGGAGGTGGATCTGGAGATGCTGACTTCTGCACAGGGAGCTTTGAGACTCCAGGTGTACCGCCAGGTAAGTGACAACCATGGTGTGTTTACTTCTAGTGGTTTTGGAGTGAACCTGGAGCACCCAGGAGCTAGGTCCAGGCACAGTACAGAGGTGTCTAAGCATGGCTGGTTTACCTGGCCAAGGTGATTTCCTTATATAGCCTGACTGTGCCCAGGAGCAGATCCCAAAGGGCAGTGCCATTAATGGCACTTCATGCTCACCGGGGCACAGAGAGCCTCCAGTGCTGAAGATGGATCCAATTCAGAAGTCTCTGATTAAATAAGGATGAAGCTCCTAAACCCTTGAGAGGGTTTTGGTCATTTCATCTGGTTTTGACTGTTTTCTGGAGCCGGATCTACTTTCTTTCAAGGTGCTTCTGTGTCACAAGTGACCATATCCATCCCTGCTGAAGTGTTTGTTTCATATTTTACCCAATTCCAGTTTTCTTGCAGCTCTTGTGGGGCACTTTTCAGGGACAGACTTAATGGGAACAGATTTGAGGTGAGTTGAACTCTCTGGCCTGTGAAGTTCACCTGGGGTCATCAAGCATTTTTCCCTCAAGCCTCCTATATCTCCTACCTCCTACAAGTCTAGGCTGATGGTTGGGGCACAGGTATTGAACTAGCCAATCCTCTTACTAGCGATGCATGTTGCAAACTTAGTTGCCTACCAGCTCCAAGTCTTGAACCCGCCGCTGTTTCTCTCCATCCATCCCCCCTTCAGACTGTCCCTCTTTAGGTTGCTTTCGCGAGCTGGGAATTTTGTACTACATTTGTGCTGCATATTCCCAGCTCGTTGCAATGCCATTCTTCACAGAGAAATCCCCAATTTTATTAAATCAGAAGCTGGCATAACTGAGTGAAGACACGGATGACTCAGACAACTGTACTGAAGCTATGCTGATTTACACCGGCCTGGGGGAAAGCCACAATAATTTTCCTCTCCTTTGACTGAGTAGCCACAGTGACAAGAGACTGAATAAATGACAAAATAAAACAGATCATGAATCTAGAACATGCGGCTGGAATTTCCCCAGCGGACTCACAACGTGAAACATCCAAAGAAAAGCCTGTGAAATATGAATTAATGTAAGGACAAGGTTTTAATCACAGTTACACAACTTTAAAGCCACAGTAATTCCACAGAGCTCAGTCTGGTGACTTGGATTTTTGCTAATATCACAGATGCCTCCAGTGCACACGGAACAGACCTTGGCCTTATTTTTGATGGTGTCAGTTCCACAGTGAAGTCTGTGGCATATAAAAGTATGAGATTAAAGGTAACTTTCATGGGCTGGATGATTTGCTTGTGTGACTGGTCATCTCTGCTTCTTCCTCTGGACACACAAATAGCCATACTGGGGAGGCTCTGTCCCTGCTAATGGTCAATGAGGTTGTTGCAAAGTATCTGCTCTGAATATTCAGTGATGTCCTCTTTTTGGTGCAAATCAGGAGTAAAAGATACAAAAATGAGAATCAGGACACTTGGTCTTCATCTGCCACTTGTTTATGAAGGACTCTATCCAATGGACTGCCATGGACTGACCTCCTGCTGAGCACTACAGCTATTTGGCTGCCCTGAGAGCAGAGCGAAGCCCTCCAAGCCACATTCCACAGCAGAAAATCATATGATAAATGTGACTATCACGTCCCTTGTCTTGTGGTACAATTTCCAGGACCAGCATGGGACTCACATGCTGCAGGCCAGACTCTTCCCCTGGTGTCACCACAGGCAGGACACCAGGTTGCATGTGGCATCATGCATTATGGGTTGGGGGTAGAAGAAGCAGCAGCTTGAGCTCAATCTGCCCTGCTCATCTCTGGGTGATAATTTAAGGACATCCCATGTCCACGTTGCCTCTTGCTGGAGTCCTAATGATGCACAGACGTGCACACACACCAGGAGTGCCTTCGTGCTGTGGTTGCTCACAGCCATGACTAGTCCCAGCAGCCGCCACTCAACATAGCCCCAGTGAAGACACTCATACACCTCTACTTCGCTGGCTAACTCATACTTCATCAAGAGAGGAGAGAAGAGTCACAGAAATGACCAGTCCTGGCCTGCACGCTCCCTGGGTCCTTCCAGTCTGTGCATCCAGGTTTCCCTCCTATGGAGACCAAAGCGTAGGTAAAAGTAGAGTCTGGTGCGTGCCGAACCCTTGATGCAGTGCTGGGTGCACACCAATGGGCACAGGGATGAGAGATTTCTCCTGATCCTGTAGTCCATGAGACGTGCTCCTAAAATTGTAAAATGCTTCTGGAAATGAGATCCCCACATTGCATAAGTGCTTCTGAATACAGAGCTCATTATGTGAAAAACACAGTGGTGCTCAGGTCCAGAAGAACAATAGATCAAGTGGGAAATCAATGTCACTTCTAGTAAATTAAGGAAAATACTGTATTGACATTGTATGTGCTTGGCTGGGTAAAGGCACTGTCTCATGGCTACCCATGGAGAGGATAAGAGACCCCCTGTTAGCAGCAGAAATCTTGTTGCTCATGCCACAGGGAGCGCGGTGAGTTTGGGGGATTTAGTCCCAAATCTAGCTGCAGAGTCACTCTACAAAGCAGAACTGTCTAGAAACCTCATCTAGACGAAAAGGAGGGGTTTTCCTCAAATTATCTAACCAACCCTTCCCTCCCCCAAATGAAACAACCTCTTCCCTACATTTTACTTTGGGCAAGGCCTATTTTGAGGGGAAAAAGTTGTCCCAAATGACAAATTTTAAAGAAAATCTGTTATCATTAATAACAAGTTAATCTCCATATTAACAGCAGCTCTGACCACTAAAATCATTCCTAAGCATGGACTGGGATAGTCTAGGGTCAAAAAAAAAAAAAAAGGACATCTTTTAATGTAGGTATTCTGGAGGTAACAGGACTCATTCAGGTGGTAATTTAAGGAAAACTGGAGATAATGGGATGCCAAGAGAAACAGCCAGCTGTAGCATTCCCCGGGAGCGAGTGCTGCCTGTCACTGAAAAGGTGTCCCCTTTTGCCAGCCCAGCCTCATTGCACAAACTCAAAGCCAAGGGCAGCACAGGGATCTTGGCAGGGGGAGTCCGTGAGCTCGCAGGGTGCAGAAGCAGCAGTGGGACACATATCAACCTCAGGCTCCACATCAGCCTTGCTATGCACGTGGGAAACCCAGAGCCTGCTGCTGCTTGTTTGCAACACAGCTTTTTGTCCAGGTGATTTAAACTGGTTCCTTTTCCAGTTTTGGGAAGAGGCATGTAGATGTAAAACTGGTGTAAAAATAATCTCTCCAAGCTGGGCTGTGGGATTGAGCATTTCTTTTTACCCACCCAAAGCTCTGGTTGTGCACGGAGAAAATGGAGGCACACGGAAAAACAGAATATGATAGATTCTTGCCTTTAAATAAAAAACCCAGGTGTCCCCAAACTGAGACAAATGTGGCCTCTGAACTGTGGCCATAGTAAGTCCTGCAATCTGGCTCACTTCTGCTCCGAGTTTCGCAGCTGGAGTTCATCTCCCAGCATGCCCTACAGATGCAGCTCAGGATCCAAATCACCTCCTTTTCGGCCAAAAACATTTTCTCTTTTGCCAAAAATTCAGCAGGCTGCCGGGACTGTCTTTCTTGCCTCTGGTTTTGTCAATATTTCCAACAGAGGGGAAACAAACTCCAAAGGTTTTGCAACCTGCTCTGCTCAGTTAGAATAACCGCCTGCTCTGTGGGTTTTGTTTTAAGGCTGAGGCTGCCCCGTGGCCGGTGTCTGGACTGCCCCACAGCAAGCTCTTGCCTCGTTTTTGAAGTGAGCCATAAGCTGCCCGGGTGGCCTTTGGATGCAGCCTACAAAGGGCTCTTTTATCAGACCGACCACACAGCACCATAGCCGAAATGCTCTTTGTGGATATGCGATAACGCAAATGCGTCACACAGCATTTACAATGCAACGTATGCAACACCAATATGCAAAGTAACACATGCAATACAGCATATACAACGTGGCACATGCAATACAGCCCTTGGTGTGTTCGGTGGCCGCAGCGCCTGGTCACAGGCTCTACCCAGATGCCATTTGTTTATCGAATCCCCAGTATGTTGGAAGAATATTTCTTTCAATCCTTTCTTACGCAGGCAAACTTGGGTTTGTGGTCACCGAGATCCAGGTGAGGGGACCTTTTGGCTTTGCAAGGACAAGAGAAGGTTAAAAAATTTACTGGAGTCTGGGCAGTTTTGAATCCTGGTGCCTGGGCTTCTCTGAGGCCTGAGTCAAAAACAAGGGTGTGACTCGCAGTTGCACTCGCCCCTGACAAATGTGCATCCAACTTGCACTTTACACACCTCCATGGTATCTATGGCTGCAGTGTTTCTCTTTCCCTGATCCCTCCTGATCTTGCCTCATGCAAAGCCCATGACTTCTTGCCCTTTATAAAAGGATGCAAGGGATGGGTTTTCTCCTCTGCTGCTCAAGGCGGTATCCCCCTGCACCTCTTCTCCAGGCTAAATGAACCCCACTTCACCAATATTTCCTCTTGGCCTTTGACAAGGCCTGGGGCCCAGTGAGAGCCAAGGATGTCTCAGCATATTGAAAATGTGCATTTCTTCTTGCAGCCCCAGATATTTGCAATTATTATTCCATTTTACTGGTGCCACTGAGACCCATTTTCAATCATAAATCAGCACCAGAAGAAGGAAAACCCAGGAGCTGTAATTTTGTTTTTTTGGTAGGTCTATCCAATATTAGAAAAACAAAGCTGATGCAAGACAAGGTTTAGCAAGGCGTCAGAAGAGCTACAGCTTCTCACTTTTCACCATCATTTTAGCTAGCCCAGGGCAGATCTAAGGAAGGGTCCATATCTAGACAAATCATCCTGTAATCACTAGCAAAGAGTGGCCTGCCTTCAAAGGAAAATCCCCCCTTTTCACAACAGATCCTCGATTCTCCTCTGCTCCCCAGCTGACCTGCAAAAAAAGCAGGTACAGAGAGAGCACCTTGCATAGAGAATTTGGTAAGGCAGAACTTGCTGAAAGCAACTTTGTGCTCCCTTCCCCCCTTGGTCAGGTACACTTAGTAAATGTGCTTTTAATCTCATTAATGTTGTTTGAAAGAAGCAGTGGTGGATGAATCATCTGATGCAAATGGAATAGTTTAGGGAATACATGCATTTTCATTAGCCTAACTTCTCCTCCAGCAGTACATATTAGCACAGAATTAACCCATTAATTCTATTGATTTCTATTAATATTGTGCATTCCATCAGTGCTCGAATCCCCACGGACATCTTTCCAACCATCTATAGGAATTGGCTTGTTTAATCAACATTGCGCAACTAATCGAGGCAACTGTTTGGGTCATGAAGTGAAGAAGAAAATTGTTTCTAATTGAGAGTACGGGAGGAATTTGGGGACGCAGGATGTAATTATTACTGCTGGAACAAGGCCAGCATGCCAGCAATCACACTCTGCTGATCTTGCTGAAAGTGCCATGGGAGTTGTTGTGAGCACAACCAATGGACGTAAAAGCAGATCGTATCACCTGTTATCCTGTCCCAAAATCCAGCCAGCACCACGCTGGTGGGAAACTTGTACCCTAAAATCCAATGGAATCTTCTCAAACATCTCCTGTCTGTCTATCACAGGCATTCATCAATCTCTAACACAGCAGTATCTGATTACCTTATTGTAGTCCTCATATCTACCTTCACACACCCTCTTTACCCTGCGCAGATCCACTGTGCCATTTCTGGCCACAGTCTTCCCATCACAGAATCATAGTCATAGGATCATGGAATCATTAAGATCGGAAAAGACCTCTAGGATCATCAAGGCCAACCGCCAACCCAACACCCCCACACCTCCTAAACCATGTCCCCAAGTGCCACGTCTGCACGGTGTTTGAACCCCCCCAGGGACGGTGACTCCCCCACCTCTCTGGGCAGCCTGTGCCAGGGCCTGACCGCTCTGTCAGGGAAGGCATTTTCCCTCATCTCCAACCTAAACCTCCCCTGACGCAGCCTGAGGCTGTTCCCTCTCGTCCTGTCACTGGTGACTTGGGAGCAGAGACCGACCCCCCCCTCACTCCAGCCCCTCTCAGGCAGCTGCAGAGAGTGAGAAGGGCTCCCCTCAGCCCCCCCTTCTCCAGGCTAAACCCCCCCCAGCCCCCTCAGCCGCCCCCCAGCACACTTGTGCTCCAGACCCTGCCCCAGCCCCGCTGCCCTTCTCTGGACACGCTCCAGCCCCTCAGTGTGGACGTTGTCTGGGATGGAGTCATCGAAGGTAGCAGTCTCTCCTCCATAGTGGTGAGTGAAGGTGATCAAAGTGCCATGACCCCATGTAGGACAAGGAAAACTTCCCATATCTCTGCAACGCCAAACATCTCCCCACCGGTCTAGTGCAGTTACATGAAGGGATGGCATAACTCAGAGAAGAGCAGTAATCAAGGGACGGGGAGGATCTCCGGAGACTGTCAAACTCAAAGCAGGGTCACAAAGATGGCCTTTCATGTTTCTAGCTCAAAGCCGCTGGGTTTTCCTTACTGCTCAGGTAGCAGGATGTCTCCGCCTCTTGTAGCCTTTTGCTTGGAGGAGAGGATGAACGAGGTCTTTGATGTAAAAACCCAAATGAAAGCAAACATGACAAAGTTGCTCTTTAAACTTAGCTTGTTCACCAGCATCTAGTTCTGGCAGTCTCCTCCCTGGGCAATCAATGCAGCGAGCCTGCCCTCCCGTTCACTATGCGCGCTGAGACCATATCCATGACATTTTTTACAGCACTATTCCAGCAATATTTTGTCTCAAATTGCCTTTGCAAAAGGCTCTCTTTATTCCCCTCATCATAAGCCCTGCCTCATTTTCAGCAGCAAGCTGATTCCTATCTCCTGCATCCTGGTCTAACCATTAAACAACCCTGTCAAATTATGCCGTTGTTTGCTGATATTTTACTCACAATTAGAAGTATGAATGTACTCCATTAGGCTTCTAATATCCTTTATGCTCAGCCTGACATTTGGGAATCTCTTTTATTACAGCTGACACTCTGGGAAATGGGGCTGGCATAGTTAGCACCAGTAATGGTGTTATTGACCCCAATTTTATGAATGCAGGAGGATGTCTGACTGTTACACACTCATGTATCCAGAGGGTTCTCACTGTCTCACACCAACGTCTGCTCTGGGAGCCCACATCCCTACGTTCCTGTGAAAGTGAGGGGTTTTTTTCTCACTCCCCTAAAGCTCAGAGACACTTTTCTGATCAAGTGTTTGTCAACTAGTTAACACACAAAAAACCAGCCCATCAAGATACTGAGGATTAAGGTTGAGTTTCTCATTGAAAAGCCTGCTGGCATGATGATCAGTATCAAACCCAACTGGGAATCCTCAGGGTTGTTCCCGCTTCTGAAACAGACTGGTGGCACAGTGCTGGGCAAGGTACTTCACTTCTCTGCTATTTCACTCTGGGACTGATGGTGGTGGCGTCGTGGTTTTTGGTAGCACAGGAGGCTGTGAAGCCCCCCTCCATGTCACCACCTCCTTCTAAAGCATAAGGAGAAATGATCCCTGCCATTATGGTCTTCCAGACCAAGGCAGAGAGCCCTGATCCTAACAAAAGGGATCATTTGGAATCTGAGATTAGGACATGGGTATTCTGAGCCACAGTTCACTGTTTCAAACCACTCATTTTTCTAATTCCTGATTCCTGCCATAAGGATTTTGCAAGCTCTTCTGTTACTGTTCTGGCAACTCATTAAATGGATCTCGGTCAATGGCAGCTGATCATGGGGCTTTTCTGGTGCCCATCGTGCAGCAGTCCCACAGCAATACCAACCTGAATAAAGCTGGGGAAAGGGAAGCAGCAGTGAGCTACTGTACCAACATCTGACTGCTGAGCGCCAGCAAACAAGTCCTCCACCCCCACCTGCCCTGACTAACACTTGGGACCTTCTCTCTGACCACCAACAGACATCTGGAGCAGCTCTTTGAAGAGGTTCTGGGTGTGGCTACACGGGCATGGCCCAAAACATCATGTCTCTGAGCCTGCATCTGGGGTGAGTTACAAAGGAGGGCCTGAACTTACCCCTACTGCGTCTTTAAGCAGTGACTGCAAGAGCAAGCTCCGTGGCAAATCCAGCTGGACTTTGCAAAAAGCATGTCTGACTGATGCTTTTCCCCTTTCTTCCTTAGCAGTCATGATGCAGAGACTATTACACTTTCATATCTCAAATAAATCCTCCCCCTTTCTCTCACCTCTTTTCCCAGCACCACATGAGTGCCTCAGGATGAAAAACGGGCATATTGGAACACAGGAAAACAACCAGTTCTCACCAAGCTGAGGCTATTGCTGAAATTTTGCTCTGTTACAGGGCTAAAAAGTGGAATTCCTTGTGTTGAGGGTAGTTATTGTACTCTAAAGCCTTTTTAAAATCATAAAAAGGAGGAGCCATTCATCCGTCACTGTGGGGTTTTTAATGCAAAGAGACGGGGCAGGCATGGACCTGGCAGGGTGAGGTGGCTTCCCCAGGGAACACAAAAAGTAAGTGGCAGAGAAGGGACAGCCCAAACTCCCCTGAGCCCCAGACCAGTCCTGTGGCTTCAAGTTTTCACACAATCCTTACCTAAGAGATTCAGCTGAGCCCTGAGCTTGGATCTAGTCTGCCTCTGCTTTGTGGATGCTGCTCTGCCTTCAGATAAACACCTGTTGGGAGGAGTAAGGAAGACAGACAAACTCTTCCCAGTGGTGCCCAGTGACAGGCCTGGAGGCAACGAGCAGAAATTGAAACCCAGGAATTTCCATTAAACAGAGGAAAAACGTTTTTAACTGTGAGGGTGACTGAAGACTGAAGACAGGAGTCTCCATCCTTGTAGATATTCAACACCCAACTGGATACAGTCCTGGGTAACTGGCTTTATGTGCCCCTGCTTGAGAATGGGGGTTGGACTAGATGATGTCCAGAGGTCTGTTCTAACCTCCGTGATTCTGTGCAATGCCACAGCATTGTCTGTAACGATACTGGAGAATCTCCCAGAACGGGCTGGTAAATGCAGGCTCTGAGCAGAGGCTGAAAGGATGGAAACTGTGAAGGGACTGCCCAGGTTCTCTTGTAACTCCAGGATATCTGGCATCCTGAAAGCGGCTGCCTGCAGCCACTCCTGGCATAGCAGTGGTCGGCCTGTCAGAGGTGCCAAACGTCAGTGTTCCTCCAAAATGAAGGCATTGAAGGGGGGCAGCCAGCACCTCTCCAAATCAGGCTGCATATTTGGTGTCCAGGGATTCAATGCGGGCTGCTATGCCTGGAAAAGGGTTGCGGTTTGCACTACATCATCTATCTCCAACCTTCCTCCAAAACTGGGTACCAGACAAATGTCCTTGAGCATTTCAGCAGCAGCAGAAGGTTATTCCAGCCACCACAAGCCACAGGGACCAGGAGAGGGAAATCCTAGTGTCCCAAGCAAGAAGGGACTTCTTGAACCAGTTTGGGGTGGGAGCACGGAGCTCAGTGTCACAGAGTAGACCTGTAAGGCAGTAATATGCCACTGGCAGCTGTCTCCGATCCCATTATCACCAGTGGTGAG
The DNA here is from genome assembly GCF_963921805.1 of Phalacrocorax carbo. NCBI lineage: Eukaryota > Metazoa > Chordata > Aves > Suliformes > Phalacrocoracidae > Phalacrocorax > Phalacrocorax carbo. The sequence continues at coordinate 2,516,598 of NC_087516.1, read as the reverse complement.
ACTGGGCAGGATCCACATTCCTGTACAGAGATGCTCCATGCCTTTTGGATGCCTTGAAATGCCATAAAGGATGCAGGGTCTATATCATTAGGAGCTCTTCCCAATGAGGAAAGGAAGCTTTCAGACTAAATCACCATCCAAAATACCACAAAAGTAGTTCTTTTCTTTCCCAGCTGGGTCTGCCTCTGGCTGACCACACAGATCCAGCCCTGTACTGCCCTGCGCTGACACTGAGTGAAGTTTAAATGTCTCTCCTGCTCCCCATAGCCTCCCCCAACACACACACACGCACACACACCCCCTTCTGCAACAACAATGCTCCAGCTTCTGCCTCTGAAAATGAAATCTTATCTCCTCAAACCACTCCAGCTCCGCACACCTAGGATCCCATCTCTCCCTCTCATCTGACTTTAATAACAACACCATTCCCCCTCAGAAGGAGGAGGACAGAGCACAGATTAAAAGGAGCTGTTTAGCTGGCAGCAATATTACCTTCCTTTGCCCTTTAATTTTTGATTTTTTTTGGTTGTTGTCGCTCTTGCATTTTTTATTGAGCACCCGGGCTGAATGGCTGAATAAAATCGAACTTCCCAGCTGAGACCGCAGATGCTCAGCTGTGCATACCTTAGGGAAAAACGTGTGCAATTTCCATTTTGGCCAATTATTGTGCGGGGGAATCTTTTATGCTGGTGGGAAGGTGGATAAGAGGAAGAAAAGCCTTTGGAGGTGCCGATTATCTTTTTAAAGGAACGCTGGCCATTTAAAATTGTTGAGCCAGAACTTCGGCAGACATGAATCAGCAGAGATCCCTCATAAATATGGGGATGAACAGCTAAGAATTTAGCTGGGAATCTGGGGGTTTGGGTGTGGATATGCCTCTGTTTATTTATATTTCATTGCAATTCTCGAGTGGGTGTATTCAGGGTTTGTAGTATTTTGCCTTTTTTTACCCCTGGACATTGGAAATCAACTGGTTTGCTTGGGATCACATTTCTATGAGATAAATTAATCCCAGGACAGCAAGCACTCCTTCCTTCCACCCTTGCCAAGTGTGCATAGGTCCTGAACTGCTCCTCTTTGCACAAGCACACACTCCAGACTCACAAAGCTAAGCTTTATTTATCTTGTTTGTGCTCAGTTAGACTTTCCAGACCACCTCCCTTTCCTGTTTTCCCTCACACCCTTCCTTATTCTGCCACCTCACAACTGAGTCTCAGCCTCAGGGCCTCTTGGAGGCCCATGGTCTCCTCCTGAGGTGGGTTACTTTCCTGTCTATTCAGTGATTAAAATAAAACTTGATGTCAAACACAAACCACTACATGGGGCAGCTTTGCAAGTTTAGGGTCTTGTGAAGTACCTACAATTTCCCCTGTTTAAGCCAGCAAATGCAGATGACATTTGGGTTCCAAGAAAATCAGTTATTTGGGGGTAGGAGCTGGTGCTCTTGATCTCCTGCAAGACCTAGGATCATTTTGAACACTGTAGAATAAACCAGGAGTAACTTGTCATGATGCACTTGCTCCCTGTTGGATTTCAAAGGCTTCAGAGGTAGGTTGACAAAGCTTTTTTGGGAACAAAATAGTAATCTTCCCCCATCTGGGACCAAAATTAAACTGGTCCTAACACAATAATTCTACAGAAGTTTATAAAAACCCCTTTAAATCCACCCCAGTCTCAAACATTCCAGCACTATCGCATCCATCCCTAAACACACATGCTGGGAAAAGCCCTTCCCAGTGCTGCCTGAAGTCCTGCAGCATCTCTCCACCCTGAGCACGTCTGCAGGGCTGGAATCCTCCACCTTTTCACCTCCATCCTTGCACAGACCTGGGACAGCCTAGCAAGCACCAGTCCATCCACAGCGGCGGAGCAGCCGGACTGGGGCAGGAGGGGGACAGCATGGGACTGGTGGATTCAGAGAGGATTCATTAGCTTTGCCCTGGAAGAACAGGTGAAAAGCTCATCCTTAACTTTGATGAGAGCAACTAAGAAGTATTTTGACTCCAGATGTATAAAGGAGCTTTTTAAAACCTGCCCCTCCATCCCTCCCGTGCCGAGTTACTGACTCAGGGCTCCTGGCTGCGAGTGGCTGCCATGGACTTCAGGTAGCCGTGCTTTTTCTCCCTCCTCACTTAGCAAAGATATCACATCCTTTCTTACCCTAGGAGAGAGGCTTATATCTTCCTTCTTCGCTCACCTGCCTGATTAGCATCAGAAAGCGCCCTGGGCATGAATCCCCCCAAGAACTAATCCCAACAAACTGTGTCTTCTTCTAATATGCTGACACTCCCCCCCGTTTGCATTTTTCTTCTCCCTTCCTCCTCCCTTTTCTCAAAACATTTTCTCCTCCTGCTGGGTTTGTCTCTCCATCTGTTGTCCGTCCGTTTTCCCTCCCTGCCAGGCTGGGAAGATGCTGCAGGGTTGCGGCACAAGACGGGGGTTGTGCTCAAACCGAATCTACCCTGCCAGCATCCCCGAGCCCCTCTTCCCCCATCACCTGCTCTGGGGAACGTGGGTGCATTGCTGCTTGCAATTAATTTCTTATAAAGTCAGAGCAGTGGCTGCAGAGGAAGGATGAGTCCGGGGAGGGTGACACTGTCCTTTCAGTGGTTTGGGGTTTGCCTTTCCAGCTCCCCCGTAACCGAATTGCAGCCTTAACTCTGTCCATACTTGGGCTGGAAGCGCACAGCAAGTGAACAGCAAAGCAGGAGCCCTGGCTCCCACGCTTGTCCCAGTGGGATGAAGCTGCAGCATCCACTGGGGCTATAGAAGAAGGGACTGTCTACAACCTCTGAATAAGTTTTTAGGCTGCTGATAATGTTAAGCCGGGATCACAGAGAAGGACTGTGCTGGGCAGGCCTTTGCTCTGTAGTCCTCAAATCACACATTGACCCCACAAAGTGGTGTTTAACCGCCTCTGACCCAGATTTGCACAGCAGCAGCCATTCAGAGGTGCATCTCACCCAGCAGCTTGTGTGACCAACAGAAGATGCCTAGGGAAGACTATGAAAGTGGGACTAGCACATGATACCACCCTCTGATACCTTTCCAGCCATCAGATATTTTCATCCTGTGGACATCCTGACCAAAAAGTGGTTTCTACACAAGGCAGCGATTCTCTGATTCTCAGCAGATTTCTCTTTGGGCAAACTATCCAGTTTCTTCCGAGACCCATGGAAACATCCACAATGTCCTGCCATGAGGAGTTCCACAGATTGTCTACCTGATACCTGCACGATGCCATCTTGTACCACCCCAGAAGACCGAGTGGGCCTTAAAACATTTAGAAAGTGACCCTCCATGGAGTAACAAGGAGGATAAGCATCAATTAAAGACACAGGAGGGGGACCCCATCCCTATAACTTTACTTTGGACAAGTGTTTTGTACTGAATTCACATCAGGGAGCTTCCACCCTGGGTCCCTGGGGGTCCTGTTATTGTAGCAGGGTTTCCAGCTACCGTGTCCCTCCTCTGTCTGTCCTATGCCACTTGGTACCTAAAGGGATGTCTTTCCATCCTGCAAGCCTTCTTCCTGGGCAGGGGTTAAATAAAGAGGGTTTTTCAGGTGCAAGGTCACTCTTGCAAAAGCAACATTGCACGAGCCTCTGTCCCTGCCTGCATAGGTACTGCAGAGGTATCTGCTGGCTGAGATCTTCTGGTAGTGTGCTTCACCTCTAGCTAAAACCAAATTCTTCAGCAGACAATGAAGATCGTGGGACAAGTGTCCCCAACCGGGACAAATATCATTGCATGACATGGAAGAACACAAGCACAAAGCATGACTATGACCAGAAGGCATGCTTTGCCTCATCAACACCACTGCCACTTCCAGATACACAACACACTGTTCATATTAAACTCAAAATCATCTGACCCCAGGGTCGTCCCTATTGAGAGGTTGTGCAGGAGGATAAAAGTTCCCTTGACTTTTTAAGTAATATAAATACAATACTGATGGGCTTTTGAAATGATGTTCAAAACAAATGCCGTGTAACGGAGACTGTAAAAGCCTCCTTAAAAGATCTTAAATAAATAAAGAAATATGGAAATGCTGAAAAAGGAAATAATGCTTTGTGATGCCAACAGACATGTCCTGTGCAAGTGAGAGGAAAAGGGGGGGGGGGGGGCGAGAGAGAAAAAGAGTTGGATTATTTCACTATTTGGCTTTGGTTGCTGGATCTTGTCTGCAAAATTCTGGGAAAAATTAACTTAAAGGGGGAAAAAAATAAAGTGATATTTGGAGTGGCCACATAATAGCAGCCCTGGGCCACAGGAAAAACTGCAAGCATGAGTAAAATTTTCAGTATCTCTCTCTCTGCCCTAAGATCAGACCTTTGAGGGGAAAAAGAGTGAAAATGAAAGTGCAAATATGAGGGAATACATTGTAAATATATAAAACACATAATGGCTTTTTAGCTGCTTGCTTTTGGATTTGAGGAGAGACTGGCCCAGAGCAGTCTCCGCTTCCCATTGAGACATGGAGACCTGGGGACAAAGAGACAAGAAAACAGCCTGGAGAGCAAGACCGCAATCTCACATTGCCCCAAGAAAAACTGCCAGCAGTCACATTTGTGCACTGGCACAGGAGGCATCAGATCCAGACCCTTAAACAGGGAACCGTGAGAGTCCTTCGCCCACCCCACCCCCTCATTACTGCCTTCACCAAGGTTAGGAATCCCAGCGACAGCTGGCTACCACCCCCTGGTCCCCAGTGCAGAGGGACGAGCAGTATTGGAAAGGGTTTTGCTTTTGCTGGATCATAGGGATGTTCCCTTTCCTTTCAAATATCATTAAGTTCCTAGTCTCAGGATGGCTGAGAAAATCTGCATTAAATACACTCTGACAGGCCCGCCGGGTATAACCTTGAAAACAGTGGCTTCTCCCCAGCATTTACTTGCTATTAAGGGAGTGTGAAGAGTTCATTTTTTTCTTTAAACTGAGGGGGTGATGCTTTCCCAGATGCTAAGAAATGAGTGGAAGATGAGAGGTCTCTGAGATGCCCCCCAAGGACCACAGGTGTCCGCACAGCCCGTGCCATTTTTGCCCATTAACTGCTGTGTACTAGCCTGACTTGGGTGTTCAGCTTAGTTTAGTTGCTGAGCTTAAAATCCCTGCTTTCAACTCATTGGTTCCTCTGCCCAGCCCAAAACTCCCCGGGTGAACAGCTGCTCCTGCTAAGGCCCTGGAATAGCTATAACCATTATTAGAACTCAGTTTGCACACGCAGCACTTGGTTTTTGCATGGATTGCCTCTGCTCACCAAAGTTCCTATCTTTGCTTACAGAGCGCATAAAAACCTCCTTTAGCAGTAGCTTGAAAGGAATTATGCATGGCAACATTTGTCAAACAAAGTATTTTGGGGTCATACAAAGAATACTGCAAACTCTTCCAAGCCCAAAGAATAATATATTTGCACATCAAGGGCTAAACACAAGCAAAGAAATCCCACAAAGCCGGAGGCCACCTGCCTCGGATCCTGCATTAAGAGATACCGTTCCTACAAACACTCATGGGTGTTTGTATCAGGTGAGTCAGGAGTGTGCAAGGTTTCCTCTGCTATTTGGGGCTTTGGTGGGAAGGAGCTGCATGTTGTAAAGGAAAAATTATGACTTTGTCATATTTTATGCTGATAATTTACACGGTCATTTTAATTGATTTGAAATAATTCATCTTTACTGTGATAGTGACACCAGAAGCATTTCTGAGTATTAATAAACTTAAAACAAAAATGCTTCTAAAAGGAAAAATTCTTTGTTTTCTTTCAGGTTGGTGAAAAAGAGAGGTCTTATACAGATGGTGTGAGCACTGGCGTCCCAAAGCAGGTTTTGGGGGTTGTCTCCAAGCAACACGGGGGTTTAGTGGCAAGTGGGCTGGGGAAAATTAGAGGCTTTCTGTAACACCCCTGATTTGTGCCGAGCCGTGTTCCTTCTCTCCTCCCACCTTGGTATCACCTTTGCTGAACGCTTCTGCAAACACTTTGGCTGGGCTCTTACCTCTGTGCGAGGGACGCGACGGTTTGGGGTGGTTGGGGAGGGAGCTGTTGGTTTGGGTGGGTGCGGGGAGGTGTGGGTGCTGGCGGTGCAGGGTGGGAGTTGAGTGCTGGCAATGGGAAGCAGAGTAGGGCAGGAAAAGGGGGCATGAAGCAGATCATCTGGGGGGCGGTGAGAGGCATACAGCTGGCTACCTCTGGAAATTAGACAGGCTCAAATTTTTTGTTGAGAAAAACCAAAGACAATGACTACAGAACTCAGGCTGGGGGGAGAGGTGAGGAAAGGCAAAATTGTCAACCAAACCACGACAGGACTGGAGAAGAGCAGTAAAGCCCTCCTCTGCTTCTCCCCACAGAGCTGTCAACGCCTGCACATCCAGGCAAGTCAACAACAATTTGGCCAAGCCCTCCCAATGCCCATTTCTCCTCCAGTTCAAATCCACAAGCAGAGCTTGAGAGACAAGTCAAAGGCAAATGGCATCTCTCCCTTGGTAAACCTCTGGTGATTCATGAGCAGAGCCTGCGCTTTGCTGTCTTGATCCATCGTAAGCACCGTGGCAGCCACCGGGATCTGGGTGCAGGTCCCCTCTCCAAGCCTAGCTGCCAGGGCTGGGCAGGGGGTTGTTCTCCCCAGAGCCCCTGCAACCAAATGGATGTTACACAGTCATAGAATCATGGCATGGTTTGGGTTGGAAGGGGCCTAAAAGGTCATCCAGTCCAACCCCCTGCAGTGAGCAGGGACATCGTCAACTAGACCAGGTTGTTCAAAGTCCCATCCAACCACACCTTGAACGTTTCCAGGGATGGGGCATGAACCACCTCTCTGGGCAACTTGTTCCAGTGCTTCACCACCCTCATTGTAAAAAATTTCTTCCTGCTATCTGGTCTGAATCAACCCTCTTTTATTTTAAAGCCATCACCCCTTGTTCTATTGCTACAGGCCCTACTAAAAAGTCTGTCCCCACCTTTCTTATAAGCCCCCTTTAAGTATTGAAAGTTGTAAGTACTGAAATGTTGCAACGGTTCAAGTTGAAAGAATTTAACCTCCGGAGACTGCTCATTCTTCCTCCGTGACTTCTTGCTTTCGCATATACAGCCGGTTTTACAGCTCCCAGCCTTGTTTTTAAAAGACTGGCAATCTGTTATCCCATTCACATTCCTCCACTCCCAACCAGTGCACTACGGAAATATCATCTGTAAACATGTGCTCTAACTCTCTCTAAAGACGCCTTTGCTTTCAGATACCCTGATACCTCCTCTGTGCAGCAGTGTCTTTGATTTGAAAAGGGTCACCAGAAATTGCCCTCTGTTCCTCCAGGGACCAGGAGGGTTCACAGCCTCCAGGAGGCAGGTATGGTTCTGCAAAGGCTGATAATAAGCCAGTGCAGCCAAAGTTACTTCAGCTATAAAATATCACTGCATCATCAAATGTAAAGCTTGGTTTGAGCTTTCTAGAGCTTTCATGGCTGTATGAGTAACAAAACAGTGACTGTGGTGTTTTAATTAGCGCCTCAGAACTTCCTTCATTTCTTTTGCCAGTTCAGTCTGTAATTTTTGGAGTACCTATCCTTCATTAAAATAAAAAGTCTCAAAGACTTTGGAGCCTGCAACTTCTTTTTTTTGTATATCTGAAGATCAAGGCTCAGGCATTTTAGACCTACTGCTGCTAAAACATACTTAAAAACTGCCTCTCCCTGCACATCAGCAGGCACTGTCTTCTCCATCCACATCTGAAGCGATGGTTTTGATCCTCTCCACATCTTTGAGCCAGCCCATGTGCTATCTCTTCTGCTCAAATCCTTAACATTTTTTTTTTTGACTGGTCTTGAAATGCAGCAGGACCAAAGGTGGCTGGTCATGACTTTCCCTTCCTCAAAATTGCCTCTTCAACTGCATTTTCTTACAGTATATTGAAAAATCTATCAGCTGAGCTCCCCAGCCTCAAAGGAGGTGTAGAAAGCACCTCTCAGTGCTTCACTTATTTAGGAAATATATTGAGCTGTCCCATGTTTTGAGGGTTTTGAAGGAGGTCTTCTTGATGGCATGCAGCTGAGAGGAGAAGGATCTTCTTATAGGACAGTGGAGATGCAGCGGGAGAAGCAAAGTCAGCCTGGAAATACCCTGAAAGGGATCAGCACAAGGGAAGGGCTGTTTGCATCCCAAAAGGGGCAGGAGGACAGTCTTCTACATTTTGCTTTCTATCATCTCTCCCTGTGCATGACAGATGGCTGCTCAGGGAAAAGAAACGAAATTCTCTTATAAGCACCTGATTCCAGGAGCTGAGGCTTTCAAGGAGAAATCCTGAGTCTCAAGGCCAGGCTCGAGAAGGGGGAATGCATCGACACACTGGGGCAGCCCAACAAACAGTGCAGCAGGCAGGGGTGAGGCTTTGCTCTGCCTCAGGCATCCAGGCTCAGTCTCTGACCATGAGATACCCGGCAGAGTGATGCACGTCCCCTGTTTGATAGTATTTGGTGGGGAAAGGTGAGTAAAATTGCTGGGAAATGGAATGGCTCAAAGAAACAGCCCCAGTTTATGAAAATAAACAGACAATTCATGACCTTTATGTAATAAAAGGATTTTCCTGTTGTTAGCCAATGTATTTTGTTTTAAGTTTGACCAGCTTTAATAATGACCCTGTTGCGCTTCTCTTGTTTGCCCCCTGCTCAATCAGGAAGCAGCAAAATGAGGAAGATAGATAGATAGGGATTTCTTCTTCCCACACACAGAGGGGATGGGGCATTGTCCCACTTGCTTTTCAACTCAAACCCAGTAACGCCCAGGATGGGACTCAGGTTTTGCCTGTATCACCAAGATATAGCACTGAGTTACTCGGGGTGTAAGCTGCAGTGACTCTGGCAGGTATCTGCCCTGTTATTTAGTGACTGTAAGGAAGAACAATTGCTATTATCTTTTGGGTATTTTTTTAATCCTACCCTGAACCTGTTTTCCATCGCGAAATGGAGTGAGAGGAATTCAGACTCTGCAGTGAACATGGGATGGGGTTGTCGGTACTTGACAAGAATTGTGAGGTTCTGAGTGATGTGCTGGGTAGTTAATGAAGCCACCTAGAAAGGCTGACACATTTGCATTCCTGTTAAAAGAAAATAATAATAATAATAATAATAATTTGAGGCTGTTGAAAAGTGCTGCTCTGACAGCCCTGGAGAATGCCTCTCATTTACCCACAGACACAAAGCAGCCTCTGCTCCTGCTGTGCCACCGTTGTTTTGAGAGAGATCAGCCTGAGTTTGGACACGGTTGCTGCCTGCTGAGGATGGACCCCAGACCACCCTTCAACCCACATCTCTACCACCTGCAGTCTCATTTCCCAGGCTCAGGGACAGCCCGGGGCTCCTGCAAGCTGCACGCTCAGATGTTGCTACACCACCAAGTCACGGCCATGGCTCATGCGTGGGGCAGCTGTAGGGTGGGAGCTGAGGCAAGGGGACTTTCCAGGTCTTGGGGTATCCCAGGCCCTTTCTGCTAAGCCAGGGAGCAAACCCCAGCCCCAGCACGTGCTCTCCATTAAGCAGCATCTCATGACAGACAGGGCAGGGAGGGGATCTTGCTGCCCCCACTTTCACGGCATCACCCCAGCCCTTCCTCTCTCGGCATCTCATGGTGCCCCTAAGGACTACACCCTGTTCTGCCTGCACTTTGGTATTTTCCAAAGCATCAAATAAACCAGGTGAGGAATTCTGCAGCAGCTGTGGCTGGAGATACAAAACCAAACACCGTTTCTATTCGCTGATGTGTGCTTTGGTTTTGAGTGTGCTGGGTTTAGTTTTTGTCTGTCTTTCCTGCCTTCCTGCCTTCTTTCCTTCCTCCCTTGTCTAGTAGCCTCAGAGGCTCTCAGGTCAAATCTCAGTCTGCCTGGAGGCTACTTTCAGCACTTCCAGGATTCAGTGGCCCCCATCACAGAGGTTTTCTGGGTCACTTTTTCACTTGTCTCACAGAAATAGTTCACTGCTATTCCACCAACATCAAGTTTGAGGTGACAGAAGAGCCCCTGGGACCCCGACTGCTGTAACCTGCTGCTGCCCAGCCTCGGCTGACTGCATGGTTTCCAGCCAGGCTGTGCTCAGATCTGCTCAGGAACCCTGACTGCAGCAGGGCTTTGGGCTAGGAGGGCTGAACTTCCACTGCACACTAAAGAAGCTCCCACTCTACATCAGGCTTTGCCAGGACATGTTCATGGGCAAGAAAGACGGTGGGGAGAAAAGCAACAGTGAGAAACAACAAGGAGAAAAGCAAAGAGCACTCAGGACTGGGTAATTTCTGGCCAACGATTGTCTCTAATAAGGTTTGACTGTATTAATTAATTGAGATGTGCCTTGGAGAGCTGGAGCTGCTGCTGATGGAAGTCAGCCAGGAAGAAAAAAAAAAATAATCTCATTTTCTCTGCAAACCTGCTGATTAGACCAGATCTCTGAGGCTCACTGTAGCAGCTTTGGGGAGATGGGCAGCCTTTCAGGGCCTGTGACACAGCCACAGGTAGAAATTGGTTGTCTTGAACTGCCAAGGGAGGGGGCCAGAGGTGGAGGAGGATAAAGCTTTGCAGCGGGACAGAGCTGGGACACTCCTTTGCATAAGCTTTTGACGCATTTCCTACATGAAGCTAAAATGGATGTATTTTGCCTGTCTGTGTAACAAGTAAAACATAAATAAGCATATGCGTCATTCAGCAGAGGTTCAGGTCATTGATAGGACTAAGACTACTTTTGAGTCCTTACACACCCATTGCCCATGCTGTCAGTCCCCATAACAACTCCCACATGGACCTTTCTGGGAGGCAGAGACATCAGTGGGCTGGATGGGCCAGGACCACAAAAGGTGACTTCCCAGTCTCAAATAAGCTCTTCCAAAACACTGTGTAGATATTGAGGACCTGTGCTCCAGCTAGGCGCTGAGCAGCAATGGGGGCACTGTGGGTGCGAGGTCCCCAGGGAAGAAAATGCTTCAGCCTGTTCTTGAGCCTGTCCTGCACGTGGCAGTGTGGCTGCGTCCTTGAAGGACACAGAGCATTGCTGTGCATGGCTGGAGGCGTGTGGCTGAGCTCGTAGCCCAGGGGACACGCAACATGGGCGGGAATAGTCATCATATGTCAGGGGGTGCGAGGAGCATTTGTTTATAGCTTGCACTCCAGAGTTTTCCTAAGCCTTGGGAAATGTGCCGCTAAAGATGGTCTGTGCATCTTTCCAATCTAAATACCAGTTATGAGCTGGCAGGGAGGGGACAAAACAGTCCTTCCCTACTTTGCTTTTCTGCAACGTAGAGAAACTTTTCTTCTTGCTTTGAACACAGCGTGGAGGAATCAGCAGGTGGTCTTTGTGCCCGCAGTCCCTCCGTGAATCTGGACTTCTGTACATCCCCAAGAACAACCCTCCCACTGCCACCATGAGAAGTAATGGAGGTTGAGAAACATCCTTCAGCCCTGTTGACCTGACAGCAGCAGCACATCTGAGGTTTAAACACAGTAATATTGACCCAAAGGAAAAAAAATCACTAGAATAGAGACATGTCTCTATTAGACTCGGTGTCTCCCGGTTGCTTTTTCATGTGATTTTTTCTCTTGAGAGTTTTTACACAGGAGCAGAAGGAATCCCTTATATAGCTGTTCACTTTTCCTACTTTTTTTTCTAAAAAAAAATAACTCCTATGGCTTGGGTATTAGGGGCTGGGTTTAAACTAGATAGAGCAAAAAAGCTGCTAACAACCCTTGTAACTCCTATTACAGTTTCTGTAGCCAGAACTTGAGAAGATGCTGGACGGAGGTGGGTACTGGATGGCATGGGGCTCGGATGTGCAGGGGTGAGAGATGTTGGGCCAGCGCTGGGGTTCCCTCATTTTCTCTTTGAATACAATTTCAACACATATGGAAAGAAACTGTCCCTGTTTTCCACAGATTCTTTTTCTGCCATAAGAGGGAAATAATCAAGACTGAAATTGCTTCCACTAATTGTCTCACTATTTTAAAACTGAAGTGCTGCCAAGTTGCTCCTTGGAAATTGTTCAAACAGCTTTAGTTACCCTTCTTTCCTGAAGGCCAGGCTCCCCAGTAGGACTTTTGCACACCAGGTGGTCATCCTGCACCTCAGGAGATATAGTCTGGTCACACAGCCCAGCCCAGCTACAGCCTCAAGTCAATCAAACTGACGTTCCCAAGGGCTGCTGTACTGTCCACCTGTTGCAAATTTTGAGGTCGGTAAGGGCTATTACACTTTTTTAAACCTCAAAATAAAACCAAAGCAGAAGGCAGATAGTTACCCCCAAAAGACAAATGATTCTAAGTGGCTTCAGATGTTTGAAAGATGTATTTTTGCAGAAGAAGTGAGATGAAATGTTTTCAATGACCTTTATTAAACTCAAGAGAAAGAGAGCTCACAAGCCCTTTTCTTGCTTCAACCATTGGTGGTTCCTATGGTGTTGTCTAGAGCCATTTGACTGCTTTCTACACTGAGGTCTCAAGCAGGTATGGTCACAAATTTTAGAGGGACCAAGCTGCAGACAAATCACTGTTATGGGCTCAACTCAAGCAAACGCACCCAAGATATAGGCATACACTAGATAGCTGCCTCTAGACCCATAGGCATTCAATACCTACCTCCTTCTAAAGTACCTAACTCTCTCAGAAACCTATGGGAAGCTCAACGCACTAATATGATGAAGGCATCTCAATATTTTGGAAGATATTGTCCAAGCAAGTCAACCCCAGCATCTGTTAATAATCTTATGTAACATCGAAGTGACAGGTTTATTTCTGAAAGCTTTGTGATTAGAAACGGAGCACTTTCAGTCAGTTACCCAGAATGGCATCTCCATTGTCCATTCTGGCCCCCATGTTTCAGTTTGGGGCATCAATGCTCTCCCTGTCATTCAATATGTCCATCACTTGCTTTTCCAGCAACCCCTTTGACAAGCATTGGGCTTATTGGATAGTTGGCTGCATGGGGGTATGTACAGGTAAAACCTGTAGAAGTTCAGCCAGAAGAAAGGAAGAGAAAGTCCCCATCCTTGTCAATGCTTGTGAAGGAGCAGGATGTCAAACATAGACTTCCCCAAGCAAAGCTTTGTGCCCCTATATTCCCTATTCACATTTGTTGCCAGCTGACCTAGTTGTAACTTGGCCTCAGAGCATCCACACTGCATTGAAGAATAGCTGAGAAATGGCTGGAAAAATGGTGGGAAATGGCTGAGAAATGGTGGGAAATGTTTCTTTGGAAACAGAGGTCAGTCCCTTCCTTCTGGAGGCATCTTGGGTTTTATCTGTACTACCACATAAAACAAACCTGGGTCAAATCTTTGGCCCTGCATTCAAAAGGCACATTCTGGCTTGCCTGTGCCCACATGCTTAAACCTTCCCCTACCAGCACAGACACCTCTACCCATGTATTCCTGGGTCTACGACACCTCCTCAGTGTGCCAAGGCACTGTTCGGAGCTATGCCAGTGGGCTGATAAATAACCTGATTGAACAACAGTAGGACAGGGCTTAAGGATGCTTAGAACCAATAGAACCACGGCATGGTTTGGGTTGGGAGGGAGCTTTAGAGGCCATCCAGCCCAACCCCCTGCAGTGAGCAGGGACATCTTCACCCAGACCAGGTCGCTCAGAGCCCCGTCCAGCCTGGCCTTGGGTGTTCCCAGGGATGGGGCATCGACCACCTCCCGGGGCAGCCTGTTCGAACCTGTTCCTGGCTCTGTTGACTATTTCACATTGACAGATGTGGCTTTTGCCTCATTTCATACGTGCTTAACTTAAGATATGTGAGCCATGGGGATGTGGGAGTGGTGTGGGCACATGCTTGACTGTAACTATGGCCATGCATTCATGCGTATGCGCTCACAGCGAGTCTGCCGTCCCCACAGGGAACCTGTTTTATACTAAAAATGTTTTTGCGTTAATGCGTAAATTAAAGTATGACTGCAATAATAGTCAAAAGGGAGCCCAAAAGAGAACAGAGAAGATTGATTATGTGCATATTTTAAGTGCTTTGTGTCTGTGAATGTTTATTTGAAAAATAAGAGTGAAAGAGAAGCACTGACACTACAAATAAAAATAATATAGGGAAATACTTCTCTTTTATTATTAAATTATAGATTAAAATAGGAAACGTGGGGGAATATAGAAACATATATCTCTTTGTGGAGGCTTTCTGTAACAATCAGCATAAAATAACGTAGCAGTACCTGACAGCTTAAATAAAGATAGGAGCCTAGGCTCCTATCTACGCATTTATCTCCTCTAATCCAGACAGGGTAAAGAGGCATAAAAGGCTTAGATAATAGCATCTTTTCTGCACACCACCTCCCAAATGATAGGCAGATTTTATACTCGGTTACTCCACATAATGTCAACATTGTTAGAAAACAAAAGCACCATGAAGGAACAATTTTTCCCCCTCCTCTTTCACCTTGTTTTCCCCTTCTGATCTTTTACCTTGTGAATTCTGTATAAAATATTATGGGACAGATCCAAAGCTTGGTGCCTCTGGACCAGCCCCTGAATTTGTGGGGCAGCAGGACATGGGACGATGGGAATGAGCAGTGAGGTTCAAATGGGTGCACACAAATCATATGCACAGAAGCAGAGAAAGCACCAGCCAATTCACTTAATCCCCGTCCCTTCCTTGCTGCAAGCTGTCACAATATCTATTGTAGTCAACAGCTATCGACCATTGCATGCCATGCCATTAACCTCTGCCACCATCAGATGACGGAGAGCGAGAAAGCTGTGTGTCACATCTGAGCCGAGCAGCACGTGGGAGGTGCAAGCAGAGCAGCAGCGCATGCTGAACCGGGCAGTGAAGCTGCTGAAAAGTCTTACGACAGCCAGGTGTTCCCTGTTGTCCATGCTTTTATCCAACGAGATGGATTTCATCCTGGGAGGTGTTACCCTGACCTCATGGACCCTCTGAAGACCAGCCTACTCTTTTCCCAATTCCTTTCATCACCAACAGTTAACGCTGTCTCCTGAGCAGTTCTCCTGCATCCTTGGCATGTTCAAGGTGACACCATGTCAAGCAAACCCAACCTGGAGGACTTCCTGCAAATTCCCATGCCAATATCCATCTCACTGGAAAATGTAGCCCTCCTCAAAAGGTGCAGATGGCACAAAACCAAGGTCCTGGGCATTGCCCAAGAGAGGACAGCACATCGCATTTGTGTCCACAACTATGCCCCTTCGCAATGGTTAACTTCCACAGGACCGTACTTCCCCTTTGACAATGCTCAGCTGCTTTTACCTCCAAGGAGGAGTCCTGAACCCACATAAAGTTCTCTCTTTGCCTTTTCTCCCTGGACTTGCAGGCTGCATGGACTGCCTTTATGGTCCCAGGAAGAAATTTCTTTGGCTCTATGCAGATCTGCATCAGATATAGACAGAATAAGTAGCAGTAGGAAAGGAGCCTGGATTTCTACATCTCCTTTCAAATGCACCTTTTCTGCTATGAACTTCACTAACTTTTCCCCCAGTGGGCAACACCAGGGGCTCATTCCTGTTTCCACAGCCAATTTCATATCAACCTGTGGGGTCAGAACATCTTCTGAGATTACTATCAAACCTATCTAACCTGGCCAGTGGGCTCAAAATTCATTTGGGGTGGACACACACATATACAAGGTTCATTTTCTCAGGAAACCACGGGCTGAAGAACAACATAATTAGCTTGTTTACTTTTGGGTTGAATCAACTCGTTAATTCTTACTGCCCTGAAGGTTTTTCTCCAGGGACACCTATACTTGGCTAGTTGATTTGTTATGAGAAGAAAGAGTTCTTGGCACTTGCTTGAGGAGACAGGGAAAAATCTTGGCAGCAGCTACTTGCATTTTTTTTGAAAATGCTTACTTTTGAGTCCCAGCATAATAGAAGGTGACTGTAAGAATAATTTTCCAAGCCTCACTTGGAGCCAGTCCCTCAAGGAGGTCACAGCCAAGTTCCTGCCTTCCTCACCTCCTTTTCCAGGGAGGATGGGGCCAGGTATGAAGTCAGGAGGCGTTGTGTCCTGGGGACACGGAGGGCCTGGGAGAGGTGGAGAGGTTGAGAGCAGGTCTAAGGCACCAAGCACAAGGTGCTTTTACTGGAGAGGAGGAGAAGACACCTCATCACTCATCAACAACAGGCAAAGCCCAAAGCTAGCCAAGTCCCTTGGCTGACAGACTCATCATCCATCACTGAGCCACCTCCCAGCTCTACCATCAAATGACCATTAAGTCCCTTCTTGAACAACATCTTCTTTCCATGATACCTTCAACATGAGTGTGGTATATATGGGGTGCAGGGAAAGGGGACATGAACTAACTTTGGCCAACCCTCCCTTCCAAGTGTACCAGGCAGCAGGGTTACCCTGCGCCTAGTGACACTGTTGCTGTCTTGGATGCAGCTCATGGATGCAGCTCAGACCTGCTCATAGATGCACCATTTAATCCTCATGCCCACGACCCATAACTCTCCTAAAAAAATTGCATCAAGCCTTAAGCCTAGCCCAAACAGAAGCCCTTCAATTTCTTTCTCCAGTACAAATGAGAAAGAAAAATAGCCTAAATATTTTGCTCCTAATACTCAAAACTTTTTCTTTCTCTGCTTCATGCTGTTGCTCTCTCTCCTCCCCGCCCCGTCTTACAGAAGTGTGACTAATCCTCTTCCTTCCCTTGCACTGTTACCTTGAAGGTATTTATAGAGTGTGATCATGTTCTCTCCTGTGTCTTTCTTCCCTTTTCAACTCCGGATAAATCAAGCTTCCTCAGACTTCTCTCATATGTCTTATCTTTCACGAAGTCATGCTAACTGCAATGGCAAGCCAAGAAAGGCTTTGCCTGTTGGAGAGGACAGTTCAGAGCTGATACAGCTGCTGCACAGGCTCTGCAAGAAACTTCTGATGGACTCGCTCTGCACATGCACGTACCCAGCCCTTTGCCAGGTCTGCGCATATGTGGGTTCTCATGCACCTGCGTGCTTTAGAAACAGGAGGATTTAGCTGTTCCCGATCAAATTTGGCAGCGCTATCATTTATTTTATATTATCTCATGTCATCATTAGTGTTCTGCCTTCTGAGCTGGAAGCAGCAGAAAGGAAGTTGAATATGGGGTGTTGAAAGAGATT
Organism: Phalacrocorax carbo; assembly: GCF_963921805.1. NCBI lineage: Eukaryota > Metazoa > Chordata > Aves > Suliformes > Phalacrocoracidae > Phalacrocorax > Phalacrocorax carbo. The sequence goes on along the minus strand of NC_087516.1, from coordinate 2,499,506 downwards.
AGGCTGAAACACATTTGTCCAGCAACATCTGCAGGCTGTCTGAGAAATGGATGGTGTCTAGGAGGGAAAGGGTGGACTCTCGTCCTGTGCCTGGGCTAGTTAATTAAGGAAACTCAAGGTGCTGGTCCAGATGGCCCAGAACTGCCTCATCTGTGCTATTAAACTCTCTTCCCCTTCAAAACAGAGCAAACACTCACAGAACAACTGGGAGCGGTCCTTGGCTTTTGTTAGCTCCTGACCAACACCCAGGAGAAGGCTCGCTGGCCATGGCCAAAACCAATTCAGAGATTTTAATAGTTTTGACAATCAAATCCCCGTGACTCCAAAGGCTCCTGGGCACTGTGTGATTTATGAGCAGCCTCTGTGACCCACCTCAGAGTCACCAACTCCGGGTACTTCCCGGAGCTATCACTGTGACGGGAGCTATCAGGTCTATGAAACAGTTGGAAATTTCCCGCTGGATTTCTCTCTCTTTTAACCATGGGAAAATGTGTTCCCTGGGAAAATTTGGGGTTCTTTGTCTCACTGAACTTAAGCACCTAAAAGTCAGGGAAAGGTCAAAAATTGTCATCTTGATTCGCTTCATAGCCCTTGGAGATAACGCTGATCTGTAGAGAGGGCAAGTGTCCCTCTGGACTTGTCAGCTTCTCTCTACTGATATAAAGGAAGACCAGGTGGAAACCAGGTGGGATGAAACTCATCTCCTGCCGCCTGCTGGGACCATCCCTGTCTGGTGCGTGGGCAGGGGACAAGGAAAAACAGGGTCCATATATCTTCCTGTCCAGTGCCCCTCCAGGACAACCAATTTCTGTTCTTAATAAAAACAGGTAAAACAGAACAGGGACATCTGAGGCTTTATTTTAGTCCTCATTTTTCTTCCCCTGGAATTATCCTCAACAAGCATTTTATTTTCCACTCACTACCTTTTGTTGCAATTTTTACTATTCCTGATTTGTCACTGTTGTTCGGAAGACAAATTTTACCAAAAGCCCAGTATTTTTTCTGGGGGAATGAGTTCCCATTTTCCAGCCTGCTCTTCTATTGGAGGCTTTTATTTTATTGCACCCCACGGCTGCCTCTGGCTCTGTGGCACTTCGCTGAATTCAGCCCCCTCTCTTTAGCAGCACACATCTCTAATCCCAGCGCAAAGCAGGATCACTGGTCCCCGTGTAGGGTATATGGGAAGATTTTCAGAGCAGATTAGTCAGCTACTGCACCTGAATTCAGTTCCTGCCCGAGCACCAAAATAAAAGCTTGGTATATTATGTGCACAGCAGGTGCGGCTAAAAGTCACATTGTTCCTAATACACTGATGAGAAATTTTGATCCCAGATTGTAGTTAGCCGCTTCCCACAAGCACAAATATCCTAGGTCAAACACTGCACTGTCACCTGGTTCTGCCTCACAATAATTCCCCTCCCTTAAAAATATCCTTGCTTTACACTGTGATGCAGTAAGTTTGCACCATTTTCCAAAACCTGAGAGACACCCAGAAACAGATGCCGTAATTCCTTATCCCATGGGAAAGCGTTCATCCTGCAGAGTAGGCACTTTTGGGGGAGTTCACTGGAGTTCTTTTTGTTATTTGGGTTTTTTTTTTTTTTGTTCATTTGCTTGTTTCTTTGGGTTTTTTTTGCTCCAGCCCTTCCAATTATAATTAATACTTATTGGTAATGCGATAGGATATAACGAACCCAACTAGAGATCTGGACCCCCTTGAGTCAGGTACTTCATTACTAACAGGCTTTCCAGCACACATTAAGGACTGGCCTGGCTGGGTCTGCAGGGAGGAAGAATGAAGCTATATCAGGAGAGGGAGATAAATTTCCTTGCATTAGTCCCAGGAGGGTGGTAACTCTGAAGCTGCTTTACCCAGCGCGTATGCCTCCACACTCCACGCTGATGGATGAGTCCCCAAGCTGTCACTTCACATGCACTTCGCCTGCGGGGACTCACGTCACCTTTTGCAAACAGGGGAATCCAACCCCTACAGCTTTCCCAGCTCCTGGATGGCTCTCAGAACTTACAGTCCTACTCTTTCCTCCTCCCAGCTCCTGGAGTCCCTGCTAAGGTTCATCTCATCTTCTGTCCAACCTCTCAGAAGCCCTTTCTCCTCCACTTCCCACCTCCAGAGCAGAATCAGCTCAGGACCTTTGCCGCTGTTCCCTTCCCACACCTTCTGGCCCCGGTGGTGAAGTCTCGTGTTGCAAGTTTAATGCAATTCCTGATCTTTTTCCCAAAACAGGAGGAGAGACCCATAAGGCTGGATCCTAGAGAAGGTTCCTCATTGTTCTCTCAGAATATTTTCTTTAGTTTTTCCCTGCAATTAACATCCTAAATCAGCACAAAAAGGAGACAAGCTTTCCAAACAACTAGGGAAAACCAGGAAATTCTCTGGGAATGGGGCACCCGACCATCTTTCAGGAGTTCCTTGGGCCAGCACAACTTATGGCTTTGCTAATCAGGTTTGCTAATGCCTACAAAGCCTGACAACCCCCAAGTGATCCCATCATCTTCCCAAAGAGAACCTTGCTCTTCTCCCTTCCTTTAACTAATCAGATGTTGTATTGGTTGAAAGCAAAGCTTTTATTCCTAACCCACACCTCAAGTTCCTCCTCACCACAGCTCCTTGCGAGGTGGAGAACAACTCCTTCACTTTACCTTCAAGGGGTTTATAGGCTGTGAGCACCAGGACCCCTGAGCACTTTTTCGCACGCTGGAAGGAAAGCTCAGGTAACGTGACCCTGCCCGTGCCCTCTCTCCAAAAGATGGTGTGGCTGTGACAGGCAGACCAAGGTGTGCAGTTTGTCTCTCAAGCAGCCTCGCTGGGTTATATTCTTACAAAGGGGAAGAAACAAAATAATCAGACTGGAAAGGGGGCAAAAAAAGGAAAAAAAAAGTAGACCTACCGTGAAATTGCTATAACTCATGTGTCAAATCTGGGGCATAAATCAACTAACCCCTGCAAGGAGGAGTGTAATTCCTCACCGTGCAAAAGAAACACTTAGGCAAACTCAGCCTTGTCTGGGGCTTTACACAAACAGGTCAAATGGCTTTGATTCATTCCAAGCCCTGTCTAATAATTCAGCATGCTGGTTTGCTCTCCTCTCCATTAGTAGATGGCAAACACATCATCCTAACCTGCAGCCTTTATTACAGAAAATTCAGTGTGCATGGATTTATGTCGCCTCATGCCTTGTGACACCTTTTTAAGGTGCCTTCTGCTGTACGTACCGAACATCAAAAGAAAACACAGACAGCAACAAAGGAAAAAATGTGCTGTGCTACAGGAGACATCTGCTACCTATTTCCAGATTGCAGGTAACCAAGTCAGCTGTATAATATCTGAAAGATATTGCCGTGAACGCTGTCATGGGGAGACGCTTTTTTCTTCACATGCACAGAAGTTAAAATCTCAGAAGAAATACCTAGCCTGTTATTAAGACTTGTTTACCCAAAGTCACAGAGACAGGTAGCTCTGAGTAGCTACGAGTTTCCTCTTGGCTTTTCTCTCTAGGGCAAATCTGAAGGAGGCGCCAGGTTGGCTGCATCTCCTGCCAACACCTGGGGGCCCAGTTTGCAGGTCCTGGTGCCCAGTTAGGGGTGATAGAGATGAGCAATGGATAGAAAGAAAAGGGAAGTTATAATCATGGTGGAGTTGATATTTGTGGAGGGTCCAGTATGGGCAGTCGGAGGGAAAAAAAAATAAAGGAAAACATTCAATAAAGGCTGACACAATAAAAGAAGATGAATGGAGAAGTTCAAAACCCTTTACCATTGATTTGACTGTTTATGTAAAACTCTCACGGACAAGACCGCATGAACCCTGTGGCCCAGACACCAGGTTTGTTCCAAAAAATTCACAGCCATCATCCAAGTGAAGGCTCCCGTCCCATGAGGCTGTAGCTGCCCTGTGTTTCCTTTGCTCTGATTAATCAAGGGTGATGGGATTTCCCAGGTGACTGCTGCAGAGGCATCAGCCAGCTTCGTTTGATGCAAAGCTTGAAGCAAAGCCTGATTGTATTGCAGAGATTGTGTTCAATTTGCCTTCTCTGAAGGCACCCTGGGGCTCCCCCGAGACCCGTTCTGAGCATTTGCTGGGCCCAGTTCAACTCTGAGCCTCCAGAGACCTCAAATCACACAGACAGGGACTCCCAAAGGTGCTTTTGTTGCTCCCTACCTGAAGAGACCCCACTTCCTACAGGCACCTCTGCAGCCATTAGCGGCTAAAGTCCCTTGAGGCAGAAGAGACCTGAAACACATGTGTGCAACGTGTCCTGCAAGGCAGTCTGTAGCACGGCCCGCTTACCATTAAAGACCTGCATTAATGTTGAGTCTTGACTCAAATTATGTGTACAAGTAACGGGAAGAGAGAAGGAAACCAAAACCCACCGGTTTCTCAGGTCTTAACTCACAACCCTTTAGCATCTGGACCTGTTTAAAATCCCATCCCAAAGTGGATTGACATGCCCCTGGGGGCAAAGAATAGATGGCTTAGCCTGGCCATGTATGAAAGATGAGCAATTTGATCCTGCTTTCGGAAGAAGCGCCAGAAAACCTGACCCATTCCTTTCTCCTCAACAAACTGGACCCATGAACTTGAAACCAGCTGCCTGCACTTGTGTGTCAAAATGACCACGTAACGCATGTGTCAGCAGTGGGGAGTGCTGCCGATAACTCTGTCAAAGCACTCAGCAAGAGCAGGTATCGCAGACGGGATTTTCCAGTTGGATTCAATAAATCAAAACCACAGCACAACTATTTTTACTGCATCTTTCATGCAAACTGCTTCCCAGATGGCTTTGGACAGAAAGAGGAACGTGTGCACTGAGGAGCTGCCTGTGGAGGAAGAAGAGGGATTTGCATGAAGGGAGGTGAAAAGGGATGAGAGTCAAGAGTGACAGGGTATGGCCAAGGCAGTTTTGAGTTGGGGAATATATTTCCAGTCCGATGGGATACAGGGAAACACAGTCAAGTAGCGGACCAGGAGCCCAGAGGGGCTTATTCAGTCTTCATCTCTGGAGGTCATTCATTCCTTCAAGATACCCGCTGCAGGCAGCTAAACCCAGTCCCTCCAGCAGCTCCAGTCACATGGACCAGAGGGTGCAGGAGAGGACCAAGCCTTGAGGACACACTGGAGGTCTGGCTATGCCCTCCACCTTGCATGGCTGCCGTTCCCAGCGGCAGGGAAGGATGTGTCACTGCTGGGTGACTGAAGGACTCTCAAGGCAGATCTGCAGCTGGGATAGGGCTTCTTACCAGGTCAGCTCTGTAAGATGCAGGGAGATGCTTAGAAGTATTCATGAAGATAATAACCTTAACGCCTATCAAACTCACTACAGCTCAGCAGCAGCCAGCTGTGGCATCACTTGTTATTACACCAAAATCTTAGGGGAGTCACAGGTGATTTAAATGTGATGTGACCTTAGAAGGTACATAGCCTTCCTGCACACTCATTTTTCTTCCCTGTGGCAGTCCCAGGATCTCCTTACCCGGAAAAAATGATGGCTTCCCCTTCTGGAAGTACTTCCTGCTCTCCATACAACAGCCCTGAGTCCTTGTCCTCCATCACCGCGATCACCACAAACCTCCCTGTACACACCCGGACTCCCGCCCAGTCACACCAAACATGGCTTTCCTCCTCATCCGTCTCCAAGACCCAACGCCCATCCATGGCTTTACTTCCCATCCACTTCTTCAGACTCATCCTCTCAACCCTGATTTTCCACTCTGATTTCACCAATACGCCCGGATTTGAACCTTTAAAGCTGCGATGGCCAGAACAGATGAAGGCAGTCCACATGCGGTGGTGGAAATGTCCTCCCAGCCCTTCTCTGCCACCAGCTATCACACAGCTGCCACCATCAGTCCATTCAGGCTTGAAGTCCAGTGCCAGGAGGTGTTACCAGAGGGAATTTCGACAGATGAATTTGAAACAAGGGAACTGTACTGAACTGAAGATTGACAGGAACAAGCTTTACATAGTTTTGTTCCTTTGTATTTTTTTTTTTCAGGGAAACAAATCCTTCAAAAAAACTGTTTTAGCAGGATAACTTCCTTTGAATTTGTCCTCTACCACTTTTAGGTTGAGAAAGAGGTCATTCATTTTTTTTAAGGGAGCAAAAGGAATATAAAGTCCACTGGAGGAAAAAAGAAATCATGGATGTCTTGGTAGCAGAGTAGTTTTGTTAAAAGGCAGCAAACTTCAGCACCATTAAAAGTCATGTTTAAAAATGACCAAGTGGGAAGTTATAAAAATGAACAAGTCTTGTGTGAAAATGATGAAGGGAATTTCAGGCACAATAGAAGTCTTCTGCGAAAATTGCCAGGAGAGCAGAGAAGACATTTCTGTCTCCAAACGCAAAATAAAACACTACTCACGGTTATTAATACTAATTATTAGACTTAACTAGTACTAATTTTTACCCAGCAGTAATTACTATTTAAGGCTCCAGAGCTCTGGAGAAAAAGTACTTTCTGGGTGTGGTGAGATCCTTGCAGAGGAATTTGCACAGTGTTTGAGGACAGCCTGTTGAGGGAGAAGTTTTATTTCTCCTCCGCACCAATACTGTGAGACATAAATATCACATTCTTAGTGATGCAAATAATGGATTGCTCCTGTCAGAACTGACAAAGGCACTAATTTAAGGAGCATTTCCCTCTCTCATACACACAGATGCATTTTTCAAGAGATTTTTGCTCTCCCCCTGGGACCTGAGTTCCCAAACCAGGTGAAAATCCGCCAGACGATCTTTTGTGTTTGATTGCATCTGTGAAGAGCCTGTGGGAAGCATATGCCAGAAATTATGCTAACGACTAAGCACAGTAAAACTTGCCAGGTAAACACAGCAGTTGTCAGCAGAAGACAGCCCAGATGCCATTTCGGGATTGTGCCCTCCATCGCAACGGTCCAGAAATTACTCTTGGTCCCATGGGGGCTTCACAACAAACTCCTCCTTTCACTCTGGCCCAAATTTTCATTTTCATTCTTTAATTATTATTTTGTTAGTGCAGGGACTGATGTGATCCCTGAGAGATGCATAAGGGATAGGCAATGCTTTGGGGGCTGGTTACAGGTGTAATCCAGTGTCCTTCTAAAATTAATTATATCCTTTATATTTAATTATATCAGTGCTTTCTAGAGAATTGATTTTTCCATAAAGGTTTCCTGAATGCCTCACCGCTGTCTTATGGGTGTGATTTCTAGCCAATACCACAGGTGCAAGCAAATATCAGGGGACACTGAGACAGCAATGAACTTCTCCAAAGCCATGTCCCCATCCCCAGCTGTGTGCTCCTGTTCTGTCCTTGCTGCTGGCACTGGCATTCGTGTGGCTGCTGGTGAGACAGATCTGGGAGCTGATCTGGCTGAAAAGTGGTTGAGGGGGAAAATAAAATGTGTTCGACTATAGAAGTTGCTTGGTCTGGGTCACCCTGTGCACCTGTGCCACCAGGGAGCTGGGTGGGAAGTGGCGGCAGAGCTCTCCATCCAGGCTGGATGATGATGACGCTGCCTAGTCCCACCTCAGAGAGCTGCAGTTCCTCCAAGCCCTGCCTCTTCCACACAGGACCATCCCAAAAACAGCAGGGGACACACACACAAAAAAGCAAGGCGCTCACACTGCAGCCCACGTGGTTTGCAGCCAGCATGGATGATGCTGCCATGCTTGCAGTTGCAGAGATTGCCGTGTCCAGCCCGGCACCCTGGCACCCCCAATACCTGCGGGAGATCTCCCCAGGCGCATCTAAATGAGCAGCCCTCATCCATCCGTAACACAAGCGTCTAGAAAATAACTAAAGAGCAGGCTGAGGACATTGAATGGCACCTGCTGGGATGGTGCCGAGCTCGCAGGGGTCAAATACCAATGCAGAGCTGAAAAGGTCCTTCTGGGGAGCCCAAGACCAGAAGGCCAAAAGGTGAATACTAGCTGATGGCTTTGCTCTGGCTTGGACCGGAGGTGATGAGTGTACCTTTAACACCTGCCCACTATTCCCAATTGCATTGCTGACAATGGAGAGCTGGCCATTTGCTCTTTTCTTTAAGTCCACTTTCTCTAGAGAACATCAATCAGTCCACCAATCAGTCAGTCAGGCAGTCAATCAGTGAGTCAGTCAATCTGAACCACTTGGAAAACGGATCCCGCAGAGACCTGGACTCCCACCCAGAGGCCCTGCGAGCCTTGCAGGAAAAATCTCCAGCTCCGAGGGAGCCTGAGACCTTCCCCAGCCCGGGGCACAGCTCCAGTCCCCGGTGCTCCTCCAAACCCCTGGAGAAAAGCTCTCCCTAGCTGGAGATGGCCTGTTTTGGGGGGTCAAAATCCACCCCACACCCCCACACCCGCTGCCTTTGGGACTTGCAAGAGTTGCTGCTGCTGACATCTAGTGACAGGGAGAGCCGGCAAGAGGAGTTACCTGGAGCTCTGACAAAGCCTTCCCCACCGAGGGAAAAACCTACTCGGGGTCTTCCCCAGGAGGTGGGCTCACAGCAGGGGTGCTCGGGGTGCGGAGGAGGCAGTGCCGGGCCGGGCCGGGAGGGCCGGGATGTCCCAGCCACTTCCATACATCCCAAGACCTTTTCCTCCCACAGTGGCTACCCGAAGAGGACCTGCGCATCCTACCCCCTGCCTCCCCACAGCCTTTCCCCGGCTATTTAAGCACAGAGACTCATTCTTAGGTTTGCTAAGGAGCACAGGGAGGGGGAAAAATATACTCTGAGGGGTTGCATCCAGGCAAAGGCAGGCAGCGAGGCTGCTCCCAGCCGCTGCCGGGTGCTGCCAGCCCCGGGGCTGCAGCCACTTCCCGCACGGCTCTTCCCAGGGACGCGGGGAGCCCCGGGAATTGCACGCAGAACCGTCCGCTCCGAGCTGGGGAGAAGCAAGACGCGAGCGGGATGCTCAAAGCACGGGTGCTGCAGACCCCATCCCCGCGGATACGGCGGCATCCCACGGGGGGAACAGCATCTCCCACCCACGACAGTGGACGAGGGCTGCCTTTAGAGCTCACTTAGGGAGGGGGGAGACATCTGGAGGTCCTTAGCCCCCTTGTTCCCAGTGCAAAAACAAAAAAGCCCCGAAGACAACCCAATTTTGGGGCGGTGAGGGGAGGAAATCTGCAGCGGGAACCCCTGAGCGCACACACACGCGCTCGCTCGGGTCAGACGGCGCACGGTGCTGCACAGCACCGCGGCGGGGCTGGGGCTGCGAGCCCACCCCCCGCCCCCCACCCCGGCCCGAAACCCCGGCATTTTCCAGCTTCACCATCACCGTGGGGCTGCCGGGGTTGTGCAAAAACCTGTCCCCCCCTCCCGCCCCCCAACACATCCCTCCAAGCTCCTCTCCCCCAGCAAGAAGTGCTTTAATTCCCTGGGTAAATTTAGCCATTTCCGTGGCAAACAGGACTATCCGGAGTGACAGCGGGAAAGATCCCAGCGCTTGGGTCCAGAGCAAAGGAGACAACAGAAAACTGGGTGATGCTACCCCAGGGCTCCTGGGGAGGGGGAGACCTCCCGTGCCCGGGGGTGGCCGAAATGCCCCCCGCAAAGAAACCTCAGCAGAAAGTTGCGTGCCGTCCGTGTGTCCGTCCCCCGCGCCCTCCCCGCACGGTGCCTCCGCGCTACTCACCCAGGAGGATCAGCGTGCAGAAGTAGAGGACGCCCCTCATCCTACCGCTCGGCACGGCTCGGATCACACCGACTCGGCACGCTTCGGACCCACCGGCCCGGCTGGGCTCGGCTCGGCTGGGCTGGGCTGGGCGCAGGCGGTGCCGGAGGATGCGCGGAGGCTGGGCAGGGCGGGAGGCGGCCCCGCCGCCCCGGCCCGGCCCTCCCGGGGCGAGCGCTCACACCGCTGCGGGCTCAGCCCCGCTCCGGCCCCGGGTCATGCCCGCAGCCGGGCCGGGCTCCCGCCGGCCGCCCGTCGCCTCATCCCTCCGGGGCAGCTGCGGAGGGGGGGGGGCGCTTGCTTTGTTATTATTATTTTTTATTTTTCCTTTTTTTTTTTTTTTACCCCCCCCCCACCTTCCTCTTTCAGCAGCAAAGTTCTGTCCGCGGGGCGCAGGTTCACGCCGTGCCCGGGCGGTGGGGGGCAACCCTCGCCGCCTTCCCCGGCCTGCCTCCGCCGTCGCCCCCGCCTCTCCGTGGCCGCTGCCCCGCGGGGAGGGGCTTGGCGGCCCGGCCCCGCTCCTCCCCGCCTCCCCCAACCCGGAGCAGTTGATGGATCTGTGTCTTGGGCGAGCCCCAGGCACCCTGGGCATGGCCCCTTGCACCCCTTCCAGCCCCAGGATGTCTTCTTTCTCCCCCGCTGCCCTCCCGGAGGGTCCCGGCATCCCCCACACCCCCACCACTTTGCAGCCTCAGACCGGGCACTGGCTCCGGATGACAGCACCAGCCCCATCCCCTTGGGACCTGTGTCCTGGTCTTGACTATTTGCTAGCAGAGCCCCAGCCCTGAAGTCTTCGGCCACATCCTACCACTCCTCCCAGCCATGATAACTTCCATTAATCCCCTGCAATACCATCACCTTCCAAATCTCCAAAAACCATCTCTGTAAATTCAACTATGTGCTCCCATAACCCTCCATCCAGGTCCCCACACCTCCTTCCCCATGGTGCACTGATCCCATCCAGCCCCTGCAAGAGGTCCCTCGCCACTGTCCCCTGGTGCTTCTCCCACCCTCCAGCCTCCCCCACCTTTAATCTCCATGTCCAAGCAGGTGACCCTCTTTTAGGAAGCCAAGCAGCAGAGCCTGGCTCCTTAATCTTTATGATGATGAGTGAGCATCATTTTCCACTACCTCCATTTCATGCATGGAGTAGCTGAGACACAAAATATGAAGTGGTGTCTTCAGGTTCACCCAGTAATTAACTGCCCGACAGAGTAAGAAGCCTCATTCCCAAGTCAGTACCCTGTAAACCCCTCCATTCCTCTTCCTAATGCGGGCTTGCCCCTTCCCTTCCCTTCCCTTCCCTTCCCTTCCCTTCCCTTCCCTTCCCTTCCCTTCCCTTCCCTTCCCTTCCCTTCCCTTCCCTTCCCTTCCCTTCCCTTCCCTTCCCTTCCCTTCCCTTCCCTTCCCTTCCCTTCCCTTCCCTTCCCTTCCCTTCCCTTCCCTTCCCTTCCCTTCCCTTCCCTTCCCTTCCCTTCCCTTCCCTTCCCTTCCCCTCTCCTCTCCTTTCCCTCTCCTCTCCTTTCCCTCTCCTCTCCTTTCCCTCTCCTCTCCTTTCCCTCTCCTCTCCTCTCCTTTATTTGTCCTTCCTTCCCTCCATCCCTGTCTCTCTTGTTAACACCGAGGATGCTCTGATGATTCAGAGAAGACGGGGCACTTTTTCCACACCGAAAGCTCAGGCAGCGCTTTTGAACATCTGCAGCGAGAGCTTTTCTCGACTGCTGGGTCAGGTATTTTAGCTAAACAGGTATTTAAACACTCTGGGAAGGTTTTTTCGCTGGAGCTGTTCAGGGTTCTTAACGTGCGTTTCCTCGTGGCATCACCTCATTAATCCTCCAGCAAGTTCTCCTGGAAAATCAGAGGAATTGCACATTTTTATTTTTCGTGAGCAGTACAGAGAAGGGAAATAATTCATACAGCCATTCCTAGGTGTTATGTATAAAGCATAAAGAAGTCGAGAAAATACTTTTTTTTTCCTTTTCTTTTTCCCTTTTCTTTTTCCCTTTTCTTTTTCCCTTTTCTTTTCCCTTTTCTTCTTTTCTTTCCTTCTCTTTCCTTCTCTTTTCTTCTCTTTTTTTGCCTTGCCTTGACTTTTCCCTTTCCTTTCCTTTCCTTTCCTTTCCTTTCCTTTCCTTTCCTTTCCTTTCCTTTCCTTTCCTTTCCTTTCCTTTCCTTTCCTTTCCTTTCCTTTCCTTTCCTTTCCTTTCCTTTCCTTTCCTTTCCTTTCCTTTCCTTTCCTTTCCTTTCCTTTCCTTTCCTTTCCTTTCCTTTCCTTTCCTTTCCATTTTTTTTGTTTTGTTTTTTTTTTTGTTTTCCTCTTGGCAAATCAAAAGGAAAGTGCTGTGATCCCTGGCTTTCCTCTCCTTTTGAAAGTTTCTACCGTGTTCCAGTCTGGAGTTGTTCATTTAGCGAGTTTTCCAGTCCTTTAGAATTGAAAGGTTGTAAATTAATTAATGTCTTTAATAACTGTATTTCACATCCAAAATGAGCATTTCCTGAGCTACTCAGTGGGGAAAAAGAAAGTGTTAATAAAACCTCGTTCGGAGTAAAAAAGCATTACTCTTGAGCAGATTTTTTTTTTTCTTCTTAAAGAAGAGTATGATTATGTGTAAGCAAAGTTCAAAATGGAATTGCAATGAGATGCAATTGAAACATCTAGCTGGGAAACTGGGGAAATTATTGGATTTTTCTGCTTCTTATTATTTTTAATCATTTTGCAGATTCTTTTTTAGTGTTCTATTTTTGAAGCAGCTATTTGCCCACAAAAAAAAAAAAAAATCACTGGAACATATGTGAGTTTTTGTGGGGTTTTTAACAAATGAAAAAATGTCTTCCTTGGAAAACATCTGCCCTCCCTTCAGGAATGAGATATTCTGATGCCCTTGGAGCAAAAGAGATGACCTGAGCCCCATCACCCCATGTGTTAAAGAAGGGATGGGTTTGGCTCAGTGTCCCACCTCGCACAAGGGTGCGGAGAGCAGGGGCGTGGGGACCTGCACTGTGTCTCGTCCCCTTGTTGAGGCCTGAGCGGCAGGAAAACCTTCTTTTTGGTCAAATCAGTGAAGCCGCATCAACCTCCTCCATCTGCGCAGCTGGAGCTGGAGGAGGCAACGTAAAGGCAGCCTTGCTGTCCCCTCTTGGGGTTAGGGCAGGATGCAGCCTCCCCCTCTAGACAAGGGGAAGCTGTCAGGGAATCAGCGCTATGAAAACAACATTTCTTCCTAGGTTTGAAGAAAAAATAAACAGCAGGGGGTTTCAGGGACGGGGAAAGTCCAGGCGTAGACAACCCCCAGCCTTCATCCCAACAGGGAGGCGTTTTCTGCCTTTTCTGTAATTACTTACATGGAGGGGTGGGGGACACCCAAGCACTGGGAAAAGCCACCCAGAAGAAACACACTGCAAATACTGTGGAGAGAGAGGGATCATTGTTCCTTGCTGCCTTATTTATCAGATCTGGCCTTTCTCCTAATTGCTGGGTGGGTGTTGAAATGAAAATAATTAAGTAAAAAACACTCCTTCCATGCACTTACACGTACCCCTCCTAAAATTATCTGCTACCTTTCCTTACAAATCAACCAAGGTATTGATCAGCCAGGTGTGAAAAAGAATCCCGTTGTTACTTATGTTAGACCTATCCCGAAAAGCTGCTCCCCAGAGCTCCGGACAACAGATTTAGCAAAGCCGATGAAAGAAAGAATTGTTCGGGTAGGTCCGTGGAGAAATCGCTGGGCAGGGAAGGCACATAAAATATGCTGATTAAAAGAAAAGCACTTGTGAGAGTGAAACTGGTTACAATGGAAACTGGAACGGAAGTTTTGGCCTGTCTTCCTCCAGTAAGATCACTGTGGAGGACCCTATGGTTTCCTTCTCGCTCCCAGGCCAATAGATGGTCCCTAATCCAAAAATAACCATAGAAAGAAGGCAAAAGAACTGTAGTCATCTCTTTTTATGAATGGTAAAGTGATGACTGAGAGGTTAAGGGATTCATGCAACTCAGGAAAGATGGAAAACAGCCAAGACCATTCCAGAACACTCCATCCATCCATCCATCCATCCATCCATCCATCCATCCATCCATCCCAGGACAGCATCCATGCATAAATGTCACTCTCTTCAAAACGACTCAAACGGAAATGGTGGCAGACCCTTGGCCCGTGACACACAGGGGCCAAGACAAGCCACTGCTGGCCAGGAGACATGGGGAGGTTTAGACTAAGAAAAAAAAAAGTCTAGAGAAGTGGGGTGGGAAATGTGAGAAGCTGTGGAACCAGCTGCTGGGGTGGCAGAAAAAGCCAGGCAGACATGAGGAGGGCACATCAGGCAGTATGAGGTGGTTATAGAAGCTCCATGCACTGACTATCTTGATCCCCAAAACTGGGAAGACCAGAGCACTCCTGCCTCCAACATTTCTAGACCTCACTGTTCGGGACCACTCGGAAAATCTTAAAATTTGGGCTAAGATATGACAAAAAAAAAAAAAAAATGGCAACACACTTTCAGGTCAGCTCTGCAAGCTTCCTGATGTGGCTTTGAAAAAGCCTGTTGATGAGTTGACCTTGTTGATATTATTGACAGGATTGTGTTATATTTGCTCAATGCTTCTGGAAACCCACCCAGCCTCATACCAGCTGTGCATAAGTCAAACGACTGCAGAAACCCAGTAACCCAGTCCTTCTTCACTTAGCAATAATCTGAGTTTCTGGACTAAATTCTGGTTTGCTGCTTGGGGTCAAAACATACAGGTCCTAAGCAAAACTTTGTGTGCAAAGAGAAATATTTACCAAAGTGACCTGCAGAACAAAGCAGGAATACACTACCTGCTGTGCCGAGGATGTTCAGAGGCAGGAGGAAGAAGGATGAACGTTGTCTCCTTCACCTGCAGCCTTGCCCAGGAAGAAAATCTAGTGGAGGCAAACCCAGCTGGACAGCCCTAGGGCAGGAGGAAGGAGCAATGGGCATCAGAGAGGGATGAGGGCAGGCCAAACCTCATCCTAAATGAGCAGACATGAGGGGGTCACCCAAAGGATGTAGATCAGAGACAGGTTTTGCTGGAGGTGTTAAAGCTCAAGGAGTGAGGAGGATAAACTCGGAGCCTAAGGGGTGGCTGGCACCTTGTCTTCTGTCACAGGAGGGTGTTTCTGGGTCAGCCAGCACAGGATGCTCTGCAGTGGGATGATTACTGGACAGGTTCTCAGGTGACACCCCTCCCTATGCACACACACCTGCAGGACCCTCATCTCATGCCCTTCAGGGGGACAATATGGAGCAGGAGTAGCACTTTTCAATGAAAGCCAGCAGCACACTTGCCACTAGGATTCTGATGCTGTTGGACCTTTTCTGAAAACCTTCCTTCAAAAACCGTTTCCACCTGCAGAGTCAGGAGAGAGGTTGTTCTCACTCGCTTCATCTATACCATATGATCCAAGTTGTGGGTGGAGTGGCTTTAGCCTGGAGAAGGGTTTTCACCTGTCAGCACTCTGTTGTCTCTTCAGCCTGGAGAAGATGCAGCTGCGGGCCGAGAGGACAGAGACCTTTTTGGGCAAGGTGGATGGAGATCACCTGTCCTCTCAATGAGAAGGAAGCGGATCCAAAACTGATCAGAAAAAGTGGCGTTTTGGTGTGCTGTTGCCTTGGCATGGGATTTAGTCACTGTTAAAAGCTAACATGGTTCCAAAAAACTCAACGGGACAATTTCACAGAAGAGCGCTCCAGCAAGGGTAAGTTAAATACAGAGACCCCAGCTGTGGCTCAGGAACTCCCAGAGCTGCAAGGCTGGAGTTTAGGGAAATATTTTGAAAATGTTTTGCCCCATTCTGTCCCCCTTCTTATCCTCGTCCTTTGATATCCATTAGTGGCCACTGCAAGAAAGAGATTAACCCTTTCCTGATCTGGCAAAGCTGCTGTGATGTTCATCCTTGTCTGCTGTGCCCGGGCACCAGCTTGCGTTACCTGCACCACCTCTTTAATCAGGTGCTGTCGCTGCTGGTTTTAAGGAGTGGGCAGGAGGAGGGGCTTGGCTCTGTCTTATCAGCTGCTTGTGAGAGTGCCAGAGCTGTGAACTGGAAATTTGGCTGGGTTTTGCCAGTTAAGGAAGTGTTCCCCTTTCTCCTCTCTATTGCTTGCAGATGTATTATTTTGGGACTGGTTGCTGAGCTTCTGGGAGAATGTCACACAAACCTATTAAACTGGGCTGGTGGGAGAGTAGAAGAGTTACTTGCTATCATTTAGGAGGAAACAAAACTATCCAAAAACCAATAACTGTGGCTGCTGACAAATCTTTCTAGGAAGATCTTCATTATTCCAAGGACTCCAGAGTGTCCAGAGCGTGAGGGTGTTTACACTCATTGCCAAGCAGGTCTGACTTTCCCAAAAAATGCCAGGACCTTGGGAACCCTCGTGCATTTTGCAAACTCTGCTCCTTTAGCGAGATCCTGGGAAGCCTGAGCTCCCAGCCAGGTCAGCTGGGGGACCACGCTGCCTTGCAGAGTCACGCCATAGACCAACACAGCAAATCACACCTCTTGCCTCGCTGGAGGGCAGCGAGTCCTTGGGTGGGATACAGCAGGATCAATCTGCCATGATTTGCAATTATTTTGAGGTGAACAAAGGGAAGATGGAATCTGAGTGATGTAATGGCCCCAGTCCCCCAGTATTTTTCATGTCTCCATTCATGGGATACACTGAAAAGAGAACACAGAAGATGGGCAGATATTATAGTGAAATGAGGGAAGAGATTATGGCTACTTTTTGCCATAATCTAGGAAAATTTTAGAAAAATAAGTAAAAAAACCTCACCTTTGCTTTCAGTTAAGATGAACCATTGAAGAGTGTGGCAAAAGCAAAGTGGGACATGGAAATGCATTGAGAAATAAGAACTACAGGGAAGCTCTGGCCCAAAAAGCACCATATCAGAAGGGCTGGCTACTCTCCATCACCAGATCTCTAAGGACCAGCATGCACAACTTTTGATCTGGAGGCAGGGATGTGAAAGAACTACTGAGCAGATGTGCAGCCTCTGGGCTGGGGACCAGCAAAACCAGGGCTTACCTCTGAAAGAGAGAGGTAGTACAAGAGACATCGGAGATGCTTGTTGCTGCTTAAAACTTTGCTGGGCTTTATAACATGGAGGGAAGGGGGCACTAAAGGCATAGGGAATGGATATGAGATTGTAGCATGCAGACCTGGTGTTTTCTTGGATAAAATAAATTTTTGTAGGGAAAAAAACAGACAAGTGAAAAGTCTCGTTTCTTTGGATTTTAAACGAAAAATTGATGCAGTGCCTTGGAGTAACCTTGTTACTCTAGTGGGAGAAGATGAAGTTTGATGAGGGAACCATGTCAAAAGGAAGGAAGCAGCTAACGGGGAAATGATATTGAACAGTGCTGGACAGGGGACCCCATCTATTAGCGGAGTTTCTCCTGGGTCTGCCTTGCAATTGATTCATTTAAGGTTTGCAATACCAGTTTTGGTCCCCAAGGTGGAAACGAAGTGCTAATGAAGTCTGTTGATGAAAAAAAAAAGCTGAGAAACCTCCATGAAATGTAGGGGGAGATGAATATCACAGAGAAGACCTCAAGAAGGAGCAGAAACAGGATGAAATAGTACAAAATGTAAAGTCATGGACCTGAAAGTAAAGGTTTCCTTAAACAGGGCACTCGATAAGCCATTTCCCTGTTGGAAATCTTTCCCTGCTCAAGCCATTGCAGTATAAACTGGTAATGGACATACACATGTAGACTGAGGAGCAACATTTCTGGGTGCCTGACTAAAACCAGGCTTTTAGCCCAGGTGGAAACACTGGAGGTACCACACCAAGGTGCAGAAGGTGACTTTAGCACATGAGTATCTCAAAAATCAAACAACTTGCTGCTGGGGGCTTCATACTCATCATACCATCACCTCCCTTGCAAAGGGTGGGGGAGGAAGGACTATTTTGGGAAAAATCCCTAGATTAGACAGACCCAACCAAGTGCCAGGATGTGACACAGGGTCCAACTACCAGCTCTTGAGATGGAGCTACTTCTCCTAAATCCACTTGAGATGTGCGAACAGCCCTGTCAATAGCAGCTCACCAAGCTGTGTGCTGAACTGTGGCTTTCTCTGGGCTGCAGTAGCCTTGGTAACTCTCAGGGAAAAAAATAACCTAATTTTCTCTTTCATCCATAAGCTGAACCCTTTAATTTGCTTTCAAGTGAATTAAACATAAGCCTCCATTTTTCTAATTCCTTTGTCCTAATTTAAAAGTACTGACATTTATCAAAGGAGTTTTCTAGATTTTTCCATTTTCAGCTCATTGTTTTAGTATTTTTTAAATAAACCAGAGATTGACATTTTTATTGCTGAAATGCTTTCCTTCCCTTCTCCTTTTCTTAATAACATGGTGATATTGTGTTCATTCCTAAACTTTTTCTAATAACAGGGAGAGCAGCCAGTGTCCTGCTGCATAACCAAGGTGACCATGTTTTATAACTGAGCTATGCTATCATTGACTTGTGTAATGCAAGAGGATCTTCAAAGGCAAACAACCTCATTCAGATGCCCTGAATGCCACCTTAGTCCCTTGAAGGTTCAACATGCCAAATGGCCCATGGTTTATTGCATGAAGTTATTAGAGGTACTAGATAGTAGAGAACAACCACAGTGCTATGGAAACAGCTATATACCAGCTCCAATTTGTTTGCATTTCCAGAAACAGCAGCTGCCTGAATAACTTTTACCCTGCAAAGTGAGTTTGGTGCCCTTGATCCAGCCACCTGGCTTTTCCAAGAAAGGAATTTCTCTTGCTCAGTGTTAGCACAACACTGTGGACATTGAAGCCATCCTCTCAGAGTCACCATGAACATAAACACAGCATAAAATACATCCTGGGGCAAAGAATCTTCTTCCTTGTATTTGGAGGTGCTCTTGGAAAGTCTGTGCATTTCCTTTCCAAACATGTTTTTCTTTTAGTAAATAGTAGAGCTGGTGGAATGGCCTGAAAGCTGATGGACAGCCCCTGGGGACCAAAGCCCTCTGTTTACCCACTGGCATGGAAGGCTGACACTGGAAGTATTTCCCACACAGCTTTGTTAGCATGTCTCAGAGCTTTCTCAGAAAGACAAGAGGATGAAGTTCACCCATCTCTAGATGACAGCCCTTCTCCAGACAGTGTTATTCTTCATTCCAGTACCGGGCTGTTTTTCAATAGTTCATGACAAATCTCCATTTTCCCTCAGAATTTTGGGTTGTATTTTCTTTTGCTTTCTGACACTGATAGCCATTCCACCATGCATTAAGTTATCTAAGAGCATCTGATCTTCCATCAGTGTCAGTCTTGAGTCTTGACATTTAGGGGGAAATGATGGGAAGCTCTTAGCACGAGACTTAATTGAACTTCTCCCATTATTTGGTCCAGTCAAGGTCAAATCCCAAAGCTCACACTCCAGTGACACTCCCATCTGCTTACAGAGCTCCCTGTCTGTGCTGTGGACTAAAGAGATCACCATTATAATAAGGGCTATATAATAATGGATTTATACTTCCAACACATGGGGCTGGTACGGATGTACTAAACTCAATAAGAGGACTATATGCCAGCAGAAGATAGGTTGTATGAAGGTAAAAATTAATTTGAAAGCAAGTTTAAGCTAAGATTTTCTTACCATTTTGCTGGGATTTTGGAGCACCTGCCATGAAAGTTTCTCCTTGGGACACAATCGTAGAATCATTAAGGTTGGAAAAGACCTCTAGGATCATCAAGTCCAACCGCCAACCCAACGCTACTGTGTCTCCTAAACCATGCCCTGAAGTACAATGCCTACATGTTGGTTGAACCCCCCCAGGGACGGTGACTCCCCCACCTCTCTGGGCAGCCTGTGCCAGGGCCTGACCGCTCTGGCAGGGAAGGCATTTTCCCTCATCTCCAACCTAAACCTCCCCTGACGCAGCCTGAGGCCGTTCCCTCTCGTCCTGTCCCTGGTGACTTGGGAGCAGAGACCGACCCCCCCCTCACTCCAGCCCCTCTCAGGCAGCTGCAGAGAGCGAGAAGGGCTCCCCTCAGCCCCCTCTGCTCCAGGCTAAACCCCCCCAGCCCCCTCAGCCGCCCCCCAGCACACTTGTGCTCCAGACCCTGCCCCAGCCCCGCTGCCCTTCTCTGGACACGCTCCAGCCCCTCCAGGCCCTTCTTGTCCCGAGGGGCCCAAACCTGAGCCCAGCACTCGAGGTGGGGCCTCACCAATGTGCTGGCTGGCCCAGCATAGGGCATAACTTATCCTCTCGCAGACACCGCAGTTTCCCCATGGTGTCCAGTTTTGCACACAGTGCCTTCTGTTTCGGATGGAATGATAAATGGAGCTGGACCAGTATGTGTAGGGTTGGATTACTGTCAGAGGGTGGGTTAAGACTGGGAGTAATGACAGCTGCCTAGAGCCAGGATTTCATACTGTAAAGCAAAGTGGAGAAATAGGCTTCAGAGCAAACATAAGCATTGAGAATCCCATAATTCCTAGTTTCCACTGGCAATCGCTTGCGTCCAACCCTTCAGTGCAGAGGAATGGAAGAACAGCTGAGCATGGGACCTTTGATCATTATAATTCCATCGCTACTGGATCCATCTAAGTTGCATATTGCCAGGAGTTGGACTCTAAAAGAAAAAAAAAAAAGTGTGGTTTTTTTCAGTGGACTTCTGTCCCTCATTCCCTGATGGACATTTTCTGTGGAAATGCTTTGCAAATAAAAAAGTTTTTCTTATGGAGTTGGAAAATGCCCTTTAAAAGTAAGGTAAGATTTCAATCTCTCTGGCAGCAATTAGGAATAAAGGGTATTGGGGCCTTTGAAAAATTGAGACACTTATTTAACTGTCTAAATACAGATTTAATTTTCCTGCTTTTGGCACCTATGCTTGAAAATTTTCTTCTTACAGATGAAAACAGAACATTATAGAAATTGAGTCTGTGCCATTTTTTCTGCTTTGTGAGAGGTAAAAAAAAATGAAGAGGATCATTTATCAGTATTTGCACCTCTTGTGTTCTAACCACTTTGAACCAAAATGCCTCATGGATATTCGATTTGGTCCATTCTGGATATACCAAAATGGCTTTTTTTTTTCCCCTCAGAGTCAGAGTTAGCCAACCCATGGCAAGTGGGCAAGTGTTGGTGGAGCTGTTCCCCTCTGGGATCTCCGTTGGGTTGTGCTGAGAAGGTAACTTTCACATGGGAGAAAAGGGACTGTAAATTTATGGGGAAGATATAGAATTTTAGCAGAATCCTGTTACAGCAGAGGAAACTGTACAAAATAGTCTTTGGGAGGTCTGTGCTTCCATAAGAGCTGCTTTCCAGCCTGTTTCAGGTCTGGGGAGGTCACCTGTTTGGCGCGGCTCCATCTCCCTTCACAATGACTGCGCCGGCAGCCGCTGCGCTCTTTACAGCACTGGCTGACACACCAGCTCTCCAGCTCCGGCCAGCCGTCCACACATTACAGCGCAGCAGCAAACTTGAGCCCAAGTCCTGCAAACATCCAGCGATGTCTCATCAGAGGCGTCCAGCAGATATAGAGCGGCAGATATACCATACCATATCTTGTAAAACTCTGACATCCCCTATGGTTGCCAGTAGAATTCACTCATGCTTCAGAAGAAACCATGGGAGATGGTTCAGAAGAAAGAATGGGAGGTGTAGTCCTGGCTGTACCCCAGCCTTTGGGCCAAGGGCAAGACAATTTCTCTGAATCCCCCCTTCCCCTACTCTTTTCCCAGCTCAGATCAACAGGTCTTTGGGTAAGCTCTACTTATTTTTTCAATGATGTGCCTAACAAGGCTTTGATCTCAGTGTGGTCTCTAGACACTCCTGGAATTTGATTAAGAAAGCAAGTGCAAAGTGGAAGCACTGGGTGATTCACGTCTGCATTCCCTCAGCCTCTCGCCTTTCCTCCATCTCTTACGTGGGGTGCCTTCCCCAGGGTGCTGCAGGGGCACGGGGGTCCAGCTTCAGGAGCAGAGGAGAAGTCCCTCAGGGGCTATCACTGCAACCACCACTCCAGGGTCTCCACGTGGTGGATCGTCTTTCCAGCCAAGCTGTTTGCTTGAGGGGTGAGTGAAGCAGAGGGGGCGGCAGGGGACGGGGATCTGTGTGTTACAGAAATCGGAGGAGGATGTCTTCATCAGCATCGATGATAATGGGGAAAACAGAGCTGCTGGGGCTGCCTCTGGTAAATGCGTTCCCGAGGAGTGACGGGCCACTGTGTCAGTATGTTGTATTTGGTTTTGCTCCCAAAGGCTGGTTTAATGAAGAAAAATTCATCAGGGAAAAAGGAAATGCACACAGAGAGGGAAATGCCTCTGCCGCTGGAGGGGCTGTGAGCATGGTGGGGAGGGAGGGCAGGGTGGTCCTCAGAAGTGTTTCCACATTTCTGGTTAATTGGACAGGTCCAGGCAGGTGGACCTGCCAAAATCATTGATGAGCTGAGCTGTGGGGACCTCTGAGGTTCCTCCCACACCACCACCCCTCCAGGCAGGTGGCTCTTGGACATCAGACCCCTTGTCACTACTTTTCATAGAAAGATTTGGTCTCAAGTTGGCCCTTGGCACCCTGCAGAAAGTTCTGGCCTAGCTTTCCACAACCACCCAAGGGAACGAGCGAAAGCAGCTCACACTTATCAGAGACACTCAGCCAGGGACAGTGAGAAGCAAAAACATGTTGGTGTTTTGGGTAATTTTCTCATCTTTCTTTTTGCCACTGTTTTCTCCTGGAGGAGGGAAATAGAGAGAGGAGCAAAGACAGAGAGAACAGAGCAAAAGTAAAAGAGAAAAAGAAAGGAAGTATGGGCATTTCCAAATCTGTTCTTTCCATTTTTTCCATACATTTATGATACCTACTCTCCCCCCAGTCCCACCGGCTGGGACATCTTCCCAACAGTGATTTTGTGTCTTGAGGAGCACCTTTCCATGCAGCATGTCTGCCCTGTGTGTGCTGCCTGACAAAATCTGCCCGTCCGTCCCCAGAGCCAAACCTCCGGCTTCCCATACCCAGTGAATTCACTGTAATTGCCATAATCTGCTGCCTATTAAATCTGATAGCTCTGTTATCACTGTTAATAACAACTAATTAGTGAGGCTGTCACAGGGAGTGGTTCTGTAAGGGAAGGTATTTGTCCTTAGCTTCGCATAAAGGCTCTATATTAAATCAGAGGAAGGCACACGACTTCAAGGGCATCGGTGCTCAGTAACTTTTAGTCCCTAGCAGTGAAATGGAAACGCTCCGCTGACTTCTCCCCAAGAAGCCAGCTTTGCAAGTTTGCCAAAATAAAAATTTCGCTGGAAAGGAGTTACCAAAACTCCTAAATGGCAGCAAAAAGAGAGAAAAAAAGCAAACTGCAAAAATGCCAGCCGGGCAGGAAAACGGGAGCTGGGATGGAGAAAGCAGCAGGGTGCAGTATAGCAATGGGGAGATGTAGGGGACGGTGTGATTAGAAGATGGAATAAAAGGGGAAAGGACTGTCTTTTGTTGACATCATTGGAAGTACCAGACCCCCTCCACTCCCCAAAAGATTTGTTGAAAGCTGACAAAAGTTACCATTGAAGAGTGAAGGATGTTTTCAGTTTTGATGGTGAAACATGAACACTTTTCCCACAGTCATTTTTTTCCTGGTGAAAGCCTGCTCAATAAAAAGAAAAAAATAGCCCACATTTCTCATTCCTAATTCTATGATTTCCTCCATGACCCAAAAACTCCATAAACCAGAACCTAAATAGCTACTTTGTCAGGAGCAGGGAGGCATTGGAAAGGAGATGATTGCTCACCCCAAACCCTGACACGCCTGACTCTGCAATGGGATTGCCTGAGACCTCATTCAGGTTTCTGGTTTTGAGAAACACACTCCCAGAGCTGCTGCGGCAGGAACAGGGATTGAGAAGATGGAGCTTTTAACAGGAAAAGGTAGCAAATAAATATACCCCTGAACCCTTTTTTTCACGTGAAGAGGCATATTTAGGGTCTGTTTCACCTTACAGCTATATGAGAAGTGAGCATCCTCTCCTACAAGCCATTATTGAACTAGAAGAAAAGCTACCAAAATAAAACTGCTTCCATGCTCCAGTCCATGCAGAATCAGGCCCCTTTGCTCCTGAGCAGAAACAACCATCCATCACAGGTGCTTATGGAGTGAAACTCCTACTTATGAATAGCAACGAAGACCTTAATCACTTTGGCAGTGAGTGCCTTTGCCTTCCAATATTTGATAAAAAAAAATCTAAATCTTTGCTCTTTAATTAGAACAGCAGCAATTTTGTGAGATGATGGATGGCCCCATGATGACTTTGGTAAGGTGGCCTCATGCTGCTGCCAGGTTCAGGAGGTGAATCTGCCAGTTTGGTTTGTTTTACTGCTGCTGCCACTTCTGGGGTTTTGGCATCTGGTTTCATTTGTAAGACAAAAAAGGGCTGGTCCTAAAAGCTCCCTTAATGGATGTTTGGGATGTTGTAAAGGGAAATGGTTGTGTAAAAGATGCCACAAGGGACCGGCTTTTGGTTCTGTCCTTTAATCTTCCTCCTTTTCCCTTTCCCCTTAAAACCGCTGCTGGCGGCAGGTCACCTACAGCCACTATTCTCCCTCCCAAGTTGGAGGGGGAGCAATATCACACCCAAGAAGGTGTATTTTCTAATGCTCAAAGTACTGGCCTAAGCATTCGGGTATACAGGTTCATCCCTTTGTTTTGGCACACAAAGGTTAACATCCTTGGAACTGTCACTTCTACTGCCACAGGCTGCCTCAGTTTCCCCAATTATAAAAAATCAGCAGTGCTTAGGAGAAGTGCCGGGGACTTAAGAATTATTTGAGGGTAAGAAACCATTATATGAAACGTGCTTTTGCAGGAAGACGAACGCATACTCTGTACAACCGCCCTGTAGGTTTTGAACCCTTTTTCTTCCCAGGATTCACTGGAGATCTTCCCTTCACATGTCATTGCTGTCAGCACATACAGATGTTTGCAAAAGAGGCAGATGTTGGCAGTCTCTGCAGATGGTGAGCCAAGTGGCAGCAAAGCGCGTCGCTGCCAGGACTCTGCCTTCCTGACACACCTCGGTCTTGCCCTGGCTTGTCTCAGGAGGATGCCTGGTGGTGTGTCTTCCCTGGTGAACATGGGAGGCAAGGCTGGAACTTGAAATGCATGGCAGGCTGATCGCTGGTGCCAGTCACTGAGATTTCCCTTAGAGTCAAAGGGGTGAAACAGATGTTTTTAGGGTGCAGCTCTTCTTGTCCCAAGATACACGTCTACATCTGCTCACATGAACTATGTCTCCTTTCTCCACTGACTGAAGAGCAACAGATGTGAATAGATGCCTGCACTGCAAGCATCCAAAGGTTGATGAGATGAATCTCATCCTCTGGGTCTGTAATGGCAGCTCATCTCTATAACAAATGAAAGCCACTTCTAGAAGTCTGTGAGTCCACATAACAAGGCAGCAACAGCATGTACGCTTGATGTTCAAGGCTGTTTGTCCCTGTCCTGCCAGGCAAGTCCCACTGCAAAATTTATTTCTGAGGTGCGACACTTGTTTTGGTCTCAGCCTCAAAACACCAGGTCACTGCAAAAGTGAACAAGGCTGTGACCTGCCCACACAGGACTAGGAAAATATAGTGGCTTCAACAGGAATGGGAATTTGCAAAGCCATGGCTCCATGGGTGCTGGTTTACAGCATGTATTTACATATATACAGACACCCCCTCTTCCTAAAAACAGCAGACCAGATTGCTCTCTCACTTGCCACGATGTAAATCAGGGTTGGCTTGGGCTGTGATGGAGTTTGCTGCCCCGAGCACACGGGCAGATGTTCCTCCTGCAGAGTTAGCAGCCGCCGCCAGAAAGCTGTGCCCCACGCGGCAGCAGGGAAGGAGAGATTTCCCTAGGAAAAGAAACTTCTCCATCCTAATAAAGCTAGATATATGCTTTCAATTGCAGACTACAAAGTGAGTGATTTTAGGTGCTGGGTTTTGATATCATAATGTGCCCTATTTTCTATCTTTCAGGCATGAATAATGGAGTGTTGTGTCTGCGAATGCACCGGTCTTTCAGGAAGCTGGCAAAGGAAGTGCAAATTTCCAGAGCTCTCCCATGACTGCTCTCCTTTCATCTAATCCCGGGGCCAGGCAATTGCTAGAAGTGCACTCAGTGGCCAGCAAAGAGCTGGCCTTACTGCTGACAGAGGAGCTGGGCACAGAGCGGTGTGCAAGCACAGGGAAGGAGCCAGCCAGCTTCACCCCGCAGACAGCCTGTGGGACTGTAGCTGGGTTCACGTTGTGCAGAAACGCTGCATAGAAATCCATGAACAAGCTCAGCTGAAGGTGCACACACCTACAGGAGGTGAGTATTTGCCCCCTGGAAAGCATCAGGTGGGTTGCACAGGGGTGGGGTCAGGGTGCTGCGTATGGATGTGTCTGGGGCTGTTGTGGAGCCCTGTATAAGCCAAGCAAATCTCCAGGCAAGTGGAGGTTTTTTGTGCAAGGGGTCGGTCCACTGTACTCATCTGCTCCGCTGGCCATTATTTGGTGACACCTTTAATCTCTTGTGCCTGACCATGGAGAAACATGCCATAAGATTTAAGCTGACCATTATCCTTGGGATAGAAAAGAGCTGGAGTGGTGAGCTGGAATGACAACTTGCTTAGGTATTCTTATTCAAAGCTGAAAAGGTGGTTATATACTAACCTGTGTGGGAGAAAAAGATGTAGGAGGGTCTCCAGTCTGTCAGAAAAGTGCTGAATCCAAGGTGATGATATTTATTCTGGGCTCCTTCACCACTGCCCCTGCCCAAGGAGCTCTTGGGTTGTTCCCCGGTGATAATCTCTTCTGTATGCTGTGCAAGGACAAATTCACCCCTCCGTCCCCAGTCCTTGCGATGGGTAGCCGGATGAGCAGGTTCTCAAGCTGCAACCCAAGATCCCTAAAACCCTGTAGGACATCAGCCCCAAATGGGTCCTTTATGGGGGACAACTGTAACCTGTGAGGTCTGAAGCATGTCATGCTGATTGCTCCATGCAATGGCGGTCCTCCTCTTTGCACCATTGCCCATGGCCACATTTCTCCAGCATCAGGGTGAGGAGCATTGCAACCACACCTCAACTCTGTGTTTGGGAGAGAGTTATCTACCCTTTGACAAAGTCTTGGCATGGTACAAACCAAGAGGGAACCAACCTCCATTCTCATGTGAATTTGGGAGGGATCGCTTCCGTACCTGAGGGCTTGCTAGGGTCAGGTCCCTGCCTGGCCTCCGGTTATTGCCAAGTTTGGTTGTTCTAGTGGCTGTGGCAGGGACATGCTACAGCAAACCAACAAGACCATCACAGAGCAGACAACCTTCTCGTGTATGCTGCTCTTGCCATACGCCTTGTCATCCTTTTTGCTAACCAGCAATGAAAAATAATTTTTTTTTTAAAAAAAAAGTACTCTGCTGCACAAATGGGATTTGCCATGATTAGATGTTCTGATGCTTTTTGAAGGCACTGCTGGATATGAGGGAGGTGTTTCCAGCAGAATTCAGATCCAGGCTTCGAATCGAGCTACATTTCAAAGTGCTCAGATTTTGTCTTGGATTAGGAGGAATTTGGATCTGCCCTTGGCAGCTGTCGCCACGATTTGGAGAATTCAGAGCCAGAAACTGGCGCCAATGTCAAAGCTTTTTTTCATGGGTCTTCAGGGCTTTGATGTTAGTATCATCCATTGATTCATTATCTCAAATGATGTAAGTACAGCCCAGAGGCAGGTTTGAACTGAAACTTCCGAGACCCCTTCCAAGTTTTCTAAGATATTCCAAGACTTTGACCCTACCAGCACTTAAGGTGAATGTGGCTGGCAAAGGTTTTGTTCTTTCCTGAAAACAGAGAAAAAATCAAAACAGAAAAGCTTCTGTTCTTTCAAGGATAAAAAAATCAACCTTTCACTGAACTCAGTGTTTTGAGAGGTTTTGGCAAAAATCTTCCCCAAGTTCAATCTTCTATGAGAAATGTGAGCATTTTCAAAGGAAGCAGACACTTTCCACACACAAAAAGTAAATAAAATAGAATAGTTTCATTCCCCCAAAATCACTCTTAAAAATGGTGTAACTATAAACATTTTAACAGCTACCCCCTGGATTCAATGCCACTTTTTAACGTATTGAATCACCTTCCAGGAGAAATCCTGTCAAACTCTGCTGTTCTTAAATCCTTACTGTCCGGACTTCTTTGTCATGAATCAAGTGATTGATGGATGTCATATCTACTTCCATTGACACTTAGGCAGCTCACAGCCTCACACACCATGATCGTTCCCTTTGGCACTTCATGCTTTCTGCAAAGCCAATGCCCAGATGACTGTTCCTTTGCTGGCTTCCCATCCAACTGCTGGGCCACAAACTTCTGCCCTGTGACTCCTCCTGGAGGATGACTCGTTGTATTGCTACTTCAGAGATGCTCTACTGTTTATTAGATGGGAATCTTCCATTTCATTAACCAGGAAGTTTTTTGCGTTTGTTTTTTTTTAAAGCATCATAGCATCCTAGATCTTACCCTGGGCTCTCCATTAGTGCTTCCAGTAACGACTCCAATAGCGAGGGAAAGCATTATTTTAAAGGCCTGTATTCTCCCGTATCTTCTCTCACAGCTTTTAAAATTAGGTGCTATTATGACTTTTCTCCAGGGAAACATTTGAGGATATTCTTTTCTTCCAATCACAATTATAGTGTATCCCCTTGTAGTTCATCTTCCCCCTGGGCTGGAGGATAGGAGCGCAAAAGCACAGCTTCCTACCCCAGAGTTTCATCAGCCACGATAATTTTCTACCTACTCCAGGAAGAAGAACAGAAGCAGAGGAGGATGTCAGCAGGAGTTCTGCAGAGATATTTTTCCTGCCTTGTACTCCTAAAGATCCTTCTGCACTTCAAAGGGAAAGGCACTTGCTTCTCCCCCTGATCCTTGCATGGCACTGCTTACCAGAGAGCCTGATTCTCCAGCGCTGTATTCTGGGTTAACTGTGGTTTTCTTCAAGATGTCTGGTCCCCATGACAAGGGTCTTCCTTCAGCTTAATTCTGCCATCGGTTTTCCAGCCTTGCCAACAGAAGGGAGTTGTCCTCACCATCAACCCAGGGAGTTCCCATTTCAGAACGAAACCCAAAGCTGAAATTATTCTATGATTCTTCGATTCTAAGATGCATGCTCAGATGGAAAAGCCACGAGACACCGCTATGCTCACTTACCCCATCCTGTACAACCCAGCTGTTCCGTCCAGCATTTCCCAGACACAACCCATAATGCCTGGCCAGACTAAACGGTGTGGTCTGTAGGCTTTGTTTTTCGTTCCGAAATGGGGACTCAACAGTGAGGACAACTCCCTTCTGTGAGATGGTTTACAGTTCCCGCATGTTCCAGGGCAACATTTCCTAAGGGTCCTGCCTGGAACTGTGCGACAATGTGCATTTTCCAAGCTTTGCTCCATGAACGAAGTGTCTGGTTGCATGGGGTTGTATCTCATGGTCAACTGATATCCTCTGTATGTGATATTGTACAGTCTAACTGTCTAAGAAGAAGATAGTTGCATTAAAATTTCAGTTTTATTGTTGCATTTTTTTTACCATGCTGGGGAATACAGGAAGATCTTTTTGTCTTATACCCTGTTTCATCTAGAAAATGGTAAACCCACCTACATTTTCCTAGGAAGTCAGAGCTTGCAACTTTCAGAGCACTATTGGCACACACAGTTTTGCCAGCCCTTTTCCACCCCAGAGGCCAGCCTTGAGCTCAGGGCTATCATATTGCTGGAGCGTGTCCAGAGAAGGGCAGCGGGGCTGGGGCAGGGTCTGGAGCACAAGTGTGCTGGGGGGCAGCTGAGGGGGCTGGGGGGGTTTAGCCTGGAGCAGAGGGGGCTGAGGGGAGCCCTTCTCGCTCTCTGCAGCTGCCTGAGAGTGGCTGGAGTGAGGGGGGGGTCGGTCTCTGCTCCCAAGTCACCAGTGACAGGACGAGAGGGAAGGGCCTCAGGCTGCGTCAGGGGAGGTTTAGGTTGGAGATGAGGGAAAATGCCTTCCCTGCCAGAGCGGTCAGGCCCTGGCACAGGCTGCCCAGAGAGGTGGGGGAGTCACCGTCCCTGGGGGGGTTCAACCAACATGTAGACGTGGCACCTGGCGACATGGTTTAGGAGATGTGGTAGATTTGGGTTGGAGGTTGGACTTGATGATCCTAGAGGTCTTTTCCAACCTTAATGATTCTATGATTCTGTATTTGCCGTCTCAGTCCACAGCTGTGCCAAGAGACAGCTATGCCATGTTCAAGAGTTCCTGTGATTCAAGAGGAGAACCCAGAGAAGCTCTGGGTGCATCTCATCTCAAAGCCAACCTTTCTGTTTCTTCAAAGAGGTGCAGACATAATAATGGGGGCCCTGTAAATCTCCAAGCCAACCCCCTTGCAAATAAATCTCCCACTCATGTCTGTGGTGGATTTTGTGTGATCTTTCCCCACCATCACCCTCAACCATATTCCAGAGCTTGGAGGGGCTTCTCACAGTCCCTTCAGCGCCATGCTGCTCTCCTTGTCTTGCTTCAGGGGGACAGGGTGGAGGCAGTCTCCATCATCTCTGCAAACCTGGCTTTACCTCCACCACAGGCTCCACCGTCCCATTACTTGGCCTGAAACAAGAGGACTTCTTCACTCCATGATGATGTGGAAGGAAGAGGATATGTTACAGGAAACAAGTTGCTTGTCCTGAAACTTTAACAGCACAAGTTGACTTCAGATGACTCCCTCCTCCTATTTATCTGGATTTTATGCTGCCTGACCCTCCATCTCCCTTCCTTCACTCCTGGGGAACAATAAATCAGGATTCAGTGCTGTCTGTATAATGAGAAACCCAGGCCCTGTTTCTCAGCTGGTGTAAATGAATGTAGATCCACCGACTCCACTGGAATTAATATGCACTCAGGGTGAGCACCAACTCCCTCCCCCCAGTCCATTTTGATCCTTTCTGAAATGCTATAAAAAAAAATGCATGTGCAAAAGATGTCTTTCTTTTTCTCTTTCTCCCCGACAGACATTACAGAAAAGCAATTTCCCAAAGCGTTCCCTAGAAGCAGCATATAGTATGGCTTGATTAGTTTGCAAGTTTTAGGTTGGGGGGGGTTTTTTGTGATTTTTTTTTTTTTGTGGTGCAGCTGGCCAGAAATCAGGCTGAGAGCAAGGGTAGGAAACTTTGCAGCTCACAGCCTCAGTGCTTAGCAGGCAGAAATTTAGTGGTCTTTTGCCACTAAATATCTTCCTTTTCTGTGTTTTCCCTCTGGGGCTGCAGAAGGAACTGGACTTTTAATGGTATTTCTTCATTTGGTTTTTTGGTTTTGGGGTTTTTTTCCTTCTCTGCCTTCTCTTTATAAATATAAGAATAGTGTATGTAGAGAGGGAGAGTGAGCATAGATTCAATGCTGAGTTGACAGGACACAGAACAGAGTCCTCTCTCAGAAGAATACAAATGTGTTGGGAAAGGAAATCCCAGATTGTTTGAATTTCAGTGCTAACAGCCCCAACATATGTCTGAGTCCTCAAGGGAGGTTTACAGAGGGGATTTGCATTGAGGTGGCTGGAAATCTTCTCCTTCCACCTTCCCACTACTACTGCCGAGAGCCACCAGCTCCCCGTTCGTGTGATGGGGGAAGTGTTTACACCATCGTCACTCAACAGCAGCATGCCAGATCCTGCTTTGGCTCTGGTCCACCTCTAGAAAACTATCACAGAAAATCACATCTGGTGTCAGCAGGGCATCTTGGGCATCCTCAAGCTCCTTGGGTCCTGACAATAGACTACATGAGGTCCTGTGAAGCTCAGTACTGAATTATGTCCAGTGCTGGGATATACGGAGCAAGGATGAGGCAAAGTCCAGGGCGAGAAAAGCCAATACAGCCTTGCTTTTTGGTGAGGAACCTAAAACATATCCTAAGTGCCTGAAAACTAGACTGGGCTATGCTGTTGAACTGGATAAGCAGGAAAATACAGAGGCTCAAGGTCATGAGATGCAAACACTTTTCCTCAGTCAACCATATCCTTCCACAAATAAATCCCTGTGTTTGAGAACAAAACACACTTTCTCTCTTTGTTTACAGCTATGAAGACCAGGGCCTTTGTCATGGGTATTGCCCAGTCTCTTTCTCATGGCTGACTGATTTTTTTCTACCTTTGATATATATATTTAAGGTCTGTTGCCTGCTGTGGATTCTCTAGTGTCTAATACAGCAGCCCGTGTTTCACCTGTTCCTTCTGCACTTATGGGTCTCCGTCTCACACCTTGCTGCTACTTTTCCCAGACTTTGTTAGCTCTGAGAACTCTCTCTCTGCTTTGAAACTGGTTGAAATGGATAGTTTCAAGAGTTGTTGGGAGGAGGATAGGGAGGAGGAGGGAAGGAAAGACCTGGAAAAGAGAGAAATAACCACAGTTCTTTAAGAAAAAGGCTGTGGGTATATCTGGCTGCTGCAGTCCAGAGTGGACAATGTGGAGTCACTGCAACAGAAAGCTGTAAGGAAGATGACCCACATTCACAGTTGACATGGGACCAGAATAAAGGCATTTGAGCTGGATTTTTGCTAGCAATTTTTGGATGTTGTCTGCCCACCAGCTTCTGGGCCAGACCCCGCAGGTCACCTTGCAAGTCACAGTAGGAAGCATAGAAAAATTGGCATGCTCTTGTGAGCCTATTTAAATAGAGACTGCCAGTCCTGAGACACACTGTGTTAGTACAAGACACCCCGAGGGAGCAAATTCTGTTCCTTTTCTGTGCTCACTGCCCCATTTCCAGGAAAAAAAAACCAGGAGAATGGGATTGGATTAAGTGTTATGGGCAGAGGTGCTCTCCTCAGGGAGCTAGCGTGAGCTGAGCTCTTTCCTCCCCTGATGCTTCTTCTGCTGTGGGAACAGAGTGAGCTGGCAGTGGCATGGTGTCACACTCATTAAAGTGACCCCAGGGCTCCCTGCCCATTGCCTTACCCTTTCCATGTCCAGCACCTTTGCCCAGAGCTGCCTCCAGCCCTGCCCATATTCTAAGGACTTATGTGCTTTCAGCAGAATCCCCAGCAGAGTCGAGGACTGCCAACATGCAGGAAGCTGGAAAGAAGTTCAGAAAGCTTTTCTTCTTCTTTGTTTTTTTCTCAAATCTTTGTATTTTCAATTACTGTCTATAAGAACAAACTATTTATAATCAGGAGAAGGTACTCCACCCACGCTACCAAGAGATACAGCATGGTTCAGAGCAAGGTTCAGAGCTTGGGAATCACTCTTCTTCAGGTGCCTGGTTTTACTGGAAAATCAATAAAAACCAGCTGATGTAAGTTAACCCCAAATATTTCCCCTCTCATTTTCAGTGAAATGAAAAAAAGCTGAAAAAACAATCATTTAGGGTCAACCCAAAATATTTCCATTGACCACCTAATTAAATTTTTCGCTTCATTTCTAAGTTATTAAAAATAAACAGGTCCACTCTGAGAGAAATTCCACTTTGAAATGACAAATAGAAGCTGAAAGGTTTTGCTTTGAAATTGCTCTGGTGTTGCTGACGTGAAACATAAGACAGGTTGAAAAGAAACATTTTGACACTTCCCTTCCATCATCCCCATACTTTTATTTTCAGCTGAAGTCATCAGCTACACTCAACCCATATTCACAAATAACACAGTGCCCCTACCCCTCCACTTTTAATTTAATTAATTCTTTGTGAAAAAATTACTCACTGGACTCTACACAAAATTTTGTCCAAACCAGTCAACAACTTTTAATTTCTGCTTTCTTCCTTTGGAGTCTGCTGATCATCCAGCAATGGAGAGGACAGTCATGATTTGGTGATTACAGTGCAAAATGAGAGGAAGAAGAGAACAGATCACTCCCTTGCTGTGTGGGAAAGGGGGGAAAAGAGGGGAGAAATTACATAAAAGCTTTCCTGAGCAAGACCGTGAGACAATGACCCCAGAAGGACTGCAGAGCTCAACCCATCATCAGAGGTTCATTTAACTCATCATCAGAGGTACGTTTGACCCATCATCAGAAGTATGTTTGAGCCATCATCAGTTCATTGGACCCATCACCAGAGGTTCATTTGAGCCATCACCAGAGGTACATTTGGCCCATCATCAGAGGTTCGCTTGACCCATCATCAGAAGTACATTTGACCCATCATCAGAGGTACATTTGACCCATCATCAGAGGTACATTTGACCCATCGGGACCAGGCACACCACAGCACCTGTGTGTGGGAGCAGAGCAGCAGCCAGATGCAAGTGGAAAACCATCTCTGGCTACCCCAGCCGTTGGACTGACTGTGAGGAAGAAGACGCCAGTGAATTTTCCCAAGGGCTTTCTCAGGGGTAGGTTGTAAAGGAGATCCGCTTTGTTTCTTTGCAAAAATCCTCTTGTTAGCATCCCTCTTGCACCAGCACTTTCACAGACTGCAGTTTAAATTAGGTAATCATCTGGGTTAAAGTAAATCTTCCTCTAATTGGAAACTGGACATTATTCTACTGGTTTTCCTGCTCCTTACACACGTCTCTCTATAACTGCGTCAAAGAGAGAGGGCAGCGTATTCATTAGATACAGCCACAAGGAGAACCAGAGGACACTGTTTTGTGATACACGGCATCTACCCCATGAGCACGCATGTGTGTGCCATGCCCCAGCACAGTCCTCTCTAAGGGATTTTAGGTTGAGGTGTATTGCTAGGAGGAAGAATTTTCCAGGAACAGAGGATCTTGCCAATAACACTGATATTTCCAAGGGCATGTGGAAGTGTATCGTTGTTAATCCTGACCCTGCAACAGCCCCAGCTTTGCTCAGCTTTCACTTTAAATGAACTGCGATCAATTAAAATCTCTGCTCGCTGCTTATTCAAAGAGCATATAAATCTTCAGAGTCTGATTTTCCCTTTTGGACTGGCTTTGGAAGACTGAAAATAAAGCCAGTGCCAATTCTAAATATTTCATGTCTCCATGTTCCCAAGCTCAAATGAGTCTGACGTCTTTCAAAAGCTGTAAGGAAACAACCAGAACAAACCAGAAATCTTGGGAAAAAACCCAAAAAGATCACCTCCTCTCACTTCCAAAGGGAAAACATAACTTTTGGTTTTCTGCCTTTTTCAGATGAATGTGGACTTGCGGGGGAACAAACTGGAGAGCTCCAGCTCTGTTTGTTGGTAGGTTGCTGTTGAAATCCAGCTGTAAAGACCCAAAGGAACTTCTCACGCGCCTGAAATTATTTCAGTCTGGAGAGGAGGTATCACAGCAAGCTGCTATGATGCAGGTGCAAATTGGTTTTAAGAGGTGGGGGGTAGCATCATTCTGCCTGGAAGTGCATCTTCCTAACTGGTAGCTCCTCATTAAAGATGGTGGGCAGAGAATATTGAGCTTGTACAGCTGTTTTCTTTCCTGTCCCTCTTTTGAGGGTAAGTTCAGGAGCATGCTTTCCCAGGCTGTCAATGTGGCACTTTGGAACGAGTCCCATATTCACCTAAAATAAATAAATCTGTGTCAGACCAACTTTCTCATGCTAATCGAGCCACTGGAGGCAGTGAAGACAAATGGTGTGGGACACTACCTGTGCTTACCAGGGAGGCAATGACACTCCTGCCCCTTGCTAAGCCCAGATTCATAGCACAGTGTCTGCAGCCTTCCCTGAATTAGCACTGTTGGGTGCTCCAGGACTGTGCTTTAAACAAGCAGAGGTCACTACCCAGGCAATCCTATCCTCAGACAAGGACCTCTGCTGCCTAGGGACAGAAACTTGATCTCAGCATCGGGTTTTGGAGGTGCAACCATGAATTTCTTCCCTCTGCCCTCCTCTGATGCATGGTTTCAGAGATACCGAGGGCCACATAGGCTATTAGATCAGGCAGAGGGTGACTCTTTTCTCTTTCTAGGTATCGTCTGTCTCCTGTAGCTGAGAACAAAAGGCTACTTCTCTTCCTAGATCCTTAAATCGTTGGTGCCCCCTTGAAAGCTGCTGGACTCAAGCTGTAAAAAGAATACCAGCTCTAGTGTCCTGCCTTCAGTGTAACTCTGTTGTTCAGGATCCTACCTGATAGCCCACCTAAGCCAGGGAAGGAAAGTGGCTTAATTTACATCAGGTGATAATCCAGTCTGGTGTTTAAAAGCATAGGGAAGAGACATAGTTCCATAAAACCAGAGGTGGATGCCTGGAAAGCTCATTAAAATAAAATCCCTCAAAATACAATGGATAATGAATCCTCAGTGGGCTGTAATGCCTGCGTAACCCAGTGGGCAGCTGACACCACATTTATCTTCCAAATGCTACCTCTGGTCCTTAAAAAACACATTATCAGAGCAGATCTGTGTTGCTGGAGGACTGTAAATATAAACACTCCAATTAAAGTCTTTATCAGTCGGACAATGCCTGAGAATTGAAGTCCTGCGCTGAGCCTGTCCATCTCCCACTGATGCCCCCTAAGATACACTGCTGAAAAAGCTTTGCAAAGTAGACTGGGGAAAACACTGTCCTGCTGCTGCTTGCCAGCTAATTGTGGGTTGCTTGGCTTTTTTTGTTTTTGTTGTTGTGTTTTGTTTTTTCTCTATCCCCCAGCATTGAAAATTCATTAGTCACAGGGGCGTGAGGTTAAACGGCACTGCGTGCAAATCACATTTTATTTTAGGTTGCATAAGCTTCACAGAATTTCTGCCTAATGCTTTTGCATTCTCTCATGCCCTCTCCTCCTCCTTTCCATTATTCTTGTCAGTCTAACGACTAACAAGACTGATCCTGCTCACTGCTTTCTGATCCCTGCTCTCCCTCCCAGCTCTCAGTTTACAGTAGTTTTTATTGTAATATAGCTGAATAGGAAAGATTCAAAGGCACAAAGGACCATGAGGGATTTTCTTCCCGTCAGTCTCCGTTGAAGCACAGATGTCTTTGTGCCCTTGAAATCTCACCAACACTGAGAAACTGTGGGTTCTTACATTGATCTTCAAACTAATCCTCACGTTGCTCTTGTTCTACCTTCTCCCAGCTTCCTTTGGGTACTCACACCCATTGGTCAAGAAGTATGGAAGTTAAAAGAGGTAGCAGGTTCCTACCAGCTGGGAAGCTGACCTGTGATACCTGTTTAATAGCAGAACATGTGGTCTTGGCTCTGTGTTTTTATTCTTGGTCCTTATTTCACGAGCATGATAATGATGCTAGAGTGTCTTTCCTTCCTATTTACGCTGTAATTATGGTCTTTTGGATTCACATCATTTGAAGTTTTTAAACTTTAAATCTCTAAGACTTAAATCAGCATACACATCTCCATCCGAATTAGCTGCCCACCCTCCATTTCTAATCAAGGGAGCAAAATGGGTACTTCTAGGAATGACTCATCGCCTCCTAAGTAAGTTTCTAAAATAGACCAGATGGCTTGTATCCTGTTTTGCCCCATTGCCTACAAAGGGAGCCCAGGGCACTAGCTCCAGCAGAGACATCTACATTGCAGACCAGTCTACTGGGCCAGAGGAACCCGGCTGTAGACATCTGGCTCAAGAGTGGGCGTGTAGATTGAGGATGTTTAATATTAGGGAAGATTCAAGTGGAATCAGACTTTCTGGGATGGACACTAGGTCAGTTAAGGCTTGCTAGTCTGGATTATGGGTGCTTTAAGAACAGTGATAACAGTCCTTTCTGGATATATGCCCCTTTCAGCTATATTCTTGCCTAATATCATTGGGAAACTTGCTGCACTCCAAAGAGAAAGACACTGTGACAGCTCTGGGTAGGAAACCATGAGGTGTTTAATAAGGATGTAGGGTGGGTTGTACATGGAAGGAAATGTCAGGGCAAAGAGAAGGGTTTCTACACCAGAACCATCTGCTAATGGTTCATTGGTTTTGGCTGATCATTTGCAGTTGCCAAAGGATCTCAGGAAGTTACTGGGGGGACTTGTACTTGGGTGTATTCTTGAACCTTGGGCCATAGGTATGGCTTGTGCCAGGCTCAGGAGCGGGTGACATTTAATATGTGCTGAAAAAGAAAAATAAGGTAGGGTATCCACATTCATCCTGGCAGTGACGCAGTTTTGACACCAGGGTGGGAGATGCTGGCTAATGGGAAGCAGGTGAGAGCCTACCCTAAACAAAACATGTGGATGGTGAACATGAAATAAACCTGTCTTCTGGGGAAGTTTATCCTCTGGGCCAAAGTGTCAGGCTCTCTCAGGGAACACTTTGACCAGGATGCAATTTTGTTAACCCTTATTTTTACCTTAGATGAACAGGATCAACAGAGCTCCCATGTTCTGCTGGTGTCCAACCAGCTCAATAAAAGCTTGCTCAACACACAGTTCAGAAAAACCTTGTCTCCTCTCTGCGGTGATGGATACCAACCAACATCCCCACCTCAGGGCATAAAAAGGACTCAGAGAGACTTGAGCTTTTGTTTTTCAGCAGGAATAACTATCCGGCATAACTTGACCTGGGTGTCCACAAGCCACGGAAATTCCCCTTTAGAAAATGTTCTTGAGGAAGCAAATTGGGGACGGAGATGGATGGCAGAACAGCTAGAGGCCAGCCATGCACTCTATCAACCTTAAACGAATGAGCTGTCACATGGATATATAGGGAGAGGGACACAGGTTAGTAAATTAAAGCCCTGACAGCTCTTGACTCCGATCCAATGTGCTAATTGGAAAGACTTCAACTGTTGCTGTCCCCTGAGACCTATATCTCAATCACAGGCCTGCCCTCCCCAGGTCAGCCCAAAGAGCTGTTATCGTCTACTGCCCGGTCCTTTCCTGGAAGAGGCTCAGAAGTATGAGAACAGGAGAAAAGATGTTTTCTGTGCTCCTACATGGCTTTTCTGAGCTCTGCCATGCCTGAGTAGGAGCACACAGAGGAAGGTCTGATCCTCAGCTGGTGGCAAGTCAGTGTCTCACCACCACAGAGATGTTATCACCATCCAACAAGCTCTGTCACTTTGTGAAGATTGGAGACCTCCTGGTGGTGGCTGATGGCAGAGGTGCTCCACTTTAAACTGAGAAAGGATCAGTCCTCATTACACCAATGTAATAAACACTGAAATTCCACACTCTTAATTACAGCTGTAACCAATTCCACTATTACTTGATAAATACCAACTATGCAGATTTACAATAGCATATGGCATTGTGTATATGCAGCATTTGATGCCCCAAAATGACTTGGATAACATTGATTAACCATCAAGGTGGTATCTGAGGTAGCGTTCTTTCTTGCTTGACCAGCAGGAAATAACTTGGTTACATGCAGGGAAAACCTGGCTTTCTAAGTGGTGGCTACTTTGACTTTGCTAGTTTCATCCATCTCATCTCAGTTCATAAAATCATCTTGTTTCCCTTACAGGATACTGAAATCTTTGACATCTGTTGGCTACATTTCTGGGCAGGCACTTTCCCAACTGGTTTGTGCGTAGCTATGCACCAGAGCTGGATCCAGAGACTTCATTATTAAACCACATACTCTTGCATTCCCTTTAATAGAGGAACTACACCTTGCTCTCCTCTGTGGAAGTTATATGAAAACTTGGCAATATGCATTTTTTTTCTGCCGTACCATAACATAAATGCACAGATACTGTCTTGGGGACAGGTGCTCTGAGGTTATTGGAAAGGCTTTCCTTCCTGGGAAGCAAAATGTGATCACCTCATTCAAAACTGGCCAAGAAATGCAGACAAATCCTCTACCTCTTTCAGAAAAGCTCCAAGAGCTACAATTACCTCAAGAAATTAGAACCACAGCTCTTCCCCATGACCCACTAGTAGCAACTGAAGAAAATACTCCTCTGAATGTCTGCTTCAGGTGAGACTGATCTCATCGGTAGCCCCGAGCAATGGAAAGTTTTCTTACCCAGTTATTGTAATTCCATCTTATTGAAACATTTCTCCTGTTGCCTTTTAGAAAATTAGCATTTTCGGTTTTGGTAAATCCTTGTTCACCTAAATAAAAGAACGGAGAGACATTTTTGTTTCCATACAGTGGGCTACAGAAGCACATGGACAATGCCACCACAGTGGGATGGAGGAGAGGAAAGTTTCCTGCAGGAGTATTTTTCAAGGCATCCATTCAAATGTATTGTTGACAAACAGTCAAGCTACTCAGAAG
The DNA here is from genome assembly GCF_963921805.1 of Phalacrocorax carbo. Taxonomy (NCBI): domain Eukaryota; kingdom Metazoa; phylum Chordata; class Aves; order Suliformes; family Phalacrocoracidae; genus Phalacrocorax; species Phalacrocorax carbo. The sequence continues at coordinate 2,459,763 of NC_087516.1, read as the reverse complement.
GACATTTGGTTAGGTAATTCGGCAGCTTGGATCTGCCATTTAGGGAGAGTGGAGTAAGCATTGCTCCAGAAGAGAGCTCTCTCCTCTCCCCTGACTTCCACCAGTGGGAGAGCATCTCGGGAGGGTTCAAAGAGACGATGCATCTGGTGTATAGCATCAAGATGGAGGACAGCTAAAAAGACAGTTAAAGCCCACTGTACCATGTTCTGATCTCACACTAGTTTCACATGGGTGGATTCACACATTTTCAAAAGGTCTGGTAGTAAAGTGAAGGGAGGTGAAGGAAAGAAAAGCAGAACTTAGCCCAGTATTCAGGGTATCTCAAGCACCAAACTCCATAATAGCTGGGACCGTGGAAATTATTTCCATGTGGAAACCCTTACAAAATATATACTAATCAGACTAATAAAACAGAAATAATCAAGGACCCCTCACCCTTCAGGAGCTTCCAAAAAGCCTGTGCAACACCTCCATGAAGCTAGTCCTGATCTGCACCTTGCAGTAGAAAGATCAGGCCCAGATTCTACCAGGCTGTGCTGTGTAGCTGTGACCACCACATATGTCCCAACAGAAGGAAGGCACCTCCTCTGACCTTATCCTGGATCATCCACCCATCTTTTCACAGTTCCCAACATGCCTCCCCAAGGACAGAAACATCTCAGGAAGGAAGATTTGGCTGCCCCTTGGTCCCTGAGCTCCTGCCATGGTGCCATGCAGCCTCTAGGTTCAAGATGGGGGCAAGCTGTTGTTGCCACATGGCTCCAGGTGAAAAGCCTGGCTCAGGTCTTGAAAGCTGGGCAGCCCTCCCAGCTCAGCGCTGGTCTAGAGGCAATTTGCTCTACAGTGCTGAGAGCTCAGACACGAGGCACATTCCCACTCCTGAAACAGCCAGTCTGCTGCCGTGCCTGGGACTTCACCCAAGCTGACCCTTGCATGAGTATCCACACTCGGCTTTTAATTACCATTACAATTAGCATTGGTTTCTTGGCTTCCTTTTCATGCAGCTTTGCAGGGAACAGAAACACTGAAGCCACTGCTCACAGTGGGGGAAGGGATATGCCCTTAACGCCCAAGATGATTGAACAGCAAGCGGAAGAAATGAGCTGAGCTGAGAACCAACGAAAGTGAACCTGTAAGAAATGCGGAGGGTCCTGTTCAGCACCCAGAGAGGGGGATCAAAAGTGATTTGAAACAGAAGTATGGTCTTTCGAATGCAGCTACTCACCCTGCATGGGGACACAGGGATCTGAATAAAATCCACCGGACCCATGGTGGAAAGAACTGTCCATTGCTTTCACATGCCTTTTCCGTTCTGTGGTGATAACACTTTCAGGATTTATTCCCTCCCCTGCAAAGAGCAGCTCATACCTCATTGCTTGCAAAGGGCTGACATCCATGAAGGACTCAGGTCTCATATGAGTAATCCTTTTGCTGCCACCACACTGTGAACATAAACAAGACACGTAAGGAAAACTAGCAACCATACAAGCTCTTGCTTTGCTAACACCTCTGCTCCAGTAATACCAGCACCAGTTGTTTTACTGATTAGCAAGTAAAACATGGAATAATCCTCTCCACCCTGACCTTAATTTGAAGTTTACTACTTTTATTTCAAACTTGCAAAAGGCCTTGGGAACCCAAAAGCCTCCCTGTCCCTCCCACACACTTACACCTCATGCATGAGTAAGGGATGCTGCCCTTTTCATACCAACCCACTTCATGACTCAGCTTTGGAAATCAACCTGAGCTTGCGTTGGGTAGTCAAGCAGTGATAATGCAGCTGTGCTCTTCCCAAGGCCTCCATGGGGGCAAGAACTTTGCATCATGACCCCAAACCACAGCAGACTGCAAAGGCTTTGGTGTTGGCTATTTTTCTCTGTTTCCATGCTGATTGTCTTCCCAGGCATTCTGGGCTCTGTCCAGATCACCTCTGCCTTTGAATTGGGCTGCTTTTAGGTGGCCCTTGCCTGGGTACAGTCCCACTACTGGGACAACAGAGGCTCCTGCAGAAAACCACTGCCTTCTGCAAGGCCTCCCTCCCAAACACAGCCCTGAGGAAGCTGTGTCCACAGCCCTGAGAAGGTCCAAATCCCTGCTACGCATCACTATTGCCAGCTCAGCCATTTCAAAAATGTGATTTATACACAATGCTCATGCAAAGAGCCTCAAAGTGAGTAGTATTGTAGGTGAAGCATCTTTCAATTATCAGAGTGTTTTTATTGGATCCCACCAGCACCTTATTTGCTGGGGTTTGAGGACTGTTACTCTGCCCAATACAGCCCACATGCTTGGTCATGGGAGCCCAGACTGTCCCCCATCTCTTCAGCGTGACGAGTTTAGTTTTGAGACCTTATTGCCATTTTCTGGATGTGTCCTGTGGCACACAAAGGGTTACTGTGCAACCAAGGAGTTTGTGGTGTGGCAAGGACATACAAGGAAAGCATTAATCACAAAGAAAAATGTGGGGAATGTCACCCGCTGTAAAATCAAGCCCTTGTTATCAGTTTCAAAGACTACCATTCTGGCGCAGGCTGGGGTTTGTTTCCCTCTCAGACCTCCATCAAGTCACCACCACTGACATGAGGCATGATTTACCTTTCACTCTGCAGACTTGGGACTTACATGGTCACCCTCTAACTATGGTGACAGAGACCGCACTGCCTCGTCAAGCCCCATGGGACCATGCAGGGCTGCAGGAATTTGGATTCCCCACAACCAGGATCACAGCACACCAGGGAAATCATGCACCACCATGCTTGGGAGGACTGGTTTTTGCAGGGACTGGAGAGACTGGGTGCAGGTAGGGAGTCTGAAGGGCGGAGGAGAGAGACCATTAGCTCTGTGGTTGGGACAGGTGGAAGAGCAGGGGTGGCACAGCGATGATGATGAGTTTGGGCAGGTTGTAGGGGAGTTGTTGAGGGAAGGAACAGAGTCTCCAAGGGCCAGAAGGAAGGTTGCACCAGTAACGCTGTTTCTGAGTCAACCCCCAAACCTTCTTTTCCCTGAAACACTAGCTGTTTCTCCTTGTTATAGGTCACTTTAGTTTATGGGCTGCTTAGAGTAGAGCATCTCTCAATACAAGTAGCTTCTCATAGCCCTCTCAGTGAAAGAACATCCCTGAGAAACTCCCTGGTGTGTGGAGGACCTTCAAATGGTCATTCCCACACCTCCCTTCCACATGTCCAAACACAGCCTCACATCTTTTCCTCCTGAGTGTTTCAGCTTGCACCCAGTGAAGTATTTTGTTTGTCTTCTGTTCCTGTGAATACTCCAAGTGGCACTGGAGGAGGTTCAGGATGGACATCTGAAACTGAAGCTCTCCCTGTGGCCACGTTTTTCAGTCCTTGGCAATAGCTGAAGGGCAAAAAGCAATCCCCTGTCTGGAAGGTCTGATCCTCAGTAATTCCGGCTAAGCACTGAGCAGATGGAGTGCTGTGACTCCTTCCCTTCATTCACCATCAGATGGCAGAAAGAGCTTCTTACTCTCTGAGCTTTAAACCACAGCTTTGATGTCCCTTTACACCTAGAGAGGACTTGGAGGAGTGTTTCATTTGCTAGCGGAAATGTTTTTTCCTGGTGGTGAGTTTCACCTACTTACATAATTTCTATAAAACATGGGTTATACACCTGAGGATAAAGGTGTTATAGAAGCCAAGTAGTGTCCCCCACCTTCTTTGAAGCAAGGCTAGTCCCAGTTTATAAATGAAGAATCTGAGACACAGATGGGGAAATGGTGTTCATGCAACCCAAGCCCTCACTGTCATACCTGGGGTAATCCCCTAGATTCTAAGAATGACAGCCTTGCAGGGAGTCACTAGCACCCAAATATACTTTCTCCTGACTCTGGAGTGCAAACAGTTGGTAGTTGGCCAACAACACCGGTCATTAAAAATATAGCCTCCACTATCCACATTTGCTTTGGAAGAGGGAAGCGCAGCACCTCTCTACACCCAGACACCACTCACAGCACAAGCCAGGATCCAGCCCTTGGTGCAGGACTGCTTCTCCCTGCTCAGGGGTGCTGGGACATTGAAGGAAAGCTGCAGGTGGCAAGATCAAAAGGAGGAAAAGGAGATGCTTCTTCATGCCCATCGTTAGCAGCAGTGCTCGTTGCTGCAGTGTGTGGTGGTCACCGAAAGCCTGCAACAGTTGGAAAGTCAATTGGATGAGTTAATGGTGGGAAATCCAGTGAGGTCTATTAATTACACAGAGCCATGAATTACTGCAGGTTGGGGAGGGGGGTATCATGTGGTAGTGTCATGTGTGTGGTCCTGCTCATATTCTTCTCATGGCTTCTGCTCTGGCTGCTCTTAAAGGCAGGATAATGGGCGAAACTGTAGGACAGTTCTTCCATGTCTGTGATCCAAGGTCTTGCTTTTTTTTTCACTGTGGACTTAGGTGACGCCAACATATTTTTTGTACGCAGCAGGGACTTTTACAGCCAGACACATGAGGGCAGAAATGCAGCATTATGAGCATTATGTTCTCCTGTGGACCTGTAATCATAGTCCCAGACTCATCATTTGAGGAATTCTGCATTTTTTTCACAGGTGGCCAATAACAGCTACTTATTCCCTAGGACAGATTCCTTGAAATAACACCTTTACACTCAATATGCATGTGAAGCGAGCAGCAAATAAATCATCTCCAAGGACTGGGAAGGGCTGTGACACCAATACAGTCTCCATCCTTGGAGGTTTTCAAGACTATACTGGACAAATCCCTGAGTAACCTGGTCGGATCTTGTCGCTGACCCTGCTTTGGGCAGGAGGTTGGACTGGAAAAGTCCTGAGGTCCCTTCCGGTCCAAACGAACCTGTGACCCTATAGGCTATGAATACAAAAATGTGACTTGAACAAAACCACTCCATCGCATCTTGCAGCCTCCCAGACATGGCTGATCCAACAGCCCAAGCTTCTCAGTGGTGTAGATCTCTGAAAGATAGTGTATCTACAGCAGTGCTACCAGGGCCAAAGTGAAGTCAAATCAGGCTGCAGGGGCTTAGTGCTTTCCCATGTGGCTCCTGTTGCTTCTCTGATCCAAGCCACAGGTATAATTAGAAGCTGGAGGAACTGTTGCCTGCTTTACTTGCTCTGCTGGAGACATGTTGAGCCAAAACATGATGCCTTTGCAGGTCCATTGGCTTCTGGGCTGAGGGAGCTGAGGATGGGTTCTGCAGAACAGTAGTTTGGTGGGAGAAGCTGAATGGGGTCACTTTCCTTTTTCACTAGCAAAACCAGAATAGCTGGAAGCATGTAAAGGAGTGGGAATGAGGGCCCCAAAGCTGTAGATTTACTTTGTAAGGAATATAATTCCAGATATTTTTGGAGAGATAATTTTGCACCTTAAATTCCTTGTGAGGGAGATTTTAATAAAAAATAAGTGCAAAGTCAAAGAAGCAAAGGCTTCTCTCCTCCAATTTGTCCAAGTAGAAATGGGCTGGGAGCATTGCAGTCCTGGTCATTTCTTCCATGTTTCTGGTGTGGCATTGCAAACATTTTGATATTTATTCTGCATGGGTTGTTCATTATATTGGACCACTTTAGCGAAATTACAATGCAAAAAAAAATTGTCCGTGTGCATTTTCAAATTGTAAGGCTTTAAAACTGCACAGATCTCTTATGTTCGGTGACCCCAAATGGCCAAAAGCAGCTTTTACATCTCACTGGGAATTGCAATGATTCAGAACTAAGAAAAATTGATGAGAAAATTGATTTTAACAGAATTTCAATGGACAATAATCCAAATAGACATCTCATTTTGCACTGGCACTCATCTCTGGGTCTGCCAGTTCCTCATGGAAGTATTAGCTCTCAGTGCTGTTAGCCCCAGGTTTGCTTTATGATCTCTTTTTGTCTGGACAGTAGCTCACAGGGTATCTGTCATTCCCGTCCTTTTCCTGAGCTAAATCTTACCACCTTGAAGATGACTTTTTCTCTTGTTCGAGCCAAACATTTTTCAACGTACCGCTTTTCTTGGCTCAGTTCAAGAGAAGAACAAATGTCAAAACCAGGGAAAATTTTCAGAAGGTCAAAATTCCCATCTTTAAATCTTCATTAGTTAACTTTCCCTTCTGGCTCCTCCCCAAAGCTGATCCATCCCACCCCTTGCTTTGCTGGGAAGAACTGATGAGGTCACAGCTCAATGTGAACATAAATTCCCACCTTACACCTCTTGTATATGAAGGAAATGACATATTGCAGATCCAGTTTGGTTCTTTAATCCCAAGGTAGCATGAATCCAACATCAGGAAAGAGCTTGTTCCTTGAAACTAGACTAAAACTCAAATATTACTGAAATGTTTCAGGAGTGGTTCTTGTTGCTAAGCTCCAGAATCATACTAATTTCTTTGCTTAGGTTTGCAGGATCATTTTCTTTTTTTTTTCTTTTTTTTTTTTAACCTAAGCTGACATTCTTTCCTGTCTCAGGAGAAATTTCTGTATCACAGCTAGAGCAGCAGCTGCAAGCTGCAGATGCAAAAGGAAACTTCAGCAAATCTATCCTCTTTGCTTTTTAAAACAGGGCAATCACTTAACAAGGAAGATAACAGGATGCATACTGAATGTCAGCCTGGTTTGTAAGGCAGCAGGGTTCAGGACTGGCCTCTACTGCTCAGACTCTGTGTCACCCCGTGCACATGACTTGGGACCTCACCCCTAGCTCTTTGTCTGCTCTTGGAAGGTCTCAGTCTGGCCATCTCTCATCACAGGTGTTCCACCATGCTCTCAAGGGTGCCTGCCAGAGTCCCAGCAGCTCATGCCTTCTCCTCACTTCTGTGCTTTGAAATCCCAAGGTCACTTCCGCATCCCAGGACAGTGAATTTGATGGATGCTGGCCTTGGTCATCAACCCAATCTGCTAGCAGCTGCCTTTTACAACTTTACTCCCACTCGAGGGTTTCTCAAGCATGGCAGAGTCGGGTGTGCAAGGACTTCACTTCACAATCCCCATTTGAAGAGGGGAGAGGCACTAGCTTAGAGACATAGGGCATCTTGGCCTTGCAAACCTCAGGCGTCCCTCAAGCCCTGCCTCCCTCAGCCCAGCTTCCCTCCATATGGATAAGATTGTCCCCTCCCCTCAGACTAGACCAACCTTGGTTCCACTGGCTGGTGGAAACCATCCCTGGTCTGCATGAGGTCCTGAAGTATGCCTGGTGTGGGAGGCCAACATACCTAGCAATGGGGATCCTTGGGTAGGCTCTGTGGGGCAAGAATGGGTTGCACTGTGCAACAAGGCTGTTGGCCCTTGTCTTCAGAAATGCCTCCTCTTGAGGAGGTGGGTGTCTCCATACATTTGAAAAGCCCTTATTAGAAGGCCTGGGCTTAAAGATGGCTCTACTGCTGTCTTGCTATGAATGGTTTACCTGGGAGAGAGGTTGGCCTAGCAAAAGGGAAGATCTTTCACCTTCTGTGCTAGGGCATGGACATACCCATTAGAACTACATAATATGTCTCACTCACCAAACGTAAAAACACCTTCCTACTTGGGGTGGGAATCCCCTGCACCTCCCTCCTGCCTGCAGTTACACTTCTTAAACAAACTGCTAGTAGGCACCCTTGCTCCAATGCTTTGGAGGCCTCTAGATGTCCAGGGTAGGCTTACAGATATGTAAGCCAGAAGGGATCACACATGGATGTCCAGCCTTGTCTCCTAGACTACCCGAGCCAGAAAATCATTGGTGACTTCTACACGGACAGTCTCTTTGAGATGTGTCTCTCTGAGTTGAAGCAGCCCACAGGCAGTCTAGCCAGGGCTCATTTACTCTTTCTTTTGCCTTGGATGAGAAGGCTGGGACAACCCTACACTGAGGCAAGAATTAAACCTCTGCCAGGCCATGATGGATCCCATGAAGCCCCCATCCTAGTCATGAGTCCCACCAGGTTAGGATGAGGATAGGGCATTTCTAAACCTCCAAAGAGGGCCTGTTTGGACTTCCTTGTTTTAATCTGTCATTCTCCTTGGGCTCAGCCACCACCTTGGTAAGGAACATGGTGCAGAAGGCAGAGATTGAATAGTCTTGTTTGTTTGTGTGTTATAGTGCTGATCACATCACCAGCCCGAAGGCCAGGATTGTTCCAAGGAGCGCTGTGGGAATTAAGAACCCTGGAGAAATGCATATAAGCCTGGCTGCATTTCAATAAGATTGGGGCTCCTATATTCTCTTGGCTCCCTTTGAAGATTTCAGCCTTTAACAAATGAATGACAACAGGGAGACAAACGTGGCATTTTAAAGCATGCTATGTCCAACCCTCAGCAGAGGTCACAGGATGTCTGTCACTTTGCAGCAGGTGAGGATCTGACCCAGAGACAATTTGCTTTGTTTGGGGAAAAATTCCTTCCTGAGCATCTCAAACAGGCAAGCACTGAGCTTTAAATCCAGCCAATTACCTTCAGCACGAATGTCCTTCAGCCACACAGGAACATCAGAAAAAAATGTAGGAAAAGTTCCCTAAGTCCAAAATGAATTTAAATAAGCCAAGAGTCAAGCAGCAGACTTATTAGCCTCACTGCTGTGTGTTGCCTCTTATTCCTGCCATGGCTTTGCACTTTCCAACCGCTGCTTCTGTTGGGGGAGACGCATCCCTTCCCGGCTGGGCTGGAGGATGGAAATTTGGACACCCAGCCCTGCCTGTTCCGACCAGCATGCTGTGCCGTAATTGCAATCTGCCATCTCAGGGAAACAGACAGATTTGTTTAAATAAAGACAGCCCCAAAAGCACCTGTCCCCAGATGAAAATGATTCTGTCTCCAAAGCCAGTATGAAAGGTGCAATTTGTGCCTGTGACTGGGTTTTATTAAAAGCTCCCCCAGACTCCCTCACATCATTATCAGAGTAGGCACTGTCGCACTTTTCCTCCAGACACATCAGTATTGTTTCAGGGCTGGAAAAAGAAGCAGTTTGGGGGTATGTAGACAGGTATTTGGGTAAGTTACATGTACTAGAGAGTTAAAAGCGTGCTCACAGGCTGTTATTTTAGAATAGCTCTTACTCAGATTAGTCACTTCACAGCTTGCTTTGCTGACCAGTTTTTATTCCCGATTCAGGGATTAAACCGTCACCATCCATCTCTCTCTGTTGATTATCCCAGGAGGGCTTGTACCCGCATCTTTGCTGTGCATCTACACTGGAGATGCCATCGAGCAGTACCCGCTGACTCTTGTACTGATTCTGACCATTCAAGTGCAGAAGCTGCCTGCAGAGCCCAGGATTGTGCCTTCCCATGTGGTAGCTCCTCAACGGATGCCGGGAACGTCCTCCCCCAGCTTATGGCCTCCCCATCATACTTCATGGCGTGATATGAACACTCTGGTAGAAGGGTCATCTTCCCCACATTGCTGTTTTATGCCTTGCTACCAACCTTTACTGTGCCCATCCTTGACATGTTTGGGTGGCACAAAGGTGTTTCACAGCTGTGTTGACACAGCAAATGCCCACGCAAAGCATGGAGCACCCAAACCAACGTGAGACATGGTGCACAACAGCACAGCATGGCCTCTTATGACCCCCTCAGCACAGCATGCAGGGCCCGCTGCCTGGGAGCACTGTACAGAGCTGGAAAACCGAGAAAAAGCCCCAAATCCCCATTATTCCCTTTGAGGGAGTACCCATTGCTTCCTTCCTGACCACCTCACTCCTTCAGGGTGATCCCTACAGTCCTCAAATGCTGTGTGATCCTGTGTTTAAACTCTTCTTCATGCCTCCTGTCATCCTTTCCCTCTACTCCTGTCTTCCTTCTTTTCCTTTCTCACCCTGGTGGTGTTTTTTTTCTTGTCCCCTTCAATGTCCCCCTCATCTTCCTGTTTCATGCCCCATTTTGCCTTATAATGCTTTTGTCAAAAATCGGTGGCTACTCGGACGACTGCAAAATGAAGATTTTGAAAAACACCTAAACTCTGTGTTAAGGACAACAAAGAAACTTCTGAATGTTTTAATTTACCCTTGAGAAAAAAAAAAACAAAACACCAAACCCCTAACCCCGCTCAGCAAATTCAGCAGCCTGTATTTTGTCCATCAGAAGAGGGTCTCTGGAGATATTCAAGATCTGATCCTGCACTGGATGGGAAGTGTGGTCATGTCATACAGGCTCAGATCCACAGCTTCCCCCTTTCTGCCTTTACCACTGTAATCTCATTGATTCGGGTGTAAAAAGCCATGGAGATGAAAGGGGATGCTGAGGCGATCGGACACTGATGCAGAGTTATGGTTCCTGCAAGGTCTTGATGCTGGGGAGCTCGGGAAGCGCTGGTGAGTGACTGCAGCCAGAGGACGTGCCCACACGGGTAATTTGCTATATCTTCATGTTTCTGATGAGGTCCTTGGCCTCTTGTTTTCTTTTTCCATCTTCTTCCAGCCAGCACTGAGTGATAGATGTCACGGGCTGGCCCAGACGGAGTTTTCCCCAGAAGGATCCATACTGGGAGCAGTGGGTGGTGAGGATTTGATGCCGGGCACACAAATACTGGGGATGTGACAGCTCCGGTCCCTGACATTTGGTACACGGCAGACTTTAATAATGCCATTGCCCACCTCCAGCAAATGAGTCCTGGAGGAGCTGCAATTCTGATTGTCAGAGAGGGAGAGAAAGGGTAATTAAAAGGCCCAGTGACATGTAATGAGAAGGATGGAGCCGCACCTCTGCTGAAAGACCTTCTGCTCTCCCAGTCCCTCTTTCCAGCACACTCCCCCATGGCCATGCAAGCGCATCCCTCCACACGTCCCTCTCAGCCTGGGACCAGGAGTGATCTCCAGAAACACAGGCAGAATTGGGCATCCTCAGCTCCCACTGCTGAAAGCTTCAATTAGTGCTAATTGGACGGTGCTGGGGTGAATGAACATCGTGGGGGAGGAAGGACAGGGACTGTAAAGCTTAGTAGGTTTCTTTCTTCTTTCTCTTGAAAATGCAGAAAGCTATGTGATGAATCTATTTCTATGCAACTTCCAGCAGGACTTTTTCTCAGGATGGAGCTTTTATTCCAATGGTAAACACCAAATTCCCCTGATGAGACAATGAGCACTGTACCCGTACCATGGTCAGAGGAGACAGAGGTCTGCATTGATGCCTTGCACTTGCATTTCCCATGGAGCAGCAAGAAACCTTTGGAGTGCCAAAAATAAGTGAGAATCTCTTAGATTAGACAACACATGCTTTTACCGGTCCCACAATTTCTTATGACTATATTTCTCCCTTCCAGCGTTTATGATAACCCTGGTTTGTCTTCTCCCACTGTCTTAGATGCGAGCATCATTTCACTTCTAATGATGAAGGATATTAGAAATTTGGGTGAAAAGGACTTGCTTTGTGCATTGTTATTTTTATTGCCACCAGACAAGTGTTCTGACCTCTAGTGTTTCTACATTTTTATGATCACTTACATTGAAACCTTCCCAGATTTATGTACTGTAAATGGTAAGTGCTTTGTTCTTTAGATCATGTGCCCAGGATCCAGATGGCCATGTTCTGATGGTCTGTAAAGTTTAAGGGCATTTGGGGAGTTAATAAGAACTTTCATGCTGTTGCATTCAAAACTTTCCCAGTAGGTAACCTTCACGTACCCCCAGTTGCCAGGTTTCACATGGGTGATGCCTTCATACATTGGATTTCAAACTTACTAATATTTTGTTTAAGAAATAAACTCAAGATTCACTGAGGATGTCTGCATGAGGATGCTAAAGGGGCAGCTCCTGAGCTAAGCAGTTCATCCTTTATGTGGCATAAACAAGACATTTCCAAAATGCATTTCATTCTCTGGTGGTTGAATCTCAGTAGGAGGGGGAATGATGGCAGAGGTGATAGGGATAGTGAGCCAGAAATAGCCAAGAGACAAAACTCCTTGTTTTAAATCCATCTATAATAGCAAAGACAAATTGTGAAGCTGCCTGGAAAAGCAGGATGTCTATCGATAGAAAGGCAACAGGGGGATTCTCAGAAACTGTGGACAGACACAGGACAAACCAACCACCTAATTTTGTGCTGCAGAGGATGCTAAGAAAATCCACTAACAAATTTTTAAACTGTAAATTGCAGAATTTATGAAATAATGTGGAGTCAATGATGTGTCCCATTCTAAAGAGAAAGGGACATTGATAGGAAGGGTCTAATACTGAGGAAAGAGATTCACTTCTCACTGCTTTTGCTTTTGCCAGCTCAGGTGATTTAGAAAGATGCTTCATGCTTTTTTAACAGCTGTGGGAAGAGATACAGTAACATGGATCCAGGGGTGTACAGGAACAGCCCAGCTGAGCTCAGGAATTTAGTGTGATTGCATGAGCGGCACCCCCTTACAGACTGACGAAAATGAAGCCAGGAAAAGAAATTCTAAAGCAAAAGTAAAAATGTAAAAGTGAATGTCAAAAAAAAAGAAAATACAGTCACTGAAATCCAAAAGTGATTCTGGCAATTGCAGCCGTAACTAATAGAACAAGTACTGAGTGAAACCAGTACCTACATAATGGATAAAGAAGGTGGGGGGGAAAGCTCAAACGCACAAACGTATGACCAAGTATATAAAGAGTAAATCTCAGCAGAGAAATTTGTTGCCTATTTTTAGCTGAAACTGTTAGTGGATAAAGAGCTTCTGTTTGGATTTTATTAATACCCTTGCAACCCTGCTCTCCAAATGAATTCAAATACACATTGCTTAGCCAGGCTGCAATGGAGGGAAACCGAGGTGTGGAATGCGTTAACTACCTGTGGAGACTTGCAGAGGCAGAACGCTGCCTTGGGATACTAAAGAGCATGTAAATAGGAGACCATGGGTGGAAATATGGCAAAGGTAACTCAGATGGATTTCAGAGAAAGAGTAGGCCTTCATAGGAAGACCTTCCAGGCTGCTTGAAAAAGAGAGAAATGGGAATCCAGTTCTTTTGGGTAACTCCTGCTAAAGTACCTGAAACACTACTGTTTCTTCTTCAACCCTCATGTCAAATCTTGCTTTCCTTCAGCACAGCTCTCAGTTCCTAATCCCATTTTCAGCTTTACCTTTCTCAGTGCAGTCATATTTTCTTGATTTAACTCAAGCAAATCCTACAAGCCAAGCTCTGCATTGCTTTGGAGCAGGAATCCTCCAGCTCTGCTCTCTGTGCTACTTCCCAGTCAGACCACAAGGCTGCAGCGTGGGGTGTTACGAACTTTGAAGTGTCTCCTCCAAAAAGTGCTCAAGTGCCTTTAGATGAGCTTACACCTGGTTGTCTTCAGGGAAGACATTTCTGTCTGAGCACATCAGCCAGGGGAGGGCTTGCCGGTGTAGCTGGTGGAGTCTAGGACATGACTAAAGAACGTGCCTTCATTCAGCCGGATGGATCACACCTTCATCTCCATTGACTTCACGGAAAACATTTCCATGGACAGTTTGCACACCTAGAGAACATGGAGACACCTGCAACTTTTGCTGTTTTATTTTGTGATGCCGTACCCTAAGAGCTGGGTCAGGTCCTCCAGGTAATGCCACCTGGGCATGAAAAGGGCCTGGGTCTCCCACGAGTCCTGTGTCCCATCAGCCAGAATGGCACAGGTGTCTCAGACACCCCAGGGCTTCTCAAACAGCACCAGACACCTTTACACAGGCAACTGAACCCAAAGACTGCTAATTTCTCTCTAGATGCTTTGGTGTCCTTCAAGTTATAATAGGGACCTGGACACCTCATATGTAGGCACCCGAACCTCAGTGTCACCATCTGCAAGCTGAATCCCACAGCTAATGCTGGGGAAGATGGATCCTCCCCTTACAGGATTTTTGATCTGGAGGTACCAGACTGTACTCAGGTGCTTTGACACTCCAGATGTGAGCATTTCCTTCTCTGGATCGTCTTCTCCATACCCAGTGTCCAGGCCTCTAGAAAAACTCTCAAGGGTTTCCACCACCTTTGGACCTGCTCTTCACCTCAAGCCGGTGTTGGGTTTCTTTAGGTGCTTTTCCCTGCCCCAGAGCAGCTGAGGGGTTGCAGCACTTCGCAGCAGCTCTCCCTGTCACTCCAGCAAGAAGCTGTGATGGAAAGCCATGGGGCACACGGGGAGTTTAAAAGCAGAGGCTCCAAGTCAGAGAGGTTTTAAAAATGTGTGTGCTCAAGTAAAGGACTTTTTAATGTTTTAATAACAAATATTACAAGATATTTTTCTCCATGCCCAGTGCCTGCTGAGCCATCATGCTGAGCCTATATTTATGGCACTGTAAAGCACAATGAAGGCAACAGCGCTAGGAATACTAATAGCCTCAAGTTTATTACACTAAGGCTGAGTGCTTCATTTTAATTGCATGGAAACATTTAATTTGTTAGATGAGGTGTCATGTAGTTTTCCTCAGGCACCAGTAACTCATATCCACACTGGGACAATCTAACAATCTAGGGAAGGCTTTAAAATTAAATGGATTTTACTATTTCTTACCTCTTTGGGGTGTGTGGGTGGCCAGATTCTTGGACCTTGTAGAGTTAAAATATTTCTGCCTCTCTGTTGTAAGACTTGATTGGGGAAATTCACGTCTTCACAGCTGTCCAAGGCAAAAAGAGGTTTGCATGACACTACTGTAGGGTATGAGCAGTCTTGTGGAGTGGCCGTGTGTTCTCATCTCTCCTGACCTCATTATATGGACCAAGGATGCTCACTGCCTGTCTTCGGCAGCTGAAGGTGCTCATGCAACCAGCCAGCAACCTTTGCTGCAGGAATGGAAGTATAACACTTTATAGAAGGAAGAGTAGGAGTTCAGAGCACACCTGACTAACAGATCAAAGTCACTGTCGTGGTTCTCCTCAGCAGCCCTCTCCATCATTTTTCTGATCATTTATAAAAGCAACATTTAAGGAGTAAAGGGGGGAGGAAACCCAACTGAACAGTAATAAGTTTATCCTCTGAAGAGATGATAAACCAGAACACATCAGAAAAACAGGCAGTTTATGAAAAAAAAAAAAGCATTTAAGAAAAAACAAAAAAAGGAAGCTTGCCAATATGTCCCATGTGGCAAAAGGGATGGAGCAGAGTAAAATCGAGACCATTTGGAGACAAGCTGGGTCTATCAAAATAATGATAACAGCTCCAGTTTCCTGTGTAGTTCACACATGCTCAGACGGCGATGATGAACGTGGCATAAATGCCTGAGTTTGCAAGACTTCATTTACCTGTGGTGCTAGGGGACCTGTAGCTCACATTAGATTTTTTTCCCCTACATGCTGATCTAACATGTTTGGACTCTGAAGTTAGAAAACTTCTCATCAGAAATGAAAGGTGATTATTTTTATTTTAACTGCAGAGAGAACTAATAGCTGCAAGAGCTTTGCAAAACCAGTGGTAAATACCTTACCACTCCAGGTTTTAAAGTGAGATAGGACTTTTTTCTGAAAGATATGCTGCAGTTCAGCTCTGACTTTATGGGCTCAATGCTGTCATGTCTGTGCCATGGAAGAATAATTCTCCCAGCAGGAATTATGAGGGAAGAGGAATATTATGCAGAATAGGAGAATCTCTGATGTCCTTAATATTCACATTATCTCATTTGAGGCAACAAAGTAGATACCATGGCAATAAGCGAACATAGTGATACACACATGGTGTGAGGCCATGTGTTAATGATGAATGTCCTGGCCAAGACCCACATCTTGCAGTTACCTTAAGCCTCTGAGAAGCCAGGACTTGCACATTGCAATGGGCACGCTCCCAGCGCACGGCTGGCTACACCTGCTGTGGCCAGCTGTCAGGAGATCCAAGGAGGGATGCAAGCAAACGAGCACCGATGTCAGCACTCAAACCTACTGTGGGCTTTTACCTCCCTTAAATGTCACTGCTGAAGCTGTCACACTTCCTGAGCTTCTCCCTCCATCCAACGGCAGTGGGGGCTTTATACAGAAAGTTTGTAGGAGGCGTCCGCCGGAAAACACAGCACAGGAGGCCAGGGGCATAAAAACAGGGGACTGCAAGAAGGATTTTCATCCTGTTGTCAGATTACCATGAAAGAAGGAAGTCACAGGGGGAGCTGATCTCCTGAGGATGGATTTTTTGCACCGCTTCTAACAAGTGCTACAGTCAGAGATGAGAAGGGCTTTTCCATCAGCGTTTGCAGGAAATTTTAAACAAACCTCTCCAAATGTGTCAGTGACTCTTTTTCGAGTGTGCATTTTCTGCAAATAGTGCTGGTACTGAGACTGTTGAGGCAACAGCTACAGAAATTGCTGCCCCCAGCCGGCATCCAAGAATGGTCACGGGGATGGAGTTTTGAATTGATTTACGAGGCTAAAAGAGGCCCTGTATGTAAATGGCTATTGGATTTCAGTCACTTGCTCCCACACTGAGAGCAATAGCTCACATTTAGTTACCACACAATTTCTAGGAACTTGTATTCAAATTTTGAAATTGCCCCAGAAACCTGATTTTAAATTTCTCATCTGACCAGAAGCGCAACCTTTATTATATCACCTCTCTGCATTAATGACTCAGGATATTTCCACCTTGGCCCTACACTGTCATTAGCACAGAAGCACCTTGCAGACATGAATAATTTCACCATTATCATCAAAGCAGTCCTTACCATGGAAAGGAAGGTTCAGCTCAGATGCAGAGTTGGTTGCTCAGAGGCATTAAGTGATGTGACTAAGGTCAGCTGGAGATACACTGTCCCATGTAACTCTCCTGGAGGCCAAACCAATTCCTGAACCTCAGAGCTGTCCCTGCTTTCAAACATTATCCTGCTCACGAACTCTTTACAACTAATGGAAAGGCCAAGAATGTTCACAAGGTCATCAGTGAATAATTTTGAATAATTGGCAAACCTGGGAAAATCACAGGTCGCTTGCAGAGAATTCATGAGCAGCAAGAGGAAAAAAAAAAAGTCAAGATTAATTCTTTCCCAGGCAGCTATCACTGCTTTAGTTTCATTAAAATGAAAACAATGAAATTATATTTTCAGGCAATGAATTAATGTGCATGGACAGCACAGAAACATCTCAGTAGCCAACAATTTGAATACCAGACACCTGTAGAAAGCTGTGAGTCCATGAGCAATCATACTGACGAAACGGTTTGCTGCTGCCAAAAAAATGTTGTCTTATTTCCTCTCCCTGCGCTTATTCATGGCCACGAGGTCCTTCTGCTCTGGCTATGGTGCTCATAGACTTCTCTGTGATCCAGTTTGACTCCTCAACATAGCAGAAAATTAACTCTTTTTTGATCTCGCTTATGCAGGATTAGGGAACTGAACTGGCTTTTAGATGTTACGTTTCCTTTGCTAAATAAAAGGATGCTGTGGAGCAAACACTGTGACTGTCTCTGTTGCTGTCCCAGGTTTAGTCTTGGCCAGCTCAACACCAACCAGTGGGGAAGTGCCTGGGTAAGTGTTCAGTGCAGGGTTCACTCCACCAAGTATCTTGGATAGGATGGCTTCTATCAACATACACAGTCCTCCAACACCATCCCCGAAGGCTTTGCAACCCCAAGTAATGACCCAGATGCTATCAGGGCATGCAATGAAGCCAAGCACGTGGCAGCATGGTCCTTGTGTTATTCCAGGCACGTGGAGTGGAAAAGACACGCAAAGACAAATGACACCTTTGAGGCAGCGGGGTCCCCGCACAGCTAATGATCATGGGCATGGTTGGTCTGCTCAGCAGAGCTCTTAGCAGGTCCCAAAACTCTCAGGAGTTTGGTTGAACTCAGAATCACTCGTATTTGGACCCAATTTGCAATGTGAGTTGTGCTGAGGCACTAGCTCTGAATGAACACAGGGACTGACTCCTGCCGTGGGGTCAGGACGTGAGTTGCACCATATGCCTAAGTGTTTTTCCCTTGATTTGGGACCTTAGCTGCCCACCTGACTCTGTATTTAGGAATCTAACTGCCACTCTTGACCAATGGGCCAAATTAATTTGCAGTTGTCCTCTTATCTATTTATGAGTTTATAATAGGAGAATAATTTGTCTCTCTATGCCAAAATAAGTATATTCAGACGGGGTGTAGGGGCCACTCTCTTTTTTCCTTTTTAAGGAAAAGACAAAAGTACTCTGTGCCTGATTTGAATTTCAGACAAACATTTAACAGATCACTTTGCTTTCCCAAATGTACAGTGCAGCCTCTAAGAGCAAGCTAAATTGCTGTAAATTAAAGTTAAATGTCAAAAAGGCAAAGATGTGCAGGAATGCAGGAGACAATCTCTGTGCAATTGGGGTTGTTACTGAGCTGCTTTTATCCACTTTGCTTGCATATTGTTAAGTGCTCTTCCTGGAAAGGGGAACTTTTTTTCCGCTCCATTTTTAAATAACTCCCAACCCTCTGTTCCACTGAAATAGGATGTTACAATTTCTCATTTCCAAATATCATCAGAGAAAGAATTATGATTGTCCACTCATTGTACTCATCATTTCATTTGAGTTTTGCAGCCTCCTCTTACAGAAATGCCATCCTTTCGATATAGCAGGTATCAACTTGCACAGTAAAAGGGAAATTAAGATGCCATTTCTACCTGTGCTGAGTAGCTGGCCTCTGTGGGAGGGAAATAATGAAATCCCTGCTTCTTCTGTTACTCTAAAACAGAAAATATAAGGGGAAATGCAGTGTGAGCTATACGTGAAAGATGAGAAAACAAGTATCAGTGTTCCAGTAGCTGAATCTCACCTATAAAAAATTATTTCTGCTCTTTACTTCAGTGAGGCCGGCATGATCTTGCCCTCCCCATCTGTAGGACAATCTCCATCCCCAATCCCACAGTGTCCCTGCAGCATGAGCTGGAAGATGGGAAGATACCTGAGCTGGTTCTGCACAGACCAGGCAGGGCTGAGGGCTCCCCTGCAAGCCTCATCTCCTGAGATTATATGATCTAAATGCTCCCCCTTGCCCTGCAGGTCTCCAGATCTATAAAACCACCAGTAGATATGCCTCCAAGGGATACTTCCAAATTAATTGTGTTCTTAATGACACTGAGATCCTCACCAGGAAGTTACTTGCTGTATAATGCAGTACACAAGTACCACAGAAGAGTGTGTAAAGTAAGCAAAATCTGCCCCATTTTCTTTGGGGGCCCTGCCCTGTCCTAACCTTTTGCAGTTTTGTCAGCAATAGAGCATCATCAGCCCACAACAGGGAGAAGCATCTCAGTAAAGTCGTGCTGCCTGAACAAGGCGGGTACTGCGCTCTTAGGACTCCTGTTCAACAAGCTTTACACCACCACATCCCGTGTTTTTAGGGAATGCAGTTTTGATGCTCTTTTGACACCTGTGCAACACTTTTACGTGATGGGAGCTGGCACAGCCTTCATGGATACTTGATAGGTTGCTGCAACAACATTTTAACATGATTTCTTCCATGCACCTTCTGAATAAGAGTTTAGGACATATGTTTATAGGTTGTAAAAGCAGCTGCCTTAAGCCACTGCTTAGCAGTGCAGACGGTTTCCATGAAACCTCAATATCCAGGGCTAATTGATATTATCCTTTCTGCAAGGCAGTGTGCAGGTGAGGTGGGCAACCTGCACACTCAAAGGCTCTCTAGAGCCCATTTTGGCTCTAAGCTGGAAGATTATCCCTGGTTCATGCATGGTCTGAGACACCAGTTCCCAAAGTTCACTTCACTTAGAGGATATCAAGAATTAGGGCTGTTTCTCACTGTACCTGGGAAGACCTAGGTCACATCTGCCTCTGATGCTTGTGCCATGGGAAAATATTCAGGTCTGGAGGCAAGTGCTGTAGATGGTGGGAAAATATTTCCATATTGCATGGCAAGGAGAGGTATGGCTGATTTTATCTAGAATCGTGGATAGCCCTGCTACAAGGGGGAGGTTGGACTGGAGACCTTCAGATTCCCCCACCCTGATGAACACTTCCATGATTCTGCGAATGCATGGAGCTACCACTCTCTTAGTCCTCCCTTTGGTCAATCTGTTCTTTGGGCTGTTTTCCTGGTTGTGTCTACCCCATGACCCATCTTTACAGAGCCCCAAAGTGGTAATAATGTTTTTAGTTGTCAACCTCACCATACTGGCCATTCCTCTGATGAAGTCACTACAGCATAGAGGACTGCCTCTAATTTAGCTGTCTAATGTTATTATAGGCAATAGGTAGCTAGTCAATGCAAACAGAAGAGTGCAGACCATTAATGTTCTGATTTAACATAGATGTCAACTGGAAGATCTACCTTGTCAACTGACAAGATTGCACGGATCATCAGGTGAGCCATAATGTCCATCTCACGTTTGGGTACCTTTTACAGGGCTTAAAGTGTGACACAAGAAGACCAGAGCTCAATTCAGAGGCCTGAACCTGCCATCTAGTGCCATTTGTGATATTCTAGGACAGCAATGTTGACTACAAGGGGCTGGCAGATGTGTCATGAGATCTACAAGAGATCCACTAACTCCGTGGTTTCAGCTAGAGTCTGGCAGAGGTAGAACTTCTGTAATGCCCATTGATCTCTAAATTAGGCCTCCTCAGCAAGTTTCAGATGATTTAAAAGGCCCTTTGGACCTCAAAGTAAAGAAAGCAGCACCCACAAGTCCTGTTTTTAGCTAGCATCTTGCCTTTCTTCATTTGCAATGTAACAGAGACACCAAAGGCTTCAGTGCTGTGCAGCCTCCCCACCCACATACCAGCAAGGAGCAGGATTTGTGCGGGTGCCAGAGCAGGGGCACAGGCTGCCCAGAGAGGCTGTGGGGTCCCTTCCCTGGAGACATTCACACCCCGCCTGGACGCGGCCCTGTGCCCCTGTTCTGGGGGTGCCTGCTCCAGCAGGGGGTGGGACAGGGTGAGCTCCAGAGGCCCCTTCCAGCCCCCACCAGTCTGGGATTCTGTGATTCTGTGATTTCTCCTCGTTAGGCAAAAAAAGCACATGAGGTAAGTAAAGATACTGTTTCTGATTGACATCACAGTTATGCTGTGTTAAAAGAGTGAATCCTTGAGCAGCAGCATGTCCTATGAGATTTCTCTGTCCTACCACTTTCCAGCCAGTCAAGAACCAGGCAGAATGGTCTGTACAAGACTTCTGGGAGGAGTCAGGAGCTTGCCTGGGTACAAGGCCCCTTATCCTGGAGAACATGCACCAGCTGCAATTGAGGTCTTGTGTGGATCCAGTCAAGGCAAAGAAAATGCAAGTCCACTGTCAAAGGCACTTGCCACTGCTCTTGGGGTTGCTGAGAGTTTTGAGCCTCATGCAACTAGATTTACCAATATAACCTAGAAAGTCACTGATAGGACTTCATAATTTTGGCAGGTATGTTTGAAACCCCCAGGAAGAACAAGAGCTGTGGACTGAAACCCTATAAGGTGTAAGGTCTCATCTTGGCTCTGGGACAGCACACATCTTAGATGGGATAAAAGCTTCCTGCGAGGATCTCGGGGTGAGACAATAAGGGTGGGAGGACTCCTCTCCAGTGAGAATCCTGGATGTGTGCATAGTTCAGACTCATATCTGATGGATCTGTCTACAAAAATTCTCAGTGAAGGATGTGATTGGTTTTTTAGGCTGGCTTTCTGAGGCAATGAGCCCTTTATGTAACTGAAATATCTGCTTGGCTGTCTTAGCCCTCCTTTATAACTGTTGAACCCACTGACAAATTTCAGACAATTTTTCTGTCTGAAAGACCTTAAGCTTCTACAAAGTTCATGAAGAAATACATCTGGCTTAAACAGATTCTGGTCCTGTCACTGAGCACCACTGGAAAGCCTGGCTCTGTCCTCTTTCCACCCTTCCTTCAAGTATCTACATACATTAATGAGATCTCCCCCACAACCTTCTCTTCAGGCTGAAAAGTCCCAGCTGTCTCAGCCTTTCCTCATAGCAGAAATGCTCCAGGCCCTTGATCACCTTTGTGACCCTCTGCTGGACTCTCTCCAGTATGCCCATGTCTCTCTTGTACTGAGGAGTCCAGAACTGGTCACAGCACTCCAGGTGTGACCTCATCAGTGCTGAGTAGAGGGAAAGGATCCCCTTCCTCAACCTGTTGGCAATCCTTTGTCTAACTGCCTTCTTTGCAACAAGGCTCATGTTCTACTTGGTGTCCACCAGGACTCCCAGGTCTTTTTCTGCTAAGCTACTTTCCAGCTGGGCGGACCCCAGCATATATTGGTGGGTAGGGTTGCTCCTCCCCAGCTGCAGGACTTCATAACTCTTTACTGAACTTCATGAAGTTCCCAATAGCCCATTTCTCCAGCCTGTCAAGGTGCCTCTGGACGGCAGCACAGCCTTCTGGTGTGTCAGCCACACGTCTCAGCCTGTTGTCATCAGCAAACTTGCAGAGCATACACTCTGCTCCATCATCCATACCATTCGTGAAGATGTTAAACAAGACTGGACCCAGTATTGAACTCTGGCATACACTGCTAGTTACTGGCCTCCAACTAGACTTTGTGCTGCTTATCACAACCTTCTGCAGTTTCTGCAACATGGCCTTGGTGGTTTCTTTTCTTTTCTTGGGAACTAGAACTTGGGGCCCTGATTTCTGCCTCTCCCTGCAATAAGGTGTCTCGAAAGGGATCAGAGATGGATGTCAAAAAGCTCCGTGTAATCCCTGGAATCCTAACCTGTGAGAGCAGGGTTTACAGCAATGTTACACACTGTGACCAGCTCAGAAGTCAGACCGGCAACATGGTGGGACTCCTGGTCTTCTTCTTCCTGGTGTTTTGATCCTGTTCTCCATAAGACCCAGTGAGTATTTTGCTGGTGATTTCAGACTGGAACAGGATGATACTCTAAATTCATTGCACCCAGTGCCTTTAATTTAGTTATGAGTGCTTAGTTATAAATGAAATATAGGGAGAAAGGATCCATTTGGAGAAAACCTGAGAAGATCCCAGGCAAAGGTACAATCTCCTATCTCAGGAGGGCAAGTCTTCTGTATAGAAAAGGGAGAAGAAATGAGAACATACTGATTAAGTGTATACTGATATACACACTTGAACACGATGTCACCCCCCAAGCAGTCACACTCAGGTGCCTTTTTTTATTTATGTCATATCCTAGAGCCTGTGCACAAGCAGGCTGTACTTCTCTGAGTGCTTTCCTATGCTTTGCCTTACAGCATAACTTATAGCTCATCTTCATACAGAACTTACACCCCTTTCATTGCCAGGAAACTCATCTTAGATAACAAGTCCACAGATGCTCTGCTGTATGTCTGTCTTATTGCATACTCATAGTAGCCAATACACTTCCAATAGATAACCCCCAATCTTGCCTTCGTTGGAGCTTAGATGTTTTGTATAACTTATTCCCTCACAAAAACATGTAAGATACAAGCCTCAGAGGTCAATGGCCTCACCTGAGGAAACAGCTTCTGCCAGTTTCTCCCTTTACCTATGCTTGCATGTCCTTTTCTTTGATGCAATAGTTTAAATTAACCCTTTGGATGATCCAAGAAGCCTTCTGTCCTTCCCAAAGTAGAACCATAGAAACATAGAATCATGTAGGCTCGCAAAAGACCTTTAAGCTCATCAAGTCCAAACACAAACCTAACACTGCCAAGTCCACCACTTGACCATGTCCCTAAGAACCACATCTACACACCTTTTAAATACCTCCAGGGATGGAGACTCAACTGCTTCCCTGAGCAGCCTGTTCCAGGGCTTGACAACCCTTTCGGTGAAGAAATTTTCCCTAATATCCAACCTAAACCTCCCCTGGCACAGCTTGAGGCTGGTTCCTCTCGTCCTGTCACTGGTGACTTGGGAGCGGAGACCAGCCCCCCCCTCACTCCAGCCCCTCTCAGGCAGCTGCAGAGAGCGAGAAGGGCTCCCCTCAGCCTCCCCTTCTCCAGGCTAAACCCCCCCAGCTCCCCCAGCCGCCCCCCAGCACACTTGTGCTCCAGACCCTGCCCCAGCCCCGCTGCCCTTCTCTGGACACACTCCAGCCCCTCCAGGCCCTTCTTGTCCCGAGGGGCCCAAACCTGAGCCCAGCATTCGAGGTGGGGCCTCCCCAGGGCCGAGCACAGGGGCCCCATCCCTGCCCGGCTCCTGCTGGCCACCCCAGTGCTGACACAAGCCCGGGGGCTGGTGGCCTCCTTGGCCACCCGGGCACTGCTGGCTCATGCCCAGCCGGCTGTCAGCCAGCACCCCCAGGGCCTTCTCCGCCGGGCACTTCCCAGCCCCTCTGCCCCAGGCCTGGGGCGCTGCCTGGGGTTGGTGTGACCCAAGGGCAGGACCCGGCACTTGGCCTTGTTAAACCTCACACAAGTGGCCTCGGCCCATGGATCCAGCCTGTCCGGGTCCCTCTGCAGAGCCTTCCTGCCCTCCAGCAGAGCGACTCTCCTGCCCAGCTTTGTGTCATTTACAAACTTACTGAGGGTGCACTCGACCCCCTCATCCAAGTAGCCAACAGCAAATCTCTCTCCCTCAGCTCCCAGCCCACATTTTCTCCCTGCCATCTCCAAACTGACAATGGAGATGTCTCTGCCATCCCCAAAATGAGAAGTGGACATTCCAGGCTTCCTTGTGCAATCACATACCAAAAGGCCCAACACCACACTCCAGAGGGGAGCAGATGCTCCCTTTATGCTTCCTACAAGCTCATTTGAAGGGTTCAGGCTCCCTGTCCTTACCCAAAATGAAATCTTTAGAAAAACCACCATAAAAGTAAATACTGTTCCTTGCCCTTTCCTCTCTCTTTCTTCAGTGCCTCAGTTCCCTGCAAGCATCTTTAATCACAACTCAGTATCTGCTCCAAGTCCAACCTGGAGATACATTTAGTAATACTGTCTCCAGGGTCTCTGTTTTCCCTTCAGAAAGAGATGGATGTGGAAGCGTAGGGTTGTTGGGGTTTTTTCTACTGAGGCATATGTACTGTGTACATGTATCTGCGGTGTACATGTATCTGGGGTATTTAGTATCCCTACACCAGCAGTAGCCAAGCTCTGAATATTCGGAGACTTCACACCTCCCAGTGCAAACTGAAAACAAGCCAAACTGAAAACAATGCAAAGAAAATTTGCTCCTGTGCACCAGCAGCAGAAGGCTGATTTATGACCTATTCATGCATGACCTGAAGACTCAAAGTTTAAGAATCACTGGCCCAAGAGTTTCAGAGCCATAAGAGATGGTGACTGCATCCAACTCCCAAACAAGCAAAACAAAGACAACGACCCTGCTAACTCTCTGAGCAACTGAGCTTAGAGACGTTCCTGCCAGGGTTATTCATGACAGCTATTCTCTTCTCCTGACCTTATAGAGTCTTGTGCTGCTTTCAGCACTTTGAGGCTTCATGTTTTTCATTACAGTATTTTCATTTTTGCTTTTAACTAGTTCTTCCAGAAACAAAAATAAATACTGTACCCCCTATATATACACATATATATATGCACTCACACACACATATGTAAGTTACACTTCATATCCAGCCACCAGCAGGATTGATTGAAACAGGCAATTTCGTAGCAAGCTGCAAAGTTCTTCCCTGAATCCGTGAGTCATGATGCCCTATAAAACACACACTAAAACGTCATAATGACCTACCACTATTATTTCTTCCTTAAATCTTCACTGTGAGAGGAAAGCAAGTTTGCAGAGTGAGAGCAGGAGGAATCGAGCTGACTGCAGCACAACACAAGGCTCACTTCTGTGGGCACAACTGGGAGGTAAGGCACTCCATTGTTGACAGCATTGTTAGGCCGTCAAGGAAAAGACAGGACAGGTGTTTGTGGGGTCAGAAATCCCCAGATCACCTGTTTGAATTCCTAGGAATAAAATAGGTTCAGTATCGGCAGCGTTAGACACTCAACACATAATTTAATTGGGGCAGAGAGAAGGTATGGATGAAATAAATGTCCCTTTCCACATACAACCCACTTATGGGTTTTCTCACACTTACATTCACGACTATGTGCAAAGATGAAAATTTTTTCTTTCTTTTCATTTGGCTAAGACCTTTCTCTACTTCCCAGCCTCCCACACTGATATTTCCTTTTTTTAATGGATAATCATGACATAAAGTGGAAGAAATTGTGTAAGCTTGAAGAAAACGGGATTTCGGGTTGGATGGTTTATTTATTTGCTTCTGGAAAAGAAATGATCAGAAGTATTTTCCCAGAAAACAACAGGTTTTGCATGAAAAGACCTTTCCTCTTTGTGAAACATTTTATCATCAATGTTTCTGCCAGTTCTAGGGTTTTGCTGCCAAATTAATCCTGAAGTGCAAGTCAACTTTGAACAAGTAATCTTAATTTTTTTCTAGTCAGAACTCCATGGAAATTAAGAAAGATCATCTTTCACTGGAAAGCCTTGAGGACCACGACACAGAATGACCTGACATTTCTGATGGTCTGTGACCCTGTCTAAGGTCCCAACCACAGTGCTAGACCATTATATCAATGGTAAAGACAGCCTGAGGAAAGATTGTGGGTTATTTCTGGTGGCAGTGGTACTGAAGACTTCATCTCGGGGAGGATCAGAAAGCAGCAGGGTGTAATCCAGCTTTTCCTCCCATGTCACACCACTGTGCAGGTCCCTTCTTTTCATACTCCTCTTGTAAAAGACAAGCAACTGTCAATAAGAAATTTCAGCCTGCTTTGGACACAATCCTGTTCTAGAGGTGGGAGCAATGTGTTTAAATTAAACTGTCAAGCCAAGCCCATGAAAAAGAAAACATTCAAAGGCATAATTGAAAATGAAAAAAAAATTATTCATGCAAATGAACTTTCAATTGGACTGGTCCTTCATTGCCTTGAATCTTGATGCAACAGCTTCCATCTGGAGGTGAGAAGCCAGTGCTTTGCCAGCCCCTGTGGAATGCATGACAGCTCTTAAAAGAAGAGATTACTTCTTTTCTGTGTCTGTCAGTGCTGAGCTCAAGAAGACCCTGCACTTAGCTGAGCTTTTTGCTTTACCGTATTATTAACAATTTGATCATGCACTTGGAAAACAAGTGGACAAGAAGGCACTGGCCCTACGCCATCTTTCAGCACTATCCCAACATGTCTTGTACCTTCACCCCTGCCCTCGTGCCACCTTAAGGATCTTAAATTTATAATAGTGTTGTAAAACCACTTTCCAGTGGGTTGCAGGGTGGCCTGCACATGATCTAGGACTCCAAGAGAACATCAAGAGGCTTAGGGTAACACGGCCCCAGAGGAGACCCAGGGAAAGTGTTGGGTTGTGTGGGCACTGACAGTCCTTCAGATACTCTAGTGCTTTAGAAGTTCACCCTGCTCTAGAGACATGGTAGAGATCAGTCACTGCATCATTTGGATTTTGGATCAAAGATTTCTCTTTTGCCCTGTTTTATTAATTGTATAGATGTGTTCCAGATGATAATTTCTAATGAACACTTTTACACACCTGCAGGTACAAAGGGTTTCCTGTCCATGAATTAGTTGAAGGATGTTACGCTCACCGGACCAGCAACATGTTTCAAGCCAACAGGGACCAACATCTATTTTAGGCTGCAATTAATTCCTCCCTTGCAGTGCTGATCTTGCACAGACCAGAGAAAGAGCCTCTTTGACTAGTTCAGTTTCCACTCCAAACTTTCTGAGGGTTGACGTGAGATCAGATGAATGATAATGTAAGAAAGACCCTACTGGGTCAAACCACAAGCACGCTACCATCTGTAAGTGTGGATAAAAGCAGCTGCCAAGTGAAAAGTCTAAGTACAAGCACCTGAATCTTCCAGCTTTTGATCATTCAAGGCTATAGCACTTCTATGACCCTTCAGCAGATGGCTCATTCTTGTCCACCCACCCCACAAAAATATGTGAATATTTATTATCCACAACACCTTGCAGCAAGGAGTTCCTCTGCTCTCTTCTGTTTTGCAGAGAAAAAACTCCTTTTCAGTTAGTTTTTTTCTGAACCCACCTGTCATTATCTTCCTTCAATGATCCCTAGTTGTTGTATTGGAAAAGGCAGGAAGGAATTAATACTCTCTAGGGTTTCTGTGGTACTCATACTTTGACTTCCAGTCTTCATTATCCCTTCTCAGTTGTCTCTTTCCCACGTTGAATCCCATCCCCAGCTTCTTATTTCACTTCTGAGTTACACCAGTCTCACTCAGGTACCATGTCGTTGACTTAAGTGGTCATCTGAACCCAGCTATGGCACTTATGCAGGAATAAGTAAAAAACAAGTTGCTGGATTATCTTGTGATGCTTTGCTGATGCACACATTTTTATTGACTTTTACTGGATCAATTTTGTATGTCTCTGTAGGTTTTTTATAAGCAGACACCAGCAAATTTATTGGGATTGACAACCTCGATGTGTGGAGAGATAGAGTAACAAAAATGTCATTGAAACGAGACACAAGGACACCAAGGAAGATGAAAACCTTGTGATATGGAAGATGGATATCATCCAGACAATTTGTTTTTAACTTAATTTTTTGTGTCAAGATCCAGATGCTGACATCTCTGCATGGGAAAGCAGAGTGAAGTCCACGAAAGTTTTCATGATGCTGCGAGTTAAATGCACTTGTGAGTCTTTGTGGGACTGGAGACTCCATTAGCAAAAGGAACTTAGGAATACAAATAAATTTTTAAAAATAACTTTCAAGTTGGTTTTTTTCCCCCCATGTAAAAGGCTTTACTGTTTATCTTATTTTTGAAGAACTATGGTTTTGTGGTCATCATTGCTTAATGCCTTGAATTTCCTTTGATGCAATTGAAAAGCTATT